>NW_028258153.1:10000000-15000000 GCF_053883595.1 Heterocephalus glaber | reverse complement strand
ACAAACTGAAAAGGAAATTACAACACAATTCCAATTACAGTAATATCAAAAATAATAAAATGCTCAAGAATAAATACAGTGAATATTTAACCACTGAGATGAAAGACTTGTACAAGGAAACTACAAAAGACTCCTGAAAGAAATTAAAGACATAAATTGAAACACTCCATCTTTGTAAACTGGAAGATAATATTAAGATGTTGATACCAATGTGGAGATGGATGCTCAACATTATTAATGTATTAGAGTCACTATAATTTTACCTAAAAATGATTTAGATGATAAATTTTGTTATGCGTCTTTTGCCACAATAAAAAAATTTAGGAACTGGACACGGTGGTGCACAGCACTCAACGGGCTGACACAGGAAGACTGTGAGTTCAAGGCCAGCCTTGGCTACAAGTTTGAGGCCAGCCAGGACAACACAATGAGACCAGGTTTTAAAAAAACATGAAGACCAACAGTGTGAAGAGACAACCCACAATGTGGGAAAAAATCTTCACGTGCTGTCCCTCAGACAAAGGTCTACTATCTTGAATCTATAAAGAGCTTAAAAAAATTAGACCTCCCAAATTTAAAGACCCAATCCAAAAATGGGCATCTGAAATGAACAGACATTTCTCACACGAAGTAGAAATAGCAAATAAACATGAAAAAATGTTCAACATCAATGGTCATTCGAGAGATGCAAATGAAAACAACACTGAGATTCCACCTCACCCCAGAAAGAATGGCTGCTATCAAGAAATCAATCAATAACAAATCCTGGCAGGGCTGTGGGGAAAGAGGAACACTGCTCCACTGCTTGTGGGAGTGTAGACTGGTGCAATCACTGTGGAAATCAGTATAGAGATACCTCAAAGAACTAGGACTGGAAGTCCCATTTGACCCAGCTATTCCCTTGCTGGGTATCTTCCTCAAAGAATTAAAAGAATCATACCACAGTGATATATGTGCACCCATGTTCACAGCAGCACAATTTGTAATAGCTAAAACTTGGAAACAGCCCAAATGCCCATCAATTGGAGACTGAATAAAGAAAATGTGTTTTTTTAATAAAATGGAGTACTACTCAGACATAAAAAAACTGAGACATTAGAGATATTTATAGATAAATGGATGCACATTGAGGTGATACTCTTAAGTGAAATAAATAGGACACACGTGTAAATACTAGTTTCTCTAGTGTGAGAAACTGGAAGTGTAAATAAGGACTAAAAGGTATAATAGATAATGTGAAATAGGAATAAAAGGGGCAAAGGGGAAATGGGAGGGGTAGAGGTAAAGGAAAGAAGGGAATGGAATTAATATGAGAAAATGAAAAAATGGAAACAAAGTCTTTGTAAATAGGGAGGGATGGAGGGGTTGAAGGGAGGGCAGGGGAAGGGGGAAAAAATAAGAACCAAGAGTGATTATGTAAAGGTGCAAACTTCCAATGTTGAATGTCATTATATTGTATACCTAAAATGTATAATAAAATAAAATTTTAAAAAAACACAAAGAAATATATTAATTTCTATTAACTGGAATCCAGTAAAGAAGTTACAAATTACTTAGAGCCTGATAAAATGATCTTAGTAAATACAAAACGGTTTTACAAAGCTTCAATTTATAGCAACTAATGTATCAAAATTCTTAACATAAATCATTACATTTTATAAAACTTTATAAAATTATTATATGTGATGAAACTAAAACAACACAATTTTAACAAAAAGAAAACGCAGACAATACCTTGGAGGCACGAATCTGCCTATGAACATCTGTTAGTTGTTGGATTTTGTATTCTAGCTCTGAAATCTGGGCTTGAAGCCAGGTCCATCGGCTGCCAACTCTTGCTCTGTCTACAAGCCACTTCCATTCAGTACTACGGTTACTGAGAATAAGAAAATACTGTTAGTCAAAGCACAAAGCCAATCAAGATTTCACAGACTGCTTAATAAGTTCCTTGAGTCCTAGCATAAAATCCTACTTCCTTTACAAAATAGCTAATTACACGAAAAGAGAATGGCAGATTGACTTCTTACCAAAGAAAAAGATTAAATTTTCATACCATTCCACCCCCAAATAGTTGTTTTTATTTAACACTGTGTATCCAATAGTAAGATAATCTTTCTGCAGTTTAATACTTCATCAATGGTAAACACTTAGATAGGGATGGGCCAGCAAAGAAAAGTAAACATGAATGATAATACCAACACCATATAAGAACTGATACATAAGGTCTCATGTGTAAGTAGATAGCAAGTATTGGACAAACCATTTGAACTAGATCTAGATCCATGTAGCAAACTATAGTGTATTCAACTTAATTATATGTAATTTTTAATGACTAAAACAGGCATCACTATTAGCTAACTTCATAAAGTCAATTTAAAGAAACTGACAAAAATTATTAAAAATATGAATGCTCTTCTACATTTCAAATAATAACCATACCAAATATACAGGTCTTAAGAGATTTTTAAATCTCTTAAATTGTTAAAAATCTGATTCCTGGGCTGGGAATTCAATCCCCAGTACCAAAAAAAAAGAATTAGGGCCAGGGATTTAGCTCAGTGGTACCACCGCCTGGCTCACAAGCACAAGGTCCCCGGTTCAATCCCCGGTACCAAAAAAAAATAAAAATGTTAGAAGAAAAAATCTGATTCCCAGGATTCACAACCAAGAAATCACAAAGAAATTATATAAAGCCATTCTTTCAAGTATATTTGAAAATAAAGATGGCATCCTAACTCCTCCTAGCTCCTCTATCGTTTGGCAAGGACACTGTTCTAATCCAGTTTGTAAGATTACAGATTAATTACTTTATATATATTTCAACCACCTTAATTAGAAAACAATTATTTGGAATTATAGATGATGTGTGTTATGTTTGTACACGTGTGTATTACACATTTCCAAGGAAAAATATGGAAGAAATTGATGGGAAATAATTATTTAATAGCAAAACATATAACTTCATTTAAAAAGTCTAAAAATCCATTTATTGTCAAACCCCGTAGAATGTATACCACCAGTGCTCAATGGTTCTGCTGCTTGCCTCACAAGCACAAGGTCCTGAGTTCAATCCCCGGAACCAAAAAAAGAAGAAAAGTGAACTATAATATAAATTATGTAGTTTGAGTTATAATGTGTCAACAGAGGTTCATCAATTATAACAATTATGCACCACAGATAGCTGTTGATAGAAGTTGTACATCTGCAGGGATAGGGATATATGGAACTCTATAAATTTCACTCAATTTTACTGGGACCTAAAATTACTCTTAAAATTTATTATTAAAAAAATGCATCTAAACATAAGGCTATATCTTTCATATTAGACTTTAGCAAAACACTTGTTTTAAGAGATCATTTGCTGTCAGATAAACAGGAGGCAATTATTGTAGTTTTACTATAATTTATGCATTATAACAAGATTTTGTATCAGTATTTAAAAAGGTTATTGATAAAAAGATTCTTACTGTACATGTGATTGGAGATATATGTATTATGGTATCATTATTTATTCATTTAATAGTCATTATTGTGATTTTGTAAATTTGACACACTAGAAAATCACTTTCATAGATATGGACAAAATGAAAGAGAATGCCTAATTAAAATTCATTATTCATATAAATATTTAGTAACACAGAAGCCAATTATAAAACTTAGGAGGGGAATAAAAAACTTAGGAAAGCAAGGACCATACCATACAGTAACTTTTACATGACAGGGTATAGAGTTTGGATTTTAATGAAAATGGAAACTATTGGCAAAGTAGTAATAAATTTTTTTTTTAAGTACTTGGCAACTAGGTAAAGAAAGCATTTATAGCAGGATATGAAATGAAATGAGGAAACCAATTAAAATGCAGCTAAAACAATCTAATTTTGGTGCAAATAGTAGGCTCCAAATATTTCAATGCTACCCTACGTTTCCCAGGCGTCCTTGCACATAGGTTAGAACCATGTGACTAGTGATGACCAATAGACTGTAAACAAAAAGGACACTGCCATTTTCAGTCCATCTAAGGATCTCCAAAACCACTCTTTGTATAACTAACAAGACCATACTATTATACTTTAGTAGGAAGATGATCATAGTCCAAACCTCAGTGGATTTTATGTAAGCCACTGCAGACCTTTGCTGAGTTAAACCACTGAGGTTAGGAGGCTGATGTGTGACTCAATATAACCTATTCTGAACTAAAACACTGAATATGAAAATGGTTTGGAGTGGAAAGAGGAGGGCAGATAAAGAAGATAAAGTAAGAGGATGGATTCGAGCTTCATTTTAAAGTTAATGGACTTGCAGAAGTATAGCATTGAAGTAAACATGGGAAAATTAAAGATAATCTTCCATATTCATTGTCTTCCAGTTGGAAAATTTTCCCATAAAATGCAATTTGCTATTGCTATCAAGTTGATTACTTAATGATCAAATATAATAGAGAAAAAGAAAATATTCATTTCTTCTTCATTTTGAACTTCTGGTAAAGACATTCTGATGCTGAAATTAGTATTATAAAAATTATTTTCCTGTTCATACATTCTATTAGAATTAGACTAACATACAAAAATAGAAATACAAGATTAAATTTAAGTAAACAAAATCATGCCAAAGCCTTGTGATGAGATGAATTATGTATCTCACATTTTAATAAGTGAATAAAATCTGTTTGCTATGCTTAAAAGTGGTAGACATCCTTGCCACTAAAAATGTTCCCTTGCTTGAAATGTTTTCTTTAAAAATAATTATGGTTGTAAACACATAACACATGAGCATATGGCTAACTTGCTGAAAGGAGATTAACACCTGTGGTATTCTAAAGACAAAACATAGTTTGTGTTAACAATTTATGTAACCAATGATGTAATGACTAATAAAATGTGAGTGTAACTAGTCAAAATATAGCTGATAGAATAGCAAACCCATAAGATTTGAGGCATACCCAGAATATCCAAAGAGACAAACTAGTTTATAAGTCTAACCTGCTAGACCATTAAGAACATTGACTTCCTGCATCTCTCTGAAGTGTGCTGACCTGATCACACACCTTCATATGCAGTCCATGACATGGTACTCCTGCCTCTAGTGAAGATCAGGGCAAACACATCTGTGAGTGGAGACTACCTGGGCACTGAGAGAGCAATCAGTCCCCAAAACAATAGCAAATGCCTTCAGTCGCCATCTTTGCTGGCTTGTAGTCACCACTTAACTTGCTAACGGAAATAAGTACAGCTGGTCAAGTAGTTTTGAGAGCAATTTCTCTTTTTATTAAATACTTTTTCACATTTTGAACCGACATCTCTGTTTTGACTTTGAAGTGTGGTTCCTCAAAACAAGACAGAGCTTTCCAATATTGTATCTCAGATTACCAAGATTTCAAGAGATGTATAAATTAATTTTGCCTTTAATGGATTAAGAGTTTTTTAGATCACTAATACAATGAATTAATTATGACTAGAGATCAAAAGAGAAGGTTCAGTTGTGAAAAATAATGATTCCAAGGGAAGTAAGATTTGTCCTACAAAATATAAATTGGGCCAACCTTCCCTACTAGGAATTGCTTGCCCAGGAAAAGTTTATCTTTCCCTGGATTTGGGTTTAGATTGGGGTGGGCAAACTTTTTCAGTAAATAGATAGAGTAAACATAGGCTTTGTGGACCACATGGTCTCTGTAACAAGTACTCAACTCTGTGTTTACAGCATAACAGCTACAGGGATACATAAATGAGGGGTATAGCTGTGTTCTAATAAAACTTTATTTACAAAAAAGAGAGTGGGCCAGATTTGGTGCATGAGCTATAGTTTTCTAACCCCTGGTGTAGATCATCTTTTAATATGAATCTTCTGCTTCCCAAGGGATTATTTCTTTTGATAATGTGCCTGTGCAAATATTTGGCCAATATTGAATAAGATTTTCTTACTAATATTGATACAATACTATATGAGAATATAAGTATTAGAAACACTGTCTCAGTCTATACCTTGCCTTTCATTTTTGTAATGGTCTTTTGAAAAGCAAAGGATTCTAATTTTGGGGGGATGGGGATCAAACTCAGGACCTTGAGCTTGCAAGGCAGGCTGAGCTAAATCCCTGGCCATTAAGGATTTTAATTTTGATGAAGCACAAATGTATCAAATTTTTCTTTTTAGTTATTTTTGTGCACTAAGAAACTGCTAACACAAAGTCACAAAGATTTTCTCATGTTTCTAAATTTTCAAGAATTTTTAGAGTTTGGCTTTTTGATCTATGATTCAATTCATCTTTTTGTGTATGGTGTGAGGCAATTTTTAAAAATAGGAAATCCAGTTCCTGAACTATTTGTTGAAGAGATTTCATTTATCCTTTAGCAGACAGTTCCATCTGCTTACTCTCCTTTAATAAGAAAACACTATTGTTGAATATGTAAGATTATCTCCGAATGTTTGTTGTATATAGAAACACGTATTCTCCTTAGGATATCTGTTATCTACCTATTTATGTCACTACCTTAGGTAAATACTATACTATTATTATACTTTAGATTAATTCTTAAAAATCTAGTAGTATAAATTTTCCACCTTTATTATTTCTCAATACTATTTTGAACATTCTAAATTTGATGAGTTAGTCAATTTCTAAAGCAAACCAAAAACTAATATAGTTTTTTACTAGGATTGCATTGGATGTATAGATTCACTCTTGGAGAGCTGACTTCTTAAAATTTTCAAATGAGTGTATAAGTATATGGTATATTTCTGTGTTAATTTCTCTCAGCTATATTTTGTGCACTTTTTAAAAAACTTATGTTGATGTATTTCATATGTACAGATGCTGTTGTTATACAGCATCCACAAACTGTTTAGGTGGTAATATATAGAAATATAATTTTTGAATACTGACCTTATATACTGTGGCCCTGCTAACTTCACTTATGAGTTTTAATAATTTCCGTAACTCTTCAGTACAATGCTAATTTAAGGCATGTAATTGGACATCCTTACCTTCTTCTAAATCTTACCAAAAAAGCATTCAGGCTTTCATCATTAAATATATATATTGGCTATAGATTTTCTGAAAATGCCATTTATCATATTGAAGAAGTTGCTATCCATGGTTTGTTGTTAATTCTAATCATAAATGGGTTAGAATTTCATCAAGTATTTTTTTGGTATCTAAGGAAATTTTCATATATTGTTATTTGATTCTGAATATTTAATCAGCATTGATTCCTATCTATACATGGGTGGTCACGATGTATTTTTTATATTTTGCTAGACTGTATCTGATAGTTCATTACACATTTTTGTGGCTACAGTCAGTGGAGATATGGATCTACTATTGTTAAAATTTTTGTCTAGTTTTGGAATGAAGCTAATGCTCGCTTCATAAAATGGATGGGAACTATTTCCTCTTATTTTTTTGAAGGGACTTGCATAGCGTTGAAATTATTTTTTTACTTAAATTTCAATAAAATTAGTCAATGAAGCCATCTGGGCCTGGAATTTGCAGGTGGGAAGATTTTTATTATTAATTCAATTTCTCTAATTGATGGAAGGTATTTTATTTTCTATTTCTCCTATGCAATTTTGGTAATTTGTATCTTAAGCCATTATCCTATCTGGTCCAAATAGTTAAATTTATTGGAACACAGTCATTAATAATATTCCTTGATTATTCTATTAATGTGTGCAATATCTGGAGTGAAGTTTTTCTTTCTTTTCTTCTATTGGTAATTTTTTTCCTGATCAGTCTATCTATGTAAATTAACTCAATCTTTTCAAATAATTGTATTTTAGTTTCACTGATTTTTTCCATTGCTTTTGTTTCATTATTTTTATTCTGTATCTTTTTTCTATTTGTTTTGGATTTTATTCCTTATAATTTTTAAGTAGGAAACACAGATCATAGACATTATACCATTTCTTCTAAGATAAGCATTTCTAGCCAGAGCTTTTATTTGTACTGCTTCAGTAGTTTAATAGCTGAATGACATAAGTGATACTGAAATTACATCATCAGTTTAAAACATTTTATAGTTTCTTTTGTGATTTCTTCCTGACTCATGAATTATCTGGAAATATGTACTTTAATTTCTCTGTATTTGACTCATATATTTCTCATTTCTTCTTTGTGTAGATTTGAATTTTCACCAACTAATGCTTTTCATTTGGACTGAAGAAAATTTTTAAGTATTACTACAGTTCATGTATACTGACAGCTTTTTATCAGTTTTTCCTTACTTGGAAGTCCCATTTTGTCTTTGTTTCTTCAAATATAAATTTACTAGGTAGAGATGCCTATGTTGACTTTTTTCCTTTTAAAACAATTTTTATTAGTATATGTTTGTTATACATCAAGATTATAATCAGTTTGGGTTATTGAATCCCAAACTGAGCATTTTTCCACCCTCTTCTTCTCCAGATCCCCTCCAATCTCTACCTCTTATTTCTTAAAATGTTTCATTTAATCTGCTTTTTAATTTGTATTTCATCTCAGCATTTTAAATATATCATTTAATAATTTATGGTTTATATACCTCCCAATGAGAAGTCAATAGTAATTTTTATTTAGTATTAATTTCTTCTAAATGTCTATTCTTCTGTTAAGCCGAAAAAGAAGTTTTCATTTTGGATATTGCACTTTCCACCTATGAAAGTTCAATGGCTATTTTATCTTCCATTTTTTGTTATGTTCATGTTTTCCTTTTAAGTCTTCAAGCATGTTTACAATATCAAAGTCTTTGACAATTAATATCATCTCCACCATTTTGTAGATACAGATATGGATATACAAACATATCCACATACAAAAATAGATGTATATATATGTATACATACAAATGTCCAGAAGTTGGTCATGGGTGTACCCATTACACTAAGGAAGTCATTAAATTGAGGAAGATTTAGATGGTCTCAGGAAAGTAAATAGTAAATTAACACATCTATAGGCTTAACTACGACCAGATGAGACATTTGGCCACGGTATTTTCCCAACTGGAGGAAAATAAATGGAACTTACATTTTTGGGGGGAACTCCATTAGCAAAAACTGAGCCAAATATTCACCAGCAGAAATAAGGGTAAGAATGTAGTTCAGCCTCCAATAACATACATTCAAATGCCCAACCCATTTCAGATATGGTCACAAAGGATAATGGACAAATAATAATTACAAAGAGCAAAGTGAAAGACTATGGAAGGACAAAGGACAAGGGAGCTTCCTCAGAAAGCAAAACTGGGGTCCTACTAAGACCATACTTCACTGCCAGAGCATGAAATCTTATTACTGTCAGGACCAGGAACAATCATGTACACCCCCATTCTCTTTTCCAATGAGAGTTTCAGTAGCTTTCTTTTCCTACTCTGTCATACAAGGGAGTTAGAAAATGTATATATAAGTGTATGAGTTATCGCATCATGATGAACCACATCTTGACCTGATAGAAGCTACTCCACAAACTGATGTGATCTGGGGTTGTCATTCTTGAAAAGTTGGTGTTTTATGTATGAAAAAGGACTGTATGGACATTTGGGTGGCTAAAAGGGACAAATGAACAGATTGCCCCCTATATTTACTCTCCTCTACTTTTTATAATAGAACCACTTGATTTTTGGCTAAGCCCTTGGCAGAACAGCTACAGACTTTATCTCCTAACCTAACTTGTAGTTAAGTTTGATTATGTGACAAAATCCTTGACAGTAAGATGTGAGCCAAAATAGTATGTGCAACTTCTGAGTTTTAATATCAAGACTCAGAAGTTTTTAATATCAAGACTTTTGATATTAAAACTGATTGGATGTTTCCTTGAAATTACTAGGAGTGAAAATGAGATGAAGTTCTTAGGGAATCAGTTTCACCAATGCAGACAAGAGCAGCATCCTAGGGGATACCAAAGGCAACAGGTCTCTGTTAAACCCCCCAAACACATCTAATTTTCAATTGCTAAATGAGATAAAAATAAATTTTATATATTTATGTTTTATTATGACAGCTAAATTAGCATATACCTAAATTAACAGATCCCATCTTCAAAAGTATTTTATCCATTAGGATCATTTAGGTTAACAAGTTCACATTTAAAATGTTCATTTCTTTAAAGAGATTAAGCCATGACATAAGTTAATAACTTTAATATTCTACAACCTAGCTGTATATACACATACTCGTGAAACAATCAAAAAAGGAATTAAAAAATAGTTGTGAACTCTAGGAATTCCTGCATGAAGACAAAGCAAATTAAGGGGTGAGGCTTAGGATATCCAAGGACAATGTGACACTAGAATTTAAAAAGCCTTCTAGAAGCAAGTATAATTGAGAGTGACATAACTGGATCTGTTATGCAAGCCTACCTAAAAACTCTGGCAGAACCCACCGTGTCAACTGCCTAAACTGAAATTTTTGATATTAGTCTAAAAGAATTCACACATCAGATAAACAAATTTAATTCTCCTACCATCTGTCTCTGCTATCAAATCCTCTACTCTAAAGAAAAAAAGGAGGGAGGGAGAAACAGAGAAGCTCTACAGTTAGCACCCTCTTTCCTTTAAATAAAAAGGATTTTGAAATTCATTGATCTGTTAAATAGTCTTAATTGTTCTTATGTAACACTGATCACTGACAACTAGGGATACATATTTTAAAAAGGAATAAAATATTTACTAAAGGAGCAATTCAGTAAGCATTGTATGTGTATGTGTATGTATATGTGTGTGTGCACAGGTAAACACTGTCTCTCTTGTTCAGGAAACCAGACAACCATGCAGTGTTTCCAAACTAAATACTGTAAAAGAGCCGAGCTGAAAGGAAAAGGAAAGCTAAAATTCAGCGAGTTCTGTATTCCGTGCTCAGGAATTACAAATCTAAAACCTTTCAGAGGAACATCTTTTTCTAAGGCACACAAACGGGCTTAGTGATGGCTCTACTTAACACTGTAATGGAGGCTGCGCACGGTGGCTCATGCCTGTAATCACACTGAAAAGAAGCTAAAAGATAATTAAAATTACCCTTGTTACTCAAAAGGTGAGTACTAAGTTCAAGCAGAAGCATTTCTTCTATTAATACTCTATAGTATGTACATTCTTCAATAATCTTATGTTCTAAAAAATAAAAATAGCTGGATTTAAGGTGATAATAGTGCCAGACAACACAAATCATATAAAAGTTTAAAACCTAAGCCCTAACATAATTCTTATCAAAATATTTTCCACTGGCATTTGTACCTAAAATGAACCCAGGCCATCTTTTGTTTTTGGTACTAGGGATCGAACTTAGGACCTTGCACTTGTGAGGCAGGCATGGTGCCACTGAGCTAAACCACCAGCCCACCCAGTCCATCTTTTAAAGCTTCTTATAATGGGGCTCATGTTTCTTCCCTTGATGGGGGTCCATAGAGCCATTCAGTTCTAATGAAGAAAAATTTAATAAAAATTTAAAACATTACCTGGAAATAGCCTCTACATCGACCAATTTCTTTTTATTTTTATTTATTTTTGGTACTGAGGATCAAACTCAGGATCTTACACTTGTAAGGCAGGCCCAGCACCACTGAGCTAAATCCCTGGCCCCTCAATTTCTTTTTTTAACACAAGAAAAATGTCTTCAGAGCTTAGCCAACTGAACTTGCATCCTCCTCGGATGTTTACATAGAGGAACATACAACAATTTTTGAAGTCAATAAGCCAACAACTTCCTGAACTATAAGAAGGTACTTCTACAAAATTTTCAGCATTTTCTTTATATCTTTATATATTGCTGATACTTTCATTTTAGTTGTGACAAAGCATGAATGTGATCATTTCAAAACAGTAATGTATCTATAATGGCTTGGGAAAAATCCAAACCAAATTTCATATTGTACTTATATCACTCAACTATATGGCAAATATACATACTAATTCACATTTTTAAATACTGTAACACAACTGCATACATTTTAATATTACCAAGTATGAAATGTCAATACTTTCAACAACTTTAAAGAAAATGGTTCTAATTTTTACATATACAACTTTGGACTATTCTATTTCCTCAGTGCTAAGATGCCATCAATTTTAAGATATACCTCCAATTTAATAAAAGAATGCCTGGGTTGGGAAATAATATGATATTAATTATAGAAATCAATTATAAAGTACACTTCACTTTTAGAAACATTAAAAACTACCTAACCTATTATATACATATTTTAGAATCCAAGAAAAGTGTTACATTGAAAGTCTACATAAGTTTTCATAAACTGTGTTTTATCTTAAAGGTATGAAAATTTATTAAGTTTTTAAAAATAAGTTTAATGACATCAGTTCTAAAAAAAGTCCATTCATAAACAGTAGTTTGGATTTATCTAAGAAAACTTAAAATTGGAATTCATAGACTTTTTAAAATGTTTAGCTTTATTAAGGCTCAAATGACAAAAATTTATATATTTATGGAATAAAATGTATGTATTATGAAATTACTAAATGAATTTAATTAGCATAGCAGTTAACTTCCTGATCATTTTTAATGATGAGAACATTTAAGATCTAGTGTCTTAACAACTCTCAAGTACACAATGTATTGGAGGGTCCGTATTACTCAGTCATCATATTAACAATAAATCTCCAGAACTTATCCCTCCTATCTAGATGAACCTTTGACATTGTGACCAACATATTTCCATCACTCCTCACCCTGAGAAATCTCTCTGGTAATCACAAATCTACTCTGTTTCTATGGTTTGACTTCTTTTCCTCATTTAGGTAAGATCGTGTATTTTTTTTCTGTGCCTGACTTAATGATTTTTCAGGTTAAGCTATTTCTTTAATGATGGGATTTCCTGCTTATTTATTTATTTTTGGTACCAGGGATCAAACTCGGATCCTTGCACTTGTGGGGCAGGCGGCGGAACCACTGAGCTAAATCACCGGCCCATGCTTTTTAAATGTTTAGTAGTGTTCTGTTATATATTTTATTGTGAGTGAATATGAATATGGTAATTCAGACAGCTATTCAACATACTAATTTCATTTTCTTTGGACTCATCTCCAAAAATAGAACTAGTGGATAAAATGGTCGTTCTAAGTTGCTGAGGAAACTCCTATCACCATAATAGCTACACTAATTTATATTATTAATAGCATATAATGGTTTCCTTTTCTCTATATCCTAACACTTGTAATGCTTTATCTTATAATAGCCCTTGTGACAAATGTGAGACATTATCTCATGGTGCTTTTGATATTTCCCTTATGATTAGTGAGTTAATGTTTTTTTAAATACCTGTTGGCCATTTGCATGTCATTTCTAAATAGGTTCTTTGCCTATTTTTAATTGGGTTTTCTTGCTATTGAGTTCTTTGGATTCCATATATATATTAGATATTAACCTCTTAACAGATGTAAGGTTTGCAAATATTTTCTTCCACTCTGTAGGCTCTCTCTTCACTCTGTGGTTCCTTTTGCTGCGTGAAAGCTTTTTAGTTTGGTGCAATACAAATGTCTATTGTTTTCTTTTGTTGCTTGTGCTGTAAGGCCATGTCCCCAACACTAAAGTCAAGCTTTTTCTGTTTTCTTCTAAGAGTTTTACTGTTTCAGGTCTTATGTTTAAGTCTTTAATCCATTTTGTGTTGATGGGACATAGAGTGACATAAGGATCCAATTTTATTCTTCTGCATGTAGATATTCAATTTGCCCAACATTTGACAAGACTGTCCTTGCACATTTATGTGTTCTTAATATCTTTGTCAAAGATCAAATAACCATAAACACATGGGTCTATTTCTAGGTTCTCTATTCTGACAGGTATATATGTCTGCTTTTAATGCCAAGTCATGCTGTTTTGATCATTATAACTTGGTTATATATTTTGAAATCAGTGCCTATAGCTTTGTTCCTGTTGCTTAGGATGCTTTTGCTATTTGGGTTCTTTTGGGTTCTATGCAATTTTTGGATTTCCTTGTCTATTTCTGTGGAAAATGTGATTGGAATTATAAGGGTTGCATCTATAGATCATGTTGGGTAGTGTGGACATTTTAATGTTAATCTTTCCAATACAAAAAAACAGACTTGTATCACAGTTAAGTGTCTTTATAAAAGAGATATAAAGAACTTTGTTCATCTTTTCCACCATGTGAGGATCCAGCTAGAAGGCACCATCTTTACTAGCAGAGTATAAACTCATCAGTTGCTGACTCTGCTGGTACCTTGATATTGGACTTCTAGGCCTCCAGAACTGTGAACAGTTAAGTCTCTATCGTTTATAAACTCCCCAATCTAAGGAATTTTCTCATAGCAGCCTGAATAGGCTAAGGCAGGAGCTATCTTTATCTTCTTTCTAATTTTAGAGGGAAAAAAGTTAATTTTTCTCTTTTTTTGCTACTGCGATGTTAGCTGTGAATTTGTCACTTATGACTGTTATCATGGCAAGGTAAAATCCTTCTACACATAATTGTTATTATTCTTTAAATACTTGATAGAAATCAGCAGTGAAGCATCAGGTTCTGGGCTTTTATGGGAGACTTTTTATTACTGTTTCAATTTCCTTACTACTGGTTGGCTCAGACTTTCTATTTCTCCATAATCCAATATTAATAGGTTATATGTATCTAGGAATATTCCATTTCTTCTAGGTTATAATGTTCATAACAGTCTCTTATGATCCTTTTTGGTTGACTGATTTACAATGTTTCCTTTTTCATTTGTAATTTTGAGTCTTCTCTTTTTAAATCTTAATGGTTTTATCAATTTGCTTAAAACCAGCTCAATTTCACTAATCTTTTGTTGTTTTTCTTGTCTTTCACTTAATTCTGCTCTGACCCTATTATCTTCCTTGTATTAACTCTGGGTTTAGGTTTGTTTTGTTTCTTATTTGCGGTATAATATTGTTAAAACCTTTCCCCATTTTTAATATAGGCATTTTTATTGCTATAAATTTTCCTAAGATGCTTTTACTACATCCCATAAATTCTGGTATGTTGCATTGTCTATTTTCATCTCACAAGGTATTTTAAAATTTCTCTTTATCCACTCATCTATTGGTATCTCAAGAGCATGCCATTTTTATTTGTGAATTTTCAAATATTTCTCCTATTATTCATTTCTAGTTTACTACAATTTTAATTGGAAAAGATACTTGATATTTCAATCTTAAGTCTGTTAAGATTTATATTTGTGGCCTACCATATGAGGTATCCTGGATAATGTTTTCATGTGTTCTTCAAAAGAATGTGTGTTCTGCTGCTGCTGTATGGAATGTTCAGTATATGTCTGTTATGTTCACTGGGTTTAAAGTGTAGTACAAATGAAAATTTTCTTTCAAGATATTCTATCTAGATGATTTATCTGTTGTCAAAAGCCCTCTTCTATTACTGTACCACTCTCCCTTCAGAACTGTTAATATTTTTATTATCTATCTCCAATATATACCTACAATCTTACATCCTCTTGATTGATAAAGTTGACACTTTACCAATATATAATGATCTTTGTCTCATTTTACAGTTTTTTAATTTAAAGTGTACTTTTTCTCATATAAGTGTAGCTACTCTTATTCTCTTCTAGTTTCCATTTGTAGGGAATACTTTTTTGCATTTGTTTGCTTTCAGTGTAATGTGTATTTAAATCTGAATTGAGTCGCTTATATGGTGTACATAATTAAGACTTTTTGTTTCAATCCATTCTACAACTCTGTCCTTAGACTGAAAAATTTAATCCATTTACATTCAAGATAACTATAGGTAAGGATTTATTGCCATTTTTTAAAATGTAGATTCTTTGTTCCTTTCTTGTCTTACTGTTACCCTGTGTGATCTGACAATTTTCTGTAGTGTTGTGTTTTGATTCTTTTCTCTTTATTTTTTGTGTCTATTACAAGTTTTGCTTTATGGTTACCATGAAGCTTACAAAAACTTCAACAATGGTTATAAGTCTATTTTAAGCTGATAACAACTGTATTTACCATTTTCTATAGCTATAATGAAATAGCAGAGGCTAGGTACTCTGCAAAGAAAGGTTTATTAGCTCAGTTTTGGAATTGCAGCCTCTTCAGTTTGGCCTCTAGTGTAGGCCTTCACAGCTACTCCACAGATGGCATCCTGATATGCAAGTGGGAAAGATCACATGGTGCAATAGCAAGCTAAGACATGTGAGGGGCCACCCCTGCTTTTTTATTTTTTTTAACAATCCTCTCTCAAGAACTCATGAGAACTACCTTAATCTCTTCCAAGGGCAGTGCCCCAATGACCTCCACCTCTTAAAGCTCACCCCACTTCTTACTACCACCACACTGGGAACCAAGCTTCCAGCATATGAACCTTTGGGAGACACACTTAAACCATATCCAAATCATAACAATTACTTTACTTTGAATTCAAAAACAGTTCACATTTTTATGTTATGTACCCTACAGCAAATTATTAGGTATTATTAGTTTTGTAATTTAACCATCGGAGTAGAAATGTTAGTATAATTTTCATATCATTGTTATTGTACTGAAGTATTCTGAATTGACTATTTACATTTACCAGCAAGTTTTATAATTTCATGAGAATGTTTGCTACTACTTAACATTCTTTTCTTTCAGCTTGAAAAAGTCCCCTTACCATTTCTTGAAAGGCAGGTCTAGTGACTGACTCCCTCCGCTTTTTTGAGTCTTATCTCTGTTGTTTCTGAAGGATCACTTTACTGGTAAAGTATTTTTGGTAGGGAAGTTTATTTTTTTATTTTTTTTTGGTACCAGGGATTGAACTCGGGTCCTTGTGCTTACAAGGTAGGCACTGGAACTGCTGAGTTAAATCCCTGGCCCTTCTTTTAGTATTTTTAATGTCATCCCTTACTTTACTGGCCTGCCAATTTTCTGAGAAATATGATGATAGCCACCTGAAAGTTTCTGTGTATGTGGAGAACTTCTTTCCCTTGCTGCTTCTATTTCCTGCTGTTGTCTGTGTTTTTGACAGTTTAATTGTAACATGTCATGGTGTAGTTTCCTTTGGTTTGAATATGACTGGAGACCTTTGAACTTTCTGTACCTGGATGTATATATTGTTCCCCAGACTTGGGGAGTTTTCAGTCATTATTTCTTTAAAATCATTTCACACTCCTTTGTCTCTTTTTATTCTTCTTTAATTCTTAGCATGCAAGACTTTTAAGGATATCCCATAAATTCAGTAAGATTTCTTTAAAAAGAAAGCATATAATACATTACAGTTGATTGTAAGTAATTTTCCTTGAGTTTACTACACAATAGATATTACTTAGAAGTTCTATACACTCTGTTTTAAAAGAAAGCACCTCATATAAGAAACAAAATGGCAGTTATGTACTATGTAGGGGAAAATGGAATAGTAAAATCACAACTTGCATAATCTTGTTTAGGGTCTTTGCTTATTTTTTTCTTCCTCAGACTGGATTATTTTCAAATAATCTGTCTTTGAGTTTACAGATTCTTTATGTTTGATGAGTTCTGTTGTTGATGCTCTCTACTGTATTTTTTTCCTTTCAATCTGTTTTTCAGTTTCAGAACTGTTTGGTTCTTTTTCCTTGAATCTGTCTTTTAAACTTTTGTCCGTGTGTTTTTCTTCTGATTTTGTTAAGATGTCTCTATGTTCTCTTATAGTTTGCTGAGCTCTCTTGAAAACAATGATTTTGAATTTTTTGTCAGGTAATTCATCTTTTTCTTTGGGGTCTTGTTACTGGAAAATTATAATCCTTAAGTGGTGTAAGTTAAGTTGCCTTGCACTGATGTTTGTATATTAGATGGAGCACTCACCTCCTCCACTTTTTTGTTTTTTGAGACAGGGTCTCAGTATGTGGCTCAGTCTAGCCTTGAACTATGTTGTCCAGGTTGGCCTTGAACTTGTGGCAATCCTCCTGCCTCAGCTTCCTGAGTGCTGGGATTACAGGCATACACTACCACACCAGGCATCCTCCACTTTTTATACATTGGCCTCAGTGGGTGCAAGGATGCAGTTGAGTGAAATGCAACAGAGTTGGCTCAGTGAGGACACAAGTGTCATTTCCATAAAGCGCTGTTATCTGAAGACAGCACTGGTGGAGACAGCAGAGATCTTCAGCATACAACACTGTGGTTGTTCACAGCAGCGTCAGTGGATGTTGGACTCTTGTGATAAATGCTGTTCAGGTTTCCTGGTCTATTTTTTTTTTTTTTCAATCTGGGAGGTTGTGGTCAAGGAGGTCCCTCTGTGTACTGACAATGATGTGTGATGTACAGCATCTGTGCAACAGTCATACAGCTGGAGTACGGAACATAGGGTATATAGAGGGACCACGACTTCAAGGTCTGGGGCCAAGGTCACACTTATGCCTGGAGTGCAAGCACACCTCCTGCTGGCCACACTGATGGTGTGTAAAACATGACTGCCTGTGGAACAGGTAAGGAGCTGGGATCTGGAGCACCAGTGAATGCAGAACTACTGTGGCTCTGGGGTTTGGGTCACAGGCCAACTCACTGTGACAGGAGAGTCAGTATCTAGAAAACAGACATGCACAGAGAAACCATAGCTCCAGAGCCGACTGAAGAGCATTCTATAGTTGCACTGGTGCTGATGTTTGAGGTGCAGATACACAAAGAGCTATAGAGGTTCTAGGCATGGGGAATGGGCCAGAACACTATGACTGAGGTGTAGGTGCTCACTGAGCAACAACAAAGCTAATGTCTATAGCTTGGTGCAGAGAGCCACCCAGGCTCCAGGGCTCAGGGTGGGGCTAATGCACAGCAGCAGTAGCTCTCCTGTTTGAGGCAAGGGTGTACACTGTGAAGCCACAGAGACAAGGTCTTGAATGTGGTCCTAAGTAAAACAGTCACAAAGGCAAGGTCTGGTGTTCAGGTAAAGGAGCTATCAAAGCTCCAGTATGGGGCACATTTGAGATTGGGAGGGTGGTGACCCCAATCCTGCAGCAGCCCGACAGCTCTTTCTTGTTGCAGAGTACAGCAACATCTGCCTCTCCAGAGGATCTTCAGCAGATGGCTCTGAATTATCCTGGCAGAAAAATATGGCGCTACTGATTATAGTGGCATCTACGACATGGTTAATATTGAGAGCCCACCTTTCTTCACTTCTAGCCTTTCCAGATGTCTTAGATACGCTTCTCTCCCTAGCTATCCTTTCTGTGCAGTTATATTCCCTTTTTCCCTTCCTCCACTGTGTTGCTGCAGGTTCTTTCTTGGTCCCTCTGGCTCTCTCAAGGACATTTTTATCCATGGGTAGATGACTGTACCTTAGCTTTTATAAGTGGGGAGGGGCAAGGGCTGGTATCTCCTACTCTGTCATTTTGCTGATATCACTCTCCTAAACTGTACTTTTATATCAAACCTAGGAAAACATGAATGGTGATTTCCTCCTGGGAAATAAAATCACAACTTGTATAACCACTCCAAAGTACCTTTCCCCTCAAGGTATATAACTGCTATTTTGTTTCTCGTAGGAAAGTGGTTTATTTTAAAACTGAAAGGATATAAGACTTTTAAGTGATACATATTACATATACCAATATTAAGGAAAATTACTTCTGTCACCTAGAGAGTACTCTATAAACAACATGGTCCCAAAAGATGTTTCTCCACTTCACTTCATCCCGTGAGAATCAAGGCAGTCAAAACAATTAATCAAATTGATCATCCTCAGTTGTGTTGGGGTATAGAAGAAAGAATTGTGACTTAGAGCAACATTTAAAGAAATTCATGAAACTGTAAGCAATGTGGTGCTTTTTTAATGAAAATCTTCAACTTTATAACAACACTTAAACTTTGCTAGTTCGAAGAAACAAAGTAAATACTTCTGCTTTGTTTTGGACACTAAGATACTAAAAATGCTTCAGTCTACCTAACTCTGGCCTAATCCATCTAAAATATTTAGATGTAACAGTATAGACTAAAAATTTAGTTAGAGGATGGAGGCTAAAATTCCAGCTGTGCTGTTCACTGACTTTACAACACTAAGCAAATTCACAGAACACACTAAGATCACATTACTTGAAATACCTTTTAAAAACAAATGAGCTTATTTTAATTGAAGTATTTCTTTCCTCAAAGGTGTTCACACAGTATATATATAATTTTTTAAGGCTAACCCACCTCACAATTATAATTCTGAAGTTCTGTCCTTGATTGGGCTTCTGCTTATCCTCTTACAAAATGGAAAAGGGTTTTCAAGTAACACTGCAAATTCTCTGGAACTGTTTTTCATTTAACTCCTTGTTTTCCTTAAAATCAAACTTACCTATTTCATTAGAGAATACGAGACAAATGTGAAAAGAATTTGTAAACTCTACATTATACAAATGTAGAGGTACTCATGTTTGCCATTTATTAATGGAACGTTAGCAGTCTCTTTACCATTTGAATCTCACATTGAGTTCTTATTCCTAGTTATCCAGCTCATCAAAAAGAAATATTGGATCACTTGGCTTTTTAGTTTTATTTTATTTTCCTTTCCATTGGCAAAACAGCAGCAATAAATCTGTGATTATTCATTTCTGGGGGCCTTTAAGAAGTTACTTTTTTCTTTTCTGTTTTTCAGTCTGAGAAGATTGACCCAACAGATCTACCTGGATTTTTTTCTTTTTTTGGTGAATGCCTACATCTGGTAAGAAGAATTTCCTTTTCAAGCGTGCTGATTTACGTATCTAAATGAAATTCAAAAAAAATTGAATATATATGGAGACCAATTTGGGGAAATTATGAGGTATTTTCCCTCAGCCTTTGAGGCAGTTATGTGATCTGGTAGAGCAGACTTTCTGAAATAAGATAAGGCATCACATTTGTTCCTTTTCTACAACTTTAGAAGATCAAAATACGTCTGTGTCAAAATATGTCAGTTTCCTCACTATATATTCTGGAAGAAAGTAAGCGACTGTTATTTCCAAAAGGAAAAGTAAATAAAAGAAATGATATAATTCTGAGGCCTTACTACCAGGTGAAAATAACGTAATAGTAGCTGACTCTTGTCGGTAAGCCACCTACACATCCCCTTACATTTAACCAGTTCAATACACCTGACTTCCCAACTGCCAACATCCACATTTCTTGTCAGACGGCTTCTTTTTGTTGTTGCCTGATCCTGTTTTGCTACCCAAGTGGTAGGATAGAAGTGCCAGAGAACTAATACTACCAAGAGTTGCCTGAAATAAAAAACTGATGGGGCCTGGTCTAAAACTACCCCTATTCCTAAGCTCTCACATGGGTTACCACTGAAGTATGTGTTTTCCATTATCACTCCAAGTTTCTCCCAGTAGTATTAAGCCTCAGTTCTCCACAGTAGTGAATTGTTTGATAATGCACACTTCATTGGCTGCCTTATTGATGCCTTAGTATGTACTGGCACTTTACAGTTAATATTCCATCTAATTATCTCTAGACTCTTTAAAGTAAATCAAAGAAAAGGAATCAGATTTAGAAAGATTAAGCACAATCTTGCTTAGGATCACAGAGCAAGCCAGGATTGTAACGCCAATTATTTCCAGAACCTGAGCTCTTTCACTTGTATTGAGAATGAAACATTGAGAAAAAAAATTTCCATTCATATTACAAACCTACAAAGAAAATAAGAAACTTGTATCTCAAACCTACAAAAAACATGAAACCTTCCTAAAATCCTGAAAGAAATAAATTTTCTTAACTTTAACTGCACACTACTCATTCCACCAAAACTTTTAAATTGCATCAATAACAATCATAAGAATTTATCTATTGCCTATATTTTTGGAGGGAAGGAACAAGGGGCAACTCAAATATATATTTAAAACAACAATATAATGGTAATGGCTAATGTAAGTTTAATTACCTGACCATAGTAAAGGAATTCATGTTTCCTATCAGATCATAAACTCAAGAAAAATAGAAGACATATAATAATATAATCTAAGATTTTTAAGGCAAATATAACACATTTTATTTAATGATTTTTTTTAAAATTGCAAATATTATAATAAAATCATTACTTTTAATGTTAATATTGTGGCATACTTCATTCATTCCTTAAACATCCTTTCATGCAGTATCTAAGATGTACATAAACATCTAGCAGCCAGTTTAGTATCAAAACCAAAGGAAGGAGGGAAAATGACATCAAGTAGCAACTCCAGAATGAAAGAATTAAAAAATGTATGCAGTCATCCCTTGGTAACCATGGAGCATTGGTTCAAGACCTCTAGAGAGAGCAAAATCCAGATATTCAAGTCCCTTATATAAAATGGCACAGTATTTGCATGTAACCTATATACACATCCTCCTATATACTTTAAATCATTTCTTGATTCTTTATGATATCTAGTATAATGTAAATATGGTCATTACACTATACTGTTTGAGAAATAAAGTCAAGAAAAAAATCTGTACATATTCAACATAGATGCAATTTTTATTCAAGTATTTTTTATCCATGGTTGGTTCAATCTATGAATACAGAGCCCACGGATAAAGAGGGTCAATTGTATATAAGGACTGTATATAGAGACTGCTAAGCCCAACTTTTTATATGTATACAACCATATATACATATATAGAGATATTCATCCATTCACTCAACAAATTCCAAACAACAACCAAACAGAAGACAATACTAGGCAGTAGATCTATGACAATGGAAAAAGAAGCACTTGCTCTTGAAATACTTTAAGTTGAAGTCAGCTTTAGTATTTGCCACTATGGGATTCATGATTTTAAACTGAGAAGTCTTCACAGTCAGGAAAATGAAAATTTAATTGTGTTAGCATTCACTTAAAAATTTAGGTCCACAAAATACATTTCTATCCACTATTTTATGTTTAATTCAGAAATGTATAGGTTAAAATATTTAACTACATTTGAAAATGTAGTTTCCACAAATATAGAGAAGAAAGCACCAAAAATGAACTTTAAAAGAAAGAAAATAAACTTAGGATATTATACATTTTTAAATGAATTTAACACCTGAAATTGAACTAAGTCCAACTTAAGAAAAATAATTTTTATACACATACCAAAAGATAGAGAATTTACATTTGTGTTATTTGTTATCAAAGGTCAGTAAACTTCAAAATTAATCAAATGTTGAAGAATCTTACTCTCATGAAATCTGTTAATGTCAGCAAAAATATTCAAAACAAATAAAATTTAATATCTAATACATGGATTTCAAGTAGCCAAAACAAGTAATAAAAACCCAAACAATTATCAAATAATTCAGTGACTTGGGGAATTCTATGAGTTATATAAATTTAGCATTATCGATTATAGAAAATATATTATATATGTGTAGATCAGATGAGTTTGACCCTAGAACATAGTCTGACTTCTAGAAATACAGATACAGGCTTTAATAACCAAGTCATTGTAATTCTAAAAGGTCAACAATTCAAAACGCTGGAAACTGACATCAAACTGCTTAAGACTCATTTTTTCCTAAAATTTATGTCTACAATTCACAAAGCTCCTCGAGGTAAGAGACAAGATAGTATAGAAAACTTTCTAAACCAGGACACAGTTTTTCCCCAAGTTACTTCAGTTTTCCTCAATAAACTTACAGAGCTAACAAGAAAATAAATGAAAAGTATATTATTTGATGTTTTACATAAAATACTTTTCAATAGTTTGGATCTCCACATTTATGTATGTTTTATACAAATGTGTGAAGTTAGTGTTCTTTCAGTAGAAAGAATAAATTTTGATCAATCAATAATTATATGCATGGGATATAAGAAATTAACAGAAAGTACTGAAAGTAGTTTCTACCCTTAGTAGAGTTTAGGTTATGTAAGATTAATAGATATATTAGCAACCCATATGGAATAAGATATTTAATGATAAAATGTACGGCAGTCTAGGGAACACAAGGGAACAATGAAAGCAAATACTAATAAAATCAGCATCACGGACCGAAAGTTTTAGGTTTCCTATTTCTCTTTCTAGCTTAAAAGAGATAAACTTGCCTTTGGCTCCTCTCAATAAAAAAGTAAATATTTAATTTGTTAAATTAACCTACTAAATTGTATTAAATTGAATTTTTTTAGGAGTATTTTACATGTAAAACCATATATTTCTGAGCTTATTTCAGAAAATATGTGCCTCACCATTCTGATAACTATAAGAATCAGTCACTGACTCTTATAGTTGAGAAAGTTATCATTGTACATGAAAACAAGCATGGGCTTTGAGTCATATGCATGTGGGCAAAAGCCTGGCTCGCCCAACTTATTTGGCTTTTTAGTCATAGGCAAATTACCTAAACATACCAACTCTGTTTCTTAAGTGAAATAAGGGTAATCCAGTAAGATCCCAAAGTTGTCGAAAGAATTAAATGAAATATCATGTATAAGTATCCAGCATAATGCCAGCCAGAAAAATTATCTGTGCTCAATAACTATTATAGCTCCCACATTCAAGCAAATTTTAATTACAGTGAAATTAGAACACAAAGAGACTAGACTGTCCAGTGTGCTATTCCATTTCACTTCTCACTATAAAAAATGCGATCTTTCATTTATGATATTCAAAAAACAGAAAACAAGCTTACTTATAGCTAATTAGTATTGTTATTCCTGCATGAGTTTTCCCTAAACAGAACAGTTGAATTATTTTTCAATAGTCAGCCCTCCATATCAACAGATTCTACATGTGCAGATTCCACCAGCCACATACCAGGAATATTCAGGAAAAATATTGTATAGTCTTTTGTATAGAGTTTTTCCTTGTCATTATTCTCGAAATGTTACTGCAAAACAAGTATTTACATGGATTTTACGTTGTGTTGGGTGATATAGGTAACCTAGAGATGATTTAAAGTACACAAGAGGATATACGTATGTGCTAATATTACACCATTTTACGTAAGGGACTTGCATATCCATCTGCAGAAGGTCCTGAAACCAATCCTCTGTCGATCTGACATACAATAGCTTAACAAAGGAAACATTTTAAAAACTCACTGAAGTTTTATAACTTAAAAGATCATGATATTAAGATTTTAGAAAATCTATTTCCTTCTAGCATATCTTGAAACCAACTGCTGCTATATAGAATAGGAAAAGGTCTAATAATAATTTTGCACTTACACTGACACATTTTTTCTAATGGTATATTCATCCAACTCGTCATCAGAGCTGCTATCAGTTGCATCAGAATCCAGACCCTCTTCAATATGAGACAACAGCCCTGTAGCAGATAGTGCAACTCTCTGGATTTCTGCAGCCATACACCGAGTAAAGCCATTTTGTGCATCATCCCACAATTTATTCTCTGCAGTCAATATGTTGACTTCTGGCTTAATTCCAGTGCACTTAGGTAAACTGTTATCCAAAATTGTGCCAGGTTCATGAAAACTCTTCATTTTGGGCAGCTGATGTTTCATAGAAAATTTCATTTGCTGACCATAGTGCTTAACAACATGCTTTGCCAGGAGCATCTGCAAATGTTTCTGCATTCTTCTAGCCTGGCTAAGTAAAATTTTCTGTTTGCTTACACAATGAAGTAAACGAGCATTCACTTCCTCCTCTTTCTCAGCAGCTGAGGAACTATTACGCACATTTGAGAGGCCAGGTCCAATTTTCTTTTGAGCACAGTACAATAAACCCTTTTTAATGTCAGCATCAGTAACTTTATCCAAAAGTGCATTCTTTTGGAACTGTTTACAGTTTTGCAGTTGTGCTTTATCTACATTAGTATCTTTGGTTAGATTTGAATCCAAAATGATTTGTGTATCTTTCATGAGCTGGCTTGTATCTGATAGAGGCTCCTTTTTAACAAACTCTTCAGAATGAGAATGGCACATTTTATTGAGCTGAATGTTGCTGCCATTACGCAGTATGTTTTTCAGCTTATTGCACTTGGGCTCCCCTGATTTCTTTTGTTTGTAATTCTCATTGTATTTATTTAAAGTAGAATTAGAACTCATTAAAAGAACTGTCTGATAATGTTTTGAAGGCTGAGGGGAGCCAAAATGTTTTAAATTTACAAAATTAGTGTTAAGAGTAGGTTCAGGAGTCGGAAATCCCAGCAACTGAGAGAAAGGGTCTCCCTTTAGATTTTCATCTATTGTTCTCGCACTTTCCATGCATAGGATCTTGTCAGACTCCATGGTACTTGGCAAAGATGAAAAGCAGATACCCTTTGCTGCTGCTTCCCTCAGAGCTGGGGTCATGGCGATTCCTGCAGATAATTACTGCAAACCTAAAATAATATAAAAATTAACAATCAAATGTCTCGAAAAAGTTTTATGCTTATACTTTTTCCAAGAGTAACAAATATCTTGATGATTCTAATTAAAATATAAATGGAACCAAACTCTTCCTTTATCTCCCACCTTACAACTTTATCTACTCAAAGACTAAGCTATTATTCTTCCCTCTGACTGTGGGTTTAATATCTAAAACTCAAGATGCACACTACTGGCTAGAAGTATAGCCTAGTGGTAGAGAACTCCTACAGCATGCATGAGGCCTTGAGTTCGACCTGCATCACTCTAAAAAAAAAAAAAAAAAAAGCTTAACTCTATCACAATGCTTAACAAATAACAGCGGATGGAATTATATTTTTATTATTTCAGAATCCCATTTTTTGATAATTCTTAGATCAAAAGAAATTATTCCACTTGGAATCTTGTAATTATACTTGAAAATGAGATTCAATCTCATAATTTCAGTGAAAAGAATTGTTTATCTTTGTGAAATATAATATTAAACTTCCATTTCTGAATTTAATTTTAAAATTTGTAAAGTATTAAGGATAAGAACTAAAATATAGTAAGTATTTTTCATAAGGAGACCTAAATAAACTGATCTATAAACAAAAACATAAGTTCATAGCTGTTAAAAATATATGATAGACCTCGCCTATCTCAAAATATATAATTTTTTCCTGAAAATTTATCTGCAATACGTTTTTTCCTTTTCAATGGATTTCAACAATTATCACTGTGGAAGTCATTACTTCCATCTGAAAAATACTGGAGACTGCCTGATGCCAAGTACACATTAATCCTAAAAGTAAATAAATTTCATTATATTTTATCAAAAGAAAAAGTATGAAGCCTTACATTCTGATTCACTGAAAGGGTAACCCACTACCATTAAAAATTATAAAGCTTGAATTGTTAAGTAAGTTTTACATCATTAACAATTATAAGTTTTTGAAGATATCTAAATAACTTGGAACTATGATATTCCATAATTTTTGTTCAAATATATGATAGTTGATAGTTATTTAAATAGCCACTCTTATACTGTATGTCTTCATATACTAGCTTTAATTCTTCCTTCATTCTTATTTTTGCAAAATCTTAGCAATGACCAAGACAGGAAAAAGGGCCCCAAAACTTCTGTGTTAAAAAACACCACAAAGGATTAAACACAAGTAATAGACTAGGAAAAGATATCTATCTACAACATATATAGCAGACAAATATTAAGATCCAGGATATATAAAGAACTCCTACAAATGGGTAAAGGATAGAGCCATAAGGCACTTCACAGATGATGACATCCAAATGGTCAAAAGACAGGTTACTCAATCACACCAGCAAGAAAAGTGGGTTAATAAGGCAAGAGTCTAGTTTTCCAACTGCAAATTGACAAAAATCTTTCAAGTCTAAAAACATCATTTATCATGAGGATGAGGGTAAACAAGATTTCTTACACTGAGACCATAAATTGCTCAGTAATTTGTCCATTAAATAGAAAATGTTTGTCAAAGGTACAAAAGACAGTGAAGTTTATAACAGTAAAACACCCTTTCAAAATATCCTAGCTGACTAATAAGAGAATGGATAATAAAATATGATGGAATAATGTGCTGAAAGTTAAATAATTTAGGAAAAAAACCGGAAAAGCAATTAAGTTAAAAAGAAAAAAAAGTATAGTAGTATATAGTATCATATAAATATGCAAACATAAAACCATATCATATCTATGTATGTAGATGTATGTTTACAAGAATAAAAAGTGAGCCAGAGAAATACCCACCAAACTTGTAACAGCAGTTGCATCAAGTTCCTTGAAACACAACCCAGAATGATGGTTTAAGAGGATTCATATTTTAACTACGATTTTTTTCCTTAGGGGAAAAAGAATAAATAAAAAATGCATAAATGTCAATAGTTAATTCTAGGTGATAATGTTTGTCATGTATATGTACATATACATATATATACTTTACTGTATAATGTCATCAAACAATGTAGAGATTTCTGTATAGTTCTCTCCATAATTTCTGTCCAAAAATTTATGTACTTTTGTATAAAATCTCAAAAATAAGCAATAATTCTATATATAATTGATTCCCATTTATCCTAAATATTTTACAAACTAGGAAAACAAAAATAAATTTTGTTTCCATTTTACAATCTACTTTTATGGAAATAGAAAAATTATTATAAAATATTAGGCAATTTTTTCAAGAAATGAGTTATTTGATCAACTCAATGATCTACTTTGTAATCGCCAAAATCCACAATAGTATTTACATTTAGTATTTAAATCATAGTATTTACATTGTTTTCTGAGGGACCCTGCCGTAATCACCACTCTTGCTGATGGTATGGTAACATTAAAAAAGTACAATATTCTTATCTCTCATCCCACCTACCTTTTCTCTCTCTAAAAACTGTGAAGAGAGTACTTTGGATATAATCAAAGTAGTTATCAGCAGAGGACAGGAGGTGAAATAACATGAGGCATGACAGTTCATCTTGGTCCCTAGATAAAGATAAGGGGAAACTAAAAATAAGTAGGGAAAAACATAGACTTTTAGTTGAGAAACATAACTGATAGGGAAAGAAATGAAGATTGAAAATGGCTAAGGCCCACTTACGATAAAGAAGTAGAATATATATAAAAAAACTGATGAGATCTCTGAGACTTAGCTGGTATGACAGGAATCTTCTAAAACAACCCTAATAATCCCCACTTTGGCATTCAACACCCCGTGTCATCTTCTCCAGTATGAACCAGATTTAGTGACTTAGTTCTGGTGACTGAATGCAGCAGAAATGATGGATGTGATTTCTGAGATTTAAATTATAAAGAAATTGTGGCTTCCATTTTGTTACCTTCTTTCAAGGAAGCTAGCTTCATGTGAGCTGCAAAAATCCACATGGCAAAGAAATACCTCCAACCAAAAAACAGCAAGGACCTGAGGGCTGCCAACAGCCAAGTGAGTAATCTGAGAAGCAGAATTTATCAAGTTTAAAATGACTGCTCTTCCTACCAACTCCTTGATGGTAGCCTTGTGAAAGACCTTCAGCAAAGACACCCAGCTAGGCATGCCTAGATTCTCAACAGAAAGAAAACTATAAAATAATGTTTTAAGCCACTGCATTTTAAAATATTCTGTTACACAGCAATAGATAACTAATACACTTGAGTATGAATAAGGACTTTTAGGCTCTATCTCTGGAAAGTCTAGCTATATCACAGCCTCTATTCTAGGATTTCCTTGAAGTCCTCCTATACTGCATTCCCAAGTGTATTCTTATTTAAAAAAAAAAATGAAGTAAGTCTCTGTTGCAACCAATGAGATTCACAAAAATAGGTATTTCTCTTTAATGTATTTTAAAATAAAATGAGTAGACTTATTCTATTTACTTTAATTATTTAGATATGCCATCATTCTGTATAACAATGTTAGCCACGGCTGGCTACCTTTATATTGAACAATCACATTTATCACTAACACTTATAAACTCTGGGAAGGCTTTTTGATTACTGTTTTTTAAAATCCTATATATGTGACATATAGCATGTGCACAATAAATATCTGGCGAGTAAATAAGTAGTTGCCACCATGTGTGGCTACAAATTCTATATTATCAGGAACCTGGTTATTTCTTCTACAACCCCCTCCATGGATTCCTAAACTCCAGAAACACTGGCCTTTTTACTGTTCTTGAAAAACACCAAATTCCTGACACAGTGACTGTGCTTTCTATTCTCTTTGCCTGGAACAGGTGTCTACAAATAAGATGTCTAGCATCCTCACTTCACTTATGTTTCTGCTCTAAGGACCTCTCATCAAGTCCTTCCCTAATCAATATATTTAAAATTGCTTTATCTCTTCATTTAATTTATCCTCCATTCCCTTACCCTGGTTATTCTTCATAGCATAATTACTACCTGGCACTGTATTGCATTCTAGGAAGGAATATAGCTTTAGAACCACTGTGTTCAATGTTCTAATCTCCAGCACCAGAATAATGTTTAGTCCATACCAATTGTCATGTATTTGTTGACTGAATTAATAAGACAATGGGTTGATTTTTAAACACATTTTATGTAGGTGTAAGTAACAATATTTGTTTTAATTACTATTTTAAAAATAAATGTACAAGGGCTGGGGATTTAGTCCAGTGGTACCACACCTGTCTTGCAAGCGCAAGATCCTGAGTTCAATCCCCAGTACCAAAAAATAATAATAATAATAATAATAAATGTACAAATATAGCTATACATAAAGGATAATATGTCACAATCAAATATGGCTTATTTCCATGAAGTCCTTCTGTATGACAGGCTCAACATTAAAAAAAAAAAAAATCACCTAAATTCACCATATCAAAAGACTTTTAAAAATATGAACTCCCTAGATGCAAGAAATGGTAGATAAGATTCAACTATCAATTCATGATAAGAAAAACAAAATTAAACTGTAAAGAAAGAAATGTCTTAACTTGATAAAAAGTGTCTCTATAAAAGCCTATACCTAAGATCACAATTAGTGGTGAAAGAATCAATTTTTCTTGCCCTCAGCTGTAAATGAGGGAAAGTATCTGCTCTCATCACTCATATCCCATGTCATTCTAGAGATCCCATTAAGTGCAACAGGGCAAGAAGAAATGAAAGGCAAACAGATGAGAAAATAAACTGTATCTGTTCACACATAACATGATTTTCTATGTAGAAAATCCCAAGGAATCTTAAAAAAAAACCTCCTAGAACTAGTGAGTTTAATAAAGCAACAAAGGCAAGGTCAACGTACAAAATCATTTATATTTCTTTACACAATAAATGAAAACCTGAAAATTTTAGAGAGAGTAATGATTCCAAACTCTCCCAAAGCAGTAATAATTCTAAAACCTCAAACATTACTTAGGGAGGGCTAGGAGTGTACCTCAAAGATAGAGTACATCATGCAAAAGGCCCTGGGTTCAATCCCCAGCACCAACAAATCAAAATGTAGGGATCATGATTTATTTATACCACCAAGGAAAAATCAAGGTGATTGTAAAGAAACAACAATACACTATATTTGTGTATTATACTGTTCAATATTATAATTCTTCTCAGACTGATTTATAAGATTAAACATAATCTCAATGAAAAACTGGGCAGGATTCCAAGCTGATTCAAAGATTTAATGGGAAAGCAAAGAAACTATAGTAATCAAAACAAATTTGAAGAACAAAGTCGAAGGACACACACTATCAATTTACAATAAAGGACAGTACTTTATTGGTGAAAGAATAAGCATATAGATTGATGGAAAGAATAGAGCACTCAAACATACCCACATATATATGGTCAGTTGACTGCTATTTTGCTGTTTTACTAAATGATTTGGAACAACTGAACAAACATATGCCAAAATAAATAAAAGGACCCTAACATGTACTACATACTTTGTATGAATATGGTCAGATGCATCAGAATGAATCATGGACTAAATGAATACATCTATACTAGAAAACTTCTTTAAAAAGAAAAAGAGAATATTGAGTCAGGCAGAGGTTTTGTCACATCAAAAACATTATTTATAAAAAAATTGATAAATTGGGCTTTAAAATAAATACTAAATAGACTTTTAAAAATTAATTTAAAATAGCAGTTTGGGAGTCTTTGACATATATATTCAGAAGGTACTGTAACACTCAGGAGTTCGTGGAAATTAGATGTGATTACTAATAAAAGTCAGTGAGTTTATCTTTTAGGTTAATTCAGCAATAACAATTTTGACCATTATACAGTTTTAAATTGCATTTATTCTTGAGTATTACTGCATAAATATGCATAAAGGATAACTGGCTAGAGGCAAAAATAGGTAAGAAAAACTAATTGGAAAAGCACAAAATAGTGAACAATAATTCTATTGAGTTCAAGATGATTTCTATTAGTTTCACAAGCTGTAATCCATATGATTACAATTTGTTTATAGTACTTAAATGTGTCTCCAGTATTTCAGAATACGATTTTTTTAAAGGGCAGTGAGAATATCTAGCTACAAATAAAGCTAATCTGGTTTTCATTTGATACATAAAGACTATCTATATCACAACATGTTAAAGAAAAATGCTTATGAATGATAGCTAAAAATATATTTTATCTTTCAAAAATAAAACAAAATTAAAATGAACAAATTATGGAAATCAACAGTTCACCTCTTTAAAGTAGAAAATGAAAAATAGCCAATGTTAAAAGTAATTTTGTATACTTTTGGTAAAAGATAGATTTTCAGTCTCCACTGAGTATACATTCAACCTAAAAGCAAACACTCACTAATTCAGTTAATACATATTTCTGAGTAAAATATGAGAGCAACTATGCTAGGAAGTGTAAAGATAGCACCAAACATGACAAATAAGGCAGAATTCTCCTCATACAGAACTGACATTTGAGCAAATGGTAGCTATGAATAAATAAGAAAATATCAAGTAAATAAGGACTTCAGAAGTATTACTATGAAAATTAAACAAAATACAGAGCATGACTGCACTGGGGTAGGAGTAAATTTAGATTTATAGATGAAGATAGGCCTTTTTCGCGTGATATCTGCTCAGTGACCTTAGTAAAAATAACTAGAATTTAAGGTATGTGCCTTCCAAGTAGAAAAGGTAACTATGGGGGCTTTGAAGCTGAAATAAATTGGGCGTGTCAGTGGAACAAAAATGGGAAATATGGCTAGAACTTAATAAGAAGGGACAGAGAGAGGGAATGAGAGAGGGAGAGGAAAATGGAGGGAGAGAGTTGTGGGAGGAAGAGAGGAAGAGAGACAGAGTAAGAATGTAAGATTAGAGAGGTAGATAAGGGAAAACTGCACATTTTATATAAGTTAAAGAATAGCCACTAGAGATTTAGGTGAGATAGTAATTTAATATGCTTGACATTTTTATTTAAAAAAAAATACTCTGAGCCAGGCATGGTGGTACATGCCTATAATCTCAGCCCTCAAGAAGCTTGAGGCAAGTGCATCACCACCAGTGTGAGGCCAGCCTGACCTACATAAGGAGACCCTGTCTCAAAACAAAAGAACACTGGCTCTTCTACAGAGAAAAAAAAAAATTGTAACGGAGGAAGACTGGAAGCAGGACAGGCAGCTAAAGAGGCCCAAACAAGAGATGCTACTATTGGCTTGAATTAGTGAAATGGTAGCAGAAATGAAGAAAAACAAATGAATTTAAAACATATTTCAAGGTAGATGGAACTAAACTTTTGATGGGCAAGATTTTGCAGTGCTTAAGAAAGGAATCAAGAATGACTCAGGCTTTTTGGCTTGAGCAACTAGATGGTGAATAGTGCTGTTTTCTGAAATGGGAAAGACTTGGGATCAAAAGATTGAAGGAGAAAAAAATAAGTCTTGTTTGGGTGAGTTATGTTTGAAGTACCTTTTGGCCATCCAAGTGGAGGCAGCTAAAACAAGCAAGTGACAGTTATAATTAGAGATATTATGTTGGGGAGTCACTACATATAAATAGTATTTAAAGCCAAGGGACTAGATAAGTTTACCTAAGGAGAGGATATAAGCAAAGAAGAGTAACGAAGCCAGGACCAAGACTTGGTATTCACTTACATTTATGTGAGCAAAAGGAAGGAGGTACAAAAGGGATGGGCCGAAAAAGGAGAATGAAAAAAATCATCAGTGAAGGCTGGGCTTGGTAGCACATCCCTGTAATCCCATCAACTCTGGAGGCTGAGGCAGGAGGATCATAAATTGCAGAACAGCCTGGGAAACTGAGCAAGATCCTGTCTGAAAGTAAAATAAAAAGAACTGGGACGTAGCTCAGTGGTAGAATGCTTGCCTAGCATGCATGAAGTTCTGGGTTCAAATCCATGGTATGGAGGAAGGGAGATCACCACCAGGAACACACAGAATCAAGAGATCAAAGTGTTTAAAAATGTATGAAGAATATATGGTCAGTCCTGTGCAATGCTACAAAGTCAAATAAAAAGATAAAGAAGTGACTAGTGACATTATTTTTAAAGAAATCTTTGAAAAGTCTTACTTTTTTTTTTTTCAGTTAAATGTAAATCAAAGATATACCCAACTCCAGCATGCTGTAGCCTTCCAATGATAGAAGGGAAATACCCCAACCCCAATCCCCTCTAACCATGGTCCTATCCTATCTTAGAGGAAGAAAAACTAACAAGCCCTTGTGAAGATCACAGAGGTACAGAATCACTAAAAGACAGACCTAATCACTAGACCAAAGAATATTTTTACCTCAACATCTCAATAAATGCCAACATACTGGAATTCCTTTTACTCAAGTACACATTGTGTCCATTTCATTAAAAAATTACAAGGTACACTAACAGCCAAAGAAACAGTTTGTAAAGACAGATGGTAGGAATGATGGGAGTTAGCAGATGAGCAATGTAAAACAAGTATGATTAATATGTTACGGTCTCTAATGGAAAAAATAGACAATATGCAACAACAGTTAAGTAATATAAGCACACCGATGGAACTCATAACAAAGAATCAGAAAGAAATGTTAGAGATCAAAAATACTGTAGCAGAAATGAAGAATGTCTCTGATGAGTTTACCAGTAGACTAGACATGGCAGAGGAAAGAAGCTCTGACCTTGAAGATTTATCAATGGAAACCTTTGAATCTGAAAAGTACAGAATGGGGTGGGGGTATCCAGAAAGGAATACCTAATAACTGTGGAACAACTATAATGGGTATAAATATGCATAATGAGAACACCAGAAGAAGTCAGAAAGAACAGAAGAAGATATTTTATACAATAATTCTTAAGAATTTCCCAATTAATGTCAGCCACCAACCAAGAGATTCTAGAAGCTCAGAAAACACCAAACAAGATAAACATGAAACTAAATTAGACAACATGTATCACTTGATAAGTCAATCACTGTATTAAAATATTACATGAAATTACATACAACAATTAATAGTATGGTTACAAAAAATAAGTCATTTAAAAATTCATACTGAAAATTTCTTCTTTACATATATTTTTCCCAATACAATGAGCCTGATTAAGACAGGCTCTGTATATTTTCATTTACTGTTATATCATAGAATACTGACATATAGTAGGCACTTAATAAATATTGATAAAATAATAATATCCAAAATTACAAAATTACTTTCAAATTTCAAATTCATGAGCTATTTTAAAGATTCCATCAGAGGAATCTTTAGGTAAGAAAGTTAGGAAACATTAGTACAGAATTGTCACTGTCCAACAGAAATATGGGCAATTTAAAAATTGTTAGTGGATATATTTTAAAAAGTAAAAAAGAAACAAAGAAAACTATAATTTCACCAAGCCCAATATATAAAAAAATTACCATGTCAACATATAATCAATATAAAAAATCACAATGTATTTTACATTCTTTGTGTGTGCCAGGTCTTCAAAATCAAGTGTTTATTTTATATTTATACCAGTCTCTATGTGCTCAATAGTTACATATGGTTAAGAACTATTGTACTGGATAGTACATAGTATAAAATGCATGGTCCCCCAAGTAACCAAGAATTAACCATTAACTATGATACTTTAGTCCACAAATTTTTTTAGCCAAACACATATTTTTAGGCAACTACAGTATTCTAGGCAATAGAAAATATGGAAAAGGCAAATTCTAACAGCTTTGTTAAAAAGTATGTTAATCTTTACTGATACTTAGATTCTGAATTATACACATAATTTTTGGGGAGGCTATCTGGATCCAAGATAAATCTAAGAATGTCATTCTAGCTATTAAAATTCTGTATCTGTAATTCCAGATACTACTATCATCTTGATGGCTATTTCATATAGACCAAAGATACTCAGATATAATAGGGTCCATTTTCTAAGAGTTTTAATGACAACAGAACTTCAAAGAACTTGGAAGGGTAATACAGAAAAAAAATTACTTTTTGGTAACAGCATACAGGAACTAAAGAATCAAGCTAATAGGTCTTATGAAACAAAACTGCAAGTTAAGAAACTATCAACAGCCTTTCAAAGAAAGCAACTAAACAGATAATCCTGATTTCTCTGTCAATAAACAATAGTTCCTCGTAACCCAAAAACCAATCATACTTCTTGGTATGAATTTCATTACATTTTCATAATGGAATTTTCAACTTACATTTTAGTTTAATTTTTTTAAAGAAAATTCCTTAGCACTATAGTACCCTAAATATTTTGCTGGTGGTAACCCCCCCCCCAAAAAAGTCCTCTGTAAAATCATTATAGAAAACCCATCAAGTAAATAATCCTTCAGCAAACAGCCCAGATCTCAACATGTAACTATTGTTCTTAGATGTCTATAAAAAAATACCAACCGGAGAATTTCAGTAAAGCCAGCCAAAGTTTACAACTTTAAATAATAAATGCTGTTTTTCATTACAAAGATCAAAACATTTTTCTTCTTTTTGGTTATATTAAATTTCATTATTATAAATAAAACCAAACTAATCCAGTAGGAATAATGGGCTGGATTACATAGTTAAATGTACTCCATAAATTTTAATTTTTAGTCAAAAATTTAATCCAATGAGAATTCATTGAGAATTAAGGAATTAGTTGTTTTGAAGTTGTATTATTATAAATAAAAGGCTTTGCCCTTGTCTTCAGAATGTTTCCATTAATGACTTAATCTGATTTAGGGGTGAGGTGGTTACTAGGGATTGAAATCTGTAAGATTCATAAATCATTAATTAAATGATCTCTTATCCCCTGGACATCATGAACTATAGTAAAAGCTGTCTTCTCACAAAAGGTTCATGTACATAATGAGATAATTACCAACATAATAATTACTGAGTTGGTTCAGATATTTAATAACTAACTCTTCAGAATTTCATATATGTCATATAGTGTAAATATCTTTGACATATTTTCCAAAGAAAAATAAAAACTTTGCTAATGTACTCTATCATCAGAGTTGAAATTAATAATCTAAATAAGAACCACTCTTCCTCCTGAGAACAAATATTAAAGATTAAAGACTGGATATGATTCATCATCGCCTAAAATACATTATTTTTAAATTTATATTCTAAAATACATACATATATTCCATATAGTCCATAGAAAATATACTATACAAATCTACTCCTGAGCATTAAATTTACTTTTAATTATAATCTTAACAAACCCAGTTCTTTTAAATGCAGAGCAGTAAAACTAGAATAAAAGTATCAAGAGCAATACACTTTTACCCTTAAACAACAAAAAGAGGAAAGACTGCCAATACTCTTAAGAGGTGAGAAGCCTGAAGAGTGCAATCTTAAATTATTTCCACACTTACAACTTAAATGTTCAGATTTGTTAATCCATGCTAATAACAATAAAAACAAGAGTAGGAAAAAACAAATCTTTTTAGCAAAAAGATGTGCTTTTCCACACTGCCAACATCCTAGAGAACTCACTTTTTCTAACTTGTACACATAAAAGGAAAATCCTGTTAATACAACACAAGTAATAAGAATGAGTTGATGTTGGTACAATTTTTTTCCTCAAAACATAGGAACTACTGTAATGGAAACTAGAAATACAAAATACAATACTGTGGTTTCAATATTTGTCTGTTCATTTTAAGGAGAATTTTCAACTTACAGCAGAAAACACTGCAGTAATTGGCATGACCAGGGTGTAGTTAAGTCTCTTCTTTGTATTCAAAGATGTTTATAAGCAAGAACTGCTTCCACTTTGAAAACTATGCCTAAAAAGGAATTCTCTTTGAAGACTAAAGGAATTTAATTAAAGATAAAGCCACTTGGGTGGCCACATAACACATCAAACAGGTCATACTTCCAGTAGAATTATTACTATTCAGTTATAAGTGCATGACTCATAGAAATATAAATGAGTCATTGTTTTTCTGTGTACATCAATTTGGATGCGAGAATTTACATTTAAAAACACAATTTGCTCAATCTATGAATTTTGGCTTCAATTTAATTTCACATAGCTAAACACAATAACCTACTACCAAATATAATTTTTAAAAAGTCATTAAAAGTGACATGTCTTATAGGACTGCAAAGAAAGCCTCAACATTACAAAGAAAAAGTTCATAAACAATTTAAAAATATTAATAAAGCTTCAATATAATGAATGAATTACAACCATGTAGAAATAAGTGTTTCTAAGAACCTAAAAATAGCATTAAGTAGTAAAAATTTCCATTATGAATTGTCTTCGATTTTCACAGTAGACTCTGTACTAGCAAGTATACTATTAACACTTGTTGAGTGTTTACCCTACAGGATTAGGGAGTAAAGATCACAATTTAGAGAAATATCTATTCAGGACAACATTTAAAAGGAAAAAAAAAAAGAAATTTTTTGGAAATAATATAGCTTCTTTGCCTTTCCAAATCTAACACACTGAAAGTAAGACTAGATATTGTATTTTTTACACAGGGTCCTTATTATGTGTTCTATTACAATACCGTAAGGCAGTAGGGACAGTAAAAGAAATAATATGCTTTAACGTCAGTAAAATGGTTAATTCCACAGTTACCTGTGTCGCAAACCAATCCCATTTCTTGCAGTTTACAAAGCAACTCTAAATCTGAAGTAAACAGTTTTCTGCCTCTTTCAACTAACATCTGATACAATATGGACAAATTTAAAAGGACATAACAAGAGACAACTGAATGAATACATGAAAGACATAAAGACAAGAACTGCATATTACATGAGGTTCATGTGATAGACCTATGCTACAGGCAATAACAGGTGGGCTGTCAAGAACAATCTGAATAATAAAACAAGGAACTTTAGAAACCAGGAATCTTTTTTGTTAGAGAAGGCTACAAGTGAAATTGGAATGATCAGAGTGAAATTTTTAACAACACGGAAGACTGATGAATGAGTAAAGAATGTGAAAGTCTTAAGTTATGATAAATGGCAGCAAAACTGCATGAAGCATTTGAATTCAGCAGTTAGACAACGGGAGGTTGGATCTTTTAATAGACAACTATGATGACATCAGTGAGACCCCCACCTGAAGGAACAAGTATGCAAGGAAATCAAACAACAGTATCTATTGTTAACAATGTAGTCCTAAACTGAGTAAGGCAAAAAGTGAGACACAATTTCTAATCTTTCATAGATTATAAAAGGTAAATATCAATAGCTAATTGGGAATTATTTGTGTACCCACTATGCAATTTGCAGTATGTCCTTTATGAAGCATTTTCCTCTCAAGTGCCTTTCAATAATTAGGAAATAAGATATATCCCATAGATACAAGTGAAAAAAAATTTAATGAAGACAGTAAGGTTTTTCCTTTTAAAGGTAATACTACATGATGAACAAACAGAAGGCATGTTCATATTACTATATGAGCGTTATATGATTATACAACATTCTGAGAAGTAAATTGGTGATGTTACAAAAGCCTTAAAAACAACAAATAAAAGAGACTCTGACCCAGAAGGGGAAAAAGAAAACCACAAAAACTACAAAACTAGTGAAGCAGAAGGGAATTTCAAAGATTTATATAAAAGGCCATTGCCTACATAAAATTTACACTAGTAAATAGAAACATCCCAAACATCTGCCAATAGAAAAACTTAAAATATGATACTTTCATGATGAAATGTTAAGCAACTATTAAAATATTTTTTTCAAGATACTTAATAAAATGGAATATTTTCTTAGTAAAAATTAAATGAAGATCTTGTATGATCTGCTTTAGGAAAAATACACACATGGGAAAATAGAGAAGAATATAAACAGTTTTTGTTTTTATTTGTATTTTTCTCTACCTTCCAAATTATTTTGTAGTAAGATTTAACAAGATAAGCAATTTTTATTTGAAAAAAGCACATATCATGAAGCAAAATTAAAATATAAAAATCAATGTGATAGAATTGCCTTGGATTAAAGAGTTTCACATCATAAAAATTATTCTAGAAAGACTAGAGAAAGTAATGATAATCTATGTAGATTCAAGACATAAAAAATAGTAGCAGACTTTGACACTGCTCTAAGTGAAAACGGAGTAAGAATTAGACAGCAGTTACACTAGATTTTGAGAAAGTCACATATATCCTATCCCATAATTTAGGCATTGTTTGTAGTCCACCAGCTTTTTAAAAACGACTTTTGTAATGCCACTGTATTACTTGGCACTTTCTGTATTTGCAGTATTGGTAAAGATTATAATGACTTTTACTAACACAAGGCATTTGCTCGTCATAACAGTCTCTTAAGATAGGCATCGTATTATGAAATGATTTATAGGAGGAAACGGATCTGAGATGAGAGGTTGTGACTTGCCCAATCAAAGGGCTTGTTAAGAACCACAAGAGGCAGGAACCACTCAAGGAGAAACCTTTCTCAAGCAATCTGAGTTCCTTAACATCAGGGTTTTCTCCAATATTGAACTGTTAGAGCCACTGTTTCCTAGTTAAGGACACTGGCTATTTTGCCTGTAGCATTCACAGATATATTTCACTCAGGTTTTGTTGCGAACCTGCTTCAACCAGGGAGTATTAAACAATTTTTCTCTACTGACTCAACTCAGCAAGAAGTAAACCGGTTAAGGAAAGATGAAGGAAGCTAGTTTCCTTAATCTCTCCAACACATGACTGTTCTTAAATTTAGGGGGATCAAAGCCATCAAGTGCTTCCCACCCTAAGAGAGCAAAGAAATCTCTCCAACTCCTGATCGGAGGGTAGACCGGGCAGGGGAAGAAACAGAATGCCTGCTCTTAGCTGTAAAGCAGCCTCATCCTTTCCTGGGATTTCTGAAATGATCAAAACATGCAGCTTTCTAGTCTTCGCTACCAAACAAACAACTCTAAATGTTTCCAGCAGGACCGGCCCCTAGCTTCAGAACATCCAAAAACAAACTTCAAGGTACTATTCCTCAAAAATCCTGTAGGTTCCCCTCAACCCCAACTAAATTTAAAGGTCAAATCAATGTCCGCCCGAAATAAAATAAGGTTTGCGCCTAACAGCAGGCGCCGCCTCGGCGCAGCCAGAAAACAGCGCTCACCACGCCCGCCCGAAAAGAGTCGCGGCCGCGGAACCCACGGGCTGGCCCCGGAGACCACGTGTGTCGTGTGCCGCTTCTGCGCACGCGCCAGGGAAAACAAAAGGAAAGCGAGCCAAGCCCCACCCCCGCCCACGTGACTGTAGCTAGGCCCGCCCTCGCCCCGCCCTCCCCCTCATCCGCCCTCCCGCCCTCCCTCCTCCGCACTCCTGCCAAGGCTGTTGGATTTAGCCGTTTAAATTTGGTTGAGGTCCGGCCGCTACCCTAGACCACGATCCAGTGCCGGAGCCCAGAGTCCAACGGCCCAGGGGACTCAGGGGACGAGGGGCCTGCCAGGGCACGCGAATGCCCCCGGCGGTCTTCGCTCTCCCTCCCCGCGCTGCCCCAGCCCCAGCCGAGACCCACCCCCGTCATCCCGCCGCGGAGCCGCCGCCGGCAACTCGCCTGCTGGGGCGCTCTGGCTCCCCGCCGCGCCCCACCGTCGGTCCGGCTGTGGCGGGGCTGCTGAGACGGTCTCTAGCTGCCCGCCCGCCCGCCTCCCGCCCGGGTCGCCGCCTCCTCTTCTCACGGTGCGCCTCGCTTCTGCCCCGGCCGCCGCGGTTTAACAGTCCGCCCGCTGTCCGAAGCTCCGGACCGTTCGGGGACTGAACCCTGGCGCGGCTGGGAGGGGGTGGAGCCGGCGCCAGCCAATGGCCGTGGGGGAGGGGCCGCGCCATGCAAATGAGCGGGCGGCGGGGAAGCCCCTGCGGGGGCGGGGCTTGCACCGCGGCCCCAGCTTTCTAGAAGTAGCCGGGGCGCGACGCCCGAACCCTGGCAGAGGCGTCTGGGCGGCCTCGAGCTCAGTGCCCGGCACTCCCGCTTCCTGCTCCGCCTTCCCCTTGCCAACCCGAAAAAATAAAAAAGGAAAATTAGGCCGCCGACTTCCCGCCTCTGCGCAGCTGTCCTGCCTCGCGTCCCGCCTCGCTAGGGCTCAAGTTTTCCCTGGGTCTCCTCACAGCCTGCGCCTCTCGTTGCGTTCGGGTCCTGCGCTCAGATCTGAACTCCTAATTGTCTACGACCTCAGAGGGGCCCTGAAATGGGTGACAGATGAGCCTTGGATCTAGCTGGGTCGGTTTATGATTTTAAAAAAAGAAACAATCAGGATTCGCCAGAGCAGGCGTTTTTATGTCTCTGCAAAGAGCAGCGACGAAGCGGTCACAGTAACAGCGGGGTTTCGGGCGCGGGGCGCAGAAAACCCCGAGTCCTGTCCCTGTCCCGCTCCGCAGCCACCGCTGAGCTCCACCCGGTAGTCTCCCAGCTCCACGCTCAACTTTTAAACTAAACTCTGAACAGGTCCTTACGTGGTGGATTACAAGCTTTCCTAAGCACCTAATTTTCACCAGAATGATTTAGGGAGTGAAGGACAGCAGGATTTTAGATCCAGAATGCCAGTTGCCAGTATTTCCACTTTACTAATTGGATAAGATCACGGGGGAGGGGGTTTGGAGGAGATTCGGGGAATGCAGTCACAACAAAACATAATCCCTAAGGCAATACTGGAATTGGAAAAACGACTCCTTGTTCCCTCTATTCCCCGTAGACTGACATTATTGGAATAACTGTCTTTGACAAACTGCATTTAATGAAAAGAATAGTTTTTAAAAAGTGACTCAAAATAGTAATTGCACCTCAATATGAGGGAAAGGAGTTTTAGAAAGTTGATTTACCTTCATTGCATTAAAAATTGTGAACTAATGGAATGTTGTGAAAACAAATCAAGAACTGTTTCCTGGATACTTAGCATGTATGTATCTTAAGGGTGCCTTAGGTCTTAAGGACAGAAACACAAAAATGAGAAAGGTATTAAAAAGTTTTTTTAAATAACAGTCTAAGTCAAATACACGTGTTTATATACTTCAAAGAAAGATTTTAGATTTCAGCCAGCATTTTAAAGATTTCAGGAAGGAAAGAGAGGATGGCATCTATAGTTCAGGAGGTACTATCCTTGAGAGGCTTGAGAGGAGGTAGTGTGTCTTGTTATTGGGGTAGAAAAGAATATTGCCAACTGGATTTGTTAAGCCTTGAATGACAGGTATTCAGATTATAACTTGAGGGAAATGTAGAGAAAAAAAATATTTGATGGTAATATGTGTTCTCCTATAAAATACTCATTACCAAAACAAAATATTTTTATACTTTTCATGTTTATTGAACACGTTTTGTGATGAGTAATGAAGCTACAGCAGTAAACCAAGTCCCTGCTCGTGAGACATTTATAATGACACCAGTATTAAGCTTTACAATTATACAAGCAAGTCAGAGTATTTTTGGCATACATTATCTACTTTGTTCATCATACACCCTAGGAGGTTGTTTCCAATACTCCAGTTTAGTTCTTTTATTTTCTAACCAGTTCTTCATTCTGTCACATTGTATAGACCTTAAATATTTCACTCTATGAAGCCATCATGTTGGTAAATTTTTCTACTCTTTTATATTGAACTTATACTTTAAAATTAATAGGAGTATGGGAATGATTAATACAATAATATGACCTTGATGTAAAATACGCTGAAAACACAAGAAACATCACAATTATCTGGAAGGCCTGCTAAATTTTATATGTATAAGATGGACCTGCGTACTGTTTTATTTTACCCCATTTAACTATGTATTAAGCATATTGTCCCTTGACACTGAATACTGTTCTGAAGCATGACTTTAATTATCTGTAGCATATGCATGCCAGTTTTCCTGACACTGTAGAATCTCAAAATTCCTTATAAAAACTGACAAATCCGTTATCAAATTGTTTTCTGCATTACTCATTCAGCAAGGGCTTGAAAATGCATGTACCTTTAGAAAACAAAAATATATCATAATTTAGAAGGTATAGTAAAAGAATTCTGAGTTCCAAGAAAAGGTAAGAATAGGACACTTAAAAATCCAGCAAGAACAAGGATAATGGGAGGGCACCATTCCTGCTGACATAAATATTACCTGTCTGGAAGCAAGTAAAAGTGTCCAGGTAAGCAGTATCACAGTGATTTCATGAGATAAACTTCTCAACACCAGTTTTCAGTCAGTCATTCCTTCCATTCTGGAGACACTGGCGCAGAACTAAAAGTGCAGCTGACACTGAGATAACACAAGAGATAAGGAGAAAGATCAATCTCTAGTTTCAAGCAACTCTCAGCCAAGAAGGGGTTATAGCCTTTTGTCTCTTCCCTGCTCTATTTTTCTCCATAATACTTATCACCATCTAATCTAAAATATATTTTGATTTTGGTTTCTATCATCACCCTAATCTAGAATATAAATAAGCTCCATGAAGTCAGGCCCTTTTGCTGTTTTAGTCACTGCTTTATCCCCAGAGACTAGGACACAGTTCTCAACAAATATATGTTGAATAATGAACTTTAATTATCATATTCTTCAGTGGTTTATTCATTTTCCAGCTGGGAAAAAAATGAATCTTAGTGAAGCTGATGTACCTAGATACTTAATAGTGATAAAAAGCTCATCTAGAATTCTTTTCCTGCTACCTCTCATAAAATGAAAAACTAGTTTGATAGCCTGAACTATTTAATTCTCTATGCTTCTGTGCCCAGGACAACTAACTGTGTTGCACTATCATTCTAGTCTTTTTTTTTTTTTTTTTTTTTTTTTTTTTAATGATTAGGTTTAGAAAGTGGAATAGAAGCAGCAGCAGGGCTAAGGGTGATAGTTTTGTTCAGCATAGAGTCAGCTTTAACTAGCCTGTATTTACAGACACGAAGACAAAGGGTAGCACTAGGTAGCAGAAGTCATAGGAGTTTTAGAACCAGGGCTGGGGACAGAACTGCCAATGGCTGCAAGGGAATTAAAAAAATATTACTCCCTGTGCATACAAATATCCACAGCTGGTTTATTCACCATAGAATCAAACTGCAAGCAACTCTTATGATCCATTACTCATGAAAGGCTAAATAAATTGTGGAATATCCATATATTACATTATGGAATACTACTTAAAAACAAAATGAAACAAACTATTGATTAAAAAAAGAACACAGAAGTGTCATAAACAGTGTGCTGAATGAAAGAAACCAGACACAAAAGAGAGTAAATACTGCTTGATCCCATTTACAAAAGGCTCTAGAAAGACAAATCTAACCTTAGTGACAGCAGATCAGTACTTGCTGATGCCAGGGCTGGGAAGAACTGACTGATATTAGCATGAGAGGTGAAGAAAGTATCTTGAATCTTGATCATGGTGGAGGTCAAATGGGTGTGTGCTTTTGTCAAAACTCATCAAAAACATATATTTGAGTATATGCTATTTTGGTTGGGTTCAACTTCAAAAAAGTTGATTCTTAAAAGAATGTTGATGGTGGATTCAGAAACTTCAAGGAGTTTCTAGACCAAAATATAAACAGAAAAAAATAAAAGCTAGTTTGTAATAGGATAAAGATAGATTTCCTGTCACAAATCAGAAAGACCAAAATAAAAATACTGTAAAACAGTTAATTCTCTCGTATTGATTCTAAGATACATTTTTTAGTTTAAAGTTTCAGAAATCCAAATGACCTCACAGTTCATGTAAGAAGAAAGCATCATATGTGCAGATTGGCAGTATTTTTTCATCTTAATTGTGGAGAGCGGTGTTAGACAAAGAGGCTCCATTTTGAATCTTACCCTCCATTGTATAGAGCAAGGAGACTATGTTATGAGGAACCGCATCCTTGCCGAATTAGATTGCCCTGGAACGTGATGAATGTTCTGTAACCCCGAGAAACAAGGAAGCCCATGAGGGCGGGGAATTTCCAAAGAACTAGAAAACAAGGAAGCAGGTGTCTCTGGATGAGGGTCATGATTAACAAGCAAACTCACCTGTTGTAGAAAAGAGAGGAGAAAAACTTGGGCACTCGGTCTCTGGGAGCCCTCCTGACTCTATCTCTTTGTCTTTATTTTTCTTCATCCTCACTCTCCCATTCAGGTACTGTTCGACAAGTGACGGCGGGCTCCGTCACGGGTGGCGCCCGAACAGGGACCTGAATACGGGGGACCATAGTGAGGGACACCGCGGGTCGTGAGCTCGGATAAGTAAATTAAGGGCGGTGAATGCACTCGAGAGTAGCAAGATGGGTATTGGTAACAGCTGAATGCTTTTTGAACATATGCTTAAAAATATGCTTCGGTCTCGTGGAGCAAAGGTAGGGCATCAACAATTATGTAATTTTTTAGAATTTGTAGAGAAAGTTTGTCCTTGGTTCCCTGAAGAAGGCACAGTAGATTTAGAAGTATGGAATAAGGTGGGGAAGCGACTTCAGGAATATTACGATAATCATGGACCCACTAAAGTCCCTATAGATACTTTTAGTTTATGGGCTTTAATTAGAGATAGTTTGGATCCTCGGCATGAGAGAGAGAGAGGGTTGAAGGACCCTCCTCAAGTCCTTCCTCAGAGGAGCCCGACAAGGCTGATGTTCCCGAGGTTGTCCCTCCGCCTCCTACAGAAAATGAAACTAAGCCATCTGCTCTGCCAGTATATGCTGATGCAGAGCCTGCACTAAGGAAGGGTTTTTTCCAGATGAGGGACCCCTAAGCCCGGGAGATGCTGATGATTTGGAAGAAGAGGCTGCTAGGTATAACAGTGAGGACTGCTCCCCCTCTCCCTATCGTAGCCGTGGCCAGGAAAACAGAAAAATCCTGACAGCCAGCGAATGAGGACATGACCGAAAGGATTGCTAGATTGGAAAAGAGATTGGAGTCTCTTTGTCAGCTGTGGCAGACAGGCTTAACGGTGGAAGAGGAAGACCAGAAGACTCAGGGCGAGGGAGGAATAGTTCCTAGTATAATTGCTGGTCTTGATCCCCCGCTGGTTGCAGGTCCAAGATTAATGAAAAAAACTGACCCTCTTATAGCCATGATCAAACATCCCCCAGGACCCAGGCCTTTGTCTGTCAACTCTCGGTCTCTGTCGCTATTACAAGCTACCCTGCAACATGCGGTTGACAGAGGGGAAGATACCCAGGGCTTTCATTTAGCTTGTCCAGTATTTGAGGAAGCTGATGCTCAAGGGAATATGGTCAGAATCCATCGACCGATTCCTTTTAAGCAACTCAAAGAGTTAAAAATGGCATGTGCGCAATATGGCCCTACCGCACCTTTTACTCAGGCTATGTTAGAATCATTGAGCATGGAGGCGCTGCCTCCCAGAGATTGAAAACAGCTTGCTAAGGCATGCCTGTCTGGGGCAGAGTACCTCCTTTGGAAAACAGAATTTTCGGAGCTGTGTCAAAGAACAGCTGAATTAAATCAGGCTAATAGAAATGATATTGATTATAACATGCTGGCAGGAGAAGGGCGATATGCGGACCTCGCCAATCAATTATTGTTTCCCGCAGGAGTATATGCACAGGTCAATACCGCTGCCAAGCGGGCATGGCAGAAGCTGCCTTCTACAGGTAGGCAGACAGAAGATTTATCCAAAATTAGGCAGGGACCTGATGAGCCTTTTCAAGACTTTGTAGCCAGGTTAATGCAGACTGCCAGTAGATTGCTGGGAGATTCCAATGCGGGATTGTTACTGGTCAAACAACTGGCTTATGAAAATGCCAATACCGCCTGCCAGGCAGCCCTAAGACCATTTAGAAAGAAAGGCACCATTTCAGATTATATCAGAATGTGTGCTGACATTTGCTTATACTCAGGGCCTTGCTATGGCAGCAGCTTTGCAGGGAAGAACAGTTAAGGAAGTGTTGTTCCAACAACAAAAGAGAAATCCCAAAGGCAGGGTTCCGGGTCCACCAGGGAGTTGATTTGGATATGGTCAAATAGGCCATCAGGTGCGGCAATGTCCTAATAAGACTCCTCTAGCCAATTCAAACAATGCAGGGAAAGAAAATGGGCCTGGATTGTGTCCCAGGTGCAAAAGAGGCAATCATTGGGCTAATGAGTGTAAATCTAAAAAGGATGCCATGGGAAATATTCTCCCGCAGGGAAACGGGAGGAGGGGCCCGCCCCAGGCCCCGCGACAATGTTATGGGGCACTTCAAACATTCGTTCCCCAGCAAGGAAATCCATTCAGGACCTCTTCAGAGCAACCGCAGGCAGCACAGGACTGGACTGGACCTCAGTCCCTCTGCCTTCACAGTATTAACCACAGAAATGGGGATGCAGGCCCTACCTACTGGAGTTTATGGGCCTCTACCATCAGAGATGATAGGCTTACTTTTAGGTCGAAGTAGCGCTACTGTGAATGGTATTCTGGTTGCTCCCGGGGTCATAGATGGGGGTTTCACTGGAGAAATTAAGATTATGACTCATTCACCTACTGGGATTTCTGTGATACAAGCGAGACAATGTATAGCGCAGCTGCTGTTGCTCCCTCAAATGCTAACAAATAATGTAGCAAAAAGAGAAAAAAGAGGAGATGCTGGATTCGACTCTTCAGATATTTATTGGATACAGTCAATAGGAGCCCAATGACCTGTACTCACCCTGACCATCAATGGGAAAAATTTCCAGGGTCTACTGGACACTGGGGCTGACGTCTCAGTTCTAACTGCAGACCAATGGCCTAAGGCATGGCCTAAGCAATCAACAATGACACAATTGCAAGGAATAGGTCAGAGCCATAGCACTGAACAGAGTAGTAATATGTTATTTTGGAAAGATGCTGAGGGTCATCAGGGTAGATTCCAGCCATACATCGTGCCGGGGCTGTTGGTTAATTTATGGGGCAGAGATGTTATGAAAGAAATGGGGGTGTATTTATATAGTCCTAGTGAACAGGTCACCCACCAAATGTTTGATCAAGGGCTTTTACCTAATCAGGGCTTGGGAACTAAAGGTCAGGGGATACAGGAACCTTTAATGCCGATCCAACGATCTCCAAAAACAGACTTAGGGTGTTTTTAAAGGAGGCCACTGATCAGCCTGTACTCCACGAGGATCCCATTACTTGGAAAAGTGACGAACCTGTGTGGGTGGATCAGTGGCCTCTCACCGAGGAAAAAATTAAAGCTGCTGAGCAGTTAGTACAGGAACAGCTTGATAGCGGACATGTAGCTCCTTCTAATTCTCCTTGGAACTCTCCTATCTTTGTCATTAAGAAAAAATCAGGGAAATGGAGATTATTACAAGACCTTAGAAAAGTCAATCAGACTATGGAAGTAATGGGAGCTTTGCAACCAGGATTGCCTATGCCATTTGCCTTGCCTAGAAATACTTATAAAATCATTGTAGATTTAAAGGATTGTTTTTATACTATTCCACTTGCCCCTGAAGATTGTAAGTGATTTGCTTTTAGCGTACCCTCGACAAAATTTTAAGGAGCCTATGAAGAGATATCGTTGGAAAGTATTACCTCAGGGTATGGCTAATAGTCCTACTTTGTGTCAGAAATTTGTAGCTCAGGCAATAAATAAAATTAGGCAAATATATCCTCAAATCTATACAGTTCATTATATGGATGATATACTTTTAGCTCATAGACAAGAAGGGCTCTTATTGACAGCTTATGCTCATTTACAACAAGCTTTGAAGGATCAAGGATTGATGATTGCACCAGAGAAGGTTCAGACTGAACCGCCATATTCCTATTTAGGACATAAGTTATATCCCAAATCTATATTATCTCAGAAGGTTCAAATTAGGAAAGACAATTTACACACTTTGAATGATTTTCAGAAAGTTAGGAGATATTAATTGGCTTAGACCATATTTAAAAATCTCCACCGGAGAATTGAAACCTTTATTCGATATCCTCCAGGGAGATTCTGATCCTACATCTGTTAGAAAATTAACTGAAGAAGGTCGGATGGCCTTGTGTGAGGTAGAACAAGCTATAGAACGACAGCAAGTTCAATATACAGATTATGCTTGAGGATGGGCTGCCTGTGTTCTGGCGACAGCACATACCCCCACTGCCATTTTATGGCAAGAGGGTCCCTTGCTTTGGTTGCATTTGCCTGTTTCTCCAGCCAGAGTGTTAACTCCCTATTATGAATCTGTGGTGTGCCTAGTTCACATGGCGCGTGAGGAATCTCGAAAATATTTTGGAGCAGAGCCTTCCTTAATTGGAGTCCCATTTACCAAACAACAGTTAGATTGGCTATTCCAAAATGTGGACATGTGGGCCATTGCATTTGCACATTACCCTGGATGTATAGATAACCATATCCCCAAGGATAAATTATTGCAATTTGTTAATATTCATGCTTTAGTGTTTCCCAAGATTATGAAACAGGAACCCATAAAAAATGCTCAAGTAGTTTTCACTGATGGGTCTTCCAATGGTATTGTGGCATATGTTATTCAAGGAAAGCCACAGATTGTTCATACAGCCCCTGCCTCCACTCAGATTGTTGAGCTTCACACCATTGCTACGGTGTTTGAACTTTTGGCCCATTATTTCAATTTGTATACAGATAGTCATTATATTGTTAGGGCTTTGCAGGCGCTTGAAACAGTTGCTTATATTGATGCTGCCAATAATCAAATACAGGAGCTCTTTGCTCAGACACAACGATGCATACCTGCCCGGACCTGTCCTTGTTATGTGGGTCACATTAGGACTCACTCTGGGCTTCCTGGACCCCTGGCAAAGGGAAATGATCTTGCAGATCAGGCTACATGGCTAGTAGCTTTCAGTCAATTGGAATTAGCTCAGCAGTCTCACGCTCTGCATCATCAAAATAGCCACAGTTTAAGAAAACAATTCCATATATCTCGAGAAGCCGCTCGGCAAATAGTTAAGCAATGTTCTGCCTGTCCTACACATCATTCTGTCCCTCATTATGGGGTAAATCCCAGCGGCCTTAAACCTAATCAGTTATGGCAAATGGATGTTACCCATATTGCTGAATTTGCAAAGTTAAAATATATACATGTAAGTATTGATACCTTTTCAGGATTTATTATGGCCACTGCACAAACTGGAGAAGCTACGAAACATGTGATAGCCCATTGTTTAACATGCTTTGCCACAACTGGGGTCCCTACTGTTCTTAAAACTGATAATGGCATGGGATATACTAGTAAAGCTTTTCAAATCTTTTGCAAGCAGATGGGTATCGCCCATAAAACAGGTATTCCTTATAACCCGCAAGGCCAAGGGATTGTGGAAAGAGCCCATGGTGCTCTAAAAAATCAATTGCAAAAAATAAAAAGGGGGAGTTATACCCTTTATCCTCACAGAATTATTTACATCATGCTCTCTTCATCTTGAATTTTCTGATTGTGGATGCTCAGAAATTTCCGCAGCAGAACGGCTGTGGCATCCTAACGCTCAAGTGAGGTGGAAAGATCCCCTCACGGGTGTATGGAGTGGCCCTGATCCGGTATTAATATGGGGACGAGGGCATGTTTGTGTTTTCCCGCAGGACGCTGAAGGTGCCAGGCGGCTGCCTGAAAGATTGGTCCATTTTGCAGGAAATTTTCCTGCCCCTTAGGATGATCCCGACAACTGTCCTGATGATAAATCTAATGATGATGCTTAATGAGAATGTTTATTGGACTTATGCACCTGATCCACCTGTTGTACATCCAACGAGCTGAAAAAATGGACAAGTAATGGTATGGATGAACAATACCAGGCTGTTGGATGAGCCGGCAGCACCTGACAAGAACGAGGTCCAATTGTTCAACTATACAGAATCAGAAACCAGAACCCCCCATATGTTTCTTCAAAATCAACAGAACTGATTGTATAAGACTGAGTGCTCGCACCCTGACAGGAAGGCAGGTGGATCAATGCAAAGGTGGGATCACTGGAGTCCATCTACATCTACCTGTGGGTATAGAGACCACTGGTGTAGTGCCTCAGACTTTTAATGCTGCAATAAGACTATTCCATGGAAGAGATGTGTGGCAGATGCCTCTGTGAGATATAATATTACTGGACTTGATACTTATGTTTTGGACTGGTCTGAAAATTCTTGTCACCCCAAAAGAAATGTCATTGCAAGCGTCATGCGCTCTTATGTATTCCTTGTAAGAAATATTAGTGTTCAGAAAGGTTATGATTATTATAGTGTAATTTGCTTTAATTGTCAAATAAGCAGTTGTGTCACCCGAACAGAAAATCAGATAATGGTTTTGCGAACGTGTTCTTAGATTTGGATATTATAGATCCCCAAAATGCAGAACCCCTGGAATTTGATGCAGCCCAGGCTGCACAGGATTTTATCGAACAAATTAGAAAGGTTCTGCCATCTACATCTGCATTTACGTGGTAACTCATTTCCATAGTAATTATTGGAGGAGGGCTGCCTCTTAGATGCATGATCCTTCCGGCACTACTGCAGATGTTTGTGCATTCTTTAATGAGGATGGCTGGAAGTATTCATGGTCTATAATTACATGCTACACCGCCTAAACCCATGGTGTAATTCCCTGCAGAGGCTGGTAGTCAATGATGGGTAAGTGGAGTATAGGAAATCACCAACCTAAGACAAAGCAAGAGTACTGTGATGCTCTTGACTCCATGACAGGTAAGGGATTTCTTTATATTCCTCGCCTAAGACAGGCACAGTCTATCTGCGTGATCAAGGGACCTTGATCATAATATATAAAACGGGGAGATGTGGAGAGCAGTGTGAGGAGAGCGGTGTTAGCCAAAGAGGCTCCATTTTGAATCTTACCCTCCATTGTATAGAGCAAGGAGACTATGTTATGAGGAACCACGTCCTTGCCGAATTAGATTGTCCTGGAACGTGATGAATGTTCTGTAACCCCGAGAAACAAGGAAGCCCATGAGGGTGGGGAATTCCCAAAGAACTAGAAAACAAGGAAGCAGGTGTCTCTGGATGAGGGTCATGATTAACAAGCAAACTCACCTGTTGTAGAAAAGAGAGGAGAAAAATAAACTTGGGCGCTTGGTCTCTGGGAGCCCTCCTGACTCTATCTCTTTGTCTTTATTTTTCTTCATTCTCACTCCCCCATTCAGGTACTGTTCAACAAGTGATGGCGGGCTCCATCACTTAATAATATATAAATAAATGGTGCATCTTAAAAGTCAAAGAAATGTCGTAAAAGAAGTCCAGAGCTAACATAACAGTTCCATAAAGTCACCACGAACCCAGGGTCTTTTCTGTTATTTTCTTCTATCATTCTCAGACCTGAGCTCCACTTGTAATTTCATGGTCCCTGGTGGCTACTGGAACTCCAGCCATTATTACTCATTTCTTAGGCAGCAAGCAGGAAGAAAAGCAGAAGACTACACAGCTTTAAGGTGCCCCTCTTCGAATCCTTTCAACAATTTTACAACGTTATCTTGTGGATGTATCTTGTTGCTAGAAAGGCTAGGAAATGTGGGTAAAGCAAACTATGCTATCATTCAAATAACATAAGAATTATTACTTAGGAAGAAATAAAGAATAGATCTAGCAGGCCGGGGATTTAGCTCAATGGTTTCGCTGCCTGCTGTGCAAGCGCAAGGACCTGAATTCGACCCCCAAAAACATTCGACCCCCCAAAACAAAAAAAAAACCCCAAAAGAATAGATCTAGTTTGGACAATGAATCTTACCAGTTTCCAAAGCAAAATGTCTAAAACCAGCAAGATGTATGAAGTCCTCTTTACCCCTAGGGGTAGGGATTTCAAACAGAAAAGCAGCTTAAAGGAGATTTTTTGTTATTGCATTCTGTTTTTCAGGCTGTGTGCCTATGTCCATAGGTGTGAAGAATGCTAAACATATTAATGAAATTTTAAAAAATAATGGTGCAGAAGTATGTAAAGGTAGATTTGGAACAAACAATAGAAGGCTTTGATACAATGAAAGGCTTTGATGCAAATTAAGTAAGGAATGTTAAGTTTATATTTCACAGGCAATAATGAAGCCGCTGAAGATATTTGCATAAGAAAATGAAATGATGAACATATTGCTTCTAGAACATTAATTCCATGGTATATAACTAAGCATATCCTGGAGGAATGATCAGAAACCTCTGCAATTGAAACAATATCCCAATATCATTCACTTCATATGAAATATGAACATCAGGGCAACTTCTTGAAAGTCACTGAAGATGTTACATATACAGTCGGTGTGACAGTTAACTGTTTTGTCAATGTGCTTAAGAAATGCCCAACTGATTAGCTTAGCATAGTCTTAGGTGTGTCTCAATGATGGACTTACCAAAGAGTGAAGACCCACTCTGGGGGCGGGTGGCACCAATCAAAAAGCTTGTATCCTGGATGGAATAAAAAGTGAAAGAAGAAGCAGTCTCACTTTTGTTTCTTTTTTCTTTTTGGAGGGGGGTTAACTGGGGATTGAATTGGGACCTCGGGTGGCAGGTAGCGGCACCACTGAGCTAAATCCCTGGCCCTCTCACTTTTGTTTCTTTGAAGGCACTCCAGTCTTCACCATCACCTTGGATATCTGTCTCCTGGCTTCCAGTGCATACTCTTCAGCTTTCCAGTGCAGACCCTTCAGCTTCCTGATATAGACTCCAATGGGATTCTGCAGTGAGTTCCAGATCTTATACTTTTCACTGGATCACTGGGCTAGCTAGCACACAGAGAGCCCTTTTGAATTCTTCCACACCTGACTTTGAAGATGGCCATTGTAAGCCTACCTCATAAATCATATATATAATATTATATATTTAATATATATGTTAATCATAAATGTTATATATGGTATATATGTGTTAATCACATATATATGTAATATATGGTATATATTAATCATAAATATTCTAAAAAGAGAAATTGTATCTATATTGAACATTTATATATTTTTTCTTTTCATTATTCTCTAAATAGTAGAGCTAATAACTATCTAGTACTTACTATGTAATGGACATTATAAGTAATTTGGAGATGATTTAAAGTATATGGGAATGTGACAGTTTCCAGGCCTTGACCCCAACAACCAGGATATAGTTTGTAGTTGTGTAGTAGGTATTTCTTAGTTACCTGTTTGCTTTATACTCCATAATTTCCATTTTGTACATTTTCCTAGTTTTCTTGATGGTATGGAGACCTCTACCCAGCTCATGTGCTTTGAGTGAAGCTGTTCCTACTTCCATTTCCCAGAGGACCCAAACTGGCTTATATAAATTTTATTTCCATGGGTATGATCATTGGTTCATAGGTTGCCTCGGGACCAAAATTAGACCCTTCAAAATGAATTTTAGTACTTATACTCAAAATTTTGGGCAGAAGTACATTCTTACCTTGTACAGGAAAAAGAAAGTATATCTCATATCCATTAAAGGAGCCAGTTTCAGAGTTAGGGGTACACCATAATTGACAGAATGGAGAGATCGAAAACAACTGGTAAAGTGGGTCCATCATGACAAAGGTAAGCTGGTCAACCAACTTTGAACTTTCCAGATTCGTGAGCCCTTCCTTCATTGTTTGTTTCTAGTGAGAGAAATCTTTCTGATATAATTTTCTTCTGTAAAATGAAATATAACTTCTCTTGATATGTTAAAATAAATAGCTGGTTGTTTAGCTTTAAGGAAAAGACTAAAGAAAAAGTACAAATTTTAATAATCAAAATGATTTCATGAAACAGAATGCAAAAGAAATAAAAAATTGATAATAGGTTGGAGTTGAAAATATTCCAATAAATAAACTACAGATCTTCAGAGATGTATCTGATACTGCTCCTCTGTAGAAATTGTAATAATAGGAAATGGAAATTTTGTTGTGTCAGATAACAAAGACACTTACAAATAATGGGTCATATCAGTTATACTCAAGATTACATAATGTATGGTATTTATTTTTAAATAATCTATGAGAGGTATGAAAAAGTATACACAACTAAAGACTGATCATGAATTGATAACTGCCAAAGCTGGGTAACACATATTTGGCAGTTCATTAAACATTTCTCTATTTTTTTATGTTTTAAATTTTCCCTAATAAAATAGAAAAAATAGGAACAAACTTGGAAGGGCTCTTATTGGCCCAAGATGAAACAATTTATACATTAAAAAGAATAATCATTGCAATTAATTAAAAAGCATCAAAATCTCCAAAGTCCTTGCCAATGGAAGTTGCTACAATGCCCACTCAATATGTCAAAAATTGATAAAAAAAGAATCAAGAATTTATTCTGACTCTCATTTACAAATTGTATCTTAAGATACGATATCTATGTACATGCTATTCCTAGATTTCCCTTGGAGAAAGACCATGCCATTTTACTGTAAGGATACAACTGACAGCCTCCAGATGTTAGCACCTATGGGATCCACAACCACTTTTGAGCACAGGCAGCCTTCTTCTAGGTAGTCCTGGGCCAAAGGCTGAGCAGAAGACAGGAATTAGTGACAGGCTTTTCTACTTAATGTGTAATCTATTTCATAGCTCCCCACTGGGCTGGGCAAGACTGCCAAATACATTTCATGGTCAGAGATTCTGTTTTCCTTGCCCATCCAATATGACTTCCTCCTCTTTTTATTTTCCACAGGTATTACCTCTCAATAAATCTCTTAAACTTCTATATCTCAGCTTCTGTTTTCTTTGTGGCCCAATGGACACACAGGCTAACCACAAACTTGATAAAAGTTCTTTATGAAAGTTAACAAATGTGAAAGGAGTGAAAAATTAGTGAAGCATTTTTTTTTGCAATTCATAATGAAATAACAGAGCTTGTAAATAATTATGGGCAGAAACTGAGATGCTAATATCTTTATAGGAAATTTTATGGAAGTAACAGACTAATACTATCTGAATCTACTGATCAATTTCAGAATTATTAAAAATGGTGAAACTAGTTATGTGTCTATAATGTAATATAGAATATTCATAATTACAGCTGTTAAATTATGTGGGCAAAAATATTGAGCCTGAATCTAATTAAGCCTCTCAATCTATCAGTTTTCAGGAAACATAGGAAATAGAGGAGTAAATAGAAACCATGAAAGATCAATGAGGCAAATCAATAATCAATATTCTACCAAATAAATTATCAGGGTTTTTTTCCTCTAACAAATCAGCTACATGAAGGAAAAGGGAAAAATAATCCCCATCCTATTTTATGAGATCAGCATCACCCTGATAAAACCAGAAAAGGACAGTGCATGAAAAGAAATTTATAGACCCAAAATTACAGCCAATGAACTATTTTTAAACTAAAACAATGTGTATAAAGAATAAAACATAATGACCAAACAGGGTTAATATCAAGAAGGCAAGGTTCATTAAAAATTCAATCAATACATTTCAGTGCTATAGTTTAACTGTTTTGTATCCTAAAGTGCATATTGAAACTTAATCCCCAATGCAACAGCATAAGGGTTCTGCCCTCATAATGGGATCGGTACCCTTATAAAAGGGCTTTAGGGAAAGCTAGTCTGCTTTTGCCCTTCAGCCATTCTGCCATGTGAGGACGCAATGTTCATCCCCACCAGAGCACACAGTGTTCAAGGTGCCATCTTGGAAGCAAAGACTGTTTCTTTACCAGATACTGAACCTGCCAACACTTTCATCTTAGATTTCTCAGGTCCCAAAACTGTTAGAAATATATTTCTACTATTTATAAGTGATAGATGCATTTTCTTATGCCAGCTGGAATAGACTAAGACAGTATATTAATAGCCCAAAAAAGAAAAACTGTATGATCACATTATTGATGTAGAAAAATTACAGTATTTGGAGAGTCATATCTAATAATGATTAAAACACATCAAATTAGGGTAGATTAGGAACCTCCTTAAACTGATAAAGGGTTCCTATTTTTTAAAAACTTTAAAAACTCATACATAATGTGACACCTATGTGCTTTCCTCTTAAAATCAAGACTAATAAAGATTTCTCTCTAGTCTCCCCATTCCTGTTTAACGATGTAGTGGAAGTCCTAATCAGTAAACTAAAACCAAAACAAATGGGAGATATAAAAGATTTACATATTATACATACAGAAATATAACTGTTTCTATTCATGGATGGCATTTTTGTCTATGTAGAAAATAACAAGGAATCCACAAAGTAACTTCTAAAATTAGGTAAATTTAGCACACCATGGGATATAGATCAACAAAAAATCATCAGTTATCTTGGCAATGAATAATTATAAACCAGAATAAAAAAAAAGATAATATACAGTAGCTCCAAGAAACAAAATACTTAAGTATAAATGCTGGAAAACATGTACAGAATCTTTATGTTGAAAACTGAAAAATACCAAAGAACTAAAAAAAGGCCCAAATCGAGATATTTCTTATTTATGGATTGGAGGACTCAATATAGTGATTCCTCAAACCAATATATATAATACATATATATATATTTACTTCATTCTACTCAAAATCCTACAATGATGTATTTGTACATAAGACAAAATGACTCAGAAATATATATATAGTGCAAAGGGAATTGGAATAGCCAGAACAACTTGAAAAAACAGTGGCTCAGGGATATATACAGAAACCAATTCAACAATATAGAGTCTAGAAACAGACACACAGAATATGGTCACTTTGTTTGGGACAAAAGTGCAAAGGCAATTCAATGGGCAAGAACCCACTCATCACAGGTTCAAAGATATAAAATTGTAAACCTTTGATTTGAGATAGTATCTCCAGACCCCCTGCTCAAGAGGGGCCATCTAAAAGCCAGGGATTTAGCTCAGTGGTTTCGCCACCTGCCGCGCAAGCGCAAGGACCCGAGTTCAATTCCTGGGTACCCAAAAAAGGAATGTTTGGGCCAGGGATTTAGCTCAGTGGTTCCACTGCCTGCCTTGCAAGCAGAAGGACCTGAGTTCGATCCCTGGAACCAAAAAACCCAAACAAACAAAGAGGGGCCACCTAGGAAATTGGTTTCATGGAATTCATTTCACCATGCTCAGGCATCCACAGATTCAGAGGCCACTGCAATCATGGTCCAAGGGCCTTGGTACTGCCCACACTAGTGGCAGACCCTGGAGTCATTCATGTGATGCTGGCTTTAGTGGCATGAAAAATCCAAGAGTTGTGAAGTCAGAAGGGCTTCCATTCTGATTTTAAAAAAGGGCAGGGAAGGCCAGGCAAGGAGCCTCTGAGAGGGCAGTCTGTGAAGCTATGGGAATAAAGCCAAAGGTGCAGTAGGGATGCTGGGGTGTTTTAGATGCTAGGAACATGGAACATATGCCAAGGAAAGCTGCAGGCCACAAGTGAAACCAGACCAAGAGAGAGACCATATGGGCTGCAACCAGCATGGCCATAGGGATGGGACCATCAAGCCCTGTGGAACTCATCTTTCCCACGTGACCTGGATGCTGGATGTAGAACTACCAGACCTAATATTTGTCATGTTAGGTTTTGATATCTTGGGTCCAATTCTTTTCCATCCTCCTATTCTTCACTTTTCCTATATGTTTTATTAGTTCATGTTTGCAGCACATAATGATTAAATTCTTCATGGGGAGTTGCTTCATGTACACAACACATCTTAGTTCATCTTTCATCTCCTTGCCCTCCCTAGCCTCTTCCCTGCATCTCTTGGCCCTCTTCCCATTTGCAAAATATCTACCTTTATATTTCCTATGAACTAACTTTAAATTATCTATTTATATTTTGGGTTTCTCATATAAGATGAAACATGATATTTAAGTTTGTGTGTCTGATTTATTTCACTGAACCTTATGATCTCAAAGTGTAACCATTTTCCTACATATGACTCCAGTTTCTTTTTTATAGCAGTTTCTTCTTTATACTTCATTGTGTATAAGTCCATCTATTGAAAGACATATAGGCCACTTCCAAAATTTAGCTATTATGAATTATGCTATTATAAATATGAATATGTATGTCTTTAATTCTTTTGGGAAGATACCTTGGAGAATAGGTGGGTTCAATAGAATTTCTAGTTTTAGATTTCTGAGGACTCTACAGGTTTCCATAGTATTTGTACTAGTTTAGATTTCCACAATGTAGGTTTCCTTTCTCCCTGTAGTCTTGCCACAATTCATTTGATTTCTTGATGCTAGCCATTCTTTCTACAGTAAGATGGAATTTCATTGTTTTAATTTGCAATTCTCTGATGGCCAAAGATGATGGACATCTTTTCATGTATTTATTGGCCATTTGGACTGCTTCTGAGAAGTATCTATTCATTTTAGTTGCCCATTTTTTGACTGGATTTTTTGAGTTTGTTATATATTCTAGATATTAGTCCTCTGAGGAATAGCTGGAAAAATTTGTTTTCCCATTCTGTAGGTTGTCTCTTCATTTTGTTGGCTGTTTTCTTTGCTATGGAGAAGATTTATAATTTGATATAATCCTATTTGTTTATTCTTGATGTTATTTCTTGTGCAATTGGGGTTCTGTTCAGGAAATGCTTGCCTTCACTTATGACATCAAATTTTACCTATTTTATTATTCAGCAGATTAAATGTTTGTGTTTATCATTTAAATTGTTAGATTTTTATTTTAGTTTAGCACATCATAAGATTCATGAGTCTAGATTTAATCTTCTGCATGCAGATAGCCAGTTTTCCCATCACCATTTATTAAAGAGTATTTCCTCCAGTGTATATTTTTGGCCCCTTTGTCAAAGACCAGATAGCTGAATGTGTCTGGAGTTGTTTCTACATCTTCTACTCTGTTCCACTCATCCTCATGTCTGTTTTTGTGCCATGCTGTGCCATGCTGTTTTTATCACTGTAGCTTTTTAATATAACTTGACATCTGGGATTGTGATGCCTTCTGCTTTGCTCGTTACCCAGATTTGCTTTTGTTATTATTGGTCTCTTCTGGTTTCATATGAATTTTTGAATTTTCTCTAGTTCTGTGAGGAATGTTCTTGGTGTTTTGATTGGGATTGCTGTTCCTTCATTTTGGAATGGAAATTTTTACCCCATGCCGCTGAACCTTGGGATTCTGCAACTATTTTTATTTTTACAGCTAAAAGTTTATCTTGAGTCTCAGAGGACACTTTGGACTTGGACCTTCAGGATTGCTGAAACTGTTACAACTCTGGCAACTCAAGAGGTGAATTAACTGAATTTTACATAATGAGACAGAGAGGAGCCTTATGAGCACCAGGAGAGAATGTTAGTTTAGATCTATAACATCCCTTAGAAGTTGTATGTGTTCAGAGGTAGGCTTTTGGAAGGTATTCATCAGTGAATCGATCCATTGATGAGTTTATAGCTAAATATGGTCTTATGAGGTGGCTGACAGAGGTATGTCATGGAGGGGGATGCCTGTGGAGAATATCTCTGCCTTCCCATAACTTCCTTTCTCTCTATAATTCCTGGACACCAGGAAGTAAGCAGCTTTCCTTCACCATGCCACATCTGCTTTGGAGCCAGCTAACCATGAACTGACTCTTCCAAAAGTGTGAGCCAAATTAAATTTCTCCTCCTTTCATTTTTGGATGTTGAGTATTTTTACTCACTGACATCAAGGTGACTAACACAACTTGCAAATGTTGAAGCTGGAGGTTCATTATACTGTACTCCGTTTTTTAGTTTAAGTTTTCCATAATTTTTCTTGAAGATTTCTTAAAAGAGAACTTCTTTTCAATATTGTTGCAAAGCAGCAGACATAGGCCTACAATTGGCTTTAATCTCAGTGTTAAATCTCTTCAATGACTCCAAATAAATAAATGATAAAATAATACTAATATGAAAAAGTCACCAAGAAACCTTCTACTCTGAGCAGTAAACTACTGAAATGATTAGATTAGTAAAGATTTGCAGTGACATCTTAAACTAGCAAGTGATTTTTAATGACATATCAAAGACATAAAAGGAAAACATAATTTTAAGCAATGATTGTGAACCTAAAAATCTTAGCCAAAAAACAAAACAAAGGGACCTTTATAGTCTCATTAATACTTACATACTGTTGTTTTCTTGCTGTGTTGTTGATCCAACCTATTCTTTTAAGTGTTATTATTTATTGTTTCTTGAGCACTGTCTTACTTTCTTATCGCTGGGGCAAAATACAGTGGTATCTCAGTTCACAAACTTAATTAGTTCCACAATTCTGGCTGCAAACTTAATTGATTCCATTTTTGACCAATTGGTTCATGACCTGGCACATGGAACAAATTAAATTCATGAACTGAAGTACCATTGTACCCAACATCCACAAGTTAAGGGAGGAAAATTTTATTTATCTCACAGTTTGTAGAAGTTTCAGTCCATAGTCAGCTGGCTTCAGGGTACGGTGGCTTGACAGAGGGGCATTACAGAGGAGAAACAGTTCCTGGCATGGCAGGCAGAAGGCAGAGAAGTAGCAAGCAGCAACAGCCTGCTCTCCTTCTGTCCCTTTTATCATATCCAGGCTACTTGCCTTTTGGGGGGTGCCACCCACACCCAGAGTGGGTCTTCCCATTATCTACACCTATAACTATGATAATCCAATCAGTGAAGTAATTTAGTGCCACACACCCTTAACCCCAATATCACATTCAGATCAAGCCAGCTCCCAAAAGCCCCACCCATAAGGCTTTTGGGGATGCCTAGATTCAAGCCATAATAAGCACTAAACACCACGTGAGATACTGATGTTAAATTCCCTCCCTAGGGGATAATAGTTAAAGCTGATCAAGCAAAACACAAAGATTAGCTGTTTTAGAAATGAAAACTGCCATCATTTGTTTTAGAAATGAAAACTTGGACCCTGACCAAGTTGGATTTATCCCAGAGATGCCAGCATGGTTCAACATCCATAAATCAATAAATGTAATACACTATATTAACAGAGTCAAGAACAAAAACCATATGAACATCTCAATGGATGCAGAAAAAGCATTCAACAAAATTCAGCACCCATTCACGATAAAAACCCTACAGAAAATTGGAATAGATGGTCTTTATCTCAATCTGATAAAGGTTATCTATGAAAAACCAAAAGCCAACATCATACTAAATGGTCAAAAACTAAAAACCTTCATGCTAAAATCAGGAACAAGACAAGGATGTCCACTGTCACCACTCCTGTTCAATATAGTTTTGAAAACATTAGACTACTCTCAGCTCAGAGGAAGGGGCTTCCAGACCGCCATTCTACCACTCCCAGCTCAGAGAAGGTGAGCCGCATGCACCCCTGATGCCCAGCACACCCGGCTGCCATTGAAATAAGAAGACACGTAAATAAGTCTCAAAACCAGACTTCCATATCACCTACAACAACCCCAAAGGGAAGTGAGATGGAACACTCCGATACTCAACCACGTGGACTCCCTGAACTGGCAGCCAAAAAGGATCTGGAAAAAATGAAACCAGAAACAATTTCTCAGATAACAGCAGAGATTGTGCTCATAATCCAAGACATGATTAATAAATCTAGAGATGAGCTGAGGAACATGATGGAACTCCAATATAGGAAACAAATGGAATCCATAAAACAGATGCAAACAGATTTCCAGGAAATCAAAAACTCCACTGAAACTTAGTAGAATGAGCCAATGTAGGACAGAATTTCAGATATAGAAGATAAGATTGCAATTAGTGACCAGGAAAAGAAAAATTGTTTTGAAATTGTAAGGACCACAAGAATCAATCCAGCAACTGCTAGACAATGCAAAGAATAACATAAGAGCGATTGGAGTCAATGCAGAAATAGGAGAGAGTGCAGATGACATAAAAAAAACTGTTCACAGAAGTAATGGCAGAAAACTTCCCAAGCAGGGGAAAAGAACTTGACATATGGATAAGTGAGGCATATTGGACTCCAAATAGCCATGATCAAAAAAAATCTACACATAGCCATATAATTGTTAAGATTCCAGAAATCTAAGAGAAGAATACAGTTCTACAAGCAGTTAGAGAAAAGAAACAAATTACATACAAAGGAAAGCCCAACAGAATCACAGCAGACTTCTCAACGCAAACCATCAAGGCAAGAAGAGCTTGGAGTGACATATTCCAAGCCCTAAAGGAAAACAGCCTCCAACCCAGATTGATGTAGCCTGCAAAATTATCTTTCAAAATTGATGGAGAAATAAGATATTTTCATGACAAAGAGCACCTTAGGAACTTCATGAATACCAAACGGGCACTCCAAAAAATTTTAGACAATATCCTAGGAACAGACATTGAGGATCACAACCCCAGGAAGCACAGCAGAATGAGCCCCTTGGGCACGACAAGAAATTAAATGTAAAGGGGGAGAATCCAACAAAAAGAAAAAGTCATGACAATGATAAGTCAATATGTATCAGTTATAACCATCAATGTTAATGGTCTCCATTCACCAATCAAAAGAAATAGACTGGCATAATGAGTCAAGAAGCAAAATCCAACAATATGCTGCATAAAAGAAACACACTTAACTCAAAATGAATCTCACAGAATTAAAGTTTAAGGGTGGAAAAAAATACTCCATGTGACGGGAACCCCCCAAAAAGCAGCAGTAGCTATCCTCTTTGCAGATCAAGTAGATTTCAAACCAACACTGATTAACAAAGATGAAGGACACTACATCCTTGTAAAGGGAACAATCCAAGAGGAAGAGATGACAATCATAAATATCTACGCACCAAACACTAGTGCACCCAACTATATAAAACAAATATTAACAGACATGAAAAGTCATATATGCACTAATACAATAGTAGTGGGGGACCTCAAAACCACACTGTCACAGATAGATCAACTAGACAAAAAATAAGTAATGAAATACTAGAACTCAATCAAACTCTTAAACAACTGAACTTAACAGATGTTTACAGAGTCTTCCACCCCACAAAATCAGAATACACATTCTTTTCAGCTGCACACAGGTCGTTCTCCGAAATAGACCACATACTTGCTTATAGAATATGTGTAAGTAAGTGCAATGGAAATGAAGTTATTCCCTGTATATTATGAGATGATAGTGTGATGAAATTGGAGATACATAATAAAAGAAACTCGAAAAATTTCATAAACACGTGGAAATTAAACAACACACTTCTGAATAACCAACGGGTCACAGAGGAAATTAAAGAAATCAGACAGTTCCTACAATTAAATGACAATGACAATACAACATATCAGAATCTATGAAACACAATGAAAGCAGTCTTATGAGGGAAATTCATAGCAGTGAATACACATATTAGGAAAACAGAGTGAGCCCAATTAAACAGCCTGATGCTGAACCTCAAGCTTCTAGAGAAAGAAGAGCAGGACAAACTCAAAGCTCATACAAGGCAGGAAACTGTAAGGTCAGAGCAGAAATCAATTCAATGGAGACTAAGAGAATGATATTAAAAAATCAACAAATTGAAGAGTTGGTTCTTCAAAAGAATAAACAAAATTGACAAACCCTTAGCCAACCTTCTCAGAAAAAGAAAAGGCCTAAATCCATGAAATTAGGAATGAAAAGGATGAAATTACAATGGACCCAGCAGAAATCTAGAGGATCATTAATATATACTTTGAGAACCTATATGCCAATAAGATGGAAAACACACAAGAAATGCAGATTCCTACATATGTATGAATTACCAAAGTTGAATGAAGAACACCTGAAAATTTTATATGACCCAATATCAATCAATGAAATTGAAAACATAATAAAAAATTACCAACTAAGAAAAGCCCGGGTCCTGATGGCATCACTGCTGAATTCTACAGGCAATTTAGAGAAGAACTACTGCCACTACTGTTTAAACTCTTCAATGAATTTGAAAGGGAAGCAATACTCCCAAATTCATTCCTGGAAGCAAGCATCACCTTGATCCCCAAAGCAGAGAAAGACCTAACTGAAAAAGAGAGCTACAGGCCAATTTGACTAAGGAACATGGATGCAAAAATCCTTAATAAGATACTGGCAAATAGAATGCAGAAGATCATCAAGAAGATCATACACCCTGACCAAGTGGGATTCATCCCAGGGATGCAGGGATGGTTCAACATATGGAAATCAATCAAAATAATACGTGATATTAATAGAGCCAAGGATAAAAACCATATGATTATCTCTATAGATGCAGAAAAAGCATTTGACAAAATCCAACATGCATTTATGATAAAAACCCTACAAAAAATTGGAATAGATGAACTCTACCCCAATCTGATAAAAGCCATCTATAAAAAACCAACAGCCAGTATCATATTAAATGGTTAAAAACTGAAATCCTTCACAGTAAAATCAGAAACAAGGATGACCATTATCACCACTCTTGTTCAATATAGTTTTAGAAACATTAGCCACAGCAATTAGACAAGAGAAAGAAATAAAAGGAATAAAGATAGGAAATGAATAAATCAAATTGTTGTTATTTGCAGATGGCATGATACTCTATATAGAAGACCCCAAGAATGCCACCAAAAGTCTTCTAGACTTAATAATCAAATTCAGTAAAGTAGCTGGATACAAGGTCAATACACAAAAATCAACAGCTTTCCTCTACATGAACAACAGACTCACTGAGAAAGGCAAATAATTCCTTTCACAATAGCATCCAAAAAGCTGAAATACCTAGGAATCAACCTAATGAAAGAAATCAAAGACCTCTTCTCTGAAAACTGTGGCACTCTGAAAAGAAAGATTGAAGATGATATCAGAAAATGGAAAGACATCCCCTGCTCCTGGGTTGGAAGGATCAATATAGTGAAAATGGCCATACTTCCAAAACTGCTATATAGATTTAATGCAATTCCAATTGAGATCCCAGCAGCATACTTCATAGACCTTGAGAAAACAATTCAGAAATTCATTTGGAACAAGAAGAGACCCAAAATAACAAAAATAGCTCTAGGTAAGAGAGACATGGCAGGGAGTATCATAGTCCCCAACTTCAAACTATACTACAAAGCTACTGTGATAAAAACAGCATGGTACTGGCAAAGAAACAGACCTGAGGACCAGTGGAACAGATCAGAAGATGCAGAAACAACACCAGACACACTCAGCCATCTCATCTTTGACAAAGGAGCCAAACACCCTCATTGGAGGAAAGATAGCCTCTTTAATAAATGGTACTGGAGAAACTGGGTTTCAACTTGCCAAAGATTAAAACTAGACCTATATCTCTTGCCATGTACTAAATTAAAATCAAAATGGATTAAAGATCTAAATATTAAAATCTAAATATTAAAATAGAAATGCTGAACTGCCTACAACAGAAGTTAGGTAGAACTTTTTTTTTTTTTTTTTTTTTTTAGGTAGAACTCTTGAAGACACTGGTGTAGGAAAAGATTTTATGAGCAAAACCTCAGTTGCCCGTGAACTAGCACAAATAATCAACAAGTTTAATCTCTTCTTATTAAAAAGCTTCTGTACAGCAAGAGAAACCACTAGCAGTGTGAAAAGACAACCCACAATGTGGGAAAAAATCTTCACCTGCTCTTCCTCAGACAAAGGTCTACTATCTCGAATCTATAAAGAACTTAAAAAGATTAGACCTCCCAAATTTAAAGACCCAATCCAAAAATGGGCATCTGAAATGAACAGACATTTTTCAGACAAAGAAGTAGAAACAGCAAATAAAGATATGAAAAAATGTTCAACATCACTGGTCATTTGAGAGATGCAAATGAAAAGAACGCTGAGATTCCACTTCACTCCAGAAAGAATGGGTGCTATCATGAAATCAACCAATAACAAATGCTGGTGGGGTGAGGAGAAAGGAACCTTTCTCTATTGTTGGTAGGAGAGCAGACTGGTGCAACTACTGTGGAAATCAGTATGGAGATACTTCAAAAAACTAGGATTAGAGGTCCCATTTGACCCAGCTATCCCTCTGCTGGGTATTTTCCGAAAAGAATTGAAAGAATCATACCATAGCAACATATGCACACCCATATTTATAGCGACACAATTTCTAATAGTTAAAACTTGGAAACAGCCTAAATGCCCATTAACTGAAGACTGGATAAAGATGTGGTTTTTCTATAAAATGGAGTACTACTCAGCCATAAAGAATGAGAAACTAGAGACATTTATAGCTAAATGGATGCACATTGAGGCCATACTCTTTAAGTGAAATAAATAGGTCACACATGTGTAAATACCGAATAGTTTCTCTAGTGTGTGAGATCTAAAAGTGTAAATAAGGTTCAAAATGTTTAACTGATAATGTGAAATAGGAAGAAAAGGTCTAAAGGAGTAGGGGATGTGGGAGGGGTAGGGGAAAGAAAAGAAGAGAGAAAAATATGAGAAAAGGAAAAAAATGGAAACAAAGTCTTTGTAAATACAGAAGGGTGGAGGGCGTGAAGGGAGGGAAGGGGAATGGGGAAAAAATAAGAACCAAGATACATCATGTAAAGGTACAAGATCCCAATGATGAATGTAACTGTATTGTATGCCTAAAATGTACCAATAACTTAATGAAAACCAAGTAAAAGGTTAAGAAGCTTATTCTGAATTGTTTTTTTGCTTTCAGCTTAAGCCTATGATATAAAAAATGTTTCTTTGGGGATATAAAACAAACCTGCAATTGGTAGGATAAACAAAACCACTGGTTTAGAAGAAAAAAAACACCTCAGAGATTACTGCAAGAAAATATCTTAGAAATCTTTTCACTTATGATATATAAGAATAAACAGAACCTACTCCTAGCTCTGAAGGCATTTAATAGTTCATTCTCTCTATATATATTAAAGAGATATTTAAGTCTGCTCAGGTTCAGCTCATTCCTTTCTCTTGATAGTTATGCTCTCTGTTTTCCCCTGTCCATGTGTTCCTGATGGGGCTGTCAATCATAGTGCATTTCTCCCCTACCTTATGAATGACATTGTCCTGAAAGATGCAGGAATGGAGCAATTCAGAAACTCATAATGAAGTCTTTCTACAGTGTCCATTAGGCCACTCTGTAGAGGAAAATACAAGTAAATGGCTATTATGCAAATGCTAGGAGTTCTCAGCTCTAGAATCAGGCCCTTGAGACCCCAATCTCTACAGCTCTTTGAATTATATGAGTTACTCTATGATCCTTTCCAACTACTACACTCAAGTTTTTGTTTAGGATGGTTTAAATTGGCTTTCATTTGTCACTTTCACCTGAAGGAATCTTGAAAAATTAAACAACTTGTCAAGATCCAATGGATCCTCAACAGTAGAGTCATCATCAAACTCAGGTCTGTTCATCTCTATGTAGCAGAATTTTCCTGTGATATTTTATTTATCACACAGATGATTTATTCCTAACATCTAGTTTCCCTTAAGAATGGAAAGGAAAGGAGCTGTGGTAGGTGTATGGGGGTGGTAAGATCTGTTGAATCCTTTATCATTTCCTGTTTGTAGGAATGAGCTGAAAGTGGCAAATATTGTAATACACACTAAAAATTTAACCCATTTTGTGTGGTACTTAATGCATATGAGAAGGAACCTAAGCAGGCTAATTTAAAAAAAACACAGTGAATACTGTTACCATATACCATCCAATGGAAAGGCAGGGATTTTCAATATGAGAAATGGTGAGTGGAATCTTAGTAATAGTGTGAGGTAGGTTTCATTTATAGTTCTATTCAAAGCATTTTAAGAACAGATTTAAACTTGTGAGTAGAGTGCAAAATTGGTTCCAAGCATTTTGACTGTTGAACAAAAGAAAGAGTGTTCCTCAATTTCACTAGAGTTGCTTCAGTTTCCAGCTTTATAAGAAATGTTATCACAGGAGATGAAACTCTGGTCTATGGTTATGATCCCGAGACCAAGATTCAGAGTCCTCAAATGAAAATCACCCAGTTTTTGTTGTGTAAAAAAAAAGCAAGTCAATTAAGATCCAACATCAAGGTGATGTTTTTTGACCTTGATGGAATTATGTAAACTGAGTTTGTACCTAGGAACACTACAGTGACTATTATAAGGGCTTGAGAGCAATTAAATAATATGGAAATCATTATGGAAATCACTATGGGGGATTCCTCAAAAATTTCATTTGACCCAGCTTTCCCCTCCTAGGTATCTCCCCCAAAAGTTAAAGACATCACACCACAGTGATGTATGCATACCCACCTTCATAGAAGCACAATTCATAATAGGTAAATCTTAGAAACAACCTATATGTCCTTTAACAGATGAATGGATAAAGGAAATGTTTTTATACACAATGGAGTACTACACTGCTGTAAAGGATAAACTTGAGTCACCTGTAGAAAAATTGACGCACCTTGAGACCATAATGTCAAAATATCACATGGTTTCTCTTATATGAAAAACAATATATATCTGAAATAGATAAAAGGAAAAAAGAGAAAAAAACTTCTTGTACTCAAGTGCAGAAAATGTATCTAAAAGTGTACCCTGACTTAGTGTAATTGTCTAATGTGTATTATATGTTTTTTGGCCCATTATTACGGCTTTTAATGTGTGTATATATGATTAACTTTAAAAGTGCTGGCAACAGGCTGGAGATTTAGCCTGCCTCACAAGCGCAAGGTCCCAAGTTTAATCCCCAGTACCAAAAAAAAAGTGCTGGCAAAATAAAAGGGGGGATGAGAGGAAGGGGAAAAAAATTGAAACGTATTATGCACATGTATCAATTCCCTACATACTGTAAAAAGTGTACTAATAAAAATCAAAACAAAGTTAAAAAAAAAGAAATGGTGTGCATAAAGGCCTAGAAAAATAAGCAATTTCATTTCTATCATGACAATGTGCTGTGTCATACATTGTACATCACTGGTACAGCAATTTCTGTTAAAAAACCTTACTGTGTGTCCTCATCTACCTTTTTTAACTAGGTTTGGCACCGTGTGACATCCAGTTCTTCCCTAAAGTCAAAATGACCATGAAAGAATTGTTTTGAATCTATCAGGTCATCAAAGCAGCCATGATAGTTCAACTAAAGATTGGAAAAATAACTTCAGGACTGGTTCAGAAGTGGCAAGAACAACAGGATCAGTACATTATAAGTACATTTAAAGTGAGGGGGAATATGCATCACCGGTATACACAAAGAAAAGCAATTACTAAAATGATGCAACTAGCTTAAAAATTAATTTTTAAATAATAATTTTAATTTTTAAATCAAATGTAATTTCCCTATTTTAAATGCTTACTTTCTCCTACTGTAATTAATATATGATTCAAAATTCTTATTTCTTTCTTACCTTATTACTACTCGTTTATTCAGTTATTATTAGTAAGGGTCTTACAATTTTTGTTTGCCATCACATTTTTAAATAGTCTTTTTTATAGAAAGTACAAAATATTTGTTAAACTAATAAATTATACTGTTACAAAATGAAAGCTACTACTTTGATACTCACCAGTATTTTGAAATTGAAGGATGAGGGATGTTTTCTCCTATAAAGTGGAATGAAAATTGATTAAAAGCCCAGGTGTCAGTACTTAAGAACAGCACATGAATTCTGATTGGGGTTAGGCAAAGGTGAGTCTTGGGAATTTCAAGGCAAGGTAGAAAGGATTCCTTTTTCAACTGGAGCAGCTCTTCACTCATCAGTATTTCACAGAGACATTCCATACAGGCTTTTTTTTTTTTTAAAGAAGTTTTATTTTTAATTGATATATAATAACTGCATGTTGATAGGGTACAATGTGATGTTTTGTTTGAGGAATAGGTTCCATTCATTACATAAAAATAGGGGGTTGGTGCAGCATGGTATTACCAGTGTTCTAGGGAATTTGGAGCAAAACATACATAGCTGAGTGTCTTTAAATTCTAAATTCTATTTATTTTCCCCTTTACAAGTGCATGGTCAATGTTATTAATGTTTTTATAGTATGACAATATAAAATTAGTTCTGCTTCAATTCTAAGGATTTATATAATTAATACTTTTCAGAATTTTAGAGATAAATGAAATATTAAGGCTTCTAGGGTTAAAAAAAAATCTTTGACTTCTACATAAAAAAATTAAACTTTTTATGAGAAAATTTTATATTTTGGATTCAAAAATTTCTCTTCCTCTGTGTTAATCTGTATTTGATTTCTTTCTCTATAGGACAGAGCACATAAAAAGCACTTGCCATGCTCCTCCTTTTCCAGTTTAGGCTTTGTCTTCAGTAGATTTAAAACCTGATTAGCTGTAATAGGATTCCAGGATGTGGGCAGATGCCTACTGGTCACGGACGATAGATCTTGCAATCAGTTCCTTCATTATTTCATTGGTACCACCATAGATTGGCTGAACTCGGGCATCCACATAAGCTCTAGATAAATTAGAAGATAATTGAATTTATATAAATAGAAGATATTAGAAATTTAAGAGTTCATTTTACCAGGTAACTTTTAAAGTATACATTTAATGAAATTCAAGCAATTAAAATTCTTTGTAACTTATTTTCCCAGTATAACATTCATCTTAGGTTGATATACTTAAAAATTTATTAAGGCATTGATAATTTATATAGCTTTTTTTTAGTTTGCTTAGAGATTACAAATTCAAAATATAATTTATATTGATTTAATTTTATAAAATCTAGCACCTATAAAAGCATTCTGAAAAGTATGTTTCAATTTTTGAAATGCATGGAAATCTTAATTTTTTGCTGTCTTTTAGTATTTTCTCAGGAAGTTGAAATATACTGGTTTTAAAGGAAAAGAAAAACTAGAGAAATTAGTTATTTTCTGTTATTCTTTTAGTTTACATCATGACTACCACCACCAGGAGTATAAACTGATGCTTTACAAAATACTACTTCCATGAAGATAAAAGTAAATTACTCTTTGGAAATGATTAACAGCCACTCTGGTGACTTACGGGATTAACATACTAAGTCGGAGTCCACTGCCACCCTCATACAGACAGCCATGCTGTCAGCTCATTTTTAACAGCCACAATGGGTACCATGCCACTGTACAGCTATTTTATTTTTTCTCATCTCTATTTCACCTCTTAGCTCTGGGATTAGGAGGATAAAGATTATGAACATTTTGCATGTAGAAGAACCTAGATTCAGAGGATCTACTAATTAATGGTTACGATACCATTTATTGGTCACAGATTGCAATGAGAATATAGCTCTTTGAAAGTATTTTTATTATGGCACAATTCTTCAATGACTGGGCATTTGGGGCTAATTAAGCTTTAAAATTTTCTAGTAGACAAAATCTAAGGCATTTTTTTCTCAATTAAAATCTTTTGCTAATTATCTAATTATCAAGACAACTCTGAATTTAGGCTTCTTCATATTCATCAAGGTACCTTGCAAACAGAAATGGGCACTCAGTAAATATTTATTGATATGATTCAGTGTATTACAAAAGAAATTTAGAACCTTAGTATTTTCTGATGGAAGTTTTTAAATCTAGACATTTATGGTTTTTATACAATACTCTTTTCTGGATGGATTTTGTTGTTTTCCTCAAAAGCAGGCACTTGCACTTTGAGAACCTTCCTGGCATTTTAGCCTACTTCAGCAATTCCAATGCTCTTAGACAATTTTAGACAGGGCAGGGCACTTTTTTCTCACAATAAAGAAGTTCCAATGGGGTATGTAATGACAGAGATCAGTGGACCTTTCATAGGTTACTAATTAAATTTGGTCATCAACTAAAATTAACAGAGAATAGCAGCAGAAGAAATGTTTAACTACACTGCAATGAAGCTCTTCATCTCAGGCTGCCTTTCCTAGCAGACAGAGAAGTCTTCAAATGTCCATGATTTAGCTTCATTACTCACAGTCTCACTCCAACGAATAAGACAAATAAACCCACATGCTGGGTTTATTAAAGAAAAAACAGATATGGGGGAACAAAAACCTCTTTCACCTGTGAAACCAAGACTCAGCAATAAATTATATATGTATTAACAAGCAATGCAGCTTAATCTGGGGGATGGAAGAAGCACAAATAGATGGATTTTCTTCCCTTAAATCAAAGTCTGCACTCTACATCCACATATTACCTTATGTGTCTAATCAGCTTATTTGATTTTAGGTAACATTAAGAATCCCTTTGCCTTTGTGGAGAGAAATAGTCTAAAGAGTTGTACAATCTTTGAACTAACAAGGGTGCCAAGAAGATAATTATTATTCCCTACGGTAAATACAAGTCTTTCAAACTGAAAACAGGAATTTGAAATAAGTCATAAAGTCTTTGTTGCTACTGATATGAAGGCAAGAACTCTGAGAAAACAGACCAGTTTATACCATGCTAATCTGAAACGATTCAGATGGCTGACTCCTCTGCATCTGGTGTGTCTTTCTTGGAACCTGAACTGAAGTACACAAACATGAAACCACTCCATTCCACTACATTCCTGGCTGCAGTTAAAACAGTTAAGCAAAAAAATATAAACTCTACTTCTATGTTACTTTCTAAACACAGTGAATATTATGAATATTATGGATGAATTCTCTGAATAAAACATATGTACAGAAAATGTACAGGAAACATTCCAGTGACGATTAAGTTTGTGCTAGCTCACTCAATATTTATTTCATGACTATACAAAGATTAAAAGTATCTGCTAGCTGGGTGTGGCAGCACAAGCCTGCAATCCCAGCACTCTGGGAGGCTATGGTAGAAGCATCACAAGTTCAAGCCCAAACTGGGCAACTTAGTGACTTATTGAGAACATGTCTCAAAATAAAAAAATAAAAAAGGACTGGGGGTGTAGGTTCGATCTCCAGTACCACACACACAAAAAATCTGCCTTAAGGTCTATTCAAAGTAGTTCTGAAAGGACAAACCAAAGCTCAACTCCAAGGATTGATTAAAAAAACAAAAAGGAATCATTCAGGTATTTCATGACTACATTCTTAAAGAAAGTAACAACCCTGGTTATTGCTGAGCTTTTACAAAGGTTTATAAATGATATCTAGTAAATGAAAGCTTTCTGAGTTGCCAGTGACCAGAGAAAATTAGCAAATTATATCTATGTTACAGCTTCTGTTCTTGAGACTCCAATAAAATGTTCATCTTCCTTTGTAAGGATTATAAGCATATCACAGTTTTTAAATTATACTTGTAAAACTGATATTTTCAAAAGCATTAGGCAGTTTGAATACAAATTTGATAATTTTTTATTTAAATAGCCTATATTCAGATAAAAATTAGCAGAAGTTTTTAGAAGCCCATAGCATTCTTATCCTCAAATTCAGAATTAAGATGGACATTTCTAAATATATATCCAAAGCTTCCTCTGCAAAATTTTATAAACTGAAAATACTGTGATGAAAGATAAAAGCAGGTGTGGTGGTGCATGCTTGTAATGTCAGCATTCTGGGAGGTGGAGGCAGAAGGATGTCAAGTTCAAGTCTAGCCTGGGCAACTTGGTGATTTTAGCAAGACCCTATCCCAAAATAAAAAATTTAAGAAGGGCTGAGGATGTAGCTCAGTGCAAAGGCCCAGGGTTTAATCCCCTGTAATGCCAAAAACAGAAAAAGGGAAAGAGGAAAAATATAGATAGATAGATAGATATAGATATATAGATATATCTATATCTATATATATATTTTGGTACCAGGGATCGAACTCGGGTCCTTGCGCTTGCAAAGCAACCGGTAGAACCACTCAGCTAAATCCCCGGCCCAAAAATATATTTTCTAAGGTGATGATGAAATCTGTCATGAGAAGACTGAGACAGAAGACCAAATGAAGAAGGAAAGAGGAAACGATGGAAATACAGGGAGAAGTAAGGAAGATGTCATTCTCTGTTTACAAACTGCTGTTGTTTCAAGCTAACAGTATTCATTTGTAATACAATAAAGAGGTGCATTTAATTTCCTTTAATTTGAAGAGATGAAAATTCTATTTGGAAAAAATAAACACTTATTTTTCCAAGCAAAATAATCAAATATCTAAGGTATGATATATCATATCCTTTTAGTATACAAGTTAATTATTCTGTTTTGCTACTTTTGTTTGTTTGCTTTTAAAAAGTTGCTCGGAGTGTAGCTCAGAGGTAGCACACACTACCTAGATGTGCAAGGCCCTGGGTTCAATCTCTAGCACTGTAAAAACAAAACAATAGTGACACAAAGTGATATGTATTCTTCAAAGCCAAGCCAAGCATCAAGTTTTTGGTATACTGATCTATTTACTTTCCTTAAAAATAACAATTCTAGTGCTGAGTTGATAAAAAAAAAAGCTGCTTCCATTTGCATTGAACATACTCTGCAGTCACCTGAAAAATACAAAACTTTTGTACTTTCTCTCTACACTTGATGTACAAAGTAAAAAAAAATTTTTCTTTTACATCTTTAAGAAGAACATAAGCATCATACTCACTTTGCAATCGGGTATTCCCACATGTATCCCCATCCTCCATGGAGCTGTACACAATCATATGCTACACTGTTTTGTAGCTCAGATGCCCTGGATGACCAAAATAAACAGCAGAAAAGTGTAAAATAAATATTAATGAGATGTCTTATAATCATACTAAAAAAGACATGATAAAAATTACATATAAAATAAATGTCAAGAGAACTTTCACATAAAAGAATACCTTCCTTAATTTTTATTTCAGGGTGAATTTTTCTTAAGGCTAGAAACAAAATGTAAAAACTTAAGACTATTAGGTTTTGGCTATTTCCAGCTTGAAAAGGGTATAGTGAAGAATGAATTAGGTGTAATTTGTTTAGATTCTCTGTATGATCTAATTTACCCTGCCATCTAGTTCCTTTTCTCTTTGTAATGTTATTTTTCAAAGATGTTTCTTTCTTCCTAAAGATTACAATTCTGAATTCCAAAAATGGTGAAAAAAATGTTTAAGTTACTGACTTGCCAGAAATAAACTGAAGGCAAAAGTGAAAACCGAGGAGGGTAGCCTACTAAAGTACATTCCATTATATAGGAAACATCAAAAAGTTATGTAGGGTTATTCTTCAGAGGAAGACTACAAAAGAACGTGAGAAAAAGTTTTTTCTGACCTCATCACACAATTCTGTTTGCTTTGCAGTGCTGGGATCACACCCAGGGCTTCTCACATGTGAGATGAGAGCCACTACCACTCTTAGTAATAATTTTAACTATAATAAAAACTCTAATAGTAGGGATTTTATTCAGGTTAAGATAAAAATATAAGTTCATTCAAAACCCTTTTCTATTTTTCAATACTTGAAAACGTAAGGCAAAGGTAACCATAGACATATTTTTCTATTTAAAGTAATTTTAACTCAAGCCATAGGACAGGTGATGTTTCTAAACAGACAAATCTCTGGGTTGCAATGAAACTTAGAATTCAGTAATTTTCTATATCTGGCAAGTATTTTAGTGAAATATTTATTGAGCTATAACTAGTTGCTCTCCTTACTTCTATGTTAAAGAACACTATGTCTATAAACCTGGTGTTTTCAAGGAACAGGTTAGTAACTATGCAAACTTTTTTCTCCAAAATATCTAAAATTTTTATACTTTTCACACTAGTCAAAGAACTTGCTATAAACATAGAAAATCTCCACTAAAAGTTCTAATTTCTAGTAATTTCATGTTACTTTTCAAATTGTCATATTTCTTATGTGCAATCATTATATAAAGCACTATTCTGCATATTTCCCCTATTCTACATATGACCTAAGCTGAACCCAAGTTAATGAATAATGACAGGAATTTTTTTCAAGGCTACTTTTGGCCTAATGAGATGTAAGAATTTCTTAAAGAGGAAACTAAATCCACTTCCACAATCTGATTTAAATTCTATGTTCTTGCATTTTAAAATACATAAAAGTCTTATAGGGATCTTTTTTCAATTAATTCATCTTTAACACCATTGTTAATCATCTTTAATTCAAATGAAAGTCTTTCTAAACAGAATACCTTGTTCTTTTCATTTAATAAAGCACGTGTGACTTTTGATTAGACAGTCACTCATTCAATAATTTTTTTCTTAGATCTGGAAAACACTTCAAATAGAAAAATCCTGTCTAGGGCTGGGGATTTAGCTCAGTGGTGCTGCTGCCTACCTTGCAAGTGCAAGGGCCTGAGATCGATCCCCGGTACCAAAAAAAAAGAAAAGAAAAATCCTGTCTAACCTAATCATTTCAGATAGCAAAAAGCTGTCCCAGGAAGAATGAAGTTTGGTTAGAATTACTTAATGGAAGAACTGTGACTTATAGTATTTCGAGACTCCTAACTCTTCCTGTTCTCTTTCAGTCTCACTATACTGACTCACTTCAGATAATTTGAAACTAAACTGTTACTTGAATGAACTAATCAGTCATCCTATTTCAGTCTCAATATTTTATTTTCAATAGCAAGTTATGAATTAAATACTAACTTGAGTAATTTTTAGCACATATAAATAGGCCTAATGGGACTTTTCAGCAGTTTAAAAAAAGTCGATCCTTACTCCTATTTTCATTTATACCCCCAAAGCTGAGTTTGGAGTTGGCAGAATCCCATAGCAGCCTGAGCACACCCCATGTTTTAATTCCTGTAGCAGGCATACCAATATTTCGCCATGGAAGCAGAGGCAGAGTCCAGATGTTTCGTTTCATGCAGCTGCAGACAGCTGTCCACAAAAGCTCTGGTTACACATATGTGTGTTTTTAATTCTGCTAGTTTATGCTGCACAGTCTTGTGTTTAAAGAAGAGGAAAGAATAAAATGAGCTTGGCAAAAGTACATATTTTGATTCAGCATCTCAAAAATTACATAATAAAAGATATTGAGAGCAAAATAAACGTGGAATTGCTGGCTTTATCTTCCAAAACAAGGTATATGTTGAATTAATCATCTTAAATTAAAAACACAAACGTATTTAAGTGTTAAGGAAACCTGCACTAAAAGATGCAAAAACAGATAAATACCAAAATCCATCACATGTTTTAGACTCCAAAGTTTGGACAATTAAAGAAAACTGCTTGAAAAACAGATGACTAACACAAGAGCACCATCTCGTGGTACAATCCTTTAGGTACAGCTGTTGACCACACGTATTTTCCTCTGGAGACCAAATCTTTGAAGAATTATTCCTTATTAATGAAATTAACTATATACATTTCCTAATTCCGTCTTTTTGTCTTGGAGTAAAATAATAAAAGAGTACTACATATTTTCATAAATGCATCAAAATATCTATTATGCCAAGAATTATCTATAAAATTAATAACAGAATCAAGCACTCAGGAAGTCAAACACCAGTATACTACAACCTTTTCTACCCCTCTTCAAACACTCTCATCCCTGTGAAGAATATGTAGAACACTCTTCAAATGAAACTGAATGGTCTAGAACTGTCAATGTTAATATACTATCTACCCCTGGAAATTGAGAACATCTTCAATTATTCTTGACTGCTCTCCCTTCAAGTTACTTTATTCCTTTTTTTTGGTACCAGGGATTGAACTCAGGACCTTGTGCTTGCGAGGCAGGCACAGTACTACTGAGCTAAATCCCTGGCCCGAGTTACCTTATTCTTGATTTTTGGTTTTTACATCATGAACTTTGAGTTTAGATTTTGTTTTCTTTGGCACCAACTTAAACCTCCTTCAGGAAATTGGCTTGGACTTAAAAGTACTGGCATGGTCTACTTTGAGAAGCCCCCAAAAGTACACTCTAGTCTAGATGACTACTTAAGATTGAGGCCCAGGTATGATCAGCTGGTTCAGTCTTCATTATGGAAATTCAGATAGAAACAGAGTTCTGACCATTCTGCTGCGGCATTTATAAGACATAAGTTAACAGCAGCCACACACATGGAAGTTGATCACAAACTTAGTGCATTGAAACACAGATATTTAATGCTTTCCACCTATATACTACTGCCAAGTCCAAAGCCATGCCTGAGTTCTCAAAAGAAGGGCAGGAAGTTAGATTTTTTAGAGGATCCTGGGCCTACTTTTACACTATGGGCCACAACAATTCTCAAGCCACAAAACTAAAGTGTCGTTTATTTCTGGAAAACTGAATGGTAATATAATGACCCAGGACCTGGCCAGACCTCAGTGTGTCATGTGAAATAGAAACAGGAGATGCGAGGGACAGTTTCTATATAGATGTATCAACATACTTACAAAGCTGAGCAAAAAAAAAAAAACACCACCAACTGTCTTTTCCTTGGTTTTACCCTATCCCATTCTAAGAACAAAACGTAACTGGCATCTAATGATTCCAAAGCCAAGCCTTGGGAAGGCTGCTGCCATACACCTTCCATCTCCCATGTGTGCTGGCCTCTAATTCTGAACAGGCTGGGCCGCATGAGAACTTTCATGTCCTCTTTTTTTTTTTTCAGGCTAGACTGAAACTTGCTACGTACCCCATTCTTGCCTTGAATTTGAGTTCATCCAGGCTTAGCCACTGAGTGTTGGGATTACATGTGTGCCACCACACCCAGCCTTTCTTCATCTCACATTCTTTCCCCTTAATCTCTACCCTTTAATTTGCACAAAGTCTTCCCACTACAACTTCACACATTCAAGTTTATTCACAGAAAATCTGCAAATGGAACAAGAAATGAAAAGAGTAGGAAATCAATCATGTCTATAAATTGAGAACAGATGAGGAAATATTCCATGAAAACCCCTGAAACTGAGTTCTAAAACCATTCTTGGCTCAGTTCAATGATACTTCACTTGGAAAACAAAGAAGAATGTTGTAAGGCTCAAGACATTTGTCCTAAATGATGCCACGCTTGAGAACTTATGAGCTATTCATAGTATGAGAGAAGCCTGATTCTCTCATACAAGAGCTATTCCCATGGGAGTGCTGAGAGATTCTAGAAGCTGAAGTTAAATTTCACAGCAGAACAGAATCACTTAGAATCCTTGCTTCAGTGCACTCACAGAGGTCCAGAGGTCTGAAAAAAAAACTAATGCCTCCAAGAGTACATAATTTACTGGGCAGAAAAAGGGATTGAATATTTACATATTCTTGGGACTGAGCTGAGTGCTGCCAAACAGAACTGGCCTTTGCTCTCCACTGTAGACACTGCATTATGCTCTCTGAAGTCATTCTCTAATGAATGACAGCTAATAACTGTACCACACATTATTAGCAAGGCATTTTTGGTGAATGATCATTATGTTTACAGAAATAACTTTAAGAGTCATTAATATTTGCTAATAGGTAATACTGCAGCTAGCATTTTAAAAGTTATCTTTAAGTTACTAAGAAGACTAGACAGAGTCTCTTTCAGAGTTCTGAATAACAAATATCTTAGACTCAGAACTGGAAGGCACCTGGGAGAGGTTACCTGGCCCAGTAGTCATTTAAACAACACAATTCGCTGTATTGTCGTATGACTTACGATGTAAAATAAAACACATTAGGTTTATTACCTAATCTTATAGTTAAGAAATAGATATTCTTTCTAGAGGAACAAAAGGGAAAAGTGTTTTCTGCCACTCCCCCATCCCTTCCCCTAATTCTCTGTGCCCTTAGAATCAAGAACATGTATCATATAGAAAATGACTAATCAAGAGCTTGACTTAGCAAAGCACATTCATTTTTATTTCACTGCCTGTTGAGTGAAAGAAAATACAGTAAGAAAAATAGGCCATCCACTTAAACTTCCGGGGAAGTAAAACTTGTGTGGTTAAGAAGATAGGTTCTGGAATTAGAATAGCTGTATAATTCTGAGCAAGTTATTTAAACTTTCTCTGTCTCAACTTCCTTATCTATAAAATGAAGATAATTATATTATTTTTGTAGTTGTGAAGGAAAAAAACCCATTTCATTTAGCACAGTGTCTGGCATGTACAGAGAAGTTAATAAATGATATTTTATTAAAATTTTTAATGTTTTATGGTCTATTCCAGGGAAAATCATGAGATGTGATATCCCATATTATCATTATAAAGAAAATAAAAACCTGTAACAATTGCTACTTTGGTATGATAGCTCTCTATTAAAAAATGGAAACTTTGTGACATATATCCAAATGGTCAGAGAGACCCAAAATGTTCAAAATTTAAGAATTTAGAGAAAAGAAACTGAGTAGCCACACAGTCATAAACTGACGTTAAGCTAAGTAAATTGTGACTGACACAGGTCTTCTTTTTCAGTTGAATAACTAGAAACATAGTGCATCCAGTTCTAGAATAGGAGCTATAAGCATGTATTAATCATACATCATCTCTACATATATTCTTAAGTTGAAATATGAACATTTTATTCAAAGACACTTATTTAATGAAACAAAAATTAGAAGAACAGCTCAGAAACTTCAGTACATACTCCTACTTGAAAACAGTACTACTCAAAAATGAACCTGTGGGAACAAAATGCTACTGCCCTCTACTGAAAATTTAGTGAACTGCTTTTGCAGGAAGGTAACAATAAAATGATACTCGCTTTAAAAAACAGAAGGATTAAAATTATTTGTTTTTTGCTATGAAACTACAATAAATAGATACAACCATGTATTGCTTAATTGTAGGTGTACATTCTGAGAAATATTCCATTTAGACAATTTCATCTGTTGTGTGCTGATTATGAAGTGTACTTAACATAAATCCAGATGGTACAGGTCAACTGCTTTACCACTTACTGAAATCAAGAGACTCGGGAATCACAAGATTATGATGCTAATATTGGCATAAGATAGCATATTATTTTATAGTAAACTTTAATAAGCAGGAATGTACTCTAATGGCAAAGTATAATATAATGAATATATAAACAATTAGTACAGTCATTTATTACCAAGTATGCACTGTACATAATCATAATGCAATGTACACAATCATACTTTTATATGACTGATGGTTTGTTTACACCAGCATTTCCACAAACACACTAGTAATTCACTGAGCTACCATTTTTTGATGGATACATCAGTGTGTCACACATGCACTCTGTCACTGATAGAAATATGCTGTACATGACTGTATCTTTAAAGAACCTTTTTCTTTTATGAGAAAATATTACATATAGATCAATTTCCTCTGTCCTTCATGGTTATATGGCAAATCACATGCTTTCTGAGCTATTCCGGCAACCTGAATAATATAGTCATCTTTACTACAATGTAGCATGTAATCTATAAACAGAGAAAATATACATTTTCAAAGAGATGGAAATTATGTCCAGATGGTTGAACTTTTTTTTTTACAGAATAAGCCTTATAGCCTTATTCTGTAAAATGTCTTAATAATATTTTTGATTTGAAAATGGCAGTGGTTGAATATCAGAGGCAAATATTAATGATGCCACTTTGGGTACAGATGAGACAGTTGCAGAGTGACACCCAGTGGTGTAACTTCCCTCACACTCCCAGGAGCCTTCCATGTGTATTTCCCCAGTTGTAACTATCAAATCATCCCTAAATACAACCTCAGAAGGCAACTAATAAATAAGTGCTCAGTGAAACAAAAGGAGTAAGTCATATATGTCAATATTTCTCAACAGGTGACTACAGGTATTAGTATTTCTCTGAATTACAAGGTATTTAACAACACTCTCCTCCAGGACCCTAAACACAAGGTACACTTCTAGTTACTGCCCACTGCCCCATCTCTGACATTTCCAGATGCCTAGTGGGGAGAGGGTAGGCATTGAGACCCACCAACTACGATTCATAAATGAAAGGAAATATACAGTATATCATCCGGTTCTTAAGAAAACCAGTTTAGTCAAGTCCCTGTCCCTCTCCTGTCCTGTCTTGTCCCATCTCCTCCATTCCCTTCCCTTCCCCCTCCTCCCAAACTTGGGATTAAACCTAGGGCCTTCACATTGAGCTATATCCCCAGCCCTTTTCCTATTTTAAATTTTGAGACATGGTGTAAGTCATTAAGTTACCCAGGTTAGGCTGAAACTTCAGATCCTCCTGCTGCAGCCTTCCAGAGTGCTAGGATTATAGTCATGTTCTACCATGCCTGGCTTGTTTGTTAAACTGTATTTTTGACTGAGTATGTGCCTCATTTTTACACATTTGGAACAACTGCTTTGGTCTGTCATATATGCAAAGACATTTTTTCACAATGGAAAAAAATTAACTTGATGAAGATACAGGTAGTAAGTAGTTTCCAAAAAGACAGAAGGCCCACATCAGGAGCAAGACCAAAAAACTGATAAAAAGTCCCCTTTATATTGGAAAAAAATGGAATAAGGATTTATATAAGGCAAAAATAAGAGCTAACTGTAATGAGGGCCTATTTTAAATCTGTTTATCTTTTTTTTTCTTGGTACAGGGATCGAACTCAGAACTTAGGACCTTGTGGTTTCAAGGCAGGTGTGGTGCCACTGAGTTAAATCCCTGGCCCTTGGGCTTATTTTACTAGGCAATATTCTAAGCACTGTACCATTATCCCTCAAATCCCCACAGCAATCCTATGAGGTAGCCTCTGATATTTTTCAGAAATACAATTTTACATACCAAGTAAATTTTTAAAAATCTTACAAACAGGAAAATATTTCTGAGATAACTTGCCTGGACTACAGAAATTTCAGGAGCTGAGCTAGGATTTAAACCACACTTGAACATAATTTGTATAATGCTGGTCTTGAAACTCTACCAAGGTGTTTTATCTCTGTTTTTTTTTTTTTTTTGGTACCAGGGATCAAACTCAGGACCTTGTGCTTACAAGGCAGGTGGCGGAACCACTGAGCTAAATCCCCAGCCCCCTTATCTCTGTTTTTATCTTCAAGAAACCTTTCAGTCAAAAGTCACTGTAACTGAAATTTTAAAAGTGGAATTCCATGGGCCAGGGATTTAGCTCAGCGGTTTCGCTGCCTGCCGTGCAAGCACAAGAACCCGAGTTGGATCCCCAGTACCAAATAAATAAATAAATAAATAAATAAATAAATAAAAAGTGGAATTCCAACTCAAGGTTTTTGGCTAGTGAGATGTTTCACCAACTTGATGACTACAATGCTTATAAACCATCCCTTCATTTAATGAGAAACTAGAGGGTCCAAAATTTGTATCTGGTGGTTGTGATCACCGTACACTGAGTTCTTTTGCAAATACCTTAAACTTCCTGGAAATCCAACCTAAAATAAACACAACCATCCATTTACTTTCTCTGTTTGTACAGGCTATGTTTGTACTAGTAATGCTAATACACAAAATGTAAAAGATACACTATAAACTCACGATCCCTAATCTTATGGGGGTCCCCAAAAGCGCTAGCTGGCTTCTGGTGTTTCTCTAGTTAGTTGAGTTGCTCACTCTAAAAAGGGCATTTCAAACCTTCCTCACTCTCCTCAGATACCTTCTTTTAAGAACCAACTTTCTCTGTTGATATTTAAAGAAATTAAAGCTTTTTGACAAAAAATTTTCATTAGTTGTGACCAACAGAGCTACATATCAAAGAACCAAGGCAATTATCACCTCTCTAGCCACAATGTTTTCCTCTACTAAATCCTTTAAGTATTAAAGTATGCTCCAATATTCCCATCAACTATAGGAACAAAAAAAATAACCTCTCAATATTTCCTTTGACTCCCACATCTACCTCTACTCTCCCTTCCCCTCCATTATTATCTTTATTCTCAACTATCATTCGTAGCCAAAATCAGAAGTTGTCTGTCTTTACTATGTTTACATCCTATTTCCACTGACAACTCTCACAGACTTTGGCCTGTCACTCCACATCAGCATTAACAGCTCTTACTAAATACTAAATCATTATGGCCAGTGAGTGTCCTTTGATCTTTCTGTTTTTCCTTCAGATACAACTTGATCCCACTCCCTCCTACTTTAAATCCTCTTTCCTCTTGGCTTTTACAACACTCTTTTGATTTGCTTTCTTCTTTCTAACTCAGTCATCTTTGCAGGCTCTTTCTTTCCTATTCCATCTTCAGATCTTGTAGAAATTCTCCAAGGGACTCTGTCCTAGGATCTCTGTTCTTATTTTTCATTCTCTTTTCCTTAAGCATCTCATTCATAGACACTACATATCAAAATTACACCAAATTTACATTTACCCTAGACCCATTTCAGATGAGTAAACTGTGACCATCTAGTACCAAACCATAACAACAAGCTTACCTGTATGTGTGCAACTGTTTTCCCAAAAGCTTTTCTTTGCTTAACATAGTTCCTGGTTTCTTCAAACATGAATTCACAGGCAGAAACTGCCAAATCAGCAATTAACAACCTTTCCTATAACCCAAAAATTAAGTCTTAAACATTATTCTAATTACACAAATGATTTTCACACAATTTCATTATAATAAATCCTACAATCTTTATAATGAACTCCTAAAGATTAATTTAACTCTTTATAATAAAATGCTCCACAAAGATTTGAGATTTTGACCTACCTAAAAGAATAATTCTCTAAAAAATTCTTTATTTTTATGAAAGATTGTCATTACTATATGTACTCTACAGTTTCTTTTTTCTATTCATGTATTAGTAAAGAAAATCCACTTTTATTTATTGATCTCTGTACTATATAACAATGTGTCTGTACAAATAAGTATCTTCCAGAATATAGGTTAAATTCTATCTACTAGTACAAAAGTAGCCTTAGATCAAATCCATCATGCTAGTGATTTTCATAGTGTTTCATACTATTTAAATGCTAGGTTCCTAGCTCTTTTTCCAATTTCATATTTAGCTTATGCCATGGACATTGTAAATGTATCCCCTTATGCTGACATATGAGGTCCAATGATCACTAGGCAATCATATTCGAAAACCGATGTAAAGGCTAGCTTTTACACTACTAAAATTTTTCAGTTTGAACTTAACATCTTTTTCCCTTTCATTTTTTTTTTTTTTTTGGTACCGGGGATCGAACTCGAGACCCTTTGCTTGTGAGGCAGGTGGCGATACCACTGAGCTAAATCCCTGGGCCTTCCCTTTGATTATTATAGTTATTTAAAAATTGCCAGATGTTTTCAGTGTTACTTCCTTATAAAAAGCTAACAGTTCTTGACTTCTAGTTATTAGGCTGAAACCATTCCAAGAAGGAATCACAGAACTGAAGAAAATCTATTTTTCCCAGTCACTTTATAAGTTTTATTTGGATATTCCTGAGTTCAGTTTAGCATGCATGGATTCACAAGGGCTAATCAAAAAATACAGTGTGTGTTTGAATTAAAAAATTATTACAGTAATAAAAGACACATTGCCATTATTCCCCCTCAACCCCCCCCCCAACATAATTATCCTGTTGTTCTTGCCACATTTTGAAGCAGTTCTGGAAGTACGTTTTCTTATCTTTCCAAGGTGTGCAAGGTGGGATAAATAATGTGGTTAATGTTGCTTTTGTGTGTCACCCAGCAGAAAGGCAGGCCCTTAAAATATTGTGTTGTATGCTCATTCAGCAGATCTTATTCATCATGTGCCCTCTGGATCTTCCCCAAAGTAAAAACGATCATGAAAGGTAAATCAGGATATCGAGGTAGGTTTGATAATGCAACTAAAGACACTCACAAAATAGGACTTCCAGAATACTTCAGAAAGTGGCCAAAAGGAGTGGATAAGCGTGTTTGAAGCTTGGGGCAGGGGATATACTGAGGGAGATTAATAGCAATATTCTTTTTACTGTAGTAAATTTTTAAGAATTTAAACATTCACTGTATTTTTCAATCATACTTTGTATATGGTCCTGTATTACTCTATTCCAGCCCATTATATTATTAAAAATGGTAGGGGCGGGGATTTAGCTCAGTGGTTCTGCTGACTGCCTCGCAAGTGCAAGGTCCCGAGTTCATTTCCTGGTTCCAAAAAAAAAAAAAAAAGGTATCTTTAATTTCTGACCTGTGGAAGTTCTTGCATGAGGTAATAGAAGCCTTTATTCTCTTCTCCAAGTAGGGCACTAGCTGGCAATCGGACATCTTCAAAGAATAGTTCTGCAGTATCCTAAGAGAACATACAGTTAAGTAAAACAGAATGAGTTCATTCAAGTTTTCCAATAACCCCATGTTATTATTTCCATTGAAGATTTTTTAAAAGGGACAAACTGGAAGCCACACTGGAGTGGTCAGTGAACACAAAAAGTAAATAGTAAGTCAGGGAGTCAAACTAGGTCCATGTGATTCCCAAACTTGGGACTTTCCCACTGCAGTATACTGTTATTCAAGCTCCCGTACTGTCCAGTTCTCTAGGGAATAAGAATATCTAACACAGTCAGCAAAACTTGTTTTTGGTAATACACAGAAACATCTTTTCTGTTCTTAATTCATAATTTTCTTCAATACATTTCAAAAAGAGACAGCTTAATACTGTAAAGTTTGCCATTTCTAAAATAGATATTCAAAATACCCTGATCCTTGTCTTTTGCTGACTACCAGAAAGAGATACAGTAGCACGACTGTGAATAATCTTTCTGAAACCCTTATTCTATGAATTCAGCACAGGAAGAAGGTATGACTTTGCCACCTGTAATTCTCTACATGTCTTTTCTCTGATTTGACAGTAACAATTATTACCTGAATACGAGTTATATTATGGCTTACCTGGGCTTTTAATCCCATTTTATGTAGCTTCCGTCCCTTGATAAATCCTTTCATTCCATTTTCCACCAGAAAAAGGCTAATGCCATGGGCAGGTGACCGAGCTTCACGATTTGTAACCGCAACTACAATCACAACATCACTTAACCAGCCATTAGTGATGAACACCTGCAAAACCCCAAGTACACTGTCATGCTCTGCAATACTCAGGTCCATGCAAGTTATGATTGGAGAAAGCATAGTTAAGAAGACTAAAACAAGCAAGACATGCTTTATTTATCCCTCTCTGTACCTTATTCAAGTACATGCAGAGTTGATATTGATATTTTTTCAGCAGTTGCTCCATTATGTCACTTTCTTGTTCAAAAAACTTGCAGGACTCCCAATTTTTCTACCTTTCTATGATAAGACCGACCACTTTATGTAGATGACATAGTTAAGTTGCTAAGTGTTTTTTTGGCTAAAGTATTCAGGAATCATTATCTGTATGTTCTAAAACCCATGGTCTCGGGTTGCTAAGTGTTTTTTTGTTTTGGGGGGGTTTTTTTTGGTACTGGGGATCGAACTCGGGACCTTGCGCTTGCGAGGCAGGCAGTGGAACCACTGAGTGAAATCCCCGGCTCTGCTAAGTGTTTTTGTTTAAAGCATCCAAGAATTAATATCTGTATGTTCTAAAACCTATAGTCTCAGAAGTGTATTAACTATAGATAATAAAATGAACAATAGACTGGAAAGAAAGAGCAGTCTATAGGGCAAAAATCATTCACTTGAACCCCCTGATCTTGCACTGGAAAAATCAAGTGATTTCTCCAGACACTGCTGTTGAAGTAATTACAGAACAAGTTTAATGGATTCTAAACTATTTTCATCATGACTGATCTCCTTTCTAAGAAAGTTATAAGAAAATTCTCTTTGTAAGTGGTCTTTCTCAGTTTGCATTCTAATTGTGAGAGTCGAAAGTTTGAAAAGGGCTGGGATTATCCCTTAGGGATTTTAACTAAATGCTTATAATACAACACTCACTGTAATACAACAGCTCACTGTAAATGTTATATAGATAAGATATAGTTATTTAAAAAAAGGAAAAAATAACTTTCTGAGTCTAAAATACAAATATCATTATCATATCATTATGAATTTCCTTTCTCATCTCTCTCTTTTTTTTTTTTGAGACAGGGTCTCATTATGTAGTTCAGGCTGGTCTCCAACTGGCAGAAATCTTCCTGCCTTAGCCTCCCGAGTTCTGGGATTACAGGTGTGTGCCACCTCACCCAGCTTTTTTATTTCTATTCTTATAAATGAAATTATTGTACATCTGTATTCTGCATGGTGTTTTTCCACTTAATGTTAACATATACATAGTTATGATAATATAACATAGTTGTTGATATTTTATGGATTGGACATTAGTTCTGATGTAATACACATTTATTTCCCTATTCCTTTACTTTCACTTGCTTTCCATTTTTTTAATATTCCTAATCGAGTTTTTGAAATAATCAATGGTATCTTTAGTGAGTGTTTCTCACAGAAGACCACAACTGAGCAGACTGTGCTCAGATACTTTTTTTTGTGGTACCAGGGATCTAACCCAAGACCTTGCACTTGCGAGGCAGGAGAGGCACCACTGAGCTAAATCCCTGGTCCTCAGATTTTTTTTTTTTAATAATAGGGGCTGAACCTAGGGCCTTGTCAATGGTAGGAAAACACACTATGGCTGAGATACATCTCCAGCCATTTTAACTTAGCGATATAGTCTTGTTAAGTTGCTGAGAATGACAGGCCCTGAACTTGTGATCCTCCTGCCTCAGCCTCTGGAGTAGCTAAGGTTAAAGGCATGAGTCACAGTCCCCAGCCCCATCACTTTTGACCAAACACCCCACTCTTTTTTCAAAATAAGCTTTTTGTATATAAGGAGTTAACTGTTAAGTGAATATACATTGGAATCAGCATCTACTATATTTATAATTTAGAATAATATTTCTTTATGTACATTTAAATAACATAAGTGATTTATGGTAGCCTACAAAAAATTCTTAAAACATAAAATATATTGTTTCCAACTTTTAGAGATGGCAGTACACATCAGGCTATCAGAGTAAGAAGCTATGCACATTTTCCAAATTTATTTGACCATACAGGTATTATTTTTCTGTCATACAAAATTAAGGAATGTTGTTTACAATCAAGATTCTCAAAGTTTATTCTGCATACCGATGTCAGTCCATAAACTGAACAGCCTCTGTGCAGTCTGTGAACATAAGTATAGACATTGAGAATGTAGAATCTCCTAGAAATTTGATAGTGCCATGATATTCTTTAAAAACATGAAGATATTAGCCTGAAACTAATTGGAAATAAAAAGAATTTGTAATAAAGAAAACAAGGCTGGGGTTGTTGTTCAGTTGTAGGGTAGTGCATGCTTTGTGTTCTCGAGGCCCTGAGCTCAACACCCGGCACCAAAAACCAAAACAAACAAACAGAAAAACTCATCTTTCAATAGACCCTGCTACACATTTTCAGTAAGACTTCCCTAGAACAGTGTAGAAAATAAGCATCTTTTCTTCACTTACCACTCAGTTCATAAAACATATTTACCAAGTATATATGAGACATGATCTGAGGTAGACATTATCATTAGCCCTCAGTGATAATAGATTCAAAGGCCATTTGTAACCATGTTTGGGGGTGGGGGTGGGGCTCCAAGTCTATCAGTGGGTTAATGCTCAAAAACACCAAAGGGCTCTCAAATTATAACATCTGCTACCTTTCTGTCCTAGGCTATTTGGAAACTCTTTGATATTTATCAGAAAGATTTTCCCCAAATCTTTTATCAACAACTCAGCTATTGTTTACCCTGTGTTTGAGCAACATGGAAGTTCCTTCTCCTTTTCTGGTTTAAGAAAGGACTGTCTGGAAGCTAAAATCATCTTTGCATTATTTGTGAGGGAGCACACAACATCAAACATAGAGGCTGGTACTACAGATCTTATGACATATAAAAGTTGTAGGTCTCTTCCTATTTCTAAGCACTTAAGAAAGTAATTTCTGTGAGTCCTTAGGTCCATTAGATTCAATAATGAGTAATATTTTAGATATTGTTACCCACTGCATGGCTCCGGAGAGAAGGGCTAGAAAGCCCCTCTTTACACACCTTGCTTCCATTGAGAATCCAATCACTTCCATCTTTTTTGGCATTTGTTCTTACTCCTTGTAAGTCACTGTAATGGAAAGAAATGATTAAAAAATTATCAGTAGGTAAAAAACCAGATTACACAAATACTGCTATGTAAGTATATGTATCATGTTATCATTCAAATTTGATACATTATAGAACTCCTAATATTAGTAATGTTCACACAATTGCAATTATGTCTGATACATTATCTTCTAAAGGTCTTTCATGAATGAATGGTATAAACTCTCCAGACTTTAGAGAGTACAGACTCCCCAAACTGGACTAAGATGGCATTCCAAGGCTTACTATATTACTAAGGTTATATGTCATCACACATTATGTTTTTACCTTCCTTTATATCCCTTGCTTCTTTTTCCCTTACCTCTAATTCATCAAAAGATTAGCTATTCAAAAGTCTGTGTCTCAAGTGTCATTTTCTAACAAATCTACTAAACTAAAATATAAAAATACAAAGAGTATTCCAAAGGAGAAAATAATTTTTAAAAACTTTCTCAATGAACATTTTAAAAATACATCTTTGCAAAATGTTTGCTACAGGTACACATACGCACATTTTTATAAAATTGTAACCAAACATATGATTTTGATCTCTTAATAATATTTACTTTTTTCTGTAAGATAATTTTTATCTACATGGAATATCATATGAATTTACTATAATTTTTTTATTAGTCCATGTTTGCTGTGCATAATGTTTTTTTTTCCTTGTATGGAGGTGGTGCATGTACATCAAGCATCTTCATTCCTTTTTTCATCCCTTTCCCTCCTCTCCCTCCCTTCCCCCTCCATTTCTTAATTCTCTTCCCTTTTGAGAAAGATACTTTTCATACTCCTATTAATTCATCTTTTTTCATTAAGTTTATTGGTATATTTTAGGTATACAATATGACATTCATAATTGGGAATTTATACCTTTACATGATATGTCTTGGTTATTTTTTTCCCCATTCCCCTGCCCTCCTATTATCTACCTTTTATTTTGCTCTTTATTTATACTTTGGGTTTCTCACATAAGAAAAACTGTGATATTTAAGCTTGTGTGTCTGATTTATTTCACTTACTATTATGGTCTCAAGGTGTACCCATTTTCCTACATTGAACACTAAGGTTTCAATATTCATGAATTGCCTACAGTGAGTAGCATCATACATAAATAGTCCCCATCACTTATTAGGAAATTTTAATGATTCTTCCTGTGTTCTTTATGTTTTTGTACTCCATGGAAGTTTTTAAAATCACTCTTTCCCTTGCTCTGTCCTTCCTGATTGCCACAACTTGAGCAGCCTTCTATGCTCTCTTGCCATGTTGTTTCTGCCTTGGATCCAGCTGAACACAGACTGAAACATCTGTGACTATGAGCCAAAAATAAACTTCTTGTTCCTTTAAGTTGTGGGTGTCAAGTATTTTGTATCGGCAATGGGAAAGCTCACTTTACAAGAAAATAGAATCTTAAGCTGGGCATGGTGTACATGCCTGTGATCCCAGTACTCTGACAGGATGAGACAAAAAGATTGGAAGTTGGAGCCCATCCTGGGCACCTTAGATTCTTCTCAAAATAACTGATACAGTTCAGTCAGTGCAAAGGCCCTAGGTTCAAATCCCAGTACTTTAAAAAAAGGATCTTGCAGAAATGATTAATTTATGAAGGATGTTGAAGTGGGGAAAACACCATGAATTATCTGGATGAGTCATAAATATAATCACAAATGTCCTTAGGAAAAAAAAAAAAAGGAGAGGGAGATTCCATATATAGGAAAGGAAAAGGTAATCTGGCCACAGAGGGACTAAGCCAAAACATGCTCTAGCCACCAGAAGATGGAACAGGCAAGGCATGGATTCTTCTCTTTATCCTCAGGAGGGAGTCTGGCCTTACTGATACTTTGATTTGGGCTCAATGATACTGATTGTCGTTTTATGGCCTTCAAATTAAATTTGTTGTTTTATGCCATGAACTTTATGGTAATTTGTCACAAAAGCCATAGTAAACTACTGTATTCTCTTAAAAGTGTTTACCTTAAATTTCAGTAAAGATCTTATCTTTCCTACTTATCTCTCAAGCTTTCTGTGAATATGGCATATATATGACTACATGCTCCTTGCCTAACATATTTCTTTTCACATAACAAGAATTCCATAAACATTTGATGAATTACATAACTAAAAATGCCAAGTGAATTGAAAAGAGATAATAAAGCAAGCAGGAGACTGCTATCTTTAGAAAGGCCTGATTATAAAGCTGTCCTTGACTGGCATCTGAGAATTTGGATTTCAGGAAGATTCTCACCATTCTCAAAACTGATAAAAGAGGACTACTATTTCTACACAATTTGTGCAAACAATATGGCTAATGCTGAACAACTACTTTACTTCTGGGACTCTCAATTTTGAAATACGGTAGGCAGAAGGTGCCTATGTGATCAACCTTCAGTAACATCCTGGGCACTGAGTAGCTAATGAAATATATCCTGGTAGATAATATCTCAACATGTTGTTACAACCTGTTGCTGATGGAATTAAGCATATCCAGTGTGACTTCATTGGGAGAAAACTAAAAAACTGCTCCTTATTTTCCATGGACATCACTTGGAGATTTCTTTCTGTGGATTATGCTTTGTGTCTTTTTACCCATAGATATGGAAAGCTGAGTGTACTAAGAAAATGTTTGCTAATATGGTCAAGCAAGGCCATGACATATCCTGATAGCTGACACTGACAGAGGAGCTAAGAGGCTCTATGCATGGTTCCAAGACAGTGCCTGTGGAGACTTAATTGACCTTGTTAGACAGCAAGAGATTGACTTTATTTAATATTCGTCTCACTGTAACTTGGTCTTGAACGTCGAGTAGAGAAGTACAACTAAAGACAATAGCTATTTGAGTTCAACAAAAGTTTTAAGTTTTTTTAGCTGACATTGTTTAAAAAAATTATTTGATTTTTCATCCTTTTACAGCCCCAATTAATAGAAATTATGCTTATTATAGATAGCCAAGCCAGTCAAACACTATAGATCCTCACTATATATAGGCTCAAGCTATTGTTGGGTGCGCTTACTTTTCCTAAAGACACCTTCACATAAAACAAAAAGAAAGGGAGATATGTTGGGAGCAATGCTACATAATTCCAGGGAAAAATCATTTGAGTAGGCCTAGTTCTCCTGCCTACAGGCCAGCTATAACATTCCAAGACATAATTCCATTTTGGCCTCAGGTCACAACTGAGATCTCAATGATCTGGTGATGCTGTAATGCTCCAAGAGAAGACCACACCTGCGGGAGACACCCTGGGAAGAACCAAATCTTCATCTGTGTAGTTCCTGGGAGGAACCAAATCTTCATCTGCATTATTCTGAGATTTGTGCCGAACCCCCCTCTCCCAGTCTGTTATACCTTGTTTATCCCAATGTGAAGTACTGAAATCTACATATTCATTTGTTACATTTGTTTCTCCTGATGTACTAAATGAAAGGTGCTGCAAGCTAGGGTTTCTTGTCTTTGCTGCCCAGAGCAGCACTGATCAGACCCAAAGCTCAGCTTCTTCTCATTTGTCTACCTTTCCTGTAATTCGCCGTGTGCTGCCGTGGCTTGCAGGAGACTAGGACTTAAGGCAGAGGTTCTGGTAACATCCCCTTCCCCTGTTCCCTACACTGGCTGTTGGGAACCATTCTATGTAATGTTAGGATTAGGGCTGTCTGAGGCCTCTGTGGCCCTGTGACGCTGATCTCTCTATCCTAAACAACAGAAGCTCCTCATAGACCTAAGATCCTCGTGAACTTAGAATCACTGCAGCCCTCTGAGACATCTGATCCTCCCTATGAGCCCAATAAATAGCGGCCAGCTCCGAGAAAAAAAAAAAAAAAAGAAAGAAAGAAAATGTTTGCTATTACAGTTCTGCTTCCAAGAGTTAAAACCAACTGAATCTTAGGGCCAGGGATTTAGCTCAGTGGCTCAGGTGCCTGCGCTGCCTGCCTCACAAGCACAAGGACCGGAGTTTGATCCGCCATACCAAAAAAAAAAAAAAAAGAAAAACCAACTGAATCTTGACTTACCTCCCAGCCCCAGGCTCTGTCATTGCTATGGCACCAATACATTTGCCTGCAGTCATCTGGGGGATGAAGTGCTTAATCTGTTCTTCTGAGCCATAGTTTGCAATATAAGGCATGACAATATCTGAATGAAGACTAAAACCTGGACCTGAACAATTTACGTAGGATCTTAAAGAAAAAAGGAAGACAATTTAAAATATAAGATACTTATTGTGGTATATTTTAGTTTCTTTAATTTTTTTTTTTTTTTTTGGTACCGGGGATTGAACTCAGGTCCTTGCACTTGCGGGGCAGGCAGGCAGTGAAACCACTGAGCTAAATCCCCAGCCCCTGTTTCTTTAATTTTTAATCAAAATGACTAATATAACAACAAACCATTAACGATTTATCATACTGGGTAATAACCTACCTCCTCATAAACCTGTGACATTCTCAGTGTTTTCTCTCTGCTTTTACTAATCTTTTAATTGCCTGTTCTAACATAACAGGAATGCTCTAACACCTTAGCAAATACATATTTAATGAATTAAGAGATAAAATGCTGAGCCCCTAGAATTGTATTACCCTAAAACACCAACTATTTTTATTTATGGCAAACTACTTTCGGATATACATTAATACCTTGGTTCTTGAACTCTGCAAACAATTTGGTTCACAAACAGAATCATTTGGCAAAATTTTGTTTTTGTTTGCAAACTCTGCATCAAGCAACAAACACAATCACAGCCATCTTTCCCACACAAACACGGCCATCTTTTCCAAAATCATAGAATAAATTAAGTTCATGAACTGAGGTACCACTGTGTTCTAATATGGTCAGGTTATAAATTTTGTACCTTGCTGTTTTCTTCTTAAATTGTAACATAATAAAATTCTATTTCTTACATAGATTTTTACAATTATAATCTTAAATAGCCACAAAATATTCCAAATTGTTTGTGCCCCTAATTTATTTATTCCCCCACTGCTGGATATTTAGATTGCTTCAAAATTTGAGGGAGTACAATTTAACATGACAATGATTTCTGAACATAGCTTTTATTTTTCTTATTCAATTGCCTTCTTAGGATAAACTTCCTAAAATGACATTGTATATCAAAGAGCAGTAGGGCTGGGGATTTAGCTCAGTGGTTTCGCTACCTGCTGCACAAGCACAAGAACTCGAGTTTGATCCCTGGTACCAAAAAAAAAAAAAAAGAGCAGTAACATTGTCATTTTTCATATATCTATATATTCACCTTTTTAATACAAAATATTTATTTTTCTAATCTGCAATACCACCAAAATGTATGAAAACGCCACTTTCACTACAACACTACACCCCTGTCAACACTGGGTATTAGGATTTATAACTTTCACCAATTTTGTAGATATACAAAATGACATCTACAAGTCAATTTAATTTATATTTGGTAAACAGTAAGGAAGTACTTTTTTCACTGAAAAAAACTAATTGCATTTCTTTTTACATAAAATGTTACTCCAAAACTTTGGCCCATTTTTGACTGTTATCTTTATTTGTTCTTATATATTAAACTTTAGTATGTTTGGTGGAAATATTTTTCCATTCTGCTATTCCCTTTCAAATATGTTTTTAAGAAGGAAATACCATGTAAGCTTACCGAAAATGAGGCTCTCTCCTTATTTATTTATTTATTTATTTATTTATTTGGTACTGGGGATCGAACTCAGGACCTAGCACTTGTGCCGGAACCGCTGAGCTAAATCCCCAGCCCTTCTCTCCTTGATTTTAAACAGCTCCTACTTCAACTTAAAAGAGGATTTCCTTTTCTTCCCACATTCAAAAAATGCCCAAGAATATGTGAATGGTATAATCATTCACACTTTATACTGAATTTTCAATCATCCCAGGACATTTAGAAAGCATTTTAATTATCATTTCAGAAAAGTGAACTCCAGACCGAGCTTCAATGCCTCCATACTTACTGCTCCTCCCAAACAACAGCTGCTGAGTACAAGTCACCACCAATCCCACCATGACGTTCTGCAATGTTGACACCAAGCAGTCCCTGTTTTCCAGCTTTTTCCCAAAGCTCCCTACTCACTTCTCCAGCTTTCTCCCATCTGCAAATAACAAATATTTTAAAATCAAACAAATTTCTTTCAAATTATTTAAATGGCCACACTCTGAATTTGTGAATGATTTTGTGCAGGAATGCATCCTTAACTTAAGGTTAACTGTTGACAATGCCATATCCTTCTATTTGTATCTGTCTTCCATTATTTCTTTTTCTCTTCCCTACTTCTATTTGCCACTTTCTGCCTCTTTCCTATTTATCAGACCTAGAAATCATACCCACAGATATTCACAGGTGTAGTTTCACTCAGTTGGTGCTCTTAGGGTACAAGATTAGTTTTGTCACAGTAAAGGGAATTTGATCAACTTGTAAAGAAAATTTTCCTCTGCATATTTTCTTAAAATGCTGAACAGGAAAAGCTTATCAAAGCTGACAAGAGCAAGCAACCTCACTCCACTCAAGAGGAGCAACAGGAGTGCAGGCACACCTTCAATTTCTGAAAAGTCTGTGTTTCTCATCCTTTGCACTAGGACCAAACCCGGCACCTTTAAGCATGCTAGTTAAGCCATGTGCCCACCTGAGCCATATCTCTATCTAGCCCCAGCTTTTTCCTTTAAAAATGAAAACAGTGCAAGGAGGAGTAGATGGCAGAAACAGTGAAAGAATCTAAAAATTGTTGTTTTTTAAAGGAGTAGATCAAGTCAGTAAGATGCATGGTAGTTGAAGATACTGGCTGAAGGTAGATACAGATACAAGAAATGTTAGAAGAAAGGTTTCGATTATCCTGGGTATTTTGATGTACATAATTATTGCCTAACATAGCTTTGGAAATATTTTTAGTATTGACTCAAAATGTTTTCACATCAATTATTTACTTCAGTCTCTTTCAACAATTTTTCTGAAAAAGTATTTTTCAGAAACAATATTTCTGAAACAAAACTTAAAAACAGTGAAGGGCCAGGGATGTAGCTCAGGGATGCCATGCCTGCCTGGCAAGCACAAAGTCCTGAGTTGGATCCCCAGTACCAAAAAAAAAATTGCCGGGCATGGTGGTACACACCTGTAATTCCAGCACTTGGGAGGCAGAGGCAGGAGGATTGCCACAAGTTTGAGGCTAGCCTGGGCTACATAGTGAGCTCAGGGCCAGCCTGAACTATAAAGCCCTGTCTCAAAAACCAAAACAAAAAGGCAGTGAAGCCAAAAAATAGATTCTCCTAGAACAAAGTACACTACACTTCTCTTACCTTTAAGAAGCTAGTTGTTTATCACCAAAGATTAGTCATAACTTTAGACTTTAGCTAATTTTGGTCAATGTAACCAAGAAAAATATTAAAACCTAAACAGGTCATGGACCATTCCTGTACTCTCAGCATGGGGGAGACTGAGGCAAGATGATCTTGAGTTTGAAGTCAGGTGGGGCTACATACTGAGTTCAAGTCCATCCTGTATTACAGCGCAAGACCCTGTCTCAAAATAAAATAAAATTAAGTAAAATACAAACACTCTTATGAAATGTTTCTAAATAAAAATTTAAAACTATTCTAAATGTAGCACTGTATTGTAACTGAGTGAATCTTGGAAACAGGAAATATTTAGTAGAAATGATAGTTTTTTGTCAATAAGGTAGTCAATGATTAATCAAGAAACATCTAGTAGTAAAGTACTTACAAGTGGCCAATCTCCTACCAACATTTGCACTATGCTGGACTTTTACATATTTTAATTCATTCATAAAACAAAAAAAGAACATGGAATGGACTAGTAGTTTGGTGGCACTTAACCACAGCTTTCAAAAATATTATCCTTAGATTAAATTGTACATTTTCAAATTTTCCCATTATTGAATTATATATTTTAAAGTCATTTAAAATGGCTAGGTGTGGTGTAAGCCTGGAGTCCCAACTACTTGGGAGGTTAAGGAGGGAAGACTGCTTGAGCCCAGGAGTTCAATACCAGCCTGGGTAGCATAGGCCCTAACTCAAAAATAAACAAAACAAACAAACAAAAAAAACAAGAACTCATTTAAAAAGCTAAAAACCCTATGATCTTAGAATATTATGGTGAAAAGCAGTAAGAATGTTATTAAAAACTGAACAGTAGTTTTTCTGTGCAGTACACAGAATTTTATGCTACTCTGCATCCATTAAAGGAATGTGTGCTACTTACTCTGCATGATTAGGAACCACTTCTTCTTGAAAAAACTTTCTTGCACTTTCCCGGAAAATGTCATGCTCCGAAGAAAAGATTCTTCTAATTCCTATATCTGTAAATCTTTTAGCAGAAGAACTTTCTAGACGTGCTTCCACTCCAGAATGAGAACACCTTTAAAAAATATGCATTAAGAAAATCAAGTGAATTATTACTCTAATTGTGACCGAACAACATGGAACCTAGATAGCTTTCCTGGAGACACTTTAAACATCACTACTTTTGATAGGCTCTTCCTTATTTGCTGGAATTCAACACTTTACCATTATTCATCTCAGTTTGGACTTCTAATTCTGTAAGAAGGATAATGCTTGAAACTAACCACTGATGAGTTGTGAAACAGATAGTGTTGTCACACGACACATAGATTAAATTATGTGGAAGTCAAACGGTACCATAGAATAATACTCAAACTTTCATGTCATATACAATGTTAAAAATAATGCAAATTCTCTATATTTAGTATTTTATGCATGATCACATAATTTCAAACAGCAGCTGTATAAAATGTAAACTGTGTTGATGACATTGCCATCACAGAGCCAGTCTGGGTGGAAATCAAATTCCCCACCAATCTCTATGTGGATTTATATAGAATTATTCAAGATCTTCAAGAACTGACTGTTACTGTGCTTGTTAGCTTCCCCTTTCAGGCAAGAGCCCTTGCCACACATGCTAAACTTAAAATGAGACTGATCTTCAGGTCTTGTAGGTCAATGGTCTTCAGTTTTGTTTTTTTTAATTCTGAAAATCTATGTTTCTGTAACCATTTTCAAGATCACATCTAGTTCACGTTATCATATATTCATATATTGCCAAACTATATTTTTCTGTTTTGTATTAAATCTTGATTTAGGTTTCTCTTTTCCTTAGATGAACCATGCTTTTTCTCTTCTTTTAAGTCTTTTGTTTGGAAAAGACCTATAATTAATCACAGCAGACTCAAGTTTTTGTTGCTTGCTTTGTTTTGTTCTTTGTGGAACTCAGGGATTTTATACTGAGCTATATCCCCAGTGCTTTTAAATTGCCCGGGCTGGGTTGGAACCTGTGATCCTCCAAATCTGAGAGGCTTCAGCTTCCCAGAATGCTGGAATTAATAGGCGTATACCACCATGCCATGCCTGGCCTTTTCAGAGTTTTTAACTAAATGTTAAGACATGTTTCTCCCTCCTGTTGGTGGCACATGCCTGCAATTCCAGCACTCTGGGAGGCTCAGGCTGAAGGATCGAAAGTTTCAGTCCAGTATGGGAAGGAACTTAGTGAGATCATCTCAAAATAAAAATTAAAAAGGGTTGAAGATGTAGATCAGTGTGAAAAGGCAAGGTTCAATTCTTACTACAGAAGAGAGAAAGCTTTCCAAGGTCTTTCTAATTAGCAACTACAATAAGTCCGCTTACTATACTCTTATTAATCAGTCTTGTTTGTTAACATTTAAGTTGTTTCAATCATTTTTCCCCTTATAATTAATCCTTTTGATCTTGCTTGATTTTTGTATCTTCACTTAATACTCCCTTAAAGAGTCATATGTTGAAGCCTTAACACCCAATAGGACAAAATTTGGAAACACAGTTAAATGAGGTCAAAGGGTGGGGTCTTAACTTGGTATGATTGCTAACCCCTTAAGTAGAGGAAGAGATTCTTTCTTTCCCTCAAGCAAAGGCCATTTAAGGACAGTGAGAAGCCAGGACAAGACAGAACCCATCAGGAACTCAATCAGTTAGCATCTTGATCTTGGACTTCACACCTTCCTTGCTTAAGCCATTAGCCATCTAAACATACAGCTTTTAGTTGAGGTTTTTTTTTTTTTTGGTACTGGGGATGGAACTCAGGACCTTGCACTTGCACTTGCACTTGCGATGTAGGCATGGCAAGTTGAGTTTTATAATACAACCTGAGATGACTCTTTTTTTCTTTTTTTCAGTGCTGAGGATCAAACCCAGGGCATCATACATGTGAGGCAAGCACTCTACTCTAAGCTACATGCCCAGTCCCTGGTAATCATTAACTGTGGACATTTAACATTACACTTTTCATACTTGGCCTGCCTTTTGTCTTGAAAAACATTTTTCTGATTACTACTCCCTGTCATCAAAATCATAATTTTAAATAGTTTATCTATTTATTTAACAAATACTAAGTACCTATTCTATGCCAAGCACTGATCTACTAGTTTCAGGATGCAAGAGTGAACCAAAGATCCTTGTCTTGAAGCTTACATTCCAACAAGGGAAGACCAAATAACAATGAAAAGCTCAGTAAATAAGCAAATTATATATTAGAGGTAGTAAGCCCACAGAAAAAGCAAAGCAGGGAAGGGATCAGGAGTGTGTGTCTGGTGTAAGGCAGGGACAGAGGCTCAAGTACAGAAACAATGCAGTCACAGTGGGTTTAAGGCAAAGGTGAGATCTAAACAAGCCCTTGAAGGTCACAGCCTAGCACATTTCTAGAATAAAAGAATTAAGACAAAAGAACAACTAGAGCAAAGGTTGTAAGTCTATATGGTACCCACTGTGTTCTAGAAAGAGCACAAAGGCCAAATGTGCCTGGAGTGGAATGAACAAGATGTACAGATAAGAACAGAGGATAAGAGGGGGACCTCTTTAACTGTCATGTTGCATAGAATAAACTAAAACTTACTTTATCTCTATAATTGAAATGTCTGGCCTCAATTTTTTGTGAGTAGAAATAAAACTATTAAACACATAGCTGTCCACACAGATTTTTCCATATGTGGGATTTTTTTCTCTCTGGGGAAAAATATGCTGAGGCTTGGAAACTGGGGCTCTAAGATACAGAATCATATGTTAATATAATGAGTAAATAAAGTCAGGTTACATGCAAGTCTGCCTGGATTTTAAATTTTATAATCCTTATTATATTAAGGAAATATCTGGAATATTTCTAAGTAAAATACACAAAGACACAACAAGGTGAAAGAAATAAAAAAAGAATAAAGACTTCAAGGTTAAAATTGATCAAGGCAGTATGTAGAGGGAAGATATCAAAACACATGACAGCAAGTTTGCTGGAACCAAGAAGCTGCTCTCCCCACACACCCAGGCATTAAATTAGAGGCTAAATTCTAGAATTTAGAGGTTAAATTCTAATTGTTTTGTAAACCTATTTTGCATTTTAGAAAATGAAACAATCTATCACTACATCCCTCAATACCTGAGGACTGGTTATTCATACACAAGCTCAAGGCTCGCTCCAGACCTTATGGAATTAGAATATGTATTTTAACAAGCTCTCTCAATGATCCATACCCACATAAAAATTTAAGAATCTTGTTAAATAAAATTATAACCCCTGACGTATTTAGAGGTGGGTCCTTCAGGTCTTTACTTTTCTGATATTCTTTTTGTGAGGGCAGATTTTTCTTCTCATACTTGAACCAAAATAACTAACGCAACTTTGAGCTTCTCTAATTTTAAGAGCATAAAGGAGTCCCGTTACCAAAAAGTTGGAGGATCAGTGTCTTATTGAAGGGGAAGAATTTAGAAAAACGAGTGTAACCTAAAAAAAAGCTACCTCCTCCGTGAAGCCTACCCAAACCTGCCCAGGGAAGAGTAAACATTAAGATTTGCAGGTCTCACAGCACCTTATTGTATTCCACAACAATGTGCTAATTATAATTAGCTAATTTACCTATCCTGTGACCCTAATTAAGTATGAATCCTCCGTGCTTCCAGTTCGTTTAACCAATGAATGGATTTCACGCCTCATGCTATCTGAACTTCTGATCTCACTATAAATCCATTTTAATAGTCACTGAACTACGTAGACGCTCTCGTTAATCCCTCAGCGTTTAATTGGTTTGGAAGATTTGTTAACAAAACCTAAGGCTCATCTTGTCTGATGGGGTCCTCTCCAGCTCTGCCCCGCAAGGCTCAGCGCGCCGGGATCGTCTTCCGGGGACGGAACCTCTCCCGAGGTCCCGGGCACTCGGTTGACACAGCGCGGCCCCAACTAGGACAAAGGTCGCCGCCAACATGTCGCAGCCCCACCCACGGGGCGACCACTTCTCTTGTGCCTGGGCACAGAATCAGCATTTTGGCTTCCGGGGCCTTGGAGGGGCACAGCGGACAGCCCCGGCCCCACGCCGCGGCCGCCGCGCCCAGGTTCCGGAAGGGAGTGCAGCGTCGCCCCGCTCGCGACCCAGGCGCCTCCAGGCCCGGACAGGGGGCTTCGGCGCCCCACACGCCGGCCTCCCCGGGCGGAGCGCAGGCGGCCCGCACTCACCTCACGGCGGGCTGGCACCAGGAGCGGCAGGCGCCCAGGAGGCATACGGACCCACGGACGAGGCGCACAGCCATGGCGGGACAGCGAGGGGCGGCGGCGGAGCTCAGGGACGCGGCTGCGCTCCACGCTCCTCAGTGGCAGTGGCAGGCGCGGGGCGGGGTGGGGCGGGCGCCGGGGGCGGGGCAGTCCGGCAGCGGGGCCCCGAGCGGGAGCGCGCGCCCTTGCCCCACCCCTCTCCGAGCCTCCCGTCGCGCCACCCGGGGGTGGGGCCGCCTTGGTCCCAGCAGCCTGGCAACCATCGCGGGTCCAGAGCCACCCAGAGAACCCGGTGAAAGGTAGAACCCCGAGGGGCGCCCTGACGCCTCACCACGAAACTCCACTTGAAATTTCTTTTGTAACTTTGGAAGTTGAGTGCATATAGCCAACTACACAGAACTATTTTGGAAAAATTGTGCTGTTATATTGTCTTGCAAAAGTTGGTGATGACTTACTGAAAAGAAAAATCTGAATGTGTTTTATAGACAGGAATCCTCAACTTTAGCTCAATTCTCCGGTAGTACTTGAATTCATATCTTGCCATTTCCTTTCTATGCAAATTACCACTAGTGTTTAATGACATGCACTTCATTTAAACAAAGCCTTAGTTATTGGAGTTTATGTGATTTTTTGTTGTTGTTCTTTTTGTTTTGTTTTTTGGCAATGGAAAATATCTTAAGGTTCTTGAACTCTTAAAAAATGTGCAGTGTGGATTTCTAAGTAGGTAAAATGGGGCATCGAAGCTGTTCTATTGTAAGACCGCTGTCTTTACCAAAAGCTCTGAGGAGCTGACTATAGTGAAGCAAACCCAGGGATCCCACTGGTGCCTCCAGAATGTAAGACCAAAGGCCTTACCAAATGCTCCAAGGAGCTGGAGTGGAGCACATCCGGGGATCCCAGCGGTGCCTCCAGAATGTAAGACCGCTGTCTTTACCAAATGCTCCAAGGAGCTGACTGCAGCGAAGAACACCCGGGAAGGAACACACCGGACAAGTTGGAAAGTGAAACAGACCTTAGTCTGGCCAGACGGCACTCCTAAAGCAAAGTAGCTTAGAGAGGTGTAGTCCAGAGTTGAGGCTCTTTTTATAGGGGCTCGAAGGGGAGTTAACAGGCGAAATTTACAGAAGAAGGAACAAAGGTTTAGTGGTCTTACATTTGTATGTTAATTAGCCTGACAAGTACTGTTAGCAGATGCTTTGTAGATTGGTCTATAGATAGTGGTGTCTGGAACAAAGGGTTGGATAATTATGACTGATAGGGATCTTATCTAGTGTCTGGGAACTAAGGAGCATCTTTATCTATTTACTCACATTCAATCACAGGTGGGGCTAGGGGAGTTCTATGATTACAGAGTTATGCAGTCTTAGAGTATTATTCAAGGACAGTTACCAAGCACCTGAAATGGTGAAAGTGAGAGATATTTTGTGTTAGAAACAAACAATTTAATGTAGGACATAAGTTTTAAAAGGAAAGTTTTCATTCTAAACGGAAGAATATGAATAGCATTAGTTGACTGGAAGCACAGAATTCCATCGCTCTTGCTAGAATTCTGGATGTGCTGGCCTGGCATCCTTATCTCTAACCTATAGTCAGTGTCAGACTATTTACTAGCTTCACAGGAAGAAAGTCTTGGTGTGTAGGGAACAGGGGAAGGGGATGTTACCAGAACCTCTGCAGTAAGTCCAAGTCTCCTGCGAGCCACGGCAGCACACGGCGAATTACTGGAAAGGTAGACAAATGAGAAGAAGCTGAGCTTTGGGTCTGATCAGTGCTGCTCTGGGCAGCAAAGACAAAAGCCCCCCATGCTTGCAGCACCTTTTATTCAGTACACGGGGAAACAAATGTAACAAGTGAAATGTAGAGTTCAGTACTTCACACTGGGATAAACAAAGTGTAACAAAAGACTGGGGGGCAGTGGAAATCTTAAGAACAATGAGGAACTATGCAGATGAAGACTTGGTTTCTCCCTGGTGTCTCCCGCAGGTGTGGTCCTGTCCTGGAGATTACAGCATCCCGGGATCACTGAGGTCTCAGTTGTGACCGGAGGCCAAAATGCAATTATGTCTGAAATGTTATAGCTGGCCTGTAGGCAGGAGAACTAGGCCTACTCAAATGATTTTTCCCTGGAATTATGTAGCATTGCTCCCAACATTGGTGTCTCAAGGTGACAGCTAACTGATCTCATAACTTGCTCCTGTGGTGCATTCAAGGATCCCTAAAGGAAAAACCAAAACTTTTTTTCTCTTTATTCATACTCAACACCCTTTATCACTTTGGGCCCCAGAAATGTGTGGGTATGTTTCCCTACATACCAAGCAATTTTCCAGCAGTCATCGTGCTTTGTCAGGTCCCTTAGGCTAAGGACTCAATCCCACAGGCTTGCCTCCACTTCAGAGGCCATTTCCAAGTCCCAGGTTGTGTCCTCAGCTTCTGGTCAACCAGCTGTAAATCAGGGTACCCAGGACCAACCGCCTCCAGGGAAATGCTTACATTTATCAGTTCATTATGAAGGACTTCGTGAAGGAACAGCCATATAGAAGAGATAGATAAGACGTTAGGGGGTGTAGCAGAGAGGTTCTGTACCCACTCTGGCTCACGCCTTCCCAGCAGGTCCACAAATTTTGTAACCTGGAAGGTCATCAAATATCCTTGTTTTTAGAGAGCTTAATGGGCTGAAAGTCCCAATTCTTGAATCCTCTAATCACTTGTATATTTGTGGAGACAGGTTTATTTTGGGATATCTGGGGCCCTACCTTGTGACTTGAACTAAATATTATGACAGGGACTCATTGTGAATAACAAAATACACATCCTATCAGGAAATTCAAAGCATTTTAGGAACTCTGTGATGGAATCAGGGACAAAGACCAAATCATATTTCATACTATCACATAGGAATCATCTGCTGTGTAGTTTTACTGAGCCTCTGAAAAATGAGGATGATGATATAGACTATGTCAGCATGTTAATGTGGCCTGAGACTCATTATCAGCAACACGCGCTGTTGATCAGAATATCTGATGATGAGGTACAGCATTCTCTGCAGTTAACAAGTCTCCCAGGTGAACCTTATAAAATACAAGCCTCACGAATCCCTCCTAAGTTGCTTTAAGTAATGAGATGGTTCATGTAAAGCCATACCACAGTGTTAACTCAGAATGTTAGCTGTTTTTATTCTCCACTTACAAGCTCACAGGCCTCAGTCCTTTCAGGGAATGGTCACATTTAATGTAACCTTTTCTAATCAAATAGACATAAATCAGGATTTTCCCCATTCAAATAATTGGCCTCAATAGTGATATTTCAAAGTAGGTAGTCCTGGGGGAGAACTGTGGAGGGCATTATTTTGGACTTAACAGGCCTGGGTGATACTCCTCAAATCAAAGCATGTGGTGACTGTTTTTCTATACTGAGTAGGGCAGGCCAGGGATGCTCCCTGTAGATGATAGAGGCAAGATTTCTCTCAGGACTGTAGGAATTACAGTGTCCTTAGGAAATATGGCAATGTAAGAAATTCCAAATCTTCTAATTTCAGAGGAAGTAAATAATGATTTATGTAGAGAGTTTATTACAAATGCATTTATATAAAAGGATATAAAACACGTTTAGTGATTTGTCTTGCTACTTTTTATACATCATTCATATATAAACCTTTTCCAATGGGAAAACACTTTGGTTAGGATATTTGCCATACCTGTTTTTGAGTTAAAAGTTTTGAATGAATGTTCCTTTTAACATGTAACCTTGTTATTTTGCACCTTTATCTCTTCTTAAAGATGCTTTTGTACTTTTTCAAAACTAAATGTTAATTTGAACATTTTAGACTCAGATTATCATTATTTCATCAAACTTTTTAAAAATAACCTAATATGTGGAGAAAAGTTGCAGATATAGACTAACTCCCATTTACCTTTTTTACTCACATTTTCAATTGTTAGCATTTCGCCCTGTTGACCACATAAATGTATTTTTTTTTGAAACATTTGAGAATAAGTTGGATATATCATGCCCTTTTCCTTCTAGTATTTATTTCCTAAGAACAAAGGAGTTCTCTTAATAATCAGAGTAGAGCTATCAAACAAATTTAACAATGATATATGATTCTTAAACAATTTATTCCACATTCCAGTTTCAACAATGTCCCAATAATATCCTTTCATTACAATGAAATCATATCCAGAACCTTATCCAGGATCTTTAATTTTTTTTTCTGGTGCTAGAGATCACACCCAGGGCCTTGTGCATATTTGCCAAGCACTATTACACTGAGCTGTATGTGCTTACCCCTCACAATATAGTGTCATCATGTCTCCTTGGTATTCTTTAATTCAGAGCAGTTCCTTTTAGCTGTTCTTGTTTCATTTTTGGTTTTTGATTTTTCTCTTTACCGTGACAGTTTGAAGAGTAAAAGCCAGCTATTCTGTAAAATTAATTTTCCTAGTGACAGAATTTTTGCATAAATAATGTAGTGTCAGTTTAGTTATACCACATCATAGTGTCCTTCGTGCCTGTTCCATTCTTGGTAAGGTTATTTTGAGCTACATTTAGTTAAATTGGTGTCTATTGTTAGACCCAGCGAGAGAGAACCAACCAGAGACTGATATTAAATCCACACAGGAGTTTATTACTGGCCGGGACCGGAGCTGAGCATCAGACTTGAGCCCCGACTGGGGGGAGACAAACAAGTTTGTTTTATACACCTTTGAGGCCAACAGTTTCTAGGCCCCCCTATGGGATAGAAGTAGCAAAGCAAGCTAAAGGTACAGAAGTGGAACATCCTGCCGTTAGAACATTTGTAAAACAATAGTTGATTAATTGTTGTTTCTAAAGAGACTTTCTAAGGGCCAAGGAGGTTTCTAAGCTTCCTCTCTCTGAGTTCATCTAAAGGGCAGGCAGGTGGGTCAAGCAGCAATATGGAGTCTGTTTTGCTAACTAAGCTCCTTCATCTATCATTTTACTGCACAGTAAAGTTAGTTTCCTTTTTGAAATAAATATGAACACATGTTTCTGAGTATTGAATTAGCTGTATTAAAATGATATGAAAAGTCCAACAAACTCTCCTGATAATTTAGGCAAAACCTACCAGATTTTCTGAACCCTTTGAGCCATTTCCTGCCATTTGGAGGAATATGGCACATCTTTTACATGAAGTTTCCACAGCTCATGTATTCTTTTTATTTCAGAGGGTGGGAGATTAGGGGGGTGATGGGGGTGTGGGGAGGAATGGACAGAGCTTTGCTATGTTACCCAGGTTGATCTTGAGCTCCTGAGTTCAAGTGATCCTTCTGCCTCAGCTTCCTGGGTAGCTGGGACTGCAGATGTATGCCAACACCTTGGCCAAGTACGTGTTTATTGATTGAAATGTCATTGACTGCCAGAGTAATCAGTCAGTGGATATACCTGAACTATGACCTTTAAGAATTAATGAGGAGGGAAAGACAAGACCCTGGAAGTGGGTGTAGCAAAATCAGGAATGCTTTGGGAAGGTGGGAGCCCAATAAAGGGAACAAACCAGTCTGACTGACAGAGGGTGTATGTGTTCAGAACTGGGAGCTTGAGAGCATAAGAGCAAGTGTAATGCGCAGATTTAGGGATGAGATCATTAGGGTTTAAATTCTGATTCTGCTGTTTATCAGTTATCAGTTGTCGTACAGTGCACAGATTTGCTACAATTATTTGCAGCCATCTATTGTTGATCTGCATTTTCATGATTACTGAATATTAAATGCAAGGAATTTAGATTTGATGTAGTAGGAGGTAAAGAGTCCCCGTGGATGAGGAAAGCAAAATATACTCATTCATTTGTTCTCCTATTCAATAAATGCTCATTGAGTTCCTCCTAATATTGAGGGTCCAGCATTGTACAAGATAAAATTTCTCATTTCAAGGAGCTAAAAATACAATTATGAAAATAAGACTGGCATGAAAATACAAGACAGTGTGGTTAATGGAGGAGTAAAGCAGTTGTGCAGAGCAGGGGGGTTGACATGGTGGGTGTCCTTCTTGATTTGTTTCTTTTTCCTATTTACGTTTTATGGCATAGTGGAAAAAATATGAGATATAGCATTCAGCAGACCTAGACTGAGGTTGAAAACTCTCTCTGGGAGTTCCTTAATCTCTCCATGTCTCTGTATATTTGTATCATGGAGATATTAATAGTATCTACCTCAGGGGCTGTGGAGGCTAAAAGAAGACAAAGTATGTAAAGCATGCAGTCTGGCAGGACTAGGACCCCAGAACACAGTAACACCATGACTGAGTTCTTTACGCTAAGTCTAAGCAGAGCCCATGTTCTACTCAAGTTGCCAGGAAAACAAAGCCCAGAAACTCTTCCTTCTGATTTAGTTCTTTATAATTAATTTGAAAAGTGTCTGTGGAAGCTGCTCCTTCTTGTTTGGAATGATTTTCAGCCAAAATCTTTTTTGAACATTTTATAGACCTTTTGTTGTTTCCAGACCCTAAGGTGAGCAAGGCTTACCAGTGTCAGCTTTAAGTGTCTACTCTTTGTTGAGAGCAATTCTTCATAATTTTTTTTGGGGGGGAGATTATTTCATACTTATAGTATGACTATAGCTGTCTAAGGCCCAATGTCACCTTTTGCAAAAGCTGGCTATGGCATGTGGAAACTTCACTCCTTGTGCCTCCGGTCACAAGTTGAGGCCTCAATGGTCTTGTGATGCTAAAGGGTAAGAGTACATCAGCTGAAGACATCCTGGTTCTTCAAGAAAGTAGTGACAAAAAAGAGAAAGGTTTCACCTGAGAGAAGGACAAATTCTTTATTAGCCTGCTATCTCATCCCACCTACTATTTTAAGAAAGCTGTCCTTACCACCCTCATAAGCTAAGATCCTCATCAACATAGGATTACCGCAGCAGCCCCCTAAGTCACCTGAAGCTCCCTTCAGTTACTGTGTGCACCCAATAAATAGTGGCAAGCTTGGACTGTCTTTATCTTTGCCCACTCTGAGCCACTGACCTCGCAGCCCCCCATGCACTTGGAAATTACACAAGTCCCTATTGTCTTTCTTTCTTTAACCCTCACAGTCCCCCTTTTTAAGCAGTCAGAGGATCGGTCACCCTCTAATAACTCTTCATTTCTTTCAATACCTCTTCCCATTTTAGGAAAAGCAAGAGAGAAAATATCAAAGACCTCTTTACTAATATCATTTAAGAAATGGCTGCCCTTGGAATCCTTTCACCCAGAGTTCATAAGCAACCCTAGGGATTTTTAAAGCTAATACAAAAATAGGTTAAAGTACAAAAGAATTTCATTTGTTTAGATTCTAAAACAGTAATAATTCTGGATAAATGTTCTGGTCTTGTACAAGCAACTGTCAACAATATTAGAATTTAAACTTTTTCACCTGTAGAGGATCAGAATATTAATTCTTCAAAGGAGAGTATAAAACTCTAGACCACAAAGGGACAGAAGATTTGTCCAAATACTTGAAAGCTTTAAAAGTCACTTAGGACAATTAATAGAACAGTGTCATAGGATCAAACGGCAGATAGCAAGAAATTTCAAAACAGTGGAGCCAATAAATGGGTCAAAGCTAAGCGTTTATACCCTAATTAAAATAGAAGCAAAGGAAAGTGAGGAAGGATAAGGCTCAGGTAGAGTATACCATATATCTGGAAGCTTCTTTGGCTTGCCTGAATTTTCTGAAGGCCATTTTTGGGGTAGATTGTTTGAAAAAGGCCACCTACTAGGGGGCATGGACTTGATAGGTAAGTTATGAATTATCTAAACCTCTGCTTACTCACTGTAAATGGGGAATAACAGTACCTGTATCATAGGACACGGGAGAGGACTGTTCAGTGAATGGAGGTAAAGTAGTTAGCATAATGATAGGATTAAAATAAGCAATCAGTAAATGGTAATTAATATTGTTATCAATGAGAAATACACATATTTTGGAGTACAAAAACTCCAAAAGAAATCCTAATGAAGAAAACCTACTTAAAAAACAACTCTATGGTGAAATAAGAAAAAGAATTAACCCTATAATGCTCATTTGATATTATACAAAGATACATCATCTTAGAGCCAGGGATTTAACTCAGCAGCATAGCGCCTGCCTGGCAAGCATGAGGTCCTGAGTTTAATCCCCAGTACCAAAAAAAGATACATTATCTTACAGATTCAAAACCTATTTCATGTATATTCCAAACACCTCTTTATGCTTTTACTCTGCTTATGCTTTTATTCTGATACCTGTAATAAATATGATTCACGCGGTCCTTCCCAAGCCTGATACAAATGCCAGGTTCTCTAACCTTAGCCACCAGTATCTGTCTCTAGATCACTGTAGAAATGGAATGATTAGGAGGTATTATTTTAGTATTACTTTATATTTGATTTGAACTGTACCTTGATGGTATCGAGAACCTGAAACTCACATTTGTTTTCCTAAATTTGTCTGAAATATTTTCTTTTTCTTTACTGAAGACAATATTTTCAAAACTAGTTGCTGTTTTATGTTTTGGGGTATTTTCTTTAAAAAGAAATAAGCTGGGTGTGGTGGTACAGACCTGCAACACCCATGCTCAGAAGGCTGAGGGAGAACAGCTTGGATAAATTCAAGACCAGCTTGGACTGTTCAGTGAGACTGTCTCAAAAACAAACTAACAAACAAAAAACAAAAAAAATAAACAATTTAAGTATCTTAAGCCAGCAAAATTTTTACAGGAAACTTATATATCAGGATTAAGAATGGATTTGTTTAAACTTCAATGTTCAAACCCTGATCTGTTTCTAAATTGCTCCCCTCTGGCCACACCAATAATATGACCAAAATATTAGCCATACATAATTTTAAGCAAAAATTGCTCAAAAGTAAAAAGTAGTATAAAATTTATATTCTAGGGCTACTCTGTCCTTTACAGCCGTGTTATCTAGCTCACTAGAAAAAGTATGCCTGTCCACTGGTGCAAAGCAAAACTGATTTAATCATGTGTAGAAATTTGATATAAATTTTACTGCATTACAGTCGTCTATTAAAAGAAACGTAGCAGCTGTAATTCTGTTGCATGGATCCTGGACAATGTCAAGAAGATGATTGCTAGATCATTTTGTTTGTATAATACAGAATTATTACTTTGTATAGGTGCTTTGTATTCAGGGTAAGATAAGCCTTGATGGTATGGTTTCTCTAAGAATTCATGGCCTTTGCCATAGTAATTGTGTCTGGTTTTAAATGGACAACCTTGAACTTTATTTGAGCAGATAAGTTTGATATAATTCTCATAGAAACTTGAATGTATTTGCTGAAGCCCCATTCTAAACTAAGAGCATCATTCCTTAGGCAATTGGTGTCTTAATCAAAGAAAAAAGCCTTAGTGAAATTAATCTATAATTAAAAGTTAATATTGTTGAGTATCTATGAACTGAAACTATATGGACCATGAATGATGTTTTCAATTTGAGCTTTATCTATTTTAAAATTTAGCCATCCTGTGGTCATCTTCATTTGCCATGAACTCCTTCAGCTTCCTATATTCTCTCTTAAATTTATCCTTGTGCCCATCCATTCTTTAATCAAGAGAAAGAATTATCTGTTGTCCTGTCCAAACAGTTGTCAACCTTTTTCTTTAAGCATTTATTTATCTGACGGCTCTTTCCTTATTTCAGGTACACATGAACATACACCAGATGTTATAGCTTGCATCTAGATGTCCCTCAAAACCTCAGGCAGTCATATGTAGTGCTTTTCAGAGGTGGCTGGATCTAGGGTGTGTGACACTGGGATTGATTCATGGTGTAAGCTTGGATAAAGGGCACTAGGATTAAGGGTGTGAGTGCTACCCGCCCTAAGGGCAGGTAGTCTGGATAAGATATAAGGGGCAGGAAGAGGCTTCTTACTTGTAGCTTGTACCTTCTGCCTCCCATGAATTTTTCTCCTCTGCCATGCCATCTTGCCTTGGAGACAGACAACTATGAACTGAAACCTCTACAGACTGTGAGCCAAATAAACATTTCCTCCTTTAACTTTGGGTGTCGGGTATTTTGTCTTAACAATGAGAAAACTAACTAAGACACTAGATAAACATAAACATATACCACATTTCCAAAAGTTCTGGTTGGAAATGTAGTTTTATTGGTGAAAAACTGCAGTGGTTTATGGAAATAGACAGGAATTCCCTAACCTATGACCACAGAAAATTTCTCAGATGGTTTGTATTAGAAATTTTATAGATTCGTTTTTATTGGATATAATTATTGGATCTGAATTTATTTTGTTATAATGATACCTTTTTTTTTTTGGTACCGGGGATCAAACTCAGGTCCTTGCACTTGCGCAGCAGGCGGCGAAACCATTGAGCTAAATCCCCGTCCCATATAATGATACTTTTTAAAATCAAAGACTAACCATTTTTTTTTCCAGGCCCAATTATTGGATACTTGTTTCAATCATTTTGGGATTCTATAACAAATACTTAGAGTGGTTGGCTTATAAACAGCATATATTTATTTCTGATAATTCTGGAAGCAGAGAAGTCCAAGATGAAGGAACCAGCAGATTCAGTGCCTGGTGAGAGCCCATTGTAGAAGGAAATCTTCCCTCTGTAACCTCAAGGGCTGAAGGAGCAAGGAATTTCTCCAAAGTCCCCGATAAGGGCACTAATCCCATTCATGAGAACTCCTCTCTCATGACCTAATCAATTTTCTTTTATAAATTTATTTTATTGGTACATAATTGCACTACATGAAGTTTACATTCACCTTGGGGAGTAGGTGCATGTACATAACACGTCTTGATTCTTTCTAATTCCTTTCTCATCTCCTCCCATCTCCCTCTCTATCTCTAAATTCCCTTTCACCATTTTCATTATTATGTTTTTATGTTTACATTCATTATGGGTATTTCATACATGTACATGATGCATCTTACATCTTTTTACCTTCCCTTTCCCTCCCTATCCATCTTGCCCTCTATCTCCTGGACCTCTTCCTATTTCAGTTCTCAAAGCCTCTACCTACTACTACCTGATGGTTAGGATTTCATGCATGAATTTTGGAAGGACAAAAGCATTCAGTTCATTGCAATGATTCAACTTTTCTACTGATTTAAAGAGCTAGCTCTATCATTTGCATTTCTTTATTATTGGGATCTTCTTCTAGACTTTTTATTCTGTTCATCTCCCTATCATTTATTCATTTATTCAACAAGTATTTATTGTAAGCATATTCATGCTCTCATGCCAGGTGATCTTCCAGGTACTATAGAAGAAATAAATACAACTAGTTTCTTTTTGTTTTCCATAAAAGCTGTTTTTAATTTTAATTTTATTTTTCTAGTAGCACATATTTGGAGTGCATAATGATTACATTTATTTTGAGGAGTTTGTACATGTATATAACATATCTTAATTCTTATTTTTTGTGTCCTTCCCCTCATGCCTCCCTGTTCCCTCCAACTCTTCTTCTCCTTCACATTTGCAAAAATTCTATTTCCACTTTTTCCTTCAAATTTAAAAAAAAATCCCTTTCCTCTTCCTTACCTTCTTCCATCCTTGTTCCCCTTCCCATTTGAAAAAGATTTTCCTACTTCTTATTATCTTTTATTTAGCTCTTTATTTATACTTAGGATTTCTCATGTAAGAAAAACCATGTGACATTTAAACTTTTGTGTCTGATTTATTTCATTTCTTATGGTCTCAAGGTGCATCCATTTACCTATATATAAATACCACATTTTCTTTATCCATTCACCTGTTGATAGGTATATAGGCTGTTTCCAAGATTTAGCTATTACAAATTGTGCTGCTATAAACATGGATATGCATGTATCACTGTAATATGATGACTTTAACTCTTTTTTTATTGGTACTTTTTTTCCCTTAAATTCTTTTATTGGTACATTTTAGGTATACAATATGTTTACATTTATCATTGGGTGCTTGTACCTGTACATGATGTATCTTGGTTCATATTTTTTCCCCATTACCTGTGTGCCCTTCACCCCCTCCACCCTTCCCTATTACATAGACTTCGTTTCCATTTTTTTTCTTTTATCATAATTTTTCCTTTCCGTTCTTTCCTTTCCCCTTCCCCTCCCACCACCCCTACCCCTTTGGACCTTTTCTTCCTATTTCAAACTATCAATTATTCATTTTAATCATTTTAATCCTTATTTACACTTTCAGTTTCTCACACTAGAGAAACTATTCGGTATTTACACATCTGTGTCCTATTTATTTCACTTAAGAGTATAGCCTCAATATGCATCCATTTAGCTATAAATGTCTCTAGTTTCTCATTTTTCATGGCTGAGTAGTACTCCATTTTATAAAAAAACTCACGTCTTCTTTATCCAGTTTCCAATTGATGGGCACTTGAGCTGTTTCCAAGCTTTAGCTATTACGAACTGTGCCGCTATAAACATGGGTGCGCATATATCACTGTGGTATGATTCTTTTAATTGTTTTGGGATGATACCCAGCAGGGGGATAGCTGGGTCAAATGGGACCTCTAGTCTTAGTTCTTTGAGGTATCACCATACTGATTTCCACAGTGGTTGCACCAGTCTGCACTCCCACCAACAATGAAGAAGGGTTCCATTCTCCCCACAACCCCGCCAGCATTTGTTATTGGATGATTTCTTAATAGCAGCCATTCTTTCTGGGGTGAGGTGGAATCTCAGTGTTGTTTGCATCTGCATCTCTCGAATAACCAGTGATGTTGAACATTTTTTCATATATTTGTTTGCTGCTTTTACTTCTTTGTCTGAGAAATGTCTGTTCATTTCAGACGCCCATTATTGAATTGGGTCTTTGAACTTGGGGGGTCTGATTTTTTTCAATTCTTTATATATTCTAGATAGTAATCCTTTGTCTGAGGTATAGCTGCTAAAATGTTTTTCTCATATTGTAGGTTGTCTGTTAGCTCTGTTGGTGGTTTCTCTTGCAGTGCAGAAGCTTTTTAATAAGATGAGATCCCAGTTGTTGATTCTTTCTGCTAGCTCCCATTCTACTGAAGGTTTGTTCATGAAGTCTTTTCCTCTGCCAATGTCGTCAAGAGTTCTACCTAACTTATCTTCCAGCCAGTTTAGTGTTTCTGTCCTAATATTTATATCTTTAATCCACTTCAATCTTAGTTTAGTGCATGGTGATAGGTATGGGTCTAATTTTAATCTTTGGCAGGTTGAAATCCAGTTTTTCCAACTCCATTTATTAAATAGGCTATCTTTCCTCCAATGGTGGTGGTTGGCTCCTTTGTCAAAGATGAGGTGGCTGAGTATGTCTGGAGTTGTTTCTGCATCTTCTAATCTATTCCACTGATCCTCAGGTCTGTGTCTTTGCCAGTACCATGTTGTTTTTATCACAGTAGCTTTATAATATAGTTTCAAGTTGGGGATTGTGATACTCCCAGCCATGTCTCTGTTGCCCAGAATTGCTTTTGCTATTCTAGGTCTCTTATGGTTCCAAATGAATTTTTGGATTGTTTTCTCTAGCTCTGTGAAGTATTTTGTTGTAATTTCAGTTGGCACTGCATTAAATCTATATAGTAGTTTTGGAAGTTTGGCCATTTTCACTATATTGGTTCTTCCTTCCCCTGAACAAGGGATGTCTTTCCATTTTCTTATATCATCTTATATCCTCCTTGATCTCCTTTTTCAGAGAGCTGTAGTTTCCTGTGTAGAGATCTTTGCTTCCTTTGTTAGATTGATTTCTAGATATTTCATTTTTTTGGATGCTATTGTAAATGGAATTGTTTCCCTAATTTTTCTCTCAGTGAGTCTGCTATTTGTGTATAAGAAGACTATTGTTTTTTGAGTGTTGACCTTATATCCAGCTACTCTACTGAATCTGTCAATTAAGTCTAGAAGTCTTTTGGGTCTTCTATGTAAAGTATCATATCATCAGCAAATAATGACAGTTTAACTTCTTCCTTTCCTATCTTTATTCCTTTTATTTCTTTCTCTTTTCTAATTGCTGTGGCTAATGTTTCCAGAACTATATTGAACAGGAGTGGTGATAGTGGGCATCCTTGTCTTGTTCTTGATTTTAGCGTCAAAGTTTTCAGTTTTTGACCATTTAATTTGATGTTGGCTGTTGGTTTTTCATAGATAGCCTTAATCAGGTTGAGATAAAGACCTTCTATTCCAGTTTTCTGTAGGTTTTTTTTTTATCATGAATGGGTGTTGGATTTTGTCGAATGCCTTTTCTGCATCTATTGAGTTGATCATATGGTTTTTGACCTTGACTCTGTTAATATGGTGTATTACATTTATTGATTTACTAATGTTGAACCATCCTTGCATCCCTGGGATAAATCTGACTTGGTCAGGGTGTATGATCTTCTTGATGACCCTCTGTATTCTGTTTGCCAGTATCTTTTTGAGGATTTTTGCATCTATGTTCGTTAGGGAGATTGGCTTGTAGTTCTCTTTTTGGGTTGGGTCTTTCCCTGGTTTTGGAATGAAAGTAACACTTGCTTCCAGGAATGAATTTGGAAGCTTTGCTTCCCTTTCAGTTTCCTTGATGAGTTTAAAGGGTAATTGTGAGAGTTCTTTAAATGTCTTATAGAATTCTGCAGTGAAGCCATCAGGACCTGGGCTTTTTTTTGTTGGTAAAGTTTTAATTACATGATTTAATTACTGATTGTAATTGGGGTGTTTAGACTTTTTATATTTTCTTCATTCAACTTTGGAAATTCATATATATCCAGAAACCTGTCCATTTCTGTGTTTTCCATTTTCTTAGAGTACAGGTTCTTGAAATAGTTATTGATGATCTTATAGATTTCTGCTGCATCTGTTGTGACTTCAGCTTTTCTTTCCTAATTGCGTGAATCTGAGCATTTTCTTTCCTTTTTTTGATAAGGTTGGCTAAGGTCTTATTGATTTTATTTATTCTTTCAAAAAACCAAGTCTTTGATTCATTGATTTTTTTGTATTGTTCTCTTAGTCTCCATTGCACTGATTTCTGCTCTGATCTTTATAATTTCCTCTCTTGTACGAGCTTTGGGTTTGATATGCTCTTCTTTTTCTACGACCTTGAGGTTTTGCATTAGGTTATTTATCTGAGTTCTCTCTGTTGTCCTAATATGGGCATCCACTGCTATGAATTTCCCGCTTAGAACTGCTTTCATTGTGTCCCATAAATTTCTGTATGTTTTACTGGCATTTTCATTTACTTGTGGAAACTGTCTAATTTCTTCTTTAATTTCCTCTGTGACCCATTGGTTGTTCAGGAGGGAGTTATTCAATTTCCATGTGTTTGTGGGAGTTTTGTGGTTTCTTATATTATTGAACTCCAATTTAATTGCACTATGGTCTGATTTGTGTATCTGAATGTGTTTTCTGATTTTGTGGGGTGGAACACTCTGTAAACATCTGTTAATTCCATTTGTTCAATAGCTTGGTTCAGTTCTAGAATTTCATTGTTAATTTTTTGTCTAGATGATCTGTCCATTTGTGATAGTGGGGTATTAAGGTCCCCCACTACAATTGCGTTAGTGTTTATTTGGTTTTTCATGTCTATTAATATTTGTTTTGTATAGTTGGGGGCATTTGTATTTGGTGCATATATATTTAGAATTGTCATCTCTTCCTTTTGGATTGTTCCCTTCACAAGGATGTAGTGACAGTCTTTGTCTCTCTTAATTAGTTTTGGTTTGAAATCACTTTGTCTGCAAATAAGATTGTTACCCTTGCTTTCTTCTGGGTTCCTATCACATGGAGAGCTGTTTTCCACCCTTTTACTTTCAGTCTATGAATTTCTTTTTGAGTTAGGTTCTGCCAGTCTATTTCTTTTGGTTGGTGAATTGGGGCCATTAACATTGATAGTTATAATTGATAGATATTGCCTTATCCTTGTCATGATGCTTTAGTGTTGTTGGCTCTTTTATTTCTTATTTTTTTCCCATTTTGTTTTTACCTTGCCTGGGGGCTTCCTTCTGTTGGGCCTCATGAAGTTGTGACCTTCATTGTCTTTTTCTAGGATATTGCTTAGAATTGTTTGGAGTGCTGGTTTGGTGTTCATGAAATTTCTCAGGTGTTCTTTGTCATGGAAGTATCTAATTTCCCCATTGATTTTGAAAGATAATTTTGCAGGATACAACAGTCTAGGTTAGAAGTTACTTTCTTTTAGGGCTTGAAATACTTCACTCCAGGCTCTCCTTGATTTGGGGCTTTGTGTTGAGAAGTTTGCTGTGATTCTGATGGGCTTTCCTTTGTAGGTGATTTGTTTCCTTTCTCTAACTGCTTGTAGGATTTTGTTTTTCTGTTGGGTTTCTGGGATCTTGACTATTATATGTCTAGGTGTAGATTTTTTTTTGATCATGGCTAGTTGGAGTTCTATATGCCTCACTTATCTGTATGTCCAATTCTCTACCTCTGTCTGGAAAGTTTTCTACTTACTTCTGTGAACTTTTTTTTATGTCAATTGTACTTTCTCCTGTTTTTTTGTGGACTCCTATCAGTCTTATGTTATTCTTCTTTGCATCATCTAGCAGCTGCTGGATTGATTTCTCATGGTCCCTTACTATCTTTAGGAAATCTCTGTTTTCATGGTCCTTCACTGCAATCCTGTCTTCTATATCTGGTATTCTATCTTCAGATTCTCTTAATCTGCTGTGCATGCTTTCAGTGGAGTTTTTAATCTCCTGAACATCTGTATGAATCTGTTTCATGCATTCCATTTCTTTCTTATGTTGGGTAATCATGGTTTCCATTTCTTTCTTACGCTGGGCATTCATGGCTTCCAGCATGTTTCTGAGCTCATCTATTTTGTTTTTTAATCTGTTGCTATTCTAGAGGCTCTAATCATGTCTTTCACTCTGCTCACCATCTCTTTAGTTATCTGGGAGATTATTTCTGTTTTGAATTTTCCTAGAGCCTCATTCATCTGTTTTGTTACTTCCTGTGTTATCAATTCAGGGTGTCCAGGTGGTTGATTATCAGACTTTTCCACCTTGCTTCCCCCAGAATTTGCCTTTTGTGGGGTGGAAGTCTGGGTTTGTGCCTTGCTTAAATGTTTTCTCATTTTTGAATTTGGTACTGTCCTTGGTTTAGTTCCTGGGTTGATACTTGGAAGTTGTTTATTGTAAGTATCTTTGTTGCTTGTAATTAGAACCCTTATGGAATGATTGTTTCTCAGAGGTGTCTTCCAGATATAGCTGGTCTTTAGGTTTTGAGTCTCTAATGGCTCTGTGGCTATCTCATTTTCATTAGACCAGGAAGGACAACTGATTAGATCAAGCACAACATCTTAGCCCAAGTGATACAATCAGCAAAAACAATAGCATCAAGCAAAAAAAAAAAAAAAAAAAGCATCAAGCACAGTTTAGCAAATGACAATTTGTGATAGTTATTAATCTATCACCTTTTACTGTGTGAATTAAATCAAAATCAAGGACCAACCCAACATATGTTTATAGTGAATAAACTCTTCAATATAGCAACTTTACCCTTCAGGATGGGGAGTTAGAAGGAGTTGGGGAAGGAGGGATAGGTAGGTAGAAGGATAGGGGGAGGTTAACAGTGAGGCCAGAGGACACAGGTGAGAGAAGGAAAGAGAAGAAAAGAAAAATAAAGAAGAAATATGAATTAGGGCCAGAACAGGAACACAAAGGGAGATGAAGAAAAATGTTGGACAGCAAGGAAGTGAGGAAGAGAGAGAGAAAGAAAAGAGAAAATAAAGAAAAAAGAGAAAAATAAAAATTTTTAAAGCGTAGAGAAAGAAAAAAATTAAAAATAAAAGCTAAAAAAAGGGAAAAATAGTGATAATTTTGAAAATAACAAATAAAAGATACAAATGAAGGGCCTCCTTCAGGGTATGTCTCTGCTTTCACATTTTACAACGTGGGCAGCAGTGTGCAGTTATAAGTCAATGAGTCTCAGTAAGCCAGTCATAGACAAGTGAGATTCAGGCAGATTTCTTCCTGCAATCCCCGAGTTGAGCTCCCTGTCCTCCTGCAGGCTTGAACTGTGCAAGTTTCTATTGCAGGTTCCAGCTGCCTTTCCCCTGAAGATAGTCCAGGTTCCGATGGGAGGTGATGATCCCTCCAACATACCAAGTACAGTGGTCTGCTGTGCCCTTATTGCAGAGATTCTGTTCACTTTTCCAGTGGGCTTCAGTTTTCATCATGGAGCCTGAGAGAGGCCCTCTCTCTGTTATTCACTTCTGCAGCTCAGGACAATGGCTTTTATGTCCCCCTGTGCCTTGGCACCTGGTCGCAAGTGGGTGTGGTGAGCTGGACAGAGTGGGGCTCCAGTCATCCTGGGACTGCTCTCCCTATGTAACTACACTGGTGGCTCAATTTTAACTCTTTTAGGAAGATACCTAGAAGGGGAATAGCTGGATCAAATAGAACCTCTAGTTTGAGCTTTTTGAGGAATCTCCACACCAATTTCCATGGTAGATGTACCAGTTTATATTTCCATCAACAATGAAGGGGGGTTCCTTTTCCCACCACAGCCTCCCTAGCATTTGTTATTGGATGATTTCTTTTTTTTCCCCTCATTAAGTTTATTGGTACATTTTCAGTATAAAATACAGTTACATTCATCATTGAGATCTTGTACCATTACATGAGTATCTTGATTCTTATTTTTTTCCCCTTCCCCTGCCCTCCCTTCACCCCCTCCACCCTTCCCTATTTGCAAAGACTTTGTTTCCATTTTTTTCCTTTTCTTATATTTTTTCTTTTCCCTTTTTTCCTTTCCCCTACACCTCCCACTTCCCCTGCACTTTTGGACCTTTTCTTCCTGTTACACAATATCAATTATACATTTTTAAAATTATAATATCAAGATCTAGGAGACATTACCACAGATTTTACAGATTTGAAAAGGATATAGAAAGCATATTTCAAAAATCTGTTTTGAAATAAATTTGACAACTTCTTAGAAGTACCCTGGAAGACAAATTAATGAAACTAACTGGAGGAAATATAAAATTTGAATAGCGCCTATTAAAGAAAGTATATTCCTAGCTTTAGAACCTACCTATATGACAACAGCAGGCTCATATACATTTTAACTGATAAATTATATCAAACAATTAAAGCAGAAAAAAGAAGGAACACTTCTCCCCTCATTTTAGGAACTCAACATTGTGCTAATCCTAAAACTGGATAAAGATAATGGAAGAAAAAAGTATGAACATAGATAGAAATTTGTTTAACAAAACAAACTATTAGAAGTGAGATTTGGAAGTATGTAGTAAGTGGTTTTGTTATAGGGTGGGCAGTGTTGGTTCAGTATTGGAAGATCCACCCCCAAAAGTCATCATTCTAACAGAGGAAAGGATAAAGCCATATGATCCTGTCACTAGTTGGAGAAAAAGTATTGGACTAAATTCTGCAGCTGTTCATGGTAAAAGCTAACAGGAGACTAGAAGTAGAACAGAACCTTCTCAACAGATTAAAGACATGTACTCCATACTTCCAGCGAGAATGCCTTACATGAATGGAGAAGATAGAATGCTTTCTCCTTAAGGTGGGGAACAAGGGCAGATATGCTTACTCTTTATCTGTCCATTAAACTTTGAAACCTAGTCCCCACCAAAATAGTCTGGCAATAAATGACACAACTAGGATAGGATTGGCATGGCAGAAGCAAAATCTTTATATGTAGATGAAATGATCATCTACAGAGAAAATACTAAGAAATCTCTAGGAGCCCCTAGAACTTGTATTTGAATTTAGCAGGATTAGAAAACACAAGGTATATATAAAAGTTCAGGTCTGTGTACACTTTCTATAAATGAAGAATTGGATATTGAAATTTAAAAGTTATATAGGAGTACAAAGGACCTAGAAAAGTTAAAAAACAAAACAAAACAAAAACAGTGTTGGAAGATGTTTAGTACCTAATTTTAAGACTTCTTAAAAAGCTGCAGTAATCAAGGCAGTGTTGGTGTAAGGACAGACATATAGATCATTTGAATAAAACAGAGCATCTAGAAATAGATCCACACATATATGGTCCACTGAGTTTTGAAAAATTATTTAACATTAACATTTTATAGAATATAAACTCAATTCAAGAGCCGAGGAAGAGATAGTGTTTTCAGCAAATGGCGCTAGAACACCTGGTATCCGTATATAAAAAATTAACCTCAACCCTTTATTTCCTTACATAAAAATAATTTGAAGGGATCTATGAACCTAAATAAGAAAGCCTAAAAGTATAAAACTTTAAGAAGAAATTATAAGGGAAAATGTTTATGAATTCAGGGTAGGCAAGAAATACCTAGGATACAAAAGACATGATGTATAAAAGAAAAAAATTAATAAATGAGATTCCATCACAATTTAGAACTTTAAATGACATCATTAAAATGAAAAGTAGTCCTTAAACAGACCATATTTACAATGCATATAACCTATGACCAGAATATATAAAGAATTCTTAGAGTACATTAATAGACAACCCAATTAAAAAGTAGACATAGGAAGATGATAAATAGCTAGTGCAGCATAAGGAAAGGTGTGCAACTGTAGAATCAGAAAAATACTAATCAGTACAATAACAAGATTGAATTATACACTCATTAGGAGATGAAGTTAAAAGTTTTAAAAGCCTTGTCATGACTTTTTCTTTTTGTTGGATTCTCCCCCTTTGCATTTAATTTGTCACGCCCAATGGATTCATTCTGCTGGGTTTCCTGGGGTTGTGATCCTCATTGTCTTTTCCTAGGGTATTGTCTAAAATTTTTTGGAGTGCCGGTTTGGTATTCATGAAGTTCCTGAGGTGCTCTTTATCATGAAAGTATCTTATTTCTCCATCAATTTTGAAAGATAGTTCTGCAGGGTACATCAATCTGGGTTGGAGGCTGTTTTCCTTTAGGGCTTGAAATACATCATTTCAAGCTCTTCTTGCCTTGAGGGTTTGCATTGAGAAGTCTGCTGTGATTCTGATGGGCTTTCCTTTGTATGTGATTTGTTTCTTTTCTCTCACTGCTTGTAGAATTTTGTTCTTCTGTTGGATTTCTGGAATCCTAACTATTATATGCCTACATGTAGATTTTTTTTGATCAAGGCTATTTGGAGTCCTATATGCCTCACTTATCTGTATGTGAAGTTCTTTTCCCCTCCTTGGGAAGTTTTCTGTCATCACTTCTGTGAACAGTTTTTTTATGTCATCTGCACTCTCTCCTGTTTCTTCATTGACTCCAATCACTCTTATGTTATTCTTCTTTGCATCATCTAGCAGCTGCTGGATTGATTTCTCATATTCCTTTACAATTTTAAAGCAATTTTTCTTTTCCTGGTCACTAATTGCAATCTTTTCTTCTATATCTGAAATTCTATCCTCACATTGGTTCATTCTGCTGCACAGACTTTCAATGGAGTTTTTAATTTCCTGGAAATCTGTTTGCATCTGTTTTATGGATTCCATTTGTTTCCTATGTTGGGATCCCATCATGTTCCTCAGATCCTCTATTTTTTTATCTGTGTCCTCTCTAGATTTATTAATCATGTCTTGCACCATGAGCATATTGAATGATTTCTTGATGGTACCATTCTTTCTAGAGTGAGGTGGAATCTCAGTGTTGTTTAAATGTACTTTTCTTGAATGGCCAGAGCTGTTGAACAGTTTTTCATGTATTTATTGGCCATTTGGACTTCTTCATTTGAGAAATGTCTAATCATTTCAAATGCCCATTTTTTGATTGGGTTTTTAAATTTGGAGGGAATAATTTTTTGAGTTCCTTATGTATTCTAGATGCTAGTCCTTTGTCTGAGGAATAGCTAGCAGAAATTTTTTTCCCATTCTGTGGGTTGTCTTTTTTACTCTGTCTGTGGTTTCCTTTGCTGTGCAGAAGCTTAATTTGATATTATCCCATTTGTTGATTCTTGGTATTATTTCTTATGCAAATGGGATTCTGTTCAGAAAGTCTTTGCCTACACCTATGTCTTTAAGCCTTTCACTTATTTTATCTTTCAGGGTATTGTTTTTGTTTTAATACTTTGACCCATTTTTATTTTAATTTAGTGCATGGTGTAAGATATGAGTCTAGGTTCAATCTTTGGCATGTGGATAGCTGGCTTTCCCTGTACAATTTTTTTAAAGAGGCTAACTTTCCTCCAGCAAAAGTAATTGGCCCCTTTGTCAAAGATAAGGTAGCTGAGCATGCCTGGAGTTGTTTCTGTATCCTCTGTTTTGTTGTATTGATCCACAAGTCTGTTTTTTGTTTGTTTGTTTGTCAATATCGTACTGTTTTAATTACTGTAGCTTTGTAGTAAAACTTGAAGTCTGGGATTGTGATGGCCCCTGTCTTGCCCTTGTTGCCTACAATTGCTTTTGCTATTCTAGGCCTTTTCTGGTTTGATATGAATTTTAGGATTGCTTTGTCTAGTTCTATGAGGAATTGTATTGGCATTTTGTTTAGAATTGTATTAAATCTGTATAGCAGATAAAACTTGTTTCTTAACTCTGTGAAGGCAGACAAAAACAGACAAACATTTATCAGGTATTGGTAATATAATGGAGATGACTCATATCTATGAATTAGCCACTGTTTGCACTTCAAGCTTGAAAAGGGGAATGGACGAGATGACAGGGAAAAAAGATAAAGGGAAAGAGGAAATGAAGAGGGAGTTGGAGAGAGAGAGAGGAGGGAGGGGGAGGAGGAGGAAGAAGAGAGAGGAGGCATGAGAGATAATGAGAGAAAGATCCTAGGCTTATCTTTGATCTTAAATTTTTCATTTGGGAAGTGGGGTTATCACAAAGGATTGCCGTTAAGATAAACATTGTGAAACACGCTGCTCCTAGTAAACTCTGTTATCCTTAAAATATTTTTTTCTTGACCTTCTCACACTTTCGGTAAAGTTTCCTACCCCTCAACTGTTTCTGTTTCAAAATGGAATTTTCAGATCTTATGTATGGTCTGAGTTGGGAGTTGGGACTTGTGAACATTGAATGGGTGAGGAAGACTATTGCTCCTGAAGAATTGATGAGAAAGCAGCCTACCTCTGCCTGAAATTCCAACCTCCTCCCTCCCCCACCTTTCTGGCCCCAAGTCTTTGAAGTTCTTAGAGTTAAAGAAAGAAGGAAAAAAAATGTGAGGCCTTGGTGCTGAGCACTGGCATAAAGAAAGAAGGTGGAAAAAGAGCATCTCTTTGGGGCTGCTGCCATGTTGTATGTGGTAAGATTATCAGTGTTCTTGGAGGAAAAATGGCCCCAGAGCTTGCAGATACCAGAAGAGACTGTTTTGGCTGGCTGTGCAGTGCCAGCTTCTGAACTCTGTCTGCTTGCCTGAAGCTAGTACAAAGCATTATTTAAATCCATGCTTTAGGCTCAGGGTGACCTCTTGCCTAGCTATATCCACCTGCCAGATTGAAAACAGTAGTCAAGAAGTTCTTTTGTAACAGGGAAGGACTTTGATTACTCAGATGGAGACACAGATTGAATATCCAAAATGCTTGGGACCAGAAGTATTTCAGATTTCAGATTTTGGAATATTTGGATAAATAGAATGTGATATCTTGGGGACAGGACCCAAGTCTAAACATAACATTCATTTATGATTCATATATACTTTATACACACAGCCTGAAGGCAATTTTGTATAGTATTTTTAGTGCATCTGTGTTTCGACTGTGACCTGTTACCTGTCACCTGATCTCAAGTGTGGAATTTTCCCTTGTGTCATGTTGGCCCTCACAAAGTTTTAGATTTTGGTGAATTTTGGATTTCTGGAGTAAGGATGCTCAATCTGTAGTATTTTTCTTTTAATACTCAGAAGGATATGAGCACTAAATAATATTTGTATCATGAATTTTCATCAGCTACTTCTGGATGAAATATGGGTTATCTGTGCTACAATATGTCATCTTTGCAGCTAAATAAAGTAGTTGCACAAGGTTACCTTACTACATAGATGACCAAAGAATTGATAAACAATTTTATTTTCTCATTTTAAAAGTATTTACCTTTTGGAATATTTAATGAAATATTTTCATGATCCATAAAGTATTTACCTTTTGGTATATTTAATCAAATATCTTCATAATCCATAAATTTGAAAGTAAATGCAAAGTAAAAGTAAAAGTTTCACTTAGTTATGCAAGAACAATATAATCCTCTGTGAAGTGTCTTTCAGGGAATGATGTATATATTATACATGCAGAGATATATAGAGAGCCCTTGATCTACAGAGATATACAGAGAGAGATTTTGAACTTGCTTTAGCAATCATCTTTTTCCTAGAGCATTACTGCAAACCTAGAGATATACTGACAGCATCCTTGGAGTTTAATAATTGAACTACAATGAGAAAAAAATGAAATTGTGGCTCTTTAAAAAATACACTTGGAATTTCTTCCTCCTACAAAGGCAATTTTCTGGTCCCTGAGGATAATAGTCAAACAGTCATTATTCCATTAAGTTCATATCTCATCCTTTCTTATAACCCTGATTCTAGAATTTAAATAAGAATATAGTCAAGGGAAAATTTAGGCATCTTTATTTTTTACTTAACTGTTAGAAAACAAACAATTTATCCTATTATATTGAATTTGATCACAAATAATGTAATTGTTTGGAAGAAAAGACCTTTAATACAATAGCAAATTTTGACTCTCCATTCAAATTATTATTATTTGGAAGTACTGTACTAACATATGATCTCTCAGTAGGATTGTGAAATTAGAAGCTAATTACTTCAACTATTTCAAACAAATGTTTTACTCAAACAGTATTGTGAAAGAACATTAAATATTTGGTCACAAAGTAACATTGGAAAAGTTTGAGATGGATGAAGGTAATCCATATTCTCATACTTTGAAAACAGGTTACAATAAAAACAAGTCTTAGAGAAAATTTTGGCACATATACAGGCCTTCATTAAACTTTTATTTGTAAGCAAACACAAAACAATTCATACACAAAGATAAAGAATTACTCCAAATATGTACTAATAAATAAAAACACCCCCCTCTCCCCCAAATCCCAGCTCTTTGTCCTCTTCAGTACTCTACTAACCTTTGCATAAAGCCCACTGGACGCTGACTTAGTAATACTCTAGAAGCAGGACTCTACCAACCTTACAGCTAGTATCCGAAGTGCAATGGACGGACAGCGAATGTTTGAAGATCATGCATATGATGCCAAGTGTTGGAAGTATTCTGAAATTTTCAGCTAATTGTGATTTTTGTTTTGTGATTGGTTTTAGTGCTGGAGATTTAACCCAGGGCCTGGCACACTTTAAAAATATGTAAAACCACTTAGCTATACCCCCAGGTCCTAGGTAACCTTATATCTTGAATATGACAAATTAATCTGTCGGACCTGATAGATGATGAACAAGTCACTGATTTTACTAATGAGAACATATTTCTGATATTCACTTTGCTATGTGGCAAAGTATCTAGATTGCATATACACATCTGGTGAGATAGGAGGGCAGGAGCCCTTAATGCAACTAGGGCACAGAAAGATGAAGTAATTTCCACTAAGATTAGATAGAGAATATATGGCTCAGCCAGTTTGATCACACATCCCATGATTATCAACTTATGTTGTTCTTATATGTTTACTGACAAGGTCACTAGGAACAGTTTGATTCTACTCTTTTTGCCCTCTTTTGAGGGCAAAACTAAAATAGGCTATAGTAGATATCTAGAAGAGATAAAATAAAATCTGTGATGCAAGAAACTGCTCACAGTCTTTACAGTAGAATTCAGAAAGCTACCTATAACTAAAAGCATCAACTTTTAGAAAGATAAGATCAGGTAAGGTCATTGGATAGGGGTGGTCTGATTAAGAAAATATTCTTGTTAATAGAGATTCGCAGTAGAATCTACATTCTAATTTCTCAGTTAAAAGGAATCAGATTCTCACAAAATAAACTTGCCATGAACCCAGAATTTAATATTTTCTTATTGTGGTCCCATAGACATTGCATGGTATTGAGCACTTTGAGGTAACTATGGTGCTAATGCGGTATTGTTATTCCATTTTTGTTAATAGAAAATCAAATTATTTTCCCCAAAACTCTCCTAAAATCATTTTTTTTCTGGAGTAAAAGTAATGTCTGTGATAAAGAATTGTTATTCAGACCCAAGATGAAATTCAAAATACAACTTACAATTCAGAATTTCAAAGTGAATTTTTGGTACTTCCAAGTCAGCTAGATAACATACCTGTTTCTCTTCCACTTCCAGTTTCTTTGGTTTATCTTTACCAGTCCACAGTGTATGTTCAAACCAAGCCTACTATTTCCCTTACTCCTTTTTCCCTGCAACTTCTCCAGATCTGCTGAAGGTACTACTGTTCTCCAGGCCACTTAGGATTAACTCCTTGTTTAATTTCCCATTGATTCTATATGTGATCACCATGTAAACACTTAACTATCTAGAACTTTTCCATTTTGTGGCACTGATGTCATTGACTTTTGACCTTCAGACTTGTCAGGAAAGAGGAAAATAGGGTGAGAAGAAAATTTAAAGGCTGAATAGTGGACAGGTGTGAAAGTGGCCTGCATCCTTTTGACCGTGCTGCATGGACGGCACCAGTTACATGAGTGCATGTGGGTTTACTTGGCTCTGCCTATATGTGAAGAGGCCAGGAGATGTTGTCTTCTTTTGTGCTCAGGAGGAAAAAGAAATGGTTGATAAGCATATAGCATTGATCATACCTAGTCTATAATCTTTGTCTGCTAAAATTCTCAATATAATGTAATTTATTCATATTTAAGTTTTGATTTACAGAGTGAATTTCTGGCATATTTACATTATTACCCATTTATCTTGATTCAGTCAATCAAGTACATGCATAAGTATATTGAATTCTGCTAATGCAAAAATGAATACAACTGGGTCCCTGCCCATGGGTTTGCCTTCTTGGAAGACATATAGATGTAAACAATTAGAAGATGGTGTAAAAGGCATAGCTATTTAAACATTGTTGATAAAGCATAGAAGAAATAATTTCTGGTTGTGAGGATTATGTCTTGTTTGTGTATCTCTACAAGTCCAAGGTATTTGTCAATGAGGAGTCTTGAAAATGCTAAATACTTAATAATATTTGCTGAATGAATACAAGTAAATGAGCTAATGAAAAAATGAATATATTCTTAAGGACTTTGAAATATACAGAGGTGAGTATAGAGGAAAATATACAGATGGGGTTTTGTTTTTTCATAATTCATTATCAAAATGCATACAGCAATTTTAAATGACTGCTTTAGACATGTACAGGCAGTAAAATTTCAGAAAGTTTTAAAGGCTATTGGGAAAGTACCTCCATCTGTAATCTATGAAGTGGTAAATTGAGGTTAAAACTTCTTCACAGGATTGTGAAGTACAAAATTTTACTTTTTGTGATTTTGAGTTTGTATTCAAACTATTTAGTTATAATATGTATTGTGCATTGGTGGGGAGATTTAACAACTTAAGAAAGTTACAAATAATTACTAGAAATAAAGCTTTTGCTTAGAAGTTCTACTTCTTGCATGAACCTTAAGAGTTCTGATCTTTCGTGTACCTATTGAAAGCTTCTATTCGACTGTCAGTGAATATTGAAATCATTTGAAGAACATTTTCAAATACCTATTTCCACATCAGATTTTGTGAATCAGTCACTGGAGGGTAGCACCTTAGTTGACTTTTTTTTTGTTTTTTTTGAGACAGGGTCTCACTATGTAGTTCAGGTTGGCCTTGAACTCACTATGTAACCCAGGGTGGCCTCAAACTCATGGCAGTCCTGCCTCAGCCTCCTGAATGCTGGGATTTTACGTGTGCACCACCACACCCGGCTAGCACCTTAGTTGAGGACCACTGATTTACTGTCACCCCCATACCCCTAAAAATTTTCATTTTCTATAATGACTTGCTTGAAACAATGCACATTTATTATCTTTAAGTTTTGAAGGTCAGAAATCCAAAATCAGTTTCACTGATCAAAGTGTCCCCTTGACTGCTCCTTCTGGGCCTTCTAAGGAAGGGTCCATTTTCTTGCCTTTTTAATCTTGAATTTCTTTGCATATCTTGGCTCATGGCTCTTTCCTGATTCACTCTAACCTCTGCTTATTTCTTTACATCTACTACTGATCATGGTTCTCCTACCAGCCTTTTACAAGGGGCCTTATGATTACATTGGAATCTCCTGGAATCCATGATAATCTCCTCATCTCATAATCCTTAACTCAATAAATCTGCAAAGGCTCATTTTATCATGTAAATTAACATATTCATAGGGGCTGGGGATTAGGACATGGACATGTTTTTGTTTTTTTTTTGTTTTTTTTTTGGTACCAGGGATCAAACTCGGGTCCTTGAGTTTGCAAGGCAGGCAACAGAACCACTGAACTAAATCCCCGGCCCTCGGACATGGACATCTTTAATGAGCCATTATTCAAACTATCACATTTTCTTCATGTGTAATTTTAAAAACATGAGACTTAATTTAGATTTATGACGAGAAATGAAAAATTTAGATGAATAAACCATTTAACATAGGGTCTTATATAACAAGTAGTAAAGAAATGTCAGCTATTGCACTTTTTAAAATAGATGCTCAATAAGTACAATGTTATCTTGTTCTGTTCACTGCCACATTTGTCTTGTATGTGATAAGTGTTCAAAAATATTTACTGCATTAGTGAATTAATACCAATGTTACAGTGAGTGCATATTAGCTTTTTAAAAATATTTTAAAAGTTAGGTTTATTGGTACATTTTAGGTATACAATATGATGACATTCATCATTGTTAAAAATATTTTTATCTGTTTCATGTATGTATCCTCTCAATAAGCTTTAGAAGCCAGAAATCTTACAGTTTTATATATGTTATGTTATACATTTTCCAAAGCTTTTCTTATGTGCCAGAAGCTGGAGATATTGGTGTTCTTCAATAAATAGTTACTTATCAATATGAAATCATATTCAGGTCATAAATAATATATGAAATAATTTTGTAAAAATGGTCCTGTAAACACATTATGTAACTTTTCTACACTATCTCTAGTAAGTTTTACAGTTTTGTATAGAAAGAATGCTCAGCATACAGCATAAAAAAGAGCATAAGCAGAAAAACCAGTGAGGAAGAAAAGCTGGCTTCCCAGACAGGTCTCAGGACTGACTTGATGAATTTTTCCATAACACACAAACAGATCCTCTGATCTTTAAGACTCTTATATCTCATTTTATTGGTACTGAAAGTGGATCTTCTTACCAGTAATAAGAACATATTAGTCAACTTTGTAGAAATGATGTACAAAGTGAGAATGCCAAATTGTTTATTTGCAAAGAGAAATAGAATTGTCACAAAGGTAAAATAATTCAGTTAGCATGATCAGCACTTTCTTTTTTTAGGCAGATATTTCAGGAAGCCAAATTATAACCATAAGGTCATCTAAGGAGCATGACTTCTGAAAAAGACCTGTTATATAACTTGGATGTTGAATGGCATCAGGTTACAATTCCCTTGGTAGAGCTAGCCTTACTAAGGGAACCATTATATTGAAAGTTCATTGGCCAACCTCCCCCTTCCATGTACTCCGAGGTGCTGGACACTCTACTATAATTCTGTGACTTCCCTTTTACTCTGCTTTCATTGCTATTTTTTCTTTATAGTTAAAGCAGTATTTTGAGTAATGAAAGTTGTATAAAAGTTAAATTATCAAAAATAATTTTATATCAGAAAATCTATCTCTGTTATTCCCAACTCTTACAAGTAACAAAAATTGCTTATGTACATCTTATATCCAAAGGGGAGAGGAGAGGGTATGACAGGGATGTGGAAGTCTCCTAAAGAGGAAGTCAGACTTGTCTTATCATTACTGAATGGTCTTATGCTCCAACACATCTTGGAAGACTCAATTCATCTAAGGTCTAACAACACGGGTTGAACAATATTTTCGTATCTATCAGCTCTTAAGGATATCACATTGTTAAGAATATTGATGAAAAGTGAGATAGGAGACTATTTTCAAGGCACTAATCATTAAATTTTATGCTAACAAACTAGAATTTTGTAACATCCAGTTAATATAACCCTGGGAAATACAAATTTTTGCCACTTTTATCAGTCTAGAATAGTCAGGGATCAAACAAAAGCATGCACATGCAGTTTTGAAAAGCTAAATCTTGATTCATAATCCTTAGGATGTCAAAGCCACGGTACATAGATTGGAAATGATATACTAATTTTCTAAATCAACAGACTTTAGGAGGAAACAGCCAAACTTCTATCAGGACCTGGTTCTAACTATGCTCTCCAAAGTAGATCATCAAGATCTCTTAACAAGATGTCCTGTTAAGAGTGATGAAGGAGGTCTACCATCTTCCAGATTTCTGTTTCATGGTAAGTGTCATAATTTTGACATTGTAGGCAAATACATTCTTAAGCCTTTCAAATTGTTGTGCCACAGTAGGGATCAGGAAAACCCAGAGTGTGGTATCATGATTCTGTATCCAAAAGTGATGTTTGATGAAATTGATTCAAAATAAACATTGAGTCTGGCTAAAACAATGTGTTACACCATTTCTGTTTTTTGTGTTTTTTTGGTACCGGGAATCAAACTTGAGACCTTGCGCTTGCGAGGCAGGCGCCAGAACCACTGAGCTAAATCCCCGGCCTAGACCATTTCTGTTGCTGTGACAAAGTACTTGTGTTGGGAGCAATGCTACACAATTTTGGGGAAAAATCATTTGATTAGGCCTAGTTCTCCTGCCTATGGGCCAGCTATGGCATTTCGAGACATAATTCCATTTTGGCCTCCAGTCACAACTGAGACCTCGATGGTCCAGTGATGCTGTGATGTTCCAGGACAAGATTACACCAGCTGAAGAAATCTTGGAAGGAACAAAATCTTCATCTGAATAGTTCATAGGCAACTGAGATTTTGTTCATAAAATCTTTTCCTACACCAGTGTCTCCAAGAGTTCTACCTAACATCTTCTAGGAGGTTTAGTGTTTCTGTTTTAATATTTAGATCTTCTATCCATTTCAATTTTAGTTTAGTGCATGGTGATAACATGGGTCTAATTTTAGTCTTTGGCAAATTGAAACCCAATTTTTTCAGCACCATTTATTAAAGAGGCTACCTTTCCTCCAGTAAGGGTGTTTGGATCCTTTGTCAAAGATAAGGTGGCTTTGTGATCCATTCACTTCTTCTACTTCTACTACGGCCAATAAAGAGGCTGACCCAAGCAATTTTGCTAACTTCAGTGCTTATCCCTCTGAAGAAGATATGATTGAATGGCCCAAGAGGGAGAGTGAGAGGGAGGAAGAGCAGAGCCTTGTCCGACTAAACCAGCAAGAACAAGAAGACTTAGAACTGGCTATTGCACTTAGCAAATCTGAGATCAGAAGCATGAAGAATTTTCTTGTCCTTTGTCAACAATAAAATATTCTTCTGGAATATTGAAGATATTTAGCAGGTGTATCAAAATTATCTATGAGTATGGAAATACAAAGGGTTTAAGATTTCTATAAATGTGACAAAGTAGGTTTTTTTAAAAACTCTAATTGACATTAGTCTCTTATTTTTTCCTCAAAAAGCAGTAAGTCAGATGAGACAGCTTCACAAGCTCCTGTCTGGTGTGCATTTACTGTGAGTTTCTGCCGCCTCTGCTCTTTCACTGTACAGCTAGAGCACACAAGTATCTGTGTTCACCCTGTGCTACCCTTAACCTGTAGTTATTCCGGTGGGAGCCAGTGGGATTCTTATAGTTTGCAGTATTCTCCCCTGCTTTGAATGGATGAAGGAGCGGAAGAAAAGAAATTTCTTTTATGCTTGGTACAAATTGGCTAGTTTAAAGTGTATTTTTAAATTTCCTTATAGTAAAATACTATTTAATTTGTTTTTTAGAGACAAGGAAACATATTTTGCATAAATCAACTCCACTATTGAAAAAGGGATGCTTTCAGTTGAACCATTTTAATTTCAGAGTCAAAATTTTCCTAAATAAAAACATCAAGGCTTCATGTGTGAAATATATTTTTGAAAACAGTTTTCTCTGGATTTGAAGAATCTTAGATCAACAGGTATGTTGCTAATTAGCAAAATCAATTTCTTACCAATAAGATTTGTAAGCAAATGTTCATTTTAAGTGCCAGCAGAGAAACTTTATGACTTAAAATACATTCATCAAGGGCCAGGGATTTAGCTCAGTGGTTCCGGCGCCTGCCTCACGAGTGCAAAGTCCTGAGTTCGATCCCTGGTACCAAAAAAATAAATAAATAAAAATAAAAAAATAAAATACACTCATCAGTAAGCAAAACTCCTAACATGCAGCCATTCTGTCTTTGCTTTGGCACTGTCCTCTTTAGTTCATGATAGGTTTATTCTTGTACTTGTGCAGAAGAAATTTTAGCAAGCTAGAACTGGAAGCTACTTTAATTTTTCTTTCTTTCGTTTCTTGTTTAATGAAGACCCAACTACTTGAAATACAAAAACTCACTGAGTACAAATGGAAAAGTGACATGTATTATATCATATTGCTTTTTGTTTATCTTTGTGGTTTAGTGCATGTAGTCTCCCTGTTTTTCACCTATAAAATTGACTGGCTAGCAAAAAAAGAATCAATTGGGAAAGAAAAGAGCGGCCAAAATATCAAAATTTTTCATGTGTTAAAAGCCCATTAGCAGACAAGCTCAGACCTAGCAGAAAGTTGAATTTGAGATAGACGGTGAAGTAGCCTATAATTGTACTCTTACTTTTAAGCACGTGTCACTGACTTAAGTGGTTTATTAAATACCAGGATAAAGAAAAGTGCACCTGAAAACTAAAGTTCTCTGGGATCACAAGTCAAGGTGGTATTGATCAATATTAATAGACTAAGTTATTACCTAGTCTATAAATAAATTCAAAATATCTAATTTCATCTTGAAATGGTGCTTTTTTTCTTTTACACATAATTGGACAGCAGGCATTTAAAACAAACTTAAACCACTTTATTGCACTGCTAATAACTTTTCTACTTTTGTAAATAGAAATATTGCAGCATAAAAAATCAAACATATGAAGCAAGGGCTGAATCATAATCACAAGGGTTTAATTTTGATAAATTAATTCATTGACTAAGGATTTACTGCAAACATTGTGAAGGTAGCATTGGGAATTGTAAGTTGAATTTTCTGGGAGGTATTTTTCCTTTCCCTTACTCTTCAGGAGAAAAGTAAATTGACTTGAACAACCTTCTTTTGCACTGGGAAAATGACCAAATGTTTTAAAAAATATTTTTTAATTAAAAAAACACCCTGGAAAATATTAAGTGCCTGTAACTTATAAACATCAATTTTTGATGTAATAAGTGTACCCTAATCTTAATGTATGTTTAACTGGATTATAGATGCTTATCTTTTGTTGAAATATGTATACTCATTGGACCAATATAATATTAAAAGTATGTATATACTATATAAATATATATCTACATCTCCAAAAAAGAAAAAAAGATGAGGTGGCAAAGAATGTCTAGAGTTGTTTCTGCATCTTCTAATCTGTTCTGTTAATCCTTGGGTCTGTTTCTTTCCCAGTACCATAATGTTTTTATCACAGTGGCTTTGTAGTATAGTTTCAAATTGGGGATTGTGATACCCCCTACCTTATCTTTGTTGCCTAGAATTGCTTTTGCTATTCTAGGTCTCTTCTTGTTCCAAATGAATTTTTGGATTGTTTTCTCAAGCTCTGTGAAGTATGCTGCTGGAATTTCAATTGGGATTGCATTAAATTTGTATAGCAGTTTTGGAAGTATGGCCATTTTCACTATATTGGTTCTTCCTACCCAGGCACAAGGAATGTCTTTCCATTTTCTGATATCCTCTTTGATCTCTTTTTCAGAGTACTGTAGTTTTCAGAGTAGAGGTCTTTTACTTTCTTCGTTAGATTGATTCCTAGGTATTTCTTTTGGGGGGGCTGCTATTGTGAAAGGAGTTGTTCAGTTCCTCTCTCAGTGAGTCTGTTGTTTGTGTACAGGATGGCTAGTGATTTTAGATTTTGACCTTGTATTCAGCTACTCTGCTGAATTTGGTTATGAAGTCTAGAAGACTTGTGGTAGAGTTTTGCAGTTTTCTATATAAAGTATCATGTCATCAGCAAATAATGACAGTTTAATTTCTTCATTTTCTATTTTTATTCCTTTTATGTCTTTTTCTTGTCTGATTGCTGTGGCTACTGTTTCCAAAACTATATTGAACAGGAATGGTGATGGTGGAGATCCTTGTCTTGTTCCTGATTTTAGTGTGAAGGATTTAAGTTTTGGACATTTAGTATGATATTGGGTGCTGGTTTTTCATAGATGGCTTTTATCAGGTTGAGATGGAGACTGTCTATTCCAATTTTCTGCAGGGTTTTTTATCGTGAATATGAATTGGATTTTGTCTAATACTTTTTCTGCATCTCTTGAGATGATCATATAGTATTTGTCCTTGGCTCTATTAATGAAGTTTATTACATTTATTGATTTGTGTATGTTGAACCATCCCTGCATCCCTCGGATAAATCCCACTTGGTCAGGGTGTATGATCTTCTTGATGATCTTCTGCGTTGTGTTTGCCAGTGTCTTATTGAGGATTTTTGCATCTATGTCCATTAGTGAGATTGGCTTGTAGTTCTCTTTTTTGGTTGGGTCTTTCTCTGCTTTGGGGATCAAGGTGATGCTTGCTTCCAGGAGTGAATTCAGGAGGATTGCTTCCATTTCAATTTCATTGAAGAGTTTAAACAGTAGTGTCAATAGTGCTTCTCTAAATACCTTGTAGAATTCAGCAGTGAAGCCATCAGAACCAGGCCTTTTCTTCAATGGTATGTTTTCAATTACATTTTAAATTTTGTTGATTGATATTGGGTTGTTTAGAAATTTTAGGTCTTCTTCATTCATCTTTGTTAATTCATATGTATCTAGGAATCTGTCCATTTCTTCTGTATTTTCCATCTTATTGGCGTATAGGTTCTCAAACTACGTATTGATGATCCTCTGGATTTCTACTGGGTCCATTGTAATTTCATCCTTTTCATTCTTAATTGCATGGATTTGTGCCTTTTCTTTCCTTTTTCTCATAAGGATGGCTAAGGGTTTGTTAATTTTGTTTATTCTTTTGAAGAACAAACTCTTTGATTTGTTGATTTTTTTGTATCATTCTCTTAGTCTCTATTGCATTGATTTCTGCTCTGGCCTGTATAATTTCTTATCTTGTATGATCTTTGGGTTTGTCCTGCTCTTCTTTTTCTAGAAGCTTGAGGTTCAGCATCAGGTGGTTTAATTGGGCTAGCTCTGTTTTCCTAATATGAGTATTCATTACTATAAGTTTCCCTTGTAACACTGCTTTCATTATGTCCCATAGATTCCCATGTGTTGTATTCTCATTGTCATTTAATTGTAGGAACTGTCTGATTTCTTCTTTAATTTCCTCTGTGACTCATTGGTTATTCAGAAACATGTTGTTCAATTTCCATGTGTTTCTGAAATTCTTGTGGTTTCTTTTGCTATTGATCTCCAGTTTCATCGCACTATGTTTTGATAGTATGCAGGGGATAGCTTCATTTCCTTTGCACTTACTTAAACATGTTCTGTGAGTGAATATGTGGTCTATTTTGGAGAATGACCCATGTGCAGCTGAAAAGAATGTGTATTCTGATTTTGTGGGGTGGAACACTCTGTAAACATCTGTTAAGTTCATTTGTTCAAGAGTTTGAGTTCTAGTATTTTGTTGCTTATTTTTCATCTAGTTGATCTATCCATCTGTCTTCTATATCTGATATTCTATCTTCAGATTCTCTTAATCTGCTCTGCATACTTTCAGTGGAGTTTTTAATCTCCTGAATATCTGTTTGAATCTGTTTCATGGATTTCATTTCTTTCTTATGTTGGATGATCATGGTTTCCATTTCTTTCTTATGCTGGGCATTCATGACTTCCAGCATGATTCTGAGCTCATCTATTTTATTTTTTTATCAGTTTCTGTTCTAGAGCCTCTAATCATGTCTTTCACTGTGCTCACCATCTCTGTGGTTAGGTGGGAGATTATTTCTGTTTTGAATTTTTCTAAACCCTCATTCATCTCTTTTGTTACTTCCTGTGGTATCAATTCAGGGTGTTCAGGTGGTTGATTATCAGACTTTTCCACCTCATTTCCCCCCATAATTTGCCTTTTCAGGGGTGGAAGTCTGAGTTTGTGACTTGCTTAAATGTCTTCTCATTTTTATTTTTGGTACTGTCCTTGGTTTAGTTCTTGGGTTGATATTTTGAAGTTGCTTAGTGTAAGTATCTTTGTTGATGTATTTAGAACCCTTATGGAATGATTGCTTCTCAGAGGTGTCTTCCAGATATAGCTGGTCTTTAGGTTTTGAGTCTCTAATGGCTCTGTGGCTATCTCATTTTCATTATACCAGGAAGGACAACTGATTAGATCAATCCCAATACCTTAGCCTAAATGATACAATCAGCAACACCATAGCATCAAATACATCATTAGAGAATGACAATTTGTGGTAGTTAATAATCTATCACCTTTAAAAATGAAGGGCCTCCTTCAGGGTATGTCTCTGCTGTCACAATAGACAAGGTGGGCAGCAGTGTGCAGTTATAAGTCAATGAGTCTCAGTAAGCTAGTCCCAGACCCATGAGATTCAGGCAGATTTCTGGCTGCAAGTCACAAGTTGAGCTCCCTGTCCTCCTGCAGGGTTGCACTCTGCAAGGTTCTATTCCAGGTTCCAGCTGCCTTTCCCGTGAAGAAAGTCCAAGTTCTGATGGGAGCTAATGATCCCTCCAACTTACCAAGCATGGTTGTCTGGTGTGCCTTTATTGCAGAGATTCTGTTCACTTTTCCAGTGGGCTTCAGTTTTCATCATGGAGCCTGAGAGAGGCCCTCTCTCTGTTGTTCACTTCTGCAGCTCAGGACAGTGGCTTTTATGTCCCCCTGTGCCTCCTATCTTGGTCGCAAGCTGGTGGAGCAATGATCTATCCATTTGTGACAGTGGAGTATAGAGTTCCTGCACTACTATTGTATTAGTGCTTATTTGATTTTTCATGTCCGTTAGTATTTGTTTTATATAGTTGGGGTCACTAGTGTTTGGTGCATATATGTTTGTGATTGTCTTCTCTTCCTCTGGATTGTTCCCTTTACAAGAATGTAGTGTCCTTTTTCTCTCTTAATCAGTGTTGGTTTGAAATCCACTTGATCTGCAAAGAGGATAGCTATTCCTGCTTTTTTTTCGGGTTCCTGTCCTATGGAGTATTGTTTTCCACCTTTTAACTTTCAGTCTGTGAGTTTCTGTTTGAATTAAGTGTGTTTCCTGTATGCAGCATATTGTTGGATCTTGCTTCTTGACCCATTCTGCCAGTCTATGTCTTTTGATTGGTGAATTGAGACCATTAACATAGATAGTTATAACTGGTACATATTGAATTATCTTTGTCATGACCTTTTCCTGTTGTTGGATTCTGTCCCTTTGTATTTAATTTCTTGTCTTGCCTGATGGATTCATTCTGCTGGACTTCCTGGGGTTGTGATCCTAACTGTCTTTTCCTAGGATATTGTTTACAAGTTTTTGGTGTGCTGGTTTGGTATTCATGAAGTTCTTCAGGTGCTCTTTGTCATGAAAGTATCTTATTTCTCCATCAGTTTTGAAAGATAGTTTTTCAGTGTGTATCAGTCTGCATAGGAGGTTGTTTTCTTTGAGGGATTGAAATAATTCACTCCAGGCTCTACTTGCCTTGAGGATTTGTGTTGAGAGCTCTGCTGTGATTCTGGTGGGCTTTCCTTTGTATTCTTTTTTGATTTGTTTATTTTCTCTAACTGCTTATAGAATTTTATTTTTCTGTGGGGTTTCTGGAATTTTAACTATTATATGCCTATGTGTAGATTTTTTTTTTAAATCACAGCTAGTTTGAGTTCTATGTACCTTAATTATCTGTCAAGTTCTTTCCCTTTGCTTGGGAAGTTATCTGCCATTACTTTTGTGAACAATTTTTTTTATGTTGTTTTCACTCTCTCCTGTTTCTTCATTGACTCTGATCCATCTTATGTTATTCTTCTTTGCATCTGTCTTCTATATCTCATATTCTGTCCTCACATTGGCTCATTCTGCTGTGTAAACTATCAATAGAGTTTTTAATCTCCTGGATATCTGTTTGCATCTGTTTTATGGATTCTATTTGTTTCCTATGCTGGGATTCAATCATGTTCTTCAGCTCCTCTCTTTTTTTTTTTCTGTGTCTGCTCTAGAGTTATCAATCATGACTTGCACTATGGACACAATTTCTGTTGTTATCTGAGAAATTATTTCTGATTTCATTTTTCCCAGATCCTCTTTTGTTGCCAGTTCAGGGAGTCCAGGTGGTTCAAATTGTTCCATGTTGTTTTCTTTTGGGGTTGCCTGGAAGTCTGGTTTTTAGACTTGTTTACGTGTCTTCTCATTTCAACAGATGCAGCCTGCTGTGCCTTTGTTGAGGCAACTTTTTACTTGCCCAATGGTCTCAGCAAGCCATTGAGCAGCCTTTTCTTTGCAGGTCACCACTGTGCCAATTCCTGGGTTCATAATGGTGATCGCACAGGTGAGCTGCCCTGTTGTCCAGGCAGGTTTATGGCTGGGGCCTGTGCACACTTCAGATGGTATCTGGGCTTACCTTTGGCTAGGGCCTGCCCCCTTGTGTCGTAGTTGTCCGGGTGGGCCTTTGCCTGGGATCCATGGACTCAAGTCACTGGTATCTGAGCAGGCTTCTGGATGGGGCCTGCATGCACTTACAAATGGTATCTGGGTGTGCCTCTGGCTGCTGCTTATGCACCTGTGCATCTCTTTTCCTGGTGGGTCTTTGGTTGTGGCCTGTGGGCCCAAGCTGCTGGAGTCTGGGTGGGGCCCTGGCTGGGACCAGTGTATACCAGTATGGCTCTGGTCCATGTGGGGTTCTCACTGGGATCTGTGCAGACTTACTGATGGAATCTGGGCAGGCCTCTGGCTGTTGCTTGTGTGCCTGTGCAGCTCTTTTCAGGGTGGGGCCCTGGCTGGGATCTGTGTGCCCCTGGGCAACTCTGGTCCACACAAGAGAGAAAAGAAACAGTTCTTTGCATGCAGAAGATAGGAAAAGCAACAAGGGACAAGGCAAGCCCCTTTCTTTCCCTTATATTTTATTCAGGATGCCAGCCCTTAATCCTAGCATCACACACTCTAGATTCAGCCACCTCTGAAAAAGCCCCAAGCTTGAAGCTTTGAGGGGACATCTAGACCCAAACCATAGCAACCTCTTTTGTTCAAAAGAGGGAAAATGGTTGGAAGTGATGTGAATCCAAGTTTTCATGGCCCTATACCATAAACCTGAACTTTTCTAACCTTGCTATAGGGCTGGTCCCTCTCTGGGAACCAATGCCACTGACTCCTCCTGTCAGTCCCTTTCCAGTTGGCCACCTTCTTATCAACCTACACTGTTAGCACCCCTAGGATATCAAAGTGACTTCCTGAGTTCACCTCATACTACATCAAGATCCATTTACCATTGGGCTCCAGATTCAGGAGACTTAACATCTAAACTCATCACCATCGTACCCCTCCAGGAAGTGGTAGGACCAGAGGGCATAGCACAAGTACAGGTTAGTTTTTTTGGTTGTAGAAATCCAATAGTGCAAAGAAAAATTGGGCAAAGACTCTGAGGATCTAGAAAGGAAATGTGTTCCACACTCTAATGATGGGCTTTGATCTGACCTAGAAGGATGTCCAGTTTACCCTGGTTTCTTGTTGCTTATCTATAGACAGAGAAAAAAGTCTTTATGGCTGCCCCAGACACAAACAATGCAGCCTTTAGGGATACACCTGAAGAGAGCAGGTCTCCTGCTAATCTGTTTGGGACTCAGGTTGGGCCCAATTGGAACTACAGTAGTGATGCAGGAGAGTCTAATCCAAGATTATACCTCCAAGTTATCTTGGCAGGCATGTGCAGAGGATTGTTAAAACCCGTTAACTATTATTAGCTCAGAACCATCAATTAGGGTCTCCATGAAAACCTGATGGCTTTCCAACACCAGTTCATGTAGGCCCTCTGTAAGTATGCTAACATGGACTCTAAGCCTAGGGAGGGCCAAATTATTCTGGGCCAATACTTCATCCCCCAGTCAGTTCCAGACATTAGGAGAAAACTCCAAAAACTTCAACAGGGTCCACAGACAGGGATGAGTCTATTGGTTGATTTTGCTTTCATAGTCTTTAACAAACTTGACCAAGGCAAGGACAAATGAGAGCCAATTAAAAAAAAAGAGGTAGGCCAAAATCTTGGCCCTCATTGATCAGGCCCATAGCAAGGCCCTCAACACTAAAGGGAATCAAGGTAATCCAAAGGACAGTGAGGAAAAGTATGGGTGCTTTAAATGTAAACGGTCAGGGCACTTGGCTAAGGAATGCCCTGAAAAGCCATCAAGTCTTTACAGAACATGTCAAGATATGGGTAAAGACCTTTGACAATGGAGCAGAGTTTGCTCTTGTTCTCAGGAGACAAGATCCACTAACATGGTAGCCAGCGAAGAATGCTAGAATTGTGCTACTGATGGTGTCCAAGGAAGCCCATGTGGCCACCACAGCAACATCTCATTGTCTTAGAAGAGCTTCTGGTAACTGGAAGTTGTAGGTAAGCAAATTACTTTTCTTTTGGATACAGGGTCCACTTACTCAATCCTGAACTCCTGTTGGGAAACATTAACATTTTGTTCCTCAGTTGTTATGGACCTTGAAGGAGTTATGCAGTCAAGTTTTCTTCACCCCTACTCTTAAACTGTCAACTGGGAGATTTCCTTTTCCAGGCCACCTCCATGGTGATACCATAATGTCCCACATTAGTATTAGGAGATATATACTTCTGCTGTGGGGCACTCTCACTCAGACCCCTTGAAACCCATGTTCTGGTTGCCAGTGGCCCAGTTACTCAGACCCAATCTGCCCCATCCTCTCTGCCAGGAGTAAATCTCTGGGAATGGTACAGTGGAACCCTGGGACAAGCCTTCAGGACCACTCTGGTGATCATTCAGCTCACCATGGAACCCTATAGTGCAAATAGCAGCATAACTCCATCCTAGCATAACCCCATCTTATGTAGAACTACCATCCTCCTACAAATTTGCCTGGCTAAAAGCAAAATTCACCTCCATTTCTTGTCTAAACACTGGTCTCTACTTCTGTGGAAACTCCCTATTTCATAACCTACCTTTTACATGGAGGGGAAGTTCTACAATGGCTAGCACCTTTCTGGATGTTCTCCAATTAGTTCTCCAATAAGTCTAGCTTCTAGGTATGTCTCTGATCTGGGCTCCTCCTAGAACGGTTCCTCATCTGGACCAGGTTTAAGAGATCCCTCAAAGGTCTCCAGCAGAACCTCCCTGTCTTAGTTACTTTTCTTGTTGATGGAACAAAATACCTAATGTTCAAAAGTTAAAGGAGGAAAAGTTTATTTCAGCTTACAGTTTGTAGAGGTTTCAGTCCCTAGTCTCTTGGCTCCAAGGCACGGTGGCATGGCAGAAGAGAAACAGTCCTTGCTAAGGCAGGCAGAAAGCAGCTGCAGTGAGCCTGCTTCCTTCCTGTCCTTTATATTTCATCCAAATTACAAGCCTTTTGGGTGGTGCCATCCTTATCCAGGGTGGGCCTTCCCATTATCCATGCCCAGACCCCCACAATTCACCAATTAGTGAACTAATCCAGTACCATACAGCCGTAATTCCAGTATCACACACCCATGATTTAGCCACCTACCCAAAGCCCCACCTATGAATACATGAAGCTTTGGGAGGACATCTAGATACAAATGATTACACTCCCAAGACATTTAAGAGTCATGTGGACTTACCCTGACCTTGAATGTATGTCACTGGATTGTGAAATCCTCCTAGGTCTCTTCTGGCTGATGGGCATTCAGGTGGCTCATGTCTCCATTCAAAACTTGTTATTCCAGCAGGCATGGGAAGAGGCAATAATTGAGGCCATAGGGTCAATAAGGAAGCTTAACTTTTCTGGCTGAGCTAGTTTTGAAAAATAGGTGACCACTTTCCTTCGTTTTTGCTGAAATAGGGAAACTTACGTGACCTGTTGTTTTTGGATAAGTAATTCTCAAAAGTTAGAAACCAGTCTTGCCAAATTAAAATATCTAATTGAGGTCTATAACAATCTCAATAATAACCACAGTCAGGGTAACTGGCCGGGTTCTCTTCTCAGATCCCTTATGGGCTAAGTCTGGACCCTTATCAGACTTTTCATACCTGCCATAGTCCTCCTAATTCTTCTTTGCATTTTTGGCCCATGCCTACTTAGCAGATTAATCCAGATTGTCTTCTCCTGGCTGTAGGTTATACACCCCGAAAACATACCTGTCTTCCAACAATACCAGGAAATCTTCACTCAGGAAGATTTCTCATCTCTGGATGTAGCCAGACAATTCTGTAAAGAAAAAAAACACCTCTTACCTCTGAAATAAGCTAACTCCTTCTTAGTTGGGCCTAGAAATATGCTGAGGCTATGTGAAAAGAAACTATTGGCTGTCCATGACCAGTGACTAGCCATGGTTGCTACTTACAACAGATCCATACCATCTTTAAATCTTCTTTTGCAGCATTTCTTCTCCTCCCTAGCCTAGGTAGGGTGGGAGATCTGTGCCTTCACGTATGTAGGGTCTATGTCCTCATTCACCAGAATGCAACTACAGAAGATGGATCCCCTTCCTTCAGCATCCATAAAGATTTTCAGGTGTCCAGATCTTTTAGGGGAGAATAGAATAGTAGTTAGCATGGGCCAGTGCACACCTTCCTATCAATCATATGCTAAGTAACACCTCCCTATCATTAAGAGTCCTGCTCCTGCCTGCCTGGGGGCCTACCTCTCATCAAATAATATCCACAAAAAAATAGCCCATAAGTCAGTTCTTGGGGGGAATCCTAACATCAAGCACAGGTGCAGAAAGATCTCGAAGTGTTTGGAAGTAACCTCTGGCTACAGACAAACTCATTGTCTCTTAATCGGTATGGGTTGCATCTCATGAATACAATTATAACAGTGTGAATTGTGGGAAAGGACAAGCACAGTTAACACAGAGGATGTGACTCAGCATGAGCTGTCAAATATGCCCAGGACAGCCCTGTGGGAGGGATTTGGACTCTTGACCAGAAATAAGACACTGTGGCCCATACCTTTGGGGCTCATGTCAGTTTTCTTTGTGTTATAAGCCTGGTCCCTTTGAGCATACTATTACCTCAATAAATTTTGCTTGCTTGCTTTTTTGTATCTTTGTGACTTGTCTAATTATTTGAGACACATAAGAACCTGGACCCCTGGGACCCAAAATTGCACTGGTAAATCAGCACTATGATAACACTATGACACTGTATTACTTTTTAAAACTTTAAATTAAAATTCATAGTTGAATTTATGAGAAAGTCAGGGAAAGCCAATTTGTCAATAATGAAGAAAACAAACTGTAAAGTAAGTGGAAGTTGGAAATTTAGCTGTCTTTGGGGACAAGAAAGGAGCTTTTCCAGTTATAAATAGGGGCTTGAGTTTAACTAATTATGTGCTGAAAGAAAATAAGATGTTCAGTCCAAAAAATGCAGTAGATAAGCTGAGCTCCTGTGTTAAATTAGAATAAACACTTTGAAGCATACATACTCCATGAAAAGGCAGACAAGGAAAAGGGCTGCCTGTAATCACAGGCAGATGATGAGGAAGTCTGGGTATCACAAACTTAGCTCCACCATTGACAAAATTTTCTAAAGATTCATAACCATTGGCCTGGTTTCATTTAGATTTGTTTCAAATATGCACACAAAAGAATGCATAAGATAAAAAAGAATAAGGGTTGCCTATTAACACCATTACTATTTAACACTACACTGAAGTAAGGAGAAAAATAAATGTATAATAAACATTGAAAAGAAGGGGAAAAATTGCTGTCCATACATTAACAAAAATTACAAAATTTGAATATGGCAGAGATGATTAGGTACCAGACCAAATACCTGATCTTCATTATCAATACTGTATTATTAATTTAAAAATCAATGAGTCAGTAAGTATTAAAGAGATGCTTCTTCACTGAAGAATGGGTAATATGCGTGCACCCCTGAGTGCATGACTACACGAAGGCCCTTCATGATTACAGAAGCTTGAAGGCCCTCATTGCTGAAGGCCCATACTGGGCTGTTGAGCTGGTCTTTACATACTCAGTTTTATCATTCATGACTGCATGTTTCCAGTTGTGAATTTTGGAAATTAGGAAGCCAGGCCTGGAAGTCACCAAACTTTATTTTGTTATGCATGCTATTGTGTTTGCTGTTGTGTATTCTTTCTTCTTCAAGAAAACGTGGTATTGGGTGAAGTATGTTACTTCTTATGAGTTTAATGGTAAGTCTATACCCCACACAGCTACTGCTGGTTGAGAAGAGGAAATGTTTCATCCCCTAAATAATTTTTAAAACAAAATTCCCATAAAAGCAGAATTTTGTAACATTTGTGAAATACCAAAGACTAAGACAATTCTAAGAAAGGACAAGATTGGGTAGGGAAAGTAAAAAGCTATATTAATTAAAAAGGGTATTTTAAAAGTAAAGACATAGATTAATGAAGCAAATTAGAGAGCCCCAAAACATACCTTCACATTTATGGAAGTTTGCTACATGGTAGAATTGCCACTTAAAAAAAGTGAAATACACCACTGCCCTAGAGCACTGAGGTGAGCTGCATGGGTGCCAGCGCACCCCCCCCCCCCCGGCCGGCTGTGCCGAGCCATTACCTGGATCCATACCACAGAGTTGCAGGGGTCATAAAGGATATTGTTCTGAGCTTGAGAAGATAGGGTAGAAGTGAACAACAGAAGGAGGGCCTTTCTGAGGCCCCCTGATGAAAATTAAAGCCCACTGGAAAAGTGAAGAAAATCTCTGCAATAAAGGCACACCAGATCACGTTAGTTGGGGGAGCAGTGGTGTGGACCACAGCAGAGCAGCTGCAAGCAGATCCCAGCCAGGGCTCTACCCCAACCCTAGGCTGGGGCACACCAGCCCAAGCAAGGGCCTGCCTTGGAAAGAGCTGCACAGGCACACAAGCAACAGCCAGAGGTTCCCCCCAATACCATCAGTAAGTGTGCAAGACCCTAGACAGAAGCTTGCTCACACAACAGGAACTGGGGTGCACAGCCCCCAGCCAAAGACCCTCCCAAACAACAGGTACATAGGGGCCCTAGCCAGTGGCACACCTAGCTATCATCCCAAGTGTGCTCAGGCCCCAGCCAGAAGTCCACCCAGACAATAGGTCAGCTTAGGGATCCAAACGGCCACCTTTCTGAACCCAGGAATTAGTGTACTGGTGAGCAGCAGAGAAAAGGCAGCTCTGTGGCTTGATGAGAATTGAAGACCACTGGGTGAGCAAAAAGTTGCCTCAACAAAGGCACAGCAGGCTGCATCTGTTGAAATGAGAGGACACATAAACAAGTCTCAAACCCAGACTTCCAGATCACCTAAGGCAACCCCAAAGGGAAATGAGATGGAACATTCTGATGCGCAACCACCTGGATTTGCTGAACTGGCAACCAAAGAGGATGTGGAAAAAATGAAATCAGAAATAATTTCTCAGATAACAGCAGAGATTGTGCCCATAGTGCAAGACATGATTAATAAATCTAGAGAGGACACAGATTAAAAAAGATAGAGGAGCTGAGGGACCTAATGGAATCCCAACATAGGAAGGAAATGGAATCCATAAAACTGATGCAAACAGATTTCCAGGAGATTAAAAACTCCATTGAAAGTCTACACAGCAGAATGAGCCAATGTGAGGTCAGAATTTCAAATACAGAAGAAAAGATTGCAATTAGTGACCAGGAAAAGAAAAATTGCTTTAAAATAGTAAGGGACCATGAGAAATCAATCCAGCAGCTGCTAGACAATGCAAAGAAGAATAACATAAGAGTGATTGGAGTCAATGAAGAAACAGGAGAGAGTGCAGACAACATAAAAAAATATGTTCACAGAAGTGATGGCAGAAAACTTCCCAAGCAGAGGAAAAGAATTTGACATACAGATAAGTGAGGCATATAGGATTCCAACTAGCCTTGATTGAAAAAAATCTACACATAGCCATATAATATTTAAGATTCCAGAAACCCAACAGAAGAACAAAATTCTACAAGCAATTAGAGAAAAGAAACAAATCACCTACAAAGGAAAGCCCATCAGAATCGCAGCAGACTTCTCAATGCAAACCCTCAAGGAAAGAAGCGCTTGGAGTGATATATTTCAAGCCCTAAAGGCCAACAGTCTCCAACCCAGACGGATGTAGCCTGCAAAACTATCTTTCAAAATTGATGGAGAAATAAGATACTTTCAAGACAAAGAGCACCTTAGGAACTTCATGGATACCAAACCAGCACTCCAAAAAATTTTAGACAATATTCTAGGAAAAGACAATGAGGATGACAACCCCAGGAAGCCCAGCAGAATGAATCCATCAGGAATGAGAAGAAATTAAATGCAAAGGGGGAGAATCTAACAAAAAGAAAAAGTCATGACAATAACAAATCAATATGTTATCAGTTATAACTATCAATGTTAATGGTCTCAAATCACCAGTCAAAAGAAATAGACTGGTAGAATGGGTCAAGAAGCAAGATCCAACAATATGCTGCATACAAAAAACACACTTAATTTAAAAAGAAACTGGTAGACTGAAAGTTAAACAGTGGAAAACAGTACTCCATGGGACAGGAACCCGAAAAAAAGCAGGAGTAGCTATCCTCTTTGCAGGTCAAGTGGATTTGAAACAAAAATCTGAAACACTCCTAGTCCCAAGAATTTCAGATAAGGGACAGTCAACCTGTATGTACAAATCTATTGTGAACTTGTGTTTTCATTTCTCTTAAGTGAAAACTTAAGAACAGAAATGTTGGTTCTTAACAGTAATATAAGAAATTTCTATGTTGTTTTCCAAAATGGTTTTATCATTTTACATTTACATTAGCAGTATTAGAAAACTCTAACTGGTTCACACCTAAGCTGACATTTGTTCTTGTAAAACCTTTAACCTAATCTCCCTAATGAGTGTATAATACAATCTTGTTATTGTACTGATTAGTATTTTTCTGATTTTAGTGTTGCACACCTTTCCTTGTGCTGTACTAGCTATTTATCATTGTCTTGTATCTACTTTTTAATTGTATCTACTCATTAATCTATTAATGAGCTGTAAGTGTTCTTTACATATTCTGGTCATAGGTTATATGTATTATAAATATGTTCTGATTAAGGACTACTTTTCATTTTCTTAATGATGTCTTTTAAAGTTCTAAATTTTGATGAAATCTCATTTATCAATTTTTTTCTTATTTATTTATTTATTTATTTATTGGTACCAGGGATCGAACTCCGGTCATTGTGCTTGCGAGGCAGGCGCCGGAACTACTGAGCTAAATCCTCGGCCCAATTTTTTTCTTTTATACGTCATATGTTTTGTATCCTAGGAAATTCTTGCCCACCCTAAATTCATGAACACTTTCCCTTATAATTTCTTCTTAAAATTTTATACTTTTAGTCTTTCATATTTAGGTTCATAGATCCTTTCAAATTATTTTTATGTATGGAAATAAAGGGTTGAGGTTAATTTTTTACATATGGATACCAGGTGTTCTAGTACCATTTGTTGAAAACATTATCTTTTCCTCTGCTCTTGAGTTGAGTTTATATTCTATAAAATGCTAATGTTAAATAATCTTTCAAAAATCCATGGACTATGTTTGTGTGGTTCTATTTCTAGATTCTCTATTTTATTCCAATGACCTATATGTCTTTCCTTATGCCAACATTGCCTTGATTACTGTAGCTTTAGAAGAAGTCTTAAAATTAGGTAATAAATGTTTTCCCACACTGTTATTTTTTGTCTTTTACTTTTCCAGGTCCTTTCTATTCCTACAAAACTTTTAAATTTCAATATCCAATTCTTCATTTATAGCAAGTATAAATAGATCTGAATTTTTATATATACATTGTGTTTTCTTTTTCTTTTTCTTTTTTTTTTTTGGTGCTGGGGATTGAACTTGGGACCTTGTGCTTGCGAGGCAGGCGGTGGAACCACTAAGCTAAATCCCCAGCTACCTTGTGTTTTCTAATCCTGCTAAATCCAAATACAAGTTCTAGAGGCTCCTAGAGATTTCTTAGTATTTTTCCTGTAGATGATCATTTGATCTACATATAAAGATTTTACTTCTACCTTGCCATTCGTATCCTAATTGTGTCATTTTACTGCTAGACAATTTTGGTTTGGGCCCATGTTTCAGAGTTTAATGGACAGATGAAGAGTAGGCATATCTGCCCTTGTTCCTCATCTTTAGGAGAAAGCATTGTTTATATCTTTTCCATTCAAATAAGAGGTTCTCGCTGGAAGTATGGAGTACATGTCTTTTATCTGTTGAGAAGGTTCTGTTCTACTTCTAGTCTCCTGATAGCTTTTACTATGAACAGCTGTAGAATTTAGTCCAGTTCTTTTTCTGCAACTACTGATAGGGTCTTTTGGCTTTTTCCTTTCTTTTGTTAAAATGATGACTTATGGGGGTTGATCTTCCAGTGCTGAACCAACACTGACATCCCTATAATAAAACCACTTTCTACATCCTGCCAGATCTGACTTCAAATAGTTTGTTTTGTTAAACAAATTTTTATAAATGTTCATACTTTTTTCTTCTATTATCTTTATCCAGTTTTAGTATTAGCACAATATTGATTTCCTAAAATGAGGGGAGATGTGTTCCTTCTTTTTCTGTTTTAAATGTTTGATATAATTTATTAGTTAAAAATGTAGATGAGCCTGTTGTTGTCATATAGGTAGGTTTTCAAGCTAGGAATATACTTTCCTTAATATGTGCTATTCAAATTTTATATTTCTTCCAGAGTCAGTTTCATTAATTTGTCTTCCAAGGTACTTCATAAAAGCTGTCAAATTTATTTCAAATAGATTTTTGTAATATGCTTTCTATATCCTTTTAAATTCTGTAAAACTGTGGTAATATCCTCTAAATCTTGATATTGTAATTTTAAAAAATATATAATTGATATTGTGTAATAGGAAGAAAAGGTCTAAAGGGGTAGGGGAAGTGGGAGGTGTAGGGGAAAGGAAAGAAGGGAAAAGAAAAAATATGAGAAAAGGAAAAAAAATGGAAACAAAGTCTTTGTAAATAGGGAAGGGTGGAGGGGGTGAAGGGAGAGCAGGGGAATGGGGATAAAATAAGAACTAAGATATGTCATGTAAAGGTACAAGATCCCAATGATGAATGCAACTGTATTTTATACCTAAAATGTACCAGTAAACTTAATGGGAAAAAAAAGTGAGAACCAGGGGTGGAAGCATGATACTGGGAAGGCTGAGGAAGGATGATCACTTGAGCCCATGAGTTTGAGGCTAGCCTGGGCAACATGGCAAGATCTCTCCTAAAAAATACATACACACACACACACACACACACACACACACAAACACACACATCTTTATGGTCTCAAAGTAAAGAAAACTCTCAATACATTTTAAAAATCTTTAAAGGAATGAGTCAATTGATACTAAAAGGGAAAATTCTATGGATTAAAACCAAATTGGATTATTAGCCAGAATATTTAATAATTTTTGATACTTTGACAAATAAGAAAATGTAAACACTTTCCAAAATGGTCACTGGCGATGTAAGGTGAATTAAAAGAAAAAGAAATACCATATGATCAATAAGTCCATGAAAAGATAAAGCTCACTAGGAATCTGAAATCTATTAAAACTGATTTGACACATTTTGGACCATATAAATTGGCAAATATTATATGTCTGACCATGCCAAATGTTGAGCAGAGGGAATTTACAAAAACTATTGATGAGGTTATCAATTATTCTTTTCTTTGAAAGAGCCATGTGCCATAATTAATCAAGTTGAAGGTGCATTTGCCTTGTAGCTAAGCCAGCAATTCCATTCCTTGGTATAGATCCTAAAATAGATATTCTTAAAGTTCACTGAATTAGAAAAGTTGGGGGTGGGATACACCAATTGGCTTTTAACCAACCTTCCAAGTGATTACCATACATATTAAAAGTTTGGTATCTACCACCTTGAGAAAAGTCACATATGCCTATAAAGAAATTTATGTTTATTACAGAATTATTTGTAATAGTATACAGATGAGAAATATTCCAAATATTCATTAGCAGAGAGTATAGAAATAAGTTCTATTATAGTCCTATAATCAAATACTATACTGAAATTACAATGAATGAACCAGAATTTATATGTATCAACATGGATAAATCTACAAAATATAATGCTGAGTTTAAAAAATGAGTGCAAAAGCAATCTATTGAAGACATCCTTTATATTAAGTTTTAATATATTTAAAACTTTATATTAGTTTATGGATATTGCATTTATTATAAAACTATGAAATATGCGTATGAATAACAGGAATTAAATCAGAATAGTAGTTACCTCTTAAAGCGAGAACAGGAACAGTGTCAAGGGAGTTATACAAGAGATGACTTCTATTTGTAAACTTAAATTTCATGGGCTTTGTGGTGCATACACAGGAAGTTGTTATATTATTCTATGATTTTTGAATGCCTGAATTATTCAATTAAAGAAATGAAGTAAAAATTCAATTACATATAAAAATGGGTCATGTGGGGACATGCAATGAGGGTTAAGACAAACCGAGAATTCCTGCTCAGTCCAAAGGTGACCACATCTACTCAGCATCAGCCCATTCTTACTATGCAGGAATGCTCACCCAACTGCAGATTTCCCTATCTTTCAAGCACAATAAAAGAAGTAGATTGTTAAGAAATACACTAATATTTGAATATTTGTAAGTAACTAAAAAGAAATCCATTATGCAGATCTAACAGTATAGGATTAAAGTTACTTTTAATTGTTTATTCAGTTTGTTCCTTTTATAGCTGATGCCAATGGTAAGTTATTAAAGTTCAGGATAAAAAAAGTTTAGAACTTGGGAAGACTGTGGTTTTGGATCCTATTGTGAAGAGCCATTGAAACTGCAGTTCAGAAGAAAGGAATAGTGCTAAGTACAGTGGACCTTCAAGTTACGACTGGCCTGACATATGAACAACTTGGGTTATGACCAGAATTTTAATTTTAACTTATGAACAAAGTCTTGAGTTATGACCTGAATGCCAGCCACTTGTGCTTCCATATGGTCTCAGATACAGATTTAACCCTTTAAGAGTTCCGGAAGGAACATTACAACATCCTTTCTTGTGTAGGGTTAATTGAGAGATCCTGGGCCAATGTCTCTCTAAGGACAGAGATATGCCTGTATACAGGAGAGAGACTTTGAAGGATGTGTAGAGGAGCCTGAGCTTTCAATTGGCCAACTTGAGTTACAACCAGCTCTCACAAACAAGTTGAGTTCATATGTCAAGGGTCCACTGTAATCAAGAAAATGCCTCTAGATACTGATGTATCAAAGAAAGTACTGGACTTCTTATAAGGGTTTATTACCCATGTGGGCTTAATTATAAAGCAGGTGGTGTGTGACCACATGGAAGAGATTGTAGCCTTCCATCTAAAGGAAGCATGTAAGAAGGGTTGGGTACAAAATAAAATTACTAAGGTAAACAGAAAACAAGAGAAGTTCTCACAGAATGGAGAGAAAAAAGTCAGAGTAATTAAGATGAGGAAAGAGGAAAGAGAGATGTAGAGGGCCTGTCCAGAAAATACAATCTATGTGTAATAGGAATACCAGAAGCCGAAGACAAAGCAAATGAGGCTGAAACAATAATTACAAATCTAATTGAAGAAAATTTTCCAGAGTTGAATGAAGTAGGCCTTAAAATGGAGAAGGCTCACAGGATACCTTCAAAATTTAATGAGAAGAAAGTGACAACTAGACATTTCCTCATGACTTTTTAAAATTTCAAGGATAAAGAAAAATTTTGCAGCATCCAGACAGATGAATTGAGTTACCTATAAAGGAACAAAAGTCAAACTGACCTCAGATTTTTCTCTTACAATTTTAAATGCCAGAAGATAATTAAGCAATATTTACAGTTATAAGCAAAAATAATTTTGAACCAAGAATTATATATCTTGCCAAGTTAGTATTTGTATGAAAGAAACTGGAAGACTTTCTCAGATACCAAGGGATTAAGGAAGTATATTGACCAAGAACCTTCTCTGCAAATTTTGCTGAATGATTTACTGCAGCTAGTAGAAAGATTTAAAAAGAGTAGGGAGATAATTTTATAAAAGATTTGATGATTTAAACTAGTTAAGAAAATGAAGCCTAAAATTGTTACATATAGGGTAATAAACCTAAATGAAAAATAGATTTGTAAGCTAGAACTAAAATTTTCAATTTATGTAGTTTTCAACTGTCAAAGTGCAGTACAAATGTTCAATGTATTGGGCAAATACTGTTTTACCATGTAATAATATGAAGCTGCATATTTTTAAGCCAAGTGTATATTAGATAAACAGAACAATGTGGGTAGGACAAGTACAGAAAAGACACTCTAAATGTTAATCTGACTAAATTGGAAAAGAGTACAGTTTTATTTTCTTAAAAAAACCCCAACAGGTTCATAATGTAAATATTGATAATGTAAATTTATCAGAAAAATTTCAAAGCACTGATTGGAGAGGGGTAGATATGTTTGAAATACTGACTGGGAAAATCAATAATTACTGCATCAGATGGTAGTTCATGTAAGTCAATTTGCCATTGAGTTATGGACAAAAATAGATTATATACATGCCAAGTTTCTGGAATGAAAATCAAGTGAAAACCCATGAAAAAAGTAGCAAAAGAAAAATACCAAGGAAGTGTTAAAATTTTCATAAAAGATACTGACAGTTATAGAGCTGAATTATAAACATAAACTGGTTAAATTCCTAATTAATAATACCCCAATTGAGTAAATAAAAAGTCAATTTCTGATTCAAGATACTCACATTTCTACAAAACAACAGTTGAAGGAGTTTAAAGGTAATAGAAACTCCTTAGGTCATAGAAATGGAGAATAACATTTTTATTAGGAAGAAATAAGGATGTTTTAAGAACTTGCACATTTTAGAGACCATGTGGCATTCATATGTAAGGTTTTTGTTCAATATCTTCATGTGGGTGGTAGTTTTACTGTTGTAAACTGATATAGATACATACATTTTTAAAACACAAAATTAGTGATTTTATTGATTGAGTAATCCTTCAATTAAAGAGAATACATGAGGCAAAAAAAATTTATGATAAGTCCATCTGATGTCAGATTTGTCTTTTTTACAGATACATTTGGGATTATTGGGTCACATTATAGATATAGACCTTCAAATATAACAATGTTTTCCAGGTTGTATGCAACCAACTATGAAGTGTCAATAATCCTAGGCCTTAAGGCAAAAAAATAAGAGTGTTGGGGTATAGACAAGGTCCAGATATTGTTCTCCTGTATTATTTTATACAATGTACAAAGAGCTAACTAAATGCTTTATATAGTACTAAAGAATACATATAATTGTGTTATGACAGCCCAGGCTGCCAAATGTCTGAGGGACATCTGGGTGACTTTGAATAAGACTTTTAGTTTCCTTAAGGCTCTAGCTCTTTCTGATAGAAGTAACCACATCCAGCTACCACAGACACTCAGCTCAGTCTCAGATTCATTAGTATTTCTTTAATTAACAAATGAGTTAATAAAACCAGGGCAGTGGCGCATGTCTGTAGTCCTAGGTACTTTCAAGGCTGAGATGGAAGGACTGCTTGAACCTAGGAGTTCCCTGTCAGCCTGAGTAACATAGTGAGATTGTCCCTCAACCCCAGAAGTGAATAAATAAGTAAGCTAATATATAAAATGAAGAACTTAGTCTGAAAATTGTGTTCTGTGGTGTATAATGCTGTGAAAATATTTCTAACCTGCCTGTTAACCAGATTGACAATAATAAAATGCATTTTATAATGAAACCAGAAGATGGCAATAGAGTAACATAAGTCTAGACATCAGGGGCACTTCATGTACTTTTATGTAGCCTTTGTTCTTCAAGATATTTCTATAAACTAGTTCTCCAACCTTTTGTCTCCCAATTCCTGCAAACAGCTTATTATGCAAATGGGCTCAAACACATATTTTTCTTTAGGAAAAAAAGGCAAATAGCAAGATCCCACACAGTAAAAGCATTATCATACTGTGTGCAAAAGATTATCCAGCAGCCTTTCTCAGCTAAAGAAGTTTTTATTTTAAGAAATTTGTGAGAAAATAAAAAAGCAGAAGATTGTCCAGAGAAAGTAAAACACCTCAAAACTGACCTGCATGTATGTGTAACTGCTTTCAGCTCTGATATATGATGTGTAATATAACACAATGGTAAATACTTTAGTATCTTTTAAGATTCAGGTTCAATCTAGGGGCTGGGGATTTAGCTCAGTGGTTCTGCCTCCTGCCTCACAAGCGCAAGGTCCTGAGTTTGATCCCTGGTACCAAAAAAAAAAAAAAAAAGATTCAGGTTCAGTCTTGATTTTACCATTTACAGACTCTGATCACCAGAAAGTTTCTCTTTCTGACAATTTCTTCATCTGTAAAATAGGAGTAATAATAATAATAGCTGTTATCTTGTAGTGATATTATAAGGATTAGATGAAATGATACATTTAACTCTGACATGTAATAGGAAGCTAAAAATGTTTGCTATTATTCTTGCCATTTAATCTGTAGGGAAGAAACTTGCATTGTATTAGTTTCAAGATTGTGTCAGAGTATTTTTTGTTTTCTTAAGTATGTAGTGGGAATAAAAGAGAAATAAAAACTTCCATGAGCAGGTTGTGAGTTTTTATTTACAGTGGATGTTAACTAACAACTATCTTGTTTATTGGTTTATTTGTTTTTTGAGAAGTGGTCCAGGTTGTACTTGAACTCACTATGTAGCTCAGGCTGGCCTCAAACTCACCAGGATCCTCCTACCTCAACCTACTGAATCCTGGGATTATAGGCAGAAACCATAATGTCTTGCACTCTTGCTTTTATATCAGAGCTAAAGGGAAGGATACTGGGGTTTTATTTCATTTCCCTTTTTTGTCACTGATATATTACCCTTAACACACTGTATTCAATCTCCCCTAATCAGATGAGATTGGGTGCATTCAGGGTGGTATGGCGGTACACTCAATCTCCCTTAATCAATTTATCAAGTCAGTCTGGGCCCATTTCTACTTATTGAGAATGAGATTAAGATTTATAGAGCAGGACTATGTGATCTTATTTGTGACTGTGATAGTAGCAAAAATATCAATAAATCAAGATCTTCATATTGTTTGATCTGAGATATAGGTACTGACTAGGAACACAGTTGTTTCATATATGAAGTTTTTCATTTTAATTTGCATAAAACAAAACAACTATGCACAAACCAGTAAAGGGGTTCCAACCTCTAAGTTGAGAGAGAAACACCTCTCAGAGAAACTTACCTTTGCAGAAGTCTGTGTGCCTGGGGAGAAAAGCCACAGTGATAATTGACAATTTCTTTCATATCAGATAAAGCAGAAATGAGACTCAGTGGACTGTACACAGTATTATCACATTCACTGTCTTTATGGGTGTGCTGTTACCTGATCTACTGTCATTTATTCTCTCTTCAAAATCTAGGTGGTATCAATAATTGAAGCTAATACTTTCCCTTTAAATACTAAAATTCTGCCAAGCCAGAGATTCTCATCTCTGGTTGCACATTAGTAACAACTGAGTGTTTAAACATGTTACAGTCAGGATCTCCTTGCAGATCTCTTTAATCAGAATTTCTGGGAGCAAGAATGTAAATCACTATTTTTAAATGTTCTTTAGGTGACTTTAGTATGCACCATGGTTGTGTACAGCTGAGTGAAGTATTAGAAGGTTAGCATTCCTAGGTTGGCTTTGGAAAGTCTTTTTATTAACTTTCTGTCCAGTCTTCGCTAGCTGTCTTACAAATGCTTTATATTCTCAGCATTTTCTTCTCCACCTGTCAGTAGGTCTACTTCTGGCTGAACCAAATTCAGTATATCTGATGGGATTTCTTTCACTTGCCACCTCTCTACTCCTTACTAAAGAAGCTCTGCTTTACAGGTACTGTTTTTTCTACTCCTATCCAACCCTGAAGTGTCTTTTTTCCTCCCAAGGCTTGCTCTTTCACCAAAAGCATCCATATGTCCTTCAGGATTGTGCTTCTTCAATTATCCCCTGTTATCAATTCAGGCACAACAAGCTTTTGGGTATGGACTACAATGCAATAGTCAAGGTGTCCTGTTAAGAAAGAAAGAGAGACCTAACTATACTGTGGTGTGATTTGAGCAAGAGGAATACATAAAGAATATAAAAGAAGCAAAAAAGGAAGGTGTTTACCAATTTTTCTGTACCTAATTTCTTCTAAGCTGAAAAAGAGCACATATACTAAGTGGCAATCCATTTCCCCTAATTTTTAATTTTCCTGCCTTTTCATTCACTGCCAAGTTTTGTGAAAGAGTGACTTATATTTTGTGCCTCCAATTCTCTACACATTTCTTAACCTGCTTCCATTCTAGTACTGTTTGGACTGTTAATGTTCTCTAATTTTCATTCTTTGATGATTCAATAATTATCACTTTAATCTAGAAAATCAATCTCAATAAAAGTTTCAAGCCTGATAAACCATTAGCATCTTGAGGGTAGAAACAGTATCATAATTATTTTTAAAAATACAAGTGGTAAGTATATTGTAATATATCCAGTGTTAGATAAGTTCATCTTCCAAGTTTGCATTCTGTATTTCTAATTGTCTTTGTTATGTCTACATGCTTTCAAAAATTTAATTTTACCCTATCTTATTCTTTTCACTTATTCTTCTGAATCAAGCTGTTCATATTTTTAAGCAAATGAAACAGCCACCATGTACCAGGAACCATGCTAGCTACTAGGGATACATTGGGAACAAAGGTGATGTGGTCTCCTTTCTTATGAACATTATCCCTAAGCTGGGATTCCTGACTCACTGTAATACTGCCACCACTCTTTAGACATCTTGGCCTAAAAGTCTGAAATAATAACTTCCTTCTCATTCATTGAAGTCCTTCATATTCTATCTTAGTGAAGGCTCCGGTACCAGTGGATTGTTGTGATACCTTCTCAATTGCTTTTCAATTCCGCCCCCCCCCCCCAAATATTCTTAGAGTTCCACTCTGAACACTTTACTTTTCTGTTCAAATACTTTCAGCAATTTGCACTTCACTTCTTTGCTCAAAGCCTATGGGTTGGTTCAAAATTCACAGGCTAATATGCAGAGTCCTTTATAGTCAGGCCCTGCCACTCTTACCAGCTGTCTCTCTAACAGCTGTTTCACACACATTCCAGCTCCAACCAGAGAAGTCTCCAGGAAGCTCCTATTTGCACATTTTGTGTTCTCCGCTCTGGTTCTTGCTCTTGCCCTGTGTCCTACTAGATTTGCCTCCTCTCCATTTCTTATTCATTGGAACCCAATCCACTCCTAACAGTTCCTTTCATTCTCAGTTTTTGCCCTCCTTTCCTGCCCCCATCCCACATAATCTCCTCTACTTGGGAATTACAGTAAGGAATTATTAACACTTTTTCTCTAGAGCACAAGTGTCCACCCTTTCTGTTTGCCTGGGCCACAATGAATGAAGAATTGTCATGGGGTGCATGTTAAAAATATATATATATATAAATAAATATATATATATATATATAAACTTCCTCCATTATATGTATATTTTTATTATAACATTCAAAATGGTCACCTACAGAGTCAGGTGTGGAAGAGTGCAAAAGGGCTGTCTGTGCACTGGAGAGCCAAACCATCCCATCAAAGGTGGAAGAGCTATAGCTCACTGCAAAGTCTCACTGGCAGCTGAAGAGTCTACACTGAAAAGCTGAAGAGCCTGAACTGAGAGGTTGAAGAGTCTATGTGAGAAGCCTGGAGATGGACATCCTAAGGGGATGGCAAAGACTGGAGCTCCTATGAAGAAACCAATGTAAGCCTTTCTTCTTCTTTCCCCTTTTATTTCATTCAGACTACAGGCCTATTGGTTGGTGCCACTCACACTCAAGGTGGATCTTCTGTGTTCAGTAAATCCATTCAGCCACACTCAGAACTATGTTAAGCCAATCAGTTGAGCATTTCTTACTTAAGTGACATAATAGATAACTATCACAGCATCTATCACATACCATCTGCATTTGTTTTTCTAGTAGCAATACCTTTAATAGATGTCACGGTGTGAGACCATGGTGGCAACGAGAATGAAAGATTATTCAGAGATGAGACTTAGTTTAATCACTAAGAGGCCCAGAGGGGCTTCCTCAACTGAGAATGCCCAGCATTAGCCCCCAACAGAGAGTTCTCTTGAAGCCAAGAATCTCTGGCTTTTATTTAGAATACTAATGTAAGAAAAAAAAGCAGAAGAAAAGTAGTTTGGGCAAGGAACTCTCAAGGTTAAGCAGTTTGTCAAGGAAAGGGAAAAGGCAACAGCTAAATGCAACATGCTTCGTTAATTTAAACTTCTCCCCAAGCAAATTCCACACAAATAGACAAGACCAAAAGTTTCAATACAAGCTAATTTTTTTACAAGCTCACCAAATTATTTTATATGGTTAGGTATATTTATATTCCTTTATAAGAAGGATAAAGAGTATATGTTGCTCATCAATCAACTGAGTAAGAATTCAGCATATATATTATTTTAATAATCTCAATCATGAAATCAGAAAGCATTGCATTGTGGATTTATAACATTTTATGTTGGCCAATTAATGGTATTTTTATTTTTATTTATTTTTGTTTGTTTTTTGGTACTGGGGATCAAAGTCGGGACCTTGCACTTATAAGGCAGGTGGCAGAACCACTGAGCTAAATCCCCAGCCCTATATTTTTGGATTTCTTATTATTTATGTTTGGAACTGGTAGGTATTAAGAAATCACTATGTATACTAAAGTATTCAAGACCCCTGCCAGCACACAAGAGATGAACTCTGCCGGCGCCAGCAGCACCCTGCTTGTGCCCCCCGCCTCCCCCGTCAAAATGAGAAGACACATAAACAAGTCTCAAAACCAGACTTCCAGATAACCTACAGCAACCACAAAGGGAAACAAGATGGAACAATCTGATACTTAACCACCTGGACCCCCTGAACTGGCAACAAAAGAGGATCTGGAAAAAATGAAATCAGAAATAATTTCTCAGATAACATCAGAGATGGTGCCCATAGCACAAGACATGATTAATAAATCTAGAGAGGAGCTCAGGAACACAATGGAATCCCAACATAGGAAGCAAGTGGAATCCATAAAACAGATGCAAATAGATTTCCAGGACATGAAAAACTCCATTGAAAGTCTACAAAGCAGGATGAGCCAATGTGAGGACAGAATTTCAAATATAGAAGACAAGATTGCAATTAGTGACCAGGAAAAGAAAAATTGCTTTAAAATAGTAAGGGACCATGAGAAATCAATCCAGCAACTGCTAAACTATGCAAAGAAGAATAAGATAAGACTGATCGGAGTCAATGAAGAAACAGGAGAGAGCGAAGATGACATAAAAAAACTATTCACAGAAGTGATGGCAGAAAACTTCCCAAGCAGAGGAAAGGAACTTGACATACAGATAGGTGAGGCATATAGTACTCCAACTAGACTTGATAAAAAAAAATCTAAAATAGGCATATAATTGTTAAGATTCCAGATACCCAACAGAAGAACAAAGTTCTACAAGAAGTTAGAGAAAAGAAACAAATCACATACAAAGGAAAGCCCATCAGAATCACAGAAGATGTCTCAACACAAACCCTCAAGGCAAGAAGAGCTTGGAGTGATGAATTTCAAGCCCTAAAAGAAAACAGCCTCCAACCCACATTGATGTACCCTGAAAAATTATCTTTTAAAATTGATGGAGAAATAAGATACTTTCATAATAAAGTGGTCAAAAATAAAGGATAATGATGTCTCCAACTTACCCCCTTTTGTGTATGTATGAAAGAGAAAATTATACATAAATGTGGAAAAGCATTAGCAGTTACAAATCTGGTGAAAGATAGTTCTTTGTAATGTAATTTTTGTGAGCTTGAAATTGTTTCTTTTTATTTTTTTCTTTCATTAGTACATTTTAGGTATACAATTCGTTTACATTTATTATTGGGTGTTTGTACCTGTACATGATAAATATTGGTTCTTATTGTTTTCCCCATTACCTGTGCACCCTTCAACCCCTCCACCCTTCCCTATTTACATAGATTTCATTTCCATTTTTTTCTTTTCTCATAGTTTTTCCTTTCCCTCTTTTCCTTTCCCTTTCCCCTCCCTTCACTCCTTCGTCTTTGGACCTTTTTTCCTATTTCAAATTATCAATTATTCATTTTAATCATTTTAACCCTTGGTTATACTATCAGTTTCTCAAACAAGAGAAACTATTTGGTATTTACACATCTGTGTCCCATTTATTTCACTTAAGAGTATGGGGTCAATATGCATCCATTTAGCTATAAATGACTCTAGTTTTTCATTCTTTATGGCTGAGTTGTACTCCATTTTATAAAAAATTCACATTTTCTTTATCCAGTTTCCAGTTGATGGGCACTTGGGCTGCTTCCAAGATTTACCTATTACAAACTGTGCAGCTATGAACAAGGGTGCACATATATCACTGTGGTATGGTTCTTTCAATTCTTTTGGGAAGATACCCAGCAGGGGAATAGCTGGGTCAAATGGGACCTCTAGTCCTAGTTCTTTGAGGTATCTCCACACTGACTTCCACAGTGGTTGCACCAGTCTGCACTCCCACCAACAATGGAGAAGGGTTCCATTCTCCCCATAACTCCACCAGCATTTGTTATTTGTTGATTTCTTGATAGCAGCCATTCTTTCTGGGGTGAGGTGGAATCTCAGTGTTGTTTTCATCTGCATCTCTCAAATGACGAGTGATGTGGAACATTTTTTCATATATTTGTTTGCTGCTTTTACTTCTTGGTTTGAGAAATGTCTGTTCATTTCAGATGCCCATTTTTGAATTGGGTCTTTGAATTTGGGGGCTCTGATTTTTTTCAGTTCTTTATATATTCTAGATAGTAGTCCTTTGTCTGAGGTACAGCTGCTAAAAAATTTTTCCCATATTGTAGGTTGTCTATTAGCTCTGTTGGTGGTTTCTTTTGCAGTGCAGAAGCTTTTTAATAAGATGAGATCCCAGTTGTTGATTCTTTCTGCTAGTTCCTGTGCTGCTGAGGTTTTGTTCATGAAGTTTTCTCCTATGCCAATGTCTTCAAGAGTTCTACCTAACTTATCTTCCAGCAAGTTTAGTGTTTCTGTCTTAATGTTTATATCTTTAATCCACTTAGATCTTAGTTTAGTGCATGGTGATAGGTATAGGTCTAGTTTTCATCTTTGACAGGTTGAAATCCAGTTTTTCCAACACCATTTATTAAATAGGCTATCTTTCCTCCAATGATGGTAGTTGGCTACTTTTTCAAAGATGAGGTGGCTGAGCATGTCTGGAGTTGTTTCTGCATCTTCTAATCTATTCCACTGATCCTTAGGTCTGTTCCTTTGCCAGTACCATGCTGCTTTTATCACAGTAGCTTTGTAGTATAGTTTCAAGTTGGGGATTGAGATACCCCCAGCCATGTCTCTGTTGCCTAGGATTGCTTTAGCTATTCTAGGTCTCTTATGGTTCCAAATGAATTTTTGGATTGTTTTCTCTAGTTCTGTGGAGTATATTGTTGGAATTTCAATTAGCATTGCATTGAATCTATATAGTACTTTTGGAAGTATGACCATTTTCACTATATTGGTTCTTCCTACCCAGAAGCAAGGGATGTCTTTCCATTTTCTTGTATCCTCTTTGATCTCTTTTTTCAGAGTGCTATAGTTTTCAGTGTAGAGGTCTTTTGCTTCCTTTGTTAGATTGATTCCTAGATATTTCATTTTTTGGGGATGCTATTGTAAATGGAATTGTTTCCCTAATTTCTCTCTCAGTGAGTCTGCTATTTGTGTACAAGAAGGCTATTGTTTTTTGAGTGTTGACCTTGTATCCAGCTACTCTACTGAATCTGTCAATTAAGTCTAGAAGTCTTCTGGCAGAGTTTTTTGGGTTTTCTATGTAAAGTATCATATCATCAGCAAATAATGACAGTTTAACTTCTTCCTTTCCTATCTTTATTCCTTTTATTTCTTTTATTTCTTTCTCTTTTCTAATTGCTGTGGCTAATGTTTCCAGAACTATATTGAAAATGAGTGGTGATAGTGGGCATCCTTGTCCTGTTCCTGAATTTAGCATGAAAGTTTTCAGTTTTTAACCATTTAGTATGATGTTGGCTGTTGGTTTATCATAGATAGCCTTAATCAGGTTGAGATAAAGACCTTCTATTCCAATTTTCTGTAGGGTTTTTATCATGAATGGATGCTGGATTTTGTCGAATGCCTTTTCTGCATCTATTGAGTTGATCATATGGTTTTTGTCCTTGACTCTGTTGATATGGTGTATTACATTTATTGATTTATGAATGTTGAACCATCCTTGCATCCCTGGGATAAATCTGACTTGGTCAGGGTGTATGATCTTCTTGATGACCCTCTGTATTCTGTTTGCCAGTATCTTTTTGAGGAGTTTTGCATCTATATTCATTAGGGAGATTGGTCTGTAGTTCTCTTTTTGTTTTGGGTCTTTCCCTGGTTTTGGAATGAAAGTAACACTTGCTTCCAGGAATGAATTTGGAAGTATTGCTTCCCTTTCAGTTTCCTAGATGAGTTTAAAGAGTAACGGCATTAGTTCTTCTTTAAATGTCTTGTAAAATTCAGCAGTGAAGCCATAAGGACCTGGGCTTTTCTTTGTTGGTAAATATTTTATTACATTTTCAATTTCACTCATTGTAGTTGGGGCATTTAGAATTTCTATATCTTCTTCATTTAACTTTGGCAGTTTGTATTTATCTAGGAATCTGTCCATTTCTTCTGTGTTTTCCATTTTATTGGAGTAGAGGTTCTCGAAGTAGGTATTGATGATCCTCTGGATTTCTGTTGGATCTGTTGTGACTTCACCTTTTTCGTTCTTAATTGCATGGATTTGTGCCTTTTCTTTCCTTTTTTTGATAAGGTTGGCTAAAGGTTTATCGATTTTATTTATTCTTTCAAAAAACCAACTCTTTGATACTTTGATTTTTTATTGTTCTCTTAGTTTCCATTGCATTGATTTCTGCCTTGATCTTTATAATTTCCTCTCTTGTATGAGCTTTGGATTCATTATTATCTTCTTTTGCTAGGAGCTTGAGGTTCAGCATTAGGTTATTTATCTTAGTTTTCTCTGTTTTCCTAATATGGACATTCACTGCTATGAATTTCCCATGTAGAACTGCTTTCATTGTGTCCCACAGATTCCTGTATGTTGTACTGGCATTATCATTTACTTGTAGAAAGTGTTTAATTTCTCCTTTAATTACTTCTGTGACCCAGTGGTTGTTCAAGAGGGTGTTATTCAGTTTCCATGTGTTTGTTGGGGTTTTGCAGTTTCTTATATTATTGATCTCCAATTTTATTTCACTATGGTCTGATAATATACAAGGGGCAACTTCAATTCTTTTACATTTACTTAGACATGTGCTATGAGCTAGTATGTGGTCTATTCTGGAGAATGACCTGTGTGCAGCCGAAAAGAATGTATATTCTGATTTTGTGGGGTGGAACACTCTGTAAACATCTATTAAGTCCATTTGTTCAATAGCTTGGTTCAGGTCTAGAATTTCCTCGTTAACTTTTTGTCTAGATGATCTGTCTATTTGTGATAGTGGGGTATTGAGGTCCCCCACTACAATTGTGTTAGTGTTTATTTGGTTTTTCATGTCTATTAATATTTGTTTTGTATAGTTGGGGGCATTTGTATTTGGTGCATATATATTTAGAATTGTCATCTCTTCCTCTTGGATTGTTCCCTTCACAAGGATGTAGTGACCATCTTTGTCTCTCTTAATTAGTTTTGGTTTGAAATCTACTTTGTCTGCAAATAAGATTTCTACTCCTGCTTTCTTCTGGGTTCCTGTGGCATGGAGAACTTTTTTCCAACCTTTTACTTTCAGTCTATGAGTTTGTTTTTGAGTTAGGTGTGTTTCTTGTATACAGCATATTGTTGCATTTTCCTTTTTAATCCATTCTGCCAGTCTATTTCTTTTGATTGGTGAATTGAGGCCATTAACATTGATGCTTATAATTGATAGATATTGATTTATCCTTATCATGATGTTTTACTTTTGTTGGCTCTTTTATTTCTTATTTTTTCCCCCTTTCCCTTTAGTGTCTTACCTTGCCTGGTGGCTTCCCTCTGTTGGGCCTCATGGAGTTGTGGCCTTCTTTGCTTTTTTCTAGAATATTGTTTAGAATTGCTAGTAGTGCTGGTTTGGTGTTCATGAAACTTCTCAGGTGTTCTTTGTCATGGAAGTATCTAATTTTCCCATCAATTTTGAAAGATAATTTTGCAGGATACAACAGTTTATGTTGGAAGTTATTTTCTTTTAGGGCTTGAAATACTTCACTCCAGGCTCTCCTTGATTTGAGGGTTTGTGTTGAGAAGTCTGCTGTGATTCTGATGGGGTTTCCTTTGTATGTGATTTGTTTCTTTTCTCTAACTGCTTATAGGATTTTTTTTTTCTGTTGGGTTTCTGGGATCTTGACTATTATATGTCTAGATGTAGATTTTTTTTTTGATCATGGCTAGTTGGAGTTCTACATGCCTTACTTATCTGTATGTCCCATTCTCTACCTCTGTCTGGGAAGTTTTCCACTATTACTTCTGTGAACAGTTTTTTTTATGTCAGTTGTGCTTTCTCTTGTTTTTTCATGGATTCCTATCTCTTATATTATTCTTCTTTGCATCACCTAGCAGTTGTTTGATTGATTTCTTATGGTCCATTACTATTTTCATGAAATCTCTATTTTCTTGGTCTCTAACCACAATCCTGCCTTCTATATCTGATATTCTATCTTCAGATTTCCTTAATCTGCTGTGGATACTTTCAATGGAGTTTTTGATCTCCTGAATATCTGTTTGACTCTGTTTCATTGATTCCATTTCATTCTTATGCTGGGCAATCATGGTTTCCATTTCTTTCTTATGCGTGCATTCATGGCTTCCAGCATGTTTCTGAACTCATCTATTTTTTTGTCTGTTTCTGTTCTAGATCCTCTAATCATGTCTTTCACTCTGCTCACCATCTCTGTAGATATCTGGGAGATTATTTCTGCTTTGAATTTTTCTAGAGCCTCATTCATCTGTTTTGTTACTTCCTGTGCTATCAGTTCAGGGTATCCAGGTGGTTGGTTATAGGACTTTTCCATCTCATTTCCCCCAGGATTTACCCTTGGTTGGGTGGCAGTCTGAGTTTGCACCTTGCTTAAATGTCTTCTCATTTTTGTTTTTGGTACTGTCCTTTTTTAACTCCTGGGGTGATATTTGAAATTGCTTATTGTAGGTATCTTTGTTGCTTGTAATTAGAACCCTTATGGAAAGATTGCTTCTCAGAGATGTCTTCCAGATATAGCTGGTCTTTAAGTTTTGAGTCTCTAATGACTCTAAGGGTACCACATTTTCCTTATACTAAGAAGGTTCATTGACTAGATCAATAACAACACAGCCCAAGTGATACAATTAGCAACACCACTGCATCAAGTACATCTTTGAAAATGACATTTTGTGGTAGTTATTAATCTATCACCTTTAGCTGTGTGAATTAAATCAAGATCGAGGACCAACCCAATGTATAGTGAACAAACTCTTCAATATAACAACTTTACCATTTGGGATGGGGAGTTAGAAGTGGTTGGGGAGGGAGGGACAAATGGGAAGAAGGATAGGGGAAGGTTAGCAGTGTGGCCAGAGGACACAGGCGAGAAGGAAAAAGAGAATAATAGGAAAATAAAGAAGAACTCCAAATGAGGACCAAAATGGACAAAAAGGGAAGATGAACAATGTGGGAGAGCCAAGAGAGTGAGTGTAAGAGAGAGAGAAAGGAAGGAGAAAGGAAAGAAGAAAAGAAAAGAAAAAAAGGAGAGAAAAACAAATATTTGCAAAGAGTAGGGAAAAAATTAAAGATAAGAGGAACAAAGGAAAAGAAAAGAGAAAAAAACCAAACTAATAATACTAATTTTGGGAATAAAAAATAACAGTGAAGATGAAGGGCCTCTTTCAGGGCATGTCTCTGCTGTCACAATAGACAACGTGGGTAGCAGTGTGCAGATATAAGTCAATGAGTCTCAGCAAGCTAGTTGCAGACCTGTGCGATTCAGGCAGATTTCTGGCTGCAAGTCCCAAGTTGAGCTCCCTGTCCTCCTGTAGGGTTGAACTCTGCAGAGTTGTGTGGCAGGTTCCAGCTGCCCTTCCCCTGAAGATAGTCCCAGTCCTGATGGGAGGTGAAGATTACTCCAACTTACCCAGTACAGTGGTCTGGTAGTCCGGTGTCCTCTGTGTCTTTGTAGTGTGGAACCAGGTGGCTGTACAGAGAAGAGGCCAGAGGAGCGAGGAGCAGGTGTCCAGTGGATTGCTGCTGGGGCACAGGCTGATTCGGTATGTTCTGCTCGACTCGCTACCTTGGTACAGTGTCCGCAGACCTGACTGTCTGCAGTGGGCTCAAAATTGTTTCTTTTTTTTTTTTTTTTTTGTATTAAATTCTTTTATTGGTACGTTGTAGGTATACAACACAATTACATTTCGCATTGGGAATTGTACCTTTATATAATGCATCTTGGTTCTTCTTTTTTCCCCATTCCTAGTCCTCCCTTCACGCCCTTCACCCTTCCCTATTTACAAAGACTTTATTTCCATTTCTTCCATTTCTCATCATTTTTCCTTTCCATTCTTTCCTTTCTCCTACCCCTCCTACTACCCCTACCCCTTTGGACCTTTTCTTCCTATTTTACATTATCGATTATTCATTCTAATCATTGGTACATTTTAGGTATACAATATAATGACATTCATCATTGGAAATTTGCACCTTTACATAGTCTCTCTTGGTTCTTGTTTTTCACCTTTGCCCAGCCCTCCCTTCAACCCCTCCAGTCCTCCCTATTTACAAAGATTTTGTTCCTATTTTTCCATTTTCTCATATTGATCCCATTCCCTTCTATCCTTTCCCTTAGCCCTCCCACTTCGTTCCCCTTTGCCCCTTTTCTTCCTATTTCACATGACCTATTATACATTTAGTCCTTATTTACACTTTCAGTTTCTCACACCAGAGAAACTATTTGGTATTTACACATCTGTGTCCTATTTATTTCACTTAAGAGTATTGCCTCAATGTGCATCCACTTAGCTATAAATGTCTCTAATTTCTCATTTTTTGTGGCTGAGTAGTACTCCATTTTATAAAAAAACCACATTTTCTTTATCCAGTCTCCAGTTGATGGGCATTTGGGCTGTTTCCAAGTTTTAGCTAATACAAACTGTGCTGCTACGAACATGGGTGCACATATATCACTGTGGTATGATTCTTTTAATTCTTTGGGGAAGATCTCCAGCAGTGGAATAGCGGGGTCAAATGGGACTTCCAGTCCTAGTTCTTTGAGGTATCTCCATACTGATTTCCACAGTGGTTGCACCAGTCTACACTCCCACCAGGAGTGGAGCAGTGTTCCTCTTTCCCCACAGCCCCGCCAGCATTTGTTATTGGTTGATTTCATGAGAGCAGCCATTCTTTCTGGAGTGAAGTGGAATCTCAGCGTTGTTTTCATTTGCATCTCTTGAATGACCAGTGATATTGAACGTTTTTTCATGTATTTATTTGCTATTTCTACTTCTTTGTGTGAGAAATGTCTGTTCATTTCAGATGCCCATATTTAGATTGGGTCTTTAAATTTGGGAGGTGTGATCTTTTTAAGTTCTTTATAGATTTGAGATAGTAGACCTTTGTCTGAGGAAGAGCAGGTGAAGATTTTTTTCCAACATTGTGGATTGTCTCTTCACACTGCTGGTGGTTTCGCTTGCTGTGCAGAAGCTTTTTAATAAGAAGAGATCCCACTTGTTGATTGTTTGTGCTAGTTCACGGGCAACTGAGGTTTTGTTCATAAAATCTTTTCCTACACCAATGTCTTCAAGGGTTCTACCTAACCTCTGTTCCAACTGGTTCAGAGTTTCTATTTTAATATTTAGATCTTTAATCCATTTTGATTTTAGTTTAGTGCATGGTGAGAGATACAGGTCTAGTTTTAATCTTTGGCAAGTTGAAGCCCAATTTTTCTAGCACCATGTATTAAAGAGGCTATCTTTCCTCCAGTGAGGGTGTTTGGCTCCTTTGTCGAAGATGAGATGGCTGAGTGTGTCTGGCATTGTTTCTGCATCTTCTAATCTGTTCCACTGGTCCTCAAGTCTGTTTCTTTGCCTGTACCATGCTGTTTTTATCACAGTAGCTTTGTAGTAGAGTTGCAGGTTGGAGATTGTTATACCGTCCTCCCATGTCTCTGTTACCTAGAATTGCTTTTGCTATTCTGGGTCTCTTCTTATTCCAAATGAATTTTTGGATTGTTTTCTCAAGGTCTATGAAGTATGCTGCTGGGATCTCAATTGGAATTGCATTAAATCTATATAGCAGTTTTGGAAGTATGGCCATTTTCACTCTATTAATCCTTCCTACCTAGGAGCAGGGGATATCTTTCCATTTTCTGATATCATCTTCAATCTGTCTTTTCAGAGGGCCATAGTTTTCAGAGAAGAGGTCTTTGATTTCTTTCGTTAGGATGATTCCTAGGTATTTCAGTTTTTGGATGCTATTGTGAAAGGAATTATTTGCCCTATTTCTCTCTCAGTGAGTCTGTCATTCATGTAGAGGAAAGCTATTGATTTTTGTGTGTTGACCTTGTAACCAGCTACTTGACTGAATTTGGTTATTAAGTCTAGAAGACTTTTGGTGGAGTTCTTGGGGTCTTCTATATAGAGTATCATGTCATCTGCAAATAATGACAATTTGACTTCTTCGTTTCCTCTCTTTATTCCTTTTATTTCTTTCTCTTGTCTAATTGCCGTGGCTAATGTTTCCAGAACTATATTGAACAAGAGTGGTGATAGTGGACATCCTTGTCTTGTTCCTGATTTGAGTGTGAAGGATTTCAGTTTTTGACCATTTAGTATGATATTGGCTGTTGGTTTTTCATAGATGGCATCTATCAGTTTGAGGTAGAGACCATCTATTCCAATTTTGTGTAGGGTTTTTATCATAAATGCATGTTGGATTTTGTCAAATGCTTTTTCTGTGTCTATGGAGATAATCATATGGTTTTTGTCCTTGGTCTATTGATATAGTGTATTACATTGATTGATTTTTGTATATTGAACCATCCCTGCATCCCTGGGATGAATCCCACTTGATCAGGGTGTATGATCTTCTTGATGATCTTCTGCATTCTGTTTGCCATTATCTTATTAAGGATTTTTGCATCTGTGTTCATTAGTGAGATCAGCCTATAGTTCTCTTTTTTGGTTGGGTCTTTCTCTGCTTTGGGGATCAAGGTGATGCTTATTCCAGGAATGAATTTGGGAGTATTACTTCCCTTTCAATGTCATTGAAGAGTTTAAATAGTAGTGGCAGCAGTTCCTCTCTAAATGTCTTGTAGAATTCAGCAGTGAAGCCATCAGGGCCCGGGCTTTTCTTAGTTGATAAGTTTTTAATTACATTTTCAATTTCATTGGTTGATATTGGGTTGTTCAGAATTTTTAGGTCTTCTTCATTCAACTTTGGTAATTCATATGTATCTAGGAATCTGTCCATTTCTTCTGTGTTGTCCATCTTATTGGCGTATAGTTTCTGGAAGTAGGTATTGATGATCCTCTGGATTTCTGCTGGGTCTGTTGTAGTTTCACCCTTTTCATTCCTAATTGCATGGATTTGGGCCTTTTCTTTCCTTCTTCTGACAAGGTTGACCAAAGGTTTATCAATTTTATTGATTCTTTCAAAGAACCAACTCTTGGCTTCATTGATTTTTTGTATTGTTCTCTTAGTCTCCATTGCATTGATTTCTCCTCTGATCTTTATAATTTCTTCCTTTGTATGAGCTTTGGGGTTGTCTTGCTCTTCTTTTTCTAGAAGCTTGAGGTTCAGCATCAGGTTGTTTAATTGGGCTCATTCTGTTTTCCTAATATGCGTATTCACTGCTATGAATTTCCCTCATAAGACTGCTTCCATTGTGTCCCATCGATTCTGATATGTTGTATTGTCATTGTCATTTAATTGTAGGAACTGTCTGATTTCTTCTTTAATTTCCTCTGTGACCCATTGGTTATTCAGAAGTGTGTTGTTCAATTTCCACGTGCTTATGAAATTTTTTGAGTTTCTTTTGCTATAGATCTCCAATTTCATCACACTATGGTCTGATAATATACGGGATAACTTCAATTCCTTTGCACTTACTTAAACATGTTCTATGTGTGAGTATGTGGTCTATTTTGGAGAATGACCCATGTGCAGCTGAGAAGAATGTGCATTCTGATTTTGTGGGGTAGAAGACTCTGTAAACATCTGTTAAGTTCATTTGTTCAAGATTTCGATTGAGTTCTAGTATTTCAATACTTATTTTTAGTCTAGTTCATCTATTTGTGACAGTGGGGTGTTGAGGTCCCCCACTACAATTGTATTAGTGCATATATGACCATATATGACTTTTCATGTCCGTTAGTATTTGTTTTATATAGTTGGGTGCAGTAGTGTTTGGTGCATAGATATTTATGATTGTCATCTCTTCCTCTTGGATTGTTCCCTTTACAAGGGTGTAGTGTCCTTCTTCATCTCTCTTAATCAGTGTTGGTTTGAAATCTACTTGATCTGCCAAGAGGATAGCTACTCCTGCTTTTTTGGGGGTTCCTGTTGCATGCAGTATTGTTTTCCACCCTTTATCTTTCAGTCTATGAGTTTCCTTTTGAATTAAGTGTGTTTCTTGTATGCAGCATATTGTTGGATTTTGCTTCTTGACCCATTGTGCCAGTCTATTTCTTTTGATTGGTGAATTGAGACCATTTACATTGATGGTTATAACTGAAACGTTATTGACTTGCCATTGCCATGACTTTTTCTTTTAGTTGGGTTCTCCCCCTTTACATTTAATTTCTTGTCATGCCAGATGGGTTCATTCTGCTTTGCTTCCTGGGGTTGTGATCCTCAATGTCTGTTCCTAGGATATTGTGTAAAATTCTTTGGAGTGCTGGTTTGGTATTCACGAAGTTCCTAAGGTGCTCTTTGTCATGAAAGTATCTTATTTCTCCATCCATTTTGAAAGATAGTTTTGCAGGGTAGATCAATCTGAGTTGGAGGCTGTTTTCTTTTAGGGCTTGGAATATGTCACTCCAAGCTCTTCTTGCCTTGATGGTTTGTGTTGAGAAGTCTGCTGTGATTCTGATGGGCTTTCCTTTGTATGTGATTTGTTTCTTTTCTCTGACTGCTTGTAGAACTTTGTTCTTCTGTTGTGTTTCTGGAATCTTAACAATTATATGCCTATGTGTAGATTTGTTTTTGATCAGGGCTATTTGGAGTCCTGTATGCCTCACTTATCTGTATGTCAAGTTCTTTTCCCCTGCTTGGGAAGTTTTCTGCCATTATCTCTGTGAAGAGATTTTTTTATGTCATCTCCACTCTCTCCTGTTTTTTCATTGAGCCCAATCAGTCTTATATTATTCTTCTTTGCATCACCTAGCAGCTGCTGGATTGATTTCTCATGTTCCCTTACAATTTTGAAGCAATTTTTCTTTTCCTGGTCACTAATTGTAATCTTTTCTTCTATATCTGAAATTCTGTCCTCACATTGGCTCATTCTGCTGTGTAGACTTTCAAGGGGTTTTTCATGTCCTGGAAATCTATTTGCATCTGTTTTATGGATTCCATTTGTTTCTTATGTTGGGATTCCATCATGTTCCTCATCTCCTCTCTAGATTTACTAATCATGTCTTGCACTAGAGGCACAATTTCTCCTGTTATCTGAGAAATTATTTCTGATTTCATTTTTTCCAGATCCCCTTTTGTTGCCAGTTCAGTGGGTCCAGGTGGTTGAGTATCAGAGGGTTCCATCTCATTTTCCTTTGGGGTTGCTGTAGGTGATCTGGAAGTCTGGTTTTGAGACTTATTTATGTGTTTTCTCATTTCGACTGGGGCGGGGGGCTGTTAGCGCCTGCACGGATTACCTCCTCTGAGCTGGGTGAGGTGGGACAGGGGCCGGGAGCAGCGGTATGGATGGTGACCCAAAAGCCCTTTCCTGTGGGCTGGGAGCAGCTGGAGGGATGGTGGCCGGGAAACCCCTTCTTCTGGGCCAGGAGCAGCGGGACAGAAGGTGGCCCAAAAGCCCTTTCCTCTGGGCTTGGAGCAGCGGGAGGGATGGTGACCGGGAAGCCCCTTCCTCTGGACCAGGAGCAGTGGGACTCAGTACCTTGGTCTGGTGGTCTGGTGTTCTCTGTGCCTTGGTAATGTGGAATCAGGTGGCTGCCTGTCTGCAGTGGGGTGATTCGGTGTCTTCCGCGTGACTCAGGACCTCGGTATGGCGTGCACAGACCTGCCTGTCTGTAGCGGGCTGATTTGGCATGTGTTCCGCGTGACTGGGGACCTCGGCAGGGTGCGGGCAGACCTGCCTGTCTGCAGTGGGGTGATTTGGCATCTTCTGCGTGACTCAGGACCTCGGTAGGGCGTGCCTCAAAATTGTTTCTTGATAAAATTGTTTTAAAAATCTGGGATGTGAGTATGAGTTGTGATTGAGAAATATGGTGAATGGTTAACTTTTAAAATTTTTATACAGTAAAAGAAACATGACCATTAATTACCCTCAGGATACTCCCCCTCATTTCAAACACACATATTCCATCATTCTTGCCACTTTCTGAAGCAAATCTTCAGGCCCTTTTCTGTGAGTGTCTTTAGTTGTTCTGTACTGGTTGCCTAGATATCCTGAATCAATTCAAAGCCTTTAAATATCATGGTAATTTTCACTTTGGGGAAGAGCCATAAGTCACATGGTGCCAGTTGCAGTGAATGAGGTAAGGTGAGGACACACCATCATGTTTTTACATACCTGCATACCCATTGGATGGTACTCAGTAACATCTTTCACTATATTTTCAATTGTACCTCATAAAAACACTCATGAAAAAGAACTTCCAGAACTGCTTCAGAAAGTTGCAGGAACAATGGGATAAGTGTGTTTCAAGTGAGGGGAAGTACTTTGGCAGGAATTAATGGCAATGTGTCTTTTACTGTAATTTTCTAAAAAAATATAAACTTTTACTGTATATTTTGATCACCTCTTGTATCATTCTAATCTGGTTTATATTTAAAAATTATAATTATGATTGTGTTGTAGGGGACAGGCAGTAAGGCAGAAGAAAGAAAGATGAATACAGAGGTAATTACTCTAATTCAGTTGAGTTGTTGTCCTTTGGGAACCAGGGTGTTGGCAATAGAGTTGAAATGTGGAGTGGTCAGGGTTGAGTCTAGAGTCGACAGGATTTGTCGACAGGAAGAGTGAAGAATTGAGGATGATTCCAAGGTTTTTCACTAAGGGTGGGAAGAACCTATAAGAGGAGGAGTTTGTGGAGATGAAAGCAGAATATCATATGTGGATATGGTACACTGGAGATGACTATGAGACAACCCAAGTTAAGAGGCTGACCAGGCATACATATAAAATATTTTGGGGGTGAATATTTTGGTAAGAATTTGGTAATCTTTCTTACTCAATTTGTTAAGAAAGAAAACCTGATTTACTTTTAGGTGAGATAACTATTTTCAGTATGATACCTGACTACTTTTGTTTTAAGTAATACTGTTCCTTTAATCAGATAATTATGTTCAGAACATCTGACTACTTACAAAAAAATCTTATCTTACATCAGGCTTTTAGATTAATTGGTCCAATATGTCTTATGTTACACTTCATTATAGCATTCTATTGAACTTTCTGTTACCAAAAATTTATGCCTTATAAGGAAAATACAGATCACTTTATAAGTATTTCATTCCCAGTTAATGTAGCAGTGATAGGTAGCAATATTTTTAAGTTACTTTGTGTCAGAATGGGCAATTTTTATCTCTCAAAGGAAAATGTGTTGAACAGTAAACACACACATTAAGAAAGTAAATACCAAATAGTTTCTCTAGTGTGAGAAACTGAAAGTGTAAATAAGAATTAAAATGAATAATTGATGATTTGAAATATTAAAAGGTCCAAAGGTGTAGGGATGGTGGGAGGGGAAGGGGAAAGGAAAAATTATGAGAAAGGAAAAAAATGGAAATGAAATCTATGTAAATAGGGAAGGGTGGAGGAGATGAAGGGTGCACAGGTAATGGGGAACAAAATAAGAACCAAGATACATCATGTACAGGTACAAGCACCCAATGATAAATGTAAATATTGTATACCTAAAATGTACCAATAAAATAATTTAAGAAAAGAAAGTATATTCACTGTCTCCTCTTTGTAAGTTCCATTTGTCTTCTTTACTGAAATGTGACTTTTCCCTCAGAACTCTGTTTTTCTTAAAGTGGTATGTATTTTCTCTCCACACTTCATCTGTATTAGATCTGAAAAGATAAGGTAAATCAACTCTAGGACGTCCTCCCTTCATTCTAGACCACCTCAGCTTTAAGACTCCTGCTACTTAGCTACTTTTTCTCCTTTCAGTTATCTACAGATTCTCATGTTACTCTCAAGTACTGATGGTTCAAATATTTATGTAAATAATCTTTTCAATGTTCTGGACTCACAGTAATGCAGCTTCTTCTACTCCAGTGATCTTGTCTTCTAACATTACCTCAGCCACCTACTCACACTGTCATGTTCTTAGACTTGTGTGGTTACCAATAACCATATACCCTCCAAAATCTCAAATTCATGCATCACAGCAATTCCTTTCCACCTCACCTTCTTTAGTAATTCAACTCCAACTGCCAAACCATTAATCCTATTGCTATTTAATTCTCTACTGTTGCTCATTCATCATATCCTCACTCTCTCATCATCTAGCTTGTCTTGCATGGTTCATTATTTTAATCATACCTCTCTGCACCTCTTCAACTCTCGCCCTGTAATACTCTGTAGTATGTAAACACCAAACCTCAACCTTGCTCAAATCCATCTGTCAGCCTCCTTTCTGATACCTACATAGTTATAAGTGACCAGAGAAACAGCTTCCTGTGAAAGTTATTCTGTCAACTTGAGTGGCTTGAATGAAGCCTAGAAGATTAATAAAGCGTAATTCAGGATGTGTCTGGTAGATTGTAGAGGTTCTATCAAGTCTGCCTTCCTCCATCTCTGGCACTTTTCTCCTGTGTTTTGCTTCCCAGTTGTTATGAAGTGAACTTCTTTGCTCTATCACACTCTTCTGCAATGGTTTCTCTGCCTTGGTTCTAGCTTACCATGGACTAAAACCTCTGAAATCTTAATGCAAAATAAACCTCTCCTCCTTTAAATTCTGTCAGATAGTTTGTCCTAGTACACTTGGTGATTAGTCTCAATATACATTTGTGACCTTACATGGGGCTTTGTCCTGTACACTATTATATGTTTCTCAGACATTTACTTTCTCACTCTTCTGGGTGATTGTTTCACACATTTTTCTCTCCTCTCAAACCTCCAACACTTCTTGGCTCATCTTCCTCTCAGAGAAACTCTTGTTTCTCATTTTATTGAAAGAACAGAGGAACCAGAAGTGAGCTTCTATAAGAGGTGGAGAGAATATTTGGTAAGAAAGAAAATAGGGTTGAATATTTATAATTACATAAATCGACTTTTGAAGGCGACATCTAAATAATTGTGACTTTATTTGGATTTTGACAACATAATTTGATATACACAACTTGCATGGACTTCAGGGAATTATTTGAGTGAAAAAAGCCAATCCTGTATGATTGTATTTTTATTATATTCTTTTTTCCTCCAATACTGAGGATTAAACCTAGGTACTTGCCTATGGTATGCAAGTGCTCTACTACTGGGCAACATCCTGAGTCCTTATTTTTATTTTCAGATAGGGATGCGTAACTCACTAAGTTTCCCATGTTAGTCTTGAACTCTTGATCTTCCTGCCTAGCATTATAGGCATATGCTGCCATGCCTGGCCTTATTTTTATTACATTCTTGAAACTAAAAAAAGTAATAGTGATGAGAAAGAAAGAAATGGGTCAGGATTTAGGGGAATGGTGGATATAGCTTTAAAGGGGTGGCAAAAGGGAGTCTTTTGGATATGAAAGAGTTTCGTATTTTGATTGTAGCAGCAGTTACAAGAAGCTACATGTGATGAAATTGTATGGAACTATGCACACACTATATAACTGGAGCTAGGTGAGTAAACACTTTGGATTGTAGTAATGTCAGTTTCCTTGTTTTGTTACTGCACAATAATTATGTAAGATGTCAACATTAAGGAAGGCAGGATGAAAAATTCATAGGACTTCTCTACACATTTATTTGTAACTTCTTGTGAATCTACAAAATAACAAGTTTCAAAAAGTCCCATTTGCTATCCTAGGAAATATATACAAAAAATCATTGGAATCAGTGGATATATAATTTTAAAATGGAATGGATAACTGTGGAGGAAGAATGGAATAGAATTTTAAAGGAACTCTTTTGCTATTTGTAAGCTGTATTTACCACACACACACAATTGATAGACACTTCAGTTGACTTGCCAACCTTTAATAGAGTAGGAAATTTCTTTTAATATTTTCCACATATGTGTCTTATCAGTCTGTCACTACTGAGCTGTTTTAATGCTACATTCTTGACATAGTGTCCTGTAGAAATGGGGTTTATATACTGTGCATGCATATGCAAAAAAGTCAGTACTTTTTGAAAGATAGTGAAGGCAGTGTAGACCATTGTTTCCATTTTTGCCTTGACTCTACAAGTTCAGAGCTAACATATGGAAAATACAAAAAGACCCACAAGAGCAGAAGAAACTAGTTTCATACAACAATAGATAAGACAAAGATCATTTAAATGTGGAAATGAAGGAGAATATTCTACCACTTATGCTGGCTGTGGTTCTTCTGGACCTTCTCTGTTTCAGTTTTTCAGTAACAGACCTTACTTTCGTTAGACATTCAATGTACATTTGACTTTCACTGGCTCATTTGGTTCTCAGAGCAGCCTTCCTGTGCTCAGCCTTCTCCTAGCTACAAAAGCATCTCTCTTCGAGAATATTTCTGCCTCTCTCATTCCCTAGCCACCTATAGAAGACACAGGAAAGATAGCTAGTGTGTGTCCTAAGAAATCAGACTATACTCCAGTATTTGACTGTTTCTGTTTATTTAATTTCTCACAATTGTAGGATCCAGGAGGGGAGACTTAAAGATTCAATAGGGCCTGCTTACTTCATAGCGGTGGTTAGAAATGGACCCAAGACCCCACATTCAACTTTCCGTATTTTTCCCATATATTTCATGAGGTTGGGAGGTAAATTGTGCATATAAATTGTTGATATGTGCAAGCTGCATAACAATTTTTTTTGGTACCAGGGATTGAACACAGGACCTTGGGCTTGAGAAGCAGGTGTGGCACCACTAAGCTAAATCCCCAGCTGTATAACAATTTTTAATGAAAAAAAAATTATACTTTCAAGTTTAATTGGCAATAAAGGTACTATTTGAAAGTTTGCTAAAATGAAAGGAAGAATACATATACTTTGCTATTTATATATTTTTAAAAATCCCATTTCAGTAGGCATCACTATAGTTTTCATTATAAAATATTTTCTAGGTTCTTATGGATAGCAGATGATAATGATGACTTACATTTGTTCAGTACTTTTTCAGTTTCTCAAATATTTTCATTTCATATTCATAACAATCATGTAAAATAAACAGAATTGGTTTTGCCAGTATTTTAAACCTTAGAAAATTAGACATGGCCAGAACCAGTGGTAATTTTACAATTACAGCACAAGTTTTCTGATGTCAAATTTAGTGCTTGTTAGACTAAATCAAAATGTATCTCAAGTCAGTCAAGTTTGCTTAAAGACCTGTGTAGAATATGCTACATCTCCTTGCTCACTTTTGTCCCTCCACTGATACCTGGCATGTCTTTAGGGAAAGACAATCCAACCAACAGTTAATGTGGACCTTGGAAGTTAGATGTCTGGCAATATTTATAACTTACTCTAATTTATGGAAAGAAGTGCAGTTCTAATTAGATATTATCACAGAAAAGGCTGCATAAAATTACATCACACATTCAGATAAAGGATATTTAATGACAGTAGGATTCTATCTTAATTTAAATGATACTAATCTGTGTCTGGTCATTCCTGGTAAATTAGATGAGAGAGCTTTCCAGAAGTTTCTTGGCATGAGAACCAAAAGGTCTTCTGAAAGAATTAATTAGAAGAAAGATGGAATTGTGCATTTGATGAAGTAGGAAAACCTTGGTTCTTGGTTCTTGGAGGGATGGAGGGATGGAGGGAACTGTGGATCTGAATATCACATAATACTAGGCACTTGACTTGGTTCACTTTTCCAGCTTCACTAAATGAATTTTCTTTAGCTTACTGTCAGTCCTTATAACATTTTTGCCCAAAGTAGAAAAGGATACTTTCTTGGGAAAATGCAGCCCCCACAGTACAAAGCTCAGTGGCTCAAATGATGTAGACTATGAGAAGAAAAAGACTTCCTATTTTCTAGGGCATGGAGCCCCTCAACAGCGGCTTGTTCAGGATTACATTGGCTAACAGCCACTATTCACTCTTCATCTGGATACTTGTATATTCTGATTCAGCATCCTATCTATACCCTATTGGGGCAGCATACATAATCATACTTTCACTAAAACAGATTTCATTTAAACTGTAAAATATTGACCACGTCATCTGCACAGAGTGGGGTCATTTTGATAGAGTTTAACCTAAAAGGACAGTGTCAAACATGAGCAAATGCAGCAGTTGCACACTGTGGATTATAATGCTCAGTAGACATTCTGATACCCAGTGGATGCCTGTGGAAAGTAGTAAGTACCCAGCACATGTGGCAGCAACCAGCAGGTGCTACCAAGCTAAGTGGCTGCGATGTTCACTCAGACTATATATGAGCATTTGTGAAACACCCCTGCCAACTCCTAGAAACACTTGGTGGTGGCAGAGTGAGGGAAATATCCAACCTAGTAGGTAAGTTTTCTTGCTATTTTAGTTACTTTTTCACTGCTGGGACAAAATACTTGACACTCACAAGTTAAAGTAGGAAATATTTATTTTAGCTCACAGTTTGTAGAAGTTTCAGTCCACAATCAGCTTGCTTCAAGGCAGGGTGGCATGGCAGAGCGGCATGGCAGAGGAAAAACAGTCCATGGCAGGGCAGGGAGAGAAAAAGCAACAAGCAGCAGCAGCAAGCCGGACTTTTTTCTGTCCCTTTATATTCCATCTAGGCTACTGGATTCCATCTACTGAGCTGTGCCACGCACATTTAAGGTGGGGCTTCCAATTATCCACACCCAGAACTATACTAAATCAATAGTGGACTAATTTAGTTATCATACACCCTTAATCTCAGTATCACACACCCAGATATCCTGTTACCTTTGAGAAGTCCCACATATGAGTGTCCTTGAGGGGACATCTAGATACAAGCCATAAAACTTGTCTCAACAACATGGGCAGTGGAGGAGAAAACATTAGGGAAATTTGGCCTTTTGCTGTTGTCAGCCCACCTGCTCCCACCATTGGGAGAAATTCTGGAGCAACTAAAGTACACAAATAAAACATTAGATATATACTACTCAGCTCAACCCATTCTTAATATTTTGTTTGATGTCAAACTTTAAAAGGATTTTAGAAGAAAAATGTGGTCTGACATCATTACTTCAGGAATGTTATATTTTATGGGAAAGACAATTTGAAAGGCTTTTCCTACTTTTGTGTAAGCCACATTGAAACCATCCTACAATAAATTCTTAATATAGAAAGGAGGAATCTTCTGCACCTCATAAATAACATTAATAAAAACAGGCTGGCCGGACAGGTGCAAATTGACAGGAAAGTGGTAGGGCGGGGGACATCACATGGATGATGTTCAGATAATAGATTTTGGAATTTGACTGGTCAAATGCAATGAATAAGAAAATGACTTTTGAGGAGGTGAGAAAATCACTTGGAAAATTCTTTGGGTATTTGATATAGAAATTAATTTTACAGTGAGATGGGATGATGCAGCGCACAGGCAGTGGGGTAGTTGCATAGCCATCATTGCCTTTCATAAAAAAAGATAGGGCTGAGATAACAAGAAATTGTGTTCCAAAAATAACTGTGTTTATGAGCAGCCTGGACTCATTGGGTAGAAGAGAAATAGCTTGACTTAGCCTCACCACTTTCCTATAGGTTTTTTTTTGGGGGGGGGGCTTTGTTGAGTATCTTCCATTCTGGATAAAAATCTCCATCATGTACAGTGAATTTTCTAGTTAGTCTTATGTTGAACAAACAACAGAACAAGCTCCTATGTTAAGTTAAGCCAAAAACAAAACATTTATTTAGTAACTGAAATGTCCCATTCCTTGTAAGAACCCAAACACAGTACAGATAGTTTTCTCTGCCCCTAACTCACCCCTGAATATGTGCAGTAAAAAAAAAAAAATGACCTTAACTTTTTTTGTCTTCCTCATTCCCCTGTGATCTCCCTTCTCACCCTTGATGGTCAGGCCTTGAAAGCAGGGTTGAGAGAGGATTGGTAAAAAAGGAACCCAACTTTCAGTGACTGATGTGTTATGGTGTTGCCTTGATTCCCTCTGACTACTGGGAATGCACATTTCATGTGTATAGACCAATGTGTGTGGCTCATCTTTCTGAGGTCTCAGCCCTGAATGTCCAAGTGCACCTCACACAGGTGATCTTTGCATGGGGTTCAGAGACTCTCCAGGTGTCCTTTGGAGTGAGATTCAAAGTGACCCCAAATGGTATTCTCTTTGGGCTCACCTGGCCTATGGCAAAGCTCTGTGCACTTATTGCTAAGGAGGCAGCAGTTTCCTCCCCTCTTTCACTTACTTTTGCTGCCTTGGGGCATCTCCAAACAGACCCTTTTAAGCCTTTTAGACTTTTTAAGCCTTTTAGATGAATCAGAAGACCTTAGGATTCCTTAATCTCACAGGCCTACCTGTGCCAAGTTCTTTCAGTGGCTCTCTTGCTGATCCTCATTTGGCTTGATGAAAGAGGGTTGAGGAAGAATGGCTTTAACAACTCCTCCTACATTCTTCAACACAGACTTATTTATTTGGGAAGACAGGGGAGTGAAACTGCTGGTTGAAATTTTTTTAGTCCTGGAGGAAATTCTGCTGAGGTGTTCTGATACTGTGCTCTGGGGTGTGCGATACTTGTTATGCTGCATGTGACAAGGTAAGCTGTATGGATGCTTCTGTAATTGGCATCTGTTTTATTTTGTATTTTATTTGATACCAAAAATTAAAGGAGGAAAGGTTTATTTCAGCTATTGGTTTGTAGAGGTTTTGGTCCAGTAGACCAGCTGCAAGGCAGGGTGGCATGGCAGGGGGCATTGCAGGGGAGAAACAGTCCATAGAAGAGCAGACAGGAAACAGCAGCAGCTTTCTCCTTTAATCTCATCCATGCTACAAGCCATTTGGGTAGTGCCACCCACACACAGGTTAGGTCTTCTCATTATCCACACCCAGAGCTATGCTAAACCAATCAATGGACTAATTTCCTTATCACATACTCTTAATCCCAATATCACACATCCTAATCCAGCATCACACATCTCCGATCCAGCCACTTCTAAAAAGCCCCACCTATGAGTGCATAAGGCTTTGGGGGAAACCTAGACACAAGACAAAACAATCATAACTGTCTCACATAGCCCATCTTAAATAGAAATTATTGTCATCATTATCATGATTATCTTCCCTATTTTAAAACTCAAGAATCTGGAGCTGAATTATAGTTAAGTAATTTGCTCAAGTGTTCAGAACTAGAAAGGAGAAGAGTTTGGATTTGAACCAAGGCAGACATAAGAATTCATTTGTAACGACAATACTAATGAAGATGTGTTGACATAGTTTAAGACTTGTGTTATTATTAGGAATAAGATAAGTCAATTACCCACTTAACTGACTCTTTTGCTATCCCAAAAGGATCTACTTGCATTAAACATGGACAAGTCACTAAAGAAATTTCTGGAGATTTCATACTGAAAGCGAGAAAAGGCTCTACATTATATAGCCTGTAGAAAATTACTTTAAAATCACCTTCAAATTGATACTCCTTGAAAGCCCCCTGTGCCTATCAATTCTTTCTCATGTTACCTGATGCATTTCTGGTGCGAACAAAATTTGCCTGCTTCACTCATCTTTGTATTTAATAAAATATACAGGTAAGCAAGCAAATAAACAAAATCCTCTCAAAAATATAACCTTGAAATTCATTGAAACTGCCTTCCTTAGAAGGCAGTTAAGTAACTTGGAGGTTGGATTCTGTAGTACATGTGATATATTAAATGGTTCCTTAAAAACATATGCAATACTCTTCACAAGAAAAGTTATATTAAATACAAGTTTCTTTTTCTCATTTCATAAAATATGTCTGGTATATTTAAGTGGATAAGGAGATTAAAATTTGTGAAAAATTATCCTTTCATTTGTTGGCTTTTCTCTTATCTGATGGAATATGCATTGGACTAGAGGAGTCTTCCTGTCAGAGTCTTCCTATCCTTTATAAATTATTTAATGGTCATCCTATTCCAAAATAGCACTATTAAAAGAGAACCACCAATGCACTTGCTTTACATAATTAGAATTCGCAAGGTGAGATAATAAGTGTCAGTAATTAAAGTAAATTGGGACTTTTTCCTTGGAGGAGGAGAGCTTTTATTCTACTGTTTGAACCATATTAATCTCACTTCCACTTTTCCCCACCTCAAATGAGATTTAAGGGAGAGAGGGAGAGGGGGAGGGGAAAGGGGAAAGGGGAGAGGAAAAGGGGAGAGAGGAGAGGGGAGAAGGGAGGGGGAAAGGGGGGGGAGGGAGGGAGAGAGAGAGAGGGAGGGAGAACACCAGCGGTCTGCAGCTAGCTCTGCAAGTCCAGTCTTCTATTGAGATGCCACAAGGAGTCACTAGAGACCACATTACATTCCTCCTGTCCTTAAGCAGGCTATGTTCCTTAAGAGGACAATGTTTTAAAAAATAGTTTCCTTTCCAAAATTATTTTATCCTTGTCAGTATAGTATTGTGAGTTTTTAGGATGTCAGACAACTAGGTGACAACCAAATATAGATTAATAATTTGTAAGAATAAGTTGCGAAGTTCACTCCCTAATTTTATTTCTATTAAATTCTGAAGTGATGTTTTAGAAAGAATTCAACACAAATATCTTAAGTTCCTTTAACAAGCAAATTAAACAGGGAAATCAGTGATTTTTGCTGTGAATATATATATACATATATATTCATATATATATCATATTATAGTCACAGACCACCTTTGGACCATATATACAAGTGTTTCCCTACTTAGGATGGTGTGAGTGTGACACACATTCAATAGACACCATATTTTGATTTTTAAATTTTGATCTTCTGGGTTAATTACAGGCTACATGATCCTTTCTCAAAATCCTGAGTTTGAGCTACAGCTCTGAGTCAGCCATCTAATAATGAGAGGAAACAACTGATACTCCACAGTGTAGTGTATAGTTATGATATGGTATTTGGTAGGTTACAAGTATTAAATGCATGTTTGACTTAATTTTTCAACTGATGATGGGTTTATTAGGATGTAACCCCATTGAAAGTCAAGGACCAGCTGTGTATGCATACAAGCACACAAAGCAGCTGAAGCAAAACTGTAAATACAGAGCAGTAAGTTATACATGATCATCAGAATCATAGCTAACACTTACAAAGCAACCTCTATATACCAAATGTAAGCTAGTTTCAAGGCCATCTAATCCCATCATTGTTGGGAAGGGGTATTATCCCTGTCTCTACAGAAAAGGAAACAATTTAGTAAGATTAGGTGGCTTCCCTACAATCTTATCTAAATCTTTCTTGCTTTCCAGCCTATAATCTTCTATCACAACACACTATCAAAGAGCAAAGCAAATGCAAATAATTTTCCTTGGTACTTCATAAAACAAATAAATAATTTATAGTTACATATTTCACATCATTCCAAAAGGATAAAGATGTTTATAAAGAAAATAGGGTAAAGGCAATAAGCTATACAAAAGAAAAGAAAACAGGGAAATTAAAACGTATGGGGAAAATAAAAGAAAGGTAAGTGAATCAAGAGAGATAAATTTATTATAAAATGAGTACAAAAGCTGTGTTGCAAGTATTGACCCAAAGACTTACATGATAAAGAGAATCCTCCTTGCCCTTAGTCACAGTTGTAGATTATGTATTTCCAGTATCTCACATTTTTAAATTTTGTTCTTTTTCTCATAATTGAACTTCTAGTCAACCAATATATTTACATGGTGTAGGGATGATTTGCTGCTTTGATGTACTTAATAATTTTTATTTTAGTTAATTTACATGAAATGAACCATAGGAACTTTCAGTTTTAGCCAGGTGTGGTGGCACATGCCTATAATCCCAGCACTCATAGGCTGAGGCAGGAGCATCACTGCAAATTTGAGGCCAGCCTTGGCCACATAAGTGAGTTCAAGACCCACCTGAACTTCATAGTGAGAACTTATCTAAAAAAAAAACAACCTAAAAAAACCCCCCAAAATAAAAGCAAACAAACTTTCAGTTTTTAATTGATTTTTATAGAATAGATAAAAGTGCATTGAAAATACTCAATAATTCCATAAAGATACGAATATAAACAATTAACTGCATGAATGCAGGTTATTTTGCTGGTCAAAGATGAGTTGTTGGTAACAAAAAACATCAAATAATAGGTAGAAATAGTCACTTGATTAGAGGCTAACAAGGGAGGAGAGGTAAATTAACATTTGATAACTGGCTAAAAATTTTCACTGAGTAGTGTTTAAAACACTAAATTGTACATGGGTTGAGTTTCAAAGACTCAAATACAGTAATTCATATTATAAGGTCTTACTAGAGATGCTAGAGATGTACAAATAAATCATGGCAAAAAGACAGACAATTATAAGATTACAGGATTATGAAACTGGAAAAGAACCCATTGTTCAGGATGATTTTTCTGATTGTGAGAGTTTTTCTTAATGGGCAAATAGATGTGATATGAGTACTTAATTTCCTCACCTTTAAAAATTAAGAGGTTGTTATTAGGGAATAATGCCTTCAGTGTGATTATTTCCTGTTTTATAAACTTACCTAATAAAATTGGTACAGAAATTTATCAAATGACAAGATTGAATTCTAAGCATCTTGAAGAATCTGAGAAACAAGTACACTTTCTTTTTTTGCTTAGCATAGTTCAAACTTAGCATAGTTTAAGGGAAAAAAATATGAGAGGGCTGGGGATTTAGCTCAGTGTTTCCACCGCCTGCCTCGCAAGTGCAAGGTCCTGAGTTTGATCCCCAGTACCAAGAAAACCCAAAAAAACCCACAACAACAAAAAAATGAGAATGTGATGGTGCCATATCAAAGAGAGAATGAAGTGGGATTTATGTTTCAATTCTGGTTCTATATAGAGTAATAAGAAGGAGAACTTGCTGCCAGTTTGTTCTCTGAAGTAAGGAAATTCTTGATAAAAGAATCCAACTTGTTACATCTTCACATTTTCTATTATATTACAATGTCATATTTTATATATTACTATGTTTATATTTTTTATGCTGTTTTGACATTTCTCAGTTTTGATGTTTTTTCTTTTTTAAATTAAACTTTTAATATCATTGTAGATTGACACAGTTGAAATAGTGACACCCCTTCCATTTTGCCCTTTTCCTGGGTTCCTCAGTTTTCAACATCTTGCAAAACTAGAGTACAACGTTATAACCTGGAAATTGATTTTGATACAGTCCAGGTAAACAAAAATTTGTACGGACATTGGTCCTGTTCTTTTACAGCTTCATTCATAGCCATTCTATCCAACTCTCTCCTGTGTCTTTCTACATGCTGCACTAGTGGCCACCACCAATCTGGTCTCCTTTTTTATAATTTTGTCATTTGAAGAAATACAATTGCATATAGCCTTTACAATTGGCACTTTCCCATATATTTTTATTGGTATATGTTTGTGATACCTGATAATCATATTCATCCTGGGAAACTAGTACATATACATATCACATCTCAACCATTTTTACTTCCCTTTCTTCCTACTTACTCTCTAACCCCTTCTCCATACCCCCTTCCCATCTCCACAAAGTCTACCTCCATGTTTCCCAGCTTCTCTTTTACAGTAGGCCCTTGACTTATGAACTCAATTTGCTCACAAGAGCTGGTTGTAACTTAAGTTGCTCAATTGAAAGCTCAGGCTCCTCTACACAGCCTTCAAAGTCTCTCTCTTGTATATAGGCAGATATCAGTGTCCTTAGAGAGACATTGGACCAGAATTTCTCAATTAACCCCACACCAGGAAAGGATGTTGTGTTCTTTTCAGAATTCTTTAAGGATTAAATTTGTATCTGAGAACATCTGGAAGCGCAAACAGCAAGCATTCGGATCATAAGTCAAAATCCTGGTTGTGAGTTAAAACTAAAATTCTGTTCATAACCCAACTTGTTTGTATGTCAGGCTGGTTGTAACTTGAGGGTCCACTGTATTTTGCTCTTTAAATTATCTATATTTTGGGTTTCACATATAAGAGAAACCATGTGATATTTAACCCATGTCTGATTTATTTCATGTAACTTTATGGTCTCAAGATCCATCCATTTTTCTATAAATAACTCAAATTTATCCTTCTTTATGGCTGTTGTATGAGATATAGGCCACTTTCATAATTTAGCTATTATAAGTTGCTTTGCCATAAACATAGGAATTCATGTATCACTGTAATATGATGTCTTTAATTTTCAGGAAGATATCCAGAAGAGGTATAGCTGGGTCAAACAAAATTTCTACTCTTAGTGTTTTGAGAAATCTCTGTACGGATTTCCATAGGGGTTATATTGGTTGACTTTACCATAAACATTGTAGAGGGGTTCCATTTTCCCCACAACTTTGCCAGCATTTGTTGTGTTTTGGATTTTGGATGATAGCCAGTCTTACTGAATAATATGGAATCTCAGTGTTGTTTTGGTTTGCATTTTTCTAATGGCCAAAGATGCTGAACATTTTTTCATGTATTTAGTGGACATTTGTACTTCTCCTCTTGGAAATGTCTATGAATTTCAATTGCCCATTTTTTGGAGAGCAGTCTATTTTTTTAGTGTTTTATGTATTCTAGTTATCAGTCCTCTGTTTGAGTTGTAGCTGGCAAAATTTTTTTCCTATTTTGTAAGTTGTCTCTTCACCCTGTTGGTGTTTCTTTAACTGTACAGAGCTTTTTAATTTGGTATAATTCCACTTATTGATTCTGGGCATTATTTCTTGTGCAATTGGGGTTCAGAAAGTGCTTGTCAATGCCTACGTCTTCAAGCATTTTACCTATTTTTATCTTTCAGTAGATTGAGTGTTTCTGTTTTCATATTTAGGTCTTTGATTTGTTTTGATTTGATTTTAGTACCAGGTGAGAAAAATGGGTCTAGATTCAATGTTCTTTTTGTTGTTAACCAGTTTTCCCAGCACCATTTGCTAAAGAGGCTATCTTTTCTCTAGCATGTATTCTTGGCTCCTTAATCAAAAATCAGATGGCTGAAGGTGTATGGGGTTGTTTCTATATCCTCAGTTCTATTCCATTGGTGAATATTTCTGTTTTTGTGCAAGTACCATGCTGTTTTTCTTATTGTACCTTGGCAGTATAACTTGAAATCTAGGAATGCAATGCCTCCTGCCTTAATCTTTTTTGCTCAGGAATCCTTTGGCATATTCTGGGTCTCTTTTAGTTCCACACAATTTTAGGATTGTTTTTTCTAGTTCTGTGAAAAATACTGTTGGTGTTTTGATTGAAATTACATTACATTTATGTATCACTTTCTGTAATATAGCCGTTTCAACAATGATAGTTCTACATATCCAGGAACAGGGGATGTCTTTCCATTTTATAATGTCCTTTTCAGTCTCTTTTTCCAGAGTACTGTAGTTTTTATTACAAAGGTCTTTCACTTCCTTAGTTAAGTTAGTTCGAAGGTATTCAATTTTATTGAAGCTAGTGTGAATGGTATTGTTTTTCTAATTTCTTTCTTGATGACTTCATTGTTGGTGTACAGTATAAAAACACTGTTGATTTTTGTGTTGATTTTCCATGTTCCATTTGCTGTTTATGACTTCTAAGGATCTTCTGAGGAATTTTGTCTTCTGTGTAAAAATTATGTCATATGCAAATAAAGATAATTTGACTTCCTTCTTTCCTATTCATATCCTTATTTCTTTCTCTTGCCTGATTGCACTGACTAAAATTTCAAGTACTATATTGAACAGAAGTGTTGAGAGGATGGATATTCTTGTCTTTTTCTTGATTTTAGAAGGAATGCTTTAAATTTTTTCTTATTTAGTGTAATGTTTGCAGTGAGTTTGTCAAAAATGGCTTCTATCAGTTTAGGAACCTGCTATACCAATTTTCTCAACTTTTTTTTTTTCGGTACCAGGAATTGAACTCAGGACCTTGTGCTTGCCAGGCAGGCACTGCACCACTGAGCTAACCTGGCCCTCAACTTTTTTTTTTTTTTTAACATGAGTAGTTATTGGATTTTATCAAAGGCTTTGTCTGCATCCACTGGGAAAGTCACATTATTTGTATCCTTACTTCTGTTTTTGTGGTTTATTAAATGTATGGTTACATATGCTGAGCCATCCTTGCATCCTTAGGATAAAGCTGACTTGGTCATGATATATGATCTTTTTAATGTTTGCAGCCTTTGGTGGGCACTGCTCCAGTTTCTTTTCTCCACTGCTAGATCATAGCTGCTGCAGGCTTCTGTGTCTCACTGTCACATGGATTGCTTAATGCCTGGTTCTGGGTCCCTGTCCAAGATCATGTCCTTGTTTCTTTTTGTCCTTAGGGATCATTGGTCCTAACTCAGGCACTGCTCCCTTTTTAGTTCTCTGACCCATGCCTTCTGCACTGCCCTGATCGAAGGAGGCCTCTCTTGAGAATATCTCACTTCCTGTGTTCCATCATGCAGTGAGAAGAGAGATGGAACAGGTGCACACTAGGATAGGAGTGCTAGGCCAGACACTGAACAGGGAAGCTGAACAGCTCCTTCCTGCAGGGGTTGAATCTTTTTCCAAGGTGGTACATTCACCAGACCTGGGCTGTAAGCAGTATGGGACTCAAAGCAGCTCTGCTTTTTTCTTTAAACACCCTTGGTAATCATTTGGTGGGCTTCTCCTTTACGTTTCCTTCCTGTGTTTTGGATTTTTTGGTTGCCTGCATCCTGACTCTGTTTCTCATTACCTGCGGATTCTGTTGAGATTCTCAGTATCTCCTAAGAGTTGCTGCCTCTAGTCCCTTGATTCTTTTTTTCAATTGGGGTAGGAAAAAAATTAGAGTCTTGCTGGTTAATAAAACTTCTGCTAATTCATTTTTTATTTGGGTTTAGGAAATATGCTAAACTCTGAATTTAAATCCATGTGAATTTCAAGGAAAATTAAATTTGTTTCTTATTTTGTTATACATCACCCACTGAAATACAATGTAGTAGAAAATACTTGATGTCCAGAAACCTTATGATCCATTTTATCACTTTTTATTTGATCCAGGAAGTTGATTTTCATGGGTAGTAAATAAAGTTTATGTCTATAAAGATAAGACCATGAAGTCTATCAGTATGCTTATTATAATTTATACCACCAATATTTCCAAACATATTTGATATGGCTCACGATAAAAGCACTTTCAATAGGGCAGTTAAAAAATAAAAGTAAAGGGCTGGGGATTTAGCTCAGTGGCACCATGCCTGCCTTGCAAACACAAGGTCCTGAGTTCGATCTCTGGTACCAAAAAAAAAGTGAAAAACAGAGATAAAAAAGATGTAGAGAAAATTTTTAAAATTATGTAGCAGCCATTACAAAATATATTAAATTTTTTCTGAGCTTCATGAAGTCAAAAGGCAAACCACATGTTTTCACTTGGAAACCAAGTCTAACACTTTGCTTTACCATCCTCATTGGTAGTACATACAACACATAAAAGTAAAAGCTAAGTAAAGGAAACAAGAAACCAGGAGCACCCCAGGCAGCAGTAGTTCTCTAAATAAATAAAAGCTCAAGTTTTCTTGCAAAGTCCTTCCATCAAGAATAATTTCATTCGTGTGTTTTGAAATCATGTGATAAAATTGCTAATTTTTTCCCTTTGCTATGAGCAACTAATTAAATACTGGGTAACTTCAGTAATTATGTGAAATTACTTTTAAAATATCTATTTAATTTTTATTTGGCTAGACATTTTTTAAAACCTACCCCCTTTTTTTGGCAAGTGAAGTACTTGTCTTTTAAAAATGCTATTGTTACCAAATCTTTCTTTGACCCTAGTTCTACTGCTACTATGTTTTATGAATTAAAATCAACTTGTATTTTCATTGCTTATTACAAAAGTAATAAGCCTCCTTTGCAGAAGTAAAGAATCTCTATAAAGAAAAAATATAAACAAATATACAGAAATCTCATAATTTTACTTGCCTAGAAAAAAAACATTAATAATATTTTGGTATTTTTTTCTTAAACTTTGTGAGTTGTATGCTATATTTTGTGGAATAAAGTATTATTGGATTTTATCTGCAATATGAATGCAATCAGAATTTGGTTTATTGAAACAAAATCACCTACAAAGCTATATTCACTATCTTTAATATCTTAAATATTGATAGATTTTATTTCCTTTGTGATATTCTTAAATTACAACCTAAGAGATTTGACAGATAAACTCTAAACTTATATATTGATAAGGAGAAATTAATTAAGGATTCAGAGTACGTAACTGTAGAGAAGAAAGCGTTTGCTATTAAAACATGAAATAATTGGATTAACCTATTTTAATTTTTTAAATTTTCTCTTGTCATTACTGGTAATTCTTTACCTAGCGATCCCCTTCTATTGCACTTCTCATTCTCTCCCTCTATTTCAGATTTACTTATAGCATTACCATCTACTATGGTTTGTGTCTAGATGTCCCTCGAAAGCCTCAGGCAGTCATAGGTGGTTTTTTCAGAGATGGCTGATTCTAGAGCATGTGATTGATTCATGGTACAATGCTAGGATTAAGGGTGGGTGCTTACTAAATCAGTCCACTGATTGGTTTGGCACTCCCCTAATTCCGCTGGCCTGGATACAGTATAAGGGACAGAAAGAGGCTTGTTTTGTCTTTTGGTTGCTTTACTACCTTCTGCCTGCCATGAACTGTTTCTGCTCTGAAATGCCTGTCTGCTGTGCCACTCTGCCTTGGAGCGAGCTGACTATGGACTGAAACCTCTACAAACTGTGAGCTAAACAAGCTTTCCCCCTTTAACTTTTAGTGTCAGGTATTTTGTCTCAGCAATGAGAGAGAAGTAACTAAGACACCATTTTCTAATTTACTATATCATTTACTCATTTATTTGCTCAATTACCTTTTTTTCCATCAACAGAATATAAATCCACAAGGGCTGCCTTATTCAGTGATGTCCATAGATAGAGCAGGGCTCAAAGGAATAATTTCAAATAGTGTATTAGTTTAATATTGTCCTAAAAATATATATGACATTATTGGAAGAGAGTGATTGATGAAGCAAACTCCTTAGGCTTGCAGCAGTAGCAACTTCATGGCATGCATTCTATTATCAGCCCCCGCCCCCCATCTTGGGTTAGACATCATACTAAGAACAGTTTCAATTATAATCAGTTACAACATTCTTTCCCATTTAGCTTGAGAATAGTCACATAATCCTGGTTAATATAGTGTTCCAAATGAACACTGCCAGTTGAAAAGGATTTGTACCCATTTGCACCTGGTTCTAGAAAGAAAATTCATGCTGCAGGGTTATTTTATTGTTAATTGTAAGAATTTTCATTTATCAATACATGTGTGTGTTCAATAATTCATTAAATATTTGTTTAGTAGCTACTGGGTTTTCTTATACTGCCAAATGCTCAAGATATGAATGCAGTATGATATTTCTTACCTTCAAGATTGAAAGAGATGAGAGAAGTTAGGAAAACTTTCATTCAACAATTTATTTATCCTTTACAAAATATTTAGCTGGGCATAGTGGTGTCTGCATGTAGTCTCAGCTACTCAAGAGGATCTGTTCAGACCTGAGATGATACAAACAATTATGTTATATTATACATATGATAACAGGCACACGGTGCTATAGGCACACATTTGTGCATAGATTAAGTAAGGAAAAACAAGATGATTTCTACAAGATGAAAAATCATTTACTAAATAGCAACTTTCATAATATTTACAAAGAATTATGATGATAATAATTCTAATTTTGTTTATTCAATCCTTAAAACATTTTAGCTATATTATGGACTTTGTAAATATTCTATGGTATAATCAATGTTGCTGTCTAGGATGTGACAATCTCTACTTTTATCTATCCTGATACTTAGTATGATTAAGAGAGAATAATTAAGGGAAACAAAGAGATAAAACTGAGAAAGTTCCTTGTGTATCTTCACCTTTGACCTTTCCACTCTAGGCATTGGGGAGGTATTAAAAACTTAAACCTGGAAAATAACATGAACAGTTTTGATACTTAGATAATATTGGTGAAATGAGATGCAAAAATGGAAACTGGAAGATAAAATAATAGACCATTTCCATAGTTTGAGGGAAAGTCTGAAGTCTAAGTGAGAGTGAAAATGGAGAGAAAAACCTATAGGTAGAATCATCAGCTTTTAGTGATTGCATTGAAGTGGAGAGAGGGAGAAGTAAGCATTGAATGTGATTCTTAAGTTTCTGCTTTGAGCAACTCAATGGGTGTGGGATGTGATGCAACAGAAGGAGGAAGAGTATGGTTCTGGGGATGGTTGCTTTGATTTTGGATGTGTGGAAACTGAGATGTGTGTGGATGTGCAGTAGATACATCTGGTAGGTGATGGGATGGCTGGATTTAGTGCTCAAGAGAGAGGTCTGGTCGAACACTTAGTGCTACCAACATTGAATTTGCACTGTGAGAGAATGAAAAAGTTTACGTTGAGGAAAACGAGGGCTGAGGACAAAATATGACAACCTAAGAGGAAGCCGAATGCAGAGGGACTCAGAGAATTGTTTCCCTGGGGGCCAAAGAAGATGAAACTTTTAAGAGGCCAGACTGATGAATGTTTCAGAAAGGTCGAGAATGCAAAAATTATTTGGGGACTTGGTCATTATATTTTCTAAGGGTGCAGTTATATGATCTGTTTAGACAAATTTTTTCCCACTGATGAGTAATTGGAACATAAGAAATTAGATATAGTTGGTATGGAATACTTGCTGAAATAAAAGCAAAGAGAAATAATAGAAACTGGAGAAGCAGTGAGCAAGGCTCAATGTGTCAGTAATAAGCCTGGGCAGTTAAAATCCAGGACAATACATACTATGACAGGTTAGAACAGAATATCTTGGGAGAACAGAGAAGTACATAATTTGGTTTAGGCTAGAGGACTTCAGAATTTAGCTGAGCCCTAAGAGCTCAGGAAGAGTTAGGTGAAGACACCATAGAAAGGAGAAGTTCCCCTGAGAGAAGGGCCAGTTTCCAGATGGAAAACAGCAACATTATGAGATTTATATTTTGGCAAGATGACTCTGGCTGGATGCTGAAACTACACTGGGTGTGAGAGTCAAAGAGAACAATCAGTAGGCTGCAGCACTCACCCAGGAAAGCGCTGATGGCTGGACAAACAAAGGCAGTGATAATTGGAAATGCAAAATGTTGGACTAGTTAAAAAATATTAGGGAGCTACATTGTTGACTTATGGAATATGAGGACTAACTTTGAAGTAGAAGATAAAGCCAAGTATGACACTGTTGGGAGAAATTGAGCTCTGTTTTGAATATTTGGATTTGAAATGTCAGTGGGACATGACCACTGGTCATGGACAAGATTGTTTACATCATCTTGAAGCCCATGGAAGAAACCTGGCAGAAGATAAAGATTTAGGAATAAGGGGTATATAGATCATCTAAGACATGGGAGAGGTTGAGATCACCCAGAAAGTGTGCATTGATTAAGTAGAAAAGAGGTTGGAGCATAGAACTCTGAGCAGCAAAAAGATTTAGGAGATGAGCAGAGAAAGCAGAACTTAACCAGAGATGCAGAGGAGGCAGCAAGAGTTAGGAGGAAAAGCAAGAGTGTAGCATCACAGATCCCTAGAGAGAGAGGTTTAGCAGAGTAGGCGAATGATATTACTTGTTGCACATGCATAAAATCAGAGGAAAACTAAACAGAATTTGCTAGTTCTCAATTGTTTGTGGCCATAGCACTGTCTGTTCTTTTCTCTGCAATTCCTTGCCTAGTTTGAATGGTACATCTCTTTATAGTTTGGACTTAATTTTTCCATGGGTAATATGAAAAGAAAGTTAATCCAAATACCATGCCACATTCATATCCTCTTCCAGGGGATAGTAGTAAAAAAAGAAAAGTGCATTAGTACTTGCCACTTACTTAATAATTCAGATTCTTTATTTTAATTCACAAAATAATCCTTTTAAGTACCATTTATAAAAGATAAACTTGAAAAGATTCAGTAAGGTCACACAGCTCAGAAGTGGCGGCACCAGTAGGGTTCAAACCTGAGTCTGACTTCAAGCACCTGCTTTTTAGGGAATGCTTTGATTCCTCTGAAGCAAATCCAACAGATGAAAATGGAAAAGTAAACACAAATAAGGATATATTTGCTATTTGAACATTTTTGCTGAATTGAATTTCAAATTGAACTCCATTACTTGTCATCCAAAAATTACGATGAGGGCCAGGGATTTAGCTCAGTGGTTCCACCACCTGCCTCACAAGCACAAGGTCCTGAGTTTGATCTCTGGTACCAAAAAAAATTACCATGAAGTATACTCTTATGCATATGTGTTTAAACTTTAATGTAGTTTTTAAAAAGTAAAAAAACCCCTTCCAAATATATTTTATTTACTAAGTTTATATTTTTTGTTATACCATCAAGCATTATTAATTACTTTCTATTATATTAATAGTACTGTATTTATTCTTTGTGAAGAATATTGAGGGTTTTTTTTCTCTTTTACAAATTAGAGGACTACAATAGGAAATCTCTTTTTTCTTGTTTTTTCAAGGATAGAAAGAAAAACATTTTATATGGCATTAAAATCCTTCTCTGTCACCTATATGATCACTGACAAACAATTTCCTATGATTTTTAAAAAGTTCAAACAGGGCGGGGGATTTAGCTCAGTGGTGCCACCGCCTGCTTTGCAAGCGTAAGGTCCCGAGTTCAATCCTCAATACCCGCCCCCGCCCCCCCCGCCCCCCCCCCCCCGCAAAACCAACCAACCAACCAAACAAACAAACAGAAAGTTCAAACAAACTAGGAATATTTCTGGGTGACTTTAAGATCTGTCCCTAAAAAGATTGAGCTTTATCCCTACTTAAAAGATCCAAGAGTAGTAATAGCAGCCCACTTACCATAATTTAAATATTTAGTTATGATAAAACTGTTAAATATATATTCTGGTGTGTTCCTTTGACAAATGTAGCTTCATAATAACTCAGAGAATCAGAACAGAATTCTTGAACTTCTTGTTGATCTTCTCCAGAGTGCAGGGGCCTGCCTTTCTTCAGTTTCTGTCTCCATCCTACACTGCGGGATCATTGTAGGTGAATGAATGCCATCCTTAACTTAAACAAAACAAGAACAGATGGCAACGGCCTCTTCTTGGTCTTAGAGTCACAAACACCATGGTCTTCCCTTAGGAGTAGGGGCCTAGGAAGCATCTCACCCAGAGCCTGGCATGGAGCCATTGAGGTAGGGAAATTCAGGATCCTGTACATTTGGAGCTGCCCATGAATAGGGGCATGAGTGGCATGCTGTATTTCTGGCTCTGTTTCTGGGTAGGATTCTTGCCTCTGTGTTGTGTGGTGAAGGAGGGCCGGAGTGGGGCCCTCTAAAGTGTGAGGCCCCCGGAATGGACCACACTTCCCTTAGTCTGAGTGATACTGCTTCAGGGTTTTACACTGCCATGGTAGAGGCAGAAGAGCTCTGCTCAGTCACATTGCTGGTAGGTGAAATCCAAGGAAAAGTATAGCTAATCTTTATTCCTACCAAATGCTAATGATTATTTAAGAAAAATCTATCTTGATGTGAAATTTCTGGAAAGATTCCCAGGAGGTCCTTGGAGCCCATCATCCCTCCCTGTGCACTGACTTTTCTTAGACTGGTGCTCACTCATCATACTATAAAATTGAGCCTGAATTATTTCTTCATTTTGCTCCTTCTTGGCTTCAGTTATCTTAATAAGTGTAGGGAGTGAGTGCTGTTATTTAGTCTGAACTCTAGATACTTGCTATTTAATCTTTTCTTTTGATATTATAGACCCAGTTTACTAAAGAGATATGTACATTCATGATTTTTCTATAGACTTAGGATTCAAGGAAAGATTTCTTTCTTCATTCTATTAAGTTTCAAGTTATAGTCGCCACCATGGACAAGACAAGTAATTAGCATTAGAGAAATATACATTACAACTTCTTTCCTGTATAATGTTTCTTGAGAAATACTATGGAGAAGTCAGAAAAAATTATTTCCTAAATTAATAATCATTGTTTATCTCATTCTTGAAGGAAAATACATTAAACTCCTGTGTGCTATTTAAGTTTCAGACAATTTTGAGACAAAATTTAACATATAATATTCAAATTAAATTTTATAAAATCTATAATCTTAATTTTTGATTTATATTTAAATTTATAGTTTTCTAAAATTAAATTTTACAAGATAGATAACATGAAAATAGTTAAAAAGCAAACTTGAAAATATTTGCTTATGCAGTGTAGGCTTTTCAACAGTTATTTTTAAAGTCTGAGGAATTAGGCACCTGTCATTTTTGCCAGCTGGTGTGGATGTTAAAAATTACTGTCACTCTTCTGCCCGCTACCCTATTTTGCACCTGCTACTACTTGAGTTACGGGCCTTATACATGGTAATTTAATAAGTTAGATTCTATGACAGTGTACTTGATGTTATTCCATTGTGGATAAAGCAGTTTTATAAGGTCTTGAAGGAAAAGTATTATATATATGAAGGTTGAAACTAACAATCTAGTACCTTGTAGGCATCTCAATTTTCTAATTTAAAAATTTAAGGAAATGCAGGAGATAGGACATTTAGTTACAAATTCTGAAACAAAAATAGGTGATTTATAATTGGACTATTTGTACCAGTCAATTTCTCTATGTTGTGACCTTCGAAATTTTCAAATGTAAAAAATGATGTTTTTGGGTCCAGGGATTTAGCTCAGTGGTTCCGCCACCTGCCTCACAAGCGCAAGGTCCCAAGTTTTGATCCCCGGTACCAAAAAAAAAATGATGTTTTTGTCTGATGTCGTATCTAAAGATAAACATAAACATATTGAGAATTGTACTGTTCAATATGACAGCCATGACACTATTGACTATTTAAATTCAAATTGAATTGAATTGAAGTGAAATATACTTATTTCATTCCCCATTTCAAGTGCTCAGTAACCACATGAGTCTAATGGCTTACCATAAGGTCAATGCAGATTTAGATTTCCATTCTCACAGAGGTTTCTGTTGGTTGGTGCTGTGTGTGATTTCCAGTTCCTGGTCTTAGATAAACAGCCTTTAGGATCATGAAATCACAACACATTCTCCTTAAAGGAGTAATTGTAATGTCCCAGAATCTTATTGACTAGAAAACCATAGGTTAAATCTGAAGTGTTAGCTACTGGAGTCCAAGTGACTTTTGATAGCTAGAATGACCTTACTGACTCCCAGTGTCAGAAAAAGTTTCAACTTCCAAAACCGTGTAGATAGGCAGGTACTTTATGAGATTTTATACTCCCATGTTTTACAATTCTCTTTTTAGAGATAACCATTTATCACTCTTCTAAATATTCAATAATAACTTTCAGATTCTGTTCTAATGAAAAAGTGACCTGTGATATCATTCTGAGATGATCAAGTAAATTTACACTATAATTTTTTCTGGCAAATAGTCTTACTGTTTTTACATGTGTTAAATGCTAAATAGATATTTGAGGACATGAACATGCAAAGGAAGGGAGACAATAATAGGAAACAGAATATTAATAAATAGGATTTGGTGGGCCCATAATTCTATTCCCAGAGAGGTGTTTTTTTTCCTTTTTAAATAACAATTGAAAGGTCACTTTAAATTTTATCCTTGAAAATATCTGGGGAGTTGAATTAAGGACTTGTTAGTGTTTTCTAATAGGTCAGATTGTTACTAAAAGTGAAACAGATCAAGCCATAAACAAAATAAAATACACATCTGAAAAACTCTTTTGCCTTTACTTGCTTGGATAATTTATATTAAAACATGTCTGATCTTACAAGAGTTGTCTCAGTTCTCAATTTTACTTTTTCAACAATATATGATTATCTTTTTAAAATTATTTTTTGGTACCGGGAATTGAACTTGGGACCTTGCACTTACAAGGCAGGCGGTGGAATCACTGAGCTAAATCCCTGGCAATATATGATTATCTTTATTATTCAGTTTGTTACTGCTAAGAAAACTGCAACAATTCTTTTATAAGTTTATAGATCAATATTCTGTACATTTAATGAAAAAATTGAGATTTCAAAAATTACTTTCATAAAGTAAGAAAATAAAAACACAGTGTGACTTGAACATTCCAGACTGACCAAAATTATTTATTGATACAGAATTTTAAGGATGCTTATTGACCCATGATAGATAATAAAGAGTGGTACTGGGATTTGAGATTGTCAGTATTTTATTCTTTTTGTCTAGTGCAGCAGATGCTTGGTTTGTGTGGTAGCAATACACTTCAGAGAAAATCTCAAGATATATAAAAATTCAGGAAGTCTTTCAGTCTAGAACGTTCCAGATATTTTATTTTTCCAAATGATGCCAAACATCAGTCCTGGGTGTTATCAAAATGTGATTCCAGCCAGTCTTCCTAAACAATGTTCTGTAAAGGAAAAGAGAAAATGAGTTAGAAAATGAGTTAGATGTTGATTTGACCTTTTCAATTCATGAGGAAAATAATGTGAAGTGCAAACAAACACAAAGCACAAAATGAAATGTTTTAAGAACCTGGTTATAAGTATTTGAATTTGGACTGTCACAAAATAGTTTTGTAGAGCAGCAATTATTAAAAATTAATTTAGTTATTCAAAGAGCTTAGTGTTATGCTTTTATTATTGTTATATTCCAACTAAATTAATTGACTAGTCTCTAGTTAGTTGAGTCTCCCTTCTATAATCACACTGCAGTTAAAAAGATAGGATTTATGGATGAGAGCAAGAACCTCATTAAGTTTTTGCTTGTATGCTCATATAAATATGTTTTATTTCTAAATAATCCATCTCCAAGAATTGAATATTTTTGGTTCCTAATTAAGAGTTATTTAATGGGAACCAATGTTAATTATAGAAACCAATGTTAATTATATCTACAGTATATAAAATGAAGCTGTTAATTTTTTAAAAATCAGTAAAACCTGTGTGTTAAAGACAGAACAGGGATATACCTTGAAAGGTCCGCTTAGATAGACATGATGTGCTTGACAAAAGCTGTTGGGGTAATATAGACAATGTAGAGTTAGGAAACAGTTAAATTTAATTAAAGAAAAGTTTAGATTTGACTTTATTTTCTAGATTACTATCTACTCATCCAAACCATACTATTAAATGATCCTTCAGTGCAATGTATTTATAGCAAAAACCAAATGTGAACAATTGTTCAGAGGAAAAAAAAGTCAAGTTCAATCAAGATTGCCAGTGAACGTCTGCTTGACTGAGTACTTTTTCTTTTCTCTCTTCCTTTCCCTTCTTTTCTTTTCTTATTTTCTTCTATGCTTTTCATTTTTTCTCAGTTGTCAGACTTTGTAAATTTATATTTCCATCAAAGCTATCAACAGAGGCTTATTGAAATGTTATTAGATTAGTCTTCCTTGGGAATGACACATTTTTAAATTTTACTAGAAGTTTTAAAATTTGCAAATTAATTTCATACAGATTTATTTTGCACCTTAATTTTACGTAGTGATTTCCTTTCATATCCTTTGGGTGAGGGTGCTATGATGGTAGCAGGATGTAAATAATTAGACAACTTTCATATGAACAAGAACCCTAAACAAAGTGAGCTAAGTTTTAAGGCCTGCCCTGAATTAGTTATTTGACCTTCACTAGGTAACTAAACCTCCTTGGTCTCCAGCTTCCCCATTTTTATCATCGTTTGGTATTAGTGAAAGACTTTGACATCTCCTCAACTTTAATATTCTATTAAATTTAATTTAACTCTGACACAAATCCTGTGTATCTCAGAGGGACACTGTGAAGATTTAACAAGAAAATACACGTGAAAATGCATTTGAAGCTGTAAAGCAATGTACGGGATTGCCAAAACACATTGGAATAAATATATATCTGAATATATATATTTCAGGATACTCATAGGATATCTTTTTAGAGTTATGAAATTGATTGATAATAAACAATGTGCATATCAATGAAGAAAATAAGTTCAAAAGGAGTCTGCCATTAACCCAATCAGCAAAAAGTTGCTGATTCCTCAAGTGCACACTGGTTGTACCTTCATAGTTGATGCAGCCATTGGAATCTTCTTGACCAGCCATCAGGGCTTCCACTTCTTCCTCTTTCATCTTTTCACCTGATGAAACAAAAGCCATTTTGTAGAAACAAGGCCACATGATATTTTCAATATTCTGCCATAAGTGATCAGCCATGGGGCCTTGGGAACTATCACAGAATTCTTATAGGACAATATCTGTTCCCTTACTCTTTCCCTGACATATAGTGGATTGCAAATAAGTCATTTTTGAATGAATGAATTATGCACATTATCCTTTTGTCAACCAAACTATAATGTATAAGAATGACTATGCATTGCCTCTTCTTAGTTTAAGTTACGATTTTCCTAAAAAAACATTGAAACTGAGCCCAATTGAATGGAGGGCAAGGGAATGGGGGAAAAAAAATAAGAACCAAGATATATTATGTAAAGGTACAAATTCCCATAATGAATGTCAGCATGTTGTATACCTAAAATGTACCAATAAATATAATAGCCACATGTGACAAAAAAGTCATTAATTTTGATGATTTTTTTGTTTTTCCTTTGTAGTCATCCTTCTTACCTATCTCAGTTATGATACAACTCTCTTGTCATGCTATTTCCTATATATTCTGTCCTGCTAAATCCACTGAAATAAATTCTCCTTACCCAAGGTTGCTAGAACATGGCGGAGCTCAGCACCCATCACTGTGCCATTGCCTTCCTTGTCAAAGACACGTAGACCCTCAACAAAGTCTTCATAGGTGCCCTGGTCCTTGTTGTTGGAAATAGCTTGCATCATGGGTAGAAATTGTTCAAACTCAATTCTCTTGGCATTCAACTCTGGAAGAAAATGCAGTTTAGAAAGTTAGTAGCTATTATTTAGTTCTGTCTCTGAGTCACAAATAAAACTTGAAAGTTCATTCCCCTGACCTAAAAAATATTCATACAGCTTAAATTTCAGTTGGTAAATTGCTAAATATAAAAATTTCATGATAGGCAATAGTATGAGCTCTGGAGTCTTAAAGCCAGGCTTTTATCAACAATCTACCAATCCACCAGTCCACCATTTTCAACTATGTAACAGTGGACAGCTTCATTAATGATTTGTGTATCAAATTTTCATCTGTAAAATAGAAATACCTCATAGTGTTATTTTGAGACTTAAATAATTTTTTTTTTTTGGTACCGGGGATCAAACTTGGGACCTTGTGCTATGAGGCAGGTGGCGGAACCACTGAGCTAAATCCCCAGCCCAAGACTTAAATAATTTAATGCACGGAAAGCCTATTAATACTTGAGACAAATTGAGTGTTTAATAAATGTTATCTATTATTTTATTAATATTGTCAATTTTCTACAAATACCAGGGAAGCAATATAAAATTACATTGGGATACTAGAAAATCCATCAATATAGTAAAACAACTGAACTTTGTTACATATTTAACCTATGTCCTGAGCTTTGGTAAGACCTTTATTTTTTACAATTTTAAGTAATTTAAAAAAAGAAGGTTATGAGGATATGGTGTGTGTCAAATATTCTGTGATATCCTGACTTCTTTGCAGTGTAGAAGACTGGAGATTGCAGAACTTTCTTTAGTATTTCTGACAAGGTAAATCTTACTCATGGTAAAATTTAGATGTCTATTCAGATGTATATCAATGGATAAAATTATATACTCCTAAAATAAAAATTGTCATGTTCTTTTTTCATAGAATAGAAATTGAATACATTGAGTAATATTAGAAAGATTAAATTTGAGTTCTGAGTAAGTTCATGAAAGAAGAATGTTGAAAAGTTAGACAATGCTATTATAAAATAAAATTTGCCTGTTGCTTCCTTACTTTATCTCATACTCTCATCTACTTTCTGAGTGACTTAACTTGGAATTTCTTCCAAAGAAAATGAAATGTGAGAAAAATTCCATTAGACTGATTCAGAAGTAAGTTCTTTTAAAAATCAAGTTTGTTTTCCTTTTTTTTTGTAGAGGGGATTGAACTTGGAACCTTGCACTTGTGAGGCAGGCACCGGAACCACTGAGCTAAATCCCTGGCCCTTGTTTTCCTTCTTTAATAAAGGAAAATCTCCACATTTTTAGTTATCAAGGAAAAAAGAAAGATTATTTATCCCCTCCCTTCTACCTTTTCCCTAATGGCAAGGATAAACAGCCCAAATATCTACTTGAGAAAACTTTGGTTTTGTGTTCTTTTTGTTTAGAGCCGTATTTTCCAATAGATTATTATACTTTGCCATGAACCACTGGGATTAAAAACAATTTCTTTGTTCTCAAGTAATGCTTGGATTTCTATATTAAGTGAATGAAGTCTATAATCTTGCCACTAATGTATTTCACTGATTTTTGTTTCAGGATTTACCTTGGGAGAATGGATGCAGGTTTGGCTTTGGCTTTATAAGTTTTCAGTAATTTAAATGGAAACAGAAAACACTCATTAAGATGTAAATCTGTCTATTCTTAATTAAGATAGTTAAATTTCTTTGAAGGTAGCCCCAGAAGCAGTGTCAAAGGACAGAGAACAGGCAAAGTCAGCAGGTATTTTTTAATCATTTCAAAACATTGGAACTTTATTTCCACAGTTTTTAAAATTATTGAATAAATTTTTCTCTAGAAGTATGCCATTGAAATTTACTCAAAATTGTATACAACTGCATTGTGTTTTAGCCATACTTAACATCTTTGTAAAAATGTTTGCTTTTGAGGGTCTGAATTTGGGAAATGTGCAGAATCGGATATTATTTCATTTCAGTGGCAGTTACATTATAAAAGTCAGATATGGTGAGGGTTATAGTCTTAGCATTAGGGTTTTTTTTTTATTAGCATGACATCTTATCTTACTTTCAGATTCTCAAAGGAAGAGTAACTTATTTTATGAGTAGAAAAAGCTGAGACTTCAGATGGTCAAGAGGTACATTTGCTATCCTCAAGAGTAAACTGAGTTCTAGTATGTAGAATTTATTATTTACTTCTCAGTCACCCTCTCCCCTCTCTTCTTTATGCAGACTACACACACACACACACACACACACACACACACACACACACACACCACAGCACTTCCCTAGATCTTGGAACACCTGCTGATGTTACCTTCATTGCTAGGGTTCCCCAGAACCTTCTTGACTTCTGCATTGGTGGGATTTGTGCCCAGAGCCCGGAGGACATCACCGACCTGGTTTAAGGTGATCTTGCTGTCACCTGTTCTGTCAAACAGGAGAAATGCCTCCTTGAATTCTGCAAAAAGCAAAGAACATTAAGGTGGTGTTTAATTCCTCAAACACTAATTAACCCCAACTCTTTCAAGGACTCAGTTCAAACTCTTCTGTCTTTTACAACTTTTGCCAACCACTCAAGTTGTTATCTTCAGACTCTGTTTTCTGATCTCAAACAAATATTGGCAAATTCTTTTGGTGTTTCTTTTCGGGATTATGTTAAAACAACATTCTCTGTCCTCAGCCATATGTTATTTTAATCAGATATAGAAACTGGAGCTCTTAGTCATATTTCCTTCACCTGCTGGGAAGCAGGACTGGGTTAAAAGATTCTGAAGTCTTGAGAAATCTTAATAATCTTCACATAACCCTTCATATAAGTAGTAAGGTGAATACAGTTTTATGAATAAATGTTTTTAATCAATGTTGTCTTATATGAGATTAACCCAAATTTCTCAAATTATATAGAAAATCTCTTGAGATACAATTTCCTAAGTTGTCTTCTTAACTAGTTTTTTCCCCCTAGAAATAACTTCATTTTTCAGGAAAAAGTTAGAAAGGTGAGACAAACCTGTAAGTTTTAGAAAGGTGAGACAGACCTGTAAGTAGGCTTCTAGTGTCTAGCATTCAGAAGGAGAAATACTTTTGGATTGATTGCTATGAGACTTTCTTTATACTTCACTTTTCCCCCCAGATAATAGAGATGCAGCATGTTGTTATACTAGCTTTAGAATTTCAGTACATCTTTTAAATTGAAATGTACAGAAATAATTGTAAATTCACATGCAGTTGTAAGAAATAATTCGGAGAGACTCCTTGTATACTTTGTCCAGTTTCTTCCAAATGTAACATTTTGCAAAATTATAGTATATTATTAAAACAGGCTGTTCACATTGGTAGACTCCGTGATTCCATTTATATTTCCCTGGTGTACTTGTGTTCATTTGTGTGTGGTGTGCATTAAATATACCTTTTAAAGTGTTATTTCTTCTTATCACAATCACTCAATTTGTCATTTCTGTTACTTTTTGTTACTATCTTTTGATAGAATTAGTGTTGTCCTTCAAATGACAATGACAAAGAATTTTGAAATATGTAACAAAAAGGCTGGAAAGGGGCTTACTATGAATTTAGGGTCTAGTAAAGGCACTTTAACTGAAACTTCTAAACTTATCAAATAACATTTCCTCAGAAACCCAGAAGTACTAATGGTGAATTTTTAGAATTAGTACTAACCACCCTCAAAAAAACCCCCAACAAACCAGTTATGAATGAACTGATAGAACTGAAAGCATTCTTTTCTGGTTCTCAGTGGTCTCAGACCACAGGACACTGTCTAGATAGGTCACTCAGTCAAATATCTTATCTCTCTCTCCACCCCCTAATCTAAGATTACACCAGACTCTACATTCACAAGTAGCTATAGATTGTGTCACCATTCTTTGCTAAAATCCTATGCGATTTGTCTATAACAGATCATTTCCCTAGCATGCTGTGGGCCCCGTGGTGTAACTAGTCAAATATTACTTTTCATCCTTCTAAGGGACATGTGAGACCGAATTATTCTTGTACTGGCTCCAGGCTTTCAGACACAGAGTGCTCAAGGGCTCAAAATTACCCTTGTCAGATGCTGATGTAGATGCAGGATTTTATGGGCTGTAATGGAATCACTCTGACATGAACTCTTTTGATTTAAAGGCAGAGGCCAGAAAAATACTATTCTGACCCCAGATTGTTAACCTAAGGCTAAGTTATTCTCTTGAAGGTGTGGAACATAGACTGACCAATTACTTCCCCAGGCTGCCTGCTTTTTTTCTTTTTTTAAGGACATTTGGTTGGGAGACAGCCATGCCCATTTGTTTATGTATCGTCTGTGGCTTTTTTCACACCTTGGTGACAGAGTGGAGTTGTTTTTACAGACAATACTGCCAGTAAAGACCAACAGCTGTCTAGAATGATGTTATTCTAGAATGTTTAGATAATGATGAAATTGTTCTCTGCTTCAAAATGTAACTACTAGCTATGGCCCTTGAACACTTAAATGTCACTAGTGCAACTGAGAAAATAGATTTTGAAATTTACTAATTTTTAATTAATTAAATCTTAAATAGTTACTGGGGTTTGTGGCTACGTTATTGGACAGCATAGGACTTAAACTTTAGAATGCTACAATTTGCTAGTTTTCTTTTTTCCTTCAGTGTTGTTTTTTCCTTTCCTTCGATTCAAATAGATGAGCATGAGTAACAGTCTTTAATTTTAAACAAAGAAACAGACTAGAGGAGTCTTCACTCATTTTTGAAAATATAGCATTTCTGTTTAACAGCTTGCATTTCTTTTCCCAACTCGAGAATATACTAGTCTGTTACACCAATGTTTACCCAATTTGTGTGTCTAAAACCTCTTTCATATGTGGAGTAATAAGTTTCATGTTTAGCAACAAGTCCTTTTGTCCCTGCAAGAGTTTTAAAACCATTCATCGCTCAGTGCTACAGTAGTATGGCAATCATAAACACACTGTAAATTAGATATCTGACAGGATAGTAGCTGATAAAGTAACATCGTTATTATTTAAAAGTGCACTGGACTCAAATTATATAGTAGAATTACTAAATGTTTTCAATAATAAAAAATAGTCCTTCATAGTATAATCTCAAATGATCTTGAGTCTACCTAAGGATATCAACTAGCTTTTCAGTCTGCGTAAGACCATCAACTATGATGTTTCATTTTTTCTTAATTGATGTCAAATAAGACAAAGATGACACAGGAATAGACTAAAGGATGTAGACTTCTTCAGGGAGAAAATGATTTGAACAAGTTCTTATTAGTCACCTATATTTGTTTATATCTCATGTCATAATCTATATGTCTGTCCCGCATGTCCAAAAAAGGGTTGGCCCAGTAGATTTTTAACAGTTCTTCCACAAACCTTTGATAAATTATTCCTTCCTCTTTCTCCCTACAACTCACTATGGTGCCCATTAAAATGTTGGCACCATAGATTTGGTAATCAGGCAGTTTTAGAACCAATTTTATTTTCCAAATTGAACAATTCAGACTTATAAAATCTCTCTTCAGGGATTTGGTTAGCCTTCTAAAATAGATATTCTTTTGTGGGTATATTCATGTCTGATATTATCAATTGGATCAAATTGGTTTTATTTAAAAATCAGTAAATATAAGGACTTACTTTGCAGTATTTATCTTTTATTTGCTAAAATCTTTCATTACTGATTACAAGCAAAGGTTTCAGTTTCAACACATTTATATTTAGAGTGGCAACACCAGTGCAGATAATTAGGAAGAGCTTAGTTCATCTTCAGGGAGCTGGTTTTCTCACATATCATCTTTACGATTGCACACATATTAACAACCATAGCTTTTAAACTTACCATCCTGTTGATCCTTAGAGAACTCGATCTGTTAGAAAGAAATTAATCACAAAGAATATTTTAAGCAAACAAAAATGTCCTGATTTTTAAGTGTATCTAGCTCATTCCCTGAATAATCTTCAAAGTAAGCTCCAAAATCAGCCTACTTTTCTGAATTCAGGCATGGCTTAGACACTAACAGGTTGAGCCACAAAGTAGCATGCTTTGGAGTTTAGTGACATCTCAGAAACGAGGCAGTGCTCTGCCTACATCTGCAGTAGAGAAGCTCAAACCACTTACCGGCAATCTGGTCAGCACTGAAGGACTGCAGTGGCGAGAGAGAGAAAGAAAGAAACAACTAGTACTCTTTCAATGCATTGACAGAAAAATGAGTGCTCTGTACTTGGAGACTTTTAGGAAGCTGTGCAAGTGTCATAGCATAAGAAGTACTGCTAAATCTAGGAACATAAATATCTATTGCAAAAGATAATTAGGAGACTTCTCTGTATCTTAATCAGTGAATCGATGCAACAAATGCAAAATCAAATACTTTTTAGAATAATATAATAACCTATGATGTAACTAAGATATTCCTAATAAGATACACTAAATTAAAAAGTACTGATAAATTGTATTTAAAAGGGAATCTTGTTTTTCTGCTGTTTCAGCATTATATTTTTATATTTATATAGAATACCTAAAGCATCAGAAATAGTTTACTTAACTTTTCCAATCAGTATTATTGGATTGTGTCTTAAGATATAATATTTTGCTATTGTTGCAGGATTTTTTTTCTAAATTTAGATATAATAAATCTCATCATGTGATATAGCAAAAGTTGGTGAAGCATAAAGGACTGTACTGGGGAGTAAGTTGTACTGTTCCAGTTGGCATGATAGCTCCAGTTAATTTCTTCTATTTATCAAAAATCAAAGGTAGATTCTAACAATTCGTGCCAGCTCATGTTCTCTCCTCAATTCTATTCTTTCTCAGCCTTTCTTCTCAATAAGCTCCTCGAATTCCTGTATCCTCCTCTCAGAGTGTTTTCTTGTAGGACCCACCATGATGGAGTTGCTGGTCTGCAGAACGAAGCTGAGGAGTGCGTGAGGGCTGCTCAGTCCCTGAGTGAGTCCTCTTTCTCCAAGGCCTTCTTTTATTTCTGGACAAACTGTGACCTCACGGCTAGCATCAGATTTCTGAGGGAAGTAGCCACTCCCCCCAGAGAGTTCTTTAGCTTTCTTAGGGCAAAGAGTAAGACGGATCTCTACCCTGACAGCTATTTTTAGAAAACTAGATCCTGGGAGTGGACAGCCATGCTGAGACCGAAACCTGTCAGTACTTTTAAGGTCTTCATCTCCCAGATGTTCGCCAGCAATGTCTTCTTTTAAGAAACTGCCTCTTTGTTCAGTGAAGAGGAGCTCAGAATTTTTCTAATATTTCAAACTGATCCCTTTTATGGACTTGGTCAAAAACAAGTCAGCAAATTTTGATATTAATGAAACTTTTCGGTGGGATTAGCTTGGGGGTTGAAATGACAACTCCTGTAGAAAGAACATCGTCTGAAGTTCTGTCTCTTTTGGTAAGATTCAGAGGATGTGAAAAGGCCATGCCCGCTCTGTGTTTCCCAGAGTCACCCAATGGCAATCCAGTCTCCAATGAAATATTGCTCTTTTGTAAATTGGATTCTCAGGAGTACCATCTAAGCAAGAAATGGTTTTGAGCTCCAGCTTTTACCATTTTCCTGACATTGACATTAGGTCTGCATATTTTCTTCATGGTGGCTGACTAGTCAAGTTTTTGAAATTTTGAAGAAAAAAGCTTATAAACTGATAAACTAATAGAAAGCTGATAAACTGTTTTTGTGCTCTTTTTAAAAAATTAACAAAAGTTTTTACTAGAACATATTGATTCTGTTTCTGCTTTGTCAAATACTTTATGGTTCAATCTCCAGAATGAGAGAACAAAACAAAACAAGTCAAGAACTGTGGAATGTAAAACTGTACTTTAATATTTTAAAGACATCTAAGGAATTATCTAGCTATGAATTTTCATGGCAACTTACCTGAGAATAGGGGGAAATTCCCTTCCTGTACTGGTATTGGAAAAAGCAGTAGTAAAAAGATCATCTCTAGGACCCCGTGAAGTTCTTTATCATTTTCTACCTATTTAAAGCAGTTCACAGGCACAATGTATGTTGGAGATGAATTCTAGTTTAAGTACTCTTTCGCAACTGTTTTGAAGGATGGTCATAAAAAGCGTGGTCTTTCTTACTAAAAAGACCTATGCCTTAAAACTTCTCTTCAAACCATTTTACAGGAAATCAGCATTTAAATGTCCATCATACTTGGCTCAAAGTTTACAGGTTATGAAAAGATCTCATAGGATCCTGCATCCTAGGACTGAAGGATTGAAAATATAGTTCTAAAATTATTTGTACATATACCTATACATTTTCATAAACATAATGAGATTTTGAAAGATTGTTAAGAAATGAAAGTAAATAGAAAAATTAAAAATGTTTTGAATTATTAAGGGGAATGGAAGGGAAGAAAAGAGTGAAAATTTGTAATTGGAACATCATGACCTTTGATACACAAATTAAAGTTATTAGAACAGACTATTTTGTGCTTCTTCAGTTTTGTAATTATATTTATGTAATTGTGTCATTTAATTTGAATTGCTTTATGACTATCACTGAGAACTAGGTTATATCTTTAGTAAAGCTACAAATACTGAATTAAACATCAAAGTTACCTTAGCAGAGATGATAGTCATTTTAATATTTTATTCTTTTCTTCAGGTAGAAAAATGAGTCTTGTATACATACAAGGTACAGTCAATTTGTATAAAGTCTGTTAGGTAAAGTAGAAAGTCATTCAAAATTTGCATTTATGTTATAAAAGACCCATTTCTAATCATTTGGTTATCACATGAAATTCAAAGAGAAGCTAAAAGTAGTAAGAAATTGTCAAATTATTTCACTATGGTCTTTCTCCATATCTTTATTACATAGAGAAGAAATCTTTAGATTATTTTTACCCTACTGAGAGTCAAAATAGAAATTTGATTATGTTATTTGACAATCATGAAGGCTACAGTTTAGCTCAGTCTAGAGCAGTGGTGGCGAACCTATGGCACCATTCTCCAGCAAGCCGTTTGTATCATTGAAAGCTCTAAAAGGTTTGTCATCACTGGTTTAGGGAATGAACAATTGTTTAAAAGTTAGAAAGCCTAGAATCTGTGTTCGTAGAATAAGTGGGAAATGAAATTTATTACTAATACACTTTTATAAATGACAAAACCTACTGCAATCTCTTCCACGGCATTGTAAATAGTCACCCCTTTGAAGAAAGCCAAGATATGAAAATATGTCAGCCAATTTGGGCCTCAAATTGTTATGCTATTTTTTAAAACTTGGCTTCCCTCTAATCTGTCTGGCAGGCTGTCCTCTTTTTTGTTTTAGAAATGAAATATTCTTCAAAGCTCTGATAAAACTCTCCTGTTCTTGAAAGAACCTTTTCTTCTCTATGACTCTTGCAGCTCCTTTTTCCCACTGCAAGTTGTTAACCATCCTGTCTGACCTTCTGGAAGCATTGGCATTTCTGAAGGCCATTTGTTCCTAAGGTGGACCTGGGTGTGTTCCTGCCCTAACTACCCCCATCTCCAGAGTCCTGGACCTCCCCTGTCTTGTTCTTAGGTGTTATCCCATTTAACTCTGCAGGGTAACTCACCTCTATTAGATGCACAATAGAATTTTATTCAATTATAACTTTTTGAACAAAAGGAGGTCTCATAAGCTCCTCCTTCAAACATTAGTTCTAGAATATTAAATTCTCCTAGGCCAGACTCCATCTGTTCTTTTCAAGAGCTTATATCATTGAGAAATTGCATCCATTCTCTTTCAGTGTTGTATTTCTAAGACTTAGAACTGCCTAGCATGGAGTAGGCCTGGTCATCTTGAATTACTGATATATGTACTTTATATTTCCAGTACCTCCCCTTAGATTTTATATAAATATTTATGATCCAGACATTGAATTTGCCAACCTTCAATTTATTTTTTAAGGACTCTTTCTTATCCTAGCCCACATTTTTATCTAGACTGTTAGTAGATGGCTGCATTCCATATTTTTATCACTAGTGTATAATCATCTTGGTTTTGGATTTAGGTAAGTAATAGTCTACACATTACTGATGCTAAAAAGAATTTTTATTGTAATGTTTACCGATTTCTTTTATACTTTGGGAATCATATCATGAAGTTTGGTTAACTGACTAAAATAAGATAAAGTTTCTTCTATGCAGAAGTAATTTATTTATAGGAAAAATATAAAAATGTAATTAATTTAACAGGCTCTAAAATTGATGTTTGTTAAGTTTTGGAACAAAGAAGAACCATAGTTAAAATAATCTGGGAAATACGTGATGTTCAGTACTGGGGGAAAATAGCGTAGGCAGGAACATAGACTACAGTACAGTCTTCAAAGAATTTCATCATCCCTATGGGATGTAATGGGGACTGAGGACTGGTAAGCCTAGGTAAAGCTAACCTAGTCAGGGCCAGTTTTCAATCAGGAGAACATTGGTGCCTGCAGAAAGACTAATGGTCTAGATGTATTTGTAAGTAAACCCTTAGGGAAAAAATCCAGTTTCATTACAATCTCACAGAGTTTCTAGAACCCACTGTACAAGGTCAATAGAAGTACTATTTTGTAACCCTTAGAATTTTGTGCTTCAGAATAACTCAAGTCAAAGAAAGACATATTTTTCTTTTTTTTAATTTGTCAAAAATGTCTAGGGCCGGGGATTTAGCTCAGTGGTGCTGTTGCCTGCCTTGTAAGCGCAGGGTCCTGACTTCGATCCCCGGTACCAAAAAAAAAAAAAGTCCGTGCTTAGGTTGGTTAGTATAATAAACAGGAAAAATTAAGAAAAATGAGAATACAGTACTAGCCTATTTTCTCTGAACCAAGAGACATTAGAAGATTGGATGGGAGAAGTTGACCTGAACTGAGACAAAATGCATAATTGTGTTCTTACTAGGCCTAGACTAGTTAACAAAATTCAGTCACCTGAGAGCAAAGGATGAATTGTTAAAAATAATAAAATTTAGAACTGTAATTAGTAGACATCTAAATGAATTTTAATAAAAATTTAAAAATGTGATCCAACTCTATTCTTTTTCAGCATTCTCTTTAGCTTTCTCATGGTTAATAAAACTAATAAAGAAATGTTAAGATCCCATGAAAGTTGTGGGTTTTTTTCCTGTTCATTTGTTGCATGTAATTTCTTAAAAACTCAAATTATGTTTTTATTCCATTGCCTTGTAATTTTACAATGTAAGCATTAGAGAAATTTTGTATAGTTGTGTTTTAAGAAATTATAAGTATCTGATTTTTCCTTCTTGTCTAGAATAAAAGTTCTTTCTGTAACAAAAGGAATATGTCAATATGTTACCATTCTAGACACATCAAGTGTTTTGATGAGGTAGAAAGGAAAATAGGCTAGAAATTTTGTTCTGGCTCTTGTAACAAATCCTGTGCCTTAAGTAACATCTCTGAGTTATTTTTCTTCAATATGCAGTATCAAGTATTATTATTTCTAGGGTTGTTTAGGGGTCTACAAATAATGAACTTTCATCCCTTTGTCAGTAGAAGCTACCTCAACTCACTTTTTTTTCTCATGGAAAATGGCAAAATGCCTAAAATTTCAGTAGATAAAGTTATTTTGAAGTAATTTAGGTAAACAAAAGTTAAGTAAAATACAATTTTATAGGACCACGTTCAAATCAGTTGGACTTTTATAAATAGGAGACAGTGCATCAGCAGGCAGCCAGTTGGTAAAATACAACTCTCTCTCCACGGTGGAAGAATACAGAGTTGGTTAGGTATGGTTTTGTCTTCAGGCAAACTTTTCTTCCCTGATTTAAACTCACTATTATTAGCTTATGATCCAAATAGCCAGGATTTATCACCCATATAATTTCAGTTTTAACTAGTATAATAGAATCCATTCCTACTTTTATAATGTTTGCCCTTTAAATATTGGTTTGGGGTAAAAAACAGACTGTGAAAGTTAATGCAGAAACAAATCATATAAGACCCTATTTTCTCATAAAAAGCATTTTTGTCTGAAGAGAATCAGGAGAAAGTGTAGTATCAGCAGACTAAATATAATCCTTTCCACAATTTCCATGAGTCAGATGGTGCTTAATACTGCGTAATTATGGAACAACTTCTAAAGACAACTTGCCAGGGGGTTCATTTGCAGCACTGAAATGTCAAGAGCTAAATTTGTCACTATCACTTTGTGGTCTCCTTGTCTTGCAAAGAATTCATCATCTTTAAAATGAGCAGTATTATTTACTATCAATTGATGAACATATATCTTCCTTTGTGAACTGCATTTTACTTTGCAAAGATATTATTCAGTTCCCTATAATTCAAAATGTAATTCTAGAGAAAGTTACAAAATGCCCTGGAATATCTTACCTTCCACCCCACCTGTTTTCTTCTTTTACAGTGTAAGTAAATGAAAGATGAAGTGTGATACTGATATCTAGCAATGGAATAAAATAATTTTAGTTTGTTTGTGAGGTTATGCTACACTACAAATGGGTAAATAGTGCAAATGCTTGTCATTAAAGTTGTATTAGAGATTAATTTGTACTACTGAAAGGCCAGAGTAAAAGAAAATAAAAGTCTACAAAGAAAACTTAGAAACAGCTTAATGTTTTGATTTATTTTTTCCAATTAGAAATTAACATTCTTTATTTAATTCTTTTCCTCAAACTGGTTAATGTGAGTATTTAACCATGTTACTCAAGTGGCATTGCATTTCTGCATATTATTCTAAAGAATGTTAGTTGGAATTTCCATTTAAATCATGGATTACTTGTAAGCAAAATAGAGACCTTATACTCTTCTCAGACTATTGGCCTGATGGGAAGACTTGAAAGTCAGGCTTGATGTATAAGAGTGTTTAATAAAACAAAAACAAAATCATTTTAAAATTCAATGCTTTGTTGCATTTAACAATATTTTAATGTCTATTTCCATTTATACCTTCTTATAGGAAGTTAGAAGAAAGTGACTAGGAGACCGTCTAGTTCCTAAGATTTCACTCCTCCTTCTATAAAAGAGAACACCTAACTTGTCAGCAACAGGTGCTTGGATAAGAGGAAGCTGTGCAGAATGAAAGGCCAGGATCAAGTCTTGGTGAACTTACTCATGTGTGCCTGTCACTCCCTCTTCTGGCCACATAGGACTGTGCAAGGTAATACTAGAATGGTGCTACCTGATGTCTGAGAGCCAAAAAGGCTCCTTTACACATTCTTAGAACCAGCAATGTACTCTTTAGAAACCAAAAGTAGCTTAGGATATGGACATCCACTCAACTTTTGATGGTCTACTAAGTTAATTCTACCTTTATCACTTAACTAGTTATTAGATCATGAGCATTGTTTAGGCTCAGTTTCTTTGCTTGGAAAATGAGGATACTGGCAACTTCATTGTAATGTTCTGAGCATTAATTAAGATAATTAAGAGTAAATTCACAATGAATGTTGGTAAAAATTATTATAGGCTAACACAAACAGATTTTCCCATGTGGGCTCAAACAAGTCACGATGCATATACAACTATCTGCATTCTCTGAGTTCTCAGACTCATAGAAAGACTCATCTTTGCTGTTACATTGAAAGTTTAAATCTGCTCAAACACATGGTCAGTGGTCAGTTGTTGCTTCACAATGTGTTATTTGGTAGAATTTCTGTCAATGCATTTTGTACTATTGCCACTTTTGATGTGTTGTCTGCAGTATTTAGTCAGAGATGATCTGATTGAGTGATGAATACAATGAGAATTAACATTTAAGTACCACAAGAAGAGAGATAACAAAGCTCCCCCCTCACAGCAATCTTGATGTATTATCTGACACATGCATCAGGCACAATAGTCACTTACATATTGAAGCTCTTTTAAAATATTTTCATTACTTATTTACCTTCATTGTTTCACTTGGTCACAACTAATACTTATTCCTATGTTTGCATTCGCAGCCATACTTAGGTTGGCTTTTAATTTTTCCAGTGTTCTTTTAGGATGGCCATTTCTGCTTAGTTCTCTGAAAGCAAAGGATGCTTCAAACCACCAATGACAGTAACTTTAATGGTTCAAATATCAGTAGAAGTTTGTTTTTGAAAAGGAGACTCATAAAAAAAAATCTATGGGTGTAAGATGTCAGGTAAGCATTCCCTCAGAAAATATTGAAGGTTTTTGTGTCACAACAATTGAGGAAATACTCTAAACAAATAACTAAAAAATTAGGACATCATATTGGAAAGCACATTTAAGAACCGATAAAAGCAATTAGTAGTATCCAAGAGTGTTCAGCATTTATGGGAAGTCAAATATGTGGCTATTAAATGTGGTATATTTTAAGACAGAACATAGGTCTTAAACAGAAATACTATTGAGGAATTAAATTTTACCATTTTTGTACACTACATAAAGATAATTATACTTAAACTCCAGCATTTTTCGAAGTTTAAACGGACAGCCAGATTTCTAATCTTGTGTGATTTATGGAAGTTTATAATCCAATTAAACTTTGTTCTTTAGTTTTCAGGCAGTTAATGAACACATATAACAGCTCTATTAATTTTGTTAAAGTTCATTTTCTCTGCTTTAAAATAGTTTATAACTTATATGAGGTAATATATCTAGAAACATCATAATATAAAGTGTTTTAATGTACTTTTTAATTAATTCTGTTACCTACTGGGATGAAATCAAATTGTATAAAATTCTTGAGTTTCATCACATTCTTTGGCTGTTAGAATACTTGCAAATAGGCACTGATTTCAAATGGGTGAAAGCAAGTCATTGAAGACACTTAAATTCCTTTACAAAAATAAGATAGTTTTATTTCTTTTCTTTGTTTCTCTTTCCATTAGGTATGAGGCCACTGAATGAAAGATAAAGGTTAATTTCCTCCCATTTTTTCAAGATTGATTTAACTGTTCCTTTCACGTTGTGTTCCTTATCAGAATCTACTACATCTCTTGCTCTACAATGAAATAATGGTAAAGGAGTATCTCACACTGGTACAGTGACTCTCTTGTTATGTTTCCTTCTTAGTTTTTCTGACTCATACTAGCATTAATTCAACATAGGGATGGAAGGATAAACAAATTTTTAAGATTCAGAAAAGTGTCACTTTTTTCTGACTATAACAAGAGGCTTAGTTTCTGAATCATCAAAGTGATGTTTTGTCTTTTCTTAGAGAATTCTCATCTGCCAAACTAAATTTTTATTCATTTACATGTACACAGTTCCTTGGGAAGGAAAATAATGCCTGTTTTCATTAGTGAGATACTTAATTTTCTTCCTAGTTAAGGAACGTATATTTTTTTTCTTTTACAGAAATTTATAATCTCAGATACGGAGAGATGATACTGTCCATAAATCACAATAAATATAAAGAATAACTTTGACATTGATTCATATCTCTAATGTTTCTATAAAGTGGAGAGTTAAAGAATAGGGACAATCATAGTTATTACAGTGAGTATAATCATGCTTGTTACATTATATAGTCAGTGTGTATCTATAAAGAGATATTAACTAGAATTGCTGGAGATGAATTTGGTTTCCTCTTAATTAACTGTAAGCATGCAGTCTTCAAGGTAAAAAAATATTTATTAGAAGATTTGGCATGCATTTCTTCTCCTAAATGGATATTTGTTTATAATAGTTCCTAACCACTATTTGATTCTATGGCCAGTTTTTTTCAAGTATGACTTCAGGTACTTTAAAACTAAGATTAAATATTTGTGATAATATATTCTTGGTTAGAAATATAAATTTTCATATTTAACTGGAATATAAAAATATAAAATGTGAATATATCTATTTAATTTTATCATATATCTAAGTGATCTAATTCAATATTTATTTCAGGCATACTTTGAAAATATAGGACCATACTAAAATGGCTAATGAAATGTTTATTTATAGGTCAGCATTACAGATGCAAGTAAACATGTTAAGTTAGCAAAATTCATATTCATTATATGTATATGGAAATTTTGGCTTTGTGAAAAGATCACCTCATAGGACTTTCACTCATTAGTTTTCCATATAAGGTAGGGTTCTTTAGTTGAAGATTTTCAAACTGTCATTTGGACCAATCAGAGCTCAGTGGATGAGGAGAAGACTTGCATTTGATGGGTCATATCACTGAGAAGTAACATTTTTCCAAAAGTAGATAAACTTTTGGCAACTGAAAACCTTGTTCACAGCAAAGTGTTGACACAAAAATCAATCACATTTTCCTTAGTTCAAGGTCAGTATGCAAAAGCTCAAAGATATATGCTAAAAGCCATATAACCAACACATTTTCTAATATTTTGGGTTAGTTTCATTTAGAAGCAACTCACAAATTCATAATTAAATACTGCATATAAATAAAAGAGATGACAGTTATAGTCACTGAAACACTTGAGTGCATAATTTTCTACACAGAAATCTCATTTAGCGTTGTATCAAATTTTATTAAGCAAAAATGAAGGGATAATTAACTTGAATTGCAAAAATCTTCTGTTTCTCAGCTTAAATAAAGCTCAAATAAATACATCCCAGACAACTGGGTCATCAGCTAACTTTAAACTTCTGAAAGACGCAAAAGCTAAAACTTCCCTTTTGGTACATCCTTAAGGTAAGAAATCCAGTTTACACAGAGATTTCATTTAAAAAATACTGGTTTAGATATTTATATATGCAACACCGTTACAATTATATACTTTTCTCTTAAGTTGCAGTTTGACAATTTAGGGAAAAATGAAAACTTGAGAACAAACAAACAAACAAAAAATAGAGCAGTCATAGGTCCCACATGTGATATTACACTCTTGATAATTTTACTGAAATTTTATTCTACAGTTTATATATTTTTAAACAGTGTTCTTTGCTTCCAAAATGTACCAGTTCACCGAGTAATACCATTTCCATTCCTCTCCATGAAAAACTTACTGTACCTCTTTGCAAGTTCCTAGAGTTCCCTACTGTTGAAAGGTGTTTCAGTGACCAAACAATTCATCCATTTAGTTACCTTAATAGAAGAGAGATCAATTTTTTCTTCTTTGGGTTTGGCTGGGGCAGGTGCAGGCGCTGGGGCTGGGGCTGGGGCTGGGGCAGGGGCAGCAGCAGCAGCAGGTTTCTTCACATCTTTCTTTGGTGCCATTTTGTTTAAAAGGATGGGTTAAAAAAAGAAGGAACTCCTCCAAAAGAACCTGTCAAAATGATACTTGGAAGAGGAGTGGTGGTTCGCTTGATCCACAGCCCAGTGTCTTGAAGGTGGACCCAAGTGTTAAATGGTATAAGGGCATGCATATATATTTCACTTAGTGCCTAATAGAACCTTGACACTTGTGGCTGGATTGGACAGTTCACCAGGCGAGGGGGATGGCATTCCGGCTCAGACTATAAATGGAATCTACAGGGTCACAGCTTCATCCATGTTTTTTTTAACTCCTCTTACTTTTTTTTTCACCTCCATCTATAAAGGAGAAAGAAGTATGGTAAAGACAGCTTCAGATCCTTTGGTGACAGCAAAGTAGGCTGACATACTTTTTCTTGGTAGAAGTACAGTTCTGTTGAAGTTGTAAATCTTTTTTTTTTCCATGCCTAAGAACCTTTACTGAAGGATTCAATTTCAACTTGGAATTTTGGCAGGGAGTATCACTAACTTTCACCCAGCTCCTTTGCTCATGCTCCTCCCTCCTGGCCATAATTTGCAAGAAAATGTTGGTCAGCAAAGAGGTGGTAGTGTTTAAAAATAAAAAGCAGACGTATAAGGAAAGCCAACCAAGTCTTAAAGTGGTTTCCATTCTAGGGAACACAAACTCCAGTTCTGTCTCTGTCTCTGTCTCTCTCCCACCCATTTTCCTTTCCAAATGACCTAAAATTTGATTATTTATCACTTAAATCTTTTTAGTGTACTAGACAGACAAATATATTTTTAGAGAAATAAAGGAGAAAGGACTTTATCAATACTGTGAAAGTTTTGGTAACTTTACTTTTTCCTTTTTGCCTGTGGTTTCCTCAGTTTGAAGGGTAGACTCATATTTAAGAAGTATAACTAATGGACTCTTCATAACTGAGTGAGTGGAAGATTCTTCCAGAGAGGGAGTTTTACAATTAGTAATTAGTATCACTTCTTAGTATCTTCCTCACTTCTATTGCTTTAAGAAATGTTTAGTTAATGAGAACAGTAGTTATTAATTAGGAAAATGAAATGGTACTTAGTTTAAGATTTTAAATGAGTATAGTGTTTATATATGCATACATATCTATATGTATATGTAAATGTGCATTTTATGTATTTCATTTGTTACATATAGTTATGCTTAAAGAGAGTGATTCATTAGTCACTTTTCTTTGCTCTGATATAAAAACATTTCCAACATGGAGAAGGACACTATTCCCCTTCATATATTATCATTAAGAGAGATTAAGACTTTTACATTAGTAATTCACCTATAAGGTACAACTGATAACACAGTTAATCAGTCTCCTTTTCTCTTGTGGTAGCCTGATTTACCAAATTATTTTACCCACATATGTTCAGGGAAAGCTTTTAAATCATTCTCAATTTTTAATTTGGTACATAAAACAAAAGTATACATATTAATGAGGTACCATGTGCTGTTTCAATAGGTATATACATTGTGTCATCAGTTTAAACACATCTAGCTCCCCAAATATTTATCACTTCCTTATGGTGAAAACATTCAATATTGTTTCTTCTAACTTTTTGAAATACACAGCACACATTGCTACCTACAGTCACTGGACTGTGTAGTAGCATGCTAGCACTACTTGCTTCTAACAGCAACTTAGTACCCATTGCTCAATCTTTCCGCATCCTTCCTTCCTCCTATTCATCTCAGCCTCTGGTAAGCACCATTCTACTCTCAATTTCAATTAGATAATTTTTATTTATATTCCACTTGTGAATGAGGTCATGTGCTACTTGTCTTTCTGTGCCGGGCTTAAGGAAAAGCCTTCACATTTGCTCCGTCCCCTATGCTCCATACCATAAACTCATCCATCACCTAAATTTAGCTGTTGATAATTATTTCTTACATGCAGGAAAATCATGAGAATCTGAACATATTTTAGATAAGGATATCATTTCATATATAAATATTTAGAATAGAACTAAAATAATGCTATGTGTATAATAGAATCATAGTTTTTATAAATAACAGAAATTTCTCTACCAGTTTGTTTTCCTTTGGATTTTAAATGAATAGATTGGAGTTTTCAGCAGTCACTGAACAATGAATATGGACTTGCTTTAATTCATAGTAAACATTAATGCTATCATTCATATGCAGAAATACCTTAAAATCTATGACAGTGTTGACAGGTAGGGGAGTTTTATGCATGCACAAAAATAATTTGGTCCTCTTAAGAGACAGAAGAAAAATTAAAACAACAAAAAATAATCTTTATGTTTTACTAACCTACTCACTCAAAATGTGTTTTACCTCTGTAATGTCAGCAAAGATCAATAATATCTAACTTAAAAACTCACATACTCAAAACTTCAAATAGGAATATTTTATTTCATATTGAGGGGGAAAATGGCTTGCTCCTACTGTACTACATATCTAAATCCCTCTGTGTTATCAAATATATGTCACATATTTATGAATTCATAGAGAGCAGTACTTTGGTGCAGAATTTTTTTCTTGAAAAGTAGAAACCACAAATGTTGCTAAACCTTGATCATGTAGGTGGGGTAGTATTTGGCACCCAAAACCAACAGTGGAGGCTAATCATAAGAAGAATGGCAGTCAGACCAAAATTGAGAGTCTACAAAATATCTGACAATAGCTTCTGTCAAGGTTACCTAAACCAAGAAAAGTCTGAGAAACTATCATAGCCTAGAAGAATATAAAGAAACAATGATGAATAAATGTTATGTTATGCCCTAGATAGGACTGTAATAAAAAGGATACTAGATAAAAACATTTTAGTGTTGCTTTATTGGTGAAGGCAGTTGTGTTAGTGATACAGGAAATTTTGTGTGAAATATATGGGAACTCTCTTAAATTTCTTATTACCCTTTTGTTAAGCTAAAAGTATTCTAAAATTAAAAGTTTATTTTTACAAAAATCAAGAACTTAGTACAGAAAAACTCTGTCTGAAACTTCAAAGATGATCTTCAGATTTCTTTCCTACTTAGTCAATACTCTTGTGTATTTGGTCAGGTATATTACGCTCACAATTTATAGCATGAAGACTTTTTGAAATGGTTGGTATTATTTACGTATCTTAGGGATTATTAGTTATACCTAGAAAGTATTTGTGGGGAATTTCTAGGCTTTCTGAAATTATAATCCTAAAGTAATTTAGTACATTAGCTAGAATAAATATCTTTTTAAATTTCTCTCTTGACCTGTATATGGGTCTATGTGACAAGACTTACTTGTAAGGAGAAAAAGGACAACAGCTGAGGATTTGTATTCTTAGTGACAGCTGACATGCTCTGTGCCCAGATCTTCCAAGTATTCCTCATACTTAACTGTACCATTTGCTGTATAAGTTTTTTTTTTAGATGCTTACCAGAGCACAGAGGAATGGCAGAGAAGGGGGAAATTTATTGCTAAAGGTGGTCTGTCTATTCAATCTTCTAATCCAATTGTGTTTCCTTCATCACATGGCTTATTATGTGATTGAGATTTGCCACACATTAATCTATTTCTTATTTCACTAAGATAAAATTCTTATCTTCTATTTGGAAAGGTTAGGCTCGAGAAATGAAGCAACTGGCGTTTGCCTTCATTTCACTGATCCATGTAGCACTCTGAAATGCTTAACCATTGATGAAGCAACCACAGGGATTTACTTATTTCACACATATTGATTACCGACCACAAGCATTGATAGGCTTTACTTGGTGAACAAGTTGGATTTTGTTTCAGTTCTCTTGGAGAACTGAGATGAATGTTTGAAAGAGTATACAAATGGGGGTATGAGAGGATGGAGTTGGAAAAGCTGACTTGTAGTCATCAACAGAGGCACACATAACAATAGGACAATTGGACTGAGAGCCAAGCAAGAGAGGAGTATTAGACTTGAATCTGTTTCATAAGCCCTTTATATATTTCTAAGGAAAAGAGATTGTTGGTTAATTAAGTACTTAGTGCACAATAATTGTGAAATTTTGAAGTTTTTGATATGATATGTCCTTATTTAATTTGGTGATTTTTTTTGTATAATGAACTGAAATGTTATATTTGAAAGCTTGTATCAATTCCTTTGACATATCTCTTTAAAAATTAACTTCGTTTGTAAATTAACATATAAACACCAAGATAATAGTGATTTTAAGTGGTAGAATTATATACTAATTTCCTTTTGCCTATCTGTATTTTCTGTTTTTCCTTCTTTGTAGTTAAGTTCAAAAGTCAACTTGTTACAGTCTCACTAAGGCTTGGGGTTTTTTTCCTGTTAAGCTCAGTTCCTGGTGTGTGTGTGTGTGTGTGTGTGTGTGTGTGTGTGTGTGTGTGTATGTGTGTGTACCTGAAAACTTTCTCATGGCAAGCACTTAAAGCAGTGGCTTTCACATCATTCCAATTCCCAGCAGCTCCTCCTCTAGATTTTAGCCCAGTTGACACATAGATCAGGCACAGTAATTTGCTTAACAAAGCTTTTCTGCCTAGAGTTTATTTCCTGGCCTGAGCTGTCTGCAACTCACAATCCCCACACCATGGATGAGATCTATATGGAAGTCACATCTTATTGATGCCCCCCCCACAACAAACTGAGAAAAAGGAGAGTTCATAGTTCTGAAAATCGCAGTCTTAATGCTAGCATTTATTAAACCACACACTATTCCAATCTCTATCTGCTTTTTCAAGAATCAGACTGCATTTGTGATTAATTCAGAGAATGATTATGTAGTTTATAAAGCCCAACCTCAAAGGTAAAGTGGTGATGAGTGGTTAAATTATTCCTCTATTAGAATATAGACTAGGGAGATCTGGTTTACTACTAACTAGCTTTGTGACTATTGGCAATTACTTTAGCTTCAGAGAGGCTTAAATACAAAATCAGAGAAACGTATAGGGTAAGATCCAATGTCTTTTTATACTGCTATGTTCTGTGGCTTTTCTTTTTGCAAAGTATTGCTCCTAGTAATGGCCTTCTATTGAAAATCAACGTGTATCATCTGTAATCCTCAAACTCTGAAGTAGGTATAATCAGAGAGGTAAAGAAATGTAATAGTTACACACAATAAAAGTGTCACAGCCAGAAGTAGGATGCTTTTGAGGCAATCTAATGTGCAAGCTCTTAACTACCTCTTCTTATTGGCCAAAGGAAGAATAACTACATGAGAAAAACTATATACTGTCCAATTATAATTAAATTACTCAAGGTTGGGTATGGTGGCTTATGTTTATAATTCCAGCACTCAGGAGGCTGAGGCAGGAGGATCACTGAGAGTTTGAGGCCAGCTTGGTCTCCATAGTGAGTTCAAGGCCAGCCTGAACTACACAGTGAGACCCTGTCTCAAAAACAAAAAACAAAACTAATAATTAAATTACTCAAGACAACTTGGAGCTCCTAAATTTGAGCATTCAAAGAACTTGGACAGGTAGATGAGGAGAATGGAGATGAGCAAAGAATAAACTATTAGCACACTTTCTGGAAAAAAATAAGGGCTTTAGTAATATATAGTCTAGGTAAGGAAAAGGGTGGCTGAAAACTGATTTTAATTACTATTAAGGAAATGGTTATTACTGGTTTTTAATAGAGACTAACAGAGATACATAAAAGAATTTTCAGTTATAAATAAGTAACTTTCGGGCCAGGGGTTTAGCTCAGTAATGCCGCCACCTGCCTCACAAACGTAAGGTCCCAAGTTCTATCCCTGGTACCCCCCGCCACCAAAAATTAAATAAATAAATAACTTTCAACTGGATGTGGTTACAAATGCTTATAATTTCAGCACTTTCAGAGGCTGAGGCAAGGGAATCGCAAGTTTGATCCCAGTGTGGGCAATTTAGCAACTTAGTGAGACCCTGTCTCAAAATAAATAATAAAAAAGGCTGGGAATGTAGCTCAGTGTGAAGGCCCTGGGTTCAATCCCCAGAACCACAAACTAAATAAGTAAACAAACAAACAAATTACTGGAGGTATGAGATACTCCATATTGTTCTGAAACATTGTCAACTGTGCCTCTTAAGAATATATGAGTGCTTAAGCACAAGCTTGGTAAGGAACTAGGATTGGATAATATAGTTGATTTTTTAAAAAATCAACTCCTTTCATCACTAAGTTTTTAAGTAGAGTTACTTGTATAACACTCAATAAATTCAATCCTTGTGTAACTAGCAGACAAGTATTACTTTTCTTTTCGAACTTAGAGTTGCCTTGTTAGGGTCATGCCACATCCAGGGCCAACCTGGTACCAGTTCTTGTGAAGGAGATAGCAAGCTGCGTGGAACTGGAGTCAGCACGATTCTTCCGATGGTTAGCATACTGCTTCCTTGGAGGTAGGTGTAGGATTTCTCAAGGAAGAATATTTATAGTGATTAAAATTGCTCAGAGCTTGCTTCATTGTGTAATTCTGATACTGTAGTATGTAATTCTGGCAAGAGGGGAGTACGAAAGGGACAGAAAATCCCAGACGGTGACACAAAGGCAAATGATGCTGATGCTATCTCAAGAAAAGGTGCCATGGCAGTAAGAGCACAGCCACTGATTCCTCAGGCTCTTGGTGAGAAATCCTTCTTGGTTGCCTCCTGAGAAGGAGAGCTGAGAGCACAGATACCCAAGGGTTTTGTCTGTTCACTAGCCTACTTTAATCTCAAAATATTTAGTAAATCTTGAAAAACAAACTGACAAGAGTTTTTTGGAAGTTCATATTTTTCTGGGAAAGAAAATGGAAAGCATCTTCCAGGACAAAAAGATTAAGAAGCTATATTAAATGTGTGCATACTTTACCAGCCAATAACTGTAAAACGTGTGTGTGCACCCAAATATACAAACATTCTTGGCAATATTATTCATACTACTGCAAAACTGGAGAAAACAAGTACCCACCACCAGTAGAATGGATAAAGACATTATGATATAGTCGTACAATGGAATACTACATGCTAGTAAGAATGGACAAATAACAGGTATTGTACCTGAAATAAAGTGGATCAGTTTCACAGAGTGTCCAGCTGAAAACTCAGATAAAAACAAATTACTTTATATGATTCCATTCATACAAAGTTCAAAGTCAAGTGAAACTAACTGATGGTGTTAGAAGACTGAATGGTGGTTACCTTTGGTGAGAAGGGTGTAGGATGGTGTAGGAAGTGGGCTGGTGGACACATAAGCATCACCTTCTGATAATTCATCAAGATTTATGCTTAAGATTTTTGGATATTTTAGGAATGTATTTTCTAATTTAATAGAAAGTTCAATAAGGGAAGGAGATAATACTGCTTTCCAAAGTAAAATGAATAATACTGGATGGAATCAAAGGGATGGGAAGACCCTGTTTTCAAATCTGTGTTAGGGGCTTCAGATGTCATGAGTGTGGTTGTCTCCCTTTTGAGGATGAGCAGCAGTTGCAAGGCCAAGAATAGCCTGTGGTTGATGGTGCATTTGGTTCTTCTTATCCTGATCAAGGTTTTCGAATTCTGGCCCAGGAGGAGATTATCTGTGTCTCCAGGAGGCCACACTATGATACCTTAGGTGTTATCTAGGGATCAGCAGCTCTAGTCCTTGTGTTTGGAAGAGGGAACTGCATAAAAGACATACTCATCTCACTGTAAGCCCAGCACTGGATTCTAAACATGCAAAATTCCTTTTCCCCTGAATTTTAAATTTCAACTTGAGATCCCTAGCTTTTGAATTTGCCTGATATATTCTGTTTTAAAATCAAATAATCATGGACTTTTCTGACATGAAAGAATTTGGGTCCAAGTTGGAAAAGAAGTTCTGACATGAAAGAAGCTGGGACCATAGAAAGAAGTTGGAACCAAAAACAAGAAAAGAGCAAAATGGAGTGGTAATGACCCTTTTCTCAGCTCCTGATGAAATATTTGTAGTCAAGACCAAGCAAAGGTATTGATTCTCATCAATGGGATTCTTTACAGAGTGCGATGCTGGCTGCCCTGGAAGTGAGCCTGCGTGACTATTCATGCCATAGTCTTTCAAATGAACAGATTAAACCACTCATAGATGCATCTTCTGACATATCTGTACCATGTGTATTACAGTCCATTCTGGTGCCTTTTGGCAGTTAGGATTCTGGAGTTTCTGCTCACCTCAGCCTGTGTGCCAGCAGACAAGGTAACTTTTTTCTTCGTCTTCTTTGGAATGTGTAAAGGAAGAATTAGATTGCTGTTTGTTGAAATGGACTGTGTATCTCACAAGTCCCATTTCAATAATATTCTAGAAGCAAGAATGAATTTGGGATTGGAAAGGGCATTACAACATGGCTAAATAAATAGCACGAAGTCCCTCAGCACCTGGTCAGCCTTCAGTGTTACTATGTGACTTCTAGGCCTTACATTTCATGCTCTTTTTTTTCAGCAAACAAAGTCTTAAAGGTCTTACACAGAAACAGAATATTAAGTCTGAGTACTCAGAAAACATGGTCTCTGAATTCTAAAACTGTCACACAATCCCCTAAGCAGTGCCAGAAACTTTTCCACTAAATCATTTTTATGAATCTAATAATTGTTAAGTGAAATACACCTTTAATTTTTCCTTCAGATTAAGTCTTTTGAGATATATACATATTCTTGTACATTTCTCCAGCTTCAAGACTGCACTGTGCCATCCTAAATGTATAGAGTCAATCTACAGGGCTGTAAGTGATATTATGGATCTGGAAACTCAAAATATTCTCACAAAGGAAGAAAGGCCTTCCGGTTTGGACCTGAAGAATGTGGAACCAACAAGTTCTAAATGCTCAAGTCTGATGTTTGGTGTGATCCTATCTCTTCCCTTGAACTGTAAATATTTCTTTAGGGACTGCCTAAATCAGGTCTTATATGTGAGTAGAATCATCTTTATCCTATGTCTTCTCACAGAAGTGTCTTCACAAATATGATGTTTTGAATGAGAGAATGAAAAAGTAAACAATAGGGTTGATCTTTTTACTGTAAAACTGGTATTATGCTGTGATTAACATAAATAATTACCAGTGGTTAGAAATAAGAATTAATTTTAATAGAAAATGTGCTATTAACTTTGACCATTCATAGTCTGAGTAGGTACCCTATCTGTCTTGAAGCCCACTGAACACCGTTCAGACAGTTCTTCTCTTTTATTCATGAATGGTTTTATCCCTTTCTTCTTCTCTGGCTAAAAAAAGCATTTGGTGGATTTGTTCTGGTCATTAATTTTTTTTTTTTTTGTACCAGGGATCGAACTCAGGACCTTGTTCTTGGAAGGCAGGTGGCAGAACCACTGAGCTAAATCCCTGGCCCCTGATCATTAATTTTATTACACAGAATTAATACACAAAATGTGTGTTTTTAGTTGTATACCTACTTTCCTTAGCTATAATCCATCACCAAAACTATTCTATAAAGAGTTTCCTTCAGTATCATTAAGTTCACATTTTATGTATTTATAAAATGATTTTGGAATTTTAAAACTATTCACGACCCAATGATACATACTCATGTTGTTATTCCTTAAATGGCTCAGAGGCTCTAAGATCCAGCTTTATCAATGATGCACAAAGTGGCATTTTACATACGAATTCCTTTCACTATGATTCTCATTTAAGTGGTGTATAGTATGATTTTTATTTAAGTAATTTTTAACTGAGCTTTACTAAAGAGAGTTTCTAGACTACTCCCAGAAAATTATAATTAGGAATTCTCATCCAGGGCTTGTTGGGGGATACATTTACGGGGCAGCTACTTTGTAGATCAGTATAATATCTAGTAAAGGCAAAATTTTATATGTTCCCTGCCCTACTAATTCCAGTCCTGGGCATGCAAGTGTGCATTGCAACACTGCTATTGGGATGAAAAAATGTGGAAGCATAAAATGTAAAAGAAATGAATAACAATGCAAACATTAAAAATAGGACAGTGCATTCAATGGAATGGTTTATAGAAATAAAAATAAAATATCATCATAGATTACTCTTGCACATTTTCTGCTGAAAAATGAAAAATCAAGTAGTAGAAGTATACATAGTATATAACTCCATATGTACAGGTTAAAATATGCAAAATAATGCTAAATATCCTTTAAGGTCTAAATAGACAGAATAAAAGTATAACACTATTGACTGAAAGGATATGTCCCAAATTTAAAATAGACATTTTCTTTGTAAGAGGGAGAAAGAGTAAATTAGATCTCAGGTAATAAGTAAAGTGGCTCAACAATACCAATGAAGTGCTGGAATCTAAGAATTATAAGCTTGGTTGCTTGATTGTGAGAATTGAAATGAGGTTATAACAATGTTCAACATGTGTGGAAACATTTTATGCATTGTTTTTATTGGAATTGACATATTTTTAATATGTACTTCCAGTGTTTCCAACTTTGACTTCACCCTTTGTTGAAACCGTTGTTTTGCAAAAAGTCAGAGGTAGCCTTCCTTCATTTTCATCAGTAAAAGTAAGTTTTGGTTTAATATATAGTTTGTCTGTAATATTTGACTTAGGATTGTGACAGTCAAGCTTAATTGTCAACTTGATTAGAGCTGACAAGAAGATTAGAGAAGCACGCTCTGAGTGTGTCTGGATGGGTTCATAGAAGTATTAGTTTGGAGTCTATATCTGATCAACTTCCTCTAAGTTTGTTAAAGCTTTGGGTCTTAACGTTGGCTGCACTTTAGAATAACTTGGAGAATTGTTAAAAAATACTGATACATGTTAATGTGATCCTCTTCTGTTGTCTTATTCCTGGAGATTCTGCTGTATTCAGTATGGACGCAGCCTGGACTCTGGGATTAAAAGAAGAACTTTCAGGTGATTGTAACATGTAGTAAAGTAATTAAGCATTGTGTTGAAGTCTTTTTTTCTATATGAGAGATCCTTAAAGTCTGATTCAAAACATATTGACTCCTACTTCACATGTAGTCTTGAGCACTGTTGAATCAGTTCATGCAGATTTAAGTAATTTAAGGTCAATGCTACACAGAGGCGCCCCTCAGGCAGACAGAAATGAGAGCTGGCAGACAGGATGCAAAAAGAAAGTAATGACCATTCCTTGCTCTTGTGTGAGTAGAAGAAAAAACCTATTAACAATGTCCTTGGGTGTTAAGCATCTGTGAAATTGTATCATGACAAATACTTAGCAGTGCTTTGGACATAATGAATGTTTAATATGCATTCATTGAGGAAACAGATGAACAAATGGATAAAAGAAACACCAAATAAAGGGAATACTCAATAAAAGAATCATGCTTGTGAAAAATAAAATCACCTAGCAATTCTATAACTCTTCTGAAATACAGAAGTTGAGCACCCATTTATTACTTTGGCTTTTGTAGAAAGGAACATATATCTCTGAAATGTGGCTTTGCCCTAATCATAAACAGAAATGAAGACTGCTGCTCATCTCAGTTCTGGTTTGAATTCACCATTTAGTTCTCTCCTAAGAAGCAAGGAAAGGGAGGCTGTGTTCCAAGATGAAGAGGTTTCCAAAATAAAACTAAATACTGAACAGTCAAGGACATTCCAAGATGAGATATACTTCCTTTTTTATTTTCTCAGGGATACCTTAAGTATTGACAAGAACATTTGATGAATGATAGTTCTGGGGTTATTTTTAATTTCCTTACCAGCATAGAAATCATGTTCTGTTCCTACTCTCTCATGTTTGTGCCTCTGCCCTTTGCCCTGAACAGCTGTAAACTTGTTCACCGAACATGCACATTCACTTTGAGATAGCAGTTCTGTAGCTCACAGGTGAAAAGCCACTTCATCTCAGGGTGTTTACAACACTTCAGGTTGAATTAAGTTCTTCTTAACCTTCCCAAGGGGGCTAGGAAAATATTGAAGTGCTTGCTTCCTTACCTCTCTGCGAAATCAATAGTGCACCTGACTAGTTTCCACTTGACCAGCTATGTACAGTATTGGAGAAATTTGTTTTCAACTTCCACAGAAGAGCATCACATCAAAAAATAAAGTGCCTAAGTATGTCAGAAAAATGGAAACAAACAAAAAATTTAAACAATATTTTTAGTTAATCTTTTTTTTTTTTACTTTATAGTAGACCAAATGGTATAATGTATCATTACTACTTCTTTTGGATCTCAAATACAGAAGAAAAGAAAGGCATAGGAAATGTTTACTTTTTAAATTTTAGAAATAAAATGACTACCACTTGCTTATTTTAAGAAAACTCTTATTTTAATGCCAAATAAAAGTAGAAAATTTAACATAAAAATAACGAAAATAAGAGGCAATGATATAACTTCTGGGATTATTAATCTATTTTTTAAAATAGTTTATTTTTTCTCTTTATAAGACTAATATCTGTTCATTATAAAACATTTAAATGATGCAGTAGTCTAACAGATATAGGATAAACTTTTCATAATTTTATAAAAATAGTAAGTTAGTATATATTTTTCAGTGTTCCTCATATATAACAACATATGATGATGATGATGATGATGATGACTTTAAAATAAAAACAGGATTATACTTTACACATTCCTTTGCAATGTTGTTTTATTTTACAGTATATACTTGATGTATTTCCATCCACACTGGAGTGTGTCATCTTGGGAATTCTGTGTCAAGACTACAAAAAAAGGGGGGTCAAGTTTTCATGACTCAATTTAATTCAAAACCTTATTTATTTGGATTCATGGGAATCATAGACTAATTTTATTTGGAACAATAGCATAAACATTGACTTCACATGAACCATATGCTATGTCTGAAGATGACACAAAAATGAATAAATGTCCTGCCCATGACCATCCAGGATAAGAGGTGGACCGACATAGGATTAACCAATATCTAGGTTCAAATTCAACAACAATGGTATAGATGAATTTACTTGCTAGAAAAGAGGAGGAAAAGACTAATTCTTACTGAAGGAAATGAGAACAATGTAGCAGAAAGTATATTTAGTACTGTCTTAAAGAGGAGGTTGGGTTTTGACAAGCATATAAATAGGAGAACTGGTGAAAACAATAGAGGCAAAACCATCTAATTGTGAAATATAACCAAGAACTGTGAATGGAGAGTATGTGTGCTGGAGGAGGCATAGAGCATAAAGCTACAAAGATATTCCTACACTAGATCATGGAGGCCCCTGAATGTAAGGCCAAAACCTTGGTGTCTGATGTAGAGAGAGACATAGTGATGATTGCTGAGCAAGTGATTGGCTGTCTTTTGTACAATGCTCTTAAAGAACATTCAGTGTTGCAGGGTCATAGTTTGTTTTATATGGTTTGTAAATATCTTCCACAAAACAAAACTTGAGGGCTTTTGAAACAAGAGATGGTATTTTATCTATCTTTATAGTCTGTGGTGGATTACCTAATGGTCAACTTGAAATGCCCAGCTGAACTGAATAGCATGGTTGGGCATGGAAGACCCACCTGAGGATTGCTACCAATGGCATAAAAAGAGACCTGGAGGGGAAGATGATGGGCTATTGATGTTTTAGGAGAAGCTTGCCGTGTTTGGTTTTCCTGATGTGAACTTGGCTGTCCTCTAGGCCTCACTGTCATTGGGAATGGCTGCTGTTCTCATCAGGAGAGCTATGATCTTCACCATGAGCATCACTTCCTGGCTCCAATATAGATCCCTTAGCCTGGTGGCACAAATTCTTCACCCCACCAGCGTAGGTTTTCCGGCATCTACCACTGGCCTTTGGGCCTTCCAGATGCAGATCCTTGATATGGACAAGCTTGAGACATTGCTGTGGGCTCTAGGCCACTGGCTGGAATCAGGGAGGACATTGCCTTGGACTGTAGGCCTTCAGCTGGACTTGTGCAGGACATTGTTGTGGGATCCAGGGCATTGGCTGGATTCTTTGGACCTCTAATGTGTGGTTAGATCTCTTGCACTCCTCTGCATTTGACTTTTTGGGTGACTATTATAAAATAATCCTATAAATTATGTGTACTGTATTAAATCTACATCCTTTGCAAACCCTGACCGCAACATAGCCCAAGACTAGTAAAAAGACAATGATATAAAGCATTCAATACTTGTTACTTTTTTGTGTGTGGTGCTAGGAATTGAATTCAGGGTCTCATGCATGTTAGGCTAAGTGCTCTACGACTGAGCTACATCCCCAGCTCCTTGATAATTGTTAAATTTATTTTAAAAATTATTTACTGAGTAACTACTAGTATAAGCCATGGTCTTGTACATGATATTTTAGTACTCTTATAAGATAGGTATTATTATCCTTTTTTTTAATACATAAGGAAATGGAGCCTAGAGAAATGAAACTTGGCTTGGAGTTGCATAGCTAGAGGGCTAAAATTCAAACTAATTTGGCAGACAGGCAAGTTCTGTTTTTTCTTTCTTTGTTTGTCTTTGCTAGTCCACATTAATTTCTAACAGAAAATCCCATGGATTGAGTGAATTTCTGAGTTACAAGGGTATCTTTATATTAGGATATGCTTGTACTAGAAAATTATTTGTTGTTTATTTGAAATTCAAACTTAACTAAGCAGCTTGTATTTTTATTTACTTGATTTTGCAATCCCACATATATATATTTAGCCTTCTCCATTAGTCTAACTGCTACTTTCTTTGCCTTTCTCTTGATTTTTGTTTAATACTTCCAGATGCAGCCTCTGTAGGTTATATATGCGAGTCTATGATTTATTGTGTAAGGTTATTTTTCAGATTCAAAGGAATACGATGGAGGCTCCTTCATTATTTGTTTGCCTTTAATGCTATCAAACTCCAACATTTTTTTGTGAAGAGACTGTGATTCTGTGGTTTCAAAAATAGATAAATTGGGCCCGGGATTTAGCTCAGTGGTTTCGCTGCCTGCTGCGCAGGCGCAGGCACCCGAGTTTGATCCCTGGTACCAAAAAAAAAAAAAAAAAAAAAAAAAGAAAGAAAAAATAGATAAATTATATGAAATATATATTCCCCCTCTGGAGCACACTGACAAGGAATACTAGTTGTTTGTTTCCTAGTACTTATAATTAAAGTTTTAGTTTCATTTTCTTCTCAATAAAAATCATGAAGTATTTTATGCATACAGAAATGTAGGGAACCGTGTTGAAAAGAGTCACTCCGGAATAATTTCAATTTCCAGTCCCATATGTAAGGAGCTTGGACATCACCACTCTACACTAACAAGTAAAGAGCTGAACAGGCTGAAAAGTCAACTCCTATTGGATCCACAGGAGCGATGAAGACACAGAACAAGTTACTGCCTCAAGATTGGAGAGATGAACACATGAATACAGCAGAGATCCATGTAGAAACTTCCACAGAGTCTAATGATGTGCTAGAAAAAACTGTACTATAATTTACAAATTTCTGAAGGCTCAGTATAGACAAATTGAGAGATTAAAAACTCCAAGGGACCCATTAATAAGCCTTACCTTTTGTGAGTTTTACCTCCAGGAGTTCAACCAGGTTCTTGCATAAATATTGGAGAAAAATCCTTTCATGCTCCCAGTGGGGAAGGAAAAAAGGAACCATTTTGGAGTAAATCAGAGCATGCTACCCTTCTTAACAAGGCCTACCCTCAGAGATACTAGCTAACTAGACCTAACCTTTTGTGATATTATCAGAGCCTAACTGACCTTGGGGAAGAGAAATAACCAACTCTAGCCCTTCCTAGACACCCTGTCCTACCTAAGAGGGGAGAAAAAACAGAAACACTTGTGAGGTTCACAGTCCAAAGGAATAAGCTCAGTAAATGACTAAGATCTATTCACAGGACTATAGGATGCTTTCAATAGTCCCTCCATGCCTTACTACTTTATTATTATAAGCCTATTTTCAGAAATTTCTTTTACACAGTACATCATGTTTGGCTGTCAAGAAAAAATTACAAAGAATACTAAAAGGCAAAAACCACAACTTGAGGTAAAGCAAGCATCAAAACTAGACATGATAGGGATGTTAAAATTACCAGATCAGGATTTTAAAGTAACTATGATTAACATGCAAAAAACTATAATGGATAGATACTTTGCAAGAACAGATGGATAAAGGCAAATCCTAAGAAAAAAAACAAAAGAAATATTTGAGATGTAAAACAGTATAATGGAAATGAAGAATACCTTTGATGGTTTTATTAGTAGACCAGATCTGAGGAAATGATCTCTGTGCTCAAAACAATATCAACAGAAACCTCCAAACCTGAAAAGCAAAGAGAAAAAAAAGACCAAATAAATAAATGAAATGAAATGAAAATAAAGGAAAGAAAGGAAAAAGGGAAGGAGAAAGGAAGGAATGAGTGAAGGAAGGAAAGTAGGAAGTTTGGAAGGAATTGAAAGAAACGAAGAGAAAGAATATTCAAGGACTGTGGGCCAACCAAAAATATTTAATACACATGTAATGGAGTAAGAGAATAAAAACAAAGATGGAAAGAAGCAAAAAAAAATTTTAAACAGTAACAACTGAGAAAATGACATGAGAAAACCCAGATGATCTAGAGTATTACAAAGACCTTTTAGGTATGACACAAAGGCATAATCCATGAAAGAAACAATTGATAAATTGGGGTTCATTAAAATTCAGAACTTTTGATCTGCAAAGAAAACACTGTCAGAAGAAAAAGAAGATAATCCAGAGACTCATAAATATGCTTACAAATAGGGCCAGGGATGTAGTTCAGTAGCACCATGTCTGCCTGGCAAACACAAGGTTCTGAGTTTAATTCCCAGTACTGGAAAAAAAAAAAAAGGAAATATGTTTGCAAAAACAGGCAGGGGAATGGGGAAAAAACAAGAACCAAAACACATCATGTAAAGGTAAACTAAACTAAAATGTACCAATAAACTTAATGGAAAAAACTAAAATTAATCATACTACTATTAACAAAAAAAATCTGATAAAGGATTGTTATCCAAAGTATACAAAGAACTCTTAAACTTAATATATGCATAAAGGCAGGAGATATAAGGGAAATCACTGTATCTACTTCTCAATTTTGATGTGAACCTAAAATTTCTCTGGAAAATAAAATCTGATAAAAAGAGAAACTCATAATGAACTACACAAATACTTCTTCATCTAGCTTTATTAACTTGGCATTGTTTCTGAGATTTAGCCACATTGATACTTGTTGCTATAATTCATTTATCTTCATTGTGTAATAGTTCATTCATTGTGTAATAGTTCACTATACAAAAGCATTGTAACTTATTTATACAGTCTAATTTTGATACCAAAATGAGCATTCTTATATATCTATGCTTGTATATCTTCAGGAGTTTCTTTAGGTCAGGGAGATTGGACTTGCTTAGGGTATAGGCATCTCCAACTTTGTCAGATATAGCATTTATCTCCAAAGATGGGTCTCACTTGTACATTCTTGTCAGTGGGTGAGACATCCAGATGCTACAAATTCTTACCAAAACTTAAAAAACTGAAAATTTTCAATCATTTTTCCAATATAAATAGATATACATCATATTCTATTTTAATTTATACTTCAGTTAGAAGTAGGATTGGATATTTCTGCTTATATGCTTTATTGACCATTAAGATTTAACTTTTGGCCCAGGAGCACTGAGGAGGTGAGCCTCTTGGGTGCCAGCACCTCCCTCCCCCACTGTGCTGAGCCATTACCTGGATCCACACCACAGAGTTGCAGAGGTCATAATGGACATTGTTCTGTGCTTGAGAAGATAGAGTAGAAGTGAACAATATAAAGAGGGCCTCTCTGAGGCCCCTTGATGAAAATTAAAGCCCACCAGAAAAGTGAAGAAAGTCTCTGCAATAAAGGCATACCAGACCACCTTAGTTGGGGGAGCAGCAGTATGGACCAGAGTAGCGTGGCTGCAAGCAAATCCCAGCCAGGACTCTGCCCCAACCCCAGAGGCTTCAGTACACTGGTCCAAGCCAAGGGCTTGCCTGGGAAAGAGCTGCACAGGCACACAAGCAACAGCCAGAGGTTCCCCCCAATACCATCAGTAAGTGTGCAAGACCCTAGACAGAAGCTTGCTCACACAACAGGAACTGGGGTGCACAGCCCCCAGCTAAAGACCCTCCCAGACAACAGGTACATAGGGGCCCTAGCCAGTGGCACACCTAGCTATCATCCCAAGTGTGCTCAGGCCCCAGCCAGAAGTCCACCCAGACAATAGGTCAGCTTAGGGATCCAAACGGCCACCTTTCTGAACCCAGGAATTAGTGTACTGGTGAGCAGCAGAGAAAAGGCAGCTCTGTGGCTTGATGAGAACTGAAGACCACTGGGTGAGCAAAAAGTTGCCTCAACAAAGGCACAGCCTGCTGCATCTGTTGAAATGAGAGGACACATAAACAAGTCTCAAACCCAGACTTCCAGATCACCTAAGGCAACCCCAAAGGGAAATGAGATGGAACATTCTGATGCGCAACCACCTGGATTTGCTGAACTGGCAACCAAAGAGGATGTGGAAAAAATGAAATCAGAAATAATTTCTCAGATAACAGCAGAGATTGTGCCCATAGTGCAAGACATGATTAATAAATCTAGAGAGGACACAGATTAAAAAAAATAGAGGAGCTGAGGGACCTAATGGAATCCCAGCATAGGAAGCAAATGGAATCCATAAAACTGATGCAAACAGATTTCCAGGAGATTAAAAACTCCATTGAAAGTCTACACAGCAGAATGAGCCAATGTGAGGTCAGAATTTCAAATACAGAAGAAAAGATTGCAATTAGTGACCAGGAAAAGAAAAATTGCTTTAAAATAGTAAGGGACCATGAGAAATCAATCCAGCAGCTGCTAGACAATGCAAAGAAGAATAACATAAGAGTGATTGGAGTCAATGAAGAAACAGGAGAGAGTGCAGACAACATAAAAAAATATGTTCACAGAAGTGATGGCAGAAAACTTCCCAAGCAGAGGAAAAGAATTTGACATACAGATAAGTGAGGCATATAGGATTCCAACTAGCCTTGATTGAAAAAAATCTACACATAGCCATATAATATTTAAGATTCCAGAAACCCAACAGAAGAACAAAATTCTACAAGCAATTAGAGAAAAGAAACAAATCACCTACAAAGGAAAGCCCATCAGAATCACAGCAGATTTCTCAACACAAACCTTCAAGGGCAGAACAGTTTGGAGTGCCATATTTCAAGCCCAAAAGGAAAACAGCCTCCAACCTAGATGGATGTACCCTACAAAACTATCTTTCAAAATTGATGGAGAAATAAGATACTTTCATGACAAAGACCACCTTAGGAACTTCATGAATACCAAACCAGCACTCCAAAAAATTTTAGACAATATCCTAGGAAAAGACAACAAGGATCACAACTCCAGGAAGCTCAGCAGAATGAATCCACTGGGCATGAGAAGAAATTAAATGCAAAGGGGGAGAATACAACAAAAAGAAAAAGTCATGACAATGATAAGTCAATATGTATCAATTATAACTATCAATGTGAATGGTCTAAATTCACCAATCAAAATAAACAGACTGACAGAATGGGTCAAGAACAAGATCCAACAATACGCTATATACAAGAAATACACTAAATTCAAAAAGAAACTCATAGAGTGAAAGTTAAATGGTGAAAAACTATAGTCCACATGACAGGAGCACAAAAAAGCAGGAGTAGCTATCCTCTTTGCAGATCAAGTGGATTTCAAATCAAAATCTGAAACACCTCTGGTCCCAAGAATTTCAGATAAGGGACAGTCAACCTGTATGTACAAATCTATTGTGAACATGTGTTTTCATTTCTCTTAAGTGAAAACTTAAGAGCAGAACTGTTGGTTCTTAACAGTAATACAAGACATTTCTATATTGTTTTCCAAAATGGTTTTATCATTTTACGTTCACATTAGCAGTATTAGAAAGTTCTAACTGATTCAGTTAAGCTGACATTTGTTTTTTTAAAACTTTCAGCTTAATCTCCCTAATGAGTGTATAATATTATCTTGTTATTGTACTGATTAGTATTTTTCTGATTCTAGTGTTGAAACCTTTCCTTGTGCTGTACTGGCTATTTATCATCTTCTTGGGTCTACTTTTTAATTGGGTTGTCTATTAATGAGCTGTAAGTGTTCTTTATATATTTTGGTCATAGGTTGTATGTATTATAAACATGTTCTGGTTAAGGACTACTTTTCATTTTCTTAATGATGTCTTTTCAAGTTCTAAATTTTTATGGAAGCTCATTTATCAATTTTTTTCTTTTATACATCATGATTTTTGTATCCTAGGAAATTCTAGCCTACCCTAAATTCATGAACATTTTCCCTTATAATTTCTCCTTAAAGTTTTATAATTTTAGTCTTTCATATTTAGGTTCATAGACCCATTCCAGTTATTTTTATGTATGGAAATAAAGGGTTGAAGTTAATTTTTTACATACAGATAATAGGTGTTCTAGTACCAGTTGCTGAAAACATTATCTTTCCTCTGCTCTTGAGTTGAGTTTATGTTCTATAAAATGTTAATGTTAAATAATCTTTCAAAAATCCGTGGACCATGTATGTGTGGTTTTATTTCTAGATTCTCTGTTTTATTCCATTTTTCTATATGTCTTTCCTTACGCCACCATTGCCTTGATTACTGTAGCTTTAGAAGAAGTCTTAAAATTAGGTAATAAAAGTCTTTCAACACTGTTTTTTTTTCTTTTTACTTTTCTAGGTCATTTCTACTCCTACATAACTTTTAAACTTCAATATCCAATTCATTTATAGCAAGTATACATAGATCTGAATTTTTATATATACCTTGTGTTTTTTAATCCTGATAAATTCAAATACAAGTTCTAGGGGCTCCTAGAGATTTCTTAGTATTTTCTCTGCAGATGATCATTTCATCTGCATATAAAGATTTTACTCCTACCTTTCCTATCCTATGGTATTTGTTTATTTTTATTGGCAGACTCTTTTGGTTTGGGCCTATGTTTCAAATTTAATGGACAGATGAAAAGTAGGCATATCTGCCCTTTTTCCCCACCTTACAGAGAAAGCATTGTATCTTTTCCATTCATATAAGGTGTTTTTGCTGGAAGTATGGAGTACATGTCTTTTGTCTGTTGAGAAGGTTCTGTTCTACTTCTAGTCTCCTGATAGCTTTTATCATGAACAGCTGTGGAATTTAGTCCAATAATTGTTCTGCAACTAGTGACAGGATCATATGGCTTTTTTCTTTCCTCTGTTAAAATGATGACTTATGGGGGTGGATCTTCCAATGCTGAAGCAACACTGCCATCCCTATAATAAAATCACTTACTACATACTGCCAGATCTGACTTCTAATAGTTTGTTTTGTTAAACAAATTTTTATCTATGTTCATGCTTTTTTCTTCTATTATCTTTATCCAGTTTTAGTATTAGCTCAATGTTGATTTCCTAAAATAAGGGGAGATGTGTTACTTCTTTTTTCTGCTTGAAATGTTTGATATAATTTACTAGTTTAAATGTAGATGAGTGTGTTGTTGTCATATAGGTAGGTTTTCAAGCTAGGAATCTACTTTCTTTAGTAGGTGCTATTCAAATTTTATATTTCTTCCAGAGTCAGTTTCATTAATTTGTCTTCCAAAGTACTTCTTAGAAGGTGTCAAATTTATTTCAAAAACAATTTTTGTAATATACTTTCTATATCCTTTTAAATTCTGTAAAATCTGTGGTAATGTCCTCTAAATCTTGATTTTGTAATTTTTAAAAAATGTATAATTGACATTGTGTAATAGGAAGAAAAGGTCTAGAGAAATAGGGGAAGTGGGAGGAGTAGGGGAAAGGAAAGAAAGGAAAAGAAAAAATATGAGAAAAGGAAAAAAGTGGAAATAAAGTCTTTGTAGATAGGCCAGAGTGGAGGGGGTGAAGGGAGGGCAGGGGAGTGGGGAAAAAAATAAGAACCAAAATGCGTCATGTAAAGGTACAAGTTCCCAATGATGAATGTAACTATTTTATACCTAAAATGTACTAATAAACTTAATGGAACAAAAAGATTTAACTTTTGTGAATTGCCTGTATGTAGACTAATTTATGACTGTCTTGTTTTGTAGTATTCATATACTATGAATATAAATATATATATATTTTTTGGTACTGGTGATTGAACTCTGGTCCTTGCGCTTGCGCAGCAGGTGGCGAAACCATTGAGGTAAATCCCGGGCTCTTAATATAAATAATTTTTATGTTTGTCAATATCTTCTCTCAGTCTGGTGTATATTTCCTCCTTCCTTTAGCACTTTTCACATGCAGCTTCAATATTTTTCTTTGTTCTGTCAGCAAACTATAATATGACCTAAGGAGGTGTTTTTCTGTTCACAACTAGTTGGTTTTTAAGTGCCTCCTGTACATGAATGTCCATATTTCCCCCTAGATTTAGGGATCTTTCTGTCTGTTGTGACTTCCCTAAATAGTTTCTCCCTCTCTCTCTCATTTTCTCTCTCTCTCTTATCCAGGGTCTTGGGCATATTGAGTACATGCTCTACCACCAAGTGACATCCTCAGCCCCGGGGAATACCTTTTTATTTATGAGTTACATACAAGTTTTTAATTTGTCAAATTTTTTTTACATTTTATGATTTTTTTTTTTGTACCAGGGACCAAACTCAGGACCTTGCACTTGCAAGGCAGGTGGTGGAAGCACTGAGCTAAATCCCTGGCCCACATTTTATGATTTTTTAGAAAAATAATTTTAAACTTTTCCCAAATCAAAGTTTTAAAAGTTTTCCTAAATTGTCTTAGATATTTTTGTATTTTTCGGTATGATGTAAAATAAGAATAACTTTTTCCATATGGATGATAAAATATTTGATGAGTTTGTATTGAAAAGTCCATTTTTCTTACTGATATCTAGCAATAATTTAATAAAGTTTCCATATAACTGATAATCTATTTCTGGGATTTCTATTGTGTTCTTTTGATCTCTCTATATGTACTTGTAATATAATCTCAAGGAATAATCACTATAGTTATTTAACGAAAATGCTGTATGGATAGAGGATTTTCCCAATTATTATGTTTTGGAAAAATATCATATTCAAGTATATTGATGATTATGGATAAATTGAAATGAACTTAGTTGTTATGGTTTGTTTCTAGATGTCCCCCCAAAGCCTCAGGCAGCCATAGGTGCAGCTTTTTCAGAGGTGGTTTGATCTAGAGTGTGTGATTGATTCATGGTGCAATGCTAGGATTAGGGGTGCTAGGATTACTTAATCAGTCCACTGGTTGGATTGGCACCACCCTAATGCTGGTGGACTAGATATAATATAAGGAACAGAAAGAGGCTTGTCTTGCCCCTTGCATGCTTTGCTACTTTTGCCCACCATGAACTGTTTCTCCTCTGCAATGCTCCTCTGCCATGTCACCCTGCCTTGGAGCCAGCCAATTTTGGACTGAAGCCTCTACAAACTGTGAGCTAAACAAAGCTTCCTCTTTTAACTCAAGTATTGAGTATTTTGTCTCAGCAATGAGAGAAAAGTAACTAAGACAGTATTATATGAATGATAACTAGCATATCCTTATTCCTCCCAGTTCTATTGCTTTTATACCATGAAGAAGAAATCAGATGCTCAGCTGCAGGATCTCTTCCTTTAAATTCAAACTTTACAAAGAGTATTTAGCATGCTTGAAGGTCACTGCTGATGAACAGCCTGGAATCAAGCTATTAATATTCACACAACATGCCTGTGCTAAGTGACATGATTGTAAAATACTCTAGGAGCCCACACTGTAGTGCTTTCTGGTAGTGTTAAGTATTTCCAATAAAATCCCATTAAAACAGGGAGATTACTATCATTGCTAACAACTTTGTATATTTCATCTCACTATAATTTTATGAGATAATGAATCCAATGTATATAAACCTCTTTATCTTTGAGAATTGATTATATTTCCTCCATTTAATTTTTTCCTTTTTTGCTAGTTACTTTGAAGTTTTACACTCATTGCCAGATAATTTGACATTAAGATATTTTCAAATTATTTCACTATCAACTTCAGCTTCTCCTAGGGAAAGATGAAACTTTAAGAACATATTTGACTTTACCCTCTCTCTGAATTTGTTGACATAATCTGTAATTGTACATCAAGATTATTATTTTAATGCATCTTCTTTAGAAACTATTTCTAAACATGAACCCATATTTATAACTCTAAAAATTTATTTTATATTTATTGTCTTCTTTTTCCTAAAGTTCTTTATTCTGATTTGGATGGCTTATGTTCTTGAATGAAAGTTTGAAGATAATATTACACAATCACAGTCTTTGCAATTCATAGTTGCAGGAAGTTCATGGATTCCCATTTAATGTATTCACCTGAAGGTCCGGATAAGTTTGAGATTCTTCCCACAGTTACTGCCCTACTTCTATTTGTCTTCTAGTCATCTTTATATTTTCTTCTAATTGAAATGATTTTTAGTGGGAATGGCATGTTCAAAAATAAATTCACTTTTCCCTCTGGCTCATTACCCCTCTGCCTATAAACAGTGACAGGTTTATGCTTTCCTTTACTTTGTGGGCTAATTGTATTTCCTGCACAATTTACTTAAAATATCACATTTCTGGTAGAACTCTTCCTTTAGAGGTATAGAAAGATTTCCATCACACTGGGTAATAATTTCAGTGTGAAATTGAGAACAAGAGGGTTTAAGATTTGGCTCTGGGATGAAAAATTTATTCTGGAATTCTTCATTTCATTTATAGTGACAGCAGTACTGCCTTTTCACATTTCCAAATAAAATCCATAGGTATATGAATACTTATGGGGTCAGAGTTTCTGTATATTCTGGAACTATCTTAAGTGCCTCCAGCATATGAGTAAAACTATTTTCAAACTAGGTTGTGAGTGTCAGAACTAGAATAGACCTAGAACTAGGATAGCATTGGTGTATACTAAATATTTGTTGAATAAATAATGCATGTGTTCCAACTAAATAGATGCAGAGGGTTAAAGTATCCTAGAATTTCCTACATTGAGAAAATACCAGGTCAGGGGAAATACCTCAATTCATCTTGTTCTTTTGTTGACAGTTATCTGACTAAATTTCTAATAGTTTTCTTAATTTCATAATGATTCTAAATCCAACATTTGCAGTGTACTTTCTTTAATTGTAATATCAATATTAGTTTATATTTATTTGGTACAATAGTCCTAAATAAGTACAGGTGACTTGAAGTAAGAATTAATATGAACTCCTCATCATTGAAATATTTTTAAACACCTAGGAAGTGTTTTTCATGGCCACATTTAAGGAGAAATGTTTGAAAAGTTCTGAAGGTCTCTAGAAAGCATTAATATTCAATATATAGCATGAAAGTCTCTGGGCATATACATTGTCTTTCAAATTAGAGCTTTTTAGGTAGTACAAAGTTCTCTTTCAAATATAGTACCATTGCATCTAATTGAAGACTATTGTAGAATACAATGATCTAACCAGTATTTGTGTAATTAGTTCTAAATGCATCTTCTTGTTTATGGGAGAGATTCAAAAGGAAAAGGGAAAAGCTTTAGCTATGGTATTAAAATGATGATCAGCTGAATATTTTTGTTCTGAATCTAATTGTTTCAGGTTCTCAGAGATTACATGAATATTGTTCTTTTCTCCTAAGTAGCTTAGAAGGAACTGAATGAAAAGTACAGAAAAGAAAATGACGTTGGGGATTACATGTAGCACTAAAACATCTGGAATTGAGAAGACTTTCCTACAGTAACATAGTATTTTATCTTTTAAGTATATGTTAGTTTGGTGTCCCTTAGCGCTGGATCTCAGTGAAATGTATTCTAGAAGGTAGTGCCCCTCAGGCAGTCATCTTTTTAACAAATGCAACAGTGATGTGATTGCAAAATGGGAAACATTTGGTTCTGCCCTGGCAAGTTTGCGGATGTTTTATCAGCATATTCACCAATTTATTTTTCCTCTCCTCTTTATCATAAATCTTATTTACCACAGATTTTAAATAACAAGAGCTATTAGTCATCAAAAGGGATGAATACCTAAGGTGTTTTGGCACTGCACTGGGGTACAGGTCCAAGCTTCAATCTTGATGACCACTGCAGAGCTGCCCTTACAGGTACCCTGAGAAAGAATCCAAGTATGGATATACCTTACTATTTCCTATGGATATGACCCAAAATCCCTCCTGGCCTCTTACATTACTTTGTCATGTCAAGGTGAATTTGGATGTCTCTTTTTACTCTTTCATGCTAACATCTAGATTTATGCAGGTAAAAAGGGCCTGTTTCTTTTTTTTTTCATTATTAAATCCAAATGTCAAATTTATTAGCATATTATTTATATCTTTATATATATCAATGTTTTATTATATAACAAAATATACAGCACAGTTGAATTTTACTTACAGAGAATACCTGCAATCCTAGTCCATCATTAGCATTTTACTGAGCTTGCTTTTTAATCCAAGAATCAATCTATCTATCCCTTCTACCACCCACCAATTTTTTAAAAGATGCATTGCAAAGAAAATCACAGACATTGATAGTCTTCTCCCTAAATATTTTAGCATGGACATCATCAACTATACAGTATTTCAATATATATTTAATTTTTTTCCTTTAGAGATAAAATTTACATAAAGTCAACCGCACAAAGTTTATATGTGTACATATGGAGCATACCAAATGCATACACTTGCGTAGTCTGTACTCCATGGAGGTTAGAATGTTATCATCACTTCAGAAAATTACATTTGATTCTTTTTTGGGACATACTGGTTTTCTGGTGAAAATCTCCATGCTTTCATCTAATTAACCCCTTTTTATTTTTGGAGGGGAATGGATTTATTTGGCTTACAGTTCCTAGAGGTTTTAGTCCATAACTGGCTGGCTCCAAGGCAGGGATGGCGAACAGGCATTGCAGAGGAGAAAAAACATGGCACACATAAGGGAGCAAAGGCAACAAGAGAGATTAACAGCATCTTTCTGCCCCTTTTATCTTATTCAGGCTACCAGGATTAGGGCAGTGCCAAACTAATCACTTGAACCTAGTGTTTAGTAATCACAGGCCCTTAACCCCAGCACTACACATTCCAGATTCAACTACCTCTGAAAAAGAAAGTCCCACCTCATCCGCCTGGGGCTTTGGGGGGACATCTAGACACAAACCATAACAGAAAAGGGCATGTTTCTATTTCCCTTTTGTCAAAAGTCTTATAAGAGAAAGGAAGAGACATAGAGATAGAAAGAGATAAGAAAAAGAAAAAAGAAGAGAGAGAGAGATCCTTAACAAACATAATTGTTCTGAACCTCATTTTCCCCTTTTCTGGCATCCAAAATGTGATGAAAGACACCTCCAGGCCCAATTTACCAGAGTGACCAGCTTGCAAGGAAAACGAGAAAGGTAATAGAAAAAACACTGTACATGGGTGAATTCCAAGAGCAATAGAGTTCTACAAGAAATCGTTTCCTCTGGGACCTTTCTACTAAATCTTCATGGCCTCCTGCAGTGGTTCAGGTACCTGTCATGAAGGTGACAACCTTGATGACTTTTCCCCCCAAGGCTTATTCCTGAGCTTCAACTCCTGGGGAGGAAGGTAGAGGAAGGGAGAGCAAAAGTCATTGGAGAGGTTCAGTGTTACTCAGACACTATCTCAGTGGCCCAAGTTGCATAATGCAGAACAAATACTCAGTATTACATACCTGTAATTTTATCTTAAATACTTACATTCTTTAAATACATAGAGTATGATGTATGCATGTACTTTAATATATACCCTCAGAGCAGAAAAGTTTCTTTAACCTAAATTTAAAACCTAAATTTAATTATTCTCTGAAGAATAATATTTACTTGGGAAAAGAAGAGCATTGCTGCCGGAGATTTAGCTCAGTGGTACTCTGCCTGCCTGCCTCACAAATGCAAGGCCCTGAGTTCAATCCCCGGTACCACAAAAAAACCCCAAAACAAAACAAAAAAGAAGAGCATTGCAATTGGGAATATGCATGCCATAATAAACTATGGGAATATTTAAGGAGGTTGAATCAAAGGGAAGTTTCTAAAGAAAAAACTGAGGAATATTACCTCAGATATTTTGAAACAATGGTCCTTGACCACAATGATTGATAACATGAGGGGCTTCTGTCAGTCTGAGGTTTAACAGACAGATGCCAGACAGATGTACTTGCAGAAGTACTTTTTGTGTAAGGTTGTAGGGGTATTTTTGCAATGTTGTAGTCTGAAAGTCTTTTGTGATAGTTACTCTCAGACAATAGTGTGTAAGAATGCTTCTTTTGTAATCTTTCCATTTTGTTTAATTTTTTTGGTTAGAATCGGCAGAAGGGATTTCATTTTAATTCTGATGAATTTCATATTTCTTTCTCATTTATTATATCAGCAGTTCTTTAGTATTTTAAAAACCCTGTTCAGGGATCCAGACCCACTGGTTTTAAGTACTTCAGATGTTCTGTGAACCGACTAGAGAATTCATTAGCTTGCAGGAGAAAAGTTAGAAATACTTTTACAGTGCTGAATTGAGTCAAGTTAAACACATGCGGATTGGCTAGAAATACAGAACAGGCACCTCTAGAAAGAGACTTAAAAATGTGAAGAAGCCAAAAACCCACCACCTTTTGAAAGGTGCTCTACTTCTAGGACCCAAACGTATTTCATCCCCACAACTAAACAGGTGATTCCATTGCCTGTCCTGCCCAGAAAGCTGATAGTACTCACTGGTAAAGGACCATTACATCTACCTTGGAACACCTTTTTCTTTTTTAATCCACCATACTTGTCTGATGCCTGAAAACCAGTGAGCTGGACTGCACAAACAGATCGCAGTAACCTGCATTGTCTGTACAGTCACTTTTCTGACTGCTGGTCAATGATATTTGTTTAAGTGACAGAATTTGGTCTAACATTTACTTGTATAGATAATATGACAATCTGGTCACTAGGTTGCAAGGAAATATGGGTCTCATTTCTCTCTGTCATTGGTAGAGTCTTCTGCAATTTACCAAAAGGACCAGGCAACTGTGAAGCTCAAGCTGACTTTAAGCCACTCTTCAATACTAAGACTATTGATTAAATAAGGCTCAGTGTAGTGAAAGCTATCTGAAGATCATGAAATTTTACCCAAGTCATTACCAATCTCTAGATGAACTTGTTACTTTTAAACATGACTTTGATTGGAAGTTCAGTGAATTTATATCTGAGAGTGTTCTATCTCTTAATGTAGGGGAAGTAAAAATACATCATCAATGTTATAGGAGTTTCATTGTAATAAACAAGAAAATTAGGAAAATGACTTTCTTTGTCTTAGAAATAATATTTTTTTCATTTTAAAATAACTGAAGACATGGGTGTGTTTTAGAAACCCTAGGTTTCTCAAGCACAGAGGAGGAGGCTTCTGGGCTGCCATACCTCTGATTCCAGCACAGAGGAGGAGACTGCTGGGCTGCTGTAGCACTGCTCCCAGAACAGAGAAGGAGGCTTCTGGGCTGACGTACCACCACTCCCAGTGCAGAGGAGGAGAGCCATGTGGCCACTGGCAGCACTCCCCCATTGAAATGAGAAGACATGTAAACAAGTCTCAAAACTAGACTTCCAGATAACCTACAGCAACCCCAAAGGGAAAGGAGATGGAACTTTTGATACTTAATGACCTGGACTCCCTGAACTGGCAAAAAAAGAGGATCTGGAAAAAATGAAAGCAGAAGTAATTTCTCAGGTAACAGCAGAGATTGTGCTCATAGTGCAAGACATGATGAATAAATCTAGAGATGATCTGAGAAACATGATGGAATCTCAACATAGGAAACAAATGGAATCCATAAAACAGATACAAACAGATTTCCAGGAGATTAAAAACTCCATTGAAAGTCTGCACAGCAGAATGAGCCAATGCGAGGACAGAATTTCAGATATAGAAGATAAGATTGCAATTAGTGACCAGGAAAAGAAAAATTGCTTTAAATAGTAAGAGATCATGAGAAATCAATCCAGCAGCTGCTAGACAATGCAAAGAAGAATAACATATTGGAGTCAATGAAGAAACAGGAGAGAGTGCAGATGATATAAAAAAAACTTTTCACAGAAGTGATGGCAGAAAATTTCCCAAGCAGGGGAAAAGAACTTGTCATACAGATAAGTGAGGCATATAGGACTCCTACTAGCCTTGATCAAAAAAAAAAATCTATACATAGGCATATAATAGTTAAGATTCCAAAACCCAACAGAAGAACAAAATTCTGCACCGTGTTAGAGAAAAGAAACAAATCACATACAAAGGAAAACCCATCAGAATCACAGCAGACGTCTCAAGACAAACCCTTAAGGCAAGAAGAGCTTGGAGTGACGTACTTCAACCACAAAAGAAAAACAGTCTCCAACCCAGATGGTTGTACCTGAAAAACTATCTTTCAAAATTGATGGAGAAATAAGATACTTTTATGACAAAGACCACCTTAGGAACCTCATGAATATCAAACCAGCACTCCAAAAAATTTTAGACAATATCCTTGGAAAAGACAATGATCACAACCCCAGGAAGAACAGCAGAATGAATCTGTTGGGTGCAACAAGAAATTAAAGGCAAAACGGGAGAATCCAACAACAAGAAAAAGTCATGACAATGATAAGTCAATATGTATCAGTTATAACCATCAATGTTAATTGTCTCAATTCACCAATAAAAAGAAATAGACTGACAGAATGGGTCAAGAAGCAAGATCCAACAATATGCTGCATAGAAGAAACACACTTAATTTGAAAAGAAACTCATAGACTGAAAGTTAAAGGGTGGAAAACAATAGTCCATGTGACAGGAATGCAAAAAAAAGCAGGAGTAGCTATCCTCTTTGCAGATCAAGTGGATTTCAAATCAAAATCTGAAACACCTTTGGTCCCAAGAATTTCAGATAAGGGATAGTCAACTTGTATGTACAAATCCATTGTGAACATATGTTTTCATTTCTCCTAAGTAAAAACTTAAGAACAGAACTGTTGGTTCTTAATAGTAATACAAGAAATTTCTATATTGTTTTCCAAAATGGTTTTATCATTTTACGTTCACATTAGCAGTATTAGAAAGTTCTAACTGGTTCACACTTAAGCTGATATTTGTTTTTTTAAAACTTTCAACTTAATCTCCCTAATGAGTGTAAAATACAGTCTTGTATTTTGTACTAATTAGTATTTTCTGATTCTAGTGTTGCACACTTTTCCTTGTGGTGTACTAGCTATTTATCATCTTCTTGTGTCTAATTTTTAATTGGGTTGTCTATTAATGAGCTGAAGAGTTCTTTATATATTCTGGTCATAGGTTATATGTATTATAAATATGTTCTGGTTAAGGACTACTTTTCATTTCCTTAATGATGTCTTTTAAAGTTCTAAATTTTAATAGAATCTCATTTATCAATTTTTTTCTTTTATACATCATGATTTTTGTATCCTAGGAAATTCTAGCCTACCCTAAATTTACGAACATTTTCCCTTGTAATTTCTTCTTAAAGTTTTATAGTTTTAGCCTTTCATATATAGGTTCATAGATCCTTTCAAGTTATTTTTATGTATGGAAATAAAGGGTTGAGGTTAATTTTTTACATACGGATACCAGGTGTTCTAGTACCATTTGCTGAAAACACTATCTTTTCCTCTGCTCTTGAGTCTATGTTCTATAAAATGTTAATGTTAAATAATCTTTCAAAACTCAGTGCACCATATATATGTAGTTCTGTTTCTAGATTCTCTGTTTTATTCCAATAATCTGTACGTCTTTCCTTACACCAACACTGCCTTGATTACTGTAGCTTTAGAGTTAGTCTTAAAATTAGGTTACGAATGTCTTCTAACACTGTTTTTATGTCTTTTTACTTTTCTAGGTCCTTTGTTCTCCTACATAGCTTTCAAATTTCAATATCCAATTCTTCATTTACAGCAAGTATACATAGACCTGAATTTTTATATATACCTGTGTTTCCTAATCCTGCTAAATTCAGATATAAGTTCTAGGGGCTCCTAGAGATTTATTAGTATTTTTCTCTGTAGATGATCATTTCATCTACATATAAGGATTTTACTTCTACCTTGCCAGTCCTATGCTAATTGTTTCTTTTTTTTGCCAGGCTATTTTGGTTTGGGACTATGCTTCAAAGTTTAATGGACAGATGAAAAGTACGCATATCTGCCCTTGTTCCCTACCTTAGGTAGAAAGCATTGTATCTTTTCCATTCATGTAAGGCATTTTTGCTGACATATGGAGTACATGTCTTATCCATTGAGAAGGTTCTGTTCTATTTCTAGTCTCCTGATAGCTTTTACCATGAACAGCTGTAGTATTTAGTCCAATACTTTTTCTGCAACTACTGACAGGATCATATGGCTTTTTCCTTTCTTCTGTTAAAATGATGACTTATGGGAGTGGATCTTCCAATGCTGAACCAACATTGCCATCCCTATAATAAAACCACTTTCTACCTACTGCCAGATCTGAGTTCTAATAGTTTGTTTCATTAAACAAATTTTTATCTATGTTCTTGCTTTTTTCTTCTATTATCTTTATCCAGTTTTAGTGTTGGCACAATGTTGATTTCCTAAAATGAGGGGAGAAGTGTTGCTTTTTTTTTCCTGCTTTAAATGTTTGACATAATTCATCAGTTAAAATGTAGATGATCCTGTTTTTGTCATATGGGTAGGTTTTTCAAGCTAGGAATATACTTTCTTTAGTAGGTGCTATTCAAATTTTATAGTTCCTCTAGAGTCAGTTTCACTAATTTGTCTTCTAAGGTACTTTTTAGAAGCTGTCAAATTTATTTCAAAAATGATTTTTTTTGTATTAAATTCTTTTATTGGTACATTGTAGGTATACAACACAATTACATTTCTCACTGGGAATTGTACCTTTATATAATGCATCTTGCTTCTTATTTTTTCCCCATTCCTAGCCCTCCCTTCACGCCCTCCATCCTTCCCTATTTACAAAGACTTTATTTCCATTTTTTCCATTTCTCATCATTTTTCCTTTCCCTTCTTTCCTTTCCCCTACCCCTCCCACTACCCCTACCACTTTGGACCTTTTCTTCCTATTTTACATTATCGATTATTCATTCTAATCATTGGTACATTTTATGTATACAATATAATGACATTCATCATTGGAAATTTGCACCTTTACATAGTCTCACTTGGTTCTTATTTTTCACCCTTGCCTAGCCCTCCTTTCAACCCCTCCAGTCCTCTCTATTTACAAAGATTTTGTTCCTATTTTTCCATTTTCTTATATTAATCCCATTCCCTTCTATCCTTTCCCCTAGCCCTCCCACTTCCTTCTCCTTTGCCCCTTTTCTTCCTATTTCACATTACCTATTATACATTTAGTCCTTATTTACACTTTCAGTTTCTCACACCAGAGAAACTATTTGGTATTTACACATCTGTGTCCTATTTATTTCACTTAAGAGTATTGCCTCAATGTGCATCCACTTAGCTATAAATGTCTCTAATTTCTCATTTTTTATGGCTGAATAGTACTCCATTTTATAAAAAAACCACATTTTCTTTATCCAGTCTCCAGTTGATGGGCATTTGGGCTGTTTCCAAGTTTTAGCTAATACAAACTGTGCTGCTACGAACATGGGTGCACATATATCACTGTGGTATGATTCTTTTAATTCTTTGGGGAAGATCTCCAGCAGTGGAATAGCGGGGTCAAATGAGACTTCCAGTCCTAGTTCTTTGAGGTATCTCCATACTGATTTCCACAGTGGTTGCACCAGTCTACACTCCCACCAGGAGTGGAGCAGTGTTCCTTTTTCCCCACAGCCCCGCCAGCATTTGTTATTGGTTGATTTCATGAGAGCAGCCATTCTTTCTGGAGTGAAGTGGAATCTCAGCGTTGTTTTCATTTGCATCTCTTGAATGACCAGTGATATTGAACGTTTTTTCATGTATTTATTTGCTATTTCTACTTATTTGTCTGAGAAATGTCTGTTCATTTCAGATGCCCATATTTAGATTGGGTCTTTAAATTTGGGAGGTCTGATCTTTTTAAGTTCTTTATAGATTTGAGATAGTAGACCTTTGTCTGAGGAAGAGCAGGTGAAGATTTTTTTCCCACATTGTGGATTGTCTCTTCACACTGCTGGTGGTTTCGCTTGCTGTGCAGAAGCTTTTTAATAAGAAGAGATCCCACTTGTTGATTGTTTGTGCTAGTTCACGGGCAACTGAGGTTTTGTTCATAAAATCTTTTCCTACACCAATGTCTTCAAGGGTTCTACCTAACCTCTGTTCCAACTGGTTCAGAGTTTCTATTTTAATATTTAGATCTTTAATCCATTTTGATTTTAGTTTAGTGCATGGTGAGAGATACAGGTCTAGTTTTAATCTTTGGCAAGTTGAAGCCCAATTTTTCTAGCACCATGTATTAAAGAGGCTATCTTTCCTCCAGTGAGGGTGTTTGGCTCCTTTGTCGAAGATGAGATGGCTGAGTGTGTCTGGCATTGTTTCTGCATCTTCTAATCTGTTCCACTGGTCCTCAAGTCTGTTTCTTTGCCTGTACCATGCTGTTTTTATCACAGTAGCTTTGTAGTAGAGTTGCAGGTTGGAGATTGTTATACCGTCCTCCCATGTCTCTGTTACCTAGAATTGCTTTTGCTATTCTGGGTCTCTTCTTATTCCAAATGAATTTTTGGATTGTTTTCTCAAGGTCTATGAAGTATGCTGCTGGGATCTCAATTGGAATTGCATTAAATCTATATAGCAGTTTTGGAAGTATGGCCATTTTCACTCTATTAATCCTTCCTACCTAGGAGCAGGGGATATCTTTCCATTTTCTGATATCATCTTCAATCTGTCTTTTCAGAGGGCCATAGTTTTCAGAGAAGAGGTCTTTGATTTCTTTCGTTAGGATGATTCCTAGGTATTTCAGTTTTTGGATGCTATTGTGAGAGGAATTATTTGCCCTATTTCTCTCTCAGTGAGTCTGTCATTCATGTAGAGGAAAGCTATAGATTTTTGTGTGGACCTTGTAACCAGCTACTTGACTGAATTTGGTTATTAAGTCTAGAAGACTTTTGGTGGAGTTCTTGGGGTCTTCTGTATAGAGTATCATGTCATCTGCAAATAATGACAATTTGACTTCTTCATTACCTATCTTTATTCTTTTTATTTCTTTCTCTTGTCTAATTGCTGTGGCTAATGTTTCCAGAACTATATTGAACAAGAGTGGTGATAGTGGACATCCTTGTCTTGTTCCTGATTTGAGTGTGAAGGATTTCAGTTTTTGACCATTTAGTATGATATTGGCTGTTGGTTTTTCATAGATGGCTTCTATCAGTTTGAGGTAGAGACCATCTATTCCAATTTTGTGTAGGGTTTTTATCATAAATGCATGTTGGATTTTGTCAAATGATTTTTCTGCACCTATAGAGATAATCATATGGTTTATTTCCTTGGCTCTATTGATATAGTGTATTACATTGATTGATTTTCTTATATTGAACCATCCCTGCATCCCTGGGATGAATCCCACTTGATCAGGGGGTATGATCTTCTTGATGATCTTCTACATTCTGTTTGCCAGTATCTTATTAAGGATTTTTGCTTCTATGTTCATTAGTGAGATTGGCCTATAGTTCTCTTTTTCAGTTGGGTCTTTCTCTGCTTTGGGGATCAAGGTGATGCTTGCTTTCAGGAATGAATTTGGGAGTATTGCTTCCCTTTCAATTTCACTGAAGAGTTTAAACAGTAGTGGCAGTAGTTCCTCTCTGAATGTCTTGTAGAATTCAGCAGTGAAGCCATCAGGGCCCAAGCTTTTCTTAGTTGATAAGTTTTTAATTACATTTTCAATTTCATTGGTTGATATTGGGTTGTTCAGAATTTTTAGGTCTTCTTCATTCAACTTTGGTAATTCATATGTATCTAGAAATCTGTCCATTTCTTCTGTGTTGTCCATCTTATTGGCGTATAGGTTCTGGAAGTAGGTATTGATGATCCTCTGGATTTCTGCTGGGTCTGTTGTCATTTCACCCTTTTCATTCCTAATTGCATGGATTTGGGCCTTTTCTTTCCTTCTTCTGACAAGGTTGACTAAAGGTTTGTCAATTTTGTTGATTCTTTTGAAGAACCAACTCTTGGCTTCATTGATTTTTTGTATCATTCTCTTAGCCTCCATTGCATTGATTTCTCCTCTGATCTTTATAATTTCATCCCTTGTATGAGCTCTGGGGTTGTCCTGCTGTTCTTTTTCTAGAAGCTTGAGGTTCAGCATCAGGTTGTTTAATTGGGCTCACTCTGTTTTCCTAATATGCATATTCACTGCTATGAATTTCCCTCATAAGACTGCTTTCATTGTGTCCCATAGATTCCGATATGTTGTATTGTCATTGTCATTTAATTGAAGGAACTGTCGATTTCTTCTTTAATTTCCTCTGTGACCCATTGATTATCCAGAAGTGTGTTGTTCAATTTCCACATGTTTATGAAGTTTTTTGAGTTTCTTTTGCTATGGATCTCCAATTTCATTGCACTATCGTCTGATAATGTACAGGGGATAACTTCAATTCTTTGCACTTACTTAAACATGTTCTATGTGTGAGTATGTGGTCTATTTTGGAGAATGACCCATGTGCAGCTGAGAAGAATGTGCATTCTGATTTTGTGTGGTGGAAGACTCTGTAAACATCTGTTAAGTTCATTTGTTCAAGAGTTCGATTGAGTTCTAGTATTTCATTACTTATTTTTAGTCTAGTTGATCTATCTATTTGTGACAGCGGGGTGTTGAGGTCCCCCACTACAATTGTATTAGTGCATATATGACTTTTCATGTCTGTTAGTATTTGTTTTATATAGTTTTGTGCACTAGTGTTTGGTGCATAAATATTTATGATTGTCATCTCTTCCTCTTGGATTCTTCCCTTTACAAGGATGTAATGTCCTTCTTCATCTCTCTTAATCAGTGTTGGTTTGAAATCTACTTCATCTGCAAAGAAGATAGCTACTCCTTTTTTTGGGTTCCTGTCACATGGAGTATTGTTTTCCACCCTTTAACTTTCAGTCTATGAGTTTCCTTTTGAATTAAGTGTGTTTCTTGTATGCAGCATATTGTTGGATTTTGCTTCTTGACCCATTCTGTCAGTCTATTTCTTTTGATTGGTGAATTGAGACCATTAACATTGATGGTTATAACTGAAACGTATTGACTTTTCATTGCCATGACTTTTTCTTTTAGTTGGGTTCTCCCCCTTTTACATTTAATTTCTTGTCATGCCAGATGGGTTCATTCTGCTTTGCTTCCTGGGGTTGTGATCCTCAATGTCTGTTCCTAGGCTAGTGTGTAAAATTCTTTGGAGTGCTGGTTTGGTATTCACAAAGTTCCTAAGGTGCTCTTTGTCATGAAAATATCTTATTTCTCCATCAATTTTGAAAGATAGTTTTGCAGGGTACATCAGTCTGGGTTGGAGGCAGGCTGTTTTCTTTTAGGGCTTGGAATATGTCACTCGAAGCTCTTCTTGCCTTGATGGTTTGTGCTGAGAAGTCTGCTGTGATTCTGATGGGCTTTCCTTTGTATGTGATTTGTTTCTTTTCTCTGACTGCTTGGAGAACTTTGTTTTTCTGTTGTGCTTCTGGAATCTTAACAATTATATGCCTATGTGTAGATTTTTTTTTTGATCAAGGCTATTTGGAGTCCTATATGGCTCACTTATCTGTATGTCAAGCTCTTTTTCCCTGCTTGGGAAGTTTTCTGCCATTATTTCTGTGAAGAGATTTTTTATGTCATCTGCACTATCTCCTGTTTCTTCATTGAGCCCAATCAGTCTTATGTTATTCTTCTTTGCATCATCTATCAGCTGCTGGATTGATTTCTCATGTTCCCTTATAATTTTGAAGCAATTTTTCTTTTCCTGGTCACTAATTGCAATCTTATCTTCTATATCTGAAATTCTGTCCTCACACTGGCTCACTGTGCTGTGTAGACTTTCAATGGAGTTTTTCATGTCCTGGAAATCTATTTGCATCTGTTTTATGGATTCCATTTGTTTCTTATGTTGGGATTCCATCATGTTCCGCGGCTCCTCTCTAGATTTATTAATCATGTCTTGCACTAGGGGCACAATTTCTCCTGTTATCTGAGAAATTATTTCTGATTTCATTTTTTCCAGATCCCCTTTTGTTGCCAGTTCAGTGGGTCCAGGTGGTTGAGTATCAGAGTGTTCCATCTCATTTCCCTTTGGGGTTGCTCTAGGTGATCTGGAAATCTGGTTTTGAGACTTCTTTACATGTTTTCTCATTTTGACTAGGGCGGGGGACTGTTAGTGCCTGCACGCATTATCTCCACTAAGCTGGGTGAGGTGGGACAGGGGCTGGGAGCAGCGGTATGGATGGTGACCCAAAAGCCCTTTCCTGTGGGCTGGAAGCAGCCAGAGGGATGGTGGCTGGGAAACCCATTCCTCTGGACCAGGAGCAGTGGGAGGGATGGTGGCCTGGAAGCCCCTTCCTCTGGGCCAGGAGCAGTGAGACAGAAGGTGGCCCAAAAGCCCTGTCCTCTGGGCTGGGAGCAGGGGCAGGGGTGGTGACCAGAAAGCCCCTTCCGTTGGACCAGGAGCGGTGGGACGCCAGCTCAGAAGCCCCTACCTCTGGGCCGGGAGCAGTGGGACTCAGTACCTTGGTCTGGTGGTCTGATGTCCTGTGTGTCTTTGTAGCGTGGAATCAGGTGGCTGCCTGTCTGCAGTGGGCTGATTCGACGTGTGTTCTGCACGACTGGGAACCTCAGTAGGGTGTGGGCAGACCTGCCTGTCTGCAGTGGGGTGGTTCAGCGTCTTTCCCGTGACTCAGGACCTTGGTAGGGTGTGCACAGACCTGCCTGTCTGCAGCGGGCTGATTTGGCATGTGTTCTGTGCGACTGGGGCTCAAAAATGATTTTTGTAACATGCTTTCTATATCCTTTTAAATTTTGTAAAACCTGTGGTAATGTCCTCTAAATTTTGATATTGTAATATAAAAATGTATAATTGATATTGTATAATAGGAATAAAAGTTCTAAAGGAGTAGGAGAAGTGGGAGGGGCACAGGAAAGGAAACAAGGGAAAAGAAAAAATATGAGCAAAGGAAAAAAATGGAATCAAAGGCTTTGCAAATAGGGAAGGGGGGGGTGAAGGGAGGGCAGGGGAAGGGCAAAAAATAAGAACCAAGATACATCATGTAAAGGTACAAGATCCCAATGATGAATGTAACTGTATTTTATACCTAAAATGTACCAATAAACTTAATGGAAAAAACCCTGAAATCCTTCACACTAAAATCAGGAAGAAGACAAGCATGTCCACTCTCACCACTCCTGTTAAATGTAGTTTTGGAAACATTAGCCACAGTAATTAGACAAGAGAAAGAAATAAAAGGAATAAATATAGGAAATGGAGAAGTCAAATTGCCATTATTTGCAGATGACATGATACTCTATATAGAAGACCCCAAGAACTCCACCAAATGTCTTCTAGGCTTAATCATCAAATTCAGTAAAGTAGCTGGATACAAGGTCAACACCCAAAAATCAATAGGTTTCCTCTAGATTAACAACAGACTCACTGAGACAGAAATAGGGCAAACAATTCCTTTCACAATAGCATCCAAAAAACTGAAATACCTAGGAATCAACCTTACAAAAGAAATCAAAGACCTCTTCTCTGAAAACTATGGCACTCTGAAAAGAGAGATTGAAGATGACATCAGAAAATGGATAGACATCCCCTGCTCCTGGGTAGGAAGGATTAATATAGTGAAAATGACCATACTTCCAAAACTGCTATAGAGATTTAATGCAATCCCAATTGAAATCCCAGAAGCATACTTCACAGACCTTGAGAAAATAATACAAAAAATTCATTTGGAGCAAGAAGAAACCCGGAATAGCAAAAGCAATTCTAGGTAACAGAGACATGGCAGGGGGTATCACAACCCCCAACTTAAAACTATACTACAAAGCTACTGTGATAAAAACAGCATGGTACTGGCAAAGAAAAGGAGCTGAGGACCAGTGGAACAGATTAGAAGATGCAGAAACAATGCCAGACCCACTCAGCCATCTCACCTTTGACAAAGGAGCCAAACACCCTCACTGGAGGAAAGATAGCCTTTTTAATAAATGGTGCTGGAGAAATTGGGTTTCAGCTTGCCAAAGATTGAAACTAGAACTATACATTTCACCATGAACTAAACTAAAATTGAAATAGATTAAAGGTCTAAATATTAAAACACAAATGTTGAACCAGCTGGAGCAGAGGTTAGGTAGAACCCTTGAAGACATCGGTGTAGGAAAAGATTTTATGAACAAAACCTCAGTTGCCCGTGAACTAGTACAAACAATCAACAAGTGGGATCTCTTCTTATTAAAAAATTTCTGCACAGCATGAGAAACCACCAATAATTTGAAGAGACAACCCAAAATTTGGGAAAATTTTTCACCTGCTGTTCCTCAGACAAAGGTCTACCCTCTAGAATCTATAAAGAACTAAAAAAATAAGACCTCCCAAATTTAAAGACTCAATCCCAAAATGATCATCTGAAATGAACAGACATTTCTCAGACAAAGAAGTAGAAATAGCAAATAAACATCTGAAAAAATGTTCAACATCACTGGTCATTCAAGAGATGTAAATGAAAACAATGCTGAGATTTCACCTCACTCCAGAAGGAATGGATGTTATCATGAAATCAACCAATAACAAATGCTGGCAGGGCTGTGGGGAAAGAGAAACCCTGCTCCACTGCTGGTAGGAGTGTCAACTGGTGCAAGCACTGTGGAAATCAGTATGGAGATACCTCAAAGCACTAGGACTGGAAGTTCCATTTGACCCAGCTATTCCCCTGGTGGGTATCTTCCCCAAAGAATTAAAAGAATCATACCACAGTGATATATGTGCACCCATGTTCATAGCAGCACAATTTCTAATAGCTAAAACTTGGAAGCAGCCCAATTGTCCATAAACTGGAGACTGGATAAAGAAAATGTGGTTTTTTTGTGTGTGAAATGGAGTACTACTCAGCCATCAAAAATGAGAAATTAGAGACATTTATAGCTAAATGGATGCACATTGAGGCAATACTTTTAAGTGAAATAAATAGGACACACTTATTCTGCTTTCCTTATTAGTCATGCTGTTTTCACTACCAAATAGTTTCAGGTTGGAAGATAAGTTTATATGGTCATCTTATCAAGAAATGTTAGTGTTAATGAAAGGTAGGTACAGTCCTAAATGGGAATAAGGCTAACAGATTACATTTTGGTCAGTCACAGGGACATGTATATCCTTAGAAAAGAAAACATCTAACCACACAAATACTGTTTCCTTAGTCATAAAATTAATTTTCACAGCACGTTGTAATGGATGAGTGCAGGTGTTGATAAATAAAAAGATCACTAAGTGACTTCTTGAAAAGCACTTTATAAAACAATGCTACCTTTTTAGCATTAATTTAATAAATGCTTATTGCCTATTTACTATACCAGTGCCTGACACATGAATGCATTGCTAATAAGATAATACCAACACTGCCTGCAATATCTTGGGCTTATATAAGAATACATCTTAAAGGCCTTTCCTCCTATGTGGAGTTAAGCTAAATGCAGAATGATTTTATTTAACTAGTTTAGAAGTAGGTACTATCTGGAGATATTTCCACAGTTACTCACCCTGAGCTCATTGGTGAGGGGCAAATGGTGTTCATTAATTCTATACTAACCCCATAGTCATGCGAGCTTTTTTATGTTCCTAGAAGGCAGGTATTGCACATCACTTCTGAATATACTTATTCTTGTTTCCAAGTGGTAGAAAAAATTTTTACTTCTCCATGATCTAAAAAGCTTTTGGCAGATGAATTATTGGTAAAATCATTTGATTGGCATAAATAGTCATAACTCTGGTTCAGTTTATGGCTAGTTCAGCAGACAGGGAATTGAGTGCAAAGCTAAGTAGCAATCAGTATTGCCCTCCTTTTCTTTTTCTTCTTATTTACCTCCTTATATTTCTTACATTTTTGAGGGCAGTTTATGAACTTCCATAGAGAAGCTGTCTTAAGTCAGCATGAATCAACTCTCAGTCAGGATTTCTAGTAACCCCAGAACAAATCATTTACATTTATTGTGGTTATGGGGTATCTCCTGCCTGTAGGAAGGCCAAGAAATAAACACAGGGGAATATAAAAAGAAAGCTGGACCAGCACCTGAAGAGATAAATAAATATGTGTTTGAACCAAATAAAATTGCCCTTTTTCTAGATCTAAAACAGTAGACTATTAACTGAATAGTACTGCACTGGAAGAAAATATGATTTGAGTAGTCACTCTCTTCAAAAATGACCTCAGGTATCATTCTTTAAATTGAATTCTGTCTCTATAAACAAAGCCATGGTCTACTTATCCAATCTTTACATCTTAATCTTTAAAAAGACCTTTTCTTAGGGCCAGGGATTTAGCTCAGTGGTTCCAGGGCCTGCCTCACAAACGCAAGGTCCCAAGTTTGATCCCTGGTACCAAAAAAAAAAAAAGACCTTTTCTTCACTTAAAAATAACCTAGTGTAGTCTCTCTGACAGTTTATTTGTCAAGGGACATGATTTTGAACTGAGAAAAAGGGGTTGCTATTATGATCTTCCATAACAGTTGCATAATTGGTTTTCTGGACACCGAGTGTCCCTTAGGATTTATATGGTGTGTTGTGCTTCTACTTGAGAAAGCTTTTCGCAGTGATAAGGCAGAATGGCCTTTGCCAGTGAGAAAGTGCCAGACCTTAAAATGGGAGCAAAGGGATTTGGGGACTAAAATAAACTAAACCAAATGGTGGAAACATGCTCAACTCCTTAATTTATCTGATTAGAGCCAACAGGCACCACCATGTAGAACATTTGCTTCCATCCCACATGCCACTGGGGCTGCCATGGAACTATTTCTAGGCTTGGCTCCAGATTGGTGCAGGGAAACTAACAGTGGATCTGGTTTCGGTCTGAAGTCACTGAGAAAAGATGACAGACTGCATTCACTGCAGAGGCTTGGAGCATCAAGTGTTCCCCCCAAGCACATTGCTACTTGGACGAGAAGCTTCAGCTCCAAGAAACATTTTTCCAATCCCAACCCAACCCCTACTCCTACTGTATGGTACTCAGCCTTATTCTTTTAATACAGAAGCATGATTTTTTTGGACTTGAGTCCTGCATAGAGATTGCTGAATGTCCAAAAGCTAATTTAATATCTAATCATCGCCTCTTTAAATTGCACTATGTTGCTGTAGAGTGTACAGAGAGGGAAAAGCTATCTTTTTGTTACAGAGTCTGGGATAGTAGTTAAAAGTAATAGGAAAAATAGAAGACTTTTTTTCTAGGACAACGTATAGAAATCCTGACAACAATCCTCTCCCAGCCCTCTTCAAAATCAGTATGGTTGTGTTCTGGTCCTCAGATGGTCTACCACTAGCTCTGTGTCCTCAAATTACAGATACTCCTTGGTTTAAGATAGGCTACAACCTGATAAACACTCAGAAAGTTGAAAACATCCTAAGTCAAGAATACATTTAATGCACCTAACCTACTGAACATCATTAGTTTAGGAAATGATCCAAATTCATAATTCGAAGCATGGTTTCTGCTAAGTGAGTATTGTTTTGGGAACATGGTAAAGTTGGAAAATCTTAAGTCAAACATCAGTTTGAGGAAGGGGAGAGATCAGGTTACAGGCTGGAATCTGGAAAGAATCCATATATAGATTGTGTTTAAAACTATAGGAAGAGATGTAGATAGAGACTAGGCTGGAGCTCATCAGTGGGTTGGGAAGGAAGAGTCACTGATATCAAAGGAGAGAAGGGTATGTTTCCAGAAGAAGCACATACAGTTATGTATAGTAGACAGTACTCAGTAGTGTGATAAATGATTGTTTCAGGTACTTATCATAATATGCTGTGCTTTTCATCCTTCAGAGCATAATCCTGCATATATAAAAGAGTTTACTATAAAACAATGTGCTGCTATGCCAGTGGTAGCCTCATGTATCTCGTGTTTAACTGCGGATTTGGATAATATCAAGGGGCCATCATGGATGACTGATGTATATCTCTTCACTTTGCACTAAGAAGTTGGCACTCTGTGTGGTACTTTGCGATACACATGGATGAAATTGTCTAATAACATATTTCTCAGATTATATTTCCATCATGTGTCACATGACTATATTGAAATTTAAATAAAAAAAATATTTGGCCTATGTGGAGTCTACTAGTTAATTAGAATTTTTTCTCCAGACCACTATTTGTTCAACATTAGTTTTGAAAATCTTTCTAAAACAAATCACAACTTCTGATGTCTTGTTAATGCTTGATATTTTTTTTTAATTATATGAAAAATGTTTAAGTACTTTTCAGTTTTGCTTAGTTGAGTTCTATTATATTCAAATATTATTATAGTTTTTTCCCCTTGCATTGCTTTTCTTTAAATAATTTTAATTTTTGTACATATGTGTGTTTAGTGAATTATAATAAAGTTATACATTATTATTATTATTATTATTATTATTATTATTTTGGTACCGGGGATTGAACTTGGGTCCTTGCACTTGCGCAGCAGGCGGTGAAACCACTGAGCTAAATCCCCGGCCCAAGTTATACATTATTTAAAAAAAAAAATCAATTTGATCAGTTGGGGACCATTTGGGGACTCATTATTCACTCATTTGCAAAGGATGTATTTGGAAGGTCTCTTAGAATCTTACAAAGATTCTATCATTCTATGAGTGTAAGTATAAAAATACTGTTAGTGATTAAATGTGTTATATAGAGAATTGTTATATAAAAATCTTCCCAAAATTAGGATTTTAAAACTCTCCTGTTAAGTGACTGATCAATATAAGCACCATTTTATAAAAGTAGGAATGTAATTAAAATGCTTGTTGAGCCCCTTTGCTAGGTACAGAAGCTTATTTATCCATATTAGTTGAATGTGAATCTTGTATAATTCTTGAGGCTTTCTTTACAAAACATAATTTTTAAATAAAAAATGAGGAACTAAGTAAATATTTAGGAGTGAATACTTCTAGAACGATCAAAGAAATCATAACAAGTTGCTGGAGACTTAGAGACTTAAGTCCCTTTCTTCTGAATGCTTTTTAGGTAATTTATCAGAATTTCTTACATAGAAATGTTTTTTTTTCTAAACCTGGCCTCCCCTCCTTATCTACACAGAACATTCTATAGCTCCCAGTAACTTCCAGAATTCTGTAGGCCTTTTGTGAACGAACAGCCCTGAGGCTTAAGCTTCCTGAAGCTCCAAAGTAAATCTTCTGTCTAAATTCTTTAGGGAGTTAAGACACATGAAGCAGAGTTCTCAGAAACAAGTAGCTTGGAATGAATGACAGCCATTAGAGTTCCTAAGGGAAGAGATATTTGATTTTTCTCATCCACTGGGAACAGTTTCATGGGATTTTAAAAGTATTCCAATGATGATAATTATTTATTTTATTTAAAACTCTATTTTGAGAGAAATTTAGAATTGGAGAAAAGTTCAAAATATTATTTAGAGTGTGTACACTTCAATCACCTTCCTCAGATGTTAACACAATGTACAACTCATGATACCAGGAACTTAACATTCATACAATACTGTCAGTTACAGATTTTATTTCAATTTTACCAGATTAATCTAGTTCTGTTTTGGGTTTCAAGTCAGGACCCCATATTGCATTTAGTTGCCCTGTCTCCTTAGTCTCCTCTTATCTGTGATAATCTCTTAATCTCCCTTCAACTAACAACAGGCTCATATACATTTTAACTGATAAATTATATCAAACATTTAAAGCAGAAAAGAGAAGGAAGTCTTCTCCCCACATTTTAGGAAATCAACATTCTGCTAATACTAAAACTGGATAAAGATAATAGAAGAAAAAAGTATGAACATAGATAGAAATTTCTTTAACAAAAACTGTTAGAAGTCAGATCTGGCAATATGTAGAAAGTGGTTTTATTATAGGGATGGCAGTGTTGCTTCAGCATTGGAAGGTCCACCTCCATAAGTCATCATTTTAACAGAGGAAATGAAAAAGCCATATGATCCTGTCACTAGTTGCAGAAAAAGTATTGGACTAAATTCTACAGCTGTTCATGGTAAAAGCTATCAGGAGACTAGAAGTAGAACAGAACATTCTCAACAGATGAAAGACATGTACTCCATACTTCCAGCAAAAATGCCTTACATGAATGGAGAAGATACAATATTTTCTCCCTAAGGTGGAGAACAAGGGTAGATATGCCTACTCTTCATCTGTCCATTAAACTTTGAAACACAGGCCCAAATCAAAATAATCTGGCAATAAAATGACACAATTAGGATAAGATTGGCAAGGTAGAAGCAAAATCTTTATATGTAGATGAAATGATCATCTACAGAGAAAATACTAAGAAATCTCTAGGAGCCTCTAGAGCTTGTATTTGAATTTAGCAGGATTAGAAAACACAAGTATATATAAAAATTCAGGTCTATGTATACTTGGTATAAATGAAGAATTGGATATTGAAATTTGAAAGTTATGTAGGAGTACAAAGGACCTACAAAAGTAAAAAGAAAAAGAAAAACAGTGTTGGAAGACATTTAGTACCTAATTTTAAGACTTCCTCTAAAGCTACAGTAATCAAGGCAGTGTTGGTGTAAGGAAAGACATATAGATCATTGGAATAAAACAGAGAATCTAGAAATAGAACCACGCATATATGGTCCACTGAGTTTTGAAAGATTATTTAATATTAAAATTTTATAGAATATAAATTCAATCGAAGAGCAGAGGAAAAGATAGTGTTTTCAGCAAATGACACTATAACACCTGGCATCCATATATAAAAAATTAACTCCAACCCTTTATTTCCATATATGAAAATAACTTGAAAGGACCTATGAACCTAAATATGAAAGACTAAAACTATAAAACTTTAAGAATTATGAGGGAAAATGTTTATGAATTTAGGGTAGGCAAGAACTTCCTAGAATAAAAAAAACCATGATGTATAAAAGAAAAAAATTGATAAATGAGATTCCATCAAAATGTAGAACTTTAAATGACATTGTTAAAATGAAAAATAGTCCTTAAACAGACCATATTTACAATGCATATAACCTAAGACCAGAATATATAAAGAACTCTTACAGCTCATTAATAGACAACCCAATTAAAGAGTAGACCCAGGAAGATGATAAATAGCCAGTACAGAACAAGGAAAGGTGTGCAACACTAGAATAAGAAAAATACTAATCAGTACAATAACAAGATTGTATTATACACTCATTAGCGAGATGAAGTTAAAAGTTTTAAATGCCTTGTCATGACTTTTTCTTTTTGTTGGATTCTCCCTCTTTGAGTTTAATTTGTCACACCCAATGGATTCATTCTGCTGGGCTTCCTGGGGTTGTGATCCTCATTGTCTTTTCCTAGGATATTGTCTAAAATTTATTGTAGCTCTGGTTTGGTATTCATGAAGTTCCTGAGGTGCTCTTTATCATGGAAGTATATTATTTCTCCATCCATTTTGAAAGATAGTTTTGCAGGGTACATCAGTCTGAGTTGGAGGCTGTTTTCCTTTAGGGCTTGAAATACATCACTCCAATCTCCTCTTGCCTTGAGGGTTTGCATGGAGAAGTCTGCTGTGATTCTGATGGGCTTTCCTTTGTATGTGATTTGTTTCTTTTCTGTCACTGCTTATAGAATTTTGTTCTTTTTTTTTTGGTTTCTGGAATCCTAACTATTATATGCCTAGGTGTAGTTTTCTTTTAATCAAGTTGGGGTCCTATATGCCTCACTTATTTGTATGTCAAGTTCTTTTCCCCTGCTTGGGAAATTTTCTGCCATCACTTCTGTGAACAGTTTTTTCATGTCCTCTGCACCCTCTCCTGTTTCTTCATTGACTCCAATCAAGCTCATGTTATTCTTCTTTGCATCATCTAGCAGCTGTTGAATTGATTTCTTGTGTTCCTTTACAATTTTGAAGCAATTTTTCTTCTCCTGGTCACTAATTGCAATCTTACCTTCTATATCTGAAATTCTGTCCTCACATTGGTTCATTCTGCTGTGTAAATTGTCAATGGTGTTTTTAATCTCCTGGAAATCTGTTTGTATGTTTTATGGATTCCATTTGCTTCCTATGTTGGGATTCCATCATGTTACTCAGCTCCTCTATTTGTTTATCTGTGCCCTCTCTAGATTTATTAATCATGTCTTGCACTATGGGCACAATCTCTGTTGTTATCTGAGAAATTATTTCTGATTTCATTTTTTCTAGATCCTCTTTTGTTGCCAGTTCAGGGAGTCCAGGTTGTTGAGTATCAGATTGTTCCATCTCCTTTCCCTTTGGGGTTGCTGTAGGTGATCTGGAAGTCTGTTTTTGAGGCTTGTTTATGTGTTTTCTCATTTCCATGGGGGGAGCGGTGCTGCAGGCACCCATGGGACTCACCTTCTCTGCCCTAGGAGCAGCGGAATGGTGGCTGGGGAGCCTCTTCCTGGGCACTTGTATTGGCTCGCCTCCTCTACCCTGGGAGTGGTGGAATGGCAGTCAGGAAGCCTCCTCCTGGGTGCTGGGATTGGCTCACCTCCTCTGCTGTGGGAGTGGTGGAATGGTGGCTGGGGAGCCTCCTCCTGGGTGCTGGGATTGGTTTACCTCCTTTGCTCTGGAAGTGGTGGAATGGCAGCCGGGCCAGAAATGATGTTTTACTCCAGTTTATAACCCTGTATTATGATTTTCTTATTAAATTGTTTTATTGTTTCTCTTTTTCTGGGTTTTTTTTTTTTTTTTGGTACCTGGGATCTAACCTGGGTCCTTGCGCTTGTGAGGCAGGTGGCAAAACCACTGAGCTAAATCCCTGGCCCAAAACAGTTTCTTTTTTTTGGTACTGGGGATCAAACTTGGGTCCTTGTGCTTGAGAAGCAGGCACTGGAACCACTGAGCTAAATCCCCAGCCCTATTATTGCTCTTTAGAAGCTACTTCAGGTTGGTTCTCACATCATGTCAGCCTGTCCTTATCCTTATATTTAGAGAATTTCTTTACTTTTTGGCAACAGAAGATGTTGTAGGATCATCTTTCTTTAAAATTTTTATTTTAGTAGTACATATTTGTAGTACATGAAGTTTACATTCACCTGAGTGAATAGGTACATGTACTTAACATATCTTGATTCTTTTTATTTCCCTTCCCTTTCCTGCTCACCCCTTTCCTTTATCTATAGGTCCCCTTTGTCCATTTTCATTATTATTATTATTATGATGATGATGATGATGATGATGATGATGATGATGATGATGTGGGGATTGACCTCGAGTCCTTCTGCTTGTGAGGCAGGCAGCGGAATCACTGAGCTAAATCCCTGGCCCGTCATTATTATTTTTAATAGTATTGTTACAATTTTAGTTCATGTTTGTGACATATAATGATAACATTCAGTGTGTATTTGGTTCAGGTACATGAAGCATCTTAATTCTTTTTACATCCCCTTCCCCTCCAATCCTCCCCTCACCCTTGGTCTCTTGGACCCCCTCCCATTTACAAAAGGAACTATCTCCCTGATTCCTTTTATTAATTTTTATTTTTCTCTTTATTTGTACTTTTACTCAAATGAAATAAATCAAACAAAATTTGATCTTGTTTAATTGATTTATTTCACTTTATGTTGTTTTCTAGGTAAATCCATTTTCCTACAAATGTATGGAGTTTATACTTTTTACTGAGTAGTGTTCCATTATGTAGAAATACAATATTTTCTTTGTCCATTCATCTATTCCAGGAGTTAGTTATAAACATTTGTATGCATGTAATGCTATAACATGATGTCTGTAGCTCTTTTGCACAGATACCTACAAGGGGAATAGCTGGGTCAAATAGAATTTCTACTTCCAGTTCTTTGCAAACTTTCCATACTAATTGGCATAATGGTTGTACTAATTTAAAGTCCCACCAAAGTTGTAGAAGCATTGCTTTTTCACTTCAGCCACATCAGCATTTGTTATTATTTGATTTTGATACAAGGCATATGATACAGGGATGATATAGAACCTCCAAATGATATAAAGAAAATATTATAACTCCCAACCTGTTAAATGCACTGAGTTCATGTCCTCCAAAATCAAAGAATGAAGTATAGAAGCAATGGTGGTCAAGAGTAGGAAATATTTATTGAGGGACAGATAGCTTCTGTTTGAGAGAAGAAAGGGATCCAGAAAGTAAGTGGCCCAAGGACACCACTTCTCAAAGGAGTTTTATAGAGTAAAACCAAGAGGTGATGCAGGTATAAGGTGGGACAAAACTATAGTCAACTAATAAGATTACAGGTATGGTTGCTTAAGTATTATTGATCCGATGAAAAATCACAAGGTGGATATGAGGTGGAAGAAAACTATGCCCAACCAATAAGATTATAAGTATAGTTGCTTATGTATATTGATTAAATATCAAATGGGAAAGTAAGCCACATAGCAATTGTACATGGAAGGAACAAGGATTTTCTGGAAAGGAATGGACTAGGGAGGTTTTGGTCCCCCACCCAAGGTGATTTTTGTCTATTTAGAATATAAATCACTGCTGTTCATCCATAGGGCAATTGTATGGGTATAGTCATTTCACCTTGTCTTGAAGCCCGACCTTCCATGAATGAACCTCCAGCCACAGTTGTAGTATGTTCTTATCTTCTGCACTGATATTTTTGAGAGCCCAGCCCTGATCGACTGCCTATAATAGTTTACCTAACTTAGCTGTCTATAATAATTTCTTGATGATTGCCATTCTTTCTTGTGTAAGATGAAATCTTAACATTGTTTTTATTTGCATTTCTCTAATAGCCAGAGATGTTGACCAGTTTTTTGTATCTGTTGGCCATTTGTACTTCTTCCTCTGTGAAGTATCTATTCATTTCACTTACCCAGGGCTGAAGATTTAGCTCAGTGGTGCCACCGACTGTCTTACAAGTGCAAGGTTCTGAGTTCGATCCCTGGTACCAAAAAAAAAAAAAAATAATACCCTGATGATGATCATTTCACTTACCCATTTTTTAATCAGGCTTTTTATTTTGGGTTCTATTTTTTGAGTTCCTTATATATTCTGAATATTAGTTCTCTGTATGAGCTGGAAAAAATTTTCTTATTCTATAGGTTGTCTTCACTGTGTTGATTGTTTCTTTTGTTGTACAAAAGCTTGTAAATTTGATATAATTCCATATGTTGAGTGTTGCTGTTATTTCTTGTGTGCAATTGGATTTCTATTGAGAAAGCTCTTGGCTACATCTATAACTTCAAGCATTTTTTCTATTTTATCTTCCAGTAGGTTAAGTGTTTCTATTTCAATATTTAGATATTTGATCCATTTTATGTTTAGTTTAGTTCGTGATAAGAAATATGAGTGTAGTTTCAATATTCTGCATGCTTAGCCAGTTTTCCCAGCAACATTTGCTGAAGAGGCTATCTTTCCTCCAGTGTATGTTTTTGGTCATGTTGTCAAAGATCAAATAGCTGAATGTGTCTGCAGTTGGTTCAGCCTCATTGGTCCACGTGTCTGTTTCTGTGCCAATGCCATGCGATTTTTATCACTGCAGCTTTGTAGTGTAACTCAAAGCCAGGTATTGTGATGCCTCCTGTTTTTCTCTTGCTGTCCAGGATTGCTTTTTTCTACTCTGAGTCTCTTCTGGTTTTGTATGTGAATTTTAGGATTGTTTTCATTAGTTATGTGAAGAACGCTGTAGGTACTTTTATTGGTATCACAATAAATCTATATATCATTTCTGTAAGCATGGTCATTTTGAGTTTTAGATTTTTTTGTTTTGTTTCTTTTTTTGTACCAGGGATCAAACTTAGGTCCTTGCACTTGAGCAGCAGGCAGCAAAACACTGAGCTAAATCCCCGGCCCAAGTATGGTCATTTTGACAGTATTGTTTCTGCTGATCCAGGAACAGAAGACATCTTTCCATTTTCTGATGTCCTTTTTAATCTCCTTTTTCAGAGCACTGTAGTTTCCATTGTAGAGGTCTTTAACTTCCTTGATTAGGTTAATTCTTTGGTGTTCAGTTTTTCTGTTTTGTGTGCTTTGAAAATTTTATTGATATATTTTAGATAAACATAATGATCACATTCATCATAGAGAACTTGTACCCATACATATCTTTGTTCTTCTTTTGTTCTCATTATCCTCCCCTCCCTTCATCCCCTCATCCCCTCATTTACATAAGGTTTGTTCCCATTTTTCTCCTATTGTTCTTTTTGTCTCTTCTTTCCTTTCCCCCTTGCCCTTCCTTTGTTCCCTTTCCCATTTGAACATTTTCTTTCCATTCCCAATATCTGTTATACATTTTGGGCCTTATTTATACTTTCTGTTTCTCACAGCAGAGAAACAATGTGGTATTTAGACATGTGTGTCCAATTTATTTCACCTGTGTGTTGAATTAATTAAGAGTATGGTCTCAAGGTGCATTCATTTAACTAGAAATATCTCAAGTTTATGCTTCTTTATGGCAGAGAAGTACTCCATTGTATAAAAAAACCACATCTTCTTTGTCCATTCATTGGTTGATGGGCATTTGGGCTGTTTCCAAGATTCAGCTATCACAGAGTGTGCCACTATAAACATTGGTGTGCATATAACATTGTGGTAAAAAGCTTTTCTTTGGGGAAGATACCAAGAAGGGGAATAAGTGGATTCAATGGAACCTCTAATTTTAATTTTTTGAGGAATCTCCACACTGAATTCCACAGTGGTTGCACCAGTCTATGCTCCTAGAAAGAGTGATGAAGGGCTCCTTTTTCCCAGTGGCCCCAGTAGTATTTGTTATTGGTTGATTTCTTGATAATAGTCATCATTTCTGTGGTGAAATAGAATCTTAGCATTGTTTTAATTTGTATCACTTGAATGACCTGTGATGTTGAACATTTCTTCATATATTTATTTGCTGTTTTTACTTCTTCAACTGAGGGGTGTCTATTCATTTCAAATGCCCATTTTTTTATTAGGTCTGTAAATTTGGGGGATCTAATTTTTTTGAGTTATTTATATATTTAAGATATTAGTCCTCTGTTTGAGGTAAGCTGACAAAATTTTTTCTCACACTGTGAGTTGTCTCTTCACTCTGTTGGGGGTTTCTTTCGTCATGCAAAAGCTTTTTAATAAGATGAGATCCTGGTTGTTGATTCTTTGTGATATTTCCTGTGCAATTGGGGTTTTGTTCATAAAGTCTTTGCCTACACCAGGGTCTTCAAGAGTTCTACTTATTCTATCTTCCAGAAGATTTAGTGTTTCTGTTTTAATATTTAATCTTTGATCCATTTCAATTTTAGTTTAGTGCATGGTGAAAGATATGAGTTTAATTTCAATCTTTGACATGTGGAAAGCCAGTTTTCCCAGCACCATTTATGAAAGAGCTATCTTTCTTCTAGTGAAAGTGTTTAGCTTCTTTCTCAAAGATAAGGTGGCTATGTTTAACAAAGTGCAACATCCATTCATGATAAAAACCCTTCAGAAAATTGGAATAGTCTTTATCTCAATCTGATAAAAGTTTTTTTTCTAAAATCAGGAACAAGATAAGGATATCTACTATCACCACTGTTCTTTTTTTTTGAGGAAGGGTCTCCATTTGTAGTTCAGGCTGCCCCTGAACTCACTATAACCCAGGCTGGCCTCAAACTCCAAGTGATCCTCCTGCCTCAGCCTTCCAAGTGCTGAGATTACAGGCGTGTACCCCAACACCTGGCTCTTCCACTCTTATTCAATATAGCTTTGGAAACATTAGCCATGGCATTAGACAAGAGAAAGAAATAAAAGGAATAAGGATAGAAAGGAAGAAGTTAAATTATCATTATTTGAGGATGGGATTATCCTCTACACAGAAGACCACAAAAACTCCACCAAAAGACTTATACATTTATAACCAAATTCAGTAGTGTAGGTGCATTCAAAGTCAAAACTCAAAAATTAGAGAAACAACACCTCTCACAATAGCATCCCCCAAAAATGAAATATCTAGGAATCAATCTAATGAAGGGAGTAAAAGATCTCTACATTGAAAATGACAGTACTCTGAAAAAGGAGATCAAAGAGGATATCAGAAAATGGAAAGATTTCCCTTGTTCTTGGGTAGGAAGAACTAACAGTGAAAATGGCCATACTTCCAAAATTGTTATATAGATTTAATGCCATCCCAATCAAAATACCAATAGCATAATCTCACAGAATTAGAGAAAACAATCCTAAAATTCGTTTGGAAGCAAAAGAGACCTAGAATAGCAAAAGCAATTCTGGACAACAAAGGCAAGGCAGGGGGCATCACAATCTCTGACTTGAAATTATACTACAAAGCTACTATGATAAAACAGCATGATACTAGCAAAAAACAGACCCAAGGTATTTAATATTTCTTTATGCTATTGTGAATGGTATTTCTTCCATAATTTCTTTCTCACTGAGTTCATTATTGGTATAAAAAAATCCTACTGATTTTTGTATGTTGAGTTTGTTTCCTGATATATTCCTCAAATTGGCTATTTATTAATTCTAGGTCTTTTGGTGGAATTATTTGGGTCTTCTATGTAAAGGATCATGTCATCTGCAAATGATGATACTTTGACTTCTTCCTTTCGTTTCTTTCTCTTGGCTGATTGATCTGGCTAATATTTTGAGTACTATGTTTAGTAGAAGTGTTGCATGTGGGGATCATCATCTTGTTCCTGATTTTAGAGGGAAAGTTTTGAGTTTTTCCCCATTTAATATAATGTTGGCCATTGGTTTGTCATAAATGACTTCTATCAGATTCACATAAGGTCCTTTTATACCTATTTTCTTCAGGATTTTTATTATCATGAATGGATGTTGGGTTTTATCAAAAGCTTTTTGTACATCTATTGATATGATCATGTGTTTTTTGTCCTTGCTTCTGTTTATATGGTGTATTACATTTATTGATTGAATGGTATGTGAACCATCCTTGTAACCCTGGGATGTATGATCCTTTTGATGATTTATTGCATTTTATTTGGCAGTATCTTACCGAGGGTTTTTGAGATATCTGTACATATCTATTAAGTTCATTTGTTCAAGGATGAGCAAGTGGCTCAGCTCTGAAATTTCTGTATTGATTTTTGGCTTAGTTGATCTTTCTTTTTGTAAAAGCAGGGTATTGTGGTCATCCACTATGATTGTGTTGATGTTTATTTGATCTTTTATGTACAGCTGTGTTTGTTTTATGAATACAGTTGCTCCACTATTGGGTACATATATATTTACAAGTGTTATCTTTTTCTGTTGGTTTGTCCTCTTAACTAGCATGTAGTAACCTTCTTTGTCTCTTCTATCAGTTTTAGCTTGAAGTTTGCTTTGTCTGAGAGTAAAATGGCTAGCCCTACTTGTTTTGGGCATCCTGGTGCATGAAATATTGTTTTCTATCCTTTGAGTTTTGGTCTATTAGTGTATCTTTGGATTAGATTAGTTTCTTTTTTTCATTAAACTCATTGGTACATTTTAGGTATACAATATGATGACGTTAATCATTGGAAATTTGTACCTTTACATGATATGTCTTGGTTCTTATTTTTCCCATTCCCCTACCCCTTCTTCAACCCCTCTACCCCTCCCTATTTACAAAGACTTTGTTTCCATTTTTTCCTTTTCTCATTTTTTTCCTTTCCCTTCTTTCCTTTCCCCTACTCCTCCTACTTCCTCTCCCTATTTAGACTTTTTCTTTCTGTTTCACATTATCTATTATAAATTTTGAGTATTATTTACACTTTCAGCTTCTCACACCAGAGAAACTATTTGGTATTTGCACATGTGTGTCCTATTTATTTCACTTGAGAGTATGCCCTCAATGTGCATCCATTTAGCTATAAATGACCGTAGTTTCTCATTCTTTATGGCTGAGTACTACTCCATTTTATAAAAAAAAACACTTTTTCTTTATCCAGTCTCCAGTTGATGGGCAATTAGGCTGTTTCAAAGTTTTAGCTATTACAAATGGTGCCACTATAAACATGGGTGCACATATATCACTGTGGTATGATTCTTTTAATTTTTTTGGGAAGATGCTCAGCAGGGGAATAGCTGGGTCAGATGGGACCTCTAATCCTAGTTTTTTGAGGCCTATTTATATTGATTTCCACAGTGGTTGCACCAGTCTGCACTCCCACCAACAATAGAGAAGGGCCTCTTTCTCCCCACAACCCCACCAGCATTTGTTATTGGTTGATTTCTTGATAGCAGCCATGCTTTCTGGTGTGAGGTGGAATCTCAGCATTTTTTTCATTTGCATCTCTCAAATGACCAGTGATGTTGAACATTTTTTCATATATTCAGTTGCTGCTTTTACTTCTTTGTCTAAGAAATGTCTGTTCATTTCAGATGCCCATTTTTGATGAATCTTTATATTTGGAGGATCTGATTTTTTTAAGTTCTTTATACATTCTAGATAGTAGTTCTTTAAAAGGCCTGAGGAACAGCTGGTAAAAGTTTTTTCCCACATTGTAGGTCATCTGTTATCTCTGTCGGTAGCTTCTCTTGCAGTGCAGAAGCTTTTTAATAGGATGAGATCCCAGTTGTTGATTCTCTGTGGTAGTTTCCATGCTACTGAGGTTTTGTTCATAAAGCCTTTTCCTATGCCAATGTCTTCGAGAGTTCTATATCATCTATCTTCTGGAAAATTCAGTGTTTCTGTTTTAACATTTAGATCTTTGATCCACTTTGATTTCAGTTTAGTGCATGGTGAAAGATATGGGTCTAGTTTTAATCTGTGGCAGGTTTAAATCTAGTTTTTCTAACACCATTTATTAAAGAGACTATCTTTCCTCCAGTGAGTGTGTTTGGATCCTTTGTCAAAGATGAGGTGCCTGAGTATGTCTGAAGTTGTTTCTGCATCTTCTAATCTATTCCACTGATCCTCAGGTCTGTTCTTTGCCATTACCATGCTGTTTTTACTACAGCAGCTTTGTAGTATAGTTTCAAGTTGGCGATTGTGATACCCCCAGCCATGTCTTTGTTGCCTAGAATTGCTTTTGCAATTCTAGGTCTCTTATGGTTCCAAACGAATTTTTGGATTATTTTCTCTAGTTTTGTGAAATATACTGTTGGGATTTCATTTGGGATTGCATTGAATCTATATAGAAGTTTTGGAAGTATCACCATTTTCACTATATTGCTTCTTCCTACCCAGGAGCAAGGGATGCCTTTCCATTTTCTGATATCCCTTTCAATATCTTTTTTCAGAGTGCTGTAGTTTTCAAGGTAGAGGTCTTTTACTTCCTTGATTAGATGGATTCTTAGATATTTCATTTTTTGGATGCTATTGTGAAAGGAGTTTTCCCCCCCAATTTCTTTCTCAGTGAGTCTGTTATTTGTGTACAAGAAGAGTTTTGATTTTTTAGTGTTGACCTTGTATCCAGCTACTCTACTGAATCTGTCAATTAAGGCTAGAAGATTTTTTGGTCTTCTTTGAAGAGTTTTTTTGGTCATCAGCAAATAATGACAGTTTAACTTCTTCCTTTCCTATCTTTATTCCTTTTATTTCTTTCTCTTGTCTAATAGCTGTGGCTAATATTTCCAGAACTATATTGAACAGGAGTGGTGATAGTGGACATCCTTGTCTTGTTCCTTGTTTTAGTGTGAAAGCTTTCAGTTTTTGACCATTTAGTATGATGTTGGCTGTTGGATTTTTATAGACAGCCTTTATCAGGTTGAGATAAAGCCATCTATTACAATTTTCAGTAGGGTTTTTATCATGAATGGGTGTTGGATTTTGTTGAATGCTTTTTCTGCATCTATTGAGATGATCACATAGTTTTTGTTCTCAAGTCTGTTAATATACTGTATTACATTTATTGATTTACATATGTTGGACTGTCCTTGCATCCCTGGGATGGATCCCACTTGGTCAAGGTGTATGATCTTCTTGATGATCTTCTGTATTCTGTTTGCCAGTATCTTATTGAGGATTTTTGCATCTATGTTCATTAGGGAGATTGACCTGTAGTTCTCTTTTTCGTTAGATCTTTCTCTGCTTTCAGAACCAAAGTAATGCTTGCTTCCAGGAATGAATTTGGGAGTATTGCTTCTCTTTCAATTTCATTAGAGTTTGAGTAGTAGTGGCATTAGGTATTCCCTAAATTTCTTGTAGAATTCAGCAGTGAAGCCATCAGGACCTGGGCTTTTCTTTGTTGCTAAATTTTTAATTAAGTTTTCAATTTCACTGATTGAAATTGGGGTGTTTAGAATTTTTATATCTTCTTCATTCAGCTTTGGTAATTCATATGTATCTAGGAATCTGCCCATTTCTTCTGAGTTTTCCATTTTATTGAAGTACAGGTTCTCAAAGTAGGTATTGACTATATTCTGGATTTCTGCTGGATCTGTTGTGATTTCACCCTTTTCATTCCTAATTCCATGGATTTGATTCTTTCCTTTTTTTGATAAAGTTGGCTAAGGGTTTGTCAATTTTATTTATTCTTTTGAAGACCAAACTTGATTCATTGATTTTTTTTGTATCATTCTCTTAGTTTCCCTTGCATTGATTTTTGCTCTGATCTTTATAATTTCCTCTCTTGTGTGAGCTTTGGGTTTGTCTTGCTCTTCTTTTTCTAGGAGCTTGAGGTTCAGCATTAGATTGTTTAATTGAGCTCCCTCTGTTTTCCTGGCATGGGCATTCATTGCTATGAATTTCCCTCATAAGACTGCTTTCATTGTGTCCCATAGGACACAATTATCCTATTGATCTCCAGTTTAATTATCCTATCATTTGATAATATACAGGGGAAAACTTCATTTCCTTTGCATTTACTTAAACATATTGTATGAGCTAGCATGTAGTCTATTTTGGAGAATGACCTGTATGCAGCTAAAAAGAATGTGTATTTTGATTTTGTGGGGTGGAACACTCTGTATACATCTATTAAGTCCATTTGTCCAAAAGTGTGGTTCAGTTCTAGTATTTTGTTGGTGATTTTCTGTATAGATGATCTGTCTATTTGTGACAGTGATGTATTGAGGTCCCCCACTACAATTACATTAGTGCTTACTTGTTTTTTCATATCCATTAATATTTTTTTCACATATATGGGAGCACTAATATTTGATGCATATATATTTATGATTGTCATCTCTTCCTCTTGGATTGTTCCCTTTACAAGGATGTAGCAAACTTTGTCTCTCTTAATTAGTTTTGAAATCTACCTTTACTGCAAATAAAATAGCTATCCTTGCTTTTTTCTGGGTTTCTGTCACATGGAGAATTGTTTTCCATCCTTTTACTTTCAATCTGTGAATTTCTGTTTGAATTAAGTATGGTTCTTGTATACAGCATATTGTTGGATCTTGCTTCTTCATCCATTTTTCCAGTCTATTTCTTTTGATTGGTGAATTGAGGCCATTAACATGGATGGTTATAATTGATACATATTGACTTATCCTTGTCATGCTATTTTCCTGTTGTGGGCTCTTTTATTTTTTATTTTTCCCCCTTTTTCTTTAATTTCTTATCTTATCTGATGGCTTTGCTCTCTTGGGCTTCGTGGAGTTATGGCCTCATTGTCTTTTTCTAGGATATTGTTTAGAATTGTTTGGAGTGCTGATTTGGTATTCATGAAGTTTCTCAGGTGTTCTTTGTCATGGAAGTATCTAATTTCCTCCCTCAATTTTGAAAGATAATTTTGCAGGATACAACAATCTAGGTTGGAGGTTATTTTATTTTAGGACTTGAGGGTTTGTGTTGAAAGGGCTGCTGGTATTCTGATGAGCTTTCCTTTGTATGTGATTTGTTTCTTTTCTCTAAGTGCTTGTAGGATTTTGTTCTTCTGTTAGGTTTCTGGGATCTTGACTATTATATGTCTAGTGTAGATTTTTTTTTGATCATGCCTAGTTGGAGTCCTATATGCCTCACTTTTCTGTATGTCAAATTCTTTTCCTCTGCTTGGGCAGTTTTCTGATATTACTTTTGTAAACAGTATTTTTTTAATGTCATTTGTACTTTCTCCTGCTTTTTCATGGACTCCAATCAGTCTTATGTTATTCTTCTTTGCATCATCTACCAGATGCTGGGTTGATTTCTCCTGGTTCCTATTTTTAAGAAATCTCTCTTTTTATGGTCACTAACACAGTCCTGTCTTCTGTATCTGATATTCTATCTTCACATTGGCTCATTCTGCTGTGAATACTTTCAATGGAGTTTTTAATCTCCTGGATATCTGTTTGAATCTGTTTCATAGATTCCATTTCTTATGTTTGGCATTCACGGTTTCCATTTTTTGCCTATGTTGAGCATTCATGGCTTCCATCATGGTCCTGAGGTCATCTATTTTTTATCTGTTTCTGTTCTAGAGTCTCTAATCATGTCTTTCATTCTGCTCACCATCTCTGTAGTTATCTGGGAAATTTTTTCTGTTTTGAATTTTTCTAGAGCCTCATTCATCTGTTTTGTTACTTCCTGTGCTATCAGTTCAGGGTGTCCAGGTGGTTGATTAACAGATTTTTCCACTTTGTTGCCCCTAGAATTTGCCTGTGGTGAGCTGGAAATCTGGGTTTGGGCTTTGTTTAGGTGTCTGCTCCGTTCTATTTTTGTTGGTGGTGCTCTTTTTGGTTTAATTTTGGGGCTGATACTTCAATATTGCTTATTGTGTATTATCTTTATTGGTTGTATTTAGAATGCTTATGGAATGATTGCTTCTCAGAGGTGTCTTCCAGGTATAGCTGGTCTTTAGCCTTTGTGTCTCTAATGAGTCTTAGACAATCTCATTTTCAGTATATCAGGGAGGACAACTGATAAGATCAGTCATGACACCTTAGCCCAAGTGATACAATCAGCATCAACAATAGCATCAAACACAGTTTAGAAAATGACAATTTGTGGTAACTATTAATCTATCACTTTTAACTGTATTAACTAGATCAAAATTGAGGACCACCCCAAAATATGTTTGTAGTAAACAAACCCTTCAATGTAGCAAATTTACCCTTTTGGATGAGGAATTAGAAGGAGTTGGGGAGGGAGGTATTGAGAGATAAAAGGAGAGGAAAAGCTTAGAAATGAGGCCAGAGGACATAGGAAGATCACACAAATTTTGGGAAACTGTTAAAGAGGAAACAACAGAGAAAAAGAACAAAAACAAGAACAGAATAAACTAACAGCAATAGGGAAGCTAAAAACTGTATTCACCTTCCTATAAGAATAATGACAATCAAGAGAAGGAAAGAGAGAAAAACAACATGAAATAGGACAGGGACAGAAACAAAGAGAGAGAGAAAGCAGAACAAGAAGGGAGAGAGAGAGAAAAAGAAAAGAATATATATATATCTATATATATATAGATATATATATATATATAGATATATATAAATTAAAAGAAAAAAAGGGCCTCCTTCAGGGTATATCTGTCATGGTAGACAATGTGGGCAGCAGTGTATAGATCTAAGTCGATTAGTCTCAGGAAGCCAGCGATAGTCCACTGAGATTCAGGCTGATTTCTGACTGCAAGGCCCAAGTTGAGGTCCCTGATCTCTTGCAGGATTGAACTCTGCAAGGTTCTACTGTGGGTTCAGCTGCCCTTCCCCTGAAGTGAGTCCGGGTTCCTATGGGAGGTGCTGATCCCACCATCTTACTAGCCACAGTGGTCCAGTGTGCCTCTATTGCAGAGATTTTCTTCACTTTCCCAGTGGGCTTCAATTTTCATCAAGGAGCCTCAGAGAGGCCCTGTCTCTTGTTCACTTCTGCTCCATATTCTGGAGCTCATAACTATGAGCTTTATGCCCCCCACCCTGCGCCTCTGCAGTACAGATTTAGATACCACACAAGGCATGGTCTAGGGGCACGACCTGTGCTACGGAGTGGTCTGGGGGTGGCTGGCCTCATCCACATGACAGTGCCTGGGCACCAGGGGTGATGTTGGCCTCCTCTGTGTCATGGTGCCGGGGTGCCCTAGATTAGTTTCTTGAACACAACAGACTGTTGGATTTTGTTTTCTGATCCAATCTGCCATCCTATGTCTTTTAGTTAAGCAGGTGAGACCATTCACCTTGAAAGTTATTACTGAAAGGTGTTGATTTATTCCTGATATTGTATTTCTGTTGATGACTCCTTTGTTTTTCTTTTCTTTATCTATTTACTTGGCTTAATTAATTCATTCCGTTGGAATTTTGGGCTTGTTGGCTTCATTGTCACTGTTTAGAATATTCTTGAGTATTTTCTGAAATGCTGGTTTGATGTTTAAGTTGTTATTTTTCATGGATTGTCCCTATTTCTTCATTTTTTTGTGATGAAACTTGTATGTTATACTTTATTGGTAATTATTTAGATGCATACAACTGTTTTGTTGAACAATCTGTAATACTTTTGAAAGGATGCAAAAAACTCTGTAGGTCTGCCATCTGTGATATTAGACTTCCTGTAATTCAGCATTTATTGCTGTATCTCTCTTCCCTCTCATAGTAGACAGAACTAATTCTAGATTAAGTCCATTCAAATCTGTTCCATACTATCAATTACTTGGGCACTGCATAACAGATAGATAGGGCAAATGAAGACTGAGAAATGTCAGTCCTAGAGCCAAGAAGTATGAGCATGTATCAGAGAAAGGATGATAATAACGCTTAGGGACTGAGTTAAGTATCAGGAAAGGATATGGGACCAAAATAACACATCCAGTTAGATTATGTCACGTTAGTACTTTTAGGATTCAGATAATGAACACACTGTTTTAATGGTGTATCTAAAGAAAATAAAAGCTATAAATCCTATTCCTATGGTGTTTGATAGTTCCATCTATAGAATTCTAAAGGAATTGCACTACTTTGAAATGGAAAGCAGAATGTGCAAATAATTATAACAATCACCAAGCTTTTGAGTTATTTAGTTAATAGATCAATGTGTATTAGATTCAAGAAAAACTTTGATTTAGTCTGCTAGACCCTACATTCTCAGTCAGTGACAGGTTGTCAATTAGATTATGAAAAGGCTGACAAAAACCTTTAAAAATATTGAGATTTCAAATAAACCCACACAACATACTTTTCCCCAAACCTTTATAAAATACTCATAAAACTTAAAAAAAAATCAAGGTTGCAGAGATCAATTATTATGCATATAGAAATGTGATAGTCCAACAACATTAAAATGGGAAACCTTTTCAAAATCTTTTCGCATCTCAGAATCTGATATTGTGTCCTCAAGGGATTAACTTTCAGTACCTCAGTACAGGTATATTAGCCTTCTTTGTGTTCCCTTTGTTCATTAAGCTACTTGCTTTATAATTCTTCCTTAACTAAATGATTTTCTTTGCAACAGAAAACACTTAATCTTGCTTTAAGAATTAGACTAATTAAAATCTGTCAGCTACATTTATTCTATATTTTAATTTCATTTGTTTCTTTGTATTGTTTCTTCTACATATACTGCCAACCAGGTATATCAGGCTCCTTAATTCATAAAATATTTGCATAAGAAAAAAAATGTGATGATACACCTAAAACCACAACCACAGTAATTGGACCACAGTTACACTTATTAATAGAGAACAATCTATGTTCATTTATAAGAGATAATATAAAGGAAGAGAGAATACTAGTTAGGTAACAGAACAACATTACTATCATATAAACAAATTAGATCCCAAGTTCTTGAAAGATTGTATTTTTTAAAAAAGGTTAAGGTGCAGGAACAAGTTTGTATTTTAAACTTCCACCATATGCTCATTTGTGTCCTTTTACCTTGGATTTTGTTTCCTTTGGAATCCTTCCATTTGGACTTTGAGTAAATCTCACCACAGTTGAAACTCCACCCACAAACTTGGTTTTGCAAAACACTGTTGAACATACCTTCTTTTAGGTAGATGCAGCCTTGGATCTTTCTCATACCCAAAATACTGGATAGATGTTGTAAACATTTCACACATTCTCAGTTAATTGTGGTATTCCTCTCTCCATCTATTTTGAAAGAAAGTTTTGCTGTGTTAATTTGGGTTGGAAGTTGTTTGCTTTCAGGGCTTGAAATACTTTACTCCAGGCTCTCCAGGCCTTCAAAGTTTGAGTTGAAGTGTCTTGTAATCCTAAAGGATTTTCCTTTGTAAGTGATATTTTGCTTTTCTCTGACAGCTTTTAAAATTCTGGGTTGTTTGTGTGTGTGGGGGGTTAACATCTGGTATTTTGACCAAAATGTGCCATGGGAGCTTCTTTTTTCACTGTAGTTTGTTAATGTTTTGTAAGCCTCGCTTACCTGTATGTTGAACTCTCTTCATTCATGGGAAGTTTTCTATTATGCTTTGTGTAAACAAACTTTTTATTCTATGTGTGCTATCTTCTAGTTTCTCTCTAACTCCAGTTAGACTTATGCTGTTCTTCTTTACTTTTTTTTCCCTGGAACTGGAGATTGAACTCAGGACCTTGTGCTTTTGAGGCAGGCATGGTGCTACTGAACTACATCCCCAGCCCCTAGGTTGTTCTTGTTAGTGTCATCTTTAATTAATTTATGAAATTCTACTGTCTGGTATTTGTTTTTCTTTCCATTGCCGCCCCCCTGAATCTGCATTTGGAGAGTTGGGAGAACTTGGGGACCATTTGATGCCTTGTTTTTCTATGTTTCCATGAATGTGGAGGTAAAGTAGGGTGAGCAGAGATGGTAGTTGATGTGAAGATCTTTTCACTTACAGGCTGCCTTCCCTTTTCTTTACCTCTTCAGCTATTTAATTTAAGTGGTTTGGACCCTGTCACTGTGATTTTCAGGAAGAATTACTACTGGTTAAAAGAAAATCAACAGATCCAATCATAAATCACTTGCATTTACACTTTTATCCTTTATCATTATTCTTTATAGTCATATTCTCGTGTTATTAGCAAGTAATATGTGATGTGGAGGGGGAAGTGAAGGGAAAAAGGGGAGGGATGGGTAAAAGAGTTGTGTAACTCATTAGGAGGAGAGCTAGATAGGAGAAATAATAATAGGTAAAAAATTTAGACATGGAGGTCAGATTTTGTTGCAGGTCTTTTACTTGGATTAAACGGTTAGTGTTGAGGGTTTTAAGAAGATATTTGTGGGGCAAGGGTGGGATGTAGGAGAAAGGAGGTGTATTTTGGGATTGAGGAAAGTTATGAGCTTGTCAGAACATATTGATGTATGTATTTGTGTGCTTGTAAAGTGGAGAAGAGGCAAGGAAGTCAGAGGACTAGTTAAGATAAGGAAAAGCAAAAGGAATAGAGTACAGATGACAGAAGGTTAATATGACAGAAGATAAGAGTGACTAAAAAATAGCAGAATACAGCAAACAAAAAAACTTGAAGAATTTAAAAAGTGACAGAAAATGGTAAAAAATAAGATATTATTATGAACTTCAGTTGGACGACAACAGGGAGATGAGAAGATGGAGAAAAAATAAACACCAACTAAATCAAAGTAAAAAACCCCATCTGACAGGAATCTACATTGAATGCTCCAACAAGTGAATGCACGTGCGATTCTCCTGTAACCACTATGCCAAAAACCCTGAGTGTTCACATAATTTCTTTCTTACCTTAGATGCAGTCTGATTGTAGTCAGTCATTCTAATTTCTCCACTTTTCCCTTGTACTCCAAATGCAAGCTAATTCAGACTGAAGAATTTTCCCCTCCAGTTAGTAGGCAGAATCTGATGCTGTCCCTTGGCTTGGCTTAGGTACTCTACCCACCCAAAGTGTGATGGCAGAGTTGGTGGGTGCATTTGTACACCATCGTGGAGCCGGGGAAGTCAGCAGAGCATTCTCCTGCAGGCAGGACTCTGAGGGCAAGGGAGAGCAGGGTGCATACTCTTGGAAGTCCACAGGTTCTGTTTGCTTGTTTGTCCTCTCTGCTCAGGATGTGGGAGAGGCGACCTTCCCTTGCCTGCTGTGAGCACTGGCAGGGCTGCCACTAGGCTGCACTATTCCCCAGTGTTTGAAAGGGAAGTGATGAAAAAAGAGGCTGGTGTGTGCACTCTGTCCTAGGAGTCCAGCCTCTGCAGCACTTGGTTGTTCCAATAAGCTGTTGGAGATTCTCTCATGATGGCCGTTCTCTTGATGGGCATGGGCTGGAGCACTGTGGACCAGCTGTGGTGGGACAGCTTTCCCTTTTCATTGATCCAGATGTTTGGTTGGATCTACATGTATCATCTTTCTGATTACTTTTCTATTTGAGGGTGTAAGTCTCTCCCCTTCTAAAGAGTACCTGTGGGTTCAAAGAATCCTCTCTGGCCTCCTCTGATGTGACTGCTCCTCTAGTCAGCCATGTTAAGACTCCAGCTCATTTTATATTTCCTTGCCCTGGTCCTGAATCAATCACTTTCCACATTAAGCCTGATAGCAGGTCATTCTGAATAGTGTTTATGACCATCAATCCTGATTGGTCAGCTTCACTGTGTTAAAATACCCCTGGTAGATTAGTGGAGCATGCTCCTGGGTGTGTTTGGGTGGGTACTCCCTATGATCCCCAGCCCTCTTTCTGGCATGGTTTCCCTGCTCTGCTCCTTCGGTTCCAAGAACCAAGCAGCTTTTCTATGCCATGCCCTTCCACCATGATGTTACAAGGCAGTGGTTCTCAAACTTTAATGTACATCAGAATCAACTGGAGGATTTGCTAAAATACAGCTCTAGGTTCCACCCCCAGATTTCAGAGGCAGTGGATCAGTGGGTGTCTGAGAGTGTGACTTTCTAGGAAGTCACAGGTGATGCTGATGCTGCTGCTTCAGATGACAACTGGCCAACAAGATAGGATTTGTGCTGCTTAGCAAGAAACCCAAGACTTTTACATTTAGTGCCAAGCAACTCGTGTGCTTCTCCAGTCTTTTGTCAAGCATGCCATCCCTTTTCACATCTGCATGAGCTATGCAAATAATGATCCCCCAATATGTCTTCCCATTCCTACTTGTGTTCCACATTTTTCTACATGTTGCAGATTACTATCCTGGCTCCCCTCTCTACAGTTTTCTTTATTCCTTCAGACTCAGAAGTATTCTTTCTCCTGGAGTCTAGTAGTTCTTGGTACATAACTTACTATGAGAAATTCAACTTGGTGGTGGATTAAATTATTTATTCACTTGGTTCTCCCAGTAGTTCGTAAGTTCTTAGGTCTTGTTCAGCTTTGCTTTTCAGCACCCAGCACAGCATAGGTGCTGAATAAACATACTACCTTTTAAGGGAAGTATTATGCTCTTACATTAAAGAAGGTACTAAGGAGTTTCCAAGAACACATCAAGATTTAATTCTAAGACTGTATATTTTAAATAAGAGAGTGGGGTGAGATATGGAATTACCCAAATGACTGAGGAACTCTGATTACTTATTTAAACCAGATTATTTCACATCTGGGGTGAGCCTGTGCTGTCTAGCACCATGGCATGAAGTTAAGCTGATTTGGCTGTTCTACTATGATCCAGACTGGTAACTCAGCCCTGTTATTTGTCTGCACTGTTAATTAGCCAACTAAAGAATTGCTATTCCACCTTTGGATTCTGTGTTTTTTGCTATCAACAGATGCCAGTTACTACAGTAGTCACCCATAGTATTCTTAACTATCACATACCCATTCTAGAGCCAGGGTTCTTAACCAACCACTTGGTGGTCATGGAATAGACTTGGTGGTCTATGCATATGGATGGGAAATAATTATGTATTAATTTACTAAATTAAACTGAAATTAAACATTTCCTCCAATTATCAATACAGGCAACAAATAGAGGGTTTCTTTTTGGTACCTGGGACTTTGTCACCAATATAAATATCTACATTTTTATATCCCCGTGCAAGTTATTGCTATTTATCATGACTTCAAAATTACAATGGTTATTGGATATACCACTGGATTTTGTTACTGGAGGTGCTAATAATGAAGTACATGTCTGACTATATTGCAAAATTTAAAGTATTTTGATATCTGTGTTTCAATAGTTAATTTCCTTTGTAATCTTATAGTTTAAAAAGTTATGTACATATATAAAAGTCCTATATATTTTATTTTACATGCTTATAGCATTACTCTGAGAAAGGATCCATAGCTTCCAATGGACTCTAAAAGGCTCAGTGACCACAGAAATGTTAGAAATCCCCACTAAGAAGAAAAGGTTATGATGCTATTCTGTTGAATTTTCTTTGCAGCATACATTTGGCAGGATAATTTTTTAAAAAACAGTAAAAAAAAATCAAGTTCAGTTTGGATAGTCATGTTTTTGTTGAAAGAATTCATAAAATAATAGAATGGCTAATGAATTGTAACAGAACATTTTCTTCTATTATTGTGTACAAACCACAAGTGAAACATTCTTTGATTTCCTGGGCTACATGCTTGCAGTGCAGTAATAGTTAAATTAATTTCTAATATGTCTCATCTCATTATAGATCTATGCAACAGTCTCTTTCAATTTTAAATTGGGCTTCAGGGAAGATTAAATACTTAGGTATTCCAGTTTGTGTAAAATTTCTAGATCCATACAAATTAAACTTCCACTGCCTAAATGACCCTAATCATTCTAATTTAACTAGATGGAGCTTATTTCCTTTTGACAGAGCTTGTCATGTTGAATCATACCCAAGGAGATGAACAGCATGCCAAATGGGTAATAAGTATTCCAGATGTTGCTTTGCTGCCTTCTAGCAAAGTTATTAATAAAAGTCAGTTGCTTCTTGTCTTTTTTTATCCTCTAATATTGCTGAGAATATAAACTTTCTTTCTCCTCACTATGATATGGTAACTTAAAAGTACATTAAGTGGGCTGCTGCAGAAGATGATTTTAGTAAAAGTACCTATCTGTTGTGAATGGTGCATCAGGGACTCTTAAGGCAATCAGGGCCTGCTGGGATTTTGGGTGGGAGTGAGGGAAGGAGGATATGAAGAAGACTGAGACAGAGATTTAAGTTTCAGATTGTGTGTGTGTGTGTGTGTGTGTGTTTGTGTGAGTGGGCACATACATATGCGTGTGTGTTTGTTACTTTTAGGAATTAGAATAAAAATAGTAATAGCTACCATGACAGCTACTCAACTAAAATGCCTGTTAAACTGTGGCAGAGGGTCTGAAGGACTCTCGATCCTCCCTCTATCCACATCTCTTCCCCATCTCTGCTGTGCCCAGACAGACCTCTGGGAAGAACCTATGGTAGCTGGTTCCTTTGGGGAATTCATGCATCTGCCTTTAAGGGACTGAAAGGAAAGTATGTTTCTGCTGCAGAGAAAACACTGGGGGCCAGAAGGAGATGGAGGCCTGGAGACAGATTCAGAGGCCAAAAGACACAAGGCCTGATTCCAGACGTCTTCTAGATAAAGACACGGTTTTTTAATACTTACTAAAAACATCTAATTTTTCTTAGGTACAAACAGATTAAAATTCAGAGCTAAGAAAAGCCTAATAATAATAATTATAATAGTTTGCCAGTGTGATGGCTTTAGGAGGCTCTTTTCTTTTTATTTTCCATTAAGTTTATTGATACATTTTAGATAAAAAATACAATTACATTCATCATTGGGATCTTGTACCATTACATGGTGTATCTTGGTTCTTGTTTTTTCCCCTTAGCCTGCCCTCCCTTTACCCCCTCCACCCTTCCCTATTTGCAAAGACTTTGTTTCCATTTTTTTCCTGCTCTCATATTTTTTCTTTTCCCTTCTTTTCTTTCCCCTACCCCTCCCACTTCTCCTTTTCCTTTAGAACTTTTCTTCCTATTATGCAATATCAAGTATACATTTTTTAAATTATAATATCAAAATTTAGAGGACATTACCATAGATTTTACAAAATTTAAAAGGATATAGAAAGCTTATCACAAAATCATTTTTGAAATAAATTTGACAACTTCTAAGAAGTACCTTGGAAGACAAATTAATGAAACTGACTTTGGAAGAAACATAAAATTTGAAGAGTACCTATTAAAGAAAGAATATTCCTAGCTTGAAAACCTACCTATATGACAAAAATAAGCTCATATACATTTTAACTGATAAATTATATCAAACTTTTAAAGCAGAAAAAAAGGAACATTTCTCCCCTCATTTCAGGAAATGAACATTCTGCTAATACTAAAACTGGATAAAGATAATAGAAGAAAAAAGCATGAACATAGATAAAAATTTGTTTAACAAAACAAACTATTAGAACTTAGATCTGGCAGTATGTAGAAAGTGGTTTTATTATAAGGATGGCAGTGTTGGTTAAGCATTGGAAAATCCACTCTTGTAAGTCACCATTTTAACAGAGGAAAGGAAAAAGTCATATGATCTTGTGAGTAATTGCAAAAAAAAATATTGGACCAAATTCTACAGCTGTTCATTGTAAAAGCTATCAGGAGACTAGAAGTAGAACAGAACCTTCTCAACGAATAAGACATGTACTGCATACTTCAGCAAAAATGCCTTATATGAATGGAAAAGAAACAATGCTTTCTCCCTAAGGTGGGGAACAAGGGCAGATATGCTTACTCTTCACCTGTCCATTAAACTTTGAAACATAGTCCCAAACCAAAATAGTCTGGCAATAAAAAGAAACAATTAGCATAGGACTGGCAAGGTAGAAGTAAAATCCTCATATGTAGATGAAATGATTATCTACAGAGAAAATACTAAGAAATCTGTAGAAGCCCCTAGAACTTGTATTTGAATTTATCAGGATTAAAAAATACAAGGTAAATATAAAAATACAGATCTATGTATACTTGCTATAAATGTAGAATTGGATATTGAAATTTAAAAGTGATGTAGAAGTACAAAGGACCTAGAAAATTCAAAAGAAGAAAAAAGAAAAAAAAAAAAAACGGGTTGGAAGACATTTATTACCTAATTTTTTTTTTGGTACCGGGGATTGAACTCAGGTCCTTGCACTTGCAAGACAGGTGGCGGGACCACAGAGCTAAATCTCCAACCCTTATTACCTAATTTTAAGACTAACTCTAAAACTACAGTAATCAAGGCAGTGTTGGTGTAAGGAAAGACATATAGATCATTGGAATAAAACAGAAAATCTGGAAATAGAACCACACATTTATGGTCCACTGAGTTTTGCAAGATTATTTAACATTAACATTTTATAGAACATAAACTCAACTCAAGAGCAGAGGAAAAGATAGTGTTTTCAGCAAATAGTACTAGAACACCTATTATCTGTATGTAAAAATTTAACTTAACCCTTTATTTCCATACATAAAAATAATTTGGAAGGATCTATGAACCTAAATATGAAAGGCTGAAACTATAAAACTTTAAGAAGAGATTGTAAGAGAGGATGTTCATGAATTTCGGGTAGGCAAGAATCTCCTAAGACACAAAAAACACAACATATAAAAGAAAAAAATTGATAAATGAGCTTCCATCAAAATTTAGAACTTTAAATGACACCATTAAAAAATGAAAAGTAGTCCTTAAACAAACCATATTATAATACATATAACCTATGGCCAGAATATATAAGGAACTCTTACAGCTCATTAATAGACAACCCAATTAAAAATTAGACACAAGAAGATGATAAATAGCTAGTACACCACAAGGAAAAGTGTGCAACACTAGAATCAGAAAAATACTAATCAGTACAATAACAAGAGTGTATTATACACTCATTAGGGAGATGAAGTTAACAGTTTTAAAATAACAGATGGCAGCTTAGGTGTGAACCAGTTAGAACTTTCGAATACTGCTAATGTGAATGTGAAATGATAAAACCATTTTGGAAAACAACATAGAAATTACTTGTATTACTGTTAAGAACCAACATTTCTGTTCTTAAGCTTTTACTTAAGAGAAATGAAAAGACATGTCCACAATAGATTTGTACATACAAGTTGACTATCTCTTATCTGAAATTCTTGGGACCAGAAATGTTTCAGATTTTGGTTTGAAATCCACTTGATCTGCAAAGAGGATAGCTACTCCTGCTTTTTTTCTGGTTCTTGTCCCATGGAGTATGGTTTTCCACCCTTTAACTTTCATTCTATGAGTTTCTTTTTGAATTAAGTGTGTTTCTCATATGCAGCATATTGTTGGATCTTGCTTCTTGACCCATTCTGCCATTCTATTTTTTTTGAATGGTGAATTGAGACCATTCACATTGATGGTTATAACTGATACATATTGACTTATCATTGTCATGACTTTTTTGTTGTTGTTGGATTCTCCCCCTTTGCACTTAATTTCTTGTTGCACCCAACAGATTCATTCTGCTGAGATTCCTGGGGTTGTGGTCCTTGTTGTCTTTTCCTAGGATATTGTCTAAAATATTTTGAAGTGCTGGTTTGGTATTCATGAAGTTCCTAAGGTGCTCTTTGTCATGAAAGTATGTTATTTCTCCATCAATTTTGAAAGATAGTTTTGTAGGGTACATCAATCTGGGTTGGAGGCTGTTTTCCTTTAGGGCTTGAAATACATCACTCCAAGCTCTTCTTGCCTTGAGGGTTTGCATGGAGAAGTCTGCTGTGATTCTGATGGGCTTTCCTTTGTATGTGATTTGTTTCTTTTCTCTGCTTGTAGAACTTTGTTCTTCTTTTGGGTTTCTGGAATCTTAACAATTATATGCCTATGTGTAGATTTTTTTTGATCAAGGCTAGTTGGAGTTCTATATTCCTCACTTATCTGTATGTGAAGTTCTTTTCCCCAGCTTGGGAAGTTTTCTCCCATCACTTCTGTGAAAAGTTTTTTTATGTCATCTGCACTCCTGTTTCTTCATTGACTCCGATCACTCTTATGTTATTTTTCTTTTTTTAAAATTTATATATTAATTGGTACATTTTAGGTATACAATACATTTATATTTATCATTGGGTGTTTGTACCTAAACATGATGTATCTTAGTTCTTATTTTTTCTCCCATTACCTATGCACCATTCACCCCCACCACCCTTCCCTATTTACATAGACTTTGTTTCCAATTTTTTTCTTTCTCATAATTTTTCCTTTCCCTTCTTCTCTTTCCCCTTCCCCTCTTGCCACCCCTACCCCTTTGAACATTTTCCTACTTCAAATTATCAATTATTTGTTTTAATCATTTTCCTCCTTATTTACACTTTTAGTTTCTCACACTAGAGATACTATTGGTATTTACATATGTGTGTCCTATTTATTTCACTTAAGAGTATGGCCTCAATTTGCATCCATTTAGCTATAAATGACTCTAGTTTCTTGTTCTTTATGGCTGAGTAGTACTCCTTATAATAATAAAAAAAAACAAACCACATCTTCTTTATCTAGTTTCCAGTTAATGGGCACTTGGGCTCTTTCCAAACTTTAGCTATTACAAACTGTGCCACTATAAACATAGGTGCACAAATATCACTGTGGTATGATTCTTTTAATTCTTTGGGGAAGATACCCAGTAGGGGAATAGCTGGGTCAAATGGGACCTCTAGTCCTAGTTCTTTGAGGTATCTCCATACTGATTTCCACAGTGGTTGCACCAGTCTGCATTCCCACCAACAATGGAGAAGGGTTCCTTTCTCTTCATACCCACACCAGCATTTGTTATTGGGTGATTTCTTGATAGTAGCCATTCTTTGTTGTGTGAGTGGAATCTCAGTGTTGTTTTCATCTGCATCTCTCGAATGACCAGTGATGTTGAACATTTTTTCATATATTTATTTGCTGTTTTTACTTCTTTGTCTGAGAAATGTCTGTTCATTTTGGATACCCATTTTTGAATTGGGTCTTTGAATTTGGGAGGTCTGATTTTTTTCAATTCTTTATTTATTCTAGATAGTAAACTTTTGTCTGAGGTATAGCTGCTAAAAATTTCTTCCCATATTGTAGGTTGTCTCTTAGCTCTGTTGGTAGTTTCTCTTGCAGTGCAGAAGCTTTTTAATATGATGAGATCCCAGTTGTGGATTCTTTGTGTTAGCTCCTGTGCTAATGCAGATTTGTTCATAAAGTCTTTTCCTATGCCAATGTCATTGAGAGTTCTACCTAACTTACCTTCCAGCAAGTTTACTGTTTCTGTCTTGATATTTAGCTCTTTAATCCACTTAGATCTTAGTTTAGTGCATGGTGATAGGTATGGGTCTAGTTTTAATCTTTGGCAGGTTGAAATCTAGTTTTTCCAACACCATTTATTAAATAGGCTACCTTTTCTCCAATGAGGGTAGTTGGCTCCTTTGTCAAAGATGAGGTGGCTGAGTATGTCTGGAGTTGTTTCTGCATCTTCTAAATTATTCTACTGATCTTCAGATCTGTTTCTTTGCCAGTACCATGCTGCTTTTATCACAGTAGCTTTGTAGTATAGTTTCAAGTTGGTGATTGTGATACCCCCAGCCATGTCTCTGTTGCCTAGAATTGCTTTTGCTATTCTAGGATTCTTCTGATTCGAAATGAATTTTTGGATTGTTTTCTCTAGTTCTGTGAAGTATATTGTTGGAATTTCAATCAGCATTGCATTAAATCTATATAGTAGTTTTGGAAGTATGCTCATTTTCACTATATTGATTCTTCCTACCCAGGAACAAGGGATATCTTTCCATTTTCTTATGTCCTCTTTGATCTCTTTTTTCAGAGTGCTGTAGTTTTCAGTGTAGAGGTCTTTCGCTTCCTTTGTTAGGTTGATTCCTAGATATTTCATTTTTCTAGATGCTATTGTAAAAGGAATTTTTCCCCAAATTTCTCTCTCGGTGAGTCTGCTATTTGCGTATAAGAAGGCTATTGTTTTTTGAGTGTTGACCTTATATCCAGCTACTGTACTGAATCTGTCAATTAGGTCTAGAAGTCTTTTGGCTGAGTTTTTTGGGTCTTCTATGTAAAGTATCATATCGTCAGCAAATGATGACAATTTCACTTCTTCCTTTCCTATCTTTATTCCTTTTTTTTCTTTCTATTTTCTAATTGCTATGGCTAATGTTTCCAGAACAATATTGAACAGGAGTGGTGATAGTGGGCATCCTTGTCCTTCTCCTGATTTTAGTGTGAAAGTTTTCAGTTTTTGACCATTTAGTATGATGTTGGCTGTTGGTTTTTCATAGATAGCCTTAATCAGGTTGAGATAAAGACCTTCTATTCCAATTTTCTGTTGCATTTTTATCATGAATGGGTGCTGGATTTTGTCAAATGCCTTTTCTGCATCTATTGAGATGATCATATGGTTTTTGTCCTTGACTCTGTTAATATAGTGTATTACATTTATTGATTTACATATGTTGAACCATCTTTGCACCCCTGGGATAAATCCAAATTGGTCAGGGTGTATGATCTTCTTGATGACCCTCTGTATTCTGTTTGCCAGTATCTTGTTGAGGATTTTTGCATCTATGTTCATTAGGGAGATTGGTCTGTAGTTCTCTTTTTGTTTTGGGTCTTTCCCTCGTTTTCGAATCAAAGTAACACTTCCTTCCAGAAAAGAATTTGGAAGCCTTGCTTCCCTTTCAGTTTCCTTAATGAGTTTAAAGAGTAATGGCGATAGCTCCTCTTTAAACGTCTTGTAGAATTCAGCAGTGAAGCCATAAGGACCTGGGCTTTTCTTTGTTGGTAAAGTTTTTATTACATTTTCAATTTCACTCATTGTTATTGGGGTATTTAGAATTTCTATATCTTCTTCATTTAACTTTGGCAATTCGTATGTATCTAGGAATCTGTCCATTTCTTCTGTGTTTTCCATTTTATTAGAGTACAGGTTCTCAAACTAGGTATTGATGATCCTCTGGATTTCTGCTGGGTCTGTTGTGGCTTGACCTTTTTCATTCTTAATTGCATGGATTTGAATCTTTCCTTTCCTTTTTTTGATAAGGTTGGCTAAAGGTTTATCAATTTTATTTATTATTTCAAAAAAACAGCTCTTCGATTCATTGATTTTTTTGTATTGTTCTCTTAGTCACCATTGCATTGATTTCTGCTCAGATCTTTATAATTTCCTTTCTTGTACGAGCTTTGGGTTTGTTATGCTCTTCTTTTTCTAGGTGCTTGAGGTTCTGCATTAGGTTATTTAACTGAGTTCTCTCTGTTGTCCTAATATGAGCATTCAGTGCTATGAATTTCCCATGTAGAACTACTTTCATTGTGTCCCACAAATTCCTGTATGTTGTACTGGCATTATCATTTACTTGTAGAAACTGTCTAATTTCTTCTTTAATTTCCTCTGTGACCCATTGGTTGTTCAGGAGAATGTTATTCAATCTCCATGTGTTTGTGGATGTTTTGCGGTTTCTTATGTTATTGATCCCCAATTTTATTGCACTATGTTCTGATAATATACAGGGGATAACTTGAATTCTTTTACATTTACTTAGATTTGCCCTATGAGCTAGCATGTAATCTATTTTGGAGAATGACTCATGTGCAGCTGAAAAGAATGTGTATTCTGATTTTGTGGGGTGGAACACTCTATAAACATCTATTAAGTCCATTTGTTCAATAGCTTGGCTCAGTTCTAGAATTTCATTGTTAATTTTTTTCCTAGATGATCTGTCTATTTGTGATAGAGGGGTATTGAGGTCCCCCACTACAATTATGTTATTGTTTATTTGGTTTTTCATGTCCATTAATATTTGTTTTGTATAGTTGGGGGCATTCATTTTTGGTGCATAAATATTTATGATTGTCATCTCTTCCTCTTGGATTGTTCCCTTCACAAGAATGTAGTGACCATCTTTGTCTCTCTTAATTAGTTCTGGTTTGAAATTTGCTTTGTCTGCAAATAAGATTGCTACCCCTGCTTTTCTCTGGGTTCCTGTCATGTGGAGAACTGTTTTCCATCCTTTTACTTTCAGTCTATGAATTTCCTTTTGAGTTAGGTGTGTTTCTTGTATACAGCATATTGCTGGGTTTTGGTTCTTAATCCATTCTGTCAGTCTGTTTCTTTTGATTGGTGAATTGAGGCCATTATCATTGATAGTTATAATTGAGAGATCAGTATCTCTCATTCTCACCATGATGTTTTATTGTTGTTGGCTCTTTTATTTCTTATTTTTCCGCCTTTCCCTTTAGAGCCTTACCTTGTGTGGTGTCTTCTCTCTGTTGGCCCTCATGGAGTTGTGAACTTCATTGTCTTTTTCTAGGATATTGCATAAAATTATTTGGAGTGCTGGTTTAGTGTTCATGAAATTTCTCAGGTGTTCTTTGTTGTGAAAGTATCTAATTTCCCCATCGATTTTGAAAGATAATTTTGCCAGATACAACAGTCTAGGTTGGAAGTTATTTTCTTTTAGGGCTTGAAATACTTCACTCCAGGCTCTCCTTGATTTGACGGTTTGTGTTGAGAAATTTGCTGTGATTCTGATGGGCTTTCCTTTGTAGGTGATTTGTTTCTTTTCTCTAACTGCCTGTAGAATTTTGTTCTTCTGTTGGGTTTCTGGGATCTTGACTATTATAAGTCTATGTGTAAATTCTTTTTGGTCGTGGCTGGGTGGAGTTCTATATGCCTCATTTATCTCTGTGTCCAATTCTCCACCTCTGTCTGGGAAGTTTTCTACTATTACTTCTGTGAACAGGTTTTTAATCTCAATTGTACTTTCTCCTGTTTTTTTGTGGACTCCTATCAGTCTTATGTTATTCTTCTTTGCATCATCTACCAGCTGTTGGATTGATTTCTCATGGTCCCTTACTATCTTTAAGAAATCTCTGTTTTCATGGTCCTTCACTGCAATCTTGTCTTCTATATCTGATATTCTGTCTTCAGATTCTCTTAGTCTGCTCTGCATGCTTTCAATGGAGTTTTTAATCTCCTGAATATCTGCTTGAATCTGTTTCATGGATTCTATTTCTTTTTTATGTTGGGCGATCATGGTTTCCATTTCTTTCTTATGCTGGGCATTCATGGCTTCCAGCATGTTTCTGATCTCATCTATTTTCTTATCTGTTTTTGCTCTAGAGCCTCTAATCATGTCTTTCACTTTACTCACCATCTCTGTGTTTATCTGGGAGATTATTTCTGCTTTGAATTTTTCTAGAGCCTCATTCATCTTCTTTGTAACTTCCTGTGCTATCAGTTCAGAGTGTCCAGGTGGTTGATTATCAGACTTTTCCACCTCATTTACCCCAGAATTTGCTTTTTGTGGCCTGGAAGCCTGTGTTTGTGCCTTGGTTAAGTGTCTTCTCAGTTTTGTTTTTGGTACTGTCCTTGGTTTAATTTCTGGGTTGATATTTCAAAATTGCTTACTGCAGGTATCTTTGTTGCTTGTCTTTAAAACCCTTGTGGAATGATTGCTTTTCAGAGGTGTCTTCCAGATATGGCTTGTGTTTAGGTTTTGAGGCTCTAATGACTCTGAGGCTATTTTATTTTCCTTATACCAGGAAGGAAAACTGGTTAGATCTATCACGTTTAACTATGTGCAGTATAATCCCCTGTGCCTCTGTAATGTGGGACCAGGAAGCAGAAGAGCCAGAAGGTGGTGGCTGGAGGGGGGGTGCAGCAGTGGAACTGGGCCTTTTGTGTGGCTAAGTGGAGTGCTGGATGGAGGCGGAGCTCCAAGTCATTCTTGGGACCTCACTGTGGCGTGGCCAGGAACTGGGATACAGCTGAGGAGCTTCATGCTGCTTGGCTGTCCCGCGGAGAGCTGGAAATGTATGTCTGATGGGAAAGCAGCGTCTGTTTACCTATCATGGTAGAATTTCATAGAAATGTTCAAGATCGGTGCTCCTTGTTATTGTTTCCATATGTTTAGCTTGTAGAGGTTTCAGTCCCTAATCAGCTGGCTCCAAGACAGAGTGCCAGAGGGCAACAGTTCATGGCAGTGGAATACAGCAAAGGAATATGTTATTCTTCTTTGCATCATCTAGCAGCTGCTGGATTGGTTTCTCATTGTCCCTTACTATTTTAAAGCAATTTTTCTTTTCCTGGTCACTAATTGCAATCTTGTCTTCTATATTTGAAATTCTGTCCTCACATTGGCTCATTCTGCTTTGTAGACTTTCAATGGCATTTTTAATCTCTTGGAAATCTGTTTGCATCTGTTTTATAGATTCCATTTGCTTCCTATGTTGGGATTCCATCATGTCCCTCAGCTCTTCTATTTTTTCATCTGTGTCCTCTCCAGATTTATTAATCATGTCTTGCACTATGGGCACAATCTCTGCTGATATCTGAGAAATTATTTCTGATTTCATTTTTTCTAGATCCTCTTTTGTTGCCAGTTCAGGGAGTCCGAGTGGTTGAGTATCACATTGTTCCATCTCCTTTCCCTTTGGGGTTGCTGTAGGTGATCTGGAAGTCTGGTTTTGAGGCTTGTTTACCTGTCTTCTCATTTCGATTGGGGGTGTTTGCTGCTGGTTCCCGCGTGGCTCACCTCCTCTGCTCTGGGAGTGGTGCTATGGTGGCCCCAAAGCCTACTCATGGGTACTGGGAGCAGCACACCCTTAGGAGGCTCTTTTTTTTTTTTTTTTAGTTCTTTTATTGGTACATTTTAGGTATACAATTTGTTTACATTTATCATTGGGTGTTGGTACCTGTACATGATACATCTTGGTTCTTATTTTTTTTCCCCATTACCTGTGCACCCTTCACCCCCTCCACCCTTCCCTATTTACATAGGTTTCATTTCCATTTTTTTTTCTTTTCTCATAGGTTTCCCTTTCCCTCTTTTCCTTTCTCCTTCCCCTCTCTTCACTCCTTCATCTTTGGACCTTTCTTCCTATTTCAAAACTATCAATTATTCATTTTAAGCATTTTAACCCTTGTTTACACTATCAGTTTCTCACACTAAGGAGGCTCTTTTCAAAACTACTTTGTGATGCTGGCTGGCATGTCAGGTGAGGGAGTGAGGAAGGATCTGTGCTAGTAGAAACTTTGGTGTTTCTTCTGGTTCTCCTACATTATCCAATGAAAGTGCCACCTTTGAGAAAGAGTGCCTGCCCATCCCCACTTCGATGCAGGTGAAGCCCAGTCTTGTGCTTCTTGGTCTTAGCTGGTGGGAATAAGGCAGCATTTTTTCTTTTTTCGCAGAAGAGCCCAAAGTTTAGATTGTAAAAAAATAAAATACTAGCCATGATTTTTTGAAGACCTGTGTTACAGGTGCATCAGTTTGTAAGACATTAGTCTGAAGTAGTCAGCAGTTTGGTTCTTGAAAGATCTCTGAATCAGCGCAGTTGCCTGGGGGAGTGGGTCAGGACCCTTCATGAAACAGGTGGAAGGAAAAAAATCCAGTCATCATATTTTTCTCTAGAAACAAATGAGATGTGGTAGTCAGGGGACAATGAAGCATACCAAATAGGTGATATCAGTCAAAAGAAGGCATGGCACGGAATATCACTGTTTCTGCCAGGCCTTAGAGATGTAGCATATGAGTATGTGAAAAAGGGGTCTCGAATTTTCGTGGAAGGGAGAGCAGACTACGGTGAATACATGGATAAGAATAATGTGAGATGACAAGCAACAACAATCATAGCTGATAACTTTATCTTTTTGAGTGACCAGATAAAAGGAAAGGAATGAATGGATGATTCTTTGGCCATTGTTTAGTACAAGCTCGTTTTCAAGTCATGTATAGTCTTTATAGTTTTAAAGACAAGAATTAAAATCATATTTTATAAAAAAATACTTTGGGCTTTGTGAATTGTATTAAAAAATTGGGCTTCCTCTACTCCTTCTCCTTTTAAAGCCATGGAAAGGCCTTTATATTTCTACCAGAATAAAAGGATCATTTAGTATTACTCAGAGAAAAAAGAAAAATTTAAATAATTAAAAAGTGGAATAAAGTTATGGTCTTCAGAAAATAGTTCCAATAGACCTCATAACCCGTATTTAAATCTTCTTAAATATACAGCTGTGGAGTCCCCTCATCTTTCATGGTTTGGGTTCTAGTTAACAATAAGTTCAAACTGCCTTGAACTTTGAAATGGGAGAAATTTAGCATTAAAATCATGTTTGTTATGAATATTTGTAGTGTTTCTGATATGCCTGAGTAGTTGGGTAGATTCTTTAATGTTCATACTATTTCTTCAAATGTCAGTAAAGAAATGCAATTCTGGGTGCAAGTAACTTTTTCTATCATCTTCATTGATTTTTTTTTGCTTATATTCTTTTATTGTTATATTTTAGGTATACAATACATTGACATTTATTATTTGGTGCTTGTACCTGTACATGATGTATCTTGGTTCTTATTTTTTCCCCATTACCTGTGCTCTTCACTGATTTTTGAAATTCATTAACAATAAAAGTTATTAAACTGAGTTCTACTGACACCTGCTGGACAAAAATCTACCTTACTAACCCAATAACTTTAGTAACTGGTTAGTATGGATTAATTTGGAAAACAAAGGTATAAGTGAAATTGAAATAGAACTAATTTAAACATAAAATAGCTAATGAATTTTCAATGTTTTTTTTTTTTGAGACAGGGTTTTACTCTGTGGTCTAGGCTGGCCTTGAACTCTTAATTCTCCTGTCAGTCTCCCAAATGCTGGGGTTACACCACTTAAAATTTAGTAAAGGTTTCCAAGTCCATTTTTCCATCTGGTAAAATCACACTTCAGTTTGGTAGTTTAACATATTTTCTGAGAGCCCCCCGTGTGTTAGAAACTGTGTGGACACAGCTGGTTCAGTCACAAGAGGGTCTTTAATCTCACAAGGAGTGAAGGCTCTGATGGGTCATTTCAGAAGAGTTCTATTCAGTTCTAGCCCTGGTTCTCTTTCTCCTGTACTCTTGGTTCCAATGAGATATTTGGTCTGGTGGGCAGTGAAAAAATTCACTTTGGGGCTGGCAGGGGCATGACTGTAGAACCTTGCTTTTTAAAAAAATTTGTATTTATGATCTTTAGGTGTAACACCTTGCTTTTCAGGAATTTCTGGTTATGTGTGATGAGTTCTGAAAAATCATAGCTAACTGTTAAATGCATTAACTAATTATTTGTAAACAAATATTGTCAAAAGAAAATTTACAATTTTTCGTATAGACAAAGTTAACATAAAATATGCATTAGAATATATTTGAGATGACACGAGAAGAATCAATGATGATCTTTTTTTTTCAATGATGATCTTTTAACATCCCCATGATTGAGTTCAGACAGTCACCAATCATAAGGGCTCATGTATTCAAAGGAAGGATGTTACAGAGGCAGGAAGAAGTGGAAGTATGAGCAAAGCCAGAGGTATGGCTACCTGCAGATGGGACTGGGGCAGAGCTTTAGCTCAAATTGTAAAGGATACTCACAGAAATGGCTCTTATGAGACTGGGTTGTTATAAAACCAATTTGGCTTCCTGGACTTTCTTTTACTTTCCACCTTGTATTTGTGGTACTCCCCCACATTCCTTCTTCCCATTTCCATTTTATGCCATGATATGACATAGGACGAGACCCTCATCTGAAGCCAAGAAAATACTGGCATCTTTTCAGCCTCTAGAACTACAGGCCAAAATAAACATTTTTCCTTTTACATTACACACTCTCAGATATTTTGTTATAGCAACTGAAAGTGGCTGAATACATACAACTTTGATGAATTTATTAGTTTTACCTGGATTTTGTGGAATTTTTAAGAGATATCTACATATAAAATCACGTCATTTGTAATCAGAGACAATTTGACGTTTTCCTGTCTGATTTGGATCCCTTTATTTCCCTTGCCTAATTGCTCTGGCTACTGCTTCCAGTACTATGTTGGATAGAAGCGGTGAGAATGGGCCTTCTTCTCTTGCTCTTGATCTTAGAGGAAATGGTTTCAACTTTTCACCATTGGGCATAATGTCATTTGTGGGCTTTCTATATATAGCTTTTATTAAGCTGTGAAGGGTCTTCTGCTATTCCTAGTTTGTTTCTTCTTTCTCATAAACATATTTTGAATTTTAAATTTATTTCTGTGTCTTTGAGAAGATCGTGTAGTTTTTGTCCTTTCTTCTGCTAAAGTGGTTATCACATTTATTGATTTGCATATGTTGAACTATTCTTTATCTCAGGGCTAAATACCGTTTGGTCAGAATGTATAATCCTTTTAATGTGCTATTGATTTAGGATGCTAGTATTTTGCATCTATATTTATCATTTGTATTGGTCTGTAGTTTTCTTATAGTTGCTTTGGTATAAGGGTAATTCCAGTCTCATAAAATAAGTATAGAAGTGTTCGCTTCAATATTTTGGAAGAGTCTGGGAAGGATCGGTATTATGCCTTCTTTAAATGTTTGGTAAAATGCCCCAGCAAGGCCATTGTTCAGGGAAATATCCTTAATGGGAGATTTTAAATTAGTGATTCACTTCATTATTGGATTTTGTAGGGAACATGTTTATAGACATTTATTCTCATTATTCAATATTTGGCATATAATTATTCATAATAGTCTTTTATCACCCTTTTAATTTATGTGATCTAAGTTGTGATATCCCCTCTTATTTATGATTTTACTTTTTGAGTCTTTTTTTAGTAAATTTTTTTGTCAATTTTGTAGATACATTAAAAGCTGACTCAATGTCATGATTTTCTGTTTTCTATTCTCTATTTTATTTTTGATCTCATTGTAGTTTCTTTCTTTCTATCAGCTTTTGATTAATTTGTTCTTCTTTTTCTAATTCCCTGAGGTGTAAAGTTAGGTGGTTTGTTGGAGAGCTTTCTTCGTTTTTAATGTAGGTGTTTATAAGTATAAAATTTCCTCTTAGAACTACTTTTGGTGCAACTCATAAATTTTATCGTACTGTATTTCCACTTGTTTCAAGATGTTCCCGCCGAGGATTTAGCTCAGTGGTTCCACCTCCTGCCTTCCAAGTGGAAGGACTGGAGTTCAATCCCCGGTACCCCCAAAAAAAACAAGAAAAAAAAAGATATTTAAGATGTTTCCTACTTTCCCTTTTGCCTTGTTCTTTGACTTATTGGCTGTTCCAGGATACATTACTCTCCATGTATTTGTGGATTTTCTAGTTTTTCTTCTGCCACTAATTTCTAATTTCACTCCACTGTGGTTAGAAAACACACTTGGCATGATTTCAATTTCCTTAAATTTTTAAAACTTGTTTTGTTACCTAATATGTTATCAATTCTGGAGAATTTTTCATGTGCATTTGAAAAGAATGTGTATTCTGCTGGTGTTCTTTGGAATGTTCTGTGTATGTTCAGTCCATCTGTATTGATGTTCTATCCATCACTGAAAGTGGAGTGTTAAAATTTCCTGCTATTGTGTTGCTGTCTATTTCTCCTTTCAGTTCTGCTAGTGTTTGCTTCATATAGTTGGGTGCTCTGAAATTGGCTGATATGTATTTGTAATTGTTATACATTTCTTTTGAATTGATGCTTTTATCATTATGTAATATATCTTTAATCTCTTTTGAGAAAGTTTGAAGTAGTCTATTGTTACAGTCTTTATCTGGAGGTTTCCTAAAAGCCTCATGCACTCATAGTCAGGGCTTTTGAATGGTGGTTGAATCATGGAGGGTGCTATAATTAAATGTGATGTTAGAAGGTAGGGCAAGGCCAGAAGAGGTAGGTTACTGGGCTTGTGGTTGGCAGTGCATATCTCCCTCTCTGCCTCCTCCCTTTGTTCTCTGCTACCCAGATGCCATGAGGTGAGCAGCTTTCCCCTGCCCAGCCCTTTCTGCCATGTTCTTCTGCCCTGGAGCTGGTCAACCATAGTCTGTACCCATGAGCCAGAATAAACCCTTTTTCTTTTAAGTCGTTGGTGTCAGATATTTTGTCCTAGCTACAGGAAAGGGGCTAAGACATGTATTTTATCCAATACAAATGTGGCTACTCTTTCTTTCTTTTGGTTATCATTTGTATGAAATATCTTTTTCCATCCTTTCACTTTGGGCCTATATGTGTCTTTGAATCTAAAATGAGTCTCTCATAGATAATATATACTTGGATTATGTTTTTTCTTTTACTTTCTAACTCCACTTTGCTATTTTACATCTTGCATTTGCAGTGTTAAATCCATATAAATTTATAGTAATTATTGATAGGGAGGCACTTATTGTCATTTTGTTCATTGTTTTCTGTCTTTTACATTTTTGTTCTTTGCATTTCTTGCTGTCTTCTTTCATGTTTCATTATTTTTTGGAGGTGATACGATTTGATTCAGTTCTCATCTTCTTTTGTGTACCTTTTGCAGGTATTTTCTTTGTGCTTATCATGAAGCTTATATAAAGCATCAATAAGAATTTTAAGATGATAACAACAATTTCAATCTCATATGAATACTTTAGAATTTTATTTTTCCCCTGACACACATTTGTTATTGTCAGAAATTATACCTTTTTGGGCTGGGGATTTAGCTCAGTGGTTCTGCCACCTGCCTTGCAAGCACAAGGTCCCAAGTTAAATCCCCGGTACCAAAGGAAAAAAAAAAGTGAAAAGAAACAAAAGAAATTATACCTTTTTATATTATGCATCAATTAAATACTTTCATATTTATAGTTATTTTTATAGTTTTGTATTTTAACTTCTACATCAGAATTAGAAGTGGTTTATATATCACTGTTATATTATTACAATATTTTATATTTGTTCATATATTTATCTTTCCCCTCTCCCAACCCTTTTCTCGTCTTTCTTCTATATTTGTGTCATTTTTTTCTAGATTCCATGTATGAGAGACACAATGTGACTCTTTCTGATTGTGGATTATTTTGCTTAGTATGATGATCTTCAATTCCATCCACTGTCCTGCAAGTAACATGCCTTCAGTCTTTTTTATAGCTGAATAGTACTCCAATTCATTCATTCATATGTATATATACATGTGTATATATATGTATATACATATGTATAATCTTCATTCATTAATCCATCAACAAGAATTTAGGCTAGTTCTATAACTTGTTTTGTTCCAATTTTAGTATATGTGCTGCCAAAGTGACTACAAAACTTGTTTTGTTAATAGTGCCATGATAAATACGAATATACAGGTATCTCTATAGTATACTGATTTTTATTTCTTTGGGTATAATCCAAGGAGTGGTGTAGCTGGATCATATGGTAGTTCTATTTATAGTTTTTTGAGGAAATTCCATACTGAATTCTACAGTGACTTCTAGTTTACTAACAGTGTAGAAGTGTTCCTTTCATCACCAGCATATATTGCTTCTGTATTCTTGACAGCTATTCTGACTAGGGTGAGATGGAATCTCAGTGTAGTTTTAATTTGCATTTCTTTGAGCACCAAAGATGTTGAACATCTTTTTCATATCATTATTGGTCATTTATAATTCATTTGTCCATTTATTGGATTACTTGTTCTATTGGTGTTAATTTTTTTTTTGAGTTTTTGGTCTATTCCGTGTATTAATCCCCCAATGGAAGAGTATCTGGAAAAGAGTCTCATTGTCTAGGCTGCCTAGTCACTTTATTGTTTCCTTGCTGTGCAGAAGCTTTTTAATTTAATGCAATTCCATTTGTCAATTCCTCCTATTATTTCCTGAGCTATTGAAGTCTTTATTTAGAAGGTTGTTATCTATGGCTATATCTTTTTTTTTTTGGTCAAATTAATAAACTTTATTTAATAAAATTTAAAAAAAACAGACAAAAGGTAGCTTAAGCTTTGTCCTTCCTCAGTTCCCCTACCTTCCCCAGCTACTCACTGGCATCTCCTCGCTATTCACTAACCCAAGTTACTCACCCACCAGTCCTATCTAATCTCTAATCAGTCCCATTTATAACCCAACATCACTGAGCTACAGCCCAGCATCAACTAGCTATTCACCTACTAGTCCCAGTTGTACCCCAACCGGCTCCAACTACAGCCCAACCTCTCCAAGCTGCTCCCCAACTTTGCCCAGCTACTTACCAACCCTACCAAGCTATTCTTGCTCAAGCCCATGGTACACACCACAGTCTCTGACCTAGACCCCAAGCTCTCTAAGCTACAGACCAACTTCACCCAAGTACACCCTGACCAGTCCATCCTACAGACCCAGCTCACCAGAGTACACTCCAACTTCTTCCAATTACTCACCTACCAGCCTAAGTATTCACCCTCTTTTCCCTAGTACTCTCCTACCAGCCCCACCAGTTCACCCACCATCCCAAAATACTAACATCTACTTATGCACCAACTTTTCAAGTCTACACCTCAACCTCCCCCAAGTATTCACCTGCTAGCTCCACATACTCCTCCACTTCTCCCAAGTACTTGCCCACCAGTCCCACCTACTGTCCCACCTCCTCCAAGGGCTCTACCTATGCCTATATCTTTTTTTTTTTTTGGTACCGAGGATCGAACTGTGCTTGCCAGGCAGGCCAGTGGAACCACTGAGCTAAATCCCTGACCCTCCTATGCCTGTACCTTGAAATGTCTCTCCTATGTTTTCCTCAGTAGTTTTAGAGTTTCAAATCTTACATTTAGGTCTCTTTCATCCATTTTGAGTTGATTTTTGTACAGGGTGAGAGACAGGGACCTAGTTCCCCTCTTCTATATGTGGATATCCAATTTCCCACATCACTTCTTAGAGGCTATCTTTTCTCCAACATATGGTATTGGCGCCGTTGTTGAGAATCAGATGCCTGTACTTGAATGGGTTTATTTCTGCATTCTCTATACTAACCTATTGGTGTACATGACTAATTTTATGCCAATAACACTGTTTTTGAAATTGGGTATTGTGATGCCTCAAGCGTTGCTTTTGTTGCTCAGAATTGCTTTGGCTATTTGGGGTCTTTTGTGCTTCCCTGTGAATTTTAAGACTTTTTTTCTAGTTCTGTGAAGAATGATGTTAGTGTTTTGATGGGGACTGCATTATATCTGTAGTTCACTCTTTTGGGTTGTGTGGCCATTTAAAGAATATGAATTCTCCCTACACATGAACATGGGAGATATTTTCATCTTCTGATGTCATCTTCAGTTTCTTTCTTCAGTGTTTCATAATTTTCATTGTACAAGTTTTTCACAACCTCATGTTTATTCCTGGATTTTTTTTATGAGGTTTAGCTACTGTGAATGAGATTGTTTTCTTTTTAAGCAATTTGACACTTTTTCCTTTTAATTTTTCTTCTTCCTTCTTCTTCTTCCTCCTCCTCCTCCCCATCCTCCTCCTCCTCCTCTTCTTCTTCTCCTTCTCCTTCTTCTTTTTTGTACTTTTGGCAGACTATATTGATACACTGAGTTTCTTTTCCTGTTGTTTCTGGCTGGGGTTCTAAATGTCTCCTGTACCTGGGTGTCCATATTTTCCCCAAGATTTGGGAGAACTTTCTGCTGTTATTTCACTGAATAGCTTTTCTTTTCTTTGCTAGTGGGAATTGAACCCATGGCCTCTGCACTGAGAAACATCCTGTCTTTTAATTTTTTCACACTGAGACATGGTCTTGCTAAGTTTCCAGGCTAGGCTTGAATTTATAAGCTTTCTGTTTCAGCCTCACAGAATACTGGGATTATAGGTGTGCACCACCAACCCCCTAACTGAATAAGTTCTCTATGCCTTTAGCCTGTACCTCAGCTTATTTTTCTAAACCAATTATTCTTAAATTTGGTTTAATTGTGTCCTATACATCTTATAAGTTCTATTTAAAATATCTTATTTTTTTAAATGTCTGAATGTCATCAACTTTAGCTTCAAGGTCATACAGTTTTTGTTCCTGTTGATCTAGTCCATTGATGTGGCTTTCAACTGACTTTTTAATTTAACTTATTGAGCTTTTTGTTCTCAAATTTATTTTGTTCTTTTTTAGAATTTCTCTCTCCATTGAATTTTCTGTGCCATCTGGCCTTGTCTCCCTTAGTTTGCTCAACTGTTTGTTTGTATCATTTACTAAAGTCATTAATCATTGGTAAAATAAACCTTCTGAATTCTGTATCCAGCATTTCATTCATTTTAATACCTATATGCCACGACCCACACAGCTTAGGGTCCAAGCCAAGGAGAGCGATAGGAGATGAAAATTGAAAAATAACAAGAAAGAAGGATATATACCAAGATTATGCTTGAAAGCTGGGACCAGGTGGAACCATAGCCTGTTAAGATCTAATGGCTGCCTGGGGTCACACGTGCTCTTTATTTATAGTGTAAGACAAACAGGAAGAGAAGGTGGGGTAACTAGTGCTATGTGGCCTATGTGGCCTAGGCTGAACATAGCGTGATTATCTTGTGATCGGGGCATGCGCAGAAAGGGAACAAGGAAGAAGGATACATAATGTAACTGTCTCCTGAGGGTCTACAATCTTAGTCAAACAGACTGTCTGGTCTACAGAGGAGAAAGGGAGCAGGGAGGAGCTGAAAGGCCATCTTCAGGCTCAGCCTATGGCACCTGCGAATTCAGTTAATAAAGAGTGAGGAGCTTTTTGGAGATACCATGTTGTTTTTTTCTGATTTTCTTGTATCTCTCTGTGGAGGTTTGTGCATGTGTGGTGACAGAGGTCGCATCCATTTCCAAGTGAGGGTCTTCTGAACAAGCCGCTGTCTTCTGAGAGCTCAGTCCCCAGTACTGCTCAGAGAGTAACAACCACACAAAACAGCCAAGATGGAAAAATACAGCAAAAATTGATTCAAAACAACTATGCCACCAATAACAATAGAAAAGAATGGGGAAATACTATCATCAAATACACCATGCAGATAAAAACTGATGAAAATAAAAGTGATCATAATAAAATAACTTTTAAAATGGGTAGGGAAGGGAAAAAAGAAGCAACAAGATAAAAATAGGAAAAGAAAATGAGGGAGAGGAAGAGGAGAAAAGAGCAAGTAATCAAAAATCCAATTAATGCATTATAATGAGTAAGTAAAATTTGATAACAGGAAAAAGGAAAAAACAGGGCAATAAATTTTAAAAATTCCTCCTAGCTGAGAAGCTTAGATTGGAGAAGTACCTTTCCATGTCCTCTAATGTTGGATTCTGCTGGTTACTGTGTAGTCACAGCTGGGGTCTCTTGAATTCTCTCTGCTCTGTTGGCTGAGCTCTGCTCACCTTCCTATTGAATGGGTTAGTTCACGGTGTGTTGTTTGTTGAAGGGCAGTGTTGACTCCCAACCTCAACATGCAAAGCTCAGCACCCACTCCCAGCCTCCAACCTACACTACTGCTGGCCCTAAAGTGCCTAATTGGGCTGAGTAGGTGTGTACTTACTCAGGAGGCATCTGGAACTCAGAAGTGTCACTATCCTGCATTTTCCAATCCCCAAAGTAGCCTAATCCAAAACAATATGCCCTCTTTCCAGATGGCTCCTGGTTATAACTCCAAATATAGCCAGTCCTTCAGGAGATTTCTTCACCAAAGCTAGCCTGAAGTGTAGAAGGATTCACTGGGAGACCAGATCCTCATGCTGGATTCAAAGCCTGCAAAAACCTTGGTTTCTCCTGTGGCACGACTGCTGGTTTATTTTTTATCATTGAATTGCCTGCCATTTCTGGGCTTACCTTGTGCTTATGCCATTGGGTTCTCTTCCTACCAAAGAGCCAGAGTCTACATTGTGAGCAGCTTTGTACTTTTCTCTGTTGCCTTTCTGTTTCTTCTCCAGGCCTTTTAATTTCCCATAACCACTTTCTTGATTTCCAGAGCTACTTCTCTTTCTCTTCCCAGAATACAGTTTTTCCTTTGTTTCTTCAACTACTCTCATTCACAGAGTCAAGTGAAGGGGACTTGTATCTGTTATTTGTTTAAATAAGCTTTCTGTTCTCTTTTATCTGTCTTTTCTTGTTGAAACTCCCATAATGTATATATTGTTTCACCTGATGATGTCCCATGAGTTTTCTTCACTCTTTCATTGTTTTCAATGTTATTGTCCCATTGATTAATTTTAAATTATTTATCTTTGAATTCACTGATTCTGTTCCTTAATCCTGTATATTGAACACCTCTAATAATTTTTTCAGTATTTTCTTTTTCTTTTTTTGGTACTGGGGAATCAAACTCAGGACCTCATACTTGCCAGGCAGGCACTGTGTCACTGACCTACATCCCAGGCTTCAGTATTTTCTTTAGCTCCAAAATTCAATTCCTTTTACTATTTTTCTACTTGCTGTTATTCTCATTCTTTCATGTATTCTTTTACTGAGCTCATACAGTATTTTTATGGTAAATTTTTAAAATTATTTGCCAGGTAATTCATATCTTTAGGACTGATCTGAAGATTTACTTCGACTGAAGATTTACTTCGTTCTTTAGCTTGGACCATATTTCTCTGTTTCTTCATGTCATTCATAGCTTTGTATTGGGATTTGTCTGGGTCCCTCAAGATGGAGAAGGGGAGAGGAAGATGGAAAGAACTTCAGTAAAGAGTACTAGATCATAGTGTGGAGGAGGTACTTCTAGGTCTTCAATAGCACAGGTAGGTAAATTGATTAAAATAGTTGATGATATATTTCAAAATATAGAAAGTATGAAATTCCCCACATATAAAAATGTCTAATGTTTGAAGAGATGGAAATGCTCATTACCATGATTTCATTATTACACATTGTAGACATGGATTAGCATAATGCACCTTATAAACATGTACTAATATTATGTCTCAATTTAAAAAGAAAAGGCAGCCACTTTTCTCCCAGTATTTACACACTGGCTATATACAGGGGAAGAACCTCTCTGATAAGCCCAGTTAGATATTTTGGGGCCTTCTGAAACCTTGCCAGGGCTTCAATTTCTCAACTAAAGAGGTTTGCCAGTTTCTTCTCAGGTAAGTTTTTGTAATCTCTTGCTTCCCCGAGTGTTTGTCTGCAACATTACAAGGTCTCTGGTTTTCAAATAGCAATGGATCCAACTGGACCCCATTCTCATTTTTTTTCTCAGAGGACATCAGGCATCCAAATTATGCTTGCTTGCTCTGTCATCACTTCGTGTCAGAAGAGATAGATACCAGGCCCTCAGGCAGACCTCCCAAAATTCGGGATTCCAGGCACGCTGTCCACTCTTCTGTCTCCCTCCTGCAAGAGAAGCCTCAAGTTGAGCACCTTCTCTGGATAGTGCTGAGTCGCATCAGATACATCAAGCTGACTCCTCTCTCTTTTTAGTTTTCAGAGACCTCCAGGAATGCCAATCATGCTGGCTCAGTTAGCACTCTGAATGAAGACAGGCAGAACCCATGTCCTTGGGTGAGAATGCTGGATGGATGCTCCAGTATTTTCCTTCCTCCCAAGGGCGAATCTTCGACTTGTTGCCTTCTTTCCCTCACATTAGACCTTGCTGGCTGCAGCAAGCCTCCATGGACTCGTCTTTGCTCTCAGTGGCTGTCAGGCTTCCAAACTATGCTAGTTCCATCTGTGCTCTCAGTGGAGCATGACAGAAACCACCTCCTTGTGCATTCTTCCAAAAAGCTTGAATTTTAGACTTTAGCTTCCTTCTTTCTAGCTGAGGGAGAAGACACAAGCTGGGGTCCTCTCTTCCAGTGCTGATATGAATGAAACAAAGCAACAGAATCACTTTAATAAGATTTCTAGATTTGTATGCACATGATGGTTGAGCAAAGCCCTAATTTCAAAGTATTTTGTAACATATTTCTTTGACTAGTATACATTTCTATCATTTTGCTGCTATTACTAACCAAAAGTCAGTCCTGATGTGGCTCTATATCACACTGATGTTACATCTTTATATTTATCTCCACTTCAAAAGTCTTTTGTAAGCAGATATATCTTCCTCATCTTAGAAAGATCTTTAGCATATGTTAGTAACACAATTAATCTTGTTTGATGTTCATTTAGTTGGTACCAAGGTCATGAACCAATTACTAAGGTGCTAATGATATAGCAGGATCAATGAACTCTTTCTTCTAAGACGTGTGCATCCTGAAGGCAATAGATCTAACCTAAATTGTTAATGATGCAGAGATCATTAATTCTGATATGTCAACTTCACAGGAGTAAGTGCCTAGCAGATAAGTAGTACACACTCTTGGATACATCTGGGTACATCATAGAGGCATGGCCTTGGGTACTAAATATACTTTTTCACCTGTTCCTCTCTGATGCTGTTCTCTGGCTCTACTCCCTGAGCCACCATGAATTAAGCAGTTTTATTCCACCATGCCCTTCTACCATAAATGCTCCTGCTTGGAGCTAGCTGACCACAGACTGAATCCCATAAACCATGAGCTAAATAAGATCTTTCCTCCTTTAAGTTGTGAGTGTTTCATATTGTCTCAGAGAAGGGAAAGCTGATTAATACAAATGCTAAAGCTGGGAGTTTCCAAAGTTGACCAAATGATTGGAAGTAATTTGGGAGGCAAGTGACTTTTTGTCTTCCTATTTCCCCGTTCCTTGCCTATCACCAAGGTAATCCAGATGTAATACCTGAGAATTTGTGGCCTGGATGAATGTCTTTTTACTGTGTTCTCCCTGAAGGAGTACCTTCACTATTTCCAAATATGGCCAGAAACTACAGGGGTCTGTAGAGACCCAGACTTAAATTTATGAAACCAGGGAAAGAGTAGTTGGAGGAATTAGCAAGACTATCAGGTTGTATTTTCTTGCAGTTGCTTCTCTAGTGACCTGTCTTCTTCATTGGACTATAAATTGCCACTTGGGATGTCTATTTTATGCACACAAAACTCTTAGGCAGGAACCTTGCACCCGAACAGATTTCATGAATTGGGAGGAATAAATGATTTTAAATCATTCTCCTGGCAGAACTAAAACAGTGGCATGTCTGCAGCACATAATCTGACAGGGCCAGTAGCTCAGATTCTATCAGCAACAGTGTATGTGTGAATTTCTGAACGCCAAGTCCTGAGAAAACAATCATATTAGCCATCAATTTTCAGTGAGCCACATCCAGGTTACAAATGCTTGCTAATATCCAACTCCATCTGAGAGATTAGGCAACTGTGACATTACCTTATAGACTGATTTGTCAAGAGCCCTGCCCTTACCCACATAATGACTAAGTGCTTCACAAGTGCTTTCTCTTCTTTATAGAGCGATAGAACATTAGCTGCAGATTTAATGTCACCATGGTTGTAATTTGCATGTGGATGAAAAGTTAACATAATGTAGAAATGTGAAATTAAACTGGTTGATTATGAGCAGCAGCTCTGCTAAGACCAGTTTCTCTATCCTCATTATTTCACCTTTTGGCTTATTGTGTTTGTTGCTTTCTCTCATTACTCACAAAATTGCAAAGTAAGTCCCCAAGGATGCACTATCAAAGGGCTGCTGGAAAATGGTGTTTGGACAGTTCACATAATGGGAACTAGGAAGCCAGTATGTTCTGCATTGTACAAAAGCCACTGCTCTCTCTGTTAACTCACCCACAGCTTCAGAAGGGAGAGAGCTTTAGAAGCAAAACAGTGAGGAAAGAAATTTTTAGTGAACTGACTTGTAGGTTTTATCTCAGCTTAAGTGATGCTTATAAGAATAAAGAATAACATGAGACTTAGTGACACTGAATCCATAGCGAGAACTATTTTGGTAAAAAGAAATGACATGAAAATTACTGTACTCTTAGAGAGTATGAGGAGGGAGACAAAGGTCTTTTCTAATGCAAAATTAGGAATAAATTATTATGGGAAAGTTGCAAGAGAAATTTCTTAAGTTTTGTTTGTTGATGATTGTTAATTGTGGTACAATTCAATGTGTTTGTCATTTTTCTTCTGGTAGGGAGAAGTATAGCAGAGAACAGTGCCTGCTGGCCTCACCAGTTGCAATTTAGTTTGGGGTGTCATTGGGAGTGCTGTAAGCAGCACTGTGGTGTCCCTGTGACCTCTGCAAGCCACCGTCCTCTCCAAACCTCACTGCCTGCATGTTAGGACCTGCTATACAACACGCCTTACTGTGCCATTACTTCATTCAGAGGAAATAAAGAAAACTGCATTTAGCCTCAGTGTTATGAGACATTCGATCAATGCAGTAGAGGAAAGAAGGGCATTTTAATCATACCTACAAGAGGACAAAATAGAATTTAGAGATGAAAAGAAGTACTTTATAATTTGGGAAATCTGTGCTGCAGTGAGTGACACTAACTAGCTGTGTCATGAAAGTAGTAATAGAGTCATCCCAGATGAATGAATAGAATTTCTCCAGCTTCTGCATAAACTGCATGTTTTACAACTATGCCTTACTCAATCCCCTCTTCTATTCAGTCCTTTCAGAACTGGTGAGCAGGGCAATGAATTTCTGGAATTAGGCCTTTAGGTACTGACTATATGGTGGACTTACATATGTGTGAAATGGTAATGCACTGTGCTGCTTGAAGCTTTGTAGATCCCTCCTAATTCTACAATGATCAGATTTTAAAATATTTTCCTTTCAGCAATTTCTATTGTTTTAGAAAGCAGTGGAAGTCTTCTTTGAACCAGCAATGAAGAAAAAAGTAGAAACCAGCTCTAGGGAATGCGTGTACCACTGAGGAAAAATATTCAAGTTTAAATTGAAGCAAACAAAAAGACGACAATATATAGTTCTAATAATTTTTTATTGAGAACCAGTAAGTCAAATCCTTTACACAACATATAAATACATATAATCCCAGCCCTTCCCAACAATACTACAACACTGCAGTGGGTTCCCTGAACAACGCAAACATTGCTTTATGTTTATAGGAGACAAACAGTTCTAAAGCTCAACAGTACAGAACACACAGAAATGTGCTCTTATCCTTTCTGGGGAAGCAGAAATGGAATCAAAATTCAGTTTGAGTAATCAGGTTGATTACTATGAATCCTAGTAGCCAACAGAGTGTGTAAATAAATGTTCATTGTTCACATTCTCTGTAGAAGGTAGGGCATTGAAAGACTGGACACAAATTAACCTGAAGATACAGAATAGAGTGCATCTCTCAATTCAGTTATTTAGGGAAGTGGTAGTAAGGAGAAATAGCCCCTTTACCTAAAACTCTTATCTACCATGGAGACTTTTGATTATAAGTAATCGAAACTGACACAAAAGATGAAAAGGGAGCCAGATGACTCTAAGGATTAAATTCACATGTAACTAATGCCAGATGGGGGCTATGGGAATGGTCATGATTATGTTAACACTTTCACATGAAGAAAAGTTAACCACTGCAATTTCTCATCACCATACAAACAGAAACCTATCACAGGATAAATGAACACTGCTTGACAACCTTTAAAGGTTTTACTACCTAGTCTTTGCATGGAGGTATGAGATGCTATTGAATTTTCTAGGAAATAACTTTTGGGAAGGTTTTTAATTGAGAAGAAAAGTATCTGAGGGAAAAACATAGTACAAATAGAACTAAAATGATGCTGCTGCTTCCTTTTGAAGGTAAGAAAGTCAGTGGAAAAGTTTCTTTTAGTCACTACCATGGTTTTAAGATATTGGTCTTGGCTTTGTACTCTGCCTGTATTTAAAATCCTATTAATATTGGGCTGGGGATTTAGCTCAGTGGTGCCGCTGCCTGCCTCGCAAGCTCAAGGTACCGAGTTTGATCCCCAGTACCAAAAAAAAAAAAAAAAATCCTATCAATATTATCTTAGCTTTTAACGATAAATAAAACAAACAGTGGCACAAATATATGGTCAATTTAGTAACAGTCTAAAAAAACTACAGAAAAAATACTTTAATCATGTTTATGTCGGTGAATTTTTTAACAGACGACAATAACTAAACTGCAATCCAAATATTAACAAGAATCACATATAGAATGTTCTTCTCCCTGCTTTGAAGTCTTCCTGGGATTAAATTAAGCAATATGCTCGGAGAAGCAACTGTGATTAAGTCTCCCCTGGCTCACACAAAGTGCGTGTTGCTCTTTTTCCCTTGGTTAGTAACTATGGTAGCTAAAAGTACAGGCACAACGTAATAAGACATTTAACTAAACCCAATGGGCTTTATTCTTTTAAGTTGGACACCCAGCCAAAGGCAAATGAGCTCTGCTGTGTGTTCCTTTCACTTATTCCTGTAAATGCCCTCACTGCTGATCTGAAACTTTTGCAAGAAAAGCACAGCTTGCATACAGCTCACCAGGAGCACTTCAGTAATCTAAGAGGCACAAGTCCCCTGACTTCCTTAAGTCACAAAGGGAGTGATCTAAACCTAGAAATTGAACAGTGGGCTGCTGGGTAGATCCAACTGTCAGTAGACTTTAAAGAGTCAGACAATTTTCGGTAATATTACCTATTTTGGTGCTAAATTGAAAAAAATAACAGAGGATTTCTATCCATAGGAACAAGCATACACTCTGTGGGGATTTGGTTTAAAGTTCCAATAAAAAGCACATTTTTGTGACCAAGAGAGTGATAAAATAGGCAAATTTAGAGTTCTCAGACCCTGTTGTTTAAAACCTGCATAATGTTCTAAAGTCGGGCAAAAAGTGTCTCGCTTGGCCTGGGAAAGGCAGCAAAAGGAGGAGGAGGGGGAAGAGCTGATGAACAAAACATCTGTATAGAATTTGAAGCACCAGGGAGTCTTCATCTACCATATAAAATAAAACCTGGTTCTGTAGTCTTAGACAGATGAACTGTTAAGCCTAGGATATGCAAAGATTCATTTGTTACAAGCATGAACTCTGGGTAATATCTCCTAATAAACAATTTCTGTTAAGACTTTAATGTTCTTTTTCAAGTTATTGGCTATACAGCATTTCCCTTCTTGCCTCCTTTTAAGCAGAGGTAGAATGCTGTATTATTTAGTGAAAAGACCACCGTTCAGGTAAATTGACAGAAAGGAATAAATTTTATGGCTCTTACTAAACAGCCAACACTGAAGCATATTCTCTGCAAAGTAATTAAACAAGTCCAAGTTTAGAAGTTCAGTAGAAGAGGACAGACAAGTGTCTGTGTTCACAGCCCACTCACACAGAAAACCTGAGTCCTGAACTCATGGGAATACCAGAAAAGAAACATATATAAATTTGAGTAAATAGTTCAAAAAACCCGATTATTTTAGATTATTTTAGACTTTTAGATTTATTTTAGATAAAATGTTAATATAAATTTTTTTTGAACTAACTTTCAAATCAGAATGTTCATGACAACCATCACATTTTTTAGTTTTGATTAAAATGCTGGCATACAGGGGCCTGCATACTTCTCTGATAAAGAGGCAAATTTGAAAGTATGTTTATCTCAAGTCCAAATAGGCAACAGAAATTTGAAAATGGTATTAAGGTCCTGAGTCAAGTTTGCAACTCTTGAAACATTTTTCCTGGAAGTAATAGTTTTATTTTTGTCCCTTTTTGTGATCAACCACACAGAGAAAAGCAAGCCATAAAAGTGCTTAACTGTTACAGGAAGAATATTAAACAGAAGAGGCTGGAAGGCAATATTCAACAATACTCATATATTTAAGTTTGCTTATCTATACTTAAGTTTCTTTTAAATATTTTTAGAACAGAAATAGATGTTTATATTCATCAATTTAAATAAGAGTAAGATTTCCTCCAAGTTCTGAAATATACATAAATGACCTCAAAATATTGTACTTGTCACTCATCTTTCCTGTCAGAAGAAACTCAAAAGTTAAAAGACTTCCTTGCATACTTTTAAATACAGTAAAAGTAAACAATGAAAAAAAATGAGCTAAGACAAATTCTGAAAAGAACGAAATCAACTAAATTGAGTATACAATTGGATGCTATATTTCCCTGAAAAGCAGCCAAAGCACTGGGCCCAGGTGTGGATACAGAAAGGGTCCTGCTGTTAAGTTGTGGGGGATAACGCTTTCCTCTTACAGTTCAAATGCAGGGAACCTGGCTTTGGTGGGGACAAGCAGGTCTGCCAGGAAGTATATTGTTCCAGCCATCCCTGAGAGAGAAGACAGACAGAGGCAAAAGTTACTATACCAAATGATTCCATTCCATGGAGCGGCTCCACTCTTTAGACCAACAACATCACAGTAGTAATGACAGTGACTTAATGGAAACAGAAATCTGTCTGTATTTATGTACTTTGTAGTTTTGAGATCCCTAGTGACGTACCCGGCCTTTTTATCCAGGGTGAGACAGGAGAGACAATGGAGACAGATATGTCCAAGTCACTGCCTGTCATTACCACAGTGAGTGCCTTGACCATGGCAGTCTGCTTATCTGTGATTCGAGGACAGTGATGTTTGACGGTTGTGCGGAAATGATTTACAATGGGATCTGCAAAATGCTCAGTGTGTGCCCAGTTCCATAAATGGTAGTTTCCACTGTGACTACGAGTACTCAGACTACGGTGGGACAAGTGCTGATTTTTAATGATGACTTGTCATATGAGGAAATAAAGAAGCAGTGTTAAGTAATGGCTATAAAATTAATTTGTTGCTACAACTGAAATTCAAATGCATTAATTAGGAAGCAGAAAAGTAGCTGCTGAGATTATAAATAATGTGTGAAAAATACCTTCAAAGAGGGAGAAAGGGGTATCCGGTGTCCTGCATCCATGTTCTCCATAGTCTAAGCACCATTCAGCAAACTGAAAATAAAACCAGGTTAAATTACTATAGCGATTTCTTCCTGAGGCTCTAGAATTCGACAGAGATCGTCTTTAAGTAAAATACTCCCAAATCAGAGAAGGATTAATGCCTAGAAACGGATGGTCCATTCCAAAAGAAGAGTATGTAGTGGGAGGGATTTAATGAATTGTTTAAGCCAGGGACTGCCGAGGTTATCCAAGAAGAAGAGAACAAAATCACCCTACATCTTTAGTTTCTTCTTCCATAAATACTGCTGAGCAGTGGGCCAGGGATTTAGCTCAGTGGTTCCACTGCCTGCTTCACAAGCACAAGGACCCAAGTTCAATCCCTGGTACCAAAAAAAAAAAAAAGAAAAAAAAACAACTTTAAATATTGCAGAGTAGAATTAGGGCCCTTTAGGTTTTGAAGGGTTTTCTTAAAGAATATGCTTGTTACCTATAAACTCATGTCTTTAAAAATAAATTCACTGAATCAGATGAGCTACAGCCCCTTCCTGAACCCCCTGAGGGGCTGCTTTCCTGCTGGCAGTCTGACTCCTACCTTACAGGCCCTGTACAGGTACTTCTTGTCCTGTGTGAGGTTGTAGAGCACCAGAAAGGCATAGGCATTCCCTGCGGCACCGTGGCACAGCCCATAGCCCTTCTTCAACAACCCGTACTGCCAGGTCACATTGGCACACTGGTAGGCATCGCTGAGGTACTGCTCCTCTCTGAACACCTGCAGAGTCAAGGGACATGAGATTCATTACAGAGGATATAAAAGGAAGTCCTGTCAACATTCCTTCCTGCTAAGAAAGAAGAAGAGATGGGGGAAGGGAAGAGAAAGAGGGGGATTAGCAAGAAAAGGTAAAGGTTTTAGCAAGAGAGAGAGAGAGAGATGTGTTATACTGACAGTGATAAATTATTAAAGCTGATTAGCTTTGCTGTTTTTTAAATAACTGGGTATGTCCTTGTGTACAGAGTCCTGCAACTGTTTGTGTATGTGGATGTTACTGATGAAGCAACATTATTTAATCTGCAACTAGCTATTATCATTAGTCACTCTCCAAAGAGCACATGCTAACTTCTTTTGTAACTATGATACCCTTTGCCATTAGGAAGTTTCTTTATACACCAGAAAAGAAACTGTTAGTTGTGAACATGCAAATTGATTATAAAGCACTAGACTTCGTTAGAAAAAGATAACCCTTTATAATCCTTTGCTTTTCATGTCATGATCAAAGACTTAAGAAATATTCTGAGTAGATATTTTTAGTATCTCATTGAAAAGAAAGTGTCCTTAAAGTAGTATAAAGCAGTTTAGAATTTTTCCTTTACAGTCAACTTTCTGAAATGAATTTGATACAGTAAAAGCTTAGTTATGAGATGCCAGTGTCTATAGTTTACAGATCTGTATTTGGATTTGGCACCAATGGTCATAAAAATCTCAGCTTCTATTTTTTTTTCAGTTAAGTACTTTTTGTTCCTTGGTACACTTCTGCTACGACAAGCTTTTTAGGAGGGATATTTGTATAAACTGTTTTCTATGGCAGCTACACCATTTCATTCTCCCACCAGCAATGAGGGTTCTATTTTTAATTGAGGTTCTGAGTTGCTCAGCTGGGCCACAGATGCTATTGTCTTGGTTACTCTACATATTATGAAGCAGTCACCTACTCTATGAAATAATGTCTGCCAAAGTACAATGGATACTGTGAGAATGAATTATGACCCCATGCAGCAAAGTGCTCTAAAGTCCAACAAGTTATTTTAAATTATAAAAGTTTTGTTATATTTTCTAGTTCTTTTTTTTAAAAAAATAAGAAAACACACTATACCTTATAGGCCTGGGTGAGCATGTAGATTACCCCAGGGGCGCCGTGGCACCAGTGGACAAGCAGATCTCGATTATCATCCAGACATGGAGGGTAATTGCCAGAAGGGAATTTCAGCTGGCAGACAAAGTCTACACTGGGCTTGACCAGACTATGTAATTTTGCTTGGCTCACTTGAAGGCTGGGCTAAAAAATGAGAAAGAATTATTACTAGTTTTGCTGAAGTGAAAGACCTTTCCAGAATCCAGTACGCATTTTTAAACCAGAAAAAACAACAACAACAACAACTAGGGCCAGGGATTTAGCTCAGTGGTTCCCCTGCCTGCCTTGAAAGTGCAAGGTCTGGAGTTCGACCCCTGGTACCAAAAAAAACCCAAAACACAACAACAACAAAAGAACATGAACTGGAAAGTCATTAAAAAGCTTTGGATTTTATCCAGTTTTTTCCACCTACTCCAACATCTTTGTTAAGTAATCTTTTGTGATTTCATTTTATAATTTTTAAGTAATAGAAGAAATTAAATTGGGCCATCAGTTAACTCAGGGCCTTCTGTGTGCATTAATTTTCAATATTTGTTATTTATATACATACAAATGATTCTTAATTCATTGCTTGAGAATATGAGCACAGAAGTCTCCTAAAATTTCAATTCCTAAAGCTTGCTTTAAGAGCATAAAGAGGCAGTAGGTAACCAAGCACAAGTTTCATTACTACATTTGGAGAAGTGATAAGTGGTGTTTTCAGTAGAAAAGGACACCTGGAATCTCATGTCAAACTGCAGCATGACTGTAGATGAAATCTTTCTGCAGAGGATTTAAAACCAGTCTATATACAGGATTAGTCTGAATGATGTTCAGATTTACAGGACTCACTGATGCAGGGCATATGAGATGTCGTTTTTGATATCACTTCTTAATTTCTCTCTGCTCCTGTTCTTTTCTTTCAGATTTTTTTTCCCTTAAATTCTTTTATTGGTACATTTTAGGTATACAATACATTTACAATTCTCATTGGGAACTTGTACCTTTACATGATGTATCTTGGTTCTTATTTATTCCCCTTCCCCTGCCCTCCCTTCACCACCTCCACCCTTCCCTATTTACAAAGACTTTGTTTCCAGTTTTTTCATTTCTCATCATTTTCCCTTTCCCTTCTTTCCTTTCCCCTGCCCCTCCCACTTCCCCTACCCCTCTGCTCCTGTTCTTAGTTCAAGGCGCTGCTCACTCTTTAAACAACCAGTCTACAGTGCTGTGCAGTCAGCAGTGGGTGGGGCACGTGACGCTGAGCAGGGATGGGGTGTGAAGCGCAGGCAGGAGGAGGTGCTGGGAAGGCAGAGAACACACAGTTTTCACAAGATTCAGAATGTGCACTGAGCTCTTCGGGGGACACAGCTTGCACTTTATGTAAAGAACAGAGTTCAAGCTCAATTTAAAGTGTTAGAGCAGAATAGGGAACTGTGCAAGGGTAATGCAAATGGCCGAAAAATAATACTGATTTATTTTATGTTGGTAGAAAGGCATATACTAAAGTGGACTTTCAAGAATAAAAATTAAATTATTTCAAATATATAATAGCCTGCAAATGGAAAAATCAATACTTGGGTTTTCAGATATCTTATTACAGCTAACAGAAAGAGGCAGATGGATGTCTCCTTATTATCTGTTTTAAGAAAGGTCAATACGGCTATCCAGTCACTGACACGCGTGATTCTAACTCACCTTGAAATTCAGAAGACACAAACTGCTCTCCTTTCCTGAAAACTTTTAAGGATCTACATGTACTTTGGGAAATAGAGAGCTCCTGAGGGAATGTGCCAGAAAAATAAGGGAACTGAAGCTTCAATTGTCAAAAACCCTAATTATAAACTTCTAGTTGAGAAGTACAGAATAAATACAACTGTCTTTGGATTGCCACTAACAATCCAAGTGTGACTTTGTATTCCAAAGCAATAATAACTTTCAGTATTTTAGCTCTGCTCGCATTATTTAGTTATAGGCAGAGGGAAGGCCTAACAAGGATTCTGTATTATAGCCAGCTACTCAGCTGTAACATATACATGTTAGATGTAACATGTACATCTAAGCAGTCATGTTAACTATATTAATGCAACACTTTATGTCACATTGTGCTTTGGGAAGGTGAGGGAGGCAGTTCTGCTGCCATTAATAAATCAATTTTTTTTATGGTAGTGAATTCTATTTTTTCTCAGTCTATGTGACTTTGATTGACATCTCTCAGTGTTATTAAAACCTAAGAACTAGTGAGCATAGCATATTCAGCTATTTTTTTAGGTACATTATGCAACATTCACTAAATCGTCTCCTCAGCTTTGCTAAGTAAGCCTCAGGCAACATGTGCTCATTTGTTTTTGTTCTTACTCATGGTATTTGTTTCAATGGGTTGTACCACATAAGGCAGAATATTCTTAACTCAAGGGACTTGTTGGAAGAGAAGAGTAAAAGTATAGTATAGTATAGGATTATGGGTCAAAATAGTTTGTACAAGTAGCACTGAGTAGGCAAGTGTCACAACAGACAAATCAAACACCACGAAAGCAGCACCTTTCCTGTTTATACACTTTATAATGCATCCTGGCCAACACTTCTCTGTTTGTGCAGGTCAAGCAGTTAAAAGAAGTATGATAAAAGAAGGATAAAACATCATTACAGGATCTGTCCCCCCCCCTCCCCCGACAGTATGGCCATCAGGAAGCACACTTTAAAGTCTCACCATCCTCACCCACCCCTTACCTGCATCAGGTAGTAATAAATTCCTGCCAGGCCATGAGCAGCCCCCACGTAATATTCCTGGTACCATTCATACATCAGTGGAGACTTTGCCGTAAAGTTTCTCTTTCTAGCTAGGTTTTCTCCAGAGGTTAAAACTGTTTCACAAATCTATAGGGAGAAAGTCAACCAAAATAATAAGATAATTAGAAAACCCCCTGGGTGGAGGCAAAGAAGTTTTTACATAAGAAGTACCAAAGAATTGAGAGCAAATTAGACACCATCTTCTGGCCAGAAGAGCAGTTTACTTCTGCTTCAGACCAGTGAATGGGACTGTATCACTGTGAGGGAGGGCAGGCTAGAATTCTTTTCACTAGTGCTAGGCAGTGAGCTCAAGGCCAGCCTGAAATCCATAGTGAGACCCTGTCTCAAAAAACAAAGAACCTCTCCAACCCGCCCAAACAAAACCAACCCAAACAAACAAAACCAAAAAGGAAAGCACCAACACTCCCAGTCACAGGAGGAGAGAGCTGCTGTGGGGAGGTAAATTCTGGGCCTAAGCTTTCTCTGAAAGGGCCTCTAAATTCTCAAATGGAGCAATTTGGCCTTTGACTCCAAGTCCCTTCCTATAATGGTTCCAGGAGAGTCAGAAAATACATCATCTTTCTACTTGGGGTGTGCTAACTGGAAAAACAAAGACAATTGTTCAGGCAGAGAATAAGAGAGTGGGATTCTAAAAAGACTAAAAAGCACAAAAATGTGGTACCTGCTGAATATGGCTTTGAGGAATTTTTTCCATCCCAAAGTTCTTATTGACAAAAAGAAGAGCATAGATGTAGCCGATTCGTCCATACAGCATTTCATTTGGAGCATGGGGATCGATCTTATTTAAATGAATCAGGCTAGGAATAGAAATATATGTCTAAAGATAATTTGAAAGGAACTGATATATATGAAAAGCTCAACATTCAAAGATAAGTTTTCAATTAAATCTCTCTTCACGGCGGAACTGATGAAAATTTGATGAAGGAATAAATATAAGTGTGTGCTAAGGCTACCCAAAGTCTCCCTAGTTACTCACAGAGGTGTGCCCTAAGACTAGTACTTAAGCACCTGAGGTCAGAGAAACAAACAACTGCTGGTTGGTGTAGCATTTCACACCCAAGAGAAAGGACTAAGCCAACACTGAAGTGCTATTTTCATAAAAAGAAACTCGGGCTACATCCCCCTGGGTTCCTTCTTGGTTTATTTCTCATTGCATTACCAGCCCTGTGTGAAGTGTCCGTACAGCAGCCTAACCCACCCAGCCAAGAACACATGCAATGGCATAAAGGTATCAGCTTTCCTACTTCCCACTCTCTGCCTCCTGGGTCTTACCTTCAGAAGCACACTTGCTTACCGATTCTATCTCCACATGTTCTCCAACTTGCTATTTAATAATACATCATCACAACCATGCCACATTGGCAGAGTATGCTCACTCTTTAACAGTTGCAGTGTAGTATACTGTTAAATAGATATATTAGATTTATTAGATCCTTACAGACAGACTCGGTTCAGCTTCTCAAAGTTTTCAGTTCTAGTTCCAGAAAAGATGGAGTAAACTGACTTCACCCTGCCTTTCTCACTTAATGTAGCCCTAAATTCCATACAGCCATAAAGCATGTATTTGAGGACTCTGAAAGTAAACAGCATCAGGCAGAATGGGGAAGAAGACCAGAATTTGAAGAACCACCAAATGGGGTGAGTTTACCATATATTCTCTTCTGGTATTCCCCTGGCCTGAACTCAGTACTATGCAGGTAAAACCTAGACATGGGCAATGGACAGGCCAACAGAACCCCCGGAAGGAAGGATCCTTTCAGTTCTATCTTAATGACAAAAAGGAAAAGAAACTCCTAATACTAGAGTAACTCCCTCTCTTTGGTTCTTTTATGCCCTGGGCTATAAGCAATATTATAACAGGAACTCAAAGCAGTCAAAACTCTGAGGGAGGGAACCTCTGCACAGATCTGAGGATTCAGGAAGGAGGGGACCCCACTGCTTTATCTGTCTCTGTCCTCCAAATCACTGGGTTCCAGATGCAAGCATGGGAAGAAGCATGGGAAGTACAGGGCAGAGCAGGGTAAACAAAGCCCCACTTTCCTTGCCAGAGGACCAAAGAGGGAAGCCCTAGGGAATCAGAAAGCAGGGGAGACAGAGAGGGAATAAACCTGGGAAAGAAACCACATTTGGCCATTTGAACCCTATGAATGAATCTCTTCTTTTTTGAGAGTGTGGGGTCATACAGCAAACTGATAGGCAGAGAAAATGTCTTTGCAGTTTTAGATTATTTATTACATTGAGCCTTGAAAGTGCATCTTGATTTTCCCTAAAGTAGCCTATGAGTTCAGTGTGATCCCATTTAAGTTATTAAAACATTTAAATTTTTGGTGAAACAATGATATTAGTAAAAAGAACCAGAGAATTTCTGTAAAACCAAATTCATCTGGTGGTCTGTGACAATCAACAAACTAATCTCTATTCTTAAGATTTCTCATCTATAAGATGAATAGCTCTTCTGAGTTAAAAATTCTGTCATTTGTTCTCTGTGCAGAAATTTAATTTTAAAGTACTTAGAAACAATGTGCTGTGCCTGTGTGCCATCAAAATTTATTCTTCACACTAGGGATGGTCAATTAGCACCGAAGTACCAGAAATCATGAATAGGAGGTGCTTGCTTACATTTGAAATACTCTTATCATGAAACAGTATTCAGAGGTACTCTATACCAAATAACTTTATCAACTCTACACTAGAACATTTGTTAATAAGGGTAGTAAAAATGTTTAGAAAATGGCTTTCACTGATGGGATGAGTAGTAGTCACAGGTTGGAGCTGTGGGTGACGGCACAAGCTTTCTCATCCTTCAGTGGATAAGATCTACAAGGGGCTGCAATGTGGGTTTCTCTGAGCTACAAGAAGAGGGGAAGGGACTATGTATGTGCGTGGGTCTTCTTTCTAAGGTTGTACATCTGGCAGAAGGTCAGGATATACTGATGGGTTACATGTGCAGCCCAACAACAATCTGCGGAGATGCCCACAGTTACTAAAAGCAAGAACAAAAGAAACTCAAGCAAACTAAAATCTGACAACTAGCTATTAGCAGTGAAAATGTTGTACCTGTGAAAGGAAAAATATCCCACCCCTGCCCCCAACACACACATTTCCATAAGCTATGGGGAAAAGAGAGGAGCATTTAAGGTTTCAAACTGTTAAGGGAAATGTAAAATGACTGCAGGCATGTAGCACTAGCTCAAGATAAGGAAATGCCTGCAACATTGCTTAACTGCAACCTCCACTTTTAGACCAGATGTCCAAACTAAGATAACAATTACCATTCCTTGCAAGCAAAAGTATGCGTAGACCGTGGACCGAAGTTTTCTGTAAATCACATTGATAGAGAAAAGTTTTAAGTAGCTTAGTAGATTGAATATTAATGTAGTTGTAGAAGCAAAATAAGTAATGTATTCCTTTAAGATTTGCTTTTCCCATAACTCTTGTTGTTTAAGGTGTTGACTATCTGACTCTTTAACCAGTAACTTCATTATAGATAACATTTTAACATAACAAAGTTGCAAATGCCTGGGTGAATTTATAATGTATATGTGCCTATCTTGTGTCTGTGACTTGTAAGTAGGAAGGAATTGTATTTACACATTAAAGACCACTAGGGATGAGATAATGACTAACAAAGGTATAAAGAGAAGAGACTAACAAAGAACCTGCACTGACCAGACCAGTTTCTGGTGGTCTCACCTGCTTGCAAGTAAAGCCTTTGTTATTTTACCTGAATTCTGTGTCTCCGTGCATTTCTTTCAGAGATTTTCCAGAACGAAATAAAGAGGACTTGTTTCAGTAACCAGAGTGAGCTGATTTTAGTGACTGAAAGTGGCCGACAGTTATGAAACAAGGGCTAAGAAGGTACAAAAGAGACTTTAAGGGAACCTACTCCCCAGAAGGAAAGACGGATTTAAAACAGCATGGCTAATTGCAGCTACTGAAAAAGTTACCTTAACAAATTGAAACATCTCAAATTAGAGAATGCAAATGCTGGTTCATACATTTTTTTTTTCTTTTATAAATATAGGCAATAAGTTCACATGCAACAGGGGTTATCTTAGGAATAGGGTCACCATGATTAGAGGTTTCTTTTTATTTTCATGTAATAGCTTATTTGACCTTTGTTCAGTATCTACAGGGCTATCCGTGTGGTAGAATTGTGGGCCATGTACGTCAGTACCATATATATGTGTGTACACACACATGCACCCTGATGTGTGTGTGTGTGTGTGTACATGTGTATGTGTGGTGATGCGCATCAAACCCAGGACCTAGCCAAGCATCTAACACTAAGCTACATCCTCAAGTAGCCCTCAAGTTTTTAAAGAACTGAAAATCTTTTATTAAGAAAAATTATCATTTTTTCCTCATGCCAAAATTGGCTATTCAGATAACAGAGACCACAAGAAAACAAATCTGTTTACTAGTTAAAAACTCAACTGTTGTAGTAAAATTAATGTCTCAAGTTCAGAAAAGAACTTATTATCAAGTTTTAGCATAAATGTATCAAATTGTATAGCACAATATAAAAACACTTCTGCTTTACTTTTGCAAAGGAAACTGAAAAAACTATTCAAAAAGTAAAATTTCTGTTCAGTTTTTAGGGAAAGACTACTTTAAAGAAGTATTACTCAGAACAAATACTGTACTACTTCAATGATATTCTAGCAAAATAAAATGCTTGAACCCCTTTTTTTTAGAAAACACCATTTCCTTATTTGGCAATGTTATCATTCTACCACTAGGTGGCGATATAAATTTTGCGTCCCAATTACTTATTTTGCAACCAAACACATTGGCATTTGTGCTGTTCACAGTAGGTAGCAAACACGTTTCAAATACTAAAAATAAAGTATTGCTCAGAGCCAGCATCTTATTACAACAATAAAAGAGGGTAATAAGGGAAATATTTTTTTTTCTGGATTGAATTCAAATTACCAAAACTTGGTTGGGTCTAATGATTACTAATGGTAGGACTTTTTAATGCTTCAATTACATGTTACAGTTTCAAGATAAAATAAGTATGTGACAGCACTCATAAATCACGATGGTTATAGGTTTGAAGAAACTCTTAAACCTATAACCACATCACTGTAGCTCCATTTATTTGTTTTGATATGTTGATATTAATAGCAACCAATCTTTAGAAGAGATAGGCAAGTCACTGATATGTCCCTGAAGAAAGAATAAAGACATTTAAAATTAGTACAGGGCTGGGGATTTAGCGCAGTGGTTCCGCTGCCTGCCTTGCAAGCGCAAGGTCCCGAGTTCGATCCCTGGTACCAAAATAAACATATAAATAAATAAATAAAATTAGTACAGTTCTGTTCCACTCCTAGCAATATTTCCCCAGGGTGTTCTGGGGTAGAGTTTTTTCTGCCTTGTATTATACCAAAAGATTGGTAAGAAGTCCTTTTCTGATCCATCACACTACAAAGGAGAGACGTTGTACATTTCCTGTCCAGAAAGCCAAAGTTCTTCATCATTCTAAGTACTGGCCCCAAAGCACTATATATGTCAGGCTGGTTACCTAATTGGGTACAAAATAGGCAAAGCTCTCTGTTTGTTTTGTGGCACCAGTATCTCTGTGCAGCGGGAAGGGCAAAGACAGACATGATATATGTCAGGCAGAGGAAGGAACTAGCTCTGTGTACTGTCATCAACCAGCCCTCCCTGGCCACCTGCAGGATAATCTGAACAGCAACAGAGATACATACTCCTCTTGGGGAGCCAGAGACCTCCCCTAAGAAAAGTATATATCCTCTCTCTACGCTGAAAATAATCTGGGGGTTTTATCTACCTCTGGAAGCTTATAGGTTCCCAGGGGGCAAGGGTTAAGAATCTCTATTCAAGGGAAACACTGGTTTCTTTGGATTTCAGTTCCTTTGTCTAAGCTTTAGGCTTTCAATAATTTCAAAGGCCTTTTTAGACTTTAAAACTCAAAATTATGGTTCTGAAAGGCAATTATATTAAGCAAGTATAGGAAAGGTAAGCTGGAAGGTGTCTCTGGCAGTGGAGCACAACAGAGCCCATATGCAAAAAATCCGAGTATATGAATCCCAAAAGGGTATGATATGAGGGAGAAGCTTTGGTCAAAAGGAAAAACAACAGGTTTAGTAAGTACCTGATGATATAAAATAATTTTGTATTTCTTGGAATTGAATTGAAAAGAATTATATATTTTTCCATTAAAAAAGAGATATTAAGAATGAAGCAAGTGCTGTAATTATATTATAAATAATTGTTTTTTTCCCTCTGTTCGGCCATGAATTCCAAAAATCTGAAAAGTCAATGTTGTGACCATACATGGCATATCTTTCTATCATATATCCACATTCTATATTTTTAATCTTAACAAGCTTACTGGCTATGAGTAAAATATTGTTGAAACGTCATACAAACTTTAAAAAGATACAAAATAAGAAAAACATCTTTATGACCAAAGTATCCAAAAAAGAAATGGAATCTCAGCTTACACTGTAGAGTGTTTTAATTTTAATAAACCCATATTAATATATGGTACCATTTCCCAAAGAATGTTTCTTCACAGAGCCCTCAGGGTGAGAGGACGGCTGTGTGCCTGAGTGAGCTTGGCAGATGCTGCTCCCTAGAACTGTAGTGTTCTGCACATACAAGCTACTGAGGACTCTGAGCAGCTAGAGCTTGAATACTAACTCCAATCTGTTTGAATACCTTGTTTTGATTGAACATCTGTTCACAGGCCTTCCACAGCAAACTATCATTATTTGCTTATGCATATTTTGGGAGAGAGTAGCATTGATATAAGACGTTGGGATCATTATAATTTAATTTGATAATATTTAAGAGTGATTCACTAGGGAAGGGGATACAGCTCGGTGGTGCCACGCCTGCCTAGCAAGCGCAAGGTCCTGAGTTTGATCCCCAGTCCAAAAAGAAAAAAAAAGAGTGATTCACTGAATGAGACTATCTTTTGGACCTCAGGTGGCTAATAGGCTTAAACTGGCCGTGCAAAAAAATAAAGTGATAGTTTCTGTGTTTCAGATTTGAATACAGAACAGTTTCTACATTGGCTGGTCTTATGTAAGTCAACTGCTGTGGGAGAAACATACTTTAAAATTTTGAGGAAATCAGTTTTGTGTTACTTGTCCTTGGATCAAGCTTGGTGACAGATTTTCTACTAAATACTTCCCAGCCCTGAAGTAGAATCTTGATAGTTTTTTCTCCTATCGACATTAAATAATGTGGTTTTTTAAATTTTAAATTGTACTACATGATTTGTAGCCTCTGACAGACACAGCATATTGATGTATAAAAATATGTGGACGCTGGGATTTGCATGGTTACAAGGCAGGAGTGTCAAAAATATCGACAAACCTGCAAACTTACCCTGCCTACAACACTGATGGTCTAGAAGTGTGTTTCACTGGTATGATCATTTAGTCTCCATCTTTATCCCTTCCTTAGGATTAGAGGATGTTATGCAACACATTGAGGCCTTAACTAATTACACTCAATGGGCCTTAAACGACACTGCAGCTGGTCTCTCTCTTTTAAATGAAGAGGTAAATGAGACAAGCTATCCTCCAGAGTATCTTAGAATCTTATATATCTTAGAATATCTTAGATAGCTTCACAGCGGCACAAGGAAGTACCCATGCAATTGTAAAAGCTGAATGTTGTGTATACATTCCTGATACTTCTGCTAATATCTTGATGGCTGTTCAAGATATTAAACAACAGGTTAAGGCCATGTCAGATTCTAAGATTCCCTGGGACTTCTCCTTATCCTCCCTGTGGAAGGCTATTACTAGATCTTCCTGGTGGAAACATCTGTTGGCTATACTCATAATATTCTTTTTGCTTTTATCGTTTGGCCTATGTATACTTAACTGTCTTTCTGGCCTTGTCTCCTCCAGACTTAAAGCTATATGCCGACCCATGAGGGAAATGCGTGATGCCTATCGAGGACCTTTAGATAGACCTTCTGAAGGGTATCCCTGACTGCCAACCACAACTACGACTCCCTTCAGCATGAAGTAGCTCTGAAAATCCTTGTACGTTCGCTAGTGACTTGCTTCCCATTTGGACCACCGTTAACTGGGTGACTATACTTGAAACCTTATCGGATGTTCATGGCTGTGGCCCACATTGTACCCAGGTGGGTTTCACCCTATAAAACTTCTCGGTAAAGTGAGGTCCTCAGCTACTCACTCAGGACCCTTCCTGCCCCTCAGGAACTTTCCTATAAATAGATATTTTCCTACTTAAAAAAAAAAAAGTGAATTCAGGGGATGATTTAATATGACCAACAAACCATTATAGGTAGGGCCAACCCTTTTGTTACAATTTCCAGTGGAAAAAATCAGCAACAGTAGGGAAATACAACTACTGTATAGGAAAAAAGTGGGGGAGGGGGGAAATCTGCATAGGTGTGAATGATTTCTTTTCAAATATAACACCATCCTATTTTAAAATATCCAAAAAGCCTTCTGCTGGTGAAGTATATAGTACCACACATATAGCAGTTCCTCTGCATCCAGGAGCACTGGTTTCAGGACCATCAGCAGACACTGAAATCTGCAGATGCTCCAGTCCCTCATACAAAATGCTGTTAGCATATAACCTATGCACATTCTCTCATATACTATAAATTATTCTAGATTACTTACAATGACATAATATACATGCTATGTGACTTGTTGCTTTGCTCAGGGAATAATAATGTGGAAGAAAGTCTGTACATGTGCTTAGTTCAGAAATAATTTTTTCTCTAATTCTTGTCATCTATGATTGGCTGGATCTGTGGGTATGAACTTGTACATATGGAGGGCCAACTACGTAAGATTACCCAGGGGACCCTCCACAAACTAAACCTGTGACGGTAATACCATTCTAACAATAATTTGTAGGGAAAAACAGTGGAAATAAAAAACCACAGTCAATTCAGGGCTGATCACTGACTGATGAACTGCTGCAGTTGCAGCTCCCCACTGTGGATATCAGTACACTAACTAGAAGCCTAAGAGCCCTACGCACATACTTTCCAGACAAGCAGGTTTCTTAGCAGAATTCAAGAGCACTCAATAAGCTCCGGTAAGGCAATAAAAATAACACAAAAAATTTAGGGAGTTCTCATAATTTAGTGGACTGTCATGTTGTAGTGGACAGTCATGATTTACATAAAAATGAGAGTCTAGGTCTGTGTGCCACTGCCTCTAAGAAAGATAGTCTTTAATCAGTTTATGGTTCTGTAGGAGGCCTTTCTGAGCCTACCTGCATGACAGGAACTACACTTCTTTGAATTGCTGAGCATGGGTAGTGCACCTTGGATTAATACTCACATGGTTAGGCTTTTGATCCCACACTCCTGAACACAACAGCATTTTATATCTTGCAATAAAATAGGGATTACAATGGTTTTTCCTTAACAACAACACAGGAATAACATGAGAATTTATTCGATGCTGAAATTTATTTGCTGAAAGAAAAATAAACTCACTAAAATGTGTTTTTTTGTTACATATGCAAAATGTCTAACGATGCCTAGGTGATAACCCTCACAAAGAAGCATGATTACCGTGTGATGCAATCCTCTGCCTGCTTCTCGTGGTTCATCCTGTGATACAGCACGGCGGCCACTGCCAGGGGGCCTGCGTCCCCACACAGGAAGGTGATGGAGCGCTTGCTCAGGCAGTTCAGGCTTTGCTTCACATAGCCGTGTGCCATCTGCAGATAGGCAGGGTCCCCGAACACATCATGGAGATGTAAGTACAGCATGGCAATACCTGGACAGCAAAAGAAAAACGAGGAAAGGTGGTTGATTTTGCCATTTTGCTGTGCTGCCCACTCGGCAGTGTAGATTTTTTTTTTTTAATAAGGTGTAGCAAATAAATAAATTATCTGGGAGTTCATATGACTTTAGTTCTAGGCTCAATTCTATTGCCCAGCAGCTCTAAGAACCAAGAATAGGTAAATTACTTACTTGTTCTCAGTTCCCTCACAATTACAACTCTGTTCAATAATAAGGACACTAAGACTTTGGGCAATAAAGAAAACAAGTTGATTAGTTACCCTTTTTGCATTCAGGCTATTGTGTTGAATCTATTATTCTCGATGGCAAAATGATAGGTTATGAAACTATGGTCCCAAACAGTCCTCTATTTAATGATTAATAGTTTATTAAATAATAAACAAATGTTTTGTCCTTGTGAGCTAAATAAATTCAGACCAAGCAATGAAAAACTCAATTTCCCTTTATACAAAAGATAATTATTTGTGTGAGAAGGTCATTTACATAACCAAATCTGCTATCCTTGTATTCTTCTAGGCAGGATTATAAGAAAGTTATTTGACATTTGAGAAAATACATTCAATTCCTCTTCTTTTCCTCTTTCAAGGACCCCGCTACTTCGCTAACTATAACATAAAAGCTGTCAATGACTTTTGCGCTGCGTCGCACTCCACTGGCTTATTTCCCTCTTGAAGCCTGCTCCATGTAACTGAGGTGCTGTCTGTGTGTCCTTGTTCTGAACGCCTGTCACAGTAGATAGTGCCTTCCCTCGGAAGTCAGACTCAAAGATGTGGAGTAGGGAGTTAGCCTGCCTGCAGAATTTTCAGAAAGTCTTTTTCTCTCCCTTAAAATACATTTTCCATCTCATTTACCATTTTTAGAAGACAGAGAGCCTCTGTTTAAATCTAAATTAATAGAGCCAATCTCTTCACGGATTTCAATGCAGTAAAAATGCAGTCTGCAAAATTACTTTTCACTGTACTGAGGGCAATTTTAAATTTAGATAGTTTTCTCATTTTGCATGGGTAATCTCAAAAGCTTTGTGCTACAGACAATTCAATTTCACATGTATATTAAGGCCAAATTTTCATTTCCTGCCAAAGTTAATAACCTTGTCTGCTCTTTCAAAGTGGCTTGGTGTTAGTAATTCCACAAGCTGATGATCAGATGTACCAACTCTTAAGGTTTGCAGACAAGTGTACAGAACCGCGTATGCGGGTAAGAAAAAAAATCTCCTTTTCACAAATGATCAGTGTCAACAGCTTCTTCCAGAATTAGGTCCTTAATAGGCTTCATCTCCACCCATCTCACGCAACTGCTGGCAATCCATTTAAACTGTTACCCTTTCATTTTGTTCTCCTATTCCCACTGCTGCCTGAACTCCCCTAATTAAGTTATGTAAGCACCAGGGCCAGATAATGACATGACCGAGATCCAAGAAAATAAAAAGTGATTAAATACAAGTCCAGTGATTGTTTTCCTTTTCAGACTTGGGTCTCTCATGATCAACAATTCCCCTTGGCTCAAATATTTAACAAATAAAACCTATTAAGGTTTACAATTATAAGATTTCATGTATTATAAAAAACAGGTTATTTCTCATGTCTTACAATATTTCATTCTTTTTCTATTTCAATACTTAATATATTCCTATTCGTTATTCTGTCCAGATTCTGCAATTCTAGATTTGCAGGTTCCCCTCTCTCCTTCTGTTTTGGGCCTCAGTGCTGTATTTTGATTGGAGTCTTCTGCAGGTTGCAGTTTACAGCATCTGTCTTCCCTGTCAAAGCACCCATGGACAAAAGACTAAGTGATGAATGTTGCTGCCAAATAGAAGCAGTTCCTTCATGTACTTATAAACCAGCGTGGGTCAGGAAAATAAGACAAAAAGAATAAGTCAAAGGCATGTCATGCCTTATCAATAATTTTCATCCTACGTATTTGAATAAAAAATGTGGAAATTAACTGCCTATCACCAAATGTTTTAAATCTGATCCTTATGATCACCTTCATATAAATATCAAAGACTTAAAGATAGCTGGCCAGAGAAGAAATAAAGACACAGCTAGAAGGACTCTTGAGTCTTCTTAAGGGAAAACACATTCATTCCTCACACATATACTCACAGGCCTGGTCCCAGCAATATTTTAAAAAGCTTTTTGAAATGTCATTTTTGTCAAAGTCTGTTCTCCGTGGGAAAAGTCATAGTACTGCACGACTTAACAGGTAAAACACCAGTCTCTTTCCTCACCCCACTCTCGCCCCATTCCTGCTTCTTAGAGGCAACCACTTTGAGAAATGTCAGTCACTTCCTCTATGATTTGCCTGTAATTGCTAACTCTAAGGAATACTGGTTTATTCAAAGATTTGGGGTTTCACTTAAAATGCAACATTTTAGGCATGGGAGGGGAGTAATATTCATTTTTTGGAAGTTCACTGAAGCTGCATTAGAAGGTTTGGAATGGGGGTGGTGTTCAGGAAGCACAATGGGAGCAGGCCTCAGGAGCAGGAGTGAGACACAGGGCAGGTGGGTGCAGTGGAGATGTAGAGTCAACTTGAAAGGCACTTGTCCAGAAGGTAAGATCTACAGCCCCTAGTGGAGAAGGACTGAAAGAGAGACCTCCTGATGGTTCCAAGCATCCAGCTTCAACAGCCAGATGGACAAGGACACCATCTACTAAAAAGGCGACACCTCTGCCAGGGGCCAGGTCTGTGAGGGAGGACTGGAGTTGTGTCCCTGTGTGAACTCACCCCAAATAGGATTCAGGTTTGGAGAGGACACATAATCACCTCCGGAATAACAACCACCTCTGCTGGTCACGAGGTCTGGTACAGAATGACGCTGAGCTTCATCTTTTTAATATTTTCCTTCTTCTACCACAGCCTATGTTACTTCTTTAAAATGTGACAGAAAACCATTTTTAGGTACCTGCATTCTTGGGCTTCAGTCTGAATATCTGGCAAAATTTCCTTGTATGCTTTTTGTTAAGAAAAATGTAGGATAATAGAGATAGGCTTCCTTCTATCCTTTCACTTTTTATTTAGACCAGAAAATATTTAAATGAGATTTGAATTTTGGTATCATTTAACTGTCAAAGTTTAACTGTAAAAATATTAATTTTATAATTATTTTATGTTAAAAAGCCTCTCTTTTGAATCTGGATTATTTTGATATTTTCATTAATATAAAAATTAAGTTAAATATTGTTCTATGTTTTAGTTGGTCTACTCTACAGTGACTAGAGCTACTAAGCTATGAAAATTAAGGCTTTATGTTGAATTTTACTATCTTATAAGATTTGCTCACATATATGCCTTAAACATATGGATATAGTTTTAAAAGGAAAGTAATCCATAAGAATAAGGATAAGGTGAGAAATGTGCAAAGCAAAACCTAATTAGGTGCTATTTCCCCATGAATCCTAAAGTCATTAAATCAATAAAGTATTTGGATACTGTTTTAATTCTGGTGTAAATGATTCCGGTGCATTTTAAAAGTAGTTGCACTAAAAGTTTAGGCAAGTAGGGGCTGCTTTTCATTAAAACAAAACAAACAGAACCTACATATCACTTCCTTTGTGGTCCCAGTGGCCAGAAGAAACCCAGACATATTACTACGACCTTAGACTTCTGGAGTCTTCCTGATTGCTTTAGAACTGCAGTGTTAAGTGCTATACATAGTTTTTAATCATCAATCTCTATAGAAATGTAATTACAAGTGGATAAAATTTAGAATTCAGTTTCTCAGTTACACTAGCCACACCTGAAATGTTAAAACAGCCACGTGTGGCTAGTGGCTCTTGCAGTGTTCAACAGAGTGACATTTCCATCACTGCAGAAAGTTCTAACAATAGGACCATCTGAAGGCCTGGGATGGATGTCATTCTACACAAGAAGATCAGCAAGTCTGGCATGGCCTTGCAGCTCATCCTAGGCTTTTCTTGGTTTTGAAATGTTAGTAGCTAATCAATTGAAAGAAAAAATACACCATGAGTATCAATGACTCTACTGTAGGGCTGGGGATTTAGCTCAGTGGTTCCACCGCTTGCCTCGCAAGCACAAGGACCCGAGTTCAATCCCCAGTACCAAAAAAAAAAAGACTCTATTGTAATGGTGTCAGTCCTGGCTTTCTGTATGAAAGTTCTGGGGCAGATTGTTCTGCTCTGCTTCCTTCTACAGCTACTATTCTGAGATGGGAGGGTAAACTGTTTGTTTAGGGGTACTTCTAAATCCATAATTTCCTCACTCAGCTACTTATCCCCAGCAGTAATATAAATACAGCCAGCTGTTGGGAATAATTAATACTGAGCCTTTGAATTTCTGAGGGATCATTAGTCCTATTCATCTTGACCAATCAAGACCTTGCTGTGTCTCAAATATAAAGAGATGATGCAAATCTCCAGAGATAAATGATTCTCTCAAAAACACTTCTCTGTAATTCTGCGTTCTAGAAATTATTCAACATTTTTTCATTTATTTTTCAACCAGCCTACCATGGTATAATAACATTTGCCCTGGTACTTCAGCTCTGTAAGGTTAATTCCTTATAGGTCAGGGGTTTTTAGATTCCCTTCGTGTGCTCTGGTAAGAAAAATCATGGCCAGGTCAATGGCCAGTAATTCTGAAAGACAGACACTTCCTAAAGGAGGGGCAATGGGGTGTTAGTCTAAGTTCAAATAAATTGTTCCTGCACTGAAACAAAAATTCTTTACCATTTACTATGTTTTCTTCCTTTCTGATTTAGGGGAATATAAGACGTGGAAGTTTTCTCTGATTAACCGTATAAAGTTTGATCACCTGCCTTTCTGTATCAGGCTGGTGCTTTCCTATTTTAATAGAAATGTTTCCCAATTGTAACTGAATACTTGGGCACATGCATTTCTGTTTCATCGATAAGATTACAGCTGTCATTAGGGCAGCATTCACATTCCAGCCACGGTTTTTCTGAGCACAAACAGGACATCTGCTCAGTTGTCAGATTAAAGCTGAGCATCATGAGCAGCTGCATTTCCAAATATTCTAGTGCTTTTAATAAGGTAATCTAGGTAGAAAACTAGTCATGACCTTGTACCTTTAATTTAATAATATTATCCCAAACAAAGGAGTGGAAAAGAAAGGAAAGAGGGCAAACAAGTACTCTGAAGACAGGTTTTCTCAATTTCCAGAGCTGAACTGCACAATAGGAAAGAGGAGATTAAAAAAATAAAAGGGGTGGAGGAGACACTATACTTTCCTTCTCCTGCCCTCAGAGCCCTGCAGGCAACTGCTCTGGAAGTGTCACATTTGGACATACCCTTAGCCTTTGCCTCAGACTGTCACAGACGGTCACAGTGGTGATACATCTTTTAGCACAGCAGTTGTTAAGAACACTGGCTCTTCACATTGGGACTAACGCCTGTCTGTGCCACTTAACTAGCTGTGATATTTTTTTGTTACCAGGGATTGAACTCGGGACCTTGTGCTAGTGAGGCAGGCACGGTGCCACTGAGCTAAATCCCAGGCCCAACTAGCTGTGATTTCAACTTACTTCCTAAATCTTCCTGTGCCTGAGCATCTCTACTTGTACATGGAAATGACAGTAGCTACTCTATAGAGTTATTGGAAATCATGCTAATCACTTAGCACAGTCCCTGGCTTACCATAACAACTCAGTAAACACCCAACTCCATTAGAATGTGAACCTCGACAGGCGCTCAGTCACTTTGTCTTAACTCTGATTCTTGACATAAAGGGACAGAGCACAGAAGGAACCATATACTCCCTCTTCCCATGTTCCTGCCTTTGTCTTCTCTGAACTGTGAGGTTGGGAACATGCTATCTGGCTTCTCTCCTTAGCTCTCTGAAATCTGCTCTGTCCTCAGGCTCTATCACTTTACCTATTTCCAATGTGGCCATGGGCACCTTGCGCTGTTCAAATGCTGTTTAGGTGAAGACTAGGGGTGATAAAGAGGAAGCCCCCTTTACAAATGGGTCTACACAATTTGCCTTTCATCTGTTTTACCAATTACAAAGCATATATTATGAACTCTGATTTCTGGTCATGTCTCAACTGAATCAGGAGTTGGATTAAGTGACTTACATCCTAACAGATATGAAATGAGTTTAATTCTCATCCTTTCTCCATTCCATCTAACTTAAAGTAACTGTTTTTAGTTTGCATAGGTAGTAGCTAGAGTTGCAATGGCAGAGCACTTTTCATTCATTCATTCATTCATTCATTCATTCAACAAATACTTATTAGGCAACAATTACTGTATGGACCTGGCATTGTGCCAAATGTTGAAGTTTTTGGAACCAAGGGCTGGGGATTTAGCTCAGTGGTGCTGCCGCCTGCCTCTCAAGCACAGGGTCCCAAGTTCAATCCCGGGTACCAAAAAAAAAAGAAGAATGGAATGAAAATGACAAGATACAGTTGCAGCCTTCTTGGTGTTGTCTGTAAAAGTCAAATTACTTAGATACATCTTTACTGCCTATCATTTCTTCCGATTTTCTGACAACTCTCACCCAGTTCTTTGTGCACTGGTAACATCTAACCCTATACTTGTTTCAAGCATGTCTTAGTGGCTGAAGGTAACTAGAGCAAAATGATGTCGACTGGCAACACTCCTGGCAAAGATTTCTATTAGTGATTGAGAAGGGCTCTAATAAAGCTTGCATAGATCCGTGCACTTCATTTCTTCCACTTGCCCTAACAGCTCTGACCGGGAGGGATAGGTTCCTCTTGTGAAGGTGAAGGACATTTGGTGAGGGCTCAAATTCGACACTAAAATGTTGGCTCTGATGTACGGCTACTTCATAAGGAGATCAGATTACAAAGAAGACAGCAGGCCAGAGTGATTCCTTTCTAATAAATCTGGTGTCAGCGGTAACTAAGACCCGCATGCTGGAGCCAGAGCTCAAAGCCTGTACATTTGGCAGATCAGAGGAACAGCATCTTGGAACACTGTAATGACTTGCATTTAGAGTGCAAGCTAATAGTACTCTAAGGATTACACTGTGTATCCTCTTACTTAAAATGTTATGTAGCACTTGAAAAAGGGAAATATATGCCAGACTTAGCCTCATTAACTTTGTGAGTTGGTTACAGAAGCTTGGGTCATGTCTTTAAGAACTAGAGTCCTCTGACTGTGTGTGTGTTAAGTGTGAGCTGATCATTTCTCCTAGGAATCATCATAGTTAAGAGTGAGAAAAAAATGAAATTAAATGAGAGCTAGCACTTTCCCTCATTTTTTCTTAAAGACCCAAGTGAGATGAGCCATCCCTTGGGTTTACTAAACTTTTTTACTATGTTAAAAGAAATGGGTCCACAAGGCCCACTCAGTAGCTGACCATGGTATTTGATTATGGGGGCCTCTGCAACTATTTTCTATACTGTGGGCTCCTATGTGTATGGTGACGTACACCAGCAGTTCCTGATGGGGCACCAGAATAAGCAAAATATTTCCCTTGCTACACATGCCGTGAGCACATACTGAAAGAATGCCTGTAAAACTACTGGGAAGGGATTAAGGCTAAAAACATAACTCAGTGCTTATTGCTGGCATATGTCCTACATCAACATCATGACGCATTATACTTCAAGGTACTACATTTCATAAGAGAAGAGTCTGGTGAAAAGAACCAAGGCTGTCCATTTAAAACACTACTCATTAACAGCTGAAAGAGCTAATTGATTTCCTACTATGGATAATAATTCACTCAAGAAGATCCTCACCAACACATTTCAAATACAAGCAATTATAAGAAAAATCTTGTCTTGGACCAATTAATTTTCCATCCTGAAATTACATTGAATATATTAATGGATTAGTAAGGGGGGGAAATGTTTTCCATAAAGTAATGCTGGAGATTTCATTTATCTAGTTCCAACTGCCCATACAGTTTTCCAGGGGTTCTTTATGACCAATCAAAAATAACTTTTCTCAATAGACTTAATGGTGATTATTCCTGCATATCTAATAAACTTTGTTGCCCTCTCTCTTTCCAGATTCCTTTCATACTCCATCAGGGCTTATTCAGATTTTTAAAAAATAAAATATGCAAATCTGACTAGTTATTTGCCATTTCTAAAATGTCTGTCCTATACAAGTATAGACTGTCATTGCTCAAACTACTCCCTGTCAGCTTCTTTAGAAATAAATCCTCTTCACTTGTAAAATGTACAGAATAAACCCAAGTGCAGAAGCTGAGTATAAGTATTCCACACCCCCTCCCCCTGCCCCTTTTCTTAAAGAACATAACTCAGGAGTCAGAAGCCAAGCTGGGGCTTGAATTGTAATTGTGCCACCTGCTGGCTGTGTAACCTTGAATGAGGTACACGGACTTGTTTTGCTTCGTTTTGCTCCTCTGTGAAATGGAGACAGGACTGTTTCCATGCCCTGGAGCTATTTCAAGGGTTAGAATAGTGAACTGATGCAAAGCACTTAGGATGAAGTCTGCATATAACATTAGCTTTTGTATACTTTCACACACATTTTGTCATTTAAGTAGCATAACTACTAACAGGAATTGCTTTTGGATCTTACTCCTGTCTTTCAATAACTGAACGATTAGGAAAATGCACATTGCTAATCCTCATTCACTTGGAAATCAAAATTCATTCAATACATTTTATTATTAAATTACTGGATTCTTTTTCTGAACAGTAATGTATAGCAGTAATTTGTTAACTCTCAATTACTGCCTAAAGAACTGATTAATCACTGCACCCTTTTCCTAGATAAGTACAAGAGAGACCAGAGGGATTTATGGCAAGTACTGCCTCATTTGACAATAAGAGACAGTTTTGGGTTTTAAAAAATATTCCTCTTGGATGGAGGGGCTGAAGGAAGGGCAGGGGAATGGGGAAAAAAAAAGAACCAAGAGAGATTATGTAAAGGTGCAAATTTCCAATGATGAATGTCATTATATTGCATACCTAAAATGTACCAATAAAATTAAATTAAAACATTTTTTCCTCTTTTCTTTCCTAGGGTCACAGAGCATTCACTTCTCTGTTGTGAACTGGAAAAGATTCATGGATCAAGCTTATGGTATAACGCCAATAGGTGTAAATATGTAGGCTTCAGTGGAAAGGATGTTTGAATTCTAATAAAATTCCATATTAACCTCTTTCATCGCTATATTATATCCTCTACTTCTATTTTAAAATAAAAGCCAAGGTAATTTCAATTGTACAATAATTTATGAAGTGAAAATAAAATACTTTCTAAAGCAATTATTTGCTTTAAAATTTGTTTAAACTTGTACATATCACTTCAACCAACAAAGCATTTTGTATGGATGGATTACTTGGAATGACCCTATATTCCAAGTCTTAATCTTATTTGATCAAACAGTAACTATAAGACTGTACTCTACTGGGGAATGAAACATAATGAATTGGATGGTAAAGTTCCAGCTGGGTGTGGTGGTGTATGCCTGTAATTCCAGCACTTCAGAGGCTGTTGTAAGAGGACTGTGAGTTCAAGGCCACCCTGAACCATGCAGTGTGACCCTATCTCAAACAAAACAATAAACACAACAAGATGGCAAAGTTCTAATTGTAATAATCATTTCCCAAAGTATATATTACACGTAGAGGCACTCTAGCAGAAAGTTTAGTAAGCATATTGTTACCACTAGTCTCAGTTTTTGCTGCAAAGACAGGATATGGGAAAAATTATCGAACTCCAAGGTTTTGGTCTTAAGTACATAAGTACCACTAAACACAAGGGTGCTTCGTCCTCTGACTAGAACTCTCATTTTGAAGATCCAATGAGCAACAGAGACAAATCTATACACAGTATGAATAAAAGACATTATGCAGCCCAAGACATTGGGCAGCTTGAGTCATGAAGCAGAAGCAGACACATGTGACCATGGGGTTTAACGCGGATGCACGACAGAAGCAAATTAAGGACTGCAGACTCCCATAACAGCAAATATGAATTCCAGAGGATGCAGAAGCAGGAGAAAGACAGACATTAATCAAGCCAGAAAATAGCAATGTTTCACAATATTAATTCTAGAATTAGTTGCTGTTCTCTCTAGATTTAAGCTACAATTAGCTCTCGAAATACAATGATTTGGCATTCCCATAATACTTCTTTCTAGAGTAGGCTTTATGAAAAGACTATTAAGTATTAAAATGAAGAAAAAGATGTAAAAAATAAAGGAGTCATGAAATGATACAAAAATGAGTCTCCCTTGAGACAAAGAGCAAATAAAATATTGCTTAGCAATTTTAAAATATTTTGTTATTGATAAAGTTATTCTTACAAAAGCCCCTCCCCAGTTGGACAAGAGGGTTAAGAGATCCTTTTGCAAATGGAAAATTAAGGTTCACTGTCTGTGCAAAATAAAGGAATAAAGATCATTTCTTTGCTACATAGGAGTTAAAACAGGGATTACTAGGTTTTATCTAAAAATCTACTCTTTGCTTTGAGAAAAGAACAGAACCTCAGGTAACAGACTACACGTTTATCATCCATCTTTGCTGACAACAGTGACCACATGGCTATGTATAAGTCAATGCAAAATAGGTAGAATTAAAATACTAAGTAGGACTTCTAAGAAATCAATTTCAAGGGAATGCATTCTTCTTTGTTTCTTCTTCCTTCAAGCAGCCTGAAAAGCTAATGTAATGGCTGGATCTTTTGCAGTCATATTGACCAAGAGGTACAGCTAGTAACTGAGGAATTAGGAGGCAGAAAGAAAGCAGACAAAGTCCCTACTAACTTCCTGAGGCTACCATATCAGCCCTAGACTGCCTCCCTCTGGCCTTCTTTCACATGAGTGAGAAGTACATTATCTAATTTAAACCACTATAATTTTGTTTTCTTTTTCTGAGTATAGATAGATGAACCTAATTATACTCCAAGTCCTAATCCTATCTGGATCAGCATTAGCTACCAGACCGTATTTCTACTGGAGAATGATATTTACAGGAAAAGATAGTCACTTAAAGTTCTAACTAATTATAATCATGCAATTTCTTATACAAATTGTATAATAACAGAATAATTTGCAAAAGCTTTCAATGTATACCAATAACAAATATTAAATATCAATACTGAAGAAAAAAGTTTTAAAGATTTTCTACAAAAAATTAATGTTTCCCAAAGTAATACAATTTTGGATAAGTTAGCAACAAGAGAAAGCCATAAGGTAATACTTTTAAATATGGTCCTAAATTTGTTGCTGAACAAAGTTAAAGAACTATCATCCTTGTTTCCTAAGAACTATCATGTTTAGAAAGATAACATGTGACATCCACAAAGCAATATACAAATATATACATCTTTATATAAATATTGCTTTAACACAAAACACCAAGTATTTTTATTGTGTTTTTTGTGAACAAACTTTTTGGTAATACAACTGCAGTTAAGAACAGACACAAGTTGTTAAGCCACAACATAATGGAAGACGAAGGTTTTAACATGATTTTTCTATGCTCAAATCAGATTTAGTTTCCTATGCAACTCAGAGCTTTATGTTACTCAGATTGTCTGAACACTGGCACGAGGCAGAATTTTACTTATCAAAACACTGCAGAAGACAGTCTATTTTATGTGGGAATAATGGCTTTTTAACAGTGTTCGATTAGGGGATATTAGAAACCTTGCCTCAAAAGCCATTAGCAAATTTATCTAGAAGATTTTTCGCTGTATCATAAAACAACCAGCAACTGAAAACATCCTAAAACTGCTTCGCATGCCAGTTTGCCTCAGACACTTGGCATATAAGCTGTTTTCAGGGGCTAGCAATGAGTGTCAGTGATACTTAGGGACAAAAGATATTGGCATCCAAGAAGATGATGCTAAAAATCTCATATAGCCACAAATTTTAAACAATTTGCATTTTACTTTGAAGTGAAATTTCTTTTTATAAAGAAAGCTTAATTTTTACTTTCTCAACTAGCCTTAGCAATTAGGGAGGTCTGACTGATGGCTTTCCCAATATTATCAATTAATTCAAATTTGGAAATCAATCCCTACTTATTTTCCTCCTAAAGCAAAGTGCCTTACAATAATATAAGCTCATCTGAACAGGTGACTTAGAGGTTTAAGTCATTCTTTTTTGTAACCAATCCTGGAATTAAGACTAGCCATTTATCTCATTCTCTTTTTTTCTTTTATTTTTTTGGCTAGAGATAACAAAATAATAGAAACTGAAAATCTGGTCTGGGCCTTATGTATTGCTACAATGTGACAATGAAGAGCAAAGCTAAAGGCAGCTGTGTACTGTGGTGTCTAGTTTGGTTTGAATTTGGAGGATTCTGAAAAAAAGAAGTAATGTTTTCTGATGAAATTAATGTACCAATTACAACAGACCTGCATGCAACACAACAGCTAATAACATTTGTAACTTCCTTCTTGAAGTTTAAATACTTTGCTTTTATTCTTATGTTAACATTTTTTGTTAAGCTTCTAAAATCCACAAAAGTATTAAAACTAAATTATAACAGGTATAGCTGAACATTATCTAGTTTATTCTGATAAATATTGACTTAAGACTCCCTGGGATTTCAATTCTACCAATTTTATCTGCCTTCCCTATCTTCATGAGGAAAAACAAAGGATTGCTAAAAAACTGCTATAGGAAATTTCATTCATGAAGAAGCTCTCTTACTACAGTTTATGCATCACCATCTGCACTGAGACCACTGATGTCTGTAGAATACAATGTAAAATTCCTAGATCTGGTTCACAACCTATAGGATCCAAATCTGTGCTGAGAGGCCCAGTACATAAAACATCACTTAAAATCAAAGTCCTTAAACTGCAAATTTATTCCTCTTTGTCCATTTGTCAAAGTAAATGGGAAACAGTGAGTTTCTAGACTGCTTTCCCTTTTCTGTCTCTCTATACTAGCTAAACTAATTGTAGTTTTTCTACTTTTTTCTTTGGTTTCTCTCTCACATTTTGGACACGAATGTGCTATTTTTCCCCAAGTGCTTCCAAGCTTTTAGATTGGAAATACTGAGATGACACACCAACCAGAGATGATCACACAGAAGGTCTGGTTCACAGAACTGATGCTTTAACTCTAGCTCCTGTATAGATCTCAGCATAGATCTTGAGCAATTGCTCAAAAAATGACACTTCTAGTAGTTTTATTTCCTGAGAATAATCATCCTCATCTCTGTTTTAGGCAATGTATTTGAGAACTCTGCCCAATTCTCCCTACTGAAATTCCACCTCTAAATTAATATGTAATGCTGAAAACCAGTTTTTCTCCCCATAAACATCAGGCATGAATGCTGGCAGTATGTTTACCATGCCCTGAATTCAGGGCACTGGGAACCCTCCAACTCTAGGAGGTGGGAGTCACGAGGTGGAGAGCATAGCACCTTGTGGAGGCAGTGACTCACATGCTGATGCAGCAAGCATTTCAGGGTGTGGCCCTCAGGCAGACAGCACTGCAGAGGGGATGCTCAGCCAGCTCACAGCCGGCCTCCATACCTGCCCAGCCAGTGTAACTGGTGCCATCACGAGGGTCTGCTGACTTCAGGCCTCTCTCCATCTGCCGAAGGAGCTCCTGAATCTTATTGGTCAAGCGTTGTGAGAACTCAGGAGTCAGCTGTAGATATTAAGGGAAGAAAAAATATCAAGAAATACAGGCCACTCAACTTCCTGCACTATAGGCTACCAGAAACTGAAGAGTACAGTATTTCATTTCCATCTAAGTCACATTTTTCTGTCTGGGAGAACTATCAACAGCAGCAGATTAACAAAATCAAAAAGTACTACTGTTTTTCTACTCAAAGCAAGAACTATTATTAGAACTTAAATGTTGTATATAAAAATTTTCAAGTAATAGGGATTATCTATTACTTAAACCAATATTGTTCATATAATCAAAAAGTCATTTTATTAAATTAACCACAAATTAAAAGACATTTACTGCTCTGAAGCCATTGGATTCAAACAGCAGCAATGTTAATCCCCTGAAAGAAACATTTTGGTTTTATTTTTTTTAAAAAGATGCAAATTTTTTTTCTTGTTTTGAGAAAGGGTCTCACTATGTAATTCAGGATGGCTTTGAACCCTCTATGTAGCCCAAGCTGGTCTGGAACTCATGGTGATCCTCCTGTATTTGCCTCCTGAGGGCTGGGATTATGGGCACGTGCCACCATGCCTGGCTTATCGGCATTTTTTTTAAAATTGAAGAAGTAGCATAAGACAAGCAGAACACATCCATGTACCTTAGGAACCTCAAGCATAGTACAAAGAATGTTAAAGGTAGCATCAAAATTCCTCTCTAGCACAGTCCCATGAAAAAGGACGGATCCTAGGTACTGCTGAGTGCATGAGCCTGGCTATACCCTTCCTGTACCAGCTGAGTGATAATCTCTTTCTGCTCAGGTACCTTTACAGACTCAGCTTGGTGACACCTGCCCCACCAACTCTACAGGTACTCTGAAGATTAAAGGAGTTGTGTGGAACAGGTCACTTCCACTCGGGGACATAAATACTGACAGTTTTTAACCATTCTTTAGCAGGCAAGGTCTATGACAAGGAATAACGTGCACATGGCTTGAAGGCACACCACAGCCGGGCTCTGGGGTCAGGAACATCCCACAGGTAGGGGAAACTGTGAAGCCCTCATAATCATTAATCGATATACTTTATGTATCATTCACTTTAGGAACTTGCTGTTATCCCAGAATTGGATTTTTCTAAGCTGTAAAATTTCAAAACAATGTTGAGGAACATTACAAGAGCACAAACATTTTATTTCACCATGTAAGATTTGTAAAAACAAATCTAACTACTGCTTCATATCATCTTAATACTAGGAAAAGCTAGAAGGTAGTATTAGAATTACTAATTTAAAAAGACATTGCCTTCTGAGGAGCACCCTGAAAAGGCACGTCAAACTTTCTTTCTTTTTTGAGACAAGGTCTCCCTGTGTAGATCAAGCTAGCCTTGAGCTATATAGCCCAGGCTGGCCTCGAACTTGCAGTGATTCTCTAGCCTCAGCCTCCCAAGTGCTGAGATTATGTGTGTGCACCACCATGCTCAGCAGGCAAATCAAACTTTCAACCATATCTGTATTATTTATTCTGAAGCACCACTGTGATTCCTCACTTTACACTCTGAAGAAACCATTGTTTGACCAACACACCTCTGTTATTTAATTTCTGCCAAAAGGTTAAGATTTCAACAAGAAGTGAAAATATTCATTAAGATAAAATATACTTTAATATTAATATACAGGCCTATAAATCTCAGAAAGAAGAGTGCATACACATGATAAGCCACCTCCAGTCATCATGGAGAATTTGCCATCTTGCTTGGCATTACTTACAGAGGCCAAGAATTATGAGAACGCCCAAACCTCAGCAAGGGAAGTTACTTTCTGCTTGGCATATACTACATTTAATAAAGGTGACCTGAATGAAAATATTGACTGCATTTGGCTGATGACCAAATTATTCATACTCTAGCAATAATGTGATTGAGTCTCTAAAAGCCTTTTCTTCATAGATGCCACAAAACAGAGCAATTCCTTATTGAAACGTTTGAGTTAACAAATTAAGTAGGGCAGATCTCTAGGGTATAATCTTTTGGGTTCAACATCAAATAATCTTAGAACCCCTATGCTAGTTTTTCAGTAGGATCTGTCCAAAGACTATGTGGGACAGTAAATTACATTGTTATTTTTGGATCAAAGGTTACATTTATGAATATCATTTTTTCCCTTGCTTCAAAATGAATTAAATTTGTAAAAAGCGCTTCACTTATAAGCAGCCTAAATAGTGTACTACACTCGTACTGAAGACTCCTGTCAGGAGGACACACCCTCCAGTGTTTTCTTTGCTAAGTTAGCATGAAACAGCTTGTCCTCCTCCAACAACACATACACTTCAGCTTCAGGATCTGCAGAGCTAGGCAGCATGCAGGCCCAAATGGCCAAAGGGAAGCATCTAACCTCAAGATAATCATAAATAGCTTTCAGGCTGACCTTACATCCTTATACAGTTTGTTAGCCTTCGACCCTCTTCCCCATCTCTTCTACCCGTGTTTATCTATAAAAACCAATGTCTTAAGGGCTGAACCAATAGAGCCACACAAAGTGAACATATGAAAGCTGTAAGACCATTATATCACACAGGAAGTGCTTTTTGAAGTCTGCTAAGTGTCAAATAAATAAATTGGCGAAAAAAAAAGAAGCAAAAAAGCACGTATGCACTCAGGATGTCTCAAAGCTAGGCATTCTTAAAAGTGCTGTATTCCCTAAGAATTCACCCAGAGAGGTTACGAGAAACCTGCAGGCCCTGGTGTCACACACGCAGATTGGTCTTGGGCAAGTGCTTTCTGACTTGCTGACCGGTTTCATGCTCTATTGTTTTTTTATCTTTATTTTACCAGCTTTGGGGATGTCCTGCAAAGGGTGGCGATGGTACAAAGAATTTCAAGCCTATCTCCCACATCTCTCTTAGCATCAGTTTAAAGACATTCTCATCACATATCCAGTTTCCCCTCACCATTACCCTGCCTATCCCTGTGTAGTTTTAAAGGAATAACACAGCACATGTGAACACCGTTAGGATTTTCACCTCTACTTAGGAAGTAAACCAAAACAGATCAAAAATGCCAGCGACTTGATAAACTGTATAGCCCCAATTTTTATAATTTATATTCTCAGTGATTGAAGTTATTTCTTCTTTATCTCACACCCGACATTACATTTTATACATGCAATAGTATATTTTGTATATTTAAAATTTATTTTCTATATATTTTTTTCTCAAATCATGTTTCTTAAAAGGGGATTGTGATCCCTTTCGTGCAAGCCAGCGAGCTCCCTGCAGCCCTCGGGTGGAGGGCGGTTGGGGATGCAGGCGGACGGATCCCAAACTCACCCTCCCAGCAGAATCAAAGTAGCCTTCAGCCAGGGATTTGTTATAATCGGCATAAGGATTCGGGAAGGCCCTTTGAGCCATGACGCCGGAAGCGAGCCTGCAGGACTGGGGAAAGAGAGATCTCAGGCGGAGGCAGCGCCCGGGGGACCTCGCGGCCGCGACCCCCTTCCCTCCCGCTCCGCGCCACCGGACGGGGTCGGGGCTGAGCGGACTTAGAGTCCACTGAGGCCCGGTAGCAAGGGCACGGCACCTCCGCGAAAGGCTGCCAGGGCCCAGAGCCCACTGGAATGAATGGGGCCACTTCTGCACCCCACGTCCCCACGGCCGCGAGTCAAAGGAAAGGCGGAGGATGCGACCTGAAACCTTCCGTGTCCAAGGCCTCAAGTCAGGCCTTGTCTTACAATAACAGAAGCGGAGCTTTCACCGCCCACTTCCTGCCAGAAAGACCAATCAGAGCCTGCTCTAGGGTGGAGTCCCGCCTCCCCCTTTCAGTTGTTAAAGAGACAGCAGTGTGGGTTTTTTTTGTTTTGTTTTGTTTTTGTTTTTGTTTTTGTTTTTAGCAGTGTGGTTTTTAAACGGTAATACGGTACCTGCTAAATCCATTCCAGGATAGCAGCGGTGAAGATGTATCTTACAAAAAAGTACGAATGTACCCGTATTTTCTACCTTTCTTTAAAAAAAAATTTTAAGAAAGCAAATTGAAGTCTGCACTCATAAGAATTAGAATATTTTTTTAATGTGATAAAGAAAAAAGACTGTTTCGAAGTCTGAACATATTAGGATTAGATTACCTATGCACTAAAATTGTAGATGACGTGTTTCCAGAAACCTTAAGACCTTTTTATTTCATTTCAAAAGAAAGAAAAGGAACAAAACAAAACCACCACGGCCATTAGCAACATAATAAAACCAGGATATGTTGAAGAGCCATAACATGTCCTTTTGATATGGGGAAAAATAACTCCTAACCTGTTAGATATCAGATGTGCCTGAGTTCATGGTCTCACAACATCCAGGCACGTCCTAAACCAAAGGAGGAAGATAGGAGAGTTTTTTTGAAAATAATGAGAAGAATAGCTCCTGGATTTCCAAGAAGAGTCCTTAGTGGATGCCACCGAGGCTCTTTATCAGGGGGTAATTTATACAGCAAAATCACAAGGTAGATACAACATGGGTCAAACTACAATCAGCCTATAGGATTACAAGTATAGTTGCTTGGTAAACGAGTCGTGTAGCAAGGGTATATGGAAAGATTAAAGGCATTTTTGGAAAAGGATGGGTACGGTTGTTCTGGTCACCCATCTATGTATGTTGCCTATCTGTGCCCACTGAACCAGTTGGTGCTAAAGCAGTATAATTTCAAAAATAATCCTGATTTCGAACCACTGAGGTATATACCCAAAAATGTTGAAAAGAATGGGATGATTTTGCTCCAGGATCCCTATTACTGATATGGCTTCCTGGAAAGTGGTGAACTCAGGAGGAACTTGGGGGGAAGAGGGGAGGGGAGGAGAGAGGAGGGGACTGGGGGGGCGGGGAGAGGGGGAGAGAGAGAGAGAGAGAGAGAGAGAGAGAGAGAGAGAGAGAGAGAGAGAGAGAGAGAGAGAGAGAGATTTTTCAGGTGAGGAATTGAGATGATTATACTCCTCGGGTTTTTCTCCTTAATCTCCATTTCTCCTCCAGAAGACAACCACCACAATGTTTAATTGATATATTTTGTGGAAAATATATCATGTTTAGTGAAATGATGCAGTAAATACTTGAGAATCTGTGTTTTACACCTGTATTGCTTACTCTATGTACAGTTTGGTATTTTAGATAGTTGTATTGTATTTTCATAGTATGCCTCTATAATCTGTATTCTGTTGCTAATTACATAACACCACAGACTGGGTAAGTATAAAAATAGGTTTATTTCAGCATACAGTTTTGGAGGTGCAGGGTTAAGGGGCCACATTTGGTGATAGCCATTTTTCTGGTAGAGACCGGAGGTGACACAGAACATCACAAGACAAGAGATAGTCAGTATGTGTGGGTGTGTGTCTGTCTCTTCTGTTCCCCCTCCTTTACAAAGCCACCAAGATTCAGTCATGGGGGCTCCAGTCTCGTGGACCTATCTAATTCTACACACCTCCCAAAGGCCCCACCTTTAATCTCCGATAGTCATATTGTTTCCCCTCTCTTGAAACTTACACATTTAAGCCTGATTCAATCCATAGCAACCCCTATCTCATTTTACTAATTGTTCCCTAATTATGGGCATTATTTCTAATATATAATACTACAGCTTGGAATATTCGGGTACACGTTATGTTATATTATATATATATATATGCAGAAGCCAGTTGCTGGATCATAGGACATGCCTATAATTTCTCCAAAACTGACAGACTGCTTTCCAGGACTACTGGACTAGTTGATATTCCCTCTAATGGCATCTGATAGTTTCTCTCATTCTCATCACCTCTCCAATGCTTTATGTTATTTAGTGCTCTAATTTTTTATCATTCTAATGGATAACATAGAATCTCATTGGTATTTAAACTTCCAGTTCTTTTTGTTGCTAATGGTGTTGAACTTTTGTTTATATAATTGTTAGACAACTGGGCTTTACCTGCTCATATTCTGTACCTATATTTATAGTGGTTATAGCATTATTTTTGTGTTGATTTGCAAAAGTATTGTTTCTTTTGGAGGGCATAATCCTATGTTAATCTCCTTTGGCTTTAGATATTGACTATCTTCTTTAGTCTGTTAAGTTTCTCTAGGGCATCATTGAATTGAACTACAGGTCTTCATTTTGTTGAAGTTAAACCACCCAATTGTGTTATTATAATTTGAGGATTTAGCTTCATGTTCAGCAAAACTTTATTGACTCATAGACTACAAAGATGATTTCCTAGGTATTATTTTATTAGCTTTTAGCATTTTACATTAAAGTCTTTATCTGGAATTCAATTTTGACTATAAGATGTAGATCCAAATTTATTTTGGGGAAGGGAGTAAAATAATGAAAGTTCAGATACAGTCAAAGCATGAATAAGTCCTCTCTTTTTTCCTTGTAAAAAATCCAAAGATTTCAATTATATGACCCTTCTTTCCATCCCTTATAACGTCCCTTATTTTTTATTAGAGAGCAAACCCAGAGAATACTTTTTGGGTTCCAGGAGAAAGAATCAGACTTCAGCACTTGTACTTACTATCTGTATTAGTATCCTAGGGCAGCCCTAACAGAGTGCCACAGACTGAGAGGCTTAAACAACAGAATTATTTTCTCAAAGTTCTGAAGGATAGAAATCTGAGATCAAGATGTTGCCGGAGCTGTATCTTCTGGTGTCTCTCTGCTTGGTTTGTGTATGGCTGGTTTTTTTCTCTGCTTTCGTATGGTTGTCCCTCACTCAGCATGTGTTGTATGTGTCCTAACCTCTTTCATAAGGACACTACCTTATTAAATTAAAGCCCACATAGTGACCTATTTAAAGACCTCACATAAGCTTCCTATAGCCACGTACTGAAGTAGTGGGTTTGGACTTCAGTGTACGCATTGTTTAGCCCATAATATCTGTGTTTTCACCTATATTTAGGGTATGTGAACATATTTGTGGTTAGCACAGGTTTGATTGGATGGTTTATCAAGGACCTCTCCACTTTTGATAAATTTAGAATGAATTACACCTATATACTTATATATTATACTTAGGTATACACATACATTCATATATATTTCCTTCATTTGTAAAATTGTCTTGTGAGAACTCAGAAAATAATCATATTACTATTTTTAAAATAGAATACTTCTAGAAATCTTAGAAGGTTTATATTAAACAGAGAAAACAAATATCACCCAAGGGCTCTTTAGTTTCATTTTAAGATCTTAAATTCAAAATGTTATAACACGCATTAAGGTGAAATTTAAGTCATGGTTATAAAGGGGCCTGCAACATCATCGCTGAAGTGGAGAGGAATGCATTTCTGTTAGTCTGGATTGGCTTTGCTCTCTGTGACTATTCAGGATTTCAGGTACCCTCTATCTTGTCTTTCTCTCCTTACCTTTGTGTTATTCTTGCCGGCAAGGTCCTTGCTGGTCACGGGCAGGTCTACTCCAGCTCCTGAGAAGGTCAGGTAAACACAGGCATGCACAGGGCAGGTAGTGCAACTCGTCTTTTCCTCATTGCTTCATTGGCCAGGTGGCTGCTTCCCCTTGATGCCCAGGAGGCTGTGAAATGAAGTCTTTTTCTGAGCTGCTATGGTCCAGCTACAATGAAAGAAGAGAGAAGACTGACTGCTGCTCAGTTAATGGTCTTTCACAGGTAATGGAAATTGTAGTAATGGATACTACCTGTCTGCCAGTGAAAGGGCAACATATTTAAGTTTCTGTGGTCTTCCTTCTTCCTCTGACCTCACTGCACCAACATCTTCTCTTTTTTTTTTTCCAGTATATTACCGCAGACTTTGTTAGCAGCTGGATCATTGACCTATGATAGAAGATAGAACATCAGACTCCATATTCTTTCTTTTTCCCAGAAAACACACACACACACACACACACACACACACACACACAGAGTCAATCAATCAATCGATCAAATGCCCTTTACTTTTTTCCCCCCACTTTACTCCTAGGAATCACACTTTCATATTCTTGTGGAGAGAACTCTGTTTCCTTTCAGCTTGAAGCAGGAGTTATCCAAGTCTGAGTTTAATATCAACATCTCATTGGTTTAACAACTAGCTGGACTGTACTACTGAAGCAATTTTTTGTTTCATTCATGGCACAGAATTCATGGATTGACAGGAGCTATTGGCAGTGGAGGAAACAGGAACATAAACAGATGTACACCAGGCACACTTTGGTACACTTTTAATTTTCTGAAGACAGTATTTCCTATGGCACTGGCAACATTTCCTCCCTGTGTTGTCAGGACTGTTATTAGAGTACTGACAGATTCCTTTCTCTAAATGTACCTGCTGGGTGAGAGGCGCTATTATGTGAAACACAGGTCTGCTGGGGTTTCCTTGGGAGATTAAAAAGACGGAGTATAGAAGTTGGTAAAAGATGTACAAACACTTAAACTGTTTTTTCCTGTCTACAGTTAACTCTTGACAAGGGATCTTGATTAGTTTTCTTTTTTATTGTTGAGGGTGTATACTTATGCTATGTTGTCAAAATCATGTAGGCCCTCATTCTCTATATTTTTGAAGTGCAAAATGGAAATCATTATGTTCCTTACGTGGAAGTCCTTCTCACAAGAAAGAATTTTCAACCAGTTGGATTGTGTTTGCTTTCACCCACACACCACCATACAAACTCACTCATGAAATGTGATGTATTACCAAAGCCTCACCTGCTTGCATTCTGAGGTGTCCTTTGCTGAATCTGGCAGTCCTGCCTCCTGACAGGGGAAAGTAGCCAACAGAGAGACCCTGGGCTTTATAGTACTTCTTTTTAACCTTGGAAATTGTCTTACAACAGGCAACTTTCAATTATCTAAAGGAAAAACTTCAAAATTTTCTGACTTGCCTGGTCACCACATTATTTATACTTTTTTTCTTTTCTATTTGCAATAAGAAGCAAGAGTGAAAATGCATGGGTGAATAATTGTGAGTTGAGAGTAGTTTATCATAAGGGAGGGGAGAAGCTGCTTCATCTAGGTGATGTAAATTTAGCAATGGAATTTACAGATCTAGAACATTTGAAGAATCCAGCAGGTTCAGCCTGCCACCTTTATGTTAGATCATTGTAAACAGACTATGTTACTGAGCTGCCTATAGCACAGACAGGAGCTGTCACAGTGAAGGATGCAGCTGCAGGAAGGAGCTGATTTTATTGTCCTCATCACAATATCTGAGCTGAGCCTCAAAGCCTGAGACCTGGGCTATTCTCAGAACTGACCAAGAGAGGAAGGATGAAATTCTTGATGCAAATTTCCTAAGCCCTGAGGGTCACGACTTGTAGTCCAAGGAATCATACAAGACTTATTCCCTAGGTAACTCCTAATTTCTAGAGCACTAATTCTCATACAGTGTGTCACCTCAGGGTCTGATTCAAGACCCAGATTTGCAGATTTTGCTGCCAGAAATTCTGACTCAGGAGGTTTGAGTTGAATTTGCATTTAAAAAAATCTTCATATAAATCTCTTGCAGACCAGAGTTGTGTTAGTCAGCTTTCCTTCTCTGTGACAAAATATCTCAGAATAACAAGACAAAAGGTTCATTTGGGCTCATGGTTTCAAAAGATTCAGTCCATGGTCACTTGGCTCTGTTGTTTCTGGGCCTGTGGTAGAAGAGTGTGGCAGAGGAATGCTGCTCATCTCATGGCAATCAGAGAGAGAGAGAGAGAGAGAGAGAGAGAGAGAGAGAGAGAGAGAGAGAGATCCACAGGGACAAAATACAAAATACATTCTTAGACACATTCCCAGTGACATACTTCCTTCACTGTGCTCCACCTCCTAGTAATCCATTCAGCTATGAACTCATCAATGTAGTAATCATTTGAAGAGGTTCATGCCCTTGTGACGGAATCACTTTTCTAGGCCCCATCTCTGCACGTGGCTGCACTGAGGATCAAGACTTTAACACATGAGCCATTTGAGGGGACCATTTAGGTCTGAACCATAGCAAGAATCTTGGAGACAAGTTTGAATCTTTATATGATTCTCTTGCAGATTAGTGTTTGACTTATGCTGGTTCCACCAAGGGAGAGAAGAGAAGTTGCTGAATATAACAGCCATGGCTGTACATTACAGATTGAAATTCTGTGAATGATTATGCCTTGCAACTCGTCCCTGAAGTATTTCATAGACTACAGTTTAAAAAAATGAAAAGGAAAAAAGATATCAGTTCCCTGCAATCCAAGCCAATTTATAAGTAGCTATTTTACCTAGATACTTCGGAACATTAATAACTTCTTTTGACAGCTAATTAGAATTTTTTTGCTGGCTCATTCTTCTAGGATGTTTTCCTTAAATCTAACCTAAACATCTTTCAACAAGAAGTTTAAACATGTCTTGCGTAAAGTGGAGAACAGCTAGTCAAGACAAGTCTTTTATGAGTTTTAAGGCTTACTTTTGATGTTCTTTAGGCAGAATAATTCCATTTTATGCCTTTTCATCATGTGTACTAAGCTTTTCAATAAAGCTCCATAACATCAAGCCAGAGGCTAGGCAGGCTAATGCTGAGAGGACTGGGAGGTTTGCTATATCTCCATGTATAAGGCTGATAAACTTTGCAGAGACTGTGGTGGAGTTGGCAGGAACACTAAAAGGCCAAGAAAGAAGATTGATCCACAGTCCCTTTAATGACAGCATCTCCAGTTTACAGGGCTTTCACTGTGCGCCAGGCTGCTCTCTTATTTAACTATCTCCTTTCATTCTTGGGTCAGTCTCATAAACAGCACTACTTATTATTAACCTGCTTTTACCTGTGAGAGAACTGAGGCTTATATAGTTAAATCATTTTCCACAGTCACCACCTAGCACACGATGACCTCAGACTTACCCACTTCTCATCCCCTTACCTTCATCCAGGTAGCTCTTTCCCTCAGTATTTCCTTTCCCATCTCACTCCCTGCTGGCCATTAGGGCTCTTGCACTGCTGCCAGACATGTTTGCCTACTCCACCCCCCATTATAAATTCCTGATATTATCTCTGCTCCAAGCCTGTGTTTTCCTTGCTCCGAATATCTGAGTAGAATTCAAACAAACTGTTAGAAATGTATATGGTAAAAAGTAAATGTTTTAGCTAGGCTAGATGGTGCATGCCTGCAATCCTGGATATTAGGGAGGTTAAAGCAGAGGAACACAAGTTAGAGGCCAACAACTTAATGAGACCCTGTCTCAAAATTTAAAAAAAAAAGGAAAGAAAAAGGTTGGGGATGAGCTCAGTGGTTGAACAGCCACAGATTTTCCTGTGTCACTAAATCAATAAACTTTTGCATTTATGTCCAAAAACCATACATCTGTGTCCGTGTATCTTGTTTACACACACAGTTGGCTCTGCCTGAATGGGTAACCATGAGGCTTCTAAAATACTTCCAAATTATATTCTCTGATTCATTTGTTAATTTTTCTGTTTATTTGTTCACCCATTCACTCATTCTTCAAATAGATTTCAAATAGGTGTTTATGAAGCATTCTACTGTGCTCTGGGTTTCAGGAATACAAAATTGAAAAATAAAATCTCTGATTTACAATGTCTCCCAGTCTAATAAGAAAATGAGAAGTAAATAAATGATTGCAAGGTACATGAGTGACATGCTTTAAAATACTCAGGATTAGGGCCGGGATTTAGCTCAGTGGTTCCAGCGCCTGCCTCGAAAGCACAAGATCCCGAGTTTGATCCCTGGTACCAAAAAAAGAAAAAATAAAATAAAATACTCAGGAAACTATGAAAACTAATCTGACTCTGGGCAGTCAGGGAGATTTTCTGGAAGGTGATTTCTGAGCTTAGTAAAGGTGAGCAAAGGGTGCCCACCTTGGACAGAAAGATCAGTTTGTATACAGATGGAGTGAGTGAAAAATCAAAGAATTTCAGTACTAATAGCCTTGCCAGAAGAGAGGGAGGGAGTAGATGTCTGCAAGAAAAAGAACTGCCAAGGAGACACTAGTCCTGGGAGTCCTCATAGGATTGGCAAGAAGTTTGTACTTTATTCTAAAGATAATGGAGAACAGCGGGGGTGAATTTTCTTCTGACAAAGCTTCTCAGAACACTCTACTCAATCTTCCTGGCTTGTTGCTATTTCTTCCTTTAAGCTTCAACTCAGAATTGTAGAATTTTTTTTTTTTTTTTTTGATACCAGGGATCGAATTTGGGACCTTGCACGAGGCAGGTGGCAAAACCACTGAGCTAAATCCCCAGCCCTGGATTGTTTTTATTATAGCAAGTAATGCCTGGTTATGTATGTATTTATATGTTTATCTTAAAATATTACTCCTTGAGGGCAAGAGACTGTCTCATGCATAATTGTGTCCCTAGAATCTAGCACTAGTAGCTCCCTCTAGGAAGATTTGTTGAGTTTATAATTGCATGAATGAAACAGAAGTGAAGTCATGCTCTTCTGCTTCTCAAAGCCATCTTCTTTGGCCTCCTGGCTCTTAATCTTTCTCCTAGATTGTTGTCTTCTTCCTACTCTTATTTTGGCTTTCATTAATATGCCCTTCTTCCTCAGACTACTTTTGATATAGTAAGATTGCCCGCTACTCTGCTCTCAGTCCTCTCCCCATTTCACACTCTCCAAAATGATCTCATATGTGCCTGTGGCTTGCACTGCCTTCCATCTGCTACAGGCTTCCAGTGCCATACTGCTCACATACCTATATTCTGAGCTCCAGTTTCTATCTGAGCTTTAGTTCTTAGCTTTTGGTGAAGCACTATGGTTGAGAGCTTGGCTCTTTTACTGGAGGCAACAGGGATGGGTTTAGCTTCCAGCTCAACCATTGTATAGTCAAATTACTTAACTTTTATGGTGTGATCTTGTGGCAGAGCAAACTACTCACTGCATGAGCCAGGAAGTGATGAAAGAGAAGGACATTAGGGTTCTAATTGGCGCATGTCTTCAGTGACTTTAGAACCTTCCACCAGGTCCATTTCCTAAGGTTCCAACACCTCCCAATGGTGCCCCTCTGAGGATCAAGCCTTTACATATAGACCTCTGTGGGACCCTCATCCAAACATTGCACCCTGGCTCCTATAGGTTCATGTCCATTTCACAATGTAAAATGCATTTAGTTAACCAGTCCTGAGTGTCTTAAATATTCTCATATTGCTCCAAAATCCCAGTCCAAATTTTCCTTTAAGATTCAAGGAAAGCTCTTAACTGTATATCCCTGTAAAAGTAAAAAAAGAAATTTGCATAATTCTAGGATACTGTGGTGGTTCAGGTACTTTGTATATATTCTGCATAAGTCAGCTTTTTATTGCTGGGACAAAATACCTAACACCTGCAATTTAAAGGAGAGATGTATTTGGGCTCATGGCTTCAGCCCATGATTAACTGGCTTCAAGGCAGAAATATCATGGGAGAAGGGCATGGTGAACGAAAGCCACTCAATTCACAGCATCTGGGAAGCAGAGAGCAGGTGATGAGTCTGGGAGGAAGGGACCAGGGACCAGATTAGTTGCCAAGGTCATGCAGTCATGACTCACTCAGACACATTCAAAAGAGTGCTTTACTAATCTCCTAGGTTTCTCTTCAGCAATTCAAGAATAATGATCACATGTTCCCATTCCAGAAGGGAGGAATAGAAAAATAGAGGGGATTGGCCCAAAGGAAGACCAAAACTCCCCAGGGCAAACATTAGCTTTTAAATCTCTATGTCTGGAATCTGTGATACACTGTAGTGGGAGTTCGGCTCCTAAGGGGCTGAGCAACCCTGCCCTTATGGCTTTGCTGGTAGCAGCCCTATGATCACTCTTTTAGCTCTGTTTGCTGCCTGCAGTTTTCCCTGATGAGTATGCTTGTTTCTAACACTTCTACCTTTCTGGAATCACCATTGTGGCTTTGGGTTCTCTCTCACAGGTCCATTATGTATTTCCTGGTAGGGGGCTCCTTGTGAGGAGCCCTGTCCTGCAGAACACCACCTGATATCCCAGGATCTCCTTTAAAATCTCAATGAAAGGTGCTATGACTCCTTCACTTTTACATTCTACATGTATGCAAAACCAGTGCCATGTAGATAATGCCAAGGTCTGCTGCCATCATGAGTTGTACCTGTGCTTGCTGGAACCATGGCTGGAGTGAGCTCTGTGATTTGTCAGCTGAACATGGCAAAATGAATCCCAGGGAAGTGAATGTGGAAGAGGTTCTGAAAGAACAGTCACCCTGGGGCTCTTTTCTCAATCAATTTTGCCTCCCTGGAAAGACTCTGAAATGAATATGCATTTTACACTTTTGAGTCTGTGACAGGTGGGATGGCTTTGCAGATTCATTAGATTTCAAGGCATCTTTCCTATTGTCTTGGTACAAATCACTTATCTTTTTTTTTCATTGTCATTAATCTCTTTAGCAAGGCTCCCTCCTTAGATGTAATTTTATAGACACTCCTTTTCTAACCAGATTTTTTTCAAATATTTCCACTCAGCTCCTATTTACTAATTATTCTCACGGTAAATTTTGCAAAAAATAGCCAGTAATATCTATACCATAGGCTGAATGCTTCATTGGGTTGAAATTTCCTCTGTCAAGTAAGCTAGCCCATCACCATTCTGTCAAACTAGCCCATTGTCATTCTGGAAATGAATAAAATGCTGGTAAATTCTTGGTTGTGGTGGACTAAAGATGGCTTCTAGTCCAATTCCCTGTAGAATTCTCACTTCCATGGCCTTCACTGTCCACATTTCTATTAGCATTCCAGTCTTCTGAGCCCTTACCAGAATCACCCACTAAGCTCTGTTTACAATATTCTCAGCTTTCTCTAGCCTGCTCCTCCAGACTCTTCTAAACTCTTCCCATAAATCAATTCCAAAGGTTTCTCCACATCTTCAGGTATATAAGAGTAGCAAAGGCTGCCCCTCTTCTTGGTACCATTTTTCTGTTTTACCTTTCCATCACTATTGTGAAATACTTGAAGCATTTAACTTATAGAGAAGAAAGGTTTACTTTGGTTCATGGTCTTGGATGTTCCAGTCCATGATCAAGTGAACCCATTAGTTTTAGGCCTCTGGTGAGGCAGCACATCATGGTGGGAGTGTGTGGAAGAGGAGACTGCTCACCTTATAAGCCAGGAAGCAAAGAGAGGCATCCCTGTTTATTGTTCAGTTGTTTTCTACTGTATGGGCATACCACAATTTGTTTACTCAGTTACTTGTTAATGAACATTTATTTGGCCTGTTTCTAGTCATCGATTATTACAAATAAAGCTTCTAGTAATATGTAAAAGTCTTTGTATGGATATGCACTTTTTTTGGGAGGGGGTGTACCTGGGATGGAACTTGGGACCTTGCACTTGCGAGGCAGGCAGCGGCACCACTGAGCTAAAACCCTGGCTGCACTTTCATTCTTTTGAGATTTCCATGCCCTGAGAAATGGAATGGCTTGTAGTATGTTAACTGTATGTTTAACTTTAAGAAAGTAAATTGCTTAAACTTTGACAAAATGGTTGTACCATTGCACTCTTCCACTAGCAGTGTTTGAGTTCCAGTTCCTTTATATATTCACCAACACTTAGTTCAATCCTTTTAATTTTAACCACTCAAGTGGATTTTTATAGTTGTATCTTATTGTTATTTTAATGACCATTTCCTTAATTGCTAAAGCTGTTGTATTAGTTTTTCTGTTGCAGGGACGAAATACTTGGCACATGCAACTTAAAAGATTTATCTGGGTTCATGTCTTCAAAAGTTTCAGCCCATAATCAGCTGGATCCAAGGCACAAACATCATGGGAGAGGACATGATAGAGAAAAGCTGTTCACCTCACAGGGACTTGAATCAGAGAGGGAAGGAAGAGAGCCAAAGACAGAGGAAGGTACACCCTTTCAGGTCTTGTTCCCAGTGACCCACCTTTTCCAACTGGGCCACACCTCCTAATAGCAAAATCAACTGTAAACTCACCAATAAATGTAAGTATAGCCACTGATAAGTATAACATCCCCATTATTCAATCACCTTCTAAAAGCCTTACCTCTGAACACGTGGGGAATATTTTAGATGAAACCATAACAGTTGTTTAAAAAAATCTTTTAATGATGATTTTGTCAATCATATATCTTTTTGTGATGGATTTATTAAAATCAATTGTCTTCTCCTCCTCCACATTTTTAATAGGTTGTTTGTTTTCCTAATAGTATTGAGAGTTCTTTCTAGATTCTGAACACAATTCCTTATTAGATAGGTGATTTGTGTTTTCCCTAGGCTATCAATTGTCTTTTCTTTTCATTTTCTTAACATTGTCTTTGAAGAGTATGTAACAGAAATACAACTGCCCCACACACTTGCTTCAGTCTGGAACCACTGTGAAAGGATATCTTGGGTCCAGAACTCTCCGTGGGATGGGATGAATATCTTTTGCAAGTGTATTGTGGGTAAGTTTCTCTCTCCACTTGATCAGCCTCCTCATATTCTGTCTCTCCACAGCTCTTATTCCAGTGGGTTCTCCACCATAGCTTCTTCCACACAAGCCTTTACCTTGGGTAGTTTCTAGGAAGCAAACCTAAAAATAAAACTTGTGGCTACTTTTGTGTATTTTAAATCCTCTATATGTACATCATACCCACTACACACAAAAAAATTGCAGAGTAGCCCATTTATATGTCTCTAGTAACTATTTCTGGAAATGAACTCTAACTTGAGTGTTCTTAACCTTCTACCTCTCATTTCTTTAAAGAAGTTGTATGTAACTATCTCAGAAAGATCTACTGAGCCATATACTACAGTTTGTCTTCCATATTCTCCAGCTCTTGTGTTGCCTGAACCACATCTCTTCCCTACTAGCCTCAGCCACTCTCTCCTGCCCTGTGACTTCAGCTATTTAGATATTCATTAGGAGGAATTAGTCTGTGTTGTTTTACATCTAGATAGTACAAGTGACAGATGGGCCTTGATCTATAACATATTCAATCTGAATTTTGTGGCAGCTTATTAATTTACAAATGGCAGCTGTGTTGGGGTGGAGCACACAATGGAGGTTGTCTGAACTAATATTTGCAAAATACTTTACATAAGACGGTAGAGCATCCATTGTGTATATTAAGGAATAACAGTAGAAGAGGCTGATGAAATTAAAGGCATGTTCTTCCAAGTCACCCTGTTACACTGATATTCATTGAATGACTTTTCTGTCTCTTAATATTAGTTTGGGGGTTGCTTGGTATATTGTGATAGCCCCTCATTTGATTTAAACCTAAATCTGATTTCTCCCTTTTACGAATTCTTTTCCCCACCTTTGGTTTCTCTCATTCAAGCCTCTGGATAGTAAATTTACCTTTACACATGTTGGTGCTTCCAGCCATATGTATCAATTTGTAGAAAGCAAAGCAGAGAATAGTTTAGCACTAGTGAAATGTCAGGAAAATGCCCAGAAGGCACTAATGCAATACTTGTGTTTCAAATCTGAGAATGGAATTAGGCCACTAAATCAGTTTTCCTGCCATATCATGGACCATGGGGATGTGTCCCAGTTCTTTAAAAAAAGGGCATCTTCATCTCATTCAGGCAGTACAACTCGCAGGTTTGTTTTGGGAACTTGTGGGAAACCTTTGTATTTGAAACTAATTGAAGCTGCGTGGAAATGGCCTTTCCCTTTCTTTATTAAATATCTGATTTGCTCTAAATCTTTTTATTTGGCTTGCTTCCATTTTTTTAGATGCATAAATAAGCTATTCTCCAAGGTTAAAAGACAAGGAAAAAAGAAAGAAGAAAAGCTGGGACTGAATCATACTTTTCAGACCTGGGTATAGCTTTTCCTTTTTGAGGAACGAATCTACCTCCTCTGGTATACAAGGGAAAAGAGCCAGTTGTCAATGCAAGGTATTATTACATCTCCAATGCCATAGTTGAAACTAAAATATCTTTTCCATTTCAGAAGTGAAGAAGGATAACATACATCTGGGCCCACAATTATTATTCAGACCCATACAGTAAAAACTCTGTCTCTGATTGTAGGCTGAATTTGCTCATGACCACATTTATTTTCCAGGGCTTGACAGATGTGGCTTTTCAACTGTCTGCTTATTAACATGCTGCTTGCCCCTTCTATCTGCTTTCACTGCACCTGCTGTGATAGTGATTGTTTTGTGTATATAGGTACCATTGCCTTCAGAGAATAAGGGTGCATTGTGAGCAGAAACAAACTGATGGATTTATCAGCAACTGTACAAATTCCACCCATCTTTTGGACAATAACTGAAAGATCCCCCTTGGGGAAGTAATGTTTTTCTTTGAGAATTGTGGGTTAAAAACTTATGTTTGCAACTATACTTATCTCTCCTTTCCAATTCCCTTATACCTTCTATTTTTCATTTATAATTGCTTTCATACGCAGAAAAATATTAAGATGTTAATTTTTTATATGCTATAGGAAAAAATTGAAAACTTTTCCTTCATAGGTTTACTGAATTTTTTTCTAGTAAAATTAGGAAAAGTCTTAGTGGTCTACAGATTCACTCGGATCACAAATACCTGTCTAACCCTTTTATACAAATCTTAGAAATTAGAGATGCAAAAGATTAAAATCTGTTCACTGCAATGCTCAGTAAGAAAATTACTCATTTTAAGTTTTGAAAAATTCTTTCATTCACCTACACTACACTTTTGTAGATGATAGAAAAGCTTACCTGAAAAATCTGGGTCAGTGCAAATAGTCCTGAAGAAAGAAATCCTGAGTCCGACATACCTTTAAACACTGAAGGGCATATATCCCAGGGTTTAAAGGAAAGAAATCCCCCTTTCTATCCCAAAATGACTTCACTGGAAAGGTGATCAACTGCTGCTGACTTTGTTTTGAATTTCTGCCCACTGAGCTTTTTGGAGGACAAAGAAAATCTCTTGTTGAGTGCAATAAAGGTAAAGGTAAATATGTCTTGGTACTTGGTCACTCCCTGGAACATCTCAGGAATGAATACTTTTTTCTTTGAAAAATTGACTTTATCCCTGAGGAATGACCCAGGAATAGGACTATTTCAGTTTTATGTGTAAGTAGGTGGAAATTTCTCCTCCCTGATGCATACAAATAAAAAATCCTGTAGCTGCTCAGGAGCACCATTTAGGAAATATCAAAGAGCTAGGGCCTTGTTGTTCATACAAATATTCTGGAAGATTGTGGAGTTATAGGCTTACATCTGACATAGATTATAATTGTGCATGTCTTAGTCACTTTCCTCATCCCTGGGACACAATTCTCAACACCTGCAACTTAAAGGAGGAGAAGTTTATTTTGGTCTATGGTTAGCCTTCTCCAATGAAGAAACCACAGGTACAAGGGCCTACCTCAGAAGAAATGTGCTAATGTCATGGTTGGGAAGCAGAGAGAATGGAGGAGCTGAAAAGGGAGATACACCCTTCAGGTATGTCACTGACCCACTCTTCTAACCAGGCCACACCTCCTAACAGCACATCCACTGTGAACCCATCAATGGAGCATTCTCTTGTTCTTTAATACCCTCATGGTCCAATCACCTTCTAAACCTGTGAGACACCCAAACCATAACAGTGCATAATCCATTCTGTCCTTCCTTGCACAGGCATGGTAGGTTTATCTATGTAGTGCTATACGATGTTAATAGATCAATTTCAGCATTGGTTGTATGAAATAATTCTGTATTTAATACATGAATATTACTTTAAAATCAATTGAGAGTTATGCCCTAAGTGATTTATAATAGCATGTTAATTGCGTAATTGAAAATTTAACAATTATTTTTGGTGAAATCTAGACTTCCCCACTGCAACTTGAGCTCCTGTTTCAGTTGTGGAGTTAAGCGCATTACATCTGTAGAGACAGGATTCGAGAATACTTGAGGAAGGTGGTGGGAGAGAAGAAATACAATTACTGTTCTAGTTAATGATGACAGGGCATATCAAAAGTGGAACTAGAAAAGAGGTTCTCTTCCTTTGGTCATGAGCCATGATTATGGCTTACAAAAAGCTGAATTTTTAGAAAATTGAAAGTAGGACTGTTGAACTTTTGTACCATTAAACTGGCATCTAAAATTTGGACCCACACAAGCCATATATACACACAATGACTTTGTTGGTCTATTAATGTAATTCTTATAAATCTCAGTTTTTATTTTTTGTTTGTAAGATAAGAATACTATCCACAGAATCTTAGCTTTGGTGTCTAGTTCTCTCTCTGCCTCACAAGTATCTTGTGTCAGAGAAGTCCCTTCTAACTCCTTGGTCCTGGATTCCTCATCTGAAAAATGTAGAATGCTCTGAGGACAAAGCTGGACCATTCCACCCAGGAATGTGATGCTCCAGTATGAGACCCTACAATGCTTCCAGGATGCTAAGGATGATTAGTAGGTTTGTAAACAAATTCTTCTGAAGTGAAGGTTTAATTTGTGCATTGGAAGAAAATGTTTGAATAATTGACTTGAACGAGTTTAATTGGTTATAAGAGAGTGATTCATTTTTGTTTTGTTTCTTTGGAAGATGTAATTACTGCTTGTGTTGAGTTCCTGCAGGAATGATTTAAATGTTGGATATTTTGAATTAGGTTAGTTGTAAAAGCATGTATTTGACATCTGCAAATTTGCTTGGTTCCGAGTGTCTGGTGACAGTGGGAAGTCGCTACTTTTTCACCACCATTAAGGCACCAAATTGCCACCACTTTCCCCTCTTTTTGAATAGAGAGTTGAGAATCACCTTGAGCCTATGGAGTTGCAGGTGCCTCTCTTTTAAGGAGAGTCTTCTGCTGGGGGCTTGGAATGTCCTGTGCCAATTGAAGAACCAACTTAATGAGCCTATTAACTGGAGGGATGGTCACATCATTCCATTGTTTGGGTTTCTCTTCTCTTACATAAGGGAGACCTCAGTGAGATTTAAGGGTGGTGGTACTGAAATTGGAATGACAAGATGCCACTGAGACACTGGTGCCAGCCAACATGATTATGAGGTGTTGCTGCATAGTCCAAGAACTTAGTGACGGGCAGAAGCCAAGAAAGTTGATGGCTATGAATTTAGTTTGAGGTCAACCCTATATACTAATAGACAAGAGTTAGTTTTCACGATCCTTCCAGAATTCCTTTTCTGGGCAATACAATTTTATGTTTATATAACATCCATCATTTGGCAATCTCAAAAGATGTTATAAGCAATAGCAGCATTTGATGGCTGAAGAACCTTCTGCCATAGTTATACAGCTTAATGACCCACAGTTTTATGTTTTCCACAAATAGGCAAGAAGTTCCAAAAGGTTAAGTTAATTGCTATAGTCCTCTAGCAAGTCACTAGAGAAGTTAGAGATAAGATAGCTACCATGAATGGATACTGGAAAATTTCTTTTCTTTTTTTAAAGAAATGTAAGAGAAAGCATTTTATGTCATTGAAGTTTGATCATCTGCAGAAAATAACATTTTAATGTATTATTTTGAATGAAGCACAGAAGACAACTGTCTTCTTTACCTCATCATGAAACCCAGAGGGCCGTTTGTAACACAGAAGCTGGTAGAGGATACTTTGGAGTTTATTTCACCCTTATTTTGCCGATATGAATTTTATGATCTGCAAGTTCCATGGTAAAAATTATGTATATACTAATATATATACTAACAGCATGCAAAAATCTATCAATAACTAAAATGAAAAGAGAAGTTTGTCAGTAAGCTTTCTGTTTCTGTGATTAAATACATGAGAAAAACAACCTAAAGGAGAAAGGGCTTCTTTGGATCATAGTGTCAGAGTTTTTGGTCCATGGTCAGCTGGCTCCATCACTTTTAGGTCTGTGGTAAGGCAAAATCACCTCATGGAAGCTAGGAAGGAGAGAAGAGGAGAGAAAGACAGGATGGGGCCAAGCAAGCACATGGCCCCCAAACTTATTCTCTCCAACTAGGCCCCATCACCTCTCAACAGTGCCATAAAACTGTTCATCTGTCAGTAGACTGATCCAACCATACCTTCCAAATGCCTTGCCTCTGAGCACATGAGCCTTTTGGGGAACATTTTCAAGCCAAACCACAAAAAGATGTTTCTCCAAAATAAAGTTTATTAAACTTATGTGTCACGATTAGCTGACTGGTGAAGTGTATCCTTCTGTTCTCAGAATGATGATTTAAACTGGACAATATAATATAAAAAAGAGTATAAAACATACCATAGTGAGACATAGTTATAAGCATAATCTAAAACATCTTGATATAGCAATATGTATGCTTCTTATTTATGCATTACCTAATAAAATGTAATGTTATTCATTATATAACAGAATCTAATCTAATAAATCATCATAAACCAAAAATAATGACAAACACAGTTTTTGTTTTGTTTTGGTTACCAGGGATCAAACTCGGGACCTTGCACTTGTGAGGCAGGTGGTGGAACCACTGAGCTAAATACCCAGCCTACAAATACAGTTGTTAAAGAGATGTATAAAAGCTGCAAAGAAAAATAAACTCTGATGTGTGATAAAACTACAGGTACTATTAATACTACTGAGTTTGTTCACTGATTTATGTTTGAATGAAACACTAAGTTTCAGTTACATGTTAGTAAAAATAAACAATGGATTTTTTTTTTCCAATTCAAATTCAAGGATCCTTTGAATTCTATCGCTAAACTCTTCTCTGTTATTCGAGATTAAGAACTCCTTTGTTGGGTTTCCAAATCACTTTTCACTACTTCTCCAAGATGGGGTTCAATTAAAGGTTTCAAAAAGGGGGCAAACTGGTGGCTTCCTTGGAAGAGATTTGAGTGCAGTTAGCAGAAGACTGCAGTAATACCATGTTCAGGGTAAATTCTAGCTGAACTTAAAAGGTAATATACTTTTTCTTCTCTAAATCAGATGTTCTATTTTTCTGAGCATATATGAACCATTCAGTTGGATAGAATTCAACTCAACTAGATGTAATTGTTAGTGACAATGTATTTCTTCACATGGATATATTAAATATGTATATTTACATGTACTCTAAAAGGAGACGGCACTGTTTAAACCAAAGAAATCTAGTGTCAGATATGGACTTCTGGGTTTTGGCACCTGAGTAGATGAGTAAAGACATTCTTTTGCCTTTTGTATTCAATCGCCTTAGTGATTGGCTATTTCTTTTTTCTATCACAGTCAGATGTAGGTTTTATCTGGCAAACAGGAAGTAGTTCTTTTTCAATTTGCTCTTGATTCTACTTATCCTGGCAGTAACATTTCCCTAGTGGCAAGCAAACACTCCTTCAAGTTGAACATCTCATTTACAGTGCTGTCATTTGAGGTGATAGTCATTTGTAGCTTATAGAGGGATGATTTCACTCATATGAATGAACAGATGGGTTAATAAAGCTGTCTGAAGTTGTAAACCGGTTCGCAAGCTCTCTCAAGGACATCCATCACGGTGTCATGGTGCTGAGTATCAAACTACCCAATAGTCAGTTAGTTTTCAAGCATCTTAAAAACCAGGGTTAACTCCAACCTAAAGTAGGCTCATGCCAACACAGACCAAAGAGGACCAAAAGATGGCTCAACATCTGCTGCTATTAGGAAGTCATTAAAATTTGTAGAGAAAATATTTCAGCTTTGACAATAAGTTAATTTCATAAAAAGAACCAAAATGGTTTTGCTATTTTATTCTAAAAGTGTGTTTTCTTTATTTTTGAACTTTTCTGACTATAAAATGGCTTTGGCATATTTAATAAAATGATCACTTAAAGGCAAGAATACCTTTGAAAGAATTGACACTGTATGGGCCTTGGGGGAAGGAACTCATCTTTACTATGTTATTTATGTTCCTATATGCTCTAGTTTTTGTAGTAAGCTTAGTTTTGTTTTATACTTCACTGCCATATGTGGTGATATTATATATATGGGATATTATGTATAAAATTGAAAATTATGTATCATTAGTATACATACATATACACATATCACATTATATATCATTTCTATGCATATGTACACATATATTTCTTTTTAAAAATTCTTTTATTGGTACATTTTAGGTCTACAATATGTTTACATTTATCATTGGGTGCTTGTACCTGTACATGATGTATCTTGATTCTTATTTTTTTTCCCATTACCTGTGCACCCTTCACCCCCTCCGCCCTTCCCTATTTACATAGATTTTGTTTCCAATTTTTTCTTTTCTCATATTTTTTGTTTTCCTTTCTTTCCTTTCCCCTTCCCCTCCCACCACCTGTACATCTTTGGACCTTTTCCTATTTTATGTTATCAATTATTCATTTTAATCCTTATTTACACTTTCAGTTTCTCACACTATAGAAACTATTTGGTATTTACACATGTGTGTCCTATTTATTTCACTTAAGAGTATGGCTTCAATATGCATCCATTTAGCTATAAATGACTTTAGTTCCTCTTTATTTATGGCTGAGTAGTACTCCATTTTATAAAAAAACCACATCTTTATCCAGTTTCCAGTTGATAGTCACTTGGGCTGTTTCCAAGCTTTAGCTATTACAAACAGTGCTGCTATAAACATGGGTGCACATATATCGCTGTGGTATGATTCTTTTAATTCTTTGGGGAAGATACCCAGCAGGGGAATAGCTGAGTCAAATGGGACCTCTAGTGCTAGTTCTTTGAGGTATCTCCATACTGATTTCCATAGTGGTTGCACCAGTCTGCACTCCCACCAACAATAGAGAAGGGTTCCTTTCTCCCCACACCCCTGCCAACATTTGTTATTGTTTGATTTCTTAATCACAGTCATTCTTTGTGGGGTGAGGTGGAATCTCAGTGTTGTTTTCATCTGCATCTCTCGAATGACCAGTGATGTGGAACATTTTTTCGTGTATTTATTTGCTGCTTTTAATTCTTTGTCTGAGAAATGTCTGTTCATTTCAGATGCCCATTTTTGAATTGGGTCTTTGAATTTGGGGAGGAGGTCAGATTTTTTTCAGTTCTTTATATATTCTAGATAGTAGTCCTTTGTCTAAGGTACAGCTGCTAAAATTTTTTTCCCACATTGTAGTTTGTCTCTTAGCTCTGTTGGTGGTTTCCCTTGCAGTGCAGAAGCTTTTTAGTAAGATGAGATCCCAGTTGTTGACTCTTTGTGCTAGTTCCCATGCTACTGAGGTTTTGTTCATAAAGTCTTTTCCTATGCCCATGTCTTCAAGAGTTCTACCTAACTTATCTTCCAGCAAGTTTAGTGTTTCTGTCTTAATATTTATATCTTTAATCCACTTTGATCTTAGTTTAGTGCATGGTGATAGGTATGGGTCTAGTTTTAATCTTTGGCAGGTTGAAATCCAGTTTTTCCAACACCATTTATTAAATAGGCTATCTTTTCTCCAATGAGGGTAGTTGGCTCCTTTGTCAAAGATGAGGTGGCTGAGTACGTCTGGAGTTGTTTCTGCATCTTCTAATCTATTCCACTGATCTTCAGATCTGTTTCTTTGCCAGTACCATGCTGCTTTTATCACAGTAGCTTTGTAGTATAGTTTCAAGTTGGTGATTGTGATACCCCCAGCCATGTCTCTGTTGCCTAGAATTGCTTTTGCTATTCTATGTCTCTTCTAGTTTGAAATGAATTTTTGGATTGTTTTCTCTAGTTCTGTGAAGTATATTGTTGAAATTTCAATCAGCATTGCATTGAATCTATGTAGTAGTTTTGGAAGTATGCCCATTTTCACTATATTGAGTCTTCCTACCCAGGAACAAGGGATATCTTTCCATTTTCTTATATCCTCTTTGATCTCTTTTTTCAGAGTGCTGTAGTTTTCAGTGTAGAGGTCTTTCGCTTCCTTTGTTAGGTTGATTCCTAGATATTTCATTTTTTTAGATGCTATTGTAAAAGGAATTGTTTCCCAAATTTCTCTCTCAGTGAGTCTGCTATTTGTGTATAAGAAGGCTATTGTTTTTTGAGTGTTGACCTTGTATCCAGCTACTCTACTGAATCTGTCAATTAGGTCTAGAAGTCTTTTGGCCGAGGTTTTTGGGTCTTCTATGTAAAGTATTATATCATCAGCAAATAATGACAGTTTAACTTCTTCCTTTCCTGTCTTTATTCCTTTTATTTCTTTCTCTTTTCTAATTGCTGTGACTAATGTTTCCAGAACTATAATGAACAGTCTACACATATATTTCATATATATGACATATATAATTTTTATACTGGAGATTGAAACCAGGGCCTCATACATGCTAAGCAAATACTTTATCATTGACTTATATTCCCACTTTTAAAAATTTTATATTTTTGAGACAGGGACTCACTAAGTTACTCAGGCTGGCCTTGAACTTGCAATCTTCCTGCTTCAATCTCCTGAGTGTTGAAACCACATAAAAAGAGAAGATTGGGAAGATGGGGGTGGAGTGTGGGGTAGGGTGGCAGGTGGGTGTGTGGTTGGGGGTTAGGGGTTGGGCTGTGTGGTTACTGGGTTTCTACTAAGCTCAATTGTCAGAGGGTGCATGGCATGTAGCACTGATGCTTGCTAGTACAGAAAATGGCTCTCAGTCTGGTAATGCAGAAATTTTAAACTTTTAGGCCTTCAAGCCTTAAGAATTCTCACAGGCCCTTATTTTGTTCCTGTTTATCCAGAAATAAGAAGACCCACAACTTCTCCTAATAGGTGGTACTTTATATAATCACAGTGTAAGCCACCACAAAATGTACATATATCTCGTTAGCTTTAGCATTCACAATGTGTATCCTGTTATATCCTCTCTGTTAGCCCTAAATATATATATATAATATAAATCCTGTTATCTCTCTCTCTCTCTCTGTATATCCTGTTATATGGGGCTGGGGATTTAGCTCAGTGGTTTCACCACCTGCTGCGCAAGCGCAAGGACCCGAGTTCGATCCCTGGTACCAAAAAAAAAATAATAATATCCTGTCTTATCCTTTTATCCTCAATATTCACAATGTTATGTTCTTGTTATGTTCTGTCTGTTACCCCTAAATGTTCTGTTATGCTATGTGAATATCCTATTCCTAAAGAAAGCCCTCGACCTCAAGACAGTTATGTTATCTGCTACTGTTTTCATAAAACTCCGTTTGGCTCATCCCAAGCCCACCCCAACTTAAAGTACTGTATAAAACTCCCCCCTTTCTTAGATTTTGGGGTCCAGATCTTTAGGTTAGATCTTTAGTGCTTAGCTCCACTTGGCTTTCCTCCACCTTTCTGAGAGTGTTTGGTCTTTCTCCGTTCAGATTTTCTACAACACTGGCTGCCAGTTAGAATAAATTGGTGAGTTTTTAAATATGCCCATTAAGTTATAACCTCTGGGTGGGTCCTGTTCTTGGTATGTATTAAAAGCATTCCAGAGATTCTAATGTGCAGTGTTGAAAATTAATGGTGAAATGGATGCAAATATCAGCTCATAATCTCAAATTGGCAAGAAACAACTCATTTTTATTCCTAATGTTAATTTTACTTCAATTTTCCTAAAGTCATTCTTTCTTATGATTTACTTAACCCCATAATTTAAAGTTCTTGAACAGTGAAAACTTTGGGGGAACAAAGCAATCTGTTTCTGAAGGTCATCTGTGCACTGAGGTGCCCAGCACCCTAGTAGTGCGGTATCTTTGGTCCAGTGGTGTGGTCTACTTGGAGCTGGTATCTTTATATGAAGCCTCTGCTTCTACTCAGGACTGGGACCAGGACTAAGGGATACCACAAAACCCAGTGATCATATAAGTCATATTTTAACGTAAAGTCCTCAAAACCCACATGAATGTAAAAAAATCAACAGTGAAGAAGAAAACCAAAATTTTAAGTAAAATCAGGCCAAACTCCTGCTGTCTCCAGCCTCTCTCCTTGTGGTAGAAAGAACAGACTGCCTAGCAATACACAGAGCACTTTCGTCCTCCCCGTTCCTACCAGTTGAGGAGCATTTCAACTAATCCAGGGAAGGTCTTTTATGTTTCCATCTTGTACATTCAATGTTTGCAAGATGTTCTTGTATTTCCCTATTCCTAGATTAGACTTCGGCTTTTCGAAACAGAATGTATGAAGAAAAATGTTTAGCAAACAACTTGCATTTTTTGCTTTCTTTTTCACTAAGCACAGGGTTTACTACCTGCTTGAGGTGTAGCTGAGTATGTATGTGTATGTGAGAGTGTGTGTGTGTGTGTGTGTGTGTGTGTGTGTATGTGTACATGAGGAGGGTACAATAATTATCTCCTTCCCTCCTTTACTCCCTTCTTTCTTTCTGCAAAGCAAATTGTGAGGCACTCTAAAATTCTTATTATTTCTCAAATACTAAGATCATATTGTCACCAAAATGTTCTTTTCCTAGATCCCAAAATTTCTTGGCCTGTGTCTTATATCTGTTTCTCACCAAAAAGTTCCAACCACTGCCAGTGTAGCAGAAGTAAAGACGGCCTCTGCCCCTGTGCTATGGTCTGCATAAGAGAATGCCCACCTTTCCTGTTTCACATTTTGCTGTCTGAGGAATCAAAACAAAACTGCCTGGGGCTTGGTGTCTCCAGGGCCCTTAGAAGAAACAAGTCTTCCTGCCCCTCCTCCCCTCGTCCCTCAGAAAAATTTCCCCGTCTACAGGAGCTGTCATCTTCTCAACGTTCTTTGCCTCTGTTCCTCGGATGTCCTTGTATAAAATCCTCCTCTTCCTTTGGCCACAAGTAAGAGTCAACACAGGACTCTACCTTGGGGAAACAAGTGTTCTCAAGGAGCCCCTGTGTACAAATGTCTGAATGACAGCAGTTCAGGTGTCTTGGCAGGAGGTCCTGGATGTCAGCTAACGTAAGACCCTATAGACTCCTGTGTGGACTTTGACTGCTTGTCACCATAAGATGGGAAATCATTGGAGGATTCTGAACCGGAAACTGACATAATCTCAATAAAATGTAACCTGGGTTATATCTACGCTCAAGCTGGCTTCCTCGCTGTTCCTCAGATGTGCCAGGTGGGCTCCACGCTCAGGGGCTTGGCCTTGCTATTCTGTTTGTGCAGGATATTTGCCCCTATTGTAGATAGCTGCATGATGTGGCATCTCATCTCCTCATAAGCATCCTTCCTGTCCTTGCTTTTTAATGTTTAAACTGTCTTCTTCTTCCTTGCTTTGTTTTCCTGCATGCACTTATCACCACCTGATACTACTGTTTCTCATTTATCTTCATTTTCTGCCAGAGTTATAAATATATTTATTTATAAATAAATATATTTATTCAATATATTCTTACTCGGAGCAAACTAGTCTGTTCCTACCAAGTAGGGACTAGAAATCTTGTAACTGATCAGATCTCCCCCTTTCTTTCCATTAGCTGTAGTAAGCATGACAAAATACATGTGAGAGCTAATTGAATATATTTCTCTGTGTAACTCTTCCTAATTTTATCTTACTATTGATCACCTTTCTTCACTCACTTAAAATTTTAAAAGTATTGTTTTATATCAACTTTTGTTTCAGGTCCTTTTTGAAGTGAGGCAAATTATAAATAAGAATTCATTTTTTTTTCAGTACTGGAGATCGAGCCCAGGGTCTCACATATGCTAGGCAAGTGCCCTACTCCTGGGATACATTACCAGTGCTTTTCTATCTTGAGGCAGAGTCTCATTGAGTTGCCCAGGCTGGCCTTCCATGTGAGGTCCTCCTGCCTCAGCCTCCTAAGTAGCTGGGATTACAGGCATGCACCACTGTGCCTGGCTAAGAATTCATCCTTACACTTCTCAATTCCAGTAAAATTTTTATGTATAGAACTTAACGAGTCTCTATCAATTTATCAAGCAAAACAGCTGTACTTCTGAGCTAAATTGTCACTACTCTACTTTTAAAAAGTCTAATAAATGTAATATGTGTGATGTAATAAAAATGCTCCAAATTCTCTCATTCTCCTGGGAGGTTCATACTTCTTTACATTATAAAAAGCACCTTTCTAAGAAGCTTGTACTGGTCCTGATGGCACACCCCTGTAATCCCAGGTACTTGGGAGGCTGAGGCAGGAAGATTTCAAGGTGGAACCCAGCCTGAGAAACTTAGTGACCTAGTGAGATCTCTGGACAGGGTACAGAAAATAAAAGAGCAAAACAGCTCCACTCTCCAGGGAAGACACACTTCCTGGGTTTAGGTGGTCTCTTTGGCTCCCTCCTGTCTTCAGGCTTCAGAGACTCAGTTTCCACTGTGGTTTAATAATACTTAAAGATGCAATGGCTTCGGTCCTCATACCTATTCCTCTAGCCAGTGAATGAGGTAACGCCACTCTCCTTTCTACACTTCAAAAAAATACCAACTCACTGAACCTGACTATTGGGAATTCTGACTTCTTTTACTTGGCATGAGACCGAAGCACTGATGTACTTTTAAAAGACTTTTGTATGATTTTTTTTTGTGTGTGTATAGTGGAGGTTTCATTATGGCTTTGCTAGTCCGTACATTGCATGACTAGGCGAATAAACCGAGTATGCCTTACTACAGTAATGCATTAAACCCTTATCTCCTGGAGGTTATGTTACATACTGCCACTAGATGGCGCAGGCAATGCTTGGGAGGGAGGAGAGCCTGGTTGTTTGGAATTTTCGGTTTCCCTTTGCAGCATACTTGGGACACCCACTTGAGAAAGTTTCATGGAGACATGACACCCTAGCTCAGAAGGTGCAGCTGTTTTGCTTGACAAGTTGATAGAGGCTTATTAAGTAAGCATTCTAGCATCTGAAGGGAGATGGAAGATGAATCCCACGCATAAATATTAGTTGATATTTTTCTTCTAGCAGGAGCCGTATCCTTCCCTCTACTCTGTCTTTCTCTTATTCTTTATTAGTGACCTCTCTTTTCCTTTCTCTCTCCCCTGTTGACTTTTGCTTATAAGGACCATTTATCCTCTGGTTACAATAAGCTAATGGTGGGTTAAATTTTATTTTGCAACTTTCATCGTTGGTAAAAATGTAACCAATCTAAACATAATTCCCACAGGACATCCTTAGAATGGTGACTATTTCAGGTTACAATAGGAAGATTCTTATTCAGTGGACTTCTTCTCCAATGCTATGTTTGTTCCTAATAGCTGAAACAGCACCAGCCAAATCCAGGAAGAATTTTATGCCCTATCTGGGAAAAACAGTCAAAATCCTTTCCTCTTTGTACTACAATTCGGGTGAGGGCCAAGGCTTTGAATGTACACATAAGTAGCAGTTTCCACAATAATAGGGTGTGCTTCTCTGCTCCTTTTCATTGGACGATCTCAAAGTACATTCGCTGCTTTATTCTATAAAGCTGCCTCTTTTTCTGGATTGTCGAAATAGGAAGATGTGTTGTGATTTGTTTTTTCCAAAGAGATTGCTTTCCTTCCCTGGCTTTGTTCCAGTCCAGCTGCTTGTGGCTCAGAGAGACGCATGTTCTCGATGCCAGAATTCGCCACTGTGCTTTCTTCTTCCATGAGTGACCCACACTCATGGATCACTGCCCGGAACAGGGGAGCAATGCACAGTGTGTGTCCACCCATAAAGATTTCCTGTTTGCTTTTCTCTGGTTTCCATCTGGCAGCATCAGTTCCCAGTCTTCATTAGAAAACAAAACCAACCAACCAACCAGAAAACTCCAAACTATGCAAAAAAGAGAAAAATCTATTTTGTATTAATAACTATTGCTTATTTAGTACTTACTGTGTCCACGTACTTCCTGTACATAGTAATTTAAGCCCTTGACATGTGTCATATCATTTAATCCTCATACCAGTGTCACTAGTTAGGTCATATTATCACCTATATTTTACAGATGAGAAAACTGAGTGAAAAGAGGGTTAAGTAAGTAGGATTAAGTAGCCTAGCCAAAACTCTTGAGTCCAAACAGTCAGATACAGTACATTTTAACCCTACACTCAGATTCTGAAGGGTCATATATTAGAGTCAATGGGACTAAAGGATTTGCATACAGATGCATGGATAATCATTTAGGAGAAAAATGTAATTACTATTAGTGTAGATATACTTCTTTTGGTATAAGATTGAACAGAAGCTCCAGACTCAATTCTTGGCTCTTTCTGGAGGATCTAAACATACTGTAGCGTGGATACTTCTTATTGACAAAGCAATAATTATGTTTGACATCGTCCAGTGTCTATAAGATTTTAAATAAGTCTAGGAAACAAGCAATTGGAAAGATAATTGTTGCCTGTTTTTCCTTGATTCACATATCTGGAAAGGGACAAGAATGTACTGTACTGTACTATACAGTAGAGATACTGTAGGATTTGGGAGCTTTCTCCCATAAGTCATGCCCTAATTTCTTTTGGCCAGAAAAAAGCTCATGGAAAGAGGAAACCAACTGCCTAGGACTTTGTTCTTAAGGTAAGTCATATGATATTGGGCATGAAAAAAGCAGGCAGCAATCATCCTCCGACTTAGCTGGGATCTAGCAACTCATTTCATCACCAGGGCTTTGAAAATCCTTCAATGGATGTATCATGAAGAAACTGTAGTCACTAAAGAGCAAAAAGGAGCATAGCTTCTGCTAGAGAAGAATGGTAATCTTCAGAGAATTCCGGAGCCAGAAGGTTCAAATTGGAGACAGCAGAATCATTGGGCAGAGTTGCTGAAGAGGAGTTGATGGAGAGGCACTCTACTCAGGCTTGCATGACTCTATATGGAAAACCCAAGGCTTAGAAATATGCTCTAATAACACTGCATCAAATCCAATGGGACAAGGGCAATAATAGGCATGCCTAGAACAATATAGGCTGGTAGAGAAGCTACTGCTGGAGCCACGCTGGTTGAGGGGCAATATCGGTTCCTTAATGAGGCAGGACTACAGACAAGAATCATAACTGACTGGTATCTTTTACAGTCTGGGCCATGTATTATTCCTTGCACATTTTTCTCACTCATACATTGTTGTTTCATTAATTATCTACAAATGGATTCACACCCATATAATCCTTCAGTTAAATAATTTCTCTAGGTCTTATTCTATGTGAGTGGTTGCTTTATGACTTGAGCTGAATTTCAGAATCACTAATAAATTTCCTCCTGACTTCTTTTGATCACCAATAAGCAGCTAAAATTTAGTAGCATCAAAATTGAACTTAGCATTTCTGAACCCTGGCTACCTCTCTACCATTTTCCCTGCACTGTCCCACACCAGGTGGATTGCTGTACATCTTTCTATCTTCACATCTGCTGATCTGTGAATTCCTACTCATCTTTCAAAGCTCAACTCAAGCCACCTCTTTCAGGAAGCTTTTAAATGATACTCATAAGCAATGGAGTTAAGACAGATTTTTCTTTATTTTTCCAATATATTTCCAGTTCCTTTCTTTATCATCTTCTTGGTGTTGAGGTTTTCTTCTTTTTATCAGTTATTTATTGAAATATTAGCTTTCATTCTTTTCAATGATCTTTTCCTCTCCATATTGTTCATGCATAAATCATTATATGCCCACAACACCACATTTTTCTCTACCCTTTTCTGTGTTCCTATATTGTTGCTATACATATTTGGCTTATAATGTTTTGTGAAGAAGAAAATATTTCATAAAGGAACTTTTAGTGTCACTTTATTAATAACATCAACCTAAAGAAAACCTAGGAACAAATACATTGTACTTTTCTACCAATTCCTTTAAGTTAGTCTTGCTGTAATAGTACTGTTCTCAGCAGTTAAAAGTTTGTCTGTATCAAAGATTAATGCATTTTATTGGTGCATAATCTTCAAAGAGAGTCTTAAGGTCTCCAAACCAGAGAGTTAGCACATGCCTGGGTCAGAAGTCCAGGGTGCACTCCTCTGTAGGACTCCTTATAACGTCCAAGTTTCCATTTGTCGGAGATAAGATGGGTAGGCCAACATCAGCCATTCATAAATTTGGTCTGGGTCAGATTCATTTCGTAGATATCCACCAATAGAGGTGTGAGCTGCAGTTGTTAGTGGCCTTGAACTACTCCACCTTGGGTCTTAGGAAATCAATGAGGCTTTGTTCGGTAGTGACTGCCTGAAAGGACCATAAATCAGGAGCTTCCATAGGAACTTTTTATTGTCAAGGTAATGGCAAAGAAAAATGATAGCAGTTATTCCGTTTACACAGTTTAGCCTTTTTCCTTCCTCACTGATGTTTCTTCCAATTTTCTTCCCTTATCTCCCCTTTTGGTATCTGACTAATAGGAATATATGGCCTTTGAGCTTCTTCTAGAGGAATATATGTTATAAAACAGACTAATATTTCTTAATAATTTTATTTGTTTAAATCCACCCTTTTGGCTGTGCTGTATTTCAAACAAGCCAACCAAGTTCTCATCCAAAATGATAGTTTTGCATTTTTGATAACTGTAAACCACGTTTTGTAATTTCAGAATATTAGGTGTCATAACCAGGATGTTATTTATATGTGTCATCTATGTGACTGGAAGCTGTTGATTTGCCCATATACAATGTGGGCAATAGGCTTTTGATGGTTATGTTGTGGCTGTTGTCACTGATGTGGTTCTATGCCCTCAAGATGTCCTGACACTTCAGTATGTTGTGATCTGTGTGTCTTACAAGTAATTTGTTGTAAGTGGAAAGGTAACAGAGATTGGGAATGATTTTTCGTTTCATAAATTCGACTGACTTTCCTGTGATCCCTATGATGATGATATTACTGTCACTTATGGCTTCAGTGGGAGGGATAGCACTTATCTATCCTAGGTACTTATGCCAAATATTAATTTGTCTTAAGAATTTATTTATGCTGAATATGAGTTATTACCCAATATGAGTTCTCCTTCTTTCCTATTAAAGTAAACCATGCTATTTATCTAGGTAGTTTCTATCTTGTTTAAATATCTGTTATTTGTTTTTCTTTCTTTTGAACCTAATTCTCACTTTTTACAAGATTCAAATAAAATAAAAGCTGAAGCCCAATGTGGTGGTACAGACCTATAATCCTAGCTACTTGGGAGACTAAGGCAGAAGGATCACAAATTTGAGGACAGCTTGAGCAATGTAGTGAAACCCTGTCTCAAAATGAATTAAAACAGGAGGGTTAGGGGTATAGCTCAATGGTACAGTAATTGTCTAGCGTGTGCAATGCTCTAGTTCCAATCCCTAGGGCAAAAACATTGAGAACTAAAGTCAGCAATTTCATGATCCTTGCATTCCAGACCAACACTTCCGAACCTTCTCATGTGGATGATTCACAGGAACTTCAAATATAAATTTGCCAAATTCAACTCAGTGTCTCACCACTAAATTTGATTCTATCACACTTTACTTTCTATAAATCTAGAAATTAAAATTTCATGCTTTAAAAAAAATACTTTTCCTGCCACCTATTCTCCCTGTCCCTAGTTGACCCTTATTTCTGCCACGACTATCATTGGTGGTTTGCTCCAGAGGGCCTATGGGTTCGAATCTTCCTCCTCAGTGTGGTGAGGGCGAGGTAGTGGGAGTTTAAAGAGATAGACCTGAGTGGTCCCACCCTTGGAGGACAAGCTGGCATCTGGGAAAGACGTTTTGCAGTAGTGAGCTAGGATCTCTGGCTTCCTGTCCTGTCCTGTGATCCTTTTCTCCCACATGTATGCCTGTCACTTGCCATTGGGCATTCACTGGAGCCTGTGTTATGCTGTTTGAACCCTAAGCTTCCAAAAACCTAAGCTAAACAAACCTTTTTAGTTTATAAAGTTATCTAACCTCAGATATTTTCAGCAGCAAACGGCTGACTAATCCAGGCATTATAGATGAATTTGAATTCATAGAATTTTATGAAAATTAAATCAGTATGGATTACTTTTGTCTAGCCTTTTTCATCAGGCATAATTTTATGGAGAGTCATCCATATTTCTGCATGTGGCAATCAATAGCACATCTTTTCTTTGGTGAGTTGTGTTACTTTGTGTGGTTTTGAACCACTCTTTTGTATGAATATGAGGGTATTTGAATTTGTTTTAGGTTTTTAGCTATTAAAAATAAACGAATGGGGGGTGGGGATTTAGCTCAGTGGTTCTGCCGCCTGCCTCGCAAGTGTAAGGACCTGCATTCGATCCCTAGTACCAAAAAATCAATCAATCAATCAATCAACCAACCAACCAACCAACCAATGATATTAGTTTTCAAGTCTTCCTATGGACATATGGTTTCAATTCTGTTGGGTAAAAATTAAGGGATAGAATGGATGGATCACATGGTAAGTATTTATTAAGGTTTTTTGTTAAACTTCCAAACAGTTTACCAAAGTGGTTGTAACATTTTACCTTCCCAAGAGCAGTTTTTGAATTCCATTCTTTCCGGAACCTCACCAATATTTGCTATTGTCAGTCTTTTTAATTTCAGCCATTTAAAAAAAAAATTTCAGCCATTCTTAAAGGTAGGTGATAGCATCTCATTGTAGTCATAACTTGTTTTTCCCTAACAACTAATTTTTTGGAAGTTTTTTAATATAGAATTGTAGATTGACAGATTTGTTTTTCCTTCAGTAGTTTAAATATGCTGTTCTCTTGTATTGTTTTTCAGGAGAAACATGTTATCATCCTTTTCTGTGCTCCTTTCTACAAAATATTTCCTTTATTGTCTTTTAAAAGAATTTTTTCTCTTTTATCACTGGTTTCAAGCAACTTTGTTATGAAGTTTTTGGTGTGGGTTTCTTTATGTGTCTTGTGCTTGAAGATTATTGAGATATTTAAACTAGGGTCATATAGTTTTTCTTAAATTCAGAAAATGTCTACCATTACTTTTTGCATATTTTTTTCCCCTGTAATCTTCTTTTTTATGGACTCCAAGTATTATCCATTAAACCACCTAATATTTCCAGCAACTCAGTGATGCTTTGTTCTTTTTCTGCAAAAAAAAGAAATTTATCTCCATGTTTCATTTTTAGAGAATTTTTATTGCTATATCTTTAAGTTCATCGATCTTTTGGTCTCCCAATGTCTGGTGTTAAGCTCATTCTGTAGATTTTCTATATCAAACATAGGTTTCATCTCCATAAATTCAATGTCTATCTCTTTTTATAACTTTCAAAACTTCTACTTAACTATTTGAACATAGTTACAGACTATGCTTTAATTATCTTGTCTGCTGATCTGAATATGTGTTACTTATGAGTCAATTTTGATTGATTGATTGCTTTTTTCCATATTATGAGTCATATTTTTCTCCTTCTCTGCATGCCTGATAATTTCTTTTTTTTTTGTATTAAATTCTTTTATTGGTATGTTGTAGGTATACAACACAATTACATTTCTCATTGGGAATTGTACCTTTATATAATGCATCTTGGTTCTTATGTTTTCCCCATTCCTAGTCCTCCCTTCACGCCCTTCACCCTTCCCTATTTACAAAGACTTTATTTCCATTTTTTCCATTTCTCTCATTTTTCCTTTCCCTTCTTTCCTTTCCCCTGCTCCTCCCACTACCCCTACGCCTTTGGACCTTTTCTTCCTATTTTGCATTATCGATTATTCATTCTAATCATTGGTACATTTTAGGTATACAATATAATGACATTCATCATTGGAAATTTGCACCTTTACATAGTCTCTCTTAGTTCTTATTTTTCACCCATGCCCAATCTTCCCTTCAACCCCTCCATTCCTCCCTATTTACAAAGATTTAGTTCCTATTTTTTCATTTTCTCATATTAATCCCATTCCCTTCTATCCTTTCCCCTAGCCTGCCCACTTCCTTCCCCTTTGCCCCTTTTCTTCCTATTTCACATTACCTATTATACATTTAGTCCTTATTTACACTTTTAGTTTCTCACACCAGAGAAACTATTTGGTATTTACACATGTGTGTCCTATTCATTTCACTTAAGAGTATTGCCTCAAGGTGCATCCACTTAGCTATAAATGTCTCTAACTTCTCATTTTTTATGGCTGAGTAGTACTCCATTTTATCTCCAGTTGATGGGCATTTGGGCTGTTTCCAAGTTTTAGCTATTACAAACTGCACTGCTATGAACATGGGCGCACATATATCACTGTGGTATGATTCTTTTAATTCTTTGGGGAAGATTCCCAGCAGTGGAATAGCAGGGTCAAATGGGATTTCCAGTCCTAGTTCTCTGAGGTATTTCCATACTGATTTCCACAGTGGTTGCACCAGTCTACACTCCCACCAGCAGTGGAACAGGGTTCCTCTTTCCCCACAGCCCCGCCAACATTTGTTGTTGGTTGATTTCATGATAACAGCCATTCTTTCTGGAGTGAAGTGGAATCTCAGCGTTGTTTTCATTTGCATCTCTCGAATGACCAGTGATGTTGAACATTTTTTCATGTATTTATTGCTATTTCTACTTCTTTGTCTGAGAAATGTCTGTTCATTTCAGATGCCCATTTTTGGATTGAGTCTTTAAATTTGGGAGGTCTGATCTTTTTAGGATCTTTATAGATTTGAGATAGTAGACCTTTGTCTGAGGAAGAGCAGGTGAAGATTTTTTCCCACATTGTGGGTTGTCTCTTCACACTGCTGGTGTTTTCTCTTGCTGTTCAGAAGCCTTTTAATAAGAAGACATCCCATTTGTTGATTGTTTGTGCTAGTTCATGGGCAACTCAGGTTTTGTTCATAAAATCTTTTCCTACACCAATGTCTTCAAGAGTTATACCTAACCTCTGTTCCAACTGGTTCAGAGTTTCTATTTTAATATTTAGATCTTCAATCCATTTTGATTTTAGTTTAGTGCATAGTGAGAGATAAGGTCTAGTTTTAATCTTTGGCAAGTTGAAGCCCAATTTTTCCAGCACCATTTATTAAAGAGGCTATCTTTCCTCCAGTGAGGGTGTTTGGCTCCTTTGTCAAAGATGAGATGGCTCAGTGTGTCCGGCGTTGTTTCTGCATCTTCTAATCTGTTCCACTGGTCCTCAGGTCTGTTTCTTTGCCAGTACTATGCTGTTTTTATCACAGTAGCTTTGTAGTATAGTTGCAGGTTGGGGATTGTGATACTCCCCTGCCATGTCTCTGTTACCTAGAATTGCTTTTGCTATTCTGGGTCTCTTCTTGTTCCAAATGAATTTTTGGATTGTTTTCTCAAGGTCTATGAAGTATGCTGCTGGGATCTCAATTGGAATTGCATTAAATCTCTATAGCAGTTTTGGAAGTATGGTCATTTTCACTATATTAATCCTTCCTACCCAGGAGCAGGGGATGTCTATCTATTTTCTGATATCATCTTCAATCTCTCTTTTCAGAGTGCCATAGTTTTCAGAGAAGAGGTCTTTGATTTCTTTCATTAGGATGATTCCTAGGTATTTCAGTTTTTTGGATGCTATTGTGAAAGGAATTATTTGCCCTATTTCTCTCTCAGTGAGTCTGTCATTGGTGTAGAGGAAAGCTATTGATTTTTGTGTGTTGACCTTGTAACCAGCTACTTGACTGAATTTGGTTATTAAGTCTAGAAGACTTTTGGTGGAGTTCTTGGGGTCTTCTATATAGAGTATCATGTCATTGGCAAATAATGACAATTTGACTTCTTCATTACCTATCTTTATTCCTTTTATTTCTTTCTCTTGTCTAATTGCCGTGGCTAATGTTTCCAGAACTATATTGAACAAGAGTGGTGATAGTGGACATCCTTATCTTGTTCCTGATTTTAGTGTGAAGGATTTCAGTTTTTGACCATTTAGTATGATATTGGCTGTTGGTTTTTCATAGATGGCTTCTATCAGTTTGAGGTAGAGACCATCTATTCCAATTTTTTGTAGGGTTTTTATCATAAATGCATGTTGGATTTTGTCAAATGCTTTTTTTGCGTCTATGGAGATAATCATATGGTTTTTGTCCTTGGCTCTATTGATATAGTGTATTACATTGATTGATTTTCATATATTGAACCATCCCTGCATCCCTGGGATGAATCCCACTTGATCAGGGTGTATGATCTTCTTGATGATCTTCTGCATTGTATATGCCAGTATCTTAGTAAGGATTTTTGCATTTATATTCATTAGTGAGTTTGGCCTATAGTTCTCTTTTTCAGTTGGGTCTTTCTCTGCTTTGGGGATCAAAGTGATACTTGCTTCCAGGAATGAATTTGGGAGTATTGCTTCCCTTCCAATTTCACTGAAGAGTTTAAACAGTAGTGGCAGTAGTTCCTCTCTAAATGTCCTGTAGAATTCAGCAGTGAAGCCATCAGGGCCTGGGCTTTTCTTAGTTGATAAGTTTTTAATTACATTTTCAATTTCATTGGTTGATATAGGGTTGTTCAGAATTTTTAGGTCTTCTTCGTTCAACTTTGGTAATTCATATATATCTAGGAATCTGTCCATTTCTTCTGTGTTGTCCATCTTATTGACGTATAGGTTCTGGAAGTAGGTATTGATGATCCTCTGGATTTCTGCTGGGTCTGTTGTCATTTCACCCTTTTCATTCCTAATTGCATGGATTTGGGCCTTTTCTTTCCTTTTTCTGAGAAGGTTGGCTAAAGGTTTGTCAATTTTGTTGATTCTTTCGAAGAACCAACTCTTGGCTTCATTGACTTTTTGTATCGTTCTCTTAGTATCCATTGCATTGATTTCTCCTCTGATCTTTATAATTTCCTCCCTTGTATGAGCTTTGGGGTTGTCCTGTTCTTCTTTTTCTAGAAGCTTGAGGTTCAGCATCAGGTTGTTTAATTGGGCTCGTTCTGTTTTCCTAACATGCATATTCACTGCTATGAATTTCCCTTGTAAGACTGCTTTCATTGTGTCCCATAGATTCTGATATGTTGTATTGTCATCATCATTTAATTGAAGGAACTGTCTGATTTCTTCTTTAATTTCCTCTGTGACCCATTGGTTATTCAGAAGTGTGTTGTTCAATTTCCATGTGTTTATGAAATTTTTTGAGTTTCTTTTGCTATGGATCTCCAATTTCATTGCAGTATGGTCTGATAATATACAGGGGATAACTTCAATTCCTTTGCACTTACTTAAACATGTTCTATGTGTGAGTATGTGGTCTATTTTGGAGAATGACCCATGTGCAGCTGAGAAGAATGTGTATTCTGATTTTATGGGGTGGAAGACTCTGTAAACATCTGTTAAGTTCATTTGTTTGAGAGTTTGAATGAGTTCTAGTATTTCATTACTTATTTTTTTGTCTAGTTGATCTATCTATTTGTGACAGTGGGGTGTTGAGGTCCCCCACTAAAAGGATTAGTGCATATATGACTTTTAGTGCATATATGACTTTTCATGTCTGTTAGTATTTGTTTTATATAGTTGGGTGCACTAGTGTTTGGTGCATAGATATTTATGATTGTCATCTCTTCCTCTTGGATTCTTCCCTTTACAAGGATGTAGTGTCCTTCTTTGTCTCTCTTAATCAGTGTTGGTTTGAAATCTACTTGATCTGCCAAGAGGATAGCTACTACTGCTTTTTGGGGGGGTTCCTGTTGCATGGAGTATTGTTTTCCACCCTTTAACTTTCAGTCTATGAGTTTCCTTTTGAATTAAGTGTGTTTCTTGTATGCAGCATATTGTTGGATTTTGCTTCTTGACCCATTCTGCCAGTCTATTTCTTTTGATTGGTGAATTGAGACCATTAACATTGATGGTTATAACTGAAATGTATTGACTTGTCATTGCCATGACTTTTTCTTTTTGTTGGGTTCTCCCCCTTTACATTTAATTTCTTGTCATGCCAGATGAGTTCATTCTGCTTTGCTTCCTGGGGTTGTGATCCTCAATGTCTGTTCCTAGGATATTGTGTAAAATTCTTTGGAGTGTTGGTTTGGTATTCAGGAAGTTCCTAAGGTGCTCTTTGTCATGAAAGTATCTTATTTCTCCATCCATTTTGCAAGATAGTTTTGCAGGGTACATCAATCTGGGTCAGAGGCTGTTTTCTTTTAGGGCTTGGAATATGTCACTCCAAGCTCTTCTTGCCTTGATGGTTTGTGTTGAGAAGTCTGCTGTGATTCTGATGGGCTTTCCTTTGTGTGTGATTTGTTTCTTTTCTCTCACTGCTTGGAGAACTTTGTTCTTCTGTTGTGTTTCTGGAATCTTAACAATTATATGCCTATGTGTAGATTTTTTTTGATCAAGGCTATTTGGAGTCCTATATGGCTCACTTATCTGTATGTCAAGCTCTTTTCCCCTGCTTGGGAAGTTTTCTGCCATTATTTCTGTGAAGAGATTTTTTTATGTCATCTCCACTCTCTCCTGTTTCTTCATTGAGCCTAATCAGTCTTATGCTATTCTTCTTTGCATCATCTATCAGCTGCTGGATTGATTTCTCATGTTCCCTTATAATTTTGAAGCAATTTTTCTTTTCCTGGTCACTAATTGCAATCTTATCTTCTATATCTGAAATTCTGTCCTCACATTGGCTCATTCTGTTGTGTAGACTTTCAATGGAGTTTTTCATGTCCTGGAAACCCATTTGCATCTGTTTTATGGATTCCATTTGTTTCCTATGTTGGGATTCCATCATGTTCCTGAGCTCCTCTCTAGATTTATTAATCATGTCTTGCACTAGGGGCACAATTTCTCCTGTTATCTGAGAAATTATTTCTGATTTCATTTTTTCCAGATCCCCTTTTGTTGCCAGTTCAGTGGGTCCAGGTGGTTGAGTATCAGAGGGTTCCATCTCATTTCCTTTTGGGGTTGCTGTAGGTGATCTGAAAGTCTGGTTTTGAGACTTATTTACGTGTTTTCTCATTTTGACTGGGGAGGGGGTCTGTTAGCGCCTGCATGGATTACCTCCTCTGAGCTGGGTGAGGTGGGACAGGGGCCGGGAACAGCGGTAGGGATGGTGACCCAAAAGCCCTTTCCTGTGGGCTAGGAGCAGCCAGAGGGATGGTGGCCGGGAAGCCCCTTCTTCTGGACCAGGAGCAGTGGGATGGTGGCTCAGAAGCCCCTCCCTCTGGGCCGGGAACAGCGGGACTCAGTACCTTGGTCTTGTGGTCTGGTGTCCTCTGTGTCTTTGTAGTGTGGAATCAGGTGGCTGCCTGTCTGCAGCGGGGCGATTCGGTGTCTTCTGAGCGACTCAGGACCTCAGTAAGGCGTGCACAGACCTGCCTGTCTGCAGCGGGCTGATTCGGTGTGTTCTGTGCGACTCAGGACCTCGGTAGGGCGTGCACAGACCTTCCTGTGTGCAGCAGGCTGATTCCGTGTATTCCGCGCGACGGGGGACCTCGGTAGGGCATGGGCAGACCTGCCTGTCTGCAGCGGGCTGATTCGGGGTCTTCTGTGCGACTCAAGACCTCAGTAAGGCGTGCACAGACCTGCCTGTCTGCAGCGGGCTGATTTGGCGTGTTCTGTGCGACTCAGGACCTAGGTAGGGCATGGGCAGAGCTGCCTGTCTGCAGCGGGGTGATTCGGCGTGTTCTGTGCGACTCAGGACCTAGGTAGGGCATGGGCAGAGCTGCCTGTCTGCAGCGGGGTGATTCGGCGTGTTCTGTGTGACTCAGGACCTCGGTAGGCCATGGGCAGACCTGCCTGTCTGCAGCGGGGTCCTGATAATTTCTGATTGGATGTTAGACATGATTTATTTGGTGCTAGAGATTTTTGTATTTATATAAATATTCCTGAGCTTTGTTCTAGGATACAGCTAAGTTACTCGATGACAATTTAATCTTTCCGGGTCATTCTCTTGTGATTTCTTAGGTGACAGAATATCAATGTTTAGTTGAGGGTAGTTATTCTCCATTGCTAAAGCAAGATTCTTCTAACTTTGTCCAATGGTGTGAATTATAAGGATTTTAATTCTCAGTGTTCCCTATAATTTTTTTAGGTAGTTCCTGGCTTTGTATAACCTTTTTATATGCAATGCTGAATGCTGGAGAATGACTCTGTTTAGATCTCCAAAGTTCTCTCTATGTAGTTCACTGTGGTATGATCCTCTACTAAGAACTCTTGGGGCTGGGGGTTTTGCTCAGTGGTTTTGCTGCCTGCTGTGCAAGCGCAAGGACCCAAGTTCGATCCCCAGTACCAAAAAAACCAAAACCAAAACCAAAAACAAAAAACCTCTGGCTGCCTTTGTTCCCTGGGATCTTGGCTTCATGTTATGAAACTCAGACTGGACTCTGCCTCAGTACCGTCTCTCTTATCCAAGGCCTGAAAAGTCTTCAAGACACTAAGATGGGACAGTCTCACTCTTCATTTATATCCAGTCTATGGTACTCAGCATTGGGTGCCTGCTTTCCTGAGTCTTGAAAAGCAATTATTTTTTTTCATATAGAAAAGTGGTGTGTAGTTATGCTATCTTAAATAAAATGGAAGTCCTACCCTTTGTTTAAAGAGCTTTATTAAATTGTAATTTGTATACTATGTTATCCACTCATTCAGATGTACAACTCAACTACTTTTAGTAATTCTCAGAGTTATGTGACCATGGCTACTATTTAGTTTTAAAGCATTTCTACCAATCCCAAAAGAACACATGTCTTTTTGTGATCAATCTTTGTTTCCACCTCCAGTCCAGCCAGTTAACAATTTACATTCTGGCTAATAGAATTGACTTTCTGGACGTTTTATCTAACTGGAATTAGACAATATGTGTCCTTCTGCATCTGATTTTTTTAGTTAAGATGGTAAGGTTTATCCATGTGATGACATTTATCATTAGTTTGCTCATTTTTTATGACAATAGTATACCTTTGTACATATATAATACATTTTGTTTATCCATTCACAACTGATAGGTATTTGGATTGTTTCTATCTTTGGGCTATTATGAATGTTTCTATGGATATATGCAAACATGTCTGTGAGATCATATTTTTTAAAATTTCATTTCTTTTGAGTAGATACCTGGAGGAGAATTGTTGGATAATATAATAAATTTGCTTAGGGCCGGGGATTTAGCTCAGTGGTTACACCGTCTGCCTTGCAAGCACAAGGACCTGAGTTCAATCCCCGGTACCAAAAAAAAATTTTGTTTATATTTTTAAGAAACTAGGAAACTGATTTCAAAGCAACCATACTTGTTATAGTCACATTAGCAATATATAAAGTCTCTGACTTCTCTGCATCTTCATCTGTCTTATTATCGGTTATTATCAGTCTTTTTGATTAAAGTTTTGCTAGTAGACATCAAATGGTAACCCATTCTGGTTTTAATTTGCATTTTTTCAGTGACTACTGATGTTTAATATCTTTTCTTGTATTTATTAGCACTTTATCTTCTTTGGTGAAATAGCTATACAAATATTTGTGTCGACTTCAGATTGGGTTATTTTCCTTATTATTTACTTGAAAGAGTTCTTGATCTATTGTAGATTCAAATATATTCCTAGTAATATGATTTGCACATATTTATGTCTCTGTCTTACTTTCACTTTCATAATAGTGTCTTGTGAGTGTGGATTTCTAATCTTATTTTTTTGTGGTACTAGGAATTGAACCTGGACTGAACTACACAGTGAATTATATCCCTAACCCTTTCTTTAATTTTTATTTTTTATTTTGATACAGGGCCTTGTTAAGTTGCCCAGCAGGACTTGAGCTTTTATCTTCCTACTCAGCTTCCCAGGGTGTTGGAATTTCAGACATGAGCCACTAGAGCTGGTTTTAAATTTTGATGAAATGTAGTTCATCATTTTTGTATATTTTGGGTCACATTTTCAATAGTCAAGGATGCTACTGTTTTAAAACATTCCTTTGCTACTTAAATTAGCCAGAGAGGAATTTGTTGTGTACAACTAACAAATCTGACTGATATGATAATTTTTAAAAAGAGACAAAAGGAATTATATTTCCATTCTGCAGATTTTGAATCTAAAGTGGGACTGAGATACACTGAAACCTTAACAATTGCTAGTCTTCTGAACAATTAAGTTTTTGTTCCTTTCCTTTGTGTCTGTCAACCAGAGGGTGCTATTGACTCAGGCACCAAGGGTCTTTCCTATTGGGATGGCTGAAATGTTTTCATATCACAAATCTCCAGAGATCACTTCTTGGATTTAAGGACCTCATTTCCATATTAGGTAATTAGAAAGAATCATGTTGGTGAGGTCTCAAATAGAAAAATTGTGCCCCAAATTTAACAATTCTTATGCAAAACCCCTGATTTTGGTCTGTAGGATCTTATGAGAAGGTTGTGATGGACACTTTAATGCTACCATAGAATCTGAGCAAACTCCAGGGAATAGAAAAGAACTGATTTAGAAAATGGGAGACCCAGGTTAAAGTCCTGGTCCTGAGAGTAACTAGCTGTGAAATATTGAGCAACCCTCTTTCTTATCAGAGCTTCTGTTCTGCCACTTGTAAAGTAAGCATAAATTAGATACTGTAGACATTAAATGTCAGTATAAAGAACCATCTGGAGACAGCTTCTTTTCTACCTGAAACCAGCATTATTTTAAAATAGAGAGCTGGATTCCATCCACTTTAGAAACTAGAGGGCAAGGCAGTTCCTGTGAAGGTAAGCTGGTTGGAGTATCTACACACACTGGAGAGAAGGCTCATGTTGGCCCACATACAGTGCTTGGGATTTTGTTCCTGAAGTGGGTGTGCTTGAAAGTGAGGCAGGGATGGGCTATAAAGATTCTTGTTCTTCTGACTAGCAATGTTGACCTTTTGCTCTTTTCCAGAGCCAATGGCCTCATTGTGCAAATCAAATGTGTGCTTAGTGGAGGGTACCTTTGTTCAAGGGCCAGTTGTACACTTGATTATGCAGTAAAGTCCATGATCTGTGATAGTCAATACTTTTTTAACATTCTCTGAAGTTTTTGTGCACCATTTTAATGAGACAGCATATAAAAAATGCCCAAAACAGCAGTCAGAATGTAGGCGCTCAATGAATATTACTTTCTTCCCTCTATCTTTCCCATTCCTTGTCACTGCATGAATTCTGCTATATTTTATATTTTATAAACTTAAGGACCCTTCCTATGGTTCTCTGTCAATTCAGGTTCTCATTTAGAGTCTACTTCAGGTTTTGATTCTTTTCCACACTTTTGCTTTTACTCAAAGTTTACCGAATATATATACTTTTCCTTTTTGGCTGTACCAGACATCTAACTAGTATAACCAAAAGGCAATATTTAGAGAAGTAATAAATTAACTAATATTTATTGAATGCTTATTACATACTAGATAATATTCTAGTGATAAAGGTATACTACTAGTACAATTTTCTGTCTTGATGGAGCTTATATTCTAAACATTATAAGAAAAAGTATGGGGCCAGGGATTTAGCTCAGTGGCGTTTTGCCTGCCTGGTAAGCACAAGGTCCTGAGTTTGATCCCTGCTACCAAAAAGGAAATAAAGTAGTGGATAAGCTAATTTTGCTGTTACAGAATCTATATATATGTTTCTTCATTTTCTCGTTGCGGTGCCCTGTTTTGGTATTTCTATGGGAAACTTGTCATCCTTATTTGATTGTAGTCTTACTGGGACTGTCCCTGAATTTACTCCAAAATTTGTTCCTTAGCCAATTTGTCGGCACATGACCACACTCAACAAATCAGATGCTTTTTCAAGTGGAGTAAAAAAACCCCCAAAAAACAACTGAAAATGATTGGACTGAATTCATCTCAGAGAAGCTTTGGCCAAGGCCATTGGCTCCTCTTACCTAGAACCTCAGAGCTTCAGTAGTTCTTAAGGTTCCAAAGGCCTTATTATTTGGCTGTTCCTTCTGCAAAATACCTCTTTCATTGTTCATCATTTAAATTATTGAGTGTTGCTTTGTGTTGCTTGGAACCCAGTCATCCAAACATCCCAAACTTGGTAAAGTGAAAAGTATCAAATTTTTTTACTTCTAATTTATTTGCTCAAATTCAACTCTATCTGTGGTTTGTATGAAATTAATTTTAATTGGGGACTGGTCTCCCTTACTGGTAGGGATGAGAATCAAGGTATTTCTGTTCATCACCAATTTTCTACATGGGTCATTCTTGAAGTATACACAATTGCATATCTTGTGTTACACCAAAGACAATAGCTGGCCAGCACTGACTGAGGGCTCATTTTCTACAGGTGCAGCATGCAAAACTTAGTACGTGTAAGCACACATCACTTCTCTGGATCTGTATTCTCTAGCTAATTATTATGATGCCAAACCTCCCTCAGACAGTTAACTTATCTGCTGTCTTCTAGGAACAGAGGGGACACTGTTCTGTTCATGTTTGCTTGTTCACTCACATGTCTTTTCTAAATTACTCCAGATTCCCACACCGAACTCTAGGGAACAGTTGATTTATCTGTTCATTTGACATGCATTTATTAAGCTTGTGTGCTATTCCAGGTCCTGTATGAGGTATTTAAATGACAAAGAAGAGTTTATTATGGCTTCTTCCCTCACATGACTCATAATTGTGATGGAGAAGGGAAAGGATTAGTTATTTAGAGTGGCTAAATAAGCAAGTAATTGTGGCAGTATGAAGTGTCACAATAGAAGAATAAAAATTGGCAAAATGAGAATATAGAAGAAGCTTGAGTCAATCTGGAGATGTCATTTTAGGGTGGCTTGCAGGAGAGCACACCTGGGGTGAGTCTTAGTGAGCAAACCAAGAGTTTGCTTAAAATATGGGTGAGTTTGAGAAGTACATTCTAAACTGACAGGGAAAGAAAGTAAAAATGGGAAAGGAGGAGGAGTCAGAGGAGAAGGAGGAAGAATAAGAGAGAATACAAGTTTGGGAAAGGGATTTTGGGTGAGAGAAAAGAATTGCCTGTACCAGAAAGTACAATAGTCCAACATGACCAGTAGGATTGAAGAGACTCATAGATGATCAACATGGAAAGTTATAAGATCTAGTGAGTAAAGAAAGGGTTTTATAGTTTGTCCTGTGTGAAAATTGACACTCTACCCCTTTTGTGGAGTAAGCTCGAGTAAGTGACTTAACAGTTTTTTTATTTGTACAAGGGAGAAGGTGACCATGTTTCTATTTTCACATTATTGAAAGGACTAACTAGATTGATGAATAAAAGTACCTAAAACAGTGCCTGCCACAAAGCAGAAATCAAGAAATTTTTCACTTATCTCTCCTCTGCCACCCCGGCCACCACACCTTGATATTTATCACAAAAGCCATAAAGCTGAAGGTTCCTGATAAAAAATGCTTGGTGGTTTCATTTGGAAAGTGGAAAATTGATTGAAGAGAGAGGGCTTAGCTGAATTAAAGGCAGTTTTTGAAGCTGGGTAATAGGAATTGCACATAAAAATCACAGAAATTTAAACATAATTACAAGCATAGTATTAAAATGAAAGCAGACAGCAACAATAACATTCATAACAATTTCGTCACCTAGTCAGTCAGCATTGTCATTTACCTGTGATAGTTCTGTTTGGTAAAGATCAAAATACCTACTCTTCAATTTTTAGAGATTTGCAGATATAGTATAGATAGATGTTCATTTTAATTTTTCTCTTAAAATCAAACCATAATGTTTTTCAGTTGTTTAACAATCTTTCTACTTCTTTTCTGTGACTTTCTACTTTCTTTCTTCCCTTAAGGCAACCATTGTATTTTTCTATGCTTATAAAATCCTATCACAAAAATAAATACCTGTGCTAAGTTGTTGTTTATTTTCCTTAAAATGGAATGAGTCCTATACATGTCTTGGAAACTTTTCTTACATAAAAATATAGCAGGGAGATCCAAGTATCTGTGGGACTCCCATAAGATGGAACATTATACATACACTGAAAAATAGTCATAGAAGCTTTAGTTCTCTTTGGGCCCTTACAGATAACCTAGTTTCGTGGTTCACACAGATAAATCTCCTCAGTTTAATTATTTTCTTAGTAGGAAGAGATTTTGACCATAGGAAAAACATTGAAAATTCTGTTAAATATTAATCTGGTAATGGCAGGAAAATGGTTTGGACAGAGTAAATTTGGAGGAGGCCATCTCTTAGGTCTCAACTTTCATATAATTTCCTCGGTTAAGGGCTCTGTGACAACCCAGCTAGGATAAGCTCCACTTTTATATATCCTAATACAATCTTCTACTGGTTTTTGTTCCATTCACCAACATAATAATTATTTGTCATTAATAAAATAATTTTTTTCTGTTTTATACTGATCACATTTTATTATTTAGTATATGCTTGACAGATTAAAAAAGTTAAAATATGAATGAACAGGAGATTTTTGTGGGGGATGGGCAGTTCCACAGATGTTGAAATTGGATGCAGTGAAATGGGCATGGTGGATGAGAGTCAGTGACAGGAAGGTTATATCTGAGAAATATTCATTATCTATGAATTTGTGGTAGTTAGTAAATTTCTTGACATGTGTATTAGTCACTTTTACTGGGACAAAATATGAGAGCCAATGTGGTAATTTAAAGGAGGAGAGATTTATTTTGGCTTACCGTGTCAGTGAATTCAGTCCATGGTTAGCTAGCTCCAAGGCAGAAATGGCATGGCAGCATGGCAGGGTGCAGGAAAACTCTCCACTACTTTGTGGCCAGAAAGCAGAAAAAGCAGGGAGGATCCAGGTAAGAACACACTTTTCCAAGTCACATCCCCACTACTTGCTTCTTCTGGCTAGGCCCTACCTCTGAACATGAGACTTTGGTGGGCACATCTTAGATCTATACCATAGCAACATGTTTGGCCAAAATCTAGCTTTCATTGGCATGCTTAGAAATGATTAGACTTTCACAGTAACTAAATGCATAGAGATACTACTAATTTAAAATGGAAGTTGTTTCTTTTAAGTGGTTACATCTTCAACACTGGTCACCCTGGCACCTGTGTTGCTGTATGGGGAGACTTAATACTCAGTTTAGTGAGTACATAATTAAAACTAGAAGAAGGTGAGATCTTAAGGCATATTTTATCTAGGCTGCCATGTGATTAGATAACACCTTTTTACACTACAGTAAAAAAAGAAAAATGTTTTTAAGTGACCCAGTGAAAGTCTCTTTCACATACACAACATTATTTTAGTCCCTTGTGAAATATGCTCCAATATTAGCTTCCTCTTACTATACATTGTTTGTGTCAAGAGCACTGAATAAGCTTTAGTACAATATTTTAGATCTGGGAGATATTCCATCTCTTCTTATTATGTTTTTATTTAATTCAGTGGTGATAAACCTATGCCTTGTGTGCTACAGTGGGCTGTTTGTTATCACTGAAAGCTCTAAAAAGTTCATCACCACTGATTTAATTTGTTTAACTCAATCTTATTTCCCTTTGTAGTGGTTAGAGTTCTTGCAGTTATAAGCAACAGAAATCAATGATTTAAAAAAGGTAATTTATTAGAAATACACCAAAGTACCCCTTTTGTCTCTCTTAGACAGAAGCTTTCTTTCTCTCAATAAATTTTTCCTACTCTTAAAAAAAAAAAAAGAAATACACCAGAGTTGCTCAAAGAAGCAAAGTATGAGCCAAACAATGGTGCTTCAGGAAAGGCAGAAAATAATGACTGGCAACTTCTGTGGTGAACCGGTTCAGTCCCAAGTTCATGGGTGTGGGTGAGGCAGATCTCTATCATCATTTTTACTTTAATATAAAAAGAATCTGAAAGAAGATGCAGCTAGTAATAGGAATTGAGAGAAAAACACTTTATTGGGTAAATTCTTTGGGAAAATTTGTTAGGACATGATAACTGAATATTTAATGAGAAACAAACAGATGAAGAAAGAAACAAATAGCTTTGATGGCATTGAGTAATTGGGAAGATTGTAGTGCCCCAAGTAAATTTGGACTGTAGAATGTTTTTTTAAAAATTTACAATAATTTTTAGAAAGGAGATTTTTTTCCCCCTGGTACCAGGGATTGAACTCAGGACTTTGCACTTGCTAGGCAGGTGCGATGCCACCAAGCTATATCCCCAGCCCAAGAGGAGATTCTTATGTGCTTGGTTTTATGCATATTTAAACTTCTCTTGATCTTGAGATATCTAAATTAAGATTTGTAAGAGTAGTTATACTGAAGATAGAATTGAAATATAAAGTTGGTGTTAGGACAACTATTAGAATAGAATAACTATCCCTGAAATTGCTTTTGTACATCTGTGACTCTTTTCATTTTCTTGAATGTAAGAACCATGCCTGGATTATCAGTCTACAGTTCAGCACTTAGTAGGTTCAGAAACAAGTCATTGTGACATTAATTGAATTGAAGTCTAGAGAAAAAAAGAGCAGAGTATCAAATAAATTCCATTTTATCCTAGAAAGAATTCAAATTTTGTCATTTTAAAGGCTCTACCAGAATATGCCTATTTTAAGCACCATTGTTTTCTCCATTATGCTTACATAATTTGGGCAGGTTTTTAAAATTTGCTTCTCTTGGAACTTATTGCATTACGGCTGCTTAAGCCCTATCATGGGCATCTTGAGAGAAAACCATGAGAGGTACACTTTTGTCTGAGTTTTCCTTTGACTCTGGCCAAAGCACAAACAAAGCATTCTGGGAAGATAGCATCCTAGAATATCTTTGCTTACTCTTCACTGCTTAATCAATGTATCTAACTGCAGCAAGACACAGAATCTTTCCTCACATCGGAAGTAGAAACTAGGTCAGACATCCCGATAATAAGTGACAGTGCTGTGGAGGTGGATGCGATGAATAAACATAGATTCTATTTGGCTCCTTCCTAACTGCAGTTATTCTGTCCCCATTTTGTTGCCCATTCATTGCTTCATGTCAGTCCAATTCTATTTTATTCCAGCTTGAGATATACACACAATGTAATGCTGGACATTTGCAGTCAAAAGGATTTTCAGATCTTGTCACCAGCTAAGTCTTCTCTTCTTATATATTTAAAGTAAAATTTAGTCAACTTAAATCTCTGATTTTAACTAGTAGACTTTAAACATTTTATGAAAAGTGCAATACTGTTATATATTGAAAATGCTTACTATGTTATAATCATTTCCCTTGACAGGAAGGCAATTTAGTGACCTGTATAAAGGCATGAGGTGACTTAACTAAAAGTTGGGCAAAAGTGGTCAAATCCATGTACAAAATGTTATTATTATTATGTTATTAAGTGTAATACAATTTTTGATCAGTAGATTGGATTCTTAAATAGACAAAAGCCTTCTGATATGGGGACATATTTGTGGAAAATGGTGACCATTTATTTTTCTAAAATTTCATTTATCCTAAGTTAAGTAATTTACATTTTTCTTCTATTCTCACCTATAAAATAAAATTATTCACTCTTTCCCATCAAATCCATGTTCTTCTGTTGCAATTAGAGCAAAACTGTTGAGTATTACATAGTAATTTACTGACCATTTTGTATGTACAGGTACTCATAGGCTGGTTTTGCAAAGGAGGTGACAAAGTGACATAAATGTTAATTAATTTCCTTAAATAAGTGGTGGCTTTAACATTTGCATTCAGAATTTGCATTAACTTCAAAATTTACATTTTTTAAAAAAAAACACAATTGCCTTATTTCTGAGATACTCATATTTTGTTTATACAGGGTATACACACAAAGTAATTTTTTGTTCTAGTTTGTCATCTGGAGTGTTCAATTAGAGGGCAGCTAAATCACAGTAGCTATCTTTTATTGAGTATTTTCAGAAGTATATTTTCAGAAGAATATTTTTATCCATAAAACAATGCTTTGAGGTGCTATGACTATTTTTACTTCTCAAATGAGGAAGCTGAATATGAGGAAGATTATATAGTTTAACCAACGGTAGTAATTATGAGTGACAGTGGTAAAGCCACCTGTTGAACCAAGTTCCAGAAACTGGCTACAGCATCATGTTAAAGAAAAAAAATGACTCAATGGTATTTGTTAAAGCACAATAAAGAAGTCTTGTAGTGGAAGAGAGAGATTGGGCTCAACTCCAAATATAGCTTGGGCAAGTGGAAATTTATAGCTAAGGAGCAGTTTGAGGGTGAGTGTCTGTAAAATTAATAAGAAGGAACATTAGGGGAAGGGGAAGCTCTGGCTAAAATGATCTGACACAGTTCTTTCTGAAGACAGGCCAGGATGATCAGACATCTGGGGAATGGTGGAGAACAAGGAACCTCATCGGCGATCAAAAGGCTGAGGATATCAGGGATAGGGAATTGCTGAACTGATTTAGCAGGATTCTTTGAGCACAAACAAGTGGTCAGATGGACCTAGGAGAAGAATCAAAAGCCTGATTAATGGTTGGTCGAGCAAAGAATCTTTGCCACAAGGACTGCTTCTGTGTGTTTATACTCCAACTCCGTTCACACTCTGCTTCTGTTGAATACGCAGTTAACAACCACCTTACAGCAGAATCAGCTGTGAAACTTGTTAAAAATAGAGATCCCAAATTGTAACTGCAGCAGTTTAGAGTCAGTAAAGCTAACGTGTGTCTCCAAGAGTCTGCATTTCCAACAAATGATTCCTTGCAGTTATGCACAAAAGCTTGCACAATAACTGCCATTGTTAGTATCAAGACAATGTTCGTGAGAGATAAAGCTTTTTAAAAATATTCTTATTTAAGACCTGTATAAGTATTTTGAAACATAACTATTAATATTGTTCTACAAACTTATATGTCACCATAAGACCTGGAAACTCTGGGACATGAGTGAAAATCACTGGTTTGTGACATAGGAAAAATGATTACAGAAGGAGCCTGGAAGTTGAAAGATCGTGGCCTTGGGGCTGAAACCCTGAGGAATCAATTTCAGCCATCACTTGCAAACACTAGGAAAAAAAGTATGAAGTCTGCAGAACAGATCAGTTTGTAATTTTGAACAGCACTCTTTTTCCATCTGTCCCCTCCTGTGGTTTCTATTTAGCATCGTGTAATGGTCTCTCAATTGTCAAGTGATTTACTAGTTATTTTAGGATTTCTATTTCTTGAGTACTTATCATTCCATACCTACTAAAAAAGTGAATAATAAAAATAATCAATTGGGAACATTTTAATGAGGCAATCCGACCCAAAGCTCTGCATTGAAGTATTTGTTCAGATTTGAGAAGATTATGTCTACAAGCTCTGTCTCACTTGGCCTAACCAATGAGAAAAGATAAAGAAGAGGGCCAGGGATTTAGCTCAGTGGCACCACACTGCCTTGCAAGTGCAAGGTCCTGAGTTCGATCCCCAGTACTGCAAAAAAAAAAAAAAAAAAAAAAAAAAGGAAAGAAAAAGAAACAAAAAAAGTAACCTGGAAAAAAAAAAGATAAAGAAGATTAGAGAACTTTGAGCTACAGAATAAAAAAGATGGTTTATGTGGAGGAGGTTATAGCAAAATTCACTTCGAACAGGCTATTTGCTTATGTTTTTTATAATTCACCACCAAAAAGAATTTGGGAACAAGATTGTTACTTGATTTCAATATGATGTGAAACTCCAGCTATGTTGTAAGGTGCCCTGAATATGAAGTTTTAAGTACAAATGGACAGTCATGCCATATTTTTCTATTCACAGAGCTTACATGACTTCCTAGACTGCATTATTCTTATTGAGGTGGACACCAAAATATAATTTTTCCTATTATTTTCTGGAAAAATGTGCACTTGCACATTAAATTAGCAGCTCAAAGTCCCTAGGCTAGTGGGACTAAGGTTTTCTGATCACTTCATATAATACCTTATAAGAATGTAAGAGTTTGGTTAACTCTGAAAATTCCAGAGTTCTTTGATATCATTATTTGTTTTAGTTGATAGGATTTTAAAAAATTTATTAAGTTTATTGATACATTTTAGGTATACAATATGATAACTTTCATCGGGAATTTGTACCTTTACATGATATATCTTGGTTCTTATTTTTAGACTCTCTGATTAACTCTATATTTCTGCATTGTGATTTTTATTTAGGTCTCCTAGGGTGAAAGTTTAAGCATTTCATTAATTTTGCCTAGGTCAAAAACAATTATGAGGCATTTTAGAGAGTGTTTAAATAATTTTGAAGGGTTATACGACAGATCCAAACTTTAAAATGAGGCAAGAGGGTCTGTGTCATTGCCAAATTTCAAAAGTAAAGGCTAATTAGTCTTTGACCTTGGAGTCATTTAGATGGGAAATATGTTGTTTGGAAAGCCTTAGATTTAATTGTTCTGAAGGTTGGAGAGAGAATTTGATGAAATGCTAAATGAAAGGCTTTGTACTTAGCAGTCCTAAATTCTGAATTACTTTCTTGTTTTAAAGTAATCATACGCATATCTTATGGAGATATAGATTTTTTCTTTTCCTGTTTATAGTAGTGACAGGAAAGGAAAACTTTGTGGATAATAAGCAAAAGTTATTAGGTATGTCTGGGTCTTTATGTTGAAGTTTTCTAACTCAAGAAAGACAATCAAATGCTTTAGATTTCAATTTAGTGGTATATTTTCTGATATTCACAGCTTTGAATTCTTCTGTTGAATTAAATTGCTTGTTAGTTTGAAATTATTTATTTAAAAGTTTATTTAAAAGAATTCTTTCTAAACTAATATACTTGTTTTCCAATGAATTAAATGCTATAAAAAGTATTCCTCAGAATAGAGGATGCAGGTATGGGAATTTAGCTCAGTGGCACTGTGCCTGTCTTGCAAGCTCAAGATCCTGAGTTCAATCCTGGGTACCGCAAAAAAAAAAAAAAAAAAAAAAAAGAATAGAGGATGCAGAAACAATTCCTGGCCCATGCAGTCTTCTGATCTTTGACAACAGGACCAAAAACATATAGGAGGAAAGAGACAGCCTCTTTAACAAATGATACTGGGAAAACTCATTATCCACACGCACAAGATTGAATCTAGACCCATATTTCTCACTGTGCACTAAAATAAAATAAAAAGGCAACAAAGACCTAGATATTAAAACAGAAACACTGAATCTTATGGAAGAAAAAAAGATAGGTAAAACTTTTGAAAACATAAGGATAGGCAAAAACTTTCTGAATAGCAGCCAATTGTATACGAAACAACATCAAGAATCGACAAATAGAATTATATTGAATTATAAAACTTTTGCACCACAAAAGAAGTAAGCAATAGAGTGAAAAGTCAACCTACACAATGAAAATGAATTTTTCCCAGCTATCCCTTGAACAGGGTACTGGTATCTAGAATATATAAAGAACTAAAAAAAAATTAGAATCCTCAAAATAAAAGACCCAATAAAAAAATGGGCAGTTGAAACCAAAAGACACTTTTCAGAAGTATGAATGGCCAAGAAGTACATGAAAAAATGTTCAGCACCTTTGGCCACTAGAGAAATGCGAATCAAAACAACACTGAGATTTTATCATACTCCAGGAAGAATGGCTATCATCATGAACACACACACACACACACACACACACACACACACACACACCAAGAAATAAATGCTGGTGAGTTTGTGAAGAAAAAAGGAACAATTTACATCTTTTCTGGGAATGTAAATTAGTACAACCACTATGAAAATTAGATGGAGATTCCTCAAAACTAGAAATTAGAAATTCCCTTTGTCTCAGCTAATTCCCCTTCTAGATATCTTCCCTCAAGGAGTTAAAGAAATCATTTTACATTGATATATGCATACCCATGTTCACAGTGACACAACTCACAATAGCTGAATCTTGGGAATGGCATATATAACCTTCAACAGATAAATGGATAAAGAGAATGTGGTTTTTATGCAGAATGGAGTTCTACTCAGCCATAATGAAGGATAAATTTGAGTCATTTGTAGGAAAATGAATGCACCTCATGACAATAATGCTAAGTGAAATAAACTAGAACAGAAAGTACATATTGCATGGTTTCACTTATATGAGAAATCCAAAGTATTAGTAGTTTAAAGAGCAAAATAAAAGATGATAGGAAACAGGAAGGTAGACATTTTGCAAATGGAAAGAGGATCTACAGATGGAGGAAAAGGGGACAGGGAAGACAGAAGGGAGGAGAAGGGGAAATAAGAAGGATTAAATGTGGTACTTATATGTACCAGTGTCCCACAATAAATACTCATTATGTATTGCAAACATGTACTACTAATAAAAAACAAAAACTAATCCAAAAAAGTTCCTATTCATGGTGCTTTATATCTGTAAACAGTTTTAGTACCCTGATTGGGTGCTGATTCACAGTCCAAATGGGAGAATTTTTTTTGATAGGACACAGTACTCAGTTTTCAAGTTTCCATTGTCTGTGGTTGACTAGATTTCCTTGATTAAGTAGGTCTTTGGGCAAGAAATAATCTTTTACTTATGTGCTAATGGAGGCAATCTGTGAAAGTTAGTGGCCAATTAAGTTGAGAAAGGCAAGGAAGAGCAATGGGAGGAGAAGAAAGACAACTTTTCAGGAATAAAATTTCTTGGCAGAGCTGCGTGACCATAGAGAATAGGGAGCTGTCACTCTGATGAGGTGTATCATGGGCTTCCTCATGCTTTCCCATATGGATGGAGATTATGAGCTTAGAGAAGAACTGAGGCCGTAGACAGGGCTTTTGGTTTTTATGAAAAAAGGTTCTTGAGATTGCAAGAACAACCACCTCAAATAGTAGCTAATACTTCCATGGGCCTTATTATAATTAGACACTGTTGTAAGTACTCTGTCTAGAAATCACTCATTTAATCTTCACTACAATCCTAAATCATAGGCAATGTCATTATTCCAATCATACAAATGAGAAACTGCTGCACACACAGCACAGATACAAGTTTCTCAAGCTCCCACATTTAGTGGTGTGGGACCAGAATGACTCCATTTTGGAGCAGTCCCCTTTGTTCTCTCAAATTTGTGCTTGAACTGGGACAAAGGACGTAATCCACAACTCGGGATTCCTAAATTTATTACTCAGCCATCTGTTTGCCCTAGAAACAAATGTCCCGGGCCCACTATCTATAGGACAATCTGTTAACGTGCTGACTGTCCACACAGGGTGGTCATGGCCATTAGTCAGGATGTCTGCTGACCATCGGTACGTGACAGTAGACCACTAACCTTTGTCCCCATTCTTCTTGTAAAAACCTATACGTAATCCCCTCCAACCCCCAACGAGCCTAGCCAATCAAAATTCTACACTTCATACTTGCTAAATATTAGCCAATCATATGGCTGCTAATGACCAAAGCTTGTTGTATTCTCAATAAAAACCCTGCTAATTTGGAACTCGGGGCTCTCAATCTCGATCCGCTGTGTCAGTGACAATTGAGAGTCCCTGCTTGAGCTTGAATAAACGACCCTCGTGTGCTTACATCGGAAACGGCCTCCTGGTGGTCCTTGGGATTTCGCAATCTGGGCACAACAGTGGATGGTGAGGCCAGGTTAGGGACCAGATATTTGAGCTCCCTAGTCTGTGCTCTCAGCCACAACCTTCCCAATCAAGTTTCCTAAGACACGCGAGAACCAGTGGAAGCCCTGTGTACCTAGATTCACAGAGCTGGAAGCCTTGGTAACAGGCTCTCCAAAATAATAATAGAAAAGAAATCAGATATTTTCTGCAAACTAATCACGTTGATTTTTTTTTAGCTTGCAACTTAGGGGCTTCTTGGATGGTTGGTCTTTACATCAGTTTCTAGAGGGAAACAGGAATCACGCACGGAGAGTATGCCTACTTAGGGAAAGTGATTAAATGACTATTAACAAACACTCTGAAAGAAAAATGGTCCTTCATTCTTCTTTTCTTCAGAGGAAAGCCATTGTGGAACAGGGTAACTTACTTCTAGAACTAACCTGCCTGGTTTAATCTGAGAGTGAACTGTTTAATCAAGCTGGTGTCCTTGGCTGTCTTTTTCTGGCTGCTCCTTGATTAGTCAAAGTAATTTGAGTGACAGAGCCATGGTGTATGTTCCCGCCACATGTTCTGATGTGTTAGCATTCTACTGCTACTGCTGTTGCCGCTGTCATGTAGCTTCTTTTTTTTTTGGTACCAGGGATCGAACTCGGGTCCTTGCGCTTGCGCAGCAGGCAGTGAAACCACTGAGCTAAATCCCCGGCCCTCATGTAACTTCTTAAAAGAAGCGGCAGGATACCCTGTGGGGAAATAAGCAATGTTTCAACGGCAAAGAGACTGCTTGCGGAGGGGCTGCCCATGGATGTATATGTTGCTCAGGCAGCAGTGAGCCCTGCAAGATCAATGGATACTCTGCTCCCTTCAGGACTATTTTCACTGGTGCTGGGAAGGGGATGAAGGGTACCTTTGGAAGAGGAGGGACTATATTAATCATTTCATCCTTCTTCTGCTGAATGCAAATTCATTCTTAATGGATAATCGTATGTCCATTCTTGTAACAACTACCCCAAATCATTACTTCTACCTGGCTGGGGGCCAGATTTGTACATTTCCAGGATTGTTCTACTCTGTCCACTATTGACTTTTTTATAGCCTGAATTGCATGCTTTTCATAACTTGAAAGTGTCTTGGAAGGAATAGGGAGAAACTTTACAAGAGGTCTCATTGGATCTGCTTGATATGGAAATATATAATTGGTAAGACATCATAGTGGGTTTAAAATTTACAACCATCACTCAGGGATAAAGAAGAGAAACTATTTCTCTGTTACTAAGTTTAACTTAAGGAAAACTCTTACTTGCTCAGTTGGATGAAAACAGTTACTCTTGTCACTTCAATTTATTTAGTTACTTCTGGTTTATTCAGCTGCATTCTAAGTTCTTTCCCTTGCCTCCTTTTTGGTTTAGTATCTAAGTTCCTGGGAGGCTTATACATCATCTTGGCAATGGGACAGGAGTGTCCCTTTCCCCTGGGTCTTCCCTGGGTCTTGTTGACTTCATTGAATCATGACAGTTCTCTTGTAGTCCTTGGGCCCAGTGGACAGCATCTGCTGCCTGTGATGTGTGTGCACCTGGCTAGGTCTTTGAGCAGGATGTCCGGATGACATCTCATGCCCTAACTTTGGCTGTCTGTAGGGAACGGGCCCTGAGTGCTTCCATGTTTTTCTTCAGCGCATGCTTGAGAACTACTTTCTATCCAACAGGTAAATGCTTGAACTATAGCAGGCTTTCTCTGCCTCATCTGCCTAGAACCTTCCCCAGCTATCATGGTGACCCTCACGTCACATTGTTTTGGTTCAATACTGAAAGTGTGGCTTTCCTAAGAGCCTGCATTATTTCCTGGTCATGGTTGAGAAACAAAGCATTAGCATCCCTGGTCCAGGGCTTTTACCTGATTTTCAAATCTGAGATTTTCATAGTGGAATTGTAAGTGGGTAGAGAGCAGCAGGCATGCTACAATGTACTTAATGTTTCTTATGGAGGCTTGCTTCTTATGGAGGCTGGCTTCTACCCACCTTCTTGAAAGCTTTTATGTATCTTTCAGCGTTGAAAAAAAATATCCTGTTTTATCCTTGCTTCAAGTTTTATCCTATAAATACCATGCTGAGTCATTTAAGCTCTGGCTCTGTGGAACCTACAAATCCACCTTCTTATAGTACCTGAAAGCCTTGCTTTCCCTACTTTTGTCTCAGCTACTGCCTTGAAAAAGCCAGGTTTGAAAATCAAAGCAGAGAAATGACAATGAGGTTCTCTGTTATATTTACCCTCTCCAGGAAATAATAAAGAATGCTGTTGTCTGATTCAGTGAGTAGGGTAGGAACTCATGGGGAAGAAAATTCATCAGTTAATATTTCAAAAAATATGATCTCAGCTATAAGATTTCCTTTTATTTCAAACAGTTAAATCATTTCTTCCCTTTTCCTTCTCCACCCATTGATGATATTGAAACCTATGCATTGTTGGGTAAGGTGAAGCAGCTTAACCCTGTTCCTAATGTCAGATTCCTGGCCCTCGGAAGCCCGTCTGCAGTGATAACTAACCACAAGGGAGGTGCTCTTATGCGCTTCATCTTTCAGATGAGAAAACTAATTTGGAGAGAGTGCATCCAGGTTCACTCAGCTAGTGAGTGACAAAGTGGGGGCATTGAATCGCCAGGTCAAAAAAGGTCTGTTGACATTACATTCCTATCTCTAGTGCTCGTCTATTTCAGATTTATGTATACTTTGGCCAAATCCATCTTGAATGCACTAAATGGATATTACGCACTCACAAAAAGATTTCACATGTATTCAGTTTTTAAAACTACACATTTTGGGCTGGGGATTTAGCTCAGCGGTTCTGTTGCCTGCCTCACAAGCGCAAGGTCCAGAGTTCAATCCCTGGTACCAAAAAAAGAAAGAAAGGAAAAAAAGCTACACACATTTTAAATGTGAAAGAACATCATTTCACTAGTACTAATAATCTCAAAGTCTTTTCTGTGTACTTTTGAAAATATACATGTTCTGATTTAAGTATTGGTTAGATATTTCTTTAGCTGTAAGCCTGGAAGAGTGGCAATCCATAATGAGCAAGTAGGACTTCAAAGGAATATTACGACCTGTAAATATCAACTGAGGCACCTACTGCCATAATATTTTTATAGAGAACTAATTAATTTGCCTGATCTTTTGTCTATTAAGAGGGAAATGAGAGTAAAGGAGAAAGAATGCAGAACAAATTGTTGGGTGGAAATCTCGAATAATTTTCAGGTTACTTCTTAAACAAAAGCTAAATATTCGAAGATAAACAAACCTAAAAAGCAAAAGTCCTCACCCCAATTTCACTGCTTCATGGTAGAAATATAAGCAATTGAAAGACTGTGAGAAACTTATAACATATTCATGAACACACCAGAAGCTCGGAAAGATATAAAGTTCACCATTCCCCTCCTTAATGATACCAGAAGCATCTTAATAGGAATTTGTTCAGTTTTTGTACTTTGAAATGCTGATAAGCTACAGAGGTGTATTATGTATTATCTAAAGATGAATTATCAGTTTTGGATTTTTATTTCCTCAAATCAACACCAGGTTCAGTTATAGAACATAGCTAAAGGGTTAATTTTCAAACCAATGAGTGATGAGAAGGGCTTGTGTTAAGGGAAGGGAAGAAAGCAATTGGAATAGATGGGACTCTTTCCATGTGAAAAATTTTCTTTGTTTTCTTTTGCATTTGCTGTGTACTTTCGAGAACTGACAGTTCCCTAGATTGGTCTGGCTGGAGTGATAGGTAAAGACTGTCCAGAATGGTGAGTTCACTCTAGCATGGATATGCCATTCTCTTCCAGTGGTATATCTGCCACACATAAATAACACACAGAACACCTGCCACAACAGGCCTCTGAAGTACTAAGTGCTGACACATCCAAGCATTCACTAAGTATTGTAACAGAACTGTTCAGCTACTGTTCAGTTGCAGTCTTAATCAAATATGACATCCTGATTCCAAAGTGGATGCCTTATACAACCAATTTGTAGTAAGCTGCCACATTTCCCTAAACAGTGTGCCATTTTATATGGAAATTATGAAACAGCAGTGATTATATTAGGATCAGCAGTGGTATGATTCACCTAGTACTGTTGATAGATGATGCACATGTGTTTAATCTGGCCTTGCCCAGAGACTAAGGCAGTTTATTTTCTACAAAACACCTGCTGCTTCCTCTTCCACACTTCTTACCCAACCCCCAGTACTACTAATCTTTTCAGGCTGAAAGATTAATGCTCTATTAGATAAAGCTATGGCTATGTATAATACTAACTGTGTGTGTACTGTCTACGTCAGGTCCAATGCTAAAGCATAAATATATAACTCTTAGTTAATTGTATTTTTTCTGTTAATGAACAATGGATTCTTTTTCCATGTAATATGATTTTTTGATCATTCTGGCCTAGGGGAGGGTGTGGCATCATTCATTATTTTCTCTATGTAGCCATTTTTGTCAGGATTTGAAACAGGCATAGAGATTACACAATTGTATAATGAAATTATTTTAATAAGGTGCCATTTTCAGATTTCCTATCTCGCCCCAATGTTATTTAAGTTTAAAATGACATTATAAATTTCATGAGGTTCTACATTTCCTATAACAATAAAACCTGATATCCTCAGTCATTTCAATTTCATCCATGTATATGCATAATAATGCTGCAATTGAAATGTTCCACTTTGATAATTTTACAGATTGTATAATATACACCAGAAAGAGAGTTTGGTCTTTAAGAGAAATCAGAAAAACTGAATTTTATAATAGCCAAATATATTGTTATTAAAATGATGCACCTTTAGGCATTTAAATTTCAATAATTTGCTTCCCTTTCTTTTATTTTTAATAGGAACTATGCCATCTACAGTAACATTTTTTGTTTGTGTTGGTGTTCTTGAGGGAATGGCATTGATCTCTGTTTATTTACTATTCCATAATTAAAAATGAGTCCTACGTCATCCAGTGGGGATGGCAGGACAATGCAGTGCAACTTACTTTCAACTTTATCCTGTATATTTACTTGTATTTTTAATAACTTCTATAATATAAATATACTGGAGATAAAGTAGAAAATTAAAAATTACATATCGACATATTTTTAGGCCACCAATTTTAGCATCATATATTTTCTCAAGTTTTAGCAATAAGAGCAACATTGGTCAGTCCTCAAAGTGAAAAATTGAAACACTAGGGTTAAGGCTAACAATGTCCTTATTTAAAAACCCTTTTCACTACTGGAGAAGAATATTATTACTAACTTTATAATATACATTGAGACTTTTTAATAGATATTTGCAAATAAAAATGCGGAGTGATAACTTGTAAAAGTGTGTATTTTATTAAGGTTATTTGTGTATATTTTCCTGAAATTGTTTTTCTCACTCATTAGCATGCTTTCCATCTAATTTTCATCACTAATTATTGTGGACGAGGAGCCTTGAGAAGTGAACTTTCATGCCTCAGTTTCCTTATATGTCAAATGAGAATAGGAGCAGAACTTGTTTTGTGTGGTTACTGGAGGTTGATGTAATACCCATAAAGCAGCCCAGGTAGAACCTACCTTACAGTAAAAGCTGTGTCAGTATTTGTTCTTACTCCCTGGTTTAATCTTGTAAGCTGCTGTAAAATATTACACACAACTGGCATTCTATATTTTGTTTACTCATATCTCTATTGATCACTTTGAGGCAAAGTTTGGATTTACATAGGCTTAAAAGTGCAAAGAATATGTAGATTTTTTTAAAAAACAACTAATTTGGTCTATTTCATCCACTAAAAACTTTTGGTCCAATGTGGTAAGTTTTTTCTTGGGCCCATTCTATAATTCAAATAGGCCTTTTAGGTAATTCCATTGGTTCCCCATTCCTCTTCAAAGTGACATTGGTTATTTAGCATATGTGATTTGGTGCTGGGGAAGGGAAAGGTGTGACCACATTGACGTGGTGACTTAGACCCTCCCTGATGACTGCAGAGGGGCTGGTCTGGTCTGTTCTTTGTGTTGGTCTCTGGTGTGATGTCATGTTTCATTTGTTCTTTGGGATGATATTGGTTTAGCCATTTTCTGGTTGTCTGAAACAATCTATCTTCAGTGATCTTTTTGTCTTGATCCCTGGTCTCTTAATTTCTCTGGTACTCTCAGAACTTCTGTGTTGCCCCAAAGAGGACTTGGGTGATTCTGGGTTCCCAGCTTCCAGACCCTGTATCCGTTAACTTGCTGCTGTCTTTTCTGTTCATTACTCCTTTACTTCTCTGAAGAGTGGTCTTTGTTTGGATGCTAGGAGTGAGAGTGGAAATCCTGACCTCCACCATAGGTTTCCATTCTTTTTCCTACCATCTCTCTGCCTAGCAGTGGTGGCCTTCGGGCTATCCCCTTCCTTTGTGCCACATTGCCTGCCTTCTGCTTACGATCGCCTCAATGCCCCACAATAATAATAGGAATGGTTGTTCTCTCCGTGATATAAAAGAATGCTATATAATCTGAATCCTCTAGGCTGGGTCATGATAAATAAATAGCAGTTTAAGGATTAAAAAATCCTCTCTCCTTAGATAAACCTTAAGTTTTAGAACTGTTGTTTGCCGAAAAGTATCCTTGGTACATTAGAAGACATTTTCTTTCTCTTATTTTCTTGCTGTAATAATCCTAAAGCACTCCAAAAATCAATGGATGTGTATGAGGAAAAAGTCAGTTAAAAAGAATCTCAAAGGAGAAAAGACTATTGATACATTTAAATGTCGTTCCCTCTGATTCATTTGTGCTTCTGCGAGTATCTATCTATCCCTATATATATCTATTATTTTGTATGTATGTTTTAGTATTTCTCATAGTTACACACTGAGAAATGTATTTGTCAAAGGATATGTGCATTTTGCATTGTAGTAAAATGCACATAATGACAATTTGGGTTACAAAGTGATTAGCCCAATTTATGTTTTCCTATGAATCACTGAGAGTATCCTTTCTCATTAATGCCAGACATTTTACATAACTTCTTCTATCCAAATTATCTCAACAATTCTTTATGACAAGTGTCCCATTTTATATATGAAAAAATGTGATTCAAAAGGTTAAAGCAACTTGTACCAGATCACATAGGTACTAGCCACACATAGTGGCTAATTTGATAAACTACCCAAACCAGACGGAAGAAGCCTACTCTTTATTATATTATTCTAGGAATGCAATGTGTATTTTGAGTAAAGCTTTGAAATATTGACTACTGTTGTTTTCCTCATATCTTAATAACCTATGGTAAGATATACTATGGACAAACAATGCTACCTCCTAGCTAGCTCAATGTAAATATCTATTTAATGGTCAAGGAAAGACAATTGACCTCACATCTTTTTGACTCCCAGCCACTAATTTTACAGGAAAGAGAAGCAAAACATAGCAGGATGAAGGGTGAGGTGCACAAGCTGCTTTAGCACTAGGAATTGTGAGGCCTGAGGTGTTGCCCCAAGACTTGAGTCGCCAGTGGCCTCTCTGTCCAGAGGGACATGGTGTTCAGAGACGGCCTCACCTACTGGTACAGGCATCTTTATCGAGACTGACAGAAACAAATTTCTTAGGTCAGAAAAACAGAAGAACTCTTTCAGTTGAGTCGTGATATTTAAAAATCTCTCTTTTTTAGTCTGTTGCCTGGCCAATCAAACTGTCCATCAGAACAAATTAGTGGATAATGAAATGCATATACGGGAGCTGGAGAGTGCTGTCCTATTTGCAGCCCTGGCTGCAGCCCGAGGCCCATCTCTGGTTGCTCCTTTCTATCTATAAGTTACAGCGATGGCCTCAGCAAGCACACTCTGTACAGCAGCTGCAACTCGTTATCGGCTTTGTCCAGAATAACAAGCAGAACAAACACATTTTGCAAGGTATTTTTCCCCCCTTTTATGTAGAGAAGGAAAAATTAAGCAATCAGTGAAATGCTGATTGATCAGTTGTGCTGACTTAGAGAAGTCCAAGGCCATATTAGTTCTATTAGCCCCTGAAAAACAAAAATTGCTCTTAAAACCTTAAATTAATATTTCTGTGATGTAATGTTTAGGTTCCCCAAAGGGAAAAATGAGAAAATATTTCTGTTTTCACTTAGTACAATTTACTTACCTGGATTGCTTTGCAATGTAATGATGGTTAATTATTTTTGTGAAGATTATTTATTTGGCAGACGTTGGTTGACCACAGAGTATGGGAATTGTGGGAATCAAATGATATGATGCAAAGAATCTTTAGTAAACCCTCCCAATCCTATGCCTCATCTTAAACTTTAGCCCCAACTTTCATAGCCACATCTAGACTTCTCTTAGTAAGAAACCACACCACTTTCAAAACTCAAACATCCTCCCCCTCACCAATGCCCACCCTTACTTCTTGACCTCATATACTCACTATATGGCTCTGTAAGCTATAAAAATCCTCTGAGCTACGGACCACTCCAACAGGTCTTAGAGCATCACTGTTTATCTTTCTTAGAATCTAGAGTCCACCGTTATAACCATTCCTTTCTAGATATCCTCAACTTCAATACCCCCATTTCTTTCTAAGTGGGCAGAAAAGGTCAAACTTTGGAGAATAATCCTTTATCTCTGTGACTATACCCATGCATTTGAAAATGGCCAGAGAAATTCATGTGCACGGACATTTGGCTGTTGCTATAAATTCATGATCATTGATCTCAAATGAAAAAAGAATATTACCAGCTCTCTTGCTACCAGACTATAAGGAGAATATGATCTTGTTTTTCAAAGGAATTATTTTAAACATTCCAATCTTCAATGGAAAACTGAATAATAAAGCGCCTCCTACTTCATTATAAAGTGCAAACTATCAAGTGGCCATGCCCTAGTCTTTAATCAACAAACTTTCAACAAGAGAAGGAATGTTCCATGCATTTTCTACTCCTGCCCTCTGGTACATAAGTGGAAATGTCCCATTCCCTATCAACAATGATTCCTTCTCTGTGCTCAATAGATCCCATCTTGTCTGCCTTTCTCCAGGTCTTCACTTTTTTATTATACTCTCCTTCATGAAAAATTATCCACTGTTCTCTTCCAGGAAGAAGATTCTCATCAGCCTACTCATAACCTTCCACCTCAAAAAACCCCCCACAAAAACAAACAAACAAACAAAACCAAGCCCACATCAGATAAAACCCTTCCCATCTCCATACTCTCATTCAGTTTTTATTCTCTAACTTAACTGCTTTTCTTCCCATGTGGTCTTCACTTTTTTGGGAATTCCATTATTCTGACCCACTCTAGTCTGACTCCCACCTCCATCACTTAAATAATATGCCATCTCACACGACTATGTGGTCTCAAGTATATTTTAGCCTGACCCAATCCACAGAGAAGAATCTGGAGCAAAACATGGCTGAGCTCTCCACTCTTGAGGTAAAGAAGTTTGTCCTTTCATGCTCATGTGATGGAGCAAAGAAACAGTCCTCAGCCAGGGCAAGGGTCTGGAGGAGGTGCAGGAATGAGTGCAGCCAGTGCTCACAGTGGCTGGGACACCCAACAGGTCTAGCACAGTTGGCTTCTTACATGAATTCCCCTTGTAAGCAGTGCATCTCTAGACAGCAAATTATTCTTTTATACAATTTCATAACATAGGTAAAATAATTCACTTTCTGTGTTGAAATTCTTCAATAATTTCCTATTGCACTGTGATTGACAAATCAATATCAACATATCTTATGAATCCTTATGGAATCTTGGATCTGACTCCTCTCAGATTTCTCTTGTTAATACGCCCTGCCTTGTTCACCATCCTCCTTTCCTACAGAGGAATTCCTGGAAGATCTTATCAATTCCCAACTCAAAGCCTTTCCCCATGATACCCTCTGGATGGAGTGCTTTCCCTCCCGCATTACCTGTTTAATCACTGTGCTATATATATCAGCTCCATCAGACTCTCCCTAACTACTCATCTAAATTTTGTTCTCCACCATTACTTTCTAGAAAAACACCCAACTTTTTCCCCTGCTGTTTGTTATCATACATTGTAACTATATGTTATGTGATTGATTACTAAGCTACCTTGATACACTGAAAGTCTCACTTACTAGTCTATGTTCTGTTGCTATAACAAAATACTTGATAACACCTTCCAGGAATTCCTTGGTGGGAAAGGAGGGTGGTGAACAAGGGTATTACCAGAGATGTGAAAGGAGTCAGATCCAAGATTATGTAAGGATGCATAAGATATGTTAAGAGGCTTGGTCATTCATAAGGGAAGTGAGTTTATTTAACTCACAGTTTTAGAAATTCAAGGGCATGGCACTGGCATTGTCTGTGGGGTTAGCATTGTCTCCAGTCTAGGGCATTTAGCATCAAGGTAGAACACAAATGAGAGGGATCACAGAAGCCAGAGGAGGGGAAGGGCTGTTAACAGCCTCCTTTTCGGCCCCGCCTCTTCAATGTTTCACTGCCTCTTAATGTTGCCACACTGGGGACCAAATTTCCAACAAACGAAAATTTGGGAGATCTACTTAGGTCATATTCAAACTATAGCATTCTGCCTCTGTCCCCAAAGTTGATGTATTCACAACACAAAATACAGTTATCCTGTTTCTAATAGTCTCCAAAGTCTTAACTCATTTCATTGTTATGCAAAAGTCCAAATTCAAAGTCTCATCTGAAACTCATGATAAACTTTCAGCTGTGGACACCTATACAATAAAAAAAATCAGCTTATATCCTTCAAGACAAAGCTGTGGGACAGGGCTAGAATAAACACTCCTATTCAAACAGGAAGAATAGGGACCTAGAAAGGCTGCAAATTTTCCATATCTTTCCATTCTGTTCCTTTTGCTTCTGTAACTCACTATCAAAATCTGACTGTAAGTGGCCAATAATAACCTACCCTACAGCCTGACTACTTTGCTGTTTAGAAATTTGTTCTGTCAAGTAAGCAGGTCTATTACTTTTAAGTGTGACTTTGCACTAAGTCTTAGGGAGTGGACACATGCAGCCTATTTGCAGTAGGAATAACAAGAAGAACATTTTGTCTCATTTACAGTATGGTTTTTGTCTCTAACTGAGTCTAGCTCCCAAGCTTCCTGGGTTTCTCACCAGAACCACTTTGCACTGCTTATATCATTATACATCTTTTCTAGCCTGCCCTTCTAAACTATAGTAACCTGTGGCTATTACCCAGTTCCAAACCCACTTCTATGTTTTCAGGTATAGTTATAGTAATGAACTCACTTCTCAGCAACAAATTTCTATATTAGTAGGTTTTCTATTATTATAATGAATACCCAAGTCTGAGTACTTTATAAAGAAAAGAGGGTTTTTTTAAGCTCCTAGTCCTGGAGGCTCAAAAGCTGGCATTAGCTCTGGTGAGGATCCTATAGTGGTTGGCATCAGGTTAGGAGCATGAGTGATGGGGATCATATAGCAAGACAAGAAGCTGAAGACTGGGGAGAGAATAGAGAGCAGGTTCTATGCACCCCCCCCCCAAAGTCCTATTACTACTTAACATTGCCACACTTGTCACACTGACCAAGCTTCCAACATGTGAATTTTTGGAGTTCATACTTGAACCATATCCAAATAGTAATATCCTAATTTATTTATATTTCTGAACCATCTCCTGTGAGGTATCATGCATGAGGTTTCAGACCATGTCAGTTTCTTTTTTTTTTCTTTTGGTACCGGGGATTGAATTTGGGACCTTGCACTTGCGAGGCAGGTGCAGTGCCACTGAGCTAAATCCCCAGCCCCCATGTCAGTTTTCTTAACCATTATCTAATGATGGTTCAGTGAGTGAATGAATGAATGAATATATAAATAAAAAATGAATAAGTTAGGCGTGCAAAATTAGGGGGTCAGAAAACACTCATTTCCCTTTCTCTAGTTATTGCTTAATTAACAGTTCTGTGAAGGCTGTCAACGTTGATTAGGCCATTTGAGATTTAATCAAATTGGTGTTTCTTTGGTGTTCTGCTCTGAGATCATAGAGCTTGATGGATATTCTCTCATTAATTCTTACATATCTCTGTCATTTTGCATCATTGACTTTCCAAGGTTTTAGAGAAACTGGGAAGTAGGAAAATTAATTGACTTGACTGAGAAACAACAAGGTTATCACAGACCAGGAATAGAGTTAACCTCTACTTCTTCACTGGCTTAACATGCTGCACACTTGCTAGTGGTTAAAAATAATACTGTGTTAGGAATAAATTCATGTTGTGATACTGAAAGCTTCCTTCCAGCATTATTGTCAGTATTCCTCCTTTGCACACAGCACATTTGATGTGATAAGCCAGAGACACCTTCTTCATGATCATTAATCTTTATCAGTTTTCTTATGAGGAAATAATGTGCACAGAGGTTAAATAACTCAGCCTCTGTGACCAAATGAATTCATGTTGAAGCTCACTTCTGAGGTTTCTGGTTGACTTGTGTAAACACACATCTTTGTTTTTCATCTACCTTTAAGGAAAATTTTATATAAAAATTTTATATAAAAATTTCTAATTCTGCTAACTGCTAAGACTTAACCATATCAAAGGAAGCTAATAGGAACCAGGATCTTTGCAATGATGGGAAATGTTTATATAACATTTTAACCCTTTATATGTCATTTATACATGTAAACATTACTTAAAATAGTTCTAAAGCCATAAAACATTTTCAACTGTATCTAGAGTTTTCCTTTTATTAGTTTGAGAGTGTAGCCATTCACTGAAGTACAAAATTGCATCAAGCCTGAGATAAAAATATAAATAAAGCTTGGAGCATATTTCTGCTGGTTAATGAAAGTGTGACATTATGAAGTATATATTGTGTATATAAAAGAATGGTTGATATATTTAACCTTGAAATTTATTAAGATGTTTAGGACATATATTTACTGCTAAAATATATTAATTTTGAGATTATTTTATTGAAGTGTTCAGTACATTGTTTCCCCCTCATACTAATTCTGGCAGGTGATCTGCCAAGGCCTCTAATCCTGTTGGTATTACAGGATACCTGGTCTCTTGGACTTTGAAGCCAGGTATTTTCTTTAGAGAAGATAAGGAAAAGTGTCTTATCTTAGGTCTGGAAGAAACAAGGCCCAGTCTCAAGGTAGTGGAGTAGTTATTTCCCCAGCCATAGCACAGGATTTTGTAGCCTGAAGAAAAACATTAATCTCCTGATCAAGGGACTTTGCTGATTTGGGTTGGACATGGCAGTCCTGTTTCCCTTCATCCTGTGTCTAAGATTTAAAAGTCAGAAGTGTGCTTCCTTTGATCTCGAGGCAGCTTATCTTTTCTTAGCTGTTCATGTTCAAGATTTGGAAAAGAAGGAACAGTGGTGAGCTGAGTGGTTCATTGGATTTTGATGAGGACTTCTTGAGCAGTTTTATTGTTCCTGAGCTTTACAATCCTTATACCATTAATATAACTTTGGTATGAGCCTTTACTTTTCTTTCTGTGAAATTCCAGTAATTATATTGCAGTTTTTAGATTGGGTGGGATAGGAGCTATAGATTAATAATTTCATGGGTGTTTGGGGATTTAAGACTGTCTACTTTTTATATTGTGCCTTATGTATCCATAGTATTCAATTTATAGATTTAAATTTATTTTTAAATTCATTTTATCATGAATTTATCTGTTGTATGTTTTCAGGAAACATTTTTACAAGATAATAATATGAGATTTCATGACTTATTGCTTGTCTTTGTAGTCATGCAGTAGTGAATATTTACTCTCATTTATTACTAAGTATTTACTTGAATTTAGCCAAAATTGGCTGGTGGAAAGTATGATTCCTTTTGTTCTCTTGAGAAGTTGTTGGATCAGAATAGGCTCTTGATGTGTGGCTCAGGTCCTGTGGGGTATCAAAGATGACTTTGGGGTTTTTTATTTTGTGACGCACATGAGCAGGTGGTCACACTTCATCCCGGAGAGCTGATAGACAGGGATATTGATCTGGTCTCTTCTGCTTGGGTCTTGTGGGTCTGGGGTTCTTAGATTTTCTGTTCTGTTTTTATTCTTTATTGTTAAATCTTGAAGATTTGTTTTGTGTGTTTCTAAGAATATATGTGAAAGTCTTTTCGAGAGCAAGGTTTTGGGGGGCAAGCCTGTGTTCCAGTCTTGTTTTTATTCTCAGGATTTAGCCGCATGTTTGCATGTGATAAATGTTGATGGAAGGAACTGGAGGATTAATATCACTTTCGGCCTATGAGAGAAAATAATCGCTACTGATGTCAATTTGTTGATATCAAACAGACAATGAAGAGATCAGTGTAAGATCATACAACACAAATGAGACAGAAAAGGACCTAAAGCTTTGGAAAAATGAATATATTGTATTTTTAGCTTTATATTATAGTTGATAAGTAGTGTGGGGGTAGTTAATTTTAATCAAGAAAGTATCTAAGAAAAGAATATTATTATAGTATAACTAGAGCTCAAGCAAAGTATACATAAAGCCCACAGAGTGTATGCTTTCACATGGCTTTGAAGGACTGAGAGGCTATAAACAAATTGAAAAAAATCAATCTAATAAACATTTGGCTTCACATTTCTTCATCAGATAAAATATTGCATCATTTTAATGTTGGCTAAATGATTCTCAATTTTTTGTTAAGTGTTCTCTAATAACTCCATTTTATGACGAGAAAACTCCAGTGAATGGGAATGGTGTGGTCTTTGATACTATTCTCTGTGTGAGGCCACTCTGGGATTGAGTTATATATTTTAAAATGTGTTGCTTTATGATCACCCTTCTTCCTTTGCCTCCTCTCTATTTTATACCCTATGTCATATCCTAAATACTTTTTTTGGTGAAATCTGTGTGGCAGAATGAGGAAAAGAGGAGAAAAAAGGAGTCAGAGAGCTGGAGTAGTAAGAAACACTGGATTCCAGCCAGCTGCTGTAGTGAAGGGGGAGAAAGAGCTCACAGTACAGCTGGACTCTCCCTTGGTCCTAGTCCCTGCCTGGAGTCAGCTGACCTTCAGAGTTTGGGAGCCATCTTGGCCTGAAACTAGCCCTGCCCCAAACTTTCATGTTTGCCTGGAACGTGAGCCAAAGGTGTTGCTCAGAAACTTGAGGACTAAAATTAATAATTTAAAGACTGATGGTGCTAAATGCGCGTATTTGCTGTTTTTCATCAGTTAATAGCATAAACTTTTATTTAAATGTAAATATTATTTTTATTTTTTGCGGTACCAGGGATCAAACTCAGGACCTTGCGCTTGCCGGGCAGGCGTGGCACCACTGAGGTAAATCCCTGGCTTTAAATATTATTTTTAAAAGACTGATATTTATAGAAACCAATTATGGCTTCTAAAGAGAGAATTAGCTATAAAGACAATTTGTAAGTGTAGATAATCCAGAACTTAATTTTAGTTTATTAAAATTTATTTGAGTTATGTTTGCTCAGTTCACCATATTTAAGTTTGATTTTCAATCTTGTCAATATAGTCAAGGCAGTATTGGGATACCTTCACAATAAATAAATTTCTCATTTTCCTTACCTTACATATTAAAAATTAAACTAAAATGAAAGGACTATAATAGTGTATTGAATAGCAATTCTTTTTGTTTATAGAATGATTATTACAGGTACTCTGATTTGCTTGTGAATAAAAACTACACTCCTGAAAAACTTTAGTTAAAGGTATTAGTAACTCTCATTAAGTTTGAAGACTTGTTACCAGTTCAATAGAAAAATAAAAAAATTATTCCCTAACAAAAGGCCTTTTATTTAGTGTTTTTGTTTTTTACTCAAAGATTTATCAATTTATCTAGAGAAAGTACAATTATATCTGTTTGAGAATTTAGAGAAGACCTAGACTTATTTTTTTGGGGGGGGTTACCTGGTATAGAATCCAGCATAACTAACAAGAGTACTAAATGCACTTCTGTTTTACAACTTCATTTCTTTCATTTGTGTTACATTGTGTAATGTGTCCAACCGTTCAACTCATAGACGTTTTAGTTTTACTACTTGTTCTCCACATTTAATTTCAACTGATTTTTAAACACCAATTTTTTAAACCTTGACATAATTTTTTCATTTTGATATTCATTCCTTTTTTTAGTTCATAAAGTTTCCAAGAAACAATTTCTTACTCCAAGATAAATTAACAATAGTACACATTTCTTCTTCCTAACAACTGAGAGTGATCTTGAAGGAAACTATAGGTTAAAAAGAAATAATATCAAATGAACAATACAAGAAAAAAGACATTAAATTTTTCAACACTCAAAATATGTCAAAAACTGAAATCCAAATGGGTACTTTTGACTACCAGTAATTGTTAGTAGTTTGTAGTTTTTAAGGATCAGATCAGGATCTTGGCTTCTTTTTCTTCCCTTTGTTGCTACCCTTCCCCTGCATCATCATCATCTTCTTCTTCTCCTCCTTCTCCTTCTCCTTCTCCTTCTCCTTCTTCTTCTTCTTCTTCGTCTCCTTCTCCTCCTCCTCCTTCTTCCTCTTCCTCTTCTCCTCCTCCTTCTCCTCCTTCTTCCTCCTCCTCCTTCTTTCTTTTTCTTCTTCTAATAATAATAATAATAATAATCTCCACAGCATTAATTTTTTCAAAATGAGTTTTTAAAAAAGGCACTCCTGCTCTACAATAACTCAGACATCTACAAGTCTGGAGGAAGAAATAGTTGCATGGTACCTTCATTGCCAGCTGCAATACAGTTTTAGGGAGATAGAACATAATGTTTATGAAAGCAGTAGTCTGATTTCCGGGAGAGTGGAATGCATTTTCTTAAACCAAATTTCCTGGAATATAGCAGGCCATGGAAGGAATGAGATTTAATGTAACAAACATCCTATAAAATGGGGTAGGATAGGAACATGCTTTATGTCATCTTAATATAAATTGCCATCACTTATCCCACAAGGTCGGTAACTTCAAGACTGCTGCATGGCATGCTTATCAGTGATTCTCAAACATAATTTAAACAGATTCAATGCTCTCTTGGCACAGGAACCATAGTACCACAGATAACCCCTCCTCAGGGTGAGGATTGCTCTTTAGAATCTTGCAAAATCATTTGTGTGTACTTTTGACAAAAGTTAAGAAAACAAGCCCATCAGAGCAGTTTGTTCTGTTCAGCGTGTTAGAAAATGTTTTTTTTTTTTTTTGTGGTGAGAATCATTGAATCATTGTACAAAGAAGACTGCTGATGAATTGTTTTTCCTTTTCTTAGGAATATTTTACTATTTAGAATGAACTCTTATCTAATGATGTAGGTGTCCTTTTTGCTTTTTTGTAGGTTAATCATTTATTTGGGATTTGGATCCACAAATCCAAAAATTAAAGCACTTTCTCATTTCCATTCAGTTTGTTAATGAGCATATTTCAAACATTCCAGCATCTGTAAAAGCTGATCTAGCATTTCTGATAAATTGGTCTATCTGATAAGTGATTTATAGCAATATATGCTAAATAAAGGCTGACACAACTGGACCCTGGAAGCTCGGATTTTATGTAAATTTAAACATTAAGTACTTAGGCAAAACTTTGGGTCCAGGACTAAACTTCAATTTATCTCAGATGTCTGTAGTTAGTGCATCCCAATCAAATTAAAACTGAAGCATATTTACATTGTTTTTCTCACTGGTTTCACCATTCTGGATTTGGGTAATACCTTATCCTAAAGTTTATTTACCCTTGAAACAATGACGTTCTCCTGAGGAGCCATTTGTTTGCTATTGCACAAAAGTCAGTTTTAAAGCCAATCCAGGCAAATGAGATCAGAAGCAGCAGCATGTTTCTCTAACCCATTTACAAATGTTGCAAATCAGTTTCTACTGATATAGGTATTCTGTTTGGTGAAATTTGTGTGGTAGGCATGTTTAGGATTAGGGTTAAAAAAGTGCTTTTGCTGAGTAATTTGACTTATGTAATTTTTAATTGCTTTCCTAATTGTCTCATCATTTACAAAATTATTTCTATTTGAAATGCTGTAATTGTTCAAGAACCTATGTTTCTACATTGCTTTCTACTAATGGCTTTAGATCTAGTATTATATAGTTCAATAATAATGAGATGACATTGGCTTACCCAAGTATGCATTTTTCATATGTAAAACAAGAGACTCAGAAAAAAAATGATTTTAAAGTACTAACTCCTCACAAGGAATGTAAACACTGTCTACTGCAAACATGTACTAATAAAAAAAAGACACTTGGAATAAAAAAAAATTCTTTCCAGCTATGTAAAACTATCCGATCATATCATTTCTTAAACTTGTATGATAATTTAGGCAAAAGATGTGGAAGATACTTTCCTTAAAGTGTTTTTCAGCTCAAAACAATCCTGCTTCCTGTTACACAGTGTCTGACATAGAAATTCCTTAGTAATTTCTTCCTAAACAGCTTATTTTTTTTTAAAGCAGGTCTCCATTTTATTTCTGATCATGAAAATTCAATAGCATTAAATTTTCCAGATCCCACGGTTCTGGAATAAGTAACTTCAAGCAATAGTATTTTAGATATAAGAATATAAAATAACCTTTGATATTCTAGGTAATCTGATCAAATCAGCCAGCTAGGGGTGTGGCTTCCAGGCTGATTAGTTCTAGAAAAATTACTAAAGAAAAGACTGTTACCTTTATTTCTATATCACTTTTCTTCTTATATTTATTTAAAGCATAATTATAAATTTGAGAAGTTACAGTTACTTTCTTCTCTCTCATTATTTTAGTTTTACTGAAGTTACACTATTCAATAAATGTCATAAATGCTTCTGAGCACCAGAAATCTGTCCTTTGAAACCTTCACACTGATACATTGTTCCTGTCACATTGGACCTCAACCAGCCCATTCTTCCCAAGTCATTCCATGCTATTGTCTCTGTTTTTACCAGATCCAATTGACATGATAGAAAAGGGTGAACACTGGCTAAGAGCTCTCATGTTGGCTTTGCAACTTACTAGCTGTGTGACCTTGGACAAACTATTTAGTCAAGTCTCTGGGACTCACTTTTATTATGTATAAAATAGAGATAACATTAGGCACTTTTAGAGGTTGCTTTTAAGGTTAACAAAGAAGGCCTGCCAAGGCCTACATTAGGGGATCAACAAATGACAAGTACCTTAACTTTCTGGCAAGATCATATTAATCATGTTTGGAGACATTAAAGTTCATCTATTGATACCTATTTGCACTGATTGGCATAATAGCAAGTGGTGTGTGTATCTGTCACTCTAGATATAGATAATGTGCTATTATATTGTGATTATAAAATCTTATCCTTTAATTTATATTGTAGGGTCTTTTAAATTTATTACTCAAGAATTTTACTTTAAGAAAAATTGAAGGACTGATTAGGAATCCTCCATGATATGATTTTAAATTTGATAGTCATCTCATGGTTAAAACATTTTAGTAACTTAATTTAATTAATATTTAAATTTCTGTAAATTTTCACTTTTTCTTAAATTCCAATCTAAATTCTGCTTTCTATATATAGATTTTTATAATTTCAGATTGCTGTGACTATCATTATGATTGTTACATATACTTTGTGGCTCATTTCTGCATAATCACTCCTCCACAACTTATTTGCAGTTTGTTTTTCTTCCTGTTTCTGGATTAATTTACATTTGACTCTACTTTGGTTTCACATTACTGTGTTTGTGTGTGACTAGGTCTTCAATCTTCAAAGGTTACTTGAATTCCAAATTCTAAATCAGCTTTCTATGGCATTGCTCACTCTGTTCTTCTCAACCTTCAAATGTGCAATGAGCCTGGTTAATTCGCTGGTTGCTTCACTCTGTCCTCTTATATTTATAGTAGCTTATTTCTCCATTCTCTAGTAAATGCCCATGTGCCTAATGTTGCTCTACAATACATCCTTGGTGCTCTTAGATCGAGTTAGAATGCATCTAACATTTCTATTTTATCTAGTAGTAATGCCATTTTAAAGACAAATATTAATGTGACAAGACTTGCTCATTATAAATAAAAACAATCTGCTGTTTGTACTGACTCATCTCTTTAAGGTGTTTTCAAACTGGGGTCTTATAAGTGATTGCTTTTTATTGTCCTAGGATATAAATCACATGTGCCTTGGGTTTTATTGTGTGAAAACAATTTTACAAGGCCTCTTTTCCTGGTTCATTTTTCATCTTTTGTATCACTTCAACATTTCTATTATTAAGTGTTAGATTGATAAGCACATTCATCAAAATTGGTTCCTTGCTTTGTATCCCTCAAAATGCCAAATGGATCTTAATGAACATGTCTTACTTGATTGGGTTTCTGAAGACACTGGTTATTTAAAAACCTCATCCTTTAGCCACTTTATAGCTGACTATTGTCATTATCAGTCCTTGACATATTGATAAGGTGTTAAGACAGCTAACTTCATGTTTTCTTCCTGGCCAAACTTAAGGAATCCTTCTTTTAGCTTGTCTTAATTTGTTGAATAGTAGAAAGTATGCCCTCTTTTATGTAGGAGCAATCACGATCATTTCTGTTACAGGATAGCTTTCTTTGTCCATGTCCTTGCTAATGACAGTGTTCCTTGTTAGATTTTTTGGATAATAAAAATCATAGAATTGAACCTAATCACGCCTATCTTTTATATTCTATTTTCATGCATTCCTGCTCATACATAGAATAGAACTTTCTTCAGAGACTTACTGCATTTTCTTTTACTCTGAATGATTTGCCCTGGAGTCATACCTTGTTTCTTGCTTTAAGTTTATGCTTTTGATATAGACTTATGGAATTATTGACAGTTTTCTTTTCTGATTTGTAAACATCTTTTCTTCCTGTTTTGTCTATCAGACATAATTTTGTTTGTTCTTGCTTAAGGAATCATCACTTGTCAGGCAGGAATCCCATACACAGGAATTCATAATTCATTTAGTCATTTTTCCAAAAGCATATCTTGCAAATCTGCTATATTAACTTTTTGATAGATGCTCATTTTCTTACAGCTTTTTTCTGCTTCATCACCTAGTAAGACATACTTTAAGAGGGCAGTTGGGAGTTTCTGTATCTTTGAAGAAGTAACGACTTACACCATTATTTTCTATTCATTCCAAAACTTGAGGCTTTTACTTTTCTCAATTTTTCCATTGGTAGCAGGCATTACCTTACTTACGACAAAGAACTGTCCAAATGAAGAAGATATTTGAAATTAGGACATTTGCAGTCTGGTAATCAGTGTTGCTTTATGTTTCCTTTAGAGATGTTTTTTGATCATTAACATAAATTAATTAATGGGAACAAAAAGATAAAATAAAAGTAGGCAAAAGAGGATATGTATTAATTAAAAGTATATTGAAGTGTTCAATTTCACCCATAATCTAAACTTTAAAAGACAGCAAAATGCTATTTACTGTATTCAAGCAAACAGAGTACAAGATAATAAAATAAAAGATGTTAGTGAGTATATATTGAAAGAGATAGTAATATATTGCACTTGGTATGCAGATAAGTACATTCTTTTGGGGATGAAATTTGTCAATATTGATAAAAAATTGAAATATATGCATTGAAGTAGTAGCAGAAGCGATAAAAATGGATGTTTTGTATCTCATTCAATTAATGTCTTTAAATAACTGTATAAAAACATTGAATGTATTATTTATAATATTAGGTCAGAAAAGCATAATTCAGTTCAATCAGTTTTCATAACTATGAGCAATACATAGACATAAATGCTAAAAAAGTGATATTAAATTATTAACAGGCTATATTGGAGGGGGCCATTATCTAGTTTTCAGTATTTTTCAAATTTCTTTAAGTATTAAATGAAAATGAATACAACTTAATACTTGATATGTTATCATTCTCAATGCCAGACATCTCAACTGCAGTTTTAAAAATTAAGTTCTGTATGCAAGTGCAAGGTCCTCAGTTCAGTCCCTGGTACCAGGAAAAAAAAAATTAAGTTCTCTAGGGAATTTGAAAGATTGGCTACTCTTATTACTTTTAAAAAACATTAAATAACAGTATTAGTTAAGAATATCTGTTTGTCTATCTATCTATCTATCTATCAATCATCTATCTGTCTGTTTATCTATCTATCTATCAATCATCTATCTATCTATCTGTCTGTCTATCCATCCATCCTGAAAAAGTAAAAGCCTCAGGCTTTGGAATAGAACATAATAGCCTTAGTAATTCCTTCTTCAAGGTTTTATATATATGATAGAGAAAGACAGAAATGATGAGACAGAGAGAGAGAGAGAGAGAAGGATTTTCTTTATAGACATACATCAATGGATTCCCAATTTATGGAAGAAATGAAATACTTTGTCAGCATTAAATGAAAAGGTACTAGAATGTTTCTTACTCTATAAAATTTAAGAAGTGTTTAGTTTTTACTTTTCTCTGTGGGACTGTACAGAGGAAGATAGCCCACAACTTTAAATGTATCAGTAGAAAAGAGGGCTAAATCCATGTGAAATAGTTTACTTTTTAGAGTGAGTGATTTGTGCTCAGAGGCCCCTCAGTGACCTGGTTCACAAATACTTTTTCAAATGTAGCTTCTCCCAGGCTCTGCGTATGCATGTGTACTTGTCACCGGTTTGCGTGTAGGTAATTGTGAGGAGAGGATTGTGGACATAGGAAAAAATCACTTCCTTTGAAATGCTTTGAAAAATACCTTTCGTAAAGATGTAATATCTCCACTCACTTTCTCATGTTGGACTTTAATGGCCCCTATCAATTAATCTTGAAGCCACATCCCTTTGCTCTGTCCTAATGTAAAATTCCTCACCCCTATAATTTCATTTTTTTTTGCAGTTTGGAAATTTCACTGTCTGAACACTTGATTCTAAAATGACTTGCTATTTTATAATTGGCCTGCTTACTCTGCACCATGATTGTGGAATCACAGTGATTGAATTTTTCATTTCTAGTTCAGAATATTTATCCAGGTTTTCTAAATCTTCTGGCCCTGTGCCCTTTATTTTGGTGCCTGGAAACCGGGGCCAGAGCCTGCATCCAGAATGCTTTACAGACGAAGTGAAAGCCCATTACAACTTCCTCCCCATGTTTCTCTCTAGGCTTCAGAGTCACAGAATTTGATCCTGGATTTATTGACTTGTTTCTCGAAAACCATGTTCAGGTCAACTATGAAAAATTATGATGAAATCTTTTTCATGGTCAATCTCTGAAATCCCCAATATCCCAACTTTCTAGTTAATTAAAGCACAAGTGATGTGGAGAGGAACTATATTGAAATATTCACTCTATGGGTACCTCTGAATAATAGGACTATGAATTATTTCAATTTATTTTGCATCTTGAACATTTTCTATAATAAGTCTATGTCATTTTTCTACTTAGGAAAAGGCAGTCTTTGACACACATGTAAATGTATGTATTTGTACATATAAATAAAAATGAAAGAGATGAGATCAAAACCTAAATTAGATTTAGTTAGAATTTTTTTTCTATACTGGAGATTGAACCTGATGCCTTTGCATTGAGGTGCATCCTCAGCCCTTTTTTATGTTTTATTTTCAGATAGGATCTTGTTAAATCATTAAGTTGCCTAGGCTTGCTTCAAACTTGTGGTCTGCCTGCTTCCGTCTCCCTGAATGCTGGAATTACAAGTCAGCTGCATCACACTCAGTTTAGGTTTAGAGTAAGCCTATAGCACTGGTTCTCAGTCCTAAATTCCATAAGTTGGAGCTTTTCACTTGCCAGTTCTGTCTTCCTCCAATTCATTTTCTATGATATTTCTTTAACAGAAGTTCACTTTTATTTCTTATTGAAAACACTTCTAAAACTATGAGGAACACACACTATGGGTGAAAGTCAAGTGTCTGTGAAAAACACGAAGTCTTCTGTAATATGGTGCTTGCTTACTCATGTACCCTGCATCTAGGCGTCTCCAGGCTCAGTTTAAAAAAATGTGCCAGATGAATCCATGCTTCCATGGTGCTGCTTCTGTTATCCTGTTTTTCCTCCTGCACACCATCTACATGGAGTACTTGCATACTTGACCACACAGCAAAAGGAACTAAATCTTGTTTGTTTTCCCTCCTATCTATTTTTCCCATTGCATTTCATATACTTCCATGTTAGTTATTTTACTAATTTCTTATATTTACTAGTATGAGACCATGATGTTCAGTTTTTAAAGTCACCAGAACCATGTAGTTTGACCTCAGAGAATGTTGATGCACTAATACAGTAAGGGAGAAGATTTGGTTAAACTTTGTTCTGTTTTAGTTATTTTTTAAACATCTACCTCAATCCCCACCCCCGCTTCAGCACTGCTTTCATCTCAGTCATATTTACAAGGCTCATGTCACTGTAAGTCCTCTTTTCTGTTGTGGAAAGCCTCAGGAAGGAGTTTCTTTGCTCTTACTTCTTGGACTCCTTTGCAAGGGTGTCAAAATATTGTCTGCGGTGCTTCTTCATAGAACTATGACTTAAGCAAGAGATTCCACTAGCCACGAGACCCTGGTTGAAGAGTTAAGTGAATCAATTTTGCTTTCTTGAAACACGAGTGCTCAAGTTTTAAAAATTTAATAAGCACTATTTTAATAAATAAAAAATTTTGACATGCTTAAGTGTTTACCTGTTGTGTCATGTACTTTTTACAAGTTTAAGAGACTTATGATAGATATAATGTTACTTTTCTCCATTGTCAAGTATTGTACTTGATAATATTGGTAACTTTAAAATTCAGAACACAAGGGGTGGGGTTGTAGCTCAGTGGTGCTGGGCCTGCCTGGCAAGTGCAAGATCCTGAGTTCAATTTCTGGTACCAGGAAAAAATAATTCAGGAAGCAAAACAAATGTGATAGTAAGAATATAAGACACCGTTCTATTAACCTCCAAAACAACAAAGATGGGTTTACTGTGTATTTGTGGTTCAAAGTGTATTTTGATTTTTTAAAAACTGTATGTGGTTTCTATTATCTTTTTCCAAGCAAATGATGATGAGCCTTAGGCTTTTTGGGGAAACCCACAAGTAAAAGCCTTTGATCTTCACCGTTTTTAGAAACTTGCTACTCTTTAGGGTAAGGCTGGTCAAAGAGTTTAGGTCACTCTATCTGCTGCATAAACAATTTCTTTGGTGGATAACTGGTTTTCTAACACACTAGCGTTATTTCAGCCGGAGAAGGTAGAATTGGACGTGTTGCAATTTGTATTACATGTTCATGAAATGTCTCTGGGCATCACTGCGGGAGGAGGTGCTAAGAGGAGGAGGAGCTGTCGGTGAATATTTAATGGCAGAATGAATGGAAATCCAAAGAACTCTGTGCAGTCAGGCTTACAGCCTGTTTACACTGCTCCCTGCCCAGCTTCTTTCACATTAATTCAACAATCTTTTAACAAAAATCTCACCAAATATATGTGATTTCATTTAACTTTAGTCACAATCCATCTTCAAAATGACGAGGATTTTGACAGCTTGCAAAGTGGTGAAGACACTGAAGAGTGGTTTGCGCTTTACCAATGCGACTGTGCTGCAGCGAAGCAGGTATTTCAGCCGGCGGAGTATCAACCATGCTCCCATCCAGGTACCACTCATGTTTCTTATTTCTGACATCAACGGCGTAGCAGCGAGGCAAAGGTACTCCTTCCGAAGCAAATACAGATTTGAACGTAGTTCTAAAGTGATAATCTATTAATGTTTGCTTTACCATAGCATCTGTTGATGTAGCAAACGCTCATTTTTATTTTTTCTGAGTAAAATTAAAGTACTTTTTGCCCAACAGGAAGAATGGACACAGTTCCTGTAAAAATGCAAATTTAAATATACTACTAGAATACAAATATTTTAAAAAGCTCTCATTGCTCCTCTGTGCCTAGATTTTATTGCTTGTAGTGTGGGTCTAAAAAATGGAGTTGCGCCGGGGATTTAGCTCAGTGGCACCGCGCCTGCCTCGAAAGTGAGAGGTCCTAAGTTCGATCCCCCAGTAACAGAAAAGAAAAAAGGAGTTGCTTATATGTGCAGGACCACATTGCAGCCCATAGTGTGTTTAGTGCCTATTCTGCAATGGCTCTTTGGAATGTTCCCTTGGAAATGTCATTTAAAAAAAATTAGAAGAGTATCTATGTAATTTTGATATTTGCAGGTCATTATGTAGATATTGCCATAGCATTTTCCTTTCCCTTCTTAACTCTTCTTTAAGAAGGCCCGATTTTATTGCCATTTTGCAGATTAAGACTCTGTAGCAGATAGCAGCTGATAATTCTGTCTACATGTACCTATAACTGAGGGGAAAGTCTAGGAATGGGACATCAGATCGTCCTTCCCTCTGCTCCCACCACCAAATTATGTAATTCCTGAAGGGACTTCTGCCACTTTCTATAACTTTGTGAAGACATTTGTTATCAGAGAAGTCTGAAATTACTCCCAGGGAAAATCATCTGTAATGAATATAAAGTTTAAGTAATCACAGCAACTCATGTACTGCTTCTTTAGTAGTAAAAGCTGTAAAAGACAAAATAGGAAAAGCCACTCTATATGTTAATAGAAAAATAGGTTAGAATAGTCTTGAGGGTCCTGCTTGTATTTTGTATGCTCACTGGGTTAACTAAAAATGTCTTAGATCCTTCCACAGCTTCCACTTATGTTACTCAGGATTCAGTGGCTTTCAGTCCTGACACTTGTAGGGCTAAGCAATGCCTATAGATTCCTGTGGACTTCAGGAATAGTAGTGGGAAAAGCAAGGGGGGGGGGATTGAAATGGAGGCAGAGAAATTCACCCCAGCAGAAAGGAAAGGATACTTATAGTAGCATCAGTGGGTTGTTAGCAAATTCAGCCTTCCACATTGAGAAGATTCTAAAAGGAGTATAAGAAACTTATCATTTCCAAACATGTTCAAGAAAAACATATTCCTGGATTCAGTTTAACTGTAACAAGAAAACCAGAAAGTAGAATATTCTAAACCATCATAAAAATACTGTAACTAGACATAAACTGTGAAAGTGAATGCTTGGTTTTAGTTTAGTGTTAGTGAGACCTCCAGAATATTTTTCTATTACCTCAGGGAGAAAAAACAGTAATAGAAATAATATTACTTTTGGTTATGGTGTCTTCTAAGACTCCAAAGTTGTATTACCTGGAGTATCTTTTTCTTCTTACAGAAGGAGGTGAGGATAGGTGTGTCTCCATTTTACCCCAGGAACAGAGCAATGAAGTGATTACTTTAAAATGGCATATGTGACTGAGATTAGAAGCCAGCTTCCCCCGGATCACAAGAAGTGCTCTACTACAGCAGCAACCACAACACAAACAATCTAATTATGTGGACAGACTACTGTGAAAGCAGTTCCTCTAGCTCCTGGTGGCAGATCTATTTCAAGGGTCTGCCACAGTGCACAGCTAAGAATGACAAATTTTTAGGAGGAATAAGCCATCATATCATGGTGTAGAAGTCATTACTCACTCTCAGTCATGACTTGCCTGAGTTTGGGAGGAATGCCAGGCATGAAAAATAATTCTTGAACTTCACCAAGTGAATTAAAATTCTTTTGCAGTCCATGGGGACTTGTGTTATTCACTTGTTTTGAAATTGTACTCTACTTATCTTTCTCCCTGCTTTCCCTTTAAAAACTCAACTCTCTAAGAAAGATGTATCAAAATTCATTTTTTAGATGGGCATCATATTTTAAAGATAGTTAAAATCCTTAGGTTGTACTTATACCATGGTCAGTGAAGGGCAAAGAGAACAGTCACTACAGGTTGGTAGCATTGTAGCTAGTCATAGATGGTAAATGGATTGTGAAAGGCCCCCCGTGGTCAGATCTGTAAACATTGCCCTGTAAGTTCAGTTGCTTTTTCAGTGTCTTTGGAGGTCACTTTTCCTCTTTCCTTGGTGACAGAGTGGGTGGATTTGATGACAGCAATGATGTACTTGTATTTTTCTGTGGTGCTTCCTTGCATATTTGCTTGTGGCTAATATTTATAGAGTGTGCCTTGCCAATAGACACAGTTGTGTAATTCACTTCGAGGAAAGAAGAAAGAATTTCAAGGTGTTCTGTATTTTAAAGACAGTTGGTATCAAGGGTATAAATGGTCAACAATCATAAAACATAAAAGTTTTAGAGGCCATAATCTCTTTTCTATTAATATTGAAAATGCTCAGTGCTCATTATTATATTCAGCCAATTGTAACAGTATAGTGGAAAACACTGTGGATGGGGAATCAAAGATCTGAATTCTAACCTCGGTTTTACATTTCCTGACCTTGATAATTCACATATTTTCTGAACCCTTAAATTTTTTTTATCTGTACTGTGGGAACAGATCTTGATTTATTCAGAGGATTGTGTGGTCATTATGCAAAATCAATGGTTGAAAACCTGTAAGACACTTCAAAGCAAAAAGATACTTAAAAATATCTGTTCTATCCATTCAGTAAAAGGACTTAGTGGGGGATTAGATAAGTATCCTAATGTTTTCAATGTACTATAAATTATTACATTGTCATCTGATAAGAATTCTTACAGAATTATAACAATCGTTCTTTCACCTTTGCTTTAATATCAAATTTAACTCTAAGTAGATATTCCTTATAATGAATCAGACCCAATGACCGTAAAGCAAATAATATTTTTTTCAGTATAGAGAATTCAATTATAAAAGGCAGAATGTATACCAGAATATCCTATTTCATTCATTCACTCATTCATTCATTCATTATTTAACAAATATAGAAAGTATCATAGTAGTATATAGGAATGATATAAGTAAAATAAGTTGATAAGAAATGCACAATTTCTGACCTCAAGAAACTTACAGTATTAAAAATTCTGGGCTCACAAGTTTTGGAAAGTTACCAAGACTAAACAGTATTATTTTGACTTGCAAATGAATTTGGCAATCAAAGGTATTAAATTGGAAAGGTTAAGTTTCCCAAGAATAGAAAAGTGTTCAATAAGTACTGCTTGTAACATTAATCCACTCAGTTTTAGAAACGGTGAGTTGTGTTACAATTAAGCCAGGAACTTGATGGTCCAAGTGTCCTCTCTGGTACTTCAGATTCAAATGAGTCCCAGGAGTCATTATTCATCATTGAAGGGCTTTCATTTTGCAAAATTTTATATTCTGATTCTATCATGGAAATATCTATTTAACTCAACCCGGAGGGGCTATTGTTATTTGATTAGAAATTGGCAACCACAAAAACTCCTGCAATTGCAATCATTTAGTTATACTGTAGTAGCTTTAAAAGTTATTCGTAGGAAATAGAATTCATTATTATATTGGAGTCTCTTTTCACCTTATTAGAGATAGGGATCGGTATAGGAGTAAGGTTATCACATACTTTTAAGAGTAACTATTTTAATAGACTTTCATTATATTTTGGTTACATTTTAGGTCTGAATTTCATCTGAGATAGTCCAGTTTCTTTAATGGTAAATTATGTGCAAGTCCCAAACGAACTATTTCATAATTAGTTTGGATGGTAGACAACATTGCATATTTTTGGTGTGCAGTAATTTTCTAGGTAGGAGGTGGCTTCTTTCTTTGAACATTTTGGAGCATATTCTCCACCTTTTATATCTTTCTAAAATCTAGACCCATTTGTTTGTCATCAACTTTGTCTTGACATATTGAACTTCTTGACACAAAAGACTTGAAAGTGCTATAAACCGAGTGGCCTACACTGGGGGTCCATGAGAGAGACACACAAGGTCTAACAATTAAGGAAGCTCTCAGTTAGGTGCCTCCTGAGTGTTATGCCCTATCTCGCTTGCCATACTCTAGTTCAAGCCTGGGTCAAAAGCTAAGAATTGGTCTAAAGGTCTAGTCTTGACCCATGTTTTTTTCTCTCCCCTCCTTGAGTTCCAGTTTGTCCATACTTGGAGAGAATTCCTCATGGTTATAGGTGAAATTCAGTCCTCTATGGAAACAGTGACTATTACTTCACTGTTACCTAGCCTTTAGATTTTCTTCATATTTCTGACTTGTTCCAAAAGTTAAGGCATGCAGAAAAGAGCCTTCAATATCCCCTGTGCTGTGGTTGTAATGGAATTTACTTCCAGGCCTAGCTTGTGACTAGTATTTTTGGGGATCTTTAAAGTGACGGAGCCCTGAAGAAGGCTGCCTGGGCCAAGTAAAACTTGGTGTTACACTTCTTAGTTTTGTGAGCTCCAGCTTACACTGGAGTTTTAAAAAAGTGGTCCAAATGAGCTCAATTCATGAGAATATATTCAAGGCTATTCATTTTTTTTTTTCAGCCTATTAAATTCCATACATGGGTTTTTAATTTTTGTCTAATGTGAAGTTGTCATAAACAAGTCTATAGGGTTACTACATCATTAGAGTTTTATTGAATAAGTTTTTTTCTGTAATATAGAACTAAATATTGGACTATATTAATTTATTACATTATGGTAAAAGTTAATATACAATACTGAGGATTGTTCCCCAGATTCAGAACAATATGCCACATAGCATATGGTTAGTAAGTGCTTGTTAAAAATCCTACATTTCATGAATGTATTTGTAATGAAATTTTTATAAATTTTATTTATAATGAGAAATATAATAGAATAAACTACCCATGAACCAGTTTTTTTTTGTTTCTAAATGTCCAGAATTTAAAACTATTCAAGTAAAATAACATTGTAACCCCTCTCCTCCTACACTGCCTTATATTTCACTAAAGACAGATGACTTCAGATTTTTTAAGGCTTCACTGATAACTTTGGTTATGGTACTTGGAAATCCTGCATCGTTAGGTATTCAGAACTATAGAGAAATCTCATTAAATATTTTAAAGACAGCAAATGTGCTGCAATTCTGAATTATAAATATTCATATTTTGGTAGTATAACTTAAGAATGAAAAATAAGATTTTATTTGCTGAAAAGGAACACTTAATGATTATAAGTTTTATTATAATGATTACAAGTTTTATTATAAGTTTTACTTATCTATATTATAATTACCTGAAGTACATTTAGGCTTTAGCCTACCCACTTCCCAAAGTTTAGTTCAGATTTAGTTATTAAGAGGCTGAGAACTGTGGAGAACTAATAGCTAAGAAAGATTAGGTAAGCCAGAAATCAAATATGTTATATAGCTGTAGGGCTTGGTGAAAGTAAGCACATAGGGCCTGTATTTTTCTGATATGCAAATAACTTACATAGATAAATGAGCAACAGCAATACAATCATATTCCCAGAGTAAACCATTTTCATTTCCACTGCTAGCTTTCCTCTATTAATGCTTCATATTCAAATCTTTTATGAAATTTATTGATGATTTCGCTTAAGGCTTTACAGTCAGAACATTTTTATTGTTGAATTCTGGTGACCAGGGAAGAAACTCTGCCTCTGTTCCTATTTCTCAGATTGGTAAGTGATTCAATTAACACAAGGACACATGAGTACCTGTCTTTGTACCCAAGTGAGATATACATTAACACATCTGGTTAGAAATGTAATTAGGCCTCGAGTATCAGATGGATCTTTTTAATTTGATATTTTTGTCACAGAGCTTATTTAACCAAAACCATACGTGTTGGTTAACTTGGCTTTAGACTAGTCTAAATCTTTTCTCTGTTGTGATTTTATTGTTTACTCAAGAGCTCACTCATATAGCTAATTTTATCTCAATACCACTTAAATTTGATTTTTCATTTTCTTTTGTTGGATTATGAGAACAGGTTATTTAAATCAAATAATCAGTAAGGATTCCTGTTTTTTATGGCTGTTGGAAATTATATACAGGACATTTTAAGACCATATTGTTTATAGTTAACATTGCTTCTTCCACTTCAACCAAAATATTATCTTGTGTTTGTAACAAAATATGGTGCTTTTAAGTTTTCAATTTGGTCTTGCCCATAAGTTCCACATATGCAAATGTCTAATGTTATTTTAGATTAAAAAATGTCACATTTTGACTTGTTTCTGGTGTCTTACAATGAAGAATTGGATGATCAGTATCCTCAAAGTTAGTTCAGAATGATGCTGTGATGAGGAACAAATACTTTAGATGATTTTTAATAATGTAATTCTGAATGCAGAGAAAAAGACTTTAGGCTGTTTCAGAACTTTTACAGGTTAATTTTGACATATGTTTAAATTTTAACTTTACTTCCTAAGACTAAGCTATTTAGATCATTTTAGAATAGCAACAGGGACACATTCTCAAAGCCTTTTGAAGGAGAATTTAGTTGTGTAACTCTCATTAATAGTTCTTGCCTTGGCTTTATCCTGAAAAGTCTTTGAAACATTTATTCTTTAAATATGACTGCAAAATGAGAATATTAAAGTACAAAACTTAGGTCATTTATTTGTGGTCCCATAAAGCTAATCATTCCTCTTCTAGAAAATGAAAATAGACCCATAAATGTAATTTTGAAAATGAAATTTAACTTTGAGGAAAAATTAGGAGCCCGAAAGAAATGAGATGCTTGGGAGAATTGACCTATCTCTTTGCACAATCACATTTTATAATGCTATGAAAAATTAAATATTGTCTTGGGTGCAATGGTACACCTATGCAATTCCAGCTACTTGGAAGTCTGAGGAAGGAAGATAGAAATGTTGAAGCTACGTTGGGATACTTAGTGAGACCCCTTCTCAAAGTAAATAGGGTTGGAGGTGTAGCTCAGTAGTAGAGTACTTGCCTAGGATGTATATAGAAGGCCCTGGGATCAGTTTCAAGAAGTGCAAATAAATAAATGAATAAATAAATTACATTTTTTGATATGGTGAAAGAAAACAACAATATCAACATTCAAGGCAGACAAACAAAAAACCCTAACTGTTGAGAATTTATTGGAATTTCTAGTTTTATGCAAACCCCTCTCATAGATATATATTTTAATAAAAATTACAATATGTGAAGGACTCTCCAGGTTTCACAAGTATTACAAAACACAAAATCTAAGCTCAATTTAGAATACTCATTTAAAAAGTAGTATGAATGGTAATTATATCGTTGTAATTCAGTTTAATTTGGAGAATGGAATATTAAAGAAACATAAAGTAAGAGGTTAAAATGGAATAATTACATATATATAAGAAAATTAAGTTTTAGCCCATTTAAATATTGTGTGTGTGAAAATCTGTAATCCTATGGATATTTATCTTAAAAATTTGCAAACCAAGGCTCAGCCGTGAGCCCAACCCTGACACTGATGGGTCCTGTTTCTATTCCAGTGGGGCATGAAGTAGAGATGACTTCATGGCAAGTGGACCATGGGGTCCATGAGGGCAGATAACCTGTCACATCCTGATTCTGGAACCTGAGGGCTGCTGGGGAGGCAGTCTGGAGTAGAAGGGACCCAAAAGCCTGTGCTCACTGTTCTGGAAGTACAGCAGCCAGGCCTGCCTGACTTACAGGAGGAACCAGGATGGGCCTGCAGGACACCACGTAATTCTCCACAGGCTGCTTGGCTATAGCAGAAAATTTAATAAAAAACCCTCACCATAAAAAAAAAAAGAAAAAAGAAAATTTTCAAACTAGTTATCAGTTAGTATTACTGGGGCATGGAGACTTTTAATCTCAATCTTTAGTATTTAAATTCATATGCAATACCAAGGAACACAGAACACAATTTTTGAGTACTTATTCTATAACGTGACTCATATTCATAGTATCTACAATCCAGGGTAAAAGAAATCAAACTATAAGTGTAAACTAGCTTTCATGCATTTTCCTTGATAATCCATATTGGCTATGATCCTCTACCTTTCTTTTTGAGCTTGTTTTGAAAACATAATAACCAAGGTGAGAAAGACGAATATAATTTTGAAGAAGTACATGTGATTCACTGCAGATACACTTTCAATATCGACTCAAGATCAATAATGAGATTTTGGAAAAGTATGGTACTCTTCCCCTCCTCTGGGTGGGTTTGTAGTTATTGTAATTTGGGGATTACATATGGAACCTCTGCTTAGTGGGCCAAATAAAGTGAATGCTCACTTGTGGCCTCTTGAATATTGGCCAACATGTGAGTAACGTGAGTAACGTTAGTCTTGATGGACCACGTGGTGAAAGCGCCCATCATGAGTTAGATGCCCTGAAAACAGATGCTGAGGTGGTATTGGGGGAGCCTCCTGTTGGTTAGGGATCAGCTTCTGTGAATGAAAGCTTCAGGCCTTTAGGTTTGGGCAAAGAAGAAACCGTGATGCTGGTGAACAAAGTCTGAGTCAACCTGAGAAGAGACTCTTGGTCATCTTGGCTGTGCTTCTGTACCCCTGCCTGGCTCAGTCTCCAGAAAGGGAGGCACGGCTCTCTGAGGCTGTGATAGATCCTGAAGGAACTGCCAACAGGAGATATCAACAGAACACATTTCTCAGGGCAGAGCAGCCTCGGAGGGAGGGGCTGAAAGGTTAGTCTCCTTGCCTACCTCAGCATCTGTCCTTACACTCTTGAGAACTTGAGGATTCAGGGCTTAGGATCAGTATGTGTAGTTCTCAAAGCTTGCAGGTATAGGATATAATTAATGACTTGACATTTCCCTCTGACAGTTTACGGATTTCTAGATAGGTAGTTCTTGGTTGACTTGTATCTCATGGCTTATCCATGGCAATTTTGAATTAAAATTCTTGTAACTAAATTAGAGTTCATGATTGAACTGACTTCTACTTCTACATAAAAAATCAGAAAGCAGAAATAAAAATAAACTTAGAAAAAAAAAGGGATAATACATGAGAGTAAGTTCAGAAGTCACTGCTCCTCCAGTTATGAGTGAATTGATCTTTGCTTCCCTAAGGCTCAGTTAGCTGAAGCATAAAATAGAGATCTTTATGTTACTTACCTCACAGTTGCTTAGATGAAAAAAAATCCATTAACAACTTTAGAAGTAGAGCCCTGCACGTCCCCATTAACTATTCTTAGTTAGGGAACTTGTCTCTGGGAGGAGATCCGAGTGGAACTTTGAGTGATACAATGTGTCTCAAATCCTATTTCTCCAACATAGCTTCATAATGTAATTTGAAGTAAGATCCTTTCTCAGAAGAGTAGAAATATATAATTCTAATCTAAATATTCAATTTGTGCCACTGCAAATAGACATTAGTCCGCAAAGATAACTGTATGTGCAACTTAGTTTACGTTTTTACAGTTTTTCATTAAAGAGTGGAAATAGAAAAGTGACAGATCATTTGACTTCTATAAGACTTGCCTGAGAAATGTCAGTCCTTAGGGAAATATTAATATAAGTGTTTTTCTATTTTTTTTAAAGCCCCTTAACTTATGGATTTTACACTAGAGAAATTCTGAAGTGTACATAATGTTTAATTACCATTTTAATATTTAATTATACAAATACTCATTGAATGCCAAACACATACTAGCATTATAACAGAAACCTCAATAACAGTAATAATAGAAACACAACAGCTTTAGTTTTTTGGGGTGAGGGAGAAAAATGGAATAATTATTAGCTATAAAATATTTGGAAATTTGGTACAGAAATGTAATATTACAATAATGAGACCACATCAGTGAATTAAAACAAATTTACTGCTGATATACTGTAAATTTTGGCAAAGAGGATAAATTTGAATCATTTTAAGACCATAATGCTAGGTGAAATAAATCAGACATAGAAAGTTAAATATGAATGGTTTCTCTTATGTGAGAAAGCCAAAGTACAAATAATTTAAAGAGCAAAAATGAAAGAAAGATGATAGGAGACAGGGTGACTGTAGAGATGGGAAAGATACCTACAGATGGTGGAAATGGGAAGGAGGGAAAGGGAAGGGGAAATAGAAAAGATCAAGATGTCTTGTGCATATAGTGCCAGTTCCCAAGATGAATGTGTTTATTATGTACCACAAACATATACCAATATAAAAGAAAAAAGAAAAGAAAAGAAAAAAAGACAGAAAGAAAATGTTTGTGTTATATATATTGAGTCCAGTTTTATTCCTTTTGGCCAATGATGGAAGTTTAGATTTCTAGATAACATAATTATTAATATTTATTTTTGTACTGGGGATCAAACTCAGGACCTTGTGTACTTATTAATATTGATAATGAAAAAATTCATGAGGAAACCATAAATGAAATTCAGAAATCATTGTCTAGAATCTTCTGAAGATATTTCCTAGAGGACACCTGTTTGGTATGGAAAGCTAGGGTACCAGTTGGGTAATAGTTGTCACCCAGCCTTGAATGATTGTTACTTTCCTTTTTCCTTTAGCATGGACTTTGGCTATGGAGAATATTTGTCTTTTCTTTTAAGAGAAGGTGAAAATTAGTAAAAGTAACCAGAAACCAGTAAGCATTAAATAATCATTTTGAAACACCATAGTGTTAGAATTTTAACATCTGACTACTACATGATGCCACATAGTTTTACATATTCACCAAGTTTGTAATGACCACAGTACTATGTGAACCACAGCTGGCTGCTTCTGTGGAGATGCAGTGTTGAATTTGGCTTTCAGTTTTCTCTTCCAGAAGTTGCAATGTAGTAGATTAAAAAATACCTCAAACAATTAAAACACAAGGCAACACATATTTGATACATGATAAATGTAGTGTGAGTATAAGACATTAAGTCCTTAATTCTGACTGGAGTGATCCTTAGGTCATAACAGGAGCAGTAGGAAGCATAAACAGGATATAAACTATGCACAAGGAAACATTTATACGTAAAGGCCTGACAGCATGAGGCTCTAAGGTGTTACACATAAACAATGGGCCATGACAAAAGAACTAATTTTTTTTTTTTTTTGGTACCAGGGATTCAACTCGGGTCCTTAGCTTGTGAGGCAGGTGGTGGAACCACTGAGCTAAATCCTTGGCCCTAAAAGAACTAAAATTTGAGGAATCTGAGGACTAGTGTTATTCAATGTAACAAAGCCTTAACTGTACTGCGTAGGATGGATAGAAGCAAGGAGAGGTTGGAGACAGGTGGGACAATTAGGAGGCCATGGTAAATGGTGGTGGCACATTTTATGTAATGTGGTGTTATTTCTAGAAAGAAATGGGTGACTACTTATTAGTTGTGATAATCATTATTAATAATTATTATGTGCTATGTGTTGAAATGGAACTATTTTAATTGGAGTATTATTTAAGTAACTTTATTATCTAGCCTGTACTATCAGATGTGATTTGGAAATTGTTCCAGGATACGTTAGGAAAAGATGACAAAGGGAGAGAGTCTGGAATATTGAGGAACTTAACGTCTTTGGGGTTGAAATATTTGTAGTGCTAACCACTACTAGAAAAATATTGAATTAGGTATTTACATTTTAGAGAACAGTTCAACTGTTAAGAAAAATCAAATAATAATTTGAAATGTTAAAACTATAACCTCTATCAAGTATAATACAAAAAGGCCATCTAATATTATTAATATTAAAAGAAATAATGGAGGAAGGGTATAATGTAGGAAAGCATGTGTTTCTCTTTTTTCTAAGTTTTCTCTTCTGACTAAATTCGTTAGTCATTTAGAAGTACTCTGCAAAAATCAATTATATGAGCAATATAATTTCATTAAAATGTGAACAAAGCTTATTATTTACTATGTCCCAGGTACTGATATAAGATGGAGGCACAGTAGTGAACAAAACTAAGTGACTACTCTGCCCACATAAAGTTTAATTTCTAGTGAGAAAAAATAGATAATAAATAAAGCACTGGATGCTATGTTAGAAAGCAGCGATTGAAACTGTTAATTCTTTTTTTTCCCCCATTAAGTTTATTGGTACATTTTCGGTATAAAATACAGTTACATTCATCATTGAGATCTTGTACCTTTACATGAGTATCTTGGTTCTTATTTTTTTCCCTTTCCCTTGCCCTCCCTTCACCCCCTCCACCCCTCCCTATTTGCAAAGACCTTGTTTCCATTTTTCTTCCTCTTCTCATATTTTTTCCTTTCCCTTTTTTCCCTTCCCCTACCCCTCACAATTCCCCTGCTCTTTTAGACCTTTTCTTCCTGTTACACAATATCAGTTATACATTTTTTAAATTACAATATCAAGATCTAGGAGACATTACCACAGATTTTACAGAATTTAAAAGGATATAGAAAGCATATTTCAAAAATCTTTTTTGAAATAAATTTGACAACTTCTAAGAAGTACCTTGGAAGACAAATTAATGAAACTAACTCTGGAGGAAATATAAAATTTGAATAGCACTTATTAAAGTATATTCCTAGCTTGAAAACCTACCTATATGACAACAGCAGGCTCATAAACATTTTAACTGATAAATTATATCAAACAATTAAAGCAGAAAAAAGAAGGAACACTTCTCCCCTCATTTTAGGAACTCAACATTGTGCTAATCCTAAAACTGGATAAAGATAATAGAAGAAAAAAGTATGAACATAGATAGAAATTTGTTTAACAAAACAAACTATTGGAAGTCAGATCTGGCAGGATGTAGAAAGTGGTTTTGTTATAGGGATGTCAGTGTTGGTTCAGCATTGGAAGATCCACCCCCAAAAGTCACTATTTAAAGAGAGGAAAGGAAAAAGCCATATGATCCTGTCACTAGTTGGAGAAAAAGTATTGGACTAAATTCTACAGCTGTTCATGGTAAAAGCTATCAGGAGCCTAGAAGTAGAACAGAAACTTCTCAACAGATTAAAGACATATACTCCATACTTCCAGTGAGAATACCTTATATAAATGGAAAAGATACAATGCTTTCTCCTTAAGGTGGGGAACAAGGGCAGATATGCTTACTCTTTATCTGTCCATTAAACTTTGAAACCTAGTCCCCACCAAAATAGTCTGGCAATAAAATGACACAATTAGGATAGGATTGGCATGGCAGAAGCAAAATCTTCATATGTAGATGAAATGATCATCTACAGAGAAAATACTAAGAAATCTCTAGGAGCCCCTAGAACTTGTACTTGAATTTAGCAGAATTAGAAAACACAAGGTATATATAAAAATTCAGGTCTGTGTATACTTGATATAAATGAAGAACTGGATATTGAAATTTAAAAGTTATGTAGGAGTACTAAGGACCTAGAAAAGTTAAAAACAAAAACAAAAACAGTGTTGGAAGATGTTTAGTACCTAATTTTAAGACTTCTTCTAAAGCTACAGTAATCAAGGCAGCATTGGTGTAAGGAAAGACTTATAGATCATTGGAATAAAACAGAGAATCTAGAAATAGAACCACACGTATATGGTCCATTGAGTTTTGAAAGATTATTTAACATTAGCATTTTGTAGAATATAAACTCAATTCAAGAGCTGAGGAAGAGATAGTGTTTGCAGCAAATGGCACTAGAACACCTGGTATCCATATATAAAAAATTAACCTGAACTCTTTTTTTCTGTACATGAAAATAACTTGAAGGGATCTATGAACCTAAATAAGAAAGCCTAAAAGTATAAAACTTCAAGAAGAAATTATAAGGGAAAATATTTATCAATTCAGGGTAGGCAAGAACTACCTAGGATACAAAAGACATGATGTATAAAAGAAAAAAATTTGATAATTGAGATTCCATCAAAATTTAGAACTTTAAATGACATCATTAAAATGAAAAGGAGTCCTTAAACAGACCATATTTACAATACATATAACCTATGACCAGAATATATAAAGAATTCTTAGAGCTCATTAACAGACAACCCAATTAAAATGTAGACATAAGAAGATGATAAATAGCCAGTATAGCACAAGGAATGGTGTGCAACTCTAGAATCAGAAAAATACTCATCAGTACAATAGTAAGATTGAATTATACATTCATTAGGGAGATGAAGTTAAAAGTTTTAAAAGCCTTGTCATGACTTTTTCTTTTTGTTGGATTCTCCCCCTTTGTGTCCAATTTGTCATGCCCAATGGATTCATTCTGCTGGGTTTCCCGGGGTTGTGATCCTCATTGTCTTTTCCTAGGGTATTGTCTAAAATTTTGTGGAGTGCCAGTTTGGTATTCATGAAGTTCCTGAGGTGCTCTTTATCATGAAAGTATCTTATTTCTCCATCAATTTTGAAAGATAGTTCTGCAGGGTACATCAATCTGGGTTGGAGGCTGTTTTCCTTTAGGGCTTGAAATACATCACTCCAAGCTCTTCTTGCCTTGAGGGTTTGCATTGAGAAGTCTGCTGTGATTCTGATGGGCTTTCCTTTGTATGTGATTTGTTTCTTTTCTCTCACTGCTTGTAGAATTTTGTTCTTCTGTTGGATTTCTGGAATCCTAACTATTATATGCCTATGTGTAGGTTTTTTTTGATTAAAGCTAGCTGGAGTCCTATATGCCTCACTTATCTGTATGTCAAGTTCTTTTCCCCTCCTTGGGAAGTTTTCTGTCATCACTTCTGTGAACAGTTTTTTTATGTCATCTGCACTCTCTCCTGTTTCTTCATTGACTCCAATCAGTCTTATGTTATTATTTTCTGCATCATCTAGCAGCTGCTGGATTGATTTCTCATGTTCCCTTACAATTTTAAAGCAATTTTTCTTTTCCTGGTCACTAATTGCAATCTTATCTTCTATATGTGAAATTCTCTCCTCACATTGGTTCATTCTGCTGCACAGACTTTCGATGGAATTTTTAATCCTTTGGAAATCTGTTTGTATCTGTTTTATGGATTCCATTTGTTTCCTATGTTGGGATTCCATCATGTTCCTCAGATCCTCTATTTTTTTATCTGTGTCCTCTCTCGATTTATTAATCATGTCTTGCACCATGAACAAAATCTTTGCTGTTATCTGAGTAATTATTTCTGATTTCATTTTTCCCAGATCCTCTTTTGTTGCCAGATCAGAGAGTCCAGGTGGTTGAGTATCAGATTGTTCCATCTCATTTCCCTTTGGGGTTGCTGTAGGTGATCCAAAAGTCTGTTTTTGAGACTTGTTTACGTGTCTTCTCATTTCCACGGGGGTGTGTGTGCTTCTGGCACCCACGCAGCTCACCTTCTCTGCCCTAGGAGCCTGGGATGGAGGCGGGGAGCTTCCTTCCGGGTGCTGGGGAAACTGTTAATTCTCTACAAACTGAGATTGTGGCTGCATAAAGACAAAGAATGAAGTTGCAAACCAAAAGGAGGAAGCTAAGAGAGTTTTACAGGAAACAGTAAGAAATAGCTCTTGATATATGTGTATCACGACAGTGTTCTGAACAGAAATCCAAACTGGTCCCTGACCTGCTCTTATAAGCAGAGGACAGGAAGGGGTTTGTTTCAAAGGGAATGAGTTTAAGAGTTCAAAAGAGACCTGCATTTCTAATGTTTATTGCATTTCTGTCACTTTTCGAGGTCCGAGATCCAGTGGACGTCCAAGGTACAGGTGAAATCTGGGTTTTGAGGGACGTAGGGTCTTTTAGAGCTGTTTGCTAACTTAGGGTATGCTGGATAAGGGTCTTCTCCTGGAAAGAAGAGAACTCTTCTATTTTACCCTAACCTTTTATCCTTTGTTCTTACTCTTTCTCTTACATTTCTAAGCTTCACCAGCTGGTTAATCAATTCTTTTTTTAATCTGGCCCTATTGTTAGACTGCACTAACTGCCTACTCAGAATAACTGAACTAAACTATTAACTATGAAGGAAAAACAAACCAAAGGAGGCAGGCTACTGGAGTGGGGAGTGTATTGTAATTTTAAATAGGGCTTGTCAAGAAAATCATATTTGAGTGAAGACTTGAAAGAATCTTTACATTTTAGACTATAAATTTGAAATTTGACAAGAAGTGTCTTTATCAAAAATTTTATTTTTTGTTATCCCAAGCATCAACAGAAAATAAAAGATAAAATCCTCAATGAAAAGGATGAATTTTATTTGTCTTTGTATTTCCAGGTTTTTTGGTGACATTCTTTTTCAGGTTTTATCTATTTTATAATCTCTGTTCATATCTAGCTCTTTTACTAAATGAGGCACCAGGGAAATTCATCCATTTATCACCAGAGCCTAGCAAGGTAGTTAGCACATGGTAGGATCTAGGTGATATTTGAGACTTGAATATCTACATTGTCATAATGCCAATATAGACACAGAGGAGCCATGTCATGATAAGTCTCTTTGTTTTGTAGAACTCATATTCATATAATCATTTGCTTACCATATCTGTCAGTCTACAACTGTACATCTTTCCCTTCATTAAAGTTGCTTTTGCACTTTCAGCTTTCAGAATACCAAAGAACTCTCACAGCACAGTAGGCACTTGCATTTTAATTTAATATTACAGTCTAATTCCTAGGCTATGCACTTCTGTCTACTAGGACTGAGGCTACTAAAGTATCTTATGGTGGTAATAGGGTGATTTCTTTTGGACTCACTGGAATGAAATAGCATTTGGGGAACTGTTAGCTAGAAAAGGGGATTCTAAATAATGGCTCTTTGTTCAGAGTTCCTCCCTCAATTCATAGATAAGTCAATTGGTACTCATCATTTTAAACTCATTGGAGACCAGAGTAGTTTAGAAGAATATAAAGGGTACTGTAGGCAATAAACAGAAGCCTTGTAACAATATAATGTGTAGTGGGAAAGAGAATTGGGATATCTATAAAAACTGCCAAAAAGAACAAAAAATATAATTAAAGGAGCAAAAGACATATTGAACACAATCTCAGGGACTATTTCAGGCAGCAGTAAATGTCTCCTGAAATATATCTTTAGAAAAAGAAAAGAAAAGTAGAAAACTAGTCCCAAAGAGAGAAGAAGAAAAATACCAAATAGAATTTTAGAAACAGGCTAGCAAGAGTTGGATTTGCTTGTGTTAATTTTTACCTTTCTTTAAAATATTTAAACAGGGTCTAACTCAGATAATTTGAAATTCTTAGATGAGGAGAGGATAGAGAAAAGCAAGAGAAAATGTAAACAAAGATGATATTTTAGACAGGCATGGATCAGGGGAGAGCAGATAAACTGGCATATAGAAAATAATTGAAATTTTCAGTTTACACCCAAGGTTTGCTAAATAAGTACAGTTATTTTAGATTCCATCAAAGTTACATATTATTTAAGAAAGTGTTTTTGCTTCCATTTTGTGAAAGCATTTCAGTTACACAAGTATTCCTTTTTTTTGGGTGCTGGGGATTGAACTCGGGTCCTTGCACTTGTGAGGCAGGTGGTGGAACCACAGAGCTAAATTCCCAGCTACACAAGTATTCCTCAAGAGCAGAAAATAATGTTTCCGGTAAAAAATAATTTTTTGGGAGTGAATTTTCATTACTTGGACCAAAGGTTTCATCTAGTGATACATGTCAGAGTTACCTGGAGAGTTTTTCCAGTAAACACATCCCTATTGAGAATCAAAGTCACAGAATAGCTTATAATAATCTTCAGAATTCACCAAATGCTGTCACTCTTACATCCTAAAATAGCTAACCACTCTCTTGAATTATAATTAGACAAAAATTGACAAATTGAAGCAAAATATAGAATAAGAAAAATATGCTATTAAAAATGACATGCAAAGTTGATTTTCTAGGCACAAAAGCAGGATTCAGACTTGTGTGATAAGCCAATCTATGTCAGAGAAGTCTTGTCACCTCTCAAATTAAATTAATTATTGTGATTTCCTTTGTGCTGAGTAATTCCAAAATTCTTTTTTGTAATTTAGTGACTGTGAAGACAAAGCATAACTATTGAAAGATAGTGTAAGGTTGGAATTTCAAACTCTGGTTCCAAGGCTGTAGATAAAACTTTACTTTGAAGACAATTGGATATGCCAAGTAAAGGACAGAATTCATTTGGTAAATTCTGCCCATGAACACACATACACACACACACACATGCATATATAAAATGTGCTGTACAGAACTCTTTTCAATCTTTCTCAGAAATACAAACTTGAAATTCACGTTGGACCTCTGATTTAAAAGAAAACTAATAAAATTACTGTTCAGAAGTATGTGTTAAATACAGTCAATCAATTTTAATAGGAAACAGTAAAATAATTTTCTGAGTCAATGTAATACTATGTGTACCCACTCACTTAAGCAAGATGTAGGAGCATAGTATATTGGCAGAATGATAATCAAAATACTCTTTTACTTTGATGATTAACATCTGATGATTAAGCATTCTAATAGCCAGTGGCTTGGGTAATTTGGCTCCAAAAGAGGGATCATATTCCTGCAATGAAGATTATTCTAGAAAAATCAAGCACTTTTTCCATTTTAACTCTTGAAAAGCTAAGTTTATGTTATAAAGCTAGAAAAATGTAGAAAAAGGCCTAGAAATCATTTACTGAGTACTTGTGATCTAATAAAGTTGGAGTGTATATATGTGGTAAGAATGTTGTTAGGGTGGCGAGACACAATGGGATTGCCCAAAATATCTCCAGTCCTAAAACTGTAAGGGAAGGAAAGTAGAGATCAGTGTCTCTCTCTGTCTCTAACAACTTCATTTAACCTTTCAGAAACAATTATGATCTCTCTTCCTTCAAAAAGTTCAACTCATGGCCAAACTGGTTTTGTTTATATTCATATCCACCTCATTAGATCCAGGTTATTTGAAGTAAATCTCAGATATCAAATTGTTTTATGCTTTAATATTCTAGTGCATAAGTTTTATAAAGACAAGGACTCCTAAAAATGAAAGTACAATATTATCATCAATCCCACAAGTTTTTATCTAATATAATCAAGCATCAATCATTAAGATTTCCTCAATTATTATAAAGATGTTTTTCTTCATAGTTTGTTTTTTAGAAACCAGGATTAAGTTAGTTTTCCCTGTAGACTTTCTTCCGAAGTCTAGATTTTGCTTCCCAAGTTGTGTTTTAAGACATATTTCTCTCCTCTGAACTTTGGAAATTGAGAGTTAGATTTAAATTATTTCACTAGTAGAGTTTAGAGTATTTATGAGGAGAGGGTAAAATCTGCTTTTTAAATGTATTTCTCTAACTGTCCCTTTTCTTAGCCAAGAATTTTATAGTTTGATTCAAAGATTAACATCGCAAAGTAATCAAATTCAGAATGCCGGTAATCTAAAGCAGGAACCAGACATGAATATAATTAACTCTGAAGAAAAGTAAAATAATGATATGCTTTTAGAGTGTTCCATAGTGCTTGCTTTTGTATCAGTATTAACAGAGTGAAAAGGCTTCAGCTTCTTTATAACCATAATGCTGGAGGGAAGAGGGCTGCCCCTGCACAACTCCATCAAACACGAGAGCTATGTGGAACACTGTGTGATAGATAATCTTGAAGTTTTCTTCTGGCTCTAAACCTCAGAGCAAGGATGAGCAGTGTGGCACAATTCACAATGCTTTTGCAAACTCATGAACTTCCCTTAAAGCCATACTGGAGTGCAGCTAGGGAATACTAAGGAGGAAAAGATAGACCACAGCATTTCAGCTAAATTGAAGTATTTCTGGCTTGTCAACAGCTCTACGAGGAGACTTAGAATAGGCAATGTATCGACATACTTCACTTCCTCTTTCAAGCAAAACAAAACGTGCTCAGTGATGACAGCCATAGCTTTGAAGAAAAGTGACAACTAGCAAAAGAACAATCTCAAATTTGGGCATTATGATTTCATTAAATATACTGTACTGTCCATTTATTTAATATGTATGTGTATTTTATCTTTGGAACTCTATGCGTGCACATGCGCACATGCGGGTTGTATTTTGTATTCTACTAAGATTCATACAACTGTTTCTTTAGGCACAGACAGCACAAATTGTCCTTGAAGATGGAACTAAGATGAAAGGCTACTCTTTTGGCCATCCATCCTCGGTTGCTGGTGAAGTGGTTTTTAATACTGGCCTGGGAGGGTGAGTAATGTATCTCTTGCGAGGCTTTATTCTTTTGCTCTGTAGAGGGATAACTGGCTGATCTTACTCCCAGTGGGAGCGTGAAATCACTGCATCATCAGACCATATATTGCCCTGTGCATGGTGCTCTGTGCAAGCCTATTGCAGCCATCCCTGAACAGAGATTTTGACCTGAGTGTGCTACTAACTCAAATAATGAGAACTTGGGTGCTCTAGTGGTCCCCTAAAAGGAAAAGAATGAAATCCATTTTAGAAACTTGTGGGACCAGGGATTTAGCTCAGTGGTTCCGCTGCCTGCCTTGCAAGCACAAGGTCCCGAGTTCCATCTAATAATAGAAACGTATGCTGTAAAGACACAGGTTAAGTGAGATTACCATCTGCCTCTAGAAGAGGAGATATGGATCTGAAAATTGGAGCAGGGAAAAGAACGGATAGCACATGCCAGTGTCATTCTTTTAGTAAAGTTAAGAAGCAACTTTGTACCTGTAATATGAAATAATCTAATCCTATAAAAAGATAAGAAACTCCTTCAATTTTTTTTTGTACTGGGAATTGAACTCAGGACCTTGCATTTGTGAGGCAGGTGTGGTGCCACAGAGCTAAATTCCTGGCCCCCTTCAGTATTTTATATAATCTTGGACTCTAAAAAAGAAAGGTGGACCAACAGATATGCTTACTGCCTTAAAAATAATCAATGAGAGGGTGAGCACACAGATCTAATATTTTTAATAATTATTGATCATGACTCAACTTAGTATTTATGATCGATTGAGTGGTTATGGTAATGAGTATAAGGATTGCTACAGAAATCACATGGGTGGTTCTACCTACTCAACAAATGTTTATTCATCTGGGAACCAAGAAGCCAAAGTTCTGGTCTCAGCTTTTGGTTTTTGCTTTTTAAAACTAAGACTTCATGCATGCTGAGCAAGCACTCTAGTGCTGAGTTACATTACCAACCTTTTTTATTTTTTATTTTGAGACAGAGTCTTGCTAAGTTGCCCAGACTGGCCTCAAATGTGCCATCATGGCTCAGCTTTCTGAGGAGCAGGGATTATACGTGTGCAGCACTGTGCCTAGCCTGGTTTTAATTCTAATGATAACTGATGTGATATTCAGAACATGAATTAATCTTCCTGAGTTTTGTGTTCTTTATTTAAAATGTAAGGAGGGTAGATTAGACAGTAGTTTATAGCTGGGGATTTAAAACGATACGAGTCTTACAAAAATGACTAGATATTTTCCAAGGAGTTTCTGTGAGAGATTCCATAAAATAACCTATGATGTATTTTATGAATTATTTAGGGAAATTCAAGTTAGCCTTGTGAAAGCAAGAGAGCATTGGGTTAACTAGAAGGCATTGTTTGGCCCAACTGCCATTATATTATTAATGTATATTCTTTTCCAAACTCTTGCCTCTCTGTGTGAAATGAAGAGTCTTAGATGGTTTTTAAACTAGCTCCACTAGTGAGAACATTAAATTACAGTGTATGAAATCTGTTTGCAAAGTTTTGCTTCACCAGGCCATTATTTAAGCTCTTGACAGCACTAATTACTAGCTGTGTTAATATACCTGCCAACAAACAACTGTTTAATATAGATCAGAATGATGGAGGGCACTAGAGTTTTCTTCTCAGTGATAGATTATGGGTAATAAATCTTGTCACATCACAAAAGTCAAACAGGACCTGATGGATTAATTTGCTTCCTACACTGCAGTTCTTTGGGAGAAGCTGCATTTATTCATTTACTGAAGGGTACTGTAAGCACAGGTTTAAAGGGAATGGTCAATTCTTTTATGGGAAGAAAGAAGCAAGTAAAATCAAATTCATTAAAGTTTTTTTTTGATGTAGAAGAAGGCATTCATTTATAAAATTACTCCACAGATTCTATTTTCCATTGAGAAATGCAGCATTCGTTCATCACACGGCTCAGTAAATGCTTGATAATTAAGAAGGTTATTTTGTTTTTCCCCTTCAAGAAATACATTTATATTGTGTATAAGCCTTGGTTGACAATTATCAGTTCCTGACAGGTGAGAGGCATCAGAGAAATTAGTGGGTGGAGACTGTGGATAAATACCAGTGTTTGGGTCGCCCTAGGGATTGCAGAAATCCCTGAAAGACTAAGTGCTCTGTTGACAAAGTTAGTTCTGGTAGGAGCTAGTCTAGATGGAGTTGAGGAATTAATGTTGACTATTGCCTGAGCTAAGTTTTATTGGTTTTGAGGTTGTAGATTCTGTCCCCTTCCATACCTAAAGTTGCTTTCAGGAGTAATTCACAAGAAATACTTGGTTTAACTCAGCCTGCAGGAATACAAAATGTAAGAAGGAAGAAAAAAATTCAGTTGCAGTATATCCCGGTGTGTGGAATAGGTGTAGATATAATTTCCTCAACTTTAAAATGCATTCCTTCTGCATTCGTCCCTAATTACTTATCAATATTTTAAAAGAGCTATTTGAAATCTTTTAATGTAGAGGTCACAAATGATTCAGGTCAAGTTTTATGAGACTGATGTACTTCTAAATTGATGATAACCCCTACATTTGTATATTCTTTTTAAGATTAAAATATATTTAAAAACTTTGTTTAGTTACTCTTTCATAAATGAACTCACTTGTTTAAATATTTACTGAGTTTTGATAAGTATATACCCCCTCTAGCTTTCACTGACATAATCAGGGTACTTGTTAGTACCTTAAAAATACATCAAAAACTACTTTTCAATTTTTAGTTAAAGTCTTGGTGAAACTGACAGCTCTCAACAGTAAATATCAGTTTGGATTCACTGATACCTAATAGTCAATGGGAATCTTCACAATTTCTGCAAACTTTAAATAGGGTAGCAATATTATAAAAAATTAAAGTACTACAGGAGAATTTCAAAAGAATTCAAGCATTTCTAAAAAAACAAAGGAATAAAAATTGTGTAAGAATATGCCTTAGTATGTAAGAATCAGTGTTTCTTTTCATATTAGTTGTAGCATGGATACATTTTGATATTTTTAGATAAAAATGACCTAGATTTCATCTCATCTTTACTTTTCAAGATTTCAGAGATTCAGAGTTTGTATATAGATTTTAGTTTTGTAATTGTATACATTTTTTTGGTTGGTGTTCATTGCTTGGCATGTTTACCCAGGTACCCGGAAGCTCTTACTGACCCTGCCTACAGAGGACAGATTCTCACAATGGCCAACCCTATCATTGGGAATGGTGGAGTGCCGGACACTTCTGCACTGGATGAACTGGGACTTAGCAAATATTTGGAGTCTGATGGAATTAAGGTAGTACCAGGGGTGATTATTTAAACAATCTCAATTTGAAGGAATATAAATGACTTGTTTTTAGGAATTCCTGTACTCAACCTCATTTCTAAGTATATGAGAATAATCTTTAACTTGACATTATTTTGAGTTTAATTTCTCAGAACATTTTAGATTTTAATGCCTTAATCTTAATTTGGAAAAATGTTATTAAAAGTCCAAAGAGTAGCTATGCAGTAAGAGCTGATAAAGAATCATATTTTAGAAGGGGTTTAGTAATCAACTCTCCATCAGTTATTTTCCTTCAAATCTTTTCCTCTTTAGGGAATAAATGAAGTAGCTCCTATATCAGACTAAAAGTAAAAACACTAAGATTTTCTAATTATGAAGTTTAGGAATATGAAACATATAAATAATTCAAAAATGTGTATTCCAAATTGACCACTATTTCACTACTGTATTTTGGAGTGACTTGGATCATCATCTAGTTTAGCTCTCACTAGTTCTCACAATTTCTCCCAAATATCTGTTTATTTTACATGTACATTAAGAAAATTATATTATTCTTTATTTGCATTAAATAAATAATTATGAATTAAATTATTAATAAATGCAATAGGAGAAAAGTGCAGAGTGCCAAGAAGAAAGGCTGGCTTAGTCTCAGCATTCAGTAATGCAGGTCAACCTGCCCCCATAGACAGTTAAGGAAACAATTACATACTTAAAAATAAAGATATTGCTAACCATTCTTTCATGTTTTCAAAATTTTATATTGCATATCAGTGGATGTAAAAAAGTTTTTCTTTTTTAATGCAAATTGACCTTCAAGGTGAGTTACAAGAGAGGTATAACATTTATGCACCCGCTCCTTTGAAATGACTGTCCGTCTTTCCAGGTTGCAGGTTTGCTGGTGTTAAATTACAGTAATGACTACAACCACTGGCTGGCTACCAAGAGTCTAGGGCAATGGCTAAATGAAGAAAAGGTGAGAAAACTGAGGGCACCCAGAGTCAGTTGGAAAGGTATATGGAGATTCAATGGGGCTGAACAGATGAGGAAGTTTGGGAAGTTTGAGATCTTTCTATTTCTGTGGGGGTTTTGTTGTTTTGTTTGTTTTTGTTTTTAGTTTTGCTGTAATAGGCCAAACTGTCCAGACTTCATCCTTTAAACACAGAGAGCCACATAGTTTTAATTTATCCACAAGGTGGCACTCACACATGCTTGGTTGTATTTCTCATCTGGGAATGGGGGTAGGGAATGTTTTAATTTTCTATTCTCTTGAGCAACCTAAGTCCTCCCTGCCCTTTTATCCAGGAAAGAGTTATGTAACTGGCTTTATGGTTTCTAGTGCTAGCTGTATAGAATTACTGGCTCTGCAGGTCATGTAATCAATCCATACAGTAGTTTACAATTAGATAAATACATGTTAGGTGAGATAGGAAAAAGATTATAAAACCTTGTATTAAACTTTCCATACTTAAGATATTAACTTCTAATTAGATAAGAGGCTTCACCTTGCTTGAAAGTTGGAAGTACTTAATGTTAATGAACTAGGGCTTTATTTAGCTTCATCTCCAGTGTTACTGTAGCTGCTTTTTGTTCAACTTCGCCAGGACCAGTAATTGATGGAATAGGGTTACAAGAAAGCTCTGCCTCTCCAATGAGTGTCTACACAGTAGGGCTAAGTGTTGTCTTTTTGCAACAAAAAGTCTTGATCTAGGAAATTTCATTTTTTTATAAAGAAAAGGAAGAAGTCATCTATATTATATGTTCTGCCATTATCTGATTTATTTTCATTATCTAGACAGCTAATTTCCATAATGGTCATTCAGGAAACTTTTAAAAATGTTTCTTTTGGGATATTCAGGACATCTCATTTTATAGCTTCTCCATGTTGGGAGAAATGGCTTTAATGTGAGCTTCACCCCCGGCTGGCTTGTTTGTTTTTTAAATGGACTTTTAATCTTCCACAATCACAGACACATAGAGTAGAAGAGGGTCTATGATAGTAACCAATGCCTGTGTTTCTGATTCCTAATTCATTGTTCTTTCATTATATATATAGCACTGCATCTGTCTCTATCCAGCCCAGTCAGAGAAACTAAAACCAATGGAAGTGTTGCCTGGTTTATTAAGATGGGGAGGTGTTAGTACAACATGAGCATTTGACAGAGCCCTTCAGAAAAAAACTGTGCCGAGTGCCTACTGTGTGCCAGGAATATTTGACTCAGTCCATAGATTTGTAAAATATTGCTTATGAAATTCACTGATTCTGTTATTTCAAAACATATATATTGTACGTACAACCTATACACAAAATTATACACATATTTCAAACACTATATATGTATGTACATACCTATAGATTCTATTGTTTCAAAAGAAATACATTTATATATAATATTACTTATTTAATATCCTAGGTTAAATGCAACAAAATTGCAGCAGAATGATCTTCAGAATATCTCATTTTTTATTTTGAGGAAAGGCCTGTATATTAAGAGTCTCCTACCCTACCAGAGCAGCAATTTACTGTGTTCTGACAACACAGTCACCCTGGGTCAGAGGAAAGAAGGAGTGGGGAAATTATTTACTGCTCAAGAAGATAGATGAGGCCAAGTTTGTAACTCGAAAACAATATGCTGTATCTAATTTTCTCCATTTTCACTGTCACAATGATTTTTTTTTTCTTGTAGGTTCCCGCAATTTACGGCGTGGATACAAGAATGCTGGCGAAAATAATTCGGGATAGGGTATGATCATCATCTTTAGCCAAATCTACATTTCTTCACATACTTCTGCCCTCAGTTCCTGAGGGACCCATTAGCATGTAAAAGAACAAATCCTGCCAGATTCTTCTCTTTGGGTCTCTGTCACTTCGCTGTACTCTTTGCAGTGTAATTCTCAGGATTGAATACTTGTAACTAGATAGACCTGAGATTAATTCACCGGACAGGAATTTATTGAGTGCCCACCATGTGTTGATTGCACCAACAAGTCAAGACATTCATAATTCAGCTCATGTGACAGGACTTTAGTAGAACAAGTGGTGAAGGTAACCAAGTGCATAGCAATTTTAACTAACTTGAATATCCATCTGCTGAAGGATGCCAATCAGAAAGTGTACAGCATTGGTGCTGTTACTTATTTAGTTCTCTAGGAAGAATTATCCACAAAATTAGTGCGTTGTATTTTACGAGTGTGCCAAGTGAGGTTGCATGTGTTATCTGAATTATATAATTTTTATTCAGACTGTATTAATGACCAAGGTGATGAAAAGAAAGGTTATCTTTTGATTTCTTACCTAGTTGCTGCAACATCTGACCCCTCCTCTGAGAATATCTCATTGCCATCTGCTTTCTTCTTGCTAGAAGTTGACACTTTTTTCTATATGATGTCTTTATATTCCAAATTAGAAACATTCCCTCACTGATATTAACTAAATTCTTCAAATTCAGCTCAAGTTTTCTCATGCAATGTTATTACATAAAAAGTTAAAGATAAAAATTGAAAGTACATATGTGAAACAGATTCTTCAAGAAAATCTGTTGTGGATTCCTTGTTACAACACATAATTGGTCCTCTGTATCCATGGCTTCCACATTAACAGAGGCAACTAAAAGTTTGGAAAAAATTGTGTTTGTACAAACCTACAGGGACTTGCCTTATTCCCTAAACAATACAGTATAAATAGCTATTTACATAACACTTACATTTTTAAGTATTATAAGTAATCTAGAGATGATTTAAAATAAACAGGAGGATTTGCATAGGTCATATGCAGATACTGTGTCCTTTTATATAAGGAACCGAAACATCAGGTTTTGATATTTCAGGTGGGTCTTGGAACCAGTTCCCTCAAGATACCAAAAGGAACCCTATATTGACACAGGGACTCTAAGCAAAAAGAAAGACCAGGCTTTGAAAGTAACAATTTGGCTACCTATCTGATCAGAAGGAAGATAGTGAGGGTTTGTACAATCATTCTACTTTACTTCTACCTTTATTAAATCTTCCATAATTTTCCTGGGAATAGATGTCAGTGAGATTATATATTTTAAATAGATTCTTATGTTTTCTTAGCCTAACAGTGTGTGGGGGCAGTAAACAATGATGAGGCTTCTAAGATGAGAATAGAAGAAGGGAATAGAGTTGGAGAATTCAATGTAGGCTGCAGAATCACAAGTTGAATAAAATATACTCAGACCTAATGGTTTGGAAAAACTCTTTCCAAGACCACACTACATGTTTTGTATGATGTGTTGGGTTAAGATAAAGTCTCCTTTTATCATAGGCAGTTTGGCTTTTAAAAAGTTTCTCAAATAAATTAGCACAGATGAAATAGCAGTGCTGCCTATTTTATCTGTTCATAAATGATGCTAGTTCATAGTACAATATATATATTATAGCCTTTACTTCTAGTAATAATAGGTTGAAAAGTAAGATTGTATTTAATTCCGCACACTTTAAGAAAAAGTGAAGAAACAAATATCAATATTAAGGATCCTAAATGCAGTCAGAGGATTATGTGAGTTGGTTTTTAAAAAGCAAGTACAGACTATCATGAAATTTAGTAATGCAGTATGGAGGTCAGGGAGGTTTTGGTTAGTTTTCCCAGACTTTTACTCTTAGCACCAAAATAAGCATCATGTTTCCATGGTGTGTTGGCCTCTTCTACCCTCATTCACCAAGTGATTTCTCCAAAGAATCAGTATGTAAGGAAAATGAACTCATTTGTGAAAACTTCACAGAGCATTGAATGTTCTTTAAAGCTCAGGCCCTTGGGGACACTATGATCTCAACATGTCTAAAGCAGTTCATATTTTTATTGAAAATCTAGAAATTGGTGAAATGTTACACTTCACCATTTTTTGTGAACTAATATTATTATAAAAATGTGTAATAAGTTTTCATTCTTTTCAGTTTCCACTGTTTTTACATTTCATATTTTCTCCCCAATGGATTATTTTTACCACATCTCCCATGAAATGTCCTTAGGTCCTATGCACCAGGGAGTCTAAGGGAACATTAATACTCCAATGTGTACCAGGATGGGCCTGAGTGACCTGAATTATGATGCCTTTTGACTTTGCCTACACTAGTCCATAGCCTCTGCCCAGAAAGAACTAATTATATTTCCTAGAGTATTTCCCAAAGTGTATGTGCAAATTAATTCATTTTCCAGCTTGAGAAGATGAAGATCTTCTGATCATAGTTATGGCTATTTATAAAGATATCTAAATCATGGAGCAGCTGCTTAAAGTTCCTGTTAGATTATCCTGTCAGCACCTTCATCAATGCTTCCTTTTATCTGTCTAACTTTTAAAAATTTGATAGGGCACCATGCTTGGGAAGATTGAGTTTGAAGGTCAGTCTGTGGATTTTGTGGATCCAAATAAACAGAATTTGATTGCTGAGGTTTCAACCAAGGTGAGAGATTTTCCTTCATGTTTTATAGTTTTAGTTTCATTAACTTTGGATTTACCTTTTCTGTAATATCAAAATTTTTATTTAGGCCTATGTTATTTTCTAGAAGCACTAGAGTTGAGGTGGAAAATGGATCTGATAACAGCTAAAATACATATTATAAAATCAATGGATTCAAAGTTAATAACCTTTACTTACAGGTTTACATGGAAACCTTCATGCCCTGATTTGGAGGTTGGTTATTACTATTTAGTCATCCCTATCTTTTTCTTATTCTTTAGGTTAAGGCTTTAATAATATTAAATAAGAGGAGCACTGAATTGCCAAAGGCAGGCATGCAGTGATCAGAAACCAGGGCTAATATCCTGCCAGAAAGCCAATGGAATGTCATAGAAATCAGACACAGTAATCAGTTTAGGGTCATTTTATGCAAAGGAAATATTCTTTCCCATTAGTGACTTATTACATTATTACTGACTTTAAAAATTAGTGTTTATGATGATTATTTTGCCACCCTAAAGTGATATATGTTTAGGGTATATTTACAAAAAAGTATAGAGTACATTTTAGAAAGATGTTTGTTGGTCTTGATTGAAATTCAGTGTAGGTATGAGTGAGAATCTTCAGCTATAGTATCTGTCCTTGCGAAGCATAATAATCTGGTGGGACAATCAAGCAAGTAAATTACCACCTACAGAATCCAGTGACAAATGCTCTCCTTTCATGTGCATGGGATGCCACGGGGCATGTACAAGCAGCACCAAAATGGGACAGGTGCATCAGACAAGGCACTGCAGAAATTTTAGTCTTAGTAGGAGACACAGGGAGCCTATAGTTATAGTTATGTAATTGGAGAATAAGAACCATGTTTCAGGCAGAAAGAATGTCATGTGGTGAGAGCCATACAAGTGTGAAGCAACAGGTTTGGTAAAAGAGTTATGTGTAGTTTGATATGGCTGAATGGAAAGGCTCACATATATTAGTTCACAGATTTGGCCATGATGAGTGGAGATAGACTGGGGATAGATCTGGAGGATTTCTTGTCAGTGGCTGACCAGCAACACTGGAAGTTGTGGGGAATGCATTCAGCATCATGCTGGAGCAAAGCATAAGTGATTGGGCAGAGGTGCAAGCAACTAGAAGGTTAATGTGGCATTTTCCAAATGTGAAGAAGCCTGGCCTGGAGAAATTCACCTTAGAAAATTCTATGGACAAACAAGATTGAAAAACAGTGCATGATGTATTCCTCTTGGATAGTACTGAGGAAACTTCATGCCTTCATGACTGTGAGGCCTGGCATAACTTTTGTCATTCTCTATGGAGAGTGTGTACAGTTGATCCTCTGTATCTGCAAGATCTATATCCGTGGATTCAACCAACCATGATTGAAAATACTAAAAATTTTCAGACCAAAAAACAAACAAAAATTCTATGTTTATACTGAACATGCACACTTTTTTCTTGTCATTAGCCCCCAAATAATATAACAACTATTAACACAGTATTTACATTATATCAAGAATTGTAAGCAATCTAGAGATTTAAAGTCTACTGGAGGTTCTTTGAAAATACTACACCATTTTATCTAAGAGGTTTGAGCATCTCTGGATTTTGGTACCCAAGGAGGCTCTAAAAGTAGTCACTTATGCTGAGCAACAACTGTGATATGTTTGTGTAGAGACCAGCAAAAATGAGCATAACTACATTTTAAACTCTTTTGAATCAAGTTGAGTGTTAAAAACTGGCTATTTATTAATGCCAATGCAGTTAAATAATTTTAAACAACTTCATTATAGCAATTATAAAAGGTGTATTTAACTTAGGGATTACATATACCATGGAACTTCTATTTGATTATATGCCTTGGAAATGCTGTAACTTATTTATTGTCTTTAATTGTAATTTGATGTAGCTACAACTAGATGGTAATATTGCTTTACTTTGTAGCAGAAGCCTAAGGTTAAGAATGAATCTATACTTTGCAAATTATTGGATGAGAAGATTACCTGTAGCATTCATGGATCAATTCAACAATAATTCCCAAGATCATGGAAAGACTAGGGATAGTTTTCTCTGATGTAGTCAGCAGGAGGAAAATAATATTGACACATTCTTTTTATATGAAGTATGAGGACTATGATATCACATTCTGTATAGACTTTGTGGAGAGCCAGACACTCCAGCTAGAGTAAAATTCCCTTTTAAATATTCAGATTTCTCCTTTAATATAAAAGATTTGTAAATTATAAAATCATCCTAAATTCAGATGTGCTCACTGACCCTTGAAGCCAGAAGCAGTGTGGCCAGCCAGCCCTCTAGGCTTTCTGTTTTTGTGCTTTCTCCTTTCGTGACTTTCAATACTGCTTCTTGCATAACTGTCTGTGAAAATTGATCTGCCTCTGAGCAGTGCTTAAGGCATAGATAGTGATTATGATATGTTCTTCGATCCTTTTATGAAATCTACCATTTAAATGCAAACGATTGCACTGTGACCTAAAGGGATCAGTGGCCTATACTAGCTTAGCAATTCCTCTAGTTCACATACTAATTTTATCCATTTAGCCTCACTGCTCGAGCCTAATGTACAGTGATTCAGCTCTACCCCATCTGATCTTTATCACCGTTTGAGGATCAAGTGGTATTTAAAGCATTATGTATCTATTACTACATCTATCTAGTGCTAAGATGAGGTGACAATAAATTCCATTGTTAATGAGGCAAAACATGGGAAAGCTGGTTGTTAGCTATGGAAGCAACCACTTTCTTAGGAATCCTTATTATTACAGCAATCAAGAGAATATAAAAGAGTAAAATACTTTTTTCTTATAAAAAAGATAGGGTCTATGGCACTTGTGCCTTTCTTACAAATTTAGTGTTAACTCCCACTCATTTTCAAGTAGCTAATGATCAATTTATTAACCAATGGAAGTGCAAAGCGTTTTCAGTGGCATTTGTAATATAGGTGTATGGCTTGTAGCTGTGAATTCCCTTTCACTTTCTGTTTTTTAAAATGGCAGGATGTCAAGGTGTACGGTAAAGGAAACCCCACGAAAGTGGTAGCTGTAGACTGTGGGATAAAAAACAATGTCATCCGCCTACTAGTAAAGGTAAGTAATTTGTCCCTTCTCAAGGGCAGGAGTAATATTTGTTGTTCATGTTCAAACTAGTGAATTCTCTCAGAATGTCAGGAATCTTTTCTCTTCTTGGTGCCTTTGATCTAGAAAGCAACATATTTATCTCTATTCAAGTTAAAAATACAGATTTCTATGTTTAAAAAAACCCTCAAGGAACACAAAAAATGGGAGAAAATGATGACTGCTCCTACCACTTATCGAATGACTTTTGAGACACGCCACTGTCACTTTTATTGAGATTTAAAGATGACCAAAACCAGAGTCTGTCTTATAGCTCCTCCATTGGCCTATATTTATTATGGACCACAAGTTTGCAGGCTTTATGCCCTGATATAGTAAAAAAAAAATTATTCATACTGCTTTTATATCAACTTCTAGACAACCAAAGAAAGATTAACTTTAAAAATCTTGAAATTGAAGTAGAATTTAACCACTGTAACGTTTTCTTAAATATTATTTTGTTGAAATTTCCCTTCCCCTTCCAGTTTCTGTCTCTGTCTCTATGTATATTCGAGGCACCCTGTTTCTGTCTCTGTCTTTCTCAGACATATATACACTTTTATAACACCAAATTATTAGTGGTGGCAGCATAACTCAATGGTACAGTGCTTATCTAATATGTGGAAGGCCTTGGTTTAGATCTTCAGCACCACAAAAACCAAAACCAAACATCAGATTACCCGGGATATAGAGGTATTCTTTAATCCACCTTCTTATTGTTAGACAATATCAGCAATATATGATGATTTCAAATTCTTGTCATTTTTATTAATAAAAATTTGCATGGAGTTTTCAGTAGCAGATATGGCCTACTCATGTTCCAATCTCATCTTACGATTTTAATTTATGTCATCCATTTTCCCGTTGCAGACTTCTTAACATCTCTCATACCTTTGGTTGGTAGGAAGGAGCCTGCTAGCAGTCAGGAAATGTATACAAATTTCCCTGGAGCAGCCCACAGTCAGTCGCCAGAGTCAATGTAGAGTTCTTTTGTCCCATGGGTAGGCAATCACTAAATCCTTCGCACAGCTTTTGGATTTCTCCAATGAACTTAAACTCAATGAGTCCACAGTGGTGGCTGCTTGATAATGTAGACTTTATTGGTTGACACATTGCGAGTGTCCTGCAGAGTCACTTCTCTATCTTATTGGCACTTCTTGGAAAAATTTTCAAATAAGCTTATTTTTCACAAATCCTTGTCTCAGAAAATGCTTCTTAGGGATACCCTTAAAAATACTTTCCTGTATACTTTTACAACAAAAAGCTCTAGTTTCCCCTCAGAATATAAATAGCATAGATAACAAGAGAAAACTTTAGGAAATAAAGTTCATTAAAATTTAATCAGAGCAAAAAAAGCAAAAAAGAAAAAGCTGAGTGGTGGGTCAACTTAAATTCTGCAGAATTTAAATTAAATTATCTTTGTTTGCAACTCTGTCCCATAGCTGATGAGGGTACCCTGAACCCATGCAAATGCACTGAAACTGTTCAAGAAGTGCAGAAAAGTGGTTTACCTATCCTTTTAGGATCAAAACTTCAGTGGCCTTTCCCTTCCACTTTTCATTGACCATTGGCTCCATTTATATAACATAGAACCCAATTAGCTATGCAAAGAACTTTTTTGCTTAACATTTTAAAATTTAAGTTGTGTACAATGTTTTCCTTTCCTACAATGAAGGATTAGTCAAGAGAATGTCCAGAAAAATCATGTATTGCTGAAAGAAAATGCTATACGCCCATTTTTTTGTTTCTTTTCCAGCGAGGAGCTGAAGTGCATTTAGTTCCCTGGAATTATGACTTCACCCAGATGGAGTATGATGGACTTCTGATTGCTGGAGGACCTGGGAACCCCACTCTTGCACAGCCACTAATTCAGAATGTGAAAAAGGTACAGGGACCCTGGGGAACTGTGTGTCGGTGTGAGGTGAGGGCCATAATTGATTAGTACTTGTATTTGTGACCTTTGAGGCAATTTTGGCATAGTTATTGTAGCGAATCCAACATGGAGATAATTCTAGAGGGAGCAGAACTTTTCTTTAGGACTGTGTCCTCTAGTTAAAAGGGCTGGATCCTAATCTCCACATGTATCTTTCCTTACAATTGCAAAATGATAACTCAGGTTCCTCACCACTTTGTGGCAACCTAAAAGACCTTCCTGTTTCCAAAGAGGCATTCAATTAAATTTAGTTGAGTCTGAATGTCAAGTACATTGAATTGAATTTTAATGCTTTAAATTCATCAATCATGTCCCTTAGATTCTAACTTTTCACTCAGTTGCTATTTTCTTTACTTTGTTAAATAAGAAAGAAAAAGAAGGATGCTTCATTTTTATTCTTTCAGTGGGAAGTGAAATCTTTTGGAACTATGTCCAGATTAGTAAACATCTTCTCTGATTTAGGTTTTGGAGAGTGATCGAAAAGAGCCATTGTTTGGAATTAGTACGGGAAATCTAATAACAGGATTAGCTGCTGGTGCCAAATCCTACAAGATGCCCATGCCCAACAGGTAAGGCAGTTATCCTTTTTTGTGGTCCAACTAGCTCTAGAATACTTTTGATAACCAAACACGAAAGACTTAGAAAATGTATAAGCCATTTCTTCATGGTAGGCAACCATCCTATGACATAGCTCACACTTATCTGACTACCTCATTCTACTTTTATTACATTTCTGAAAGGCAGTCTTCTCTAACGATAACTTTGCCATAATTTAAGGTTATTTTCCTTCCCTTGGCATAAATTGAGGTTATAATACTCAATCAAGTGGTATTCCAAGGGGAACTGTTCTGATTTGAGCTTGATTTCAGGGAACTGATTACACTTTAAGAAGCTAGTTGATTTAAGAACAGAGAAATGTTCAAATTCTCTTTGTTTCATCTCTTTGCCTCAGATGATGTTAATTTATTTAATGCCAGGTCCTCCCTCACAGCCCACCCTCCTCCACATAAAATATAATTCAAAGTAATTTAGGTTTGCATAGTCATCTATTTATTTTTTCCCAAGAACTTTCCTCTGGCTTTAATATTACTTAAAATAAGTCACTTATATTTGTCTGTTCCTATTGTTCTAGTGAGAAACTCTATTAGTTATGAGTACTTTTCTAAAGCTGATTATAGGAGTTTAATAGACCTGATATTTAACACACAACAAAGCCCCCTGAATTGATTTTTGTTGCTAAAATTATTGAGATTAGCAATCTGTGACTTTTCTCACAAAGTGATTTTCACTAAGCAATTGAAACTTTGGAATTTTAAGAGGCTTTTATTGTTCACTACTTTATAACTAATGCATGTAATACTCTTTCCTTTTTTCTCTTTTGTTTTTCCTCTTTTCTCTCCAGAGGACAGAATCAGCCTGTTTTAAATATTACAAACAGGCAGGCTTTCATTACTGCTCAGAATCATGGCTATGCTCTGGACAACGCCCTCCCTGCTGGTTGGAAACCACTTTTTGTGAATGTCAACGATCAAACAAATGAGGTAAGTGTTCTGTGTACATCTGTTCAGGTGGCGGTGAGAAATTCAAGGCTTTTATTTCTCTGTTATACAGATTTGGTTTCCTGTTTGTGTGGAATTTTGGGGTGTGTGGGTGTGGAAGAACTCTTATGTATTATTTCTCATAGTCCTCCACTCTTCCAAAAATGATTTCTCTCTTATTTTTTTCTCAGTTGACTCATTATAATTCACTGTTTGCCTCCTTAATCAACAATCATCTTACACTTTCATTGTTAAAGGGCCATTAGTCCAGATCTGTCTAGGCTCAGTTCTGGGACTCAGCACAGGAACAACTCTTGAGAAGACACTTAGAGAAATAATTTATGAGGGGGAGAGAATAGAACAATTTAGGTTTATGTTGATCAAAGCCCACAGGGGCCCAAAAAGCTATGGACCATTCCCCATTATTATGGGGAATTACATCCATTTGAGTCTTTATCGGTCCATTTCCTGTTCTTACCAAAAATTCTGATATGTTAGTTCTTAGGCTCCAATCATGGTTCTTAATAGTACTGTTAGTTTTTAGAATGTTATTAAGCATTTAACTCAGTCTTTCTTTATTTGAACTTTATTGTCTACTGAGTAATACATGGCTACACTTGACATTTGTTGTTACAGAAGGAATTTCTTTCTGTTTCTTCTTCCTGTAGGGGATTATGCATGAAAGCAAACCCTTTTTTGCTGTGCAGTTCCACCCAGAGGTCAGCCCAGGGCCAACAGACACTGAGGTATGTCAGAAAGATGAGACCTTAAAAATACATATTTCTGTAAAAACTCAAGAAATGAAAATAATCATTCCACATAATCTTGGTGCAGAATATTCTCAAGAAGAGTGCTTTGGTAACACACATTTTGTATTAAAATTTCCTCATGAATATCATGGAGTAAATTATAATCTTTTTTTTTAAGAGGAAAATCCCTTAAGAAACCCAAGAAATGCTATGATGCTATTTTTATTGAAACCCATTATCATTCAAATATATTTAGTCTTGAAATTTACAATTGTTGTACTATGCAAATGAATTCCCTCTTGCTCTCTCCTTCTCATAACTGAAATGAAATTTTAATCCCCCATCTGTGATTTCAAAAAAATTCCTATGGCAACTGGTTGTGTAGCCACTAAGGGAGAATAAACAGCATCAGGAGAAAGAAGAGGGGTAGGGAAGAGGGGAGAGAAAGGGCTGCCGGCACATTCATGCCATTCAGATTGCTTAAGAAAAGGACTAAAAGGAATGCTTACAGGAGTTTTGTTCCTTATCTAAATATTTTTACTTTTAAATGTGACCTCTCAGTTCAAGCAGATCTTTCTGAAATAAAAGTTCACAGTGTCACCTGGAAAAATTTGGGAAGTGTGGTGTGTTTCTTCCTGTGTTACACCCAGGGACCTCCAGTAGTAGTGCTGATAGTTCCTCGTTGACAGTAGATAACTCCCAGAAAAGACATCTAGGTAAAATGAAGAGGAGAATAAGAATTTTCCCTTCATAAACTCTGCTCTTTTGAATCTAAATAGCCTTTTACAGATATTTATATTTTCTTCTTGTTTTAGTATTACTAAGAAATATTGGTTCTTCATAGCCCAAACCAGTATGGCATTGCCTACTCATGATGAAACACATAAAAAAATTTAGTTATGTATTTCATCTAACACAGGCTAAGTATTTTTTAAAATTTAAATTGTTTACCCATATTAGCAATTCAGATTATGCTATGTAATCAAATACATGATGATTTAATCCTATTTTTTGTCCTACTAAATAATTGCAAAAAGAATACCTTTGTTGAAATTTATCATGTCTACTGAAAAACCAGAAAAAAACTCATTGGTAAAGTTCTAGATTAATCTTTAGAGATTATCTTTAGAGCTGGGAGAAAATTCTTAAAAAAGCATTTCTAATTTTAGGACGTAAAGTAATACATTTTCATTTCTTTTATCTAACTACAATTTGATTTAGAAGAAAATGATACACAATTAAAGGTCTGCAAACTTGATATTCACAAAAGGCATCCGAAATGTCTATTTTCTGCTGAAATCTTCCTCTTTCTAGGACTTCAAGGGAACAGCTAGAAGTATTTATTTGATCTAAGTTTTATGGTAAAAAAGTAGATATTTAGTTATTGACAAAAAACAAAAATCAAAAACTTAAACCAAAATCAATAACAAATCACATATATTGCATTGGAAAATTTTTACTAAAAAACATAATGTCCTGGAAACATGCTAACAAAACGCATATTTGTTATTTACCTGAAGTTCCAATTTAACTAGTACTCTGTATTTTACCTGGCAACCTGAGGAATTTGGAAGCTTCTAACTGGTTGATTGTATTTCTTTTCTAGTATCTCTTTGATTCCTTTTTTTCACTGATAAAGAAAGCAAAAGGTACCACTGTTACATCAGTTCTACCAAAGCCAGCGCTGATTGCATCTCGAGTTGAGGTCAGTATATGTAGGCTTGTTTTTGCCTTATGCGTTTTGAATTTTCTTTATCATGTTCTGATTTTTTAAGTGAATGATGTAAATCACAGGAATGCCTATGAAAGATGACTTTTACATTGTATTTATCTATCATTTCACAGCTAGTTACTGTATTTGGTTTGTTCTTGAAGATATTGTTTGGAATTATGTTTTCATTTGAAATCATATCTTTTAAATTTTACTTCTTCTAGAATGTTTGAAATAACACAATTTAATAAAGACTAGTATTTAGTTTATAATTTGAAATATTTCACATTATGAAAAATTTTATAATGTTATGTAGTATGAGATGAAATTCAGAGTACATAATCATTACAGTTTGTAGAATTCTTTTCATTTTAACTAGAAAAAATATTCAACAGCATAAACTGAATGAAAAGGTAAATAGATACAGATTAATATAGCATAAGACTTCAATACTTATTTGGCTATGTACATGTTAACGTGAAAAGATTTCTACCCATTTCCTTCATAAAGTGCATATATACCCACACCATTATTATGTAAAAGAAGGATGCATGTGTATTTTCAACAATATGTACATATATATACACATAGGTATATATTAACATATATATTTGTATAGCTATTTTTTGATATTTATATGTATTTAAGTTGATGTAAAACCTCTTTCACATTTTTTTCACTTACCTTAAACACATGTGCATGAGCTTCAGAAAGTGCAGTGAAATTAGAGATGTTTAAATTGTTAATCTTTTTCCCCACATAGTCTATGTTTTTCAAAACATCATACTTGAAATTACTACATAAGCTCAGGCAATATAGTTTATTTTCTATACTCTTGAAAATGCCTTGTTTCCACCATTTAGTAACAAAAGTCATTGTCTTTTTCTTATTGTCTCTAGGTTTCCAAAGTCCTCATCCTGGGCTCAGGAGGTCTGTCCATTGGTCAGGCAGGTGAATTTGATTACTCGGGATCTCAAGCTGTCAAAGCCATGAAGGTGAGAGAACTTGGGCTCTGCTAGAGTTAATATATTCCCCTTAATGAGTCTAATTAATGTTTTATAATTTAGATTTACGACAGTACCTCTTTTCAAAGTCACTATCATTATTTTTCTTAACTATTCTTTCACATCTATATGAAGAGAAGTTTGGTCACACATAAGAGTTTTCGTTTTCTCAAATATGCATGTCTACCAATTTAAGAGGTTAGATTGGACTCCAAAATTATTTAAGTTATTGACCACATATTGAAAAAATATAAAGCTACATTTATAGATGCTGCTCATTCCTTTTGAGGCAGTGTGCTTTTAGAATATATTTATCTTTCCTGTGAAAGAGGGAATTTGGGCATCTTTGGTGGATTAAAGTACATCACACGCTCTGAGGATGCTTCAGACATCTCTATGGAGGAAATGGGAAGCTCCAGTTGGGAGAGCAAGGGCAGCAGTGGGTTTTTTTTTGAGCATTAAGAATTATTATCTCTCATTAGGGAGCCCAGTTTCTTATTAGTGACTTGGAAAACTATGTGGGGTAGCTGGATTTTCAAATGAGAAAGAGAATTTGAAGTGAAGGATTCCGTCTCTGTTTCTTGTCTTTCTTGAGATCTTCTCAGTCATTGTAATAAAATAAATCTTAAGAGGAATTCTGTTGTTGTTTAAGGTATTTCTGTTGAAGAAGTAAGCTGGCCTCTCTTTGACATCCTTATTTCCCCATGGTCTGTATCTTGGTGCTAATCAGGCCATCCAGAGGCAATGTGAGTACCCAGTGACCTTGCCTCAGGGCTTGACCAGTAAAGGCATTCCCCAGAGACCTGGCTGGTAAGAGCAGCATGGAGTTGGCAGCGGGAGAGAAAGACAGCAGTATGGAAAAAAGTTGACTGAAGTTTTCTTTCTTTTAAATATTGTATAGTCAAAGATTTTCCCTAGTAGATGTCTACAGAAAAGAAGTAGAACATAGCCCCAGTTTCCTTATTCATCTTCCTGTTTGTCTTCTTTTTCATATTCTTCTCCATGTATGCTTGGCTGTACATACATGTGCTTTTTTTGTAGATATTTTCAGAATGATGTCTTACTTTATTGTCTGATGATGGAATTTCTTATTAGATACAAATTAAAGGGTATCAAATGGTTTAGATTGGTTAGGACCCAATCTAGGTATGTTCAGGATTTAAAATACCTTAAGGTAACCTAACATTTTATGCTACTTGAGAATTTTACAAAGATTTTATATTTCATAGTTTGTACTTCTATATTTTATATCCATCTTTAACTGGACAGCATGAATTATTAGATATTGTATTATAATTAAGTAGGAGACTAATAAAGTTTAATTTATAAACGAAACATGTTACTAAAATTATATGGTGCTCGTTCTATACCCAGAATTAGAAAAAATTAAAAAGTAATGTAAAATTAATTAAAATGATTTGAAATTATAAGTTTTTAAATGAGCAGAGGCTTGCTGGGCATGGTGGTACAGGCCTGTAATCCCAGCACGCTGGGAGTCTGAGGCAGGATGATCAAGGCCAGCTGATGAATTTAGCAGTTTTGTGAGACATAGTCTCAATATAAAAAATAAAAAATATATCTGGGGATGTAGCTCAGTGTGAAGGTCTTGGGTTCAATCTTTAGTACTGGAAAAAAATGGATATGAGTGGGATCTTTCTGCATAATTTATAAAAAGTCATATTTGTTGTACAGCACATTCAGAAAAAAACTTAGATATACTTAAATTTCTTGATAGTTCTCTTTAATGAGACTTGCTATAACTTCTGCTAAAGATGTTTTCAGTTGTAATTCAATTATTTAAATTCCAATGTATGTTCCAAATGGAGTTATTTACCTGTATGTATCTTTTCAACACTTTGTTAATAACAACAATACTTTTATTCTAAAGGTTTTTAAAAAAATCTTGAGATGACTCATATTGAGGATAAAGCACAGGATTTGAATCATAACACTTGGTTTAGAGCCCTAATATTGCCATTTATCAGCTATTTGACCTTTGTCAAACTCTTTAACCTTATTGAATCTCAATTTTTTCATCTAAAAGGTGGAACTCTCTCTCATAGTCAGTATAAAGATCAATCAAGTTAATAAAAAGTGTATCATATGCATTAAGGGACTACTTGAATACAAAGCAGCACAAACTATGTTTAATTTTTATTAAGTTCTTCCTCCAAGGATATATAGGGCTTTGAAAGCATGATTTCTGTCCTTTCATCTAAATATTTTGTTGACTTTTTAGAAAAATTTAAAATTGACTTGCTAATTTGTGAAATAATAGGAACCATCTGACCATATTTCATAATTATTTTGCCATGAGTCAGCCTCATTTTGCTTTATAAAACTATTATTCTTAGCGGCCTAAGTGAAGAATTCTTTTTAAGGTCTCTCTAGATGTAGAAATGGCATATGCTATGAATGCCATCCTGCACATACCAGGCACACACACACACACACACACACACACACACACACACGTGAGACATAAGTCTCAAGATAAAATATAAACACTAATTTATATTTTTATGTTTTGCCATATGGTTATTTTCTTTTTATAGAATATGCAGAACAATTGAGCAGTGCTCCTTGCTAAAGTAGTACAGTAGGAATGAATATTTAGGAAAAAATTGGGCCAGCAAAGAGCTCTCAGTTCTTCTAGTGAGAAGGGAACACATTGTCCAACATTTTAAATGTTCACTCAATGTTGTTCTCAGACAAATAATAGAAGGGGTCATAGCTTTTGATGTTATCTCTGGTTCATTTCGTGTTTACTCATTTAAAAAGTGTTGGAATATTTTATTCTTTTGTCCACTCTTTGTGGGCCTCCAGATAAATTTCATAGAAATGGTCTCCAGTTTTGCTTGATGTCTTTAATGACAAGGACTTCATGGTGATTGTTGTGTGGCATGTTTTTTTGTTGTTGATAGTTTGTTTCTAAACAATTTCTTCCTTTCTTTGAGAAAATGCTTGTCTTCATTTTATTTCCATTTCTTTGCCCTCTCACTGATCTCTAAAGCGAGCCCTCAGAATAACCCAAAAGCTTCTTACTTTGTAACCCTTCATTCTATTGTAGCCATTCTCTTCTTTAGACTGTATATTCAAATACTTGATCATATGATTTCTTTCAGGAAGAAAATGTCAAAACTGTCCTGATGAACCCAAACATTGCTTCAGTTCAGACCAATGAGGTGGGCTTGAAGCAGGCAGACACTGTCTACTTTCTTCCCATCACTCCTCAGTTTGTCACAGAGGTCATCAAGGCAGAACGGCCTGATGGCCTAATTCTAGGCATGGGTGGTCAGACAGCTCTGAACTGTGGTAAGTTCTTTTAAATCTGGTTGCAGAATTTTGACCTGTGTTCATATGTGTCATATACTCTCGTATTTTATATGAACTTGTATAGTAATTGTGTTCTTTTCTTTTAATGTGTGAAGAAATAGTTAGCAAAGAGACACCTAAAATCACCATCTGATAACCATCACCAGTTTATTTCACAACCATCTGTGAGACAAGAAACATTTCACTTTATTGCTCTAGAGTAGCCACATAGGTTTCTTGGCATTCCCTCCTCTGTCTTAGGATATTGCTTTTATCACTGAAGGTGATAAAATCACTGTTATGATTGAAAAATGAAAATTCATGTTGTTTATTTTATTAAAATGAAAATTAACATTGAGTTTGTATCGGTCCTACAGCATAGTTTTTGTTACTTTCACATGTATTTTCATGATAACATGCTCCAGTCTCTACCATTGCTTCAGAGATTTTCCGAGTTCAGTGCTCTATCCTCCTGCAATGATTCTGATGTTTGCAACTAGATCATGAGTGAGAATCTCTTTAGGTAGCTGGGGTAAACAACTGGGAATATAATTTGCATGTTAAACATAAAAGACACTCAAATTTAGATGGTAAGGCAGTAGAAATATACATAATTTTGATGATTTTTAAAAACCCAGATAGATACCAGTGTATCTCAGATTATTTAAATAGTAGAATTTCATTATAAAAATATACCTTTAAAGGAAGGGGAATATGCTGCAATCTTTTTTTTTCCCCATTAACTTTATTGGTACATTTTAGGTATAAAATACAGTTACATTCATCATTGGGATCTTGTACGATTACATGAGTCTCTTGGTTCTTATTTTTTTTTCCCCCTTCTCTTGCCCTCCCTTCACCCTCTCCACCCTTCCCTATTTGCAAAGACCTTGTTTCCATTTTTTCCTCTTCTTATATTTTTTCCTTTCCCTTTTTCCCTTCCCCTACCCCTCCCAATTGCCCTGCTCTTTTAGACCTTTTCTTCCTGTTACACAATATCAGTTATACATTTTTTAAATTACAATATTAAGATCTAGGAGACATTACCACAGATTTTACAGAATTTAAAAGGATATAGAAAGCATATTACAAAAACTTTTTGGAAATAAAGTTGACAACTTCTAAGAAGTACCTTGGAAGACAAATTAATGAAACTAACTCTGGAGGAAATATAAAATTTGAATAGCACCTATTAAAGAAAGTATATTCCTAGCTTGAAAACCTATCTATATGACAACAGCAGGCTCATAAACATTTTAACTGATAAATTATATCAAACAGTTAAAGCAGAAAAAAGAAGGAAAACTTCTCCCCTCATTTTAGGAACTCAACATTGTGCTAATCCTAAAACTGGATAAAGATAATAGAAGAAAAAAGTATGAACATAGATAGAAATTTGTTTAACAAAACAAACTCTTAGAAGTCAGTTCTGGCAGGATGTAGAAAGTGGTTTTGTTATAGGGATGTCAGTGTTGGTTCAGCATTGGAAGATCCACCCCCAAAAGTCATCATTTTAACAGAGGAAAGGAAAAAGTCATGTGATCCTGTCACTAGTTGGAGAAAAAGTATTGGACTAAATTATACAGCTGTTCATGGTAAAAGCTATCAGGAGCCTAGAAGTAGAACAGAAACTTCTCAACAGATTAAAGACATGTACTCCGTACTTCCAGTGAGAACACTTTATATGAATGGAGAAGATACAGTGGGGAACAAGGGCAGATATGCTTACTCTTTATCTGTCCATTAAACTTTGAAACCTAGTCCCCACCAAAATAGCCTGGCAATAAAATGACACAACTAGGATAGGATTGGCACGGCAGAAGCAAAATTTTTATATGTAGATGAAATGATCATCTACAGAGAAAATACTAAGAAATCTCTAGGAGCCCCTAGAACTTGTACTTGAATTTAGCAGGATTAGAAAACACAAGGTATATATAAAAATTCAGGTCTGTGTATACTTACTATAAATGAAGAATTGGATGTTGAATTTAAAAGTTATGTAGGAGTACAAAGGACCTAGAAAAGTTAAAACAAAAACAAAAACAAAAACAGTGTTGGAAGACATTTAGTACCTAATTTTAAGACTTCTTCTAAAGCTACAGTAATCAAGGCAGTGTTGGTGTAAGGAAAGACATATAGATCATTTGAATAAAACAGAGAATCTATAAATAGAACCACACATATATGGTCCACTGAGTTTTGAAAGATTATTTAACATTAGTATTTTATAGAATATAAACCCAGTTCAAGAGCTGAGGAAGAGATAGTGTTTTCAGCAAATGGCACTAGGACACCTGGTATCCGTATATAAAAAATTAACCTCAACTCTTTTTTTCCTTACATGAAAATAACTTGAAGGGATCTATGAACCTAAATAAGAAAGCCTAAAAGTATAAAACTTTAAGAAGAAATTATAAGGGAAAATAGTTATGAATTCAGAGTAGGCAAGAACTACCTAGGATACAGAAGACATGATGTATAAAAGAAAAAAATTGATAAATGAGATTCCATCAAAATTTAGAACTTTAAATGACATCATTAAAATGAAAAGTAGTCCTTAAACAGACCATATTTACAACGCATATAACCTATGACCAGAATATATAAAGAATTCTTAGAGCTCATTAATAGACAACCCAATTAAAATGTAGACATAAGAAGATGATAAATAGCCAGTATAGCACAAGGAAAGGTGTGCAACTCTAGAATCAGAAAAATACTCATCAGTACAATAATAAGATTGAATTATACACTCATTAGGGAGATGAAGTTAAAAGTTTTAAAAGCCTTGTCATGACTTTTTCTTTTAGTTGGATTCTCCCCCTTTGTGTTTAATTTGTCATGCCCGATGGATTCATTCTGCTGGGTTTCCTGGGGTTGTGATCCTCATTGTCTTTTCCTAGGATATTGTCTAAAATTTTGTGGAGTGCCGGTTTGGTATTCATGAAGTTCCTGAGGTGCTCTTTATCATGAAAGTATCTTATTTCTCCATCAGTTTTGAAAGATAGTTCTGCAGGGTACATCAATCTGGGTTGGAGGCTGTTTTCCTTTAGGGCTTGAAATACATCACTCCAAGCTCTTCTTGCCTTGAGGGTTTGTATTGAGAAGTCTGCTGTGATTCTGATGGGCTTTCCTTTGTATGTGATTTGTTTCTTTTCTCTCACTGCTTGTAGAATTTTGTTCTTCTGTTGGATTTCTGGAATCCTAACTATTATATGCCTATGTGTAGAGTTTTTTGATTAAGGCTAGCTGGAGCCCTATATGCCTCACTTATCTGTATGTCAAGTTCTTTTCCCCTCCTTGGGAAGTTTCCTGCCATCACTTCTGTGAACAGTTTTTTTATGTCATCTGCACTCTCTCCTGTTTCTTCATTAACTCCAATCAGTCTTATGTTATTATTTTCTGCATCATCTAGCAGCTGCTGGATTGATTTCTCATGTTCCCTTACAATTTTAAAGCAATTTTTCTTTTCCTGGTCACTAATTGCAATCTTATCTTCTATATGTGAAATTCTCTCCTCACATTGGTTCATTCTGCTGTGCAGACTTTCGATGGAGTTTTTAATCTCTTGGAAATCTGTTTGTATCTGTTTTATGGATTCCATTTGTTTCCTATGTTGGGATTCCATCATGTTACTCAGATCCTCTATTTTTCTCATCTGTGTCCTCTCTCGATTTATTAATCATGTCTTGCACCATGAAGAAAATCTTTGCTGTTATCTGAGTAATTATTTCTGATTTCATTTTTCCCAGATCCTCTTTTGTTGCCAGATCAGAGAGTCCAGGTGGTTGAGTATCAGATTGTTCCATCTCATTTCCCTTTGGGGTTGCTGTAGGTGATCCAAAAGTCTGTTTTTGAGGCTTGTTTACGTGTCTTCTCAATTCCACGGGTGTGTGTGTGCTTCTGGCACCCACACAGCTCACCTTCTGTGCTCTAGGATCTTGGGATGGCAGCAGGGGAGCTTCTTTCTGGGTGCTGGGACCAACTGAGCTTCTCTGCCCTAGAAGCCTGGGATGGAGGCGGGGAGCTTCCATTCTGGGTGCTGGGACTGGCTGAGCTTCTCTGCCCTAGGAACCTGGGATGGAGGTGGGGAGCTTCCTTCCGAGCACTGGGACTGGCTCACCTTCTCTGCCCTAGGAGCCTGGGATGGAGGTGGGGAGCTTCCTTCCGGTTGCAGGGACTGGCCCAGCTTCTCTCCTCTAGGAGTTTGGGATGGCAGAGGGGAGCTTTGTTCCGGGTGGTAGGATTGGCTGACCTTCTCTGCCCTAGGACCCTGGGATGGAGGCAGGGAGCTTCCTTCTGGGTGCTGGGACCCGCTCACCTTCTCTGCCCTCAATATGCTGAAATCTTAAGGTGCAGTGTACAGCTCTGATTTATATTAGTAAGGATAATGAAATTGATGTGTAGATGGTGGTAATGTAAGTACTAGGAGCACATGAAATATGTTTTGTGAGATCAGTTTCAGAACTTTTATGTCATTTTTTTCCTCCAAGTGTAGTTCTATTATGGACTGTGGTGGTTTCTTGGATTTAATTTTAAGATTAAAAACATTATGTTCAGGTATCTGTTAAAGAAGAGATAGAGTTTTATTTTATAAGAACTAATTATATTGGTTCTTCTGTAGGAGTGGAACTGTTCAAGAGAGGTGTGCTCAAGGAATATGGTGTGAAAGTCCTTGGAACTTCAGTTGAATCCATTATGGCTACAGAAGACAGGCAGCTGTTCTCGGATAAACTAAATGAGATTAATGAAAAGATTGCTCCAAGCTTTGCAGTGGAATCAGTAAGGAATCCTGTTCCAGGGAAACAAGGGCATTATTTGTCTTGCTTTATAGGGAGAATGCTTTGTTGTACTTAATAATAATAGTTGAAACTATTTGACTTGTATACATTTTGTTCCAGAAGTATGTTAATCCATCTGGGATACTGTCTGCTAATGGTAGCGTTCAGTGCTTAAATGTTAGGATTAAGTATTAATATTTTATTTTATGAAAAGAGAAACCTAAGACCAGAGATTAACTGGTTTATCAGTGGTTCAAGTGCCAATGAACCTCAGATCTGCTGAATTGAACCTAAGAACCATACTAATTTGCAATATCAAGTTAATTTTTTCTGTTTTCCTGGGGTCAATTACATATCTTTATATTTGAATGCTCTGCAAATGAGATTGGATTTAAAACATTTTTTGAATGGAATAAATGTTTTAGACTCATGGGAAATTTGTGACTTAGCCATTTATAAAAGGGTAAATAATTCACTTTTCTCTTACCCATTTCTCACTGTGTGCTCTGCCTATTGATAGGCTATTAGTGTCACCAGGAAAAACACAACTAGCTGTATACTTGTTTCTCTCCAACTTTAATTTCAATTTCAAGAATATACTTAGTGAGGTGGAGGTGCTAACTGCAGTTTTAATGCAACTTCCCAAATGTAGAAATAGGCAAATCCTTAGGAATACGGCAAGTACTGTTGGGATGACTACAGTTGGGTAATTTATGTTTCACAGAAAGAATGCTACCAAGTGCCTTTTATGTTATGTAGCTGCCAATCAGGAGTAATCCCAGAGTAGGTCTGCTGAACATTTTGGAAAGCTCTTACCATACATGTATTCTTCTGCTGCCAGATATAATTATGTCCTGGCTTCCCCTGGATGATTAACAAGCATATGGGAAAGGTGTAATTACATTCCCATTGGTAGTGTAATAATATTCCATGACAGAAAAATATAGCCCTATATGTTGTATTCTCTAAGTTAAAAAAAAAAATTCCAAGTTTCTAAGACTATCTCAGATTGAACCTGGAAAATGAAAATCCTCTTTCTATATGGTATTCCTAATGCCTTATTGTGGTAATGCTAAGTTAGCTTCACCAGTAGAAAACTGTATTTCATTTAAAGATAGACCTTTACCCTGAAATTAAAAATTTAATAATTTGATATGTTTCATAATCAAGTGAATGAGTGATTATTTCTACCTCTGTGGTTTCATTTTTTGAGATAAATGCAAAATTTACCAGAAAAATTGAACACACACACACATACACACACACACAAAACTTCTCCTAGAATTTTAGAATTTTACTTAATATGTGTATAATAACACTTTTTTTAGAAGATGAAAGAATAATAGAATATTTTCATATCTCTTCCAAATAGTTGATTTACCTAAATTTCCAGATTCTTTCCCCAACCCCCTTTTTTTTACTATGGTCTGTTATTCAAATTTGATATTGCATTCTTCCTTACAGATTGAGGATGCCCTAAAGGCAGCAGACACCATTGGCTACCCTGTGATGATCCGTTCTGCATATGCATTGGGTGGATTAGGTTCTGGCATCTGTCCCAACAGGGAAACCTTACTGGATCTCAGCACAAAGGTAGTTTTTTTTTTTTTGTACCAGGGGATCAAACTTGGGACCTTGTACTTGCAAGGCAGGTGCCAGAACCACTGAGCTAAATCCCTGGCCCAAAGGTAAGTATTTTTATAGGCAATATTCCTGCCAACCAAAAGACTGGCTTGATATATCCATTTAATTAGAGAAAGTTAAGTTGATGAAAAATGACCCCTTCTCTATATACCAAATTGCTATCTTGTTCTTTAAAAGTATTTTCAGAAAGACCACATTGGAGAAGCAAATGTAGTGTGGTTACTCCTGCCAGGATACAGTGATCATGAACATGGTGCCAGGTGAACCAATGGTCACTGGACTTTAAGATCTGTCTTTATTTTACAGTCTATTGGGTTCAGTCATACAAACTTAATATAATTCTATCTCCTACTTCACCATCCACTAAAATATTCATAATACTAAAATACATTTTAGTGGTTAAAAAAAAAAAGCAGGATGCAATGGTTCAATTTTTCCATTTTTTTGGGAAATACTGTGACAATTGATAACATCCAGTAAGTGAAAAAAGGACCATGCTAGTTCTACTATCCAAAATTCAGGTGTATAAACTACACAAAGTATAAATTCCTCAGTTTAGTAAATGACTGAACTTGTTGACTACTGTGCAAACATAAAAATAAAATAACTTTAATGTGTTACTCAATACTTCTTCAGTGTTAAAGAAATTAAGATGAGACAATTAAGATAAGCCCTGAAAGTAGAGACTAACACAAAAAATATTGCTCTGGAGACTTTTGCCCACTTTCTTTTTCCACAGAATGGTGTCTGGCAATACTAGGGACTCAGTAATTACTTTGAATGAATGAGTATGTGTGCAGCCCAAACGACTGTGTAGCTTATATGTAGCATAAAGATTGAATCTGACAGAATTATTGTGAAAGCTGCTTTGAGGAGTGCTTACTATATAGCTCAAGTACAGCTTATGACATGAAAGGAGACCCTTGAATTGTTGGCATTGTGTTTTGAGAACAGATAAATACAATTAAACATATCTACATAGCTATGATAGACTTATGTGTCAACAACCTAGGTTTAGGTTTCCTAAAGTTGCTAAATTTACCATAAAAGGGGAAATACATCTAATATAAATATTTCTGGATTCCATTCTGGAATTCTAAATCATGTGTTCAAAGCAAGAACATGTTTTGGAGACATGAAGTATATTTATTTTCTCTAGCATATTAAATGTTCTACATTTTCTTAATATTGGTGATCTCATTGTTACTGTCAATAGTGACAATACCAACTCATTGTCCATTAGGAATAATTTTTCACTATACAGAAAACAATTTTGAATTCTCTAATTTTTATGTAAAATGTTCACAATGACGACAATTTTGGAGTGGGGTAGTTTTCCAATTGTTCATATTCTGTTAAAGTAATCAATAGCCTCTTATATGGTCTTCCTTGTTGAAAAACCTAGCTTTTCCCTTGAGATTAATTAGTCATATCATTACATACTAAGCTACTCCTTATTCTTTTTGTGATTATAATTAGTACCGGTAGAAGGTTCATTAATTCCTCCAGGTCCTAAAATTAACTTTCTGTAAAAAATTTAAGATGTGAAATAAAGAAACAAAACAAGCTGAGAAAAACAGATGAAAAATATCTAAATTTTCTTTGTATCCAAATACCCATCTACTTTGTTAGAATGAAAAAAAGCTTTTCTGAATCTATACCCCATGTTTCCTAGATTTTTTCTACTTGCAGACAACCTGAATGATAGATTCATCATTATGAAATTGTTAGCAGTGGCTATGCAGTGTCCTCACCATTTTTAGAACATTCTCATGGGCAGCTGTGGGGACAAATGTGTCACATTTGCAGTTTCATGTTCTGGAGCCTGTAGTGATAGTGTTGGGATGTACAATGGAAAATGTTAAAAATTGCATTATTATTTCATTATATAGCCTACCAATAATTTGGAAAAATTCAAAGTACCTTCCTTTTCACTGTTTCCCCAAATCAAATATGAGACAAATGGATATTTCTGTCTTAAATTATCACTCACTATATGTCCTAAGGTCAGAGATTGCTTCTTTTGTATTTTAGGTTCAGTATTCTACCAACTGAGGGTACTCAGTAAATATGAAATGATAATTATACTAATTCATATCTGTCTAATTAGACATGCATGATATATGACCCAAAGTATTTAAGCACTTAGGCAGTGATTAACCATAATAATAACTGCATATGATTCTTCTAATTCCCAAGTTTCATATGCCATTTTGGCTAACTGTTTACAACCATCATCATCTCCTTTCTCTTCCTCATGAACGTCAACTAACTTTTATTGTGTGTGTCACCATACAAAAGCACCCTCAGCTATTTTAGAGGAAGCCAGAGTCTTCAGACTTATTTTTCCACATTTGTTTGGACTTATCACATTTTCTGGTTTCACAGAAGCCTAGCTGCTGAAATAATTTCATTTCCCTCTGCCTGATTGCTCAATTATTTTCTCTTTTTCCTAATTTAGTTTGATTTAATGTCATATCAGCACTTTGAATGCCAAGCCTCAATAATGTAAATCAAGCATATTCACTGCAGGATGCTATTCCTGATCTCACTGATTTTCTGACACATCGTGCCTTCTGGAGTGCAGGGGAGTATGAAGACTGAGTTTGAGACTTTAGTGGTGGTCAAGATTTAGGCCAAGGTGTTTTGCTATATGTCCTTGATTAAACCAGTGCCTTTTCTTACTCTTTGATATCTTTTGTCATCAATTTCCAGGCTTTTGCTATGACCAATCAGATTTTGGTGGAGCGATCAGTAACAGGTTGGAAAGAAATAGAGTATGAAGTAGTGCGGGATGCTGATGACAATTGTGTCACTGTCTGTAACATGGAAAATGTCGACGCTATGGGTGTACACACAGGTAGGCAAAGAACCTTCAAAAATTACAGTAATACATTCAGCTTGTGTCTCTGATGATCACAGCAATCTTTATGAAGTTTTTTTTTTCACTATTCCTAACTAACGGACTAATGATAACATTTCACACATATATGGTATTTTGTAGTATTGGAAATAGTTTCACATTAATTTGATTTTCCCCAAATCCCTAGGAAGTAATATAGATGATATCATTTTGTTATCATTGAGGAACAAGTCAAGTGTAAGTAAGGAACTGAAGGCAAAAATCTATAAGACTTAATGTTTAAAAGTAAGGAGAGAGGTTGAAGAGGCTTAAAACAGACTGAGGTGTTAGTTACTAAGTGATTGAGAAAATAGTCTCAGGTAATAAAAAATACACTTCTCAGCAAGGTAAACCACTTAGGTAAGAGGGCAAAGATCATGACTTGCATTTCAGAGATGCTAAATTTGAAATGTGGGTGGAACTCTCAAGAAAGGAGTTGAGAATGTGGAAATGGAATTCAAGAAAAGAGGATAGAAATAAAAGGTTGATACAAGGTCACTAAAGTCCTTTGGCATGAAGAAAATAACTGAAGTTTGACACATAGACAAAGTATTCAAGGGTATAGGTATAGATAAAGGAAAGAATAGGGTCAAACTTGGAACTATGGGAAACATTTACATTTACAGGGCAGGAGGAAAAGGCAATGTTAAAGACAAAGAAGAAAGAAATAAGAAAGTGTACTAGAAATAAGAAGTGTACTAGGGTACACTAGTATCAATTAAGCCAATGCAAGGATATATTTTTAAAAAGAACTGTGTTTTTGGCAGTATCAAGTGCTATGGAAAGTCAATAACAAAGATTTACTTTGCATCTTTAGATATACAAGAACAATTTCAATACAGAATTAGTTCTGGGTGCCATATGCAAAGAGATTGCATGGTAGCGAGGGCTAAGAAAATTTGGCAAACTTTCAAGAAATTTAGTCATGGAGAAAATGAGAGGAAAAAGGTTTGTATGTCTGGCAGTGTTGAGAGATGAGCTTCTTGAATCAGAGGAGCGATGAGATTTGTAGAAGAATGGATAGAGACTAAGGACCACGAGATTGAAGACATGAGGGGCTGAAAGTAGAAAGGAGTGATGGGAAGGGATCAGACAGAGAAAGACTGATGATCCAGTCTGGGTAAAAAGGAGATAATATTCCATTGAAAGAACAACTAGAGAGATAATTTGAGATGAATGAAGAGAAAGGAAGATGAAGTAGGTACTGCCACCTAAGTAAGCAGATGAGGGAAGCTTTAATAGCTAGAGGAGCATGGACAATGTCTGAGGGGTTTCCAAAAGAAATGTGTCAGAATAACACATGTAAAAGAAGAATCAGGTACACGACATGGTATCTCTCATACACAATCTATATATTCTATATATGTATAATATACAACCTCAAGATAATTATTTTTCCAGTAAGCTCTCAGACTATGTCTGTATCATTTAAGTGGGTTGTTAAGTCACTGAAGTTAGTTATTAAAAGATGCCATCAAATAACGAGTGGTACTTGGATCTACAGGTGATTCAGTTGTTGTGGCCCCAGCCCAGACACTCTCCAATGCAGAGTTTCAGATGCTGAGACGCACTTCAATCAATGTTGTTCGCCACTTGGGCATTGTGGGAGAATGCAACATTCAGTTTGCCCTTCATCCTACCTCGATGGAATATTGCATCATTGAAGTGAATGCCAGACTCTCCCGAAGCTCTGCCTTGGCCTCAAAGGCTACTGGGTAAGGACTGACCATGGGTTCGCAAATAGAAGTGGAAAATCAACTGCTAGTGGAAGATTGTGGTGCACTTGTAAACTATATCCTCCCTTTCTGTAGCTAGGTACAAATCATTCATGAGAGCCTGTGGACATTGTTATTAATGAGCTTGTTGACAGATTGAGGCAAATGGTGTTGCCAGCTGGCTTTGTTTGCTGGCTAATAATAAACTAATCAACATCTTGGTGGCCAAAGCATGCTGTGAAAGATCTACTTCTTAATTACACTCTGCACATATTATTAAAAAATACACATTAGTCCTTCATTTTAGTCTCCAACTGGCTTATTTCAGTATATACTCATATAGCAAGTGGTCAATAAAAATACAGTTCACTTGGAGCTGGGGATTTAGTTCAGTGGTTCCAGTGTCTGCCTCGCAAGCGCAAGGTCCTGACTTCAATCCCCCGTACCAAAAAAAGGATACAGTTCACTCAATGCAAGCCTACAATATATATATTTTGATTTTTGCAATCTTATACTTGATAAAAAGTACAGTATTATCTATTTAAAATAAATGAGTAAAAATATTCTACAAGGCTGTGCAGTGTAGAATTTTTCCAGAAGTAAATGTTGCAACCAAGTAAATAAATCCACAGTCCATTTAAAAACTGCTAGCAAGCATAACTGGAGGGGAATTTAATTAAAAGCTTTTGTTCTATTATTAACTTTAGCATCTGACATTTAAATCAGATAGCATTTAAATAAACAAATATATTTACTTCTATAGGTTTTTGTTCATGTGGAGCTGCACAGTGCTGTATGCAGTGGTAGAGAGTGTGCTACTCTAGTCAGGAGTTACAAGATCTAATTTTACACTTTGTTTTTCTATGAACTGAGCGACTTTGGGGACACTAGTTGTCTCCATTAGTTTCCTCATCTGATGGACATGTAGTTGCAGTAAAGAACTAATATTTAATTCCACACTTCTATGAATTATTTTCTCCAAGACTGAAATTTCAGATGTGGATAAAGTTTTCAGAGTTATTTTTTAAAGGGGCCCAATAGTCAAACAATTTAGAGACAGAACCAGAACCCAAATCTCCAATGCCTACATTTTCTGACCATTAAAATACTCTCTAGTAACAGCTAACTATACTGTCTTTCTCGATACAGAAATATATACAGGTAGATATTTTTTTCAAAAGAATATTTTCCAGATTCACATCTGGGTGGAGGCCAAATACCAGTAGAGGTTAAACCTTATTTATCATGGAATCCATTGATTTTGGATCGAAGAGGTGAAGGATGAGAGTTATAGTAGTGCATGCAAAGCATAGAGCATAGATTCTTCAGTCCCTCTCTGCTTTATCCTGACTTACATCATTTTGTAAATAGCTATTAAATATTTATACAGAGCAGAGAATTAGGTGTATTACACATGAAACTAGAATAATACCAGAATTTTAAAGAAAGATCAATTTATATTTTGAGCTATTCTCAATACTTATTGCTCAAAGAAAAGCAAAAATAAAAACAAATTTGTCTTTTTTATAGCTACCCATTAGCATTCATTGCAGCAAAGATTGCCCTAGGAATCCCACTTCCAGAAATCAAGAATGTTGTGTCTGGGAAGACATCAGCCTGCTTTGAACCTAGCCTGGACTACATGGTTACCAAGATTCCTCGTTGGGACCTTGACCGTTTTCATGGAACCTCTAGCCGAATTGGCAGCTCTATGAAAAGTGTAGGAGAGGTGAGCTCTTAGTTTATAGCTTATTTTGTCTTTATTTTCCATCATTTTTTTCAATCTTAACACCACTGGAAATGTTAAAGTTGCCTAGACACCGCATTCCTCATTGAAGAGCCTTGGTGTTTTAACATATCTCTATTTGAGTGCTGGCTTCTAGCATTTGTTCCATAGCTATTTTGCTAAATTCAGAGTCTTTCTGGTCAAAAGATGAGGCCATGCATGTGGGGATATATATTATACATGTACATATATAAAACTACATTCATTTAAATATAATTGAATTACAATGTCTTATAATCAAGAAAGTAAAATAACATAAAAGACAATATCGTATATCAAAAAGAGTAGTAACTGAGAATTAAGAATTAGAATGAACTGTGGCTTTCATCTCTTGGGACCTTGATTTTCTACATTTATAAAGGAGAAGCCTAGTGTGGATGATTTCTCAGGGTCTGTCCAGCTCAAAAGTTGTAAACTGAGGGGAGCAGAATAGAATATTAAGCCTCCTTTTATAGTTGTAAGTTCTAAACTAGTGGTAAGTTCTAAGCTTTGAGAACCTTTAGAAGAAGATTTTTCATGACCTTCCTTTGATTTACTATTTAAAATTAGAGTTAGTTTTTTATTATTTCATGTTCAAAGATACAACATTCTTCTTTGTGGGAGGAAAGAAAGGAATTGAGCTCCTTGACTCTCACATTCACTCCCTTGCTTGTCTATACCAAGCTTCTCTCTCTTTGTATCCAGATTTGCAGACAGCATGAGTCTTGGAGTCAGATGGACTGAGTGTAAATCTTGGTTGCTGTTTATTGGCTAGAGACACTCAGAAAAGACATTGAGCCTCAAGATTCACATCTAAGAAATTTATGATAATACCTACCTTGCAGGGTTCTTACAAGGTTAGGATAACTGTGTGTAAAGGGTTTAGCAATGTTTTTGAAGGGAAATTCATAGTATACCTCAAATGTAACCCATTCTTGTTAGTTATCAATTTATATTCATAAATGTTATGTAAGGGTAGATTTTTGAGTACTTTTCAGAAATATGCATGAATCTGTATCTGCCTCTATCTATCTATCTATCTATCTATCTAATCTATACTTAGGTATCCATGCTGGCTAGAGTGTAGAGAAAAAGATAATTTATGATATGTTGTTCCATACTGGCCTTCATTTGTTCCATGACACAAGATTATAGACTAAACTTAAAGTAGCTATTTCAGAACTATCGTACATGCCACTAGTCACAGGAAACAGTGTAAACCCATCACCGATTTGAGGAGAAGGAAAAAGGAGGCATTTCACTGGTCTATCGTAGTCACACATGAAAGCCAGCATTATTACTATTCTGGCTTCCTTAATTTCCAAGGTATTAATGATTTTAAAATAATGACAGATAAGAAACAACTGGACCTTTTAAATTAAAAGGTTTTGCTGTGAAACACCACGTAGTGGGTTTTCCTCCTCCATAGTCATTTTAATCTTATCTTGCTATCGCACTTTTCAGGACACAAAAGGAGGAGGAGAGCTCTAGTGTGTGAAAACCTGCTTTGGTAGCATTTGTGTTTCAGCCAAACAATAACTTTATTTAGCTTAAACTTCATGAGAAATGTTCTTTTTCATAAAGTTCACAGTAAAACTTTCAGGCTAAATAATTTGAATTTTGTAATTTTTTAAAATTTGGGATTTATTATCTGAGAAATTTTTGTGATCAGTGGATATTTAACACCTTACATTTGCCTCAACTCAAGTCATCAAACCTTTCCTGAGTTCTCACCACATGCAAGACTCTGAGTGGATAAAACAATAAACTTTAGATGATCATGATGCATTAGCTATAGTTGGTAAGTTCAAAATGTATACACAGAATCAAATCTAATATGAATTATTCTGTGACAAAAATTAAAATACAGTATTTTTGCATAGGTGCTATGAGAATGTAGTAGGATAAGTTAAGGAAGACCATGATATTTTACTGAAAAATGGTGAAATTTTCACTTAATTAAAATGAATTTTAATAACATAAAGTACTTAAAAGCACAGATTTTGAGCAAACACAATTATGCATACTTTAATCATTATATAGGTGTGGTTTCTTCTTTTTTATTGACTGGATTCCATATATTGTATGCTAAAGAATAATAAGTGAATGTGGAAAGTCACTTATAGAATTAGTTACTTTAAGGCTAAATTCTGGATATGTAATACTTCAAATTTTATTAAATATTCCAAAACCTTTTATTTATCTTACAGCATCATAAAATATCTAATTTCTGACAGTCTCTTTTATGCCAAGACTAGACAATACATAAATATATTGTCTAACTTTTCAAGATTCTTCTGATTTGCAAATTTCATATCTGAACTAGACTAAAGTTTTGTTTATCTTTGATTTTATGAATCTTTCTTTATTTCTAATTAAATTTGGGGGCAGCATGGAAAGGTTATCTGTTTGGCTTTAGTGATCTTTGAATATGTATCTTGTCACACAATTGACATGAAGATTTCCTAAACTGACACTAATGGGAATTGGAATCTATTAGAGGAATCACCAAAGTTTACTGAAGGCAGAATTATGGCTGTTATTATTTTAAGTTAGAGAGCAAACATGCATAACAATATATTAGTCCCTGGAAAGATTCAAAGACAATTTTTATCCAATGAAAATAACTAGACAGGTTGCCACTTTAAGTTTAGTTCTGACTTGTAACTTGTTCAAACCAACTCACCACATGGTTTTTCTAATTGATTAGTGTACAGTCAGCTGTAAAGATTGTAGGAAGATAAATTGAATTTGTCATGGGGAATTTAGTCTCCATCTACATTCAAAATCATAACCTATCAGTATTTGTTATGATTCTCAAGGTTTTGTTAGTATTAATGCTTAGCTATAAAGAAAGCCAAACCATCATGATCACTGACTGATACTCATTTTAAAATACTTCTGTTTTGTGTTATTAAATGTCTGATTTCTCTTTATTCGCTTTCTATAATAAAGAAACTGAGCATAAAAGCAAGAACCTATTAAGGAAGGGTCTGTATGCTCTGGCCACATAGTCTTTATTTTAATATACTACTATGGCTCAGAGCAAGTACAATTTGCTCATCAGTTCTAGCAAATACAGCTGAATTCTCTAACTGACATAATGTGAAAGACTCATTACACTAAAACCACAGAGAAAGGGAGTGAGGAATTAAAAAGCAATACCTTAAAATTTGAGGAGTATTGTCATATATTTTTTTGTTCTTAAGTTTTTATGAAAAATATCCTACATCTAATTCTGTTACAAATTAAAAATATATGAGTTCCCTCTTTCAATATGAGACCTTAAATGCACGTTACAGGTCATGGCTATTGGTCGCACATTCGAGGAGAGTTTCCAGAAGGCTCTACGGATGTGTCATCCATCTGTAGATGGTTTCACTCCCCGTCTCCCAATGAACAAAGAGTGGCCGTCTAACCTGGACCTCCAGAAAGAGCTCTCTGACCCATCCAGCATTCGCATCTATGCCATCGCCAAGGTAATACATGACCAGAGGCTGAGAGCAACTATTATTTATTCTTTCAGAATACACTCAACATGGACTTTAGAGGAAAATAAAATCACACGGTGATATTGAAATTCAAGGATTTGAGGAAATTTTAAAAAATTCTCTTCAATAGTGATTTAGACCGGGGACTTTATGGATTTCATCAGATATTCTATAATTAATAACAAATATTCTTTTTAATTTTACTATAAGCTTGAACTTAATGGCACATTGCAGTTTTAAAAGGTTATTACATAAATAAAATGTCTCTTCCTTTTAGTGTGTGTAGTAACAATAATCTGAAGTAGATTTGACAATATTGACTTGTCATTTTGTATATCTCCATTACGTGTTCCTTGAAAATGTGTAAAATTGTATTTAGAAAAGAAAACATATGACAGTATCATTTAGTATGTGCTACCTAAGACCTTACCATAATTTTAATTTATTTGCTTTTCCCCCCCTGTATTTAAACAACAGCAGCAGACTATAAAGAACCTCCATGATTACAGGGTTTTCTATGTAATTATTTTATTGGTATTATTTTAGAACAAAAAAGCCTCACATTTTCTCACTTCTACCCACTTCTTCCTTTTCATGCAAATTATGTGGCTTATTAATCTCCTTTCATATTTACTGTGCTTAGAGTTTTGAAGTTTCAGTTCATCTGATTTTATGAAAGGTGACTTGGGCAGCTGGAATCTGTCTGGTCAGAAATCCCTGAATGGCTTTTGACATTTAAGGAAGCGCAGGCATTAATCCTCCAACAATATCAAACCACACTGGTTCTACAAGCCCCGCTGACCGTTTTATGTGTATGTATGCATATGGTTTGAGTTGGGGAAAATAGGAATTTTATGTTTAGAGAAGAAATCCAACTTTATAATTTGCCTTTGTAGCAAAAGAAAAATGCTGTTTTTGATTTTGAATTCACTGTAATTTTTATATCCATATGTTGAGACTCCTGGGGCAAGAAGGGAAGGAGAGGAAAGGATGTCTCCTTCACTGAATCTAATATGTACTCTCCTCACTCTTATGGCTTTTAAATTTAGAATATTTAAGTCCCATTGAAATCCTGGTAGATACTGTTATCTTTTGATAGATGTTTTCAATGTTGAATTTCAAAATTAACATTTGTCTGAGGTGTTGGGAGGAGAACAGTGGGGAAAAGTTATTCTAGAAAGCCATTTCTCCTATTAAAATTTATTTTTCCTATTTTATTTAGTCATTTATTTAAAAAGTAACCCCTGATATTCACATGTGTATCTGTGGATGTATTAATACACACACACACACACACACACACAATTTTTTCCTCAGGTCAAGTACAGTAAATAGATATTTTTCCTTAAGTCTGCCAATCATGTTTCTTCCACCGTGAGGCAGATGCAAAAGGAAAGCATTTCTGAGTTCCCAGCTAGGCTGTAAAACTCAAGCAGATCTCTCATTCTTTTCTAACAGACTTATAAAGGATGAGAATTCAGGGCAAATATGTGGAGGTTCACTCTTGCCCAGAGTACCCTATGTACAAGCACGAAGTGCAGAGTCTGAAATATAAATTATTGTCTGCCAGAGTGCCGGGAGAAGGAACTGATTTCTGTTTGTTAGAGGTCATCATTACTGTTCATTTCCACAGCAACCAGGAACTGGGTGATTTGACAGAGAGTGTAAGGACTGTGGAGGGCTGAAGGGGGAAAAGAATGAAGGGACTGTGTAAATCTCCCCTTGCTTTCATGATTCTCAGAAAAGGGCAACTTGCTCTGAGGTCTGATTTTTTTCAGCGGCCTTATTTCAGGATGACTGGATCATCACCTCTTTTGATTTGGGGAGAATGCAAAGCATTAGTTTTGAGTTCGGAAACATTAAAGTAACCTCAAACGTGTTTGGGGTCATTATGGACTTCATTACAGTGGTGTAACATGGCAAAGCTGAAGTGCAGGAAGATGTGGTCCTGAGAGATGGGCAGGATCTTTCTTCCTGTCAAAAGCTGTAAACGTGACTGAGCTGTTTTTCCTCACAATGAAATGACAACAGGATTTTGAGGCCTCCTTCCCTATGCATAATTGGATGAAAACCTCACATGACCTCTTGAATGTATAAGTAACTTGAGGTTCAGTCTACCTTGCAGTGTTGATGGCAACAGTTAATTTTTCCTTTAGTCAATTAGAAAATAAGATAAATTATAGGCCCTTAATATCAGGAAGAATTAAACAAAAGAAACACAATTAGACATAGGAAATGAATGATTTTAGGTGTTCCTAGTTAATGTCATTTTATTCTAGCCCATAGTATTGTGAGTCATGCTGTATCTCAACTCTTACAGTTGAGGTTTCTCTGATAATTAGAACTAAGTAAAAGATTTAAGAAAACTAAATTTCTCTGGTTGAAATTTAAAAGCAGAGCTTCTAGTTGCACATGTCTCTTAAAGGGATTTAAAAATATAAGATATCATTCCAAAATATAGTGGCTTTGAACTATTATTTTCATTGGGAATATATAGGCATACATATGTGTGTATATTAGCCAGATTTCTCATTACTGGGATAAAATACCCAACATCCACAACTTAAAGGAGAAGTGGTTTATTTGCTTCATGTCTCAGAGGTTTCAGTCCATGGTGGCCTGGCTTTAAGCAGGAACATCATGGCAGGAGGGTGCGTCAGAGTAAGGATGTATAGTTCATGGTGGCCCGGAAGCAGAGGAGCAGAACCACTGAGGAAGTGGTGAAGTATCAGATACAGTACCCAATGTGATGCCACCATGATCCACCCAAATTCAGAAGTATCTTTTGTAATCCACTGGGTGGCTCCCAAGCCAATCAACTTGACAATCCAACTTAATTGGCACAGTGTGTGTATAGACATTTACATATATAGCTATATGATATATCTGTATATGTACATATATCTATATATACACTCACAGAAATAATAAGAATAAACTTCTTTTGAGTTTGAGAGCTTTGGTCTTGGGAGTTTATCTCTCCTTTCAGGAGTATTTTCTGCTTAGCTTGATGACTTGGTTGTAATTTTACTCTTTTTTGAGGGAGTACTGGGGATCAAACTCTGCTTATGCTTGCAAGGCAGGTGGCAGAACCACAGAGCTAAATCTCCGGCCTTATTTTTTTTTTTTTTATAACTTTACTCTTGAGAAAGTGCCAAAGGAAGCTTGAGGGAAAGGCTAAGCTGTATCAAATTGATCATAAATTATTATAACATTATTTTGAAATTTATTAGTATTTTGAAAAATACCTGTCTGAGCACAAAAGTCATGGTAACTGATTCTAAATAATTTTCTGTTAAAAGTCCATTGTGAAGAAATATTCTAAAGAAATAATGCCAATTCAGATCTAACCCATGGATTCTCATGGCTTATTGTATGTCTAATTGAAAATAGAACATGGCAATGAAAATAGACTATTTGCTGAAGGATAACTATCATAATACCAGCTAAATAATGATTACGTTGATTTTAGATTTTCTTAGCAAACAATTTGGCATAATTTCAGTTTCAAGAGATTCTCTTTTATTCCAAAGAGATGTCAAATGTAGGATATATGTAACAGGAGGCAGGATCTGTTATTGGGACTCCACTGAGCACGTCACTCTGACAGCTCAAGGAAGGTCCTTCCTCTGAAGCCATCTGCAGATGTAGTTGGCAGTATCTTTAGGTTTATTGGAAGCAACATCAGTGACGTCAATTTCATGTTTTATTCTAAATAATAATGGCTGCTGTATGTTTCCAACCAAATAAGGCATTCAAAAAACTGTTTGCCAGTGAAAGTGTTTCTTCTCTCTCTGTCAGGCCATGGAAGAAAACGTGTCCCTTGATGAAATTGAGAAGCTCACATCCATCGACAAGTGGTTTTTGTATAAGATGCGTGATATTTTAAACATGGAAAAGACACTGAAAGGGCTCAATAGGTAAGGCAGTGTTGCTCAGTTTCACTTCAGATATCTTCTGTGCAATTTTTGAATCAACTTTGTCTTATCCTTAAGCATTTAGCCAAGATTGTTTCAATGAGTAAATAGTATCAGCATTGGGAAATAGTCATCATAACCAGAAGACAAATGATAGTTTTCAAATATTATCTTTCAAAGATATCTATTAATATTTATAATCATCTTCTATCCCCACTCTCACTATCAAATATTGTGATGATTTTATTAGGTCTTTTGAATTTACATTTATGATATACATTTATGAATGTGTATGTTGTTAATACCAAATATCATCTAGATTTCAATTTCATCAATCAGCAAAGAAATGAATAATAGCTCTTTTTTATAATTTTTCTCTTAAAGTTTGAAGTCTAGTTTTGAATTTTAATATCAGCCTACACATTGGGGTTTTCTGATGAGAAAGACATTCCTCTTGGATTCTACTGATATTGTAAACAGTGGGACATCCAAGTCAGCATAAAAATAAGCCTCATTCAGGTTTCTGTTAGTAGACTCTTCACCTCTCACAAATTTACATTTTTATTCCCTTCATAGCCAATTATTTCTAAATTTCTTTTCTTGTTGAGAATATTCCAATAATATTAGTGTTTTAAAATCTACTTTCTTACTTTCCACAAGAAGACTTTTCTGAGGCACCTGAACCTTATAAAATTATTGTGGGTCTTAACCATGTATCCAAGATAAGAGGAGCATTTCGTATCAAATTAAGAAAGACAGTATGGTCTTCTTTTAGCTTTTCCCCTCTAAGAGAGCTCTGAAATACAAAGTTATTGGAAAGAGCAAGCCTTGGGATATGTTTAGAAAAGAAAATTTGTGTGTGTGTGTGCTCGTGTGTGTGTGTAAATCATTCTCAAATGATTGGAGAAAATGTAGAAAATTTAATTACTTCAAATCTTGTTGAGTACACCGGACAATCTCAAATCCAGCATTGTTCATCTACTTTGGAACTACGAGAAGTAATTGGGTGGCTGGACTTGCCTAGTTGAGGGGTGCACCAACTGGGCAATAAAACAACTGCTTTTCTTTTGCAGCAAAATTAGGTGTTTTTTATAAATCTATTCAATAATTGCCCTGTTAAATGCTTGACTTTGAAGACTGGTGATTTCTATCAGACAAAGAAACCAGTTTTAGTTGTCCATAAATCATCCTTTTTAGAGATCACATAAAATGAACGGTAGATAGCAAATAATTTAAGAATTGAGCCTCTACATTCATCTTAGAATTTTGCTGACTTGAAGTTTTCTTTCTTCATTTATGATGCCAGCAGAATTTCCATGTTGAGTTATAGGTTGTTCTGCTGTTGTTTCAAGCATCTGATTCCAGATACCTATGAAACCATTCCAACTAAACCACATGAGGGAGCTAGAAACTTGCAATATGCCAAGAGCAGCAGTGGAAGAGACTTAGGGTGGGAAATAGCAGATGTTATTGTGATTTAAATTTCTATCTGATATACATTCTGATTTTTGGACAAATTTAATATTTTAATTGAATAGTTTTTGTTACAGCCAGTAGGCAGGTTGAGATTCTAACTAAGTAGAAATAAGTGCATATTGATGACAAAAAGATCCTTGGGGGGATTAGAACAATTTAGATCACTTACAGTGTCTTTCTGACTTCCACATTCTGTTACATTTCTTTGTTGATAATTTGAAACTTTCAATCTCCATTTTTGGATATATATTTTTAAAATAAAGATAATCTCTCTTGTTCATAATGATCTATATTAAAACACTTAATATGAAACTTGTGATAATTTAAAAGATTCCCCCAACTAATTTATTATCTGTGTAAGTTTGTCCACATTGAGGGAGGTTAAAATGCCTATTATAGAGCAAAAGCTAAAGAAACTCAGGGTGGAACTTAATAGATGTCCCATGGCATTAGTGAAGCTAAAACCTGAACTGATTATGTGACAGACAGTGCACTGTCTTATTTTCTGTTGTGTCACTGATGTACATATATGAACCATTTGAAGATGATTGTCATTTAGAAATATTAGGTAAATGAAAAAAATGGTTGGCCACTGAACCTGGCTCTCTCCACCCTTCTGTGGCACACAAGGGTCTGATGTTAAAAGAATATCAAAACTGGTGGATTATAAGGGTGTAGGACTTGGATTTTCTCACCTTGTTTTAAGTATCCTCACTGTTAGCCTGGATCATGAAATGTGCTTTTTTCCCCTCTCCACCTAAATATCCAAAAGGGTTCGTTCTCAGGGTATACACTACTCCAACAATAATCATAGTTCTGTACTAATGGCTGGTATTATTTGACTTATATATTACTAAGTTGGAGAGGGCTTGGGAAGATTAGTTACTCTTTTTACATTTGTATTTATTTCAAGATCTCAACTTTTCCTGCGATGGAAAATCTGATTTTGGATGTAAGGTCAGGAAGTAGCTGTGTATTTGATGTGTGTTCAGAGTACCTCAAATTTCTCCCCAGCCACAGCATATCTCTGGTGCCAATGTGTGCAAGTTCCTTTATAGTTTTCACATAGTTCCCTTGGGAAATAGGCAATAAGGATCTCATTTGGAAGAAGAGAAACTTAGAGAGAGGAATACAGCATAGAATGCTGTACATGGATTAAGTTTTATTTGGTTCCTTCCTTGTGTGTTAGAGGCACATAAGCTATAGAGGCAGATCTATTGGCAAATAGTCCTATCCACTATAAAATCATGTGTGTATTATCTCCTTCACTTCTCTAGCCTCATCTTCTTCCTGTCAATATCTATTTCATAGTTTTCTTATGAAGCTTAAATGGTAAAAATATAAAGGACTCCTGGCACATTGTGAGTGGCCAAGAAGGGGTTTTCTCTTTTCTGAAAGCCCAAATACTACTTGGTATAAAAAAGGGGCATTTCATAATTTTATATGTCGGCATTTCAGGGTTCATTTTAAGAGTCATAATTTGCATTTGCTTGTATATTTTGCAATGTATCATCTTAATATTCTTTGTGATATATTTTCACTTATTTTTAATACCAGACATTTATTTTGGAAGCAATGACAACACGATTCCTGTCAAAAGATCAATAGTAGTCCATTATGCTAATGAACCAAAATTCACGCTCTATAATTGTTAGTTATGCTAAAGTTTGAAAATCTAATGAACACATTCCCCAAGAGAGGATGAGGAATCACTTGAACTCATGCCCAGCTTGTGGCTTGTATTTACATATAGTCATCTGGAATGAAGTCTGTACTTTGACTCCAAATATACACACATATTTAGAGTACATGGACTGTCGATAAACTGGGATGGGCACACCAAAACAATGATTGTAACAAGTTAGCTATTAGGGAAGCATCTGATGAATTCTCTATGCCTGTGCAAAAGTAAGAATTGTAGCAAGAGATCCCTTCCCTTGAAGGCTGGAGGTAAACATGTATCATGAAATCCCAGCCTGCAGGATGATAAGTCAAGGTAAACAGGTATTAGAACAATCAACTCAGCCTTTTTTCTCTGAGTGCTTATCCCCATTAGAACATAGGGTATAGTTTTCATGCCATGACCATAGAAATGGCAACCCTTACAAAACTTCCAGAGCAATATCTGCTCACTGGTTTAGGTGATAACCATTATTCACCCTGCTTCAGCCAAAAGAAAGTTCTCTTTCCCACTTGAGTTCACTGACTTTTTCCTTTTCCTCTTGAATTATTTATGGCTGCCCAAGGGGATGCTTGGAAAGTTAACCATTCAAGGTAGTTTTCCCAATTTATAAGCTAGTTTAGTGGCATTAACCCAGAGCAATAGGATTTATGGTGGGTTTTCTTAAGGCTTGAGAAGTTTCTCTTTATTCAATGTGATGTGAGTTGTAGCACATAGGATTTCTAGTGCCTTTTGTGGATATGCATTGAAATTTAGATGTTTAATGGTTACCAAAGATCTATTAACTTCATATTATTAGAGCACTCTATAAGAAGTTTGACAAAGGTGAAGCCCGTTGGAATTTTTATTGGAACTGCAACATGTGCATAAACTTTATCCGCTGGTCTTTACTGTTGAACCATCCAAACTTTACCCACGTTCATGCTACCGACACTGACTCACACATTGTGCTTCTCCCCTATAACATTTCCATAAATCCTGAAAAAAGTGCTTATTTTTTTGCTGTTAAAAGAACAAAAATCTCATTTTCATTCCTTTTCTCCATTAGTACATAGATTTAATTGTAGTCATACAAAAAAGTCCAGCCTGGAGAGAAGTGCAAGTACCATTAGTCAAATAAATACATCAAATGTCTTCATCAACTAGGCTCTTCGGATATAGATGACTCTCTATAATAACAAAAGAGTGGATTTAGAGCTCTGCTAATACAGAAACTCAAGTTTTGATTTCATAATTCTGAATGTCTTCAAAGTAAGGTAATAATCACCAACTTTGTGAAGTACATATCAGACACTGTTCTGAGCACATTGTTCAAACTTGAGCAGGACCCCAGAGCTTCGGATTTTTGGTATTTAACCTGTTATATATTTGATGTTTAACCTGTTTGACTTGTTAAATATATAAACAGATACTATATGTGTTTAGGGGTATGGAAAGGTAAATTAGGTAGTATCTGGAGTAAATAAGACTACATATAATAGATACTTTCAGCATAGTTATATTAGCCAATAAATGGTTATAGTCCTATTGCTATGAACCAGCACTTAATGAATGTTTCAGCTGTGTTAATAATCAATAGACAAGCATAGGTATAAGGATTCCTCAGTTGGATTGATATTGCTACAAGTAATACTCAAAACATTTTAATATACAATATCATTTTGGATTAACAATTTTATATTGAAAAACAATCCTGATATTTAAAGAAAAAAGAAATATTAACAAGCAAGAAAGGTGTGTGAGAGTTCTAATTGCCAGCTTTGAGCACCTGCTTATTCTCTGCCTATTACTCTAAAATTAAAATTTAGCAGCTTCTTTCATTTTGGAGGTTCTTTAGCTATTTTCAACCAACATATCCAACTCAAGAATGTTATTATACATGCTTAATTTGTACAATTTTGCTCTTTTATTAGCTAAAGCTAAGCTGTATTGTTTTGAGTCCTTCTTATTTGATTAACTTAAAAAAGACTCTCAGTTTTTCCATGCTTATTTACCAAATGGTTGGTTTTCTACGAATGATGATTGATAGTCCTTTTGTGTTCCATCAAATTTGGGCAATTTTGCTACAAAGATCCATTTTGTCTGGTTTATGCACAATGCTATTCAAGTTAGTAACATTGTAGTAACATATTCTAAAAAGAATATGTTTTCACCAATTTTCAATATTTAAAAGTAGAGTATACATCCAATGAGATACATGTTATACCATATAAGTTTTGGAAGCTAAGTTTTGGATTTATCTCTCTTTTAATTGTTGGCATAAATTTACTATGAGTTTATTACAAATTATACAGAAATTGCTTTTATTTAATATTTTACAGGGTTCATATGGAGGATTTTTTTGCTAAACTAATTCTAATATTAAAATTCTCTTCCCCCTTCACTGCCACTTACTGCTACAATCGAAGTAGTAAAGGAGAGTAAAGTGTAGTTTTCAAAGGTTCAATTTCCATCTGAACATCAGATGTTCAGTGTGATAAACTATGTCCATTGGTGAGTGCTGAAAAATCGTAGGTATGCTTATTGCTTAGGAAAACAATCTAGGGCAAGCCTGGTGAGTTCCACTTGGGTGTTCAAGTGCTAAATTGAGCTCAGTAAAGCTGGCCATTTCCCTGCAGCCACAGACTTCTGGCAGATGCAATAATACAGGTGTCACCTTAGCTGGAACACTCCCTCTGAACACCCTCTCCTACACATGCTAGTTTCCACTGACTTTTTATTTAACTTGCTCATGAGGCATAGCAAAATCAGACAAGAATGTTTTGTGCTTGTATGTGATTGAAGTTTCTGAGGGAAAAATGTCACCCAAGAGCTGTTAGAACTTAGCTATAAGAAAGAATAGTCAGTGCTTTACTTTCTGGAGATAACATATGATTTCTGATAGAAAAAATTAACAACTGCAGCCTTAAAATATTAAACATAGAAGTAATTTAGAAAAAGAAAAATATATAATTATATCACATATAATTTATCTGATACTTTGGTATAACATATGCTTATTATACCATTTATTGTTTTGGATATAAAAATGGGAATGAGGGTGCTTGGCCACTTAGGTAGAGCCCTCTCATTTGATTTGCAGAACTTGGCTTTCTGTACCCCTACATCACTACCAATTCACACTATCTTTCTAAGTTTCAGTCTACTCTAATTTTTAAAAATCCCACTTCATTTTACTTGACAGATATATAACTAGGTGAATATATAGTGTACTTCATACGAACTATTTAACATTAGAGGAAACAATACATATTACTATCCTACGATTTTAGTCTTCATACTCAAGCCATATATGTAATAAAAATTTCAAAAATATTAAAGAATGAGACTTACCTAAATAAATTGTCTTTTCTCTGTAAGAGGAATATTACTATGAGAAATTGTGACTAGTACTAAAAATGTATTTCATTTCTAATTTGCTGTTATGTTCCATATGATAAGGTAGGATATTTTAGGTGGTGTTTTAGATGTGATAGGACCCCATTAATTTTTAAACTTAATGGTTTATTGAATTAAATATAATATGCCAAGTATTTAATGTTCTGAGAAACTTCATTTAATTTGTTATTTAAATTGTTCTTTCACTGTTTTGACAAATTATTGTGAATTTTTGAAAATGTGAATGAGCACTTATGATTCTGGTATGGAAAAGATAAATATTTTACTTATAGGTTTTTCAGAATAATATTCATACTATGACTATTATATAATAATGTGCATACTATATAATAATAATAAAATACATATTATAGTATATATATTCTGTATGTTAATTTTTACATATCTGGTAGCTCCAAAATCTTAAGTTGATTTAAAACAAAACATACATAGAATGTAGTATATATCATTAATGAGTACTATATTATTTCTATGTCAGTGTCTCTAACCTCAATGTAATGGGTATGTATTTACTTGATGGCATTTCTCTTAGACCAAATGGTATTTGTTTATTAATATTTGTTGAGTGCCTGCTTTGTTCCAGGCATCCCACTAGGTCCAATGCCATTGGTGGATGAATATTTGTTAGTTATTAGCCTGTCTTCAATGGGTTTATGATCTATACAAAGAGCCCTACATAGACAGGATGCATTGGTGGGAATATGAGAATCAGAAACATGAATCCATGACAGTTTGGCAAAGGTTAATAACAAGAGCTCTGGTACTTTTGTACTCTTGCACCTCATGTACATCTCAATGTTTGATGCTGCTAGGGGGATCTATCCTTACCCCGTATTTTAGAGCAGAAATTCTCCAGGGTTTCACAAGTAGTTCATATTAGAACAAAGATCTGAGTTCAGGACTTCCTGAGTCCAAGGACAGCACTTTTTCTCTCAGTGTATCCTGCTGACATGTGAGTGAAGGGAAGAGAATTTACTACGAAGTAAACCAAATTGGAGGACAGCATTTTTTTCTGCCTTAGAGAGAAAAGAGAAGAAGATAATTGAATCAGTCCTCAAAATTGATGAGGAAGCGCTAGAAGTGGAAGCGTAACTCTAAGGATGAAATTTATAATGAAAAGAGATAGGTAAATTTATAATTCTCAGAAAGTGACAAGTTGTGTTTGCTCTTATTTTGTTTTATTTAGGGGTCATGAAAGTGAGGATCTTACTACAGAACAAGACAGTTTAAGAACAGAAATTAAACTTGATTCTGCTTGCCTACTTGCTAGTTGCTTGGAATAGTTGAAACTACACGGTTTCACTTCATTGTTCAGTAACTATTTCATATATGCTAGTGTCATCCTCCAATTAGATTATGAATTTTGCTAGGGCAAATACTAAATTACCTAATGTCTTAATACACTTCTTAGTGAGGTTTTGGTTGATTTGTATGAATGTAGGATAGAGTTCAGCATTCTAAAGTATAGAGTTAATTCTGAAACATATAGATGTCTATTCTTTACCCTATTTTGGGGAGGAATTTGGCATAAAGAAAGCACTCAGAAATAGATATATGATGATATGTTAATTAAATAAATAAAGAAATATTATTGGTGGAAAGCAAAAATCAGAGTTCTTAATCATAGGGCCTGGGATTTAGCTCAGTGGTTCTGGTGCCCGCCTCACAAGCGTAAGGTCCCGAGTTCGATCCCCGGTACCAAAAAAACCCCCCCTAATAGAATTCTTAATTATGATGAGAGAGGGAATTGTTGAGGGGAATGCATTACCATTCATACTTGCTCAAAAGGACCCACAATATTATTAAGTGTAAAATGTATAGTTCAAGATATAAACTGACTCTATTGTCTATGGAAGACATTGTAAATCAGTATCTCTAGATTTTAATTTTTCAAAAAAATAGTTCTGTATCTACTCATTGACTAGGAAGACTCTGGATAAACATTTTAATAAATAGGGACATCTAATTGTTTTGTAATATTGGGGAGAGAGACTATACAAGTCAGCTTTGAAATACTCAGTTGCATTATAAAAATCACTAATGAGAAGAAGCTAGTATTTATACCATTATGATCAAATAACCCATAGTTTTAAACTTGTGCATTTTATGAAAAGTTTACATGAGAAATATTCATAAATATTTTCAGTTATATTGACTGATTTGATTTAACCAGGTAAGAAGGTTAAGGAAAAAAAAATCAGTGTTTATAATACAGACGTCTGTATTTTTCTGGTGGAAAATATCACTGTTCTATTTTTGTAGATGATGAAACTGAGTCACACCAAGGTGTGTGTCATTCTTTATGTCATGCCAGTCGGGGAAAGCAGGGAATCTAGCTCAGGGTTTCTGCCTTCAGTTCTAGACATGAACCCTTTTTAAAAGCTTCTTTTTCAGAGATATGACTTTTAAATCAGACAGCTGGAGATCAGTTCCTCCTTAGCTGTCAGGTTGCAAGCTGCATGTTTTCCTGCCTGATTGTTTACCCCACTTAGAGCAGAAGCATTGTAAGGAATGTGCCCTTTTCCAGAACTCTTGTGGGGAAAACACAGGGAGCCTGGCAGGGAGACAGCCCTGCAGGTCATCTTTGGAAGATATAAACAGAATTTTCAAGGGTTTGGAGACCTAAGATGAGATATATTTTTTAAATTTTTGTTTTATTTATAATAAAAGAGTATATATACATTCTTATATGTGTATACATATATTTTTCTTTAAATAAAGTGCACATGCTCTGTTTTTCTATGTTCATGCATGTGTGAGTAAAAACAACTGAATGTAGAGTGGAAATTAAATCTAGGCAGAATGGGCGTCCAGAGCTATAATTACAGAAGCTGGATAATCAGTTGCTGACCTCTAAGACGTTTTCGCCTGTAATTAATACCTAAGATGGTTTATGGAGGCCCAAACCCTCCGTGTCTGACCTTGGCGAGGAAGGTGGGAATCTATGGTGGAGTGTGGGGCAGCAGCAGCCCTGCCTCCTAAGGGCAGAGGGGAGAAGAACAGAATACATTCTCTACAGAAGACCAATTTTGGTTTGGGAAGAGTAAAAGCACAATTATCCTCCCACCTTAAGGCGTAGGTGCAGGAATACCACCCAAGAGAGTGAAAAGACAAAGAAAGTGGAAGTATGGGCCAAATGTAGGTGACTTGCCAGCTTTGTTTTGCCCAACTCTGTAAGTCTTTCTACTTTTCCTCCTCTTCCTCCTTTACCTTGCTCTTGGTGCTTTGCTTCTCCTGATTAAGTTGCTTGGAGTTACTTATTTTAAGTGTTTACTGTTATATCTAGTTCGTGAATTGCTTTTCCCCCTCAGGATAGTTAAAGTCTGATTTTAGGGTTTGGCCGGTTTCTAGAAGCCAAAAAAGTTATTGAAACTTATGCATTTGTTGCTTGGGACAACTTATGTGATATTTGGAAAAGTACTATTATGTGAAAACATGACTAGATTTAAACCAAGACAATGGAGAGTTTTAAGATACAGGACTTTCAAAAAATTTATTAGTAAAATAACAGATTGTAGCATATCAAAGAGTTCTCAGTCTCAGTTTTCCGCTGAGGCTTTATAAAATGTTCCCTTTTATCTGTGAGATTTAAATTCTGGACCCATATTCATGGAAAACATAAGGTTTTATTTACTGAATGCATTTTATTTTGGGGAGAGTATATATTAGATAGAATTAAAATTACAAATAAACGTGTTAATCAGAAATAACAGAAGCACTATTCTATAATGTAGACTTTGCCTTTCATTTCAGTCTAATCTGATGAAAATTTTGATAAACAGAAGCATATTATACTCTAATGGACATGGCTAACTACTTTGATCAGTTGGTCTCCATTTGTTTTTTATCTTTAATAAATTATAGGCAGACTTAAAAGAAAGAGTGCCAGTGTTTTCAATTAAGAATTACTGATAAATAAAATGTGTTTTATAAAAACTCAAAATAATAACCTACCTACACCAGTTTACTTTCCTCATTGTTAGCCTTTTGTATTCCTAGAATATAATTATAATATTATATTCAATAGTATAGATCTGTTCTTGTTGTAATAAGATAATATCACAATATTTCTGGATTATTGGTGTCATTAAAGATTTGAAAAAAATAAATATAGAATTCTGGAAATTAAAATTACCTGTTTGGGGGCTTAGAGTATAGCTCATTGGTAGAGTACTGAGTTTAAACTTTGGCACTGGGAAAAATACTATTTAAAAATATCAGTAGTGTCAATTTCCTATAAGATTTCCTTTTTGTTTTGATCCTTTTGTTACAGTTGTTGGTGACCTGTTGGTGAAACATAGTTTAAGTATGCCATCTCTTGAAAACCAATATTTGTGTATTATAGCATTATTGTGATAGATGGCTTAAATACTGGGAGACAGCTATCATGGAGCTGTTTTGTTTTTTTTGTTTTGTTTTTGGTACCGGGGATTGAACTCGGGTCCTTGTGCTTGCGCAGCAGGCAGCGAAACCACTGAGCTAAATCCCTGGCCCCAAATGGAGCTGTTTTATATGACAATTGGTATAAGTATTGTTTGTCCTGTATATGAGAGATAAAGATTGAGGTTTTAATTCCTTTAGAGACTTAAATGCTATATGGAAACAAAACATGATACTCTCAAAAATGAAAAGAAATTAGTAGTACTTACCCAGTTGTCCATGTTTTTATCCTTTCTTTTCCTAAGCACTAGTCACATTTTTTTTTAAATGTCTTGTATTTCTTGAGGTAACTTTTATCTCCTTGAGAGAAAAGATGCAAAGACAATTAACTTCTCCACTGATGGCACTATTGTGATTTTGTCATGGTCTTAAACCTGAGAAATGCCAAAAAAAGCCCCCAAACAAAAAACAAAACAAAACAAAAAAACCCCAAAACAAAAACAGTGAAACCATGCAAAACTTAGGGGAGAAGTTGGTGCAGGGCAGCTAGGCAGAGAACATATATCTTACTCAGTGCTCTTTTCTTAATAAAGCAGGTGTCATTATTGAACATAAGGCCTAGTGATTTTTTTTCAGATTTTGATTTTTGGGGATTTTTTAAAAAAGGAGGATAATAAAATCGCAAGATCATCCCTAATTGTAGGCCAAGTGGAGTGCTCATTTTCACATTACAGCTTGGGCAATCTGGAGGGAAATTTGTTTAGTATTACTTGTGAGTTGGTGGATCAGATAAAAGCCAGTCAAGTGGAAGAGAGGCCTGTGTGAAGTGTGAGGGTCCCTTGGTAATTGTGCTGCTGCAGGCGTTCCTCCAGTCTGTTAATAGATTTCCTCAGCTCCGCAGGGCCAGGTGAAAATTTCCTCATTAAAAGGAATTTATTCCATTTCCTTTTATCATTTATTATTGAAGACCAAGTGTGAGTGGAGGAAGTTTCAGAGATGACAAGGTAGGTAGAATTTTAAACAACAACAACAAAATCTACATTGGAAGTCTGAGAAAGAGGGGAAAGGCTCGCAGTGTTTATAAACCAGACAGCACACGAGAGACTTCCTGTAGTAGAGGCTGAGCAGAGCTGTCTAACCGCTAAAAGATTATGGCGGAGTGTGTAAAAGTCTGAATGTCTGGTTTTAAGGCATTTTTTTCCTCCCTCTAAAATTTCACACTGTCATTTTGTTCTACTAAGTAGAGAGAAACTGAAGATTATGAAAAGGCCAACATCACAAACCTTTGGTGTGTCTTTGTTCTATTGTTTAAATTTTATTATGCAGTGATGAAAGTCTAACCTTTGAGGACTTTGCCCCTGAACTCTGAAAGCAAGAAAAACTGATAGGGAAAGAAAAGTTGTCTATGTAGCAGATTTTAGAGAAGGAATTCTTTTGTTTGTTTATTTATTTATTTATTTATTTATTTATTTTTGGTACTGGGGATCAAACTGAGGACTTTGCGCTTGCGAGGCAGGCGGCACCACCACTGGGCTAAATCCCCAGCTCAAAGGGTGCAATTCTTGAGAATGGAGTTAATGTGTATATGTTTAAAAGACTAAAAAATAAACAAAATGCTACTATATACAAGTATATATCAAATAACAGAAGGATACTTTAGTATATGTTTTTAAACTGTGAGCTTTACTGTAATATGCACCATTTAGCTAATCACATTTTTAGTTTGGAATAATGCTCCCTTGATTTACAATATACTATAAATGGAGCATACCCTATTGAGGCTTTAAAAAGCAATTTTAGCATTTATATTTCTTTTAGTAATTATTCTGTTTTGAATTTATTCCCAATTAACATTTTCATTTTGAAAAAACAAAGAATGTTATAGCCTCATAAGAGTCTACATAGCTTGATTTTACAAAAACAACAGTGGCCACAGAAACTTAACAATGATGGAGGTTGTCTTGAGCAGACAAAATGGAGGGTAGCCTGATAGCGACAAATAAAGAGGAAGAGCCTGTATCTGACTCTCCACATTGTTAAATGGGCTATGTGTTCACTTAGGATTATTCATCTTGAATTTGACTTCGAGGAGGTTTAACCTTATCTAACTCACTGGCCCAAAGCTAATGAATCGTGTCTTCAAACTGTCTCTTGTTTTATTTTATTACAATGGGACACAAAATAAAATTTTGTATCAGAACAAGTTGGCAGTGACATCAATCTTGTCCTTATGTAATGATCTGCCAGCCAGCCTTGTGCTATACAGGAGCAGAGGAGAGAACAGGTGGGGAAAATCAGAGCCTCAGCCTGTCCCTGTCGTGGAGTTAGGGTAACCTAGGTAGCACTTGTCTCTCTTTGGAAAGCTATGGTGGGTCAAGGTCAGCACCCATTTCTCAATAAGAAGGACTGTAAAGTGCTTTAGGTGATTTAATATGTCTAAAGAGTAAAAATTAATAACCAGAGAGACTATGAATGAAATGTTATAAAAATATAATGCCTTGGATGTGATATGAACACGCCCAGTATTTTCATTTAAATTAAGGTAGATGAATGCTTTACTAATATGCCATACTAATTTAATACACTCTGATTTCCAGACGCTTAAAATATTATGTCATGTTATTTATCTAGTTATTTGCATATTGGGCAAGGTTAAAAATATTTTTCATTTTTCAGGAAAATATTCTAAGAATCAGCTATGGAGCTTAACATGTCTACTGGGAAGGTGTAGCTCAATGTGTCTGTTGCAAAATTCTCACCTAAGGTGACTTGAGAGGTGACTATGTAGGAATAGTTTTTACCCCACTCTGAAGAATCACTCATAATCATTATTTTGTCTTACTGTTGCTCTTGCCAGTCTCCCCTTATAAATACTGAGAGCTGTTTGGAGTCAGATTCTATGGGGGAGCAGTAACAACTGAGTTAGTCTTAGTGAGAGATAGCTATTTTCTTTTTTCTACCAAAGCTGAGCACAAAATTAATTCACTTCAGTCTTTATGCACAAGGCTGATGCTATCTGTCACTCTTTCTTTTATTCCTCCCTCTTTTATTCTCTCCTTCCCTCACTTCCTTCTTTCCTGACTTTGCTGGTAAGAGTCAAATTTTTTTTTCATGAGTAGAAGGAAAAAATGAATGTTTGCTAAAGATATCTGAATATATACTCTATTGAACTCTTACGGTGAAAAAGAATAAGAGGAATTATGTATATTCCTGTATAGGAAAGACTGCATTCCTGAATATGGAAGAAACAAATGCAAATTTATTGTATCCCCAAAAGAACTGTGAGGAATGAAATAGTTTTTTATATTTATTTAATATCATTATTTATACTTGTTATTTAAAGCAACATAACAACCATTAAAGAACTGATTGGTATTCCATAATTGAAGGAATAAAAATAAATCATTCAAGACCAAAACAAAATAAAACAAAAGCAAGAAAACTTACAGCAGCAAATAGAAGCACATGACCAAAAAAGCTAAGGATACACATACGACTTCTGCATATTTTGGGGCTAGAACATGCACTTACAGTGCTGGTAATCCATAGTCGTAACTGGATTTGATGGTTCTGAACATATGAGTGTGCTTCAAGTATCTGGACAACTATTTTTGGGGGGTTAGGGCCTTAGTTAGTTAAGTTAAATGGTAATCTATGTGGTAATATAACATGGGTTTTGCCATTGATAGTTTTGCCATAATAAGGAATTGTTGTATTAAAAATAGATTTATGCTTTGGTTGTCTTTTCTTCATTGCTAACCAGCAACAATGGGAAAATGTTTTAGTAAGTACCTAGAAAAACTTGTGGGTAAGAGTTTGTTCAGTGGTATATGTGCACAATTTTGGTACCTAATCTAAGGTTTATTCCTGTTTTAATACAATTATAGATCATGGAAAAATATATAGCCTTTCCACATGCATGTAAACATTAGTATGGTTTGATATTGGCAAAGCTCACAATTAGAGATTTATTTTTAAAAGAATCTCATCTAAAATTCTGTCATAGAAAAATAGATTATTTGGAGTGTATTTGCCCTTTGGGGCTGAATGCATACTTGTACATAAACACATAAGCAACTGGCTTAGGAGCAAGTTGGCAAGAAAGTGGAAAAATGCATTTAGTAAACAAATGGTAACAGCAAATCCATCCTCTAATTTTTTAAAAAACTAAAGATAATAATAAAGTTATTTCATAGTCCTTCAGAAAGATCAGAAATCACATGTGGGGTAAAGTGTTTCCAGGCACTCATAGAAGCCAGAGGCTCTTTCCCTGCCCCACAGCCTGGTCTTATCTACATTTTTCTGATAGCATCTTTCACAGTGCAGACATGTGTGTGGCTGTTAGTCTATCTATATTCTCTGACCTCCTCGAGGATGTGAACTGTACATTTCCTCTCTGCATTGTTCCTTTAGGTAACACAAGTCTGATGCACAGCACATGCTTGCTAAGTGAAAAACACAGATGGAAGAATGACAGTGAATGTTGTTCCACTCTCGCTATCCAATCTCCTGCTCACTCTTTCCAGCTACAAATCTTCAGCATATTTTCAATACCTATAGAGTCCATCGTTGCCCTCAAATTATTGCAGATACTGTTGCCCTTACCTATAGCACATCTGTCATCTCCATCTATATAAAGTTGAACTTTTTTTATGGCTCTATGTACAGCTCTTACTGCTATGGTATTTCACAAGTACAACCACTCACACTGTTATCTCTTTTCTGTGACCTTACACTGTACCACACAGCTTATCCCTCCATAAATTGTTTTGAGTCACTCTCTGTCACTTCATTGTTTCCAGTATACTGTTTTTGTACTGTCTCAAGTAGCACTGTCCAATAAAAAAATTCTATAAGGAAATATTCTGTAATCTTTCTGTCTGCTGCAGTAGCCTCTGGCCACATGCGGCTATTGAGCACTCTAAACGTGGCTAGAACTACTGTAGATTTAAATTTTTTGTTTTTAAAAAGTTTTAATTAATTGACCTTTAAATTTAAATAACCACATGGCTAGTTGGTGGCTACCATATTGGACAGCAAAATTCTTCATTGTATTGCAGATGGCTTGGCATGTGTTCTAAGTAATTATACTCAACATCAGGTTGTAATCAAGAATATGATCAAAAAACATATTACTTTGAAAGGATGCTTACCAAAAACTTGGCAAGATTAAATTCACAATAGGAATAGAAGGATAAATGATTAAATGCATTGGGAGAAATAATGCACTGACTTGAAACAGAAGGGAATTCAGGTGCAATAGAAAAAGCAAATTGACTAGTGAGAGTTAAAGTTGCAAAAACCCAAACTAGTACTGATACTAGACAGCCAGAAAAAGAGCCATTATATGTGCCAGATTGATAGTCTCTTCTCCAAACTCAGTGGATGAATGAATTAAATAAAAAGGTTAGAGATTAGAATGAACAAAAAGCAAGAGATTTAATTCAATCACATTCTACTAATAGGATTTCTTGAAAATATAAGTTAGATCTTCTGATAATATGCTGTTATATTTTAGGTTCATTGTATTGACTATCAATCTGTTATAATTGAATTTAATGCATTGACTATTGTTTGAAATAACCCACAAGTATGTGGTTAGTGATGTTTTACAGTAGTATTTTACTCTTTTGTACCTTAGCTTTTTACAAATTATTTTTCTCTACATTTTAAAATCTAGTTACAAGCTGATTTCAATTACTTCTTTGTCTTTTCTGTAAAAAAGTTGTAATTTCTTTTATTCATTTAATAAATATTTATTGAATGCTTTGTGTGGGCCAGATAGTGTTGTAGGCTTTGGGAATAATCTGGTAAGTAAGTCAAATATACTTTATCTTCATGGAACTTAAATGTAAAAGGAAAAAACCCCACATTTTAGGAATATATGTTAAGAAACATTTAAAATAGCAGATGATAATGACCTGCTAAGGAAAGTGGTTCTGACTATGCCCAGGGCTCTAAGGAGAAGCGGCAGGGAAAAATCTCAGGAAGAGCTCTTTGGGGGAGGCCAGACTCAGTAGCTTCATGGATGAGGCTCAGTTTTAGTTGATCTATGAAGGCTGGCTGAGATTTCAGGAAAAGCCAAGTAGGTAAATGGTATGTCAAAAAGCATTGTAGGTGAGAGAAATAATACAAAGCCTACATTATAGAAATGAGTTTGGAAGAAAATGAAGAGACAAATCTAGCTTGAATGAAAAATAATTATAAAACTACAAAACTCTTCTCAACTAGACAGATGGTGGTATTAGTAAATAGAGGCAGTATATGGAGGGATAGGATGCACAGTCTGACACAATGTTGTGACACTGCGTGAGGATGATTCTCAGGATAGATCAAGAGCACAAGTCAGGCACTGGAGAAGAGGCATGGATTTGGAAAACGTCAACCAGCTATGCTATTTGAATCCAGGATAGTGGCTCAGTGTATAGAGGAGAGAAAATGGCCAGGTTAAAACAGGTGACAAAGGGTAGAGCCTTGGGGAAAAAACAGGAAATAGTTGTACAAAAGTAGTCTGAGAAGTAACTTAGTAGAAGCCAAAGTAGCTGTTTGGAAATGATAGGAAATCAAGAGGTGATGATATGTTGTGGAAATTGAAAACTGATTTAGAGAGTGAAGTCCCTGAGAATGATTGAACAAGAAAATTTAGATTCCAAAGCCAAAAATGAAATAAAATAAACAAGACAAGGTGTACAGGGTGTCAAAGTAGAACCCCATGGAGAGGTCAGCACTGGCAATGTAGCAGTCTTTATCATAGAGGATGCAAGATGTAGCAAGTTAGTTATTTCTATATTTTTAAAAGATGAGGATACCTAAATATGTTTTCATGGAGGAAACAAGAAGCCTTTGTTGCTTTTTGAAGTGGAACAGTTTAGTGCTTCTGAATGTGCTTGTTCTAAACTCCAACCCTCTTTGCCATCACATTACAGTGAGTCCATTTCTGAAGAGACCCTGAGGAGAGCAAAGGAGATCGGCTTCTCAGACAAGCAGATCTCAAAATGCCTGGGCCTGACTGAGGCCCAGACAAGGGAGCTGAGGCTTAAGAAAAACATCCACCCTTGGGTTAAACAGGTGAGAGAGTTTTCCATTCTACCCAGGATATCTTTGATGAAATATAGGCACCAATTCACCATGCCACTGTTGATAGAAAGAAAGTTGTGTTTAGAAAATGAGCCTGGTTGTGTGATTGCTGCTCATGATGTCACTAGATTTATTTAGTACAGGGATGATTTATGCCTAAAAGGGAAAGAAGCAGAGTGGGCACAGGGCTGTAAAAAGAGGAATGAATACCTGATTTCCCTAAATAAAAGGAAAAAATCAAAATGACCTCTCTTTTATTTTTGACCTGTGTCTAAATATATTTGAAATAAGAGAAATCATTAGTGTGATAATAGACAGATTTGAAATACCCTGGCATGATGGTAAGCCTCTTGAAAATAATAGTTATCTCCATTGGCACTTAGATCTTTTACAGGGTAATACTTTATGTTAAGTGCCCCATCATTATGGTTCATTTAGTATTCATTGTGGTAGGGCTGGGCTTAATGAGGTCATCTAGTATTCATGGCAATCACACATGAATGTTCATAGGTGTATGTACTTCTTCTTCTTCTTTTTTTGGGGGGGGGCTTTTAATGGAGGGACTATCTTAGTTTAAAATACCACCAGGTGGTTTTTGTCCTTTAAAATCATTGGCTTTTCTCTGTGTGCTCAAGGGGCACATGAATACCCTTAGATCTCAAGCTTGATGCTAAATATTTTCTACTCAGCAATTATTAACTTTCTTCCTGCTCACCTATCTTCTACCAGCTTGCCCTGTTGCCCCCAAATTCTTGCTCACTAAGCTGAGCTATAGTGGCCCTTGAGAGCAGAATTGATTTACTTTTTCCAAATGTGTTGAATGAGATTCTGATCTCTTCTCTGCTTATGCTTTATGGTATTTGTGTCATCTCATTTCTTGTAGCCTTTGGTCACTTACATCCTATGTGTTAATTTGTAAACCAAAGACATCTTTACGCTTAGGTCATTTTGCTCTGATTTTAGATTTCACATATAGCTGCTTTTGATAGCTGGTTGAATTAATTTTCCTGGTAATTAGTGTACCGTATGATCATCACGTCTTGTTCAAGGGAGGTAGTAATCCAACAGTGCTCTGGAGTCTGTGTGGCTATTTATTGCTTATGTGATAACTATATTATATTTTTTTCTCTCTTCTTTCATTTTCAGAATTAGAAAGCAATTAGAAAGAACATAGATTTGCCTGTTTTTATGTTTGACGGTACTAGATATTAAAAAAAATATGAAACCAGCACAAAAAAAATCCATAGTCTTAAAAATTATAATAGAGAGAGGGAGTAAAATAATCATTAATTAACTAATTTTCTTTTGCAGATTGATACTCTGGCTGCAGAATACCCATCTGTAACAAATTACCTGTATGTGACCTACAATGGTCAGGTAGGAACTTTCTTTTGCAGAGAGCTCTAGATTTAATAGCTGAGCCACATCAGGAAATACATAGTTTTCATCTTTGATTATCTAGTGATCTTGGTAATAAAAATGACATCATATGGGTCAGATGCAATGATATGTTTGTGTCCTCATTTTTACACTTGATCTTAGCCAAAAGGCTGAGAAGCGATGTGTGTCCTCATTTTTAAAGAACTGCCTTAAGATAATGAAGTCAAACAAGTAAAATATAAACACAATGATTACATGAACATAAAATTATTCTGTGTTCTCATGACTGTTTAATTTGCTCATATGGAGCTAAATCTAATTTTTACAAGTAAGTAAAACTCGTATAATACTTTAAACTAGTGGGTTCCTAGAGACTTAAAGAATCCTGTGAACAAAAGGAAGAATGAAAAGATACACTTACATACAAGACAATTAGTTTAATTAAGTAGAAGAATAACATAATAATTTACACATTTTCTTTTTTTTCCACCCTAGGAGCATGATATCAATTTTGATGAACATGGACTGATGGTGTTGGGCTGTGGGCCTTATCACATTGGTAAAATGATGACTTCTATTCATATATGGTTCCCAATTCATATTTGCATAAATGTTGATTCTGTTTTTCTAAGAAGGACCTGAAATAAATGCCATTACAATAACTGTTTTTGCAAATTAGAAAGATGAGGTTCAGAGAACTAAAACCCAAACACACATAGCTATTTAGTGGTAGCAGTGGAACTTAAACACAGATCTCAACTACAAATGTAATCTCATCCTACCATATCTTTTTATCACTTTCATCCTTATTAAGTGAATCAGGTCTCTCACTGGGGTTGGAGAGTGGAACGGACTTTGTATCTCTTCTAACATAGTTCCTCATAAGGCTTCCATAGATCTTCTTTCTGTTTATATCAAACACAAAGAGTTTGTTTCATTGGTAGGTAGACAATTACACAATCTAATTTAAATATACTCAGCCAAGATCGTGACATTTTCTCCCTTACTCAATTAAAATTAGGTGCTTATTAACCACTAGGATCTGTTATGGTTGCCAGGTGTATGTTAAATGGATAGTGATATTAGTGAACAAGTACATTTCATATTTAGTTCTTAAAAGTCATCCTAATGTGGAAATGATAAAATATATGATTTAGTAGTCTTATTCTGTTTCTTTGAACATAATTTTTTTTATATATTAATTGGTACATTTTAGGTATACAATACATTTACATTTATCATTGGGTGTTTGTACCTGAACATGATGTATCTTAGTTCTTATTTTTTTCCCCATTGCCTATGCATCCTTCACCCCCACCACCCTTCCCTATTTACATAGACTTTGTCTCCATTTTTTTTCCTTAAGATATACCAGTTTCACCAAGTCTTAAAGTAGGGCAAAAGTGTCATTTTCACCACTGTAATTATTATCTTGGTCCATTTCAGCTACTATAACAAAATGCCTGAGGCTAGGTAATTTATAAAGAACAGAAACATTTCTCACAGTTCTGGAAGGTAGAGAGTCCAAAATCAAGGGACCACGAAGTTCAGTTTTCTAATGAGGGTTGGGTCTCTGCTTCTGAGATTACGTCTTAAATGCTGCATTCTCTGGCAGAGAGGAATGCTGTGTCTCACTGGCAGAAGGCAGAAAGGTACAAAGGAACCAAACTCTCTCCCAAGGCCTTTTATTAGAGCAGTGACCTTTTGACAAGGGCTCTGCTCAAATACCTCTTGAAAGGGCTGCCTCACAGTAATGTTGCATTAGTGATTAAATTTCCATCACATGTATCTGAATTTTGACTCATTCAGACCACAGCAATCATTTTATGGCTTAATGATTTAAGCATCTTCATCAGCATATACTTCTCTAGATCTCTTTTCCTTGTCTTCAGTTTTACCTAATTTATGCAACAATTCTGCATTGCTTTAGGGTACAGAAAAGAGCAGCAGAGCTGTTAATCAGCTGCATACTTATTTGAGAGTCTGGATTAACATGCTACTACATTTGGACACCATATTTTTGACAAGATTTAAGTACTAGGGCTTTCAGTTCTATGGCATTCCAGCAGACATGATATTTTGAGGCATTTTGATCATTATTATACTTGAAATTACTCATAGAAGGTCACTCATGCTGGCTGGGGTGACCTCTCAGGTTTAAAAGGATATTCATAGAAAGGATAGGTCTTTCCCATCAATAAAGACATATCAGAGCTAAAAGGCACTTTAAAGATTATGGTTTAATTCTTAAACAGCAGGTTAAGTGGAAAGATTAAAACACTCAAGTATTTGGATCACTGACTTAACTCTTTTTGTGAATTGAGGTCAATGTGTTCACTTCGAATTTCTTTTTTGTAAACTATGTTTATTTTTAATCATTAAAATTGTCTCCAATTAACATTGTTTTTCTAAATGCTTCAATATCAAGATTATCTACTATATAATTTAGAGCAGTAGGCAAGCCAATATTTCATTGTTATTTAGTTACTACCTGCTTTTCCCACCATTAATACAATGTCTCATAGGTCTGAAATTTATATTTTGAAGTTTTAAAAATTGAATTGAAAGGCTTTGATTTCCTGTTCCTGGGCTGACTGATGTTAGATACTTTCTCTGCTTTTCTTTGCATTGCAACTTCATGCTTCTCTTACCCCTTTTCCCAATGTCACTGCCTCTGCAGGCAGCAGTGTAGAATTTGATTGGTGTGCTGTCTCCAGCATTCGCACACTGCGTCAACTTGGCAAGAAGACAGTGGTGGTGAATTGCAACCCTGAGACTGTGAGCACTGACTTTGATGAGTGTGACAAACTGTACTTTGAAGAGCTGTCTTTGGAGAGAATCCTAGACATCTACCATCAGGAGGTAAAAGAAAAATATATGCAGTATATACTTGATATATACCTCTATTCATGTATATAGATTTATATTGAAATTCTTCTTAGGAGAAAGAACTACCAGGGTCTTCCATTGCCTAATTTTATACTGACTTCTAAAAAATAAACAAAAAACAAGAAGAAAGAAAAAGAAAGAAATCATTCTGGTTTTTATAATCTTAAGGCTCTGGCCTAGAGTGATTATTTTCATATAAAAGTCCTATTTTCTTTCTAAGCATTAAACTCTATTGGTAACATAATAGCTAACTATTAACTAGAGCAAGATGACCCCTCATAAATATCTTGCGGAAGGATTGAATTGGTCACCTAGATATATAATAAACAGCCTCCTCCTTGTTCATGTGACATGGTTTAGTGATCCACACTTCCCAGAGAAGTCAGTTGTGTACCAAGGACCAGTTAATTCCTTGTTCCATCAGATGAAGTTGTTAGTCTCCAGTTCAAGATCAATGAGACCATTCTGAATGGTTTTTGTTCCTTTATGGCCTTTTATTGGAGACCGCTGAAACCTTACTGGAAATGTCTGCAATAGGCTCCAGTCTCCTGCCCGGTGTACAATGGAGGCCTGAGAAAAAGAGCTAAAAGACAGAACTAAGAGAGAAGGCTGGGTTCAAGGATGACCAATGCCGGTCCAACCGACAAAGGTGCTGGTCAGTCCAAGCCACGGATTTTTATTGGTAATCATTTGGGGTAAAGATGAGCTATGTGCGAGGGCAGGACTATGTGTGAGGATACTGTCTGCGGTTTCTATGGAAATTAATATAAACAAGGCTCATAAAGGACACCACAAAGCATTCTCTAATTAGGAACAGAATAGACAAAATATATGGTTGTAATTAGAACATTGTCCTTCGAGTAAGAAAGTTTTAGTTCTGGGAATGGAATTTGAGTGCGAGTTACTATGACCTCGGCACGTAGGCTTTGGCCGGATTTGTTTCTCAAAACAAGCCAATTGTGGGGTTAACTTTACAGCCTGAACTGCTTACAGCCTGCTTTGGGCATAATCAATATTGTGGTCTCTACAGCCTTTTCTCCCTATTGCTCCTCCAACCCCACAAAGATTGTTGAGTGTATCCCTACTGTGGAGTCTAATGATTGTAGGTTACTGTAAGTCTATACAACAATTTAAAAATTACTGGAAAATTCTAGAGTAATTTCCAGTAATTTGATGTTATTATAGTCAATTTCTAATAATTGAGAGTCATCCCTGTGTGTAAAATACGATTTCTTAGGGAATAAAAGTACTGAATTGAAGCTACAAAATTTAATTCTAGCTTCAACTTGGTAATTCATTGTTCCACCTTTTTTTGGGTTAATGAATCACATGAATGTACAATTATGCTACATGTAGGAACTGTTATGGTTGAAATCACATTTTAAAGTATGTGGTGCTAGAATAATGTGATGATTTTATTATTATAAAGAAAATAGACAAATTTAGGAAGTATAGTTATCTATTTAGCTTTGGTATACTAATCTTAATACAATATAATATGATTTAGTAGATAGAAAATATGCTTTTTGTATCTTCTCTCCAACAGTTTTTTAATGACTCCTTAATATTCATTTGTGATAAAAGGGTGGCAATTAAAACAAATGCATTCTACAAATATTTCTTGAACACCTTGTAAATGCCAAGCTCATTGGGAAAGATATCTATAAAATCAGTTTAAGATATAAAACTGAGATTCATAACACAAATATGTGAAAAATCAAGTACTTGTTTTAAAAATATTTTTAAAAACCATCAGAGGCGATAGCATGCATTTTACACATTATTTCTCTGTGAATAAGTATATCAAAAAATGTGACTGCTTTTGGATATATTAATGAGATTCTTCTAATGTAAACATAATAGCATAGAAAAAGTAACCTGGTCCTTCTTTGAAAGTGACATTTAAAATAATATATATGATGAGGTTAAAATATCATTTATGTTTAAGAACATATGAACAGTATTCCATTGATGTAGTCTTTAGATTATCTCATAGGAAATGTTATATAGCAAATCATACACACATATACATATAGGTGTGTGTTTCCTTTTATGAGGTTATTGTGTGTCTCCTGGAGCAGACTCTACTATGTGACCCTACCACCCCTCATCAGGAGTTTGTCTGCCCCTGCTGGACACTGCCCTTCCCCTAGCTTGGTTGCCCCTAGTGGTGCTGAAGGGACTGAGGTATTCGGTAGTAAAAGCATGTCTAAACTTAGAGAAAAGCATGCATCTAAGTTACTTAGAAGGGCAATACACAGCTGCGTGGTCAACAGAATGTATGATGGGTCTCCTAATCTGGGTCTCATGGTCTAGTTCTGGGCCAAGACTGTTTCCACAGTAACCTGTAAAGAAAACATGCAGGGGAAGTCAGAGAAAAGATTTGCCATGTAGGTAATACAGGCTGATTGGAAGAGGTCTTCAACACAGATTGAGAGGTATTCAAGTCACCTTCCTATTTTCTTTAATTTTTTAAAAATAAAATGTGATAGCAATATAGTCTTCTGGCTATAGATATCACTCACTGATGCCTTATTTTTTTTGTTTGGTATTTGGAGAAGGGCCAGTTAGATATCTTACCTGGTTCACAATTTTGCTTCAGGTACATCTTATAAAGCAAAAAAGGTGTTCTCAAAGTATTTTAAGGTAAATGACTTGAAATTATTGCATTGTTCATAGAAGTTGCAGCCCTGTGTTTCTCTTTTCCTAGATCTGTTTGGTGGTGATATATTCAGTTATCTTTACAGGCTACAATATGAATATAGATTACACAGGTCTGGTTTTAAATTTAGATTTCTTCTTAATTTCTTTGGAGGTTCATGGTTTGAAAAGTTTCATGAGGAAACATTTATTTTCTTCCATATCGAATCCTCATTTAGAGCCCATTTCTCAATTCTTTTTGTACTTCTTAATTAAAAAGCAGATTTGTTCTGGATGGAGTGGTACGCATCTGTAGTCCAAGCTTCTTGAGAAGCTGAGGGCAGGAGAGTCACCTGAGTCCAGGAGTTTAAGATCATCTGGGAAATACAGCAAGATACCATCTCAAAAACAATAACAAAGCAAAAGCAAAAAATAGTTCTGATCATAAAATACCAAGCAACATATCCAGCACCTGTTGATGTCCTTGTATAATTTGTGTCCTGCTTTAATGATTGTTTCTTATTTTTTTATTACATACTTTGCTTGACTATATCTCATAAAAATGTATTCTGCTTAATGATTTAATTGTCCTATATTAAATATATATATATATGCATGCATGCAGAGGTACATCTGTAACACAAGGAATGAATAGATGAATTAATTAGAGACATTAATTAGTGATAGACAAAACTCACTAGGGAAAACATGACTCTAAACAGAATTGGGGTTCATATGTACCATTTGTTTTAATTATGATTAAATATAGTCCCAAAGTTCTACCTAGAATTTAAACATATGCTACTAAAATTCTAATTACTATAATATAAAGCATGATCTGTCTCATTGACAGTTGTATAAATAATGGAATTTTATAAATTTGGAGACCATGCAGGTGCAAAAATCAGGACCATTTTTAATGAAGCAAATGTTATTTATATTAGTAAGATAAATTTTCTCACATTGCATTTTGCATAAAATACAGCATTTAATCAGGACTAACCAAAATGATCAGTGGTTAGGAGAAATTAAGATGGTCTCAAATAAATTTGAAGCATTTTCTTTTAATTCCTTAGTGTTCAAAATAAATTTCTGGTGTAACTGAAGCTTGCATATTGTCTCAGAAACATTCTCGTATTTATCTTAATGATTTTAGGCTTAAAAAATACGCAAATAAGATGACAAAAATGGTACAGGAATGAGAATGTAGCTCAGTGGTAGACTGCATTCCTGCCATGCTTGAGACCCTAGCAAAGAAAAAAAAATATATAGTACAATTTAAGATTGAATTCTTCCATCAACTTTTTCAATATTAACTTCATCTAGCAAGTATGTTCACATACTGAATCCCTTGTGCCATATCAGCAAAATCTGCACTACAGCATTGCAGTTTTACTCTATCCCATTCCTGTAGGCATGATTTATCTTCCCAGTGATGATCTATATATCTAGAGATCAATGATGAAAATTCAGGTTTGCATTAAAAGTTCTTTTATTTACCACTTTTCCAAAAGAATGTTTGAGAAATAAATAGCACATTTCTTATCTTCTAACATTAACCACTGCAGAAAAATAGTCATAAAAGTGGAGTTAGCCTGTGATTTGAATATTTGGTATATTATTTGACCATATATGATTATTGTATTTATTACTTGATCATAGCTGCTTTACAGCCTGTAGGATTGAATTTGAGGGAGTCTAGCTCAATTCCAGACTTGAGCTTTTTATTTGCTAGGTAAAGATATGGGAGAGTCACTTCATCTATGTTTTTGATAACTGTAAATTGGGATTACCATAACCACTTCTAAAGTATACTGTGAAGGTCAAAACATTAGTCCAGAATCCATAGCAAATTCCTCATTAAAATGTTGCAGCTATTATTCTTATCTTAAAAGTTGTCATTTTCTCAGAACATACAATTTAATTTAAAAGAGCTACTTTGAAAAATATTGATGCTTTTATTAAAAAGGCTTGTGATTCAACTTTAAACACCTCTTAAGCCTGTGACTCCAACTTTTCCTACTTCTCTCTTAATTTTCAAAACTTATTTTTATGTCATTCAAATAAGAGACTTTTTGTATACATTTACCTGTATTTGTTTTTAAACCCCTGCAACTTACCAACACTGTTAATACACCAAAGATAACAAGAAAAAAATATTATAGTAAAGAGAACAGTTCTCTTTTAAAAAATTTGCAAAAATGTATATTGAACACAATTTAAAATGATGATAAAAGTATCTTAAGCACACATAAATATGCAGAATGATGTATTATTATTTTTGGTACTGTTTATAATGCCTTTAAGCAGTTAGTTTCAAGTGTTTGTTTAGGTGATGCTGTAATTGCTTCATCAGAGAGAAATTAGCTTCATACCTTCTAAGAATATTTCAGAACAATCTCAAATAATGGTAAAATATATTTGGCACATTATCTATCACTTTGTAAACTCTACTAATATTTATTAGTGGGTCATTAGGGCAAACAAATTATGTCAAGCTGAATGGACTATTGGATATAATGGTTTTGACAGTAATAATCATGTCTTATTTATAAGCTCACAGTATATATAAGACTTCAATATTTATTATGTTATTTCATGTATATAGCAATTGTATGCAGTGGGAAAGGATTGTTACACTAATGTTATAGGCAGGGAGACTGAATCTCTGGACGGTAGGTGGTCACAGAGAGAACAAAGATGAGGAGGAACTTCCCATTGTTACTCCAACCCCCGCTATCACTCCTGGCTCCTCCTCACTAGCAACACCAGTGTTAGGGAACTTGTAGATTTAGTGGGCTAATGTTTTATCTTGAAGTTTTGACTGCTAATAGAAGGTTTGGCTTAAAGAAATCTTATACCAATCAAACATCTGAATTAATCTTAAAGACTCACGTACTCTTGTAAAAGCAAGTAGGAAAGAAATAGGCACTCAAATCAGTGCCTGAGTACTGAGGACAAATGCCAAGGTGACAGCAAAGGAGAGGAGATAGTGGTTCAGATGGTCAGAGTTGGGGACTGGACTGTAGCTTAGCAGTGATTAGAGGTTGGGTAAATGAGAAGAGAGAAAGAGGAAGGAAGCTCCAGCCAAAGAAGTTTTGTGGTGCAGTTTGCTGGTGAGAATGCTGGGGATGAGTAGAGTTGTCTCTTGGGGGCAGAGCAAGGTGATGATAGATAAGATTGAAAGGCTTAAATGAACTGAAGGTAAAGAATTTATACTTCATTCTCTAGCCAGTATTTACCTTAGGAAAACTCTGAGTGAAAGAGTAACTTGGCAAAGCAGTCCTGTTTTTGAATATAAAGTGCTGGGCTTAAGGGGTACAGGACAGGTGAATGTTGGAAGGAGAAATCAGTAGCCATTTAGAAAAGGACAGCAGTGATCCAGAAGTATTGGTCCTAGTGTGGAGTGCATGATATCAATTCACCAACTTGAGTTTTAAAATTGTCACACAGGCAAATGTCTCAAGTGATCTTCCCGTGTAGTTTTGTGGAAGTCTTGCATAGATTTTAGCCTATAATTGTCAAGAACTAAGCTCATTTATCTTTTTGTGATATAAGTTCATACTGTTCCTTGATAAGAGACATGAAAATCCGTACAAGGAGGTTGAGCATTTTCAGTAAGGGAATGGTGGGAATGGCAGCCGAGTTGCCCAGCACAGTAAGTCGCTCCAGTGACTGATATTGTGGATGTCTTTTCCAGGCATGTAGTGGCTGCATCATATCCGTTGGGGGTCAGATTCCAAACAACCTGGCAGTCCCGCTGCACAAGAATGGTGTCAAGATCATGGGTACGAGCCCATTGCAAATCGACAGGGCTGAGGACCGCTCCATTTTCTCAGCTGTGTTAGATGAGCTGAAGGTGGATCAGGCACCGTGGAAAGCTGTTAATACTTTGGTATGGAGAGAAACAAATGTGTCTCTTTAATATTCTTTCTTGAAGAATTGTAATCTGAATGTTAACTACTGGAAATGTTAACTAGAGGGCAGATAGAATGCACACTAGGCTGAGTGAAGATACTGTAAAGTTGCTGTATTTTCATGATTTCACTTGAACGCTTGTTATAAATAGATAGAAGCATTCTCATTAAAATTCAGACAATGAAAGAAGTTCAAACTATTTTTGAACTAGATTTGATATTTAGAATTAGAAACTAGGAATTTTATGTATCTCAATGTCCAATTTACATTTTAATGGAGTCTTTTGAGAGAGAGAATAAAGAGATTTAGGTTATCCCTTGATCTACAGATAACCAGTCTGCATATTTATTGCCTATTTCAAACTAGTTACACATTTTTGTTGTTGTTTCTATTAATTAGAATGAAGCACTGGAATTTGCAAAGTCTGTGGGCTACCCCTGCCTATTGAGACCTTCCTATGTATTGAGGTAATATATTGTTTTCTGAGGCAATGATTCAAAACTTGGGAGATACAGAAATGCATGCTGTATGCTAATAGCATGAAACTTTGATGTGTGGTAATTTGTAAATCCAGCCACAACCTCCAAACCATCAGAACCGTTTTGAGGACCAATGTGTGGTTCTTTGGCTTAAAAGTTTTCCTTTCCATGGGCCGGGGATTTAGCTCAGTTGTTCTGCCACCTGCCTCGCAAGCAGAAGGACCCGAGTTTGATCCCCGGTATCAAAAAAAAAAAAAAGTTTTCCTTTCCAGGGTGGCAATAGGAAGAGACGACATTCCTACATCTAGAAGCATAGCAGGATAGTTTTACATGAAAAAAATAGGACAATTACAAAAACTGGAACATCTCTCACCCCACCCCCATATATCTTCTGATACCCAGTTTCTCTTTAACTCTCAGTGCCATCTAACAGTGCCTTTGTTTGGGAATTTTGAGATCAGAGCTTTTAATAGATGAGTTATATTGATGAGGAACATGAAAAGTGAGGATCTTTGATATTAAACTTTGAAACTAGGTTCTACCATCAAGTGAGAAGTTGTGAGTTATCACTTGCTCCCTTCAGATGTTACCACATGTAAGGAACCACTTCACTGAGCAGGGGATAATAAGAGAAATATAATTTTCTGTGCACAATTTGAAAGTGTAAATGGAATTTGAGATGGGATCTTTTAAAATAATGAAAAATTTCAAATAATGTGGAAAACTTTGTTTTTATTGAAATTACATTTTGTGTAAACTACAGTATAATACTACTACTTCTTTGAGGAATTAAAGTAAATTAATTTAAGTAGCATCTAGACATTTACAGAAAGGATTGGAAGAAACAGCTTTGACTATTGCAATTCCTTTTCCATTTTGCAACCTAAACCTTTGTTCCACTGTTTTATAACCTGAATTATCAGAATTGTAGTTCTAGCCTTCTTCTCGTAACCAGTGAAACAAAGTTCTCTATGCAGAGATTTAAAATTGAATAGGAAAAGTAAAGACTACTTTAGAAAGAAAGTGTAAAGTTATTTTTCTTCTTTATTTTACCTTCCTTTTAGTGCTCCTCCATTCTTCCCCCCCATCTCATTTTGGAAATGTCAAAATTCAGAGTAAATTGATTTCAGATATTTGGAAGGAATGACACAGTTGAATAAGTTTCAAATCAGCTACAGTATATTGTATTTGTAAATGTTACTAAAAATAATTGATTCTTTTATAATGGAGGCAGTAGAATGACCTGCTTTGACTGTGTACCAGTGGGTTAAGAATAGTTGTTGGTAATGAACTCTGAAAAAACAGGATTAGGGAAATTACATTCTGGGGTGACTCCTATTAAAGTTTAAGAACTACTTGGAACCAGCAAGGCACTTAATAAATCAGAAAAAGCGAACCTTGAGGAAATATGATCTCTAGAGCAAGCAGTGTTCCCTTTGGACCTTTCCCTAATTCTGGTGACAGTTTACTTTGGTTGATTATCCCAGTGATTGAATGAAGTCTGGATTTAAAGAAAGATGCCTTTCTGTTAGGCACAGACTTGAACCAGAGATTTCCTAGAACTGTTCTGAGAGTCCATCACGTTTAGCATGCTTTACTCTTGCAGCAGTAAAAGACACTAACCTGCTTTCCCGAACTCCTTTCCCAGTGGGTCTGCCATGAATGTAGTGTTCTCTGAGGAAGAGATGAAAAGATTCCTGGAGGAGGCCACCAGAGTTTCGCAGGTAGGATCCAATTTCCTCCTGTTGACTTTGACCTCTTTTGTTAATTGCTGTTTTACTTTGTGAGCTGCTTTCCTTTGTGCCACTCTGTTAGGATGTTCTTTTGTTCTTTTTCTTTCTACCTATGAGTCTCTGTGAGAATGAGTAAACTCAAAAGCTTCGAATTTTAATTAGATTCTAATGGTTAGTGGAAGAGGAAGAACTGTGCATGTTTGGTCAAAACATATTTATACATTTTTAGACTCCAAGTGTCTAAAAGGATAAGCGCTCTTGCTGAAGGCTGGACATGCATCCTATTCCTCAGACGCAGACGCTGGTCTAATAATTCCTGGGATTCCTGGTCTCAAGGGTGACCCACTCATTTCATCACTAACCATCATTAGAAAGCTTTCCTAATTTTAAATTCTCGTACCTGAGGACTTTGTGTTCATCAACCATGCGCCTTGAATAGTGAATCTCCTCACTCATCGACTGATTTTCTTCTCACTTTGGCATATTTCATTTGTGACTTAATAAGAATGTTTTTAATTTTGTAGTGACTCATCCACCTCCCTTCACTGCCCCTAGCTTTTACTTTCTTTTCTGCATTACCTTGGTGTGATCCATTTAAGATTTACCCAGTGAGGTTATTGATCTTCAGACCTTGTAATGTTATCCTTTTAAAAGCTTGTGAAAGCTAGTTGGGATTTAAAAAAAAGAACAGCTTATAGGGGAAGAGCTTGATGTTAAGCAAGTGGAATTTGAAGGGAGCTGAAGAAAGAAAGCAGGATTTCAAAGAGGGATAGAGAACATGAATTGTTGCTCTTCCAGGATGTTTGGGTGAGGAAGAGAATGGATAAAGATATAAAGAATGCAAGCAAAAGATATAAAGAAAGAAACCAAGCGGGTTTAGAATTCAACACTGGTGTGAAAGTCAGATAACTGAGAAGGGAATATGTTCAGTGGACCAATTTTCATCAGTATGCTCTGGAATGAGACACAAACTGTCTTCCCCTCTGTATTATTCCTTGCCAAAGATCCTGTCCTGCACACTTTTTGAGAGACCAGCTGTTATACCCAGCTAGTTCCAGATGCGTGATTGAGGAAGGTTTCTCCTCTCTTCTCCTTGGGACGCTGAACCTCATAGGACTTCTGATCAATAGAATTTTTAAAAATATATACATTTTTTTCCTGTTAGTATATGGACAGAACTCACCAAGGATTAAAGATTTAGACTGGAAACATCCTGATTGAATATTTCTTGGTTCAAGTCTCCCCATCCAACTACAACAGAATCTGTAATACTCAGTTCAATGTGTTTAGAATAAAACCAGCCTGTATTGATCATTCTTCTATCTATGTACGTATCCATATACAGTAGCTGGTATCTACTGACATTGTTTTCACTGTTAGGGAGTGCACTCATGAATAATATATACAGTATCTTGCAGAGAACTTTCTTTGCAAGGGGCATTAAAACATCAGTTGATTACAATGAAATGTGGTGAAGAATGTGCATTGCAGTAGAGATACAGGCTGCTGAAGCAGAGTGTGAAAGTTTTGGTGTCCCATTCCTTAAGAAGGGAAATTTAAATTGATGTCTGGTGGTTGATTCAGAGTGAACTGAGTGAAAGTTTTACATTGTGAGTATGATAGGAAGAAAAAACTGCATGGATAAAGGCCTAAAGGTGAAAAGAGCATAAAGTTTCTAGACACTGTTAAAAGATTTATTATATAGCTAGGACACCAGATATTGAACTGATTATGCTGATTAGTTTGTAGTATTGTAGAAAGAATGAATTTTTTTTTAGACAAACTGGATTTGAACTCACCATTTGGTTCAGGCTGGCCTCAAACTCATGGTGATCCTCCTGCCTCAGCCTCCCGAGTGCTAGGAATACAGGTGTGCAAATGGAAAGGGGACCAGGAAATAGAGGGAAGGGGGAAGGTAGGAAGAGAAGGGGATGTAAAGAAGAACATGTATCATAAACATGTACCAAATGCCCACAATGAAGATAGTCATTATGTATCACAAACATGTACTAATAAATAAGATGAAAGAGTGAATTATAGACCAAGACTGAATTCATGAGAGAGGTTATGGCCTATGTGGCTCACGACAAAAATGACAGAACCTTGAACTAGAATAATGACGGCAAAGGAAGAGAGGTTTAAATATTGAGGATGTGCATTGAAGGGAATTAGTGCATGGATGGACTTTGAGACACAAAGAAGATAAAGCTTGACTACTGAGTTCCTGCCTTGGACAACTGGCTGGATCGTAGGTCTACTTGTAAGAATAGGGAACACTGGAGAGGTAGAAAGTTTTAGAGGAGGAAATCATATATTAATATTTGATCTTTTGCATATGAGATGCCTGTGAGGAATCCTGCAGAAATTATTTGAAGGCAGAGGGTTATATAGATTTAGAATTGAGGATCAAAGTCATGGCTAGAGATAGATCTGTGAATATAAAATTATTATTATTATTATTTTTGGTATTGGGGATTGAACTCAGGTCCTTGAACTTGCGCAGCAGGTGGCAAAACCACTGAGCTAAACCCCTGGCCCTGTGAATATAAATTTTGCAATGAACAGATAACTCTTTAAATTGAAGTTTTGGTGGTGGACGCAATCACTGAAGGAGACTATGGAAGACAGAGCAGCTGAGACAGACAACAGAGAAATAATAGCATTTTAGGGCTGCATGGAAAGGGAAGATCTATGAAGATAGAACATGAGGGAAAAAAACCCATGAGGATGTAGTTTACAGATACCAAAGGAAGAAAGTATTTTAAGAAGACCAACAATGAATGTATAATGATGCTGAAAGATTGAAATTGATTAGGAGATTTTTCATAAATCTATTCAGCTGGCCAGGATGGTGAATACTATTGTCAACCCTAATCCTCAGATCCCTTAGCCTATGGGAGTACTTGTCCCTAACTGCTGTAATAGTTAATAACACCTCCTAGTTGTGTTCTTCTCTGGAAAATCTTCTCAAATAGGAGCCTTGTCAGTCAGGAGGCAAAATCTTTTGTATCACATCAGCCTTCAAAGCCCTAGACAATGACTGCCCTTGCTTCAGGATGGGACTTCATTGTATTATTCATGATCCAGAGGTCCCTGTGGGATAAAGCTAAAGCCAGTCTTTGGGGGGTGGGTTGAGATTTGAAAGATGAAGCTGAAGAGAAAATATAAAGGCACAAAGGGAAGTGAGATGTGGGCCTTGTAAGAAAGCAGTATCTGGCCCATGTTGCTAGAGCTCTGGAGGATCCATCTAAACCCAGAAGATCAGCAGTCAATTTATTCATTTAGTGTGGAGAACTCAAATGGTGGTCATAATGTAGGGAGATCTTAACGCTATCATGAAAGAACTGAATGTAGGCACTTCAAGGTTGACAAGTGGTCAGAAACATTCAAGAAAGAAGCATGTTTTAGATTAATAAAGAAAAATGTTTGGTTTTTACCATTGCCAGTGCCATACACTAAAAGCTAGATAAGATGTATCAACTTCAGGTAAAGGATTTCATCCTTAGCCCAATCAAACCAAAGCTACATGCTGTTCTCCTTCTAAGCTCGTCTACACCTTTCACATAGAGAGATGACTGTGGAAGATGCAGTGCTTAGGAAAGGTGAGGTTAGGAAGAGATAAAAAGCCTGAACTAATGATTATGTATAGTTATAAAGTAGAGAAATAGTCATGATTGTGGTAGCAGAGACGCTACATTCTGCTTCCTCTTCAGCTCCCTCTTTTCTCTAACTGTCCTAGAAGTCAACATCCGAGATCTCAGAACTCATGTTCAGTTTGCTGAGCCCCCAGAGAGAGCTGCAGAAAGACCTTTGGTCTTGCTGTAAGCAGAGAATGACTTCACAAAATAACCTGGCTAATGAGTTCATTCATAGGCTTAAGTCTCCTACAGGTGATGCCCTAGTATTTACTTAAGGTACAAGAGCTACTTGACATTATATACATAATTTCAGCAAATGTTTCTGTTCCTCTGTTTTTCTTATTGACAGGAACACCCAGTGGTGCTGACAAAGTTTATAGAGGGAGCCCGCGAAGTAGAAATGGATGCTGTTGGCAAAGATGGAAGGGTAAAAACTTTATCCCTATCTCCCTTCACCTGTCCTCCCGTTATTTTTTTTCCTTAACTATCTTGAAGCATTCATAAGTTAGAATTCATGATTTCTGCAAAATGGGTCTCTGAAACAGTGAAGAAGCTGTTCAGTCAAAAAAAAAAAATCCAATTCAGTGACAATTCAGCTGATGTGTCATGGATATCATATTTCCTGTTTCATACTGTTAGAATTTCTCTTTGATGATATTCAAAATTAATTATCATCCTGCACTCATCATTCTTTTTTAATAGATTTTCTCTTGTGTGTAGTTCTCCTTTTATGTTTCAGTGAATACTCTAAAAACCCAATCCTTTTCTTTCTGAAGTTTCTAATTGAATCTCTAGTTTTCTTCTTTATTTATTTCCCACCTTCTCCTCTTTTCAGTGGATTAATAAAAGAAAAACCAAACACAGTCAGGTAGATAGAACAATGACATAAGATCATTTTACCATATCACATCTGATATGCTAATTCAATGAATGCCTCCAACTTTGGTGAGAAATGAAAAATGTGAAGAGAGCTTTTACCCAAATTTGCTAATTGTGTTTATAAAGCATGTGATTTATCTTGAAATATAGGAAGTTACATTTCAGTGAGCATGTGTCATTTTGTTTCCTTCAAGAAAAAAATACAAAGTTAGCTTTCATCTTCTGATTTGCAAATATTTCAAACCACTACTGTCTTAGTCATGTTCCTATCACTTGGATGACAATTCCCAACACCCACAGCTCAAAAGAGGAGAGGTGTATTTAGGTTCACAGTTTCAATCTGTGGTCAGCCGGCTGCAAGGCAGACACGGGATGGCAGAGGATATGGTGGAGAAAAGGTGCTCAGCCTATGGCAGCCAGGAACAGAGACAGAAGGGAAGAAAGAGCCAGGGACAAAACTGTGCCTTGTCCAGTGACACCCACATTGATCTACCTTCACTCGGTCCCAACTCCTAAGCACATTAGCTACTGAATTCATCGCTAGATAAATCCACTGATGAGTAGAGTGGCCCTTTGATCCAATCCCCTTTCATAGACATGAGGATTTTGGGTGACATTTTAGATCTAATTCATAACAACTACTGAAGACATTCACTCTTTTCTCTTTTTTTCCCACATTACTATTTCAGGGTAGGGTTTTATTTTTAATCATAATAGTATCCACTTACCACAGAATCATAGTCTTGATTTGAAGCAGCTTTTAGAGATTATTTTATTGCAGCTTCTCAGCTCTAAAGACAGAAATTTTCTTTACATCATCTCTAGAAGGTATTCATTTGACTTTTATTTTTTAATTTATTTTTTACTTTTTTGGTACTGGGGATCAAACTCGGGACCTTGTGCTTCTGAGACAGGAGGCGGAACCACTGAGCTAAATCCCGCCCCCATCATTTGATTTTTCAGAAACTGTGCTGTGTTGATAAAAAAAAAATATTGTAAGATTAGGAATTGTGTTTTATTTAGGGGCTGAGATCTCAGGTATTTTCAATCTTGAGGTAAGCTTTGCTTTTCTGGAACTCTCATCCTTGACTTCTTGTTTTTCAGACCAGAGGTTTAATCTATGACTTTTTCAGCATTTTAAATATTTTAAGATTGAGATACAAAACAAGAGAAATGTGGTGGTACATCTATGGAAGTGGGGGACATAAGACTGTCCTAGAGACATCTGTACTTGTTTGAATATTGTGCTGGCAGAAGGGGACTGGTCTATTGGCCTGATTTGGCTCCAGGTTGCTGGGATATGTGCCTGCCTCAGCTTCTCTTTGACATCAAGCATTGCACATCATCTTATTTGCTCTCTTTTGGAAACACTCCAGTCTCCTCACCCAGTTATTACATCGGCATGCTCAGAAATGGGTGTAGTACTTCAGGGATGTTTCGATTGTTCCCGAGCTCAGTGGGATGATCAGGTCTCCTTTCCAGACTGTACACACACACACACCCCCCAAATTGAGCTCTTACTGTATGTGTGTCAAGTATGGAGGTAGGTACTTTATATACATTCTCTTTTATCCTTGAAAACATTCTGTGACATAGGCACTGCTGTTATTTTCTTCTCATCAGAAACCAAGGCTAAGCAGATAAAATGACTTGCTCAGGCTCAGAACTCAAAAGTCACACCACAAAAGTGGAGAATTAGTGTTACTCTGATTTAGGTATCTATAAATTGATAAATAAATCTTCTATGTAATTTATACAAATCTTTTACAGTCACCCAATTATTCTCCCTCACTTTTAGCTTCATTTTCTCTCAAACATATGTTATTAACATAGGTTAAAGCAGTAACATATGTTCAAAATTCTAACAGGCATATACTAGTCATATAAACTTGGTTATTTGTTTTTCCATCACTTTCATTTCATTATGTCTAAAAGAGGAAAAAAAATTTTTCCTCTTGTTTCCCTCCTCCCTCAGTCTTCAATTTCAAGGTCTCTTGATCCGATCCTCAATTCATTTTTCTTGTCCACCTAGGTTATCCCATTTTCCTAGCTAGACATTCACCTCTCCCATCCTCTTTTCTTTTCCTTTTCCTTTCCCTTCCCTTCCCTGTCTTTTCCATTTGTTTTTTGTGTCTAAAAGATATCCCCAGTGCTTCACAAACCCTGTAGTTTCTCATCTTCTTTGTAAGAATCAATATGTATTGGTTTAATTTTCTTCTTTTCCTGTTAGTCATACCTGTGCTAAGATGGAGGCAAGCTCCTAACCACTGTTGGCCATCTCAGGAGATTGTCAATGTGGAAACCTAGACAGTCTTTGTGAATCTCTTTCTTCTGTTGTCATCAGGTGCTTAGCTAAAGCACTGGTCAATGCCTGGAGCATCTGTTAGGACCAAAGGGGTGCATGAGGGAGTAGCTTCCTTGCAGAAGGTGCATGATGGCTCTTTCTCAAATCTTCTTTTGGCAGGTTATCTCCCACGCCATTTCTGAACATGTGGAAGATGCAGGCGTCCACTCAGGAGATGCCACTCTGATGCTGCCCACACAAACCATCAGCCAAGGAGCCGTTGAAAAGGTCATCATTTATAAAAGAAAGTGGAAGGGGAACAGAAAAAGATGAAAAACCCTCAATTTAAAAAAACACAAAACAACTAGGTAGCAAAATAAGACATGCTCCAGGTACAACTTAGTGATGAGGGGAACCTTTTGCCAGCTAGCTGAGTGGCTGAAGATGCTCTTTCTGCTGCTCTGGGGATCATATTGAGAGAATGGCTGTTGCAGGTGATTCTGAGGTTTGAGGACCACTTATAGATAAGCTGCATATAAAGTAATACTTCTCAGAGTGAGTGAACCAAGTGTGCAGTGGTCACTCGGGGACCTTCTGGAACGCATGCTCTGAGTCTTTACCCTTTCCTTAAGTAGCACTTTCTGGTATATCTCTTCTGACCCCTCTTTGAGAGCCACTCTTTTAAAGAACTTCCCAGGATAGGTGACTGCCTCAGTACTCATATGCATGTCTAGGTGAACACATAAAGCTTATCATTTAAGTAATTCTTGAGGGTATCCCCCTGGCTTTCAGAGACATTGAGTCAGCTTGACTTCTGAAAGAAGCTTCTCCAATGATCCTCCTGTCAGAATCTGCAGGCTTGTCTGTCTGCTTGTACACTGGCTGCACTCTGAAGGTCTTTGTTCTAGAATGTGGAAGTAGCAGGATGCTTTGTAAAATAGCAGCAGAAAAAAAAGAGGCCCTGGATTTTAAATATGCTTCCATTTCTCATGTCAGGATAAATGACCTAAAAACTCAGCTTTTCCCAAATCTCAAAGAGCTCGATGCTGACCCGCTCCTGTAACTGCAATGAGAGAAGAGCTCTTGCTTCTTGTAATCAGGGCCTCCTCTTAGCAAAGGGACCTTCTGGCTCTGGTTGGACGCAGGAATTCCTATGTGTGACATGCAGACATGTAGAGCCTCCCTGCAGGCAAATACCATTTCCTTCTGACCATAATATCTACCTTTGTAGGGTTTAGGGCAACAGAAAAGCCACATAAAAGAACTCTCCCTGGTCTCTTTGTTGCACCATGTAATTTCAGGGCCTGCACCTCTCAGCAGGTAGGTCATTAGATTGATATAGAGTTTGGACTGTTGTTTTTGGTGCTAAGGCAAAAAAGGTTTCATTTAACTCTCAGTGTAAGACCAGGGTATGTAATTGCAGGAGAGAGGGGTATCTAGCAGATAGATAATGCTATGAATTAATCATTCTTTCTTCTCCTGTCCTGCTATGACATATTTTACTACATATTTTTTAATAGAAGCCTAACAGTTTCCCTATTATTACTTTTATTATTAATGCAGATGTAGTTCTTTATAAAGACAAATTAATGAAATCCAAATTGAAGGTGCTATACCCTTTATGTGTTATATTTTGCCTAAGACATGCTCTTTTGGATTATTTCACTGTTGTTTTGGTCCAGGTGAAGGATGCCACCCGAAAGATCGCAAAGGCGTTTGCCATCTCTGGCCCGTTCAATGTCCAATTTCTTGTCAAAGGAAATGATGTCTTGGTAAGAAATATCAATGTGCTTGAGAAGCCACTGTCACTGTTAGGCCATGCTGGGCTTTTGTCCCTCTGGTAATCTCTGTGAATACCAGCTGCAGTCACTGAGACCCCTGCAGCTGTTCGTGTCTGAGAGGGGGATGTTGCACCGCATATAATGCCTGTCTTGTTTGAAGGCACGTGTTTTCGGTGGCACTGATCCATCAGTCACAGCCTTGTAAAGCGCTCTGATCCACTGGAAGGAAGATCACTGCATACCTTCTGCAATATGAGCACAGATAGATACAGTACATATTGAAACCAGATATATAGTGTATTCATGAATTACTTCACTGAAGTTCTGCTTTTTCCTTGCTCAGAGAAGAAAACTCGTTTGGAATACATTTTTAAAAAGTAAATACAATAAAAATTAAGGTCAACTAAGTTATTCCTAATTAATTTTCTCTTTCATTTTTAACCAACCAGTAACCAATATATATTTATCACCTACTATGCAGCCATACAGTAGCTACAAACGTATGTAAGATACAGTCTCTGCTCTCAAAGACCTTATAAGTTAGTGAGGAGTAGGAAAAAATGAATTTGAAAATGAATACTATAAAGTTAAGCATAACAAGTGCCTGAGAAGTTGTACAAATACAGTGGTTTTGGAGTTAAAGAACAGAAGGATCACATTTGCCAGTGCATGTGCTCACAGGTGCATGAATATGCATTTGGATATCGTATGGCCACTCGGCCTGGGATCATAAAAAGGTTCAAGGAAGACTTTGGGCTGTGAGCTGTACCTTACAGCATAGCTAAGATTTTGACAAGTTAAAGAAGGAAGAAAAGATATTGCACACAGGTAGAAGATCATCTACAGGGGTGAGAAAAATAGCACAGGTAGGGAGATAGTGAGTAGCTCAATTTAGTGAGATCATTTTTCTAGGTAAATAATATAAGGGTAAGCTTGGAAGTAGGACTAGACCCAGGAAAATGCTCTAAGATGACAGAGAGGTATGTTGAGGCAAGAGGATAAAAAGATTTTGGAGACTGGATTTATCTAATGCCAGTGGGAATCCAATGAGAGCTTTCAGTAGGGGTGTGGTAGTATCTGAGCTCTGATTCCATCATAGTGTGTGGGGATTAGGGAAATCAGATGGAAGACAGTAGAAGTTCAAAGATTAGTTAAAGTCCAAGCAGTGGGGAGAATAGGGAAGGCATTCGCAAAAGAAGTGCCAGTCTCCAGTTAATAATAGTTATAAACCAAGTGTCAGAGAGAATATCAATATTATTTTATTGGCTTTCATCATCTTCTCTCTCCTTTTGGATTTTCTTATCTCTTCAGGTGATTGAGTGCAACCTGAGAGCTTCTCGTTCCTTCCCCTTTGTTTCCAAGACCCTTGGGGTTGACTTTATTGATGTGGCCACAAAGGTGATGATTGGAGAGAAAATTGATGAGCAGCATCTTCCAACACTGGATCGCCCCATAATTCCTGCTGACTATGTTGCGATTAAGGTAATATTTTAAAAAATCTATAAGTCATTTTATAAGTCCAAAAGAAATTAAAGGAGCAATTTTCCATCAAAGATCTCACGACTTTATGAACCTTCTAACTAAAGTTCTAGACTAGCAATTGCTTCCTTTCAGTAATGTAATGCTGGTTGCATGAATGGTAGCTCTATGTGAACTTTTGAGCATTTACAAACATTGTAAAAAAGCATCTAGAATTGTATAAACTCAAGAACAACTACACAAATAAATTAGAAGCTATTTATGCAGCTGACACATAATGGTGCCAGGTTAGTTGGTAAAAAGAAACACTAGATTCCAGACCACCTTGGTTGCTGTCGCTTACCCAGTATTTTCCTCAGTAGTATAATGTTACTATTTGAAAAACTGAAAGGGCAGTTATTGTTTATAGTGATGCTGTGAGGGTCATGGAATCATAATTATATTTTAATAACGCTTAATAATAAAGCCATTGTACTCTGCAAGCTGTCTCAGTATGTTCATGCATGGGGAGTTTATTTATTTATTTATTTATTTATTTATTTATTTATGTTTGGTACCAGGGATCGAACTCGGGTCCTTGCGCTTACAAGGCAGGTGACAGATAAGGGGGAGTTTATAACTATGACTTTTAACTACTTTGCCTGATAGGCATGAGGATTAGTGAGGTATATAAATATTTTTTAACTTAGCTGAAGCACACAATGAAATCAATTTATATTATGTGATATATTTGTGTGACATTGACATATTATGAATGCCCTCAAAAGATTCCTTTTCCTATATGTGCTAGTGGCTTTACCCAAAATAGTGCTATAGCTAAGGCACTGACTCTTGGCTTTTATAGTGGGAGTTTTAAATTGCAGCTACCAATCAAAAATATTTATTAATTTTGCTTAAGTTAATAATTAGGATGCCTTGAATTTTATAGTACTTTGAGATGGAATGTCACTTTTCTTGTTGGGAGAGGTGGCACTTTATTCCTAGAGACTACTACACAAACATAAATTCATAAAGCTTTTAACATTATACAATTATGTATATATATATGCATATAACTTTTTTTTGAAACCAACAGGTAGTAGGAAATGAAAAATATTTTCCACTAGATACTTCACACAAATTTTAAATTGATGTTTTTATCTATATACATAAGAATATATGATTCTTATTAATGTATATGAAAATAATTTCTAAATAAAAGCAATATTATGGATAAATATAAATTTAAAAAGTCATTGTATCTTCCAACTTCTTTCCTTGTTATCATTATGTATGAATCTTAATTTTTTTTCAAATTACCTATTCATGGTCAATCTTGGTTCATAGCAATCCACAGATGGAGGAACGGGGAAGCTGGAGCATATGCATATGTAATAACTTGAAGGAGATGACCTAGTAAAAGGAATTCTTGAGCTAGATTTCCCATGAAAAATTCGAGAAAATTTCTCAGAATCAACAGAATAGTCTAGTCCAGAAAAATGGACATATGCAAGTAAAAAGAACTTGATTCTTAGTGAATCTCACTGATAAAATAAATAAAAAGGAAGCACTTCTGTGTTCCAGTTCATATGAAAAGTTCTGGGGAAAAGTGTTTCTAGGCAGAATGCTTTTCAAAGCCTTAAAAGAGGTGTCAACAACAGAAGTCAGCTTATCGACAGCCTTTTTTAGCAAGGTGGCTTGTTGCAAGTTCAAATGATCAGAACAATAATAGGAGTGTTCCAAAAGCCTATCAAGGAAAAAAAATATGTTTGAGCTCTGTTTTAGGAGAGACCAATGCCCAGTAGATGTTTGAAATCACTCCAATAAGAATATGTGTAAGCCAGATTAGAAGCACTGGTCTAGACTAGTCACAGGGGACCTATTTACAGAAAGAATTTGTGATTATTTAACCCAAGTTTTTGGCTAAGAGCTCAACAAATTCTTGGAACAGAATTTTAAAGCTATTTTTCAAGTCTGATACTTGGACCAGAGATTTTTTTGTATGTCTACCATAGACTAAATGAATCCTGTGAAAGATGATTCACTAAATACATTCATCCTCTCTTATTCTTTCATATCTTTCTCTCACATATTTTTTTCCCCTGTTGTGTCTGACAGGCTCCAATGTTTTCCTGGCCCCGGCTGAGGGATGCTGACCCCATCCTCAGATGTGAGATGGCTTCCACTGGAGAGGTAACGAGTTAACGATCCATAATGCTTTCATTAAATCTACTTTGAAATCCATGGTTTTATTACCTGAATATAGTAAAGTAAGTTAGTTAATAAGTAATGAGAGGAAGTAGAACTTCTACTTTCAGAGGAAGTCTGAAAGGGTTCAAGAATTTTGAAGGAAAGAAATATCTTTTACTCTTTTGGAATAGTGTACATTTTCACTTATATTTCAACATGGGAATATAATCCATGTATTCCTGATTTCTATTTCCATATTACACATTGAGAACAACTTTCAGATATTTCTCTAGATATCTAAGTAAATATGTCCTTAGATATCTCTTTCTCTTTATTTTAAGGTTCTCAGTCTCTCTGTAATAGCAGTTCATCCCTTGCTTTGCTATCATGAAATCAAATTTTTGGATTTTACTAGAAATTTCTAGAATAACAGTGTTAAAAAGACCACACACCTATACAGTGTGGAATCTGCAGATTCATGCAATATTTTAGGATCACTTTTAAAGCAACTTTAACCTTTGGGGTTTATCTAAAAACTATAATGGGACTGGCCACTGGATGTCCCTCTTCCCTTGTGTTGGGATTGTGCCAACTGAAGGTTTCTTTAAGAATGTGAAATGTGTTTTCTCTTAGAGAGCTGTCAGATTCTAGAAAGTTCTCTACATGTCAGTGTCAGGACATTTTATGAATCACCTAGCCCTTGACAGACGTACTAGCTACAACCTTCAGATCCTCATCAGTGCACACTGGAGTGGCAACATCAGACTGTGAGGTGTCATTGTTTCTCTTGGTGTTAAGGAAAATCTGAAAAAGGAGAATATTTAATTACAACAAATGCACGATGCTTTATATGGCTGCCTGGTTACAAAAAAAAATGTGTGATGAGAAGCCAAGTGAGACAAGAAGCCAGGTAATGAGGAGTAACTGAGTATCCTGTTTATATTCGGACTCTTGGAAGAGTGGACTCTTGGTCCCTTGCTACTTCTTTTAATTTAATAGGCAGGAGAGCCTAGCTTTAAAATGAGAGCATATATCACGTTGCCAGTCAGTGTTAGGAGACCCTCTTCAGGTTCATCTTCATCCCGCAGTCAGTAGTATGGGGGCTATTTTCAACTGTCCTGGGGTGGAGGACAGGTGCATATCTGTTTTCCTTCATCCTATTTTCTGTCTTTAGTCTTCTGTGCTTATGTCCTTTCTGCCTTTGCATATACATATTTGGAGTTTTTGAAATGTGAAATTATGAATGAATAAGAAATTCATTCCCCCTTTGGTTGTATCTTTTTCTAAAGTATAAAAAAGAGAATTCTTTCTCTGTTACTAGAAAGAGGCCTTTTCCTAGTGTCATAAAGTATGATTTTGTAACGTCTGTTTTGTAACTGAAATCAGAATGATAATTCTAGCTTAGCTATCTTAATTATGCTTCAAACAGTCTTTCTTCAGCGCTTAAATGGCTTGTGGTAGAATTGCACAAGATTCCAGCTCCTGATCTACACTTGATCTTAGCCAAAAGGCCGAGAAGAGATTCCAGCTCCTGATCTAATTATGAGGGATTTTATTTTCCTGGTGATAAAGTAGGGATGCTAAGTCTTAATCTTTACTGGAATATTCAACTACTTTCTATGGCTTCTCAGAAAATTGCTGAAACATCTTCCGTGTTGCTGTATCTGTACTTGTAAAGGGATTGCACAATTAATTTCAGTAGAGTTTGAGACCCATTAACTTAGGTTGACATTACTTAAGTTATTTGAACAGTATTTGATTAAAATGCTCACTGTAGAGTGAAAAGCAGTTGGTATTTGTGGTCAGCTGAAGGTCATGATCAGGAGAATTTTCCTTGCCTAGTAAAAGAGTCATTTGCTTAAAGAATGAATTCAGCCATCAACGCTGTTTACTGTAATGGTGGCTCTGTACCTGTGTCAAATGGTGATGTGCATGGCAGAAGGACTCCTGTCACGTTAAATTCTACCACTTGCCCTCTGATTATGATGGCTCTTTGACTTACAGTTCGATCTGTAGCACAGTTGCTCTGGATGAAATCTCTGTAAATACTAACATTATATGTTAGTTTGGACCATTTCTCCGGTATTCTGGACTAGTTGCAGGTTATTTTGGTTCATTTTATGAAAATGATAAAAAGGAACAAGCTGTTTTGAGATTTTCATGGGCTTATTGAATTTCTCAGAAGGCATTCTCATAAGCTGCATGAAATGATTCCTCATCAATTGATCAGCAGTTAGTCATTTCTACTACTGACCTATGAATTCATACTCTACGGCACAGTATCTATAACATATACTGTTATTTAAACAGTAAGTCATATTAACATTTGGAAGTTCACCACATTATGGGCCAGAAGCTGTGATTTGTATCCAAACAACTCACAGTAGTATCCAGTCGGTTGCTCCACTGAGTGTTGTTGGATAGAGAAAGAATTGCTTATTCATTCATTATGCTTAATTAAAAACATAAGATACATCTGCCCTGGCCAGCCTTTTATTCCCTGGATTCAGATTGCATGGTCTTTGGGCAGCATCAATAAAATCTAGGGAAGTAGTCTATGAGTAAATTGCTTTCCATTTCTGTTTTTGTTTTGCTTTTTTTGGTTTAACTGTAGCTGGCAGTTATTTGCTTCTTTGTTTTATTATTATTTATTTTTTTCATTTATTCCAAAACAGGTGGCTTGCTTTGGTGAGGGTATTCACACAGCCTTCCTAAAGGCAATGCTTTCTACCGGATTTAAATTACCTCAGAAAGGCATTCTGATTGGAATCCAGGTAAGTGGTGTGTGTCCATGTGTATTTACAGGCCCACTTCCTTCTGGTCCGTCCTTCATATTTCAAATCCTACTAAGTACCAAGGATTCAAAACTGAAGAAATAGAAATTATTGGAGGAATTTTCTCAATTTGACTTTCCATTTTGAAGTCTTAAAGGGCAGTGAGTTAATGAGCTTAAGAAATATTAAAAAAAAAAAAAGAAAAATATTTCGTAGTATACCATCGAAGTTCTTGGAAATATTATTGTTTGGTAAATGTATTCATCAGCTTTTTCTTGCTGGGACACAATACCTGACACCTACAACTTAAAGGAGGAGAGATTTAATTTAGCTCAAGTTTCGGAGGTTTTGAGACCAGGGTTGGGTGTCTCTAAGGAAGGAATTTCATAGTGGAAAGGCATGGTAGAGCAGAGCTGCTTAGTTCTCAGTGACTGGGAAGCAGAGCAGGCAAATAATACCAGAGAGGGATACTGAGGAATAATACATAGTACCCAACGTCATACCTCTGTGACCATCAAAAAACATACAAGAGTGTGTGCTACTAATCTGCTAGGTTTCTTAATCCAATGAAGTTGACAAGTAGGATTAACAATCACAGTAAGCCTTCTAAGTTAAAAGAGGGTAAAGTTCTTGGAAATGAATATATTTATCCAATTAAAAGGGCATTATTGTTTTATCTCAGAAAGTTAAATGTAAATCAGGGTAAAATGGTGGACAGGAAATGTCTAATAACCCTTGAGATGATTATTGCAAGAGTGTGAAAACCCTTCTGTTTATAAATTTCTTGAAAAAAATTAGATGCTTTGCAACTGGTCATTCACTCTCATCTGAGATTAGCAATTTGTGGGTCCTATAAAAATAATATCTGATCTTGTATAATAGCCCTGCTGTGCTTTTAATAAGCTCAAACCCTGTATGGTTACATAAAAATCAATAAAAATATAATTTGAACAATACCAGGTATCTTAAGCCAGTGGGTGATTATTATAGATGCTGGCTCCCTAGGGTGTCTTAATATCATTAAATTAGACTCTGGAGGCTGGACAGGTACTGGCTTTGGAAAAGTTTCTGTAAAGAGTAACTTGGGCTTTTGCCTCAGAAAGGTGCAGAAGGCAATGGTGAGTAGTTAGAGCAGAAGCTAACAAGACGCCTGGCAATTGTGAATCTTAAGGGCAGTTTAGAGACAGATCCCATCGTATAAGTGACTCATCACATTGTAAGTGAGTATTAAGTATTATCAAGTCCCGAGTATGAGAATATTTGCCCTAATTCCAGTTAAGGCTGAAAGTTTAATGTGAGACCTGGAGGGCATTGGGAGGAGATCATGCCCTTAGCCTTCGTCTTCACAGCTAATCATAATAGTGCTAACATTTTAAAATACCAGTTTAAGAAGGCAGTGATGTATAAAATTGTGCCTTGTTTGGTTCCAGTGCTGCAGGGAAATGTGAAGCAGAAATTAATTTGATCCCTATAAAGTATTTGTATGATTTTGGCATTAGTAAAGAAAATTTTGCTCTGCAGGGAAAAAATGGGGATTTTGTAGGGAAGAAAAGAGTTTTCTTGTAGCAATAAGGTTATGTCCATTGAAATTCATCTTTCAATGCATTCTTTTAAAAAGAAATTAATGTTTCAATAACTGTGTGAACTTCGCAAAAGAACATTCTATGTATGAATGCAAAGTGTTAGAAATAAAAAATATATTTTTTAAGTATAAAATTTAAAGAGTATTTTCTAATTAAATTATATTTAAGAAAATATTTACATCTGTGAAAAACGTGACCAGCTGGATTGTAACATTTAGAGATATACAAGAATCATTTTCTGGCTTATTTTTATGGGAGACAAGGAAAAATTTCCATCCCTGATAGTAAATATATAGTCTCTCTAGTGCCACATGTGGGATTTTCATTCATAGTGATTTTTAAACATTTCTAGTCTGATAACTAGCTGAAAAACATGGCAGACTATACCAACTAGACAGTTAATAGCCTTAAAACTCACTAGACATCTTCTTAGCTAGTGTGGGAACAAATCTAATCTCAACTTTTTATTCAACCTTCATAGCAATTGTAGATAAAGTAATCCAGGCTCCACATCTAAGGGCATGTTGTATCCTTTGAAAAACGTTTTATTTAACATGATCTTACTTGGTCGAAAGAATTCATACAGTCTCTTGCAAACACATAACATCAGAACTGAAAAGAACATAAAAAATTACTAATATATAAATGGGATCAAGTCTAGTAAATACATTGGAAAGCATTTGATTGATGGTGAATTATGTGACAAAGCTCTGAGATAGAAAGTCTACAACTGCACTTTGATTTCTTAACATGGTCATTTATTATGATGGTATGTAGACTATATGCACAGAAAAACATTGGTGGGCAATGTTGCTGTTAATTTGATTTATTATTCCTTCATTATCAGTTGGGAGGATGGTCACTATCTGTCCCACTTGAAATAGAGGTATTCTTTTCTTACTCTGACCCAAAAGCCTGCTATGAGTAGAAAGACTTAATGGAGATACCTTGCATTACAGGTTGCAAGAGAAAATTGGAGGAACAGAGACATACTAGAGTATAAGAAAAAGTGACCCTGAAGCAGAAAACATTTTTTCTTGGCATTGGAAGCTTAATATGTGTTGACTTAAATAGGCATTTATAACTGGCAGTTTCCAGCTACTTCTCAAGCTTAGTAGATTGTGTGTGCTTGCTTGTGTGTGTGCATGTGTGGGTGCACACAGGTACTGTGTGACAGTATTCCTACCCTTTTCTCTTTTCTTTCCCACCTTACTCCTTTATGGGCTCTCTATGTTTGCCCTTCCATAGTTAAAACCCATGGATCAAGTTACCTGAGAAGTTTGGAATACTTAAAACATTAATCTTGGATAACTAGGATGTAGGAGAAGAAAGAATCAGGCTTTAGATTTTGTTACCTTAACTATAACAGGTACTGTGTTTCTATCAAGAGACATCAAAATGTCCAGGGCATTTCTATTGTAAAAAAGGTCTAACAGGCTTATGTGGCAACAAAATCATCCTTGATTTTGCAGTAGTTCCAACCACCTTTCATCCCATCACTATTTATTTTTAGTTGCTATAAGTAGGCAGTCTGGCTTGTTTTGAGGTTTTCTAGAACACTCTTTAACAATAAATGATTGACTCTAGAGTAGCTCAAGTGCACTCACTGTCTTTTCCCCTCTGATTGGGCTATTCAGTGATGCTCACAAAGTGGCAAGCACCAACCTGACATCTGCGGCTTCAGCATTGCTCAGAAACACAAAGCAAGCATTTTATTTGAAAAGACAACCCCAAGTGACATGAATAACCTTTTATCTTCAATATGGCATCATTAGGAACAACCATAGAGTTGTCAATCCAGAGGTCCCTGTAAAATCCACGGGCATCACTTAGTATTAACTTGCCTTTCTCTTCTGCCGCCAGGAGTTTGATAAATGTAAAAATGATCATTGGGGGAAATATATATGTATTTCATTTTTAAAGGACTTTCTTTCTTATAAACATTTCCAAGAAAATAAATCAGCTTGTACTTTTCACCTTTAGTAACAAATGGTTTCTTACACAGGTATTTTCAATCAGCTTTTAAATCAGAGGGTACTCAGATCCAAGCTGACAGCTGTAATTTCTTTTTGTAGAGAGGCTGTTTTATGTGTCACAAGTGTTCAATACATATTTGATAGAAGTTTATAATGTGTCTATGGAAGCCAACACCCCAGACCAGAAGGGAGAGTGGTTCCCTGGCTGAGAACTGCCAATACTGTCATGTTGGATATTTATCTTTTCCACTTGGGGGACAGCACAGAAGCAGCTTCATAATGAGGTTCTGCCTGGTGTCTGCAGGTCTTCGAGGACTTTCTGACTTATTTTACTTTAAAATGAGAAAGAAAAATTACATTCTAGAACTCTTCCTGCAACATTTTTCATTGTGACTTTGGCCAAGGTTAATGCATTTTGACCTAAAATTGTGAAAGGAATGAAGGATAGTCTTTCCAGGCCCATTATGTCCCACTTCTAAGCTTGTGTGCACTGGAATCATCCGGAGGGTCTGTGAAATGACAAAGTGCTGGGATCCATGCACAGAGTTCCTGATTTCCTACACCTGGGTGGAGCCCACATTTTCATATTTTTGATAAGTTCTCAGTTGGTGCTGATGTTATTAGCGTGGTAAACACAATTTGAGAAACAATTTACTTGGGGAATGATATTTTAGAAAGTTTTTATCATTTGTATTATCACCATATTTTCAGTGACTTTGTTAGAGCAAAGTTTAAGAGATTGAAAATAGTTATGGGCATGATGAATGCATCAGTTAGTCAATAAGTTTGCTGAACAGTTTTCATATTGAGCCTCTTAGTGTGAATTGGTGCTTACTTATGTCTGTTCTGTGTTTAGCAGAGGTTCAAAATATAATGTTGTATATTAGGGAAATTTAACAAAATGCACAGGTTCATTTTGAATATGTCACGTATATTTGTTGTGTACTGAGGAACTGTAAACTATAAAGAAAACCTAGTTTGGCCTCCAGGTCAGCCCCTTCATTTCCAGCCAGGACCAAACTTGAACATAGGAGTTTCCTGTGCTTCTGCCTAATGTATTTTTAAGAGACTACCACATACCTCATTAAATCGTCCTAATGTCGGTGAGAGTTATTCTCTGGTTTTCTTACTTATCTCTTTTTATTTTTTAATGTCTACCCATGAGCTTTTTCGTAGCTGAGCTCATTTCTTCCTGTTTGATTCTAAGTGGAAATGGAAAGCTATAGCCTGGGCATGGTTACAATTCATGTTCTAGAAGACTGTTATGAATAACTCCTGAGCCCGCCTTTGCTAAGATCCATCCTGTTCCATTTATCTTTTCTCTTTGCTAGTAGTTCCCTCTCATAAAACTGTAGTTCTGGGATTGTGAGGGTCAAAATCTGAAAGAATTTTATATTTGAACACAGACTTTGGGGTCTTTTCTTGGATTTAGATCTGTTCTCCGAGAACTTCTGCATGTAAATATTAGGAAGTTTTATGGGTTGAACTTTATCAACATTGTGCAAGAATCTTGGTGTGCTTTACCACCATTCTTAGTTTATGGCTCTGAAATAAGATCATATCCCTGAATTTTTTGATCATCACTAGCATGATTTCTAAATAGAGAACAAGGCATTTACTAAATTAATCATTTTGCATCATGTCTTTAAAGGCTTTTCACAAGAGAAACAAGCAAAATTGGTCCCATTTAAAGAAGATTTAGTGTGTTTTTGAGTATATATGATTTTAAATACTCTTTTTAGTTCATTTACTGACACTCATGTTGATGAGGTCAAGGTCAGGATAGGCCACTTAGTTTTTTGTCTTTTTCATCATGACTACTATCTTGTAAATATTAGCTGTTTCTACCAGTAGCTGTGTTCAGAAGTGGTGAAGCCTGGATGGCAGTGGTCAGGAGTCCAGAGAAGGCAGGGTGTAGATCATCCAGATGGGGCCTTAGGAAGGACACAGCAATTAACTACCAAAAGTATCTGACCCGGGAACTGGAATATTGGGAAGCCTGTAGGAAGGTCAAATGTACATATATGACAGGGCCATTGGTTTAGGTTTTAAGTATATCAGCTGGTAGAGGAAGCAGGGTCGGAAACTAGGATACAGGGACAGCCTCCAAAAGTCTGGAAAGAACAGTTATTTAAATGACAACAGTTTATATTTATGGAGTATTATTATTGGCCCAATAACACTGCTAAAGTGTAGAACTGACAGTGTGCTTATCATAAATTGGCTTATTGAACAACCACAACTCCACGACACAGGTGCTATTTCCTTTAAAAGATGATAGAGAGGTTAAGATGCTCAAGGTCACAGGGGTGAATAAATTTGGGGGTCTCAAGAAGGAGACTTATCATTGTCATCACTCTCTTAGAAATGAAGAAGGCTCAAAGACATTCACTTTTCTAAGCACACATGATGACGAGTGCATGGAAAAGCCATGGTTTGATATGTAGCTTAGTAACTCCAGTGCTTACTCTTTAAGCACAATCTTGTATTACCTTAGAATAATTGCAAAATTGAGTTTCAAATGATTGAGTTATTGTGGGGATCTGTGCATGAGCCACTAGGACAGTTGGCTGTTACTGAAGGCCATACAAAAATTAGAACTCCACAACTAGAGCAGGAAAAACTTGCTCTTCGGGTCCTAAGCCAGGTGTCTCTGAAATTCTCCCTGACCCAGATAAGTGTCTGCACAGAACTGCAATAGATCTAAACCTACAGACAAAGGCCGAGTAGATTCAGTAGGGAATGAAAGGGTTTGGGAAAAAGGAAAAAAGCAGAGAACAAGACAGTGTGGATGGAATTTCACGTATATTGGAGAATAAATGTGAATTCATTATTGGAAAATAAAAGGAAAAAAATCTTGTTGTCTTTGAATATAAAGCACTCAGTGACATACCATACTGTCTTTCTTGATGGGAACACCATATTGCATATGTCTAAATAAAAAGCATGCATATCAAGGGAGTTAATTTTGCCAAATTCCTTTTCAGCAATCATTCCGTCCAAGATTCCTTGGTGTGGCGGAACAACTACACAATGAAGGTTTTAAGGTAAGCTGTATTATTATCATTTTTCAAGTAGTTTTCTCTCCGCCTTGAAGTCTGTCCACAAAACAAAATACTGCAGAAAAAGGAACAGAAATAGCTCAGACTTTTAACCTGACGAGTCTAACTAACTTTGTACTTTCAAGACTTCAGTATAAGTGCAGCCAGCCAGAGCAGCACTCTTTCCCCAATCCTGCCACTTCAGATGCTACTGTTTCCTTTTTGACTTAGGGAGGGAGGATCCTGGGGTGGCTAAGAAGGGCAAGGGAGGATTCTGAACCCCTTATTTACACTCCCATCCCTCACAACTAACCTTCCAGAAGATTCCCTGGTTTCAGCCATGCCCTCCTGACACAGGCTTGCAGCTGCTACAGAAGAGCACTCCCCAGCTCTTCTCTGGTTTAGTCTAGGAGGGCTCCCTCCTGTGTACTGACCCCCTTCTGTTGCAGCCCAGGCCCACTTAAAATAAAGACTCCGTTTTGGTGTTCCTGTTAAAAAAGAAAGTCTTCAATAGAATAAAATAGAAAAACTAGTTTTATGTTTTAACAAGATTATTACAAACAACAGAAATTGTCGGCTAAAAACTTAGAAAGTTCAGCTGAAGCATAATAGAGACTAGGTTCTGATGCATTTCCGTATATTTTTCTTTTTTACTTTCCTATTTCCATTTGAGATCATACTTTCTGACTTATAGTTATGGGAACAACTTCTTTTCAATGACTATTTCCACATAAAGCCAGGTTCAGTAAAGCAAAATTATTCCCATGGCTCAGGGTGTGGCTGTGGCCATGTGGTTCTGTTGATGGGATAAAAAAAATTCTAAGCCAGGAATAATTCTATATTTTTCTCTTCTACAAAAGCAGTTACAATTGACATTCTTAATGTCTTCCTTTAATCTTTTTTTCCCCCATTAAGTTTATTGGTACATTTTAGGTAAAAAATACATTTACATACATCATTGGGATCTTGTACCATTACATGAGTATCTTGGTTTTTATTTTTTTCACCTTCCCCTGCCCTCCCTTCACCCCCTCCACCCTTCCCTATTTGCAAAGTTTTTGTTTCCATTTTTTTCCTTTTCTCATATTACTTCTTTTTCCTTCTTTCCTTTCCCCTACCCCTCCCACTTCCCCTGCTCCTTTAGACCTTCACTTCCTATTACACAATATCAATTATACATTTTTAAAATTAAAATATCAAGACCTAGGAGACATTAGCAAAGATTTTACAGAATTTAAAAGGATATAGAAAGCATATTTCAAAAATATGTTTTGAAATAAATTTGACAACTTCCAAGAAGTACCTTGGAAGACAAATTAATGAAACTAACTCTGGAGGAAACATAAAACTTGAATAGCACCTATTAAGAAGGTATATTCCTAGCTTGAAAACCTACCTATATGACAACAACAGGCTCGTGTACATTTTAACTGATAAATTATATCAAACTTTTAAAGCAGAAAGAAAAAGGAACACTTCTCCCCTCATTTTAGGAACTCAACATTGTGCTAATCCTAAAACTGGATAAAGATAATAGAAGAAAAAACTATGAACATAGATAGAAATTTGTTTAACAAAACAATCTATTAGAAGTCAGATTTGGCAGTATGTAGAAAGTGGTTTTGTTATAGGGATGGCACTGTTGGTTCAGCATTGGAAGATCCACCCCCAAAAGTCATCATTTTAACAGAGGAAAAGAAAAAGCCATATGATCCTGTCACTAGTTGGAGAAAAAGTATAGGCCTAAATTCCACAGCTGTTCATGGTAAAAGTTACCAGGAGACTAGAAGTAGAACAGAACCTTCTCAACAGATTAAAGATATGTACTCCGTACTTCCAGTGAAAACGCCTTATATGACTTGAGAAGATACAATACTTTCTCCCTAAGGTGGGCAACAAGGTCAGATATGCCTACTCTTCATCTCTCCATTAAACTTTGAAACACAGGCCCAAACCAAAATAGTCTGGCAATAAAATGACACAATTAGGATAGGATTGGCAAGGTAGAAGCAAAATTTTTATATGTAGATGAAGTGATTATCTACAGAGAAAAATACTAAGAAATCTCTAGGAGCCCCTAGAACTTGTATTTGAATTTAGCACTATTAGAAAACACAAGGTATATATAAAAATTCAGGTCTATGTATACTTGGTATAAATGAAGAATTGGATATTGAAATTTAAAAGTTATGTAGGAGTACAAAGGACCTAGAAAAGTAAAAAGAAAAAGAAAAACAAACAGTGTTGGAAGATGTTTAGTACCTAATTTTAAGACTTCTTTTAAAGCTACAGTAATCAAGGCAGTGTCGGTGTAAAGAAAGACATATAGATCACTGGAATAAAACAGAGAATCTAGAAATAGAACCACACATATATGGTCCACTGAGCTTTGAAAGATTATTTAACATTAGCATTTTATAGAATATAAACTCAATTCAAGAGCCGAGGGAGAGATAGTGTTTTCAGCAAATGCTACTAGAACACCTGGTATTTGTATATAAAAAATTAACCTCAACCCTTTATTTCCATACATAAAAATAACTTGAAAGGATGTATGAACCCAAATATGAAAGCCTAAAAGTATAAAACTTTAAGAAGAAATTATAAGGGAAAATGTTTATGAATTTAGGGTAGGCAAGAACTTCTTAGGATACAAAAAACATGATGTATAAAAGAAAAAAATTGATAAATGAGATTCCATCAAAATTTAGAACTTTAAATAACATCATTAAAATGAAAAGTAGTCCTTAAACAGACTATATTTACAATGCATGTAACCTGTGACCAGAATATATAAAGAACTCTTACAGCTCATTAATGGACAACCCAATTAAAAAGTAGACACAAGATGATAAATAGCCTGTGCAGCACAAGGAAAGGTGTGCAACACTAGAATCAGAAAAAAACTAGTCAGTACAATAACAAGATTGAATTATACACTCATTAGGGAGATAAAGTTAAAAGTTTTAAAAGCCTTGTCATGACTTTTTTTGTTGGATCCTCCCCCTTTGTGTTTAATTTGTCACACCCAATGGATTCATTCTGCTGGGTTTCCTGGGGTTGTGATCCTCATTGTCTTTTCCTAGGATATTGTCTAAAAGTTTTTGGAGTGCTGGTTTGGTATTCATGAAGTTCCTAAGGTGCTCTTTATCATGAAAGTATCTTATTTCTCCATCAGTTTTGAAAGTTTTGCAGGGTTCTTCAATCTGGGTTGGAGGCTGTTTTCCTTTAGGGCTTGAAATACATCACTCCAAGCTCTTCTTGCCTTGAGGGTTTGCATTGAGAAGTCTGCTGTGATTCTGATGGGCTTTCTTTTGTATGTAATTTGTTTCTTTTCTCTCACTGCATGTAGAATTTTGTTCTTCTGTTGGGTTTTTGGAATCCTAACTATTATATGCCTATGTGTAGATTTTTTTTGATCAAGGCTAGCTGGAGTCCTGTACGCCTCACTTATCTGTATGTCAATTTCATTTCCCCTGCTTGGGAAATTTTCTGCCATCACTTCTGTGGACAGTTTTTTTTTATGTCATCTGCACTCTCTCCTGTTTCTTCATTGACTCCAATCAGTCTTATGTTATTATTTTCTGCATCATCTAGCAGCTGCTGGATTGATTTCTCATGTTCCCTTACAATTTTAAAGCAATTTTTCTTTTCCTGGTCACTAATTGCAATCTTATCTTCTATATGTGAAATTCTGTCCTCACACTGGTTCATTCTGCTGCATAGACTTTCAATGGGGTTTTTCATCTCCTGGAAATCTGTTTGTATCTGTTTTACGGATTCCATTTGTTTCCTATGTTGAGATTCCATCATGTTCCTCAGCTCCTCTACATTTCATCTGTGTCCTCTCTAGATTTATTAATCGTGTCTTGAACCATGAGCAAAATCTTTGCTGTTATCTGAGTAATTATTTCTGATTTTATTTTTTCCAGATCCTCTTTTGTTGCCAGTTCAGAGAGTCCAGTTGGTTGAGTATCAGATTGTTCCATCTTGTTTCCCTTTGGGGTTGCTGTAGGTGATCTGGAAGTCTGTTTTTGAGGCTTGTTTATGTGTCTTCTTATTTCTCCAGTCAGGGAGTGTGCTTCTGATGCCCACGCGGCTCACCTTCTCTGCCCTAGGAGCATGGAATGGCAGCAGGGGAGCCTCCTCTGGGGTGCTGGGACTGGCTCACCTTCTCTGCCTTAGGAGGGTGGAATGGTGGCTGTGGAGCCTCCTCCTGGGCACTGGGACTAGCTCACCTTCTCTGCCCTAGGAGCATCTCCTTTAATCTTTTAAAAGTGCCCATGCCTCTGAATTCTGAGTTCTAATCTGTATCCTGCGTGCAATATTGATTCTCATGTTTATCAGTTTCTTCTTTAGGTTCTCAATGGTACTTATGCCCCAGGAAGCTTTGGAGCTACAGAATCATTCCCTCTGATACAGTAATGAATTTTTCCATTTTAAATGCAGCTCTTTGCTACAGAAGCCACATCCGATTGGTTGAATGCCAACAATGTTCCTGCCACCCCAGTGGCATGGCCATCTCAGGAGGGACAGAATCCCAGTCTCTCTTCCATCAGAAAGTAAGAACTCAACGGACTGTTTTCCGAGTTGGTCAATACATAGAGGATTAATTGTGTTGGCTAGCGTGATATGAATGTTTCACCTTCCTCAATTGCAAGTCCTTTAAAAGTTCTCTTAGCCAATCAGTTTAACAAATGTGGATGATAGTAAATTAAATTTGCTATTAAATTTGCCATTACTATAGAACACACACTACTGCTTGGGTATGTGTTGTTATGAAACATCTTTAAAATACTTCCTGACAAAAATGCTTTCCTTGACAGACACAATTAAAAGCATGAAGTATACATAAGGTAACACTTTATATTTCAGATCAGACTTATATAGATGAAATATATGTATGTATAAATAATGTAATATTGGTCATCTACAGTTCAGTGAGTTTGTGCATCAATGGATCAGTGAATCAGTCACTCTATTGAGAATTTGCTGCATGCAGGAAACTGTGTTGAGCACTATGATAATGTCATTCATTGGATTGCTTGAGTGGTCACTCCTTTATCAAGTTGTTTTATTATGCCTTAGGCCATATCATCATTAGATTTTGACATTATTTCAGCACATTGTGTGGACCTTCCAGATCAGTGGTCATCAACACTTACAAAACTAAGTGGCATGGGTACCTTGTAGATATTTCTGTCATTCCAAAATGTTCCAGCCTATCCAATAGCTATGTCATACCAATTTCTATGCAATAAACTGTGTGTTAAGGTTTTTGAGAAGTCAACGTGTATATCATTATCAGACTAATAAAAGAATGACATTCTGTACAGACCTTAGCAGACTTCCAAGGATGTTATAAGCCCCCTTGCTTTAGAGTGCTGTAAAACAATAAGCAGTACTACTTCAAGCTTTTGACATTTTGATGTCTCTTAGTATGTGTAGCAGCCCAGCACAGAATTTGAAGTGGTTTAATGGAAAGTCAGGTGACAGAGATTCTCATACATCTACTAAGATGTGATAGAAAAAAAGCAGTGAAGTAGATGTAATGTGGGGGTGGAATCAGGGTGAGGAGGAATCTTCAATGCAGGAGGGTTCACTTTGTGAAAAAACAAAAGAGCTATCAAATTACCAATTCTTAGAATGATCAGGTAGCATATTAAAGAAAAAACAGATTTTGTATCCCATTAGACATTAAGCAGCATTCTTTCAACAACACAATAAAAATTATAATCCCCACATGATAATACTTTGAACATCTACTTAGGAATAGAAGAGGGCAGATGACAGTCAAATCAGTATGGTATTGATTTAAATGGCTAACAGAATAATTTATGCTAGTTTTTTAAAAACTAAATATAAAATATACATCATCACCTCACTGGCAAGTATATATTTGTTTATATTTCCAGATTGATAAGAGATGGCAAAATTGACCTAGTGATTAATCTTCCCAACAACAACACTAAGTTTGTCCATGATAATTATGTGATTCGGAGGACAGCTGTTGACAGTGGAATTGCTCTCCTCACTAATTTTCAGGTATGTTCTTTCTCTTGTATTTAGGCTGCATGTGAGTTTCATTTCTAGCCCTCCCCTAAAAGTGCTAATCTCTCTTTTCCCTTACTTGTAAAAGTCAGAAGAGAGGGAAATTTGGGGGGGTGGGTTAACTTTTAATTTTTATGAGTATATGTTTGCAGTACATAATGATTACATTTACTGTGGGGAATTGGTACATGTACATAACAAATCTCAATTCTTTTAGAGGAGAATTTTTTGTATTGGGGATCAAACTCAGGACCTTGCACTTGCTAGGCAGGCAACAGCACCACTGAGCTAAATCCCCAACCCTAGAGGAGAATTTTTAATAGACTCATAGCAATAATGCTAACAGGGTAAGTCACAGCCTACATGGGACAGTTGGTGATCCAGCAATTGAGATAATCAAAAGCCATGTATATCCTTGGCACTCTCATTACCCATTCAATTATCTTTTGAATGAAAAGTGATCATGTGAAATGGAATAAAGATACAAACTTTCCCACTTCTGTTTCTAAATGAAAGACACCACATAAAAGCAACAGGTTAATAATTGAAAGTCCAGATGTAGTATAATTGCTTGTCCAATTCACAGAAAATGATTATATGAGTTATTTTCATTTTCATTTGTATACAACCCACCAAATTTAATATGGAAAGATTCACAGATTTGAGACTCATTTACTTTCCGTCCATTCTTTTTTTTTCCTAAGGTAGTGTTAATCCCTATGGGGGGAGAAATATGCTTATTTACAGTGAAGTTTGAGAAGAGGGTGAAAATCCCCATGAAATAAAAAAAATGTATGCCTTTCATCCCATTCCTCTTTGAAAATGGAGAGCAGATACTTATGACTTTTCACTCCTGATTCCTTCAACACTCACTTTCATCTCATGTGGGTTGCTAAGATTCTTAACATTTTCTTTGCAGGTGACCAAACTTTTTGCTGAGGCTATGCAGAAATCTCGCAACGTGGACTCCAAGAGTCTTTTCCACTATAGGCAATACAGTGCCAAAAAAGCAGCATAGAGAAGCAAACACCTCAGTTCCATTCTTAAATCACCTGAGCCACGTTTTATCTAAAGGAACTGATTCCTGACTTTGTTTCCCAGAGATGAATATAGACACAAAACTTTATTGCAGTTCACTCTATAGTACTTTATTTGTATCTTTCACAATTAAATTGTTGTCAGTCTATTTTGGAAAATCTTAGAGTCTTTCCTGAGTAGCATGTTCTTCAAGAGATTTTCACCCATTTATTAATGCCTTATATTCAGTGGTCTAGGCTTATCTATGGACTTACTCGGAGTTAACATTTTATGGTGCTGATTAATGATGATCGAGATAGAAATGCTGCTATTCTGTCTTTTGAACTCTCTGTGCTTTAAACATATTTTTGTCCTTGTTTTTAAATAGTATCTGTTAGGGCCAAGGATTTAGCTCAGTGGTTCCGCCGCCTGCCTCACAAGCGCAAGGACCTGAGTTCGATCCCCAGTACCAAAAAAAGAGAAGAATTGAATAGTATCTGCCACCTAGGACACATTAACAGGGCACAGCACTAAAAAATTTGGTAAAAATGAAATATACCTTTAATTTATGAACTTTTCCATTATGATGTTTGTATATTGCTTCCTTTTGATAATCATTCTTACCTATCTGGGAAAGATCATTTTTCCTTCCAAGATACTGAATTTGAAAAATATGACAGAGAGCTTTAGGTTATAGATTTTTTAAAAGGATGCTATCTTCCAGGTTTGTTTTTTTGGAGTACATTGACAGATGGTAGAAAACACTGATGAGGTTATATTCTTTTTTTTTTCTTTGACTCTTATCCTGGGCCAACTGAAATCTTTAGATTTGTGTCATTCACTTTCTATGCTAATTTTGCAATAACTTAGACATGCTAGTAATTCCCTACAGATGACAGATTTTGTTGATCTACTGAGTCCAACAGTGCACTGTGAATTCCATACATGTTAAATATCATTCCTTCTGTGTTTTCAGAAAAGTTCTTTTAGGGCAGCCTGTGTTGCTTTTAAATGTTTTATGTTATTACAAGTGCTTTAATTGTGAACTTTTTAATAAAATAATATTAAGAGATAATTCAGTTGTAGTCCTGAATTTATGTATTTACTTAATACTAGTATACAGTTCAGTTCTATGACAAAAGAGGGTCTGAAGCCAGGATCACACTGCTTGTATCTGTCTATCTATCCTCTCTCTCTCTCCCTCTTCTCTCATCTATCTGTTCATCCATCCACCTACCTATCTACTTCTCTATTTGTGGCACTGGGGTTTGAACCCATAACCTTCACACAGCTATATCGCCAACTCCTTTTTATATTTTTATTTTGATAAATTGCACAGGATGGACTTAAACCTGTTATTCTCCTGCCTCAACTTCCTAGAGTACTGACATTATAGGTTGTGCCACCATTATTTTCTCCATATAAAATCATGTAGGATATTATAAAATTAATGTTGAAAATTGTAAAGCTTTAGCTACTGCATTTGTTTCTAATTCCTCTCTTGCTCATGGGTTTCAGTATAAAGTTTATAATATGGTTATGTGGTTGTATCCTACCTTTGATCTGGATCATTTCCATTATGTTATGACTACATAGTGACTATATATATATATATATATATATATGCATATATATATATATATGCTTTAGATAAAATGTCTTATATAACACAAAGAATAGTAACTGAACCCAATTAGAAGCTGGCCTGTATTATTTGATAGAGAGAGAGCCAGTAGCCAAAGTGATGCCATATCCTGGATTTAATCCCCCAAATATGGCTTTGGTGAAGGTCCTACAACAATGATGCCATGATAGCTTTTATTCCTTTTCTCTCATCCCAGAATGTGTTGATTACCATTTTATATTGCTCTATCTAAAAGTGTTTCAAATTAATTTTTTCTTTCTCTACTATCGGTTGCCAGTGTATATGAAACATTCACTACTGCTTCCTTGTTATGTGACTACTGTAATTGATGATAATTCATTCATTTGGCTGAAAATATTTAATAAAAATTCAGGTGATGTTTTGTCTAGTATGTTCATGATTGCTTTTATGCCTGTTATTTTACTATGTTTCTGTTAATATTCTAATTCTCACCAGTATCAGCATCACCATTACCACCACTATCAAAATAACCAGCTTTATGGTGTGTCTCCTGTTTCTCAGATGGTTCCAAGTACTTTAAATGATTTAACTCACTTAGTCCTCAAAATGCTCCCCTGAGCAATGCTATCTATATTATAAACAAGGAAATTTAGCCATCAGAAGCTAAGTAACATGGTCAAGATCACACAAAATACAATCTCATTATTTTGAAAATTTTATTCTGATACAATGACCATATAGCAATCATTTCTCATGGTAGAGAAGATGCTTGATTTGTCTCTAGAGATCAGAGGAAGATATTTTGAGTAGATGACTTCATACATTTTCTGAAGCAATGTCATATAGTTTCCAGACAACAGGGGAAGCCTTTCATTTAAGGAGCCTATGAGTAATTTGGTATGACTAGGGTATGAGGTATTTGTCAAGAAAAGGGCTAGAGACACAAGTTGAGGCATGGAATTTTTAATAAGATAGGTGTCTTAAATATTTGTATTTGGAAATATTTTTGGACTTAGTGCATTTTACTTATTGGTAATATTTTATTTCATTTGTTTTATGCCATCTATCAATTTATCTAATTGTCTTTATTTTAATAAGGGTCTTATTATTATAACAAAATGGCAAAGGTGTGTTAATTTTATAAAGAAAAGAGGTTTATTTAACTCATAGTTCTGGAAGTTCAAATTCATAGTGTTGGAATCAGCTTGGTTCTGGTAGAGACCTACTACTATCAAGGTAGAAAGATGTGAGGGAAAGATCACATCACTAAACAGAGAGACAGAGAAAGACCCAGATTCAGGGTCAGGCTTTTATAAAATCCCATTTTTAAGAATTAGCCAGAGTCTCATTAGAAAAATCTTCCCAAAGGTTCACTCTCAGTAAACAAAGTACCACTCACAACTCCTGCCCTTTAAAAATCCACACCATTTCTCACATCACTACCTTAGGTACCAAATCGCCAACATTTGAACATTTTAGTGGAACACAGCTAAACCATGTCCATACCATAGCACTATCTCTCATGAATTCACATATCTGTCTATCATCTATAACCATGTATGCATGTGTGAAAACACACAGAGAAGATAAAGATACCCTTTGACCACAAGTGAATAGGTGGTTTGTGGCTGATTTAGAAATGTAACTCATGGTTTGAAATAACTACTACAAATTTGCACAATACTTAATTTTTGTATTGTAGCAATTTAGTAGAGGTTCCCAATTTTATATTGATTTGAATATGTTATTTGTAAGACACAGTAAAATTATAATGATAATAATTAATCAGACAACATTGTTTCTGAATAAATTTTATCTTGTGTTGGTGAAACAATCTTCAGAAAGCAAGAGCAGATTCACTCTGTCCTTGGTGCTGAAAATGAAAATACATTGATTTTTAAATTTTTGTTCCCTTTCTGTTTTTAGATGTTCCAAACTTTAAAAAGATTGTAATACAAATAAATAATCATCCAAAACCTTTGATTGGAGGAGGGAAATTCAAGAAAATAAAAACATGTTTGCATTCAGATTTGCCAAGACTTTGCTCTTTTGGAATGCATTTGTTCTTTCACATAAACAGGTTAACACATTTTTAAATGTCTATATTTTTTATACATCACAAGGGCAGATAACATAGCTACTATGCCTGCAGAGCTGAGTAGTAAATCTATGTAGCTTTTTCCACACAAAGAATTTAATAGCATCTAAGAAGGATGGCTTCTATAGGTTGAGGTGAAAAGCTCATCCAGCTCATGGAATGAAGAAGAGAAAGAACAATCCATTTATAAATTTAGGATTTTACAGCTTTGGAAAGGTAAGTAAAGTATTTTAAATGTACTTCTGTCAAACTTTCCTCTTAAGCAGCATTCCTATTGAAAACTTTTAAAAACAGCTACAACATTCATTAATCTCAACAGCTGCAGGTACTTGAACCTCAGTTTCTACAGTGTCCACAGCCTCTTGAACAATAGAAGTGGAAATTATCAGAGAAACAAACCATGTCTGAATGCAGTTAAGTGCTCTGTAATTACACACCAGCATTACCATTTGGCTGCTGGTGCAGCCCCCTGTGGGCACAGGTGCCATAAATGCTCACACACACCTAATCAAACCCACAAAGGCCTTTCATTATATGTCATTCGAGATACCCTTAGCTTGAAAAAAACTAGCTCAACTGTATTTCTCTCCCTTTTTTCTCTTACCATTTCTTTTTCTTTGTTCTTATATCTAAAAACTCATTTTTCCTAATGACTGTTATGGTTCAATTATATGAGAAGCTGTTGCAACTGGTGAGCAAGAAGGTAATGTGGCAGGAGGAAGAATGTCTCTGCTTCCTCAAGTGGCTCCGTGAGCTTTGTGAAAAATTGGTAATCATTGTCTCTCCTTCTTCTCTTGGGCGTAATGTCGGGTGCAAGAGCTCCAGGAAGAGAATTTAAGTACCAACAGCTGTTGAGATCAATGCAGCAATAGAAAAAAAATCTCAGCACGTCAGAATTAGTACCATTTATGCATGCTTTTTTGTTACTTAAAGATCATTTTGAGTCTTGATGACTTTTGTTTTGTAAAAGACTTGCATCCAGAAAGAAAATTATTAATTTCTTACCAAAAAAAAAATATACAGGCTTTTTCAGGGCAGTAAATGTCCATTTTTTGGAACTACCAGCCTAGTAAATTATTTCTTTACGTATCCCTTAGGAGAAACATACAAATCACAGGGAGAAATTTTGTTTATCAAAGGATGTAACACTAGCCATCTCAATAAAAGTTTAAGATGTTTGTGTCTTCTAAAGACTATTTTCCACACAAAGCTTAATGCTGTCACTATAATGAAAATATGCAAAAAGGGGAGAGAAACCATGTTTAAAATGTCTTATTTACAGAGAGAAATAACTTGAAAATTTTATTTTGTTAATAAAGGTTATGTTCTAATATATAGTGCCCAGATGACTGTTTTCCTTTCTGAAACTTAAGAGGGTTCTGTGATCTCTTTAGTGGTCTTTTTTAAGGTAAAAATGCCTTGAAGGTTGAAGTATGGCAGGGATTTTAGACCTATGTATGCAGAGAAATACCCTGCTAAGTGTTTTCCTAACTCTTAACAAATTTTCTTGCAAAATACTGCAAATGAAATTTATATGGAATAATTTAATTGTATGGTTATATTTACTTAAATTCTCTATTGAAGATAATTTGCATATGGATCATTTTAATTTGTTAATCATTTCTTTTCAATGTATCACTTTTATTAGTGTATATTTGAGATACATGATCAATACATTCTTCATGGTAGTTGTTAGGTATACACGTCACAATGAGTCTTACTTACTTCCCCTTCCTCTCCCCACCATCCTGTCTTAGCCAGTTCCCTGATCCCCTTCCCAACTCTGCAAAGTCAATCGCCCTGTTTCCAAGCATCCATCTTGTATTCTACTTTTTAAATTAATTATACTTTTGTTTTCTCATATAAGCAAACCATGTGATATTATTCATTTTGTGATTGATTTATTTCACATAGCAATATGGTCTCAAAAATCAATCCATTTTCCTGATAAATGATTCAAATTTCTTTTCTTTTTTTTTTTTTGCTTAAATTCTTTTATTGGTACATTTTAGGTGTACAATACATTTACATTTATCATTGGGTACTTGTACCTGCACATGATGTATCTTGGTTCTTATTTTTTCCCCATTCCCTGTGCTCCTTTCCCTATTTACAAAGACTTTGTTTCCATTTTTTCCCTTTCTCACAATTTTTGCTTTCCCTTCTTTACTTTCCCCTACCCCTCCAACTTCCCCTACCCTTTTGGACCTTTTCTTCCTATTTCAAATGATCAATTATTCATTTTAATCATTTTAATCCTTATTCACACTTTCAATTTCTCATACTAGAAAATTTATTTTCTTTATGGCTGAAATGTATGTATTTCTTTATATCTGAAATATATATATTCTTTATGGCTGAAATATATATATATGTATATATATACATATACATATATATATGTATACACACATATATACATATATATACATTCCTCTGTTGATGGGCTCATAAGCTACTTCCAGGATTTAGCTATTGTGAGTTGGGCTGCTATAAACACAAGTATGCGAAGTATCACTGTAATATGATGCCATTAAATCTTTGAGGAAGATACCCAGAAAAGGCATACCTGGATCAAAGTGTTTTCTATTTTTAGTTTTCTGAGAAATCTCCATACTAGTAGTTGTATTAATTTACATTTCACACACAATGTAGGAGGGTTCTTTCCCCCTCTCCCCAATTTTGTCAGCATTTTTTTGAGTTCTTGATGTTAGTCATTCTTTCTGGAGTAAGATGGAACCTCAGTGTTTGGTACTGGGGATCGAACTCAGGACCTTGCACTTGTGAGGCAGGCAGCAGCACCAAGGAACCTCAGTGTTTGATTTGCATTTCTCTAAGGACCAACTATGCCAAACATTTTTTTCATGTACTTATTAGCTATGTGTATTTCTTCTTCTGAGAAGTGCTTATTCATTTTAATTGTCCACTTTTGTTTGAGTCTTTCATTTTGAAGGGTGCAATTTTTTATTTTTTATATATTCTAGATATTAGTTTTGTCTGAGGTGTAGCTGGAATTTTTTTCCCCATTCTGTAAATTTTCTCTTCATTCTGTTATTTGTTTCTTTCGCTGCAATAAAAGCTTTTTAATTTGATAAATCCCATTCATTAATTCTTGGTGTTGTGTACTGTAATTGGGGTTCTGTTCAGAAAGTCATTTCCTATTCCTATGTCTTCAAATTTTACTTAATTTCTTCTACTAGATTTAGTATTTCTGTTTTTATATCTAGGAATTTGATCTTCTGATTTGATTTTGGTACAGGGTGAGAGATATGGGTCTAGATTAAATTTTATGCAAGTGGATTTCAATTTTCCTGCTAGTATTTTTAAAAGAAGATATTTTTTTCTCCAGCATATGTTTTGGGTCCCTTTCTTGAAGATCAGATAGGTGAAGGTACATGGGGATTATTCTGCATGTTCAGTTCTGTTCCTTTGATCACTGTGTCCATTTTTATGGCAGTTCCATGCTATTTTTTCCCCTGTACCTTTGTAATATAATTTGTATCCAGGCTTCTAATGTCTCCCACATTTGCTCTTGTTGCTCAGGATTGCTTTAGCTAGTATATGGAACAGGTGTCTTCTGGTTCCATATAAATTTTAGAATTTTTCTAGTTTTATGAAGAATGCTATTGGCTTTTTTTTTTGCTATTGGCTTTTTGATTAGAACTGCATTAAATTTATATATCATTTTTGATAATAGGGCCATTTTTACAATATTGGCTCTGCCTATTTAGTAACAGGGGATGACTTTCCATTTTCTAATGTCCTCTTTGATCTCTTTTTTCAAAGTACTATAGTTTCCAGTATAGAGATGCTCCATTTCCCTGGTTATGATAATTTCAAAGTATTCAAGTATTTTGGGCTATTGTGAGTAGGACTGTTTTCCTAATTTCTTTCTTTGTGGGTTTATTGTTGACATACGAGTACACTACTAATTTTCATGTATTGATTTTGTATTCTCCTACTTTGCTGAATTATCAGCCATAAGAACCTTGTGGTGGAGTTATTTTCAGTCTTGTAGGTAAAGGACTATGTCATCTATGAATAAGGATAATTTAAATTCTTCCTTTCTTATATGTATTTCTTTTATTTTTTTCTTTCCTGATTGCTCTGCCTAAAATTTCAAGTGATACAATGAATAGGACTGGCAAGATTAGACACCCTTTTCTCAGTCCTACTTTTAGAGAAAATGCTTTCAATTTTTCTCCTTTTAGTATGATGTTGGCAGTAGGTTCATCATACATGTCTCTTATCATTTTGAGGTAAGTTCCTTCTAATCACATTTGCATCATTTTTATCATGTATGAATGTTTAATTTTGTCACGTACTTTTTCTACATCTTTGAGATGACCATGTAATTTGTGTCCCTGCTTCTGTTAATGTGATGTATTACATTATTGATTTATGTATGTTGAACCAACTTGGTCATTATATATGATCTGAGATAAAGTCCACTTGGTCATTATGTATGATGTTTTTGATGATTTGTTTTATTCTGTTTGGCAGTATCTTTTTGAGGATATTTGTATCTATGTTTATTAAAGAGATTGGCTCACAGTTTTCTTTTTTGCTGCTGTTGTTGAATCTTTGTCAGAGTATAATATCAAGGAAATTTTAACTTCTAAAAATGAATTCCACAGCACTCTTTTTCTTTCAGTTTCATGTGAGAGTTTGAGGAATATTGGTGTTAGATGTTTTGTGAAGTTCTGATAGAATTGTGGAGTGAATTCATCAAGTCCTGGCCTCTTAGTTGCTAGAGTTTTTCTAGTGCCTCTATTCCATTGTCTTTTTTTGGTCTATTTTGAGTTTTTATATCTCCTTGGCTTAATTTTGGTAATTCATGTGTGTCTATTCTAGAAACTTCTCAATTTTCTTCTAGGTTCTCCAATATATTAAGGTAAGTTTTTGAAATAGTGTCTTATAATTGTCTGGATTTTGGCAGTGTTCATTGTAATTTCACCTTTTTCATTTCTAATTGCAATGATATGGGTTTCTTCTCTTATTTTGGTTAGTTTGGCTAAGGGTTTATTGATCTTGTTTGTCCCTTCAAAGAATCAACACTTTGATTCATTGATCCTTTGTATTTTTTAAAATTTAAATTTCAGGGCTGGGAGGATTGGCTCGGTGGCACTGTAGCTGCCTCACAAGTACAAGGTCCTAAGTTCGATCCCCAGTACCAAAACAACAAAGCAAAACAAAATTTAAATTTCATTAGTTTCTGCTCTGACCTTTATAAATTTTTTCTTTCTACTCATTTTGGATTTGGATTATCTTTGTTTTCCTAGGATACATCAGTAGGTTATTTATCTGGGATTGCCCTATTATTTCGATGTATGCATTCAAGCTATATACAGTTCCCTCTTAGAACTGCCTTCATGGTGTACCATAGGTTTGATATGTTGAGCTTCCATTGTCATTTGATTCTAGGAAACTTTTAATTTGTTTTCTGATTTCTCCTGTGACATTTTGATTATTCAAGATGTATTAATCTCCATGTGTTTGTCTAGTTTCTGTGGCTTTTTTCTATTGATTTCTAGTTTCATTCCGCTGTGATCTGACAGAATGAAGGAAATTATTTCAATTCTTTTATATTTATTTAAGCATGATTTTTTGGCCTAAAATATGCTCTATTTGGAAAAAGTTCCATGTGCTGTAGGGAAAAATATGTATTCTGTTGTTGAATGAAACACTTTGTAGTTACCTGTATGGTCCATTTGTTAATTGGTATACTTTAACTCTGATATTTCTTTGTTGATTTTTTTTGTTGTTGGACTGATCTGTTTATTCATGAGTTTGATATTAAAGCCCCTGCTATTATTTTGGTGTCTGTGTGGCCTTTATGTCCAGTAGTTTTTGTTTTATAAAGTTCGGTGCACCCCCATGTTTATAGCGGCACAGTTTGTAATAGCTAAAGCTTGGAAACAGCCCAAGTGCTCATCAACTGGAAACTGGATAAAGAAGATGTGGTTTTTTAAAATAAAATGGAGTACTACTCAGCCATAAAGAATGAGAAACTGGAGTCATCTATAGCTAAATGGATGCATATTGAGGCCATACTCTTAAGTGAAATAAATAGGACACACATGTTTAAATACCGAAAAATTTCTCTAGTGTGAGAAACTGAAAATGTGAATAAGGATTAAAAGGATTAATAACTAATAATTGATACTTTGAAATAGGAAAAGGTCCAAAGGGATAGAGGTGGTGGGAGGAGATGGGGAAAGGAAAGAATGGAAAGGAAAAATTATGAGAAAAGAAAAAAAATGGAAATGAAGTCTATGTAAATAGGGAAGGGCGGAGGGGTGAAGGACGCACAGGTAATGGGGAAAAAAATAAAAACCAAGATACATCATGTACAGGTACAAGCACCCAATGATAAATGTAAATGTATTGTGTACCTAAAATGTACCAATAAAAGAATTTAAGCAAAAAATAAATAAATAAAATTGGGTGCATCAATATTTGGTGCATATATATTTACAATTTTATCTCTCCCCTGTGTCAGTATGTAGGGGCCATCTTTGTCTCTTCTGATCAGTTTTGCCACATGAGGCTTTGAAGAGACATCTAGACGCAGCCAAAACACCATTGTGTCTGTAGAACTTAAATTATAGTTTCTGTTCAGGACGCGGACTGTTGAGTACATCACATTTTGATATGAAAAACAACTGAGGTGAGATGTAACTCACTATTTCTTTCCTCAGTTAAAGGGTCTTATCTTCTTTCTTAGCTACAGGGACCTTGAGCCACAATTTATGCTGGGCTTCCAGTTTCAATCTTGTCCTTTGTGTATTCAAGAAGCTAGAGCAGTTTGTGTGCCCTTATAACAGAATCATTGATAAACATTAATTGTTCCCAATCTTTAGACTACTTTCTCTTTGAGACTATAAAAGATCAATACATGTTATCTCCAACTCTAGTTATTGTTCCCTTCGATTAGTGAGTGTTTGTGTGTTTTGTCCTTCCCATGGCATTAAATAATTGTGTCCTTATAGATCTATGAAAGTTTATCCATAATTTCACTCATTCTCTCTCTACTGTAGTTTGCTCTTGGACACTTAGTGTCCATTTTACTTTTTAAAAATTTTCTATTACAGAATAATTTATAAAGAATATTAATATAAATTTATTTTAGATAGAAAATGGATAATTTATTAGTATATAATTTCAGGCATGTAATATCTGTGTATTCTTTTTCCCTTTGTGTCTTACATTTATTCCTTAATTTAACAAATATTTATTTATTTACTTTAAACAATATAGGACACGGATTTTTGAAGCTTACTGTTCTGTGATGAATGCAGAAATTTAAAAATACATAGTGGGACTTGATTAATCCTGTACTAGGGGATTTTAGGGAATTATATGAACACATGATGGGCACAGATCAGGGGAGGCTTTCATGGCAAAATAACATCTAGGCTGAAAACTAAGAGATAAATACGAATTTCCCAGGAAAATAAGAGACATGTTCTACAGTGGAAACCTTCCATGAAGCAAGGAAAGCCGATGGTGTCTGAAAGAAGCTGAGTGTAACTGGAGCAGAGTAGGCAGGGCTGATGGTGAGGCTAGGGAAATAGCACTAACTCCTGAGAGCCTTGTAAATCATGTTAAAGAGTTTGAACATTTTGCTAAGGATAATAAGAAGCCATTGAAAGGTTTTAAGGTAGCAGGTGGCATGATTATGTTTGCATTTGGGGAAAACTCACTTTGACTGCAGAATGTTGAATAGATTGAATAATTCAGGGTTGGAGGCAGAGAGATTAGGAAGTTATTACAAGGAGGAGGGGAAGAATAGAGGAAGAAGAAGATAGAGCTGTTGCTTGGACTAGAATAGCTAGATTAGGAAAGAGAAACCAATTTGAAGTACAATATATTTGGGAGGAAGAGCTGCCGTGATGTATTTGAATGAGTGAAAGGAGGTATTCAGATTCAGAGTTGCACATTATATCATACTTTATATCCTAGAAAAATGAAAAAGAAGTCACTTTTTTTGGCCCTGGAAAGCCCAAAAGTTACAGCAGGCTGGAAATGAGTTCTTTTAGGCATGTGTGAATTACAGTGTCTCTAAGAAGAAAAATGGAAATGGTACATAGTCAGTGGTTAAAGCCAGATATTAGAACCAGTTTTCTTGCATTTGAATCCAGGATCTGATTGCATGATATTGAGCAGTTTATTTAAATTTGTCATACTGTTTCTTCTGTGAAGTAGGAATAATAACATATACTCATAGATTTATTGTAATATTAGATTGAAAAAATATAAATTATGGATTTGAAATAGTGCTGAATATAGAATGGTATGGTGTTAGTCATTACTACTACTGTTGGGTTATTGTTATGGAATATTCAAATGGAGATGTCTAGTAGACATCATATATCTATCTTTAAAGATTGGATTGACATTTATTAACAGTGTGTATCTTAAATATTTTATTTTGGAAATAATCTAGACCTTGAAAGGGAAATCTCTTTTGTTATCATTGACTTTTTACTGATACGAAAGTAAAATTGATGCAATGTTAAAATTAGAGACCCCTGAAAAAAAAGCACTCCAGGGATATGAAATTACAAATTATTATTACTCTTGGTTAAATATATTAGAAAGTGTGTCTCAGTATCATTTTATACTACTTGGAATAAAATAGCAGGTTTCAAAATTCAACAAGGTGAGATAAATAACTGATATATTCATTACAAATAATTTTATTGAAGAAATTATAAATTTACAAAGTAATTTAGTTGTTTTTCAAGAATGGCATTAGTTTGGTAAACAGCTTCTGTGCATGATGGGGTAGGACACTGCACCACTTTGAGGCTGAGTGACAGTAGGATCAGAAAGTCAGGTTCGATTTCTGTCAGAGTCACATATCATACTCTTCATTACCAATGTTGCATAACAAACTATCCTAGAATCTAGTAGCTTAAAGTAACCACTGTATCTTCAGTACTTAGAAATTCTATCAGACTCGACTGTTCTCTTGTGTTGGTACTAAGCAGTGTTTGACTGGTTTCAAGGATCCAAGATGCTTTTGCTCACATGTCCAGTGACTTGGACAGGATGAGTGGAAGTGTGGGCTCAGGCAAGACTTTGGCCAGAAGCCTTCATTTCACCTCTCAATGTGTCAGTGTCAGTGCTGAAAAATGGTGATTGGCTTATCACAGAGTGAGCATTTACAGAGACCCAAATGGTAGCAGCAAGTCTTAGGATATGGTTTTAGGATTGCCAGAATTTGATTACCGTTGCAGTTTGTTGGTTTAAATACATCAGTAACTAAGGCCAGTTCAGAGTCAAGGAGAGAGGAATTAATTTCCCCTTCTCAATTGGTGGACTAGCAAATAATTTGCACCTATATTTAATTAATAATACACTCCTAACTCCAATGAGCAACTTACAAATAATTTTAATTGATCCAGAGGTCTGAAATTCTCTGCAGTTACTATTCCAGTAAACACCATGCATGGTGTTAATCTCAGCAGCAGTATGACACCAGCATTTTCATCTCATTTGAAGGCACACCCAGATTCTCTACAGCACAGAGTAATATTTTGCTGTAGCTAAGTGATACTTTAAAGTCAACTGGGGTCAAGGGCCTGAGATGATAGTAATTTTGGCTGACTCAAAAGCAAAACAGAATCATTACTGGAAATATCTATTTGGAAGAGGCTTAGAAGAGATAGAAGCAGGAATTTATGATGTAGTTACATAGACAGATCTAGGTAACAGACTCTAACCATAGTAACCATGTCACTATCCATTTGGACATTATGCATAGCACACACATGTATACAACTTTTTTTTTTTCATCAATCACAGTACTCTGCATACAGAAAGAATGTGACATGCTGTAAAGAACTGAGTGCTCATGTTTCTTACCCTCTAGTAAAGAGAGAGGCATGCAGTACAATGGTTAAAATCCTGGCTTCTTGAGTTTAAAGTCTGTCTCCAATAACAACTTGCTGCTTGACATTGGTCCAGCAATGTAAACTCCTTGTGCTCAGTTTCCTTAATGATGGTGTAGGGAGAAGTATAGACTTGTAGTGTAGGTAAATAATATAATTCATACACAGTGCTATAGAAAAGTACCTGCCACATAACAAAAACTCAATAAATATTAATACTTAAAGCTACTTTAAAAATAAAATACTGATATCTGAGGACAGCTTAACCTTTTATAGATACAAATGATTTCTGATCCATAATGTCATTGTTAATACACGTTCAATGGATTAAACTACAGCTGACCCACTATAGGATCTGATAAAATCAAAATAAACTTCCAAATTTTTTTATGTTTGCACTCTAAAACACAAAACTATCTAAAAATCAATGAAAATACAGATATCTGGCCGTTCAGATGAGAGAAAAATACCTCTCTTAGCAGATCATGGAGATAGAAGGTCTCTAAATGCAGAGAATGTCAATTGCATAAAAACTACCCAGGAATTTGATCTCTAGTAATTTCCCAAGATATAAGCACTAAACTGAGTTAGTGGAATAGTTGGTCCATCACTACAAAGCAGTGCTATTATCAAAGCTACTCACTAAAAATAGATTGATTAAAAAAACTGTTGGAAAAATAGCCTCAACACATTTGACTCACTAGCTACAATTAAGAAAAAGCCTATTAACAGTAATTGGTGAGTTCTTAGTTTTTATTGTCTTATAAGTGATTTAGATTAATTACATCCATAATAGATTGAAGCTCTTTCCCACTTTAAAGTCGGAGATGGCAGTTTCATAGAATCCAGCCATTTATTGCAATCCTTGAGTATTTTTTTCCCTGCCAAGGCAAATCTGGTACAAAGCCTAGTTCCTCTTAGGATTTGCTGAAAAGTGACAGGTGTTGATTTGTTGGTATCTTTCTCAACAGATCCGAATGAGCTAAACAAAATGACTTCTCTACTCATTTAGGCAGAAAAATAAGTGGGGACACCAGCTAATGAGGGAATGTAGAGTTAGCTGGACTCAGAGCATTCCAAGCTGTGGCAGCTGGAATCAAAAGAGGAATCATGCAGACAGTTGCTCATGTTTATTGCTGAACATGAAATTAGAAAGATGCTTCATCTTCTCCACAGGTGCAAGAGCATATAGTTATTAATTGCAGCAAAACACATTTATTGACAACAGTAAGCCTACAAAATCCCACACTCAGCAAATGACTTTCAAAGTTCATCCAAAAAGCTCTTTAGAATCAATACAAAAGCATTGCACAGTTGACAAGTCTGCACCTAGTAAAATTTTGCATCCTGAAAACACAGCCGAGACTGTCTCTTAATATTGATGTTGCTGAACATTGCCAATGATTTCTTTGTTTTTTCAAAATTAAAAAAACTTAGATAAAAAACTCTAATTTCCAATTGCATTAGCAAGTATGATCAGAATATTAGAATGATTGAAATGATTTTATTTTAGTTTAGATGAGGTATAATAAAGTTTTACCTTTCACTGAATCATGTGACATACTAAGTCATTTTTCTATTAATTTAACAAAAAACTATTGAGGAAATATTATTTGGCAGGTAGTATTTCAGGTGCTGTGGAGAGCATATATATGAGGTGTGGTTAACGCTTACATTAAAAAATTTTATTACAGTAAAAGATACATTATCATTAATTCCCCTCATTGTTCTCCTCCTTGTTTTGCACACATGCCGTCATTCTGGAGCAGTTCAAGAAGTCCTCTTTCCTAAGTGTCCTTAGTTGGTCTATTATGACTGTCCTGATATTCTGAACTGATTAAAAATGTTTACCTTTCATGTCATTTTAACTTTGGGGAAGACCCAAAATTCACGTGGTGCTAAATATGGTAAATAAATGAATAAGGAATTCCTGTCATGTTTTTAATAAGACTGCTTCTCTATTGAATGGCGCTTGGCAAGCAGCATTCACTATGCTTTTGTTCACACTTTATAATAATGTGAAAGGAGACTTCCAGGATTACTTCAGTAAGTGACAGTGGGTGAGACAAGCATGTTTCAGTGAGAAGGAACATTTTGAGGGCTATTAATGATAATGTGTCTTTTATTGTAATACATTTAAAAAATATAAATATTCATCGTATATTTTGACCACACCTCATAAATATATGAGGACTTAAAATTATATGAAATAACTAGAACATACCAAAAGATAGTATTTGATCAAATTGTGAGTTATAATAAAAGGATATTAAAAGATGTCTTAGTTCTGAGGGAGAAAACTCTTGAAGGAGTCACAGAAAGAAAATCCTGAGCTAGGAGATTCTGAGCTAGGTATTAAATGGAGATTATATTTTATGTAGATATATTTTTCAACTTGTCTCATTTCAAATTGGTTTTGTGACAACTTATAGAAATCCATATAGCACAACATGATCAAAATAAATTGAGTAAATACTATGCAATGATTCAGGGTTGAGTTTGGAATTCCAAATGGATACCATAGGTTTCTGTCTGGCTTTGGAGATGGGTCTCATATTTTGCCCTGAGTTTCTTGACAGTCAGAAACAAAAATAAGATTCAGTATAAGAGATATATGATTCCAGATCAGAACACACAAGTTGCTAGTTGTCTATAAATGCCTGGGAGAAATACCTTCTGTAAATCCTTTAGAGAATACTGATAATGTATCAAACCCTCAACATATTTTGGATAATATAAAAACTAGAAAGATTTTATGGTTCTGCATCCTTCAATATAGGCAACTAATCTAATAAACTAGCTTCATGTATTTATTCATTCAACGAAGAAACATTTAAAATATTTGTTGGGAACTTGCTATGTACTGGACACTATTCTAGATACTGGATTAAACTAATGAACAGACAGATAATATGTCAGAGATGATGGCCTGTTTGGAAAATAGGTGAGACACAAATCATTAAACATTTCAAAAAGAGATGACTGTTAGGGAGATAATACAGCAGGATTGTGTGACAGAGAGTGATTTGGAGGATGATTAAAGCCTCTCTGAAAGACAGTACTTGAGGCAGATTCAGGAGGAGAGAAAGAAGTAGTCATGACAAGATTAAGAAGAAAGATTTACTGCCACAGAGAACAGCAATTTTGCAAGATCTCACGGGGAAACACAATCTCAGACAGCTGGAGAAATAACAAGGAAGTTAGTATGGTGGAATAAAAGGGAAAGGAGGTGAGATGCAGTTAGAAGTAGTCATGGTAACCTACAGTGTGACACATATTTTATTCTAAGGGTAATGGGAAATGGATTATATGATGTAGAATACGGGTAACTGAAATCCTCTTTGAGTTCTATCTCTTGTCCAGCACTTTTAAAATATTGAACATCAGATAATTTGAAAACATTTTCTCAGCAAAAACCTGTTAATGAGAAAATCAGCTAACACCAGGGATGTGTGTACCTTATCTTCAATTGCTATTTAATTTGGGTTGAATATTTGATAAGCCATGTGATATTAAATTTTTTAATGTTAATTGTATTCCAACAAATTAGTAAAAGTGTACCAAAGTTCCCAAATTTTTGGCATAAATTTTGTATAACATGGTCATAATAGTTTTATTAAGGTCAAAGCAAGTATTCCCAATATTTGCATTAGCAAAAAACATCAATAAGGCAACAACATAATGACAAATATATTTTGAAAATTTTATTTTATTGGTACACTTTAGTTATACAATATGACAGTCATCATTGGAAATTTTCACCTTTACATAATCTCTCATGGTTCTTCTTTTTTCCCCATTCCCCTGCCTTCTCTTCAACCCCTCCATCCCTCCCTATTTACAAAGACTTTGTTTCTATTTTTTCATTTTCTCATATTAATTCCATTCTCTTCTTTCCTTTCCCCTACCCCTCCCACTTCCCCTTCCCCTTTGTCCATTTTCTTCCTATTTCACATTATTTACTATACCTTTTCATCCTCATTTACACTTTCAGTTTCTCACACTAGAGAAACTATTCGGTACTTACACGTGTGTCCTGTTTCTTTCACTTAAGAGTATCACCTCGATGTGCATCCATATAATCATAAATGTCTCAAATTTCTCATTTTTTATGGCTGAGTAGTACTCCATTTTATTAAAAAACATATTTAATTTATCCACTCTCCAGTTGATGTGCATTTGGGCCATTCCCAAGCTTTAGCAAACTGTGCTGCTATGAACATGGGTGCACATGTATCACTGTGGTATGATACTTTTAATTCTTTGGGGAAGATACCCACCAGGGGAATAGCTGGGTCAAATGGGACTTCCAGTCCTAGTGCTTTGAGGTATCTCTGCACTGATTTCCACAGTGGTTGCACCAGTCTACATTCCCACCAGCAGAGGAGCAGTGTTCCTCTTTCCCCACAGCCCTGCCAGCATTTGTTATTGGTTGATTTCATGATAGCAGCCATTCTTTCTGGGGTGAGGTGGAATCTCAGAGTTGTTTTCATCTGCATCTCTCCAATGACCAGTGATGTTGAACATTTTTTCATAAGTTTATTTGCTATTTCTACTTCTTTGTCTGAGAAATGTCTGTTTATTTCAGATGCCCATTTTTGGACTGGGTCTTTAAATTTGGGAAGTCTAATTTTATTCAGTTCTTTATAGATTCTAGATAGTAGACCTTTGTCTGAGGGACAGCTGGTGAAAAATTTTTCCCACATTCTGGGGTGTCTCTTCACACTGATGGTGGTTTCTTTTGCTGTGCAGAAGCTTTTCAGTGAGAAGAGATCCCACTTGTTGATTGTAGTGCAAGTTCACTGGCAACTGAGGTTTTGTTCATAAAATCTTTTCCTACAACTATGACTTCAAGAGTTCTTCCTAGAGATGACAATCCTAAATATATGTGCACCAAATACAAATGCCCCCAACTATACAAAACAAATATTAATGGACATGAAAAACCAAATAAGCACTAATACAATTGTAGTGGGGGACCTCAACACCCCTCTATCACAAATAGACAGATCAACTAGGAAAAAAATTAACAATGAAATTCTAGAACTAAACGAAGCTATTGAACAAATGGACTTAATAGATGTTGACAGAGTGTTCCACCCCACAAAATCAGAATACACATTCTTTTCAGCTGCACACGGTCATTCCCCAAAATAGATCACATGCTAGCTCATAGGACATATCTAAGTAAATGTAAAAGAATCAAAGTTATCCCCTGTATATTATCAGACCACAGCACAATACAATTGGAGATCAATAACATAAACCGCAAAACACCCACAAACACATGGAAATTGAACAACACCCTCCTGAACAACCAATGGGTAACAGAGGAAATTAAGAAGAAATTAGACAGTTTCTACAAGTAAATGAAAATGCCAGTACAACATACAGGAACCTGTGGGACACAATGAAAGCAGTTCTAAGAGGGAAATTCATAGCAGTGAATGCCCATATTAGGACAACAGAGAGAACTCAGTTAAATAACTTAATGCAGAACCTCAAGGTCCTAGAAAGAGAAGACCATAACAAACCCAAAGCTTGTACAAGAAAGGAAATGATAAAGATCTGAGCAGAAATCAATGCAATAGAGACTAAGAGAACAATACAAAAAATCAATGAATCAAAGAGTTGGTTTTTTGAAAGAATAAATAAAATTGATAAACCTTTAGCTAACCTTATCAAAAAAGGAAATAAAAGGCTCAAATATATGCAATTCAGAATGAAAAAGGTGAAGCCACAACAAATCCAGCAGAAATCCAGAGAATCATCAATATTCACTTTAAGAACCTGTACTCTAATAAAATGGAAAACACAAAAGAAATGGACAGATTCCTAGATACATATGAATTGCCAAAATTAAATGAAGAAGATATAGAAATTCTAAACACCCCAATTACAATGAGTGAAACTGAAAATGTAATTAAAAACTTACCAACAAAAAAAAGCCCAGGTCCTGATGGCTTCACTGCTGAATTCTACAAGACATTTAAAGAAGAACTATTGCCACTACTATTTAAACTCATAGAGGAAATTGAAAGGGAAGCAAGGCTTCCAAATTCATTCCTGGAAGCAAGTGTTACTTTGATTCCAAAACCAGGGAAAGACCCAACCCAAAAAGAGAACTACAGACCAATCTCCCTAATGAACATAGATGCAAAAATCCTCAGGATACTGGCAAACAGAATACAGAGTGTTATCAAGAAGATCATACACCCTGACCAAGTCAGATTTATCCCAGGGATACAAGGATGGTTCATCATCTGTAAATCAATAAATGTAATACACTATATTAACAGAGTCAAGGACAAAAACCACATGATCATCTCAATAGATGCAGAAAAGGCATTTGACAAAATCCAACACCCATTCATGATAAAAATTCTACAGAAAATTGGAATAGGAGGTCTTTATCTCAACCTGATTAAGGCTATCTATGAAAAACCAACAACCAACATCATACTAAATGGTCAAAAACTGAAAACTTTCACACTAAAATCAGGAACAAGACAAGGATGCCCACTATCACCACTCCTGTTCAATATTGTTCTGGAAACATTAGCCATAGCAATTAGACAAGAGAAATAAATAAAAGGAATAAAGATAGTAAAGGAAGAAGTGAAACTCTCACTATTTGCTGATGTTATGATACTTTACATAGAAGACCCAAAAAACTCAGTCAAAAGTCTTCTAGACCTAATTGACAGATTCAGTAGAGTAGCTGGATACAAGGTTAACACCTAAAAAACAATTTCCTTTTTATATGCAAACAGCAGACCCATTGAGAGAGAAATTCGAGAAATAATTCCTTTCACAATAGCATTCTAAAAAAATGAAATATCTAGGAATCAACCTAACAAAGGAAGCAAAAGACCTCTACACTGACAATTACAGCACTCTGAAGAAGGAGATTGAAGAGAATATAAGAAAATGGAAAGATATCCCTTGTTCCTGGGTAGGAAGAACCAATATAGTGAAAATGGACATACTTCCAAAACTACTATATAGATTCAATGCAATGCCAATTGAAATTCCAACAATATACTTTACAGAACTAGAGAAAAAAAATCCAAAAACTCATTTGGAAACAGAAGAAACCTAGAATAGCAAAAGCAATTATAGGCAACAGAGACATGGCTGGGGATATCACAATCCCCAACTTGAAACTATACTACAAAGCTACTGTGATAAAAACAGCATGGTACTGGCAAAGAAACAGACCTGAGGATCAGTGGAATAGATTAGAAGATGCAGAAACAACTCTAGACATACTCAGTCACCTCATCTTTGACAAAGGAGCCAACCACCCTCATTGGAGGAAAGACAGCTTATTTAATAAATGGTGTTGGAAAAACTGGATTTCAACCTATCAGAAATTAACACTAGACCCACGCCTATCACCCTGCACTAAACTAAGATTGAAGTGGATTAAAGATCTAAATTTTAAGTCAGAAACACGAAACTTGCTGGAAGATAAGTTAGGTAGAACTCTTGATGACATTGGCATAGGAAAAGACTTTATGAACAAATCTTCAGTAGCACGGGAGCTAGCACAAAGAATCAACAACTGGGATCTCATCATATTAAAAAGCTTCTGCACTGCAAGAGAAACCACCAACAGAGCTAAGAGTCAACCTACAATGTGGGAAGAAATATTTAGCAGCTGTAACTCAGACAAAGGTCTACTATCAAGAATATATAAAGAACTGAAAAAAATCAGACCTCCCAAATTCAAAGACCCAATTCAAAAATGAGCAACTGAAATGAACAGACATTTCTCAGACAAAGAAGTAAAAACAGCAAGTAAATATATGAAAAAATGTTCCACATCACTGGTCATTCAAGAGATGCAGATGAAAACAACACTGAGATACCACCTCACCCCAGAAAGAATGGCTGCTCTCAAGAAATCAACCAATAACAAATGTTGGTGGGGGTGTGGAGAGAAAGGAACCCTTCTCCATTGTTGGTGGGAATGTAGATTGGTGCAACCACTATGTAAATCAGTATGAGATAACTCAAAGAACTAGGACTAGAGGTCCCATTTGACCCAGCTATTCCTCTACTGGGAATCTTCCCCAAGGAATTAAAAGAATCATACCACAGTGATATATGTGCACCTATGTTTATAGCGACACAATTTGTAATAGTTAAAGCTTGGAAACAGCCCAAATACCCATCGACTGGAAACTGGATAAAGAAGATGTGGGTTTTTTTTTTTTTAAATAAAATGGAGTACTATTCAGCCATAAAGAATGAGAAACTAGAGATATTTATAGCTAAATGGATACATATTGAGGTGATACTCTTAAGTGAAATAAATAGGACACACATGTAAATACCGAATAGTTTCTCTAGTGTGAGAAATTGAAAGTGTAAATAAGGATGAAAATAATTAAAATGAATAAATGATAATTTGAAATAAGAAAAGGTCCAAGGGTTTGGGGATGGTGGAAGTGAAAGGGGAAAGGGAAGAAAGGAAAGAAAAAAATTATGAGAAAAAAAATGGAATCAAACTCTGTGTAGATAGGGAAGGGTGGAGGGGGTGAAGAGTGCACAGGTAATGGGAGAAAAAATAAAAACTAAGATGCATCATGTTCTGGTACAAACACCCAATGATAAATGTAAATGTATTTTATACCTAAAATGTACCAATAAATATATATATTTAAAAAAATTTTAAAAAAGAGTTCTTCCTAAACTCTCTTCCAGCCATTTTAGTGTTTCTGTTTTAATATTTAGATCTTCTAATCCATTTCAATTTTAGTTTAGTACATGGTGAGAGATATAGGACTAGTTTTAGTCTTTAGCAAGTTGAAACCCAATTTTTCCAGCATCATTTCTTAAAGAGGCTATCTTTCCTCCAGTGAGGGTGTTTGGTTCCTTTGTAGAAGATGAGGTGACTGATTGTGTCTGGAGTTGTTTCTGCATCTTCTAATGCAGACCTGAGGATCTGTTTCTTTGCCAATGCCATGCTGTTTTTATCACAGTAGCTTTGTAGTATAGTTTCAAGTTGGGGGTTGTGATACACCCTCCATGTCGCTGTTACCTAGAATTGCTTTTGCTATTCTGGGTCTCTTCTTGTTCCAAATGAATTTTTAGATTGTTCTCTCAAGGTCCTTGAAGTATGCTGCTAGGATTTCAATTGGGATTGCATTGAATCTATATAGCAATTTTGGAAGTATGACCATCATCACTATGTTGATCCTTCCCACCCCATAGCAAGGGATGTCTTTCCATTTTCTGATATCATCTTCAATCTCTCTTTTCAGAGTGCTATAGTTTTCAGAGAAGAGGTCTTTCCTTTCTTTCGTTAGGTTGATTCCTAGGTATTTCAGTTTTTTGGATGCTATTGTGAAAGGAATTATTTGCCCTATTTCTCTCTCAGTGAATCTGTCATTGGTGTAGAGGAAAGCTATTGATTTTTTGTGTGTTGATCTTTTATCCAGCTACTTTAATGAATTTGGTTATCAAGTGTAGAAGACTTTTGGTGGAGTTCTTGGGGTCTTCTATATAGAGTATCATGTCATCTGTACATAATGACTATTTGGCTTCTTCATTTCCTATCTTTATTCTTTTTATTTCTTTCTCTTGTCTAATTTCTGTGGCTAATGTTTCCAAGACTATATTGAACAGAAGTGGTGATAGTGGACATCCTTGTCTTATTCGTGATTTAGTGTGAAGGATTTCAGTTTTTGACCATTTAGTATGATATTGGCTGTTGGTTTTTCATAGATGGCTTTTATCAGATTGAGGTAGTGACCATCTATTCCAATTTTTTGTAGGGTTTTTATCATAAATGCATGTTGGATTTTGTCAAATGTTTTTTTTGCATCTATTGAGATGATCATATGGTTTTTGTCCTTGGCTCTAGTGATATAGTGTATTACATTGATTGATTTGTGCATGTCGAACCATCCCTGCATCCCTGGGATAAACCCCACTTGGTCAGGGTGTATGATCTTCTCGATGATCTTCTGCAATCTATTTACCAGTATCTTATTAAGGATTTTTTCTATGTTCATTAGTGAGATTGGACTATAGTTCTCTTTTTTGGTTGGGTCTTTCTCTGTTTTGGGGTCAAGGTGATGCTTACTTCCAGGAATGAATTTGGGAGTATTGCTTCCCTTTCAATTTCATTGAAAAGTTTAAACAGTAGTGGCAGTAGTTCCTCTCTAAATGTTTTGTAGAATTCTGCAGTGAAGCCTTCAGGACCCAGGCTTTTATTAGTTGGTAAGTTTTTAATTAAATTTTCAATTTCATTGATTGATATTTGTTTGTTTAGAATTTTTAGGTCTTCTTCATTCAACTTTGGTAATTCATATGTATCTAGGAATCTGTACATTTCTTTTGTGTTGTCCATCTTATTGGCATATAGGTTCTCAAAGTAGGTATTGATGATCCTCTGGATTTCTGCTGGGTCTGTTGTAATTTCATCCTTTTCATTTCTAATTGCATGGATTTGGGCCTTTTCTTTCCTTTTTCTGATAAGGTTGGCTAAGGGTCTGTCACTTTTGTTTATTCTTTTGAAGAACCAACTCTTGACTTCATTGATATTTTGTATTATTCTCTTAGTCTTCATTGCATTGATTTCTGCTCTGATCTTTATAAATTGCTCCCTTATATGATCTTTGGGGTTGTCCTGCTCTTCTTTTTCTAGAAGCCTGAGGTTCAGCATCAGGTTGTTTAATTGGGCTTGCTCTGTTTTCCTAATATGTTTATTCACTGATATGAATTTCCCTCATAAGCCTGCTTTCATTGTCCCATAGATTCCCATATGTTGTATTGTCATTGTCATTTAATTGAAGGAGCTGTCTGATTTCTTCTTTACTTTTGTCTGTGACCCATTGTTTATTCAGAAGTGTATTGTTCAATTTCCATGGTTTATGAAATTTTTGTGGTTTCTTTTGCTATTGATCTCCAATTTCATCACATTATGGTCTTATAATATACAGGGGATAACTTCAATTCCTTTGCACTTACTTAAATATATTCTATGAGTGAGTATGTGGTCTATTTTGAAGAATGCCCCATGTGCAGCTGAAAAGAATGTGTATTCTGATTTTGTGGGGTGAAACACTCTGTAAACATCTGTTAAGTTTACTTGTTCAAGAGTTTGATTGAGTTTTAGTATTTTGTGGCTTGTTTTTTGTCTAGTTGAACTATCTATTTGTGACAGTGGGGTATTCAGGTCCCCCACTACTATTGTATTAGGGCTTGTATGATTTTTCATGTCCATTAGTATTTGTTTTATATAGTTGTGTGCACTAGTGTTTGGTGCATAGAAATTTATGGTTGACATCTTTTCCTCTTGGATTGTTCCCTTTACAAGGATGTAGTGTTCATCTTTGTCTTTCTTAATCAGTGTTGATTTGAAATCCACTTGATCTGCAAAGAGGATAGATACTCCTGCTTTTTCTCAGTTTCCTGTCACATGGAGTATTGTTTTCCACCCCTTAACTTTCAGTCTATGAGTTTCTTTTTGAATTAAGTGTGTTTCTTGTGTGCAGGATATTGTTGGATCTTGCTTCTTGACCCATTCTGCCAGTCTATTTCTTTTGATTGGTGAATCGAGACCATTAACATTGATGGTTATAGATGATACATATTGACATCATTGTCATGACTTTTTCTTTGTACTGGGTTCTTCCCCTTTGCTTTTAATTTCTTTTTGTGCTCAGTGGATTCATTCTGCTGGGCTACCTGCAGTTGTGATCCTCATTGCCTTTTCCTAGGATTTTGTCAAAAATTTTTTGGAGTGCTGGTTTGTTATTCATGAAGTTCCTAAGGTGCTCTTTGTCATGAAAGTATCTTATTTCTCCATCAATTTTGAAAGATAGTTTTGCAGGGTACATCAATCTGGGTTGCAGGCTGTTTTCCTTTAGGGCTTCAAATATGTCACTGCAAGCTCTTCTTGCCTTGAGGGTTTTTGTTGACAAGTCTGCTGTGATTCTGATGGGGTTTCCTTTATATGTGATTTATTTTCATTTCTCTAACTGCTTGTAGAACTTTGTTCTTCTGTTGGGTGTCTGGAATCTTAACAATTACATGCCTACATGTAGATTTTTTTTTTTGTCAAGGCTAGTTGGAGTGCCTCACTTATCTGCACATCAATTTCTTTTCCCCTGCTTAGGAAGTTTTCTGCCATCTCTTCTCTGAACAGTTTTTTTTTTATGTCATTTGCACTCTCTCTTGTTTCTTCATTGACTCCAATCAGTCTTATGTTATTTTTCTTTGCATCATCTAGCAGCTGTTGGATTGATTTCTCATGGTCCTTTATAATTTTAAAGCAATTTTTCTTTTCCTGGTCACTAATTGCAATCTTATCTTCTATATCTGAAATTCTGTCCTCACATCGGCTCATTCTGCTGCATAGACTTTCAGTGGAGATTTTAATCTCCTGGAAATCTATTTGCATCTGTTTTATGGATTCCATTTGTTTCCTGTGTTGGGAATCTATCACGTTCCTCAGCTCCTCCATTTTTTTATCTGTGTCTTCTCTAGATTTATTAGTCATGTCTTGCACTAAGCGCAAAATATCTGCTGTTATGTTAGAAATTATTTATGATTTCATTTTTTCCAGATCTTTTGTTGCCAGTTCAGGGAGTCTAGGAGGTTGAGCATCAGAGTGTTCTATCCTGTTTCCCTTTGGGGTTGCTGTAAGTGATTTGGCAATCTGGTTCTGAGGCTTGTTTACCTGTCTTCTCATTTTGACAGGGGTGGGTGGTGCTTCTGGCACCTGCCAGGTTCACCTCGTCTGTGCTGGGAGTGGTGGTAGGTTGACCCGCGAGCCTCCTACTCTGCACTGGGGGCAGTGGCACGTTGACCTGGAAGCCTCTTCTGTGCTGAGAGGTGTAGCCCATTGACCTGGAAGCCTCCTCTGCACTGGGATCTCTGGCACATTGACCCAGAAGCCTCCTCTGTGCTGGGAGCAGTGATAGGTTGGCCCAGGAGCCTCCTACTCTGCACTGGGAGCTGCAGCACATAGATCCGGAAGCCTCCTCTGCATTAGGAGCTGTTATAACTACTAATATTAAACAAAGACTTTTTCTAGTGAATCTCCAAGATAAACTGGTTATAAAAATATATCCCTTGGTAACTAAATGAATTAACCTATGATATAAAGTTGTTAACTACAAGCCAGTTAAGCTTTGGAGGACTGCCAAAATAATTATTAAAGTTTTAGAGTGGGTTATGAGGTCATACTTTCTGGCAGTAATTAGGTGACAAGATCACTTACCTACTGAGGCCACTCTTAGTTGATGGCAATAAAATACAGGGGAGTATATGTAATCATCGCGTCTCTTCCTTTGGTCTCTTCCTCAGAGTAGGGGGAGAGTGATTGTTCAGAGTCAGGTCACCCAGGGAAATGGTCAGCTTTCCATACATGATGGCCTTCTTAATGAAGGGCTGCCTTGGGTAAGAATCTGATCGTTATTCTACTCTAAGTAAGGTTTCCAAAAGAAGAAAGAATTCAAGCTGCTTGACAGTCTCACCAAGAGGGAGAGGAATATTAATTACATAGGGAGGCAATTTAGATGTTCTTGAATTTGTTTTTTTTGAAGATTCAGCTATGTTTTTAAGAAACAATGATGTAATAATGCTATACATTTCTGGTCTGGATTCAGGTACTGGTCTTCGCATGATTGAAGGAATTGATATATTGTCCTACAGTATTTTTAGATTGATATAAAAGCAGGGAGGAGGGAGGAGATGTTTTTTAAAAGTGTATTTTAGAATCGGGAAAACTGAGATTGAGAATTCTGTAACTTCCCTCGCTAATATGATTCCCGCATTTGTCACAAACTAAATTTCTGCAAGTTTCTGAATTCATCCATTTTAATAATCTATATGTCTATTCATGAGAGCTGTATTTCTATTCACTTGATGGTAGGTATGAATCAGAGCCCCTTTAGGAAATAGAGGGTGTATTGCAAAGAGTTATTTGATGAAAATTGAACATAGTGTTGCTGGGCAGTTCTTTTAGAAATGGTTCCTCAAAGAAAACTATTCCAGGTCTTTTTTGTCTCTGACAAAGAAGTGGAAGAGACAAGACAAAAGTGATGCCAAAAGTTTAATTTTAAAATGAGGGGTGGGGGAGTAAGGGAAGAACTAGCTCTGCATGTCAAACTTGGGCCAAACAAAGAGAGAAAAGACCAAGAGGGCAAAAGCCAAAATGCTTCCTAGGTCTGGGAGACCCAGGATGGGCTATCATGAAGAGTCACTGTAGTGAACACCTCATCCCCTTTATGCCATCCACATCACGTGAGAGCTCGCCAGAATTTCTACACAAGGGGTCCTGACAGGTATCTGGCAGGCCCTGGGATCTTGAAATTGACAGGTCCCACCCGCTTCTCCAGCCAACCTGGGGTCTTGTAACTGACATGTCCTGCTTATTTCCCCAGCCAGATTTGCCACACTCTACCTCCTATATCAATGGGACATAGAAAGAACTGGGTGACTTAAAGATAGTCAGCAAGGGATGTTGAAGCACTCAGACAGTAGCAGCAAAGGAAGATTTTAGTAACCATTGCATTGAAGAAATAAGAGTGACTATTGCTGCCACAGCCCAGGAAGACCTGCAGCCATGTAAGAGACTGGATCACAAAGAACAGTGGTAAAAGAAGTGGCAACCGCTTCCAAAATCACAGCTTTGGTGCAACAGGATCAGCAGGAGCATGAGTCAAGGGAATACAAACTGGACCATTCACTCCTTCCTTCCAGTCTCTTGCTGGTGCCTGCATTGTTAACTCTGACAATAAATCCATAGAGCTTTAGTTTTCTAGCAGCACAGAGTGGGGTTGGAAAAGGCAGATAATGGGTCTGGAGGGGAAGAGCATTTTAAACTGTTGTATTTATTCAATGTGATTTATTAATAGGCTGTCCTTCTTGTTATTCTTCACCTTTCATTAATCTTCTAGTTAATTTTCACTGTTAGTTTTTCTTTGACAAGTTTAGCTTATCTTGTTCTAAAATTTTGCTGTAGTAAATATTGTTTTTGAAGCATAACTACATACTGAAATGCACCCATATTGTAAATATCCAGCCTGATGAAGTTTTACAAAGTGCACCTACCCATGAAATGCTCACCCAGATCAAGCAACAGAAAACAACTAACTCCCTAAAAGCCCTTTTGGGTCCTTACCTCTTCAGTAGGATGACCATAGTCTTATTTCTAGCACTAGAGATAAGCTATGTCTGCTCTGACTTTATATAAACACCATCAGACATCATATATTCTGTTGGTCTGACTTTCTTGGCTCAAAAACATGTATAAGTTTTATTCATGTTGTTGTGTATACCTGTAGATTGTTTATTCTCATCACTGAATCATAATACATTATGTGAATATACTATCCTTTAACCCTATAATGAACATTTTGGTTGTTGCTCTGAGTGGTGCCTATGTGGTCTGCTTTAGTGGCTGTTGCCAGTGTTTTGAAGTTTTTCCTCTTTTTTCCACAGCAGTGAGTGAGCCCTATTTGCTCCACCCCCACATTTGTCTGTTTCTGTTTTGTTATTTTAGCTATTGTGGTGGATGTGCAGTGATTACTGCAGTGTGGTTTATATTTGCATTTCTGTGATGATAAGTGAAGCCGAATGTCTTTTTATATTTTCATTGACCATCTAGACAGCCACTATTGTGCACTGCTTGCTGAGATCTCTTCCCAATCTTTGATTAGGTTATTTTCTTTTTCCTTACTGTTAGGGGTGCTTTATATATTCTGGATCTGAGGCCTCTTTTGAATATAGTTGAGAGTGTGTGTGCGTGTGTGTGTGTGTTGCAAATTTCTTCCATTCTATGATGTGTCTTTTGCAGAATTTTAATGATGTGTTTGGATAGATAAATCTTAAATCTGAACTATTAAATTTAACAATGGTTTGCTTTGTGGTTAGCACAATTTGTATTCATTTCAGAATTTTTTTTTGCCTGTTTACCCAAATGTCATGATGTGCTTGCTTATATTTTTAATTTAAGAGCTTTACAGGTTTCTCTTTCACATTTACATTTGCAATCCATCTAGAATTTATTTTTTGCACATAGTGTGAAGAGGTAAGATTTATTGCTTTTTTAGTCCTTCTATTGAAAAGAATATTCTTTCTCCTCTGTGTTGTTTGTTTTCAATTTATTAGAGTCACTTTAAATTTATAAATTAATTCATGGCGCTCTGGCATTCAAGAAAAGGGATTGTTTATCACGTAGTCTATCTAGCCTTTGGGGGGGGTGTTGGTAACATTTTAATATTTCCTACATAAAGATCTTGTATTCTTCCTGTTTGTGCCTAATTATTTTTCAAAGTCTCCTCTGCAAAATACATATTTTCTCACATTATATCCTGTAATAGGCTTTTATTTGTATATATTGAGGCTATTATTTTCATATATTGATTTTTGTACACAGCTATTTTACTGACGTCCTTTATTATTATTTTCAGTTATTTATCTTAGGTTTTTCTTCTGCAAATAATTATTTTCCTCTTTCTGTTTGAATTTTTACTTAGCTTTCAGCTGGTTCTTAAAGTTATAAACAGTAGAGAGAGCTAATACAACTGTTGTGTTTCTGACATTAAGAACATGCTTCTAGGCTTTTTCAGCTAAGCATAATCATGTAAAACAATTGCCCATCAGTTTCTTTTATTGTATTTAGATTTTAATTTTCATATTTATGAACGAGATTAGTCTGTTTTGTTCTTTTCTGTTTTATTTTAGTGTAGTTTAAAATACATTAGGGGTTTAAAAATTAAAGACATGATATCAATCCCCTTTGAAGTTTTCTAGGACTAGTGTATTTTGTTGAGGAAAGGATAAATCATTTAATCTAAAAAACTGTTCTGTTTAGATTTCCTGTCTTTTTTGTGTTTGTTTGGGAAACTTTTTTTAGAAAAACAATTCATATATTTGTGCTTGAAAATAAATTTGTTTTGAGCTAAATTCCTTCATGTTTTGAAAAATATTATATATTACTGATTTTCTACTATTATTATCCTTTTGCATTTTTATGCTGTCCTGCTATTCAATTTTTTGCTATTTGATAGTTTGTGTACTGTCACCTTTTTCCAATGAGTAGCCTGCATATAGTTATTAATAGTTCTAAGTGTTCCTCTTTTTCTCAAGTCATCTTTTTTTGCTGTTTCCTTTACTAATTATATTCTCAAATTTCTTAGGAAGCTTTGTTATTTTTTTGTAACATCATGCATCGATTGCTCTATTAATTTAGTTTTACTTTTTTATAATTAAGATGTCATCAATGTTCAGAATTCTACTGAAGCTCTTATCTGAGTCGCAATTATTCTTATGTCATTGTTTTTGAATTATTTCCTAAATCTGCAACTTGAGCCCTGAAGTTTTAATTCAATAATTTTTAATAAATAATTTTAAATAATTTTAATTCAATAATTTTCAATAAAAAGCATTATAGTTCCAAGATATTATTTTTTAACTTGAAAAGTCTTTTCTATTTTATAAAAGTGAAAAATCTCAAATATTGCATTTAGAAATTTTTATAGAAAAACATTTATTAGTACATTTTAGACGTACATAATGATAACACTCATTGTAGGGGAATTTGCATCTGCAATGGTACATTCTACCCCTTTTTTCCCATTGCATTTAAAAATTGTTAATGGTGTTTCTTTGTAATTTTACATATGATAACTATATTTTAATTTCTATGAATATATAGGACAAAGTACATATTTAATATTTATTCATGTGATTCACATGTTATGGCCTGAGATAAGTGGTTTTGTGTATATTTCTCTTAATTTGTTTTGCATTTCACTGTTGTACATGGTACATAGTCATGGCACTAACATAATTATTATATATTGTAAACTTTATTATGAAAATGTCTTATATTATTACTTTTGTCTCTGTGCTTAGCTTGGTTATTTAGCTATTATGTTCATGACAAACCAATGATTTTCTTATTTTTATTTATTTATTGTCTTTAAATTTGCACTTGCTGTGTAAGTCTTTGCTTATATTTTTTTCAGCCTTTAAAGTTAATTTTGTTCCAATGATGGGAATTTTTTTCACATCTCCTATCTTTAGATCTGGTTTTGTGAGATAATTAGTGAGTCTGTCTTTTGTTCATTTGTTTTGGTAATACAGTGGACCCTTGAGTTATAGCTGGCCTCACATACAAACAAGTTGGATTATGATAGGAATTTTAGTTTTAGCTTTCGAGCAAAGTCTTGAGTTAGGACCTGAATGCTGGTCTTTCCTTTGTGGGGTTAATTGAGATATCCTGGGCCAATGTCTCTCTAAGGACACTGAGATCTGCCTGGAAGAAAGTGTGGTCTAAAATTACACAGGAGAGAGACTTTGAAGGCTATGTAGAGGAGCCTGAGCCTTCAATTGACCCTTTGGTTGATGACATGGTCACTATAGCAGAATCCATGGGCTTGCAGGTAGATAGTGGTGATGTTGAGGAACTGGTGGAGGAACATTCAGAGGAATTATCTACAGAGGAACTTCAGCAACTTCTGACTGAGCAACAGAGAATGGCAGCTGAGGAGCTTTCTGAAATGGAGGGGGAGTATAAACAATCAGTGTGGCAAAGTTCTTCTGAAATAAAGGAAATTCTGAAAAAAAGGAAATTCTGAAAAACTGGACAGAGCTACAAACATTTATAGAGAAGACCTACCTAGAAAGAGAAAAAGCCCATCATTGCATTCATTTGCTTAATGACGGTCATGTCATACTACAGAACAGTGTTAAAGAAAAGACAGAAACAGACAGCCTTAGAACAGTTTTTAGTTCTGAAAATGAGTCAGAAGCAGGTCCTAGTGGGCTACAGACTCTCCCAAGGAGAGAAAGGACACCAGAGAGTCAGATTCCTGATGTTCTTATGGAATGGGACTCTCCTAAACAATAACCACCTTCCATTTTATCCTCCCCACAAGCCAAAGATGTCAACTTGAATGGTGACTGCAGCATGACATTGTTCTTTCTGGTAAACTAGGCATACTTCATTACTTTTTGATGAATACACTAGGAAAATTATTGTTTTTTCTGGTAAATTTCACACATTATACAACCCTTTTGTATGATGAAAAGGTTAGTTAAGAGGTGCTTTAGTTTGGAACACATTATGGGTATCTCCATTATTTCTTATGGGAAAAATAGGCTTGACTTACAACCAACTTGGATTACAACCAGCCTTTGAGAACAAATTGAGTTCATAAGTCAAGGGCCCACTGTACATAGGATATGTTTCAACTCTTTATTTTAGAACTGTTTTAGGTTAACACAAAAATAATGAAGACAGTACAAACAGTTCCCATATAACCAATACTCATTTTCCCCCATTAGATTCATCTTACATTATTATGGCATATTTGTCATAACTAATAAGCAGAATTGATAAATTATTATTACCTAAAGAATGTACTTTACAGGGCTGGAGATTTAGCTCAATAGCACCACGCCTGCCTCATAATTGCAAGGTCCTAAGTTTGATCCCCAGTACAAAAAATATATGTACACTTTACATTTTACATTTTCTTAGTGTTGTTCTAATGTTCTTTCTCTGTCCAGGATCTCAATATATTTTGTTGTCTTATCTCCTTAGGCTTTCTTTGTTGTAAACATTTTTCAGATTATTACAGTTTATGAGGACTGATTTTGTCTTGAGATTTCATGTCTAGGTTTTCAGGAATACTGGTCAAGCATTCTGTAGAAAGTCCTTCAAGTGAAATTTATCTGAAATTTTCCTCATGATTAGACTGAAGTTATGTGTTTTCGGGAAGGATACCACAAAGGTAAAATACCATTTTTACACTCTTCTTTGAAAAATGACTTTGATTTCTCCAATTCCATTCTGTACTTTTGGGAAGGAAACTGCTATGCCCACCCCATAGTTAAGGAGTGAAGAAGTCTGCTCCACTTCCTCAAGAGCAGGTGATCTGTTAAGTTATTTAGAATCAGCATTGTAGATTTATCTGTTTTCCAAAATTTACTAATGTATTAAATCATTTATTTATATCAGAGTGGACTAAAACATATTTATTTTCTACATTGTGTTATAATCCATACAATTTTATTTATTTTATTGGTGAGATTGTTCCAGTTTTGCCCATTGGAAGGTCCTTCACTTGGCCTTTGAAAGCCTATGTTTCCCTTTGTCCTATTCTTACCCATTATTATAACTTAAAAAAAAATTTTTTTGCTTAAATTCTTTTATTGGTACATTTTAGGTACACAATACATTTAGATTTATCATTGGGTGCTTCTACCTGTAAATGATGTATCTTGGTTCTTATTTTTTCCCCATTACCTGTGCCCCCCTTCACCCTATTATAACTTTTTAAATTTTAATTTTTAAATGTTTTATCACCTTTTACTTTCTGACTCTACAAGTTTACAAGGTACTCCAGGCTCATCTTGTATATCTCCTGACCTGATCCTAGAATCAGCCATTTCCCCAAAGGCCTGTAACTTTTAATCATGATTGTGTACCTGATTGGATTAAGTGATGAACAGCAGATTAGTACAGCACTCTTCTGGGTGTGTCTGTGAGGGTTCCCAGAGATGATTGGCATGTAGGCCATCAAATTGAAGGGGGGGATTGTGAATGGCACATTCCAATAGGCTTGCTGCCCAGATGGAATGAAAAAGGGAAGAAGGAGCAAGTAAGCGTGCATTTGAAAAGCTCCATTCTACTGAAGTGGGTGTGTCTTTTGCTACTGCCATTGTCTGTGGACATCAGACTCCAGGTTTCAGCCTTACAATGCAGATGCTCATCAGTGACTCTCCAAGGAGCTTTCAGGCCTTCAGTCTTATATTGGTACAGTATCCCTAATTCTCTTGTTTTGTAGCTTCCAGCTTCTTGGCTGAGCAGCTATTGGATTCTATAGTTCTCCAGTGCATAGAGCCATTGTGGACTCTCTGGCTTCTGATCCTGTAAGGGTACTTAATAACTCCCTTTGCATGTATATAGTTTATTTTCTATTCCCTTCCTTTAGAGAACCTCAACTTAATTAGGGCCCCAATTTATTTTATTGGAGAGTAGTATTAGAAAGCAAAATCAGCCATGCATGCTGTATACATATAAGGAAAATCACACTGCACCTCATTAATATGTACAAAATTAATTAAATTTTTGTTACTTAAAAATGAAAAACAAAAGGTTTTTAAAGCCAACATCTGGGTGTTATATATGACCATTACTGAGGAGGTGTCATTGCTTCTTGGCCTTGTCAACTGAAAGAGCAAGGGACTATGTGGATGTATGCTAGCCTATGTATACAGATATACATGTAAATATTTTATGTATACCCATCTGTACGTACATTATTATAGTTGCTTTAGTTACTTTCTTTGTTACTTAAACACAATACTCAACACCTGCAAATTAAAGGAGAGGTTTACTTTGGGTCATGGTTAGAGTCCATGTTTGGCTGGCTCCAGGGCAGGACTGCATGGCACACGGGCTTGGCTAGAGAAGCTGCTCATGTCATGGTGGTGGGGACAGAGAGGGGGAAAGGCCAAGCTGGGGAAGGAGATTAACATTTCCAGGCCAACCCCAGAGAATCATCTCTTCTGAACAGATCCTACCTCCTAACAACAAATCAGCTATTTAACCTCCATCAGAAAATCAGTTTCCAATAGACCTCCTACCTGTGAGAATAGGAGGCTTGGTGGGGGCATTATATATAAACCATAGCAGCTATTTTAATAGACCTGCATTGAGCCCCATCTCTGAGCAACTGGGGGATGACTAGATATAGAACTCTAGGCTGGCATTATGGTTGTGTTTTTCTTTCAATAGTTTAAATATTATATTCTTTGGTTGCATGATTTCTGATAAGACGATTTTGTAATCCTCATTCCTTTCCTGTTATTGGTAAGGAATTTTTCCCTTCTGTTTTCTTTTAAGATTTTCTTTTATATTTATATTTCTGTAATTTGAATATGATAAACATAGGTCTGGGTTTATTTTAGCATTTATTCTTGGTATATATCCTAGATCTGTAGCTCATAAACTCATTATTCTTGGAAAATTCTGTACCTTTAATATTTCAAATATTTTCCTTCCTCTTTTTACTTCTTCTTTAGCAATCTTAATTATGCAAACATTGTACATTTGAAATTGTTCCACAGTTCTTGGATGTTCTGTTCTCCTCTGTATTATTCTTTTCACTTTGATTTTCAACTTGTCAAGTTTCACAGATTGTCTTTCCCTACTTCTTTTCTAGTTTTTTTAAAATGTATATCTATATATGAATCTATACAGAGGGAGAGAGTCCTAGATATATTTATATCATATATAGACACAGACACATTTTTCTACTACTTATATTTAAGAATAAACAATAATGAAATGAGTGTATCTTTCCTTCTTTTTACTCCCGCTCTCTTTAAAATGATTTCCATGGATTACGTTAGTTTTCTTTGGTTTTGGTTAACTATTTACCTTGAATGAACTTATATCCCTTCACTGGCTTAGTAAATGTGAATAACACCTTTTATATTCTGTATATGAAACATGAGGGTATCAGTATAATATGCTTCCTTATCCTTCTCTTCCCATTTATATTTTCTGTCATTTAAAATTCATTTTGTTTCCCTAAATCTCATATTCATATCTATTTTTATGTTTTTAGCATTATCGTCGCCTTTTTGTTGTCTTTTTGATGGATTTCGGTTTTGTGAATCTTTCTCATTTCTTGTGCACTACATAAGATTATCTTTCATCACCCTCTGTTGTCTTGCTATATATTTTCTGAGTTCTTGTATTTCTTTGAACTTTCTGATTAATTTACTTGGTTACTTTGAATTCATACCAGTGTACTTGCCCAAGATTTTCATCTGCTTGGTGACAATATATTCCTTTAGCTATTGCTTTTGGTTTACCAGTCGTTTTCTTGTTTCTTTCTTCTTCAATTCTTTTAAAGTAATACTATGGTGTATCCTCTTTTTGTTATATATAATACAATCTTGATTGAAAGGAATAACCACATCTGAGTCAGCTATTTGTACCAAGTTTACATGAACCGGTTCTTGGGCAGTAGTATAACTGGCAGAGATTTATTTGCATGTGAGTTGCCTAGTGTTTATTTGTCTTCTTCTCTATACAAACCACTGGACAGATTTAATTCAGTCTCCTCTTAGTCTCACCCACAGACTATTTTCTGTAAAAATGATCTTTCTGTTCTCTGGCTATGGTAGAGAAATTTCAGTCTCCAGTTCCCTTACCCACTTTCTGTTGTTTTATACAATGAATATTGGTCAGAACCCCAATAAAAGCAGGTGGTTACTTTAAATGGAGTAGTTGAAGACAATTTAATGAAAAATGAGGATATAGACAAGCATAAAGGTTTCTGCTAAGAGATGATGAAATAGCAGAAGACTAACAATAGGGAAACGGGCTCTCCAAGTTGAGAGGGGAGAGAGAGACAGAGAGAGAGAGAGAGATCTCCCAACAGGATCTGTATCCTTTGGTAAAGGACTGACAACCTATAACTCAATAGGGAACAAATATTTCAACCATATTTTCTTCCTCCACTACTATTTCCTGGGTGATCCCCATTACACAAAGCTAGTTTGAAACTATGTGCAGAAACACTTGGGTAATACAGTTCCTAGAGGTCGACTGACAGTGGACCAGGCAGGCTGTAAGGAGTGTAGAGTGTATCTGCAGGAGGAAACAGACAATAATCAAGCTTATAAGAAACTTTGGTTTTGAATTTAAGGGCTTCTCTTCTATTTTAAATGAGTGAGATGTTAGACAAAACATGGACAACTTTTAGATACATACCAATGGTTTTCTTTTCTTTGTATATTCTTGCATTCTTACTTTGCCTGCATTGAATGTGACAACTTTATCCATGTTTTATTTTATGGATGTCTATGAATTTTACTCAAGGTAAATTTGAAATGTTTGTTTCTTGTTGTTGTATTGGATGATTGTTAATAGGATAAGGGGGAAGAGATGACATCACTCTGAAATATGACAATGATTTGCAAAAGTATGGGGCTGGACATGAAGATGACTTTTGGGAAGCTACTACAATATTCTAGATGTAGATGATGACAACTTAGATTTGGGCGGTGATTATAGAAATGCTAGGAAGTGCATGGATTCCAAAAATACGTGAAATATTTAATTGGGGCATGTTGACTGGTTGAACATGATGGATGAAGTAGAAATAGGCTTAGGGAATTCCCATATACCTGGCCTACTCAACTCTGTTGATGGTGATTTCATTCACTGAGGAAGTTGTTTCACAATAAGGAACTTATCTTCACCACCTTACTTTCTTGACTTCTCATTCCTCATATTTAAGATCCTAAAGAACAACTTAAAGAAACATAGACAACCTTAAAACTATACTTACTTATAGAAGTAAGTCTGTAAGATTAAACCTTACCAGTAGAACATGCCTAAAATCTTTGTATGTTTTCTTCCCAGATCATAAATTAGTATAGTAATGCCTCGGTTCACAAACGCTTCTGTTTGCAAACAATTTGGTTCCCAAACAAAAGCATTTGGCAAAATTTTGCTTCCATTTGCAAACTCAGTATTGGGTGACAAACAGGGCCACGGCCGTCTTCCCCCAAGTCATAAAACAAATTAAGTTAATAGACCCAAGAACCATTCTATATGGAATCTTTCTTTATGTCCTTCCACTTTATAATCTAAATGTCTTTTTCTTCCCCATTTAGCAGTACAAAGGCAAGAGGATGTAGCATAAGAGAATATTGAGGCTTTTGGATGTGCAGCGTTTAGAAAGGACTGGTGCCGCTATGTGGGAAGAGGAGATATGTTCTCTATTCAGTTGGAGAATGATCTTTTTGGTCACTTTCAAGAGTACAAGTGTGATATCCCACAGGAGAGATTAAAACATTATTATTTAACCCATTCTGGAGTCTGAATTGAGAAATTTATTTGGAATTTGGGAGCTCTGTTCCTGTGTGTGTGTTCAATAATATGTGGAAAAGAGTAGGCCATAGCCCATACTACATAAACTTCCCTCCTCCCTGAACAGTAGATACTCCATTTTATTAGAGTACAAAAGTTAATTGTGCAATAAAAGTGTTTCTTATCCCTAACTGTCCTACGTTCTTTGTATAAGTTTATGTATATACACTCAGATTATACATTTGGGGAGGGGCAGGATTGATATATTGAGTTTTAGGCACCTGTGAGATGTCCAAGTGCAGACAATCTGAGTCTCAAAAGGGAGGCCTGAGTTGGAAATGTATTTACTGTCATATGTAAAGTAGTGGAAGCTCTAGGAGTGCATGAGATGGGCTAGGAGCAAAGCTCAGACTGAGAAGAGGAGCACTGTGGAACCAGGGATTTGCACTGTCACTCTCCCCACCTCCAGCTACCTGCATGAAAAAGTGGGTAGACCCAATAGAAAGCAGAGACAAGGAAGGTAGAAAACTATTTACAAAAGTTGTAGAGAGGAAGAAGGGAAGCTTAGGAGAATGGGTTCAATGATTGTTTTGCTTTCCTTTTGAAGGGGATGATTAAAGTATGTTTAACACTAAAGGAAAAAATTGGGGAAGAGATTTAGCATAGAGATGGGAGGAGAATCTTTAGCCAGAGTCAAGACAAGGTGGCAGCTAAGGGGTCCAACTAGCCATTTGTAGGAGGAAAAATACTTCCTCCATTTTCAAAGTAGGGACAGAGGCATCTCTGAGTGCCTGTGAGACCATGTATGCTTATTTTCTGATTAGAGTTGTAGAAGTTTCCTTATAACAATTCTAGTTTATCTGCAAATTAGAGCATCATTCTCTGAAACCTCAGAGGTGAGAGGAGGACCAGAGTTTGAAAAGAATAAAGACTTGAAATGCTTGTTTGTGGAGAGTTGGAAACCAAGCTTGCAATCCTGCGGGTCTTGATGGGTTGAAAGAAAATAAATATTCCAAACTATGTTTTCTTTTCTCCAAAACTTTGAAATTATCTGAAAAAGAAAGATTAAAAATGTGACCTTCACATCTCTGGTTGGCATAGAGAAAGTTTCTGTGTTGTCCTTCTCCAGTGTACTTAACACCTGGCCATAGGAAAGTTTGCATGATCTCTTCAGAACATCTCAACTCCCTTCATGGCTCAGTTGAAGAGATTTTTCTGATAGACTCTCCATCTAAGGTGAGTCTACTCTCTTAAATATAATACCCTTTGCAAAATAATTGAAATAAGAAATGGATATCTGCTTTTCATGAGTATGCAGTTGTTTGCCTCAATTCTCTATGTCATATTCAGTATAAAGTGACTTTTAAATAGTAAAACATGCCTAGCTTTGTGCTAGACATAATAGATTGAAAATATAGTATGCAGCTTTCCCATCAGAGAAATTTATGATGTTGTAAAATTAGTTTTGACTCTATTTTTTTAATATTTACACCAAAACTTTCAAAATATGTCAACTTTCAGCATTCTGATCTCATCTATAAATCTGGGTTTAGACTACAATAAGTCATTTTTAATGTATTATGCTTTATATTTTATTGTCTATGACAAATTAAACTTGGAAATTTCAGGGCTTTCTCGTATTCTGCTAACATTTCTTTCTAAAAGAGTAAAAATCTATCTTCATGTTCCATGAGCCAATAAAAATTAAAGAACATAAGTAAAGAAGTTAATATATAGAGAATTTATGCTTAATTATTAGAAGCTGTTTTTCTTTTCTAAAAATGTGTCTTTTTTTTCTTATTTGTACCAGAATTTGAGCTACTTTACCTTTCCCTACCTCAGTGCTGAAGAATGTCAGAAAGGTTAGCATGCATTTCAAATTAGATTCTCCTGAGATGGTGGAGGGAAAGCCACACTGAAGGGTACTGAAAAGTAAACAGGCAAAGGAAAGCTGAGATAGTTCTTTCCAGGAGGTAAGAATGTTAGCTCCTTTTTTTTTTATTCCTAAGTACTGGTATACATAGAAAATTTTACTGTGCATATCCAAACCTAAAATATAGAGAATTAAAGTAAACCTGTCATTTTCAGCCACTGTAGGTGACCCTTTCAGAATTACTAAGAACTAGGAATCTATAAATCTGTTTTTGTGCAAGACTTGTCTTTGTAAAAAGCATGTATGGGTAGCTTTCAGTTAAGACTAAAATATTTTGACAAAAACTTCAACTAGAACCGTTGTGACTAAATTAAAGTCCATATACTGAAATATACAGCCCCAATCATATATTTCAGCTGTCAAAATCTCGGGCAGGGTGGATTAGTGAAAAAAAGAAAGCATGAAAGAACAAGCAAAAAGCTATCAGCCAGGGAGAAGGGATGGTTATAAATACAAATGTTATCTGTAGATTCAAATGTTTTCATTAAACATGCCAAGAAAGGATAATTCAGAACTTTGGTAAGAGGATTTAGCAAGTCCAAATAAACCTGAAAAAGACAGACCATGTAAACAACAGTGAGAAGAAGGGGAAGGAATCTCTGATAATTTTTATCTAAGGTCTTGCAATCTTATTGAATTGGAATGCAATTCTAATTTGAAGATATTAGGAAACCTGAGATCAGATTTGTTTTTCTTATTGCTATTCAGCTGTAAGGGTAAGTCATGTATTATTTAAATAAAGAATAATAAATCCATTTGAAAGTGCTAGATCAAACTCATACAGAAATGTATTATTCTCCCAGAACTTCACAGACTCCCAAAGCAAGTAGAAGACCCCAGAGGTTGGACAGTTCATTTTTCTGCACTTAGAGCACTTCTGAAAGACAACTTTGTTTCTTCTTATTGATTTGCCAGAGAGGCAGTTGCTATATTGACCCAATTTCCACCATTAAATTTTGTTTTAAGGATTTCTCCTCTATAACCTTCAACATTTCATTTATTTAGCTATTAGCAAACATCTATTGTATGCCAGATACTTGACTAATGACTGAGGGGACCAAAGTAGATAAGAAAGCCCCTTTCACTGGGGGAAATATAGAGTGTTATGTGAATGAACTAAGTACTCTGGCAATTCAGAGAAAGGTATCTAAATCAGGTGGAGGAGGGGTAGGAAAGAGTATTTGAATGGGATATTGAAGGTGTAATAAAAATTATCTAGGAGGAAAAGCAAAAGCAGATCATTTCAGCAAGAGGAAATGACTCATGAAAAGATGTGCGATATCAAACCTGTCATGGGTGCCACAAGTACCATATGTAGTCGGTAAATGCTGTTTCTAATAGGTGGATCGTAAGAAGTGAAGTTAGAGCAATACTTTCCAAAATATCTTTTGAAGAGTATCAGTCTTTCCAGAAGCACTCAAAAAAATGTTTTCTCAGTTGATTTTGGTAAACAAAGTAAATTCTATTCCTCTTCTGGAGATTCATAAATATATCATCATATTCACATGGTAAGAAATCCTATAATATTAAACTTTAACATGAAATATATGGTACTAAAGAATTTCCTATTTTAGTAGAACATTTTCAGCACATAGAAAGAGTGCTGCACAGTGCTTTGGGAAACATGAAGTTAGCATGGATGAAAAGGCCACAAACTTTGGACTGTGTCCATAGCATACTGAGAGCACTTTGATGTTTTTAAAGCTGGGAAAGAATATGATCAGATTTCCTTTCTAGAATTTTCTCTGGCAACTTTGGAGATTTCCAGCTTTGCAAGTGTTGGAGGGTACATTAGAAAGGAGTGCAATGGAGGCTGAAAGATTAGACTCTCATGTGGCATTTCAGAGTGTGATGCAGGCTGCCACTTAGTTGCAGCAGTGGGATGGAGAAGAGGAAAATAAAAAGATGAATGCTGATGAAATAGGTAAAATCTAATGGGTTTCCTAAAAGGATGAGGGCTCCAGAGGCTCTTCAAAGGGTTGTGGGAGGGCCAGTATGGGTGAGAACACTGGAGGAGTAAAGGTTGGGGTGGTAAGGGGAAAGCACTCGGATGAAGAAGGAATATGGTAGGGTCTTAAAATTGGAGTAATGGCTGAATATGATGGAGCTGAAGGTAGTGACTGGTACTTTAGTGAGACAATGTTGAGGCATCACCCAAGGCAATGTGATGTTTCAAGTCTATGGTCTGGTCAGGTTTTTTCTATTGAAAACATAAAAAATGTTGCATGCTATATCTTCTCCCCAAGTGGCATGGCCACCTACACTATCAGTTGGGTTCCTTTATACCTTCTTCCTTCACTGAGGGTCTACAGGAAGTCATGACTACACAGCAGATTTCTTTGGGGGACATTTGAGAGCTCTAAAGAATTTTTGCTTGGCTCCCACATCTGTCCTCCTCTCCTGATTTTTCTAGCACTTCCTCCTTATAGCATAGTCCTTTATTATCTCAGCAACCCCCTTCAACTCTGTATATCATGTGCTTACTTCAACTCAGGATTAAAGATGACAATTTTGCTTTTTACTCTGACTGTCCTTTGATACTACAGTTTTGTAGTGTGGTCATACCCTGTGGACAAATAACTGCTACGTTGAATACACCAGTAGGGTTGACCAGCAGCCCTCCTTTTCCTGGGACTGGAGTTTCTGGGATAGAAGACATTCTGTGTGAACACTAGGAAAGTCCAGGGCAAACTGGGACAGTTGGCAACTTAAATTGCTCTCTTTGTGTTATTCATCATTATCTTCCAGCACCAGTAATTAATTGAAGACCTATGATTTAGTAGATATTTATACACATAACATTATTTTATCTTGATAGTGGATAATCCTCTACTCATTTTACGTGTGAGAACTTTAAAATTCCAGAGATTGTCATCTGTCTAGAGCCATATATCCGGTAGGTGGCAGAATCATGATTCGAACCCAGATTCGAACCCTGATTTCAAACATGTGTTATTTCCAGAATGCAACAATGCCTCTGTAGCCTCCCATCACTTACCTGCTGGGCCAATGCATTAGTGCTGAGCTTTGGGAGCTGTCAGTGACAGGCTCCCAGGGAATGGGAAATGTTAATAGAGTCTAGCACTTTGTAAACTCTCAGTAATAGCTACTACCCTTCTCTCTCCAGGGCCCTTTCCCCCAGGGAAGCTTGTTATCTACAAGGAACATGAATTTGTGAGAAAAACAAAATTCCTAATGATCAGCATGAGTTAGAAATCAGGCGTTTATAATAACTTTTATCTTCGTGCACGTGTCCTAAAACATACTGCTTTAATAACCCTAAACCTTTGTGTACTCTTTAAATAACAGCTTTTATAACTGAAATTAAGATGCTATAAGGATAAAAGGCAGGGCTTCTTTGTGTATTTTCTTACAGGTGTTTTAACAAAGGAATTGGTGCCTTATGCATTTTCTACGGACTATCTCATTACAATAGTTAACTTGTGACACCTTCTACTGTAGAACAGCATAACTCTTCAATCATTCTAAATCCTCTTAGTAGTTTAGATTTATAATGCAGTGTGGAATTCTCTTAATAGAATATTACTATCAGATTAGTTACTCATGTGGCCTCTATTATTTTAGTATAATAAACAAATGTAGCTCGTAATTGTAAATTGTAGTGTGATTAATGAATGTGTCACCCTGGCACAGCAGTAACATATTTTCTTTCTGTTTAATAAAATTTAAAGAGAGAATGAAGAAGGAATTATATGACACCTAATAGAGATGAAAGTGATAACAGAGGGCCAGTCTCTGCTGTCCTTTGCTGTATCTGAGCAGTTTCCTTGACATGAACGATTCACGTAGCAGGATGGCAATGGACTGAAATGAACACAGAGTCACAAGAAAATCTCTCTCTCTTTTTTTTTAAAAAAGCAAAAATAAATAAATAAATAACCTTGGTGGACAAGCAACCAATGCTTTGTGTACTATTTTCTTAAAGCTCTTGCTCAAATCATCACTTTTTTGATTTCCTGTTGTGTGAAGTACGGGCAACTTTGCAATTGGTAGAGTAGCTAATTTTAGCAGTTTGAATTTTTAAAAATAATATCCATGCCAGTGATGGTGAACCTATGGCACATGTGGCACACCTGGGTGTTTGGGTCACTGAAATCTCTAAAAGGTTTTCCACCACTGATCTATACTATAGTTGTTAGAATATTCACTAAGGAAAATAACAACTTAATGCAGAAAGCCATAATTGGTTATAAAAATACTTTAAGAAATATTTCCACGAATAATTAAAAGGCCAACATTTTATAAAACCAAGTCAGAACAGAAATGACCTTTGCTACTAGAAATTGAACTAGGTTGTAGTTTTCATTTTGGAAGGAAATTAAAATATTATTATTTCTACTGCTAAGTCCAGTGAAAGTTTTGGGTAGTCAATGTGAACATCCATTGGATGAAGATCTTAGCACCCATATGATGGTCATTGCTTAAAAGAGATTCAAATCACTCACTTGGCAAAATAATTATTACATCGTATCTTCTTTTTTGGCTTTAAAAATCTTTTTAGAAAAGTTCAGTTTACAACTATCCAACTAATATTTAAGTACCTTGGTGGCAAAGAGATTTTATCTATCCTGTATTACCCATAAGTACCAGCATAATAACTCACATCTTTTCAGCATTTTTAGATATTTATTGATTGCTTAATCTATGACTTTGGAATAGCCATGTAAAGAACATGGAAACATTGCTTCTGAGACATGAAAAATAAATTAATGTGACATATCTCACAGTTAAGAGATTAATCAACTATACTTCATATTTAATGGAAGGAATAATATCCTCCTAATTAGCAGAATTTAATGTTCCGTCCTTACCATCAGATTGTTGCTGCCCTCAGTCAGGGGAGGGTCTCACTACTGAGTTGTGTGTGATTGGCTAAGCACAGGCATCTTACTGATGACCACTGCTCAAAAAGGATTTGCATGTTTGCCACTGTCAACAAGCACTATTCCTGTTTAAAATCTTTAAATCATTCTCACAATATTATGAAAATTTAGGGAATACTTGCCCTTTAAAATACATAAGGGAAAGGGAAGAAGGGAAAAGAAAAAATATGAGAAAAGGAGAAATGGAAACAAAATCTCTGTAAATAGGGAAGGGTGGAGGGGGTGAAGGGAGGCCAGGGAAATGGGGAAAAAAGAACTAAGATACATCATGTAAAGGTACAAGATCCCAGCGATGAATGTAACTACATTTTATACCTAAAATGTACCAATAAACTTAATGAAAAAATACATTGCAAAATTTTTTGATGTGACTACCATATGGAAAAATAACTGTTGAGAGAAAGGACTCAGGAGATGTAAAAAGAAAGGACAATGATATTGTGATATCAGGCTCTGGGTAACCTTAACCACATGTATGATGTAAGGAAAGGTAAAGTGTAGAAGTTTCTCTTTTCTTCTACATGCATGGTAGGATATAGAAGTTCTAAATGCATATAGGTTACAATGCTAAACTAAATTTCCCACTAATCTGGACTCTGGGAAAGATTGTCTTGGGCTGTGATAGAGAAGTTAGACTCCAGGACCTTTTGATATTGAGGACTGCTAAGAATAAAATTTCAGTAGAAAATTTTTTACCAAATTCATCATGTGTGTTAACAGCAAAAAGTCTTCAGTTGCTCTGGTGTAAAAGTGTGCCCCACAAATTCATGTATTAGAAACTTAATCCTCAGTGTCTTATGTTAATGGTATTAATGATAGTGAAGGTAGAGTCTTTGAAAGGTAATCAGGATTAGATGAAGCCATGATGGTGCAGCTGCAGGATAGTATCAGTGGCTTTATAAGAAAAGGATTCACACAGTATGCTTGCTCTGTTTTGTCATGTAATTCCCTCCACCATGTCACGCTGCTGCAGGAAGGCTTTTACAAAAAACAAAGAGAAGCCAGTATCTTGTTCTTGGACTTTTCAGACTCCAGAATTATAAGAAATACATAGATTTCTTTTCTGTATAAACTACCTCGTCTCAGGTTTTTAGCTATAGCAACAGAAAATAGATTAAGACATGAGTCTTTTTTTTTCTTTAAAATAATCACTTAGAGATGGACCTAAAGATGCACTTCATTCATAGTCACTTGGAGATGGTCTTCATTTCTTAAAGAAAACTTTTCCTTAAAGAATTGTTTCAGTGGTGAAGATTATTTATATTCACTTCTTTAATAAAGCTACTTTTCAGTATCAAAAGATGAAGTCTAATTTATTTTCTTAAAATAAATGACTAAACTCTGCCTTCTTAGAAAGCACAGATGTGGTGCTGTGATCCAAAATTGCAGGTCCAGTGTTTTTGAGTGGTGAATAAGCCTAATTTTAAAGGTTGGCTCTTTCAAAGTAAAAACAGAGCACTGAAGCATGTTGTATGTCTGAATGAAATCACTAATGATGAATTAAGCAAACCATTGATTTGGGAACAGAGGAAACAATGTAGGTTCTATTTATTTAGCATCAAAATCTTTTGAGGAAAACTGCATATTACTGAGCAATCTTGAACCTTTAAGTTCTTAGATGTGTATTCATTTATAGCAATATATACTTTGGATTTGAAAAAAAATCTGTGATGGAGCCATGTAATTAAATTTGTCCCTTCTCCCCACCACATAACTAAAGAAGTGCTCTAAAATTTCTCAGGCAAACATAAACTTTAATAAATGCATTAGTTCAGTTAAGAAGTAATAGCTGCATTATAGTTTTTATTTTAAAAAGTTTTATTGAGATATTAGTTACTTATCTATTTCCCCCATTTAAAGCATTCAGTTCAATAATTTTAGTATATTCACAGAATTTGGCAAATATCAGCACAGTTTTAGAATATTTATTTTCATGATCCCCCCAAAAAACCCCTGTAATTATCAGCCATCACTTTTTATTTCCTCCCATCACCCCAGCTTTATAGAACCAGTTATTTACTTCTGTTTGGGGAGACAATATGTGGTCTTTTGTGACTCGCTACTTTTACTTAGCAGTTTTTTAAGGTTCATTCATGTTCAAGCATGTATTTGTACTCCATTTCTCTATATTGCTGAATAGTATTCCATTGTATGTATATAATGCTTTTTATTTATCCATTCTCCAGCTGATGGCATTGGGGTTACTTCCAATTCTTGATTATTAATAAGGCTATGAAGATTTGTGTACAAGCTTTTGTGTGCAGATTTGTTTTCCTTTGGATGGAAATAAATATCTAGGAGTAGCATTGCTAGTTACATGGCAACTCTATGTTTAACCTTTGGAGGAACTGCCAGCGCTTTTCAAAGCAGCTGTACCGCTTCATATTCCTACTATTCCTAGTCCAACTCTGAATGCTGGTACTCATCCTCTCCAGGGGTCACTGTGGTTGTTGCCGGTAGTATGCATTTGTTTGTAGGTTTAGCTGCTTGGTTGAATATTTCCAGTGATTGTATGTGTGCTGCCACAGAGGACACAGCTGTCAGTTTTGCAGTCACCCTGCTCTAACAATGATTTCACCAGAGCTCTCTTAGATTGTTTTCCCCCTGATCTCTGACAAATTCTCTGCCTTTGGGAGTATCACCCCCTAGTGCCAATCTTCCACTAATTGCTGGCCAGTCCATCTATTGTTTTCAACAGAGTCCTGGGGCACATTCTTCTTCCTAGTCTGATCCAATTAAACTTCAGTCTTTTTGCAGGGGTGCTTGTTAAAGCTAGCCTTTGAGGTTTGTTCTCAGCTAAAAAGGGATCTTCCTTAGTTGTCTTTTCCCTCTAGTTCTGTTAAAATTCTATCTAATTTATGGTTTAGTTTTTGCTTTCTTGGAGCTACCATCCCCCTTTTATTGCTTACCAACAAAATCTCTGCAGCATTGCTGCAAACCTGGATAGTGATCCACTTCATGAGAAATAACATCCCTTCTCCCCAGGTAATGTACTAACCTCCAGTCCTTTTGGCTTGCCCCTTTGGACATGAAGACTTTGTCCTATTTACAAGTGAGCTGAAACATGGAAAATGGGGAAACAATTTCTTTTTAGATAAACCATTTGCATGGCTGCTGGGTAGAGCCAGGGAGTCTGGGAATGCTTGGCCACATTTGCAGAAAAGAGCTTCCATGACACAGAGCTCCAGAAGATGTACCGGGGGCTTTCTCCATCTACTGATTGAGAGCTGGGGTAAAAGAGGTTCCTGTGTTATTAGCTACATTTGTCCGCACATGGTTGGTCACGCTGAACTGGGAGAAGAACAGCTAATGGCTCAAAACACCACCTATTCTTACCATTCTCCTTAGAATTAAATAAATTTTCTTAAACATTTCTCCATTTGCTGCATTGTCTGGGACAACATCCAGAGACTTTAAGTGCTTTTCTTTCCCTCTAAAATCTTCATCAGATATGGTCTTTTATTGTTGATAGTGTCCACTGAGCTCTTCCTATTGTCATTTTCAATATCTCCAGCTAGTTCTCTCCAGAAGAAAGTGCAGTCTGTTTATATGTCATTTTGGTTAAGACAAAAATAAATTCTACAAACTGCAAAAGAATAAGAGCAGAGCGTATACACAAAATCAAAAATCTGTTTTATGTCATATGTTTTGCAACAGATACCTGGTTGCAAGAAGATAGTGGATTATTACTGCAGTGTTGAGGGAAAATAAAAAAGTAAAAAAGCTATTTATGAACTCAGGTTCCATGGGACAGGATTACACCGCAGCATGGTAGGGGATCCACTCAGGAAATCTCAGTCTGCAGTCTAGGCTTTAGCTAAGCTACATTCTCACCAGTGCCTTGATTGAGCAAGGTCCTGCTTCTCAGCTCCCTCCCTCCTGCGGCTGCAGAATCCAACCCATGGAAACTGTAGGACTGAGGTTCCTAGTTTATTGCTTGCTGGTGGCTGGGCTATGCTCTCAGCTACAAGCATCCTTCCACAGTTTCTTGCTATGATATGAGAGCCTCCATAATGGCTCCCTTACATCATGGCAGCTGACTTTAAGGCCTGCAGAAGCGTTTCTCTATCCAGTTTTCTGAGTCTTATATAATGTAACACAGTAATAAGCGTGACATAGTTTCACCTTTGCTAAGTAAGCTACTGAAGGTTATGATATCCCATCACTTTTGCCATTATCTGTTGTCTAGAAACAAATACAACTTCCATCTGCACTCAAGGGGAGCTTATACAGAATATGATTTAATGACATTATACAAAGTTTTTATTTAATTTCAGAATACTCAGTGATGTACTGGCTGAATAACCAGCTCAGGTAGAAGAGCTGGCTAAACATTTTTCTCCCACACTTTCCTGATGCAGAATCTATTCTTTCAGGGCAGCACCCCAATCTTTATGCATTTGCTCTGTAGTCTCTGATGGGAATCACAACATCAAATTACAACATACATTATTTATTTTCCATTTCCATTTTACATACTATGGTTTCTTCCTCCAAGGAGCTGGGTACATCCTTAAAAACTTTTAGTTTGAAACTCAATCTTCACAAAAGTAAAAGCGGAACTTTCAGAGAAGAAAGGTGAGAAGAAACAGGAAGAGGAAGATGTTAGAGCATAAATACCTATCTGAGCTAAAGGAAGAGAATAGGCACAGGAAGGCAATGAAAAGGCAGATTTGTACCTTTGCTCCAGTTCAGTTGCAAATCAAAGATGGGGTAAAATCAGCTTATTTGCTTACTCAGACACCTATTTTTTTAAATCTCTAGCTAATATATTAATGAGAATTTAAAGAAAAAAGTTTAAAAGCTGCACAGAATAATCAAGGGTAAGGCATTACTAAAGATTAACAGAATGAGTTTCATTCCACAGTCAGCTGTGACTTGGACTGAATATTATTAAGGCAGTCAGTAACTAATCAACTTGATGCTAAATGTTTCTCTTTACTGATTTTTAAAAATTGTCCTATGTGTCTTTCTATATGGTTCTAGTACTCAGTGTATTGCAAATGTATGGCAGCACAGAAGGTGCTGGTGGCATTGATTTCCAGAAGCTGATTGATGATGGTCTTTCTGAGCAAGCAGCAGTTACCAATAAAATTGACTCTAATGGGTACTCCGGGTGTTGTTATTACACAGCTGCAGACAATAAGCCAAGAGAAGAACAGCAGATGTACATCTTGAGATCAAGATAAGAGAGAGTGCTTGGAGCTGTAGTCTAGTAGAAATTGCAAAGTATTTATAGTACTTATTCTATTTGTAGCATTAGTTGAATTGGCAAGAATATGGAATTAAGGGTGCCATGGATCAAAAGCTTAAAATAATATTGAGCAGTGGCTGAACTCCCTGCCAGTCATCTAATTTGTCTGTGACAGTCACCAACCTAGGAGCAACTTACAAATTGGAAAATCAGCTTGTATCTGTCATCTGCTTAATCCTCTTGTTAAACTTTTTTTCTTTGTTTCTAGCATGAATTCCCAACCCCTTACCTGATTTACCAGGACTCTCATTATTTTGTCCTTGCCAATTTTTCCAGCTTTTTTTTTTTAGAAACTCCACTTTGCTTGCATTTCATTATTTTCATTCAAAGTATCTGACATTTTCTAGTTTCAAGTTTTTTGTATGTATAGATCTCTCCACTACTAATATTTTTCCTTTCCCTTTCTCTTAATGACCTTACTCATGGTTCATGTCTCAGGTGAAATGTCCCTTCCTGGAGGAGTTTTTTCCTCATCCTCACAGTAAAATTAGTTTCCCTATTACACACTCTTAGAAATCCTTATACAATGGATGCTCAAGTTACAACTGGCCTGCATATGAACAATTTGGATTAATTAGGTTAATGGAAGATTCATCTGCCTCTCCTTATCTATAGCAAGTACCCAGGTAAACATCTGGATCTCAACTGTATTGACTTAGTTACAGCCAATCCTTGGGAATCCATCAAGTTCGGAAATCAAGTGTCCACTTTACCTCCTATGGTCCATAGCACCCATAACATCAATCAAAGCATGTTTATTTCCACCTTTCCTGCTAGACTGAAAACTCTGTGAGGTGATGTACCCTCTGTGCACAGCCCCTACTTCAGTGCTGGGCACTTAGAAGCCTCCTCTGTATCTACTTCTTGGGCCAAGTGATCAAGAAAATTTTGAAGCAAAAACAGCCAGTCTCTAGTTGAATGTGGAATATGACTAAGGGCAAGTGACTTAATTTCATTGAATTTTATTTCCTTCCATATGAAAAGGAATGATGCCTTCCTTGCCCAATTTTCTGAGAATTGAATTAAATGAGGCCATGCACATGAATCTGCAGGAGCAACATAAAAACCATAGTCAATAAAGCACAGATAATTTGGATTTGGCTTTTTCGTGATATTGAACTCATTACCTTTCTTTGTGTTTCTCCTCTACATGACAGAACTGTATGCATCCCAGTGTACTGAGAAACATAACTTATTTTCAAAATATAAATGACTAATTTAATTCCTTTTTGATGATTTCACTTGTGTCTGTGTCTCTATTCTTTCTGGGTCATCAGCCTTTATGTTGGGTAGTTGGGGGAGGGTTCATAAAAACTAAGGATCTACATTCATAAGTGGATAGTCCTGTACATGGTGAGCACTTCATGAAATCTGCTGTATTATCCTTATGATGTCTTCGAGTTCTAGAGAATTTCTTTGTCAATAAAATGTTTATTCTCTGTCTTTCTCCCCCTGTCTTTCTAAGACTAATCATCTATCAGAATAAAATCAAAGAAAAAACAAGAATCTCTGTGAAATTAGCTTTTAATGGAGATTCTTAGATTGTTGCAGGAATTATAAATATGTAGTAGTATAAGTTTACCTCCTGGATTTCATTGAAATTCCACTTTTTGTTGATTTATTAGTTTTACTTAGGTAATGTTACTATTAATAACAACAGCAAGAGCCAAGATTTTCTTAGCCATGGATTGCACTAAACACTTCCTGTAAATGAATTTTTGAAACAACATTTTGGGATAGAAACTTTTAATATCCTCATTTGAGTAACAACGGACAAAGACGGAGAAAAACTTAGCCAAGGCCACACATATAATGTGGCTGCCACTCAGCATGACAGTGGAAAGCCATTTCTCAGCTTGTAGTGAGAGCAAGAGTTACCTAGGAAGCATTATTTTCTAAATGCAGTTCCCCTGGACCTATTACTAGAGATTTTGATTTAGTAGCTGGCATTGGGTCTTAGAAATCTGTGTTTTTAACTCATAATTCTAAGGCAGGTGTTTCACAGGTCATGTTGAGAAACAAGGATCTGCATATCCTTAAAGAAAATTTCAATCCTTTCTTTAGTTCTTCTACAAGGTAAAATGTAGAACTGAAACCCCAAAGTGATTTTCTAGGTATAAAAATAATTTCCATGTACAAATACATTTTTATCTTGATGCAATGAAAACAATTAATTAACCAGATTAACTATTCACTTCATTCACAATAAAGAATTCCATAATAAATGATGATGATAGGTATGTAGGCTGGTAAGAAAAGCTTTTTTCCTCCAATTCAAGGAGTCACTTCTCTTACTCATGGTACGTTGTGATTTTGGTTCCATAGAACAACTTGACCCTCTGCTTTGTGTTTGGTTCATTCCACATAGCTCTTCATGTCTTCTCAGGTTCAGGGCAAGAAAGAACTTGCAAAGAAAGACTGATAAAATATGTGCGGTTAATTCAGGCAAAGGAAATCTGAGGCTTCCTATAAAATAAGTCCGCTTTCTGAATTATTCAAACAATTCCCTTTGTTCCACTCTGAGAAAATAGGATGAGTCTGGAATGACTGCTTTGTGGTTGATGGTAATACACCTCAGCACACTGTTTCTTTTTTTAGCTTCTCTTTTTTGGTATTTCTTACTAAAAATTACATCTCTAGTCAGAAATATAATACCTGTCCTGTCTTCAGGCTTTCTTTTGCTAGGTTTTACTCCTGAGGCCAATCAAACAGGATAATCAGCCTGCCCAGACTGACTCAATTAAGTTTAATTAGTTGTTTTTTTGTTGTTTTTTCCTATCCAGGTAGATTTCATGGTTTTTATTAAACAAGGAACCAGCCACCACAGTGCAGCTCCTGGAGGCCCTAGGCCCAGCCAGGCAGAGGCTCTAGCTCCAGGCCATAGCTGTGTCCTATACACTGTGCCAAAGCCATGGCTCTGGCGACCCTGCAGCATTTAGCTATGCCCAGCACCACCTCGTTCTGGCCCAGCAACAGTGAATTGGAGGCTGGCAGCGACAATGATTGAAAGTTAAACCTCAGCTTAAGCAAGAACGTTTTCATGGTGAAAGAAGCAGCCCTCTTCCTACAACAGGGAATCAGCTTCAGAGCTAGTGGAGTCTCCAGCATTCCCACAAGCAAGAAGGTGACTTGCCCCAACATCTGCAAGTAGTGACCAACCTTCTGCGTTGTGAAGACAGAATCAAGCTGGCCATGTACTTAGCTTTTGGGAAGATCGTGTCTGCTACATGATAGGGCTATACATCAATGGGCACCAGGTCACTGAAGAGAGTATCTTGCTAGGAGTTGACTTCTTAAGAAATGAAATTAAAATCTGCACCGTTAGGATGGTTCTCTGACTGTGGAGTGACAAGATCTACTTCCATGGAAATGGTGGGTTCAGCATGAGCACAGCAGGAAGGATGCACATAATGAAGCCCATATCTGTCCAGGTTATATGGTCTGCCCTGAGGTGCTTCACAAGGCTTGCAATGTGGTGAGCAAAAGCAAAGCTACTTTGGAGGTGGCATGGCACACATCTGGGCCACCTACTAGGAGAGCTGCACTGGCTCAGAGCTAGCTGCATCAGTGAGGAGAATGCCATGTGAGACCTGAAGTCCACACAGCCCATCTGGCCAGCCTGGTTTGTTATAACCCAAAAGAAGGTGAAAGGAATGACAGTCTCATCAAAGCCAAACTCCAAAGCCTCATCATGAGCCAGAATCTTAAAAATAGGACCTGCAAAGAAATCAGTAATGAATTAGAAAAGCAGATGAACTGTGACTTGAAAGGTTTCAAGGAATTCATAGACAAGAAGACACTGTTTATCTTTGATTATCTTTATCTCTGTTCTGAATGGAATGCATAAAATCTGGAGGAGCTGTAGGGCTCGGGGGTTGACCACATTTTAAATGTCACTAGAGAAATAGATGGCTTCTTTCCTGGCTTCTTTGCATATCATAACATGAAAGTCTATGATGAAGGGACCAAAAACCTTCTTGCCCACTGGAACAAAGTATATAATTTTATAAACAAAGCAAAGAGGAACCATTCCAAGTGCCTGGTCCTTTGAAAGATGAGTGTCAGCCAATTAATGTGTGTGGTGATAGTCCACACAATGAAGGAATTTGGCTGGCCCTAGAAGAAGCCTATAACTACATGCAGCAAAAGCATAGCATCGGTGCAACCGAATGTAGGCATTATGAGGCAGAAGGTATTTTGCATCACAACAAGCTCTGGCACCAGCAAACAGAGAGCAGTCTCCAGCCATCTGTGCATGAGATTGCAGTGCTCAGCAGCTTCTTACCAGATAACCTGGACACCACCTTGGCCTGCAGCTGCTGTGTTTGGTTGATGCTGCCTAGCCCTGGCTCCTGGGAAGCAGGGTCCCAGGAGGGCTCAGTCTCCCAAGCTGTTTCCAGAGCTTCTAAGAGCCCCATGACAGTGGCAGCTTGGTCTATCTGGAGGACCTTGAGAGGGATGGTTTGTTGAAGGACACCACTGAGCCAATAGAGGTACACAAGTTGGCCAGCCATGCCCAGAAAGGTACTGGATTCTTTGAGAAGAATGTGGAGAAGAAACTAGAATTTCAGAGTCCTAAAGCCTACAACAGCTCCTCACTGCAAATGGAGGAGATGGAAAGGGAGGAGAGCCTGAGAGCAGGGAGGTGAGGGCAGCCCCAACCCAGCCTGTCAAAAGCCTTCTCAACTAGAACCTAAATAACAAAAGTAGCAAGAGGAGCTGCCCGGAAGGTTTTGAGCCTTCCTACAAATTCTATGCCAACTGCACATACCCCAGTGGGGCTCCTGAAGCCTTCAAGGAGGACTCCAATGCTCCCACCATCTGTACCCAGCCACCCTTCCTGTCCCACATCGCGTCTTTCCCTGTGGCCCACACAGTCAACAGGTCTGCAGCCCTGGAGAAGCCTGACTCCTGTTCAGTTGACAGAATTGCTACCATCAGCAGGTTCCACAAGGCCAGAGACCTCTCAGACTCCAGCTATCCTTCCAGAACCTTCCAGACAGACTCCAAAGCCTTGCCAAAGTCACTCCTTTGAGGAATTCACACTGACAAGAACTCTCCCAGCATGAAATTGGTGAAGAAAGAATCATCACCCCAAAAAGAGCCAAAGTTAATTAAGAATGGAGGTTTCTGTTCAGTAATGAATCTGAGAAACCATCAATCAAGGGTTACCTGATGCAGCACTAGGAGTCCATCATTCAGCTGCAGAAGGCAGGCCTGCCTGAAAGCACATTGAAGAGCTAGAGAGAATGAAGAGCCTGCCTATGAATGTGGTGTCCACCTTCAGGCTGATGCCACCAGCACACTGGAAGGCAGCCTCCGAGGAAAGCCAGGAGCCTGCACACCCCAGGAGTTGCCACCCCATCTCTGCTGCACCTCGAAAGGGATGCCAAGAAATCATAGGCTCTGCTGAAGAGCCTCCCTCCTGTCCTCTCCTGCCTGAACCTCACCAGTAACTTCTCAAAAGACTTCTTGAAGACCATCTGTTACACTCCCACTTCCTTCGCAGAGCAGCCACAGTGTCTGCAGGAATCCTAGGCTGGTGAAGCACTGGATGCAGGAAATGAAAACATGGCTCCAACTAGTGGGCCCTACCACCTCCTACTGGCTCAAATGCTCCCACTATCTTGCCGCATTGGGAAGGCTCGACTTCCTGACAGAAGACCTGTCCTGCCAGGCTGAGGGTGTCCATCTCTTGACTCCTAGGATGCCACAGACAGTGAAATCTTCCTTCTCCTTCTTCTTGTTCTTCCCTTTCTTCTTCTTCTTCTTCTTCTTCTTCTTCTTCTTCTTCTTCTTCTTCTTCTTCTTCTTCTTCTTCTTCTTCTTCTTCTTCTTCTTCTTCTTCTTCTTCCTTTTCCCCTTCAACTTTCTCTTCTTCCTTCTCCTTCTCCTCCTCCTCCTCCTCCCTCTACTTCTTCACAGAGCTGGGGAAAAGTATAAAAAGTTAAAAAATAAAGCAATAAAATAATGTGTGACAGAGACTGCATGACATATAAAGCCTTACATATTTACTAACAAGCAAATTCCTGTGCCTTGTAGACACCTCTGACCATAATTTCCCCTCCTCTTAATGCCAGGCCTTTCCAGTCCACTGAACCCACTTGCCTCTTTTGTGCAGGGTAGAGTAGTCATATTTCTGGGAAACACAGAAGTTTGTCCACAATTCCATCTTACCCTCATCTGCACTGACCCTTTAGTGCAGTAAAACCAGAAAGCCTTCAAGGGTGGGGCAAGTTAGGAAAGCAGATGAGTGAGTTGCCATCTTCTATTGGGCAGAACTGGGCCTCCCCAAACACAGCTGCTTAGAGAGCACCCAGGCAAGGTCTTCAGGGACAAGGCTAAGGTCTATTTAACCAGTGCAGAGAGTTTTGGCAAATACCCTCTCCAGGAACTTTTTCTGCCAACAAAAGCCTATTTTCATAAAAGACTACCAAGTACCAATTCTGTTTTGCTAAGTTAAATTTCACACAGATTGATTTTTGTGTTAAAATAATCCTTTAAATTTGGTGATAACAGGTGTATGCTGGTTTTTTAAAAAGTTTGCACAAGAGAGTATCGTATTTTTGAAATCTTTAATTTTGAAAGCAATACTTTTTCTTGTCCTGTTAAAGAGTGGGAGTGAAGAAGATTATAAGTATCAGTGGATCGCTAACACACTTACTCTTCTTATTTAGAAGCACTGCTAGTGTATTAACCAACATCCATGCAGACCAGGGCACTGGTCCCCATCGTCAAAGCAAATGAAGCATTTTTGATTTATTGATGGATTTACACTCTGGCCTGAAGGAAAGGATGAAGATTTTTCTTGGAGACCTAGACCTGCTGCCTATAAACATATGGCAAATGTAGAGTGTTACATTGACAAGGTAAAAGCATTCTGCCAGGCTGGGGGTACCTTGGCAATGACAGATTCATACAGGTAACTAGAAAAAAAGTTTGTTCCATAAGATATGGCACCACTTGGCTGGTGCTTTGTATGTAACCTAAGGTGACAAACATGAGTGGCAGGCGACGGAAGAAGTCAAAGGATGCACAGATCAATGCTGTGTAAGTCGTTGGTTTTGGCAACTGCCATTCTCATTGAATGCTATTGTAGAATTAAGGAAAATAGAACATTTTCTAATCTGCCTGATAGCTGTGTACCTGGCTGTTTTTCATCTTTCTACCGCCTTAATTCATAAGGCATGCAGAGTCAGACTGAAGTTTGCTGTGGCCTCATCTTGCATTGATACAGAATACCTGTTTTTTGGCCTGGTTTTGTTAAGCATAAGGGGGAAAATTGGTCACAAAGAAGAAGGAATGGGCTGCTGCCCTATGGCCAAAATCTCGACAGTGCCAATTTACATTTGTTTTTCTTAGAGCTATTTCAGGGACTTCTAGCAATGTCCCTGGTTGCATGAACTTCCTAAGAATGCAGTTTCTTTCTAACCCTGCCTTCTTCCTCCCTGTGCAGGAACCTCTGCCTTTGGAGCAGCTCACCGATTGGTACCAAGCCATCTCCAGCAGTGCCCCATTGCTCAGTAGCGTACATTACCCATCAGTGCACACAGAGAGCTGTGCTGTCCACATCCATTCTTCTCCACATGCCCTACCTACTCTCCCCAGAGGATGTCACAGGATGGGGCTGAGGTTGAACAGAATAGACCCTAGGGACACTCTGTACTTCTGCATTTTGTCTCAGGGCCCAAGGCTGTGAGTCCTCTGGTCTCCAGGATGTGTTTCTCCTAAACAGGAACAAATGATGCATCATTTAGTTAAGAGCATATTAAGCATCGCTTAAGGAACACGAGGGAAGGTAATGTTTTTCTGTTAGCTGGAAATTTTTTGTACTGGAATTTGTTTCACCTAATCCTGCTAGGTGGCTGGCCACATGCCAGGGCTCCCCTCAAACATAGAAACCAATGAGGGCAACCACTTCTTCTTTGGCAAGAGAGCTGGGTATATTGGAAATTTGGTGACATCTGGACAGCATGATGCAGGTTCACTTGTCCTGGTCCCATCCCTGGGATCTGGCTGGTGATAAAGGCCAAATGAAGGGCACTCACTGATTTACTCCTGTTTGCCGACGCTTATTTTGTTATTGTTCATTCTGCCATTAAATATGAGTCCATGCTGCATGCATATGTGTATATATATGTTTTAGTACACGCTATGTATATATCTTGAGTATATGTAATTTAGAATGCAAATCATCATGTGCATCATTTCTGTCATCTACACACCTGTGCTGTGTCCCTAAGCTTACAAAGAAATCCCCTACACCCATCTGGAATGATGTTGCCCAGTTCAACACCAAGTCCATCTGGATTCACATGACTGCCTTGCTCCTATTTTGTAGCTGGGCCACAGCCCTGCCCTTCAGCCCCTCTGTGAACCTGCATCTTTCTAGCCAGTCCACCTGGTCTCCACTACTCTCAACAGAGGACTTGCTGGATGAGAGATAGCTGCTCCCCTCTCCTTCCTACATGTAATTACTCTTTTATAATCTAATGCCGTAATAATAGTTTACAAATATTATGTATTTATGTGAAACTGTAAAATTCTCATTGTCAGTTACTGGGGACTTTGTCTGGTCCACAGTGATTGGTACTAGGACTTGAGTCTGTCCTTCAAGATTTTGCTATGTGGTTTGACCTTGTGTGTCCATGACTACTCCAAGGACCCTCTTTAGCCCTCCAGAATAGCACTAGTAGTTCCTGCAGGCCAGGCCACCATTGCCGGACACCACATCCCCTGGTAGCTAATGAAAGAATGCAATTCGGTTTGCCAGCCAGCTGGGGGGTGACACAGGCCCAGTGGCCCCCTCACCCATCCCCCATCACACAGTTGTACTTGTTCAATGGAGATTTATCACCACCTAGGCTATTCTAGCGTTTCCTTTCTGTTAGTGTCCTGAGCTCTTTTGCAACAACACAGAGGTACAGATCATCTCCCACCCCAATTAGGAACTCTGCCAGGCAAGTTACTCTTTAGTTTTTCAGAAGCTGCTGGTGAATTCCCTTATGTTGTGTTATAATGTCAATGATTTTTAAATTGTTTTCTTCTTGTTTTTTTATATTTAAAAGGCAGTATTTTTGTACTGTAAATTCACTGTAGAAGATACGTAATGTAATAATTTTTTCTTTTCTTGGTGTATATTATATAGTCAGTTTGTTTCTTGGGATAAAAATAAGCTTTTTCTTTATAGAAGAAAAACAATGAAGAACTGAATCTTTGGAATTAGTTGGCCTCTCAGGTGCTTTTTGTGGGTAATAAAACTCCAGGAAATCTTCCAATCTCCATAAGAAAGTCAAATGATGCTAGAAAACATTTGGCTCTGCTTCATATAGGCTCTTCTAAATGGAAAGCACTCCTCTGTTGGTCTGAACAAGTATCAGTCTTCTCTCTTATTCTTGGCCAGGATTAGATGACAGTGCTGAACCTTACAACTTGGCAGAGTCGATCTCCCTTCTCTTTAAATGGGGCCTTTTTCAACTTTTTGTATTCATTAGAAGTTAGTTGGAAGGGTTAAAATATAGCTCCAAACGGGGCTTCAAGGAAGTCATGAAGGATATAAGATGAAAGCAGAATTAAAGGAAGCCAAGAAGTGAATTATATACAGTAAAAAATTCCTAGAAGGAAACAAATGAAAATGATTGCCTTAATCTGTTTTCTCTTGCTAATAACACAGTACCACAGACTGGTAAGTTATAAAGAAAAAGGTTGATTTTGGTCCAAGGTTGAGGGGTCTCAGCTGGTGATGGGCTTGCTGGTAGAGTCCCCAGGAGACAGAGACAGTACATGGTGACAGACAGGGACACACATTGGTCTCGTTCTCTCTTTTGAAGGCATCAATAATTAATCTTGGAGGCCTCATCCTGATACCTTATCTACTCCCATGTGCCCTCCAAAAGCTCTGCCTCTAAATACCATAGTTGGATTAAGTTTTCACCCTCTTAATTCTTCCCAGTGGGGATTAAAGTCCAAGGTGAGTTTGAGGGCTAATAATTATGAGTGATGGAGTAAAATAAGGATTGTTAAAATGGCTGTCTTGAGCTAATTTAATACTGAGGTATCTTTTGGACAATAATTTTATACGAATATTATCAATATTAGGAGGAAAGTGTTTAATTTACACAATTCTTAATGCTGTGGGGATTATCTACTTTAATTGGTGGACATCTAATTCCTTATTACCGTAAAAGAATCTCTATGTCTCCCACCTCATTCAGTCTTTCTCCCTCCTTGTCTCTCTTATTAGCCTTCTCCTGTTTCCTCCTCAATTTTCCCCATCCCTTGTCCTTTCCATGTTACTCTATCTTTTCTTTCTCCTCTTTTTTGCTCTTTCATTTCTTCATTTTCTTTATTTCCTTCCTTCCTTCCTTCCTTCCTTCCTTCCTTCCTTCCTTCCTTCCTTCCTTCCTTCCTCCTGCTTTCTCCTCTTCTTTATTCCTTGCCCCATCTCTTTCCTATCCTTTAACTCAGTGCCTCTCAAATTTTCCTGTACACCATAGTCACTGGGAGAATTTATGAAAAACTAGGCTCCTGGGGGCACTCCATGAGTGTGCTATTCAGTGGGTGTGGGTTGGGGCTTGGGAATTTGCATTTCTAACAATTTCCTTCCTTTGCTGGTCCAAGGACCATACCTTAAGAGTCAATTCCTTGACCAATGGGACATCCTGGTTTCTGCTTCCAAAGTAAAATCAGCAAGTTTGCTCAATCATAGAATTTGTTTAGAAAATTGCCTGTATCATCCCAGGCAATTTTTATCTTTCTATGTAATGAAAATTTGTGCTACAAATTCTTAAAAATATTTGGGGCTGGGGATTTAGCTCAGTGGTTCCATCACCTGCCTCGCAAGTTAAGGACCCGAGTTCAATCCCCGGTACCAAAAAAAAAAAGAATATTTGACAGCTTTTCTGGTACAGTATTATAATATTAATGCTATCCATCAGAATTGTTTTCAAACTGGGAAGAACTGACTCTCGCAAATTGGAGTACATCCCTGAGCTATATGTGATGCTGACACAGTAAGTCATAGAGTTAAGAAAATTAGAAAAATTTAGATGATTACCAAGTTTTTCACCAATTTAAACAACTGTCCAAGGTAATTGCTTTCTGAGTGTGTTTTCTGCTATCTCTTGCACTATTAAGCCATTCCCCCCGATACAGATTAAATGTGATTTAGTTATCACATCTGCAGAAAGAAATGCTAAGAATTAAAAGGATACTTTCCCAGTTTCTAGGAGAGAACAAGTTGTTGTTAGATGTTGAAACCATAGTACCTACCACAGAGGAAGGGTTAAAGCCACTGAAAAATGAAGCTCACTGAAAAATGATGGAGTGGAATCACTGAGAACATTTTTCAAGTTTAAGTTTGGAAGTGAAGTGCTCAGCAGGATGTGAGCACTGCTTCCACCTAGACACAGGGCCTCACTTGTCCCCAAGTCCGTATCCTTGCCGATATTCCTCTGATCTCCTCTTCAGCTCCTGGTTCTCTTTCTTTTTCTGGATCCTGCCCCACCCATCTCTGAATGTTAAAATGCCTTAAAGTTCAGTACTCATAACTTCGTTTCTATTTATAGTCACTCCATGAATGATGATAAACAATCTCAAACCTTGAAATACCACACAGACACACAGACACACACACACACACACACACACACACACAGATACACACAGAGGTATGTCCAGATTTACACCTTTAGTCCTGAACAATCCTAAATGCAGATTCCGATTCCAAATGTCTACATGATGTTTATGTTTTGATGTCTAATTTTCTTCTCTATGATGTGCACAAATCATGTTCATCTAAAGATGTCCTTGTATTCTTCTAGAAACTGTTTTTTTTCCAGTCTTTTCCATTGCAATAAATTGTATTTCCATTTTTCCAGTTGTTTAGACCAAAAGTGTTGGTTTCCTTCTAGTTTCCAATAACCATTACTGTGAACTTGATCATTAAAATATTTCTTCTTTGTCTTAGCTATATCATTTCTTTCCTGGAATCTTGAAATAGCTTCCAGCTGATTTTTCTGTATCTGCCACCATACTTCTTTCTGCACAGAGCACCCAGAATTATTTTTAAATTAAACTTGAATTTTTTGTTAGTACATGTTTGCAATATATAATGATTATATTCCTCATAGGGAGTTGGTAACTGTACAGAACATAACTTTTTTTCTGTCACCTTCCTCTCCTCCCCTCATCTTCCTTTTATCTCCTGGCTCCTTTCCCTTTCACATAAGATCTGCCTCCCTATTTCTTATTATCTATCTTTTATGTTGTTCTTTATTTATATTTATTTATATTTTACATGAAATATTTAAGCTAGCATGTCTGACTTATTTTACTAATACTGTGGTTTCAGTTGTATCCATTTTACTACAAATGACTCAAATTAACCATTTTTATGGCAGAGTAGTATTCCATTGTGTATAAATGTCACATTTTCTTTATCCATTCATCTGTTGATGGACATATTGACTACTTCTAAGATTTAGCAATTATGAAAAGAGCTACTATAAACATGAGTAGGTGTGTATCAATGTAATATAATGCCTCTAACTCTTTTAGGAAGATACCTAAAAGGGGAATAGTTGGATTGAATAAAATTTCTATTTTTGTTTTTCTGAGGATTATCCATATGAGTTTTTATAGTGGTTTACATTCCTACCAACAAGGAAGAAGGGTTCCTTTTTCCCTGCAGCCTTTCCAACATTTGTTATTATTTGATTTCTTGATGGTAGCCAGCCAGTCTTTCTGGAGTATGATGGAATTTCATTGTTGTTTAAATTTACATTTTTCTTATTTAAAAATTTACATTTTTCTAATGGCCAGAGCTATTAAACATTTTTGGTGTTAATTAGCCATTTCTGCTTCCTCTTCTGAGAATTGTATATTCATTGCAGCTGCTCATTTTTGATTGCATCTTTTATTTCATAGTGGCTAATTTTTAAAATATATTCTATGTATTAGTCTTCTATCCAAACAATAGCTGTTTTTCCCCACTTTGTGGATTATCTCTTCACTCAATTGGTTGTTTACTTTGCTATGCAGATTTTAATTTTATATAAACCCATCTATTGTTGCTATTACTTTTGTAATTTGAGTTCTGTTTAAAAAGTTCTTTCCTAGGGCCAGGGACTTAGCTCAGCAGCACAGTGCCTGCCTGGCAAGCACAAGGTCCTGAGTTCGATCCCCGGTGACCAAAAAAAAAAAAAAAGTAAATAAAAATAAAAATAAATAAAAAATAAATAAAAAGTTCTTTCCTATCCCTACAAGATTTTTACCTATTTTATTTTCCAGCAGATTGTGTTTCTTTTTTAGCATTTAGATTTCTGATCCATTTTGATTTTAGTCTAGTACATGGTGAGAGATATAAGTCTAGATTCAATATTCTGCATGTGGAAAGCCAGTTTTCCCAGAACAATTTGTTAAAGAGGCTACTTTTAATCCAGTGTATTTTTTTGGCCCTTTTGTCAAAGATCAGATGGCTGAATGTGCCTGGGATTGTTTGTGCATCCTTTATTCTGTTGCACTGATCCACATGTCGGCTTTTTTTTGCCAGTATCATGCTGGTTCTTCTCACTGTAGCTTTATAGCACAATTTGAAGTCAGGTGTTGTGATGGCCCCTGCTTTGCTCTTGTTGCCCAAGATTGCTTTTGGTCTTCTGGGTCACTTCTGGTTATATAGGATTTTGGGGATTGCTTTCCCTAGTTCTGTGACAAATGCTGTTGGTATTTTGATTAGGATTGCAGTAAATCTATATATCAGTATTGGAAGTATGGCCATTTTTACAATATTTCTTCTGCCTTCCCTGGAACAGGGGATATTTTTCTAATTTTTGCTGTCATATTCAATTTCCTTTTTCAGAGCATTGAAATTTTCACTGAAGAGGCCTTGTACTTCTTTGGCTAGGTTAATTCTTAAGTATTTAATTTTCTTGATACTGTTAAAAATGGTATTGTTTTCTCAATTTCTTTCTTGGCAAGTTCATTATTGGTGTACAGGAATGTTATTAATTTTTATGTGTTGATTTTCTATCATGCTACCTTACTAAATGTGATTATTAGTTCTAGAAGTCTTTTGGTGGAATTTTTTGGGTCATTGATGTAGAGGATTATGTTGTCTGGAAATAATGATAATTTGATTTCACCCTTTCCTATACATATTCCTTTTATTTCTTTCTCTTGTCAAATTGCCCTGGCTAATATTTCAAGTACTATATGAAATAAGAGTGGTGATAGTGGACATCCTTGTCTTATTCCTGAATATAGAGAGAAAGATTTCAGCTTTTCCACATTTAATATAATTTTAGCAACAGATTTCCCATAAATGGGTTTTATCAGATTGAGATCCTGTCCTTCCATATATATTTTCTTCAGCATTTTTTATCATGAATGGGTGTTGGATTTTGTCAAAGGATTTTTCTGCATCTATTGAAATGATCATGTAACTTTTATCCTTGGTTCTGTTTAGTAAATGTATTACATTGATTGATTTTTATATATTGAACCATCTCTACATCCCCCTAAAATGAAGCCTACTTGTCCATAAAGTATAATCTGTTTGATAATTTGCTGCATTTCGTTTGTCAGTGTCTCATTGAAGATTTTTGCATCCATGTTCATTAAAGAGATTGGCCTGTATTTCTTTTCTTTTCTCTTTCTTTTTTGTTGGAATATGGTCTTGTTTTGGCATCAGGATAATGGTAGCTTCCACTACTGCCTTTGGGAATAATGCTTTCATTTCCTTTTTATTAAAGAGTTTGATAGTATTGCCATTAGATTTTCTCTGAAGTTCTTCTAGAATTCAGTGGGGAATCCATCAGATCCTGGGCTTTTCTTAAAAAGATTCTTATTATTGCTATAATTCCATTTCTTATTATTGGATTATTCAGTGTTTTTATATTTTCTTGGTTCAGTTTTAGTAATAAATATATATCCAGGAATCTACCCTTCTGGATTCTCCAACTTACAGATTTTCAAAGTAGTTTCTAATAATCTTCTGGATTACGGCAGTGCTTGTGGTTTTGTGAGGTGCCTCCTCCTGATCCAGAGGACCCTCTGTCTGTTCACCCTAGCCTGTGACAACCATTCAAGCTGAGACATGTCCTTGCACACATTGGTAGATGGAGAAATCAATCAGACCACTGATCTCCGTGCTGGATATAGGCAGTGGAGCTGAGGTTCAAGTGGACTGCTGAAATTAATGCCAGCACTTTCAGACTCAGCCACGTCTGAAAGCTACACACACTGGGCCTGATTTCTCATCATGGAGGACAAGGCCCTATGTCCTTCTGCACTGAGTTTAACCTTTTCACAGGGTCTATATCTAGCCACACTGTCTCCACAACTGTCTCTTGTGGCCATTCCCCACCTAGTCACTGTGTTAGGGTAACACTGGAAACCTTGAAGTGACATTGTTTTGTGGCTCAATCCTAAACAATTAACCCTTTCCTAAAATGGCTACTGATTAAATCCTCAAATATGGCAGATGTAACATTGGATTTCTTCTCCATGTCTAGCCTGCTATGTATAATCAGTCACTTTTGGAGTAAAGCCCTCCAGTGTCTTTGCAGTTAAAATAACCATGGACTTTTCTTGGGGTTAGTGTTGTTGGCCTGGTCATTTGGTTCTCCCTGGAACTCTCTGGTATTACCTATGTTTACAGGGACAGCTCCCCCTCCCCAGGAGCTGGGATGAGCTTTCCAGACTGCTTTGTTCTTTCTTCTCCATTGTGCTGTGTTTCTCCAGCTTCTCTGCAGTGGCTAGTCTTACTGTCAGCTCCCTCCCAATTTCTTTTCACCAAGTTGCTGTTTTCCAGATGTCTCAATTCAAGGTCCTGGAGAGGCTGCATTTTGCTGTTGCTCACTAGGCTACCAGTTTTCTCTCCCAGGGTGATTTTCAAACCATGTCATTGTTAGCTCAAAATCCTCCAATAAAACTCCTTCACATGACAGACCCCTTATATACTCATTACAAATATGACAAAGGACATTTTCTTGGCTTCCAATTAAAATTCACTTTGTTTCCAATTGGGGATGTTTGGTTTACTTCATATAGCAATGCTAGTTCTTCTCTATTACCTGTAATGGGTTCTTCTGTCATATATTCTTTCCATTTGCTTAATTCCCACTAACTTCTACCTCTGAAGTGTCTTTCTTTCATTAGGCTCTCCCAGATAGCATTCCTCTCATCCTGTCTCCCTTCACTCACATGCTTGGTCACAGAATTAACTGTCTTCTTTGGTCCTCCAAAGCCTTAAATTGTCTTTATCACTTCATTTAACTGATAATGATCCATTGTCTTCCATGTTTATATGCTTCTGTATGCTTTAAGTTTCTCAAGAGCCTAATTCAGTACTTGGTACACAGGAATAAGTAATTAATGTGTTTATTGAAAGAATGAATAAGAGAAGATGATGAACATTTGTTTGAGAAAAGAAGTTGGAGTACTTTGCCTCTGTGACTAAAGCAAAGAATGGAAGGAGAACTGTAGCTTGACCATATGCTATTAAAATTAGATGGTCAATATTAGATTTCCCATCACTAGAAAACAATACCTAACACCCACAACTTAAAGTAGGAGAGGATTAATTTGGCTCACTATTTCAGGGATGTGCCCATGAATGTGACTTTGGAACCCCGGTCTCTTGTTCTCTTTCAATTCCCGGCCATGAAATGAAAGGGCTTCCTTCATCACACATTCCCTCCTTGATGTACTATGCCACCACAGGCCCAAAGCAATGGGACAAATTGGTCGTAGACTGAAACCTGCAAAACTCTGAACCAAAATAAACTTGTAATAGAAAGCTGACTAACACACTCTTCTACCTACTCTTTCTTCCTGCCTTTGTTCCCCTCTGTACTTGGTCCTTGTTCTCTCATCTGTAGAAAGTCTTTCCAGGTGGTAGAGGTTAACAGACTACAGCCAATGCTATAGTTTTAGCATTCATATTCCGAGCCCCAGAGGAAGGAGATGTACATGCACATAAAGTTTCCATGAAGGACACTAGTTGGTCCAATTAGGGGAAATTCCTGTAATTGGTAGAGTTTGTGCTCATTGCTAGGGTAAGAGACTATGAAGACCAGGTCCAGGTTGGCTTGACATGTGTTAGTCACTTGGAAATTGTATCGTTAGGATCAGGTTTGGCTCTAAATACCAGAAATCCCAACTACAAAAATGATCTTAAGTAAGACAGAATCTGAATGCTTGTGCTCCACAGGAAGTTTACAGACTCAGATTTATTCTATCTCTATTTTTCAACATTAGAGATTAAACCAAGGCCTTTGTGCTGAGCAATAGACATGGCACTTTTTTAGTTTGAGACAGGGTCTTGCTGAGTCACTGAGTTGCCCAGGTTGGTCTCAAACTTACAATCCTCCTGCCTCAGCCTTCCAGCTTGCTGGAATTACAGGTACACACCACTGAGCTCATCTCTATCTTGTTCTTAAGATGTGACAAAGCTCTATTCTCAAGATGACTCATAATCCAAGATTGCTGCTCCAACTCCAACCTTTGATTTCATATACCAACTGGCAGGAAAGAAATGCTATGGGGAAAAAAAGGACAAAGAACATTTGCAAAAATCTTATCAGCAGGATCCCAAAAAATATCTCATGAAAATTTATACATCTGCCAAAAATTAGATGCATGACCTTTAGAAGAAAATATGAGAAGCATAATATTTACATTGGTTGGCTATTATTTTCTTGTATTATTGAAGAAGTAGAGAAAAACAAATCAATATCTTCCGCAACTATCATGCACTGTGATTGCTAGTTTTCTGGCCTCTTGGGAAGACAAACAATGAAAAAGAACATTTCAGTTAAAGCCTGAAAAAAACTAGAAAGGCCCCCACAATGATTAATATTGTAGTATTAGTAACTTTCATATTTCAAGCCTACAGCTGATCTTGTTATCCTTCTGTTATAAAATCTCTGTGCTTATCATATAACCCACATTGGTGTACACAGCAAAGATGTGAAAATGAGACTTACTTCCACCTATAATTTAAAGTTGACATGTAGTTGTAAAAGCCTTTAATTTCATGAACTAATGGTTATCTTTTCAAAATACATCCAACTATTTTGGAACTTCATATTAATATTAGGCCCTAGTGAGATCATTAGCTTGTCTACAAATAAAATTAAATTAAATTAAAATAAGACTAGATAATTTTTCTGACGAATGATTAGCAGCTATTTTTATATTTAACAGGATAGAAAAAATGACAATATTCCTATTAAAATATGAATTGTAAAATTAACTTTAATCTTTACTGTCTAAAACCTGATTCAGAGTTCCAACTGCAGTAGTAGATATTTATCACTTTTTAATGACTTGATGCCAGTTCTCTTAGTAACTGAACCCCAAGTTTGATGGGGAGATCAGTTGTTCTCTCTGTGTATACTGTATAGTTCAACAGTTACCAAGGTGCCCCAGCCCTTCTAACTAAGGACTAAGCTAGGATCATGGGACTTTTCTCCCTGGAATTTTAATATTGGTGTGAGTGGCACAGAGACAGAGAATGTTTGGATCTTATTCTTTTGAGCTTTGTGCTTCCTAGGCTATAAACATTTCTAGTTTCTGCAAATTCTTAAGCTTGATTTTTCTGTTTTCTTCTATGATTTTGGGAGCCCATTGATATACTTTTAATTGCTCACCTAGTGTTCTTAATGTAGCTAGAGTTCATATTTTTTGCTAACTCCAAAACAATGATATCTATGATGCTGAGCCATATAGGTACATTTGACCTGTCTTCCACAATCTGGAGAAGAACTCTGTGCTGAATTTGTAAATCTAGCCTGAGGGAAAAGCCATATCTTATAGTCTTCCTCTCTATCACCTTTCTCACTGCAAACTATACAATCCTTTAGATGCTAAAGAGGGGAAGAATATATCACTCCTTGTTCCATATGCCAATTTCATAAGTGATACTTGATCTCTTTCTTAATATCCATAAATTTTTGTTTAGAATTTCACTATCAGTTCTAGCTCAGTGCTTTCCCTTGCCTTTCTGTTATAATCATGACATAGAAAGAATAGTATTTGTTACCATTAGAGAAGTGTGTTGAGACATACTTAATGAGTCACCATTTCCTAAGGCTCGAATGATTCAGAAATAGTCAATCTACTCTTCCACACTTAGTTAAAGTTAATTCATTATTGCCTTTATTTAAAAATGTTTCTCATTTTCTCCATTTTACAATTAATAACATTGCCTTTCTATTCTGTTTTTTTGATGCATCTTTACTACTGCCCAGTAATAATTGAAAAAAAGAAAAAGGTAAAAAATAAGTTACTGGCAATTATAAGATGGATTCGTTTTAGGATTTTTTTTGTATTGAAAGTCATTCATCAACAAGTAATTTTATATGAGAAATATGAAACTTAGTACTGCAGGGAAAGTAGGGAGAAGGGATTTAAGTGTTCAACTGTGGCATTTATCCTCCTGGAAACTTTAAGTCTCATTGCAGAGTAAGAACTAAGTGTTCCTGAGTTTTCACTTCACTCCCATCTAACTTGAAATGAGAGAGGGATTAGTGGAGTTGGACCAGACATTTTTTTTTCTTAAATTTTTTTATTGGTATATTTTAGGTATACAATACATTTACATTTATCTTTGGGTGCTTGTACCTGTACATGATGTATCTTGGTTCTCATTTTTTCCCCATTACCTGTGCACCCTTCACCCCTAAACCCTTCCCTATTTACATAGATTTTCTTTCCATTTTTTTTTCCTCATAATTTTTCCTCTCCATTCTTTCCTTTCCCTTTGCCCTCGCACTACCCCTACCCCTTTGGACCTTTTCCTATTTCAAAGTATCAATTATTAGTTATAAATCCTTTTAGTTCTTATTTACACTCTCAGTTTCTCACACTAGAGAAACTATTCAGTATTTACACATGTGTGTCTTATTTATTTCACTTAAGAGTATGGCCTCAATATGCATCCATTTAGCTATAAATGGCTCTAGGTTCTCTTTCTTTATGGCTGAGTAGCACTCCATTTTATGAAAAAACCACATCTTCTTTATCCAGTTTCCAGTTGATGGGCACTTGGGCTGTTTCCAAGCTTTAGCTATTACAAACTGTGCCGCAACAAACATGGGTACACATATATCTCTGTGGTATGATTCTTTTAATTCTTTTGGGAAGATACCCAGCAGGGAAATAGCTGGGTCAAATGGGACCACCAGCCCTAGTTCTTTGAGGTAGCTCCACACTGATTTCCATAGTGGTTGCACCAGGCTGCACTCCCATCAACAATGGAGAAGGGTTCCTTTCTCTCCACACCCCTGCCAGCATTTGTTATTGGTTGATTTCTTGATAGCAGCCATTCTTTCTGGGGTGAGGTGGAATCTCAGTGTTGTTTTCATCTGCATCTCTCGAATGACCAGTGATGTGGAACATTTTTTCATATGTTTATTTGCTGCTTTTACTTTTTTGTATGAGAAATGTCTGTTCATTTCAGATGCCCATTTTTGAATTGGGTCTTTGAATTTGGGGGGCCTGATTTTTTTCAGTTCTTTATATATTCTAGATAGTGGACCTTTGTCTGAGTTACAGCTGCTAAAATTTTTTTCCCACATTGTATGTTGTCTCTTAGCTCTGTTGGTGGTTTCTCTTGCAGTGCAAAAGCTTTTCAATAAGATGAAATCCCAGTTGTTGATTCTTTATGTTAGTTGCTGTGCTACTGAGGTTTTTTTCATAAAGTCTTTTCCTATGCCAATATCTTCAAGAGTTCTACCTACCTTATCTTCCAGCAAGTTTAGTGTTTCTGTCTTAATATTTATATCTTTAATCCACTTAGATCTCAGTTTAGTGCATGGTGATAGATATGGGTCTAGTTTTAATCTCTGACAGGTTGAAATCCAGTTTTTCCAACACCATTTATTAAATAGGCTATCTTTCCTCCAGTGAGGGTGGTTGGCTCCTTTGTCAAAGATGAGGTGGCTGAGTATATCTGAAGTTGTTTTTGCATCTTCTGATCTATTCCACTGATAACTCGGGTCTGTTTCTTTGCCAGTACCATGCTGTTTTTATCACAGTAGCTTTGTAGTATAGCTTCAAGTTGAGTATTGTGATACCCCCAGCCATGTCTCTGTTGTCCAGAATTGCTTTTGCTATTCTATGTCTCTTCTGGTTCCAAGTGAACTTTTGGATTGTTTTCTCTAGCTCTGTGAAGTATATTGTTGGAATTTCAATTGGCATTGCATTAAATCTATATAGCAGTTTTGGAAGCATGGCCATTTTCACTATATTGATTCTTCCTACCCAGGAACAAGGGATGTCTTTCCATTTTCTTATGTCCTCCTCGATCTCCTTTTTCAGGGTGCTATAGTTATCAGTGTAGAGGTCTTTTGCTTCCTTTGTTAGATTGATTCCTAGATATTTCATTTTTTTGGATGCTATTGTAAAAGGAATTGTTTCCCTAATTTCTCTCTCAATGAGTCTGCTCATTGTGTATAAGAAGGCTATTGTGTTTTGAGTGTTGACCTTTTATATCCAGCTACTCTACTGAATCTGTCAGTTAAGTCCAGAAGTCTTTTGGTAGAGTTTTTTGGGTCTTCTATGTAAAGTATCATATCATCAGCAAATAATGAGAGTTTCACTTCTTCCTTTCCTATCTTTATTCATTTTATTTCTTTCTCTTTTCTAATTGCTGTGGCTAATGTTTGCAGAACTATATTGAACAGGAGTGGTGATAGTGGGCATCCTTGTCTTGTTCATGATTTTAGTGAGAAAGTTTACAGTTTTTGACCATTTAGTATGATATTGGCTGTTGGTTTTTCCTAGATAGCCTTAATCAGGTTGAGATAAAGACCTCCTATTCCAATTTTCTGTAGGGTTTTTATCATGAATGGGTGTTGGATTTTGTTGAATGCCTTTTCTGCATCTATTGAGATGATCATATGGTTTTTGTCCTTGACTCTGTTAATATGGTGTATTACATTTATTGATTTATGAGTATTGAACCATCCTTGTATCCCTGGGATAAATCCAAATTGGTCAGGGTGTATGATCTTCTTGATGACCCTCTTTATGCTGTTTGCCAGTATCTTGTTGAGGATTTTTGCATCTATGCTCATTAGGGAGATTGGCCTGTAGTTCTCTTTTTGGGTTGGGTCTTTCCCAACCCAAAATTTTGGAATCAAAGTAACACTTGCTTCCAGGAATGAATTTGGAAGTATTGCTTCCCTTTCAATTTCATTGATGAGTTTAAAGAGTAATGGCATTAGTTCTTCTTTAAATGTCTTGTAGAATTCAGCAGTGAACTCATCAGGACCTGGGCTTTTCTTTGTTGGTAATTTTTTTATTACATTTTCAATTTCACTCATTGTAATTGGGGTGTTTAGAATTTCTGTATCTTCTTCATTTAACTTTGGCAATTCATATGTATCTAGGAATCTGTCCATTTCTTCTGTGTTTTCCATTTTATTAGAGTACAGGTTCTCAAACTAGGTATTGATGATCCTCTGGATTTCTGCTGGGTCTGTTGTGGCTTGACCTTTTTCATTCTTAATTGCATGGATTTGAATCTTTCCTTTCCTTTTTTTGATAAGGTTGGCTAAAGGTTTATCAATTTTATTTATTCTTTCAAAAAACCAACTCTTTGATTCATTAATTTTTTGTATCATTCTCTTAGTCTCCATTGCATTGATTTCTGCTCTGATCTTTATAATTTCCTCTCTTGTGTGGGCTGTGGGTTTGTTATTCTCTACTTTTTCTAGGAGTTTGAGGTTCTGTATTAGATTATTTATCTGAGTTCTCTCTGTTTTCCTAATATGGGCATTCACTGTTATGAATTTCCCATGTAAAACTGCTTTCATTGTGTCCCGTAGATTCCTAAATGTTGTACTGGCATCACTATTTACTTGTAGAAACTGTCTAATTTCTTCTTTAATTTCCTTTGTGACCCATTGGTTATTCAGGAGGGTGTTATTCAATTTCCAGGTGTTTGTGGGAGTTTTGCAGTTTCTCATGTTATTGATTTCCAATTTTATTGCACTGTGGTCTGATAATATACAGGGGGTAATTTCAGTTCTTTTACAATGACTTAAACATGTCCTGTAAGCTAGCATGTGGTCTATTTTGGAGAATGACCCCTGTGCAGCTGAAAACAATGTGTATTCTGATTTTGTGGGGTGGAACACTCTGTAAATATCTATTAAGTCCATTTACTCAATAGCTTGGTTCAGTTCTAGAATTTCATTGTTAATTTTTTTCCTAGATGATCTGTCTATTTGTGATAGAGGGGTATTGAGGTCCCCCACTACAATTATGTTATTGTTTATTTGGTTTTTCATGTCCATTAATATTTGTTTTGTACAGTTGGGGGCATTCATATTTGGTGCATGTATATTTAGGATTGTCATCTCTTCCTCTTGGATTGTTCCCTTCACAAGGATGTAATGAACGTTTTTATCTCTCTTAATTAGTTTTGGTTTGAAATCTACTTTGTCTACAAATAAGATTGCTACCCCTACTTTTATCTGGGTTCCTGTTGCATGGAGACCCTTTTTCCATCCTTTCACTTTCAGTCTATGAATTTCTTTTGGAGTTAGGTGTGTTCCTTGTATATAGCATATTGCTGGATTTTGCTTCTTAATCCATTCTGTCAGTCTATTTCTTTTGATTGGTGAATTGAGGCCATTAATATTGATAGTTATAATTGAGAGATATTGACTCATCCTTGTCATGATATTTTACTGTTGTTGGCTCTTATTTCTTTTTTCCCTCTTTCCCTTAAGTTTCTTACCTTGTCTGGTGGCTTCCCTCTGTTGAGCCTCATGGAGTTGTGACCTTCGTTGCCTTTTTCTAGGATATTGCTTAGAATTGTTTGGAGTGCTGGTTTGATGTTCATGGAATTTCTCAGGTGTTCTTTGTCATGGAAGTATCTAATTTCCCCATCAATTTTGAAAGATAATTTTGCAGGATACAACAGTCTAGGTTGGAAGTTTTCTTTTAGGGCTTGAAATACTTCTCTCCAGGCTCTCCTTGATTTGAGGGTTTGTGTTGAGAAGTCTGCCATGATTTTGCTGGGCTTTCCTTTATAGGTGATTTGTTTCTTTTCTCTAACTGCCTGTGGGATTTTGTTCTTCTGTTGGGTTTCTGGGATCTTGGCTATTATATGTCTAGGTGTAGATTTTTTTTGATCATGGCTGGGTGGAGTTCTCTATGCCTCACTTATCTGTATGTCCAATTCTCCACCTCTGTCTGGGAAGTTTTCTACTATTACTTCTGTGAACAGTTTTTTTTATGTCAATTGTACTTTCTCCTGTTTTTTCCTGGACTCCTATCAGTCTTATGTTTTTCTTCTTTGCATCTTCTAGCAGCTGTTGAATTGATTTCTCATGGTCCCTTACAATTTTTAAGAAATCTCTGTTTTCATGGTCCTTCACTGCAATCCTGTCTTCTATATCTGATATTCTATCTTCAGATTCTCTTAATCTGCTCTGCATGCTTTCAATGGAGTTTTTAATCTCCTGAATATCTGTTTGAATCTGTTTCATGGATTCCATTTCTTTCTTATGTTGGGCGATCATGGTTTCCATTTCTTTCTTATGCTGGGCATTCCTGGCTTCCAGCATGTTTCTGAGCTCATCTATTTTTTTTTTATCAGTTTCTGTTCTAGAGCCTCGAATCATGTCTTTCACTCTGCTCACCATCTCTGTAGTTATCTGGGAGATTATTTCTGCTTTGAATTTTTCTAGAGCCTCATTCATCTGTTTTGTTACTTCCTGTGCTATCAGTTCAGGGTGACCTGGTGGTTGATTGTCAGACTTTTGCACCTCATTTCCCCCCATAATTGCCTTTTGTGGGGTCTAAGTCTAGGTTTGTGACTTGCTTAAATGCCTTCTCATTTTTGTTTTTGGTACTGTCCCTGGTTCAGTTCCTGGGTTGATATTATGAAGTTGTTTATTGTAAGTATCTTTGTTGGTCTATTTAAAACCTTTATGGAATGATTGCTTCTCAGAGGTGTCTACCAGATATAGCTGGTCTTTAGATTTTGAGTCTCTAATGACTTGGAGGCTATCTCATTTTCATTATACCAGAAAGGAAAACTGTTTAGATCAATCACGACATCTTAACCCAAGTCATACAATCAGCAACACCATAGCATCTAATACCTCTTAAAGAATGACAATTTGTGGTAGTTATTAATCTGTCACATTTAAAAAATAAAGGGCCTCCTTCAAGGTGTATCTCTGCAGTCACAATAGACAATGTGGGGAGCAGTGTGCAGTTATAGGTCAATGAGTCTCAGTAAGCTAGTCCCAGACCGGGAGATTCAGGCAGATTTCTGGTTGCAACTCCTAAGTTGAGCTCCCTGTCCTCCTGCAGGGTTGCACTCTGCAAGTTTCTACTGCAGATTTCATCTGCTTTTCCCCTGAAGAAAGTCCAGTTTCTTATGGGAGCTAATAATCCCTCCAACTTACCAATCATGGTGGTCTGGGGTGCCTTTATTGCAGAGATTCCCTTCACTTTTCCAATGGGCTTGTTTTCATCAGGGAGCCTGAGACAGGCACTCTCTCTGTTTTTCACTTCTGGAGCTCAGGACAATGGCTTTTGTCCCCCTGTGCCTCTGGAGTGTGTAACCAAGTAGCTACACAGCCAAAAGGCCAGAGGCCAGGGGGTGGGGGTGCGGGTATTGTTGGAGGCCTGCGTGGCCCAGCCATCAGCTGGTGGGCCTGCCTGGGGAGGTCCTCCTCACCCTGTCCTGGTGGCTGGTGGAAAGCTCTGGACCAGACATTTTACCTTCTTTTCACTTTCCTTTTTGTCATGGTTTGTAGCTAGATGTCCCTCCAAAGCCTTGTGTGGTCATAGGTGCAGCTTTTTGGAGCTAGTTGCATCTAAAGTATGTGATGCTGGGATGAAGGATGTGAAACTGCAATTGATTCATGGCAGCATGCTAGGATTAAGGGTGCCCCACCCTGGGTGTGAGTGGTAGTCTAGATAAAATACAAGGGACAGAAAGAGGGCTGCTGCTTTGGTTGCTGCCTCCTGTCTTGTTCCTCCTCTGTGATGTCCCTCTGCCATGCCACCCCACCTTGGAGCCAGCCAAACATGGACTAAAAACTGTGAGCTGAAATAAACCTTTCCTTGCTGAACTATTGGTGTTGAGTACTTTGTCTCAGCAATGAAAATTTTTCCCATTGACTCTTTTTTTGTTTTTCATTTTCTCACTTCACTTCTCCTTTTCACTCTTTGAGCCAGGATTCTATAATTTTGTTTTTCTTATTATTTGTTGTTCATTTAATTTTAATCTTTGATTGATAATAATTGGCTTAAAAACCTATTCATTATGCCCTCTCACTATGCCACAGACAGCAGATATACCTTCCTTGGCACTGGATATCACTCTGCTAAATTGCTCTCTGACTTAAAATCTTAGAAGGACCTACAGACTTTGGGATGCATGTTGCCATCATGAGGGTATGTGATAATATTTTAAAGTATATCTCAAAGAGAAAACTCTCACAGGTTTACTTGGGCTATATGTATCCACATGTTATGTAAGATCTTTCATAATAATCTGTTCATGGTCTAACTCACAGTGAATATTCTCATAGTCACCATTCTATCATAAGTGGTGAAGTTTTTGGCATAGAAAATAAGAGAAGTCCAGCAATAAGTCAATAATTAAAACTGTCATTACTTCAGAGTTATTTGTCTTTGGAATCTTTTCCATTCATCTTATAATCCCTGTGTGGGCCCTTCAAATACTAAAGAACACCAGCCATGCAAGTTTGACCATCACATGTCAATTAATGTAGCCCTATTAATGTGCTGCTTAGAGGAGTATGATCTTTCGTATTGTTGAGGTGCATTTGATAAAGCAGATGAAAAAACTATTAAACAATATGAATTTTCTTACTAGCAGTTGAAAGCTCAGCATAAACCAGTTTAGATACAAGCAATGTGATAAATAACTCATACACTCAGAAGTTTTATAATTGACATAGGTTTCAATAGGAATTTAAAGTCATCCTCAAACTTTGATAATAGCTTGATGGAGAGAGAGAACTTCCCCTCTTGGAGCTATTGAAGAAGTTCCTAAGATTCAGTACAATTAGATTAATTTATTTTATGTGTTTGCTCCTGATTTAATGACTATAGGGATAAGGATTGGATTACCTCTCTGGAGCTTAGGTGAAGTCTTCTTTCGTTCTTAAAAGGCTTTTATCTTCATAGGTGAAACAGATTTTTCTCTGACAGAGTTTAAGAATTCCCTTTCTGTGCAGTAAAAGATATTTGTGACTTCATCATGAACACATTCGCAGTTTTGAATCTTGAAACAAAGATACAGATTTTCTTCTCTGTTCTCTTCACTTTATGATGCTGTCTGTTCTGTTTATTATATTTAATCATCTGGGATTCTCCCAACTCATCTCCTCTCATCTTTCTCTAAATAATCGTCTTGTGCAGGCTATGATCTGTTCCTCTGCTCCAGTATTGTAGAATAGAGCAAAGACATTCTCAGGACTCCTCATTCTCTAACGAGAAGATAGCAAGCACACAGGGACACAGGCTTTCATGTACCTTCATCAAGACATCCACTTGGACGGCTGTCAGGACCTCACCCCTTGGGATGTCCACCAGCAGCTCCTCCGCAGGAACACAGCACAAGAGGTTCCACACCTCTCATACACGCACTCGTGGTATTTTGTGACTTTTCCTGGGGAAATCTTCCATAAACATCACAACAAATGGCCTCTTGGCATGAGGACTTTGTGATTCTGTGTTGATTTACTCCCCTTCCTGTTAGTTCCTGTTGATTCATTAATCATTTACAATTGGCACTCATAGGAGCGAGGTGTTTCCTTTCCTTCAGCAAACCTGCAGAAGCCCTTAACTTCTTTTATAAAACATTTTATGTACTTACTGTCATACTGGACAATGAATGATTTATTTTGGTTTAGGAAAAGATAAGCTATGTTTTCAAGCTTTGAGCATGATAAAGAAATGCTTCCCAGTCACTCAGTGACAGAGGTAGTAGCAGGTATATTCCTTCTTAGGGACTTTGAAGCCTGCTCTGGTTGGAAAGCTTACTTCTGCCTGGAAAAGGGAGGGTGTGGTAATCACACTTATCAGAGGTCGTGAAGAAAGCATGATTCTTTGTAAATAACTGCTACTTAAAATAATAAATAAGAGCTTGTTGATTTTCTCTCATGGGTTTTTAAGGCATTTGTTTGAGAATGGTCAAGTTTAAAATATACTATTCTTCCTTGGCCCTGATGCTAAGTCAGAATTTCTATAATCTAGAAGGCAATATCAATAAAACTCCTGTGTAGATAGATCAGTAGGGTGGTTTGTGAGGTTTGAAACAACAAAATTATATTTGGAAAATAATAACTTTTCAAAATTGGCTTCCTTTATTGATTATCTTCCTCAGTGATGTTGCTGAAGAAATATATGTGATTTAAAATGGTGGAAGAGATTTGCATTAATGAATAAAAATGCATATCACTTTAAAAATGCCTGCTGGATCATTTCACTTTATTTCTGTGCTTTTGGGCTTCAAACATCCATAGCTTTTGATGTATGCAAAAGATGAAAAGTAAATTTGCTGAGAAAGAAATTACAATTGATTATGAATAATATTTTTGAAAGTTCAGTATGTAGTTTTCCTTATTGATTTTAGTACATGCAAAATTAAGTTATACCGAATTACTACTGTAATTATTAATAATAATTGTCAGCATAATTATAAAATCTTTCAACCAGACAATCAAAACATTCTATTGATTGCTTCTATTAATTAAATATATGGAAAGATATAATTAGGATTAAATCCAGAGAAACAGAGCAACAATAGAAAGCATGGTTATTTATTGTACTTTTATAAAAAACAACTTATTTTTTGGAGATTCTTCAAGCCTATGCAATCTAGAAAATTATTTGAGTGTCTGTTTCTTGAAAAAAATAAAATTAACAGTTTTGGATTATATTAATGGCATTAAAATAAGTATGGTCAAAAGTTATGATAAAACTTTTACAAAATGTTCCCTCTTTCAGGAATGAAATCTGAATTGCAAATAGACCCAAGGAATCTCAATGGGTGAGAATTTTTCTCCTCCTCTTTCTCTCCCAACTCCTCCCCTCAAACTACCCCTCTTCACCATCTTCTCCATCTTCACTAAAGAAATCCTTTTGACTTCTTTGTGCCTTTGTATTTTGAGAGTTTGGGAAGAAATGAAGCAAAACTCCTGAAAATACTAAAGAGAATCCAATCCAAACATAGAAACTATTACAGGTTTCCTAATGAGGCAACGTGCTGGGTATATAGCCCCATTTTGTGGTCCTGCCGGATCTTTTTGTGTAGAAGAGAGCATGATTTCACAGCCCACTACCTGAACTTAGTGTGAGTAATTTGTGCCTTTGACTCTGGAAGAATCAAAAATATTTTGATGAAAATGTTCTTATATCAGAGAATCGCCCAGTGAACAGATACATAAAGAATTCTCTCTGGGCCCAGCTTTGTTACTACGTATGCAAATGCAGATCCATGATTCCTTATCTACAGCCCTGAAATCCTGTGTCCCAGAAAGCTATAAGCTTTCTTTTAAGTCATTTGGCTGTAAAACTTGACCTCAACTGAGCTGAGGTGACTTACAATCTTTCCAAAGTTACATTTAATTTGAATATTCATGAATTTCAGTATAAAATATTAATGAGCTTGATTATTGGGTGCTGCTTCATATCTCACTAGAGGTATAAAACGTGTGGCCTTTGCTGTGTATAATCTGAGATCTGGATAATTATGAATTCTGAAATTCATATGGTCGAAGAATTTTAGTTAAGAAACCATAGGCCTGTGGTACTACCTTTGGACTCATTTGGCTGAATGTTTCATAATCAGTTCTTCAGTATATTTGTTTGTGGTGGGGCTAGGGATTGAGCCAGAGTCCTTTGCACTGAGCTGCATCTCCAGTCCTTTTGGTATTTATTTATTTTATTTTTGAGACAGAGTAAGTTGCTAAGTTGCCCAGGCTGGGTTCTAAATTGTGATTTTCCTGCCTCAGACTTCCAGAATGATGAGATTACAGCCATATGCCAGGACACCCAGCTGTTTTTAAAAATAGTGTACTGATTTCATGCTATGATCAATTATTTGTTTGTGAAACCTTAAAATATACTTTGTGAAATATCTTTCTATTGGCTATTTATACGTGCATGACTCCATTCAGTGCTTTTTTAAAATATCTGTTTTTACACAGAAGATTGAGATTAAGTAAGGTGCCCAAGATCATATGGATAATAAAGATCACAGCCAGAATTTACAGGCTGATATTTCTAAATCTAGAGTCTTACACGCTCAGCAATACATTATATTATTTCTGCAACATTTTTTCTCTTCCTGCTTTTGTTCTGTTACTGTATTGCTTTTGTGGTTAAAAATGTAAAAGAATGAAAAAGTAACCAGATGTATGGAGCTCAACTCACATATGCATTACAACCCTATGAGGTATGATAGTCCCATTATGCAGATGAAAAGACTGAGCCTCATTGAGACCAAGAAATTAGTTCAAGGACTATACAACTGTGAGTGATTGAAGCAGATTTTGCAACCAGACAGTCTGAGTTCATACTGTTAAACACTGGGTGAAATATAAACCTCTCAGAATTGCTTCTGTATTGAAATGCTCAGTTCACCGGTCATAGTCTTTGTTTCTTCAGAGTAAATTTCCTCTGTAAGTTAAATCCATAGCTTTATCCTGGCCTTAGTACAGAGAATTGTTGCTATCACTCTTATCTGTATACATGATTCCTGACAGTAAAAAGAGCTGAGTCAAGCCCTGGTGGATTATGATCCCGAGTTCCACTTGAGTGTCTCAGAAACATACACAAATACTTTTTAGAATTAGAATTTAATATCATTTTCATTGAAGTATACTACAGGAAGATTCAGTTTTTAAGTTGTATTTCAGTGTCATTTTTTACACTTATAAAAAGATATGTGTGCCAGATGTCATACACTTCTGTTTTAAGCCCAAAGGTCAGCATACAATTCACATCTTCTGTTTCATTTCCTTCTTAAATTTTGATATATTTTGCATATACTTTCTTATCACTATCATGAAAGGTTGTCTCATTTAAAATATAATGGGTAACTTCATATGTATGAAATGTTGCTATAATAAAAAAGATATAAAGAACTACCAGGAAATCACTCATTTTCAACACTTGATAATTCATGTTTCTTTAAATTTATTCATACTGGTAGATTGGCTTCTACTACAATATTTTCTCAGTGTGTGATCATTTTAAAAGTCAACTTTCTCATCTTACTGTTGCTAATTGTCAATAATTAGAACAAGTGACAGCTACACTGTTGCTCTAGAACACTCTGTAAGGATATTTAAAACCTGCATTTACCACCACCAATATAAATGCCCAACTACATTTTTAATGCAGTTGATTGTGTTCATATAATTAAATTGTTGATAAGATAGAAAGATGAGCTAAGGGATCATGTGGACAAAACTGATTTTTCATGGATATGTATTAGGACTCACTGAACCCACATATCTTCAAATGAAACAATACCTTTTGCTTTGATTAGAAATCAGCTTTTTTCAGAGAATGAGCATTTTGTGACTTTAAAAATTCTGACTGAAATAGTACAAAGTCAAGGGAGCACTAGAGATTACTATAAAGTAGATTGAAGAGTTAACTAAAAACATCAGTGCTGATGATTTTGCTTATTTCAGGTAAATAACCTTTTTAAAGAAATAGGAATTTTAAAATCTCCTCACTTCCAGAACTCATCAATCAATTTTAGAGACATCCATTAAAATAAATTTGGTAATATTTTTGAGACAGATGATGATAATTTGAACACAAGTTAAAGATCCTTAGGCTAGAGGAATTCATTTAAGAAAGAGGTACCTGACAAAAAGACAATTTCTTAATTCTTTTTGTTAAACTATTGCATATATATATAATATATATGTATATAATAGTATTTTTCAATGGTTAATATTGTTAATTGTTTAAATAATTTTATCTTCAATATACAACTTATACTACTGAAATGGTAATATAAATGAAACTTTTTAAGGTAAATACCAGGGGAAAAATTGCTGGGTCATGTGGCAAGAATGCTTTGTTTTATAAGAGAATACCAAGCTGTCTTCCAAATGCCGAGCTGCACTATTTTGCATTCACTGCCAACTTTTGGTATTACCGGCATTTGGATTTTGGCTATTCTAATAGCTGTATAGTAGGTATATCATTGTCGCTTCAATTGCAATTCCATAACAACATATGCTATTAAGCATCTTTTCAATGTGCCTGTTTGTCATCAGTGAACTTTTTTTGATGAAATGTCTGTTCAGGTCTTTTTCCTATTTTTGAGTTGATTTGCTCCTTACTGTTGAGGTTTAATAGTTTTAGTATATTGTGAATAATGATCTTTTCTAGACAGGTCTTTTGCAAATTTATTTTGCACAACTATGGCTTTGCTTTCTCATTTTCTTGATGCTGTCTTTCACAGATGTATTGATTTTTAATAAGTGCAAGTTATCAGTACTTTCTTTCATAGATCATGACTTCTATGGTATCAAAAAGTCATAGGTCATTTAGGTTTTCATCTATGTCTTCTTCTAGGTGTTTTATGGTTTTATATTATACATTTAGGTTTATAATCCATTTTTAGTTAAATTTTGTGATTGATGTAAGATCTGTGTCTAGATTCACCTTTTGCATGCAGATGTCTAATTGTTCCAGCAAGTTTTATTGAAAGACTATCTTCTCCCCATTGTATTGGTTTGCTCTTTTGCCAATGATTAGATGGCTGTGTTCATGTGGATTTATCTGTAGGTTCTCTATTTTGTTGCACTCATAGATTTGTCTATTTTTCATTAATATACCACTGACTACTATAGCTTATAGTAAGACTTGAAATTGGATAGATTCTTCTGACTTCATTCTTCTCCTTCAATATTGTTTCGGCTATTTTGGGTCCTTTGCTTTTCTTATAAACTTTCAAATGAGTCTCCCAACATCCACAAAATAACTTGCTGGAGTTTTGAATGGGAATTTATTGAATATATAGAAAAAGTGGGGGAGAACATGACATCTTTACAATGAGTCTTATCTGTGAACACAGAGTATCTTTCCACTTATTTAATTTGATTTCTTTCATCAGAGCTTTGTAATCTTTCTCATATAACACTATGCATACTTTTTTTAGATTTATGCCTGAGGACTTCAATTTAATATAAATGGTATTGTGTGTTTAATTTTAAATTCTATTTACTTATGACTGTTGTATAAGAAAGTGATTTTTGTACCTTCTTCATCTTGTATCTTGTAGTCTTGTCACTTATTAGCTCCAGGAATTTTTTGACAATTCTTTTGCATTTTCTACAGAGATGTTCATCCTATCTGTGAACAAATGCAGTTTTATTTCTTTCTTCTCAATGTGCATATCTTCTGTTTTGTTTTCTTTTTGTATTAGCTATGCCTTCTTATTACTGAAAATGAATGGTAAGAGAGGATATCACTGTTCTCCATGTTTCTGTCCATAGGATGAAGCTCTAGTTTCTCCCTATAAAGACCTCTAGTTTCCTCTCGTTTCCTTCTGTGTCCTGATTGAAAAACGGAATTTTTTCCCCCGAAGGCTTGAATTAAAATCAGAGCCTTAACCATTCTCAGGCAGTTATAAGCTTGTTGAAGTGCTTGCCGGAGACACTGCAAGATCAAATATATTGCTTAATATTTAGAAACTAGTACAAGCCCCATGTTCATGTTCCTTTAATCACCATACAATCTCCATAACCTGTTCCCCTTTTTCTGAACTACATAGGTAGGACATCTGTTGTCTTGCTGTCCTTCACGAGGAAGCTGAAGTCCTTTTGGTATGTAAGTTCCCCTAATAAATGGTTTGGGTTTGTCACCCAGGTACTTAGTGTTCCTGTCTTTGGAATTCCAACCAGGGCTTGAGAGTTTGGGAAAATCCCTGGCAGAAATTCCCCTGCTACTGCTTTTGGAGCAACTTTAGTCTTGATTTTTATGGCACAGAAACCTAACCATTAAATATGATGGTAGCTGTATACTTTTTACAGCTGTTCAGTTGAGGAAGATACCTTCTATTCTTATTTGCTGAAGAGTTTTAAAAAAATTATAAATGAGTATTGGATTTAGTCTAATGTGTTTCTTTCCTCTATTGATATAGTCATGTAATTTTTCTTCTTTAGCTTGTTGATGTGATGCATTTCATTAATTCATTTCTTGAATGTTCAGCTATCCTTGAATATCTTGCATAAGTTGGAAAGATCTAACTTGGTCATGGTGTATGATCCTTTTTATACATTATTGAATACAATTTGTGAACATTTTACTGAATGTTTTTGCTTTTATGTTCATGAGAGAAATTGGTCTATAAGTTTCGTTCTTGTAATGTCTTTTTCTGGATTTTGTATTAGGGTAATATTTATCTCAAAAATGAGTTGGAAAGTATTTTCTTTGCTTTTATCTTCTATCAGGTATTATAGGAATTAGTATACTTTCATACTTAAATATGTGGCTCCTACTATTTTTACCCTTGGATCAGCAATTGGCTCTATTAAATCTTCAGCATGAGTTATTTTATTGAAGTTTCCTGAGTACTATTTTTTTGGTACTGGGGATTGAACTCGGGACCTTGTACTTGCAAGGCACTGGAACCACTGAGCTAAATCCCTGGCCCTCTTGAGTACTATTTTGATGAGGCTCATTCTCTGGTAGATTATTCAAAAGGCTCACAGATACAAATTGCTTAAATTCTTGCTTATTTAAATAGGCTTACTTTTAATCTTTACAGTTGCTGGATTGTATTGCTTTGCTGAATTAAGGAATTTTCTGCTTCATATCTATTTTCTTTATAGTTTTTGTTTGTTTGTTTTTGAAACAAGGTCTCTATAGTAGTCAGTTTTTCTGCTCCTGGCACACAATACCTTAGAGCTACAACTTAAAGAGAAAAGGTTTAATTTGGCTCATGTTTTAAGGGGATTCAGTCCACTGTCACCTGGCTCCAAGGCAGAAATATCATGGCAGAAGGATGTGGTAGAGTAGAACTGCTTAGGTCGTGGTGGCTGGGAAGCATATTAGGGGAACACCATCAAGGAGGAAGGGGTAAGTGGCCAGATATAGCACTGAGATAGCTACCAGATCCAGATCAGGTCTTTTATTTGCAGAATATTTTCTTCAAGTAAGATTTTAAAATATTGTTCTAGTTATTGTTTTTGTTTTAATTATTTGGAGACTCAAGTTATAAAAATGTTGGATCACTTTTTAACATCTTCCTTTAAAACTAGTTTCTTTTCTGGTCTTTTGTATTTTTTTCTTTATATCATTTTTATCTCATAGTTGTGTTTCCTCAATGCTAATTATTAAATTTACAAGTTTACACATGTATGTTTCTTTGGTGACTTTGTAATTTTAGTTTCCTTTCCTAATATGATTGTGTCCTGTTTTTCTGTCATTCTTGAAGTCAATAAACCCTTCTATTTCTTCTTGTATCTTTTTTTTTTTTTTGTACTGGGGATTGAACACCTGACCTTCTGCGTCAGGTGGCGAAACCACTGAGCTAAATTTCTGGCCCTAAAATTCTTAATATTGTTTATTCAATGTGTTTTTCATGTCATACAATGATCACTTGAAGATGTGTTATGTTTTATATAACTTCCTTTAAAAATATATTCTGATACTAGGTCATTTCTAGAAACATTTTTCCCAAATCTTTTCTCCCCTTGTGTAGGCTATTTAATTTATTAATAATTGTCCTCGAATACACAATAGTTTAATTTGAAGAAACCCATTTTTCTTGTTTCTAGTGATTTTGTTGTTTTAAGAATCTATTACCAAATTTTGATCAAGAATGTTTATCCACATTTTCTTCTAATAAATTTATTTTAGCTCTTATATTTAATTCATTGCCCCATATTGAATTAATTTTGGCATATGATGTGATGTATGAATCTAGCCCCAGTTTTTGATATGTGGAAATCAGTTGCTACAGCATCATTGTTAAAATGACTCTTCTTGCTTCATTGATTGGTGTTGGTACCTTTGTCAATGATCATTTTGGCATAGGTGTGTAGATTTATTTTTGGACTCTCAATTCTATTTCATTGGTTTATTACTGCGGCTTAGTAGTAAGCTTTGAAATAGAGAAGTATGCTTCAAATTTGTTCTTTTTCAATATTATTTCACCTTTAAAAGCATGCAAATCTTTCTCAAATTCTTCCAAAAAGAAAAAAAAAGGAAGGAATGTAAAACTCTCCCAATCTTTGAAGATAGGCTTTTCAAAGAGTGGCCAGGCCATTTACAACTCTGATTTGGCTTTAACTTACTGGTCACCTTTAGCCTAGAGAACAATAGAGGGGAAATGTTAGAGACTTCTCATTCCATGTCTGAGAATTCCAACTACCTTGCATATGAACATAGCTTTCTAAATCCCCCAATATACAAAGGCTTTTGAATTCCCTATCCAAAGAAATTCTCCTGAGCTTTTCCACATTTTATTTTTCCTCAATTGTTCAATTTCTTTGCTTTTTTTTTTTTTTTCCTTAAGAATGCCTTCAGAATACTGCCCTGAGCACATTCTAAGTTAGACAAAAGCAAATGCCCTGAATCCATTTCTCAGGGAGCCTCAGAGAAATTAGAATGATCAAGCTTTATTCTTTGGGACTAAGATCTATTCTATTAATTAGAAGTGCCTAGGGTGCCACTCTGTGAAGTATGGCTACAATGTCAAGATGACTCCTGAGTTGGGAAGATAGACGGTGATAGAAAGTAAAATTACTAATAAACTGATTACTGATAAATTCCTGTAAACATTTCAATTTTTGTACAAAGTTGATTCTTATAGTTATGCTTACTTTTTCAGTAATTTTGCAGTGTGGCTCCTCAGACTTACCTACTCTTCTGTTTTGGTAATGCCACTCTCTATGTGGTTTTAAGTCATTTCTATGCTCAGTGATATATCAGATGTACCAGAACCATTTTAGTTCTATTTAGTTCTGATGTACTAGAACTATTTTGGTTTTTCTTTTACATGGTTTTGATATATTGTTGTTTTTTTTTTTTTTAGTGTGAGGTTTTCTACTTGTAGTTTTATATTTTACTTCACTCTCTTCTTTTTTGTATACAATTTGTCTAAATCTCACAAAGGATATACAAAAGATTCTTTCTGGAGCACAAGAAATTGTTCTGATAGAAATTGGCATTTCTTTTTGCATGTCCAAGTACTTTAAAGTTTGTTATGTTTCCTGTCTTTAAGTTTTGCTGAAAAGATGAAATTTTGTCTCTTTGATGGTCTGTGTAATTATTAATGCGCAGAGAGAGATTTGGATTTGGGCACCCACCATTATTTTGGTTAGCTGGAAGTCCTTTAAATATTTTAATAGGTTTGATTATGAGGGTGTTGTCATTTTTATGCAAACTGATTTTTATAGATTGCTATTAAGTATTTCTTAAGTGTCAAGCTTTATGTAGTTTTTAGTTGGGAAATGGTAGAAACTCTGTCATGACCAGTATTTTCAGGGACACTTGTATTCTAGAGAAGTGATAAAAAGTAAATTTAATATAATATAATATAGTGATTGCCTTCATCACTTATCCTACTATTTAAAGGTCACTATGCATATTTGTGTATGTGTATGCCTCACCCTCATATTCCTCAGAGATATATTTCTGTTGGCAAATGAGAAATTGAAAAAGAATTCCATATAATTTAGAGGCAAGATAATAATCTATCTTGTAAATTTGTTGAGTGGCAACAGCAGCCAGGGGGCAAGTAAAAGCAAACAAAATGTACAAGGGAAGGAACAATTTTCTTTCATAGCTGTGAATCTCCAAGTTTTCATATTTTAATTCATTTATAAACACTGTTGAGTATTTACTCTGAGTAGAGTGATGTAAAACGTTGGTTCTCAATCAATGAGCAATAAGATGAATAAGACGAAACCATTACTATCGAGTGTGTACTACAGTCATTGGAGACAAACACATGTTATATAAAAAAAAGCGAAATTTAAGATGTGTGCTGTGATGATTTTATATTTGAAGCATGGACAAAACACTGTAGGCAAAGAACTATGTGAAAAGACTAGATGTTGAATGCTGGATGCCCACCTAGAGCTTTAGAAACAACGAGTTATTTTCAGAAATGAGAAAAAGTTGCAATTGGGAATATTTTAATTCCTCTGCATATTGAAAATTTTACTAAATATCGTTAACAGTCATGCAAGCCTCCCTATAAAAGTAAACTTTTTCTTTCTAGAGGGTAACAGTAATTATCAGAGATCATAGGGATGACTACATGCAGGATATGTAAATGAACAATAAAGTTGACTTCACCAGCCAAGCCTCTAGATATTTCTAATTTAAGAAGCTGACAAATTTTGATTGGATTGCATTCTATAATTATTACACTTATGAAATAATTAAGTAATGTTTTTGTTGCCTTTCTAAAGGGGCCGTAGTTGTGTGCAACCTAGAAGCTATAGCTTATGGCTATGTCAAACCAAGATTTATCTGTAGATAAAAAATAGCTATTCTAGCAGCAAGAATTTTAACTGTTGAATCTGTTATGATTCTGGATTTAATTAATTGTTTATTGCTTATTTAAAACAGATTGATGATGTTGATTTGAAACAGTTTGTAATCATGACAAAATTGCTTATGCAGGATTTTTCCTTATATTTTTCTTCTTAGAACACATTCTGCTTGTCAGGGCACTGCATGTTTGTCTAATTAAAATGAGCCCATTCTGTTACATAGATAAGGTAACACTGCAATTAGTTTGCATAGTTTTACATGAGTAATTTAATTTTTTTTTTTTGGTTTACATGAACTAAACCATAACTCACCATTTTATAGCTGAACATCTGAGTTTTTCAGCACTCATTTCCTATTAGTTAAGGAAGGCTGTGTGATATTAAATTATTTGTATGTATCATTTGAACTAGAAATTGCAAGGTGATGGCCATGGGTCTAAAGATACGACAAATCCACATTTTCATCATTCATTTGGCCTGCCACATAACCATCAGGCTTAATATTTAAAAGCTTATCATTGGTATTTGAAATACCATGCAATTTCAATATTTGGCTTCTCTTAAAAATTCAAAGTATCTGGCAATAGCTAGGCCCAAGTTTTCACACAGAAAATTTCAACAAAATATAAGGATTCTATCTCCTCCACATTGGTCACATTCTTTAATTTAATATTTCTACTTTCTATGTTGTTTATGCTTTTTTACTTCACTGTCTGGTCACTGTAGACATTTGGGCTTTAATAAAAATATACTCAACCCCTCACACCCCGAATCAGCCTGCTGCAGACAGGCAGGTCTATGGACGCCGTACCAAGGTTGTGAGTTGTGCAGAACAGGCCGAATCAGCCCGTGCCCTGGCAGCAATCTATTGGACAACCCCCCACCCTGCTCCTCTGGCCTCTTCTCTGTACAGCCACCTGGTTCCACACTACAAAGATGTAGAGGACACCGGACCACCAGATCACTGTACTGGGTAAATTGGAGTCATCTTCACCTCCCATCAGGACCGGGACTATCTTCAGGGAAAGGGCAGCTGGAACCTGCAATACAACTCTGCAGAGTTCAACCCTGCAGGAGGACAGGGAGCTCAACTTGGGACTTGCAGCCAGAAATCTGCCTGAATCTCACAGGTCTGGGACTAGCTTGCTGAGACTCATTGACTTATATCTGCACACTGCTACCCACTTTGTCTATTGTGACAGCAGAGACATACCCTGAAAGAGGCCCTTCATTTTCATTGTTATTCTTTATTCCCAAAATTAGTATTATTAGTTTGTTTTTTCTCTTTTCTTTTGCTCCTCTTGTCTTTAATTTTTTTCCTGCTCTTTGCAAATATTTGTTTTTCTCTCCTTTTTTTCTTTTCTTCTTTCTTTTCTCTTTCCTTTCTCTCTCTGTTACACTCACTCTCTTGCTCTCCCACATTGTTCATCTTCCCTTTTTTGTCCCTGTTTAGGTCCTCATTTGGAGTTCTTCCTTATTTTCCTATTATTCTTTTTTTCCTTCTCACCTGTGTCCTTTGGCCACACTGCTAACCTTCCTCTATCCTTCTTCCCATCTGTACCTCCCTCCCCAACCCATTCTGACTCCCCATCCCAAAGGGTAAAGTTGTTATATTGAAGAGTTTATTCACTATATGTTGGGTTGGTCCTCGATCTTGATTTAATTCACACAGCTAAAGGTGACAGATTAATAACTAACACAAAATGTCATTTTCAAAGATGTACTTGATGCAATGGTGTTGCTGATTGTATCACTTGGGCTAAGGTGTTGTTACTGATCTAGTCAATGAACCTTAATAGTATAAGGAAAATGAGATAGCCTTAGAGTCATTAGAGACTCAAAACTTAAAGACCAGCTATATCTGGAAGACACCTCTGAGAAGCAATCATTCCATAAGGGTTCTAATTACAAGCAACAAAGATACTTACAATAAGCAATTTCAAACTATCAACCCAGGAGTTACACCATGGATAGTACCAAAAAACAAAAATGAGAAGACATTTAAGCAAGTCACAAACTCAGACTTCCACCCCACCAAGGGTAAATCCTGGGGAGAAATGAGATGGAAAAGTCCCATAACCAACCACCTGGATACCCTGAAGTGATGCCACAGGAAGTAACAAAATAGATGAATGAGGCTCTAGAAAAATTCAAAGCAGAAATAATCTCCCAGATATCTACAAAGATGGCGAGCAGAGTGAAAGACATGATTAGAGGATTTAGAACAGAAACAGATAAAAAAATAGATGAGCTCAGAAACATGCTGGAAGCCATGAATACCCAGCATAAGAAAGAAATGGAAACCATGATCGCCCAACATAAGAAAGAAATAGAATCCATGAAACAGAGTCAAACAGATATTCAGGAGATCAAAAACTCCCTTGAAAGTATCCACAGCAGATTAAGGGAATCTGAAGATAGACTATCAGACATAGAAGACAGGATCGCAGTTAGAGACCATGAAAATAGAGATTTCTTAAAAAAAAGTAAGGGACCATGAGAAATCAATCGAACAACTGCTAGACAATGCAAAGAAGAATAACATAAGAAGTTAAGAGCCCATGAAAAAAATAGGAGAAAGCACAATTGACATAAAAAAACTGTTCACAGAAGTAATAGTGGAAAACTTCCCAGACAGAGGTAGAGAATTGGACATACAGATAAGTGAGGCATATAGAACTCCAACTAGCCATGATCCAAAAAATCTACATCTACAGTATAATAGTCAAGATCCCAGAAACCCAACAGAAAAGCAAAATCCTACAAACAGAAAGGAAACAAATCATCTGCAAAGGAAAGCCCATCAGAATCACAGAAGACTTCTCCACACAAACCCTCAAATCAAGGAGAGCCTGGAGTGAAGTATTTCAAGCCCTAAAAGAAAATAACTTCCAACCTAGACTGTTGTATCCTGCAAAATTATCTTTCAAAATTGATGGGGAAATTAGATACTTCCATGACAAAGAACACCTGAGAAATTTCATGAACACTGAACCAGCACTATAAGCAATTCTAAACAATATCCTAGAAAAAAGCAACAAAGGTCACAACTCCATGAGGCCCAACAGAGGGAAGCCACCAGGCAAGGTAAGACACTAAAGGGAAAGGGGGAAAAATAAGAAATAAAAGAGCCAACAAAAGTAAAACATCATGACAAGGATAAATCAATATCTATCAGTTATAACCATCAATGTTATTGGCCTCAATTCACCAATCCAAAAAATAGACTGGCAGAATGGGTTAAAAAGGAAAATGCAACAATATGCTGTATACAAGAAACACACCTAACTCAAAAAGAAATTCATAGACTGAAAGCAAAAGGATGGAAAACAGTTCTCCATGCCACAGCCACAGAAACCCAGAAGAAAGCAGGGGTAGCAATCTTATTTGCAGACAAAGTAGATTTCAAACCAAAACTAATTAAGAGAGACAAAGATGGTCACTACATCCTTGTGAAGGGAACAATCCAAGAGGAAGAGATGACAATCCTAAATATATATGCACCAAATATGAATGCCTCCAACTATACAAAGCAAATATTAATAGACATGAAAAACCAAATAAACACTAATGCAATTGTAGTGGGGGACCTCAATACCCCACTATCACAAATAGACAGATCATCTAAACAAAAAGTTAACAATGAAATTCTAGAACTGAACCAAGCTATTGAACAAATGGACTTAATAGATGTTTACAGAGTGTTCCACCCCACAAAATCAGAATATACATTCTTTTCGGCTGCACACTGGTCATTCTCCAGAACAGACCACATGCTAGCTCATAGAACATGTCTAAATAAATATAAAAGAATTGAAGTTACTCCCTATATATTATCAGACCAATAAAATTGGAGATCAGTAACATAAGAAACCACAAAACCCCAACAAACACATGGAAACTGAATAACGCCCTCTTGAACAACCAATGGGTCACAGAAGTAATTAAAGTATAAATTAAACAGCTTCTACAAGTAAATGAAAAATGCCAGTACAACATACAGGAATCTATGGGACACAATGAAAGCAGTTCTATATGGGAAATTCATAGCAGTGAATGCCCATATTAGGATAACAGAGAGAACTCAGATAAATAATCTAATGCAGAACCTCAAGCTCCTAGAAAAAGAAGAGGATAACGAATCCAAAGCTCATACAAGAGAGGAAATTATAAAGATCAGGGCAGAAATCAATGCAATGGAGACTAAGAGAACAATACAAAAAAAATCAATGAATCAAAGAGTTGGTTTTTTGAAAGAATAAATACAATTGATAAACCTTTAGTCAACCTTATCAAAAAAGGAAAGAAAAGGTACAAATACATGCAATTAAGAATGAAAAAAGTGAAGTCACAACAGATCCAACAGAAATCCAGAGGATCATCAATACCTACTTCGAGAACCTCTACTTCAATAAAATGGAAAACACAGAAGAAATGGACAGATTCCTAGATACATACAAATTGCCAAAGTTAAATGAAGAAAATATAGAAATTCTAAATACCCCAATTACAATGAGTGACATTGAAAATGTGATAAAATGTTTACCAACAAAGAAAAGCCCAGGTCCTGATGGGTTTACTGCTGAATTCTACAAGACATTTAAAGAACTAATGCCATTACTCTTTAAACTCATCAAGGAAATTGAAAGGGAAGCAATACTTCCAAATTCATTCCTGGAAGCAAGTGTTACTTTGATTCCAAAATTTTGGGTTGGGAAAGACCCAACCCAAAAAGAGAACTACAGGCCAATCTCCCTAATGAGCATAGATGCAAAAATCCTCAGCAAGATAGTGACAAACAGCATAAAGAGGGTCATCAAGAAGATCATACACCCTGACCAATTTGGATTTATCCCAGGGATACAAGGATGGTTCAACACTCATAAATCAATAAATGTAATACATCATATTAACAGAGTCAAGGACAAAAAACAGGATCATCTCAATAGATGCACAAAAAGCATTCAACAAAATCCAACACCCATTCATGATAAAAACCCTACAGAAAATTGGAATAGAAGGTCTTTATCTCAACCTGATTAAGGCTATCTATGAAAAACCAACAGCCAACATCATACTAAATGGTCAAAAACTGTAAACTTTCACGCTAAAATCACGAACAAGGCAAGGATGCCCATTATCACCACTCATGTTCAATACACTTCTGGAAACATTAGCCACAGCAATTAGAAAAGAGAAAGAAATAAAAGGAATAAAGATAGGAAAAGAAGAATTTAAACTGTCATTATTTGCTGATGATGTGATACTTTACATAGAGGACCCAAAATACTCTGCCAGAAGACTTCTAGACTTAATTGACAGATTCAGTAGAGTAGCTGGATACAAGGTCAACACTCAAAAAACAATAGCCTTCTTGTATACAAATAACAGACTCACTGAGAGAGAAATTTAGGAAACAATTCTTTTTACAATAGCACCCCCCCCAAAAAAAGAAATATCTAGGAATCAATCTAACAAAGGATCAAAAAGACCTTGTACACTGAAAACTACAACCCTCTGAAAAAAAGATCAAAGAGGATACAAGAAAATGGAAAGCTATCCCTTGTTCCTGGGTAGGAAGAACCAATATAGTGAAAATGGCCATACTTCCAAAACTACTATATATATTCAATGCAATGCCAATTGAAATTCCAACAATATACTCCACAGAACTAGAGAAAATAATCCAAATATTCATTTGGAACCAGAAGAGACCTAGAATAGCTAAAGCAATTCTGAGCAACAGAGACATGGCTGGGGGTATCACAATCCCCAACTTGAAACTGTACTGCAAAGCTACTGTGATAAAATCAGCATGGTACTGGCAAAAGAACAGACCTGAGGATCAGTGGAATAGAATAGAAGATGTAGAAACAACTCCAAAAATACTCAGCCACCTCATCTTTGAAAAAGGAGCCAACTACCATCACTGAAGGAAAGATAGCCTATTTAATAAATGGTGTTGGAAAAACTGGATTTCAACCTGCCAAAGATTGAAACTAGACCCATACCTATCACCATGCACTAAACTAAGATCGAAGTGGATTAAAGATCTAAATATTAAGACAGAAACACTAAACTTGCTGGAAGACAAGTTAGGTAGAACTCTTGAAGATATTGGCATAGGAAAAGACTTCATGAACAAAACCTCAGCAGCACAGGAACTAGCAGAAAGAATCAACAACTGGGATTTCATCTTATTAAAAAGCTTCTGCACTGCAAGAGAAACCACCAACAGAGCTAACAGACAACCTACAATGTGGTAAAAAATTTTAGCAGCTGTAACTCAGACAAAGGACTACTATCTAGAATATATTAAGAACTGAAAAAGATCAGACCCCCCCAAATTCAAAGACCCAATTCAAAAATGGGCATCCAAAATGAACAGACATTTCTCAGACAAAGAAGTAAAAGAAGCAAACAAATATATGAAAAAATGTTCAACATCACTCATCATTCAAGAGATGCAGGTGAAAACAACACTGAGATTCCACCTCACCCCACAAAGAATGACTGCGATTAAGAAATCAAACAATAACAAATGTTGGCAGGGGTGTGGGGAAAAAGGAACCCTTCTCCATTGTTGGTGGGAGTGCAGACTGGTGCAACCACTGTGGAAGTCAGTATGGAGATACCTCAAAGAACTAGGACTAGAGGTCCAATTTTACCCAGCTATTCCCCTGCTGGGTATCTTCCCAAAAGAATTAAAGAATCATACCACAGTGATATATGTGCACCCATGCTCATAGCAGCACAGTTTGTAATAGCTAAAGCTTGGAAGCAGCCCAAGTGCCCATCATCTGGAAACCGGATAAAGAAAATGTGTTTTTTTTCATAAAATGGAGTGCTACTCAGCCATAAAGAAAGAGAACCTAGAGCCATTTATAGCTAAATGGATGCATATTGAGGCCATACTCTTAAGTGAAATAAATAGGACACACGTGTAAATACCGAATAGATTCTCTAGTGTGAGAAACTGATAGTGCAAACAAAGGTTAAAATGATTAAAATGAATAATTGATAATTTGAAATAAGAAAAAAGATCCAAAGACGAAGGAGTGAAGGGAGGGGAAGGGGAAAGGAAAGAGGGAAAGGAAAAAGTATGAGAAAAGAAAAAAAAATGGAAATGAAATCTATGTAAATAGGGAAGGTCAGAGGGGGTGAAGGGTGCACAAGTAATGGGGAAAAAATAAGAACCAAGATATATCATGTACAGGTACAAACACCCAATGATAAATGTAAATGAATTGCATATCTAAAATGTACCAATAAAAGATGTCGGGAGCAAGGCTAAATATATATATATATATACTTAACCCATATTTCAAATACTCAAATTTCCACATTTAAAACTCTCTTCTCTTTATTTTTTGAGGAAATATACACAACAATAGTGATAACACTCATTATGTTCCATGCAGGTCAGATAGAATTTTAAGATATAATTTGAATGTTTTAACAAGACCCTAGTTGTAGCTCTGTGCGTTTATGTCTTAGTTCCTGCTACCACAACAAATTTTATAGTCTGGGTAGCCTAAACCATAGAAATTTATTTTCCATAGTTCTGGTGGTGTGGATGTCCAAGAGTAAGATGCCAGCAGATCCAGTATCTGGTGCGAGCCCTCCCTTTCTTGCAGTCAACAGTCTCTTAGTTTGAAAGCTTAGGGATGTTAAAATGTTAGATTTAGTTTTTAAGAACCATTGACACCATTTTAAAAAATTTCAGAGGATTCATATCTTCAACTATGTGATGAACAAAACTGTGAGAAATAAGTTTGAGGAGAATTCCAGCATCCTTGGAGAGTTCTATGATTCCTATTTTCTATAGGTCAAGAAATATAGTGAGAAACCAATTAATTGGAAACATAAATGGAAAGGAAAATCATCTGATCTCAGGGTGGCAGGGGCCAAAGGAAACACTTAATTGCCAAAAACAGGGTGGGCATAGTTACTCTAATGAGAATCAAAACAGTAAGCAAAATAGTCTTATTTGCAGATATCTATGTCTCATTCATGAAAATGTTCCTTGAAATGAAATAGTGGGGTCACTAACTTCTTTTTCCATTAGTATGAGTAGAAGAGTTCTAAGTCAAGTGAATGAAAGTCTAACTTGAATGATAAAAGCAGAGTTGTGGACTCTCAGTCAATTCCTTAACTATTATCCATCCATTTAGCTATAAATGTCTCTAATTTCTCATTTTTTATGGCTGAGTAGTACTCCATTTTATTAAAAAAACACATTTTCTTTATTCAGTCTCCAGTTGATGGGCAATTGGGCTGCTTCCAAGTTTTAGCTATTACAAATTGTGCTGCTATGAACATGGGTGCATATGTGTGTGTGTGTGTGTGTGTGTGTGTGTACTCTTACAATTGTGGGTCTGACAAGTACAAAATGCACAGGGCAGCTTGGAAATTTTAGTAAGAGTTTACCTTGAAGTTTTGAATTTTAAGGCAGTCTTGGCCCAATTCTTTCCTCCTGGGGGGGAGGTCTCAATATTTTCAGAACTTCAACTTCTTAGATGATGTTTATTTACATTATGAAGGACAGTATATTTTCAAAAAAATTTAAATGTTAATCTCATAGAAATGGATTGTTATGGAACAAAACAATTGGACACCACAGCCTACATAAATTTAAAAATCACAGCATTGATGAGAATATATTGTGAGTATGGTATCACCTATGTGAAGATTTACTTGGCTCAGAGCAGATACTCATCAAAAATTAACTATAGAGCCAGGCCTGGTGGCACATACCTGTAATCCCAGTACTCAAGAGGCTGAGCCAGGATGATTGCAATGTATAGGAAAGTCTGGCCTACATTGCAAGTTCAATACCACCCTGGATCCTGTCTCAAAATTAACAAAAAATTAGGCATAACAATTATTCTTTATTTAATATATGCTAGGAGCTATGTTTTTGTTCTTCATAAATAGTAGATAAATAACATTGTTTATTTCTATTTAATAATTGCCATACACTGTGAAGTATGTACAACTATTCTCATTTTACAGGGGAGTGCAGAGCTTTGCACAGGACAGCTATGACCATTGTTAAGTATCTCCTCTTTACTAGTAATCAAACACCATCTCTCACTCCCACTTATAGTAGTACTACAAGTAATTGATTCTTACCTCCCAGGGCAGACAAAGTCATCTATGCAGTCATTGCATTTTCATGGCCTCAGTGATTGGTTTAGGTTAGTTACAGTACTTCGAGGTACACAAAGACAAAACATATTCTTTAGGCTAGGCCTGCCTAGAGAATACAAAGAAGGCTACAAGAAGATGCACTGGTACCTGGAGGGGTGAGCTTATCTGACAATGGACTCCACAGAGGAAGAAACACACTGAAAGATACAGCATAAGAAGCTGTTGATAACATCTCTATATCTTTCATGATTGCACAATTCTCAGTGTTTCCAATAGGGTCTCCAGCTATTAAGCCAATAACTTTATTTAAAACCTCAGCTCATGATGTTTATGTCCTAAATAATACTGGCCTTAAAATCTCCTTATACTCCACTGCCAGGACATTTTCTCTCTGGCATAACCTCCTAAGATGCAGGAGGAGGAGGAGGAGGGGGGGGGGAGAGGAAGAGGGGAGGGGAGGGGAGGGGGAGGAGGCAGCGGTGTGATTTGCTGTGGGAAAGTTGCCTATAGAGAATATAAAAGCAGTAATAGTACAGACAAGAGCTCAGTCTACTTTTTATTATCACCATGGGCTGGCAATTCTAAACCATATCAATAATAAAGTATTTCTTCCTAAAAATCTTTTGTTGCTCTAAATTTTAAATAATTGCTGTAGTTCTTTTGACTTTTTGGATATATACATATATCACAAGGGACACAGATTCAAATACATATGCTCATTCCAAATATGTTACATCTAGAATCAGTTTCAGCTGGATCTGATCTTTACCTGCTTATTCTAGCCACTCTGTTTCACTGCTTTAAATGTGGAGTACAAGTGAAAACTATAGAATGACAGATTAGAAGTAACTCAAGTCCTGTTTTTTTTTGTCCCCATAGTCACTGTGCTTTGATAGTTTAGGTCACATTTATTTCTTAAACACAGACACATGCTGTACTATGTGTCAAAGGCCAAGATCTGTGCTCAATACAAACTTTGATACTTTCAACCCATTACAAATACATTAAGAAATCTTCAAAGTATGATGCTTACTAAATAAGCATACTAATAAGCAGGAAATATATGATGATTATTGTGGTTTCGTATTACAGGGCAGCTAATTTGAAGTTTGTTACATAAAATAATTTTGTTTTGTAGAGGAGCAATGAGTTGAAAACTGGTCTGCCTCTGGTGTCAAATATCCCAGAAATAGCACTCCTATATGATCACCCAATTGGTACTTATCACCTACTGTACTATTGTAATGAATGTTAAGGTCCTTGAGTATAGGAAGGAGGCTGATATTTACCATTATGCCTTTGGTTGTCCACTGCAAGGGGAGAATTTGTAAGCATGTGTAAGAATATGTTGAACATATGCATAGGACTAATGGAGAGAAACATTTTGTGCAAGCATTAATTTTTTAATGAGTATCAATTATATGTAGATGCTTTGCAAATTAAGCAAAAAACAAATACTGATCAGTTTTGGCATTGTATTAATTAGTTTTCCCATTCCTGGGACAAAATATCCAACTCCCAAAGCTTAAAGAAGGGGAAGTTTAATTTGGCTCACAATTTTCAATCCATGGTCAGGTGACTCCAAGGTAGAAACACCATGGTGGAATGGCATGGTAGAGGAAAGCTGCTCACCTCATGGCTCCCAGGACACAGAGAGGGAAAGGAGGAATCAGAGAAGGACATATGTGCTTGTGGAGTTCCTAACAACACCCAACAGGTCAATGTCTGCTTGGTTTAACTTGGCAGGCAGAAGACTGCTAATTCCAAGGAGCTGGAACATCTTGAAGACAAGATGTTTTGCCAGATTGAGCAGAGATGAACCTCACAGAGAAAACAAGGGGACAATCAGATAAAGATTTACTATTCAGCCAAACTGTCACCATGCCTTGCTTGCCTGCCCTACTACCTAAAACATCTGTGCTCAACAGAACTCTATTTAGCCTTTGTTGTTCCTCAATACATCTGGGATTTTGAGTCAGTTTAGGGGTTCACTCTATTCTGATGACATCCCCTGGAATATGCTCTGTCTCACATCTTCATTCATCTCTCTAACAGGATTTTCTGGCCTGAACCGGGCACATGCTCCAAAGGCATGACCCCAGTAACATATTCTTCCAACCAGATCCCACTTCCTCATAGCACATTTGGCTATGAACTCATCAGTGAATCAATCTGATGAACTTAGTGTCCCCATGATCCAATAACCTTCCAAAACTCCCACCTTAGAAAATTCAGAAGACATTCTAGATCTAAACCATACTAGGCACTTAGTCATAGACTACTGGGATAGATAGGTGGGCTTGAGCTACCAGCCTATACTATGTAAACATCCTGGAAAGGTCCAGTTGTCCTTTTTTTAAAAGAGGGGCCCAGTTAGACAGGCTTATATTAGATGAAGTTACTTCTTCTTGAACCAGGAATGGATTTCAATTTGAAGCTAAGAATATCAATTACTTTTCTCTAAAGAACTGAGGTGTTCTTAAGAATAACAGATGCTGAGTTAAGTTTTATTAAGCTTGGATACGTCAGTTTAGAGAATTGGGGATTCAGCATCAATATTGTGGCAGTCCAAAATAGTCCTAAGCCAATGTTTGCAGGAGCAAAAATTATGTCTGTTAGATACAGCAGAAAGGCAGAATAAAAGAGAAAGACCAAGAAAGTGCATATCACTTCCTATCACACCTGGTTAGATTTCTAAACCTAGGATTGTGTGTAATTCTCCCAGCTTTTTAAGTAATAAATTTCCTTTTACTTAATTCGTTAGGATTGGGTGTGCTCTCCTTACTGAGATCGCTTCCTTGCCTTTTCACTGAGTTGACTGACATAGATTTTTATCTTTTAGAGAAAAACGCAAGTTTTAGAAGTGTAAGAACATGCCTTATTCTTTGTGAATATTCCAGTATTCTGCACTTACAAGACTCCAGAAAAGGCTTTCAGAATAAATACTAAAATATTTTCTTGTACTCTTACTTTTCTTGTGACTGCAACTATTTCTTCATACTGACTATATCATGCTTCTAAACTTTATTGAGTAAAGTCTCTCAGAAATGCTAGTAGAGGTGCATGCCCTACCAAGGTCCTGAGTCACGTGGAAGATGCCGAATCACCCCGCTGTAGACAGGCAGCCACCTGGTTCCACACTACAAAGATGCAGAGGACACCAGACCACCAGACAAAGTTGGATGCTGCTCGAACAACAACTTCACTATTCCCCATGACCACATTTTTGTATTTGGAATTCTTGGTCCCATTTCACTGAAAAATATCTCAAGGGCAGGAGATGACAAACAACTATTTAATTATAAACAATATTATTTTGACAATTTATACCAGATGCCATACTAGGAATTTCATATGCTCCATGAACTTAGACTTGTGAGGATGAAAACATAACCATTTAAGAAATATATACTTGAGCCCATGCCCTGGCAACAATCCACTGGACAACGCCCCCCCCCCCCCGCTCCTCTGTATAGCCACCTGGTTCCACACTACAAAGATGCAGAGGACAATGGACCACCAGACCATGGTACTGGGTCTTGTTGCTCCCAGCCCAGAGGTAGAGGCTTCTGAGCTGCTGTCCCGCTGCTCCTGGTGCAGAGGAAGGGGCCTCCTGGCCACCATCCCTCCCACTGCCCCCAGCCCAGAGGAAAGGGCTTTTGGGCCGCCTTCTGTCCCGCTGCTCCTGGCCCAGAGGAAGAGGATTCCAGGCCACCATCACTACTGCCACTCCCGGCCCCTGTCCCACCTCTCCTAGCTCAGAGGAGGTGATCCTCGTGGGTGCCAATAGCACCTCCCCCCCGTCGAAATGAGAAAACATGAAAATAAGTCTCAAAACCAGACTTCCAGATCATCTACAGCAACTGCAAAGGGAAATGAGATGGAACACTATGATACTCAACCACCTGGACCCACTGAACTGGCAACAAAAGGGGATCTGGAAAAAATGAAATCAGAAATAATTTCTCAGATAACAGGAGAAATTGTGCTCCTAGTGCAAGACATTATTAATAAATCTAGAGAGGAGCTGAGGAACATGATGGAATCCCAACATAGGAAACAAATGGAATCCATAAAACAGATGCAAATAGATTTCCAGGAGACGAGAAACTCCATTGAAATCTACCCAGCAGAATGAGCCAATGTGAGGACAGAATTTCAGATATAGAAGATAAGATTGCAATTAATGACCAGAAAAAGAAAAATTGCTTCAAAGTTATGAGGGAACATGAGAAATCAATCCAGCAGCTGATAGATGATGCAAAGAAGAATAACATAAGACTGATAGGAGTCAATGAACAAAGAGGAGAGAGTGCAGATGACATAAAAAATCTCTTCACAGAAATAATGGCAGAAAACTTCCCAAGCAGGGGAAAAGAACTTGACATACAGATAAGTGAGGCATATAGGACTCCAAATAGCCTTGATCAAAACAAATCTACACATAGGCATATAATTGTTAAGATTCCAGAAACACAACAGAAGAACAAAGTTCTACAAGCAGTTAGAGAAAAGAAACAAATTACATACAAAGGAAAGCCTATCAGAATCACAGCAGACTTTGCAACACAAACCATCAAGGCAAGAAGAGCTTGGAGTGACATATTCCAAGCCCTAAAAGAAAACAACCTCCAACCCAGATTGATGTACCCTGCAAAACTATCTTGCAAAATTGATGGAGAAATAAGATATTTTCATGACAAAGAGCACCTTAGGAACTTTGTGAATACCAAAATAGCACTCCAAAGAATTTTACACAATATCCTAGGAACAGACATTGAAGATCACAACCCCAGGAAGCAAAGCAGAATGAACCCATCTGGCATGACAAAAAATTTAATGTAAAGGGGGAGAAGCCAACAAAAAGAAAAAGTCATAGCAATGACAAGTCAATGCATTTCAGTTATAACCATCAATGTTAATGGTCTCAATTCACCAATCAAAACAAACAGACTGGCAGAATGGGTCAAAAAGCAAAATCCAACAATATGCTGCATACAAGAAACACATTTCATTCAAAAGGAAACTCATAGAGTGAAAGTTAAATGGTGCAAAACAATACTCCATGTGACAGGAACCCGAAAAAAGGCAGGAGTAGCTATCCTCTTTGCAGATCAAGTAGATTTCAAACCAACACTGATTAAGACAGTGAAGGACAATAAATCTTTGTAAAGGGAAGAATCCAAGAGGAAGAAATGACAATCATAAATATCTATGCACCAAACACTAGTGTGCCCAACTATATAAAGCAAATACTAATGGACATGAAAAGTCATATATGCACTAATACAATTGTAGTGGGGGACCTCAACACCCCACTGTCACAAATAGATAGATCAACTAGACTAAAAATAAGTAATGAAATACTAGAACTCAATCGAACTCTTGAACAAATGAACTTAACAGATGTTTACAGAGTCTTCCACTCCACAAAATCAGAATACACAATCTTCTCAGCTGCACAGGGGTCATTCTATAAAATAGACCACATACTCACACATAGAACGTGTTTAAGTAAGTGCAAATGAATTGAAGTTTTCCCCTGTATATTATCAGACCATAGTGGGATGAAAGTGGAGATCCATAGCAAAAGAAACTGGAAAAACTTCATAAACACTTGGAAATTGAACAACACACTTCTGAATAACCAATAGGTCACAGAGGAATTTAAAGAAGAAATCAGACAATTCCTTCAATTAAATGACAATGACAATACAACATATCAGAATCTATGGGACACAATGAAAGCAGTCTTACCAGGAAAATTCATAGCAGTGAATATGCATATTAGGAAAACTGAACGAGCCCCATTGAACAACCTGGTGCTGCACCTCAAGCTTCTACAAAAAGAAGAATAGGAGAACCCCAGAGCTCATGCAAGGGAGGAAATTATAAAGATCAGAGGAGAAATCAATGCAATGGAGACTAAGAGAATGATACAAAAAAATCAATGAAGCCAAGAGATGGTTCTTCAAAAGAATCAACAAAATTTTATCAGAAAAAGGAAAGAAAAGGACAAAATCCATGCAATTAGGAATGAAAAGGGTGAAATGACAACAGACCCAGCAGAAATCCAGAGGATCATCAATATCTACTTCCAGAACCTATACACCAATAAGATGGAAAACACAGAAGAAATAGACAGATTCCTAGATACATATGAATTACCAAAGTTGAATGAAGAAGACCTAAAAATTCTAAACAACCCAATATCAACCAATGCAATTGAAAATGTAATTAAAAACTTATCAACTAAGAAAAGCCCGGGCCCTGATGGCTTCACTGCTGAATTCTAGAAGACATTTAGAGAGGAACTGCTGCCACTACTGTTTAAATTCTTCAGTGAAATTGAAAGGGAAGCAATACTCCCAAATTCATGCCTGGAAGCAAGCATCACCTCGATCCCCAAAGCAGAGAAAGACCCAACCAAAAAGGAGAACTTTAGGCCAATCTCACTAATGAACATAGATGCACAAATCCTTAATAAGATACTGGTAAATAGAATGCAGAAGATCATCAAGAAGATCATACACACTGATCAAGAGGGATCCATCCCAGGGAGCAGGGATAGTTCAACATACACAAATCAATCAATGTAATTAATACACTATATCAATACAGCGAAGGACAAAAATCATATGATCATCTCAATAGATGCAGAAAAAGCATTTGACAAAATCCAACATGCATTTATGATAAAAAAAAACCCTACACAAAATTGGAATAGATGGTCTCTACCTCAAACTGATAAAAGCCATCTGTGAAAAACCAACAGCCAATATCATACTAAATGGTCAAAAACTGAAATCCTTCACACTAAAATCACGAACAAGACAAGGATGTCCACTACCACCACTCTTGTTCAATATAGTTCTGGAAACATTAGCCACGGCAATTAGACAAGAGAAAGAAATAAAAGGAATAAAGATAGGTAATGAAGAAGTCAAATTGTCATTATTTGCAGATGACATGATACTCTATGTAGAAGACCCCAAGAACTCCACCAAAAGTCTTCTAGACTTAATAACCAAATTCAGTCAAGGTCAACACACAAAAATCAATAGCTTTCCTCTACACCAACGACAGACTCACTGAGAGAGAAATAGGGCAAATAATTCCTTTCACAATAGCAACCAAAAAACTGATATACCTAGGAATCAACCTAACAAAAGAAATCAAAGACCTCTTTTCTGAAAAGTATAGCACTGTGAAAAGAGAGATTGAACATGATATCAGAAAATGGACAGACATCCCCTACTCCTGAGTAGGAAGGATTAATCTAGTGAAAATGGCCATACTTTCAAAGCTGCTATATAGATTCAATGCAATTCCACTTGAGATCCCAGCAGCATATTTCATGGACCTTGAGAAAACAATCCAAAAATTCATTTGGAACAAGAAGAGACCCAGAATAGCAAAAGCAATTCTGGGCAACAGAGACATGGCAGGGGGTATCACAATCCCAAACCTGCAACCATACTACAAAGCTACTGTGATAAAAACAGCATGGTACTGGCAAAGAAACAGACCTGAGGACCAGTGGAACAGATTAGAAGATGCAGAAACAAGGCCAGACACACTCAGCCATCTCATCTTCAATAAAGGTGCCAAACACCCTCACTGGAGGAAAGATAGCCTCTTTAATAAATGGTGCTGGAAAAATTGGGCTTCAACTTGCCAAAGATTAAAACTAGACCTATATCTCTCACCATGCACTAAACTAAAATCAAAATGGATTAAAGATCTAAATATTAAAATAGGAACTCTGAACCAGTTGGAACAGAGGTTAGGTAGAACTCGTGAAGACATTGGTGTAGGAAAAGATTTTATGAACAAAACCTCAGTTGCCCATTAACTAGCACAAACAATCAACAAGTGGGATGTCTTCTTATTAAAAAGCTTCTGCACAGCAAGATAAACCACCAGTAGTGTGAAGAGGAGACAATCCACAATGTGGGAAAAAAATCTTCACCTGTTTTTCCTCAGACAAAGGTCTACTATCTCGAATCTATAAAGAACTTAAAAAGCTCAGACCTCCCAAATTTAAAGACCCAATCCAAAAATGAGCATGTGAAATGAACAGACATTTCTCAGACAAAGAAGTAGAAATAGCAAATAAATACATGAAAAAATGTTCAACATCACTGGTCATTTGAGAGATGCAAATGAAAACAATGCTGACATTCCACCTCACCCCAGAAAGAATGGCTGCTATGATGAAATCAACCAATAACAAATGCTGAAAGGGCTGTGGGGAAAGAGAAACACCGCTCCTCTGCTGGTGGGAATGTAGACTGGTGCAACCACTGTGGAAATCAGTATGGAGATACCTCAAAGAACTAGGACTGGAAATCCCATTTGACCCCGCTATTCCCCTGCTGGGGATCTTCTCCAAAGAATTAAAAGAATCATACCACAGTGACATATGTATGTCTATTTTCATAGCAGCACAATTTGTGATAGCTAAAACTTGGAAACAGCCCAAACGCCTATCAACTGGAGACTGGATCAAGAAAATGTGGTTTTTTAATAAAATGGAGTACTACTCAGCCATAAAAAATGAGAAATTAGAGACATTTATAGCTAAGTGGATGCACATTGAGGCGACCCTCTTAAGTGAAATAAATAGGACACACATGTATAAATACTGAATAGTTTCTCTGGTGTGAGAACCTGAATGTGTAAATAAGGACTAAAATGTATAATAGGTAATGTGAAATAGGAAGAAAAGGGGCAAAGGGGAAGGAAGTGGGAGGGCTAGGGGAAAGGATAGAAGGGAATGGAATTAATATGAGAAAATAGAAAAATAGGAAGAAAATCTTTGTAAATAAGGAGGAATGGAGTGGTTGAAGCGAGGGCTGGGTAAGGGTGAAACAAAAGAACCAAGAGAGATTATGTAAAGTTGCAAATTTCCAATGATGAATGTCATTATATTGTATACCTAAAATGTATCAGTGATTAGAATGAATAATTGATAATGCAAAATAGGAAGAAAAGGTCCAAAGGGGTAGGGGTAGTGGGAGGGGTAGGGGAAAGGAAAGAAGGGAAAGGAAAAATGCTGAGAAATGGAAAAAATGGAAATAAAGTCTTTGTAAACAGGGAAGGGTAGAGGAGGTGAAGGGAGGGCTAGGAATGGGGAAAAAATAAGAACCAAGATGCATTATGTAAAGGTACAATTCCCAATGAGAAGTGCAATTGTGTTGTATACCTACAATGTACCAATAAAAGAATTTAACAAGAAAAAATAAAAAAGAAATGCCTGTAGAATATCTAGCCACATGTTTTGGAAAAATTCATGTGTATGTTCATACATATGCACCTGCACATTTACACATAATATTTTGAATATAATTTCAGAAATTTTACAGACTCTAGGAAACCTAGTAATAAATTCCAGAACCATAGGTTAGAATCCCCAATACAAAGCATGGTTATATTTCCGTAAATATATTAATATTAATAATTCACACAGACATTTTTATTTAATGGGAACCCATAGTGATTCAATTTATAGATTAAAGAAGTCCCCTTGAAACCCAAAGAGGTTTCAATTTTTTTTAGAATTCTGAATTTTAAGATACATAAATGGAAGATACACAATTTAAGATACATAATTTATTTGATCCTAATATGATAGAATTCTAAGTATGTGCCAGATTTAACTTGCTTTCATTTCCTTGGTTACAAAACCACCTCATGAATTTGGCTAGTTCAGAGGATGTTGCTACTTCAACCCTTCATATGGGAAAATATCCACTTATAGAAAAGGGTTTTTAAATTTAATATTAAATAATTAAAATCCATCCTCACATAGACATCTTAAATTAAGATTTGTGTACATATTCTTTAATTAGATGCAATTAAGAAGCTCTTTCAAAGCATTTATGCCCAGAGGGAGTCTTGACTGTGTTGACAGAATGACTCTTAATTTGTAGGAAGTTATCTTTGTATTTGTAGAAGAGCTTCTCTCTGGAAGATGTGACAGCTACGTTTTTGCTTTTGTCACTGGAGGAAACAGATGCTGGGGAATTTCTTCAGTGAAAGAAAGATGCAAAGTTTTGTCTGAATGTCCCAGAAAGCAAGAAGATTCCTCTGCTTTGCCATTGTGTTTCCAAACTCCTTACACACCATAGCAGCTGTAAGGAAACCTAAGTCAGATCATAATGTTCTTTTGCTGAGGGCATCAAGTTCATCCACCTCGTGGAGAGTAACCTGGAGGACCTCCTGTGGTAGGCTCAGCCCTCTGCTCCTGTAGGGATCACACTCATGTCCCTGACTCACACCAGTTTGTTGCTCCACTTCTATCCTCTGATCTGCTTGCCTGGCTCACCAGGCTCCAGATGCACCTCTGTCCTCCCAGCCTGAAATGTTTCCTGTACAGCCAGGGCAGTTAAGTATATGCTCTTATGCTGCTTTCCAGGGGACTTTAAAAAAAAAAATTAATGTCATTCAGTTCCTTACCTTCCTTGACTCTCTATTCACTACCTCACTTCTCTGCTTTGTTTTCCTGCCATAGTACCAGGAATATATTTAATATATTAGTCAAAGTTTTAGTAAATTAATTTTGTCTTTTTCTGCTATGATGTAAATTCCAAAAGAACACAGGTTGTTACTGCTTTATGTTCTTTGTTGGCTCTGCCCCAAGAAGGTATGAGATAGTCCAAAAAGTGGGAATTGAAATGAATAGACAGTTCTCAGATGAAGAAATGGAATTGGCTAATAAACACATAAAAAACCTGTTCATCATTGCCAACCATTTGATAAATGCAAATTAAAACAACTAAGATTAAAACAAAGATTCCATCTCACTCCAGAAAGTATGGCTACACTCAAGAAATCGACCAATAAGAAATGCTGACAAGGCTGTGGGGAAAGAACAGTTTTTCACAAGTTGGTGGGAATGTAAACTGATATGACCACTGTAAAGATTGGTAAGGAGATTTCTCAAAAATTAAAAATAGAAATTCCATTTGACCCAGCTATTCCTCTTTTAGGTATCTTCCCAAAAGAGTTAAAAACATCATACCATAGTGAAGTATGCATATTCATGTTTATAGCAGCACAATTCATAATAGCTAACTCTTTGAAGCAGCCCATATGTCCATCAATAGATGAATGGATAAAGAAAATGTGGTATTTATACATGATGGGGTAGTTAGTACTCTGATGTAAAGGATAAACGAGTCATTTGGAAGAAATTGGATGCATCTTGAGATCATAATGTTAAGTGAAATAAATCAGACACAAAAGCTTAAACACCACATGGTTTCTCTTACATGAAAAATTTCATATAAAAATTATGAAATAGAAGAAGATAATGGGAAAAAGTGTAAAAACTATTGTATTCTAAGTATGTTTTTGCTGTCAGTTTTTGCTTTCCCTCCAGTATGATGTGATGGCTCACTTTGCAGGATTTCCAGTTCTTTGTCTATGTTAAGGTCTTTATTGTTGGTATGAACACGGTCCATTTGGGTGAATATTTCTCATAATTTTGAGAGGACTGTGCACACCACAGTTTTTGCATATAGTATAATACTTGCCATGAGGAATGACGTTGCTGATTTTAACCTTCCATTACAGATTTTCTTCCTTCTCTGTCAATTATTGTGATGTGTTTTGAAATTTTCAGTAATATTGGTGGATCTATGATTTTTTCCTTCAATTTCACATTTTTGCCCTATGTAGTTAGGTGCTTTGTTTAGTCAAATATTAGTACTTTTTAGAGAACTGTCTTTTACTTCATTATATGATCACCATGATCCTTGTTTAATGGTGTCAAATTAGTATAGTTTCAGCATGCTTTGTTGAGTCAATGCTAGATAAGTGTGTCTGGAAAACTTTCTATTTAATCTGTGTTTTCATGTCCACCTTATATTTGTTATATTTGAAAAAATATTTGTATACCTTTCAATTGATAAATAAAAAGTATTAAAAATTCTTTACCTTCCATAATAATATCATCTTTCAACTATGAGCTGCTACTGAACCCCTTATAAAGGGTAGATCCTAAGGATTTGTTGAAGGTGTGAGTTATTAAATGAATGAATGAATTAAAGTGGGCTTAGAGGGATTTGTCTCAATTAAATTGATTGAATTTATCTTTGTTGAATTTTTATATACTGTTAAATTTTCTTCTTCAAGTTCTCTTTTTTCTTTTTTTAAGTTAATTTTACTGGTACATCTTGGGTATAGAATATAATGACATTCATCATTGGAAATTTGCACCTTTGCATAATCTGCCTTGGTTCTTATTTTTCATCATTGCCCAGCCCTCCCTTCAACCCCTCCAGTCCTCCCTATTTACAAAGATTTTGTTCCTATTTTTCCATTTTCTCATATTAATTCCATTCCCTTCTTTCCTTTCCCCTAGCCCTCCCACTTCCTTCCCCTTTGCTCCTTTTCTTCCTATTTCACATTACCTATTATGCATTTTAGTCCTTATTTACACTTTCAGTTTCTCACACTAGAGAAACTATTCAGTATTTATACATGTGTGTCCTATTTATTTCACTTAAGAGTATCACCTCAATGTGCATCCACTTAGCTATAAATGTCTCTAATTTCTCATTTTTATGGCTGAGTGGTACTCCATTTTATGAAAAAAACCCCACATTTTCTTTATCCAGTCACCAGTTGATGGGCAATTGGGCTGATTCCAAGTTTTAGCTATCACAAATTGTGCTGCTATGAACATGGGTGCACATGTATTACTATAGTATCATTCTTTTAATTCTTTGGGGAAGATACCCAGCAAGGGAATAGCTGGGTCAAATGGGACTTCCAGTCCTAGTTCTTTGAGGTATCTCCATACTGATTTCCACAGTGGTTGCACCAGTCTACATTCCCACCAGCAGAGGAGCGGTGTTTCTCTTTCCCCACAGCCCTTTCAGCATTTGTTATTGGTTGATTTCATCATAGCAGCCATTCTTTCTGGGGTGAGGTGGAATGTCAGCATTGTTTTCATTTGCATCTCTCAAATGACCAGTGATGTTGAACATTTTTTCATGTATTTATTTGCTATTTCTACTTCTTTGTCTGAGAAATGTCTGTTCATTTCACATGCTCATTTTTGGATTGGGTCTTTAAATTTGGGAGGTCTGAGCTTTTTAAGTTCTTTATAGATTCGAGATAGTAGACCTTTGTCTGAGGAAAAACAGGTGAAGATTTTTTTCCCACATTGTGGATTGTCTCCTCTTCACACTACTGGTGGTTTATCTTGCTGTGCAGAAGCTTTTTAATAAGAAGACATCCCACTTGTTGATTGTTTGTGCTAGTTAATGGGCAACTGAGGTTTTGTTCATAAAATCTTTTCCTACACCAATGTCTTCACGAGTTCTATCTAACCTCTGTTCCAACTGGTTCAGAGTTTCTATTTTAATATTTAGATCTTTAATCCATTTTGATTTTAGTTTAGTGCATGGTGAGAGATATAGGTCTAGTTTTAATCTTTGGCAAGTTGAAGCCCAATTTTTCCAGCACCATTTATTAAAGAGGCTATCTTTCCTCCAGTGAGGGTGTTTGGCACCTTTATTGAAGATGAGATGGCTGAGTGTGTCTGGCCTTGTTTCTGCATCTTCTAATCTGTTCCACTGGTCCTCAGGTCTGTTTCTTTGCCAGTACCATGCTGTTTTTATCACAGTAGCTTTGTAGTATGGTTGCAGGTTTGGGATTGTGATACCCCCTGCCATGTCTCTGTTGCCCAGAATTGCTTTTGCTATTCTGGGTCTCTTCTTGTTCCAAATGAATTTTTGGATTGTTTTCTCAAGGTCCATGAAATATGCTGCTGGGAATCTCAAGTGGAATTGCATTGAATCTATATAGCAGCTTTGAAAGTATGGCCATTTTCACTAGATTAATCCTTCCTACTCAGGAGTAGGGGATGTCTGTCCATTTTCTGATATCATGTTCAATCTCTCTTTTCACAGTGCTATACTTTTCAGAAAAGAGGTCTTTGATTTCTTTTGTTAGGTTGATTCCTAGGTATATCAGTTTTTTGGTTGCTATTGTGAAAGGAATTATTTGCCCTATTTCTCTCTCAGTGAGTCTGTCGTTGGTGTAGAGGAAAGCTATTGATTTTTGTGTGTTGACCTTGACTGAATTTGGTTATTAAGCCTAGAAGACTTTTGGTGGAGTTCTTGGGGTCTTCTATATAGAGTATCATGTCATCTGCAAATAATGACAATTTGACTTCTTCATTACCTATCTTTATTCCTTTTATTTCTTTCTCTTGTCTAATTGCCATGGCTAATGTTTCCAGAACTATATTGAACAAGAGTGGTGGTAGTGGACATCCTTGTCTTGTTCGTGATTTTAGTGTGAAGGATTTCAGTTTTTGACCATTTAGTATGATATTGGCTGTTGGTTTTTCACAGATGGCTTTTATCAGTTTGAGGTAGAGACCATCTATTCCAATTTTGTGTAGGGCTTTTTTTTTTTTTATCATAAATGCATGTTGGATTTTGTCAAATGCTTTTTCTGCATCTATTGAGATGATCATCTGATTTTTGTCCTTCGCTGTATTGATATAGTGTATTAATTACATTGATTGATTTGTGTATGTTGAACCATCCCTGCTCCCTGGGATGGATCCCTCTTGATCAGCGTGTATGATCTTCTTGATGATCTTCTGCATTCTATTTACCAGTATCTTATTAAGGATTTGTGCATCTATGTTCATTAGTGAGATTGGCCTAAAGTTCTCCTTTTTGGTTGGGTCTTTCTCTGCTTTGGGGATCGAGGTGATGCTTGCTTCCAGGCATGAATTTGGGAGTATTACTTCCCTTTCAATTTCATTGAAGAGTTTAAACAGTAGTGGCAGTACTTCATCTCTAAATGTCTTGTAGAATTCGGCAGTAAAGCCATCAGGGCCCGGGCTTTTCTTAGTTGATAAGTTTTTAATTACATTTTCAATTGCATTGGTTGATATTGGGTTGTTTAGAATTTTTAGGTCTTCTTCATTCAACTTTGGTAATTCATATGTATCTAGGAATCTGTCTATTTCTTCTGTGTTTTCCATCTTATTGGCATATAGGTTCTGGAAGTAGGTATTGATGATCCTCAAGGTTTCTGCTGTGTCCATTGTAACTTCATCACTAAGTGCATGGATTTGGGCCTTTTCTTTCCCTTTTCTGATAAGGTTGAATAAGGATTTGTCAATTTTGTTTATTCTTTAGAAGAAACAACTCTTGGCTACATTAATTTTTTGTGTAGTTCTTTAGTCTCCATTGAATTGATTTCTGCTCTCACCTTTATAATTTCCTCCCTTGTATGAGCTTTGAGGTTGTCCTGCTCTTCTTTTTCTAGAAGCATGAGGTTCAGCATCAGGTTGTGTAATTGGACTCACTCTGTTTTCCTAATATGAGTATTCACTGCTATGAATTTCCCTCATAAGACTGCTTTCATTATGTACCATAAATTCAGATATGTTGTATTGTCATTGTCATTTAATTGTAGGAACTTTCTGATTTCTTCTTTAATTTTCTCTGTGCCCCTTTGTTTATTTGGAAGTGTGTTGTTCAATTTTCATGTGTTTATGAAATTTTTCCAGTTTCTTTTGCTATGGATCTCCAATTTCATTGCACTTTGGTCTGATAATATACAGAGGATAACTTCAATTCCTTTCACTTACTTAAACATGTTCTATGAGTGAGTATGTGGTCTATTTTGGAGCATGACCCATGTGCAGCTGAAAAGAGTGTGTATTCTGATTTTGTGGGTTGGACCCTCTATAAATATCTGTTAAGTTCATTTGTTCAAGAGTTTGATTGAGTTCTACTTTTTCATTACTTATTTTTAGTCTATTTGATCTATCTATTTGTGACAGTGGGGTATTGAGGTCCCCTACTACAGTTGTATTAGTGCATATATGACTTTTCATGTCCTTTAGTATTTGTTTTATATAGTTGGGCACACTAATGTTTGGTGCATAGATATTTATGATTGTCATCTCTTCCTCTTGGATTGTACCCTTTACAAGGATGTGATGTCCTTCTTCATGTCTCTTAATCAGTGTTGGTTTGAAATCTACTTGATCTGCAAAAAGGATAGCTACTCCTGCTTTTTTGGGGGTTCCTGTCACATGGAGTATTGTTTTCCACCCTTTGACTTTCAGTGTATGAGTTTCATTTTGAATTAAGTGTATTTCTTGTATGCAGCATATTGTTGTATTTTACTTCTTGACCCCTTCTGCCAGTCTATTTCTTTTGATTGGTGAATTGAGAACATTAACATTGATGGTTATAACTGAAATGTATTAACTTGTCATTGCTATGACTTTTTCTGTTGGGTTCTCCCCCTTTACATTTAATTTCTTGTCATGCCAGATGGGTTCATTCTGCTTTGCTTCCAGGGGTTATAATCCTCAATGTCTTTTCCTAGGATATTGTGTAAAATTTTTTGGAGTGCTTGTTTGGTATTCATGAAGTTCCTAAGGTGCTCATTGTAATGAAAGTATCTTATTTCTGCATCCATTTTGAAAGATAGTTTTGCAGGGTATATCAATCTGGCTTGGAGGCTGTTTTCTTTTAGGGCTTGGAATACATTACTCCAAGCTCTTCTTGCCTTGATGGTTTGTGTTGAGAAGTCTGCTGTGATTCTGATAGGCTTTCCTTTGTATGTAATTTGTTTCTTTTCTCTAACTGCTTGTAGAACTTTGTTCTTTTTTTGGGTTTCTGGAATCTTAATTATATGCCTATGTGTAGATTTTTTTTTATCAAGTCTAGTTGGAGTCCTATATGCCTCACTTATGTGTATGTCAAATTCTTTTCCCCTGCTTGGTAAGTTTCCTGCCATTAGTTCTGTGAACAGTTTTTTTATGTCATCTGTACTCTCTCCCATTTCTTCCTTGACTCCAATCAGTCTTCTGCTATTCTTCTTTGAGTCTTCTCTTTCTAGATTTATTAATTATGTCTTGCACTATGGTCAGAACCTCTGCTGTTAACTGAGAAATTATTTCTGATTTCATTTTTTCCTGATCCCCTTTTTTTGTCATTTCAAGGAGTCCAGGTGGTTGAGTATCAAATTGTTTCATCTCATTTTTCTTTGTGGTTGCTTTAGCTTATCTGGGACTCTGGTTTTTAGACTTGTTTATGTGTCTTCTCATTTCAATGGGGGGGGGGGATGTGTGTTCCTGGTGCCTGAGCAGCTAAATTCCTCAGCCCTGGGTGTGGTGGTATGGTGGCCCGGAAGGTTCACCTTCTCTGCACTAGGGGCAACTGTTCTCCTTGGCACTGGGGGCAGTGGTACAATAGCCTAGAAGTTTCACCTCCTCTGTGCTGGGGGAAGCTCTGCTCCTCAAGGCTGGGGGCAGTGGTATGCAGCCTCCTTCTATGCCCCTTAAGTGTAAGAGAAATATTCTTTCTTCCTGTACACTGATCAATTTAACATTGTCTTGTTTAGTTGTAGTTTAAATTCCTTAGGGTAAAGAGAGAAAATCATTGAATTCAATAAAAATCCTTGAAAACTGACAAATAAGGTCATTTACTATGTCTCCCTGTTCATCACTGTGGGAACACTTCACAGAGAAATGGGTCTATTTGAAGAGGTGTTTAAGAATCTTGAGACAAAGTGGAGAGTTTGAGTATGACTTTGACAAAGAAAATAGGCAGTTGGTCAGAATTACTTTTTTTGTCTTACTAGCATTTTTAAAAAATCTAAAACAGAGTGGATGAACTAGTAAATGAAAGTAAAATTTAAAATTCATTTTATGCTTAGCATTATTCTCATATTTGCATAATGAAGGGCTGTTATATGTTCTGATTTCTGGTGATGGGTTCTTTAATCAAGAGAAAAAGTGATTCTGCTTTGTTGTTAGGAACTGTTTTGTGTTAGAACAATATAAGAAGCATAAGTTGGATATGCTTTCAGAAGTGGCCTCTTTTTACTATAAAATTACTCTTGACTAATCCTTCCTTTTAACTACAGCATGCAGTGACTGATGGCAGAAAGTCCAAAGGGAATGTGGATCTAAATTTGAAGCACGACATCTTTCGTATTAAGCACATATATCACTTTCTAAGAGTCCAAAATATGAGGGCCCTAGTCTTGTATTCATCAAAGTTCTTTTGGTCATAACAATTCTGTTTTTATAAACCATACATAAACATGAAGTTTGACAAGAGTATGTGAGGTTACAACTGAAAGCTATTAGAAATATGAAACCAGCCACTCCTCCAATAGGAACTAAATATAATTTGCCTTCCCTCCACAATGGAACTATCAGGGTGGAGTGCTCTGCCATTTTGTGAAGGCATGGTGTTAACTGGGTGTCCAGGAAGGGCAATCAGATCAATCAGTTTTACTTAAAAAGCCAGGAAACTTAGACACTATTTAGATAATCCTAGCAAACTCAGACTAAGCCAAATGACCTTGTGTAATTTAATATAAAATCCAGTGAGAAGAGAGATTTGCTCAGTTTGATTTGAGCTATTGTGATTTATTTAATTTCTCTGTTCAGTTTTATACTCTGGGGATTCAGGAAGCTACATCATAGGCATAATCTGTTGGTGATTATTCATATAAATGAGTTTATAGATCCTACAAGGACAAGGTTTATATTTGTTTTCTATGAGCAAATATTTTCAAAATTACTGGCATATAAAAGATTTGAGATCAGTGGTTAAACTGGTGAAACGTTAAATTAAATTCTTTTTCCATTTTGTAAAATACGAATGACAGATTATTAGGTCATTTAAATAAAATGAATACACTGATTTGTCAACATTTAACTATTCAGGATACTTAACAATGAATATATGATATCCCAAATTTTAAGTGAATTTCAAAAAGAAAGAATTATTTCACTCTAAAAGTTGTGTGTGTTGTGTGTGTATTATTTAGTCTTTTTGAATTTATTTCCTAAAGTGAAAAATAAAGTAGTAAGACTTTCAGTGGAATACTTAACTTTTGCATTTAGATATTATTTCAAATTTACACTATAGTAGCTGTCCTTTTGTCATTGCTAGTAATCATTGTCTGTTAAATAAATGAATCCCTGTAGATAACCACTTTGAGTCTTTATATATTTGCCTATCTGAGAAACATCTAGATAGAGAATTAGCATCTGCATTTAAAACAGCTATTCTTGACACTTTATTTAGCTTACAGCTTGTATTTGAAGTCATTTATTCCTTTTGGAATCTTAATATATATAATGTAATACAAAGAGAGTTTTGCATGACTCTTGTATAGCCCTATTTTTCACTTCTCTGGTGCACTAGTTTTTCTTCTGAAGAGCCTTCCTTTCATGCCGTACAGGGAAATTTGAGAATGTGTGGAATCCTATATTTTTAGTTGCACTATGTACCAGTGATAGTGAACCTTTTAGAGACTGAGTACCCAAACTCCAACCCAAACCCACTTATTTATCACAAAGTGCAACACTGCAATTAAACCTGAATATCTGATGCTTGATACTTGGCTGCTGGGGCAATGCTGGGTGACTTAGCTCATGTGCCAACAGAGAGGGCCCTGCATGCCTGCTGCAGCATATGTGCCATAGGTTAGCCACCACTCCTATATACTATAAACCTGTGCAAAGGCACTTGCTTGTTTTTTGAATAAAATAATAAAACACCAAAAGAAACTTAACTTTTTATAAAATTTTCTAAGTAAAAAATGGACAAAGAATCCTGAAAGAATACAAACAAATTTACTCATAAAATATGCAGAATGGCATAATGTTATTTGCCAAAAGCTTAGTTGTCATGTTGTAATTGTGAAAATGCATTACTTCATATAAGCATATAATGAAGATTTCAAATTTACTATTTTTATTACTTTATAAAGAATACACTTAATAGCTAAGTCTTGAATTATTGTGCATGCACACTAAAAATTTATGCTTTTGTAAATTGCCAAAAACATTTCCTTAAAATTCTTTTTTAGTGAATTTATAAATACTCAGTAATTTTGGGTGGCCCACATGGAGCTTAAACATGAAGATAGCACTAATGTCATTAAGGGAGGGTTATTCTAAAGAAAATAGGTTTATAATGCTTAGTTCTTGTGATTTGGCTTATGAATGATAATTAGATGAGTGATTTTCCAGTGTTGTAGTAGGGTCAGGCTTTAGAGATGATTTTCTTGTCTATGGAATCATCAGGTAATAGCTTATTAGGTGGCTGGTTTTGTAAGTAAACAGTCTGTGAGTCACCATAATTTGTTCTAAGGAAAGATTATTCAAGAGTCAAAAAATAGTAATCAAATATCATACAACAAACCAAACTCATTTGCAGACTCAATTTGCTGGCACCATTACCAGCATAGTTCCTCTTTAAAATGGAGCAAGGACTCAGAGAGCAAGCAGGTAGAGCTGTTTCCTCAGGTACTATCAGCAGTGTTCAGGAAGGAGTCTTACTCCAACGAATGCCTTTGGAATGTGCAACCGGAGCAAATACTGGAAATGTTGTTGTTCAATCATTGCAAAATTACCATATAGTCATTAGAAATTATTTTATTAAACATCTACTAACACTGTGCAGTGACTTAGACCATCACACAGATTGTAAGAGTCACTTGTATTCTAACTTCTTTTTTTTTGGTACTAGGGATCAAACTCAGGACCTTGCCCTTGAGAGGCAGGTGGTGGAACCACTGAGCTAAATCTGGTGCCTGATAACCTTAATAGTAACCCAGAACAACTCTATGAATTTATAGCTTCTTTAATATTCTTAAAAGAGACATTTATTATGATGGGTTAGATAGTGATAAGAACTGAAAGCAAAGGTACTATTGGTATGCAATTATTATACAGTATGGTGAAGAGAGTTATCACAAAGTTAGCTTATAAGAAGCATTTGATCTCACTATGATTATTGGGGAATGATGGAAGCAATAAAAATATATCAGAAGATGTACTGAAATTTTAGAAAGATGGGATTCATTTCTCAGGTGATTTAGATAAGAAAATATTAAAGGCATGGGTCTGTAAGAGACATGGTACCTTAGGGAACCTGAAAAGAATTTTGATGCAATTTACTATGAATGACAAAAATGCTTTCAAATTTTAAAATTAATCCCCACCCCAGGGGAAATATCTTATTATAAGAAAGAGAAACACAAGTAGTTTGAAGATAAATGCAGTGGCAATTATTTTCTTTTTTTTCTTTTCTTTTAGTTTGAGTGATTTTTATTTTTTACTTCCATATGTTGTTGAATTTTTAGAATGATGAACATGTATAGTTTTTATAATCACAAGAATACTAAACAGTTAGCACTTATTAATCATTTAAATATTTTATATTTAATCCTTTACAGGACTTTTATTAGATACATGCTATTACTATCCTCGTTTTACTAATGAAGAACTGAGGCAAAAAGAGCCAGGTAATTTTCTGAGGCTATGCAGATAGCAAATGGCAAAGTCAGGATAGAATCTAGGCAGTCTATTTTACCTACTATGTATATTGCATACAAAGTTTTTATATGAGGTAAAGGGAAGTAAATCAGTAAGAACCCAAAGATGAATATAAATGATGTATATTAATATATTAATATTAAATTTGGTAGGAGTTACTAAAAGTTGTATATTCTGTGTGGGCCAAACAATGTATCTTAGGATCTTGTCACGTTCTCACTAATAAAAATTTACAAAGTATCTAAGTACTATTGCAGGATATTCTCATTCATGACCAAATTCATGATCATTTAAATGTCCTTTGCTTTTCAAAGATATTGATTTGCTCAGCAGTGTTTAGTGTTTCCAGAAATTATGCAGCTACACTATTATGAATTTAGAAACATTGTCTTTTGCCTGGGCCAAAGTAAAGACAATAAATAGGCATTGCCAAACAATGGACTTACAAAAAGCATTCTTTAAAAAAGAGCCACAGAAGATATGAAGCCAAAAGTCTTGGGATTGAGTTTGGATCCATCATTTACTGTCTTCAAACTCCATCTTCCATATGTAGATAATGGCAGCATTACTATCCACTCAGTACTTAAAACTTGGGAGTCTTTTGCTTTTCTGTTTTCTTTAACCTTCTAAATCCAAATGATCACTTAAGTTCTGACAAGTCTGACTCCTACTGCTTTTTAATTCTTAATTCTTCATCCTCACTTTGTTTTCATCTTCACTGTTTCTAGTCCAAGAGTTTCCCAACTATTCACTTTCTCCACTGTGGCTTCCTCATTGACTCCAGAGTTATCTTACAACTTACTGTGCTTAGGAGCTGTGCAGCAAGGAAGGGCTTGCTGAGGGTTATGAGGGTGGGCTTTCTGGATACCTTGCCTGCTGTGTCTCACCAGCTCCTTCGCTGCCAGCATCCCAGCAGTGATCACAACAGATTGGACTGAGCCGTGGCTCCTGGGGCTGGTTGTCTTCTATGTGCTGTGCCTGCTTCTCACCTACTTCTCATCCCAGAGATGCACACTACAGATTGGTCTCTTCTTGTACCTTGTTGATTTAGTCTACTGAGCTGAGTACATCAATGCCGTGAAGTGGTGGTTGTTTTCCAAAACCAGTATTTTGACTCCAGGGGGATGATTGTTTCTTGGTGCCACTGTTGCTCAAAGCAATGATTGTTGTGCAAGACTTTAGTGACAAAAGACCTGCAGAATCTCTGACCAGTGATCTCAGTGGAAGACCTCCAAAATGATACAGGGTTAGAGATGCAACTCCCAAACCTACTAGATATTCAAAACGAGAGTTCATGTTCTCTAAAATCAAATAATGAATTCTAGGAACAACAGTGGTTAAGAGTAGGGAAAATTTATTGAGAGAAAGAAAGCTGCCTAAGAAAGACAGAAGGAGGACTGGAAAGTGGGTTGCCCCAATTTTTTTCTTGTTACCCATGGTATAGGAAAATAAAAATTCTCAGGGCCTTCAAATTATGAACTTGGAAAAGTCTTGAGTCATTCTAGAAAAAGTATGATTCATCTGGAAAAGTGAGGAGGTGGAGTAGTGAAAGAACATCCTCAAGTAGTAGAAGCTGACAGAGCAGGGGGATGGATTCTCTTTCTCTGATTGGACAGTGGTTTGTGTTGCTTAGGTGCGCAATTGAGAAGTAAAGGGCAGCCTATGTTAGGAGCAATCAACCTGATACTTGGGTGGAAATTAGCCTGATTTTTTTTTTTTAATGGATAAATGAGCATTGCTTCATCCTAGAGGACTATGTTAATAGCACAAGAGTTTATTAATAGTTCTCAGTTTATTTTTTAGAAATATCAAAATATTCTTAGATGTGCATTTTAAGCACATTTAAAATACCTCACATCTGCAATTGTTTCTTGCTTTAATGAAAAGAGCTGGCAGCTGGATCCTTCTAGCAGAGATTCAGCTGTCTTTTCTTCATTGCGAGTGCAGAACCAAAGATAGGGACTACTTCTATAAATATGTAATTATGATTTTTTCAGATTTTGATTAATAATTCATTCTCAACTCCTGTAACATTATGTTTGGAATGTTAAGCAACTGGGTGAGTCAAATTTTGATATTTAAGGAGATTAAGAAGAATATTGTACATAAATTTTAGTTTTCATAGCTGCCTTGTAGAGTATTAGTAGAGCACAATTTAAAATAGATTTGCTGCTTTTACTGAAGCCATATATCCCTATATTTCACTAAGGAAAGGTAAGGTATGGTTATCTGTAGTTTTTATAATCATGTGGACTATATGATAAGGTTCTGAATCAAAGCAGCAAAGTTGATTTAAAGCATAAAGTAGAATTGTGTAGAATATACTCCTCTCTCCACTTTTTACATCAGAATCTGATGTGTGCTTAAAAGATTTCTGTAGCACAGTGTAGCAGTTAAAGAAGTTAGACTCCATTGGTTCAAATCTTTAGTTTCAGTCTTGAAAAATAGGTAAATTACTTTATCTTCTCCTGCCTCACCTGTTAATAAGAATAATAAAACTCTTCTAGCCAAAGTGGCATTATAAAAACTGTATAAGATGATGTGTATGAAATGCTAAGCACACTGCTTGTGTTTTTTTTTTTTTGGAGACAGGGTCTGGCTTTGCAGCCTTTGTTGGGTAGCCTTGAGCTAAGAAGCACAGGGTGGCCTTGAACTTGTGACAGCTGGTCTCTGACCTCAACCTCCTTCCGCTCTCATTTTAGTACTTTTATTATTCTTTAAGTGAAAATGTATCATATTTTGGGTATAGAATAGGCATGTTTGCATGTGTCGTTGAATGCCCTGGCTAAAGGTGGATTGGATCTGTTCATTACAAAAGTGAAAGTAAAAAATGGAAAGACCGCATTTGGGTGAAAGTTACAGTTCCAGGGTTGAAACCGAAGACAGTTTGTTAAACTTTTAAAAAACTTGACTAACATGTCATCATGTGTTTTGTTGTCTACAATTGAAATTTTTTTGGTTATGAGACAGTAATTTAATTTTTTTAAAGACAGAGTCTTGTTATGTAGCTCAGGCTGGCCTCAAATTCAAGGTGATCCTCCTGCTGCAGCCTCCCTAGTGCTGAGATTACAGGCATGCACCACCACATCCAGCTGCTAGGACTAAGTCTATTCAGCTTTAGGTATTTGTGGTATTATTCAAGAAGGAATGCAATGCAGTTAAAATGTGTTTGTGTGTGGAATGGATGTGTATATGTGTGTTGCTAAAGAAAAATTATTCTGATTTTTTAAATGTGGCAGAGAGGATTTCACTTAATGCTATTATAATATATAGATGTATTACAATAGAACAAAGATTGGACTCTGAATATTGGCTTGATAATTTCCTAGGAAACAGAAAAATTACTTAATTTTTTTCAGTGACAATCCCACTGAAAGTTTATGATATTCAGAAAACTGTGTTAACAACTGAAGGGTTTGTCTGTTATTAGCACTATCCTAACTAGTATACCCAGGTAAACACTAGTAACACAGGTAAAATAGGCAGAACAGGACAAGAGGGTCAGTGGATGGAAAATTACTAAGAGGAAACATCAAGGGTGGGCATTCTTGCAAAGCTAGTCTAAGAAGATTCTTACTAAAGATAGATCAAGGACTTAGACATCAAAAGCGGACCATTCTCTTTAAACTGAATTTGCAGGATTCTTTCTGGAGAATAGGCTGGGAAGACAAAAAGTAGTAGGATGGCAGCTCTATTTCTCTGTTTTCTGTTACTATAATAAAATACCTTAGGATAGGTATTTTCTAAAGAATAAAGATTTTGGTCCCAGTTCTGGAGGTTCAAGGGCATGGCACTGGGATCGGCTGGGCTCTAATGAGAACCTCATGGCAGAGAGAAGGCATCACAGAGTAGGATCAGTCTCTTGGTAAGAATGGAAGCAAGAGCAGAAAGGGCAGTTTTATAACAAGTTTCCTTTACAACAGTTAATTCAAAATCCCACAAGAACTACCTCAGTCCCTCCTCAAGGCTGCATATCTAATGACCCAACCTATTGGAGACCCCTGCAGTTGGGTTCCAGTTTCCTGCCCAGTATACAAGACAGGCCTGAGAAAAAACTAGGGCAGAACTAAGAGAGAGAAAGTGGGGTGCTAGGATGACCAATGGTGGAGCAACTGACAAAGGTACTGGCCAATCCAAGTCACTGACTTTTTTTTTCTTAAATTCTTTTATTGGTACATTGTAGGTGTGCAACACAATTACATTTCATTTGTCATTGGGAACTTGTACCTTTACATGATGCATCTTGGTTCTTATTTTTGCCCCATTCCTAGCCCTCCCTTCACCCCCTCCACCCTTTCCTATTTACAAAGACTATTTCCATTTTTTCCATTTCTCAGCATTTTTCCTTTCCCTTCTTTCCTTTCCCCTGCCCCTCCCATTACCCCTAACCTTTTGGACCTTTTCTTCCTCTTTTGCATTATTGAATATTCATTCTAACCATTGGTACATTTTAGGTATACAATATAATGACTTTCATCATTGGAAATTTGCACCTTTACATAGTCTCTCTTGGTTCTTATTTTTCACCATTGTCCAGCCCTCCTTTCAACTGCTCCATTTCTCCCTATTTACAAAGATTTTGTTCCTATTTTTCCATTTTCTCATATTAATTCCATTCCCTTCTATCCTTTCCCCTAGCCCTCCCACTTCCTTCCCCTTTGCCCCTTTTCTTCCTACTCCACATTACCTATTATACATTTTAGTCCTTATTTACACTTTCGGTTTCTAACACCAGAGAAACTATTCAGTATTTATACATGTGTGTCCTATTTATTTCACTTAAGAGTATTGCCTCAATGTGCATCCATTTAGCTATAAATGTCTCTAATTTCTCATTTTTTATGCCTGAGTAGTACTCCATTTTATAAAACAACCACATTTTCTTTATCCAGTCTCCAGTTGATGGGCATTTGGGCTGTTTCCAAGTTTTAGCTATCACAAACTGTACTGCTATGAACATGGGTGCAAATATATCACTGTGGTATGATTGTTTTAATTCTTTGGGGAAGATCTCCAGCAGTGGAATAGCAGGGTCAAATGGGACTTCCAGTTCTAGTTCTTTGAGGTATCTCCATACTGATTTCCACAGTGCTTGCACCAGTGTACATTCCCACCAACAGTGGAGCAGGATTCCTCTTTCCCCATAGCCCCGCCAGCATTTCTTACTGGTTGATTTCATGATAGCAGTCATTCTTTCTGGAATGAGGTGGAATCTCAGCTTTGTTTTCATTTCCATCTCTCTAATGAGCAGTGATGTTGAACATTTTTTCATGCATTTATTTGCTATTTCTACTTCTTTGTCTGAGAAATGTCTGTTCATTTCAGATGCCCATTTTTGGATTGGATCTTTAAATTTGAGAGGTCAGGTCTATTTAAGTTCTTTATACATTTGAGATAGTAAACCTTTGTCTGAGGAAAAACAGGTGAAGATTATTTCCCACATTGTGGGGTGTCTCTTCACACTGCTGGTGGTTTATCTTGTTGTGCAGAAGCTTTTTAAAAATAAGAGATCCCACTTGTTGATTGTTTGTGCTAGTTCATGGGCAATTGAGGTTTTGTTCATAAAATCTTTTCCTACACTGATGTCTTCAAGGGTTCTACCTAACCTCTGTTCCAACTGTTTCAGAGTTTCTATTTTAATATTTAGATCTTTAATCCATTTTGATTTTAGTTTAGTGCATGGTGAGAGATATAGGTCTAGTTTTAATCTTTGGCAAGTTGAAGCCCAATTTTTCCAGCACCATTTATTAAAGAGGCTATCTTTCCTCCAGTGAGGGTGTTTGGCACCTTTATTGAAGATGAGATGGCTGAGTGTGTCTGGCCTTGTTTCTGCATCTTCTAATCTGTTCCACTGGTCCTCAGGTCTGTTTCTTTGCCAGTACCATGCTGTTTTTATCACAGTAGCTTTGTAGTATAATTGCAGGTTGGGGATTGTGATACCCCCTGCCATGTCTCTGTTGCCTAGAATTGCTTTTGCTATTCTGGGTCTCTTCTTGTGCCAAATGAATTTTTGGATTGTTTTCTCAAGGTCCATGAAGTATACTGCTGGGATCTCAATTGGAATTGTATTGAATCTATATAGCAGTTTTGGAAGTTTGGCCATTTTCAGTATATTAATCCTTTCTACACAGGAGCAGGGGATGTCTGTCCATTTTCTGATACCATCTTCAATCACTCTTTTCAGAGTGCTATCGGTTTCAGAGAAGAGGTCTTTGATTTCTTTTGTTGGGTTGATTTCTAGGTATTTCAGTTTTTTGGTTGCTATTGTGAAAGGAATTATTTGCCCTATTTCTCTCTCAGTGAGTCTGTCATTGGTGTAGAGGAAAGCTATTGATTTTTGTGTGTTGACCTTGTAACTAGCTTCTTGACTGAATTTGGTTATTGAGTCTAGAAGACTTTTGGTGGAGTTCTTGGGGTCTTCTATATACAGTATCATGTCATCTGCAAATAAAGACAATTTGACTTCTTCATTTCCTATCTTTATTCTTTTTATTTCTTTCTCTTGTCTAATTGCCATGGCTAATGTTTCCAAAACTATATTGAACAAGAGTGGTGATAATGGACATCCTCGTGTTGTTCCTGATTTGTGTGAAGGATTTCAGCTTTTGACCATTCAGTATGATATTGGCTGTTGGTTTTTCATAGATGACTTTTATTTGAGGTAGAGACCATCTATTCCAATTTTTTGTAGGGTTTTTATCATAAATGCATGTTGGATTTTGTCAAATGCTTTTTCTGCATCTATGGAGATAATCATATGGTTTTTGTCTTTGGCTCTATTGATATAGGGTATTACATTGATTGATTTGTGTATGTTGAACCATCCCTGCATCCTTGGAATGAATCTCACTTGATCAGGGTGTATGATCTTTTTTTTCCTGGCTTTTTTTTTGTATTAAATTCTTTTATTGGTACATTGTAGCTATACAACACAATTACATTTCTTATTGGGAATTGTACCTTTACATAATGCATCTTGGTTCTTATCTTTTCCCCATTCCTAGCCCTCCCTTCACCTTCTCTATCCTTCCCTGTTTTCAAAGACTTTATTTCCATTTTTTCCATTTCTCAGCATTTTTCCTTTCCCTTCTTTCCTTTCCCCTACCCCTCCCACTACCCCTACCCCTTTGGACCTTTTCTTCCTATTTTGCATTATCGATTATTCATTCTAATCATTGGTACATTTTAGGTATACAATATAATGACATTCATCATTGGAAATTTGCACCTTTACATAGTCTCTCTTAGTTCTTATTTTTCACCCATGCCCAGTCTTCCCTTCAACCCCTCCATTCCTCCCTATTTACAAAGATTTTGTTCCTATTTTTCCATTTTCTCATATTAATCCCATTCCCTTCTATCCTTTCCCCTAGCCCTCCCACTTCCTTCCCCTTTGCCCCTTTTCTTCCTATTTCACATTACCTATTAAAAATTTTAGTCCTTATTTACACTTTCAGTTTCTCACACTAGAGAAACTATTCAGTATTTATAAGTGTGTGTCCTATTTATTTCACTTATGAGTATCGCCTCAATGTGCATCCACTTAGCTATAAATGTCTCTAATTTCTCATTTTTTATGGCTGAGTAGTATTCCATTTTATTAAAAAACCACATTTTCTTGATCCAGTCTCCAGTTGATGGTCATATGGGCTGTTTCCAAGTGTTAACCATCACAAACTGTTCTGCTATGAACATGGGCATACATATGTCACTGTGGTATGATTGTTTTAATTCTTTGGGGAAGATCCCCAGCAGGGGAATAGCAGGGTCAAATGGGACTTCCAGTTCTAGTTCTTTGAGGTATCTCCTTACTGATTTCCACAGTGGTTGCACCAGTCTACACTCCCACCAGCAGTGGAGCAGGATTCCTCTTTCCCCACAATCCCACCAGCATTTGTTATTGGTAGATTTCATGATAGCAGCCATTCTTTCTGGAGTGAAATGGAATCTCAACGTTGTTTTCATTTGCATCTGTCAAATGACCAGTGATGTTGAACATTTTTTCATGTATTTATTTGCTATTTCTACTTCTTTGTCTGAGAAATGCCTGTTCATTTCAGATGCCCATATTCAGATTGAGTCTTTAAATTTGGAATGTCTGATCTTTTTAAGTTCTTTATAGATTGGAGATAGTAGACCTTTGTCTGAGGAAGAGAAGGTGAAGATTCTTTCCCACATTGTGGGTTGTCTCTTCACACTGCTGGTGGTTTCTCTTGTTGTGCAGGAGCCTTTTAATAAGAAGAGATCCCACTTGTTGATTGTTTGTGTTAGTTCATGGGCAACTGAGATTTTGTTCATAAAATCTTTTCCTACACTGATGTCTTCAAGGGTTCTACCTAACCTCTGTTCCAACTGGTTCAGAGTTTCCATTTTAATATTTAGATCTTTAATCCATTTCGATTTTAGTTTAGTACATGGTGAGAGATACTGGTCTAGTTTTAATCTTTGGCAAGTTGAAGCCCAATTTTTCCAGCACTATTTATTAAAGAGGCTATCTTTCCACCAGTGAGGGTGTTTGGCTCCTTTATCAAAGACAAGATGGATGAGTGTGTCTGGAGGTGTTTCTGCACCTTCTAATCTGTTCCACTGGTCCTCAGGTCTATTTCTTTGCCAGTACCATGCTGTTTTTATCACAGGAACTTTGTAGTATAGTTGCAGGTTGGGGATTGTGATACCCCCTGCCATGTCTCTGTTACCTAGAATTGCTTTTGTTTTTCTGGGTCTCTTCTTGTTCCAAATGATTTTTTGGATTGTTTTCTCAAGGTCCATGAAGTATTCTGCTGGGATCTCAATTGGAATTGCATTAAATCTATATAGCAGTTTTGGAAGTATGGCCATTTTCACTAAATTAATGCTTCCTACCCAGGAGCAGGGGATGTCTTTCCATTTTCTGATATCATCTTCAATCTCTCTTTTCAGAGTACCATAGTTTTCAGAGAAGAGGTCTCTGATTTCTTTTGTTAGGATGATTCCTAGGTATTTCAGTTTTTTGGATGCTATTGTGAAAGGAATTATTTGCCCTATTTCTCTCTTGGTCAGCCTGTCATTTGTGTAGAGGAAAGCTATTGATTTTTGTGTGTTGACCTTGTAACCAGCTACTTGGCTGAATTAGGTTATTGAGTCTAGAAGACTTTTGGTGGAGTTCTTGGGGTCTTCTATATAGAGTATCATGTCATCTGCAAATAAGGAAAATTTGACTTCTTCATTTCCTATCTTTATTCCTTTTATTTCTTTCTCTTGTCTAACTGCTATGGGCAATGATTCCAGAACTATATTGAACAAGAGTGGTGATAGTGGACATCCTTGTCTTGTTCCTGATTTTAGCATGAAGGATTTCAGTTTTTGAGCATTTAGTATGATATTGGCTGTTGGTTTTTCATAGATGGCTTCTATCACTTTGAGGTAGAGACCATCTATTCCAATTTTTTGTAGGGTTTTTATCATAAATGCATGTTGGATTTTGGCAAATGCTTTTTCTGCATCTATGGAGATAATCATATGGTTTATTTCCTTGGCTCTATTGATATAGTGTATTACATTGATTGATTTTCTTATATTGAACCATCCCTGCATCCCTGGGATGAATCCCACTTGATCAGGGTGTATGATCTTCTTGATGATCTTCTGCATTCTGTTTGCCATTATCTTAGTAAGGATTTTTGCATCTATGTTCTTTAGTGAGATTGGCCTATAGTTCTCTTTTTCATTGGGTCTTTCTCTGCTTTGGGGATCAAGGTGATGCTTGCTTCCAGGAATGAATTGGGGATTATTGCTTCCCTTTCAATTTCACTGAAGAGTTTAAACAGTAGTGGCAGCAGTTCCTCTCTAAATGTCTTGTAGAATTCAGCAGTGAAGCCATCAGGGCCCGGGCTTTTCTTAGTTGATAAGTTTTTAATCATGTTTTCAATTTCATTGGTTAATATTTGGTTGTTCAGAATTTTTAGGTCTTCTTCGTTCAACTTATGTAATTTATATGTATCTAGGAATCTGATGTGGTGTCTTCCCTGTGACCTGGGACCTCGGTAGGGTGTGCGCAGACCTGCCTGTCTGCAGCAGGCTGATTCGGCATCTTTTGCACAACTCATTTAACTACGTTTTCAATTTCAATGGTTGATATTGGGTTGTTTAGAACTTTTAGGCCTTCTTCATTCAACTTTGGCAATTCATATGTATATAGTAATCTATCCATTTCTTCTGTGTTTTCCACCTTATTGGCATATAGGTTCTGGAAGTAGGTATTGATGATCCTCTGGATTTCTGCTGGGTCTGTTGTAATTTCACCTTTTTCATTCTTAATTGCATGGATTTGGGCCTTTTCTTTTCTTTTTCTGATAAGGTTGGCTAAGGGTTCGTCAATTTTGTTGATTCTTTCGAAGAACCAACTCTTGGCTTCATTGATTTTTTGTATTGTTATCTTAGTCTCCATTGCATTGATTTCTCCTCTGATCTTTATAATTTCCTCCCTTGTATGAGCTCTGGGGTTGTCCTGCTCTACTTTTTCTAGAAGCTTGAGGTTCAGCATCAGGTTGTTTAATTGGGCTCATTCTGTTTTCCTAATATGAGAATTCACTGCTATGAATTTCCCTCATAGGACTGCTTTCATTGTGTCCCATAGATTCTGATATGTTGTATTGTCATTGTCATTTAATTGAAGGAACTGTCTGATTTCTTCTTTAATTTCCTCTGTGACCCATTGTTTATTCGGAAGTGTGTTGCTCAATTTTCATGTGTTTATGAAATTTTTTGAGTTTCTTTTGCTATGGATCTCCAATTTCATCACACTATGGTCTGATAATATACAGGGGAAAACTTCAATTCCTTTGCACTTACTTAAACATGTTCTATGTGTGAGTATTTGGTCTATTTTCAAGAATGACCCATGTGCAGCTGAGAAGAATGTGTACTCTGATTTTGTGGGGTGGAAGACTCTGTAAACATCTGTTAAGTTCATTTGTTCAAGAGTTCGATTGAGTTCTAATATTTCATTACTTTTTTTGTCTAATTGATCTATTTATTTGTGCCAGTGGCATGTTGAGGTCCCCCACCACAATTGTATTAGTGCGTATATGACTTTTCATGTCCTTTAGTCTTTGTTTTATATAGCTGGGCACACTAATGTTTGGTGCATATATATTTATGATTGTCATCTGTTCCTCTTGGATTATTCCTTTACAAGGTGTAATGTCCTTCTTCATCTCTCTTAATCACTGTTTGTTTGAAATCTACTTGATCTGCAAAGAGGTTAGCTACTCCTGCTTTTTTTTGGGTTTCCATCTCATGGAGTATTGTTTTCCACCCTTTAACTTCCAGTCTATGAGTTTCCTTTTGAGATAAGTGTGTTTCTCGTATGAAGCACATTGTTGGATTTTACTTCTTGACCCCTTCTGCCAGTCTAATTTCTTTTGATTGGTGAATTGAGACCATTAACATTGATCTTTATATCTGAAACGTATTGACTTGTCATTGCCATGACTTTTTCTTTTTGTTGGGTTCTCCCCCTTTACATTAAATTTTTTGTCATGCCAGATGAGTTCATTCTGCTTTGCTTCCTGGTGTTGTGATCCTCAATGTCTGTTCCTAGGATATTGTGTAAAATTTTTTGGAGTGCCCGTTTGGTATTCATGAAGTTCCTAAGGTGCTCCTTGTCATGAAAGTATCTTACTTCTCCATCAATTTTGAAAGACAGTTTTGCAGGTACATCAACCTGGGTTGAAGGCTGTTTTCCTTTAGGGCTTGGAATATGTCACTCCAAGCTCTTCTTGCCTTGATGGTTTGTGTGGAGAAGTCTGCTGTGATTCTGATGGGCTTTTCTTTGTACGTGATTCATTTCTTTTCTCTAACTGCTTGTAGAACTTTGTTCTTCTGTTGAGTTTCTGGATTCTTGACAATTATATGCCTATGTATAGATTTTTTTTTGATCAAGGCTATTTGGAGTCCTATATGCCTCACTTATCTGTATTTCAAGTCCTTTTCCCCTCCTTGCGAAGTTTTCTGCTATTACTTCTGTGAAGAGTTTTTTTTTATGTCATCTGTCCTCTCTCCTGTTTCTTCATTGACTCCAGTCAGTCTTATGTTATTCTTCTTTGCATCATCTAGCAGCTGCTGGATTGATTTCTTGTGTTCCCTTATATTTTTGAAGCAATTTTTCTTTTCCTGGTCATTAATTGCAATCTTGTCTTCTATATCTGAAATTCTGTCCTCACATTGACTCATTCTGCTGTGTAGACTTTCAGAGGAGTTTTTCATGTCCTGGAAATCTATTTGCATCTATTTTGTGGATTCCATTTGTTTCCTATGTTGGGATTCCATCATGTTCCTGAGCTCCTCTCTAGATTTATTAATCATGTCTTGCACTAGGGGCACAATTTCTCCTGTTATCTGAGAAAGTATTTCTGATTTCATTTTTTCCAGATCCCCTTTTGTTGCCAGTTCAGTGGGTCCAGGTGGTTGAGTATCAGAGTGTTCCATCTCATTTCCCTTTGGGGTTGCTGTAGGTGATCTGGAAGTCTGGTTTTGAGACTTATTTACATGTTTTCTCATTTAGACTGGCGGGGGCAGTGGGGGGTGCTGTTGGCTCCCGAGTGGCTCACCTCCTCTGAGATGGGAGAGGTGGGACAGGGGCTGGGAGGAGTGATAGGGGTGGTGGCCCAGAAGCCCCTTCCTCTGGGCCAGGAGGGGTGGGACAGAAGGCAGCTAAAAAGTCCTTTCCTCTGGACTGCGAGTGGCGGGAGTGATGGTGGCAAGGAAGCCCCTTCCTCCTGACCAGGTGCAGTGGGAAGGCAACTCAGAAGCCCCTACCTCTGGGTCAGGAGCAGCGGGATGGATGATGCCCCAGAAGCCAGTTCCTCTGGCCCAAGAGCAGTGGGACAGAAGGCAGCCCAAAAGCCCTTTCCTCTTGGCCAGGAATCAGTCACTGACTTTTATTAGATATCAATTGGGGTAAAGGTAAGCTATGTGCAAGGGCAGGAATATATAACAGGATGAGCAATCATGTGATTTCTATGGAAACCAATGTAAGCAAGACTCATAAAGGACAAGACAAAGCATTTTCAAATTAGGAACAGAATAGACAAAATATATGGTTGTAATTAGAACACTGTCCTTCTAATTAGAAAGTTTTTATTGTGGGAACAGAATTTGGGTGTGAGTTACTCTGACCTCAGCATGCAGGCTTCAGCTGGACTCACTTCTATAAACAAGCCAATTGTGGGGTTAACTCTTTACAGCCTGCTTTGAGCATAATCAATATTACAGTCCCCTACATCAACCAACTCTTACTGAGATCCACTTCTGATGGGCTGCAGTTTTTCTCACATTGCCACACTGGGGCCCAATCTCTCAGCACATGAACATGTGGGAGATACACTCAAGCCATATTTGGCCCATGCTGTCAGACCAAGAGCAGGGCCTAGAGGAATAGAGGGCTCAGAGGAGCCCTGGCTGATGTTAGATAGAGGGGAAACTCCATCTGTGTGTGTATGTTTGTGTGTGTGTGTGTGTGTGTGTGTGTGTGTGCATGTGTGGTGACTAGAAGAGGATTAGATGAATAATTTGTGGGGCCTAGGGAAAGTGAAAATATGAATCCTTTTGTTAAAATACAAAAATTTGAAGAAATAAAGAAAAGAGAATTAAACTACCTATATAAATTCTCCCTAATTTTGCAGACTGTACAACTACCCAGGTTGCATGCCCATAAAACCAATCCAAGGTGAGATCAAGGGAAAGCATAAGGACCTACTTTAAATAAAAAACCAGAGCAATGTACATTGAGTGACACTATATCAGTAAAATATGCTTGAAAATTGCCTTTGCTGTGTTTCTGAATTAATTATTGCCTTAAGAGATTATCAGGTAAAAGTGATAGAAAAAAATTCAGGGAGCACCACTGTGCATGAGGAGTCTAATATATAGTGAGGGCTATGATCATTTTATGTGAATACAGCCCTTTCAAATGCATTAGCCCGTGTATTAGGGCATAATTTTTAGTCCGAATCTTTTTGAAATGTTTTGTGAGTGTGTGAGTGAAGTTACAAAGACTGTTTACACTATTCATTTGTTCTTTACCCTCCTATGGCCTCTCCCTGTTATATACACAGTAGAATCCAATACATTAGGTAAGAAAGAACCAGCTGCTGTAATAGACAAGCCCTCCAGTAGATAACACAATTAGTTTTCTGATTACCATAAGCTTCTCGCTGGAATTAGCACTGAAAAAAATAAAGAAATTTATCTGTTTTCTAGGAAATTATTAAGTTAATATTTATGAAACTCAAGAATTTGCTGTTTTATTTCAGCTAACCAAAGCATTGGTCATTTATTTGTTTTAGTAATCATGGTCTCTTTTTTGTCTATTCTCAGCTTATTAGGATTTATTTTCTCACTTCAGGTAGGGTTTGACCCAGAGTGCACAGCTTCATAGCAAAATCCACTGTAGCAATTGCAGGTGGCTCAGCCTCATAGCATTGTCCAATGGAGTGTAAGGGCTTCTTCAGGGACTTTTCTCAGATCATTAAGAAAGATACATTTCCATAAGCTCACTACAAATATCTCCGTATGTTTACTGAGCTGTGTGGAGCTGTTGACATATCAGATCCAATCACTTGGCCAGGCAGGTGTGTGCACTTTTGCTCAAGTAAGCAAGATTCTCCTCTACCTCCTCCCACGAGAAGCATCCTTGAAGTACACTGGCTACTTGGGGGAAGGGAATGGGAGAGAGCCACAGGACAGTCCAGGAAATGGAAAACAGAGCATGAAGGATAACTTCTAGGTGCATTTGGAGGAAGATCTGGAAGGCACTACCATTAAAGTACAGAGCTAGAGCCAAATTAGAAAAAGCCAGTGTATTGCAAGCTTTCCTACTGTATACAATAATGTGAAAAGGAAATACAAGCTATGACTCAAGTATGTTTTGGGAAGCGTCAGTGAACTAGGTTCTTATATTTCAAGAGATGAAAAGGAGTGATTCTCCTCCATTTTTGAGTTGTGGGTTACTATGATAGGGTGGCCTAGGGGTGCTGTACTCAGGTGGTGTGGAAATGGAGGAGCAACCTCCCAGAACAATATGAAGAAAGTGTTCTCAAGGAAGAGTCAGATTTCAATTAGAATAATCACGTGAAGGGAATTTAGAGGAAAAATTGTGAATATAAGGGATATATTTGCATGTGAAGGTTTATGGATTTAGAGGCCTAATTCCTTTTCTTTATTTCAGGCTGACTAATTAATTCCACTAATTCTCTCAGAACATGTGGGCTTACTACACACCTGCAGTCAACATACACACACACACAAACACACACAAACCCACACAACCATATGTGCACACACACAGAGGTATGGATCTCTGTTTCACTGCATAGTCATCTGCAATATTCTTGGCTCAGTGTGCTATGTACAGACACCTGTTCAGCCACAACTACTTTTTGCAAAGCACATAGAGCCATATTGGATTCCACACCATACTCAAACAATGGCTTCTCTAAGATATACAGTGTCCCCCACTATTTGTGTTCAGAGTAAATGAGTTTCTAGCCTCTCTGTTCTTGAATTCCTCCAAACCTCACCAAAATATAAATACTTGTATAATTTCTTCCTTTTTATCAGCTCCTCTGGTATGCTTTCATCTTAAGAAGTGTGAATGTTCATATCTCAACACTTGATCTCACCACAATTATTTTCATTAGCCATCATCCTTTCCCTTTATTCTGTCCAATCAGAGTTTTTTCCTACTTTCTATTCCTTTGGGATGGATGACTTTCTATAATATATCTTCTTTCTTCCCTTTTCTAGGCTGCAAGTCTCTTGGAAAACTTTTATTTTTTTAAGTTTATTGGTACATTTTAGGTATAAAATACAGTTACATTCATCATTGGGATCTTGTATCTTTACATGATGTATCTTGGTTTTTATTTTTTCCCCTTCCTCTGCCCTTCCTTCACCCTCCAATCTTCCCCATTTGCAAAGACTTTGTTTCCATTTTTTTCTTTTCTCATATTTTTTCTTTTCCCTACTTTCCTTTCCCCTTCCCTTCTCACTTCCCCTACTCCTTTAGATCTTTTCTTCCTATTACACAATATCAATTATACATTTTTAAAATTGCAATATCAAAATTTAGAGGACATTACCACAGATTTTACAGAATTTAAAAGGATATAGAAAGCATATTATAAAAATCTTTTTTGAAATAAATTTGACAACTTCTAAGAAGTACCTTGGTAGACAAATTAATGAAACTGACTCTGGAGGAAATATAAAATTTGAACAGTACCTATTAAAGAAAGCATATTCCTAGCTTGAAAACCTACCTATATGACAACAGGCTCATATACATTTTAACTGATAAACTATATCAAACATTTAAAGCAGCAGAAAGAAGGAACACTTCTCCCCTCATTTTAGGACATCAACATTGTGCTAAATTTAAAACTGGATAAAGATAATAGAAGAAAAAAAGTATGAACATAGATAAAAATATGTTTAACAAAACAAACTATTAGAAGTCAGATCTAGCAGTATGTTGAAAATGGTTTTATTATAGGGATGGCAGTGTTGGTTCAGCATTGGAAGATCCACCCCCCAAAGTCATCATTTTAACAGAGGAAAGGAAAAAGCCATATGATCCTGTGAGTAGTTGCAGAAAAAGTACTGGACTAAATTCTATAGCTGTTCATTGTGGGTGGTCTCTCTAAAGGGAGAAGAGACCCCGGAGAGCACCGAACTTTAAAGAAAGAAAAGGAGACAGCCTGGGGGATGAACAGCAGTTTATTCCTCTGACACTGTTCGACAATCACAAAGGAAAGAAGTAAGGCTTTTATACATGTAGGAAAGCAGCTTAGTTATTCTGGCTATTGTCTTTCTGATTTTAACATCTGGTGATAACAAGTGATTTTAAGTGACTCATAAGAGCTACAGGTGAATTTACAAGTCCCTCATTTCCATTCACCAATCCCGTACATCTAAGATCACACCACAACCCTCTTTTTATCAGATGGTATCAAGAAAGCAGGGTGACTTCAGCAGAAATCAAGCCCATCGGCCATAGAGTCATTGGGACATGGTTCTCTGATCCCAGACAATGGTAAATAAGAAAACTAGGAAAACCTGTTTTTCTCCCGTGAAACTTTTACAATGTCTCTTAAAGTCCTGGAATTCTTTTAACAAACAGACTTGTGGAAATTCCCAGAAATGATATTAATTTTCTCAGTTAACAAACTTATTGTGATCAATTCTTACAACTCGATAACTAAATTCTACAATTTCCCACAGTTCATGGTAAAAGTTATCAGGAGACTAGAAGTAGAACAGAACCTTCTCAACAGATAAGCCATAACTCCATACTTCCAGCAAAAATGCCTTATATGAATGGAAAAAATACAATGCTTTCTCCCTAAGGTGGGGAACAAAGTCAGATATGTGCACTCTTCATCTGTCCATTAAACTTTGAAACATAGGCCCAAACCAAAATGGTCTGGCAATAAAAAGACGCCATTAGCATATGATTGGCAAGGTAGAAGTAAAATCTTTATATGTAGATGAAATGATCATCAACATAGAAAATACTAAGAAATCTCTAGGAGCCTCTAGAACTTGTATTTGAATTTAGCAGGATTAGAAAACACAAGGTGTATATAAAAATTCAGGTCTATGTATACTTGCTATAAATGAAGAATTGGATATTTAAATTTGAAAGTGAGGTAGAAGTACAAAGGACCTAGAAAAGTGAAAAGAAATAAAAAGAAAAAAAACAGTGTTGGAAGACATTTTTTTACCTAATTTTAAGACTTCCTCTAAAGCTACAGTAATCAAGGCAGTGTTGGCGTAACAAAAGACATATAGATCAATGGAATAAAACAGAGAATTTAGAAATAGAACCCCACACATATGGTCGACTGAGTTTTGAAAAATTATTTAACATTAACATTTTATAGAACATAAACTCAACTGAAGAGCAGAGGAAAAGATAGTGTTTTCAGCAAATGGTACTAGAACACTTGGTATCCATATGTAAAAAATTAACTTCAACCCTTTATTTCCATACATAAACATAACTTGAAAAGATCTATGAACCCACATATGAAAGACTAAAACTATAAAACTTTAAGAAGAAATTATAAGGGAAAATGTTCATGAATTTAGGGTGGGCAAGAATTTCCTAGGATACAAAAACCATGATGGATAAAAGAAAGTAATTGATATATGAGATTCTATCAAAATTTAGATCTTTCAATGACATTGCTAAGAAAATGAAAAGTAGTACCTAAACAGACCATATTTATAATACATATAATCTAAGACCAGAATGTATAAAGAACTTTTACAGGTTATTAATAGACAACCCAATTAAAAAGTAGACACAAGAAGATGATAAATAGCCAGTACAGCACAAGAAAAGGTGTGCAACACTAGAATCAGACAAATACTAATCAGTACAATAACAAGATTGTATTATACACTCATTAGGGAAATGAAGTTAAAAGTTTTAAAAGAACAAATGTCCGCTTAGGTGTGAACCAGTTAGAACTGTCTAATACTCCTAATGTGAATGTAAAATGACAAAACCATTGTGGAAAACAATATAGAAATTTCTTGTATTACTGTTAAGAACCAACAGTTCTGTTCTTAAGTTTTTACTTAGGAGGAATGAAAACACATGTTCACGGTAGAATTGTACATACAAGTTGACTATTCCTTATCTGAAATTCTTGGGACCAGAAGTGTTTCAGATTTTTGTTTGAAATCCACTTGATCTGAAAAGAGGATAGCTACTCCTGGTGTTTTGTTTGTTTGTTTGTTTTGGTTCCTATCACATGAAGTATTGTTTTGCACCCTTTAACTTTCAGCCTATGAGTTTCTTTTTGAATTAAAGTTTTGAATCTGTGTTTCTTGTATGCAGCATATTGTTGGATCCTGCTTCTTGACCCATTCTGTCTATTTTTTTTTGATTGATGAATTGAGACCATTAACATTAATGGTTATAACTGATACATATTGACTTATCATTGTCATGACTTTTTCTTTTTATTGGATCCTCCCCCTTTGCATTTAATTTCTTGTCACACCTGATGGATTCATTCTGCTGGTCTTCCTGAGGTTGTGATCCTCGCTGTCTTTTCCTAGGATATTGTCTAAAATTTTTTGGAGTGCTGGTTTGGTATCCATGAAGTTCCTAAGGTGCTCTTTGTCATGAAAGTATCTTATTTCTCCATCAATTTTGAAAGATAGTTTTGCAGGGTACATCAATCTGGGTTGGAGGCTATTTTCCTTTAGAGCTTGAAATACATCACTCCAAGCTCTTCTTGCCTGGAGGGTTTTCATTGAGAAGTCTGCTGTTATTCTGATGGGCTTTCCTTTGTATGTGATTTGTTTCTTTTCTCTCACTGCTTGTAGAATTTTGTTCTTCTGTTGAGTTTCTGGAATCTTAACAATTATATACCTATGTGTAGATGTTTTTTAATCATGGCTAGTTAGAGTTCTTTTCCTCTGCTTGGGAAATTTTCTGCCATCTCTTCTGTGAATAGTTTTTTTATGTCATCTTCACTCTCTTCTGTTTCTTCCTTGACTCCAACCAGCCTTATGTTATTCTTCTTTGCATCGTCTAGCAGCAGCTGGATTGATTTCTTGTGGTCCCTTACAATTTTAAAGCAATTTTTCTTTTCCTGATCATCTAATTGCAATCTTACCTTCTATATTTGAAATTCTGTCCTCACATTGGCTCATTCTGCTGAGTAAACTTTTTATGGAGTTTTTAATCTCCTAGAAATTTGTTTGGGTTTGTTTTATGGGTTCCATTTGTTTCCTATTTTGGGATTCCACCATGTTCCTTAGCTCCTCTATGTTTTCTTATCTGTCCTCTCTAGATCTATTAATCATGTCTTGCACTATAGGCACAATCTCTGCTGTTATGTGAGAAATTATTTCTGATTTCATTTTCTCCAGATCTTCTTTTGTTGCCAGCTCAGGGAGTCCAAGCGGTTGAGTATCATAGATTTCCATCTTGTTTCCCTTTGGGGTTGCTTTTGGTGGTCTGGAAGTCTGGCTTTGAAACTTGTTTACATGCCTTCTCATTTTGATGGGGAGGGTGGCGGTGTGCTTGCTCTTGGTGCCCGCATGGCTGCTTACCTCTTCTGTGCTGGGTATGCTGGTGGTACAGCAGCCCAGAAGCCTTCTCCTAGGTGCTGGGAGTGACTCACCTCCCCCTTGGACAACATTTAATGGTTCAAGGACTTAAGGAGTAGGAGAAATCTGTATTAAAAACAGAAAAAAATGTCTGGAGAGTTTTAAAATATCAACCTACCACACATCATTTTAGAAATCATATATTCATATAAAATGAAAAATATTTGTTGCATGAAAGTTCAGATGTATGTCTAGAAGGAACCACAATTTATCAGCTGTATTTTTTATTTACTTAAATTATGAAAAGTATAGAAGAATTGTTTTCACTCACATGGAGTAATTCTCAGGTTTTACAGTATCTTTACATTTCTTCCTTTTCTAGTTAATTTTCCTTTTATCATTTATAAATAAATACTTTTACTACTGCAGTGGTTCCAACTTTTTAAAATCTGCATCAGTGGTCTGAAAAGCATATATAAGAATATGAAAAGAAAACACACAAGCTTGGGACTCTAGAGACCTTCTTGTTTCCTACTAATTTCCTGGATAATTTTGAACCAATCCATCCATTTTCTCATTCAAGAAGTATGTTCACAGTGCTTACCCTATGGAACATAAGCTCTTCCAGCCACTTACCTCCCAGAACACTTCTTTTCCTTTTCAGTAAATGGAGAAGATTAATGAAGACAATCTCTAGGGTTTGTTTCTGCTCTTTATTTTATATTGATATCCTCCTAAAATGTTTACTTCCAAATGTCCATAAACCATAATTTCATGAAAGCCTTATTCCAAATTAAATTATTGTTACTACAGAAATCATGGGCTTCATTAAATGTAAATAAAGCTAGTGAAGTATGATTTTGCTTCTTTTACCTTTTTCTCTCTTCTTTTAATTCTGGAGGGTCACTATATAATTGCTATTTTCTCTCTTTAATAGAAAACTTACCAACAGCAAGCATTCAATGAATCTTTGCTAATTGCACAGCATTGATCTGGCTCCCTGTGCTTGTCTGAGCTGAGGAGAAAGGCAAATCTGATGTGCTATTTCTGCTGCCTGACCTGGAGAGTGCACTGAGGGAAGCTGGAGGCCTTTGCCTTTTCTAAGCCAGGCCAGATGCCTTCAAAGTTTCTTTCTGAGCTGCATACTGGGGATTGTTTGTCCATTGTTCTTATAAGATTTATTTACTTGCAAGACTGGAAAATACCAATATTCTAAAGGTTAATAGACTGATGTGACTTATGAAAATTGCCCTTGCACCTAACAACATCCGTGAATTGGAAAAAGAGCATAGAGCAAAACACATTGTATCATGGAGCATCTGAACACTGTTTTCAGAGTAAAGGAACAAGGTGGTACCAAGAGGAAATCAAGGCTGAGATTTGCCACAGGACCATTCATGACCATCACATTCCCTGCTACCGGAGAGCCTCTTGCTGCTTGCCTTTGGGTTTTCTTTAATGATATGTAAATGACAGTAACATTCTTATTCCCTCTGGGTTTTAGAGAATTGCCCACATTAAGGACTCTCATTGTTGTGGCAGTTAAACACTGTGGACAAATGACTAGGCAGACAGCTGTTTCCCCTTGTGGGAAGTCCCAGAAGACCCTGCTTTAGGAAGGATAGGTCATTAAGGAAACTCCTCAATCAGGATTCCCTGAGAGTGGGGTGGGCTACTGACAGAGCTAGAGCACCTTTCAGGGCTCCAGGCTGACAGAAGCTCTGGGCCACCTTGATGGTGATTATGTGATGACAATTTTACACTGTCAGGTGATGTTCATGCCTGGATGGCCCTGTTGAAGGGTAATGGGGTTTAATTGCTCTTTTGAGGGAGGTTGCTTAAGGGTGAAGGGTGGAGGGTATTTTATGAAGAAGAGTTGGGTAGACAGGGTAGAAACTAAAGTAGATAGTCATTGATCGAGTGGTATGGTACTCATTAAAATAACAGCCTGAAGTTTCCAAAAATATTTCAAGATGAAATTTGGAAAGATCATAATGGGTTTCCTTTCTTATTTGCTTTGTATTTGTTGGTGTTGTTGAGGAATTCTCCCTAGTAACAGTGGGAAAGATGCCTGTCTCCATTGTTACCTTCTGGTTTAACTAAGAAGGAAAACAGAGTAGGTTAATAACCACTTCTTTGTGCATTCTCCACCCCCCAACTTTGGCATTATAATCTGTTTTAGCTCAGGAGTAGAATGAGAGTGACAGTCTCATTTGTGTCCCTAGTGAATTTCTGTTTCTGTCAGAAGATCAAATCATGCCCACCAAAGCACAAAATGAATTTAGCTTTTGATATTGTCAGCAATCTGTATGTAGTTTGGCATTAGGTGTGTGGAAGTCCTTTCCTGTTGGATTCCTACATCAGTCTCCATGTTGGATAAATGGAGGTAAAGTTAATTTTTCCAAACCATGTGTAGTAGTATTGCATTACCAATGGGACAAGGCCAACATAACCTTTTTTCTTTGTTCTCTTTCTCTGCTTCTCTGACTGGTGATGCAAGCACTCACTGGCAAGTCCGATTTGTTTGTTCGTTTTTCATTCTTAACTGTGTAGTTGAAACCTTAGCAGGTATTGTAGAAAATGAGCCATACTTTCTGAGTACCAGTCCCCTGAGGTTTAAGCACAAGCCTGACTTACTGAGGGGTGAGAAATCTAGATAGAAACTTGGACTGTACTTTCCGGTATCTAAAATTGTTCCCAAGCATATTACATAGGAAATTGTTTGAATACCAAGCAAAAATCCAAAATTAGTTCAGAATATAGAAATATGCATTTAACAAAAGAAGTAATATACTTACTATTGTGAGACCTGAGTGACTCCATTTTAAAATTTGGCCCCATTTTAGAGTAAGGTGGCCTGGACATAAATTCTAGTTCCAAGAAAAACCACAAGAAGCACTTTGGTCACCTGCCTGTGATAATGTTCAGCAGTCCCCTAGCAACTAGCCTAGCAACAGCTAATCAGTAGCTGCCTCAATGTCCCAGATGCTCTTCTCAATGGCCTGCAACAGCTAATCAGTAGTTACCCCAATACCCCAGTATCCCAGATGTTCTTTTCGATGACTTGAGCAGCCATTTGCAGTTCAGCACGCAAGGCCCGACCAATTAGGTTTAAACTTTCAAAACTTGCTAAATGCTAGCCAATTGTGTGATTTGCGTGTGATTTGAAACCCCGCGCCTTTTTGAAACCCCGCGCCTTGCTGTAACCTCTATAAAAACCCCTGGTGTTTTAGAGTCGAGGCTCTCAACCCTGACCCGCTGCGTCGGTGTCAGATGAGAGTCCTTGCTCGAGCTTGAATAAACGACCCTCGTGTGTTTGCATCGGAATCGGCTCCTTGGTGGTCTTTGGGGACCTCGCGATCTGGGCACAACACTATTTATTTCATGTTTGTCAACAATTTCCCATAATCATTAGAAATTCAAATTTTAAAAAGGTATGGGCTATAAAAATGTGTGGTATTTATCTAACAATGTTCAAGTACACATTCTCTGAATCTTTCTTTTTTATTTTTTTTGGTACTGGGGATTGAACTGGGGTCCTTGCGCTTGCACAGCAGGAGGCAAAACCACTGAGCTAAATCCCTGGCCCTCTCTGAATCTTTTAACTTCCACAAACATGGTAAATTTTTTGAACTATTTTAACATAGTAATTTTGTTATTTGTCAAAAGTCTTCATAACATAAATTAAAAAATGAAAGTCCTGGAGGGATGCAATGACAATGATGTGAATAATTAAATCTCTGCTTTAAGACACAGAACCCTACATGGAGAAGCTCCAAGGTAGTCCCCTAATCCCTGTTAATATAAGACACTATGGCTATTCACCTGGAAGATGATGTAGAGATTAAGTTGGAATTCACTGTTCTGAGACCAAGTAAGAATACTGCCTAAAGTTTGCTGTCATAGTACAAGAAACATTTGTTTATGTTTAGTAGTTCAGTTATATGAAAAAAGAGAAATAGCTGAGATGTAAGTTTAAACCTCTCTGAATCCAATGCTCATGCTCTGGCTTTGTGAAACTTTCATTGTCTTCATCATCATTTTCACTTTGAGGATTGTTAACCAATGAATTTGGAGTTAACTTCATACTTTTAATTTATTTTCAAAAGTGTTGCTGTAATCTGAGTGCCATGAAAGCCATTTATAATATGTCTGTTAGTGTAGGTCTGTTTTAAACCTGTGGGCAGGCAAAGATTTAGATATTTTCAAATAAGATCTGGGAGCCTTTTGCTGACTTGATCCTACACATTGATTAGGCTCAACTGATTCCCATAGGGATATTGTGTGTGTATGTGTTTGTGTGTGTCTTTATATGTACAAATTTATAATTGTAATGAATAATATCTCTCTTGTAATTATTTTAGAAAAAGCTTGTCTTCCAACAATATTTAATTTTTTATTTTATAGCATGTATAACTTGCAACTGAATTGAATGTAGGTTATATGTGCATTACTTATCAAGCATAGTAAAATAATTACCTATGATCTCAATTTAAGAAGTATAATTTCTTTCTGCTCTCAACTAATCCTGATGATTCTTCAGGTTTCAAGTCAAATGTCACTTCCTCAGCAATTTATTTCTTTACTTACCAGTGTAAATAAGCTCCTTCTGCTATTTATTATCATATCACCTCTGTTTTTCATAACACCTCCCACACACATTTTGTAATTTTAGATGTTTAATGTATTCCTCTCCTCCTAGAATATTCCTTGTCTGTGAAGTTCTTGTCTGTTTTGTTTAGTTTTTTGTTTATCTAATGTGCATGGTTCATAGGTTATTCATAAATAGTTGGAAATTTCTTGATAATTATTTCATTGAGAAGATATAACCACTCTGAAAATTAATGATGATATGGAGTAAGTTATTAGCAAGTGCTGAGATACAGTGAATTAGGTAACAGGCATGTTAGATCACTCCACCTTTTGAGGCTGAATGCCTTATTTAAGGACCATTTTTAATTACAAAACATGCACACTAGCAGGAGAAGCTGTCTGAAGATTTATTCAGTGTGAGAAAAAACAATGAAATTCCTACATGTGCTCATTGAGAATATCCATGAGTGTCTATGTGCACATGTATTATTTATGTGCATACAAGTGCATGTATGTATGAATGTGTAACATGTATATACATAATATACTCTATATGTAATTATGTATGTGTGTATACAGTGAGAGAGGGGTGAAAAAGAGAAACAGTATGTTCAACATGACATCATTGTGTAAAGAAAAATTACTTATGAAAAATAAATAACGACAAAAAAGAAACATCAGAGAAGTAGGAGGCAAAATTGAAGCTTGTATTAGAAGTTAGGGATGTGAGGGTTTTGAAAATAAAATATTGTGAAAATCTTGATGGGATACCCTTCTTCTATGCCAAAGTTTTGAGCACATTAATAAAGAAAAGGAAGAAAAATTACCACAAAAATAACAATTTTGCTTTACTTTTCCAGGAAACACAAGACAGCCTAATGGGGATGATGACAGGATCCTGGAGTGGGGGCAATTTACTGAGCCAATCACAGACAATATTGCATTGGGTGAGGCTAGTGTGGGTGCCTGAATGGCTAAGATCTAGATACAGGAAAGCAGATTCTGCAGGAAAGATTCTGCAGGCATCTCCACTCTAGAGAAGGAGCTGGAGATGGGTTCAACAAACCTAGTTTTCATCCAACATAACTGAGACCTTCATAGTAAGAAAATGTCAGGAATTGGAACAAGATGATTTCCACCTAACAAGCGGTATCAGAGTTAAATAAAGGAAACATTAATATTATAAGAACTGGGAAGATGACTGGAGATTTACCTCGGTGGTTTTCCTGCCTGCCTCGAAAGTGCAAGGTCCCGAATTCGATACCCTGTACCAAAAAAAAAAAAAAAAAAAAAAGAACTGGGAAGAGGCAATTAGATATAATTGGTAAACACAGAATATTTTAGTGAAGTGGCAAGGAGTGGTACAAAATACAGATAAAATATATTAAAAAACACAACATTGGTGAAAAGTGGAGGCATCTATTATAAACTGCTAGATATAATTAAAGGGAAGAGAAAACTAATAACATTATTAATAATGGGTTTTCTATCTTAGGATAGTTTTCAGATTGGAAACTATAGGGAAAGTAGATGTTAGAAATGAGAAGGTGAGGATGCTGGAGAGACAGAATAAATGAAGTAGAAAGGGCTCAAAGAAATTGGGTGGCAATAAGGTCATGGACACTTCCCCATCCATTTCTTGTTCTGTTTAAAGCAGATTTGAGATTTCACTCAAGCAGAACCTTTTGTTGGCCCAGTAGCTTTTGGCAAATCTCAACTTGTTCTCTGCTCTAAAACATAAATATTCTACCAAAGGGATAACTTTTAGAAATAACAACACATTGACTTTTGGTTAGTTTATGTTTTGTTCTATCAATATATTACCCTGAAGAAAAATTTCCCTTTTTCAAAAGCAGCTTGTCTTCTGTGATCTATTTTTCATATTAAGTAAGGGCTTCCTTATTTTAAAATATCACTAATGTAAATGAACTGTTTTTCTTTGAATATAGAGTATACTATGGACTTCTAAACAACAGTGTCAATTCTGCAAGTGATCCTTTAGCGATGGAATTGAATGAATTTTCGGTAGTTTCACTTTCATTTTCAGTTTACCTCACTGGTACAGTGAAGCCAATGCCTAGTAAATTTACTTGGCACATAGGGGAAGTCATTTAGCATTGTTTGCTTCATTCACAGGCATTTTAAGATCTTTGAAGCAAGGTGTCAAATAGCTAATATATTGTAGCTGCTTGTTAAAATTTAAAAAAGAAAAAAACCTCTTTTACTTTCATCCTCCATTGATCAGGCTGAACTGTTTCATTTAAAATCTCTTATATTTCCTACTTCAAGACTCACTATTCAGAGTCTTCACTTGAAGAATTCAAGCAAAATGAAAAGAAATACTATGAATGGTTGTGTATGTGTAGGCAGGACCATGTACTGTTACCTTTAAATAGACTCAGAGCTTTTGAAATAAATAGACCCATGGGTTTCCTCCAGTTGCTGTGGAAAACACTTATAGGTAGGGCAGTTTCCATTGTAGCTAAATTCTATTCTTGCTCACAAAAACCATGTCTATTAGTTTCTTGAATAAACTCCGGTATTTTATAAAGAAATGCATCCTTTGGCTTGGGTCATAAAAGGCTTTCTTGGTGTGTCCTGAAGGGTACATTTACCAAAGTGTTTTATTATCCCACAGTTGGAATTAATCTCTCCCTGCTTTATGCTTTCTTTGCACTTTGCAAGTGCCTCTATTATAGCACTTATCACCATCTGCCTCCATTCAGAAATGTTAATGTATGTTTTTAGATTATGAGCTCCTGAAGGGCAAGGACCATTCCTTTCTCATTTTATATCTCCCCTGAGGCAATATGCAGTGACTTGGATTTAGATGGTGCTAAATAAATGTTTATTAAATTGACTTAAGTAGGTGGCATATACTTAGAAATAGACTACTATTCTCTGGAAAGCATGGTGTTTTTAATTTTGGTTGCCAGGAAATTTTGGAAACTCAAATAAGCTGAATTACTATGGGAGACTTTCATGGGGCAAATGTACTCTCTTGGATGGCTACATTCATGTCACAATTGAGTGCACATTTATGTACACTACTTATGAATATTATGGCATAAAGATGTAGAATTGCAATTCAGGCAACCTTGAAATTTATTTCTCTTCACTTCCTTCCTAGATGCAAATCCCATGTAATTTACCTAAATTGTCTCATCCAAAATCCCCTAATTGTACAGTGGAAACAATAGTATCAGTGTTATAGAGTTCCAGTGCTGCGCAAATGGGATATAGATGGGAATCAGTTATTTTCATATATATTTAGTAGGTCCATGAGTGGACCTAAATAAATAGGAACCTATTATTTTCTTTCCCTTTCTTTTTTCCTTTTAAATTGAAGTTTGGTTTCCATATGCAGAAGATTTCATTCAATAACTGTTGAGCACTAACTGTGCCATTTATTGCCTGTGCTACACAGGCAACAGAGACACAGAGATGATTGAGACATTACTTAGAGCATTCCCAGTTGAATCTGGGATAGTGAATTGAAGTAATGATAATGCAGTCCTGTGCCATGATAGGGGGACATAATGTAAGAATGAAGAGAATAAAAATTTACTCCATTTTGAAGTTGTGGGAAAGGCTTCCTGGAAGACGTGATTTGCTTTATGTGTGACATTTAGGCAAGATGAAGTGGGAGGGACATTCTATGCAGAGGGAATAGTGTGAAGCAATTCACAGGCAGCATTCTCCTGCTGTTGCATACTACTGGAATGTAAGGGTAGAGGGGATATCCGGAGAAAGGTCTGCAGAGTTAGACAAGGGACAGTTAATGGGAACCAGGGCTAGTTATTATAAGAAGTTTTGACATGATTTTGTAGGCCAGTGATTATCTTTTTGTATACTGTTTTTTTTTTCAAACAAAAATTGCAGTCAATCTCATATATTGAGTGTAGAGTAACATAGTGGTGCTGCATGCCTATAATCCCAGCACTCTAGAAGACCAAGGCAAGAGAATTGCAAGTTCAAGCCAAGCCTGGGCAACATGACTACTTAGTGACATCTTTTATCAAAGTAAAAGTGAAAAATAGCTGAATATGTAGCTCAGTGAGAAGGCTCTGGGTTCAATCCTTTTTACATGAAAAGATACTGACAAAAATATACCTTTAGGAATGTAAATGTTATATCAGCCACTAGTTTAACTCCGTCTGTGGAATGGGATGCTAGTAAAGTGCCAAAGTCCTTCACAAATTTTTATTTGGCAGATACATTAGGATTGCACTTGCAGCTCCTTAAAGATGAACATACTTTTTGAATTCATTATTTATTATGGATGATGATTAAAAGTAATTTTACTTGCCTATTAAACCAAATGTTTTTCCTACCTATGTCTTGGAGGACATGAATTATTTACAATCTTATGGTTACAGATTAAAATCTTTTGAATATATTGTCAGTGTTCAACAAATTAGCATTAATGAAATGTCTGAAGTTTCAAATTTGAGTGGAAGTGTATCATATTGATGGTTCCATAAACACATAAGAAGCAAAAGTTCTCTTTAATGAAGCTTGACTTTTATTGCCTGTAAGCCTGTGTTGACTGAAATCTCTACCTGTGGCCTTTCACATTAGAGGTTCATCTTTTATCTTGTCATGGAGAGGAGAGCTGCTATGTAAAGAATAACTATCATGAGGCCAAATTATTCCCTCAGGCATATTATTCCATGGAGAAACCACTCAAATCCTATTACACAGCCAATTCCAAGGGAACATTGTTTTGTTATGTTGGAACTAGATTTAAAGAATTTTTTTGAAATGGATGAACTCTTTTTTTTTCAATTTTTAAATTTTATTTATTTATTAAATGGATGAACTCTTGGCTGGAGTTGAGGCATCACTAGATTTTAGCTGAATCGGTTATTTGCTAGGATAAGATTTGACTTGGTATTATTGAAACAGATTTTGGTTCATGTTACTATATTGGAAGTTAACCTAGAAACCCAGAGATGGAGAAAATCTCAGAGAATATGTTTTAAAAGCCACATCTAATAAGCTATTTCTTCCTCAATGACCTAAACAGGATTTCTTAATCTTCTTTAGCCTGTTCTGTCAAAAAGGTTGTTCAGCAGAAATGCACTTTCCTTTACCTGAATCCAAAATATAATGCTTGTATTTGGCCAGATGTTAATTAATTGAAACTAATTACATTTTCCAAGTAATCCTAGCATCTGGAATCAGCCAGGCTGAAAAGTAAAGCTGTACTGAAGCATGGTGTTGTCCTTGCCTTTTTCCAGCTGTTGCTGGAAAAGAAAAATTTAAGCACTTTTATGTTGAAGAATCCAATTCAGCACATTTGTTCTACTTTATTTTTCGATAAATAGACAATAACATCCTGTTTAGTTATTGTTTATTATTAAACAGGAATACCATGTGTAGGTTCAAGAAAAAAATCTTGAAAACATGAATGAAAAGGAGTGTAGATATCAAGTATTATCTTTACTATGTCAAAGGTTTTCCTGGTGTTCTGTTTTTATACTTCTCACTGCCTGTGATGTTGTTTCATGTGGCTGTAGTTCTAAGCCATAACCACCAATCTGCCCTCTAAATGAGAAACTGAAGATATATAATCCAGAATTTTGATGAACAGTGTTATGGTGAAGAACCCTCAAAAGAGTTTTTAAAATGGTCTGCTTTAAATGACACAATTTTATTAACTTCCAATAGGCTGAAGACCTTAGTTATTGATTACTAAGGTTCACAAAGGAAGTCATTATTTGTTGGAATGAAACAAGACCCTTTTATACTTCTCATTTTTTATCACTTCTGTCCATAAGGTTGGAATAATTTCTTCCATTTAAAAGTATCTTATAAGTTAGATATAGAGCATACCCTGAAGGCCAGAAGTGGAGCTTTTGGAAGGTGATTGAATCTTGGCACTAATACAGCTGATTTGCTAGTAGGAAGTGGGGTCTTATTGGAAGAGACAGTTCACTGATGGTGTGATCTGGAAGTATATATCTCTCTGCCTAGCTTTTTGCTTCTGTTTCTGCTTCCTGGCCCTGATGATGTGAAGTGCTTTCCTCTACCCAGACCCTTCCTCCATGCCATTATGGCAGCCAACTAAAAACTGTAACCATGATCCAAAATGAACTAGCAAGAAACAGTGACTAAAACAGATTTTGTTACTAGGAGTGAACTTTTTGCTCTAACTGAACCTGATCATGTTGCATAGAAGCCTTTGGAAGTGGTTCACAGAAGGCATTTGGAAAGGTTCAAAGATACGAGCTAGAAAAGCCATAGAATGCTATAAGCTGAGCTTGAAGGGAGATGCTGGTCACAGCTAACAAGATCAGAATACTTATGAAAGTGCAGATGGTATAGACAAGGCTCAGGAGGTTTCAGTTGGGAACAAGGACTCTATTGGCAGTTGGATTTAAGATCATGTGCTTTATGTTTTGGCAGAAAATTTGTCAAAATTTTGCTCATGCCCCAAGACTTTGTGGGAGACTGAGATTAAGGATGGCAGACTAAATTAATTTGGGAGAGTATATTTCAAAACAGCCCAATGTTGAAGCTATGTCATGGGTACTGCTGACAGCATTTAGCTACATCTTCTGTGAGAAGCATGACTAAAAATTACAGCTGAATAATTTGAAAATTTTGCTGGTCACCAGAAAGGAAGCAGCTGTAAAGTTAGGGCCTATACAGTCTTGGCTGAGGAAATCTTTGCTGCTGTGAAGATTAGTGTTAAAAAGAATCCAAGTACTTTGTATAAGAATAATAAGAAGAGTGCCTTGAGGTGATCTCAGGAGTCAGTTAGATGCCATATTTTGCAAACTAAAGGGTCCAAAAGGGAAAGACTTTGCTTTGAAAAGACAGACCCAGAAAACCCAGCTAATTTAGGACTAGCTAGGAAAGAGCTTCCTAGAGCTTAACCATCCAGGCATTTTGAAGACCCTGAAACCATGATCCAATGAGGCCAGGCTACTGCTTGAGCTCACATCAACATGGTGTCATCAACATGATGGTGGTTTTATATGTATGAAAAATGTAAGAGTTTTGTGATCAGGGATGCATAGATTCAGATTTTAGAAAAAGGCTTGAGTCAGGCAGTATGACCCTGATTAGTATGCAAAGGTTGGAGGAGCCAGGAACATATAACATCCAGTAAGGAAAGTCACAGGCAGTGAGCAAAGCTACTCCAAGAGAGAAGCCAGCTGAGTTTCAACCTGGAATGCCATAGGTGCAGGAATGGTGAAATCATTTGAGTGTCACATTGTGGCAAAATATGCCTCAGTGCTAGACACAGAGTTGCAAAATTTAAAGTTTGCTCTGCTGGCTTTCACTCTTGGATTGGTCTTATTATGGCTTGTGTCTAGATGTCCCCCCAAAGCCTCATTTTGAAGGATGTGAGAAGTACTCTGGCCCTCGGATGGCCTTGGGAAGACAGATTGTCCTGATATCTGTGGCAAGCCCAGATAGAGAAGTTAAAAATAACTTCAGAAGGCTGTTTGTTGTTCCTACAGTGTTCATTCCACTGTGGTCCCTCGAGACTCTCAAATATTTGCTTGGTATAAGAATAGATAAGAATAGCTAATTCTTTAGACACTTTAAGTAACCAAGATGATTTGGATAAGATGTACTAAGATTAAATGTACACAGAAGGTTCTTTAGATGTTTTATGTACTCATGAGTGTAACTGGTAGTTAGTTGACTAACATTGTAAATTGTTAATGATTGATATATCCTGCAGAAAACTGTATAAAAGAAGAATACTACCAATAAACCTTGCCTTAACTCCTCATGGAGCTCTGGTCCCCCATGCTCCTCATTTTATAAGTTTTGTTGGATACTGTCTTCAGGTTCCAGTCTTCCCTCAAGAAGACCCCAACATCTCATGCAGTCTTTTCCAGAAGTGGCTGAATGTGGAATGTGTGATTCTGGGATTAAAGGCATATGATTACTAAACCACTACATGTGAGTGATTTCTTTGGCACTACTCTAATCCCAGTAATCTGCATGGGAAAAAAGGGGCAAAAATATGCTGTTAAGTTCCCCTTGTTGCTTTTGCTACTTTGTGTGTGCCATGCCATTTCTCCTCTGTGATTCCTATTTCCCATCCCTGCCTTGGAGACAGCTGGTTATGAACTAAAACCTCTACAAACTGTAACCCAAATAAACCTTTCCCCTTTTATTTTGTGTGTCAGGTATTTTGTCTCAGCAATGAGAGGAAAGTAACTCATGTAGGTCTCATTGGTTTTTATCCATGTATTTCCCTTTTGGAATTGAATGTTTACCCTGTGTGATTATATGATGACAGCATAAATTTCTTTTTGATTTTCACAGGGGTTCATAGCTAAGTCTTTTCCTTGAGTCTCAGAAGAGACTTGGACTTAGACTTTTCAGTAAAGCTGGAATTGTTAAAACTTTGGTGACTCTTAAGAGATGGACTAAATGTATTTTCTATAAAGAGATCTTATGGGGGCCAAGGGCAGAATGTTATGGTTTAGATCTTGGATTTTTTTTAAAGGCCTCAACTGTTCACAGGTGGGGCTTTTGGAAGGTAAATCATGGAGCAAAATAGCTGACATGCTATTAGGAGGTGGGGTCTGTTTGAAAGGCACGAGTCCTGAAGGGTATATGTCCCTTCCTGTTTCCTTCCTTTTCTCTCTGTTTCCTGGGTGCCATGACATCACAGCTTTTCTCTCCCCAGGTCCTTTCACAGTATCCTTCTGCCTTGGAGTTAGCTGAACAGAAACTCTAATCATGACAAAAATAAACCTCTCTTCCTTTTATTTGTGGGTGTTGTGTATTGTGTTTTAACAATGAGAAAAGTGAGTAAGACGAAGTATGGGCCTGCTTTAGGTTTGAGAATTTTTAAATGTTTTTATTCTTTTATTGGTACAGTTTAGGTATACAATACATTTACATTTATCACTGGGTGCTTGTACTTGTACATGATGTATCTTAGTTCTTATTTTTTCCCTATTATCTGGGCACCCTTCACTCCCTCCTCCCTTCCCTGTTGACATAGATTTTGTTTTCATTTTTTCTTTTCTCATAATTTTTCCTTTCCCCATAATTTTTCCTTTCCCTTCTTTCCTTTCCCCTTCACCTCCCACCACCCCTACACCTTTGGACCTTTTCCTATTTCAAATTATCAATTATTCATTTTAATCATTTTAGTCCTTATTTACACTTTCAGTTTCTCACACTAGAGAAACTATTCGATATTTACACATGTGTGTCCTATTTATTTCACTTAAGAATATGGCCTCAATAGATTCTTTTTATGAAGGAGATTTTCAAAAGCCCCTACACAGTAGCAGAATATGTACAGCATCAGCTTTGTTGTTGATAACCTCTGTCTAGCTTCCTACTTCACCTTATTTTCTACTTTTACTATTCCTTCTGTCTTAGTTATTTTTTTCACTGCTGACACAAAATACCCAAACAACTAAAGTTAAAAGGGGAGATGTTAATTTAGCTCACATTTGCAGAGGTTTCAGTCCATAACTGGCTGGGTCCAAGGCAGGGTGGCACATGGTAAACACAAGAGAATTTAAGATCTTCCTGGCTCTTTTATCTTATTCAGACTACATAGGTGGGTCATGTTCACACCCTTAAACCTAGTGCCCTCAGGCCTAGCATTGTACCGTGAATCAAACACATATTCTAGATTCAGCCAACTCTGAAAAAGCCCCATTTTAGACTGGACTGTATGAGGCTTTGGGGAGGCATCTAAACACAAGCCATAACACCTTCTCACCAATTTTTAATTTTGTACCTCAGTTTCTGAGAATGGATGCCAGCCTGATTTCCCTGTGTTTTTATTTAGATTTCACATCACCATTCCTGGAAACAAGTATCTTGCCTTATTTTTGCTCCTTCCCTGTTGTAAGGGTTTAATCTCTGACAGTCCTTCTCATTGGTGTTTGAACTTTTATTCTGTGAAGTGATATGGATTAGTTATATGCAGCCATTTTCTTCTTACTGGTAGAAACACAGTGCCAGATATTGGTCATGTTTATGACAACAAATTCTGCCCTTGAATATTGATTTCAGAAAACATTTGTTATATCTAGTCTCTCTCCTAATTTTAATGCTAAGAAAAAGCTAGATTTAAAGGAGAGCCATTCAGAAATCTACCTTTCTTTTCATCAGAAAATGAAATAAAATGATAGAGCAAGCCTGGACAAAAACATGCCCCTGTTTTGCAGACACCACGCCTATCACACTATTTATAAAGATCCATGGCAAGAAGCCTTTCTCATGTCAGGAATTGTGAGCCTACAGTTTTTAAGGGCATTTTCTATGTCCAAATTCTATAATTCATGAAAGTCTCTTACAGTTTGGGTCCAAAGAATCCTCCAACTAACTTTCATATTCAGAGGTGAGGCTTTCAAAAGGTAATTGGGTCAGGGGGTCTCTATAGTCATCAGTATATCGGTCTACTGATGAGTTTATAGCTGAATGTGTTGTTAGGAGGTAGGGCCAGGATGGAGGAGCTGTGTAACTGAGATACTGAGATTGGGTGTGTAACCAGGATGTTATATTTTTGTCCCCTCCAGCTCTCTCTCTCTGCTTCCTGGCTGCCAGGTGTTGAACAGCTTTCCTCCACCACACTGTTTTTCCATGCCATTTCTGCCTTGGAATTGGCTGATAATGAACTAAATTCACTAAAGCTGTCAGCTAAAATCTTGAATATTTCCACTTGCATGTCTACCTGTAGGTTTTCTGAGATAGCAAGCTTCCAACTCACATTTCTATTCAGTGCATCATTCATTAAAAAAAAAAGTGCAAAACAAAAGATTCTACATTCTTCTTCTAGAGGCACATGAGGGTTGTGAAAACTATTTTATTTTAAATTCATTCATCTATTTCTTAAGCACTAGTGTAATATCTCTTATGTTGGAGACATTTTACTACACAGTACTTCCTGTGTGGCAGAGGAGCCATTTTTCAGAGGTGAATCCCTGGTGAGAGCTTCTAACCATGAACATCTCCTTTACTGCTCCATTTGATGCTAATAGTCCACAGCTCTATCCAACCAACATTCCTTTCTTTACAGCAGATGTTTCCACAAAATTCTTTGTTACAATGATATAAAATCATAAATAATATAACTCTTTAGATACCTAATTCTACAAACCTCCATGTAATCATTAGTGTAATATAAAAGAGAAGTAATTGGAAATAAAATGTATATATTAATATTTTAAAACCTTTAATGAAGGAAATTATCCACACTTAACTAAGAGAATATAACATAGACAATAGGTCAAGTATGCCTACCCCTAAGACCCTCAAGGCTTTCTAGAGAAGCCATAAATAGCTGAAATAGTTTTCTTTTGTATCCTAGTTGTTCTATTGAAAGTCAGAAGGCTTAACTTGACCTCCATGGTAGTTGCTAGCTGAAAGACTTAAAAATTTATATAAACAAGATTTACTTTTCCCTAACTGCAGCCTAAACCCTTCTTTTAGAAATTGTTTTTACCATTATTAGTTTATGAAACTTATCAGCTTACATTTTCTATTTGAGAAACCTATTTTCAGCAGACAAAATAACTTAAGTAAACATTTTGAATTGTTTCTGACAGTCTAACATATTCAGGAACCACCAGAATTGAACAAATAATAAAATAGGGACATGCACATACTTATAGTAAATATGTTTTAAGTCTTTAAAACCTTTTTTTCTGGATTTCTGCTGGGCCTATTGTAATTTCACCCTTTTCATTCTTAATTGCATGGATTTGGGCTTTTCTTTCCTTTATCTGATAAGGTTGGCTAAGGGTTTGTCAATTTTGTTGATTCTTTCGAAGAAACAACTCTTGGCTTCATTGATTTTTTTGTATCATTCTCTTAGTCTCCATTGCATTGATTTCTCCTCTGAACTTTATAATTTCCTCCCTTGTATGAGCTCTGGGGTTGTCCTGCTCTTCTTTTTCTAGAAGCTTGAGATGCAGCATCAGGTTGTTTAATTGGGCTCATTTTGTTTTCCTAATATGAGTATTCACTGCTATGAATTTCCCTCGTAAGACTGCTTTCATTGTGTGCCAAAGATTCCGATATGTCGTATTGTCCTTATCATTTAATTGAAGGAACTGTCTGATTTCTTCTTTAATTTCCTCTGTGACCCATTGTTTATTCGGAAGTGTGTTGTTCAATTTCCATGTGTTTATAAAATTTTTTGAGTTTCTTTTGCTATGGATCTCCAAATTCATCCCACTATGGTCTGATAATATACAGCGGATAACTTCAATTCCTTTGCACTTACTTAAACATGTTCTATGTGTGAGTATGTGGTGTATTTTGGAGAATGACCCATGTGCAGCTGAAAAGAATGTGTATTCTGATTTCGTGGGGTGGAAAACTCTATAAACATCTGTTAAGTTCATTTGTTCAAGAATTCAATTGAGTTCTAGTATTTCATTACTTAATTTTTGTCTAGTTGATCTATCTATTTGTGACAGTGGGCTGTTGAGGTCCTCCAGTACAATTGTATTAGTGCATATATGACTTTTCATGTCTGTTAGTATTTGTTTTTATATAGTTGGGTGCACTAGTGTTTGGTGCATAGATATTTATGATTTTCATCTCTTCCTCTTGGATTCTTCCCTTTACAAGGATGTAGTGTCCTTCTTTGTCTCTCTTAATCAGTGTTGGTTTGAAATCTACTTGATCTGCCAAGAGGATAGATACTCCTGCTTTTTTTCGGGTTCCTGTCACATGGAGTATTGTTTTCCACTGTTTAACTTTCAGTCTATGAGTTTCCTTTTGAATTAAGTGTGTTTCTTGTATGCAGCATATTGTTGGATTTTGCTTCTTGACCCATTCTGCCAGTCTATTTCTTTTGATTGGTGAATTGAGAACATTAACATTGATGGTTATAACTGAAACGTATCGGCTTGTCATAGCCATGACTTTTTCTCTTTGTTGGGTTCTCCCCCTTTACATTTAATTTCTTGTCATGCCAGATGGGTTCATTCTGCTTTGCTTCCTGGGGTTGTGATCCTCAGTGTCTATTCCTAGGATATTGTGTAAAATTCTTTGGAGTGCTGGTTTGGTATTCACGAAGTTCCTGAGGTGCTCTTTGTCATGAAAGTATCTTCTTTCTCCATCCATTTTGAAAGGTAGTTTTGGAAGTTCCATCAATCTGGGTTGGAGGCTGTTTTCTTTTAGGGCTTGGAATATGTCACTCCAAGCTCTTCTTGCCTTGATGGTTTGTGTTGAGAAGTCTGCTGTGATTCTGATAGGCTTTCCTTTGTATGTGATTTGTTTCTTTTCTCTAACTGCTTGTAGAACTTTGTTCTTCTGTTGTGTTCCTGGAATCTTAACAATTATATGGCTATGTGTAGATTTTTTTTGATCAAGGCTATTTGGAGTCCTATATGCCTCACTTATCTGTATGTCAAGCTCTTTTCCCCTGCTTGGGAAGTTTTCTGCCATTATTTCTGTGAAGAGATTTTTTTTATGTCATCTCCACTCTCTCCTGTTTCTTCATTGAGCCCAATCAGTCTTATGTTATTCTTCTTTGCATCATCTAGCAGCTGCTGGATTGATTTCTCATGTTCCCTTATAATTTTGAAGCAATTTTTCTTTTCCTGGTCACTAATTGCAATCTTATCTTCTACATCTGACATTCTGTCTTCACATTGGCTCATTCTGCTGTGTAGACTTTCAATGGAGTTTTTCATGTCCTGGAAATCTATTTGCATCTGTTTTATGGATTCCATTTGTTTCCTGTGTTGGGATTCCATCATGTTCCTGAGCTCCTCTCTAGATTTATTAATCATGTCTTGCACTAGGGGCACAATTTCTCCTGTTATCTGAGAAAGTATTTCTGATTTCATTTTTTCCAGATCCCCTTTTGTTGCCAGTTCAGTGGGTCCAGGTGGTTGAGTATCATAGTGTTCCATCTCATTTCCGTTTGAGGTTGCTGTAGGTGATCTGGGAGTCTGGTTTTGAGACTTATTTATGAGTTTTCTCATTTCAACTGGGGCTGGGGGCTGTTAGTGCCTGCATGGATCACCTCTGAGCTGGGTGAGGTGGGACAGGGGCCAGGAGCAGTGGTAGGGATGGTGACCCAAAAGCCCTTTCCTGTAGGCTAGGAGCAGTGGGAGGGATGGTGGCCTGGAAGCCCCTTCCTCTGGCTTGGGAGTGGTGGGAGAGAAGGCGGCCCAAAACCCTTTCCTCTGGGCTGGGAGCAGTGGGATGGATGGTGGCCAGAAAGCTCTTTCCTCTGGACCAGGAGCTGTGGGTTGGCAGCACAGAAGCCCCTACCTCTGGGCCAGGAGCTGCAGGACCCAGTCCCATGGTCTGGTGGTCTGGTGTCCTCTGCATCTTCGTAGTGTGGAACCAGGTGGCTGTACAGAGGAGTGGGGAGGGGGTCCAGTGGATTGCTGCTGGGGAGAGGGCTGATTTGGTGTGTTCTGTGTGACTCGTGACCCTGGTTGGACATCCACAGACCTGCCTGTTTGCAGTGGGCTGCTGGATTGTTTTCTGAAGGTCAGTGATGTGTGCTACTGGGATTTGAATTGGGATTGCATTGAATCTATATAGCAGTTTTGGAAGTATGGACAATTTCACTATGTTAATTCTTCCTACCCAGGAACAAGGGATGTCTTTCCATTTGCTGATATCCTCTTCAAATTCTCTTTTCAGAGTGCTATAGTTTTCAGAGAAGAGGTCTTTGATTTCTTTTGTTAGGTTGATTCCTAGGTCTTTCACTTTTTTCGGTGCTACTGTGAAAGGAATTGTTTGCCCTATTTCTCTCTCAGTGAGTCTGTTATTCCTGTAGAGGAAAGCTATTGAGTTTTATGTGTTGACCTTGTATCCACTACTTTACTGGATTTGGTTATTAAGTCTGGAAGACTTTTGATGGAGTTCTTGGGGTCTTCTATATACAGTACCATGTCATCTGCAAATAATGACAATTTGACTTCTTCATTACCTATCTTTATTCCTTTTATTTCTTTCTCTTGTCTAATTGCTGAAGCTAATGTTTCCAGAACTATATTGAACAAGAGTGGTGATAGTGGACATCTTTGTCTTGTTCCTGATTTTAGTGTGAAGGATTTCAGGTTTGGACCATTTAGTATGATATTGGCTGTTGGTTTTCCATAGATGGCTTTTATCAGATTGAGGTAGAGACTGTCTGTTCCAAATTTTTGTAGGGTTTTTATCATAAATGTGTGTTGGATTTTGTCAAATGCTTTTTCTTCATCTATTGAGATGATTATACCATTTTCATCCTTGGCTGTATTGATATAGTGTATTACATTGATTGATTTGTTTATGTTGAACCATCCATGCATCCCTGGGATGAATGCCAGTTGGTCCGTATGTCTGATCTTCTTGATGATCTTTGCCTTCTATTTGCCAGTATCTTACTAAGGATTTTTGTATCTATGTTCATTAGTGAGATTGGCCTATGGTTCTCTTTGTTAGTTTGGGCTTTCTCTGCTTTGGGGATCAAGGTGATACTTTCTTCTAGGAATAAATTCAGGAGTATTGCTTCCCTTTCAATTTCTTTGAAAACTTTTAACAGTAGTGGCAGTAGTTCCTCTGTAAATGTCTTGTAGAATTCAGCAGTGAAGCTATCAGGACCTGGTCTTTTCTTAGTTGGTAAGTTTTGTATTACATTTTTGATTTCATTGATTTATATTTGGTTGTTTAGAATTTTTAGGTCTTCTTCGTTCAATGTTGGTAATTCATACATATCTAGGAATCTGCCCATTTCTTTGTTGTTTTCCATCTTATTGTCATATAAGTTCTCCACGTAGGTATTGATGATCCTCTGGATTTCTGCTGGGTCCATTGTAATTCCATCCTTTTCACTCCTAACTGCATGGATTTGTGTCTTTTCTTTCCTTTTTCTGATAAGGCTGGCTAAGGGTTTGTCAATTTAGTTCATTTTTTCAAAGAACCAACTCTTGGCTTCATTGATTTTTTGTTTTGTTCTCTTAATCTCCATTGCATTGATTTAAGCTCTGATTTTTATAATTTCCTCCCTTGTATGAGTTTTGGGTATGTCCTGCTTTTCTTTTCCTAGAAGCTTGAGGTTCGGCATCAGGTTGTGTAATTGGGCTTGCTCTGTTATCCTAATATGAGTACTCACTGCTATGAAATTCCCTCATAAGACAGCTTTCATTGTGTCCCATAGATTTGGGTATATTTTATTGTCATTGTCATTTAATTGTAGGAACTGTCTGATTTCTTCTTTAATTTCTTCTGTGATGCATTGGTTATTCCAAAGTGTGTTGTTCAATTTCCAAATGTTTATGAAATTTTTGCAGATTCATTTGCTATTGATCTCCAATTTCATCACATTATGCTCTGATAATATACAAAGGATAACTTCAATTCCTTTGCACTTACCTAAATATGTTCTATGAGTTAGTATGTGGTCTATTTTGGATGATGACCCACATGCAGCTGAGAAGAATGTATATTCTGATTTTGTGGGTTGGAACACTCTCTAAACATCTGCCAAGTTCATTTTTTCAAGAGTTTGATTGAGTTCCAATATTTCATTGCTTGTTTTTGTCTAGTTCATCTATCTCTTTGTGAGAGTGGGGTATTGAGCTCTCCCACTACTATTGAATTAGTACTTGCATGATTTTTCATGTCCATTATTGTTTGTTTTATATAGTTGGGCACACTAGTGTTTGGTGCATATATATTTATGATTTTCATCTGTTCCTCTTGGATTGTTCCCTTTACAAGGATGTAATGTCCTTCTTGTCTTTCTTAAATAGTGTTGGTTTGAAAGCCACTTGATCTGCCAAGAGGATAGTTACTCCTGCTGTTTTTCGGGTTCCCATTGCATGAAGTATTGTTTTCCACCCTTTATCTTTCAGTCTATAGGTTTCTTTTTTAATTAAGTGTGTTTCTTGTATGCAGCATATTGGTGGATCTTGATTCATGACCCATTCTGCCAATATATTTCTTTTGATTGGTGAATTGAGACCTTTAACATTATAACTGATATGGATTGATGTATCATTGCCATGACTTTTTGTTTTTGTTGGATTCTCCCCTTTGCTTTTAATTGCCTGTTGTGCATGATGGATCCATTCTGCTGTGCTTCCTGTGGTTGTGATCCTCATTGTATTTTCCTAGGATTTTTTTCTAAAATTTTTTGGAGTGCTGTTTTGGTATTCATGAAGTTCCTAAGGTACTCTTTGTCATGAAAGCATTTTATTTCTCCATTGATTTTGAAAGATAGTTTTTCAGGTCACATCAATCTGTGTTGGTGGCTATTTTCCTTTAGGGCTTGGAATACATCACTCCAAGCTCTTCTTTCCTTGAGAGTTTGCTTTGAGAAGTCTACTGTGATTCTGATGGGCTTTCCTTTGTATGTGATTTGTTTCTTTTCTCTAACTGCTTGTAGAATTTTGTTCTTCTGTTGGGTTTCTGGAATCTTAACAATTATATGCCTATATGTACATTTGTTTTGATCAAGGCTAGTTGGAGTCCTGTATGCCTCACTTATCTGTATGTCAAGTTCTTTTCCCCTGCTTCAGAAGTTTTTTGCCATTACTTTTGTGAACAGTTTTTTTTTTTATGTCATCTGTACTCTCTCCTGTTTCTTCATTGACTCCAGTCAGTCTTATGTTATCCTTCTTTGCCTCATCTAGCAGCTGCTGGATTTATTTTTTGTGGTCCCTTATAATTTTAAAGTAATTTTTCTTTTCATGGTCACTAATTGCAGTCTTATTTTCTATATGTGAAATTCTGTCTTCACATTGGCTCATTCTCCTCCATAGACTTTCAGTGGAATTTTTAGTGTCCTGGATATCTGTTTGCATTTATTTTATGGATTCCATTTTTTCCTTTGTTGGGACTCCATCATGTTCCTCAGCTCCTCTATGTTTTTAATCTATGTCTTTTCTAGATTTATTAATGACATCTTGCACAATGGGCAGAATCTCTGCTGGTATGTGAGAAATTATTTCTGATTTCATTTTTTCCAGTTCTTCTTTTGTTGCTAATTCAGGGAGTCCAGGTGGTTGAATATCAGAGTGTTCCTTCTTTTTTCCCTTTGTGCTTGCTGTAGGTGATCTGAAAATCTGGCTCTGAAGTTTGTTTACATGTCTTCTCATTTTGATCGGGTGGAGGAGTTGCTGCTGTCACCCAGTACAGCCCACCTCCTCTATGCTGGGATCTGTAGTATGTTGGCCTGGAAGGCTCCTACTCTGAACTATGAGCTGTGGCATGTTGACCCAAAAGCCTCCTCTGTGCTAGGAGTGATTGTAGGTTGGCCCGGAAGCCTCCTACTCTGCACTGGGAGCTGTGGCATGTCAACCTGCAAGACTTCTCTGTGCTGGGAGCAGTGGTAGTGTGGCCCAGAAGCCCCCTACTTTGTGCTGGGAGTTGTGGGACATCAACCCAGAAGCCTCCTCTGTGCTGGGAGCAAGGTAGGTTGGCCTGGAAGCTTCCTACTCTGTAGTGGGAGCTGTGACACCTCAACCCAGAAGCCTCCTCTGTCTACAAAGTCTTTGCTTTTTCTTTTCTCATATTTTTTTCCTTTCCCTTTTTCCCTTTTCCCTACCTCTCTCACTTCCCCTTCTTCTTTTCCTTTTACCAGGTCTCTTATCTAGAAAAATATAAAGAATTTACAAACTTCAGACCTCCCAAATTTGAAGACCTAATCCAAAAATGGGCATCTGAAATGAACAGACATTTCTCAGACAAAGAACCAGAAGTAGCAAATAAACATATGAAAAAATGTTCACCATCACTGATCATTCAAGAGATGCACATGAAAACAACCCTGAGATTCCACCTCACCCCAGAAAAAATGGCTGCTATCAAGAAATCAACTAATATCAAATGCTGGCAGGGTTGTGGGGAAAAAGGAATCCTTCTCTACTTTTGGTGAGAGTGTTGACTGGCGCAACCACTGTGAAAATCAATATGGAGATACCTCAAATAGCTAGGATTAGAGGTCCCATTTAACACAGCTATTGCCCTGCTGGATGTCTTCCCCAAATTAAAAGCATCATACCACAGTGATATATGCACACCCATGTTTATAATGGCACAGTTTGTAATAGCTAAATCTTGGAAACAGCCCAAACGCCCATCAACTGGTGATTGGATAAAATAGTTTTTTTTAAAATATAAAATGGAGTACTACTCAGCCATAAAGAAGGAGAAAGTAAAGACATTTATAGCTAAATGGATACACATTGAGGGCTATACTCTTAAGTGAAATAAATAGGACACACATGTGTAAATACTGAACAGTTTCTCTGGTGTGAGAAACTGAAAGTGTAAATGAAGATTAAAATGTATAACAGATAATGTGAAATAGGAAGAAAAGGTCTATTATATGTTTTTACCTTATCTTGGCTGTGTGATCATTGACAAAATTTTGTTATACTCATACTCTACAAAGAGAAGAAAAATGTGATTTTTTTCTCTACTGGTGTTGGTAAAAATATTTGATTATAAATACCTTAAAATTTCTTTCATCTTCAGACTCACTGTTGATATTAGCATTTGATCTCTTCCACTTATTACCTGGACAATCTTTTTAACAATCATCAAACTATAAAGGTAAGTGAATAATCTACACAAATTTCATTAAGCTCAAATTAATGTTTCTCTAGTTTAATTTACCTTTAGGCAGTTCTCCAAAATGTCAGTAGACAGAAAAATGTAATGAGAGAGTAGAATATATCAGGGTAATAGAATGGGCCCATGCATATGAGGAGCCCCCAAACTTAAGCTTTTTAAATTTCAAGTTGATTCTGCCTCCCTCTGAAGTCATAGAAGCACAAGTGCTTGAATCCCAGGAACAGCACAAATATCCCAGAGCTCCCCAAACTATGCAAAATAACTCTAATTACAACCCTAGCCTACCTATAAATACTGACATTCTCCTTAAACAGAGCAAGGCTGACCTAGAAAGCCACAAATAGACTATCTCTGATGGGTGTAACAACTGGATGCCAAAGATGATTAGTGAGAAGGGAAACAAGTCCTCCTTCCCCCCCACTGACTTCAGGGATATACAGAGCAGAGTGTGACAAAGGTCTAGAAAGCAGCTGCCACATGGTCTGGAGGGTGTGCATCTCTGCAGAATTACAATTATCTCTTTCATTTGGAAAGATTGTCCACCTGTACTACTACCTACTTCTTATCTTCTGTACAGTTTTCTAATTTTTACTACATATAGATTTGTCTCACTTGAGGGCTTGTTTCTAAGAGATTAAGTCTTGTTCTGCAGTCTTTCATTTTACTAATTCATCTTGTGGCCAAAGCACTCATACAGCAATAGTGTCAGGTATAATAGTTATCTTTGTCTCGGGTTAGTATTTTTTTAACTCCCTAAGGTGACAACTTTGTAGAATATATTTGAACCTCATACAGTATATAGAAAGTAAGCTTCTGAGGAGGGGGAGTATGGGAAGAGTCAAAATTTTATTAAATATGTATACTTTGGGCAAGTCAGCCTCTCTGATCCTTGGTTTCTTTTTCAGAATATTGTGAAAGTAATACTTTTTTGCTCTACAATGCAATTATGAAGATTAAGTACAGTGAAACTTGTAATAATACTTTACAAAATATAACTGCTGCTGGGTATGGTGGTGTATGCCTGTAATCCCAGCACTCATGAGGCTTAAGCAGGAGGATCACTAAGAGTTGAAAGCTAGCCTGGGCTACACAATGAGTGCAAGGCCAGCCACAATAGTGAGGCCCTGTTTAGAAAAAAAAAAACACACCACCAACAAAACAAAAAAATTGCAAAAACAAAGTGTATGCTCATATAAGTATGTTGATTCCACTCTCTTGCTTTGATATTGTCTTGGTTACTTTTCCTGTAGCTGGGACAAAATACCTAACACCCACAAGTTAAAAGAGTAAAGGATTATTTTATCTCACTGTTTGTAGAGATTTTAGTCCCCATTCAGATTGCTCCAAGGCAGGGTGGCATGGCAGAGGGACATCACAGAGCAGAAACAGTCCATTGTGTGACAAGATGAAGGCAGAAAACAGCAAACCAGAAGCAATAAACCTTCCTTCTTTCTATTTTTATAGTCCATCTAGGCTACAAAACTATTGATTGGTGCCACTTATACCCACCGTGGGGCTTTCATTATCCATACTGTTAATGCCAGTATCACACTTTTAATCTGCATGACACACCCAAATCCATCCACCCTTGAAAAACCCCCACCTATGACTACATGAGGCTTTGGGGGGGTCATCTAATCACAAGCCATACCATTCTGTTCATGACCTCTAACTGACTCATGCACATCCCTTTATGCAAAAGGGATTTAGTCCATCTCTAAGAGTTGTCAAAGTCTTAACAGTTTTAGCATTGCTGAAAAATCCAAAGTCTCTTCTGAGATTTACTAGGCTCCATATAAATAAAAGGAAAGTTTAATTCTTCCAACATACAATAGTACAAGATGAACATTTCCATTTCAAAAGGTACAAATAGGGGAATAGAAAGGAATGTGAATAAGGCAAGACCAAATTCCAGCAGAGCAATCATTAAGTCCCATAGTTCCATGTTCAGCATCAGGTGCAATGTGTGGCAAGATGAGAACTCCAGAGGGCTTGAGTATTGCTATTGCTATGGTACTTCTGGTGGTTCTAGCTCTCCTGACTTCTTTCTTGGGCTGGCTCTCCTCACTCCTTGCAACTTTCCTCAGACGATGCACATTCCTGGATTCTCCAACCTTCTAGGGTCTCCACTGCACCTTAGGTTTCACATTCATAGCTTCACACACTGCCCTCTCAGGGACACACTGCCTGTCCACTGAAGCCTTCTTCTGAAATCTGGGTGGAAATTTTCCTGAACCCACAACTCTTGCATTTTGAATGCACCTTAAACCATCCCCACATAGATGACACCAAGGTCCAAGGTCTGATGCCAGCTAGAGCAGTAGCCAGGCTTCCTTCTCTCTTGACTGTAGGGGTCAAGTGCCTGGATTTCTTGGTACTATGAACACATTCCCAAGGAATAAATTCCCTAGACTGCCATTTTGGAACATAGTACTCTGGAGCTCTCTTCTCAAATCAGTCTTTCACCTTTGTAATTTTGAGGCTGCAAAGTATAGAATTCTGCTGATTCTTTTGATGTTCTCAGGCCATCTTTTGTCTTGTTTCTTTTCGGCAATCAAGTTCTCCTTTGCTCTACCTGTACATTCTTTCTGGCCAAACTCAAAACTTAAAAAATCATTCTACTGGACTCTTTGCTCTTGATTCTCAACATAAATCTGGCTAAAGCCCCCAACAGTGGTCATCCAACTGCCTCAACATTAGCCTGCCTTGACATTTCTTCTGCCAGATTAGTCTACTGTCTTTAATCTCAGTGTTCTGAGAAGCTTCTGGTCATGAACAAAATGTAGACACATTCTCTGCCAAAGCATAACATACATGGTTTGGAGTCCAACAGCCAATGTTGTCCTTGTTCCTAACTGAAATCTCCTGAATTTGGTCTTTACTGACTGCATTTCTGTCAGTATTATGATCCTCTGAGCTCTGACCAGGATTTCCCATTAGGTTCACTTTATAGCTTCCAGGACTACTTCTTCGGCTGGCATCTCCAAATCTTCCAAACTTTTCTCACATACCAGTTTCAAATTCTTCAGAACTATATGGCTAGGTAATGTCACAGCAATGACCCCACTTCCATAGTACCAAAATCTGCCTTAGTTTGGGTTAAAATTATCTTTCTGTTCTATCATTCAATGTTACATCCTTACAATGTGTCACTATGGAACACCCAAATAAAAATAACTAAGAATCCAATAAATGGCTAAATTTCTTCACTGCATTGACTGTAATATTATTTTTTTAAAGTAGCTTTTGAATGAGGAAAATATAATTTGGAAGATATGGTATCAAATCAACAAAGAATAAATATAGATTGAGAATCACACAGTGGCACAAAGCATCAGAGGCTATAGTGTGTGTAAATGTGGTAAGTGGAATAGGAACAAATGCAACAGATCGTGGCTCATTGTCTTTTATATGTTGGACGTTGTTCTGGGTACTTGGAATATATCATTGAATAAAACAAAGATTTCCATCTTTTTGGAACTTATGCTTTAATGAATTAGAGTAACCAAAAATGGTAATGCTGTGGCTGGCTTTTCTAAACTTTTGGACATTTTAACAAAAATATTTGATAGGAAAATGAAATGAGGAAAAAATTATGTATTTGTCTTAGGTTTTTTTTTTTTTCCTTTTTTTTTTTGGTATCGGGGGATCGAGCTCCAGTCCTTGCGCTTGTGAGGCAGGTGGCGGAACCACTGAGCTAAATCCCCGGCCCTGTCTTGGTTTTTGATTTAGTTCAATTCTAGGATTTTATAATAAGACAAGTTTGAGTGTGGGTGTGCTCTTCTTGGGACAATGTGCCAACAGAGGTACCTTGAAGCAAGGTTTACTCAGAAAAAAAGCAGAATTTCACTTTCAATTGCATAGTTGTTTTCAATGACTTTCATGAAGAGTTGATAGAAATATGGATTCTAAAGCTTTCTCTTCCAGACTTTAAGTTATATCTTGCCTTCACCACTTAGCTAATTAATTAAGGCCAAAGTAAATACATTGAATCACTAATTGGCTTATATAATTCATTCATTTGCTTATTTATTTTTCACTCAAAAACTCACAAGTTTCTATGATACAGAAATTATTATGTTCAATAGTAGTGACACAGCATAAAGTTTAGAAAAGGGACTAAATTTCTGCCCTTAGAGAACCTGTAGTTAATATTTATCCATTGGGGCTACATACGATCTCTGTCATAAGTAAAGGTCATTATTAGTAGAGGAACATATTTTGTCTTACTGAGAGATGAGTAAAATATAAATAATTTTAGTTCCTACTAACATGATAATTATTTCTATGATTCATACGTGATGTATTTAGACTGCAGCTTCTACAGGGCTTAGTAAATGGAGTCAGACTTAGTGAATGTATTCTGAGATTAGAATGTATAGACCATTTCACTTATCACAAGATAAATGGTAAAAAATTCCCTGCATATCAGAATAAGCCACCCATCTATGAATAAAATCTCTACAGATAGAAGGTGATAGAGGAAATGAAAAGAATGAATAAGCAAAAGTAATAGCTTACTGAAAATCTCATAAAACTTATGCTATGATAGAAGATCAGCAAATTTAATGTTTAGACCTAGCTGTCACATAAAGGAAAAATAAGGAGAAAAATATCAAACTGCTAATTAGAAAGTGACATGAATATGTACTCTTTCGGTAGACTGCTGGCATTGTATGAAAGTGGATCGATTTCAGGGCACCTAGAATAAGCTTTAGTAATGCTAGATCTCTTCTGTAGTTTGAAAATCTGGTAGCTGAAACATTTTTTTCTATCTGTTTGGATGCTTATCAAGTTTACTGTTTTCTCAGTGGGATGAATACTTCTCATCTCTTTTGAATGAGAGGATCTTATTTGACCATCAACAATTCTTGCAGTTCTTCCTCATCTTGCTATCAGTTTAACTTTTAGAATGAATTAATGGAAAAAATAGGTAAGAATGAATAGATATGTTTTCAGAAATAATTTAAATAAATTTGCATGTTTTTAGTCTCTGTATACATTTTGAAAATACGTTGATATGCAAGATTTGTTTATTCATACTACTAACAATTCTTTCTTTGCATCTGGATATGAAAATGCTTGATTACTTCACAGAGGTCTCCAGGGATTCACAGTTCCCAAGGTAGGCAAACAGCTCTGGTTCCTGATAGAAGATTCTAGAACAACAGGTATATTGCTCACAAATCACTATAAGAATATGGCTATAGGCCGGGGATTCAGCTCAGTGGTTTCACCGCCTGCTGTGCAAGTGCAAGGACCTGAGTTTGATCCCCGGTACCAAAAAAAACCCCACAAAAAGAATATGGCTATGGATGTTTTGTGTCTTGATTGCTATTACAAAGTACCTTTCACTTGTTCAGTAGTTCATAGAGGACATTTGGTGAAATATCACCATTCACTTCCTAATCTAGCCCTTGGGGCTCCTTAGACCTGAGAATTCAAGGTTCTGTGATTTCAGAATGAAGACTAAAAGGATAGCTGTAGATTGGCTGTACTAGAAATTGCACAGATCTACTATCATGACCTGACAAAGAAAATTCTGGGATTTTCCTAAACCCAGTATTTAAATCACTTCCTGATCTTTGGTAATTTGTAAGCTGAATAAGCAAATTTGAGAATCTCAAATTATTCCAGAAACGGAAGTGACCAAAATTACATTGGTTATGACAGCAGCCAGAAAAATAGATCAAGAAACTCCTATTATATACTGCTTGTAAAAGGTAGTGGTCATAACAAAGACCTCTATTTTTGTGACATTCTGCGATAATTAAATCAGTGAGCCTCTGAGAAAATTCATAGACAGCTCAGGTTTTGATGTGGTTCAGAGACAGGCAGTGGAGTAGTCTGGAAGACAAACGTGTTTTCTAACCCCCAATTCCTAAGTGACTGACTATGTAGGAACAGCTTGCTCTTAAAGTAGATGCTGGGTGTCCTCTGCCCTTAGCCAAGTGTCATTTAATTAGAGGGATTTTGTTTAGTTACTGTACTGTTCAGAATCCTTTCTGTCTTACCGGTCATAAAATTGCTCAGCTGAACTAAGAGGCAAAATGACAATAATTGGAAACAAAATGTCTTTGTTTCCTTTCCTTCTGAGCAACAGACTGCTCCTTCCAAGCACCATATTGGTGAAGGTGGCTTCTTTATTGAGCCTGCTGACAGAAGCATTCAGCATATTTATAACAGCTGAGGAGAGCATGCCCTGAAAAGTGAACTTAATTCTTAGACTGCCAGGTAGTCTTCTGTGAATGACAGTGATTTGTCCCTTGTGATTCTTTTTCTTCCTTACTGACTATTCATGAAGCAATATTTGACAGCCTAATTTTATACAGCTAATAACACTAAGGAACAATGTGAATTTAGAGTATCCATTAGACTTTTCCATATTAAACTATTTTTAATACATAGGTTTTTATTATCCCTCTCTTATATGAGATTTGATGGCAGGTTTTATGCATTTCACTAAATAATCTTTCAGAGATTCAAAGTAGAGATTATGTAAACTGTCCTTGATTCTGTCACTAAGTAACATGAATTTGGGTGTACTATAAGAAAATTTTATATAATTTAATATTTACATTAAGGAAATAACTTATTTTACACATACTTAACAGATATTTTAAATGTTCCAGACACTCAATTAGGCATTATGGATATAATGAAATATATTCTGAGCACTAAACAAGCTCACAGTTAAGGAAGGAGAGGAACATATTTCTTCATCCTGTTCCCATGATAAAAGTATTAATGCTATTTCCATTTTGCAGATTGGGAAAGCTGAGGATGACAGAAGTTAAATGATTTGCCTGAAGACACATTGTTAATATGTGATTGAGTTGAATCCAGTCCTAGGCAGTCTGTTGCTAGTGCCTAGGTTCTTCATGTCAGTAACATATTTCCTCTCCCAGCTTTATATTCATGGACACATCACATTTACATCCCTTTATTACATTTCTGCACATAATTCAATTATGTTATTCCAAACAAATAAACATTTCTATAAAATTTCACTGTCCATAGGTGTTGTTTATACTCAGAGGTAATGAGAATAGAAGTAAGGAAAGAAAATCATTTGCTGTTCTTTTTATCTCAAGTTAATAAAATGTTTCCTAGACTGAAGTTATGCCTGGAGGCTACAGGTCATCTTTTCATCACTTCTAGATCTCAGCTATATTTTACTTTTATGTGCTGTTGGACTCCCACAGGCCTCTTTTAAGGAATTTGTTTCCATTATAGGACATGGTCTCTGGAAACTTTGCCACTCAAAGGCCAACCTTCTATGCTTGATAAATAACCCTACTTTGTCATTTTGATTTTCTTCAAATTCTATTTTTTCTGTCATGGATTTGTTTCTAGAATCAAATCCTCCCTTCCATCTCTTTAACCCACGCTGTCAACATTAATAAGGAGAAGTGTTATTTTGGCCACCAAGACCAAAATAGGATTTGGATTTTCAGGATTGGATTCATCTAGACATGTGTGTCTATATGAAAGAAGGGTACTCAACAGAGTCACAATGGAGGACTCCTTGGCTCCCTTTAGAGTGGTGGAATGAAAGTGTCATGTTTTCAAGAAGAGTTATGAACATCCAGAGAAATGGAGTTGCCTTCTCTCCTTGGATATTTTCACCTCAGAAGAAAAATGTTTGCAAATATGAGAGGACTGATTCCTTCCACAGCAAGGTATGCCTTTCAGAAACAGCATCTCCATGTCAGTGTGGCTGCCTGTATTATGAATATACACAGTTACAATCAAGTCATCTTATCATTCGGCTACAGAGCTGAAGGATGTTTCCATTCCACAATCTCTATAATATAAACTGGTAAATTATTTTTGTTCTTCCCTAGGTTTCAAGTATAACTCTTGGGTAAATCTGATCTGTCTCTTGTCCCCTTTGGCAGCCACATACATCTTTGCCCCATATGAGTACCACTGGAGTCATTCTGTTAGGAACACTCTTGGAGACATTGTTTTCTTAGCATTACCTTTTGAGTGTTTTAACCATAAAATCTCCAGAAAAAAGAATTTCACAGATACAATTTTCTTCTTTTATGTCCTCATTCCTCACTTACAAAATAAGAGTTTTAATAATGATACAAATGATTACAAGGATCAAATACAGTACCAACAGTGAATTAGGAATTTACAGTGTGAGGCACTGTGATAAGTATTTTGCATATCATGCATCAGGGGGAAAGGATTCAGATGTCCATTTGTCAGAGGAGGACACTGGGCATTAGCAGTATTAATAACTTGACCACAATCATAAAACACAGACAACCTGATTCTAAAACCTGCACTCACATCTTCCATATACTGCAGTGTCTGAAGAATTTCCTGCTTCCTATGCTATTTTTCTAAACACGTTCTATTGCCACTCAATTTCTCCAGTCAGAGAGGTTTTTCAATTGCACTCACAGACCTATTTTCTTCTTTTAAACAGTATTTATAGCAGCTGATTTTGATAGCGGAGAATAGTACCATATAAATCATGATGTAAGACCTCAGGCAAATCACTTAACTCCTCTGAACTTCAGTTTCCTCATTTAGAGGATGATGAAATAATAATATTTGCCTCACAGGGTTGTTCAAAGATTAAATGTAGTAATGCAAGCAAAGTGCTCCCAATGAATAAATGTTAGCTCAAGATCCTTCCTTTTCTATCCTTTTCCATTCTAGTGCCAGTATAGGCAAATGTGGAAAGACTTGGGGTAAACTTGGGGTAGAATTCCTTACTGAGTAAATTAATTTCTCATCCTCAAAAATATTTGATGTATCTTGATGAATATGAAAATAACATAATCATTATAGATTTTGTGTGGTGTTTTTCTAATTTTACCTTGCCTGTTAGGCTATTTTCCTTACTCATTTCATTCATTAATTCTGTTAGTAATTCATTTGCTTCTTCAAAAAATATTAATTGCAGGAGGATCACAAGTTTGAGTCCAGCCTGGGCAACTTAGTGACTTAGTGAGATCCTGTCCCAAAATTAAAAAGTAAAAAAGGGCCAGAAATGTATCTCAGTGTTAAAGACTTGGCTTCAGTTCTAAGTACTGAAAAAGTGTGCCGCATGCCTGCTTTTTGTTAGACATTATTTTGTACCCATGATGCTTAGTCTACAAATCTTCCACTGTCCAACTGCTTTCTTCTAACTCCTACCCTTCTAGTAGTAGCAACACGTTTCTTTTAACTTTCCATTTACCTACCAACCACTGTAGTCCAAATTCTTATTTTCTCATTGTGGTTGCCAGATGACATATTATTTTCTGAACATGACAGATACTCTTCCCCTTTTCATCTTTCTTGGCATCTGTGCTCCATTTTACATCGTTTATAGCTTCACATTGTTGATGGTTTCACATTTTGGTGGTTTGTTTGGTAGGACATTCCTCTTGTTCTTTTTCCACACATATCTTCTCTGACTCTATTGTATACCTCTTTTCATTATCCATCTTTACATGTTGTTGGCCTAAGAATTTCAAAGCTAAATAGAATATTCTTTCTTGTCCACTATGTTGTTATACTTTTAGTCACCCTAAGTCTGAATGTTATACTTTTAGTCACCCTAAGTCTGAATGTCTAGACTAGAAAGAACTGTCTTTTAAGACTCAGACATGTATATATGATTTCTGGCTCTCTTAGTAAGATTCATATTCCTGTAACTAAATGCCCAAGGCAATTAACTTATAAAGAGAAAATTTATTTTGGCTCATGATTTTGGAGATTCTATTCTACAAGTTCCAGTGACCATTTGTTTCTAGCCCTGGAAAAGGCAGCACATCACTGCAGGATCATGTAGCAAAGTGAACCACTCATGCTATGAGCCAAGAAGCAAGAGAGGAAGAGACTGGAATTCCACAGTCCTCTCTGGAAGTGCAGCTCTTGACCCAAAGACCTCCCTGGAGATGCTATTGGCTGAAAGCTAAACCATGTTCCAATAGTCCCACTCTGGAGACCAAAAATTTAACATATGGATTTTGGGGGGATATTCATCCAAACCAGTGACTAAATACCTCAAGCAGGCTAACCTAGAAATAACTCAAACTAAATTTATTTCACCCCAAACTCCCATATATTCTTCTCACATTCCCTCCATTTTCACCAACTTATAATGCCTGAAACTAACTTAGGCCATTCTTTTTCTTTTTCTTTTTTTTTTTTGGTTCTGGGGATCGAATTCAGGCCCTTGCATCTGCAGGGCAAGCTGCGGAACCACTGAGCAAAATCCCTGGCCCAACTTAGGCCATTCTTGAATCATACTTATATTTGCCTTTTCCATATCTAATTGATAACCTCAGTATTCTCAAATCAACTCCTAACTATGTCTCTACTCTATTTGGATATCCTCTGTCCACCTAGGGTGTCTAGCCTTCTTTTTCCTGACAACTGCCACAGTTTTCCAACATGTTCCCTGTGCTCAAATTCACAAGATAAAAATCTATCATAATACCCTATCTTAGACGGCTGTTTGGCATCTGAATCATGACCTGGACACGCTCATCTTTTGCCTAGCACTTTCAAGTCCTTTTCTTTATCCATCTAAGCAGTGTTCAAAATGGTGCTCAGAAAGCCTTCAGGTTCACTGGAAGTGACTCAATTGCTGTGTCAGAACAGCACAGGGGATGTAACCAATTCTTCTGCCTTCTCACTGTACTCTTAATCAGTACTTCTCTACTTAAAAAAGAGTAGTTCTACTTTTATACACTTCAGTCCTACAGAAGCATTTTATTTGGAGAAAAATGACAAAGGAGGTAGAAAGCAAGGAGGACACTGAGTGCATTTTCAAATCTAAAATCCACCAGCCTAAGTGTCAATTTGCTAGCCTTAACTTTCCAGATTCACTGGCCTTTTTAAAAATTATTTTATTGGTACATTTTAGGTATACAATATGACATCCATCATTGGAAATTTGCACCTTTACATAATCTCTCTTGGTTCTTATTTTTCCCCCTTCCTCTGCCCTCCCTTCAACCCCTCCATTCCTCCCTATTTACAAAGACTTTGTTTCCATTTTTATATTTTCTCATATTAATTCCTTTCCCTTCTTTCCTTTCCCCTCCCCTCCCCCTTCCCATTCCCCCTTGCTCCTTTTCTTCCTATTTCACATTATCTATTATACCTTTTAGTCTTTATTTACACTTTCAGTTTCTCACACTAGAGAAACTATTTGGTATTGACACGTGTGTCTTATTTATTTCACTTAAGAGTATCACCTCAATATGTATCCATTTAGCTATAAATGTCTCTAATTTCTCATTTTGTATGGCTGAGTAGTACTCCTTTTAATTAAAAAAAACTGCATTTTCCTTAACTAGTCACCAGTTGATGGGCAATTGGGCTGCTTCCAAGTTTTAGCTATTATAGATTGTGCTGCTATGAACACGGGTGAACATATATCACTGTGGTATGATTCTTTTAATTCTTTAGGGAAGATACCCAGCAGAGGAATTGCTGTGTCAAATGGGACTTCCAGTCCTAGTTCTTTGAGTTATCTCTATATTGATTTCCACAGTGGTTGTACCAGCCTACACTCCCACTAGCAGTGGAGAAGTGTTCCTCTTTCCCCACAGCCCCAGCAGCATTTGTTATTGGTTGATTTCATGATAGCAGCCATTCTTTCTGGAGTGAGGTGGAATCTCAGTGTTGTATTCATTTGCATCTCATGAATGACCAGTGATGTTGAACATTTTTTCATATGTTTGTTTGCTATTTCTACTTCTGTGTCTGAGAAACGTCTGTTCATTTCAGATGCCCATTTTTGGATTGGGTCAGTCTTTAAATTTGGGAGGTCTGATTTTTTATAAGTTCTTTATAGATTCTAGAGAGTAGACCTTAGTCTGAGGAACAGCAGATGAAGATTTTTTTCCCACATTGTGGGTTGTCTTTTCACTCTGCTGGTGGTTTCTCTTGCTGTGCAGAAGCTTTTTAATAAGAAGAGATCCCACTTATTGATTGTTCATGCTAGTTTATGGGCAACTGAGTTTTGTTCATAAAATCTTTTCCTACAACAATGCCTTCAAGGGTTCTACCTAACCTCTGTTCCAGCTGGTTCAGTGTTTCTATTTTAATATTTAGATCTTTAATCCATTTTGATTTTAGTTTAGTGCATGGTGAGAGATACAGGTCTAGTTTTAATCTTTGGCAAGTTGAAACCCAATTTTTTCAGCACCATTTAGTAAAGAGGCTATCTTTCCTCCAGTGAGGGTGTTTGGCTCCTTTATCGAAGATGAGATGACTGAGTGTGTCAGGAGTTGTTTCTGGATCTTCTAATCTGTTCCCCTGGTTCTCAGGTCTGTTCCTTTGCAAGGTACCATGCTGCTTTTTTATCAGAGTAGCTTTGTTGTATAGTTTCAAGCTGGGGGCTGTGATACCCCCTGCCATGTCTCTGTTACCTAGAATTGCTTTTGCTGTTCTGGGTCTCTTCTTGTTCCAAATGAATTTTTAAATTTTTTTCTCAAGGTCCCTGAAGAATGCTGCTGGGATTTCAACTGGGATTGCATTGAATCTATATAGCAGTTTTAGAAGTATGCCCATTTTCACTATGTTGATTCTTCCTACCCAGGAGCAGGGGATGTCTTTCCATCTTCTGATATTATCTTCAATCTCTCTTTTCAGAGTGCTATAGTTTTCAGAGAAGAGGTCTTTGATTTCTTTTGTTAAGTTGATTCCTAGGTGTTTCAGTTTTTTGGATGCTACTGTGAAAGGAATTGTTTGCCGTTTCTCTCTCAGTGAGTCTGTCATCCTTGTAGAGGAAAGCTATAGATTTTTATGTGTTGACCCTTTATCCAGCTACTTTACTGAATTTGGTTATTAAGTCTGGAAGACTTTTGCTGGAGTTCTTGGGGTCTTCTATATAGAGTATCATGTCATCTGCAAATAATGACTTCTTCATTTCTTATCTTTATTCCTTTTATTTCTTTCTCTTGTCTAATTGCCATGCCTAATGTTTCCAAAATTATATTGAACAGGATGGTGATAGTGGACATCCTTGTCTTCCTAATTTTAGTGTGAAGGATTTCATTTTTTTACCCTTTAGTATGATATTGGCTGTTGATTTTTCATAGATAGCTCTTATCCGATTGAAGTAGAGACTGTCTATTCCAATTTTTTATAAGGTTTTTATCATAAATGTATGTTGGATTTTGTCAAATGTTTTTTTTGCATCTATTGAGATGATCATATGGTTTTTGTCCTTGGCTCTATTGATATAGTGTATTACATTGATTGATTTGCATAGGTTGAATCATCCCTGCATCCTTGCGATGAATCCCACCTGGTCAGGGTGTATGGCCTTCTTGATGATCTTCTGCATTCTATTTACCAGTATCTTATTAAGGATTTTTGCATCTATGTTCATTAGTGAGATTGGCCTATAGGTCTCTTTTTTGGTTGGGTCTTTCTCTGCTTTGGGGATCAAGGTGATGCTTGCTTCCAGGAATGAATTTGGGAGTATTGCTTCCCTTTCAATTTCATTGAAAAGTTTAAACAGTAGTGGCAGTAGTTCCCCTCTAAATGTCTTGTAGAATTCAGCAGTGAAGCCATCAGGACCTGGACATTTCTTAGTTGGTAAGTTTTTAATTACATTTTCAATTTCATTGGTTGATATTGGGTTGTTTAGAATTTTTAGGTCTTCTTCGTTCAACTTGGCTAATTCACACCTATCTAGGAATCTGTCCATTTCTTCTGTGTTTTCCATCTTATTGGCATATAGATTCTGGAAGTAGGCATTGATGGTCCTCTGGATTTCTGCTGGGTTCATTGTAATTTCATCCTTTTCATTCCTACTTGCATGAATTTGGGCCTTTCCTTTCCTTTTTCTGATAAGGTTGGCTAAGGGTTTGTCAATTTTGTTTATTCTTTCAACGAACCAACTCTTGGCTTCATTAATCATTTGTATTGTTCTCTTTGTCTCCATTGAATTGATTTTTACTCTGATCTTTATAATTTCCTCCCTCATATAAGCTTTGGGTTTTTCCTACTCTTCTATTTGTAGAAGCTTGAGCTTTATCATCAGGTTGTATAATTGAGCTTGCTCTGTTTTCCTAATATGAGTATTCACTGCTATGAATTTCCCTCATAAGACTGCTTTCATTGTGTCCCATAGATTCTGATATGTTGTATTGTCATTGTCTTTTAATTGTAGGAATTGTCTGATTTCTTCTTTAATTTCCTCTGTGACCCATTGGTTTTTCAGAAGTGTGTTGTGCAATTTTCCTGTGTTTATGAAATTCTTGCAGTTTCTTTTGCTATTGATCTCCAATTTCATGGCACTATTGTCTGAAAATATGCAGGGGATAACTTCACTTCCTTTGCACTTACTGAAACATGTCCTATGAATGAGTATGGGTCTATTTTGGAGAACAACCTGTGTGCAGCTGAAAAGAATGTGTATTCTGATTTTGTGGGGTAGAACACTCTGTAAATATCTGTTAAATTCATATGTTCAAGAGTTTGATTAATTTCTAGTACCTTGTTGTTTATTTTTTGTCTAGTTGATCTATCTATTTGTGATAGTTGGGTATTGAGGTCCCCCACTACTATTGTATTAGTGCTTATATTATTTTTCATGTCCATTAGTATTTGTTTTATATAGTTGTGCTCACTAGAGTTTGCTGCATGGAAATTTATGATTGTCATCTCTTCCTCTTGAATTGTTCCCTTTACAAGGATGTAGTGTCCTTCTTTGTCTCTCTTAATCAGTGTTGGTTTGAAATCCACTTGATCTGCAAAGAGGATAGGTACTCCTGTTTTCTTCAGGTTCCCATCTCATGAAGTATTGTTTTCCACCCTTTAACTTTCAGTCTATGAGTTTCTTTTTGAATTAACTGTGTTTCTTGCAAGGAGCATAATGTTGGATCTTGCTTCTTGACCCATTCTGCCAGTGTATTTCTTTTGATTGGTGAACTGACACCATTCACATTGATGGTTATAACTGATACATATTGACGTATCATTGTCATGACTTTTTCTTTTTGTTGGGTTCTCCCCCTTTACATTTAATTTCTTGTTGTGCCAAATGGAATCATTCTGCTGTGCTTCCTGCAGTTGTGATCCTAATTGATTTTTCCTAGGATATTGTTTAAAATTTTTTGGAGTGCTGTTTTGGTATTCATGAAGTTCCTAAGATACTCTTGGTCATGAAAGTATCTTATTTCATCATCAATTTTGAAAGATATTTTTTCAGGGTGCTTCAATCTGGGTTGGTGGTCATTTTCCTTTATAGTTTGAAATATGTCACTCCAGGCTCTTCTTGCCTTGAGGGTTTTCATTGAGAAGTCTGCTGTGATTCTGATGGGCTTTCCTTTGTATGTGATTTGTTTCTTGTCTCTAACTGCTTTTAGAACTTTGTTCTTCTGTTGGGTTTCTGGAATCTTTACTATTATATACCTATGCGTAGATTTTTTTTGATCTAGACTAGTTGGAGTCCTATATGCCTCACTTATCTGTATGTCAAGTTCTTTTCCCCTGCTTGGGAAGTTTTCTGCCATTACTTGTGAACAGTTTTTTTTTTTTTTTTTATGTCATCTGTACTCTCTCCTGTTTCTTCATTGACTCCTGTCAGTCTTATGTTGTTCTTCTTTGCATCATCTAGCAGCTACTGGATTGATTTCATGTGGTCCCTTACAATTTTGAAGCAATTTTTCTTTTCCTGGTCACTAATTACAATCTTATCATCTATATCTGAAATTCTGTCCTCACATTGGCTCACTCTGCTATGTAGACTTTCGATGGAGTTTTTCATCTCCTAAAAGTCTGCTTGCATCTGTTTTAAGGATTCCATTTGTTTCCTATGTTGGTATTCCATCATGTGCCTCAGCTCCTCTCTAGAGTTATTAACCATGTCTTACACTATAAACACAATCTCTACTGTTATCTGAGAAATTATTTCTGATTTCTTTTTTTCCCAATCCTCTTTTGTTGCCAGTTCAGGGAGCCCAGGTGGTTGAATATCACAGTGTTCCATTTCATTTCCCTTTTTTGTTGCTGTAGATGATCTGGAAGTCTTGTTTTGAGACTTGTTTATGGTCTTCTCATTTCATGAGGGGGCAAGGGATGTCTGTGCTATTGGCACCCACGTGGCTCACCTCCTCCAGGCTTGGAATGGTGGTATGGTGGCCCAGATGCCCCTTCTTCTGCACTGGGAGCAGTGGTATGGTGTCCCCGAAGACCTTTCCTCTGCACTGGGAGTGGTGGTCCAGTGACTGGCCTTTTCATTTATGCTCCATCATATTCATCTAGGCACTCACTTGATAAAAGAAAGATGGCTTTTACTGTTCTATTGATCTGAAAAGAATATTAAATTTGAATTAGACCCATTCTATTCATTTTCCTTAGACTCATGAATCTGCTTTATGTTGCATGGTTGTTTCATAGAATTGAGATACTGAATTCTAATCTTTTTCATGTTCATTTCCAGGAGATTGTCTTTTTTCCCTTACTATTCAAAGCAAGTCCATCCTTTTCATCAGTATGGCAGGTGCCTTATAAAACTAAGCATCTGCAAGTCTTTCTAAGAGACCCTTTGGGGTAGAGTGAGTGTTGGCATTTTGACCTGTTTATGTTTGGGATATGTTTTTTTCAAGTTATCTTCCCAGATTATTGTTAACATGAAGTACACAATGCTACATGTTAACTAACAAATATTTTCTAGTTATTAGACTCAGTTGAATGAGAAACTGAATCTAAAACTAAGGTATTTTCCATTTGCCTAAGTGCCATTCTAAATATAATATGCTCTTTCAAAAAGCATTCATTAATATGCATTTTAAGACTTAATTTAGAAACAGAGTCTGCCATTGATCACCTCCCTGTTTACATTTTAGCAGTCTGCTGAGAGCACACTGGTAGACTCTTTTATAAGTTGCTTTTCCTACTCCCTTCCTTCTTTATTAGCCTCAACACCTTCCTCTGGGATCTTTATTAAAAAGATCAAGAGTAGAGGTTTTAGATTTCATAAATATTGCAGCACTTCCATGCTCTTTGGAGAGTGGCTTCTTTAGATTGAAAGATTTCCTAGGGGACAGAGAGTGTTTCAAAGCCAACAAACCAGAAAGAGTAAAACAAAAAGTTCTCTTCAATAAATACACAACCATGTTAGGGCATAGGTCACACAAATAATTGTAACTATGTAATAGATACTTAATTCTTTTAAAAATGTTTTTTGCAAAATTATGTAGTGGAATCTGCTAAGGTCTCTGAACTGCACAACTTGTGATGACTGGGATAATTTTATCAGAATACTAAAGGGAGTTCTGTTAACCTTTTAAGAAATTGATCCCATCTATCATAAAAGTCTTTGGTGAGGAAATATTTCACTGTGCTAAAATCTGTATCTTTGGAAAAACTGACTAGTGGTCTTTTTAAAAAAATCTCACTGAGCCTCAAAAATTATGTGTATATTATAGGATATGTGTTTAGGTACTTGATAGGGGAATGGGAAGAGAAGTGAAAACATGAAATTGTGTAATACTGTAAATGGTTAACAAAACAATATTTTACATTTATATATATATGTATATTTCATGACTGAACTTCTTTAGCTAATTTTTAGCATGTACTATAGTTGAAAAATTAATTAGAGAAAGCAGGAGGCCTGATTAAACCACTTAGAGATTTAGATAGCTCTTCTACAAGTAACTGAAACAAATTACTTAACTTTTCATTGTTTAATATGATAGTGATGGTTAAATCCACAGCATAAAGTAGTGGTTGGTGAGAAGAAATACAGAGAAAGTTTTATATGGCTCTACTTTCTACCTTACAGTGTAGAACACTGATTTTGTACAGTATGATGTTTTGAAAACAAAATGGAAAAAAGAGCAAAAGTGTCTCAATGTAGTCTGTTCTTGCTCTGATGTTTGGACAAGAATTAAGAATAATAAATAAAAGATTTACTTCCCCTTCATCATTTCCAATCCAAACCCTAAACAAAGTAAACAGAATTTTCTTGGTACCATTAGACCTGAAAGGGTGTCAGGTGTCATCTTCATGCCTGGCATTCTCTAAGACCAAATCCCCTGATTCCCAGGCACCTCAGTAGTTGTTGCAATTTAGAATAATTAAAATCATCTTCTCACCTTTAAAATCACACTCATGCCCAGACCTGCTGTTTATAACAGCAATAAGGGGAAACAGCTTCAGCATAATTTTAAAACTATTTTGATTTTAATTCACAGCCACAGTTGAGAACCATGGTCCTGAAAAATATTTTATAACTGGTAGAGTCAGGCATTTTTCTTAATCGCAAGTTGTGTTGCTGACTCAGTCTTTTCTTACTTTCTATCGGTCTTAGAATGAAATCTAAGTTTTGCGCAGTTTCAAGCATATCTGTTATCTGGTGATTTTGTAACATTTCACAACTCACTTTATTTGCAGCAAGTATAAAGGTTTTACCACAGGCAACTTACGCTACTCATTCCAGGTGGTCTTACCTCTACTAATGTAGTTTTTCGTATCTGCATATATAGCTTTCTCTGTCTATACAGCATCATGAAATCCTATCCAACATCAATGACAACTCCTCTGTCCCTTATAAATTCCCACTTGTAATTTTTGCTATACAATCTAGCACCTGATTCCAGACTGCTTTGAGGGGGTGAAGTATTCAAAGAATTTCTTCTCAGGAAAGATTTATTGCATTTTCACAATGTTTCCCTATACTCGACTGTTTCTGTCCTGCAAGAAAAGCTATACTCATGCTATAGTAACAAACTGAAATTTCTAACAGCTTAACAAACAGGAAGTTGTTTCTCACACATGGAAACTTTACTGTGGATCCTCTGTGCAGTGTAGGTGTGCTCATTTCATTACTTTGGGGTCCCAGGAAGTCAAACTCCACTTCTTAAATGACACATTCATGGTGCTTCTGACAGATCATTGGCAAGGAATTGTCACATGGCCCTGCCTAACTGAATGGGTTCCTGGGATGTATGAGAAACATGGTGTTTTGAGGGAAGGCAAATATCTCTGAAGTCTGTTTCAAATTCCCAAGCTCATTATCCTTTGCTACAATTCTACAGCAGAGAGAGAGAGAGAGAGAGAGAGAGAGAGAGAGAGAGAGAGAGAGAGAGAGAGAGAGAGAGATATTATATCTCTATTGTTGTGATTCTCAATATCATTACATATTTGTAGATGAAGATAGGTGAAGTTACTTCTTTAATGTCATCCAACTACGTAGCACAGGGACATCAACTTTAAATTCCATTCTCTTTAGAACATAAGGTTTTTTATTTATTTATTTATTTTTTTGGTACTAGGGATCGAACTCCAGTTCTTGTGCTTGGGCAGCAGGCAGCAAAACCATTGAGCTAAATTCCCAGCCCAATATAAATTTCTTTAAGGCAGAGACTATGTATTACATTCATTCATTTGTAGAGGAAATAGCTGTTTTTCAAAAAACAGTTTGGTTAAATTGATAGATGCTACTTAAAATGCAAAGTTGTCTTGCCTTTTATTCTTATTGCATCTCAGATATTCCTAGGTAGGTAAGAAGGTAAGACGTGAGGAGCACAGGGTACCCACTTCTAAGTAAGGTGATGTCATTGCTTGAATCTTGAGTTCTACCAGTGAGGTTTCAGGTGCAAGGGAGACAAGAGTGATGTGTGAAGGGGAGAGATGGGAAAACTGAAGACAAGGCACAAAGTGTTTACATGAATACTTGTGTACAGGGATCACACATAATATTCTGGCAGTTTTATAACTGTCTTGAAATGTTCATTTATATTCAGTGAGACTATTGTTAATTTGAAACAAAATAAAATAAATAAACAAGATAATTTCCAGGGAGGGTAAATCGACAAGTTATGTTACAGTTCAAAGGTTTGAAACCCTACAACTTGTTAAACTATGTTTCATGGATGGTTTTAAGGATTTTAAAGGTTTTAAGGGTTTTCCTCTGGATAGTTGTACTGAATAATGTGGCCAAAAGGCCAGAGTTCAGAAGGGAAAGAATCAAGAAGGGACAGAATCAAGAAGGGACTCACTTGATGATCTGGGGATAGCAAAACTCACAGTCTGATATCAGTGAGAGGATCTGGGAGTTTTCAAGATTCTTCTCCAAACCCTCAAATTCTCTCTTGTTACTGTTTTGAGCTGAATTACTGGTTGAATCAACTACCTGTAGCAATGTCTATCCTCTGATGCAGTGGGAGGAACAAACATGTAAGAAGAGAGCCTTGATCTAGAGAAAGAATATTGGTCTTAAAGACAGATAACTTTGACTTGAATCCAGGCACTTTGACTTTTTCATTGTGTAAGTATGGAAAATTTAAATAACCTTTTTGAATATTTTCCCAACAATATCTATTTATAATAATTACAGAAGGCCCAGGGATAATCAACATATGGCACACATCTTAATTTTTGGTTTATAGAATATTTCAGTAAATGGGACTGGTATACAAATGAAGAAGGGAATATAATACAAGCAAAGGATGAGTAGCTTAATCCAATTTGGCACTGTTCTTATGCAATAAACTTACAAATACATTTTTCTTCAAATCAATAGTTCCAACTTTGTAAATAATTTTACTCTTTGTCTTGCAAGTTAGTGATCACAATGTTTGAGTTGAGATTAATGGTATAAGGAATAGCTAATAAATAAATATGATTATTTTAATATGATTGTATCATCAAATTCTGAGGTATCTATTTGGGGTTGTAAGTCTCTGTAAAACATGTATCAGCAATGCCTACGGCTATTTTGTGATGCCATGGCACCTATTTTGTATGTTTGTGTATTTGTTAGTGTTCATCTATTTTGTGTGCTTGTAATTTTTCCATTTGAACATAAGAATTCCCATGTATTAAGAACATATAAGTCATTTTAGTATTACATGTAATCAGATATTAAGTACTTGAATTGGGCAAATACTTATTTGAATCTATCTTTATCATTTGTTAATTGAGTCATTCACAAAATGCTTATATAATGAATATTGGATACTGTTCTAGGCACTCGAGATATCTGTCCTTCAATGAATTTTGGTAGTTCTTCCTGAGTGTGTAAAACTTGCATTCCATTTTGGAAAAATATCAGAAAATACAAGGTGAAAATAATAAATTACAATATTATATAATGTGTTTGAAAGTGGTGAATATTTTATGAAGGGAAAAAAAGAACAAGGAGTGCAGGGAAAAGTGAATGTAGAATGATCTGTGGGATAGTATTGGGAGAAAAGCTTGTTAGATACAGTTGTCAGAGAACAACACAAGAGAAAGTCAAAATTCAGCAAATTCCTGATAAAATAGAGGCTCAGTCATGCAAGTATATGGGAAAGACAGTTCCAGGCAGAAAGAAAAGCCAAGATTGACATATTCTAGGAAGAGCAAAGAGCCTAATATGAGTAGAGAGAAATGAGGGGGTAAGGGTAGTAGGGGAGAAACAAAGGTAAGCTGGGCAAGGGGCAGATGGTGTAGATAGGGTTCTGTTTAGTTTGTAAGGTATTTCCTCCCACTTATTTATATAAAATAAAGACCACAAATGCATGCAATAGGATAACAATGAAACAGTAAGGAGAATAACACATGCTCAAAGGTTGATAATTAAATATTTATATGATTTTTCATCATAAATTGGAATATGTTTAGTGTTATAAGTAAAACTCACATTAGAGTATAAATTCTGTGCTGGCCATCAAGAGTAATAACATCAGACTTTGTTTTTTCCTGATACAAGTATAGAAGCTTCATAATTCTCATAATTACATTGTTAATGTTAACTTTATTTAACATTTAATGTTAAATATTTATTTAAGCATTTATTTAATGTTTATTTATTTATTTATCATGTTTAAATATTTTTTTAATATTTATCTAAACATTTATTTAATGTTAATTAATCACCACTTTAAAAAGAATCTCCTAAAATTCTGTTGCTTTTTAAAAAGTTCTGCTGCATTTAAAAAATATATTTCTTCATAGTCAGGACTCTATGGAAATGAGGAACAGCTGGCAAACATCTTGCATCTCATAATCTATCATGCATGTAATAATTATTATTAATTTACATAGAGAATGTTCTGCTTCTCAGATGAAATACATCGTCCCTTCAGTGTTCTCTCCTAGGTCCTCTTTCATATAATTTTAGTTCTTTGGTATTATAATTGCTATCGACATTTAATATCTTCCACCTAATTAGTACTTAATTTCTCTAATTTGAACTGATTCAGTTTAAAATTATTCTTGTAAAGAATAATCTGATAAATTGTCTGTATAACTCATGCTAAAATCACTAGTTACTTCTTGGAAAAATTTTAATGACAAAGTGTTACAGTAGATAGGTTAATTCCTACACCTTGTCTCATTTTAGTAATAAAGATAGATGAAATATGTTGGTTATTCATTCTTGGTTAGCTGTGTTATCAACTAATGAGAAAATTTACAAATGTAACATTAATAAAAGAGTTTGTTCAGCTATAAATTCATTAAACTCTCATCTAATTTTGGGTACAAAGAAGATAATAGGAGAAAAAATATAAAGGCTACAGTACTGTTTGGGGTACAAGTACTTACATAAAAAGGACTCAGAAAATGTAAATGTATCATGCCACCTGTCATCATGGAAGAAAATTAGCTAATTTTAAGAATGGAAGTTAGTATTTAATGGTATCGATATAGTATTTGTTTAGGTTATTTGTTGGTGTGTGACAAATCTCCCCAAATTTGGGAGGCTCAAAACAATCACTCATTTTCTTGCAAGTTTTCAATTTGGATAGGGATCTGTTGTACATCCAGTATTGTCCAACTTTACTTGTGTGGCTGTTATACTTAAGAGAATTAACTGTTAGAGGGTAAGAAGGCAGATCATAACTTTTTTGTCTAAAACGGAATGCATTGTGTGTAGTTTAGATCTAAACCATCATATTCTGTCCCCGAACCCACCAAGGCTCATGTTCATTTCATTATGGAAAATGTATTTAGTCTATTCCTAAAAGTTTTCAAAATCTTAACAGCTTGAATAGTGCTGAAAAGTCTAACTCCAAAGCCTCCCCGGAGACTCAAGGCAAACTTAGCTGTGGGCTTTAGTGAAAATAAAAAAGAAAGTTAAAATACTTTCAGCATACAATAACAGAGTAAACATTTCCATTCTAAAAGGAAGGAAGAGGAAGATAGAAGGGAATCAGAACAAAGCAAGAACAAAACCTAGCAAAGCAAACATTAAATACCATAGTCCCGTGTCTGGCATCCAGGACACACAGTGTTGAGATGTGATCTCCATAGGGCTTGCTCTTATGTCTTTGCTGGTTCTAGACCACATGATCTCTCTCTTGGGGTTGTTCTACTCACTGCCTGTGACTGTTCTCAGCAGATGTTCCAGGTTCCTGGCATCTCCAACTTCTTAGGGTTCACGAGCTTAATTTATTCAACAATTCTGGTAAAGATGGCCATGTTTGTGTTCATGCAAGAAAGATAGCCATGGTTGTGTTCCTCACCAGATGTAGAGTTTGCAAACAAAAACAAAAGATTGCAAAATGTTTCTCTTTGCAAACCAAATTCTTTACAAACAAAAGTATTCATGAACTGAGGTACCACTATAGTTTCTTGATAATCAGAGTATTGAATAATTTAAGAGTAATTTCCTTATCTAATGCCAAAAATGTCCAAAGAATTCATCTCAAATAACTGAAGCCTACCATCTTATTTCTAACCATAGACAAAAGTAGGCTTTTGCTATCAAGGAGATTTAGATAGGAATTTTGGAAAGGTGGAGATGGAATGAAGAAAAAAGCTTCAGTTTATGCATTAATCTATGGCAATTTTTCATAGTTCATATGCAGGATTAAGTTCAATTGGAAGAAACTTTTATTAAAGCAATAATAACACAGAGCTTCTAATATTACCTGTGTGTGTGTGTGTGTGTGTGTGTGTGTGTGTGTGTGCGTGCATGCCTATGAATCTCCATCTTTGAACAGAATTTTGAAAATTCTGCCTATACTCTGGTAAGGGGAAGACCTTTACTAGATAAATGTTAGCAACTTGACAATAGCATCAATTTTTCTGCTATTTCTTGTCTGCAGCAGCACACTCTCATTTTTCTGCTTTCCAGTTGGTATCACTTAGTTTTGCATGGCTCAAATTTCTTAGTATGTTCATAAATACTCATCATCATATATTATTCTTTTCCAGGTAGAAAATTATTTACTTCTTTCTTTTTGCTTATTTGCTCACCAGAAATATACTCTCAGAATCTGCCTCTTAGTATCCTTCATGTAAGAGATGTGAAATTAATAATCCCTGGAAGTATATATTAAATTCTTAATGCTAGAGAAAATGTCACTTGCCTTTTTATAGTTAACTATAGAATAGGCACTATGATTCCAATTTTTTAAATAAAGTAACATTGGTAGACATAGAAGAGATGTAGCTTTCTATATCATTTACATCTTGTTTTAATGTGATAGGGCTGTGAGTCATCTTTTCAAATTAACAGATTTGGTTTTTTATTGATTTCCTCTCTTTTATTTTCATTTCATTGACTTCTGCTCAAATGTTTATTTCTTTTCTTCTCCATGTTTTAGGGTTGAAATTTCTTTTTTCTGTAGTTTTCTGAGGTATAATTGATTTACATTATTTCTTCTCCAATATATGCACTAAATATATGAATATCCCTCTTACTTTGTCCTATAACTTTTATCTGTCCTCTCATACTGTAATTTTGACTGGTTACATTTCATTTTCATTTGTTTCAAAATATTTTTCATTTTTATTGGTATATGTTTGAAGTACATAATGATTATATTCTCTGTAGGGGATTTGGTACATGTACATAAAACATTTCAATTCCATCCTTTTAGTTTTCTAGCATTGGAAAAACATACAAAACATGTAATACAATTGTACTAAGTCAAGATACACTTTTAGGTACATTGTCCACACTGGACTAACATTTTTCTTTCTTATTTTTCCTCTAATTAGCTTGATTTTGGCTTACATTTTTTCAAGGCTTCAGTCCATAGTCAGCTGGTTCTAAGGCCGAGTGGCATGGCAGAGGAGAAACAATTCATGGCATGGCAGGCAGGAAGCAGAGTGATCAAGTGAGGAGGAGGGGTATATATCTTTCCAGGCCATGCTCACAGTGACTCACCTCTTCCCTCCAGGGTTTACCTCCCAGTATCACACAAGGATTAATCCACTGATAAGTACCATGGTCCCATGATCCAATCACTTCCCAAACCCTACCTATTAGTGAATGAAGCTTTGGTGGGACATCTGGATATAAACCATAATATGAACCATTATTCCCAATTGAAACCTCTGAGTCTAGCCTTTATTTTTCACCTTACTATCAGCATTCTGTCGTCTAGGTTCCAACTGGAATCACTCATCAGGCTCTGCTTACTGCATTCTAAGCCTTCTCTATCTTTCATCTCCAAACTTTTCCAAACTCTTGTGGCAAGGCAGTTCAAGAGGCTTCAAAAACCTCATAGCTTGGTATAGTCATAGCAATGCCCCTACTACTCTAGTATCAATTTTCTGAATTAATCATCTTTGCACTTATTTGGACAAAATGCATGACACCCATAACGTAAAGGAAGAGAGGTTTAATCTAGCTTATGATTTCAGAGGATTCATGGGACAAGGGCATGATGGAGCAAAACTGCTTAGTTCATGGCAGTCAGGAGCAAAGCTGGGAAACAGTGTCAGAAAAGGGTGAGGGCCCAGATATAGAACAAAGAAACACATCTCCATGACCCACTCAAACACACCCAGAAGTGTGCTCCACTGTTCCTCTGGGTAGCTCCCAATCTGATCAAATCAATAATGCCAAGCTTACTTGTTGTACCTCAGTTCTTTGATAAGCCTGAAAACAGTCATTCATTTTCAGCTCATGCATATTTTTTGTGTGTGTGCAAGAGTGACAGATTCAAATCTCTTTACATATGGGAATTGAAACCAGAAGTATAAGACTGGATTTAAGCCTAGGTCTGCTTTTCTTGGATGTTTAGAATTTTTCTTTAAGCAGTACTTTATTTTTTAAATATCCCATTATTTATAATACTTGTTGTTTGCATCTAGCATTTTTTCATTGTCATTTTCTCATATTTTTAGTGTTTTTCCTCTATGTTGACTCAGAATGTATATAATTCAAAGAAATTTATGTAACTATATAGAGTTACCTGGCATACAATGGAGAATTAATTTTAAGTAGGCTGCAATGAGCAAATATGCCTCATCTTAATATTATATAAAAGTTATTTTATTTGCAAACCTGATATATTCCTGCATGTACTTGCTTTGACTTCAAGTTGCTCTAATAAACACCCCTGAGGTAGATGAATAGTCAAGTACTTAAAAGGGAAAGGTGAATGATATTAAAAGAAGAGAAAAGAGAACAGGTAGGACAAAGCTGCCCATTTAAATGGGTCATTAAAAGAAGACACAATTTGACTGTATGGCTCCACAGAGAGCTTCTTGGTGTGGGTTTATGAACTCTGGGAGAAGGGCCAAGTTAGGCCTAATTATATTTAGATTAACTTTGCAATTCTAATGCCTAACCTTTTTCTTTGTCTCTGTCTCTCTGTCTCTTTCGGATTCTGGAATGACCTCAAAGGTCTACATTCTTGTACCCCTTCATTAGATGAGTGCTTTAATCAGGCTTAATTCTCTTTTCTTAAAAATTAAATATGAGATTGTAATTTTTCAGCCATCAGCTAAAAGAAAATGATATTCATAATAAAATTTTAATAAGTATGTTTCAACGAATACACACCCACCATTATTTCTGTTTGTTGCTTCTGAGTTTTAGATAACAAATTTCCCTTTAGGTGCCATCCAGAAAATCTGAGAGTATTATAATTGTCATCTAACAATAATAGTTATTGAGGGAAAGATTTTCTTTTCTATGACTCTTTATTACTGAAGCATTACTGTCTTATGTACTTTCTTGTTGCTGTGAAAAAAATACCCAAAACCCACAAATTAAAAGAGGGAAAGTTATTTTAGCTCCCACTTTGTAGAGATTTCAGCCCATAGCCAGCTGTCTCCAAGGCAGGGTGGCATGGTAGTGTTGCATTACAGAAGAGAAACAGTTCATGGCATGGCAGACAAGACACTTTATTCTTCTATCTCTCTTTATTCCATCCAGGCTGCAAACCTATTGGACCCAGGCTGGGTCTTCTCTCTTCAGTAAGTACATCATCCACACCCAGAACTGTTCTAAACCTATCAGTGGACTAACCCAGTATCACATGCCCCATGACCCCACATCACACACCCATGACAAGTCACCTCCCCAAAGCCCCACTTATGAGTGCTTGAGGCTTCAAGAGGATATCTAGGTATAAGCCATAACAATTACTCTTTTTTTGCTTTCTCTCCCAAATGAGTACTTGTTTACCATGCTTTTCTTTCTTTTTTTCAGGATGTCAAGGAAGAAATCCTTTGATTTTCAGGTCTGCCTTTAAAAGTAGCACATATGTGTTTTTCTTAGGTCTCATACTATGGTAGAGTAATTAACCTTTTTCTGGGGGTCACAGATGACTCTGATGAGCTGATGCAAGCTGAGGAATTCAATACAGAAAAATGTATTGACCGTTAATTTTGCATATATAGTAATTTCAAGAGATTTAGTTCCTTTAAAGACAACAAGGTCTTCTGATCCTTAGATTAAAAACGCTTGACATGTTTACATCGCCTAGGTGATTACTGCTTTACGAGAAGTGCTGTGTACTGGCTTGGTCCACTTCGTAACAGAGTATGTTTTCCTTAATTCAACTCTTTCTTTATCTGTACATGGTAATGTTATTTACTTGTCGGGAAGCCAGTAACATTTGTTAAGAATAACTGGATGCACTGTGTGCAATAAGAATGATACTGAGTTTACCATGTGTATATATCTATATAATAATAATTTATAAAGGGTAGTTTTGGCTCCTTTACTAAGGATCTAGTCATAACCATTAACTGATGTAATTAAGGAAATGAATAATGTTGTTACAATTGGAATCCTCTGTTTCTCTCTTTGTGATCCTAGCTGCACTAGGAGGTTGGCTTTTGGGTTCAGCCAATTATTTCTAGATCTCAGATTTTGCTTAAAATACAGGTGTGGACAACTGAGAATTGATTTTTTGCAGAAGGCTCTGCTTCCCTCTAATATGCTTAACAGCAATGTGACTATGGCAGGGTGAGAATGGAGCTTTGCAGCTTTTTAACTTGAGTTCACTATTTTGGTGTCTGTGTTCTTCAAAATAACTATTTAGGACTGGGCATAGTGGCACATTTCTATAATCCAAGTGCTCTGGGAGGCTGAGGCAGGAGGGTTGCAAATTAGATCCTAGCCTAGACAACTCAGTGACTTAGTGAGACTCTGTCTCAGAATAAAAAATGTTAAAGAAGGAGGGGTGGAGCTGTAGACAGAAGTTACTTTCAAATCCAAGCACTGTGGAAACAAACAACAAACAAACAAACACATAAATACATACATAAAATAACCCTTTAGCTCTAGAAAAGGTATTCAGAAGATGCATTGGTGTCCTGAGCAGGGAAGAAGTGGCTTTCTATGTTTGTGTGAAAGTGATCAAGAAGCAGGAATTTCATTATAACAAACAAACACCAAAACAATGTTATTGATTCTAGTAAACTAAGGTTGAGCCAAGCTTTTATGAATCAATTCTTTGAGTATATGTGTATGCGTTTATATTAGTAGTTTGAATGTATGAATGTAGTCAACATCTGTCTAGTTAGGTCTCTCCAGCTAATGCAAACTAGGCTGTTATTTGAAAAAGGGTTTGATGAAGACATCTACAGGTTGTAAAGGGAAAGATAATATGTATGTGATTGGTAGGAACTAATTAAATTGTAATGTCTCTGGCTATTATTTGCCAGACAGTTATTTAATGGTGTAAGAGAAGTGCCATTAGGCTGCTTTATTGTGAGATAGATTTTCATCAACATAAAGAAGACATGTTAAAACTCTGTTTATTTTATCATGCCCATTGTGTAATTTCTCTGCATAGGAGATGATAGAGTGATTACATAGTGCTAAGAAGACAAGATTTGGAATTAAAAAACTAAAGATAAAAATCTATGAGTGGAGTCCTGTGTCTAACACTAATTTGCTGTGAGATCTTTGTTATGCCCAGGATCTAATCTTGTGAAGAGAGATAATAACAACACATTTCATTCAGTTGCTAGAAATTAACCAAGAGAATACATGTGAGGGGCTTTGCAGGATGCATGGTTTAGGATATGTGCTGAATAAAAGGGATTCTCCTGGCTGCTGCACTGCCTCCTAAGTTAGTACTTCTCACCTAGAGCTATTAACAGGTTTGAGGCTCTTTAGTGTTAAGGGAAGTCACTCTTACAGTTTAAACCTAGCTTTATAAAACGTTGAAAGAGAGTATCTTCATTTTCTTGTTTCTATAAACAGACTAAAACCAGCAATCTTTTCTCTTTGGAATCTTATTTGCTAGCATCCTCTTCTAGGTCTGGAATAATCTCCACTAGTTTAGCAGAACCTTCTTGGCTTAGCTTGTTCATGTAAGCAGCCTGCTTAGCAAGGCATATTTTACCTTGAGTGTTAATTTCTTCTGCCATTCTCTCTGAAACGGATCCAATTTCCAGAGATCCTTGTCAGGAGAGGTTGTTGATAATCCTTAAAATAACCATATGACTTGGTTGCATTCTTTTTGTTGTTGTTGTTGTTCTTTATTTTGGTACCAGGGATCAAACTCGGGACTTGGTTCTGGCAGGTGCCAGAACCACTGAGCTAAATCCCCGGCCCTTGGTTGCATTCTTGATATACTACCAGACACAACTTAGAGCTTGCATGTGTTTTAATTTTTCCTTCTTCTTTATAAACCCAGTGTGTTGACACTTCCTACAGAGATTTTCTCAATTATATTCAGATGCTTGTATAAATATTCTAAATAATTTTAAATCAAAGTTGGGACCAGGATTAAGCTTACTTTGGAAGCACAAATATTAACATTCTCTCTGAAGTATGCTTATACATACCCAGTGAAGTAACTGATGAAGGCCAGAATATTTCTGATTCCCATAGCATCTAGTTTTTAAGGTCAACAAATATTCTTAAATATTCTCATAGTGTACAAGCTTCTTTATTTTCTTAGGACAATTTCATTTGGCCCTGATATTTTCACATATACCTTTTTAAATAACTGGTACCCTATTGGGTATATATAGACAATTCCAGGTAGAAAAATAATTTTCCTATCAATTCAATAATTTTGCCACACCTGCCTCTCAAGTGCTAGGTCTTGAGTTGAATCCCTGGTACCAGAAAAAAAAGGAATATAATACTTGATGCCTAGTAATACTTCATAAACAATATCATCTGGAGATTTTATTCTGCTCAATATTCACATCTTGCATAGGTTGTGCTTTCTTGCATATTAACTAGTTATTTTTCCTAACATTGCAAGAAAGTGTTATTTTCTAGATGAAGAAATTGAACAGAAAAGTACAATGGTTTCCCATGGTCTTAGATGGACTAAATATTTATACTAGGGATTCACACTCAGGACTCCTGATTTGAAGGCTTTTCTTCTTTCTACTGGACCACACTAAGCTTATAAGAATGAAATTTATGTTGCTAAAACTAGTCTGTAGAATCTCAGATGATTGAGTGACTTTGAACAGGCACTTCCATTAAAATCTACCCCTCCAATCACTGTCACTAATCCTGAAAGAATGCCTTTTATATGTCCAGACATATATATATACGTACATATATATATATATATATATAAAAACATTGTCACTTATTCATAATAGTAATGTTAAAAATAACATTTTCAGCAATGCCATTCCATTAATCTACGGTGTAACAGCAATCTTTAATGCTTTATTTGCTCTGAAGAAAAAGTGTAGGCTTTCATATGTCATGATGTCTCTGTTATTCATTGTTTTCAACTCGTAGTTTAGTGCTTATAAATTACCTGTATCAGATTCTCAAGTGATACCTTAGCCATCAAATTTGGTAGCATGACCTAGAAACCTGCTGAAAGATTTCATGCAATGTTTTATGTGCTGAAAAGTTCCGGTTATGAATATCTTTATGTATCTTTAAACCCTATGACCTCATACCTTTTTAACACTGGTATTTTAAACATCGGGCTAATTTATACTTTGTGGGCTACCCACATGCTAAACTTCTTTTATATATAGCCACTAATTTTTCCTGGAATAATTTTAACCTGTAGGAGTTTTGAAGCCATATGATAACTAATTTAATATAACTGCTGTAATAACTGGGTATCAGCAGGAAAATAGAGCCAAGAGAATGTGTGTGTGTGTGTGTGTGTGCATGTGTGTGTGCAGGAGTCTATATTATGAGTGCATATGTGTCTGTATGTATATGTATATGTGAGCAAAAAGAGACACACAGAGAGACTGTATTTAAGGAATTATCTCACATGATTATGGGCACTCAACCACAAAATCTGTAGTGCAGACTGGTAGACCAGAAAGCAAGGAAATGGTGACATTGTGGTCTCCAGTTTGAAGTCAGAATCTTTTCCTTCAGGGGATATCATTCTTTTTATCTTAAAGCCATCAATTTATTGGATGAGCCCACCTATTTTTATGGAGGATAATTTCCAAATGTGTTGTTTTAAATTTAGCTTATTTAACAAAATTTAAACTGCTTCACACCAACATCTAGACTAGTGTTTGATCAACCATCTAAGTATGAAATATTTCTGACATTACCCAGTGTGTGTATGTATTTGTGTAATGTTACTTCATAAGCCAGAGCCTCATTGCACTAGAGAGTATTATAAATGTAGACATTTATCACCTGTACAATAAACTACAACATATATACAGATGAGAGTTAAAATTTATTTCAAATAGTAAAATGTTTATTTGAACACATTTCTATCTTGCCATATAATAAAAGGAATCATATATTTGTAAGACACTTGCCCAAGGCTGAGCTTCAGCTGGAATACCATACTGGCAGGATGACTTATGATTGATATCTGTGCATATCCGACAAGGCCAGTGCCTGATATAGCTTTTCCTATGCCAATCCCTGTCCAGTAGTTTGACTGCCCTCCAGAAGTGTTTCCTAAAGTGAGGTCCAACAGTAGAGATTCTTTTCCATTATACTGAGTGAGCTAGTCTTTTTCTCAGTTGATGCTACTAAACTCATCAGGAATATATAGGGACCACAATGTTTGAATATATCGCACTTGGCTATAGCCCAAGGGACTTCATGAGATAGCACAGCTCTGCTGTATCTATGAACCATAGCTAGGAATCCAGCATCTCTAGTTACACATTACAGCCCTTTCCCTCAGAGTGCAAGCCACCTTCTCAGGACACAGGTTTGAGGAAACAATATATTTCCTCATTTTTCAGACTGTTAAAACACTCCCTTTTCCCATTTCTTTTTCTTTCTCTCTCTGGTCTGGAACCCAAACAGAATCTCCCCATTGAGTCAGGATTTCCCTAAAATAGACGGATGAGTTATTTCAAGGAAATCTGCTTTTGTCTTTCAATACAAACCTCTATTGAAAATGAAAACACAGATGAGGCTGGATGCTGCAGATTTGGGAGGAACAAAACATGGTTTAATATCACAATAAAGTGTCTGTCCCTATCCTTTTGGTGCTGTTCTTTGACAGCACCTGTGAATTCTAGCTTTTCCACCAATTTCTCAGATCCTACAGTATCATTAATGCCCCCAGTGTCTAAAAGTAAGTCTTTATGTCTGCCTATCATTCTAAGGGGTTGCTGAATTCATTTATATATTCCATTCTGGGTTCTTCTTTTTTGTGGTCCTGAGGATTTAATGCAGGATCAACACACTGAGCCACACCTACAGCCCTTTTTAAAATAATTTTTTTAAAATTTTGAGACAGAGTCTTGCTAAATTGTCCAAGCTAGACTCTAACTTGCCACACTCTTGCCTGAGCCTCCTAGAGTGCTGGGATTACAGGTTTCTTAATTGAATCTTTGACTCTCTGTGACACTATATACATTTTTATAATTTCATCACAAAACTAGAATTATTTTCATCCCTTCTTTAGTTAGGGTAAAAGATTTTGATATTTGTCTTCTTGGTATTTTAAAGATCTAATGACTGATTTTAAAATGCATGAGTCATGTATTAGGGCTGCTGCAGCCTGGATTTTCCATCTGCACGTCACCTGGAGAAAGGTGCCGGAAGGTACTCTCTAACTTACTCATATTTTTAGGACTCTCTTTCTGCTATACTTCTTCATTTTTTAAAATCTGTGATTCAAATTTTCTCCCTGACACCTGTCTCATCTATCTAGAAGTCCTCAGTTATATTACTATACTAACAAGTAGCATCCCACAGTTACTGCATTTATTTTTCTACTTTTTTCCTCAGCCCTAAGACCAGGATCGTGATGTAGAGCACAGCTTTATTTGGCTTTTAAACAAATTTCACTGGTACATTTTAGGTATACAGTACAGTTACATTCATTATTGGAAATTTGCACCTTTACATAATCTCTCTTGGTTCTTATTTTTGCCCCGTTCCCCTGCCCTCCCTTCAACCCGTCCATCCCTCCCTATTTACAAAGACTTTGTTTCAGGTTTTTCATTTTCTCATATTAATTCCATTCCCTTCTTTCCTTTCCCCTACGCCTCCCAATTCCCCTTCCCCTTTTCCCCTTTTCTTCCTATTTCACATTATCTATTATACCTTTTAGTCCTATTTACACTTTCAGTTTCTCACACTAGAGAAACTATTCGGTATTTACACATGTGTCCTATTTATTTCACTTAAGAGTATCACCTCAATGTGCATCCATTTAGCTATAAATGTCTCTAATTTCTCATTTTTTAGGGTCAAGTTGTACTCCATTTTATTTAAAAAAAAAACACATTTTCTTTATCCAGTCTCGAGTTGATGGGCAATTGGGCTGCTTCCAAGTTTTAGCTATTATAAATTGTGCTGCTATGTACATGGGTGCACATATATCACTATGGTATGATTCTTTTAATTCTTCAGGGAAGATACCCAGCAGGGGAATATTTGGGTCAAATGGGACTTCCAGTCTTGATTCTTTGAGGTATCTCCGTACTGATTTCCACAGTGGTTGCACCAGTCTACACTCCCACCAGCAGTGGAGCAGGGTTACTCTTTCCCCACAGACCTGCCAGCATTTGTTATTGGTTGATTTCTTGATAGCAGCCATTCTTTCTGGGGTGAGGTGGAATCTCAGTGTTGTTTTCCTTTGCCTCTCTTGAATGACCAGTGAGGTTGAACATTTTTTCATGCATTTATTTGCTACTTCTACTTCTTTGTCTGAGAAATGTCTGTTCATTTCAGATGCCCAGTTTTGGCTTGGGTCTTTAAATTTGAGAGGTCTGATTTTTTAAGTTGTTTAAAGATTCTAGATAGTAAACCTTTGAGGAATAGCAGGTGAAGATTTTTTCCCACATTTTGGGTTGCCTCTTCACGCTGTTGGTGGTTTCACTTGCTGTGCAGAAGCTTTTTTTATTTATATATTAATTGGTACATTTTAGATATACAATACATTTACATTTATCATTGGGTGTTTGTACCTGAACATGATGTATCTTAGTTCTTATTTTTCCCCCATTACCTATGTGCCCTTCACACCCACCACCCTTCCCTATTTATATAGTCTTTGTTTCCATTTTTTTTCTTTCTCATAATTTTTCCTTTCCCTTCTTTCCTTTCCCCTTCCTCTTCTGCCACCCCTACACCTCTGGACCTTTTCCTATTTCAAATTATCAATTATTCATTTTAATCATTTTCAATAAGATGAGATTCCACTTTCTGATTTTTTTGTGCTAGTTCATGGGTAACTGAGGTTTTGTTCATAAAACATTTTCCTATACCAGTGTCTTCAAGCGTTCTACCCAACCTCTGTTCCAGCTGGTTCAGTGTTTCTGTTTTACTATTTAGATCTTTAATCCATTTCGATTTTAGTTGAGTGCATGGTTAGAGACATAGGTCTAGTTTTAATCTTTTGCAAGTTGAAACCCAATTTTTCTTTTTTTCTTACAAAAACATAAGAAATATTTTTTTATTTTTTTGGAAAAGGGAGAAAATTGACAAAATGTTATTTGAAATAACAAATGGTTATGAGTTATGAACACCTTTAAAAAAAAGTAGGATAGCAACGTTGGCTGTACCAGTAGTTAAAACATACTATAAAAACACAGTAATTAAGTCAGTATAATATTGGTACAATGTCACCAAGAAACAAATTCTAATTACTGCAAGTACATATGATGTACCAATGAGCAGTGATATTACTTAATACTCACATACCTGGTACTTTTGCTTCCTAGTGTAGTTCTCATAATTTATAGAATGTATTAAGTAATAAAACTACTTTGGGCTGCTTGAACCATGTTTGTTTGAATATAATTTCACCAGCATGTACCTCATGTATGGATCCAAGAGTCACAAAAGTTAGCCACATACATCCTAGGTGAAACCCAATTTTTCCAGCACCATTTATTAAAGAGGCTATCTTTCCTCCAGTGAGGGTGTTTGGCTACTTTGTTGAAGATGAGGTGACTGAATGTGTCTGGAGTGGTTTATACATCTTCTAATTTGTTCCATTGATCCTCATGTCTGTTTCTTTGCAAGTACCATGCTGTTTTTATCACAGTAGCTTTGTAATATAGTTTCAAATTGGGGGTTGTGATATCCCTTGCCATGTCTCTGTTGCCTAGAATTGCTTTTGCTATTCTACATCTCTTCTTGTTCCAAATTAATTTTTGGGTTGATTTCTCAAGGTCCATGAAGTATGCTGGTGGGATTTCAATTGGTATTGCATTGAATCTATATAGCAGTTTTAGAAGTATGGCCATTTTCACTATGTTGATTCTTCCTACCCAGGAGCAAGGGATGTCTTTCCATTTTCTGATATCATCTTCAATCTCTTTTCAGAGTGCTATAGTTTTCACAGAAGAGGTCTTTGATTTCTTTTGTTAGGTTGATTTCTAGGTATTTCAGATTTTTGATGCTATTGCCCTATTTCTCTCTCAGTGAGTCTGTTGTTCATGTAGAGGAAAACTATTGAATTTTGTGTGTTGACCTTGTATACAGCTACTTTACTGAATTTGGTTATTAAATCCAGAAGACTTTTGTTGGAGTTCTTGGCATCTTCTATGTAGAGTATCATGTCATCTGCAAATAAAGAGAATTTGACTTCTTCATTACCTATCTTTATTCCTTTTATTTCTTTCTCTTGTCTAATTGCTGTGGCTAATGTTTCCAAAACTGAAAAATGAACAGGAGTGGTGATAGTGGACATCCTTGTCTTGTTCCTGATTTTAGTGTGCAGGATTTCAGGTTTTGACCATTTAGTATGATATTGGCTGTTGGTCTTTCATGGATAGCTTTTATTATAATGAGGTAGAGACCTTCTATTCCAATTTAATGTAGGGTTTTATCATAAATGCATGTTGTGTTTTGTCAAATGCTTTTTCTGCATCTATTGAGATGATCATATGGTTTTTGTCCTTGGCTCTATTGATATAGTGTATTGCATTGATTTATTTGTGTATGTTGAACCATTCCTCCATCCCTGGGATGAATCCTACTTGATCAGGGTGTATGATCTTCTTGATGATCTTTGGATTCTATTTGCCAGTATCTTATTAAGGATTTGTGCATCTATGTTCATTAGTGAGATTGGCCTATAATTCTCTTTGTTGGTTGGGTCTTTCTCTGCTTTGGGGATCAAGGTGATGCTTGCTTCCAGGAATGAATTTGGGAGTATTGCTTCCCTTTCAATTTCATTGAAGAGTTTAAACAGTAGTGGCAGTAGTTCCTCTCTAACTGTCTCGTAGAACTCATCAGTGATGCCATCAGGGCCTGGGGTTTTCTTAGTTGGTAAGTTTTTATTTGCATTTTCAATTTCATTGATAGCCATTGGGTTGTTTAGAATTTTTAGGTCTTCTTCGTTCAGCTTTGGTAATTCATATGTATCTGGGAATCTGCCCATTTCTTTGGTGTTTTCCATCTTATTGGCGTATAGGTTCTCGAAATAGGTATTGATGATCCTCTGAATTTCTGCTGGATCCATTGTAATTTCACCCTTTTCATTCCTGCTTGCATGGATTTAGGCCTTTTCTTTCCTTTTTCTAATAAGGTTGGCTAAGGGTTTGTCAATTTTTTTTATTCTTTTGATGAACCAACTCTTGGCTTCATTAATTTTTTGTATTGTTCTCTTTGTCTCCATTGCATTGATTTCTGCTCTGATCTTAATAATTTCCTCCCTTATATGAGTTTTGGACTTGTGCTCTTTTTTTTTTCTAGAAGCTTGAGGTTCAGTATCAGGTTGTGTAATTGAGCTCACTCTGTTTTCCTAATATGAGTATTCACTGCTATAAATTTCTCTCATAAGACTGCTTTCATTGTGTCCCATAGATTCTGATATGTTGTACTGACATTGTCATTTAATTGTAGGAACTGTCTGATTTCTTCTTTAATTTCCTCTGTGACCCATTGTTTATTCAGAAGTGTGTTGTTCAATTTCCATGTTTTTATGAAAGTCTTGTGGTGTCTTTTGCTATTTATCTCCAATTACATCATGGTATGGTTTGTTAATATGCAGTGGATAACTTCAATTCCTTTGCACATACTTAAACATGTTCTATGAGTGAGTAAGTGGTTTACTTTGGAGAATGACCTGTGTGGAGCTGAAAAGAATGTGCATTCTGATTTTTGGGAGTGGAATACTCTGTAAATATTTGTTAAGTTCATTTGTTCTAGAGTTTGAGTTGTAGCATTTCATTGCTTATTTTTTGACTAGTTGATTTATCTATTTGTAAGAGTCTATTTGATCTATCTATTTGTAAGAGTTGATCTATCTATTTGTATTTTCATGAGAGGTCACCCACTACTCTTGTATTACTGCTTATTTGACTTTTCATGTGTGTTAGTGTTTGTTTTACATAGTGGGGTGCACTAGCGTTTGGGGCATAGATGTTTATGATTTTCATGTGTTCCTCTTGGATTGTTCCCTTTTCAGGACTGTAGTGTCCTTCTTTGTCTCTCTTAATCAGTGTTGGATTGAAATCCTCTCGATCTTCAGAGGATAGCTACTCCTCCTTTTTTCGGGTTCCCATCACATGGAGGATTGTTTTCCTTTAACTTTCAGTCTATGAGTTTCCTTTTGAATTAAGTGTGTTTCTTTTATGAAGCATATTGTTGGATCTTGCTTCTTGAACCATTCTACCAGTCTATTTCTTTTGATTGGTGGATTGAGACCATTAACATTGATTGTTATAACTGATACATATTGACTTATCATTGTCATGACTTTTTCTTTTTGTTGGATTCTCCCCATTTGCTTTTAATTTCTTTTTGTGCTTAATGGATTCATTCTGCTGGGCTTCCTGGGGTTGTGATCCTCATGGTATTTTCCTAGGATATTGTCTAAAATTTTTTGGAGTGCTGTTTTGGTATTCATGAAGTTCCTAAGGTGTTATTTGTCAAGAAAGTATCTTATTTCTTTATTAATTTTCAATGATAGTTTTGCAGGGTACATCAATCTGGGTTGGAGGCTGTTTTCCTTTAGTGCTTGAAATATGTCACTCCAAGCTCTTCTTGGATTGAGGGTTTGCATTGAGAGGTCTGCTGTGATTCTGATGGACTTTCCTTTGTATGTGATTTATTTCTTTTCTCTCACTGCTTGTAGAATTTTGTTCTTCTGTTGGGTTTTTGGAGTCTTAACTATTATATGCCTATGTGTAGTTTTTTTTGATCAAGACTAGTTGGAGTCCTATATGCCTCACTTATCAGTATGTCAATTTCTTTTCCCCTGCTTGGCAAGTTTTCTTCCCTCATTTCTGTGGAAAGTTTTTTTTTATGCCATCTGCACTCTCTCTTGTTTTTTCATTGACTCCAATCAGTCTTATGTTATTCTTCTTTGAATCATCTAGCATCTGCTGGATTGATTTGTCATGGTCCATTAGTATTTTAAAGAAACTTTTGTTTTCCTGACCATTATTTACAATCTTATCTTCTATATCTGAAATTCTGTCCTCACACTGACTCATTCTGCTGTGTAAACTTTCAATGGTGTTTTTAACTTCCTGTAAATTTGTTTGCATCTGTTTTATGGATTCCATTTGTTTCCCATGTTGGGATTCCATTATGTTCCTTAGCTCCTCTATTTTTTTTTTTATCTGTGTCCTCTCTAGATTCATTAATCATGTCTTGCAGTATTAGCACGATCTCTGCTGTTATCTGAGAAATTATTTCTGATTTCATTTTTTCCAGACCCTCTTTTGTTGCCAGTCCTGGGAGTCCAGGCGGTTGAGTATCAGATTGTTCCATCTCATTTCCCTTTGGGGTTTCCTTAGGTGATCTGAAAGTTAAGTTTTGAGATGCATTTATGTGTCTTTTCATTTTAAAAGGGGTTGGGGGGCTGTCTGTTGCTGGGGCCCATGTGGTTCACCTCCTCAGTGCTGGGGGGGGGTGCGCTCTGTTCTTCCACACTGTGGATAGTGTTATGGCAGCCCGAAAGGCTCAGCTACTCAATGCTCGGGTGCACTCTGTATCTTGGCACTGGGTGTGGTGATATGGTGGCTCCAAAGGCTCAGATATTCCCAGATTTATTTGACCTTCATGCCTCTCAGCTCTTCTATCTTGATTGTGAAAGTAGTACAGATTTTGTTTAAAATTCTGTCAAAGATTGTGTGCCCACATCCGTTGCCCTTCTGGAGTCTTCTATTTTTGGAACATACCTTGAGAATTCTGCAGAAATTATTTTTGCAGACTTCTATACTGAGGCATTGTTGGTGGTCTCTCTAGAGAGAGACCTGAGACCCTAGAAAACACTGACTTTTATGAAAGAAAAGGAGACAGCCTGGGGGACAAGCAGCAGTTTAATTCCTCTGACACTGTTCGACAATCACAAAGGGAAGAAGAAAGGCTTTTATACATGTAGGAAAGCAGCTTAGTTATTCTGGCTATTGTCTTTCTGATTTTAACCTCTGATGATAACCAGTGACTTTAAGTGACTCATAAAAGCTACTGGTGAATTCACAAGTTCCCTGTTTCCATTCACCAATCCCATACATCAAAGATCACACAGCAGCCCTCTTCTTATCAGATAGTATCAAGAGAGCAGGATTATTTCAGCCAAAATCAAGCCCACCAGCCCACCATAAACATCACAGATGTGCATAGTGAGTCAGTATCTCTCTCACCACCCATAGAGTCATTGGGTCATGGTCCTCTGATCCTGGAAGATGGTAAATAAGAAAACTAGGAAAACCTGTTTTTCTTCTGTGAGACTTTTACAATGTCTCAAAGTTTTCTGGCATTCTTTTAACAAACAGACTTGTGGAATTTCCCAGAAATGACTTAATTTTCTCAGTTAACAAACTTCTTGTGATCTATTCTTACAACTAGATAGCTGAATTCTACCATTTCCCACAATTCCCCCTTTTTTATTTTATTTAGGCTAAATTCTTGATTATAATGTCAAGAAGATCAAGAGACAGGATCTTGAAAGGCCAAGAAGGTAGATGTCTTATGTCAGCTCAATTTGATGTTTGGTCCTTCTATAATTTTATAAAACAGCAAGAAATATAGTAAAAGAGGAAATAATATTGAAAAAAATCATCTTTAAATTTATCAATCATTGTATAAAGGGAATAGAGATGGTTTCTGTTTTTGTTTTAGCATATAAGTAATTCCTTTTTTGGGGCACAATCCCACACAGTAAGGTAGGCATTGTATGCCGCAGCATGATAACAACAAACATAGGATAACAATTATGACTACAAGAAAAATCTGTTTTAACCATTGCATATTAGGCAACCACTGAGTTAACCATTGAAACAAATCCCATCCTAATTTTTCATTATGTATTTTCTCTGTCAATTTTTCTAATTGTTTTACTTTTTCCTGAATCCCTGGGCTATTGTCAGTCATATTGTGGGACCAGAATGACTCCACTTTGTCCAAAATGAAGCAGTCTCCTTTGTTCTCTCAAAATTTGTGCTTAAACTGGGACAAAGGACTTAATCCACAACTCAGGATTCCTAAATTTATTACTCAGCCATCTGTTTGCCCTAGAAACAAATGTCCCGGGCCCACTATCTATAGGACAATCTGTTAATGTGCTGACTGTCCACACAGGGTGGTCGTGGCTATTAGTCAGGATGTCTGCTGACCATCAGTACGTGACAGTAGACCACTAACCTTTGTCCCCATTCTTCTTGTAAAAACCTATACGTAATCCCCTCCAACCCCTAACGAGCCTAGCCAATCAAAATTCTACACTTCATACTTGCTAAATGTTAATCAATCATATGGCTGCTAATGACCAAAGCTTGCTGTAATCTCAATAAAAACCCTGCTAATTTGGAACTCGGGGCTCTCAATCTCGATCCGCTGTGTCGGTGACAATTGAGAGTCCCTGCTTAAGCTTGAATAAATGACCCTCATGTGCTTACATCGGAAACGGTCTCCTGGTAGTCTTTGGGACTTCATAATCTGGGCACAACAATATTAAAACAGCACATATGTTTTATTTTTTCACATCCTTGATGATGGAACAAGAGTAAGTAATCTATTGCCGCCCTGTTGTCTAGTATAGCCTGTCGGTGTTCTTGTAACTCCTGATTAATTAATGCCAAGGCAGATGAGGTAGCATTTAAACCTTTGACCACCTTGCATGCCAATTTTGGTACTGCCTTTTCTGCATGAATTCCTATGGCAGACTGAGCAAGCACAGATGCTATCATAGGTATCACTTGAGCATCTGTCAAAAGACCTACATCATCATCACATCCTGGTTCAGTATAGGGTGACCAACATTTAATTCTTTTGGGCGCTATCAAATCAGTTTGATCTGGCAATATTATGGCCAAGCGTCTTAGGCAGCACTGAGTCTCAGACAAGTAGGCAGGGATACAATTAAATGTTACTCCTTCACAGGCATAAAACCATCCTGATGGTAAAGGTACATGACCATCATTATATATGATTTTTTTGTTCCTTATAACAGATCATTTTTTCTAACTTTTGTAATCTTAGACATTTTGTAGTACAATTTTTATATATAGCACATTGTGTATTGTTTAACATAATCATCTGAGGTGTATATAACTTAATAGCATTTTTTGGTTTAAAATAAGAAGGAGTCCCCCAATTGTAACTATCTTTATACTTAAGATTTTTTTCTGGGATGTCTTTAAACAGGGTATAATGTTGTATCAGACTCAAGGGAGTGCACACCGGGACAAGACAACTCCCTAATACATAATGTAAATTTACATCTACATTTAAACAGAACTCAGACAAATTAAGTGATTGTGCCAGCTGAATCCAAACATTATCAGCAAGGTCTAATTGTTTTTGGGGTAATATGGCCAGTGTTCCAGAAAACAATGACTTAAAAATAATGATCATAATAATTGTTGAATTACGGGTTAATATCACAAACATTATTATTCCCAACAAAAGAAATCCATCAGTTTCCCTTTTTAACTCTTGGACTTTATAAAAGTTTTTGATTGAATCTAAGAACATTTTGTTAGAACAGAGAGGGAGAGTCCAAACGGAATCATGAATATATATTATAGGTTTTACATTTACCCAATCTTTAATTATAATAGTACTAGTACCATTTTGAGGGGATAAATAATTATAATTTGACATCCTTACACCTACCTGAGCATCGGATGAATTTAATAGAGATATCATAGTAAGGAAGAAAAGTACTGAGCATCTAGGGTCAGGGGGCGCTGGGCCCATGGATGACATGTAGCCTCGAGCCTTTGTTACCAGATTAGTTAACATATCCCAATCAGGGAGTTTGGAATGGTATTTAGCATGAGACTTTTTCTTTCTTTTTCTCTTTGGTTTAAGAAAGAGCTTTCTAATTTTTTGAACAACCTCTTCTTCCGATCTTTCTGGAATAGTGCTTAAGGGTTGTCCAAGCACTACCTGTTCCTGGAGACCACTGTCCAGACTATTGCCTTGACTCTGGAATCCAACTCATCATTCAGGAAGCCAGACCTGGGTCACTCTGTCATCTGTGGAAACACAAGCATATCCCTTCCCCTTTGTAAGCATTTGTCCTGGTGTCCAATTATCATGATCTAATTTTATCCAGACTGGTTGAGGTGATTCTGAATCAATTTCTTTAAAATGTTTTTCAGCCCAGGATTCAATGTCTCCTTGTGGCAAATTAAAAAAATTTAATGTAAATAAAGTAATATGTAAAAGTTGATGTGGTGTTTGTATTAATTGTTTTATAAATTTCTTAAAGGTTACATTTTGTCCTTCACCTAAAAAATCAATTTTCTTTTCCCCGTATTCCTTTTCCCTGTATTCCCTTTTTTATGTTATTCAATTGTAATTTTAACATATGATGAGCTCATTCTACAAGTCCCTGTCCCTGAGGATTACAAGGAATGCCAGTAACATGTTTAATATGACATTCTTGTAAAAAATTTTTAAATTTTAAGCTAGTATACACGGGTCCATTATCTGTTTTTATAGATCCAGGAACTCCTATTACAGCAAAACATTCTAATAAATGAACAACATGTTTAGTTGATTCTCCTATACGAGCAGAGGCCCATATGAATTTGGAATAAGTATCAATGCATACATGTAAATAACAGTATTTGCCAAATGGAGGATAATGTGTGACATCCATCTGCCAAATTTGATCTGATTTTAAACCTCTTGGATTAATTCCCATTGGCCCTTGTTTTAAGTGTAGTGGATAACAAATTGGACATGATCTAATAATTTTATGGGCTTGGGAATATGAAATTTTATATCTTTGATGTAGCCTTCCTGCATTAGTATGTAAAGTATCATGTTCTTGTTGAGCATTGTTGAAATAAATTAAATTTTTGTTAGGACGGGTCAATCTATCTGCTTGATCATTGCCAAAAGTTAAAGGTCCAGGCAAATTGGAATGTGCCCTTATATGAGTAATATAGATAGTCTGTTGTCTTTTTCTGATCAAGGCTGGAATTTCTTTAGTTAGAAATTGTATTATGGATGAAGAGGTGCATACAACAGCAGTTTCTAATTGATTAATCAAATTAAACACATACATTGAATCTGCAACAATATTAATAGCTACATCAGGCTTCCATTGTAACAGAGCTAAGATAGCAAACAATTTATTTTGTTGTGCCATATGATATGGGGTTAATATAACCTTTTGTTCTTTGGGTGACCATATAGCAGCCTGTTTTTCCTTGGTGCCATCTATAAAATAAGTTTTTGTTTTTGTACGGGGTTCAGTAACAATGATTTTATTAATAACCCTTTCTGTCATGATACGAAAATTCCACATTTTTTCTTTAGGGTAATGAAACATTATATTTCCAAAATAGTCTGCTAATGCTAATTGTAAAGTATCTGTTTTCATTGTTTCCTTAAATTTTTCTTTGGTAAATGGTAAAATAACATTATGTGGTTCTTTACCTAACATTTGTTTGTTTCTGTTTTTTTCTCCTAAAATTAATTTACCAATTATATTAACATATGAATTAATAGAAGAAGAATATTTATGTTTAGAATGTATCCATTCTAAAATTCCTTGATCTTGAATCAAAACTGCAGTAGGATATAATTTAGTGGGAAGGATCATGAGCCCTATAGCCAATTCTGGATCAAATCTTGTTAGCATTTTATTTTTAAAAGCTTGTTCGACCAATTGTAACTCTTTTTTACCTTTTGGAGTAAGAATTCTGGGGCTGTTTAAATCTGGATCCCCTTCAAGAGTATTAAACAAACTTGTTAGATTGCCAGTAACAATGCCTAAAGCAGGATGGACCCAATTAATATTATCTAACAATTTTTGAAAATCATTTAATGTTTTAAATTTACTTTTATCAATGGAAATTGATTTGGGAATTATTTATTTTATTTATTTATTTATTTATTTTTGAAAATACCTTGGTGGTCGTACACGCTGATGTACGAGACGTCCACTGCCATGCCCCACACCAACAAGCTTGCCACATCCGCCAGGCTGCGCTTGTCCTTGGTCAGCATCAGCCCCACGTGCACCGGCAGCTTCCGCAGCGCACAGCCATCTGAACACCAGCACAGCCTGGCCAGGCCGGCAGAGCCCAGGGATGGCGCCAGGGGCTAGCACCGCACGATGCTAGGACCACGGTTGTCGCCGCGCAGCAGCAGCGCCTCCAGGCCAACATCCAGGCGCTGAAGCGGGTGTGCAGCCAGGCAGACAGCGCACTGGCCCATCATGTTCACTCCACACTGCTACCCTCTGCCGCCACAGCAGGCCATCTTTACTCCGCGTCCGCCTACTTAGGCACTTTGGTCGCCAACACCTCACTTCACCCTCACCGCCATCTTCCCCTGAACTACTTTTTGAGGAGAAAGAAGAACCAGTATTAATTTTTTGTCTTTTGCGACTTCAGAGAGGATATGATTTTATCATGGACTGTTTTTTAGATTTGGCTTCTAAAGATTTATTATTGTTTTTAACTAATGGCATAGGCTGATCTATGGGTCCTGAAAGATCTTGTTGCACGGGCATAGTTTTATTAGACATTTTTGCTCCTTGTGCTGAGGAACAAAGGTTTCTAATTTTTCCTTCACCTGGAGTTAGCATAGAAGTAGCCAAGGGTCTAACTTGAGGGGGAGGTAAAGGAGCCAAAGGACAAGGAAACCTTTTTTCATCAGATTTATCATCTTTATCCTGAGGTATAATTTGAATTAAATCATTTGTTGCATTTTTCTCATCTTCCTCAATTAAACCTTGTTCTTTAAGAGCTACTTTCACCTGATCTGATAACTCTGTTCATGCAGTCAAGCCTTTAGCACAACGAAGGACAAGCTGGATTGCAATCGCAGTTCTCCAAAACCTGTCATCAATCATTACTCCTTTTCTATAAGCCTTTTGAACACAAGCAAGCACCTCACTCCATTTATCCTCGGACCAGCCCTCCTTGAACTCAGCCAAATTACAAAATCGGTTTGCTGTAAGCAAACATCGTTTTAGATCCTCCTTATGGATCTTAAATCCAAACCTCTTTAATAAAAGTTTAAGGTTTGAAATGGCTTCACTGAACTATGAAGACCCCTGTCTCATTGTTACCCAGAGATTTCTGAGTCTTCCCTGACTCACAGAATGTTGATCGCTCCCTTATTTTCACCTTACCTCCGCTGAGAGGATTCGAGGTCTCTGTTCGGGCGCCACTTGTTGGTGGTCTCTCTAGAGGGAGACCTGAGATCCCAGAAAGCACCGACTTTTAAAGAAAGAAAAGGATACAGCCTGGGGGATGAGCAGCAGTTTAATTCCTCTGACACTGTTCGACAATCACAAAGGGAAGAAGAAAGGCTTTTATACATGTAGGAAAGCAGCTTAGTTATTCTGGCTATTGTCTTTCTGATTTTAACCTCTGATGATAACCAGTGACTTTAAGTGACTCATAAAAGCTACTGGTGAATTCACAAGTTCCCTGTTTCCATTCACCAATCCCATACATCAAAGATCACACAGCAGCCCTCTTCTTATCAGATTGTATCAAGAGAGCAGGATGATTTCAGCCAAAATCAAGCCCACTGGGTCACCACAAACATCACAGATGTGCATAGTGAGTTGTATTACATAGTTTGACAATGTCTCAAAGTTTTCTGGCATTCTTTTAACAAACAGACTTGTGGAATTTCCCAGAAACAGCTTAATTTTTTCAGTTAACAAACTTCTTGTGATCTATTCTTACAACTAGATAAGTGAATTCTACAATTTCCCACAAGGCATGATACCAGTAGTCTAGTTGGAATCTCCCTACTCTTCCACTGCACATTCTCTCAGCAACTCCAGTGCCAAGGACACTACTATCTCCAACATGTCCTTCTTCTGTGAGGGAATTCTAAGCACAAATTACCATTCATTTGAAGTTTGTTCCTTGACTCAGTTTTGTAGCTTACTTTGATTCAACCAGAACCATTGCTCTGTAGCAGTACTTTCTGCAATTCCAATGCCACTTGGGCAGCCCTAGTTCAATGTTCTAACTAGTAGTTGGGAAGGTCTTTACAGTGCTTTATTGAACACTCTTATCTGCAAGACAACTACAGGTCCCAATAAAACCATTAGTTCGGACTCAAGTTTTATCTGTGTACCTATGGATACCATAAGAAGTGATTATTGTAGAGCATTCCTCCCATTACATCCCAGAGAATCCTGAGATATTCATCTGATCTGGCTCTGCTTTCTCAGGTCTTAGAGTGTGGGTCTGTGGTTACTTATGAACTCGAAAAGCTTTGCCTTTGAATTGACACATTTTCCTTTTAAAAATTCTTCCTCCCTGTTTTTTTCTTACATGCTTAATGCTTTTCTTGCTTCAATTTAATTATCAATCACTGTATTGGCCAGATTTTCTGTTGCTGGACAAAACACTACAGGTTAAAGAAAGGAGAAAAGGTTTATTTTGCTCATGGTTTTAGAAGATTCAGTCCATGGTTGGCTGACTCCATCATGGCTGAAGGACATGGCTGGGCAAAGGTGCTTGGTTTATTGTGGCTAGGAAGTTTAATAGAGATCAGCATCAGAGAGGAAGAGGCCAAGGGCCATGAACCAGATTTAGTGCATGGCTGACCCAGCAACACTCAGAAATGTGCTAATCCATTTAATTAGTGCCCATGCCAGTCAATTTGACAAATTTAATAAAACATGCTACTCTTTGTCAACCACACACCCAAACTCATCTCCTTAAAGCCATACTTAATCTTCAAATAAGCACAAGTTAATAATTCAATTTAACACGATACAGCTATACAAACAAAATGCAATAAACCTTTCAAAAAATCTTAATAGTTCCAACATTTTTGAAAAAATCAGTCAGGGAAACTCTTAGTTATGAAATTCTGTAAAAATAAAAGTTACATAACCCCAAGGTACAATGGCACAGAGTAAATATTCCCAGTCAAAACAAAGGACTGATAGGAGAGAAAATAATTGTACCAAAACAAGACTGAAACTAAGCAGGGTAAACATTAAGTACAACAACTCCATGTCTGAAATCTGGGGCACAATGGTGAGGGCTTGATTGGCTCCATCTCTATGGCCTTGGGTTTGCAGGACATATGGCCTCTCTCTTGAACTGACTCTCCTAATTGCCTGTGGTTTTCCTCATCAAATATTTTGCTTTCCTGGCATCACTTTCTATGATCTCCACTGCATCTTTGGCATCCTTCCAACAAACAGCCTCATGCACTTTCCTCTCAGGGGCTCCTTGGCTGACCTCACAGTCCTTCCTTTAAAATGTGGGTAGAAGCCTCCATGATCCCAGAACTCATACATTCTGCATTCCAGCAAAATCAACATCATAAGGAGTATGCCAAGGTCTGCTTTCCATGGGAGCAGTATCCAGGCCCACTTGGACCATAGTAATAGCAGGCTCTGCATGAATGCAAGGCTGAGCATAGTGAAATGAATCCCAGGAGATACAAATTTCCTAGGAAGTCCTTCTTGAGCAGTGGTCTCAAGGACTATTTTCTCAAGTGCAGTTTTGAGTTTGTGATGGGTAAGTACTTACTGATTTCTGAAATTCCCTCAAGCTATCTTTCTTCTTATCCTCGTAGACAGTACCTGGTTTCTTTCATTGGTGGTAATCTCTTTAGCAATCATAAATTCTTTTGTCCTATCTTTGCCTATGGTTCTTTTGGGGCCAAAATTTAAAGTTTTCAAAATTTTTGCTCCATGTTTTGCCTTCCCTTCTCACTATAAAGCTGGTTGAAAATAGACAGGAGTACCCAATCCACAGCCTGAATATTGGGCTGCCTTGAAATTTCCTCCAGCAGATCAATTTGTCTACCATCCTTAATCTAAGTCTTCTACAAAGTCTCAGAACCTGGACAAAATGTAGACAAATCTTTTGCCAAAGTGTAACACATATGGACTCTACTCCAATTGGCAATGCAGTCCTTTTTCCCTGACTGAGATTTCTGTGTCTGGCCTTTATTGTCCATGTTTCTATCAGGATTCCAGTCTTCTGAGTTACTACCAGAATTGCTTATCAAACTCTGCTTACAACATTCTAGGAATTCTATAAATCTCATCTAAGAAACTTTCCAAACTCTTACAGCAAACCAGTTGCAAATGCTTCTAAACTTAATGTTCAAGTGCAGTCACAGCAATGGCCCCATTCTCTGTATAAATTTTCTATATTGGTCAACTTTCTACTGCTGGACAAAGTATCTGACAGCCACAACATAAAGAAAGAGTTGTTTATTTGGCTTACAGTTTCAGAGAATTGAGTTTATGCTTGGCTAACTCCAAGGCAGGAATATCACGGTAGAAGAGTAGGGCAGAGCAGAGCTACTTTGTTCATGATGTCTGGGAAGCAGAACAAGTGAACAGCAGCAGAGAGGAAGGGAGTAAAGGACCAGATATAGTAACCAAGGTCACACCTCCATGGCACACTCATGATCACACAGAGTGTCCTTTAATAATTCTCTTGGTGGGTCCCAAGCCAAGGAAGTTAACAGTTAAGCCTCACCATCACAATTACTCAATTCCATTTACTTTTATTTTAGGTAAACTTAGTGATAGCCCTACAAGAGATAGTAGGTGGAATAATTGTGGACCAGTCAAACCTGTCCTTTCTCCAGAATGCTTTTCTTTCTATGTCTCCATATTGACCATGCTAAAATCTGTACCTTCCCTCATTTGAAAATGTGCTTGCATATGCTCCTTCTATTAGTTAAGGTTTAACATATGCCATGACCAAGAAAGAAGAGTAGGATATTTTTCAGTTCTAATAATGAGAATAAAAAGTTCTGACACAAAATGCCACCCTGACATATGCAGAGTTCCTAACCTAACATTTGTGAATGTATTTGGAAGATATATTTATTTTTGAAAGATATTATTTATATTATATAGTGCACACATCATAGATGTACAGCTCAGTAGCACACTCAGGTAACTGATGACCAGACTGAGAAATCAAAGATCACATGTAACCCAAAAGCTGTACTGTTAAGATTTATTTCCAAAATAATCACTAGTCAAACAATAGATATTTTACACTAGGAATTAGTTTTCCTTACTTTTGAAGTTTACATAAGTGTAATTACAAAGTAGGGGTCTACAGTATCTGGCTTATTTTGATCAAAATCCCATTGATGAAATTTATTCCTGTTGTGCATGTAATTTGTTCTATTTCATTGTATACATCATTGCACTATGTGAAAATAACAAAATTTATTATTTTATTCTACTGTTACCATGCATTGGGTTGTTCAAAGTTTTGAGCTTTTAAAAGTAAAATTGTAATAAATTTTGTTATATTTGTTTTTGGTAAACATCTATGTGTTTCTCTATTAGGTTCAAATTGTTGGAAGATGGGATTTATATTTACTGTTATTGGATACTGATGTATTTGAAAGTTATTGTATTGATTTATAGTCCTGTAAGTGCTGTTTCAGAATTCAGTTTCTTCACATTTATACAAACAGGTGAAATTGTCAATTGTTTTAATTTAATCCTTTTAGCATGCACATGATGGCATTTCATTGTAATACTACTTTATGCTTTACTAATAGATATAACCATTGAGAGCATTTCATATGTGTATTGGCCATTTTGCACAGTATCTTTTCAAACCTTTTGTCTAATTTTTAAAAATTATCTGTCTTTTCCTACAATATTCTTCAAATGGGTGCCTTTTCTATAGCATTTATTTAAATATTTTTTTCAATGCAGTGTCTTAGTTTTACATTTTCTAGTAATGTCTCTTGAACCTCATCTCTAATTTTAATGCAGTTCACTTATCAATTTTTTTCCCTTTATGTTCTATGGTTTTGTGTGAGTGTCATGGTTATGATAAGTTTGGACATCCCAAGGTCAATAAGATAGTGTTACCTTCAAAAATCTTCGCTTTTATTTACTTCAATGAAAACATACATGAGGGGTTCATTTGTGTATGATACGAGGTTTAAATAATGATACTTTTTCTCCATATGGATATTTAATTGCCTAGAACCATTTATTGAAAGGAGCAGTCTGTCGACATTGCACTGAAAGATAACTTTTGAAATACAAATATCTGGAGATAGATGAGTTTGCTTGTGGTTTCTCTATTCTATGCCTTTGGCTTAACTTTCTGTATTGTGTCATTACCACTTTGAAAAAATACAATTATATAAGAACATTTGATAGATGGTTGTATGTCATCTGACTTTGATCTTCGAGACTAGATGGGTAATTTGGCTTATTTCACCAAAATAAGTTGCTGTGATTGGATAAAAAACTGATGCATTTGGGCAAAATTTAGATTTTTTTGACATTAAGTTTTCCAAACCAGGTATATTATATATTCTGTCATTTGTTTACACTCTTTTCATTAGTTCTATTTTTTCAATAATGATTTGCAGTTGTCTATATAATTTATATCAGTCTTTAGATTTATTGTCTTTGATTATTACTACACTATGTTGTATTATTTGTTAATCTCTATTTTTCTAATATATATTCAATTGATATTAACATTTTTATGCTGTGTTTATATTCAGCAACTTAGCAAATTTACTTATCAAATGTAACAGTTTCTTTGTATAATCTTTTTCAATTTATAGTGTATAAAATCACATCATTTGCAAATCTGCACATAGTAAGTCTGTTACGGTTTTGTGTCATTCTAATTTCACAGATTCTTTTCACTGACTTATTGCACTGGCTATATTTTTCAGACAAATATATCAGAAATTCTTTTGTTATTATTCATGAGAGACAGAAAGTTTTCAGTATTTTATCGGATATGAAATGTGCTCCAGATATTTTATAGCAGTGATGTTGAACTTTTTAGAGCTTTCAATGATGCAGTCAGCCTGCTGAGGCACACATGCTATAGGTTCACCACCACTGCTTTATAGACATCTTTGGAAAAGTAAAGAAGTTCTCTTTTATATCTCCTTTGTACAAGCTTCCTTTTTACCTTAAACAGGTATTCAGTTTTTCATATGCATCTCTTCTGAATTTATTGGACTAACCATATGATTTTTCTGTTACTTTGTTAATCTTATAACATTTATTGATTTTATACTGATAAACCAACTTTGCATTTGTCAAATACTTTGTGTCATACTCTCACTTTTATGTGTCACTATATTTAGTTTGCTTAAATTTTGTTTGTAAATATTTTACCTTTGTTTATGGAAGTGATTGGGATATACTTTTTCTATTTTTTGATATTCATATCTGACTTTTCAGGAGAATTCTACTGATTTCATTAGGTGAATTACAAAATATTTCTTCTTTTCCTGTTGTCTGGAAATGTTTGTGTAAGCTTTGTATTATATTGGACTAGATTTTCCTATTGGAGAATATTTACTAGAAATAAATTGATTTTATTTCTGTATACTTTGTAATAATAACTATTTATTTATTTGGCCAATTTTTATTTATGTTTTCCTAATATATGCTTGATTCATCAAGTTCTAGTTTTTAATCTTTTTCTGTTTAATTTTCTTTTCATCAAACTTCATGAGATAGTTAATGAAATTATTAATTTTTAACCTTCTATTTCTAATATATTTATTTACATCTATGAATTTCCTTTAGAATAATACCACACATTTTGATGTTTGTATATTCCTTATTCAATTCCAAACGTTTTATTCCCCTTATACTCTTTTGTTTGATCTTTATTTATAAATTTATTGATTGCTTTCCAATGTATTGGAGATTTTTATTTATATTTTGCTGTTTATTTCCATCTTAGTTTTATAAGTGCCAGAAAGTATATTTCACTTTTTTTAATGTTCCAAAATTCCTTGGAAAGAATATATGTTCCATAGCTGATGCAGTGGTCATTTCTATTACATGCATTCTTCTGTTAAATTCATTCATGGTATATTTAATATCAGTTTTACTTATTTTTTCAGTTCTTAAATTTCAATGTAATATCTTGAATAGATTTCAATTTTCTAGGGAAATTCTCCTATTCCCTACTTTATTGATACAATCTATCATAATTATTTAAAGTGTACATCTGCTAATTTTGTTATCTGAATCCCTGGTACTGTTGTTGCTTTTCTCTTGCTTTTAGTTTTTTATTGCCATCCTCTAGCATTCCTAATAATTTTACTGAATGCCAGACCTGGTGTATGAAAATTTTATTAATAATATGAGGTTGATTCATGTGCTCTTCTTTTCATGATTTTAACTCAGAGTCTGGATTATGTTTCATGGATTCTCTTCCTTGTTTGGTTTTTAACTTAAATTTTGTGTCCACTATCCCATGAGATTGTGGAAAGCTCTTCTCAATAGCTTCTGAATTTGAGGTGCACTTCATTTGACTTTCTTTTGGTTTGGTGTCTTGGCCGCTAGTCTGTGTCATTTGGGGAAGCGCCAAAATCCAAATTTTTACCTCTTCACTTCTTTAAGACTATGGAAGACTTGCATCAGTTTTCTAAGCTTTCATCTACAAATCTCTACTTAATATTTTCACTTCTTTATCTTATGCCATTGGGTAATCAGTAAATGCTCTGAGACAAAAAGCATCACCAAATACAAGATTCATCTCAGTATCCTTTCCTTTTCTTTCTCTCAGAAAACCCAAACTCTCAAGGTCTGGCTATTTTGGTAGAGCTTATTCATGCCTTCACATTTTTTAAAAATTTAATTTTGTATAGAAATCAGGTGTGGTGGCACATGCCTGTAATCCTAACACTCAGGAGGCTGAGGCAGGATGATCACTGTGAGATCCAGGTGAGCCTGAGTTACTCAATGAGTTCAGGACCAGCCTGCATGTATGGCAAGGGAAACATTGTATAAAAAAAAAACCAAACAATACTACTACTACTAATAATTTTGTATAGCTTTGAAACTTGTTCCTTTAAGATATTATCAGATAGAAAAGGTACTCAATAAATTTAAATTTCTTCTTTGCATTTCTCTTTTGTAGAATAAGATCATAATATCTGCTTGCTCTACCTCAAACTATGTGATATATTTTGCATATTAGAAAACATCATGAAAATTCAGAATCACTATCTCCTTGATTTAATATTCTTTTTTATTTTAAAACCTTTTTCTTTATGTTAAACTCTTACAGAAGCCAAGTTCTCTAAATTTAGAGCAAGGTTTTAAAATGACATTTCCTGCATTGATATCTTAAAAGATATATTATGATTTTTTTTCTAAAAAGAAAGCTATGAGAAAGTTTGTAGTATTCCTCATGTCTGTGTTATATTCCATTAAAGAAATACCCTTAAGTCATGGAAAATGAAACCTTCTTCCTTTATTTCCTTTTCATTTCTGGTTTCCCTCTTGAATACAAAAGCTTTTTCTGACTTTTCTTGTCATTTGCTTTCTGTGTAAAGTAGTAAATTTTTCCAGGAAGCCCACTGCATTCACACCACTGAGAAGACCTGAGAATATACTCTCTGCTCCCTAAAAATAACAATTCTCTCTCTGTTTTCCAGACCTGGCATGTTTAAGGAAACCACTTGCCCAGACATTTGCGGATTACCTTGCTTCATGCCTTTCATCACATCGATGCTCATCTCTACCTCCTAGGTCATCTCATAAGAGTACCAGGTTTTTCTCCTTTGTATTTGCTTATTTCTATGCTGCTTTTTCTGTAAATTATTGTGAACATTCACTTAATCATCTTTTGATAATCAGCAATCTGTGACATTTGAAATGTAAAGAACCTATCAGTGATGTCATTTTCAACAATAGCCATGGATCCAGTACCGTCTGACTGTGTGGCACATTGTCTGTTACCTGCATCAAGAAACTCTCCACACCACCCAGATTTAGATCATATATTGTGGATTTCGTTATCTCAAATTTTTTGACAATGTGACTATGATTCAGCAGGTAAGCCAGATAAAGAAGTTTAAGCATATGAGAACTGCCCTGCTTTAGTGTATTCGTGTTATTTGATATCTTGGTGTTTCCTTTCTATGCCCTGCTCCCTTCATGCCACTTCCTGTAAATCCTAGTATACTTTATATGAATGTATACATCTATTGTCTTTTCATTATTTAGATTTTAAGTAATTGCTCCAAGGTCCAACTCTTATCATAAAATCTAAGTCCCCTTAGGGGACTTGTTTATCTTTAGTGTTATGTTCATCTTTATCCCATAAACATTCAATGTACACTTATTAAATGATTAATAAAAAGACCTCAATGGGATGTTTCTTGAACTTTCAGGCACTTCTGTGAAGTGCTTTGAAAAATAAAATAATTATTAAATTATAACTTTATTATTTTATATTAAATTATTTGTCTCTTGCCTCTCTTTTTAATTCCAAACTCCCTTCAGGTAGCTTCACTGGGAATGTAGCAGATCCTTTAAATTCTAGATACTTATTGAAAGAGTACTCAACTTGGCAAGGTCTTGAAAAATCTGTATTTTGTGATCATAGTAATAGAATCCTTATATCTTTGTCTTTATTCTCAAGTAAATTTAAAATTAGTGTGTAAACTTGCTGTATACATCGAAGACATTCCTGAGTAATTCTCATTTCAAATTACTTTTTCTCATGAATCTTCTTTGGCATATTTTTAAGGTTCCTTTTTTCTTAATTTAGACCTTAGTGAGGAAACATATTTGACCTATTTCCTTTTAAGTGTGTATATTTTTTATTTAAATGTAAGATTTTTTAGTTGTATGATGACTACAGTATTTCTGATTTAGTAAAACCACTCTTGCCTTACTGTGATGCTATACCAATAAACTGATTCCCATTGGTCTACCCATTGTTATCTTCTTGTCATTGTTGTTGTTTTAATTGTGGAATTCATAGAAATATCTTTTAAGTTTGTCAATTATCATAATTATAATTATTTGTCAGTTATTATAACTCACTGTTATTTTACTTTTAAAAATCGCTGGTTGAACTTAAAACTTACAATTGTGTATAACAGATAAAAATTATTGTACTGATTAGAAGGGTTTTATTGTAATTGGGAAGATAAAATAAATTTTTAAAAACCACATATATAATAAAGCAAAGATTCATAGTGCCAAAAATGATATTTTATTAATAATGATTCTTCAAAGCATGTAACTGGGTATATGCTTTTTTGTTTTTTGTGTATTATATTTGTTTATACTTTATAACAACAGAAAAATAAGATTACTAGAATAAAGAGCCAATAGAGTATAATTGAAAACATACATAGAAATTTTTAAAAAATCATAGCTTTAAGTCTTAGCCTTAATATTTATCAAATGTATGTCCTTAAGTAAATCACCTTTTTGAGCCTCTGTATCTTCAACTGTTAAACAAAGCTAAATATAATATTCAAAAATTTGTTTTTTGATTTATTAGGCTAAAACTAAGAGTGGCACTTATATCTTTAACAGTGAAGTACCACTCTTACACTCTTAGTTCCTGTTACTTTGTGCCTTCTGCCTGTTTGTATCAGGATTCAAATTGATCATTCCTATTACAATGAGCCAATTAGGACAGTGATATTGACAATATAGCACCATTAATTAGGTGTTATTATGCAGCACAGTATATAGTAATATCTCTTAGGTCTTTCAAAGTAGCTGTTGATGTTTTCTGAAAGCTAATAATTAATTAGTTATACCTCTTTTTCAAGTACTGAACCAATTGACAAGCAGGTATAAGTGTGTCAGAGGGATTAAAAATATCACCTTTTCAGTTGGAAAGTAGGACTGGGTAATGTAAATACAAGCGAGATTCTTGGCATAGTATTTTTATCCTGAATTTAGATGTCATTCTCCATTTACAACTAGATAAAGTACACAGATAAGACACCTTGACAGCTGCATGAGATAACTTCAGACTTCTCTATAAATATCTTTGTGTTGAGAGAACGTCCAGATTCTGAATGTCTTGGACTGTAAACCTGCTTCTAGAGGAAAATCAGTATCTCTGGACAGGAGCACAAGTACATGCAGGAGTCTGCTTTCCCAGACATCACTTTAGCCTGTCCCTCTGGAACGGTGTGACCAATGTGCTTCCTTTGCTCATCTCTTTGGTTTCTGCCTCCTGCAGGGAAGTGTGCATGCAGGGTAGAGACAGAGTCCGGAATTGTTCCAAAACTTTTCCTTTCTAAAGAGTGGCATGCATGTCATCTTTGTGGAAACTTGGAAAAAAGAATGTGACTCTTTTTAATAGAAGTTATTATTTTTCCAATTCACAGATACAATCATTAGGCCTCATTGTGCTTAGGTTATTTGCACAAACTCTCATAAGGATTGAATGATAGAGCAAGAATTCAAATCCAAATTTTCCATACCATGCTTGCTTTTCTTTCTCCCTCTCTCTCTTTTCTTTCTTTCTTTCTTTCTTTCTTTCTTTCTTTCTTTCTTTCTTTCTTTCTTTCTTTCTTTCTTTCTTTCTCTCTTTCTTTCTTTTTCTCTCCTCTCTCTGTCTCTGTCTCTCTCTGTCTCTCTCTCTCTCTCTCTCTCTCTCTCTCTGTCTCTCTCTCTCTCTCTCTCTCTCTCTCTCCTCTCTTTCTCATATTTTTTGTATTTTGAGACAAAGCCTCACTATGTAGCCCAGGCTGGCTTCGAACTTGCAGCAATTCTTTGCCTCAGCCTCCTAAAACCTGGGATTATATATTCTTTAAAAGTAGATGAAGAAGCAGATAGGCAACACAGCTAATGTGACCAAAATGTTTTGGAGCATGATAGCTACAGACAATCATTAACTAGCACAGATATTTATCTATTTTTGAGGGTCATTATGCAGATAAAATTAACTAATGCACATTACAGTGATTTATAAACTTTAAGTTATGAACATATTACTATTATTACTATAAATAATGTTTCCCTAAATCAACTTTGTCTTCTATACCATAAGTCTAATAATGACTCTTGCTATGGCTACATCTCAGATTGCTGTGAGGCTTAATGTAGTAATGTACTTGAAAATTCCTTGTAAGCTACAAGACACTACACAAATGAAGCTTATTTTATTGATTTGTACATTAATTGTTAGTCCTCAAACACAAGTTAGTTAAAGCTTTAATAATGAAAATTTGAAATACAAAATCTGCTAGAGAAAGTTCTTATAAAGTAAATAGAGGTTGAGACCATAACTTCAGATGAACAAAATGTGGCTGTGAGGCTGAGTAGACTAATTGCACACTGCATTTTATTGATTTTGTGGTTTCTTTCTACTTCCCAGCTCGGTATGCAGAGAAGCTAAGAGGTGTGGACATCGGAAAACATTCATAGGGATCTAATTTATCAAGCTGAAGTCTCTCTTGCTAAACAAAAGAAGTGATTCTTGAACCAGAAGCTTGGGAATCACCTGGAATGTTATTAAGAATACAGAATATCACATCCTCACTTGCACCTAGTACATGACAATCTGAAGTTTGAAACTTCAAAATTAGTGCTTTATAGGAAGCAAAAAAACCAGTGAGTCATTATGTCACTAAAAGTATGTATGATTACTGGATTTCTATAATGAACTAGTAAAGTATTCTATAATACTATTTATGATATACTTAATATTAATATTAATTACCATGTTATAAAATAATTATTATTTAGAAAACAGAAATAGTAGACATCTGTGGAGGTTTTGTTTCATTTCATGTTTGTGCATTTTTTTCTTACTATATTTAGTTTCTTGTTCACCTTCAGTGTCTTCTCTGGATTTATTCATTTACTCAACAGTCATTTTTAAACAGAGTTGATCTACCAAACACTCTGCTAAATTCTGAGTACTTAATGGACACTGAGATAATGTGGGTTCTTTATATCATGATGCTTACTTTTTTTTTTGGTGCTTGTTTTTTAATGGGAAGAGATAGGAAAAAATAAACAGGTAGAAATGGAGAAAAGAGTTTCAAATATAACAGGATGACAGGGCAGGTACTGATGAGGAGCAGATAGTTACCTGGGCAGCCATCTGAAGTGGTTGCATTTCATCAGTTATAGAGAGATAAAATTACTGAATCACAAATAATTTAGGATTGGCTCATGGAAGAGGGACCTGTGATAAAGCATAAGAAAGAGCTGAGACTTTCTTGGATTCAAGCTATTTTTTAAAAATGGGATATATAGAACATATCCACCATGTACCTCTCACATTGTACAGACTATGCAGTACTTGTATGTGATTGGCAACACAAGTCTAATAAGAGTAATTGTAAGCTCTAAAAAATATGTGAAAGAACACAAGATAAGATGACTTCTACCCTCATTATCAACCAGTTTATCAATTTTGATTCTAATGTGCAGTTTGATTTATGTGCCCTGGGATAAGAACAGGGCTGTAGTCTATAACTGATCAGACTCGGTGGAAAGGGCCAACCCAGATCCAGGGCCCAGTGAAGCTGAATCCAGTCCATTCCTAATCCAACTGTGGATTGTGGCACATGGGGTGAATTTCTGCTGGAGGAAGGGACTACTCCTACCCAGTAAGTGAAAATTTTCTCTAACATGTGTGTGTTAGCTTCCTGTCACTATAACAGAAATAATCAACTGAGATAATCAACTTATAAGGGAAAAAGGTTTATTTTGGCTCACAGTTTCAGTCAGTTCATGGTCAGTTGGAACCAATACTTCATAGCAGGAGGGCATGGTGGAATAAACCCACTTACCTCATCACCCAGGAAGCAAAAAAGAGGAAGAGGAAGGGGCCACAGTCCCATTATCTCCTTTGGAAAGCATGCCTCCATTGCTCTAAGGACTACCTACTGAAGATTTTAAAATTTCCCAACAGCACCGCCTTGGTGACCAAGTCTTTAAAGTATGCCCCTCTGAGGGCATCCAAGTCTTTAAAGAATGCCCCTCTGAGGGGCATTCAAGTTCTAAACCATAATATTATTCAAAGACATGTGCCATAAAAAATACCTTTGGGAACATCAAGGCAAATGGTGCTGAGCCACCAACCCCAATTATAGGCCATACCACATATGCTGTCAACTCTTATGTGAAATCTAGACCATACTTATGAGGGAGAAGAGATTTTGAGAATGAGTTTTCTGCATATTGGAGATTTTTAGATTGTCTGATTTAGAAACCCTTATGAAAGCACATTCTGGACCATTCCATTAAAACCCAAGAATTCAAATCTATTGAATCAGGATTTAGAGTTACATTCTTTTATAGGCATATCAGGAGATTCTTATGCACAATAGAAAAATAAAATAACTACTCTAGGGATATCAGTTTGTTCAAATGATATAGACCAACCTTGTGATCTCTCTTATGCAGAATGAAGACAAAAATTACCTTGGTTCCATAACTTTCCTAAGAGACGAAGGAACTATAAACCTGCTAAGGGTCTGAAAAAACTCCCTCACACTCCTGTTATCCTCTAAGAACTTTCCTCATAGTTTTCCTGATACTTGGTGAGAAAGTGAACTGATTAATTGAAGCACACTTATAGGTGAATGGAATCTACAGGATTTAAAGGCATTTGCAGTAAAATAGCCAATAGAATAATTTATGAACTTCAAAGCGTCCTGACTCCTCATGCTTTACTTCTGGAGAGCCCAGTGCCCCAACCTCCACTTTACCAATGAGGCCTTGTCCTTGGAGAAGCCTTGACTGATCTACCACTTCCCTACCACTCCTCTCCATCCTAGCCACAGGACACTGTTCACGACTTTCAGGGACCCAACTCCAGTCTGATGTTACCTTGGTCATTTATTTGTTGACTTTTGTTTTTTGTCCATCCCACTGGGAGGTGCACAATACCAGAATCTCAACTTCGTCCCCCTTTTTAGTGGTGGCAGATCCAGTGCCTGGCTTGGAGGAAGGAGCCCATCAGTATATACTTGTTATATAAATAAAAACAGAGACCTGGGCTTCTGTATAAGCTTAGGGTTGAGATATCTACTTGGTTCCTTTTAATTGTGTTTTGAAATGATGATTCTTAATTATAGTGATGTTGTAAGTGAAGATGGCTTTAGTATTAAGGAAAAGTCGGAGTGCTTCAGAATTAAATCTTAGAGCAGTATTCATAGGCATCTCTGGAAAGAAAGTGTGTCTAGTTAAAGAATTCAGCATCTAGAGCCACAGAAATTGCTGGAATAACTGACTTTCCCAACATTTTAATTGCTAATTTGTAATGAAGACCCATGAAAGCAACCTGATGTTTGTGTAGCTTCTCTGTACTGTTTAGGGAGGAGACTCCCCCTGCTTTCCTAAAAAAGATGCATGTCTGGAGGGAGGCGAAACAGTCATTAATCCTGGAAGATATTTGTCCTCCTTTCTTTTGACATTTTATTGCCCTTTAACTCATTTGTGAAAGATATCAAAGCAGAATCAGACCAGGGAATAAAAGGCCTTTTCATTAAACTGGCCGATCTGCATTAGACCTCTTTGTTTTCCCTCAAAAAAAAATCTTTTATGGCTACATGAGGAAAGAATTTATGAAGAAAGAAAATTAGGTCATTTTGATATCAATGAAATAACAGTGAAACTATCTGAATTTAATTTAGGAAGATAAAAGTATCTCCAAGCTGATATTATAAAATTGTTCCTAGCCCAAAACATTAACAAGGTTAAAAAGAAATAGTTCTGTCAGTGGTAGGGTCTATTATTTAGAACATAGGAAAAACAAAGGTAACACTTTTTCACATTTTTTAGGGACAATGATAGCTGCTCCTTTTTTCTATTTGTTCTTAAGTCTTTTCTTTCTACAATACTCCTTTCTGCTAAGGACTTGGCGGACATACATACAGAAGGGCTGTGCTTGTGAAACAGGCATCAGAGTTTCTGATGTCAGGAGATTTTGAAATAGGATATTTATGACTATGATTTGCTACCTACTTGAGTATTTTAATATAATTCCTTGGATTAGAATGTATTTCTATGAAATTTTAATTGTATTTCTTTTATTAGTCTTAATTTTAATTAGGTAAAAAATTACAAATACATAAAAATAAAAAATGAAAAACATAATCACTTATAAAACTTGGACCAGGGATAAATACTTGATATTTCAGTATATTCTCTAACATTATGCTTTTTTCTTTTCCCTTCATAGAATTTATCAAGAAGTGAGGTCATATATTTCCATACCTAATTTTAGTCTCTCTTCATGGGAACTACCATTTTCCTTGAGAATTTCTGAAGTCTGGCTTGTGCTCAGGAGTCAGATCATTATCTGTCCTAAATTCCAGTCTTTCCTTCATCCTTTCCCAGCCCTGCCAGAGGAGCTGATGTTTCTCCTCTGGCGATTTCCTCTGTGCTGGACATAGCCCTCCTTAGGGCTCACTGTGGCTCCCAGAGCCAGACTCATTTGTGACTCCCTGGGGCACTCTTAGGCTAGAACACATTAAACAGCCTAGGTGACTTGGTCTCAGTAGATCATTTCTAAATATTTTCCTTTGCACAGAGAAAAGGTTGAACACTAGAGAGGAAGGTGGTGTCTGTACATATCATCCAAGCAATTTATCTCTGGTACCAGGCTTACATTCCGTCTTCTGCACTACAAATTCCTGAAGTTATCTGGATCATCATCTTTACGAGATGGCTTAGCATTCAACAATTATACATATGTGTTCCTTGGAGATTTTAAATTGAACACTAGAAGCTTGTCAAAATATTCCTTTCGAGCATATGTAATACTTTACTTGAAAAGATGTCTGATTAATTACATTTTCTCTATCTCATTACATTTTATGTGGTATTCTAGCTGTTCTATTACATTAGAACTCTGAATAGCTGCTGAAAATTCTCATCCTTTAATCTGGCTTCTCTGCTGCCAATCACTGTCCTTGAAGGAGGGAAGAATATTTATTCCTTGTCTCTTCAGTTCAAGAGTAGGGCAGACCCTTTCCTTAATTCTATATAAGGCTGTGATGACTTGACACTTATAATAAAACTCTACTGTGTTTCAGAAATGCATGTTATAAAGTAAAACATGAAGAATAGTTTACTAAGTTCTATCAGATGTGGCTACCAAAAGGCCCTCAGGCTTATGACAAAGGAGTTCTTATTTGGGCACTCCACTGCAAACTGCACTTCTCCTTTCAGTGGGCTTGTCCATGTCTTTTGAAGTTCCTGAAAAATTTCTAAAAATAAAATGGAATGATAGTACTTTCTTACTACCTAAGGTTTATCTTCACAATTCTAATTTCCTCTCCTAGAACTTATCATATTCTGAGATATGTGGTGTAAATAAACCCCCCTTTATGTGGAACTCTTCCTGCATACCTAGGTGGATCTAGTTGTCTAGCCCTAGAGAATAATCAAAAACCTCCATCTAACACTTGTGAAGTCTTAAGAGTCCAATATATGAAGTCTAGGCGCTTTGGTGGGTTTCCTTCAGTCACTCTTATTCCCTGAATGGAACAGTCACACTGCATCTCTGTGCTCTTCATCTGATTTTCACCTCCAGGTTTTCTGTGAGCAAATGCTTACATAATGATATGTACATGCATGTGTGCATAAACACACACACATTCATCTCTAGGATAATTAGCATAATATCCAGGCATAAGTTATGTTAAATTTTTAAACAACAAGGAACACTCTTACCAAAGATGCCAAAGAAAAGTTTAGAGATGAAACTGCTAAAAATATGCATAATTTACTTTCCATTCTCAGCATAAATATTACCATTCAGCAGTCAGGTAAATATTGGCTTCATACATTTCCCCAAGGTAATGAAGGTAGACTTGTTGCATATTTGTGAAAGTGAGATCATACAAGTGGATTTCACATTTTTAGAAATACCAAGCTTTGATTCCATATACTTCACAGTACTTATTTTATAAAATTAATGTTTTACTCTTTATTGAGTTTGATGTAATGAAATTTCACTTAATTTTGTGTGTATTTTCCCATGTTATTAACCTTTTAAAAAAGATCTCATTTTGTGGCTGCATCCATAATGTAGATGTGTAGTAGCTTATTTTATTACATCTCCTTTGGGGGAAACTTGTACATTTTCTTTGTTTCTGCTCTGAACATTGAAATGGTTATTCACGTATCAGATGCTTTACCTGCTTTGTTAATGTTTTTCTTTCAGATGTGTGCTTTTGAGTAGAATTACTGTAATAATCTATGTTATGTTGATCACCAGGGATGATCATAAGGATGCCTAGTACATAACGATGCGTCCTTTTCTGCAGAGCTAATGGGGTTAATAATTTAGAATTACTGCTAATGAACAAGGTTTGTCAAGGCTGTTGTAGTTGCATGTGGGAAATTCGATAATACCTTAAATTATATAACTAAAAGATCCTCTTTAAGCAGTATTTATATAAAGCTATTGGTATTTATTAATGACATAAAATTTCAATTATAAAGTTATCTAGTAATTACAATAACATTATTTGCAAGCATATAGCTGCTCATGACCTGACAGAAGTATTGGAAAAAGAGGCAGGTTCTGGGAGAGGTTCATGCCACTCTGTAAGAGCAGCCCTTGCAAGGCTTCCAGGAGCCTCCTTCTTCTGACCAGGAATGGAAGTGGGCACCAGGGAAAGCGAGCTGTGCATCCAGGGGCAGTGGCACTGGCAGTTGCGATTTACTTCCTTTGCAGTGCAGTCTGCGGAGGTGACAGTAAGTGCAGCGCTCACACCTGAGGCTTGTGTTTGATTAGCTCGAGTCTTGTGCTTCTTCCTCCCAAACATTCCCTTTCCTCAATCTTCTCTGCACTGTCATCAAATTTCATTTGTCTGTAGTCAAATTGATGGTTTCTCTGAAGTTTCATTAAAATGTTGATTTCTCTCAGTTCTTTCCCAAGGTTCTGCTTTTTTTTTTTTTTTGTCCTTTTCGATTGGTTGAATCCTTGATGGAGTGAATAAGCATTCAGGACTTCACATAATTCCACAGTCACTCTCTGTTACCACTCAGTGACATTGTTATGAATGGACAGGGGTGATTTAAATGCCATCTCCTCATGTTTATTCCTTCATTCCATTAATTGACATGATCAGGGGAAAACTTAAACCTCTGCGAAACACATTTAAGTGTAATCTCTCTTGTTCTTTCTTTCTTTATATAGCATTATACATATGGTAAACATCAGGTATATATATAGGAATTCCTTCTCTGCTCTGACACTCTTATAGTTTAATTTAACAATGTGAATTAAACATTTAGCTTAGATGTATACTATAAAGTCCATAAAGTTATAGGTTTAGAAAAAGGTTTCAGAAAAGGTTAAATAAATATTTTATGCTACAAGACACTGTATGCATCTGCATCTTCATTTTGCATGTTTAAGCACAAAGAATGCAGATAAAACTTAATATTGATTACCAAATGTTCTGTATTTCCATGTGGCTAGGCACATGATTTACAATAAACCTTGCTTACCCCAGGAAGAAGACCTGATAGAGGCTTACAATTGGGAATTATCACCATATATTGCACTGGGCATAGTCTTTTGGTATATGAGAGGACACATTTTACTATGTAACAAATATCAATGCAATTTCAAGCTTACAATATAAGCATGACAAAGTTTCATAGTGTTAAATATAGTATTTCACAAAGTTTCACATATTAAACACTTATGTGTTTAATTGTTGAAGTTTTATAGAATTTTAATGTATTTTTTGAGATTCCACTTAATACTCAATTCATAGTACAGACTGAGTGATAATTGTAGATTTGAGAGGAAGTCATCTCTTTTCCATTCAACAATTATGCAATAAATATCTCTTGAAAACCACTACTTGACAGTCATTATTTTAGACAATTGAGGCGAATCTGTAAATAAAACATTAAAATTCCCTCTCTGACTATTATACTAAAAACAAATTTTACTGAGTGCTCTCCAGTTATAGGAATGGCTCATTCCTTCCTTTTTGTATACATGATGGTAGGTTTTGTCAGAAAGGTTGTGAAGTAAATGAGTTACAGGAAAAATATTTGTACTAAAATACCATTGTTAATCATATCCATCATGTTACATATGACCAGTGAAAAGCAGAAATTTAAAAAATTGCAAAACTATTATTATTGTTATGGCTTTATGCCATATTAAGAAATTACTAATATGCTGTGAGTATAGGACTTTTGATTTGCCCAAGGATATGTAGAATTACAGGTTTTGGTTAGAAATGAAATTAACGTAATTGATTTTGTTGGGAAGGTTTTAAGATGATTTACATTATACCCTAGTGTTTATCCTCCTACAAAGCCAAAGAACATCACTATTAACCTGAGAGTTGTTAGCTGATTTATGAACCCTTTCAAAAAGAGTACAGAATTTTTTTCTTTACAAAATGTGTATATAAAAACAAAAATGCATGCAAGTACACATACATCTTTTAGCTCCCTAATTCTTCACCAACCCATTTCCCAAAAGATAACTAAGAATGTCATTAATAACAAGCATAATGTCCATCTCAAACTTATTTGAACTACTTCAAAATCTTGTGGCCTGATTTGGATATAAAAAATAAAACATGTTTGTTTTTTCAGTTATCACAAAACTCAAGAAGACATCTTAATAAGTACTTTTTTTTACATATCTGTAAAGCTTTCAATTTTAAAGAGCTAAAACCAAACAAAGCAAAAGTTGTCAGATTTTTGATCCATAATACCCAATAATGCACTTTATGTCATGTAACTTTTGCCTTAGTTTCTGCAGCAAAAATTCCTCCTCTTGATTTGAAAGTTTTTTCTAAATTCCTTATTGCATGCCTGTATCGCTGTCCCATTTTTGAACATTCTCTTATGTAAGGATTGCCTTTATTATTCCAGCTCACTTGGCCCCTCCTATTCTCTTCAAAGAGCCTTTTAAAATCTAGTTCCTTATATATCTGTAACATTCTGTCATTATTTTCCTTCCTGTTCAATCCAAACTCCAAGATCATTATACCAACTATTTGCATGCCAGTAAACAATATTTTTGTTTGTGTTTTTGATGACTCTGGCCTACTCCTATGCTCACTCACCAGACTGTGGTAGCTTTCGGAGCTCAGCTACTAAGCTTGCTTACCCAGCTGGGTCTCTGCACAAGGCTGTCCCATGATATGCCAGCTCACTCCCCTCAAACTGAGCAGTACAAAAGTGAGTGAGAGACCACTCCAAGACAGGGTGACTTCTGCCAGGTCTACTCATTAGGAGAGAATCAAGGGGAAATAGTTACATACAGAGATGAATATTAGGGTAGGTCATTGGGGCCATCTTAGAGTCTATGTATTAGACTTCACCTACCACAGAGAGAAAGAATGATCCATCTAAGAAAACATAAAATGAGATAGTAGAAGTAAGCCAAATATATCCACAATATAAGCAATCAGTGTTCCATTATACAAAAATTATTCATGTATTATATTCAAAGTATAAAATGTAGCTGGTGAAAGAGTAATAATGGCTGTCATTTGCAAATAATCTGATTATTTACATAGAATATCCCTTAAGTTTTTATACTGTTTGAACTTACTAGACATTTGTACTTTATAGTAAGTTTCTAGGATTCAGATTTTAGGTTTTAGGATAAAAATTAAATATATAAATGTATCATATTTATCCTTCTTTATAGCAAAGTAGTATTCCATTCTGTATAGATAACATATTTTCTTTATCCATTCATGGATAAACTGGCTATTTTCAAGAATTTAGATATGAATTTAAGTGAAATAAACCAGATACATAAGCTTAAATACCACAGGATATGTCTCATTTGAGTGACACAAAGTACAAATAAAAAAGCAAAGCAAAGGAGTAATAGAAGAAAATGGAGAGATAGATCTTTTGAGAATACGAAGGGATTCAAGGGATAGAGGGCTAGGGAGGAGGGGATATGTGTCACATATATATATCAAATATGCACAATGAATATAAACATTAGATGTCCTAAATGTAAACTAAAATAATAACAGTAAGGAAAATGAGGACAGGGGATTTAGAGATGGAAGGAGAGAGTTGGAAGGGGAGAGGAAGGAAAATAAGAAAGCATCAAGATGTGTGTTACATACATGTAACTACTCCCTAAGAAGAATGTAAACTTCAGGTACAGCCAATACATACTAATAAAAAAGTATCAAAAAATTAAATGTACAAAATCTTAATATGATAAAGAAAACACTGTACACCAATGACAAAACAAATTAGAGACTATAGGTGATAAAATCTTTCTCTTACAATAGAAAAACAATTTATAAATTTTCCAGGAATAAACATGACAAGAAATATTCAGAGTTTTGAGGACAAAATTCAAAATAATGATGATTCAAAATAATGATATAAAAGACCTTAAATATGGAAAAATTTGTACTTGTTCATAGATTGGAAAATACCAGTATCATCACAATGCACGATGTCAATTTTCTTCAAATTAATATATAAAATAGGATGTCACTGCTCTTGCCAACAGGATTTTTTATGGAATTAGAATTATTACCCTAAAATTAACATGGAAGAAGAAATAGGACAGTTACAGAAGTTTTGATTAATAAGGTAAGGATACTACTTAGATTTAGAGATTTGGATTTATGAAACTTAGAATTAGGAAACTGCTAAAACTTTTATCAGTGCCACAAAATAAACTATCACAAACAGACCTACAGAAATAGAATTTGATATTTAACAGAGTTGACCATAAGTAAAGGGAAAGTGTTATATTGTTTTACACATATTGATAGAAAATAAAAAATAAAATAAAATCAGATGTCTTTTTCACAACACACACCAATAATTTTCAGGTAAATTAAGGTTCTGAATGTGGAGGTAAATTTTATTGCAAACTTTTAGGTAAGATAAGCTTTCTTAAATAAAATTAAGAACAGTACAATCAATAAACTATATATACTTAACCACAATTACTTTACATGCTCGACAAAAATACCATTCAGACTGAAGGGAAATTCTTTGGAGTGAGAGTAGTTTCTCTATTACACATGAAGCACAGATTAACTACTAAGGATCCCTCCAAAGACAAAGACCAAGACCAACAACGAAATATGAATATGTACAAATATATAGATAATTTAAAAGGCAGGGAACCCAATAAAGAAAATATGGCCTATAATCTCATGGTAATGGAAACAAAAGCAAAATTTGTACTTAACAGTCATTTAGTGTCTATTAGGTTAGTGAAAATTGACAGAACTAGGTATTGGCATAGATATCAAGGTGCAATGCAACTGTTGCAAACAAAAACCATTGTTTAGAAGCATAAGTTAATAATTGTTAATGAAAGTGAAGATGTTTTTACCATATAACCATTAAATTGTACTTCTTCAGATATGCATAGAGAAAGTGAATAGGCTTTAGTGCATACGAAGATCCAAGAATGTTTGTTGAGACCTCGCTTTTAACAACTAAAACTAAAAATATTCCAGATGCTTGTCACTGAAGAATATGCATCTAAATCACATTATACGGCAGTTATAAAATAATTCTACAGTGTTTAAAAAGAATAAATATCTTTTGGCATATCTAAATGTTAGATGTATTGAGTCAAGTGAAAAGGATATTACAGAATAAATATTTGCTAACATTTATATAAAATATAACAACTAGCAAAATAACAAATCATAAGGCTTGCATCTAAATATGTATTAAAATTATATATATGGGATTAATAAACACTCAGTTCACAACACCAATGACCTCACACTATGGTTTGGATGTGTGGTCCCTAAAGGTTTATGTGTGGTATGCTTGGTCTCCACTGTGACAGTGTCAGAGGTGGGACCTCATAGCAGGTCACTGGGGCCACTGCCCTTTGGAGGGGTTGATGCAGTTCTCAGGGGACCCTTTACAGTGGTTTGTTATAAGACAGCAAGACAGAGCCTTTCCTTCTGTCTGGCTGCCTGTCTCCCTGTCTCATCCCTCCCTCTTGTATGTGATCTTGTCATGATGCCAACCGCCACCCACTGTGTCTTGATGCAACCAGAGGGTCCCTCACAAGATCTGGCCCAGTGCTGTTTGGGGTATCTGCCTCCAAATCTGTGAACTTAAAAAAAAATCGTTTTTTTTTTTTTTTTTAAAGAATAGGAAGACTTTATTGAGAGAAAGATAGCTGCTGTCTGAGAGACAGAAGGGGGAGAGGAAAGTGGGTTGCCTACCCACCTTGTTTCTCAAAGGTGAAAAAACATCTTTTTTATAAAGTAAAAAAACCTGAAGTATTTTGTTATAGCAATATACAATACACTAATACCCCTCTTAGAAGACCAACAGATAATGACAGTTATATATGTTTTTGGAAAAAGAGGTCTGATGTAAAGAAGAATTGATAAAGATGGGCATTGGTGAATATATGCTCATTACCTTAATTCTGTATTTATTCTGGTTACTTAAAGTAATTCAAAATATATTTTAAAAATTAACATTCTTCTTGAACTTTTCCACTAACATATTGGTAGTCTGGAGCTATTGTTAATGTGTACCTTGAATCCTGTATTTGGCAAGTGTTGAAATTCTCTGCCTTCAGCCTGACCTTCCAGCTTGATTCTAGCCTATCCCCTACTATGATTAGTAGGAATATCTAATTTCCTTCCACAATAGTTCTATAATATCAAGTGTAGGCCTCTTTACCAGGCTTTCAAAGCCTTCCAGAAGCTGCCATGTCTGCTCATCTTTATATCCTTTCTCTTCCCCAGGGACCCTGTACTTTAATTCATCATAATTACCTACTGCCTCTTTATCATTTTACCATCCCAAAGCCTAATGTTTGACCAAGGCATAGTTCAAAGAACATAATTCCCATGATCCTTTTCATACCACTTCAGCTTATACTGATACTATTTTCCCAGAGTCTGTATTATTCATTAAGTCATTATTGTAGTACTTTCTTTTTACATATCTTCAACTTGGGTTACAGAATTTGGTTCCAGATACTTAACTAACTCCATGAGGGACAGGAAATGTCTTATTTTCTTTTGTTTTAATCACAGGGCTAAACGCATACACAGACACACACACACACACACACACAGACACACACACAATCCTCTAAACCAGCTCCTGTTCCACGATGTTCAAGTGAGACTTGGGCTGTCAGAGTAAAATCTGGAATATTCTTAACTATTTCCATTCATTTAGCCTCTAGTCATAAAATCACCATTAAATCTTATTTTGCAGTTTGATTAGTATATTTCCAATCCATGTGTTTATCTCTGCTTTCACTGAGCATCCCTGTATAAACCACTATTACTTTGTACAGGAGAGGAAGACAGGTATTATAATATCAAAGCTCATTTATCTTTGTGATAATTTTAGAATGAGGAAATTTTGCTGTTTATTGACAGGGGTCTACATAACTACTCATTCCCTTTTATATCTTATATTAACCCAGAGTAGACTATAAAAATTAAATTAATCATTCCTCTGCTTAAAGCCCTCAAATAGCTTTCTCTTGTCCCTTTAGATTCCCAAATCCTAAATGTTAGCCATATAACCCCTACCTACTTCTCCAGCCTCATCCAAAGTCACCCATCCCTAAGCTTCTGTCATTCCCAAGACACTATATTCTTTATCCACTCAAGGCTTCTACAATGTTTAATCTGTCTCCCAACATCCTTCACATTGGCAAGCTCTACTTATCCTTCACAACTTATGTTAAATACATGTTTTTCAGTGACTCTTTCTTTAACACTCCCTCTACCCATTCTGCTCAATTTGGTATAATTACAGTAGTTCATTATACTTATCCTTTGTATACACTCATAAAAATGTAACTACATTACATTACGTTTATGTTCCATGAATCTATAAACTTCAAAGTTGGCAAGACTCTGATTTCTTTCTTACTATATGTCCAAAGACTAACACAATATTGCACATTACTTTATACATATTCATTGGAAGCATTAATTAATTCTTAAAGATATTTATTAATTAGTTTCAAATGATTATAATTTATGATATTTTCTTTGCCTTTTTCCCTCTATTTATTTCTATTTTTTTTTTTTTACCATTTGTTGTCATGCTATGCTTAACAATTGGAAGAAAACAAGCTAACCAAACAAAAAGAACATATTTCCTCAAAGTCCACAGAAAATCAGATCTAAAGAAATAAAAAATTGGCACCTGGAAGGAAGCTCCCTGCCTCCATCCCAGGTTCCTAGGGCAGAGAAGCTCAGCCGGTCCCAGCATCCAGAAGGAAGCTTCCCTGCTGCCATCCCAGGCTCCTAGGACAGAGAAGGTGAGCTGTGTGGGCCCCAGAAGCAGCCCCCCATGGAAATGAGAAAACACATAAAAAAGCCTCAAAAACAGAGTTCCAGATCACCTATAGCAACCCCAAAGGGAAACGAGATGGAACAATCTGATACTCAACCCCCTGGACTCTCTGAACTGGCAACAAAAGAGGATCTGGAAAAAATGAAATCAGAAATAATTACTCAGATAACAGCAAAGATCTTGCTCATGGTGCAAGACAGGATTAATAAATCTAGAGAGGACACAGATAAAAAAATAGAGGATCTGAGGAACATGATGGAACCCCAACATAGGAAACAAATGGAATCCATAAAACAGATGCAAACAGATTTCCAAGAGATTAAAAACTCCATCGAAAGTCTGCACAGCAGAATGAACCAATGTGAGGAGAGAATTTCAGATATAGAAGATAAGATTGCAATTAATGAGGAGGAAAAGAAAAATTGCTTTAAAATTGTAAGGGAACATGAGAAATCAATCCAGCAGCTGCTGGACGATGCAAAGAAGAATAACATAAGACTGATTGGAGTCAATGAAGAAAGAGGAGAGAGTGCAGATGACATAAAAAAACTGATCACAGAAATGATGGCAGAAAATTTCCCAAGGAGGGGAAAAGAACTTGACATACAGATAAGTGAGGCATATAAGACCCAAATTAGCCTTGATCAAAAAAAATCTACACATAGGCATATAATAGTTAGGATTCCAGAAATCCAACAGAAGAACAAAATTCTACAAGCAGTGAGAGAAAAGAAACAAATCACATACAAAGGAAAGCCCATCAGAATCACAGCAGACTTCTCAATGCAAACCCTCAAGGCAAGAAGAGCTTGGAGTGATGTATTTCAAGCCCTAAAGGAAAACAGCCTCCAACCCAGATTGATGTACCCTGCAAAACTATCTTTCAAAATTGATGGAGAAATAAGATGCTTTCATGATAAAGAGCACCTCAGGAACTTCATGAATACCAAACCGGCACTCCGAAAAATTTTAGACCCTAGGAAAAGACAATGAGGATCACAACCCCAGGAAACCCAGCAGAATGAATCCATTGGGGGTGACAAATTAAACACAAAGGGGGAGAATCCAACAAAAAGAAAAAGTCATGACAAGGCTTTTAAAACTTTTAACTTCATCTCCCTAATGAGTGTATAATTCAATCTCATTATTGTACTGATGAGTATTTTTCTGATTCTAGAGTTGCACACCATTCCTTTTGCTATACTGGCTATTTATCATCTTATGTCTACATTTTAATTGGGTTGTCTATTAATGAGCTGTAAGAGTGGTTTATATATTCTGATCACAGGTTATATGCATTGTAAATATGGTCTGTTAAAGACTACTTTTCATTTTAATGATATCATTTAAAGATCCACATTTTGATGGAATCTCATCAATTTTTTGTTTTATACATCATGTCTTTTGTATCCTAGGTAGTTCTTGCCTACCCTGAATTGATAAATATTTTCCCTTATAATTTCTTCTTAAAGTTTCACACTTTTAGGCTTTCTTATTTAGGTTCATAGATCCCTTCAAGTTATTTTCATGTATGGAAAACAAGGGTTGAGGTTAATTTTTTATAAACGGATACCAGGTGTGCTAGTGCTGTTTTCTGAAAACACTATCTCTTCCTCGGCTCTTGAATCAAGTTTATATTCTATAAAATGCTAATGTTAAATAATCTTTCAAAACTCAGTGGACCATATATGTGTGGTTCTATTTCTAGATTCTCTGTTTTATTCCAATGATCTATATGTCTTTCCTTACACCAACACTGCCTTGATTACTGTAGCTTTAGAAGAAGTCTTAAAATTAGGTACTAAATGTCTTCCAACACTGTTTTTGTTTTTGTTTTTGTTTTAACTTTTCTAGGTCCTTTGTACTCCTACATATCTTTTAAATTCAATATCCAATTCTTCATTTATAGTAAGTATACACAGACCTGAATTTTTATATATACCTTGTGTTTTCTAATCCTGCTAAATTCAAGTACAAGTTCTTGGGGCTCCTAGAGATTTCTTAGTATTTTCTCTGTAGATGATCATTTCATCTGCATATAAAGATTTTGCTTCTGCCATGCCAATCCTATCCTAATTGTGTCATTTTATTGCCAGGCTATTTTGGTGGGGACTAGGTTTCAAAGTTTAATGGACAGATAAAGAGTAAGCATATCTGCCCTTGTTTCCCACTGTATCTTCTCCATTCATATAAAGTGTTCTCACTGGAAGTATGGGTATATGTCTTTAATCTGTTGAGAAGTTTCTGTTCTACTTCTAGGCTCCTGATAGCTTTTACCATGAACAGCTGTAGAATTTAGTCCAATACTTTTTCTCCAACTAGTGACAGGATCACATGGCTTTTTCCTTTCCTCTGTTAAAATGATGACTTTTGGGGGTGGATCTTCCAATGCTGAACCAACACTGACATCCCTATAACAAGACCACTTTCTACATCCTGCCAGAACTGACTTCTAAGAGTTTTGTTAAACAAATTTCTATCTATGTTCATACTTTTTTCTTCTATTATCTTTATCCAGTTTTAGGATTAGCACAATGTTGAGTTCCTAAAATGAGGGGAGAAGTTTTCCTTCTTTTTTCTGCTTTGTTTGATATAATTTATCAGTTAAAATGTTTATGAGCCTGCTGTTGTCATAGAGGTAGGTTTTCAAGCTAGGAATATACTTTCTTTAACAAGTGCTATTCAAATTTTATATTTCCCCCAGAGGTAGTTTCATTAATTTGTCTTCCAAGGTACTTCTTAGAAGTTGTCAAATTTATTTCAAAAAAGATTTTTGAAATATGCTTTCTATATCCTTTTAAATTCTGTAAAATCTGTGGTAATGTCTCCTAGATCTTAATATTGTAATTTAAAAAATGTATAACTGATATTGTGTAACAGGAAGAAAAGGTCTAAAAGAGCAGGGGAATTGTGAGGGGTAGGCGAAGGGCAAAAAGGGAAAGGAAAAAATATGAGAAGAGGAAAAAAATGGAAACAAGGTCTTTGCAAATAGGGAAGGTTGGAAGGGGCGAAGGGAGGGCAAGGGAAGGGAAAAAAATAAGAACCAAGAGACTCATGTAACGGTACAAGATCCCAATGACGAATGTAACTGTATTTTATACCTAAAATGTACCAATAAAGTTAATGGGGGAAAAAAAAGAAATAAAAAATTTAGCATTTTAAGTAACTTTTTTTTTTTTTTTTTTTTGGTACCGGGGATCTAACTGAGGACCTTGTGTCTTCAAGGCAGATGGTGGAAACACTGAGCTAAATCCCTGGCCCTTAAGTAACTTATTTTTGATTTTTCTAAAGTTTCAAAAGAGAATTAAATCCTTCATAAGCATTGCTCATTTCTTCCTCAAGAGCAACACAATTTAGTGTGAGGTATCATTGATTCTTCATTTTTTTAAAAACGGGAGTTTACGGAAGTTAAAGAGGAATCAAAATATTTACCAGAGTAGCATTTACTATTTAACAAAATAAAAGCAAACACAATCTCATGCTTGATTCTTCTGAAACATGCTCTCCTACCTGGACCTTTCTTTAATATTTTCTTTAACCATTTGCCCTGCTTGCATCTGAGCTCTTGTGTTACATTAGTCCTATGCAATGTTTGGAAATAATAACAACTCCACTCTCAAAATAGAAAAGGAGAGAAAAAAAGAACAATGTACATTTCACACTCTGCCATGTTCCGGCTCCTCTGGGTGATTAATGATAATGGCCATTTGCCCAAAATATAGACTTGGTTCACAAATGGGTTTGGGAAACAACTTTATGATAAATGTGAAAAATATATTCTTCTTCTATGGCACATACCTTTTTTATACATAAAGTAGAAGGCATTCTTAAAATCTATTCGCGCATAATAATGCATGAAATTACAGCTTTTGTAATACTGTGTATTGAAAGGAAGTGGTTTAATTTGGTCAACAAAGAACATGGGTTATTTTCTTTAGTACTGTGAAAATGATGTTTATTGATACCTTATAACTTGCAGAGTTTTTTTTAAAGGAAATATTATATATTGCACAATGATAGTTTATTTCATGGTGATTCAACTTGATATGAAAGAGAGAAATTTGAAATTTCCATCCTGATGGAACCTACTTATTTATATAACGTTTATAGGGATGAGTTTTAGACCAAAAAAAGGTTAACTGGATCAAAAGGGAAATTATCATTGAAGAATTGGGTCTCGCTGAGAGTAATACATTTCTCACACTCCTTTAAATTGTGTTTTAACTTCACTTGGTGGAGAAATAGCTCTGCGTGACCCATTTTGTATATGATAAAATGTTCTGGGCCTTCACTGAGGTAATAGTGGAAAGTCAGTTCCCACTATTTGATATGCATCTGATTGTTCCTCTAATAAACTAAATGTAATTAAAATTAGAGCACAGCCATTGCATTTTAATAGTTTGGAGTCTTCCCTGTGGAAGAGTCAGCAAACAGTGAGAGAATATGAAGATTCAGCTCCCCAGCACCTGCCAGGCAGGCTCTGTCAAGATTAACAGCATCACACCAGGTTATTAGAGGAAACATAAATACTTTTGAGGCTCTGTGGGTAGTTACGATATCACATTTTATTATCGTCTCCTAAAATGGAATTACTCATTGTAATTGCTTGCCAGTCACAGGCCAGCAAACATGACAGAAAAAATTCTACATATTGAGGAGAGAGGGTCATAAAAAAAAGACAACTGACCTAGAGAATGGTTTTAAGGACACATTATTATGTATTTGGAATTATCATAACTGAAGTTTTATGGCACTTTACATCTTCTAGGAGAGGGATATATTTGCACCTTGCAATTTGAAGTGGACATAGCAAGTATTTAGATCCCTATTTGAGAAAGGAAATAGGGGGAGTGACAAGGTTGAATGTTTTGTCCAAGAAAATCTGCTGCTGGTGAGTGCAGAGTTCAGACTGAGTCCCAACCTTCCAGCTTGATAGTCTGTGTTTCTCTGGGCTCTCTGTGTGGCCCTACAGAATTCAGCATCAAATATAGAGTATTTGCTGCTCCCTTCTAATCACAATTCTTGGTGACAGTGGTTTTCAAGAAATTAAAATTTCCTTACAGGACCAATGCAAAGGTATTGCACTTTAATAAGTGGCCCTACAGAGGTTGCGGGACTTAGAAAATGTGGAAAGTTTGTCTTTGTGAGTGAGATAGGAAAATGATGCATTAGAAAATTTTTTTTGTGTGTGTGTGTGCCAGGGATCGAATTTGGGTCCTTGGCCTTGCACAGCAGGTGGCAAAACCACTGAGCTAAATTCCCGGCCCTGGAAATCTTGATTTTTTTTGTTATTGATTCTATTTCCAAACTATACTTTGCTATCAAAAAGTGGGTTAGGAGGGTTGAGAGTGTGGCTTAGTGGAAGACAGCTTACTTAGCATGCACAAGGCCATAGGCTGATGCCACCTGGGACCCAGTACCAGTGCCACAGCTCTGGGAGGGGGAGAAGCTTTGGAAGGTAACTAACTACTGCACTTAGTAACTTGATGTGTGTCCAGAAAGGAGGCAGTCAGTGATAATTGCTTCAAAATCTGTTTGAGGTCAGCAGGAAACAGGAGAATTTTAAATCAAGATTCCTGGCAGCACACCTAACTAGACTAAATGAATATCATGGCAGAAGTTCTGATGATACACATGATAGTACATAAAAACTCATTCCCTTCATTAGTACACAAGCTTTCACTACTAGGACACCTGAATCTTGGAGCATCCAGAAGGAAATTGTTCATTATGGTCTGGTTAATCCAACAGAACTGCATCTGGAAAAGTGCTCAAAATATAAGCTTTCTAGCAGAAAAAGCAGGCCCTGCTATAATTCAATGAAAGGAAAATTTTTCTGTGCTCAAATCCTTTAATTTTTGCATTATATGCTAAATCTTTAGTATCATCTTCTACATATAATCTCCTTACTTTGCTTGAAATTTATGTAGGATTTAAGAAAATTTTGATGGTTTTCTTCTCTGTTATTTACCATATTTTTATTATTTATTTATTTATTTTTAAAATTTTATTTTATTTTATTTTATTTGGTACTGGGGATTGAACTTGGGTCCTTGTGTTTTGAGGCAGGTGGTTGAAACACTGAGCTAAATCCCTGCATCTATTTACCCTATTTTTAATTTGGAAGTTTTCACCATTAATATTTTTTTAAATTTTTTAATTTAAAAATAACTATTATCAAACACACACACATACAGAAATTAAAACCATTCAAAGAAGAACAATGCAAGGGAAAAAACTACAATAATATTCAAATACAGTAGAACTCAAGCAAAACAAAACTGAAAAACACTTAAATATTTTTCCATATAACTTAAAAAAACATCTCAAGCACCAACAAGACACCAGAGGATGTGATTTGTTTCAGAAAGATCCCCAAAACCAACATTGAACAAATAGTGGTCTGGAAAAAAAACTCCAGTTAGCTAGCAGACTCCACATAAGCCAAACTTCTCCCTAATTTAAATTTTGATAAGTCATGTGACACATGATGGAAACACAATCTGAGAAATATGTTATTAGGCCATTTCATTCGTGTGTATCCTTAATTACACTTTCAATTTCTCACACTAGAGAAACTATTTGGTATTTACACGTGTGTCCTATTTATTTCACTTAAGAGAATGGCCTCAATATCCATCCATTTAGCTATAAAAGACTCTAGTTTCTGGTTCTTTATGGCTGAGTAGTATTCCATTTTATAAAATAACCACATCTTTATCCAGTCTCCAGTTAATGGAGGCAGCTTGTGCTTTTGAGGCAGGCAGTGGAACCGCTGAGCTAAATCCCCAGCCCTATTTACCATATTTTTAATTTGGAAGTTTTTACCATTAATATTTTTATCAGATAGATTGTTCAATTCTGAATATTTTAGTGATTTAATTTCCCTGATTGTCTCTTAACAAAATGATATCACTTCAGATATATACCCCCCTATCTTGGGCTATTGCCTTTCCAAACCACAATCCACAACATTCTTACTAATGGCCATTAGGCCCCAGAGTTTCTACTTTGTTGTACTACTTAATCCCTGTTTCCAAACTTTCTTTAATAGTAATAAACCAGCAATTTTTTACCTCATTTGGCCATCTTTGATGAAGAGTTCTTCTAAATCTCTCATCCTGTTACTTCCAGGAGTCCTTGGACATATCTTTGGACATATCTCTTTGGGGTTTGTGAAGAGTTTTTCTACTGGTCTCAGAGCCTATGCTGTTCTTTGTTGGAGTTTTGATTGATGATCTTAGCCAACAAAATCCTTTGAGGCCCTTTGATTACTACTACATCAGGAGGTATTCTTTTGTAGTCACCAATACTTGTGCCAAGGGTGCCTCCTGATACTCCCTTCCATGCTATACATCTTATAAGCTCCAAGGCCAGGGACTCTTCTACCCTCAGGCCACATATTTACTTGAGCAGCAGAACTGTGTATTGCAGGGTAAAGAGCTCAGACGGAACTCTTTTGACCTGAACCAACATATCATGTTTCAGTCAAATACTCTTTTGTCTCTTTTCTTGCTTTCTCATCCATCTCACAAAGCTTCCCTGTTGTAAATTTCCTGCTGAATTTCATTAGTAGACAAAGCCTAGCTAGTGATTATACTCCTACTGTACCTGTCACTCTCTCTCAGGTTGAGTATATTTTATATCAAAAGATTTCCTTTCCAAATATATTTTATACCTAAAGACTTCCTTTCTTCAATAAAATAGATTTTGCACTTTAAATGATTTTCTAAACATGTGTAAGCTAAAGATTGACATTGAAAGAGGAATGTTTTAGGAGAAGAGAAAAAGTAGCAAAAAATGCAGTCCTACTGGTGCTGTTTTTGGATAGTCTTTTGAGAAAAGCATATTCTAGATTAGTGGAGGAAAAGTGTGTAACTTTTGTTTTAGACTGGTTGTTTGGGTCCTGACTGTTCTAATTCATACCAAGTGGACTTCAACCACATGTTTGAAATCAGTTACCAAACAGTAAGTCAGTATCTGGAGATATTGGTGTATTGTACAGGGCATGTACAAATGTGCCAGTTTCTTAATCTGTTATGCTATGATTTATTCATCATCATAATGAACATCATGGATTTAACCATACAGTTTCTAGCTAAGATCACTAGTTGAACATACATTCGGGGAGGAAGTTTGAAGAAATGTGCAGGACATAGGAAATTTAAGACTTCACTGTCTAGAATGGAAGCATAGTACCTTTGATTTTCATCTCAATATGTGTCATTGCTAGTGAAAATAAGTGCATACATATTTTTGGAAATTTACTTTCTTCTTTCAAAATAGAGATTTTGTTTCATAAACTAAATTTTGAATGAAACACTGATGTGACCCTTTGAATTAGAGTCACACATCTAATTCTGATTGTTTACTAGAGAACAGCTTAACAACTCCAGATGCCATTTTTGGGATACAGGCTTGTTAAAACTTTTATTATAAACACAGTAGCTTTCAAGCCAAAACTCACAAATATTCTGAATCTTAATTCTAATCTAAATGTAAAATGCAGAAACAAACAACTGCTCAATGTTTGCCACCAAAACATAGGACTTATTATTCTGGGTGGGTTTTTGTTGTTTGTTTTTGCTTACAATGCTACATAGGTTAGATTTTAATTTATTTTTTATTTTCCTTTCATATATTCTGTTCTTGAATTCTTCTAATAGGTAGAGTAACTGCATACCTTTATAAATAATATGTGCATATGTCAGTCAAGCTTTGTACTTGTGAAATAATGGGGGCTGAATCAGACCTGCAGCTCCCCAGCAAAGCGAGTTGGCTAACAGATGGAGTGCACAGTATGAAATTAAAGAATAACTGGCAGATTTTTTTTAATGATCCATCTGGAATCCAAGGGTCAAGATCATCAATTTTGACACTTACACAGGACCATGGCCTCACTTTACATTTATATCTAAGGTGACTTTCTTTAAAAGGCAAGAGAGTCACTGTAAATACATTTAAAAAGTAAACAGAATGAGTTACAAATTAAAGTGCTATATTTTTATAGGATAATGGCTTACACATAAATAATAACACAATAAGAATTTCTGTTAATAATGTATTAACAATTTTGTTTTTTAATTCTATGTTATGGTTTACAAAACTGCAAGAGGGATGTATTAGGGTAGGTTAGATCGATGTGGCCTACAAAGCTACCATCACACTGTTATCAAATTCAGTGGTTTACAGAACAAAGGAATGTGCCTTTTTCTCAGTGGCTCTAGTGTTAAGGTGAGTGTTCTTACATTGTGAGTGCCTCTGCTGTGCAGATTTTATTAACAAAACCTCAGTTGCCCATGAATAGCACAAACAATCAACAAGTGGGATCTCTTCTTATTAAAAAGGCTTCTGCACAGCAGGAGAAACCACCAGCAGTGTGAAGAGACAACCCACAATGTGGGAAAATATCTTCACCTGCTCTTCCTCAGACAAAGGTCTACTATCTCGAATCTATAAAGCACTTAAAAAGATCAGACCTCCCAAATTTAAAGACCCAGTCCAAAAATGGGCAGCTGAAAAGGACAGACATTTCTCAGACAAGGAAGTAGAAATAGCAAATAAATACATGAAAAAATGTTCAACATCACTGGTCATTCGAGAGATGCAAATGAAAACAACGCTGAGATTGCACCTCACTCCAGAAGGAATGGCTGCTATCATGAAATCAACTAATAAGAAATGCTGGTGGGGCTGTGGGGAAAGAGGAACCCTGCTCCACTGCTGGTGGGAGTGTACACTGGTGCAACCACTGTGGAAATCAGTATGGAGATACCTCAAAGAACTAGGACTGGAAGTCCCATTTGACCCCTGCTATTCCACTGCTGGGGATCTTCCCCAAAGAATTAAAAGAATCATACCACAGTGATATATGTTCACCCAGGTTCATAACAGCAGAGTTTGTGATAGCTAAAACTTGGAAACAGCCCAAATGCCCATCAACTGGAGACTGGATAAAGAAAATGTGGTTGTTTTATAAAATGGAGTACTACTCAGGCATAAAAAATGAGAAATTAGAGACATTTATAGCTAAGTGAATGCACATTGAGGTGATACTCTTAAGTGAAATAAATAGGACACAGATGTGTAAATACCGAATAGTTTCTCTGGTGTGAGAAACTGAAAGTGTAAATAAGGACTAAATGTATAATAGATAATGTGAAATAGGAGGAAAAGGGGCAAAGGGGAAAGAAGTGGGAGGGGCAGGGGAAAGGATAGAAGGGAATGGGATTAATAGGAGAAAATGTAAAAATAGGAACAAAATCTTTGTAAATAGGGAGGACTGGAGGGGTTGAAGGGAGGGCTGGGCAAGGGTCAAAAATAAGAACCAAGAGAGACTATGTAAAGGTGCAAATTTCCAATGATGAATGTCATTATATTGTATACTTAAAATGTACCAATGATTAGAATGAATAATCGATAATGCAAAATAGGAAGAAAAGGTCCAAAGGGGTAGGGGTAGTGGGAGGGGCAGGGGAAAGGAAAGAAGGGAAAGGAAAAATGATGAGAAATGGAAAAAGTGGAAATAAAGTCTTTGTAAATAGGGAAGGGTGGAGGGGGTGAAGGGAGGGTTAGGAATGGGGAAAAAATAAGAACCAAGATGCATTATGTAAAGGTACAAGTTCCCAATGAGAAATGTAATTATGTTGTATACCTAAAATGTACCAATAAAAGAATTTAAGAAAGAAAGAAGAAAAAAAGAGCTTAGGCTACTGGTTGCTGTGGCAGGTCAGACAAAGACCTCCCACAAGGATATCCACATCTGAGTCCCCGGAGCCCCTTGATATGTTATTTTGCATGGCAAAAGGAATTTTGCAGACATAATTGAAGATCTTAAATTGAGATTATGTTGAATTATTCAGTTGGCCTTAATGTAAGTAGCAGACTATAAGCAGGAGGGAAAGAGGTAGGTAAGAGTCAGAGATGGCAATATGACAGCGGAAGCAGAGATCAGTGATTGCAAAAGACACTGGAAGATGACATGTAGAGCAAAGGACTACAAACCAAGGAAAGGAAGTTGTCTCTGCAGCCTGGGAAAGCCAAGGAAATGGATTCTCCCTGGAGAACACAGGTAGGAGCAGCCTGCAGATACCCTGACTTTAGCTCAGGGAGCCTGGTTTCAGATTTCTAAGCTTGCACATGTGAGGTGGTAAATTTGTGTTAAGTCACTAAATTGTGATAGTTACTATAGCAATTTAAACTGATACATTGGCTTCTGCTGGGGCTAAAAGGATTGCTTATCTACTGCCATTTCAGCTAATTGGAGGGGGTTAAAGCAAACAATGGTCAGGGCCAGTGGGGTAGGAACTCTAGAGTTTTAAAAGATCTTCCTGAACATGCTCACATCACTTTCCCTTATACAAGATGAAGAGAATTAAGTTATACAAACACTAGGAAACTAGAAATTGAGAGTGTCTCCTAGCAATTTGAGCAAAAAAAATTATCAGTGTGGAGGGAGGGGCAGACAGATTTTGGGAAACAACTAGGAGTCTACCATAATGGGTTCACAGTTCATAGTATTTATTTAATCTATCTTGCAAAGTAAGTAAACATGGAAAGTAAGAAAGAAATAAAGTAACAATCTTTTACAATAAAAACAGCTGACGATTAATTATTTGTTTTGTGTAGAAATAACTTACAAAATATTTCTTTCATAAAACATCTTACCAGTGATTTTTCTATTTAATATCTTAATTGGTTTTCTAAGATAAATATAATTTTATGGATTAGACTATTGATCACACTTCAAATTCATTGCATGATCTTTTTGCTATTTTGTCCAATAATTTTTAATTCAATATAAATATTGGAATTGAGATATTAAGTGTTTTAGCTAGCATGTTTCCAGTCTTTAGTGCTTATATTTTCTGTACCTCTTTGTGGGAAATGGTAGAATTCAGCTATCTAGTTGTAAGAATAGATCACAAGAAGTTTGTTAACTAAGAGAATTAAGTCGTTTCTGGGAAATTCCACAAGTCTGTTTGTTAAAAGAATGCCAGAAAACTTTGAGATCTTGTCAAAGTCTCACAGGAGAAAAACAGGGTTTCTTAGTTTTTTTATTTACCATTTTCTGGAATCAGAGGACCTTGAACCAATGACTCTACAGGTGGTAAGAAAGATTCGAATCATTATGCACATCTGTGATGTTTATGGTGGGTCAGTGGGCTTGATTTTTGGCTAAAATCCTCTTGCTCTCTTGATACTATCTTATAAGAAGAGGGCTGCAGTGAGTTCTTTGATGTACAGGATTGGTGAATGGAAACAGGGGACTTGTGAATTCTCCTGTAGCTTTTTTTTTTTTTTGTATTAAATTCTTTTATTGGTACATTGTAGCCATACAAGACAATTACATTTCTCTTTGGGAATTGTACCTTTACATAATGCATCTTGGTTCTTATTTTTACCCCATTCCTAACCCTCCCTTCACCCCCTCCACCCTTCCCTATTTACAAAGACTTTATTTCCATTTTTGCCATTTCTCATCATTTTTCCTTTCCCTTCTTTCCTTTCCCCTGCCCCTCCCACTACCCCTACCCCTTTGGACCTTTTCTTCCTATTTTGCATTATCGATTATTCATTCTAATCATTGGTACATTTTAGGTATACAATATAATGACATTCATCATTGGAAATTTGCACCTTTACATAGTCTCTCTTGGTTCCTATTTTTGACCCTTGCCCAGCCTTCCCTTCAACCCCTCCAGTCCTCCCTATTTACAAAGATTTTGTTCCTATTTTTACATTTTCTCATATTAATCTCCTTCCCTTCTATCCTTTCCTCTAGCCCTCCTACTTCCTTCACCTTTGACCCTTTTCTTCCTATTTCACATTACCTATTATATATTTAGTCCTTACTTACACTTTCAGTTTCTCACACCAGAGAAACTACTCGGTATTTACACATGTGTCCAATTTATTTCACTTAAGAGTATCACCTCAATGTGCATCCACTTAGCTATAAATGTCTCTAATTTCTCATTTTTTATGTCTGAGTAGTACTCCATTTTATAAAACAACCACATTTTCTTTATCCAATCTCCAGTTGATGGGCATTTGGGCTGTTTCCAAGTCTTAGCTATTACAAACTGTGCTGCTATGAACCTGGGTGCACATATATCACTGTGGTATGATTCTTTTAATTCTTTGGGGAAGATCCCCAGCAGTGGAATAGCAGGGGTCAAATGGGACTTCCAGTCCTAGTTCTTTGAGGTATCTCCGTACTGATTTCCACAGTGGTTGCACCAGTGTACACTCCCACCAGCAGTGGAGCAGGGTTCCTCTTTCCCCACAGCCCCACCAGCATTTCTTATTAGTTGATTTCATGATAGCAGCCATTCCTTCTGGAGTGAGGTGCAATCTCAGCGTTGTTTTCATTTGCATCTCTCGAATGACCAGTGATGTTGAACATTTTTTCATGTATTTATTTGCTATTTCTACTTCCTTGTCTGAGAAATGTCTGTTCTTTTCAGCTGCCCATTTTTGGACTGGGTCTTTAAATTTGGGAGGTCTGATCTTTTTAAGTGCTTTATAGATTCGAGATAGTAGACCTTTGTCTGAGGAAGAGCAGGTGAAGATATTTTCCCACATTGTGGGTTGTCTCTTCACACTGCTGGTGGTTTCTCTTGCAGTGCAGAAGCCTTTTAATAAGAGATCCCATTTGTTGACTGTTTGTGCTAGTTCACGGGCAACTGAGGTTTGGTTCATAAAATCTTTTCCTACACTGATGTCTTCAAGGGTTCTACCTAACCTCTGTTCCAACTGGTTCAGAGTTTCTACTTTAATATTTAGATCCTTAATCCATTTTGATTTTAGTTTAGTGCATGGCGAGAGATACTGGTCTAGTTTTAATCTTTGGCAAGTTGAAGCCCAGTTTTTCCAGCACCATTTATTAAAGAGGCTATCTTTCCTCCAGTGAGGGTGTTTGGCTCCTTTATCGAAGACGAGATGGCTGAGTGTGTCTGGCGTTGTTTCTGCATCTTCTAATCTGTTCCACTGGTCCTCAAGTCTGTTTCTTTGCCAGTGCCATGGTGTTTTTATCACAGTAGCTTTGTAGTAGAGTTGCAGTTGGGGACTGTGATACCCCCTGCCATGTCTCTGTTACCTAGAATTGCTTTTGCTATTCTGGGTCTCTTCTTGTTCCAAATGAATTTTTGGATTGTTTTCTCAAGGTCTATGAAGTATTCTGCTGGGATCTCAATTGGAATTGCATTAAATCTATATAGCAGTTTTGGAAGTATGGCCATTTTCACTATATTAATCCTTCCTACCCAGGAGCAGGGGATGTCTGTCCATTTTCTGATATCTTCAATCTCTCTTTTCAGAGTGCCATAGTTTTCAGAGAAGAGGTCTTTGATTTCTTTCGTTAGGATGATTCCTAGGTATTTCAGTTTTTTGGATGCTATTGTGAAAGGAATTATTTGCCCTCTTTCTCTCTCAGTGTGTCTGTCATTCGTGTAGAGGAAAGCTATTGATTTTTGTGTGTTGACCTTGTAACCAGCTACTTGACTGAATTTGGTTATTAAGTCTAGAAGACTTTTGGTGGAGTTCTTGGGGTCTTCTATATAGAGTACCATGCCATCTGCAAATAATGACAATTTAACTTCTTCATTTCCTATCTTTATTCGTTTTATTTCTTTCTCTTGTCTAATTGCTGTGGCTAATGTTTCCAGAACTATATTGAACAAGAGTGGTGATAGTGGACATCCTTGTCTTCTTCCTGATTTGAGTGTGAAGGATTTCAGTTTTTGACCATTTAGTATGAAACTGGCTGTTGGTTTTTCATAGATGGCTTCTATCATTTTGAGGTAGAGACCATCTATTCCAATTTTTTGTAGGGTTTTTATCATAAATGCATGTTGCATTTTGTCAAATGCTTTTTCTGCATCTATGGAGATAATCATATGGTTTTTGTCCTTGGCTCTATTGATATAGTGTATTACATTGATTGATTTTCTTATATTGAACCATCCCTGAATCCCTGGGATGAATCCCATTTGATCAGGGTGTATGATCTTCTTGATGATCTTCTGCATTCTGTTTGCCAGTATCTTATTAAGGATTTGTGCATCTATGTTCATTAGTGAGATTGGCCTATAGTTCTCTTTTTCAGTTGGGTCTTTCTCTGCTTTGGGGATCAAGGTGATCCTTGTTCCAGGAATGAATTTGGGAGTATTGCTTCCCTTTCAATTTCATTGAAGAGTTTAAACAGTAGTGGCAGGAGTTCCTCTCTAAATGTCTTGTAGAATTCAGCACTGAAGCCATCAGGGCCTGGGCTTTTCTTAGTTGATAAGTTTTTAATCACGTTTTCAATTTCATTGGTTGATATTGGGTTGTTCAGAATTTTTAGGTCTTCTTCATTCAACTTTGGTAATTCATATGTATCTAGAAATCTGTCCATTTCTTCTGTGTTGTCCATCTTATTGGCGTATAGGTTCTGGAAGTAGGTATTGATGATCCTCTGATTTTCTGCTGGGTCTGTTGTAATTTTGCCCTTTTCATTCCTAATTGCATGGATTTGGGCCTTTTCTTTCCTTCTTCTGACAAGGTTGGCTAAAGGTTTGTCAATTTTGTTGATTCTTTTGATGGACCAACTCTTGGCTTCATTGATTTTTTGTATTGTTATCTTAGTCTCCATTGCATTGATTTCTCCTCTGATCTTTGTAATTTCCTCCCTTGTATGAGCTTTGGGGTTGTCCTGCTCTTCTTTTTCTAGAAGCTTGAGGTTCAGCATCAGGTTGTTTAATTGGGCTCGTTCTGTTTTCCTAACATGCATATTCAGTGCTATGAATTTCCCTCATAAGACTGCTTTCATTGTGTCCCATAGATTCTGATATGTTGTATTGTCATTGTCATTTAATTGAAGGAACTGTCTGATTTCTTCTTTAATTTCCTCTGTGACCCATTGGTTATTCAGAAGTGTGTTGTTCAATTTCCACATGTTTATGAAATTTTTTGAGTTTCTTTTACTATGGATCTCCAATTTCATTGCACTATGGTCTGACAATATACAGGGGATAACTTCAATTCCTTTGCACTTACTTAAACATGTTCTATGTGTGAGTATGCGGTCTATTTTGGAGAATGACCCATGTGCAGCTGAGAAGAATGTGTATTCTGATTTTGTGGGTGGAAGACTCTGTAAAAATCATTTACAAATGTAAGTTCATTTGTTCAAGAGTTCAATTGAGTTCTAGTATTTCATTACTTATTTTTTGTCTAGTTGATCTATCTATTTGTGACAGTAGGGTGTTGAAATCCCCCACTACAATTGTATTAGTGCATATATGACTTTTCCTGTCCATTAGTATTTGTTTTATATAGTTGGGTGCACTAGTGTTTGGTGCATAGATATTTATGATTGTCATCTCTTCCTCTTGGATTCTTCCCTTTACAAGGATGTAGTGTCCTTCTTCATCTCTCTTAATCAGTGTTGGTTTGAAATCTACTTGATCTGCCAAGAGGATAGCTACTCCTGCTTTTTTTTGGGTTCCTGTTGCATGGAGTATTGTTTTCCATCCTTTAACTTTCAGTCTATGAGTTTCCTTTTGAATTAAGTGTGTTTCTTATATGCAGCATATTGTTGGATTTTGCTTCTTGACCCATTGTGCCAGTCTATTTCTTTTGATTGGTGAATTGAGACCATTAACGTTGATGGTTATAACTGAAATGTATTGACTTGTCCTTGCCATGACTTTTTCTTTTTGTTGGGTTCTCCCCCTTTACATTTAATTTCTTGTCATGCCAGATGGGTTCATTCTGCTTTGCTTCCTGGGGTTGTGATCCTCAGTGTCTGTTCCTAGGATATTGTGTAAAATTCTTTGGAGTGCTGGTTTGGTATTCACAAAGTTCCTAAGGTGCACTTTGTCATGAAAGTATCTTATTTCTGCATCCATTTTGAAAGATAGTTTTGCAGGGTATATCAATCTGGGTTGGAGGCTGTTTTCTTTTAGGGCTTGGAATATGTCACTCCAAGCTCTTCTTGCCTTGATGGTTTGTGTTGAGAAGTCTGCTGTGATTCTGATGGCCTTTCCTTTGTATGTGATTTGTTTCTTTTCTCTGACTGCTTGGAGAACTTTATTCTTCTGTTGTGTTTCTGGAATCAACAATTATATGCCTATGTGTAGGTTTTTTTTGATCAAGGCTATTTGGAGTCCTATATGCCTCACTTATCTGTATGTCAAGCTCTTTTCCCCTGCTTGGGAAGTTTTCTGCCATTATTTCTGTGAAGAGACTTTTTTATGTCATCTCTACTCTCTCCTGTTTCTTCATTGAGCCCAATCAGTCTTATGTTATTCTTCTTTGCATCATCTAGCAACTGCTGGATTGATTTCTTATGTTCCCTTATAATTTTGAAGCAATTTTTCTTTTCCTGGTCACTAATTGCAATCTTATCTTCTATATCTGAAATTCTGTCCTCACATTGGCTCATTCTGCTGTGTAGACTTTCAATGGAGTTTTTCATGTCCTGGAAATCCATTTGCATCTGTTTTATGGATTCCATTTGTTTTCTGTGTTGAGATTCCATCATGTTCCTCAGCTCCTCTCTAGATTTATTAATCATGTCTTGCAGTAGGGGCACAATTTCTCCTGTTATCTGAGTAATTATTTCTGATTTCATTTTTTCCAGATCCCCTTTTGTTGCCAGTTCAGTGAGTCCAGGTGGTTGAGTATCAGAGTGTTCCAGCTCATTTCCCTTTGGGGTTGCTGTAGGTGATCTGGAAGTCTAGTTTTGAGACTTATTTACATGTTTTCTCATTTCGACTGGGGCGGGGGGCTGTTAGTGCCTGCACAGATTACCTCCTCTGAGCTGGGAGAGGTGGGACAGGGGCCGGGAGCAGCGGTAGGGATGGTGACCGAACAGCTCTTTCCTGTGGGCTGATAGCAGCAGGAGGGCTGGTGGCTGGGAAGCCCCTTCCTCTAGACCAGGAGCAGTGGGATTGTGGCTCAGAAGCCCCTCCTTCTGGGCCGGGAGCAGCAGGACAGAAGGTGGCCCAAAAGCCCTTTCCTCTGGGCTGAGAGCAGCAGGAGGGATGGTGACTGGGAAGCCCCTTCCTCTGGACCAGGAGTAGTGGGACAAGGGCTCAGAAACCCCTACCTCTGGGCCCAGAACAGCAGGACTCAGTACCTTTGTCTGGTGGTCTGGTGTCCTCTGCGTCTTTGTAGTGTGGAACCAGGTGTCTGCCTGTCTGCAGCGGGGTGATTCAGCGTCTTCTGCAAGACTCAGGACCTCAGTAGGGCATGCACAGACCTTTCTGTGTGCAGTGGGCTGATTTGGTGTATTCCACACCACTGGGGGCCTCGGTAGGTCATTGTCAAACCTGCCTGTCTGCAGTGGGCTGATTCCTCCTCTAGCTTTCATGAGTCACTTACAGTCACTGGTTATCACCAGAGGTTAAAATCAGAAAGACAATAGCCAGAATAACTAAGCTGCTTTCCTGCATGTATAAAAGCCTTGCTTCTTTCCTTTGTGATTGTGGAATAGTGCCAGAGGAATTGAACTGCTGTTTGTCCCCCAGGCTGTCTCCTTTTCTTTCTTTAAAAGATGGTGCTTTCCAAGGTTCCAGGTCTCCCTCAAGAGAGACCAATGACACCTCTTTACTGCTATTATTTATTTATTCTTTCAAAAATTTTTTCTAAGTACCATTGCTGAGAATACTTTGGTAAGCAAGAAAGACTGGTTTTCTCTTCACAGAACTTAAAATCTAACCATTGTTCAAATATTAGGAGCACATAATGATAGATTTGTCCTTCTCTTGAATAGTTTAAGCATTACTCAAAGTGGATATTTAAGTAATCTTTAAGTTGGCATTTTGTAAAAAGCTCACAATTATTTTTTAGCACATCTTTTTTCTCTCTCTGCTGACAATTTCATTAAATGGAAGAAATTTAGTGATGTAGCTCAAAAGGAAGCTCATTGCCCTCAATTCTCTTCCAGTTATTTGCCCCCAATAAATTGCAACACAACTTTGAAAAATTTATTTATAAAGCATAGAATGTTCAAACTATTTATATATAATGTACACAAGTATATTATATAAATATACAATATATTTCATAAATGTAAAAATAAAAATATATAGAAATATTTCACAGAAGTATTATATATATATGTGTGTGTGTAACATATGTTGGTTAACCTGTGCGTAAGAGAGCCCTTTCCTGTGGCTCTCAAAACAATCTTTAGAAAAGAAAGGGATTGTACGTACATAGAAGGACTTACAAATGAAGTGCTAGGACCCAAGGTAACATTGTTATCTGGCTTCTGACTGAAGGATGTTTTCTTCCTTTCTTCCTCTATGCAAATATTTTAGTAAATGGCTAAAACATTGTTTGATCCTTACTTCTCAATATTATAAGAAATGTTTCTAATTTTTCTTGTGTTCTTCCTTCTTTAAGACTTCCTAACCAGGCTTTTTGCTACTATTGCAGACAGCTAAATTAGAAATTATTATAAGGCATTTAGACAAACCTGGTTCCTCGGCATAAAAAAACAATTAAGACACATTCACTGGCTACTATTATAAAAAGAGAGAAGGTACTGCACCCATCAGTGGGTTGATATTCTACATAGCAGTGATTGATATTCTACATAGGCACCAATCTTAGCTCATTTCCTTTCTGGAAATTCCTTGTTCATTCTAGTACCCTTGCTATGTGACCTGTTCTTACATTTGATCCCCATTTAATCACTATTACCTGGGTGACTGTACTTGTAATCTTATTGGTTCATCATGGTTTTGTTCCACCTCATGCACACCTTGTGATTTTTCCATTGGATCTTATAGCTTTGTCCCACTTTGTACCCACCTTTCCTTGTTGCTTTGCTCTATAAAACACGTTTGAGAAGTGGGGTGGGACAGCAACCCACTTTCTGGTTCCCCCTTCTGTTTCTCTTAGAAAGAACTCTTTCAATAAATTTTTTCTACTCTTAACTTCCGTTGTTTCTAGAAATCATTATTTGATTTTAGAGAACACAAACTCCCATTTCAGATATCTAGCAGGTTGGGAGCTATAATATTTCCCTTGCTTCGATTAGTTTTCCTTATTTGGATTACTTGCTGCCCTGTATCATTTTTGGATTACTTGCTACCTTATATCACTACCACTCTGCTGCAACTGCACTTGTTCCTTGAGGTCACCAGTGACTTGCAAGATGATGTTGATGCACAGCCAGCTTGGGAACCACTACTGTCAGGTACAGATATTACTGCCCAACATCTTGTATGAAAAGAAATTTTCAGAAAGTAAGATCATAATCATATGGTATGGCTTGTGAAGTTAATTGTTACCTACTACAACCAATATATCTTTCCTAGAGGTAGATACAACACCAGGTGGCCTCTAAGGCTTTTCTATAAGTCACAAAAATAACCTCTGGGAAAGTGCCTTAAGTCTATAGACAACTGTTTGGTGGGAAGGCAAGTGTTCCCTTTCTTTAAAGCCACACAAAGCAAAAGAAAGTGGAATTTCTTCCATTGGGAGATATTTTCTGAACAGTAGCAACACCATTAATGTTGCAAAAATGATCTACACCAGTTTCTTACACCAGTAATGTTAGAGCAAGAAGGTAGTTCTTGCTAGGTACAGCATTGCCTTTAATATACAAAGAAAAAACCATTACTGGCTCATTATTTTCAGCTCCCATTGACTTGAAGGGAAATGAATCCACATAGCTCATGTGCAGGAGCAGAGAGTGAAAAAAATAGTGTGTGTATGTGTGCCTGTGCATGTGTGTGTGTGTGTATGGGGGGGTGTCTTCAAATTTTAGTGAATAGGTGGATAAATTATGGTTAATAAGAAAAATCTAAGAGTTTAACAGCACTGTGATGAACACCCTCAGTTTTTATTCTTGCATTAATCCATTCTGGCAGCTATAACAAAAAGACCATAGTTTGGGTGGCTTATAAAGAGCTAGTATGATATCAAACAGCATGAGTTCCTACATATTTAGTGCCTCTGGTGACTAGTAATAACCTGATTCTCTAAGCCCTTGTGGTTCTACACAACCCAGCAACTCTGAATCTGCTATGTCACCATCCAGGATAGATACCTATGTAGATGTCAAGAGCCTTGGGAGCAACTCTAGCTTACAAAGGTTACTTGTGGCTATCTCCTTTTTTGGCCTTCAGTCTTCCTCTGAGTTTTCTCTGATAGGCTATAAGATGCCGCCATTTCTGGAAGCCCACTGCATCCCCTCCTCACCAGAGTATCTTTCTCAGTTCCTTCACATTATCTCTTTTTTCCTTCTCTTTTTCAACTTTCTGCCTTCCCCACCTGCCATGACACATCAACCCAAAATAGTCTCTTTGATGAGCTGTCATGTACAGACTTTTCCAAGAGGGATCGCACTGTCCTATTGGAGACAAAAAGAATAAGGGGAACAGTAGAAAGAAAAAAGACATCAATATTTGAATAAATTGTTCTTTCATAAATATGTAGCCAAAACATAATTGGGAAGCAAACTCTTTACATTACTTTAAGTAACTCCCTGCAATTTTTTTCTTCATTTCTTCTAATCCAAAAACTGCTGAAATTTCTTTTTTTCCCCACATTAAAAAAGTTTATTGGTACATTTTAGGTATACAATATAATGACATTCATCATTGGAAATTCGCACCTTTACAAATCTCTCTCTTAGCTCTTCTTTTTTCCCCATTCCCCTGCCCTCCCTTCGACCCCTCCATCCCTCCCTATTTACAAAGACTTTGTTTCCATTTTTTCATTTTCTCATATTAATTCCATTCTCTTCTTTCCTTTCCCCCACCACTCCCACTTCCCCTTCTCCTTTGCCCCTTTTCTTCCTATTTCACATTACTTATTATACCTTTTAGTCCTTATTTACACTTTCAGTTTCTCACACTAGAGAAACTATTTGGTATTTACACATATGTGTCCTATTTATTTCACTTAAGAGTATGGCCTCAATTTCCATCCATGTAGCTATAAATGTCTCCAGCTTCTCATTCTTTGTGGCTGAGTAGTACTCCACTTTATAAAAAAACTTACGTTTTCTTTATCCAGTCTCCAGTTGATGGGCATTTGGGCTGCTTCCAAGTTTTAGCTATTACAAACTGTGCTGCTATGAACATGGGTGCACATATATCACTGTGGTATGATTCTTTTAATTCTTTGGGGAAGACACCGAGCACAGGGATAGATGGGTCAAATGGGACTTCCAGTCCTAGTTCTTTGAGATATTTCCATACTGATTTCCACAGTGGTTGCACCAGTCTACACTCCCACCAGCAGTGGAACAGTGTTTCTCTTTCCCCACAGCCCTGCCAACATTTATTATTGGTTGATTTCACAATAGCAGCCATTCTTTCTGGGGTGAGGTGGAATGTCAGCATTACTTTCATTTGTATCTCTTGAATGACCAGTAATGTTGAACATTTTTTCATATGTTTATTTGCTACTTCTAGTTCTTTGTCTGAGAAATGTCTGTTCATTTCAGATGACCATTTTCTGATTGGGTCTTTAAATTTGGGAGGTCTGATTTTTTTACATTCTTTATAAATTCTAGATAGAGGACTTTTGTACTTGTCAGTAAAATAAAGAAATTGTCAAGAATTTTTTCTAGTTATTTTCATCTAAGATAGGGCTCTCACATATCTGTTCATTAAGTTCTGGATGGGGTATTGTGATAATTTATTCCTAATGCTTTTCTAAAACATATTCCAAGGCAGAAATACCCCTCAGGTAGAATAAACAGACCATATTCCATTAACTTTTTCTTTCCCAGCTGAAATATTACTGAATATTTTATAGACACACAGGTAAATTGTCATCCCTGAAATGAGCAATATCTAAAGTATTTTAACATTATTTTGTTGTCAATGGACCTTTAATAGAAGAAGATAGCAAAGTAGTTTTAGTAGAAAATTATCAACAAAAGACACCAAAGATTTTTTCGGTAAAATGATAATGACTATTCAGATTTTTAAAAAGTTTATAATATTTGTCTTCCCTTGTACAACAGATTTTTGAATATCAGCATATTTGCATAACCAAATTTTATAGTGCATTTTAAGATTCTTCCATTTGGCATGTGGTTAATACTAAGCATTATGATGTGGCTCATGTATTAAAACTGAGCCTCAAGGAAAGTCTTTATGATGCATTATAAGAATTTTTCCAAGTTGGAAAGAACAATTAGAGTAGTAATAAAACATACCAATAAAATAATAAAGATTCATTTCTAGAAAGAGGGAGGATAAGCTTAACTCAAGAAGAAGGAGTAATATTAGTAAAATGATATCCAAACTGAAGGACCATTTATAGCTATGGAAATGTGTTTTCTCAAGAAAGACTTTGACCTCTCCTCTCAATTAAATGCTATTGTATCCTAACTCTTCTCACCTCATATGAAAAGTACATTCAGAGCCAACTTTTCCAACTTTAAGATCCCTTCTCATCTCATCACATCATGCCAGGGAACACTTGATAACAACATGACTTAAAAATTGTTGTAGTTAAATTCCTCCACTATAAAGTTGTAATTTTTACCTTTGAACACTATGCTTTAGAAGGGAATCATTAACTTCAACCTACACTGAAGGGGAAAAGAATTAAACTTTATCATTAGGAGGTAAGGATATAAAAACTTTTGTGGTCATAAGTTAAAATCAGCACAGTAATTAATGTATCGGGGGAAAGATACTTTTAAACTATGCAGATACTTCATCTTCCTCAGGTTTTACCCACTACTTTTAATGTTCATCAGTGGTGTTTATTACAATGGCATTTTAATGGTGATTTCTGTTTTCTTTTTTCTTTCGTAATTATTGACTGTTATTTCCAAAAGGAAGACTCATCTATTTTCCTTCTTGTGAAGCAGGTTCGCTAAGCCCTGGTCTGCAACTGGTACAACAGAACACACTCATACACAGCTAGTTACATGAAGCAGGCTCACTACTCAGGCAACTCAGGACAGGCGAAGCCAGGATGCATTGTGAGCTGGTCCTCCAAGGCTTAAGAAAACTCCCTGGAGCAGATGGAGCCTTGACTATGCATGGTGCCCCATTTATCACTGTAGCTGAGGGACCCAAAAATCAGCCCATCCTGGGTTATAAAACCCAGGAGTCACATAACTAGATGGGCAAATAGCACGTCCTGCTTCCAGGGGAGAGGAGAACAAAGCCTGGGTTTTCCCTAACTCAAAATGGTACATTCCCCATGGAGACAGAAACAAATCCTTTGCTATTTCAGCCAATTTCTCCCTATCTCGGGATATTGAATCCCCAGTATATTTAACACTTATTCTTGAAAATTACAAGAAAGTGAAGAAGTAGAGTTGAATAGGAACAAGGCCACCTTGAGAACTGAGCTGAACTACTATTTGTTTATCTAATCTTTTCTTATGCTGAGATGAACTCATAGATGTTTATTGTACTCTTTTGGTTATAATCCAATCATATGGCTATTTAGCAAACTGTTCAGTTTTTCCAGTTCTGTCCACTGGAACTACTGCAGGTGACTCCTTTTCCTTTTGTTAGACCCTAATTTTCCCACACTTTTGAGTCCTTTCTATCTCCTGCATAGCAAGATATTCTCATCTTGTAACATTTCTTGTTCTAGTACTAGAATCAGTAATTTCCTCAAGGAGTCCTAATATCTTAATTGAAAATGCTATTAGAAATCAAGATTTGGATGTGTTTTGAAATTTGTAATAAATTGAGTTTTTAATGAAAATACTTAATTTTTATGTAATGAAATGTAGTAACCTCTTAATTTGTACTTGTGGTTTAATTCTCTAAAAGTAATTCCTTAACCCAGGGTGCATGAATCATGACCCATATGTTTTTGAGTAATAATATTAATCATATATTGTTAATTCATAAGAAGTTCAAGGTGACTCTTGTTCCCTTTCTTGGAGTCAAGATTGGTACAGGACAAGGAGGGAGTGGGGTAGGGATGGAGGTTGCATACCATGCCAAAAGGAGGGGATTCAGTTACACAAAAAAGCTCCTATAAGATTTTTCCTGTCAAATATCTCTATTTATGACATGTGTAATTAATCATACATTTTAAATAAATAATACACACAATATAAATATATTTGTAACTTCTAAGGCATCATCAATATCTTCAGTATTTATAATAGTGAGAATTCTTCAGATAATAATACATTAAATATTCCTTAAAAATACAGGGAAAGTAACTAAACTTTTTTTTTTTTTTTTTTGGTACCGGGGATCAAACTCAGGTCCTTGCGCTTCTGCAGCAGGCGGTGAAACCACTGAGCTAAATCCCCCGCCCGGGAAAGTAAATAAACTAAGGTAATTTTTATTTACTTCTAGCCCCACTTCCCAGATACTTTAAATCAAACACTTCTTTGTTATCATTTAAGGGATTCTGTGTATTGTTAGTTAAATTTCATATATATCCATAAATTCACATAAATACATTTATATATACACATATGTACATATAAACACATATAGGTAAATACATGTATATATATGGATAGACACAGACATAAATAGATATATTCATGTATATATACGTATGTTGACTCATTGTACTTTTCTATTTTTTCTCCATTTGACTTACAAACATGGTATCTTAGAGACATTATCTTATCAAAATCTATAGTTCTGATTGTTCTTTAAATGCTGCAGTTAATTTAATCATTTATATATTTGTTGATTTTAGCTTTCTTTAAAGTTTTACTTTCAAGACAATGTTATCATGAACAAATTTGAACATGCATCCAGGAGATGTAATAATTAGGAGAGTACCCAAATAGGAATTTCCATTGTTATATAGCTAAAAAATACATAATAAAATATTTAATAGATTTTAATGAGCACTTACTATGAAGAAAATGAGAAAATTCAGATAAAACAAAGGGACATAAAACACCATTATTCATAGATAATCTCTCTCAGATGTGTGTGTGTGTATTAAGACACCTTAAAAAATGAAATCCATTTGCTTATTGCAGTTGATACAATGGAGTTATATTTATTTTAAAAAACAATTTCTTATGTTGTTTAAAGAATAATTTTTTCTGAATTGATGCAAAGATATATACTCATACAGACAGCAGGTATGACACACCCAAGTGGTTGGTATGTGGCTAATAATAAATTCCATTTTCTCCTTTTAAGAAAAACTCAGTATCTTTTTCAGAGTTGGTGGTAGTGGGCCCCTCCTTAGTCCTAGGAGTTAAATCTTGGTTTAAATCATTACCTTCCCATTTCCCTAACTAGTGCTTGAGCTGTGCATGCAAAAGTGATTTCAATACAGTATATTAAACAAGAGATTTTAGGAAACTTTTGAGAAAGATTTTGTTATGTTTACCAGAATGAGGTACGGAGGTTCTTATATTCCTGTACTCCAACTTTTTAAAAAAAAAATCAGGCTATCTTTTGTGGAGTTTGTATAGTGAACAGCCTCCAAAGACACAGACAGTTTTAGAGGAAGGGGGAGGTTTATTTTCTGTTCAGAATAATATATCAAAGACAGAGATATGTTTGGAGCAAGGGATGCATTTACTTATTCTTCTGAATAATAAATGACTTCTCCAGTTCAATAATCAAGTGGATTGGCCTAGGTCCAATTATAAAAGATTACAACAGCTGAGTATCAGGATTCCTCTCCTATAAAACAATCCACCAGTCATGCAGCCATCACCTGGTCATACTTCTTTGAGGGAACTGTGACTGAGGGAAACAGTTTTAAAGTGATGATCTTGTGACTACTGCTCTTGTTATGTGTGATAAAATGTCCATCAATGGCTCACTCATGGGTTTCATCTGTTTTGTCAGCATCTACAGAATCGTGGCAGGCTAATTTGCTAGCTTGCAAACAGTGTCAAGTCTCTGACCCTTTGTACTCCTTGTAACTCTCTTTCCCACCTTAAACCACAGGACAGTGTCCAGTGATAGTACAAAAGCAGAGCCATGGCGGTCATCTTATGATCAGGAGGGTACAAGTCTGAGGACAAATGGCAGTTCTGTGCATGACAGAACAAAATATATGGAGAGAAACAGAAGCCCTGAAGTTGTCATTAAATTCATAGTAATGCCTTTGGGAATTATTCCACTTCTAGATTCATTTTAGTTGAGATGATATACTTTCTCTATTTTTAAAATAATTTGAGTCAGGTCTTTGTTCACTGGCAAAAACATTTCATCTAAATTAACAAGGAATGCCAACAATTTCAAAGATTTATTTATGCTACAAAATACAATATCATCTAAGATTTATTCAGCTTTACACAAAGACAGTAATAAACATTTTAGGTTTGTTTTTAGGCTTAACCCTTAGAGAAATTGCACAGTATAGTTGTTATTTTAACTACAAAAGAATCTGAGCCTGGAGAAGTTAAGAAACCTGAGATAATTCAGCTAATAAGTGACAAAGCAAGGATTCAAATCCAGGTCCACCTAACAATAAAACCTATGGTCCTAACCCTGAAGCAGTATCTACGGAGTAATTAGGGTATCCACCACTTGCTGGGCTTCTTTTTGGTCCTGACTCTGTGGTAAACACTTAAAGAATTCTCCTAACATAAATTATTGGATGAATTTGGACCACTTGTATAAGTCTCTATGCAAATGAATGCCAAGAAACATCCTTCTTGAAAATGATCTCTTTAATGAGTCCCCAAACAGTAATTTAATATTTGAAGTCAGCTTCAGTTTTCAGACCAGTACTAAAAATTAGATGCTTACTAGCTATTGGTAAATGTTAATTTAAACCATTTCTTGTAGACTAATTTCATCAACATGTTATCCCTTTAATTGGAAAGGATGCTTTGTTGTACTGATAACCACAAAAAGAGATAAACTTATCTGCAATCGATCCTTTACTTAGTAGTCTTTTATTTTGTGAAAGCTGCTGCAATCATCTCTTAAATCAGAAAGCAGACTTAGAAACAACTCCTAGGACTGTTAAGAGTACAAGCTTTTTTTTTTTTTTTTTAACAAGTAAGGCTGTTTTATTTTATTTAGTTATTTTTTTTTGGTACTGGGGATCGAACTCGGGTCCCTGTGCTTGCAAGGCAAGTGGCAGAACCACTGAGCTAAATCTCAGGCCCTAGAGTACAAGTTTTATGCTCTCAGGGCCTGGGTATGATTCACTCAATGGGAGATCACTATAAGCTAGGGCGTGTCTAGCCTCAACACAAGATTCAACCACTCTCACAGATAAATTCATGATGGAAATCCAAGGAATTTTTAAATGCATCTTCATTTTTTTTTATTAAACTCTTTTATTGGTACATAGTAGGTATACAACACAATTACATTTCTCATTAGGAATTGTACCTTTACATAATGCATCTTGGTTCTTATTTTTTCCCCATTCCTAACCCTCCCTTCACCCCCTCCACCCTTCCCTATTTACAAAGACTTTATTTCCATTTCTCAGCATTTTTCCTTTCCCTTCTTTCCTTTCCCCTGCCCCTCCCACTACCCCTACCCCTTTGGACCTTTTCTTCCTATTTTGCATTATCGATTATTCATTCTAATCATTGGTACATTTTAGGTATACAATATAATGACATTCATCATGGGAAATTTGCACCTTTACATAGTCTCTCTTGGTTCCTACTTTTCACCCTTGCCCAGCCCTCAATTCTACCCCTCCATTCCTCCCTATTTACAAAGACTTTGTTCCTATTTTTCCATTTTCTCATATTAATCCTTTTCCCTTCTATCCTTTCCCCTAGTCCTCCCACTTCCTTCCCCTTTGCCCCTTTTCTTCTTATTTCACATTACCTACTATACATTTAGTCCTTATTTACACTTTCAGTTTCTCACACCAGAGAAACTATTCGGTAGTTACACATGTGTCCTATTTATTTCACTTAAGAGTATCACCTCAATGTGCATCCACTTAGCTATAAATGTCTCTAATTTCTCATTTTTTATGCCTGAGTAGTACTCCATTTTATAAAACAACGACATTTTCTTTATCCAGTCTCCAGTTGATGGGCAATTGGGCTGTTTCCAAGTTTTAGCTATCACAAACTGTGCTGCTATGAACATGGGTGCACATATATCACTGTGGTATGATTCTTTTAATTCTTTGGGGAAGATCCCCAGCAGTGGAATAGTGGGGTCAAATGGGACTTCCAGTCCTAGTTCTTTGAGGTATCTCCATACTGATTTCCACAGTGGTTGCACCAGTGTACACTCCCACCAGCAGTGGAGCAGGGTTCCTCTTTCCCCACAGCCCCACCAGCATTACTTATTGGTTGATTTCATGATAGCAGCCATTCTTTCTGGAGTGAGGTGGAATCTCAGCATTGTTTTCATTTGCATCTCTCAAATGACCAGTGATGTTGAACTTTTTTTCATGTATTTATTTGCTATTTCTACTTATTTGTCTGAGAAATGTCTGTTCATTTCAGATGCCCATTTTTGGATTGGGTCTTTAAATTTGGGAGGTCTGAGCTTTTTAAGTTCTTTATAGATTCGAGATAGTAGACCTTTGTCTGAGGAAGAGCAGGTGAAGATTTTTTTCCCACATTGTGGATTGTCTCTTCACACTGCTGGTGGTTTCTCTTGCAGTGCAGAAGCCTTTTAATAAGAAGAGATCCCACTTGTTGATTGCTTGTGCTAGTTCATGGGCAACTGAGGCTTTGTTCATAAAATCTTTTCCTACACCAATGTCTTCAAGAGTTCTACCTAACCTCTGTTCCAACTGGTTCAGCGTTTCTATTTTAATATTTAGATCTTTAATCCATTTTGATTTTAGTTTAGTGCATGATGAGAGATATAGGTCTAGTTTTAATCTTTGGCAAGTTGAAGTCCAATTTTTCCAGCACGATTTATTAAAGAGGCTATCTTTCCTCCAGTGAGGGTGTTTGGCTCCTTTGTCGAAGATGAAATGGCTGAGTGTGTCTGGGGTTGTTTCTGCATCTTCTAATCTGTTCCACTGGTCCTCAGGTCTGTTTCTTTGCCAGTACCATGGTGTTTTTATCACAGTAGCTTTGTAGTATAGTTGCAGGTTGAGGATTGTGATACCCTCTGCCATGTCTCTGTTACCTAGAATTGCTTTTGCTATTCTGGGTCTCTTCTCATTCCAAATGAATTTCTGGATTGTTTTCTCAAGTTCCATGAAGTATGCTGCTGGGATCTCAATTGGAATTGCATTAAATCTATATAGCAGTTTTGGAAGTATGGCCATTTTCACTATATTAATCCTTCCTACCCAGGAGCAGGGGATGTCTGTCCATTTTCTGATATCATCTTCAATCTCTCTTTCCAGAGTGCCATAATTTTCAGAGAAGAGGTCTTTGATTTCTTTTGTTAGGTTGAGTCCTAGGTATTTCAGTTTTTTGGATGCTATTGTGAAAGGAATTATTTGCCCTCTTTCTCTCTCAGTGTGTCTGTCATTCGTGTAGAGGAAAGCTATTGATTTTTGTGACCTTGTAACCAGCTACTTGACTGAATTTGGTTATTAAGTCTAGAAGACTTTTGGTGTACTTCTTGGGGTCTTCTATATAGAGTACCATGCCATCTGCAAATAATGACAATTTAACTTCTTCATTTCCTATCTTTATTCGTTTTATTTCTTTCTCTTGTCTAATTGCTGTGGCTAATGTTTCCAGAACTATATTGAACAAGAGTGGTGATAGTGGACATCCTTGTCTTCTTCCTGATTTGAGTGTGAAGGATTTCAGTTTTTGACCATTTAGTATGAAACTGGCTGTTGGTTTTTCATAGATGGCTTCTATCATTTTGAGGTAGAGACCATCTATTCCAATTTTTTGTAGGGTTTTTATCATAAATGCATGTTGCATTTTGTCAAATGCTTTTTCTGCATCTATGGAGATAATCATATGGTTTTTGTCCTTGGCTCTATTGATATAGTGTATTACATTGATTGATTTTCTTATATTGAACCATCCCTGCATCCCTGGGATGAATCCCATTTGATCAGGGTGTATGATCTTCTTGATGATCTTCTGCATTCTGTTTGCCAGTATCTTATTAAGGATTTGTGCATCTATGTTCATTAGTGAGATTGGCCTATAGTTCTCCTTTATGGTTAGGTCTTTCTCTGCTTTGGGGATCAAGGTGATGCTTGCCTCCAGGAATGAATTTGAGAGTACTGCTTCCCTTTCAATTTCATTGAAGAGTTTAAACAGTAGTGGCAGCAGTTCCTCTCTAAATGTCTTATAGAATTCAGCAGTGAAGCCATCAGGGCCCGGGCTTATCTTAGTTGATAAGTTTTTAATTACATTTTCAATTGCATTGGTTGATATAGGGTTGTTCAGAATTTTTAGGTCTTCTTTGTTCAACTTTGGTAATTCATGTATATCTAGGAATCTGTCTATTTCTTCTGTGTTGTCCATCTTATTGGTGTATAGGTTCTGGAAGTAGGTATTGATGATCCTCTGGATTTCTGATGGGTCTGTTGTCATTTCACCCTTTTCATTCCTAATTGCATGGATTTGGGCCTTTTTTTCCCTTTTTCTGACAAGGTTGGCTAAGGGTTTGTCAATTTTGTTGATTCTTTCAAAGAACCAACTCTTGGCTTCATTGATTTTTTGTATTGTTCTCTTAGGCTCCATTGCACTGATTTCTCCTCCGATCTTTATAATTTCCTCCCTTGTATGAGCTCTGGGGTTGTCCTGCTCTTCTTTTTCTAGAAGCTTGAGATGCAGCATCAGGTTGTTTAATTGGGCTCATTCTGTTTTCCTAATATGCATATTCACTGCTATGAATTTCCCTTGTAAGACTGCTTTCCTTGTGTCCCATAGATTCCGATATGTTGTATTGTCATTGTCATTTAATTGAAGGAACTGTCTGATTTCTTCTTAATTTCCTCTGTGACTCATTGGTTAGTCCAAAGTGAGTTGTTCAATTTCCATGTGTTTATGAAATTTTTTGAGTTTCTTTTGCTATGGATCTCCAATTTCATTGCACTGTGGTCTGATAATATACAGGAGATAACTTCAATTCCTTTGCACTTACTTAAACATGTTCTATGTATGAGTATGTGGTCTATTTTTGAGAATGACCCATGTGCAGCTGAGAAGAATGTGTATTCTGATTTTGTGGGGTGGAACACTCTGTACATATCTGTTAAGTTCATTTGTTCAAGAATTCAATTGAGTTCTAGTATTTCAGTACTTATTTTTAGTCTAGTTGATCTATCTATTTGTGACAGTGGGCTGTTGAGGTCCTCCAGTACAATTGTATTAGTGCATATATGACTTTTCATGTCTGTTAGTATTTGTTTTTATATAGTTGGGTGCACTAGTGTTTGGTGCATAGATATTTATGATTTTCATCTCTTCCTCTTGGATTCTTCCCTTTACAAGGATGTAGTGTCCTTCTTTGTCTCTCTTAATCAGTGTTGGTTTGAAATCTACTTGATCTGCCAAGAGGATAGATACTCCTGCTTTTTTTCGGGTTCCTGTCACATGGAGTATTGTTTTCCATCCTTTAACTTTCAGTCTACGAGTTTCCTTTTGAATTAAGTGTGTTTCTTGTATGCAGCATATTGTTGGATTTTGCTTCTTGACCCATTCTGCCAGTCTATTTCTTTTGATTGGTGAATTGAGACCATTAACCTTGATGGTTATAACTGAAACATATTGGCTTGTCATAGCCATGACTTTTTCTCTTTGTTGGGTTCTCCCCCTTTACATTTAATTTCTTGTCATGCCAGATGGGTTCATTCTGCTTTGCTTCCTGGGGTTGTGATCCTCAGTGTCTGTTCCTAGGATATTGTGTAAAATTCTTTGGAGTGCTGGTTTGGTATTCACGAAGTTCCTGAGGTGCACTTTGTCATGAAAGTATCTTATTTCTGCATCCATTTTGAAAGATAGTTTTGCAGGGTACATCAATCTGGGTTGGAGGCTGTTTTCTTTTAGGGCTTGGAATATGTCACTCCACGCTCTTCTTGCCTTGATGGTTTGTGTTGAGAAGTTTGCTGTGATTCTGATAGGCTTTCCTTTGTATGTGATTTGTTTCTTTTCTCTGACTGCTTGGAGAACTTTGTTCTTCTGTTGTGTTTCTGGAATCTTAACAATTATATGCCTATGTGTAGATTTTTTTGATCAAGGCTATTTGTAGTCCTATGTGCCTCACTTATCTGTATGTCAAGCTCTTTTCCCCTGCTTGGGAAGTTTTCTGCCATTATTTCTGTGAAGAGATTTTTTATGTCATCTCCACTCTCTCCTGTTTCTTCATTGAGCCCAATCAGTCTTATGTTATTCTTCTTTGCATCATCTAGCAGCTGCTGGATTGATTTCTCATGCTCCCTCATAATTTTGAAGCAATTTTTCTTTTCCTGGTCACTAATTGCAATCTTATCTTCTATATCTGAAATTCTGTCCTCACATTGGCTCATTCTGCTGTGTAGACTTTCAATGGAGTTTTTCATGTCCTGGAAATCTATTTGCATCTGTTTTATAGATTCCATTTGTTTCCTGTGTTGTTATTCCATCATGTTCCTGAGCTCCTCTCTAGATTTATTAATCATGTCTTGCACTAGGGGCACAATTTCTCCTGTTATCTGAGAAAGTATTTCTGATTTCATTTTTTCCAGATCCCCTTTTGTTGCCAGTTCAGTGAGTCCAGGTGGTTGAGTATCAGAGTGTTGCATCTCATTTTCCCTTTGGAGTTGCTGTAGGTGATTTGGAAGTCTGGTTTTGAGACTTATTTACATGTTTTCTCATTTCGACTAGGGGCGGAGGCTCTGTCGGCACCTGCACAGATTACCTCCTCTGAGCTGGGTGAGGTGGGACAGGGGCCAGTATCAGTGGTAGGGATGGTGGCCCAAAAGCCCTTTCCTGTGGGCTGGGAGCAGCCGAAGGGTTGGTGGCCCGGAAGCCCCTTCCTATGGTCCAGGAGCAGTGGGATGGTGGCTCAGAAGCCTCTACCTTTGGGCTGGTAGTGGTGGGAGGGATTTTGGCCCAGAAGCCCCTTCCTCTGGGCCGGGAGCAGCAGGACTCAGTACCATGGTCTGGTGGTCCAGTGTCCTCTGCGTCTTTATAGTGTGTAACCAGGTGTCTGTACAGAGGAGCGGGGCGTGGCGGGGGGGAGTGTTCAGTGGATTGCTGCTGGGAGAGGGCTGATTCAGCATGTTCTGCATGACTGGGGATCTAGGTAGGTAGGGCATGTGCAGACCTGCCTGTCTGTCACGGGCTGATTCGGCATGTTCCCCGTGACTCAGGACTTCGGTAGGGCATGCACAGACCTGCCTGTCTGCATTGGGCTGGTTTGGTGTGTTCCACACATTTCAGGACCTTGTTAGGGCATGCGCAGACCTGCTTGTCTGCAGGGGGCTGGTTTGGCGTGTTCCACATGACTTGGGACCTCGGTAGGGCGTGCGCAGACCTGCCTTTCTCAAATGCACCTTCATTTTGATTTATAATGTTTCCTGGGTACACTACAACAGGGATTCTTTTTTCGTTTGACTGATTTTAATAGCATGACATAAAGCCCCTAGAATTGATATAATCATTATGCAAAATACATAGATGTATACTGTCTTCTTTTAAAAATATAAAATAAATAAGCAAGACGTGAAAATAGGCAAGTTTCCACTAAATAAATGAAAACTTTAAAATAAGAGAGTTTTCCTTTCCATGCCATTTGAAGAAGGGAAATTACCATTTTAACCAATATTCAATTTTATTAAACAAATTAAATAAGGTATTATAAAATGTTTAACTTTCATCAGCTTCAAGGTTTATGTTGCTGCTGAATTTTATATATAACTGAACTTTCTGGTAACACCCACTGAATTGACTCTACTCTGGATTCTAAGGCATCAATTTCTTCTTGCAAAATTTTCTTTGCTTCTAACATGTCTTGTGTTTCTTCTTGTGAATGGCTAATGAAAACGTCACCAATCTGGTAAGGTATCATTAAGCTGTCAGCATCTGCAAGCATGATGTCGTCACAAACACCTTCTAAATTCTGGAGTTGTTTCTTTTTACTTCTATATTTTCCTTTAGCACTGTGATTCTACTGGTATTCCATGCAAATTTATTTCTTTTGTTGATCTTCGACAGTAACATTGACATCTTCTGCAGCAATTTCACGTACCACCTAAAAATACATATTAAAAAGATGCAGTCTGAGTTTGATCCTCAGCTGAGCTTCTTAACAGCTGAGTCACTACAGCACTAGTAATCACTGTGTCCAAGTTTCTCCATCGCCTTCTTCATGGTGGCTGCCATCTTGGGACTGTACAACAGGGACTTTGTGTGGGAAAAAAGACATGCAAGCAAAACTGCATAAAATGAACTATGTCTTAGTATCCAACTTGTTCATTAAATTTCAATTTTTATACTTGGCTACTCAGTACAATCCTTGGAAGATGTTATAATTTATGAATATAACAGACCCATTACCTGTCTTGCTTCTTAGGGTAGTCAAAAGGGGTCAATAAAGATGGTAAAGTATTAAAAACTATTTGAAATGAAGAAAAAAAAAAACCCTGAAGTATCCTAATGGTTTCTTTCTTTGTTTGTAGTGCTAAGAGTGACCTCAGAAAATAACCTACTTCTAAACTGTAATATAATTTTTAATATAAAAGTTATTTGTTATCACTCACTACCATGGCCCAGAAGTGAAACATAATTTATCCACTGTAATATAGATTTGATGTATATTTCCCTAGTGCAGTTGTTTTCCATAGGACTTAGGCCTAATTATTTAACACTTTCAAAGTCAATAAATTACTGGAAGGGAGCAAAAGGCTTGTTGGTTGGTGAAATTTCTCTATGAAATGAAAGTTGTCTCATCTAGAAAAAGTTACAGCAAGGTATCACTTAATAATAGCATGTAATATTTTTAAATTACTGTTTAGAAATGTATTGCCTGATATTAAAATGACTTTATATAAATGCTGTGTCCTCAATTTAAAAGGACATTGGTAAACCCCATAGGAGTGAACAGGCCTTTTCTCAACCTAATTAAATTAAGTGCAATGTACAGTGCCTCTCTGCAAAGATTAACAGAATGCATTCCTTGTCAGTTTAAGTGTTGCCTGTAGTGGTATTTTTTTCTAATTTAATTAAAAGCTGTTCTTTTATGAAGAACAAGCTTACAGCATAATTCCTCTTACATTTACATTTCTAAATCCTGTTTGGGAGAAGGTGGAGATAAATTCGGAAGAAGAAAAAAGAAAAAGAAAGGAGAGGGATAAACTTCTAAGTATAGAAGAGGAATTTAAGGACACTTCCTGGTTATTGGCAAAATATATTTGAGAAATGAAGATGAATGAATATGAACCAGACAACAGTTTCCGTTGTAATGTGTTAGGATACATCTCTGTCTTATGCCCAGTTTTCATCCTTGATAGACATAATGGAGATTTATCTGAGAAGTACTTGGATTGCAAATCCTCACATACTCAAATACTTGTTGTTCTATTAGGTTGTTCAAAGTGTGTGATTTGGTGTAGAGGATGAAGTAGGGTTTTCATGTGGTCACATATACAAAGGTGAGTGTGAGTCAGCAGTGCCATATTGGAAAGCCATTTGATGCCTAGTAGAGGCACAAGGTCTATTCAGTAACATCCTAGAGATATATAAGGGCCTTGAAAGCCAATTTAGCATCCTTTCAATCTTCTAAATGCTGATGGTTTCTTGGTCGAGATTAAATAATATACAATACATTGGAATAGTCATAGTTTTGCTATAAATTAAGAATGTCCATTTGTATTATTAAATATGTATCTTCTTGGTATTAGAAGCTTATGTATTGGTTATGCACTTTAAGTACAACAGAGAGAAGGGAACATAGAGAGTAAAGTAAGTTCTGATAATAATTGTAAAAGTAATAAAGACAGACAAAATTAGAATTAATCTGGAAGGAAAAAGTAGGACCACTCTATAATAAGACACATGAAACAGCATGACATTGGAGGCAGTGTGGTGTTGTTTGAAAATGAACTGAAATTGTATATTAGAAATTTAAGGCAATTACTGAAACAAGTTTTTAAAGGAAGCATAATTTATAAGCTGAGAGGGGAGAAAAACAAAACCATATGAAATGTAGAAAAAGAGGAATAAAAATCAAAATCAAAGAGCAAATGTAATAAACAGAAAACATGTTTTTATTCTTTTCAGACCTACAACTGACTGTGTGAGACCCGTCCACATCATGGAAGGCAATCTGTTTTACACAAAAGCCCATCAATTTAAATATTAATCTCCTCCAAAAATCATGTTACAGATAAATGTCTTATCAAATATTTTGTCACAATGGACCACTCAAGTTGAAACTTAAAACTAACCACTTTAACCTCTAACAGGACTAACAAAAACAGAGACAGAGAGAAAAAGAGAGGGAGAGAAAGAGAGAGAGCAAGACAGAGAGACACAGAGAGAGACACACAGAATATAATATCATTAAAAGGAATGAAAGGATTTATTAATGCTGTTTATTCATGGACTTCAAAATGATCACAAAGAAATACCTGTATCATAGTAGTGGGGACCTCTATACCCCACTGTAACAAATAGATCAACTAGACAAAAAATTAGCAACGGAATACTAGAACTCAATCAAACTCTTGAACAAATGAACTTAACACATGTTTACAGAGTGTCCCACCCCACAAAATCAGAATACACATTCTTTTCTGCTGAACACAGATTGTTCTCATAAATAGACCACATACTCACTTGTAGAACATATTTAAGTAAGTGCAAAGGAATTGAAGTTATCCCCTGTGTATTGTCAGACCATAGTGTGATGAAATTGGAGATCAATAGGAAAAGAAACTGTAAGAATTTCATAAACACATGAAAACTGCACAACACCCTTCTGAATAATCAATGGGTCACAGAGGAAATTAAAGAAGAAATCAGACAGTTCCTTCAATTAAATGACAATGACAATACAACATATCAGAATCTATGGAACACAATGAAAGCAGTCTTATGAGGGAAATTCATAACAGTGAATACTCATATTAGGAAAACAGAGAGAGCCCAATTAAACAACCTGATGCTGAACTTCAAGCTTCTAGAAAAAAAAGAGCAGGATAAACCCAAAGCTTATACAAGGGAGGAAACTAAAAGATCAGAGCAGAAATCAATACAATGGAGACTAAGAGAATGATACAAAAAAATCAATGAACCCAAGAGTTGGTTCTTTGATAGAATAAACAAAACTGACAAACCCTTAGCCAACCTTATTAGAAAAAGGAAAGAAAAGGCCCAAATCCAGGCAAGTAAGAATGAAAAGGATGAAATTACAATGGGCCCAGCAGAAATCCACAGGATCGTCAATATTTACTTGGAGAACCTATAAAGCAATAAGATGGAAAACACAGCAGAAATGGACAGATTCCTAGATAGGTATGAAATACCAAAGTTGATGAAAGAAGACCTAAAATTTCTAAACAACCAAATATCAATCAATGAAATAGAAAACTTAATTAAACCTTACCACCAAAGAAAACCCTGGCTCCTGATGGCTTCACCACTGAATTCTACAAGACATTTAGAGGAACTACTGCCACTACTGTATAAAGTCTTCAATGAAATTGAAAGGAAAGCAATATTTCCAAATTCATTCCTGGAAGCAAGCATCACCTTGATCCCCAAAGCAGAGAAAGACCCAACCATAAAGGAGAACTATAGGCCAATCTCACTAATGAACATAGATGCAAAAATCCTTAATAAGATACTGGCAAATAGAATGCAGAAGATCATCAAGAAGATCATACATGATAACCAAGTGGGATTCTTCCCAGGGATGCAGGGATGGTTCAACATACGCAAATTGATAAATGTAATTTACTATATCAGTAGAGCCATGGACAACAACCATATGATAAACTCAATAGATGCAGAAAAAACATTTGACAAAATTCAACACACATTTATGATGAAAACCCTACAAAAATTGGAATAAACAGTCTCTACCTCAATCTGATAAAAGTCATCTACAAAAAATCAACAGCCAATATCATACTAAATTCTCAAAACCTGAAATCCTTTACACAACAAGGCAAGGATGTTCACTATCACCACTCCTGCTCAATATAGTCTTGGAAACATTAGCCACAGCAAATTAGACAAGAGAAAGAAACAAAAGGAATAAAAATAGGAAATGAAGAAGTCAAATTGTCATTATTTGCAGATGACATGATACTTTATATAGAAGACCACAAAAACACCACCAAAAGTCTTCTAGACTTAATAACCAAATTCAGTAAAGTAGCTGGATACAAGTAAACACACAAACATTTATAGCTTTTCTGTACATGAACAACAGACTCACTGAGAGAGAAATAGAGCAAAAAATTCCTTTCACAATAGCACCCAGAAAACTGAAATACCTAAGAATCAACCTAACAAAAGAAATCAAAGACCTCTTCTCTGAAAACTATAACACTCTGAAAAGAGAGATTGAAGATGATATCAGAAAATGGAAAGATATCCCCTGCTCCTGTGTAGGAAGAATCAACATTGCAAAAATGGCCATATTTCCAAAACTGCTTTATAGATTCAATACAGTCCCAATAGAAATCCCACCAGCATACTTCATGGACCTTGAGAAAACAATCCAAGAATTAATTTGGAACAAGAAGAGACACAGAATAGCAAAAGCAATTCTAGGTAACAGAGACATGGCAGGGGGTATTGCAACCCCCAACTTGAAACTATACTACAAAGCTTCTGTGATAAAAACAGCATGGTATTGACAAAGAAACAGACCTGAGGACCAGTGGAACAGATTAGAAGATGCAGAAACAATGCCAGACACACTCAGCCATCTCATGTTCGATAAAGGAGCCAAACACCCTCACTGGAGGAAAGATAGCCTCTTTAATAAATGGTGCTGGAAAAACTGGGCTTCAACTTGCCAAAGATTAAAACTAGATCTATATCTCTCACTATGCACTAAGCTAAAATTGAAATGGATTAAAGATCTAAATATTAAAACAGAAACGCTGAACTGGCTGGAACAAGGTAGAGCTCTTGCAGACATTGGTGTAGGAAAAATTTTATGAACAAAACCTCAGTTGCCAGTGAACTAGCACAATCAATCAATAAGTGGGATCTCTTGTTAATAAGATGCTTCTGCACAGTAAGAGAAACTACCAACAGTGTGAAGAGACAACCCAAAATGTGGGAAAAAATTTTCACCTACTGTTCCTCAGACAAAGGTCTACTATCTAGAATCTATAAAGAACTTAAAAAAATCAGACCTTCCAAATTTAAAGACCCAATCCAAAAATGGGCATTTGAAATGAACAGACATTTCTCAGACAAAGAAGTAGAAATAGCAAATAAACATATGAAAAAATGTTCAATCTCACTGGTCATTCAAGAAATGCAAATGAAAACAACACTGAGATTTCACCTCACCCCAGAGAGAATGGCTGCTATCATGAAATCAACCAATAACAAATGCTGACAGGGCTGTGGGGAAAGAGGAACCCTGCTTCACTGCTGGTGGGAGTATAGACTGGTACAACCACTAAGGAAATCAGTATGGAGATGTCTCAACGAATCAAGACTGGAAGTCCCATTTGACCCCACTATTCCACTGCTGGGAATCTTCCCCAAAGAATTAAAAGAATCATACTACAGTGGTATATGTGCACCCATGTTCATAGCAGCACAGTTTGTAATAGCTAAAACTTGGAAACAGCCCAAATGCCCATCAACTGGAGAATGGATAAAGAAAATGTGTTTTTTAAAAAATAAGATGGACTACTACTCAGCCATAAAACACGAGAAATTAGAGACAATTGTAGCTAAATGGATGCACATTGAGGCGATACTCTTAAGTGAAATAAATAGAACACACATGTATAAATACTGAATAATTTCTCTAGTGTGGGAAACTGAAAGTGTACATAAGAACTAAATGGTATAATAGATAATGTGAAACAGGAAGAAAAGGGGCATGGGGAAGGGGAAGTGGGAGGGGTAGGGGAAAGGGAAGAAGGAATTGGAATATGAGAAAATGAAAAACTTGAAACAAAGTCTTTGTAAATAGTGAGGGATGGAGGGGTTGAAGGGAGGGCATGGGAAGGGGGAAAAAGAAGAACCAAGAGAGATTATGTAAAGGTGCAAATTTCCAATGATGAATGTCATTACATTGTATAACTAAAAAGTACCAACAAAATAAAATTAAAAAAAGAAATACCTATATGGCAAACAATCTTATGCCCACTATTTGAAATTATGGTGAAATAAACCAGTTTATGAAAGACAAATTTCTACAACCCATGAAGAAGAAAACGAATATAAACAGAGATATATCTGTTAAATAAATTAATAATTAACAGCCTCAAGAAAATAAAAGGCCTGGGTGGTTTCACTAAAAACTTCTTCTAAATACCTAGTAACAAAAAACCATATCAATTCCTCACACTGGCGTCTTTAAAACAGAAAATAAGAGGAACATTTACAGTCCATTCTAACAAGCCAATAATACTCCAAGATAAGCAATTGACATTTAGATTGCAACGAAGAAAAGCTGAAGACTAACATCTTTCATGAACATAGGATTGTGTTAGCCTTCTTTGCTAAGACATTATATTCAACATCCACAATTTAAGGAAGAAAGGTTTAATGTAGCTTATGAAGTTTTAGTCCAGGGTCAACTGGCTCAAGGCAGAAACATCATAGTGGAAGAGAATGGAAGAATAAAGTTGTTTATTTCATGGTCTTCTGGAAGCTGCACAGGGAAACAGTGCCAGAGGGATATGACTGAAAGAACCACATACAGCACCCAAAGCCATGTCTCCATGATACACCCAAAACACATTCATGACTGTGCTCTGCTAATTTGTTAGGCATTTCTTAAACCAATGAAATTGGTATAACAGGACTAAGAGTCACAATCTACCTCTTGTCAAATTTATACCCAAGTATGTCTCCTTAAAACATACTGAATCTCCAAATAAACACAATGCCAAACTCATAATTCCATCTAACATAATACAACTATATTTAGTAAAGTCTGAAAGACTCTTCTTAAGAGTTCCAGCATTTTTCTAAAGTCTAAGTCCAAGTGTCTTATGAGACTCAAGTGAAACCCTTACCTGTGAAACCCTGTAAACATAAAAAAACAAGTTAAATAACTCTAACATACAATAGCACAGGGTAAATATTCCCATTCTAACAGAGAGAAAAGGGAGAGATACAAAAAACTTGACCAAAGCAGGTCTGGAAACCAGTACGACAAACATTAAATTTCAGTGCTCCATATTTGGCATTCATACACATCAGTTCCAGAGGGCTTATGAAACCCCAATCCTAGGGCCCTGGTGGTTGCAGCCTATATTGCTTCTCTCTTGGGCTGGCTACATTCAAGGCATGCAGCTTTCCTCAATGTTCATTTCGCAATCCTGACATTTTCAACTTCCTGGTGTTTCTGCTGCACCTCTGGCTCTATTCCCACAGCTTCCTGCACCACCTAGTCAAGGTCTCCTTGGCCAGCCTTGGAGAACTTTTTCTAAAGTCTGAGAGGAAGCCTCCCTGACTCTACAACTCTTGCATTCTATATGCCAGTAAAACTAGCATCAAATGGATTACCCCAATGTACACTGTCAACAAAAGGTGGAGCCAGAACCCCTGGGACCATGGCTCCAGTGACCTCTGAATGTCTGAATAGCTGAGAACAGTAAAATGAATCCTGGGGAACCAATTGTTTAGGACAGGGGTCCTCATATGTACCCATCTGTGGCCTGTTAGGAACTGAGCCACACAACAGGACATGAGTGGCAGGAAAGGAAAAGAAATTTCATCTGAATTTATAGCTACTTCCTATTGCTCACATTACCACCTGAGCTCCACCACCTTTCAAATTAATAGATGCGTTAGATTCTCATAGGAGCCTAACCCTACTGTGAACTGTCCACGAGAGTGACCTAAGTTGTGTTCTCTTTATGAAAAGCTAATGCCTGGTGATCTAAGCTACAGCTGAGGTGGTGATACTAGAACTGGAGAGTGACTGCAAATACAGATTAACATTAGCAGACAGATTTGAGATTACAATAAATCTCTGCAATCATCTCTTCAGAGATTACAATAAACTAATTACCTACAGACTCATATCAAACTCCTATCAATGAATGGCAAGCAATAATTCAGCTGCATCTGTTGGCAGACTTTGAGTCAGAATCTGATACATTTTAGTCTGTACGTTGCCTATTATTTTAGTAACTACTTCCATCTGTAACTCTTTCTCACATCATGTACTTGTCTCAGTTACAGTTTTGGTAAGCCCGCACGCTAATCCTATCCAAAATGAGTAAAAAACAAATGTCACTGGAGAGTTTCTTTGAAAAGGGTAAAAATCCTACTCACTGGACAGCGAAATATTCAATGATTGCCAACAAAAAAGTTGCATTTAAAAGAAAATACCAAGATTCCTTCTTCAGTTACAAGGTCATTGCAGCAGGTGAGACCTTCTTCAAATACGCTTTGTATATTATGTGTTGATTGTCTAGACAATGGAGACACAAAGCCTTCCAAACTGCCTTGTCCAATGGAAACCAAGTACTGTGTATTAAATCCACCAGCTGAGAGCCCTAGAAGCATTCAGATTTTATTTTCTGATAACATTCTCCAGTGACAAAAACCAAGGATCTTTAGAAAAAATGGCTTATTCTAGAAATGGGGCTAGAAATATGCAGTATGAGCCTTGAGTGTATAATATTGCCAAACAATAAGTGGTAAATGGAAACATCAAAAAGAAAGGAAGGAAGGAAGGCAAGCAGGCAGGCAGCCAGAAGAGTGGATGGAAGGAAAGAGAAACAAAAAGAAGAAAAAGAAAAAACAGAACAAATAATAGTGGGTGATGCTAAAAGGCCACAATTGAGAAAGCTTCCAGTGGCCAAATTCAGAGCAATTTAGGCAACAAAATTAATAATTATATTGCATTATGTATCAAAATAAAATATAAATTTCTATGAGCCCATGATAATATCAGTGATTAAATAATTAAATGAATGGAAAGAATTCTCATGTATTCTCCATATAGTCTAAATTCAAGAAGTTTAAATAAAAATAATAATTATGTTGGCATTCTTCCTTCAAGAAGGTGGAATATAATCCTTCACTGTGAGGTGTTGGTTATATACAGTGACTTCTTTTCAAAGAAAGTGGTATGGAAAAGGGAGAAAGTACCCTTACTGTGGAGAAACTTAAAAAATGACCGAGGTTAATGCCTTCAGTTCTAGCACACTGGTAACATGTACTTTTGATACAACGTGAGGATGTAAGGAAAATTGTACTTTACTTTTGAGGCATTTAACAAAAATGAACAATCTCAGTTGAATCATTTGATACACATTATACAAATCCAAATTCTGAGAGACGTTCTACATATTCCATGACCTAAATACCTAACAACTGTTCAAGTATGAGAAGAAAGAGCCTAAGGTGCCCTGGCTACTCAGTATAATGCAGGATATTGGTTGGACTCCTCCACTGGAAAATAAATAAAAACTAATGAAATCTAGAAAACCTATGAACTTTAATTAAAATAATCAGCCACATTGGTTCATTAATTGTAACAGATCCATCACACTCGTGTATGATATTAATACAAGTTGAAACTGGGCAAGTGATGTATGGAATATCTTTGTACTAACTTCACAGTGTTTTGGTAAACATGAATCTGTTACAAAATAAGAGTTTGTTTTAAAAAGCAAGGTTAAAAAAGTAGAAAATCAATGTTTGTGTTTTCTTCCTTAAATTCTTTTATTGGTACATTTTAGGTATACAATACATTTACATTTCTCATTGGGAACCTGTACCTTTACATGACGTATCTTGGTTCTTATTTTTTCCCCAAGCAATGTTGTTTAAAGATTCAAAGAGAATTTGTGGCAGGTACATTCTTGGTAATGCACGGAGCTAATACATTTTCCAGCACTTAGTGATCAAAAAAAATCTACTTGCCAAGAAGATGGTAGAAGTATATAGAAAAGATGAGAAAATGTTTTAACAACTCGGTTTTCCCAATCCCATTCTTCTGATCCAGCTTCTGGCTCCGCAGCATAAATGAGTAACAGGTGTGAGACTTGGACGTCTTCCAGCTTTACGGAGCATGTGGTTTTCCACATACATTTCACAAAGTAGTTCCTTCAGGATGCCGAGATATCCACCAGGAGCAGCCTCCAAATGAGGAAACATTTTCAGTACATGTCGAAAGGGGGCAGTATAGACAAATGAAAGCCAGTTCAAGGTTCGCACCTTGGCGGGGGGGGGAGGTCCCCCTCCCTTTTGGAGCCTGGAAAACACAGAAGGGTCCTTCCTTTTTTTTTTTTTTTTTTTTTTTTAATAGTGTGAGTCATCGGCCTGTCGTATGTATTTCCAACTTCACAGGTCTCTGTAAATTAGTTCATTAAGGCAGCTAGAGGTACAGATAGGGTATTTGACTGAAAATATTTCTTTTTCTGAAATAAGAAAATAGTATCCATGAAACAAACATTATTTATCTGTTTTTTCTTAAGGATGCTATACTGAACTTCTGTCCAACCTTTCAGCTTCATAATGGTAGCATACTATTTTGGTTCTGTCGTTACCTGCCATAATTTAAGAAGATTAATCAAGTGTAATTTTACAGCAATAAAAGCCACCTTGTGGAAGGACAATTCACTGCTTGCCTCTTTTTTTCTCAACAAAATATCCTTCCAAAAATAAGACTGTAACTGTTGAAGAAGATGGACACAGTAGTCAGAGAAAAATCACATTCTGTTAGTTATTGGGTATGGTCCTGTACTTAGAATTTGAGTAGCTCTGTTGAAATGGCTACTGAGAGCACATTGCTTCCTAGGATTCATATTCTATGAGTTCTTTGTCCTATCTTGAGGACAAAAAATACACAGCTATGAAATGTGGTGTTCTCTTAACAGTTTGTGAGACCCAAAAATATACTACAATATTTTCTCTACCATAAGAAATTTTATCTAAGTAGTGAAATTAATTGAAGTATTTTTCTTATCATCATTGGAGTCATCTTCAAAAGAGTTTTAAATTTCACCATTAGAATTAATACTAATGATCTTGTAGCCTCTAGAGACTATAACTCTGGCAAAATGGTAATTTTCAACAAGAGTACTAGAATTTATTAAGCATTCTCTGTGTGACTGGCACTTCATGATATTTCACTTAATTCTCACAAAAGCTTTATGGGATGGTTTCAGTTAGCATTTACAGATGAGAGGACCGAAGTCAAGGGTGATGACTGTCTTCTCAAGGTCACTCAGTTATGAGGACATGGTTCCGTGTTGAACTTGAGTTCACAGACAGAAATCAATTATAAATATCTACATAATGTTTATATAAATATAAGACATATTTACATAAACATCACGCCCTCTTATGAATCCATCATAAATTAAGACTATTGTAGGTAGAAAATGAACTAAATGCACCTAACCTACTGGACACCATAGCTTAACAATGCAGTGCATCACAGAACACCTGTTCTTTAGTCTGTGATCATGTGGCTGACTTGAAACTGCTGCTTGTTGTCATTACCAATATCTGAAGAGAGTGTCACACTGCATAGCTGCGTATCTTTAGCCCAGGAAAAAATTAAATGCAAAATTTGAAGTTTGATGTTGAATATATATTACTTTCACATCACATAAAGTAAAAAAAAATAAGTTGAACTAGTATCATTTAGGGACTGTCTCCATGTACACCTAATTGAAGAGGCAAGTCTAAATTTCAAACTTAGTTCACATGAGAAGTATTTCTGGTCAGCTTTGACTGAGTGGAATAAAAGCAGAATTTTTGAGTACAAAGCGGCCTGATTAGCATATAATTTGAAAAATAAAATTTTATCTTGCATCACTATTAGTACTGTTTATATTATGTTTATTATTTATCTTGCAGCAGTATCAGTACTATGTATATTACATTTATTATTTCTAACATCCAAAACTAATAAATTTTACATTACTGTTAAATTTTTATTATCTACCTGAGATTTAGAAAACTATTTTTTTGTTGATGGTGTTATTAATGCTCAACTAACAGAGACCTTTGTGTTAAATCTGACTGGTGGTTCAACATTTTCAGACATGTATCTCACACAGTCTCTATCATAATTTAGAGATGATCTTTTCAAAAAAGAAAACAAGAACATATACTTGTCTTATTTTCACTTTTGCCATAGGAGTTTGCCTTGTCCAAGCTAGGAAACTAGCCTGGGTACCTAGACTGTAGATACTTAATGAATCATGTTTTCAGTGTCTGATTGAGTGTGTATTGTTTTGTCCAAATTCTGTTTTGTCTTTTGTCAAAGATGTAATCTATATGTGTGTGTATATATTTATATATATTAGATGGTGGGGAGTATTATAAGATCACTAAGAATAAGTTGCAAACCTGTCATAGAAATCCTGTGTGATTTCTGCCTCTTCTCACCTCCTCCACCTTCTGAAGTAGGCAAGTAAACACAAAATTTTTAAAGGAAATATTTCATCCTAAGGATTTTTTTTGAAGTATGAGACTGAAAACTTCTCATTTTGAAAGAATGAATAAATGGGAGAAGATCTAGGTTACTGGAAAGAAGTACAAATACATTGTATTTGTACATGTAACTTGTGTTGAGAGTACAAAAATGAATAATATATGGTTTTCCCGTCTTGAATTTCATGTTTTTGTGGTATGACAAGTTAAAGCGTATTTTAAAGTCAGATCCTGTAGGGCCTTGGAGCCTTAATGAGAATTTTGGATTTTATTCTTTGTCTTTCTTTTTGGGGGGTGGGCGGTACCAGGGATCGAACTTGGGACCTTGCACTTGCAAGGCAGGTGACAGCACCACTGAGCTAAATCCCCCACCAGTTAAAGTGTATTTTAAAATTTTGAGCCTCAATTCGGTTCTACATTTTAGAAACCCTTTTGCTGTAAACTATCTCTACTGTTACTGTTTGCAATCAAATACAACAGTTTCTTGTTCATTGATGATTTATTGTAGTCTACAGAGTTTAAGGGGAAAGGAACCGTTCTATGCTGCTTCTGTCACCAACCAGCAAAGGGAACCTGGCCAGGCATCTGACTTCCTCACGTCTCTGTTAAACGTCTCACTTGAGCCTCTCATGTTAAACTGAGGCTTTGTTCCTAACGACATTGGAGATTACTCCTGTGTGTAAACCAGATTTGTCTTAAACCTGTACTGCACATGACACGCCTTCATACGTAAACAAAATATCTGTATATTTTGATTCAGTTAACCCTGGTGGCCATAAGAAGACAACTGTCTTCTTAAGCTTGCAGTTTATTGGACTCCAGGTAAAAGAATGAGATTGGTTTGAAAAGTACAGGACCTGAGGTGAAGAATGAGTCGTGCCATTGCTACTAAGATCAATAGCTTTGTACATATTTCTTCAGTGGGTGTCATACAATCTACTTAAATAATAATAATAGCTTTTTATAATTCCAAATCCATCTTTCTAATTTACATAGCCCTAAAATATCATTTTAAAAGACTTCTTCTGCAGACATGCATTCTTTCAGAGATTTTCATAATAATTACTATATTTTTGTGTGATTAAAAAAACCAGTGCTGTATTGGAAGCAACCATTGGTTCAGGGTATGTCACACAATGTTCAATATGTGTTAGTCTCTATGTGTTTTGTCTTCCTCCTTTTTCTCAAATGGGCTACCTTTTTAAGATGTACGCAACACTACACTGCAAATTTATATTGATGACTAACTATATAAGTGGAAGGATGTTTGAAAAAGACTTCATTTCAAAATCTTAATTTGAAGTTGTAATGAACACTATTCAGTCTTTAATTCTAGACTCAAATTTCCTCAGTGATACAAATCTGTCAGTAATATTTTCCAAAATATAGCCAGATCTATCTGCTCTTAAAATATCATATCTATTTAAATTTTAGGACATTCTTCAATACTTTCTTTAACTGGATCCCATAACATTTCTCTTTTCTCATCTCCACAAAGAGCATAGGGCTGCTGTAGTTTAGCTCACAACAATGGAGATTTGAAAACATAAGAAATAGGTTTTTTTTAAGAAATAATTTTGAAAAGATTGGCTAACCTTCACTTTTCTTTTAACATTGGGGAGATCACAAAAGGCTCTTGTCTTTTAGTAGAGGTTGTAGTATCTTAGCTCAGGGACTCTTGAGTATCCTGTTGCGGATTGGAATTAAAACAAATTCATTGATGTTTTTCTGTGGGACTACAGGCCGGCCTTTTGTTTATTATTGTTATATTTTATTCGTATAGATATCCCACCATTCTCTGTGCTATAAATAGTGGTATTTTTATTGTTAGTACCGTACACTTAATAAAGCTGCAGTTTTCCTGGCAATTAATTGTGCTGACAATCAATGCAAGGCTGCAGGCAGTGTGTTTATGTGCTGAGCTTTTGATGAGTGAAGCTCCAAGAAGTCAGGCTGTCAGAATTAAATGTGCAATTCAGACATAAAACCACATTCTGTTCTTGGTTTGACCAAATAACAGTTGATTATAGCCTGAGCCTAGACCTCGCTTTGCTTGTAAGGTAGAGAATATTTGGTCACCTGTAGGCAATAAGTTTAGGCACTTATTTGGCATAAAATAGCATGGTAAAATTACTTATGCCCGATTTTTCTCAGAGTATAGACTATTTTTGATAAAAATTTCAATTTCCTTCATTTAAAGAATTTTAGCAGCTTTTGGAAAGTTTTTTGCTTCTTACCAGATGTTATGGAATATGATTTTTTGATAAATGCTTGCAACTTGCTCATATGTCCTTGGGCTAAATATGGCTGATGACTTTGTATTTTTGGTCCATTTTCATTTTCTTATTCTATGTACTAAACAATATCCTTCTATAATATTTCACTTTTGACTTTACATTAGATATTTAATATCTGTAGAGTAATCTTTGCAATGACACACCAAAGACCTTTGATGATTGCAGTGGAAACAGATTCAGTCAGAAAATACTTTGACAAAATCTTTTGTTATTTTGATATGCTATCAAATGTGTTTACAAGATGTAAATTCCAACTATTATTTTAACAAATCTCAATTATACAGAAGCTCATTTTGGTACTTTCCTGAAGTATTATTTAGACGATAGCTTGTAAATTTTAAACTCTGCTTATGAGCAAGTTACAGAGTGAATGTTATAAATTTAATTTATACTCATTCCTACAGTTCTATTCATCAAATACAGATTTGAATCAAATGAATCATTTTGGATACATAAGCCCATGATTTAGTAATATAAATATTTTGAGGCTCTTATTTTTCTATTTTAGTTATAGCTCTCAGATATTTTCATATACATCATCCCAAATTTACAAGGAAATTATTTCTGTACCCTCATACTTCATTGAGAACCAACTGTGCTCAGAATAGGCACTAAACAAATATTTGGTAACTGATTTAAAAAACAAGTTAACAATGACTTTATTGTAATGAAGTCTATTGGTATGCACTGCTTTATAACCTTGCCTTCATAGAGTTTGAAGTGAGAAAAATAATCTATATGGGACTTCTTTCTGGTTCCATTTAGGAGGTTGACAGTTGGAAAGAGGATTGCTCCCAAACATAAAATAAAATATAACTTGACAAACACCAAGTTCACAATTTACCTTGAACCAGTGGAAATACTGAAGTCACTGGGAAGCTGACTGGCTCAAAATATAAAGAGAATCAAACAACTGAAGAGAAAAGCAAGGCATAAATTCTAGTTTATCTGGGCAAGATGCAGCCAGATACTGCTAATTAATGTTCAATGAGGTTGATTGGCAAACTGATGGAAGGCAGGCAAATGTGCACTAGGAAGATAGTGGGAAATAAAAGAATTGCCTACACCTGCTTGCATATTCTTACAGAAACTCCACTAGGTGATCTCTCTCTCTCTCTCTCTCTCTCTCTCTCTCTCTCTCTCTCTCTCTCTCACACACACACACACACACACACACACACACACACACACACACACACACACAATGGAAATATCCCGAGAAAAATTTCTTTAGAATAAATGCTGGGGAAGAAGAAAAGTTTTAAGAAAGTTACAGAACTACACCATGACTCTTTAAGCTTTGTCTTCTCTAACCAACAAAAGCAAAGCTGTAACCAGTGAAGAGAGGTACAAATACCGTTGTCCTAGGGCACTGGAGAAAACTTGTTACAGATAGAAGAGAATAGGAGAAAAAAAATCCAACCCTGGGTGTGAGTTAGATTACTAGGCCAAGTGAGAAAAAGATTACTGAAAAAAGTAGACCCTCAAGACCATACAACATTATATTTGCGTGAAGTTTTAATTGAACTCCACCAAATACCTATATCCCACTGCCAGGGCAAAAAATGTCAGGTTACAAGTAATGTGGCTAAACAGATCCTTCTTAAATGGAAGATGAAAACTGAGTGTTCAACAGATGCTTAAATACAAATGAAAATGAAAGAAAACAGATCAGAAAACCCCTAATGCAAGTCATTGCTAAGAGGAACTGGAACCCTATAATGTGCTGAGTACAAATATACCTAGAAGACATGCAAAGCCATTGTACCTCCAAATTAGATTGACCCAAACTCCCGCATTAAACATCTAGCTGCATTAAACATCATAAAATTGAGCCTTTATTCTAGGAAAAATATTTTTAAAATGTATTTATTTTTTTACTAGCACATGTTTACCATATATAATGATCACATTTTTCATGGGGAATTTGTACCAGTACATAATATATCTTAAATCTTCTTTTCTCATTTCCCTCCCCTCCCTCCAATCCTTCTTCTGCTCACCATTTAGAAAATGTCTGTTTCTATTTTTTTAGCTCAATTTTCTGTTTTTCAAAATCCTCTTTCCTTTATTTCCCAAGGCCCTCTCTCCTCTCTTATTCTCCTTGCTATTTGAAAAATTTGTCCAGCTTCCTAATATTTATCCATTTTTCTCCTTATTTACACTCTGGGTTTTGCACACAAGAGAAACTGCAACATTTAAACTTGTGCGTCTGATTTATTTTACTTAAGGTTGTGTCCTGAGATGCATCCATTTACCTAAAAGTGTCTCAATATCTTTCTTTATGGTATAGTAGTACTCCATTGTGTACAAATGCATATTTTCTATATTCATTCCTCAGTTGATGGGCATATGGGCCATTCCTAGATTTAGCTATTATAAATTGTGTTGCTATAAACTTGAATATGCATATGTGGTATGATGACTTTAACTTTTTCCTAAAGATACCAGAAAGGGAACAGCTGAGTCAAATGTAACTTCTAGTTTTAGTTTTAGTTTTTTTTTTTTTAAAGAATCTCTACACTGACTTCCATAGTGATCATACCAATTTACACTCCCACCAACAATGGAGAAGGAGTCCCCATTCCTGGTCTCGCTACCATTTTTGTTCTCTGATTTCTTAAAAGCATTTCTGGAGTGGCATGGAATTTTTTGTGTCATTCTCTTAGTCTCCCTTGAATTGATTACTGCTCTGATCTTTATAATGTCCTCCTTGTATGAGATTTGGATGTGTCCTTCTCTTCTTTTTGTACTAGCTTGAGGTTCAGCGTCAGGTTGTTTAATTGGGCTTGCTCTGTTTTCCTAATATGTGTATTCACTGCTATGAATTTCCCTTGTAAGACTGCTTTCATTGTTTCCCATAGATACTGATACGTTTTATTGTCATTGTTATTTAATTGTAGGTACTGTTTAATTTCTTCTTTAATTTCCTCTGTGACCCATTGTTTATTCAGAAGGGTGTTGTTCAATTTCCATGTGTTTATGAAATTCTTACAGTTTCTTTTGCTATTGATCTCCAATTTCATCACACTATGGTCTGATAATATACAGAGGATAACCTCAGTTCCTTTGCACTTACTTAAATGCATTCTACAAGTGAGTATGTGGTCTATTTTGGAAAACGACCCATGTGCAGCTGAAAAGAATGTGTATTCTGATTTTGTGGGGTGGAACACTCTGTAAATATATGTTAAGTTCATTTGTTCAAGAGTTTGATTGAGTTCTAGTATTTCATTGCTTATTTTTTGTCTAGTTGATCTATCTGTTTGTGACAGTGGGCTATTGAGGTCCCCCACTACTATTGTATTAGTCCATATATGACTTTTCATGTCCGTTATCATTTGTTTTATATAGTTGGGCACACTAGTGTTTGGTGCAGATATTCATGATTGTCATCTCTTCCTGTTGGATTGTTCCCTTTACAAGGTTGTAGTGTTCTTCTTTCTCTCTCTTAATCAGTATTAGTTTGAAATCTACTTGATCTGCAAAGAGGATAGCTACTCCTGCTTCTTTTCAGTTTCCCATCACATGGAGTATTGTTTTCTGCCCTTTAACTTTCAATCTATGAGTTTATTTCCTAATTAGATATGTTTCTTGTATGCAGCATATTGTTAGATTTTGCTTCTTGACCCATTCTGCCAGTCTATTTCTTTTGATTGGTGAATTGAGACCATTAACCCTGATGGTTATAATTGATACTTATTGACTTAAAATTGTGATGACTTTTTCTTTTTGTTGGATTCTCCCTCTTTACATTTAATTTCTTGTCACACCTGACCGATTCAATCTTCTGTGCTTCCTGGGGCTGTGATCCTCATTGTCTGTTCCTAGGATATTATCTAAAATTTTTTGGAGTGCTGGTTTGGTATTCATGAAGTTCCTAAGGTGCTCTTTGTAATTAAAGTGTCTTATTTCTCCATCAATTTTGAAAGATAGTTTTTCAGGGTACATCAGTCTGGGTTGGAGGCTGTTTTCTTTTAGGGCTTGCAATACTTAACTCCAAGCTCTTCTTGCCTTCAGGGTTTGCACTGAGAAGTCTGCTGTGATTCTGATGGGCTTTCCTTTGTATGTGATTAGTTTCTTTTCTCTAACTGCTTCTAGAACTTTGTTCTTCTGTTGGGTTTCCGGAATCTTAACAATTATATGCCTATGTGTAGATTTTTTTTGATCAAGGCTATTTGGAGTCCTACATGCCTCACTCATCTGTATGTCAAGTTCTTTCCCCCTGCTTGGGAATTTTTCTGCCATTATTTCTGTGAACAGTCATCTGAACTGTCTCATGTGTCTCTGTTGACTAGAATCAGTCTTATGTTATTCTCCTTTGCTTCGTCTAGCAGCTGCTGGATTGATTTCTCATTGTCCCTTACAATTTTAAAGCAATTTTTCTTTCCCTAGTCACCAAATGCATTCTTATCTTCTGTATCTGAAATTCTGTCCTCACATTGGCTCATTCTGCTGCTCGTTCTTTCAATGGAGTTTTTAATCTCTTGGAAATCTGTATCTGTTTAATGTCTCATAGGTTGGAATTCCATCATGTTCATCAGCTCCTCTATTATTTTATCTGTGTCCTCTCTAGATTTATTAATCATGTCTTGCACTATGTGCATAATCTCTGCTGAGAAATTATTTCTGATTTCATTTTTTCCAGATCCTCTTTTGTTGCCAGTTCAGGGACTCCAGGTGGTTGAGCATCAGAGTGTTTCATCTCCTTTCCCTTTGTGGTTGCTGTAGGTGATCTGGAAGTCTGGTTTTGAGACTTGTTTACATGTCTTCTCATTTCAACGGGGGTGGGAGGTGTTGTTCTTGGCACTCATTTGGCTCACCTCCTCTGCACTGGGAGCAGATTCATTTGGCTTAAGATTTGCCAAGGTTTCAGTCCATAAGAGCTTTGAAACTAAATCAAAAACACTAAAGAGCCAGTAAATAGTGTTCCAGAATGATAAATTAATGTGACAAGGTAAATTTTTGAAGAGAAAAGAACAACAAAAAGAATGATTCCTGTAACAATGTAAAATTTAAATTAAATCAAAACATAAAGCAAAATGAAAGTGAGTACAAGATACAGGAAAAGAAATGACACCCGAAAACAAAATGCATTGGTAAAATCTTTATACAGAAGAGAAAAATATTACAGATTACATGTCAGAGAATAAAGATGGGAAGTATAACTGTGGTAGTTAGTGTAGAGTATCAACTTGTTTGGCTTTGAGATCCACACTGAGGACTTTGGGATCTACACTGAGTCATGGGGATTGGCAGAATATACTTTTGGGCATGTTTGGTCAGGTCATGGAAGCATAACTTTGGGTACTATATCTGGTCTTTCACCCTTCCACTCTGGCAGTGTTCATGTACTCTGCTTCCTGATCACCATCATCTAAGCGGCTTTGCTCTGCTGCATCCTTCCAACATGATGTATCTGCCTTAGAACAACTGACCAAGGACTGAATCCCCTTAAAACATGAACCAAATTAAAACACTCCTTGTTTAAGTCTTGGGTATTCAGTATTGTGTCCATCAATGGGAAAGCTAAATAATACAACAAACTTCTCTTTAGAAACTATGTAAAATGTAAGACAATAGTATGGAATATTTTAAAGTTCTAATGAAAAAACAAATCTCAATCTAGTATTTAATACCCAGAAAACTTTCAATCTAAAATGAAATATTTTTTCAAGCAAATAAAAGTTGTGGCAAATTAATTTCAGCAGATGCCTTCTGTAAGAACTGGTAAAGTTCTTCAGAAAGTAAAATATATTAGATATATTCTCAGAAAAAAGTATTGAAAGTAGAATGCATGTACCAAACAGACTCATTTTGTCTGTATTCAATTGTTCAGAAAGGTAACTGCCTAAATAATAAGTAGTAGAAAGGTGTGTATTATGTGAATATACCATATGTAAAATGAGATACAGTATAACAGTGGCTCAATAATGAGAAGAACAAATTGGGAGCATGGTATTGTAAGATTCTCATATTACACATAAAACAGTACAATTCTTTTTACTGCATTGAAAGATGACTATTAAACCATTTGACTATTAAACATAAGTATTAAAACACAAATGTATCCACTTTAAGTTTTTATTTATGGTATGATGATTGAACCCACGGACTTAACAATGAATTACAATCCAGCTTTTTTTAAAACCTTATAATTTTGAGAAAAGGTCAAGCTATGTCACTAAGTTACTCACACTGTGCTTGAACTTCTGATACTCTTGCTTCAATTTCCCAGAGTGGTGGTTTATAGGCATGCATAACCATGCCCAGCTTCCACTTAAATTTTTAAAGAAGAGTATAAATAGTATATTAATATAGAAGATAAATTAAATTAGAGAAATAATCAATTAACCTAAGATAAAACATTTTGAAAAGAAGTAAAACAAAAAGATGGAACAAGAGAAAAGATAACAAGGTAGTTGATTTTAATCTTACCATATCAATAATCACAATAGCTGTGACTAAATACATGAGGCAAAATACAGGGATTTTTAGGATGGAGGAGAGTAGGAGAGTTAGATTTCATTGTATGCTGATGTTTGGTAGTAGATTTGAGCTTTCCCAAGAGGTCTGGCATTTTCTCAGCTTCTTGGAGGTAACCTAATCTCTGTCATACCTGATATAAATGTCATTTTTGCAGTTAGGAATGGTTACACATGAGGTCAACTAAGTGATTCAGCTAGATTCTTTGAGTAATATATTTTCAATTGTCCTAGAGATTGAATTCAACTACTCTGTCAATTAACCAGTCATGGCTATATAATTAAGCCCTCATAAAATCTCTAGATCCTGAAGATTGGGTGAAGTATTCTGCTGAGTAAATACTCCATGTATATTTCTACTCACTGATGCCATGAGGGTAATACATCCTGATTCCACAGTGCAGGCAATGAAAGCTTTGCATTTGGGACACTCTCAGTTTCCCCTTGAGGACCTCTTCAGGTGATTTTGATCTGGATGTTGTAGTCAGAGATTGCAAGGGAATAGATTTAATAGAGGATACCCGATTTATAGGATTATTTTATAATATTCACTCAACAGGTCAAATGCAGAGAAGTGCAAGAGATCTGTCCACAAACTAGAGACCTGAAGAATAGAACTGAGGGCTTGGATCCCACAACAATGTCCCACACAAATCCAGATAAAGGCCTAGTGTCCAAGGAAATGTCCTGCACAAGTCCAGCTAGAGGCCTAGAGCCCATAGCAATGTATTATGCAAGTCTGTATCCAAGATCTGCACCAGGAAGGCCCAAAGACCAGTGGTGGAAGCTAGAAAGCCTGTGCTAGTAGGGTAAAGCATCTGTTCCATCAGGCTGAAGGCTCTATATTGGAGCCAGGAAGGAAACTCAAGGCAAAGACCAGAGCTCCCCAGAGGAGAACACAGACATTCTCAGTGACAATGAAGATCTGAGCTCCTCCTCTGATGACAACAGCCAAGTTTGCATCTGGGAAACCAGCCACAGCAAGCTTCTGAAAGAAAGTCAATGTCATGATCTTTTCCTCGAGTTCTTTTTTTATACTGTTGGGAACAATCCTCAAGTGGGTCTTCCATTACCAACACCATGCTGATTCAGTTCATCTGGGCATTCCAAGTTAACCATTAGGTAATTCACCACAAATCCATCACTTGTCAATTTGATATCCAGACATATTTCCTTAAACTATAGTCTCCAGTGACAGATTTGTAAAAAGGTAGTATATCTTGATCTATTCAGATTTACATTAATATAATAATTACATATATACAATTCTTATTGCACACATTTTCACATTATGGCTTCAAATTTTAAAACTCCTTGGGTTTCCATTTATGTACATGATTTAGACATATTAAAAAACCAGTATTATATACATCAACATAATATTACCACTTTAAAATCATAATAGGAGAGAGCTATTAAATTCACAATCCTTGCTTCCCATTAACTTTAACAATAGGCAAAGCAACACTAAAAAACACCCTAAGAGATCTACTGCACTCCAAATTCACTCTTCCCTTCTAAAAGGCCTCAGGTCATTTTTCCATTGTCCTATTCCTTCTCAACAACCATGCTGTCTTCTGTTTCATCCTTGAAATCCATACCTTCACTGAAGCCTCCCATCTGTCCAAAGGCTTCAAGTAACCCTGCTGGTTCTCTGCTCTTAATTTCCAACACAGATCCAGCCAAAAGCCCTCAACAGTAACCATGCACCATCTAAATACTATATTGCATTGAAATTTTTCTACCACCCAGGCAATGTCTCTAAACACAAGCAAAATGCAGACCAACTTCCTGCCATAACACAACATACACTGCCTGGGATCCAGCAGGCAAGGCAGTCCCTCTCAACAGAAGCCTCCTGAGCCCCAATCTAACTGGCAGCATTTCAATCAGTATTCTGATTTTCAGGTTCTGACCAGGGTATTCCATATAGTTTAGAGTGTACCAAGGTTACCTCTTTGGCTGGTCTCTCCAAACATTTCCAGATTGATTCCCAAGGCTCTTACATGGACAGGCAATGTCACAGCAATGATCTCACTCTCAGTACCAATTTTGTTGTAGTTAGAGTTTTCAAGGGAATAGATTTAATAAGGGCACATAATTTATAGGATTATTCATAATATTTACCCAAAAAGTCAAATGCAGACCTGAAGAAGACAGCTGATAGCCTGAATCCCTCAGCAATGCTGGATTATTTCTCTTTAATAAATTATAAATTTGAGTATAATAGTTATCAATGAATTCTATGTCTTTTTAGTGAATCATTAAACCTGAAGGTGGTTTGGGAACCCCCTGAACATATAATTGTTGTCAGACATAAAGGAGTCTTGTGTAGAACTATGCTCTCAAATCTCACAGTTTGGCAAATCTAAGGATCTGTCAGCAACTGTATTAATCAGTGTTGCTGTTGCTGGGACAAATTCCCAACATTCACAACTCAAGGAAGAGAGTTTTGGCCTACTGGTTTTGAAGATTCACCTGACGTCAAGTAAAAACATCGTGTTGGAAAGGCATGAAGGAGAAAAAGTTCTCCATTCATGTCAAACCCTCTTTTGAGGTACCCTAAAGGAAGAAGAGCAGGGAGACAGCACCAGAGAGTAAGAGGCTAGGGTCCAGATATATACATAAGGTTATGTCTCTCTAGTCCACCAAAACACACATAAGCCAATTAGGTGAACAAGTTTAGTCACCACTTTCCAACTTTTGTCAACTTCACACATAAACACATTTCTTTAAACCACTTAATCCCCAAACACAAGCAATAAAATATTAATAATTCTGCCTAACATAGTACAGCTATCCCATGCACAACTGAAAACACAAAGACTTTCTCCAAAGACTCAGCAGTTCCAGTATTTCTCAAAAGTCAAAGTCCAAGTCTCTTCTGAAACTAAAGGCAAACATGTAGCTATGAACCTCTGTAAAAATCAAATACAAATTGCATAACCCCAAGATACAACAGCACAAGTTGAATAATCCTCTTCCAAAAATGAGGAATAGTAGAATAGAAAGGAATCAGACCAAAGAAAGATCAAAAGTCAAGAGAGCAAATATTAATTGCTCTAGGTCCATGTTTACCATCCAGGGCACAGCAGTGTGAGATGTGAGTGCCAATGGGGTTGGACATCTCACACTTACAGCTTTGCTGGTTGTAGCCTATGTGGCTTCTTTATTTGGCTGCCTCTTCTTGCTACTTGCAGCTTTCCTCAGCAGATATTCCACGTTCTTGGCATGTCCAAACTCCTGGAGTCTCCAATATACTTTCAGCTTCATTTTTACGGTTTCATATATTGTGCTTTCAGGGGAATTTTGCCTGGCCTACCAGGCCACTTTTGAAATCTGGGTGGAAGCCTTAATGACCCCACAACTCTTGCATCCTGCCTGCCCTAAGAGCCAGCAACATATGCAGGATGCCAAGGACTATTGCCAGTTTAAACAGTATCCAGGCAACCTTGGATCATGGCCATCATGTTTTTTGAATTCCTGGATGGCTGAGCATAAATCCTTATGAACAAGTTTCCTGGGTGGACTCTCTTCAGGCCCAGAGACTCTATTCTCAAATTAAAGACTTACACTTTTGCATTCTTTAGCTTGTGTTGGGTGGGGTCATACTCATTCTTGAGATGCACTCAAAGAAGATATATTTGTGTTCCTGTTCAAAGTACTTTGGTTCTTTTTAATCTTGCTAATATTTTCAGCAAAACACCTCTTTGGGCTTCAAATTTACACATGGTTCCTTTTGGGGCAAAATTTAAAGTTTTCAAATTTTTCTTCTCTGCATTTTGCCCCTGATCCTTACTATAAATCTCCATAAAAGTAGCCAGCAAAACTCATGGCACAGTTTGAATGTTGGACATTAAAATTTCCTCCATAAGATCTATCATTCCATTCACTGCCCTTAGTCTCAATCTCCTGCAAAGTCACAGGACATGGGGAAAATGTATATATTTTTTTCTTTCCAGAGTATAACACACATAGCCTCTATTCCAATAGCCAGTGAAGTCTTGAATTCCAAATAATACCTCCTGAACCCAGGCTTTACTGTTTAAAATTCTATCAGCATTCTGATCTTCTGAGCTCCAGCTAGAATCATCCATCAGATTCTGCTTACAGCATTCTAGGCTTCTTTAGCCTACATCTTCAAAACTTTCCAAACTCCTTTCACAAAACAGTTCCAAAGTCTTCTAAACCACATGGTCACAGTCACAGGAATGACCCCACTTTACTGGTGCAAATTTTTTTCTATTAGTTAGTTTTTCTGTTGCTAGGAAAAATTACATGACATTCACAACTTAGCAAAAGAGAGGTTTATTTGTCTCATAGTTTTGGAGGACTCAGTCCACTGTAATTTGTCTCAAGGCAAAAACATAATGGTGCAAAAGATGTCATAAAAAGCTACTCAGTTTGTAGTTGCTTGGATGCAGAGCAGGGGAATAGCCAGGGATCAGATACAGACCCCAAGGTTATGTTTCTAATATCTATTCAGAAACACCCAGAAATTTTCTTTTCTAATCCTCCAGGAGGTTCCAATGCTAATCAAGTTGACTGCTAAACTTCACCATCACAGCAACCCATTTTGAACTAGAGATATTGATAAAATAAAAGTGAAATTAAGAAAAGAAATATATAAAACATTAACAAAAGAAATTGGAGTCACCACATTAATATTATGCAAAGTAGACTTCAAATAGGGAATATTATCAGAAATAAAGACTCTATTACTCTTAATGGGTCAATTTTTAAGTATACATAACAATCCTTAATGTGTATGCATCTAATAGCAGATATTCTAAATTAGTAATCCAAAATTTGATAGAACTAAAAATGAAAAATATTTGAATCTAAAATTGTATTTGAACATTTCAATGCTCTTTTCCAAGTAATTGATAGAGAAGGAGGAAGAAAATCAGTAAGAACCTAGGAGGACCTGAAAAACACTACTAACCAAATTGAAATAACTGAAACTTTCCACTAAAGAACAAGTGAGTACACATTATTTCTAATGGTACTTGGAAAATTCACCAACATCCATAAAATTCTGGGCCATGAACTAATGATTAACAAATTTAAAGCATCTGCCTTTGTTCATTATAATATTTATGAAAACTTATATACTCCATATTTGCCATTGAGTGAATATTTTTTAGTAATTGTATCCATAGAGAAAAATAATGACTTTAATTACAACAGAATAGATAAGAGACAATTTATGGTCTTTCAGCCCAAAATGAGAGGTTGAACAAGATCTCCAGGCCACGCAAAAAATAAGAAACAAACTATGGAGAAGAATGTAGGAGGTGACATAATAATGTAGAAAAAATTGGCATAATCATCCCTCAATTATTTGTGTTAATTGCAACATTAATTGTAATTTTTACTTTATTGGAAATATCAGTTTCCACTTGACCAAGGCTTTCTCAGCATGCTGATGAATTTAGGAGCTATTATAGGGGCTAGTTTGCCATGTCATAAAATTATATCCAAAAATGATTTTAGCAGAATATAGCTGGTTGTCATGATTTGTGTTTAGATGTCCACCAAAAGCCTCATGTGGATGAGTTGGGACTTTCTTTTTCAGAGGTAGTTAAATTTGGAATTTGTGATGCTGGGGTTAAGTGTGTTTGATTACTAAATCACTACTTGTAAAGAGCTGGAAATTTAGCACAGTGGTAACTTGCTTGCCTTGCAAGAGCAAGGTCCTGAATTTGATCTCTGGTCCCAAAGTGGGGAAAAAAAACAACAACCCACTATTTGTAAGTCACTGGTTTGGCACCACCCTAAACCTGGCAGTCTGAATAAGATAAAAAAGGCAGAAAGATGATGTCAACCCCTTTTGTTACCTTTGTTGCCTTGTGTGTGCCATGTTGCTTCTCTGTGACTTGTTTGCCATCCCAGACTAGGAGCCAGCCAATTATGGACTGAAACCTCTGCAAATTGTAAGCCAAATAAATCCCTTCCCCTCTAACATTGAATGTGGGGTATTTTGTCTCAGCAATAAGAGAAAAGTAACTAACACATTGGTCATTCTAGATTTTGTAAAGAAGTTTGCAATTCATGATGTGCATAGGCATTTCAGAATGGATATTATTTATTCATAAAAATCTCTCTATGTTAACAGTGAAGGCTGAAAACTTATATATCACAAAAATAAGCATTGTGAGTTTTTCCCTAGAGAATTGTGCTGCTCACAAAGTTAGTGACCAGTCACTACTCTGAATCCAAAATTATGTTCATTCTAATGTGGAGGAGAAGGAAACTTTGGGAAAGAGTGTTGGCTGGTTCAGTTACTGCTGATATGCAGGTTACTGTTGTTATTCTCTTGTAATTTTGATACTAGTTATAGTAAGTATTGACAGTAAGGAGTACTTCTAAAAATCTGTTTGAGAGCTCATTTTGTGCTAGATGAAAACTGATTTAATAGAATGTAAGATTCAACTAATGTAGAAGAATAAAGAGAATAAAAGTTTGAAAAGTAATCTAAATTATTTAAAACACATCATGTGTGTGTGTGTGTGTGTGTGTGTGTGTGTGTGTGTGTGTGTGTATGTGTTACTAGGGATTGAGTGCAGAGATCTGATATCACTGAACTACATACCCAGTACCATTTTTTAGAAAATTTGAGACAGGATTTGCTAAGTTGCCTAAGCTAGTCTCAAATTTGCAATCTTCCCATCTTAGCCCCCCAAATAGCTGGGATCACAAGTGTATGCCGTGGCACTCAATCAATTTCTTAAAAATGTGTGTATGAGTTTATTGAAATCTTTGAAATCATACACAATCTGAATGTTAAAGCTGTCATAGTATATAGAAAGAAGATGAAAATATGCCTACTCTTTATACAAAGTTATTGCTATTCTGGGGAGAATATGACAAAAAATATGTTTCAGAAGAAATTTATAAAAATATAGGTATCCTACATAAAATTTAGTAAAAGTAAAAACAATAATCATTTAAGGAATGTAACAGGAAAATATACCACTCATGGCAAGTACAGAAACACAAAAATACAAGAGAAAATTGAACAACATGTAGATAGTATACGTGTAAGAATAATTCAAAATTTTTCTAAGGGATATAATTGAATAAATAGAGAAATAAGCCATATCCTTGATGCTAAGCAGAGAAATAGAACATTACTCATTCTTCTCCCAATACAATACATAAATAATACAATTTTAACCAAAATACCTCAAGGATTTAGGGGGTTATTGAACAATGCAAACCAAAAAAAAAAAATCATCTATAAACATGAAGAGGTTAGAATAGCTAAGGAAACCACAAGACTAAAGGATAATACACAGAGCCACCCCCAGCACCAAGGAGGAGCCTTTCAGGCCACTGTACCATCACCCATAGCACCAGGCAGCAGAGCTAGCACCAGGCAGCAGAGCTGGCCCCAGCACTGAGGAGGAGCCTTCTGGAGCACCATACCACCACCCACAGTGTTGAGGAGGTAAGCGGCTCTGGCACAAGAAAAACCCCCCACACCCCCCAGCCTCCCAAATGAAATGAGAAGACATGTAAACAAGTCTCAAAACCAGACTTCCAGATCACCTAAAGAAACCCCAAAGGGAAATGAGATGGAACAATGTGGTATTCCACCACCTGGACTCCCTGAACTGGCAATAAAAGAGGATCTGGAAAAAATGAAATCAGAAATAATTTTTCAAATAACAGCAGAGATGGTGCCCATAGTGCAAGATATGACTAATAAATCTAGAGAGGACACAGATAAAAAATACAGGAGCTGTGGAACATGATGGAATCCCAACATAGGAAACAAATGGAATCCATAAAACAGATGCAGACAGATTTCCAGGAGATTAAAATCTCCATTGAAAGTTTACATAGCAGAATGAGCCAATGTGAGGACAGAATGTCAGACATAGAAGATAAGACTGCAATTAGTGACCAGGAAAAGAAAAAATGCTTTAAAGTTGTAAGGGACCACAAGAAATCAATCCAGCAGCTGCTAGACAATGCACAGAAGAATAACATAAGACTGATTAGAGTCAATGAAGAAACAAGAGAGAGTGCAAACCACATGAAAAAAACTGCTCACAGAAGTGATGGCAGGAAACTTCCCAAGCAGGGGAAATGAACTTGACATACAGATAAGTGAGGCATATAGGAGTCCAACTAGCCTTGATAAAAAACAAATCTACACATGGGCATCTAATAGTTAAGACTCCAGAAACTCAATAGAAGAACAAAATTCTACAAACAGAGAAAATAAAAACAAATCACATACAAATGCAAGACCATCAGAGTCACAGCAGACTTCTCAATGCAAACCTTCAAGGCAAGAAGAGCTAGGAGTGATGTATTTCAAGCCCTAAAGGAAAACAGCTTCCAACCCAGATTGATGCACCCTGTAAAACTATCTTTCAAAATTGATGGAGAAATAAGATACTTTCATGAGAAAGAGTACCTTAAAAATTCCTGAATACCAAACCAGCCTCCACAAAATTTCAGACAATATCCTAGGAAAAGACAACGAGGTTCACAACCCCAGGAAGCCCAGTAGTATGTATCCATCAGGCACAACAAGAAATTAGATGGAAAGGGGAAAAATCCAACAAAAAGAAAAAGTCATGATAATGATGTCAGTATGTATCAGTTATAACCATCAATGTTAATTGTCTCAATTCACGAATCAAAAGAAATAGACTGGCAGAATGGGTGAAGAAGCAAGATCCAACAATATGCTGCACACAAGAAACAAACAATTCAAAATGAAATTCATACATTGAAAGTTAAAGAGTGGAAAACAATACTCCATGGAACAGAAACCTGTAAAAAAAGCAGGAGTAGCTATCCTCTTTGCAGATCAAGTAGATTTCAAACCAACACTGATTAAGAGAGACAAAGAAGGACACTACCAAACACTAGTGTGTCCAACTATATAAAACAAATATTAATGGGCATGAAAAATCAAATAAGCACTAATACAATAGTAGCAGGGGACCTCAATACCCCACTGTCCCAAATAGATCAACTAGACAAAAAGTAAACAATGAAACACTAGAACTCAAGCAAACTTTTGAACAAATGAACTTTACAGATGTTTACAGCATGTTCCACCCCACAAAATCAGAATATACATTCTTTTCAGCTGCACACAGGTCATTCTCCAAAATGGACCACATACTCGCTCATAGAACATATTTAAGGAAGTGCAAAGGAATTAAAGTTATCTTCTGTATATTATCAGGCCATAGTGTGATGAAACTGGAGATCAATATCAAAAAAAAAACTGCAAGAATTTCATAAACACATGGAAATTGAACAACATCCTTCAAAATAAACAATGGGTCAAAGAGGAAATTAAAGAAGAAATCAGACAGTTCCTACAATTAAATGACAATGACAAAACAACATATTGGAATCTACGGGATACAATGAAAACAGTCTTACAAGGGAAATTCATAGCAGTGAATACTCATATTAGGAAAACAGAGTGAGCCCAATGAAAAAACCTGTTGCTGAACCTCAAGCTTCCAGAAAAAGGAGAGCAGGACAAACCCAAAGCTCATACAAGGGAGGAAATTATAAAGATCAGAGCAGAAACCAATGCAATGGAGACTGGGAGAATGATACAAAAAAATCCATGAAGCCAAGAGTTGGTTCTTTGAAAGAATCAACAAAACTGACAGACCCTCAGCCAACCTTACCAGAAAAAAGGAAGAAAAGGCCCAAATCCATGCAATTAAGAATGAAAAGGGTGAAATTACAATGGACCTAGCAGAAATCCAGAGGATCGTCAATATTTACTTGGAGAACCTATACAGCAATAAGATGGAAAACACAGCAGAAATGGACAGACTCCTGGATAGGTATGAATTACCCAAGTTGAATGAAGAAGACCTACAAATTCTAAACAACCCAATAGCAACCAATGAAATTGAAAGCATAATTAAAAACTTACCAACTAAGAAAAGCCCAGGTTCTGATGGCTTCACTACTCAATTCTACAAGACACTTATAGAGGAACTACTGCCACTACTGTTTAAACTCTTCAGTGAAATTGAAAGGGAAGCAATACTCCCAAATTCTTTCCTGGAAGCAAGCATCACCTTGATCCCCAAAGCAGAGAAAGACCCAACTGAAAAACAGAACTATAGGCCAACCTCACTAAAGAACACAGATGAAAAATCCATAGTAAGATACTGCAAATAGAATGCAGAAGATCATCAAAAAGACCATATACCCTGACCAAGTGGGATTCATCACAGGGATGCAGGGATGGTTCAACATACACAAATCAATAAGTGTAATACGGTATATCAATAGACCCAAGGACAAAAACCCTATGATCATCTCCATAGATGCAGAAAGAGCATTTGACAAAATCCAACATGCATTTATGATAAAAACCCTATAAAAATGTAGTAAACGGTCTCTACATCAATCTGATAAATGCCATCTATGAAAAAGCAACTGCCAATATCACACTAAATGGTTAGAAACTGAAATCCTTCACTCTAAAATCAGGAACAAGACAAGGATGTCCACTATCACCACTCCAGTTCAATACAGTTTTGAAAACATTAGCCACAGCAATTATACAAGAGAAAGAAAGAAAAGGAATAAAGATAGGAAATGAAGAAATCAAATTGTCATTATTTGCAGATGACATGATACTCCATATAAAAGAACTCCACCAGAAGTTTTCTAGACTTAATAACCAAATTCAGTAAAGTAGCTGGATACAAGGTAAACACACAAACATTTATAGCTTTTCTGTACATGAACAACAGACTCACTGAGAGAGAAAAAGGGCAAATAATTCCTTTCACAATAGCATCCAAAAAACTGAAATCCCTAGGAATCAACCTTACGAAAGAAATCAAATACCTCTTCTCTGAAAACTATGGCACTCTGAAAAGAGAGATTGAAGATGATATCAGAAAATGGACAGACATCCCCTGCTCCTGGGTAGGAAGGATCAAGATAGTGAAAATGGCCATACTTCCAAAACTGCTATATAGATTCAATGCAATCCCAATTGAAATCCCAGCAGCATACTTCTTGGACCTTGAGAAAATAATCCAAAAGTTCATTTGGAACAAGAAGAAACCTAGAACAGCAAATTGATTGTAGGCAACAGGGATATGTTGGGGGTTACACAACCCCCAAGTTGAAACTATACTGCAAAGCTACTGTGATAAAAACAGCATGGTATTGTCAAAGGAACAGACCTGAGTACCAGTGGAACAGCATAGATGATGCAGAAACAACTCCAGACACACTCAGCCAACTAGTCTTTGACAAAGGAGTCAAACATCCTCACTGGAGGAAAGATAGCCTCTTTAATAAATGGTGCTGGAAAAATTTGGTTTCAACTTGCCAAAGATTAAAACTAGACCTATATCTCTCACCATGCACTAAACTAAAATAAAAATGGATTAAAGATCTAAATATTAAAGCAGAAATGCTGAACTGGTTGGAACAGGGGTTAGGTAGAACTCTTGAAGTTGTTGGTGTAGGCAAAGACTTTATGAACAAAACCTCAGTTGCCCATGGAGTAGCACAATCAACAAGTAGGATCTTGTCTTATTAAAAAGCTTGTGCACAGCAAGAGAAATGACCAGCAGTGTGAAGAGACAGCCCACAATGTGGCAAAATATTTTCTCCTGCTGTTCCTCAGACAAAGGCCTAGTATCTTGACCTATAAAGAACTTTATAAAATCAGACCTCCTACATTTAAATACCCAATCCAAAAATGAGTATCTGAAATGAACAGACATTTCTCAAACAAAGAATTGGAAATAGCAAAAACATATAAAAAATGTTCAACATCATTGGTCATTTGAGAGATGCAAATGAAAACAATGCTGAGATTTCACCTCACCACAGAAAAAATGGCTGCTATCATGAAATTAACCAATAACAAATGCTGGAGGGGCTGTGGGGAAAGAGGAGCCCTGCTCCATTGCTGGTGGGAGTGTAGACTGGTGCAACCACTGTGGAAATCAGTATGGACATACCTCAAAGAACTAGGACTGGAAGTCCCATTTGACCCAGTCATTCCCCTGCTGTGTATCTTCCCCAAAGAATTAAAAGAATCATACCATAGTATATGTGTGCATCATGTTCATAGCAGCACGATTTGTAATAGCTAAAACTTGGAAGCAGCCCAATTGCCCATCAACTAGAGACTGAATAAAAAATGTGTTTTTTTAATAAGATGGAGTACTGCTCAGCCACAAAAAATGTTAAATTAGAGACATTTATAGCTAAATGCATGCACATTGAGGTGATACACTTAAATGAAATAAATAGGACACACATGTTTAAATACTGAATAGTTTCTCTAGTGTGAGGACCTGAAAGTACAAATAAGAACTAAAGATAATCTGAAATAGGAAAAAAATGGGCAAGGGGGAAAGTGAAGTGGGAGTGGTAGGGGAAAGAAAAGAAGGGAATCGAATTAATGTGAGAAAATGAAAAAATGGGAAAAAATCATTGTAAATAGGGAGGGATGGAGTGGTTTAAGTGAGGGCAAGGGAATGGGGGAAAAAAAAGAACCAAGAGAGATTATGTAAAGGTGCAAATTTCCAATGATGAATGTCATTGTATTGTATACCTAAAGTATAACAATAAAATTAATAAAAAATAATAAATAAAGGATAATACAGTGTGGGTCAGGAAAGAAAATACAAACTTGTAGAATGAAGAGTATATGAGAAAACTGTGGTAAGAAAAGACATCATGAAACAAAAAAGCAAGAAAGATTAATTATAACTAATTATATATGGTGAGTATTATCTGATAATCTTACTATGACAAACAAGTGAGCATTTGTAATGTTAAATTATGTCACCATAATTTACTAACTTGTTGGAAATAATTTTTAAAACAATGCTAACCTCACTTCTTAGAAAAAAAATAAATTACAGTGCTTTAATAGTTTAATATTAGTTTAATCTTAAAAGAGCCAGGTGGCTATCTAATTATAATCCATAAGACCAAATTGTGAAATATAAAACAAATGATAGCTCAGAATAAGGAAAAATTAGTACTACACATATTAGTACATCTATTGGAGAGAAAATAGAGCTAACAATAAGCAAAGAAAATAACAATCCTGGGGAGGATTTGTCATTTTTTCTATTTTTTGAATACTTTCTACAAATGAAAATAACAATAATAAAATTAAATGTCTATGCTACAGGTTGGGTCTTACATGTCCCCCAGAAGCCCATGTGTTAAAGGTTTGGACCTCAGTTTGGCACTACTGGAAGGTGGAAAAGGCCTAAGAGGTGGAGCTGATAAGAGATATTGGGTCACTGGGGATGTGCCCTCTCAGAGACTGTGGCACCTGAGGCTTTTTGGCTTTCTTTTTCCACAACCCACAATGAGATAAACAGGTTTCCTCTGCTGTGTGATCTGTTCATAACATAGTGTGCTGCTATAGGCACAAAGGACTGGTGCCAATGAGTCATGGAATGAAATCTTCAAACTGAGCCCAAATAAAATGTTTTTGTGTTTGTATATTTCAGGTCTTTATTGCAATAATGGAAGGCCAACACAGGTTGTCTAATGTTTTAGTAAATATAACAATAACAAACTCTGTAGGAAACACATTACTAATATTTACTGGTTCTAAAGAGTCTATGAAATGTTTTTAGCAGGGTATATCTGTTTATTTGAAAGTACTTAAGATGAAACCTAGAATTTATGCACTTAGGGCATAGTCTGGAAAATATTGCATCAGTTATATAATAGAGTATAAACTAGGAGTCTGTCATAGTCAAAATAGCTTCCTATTGTGTAATTTCTTGGCTGCATTATATAGACCTCATAGGTTAAATATGAATTTAAAAAAGAGCATCATGTGTCAAAGAAGGACCTAAGGAATGGAACTGATGATCCAGGACAATTTTATCCTTTGCCAATGTCTTGCTATAACCTGTGTCCTTGAGATTATTAGTGATGCTTGATATATGACAAAATCACTTATGTTTGTATGTCTGATTTGACCACCAAACACCTCAGAGAATTCAGGAAAAAAACATGAATAAAAATTATTAACAAAAAGACTATATATATATTGATAACACAAGAACTTTTAAGCAGCTATTATACACTGGAGAATAAATAATTCAACTAGAAGACAAATGGGGAGTGTTGCTGCTTGTATTTGGAATCACTCCAAAGTCTCAGGTGGTTATAGGTGGGGCTTTTTGGAGGTGTCTGGATCTAGGGGGTGTGAACGTGGATTAAGGGTGTGATGCTGGGGTTAATGGTGTTCACAGACACACTAAATTAGTCCATTGATTGGCATTAGCATAGTTCTGGGTATGGCTGAATGGATTTAATAAAAACAGAAGCCCCACCCTGGTTGTAGGTTACATCACCCAGGAGGTTTGTAGCCTGGATGGGATAAAAAAGAAAGGCAGGCTTTCTCATTGCTGCTGCTGCAAATTGCCTTGTGCTTGCCATGCCATGGACTGCTTCTCCTCTGTGATGCTCCTCTGCCATGCTGCCCTGCTTTGGAATGAGCTGACTATAGACTGAAACATCTATGAACTGTGAGCTGAAATAAACCATTTCTCCTTTAACTTTGGGTGTCATGTACTTTTGTCTCAGTAATGAGAAAAGTAACTAAGACAGGGAGGGAGACCTGTCTCTGAAAACACAAGGTAAAGCTGAGAGAGTTGGCAGCCCTAGGGAGGACAAAAGGACTGGGTAGGCAAGGCTAGCCCCTAAAAGTCCGAAATTATTGTAAATTGCAAAAACAGCATAGGACTTTTCTCTGGAAGTAACTCCTTCTACATAGTAGCCTAGAGTTGGACAAAAAGTCAATTGCAGTGTTTGTCATATTTGTGAGTGATTAGTTAGAAGCCATTTTGCAAACTTTGAGCTACTCTGAGAATCAGAAGCCACAGAACTACACTTCAAGGTTTCTGTGGTCACCTTACCACAGTGACTTGGTGAAAGATGGCCAAAAGAGACAGTCACAGAGAGAAGATGGGCAAGATGTAGACCTTCTAAAAAGTTAAAGCAGTGCCAAGATCAGACAGGGAAAGATAGGATGGTCCCACTCTCTGTGGTTAGAAGCCAGGCAGGTTGTATGGTTTTAGGCTGAGCCAAATTGGCATTAATACCAGGAGACTACTTGAGACCTCCACCCAGCTGCCTACATCCAGCACAGAGTTCAGTCATTTATTTGCTTTCCCCATCTCCCAATATGATCAAGGATACACCTTGCATGGAAGGTTGCCCAGGCTGTAAGTAGGGGTCTCTGGAGCAGCCCATAGGCTCTAAAGCTAGGCAGAGAAAGCAGATGGACACAGAAACTGGGAGTGTTTGGAATGAACATTGCCAGATACTATAGCCAGATACTAGGGCAGATACTATTGACAATCCACTGTCAGCAGGAAAGGTGGGGCAGCACTCAGCATTACTACCCCAATGTACAAACAAAATAGTTTCTAATAGTTACTCACTATCCTCCCACATCTGGTGGAGTCCAGTACTGCAAGCATGAGAAAGAAACCACTCATTCAAACATGGAGAGGAATTTTTTTGCCCTTGTATTTCTTTTGCTTTGTAGTTTTTTTGGGGCGAGGGGGGACTTTCTTTGTTTTGTTCTATATTTCCTTTCTTTTTTGCTCTTTATTTTATTTTTTCTTCCTGTTCTTGTTTGTCCTTTTGTGTTACTTTTGTTTAATTCTGTTAATTTTATTTTACTCTCCAATTGGATCTTTTATATAACTTTCTTCAACTCCTTTTATTCCTTTTTAAAAATTTTATTACTGTAATTTTCCTCTTCTTGATGGCCTCCATTTCTATTGGTATAATAAAACCTTGGTTTGCAAGCATAATTCAATCTGGAACTATGCTTGTAATCCAAAGCATTTGCATATCAAAGCAAATTTCTCCATAATAATGGAAACTCAAGTGTTTCATTTTGAAATCCAAAAATATTCACATAAAATTATTGCAATACTGTAATATAATACAAAGTAACAAAGAAAAACAACCTACACTTACCTTTGACAAAATCCAACATCTCTTTATAATAAAAACCTTGCAGAAAATAAGTATAGAAGTACCTTATTTCAATCTGAGAAAAGCAATTCATGACAAACTTTGTGCAAAAATCATATTAAATGGGGAAGAATTGAAAGGTTTTCTTCTAAACTCAAAGAACAAGATTAGGATTTCTATTATCACCTCTCCTTTTCAAAACAGTACTCAAAACTTTAGCCAGAGCAATCAGGCAAAAGAAAGAAAGAAAAAGGATATATTAGGAAAGGAAGAAGTCAAACTATTCTTAGTCACACATGACGTGACGCCTTAAATAAAGGACTCCCAAAATTCCACTATTATTTTTACACACCAAGTTTATTTTAACTAATCATAAAATTTCCTATCTGCTTACTCATTAAATATTAATGAATTTTATGAAATATTTGTTTATCAATATATAAAATGTCTATAGTATATGATCGTAAATTTCTTTCCAAACAGTAGCATCACAGTATGCTGAATCAACTGAAATAATATATCTTTTTATTTTATTAAGACATTGTTATCTGACAAATAGATGTGAATACTGGATAAGATACACAAAATATTTATTGGAGTTAGATGGCTGTGCAATCAAGAAGAGCAGGTATACACATAAAGACTTCCTGCAGATCACATTGTAGCTCTGACATTGAGAAAGGGAAAAAAAGGGTTAAAAACATGACTAGATAGGAAAGTTTCACAGTGACGCATGGGAATAAGAAAACAGTGGCCAAGCTGAAAAGTTCTCAAATAAAAGTTGTCCATTAGAGTAATCAATGTAAGGCAGAAATAAGTAGGTTCTAGTATCACTTTAGGAGTAGGTCATTGGCTGAGAGCACCCAAAAATGTGTGGACTGGCCTGAATCCTGTGACAGATCCAAAACTGTGACAGCTGGCATCTTTCAACAGCTATGTTCCACAGCAGATTTCCTTGAAGAAAGACCTGAATGGGATACGTCCAAACCTACAACAGTCTGTATGCTGGAGTGGATGTGAGCAATTATTCTGTGATTCTGATGGGCAAGTATTGCTGGGAGGAAACCTAGAAGATTTTAGTGGATAACAGGAGAGATTACTTTTCTCTCACTTGTAAATTCCTTTTACCCTTGCTTGTTACTTTAGAGTCTTGATAGCTTTCTTGAAGGTGTGGCATAAGCCTTTACTCTTGAGAAGTATGATCCTTTAGTAACCATACCTTTCTCAATTCCAGTTTTTTTCACATTTCTATTTCCAGTTAATATTGGACATGGCAGTATGAGGAGATACCCACATGGATCACATCGGTTTTATGTGTATTCCTCCTCTCCCCTATAGGATAAAAAGCAAAACTACCTCCTCTTGGGGCCTAATTTACCATACCAAGATGGTGAATATTTCCTGCCTCCTTGTTCCTGACAATAGGGAGTTCAAAGTTCTCTGGTAGCAATTGTAACTTATAACTAAATAAAAGTCTTTTCATGCTATCTGGAGTGTACTTCTCTTGGAGACTAGGACTTCTAACCTTGCAAAGCCTAAAACTGTAGGAGCAGGAATTTTAAAGTCACCCAGATGATCATTGGGAGTGATAAGGATTGGTGTCACTCTTTCATCTTAGTCCTGGAAGCATCCCCCTCTCCTTTGAGCTCTTCAAAAAGAAAATACTGGGACTGTATTAAAGTAGTGACAGAGATTAGCAAATGCTTGTCAAAAGTAAAGAAATCAGGAACAGGAATAGGCAGAGAGAGAGAGAGAGATTGTATATCCTAATTGCAAGGGGGAAAGGGAAGAATTGGGTACAAGGCCTCCGAAAGAAGCTATTAATCAACAAAGTTTCAGTTAGGCCAAGTAAGAAATAGCCAGAGATGCCCACTAGGGGAATCCCATGAGGTAGGAGTTGATATGTAGGTGGCCAGAGATTCTAATACTCTCTGCCACCCTCTGCTATACTCAGTCATTGTCAGAGGGACAGACTGAGGGAAATGGCACAATGTACACACCGTGGAAAGTTCAAAGTTTCAAGTCCAAGTAATAGTTTCTCTTTAAAGAGAAATCTGAGAAGTATGCCTCACTTCCATGTCTACTACTACAAAAAAACTTAGATTAATCCTAGTAAAAATAGTCCTACTAATAGATGGTTTGAACAATAGAGGAACAAGGACTATTGTAGATCCATTCATATTGTGTGAAAGATTGTAAATTTGGAAACTTGAATTCCGACACTGTTGTGAAGCTTGTGCTTTGATGTATATTTGACAAGCTAAAGGTATTAATGCCCTTAGGTCAAGCATATATACAAACACGTGAGATATCCTGTGGTACTAAGGTTATCTATGTTAATAGTTTATCTTATTTGTGTATTTTATTATCAAAATTCATATTCAAATACAAATATTTAGAAGAGTATTTTATTCTTTTTTACAGATTTTATTCACTTTAAATACTTGGAGATATTTATGGATATTCTTAGCATTTTTATTTTTTCTCAACAATGAAGATTTACCACATTACAGCAACAACATTTGTCAATGTTTTTACAAACATTTTCATTTCTTTCTTGGTAGAGAAACTACATGGAAATTGTGTGTGAGCTTAACATATGATATCGATTGACTGATATTTATGTTTGGATTTATTTATACATGGTGAGGTCAAGAATATTTGAATATGAGTGTGCTGACACTTAACTACAGAGGCACTTGCAATAGAATTCTTATAGACTGAGCATCCTTAGAAATTTCACTCACTCTCAACCTTGATGAACTGTCATAATAATTGATTGTATTAATAGAAATAAATAGCCCAAATTTAGCTCATGCTCACAGTGACCCTGTTTCATCTGACACGGATGAGGAATAAGGTTATTTCACATTGCCCTAGCCAGGTCAAGGCTCAGGGAAAACTTTGGCTTGTGTCTTTAATTCAGTCTTGTAGACAAGAGGATGAATTGGCTTTGTCAGCCTCTTTCTCTTTGGAATGGATACCAATAACCTTGCTTCACTTTCTTGTTTCTCCTAGAGGGAAGAATTTTGGCAGAATATTGCTTACTTTTACACTTACAGAAGTTACACAGTTTAAGGAGGGAACAGTAATTACAAGCCATTAAACTCAGAAGGCCATCGGCGTAGATGAACATTCAAAAGAGGACACAACCTTCAAGTTCAGTAAAGGATGATTACCAGAGCATTTTAGTAGAGAGCTGGTGAAGGAGAGGAGCAAATAACTTTGGAAATGTGCTAAGGCAGCAAACTTATGAAAATGTAGTTAGACACGGCAGTGACTACATTGATTATGCCAGGAATGATTTAGCAGGGGTGTTTCGCAACTTGCTGTAAAACAAAGTGCCTTTATGGGGTTTAAAATGTACTGATTCTGCTTCCTATATCCAGTTTAACCAGAAAGGTGTCACTGACATTACTACTTCATACTGGTTTGTTGGAAAGGCCCCAACCCCTTGTGACAGGACTGCTCTTCCTTTTGGTTCTAGATCCAAAGTTTGCAGAAATTTCTCTTTTGCTCTGCCATTCTACGACTGTCTTTCATTTAAAACATAATTTTAAAACTTATTAATTTCTAGACTCTTTCCTGATTAATTGTATTCACTTACTTCTATTCAACACCTTCCTTTAGTAACACTGTATTAAATTATACTTTTGACATATTAATTTGCAGAAAGGACTAATATAATTACAAAAATATGTATATAATTTTAAACATCTAAACCAATGTAATTAGATTCTAAGGTAATACATTTAGATTATAAGGGAACAATCTTTTTATAAGTAGATCATTAGCTCTCATTAGGATAGAATTCTTTTATTTCTTTCATTTACCTGAATAAACATTATGCTATTCATTTAAATATAGTACAAAAATTCTGGTGAAAAATCCTTCTGACAGTAGGGGGCATTTATTTCTGACACAAATGAAAAGGAAAAATTTGAATATCCTATATGGATACGTTGTTTTATACTCTGTGAAAGAGAAGAATGCTACAGCTTTTTTTTTAACATTTCTGTTATAAGACATTTTTCTCCTTGTATAGTATTTTCTTGGAGAAAAAGGAGACTAAATTGCCACTTCAGAATCACATCAGACATTGCTGACTTTACTGAGATTATGTGACACAACAGGGTAATGTTTTATTGTCACAGAATTAAATAAGGTAAATAAAAGTCAGAAGTTGTGATAAAAATGTGGTATATTCAATTGTCCCCATCCAATCTTTTATTTTCTTTTATAAGAGGCTTTTCTTTGGACTTTAGAATAAAAACTTACCTTTTATCCACTTTACTACTCTAGTTCCTAATATCACTCCTAAGCAGAATGCAGAGATAAATGGGATTCAAATGACTGAACAGTCGTTATGGTTACTAATTAGTTTCCTACTACAGCTATAACAAGTTGATATAAATATATTTGCTTAAAAGGCAAACAGTGTCTCCAGTGAAACTAGAAAAGATGTGATCTTCTCCTTCCTCAGATATTAGAAATGTATTTCTTGCATTCCTTGGATCCTGGCCCCTTCTTAGTCTTCAAAGTCACAGATTTTCATCTTGCTTTATTTAGCACATTGGCTTCTTCTGCCATTTGTAGTTTAACCTTCTTCTGCCTCTTTTCCATGAAGACACTGTGATTACAATTTAGAGCAACTAAGAAAAAAACAGGAGAATTTCCTAGGATTAAAGGATTTCCATAAATTAGGATTATGTATTTAAACTATGAATTCCTCTAAATTAAGGATCTCAAGATGGACTATTTTAACACTTTTGCAATGTCTATTTTGACATATATGGCAATATTCACAAGTCCCAGGATTTAGGAATTTGGGGGTCATCATTCCGCTTACCATTCTAATTAATATTTGTTATTGCTTAATTTTAGAATATCTCCCGTAAGGCATCATGCATTCATAGGCAGGGCTCTTGGAAGGTGGTTGAATTATTATGGTACCATAGCTGACTTTCTGTTAAGAGGTGGGGGCTGGGTAGAAAAAGTTGGTCACTAGGGGTGTGACTTGGAAGGATGTATTTCCCCCCTCAACTCCTTTTTGAATTATCTGACCATGTGGTTTAGAAGCCTTTGGAACTGGCTTCCAAGAAGAGTTTGGAAAGGTTAGGAGATGCTGTTTAAATAAGCCCTAGAGTGCTGTAAGCTGAGCTTGATGTGTGGCACTGGTCAGAGATCAGAAGAGGAGAATACCAATAGAAACTCAGACAGTAAAAATCATGTTCATGAGTTTCAGCTGGGAATAAGGAATCTATTTCAAGTTGAACTTGTGGTCATGTGTATTACTCTCTGGCAGAAAATTTGTCTACATTTTGCTTCTATCCTAAGAATTTATGGGAAACTGAGATTAAGGCAGTGGACTAATTAATCTAGATGAGGAAATTCCAAGGCATCTCAACATTCAGGATGTGGTACAAGTGCTGCTAAGGGATTTTAGCCAGTTCTACATGGAGAACCAAGAGCAAACAACACAGCTGAGTGATTTTAGAAGTTTTCAGTTTCACCAGAAAGGAATGCCTGTACAGCATGGGACTGTAAAGGTTTGGCTGAGCATAACTTGGTGGCTAAAAAGATTAGCATTAAAAAGAAACAAAGTGTTTTGCATCAGGACAATAGAAAATATACTTTGGGGCATGTGAGGGATCAGCAAGATTCCAGCCTTCAGAGGATGATGGATTCACAAATGAAAGATTTTGCTTTCAGAATGGAGCCCCAGGTTACCTGGTCATGAATTTGTCTCCTGGGATTTGTTTCACAGTACTCATACATCCAGGTATTCAGAGGGTTCTGCAGCCATAATCCAAAGCATCTGGCTATTGCTTGAGTGAATGGCAGATCTTAACATCATTCATACAATCCTGGTCTTTCAGTCACGCAAAATGCAAAAGTGGTGGGGGATGACTTCTATCCAGATTTCAGAAGAAGGCCTGGGAGGCCAATTAGTGTCCCCCTGGAAGTCAGTGTATGAAGCTATGAGAGTGAGGCCCAAGGTACAATGGAGACCCTACGAAGATAAAGAAGCCAGGAATATGGAATGTCTGAGGAAAGCCTCAGGCAATAATTGGAGCTGCCCCAAGTGAGAAGCCATGGGGGCTGCAGCAAGCAGTGCCATAAGGCCGGGGCCACCCAGGTCCTTTGAATCTCACATCTTTGCCTCTGGTGCTAGATATGGAGCTACAGGATTAAGTATTTACCCTGCTGGGTTCCCTGCTTTGGTCCCATTCCTTTCTATCCCTCCATTTCTCCTTTGTGTAATGAGATTGTTTACTTTGTGTTGTATGTCAGAATTGCTCAACTTTCTTTTTGACTTTTCTATATCATCAGAAGTGTAAACTTCTGGTATAGTATATTCACTTTCTCATCCAGCTTTTGATTGGTCTTTCCTTGTATGATTTTCTGTTTTGATGTAAATTTTCTTAAGTTTCAAGTCCTTCAAAATATTCAGCCAACAACTCCGCTAGAGCAAAATGATAGCAAAAGTCCAGGTAAGCATTTCGCATATATGTATTACCTAAAACCTTCCTTTTAGTTTTCTTACAAAAAAGGGGCCTTAAGCTGTGCTCCCTACATTTTATAGCATTTGCCATAGGTCTTTAAGCAAACCATTGTTTATTATTCTGATCATATTATCAGACAAATTTATCATGAGATTTTATAACAACATCTTTTAGCATAGCCAGTCTTATTAAGCCACATAATGTAAACATTAAACAATGATTTTTTTTAGTAGTTGGAATGGAGATCAGCTCTTCCTCAGTGCACACAAGTGGACATACCCACACCCATACCCCACACAAAAATCACAAATTTTACCTTTTTCTCCCACAGGCAGCAAGAGCTCTAAAATGATTGCTTAAAATACATATAAGAAGCACCACATTTCCCAACTATTATTAAAAATAGCAACAAATAACAAAAACTCAGCCATCCTGGAAAATAGTTCAGGATTTTGAAATTTGAAAAGGATTTAAAGCATTTTATATGTACTAAGAAACATAGAGAAAATATTCACCCATTTTTTTCATGAAAGAGTGATGGAAAAAATGTCACATCTGTGATAGAATAAAATGACTCAAATCATTGTTTTAAAATTTAAAATATTTGGAAGCCAAATTAAAAGATAAAGAATAAAAGTTGATTCAAACATACAGGGCATCCTTCATCTTTTAAATTAGGATTTTAGAATAGTCCTTTTACATCACTTAGACACATAAAGCAAGAATCAAAGTTGACCATCATGGAAGGTTTAAGTACAAATCTGTCTAAAGTAAAGGGTTGAGCTTATTACTAAGTCAGTATTTACTGAATCCTCCCAAGGCTGAATTCTGATGCCTGCTCACATCATGAGTCCATTTATCAAAAGAAAAAAACTACGGTAAAATAAGAAATTAACTTATATATGGTTTGGCCAAAACCTAGAAGGCAGCCATTTTCAATTTGGCTTTCCCTAAATCTACAGTAGTTTATTGGAGGTATCATTTGTAGAGAACAAACCCCAGGAAATATGCATACGTGTACTCAGACAGGCTGTGGGGCTGCAAGCTGAGAAGTGTGTTGTAATACCTGGTTGATGAGTTCTCTTGTCACCATGCCTGGAGGTGGAGGGATCATGGAGTTTCCTCTCCTTTTTGAGAATGAGGTGATTGTCCATATATGAAGCTGGGACTAAAAAGAAAATTAAGGTTTTTTAAAAATTCTTAATTTTAAAGAAGCTCTTTTGCAAGTCCATTTAATTGTTGAGAAACCTTCTATTTTTGATTCATTATTTCTAGAATTACATCCAAATTGCTGGACAGTAAAGGTATATTCATATGTACACTTTAATTACTTTAATAAACAGTATATGAGTCTATTGACCTGTATATTCAAATTGAGGACTTGAAGTGTAGACCTTGACTATTTAATGAATTTCAATTGCTGAAAGTGAGTTATGTTTATTAAAACTTCATAATATAAAGTCAAGCAAGTAAAAGGCACTTGAGCTAATACTTTTACAACTTTAAAAAATTGTATAAATATATATGTAATGATATAATATGGGCTAAATTATCAGTGATAAATGACTTGATTAAAATATTGGGCATTTCTTTTCAACAATTATCATTAGAATTTAAGTTCTCTCCCTTTTAAAGTAGTTACTGCCTTTCAGTTAATGTTAAAGTGCTTGGTTTTCTATAAGTATTTTGGCATATCAAAGAATTTTCTCATGTAATAGCAGTCAGTTTTAATCAAATTTTATTTGATATTTTTATAAATAAGAGGTACAATCTCTAATTGATAGCTCTCCTAATATCATAAACAGTGTTTTTTAAATCATACATTTGTGATGTTCTTTCATGTAGTTAGATATTGTTCAGTAGATCCACAAATACATGCAAACAATCACACCACTCACTTGTTTCTCACACACATTGGAAAATTAGAAGGGTTTTTGAATTGCAGTTATTAATATTGAGTAAAGAATATTGGTTCAGGAATGGTAAACATAGGTTCACATCATGCAAACAAATTCATTACTTTTTAGCATTGGACTTTTGATGTTATGGTTTCTTTAATGAAATATTGGTACCAAATTGTATATTTTGTATCAAGAAATTTAACATTTAATGATTCTTTTTTATATTTATTATTGGATGCAAACTATTATTTTTAATGAGTGGTCATTCTGTATGTTTATAGCTCAAAAATAGTTTTTTTAAAAAATTTGTCCTCCATTCTCTGTGTCCATAGCTTAAGCAGTATTACTCTGGATAAATCATTATCTACCACTACACACATTTAACAAAGCTCTGTGGGTGATCTTACATGACTAGGTTTGTAGATTGAGTATTAGTGTGGGACAGAGAACACCTGTACCTATGTACTGTTTTTTTCCATTTGAACAAATGTCATTATATTTTAAAAATTAGAAAACGAAGTTTCAAAACATACTATATGCCCAAAATGAAAGTTCAAGTAACAGAAGGAGAAGGAGAAGGAGAAGGAGAAGGAGAAGAAGAGAGGAAATGAAACAAAGTTCAAAATACATTATCCAGACATGCAATGATTCTGTATGTCAACAGAAGAATCAATATTCAGCAGAAGAATGAGTTAATATTGCAACAATGGGGTCATTCTGTATGTTCTATTTTAATAAAATGTTTCAATGAATATGCATATCAACAAAAGAATAAATATTCAAGAGAAGAATGAGTGTGTAATATTCAAAGAATGGGAGTATCCTATATGTCCTATTTTAATAAATTATTGCATTTCAAACTAATGAATTTCAACTAAATTAAAACTTAAGATGTAATGCTACAATTGACGAACAGTTTTAAGAGAACATGGTTTTGACACCATGATTGCACAATTTGCTTATCTAAGTGCTATATAAAAATAGATTCTTTACTCTAGCCACATATTTGCACAGAAAACTATATCTCATTATATAATACTTTTATTTTAGGAAAGACTTCTAGGAAGATTTTCTTGTCTGTTTCACCTAAACAAAAAGGAAAAGTTGACCAGGTATTGCTTTATGAGTATTATGTTACTTTTCTTTCAACTTGATATTGCTTCCCTGCATTATAGAACTGAATATAGTTGTAAAAATGCATGATGCAGGAAAAATTATATAATTTATATTTTTTCCTTATGTGCATAAGACTCTTTCTTTAGTCTTACAGTTCAGTAAAGCATAAAGACAGAATATAGTGTTAATAATTGAGAATTAATTTTGCTATAAATGGCATGCTATTTTGATGTATATAATTATCTCTTTTAATTATTTATTTATTTGCATAAATTCTTTTATTGGTACATTTTAGGTATACAATACATTTACATTTATCATTGGGTGCTTGTACCTGTACACGATGTATCTTGGTTCTTATTTTTTCCCCATTACCTGTGCGCCCTTCACCCCCTCCACTGTTCCCTATTTACCTAGACCTCATTTCCATTTTTTTAAATTTTCTCATAATTTTTCCATTCCATTCTCCCCTTTCCCCATCTCCTCCCACCACCTCTACCCCTTTGGATCTTTTCCTATTTCAAAGTATCAATTATTCATTATTAATCCTTTTAATCCTTATTTGCACTCTCAGTTTCTCACACTAGAGAAACTATTCAGTATTTATACATGTGTGTCTTATTTATTTCACTTAAGAGTATGGCCTCAATATGCATCCATTTAGCTGTAAATGACTCTAGTTTCTCATTCTTTATGGCTGAGTAGTACTCCATTGTATAAAAAAACTACATCTTCTTTATCCAGTTTCCAGTTGATGGGCATCTGGGCTGTTTACAAGCTTTAGTTATTACAAACTGTGCCACAATAAACATGGGTACACATATATCTCTGTGGTATAATTCTTTTAATTCTTTTGGGAAAATACCTAGCAGGGAAATAGCTGGGTTAAATGGGATCTCCAGCCCTAGATTTTGAGGTATCTCCACACTGATTTCCATAGTGATTGCACCAGTCTGCACTCCCACCAACAATGGAGAAGGGTTCCTTTTTCTCCACAACCCCGCCAGATTTGCTATTGGATGATTTCTTAATAGCAGCCACTCTTTCTGGAGTGAAGTGGAATCTCAGTGTTGTTTTCATCTGCATCTCTTGAATGACCAGTGATGTTGAACATTTTTTCACATGTTTATTTGCTGCTTTTACTTCTTTGCCTGAAAAATATCTGTTCACTTCAGATGCCCAGTTTTGAATTTGGTCTTTGAATTTGGGGGGGTCTGATTTTTTTAAGTTCTTTATAGATTAGAGATAGTAGTCCTTTGTCTGAGTTACAGCTGCTAACATTTTTTTCCCACAATGTAGGTTGTCTGTTAGCTCTGTTGGTGGTTTCTCTTGCAGTGCAGAAGCTTTTTAATAAGATGAAATCCCAGTTGTTGGTTCTTTCTGCTAGTTCCCATGCTATTGAGGTTTTGTTCATAAAGTCTTTTCCTATGCCAATGTCTTCAAGAGTTCTACCTAACTTATCTTCCAGCAAGTTTAGTGTTTCTGTCTTAATATTTATATCTTTAATCCACTTTGATCTCAGTTTAGTGCATAGTGATAGATATGGGTCTAGTTTTAATCTCTGACAGGTTGAAATCCAGTTTTTCTAATACCATTTATTAAATAGGCTATCTTTCTTCCAATGAGGGTGGTTGGCTCCCTTGTCAAAGATGAGGTGGCTGAGTATGTCTGAAGTTGTTTCTGCATCTTCTAATCTATTCCACTGATCCTCAGGTCTGTTTCTTTGCCAGTACCATGCTGTTTTTTATCACAGTAGCTTTGTAGTATAGTTTCAAGTTGGGTATTGTGATACCCGCAGCCATGTCTCAGTAGCCCATAATTGCTTTTGCTATTCTATGTCTCTTCTGGTTCCAAATGAATTTTTGGATTGTTTTCTCTAGTTCTATGAAGTATATTGTTGGAATTTCAATCAGCATTGCATTAAATTTATATAGCTGTTTTGGAAGTATGGCCATTTTCACTATATTGATTCTTCCTACCCAGGAATAAGGGATGTCTTTCCATTTTCTTATATCCTCCTCAATCTCCTTTTTCAGGGTGCTGTAGTTTTCAGTGTAGAGGTCTTTGGCTTCCTTTGTTAGATTGATTCCTAGATATTTCATTTTTTTTGGATGCTACTGTAAAAGGAATTGTTTCCCTAATTTCTCTCTCAGTGAGTCTGTTCTTTGTGTTAAGAATACTATTGTTTTCTGAGTGTTGACCTTATATCCAGCTATTCTACTGAATCTGTCAAAAAAGTCTAGAAGTCTTTTGGTAGAGTTTTTTGGGTCTTCTATGTAAAGTATCATATCATCAGCAAATAATGAGAGTTTCACTTCTTCCTTTCTTATCTTTATTCCTTTTATTTCTTTCTCTTTTCTAATTGCTGTGGCTAATGTTTTCAGAACTGTATTGAACAGGAGTGGTGATAGTGGATATCCTTGTCTTGTTCCTGATTTTAGCGTGAAAGTTTTAAGTTTTTGACCATTTAGTATGATGTTGGCTGTTGGTTTTTCATAGATAGCCTTAATCAGGTTGAGATAAAGACCTTCTATTCCAATTTTCTGTAGGGATTTTTTTTTTTTTATCATGAATGGGTGTTGGATTTTGTTGAATGCCTTTTCTGGATCTATTGTGATGATCATATGGTTTTTGTCCTTGACTCTATTCATATAGTGTATTACATTTATTGATTTTTGAATGTTGAACCATCCTTGCATCCCTGGGATAAATTTGACTTGGTCAGGGTGTATGATCTTCTTGATAACCCTCTGTATTCTGTTTGCCAGTATCTTGTTGAGGATTTTTGCATCTATGTTGATTAGGGAGATTGGCCTATAGTTCTCTTTTTGGATTGGGTCTTTCCTTGGTTTTGGAATCAAAGTAACACTTGCTTCCAGGAATGACTTTGGAAGCCTTGCTTGCCTTTCAATTTCCTTGATGAGTTTAAAGAGTAATGGCATTAGTTCGTCTTTAAATGTCTTGTAGAATTCAGCAGTGAACCCATCAGGACCTGGGCTTTTCTTTGTTAGTAAATATTATGTTTTCAATTTCATTCATTGTAATTGGGGTGTTTAGAATTTCTATATCTTCTTCATTTAACTTTGAGAATTCATATGTATCTAGGAATCTGTCAATTTCTTCTATGTTTTCCATTTTATTAGAGTACAGGTTCTCAAAGTAGGTATTAATGATCCTCTGGATTTCTGCTGGTTCTGTTGTGACTTCCCCTTTTTTGTTCTTGATTTCATGGATTTTAGCCTTTTCTTTCCTTTTTTTGATAAGGTTCGCTAAAGGTTTATTGATTTTATTTATTCTTTCAAAAAACCAGCTCTTTGATTCATTAATTTTTTGCATCATTCTCTTAGTCTCTATTGCATTGATTTCTGCTCTGATCTTTATAATTTCCTGTCCTGTGTGAGATTTGGGTTTGTTATTCTCTTCTTTTTCTAGGAGTTTGAGATTCTGCATTAGGTTATTTATCTGAGTTCTGTCTGTTTTCCTAATATGGGCATTCACTGCTATGAATTTTCCATGTAGAACTGCTTTCACTGTGTCCCATAGATTTCTATATATTGTACTGGCATTATCATTTACTTGTAGAAACTGTCTAATTTCTTCTTTAATTTCCTCTGTGACCTATTGGTTGTTCAGGAGGGTGTTATTCAATTTCCAGGTGTTTTTGGGAGTTTTGCAGTTTCTCATGCTATTGATCTCCAATTTTATTGCACTATGGTCTGATAATATACAAGGGGTAATTTCAATTCTTTTACATTGACTTAGACATGTCCTGTGAGCTAGCATGTGGTCTATTTTGGAGAATGACCCCTGTGCAGCTGAAAATAATGTGTATTCTGATTTTGTAGGGTGGAACACTCTGTATATATCTATTAAGTCCATTTTTTTCAATAGCTTTTGGCAGTTCTGAATTTTGTTGTTAATTTTTTGTCTAGATGATCTGTCCATTTGTTATAGTGGGGTATTGAGGTCCCCTACTACAATTGTATTAGTGCTTATTTGGTTTTTCATGTCCACTAATATTTGTTTTGTATAGTTCTGGGCATTCATATTTGGTGCATATATATATTCAGGATTGTCATCTCTTCCTCCTGTATTGTTCCCTTCACAAGGATGTAGTGATCATCTTTGTCTCTCTTAATTAGTTTTTGTTTGAAATCTACTTTGTCTGCAAATAAGATTGCTACCCCTGCTTTTTTCTGGGTTTCTGTCCCATGGAGAGCCATTTTTCATCCTTTTACTTTCAGTCTATGAATTTCTTTTTGAGTTAAGTGTGTTTCTTGTATAAAGCATGTTGCTGGACTTTGCTTCTTAGTCCGTTCTGTCAGTCTACTTCTTTTGATTGGTGAATTGATGCCATTAACATTGATAGTTATAATTGATAGCTATTGGCTCATCCTTTTCATGATGTTTTACTGTTGTTGGCTCTTATTTCTTTTTCCCTTCTTTCCCTTTAGTTTCTTACCTTGTCTGGTGGCTTCCCTCTGTTGATCCTCATGGAGTTGTGACCTTCATTGCCTTTTTCTAGGATATTGCTTAGAATTGTTTGGAGTGCTGGTTTGATGTTCATGAAATTTCTCAGGTATTCTTTGTCATGGAAGTATCTAATTTCCCCATCGATTTTGAAAGATAATTTTTCAGGATACAACAGTCTAGGTTGGAAGTTATTTTCTTTTAGTGCTTGAAATACTTTACTCCAGGATCTCCTTGATTTGAGGGTTTGTGTTGAGAAGTCTGCCATGATTCTGATTGGTTTTCATTTATAGGTGATTTGTTTCTTTTCTCTAACTGCCTGTAGGATTTTGTTCTTTCATTGGGTTTCTGGGATCTTGACTATTATATGTCTAGGTGTAGATTTTTTGGATCATGGCTGGGTGGAATTCTATATGCCTCACTTATCTGTATGTCCAATTCTCCACCTCTGTCTGGGAAGTTTTCTACTATTACTTCTGTGAACAGATTTTTATGTCAATTGTACTTTCTCCTGTTTTTTCCTGGACTCCTATCAGTCTTATGTTATTCTTCTTTACATCATCCAGCAGCTGCTGAATTGATTTCTCATGGTCCCTTACTATTTTTAAGAAATCTCTGTTTTCATGGTCATTAACTGCAATCCTGTCTTCTATATCTGATATTCTATCTTCAGCTTCTCTTAGTCTGCTCTGCATGCTTTCAGTGGAGTTTTTAATCTCCTGAATATCTGTTCTAATCTGTTTCATGGATTCCATTTCTTTCTTATGTAGGGTGATCATGGTTTCCATTTCTTTCTTATGCTGGGCATTCATGGCTTCCAGCATGTTTCTGAGCTCATCTTCAGTTTCTGTTCTAGAGCCTCTAATCATGTTTTTCACTCTGTTCACCATCTCTGTATTTATCTGGGAAATAATTTCTGCTTTCAATTTTTCTAGAGCCTCATTCATCTGTTTTATTACTTCCTGTGCTATCAGTTCAGGGTGTCCGGGTGGTTGATTATCAGACTTTCCCCCCTCATTTATCCCAGAATTTGCCTTTTGTGGGGTGGAAGTCTGGGTTTGTGACTTGCTTAAATGTCTTCTCATTTTTGTTTTTGGTACCGTCCTTTGTTTAGTTCCTGGGTTGATATTTTGAAGTTGTTTATTGTAAGTATCTTTGTTGATGTATTTAGAACCCTTATGGAATGATTGCTTCTCAGAGGTGTACTCCAGATAGAGCTGGTCTTTAGGTTTTGAGTCTCTAATGACTCTGAGCCTATCTCATTTTCATTATACCAGGAAGGACCACTGACTAGATCAATCACAGCACCTTAGCCCAAGTGATACAATCAGCAACACCATAGCATCAAATACATCTTAGAGAATGACAATTTGTGATAGTTATTAATCTATCACCTTTAAAAATGAAGGGCCTCCTTCAGGTTACGTCTCTGCTCCCACAGTAAACAATGTGGGCAGTAGTGTGCAGTTATAAGTCAATGAGTCTCAGTAAGCTAGTCCCAGACCCCTGCAATTCAGGCAGATTCCAGGTTCCAATGGGAGCTGATGATAAGCTGAGCTCCCTGTCCCTCCAACTCACCAATCACAGTGTTCTGGTGTGCCTTTATTGCAGAGATTCCCTTCACTTTTCCAGTGGGCTTGTTTTCATCAGGGAGCCTGAGGCAGGCCCTCTCTCTTGTTGTTCACTTCTGCTGCTCAGGACAATGGCTTTTATGTCCCCTTGTGCCTCTGCAGTGTGTAACCAAATAGCTGCACAGCCAAAAGATGGGGGCGGGGGGGGGCAGGGGCTTTGTTGGAGGTGCCCGCGGGGCCAAGCCATGGGCTGATGGGCTTGCTTGGGAGGAGTCCTCCTCATCCTGTCCTGGTGGCAAGCTGCTGGAGCTAGCCGGAGGAATCAGGTCCCGGTCAACCTGCAGCAGCTCGGCCCCTAATTGTCTCTTTTTAAAGAGGACAGCATATATTTTTATTATACATTCAGATATCTATATTTTTAAAAAAGCATAAATTTTATATATCTTTATTTAAGGTTTTCAAATTAATGAGCTTAAAGATAAGATACCTCTGTGAAGCCATCATTATTTATCAGAAAAATGTGAAAGCTTCCCTTTTCTCTATCCTCACAGACATTTTCTGTCTTTTTGCTTTGAATATTGCCATTGTAGCAGGCACGAAGTAATATCTCATTGAAGTTTTAATTTTTATCTCCCTGACGATTGAGGGAAAGTTTTTGAATTTTCCTCCTGTCGAGTGTATTTTTACATAACTATTGATCATCTGTATGTTTTCTTTAGAGAAATATTTATTCAGTTTATTTATCCATTTTCCATTTCAGTTTATTTATCCATTTCTTTAGAGAAATATTTATTCAGTTTATTTATCCATTTTCCATTCAGTTTATTTATCCAATTTATTCATTTATTTAGCCATTTGCTTTGGCTATTGAGTTGTATGAATTCTGGATATATTTTGGATATATATTTGCTATCATATATGTTGTTTGTAAATATTTTCTCCTATTGCATAGGTAGCATTTGATTGTTTTCTGTGATGTGCAGAAACTTTTTAGTTTGATGCAACTGCACTTGCTTAATTGTGATTTTATTGTCTATATTTTTGTATCATATCGAAAAAATCATTGCCAAGTTAAATGGGAACAGTTTTCCTGTTTCTTTCTAGAAGTTTTATGATGTCAGATCTTATGTTTAAGGCTTCAACATATTTTGAGTGTGGTGTAAGTTATGGCTCTAATTCCATCTGTTTGCATTTGGACATGCAGGTTTCCCAACACCTTTATTGAAGAGATGGTCCTTTCCCCATTTAACTTTATTCTGGGTATCTTCTCAAACATATTTGATTTTGTACACATGAGTTTTTCTCTACTTTCTATTCTGGTCCATTGTTATTCATGTTTATTTTTATGTTAGTACCACAGTATTTTGATTGCTATGGCTTTGGCCAAAAATTTGAAATCATGAAATATGTTCCCACCAGTTTTATTCCTACATTTCTAGATTGTTTGGCTATTTGGGAGTCTTTTCTGATTCTTTTTTTTTTTTTTAATTTGGTAGACTGGGACACTTGATTTTTTAAATTTATTTTTATTAATTTGTGCTTGTTACACATAATCATATTTGTTTTGGAGAACTGGTGCATATGTATAACACATTTTGATCATTTTTGCTTCCCTTTTTCTCTTGCCTCATCCTCCACCCCCTTCCCCAGATCCTTTCCCACTTCCAAAAATCTTACTTCCCTGTTTATTACCATGTCTCCTTTATTTCACTCTCTACATTGTTTTGGGCTTGTGTCTGATTTGTTTCATCTAGTATTATTTTTCTATCTCTGTGAAAACCACCATTGATAGAGATTGCATTGAATCCACAGATTGCTTTGAGCAGCATGAGATTTTAATAATATTAATTTTTTCAATCTCTGAAGATGAATTACCTTTCCATTTATTTGCTTTATCATAATTTTTTAGTTTTTAGCTTACAGAACTTTTACTACATTGACTAAGTTTATTTGCTGCTATTACAAATAGGATTGTTTTCTTAATTACTTTTTCACATAGTCCATTATATAGTATATAGAAACAACTGAATCTGCATATTGATTTTGTATTGTACATTTTTATTGAGCTCAACTAAAGTTGAACAGTTTCCTGGTAGAATTTTTAGGATTTTATTTAGGTGCATCATGTCATCTACAATCCTCTATATACTGATGAGAAACTGTACTCTAAATTTTACAAGATAACTTAGAAAGAAAAACTGTCACATATAGTAACAATAAAAAATGCATCATAAAATGCTCAATCTAAAAATTCAGAAAATAGTGTGAAAGAGGAAAAAGAACAGGACAGATAGAAAAAAATGACCAAGTTGTAGATATAAACTGGCCATATCAATAAAGTTACTTAAAATGTAAATGTTACAAATCTAAATCAAAAGATAATGGTTGTTGAATTAGTTAAAAAGCAAGATCCACGTATATGTAGAAATGGCCTTTTAATTTAAAGGTATAAATACTTCAAAAACAGAACAATGGTGAAAGGATATGCCGAGCAACCACTAATTAAAAGAAAGGTGTTATGCCTGTATTAATTTGACAAGTTTCCCAGAAAATAATTAAGAAGTCATAACAATTTTCAACATTTATATATTGAGCAAGATAGCGTCAAAACTGATGAAGCAAAACTTGACAAAGCTAAAGTTTATAAATAGTGAAATAGCCAATTACATGCTTAATGTGTCTAACTCAATAATTGACAGGATAAGAAAATAGAAAATCAGTAAAAATTTAAGAACAAAACTACTTGATAATTTTTGAACACATCACCCCTAAATAAGAGCATATGTAGTCTTTGTAAGCACACACAGCATTCACCTAGGTAGGATATAGTTCAGAATATAAGATGGTCTTAATAATTTTAAAGGAATTAAAGAATTACAGATATGTATTCTGACAACAGTGAAATTTAATTCTAATTTAGTGACTAAAACATATTGGGAAAATTCCAAAGCTGTGGAAACTGAATATTTCTTGTACATTAACATGTGTCAAACATCAAAGGGGAACTGAAACTACTATGAATAAATATGAAAACCCAATATATCAACATTCGTGTGGTGGAGGTAAATAAGTGAGTTTGTAGAGGGAAATTGAGAGCAACTATAATTCTATATTAGAAAAGAAGAAAAGACCACAATTAATTTCATATCCATACACTAGAAAATAAAAGCAAAATACACCCAAACAAATTAAACCCAAAGAGACAGGGAAAAAAATAAGAGCAACAAAAAGTAATAAGAAAATACAAAAATATAAAATTAATGAATCAAAAAGTTAATTCTTTGAGGTTAACAAAATTGATAAAGCTCTCACCAACCTGATGAAGTATGATGAAAATAATCCGTATGATGAGTAATAGGAAAACACAAAATATGTTCCACAATTATTAGAAAGATAACAAGGGATTATTATAAAGAAATATATAATAGAAAACTCCTGAGAAACACAAACTATCTAATTTCACTTAGGGAGAAATATACAATCACCATAGCTTACTATCTACAATAAATTGAATTTGTAGTTAAAACCTTTTTCACAAGGACAACTAATGTATTTGCTTCTAATTTTACTTAAGGAAAAGATATATCAGTTATGTACAATATCTTCCAGATAATAGAAAATGAATTAAATACTTCCTTATTCACTTTATGAACCTAGTGTAATTATGATATTAAAACCAAAGATGCCATACAATAGAAAACAATAGGCCAACATGACTCATGAACATAGATTAAAAAAAAAATTCTAAGCCTAATTCTAGCAATTTGAAACTATTTAGAATACAATTTCTTATGGACCATCTGACCAATCCAAAACTGCACTTTGTGACAGCCATAGCGCATCACTACATTTATGTACCTAAATATACAACATTTGAAAAGGGCCTTTAAATGTATTTGTTGTAGTCACGGTTTGTGAGAGAATAGATTTAATACAGGACACATAATTTATAAGATTATTTTATAATAGTCCCCAAAAAGTCAAATGCAGAGGAGTACAAGAGATCTAAATGCACACTAGAGATCCAAAGAATCTAGCCAAAGTCCTGGGTCCCACAACAATGTCCCGCACAAGTCCAGCTGAAGGGCTCGAGTCCAAGGTAATGTCCTCCATGAGTCCAGCCAGTGGCCTAGAATCCAGAGCGATGTCTCATGCTTGCCTGTATTGAGGATCTTCACCAGGAAGGCCCAAAGGCCATTGGTGAAAACCAGAAAACCTGTGCCTGTGGGGTGAAGGATTTATGCCAGCAGGCTGAGGGATCTACATTGGAGCCAGAAAGTGACACTCATGGTGAAGATCAGAGTTCCCCTGACAAGAACAGCAGCCATTCCCAGAGACAGTGAGGACCTGAGCTCTTCCTCTAACAAGAACAGCCATGTTCACATCAGGAAAACCAGCCTCATCAGACTTCTCCTAGAAAATAAACAGTCCATAATCTTCCCTTGCAGTTCTCTTTTTATGCTGTTGGAAACGATCCTCAGGTGGATCTTCCACACCCAACCACGCTGATTCAATTCATCTAGGTGTTCCAAGTTGACTATTAGTTAATCCACCACAATGTTTATAATCCATGTTACGTATGGTTCTTCCATTGTCCAAAATCTTTCTTTCAAGTAACTACATATTATTTATTGCAAGTACCCAGTGTAATTTTAGTCCAAGGGAAGTTATGAGAGAGATTTCTCAAATTCAGTTTCTTTCCTTGTAACTATTCAGCAACAGTTTACTAGAGGAGATGGAATACTGCTTTTTACTGAAAGAGTCCTCCTTTACTCATGGGTTAGAGTGATAAAACTTTTCTTATGGGAAACTTCCATTACTGTCCTGCATGAGAATCTTTGTTGAAAGTTACTGTCTTTCTGTTTGAAGGGGTTAGAAATCCCACTTTTTAAAGTCAGGTGACAGAATCCAGCTTTTCCCCCAGTGACCTCAGGCACATAGAAGTTCTGGCAAAGTCATCTGATTTCCTCATTCTTGTAGTTTCAAATCTGCTAGAGAAGATATTTTTACTGTGGAAATTTGAGGAGGAATTAAGATTGTAAAACTCCAATTTGAAAGTCCTACTTTTTTCCAGAAACAGTATTTCATTCATGAATTTCCTCCAATGTCTCAAAATTCTTCCCATTTTCCAAAAATAATAACACACTGAAAAAGATATTTGTACAAAACCACTTATTACCCCCTGCTACACACACACAAAATTGGGTGGTTATATTACAGGAATGAAACCAGATTAAAGAAACAAAAAGAAAAAGCAATCACACACTAAAATATAAGAGTATTGAATTCAGGTATTTTGTAGGTTATCAGCATGATAAAAATATCCCCACCTGGATCCTTTAAATTTGAAAGTGATCACATTAAAGTCCTACTTTCTGTATTTGAGGTAATATTACATTCTTTAAATGTCTCTCCCTGCATCACTTTCAAAGGATGTAATAATTAAATATATGACAAAATTAAATAAAACATGGATACCAATATTTCAACTGTGATTATATGGTAAAGCTTGATAGAACTATAGTGAGAATTCTAAGTTTAATAGCACTGTATTTTTCTTAGGAACTGAAACTTCTATGTGAAATTCAGCCAGAAAGTAAGATGAGCAATAAGTATGATTTATTTCCTAGAGTAGGTATAGTTAAATGGAGACAGTATAGGAATAAATAGTTGAAAGTTAGAAAGAAAATAAAATATGATTCTCTGTTCTTTGTTTTCTGACTTGCCCATTAAAACCTCTAGTCTAAACATATGGACCATACCACAGATAAATAGAATTTTGGATCTGGAAATTTTCAAATAAAAAATTGATGTAAACTTTCCATTTTCTTTTTTGTCTTTTAAACTTCAAGAAAAATATGAACATAATATAAGATCATTTTCAGAATCCTATACTACTTAGTGCTTTGTACAGTGTGGCCAAGGATTTCTAATGCATTTGTTGTGGAAAATAAGACTGGACAATTTTAGCATGCATAAGCTGGCTGACTCTAGAGAACTGACCCTGAAATGTTTCTACACACTTAAAGGATTTTAAAAGACTTTGGATTCTTTCAGTATCACAAAGCTTTTCTTCTCTTGAGCAGTTTGGCTTGACTCTGTAAGCTGTATGTCAAACAAACTGAGACAAAACTCTGTGTATCTGGGGGAAAAAGTCTTTTATTTAGTGTGCTACAAGAAATACTGCTAATTCTCCAGCCACACAGTCTAAATTATTCTCAATGAACACGCCTCACATCTTTCTAACTATGATGTTTCCATGTAGCCCACTCATCTTCATTCTCACCTTTTTTTCCAGCAATTCTTTACATCAGCCCAATTGAAAATAACTTATTGCCAAATGTCTTTCCCTTTCTGCATCCTGGCGTCTTTTCTTACCCCTACCTGTGAATGTACAAATTCAAAAAAGAAAAAATAATGGTTATGTAGATTAACAATGCAAATATAATTTCTCAGAGAGCTTCAACTTGATAAATGTTTAATGTCAGTAATATAAACAGAATAAACCTTTTAAATCCTTTAGGTATTTCAAAAATATTCATTTTTAAACAAAAACTAATAGTGATCTAAGCATTATTTACTAATCTTTATTCATCAACCAAAATGCCTATAGAATAAAGAAAGTTTATTTTCCTCTCAAAGTTTATTATGCCTCTCAAAGTTACATTTGTATGTTTGATAAATACTTCAAATTCTGTCATCATTTTAGTAATTTTCCATAGATAAGCAGAATTTCACTTTATTGTTATTATCAAGTTTCATTCTCCTTTCTTATTCAATAAAAGCTCCATGAAGGTAACTTTCTTTAAAGGTTAACATAGTTGATCTACAAAAATATAATTAATTAACTCTAGAGGAAAGGAATTCCTCTTTGTTTTGCACAGTACCATATACAGGAGAGAGGAAAAAGAAACATGCATTAAATAATTATGATAATCTTTTAAAAGTTTTTCTTTTTTCTGAACAGTAAATGAACTAGGAATCTATTATTGCCTGACCAAAAAATATAAATTTAAAGGTTAAAATTGAAGGCAGCTGGGCTGCTCAGAAGCCTAATTGTATATTTAGCTAAGACTCCAAATACGGGTGGTTGCTAACATGCACAGCCTTAGTTCCTTACTGTAGCTGTTTTTCCTGAAATATGCACATTTCATTTCATAATCAAATGGTGCTTCAGGTCCTATATGTGCAGCAAATGACTAAATCTCTCATGTGGTCTCCATCTCTTGTGTCTTATATCATCCACTTAAGACGTGCAATAATCATCCAGAATATGGAGCTGAATGATCACATCAGCTGTGTTTTATATCTGTAAAAACCACAGGATAAACTTTCTCACACAGTTGAAGCTCAATGTGGCAAATTGATTTCAGAATAGCCTCACAAATTACAGCTGGAATGCATGTATTCCCAAAATTAAAAATGAAATGAAGTGATGGCACTGATCCTAATTTTCCTTGAAATTTATTTAGGTAAGAACAACAAATAATTTTCTGTCTTAGTTTATTTCTAAAAACTTTTAAGATGACAAAGATTGATTTTTTTTGGCTACTTCCTGAGAAAGTATGGCTGCAGTTATTTCAGATATCTTCTTGCACAGAAGACTCAATCTCAAATTGATGGAAACATTTAATGATTAAAATAAGTGAGTTGCTGCAGTTAAATTGTAACCAATGTTCATGGTGATAGAAATGATGGAATTTATATATAAAAGAATGGCAACTTGGCCCGGCATTTCACTTTTGACCAGTAAATACAATGTTATATTATGTGCCTAATCCACATATCACATCAGAATCCCACACACACATGTTCCTCATGTTTGCTTAATAAATCTCTTCTCTCAGAATTTAGGCTTTGAGTATTTATTTTAATTACTTGCTCTCTAATGTGTTTGCTATATTTTTGTTTCCTTTGCCATCAATTAAACATATAAAGTCTTTTCAATTTCTGAAATACAGTACCTGGGACATTCTTTTCTGTTTCTTTAATCACATAAGAAAAGAATTCACCTGGTTTTCTCTGCAAAACAATATTGAATATTGGGACTTGATGTATTGTTTTGTTCTGTTCTGCTCTTCAATAATATGATAAACTTCTTTGAGCCTTGAGATGAGATGGAAGAAAAATGAAAGCTCTGGAGACATGGTGACACTTGAGAACATAAAAAAAACACATCAGAATTGGGATTTTAAGACACAGACTGAAAAGGTCTGGCTCTATTTATCATGAATTGCTCAAAGGAAATCCAAAAATATCACATGAAATATGTATCTCATTTTATATTGATCACATTTTCTACATTTGAAGAACTTGACAGGTTGTACCCTGTTTTCATGTCAGTACCGTCATCCTGGTCAATTGTTACCAAAGGAGAAATATCTTGTCGTTTTCCCTGAATTTTTAAATCTCTTTCATATGCACAATCCAGATGAAACAATTATTAATATTTGAGGGAGGATCCTGCCCATCAATCAATACCTTTTTTGAAAAACTTGTAAATAACCAATGTCTGCCTGGTACAGACCACATTCTCTATTCCTGAGAAAGTATCATACAGAAATTTTACCATTAGCTTCAACCATATTTGCACTTTCCCCTTAAAATGATCCAAACTAGTGGACTCTGCTCATGTACCAAATCCTAAATTTGCAACAATAATCATGGAATTAATTTTTTTTCTTTCTCATACATTATCTCAACCTAACATTTATTGCTCTTGCCTTACACCTTTGTCACTACTGGACACCCACTTTTTGAAGTCTGTGATACTCACTTATAGATCCTATTCTTCATCATCTGTCTCTTGGATATTCTTTCACTTTTCTCATAACAAGATTTTCTCAAGAAAATATAGACAGCTCCTGATACACTATGGTTCAATTTATGACTTTTCAACTGTAAGACAGAGTGAAAGGGACACACGCTCCATAGAAACCATATATCAAATTTTCAGTTTTGGTCTTTTCTCAAGCTAGAAATGTGCTGTCAGTGTTCTTGCCAATTCTGGTCTCTCAATAACTAGGGAAAACAAAAATACACTGTGTAGCTAAGATATGTTCATAGGATAGCATAGTAAATGAATATTCAAATTATTGTATTTTTAACTTATGGGCAGCCTCTACAATAAAATAAAGCTGATTTGGTCATAACCGAGTGAAAGTGATTTGATTATCAGCTAAGTCATTTTTGTTGTCAATTTAGTTTGCAATTTTTTCTAGACTCATGATTATATTCCTAAAAATATTTAAATGAAGATAGGGAAGACATACTACCTTCTTTCAAGTACCTCAAGATATGTTAGATGAGATAAATGTGTGTTCATGTAATTATAACAGGGTGGGATAATTGCAATTAGAAGAAATGATGGTTAAAAAAGTCGAGACTTCACAGAGTAGCTGGTTTTTATTGAAGTTTTGTAGCGTAATTTAGGGAAGATGGAAGAAGTCATTTTCATGAAGTAAAGGAGCATACCAGAAAGATATAAGGGCCTCTTTTTCTCTTCTTATCTTTCTTCTTCTGCACTTCAACTTATATTCCTGTAAATTCTTTAAAACATAATTTAGCAAATTATGCTCACAGGCTAATCTTGGCTCATCAACTGTACATTTCAAATAAAGTTTTATTGGAACACAGCTATATTTACATTCTAGGAAACTGCTGAAATATCACTGGAGTAACTTTTCACTTGTATTTTCAATCTGTGCTGATTTAATCTTCACATAAATACTGTTTTGATGGTCATATAGTTTATCCCGTCTTTTAACATATAGTGTTTGTAGCATCCTAATAAAAAATTCTTTAAGATAGTCATCTACTTGTAAAGATGTAGATCTTTCCTTCACAGTAAATGATCTCTAAAAAGGGAAATACAAAGTTTCCAAGTGCTTTCTAATCTACTCATTAACCTCCTCTATTTTTGGTTTTATCACCACTGAATTTTCAGAAATTACCAGTGACCTAAATTCTAAAGCTTTTTAAAGATTCCCATACTTCTTGCATTCTTAGGTATATGTATGAGGAAAAGCTAGACATCTTTGTCTTTAATGTAACTTTGTTCTGCCTTAATTTGCATGATAGTGCTAGATTTTTATTTTCAATGTATTCATCATCAGTTTCTTTTTGCATCTTTTTCTGTATTGCATTTTAAGTGTTCCTTAAAATTTTGTCATCAGAATCTCCTTTCCTTCTATTTGTTTATCCTTGTCTATTGTTTAAATACTCCAACTCTATCAAGATCTCTTTACAGAGAAGTGTACAACTTCATTTCAACATGTTATCTCTGAATGTTTTACTTCTGCTTAGGATCTAAAAATGCAAGAGCATGCACTGCCAACAATAAAAATGAAAAAAATATGACAAATGCTACAATTTGGACATAGTTTGTATATGGCCCCCAGAAAGTCACATGCTGGTTCTCAGCGTGGCAATTTTCAGAAGTAGTAGAACTTTTAAGAAGTGGGACCTAGTGGAAGATAATCAGGTCAGTGAAAATGGAAGGGATTCATATAGCCCTCATGGGACCTTAGTTAGTTCCTGTGAAAGTGGATTGTTATAAAAAGAACAACCCCAGTCCCTAAATCTTTCTGGCTTCCTGTCCTACTATGCCATCTCTTCTGTACCTGCATCTGTCACTGTGATACTTTGCACCAGAAGCCAAATATACGGGGATGCCTACTCTTACACTTTCACCTTCCAAACATGAGAGCTTAATAAACTTATTTTCTTTGTAAGTTTATAGCAGTAGAAAATGGACTAATACAGAGAACTGATACTGAAGAGTGACAGTCCCTATAATGCTACCTGAAAATGGGGAAGTAGCTTTAGAATTGAGTAATGGATAGAGGGAGGAAGAGTCTAAAAGAGAAATTTCTTTTAAAATAGGGCTCCAAAGGTCTCTATTGTTGCAAAAGTATTGGTCCTTGTGATTATGGTGAAGTCTCAGAAGGCAGGAGACTAGGGATGTAGTCTCAGATGGAAATTAGTATCCTATGGGAAACTGTTACAAAGTCCATTCTTGTCACACCTCTGACAAGGGGACGGTTGCAGTTTGTGCCTGAGGGCTTTGTGGAAGGCTGAATTGAATAATAATGTAAAGCTAGTAGAAGAAGTTTTCTGAACAGTGAAGCACTGAAGCTGCTACTTGGTTACCTTTAGCTGCTTATGTTTAGATTCAGGAGCAAAAGGAAACAGTAAAGATTTTACAAAGTCAGTTTGCCTTTGTAAAGAACAAAGAAAAAAAAGGAAAAGAAAAAGGAGCATGAGGATTCAAACAAGCAACTGTTTACTAAAAGATTATCAATTAATACAATAGTACACACAATCATATTTCTTAACTCATCACACATTTTAGAGTTCCTGAAGAGAGATTGCTAAACATAAAAATGGCTTCACCTTTGACAAAACATTGGATAAAGGGGTAAATACCATAAAATCAGCTAAAGTTTTAACACATTTTTGAAGAGGAAATGTAGGCTAGTGCAAGAGTTTTGCATACTGATGACACAGTTTATGACATAGCCAGGTACCACCACAGAGATAGGAAACAGGCTTCTGCCTGCACCTTGCCTGCTACTCATTAAAAGCATGATCCGTGTTTTCTTCTGCGACAGACGGGACTTGCAAGACTCTTCACTTGGGCTACAGATGCCCAATAGGTAACTAAAAGCAGAACAAAGCTTGATCTCTGCTTTATATCATTTGTTAATATAAATCTTTGGTTGAATCTCTTTTTAGCTCTACTTTGAGATATGCTCATAGGAAATGATCTAGGACAGTGACAGCAAACGTTTTAGAGATGCGTGTTCAAACTGCAATCCAAAACCCACTGATTTATTACAAAGTGACAACACTGAAATTGAACCTCACTACTGAGGTTTTAGTTTAGAGAAAACAACTTATACATTAACATCTTTTGTCTTAAAATAAAAACATATAACACATGTGCCATAGGTTCTCCATCACTACTCTAGAGCTGACAGGATAGGGTGGATTAACTCTAAGTTTACATGATCTCATCCCTATTCAAGATTAAGGATACCAAGATAAGGGGTTAAGAAGAACATTCAACTACATCCAAAAGCCTCCAGCCATTGTCCTAAAACTGTGATCACTTGAATCTCCGGAAAAGCTGAGCCCTATGTTACTGAGACCACCACAGAGAGAGATCATGCCTAGAAGAAAACCATCCCTCAGCCATAAAGATTCCCGCAAATGACATGACCTAGATAAGGATCAACTGAACCCCGATCCCCCAGCTAACCCTTCAAAACTAGCTCCTTGCTTTTGTAGGCGGGTCAGTCTGAACCCCGGTATAAAAGTGTACCACCTCCAGCTACCTAAGCTGGAGTCTTTTCCTATCTTCACTCTAATTTTCCAATTAAAACTTTATTTTCTGTAAAGGTGTGCTTTGGTTTTAATTTCCATTCCTATAAAGCAAAGACTCACACTAGCCACTGACATTGGAAGTCCCAGACACCCCCCCCCCATCTATATTCACTTACCATGTCAGTGGTGTTCATGAGAAATGCTGGTGTCAGGGAAAGAGCCTTGATAATCTCTCTACTCCTATGCCTGTTTTATTCTCTTCCTTATTCCAAGACGGTCCAGGTCTAAATAGTTGACTTAGTTCCTTGGACACTTTCCAGAACTATTCCCTTGTTCATATAATGAAAAATCTTAATCTCCTGGGACTGACCATGAAATCCTCTTCAGAAAACAAAGAGACACTGCTTTTGGGGAATTAAAAACAAAACCCAGCTGCCCTTGTGAAAGTGGGAGAAATACTTCTAGATATCACAAGTAAAGACCTACTACTTCTCAGGGAACTATAGAAGCAATGCGTGTAATCCTGGGAAAGGGGTAGGCTCTTATGGGTCCAGAATATTGATTTGTTACAAAATATAGGTCTTCTACCAATGGAGGAAGAATAAGAAACACCCCGCAGGAGCCACCTTTCCACTCCCCCTTATACAAGCCTTGACTGACGCTGCTATGGCTAAGGAGTCAGAAAACAAGGAGAAAGCCTCACTGCCAAAGTTCATAGGCATTTAGTTGCCTGCTTAAATCTGTGCAACAGACTCTGCTTCTGCCACAATCTAGCACAGGTTAATAGGCACTAGCAGTCTGCTGCTGGGAAACAGTATGCTACTGAGGGAGAGTTTCCCCTGGGGCAACAAACTTGCAGTACTACATACAGGAGAATTTGGAGTAAGAGCATTGAAGAAAAGCTTCCATTGTCACAGGCTGTTCACTAAACACAAGGAAATCCAAAGCCTGTAGGGCACTGAAGTTAATCATCTTGGTATCAAAACATAAACTCCTCTCAGCTAATGCCCCTCCTGACAGGTCGACACAAGGAAACATGTTCATATTTGCAAGTATGTTTTCTATCTACCTAGGTGTTTGCCATCATTCCATATTAATTAAATGTCAGCAAAGTACAAAAAAGCAGTAATAACAAAAATTGCTTTAAAAAGAATGAAAGAGAAAAAAGAACTTTTGACAAGAGATAAATCAACATAACAAAATCAAGAGATAAGGCTGCTATTAGAACCATCAGTCAAAGCATTTTCGACCTGTATTACCATGCAAAATTGGAAATGTAAATAAATTGAAATAAAACTATCATTTTCAATACCATAAAAATCCATTAAATACTGAAGAATAACTCTGAAAAAGCATGTAAAATGTTTAAAATGAAATAAGAAAACATTGATGAAAGCAACAGTGAAGTTACGCTGGGCATATGTGCCAAAAGTCTCAGTATTAAGTCATTTCTTCTCAAACTACATCATAGATTCAATTCAATCTCTATCTAAACACAAGCATAGTTTATAAAATAAACAAATTAATTCTAAAATCTATATGTAAATGCAGAGCCCGAAATAGTCAAATAAACTTTGAAAAAGAAAAAGAAAGTTGGAAGACTTAGAATATCAGAATTTAAGTACTGTAAGTCAACAGTAACCATGGTAGTGATATTCTGCACATAAAGGTAAACATATGGAACAGAATGCCATATACATAGAAATACACACACATGCATGTCACTATATTTTCACCTATAACAAGGTATTTCAATGAAAAATGGATATTCTTTTTAGCAAATGGTCCTTCAATGGTCTAAAATTCCAAAGCCCCCCTGCCAAATAGGAAAGAACAATTCTATTCTTGCCTCAGATCATACACAGAAGTTAACTTACAAGTAAATAGAATTAATGTAAAAGATGAAATTATTAAATTTTTGAAGAAAATGTTGTAGAAAATCTTTTTGATCTTAGATTGGGCTTAGAATATATATATATAAAACAGAACAATGAAAAATATTTTTAAAAATTTGATCAAATTGGATTTCATTAGAATGAAAACTTTTTTTGAAATTTTTTGTTAAGAAATGGGAAAAGCAAGTCACATTTAGGAAAAATATTTACAAAATGTACATCTGATGAAAAGATGGATCCAAAATGTATTAGAGAACTCCTGCAACTGTATAATAAAAATGATAAAAGATTTGAGTAGGCACTTAACCAAAGAAGATACATATAGAGCCAACCAGCACACAAAAAGATATATTCTTTAATCATTAGGAAAATACAAATGGATCGAATTTCTTTAGATTCAATAGTCTCCTGATATTTTCTGCAGGATCCAGATAAATTGAAAGAACCTGCTGCAAGTAGATCTGGGATGGTCATTCAACGAGGAAGAACAGTCAAAATAAATATCTGAGGCAGAGTTTGATAAGAAGAAGAAGAGTCAATATGGTTGGAGGAAACTAAGTGGAGCCAGAAAAGCAAAGATGGAAGTGAGCTCAGAGAGTTAGGCTCAGAAGAACCCTGGACTTATGGATGGATATGTGGTACTTGAGATTTTTACATGCAATAGAAAAAAAGAATGAAAAGGTTTAAGCAAGGAATTTAGTTAATCAAATTTATATGTATTCGAAATAAGCTTATTTTAAAAGAAGAGATTCAAATAACAAAGAGAGTGTAGAAATACTAGTATGATTGATTGCAAAGAGTGGATAGGGCTAGAATAGGATGTAGGAATAAAATACAGGAATAAAGATAGGATGGTGGAGAGCTGGAGATTTAGCTCAGTGGTTTCGCCTCCTGCTGCACAAGTGCAAGGACCCGAGTTTGATCCCCAGTACTAAACAAACAAATAAACAAACAAACAAAAAAACAATAGGATGGTGGAAATATCGAGAAGTGAATGGAGTGAAATAGATTTTTAGGTTGATCTTTCAAGATTTGCTGTTACATTGTACAAAGGAACAAATAAGAAAAAAGAATCATATATTATTTCTAGATTATTGGCCTATGCAGTTAGGGAAATAGTGATATAATTTGTTTAATTGAAAAAACTAAAAAAATAGTTTTCAAGGAGAATTCAAGAGTTTGATTTGATCACAAGCACATTAATTTGGAAGTACCTATGAAATATTTGCATGGATAATTGTGCAGAAATATATGTTAAGCAGGAAAATACATCCAGTATTCTAGAGCTCAAAAGAATGTTCAGGATGTTGACATCATTTGGAGTCACCAGAAAATATATAGAATTAGAGTACATGGGTACTGCAGATATTGCTTGGGCATAGATGAGGCAGTAGGATATAGAATTGAGCACTTGGACATTCAAGATTTAGGTCTCCTCTGGGAGAATAGCTGGGGAGATTGAATACTACTAGTATAGATAGTATGGTTGGGGCTGGGAGACCACTCCCCCCCCCCACTTGAAGTTGGACAATACCTCAGGGTCAGTCCTCCCATTGCTCTGGGAGAAGAAGAAAATAGAATGACAAAGACCCAGGAAATCCTCAAAGCTCCAGACCAGAGCACATATGTGTCCTGATCTTGTGTCCTTATTCTCAGTAACCTTTTCCCCACTTGAACTTAGTTAAAGGCCCATACATATGGACTGCATTTCATGAATATGATTTAATCAGAGTGAACTCTGGGAAACACATGTATATTATGGTACTCCTGAGATGACTCAACTCCCTGTCAATCATTCCTGACAATCTTACCCAGAGATCCAAGCAGAGATCCTTTGCACTTCTTTTAAAATCTGAAAGCCTGATTTATCTGTGTGCTGTGCTTTTTTTTTTTCCCACTGTTGCCCTCAGCACCACTTTTCTGTTTGTACCACCCTCTTTGTTTCTGCTGGTATGGAACAGATCTGAACATATCTTCCAGTTACCTTCAATAAATGTAGCTGTTAATTTTTTTAGCATTGGATGTGTACTTCCAATCCTTTTTTCATCATAAACAAGAGCTTGGAATCTGTTTGTTGGATCCATCACATGGTATCATTACTACTGGTATGGCAACACTGATGAGAAAAGAAGAGTCTAAAAGAAAGAATAATAAACTATGCAGAAAATAACCAAAATAATAATTAAGATAAAGAAAAGGGCACTTACTTGGATGTTTTTGGTGACATTGACAAAAGCAGATTCAATGGAGTGTGAGATGAAAGATAAATAATTCGCCTAGATATAACCAAATGTTTAACCTAAGAGAATTCAGAATAGAGTGAAAATTTCCTGAGGAAAGTACTCAAAATTTCCTGAGGAAAGTAGAAAAATACTCTTTTGAAGCCCAATAATTAACTTTTGACTAATATATTTACTGGGATAAATTTTAGTAATAAAAGGTTTAGGGAAGAATTTTGAAATATTATATTTCTGACCCTTTTGTATCTAAATGTGTGTCTTAGTTATTTTCCTTGTTGCTGAGACAAAATACCCAACATCCAAAGTTAAACAAGGAAAAGTTTATTTAGCTCACAGTTTGTAGAGGTTTCAGTTCATATTTGGCCTGCTGCAGGGCAGGGTGACATTACAAAGGGGCATCAGAGAGGAGAAAGAGTTCATGGCAAGCAGAAGGCAGCAAGGGAGCAAGCTACAAGCAACAAGTGACAAGCAGTGACCTTCTTTCTGCTCCTTACATCTTATCCAGCTACCACCCTTAGTGTGGGTAGCATTCACACCCAGGGTGGGGCAGCCTTAATCATAGCATTGCATGAGGAATCAATCTCAGCATCATATCCTCAATCCTAGGATTGCACAACCTAAATCCAGCTAACTCTGAAAGAGCCCCATCTATAACCACAGGAGGTTTTGGAAGATATCTAGATGCAAGCCATAACAGCGGGAATCATGAATAAAATGATAAGGTTCATGAAGAAACTGAGGTTTCAGATACTGAAAAGTAGTATAAATCATTGTTATAGAGATTAATAAACAAAGATTCTAGGCATGTTGATGCATCCAGGCAGAAAGCACATTATTGTTATAAAATAACAAAATTGCAGTAAATTTAGTTGTAGGTTAATTGGCTTATTTTTTGAGATTCATGAATGTGAACAGTTTCCATTACACAAAGCAGAACAAAAGCTCCCACTGAACAACAGCAGAAGAGAGGGAAGAAAAGTGAGAAAAGCAAGAGAGAAAAGCTGATTAGATAACATCATCATACCCTGGGTAAATTTTTTTTTGTGTTGAAAGACAGAGGACTTCCCTATTGTATCAAGTAGATTGGAATCTCCTGTTCTTATGAAATCCTAGTCGGTTTTGAGATCTAGGTGTTTTCTTAATATTTCAGTCTATTTTGCATTTAGCATGAGTGACTCCACTTTGGCTTGGTCTGGTCTATTGATGCCTAGTTCAGGAGCTCAGTTCAAAACAATTGCTTCCCATAATTTTTTTTAACATTATAAATCTGTGATATATCTGTGCAATTAAGATAATGCCTTGCACAGAATTTATTATTGTATTCTCTTTACTTGTTCATGGAGGTATGTAGGTGGAAAAGGCATTTTAGAACCTGGAATACTAAGAATGTGCTTAGAATAGTTCCAAATTTACATGTACATTCCATGTCCAAGGATATGACTCATCTAGTTGAAATATTTTCAATAAAAAAATTCATGGGTCAGGCTAAAATCTGTTACAGTTTAAAAGGGTATTGAAAGAAACTCATCTACTTCTATTTGTTATGTGCTAACTTTGCCATGACATTTATGTAATCTTTACTTGTATGCAAATTTATGTTAATGACAAAACTGATGCTTGGAATCTAAATTGACATGGGTGAATGCAATGTATTATAATCAAAGCTTTGTGAATATTGGCATTTAGAAATGAATCATGAAATATCAATAGAATTTAGTTGTAGATCCAATGTTCGAGCCTATGTGGACTGAGTGTTGGGATTTCACTATACTGTATATTCTTTTGCCAGCATCAAGCTTATGATAGATGTGAGGAAAGAGCAGTTGCTTTATAAGTATACTTTAAAAATAATAATGGATTATCAATTCCTAAGATTATTGTCTTCAAAACATTTCTATTCTTCTTAAGATGTTAAAAATAGTATAATTTGATTTTTTTACCAAGAGTACATTAACTTTTAACAACTTGTTCATATAATTAACTTAAAACTGTAAGTGAAAGCAAGCTGCAAGAATATTTATTCTAAAGAACTCATAATTCCTATATCTTTGCTCTATATACTAAAATTGACTGGCCTCCACAACTGCATTGCTATGAGCACCTGGGGTTCTTCTTTCTTTAATTTTCTTTTCTCTTTTTAATGGTTAGGACACCTAAGTCATTGGTGAGCAAGTAATACTTTACAAACATTTACTGTCAGATTTTTCTTTTTTGTTTTGGTACCAGGGGATCAGACTCTGGACCTTAGGCTTGCAAGGTAGGTGTGGTGCCACTGAGCAACATCCCCGGCCCCTACTGTCAGATTTTTTTTTTTTAGTATGAATCTTAAATGGATGAATGCTTCTATATGTTTATGTGTTAGAAAAGTTAATCTTTGGTAGGATCCACTTTTCCTATATTTTATCTTCAACACTTATGTAAGCTATTTATTATTGCAGTAAAACCTCCCATTGAAAAGCTCTCCTGTTCTGATATTTCTGTGAATGTGAATAGATAAGCAGATTGTAGATTATGCATATTTGTATGGAACTTTCCTAATGCACCAGTTAGATATTACTATTGCCACGGTCATGCTATAAAACACACACACACATACAGCACACACAAACAAAATTAAAATCAAAATACACACAAAGAACAGCAACAAAACTGGCTTCTGGTTAATCTTGTATTGAACTAAATTTCTTGTCAAAAGCAATTATATACTTTGGAAAAATATACATATATAGATGTGCATATGCACAAGCACACACAGTTATTTGGAAGTGCCAGGGAGTAACCAAAATCAAGCAGAAACTAGAAGGGAATTTACTCCTTAAAAGAAAGAAGTAGTGCTTACTGAAAGCCACATTGATATGACATGCTGTGATTAGAACTCAGAGAGCTACAATTTTATCATCTGAGCAGCTAGAGGGAGCTGCCTAAAGGCGAGCCCTCAAATCTGCATGCAACATCCCTACATTCTTTGGCAGACCTCTAATCAATGTATAAATGGGACACACTCCAAGTAGTCCAGGGGGAAACAACAGTTAAATAAATGAATTTTCTGAGCAGAAATTTCAGCAGAAGCTCTCTGTAGAGGAGAGTTTGCCATTGATCTCACTCAGTTAGACAGACTCTAAGACAAAGAGAAGAATTAAAATAGATCATTATTGCACAGTATAAAACTGTGCTTTCACAAGATCAAGATACCCATTAGTAATATAATTGGCTGATTGAAAAAATTCCACAAATTATGAGATAAAGATGAGAGAATCTAAGGCTCCACATACACCAAACAGAAAAAGAACAAATAAAAACTGACCAAGGGAAAAATGAGTCAACAAATAGAATGAAAGACTATTTCAGTATTAGACTTGTCAGTCAAAGATATTCAAATAGCTATAACAAATAACAAACACATAATAAAATATATATTAATAACAAACACATAATAAAATATATATTACATAAATGCTTTAGAAGATGGAGAATTTAAAGAAATATATGACAATTACTATAAAGAACTCTATGGAATGTCAACAATTGAAAAATCAGTATATGAAATTTAAAAGCATAAATAATTTAATAATAGGTTAAACAAAAGAACAAAAGAAATAGTGAACTTGAAGATCCATAAATAAAAATCAGCCAAACCATAGCTCAGAGAGAAAAGATATTGAAAAACTGATAGACTCCATTATATTAAGTATCATATCAAACATCTAACAAACATTTAGTTGGAATTCAGAAAAAGAAGAAAATCATAGTAAATATAAAGTTTGGAAAAATACTCACTGAAAGAAACTGTAGATTTGCTTCTTCACAATCACTCTCTTAGTTTTCTCATTGCTGAGACAAAATATCCCATATGCACAAGTTAAAGGAGGACAGGTTTATTTTGAGGTTTCATTTCAACTGGCTCCAAGACAGGAATTCATTACAAGGGGGCATCACAAAGAAGGAACAGTTCATGGTGTGGCAGGCAGAAGGCAGCAAGCAGCAACCCTCCCTTTCCCTTTTATCGCACCCAGAATACCAGTCTTTTGGGTGGTGCCACTCACATCTAGGGTGGCCCTTTCCATTATCCACACCCAGAACTAAGGTAAACCAATCAGTGGACTAATTTAGTACCACACATCATTAAAATCTCAGCATCATGCATCCTAGATACAGCCATACCCAACTATGAGTATATGAAGATTTAGGTGACACCTAGATATAAGCCATTAAAATCACTAACAGATCTGAGAAGTTCACCTAACTCTGAGCTCACATAACAAAGCAAATCAAACTTAAGTACATCATACTTAATAAGGCATGATGAGGATATTTTCAAACAGGAACCGAGAGAAAAATAATATCATAAATTCTGTTGGTTAAAGAGAAGTAATGCCAGAAGCCATAAATTAATCCTCAAATTAAGAGTGAAAAGAGAGGGAAGCACAGGATCAAATAGCAGAAAAGCAAGGATAAAACAAATAGCAATATGGCGATATGGTCCAAGTATATCTATCATAACATTACAATTATGTACTGCAATTAAATGCCAGAGTTTATCAGGTTGAATAAAAAATTAAAACCAGAGTGAGGTAAAAGGATAAAAGTTACTATATATTAAGCACATATAAGAGATATGGAAATTGGTGTATTAGTCAGCTTTCCATTTCTGTAACAAATATTTATGGAAAAAACTTACAGGAGGAAAGGATCATTTGGGCCCATGGTTTTATAGGTTTCGGTCCAGGGTGAGCTGGATCCATTGCCTTTAGGGCTGTTGTATGGCAGACACATTACGGCACAAGAATATAGCAACAGAAATCTGCTCACCTCATAGCTCCCAAGAAGCACTGAGAGGGCAGGAGAACCAGAAAGGAATGCACTGGAAACAAGATGTAGTCTCCAAAGTCGTACTCCCCAGGATATATCACTTCCCAACAATGCCATCAAATTATAATCTAACCAGTCGATTCATCCACTGAGGAGGTTAAAACCCTGATGTTCTAGTCATTTCCCAAAAGCCTGTAAGCAACCACACTTTCAACACAGTCCCCCTTTCGGGGGACACATCCATCCAAACCATAACAGTGTGACTAAATTACTATCATAATAGATTTCAAGACCTAGACAATTAAGAGATAAATAATGATGTTCATAATGATAAAAGGCAATTCATTAGCAATAACTCAAAATACTACTGACTAATAGCAAATTATCAAAATATACCATGACTTTCTGTAATCAATAGAATAAGAAAACAAAAAGAAGTAACCCATTAATATATAGTAGCATACATAAACTATCAAATGAGTTGGCAAATTGACATATAAAACACTAAGATGTACTCTACCTTATTTTCAACTGTGCATGAAAAAATCATGAAACAGGGCATTTGTGGGTTATAAAAGGGATCTCAGATATTAATTAGTATTAATCATGCCTCAGATAAACTTCATTGGCTGCAATAGTGCCACTGTGCAAAGCTAAGAGATCTCAGATTTAAAATCAGTACTATATCATGTTTGTTCTTGGACCACAGTAGGTATTTAAAATTATAAGAAAAATACAGACGTAGTTTTGCCCAAATGATAATCAAAGTTTTTACAGTGTATCAATATGGGTGAAATGTAACTAATGAGGTCTTCAAAACTTCATGACTATAAACATCATTAGGACTACACCAAAAGCTATAAAACATTGCTAAGAAAAGTTTTGAAAAATTTAAGCAAATTGAGAAGTATATCACCAAGAATTGAAAAACAATGTTATTAAAATATAAATATTCTTCAACTTAATCTCAGATTAAATGCCACTGCAATAAATATCTCAACAGGCTTTTTGTAGCATTTGAAAATCTTTCAAAAAAGTATTTGAAGATGTAAATGATTTACTAAAATCAAAGCCATCTTGAAAACAACGAAGTTGGAAGATTGATAGTCCTGCAGTATGATGGCAGCCCCAAAAGCAGTTCTGACAAAAAATGACAAATAAATCATGAAAAAGAACAAATTTACACCATGACTTAGCCATTTCATTCTATGCAGGAGAGGAGTAACATATGTTCACCAAAGACTTGACAAAAATATTCACAGTAGCTTGTATTCACAATAGGAAACCCTGAAAAGATCTCAAATGCCAATCCACGGGATAATGGAAAACTAATATTGGTATTTATACTCAATTATATTCTCCTGAGCAGTAAAAAAAGAAACAAGGTACTAGACACATAACAATAAATTTTAAAATATTGGCCAAAATGAGTCATACATAAAGGAGTATATACAATCTAAATCTGTTTATACCAAGTCCTAGAATAAAGCAATACAAACAAGGACACTCATTGCCAAGAAGGGAGCACTGACTACTGTGTAGTTTGAAGATCTTTCTGAGGTGAAAGAAATATTTTATGTCTTGATTTAAATGGCTATTACATGAACGTATGCATTCTCCCGAAACACAAATTGTACAATTAAACATATGCATTTTCAAATTGGAAATGATATTGTAAAAATGAGCTCCAGAGAAAAGTTGTGGAGGTTTTCAATTTTTTTTCTCATTAACTTAGTCGTGTGTTTTCAAGATCTTGGACAAAGAGACATTTGTTGCAAATTAAATAAGATTTATTGGGCTATGTGTTATGAATATGAATATGGAATCTTAGACTTCAGAAAAAAACCATGAAAATATGCTATCTTTTTTTTAGTCTATAGCGAAGAATTAATTTTGTGAATTTCATACTTTCAAGTTTAGAAAATTAAACTAGGCCATCTTCAGAAGTGGTTTCTAATTTTTTTCTGATTATTCTCAAGTGTTGAAAAGTGAAAAAAAAAAAGAATTAAAAAGTGGTAAAGACCAAAAAACAGAATAAAGGTATTTTTATTCTATTTGTAAGAAAAACATTAGTAGAGATGACAATGGTCTTTCTGTATTGCTTGGGCATTTTAGTGTAGCCCAACCACATTCTAGTTGGCAGAAACTGTACAGCTAAGTTTAGATCATTTTCCAAGGGAGCTGCATAAAGGCATACTGCCTGTGCACGCGGCCAAGTTCGAAGTGCTAAAGATTTTACACCTTCTCCCGACAATCCTGTTTGAAAGGATTTTGGGAGCTGGTATGCAAACATTACAACTCCCTTACCCCTTCAGTAGGGAAAATCTGAGGCATGTGTTTTGCATCTTTTCCTAGGATTTCCTTGTGGGGTTAAAATGTATTCATTCTGGGTAGAATCTGAGTTAATAGCATACACTTCTTGGTCTGCTTCCTCATTTATTCCATTTTCAAAAATCACCTTCAATAAACATGTTTGGTGGGTCTTGTAGAGATTGTGAGGCAACATTCCTCTACTATCTTTGTGTGCATTGAAAAATTTCAAACAACCTAGAAATAAAATCAAGATGTATACATGAAAATATACATGAAAATGGAACCTCAGTGACTCTCCACAATGTAATTAGTATGAGAACCAGTATTTGTACGTGCTGTTGTTCCATTAATGATATCATTTGATCTTGTATATTTTTCCATGATTCTGAAGTTCTCAATAGTAATAAAAAGTACACAAGATGAATTTTGGACTAGAATTATCATGTAAATTGGATACTGTGTACCAAATTTGAAAGCCTGATTGCTTGAAGGTACAAATTCTAGGACTAAGGGTGGCTTGTACACATTTGTGTTATAAAATAAGGTAATTAAAATTACCTTAATAATAAAATATGGTAATAAAATAAATTAAAATATGGTAATAAAATAAATTAAGGTAAAGATAATGCCAAAAGAATCCCTTTTCTCAGGCCTGAAATAGTAATAATAACTTTTTTTTCACTATGATAAGTATTCCAGGTATCCCCTGAGAAGCTTTTGTTTTTAATTTTGTCTTAATTGTTGTCAAGATATATGGTATTGTACTCAAGGAAATATGCAAGTTTCTCATTATTTATGTTCATGATAAATATTCATATAGCTTATGTATTTATAGTTTAAATATATTTATATAGTACTGCAAATCTTTCCCACAGTAAGTTTAGAGGATTTATGTCAATATGAGAATATGTACTTGTCCATGATAGCGTTTTTAAAAATTCTAAAACGTAGAAATAGATTTTAAAGTCAAATTAAATTTTCATTGTATATAGATTAATCAAAAGAATGGGTGTTTTTAAAATATCTTTTTGTTACAAGGCTATTATGAAACTGAAATCCTCTGTTTGATTTAATCATTGCAAAAAATTTATTTTTTTAGAAGTGAAATACTAACCTATAATATCCTCTTGTTGCAGTTTCTGATACCTCAAACACATACCAGTGTTTTATTTTCTCTTGACATCTGATTTAATCTTTTTTGGAGTCTGGAGTTGTTCCATAATATTTTTATTGCTAAACTAGTATAGTAACAACTCACAAATAAATAAAATATGCTCACATTTGTAAGATTAACAGTTGTAACACCTTTCTGAAAAGTGGAGTATTTAACTACCTAAAACTTATTTCACAGAATAAAACAAAAATTGCACCATTTTAATGGTCATGACTAAAAATATTTTAATTAGGTGTGATCTATCTCTCGCACTTGTTCTCTCACACTCACTGATGATTAGTATGCATTTAATTCCTTCATGTGGCATTTAATACTGAGTGTGTGTGTGTGTGTGTGTGTGTGTGTGTATTTAAGTCACTCTGCCAGAAGTGGAAGCACATCTGTTGCCTATTTTTTTACTGTAGCACTGCGCACATTTGGTGCTCATATCAATAGCACTGCATGTAGAAGTTGTTTAGCATTATAATTTAGAGACCCATTTTCTGGCATGGTGCCAAGGCAGTCTAATTTGGGATCTGAAGATGATAGACAAGAAAATTACAAATAGAGGAAAATGTACATTGAATTTTAATCCAAAAGATGAAGCTTTGGGTGCTATGCTTATATTGTGCATTTTGTTGTTTGGGGAATTTTTAAACCTCAGATTCTATTAAAAAAATAAAAAACAGGTGCAAAATTGTATATTTGATTCAATTTTATAGATAGCTGCTTAAAATATGTCTGTGAATATAATTGTGAGCTATTGTGAAAATACTACTACTTTTTCATATGTGTTATGTGTAAACATACCTGCTTTCATCAACCACTATTGGTGGCATAACTAAAAGCATTTAAAAAATTTATCATTTGCCTTGCAGTTTCTCCCTGAGTGAAGTCTGAAGTCATTCTCTTCTAGAGATTCAATCTTTACCCCTTTGTGAAAAATGCACAATTCCTGGATATCTTAACATACTTAAGGTTAAATTCCACTGCCTCTTCTTTCTCTTCCAATTGGCTTTTCTGTGGTTATGATATTTACCCAAACTTTTGTCAGAAATTCTAGTTATTTCATTTCACATATATTTTTAAGAATTATATTTATAATTCCTTTTTCATCAGTACACGTCTGTGGAACATAATCAATGAATTCATTGTAGGCAGTTGGTCAATGTACATATCACATATTAATCCTTTGTACTTTTACTTCTTGTCCCCTTCACTTCTCCCTCCATTTCTGGATCCCTTTTTTGACTGCAAAATGTTCATCCCTTTGTTTCCTTTTATTTTTTACTTTGTTCTTTGAATTTTTAGGTCTTGCCGCTTCTTAAGAAATGACTGAGGAGTCCCTCACCTTTTTTTATTTCCACAACTCTGTTTCTTGCCAAATCTTACTCAACTCTCATTCACTCAATATTTCTGGCCAGCTTCCACTCTATTCACCTTATTTTCCTAGAATCCCACCTTCAGCACTCAAGAATATGCAATATCTCACTAGTGTCTACCCTCTTTTCTCCTCCAGGAAAGTTTGAATATTCATTATAAATATCTTCAGACTACCTAAACTTTTTATTTCTTTATTGCTAAATATCCAGGACCATTATAGCAACACATGGATTTGATTTGGTCCTTAATGTCTTTGAACAATCATATTTAAGCATCCTTATCTTTTATTTTAAGGAAGAGTAGTGTAATTCAGTAAGACTCTGTTAGGCAATTCCTGATTTTGTATCCAGGCTGATGATTTTGCTCATAAGAATTAGTCCCCAATATGTGCCTTAGCTATTTTGTAAGTCAGCTTCTGCATTATTCTCTGTATGAGTTATTTCTTTTTATGTACACACAATGCACAATATAATAAATTGCACATTACCCTCATCCTCCTGGGATCCTGCCTCACTTTTGTTTGCTATATATTTGGTTTCCATTTAATACCTCCTTTGGAGATTATAATCATGTCTTCAAATTAGGGAGCCTATTAAATTTTGTTCCAGTTGCAAATCTACTGTGTAAAATAGAAGAAATTATTAAAATTCTCTAAAAATCACTGTAGTAGAATTGGTCACTTTCCATTGCTAGAAAAAAACCTCCTGACACCCAGAACTTAAAGGAGTAGAGATTTATTTTGGTTCACCTTTTCAAACTGGATTTGGTTCACCTTTTCACCTTGGCTGGCTCCAAGGCACAAACATCATGGCAGAAAGGCATAGAGGAGAAAAGCAGCTCAATGCATGGCATTTGAGAAGCAGAGAACAGAGGACGAGCCAGAAGGAAAGGGGCCAGGGATGAGATATAGTTCCTAAGATCACATCCCCAAGACCCACTTCCTCTATCAAGGCCCAACTTCCTAATCCCTCATTCAGTTATGAACTCTTAGTGATTTTACAATCCAATCTTGTCTCCAGGAGTTGCTTAATCCAATCAAGCTGACAATAAAGATTAATCAACACACTCATATATAACATGATGTAGAGGAGTAAATGAACCATCACCCACAAAGATATCTAACACACAGTAGACTCACTATCCAGGTTTCTGAAACTGAGTGTCATGACACATCCCTTGAGCTGTTGAAAAACGTTCAGATGTAGGATAGGAGGATCAAATATCTAGAAAGATATTAGGCAAAAAATATGTGGTGTATTTACTTTAGGATATATCAGAACTTTATGTTTTATTTTTTTTTTTTTAGTTCTTTTATTGGTACATTTTAGCTATACAATTCGTTTACATTTATCATTGGGTGTTTGTACCTGTACATGATATATCTTGGTTCTTATTTTTTTCCCCCCCATTACCTGTGCACCCTTCACTCCCTCTGCCCCCTTCACTCCCTCTGCCCTTCCTTATTACACAGATTTCATTTCCATTTTTTTTCTTTTCTCATAGTTTTTCCTTTCCCTCTTTTCCTTTCCCTCTTTTCCTTTCCCCTTCCCCTCCCTTCACGCCTTTGTCTTTGGACCTTTTTTTCCTATTTCAAATTATCAATTATTCATTTTAATCATTTTAACCCTTGTTTATACTATCAGTTTCTCACATTAGTGAAACTATTCGGTATTTACACGTGTGTCCTCTTTATTTCACTTAAGAGTATGGCCTCGATATGCATCCATTTAGCTATAAATGACTCTAGTTTTTCATTCTTTTTGGCTGAGCAGTACTCCATTTTATAAAAAAAAAACCCCACATTTCTTTATCCAGTTTCCAGTTGATGGGCACTTGGGCTGCTTTCAAGCTTTAGCTAGTACAAACTATGCCGCTATAAACATGGGTGCACATATATCGTTGTGATATGATTCTTTTAATTCTTTTGGGAAGATACCTAGCAGGGGAATAGCTGGGTCAAATGGGACCTCTAGTCCTAGTTCTTTGAGGTATCTCCATATTGATTTCCTCAGTGGTTGTACCAGTCTGCACTCTCACCAACAATGGAGAAGGGTTCCTTTCTCCCCACAACCCTGCCAGCATTTGTGTTTGTTGATTTCTTGATAGCAGCCATTCTTTTTGGGGTGAGGTGGAATCTCAGTGTTGTTTTCACCTGCATCTCTCGAATGACGAGTGATGTTGAACATTTTTTCATATGTTTGTTTGCTGCTTTTACTTCCTTGTCTGAGAAATGTCTGTTCATTTCAGATGCCCATTTTTGAAATGGGTCTTTGAATTTGGGGGGTCTGATTTTTTTCAATTCTTTATATATTCTAGATAGTAGTCTTTTGTCTGAGGTACAGCTGCTAAAATTTTTTTCCCATATTGTAGATTGTCTTTTAGCTCTGTTGGTGGTTTCTTTTGCAGTGCAGAAGCTTTTTAATAAGATGAGATCCCAGTTGTTGATTCTTTCTGCTAGTTCCCATGCTGCTGAGGTTTTGTTCATGTATTTCAGAACTCTAACATGCCAACAAATCCAAATTAAGGTGAAAATTCATGTAGAATTTCCTTAGTGTGTTATCAGTGAAATACTTTCTTTGAAATGACAATTTATTTACCTTAGTTTTGAGGGAATAGTTTGAAAACTGCTGCTGTAGCTGACTACTAACTTCTTTCGCTTGCTCCCTGATACCAGACTTCCTTGACTGGAGTGCCCTGTTTGGGTCCCTCCATATCTCCAGACCTCCTGGTTTTCTAAGTGTCATATACACCTTTTTGGAGGTCTCCTCTTTTTCCTGTAGAGTTGTTACACACTAACACAGTCTTGTTAAATGTATTAAATGCTATTATGTCTGACAAATGTGTTTTACACATTAAAAATATTTAATAATTTATATTTTATAATTTAGGTATATAGGGCAGATAGTAGGTTCCAGATGAGTATAGATACCGTTTGCAGCTGACGTGTCTTTACTTTCATTTGTGAGATTTTTCACTTAAAAGCTTATAAAATCTGAACTAATGAGTAGTGAGCCTCATAAAAAAGAGAAGTTTAGAGATTTTTAAAGCCAGTTTAGATTTACTAAACTCATGTATGAAATTGAGAATAAGCAATATTTTATATAAAATATGTATAGACATCATCTACTTTATAAGATAGCACCTATCTTTTATCTACTTAATACACTTGGACAGAAAAGTATAAAGATGGCCTGCTGTTATTGATATTATTGTTCACTCTTTGTATATAATGTAAAGATTTCTGATTTTAACAACATAACAGAATGATACCTACTGCACAATGCAACAATTCGTTATTGAAACAGAAATCATGAAGTGTCTCTTAAAAGTACCACCTTCTGATTTGGTGCCAAAGTATAATGGACAGTCACTCCGGTGCATTGTTCAGCATTGTAAGTGAGATCACACCAATTTCCAAGATTATAACTGGTTTTCTTTGATATTCCTTGGACTCTATTTATCTACCATCTCTTTCAGAGCCACATACCATATCTAAGAGCGTTTCCACATTTATCTATTTCCTTAAGCAATAATACATTTCTTTCACTGTTCCAGATGTGTTGTAATAGAATTGTTACACTTTTTAAATATTTTTATAGAATATTTTTTCTCTACAATTGTTAAATATCTGATTATTTGAGGCAAACCAGCTATCTTCTCTCCAATACTGGACAACAAAGGAAGATAAGTATACTTATCTGCCACAGAGCACAATTTATCTGGAAACCTCTGCACTGGGGAATATTAAATTTTACTAGATTTTCCTTCCTGTTTGACATAACTTTGAATAATTAAGTTTAAAGAACTAGAAAAAATACAAAAAGTGTAAAATTTTCACATACTTCTGGTATTCCCAACATTAATACTCAGAATTACACATATCATCGAATTATTATTATTAATATTCACAGACTTAGAATTCATAAAATCTTTTGTGACTCCTAAAAGTCAGGCTGCAAAATTATCCATCCACTAAGAGGTAATATAGTGGGTTATTACTTGACATCTATTTTTGTCTAAAATTATATTTTCTGTTTAAGATTTTTAACAGTGTCCAAATATGCAAGAACTTTCAAGAAACACATTTTCTATGATTGTATTTTGTATTGGGATTAAAAAACATGTATTGGTATCAGTTTAGAATAGTGTTTAACACTACCAGGGCCTTACTGTGAGAGAGATAGACATTTACATAATAAACATCTAGAGAACAATTTAATATTATGAAGGAAAAGCTTAATTCAATATATTCATTTTTGTGTACTTTATTGATAAAGTATACTTTTCTTTCTGGGTAGGGTAAGTTTCTGACCTCAACAATTTTCCTTCTTAAAATACATAAGCCAGGAGCTTGTATCATGTGTACAGTTCAAACAAACTGACCTAATAATAGCATTTAAAACCTGGGATTCCTTATGCAGTTTAGCATGTTCTCAAACCTTTAATGGATATGGATATACTCAGAGTGAAGAAGGATCCTTTTGTGGACTATGTTTTGATTAGCTTTTCAATTCACAACTTATAATCATAGCAATTTGTCTTAGACATAACTCTATGGAATCATGTGCAGATTGCTGAACTGAGAATTCTGATACTTATTATCAAGGTGGCATTGAAAAAGATAATATATTTTTTAAAGAAAGGCATTCAAAATTATTCGTGTGTTTGCAATAATTAGGTAATATTTGGTATTTTCAATGTTAACGTTGAGAATAATTACACAAATATGTAAATTTCACATTTTTTTTCTCCTTTTCTCATCCTTTTATATTTTATCATACTGGGTAAAGAGATATGCATGTAGGAGTTTTCCCTGTCTGGGAGACATCAGAAACACACTGAATTAAATATGAGGCTCATTTTGTCAATTCTGCTTCTGTGTGGAGCCCCTGTGAAATTGCTCTGACTCAAAGATCTTCTTGTTTCATGCCTAAGTAGCAGGATCAGCACCCTGTGACATATTCACAGAGGCTCAGTAATATAAACTGATCACAATTTTATTTTTTCATAGGTTCTTTCAGTGCTTCTGTTTGCCTGGGTTTCAGGAAGTAGGGTATCTTGTTAGGGAGTGTTTTCCCTGCCCAACTGAGGAAATCCATTCACCTGGCACTGGCCCACTGACCTTTTATTTTCCCACTGCCAGATTTAATAGGCTCTTTGAGAAGGGCCTGGTGATCTCACAATCTATAAGCCATTAGCTAAAGCTGTACCAAACCTATCCCAGCGTATGTGGGATTTCAGTTTTATTGCCCAGGGGTCAATAAAGAATATTATCCTTCAGTGTGACAAGAGTGTAAAGGTTCTAACATCTTTGACCTTCCAAATGGATTATTTTGAAGTATTTACTTTATCTCCAGAAAACCACAAACTTTAACAAAAGGAGTACAAAACCATTTTTCAAGACATAACCTGGTTGATTTGTTTAGAATGATTCAACTGAGTTTTCTTTCTTTTTGCTTTGTATTTTGATTAAATTTTTCATTCACTCTTGCTAAGAAACTTTGCTAATCTATCTTTCTTTTCACATCTTGGAAAGCAATGGATAGTTAACCTGATATTTGTCGTACAGTAACTTTGTCTTCCTTAATAGGTGAAAAGGTTGTCTCATCAGAAAGAGGCCTGGTAGAGTCCTGGATTGGGAGCACTCACAGAAGTAGCCTTGTATAAGATTACTGAAGCACATTTTCCATTCTATTTAATTCCTAATAGTATTCTTTCCTGCACTATTTTAAAAGGGAAAAAAGTTCCCTAGTTTGGTGACAGACAGTTCTTCAAATATTTTTAGTTTCATTATTATCTTTGAAATGTGTCAAATGACCCAAATATAAGAAATACATGGATAAGTTTAAGTGTATCTAAAAAAATAATGATTTTTCTTACTATCTCAGGAATTATACATCTTACCTCACTTCAGAAACAGTGGGAAACAATAATACTCTCCTTATTTTTAGAACTGAGTAAAAGACAAGGGTCTTCATAAACTTCCATCTTCTTTTACTGATTACCCAGCCCTCTTGCACTTTGATATGTGCCTTCAGTTCTGAGCAGTAAGCTGTTTGCCCATAGCTTTCTCTTTTCTGTTCCTGGGAATGTGATTTTGTGTTCTGATGGCAGAAGCACAAACTACAGCACTGCAATCTGGATTCTTGAATCACTGCATAGAAGACAGTTACCTTGGAATGATGCATAAACCCATAATGAATTTTGCCTGTGTGAGAAGTACAGTATTAAGTATTAACCTTGATCCAGTGAACTTTGATACTGACATATCGCTTAGCCTCTCCTCAACATCACTGAATATTTAGTAACATATGAAGACCATTTTTCAATATTATTGCATTTACTTCCTGAGATCCACTGAACTGATGAAGAACTTGGGGTTCAGGGAAGAGTTTACTTAGTATCTAGTTTACACTCTTAACAAATGGGAGTGACAAGAATCACATGTAGATAGATCTTCTTTCACAAAATTACTGGCACACCTATGCCTTTCTCTCAAAGTAAAATCTGCTTTGGCCATATACAATAACAAGATCTAAAAACTGATCTGGAAACATCATCTAGTCTAATTCTTTCTTCTTTGGCAGAGTGACATCTAAGTCACTGTGCTCAAGAAAGTCTCTCTTCTGTATATGAATACATATTTTGGTATTCAGAATTATAAATTCATATAAACAAATACCTTACTTTGTAGATATTACCACATGAAATTATATTGTGTCTTGAAGACATAAAAGCATTTGAAATTATTCTGAGAATTATAACATATTTTAAAAGTGAATTTGTGTGCATGGAGGAAGTGACATAAATGCAAGAATACAAAATCTTTCAGAAGATTGATTTTGTCAACCAAAATCTTACTGCTCATAGTAAATATACCTACTGGATAATGGATTATGGTGAAATTAAGGTTCTCAGTTTTCTGCACAGGGTTTTTTGAATGAAATTGAAGTGAGTACAAATAAAATTAATATAGGATGAAGAGTCCATGTCTTTTAAATTGGTCACATTATTCTTCTGTTTGCAACGGTTTTCCTCTTGTGTTTTTGTTTAACCACTCTTGATTTCTAAGCCTCATTTCTACTCTTGCTATTATAACTTCCTCAGTAATTATGTATGCTATTGTGACTAGCGTGTCAGCTTTGGGAAACATTTGAAAATCATTCAGAACAGGATCTAAAGCAGTAAGTAGATAGATTATATATGGTTACTTTTAAGCTAGTATGGCCTCCTATTCCCTCCAATTTGAACTAAAATACCATGTTTCACTAGAAAAATCAGGCAGAAAAAAATGTAGAAGCAATTTCCACAGAGCAAAGAAATATCTTTATTCTGTACTGAGAAGTTAACAATGTAGTTATGTAGGTCATGGGTGTATACTTTCATTAATAAAATATAGTTAAAATACACACTTTTGGGTACAATAAAGGCCTATAAAAATCATTTGCTACAAATAAGAACTTATTCTTATATGAATAAAGCAGAACATGATAAAAATTATAGAAACATAAATGTTGAGAGGAACCCCACTGAAATCATAGAAACTAAACACTGGTGTGTTAGTCACTTTCTGATCACCAGGCACAATGCCCACCCCCCATACTTCCAAGAGAGGATATGTATTTTGGCTCACATTTTTAGTCCATGGTTGGCTGGCTTCAAGGTAGGAAGGCCTAGTGGAAAGATAAAGTGAAAAAAATCTGCTCATATCATGGTAGCCAGAAAGCCAAGAGAGCAAAGAGACAAGCTGAGGAGGGACATATGCCCTTCTAGGTCACCCCTACCCCAGGGACCTCTCTCTGTTGATCAGGCTCCACCTCCCAACAGCAAATCAGCGGTAGCATCTGATGGTCCAGTCCTCTTCAAAAAGCTAGGCCTATGAGCAGATGAATCTCTTGAACGGTATCTAAATAGAAACCACAGCAACAGGCAATGAGCTTCTAGTCTCTCACATGAAAGCAAATTACTAGAAGACAGTTCTGTGAAGCATTTGATTTCACATTAAACAAGATTGAAGGTAGTTTTGATACTTTGAAAGTGAACATATAATAGTTCTATGAGATGCTCTAACAAATATTTTAAACTAATTTTTTAGACTAAAATATTTTAAATTAAGGTTTTAGACTAACAAATATTTTAAAAGTTTAGTTTGCACACTTGTGACCACATCCATATAAATTGCTATGAAGCTTTCAACTTACTCTTTTTGACATGATTTTGAGCCTGCATTTATTTGTTACATCTTTATTTCAAAGAAACAAACAAACAAACAAACAAAACTCTTGAGATTGGTATGATCTTTTCTGCAAAAGAATTACCTGCTGTCTCTGTAGCAGTATCCTGGGGTTGCTGGGATAAGCAGTAAAAGCATTTCTGGGGTCGGCAACATATGGACACTGAATGGTCCTGGCAAAGAATTTGTATCATGCTCAGATTAGTTGATCAAAGTGGGCTTGACCTGCCATTTTCCAGATTTTATAGTCTTTCTCCATTTTTCATTTACTAATTTATCCTTTTTGAATATTCCTGTCCAAAAGAAGATGCGGTGCTATGGAATTTGGTGATGAAATCTTTTAAACTGCTTATTATTGACTGACTCCAGACCAACACAGCCTCAGTAATTATGGGATATGGTTTTAGCATTGTAACTTGAAGTTTAAGTGAAAACATGTACAATATACATCTTCAGTCATTGTTTTTTTACTGTGTTCATTTTTAAAAGTATTTGCTTTTGTGTTTAAGATGTCTCTCAATAAATGTCATGTATTGCATTACACTGAAAGATACTATATTGTCCATATTTGATCTTCAACTAGAAAAAAATGAAACATGTTCCTTTAAAGATTTATTTAGGGCAGCAGAAAACTATGACAATGTCAAAACTATTAATCAAATAAGAACATTATTATCACTAAATACTGCCATCAATGTAAATTTTTGAAAGGAAAAAAAGAAATCTTATGGTTTGAGTCAGTCTGTAAGCTTAATTCATCTACTCAATAAAGCAAATCAGCAGAGGAGGTGAGCAGCCCCTAGAGCCCAGGAGGAGGCATCTGGGCCACAGTATCACCCCCCCACCCACACAGTGCAGGGGAGGTGAGCCACTCCCAGCACCCAGGAGGAGCCTTCCAGGCCACAGTACCACCCGCCCCCCCCAGTGCAGAAGAGCTGAGCCATGTGGGTGTGAGCAGCATGCCCCCCGCCCCCATTGAAATGAGAAGACACTTAAACAAGTCTCAAAATCAGACTTCCAGATCACGTAAAGCAACCCCCAAAGGGAAATGAGATGGAACACTTTGATACTCAATCACCTGGACTCCCTGAACTGGCAACAAAAGAGGATCTGGAAAAAATGAAACCAGAAATAATTTCTCAGATAACAGCAGAGATGCTGCCCATATGAAAGACATGATTAATAAATCAAGAGTGGACAAAGTTAAAAAAAAAACAGAGGAGATGAGGAAAATGATGGAATCCCAACATAGGAAACAAATGGAATCCATAAAACAGATACAAACAGATTTCCAGGAGGTTAAAAACTCCACTGAGCCGGGGATTTAGCTCAGTGGTTTCGTCGCCTGCTACACAAGCACAAGGACCTGAGTTCAATCCCCAGTACCAAAACAAACAAACAAACAAAAAAAACTCCATTGAAAGCTTATGCAGCAGAATGAGCCAATGTGAGGACAGAATTTCACATATAGATGATAAGACTGCAGTTAGTGACCAGGAAAAGAAAAATTGCTTTAAAATTGTAAGGGACCATGAGAAATCAATCCAGCAGCTCCTAGACTATGCAAAGTATAACATAAGACTGATTGGAATCAATGCTTCCCAAGCAGGGGAAAAGAACTTGACCTACAGATAAAGTGAGACATATAGGACTCCAACTAACCTTGATCAAAAAAATCTACACATAGGCATATAATTGTTAAGATTCCAGAAACCCAACAGAAGAACAAAGTTCTACAAGCAGTTAGAGAAAAGAAACAAATCACATACAAAGGAAAGCCCATCAGAATCACAGCAGACTTCTCAATGCAAACCCTCAAGACAAGAAGAGCTTGGAGTAATGTATTTCAAGCCCTAAAGGAAAACAGCCTCCAACCCAGATTGATGTACCCTGCAAAACTATCTTTCAAAATTGATGGAGAAATAAGATACTTTCATGACAAAGAGCACCTTAGAAACTTCATGAATACCAAACCAGCACTACAAAAATTTTAGACAATACTCTAGGAAAAGACAATGAGGATCACAGCCCCAGGAAGCCCAGCAGAATGAATCTACCAGGCATGACAAGAAATTAAATGCAAAGGGAGACAATCCAACAAAAAAGAAAATGTCATGACAATGATAAGTCAATATGTATCATTATAATCATCAATGTTAATGGTCTCAATTCAATAGTAAAAAGAAATAGACTGAGAGAATGTGTCAAGAAGCAAGATCCAACAATATGCTGCATACAAGAAACACACTTGATTCAAAAAGAAACTCATAGACTGAAAGTTAAAGAGTGGAAAACAATACTCCATGTGACAGGAACACTCAAAAAAGCAGGAGTAGCTATCGTCTTTGCAGATCAAGTGGATTTCAAAGCAAAATCTGAAACACTTCTGGTCCCAAGAATTTCAGATAAGAGATAGGGAACTTGTATGTACAATTCTATTGTGAACATGTCTTTTCGTTTCTCTTAAGTAAAAACTGAAAAACAGAACTGTTGGTTCTTAACAGTAATACAAGAAATTTTTATATTGTTTTCCAAAATGGTTTTATCATTTTACATTTGCAGTAGCAGTATTAGAAAGTTCTAACTGGTTCACACCTAAGCAGAAATTTGTTCTTTTAAAACTTTCAACTTCATCTCCTTAATGAGTGTATAATATGATCTTGTTATTTTACTGATTAGTATTTTTCAGATTTTAGTATTGCACGCCTTGTGCTGTACTGGCTATTTATCATCTTCTTGTGTCTACTTTTTAATTGGGTTGTCTGTTAATGAGCTCTAAGTATTCTTTATATATTCTGGTCATAGGTTATATGTATTATAAATATGGTCTGTTTAAGGACTACTTTTCATTTTCTTAATGATGTCATTTAAAGTTCTGAATTTTGATGGAATCTAATTTATCAATTTTTTTTCTTTTATACATCATATTTTTTGTATCCTAGGAAATTCTTGCCTACCTTAAATTCATGAACATTTTCCAGTATAATTTCTTCTTAAAGTTTTATAGTTTCAGTCTTTCATATTAAGGTTCATAGGTCCTTTGAACTTATATCTATGTGTGGAAATAAAGGGTTGAGGTTAATTTTTTACATACGGATAACAGGTGTTCTAGTACCTTTTGCTGAAAACACTATCTTTTCCTCTGCTCTTGAGTTGAGTTTATGTTCTATAAAATGTTAATGTTAAATAATCTTTCAAAACTCAGTAGACAATATATATGTGGTTCTATTTCTAGATTCTCTGTTTTATTCCATTGATCTATATGTCTTTCCTTATGTCAACACTGCCTTGATTACTGTAGCTTTAGACGAAGTCTTAAAATTAGATAATAAATGTTGTTCAACAGTTTTTTTCTTTTTATTTTCTTTTTACTTTTCTAGGTCCTTTGTACTCCCACATAACTTTTAAATTTCAACATCCCATTCTTCATTTATAGCAAGTATACATAGACCTGAAGGGGCTCCTAGAAATTTATTTGTATTTTCTCTGTAGGTGATCATCTCATCCGCATACAAAGGTTTTATTTCTACCTTTCCAATCTTATGCTAATTATGTCTTTTTATTGCCAGACTATTTTGGTTTGGGCCTATGTTTCAAAGTTTAATGGACAGATGAAGAGTAGGCATATCTGCCCTGTTCTCCACCTTAGGGAGAAAGTATTATATCTTTTCCATTCATATAAGGCATTTTTGCTGCAAGTATGGAGTACATGGCTTATCCGTTGAGGAGGTTCTGTTCTACTTCTAGTCTCCTGATAGCTTTTACCATGAAGAGCTGTAGAATTTAGTCCAATACTTTTTCTGCAACTACTGACAGGATCATATGGCTTTTTCCTTTCCTCTGTTAAAATGATGACTTATGGAGGAGGATCTTCCAATGCTGAACCAACACTGCCATCCTTGTAGTAAAACCACTTTCTACATACTGCCAGATCTGACTTCTATTTGTTTTGTTAAACAAATTTTTATTTATGTTGATACTTTCTTTTCTATTATCTTTATCCAGTTTTAGTATTAGCACAATATTGATTTCCTAAAATGAGGGGAGAAGTGTTCCATCTTTTATATGCTTTAAATATTTGATATAATCCATCAGTTAAAATGTATATTAGTCTGTTGTTGTCATATAGGTAGGTTTTAAGCTAGAAATATACTTTCTTAATAGGTGCTATTCAAATTTTATATTTCCTCCAGAGTTAGTTTCATTAATTTGTCTTCCAAGGTCCTTCTTACAAGTTGTCAAATTTATTTCAAAGAAGATTTTTGTAATATGCTTTCTATATCCTTTTAAATTCTGCAAAATCTGGGGTAATGTCCTCTAAAGTTTGATATTGTAATTTAAACAATGTATAATTGATATTGTGTAATAGGAAGAAAAGGTCTAAAGGAGTAGGGGAAGTGGTAGGTGTATGGGAAAGGAAAGAAGGGAAAACAAAATATATGAGAAAGGGAAAAAAATGGAAAGAAAGTCTTTGCAAATAGGGAAGAGTGGAGGTGATGAAGGGAGGGCACAGGAAGCTGAAAAAATAAGAACCATGATACATCATGTAAAGGTACAAGATTCCAATGATGAATGTAATTGTATTTTATACCTAAAAAGTACCAATAAACTTAATGGGGGAAGAAAAGTAAATCACTCATCACAGCAAAAAATCAAATAAACACCAAATTTTCTTCCAAATAGTGTCATAACCTCCAAAAGGGAAGCAGAATAGACCAAGTGAAAGTGGGCAGGTGTGCTGATGAAAGTTCAGTACATACAGATGGTCTAAACATTTTGAATGGTTACCACTTAGAGTGGTAGGAATTTTAAAACTTTCACTGTGATGAGATATCTAATATATACAAGTAAATATAGATATGATTGTATCTAGTACAAAGACTAAAATGAATATCCAGATGTCTGCTACCTAGTTAACAGGGTAGAGTGGCATTATATGGTTACTCATGTGCCCTCTACTGGGTCCACCCTTCTCATTTCTTACCAGGTGTTCCAGATTTCTGAAAATTTTTCTTATTAGTTCTTTCATTGTTATAATTTGCTACAATTGTATAGATCCTTAACAATCTAGTTTTTATTTACATTCATGTTATTTTGGTTTTATATATATATGGAACTATAGTTACATATTCCTTTATCTGCTTTTCTTATTCATTATTCTATTTTTAAACATTCATTTATAGTGAGTTTTATAACCACAAAAGCTTTGTTATTTTTGCTGTATGTGCCTCCTTTTCTAAAATATGTTCATGTATGGATCTCATTTAAGTATTTAATTATTTTATTCATTGAAATTTAGATAGATATATATTTCTCCTTAAAATAATGATGCCATGAACATGTGCATAGTTTATTCTGCAGGATTTACCATATAGTGTAAACTAGATTTAAAAAAATACATGCAGCCTGAAATTTACTGCAATTTAATTCTAAATTTTCTAATTGGTTAGGACAATTTATATTTTTATTGCTGTATGCGAGAAATCCATATTCTCCCACAATATTTGGGAATGTCAAACATTTTTATGATTAGTTATGAGTTCAAACACTTTCCTTCTTTTTTTAATTTTCTTTTTTAAAAAACTTTTTGTTTATGAAATATTTGTATTTCTGTTTATTTTCTGGAAGGCATTAGTGTTGTTATTATTGAATCAAAATGTGTAACTTCTTTTTGTTTTCACATGTCACAGACATCCATTCTTCAGTTTACAACTTGTCTTTGTACTCTATTCCTGGTTTCTTTTAGTAAAGAAATATTTTCTGGGGTTTTTTAATGGATTTGAGATTATTTTAAACCAAGTTTAAGTCATTCTTTTTATGTTTCTATAAACATTCTCCTAAAATTTTTAAAGATTTTCTTTTCACACTTAAACCTTTAAGAGCATACATAGTTTGAGATTCAGATTCATTTTTGTTTCCTAAATGGAAAAACATCTTAATAGCATTTATTATCTATTATTTCTCCTGCAATCTGTCATAAATAAAGTTTCATACTTATTGGTCTGTTTCTGAGTTCTCTGTTCTCTTCTCAGCTCCAGTTGTTCAGCTCTACATAAATAAGACCCGTGTTCATTATTATAGTTATATAATATCTGTTTTAACTGGCTCCTTCATAATGCTTCTCCTCTTTAAACAGCTTTGCTTAAAGTTTGGGCCTTTGATGTTTGATAGAATATTTAGGAATAGTTTGCCAAATTCTACAAAAACTCCTACTGGAATTTTGATTGGAATTGTAATCAATCAATAAATACATCTGCAGAAATAGTACCTGCGAGTTTTTCTATGTAGTAACAAATATATTTCTTAATTTACTTATATTTACTTATATTTCCTGTAGCTAAGACACAATATCCAACAACCACAACTTAAATGAGGAAAGATTTTATTTAGCTCATGGTTTGGAGAAAATCAGTCCATAGACAGCTAGTGCCAAGGCAGGAACATTGTGGTAGAAGGACATGATAGAACAGCACTGCTTAGTTCATGGCCTCAAGGAACAGTGCCAGAGAGGACCAGGTGAAGGACAGACCATATTCGGTAGAGCACTCAAGGCCAAGCCTCCGTGACCCACTCAGACATGTGCGGGACCATGGTTTACTAATCAGTGAAGTGTCTCAATTTCATGAAGTTGACATATCAGGATTAATAGTTGGTCATACCTCTTAATATTTCTAATTTATATAAATGAAGATCTTTCAAATTACTTGTAGATATATTTTTAGGTACAACTTTTCGCCATACTAACTAGGACTTCTACTTCAATATTGAATAGAAGCAGGGATGGTGATAACATTGTTGGATATAATCTCATGTTGAGCTGCTACACAGAGAAAGATTTGCAGAGAAATAGAAATAGTTATCTCAAAAATTTAACCTAAAACAAAAGCACTCCTAGCAAAAGATTTTCACTAGCTTTTCCCTCTATCTAAAACTTCAGCATATAGAGATTGGAGAAGGACTTGTGATTAAATTGTACTAGTGAGTATGGACAGAGTAGCTGTTTAAGCATCTTATTAATGATTTTAGACCATAGCAAAGATTAGATAATATCAAACATTAGAAGGTTGATGATTAATTTTGATTGAGGAGGAAAATGAGCAAAAATATGTATCCTTAGGGCAAAACACCCAGGTATAAATCAGTTTCCTTCATCTTACCCCAAGGAAAACACTGAGAAGAGTTTTTGTTGTTCCTCAGATTTGGCATATGTAACTAATAGGTATTTGCAAAAACTCCATTTTCCAAGCTGCTGAGCCAAGCAAATAATATAATCTGTCTTTCAAGGGGACTTTCTTTGAGTAATGGAAATAGATGTCCGTGTGAACTTTGTTTTGAAGAATATGTCAATAAAATCTCTGGAATTACCAGGGAAAAGTACAAGATGAAGTTATATGCAGATCTGAATACATGAGTGATGGAAGCCTGGTGAGAGATAGATAGATAGATAGATGGATTTGTGGTTATACTATCTATGCCGGTCTTTCTCCATCTGTTAGCATACTGTGCTATAATGCATAATAATGACTTTTGTTTGTAATTTATTGATTGGATAAAATTTAAATATTTTTAATAACTAAACACATTTAAATTGTGTTTTGCAGGGCCAGGGATTTAACTCAGTCATGCCGCTGCCTGCCTCGCAAGCGCAAAGTACAGAGTTCGATCCCCGGTACCAAAAAAAAATATTGTGTTTTGCATATATGTTTTATATTTGTGTTTTATATTAGTATGAGATCTATTTACAACAATGAGACTATGCTATCATTGTACATTTCCAGGGATGGGATCTTGTTAATGGATTCCTTTATCATGTGAAATATATGAATAAATATAAAGAAGTAAATGAACTGAGGTTCATGCGAGGGAATATTATGGCATCTGAATCTCTCATATTTCAGTCACATATTAGGAGTTATTGATGATGAAATTGAGAGTCAAGTTTGCAAATTATTTTTTTATAATATCTGACCAAACTCTACCTAATAGGGCAAAAGATTCCCTTAATGAGAAAAATAACTGCCTAGAAAATGCTGAGTAGAAGTAACAGAAGCTGGTTCACTAAAAGGTAATGATTATTTCACCTTGGTTGTTCCATCCTGAAAAGGGCCTGGTCTTACAGTGTGATGAGTCCAAACAAAGTCTCTAAAATGTCTTCCAGAACAATAGAACCCAGAGGAGTTCATAGAGCTCATTATCCCCTAGGGCATATTTGTAAATATGAGAATATTCTTCAACCTTCCAGCCAGATCATCACAAAACAGAGTGAGAAAGAAAGCCAAGCTACCTCAGAAATCAACTACAGTACAAGTTGACAGAAATTTATAGCTTCTCTCTGTCCTAGTCACTTTTGGAGATGAGAAAAGGAGAGAGAAAGTAAAAGAGCAAATTATTTTCTAGTACTTAATATTTTTTTGCAATAGAGATAATAAATAGCATTGCAGAGCTTTTCACATATGTTTCAGGAACAGTTCTGCCACAGAACAACTATGTGTTATGAATAGATTATTTCACGATGCATTTGTTCTTATCATGGGTTATGTTAATAGGCCAAGGGTCTCTGTGAATCTCTGGTGCATAAAATATCATAGAAAAAGCACATCACTAGGGCTGACTGGAGAATATAATCAAAGAGCTAGGGTCCTCAATTTTACACTGTCTATTTTGTAACCCTTCTGGTTCCATTCAACAATTTAGAATATTATACTAAATGATGAATAAAAATTAACTGATTTTATTGGAGCAGTTTGCTGTGCCAGACATGTGCAAATATTGTATATAATTTGACCCTCTGAAGCATCCCTTATAGTCATATTATTTGACTTATTTATCAGGCAAAAAGTTGAGGTCTCCTCACATGATTATGTGGTACCATGGTGTGCAGTGGAACTCAGATAAAAACCTGAAGGTTGGATTGCTATATGAATATTTTTTCCATTGGGGATTATTTCATTGACTATACATTTAAATTTTAGATCAAAGGTAGAGAACATCTGTTTTTATTCATAAATTAGGAGTTATTGATAATGAAATTGAGAAGTACATTTGCAAATTGTTTCTCTGTTAATTCCCAATTCATCCTCCAGAGGTAAAAGGGTGGTGGTTTAAATATATGACCAAGTACTGCATGCACAGCAACCATCCTTCTAATTGTAGCATTTCCTTTCCATATTTATTTAGGACACAAGCTGTTATAGTATTAAAAAATAGAATACGTTCCAGAGCATAAAGTATAGGGTTGTAAGTGAGGAATTCCATTTCTGTCTTCCTGACAGGATATTTGTTGAACTAGAAACACAGAATACATCTACACTGCTAGATTCTTTGAGAAAAGACGTGGGAAACTTTGTAATCAAGGATATTTTTCTGTTAGAGTCCCATATAGGCTGTTGATGAATGGATTTCCAATCACCCACATTGTTCCACTTGGGCACAAGTCCATGAGTCTAGAAAATTCTATAAAGTCAAGTTTTACTGTGTTACATTTAGCATCAAACATCCAGTGGCCTAGAAAGTGGTTAAGAGTGCAGACATCACAATATGACTGTTTCTAAACTTATGATTAGGATTCTCTAGTAATTCTTCAATAAAATATCCTATCCTCTGAATCTTTTTACTAGCCTTGACAAATACAATTCATACTAGAATTTGTGGTTCACATTTACCACTAGAAATTTTCATGAGGTTTATGGCATTTACTATGACTGTTAAGACCATAAGCCTATTAATAGTACTAAGAAAAATAAGTAGCTTTGTAGGACTAGCCTGACTTCCCTCCTTTCCCATTCCTTCTTCTCTTTTTCCGTCCCCTCCTCTCCTGTCCTCTCGTCTCTCCTTCCTTCCCTCCTTTTGTCCTTCCTTTCTGCCTTTCTACTACTCTTCCATCCTCCTCCCCTTCTTTCCTTCCAGTTTCTTTCCTTCCTCACTCCTTCCTTCTGTCCCTTTGTGCTCTCCTTCCCTCCCTATTTCTCTTCCTTTCTTCCCTTCCTACCTACATTTAAAAAATTACTTGCTGAGTGCCAACATGGTAACGATCGCTATTACAGACACTAAAGGTATAAATAGCATTGAAAGAAAGAGATAATCACTTTCAAATCACTTTCAGTTCTATGAGGCCAAAGAAGACACTAACAAAATAAATACATATCATGTTATGCGATAAGTACTAGAAAGACTAAAACAAGAGAAAACATAGTAAGTGCTAAAGAAGATGGATTTCTACATTCATGGGCAGGATATTCCTCCTGTTAAGGAAATATGTGAGCAGAGATCTGAATGAATTTTACAGGAGAAGCCATGAAGCTGTTTTGGAAATAAACACTTAAAGTTGAGGCAACAGCAGTGCAAATTGTGAATTTCCTTTATGTGAATTGCTTTATATGTGTTTTCAAAAGTGTGGTTAAGTAGAAGGTAAAATTTTAGGAAATAAAGTTAGAGAGGCAACTTAGGATCATGAAGGCTATCTTTGCAGGTTTCTCTAAGACAGGATGGGAGATAAAAAGAGGGGCTTATGAAACAATTTATTTAAAAGATAGGACTTTGCTCTGTGGAAAGGATGTATACAACCAAGGAACACATCAGAGCCACCAGGGTGATATTTTCCAGACATTGGGAAGTATTTCTGCACTGATCAGTGTAGAATGGTGCTCTGCTTCCAAGTTCCTGCCCCTACTTGAGAGAGAAACAAGTTTCAAAACACAAACTCCTTGATCTTTCTTTCTTGAACACATATTTTTAAAGTGCAAGGGTGGCAGAGATGGGATATGGACATCTGAGCATGTCTACAGCCAGTGCTCAGATTATCTCTTCCTGAGTTTTAGGGTGAACAGCTCACAGTCTCTGTATCCTGACTCCATTTTCCTTCCTCACAATTTTGTGCCCCAGCACAGTAGGTTAGGGGATGAGAGCACTGTGGCTGCAGGTGATTATGGGGCAAAGCTAGAATGATGTATGGAATCAATCAGATGTAAGTCCCGCAGAAGATGGGGAAACACACTCTGGGAACCTACGGGAACTTTTGGTGGCTATTCAATTAATTCATGAAATCTCTGCTAATTCTATAGAATCCCTCATTATTCAATTTAATGTCTCTGTGGGCTATCAAGATGATGACAAGGAAAGCCAAATTCACCCATGCTCAAGATATTGATTTTGAAAATAATTTATTTGCTGAATATAACCCAAGAAAAAACTTTAAAAATAGAGCTTTTTTTAAACTATAAATTACAGCATAATTTTAATTTCAAAATTGTTCTCAGATCAAGTGCCAGTTTGCAGACCTTTTTTGTGATGTTGGAATAAAAACTGTATTTTGAGAGCATCCTGTCTAATAATTTCTCTTTTCCTAAGACATTCAGGATTTTGTGATTTTTCTTGCTTTTTAGCATTCACAGTGAGGATCAAAGTGACCTAAATATATTCTATTATAAGGGAGCTATTTACCAGTAAGCATGAAATGTTTTGCCAATGATACACAATGACTTCACAGCTTAAGTACTTTGCTTATTGACTAATAGCTTTGACATTTATCTTGTTATGTTATTTTCAGATAGCAGAATGTATATTCACAGATAGTTGTTTCGATACCTAAGATAGTATTTTGAAACACTTACAGTCATTTCAGGTTGTTTTACATTAGAGAACTTTTTAGCATAAAGAATACATTTAAAAACTGTAGAGGAGAATCATACAGAGGGTTTATTAGCGGACTCTGAAGGTAAAATTGATTAGATAACATTAGTAAAATGTGAAAATTGTAACATTTTATTTCATTTAAAATATACATAAATCAGAAAATGGGGGTAGCTAAACTTCAAAGGAAGTTCATATTCAAATTGTAAAACCTATAATTTTCTATACATTGTAGAAAAGATGTGTCAGGTAAGTTGTTTAAAAATGGGTTAGAATTGGTATTATTTTACACATTTTTGAGAGATTCAGAAAAACTTGTAAGCAAAATGGTATGTTATAAAAAGTGAAATATTATTATGAAATTAATAAGAGCCCTTTTCAACCTCCACAAGTCTAAATTAGTTGTCCCTTCTATACTCTCTCACAGCATTCAGAATTTAATATTTTTTAGCACTTATCCTATTATATTTTAGTTTCTTTTTATTTGTTCCTTTTGTGCACTCAGCTGTAAACCACTCAATGACAGAAACTATTTGGTTTATCCTTATATTTTAGCACTTATCACAATGTCTATTATATAAGCTGAATACCTACTGAAACGATTATTCTCTATGTGAAACTACAGTGTGGAGGAGTAAGAAGAATAATTGCACAAGAGAGGTCACACTTTGAAGTATAGGGTGCAGTCTTGGCCTACCTTTTGTTTCCCCTATGAATGAGACACCTTTCTATCTCTATTTTTCTCTGTAGAACCTTCAACTTTTAATTTTTCTTTCTCAGACCTTCCTAGCCATTGCAGTAGGGATGCCCAAGAGACCATACCTAACACTCTTGCAGTGTCTAGAAGGGACAGGTATGCATCTTCCCTAGGCTGACTATCGATCTATCGATATCAATGTTAGTGGATAAATTTTTTTTGTTCTTCAGGTGAACATGTCTGTAATGTATTTCCCATCATCCCTGGGAGAGTCCTATTGGGATGGTGCTGAGTTTCCCACAGTGGAGATCAATTAAAGAAGGTACCTTTCCATTGATTTTCTCCTGTTTTCTGTTTCCTTTTTTTCAGTCTTTACTCTTGTGACCAGGAATCATCCCACAGATAAATGGGTTTCATACATCTTGTTGCAGGTTCCTTTTCTCAAGAGGAGGTCTGCAGCTAAGACATCACCTAAATGAACTAGAGAAATTTACAAAAATCACTTTTGTCTGTTTACTGGTTATATAATGTTACAGATAGGAAAAATACACTCAACACCAATAAAATTTCACTTATCATTCACTTGGGTAGAGACAATATTCTATGCTTAGTATAGTTGGGTATCACAACAAAAGTCATCTCCCCCCCCCGCCATTAACTTTATCTGTACATTTTAGGTATACAATACAGTTACATTCATCATTGGGATCTTGTACCATTACATGAGTCTCTTGGTTCTTATTTTTTTCCCCTTCCCTTGCCCTCCCTTCACCCCCTCCACCCTTCCCTATTTGCAAAGACCTTGTTTCCATTTTTTTTCCCCTTCTCATATTTTTTCCTTTCCCTTTTTTCCCTTCCTCTACCCCTCCCAATTCTGCTTCTCTTTTAGACCTTTTCTTCCTGTTACACAATATCAGTTATACATTTTTTAAATTACAATATTAAGATCTAGGAGACATTACCACAGATTTTACAGAATTTAAAAGGATATAGAAAGCATATTACAAAAATCTTTTTTGAAATAAATTTGACAGCTTCTAAGAAGTAACTTGGAAGACAAATTAATGAAACTAACTCTGGAGGAAATATAAAATTTGAATAGCACCTATTAAAGAAAGTATATTCCTAGCTTGAAAACCTACCTATATGAAAACAGCAGGCTCATAAACATTTTAAGTGATAAATTATATCAAACAATTAAAGCAGAAAAAAGAAGGAACACTTCTCCCCTCATTTTAGGAACTCAACATTGTGCTAATCCTAAAACTGGGTAAAGATAATAGAAGAAAAAGGTATGAACATAGATAGAAATTTGTTTAACAAAACAAACTCTTAGAAGTCAGATCTGGAAGGATGTAGAAAGTGGTTTTGTTATAGGGATGGCAGTGTTGGTTCAGCATTGGAAGATCCACTCCCAAAAGTCATCATTTTAACAGAGGAAAGGAAAAAGCCATGTGATCCTGTCACTAGTTGGAGAAAAAGTATTGGACTAAATTCTACAGCTCTTCATGGTAAAAGCTATCAGGAGACTGGAAGTAGAACAGAAACTTCTCAACAGATTAAAGCCATGTACTCCATACTTCCAGTGAGAATGCCTTATATGAATGGAGAAGACACAAAGCTTTCTCCTTCAGGTGGGGAACAAGGGCAGATATGCTTACTCTTTATCTGTCCATTAAATTTTGAAACCTAGTCCCCAGCAAAATAGTCTGGCAATAAAATGACACAACTAGGATAGGATTGGCACGGCAGAAGCAAAATCTTTATATGTAGATGAAATGATCATCTACAGAGAAAATACTAAGAAATCTCTAGTAGCCCCTAGAACTTGGACTTGAATTTAGCAGGATTAGAAAACACAAGGTATATATAAAAATTCAGGTCTGTGTATACTTGATATAAATGAAGAATTGGATATTTAAATTTAAAAGTTATGTAGGAGTACAAAAGACCCAGAAAAGCCAAAAACAAAAACAAAAACAGTGTTGGAAGACATTTAGCACCCAATTTTAAGACTTCTTCTAAAGCTACAGTAATCAAGGCAGTGTTGGTGTAAGGAAAGACATATAGATCATTTGAATAAAACAGAGAATCTAGAAATAGAACCACACATATATGGTCCACTGAATTTTGAAAGATTATTTAACATTAGCATTTTATAGAATATAAACTCCATTCAAGAGCCGAGGAAGAGATAGTGTCTTCAGCAAATGGCAATAGAATACCTGGTATCCATATATAAAAAATTAACCTCAACCCTTTTTTTCCATACATGAAAATAACTTGAAGGGATCTATGAACCTAAATAAGAAAGCCTAAAAGTATAAAACTTTAAGAAGAAATTATAAGAGAAAATATTTATGAATTCAGGGTAGGCAAGAACTACCTAGGACACAAAAAAATGATGTATAAAAGAAAAAAATTGATAAATGAGATTCCATCAAAATTTAGAACTTTAAATGATATCATTAAAATGAAAAGTAGTCCTTAAACAGACCATATTTACAATGCATATAACCTATGACCAGAATATATAAAGAATTCTTAGAGCTCATTAATAGACAACCAATTAAAATGTTGACATAAGAAGATGGTAAATAGCCAGTATAGCACAAGGAATGGTGTGCAACTCTAGAATAAGAAAAATGCTAATCAGTACAATAATAAGATTGAATTATACACTCATTAGGGAGATGAAGTTAAAAGTTTTAAAAGCCTTGTCATGACTTTTTCTTTTTGTTGGATTCTCCCCCTTTGCGTTTAATTTGTCATGCCCAATGGATTCATTCTATTGGGTTTCCTGGGGTTGTGATCCTCATTGTCTTTTCCTAGGGTATTGTCTAAAATTTTTTGGAGTGCCTGTTTGATATTCATGAAGTTCCTGAGGTGCTCTTTTTCATGAAAGTATCTTATTTCTCCATCAATTTTGAAAGATAGTTTTCCAGGGTACATCAATCTGGGTTGGAGGCTGTTTTCCTTTAGGGCTTGAAATACATCACTCCAAGCTCTTCTTGCCTTGAGGGTTTGCATTGAGAAGTCTGCTGTGATTCTGATGGGCTTTCCTTTGTATGTGATTTGTTTCTTTTCTCTCACTGCTTGTAGAATTTTGTTCTTCTGTTGGATTTCTGGAATCCCAACTATTATATGCCTATGTGTAGATTTTTCTTGATTAAGGCTAGCTGGAGTCCTATATGTCTCACTTATCTGTATGTCCAGTTCTTTTCCCCTCCTTGGGAAGTTTTCTGCCATCACTTCTGTGAACATTTTATTTATGTCATCTGCACTGTCTCCTGTTTCTTCATTGACTCCAATCAGTCTTATGTTACTCTTCTTTGCATCATCTGGCAGCTGCTGGATTGATTTCTCATGTTCTCTTACAATTTTAAAGCAATTTTTCTTTTCCTCCTCACTAATTGTAATCTTATCTTCTATATGTGAAATTCTCTCCTCACATTGGTTCATTCTGTTGCACAGACTTTCAATGGTGTTTTTAATCTCTTGGAAATCTGTTTGTATCTGTTTTATGGATTTCATTTGTTTCCTATGTTAGGATACCATCATGTTCCTCAGATCCTCTATTTTTTTATCTGTGTCCTCTCTAGATTTATTAATCATGTCTTGCACCATGAGCAAAATCTTTGCTGTTATCTGAGTAATTATTTCTGATTTCATTATTCCCAGATCCTCTTTTGTTGCCAGTTCAGAGTCCAGGTGGTTGAGTATCAGATTGTTCCATCTCATTTCCCTTTGGGGTTGCTGTAGGTGATCCAGAAGTCTGTTTTTGAGGCTTGTTTATGTGTCTTCTCATTTCCATGGTGAGGGGAGGGTGCTTCTGGCACCCATGTGGCTCACCTTCTCTGCCCTAGGAGCTTGGGATGGCAGCGGGGAGCTTCCTTCTGGGTGCTGAGACCAGCTGAGCTTCTCTGCCCTAGGAGCCTGAGATGGAGGCAGGGAGCTTCCTTCAGGGTGCTGCTCAAAAGTCTTCTCTTAATATTAATTTGGCACTTTTCTTTCACTTGCTGTATAACTACCCAGAGAAAACTTTTAAACTAAATATGGTAGGAGAAGAAAACAGAAGGGCACATTTTCTATATTCTTTTATTAAAGGTTGTAGACAGAAGTATAAATATAACAATACAGTACATAGTATATGACATGGGAGGGTTATCATACTTGTGCTGCTCTCCAAAGAGTTATACAATAAGCATAAAATAAGCTTATATTTAGCCCTTTTGATTTGCTTATATTTCATATTTTAGCCTTTATATTTACAGCAAACTCCATTATAATAAAGACCTATTTTCAGACTTTGGAAATATAATTATGGTATTTTCCTAAAATGAAATTATAATATTTATGTTATTTGACATTTGGGAGCAAGTTACGTAACATGGACATAAGCAAGTTTTGTAAAAACTCGTTAATAAAACTAGATCTAATTTCAGGTGATACTATTATATTAGGTCTCCATGCCTTACTCCCTGTGACCTTAGGCAAGTTACTCTGTGCTTTGAGGTTCTCACTTGTATGATGAGGACAAATAATAGTAGTATAACCAGATGGGACTATTGTAGAATTCAGTGAATTAATTCATACAAAAATTAAGATATTAATAGTGCTTGGGAAATAGTAGACACAAAATAAATTCTAGTAACATAGTTCAGAGAAATCACTGCAAAAACATGAATATGGACAACCTCTGTGACTGCTATTGTATGAACTATTCAGAAGTTCACTAGAAAACTTGCTCCAAAGTACGAACCAGGAAAATTTTTTAGACTGCCACTGTTAGCCCTCACTTTACCTGAAGATGTTTCAAGCTCAAATCTAGAAATCTGGATTGGCTGCCCTGTGGACTCAAGACTGAGTTTGTTCTAACCATTAATCTTTGTTGTTTTTTTCATGGAAATGGCGAGAAATTTCACTGGAAAAGCCTCTTCAATACCTGGTTGATCAGACCATAGAGAGGTTTAACTTTGGTGGACTCCCACCTACAACATCAACTTTTGAAGTACAGCTGACTACCAACAGTTAATTCATCTGGCCTACCTGTGAAAAACTGACATTGAGAGACTGAGACTATGTCAATGGTTCATAATACAATTTACAACCCACCATTATGGACTGTGAATCTTTTGGGGGATGTTGTAGGCAGAATGATGGGGTTTAGGACACTCCTCCCCAAAATATGCCACCTTGGTGCTTTGAGAAAAAAGCAGAAACAAAGCCCTCTCTGACTTTTTCCCCACCTTGTCCTCTGAAGGAGGCCATAAAATGATTCTATTGTCTTCCTCTAATTTGGATTATGAAACCATCATTCCACATAGTTCTTCCTATATGCAGAAGAAAAGAAAGTTACACAGGAACACAAAGGAATCATACCAAAAAAAAGCCTTGTTCAGTTGCCTTAAATTTATTACCCTTTTGTCTTCTAATGATGCTGAAAAACTGTCCATAAAAGACAGTATTTTCTGTTTCTTTGAATATTTATCTGTGAAGGTTCCTATGTCATGTACAATTTAAACAAAGGCATATGTTTTCATTTACTCTTAATCTGTCTTTCCTAAGACCTCAGCCATGAGCCAACTGATGGGAGAAGAAAGATATCACTCTTCTTATTCATAATATTTTATTTTCACATTTTAACAAAAATTAAAATCTAACTAAATAGAGAGATTGACAAGTAATTTATGATCATCTGTATAACAAAATATCACATGGCCATGGCTAATGTATTTATGAAGAATTTATAATGGGATGCCCTATGACAATCACATGCAATTATTTGTCTTCTTTTTATAAGAAGCAGAAATAACAAACTGTGGGTTTTTCTTGTTAGGCAGTGAGTTGTTTCTTTAACTTTTAAAATAGAGACAGAATTCATAGTGGAGAAGGAGAATTTGCAACAGCTGCCTTATGCTCTACTGTATAGAAATCTTTCTTGCTTACTGTCATTTTTTTTGCTTAAATTCTTTTATTGGTACATTTTAGGTATACAATACATTGACATTTATCATTGGGTGCTTGTTCCTGTACATGATGTATCTTGGTTCTTATTTTTTCCCCATTCCCTGTGCTCCCTTCCCTATTTACAAAGATTTTGTTTCCATTTTTTCCTTTTCTCATGATTTTTCCTTTCCCTTCTTTCCTTTCCCCATCCCCTCCCACTTCCCCTCCCCATTGGGACCTTTTCTTCCTATTTCAAATTGTCAGTTATTCATTTTAATAATTTTAATCCTTATTTACACTTCCAGTTTCTCACATTAGAGAAACTATTTGGTATTTAAACTTGTGTGTCCTTTTTATTTCACCTAAGAGTATGGCCTCAATGTGCATCCATTTAGCTATAAATGTCTCTAGTTTCTAATTCTTTATGGCTGAGTAGTACTCCATTTTATTAAAAAAACCACATCTTCTGGAAACTGGATAAAGAAGATTTTTTTTAACTCTCTTTTTTTTAAACAGCTAAGTTGAGTTAAACTGGTTCCATTGTATTTCAATAACTTGAAAGAAAAAATGGTGGATGTTAAGAGATCCACAGATACACAATTTCTTCAATAGCAAAAGTAATAAAGATTGGCCATGGGCCTACTTGTCATTGAAGGGGCTTGTTTTAAGACTGAGGATAAATTCTCATAGTTCTAGCATTTGGGATAACCAAGGATTTTCATTTCTGGCAGACTATTACATATGTAATGAAGAGACTCAGAGTATCTCATGCATCAATGGACTGTCTCTGTCTCTTGGTCTTCTGCAGTTCCCCTTTCAGTGATCTTTAAAATGTGAAGAAAAATTAAACCAAGATCTGTCCTCTGAATGGGAGTAATAGGTAAATCAGGCACTACTCAAAATGTTAACATTAATAAAATTACTGTGTGGAAAATATTAGATACACAACTCTATAGTGATTATATCTCCACTGTATAACATGTTGGTGTGTTTTTAGAAAAAGAAAATAGCAACTACTAAGATGTTAGCAGTGTTTTTTCTGTGATATTGAGGTTATTTCTTTTCTTTCTCATTGTGTATTCCTAAATGAACGTGTGCTATTTTTATTACTTTTACATTTTCAGTCATTTAAGTAGTTATAATTGGCATATAAAAGTTTTATATATTTGTGGTGAACAACATGATGTTTTGATCTATGCATACATTGTGGAAGGGCTAAATCAAACTCTTCTACACATGCCTTCCTTCATATGCTTACCTTTTTTGTAGTGAGAACACTTAAAATGTACTCCATATTATTCTTATTTCCAGCCACCAGGAGTGCAATAGGTCTCTTGAACACAGTCCTCTTGTGTAACTGAAATGTACCTCTTTTTTATTGTAAAAAATGAGCAACAGAGGCACTGATAATACTGATATCTTGGAGTCATTTGCTGTAAAACATAATGGGCAGAGAATAATGCATTCTGACATATAGGAAGAAGAAAAAAACCAATAAATATCAGATATTTGAAAAATCATTTTAAGAAGGATTAGGCCGCTTATTAGAAGCAGTCAAAGACATAAGCAAGCGGTGGATAAAATGTCTTAATTTTATGTTTTCTAGATGAATATCTTGGCATTCTATCTTGTCCCCATTGTTACAGCAGAAGCCCAACTGCTATCATCAGCAAACTCTTTCCATTCTCTTTCTTTTCCTTCACATAATATACATTAAGAAGGACTTGATGAGGAGGAGAAAGATAAGAAATCATACTTTCTTATTTTGCCTCCAACAGAAGTCATATTCTTGTTTTATTTTGGAATTAGCTTTATAATTCCTAATTTTATTCTAAGTCAAAATACATTCACTGGTAGAAAATAAAAATGAAAGAAAAATTTCCCTTATTTTCATTATGCAGGGATGATCATTTTTAATGTTTAGAGATGTGTCTGATGGAGTGATGAAGACATGAATCAAAGTTAAAATAAAATTAAGTTTAACCCTTGATAGTGTGAGTAGCTGTTTAACAATTTTGGGAATTGCTTTTGAGAAAGCTCAGTGGGTACTAGCACAAAACTCTCTACATGTATGGAAAAGCAGGGTTCTTCTTGTTAAATCTAGAACTCTCAGGAGCCACCAGAAGGTTGATTGATGGAGCTGTGGCCCTCATCTAGGGCTATTTCAGAGATCATATTTCTGGACAAAAATAATGGAAATATTTTAGTAGTTTGGATAAACTGTCTTCTAGGAAAGATGGGACAATTTACAGTTACATTAGGTGAGAATTTATTTCCTGGCTTTTTAACTAATTCTACATATTCTGATTTCATTCTTTCTGTCTTTAATTTTCTGGTAGTTAGCAGTGGTATTTCCCTATTTTAATTAACTTTTTTTGTTATCACTGAAGGTAAGCCGTGTATTATTGATGCTTTTGCCCTCTTATGAATTGTCTTTTAATTCCCTTTACACAAGATTTCTACTTTAGTATCCATTTATTTCTTATAAATTTTAAAATAAAAGCACAATTTAGAATATTTATGCAACAAACTTGCAATTCTTTTAGGGTTTTAGTTTAAATTTTCTTTATATTTTACATATTATACATATTATAATGCTTTGAGAGTCATGGTCAAAACTTAAATGACCAGCATTACAAATCTTTTTCTTTATTGTTTCTAATTTTGATCTCTTCTTTAAGAGACTCTATTACATCAAATATGATGTGTATATTAATTAATTTCCTCTAATACTTTAATTTATTTTTACAAATTTATTTAAAATTTTCATTCACCTAAAATTTAGTTGGAATTAATTTGCAAGGTGGGATCTGCTTGCTCTTTGGTGTTAATGGATTGTTTAGGCTTATTTACTTTTCATTCTCAAAGCAAAGAATCTCTCAGTATCAACCTGATGCCTATGTGAGATAGTATGTTTTTACTTATCAGACTTTTATTCTTTAAATTTCATATTTTTAATGGAATAAATGTAGAAGAATATTGTACTTGTGTATGAACTATTGGGAATTTTTATGGTTGAGATCCAAAACGGTTCCCAAAGCCTCATGTGTTTGGAAGGTGACTGGATTATGGGGTTGATGGATAATCTGTGACCAATTTTAGCTGCGCTGGGAGTCCTGTATCCCAGGAAATCCCTCTGTCTCAGCACAAAGAGATGCTTAGCAGCCCTACTTGAGGTCACATTTCTCTTAAGACCACACCATTTTTCTTCCTGCTCCCTTTAAAGACAAAAATCATGACATTTTTGACATTCACTCACTCCAGTCTCTAACTTTCATCCTAGATACTCTACTGGAAAAGCTTTTATCAAAGTCATCAATGACATCTATCACACTAAACACAGTGGTCAATTTTCAGTCATCTTATCCAATCTGTCAGTAACATTTGATGTAGTTTAATCACTTTTCCTTTTGGAACACTTTCTTAACTTGGCTTTCAGACAACTGATTTCTTGTGGTCTTATGTTTATTTCTTCTTATTTTTCTTTTATGTTTCTCTGTTTTTCAGACTTCTAAAATTATGAGTCCAAGATTCAGTTCTGAAGGACCTTCATTTTTTTCATGATCCATGATAAAATTAGCATGTACATTTGAGGGAAATAATAAGATACAGATGAGGTCACAGGGGACATTGGGTTTTGGTGAACTAAGATAAGTTTTTAACTTATTCAGTGTGATTGTCACAATTGGGATCAAGTCAACCATGTTTCTACTTTTCCTATCTCTCTCATTTGCTCTCCTTTTCTTTTATTGTATGATCTCATTTTACCTCGTATATATGCTTATTTCTCTGTATATTTTTGTTCTTGGTTTTGACTTTCAGTTATTAATTTAAGGTGTAGGCTGTACATACTTAACTTATCAAAGTCTCTCCCTTCAAATAACATTACACAATGCCACAGATAGCATAAAAACTTCCCTCTTCAAGCCTTTCTCCTATAATTGTCATATATTTCACTTCTAACTATTGTGTGTACATTATCACTTTTGAATGAGCTGCAAATGATCATTTAAGGACATTTTACAAATAATAAAACTATCTTATGTACTTATCCACAAATGTGTATTGGTCAGAAACATAATTACCACTGAATAACTGTGTGCTTTGGTTATTTCTGCCTTTTTAATGTAAATTATGAAATTTTTGAGCTCAAAGTACATCAGTCTCCTTCCTTTGCCAAATGGGAAAAAGTATAGTGTTAGGATCACTATATGCACCTAATAAATGTTAGTGGAATTATTTTTAGAGAAATGAATAAACACACGCACACACACACACATTCTCTTTCTTTTTTAAAATTGAAGTCCTCCAGAAAGCAGAATAGGTGTTCAGTTTGCCCTAAATAAATATATCACAATTATAAATAATACAATAATTGTTTTAAAAATAATTGAAGTGAAAATCATATATGAGAAGGTATTTTTAAATAATAGATATGAAAGTAACTGTTCCATATTATGTATGCAGTGTATGTCAGTTTCCCTGTGAGTACTGTGTTTGTGTGAGTGTGTGTGTGTGTGTGTGTGTGTGTGTGTGTTGGCAGGAGAAAGGGACAAGCTATGATTAGCAGAAGTAGGAGAGAGCAGAAGTCAGGAAAAGGGACTGTATAGAAAGCAATTTTCTTTTGTGAAGAATCTAAGAAAATACACTTGAAATCTTTTTATATTTATAAATTGTATAGGAACCAAAATGGTTATTATTTCGCCTACAGTTACACACATTTTAAAAATAATTGAAATTATAGTCCAGTTACTAGTGAATCCTGATTGAATGATTTCTAGGAAACTGGAAGATGGTCCTTGGAGGCTTTTATTACTTCATTGATTTCAAACTTGATACTTTTGATTATAATGCATTTATGCACCCACTCTAACAGTTTTGATTTTAATCCTAAATGGCTCAGTCCCATGACAAAGATTTCTAACTTTTCATTACAAAGATTATTTTGATATTCTTGCTATCTTTTATAACATTGTTGCCTCTGTTTCCCATATCTTCTTGATCTTTGAACTAGAGTTTATCCTTCTTTAATGGAAAAAAACCATCTAGAAAGTGCAGTGACCTTAATGTTTATTCTATTGTTAAGAAACATTTCACAACAGTGAAAAACAATGCTAATCTAGGATTTAAGCTTTGGCTTGATTAATTTTTCTTTGATTCACACATTAAAACAGTATAGGGAAGGAAATTGGTGGTGGTGGGAGGAGTAGAAAATAAAGAGTTAGTTATTTGGAATGAATGTCTAAAAATTGTTTGTATTTTATAGTTCTATAGCATTTATTTGTCTTATATTGCCTTTATAACAATCACTGGATGACTTACAAAAAGATATATACATATCTTAAAATTATTTTTTAGCACAGACATTGTCATAGAAGTTTTCAAATGTTTCTACCTAAAGCCATATTATAAGTTCTTCTAGGAGAAAATATGTAGTGTGTATTGTACCTCCTCTAAAGGTAGCTTAATATTTCATTTAGAACAGTGTTTTCTATATGGATATAGATATTCAAAGTTCTATTTTTTTTTTGTACCGGGGATGGAACTCAGGACCTTGCACTTGGGAGGAAAATGCTATCTTTTGACATTTTTTTATGTGCCAAACCTTACTCTACTTGTTTTCACATAAATACATTGCTATACTTTGAATATGCCTTCCAAAACTTATGATGAAATTTAATTGCTATTATAACCTTATTCAGAAATGAGACTTTAAGGAGGCAGTTGGGTAATGGGTCACTGCTGTTATGAATAACTTAATGCCAGGGCATTAGCACTGAGTTCCTGATGAAAAGCACAAGCTTGGCTCCCATTTCCTTTCTCTGGCTTATATATACTGGCTTCAATTCTGCCAAGTGTGGTTCAGCATGAAGGCCCTTGCCAGATACTCATACTGTTCCTTAGCTGCTTGGCCTCTAGAACTGTGAGTTAAATAAATTTCTAGTGTTTATAAACTATCCAGTCTGTGGTATTTGTTACAGCAGCAAAAAGTGGCCTAAGACACACTGTATCCCTTGTTCCATTCATTCAATTATTCACTTTCTTCCACTCATATTTTTCTAATGTCCTGCCTCTTTCTTTTTCCATTTCTTCTTCTTTTTATTAGTGTTTTGGATATTTAGAGCAATTTTATATTCATAGCAAACTTAAGCAGAAAATAGAATCCTCATATGTCCCACCCTGTGCCATATCCTCTATTCCTAGCAACATCACTCATCAGAGCGGTATATTTGTTGCAGTCAATAAACCTACACTGATCTAGCATCACTCACAATCCATCACTTGCATTATAATTTGCTTCTGCTATACATTCAATACTGTTTTAAAAACATATAATGCTATGTATCAACCATTACAGAAGGCTGTAGAATAGTTTAAAGATTCTCTCATCTATTCCTCCCTCCAACCCTGACAACCACTGACCTTTTTAATAACTCCACAGTTCTGTCTTTCCCATGTGTCATATAAATGGAATTATTACAATATGTTGCTTATTCAGATTGGCTTAAGATGGTAATATCTCTTTAAGTTTTTTTATGTCTTTTTATTTCTTAATACCTCATTTCTTATTATTGAAGAATAATGTTCCATTATTTGGATGTACCTCTGTTACTTCCAAGTTCTGATAATTACCACTACAGTTGCTATAATCCTCCTCCTCCTGGTTTGTGGGGGGATTTGTTTTTAACTCACTGGTATACTAAGGTGTGTGTTTGGGGATTTTATGGTAATTATGTGTTACATTTTGGAGGAAATTCCTACAAGGTCCTCCAAAGTAGCCCTTTTGCATGCCCACCAGCAATGACTATGTTTCCTGCTGCTCCACATCCTTGCCAGCATCTGGTGTTTACAGTGCATTGGATTTTGGCCATTCTAATAGATATGTAATAGAATTGCATTGTTCTTGTTATTTGCAATTCTCCAGTGGTGTGTGATGCTGACGGTATTTTCATATATTTATTTGCCATCTGGATATCATGTTTGGTGAGATACCTATTCAGGCCTTTATTTTTGAATTGTTTTCTTATTGTTGAATTTTGAGAGTTCTTTATATATTTGAGATGAATCCTTTATCAAATGTGTCTATTGAAAATATTTTCTCCCAACTGTGGCTTATCTTCTCATTCTTTAAACAGTGTCTTGTAGAGCAGTTTCAGTGTTAATGAAGACCAACTTATCAAGCATTTCTTTCAAGGATTATGCGTTTGATGTTTTATATTAGAATTCAACACCTAATTCAGAGTCATTTAGGTTTTTTCCTCTGCTATTTTATATGAATTTTACAGTTTTTAATTTAATTTTTAGGTCTTCAAGTTTTATATTAAAATATTTTAAAGAACATATTTGTTAAGCTTCTGAATTTTTGAGAACATACAGGTCAGTGATCCTGTACATGAATCTCTCAAGCAATTGGCCTTAAAAGTGTTGCTATTGTGATAATTTCTTCTTTTATCACATTGCATTCTTTTAAGCAGAATATTTATGCGCATTCTAGATCTGGATATGAGAAAGAGTGTCTGACTGATTAATCATCATTAAATCAAATACATGGCTTGCAAGAGATTCAACTGAATCATAAAGACACAGAGTGGCTTAAATGAGAAGGTTGGGGTGATTTATGCCTTGTGAAAACTACCCTAAAGGAAGGTGATTTTCTATATTATTACAATGCCACACAAAATAGATACTAATACAAGAAACATTATTTGTAACATTAGAATGCTTCATAATGATGAAAATGTTAATTCACCTGGGAGACAAAAACATTTCTGTATGTGTATGCGTTCAATAATATTGTCTCAAAGGAATAAAGAAAAACTTAACAAAATTGAAAGGAAATATACACAATAATAAATGTGTTGAAAAAAGTTGTCTTTGTCACTAGTCAATGTAGAAGTAGAACAAGCAGAAAATAAAGTCAGTAAAGATATAGAAAATTTCATTTACAATTTGGCTTAATTGGCATAAATAGAATGATATCCTCATTTACTGCAGAATATATATTCTTTTCAAATACTGAACACATTAAAAATAAGTATAGGTTAAGACATAAAGATAAAATGAAATTATTTTCAAAAGATTTATACCACAGACAATATATTAAATGTTATACAGAAGTTTTTAAAAATTAATAATAAAAAAGTAAATATAGGGCTGGGGATTTAGCTCAGTGGTTTCGTTGCCTGCTGCACAAGCGCAAGGACCTGAGTTCGATCCCTGGTACCAAAAAAAAAAAAAAAAGTAAATATAAAATATCCAAAATAAGTTAAATATCAAAAATGGAAATAAATTAATAGATTTCTAAATACTCCATTGCCAAAAACTAAATAAAATGAAAAGTAAAATAAAATATTTTGAGCTAAATAATAATGAAAAGATAACATGTAAGATCTGGTAGGATACAGAAGAGTGATATTTAGAGGAAATTATATACAGTACATATACATACATAGTATGCTTTTATATTTTACATATATTTAAAACTGAAAATATCGGTGATCTATATAGTCATATTAAGAAGTGAGAAAAAGTACAACAAATAATTCCTTACAAATGTATAAGCAAATAAAAAAGTAAAAGACAAAGAATATTTGAAATTTGCTAAGACTATATCTTAAATATTCTTATTATGAAAATGACAGGAATATCAGGTGATGAATGTTAATTAACTTGCTTTGACACTTGTGGAATGTGTACATATATGAAAATATGATACTGTACATGTATCAAAATCTTATTTATAATTTTTATTTATTTAAAAAAGAAGAAAGAACAATGAAATTAAAAAGTCTATGGAACCAGAGATCTTGCAAAGTACTAGTAAAAGTATCAATTCTATAGCAAGGCTAAAGTCTCTGATGCTGTTCATGCATCACTCAGAGCCCCACATGTGGGTGTTTGCACCTATTCCTAAGACTGAATGTTGGTCACTAATGGCTCATAACTGCACTCTTAGATGAAGAACTGTCCTTAGATGTGCCAGAGGTCTGATGAATTTGAAACTGTGACCTTATCAGTTACAATAGCCTGTGAACAATGATGGATTATCACCATGAGTCAAGGTAGAATTCACACTATGGACCAAATTGTGTTTCCAAATTTCCCCTAATAAGAGGCTTGCTATGCCTCCTTGTGTCTAGATATCCCCTCAAATATAGGCATAGGTGGGACATTTTTAGGGATGGCTGGATTTAGAGTTTATGATGCTGGATTGATCCATGGTACAATGTTAGGATCAAGGGCAATAGGATTAAGGGTGTGAGTGCTACTCACCCTAAGTATTTTGGATAAGACATAAGGAATAGAAAGAGTTGTGGTTGTTCCTTGCTGTCTTTGCTGTGTTCCACCACCATGAACTGTTGTCCCTTTGCCATGTACCACCCTGCCTTATTTTTGTTTGTTTGTTTTTCCACCCTGCCTTGTAACCAGACAATTATGGACTGAAGCTTCTACAAACTGTGAGCTAAATAAACTTTTTCTCCTTTAACTTTGGGTGTCAGATATATTTTCCTAGCAAGAGAAAACTAAGACAAGGCTGAAATGAGTTTCTCTGGTTTCTAGTTAAAGCTAAATCCTTGCTTAGCTTTTGTTTCTGCCCATTCTTGTCCTAATCACTCCCTTTTTCGCTCAGTAAATAAATTAATTTTTAAGAACCTACTCATAGGAAATTGGATATAAGACAATTATTGCTAAAGGCTTAGGAATCTTACACTAATGATGGGGTTCTAGAAGTGAATTGGGGGCCATCTGGATGACAGAGAAGGCCCTATCACTATTGTTAGATGAAGTATTAATTTTCTATGGTTGCTCTATGTTATGGCTTAGATCTAGGATCAAAAGTCTCATGTTTTCAGAGGTGGGGCCTTTGGAAGGTAATTGGATCATGAGATGCTATATTTCATTAATGAGTTCATAACTAAACATGCTGTTAAAGGTGTGGCCTGGTTGGAATAGGTGTGTCACTCTAGGCATGCATTTGGAGGTTATATCTTCATCCCTGGTTCCTCCTTTTTTTCTCTGTTTCCTGACAGTCTAAAGTGAGCAGCTTTTCTCTGTCATGCCTTTTCATCATGGCATTTCTGCCATGGACCAGCTAACCATGGACTGAATCCCCCTGCAACCATAAGCCAAAATAAATCTCTCTTTCTTTAAGTTGTAATTATAAGATACTGTGTCTCAGCTATGGGAAAGCTGACTAATGCTTAGTAACAGTACAATTTAGAAGCTTGATTTTTATGATGAGATAGTTTAGTCTGGGCAAGAAGCAGAGGCACAAGCTAGTGTAATGTCTTTGGCATTTCATATGGGAAATATGTTTATTAGGGGAACTTATGGGAAAATATTTATTATAGGATTGCAGAATTAAGTAATTGTTGCTAAGCATTGTTAAACAAAAGGAAAATAATAGACCCAGGCTTATTAATGAGCATTTTAGAGTCAAATGCCTTGTCAATTTAAGACACATTTACCTCTTGCAACCAGAAGGCAGATAGAATTGAAGATCAGACAGGGATATTTATCATAAAAGTGGCAGAGAATCACAGAAGATTGATTTATCAGCGTAAACAAACAACCAAGAATTTTTATTAGTTCATGTTAACTATGCAGACTAATAGGCTTCATTGCAACATTTCCATACATGCATAGAACTTACTTTGATCATATCCTCATCCATTACACTTCTCTACTTGCCCCTTCTTCTGGTCTGTTCCCTTGCTTTTCTGCTACAGTGTCTTTTCTACTTTCATGTCAACTTTTTTTCCCCTAGGGGAATCAAATTTTTAATCTGATTCTACATTAGAATGTAACTGATATAAAAGAAACTATCAATATTTAATGTATATACTTAGATAAATTTGAATACACATATACATCATTTACATCAGTAAAACCATTACTATAGTCAAATAGTGAACATATCTCACACTTCCAAATTATTCTTGTGTCCATTGGTAATCTCTATCTATCTCCTGTCCTTCCAGGATTAAAGTACTCTCTTTGAATATAAAATTATTATTATATTACAAGTTTTTACTTATTAATAGGGTAAATTAATCATTAAACATTAAGAGTAGACATAATCTTCATAATCTTTCTGTGTTTCAAGCAGAAATGTGATGCCAATACTAGGCAAGAAAAAGAATGGCAAGAAACAAATAGGAAGAATACCTGTTGGACTGTGTAATACCGATAGCCATGAATTATTAGGGGATATCATAGGAGACTGACTTAGAATGACTCCTGTAAAATAAATATTGTGAAACTCCAGGAGGCCATTGGCTAATACTGGGTACCCAGGACAAATTGTTCTCTTCCCAAGACTATCTTTAACTTTAGTACTGTATCCATTGTTGTGATCATAATTAGATGTGTTTCTTTAGCACATTATAACTAATAGTTATTACCATTGAGAAATAATCTGTTATTATTTCTTTTCCATGTAACTCATTTGCTGTGTTTTAGGGCTACTAATCAGGGTGAAAACAATCAACTTTTGGACAAGTTCTTCTGCTCTCTTAAGTTTTTGTGCTCTTCTTGAATCAGCCACAACGTAGTTAATTCCTATTAGCTATTCCTTTTCAACAATGCAAGATTTCATGGACACATGCCAGAAGAAACTTCAAGAGTTGTTGATAGTGAATAGCCATTTCATATTTACATGGAATAGACACTGAACCAGGAATGAAAGAGAGTTCCATTTAACTTTTAATTATCTCATGGAAAAGATAACTAAAACATCCCTTTTATCCTGGCTGTAAAATCCTTTTGAGTGCCTTGAAGCAGTAGCAGCTTTTTTTTTTTTTTAACAAAAAAGTTATTTTCAAGAGTGGCGTATCTCAGTGTGAATAGGTGGCATGGGGTTTATCATTTTCAGTGTCTTCCAGCAATCACACTGTTAGACCTTAATCATTGTATTTACCATGCCTTGTCATAGTATTATGATATTTATCCATCTGTGCCCCTGGATGTGTAATTAAAATTGTTATTGCAAAACAAGAAAGAAAACAGAAGTCATAAAAGTCCCACACATTTTATTTTAACTTCAATTTAGGACATAAATTTTCATGTATTGATTGTTATTAAATTTTAATCCTTGATCTTTCTTCTATATTATTAGAAGAAAAGACAAGGCAAATATGTGGTAGATACTAATGACCTTGATTCTTTTAATAACAATGATTTTATATCTCCATAAAATAGACGCTTTATTTAAAAATATCTGAAATGGCTTGAGTGGTATTACCCAAAAGGCAAGTTCTTCCAAGAACTTGAGAATGTGACCTCATTTTGGAATAAAGCCTTTGTAGATACAAGGTAAGGATTTGTCAGACCTATGAAACTAACAGAGGTTTTGATATTGGGAAGTAGTGAGCTACTGTAAGAAATATCTAAGCATGTGGAAATGACTTGGAATTGGGTAACAGTACATGCTAGAGGGATTTTGAGGCATATAATAGGAAAAGTATAGATTGCCTTGAAGTAAGTTTTGGTAGAAACATGGAAATTAAAGGCTACTCTGATATAGGCTCAGAAGAGCACAGCCAAGCAAAATTCCCTCATCTTAGAAAATATGTATATTGTCATGAAGGTAATGATGGTAGAAATATGAACTTTAAAGGTTCATATTCATCTCTTGTGAACTCTAAGAAGGAAACAATGAGCACATTACAAGAAACCAGAGAAAAGACAATCTTTGCTGTCTACTGGCAGAAAACATGGCTAATTCATATTCTAAAGTTCTGTGGAAGGTAAAATGGGCAGGTGATAATAGTGGAAATTTAGCTGAGAATCTTTCCAAGAAAATTGTTCATGGCACCACTAGTTTTCTTCTTGTTGCTTATAGTAAAATGGGAAGACACACACACACACACACACACACACACACAACTCTGAGGAGATAACTATTATAAGCAGAAAAAGAACGATACTTCATGGTTTGGGAGCTCCTTGGCTTTGACAGATTTCCAAGGATGATCAAATTAGGAAATTCACTATAGAAAAGTATGTCCTAGAAAGAGAGCCAAGGTCATTGCTGGACAACTTTTTGTTAAAGAGAGGAGATATGGGACTCATAAATGCAGTTAGTCATCTCAGCTGAATCCAGGAATAGAGAGAGGGTATCCAAGAAAGACTCATGAAGGATACTTTCTAATCATATGGCTACTCATGACATACTTGGAGATCCACAAGGTTTTGGTAACGTTATAGTAGCAGAAATACTTCCAGCTTAGACTGAAAAGGATAGAGATGGAAGAAATGAAAGAGGATTACCAGAGTTCCAAAACTCTATAGACAGAACATAGGCTGGTAGAAGTTTGAGATAGTAAACGTGGGTCACCCTCCAAGAAAAAAAGTGAAATTACTCTGAGGGCAGAAATGTGGTTTAAGAGGCCACAGCCTCTTGAGTTAGAGATGTGAGGTGTAGGCACAGAGACAGGCACAAGTATCTCTGTAAACCAGAGGGTAAAGTGGGTGCAGCTTCTACAGGCCCAGTGGACTGCAATGGAGACAGAGGCCCGGAGTGCACTACGGAAGGCCACTGAGGACATAGTGGGCAATATATATATATTTCAGGAAATATGTGAATACAATATGCAGGGAAACTATTTCCAGGTTAGAGCAACTAAAAATTATTGGTAAATTAATTGTTTTAAAATTGCTTTGGTAAGCCAGGATATATCCCAAATAGTAAGCAAGCTGTGAAGCTGCTACTCACTTGGGGTGTCTGCCAGTTCATACAGCCAGTATTTGAGTGAATGTATGGGTACAGAAGAGAAACCTAGGGGCACTGGAAAGCTGAAATATGAACGGCCTTCACATGAAAGGTAATAGTTTGTTGAAATGAGGAGAAAAAAGCTCTATCCTACTGTGAAAGGTGAGAAGACACTTCTTTTATTACAGAAGTAAAATAGAATTTAAAAAGGGTACAGGAGGAAATAGAAATAGATGTAAAACAAAACACATAGAGATTTTAAAACAAAACAGAATTCCTAGAAATTAAAAAATATAAGAATTTACATTAAATGAGAATGTTGAACATAACTGAATTAAGCAGTTAGTTTTAATGAACTTGATAAAAGATCTGAGGAAGTTGCACAGATACACAAGAAAGAAAGTATATATTAAAGATGAATAAAGAAAGTTAGAAGATTGAATGAAAACTTGCAATTAACTACCATCTAGAAAGCGAGAATACAGAAAAGGAGGGGCAATATTTAAAGAGATAATGACTTAAACTTTTTAAAAAACAGATGAAAGACATGAATTTTCACTCAGTACAATGAAAGTCTGGGATAAAAAAATTAATCAGAAACTTATACTTCTCTAGATCAAGGAAAAATTTCATTCACAAAATAATTGAGAGGTTTTCTGAAAAAGTTGGAGAGAGAAGAAAGTGAATTCCTTAAAATTAATAAGAATACAGATGTATAGAGGGCCGAGGATTTACCTCAGTGGTTTCGCCTCCTGCTGCGCAAGCTCAAGGACCCGAGTTCGATCCCCGGTACCAAAAAAAAAAAATACAAATATATAAATAAATAATGACTATAAATCAGTAGAATTGCTTCTAATTTAAGAGTTAAATGTATGGAAGTATGATCTCAGTCTAACCTGCAGTTATATTAGGAGATGGTAATTAAAGTTCAAATTGTTCATGATTCTTTTTGTTTGTTTGTTTGGTACCGGGGATCGAACTCGGGTTCTTCCGCTTGTGAGGCAGAGGGCAGAACCACTGAGCTAAATCCCCAGCCCTCTTCACAATTCTTTGACATTAATTATCTTTAGACTTTGTGTAGTTAAGTTAGAGAGTTAATTTTTTTTTTTAGTTCTTTTATTGGTATATTTTAGGTATACAATTCGTTTACATTTATCATTGGGTGTTTGTACCTATACATGATATATCTTGGTTCTTATTTCTTTCCCCATTACCTGTGTGCCCTTCACCCCCTCCGCCCTTCCCCATTTACATAGATTTCATTTCCTTTTTTTTTTTTTCTCATAGATTTTCCTTTCCCTCTTTTCCTTTCCCCTTCCCCTTCCCACAGTTAAACATTTTTTAAATGTAGAAAGTATAACTTCTAATTTAATGAGGGAAACAGATAATAGTTTTTGGCACTTAGTTATGTACAAAACACTGTTCTAAATGCTTTACACATTTTAAATTATTTAATCATCACAGCAGCTTTTGCATTACACTAACCCCCTTTATCAAGTAAAGTAACTGAATTACAGAAAGACTAGATAAGTTCCTGAAAATCATAGGACTGGTAAATGCCAGAGCTGGGATTTGTACTCATACGGTCTGACACCAGAATGCATGGTGCTAACCACCAAACACCATTACATCTTTATAACAAAGAGAAAGGGTAGAAATAAATCCAAATGAACCATTATCATTCATTGTTCACTGAGTCATTCAACAAATTATGTATTGAAGGCTTAAGATACTATTCTGGGTGCTAAGGAGATTCCAACAAACAGCCACAGCAACAGATGAAAACTGTGATTCCCCGGGATTTATGTTCAAATGGAATAATATAAGTAAAATGAGCATGCAACTTAAAAGATAAAACTAAGGGAAAATGATAGAATTTTAATAAGCTGTATACTCCCTAAAAGAGGCAAAGCATTGTAAATAATCAGAAAGTTTGAAAGAAATCAAATGGGCAAAAATCCACACAAGGTAAACAAGAACTAAAATACAATGCTTCTGTGTTATTATCAGATCAAACAGCACAATGACATTAATAGAGATAAAGAGGTCTGTTCTATTTTGATAAAGATTCAATTTCTCAGGATGATATCCTAACCCTAGTGTTCTATATATCTCATAATTTAGCTTTAAAGTATATCAAGTAAAATTGAAGAAAATAAAAGGAGAAGCTGAAAAAAATTGATTTTAGCACACCTGTCTCACTTATTGATGGATCAAACATACAAAAAAATCAATAAGAATATAAAAGATTTGAACAAGGCAATTAACAAGCTTAGTCAAATAGGACATCTAAAGAACATTACAACTCAACAGCTGTCCAAGCATTTATGGAACATAAAACTGGTAAGTTATATGTAATTGGTGTCCTGAGTTGGATAGAAACTACATACTAGACTTGGTTTTATGGGGGCTCTAAAGTTAGCACGTAGAGTAAAAATTATCATTGTTGCAAGCATCCTTAAAAATCCATTTTTAAAGATGCCATGTTGGAGACCAACATTTCACACAAGTGTTCAGCATCTTTCTCAGAAAATGTCTTCCATCCCTACCCCAGCCCAATGTTTGGCCAGCTTGATATTTTTTCACATGAGAATTAGACAATATTAGTTTGCAATTAAGAGTCATTCCATGTGAAAAATATGTATTTTAATATATTAGAACCACACATAATGTAGTAAAATACACTATGAGAACCACCTTGGTTTCAAAAAAGCTTGTGGAAATAGCAGAATCATGATCCACAGCTCACACTCACTTAGAATCATATTTCCATGAGGGAAATAGTTGGAAATAAGTGTTCATTCTCTTACTTCCACTTCTGTCTCTCATTCTCAGCAACTGTGTATTCTTTTCTGTTGAATGCACAAGATATATATATATATATATATATGAATAACCTCAGACTCATTTATCTCCAATGGAAAAAGTTAAATTCAGCTGCTTCTTCAGAGATCATCCCAAACTTCCATCATTACAATTGAACCCATGCCTCTGGATCTGAGGGGACTTTGCTGAGTGATGCTTATCCTTCATTCTAAATTTGGACATGTAGCTCCAAAACGCTAGTCTTTCCCAGTGGAAAAGCTTTGACCAATTTCTTAGCCATTCCCCCTTTTCCTTATTTGTGGAGGATATGACATAAACTTAATCCAGGCGCAAAGCTTACACTGTAGTACACGGTTACCTATCCTCCTCTTAGGGCTGAAGAGCTTGTCATAGATTCAAACGCCGCAGGCCAAATCTTTCAGAAGACAATTGTCTCCTCTCACCCACATTCCACGTCTGGGTCCCACATACTTCACTGAACATAAAAGCTAGTGTTACCTTGATTTGCAAAATTTCAAGATCAGTTTTCATTGTGATTAGATTATTCTTCCAGCAGCTAGACTTTCTCTTTCAGCTTCTTAGGAATATTCATCAAAATTTCATTGATACCGGACAGGTAAGATATTTTTGTTCAAGGGGCTCAGAGTGTTGACAGATGTATCTAATAGTCTACCAGCTCTTAGAAAACTAAAGTATTAGATGTTTCTGATTGTCATTTGAGAAACTTCTTCCCTCCAATATAAGAGAAACAGTACCTTGAGTAACTGATTCTTCTCAAGATTGCATTGTAGAAAGAGAGATACAGATCACCCTTGAAGATAACCCACAGTTTAAAGAGTACTGCCTGAGATAACCTGTAGACCTGTGATACAGAAATACATGCTTATTGTTGTGAGACATTGAGATTTTTGGGTTGTTTCTTAAGTAACATTTTTGAAATAGCTATCCAGCTAAAGCAGTGTTGTTTCCACTTTGTAAGTGTAAAAAGTCAGACTTAGAAAATAAGTCACATGGATAAGGTGGATCCAGAGATATAGAGTTTGATCTTTCTGATTCAAAACTCTGTGGTCTTTTTACCTTCCAACTCAGCCTCTCGAATATTTAGTCTTAGATTATCTATTGCCTGAAAACATGACTACTTTCTTACCCACTGAAATTTCAAGAAAATATCTGTGGGTTTATATACCTTTGCTCACATTAATTCTTTGAACATCTATGTTCTATGTACAATAATGGAGTTTCTTGTCTAGAATTTAGGGAGATTTGAATTTTTATGGTGGTCACCTTGGGGAAGACTTTCTGTTGAGGTTCTAATTCCTTTCCTTTGTCCCATCTTCCTTATGTTGCTACAAAAGGACTATGCTGCCTGAGGTCTGAATCTTAAATTATGCCAGAGATAAATTTGGCACTGTCGGAGGACATAAGATAACTTGAATTTTGGGTGAGAATAAAGACTGAATTGGGTATTAATTTACAGGAAGAGCTTCATGAGCAGGTGATTGCTATGATCAAAAACACTAAAGTTGAAGGTACAGAAAATTACTTCTATAAAAGTCTGCTGATATAATTAATAAAGGATATACAAACAAACCATATATAAACATTAAGAAAAGGGTTATTTTCTCTGTCTTGACACTCTTAAAATGAACTACATCATTATTAATTTATATCTTCCTTTACACATTCTCAAAGGAGTCCTGCTCCCAGGCATTTTGTAGTAAAGAATGCAAAGAACTGGCAGAGAGAAACAGAACAAGAGAGACAAAAAGAAAAAAAAAACCTCTCTTTGCTGGCTCAGTTCTCCCTTGTAAGGTGTTTTTGGGTAACAAGATGTGGGAGGCAGAGTTTTGGTCACCAAGAACTTTGACATCTGTGACATTTGCATATTTATATAAGGTTACATGCAAATGGAACTTTGCAGATATAACTAATCAGATCATTTTACTAAAGGGAGATTATCCCAGATTGCCAAGTGGGCCTAATGTAATTACACGGGTCCTTAAAAGCTGAAGAAATCACATGGATGAGTTATAAGGAAGAGTAACATGGGAAGGATTCTCTGTGCTCAGATTTTCTTTCCTTTATCCAAAGCAGAAAGTTTGTATTTGCAGATTTTGAAGATAGAGGAGCTATAAGCCAAGGAATGTTAGAGGCTCCTAGAGCAAAAACAACCTTTGGCTGATAGCAAGCAAAAAATAGAATGCTGACCTTTCACAGCAAGAAACTGGGTTTTGTCAATCACCCAAATAAGTTTGGAAGCGAATTCTTTTCCCAAAGCTTAGTGAGAAGAGACCATTTGGCTGACAGCTTGGTTTTTGCATAATCAAAAGACCTATCTGAGTTCAGCCTGGACATCTGATTTACAGAACTATGAAATAAAGGAGGAAGGTATTATTTTGAGTAATTTGTTAAGGTAGCAAGAGAAAACTCATAAAAGAAAAGGAACTTACTTAGGTGTTGGAGATGTGACATAATACAAATTTGGTAGAGCTAGGACACAGAGGAGAAAGTTATATTAATGGATGCTGAAATGAAATTGGAAGAGGAGTTGTGGTGTGCAGGTGGACTGGAGAAGAGAGAAAAGAATGGTGTTTGGTAACCTTAAGTGATTGCACAATGCTTCTTCAGGTGTGAATGACCCTAATCAGGGAAACTGTGTAGGAGCCTAGTATCTATTTAATTTATATTGGATGAACTGGAGTTGGTGAAAGAATAAGAACAAAAATAATCAAAGATAAATGAAAGACAGTTTGGTGATCTAAGAATAAATAAACTTGACCTGACATGTTTCAGAGAGGCAATGAGGAAATTAGGCCCTGTAGGAGTGAACAAAATATTGAGCCTGAAAAATTGCCAACCACAGGAAATTTTAGGTTAAACTGTTATTACAGAACCCAAATGAAAAGTGTTAATAAACAACAGGTCTTTCAAAAACAGAATTGTTTGGGGAAGCACCATTGGGTTTAACAAGGCATGATTATTAGTCATTGTCGATCTTCGCCAAGAATGTTTTTATCTATTTTTGCAAGCTTTGTGCAGTTTTAGAAGACAGAAAATGGCTTTATTGCATAATGAAGAAACAATCTTGCAAGTTCAAAGGTGAACTCATTGATTTTTATATTTCTTTCTGAAATAAAGTGTATAGCCTGTGAGCTTTGCTTTGCTCTTAGAAGTACCTACCTATCTTCAATAGGTCTGTTATCCAAGAAGCAACTAAAATCTCAGGTAATATAGTAAAATATCAATTAAATAGGCTGCTTGTGGGGACAGATGCTCTTTTTTTTGTATTAAATTCTTTTATTGGTACAGTGTAGGTATACAACACAATTACATTTCTCATTGGGAATTGTACCTTTATATAATGCATCTTGGTTCTTATTTTTTCCCCATTCCTAGCCCTCCCTTCACCCCCTCCAACCGTCCCTATTTACAAAAACTTTATTTCCATTTTTTCCATTTCTCATCATTTTTCCTTTCCCTTCTTTCCTTTCCCCCGCCCCTCCCACTACCCCTACCCCTTTGGACCTTTTCTTCCTATTTTACATGGGACAGATGTTCTTATTAAGCTTATTTTCTGGTTGAATCAGAAAATGTCAGGAATGTTATTTCTTTCCCCATTGTTAGCATTCTTCAAAAATGCATACATCTACTCTCTTGTGCTAGTGAATGCAGCAGAATGAACATAATTTATCTTTTCTTTCCATTTTGATATGATAAGGTACATATGTGGGGTAGGAATTTGTGTGAGATATAAATTCAACCTAGATTACCATTCAGATTAAATGGATCTAACGGTCACAATTTTGAGATCTTTCTAAGACACAGAAGAGGATCAAAATTTCAGAAAATTTATCTGTTCAGCTCTTGAGTGGCTATTATTTGTTTCTATGTAATATGTATTAAAGATAATTTTCTCTTTCTTTAAAACTCTTGAATACAGAAAACAAGAGTTCTCAATGCATGTAAAACAATATGACATTATTTTCTAAAGGAAATCAGATTGATGAGTTTCTCATGATATTCATAAATGGTGCCAACATTTTAAGAAGAATAAGCAATATCTCTTTTTATAAGCAATTTGTCTTATTTTTTCTCACATTTTCTGTGAATGTAAGGAGTGTTTCTACTTCTAACCTACTTTATAGTCACTCTGTGCTACAATTTGGATCTAAAATGTCCCAAAAGACCTATGTTTTAAAGACGCTGTCCCAGTCCATGGTGTGGTGCTATTGGATGGGGGCAGAAGCCTTAAGAGTTTGGGCCTCATGGGAAGTCTAAGGGTGCATATCCCTGAAGAGGACTGGGGAACCTCGTCCTTTTCTCTTCCTTTTTTCTTCCAGGCTGCCATAAAGTGAACTTCTTGGTCTGCCACACATTCCTACCATGATGCACTGCCTTGTCACAGGCCCCAAAGCAACAGGCCCAACAGACCATGATGTAAAACCTCCAATATCATGAGTCAAAATAACTCCTTCCACTTTTTAAACTGATTATATCAGGTATTTTATTACAGTAGCAAAAGGCTAGCACACTCTCTTTCTAAATTTCTGTGATTCTACTATTCTTAGAAGGTTGGTAGGGGCTCAACTTAAGGCTAGCGTAACAGGTCATAGGGGTGGTGCTAAAGTGGCTTCAGGCAGATCACTGCTGCCGTTCTCTATTCTCAATGACATGGGGAATCCATTGCATGATTGCTTCCAACTGATCTGTCTCCTTAGTGACATATCTGCCCCCTCCTTCATCCCTCAGGCTTATACGCACCTGGCAAATAACTGCCTCCTAAAGAAACCTGGATCAGTTTCTGAAACACCAGGAAAATTCAACAACATGATAGCTTATTTTTCTGCAATCATCCACTATAGTCTTTGAAATCAAAATGCACCAAAAATCAGATTTAATGATTTTAGAGGGTCTCTGAGGCAATATATAGATAGAAAAGAGGTAAAACCAGTTGGACATAGTGAAGTAGAGTAAAAGGAAGACATTTGACAGACTAAGTGGTGATAACAGGAGAGATTAGAATTAAGGGTTGTGGAATATCAAGGTCTACAAGCAAAACTGTGAAATTTGTGATTTGTTACATTCTCTGAAGACAAGGCTGTGGGAAGATGATTTATTCTTAGTTTTTATTTATGGTTTGGAAGAAAAGAGACTCATTAGGCAGCTATAATAAGTTTAAATACAGTTTATATTTTAGAGGAATGACAACAATTGTACCTACTGACTATCAAGCAGCGTACAAATTAATTCTGCATTCAGTCACACAATGCTTCTTGTTTTCTGATTGAGATTGTGTGCCTGAAATTCTCCTATGTACCGGTGCAGTTATTAAGTGCATCTCGTTGCATTCCATGTGGAAAGGAAAGCAATAAACACCAAGTCCACTGATACTGCAAATGTGCATTGGGAACTGACCTGTGCTTCTCTGTAAAATCAATTTGGTATTCACCCTCTGCTTTCCTCCACTGGGTTTGTCTTACTAAGTTGCAGTTATTTCTTTCTACCTCTACTACTTCCCTATTGTTCTCTATACTCTATTTGCCAAGTACATGTGACCTTGCTGTTTTCACTCAGAAATCTTGCAGCCCCTTTAACCTTTCAAAACTCAAATATGCTCCCACACACATACAAAGGCAATAAAAGCTTGTCTGGAGATAATATACCAGATAGAGTGATAACTTTCAACAGTGAGAGAGAAGTTATATTTGACAGTGCTAAGAATTATATTTTAACATTAACTAGACCTATGTAATTCTGTGCATAAATATTGAACATTATAAAGGTGTTCCCATTAGAGCTTTGGCTAAAAATTAGGGTTTTTTCTAAATTTGTCTTCAGAACATATTGACCTGAAGCTTTCACAAAATATGGAATTGAGCTCACCATCTCCTGCTTGTTACCAAGTGGTCTCAGTTAGTTATATAGCATAATTAGTATTGATTCTGGGGGAAATAAAACTAACTGTGCTCTTTTTATAGAGTGAATGGGAAATTTATTTTTAATCTATTATTGTCAGTTTTTAAAGGTGAATAAACTGAGGTCTTTAGTCCCATGTTGTTCTTTTTCCCTTTTCACTTTCTCGGTGGAAATGACTAGTGAAGCCTTGGCCTCATAAGTTCCTCTTGTAAGACCTGCTACTCTAGTGCACTCTGGTAATTAATCATTTATTCTCAAAAAGTAAAGATATGATTTTATTTGTATTAATACTATAACTCTGAAAACAAACAGAAAAGTTGCTTCTGTTGAATATTGCAGCAGTTTGAAAAATGTTTAACCATTATTTAAAATCAATACTAATCCTATGAGAATCCTAGGTCTCAGATGTATCTATTAATATTAGAAAAGGAACAAAGGTGAATATAAATTTAAAAATAAAATTTTGGGGAACATTAAATGATTCCTCTATCATGTGCAAATATTTTGGGTAGTTTCACAAATGCCCATCTGGGAAAGGTTTTGTCTTTTTGGTAAAATTTAAAATTTACTTTACTACTACTTTGACTTTTTTGAAATTACACTGGTTAAGAAAGCTTTAAGGCTACTGTAGCTTTATATTTTAGTGTTCCAAGTCCATATAGTTCATACAGACTTCTTTAAAATGAAACGTTTTGCTCAGTCATGCTTAAATTATAGAAGATTATAGGAAATTTGAAGAAAAATAGAGAGTACTGTATTTACAATGTGTGAAGGAAATAGGGAATGGCATTAACAGAAGACTCTGTGGTATCTTCATTTTAGTTCTTGCTATGGACTGAATGTTTGGGTCATTCTAACCCCAAATTTTGTTGTTGAAATCTTAATTCACAAAGTGAAGGTACTGAAGATGAAGCCTCTGAGAGGTGTGTAGGACATAAGGGTGGAATGGCATGAATGGGATTACAGTCAAAAACTGGTTCCACAATTCTGGGAAAGATGGCTATGTTCATATTCATGCAGGAAATATACCCATGGTCATGTTTCTCACCCCATGCAGAGTTCACAAACAAAAAACAAAATGTTCCCAAGAGCTTCTGTTTGCAAACCAAATTGTTTGCAAGCCAAAGTGTTCCTGAACTGAGACAACACTGTATAAGGGCATTTTCTAATCTTGTATAAAAGCAATCCCATAGGGAATAAGTTTTGATTTGATGCTTTGACTTTCAACTTCTTAGCCTTCAAAACTATGAGAAATAAATTTCTGTTGTTTATAATCATTTCAGTTTGTGATTATTTTGTTGTAGCATCCTAAACTTAGACAATTCTATGCAGCCAAAGACAGAAATTTAAGAGTTGACTCGGGGGCATGGAGGGGTAACAGTTAACTGTTCCCCCTCTAGCCTGAGGCATGTCCCTTATTGATTTCGGCATTTCAAACTGTTCTAATGACTTTTCCCTTTTTAAAGGAGAATATGGGAATCAGACAGTAAAAGGAAATTTAAAAGGCAATCTCTTAAGAGCAAAAGGTTTTTGAAATGTTCTCTGAAGCTCCAGACTGAATCTGCATCAGGATTCCAATACCTGTGTAAACAGACCATCTGCTACTCAACATCAAATTCTTCTGTCTTGATAGCAGTAGAGAGAAACAGCACTTTTTATGACTTATGCACCTTAGTAAATTTTGGGCAAAAGGATCACTATGATTGCCTTATATCTTTATAATACATGCAATTTTGCTTGCAGCCTTAGATTCTTCATTGAAAAATGAAACAAAGCAAAACAAAAAACCTCTACTGAGAAATTGAACATTTTTTTCATTGCCTCAAACATTGACATTTTCTCTCTTTTTAAGATTTTTTTAAACTCTTTAAAATACAGAGTTCCAGAGGAGCAGAGGCCCCCAGTGCTGAGTAGCTGAGCCTTTTGGGCCACCGTACTACTGCCCACAGCACAGAGGAGCAGAGGCCCCCAGTGCTGAGGAGGTGAGCCCTGCCAGCAGCACACAACCCTTCAGCCCCTGTTGAAGTGAGAAGACATGTAAACAAGTCTCAAAATCAGACTAGCAGATCACTTAAAGCAATCCCAAAGAGAAATGAGATGGAACAATCTGATACTCAAACACCTGGACACCCTGAACTAGCAACAAAAGAGGATCTGGAAAAAATGAAATCAGAAATAATTTCTCAGATGACAGCAGAGATTGTGCCCATAGAGCAAGACATGATTAATAAATCAAGAGAGGACACAGATAAAAGAATAGAGGAGCTGAGAAACATGATGGAATCCTAACATAGAAAACATGGAATCCATAAAACAGATGCAAACAGATTTCCAGGAGATTAAAAATGCCATTGAAAGTTTACACAGCATAACGAGTCAATGTGAGGACAGAATTTCAGATATAGAAGATAAGATTGCGATTAGTGACCAGGAAAAGAAAAATTTCTTCAAAATAGTAAGGGGCCACAAGAAATCAATCCAGTAGCTGTAAACAAGGCAAAAAATAACATAAGACTGATCAGTCTATGAAGAAACAGAAGAGAGTGCAGATGACATAAAAGAAACTGTTCACAGAAGTGATGGCAGAAAATTTCCCAAGCAGGGGAAAAGAATTTGACATACAGATAACTGAGGCATATAGGACTCCAAATAACCTTGAACAACAACAAAAAATCTACACATAGGCATATAATAGTTAAGACTCCAGAAACCAACCTGAAGAATGAAATTCTACATGCAGTTAAAGGAACAAATCACATACAAAGGAAAGCCCATAAGAATCACACCAGACTTCTCAACACAAACTCTCAAGGCAAGAAGAGGTTGGAGTGACATATTTCAAGTGCTAAAGGAAAACAGGCTCCAACCCAGATGGATTTACCCTGGCAAACTATCTTTGAAAACTGATGGAAAAATAAGATAACTTCATGACAAAGGGCACATTAGGAACTTCATGAACACCAAACCAGTACTCCAGAAAATTTTAGACAATATCCCAGGAAAAGACAATGAGAATCACAACCCCGGAAGCCCAGCACAATGAATCCATTGGGCATGACAAGAAACTAAATGCGAAGGGGGAGAATTCAACAAAAAGAAAGTCAAGGCAATGATAATTCAATATGTATTAGTTATAACCATCATAACCATCAATGTCAATGGTCTCAATTCAACAGTCCAAAGAAGTAGACTGGCACAACGGGTCAAGAAGCAAGATCGAACAATATGCTGCATACAAAAACACACTTAATTCAAAACAAAACTCGTAGACTGAAAGTTAAAGGGTGGAAAACAATACACCATGTAAAAGGAACCTGAAAAAAAGCAGGAATAGCTATCCTCTTTGCAGATCAAGTGGATTTCAAACCAACACCTTAAGAGAGACAAAGAAAAGGGCTGGAGATTTAGCTCAGTGGCTATGCCACCTCTATCGAAAACACAAGGACCTGAGTTCAATCCCCAGTACTGAGAGAGAGAGAGAGAGAGACTACATCCTTGTAAAGGAAAAGATCCAAGAGGAAGAGATGACAATCATAAATATATATACACCAAACACTAGTGTGCCCAACTATATAAAACAAATACTAATGGACATGAAAAATCAAATAAGGACTAAAAAAATACTAATGGAGGACCTCAATACTCCACTGTCACAAATAGATAGATCAACTAGACAACAAATAAGCAACAAAATACTAGAACTCAATCAAACTCTTGAACAAATGAACTTAACAGATGTTTACAAAGTGTTCCACCCCACAAAATCAGAATACACATTCTTTTCAGCTGCACATGGGTCATTCTCCACAACGACCACATATTAGTCCATAGAACATGTTTAAGTAAGTGGAAAGGAATCGAAGTTATCCCTTGTATATTATCAGAGCATAGTCCCATGAAATTGAAGATCAATAGCAAAAGAAACTGCAAGAATTTCATAAACACATGGAAATTGAACAACACCATTCTGAATAACCAATGAGTCACAGAGGAAATTAAAGAAGTCAGACAGTTCCTACAATTAAATGACAATGACAATATAACATATCAGAATCTATGGGACACAATGAAAGTTCTTAAGAGGGAAATTCATAGCAGTGAATACTCATATTAGGAAAACAGAGTGAGCTCTATTAAACAACCTCATGCTAAACCTCAAGCTTCCAGAAAAAGAAGAGCAAGACACACCCAAAGCTCATACAAGGGAGGAAATTATAAAGGTCAGAGCAGTAATCAATGCAATGGGGACTAAGGGAATGATATAAAAAATCAATGAAGTCAAGAGTTGGTTCTTTGAAAGAATAAACAAAATTGACAAACCTTTAGCCAAACTTTTCAATAAAAGGAAATAAAAGGCCCAAGTCCATGCAATTGATAATAAGAAGGGTGAAATTACAATGGACCCAGCAGAAATCCACAGAATTATCAATACCTACTTCAAGAACCTATACACCAATAAGATGGAAAACACAGAAGAAATGGACAGATTCCTAGATACATATGAAGTACCAAAGTTGAAGGAAGAAGACGTAAAAATACTAAACAACCCAGTATCAATCAATGAAATTGAAAATGTAATTAAAGAAGGCTTCATGCTGAATTCTACAAGACATTTAGAGAGAAACTACTGCCACTGCCGTTTAAACTCTTCAAGAAATTGAAAGGGAAGCAATTCTCCTGAATTCTTTCCTGGAAGCAAGCATTATCTTGATCCTCAAAGCAGAGAAAGACCCAACCAAAAAAGAGGACTATAGGCCAATCTCACTAATGAACATAGATGTAAAAATCCTTAATAAGATACTGGCAAATAGAATGCAGAAGATCATGAAGAAAGTCATATACCCTGATCAAGTGGGATTCAGCCCAGTGATGCAGGGATGGTTCAACATATGCAAATCAATCAGTGTCATACACTGTATCAATAGAGCCAAGGACAAAAACTACATGATCATCTCAATAGATGCAGAAAAAGCATTTGACAAATCCAACATGCTTTTATGATAAAAACCCTACAAAAAATTGTAAATGGATGTTCTCTATCTAAATCTGATGAAAAATCAAGAGCCAATATCATACTAAATGGTCAAAACCTGAAATCCTTCACAATAAAATGAGGAACATGACAAGAATGTCCATTATCACCACTTATGTTCAATATAGTTTTGGGAACATTAGCCACAGCCATTAGACAAGAGAAGGAAATAACAGGAATAAAGATAGGAAATGAAGAAGTCAAATTGTCATTATTTGCAGATGACATTATACTCTATATAGAAGACCCCTAAAAATGCCACCAAAAGTCTTCTAGACTTAATATCAAAATTCAGTAAATTAGCTGGTTACAAGGTTAATACACAAAAATTAATAGCTTTTTTGTACATGAAAAACAGATTTACTGAGAGAGAGATAGGGCAAATAATTCCTTTCACAATAGCATCCAAAAAACCGAAATACCTAGGAATCAACCTAACAAAAGAAATCAAAGACCTCTTCTCTGAAAACTGTAGCACTCTGAAAAGACAGATTGATGATGATAACAGAAAATGGACAGACATCTCCTGCACCTGGTTAGGAAGAATCAACATAGCAAAAATGGCCATTCGTCCAAAACTGCTATATAGATTCAATGCAGTCCCAATCAAAATCCCAGCAGCATACTTCATGGACCTTGAGAAAACAATCCAAAATTTCATTTGGAACAAGAGGAGACACAGAATAGCAAAAGCAATTCTAGGAACAAAGACATGGCAGGGGGTATCACAACCCCCAACTTGAAACTATACTACAAAGCTACTGTGATAAAAACAGCATGGTCAGCACTTGCCTTGCAAGTGCAAGGTCCCAAGTTCAATCCCCTGTGCCTAAATAAATAAATAATAAAAACAGCATGGTACTGGCAAAGAAACAGACACGAGGACCATTGGAACAAATTAGAAGATGCAGAAACAACTCCAGACGTACTCAGCCACCTCATCTTTGACAAAGGAGCCACATACTCTCACTGGAGGAAGTATAGCCTCTTTAACAAATAGTGCTGGAAAAATTGTGTTTCATCTTCCAAAGATTAAAATTAGACCTATATCTCTCACCACGCACTCAACTAAAATCAAAAGGAATTAAAAACCTAAATATTAAATCAGAAATGCTGAACCTGCTTGAACAGAGTTTATGTAGAACTCTTAAAGACATTGATGTAGGGAAAAATTTTATGAAAAAAATCTCAGTTGCCTGTGAACACAATCAACAAATGGGATCTCATCTTATTAAAAAGCTTCTGCACAGCAAGAGAAACCACCAACAGTGTGAAGAGACAACATACTATGTTGGAAAAAAATTTTCACCTGCTGTTCCTCAGACAAAGGTCTACTATCTAGAATCTATAAAGAGCTTGAAATAATCAGAGCTCCCACATTTAAAGACCCAATCCAAAAATGGGCATCTGAAATGAACAGACATTTCTCAGACAAAGAAGTAGGAATAGCAAATAAACACATGAAAAAATGTTCAACATCACTGGTGATTTGAGAGGTACAAATGAAAACAATGCTGAGATTCCACCTCACCCTAGAAAGAATGGCTGCTATCATGAAATCAACCAATAAAAAATGTTGGCAGGGTTGTGGAGAAAGAGGAACCCTACTCCACTGCTGGTGGGAGTGTCAACTGGTGCAAGCACTGTGGAAATCACTATGGAAATACCTCAAAGAACTAGGACTGGAAGTCCCATTTGACTCAGCTATTCCTCTGCTGGGGATCTTCCCCAATGAATTAAAAGAATAATACCACAGTGATATATGTGTACCCATGTTCATAGCAGCACAATTTGTAATAGCTAAAACTTGGAAGCAGATCAATGGCCCATCAACTGGAGACTGGATAAAGAAAATGTGTTTTTTTTTTAAATGGAGTACTACTCAGCCATAAAAATGAGAAATTAGAGACATTTATTGCCAAAAGGATGCACATTGAGGTGATACTCTTAAGTGAAATAAATAGATCACATATATGTAAAGTACAAAATAGTTTCTCTAGTGTGAGAAACTGAAAGTGTAAATAAGGACTAAAAGTTATAATAGATAATGTGAAATAGGAAGAAAAGGGGCAAAGGGGCAAAGAGGAAGGGGAAGTGGAAGGGGAAAGGAAAAAAGTGAATGGAATTAATATGAGAAAACTAAAATTATAAACAAAGTCTTTGTAAATAGGGAGGGATGGAGGCGTTGAAGGGAGGGCAGCAGAACGGGGAAAAAATAAGAACCAAGAGAGATTATGTAAAGTTGCAAATATCCAATGATGAATGTAACTGTATTATATACCTAAAATGTACCAATAAAATTATTAAAAAAATAAAATAAAATACATAGTTCCATTTTAAAATCCGATTTCCTTTGTTCACTGATACCTATGAATTGCCTCCAATGATTCCTTTTCCTCTTTCTATGGCCAAATTGTAGATACTCAAATTAAGAGCTCGTGATCCTTCTCTCTTTTCTTAATAGTCTCTTCCTTAAGACTTCTTCTTCCCCTATTTTGCTTTTCTCATTTTTCTGTATTTTTAGCTTCTTTTGAGAAAAATTAAGATTTTCATTTTCTAAATATCATTTAAAATCTCAAAGTGCGTACTTCAAAGAAAATACACTGTCTAAACTGTTGTTCATTTAGACCTAGGTTCAATCCCTTATATTTCTATTAAAATAATTATTATTCAGGTGTCTTATGTTCAGCATTGCTATATCTCTACTCCCAAAGACAGCTCACATCTGCTGTATTGGATTAGGCTCCTGAGAAGGGATGGATGCTTTGATTTGATGCTGTGATTTATTGAGAGATAGCTTTTTCTAAAATACCTGTAAAGAAGTAAGAGAAGTAAATAAAGAATAGAAAAATGTATAGAAAGAATGTGGTCTTAGGTAAATAGGAGGGAGGCATAGTTCTGGAGCATAACCAAACTGCTTGACCCTCTGTATCTCTGTATTAGCCCATAACTCAGGATGGGCTTCTCCTAAGATGGGTGGGTCACTTCCCATGGAGGCTTGCAAGTCTGTCTAATTTAGCAGAAATCAACCCTGCTGAAATAGGAGACAGCTTTGAGTCTTAAGAGATGAGTCACAGAAGCTTGACATACTGGCCAGGTAGATGGGATGTGGGTGAGCATCGTGTCCACCACATTCACATACACTCCTTCTTCCTCAGTTGTCTAGCTCCATTATGGATATAAAATCTATTTTCACTGCCACTATCACAGTAATGGTCTTCATCATGTGTTGCCTGGGCTTGTGTCAAACCCCACTAATTGATCTTTCTATAGCCTGAATCTTTTACACCCATTCCTATTTCTTGTGGGGTTTTTTATTAACTAAGTTTTTTGGTACATTTTAGGTACAAAATGCCAATGATGAATGTGATCATAATGTGTACCTATTTCTAAACACAACACTTGTCAGAACAGCTCTCTTCTGTTCAAAAGCTTTCAATGATTCTTCACTACCATTTGAAAAACCATAGCTTTCTATTTTTGTTATCCAAGCTTCTCTTCCTATGTCTACACAATTTTGGACAATACCATACTTTTCTCAAACTTATTACCTTGCTCTTAAATATTTCCAGGATTTTTCAACATGCTCATCTACCCATCTGACATCTACACAATTATTAATTTATTTTTCTTGTTTTTGTGTTTTATTTCATTGGAAATACTTCTATCCTAAACTTCATATTTTTAAAACTTTTTCCCCTTTCAGTTGTTATTCTCATGTAATTTGTCACAGCAACAGAAAACTGACAGCATTAAAAGAATAAAATACTTAGGAATACATTTAACTATATAGGTATAAAATGTGTAAAATGAAAACTACAAAACATTGTTGAAAGAAATGAAAGAAGTCCTAAATAAATGGAAACATTCCACATATATGCACAAGAATACTTAATTCTTCATGTTTTTTGTGGGTTTTTTGTTTTTGTTTTGAGACATGGTCTCAATCTGTAGTGCAGGCAGGCTTTGATCTCACTATGTAGCCCAGGCTGGCCTCAAACTCATGGTGATCCTCCTGTCTCAGCCTCCCTAGTGCTGAAATTACAGGCATGTGCCACCTTGCCTGGCTTAATATTTTTTTCATTAAATTTATTGGTACATTTTAGGTATACAACACAGTTAGATTCATCACTGGCAATTTGTACCTTTACATGATGTATCTTGGTTCCTATTTTTTCCCCATTCCCTTGCCCTCCTTTCAACCCCTCCACCCCTCCCTCTTTACAGACTTTGTTTCCATTTTTTCCCTTTTCTCATATATTTTTCCTTTCCCTTCTTTCCTTTCCACTACCCATCCCACTTCCCCTACCCCTTTGGAACTTTTCTTAGTATTTCACATTACCAATTATACATTTTGATCCTTATTTACACTTTTATTTTCTCACACCAGAAAAACTATTCAGTATTTAGACATGTGTGTCTTATTTATTTCACTTAAGAGTATGGCCTCAATGTGCATCCATTTAGCTATAAATGTATCTAGTTTCTCTTTCTTTATGTCTGAGTAGTACTCCATTTTATAAAAAAAAAAACCAAAAATACCCCACATCTTCTTTATCCAGTCTCCAGTGGATGGGCACTTGGGCTGTTTCCAAGCTTTAGCTATTGCAAACTGTTCTGCTATAAACATGGGTGCACATGTATCGCTGTGGTATGATTCTTTTAATTCTTTTGGGGAGACACCCAGCAGAGAAATAGACTTCATATTTTAATGACTTGATTTGTTCTGATCTGATTAGATATATCTATTTTAGTATTTATGATGTTACCTTCTGCACCTCTGAGACACTTAGTACTCACATGAGGGGAAATAGCTGTTCATGAACCTTTTGCTGATTCCTAAATTACAATCTAGTGGAGGTGGCAGATCTAAACAGGTGTACTATCTCTCACAGAGCTGTACTATCTCTCACAGAGCCATAACAGATCTCATGGAGCAACACCCCATATGTATCTGTCTAAGTAGACCACAAGTGTTCCACTTTTTACTCTTTTGACTCACTGTTAGGACATGGCTTAGATAATAGATAAAATAGATAATAGATAATAGAGCATGCTTTACTGTGGAAGTTTTATTTTTTAATGCAATTTTAGAGTCACAGAAAATTAAGAGGAAGGTATGGAGTTATATTTGGCCATCCCCCTTACCTGCTTAGACTCCCTCATTATTAATGCCCCCAAACAGAGTGGTACATTGCCTATAACTGATGAACCTGCATTGTTACATCATAATTACTCAACAGCTTACATTAAAGTTGGTTCATGGTGTTGTAGATTGTATAGATTTCAATAAATTCATAGTGTCATTTGTCACCATATCAGTATCATACAGAGTATTTTCACTGCCTTAGTAAAAAAAAAAAAAGGAGTTTAGATGTTCTATATACATGTAACAATGCCTTATGAAGAATATAAACATTATGTGCTAAAAAATGTACAAAAAAGGAAGGAGATTAAGGGATAGATGGAGAGGGGAGGGAAGGAATGGAAAAGAGATAAAAAGAGATAAAAAGATGTTATATACATGTTTCAACTTCCCACAAGGAATGTAAACATTGTATACTACACTAATGTACTAATAAACTAAAAAAAAAAAAGCCACGGCTAAAGAAAGATCCTATGCCCCCCCAGAGTACTGAATAGGAAACAAACATGTGTCTAACAAAAAAAAAACAATACTCTCTGTGTTCTGCCTATTTCCCCATCTCCCAACCCCTAGCTCCAAAAACAACATGGATGCTATTACTAACTCCATAGTTTTACCTTTTGCATACAGTGATGTTGTTGGACTCATACAGTATATAAACTTTTCAGGTTGACTTTCTTCCACTTATCAATATACATTTATGGTTCCTCCATGTCTTTTCATGACTTGTTAACTCATTTCTTCTTCGCATTGAATAATCTTCCATTGCCTGAATGTTCCAGTCTACCTTTTCAGCTACTAGAGAACATTATGATTACTTTCATGATTTAACAATTATAAATAAAGTTTCTATAAGCATCTGTGTATAGACTGTTGTGTGAAAATAATTTTTAAAATTTCTCTTTAAATAATTGAAAACCAGAAATAATCTGCACATTATTGTTGAAAATTACCTTGGTAGGTATATAAGATAATTTATTAAAATATATTGATAATCTTGTAGAAACAACTTTAATTAAGTGATCATAATTTTCAATATTAAAAAAAATGATAAGTTTCCTCTGATATAATGAGCTGCAAAGGTCACAACATCGCTTCTATGACATGCTACCAACTACTAAAATACTGGATTCTTCACTGTACTTCAAAAATGTCAAAGACAAGAACACAAAAAAGACAACAAAAATGTCCCATATTAAAGCAAACTAAAGAAATAAGGCAAATAAAAGCAATTCATGAATTGAACTTTTGACATAAAAAATAAGACATATTTGAAATAATAAAAATAATAGTATGGACCATAGGTAGATAATAATAGTTTACCAATCCTAAATATTCTGACCTTGATCATTTTACTCCATTTAGGTAAGAGAATGTCTAATTTTGAGAAAATTATATTGAAGTACTTGGGAACCAAAAGGACAACATATCTAGCTTTTCTAAATGGATTAGAATGAAGAAATATATGTGACCATGTGTATCTCTATTTATCTAGACATAATACATATACATAACTCTTTGAACAGCCATATAGATCATAAATACATATAGATAAAAAGAGGAGGAGCCAGAAATAAATTTCTGTGTCTATGTGTGATTTGCGTATATTGGCAAGAGAACAGATGAGAGAGAGAGAGAGAGAGAGAGAGAGAGAGCACAAATGTAAAAGGAAAAGGTGGAAATTGGTTATGAAATCTCAGAAGCTCCTATAACTACAGATTTATGTTAATTTATGGAATTAATTAAGGGAAGAACAAAAATGTTTGAAACTGGAGGAGCCTGAAGATACTTGAATACTGTGACAATGAAAATAGACCTCTATCTTTAATGGTAGGAATTTAGATAGAAGGATTTTTCTTTGCTTTTTAAAAACTTATGCTTTTTACTTATCAATCACTCTTTTATATGTCAGCACTCAAAAATTTGATGATTTTATTCAATTTCCCAAATATTATTTCATTGAAAATATTCCCTTAAGTCTTACATGTAAACTGTATATTCTAAAATGAATCCAATGCAAATTAAATCTGCAATGATGATCTTCTCACTCTTACTAGTGGTGTGACCCTGGTTTGCATTCTGTCATGTATTACTAATAATGAAATTGTTTTATTGTTGAAATATTTAGTTACAGGACACAAAGAATAGAGAGCTGGCTGTGGGAGGACCAAGCTTACTGTGACTCCCAGGAGATAGTGGGGCTTGCAGCAAGCATGGTCTTCCTACTCTACAATGCACTCATCTCTAACAGTAAAATCTCTGCTTGTATTTTCCCGTTATATTCACACACGTTGTCCCACTGATCCCTACTTGCTGCTTATTGTACATTCATTCTTTATATATCTTGGATCTTTTTCCTTATTTCCTTCACTTCCTTTGCTTTTTTTTTTGTTGCTTTCTCATATCTCAAATAAATTATAACACCAGACCTAACATCAAGTCTCACTGAATCCATTCTCTACCACACTGTGGGAAACAGGTCTTTCTAAACTACAGTATGAACCTATTACTCAATTTTTAAACTACTTTAGCTAGTTCTACATCACTTTCAGAATGAAATTCACATGCCTGGATTTACTGGGCCTGAGATGTTTTGATATTGCTTTAAAATAGTCAACAACTATGTGTTCTCTTCTTGCCAACATTCCTCACCCCTCTCTCTGTCTCTCTCTTCGCTCCACCAACCTTCTTCATCACAATAGTATTGGTGGCGTCAATAACAATATTCTCTCTCCCTTGGCCAGCAGCAGGCACATGACCTAAGACAGACTCAATCAGACTCTTTCTTAGAATTTGAATTTCAGGTGGCTATGCTGGACTATAAGCATTTCTTTGTATTCATCTTGTCTCCTTGTGTCTGAACTTGCTTTTACTCTTAATAGGATAATCTCTTATCTCTACACTTCAACTATCTCCTTTTTGGATACTTCCTAAACTCCCTCACTCTGTGATAGAGATACTGCGCTTGTTCTGTCAATGCACTTACAGCTCTATATCATATCTCTAAATAAATACATGTCCATATCCTTCTCTAGAATATTAACTGTTTGAAATCAGGAAGTGATGGAAGTGTAAAACAAAGGTGTTGAAGAAAGACATGAACTCAGTGGCAATTAGAAAAAATTTTTAAAAAAGAACAAACTACTTGATGCAGAGAAAAATACTGTGGTAAAGAATGCTAGTAAACCATAGCTGCAATAAACCATAGCTATTATATTCCAGAACAGGCTGGTATTAGATTAATTAGATGTGGTAGTCATTAGTATTGCTTACCAAATATCTCTAGGTTGTCTCTTCACCAGGTGTGTAAAAAAGATCAAACCCTTTATGCACTTGGTGGTTTTGTTCAAGGAGTTGGGAACACAAATTGTTTAGGTTTCTTCTGGCCTGAACATTTCTTTGTTGGGAACGGAGCCTCCATTCTGGCACCACAGTGTTAGAGAAGGAGGGCTCCCCAACAGCCTGGATAACATATGTGCTACAGGAGAGAAAGAAATTGCTATTTTAGGACAGATTTTGGAATATTTTAGCGCAGCAGGGCCTAACCTGTTTTGGTTTTCTCTGATGAAAATCAGGTCAATATAAGCAACATGGAATGGCCAATGAAAGAGATAAAGAAGGAGAAATGATGTATATTTGTCATTTAGGTTAGCTAACTCCATCATTAGTACAAATTAGTAAATCTTATTATAATTATATCCCAGTATGTTGCAAGATTAGCTCTTCTTTGCCCTGTTAAGAATCTTTTTATCCCCTTGCAGCTAGAAAGGCCAAAGGTATCAATATTCACAGCCCTTAGCCTGTCCTGCCTATTATAAAGGAGTGATTTCAAGACTGATTGCATATACAAATATAATCATATGTTTTCTTAGGGGGAAAAAGCTAAAGGGCATGAGAGCTGTGGAGCAGAGGAGAACAAAGAAAATAAGAGAACCTATGTGTGAGCTCTCTCACATCTGTCTTAGCCACTCCCAGGAATAAAGCCACTAAAAATTTGAAGGAACATCAGAGAAATTAATAAATGGGGAATTTGGCATTTCTTTCAACAAGCAACTAAGAAAGGTGCTTTATGACAGGAGCTTGTAAAATACAGTTCTTATCTCTCTCATAATCATATCACATAAACAGCTTTATAAAGCTTTAATAAGCAGTCTTCTTTTTACAAAAGGGTGGTAAAGTGCTATTAATGACATGTGTGGTATACAAAGAAATGCAGACATTCAATTAATGTTTGAATAAATACAACGTTTGAAAAGTAAATCAATACCTCAAAGCAGAATTGTCCAGCATTAAGTAGTCCAAAATACAACAGATAAATGTAGATAAATGCAGCAATTTTGCAATGCACCGATTTTCTCAAATTCTTTGTGTTTCTAAATAAGCACAACAAAGCCACCTGATTACAGTGAACAGATTATGAAAAAGTGGAAGACTGTTTCTGCATCTGGGGGCTGTAATTAGATCTCCTGGTTTATTTCCAATCAGGCACTTTTGTGTTAGTGGTTTGGATAACACAATTGCAAAATTAAAATAGTTATGTTTAAAGTTATATTAAAGTATCACTCAAAGAAAATGAAATATTATTTAATACTGATGCACACTCCTTTTAATAAACACCATGTTAGAAACATTATATATTACCAATATTGCTGTTGATTGATTCATAACCTTAACCTCATATTATTCCATGCTAGTCAGCTGGAAATACCCACCACAAGAGGGCAGGGAATGGATGCTGATGATTTAGTGTGTGTCTTGTGCAAGATAATCTTTTTCCAGTGATTCTCACCGTACACCTCAGAGTGATGTTATTGGAATGTTTCTCTTACTGCAAATATAACCCCCTAATCTCATTTGCTTCTAAAGTATTCATCTCTGTGGCCTAATCTTCCCCCTTTGTCTGTCCAAGGTGTATGTGTGTGCGTGTGTGTTTGTATGTGAAAGAGAGAGAGCGAGAGAGAGAGAGAGAGAGAGAGAGAGAGAGAGAGCTTTTCTGAGAATTAATGCCCTTGGTATTCCAGGAAATACAAGATACTAAGTCAAAATTGTAAACAAATGAAAATACTATTTATTGATTCTCTATGAAGGAAGAATAAAAAAGGAATTAAATGGGAATATTTCAGGTTTTCAACAAATTTATTGTTATAACTAATGGGTATTTCCCTTCAATTTGAGAGGAAACAAAGCTAACTGATCCAAAAGTAACCTTTCAATTAGACCTCAATCTACCCTAAGAACATGTTTAAAAGCATGAAATAAAATTTAACTTATCATATATAGATAGATATCTGTATCTCTATATATCTTTTTTGTTAGTTACATCTATCAAAAACTCTGAGAGTGACACTTCCCTTTAAAACTAGGAACAATGTATCCTAGTACCAAAATTTAAATTAGTTTCTCAACTATTTTTTTTACTGACTTATCTTCATATAGAATACTGGTGTAACTTGGATATTTCATAAATAGTGATTTACAGCTTTGTAAATGCTGGAACTTGAGAACATTTATCATAAGTTGGTCTTATTGTTCTCTGGACAATAATTGTTCTTGCCACACATGACCTTGGTTCAGAAGATAAATTCTATTACTGTATATAGAACCTGAGCAAGTCTTTGCTTTTACCTTTTTGCTCCAACCGGAGTAGATAATGCATATTCTGTGGGTGATGTTGAATGTCTGTGATGTCACTGTGTGAGCATTCTTCCAGATCTTAAAGCTAAAAATTATTTTTGAGCAGTATTTTGAGGGGTGCTCAATTAGATTTGGTCTCCTTTTCAACCTTATCCATATATTGGCACTTAATGAACCAATAAATGGTAGGTTGTGTTGTTAATCTGGCCTGGATATCCCCATCTGCACTCACATGCGCAATACGAGAAACAGTCCAATCTTTCTAGGCTGCTAATTTACAGGATCACTAGAAAGCTCATTCATCCTCTCTCCTCCCCTATAATGTCTATAAAGTCTGATTATATCTATTTATAAAACTATTGCAAATATTAAATTTTCTTTGATATTATGGATAGGCACAGAGAATTATTTATAGCTCTACTTAATCCTTTAATACAGTGCTTATATGAATTTTTCTAACAAACTTGGAAAATAATGATTATCCTTATAATTGATAAAATATTTAAAGATTTATTAAGTATTTACTATGTCCTGAAATTGTGATAAGCACTTTATATTATCCTTTATTATTTGCCCATGTTATTGATGATGAAATAGAGAATCAGAGAAATTTATTTCCCTTCTGCCAACAGTTTGTTTGCAAAAAGTGCTGATGCCAGTCTCATTTTGTTCAATAAAACAGATGTTATGGCCAAACCTGTTGTCACTAGAATAGGGAGTCACTCAGAAACTAGTTCTTCCTGGAGAACCAACAGATATTTTGATATAAAACCATCTATTGCATATGATAAATGCAATGATAACAGCAGAAGAAACGACTCTCTAAGAAATGAAAAAGACAGGTAAAGACAATGAAATGACAGTGTGGCTGTGCTTGGGGACAAATAAACAGATCAGCTTGACAGCAGCATAGACTTGTTGGTAAGGTAAGACTAGGAGATGTGGCTGAAAGGACATTTTCATTCATATGTTAAGAATTTCATACTCTGTCGTCTAGGCCAGTGATGAAGAACATTTTAAAGCTTTCAATGATACAAACAGACCCTGTGGTATGTGTGCCATAGGTTTTGCCACAACTGTTCTGGGCATTACGTGTGTGTGTGTGTGTGTGTGTGTGTGTGTGTAGGAGAGATAAAGGAATCAAGAATTTATATGAGATGTGTGCTCAAATTGTGAATGCTTAAATTAAAAAAAAATCATTACAGTAAAAGACACATTTCCATTAGTCCTCCTTGAAATACTCCCACTTATCTTGAACACATTTACCTCATCATTCTTGCCAGTTTTTAAAGCAGTTCTGGAAGTCCCCTTCAGTAAATATCTCAGGGAATCATGGAAATTTTTTTTAAAAGGCGCATTACAGAGGGTGTGTAATGCCCACATTTATTTTTTAGTATTTTTTTGATGAATTATTAATTTTAATTTTGTGGCTTTTATTATATTAATAATATGTATTTAACAAAAAATGAAATATCAATAAAATAAAAGTTTTTAATGTGCAATGAGTGTGCAGAATAAACATCAACATTTTCAACCTCAGCTCTTTACCTGCTTAAAAGATTTAAAAAATAACAGCAGAAATAAATTCCTATGTGAAGTACAATGCAAATACAAACAAATCTACCACAGAAATAATCTTTGCTTCAATTATCACACCTAAGGCCGTCTTCACACATGATAACACCGTATTCCATATACCAGTCTCTCTTACAATGACAGCACATGTGCTTAGTTTTCTTTTCCTGTTTGTTAGGCCATACTTGCCACTTTTCTTTTCTTACTCTTTTTTCAGGAGCTTCCTATTATGTTATGCAATGTATACTTAGCAGGAAAATGAAATATTAATAAAATAAAATATCAATATATACTAAGTGTTCAGAATAAACATTTCCTACATCAACTGTTTGCTTACTAAATCTAAAAAGTGCAAACAGAAATAAATTCCTCTGTGAACTACAATGAGAATACAAATAAAACTTTACCACAAAAATAATCTTTACTTTAATTATCACACCTAAGGCAGTTTTCACACATGAATTTCACACAGCATATTTTTTACACAAGTATCATTTGGACTGATAGGACATGTGTTTTGTTTTCCTGTCTTCTTTGGTAGGGCATACTTGACATCTTGCTGTCTTCCTGTTTTCTTCGGAGGTTCTTGCAATGTTTCACCTGTCTTTTCACCATTTCAGAGTTCTTTTGTGGAGTTCTTTGGGCAGATACATATTGTTCTTCCTCTGTTATAATTGAGCACTTATCAATTAGAATCCTGATCCTCTGAGAAAGTTTCTCCATGATATTTTTTATGTATTATTTTCTTTGTAAACTATGAAACTATTTATGCATGATATGTTCAGAATTCAGTAAAACACAACCATTGGCCAATGCTTTGTGTTTTGAGTGACATTCTAGTTGCTGCATAACTTGTCAACAACATTTACCGTACATTTCATTTTGTTATGGAATGTGACCATTTCTGCCTTCATCTGTGTTGAGGATTCACTATCAATCTTTTTGTTTGTTTGTTTGTTTGATTTTTTGAGATAGGGTCTCACTACCTATTCCAAGCTAGCCTTGAACACATGATGTAGCACCAACTGACCTTGAACTCACAGGATCCTACTGCCTCAGCCCACCGTGTGCAGGGTTTACAGGTGTGCACCACCATGCCCAGCTTCACTATCAATTTTATCATCATGATGTTATGTTGACAGTGTCAGTACTACTATTTCTTCACCATATAGGAGGCCAATGTTATGTTTTTCTAAAATCCAAAGACTATACCATACATTTCTCTATTGTGAAATTGAGATTTTTTTTTTTTAAGAATCTCAGCATTGTTCTTGCAAATAGCTCCTGTGCTGATCAACTGGTATTTTTTTAGTAAATGTAACATCAATGGGAAACTTGTCAACCAATTGTCAAATGTGACATTTGGGTTACTTTTTGAAATAGATCCAACAAGTCTGTTCACAACATCATACAGTTTATTACTACACAAATAAAGACCTGGTGACTGAGTTCCAGGATAAGTTTCTAAATTCAAGGTGTAAAATGTCTTCACATTTACCAGGGCATATGTTTTTATACTGCATTTGGAAGGTTTATTTGGCATATATTGCCAAAACCTTCACAACCACAAAATGATGTAAGTTGTCAATTGCCATATATTCAGATGATGTATAAATTTCTTGACAGTTTGAAACAAAGCTTTAAAAAAATGAATGAATAGCTGCCAAATTTCAAGATCTTTTTCTTATTTCTTTCTTGGCACATCTTTTTGTCCTCAAAATATAGGCAATTTTGTTCTAAGAAAATCTCAACACCTCATCTGTCATTTCTCCATAAATCCTTTAGATTCTGACAATTAGAATGATAAAGTCCTACTATGAAAGCTTTCAGAGCTGATAGTGAGGTATCATGATAAATATAGTGTTGAATATTACTATGGCTCAGATAGAAGGTTTTACTTATATTTGTTATTAGAGTATTTCAAAATATCTTGTAGAATATAGTCCATTATAATTTCCAACATTGAGTTGTTGTGTTGGCATTCAGTCCAATAGATTTCATGTCTGGTAAGAATCTAATAACTTTTCCTGACCTAGTTCTAACGTTGGATCATTTAGGTATATGTGACCACTTTTAGCATTTTGATTGGTAAAATATTTATTTACATTACTGTCTTCATCCTTACCTGAATCAAAGTCTACATTCTATACATCTATATCTTGCCAACTTCTTTGTTTACATTATCCAGGTCATCATCCATAGCTGAATCACCCAATGATACACTGTCAACCTCCTTCCAAAGTTATAAAAGTGGATTATCATGTGAAACTGTACTGAATTGGGCTAATTGTACAAGAAAAATAAAAGAAAATTTAATAAAAACTATAAATACACAAAAATGTAACACAGTGCATACTGTCAGGAAAAGTCACCCATTTACACTTTGACACATGTGCACATACCTTGCCATTCATTGTATAAAGTGGGTGAACACAAAGATTGCTTCCTGTGTTCTCTTAGCACAACTATTGAGATGCACAGCTGGCTACTCTGTGTTGCTGAAGTACATATTTTCATTAGAAAAATGTGGTTGGGTGTATTTTGCCCACATGACACTTCTTTGGCAAAAAAAAAAAAAAAAATTAGTGAATGCTGCTTCTCATTACCATGCAGTGGAAAGGCAGGCTCATAAAACCATTACAAAATGTCCTCATCCATCTTATTCACCTGGCAACTTCTGGCTCTTCCAGATAGTCAAAATGATCATGAAAGGTACATGTTTTGATTTGACTCATGATAGTAAGTCTGCTACAAAGTCCAAGTAAAGACATTCAATAAAAGACTTCCAGAACTGCTTCAGAAACTGGCAAGAATGTGTGTTCAAAGCCAGAAAGGAGTATTTTGGGGGATATTAATGGCACTGTGTCTTCTGCTATAATAATTTATTTCAAAAAATAAGTATTCATCATATATTTCAACCATATCCTGTAAGTTTCACAGCAATGAGTTTGAACTAGATTTTGCAAAGATCATTTGGTAGCAATGAGTAAGGTTTTTAAAAGAATAGTGGAAGAGAAGGTGAAATAGAAAATGTTTGTTAGTTTCTTAGACAATATGCACTTTTGGGTATAACTGAGCAATCCAAGCAATTCCCCATGCAAACCTAAAATACAGAAAAGTCATGAAAGATGGGGAGATGGAGAATATTCAATGAAATTTTAGGATCAAAGCAGAAAATGTTATTGAGGTAATTTTACTTTCAAATGGGAATACTCCAGATATTGAAGTTTTGCAATTGAAGTTTTGCAAATGTAAATGATATTTTTAAATATTTTTTCATTGGAAGTACAAACTTGGCTTTGGTATCAACAGAATGTTTAGTGTTTTTCCTTGATATGAGTTACAAAAGGGACTTATCATACAGGTTGATTTTCTGGGCAAAATCTGGACAATGGAATATTTACTTTGTTTATATAAGTAGTTTGAACTGAAATTCACCTTATTATAAAAGCAGAAACAAAATTATAGGTGATTATTATTTTAGTAAGTAGTTAAAATTTAAAAAGTTCAAAGTTTTATTGTTGTTGTTTATTCAACTAAGGAAATTGTACAAGACAAAACAAGAATAAAAACATCCTATTTTCTAGGGAATATACTACTTATATTACATCATATGTAAAAGAGAAAAATACAAACTTTAATACTTCTCTCTCAAAGTTGTTTTATTTGTGGATTTTTTTAATGTAAGAATTTGAAAACTCAAATTGGTTGTATTATCTATATACAAAAGAAGTTTCAACAAATAAATGTATACAGCTCCTGTGGATTTTTTTCTATGTTCTTTTTAATACTTAGGAGCACTTTATCTGGTACTTATTGTAGTTTTTGTGAATTTGCATAGAGCTTTTGTCTATTTGGTGTGTATTAGGAACTTAATATACACAATGGAATTGGAGTAACTGGAGAGGTTATATATATTAAATTTTTAAAAACATATTTTAAATGATTAATAATAAATTATTTTAAAGAAATTTTTCTTTTCCTGTTCACTAATTGCAATCTTCTCTTCCATATCTGAAATTCTGTCCTCACATTGGCTCATTCTGCAGCACAAACTTTCTCTTTTTTAAAGTTAATTTTATTGGTACATTTTAGGTATACAATATAAGGACATTCATCATTGGAAAAATGCACCTTTACATAATCTCTCTTGGTTTTTATTTTTCCCCATTCCCTACCCTCCCTGCAACCCCTCCATTCCTCCCTATTCACAAAAATTTTGTTTCCATTTTTCCATTTTCTCATATTGATTTCATTCCCTTCTTTCCTTTCCCCTACCCCACTTACTTCCCCTTCCCCTTTGACTCCTTTCTTTCTATTTCACATTATCTATTATACCTTTTAGTCCTTATTTACACTTTCAGTTTCTCACAGTAGAGAAACTATTCAATATTTACATGTGTCCTATTTATTTCTCTTAAGAGTATTGTCACAATGTTCATCCATTTAGCTAAAAATGTCTCTAATTTCTCATTTTTTATGGCTGAATAGTACTCCATTTTATTTTTTTAAAAACACCATATTTTCTTTATCCCATCTCCAATTGATGGGCCATTGGGCTTCTTCCAAGTTTTAGCTATTACAAATTGTGCTGCTATGAACATGGGTGTGTGTGTATCTCTATGGTATGATTCTTTTAATTCTTTTGGGAAGATACCCAGCAGGGGAATAGCTGGGTCAAATGGGACTTCCAGTCCTAGTTGAGGTATCTCCATACTGATTTCCACAGTGGTTGGATGAGTCTGCACTCTAACCAGCAGTGGAGCAGTGTTCCTCTTTCCCCACAGCTCTGTGAGCATTTCACATTGGTTGATTTCATGAGAGCAGCCATTCTTTCTGGGGTGAGGTGGAATCTCAGTGTTGTTTTCATTTGTATTTCTCTAATGACCAGTGATGCTGAAAGTTTTTTCATATGTTCATTTGCTATTACTACTTCTTTGTCTGAAAAATGTCTGTTCATTTCAGATGCCCATTTTTGGATTGGGTCCTCAAATTTGGGAGGTCTGATCTTTTTAGGTTCTTTATAGATTCTAAATAGCAGACCTTTGTCTGAGGAACAGTAGGAGAAAATTTTTTCCTGAGTTGTGTGTTGACTCTTCACACTGTTGGTGGTTTCTCTTGCTCTGCAGAAGCTTTTTAATAAGACAAGATCCTACTTGTTGATTGCTTGTGCTAGTTCATGAGTAAGTGAGGTTTTGTTCATAAAATCGTTTCCTACACCAATGTCTTCAAGAGTTCTACCTAACCTCTGTTTGAGCAGGTTCAGCATTTGTTTTAATATTTAGATTTTTAATTCATTTTTATTTTAGTTGAGTGCATGTTGAGAGATATAGGTTTAGTTTTAATCTTTGGCAAGGTGAAACCCACTTTTTCCAGGACCATTTATTAAAGAGGCTATCTTTCCTCCATTGAAGGCATTTGGCTCCTTTGTCGAAGATGAGATGACTGAGTGTGTCTGGAGTATTTCTCTATCTTCTAATCTGTTTCACTAGTCCTCACATCTGTTTCTTTGCCAGTACCATGCAGTTTTTATCACAGTAGCTTTGTAGTATAGTTTCAAGTTCAGGGTTGTGATACTCTCTCCATGTTTCTGTTCCTAGAATTGCTTTTGCTATTCTAGGTCTCTTCTAGTTTGAAATGAATTTTTGGATGGTGTTCTCAAGGTCTGTGATGTATGCTGCTGGAAAATCAATTGAGATTGAATTGAACCTAAATAGCAGTTTTGGAAGTATGGCCATTTTCAGTATGTTGATTCTTCCTACTCAAGAGCAAGGGATGTCTTTCCATTTTCTGATATCATCTCCAATCTCTCTTTTCAGAGTGCTACAGTTTTCAGAGAAGAGGTCTTTGATTTCTTTTATTAGGTTGATTCCTAGGAATTTTTTATTTCGGTTTTTTGGATGCTATTGTGACAGGAATTGTTTGACCTATTTCTATCTCAATGAGTCTGTTGTACGTGTAGAGGATAGCTATTGATGTTTGCATGTTGACCTTGTATCCAGCTACTTTACTGAATTTGGTTATTAAGTCTAGAAGACTTTTGGTGGCATTCTTGGGGTCTTCTATATAGCATATCATATCATCTGCATTTCCTATCATATTTCATTTTTTTGGATACTATTGTAAAAGGAATTTTTTCCCAAATTTCTCTCTCAGTGAGTTTGCTATTTGTGTATAAGAAGGCTATTGCTTTTTGAGTGTTGACCTTATATCCAGCTACACTACTGAATCTGTAAATTAAGTCTAAAAGTCTTCTGGCTAAGTTTTTTGTGTCTTCTATGTAAAGTATATCATCAGTAAATAATGACAACTTAGCTTCTTCCTTTCCCATCTTTATTCCTTTTATGTCTTTCTCTTTTCTAATTGCTGTGGCTAATGTTTCCAGAACTATATTGATCAGGAGTGGTGATAGTGGGCATCCTTGTCTTCTTCCTAATTTTAGTATGAAACTTTTTGGTTTTTGACCATTTAGCATGATGTTGGCTATTGGTTTTTCATAGATAGCCTTAAGCAGGTTGAGATAAATACCTTCTATTTCAATTTTCTATAGAGTTTTTGTCATGAATGGGTGCTGGATTTTGTCAAATGCCTTTTCTGCATCTATTGAGATGATCATATGGTCTTTGTCCTTGACTCTGTTAATATAGTGTATTACATTTATTGCTTTATAAATGTTGGAGCATCCTTGTATCCCTGGGAAAAATCTGACTTGGTCAGGGTGTATGATCTTCCTGATGACCCTTCGTATTCTGTTTGCCAGTATCTTGTTGAGGATTTTTGCACCTATGTTGATTAGGGTGATTGGCCTGTAGGTCTCTTTTTGGTTTGGGTCTTTCCCTGGTTTTGAAATCAAAGTAACACTTGCTTCCAGGAATGAATTTGGAAGTCTTGCTTCCCTTTCAATTTCCTTGATGAGTTTAAAGAGTAATGGTGATAGTTCTTCTATAAATGTCTTGCAGAATTCAGCAGTGAAGACCTGGGCTTCTCCTTGTTGGTAAATTTTTTATTACATTTTCAGTTTCACTCATTGTAATTGGGGTGTTCAGAATTTATATTTTTCATTTAACTTTCACAATTTGTATGTACCTAGGAATCTGTCAATTTCTTCTGTGTTTTCCATTTTATTAGAGTACATGTTTTTGAAGTAGGTATTGATGATCCCCTGGATTTCTGCTGGGCATGTTGTGACTTCACCTTTTTTGTTCTTAATTGCAAGAATTTGAGTCTTTTCTTTCCTTTTTTAAAAATAAGGTTGGCTAAAAGATTATCCATTTTATTTATTCTTTCAAAAGACCAACTCTTTGATTCATTAATTTTTTGTATCATTCTCTTAGTCTCTATTGCATTGATTTCTGCTCTGATCTTTATAATTTCCTCTCTTGTATGACCTTTGTTTTTATTATTCTCTTCTTTTTCTAGGAGCTTGAGGTTCTGCATTAGGTTATTTATCTGAGTTCTGTTTTCCTAATATGAGCATTCACTGCTATGAATTTCCTACATAGAACTGCTTTCATTGTGTCCCATAGATTCCTGTATGTTGTGCTGGCATTATTATTTACTTGCAGAAAATGTTAATTTCTTCTTTAATTTCCTCTGTGACCCAATGGTTGTTTAGGAGGGTGTTATTCAATTTCCATGTGTTTGTGGGAGTTTTGCCATTTCTTATGTTATTGAATTCCAATTTTATTGCACTATGGTCTGATAATATACAGGAGGTAATTTCAATTCTTTTATATTTACTTAGACATGTCCTATGAGCTAGCATGTGGTCTATTTTGGAGAATGACCCATGTGCAGCCAAAAAGAATGTGTATTCTGATTTTGTGGGGTAGAACACTGTAAATATCTATTAAGTTCATTTGTTCAACAGCTTGGTCCATTTCTAGAAATTTGCTGTTAATTTTTTGTCTAGATGATCTGTCTATTTGTGATAGTGGGGTATTGAGGTCCTCCACTACAATTGTATTAGTGCTTATTTGATTTTTCATGTCCATTAGTATTTGGTTTTTGTATAGTTGGAGGCATTCATATTTGGTGCATATATATTTAGGAGTGTCATCTCTTCCTCTTGGATTGCTCCTTTCACAAGGATGTAGTGACCATCTTTTTCTTTCTTAAACAGTTTTGGTTTGAAATCTACTTTGTCTGCAAATAAGATTGCTATGCCTGCTTTTTTCTGTGTTCCTGTTGCATGGAGAACTGTTTTCCATCCTTTTACTTTCAGTCTACGAATTCCTTTTTGAGTTAGGTGTGTTTCTTGTATACAGCATATAGCTGGATTTTGCTTCTTAATCCATTCTGTCAGTCTATTTCTTTTGATTGGTGATTTGAGGCCATTAACATTAATAGCTATAATTGATAGATATTAACTCATCCTTGTCATGTTTTACTATTGTTGCTCTTTTATTTCTTATTTTTTCTCCCTTTCCCTTTAGAGTCTTACCTTTCCTGGTGGCTTCCCTCTGTTGGGCCTCATGAAGTTGTGACCTTCATTGTCTTATTCTAGGATATTATTTAGAATTGTTTGGAGTGCAAGTTTGGAGTTTATGAAATTTCTCAGGTGTTCTTTGTTGTGGAAGTATCTAATTTCCCCATCGATTTTGAAAGATAATTTTTCAGGATACAACAGTATAGGTTGGAAGTTATTGTTTTTAGGGCTTGAAATACTTCACTCCAGGTTCTCCTTGACTTGAGGGTTTGTGTTGAGAAGTCTGCTGTGATTCTGATGTGCTTTCTTTGTAGGTGATTTGTTTTTTTTCTCTCTAACTGCCTGTAGGATTTTGTTCTTCTGTTGGGTTTCTGGGATCTTGACTATTATATGTCTAGGTGTAGATTTTCTTTTGATCATGGCTAGTTGGAATTCTATATGTCTCACTTATCTGTATGTCCAATTCTCCACCTCTGTCTGGGAAGTTTTCTACTATTACTTCTGTGAACATTTTTTTTTTATGTCAATAGTACTTTCTCCTGTTTTTTCTTGTACTCCTATCCATCTCGTGTTATTCTTCTTTGCATCATCTAGCAGCTGCTGGATGGATTTCTCCTGGTTCCTTACTATTTTGAAGATATCTCTGTTTTCATGATCATTAACTGCAATCCTGTCTTCTATATCTGATAGTCTATCTTCAAATTCCCTTAATCTGCTCTGCATGCTTTCAATGGAGTTTTTAATCTCCTGAATATCTGTTTGAATCTGTTTCATGGCTTCCATTTCTTTCTTATGTAGGGTGATCATGGTTTCCATTTCTTTCTTATGCTGGGTATTCTTGGCTTCCAGCATGTTTCTGAGCTCATCTATTTTTTTAATCTGTTTCTGTTCTAGAGCTTCTAATCATGTCTTTCTCTCTGCTCACCATCTCTGTAGTTATCTGGGAGATTATTTCTGCTTTGAATTTTTCTAGAGCCTCATTCATCTGTTTTGTTACTTCTTGTGCTATCAATTCAGGGTGTCCAGGTGGTTCATTATCAGACTTTTCCACCTCATTTCCCCAAGAATTTGCCTTTTGTGGGGCGTAAGTCTGAGTTTGTACCTTGCTTAAATGTCTTCTCATTTTTGTTTTTGGTACTGTCCTTGGTTTAGTTCCTGGGTTGATACTTTGAAGTTGCTTATTGTTAAGTATCTTTGTTGATGTATTTAGAACACTTATGGAATGACTGCTTCTCAGAGGTGTCTTCCAGATATAGCTGGTCTTTAGGTTTAGAGTCTCTAATGGCTTTGAGGCCATCTCATTTTCATTATACCAGGAAGGACAACCGATTAGACCAATAACATCACCTTAGCCCAAGTGATACAACCAGCAACACAATACCATCAAGTACCTCTTAGAAAATGACAATTTGTAGTATTTATTAATCTGTCACCTTTAACTGTGTGAATTAAATCAAAATCAAGGACCAACCCAACATATATTTATAGTGAATAAACTCTTGAATATAGCAACTTTACCCGTTGGGATGGGGAGTTAAAAGGAGTTGGGGAGGGAGGAATAGGTAGGTAGAAGGATAGGGCAAGGTTAGCATTGAGGCCAGAGGACACAGTCAAGAGAAGGAAAGAGAAGAAAAGAAAAATAAAACAGAAATACTGATTATGGCCAGAACAGAACACAAAGGGGAGATGAAGAGCAATGTGGGACAGCAAGGAAGGCAGAGAGAGAGAGAGAGAGAGAGAGAGAGAGAGAGAGAGAGAGAGAGAGAGAGAGAGAGAGAGAGAGAGAGAGAGAGAGAGAGGAGCAAAGAAAGAAAAAAGAGAAAAATAAAAATTTTAAAAATAGAAAAGAGGAAAAAATTAAAAATAACAAAAAATAGTGGTAATTTTGAAAATAACAAAAGATAAAAATGAAGGGCCTCCTTCAGGGTATGTCTCTGTTGTCACATTAGACAATGTGGGCAGCAGTGTGCAGTTATAAGTCAATGAGTCTCAGCAAGCCAGTCACAGACACGTGAGATTCAGGAAGATTTCTGTCTGGAAGTCCCAACTTGAGCTCCCTCTCCTCCTGCAGGGTTTAACTCTGCAAGGTTCTATTGCAGGTTCCAGCTGCCCTTCCCCTGAAGATAGTCCAGGTTCTGATGGGAGGTCATGATCCCTCCAATTTAGCAAGCACGTTGGGCTGGTGTGCCTTTATTCCAGAGATTCTCTTCACTTTTCCAGTGAGCTTCAGTTTTCATCAGGGAGCCTGAGAGAATCCCTCTCTGTGTTGTTCACTTCTGCAGCTCATGACAATGGCCTTTATGTCCCACTGTGGGTCTGTAGTGTGGAACCAAGTAGTTGCACAGCCAAGAGGCCAGAGGCGGGGGTGGGGGGGGGAAGAGACACATTATTGAGAAGGTGTGCAACTGAGAATGATCACTCTATGTATCATTGTTACTATATGTATAAAGTGTGAGCTTTGTAAAGCACTGTAGAAGGCACTTATGCTTTTTGTTTTATTCAAGATGCTTAACACCTTGTCATGGTAGATGTTATAATTCACATTTTATTGATATTTAAACGAAATTCCAAATGGGTCACAGATATTTCCATGTTTACTCAACTAGCAAATGACGGAAACAGAAATCCAACCGAGATACTATTCTTTTTGATAAGGTATGAATTACCTATTTCCTCATTAAATGATAAGAGGAACCGTTAGTGTATTGGGCTGACAGATATTTAGCAGAAATGATGTGCCCATGTAAAGCTGCAGTTTTTCTCAGAGAAATTACACAGGTGGAGACTCTCTGGATGAATAGTGGAGCTCCAAACTGAGAAAAGAGGCCACAGCAAAGTGGCTGTTGACCAAATGTGTCTTTATTAGACTTGGGGCCTCTTTCATAAGAATTACTATGACCAGATCTGTGGGGGGCCTTGCCCCCCCCACTAGAACTCTTGAGTGCCTTTTACGGGCATGTCTAAGCCTGCTGCAAGTCTACCCGGCAACAAGGAAGTAGCCCCAGTACCCTCCCCTTGCTCCCTCCCTCTAGCCCTATGGTATATATGCTGTAGCAGCTTCCGCAATAAACGAGACTTGATCAGAAACCTGTCTTGTCTCCATCTCTCATGTCCCCTGTCCTTTGTCATTCTCACTCCCCCTCTAGGGTCTCCATTGACTTACCCACGGGACAGGACACAGATCAAGAGATATTGCAAGGGTTCCTTTATAAATATTTTGGCATATTTAGGAAATGAGCCTATGATGAATGATGGTGACAAAAAGATTGACAGTTTAAGACTGCAATAATACCTAGCACCTAGTGATACAATGACTTAGAGGTTTATTCAATTTTAATTTTTTATTCATACTTGTTTGCAGTACATAACGATCTGTTCCTCATGGGAAGTTGATACACATATATAACACATATAATGTGTTTTTTTCAACCCTTCTCCTCTGCTTCCCCTCTTCCTTTATCTCTTAGTCCCCTTCCCTCTTACATAAGATCTATCTCCTGTATTCTCTAATGTTTTATTTTGCTCTTTATTTATAATTCAGGTTTCTCATATAAGAGAAACCATATGAAATTCAAGTTTGTGTGTTGGATTTATTTCACTGAACATTATGGTCTCAAAGTGCATCCAGTTTCCTACAAATGACTCAAGTTTATCCTTCTTTATGGTAGTCTAGTACTTTCAGTAGCTAATATAAGCATACCAAATATCACCTTAATATAAAGAGCTAACTTGAACAAATTATTTCAGAAGTTTTTGCTTTAGTTTTAAATTCTATACCTGCAAAAGTTATTAAATTTTAATGAGATATTTTAGTGTGTTTTTAAATAAAAAACATTTAAATAAGAATATAAAATAATTAATGTGAATTTTGTTATTCTAGTACAGCATAGAAAAAAATGAAAGAGAAGACAAATGAAGAAAGAAATTTTTCTACCACATATCAAAATGTTTTATAAGGCTCCAGAAATGTGGCACTGTTCAGAGTAATAAATTATTGAACAATCATATGGATGATGATATTGGTGAGATTTTAAATTTGCGTGGAAAGATGTACTGGTCAATAGCTGTGCTAGAGCAAACATCTATTGATTGAAACAAAGGTAAATCTTTATCCCAATACAAAAATAAAAATAAATAAATGAGTCTACATTAGAAAATGAATTTAATTTACTCAGAAACAATATAGAAGAACAGTATTGATAATCCTTTTCTTACTAAGCTTGACAGGAAAGTATAAAAGTATAAATACCAATACAAGTCATTAAGATGATAAGATATAAATATTTTAAAAACATAAAATTCCCCCAGGTTAGTAAGAAGTAAAAGGTTAATAGTTTCATCATAAAAAGAGATCTTACCATCAACTCCATATAAAAATATTTGAAGTGGTGATGAGTAGGCAAATCATAGACTAAGAGATAAAACTGTCTGTGGACATAAATTGTGTTAATTTTATGAGTGATTATAGAAATATATTTTAAGAGCACAAATTAGAAGCAGTTTCATCTGTCAGAGTCTTAAAAGTGAAAACAAGTGAAATAGAGATGTATGCAGTGTCAGAAAATCTGTGGGAAGCGAGTTAATCTCAGATACTCTTGGGGTTTGGTACCATCCTTTGGAAGGCAGAACTATTAAATTTTGTAAAGTTGCATGTTGTTCAACTTCAAAATTCTACTTCTGCGAATCTCTTCCAGGAATACCACTATCATAGTATTAAAACACATATGATGATATTAATATAAAAATGAGAATACTCACTGCACCATACTTTTTAGCAGAAAAAGTCTTAAGATAATTTGTATATAAAGAAATACAGGAGTATGTTCAAATGTTGGTCCATCCAACTATTTAATTAAAATTGAATTCAGCTGAAAGTATCAGGAGACACAGCCACACACACACAGGCACACGCGCACACACACACACGCACATTAAAATAGATGGTACAAGATAGATGTTTCCTTTCCCCTTTTGTGAATAGAAGTGTTGGTATGCCATTTCAGCTTAAGGAAGTTCTTGAGGACCCAGACTACCCATTTCACTGCCCTACTATTAATGTGATATGATTTTTCCTCATTCTCATGGTCCATCTTAGAAGTAACCACATTCAAAATGTAGACTGAAGCAATATATTAAGAGAAAAAATGGTAAGGGATGGGAACATTCCATTTTTTAAGGAAAGACTTGGCATCTGCAAGAAGATGTCTCTTTACATCTTAATTTTCTGAAGTTTGCTTTGTGAAGCTTAACATGATGTCTATTGTTTTTATTCTTAATGGTCATTTGATCATCTAAAGGTTATATTACTTTACACAAAGTGATAGCACATTTTGCTGAAAAGATAGCAGTCTGACAAATATACTGCAAATAAATTAGTCATTCATGTACGTCTTTGAAAGAATGATTTTAAAATATAATTGGGTTAAAAAACTACTTTTGGAAACATTTATATCATGGCTTGTCTTTGATTTATTTTGCCAATTAATAAAGTGGTAATAGTAAGGACTTCATAGAGTCATCTTAAACAGTAATCTATGTGCAAATGATAAAATATATGGGTTCATCATTATTACAATGGTTGTCTAAAATACTAATGTGGATATTCTGCCTTTTTAATTTTTATGCATTTTGGCATAATGGAATGATCACTAGGTCAGGGAACAATAGTCTTTTACTTCTTACACTAATTAGTTGGAATATTTGAGGGCAAGTTATAAGACCTCTCCAAATAGCAGATTTCTCCTTTGTCAAAATGTGATGTAAAAAATGCTTCAGTGTTAGAACCTTGTTCAAATTCAAATTTTTCCCTCAGTAACTTGTTGAGTTTTGTGACCTTAGAGAAGTCCCAGAAACATTACAAAGCCTCTGTTTTCTCTTCTGTGAAGTGAAGATTACTATCGACTGAACATCTAATGTTTTAAAGAAATTATACTTAATAAAGTATTAGTAATAGATAATTATAAAGTAATAAGTTTAATAAATAGTTCTTTTGTCTCTTTGAGTCTTGATGTACTTATAGCAAATTAAAAATGTAAAATGGATATCTTATTCTACATAATATGGAATTTCTATCCAGTCAAGATATTCCCATTTAATAAAGAAACACAAATCAGTAAATATATAATATAGATCAAGAGGTGGTTGAATAAAATCAGTAAGAGAACATAATTGGAGGGGTGTATGAAAACGTTTCTTTTGTGGCAGCATATATTGTTAGCTTTCTTTAGAAGAGGTACTTTCAATAGCAGAAAAATTGTGTTTTTTTAAGTCCCTGGGGGGACATTCATAGTGTCTTTCTCTCCTTTCTCTTTAAATATGGCATAAGATTCTGCTTTTGATATAATGGCTCTGGGCAAGAGAAATGCGTCTCTGATCCTTGGGGCACCTGATACATCTATCCATCCCTAGAGAAGGACGGATCAGAGTTAAGTATGACTCACAAAGGGCAAGGTAGAGTTGAGACTCTGCTTATAAAGCACTGGATCTGGATCAAGAGAAGAGGACCTAGAGTACTTAAGGAAGCAGTGAGTCCTCTTTTTTTTACTGACGGCAAATGTGCAGGACATAATTGTCAGTTCTGGGGAAGATGTAGGAAAATACATTCAGAAGAGATAGGAGGGAAGGTCGGACAAAAGGCAGACAGGTAGAAGGACAGTTTGAGGATCTTTTGTATACAGAGGTGATCATTTATTCATCTTTAGAGGACTGAATAAATGTGCTCATATAAGCAATTCTTTATAAAGTTGAGGAGATGGAGCCTTATAAATATTATTTACTTACAATTACACAGAAAAGAAGTTGAAGTCGCCGTTCATGTTCCAATTACCTGGCTCAGGGTTTTCCAGATTGTCCCTTTATGGCCTTGACAATCTCTTCTCTTTTCCAAAGGTATCTGCTACCTACGTAATTAGGGAATGTGTCATTTAAAACTCAGGATACTAGGAGTTTACCAGAGTAAAGACAAGCCTGTGATATAAAAAAAAATCAATAACATCAATAAAATAACATCGATAAAACATAAAGAAACTTTTAAATATGTATTTATCTCATTTGAATTCTTCTGATTTTTTTACTGATGAAAAATTTAAACTTATGAAATTTCCTCCATTCCCCCATCTTTTCATGTTCACCAGATAAGCAAAATGACTGATGTTAATATCAATGGAATTTTAAGTATTCTTCTTATTACTCTCTATTTCATATGAGAGTTTCATTTGATAATAAAGAAAACTCAAAATACATAGAAAAATATAACAAATATAGGTAAGACTAAGAAACTGAAAAGGAGAATATGGAAAATTTTAAGTAAGAGTAGGATTTCACTTATATTTTAATACTGTTTCAAATTTAAATTACTATAAACCAGCAAAAATAGCATCACTGCTGTGAAGATTTGGCTTTAAAGTTTATTGAAAGGATGCTAATAAGTCATCAAGCATTGGCTTAACAATAGCAGAATGATACCACTTAAATGTTGAATAATTGATTTTTTAATTTCTTTACACAAATTGTATTTTACCTTTTTTTCTCTGTTATGTCTTTCCTTGACACTTCTAGGATTGTTTTGATTGGATAATTAATGGCATAATTGTTTATTTTAAAGTGATTCCTGTTTCAGAATACTCTAAAAAACATTATTATGCAAAATAAAGAAGAGCACTTCAACAATTAACTGTTAAGTTCTGGTGTAAATTAAGGTGTTATACAGGTAGATAAATGAATCTGTCACATATATAATTGCCAGGCAAAGTGGTTACACTTTTAGCCATTTTCATCTGTTTGGTAATGCAGTTCTCCATTCCAAAATGATAAATCATCATTTGTTAAGAAACAGGTATTCTGGCCGGGGATTTAGCTCAGTGGTTCTGTCGCCTGACTCGCAAGCGTAAGGACCCGAATTCGATCCCCAGTACCAAAAAAAAAAAGAAGAAGAAGAAAGAAACAGGTATTCCTTCTGTAGCTGAGGAATATGCTTTCCCTTCTTTGTGTAAGACTATTCCAGGGTTTCAGGGAGAGAAAACAGGTGGAGCAGACTCTCAGTGGTATAACAAGTCTTTTCTCCTTCTATGATCCAGGCTCCTGGTGGATGATTTGTAATTATTCACGGGCCAAACTAGTTTGAAGGGAAGAAATTTTCATGCCTTAGATGACATGTAGTCACAGCTGAATACCAGAAACTCAGAAAAAGTAACTCTTGAGGTAGCAGAAGCTGAAATCTGTGTGAAATGTGCAAAGAAAATGTTTTAAGCACAGGTCACCTCTAAATTGTCACCTACTGCTTTTATACTGTGTCTACAGGGATCCTCTGATTTTAATGTTTAAATGAAAGGCTTTTCTTTCCTTTTTCCCCCTTTTCCTTCTTTTTATTTATTCTTTGCCTGCCAAAATGACAGTAACACAAATGTTTTCATGGGCTAATTAATACAGTTTCTTGATAAACCCATGATACACCCTGAAAACAAATGATTTAGCAGTCTGCCTTTCAGCAAGCTGCAATTAATTGAAGAGCCTGAGGCTAGGTAAGCTTTGATACTTAAATGTCAGCACTTGGTTCATGAGTTCTATTTACATAATCTGTTTACTAATTGCTGACAGTGCATATTCATGATACTGAGCCTCTAACAGTCTGGCTTTTAAGTCAACTTTCCCTTCCACCTTACCAGCTAAAAGAAAAGAAAGCAACAACCAGCTAATGAGGAGGCAAAGGGGTGAGGTTCCTTGATTTGACTATGAGTGAAAATAGCTGTTTTGAGGGATCAGTGTCCCCCAAATCACTGTGCCCATCATTTTCCAACCTGCAATAAAATTTGAAAGTTTATGACATAAAGCATTCTAATCACATATTGGCTGTGAATGTTGAGAAATTCGGAAGTTGATATTTTTCATTTATTCCATTTGATGATTTTTCTTGGTGGAAGTTTTATTTGGAGAATTTATTTTATAGTTAATCTGTTCAGGAAGGGCAGGTGACAGAAAGTCTAGGAATGACTCTAACCAAAAAACAATTTTGAGAAATGAGGTAGGAAAATACCCAAATACATCATAATAGGCTATATTTAATGTTCCAAATGTTCATGAGGGCTGGATATTAGCTCACCAGTATAGTGCTCACCTGCATAGCACCTACAAACTCCACATTAGATCACAAGAATTACAAAAAAAAAAAAAAAAGATTACTTAAGGGAAAAAAACCAAAAACTTGCTATACTAAAGGAATATTTAACCATTTGGCAAGGTAGAAAATATCTCAAGGAATAAATGTATGTGTAAGGGGAAGTCATTTCCTTCCAGGCCCCTCCCAAAGGAGAAAATGGAGAAAATACCAAAAGGTAACATAAGATTTTTATTAAAATGTAGCATGGAGGAAAATGGAGAAAATACCAAAAAGCTAACATGGGATTTTAATCAAAATTTTGTTGTATGAAACCTGGTGATTACAGAATGTCATTTGAGGCCATAATAAGTGATCTAGAATTTATTACAATTAGATACACCTTCTTCTGCATAAGTTGATAGGCTTACTGTAGGAAATGGTCCAACAGTAGGAGAGTACAGAGGACACAAGCAGGAGCAAGGAGGAGGAGAAACATTTTCCAATGTGGTTTTTAAGCATTACAGCCACTAGAGATGTGAGCCAACTTCATGTACATATTTAATAAAATAATTATAACACAGCAGTTTGGCAAAAGATCTATGTGTTACATCTTCACTCATATTTGATGTCTTTCTTGAAATGTTCGCATAATTTTTTTTTCTGCTCCTTTACCCTTGTATTAATGTAGCTCAAAAGCTCTTCTTTGCCAGGAAGATTATATATTTAAATTTTTATTAAGAAAATAGTTTCTCACTCAGTATTTATACAGCCATTTTGACCAATATTAACTGCTATCTCTAAGACAAGAGGGCTTGGCAAGTATTGGAAAGCCCAAAGAATGAAGGAACTGGTGAACTTCATCAAAATAAAATTGAATTAGCAATTCAGTTCAGTAGTCAGGATGACTTGGAACTTGGGTAAGTGTGAAATACAAAAATAGCTGCCAAGTTACATTGTATGGGGATGCTTCCCTGTGCTAGGGATTTACTCTTTACAAGTGCCATTACACTACAGTCACATTCTTGTTTTCAATATACCATGCAGTTTCAGTTCTCTTTTAAGCATAGCATAGTCTGTCTTAACAGTCTTGTCTTTCCCATCCAAACCTCTTCCACTTATATACTCTCCACTCACCCACACCCTCCAAAAAGATTTGAGCACATTTGAAATTACACTTTTTACAATGCTATTTTAAAATGGTGAACATCTCTCTTTTTTTGCCTTTAAAATAGTCATCCTTATAAATTATACAGCCTATTCAAACTCCAGCACCACAAAAACATTTAGCGTATGTAATCTCTGATTATTACTTTCTCCAATAAGTAATTGTTGCAAATAAGTTTCAGCAAAGTAATTTAATTAGAAATTGAATGAATGGTTATTTGAAGCCAACATTCAAGTTTATTTTTGAAAATAGTGACATTTGTAATGATGAAGGAAAATGCATAGTAAATGACTATGGTAATTATTTAAAATAAAAGTGATATTTTATGAGGATCAGGAGGGAGGGAGTGGTTAGGGATAAAAGAGAAGGTAAAAATAATTGACATTTGTAGCAATAAGAAGTTAGACAGTGTTTCAGTGTACATTTGGGCATCTCCATGTGTTGCTCTCATTTATGGGAAAACTTTTCTTTATAACCAGTGCTCGCAGGAATGTGTAGCGCAAGAATTTAATCATTCCTTGGTGACATTCTGCACTCTGACTCAAAAGGGCTTCTTTAAATGCTAATGTGTCGTATTCCTTACAGCTGTTTCCTAGAGCACATTCCCTGAGTGGAATTCAGGCTGCTTCCTTAGTGGAAGATAATTTCCTGATTTTCATTCAGAGAAGCCAGATTTCTAGCAGGAGTCTCAGGTGAGACTCTCATTTTACAATTTACTTTTATCTCCTTGCTTAGAAACAGATCATATGATAGGATATTTTCCCCAGTCTTTTTTATTGCTGATTTGAAAAAGAACTCTAATACTGTTTAGATTTTAATTAGTCTCTAGAATATACATGAAGAAAATAATGGCCTCTGCAGAGTTAAATAGTCTTTTTGTCAATTTTAGTTCAGCTCTGTTACCAAAATGTTCTTTTGACGCTTGGTGTTATATCTTTAGGTGTACATTGCAGTTTGCTTTTCCCACATCTGTAAGATTGCTGATATCTGGTATAATGATCCTGGGTCCCTTTGGATTTCTGAGTTGAAAGTGATAAAAACCAATAAAATATAGCTCTGCCAAAAATGGATGTGGCACAGATTCCAGTTATATACAAGAGAACTTTCTAAGCAAAACGTATTTCTCTTATTTGTTGATTGAAATAGTGACACAATTTTTAACAAAGAAAAGAAAATCAATGTTTTCGCAAAAATAATTTCTCTTGAGACTGCTTGACATGTTTGCAACTTGCAAAAATGATGGATGTCCATTGTGAAATATTTCAGCAAGTAAACCTTTTATTTTCAATTAGATACAGATTTTTTTCTTTGTTTCTTTTCTTTCTTTCTTGTGTGTATCAATGACTGGACTTTGAGTCAGGACTCTGGGGGTTTGTTCTTCAACTCATGGCAATTCTGTGCATTTTGGAACTTCACTGTGTTCAATTTAACACTTTGTAGAACATTTTATTGCTTTTTAAATCTTTATGCAGGAATTTACCTTCTTGACAATGTTGAAAGCTCACTGAAAGTAGATCATGTCTTTAAAGTAATCATGCTTCAGGAAGGGTCACCAGAGAACTGGGTAAAAGAAAATATTCTGTAAGATGATGAAATGAATACATGAATCAGAGGAAAATGAGATGAAAGAAGAGTAGATAAATGAAGATAAATCTTTTTTATATAAAGATATCTAGTATATTTTATATCAATATGCAAATAAGGTGACTCTAATTTATTTGCTATTTTCTTCACTTGGACTCTAGCTTTAATGGTTTACTGTACCAATAGGATATTGAAATGATGTCATGGACTTCTGATTCTAGGTCATGAGAATCTCTTCACATTCTCCTGGGATTTCTGGAAAAAGTAACTCTCAAAACCCAACCAACATGACATGAAAAGCCCAGCCATATAAACAGACCAGCTACTGGTCTGAGAGCTGAGCCCCTAGCTGAAAACCTGCATCAATTTACAGTCATGTGTATCAAGATGAGTTAGATCAGGAGAGATAAACCATATAACAATTGACCAGGGGAAGTTTAATATGAAAAGGTATTACCTATGAAAGAAATTAGAGCAATAAGTGATTGATTAATATGAAACAAAGAGAATATAACGAATATAAAAATAGCAGATACAGTAGCAGACATTATATAGCATGATGTATAATAATCAATGTCCCCAGGGTTAATAATGAGTGTCAAAAGTAGAAACAGCTCCCCATTTCCTGGAGTGATTCCAGAAAACACAGAATATATGGGCATCCTATCTCTCAATGTCCTTTCTTATTTTTTATTTTTTTTTCTCACTTACTAACATGCCTTACATTCTCTGGATATTATCTCTGCTCTCTCCTTGCTCTACCATTCCTATCATCATAAATACATGCTATAATACATTGCCTGGTTTTAATTCCCTCGTGCCACATCCTGTGGCTCCTTCAGATAAAATTTCATTTCTAGACATGGGCCACAGAAGTATAGATTTTGACCCTACTTTTGGGGATACAGGAAAGAAAACCTGTGCAATAGTCATAGGTAAACAATAGAAACCCCAAACTCATAATGTAGAAGGCAGGGCAAATGCTACTGTGATATTAATAGAGACAAAGCTGATTCATAAGGTTCTACGATATTATTCTGAATTTTCTTACTTCATAACTTTTATAATGTTATCTTCCTTAAAATCCTTCCTATGAATCCTATGGATGTTTTTCTTTCATCTCCTTACAAAATTTTCAGCAATAATCCACATAGATCAATATTTCCTCCTTGAAATGTTCCCTTCTCAGTTTCAGGCACAGCTTCTGTTTTTTTCTTTTTATCCCTTTGCTTCTTCTCGTTTTCCTTTGCCCTCTTTTCCACTATTAACTATTCATGTTCAAGATGCTCCAAGCCCAGTCCTGGACTACTATTTCTTTTCTTACTATATCTTTGCTTAGATGATCTCATTCAGTTCAAAATCATTCATACGCTAATGACTCAGATTTATATTTCATACTCAGACTTTTTCTCTAAGCTCTAAATTTATATATCCAACTTGTCTATTTGAGTGTATCTGAGCATTTCCAAATTTTCATGCTGAAAGAGATCCATCTGTTCTATACACAAACCAATTATACCCAATCTTTCCATATTTCAAATAAACACCATCATTAATACCCATTGCTGGGCCAGGGATTTAGCTCAGTGGCTTCACCGCCTGCTATGCAAGCACAAGGACCCGAGTTCGATCCCCGGTACCAAAAAAAAAAAAAAAAAAAAAAATACCCATTGCTAAGGTTAGAAATTTGAGAACAATTCTTGACCTTTCCATTTCTCTAGCCCTTTACACTTAATCTGTGTCACTCATGCTTTCAAAACATGTGTGTTCAATCTGTTCATGTCTTTACTATGACCACCTGTGACTCAGCCTTTGTCTATTCCTTGGACCAGAGAAAGAGCTTCTTAAATGCTTTTCTTTTTTTCCCCTTGCCTCTCCATAAATCCATTCTCTATACCTGAGCCATACTGTGTTAGAATTTGGTTATTGTAACAAATACCTGACATAACTAATTTACAAGGAGAAAAGGTTTATTTTGGTTCACCATTTGAGAAGATTTTGTTTATAATCCACTGGCCCTGTTCCATTGAGCCTGTGGCAGGATATCATGGCAGGAGCCCAAGAAAGATGAAAACTGCTCATTTCTTGTCTAGGAAGTGAAAGAGACAAATAAAGAGCAAAGGACTGGGGTCCAGTGTCTCCCTCTAGAGCATGTCCCCAAAAATCTGAAGATCACACACAAGGTCCAGCACACTACCACCAAGTTAGGGGCTAAGATTTTAATGAGTGGGCTTTTGGAAGACAGTTCAGATCAACCTATAGGACATACTCATGTTTTTAAAAATTTATGAGATTGTGTTTATGAGTCTGCTGAAAAATCTTTAATAGATCCACTTTTCCTCTTACAATAAATGTAATTCATAGCCATGATCTCAAAGACCCTGAGTAAACTGTTGTCTAAGGAAACTTCCCTTCTCTTATGTCACAGCTGTATGCCATCCCCTCGTGTTTTATTCTCCATTCTCCTGACCTTCTGCCAGTTCCCAGGGTTCCACAGCCTTTACCAGCTCAAGGTCTACAAATTGATGGTTCAGTCTACCCGGAGTGCTATTGTTCAGGCCTTCCTTACATGAACAACTAAAAATAATCTGAATAGCTATCATACAGGGAAGGTTAAAATAAACTGTAGCTGATTCATATTATGTCATCATACTATGAATATTAACCAGCACCAGCTGTTGTTATAAGGATGTGGTAGAATTTTATTTTTTTTATTTTTTTACTTTTTGTTTTTTTTGTTTTGTTTTGTTTTGTTTTTTGGTACCGGGGATCGAACTCGGGTCCTTGCACTTGTGCAGCAGGTGGTGGAACCACTGAGCTAAATCCCCGGCCCCGAATTTTACATTTTTTTATGGAAATGTCTCCAATCATATTAAATTTTAAGAGTGGATTTGCTTGCAACTTCCCGTGAATTGATAATTATTTCAAAATACTTGGAAAAGCACTATTGCAGAAAACATATAAAACATATTCTAGGTGTGATCTAATGATACACTGAATGTTTAAATTTTTAAAAATATTATTAAAGACACAATACCATTAATCTCCTTCAAAATATTCCCCTTACTTCAAACACTCTTATCTCATTGTTCTTTCTGTTTTCTGAAGCAACCCTGGAAGTCCTTTTTCATGAGTGTCTTTACAAGGTGTTATCAAAAATATGGTGAAAATTGCTGCCCAGTGCCATCCAACAGAAAGGCAACCATGTAAAAAATATGATAGTATGCCAAGGATTTAGCTCAGTGGCAGTGCACCTGCCTTGCAAGTGCAAGGTCCTGAGTTCAAACCCTGTACAAAAAAACCCAAAACAAAACAAAACTATGACAATACATTCTCATCTGTCTTATTCACTGGATCTGCCATCATACAAATTCTAGCTCTTGCCCAAAGTCAAAATGACTATGAAAAGTATAAATATTTTGAATTGGCTCAGGGTACCAAGGCAGCCATGATCAGCCAACTAAAAACATTTAAAGGATTTACAGAACTGCCTTGGAAAGTAGCAAGAATGATGTGATGAGTGTGTTCATAGTCAGGGAGAGTATTTATTTATTTTTTTGTGTGTGTGGAGTGGAGAGGATTACTGGCAATGTCTCTTTTATTGTAATTTTTAAAAATTTAATCATTCATCACACTTTAGATCACATTTCATCTTATTTTTGAGTCACTAGGGTAAAATACCCAACACACACAACTTAAAGGAGGAGAGGTTTATTTTTGGCTCATGGTTTCAGTCCATGTTCAGCTGCCTCCAAGGCAGAAATGGCATGGTGGAAAGACAAGGCAGTGGAAAGCTCTAGAATACCCGGCAGCCAGGAAGTAGAGAAAGAAGGGAGGAGCCAAGGACAAGATTACACTCATCCAGGTCACACTCCTGGTGACCATCTCTGACACGGCCCCACCTCCTAATAGCACATTCAGCTACACACTCTCAATGGATGAGTCCACTAATGAGTACAGTGTCTAAATGACTCCATTACCTTCCAAATGTAAGAGTCTTTGAGGGAACATTATAGATGGAAACTGTTACACAGCTCATCTGCTTTTATACAGTGTATTAAAATATAAAATGTGTATAAGGCATTTATAAAAACAAAAAATATGTTTTTATGTCTGTTTTTAAAAGCAAACATTCAGAATTAAATGTTCCACACTAAACTGCTATCAGAAAATACTACCATCATGGATGTGGCGCTGTGTAAAGAATAAAGATCATAATTTTAGTACTGTATGCATTTGTTAGGTATGATTTTGAATATATTATTCTTGTAGCTTAAATAAATCTTAAGTTCTCCTTTAGAAAGTGTTTTCCAGTGGTCAGAATTTCTAGATTTTCATGTTGCATTACACTTAAGTTTGTTGAAATCTTTCCTTCAAGAAAGCCTGTTTTTTCCTCGACTGACTTTTACTATTTTCCAGTGTATCATACACTAACTATAAGTGAAAAGCTGAAGCCAATAATTTTATGATGAATATTAATAACTAAATATTTTATTCATAATTAATAAAATTGAATCTAACAATGTTATGAACTAATAACAATACAGCTGTACCTACTGGTCTCTATCATCTGGAATATTCAATGATCATTCTTGTAAATATTTTAATGACAATTATTGTAATGTATTTGATTACAAAATTCAGAGGTTTCCTTTGAAGTGGACTGAATGGTTACTACTTCCCTGTCAGCTGTAGTGATCTATTCATGGCAGGAGAGTGGTGTTCCATCGTGGTGAATTAAGGCTGTGTTTTTTTTCTCAATGCTTTTGAATTGCAATCCTGGTAAAAATTTTTGAATAGATTCTGGACTTTGAGGCACCCATGACGACACACGTGAAGACATTCCCCAAAAATGGACTTCCAGAATTGCTTCAGAAATTGGCAAGAACAATGTGATAAGTATGTTCAAAGTGAGGGAGTATTATTTGGGGAGATTACTGGTCTTATGGCTGGTGTTTAGATGTCCCCCAAAGTCTCATGCTTTCTCAGAGGTGGTTAAATCTAGTGTTTGATTGACTCACGGTGGGGCTAGGCTCGAGGACACTATGATTAAGGACGTGAGTGCTACCTGCCCTAAGTAGTCTAAATAAGATAAAAGGGACAGAAATGATGTTTAGGTCTCTGTGGCTTTTGCTGTCTTCTGCTGTTATGAACTGTTTCCCCTCTGCCACCCTGACTTGGAGCCACCCTATTATGGAGTGCAACCTCTATGAACTGTAAGCCTTCCCACGTTTAACTTTGGGTGTCAGGTATTTTGTCTCAGCAATGAGAGAAAAATAAATAAGACATCTGGAAATGTACCTTTTTATTATAATAATTGGCAATGGTTTCAAAGCAAAGTACATTTTCATTCCGTATATTAATAAAAAGGAATTTTAGAGATAGCATAGAGGCAGGAACTGAGTGATTTTTAAGTTTGCCCATCACCTTGGCTGTGTGTTTATCTGTTTCTGCTTATTCTTCAAATTCAATAGTGAAGCACCATCCCCATGCATACAAGGGGACATGGAGTAGGCAAGAACTTGCTTTCTTTATTTAGATGCCACGGAATCATGTGCTAGTGAACTTTTTTATACTTTTCTGTAGATCTTATCATGAAAATCACTAAAATTTGAGAGAGATTTTGTGTGCACACATGAGTGTGCTTTGTCTATTCTCTTTTATAACTATGGTAAAATATACAGGACATGGAATTACCATTTTCACTGCTTTTAACTGCAGCATTTAGTATTTTAACATTGTTGTGTTGTCATCACCACTGTCCATACCCAGAACTCTTTTTGTCATGCAAAATTGGAGTTCTCTGTCTATTGAGCAATAACTCCTCATTGTCCTCTCCTCCAGCTGAGTCTACTTTGGAGACAGAAGATTTTAATTCATCTCTATGTTCTGTCATGTGCTTCATTGTTTGATCTGAACAAAATATTATTTATTTGCCTCTTTTCTTTCATATAAATTGAGACTAAAAGTTTATACCCTTAAAAATAGTATCTGCAAAAATAAAAATAGTATCTGGCATATATAGTGAGATGATTGATTAGCTCTCTCTCTATATATTCATTTTTATGTATACTATAACTTATACACACATATATGTTTAGTTTTTATTAAATAATTGATTTTGTTAAACTAGACAAAGTAACTGTTGCCCTTTATATCATTCACAGTGATTTTTTAACTAAAAATTGTCAGATTCTGGAAATTCCCTGAAGTCACTGGTCCAAAAGAAGCAGAAATTATTATTATTTAATGATTTGCCATTTCTTAATTAAGTTTTCCTCAAATGTGAGAGTCATAGCCAAGAGTCTTTTTTTCTCTTTCTTTTTTAAAAATTTATATATTAATTGGTACATTTTAGGTATACAATACATTTACATTTATCATTGGGTGTTTGTACCTGAACATGATGTATCTTAGTTCTTATTTTTTTCCCCATTACCTGTGCACCCTTCACTCCCACCACCCTTCCCTATTTACATAGATTTTGTTTCCATTTTCTTTCTTTCTCATAATTTTTCCTTTCCTTTCTTCCCTTTCCCCTTCCCCTCCCACCACCCCTCCACCTTTGGACCTTTTCCTATTTCAAATGATCAGTTATTGGTTTTAATCATTTTCATACTTATTAACAGTTTCAGTTTCTCACACTAGAGATACTATTCAGTAATTACACAAGTGTCCTATTTATTTCACTTAAGAGTATGGCCTCAATATGAATCCATTTAGCTATAAATGACTCTAGTTTCTCATTCTTTATGGCTGAGTAGCACTCCATTTTATAAAAAAACACTTCTTCTTTAACCAGTTTCCAGTTGATGGGCACTTGGGCTGTTTCCAAACCTTAGCTATTACAAACTGTGCCGCTATAAACATAGGTGCACATAAATTGCTGTTGTGTGATTCTTTTAATTCTTTGGGGAAGATACCCAGTAGGGGAATAGCGGGGTCAAATGAGACTTCTAGCCCTAGTTCTTTGAGGTATCTCCGTACGGATTTCCACAGTGGTTGCACCAGTCTGCACTCCCACCAACAATGGAGAAGGGTTCCTTTCTCTCCACACTCCGCCAGCATTTGTTATTGGTTGATTTCTTGATAGCACCCATTCTTTCTGGGGTGAGGTGGAATCTCAGTGTTGTTTTCATCTGCATCTCTTGCATTACCAGTGATGTTGAACATTTTTTCATATATTTATTTTCTTCCTTTACTTCTTTGTCTGAGAAATGTCTGTTCACTTTGGATGCCCATTTTGAATTGAGTCTTTGAAATTGGGGGCTCTGATTTTTTTCAGTTCTTTTTTTTTAAATTCTTTTATTGGTACATTGTAGGTATACAACACAATTACATTTCTCATTGGGAATTGTACCTTTATATAATGCATCTTGGTTCTTATCTTTTCCCCATTCCTAGCCCTCCCTTCATGCCCTCCACCCTTCCCTATTTACAAAGACTTTATTTCCATTTTTTCCATTTCTCATCATTTTTCCTTTCCCTTCTATCCTTTCCCCTGCCCCTCCCACTACCCCTACCCCTTTGGACCTTTTCTTCCTATTTTGCATTATCGATTATTCATTCTAATCATTGGTACATTTTAGGTATACAATATAATGACATTCATCATTGGAAATTTGCACCTTTATATAATCTCTCTTGGTTCTTATTTTTCACCCTTGCCCAGCCCTCCCTTCAACCCCTCCAGTCCTCCCTATTTACAAAGATTTTGTTCCTATTTTTTCATTTTCTCATATTAATCCTATTCCCTTCTATCCTCTCCCCTAGCCCTCCCACTTCCTTCCCCTTTGCCCCTTTTCTTCCTATTTCACATTACCTATTATACATTTAGTCCTTATTTACACTTTCAGTTTCTCACACCAGAGAAACTATTCAGTATTTATTCATGTGTATCCTATTTATTTCACTTAAGAGTAACGCTTCAATGTGCATCCACTTAGCTATAAATGTCTCTAATTTCTCATTTTTTATGGATGAGTAGTACTCCATTTTATAAAAAAACACATTTTCTTTATCCAGTCTCTAGTTGATGGGCATTTGGTCTGTTTCCAAGCTTTAGCTATTATAAACTGTGCTGCTATGAACATGGGTGCACATATATCACTGTGGTATGATCCTTTTAATTCTTTGGGGAAGATCCCCAGCAGTGGAATAGTGGGGTCAAATGGGACTTCCAGTCCTAGTTCTTTGAGGTATCTCCATACTGATTTCCACAGTGCTTGCACCAGTCTACACTCCCACCAGCAATGGAGCAGGGTTCCTCTTTCTCCACAGTCCTGCCAGCATTTGTTATTGGTTGATTTCATGATAGCAGCCATTCTTTCTTGAATGAAATGGAATCTCAGCATTGTTTTCATTTGCATCTCTCAAATGACCAGTGATGTTGAACATTTTTTCATGTATTTTTTTGCTATTTCTACTTCTTTGTATGAGAAATGTCTGTTAATTTCAGATGCCCATTTTTGGATTGGGTCTTTAAATTTGGGAGGTCTGAGCTTTTTAAGTTCTTTATAGATTCTAGATAGTAGACCTTTGTCTGAGGAAGAGCAGGTGAAGATTATTTCCCACATTGTGGGGTGTCTCTTCACACTGCTGGTGGTTTCTCTTGCTGTGCAGAAGCCTTTTAATAAGAAGAGATTCCACTTGTTGATTGTTTGTGCTAGTTCACGGGCAACTGAAGTTTTGTTCATAAAATCTTTTCCTACACCAATGTCTTCAAGGGTTCTACCTAACCTCTGTTCCAACTGGTTCAGAGTTTCTACTTTAATATTTAGATCTTGAACCCATTTTGATTTTAGTTTAGTGCATGGTGAGAGATACAGGTCTAGTTTTAATCTTTGGCTAGTTGAAGCCCAGTTTGTCCAGCACCATTTGTTAAAGAGGCTATCTTTCCTCCAGTGAGGGTGTTTGGCTCCTTTGTCAAAGATGAGATGGCTGAGTGTGTCTGGTGTTGTTTCTGCATCTTCTAATCTGTTCCACTGGTCCTCATGTCTGTTTCTTTGCCAGTACCATGCTGTTTTTATCATAGTAGCCTTGTAGTATAGTTGCAGGTTGGGGATTGTGATACCCTCTGCCATGTCTCTGTTACCTAGAATTGCTTTTGCTATTCTGGGTCTCTTCTCATTCCAATTGAATTTCTGGATTGTTTTTTCAAGGTCCATGAAGTATGCTGCTGGGATCTCAATTGGAATTGCAGTGAATTTATATAGCAGTTTTGGAAGTATGACCATTTTCACTATATTAATCCTTCCTACCCAGGAGCAGGGGATGTCTGTCCATTTTCTGATATCATCTTCAATCTCTCTTTTCAGAGTGCCATAGTTTTCAGAGAAGAAGTCTTTGATTTCTTTCTTTAGGTTGATTCCTAGGTATTTCAGTTTTTTGGATGCTATTGTGAAAGGAATTTTTTGCCCTATTTCTCTTTCAGTGAGTCTGTCATTGGTGCAGAGGAAAGCTATTGATTTTTGTGCATTGATCTTGTAACCAGCTACTTGACTGAATTTGGTTATTAAGTCTAGAAGACTTTTGGTGGAGTTCTTGGGGTCTTCTATATAGAGTATCATGTCATCTGCAAATAGTGACCATTTGACTTCTTCATTACTAATCTTTATTCCTTTTATTTCTTTCTCTTGTCTAATTGCCATGGTTAATGTTTCCAGAACTATATTGAACAAGAGTGGTGATAGTGGACATCCTTGTCTTTCTCCTGATTTTAATATGAAGGATTTCAGTTTTTGACCATTTAGTATGATATTGGCTGTTGGTTTTTCATACATGGCTTCTATCAGTTTGAGGTAGAGACCATCTATTCCAATTTTTAGTAGGGTTTTTATCATAAATACATGTTGGATTTTGTCAAATGCTTTTTCTTCATCTATGGAGATAAAGATATGGTTTTTGTCCTTGGCTATTGATATAGTGTATTACATTGATTGATTTTTGTATATTGAACCATCTCTGCATCCCTGGGATGAATCTCACTTAATCAGGGTGTATGATCTTCTTGATGATCTTCTGCATTCTGTTTGCCAGTATCTTATTAAGGATTTTTGCATCTATGTTCATTAGTGAGATTGGCCTATAGTTCTCTTTTTCAGTTGGGCCTTTCTCTGCTTTGGGGATCAAGGTGATGCTTGCTTCCAGGAATGAATTTGGGAGTATTGCTTCCCTTTCAATTTCATTGAAGAGTTTAAACAGTAGTGGCAGCAGTTCCTCTCTAAATGTCTTCTAGAATTCAGCAGTGAAGCCATCAGGGCCTGGCCTTTTCTTAGTTGATAAGTTTTTAATTACATTTTCAATTTCATTGGTTGATATTGGGTTGTTCTGAATTTTTAAGTCTTCTTCGTTCAACTTTGGTAATTCATATGTATCTAGGAATCTGTCCATTTCTTCTGTGTTGTCCATCTTATTGGCGTATAGGTTCTGGAATTAGGTATTGATGATCCTCTGGATTTCTGCTGGGTCTGTTGTCATTTCACCTGTTTCATTCTTAATTACATGGATTTGGGCCTTTTCTTTCCTTTTTCTGACAAGGCTGGCCAAAGGTTTGTCAATTTTGTTGATTCTTTTGAAGAACCAACTCTTGGCTTCATTGATTTTTTTGTATCATTCTCTTAGTCTCCATTGCATTGATTTCTCCTCTGATCTTTATAATTTCCTCCCTTGTATGAGCTTTGGGGTTGTCCTGCTCTTCTTGTTCTAGAAGCTTGAGGTTCAACATCAGGTTGTTTAATTGGGCTCATTCTGTTTTCCTAATATGTGTATTCACTGCTATGAATTTCCCTCATAAAACTGCTTTCATTGTGTCCCATAGATTCCGATATGTTGTATTGTCATTGTCATTTAATTGAAGGAACTGTCTGATTTCTTCTTTAATTTCCTCTGTGACCAATTGGTTATTCAGAAGTGTGTTGTTCGATTTCCACGTGTTAATGAAATTTTTCCAGTTTCTTTTGCTATGGATCTCCAATTTCATCACACTATGGTCTGATAATATACAGGGGATAACTTCAATTCCTTTGCACTTACTTAAACATGTTTTATATGTGAGTATTTGGCCTATTTTGGAGAATGATCCATGTGCAGCTGAGAAGAATGTGTATTCTGATTTTGTGGGGTGGAAGACTCTGTAAACATCTGTTAAGTTCATTTGTTCAAGAGTTCGATTGAGTTCTAGTATTTCATTACTTATTTTTAGTCTAGTTGATCTATTTGTGACAGTGGGGTGTTGAGGTCCCCCACTACAATTGTATTAGTGCATATATGACTTTTCATGTCCATTAGTATTTGTTTTATATAGTTGGGTGCACTAGTGTTTGGTGCATAGATATTTATGATTGTCATCTCTTCCTGTTGGATTGTTCCCTTTACAAGGATGTAGTGTCCTTCACTGTCTCTCTTAATCAGTGTTGGTTTGAAATCTACTTGATCTGCCAAGAGGATAGCTACTCCTGTTTTTTTTCGGGTTCCTGTTGCATGCAGTATTGTTTTCCAACCTTTAACTTTCAGTCTATGAGTTTCCTTTTGAATTAAGTGTGTTTCTCGTATGCAGCATATTGTTGGAGTTTGCTTCTTGACCCATTCTGCCTCTCTATTTCTTTTGATTGGTGAATTGAGACCATTTATGTTGATGGGTATAACTGAAACATATAGACTTGTCATTGCCATGACTTTTTCTTTTTGTTGATTTCTCCCCTTTTACATTTAATTTCTTGTCATGCCAGATAGGTTCATTCTGCTTTGCTTCCTGGGGTTGTGATCCTCAATGTCTGTTCCTAGGATATTGTGTAAAATTCTTTGGAGTGCTGGTTTGGTATTCACAAAGTTCCTAAGGTGCTCTTTGTCATGAAAGTATCTTACTTCTCCATCCATTTTGAAAGATAGTTTTGCAGGGTACATCAGTCTGGGTTGGAGGCTGTTTTCATTTAGGGCTTGGAATATGTCACTCCAAGCTCTTCTTGCCTTGATGGTTTGTGTTGAGAAGTCTGCTGTGATTCTGATGGGCTTTCCTTTGTATGTGATTTGTTTCTTTTCTCTGACTGCTTGGAGAACTTTGTTCTTCTGTTGTGTTTCTGGAATCTTAACAATTATATGCCTATGTGTAGATTTTTTTTGATCAAGGCTATTTGGAGTCCCATATGCCTCACTTATGTGTATGTCAAGCTCTTTTCCCCTGCTTGGGAAGTTTTCTGCCATCATTTCTGTGAAGAGATTTTTTTATGTCATCTCCACTCTCTCCTGTTTCTTCATTGAGCCCAATCAGTCTTATGTTATTCTTATTTGCATCATCTAGCAGCTGCTGGATTAATTTCTCATGTTCCCTTATAATTTTGAAGCAATTTTTCTTTTCCTGATCACTAATTGCAATCTTATCTTCTATATCTGACATTCTGTCCTCACATTGGCTCATTCTGCTGTATAGACTTTCAATGGAGTTTTTCATGTCCTGGAAATCTATTTGCAGGAGCATCAGGACAGAAGGTTGCCCAAAAGCCCTTTCCACTGGGCTGGGAGCAGTGGGAGGGATGGTGACTGGGAAGCCCCTACCTCTGGGCCAGGAACAGCGGGGCTCAGTACCTTGGTCTGGTGGTCTGGTGTCCTCTGCATCTTTGTAGTGTGGAACCAGGTGGCTGCCTGTCTGAAGCTGGGTAATTCAGTGTCTTCTGCGTGACTCGGGTCCTTGGTAGGGAGTGCACAGACCTGCCTGTCTGCAGAGGCCTGATTCGGCATGTTCTGTGCCACTCAGGACCTCGGTAGGGTGTGAACAGACCTCCCTCTTCAATTCTTTCTATATTCCAGATAGAAGACCTTTGTCTGAGGTACAGCTGCTAAAAATTTTCTTCCCATATTGTAGATTGTCTCTTAGCTCTGTTGGTTGTTTCTCTTGCAGTGCAGAAGCCTTTTAATAAGATGAAATCCCAGTTGTTGATTCTTTGTGTTGGCTCCCGTGCTACTGTAGTTTTGTTCATAAAGTCTTTTCCTATGCCAGTGTCATTGAGGGTTCTACCTAACTTATCTTCCAGCAAGTTTACTGTTTTTGTCTTGATATTTAGCTCTTTAATCCACTTCGATCTTAGTTTAGTGCACGGTGATTGGTATGGGTCCAGTTTTAATCTTTGGCAGGTTGAAATCCAGTTTTTCCAACACTATTTATTGAACAGGCTATCTTTTCTCCAATGAGGGTGATTCGCTCTTTTGTCAAAGATGAGGTGGCTGAGTATGTCTGATGTTGTTTATGAATCTTCTAATCTATTCCACTGATCCTTGCATCTGTTTCTTTCTCAGTACCATGCTGTTTTTATCACAGTGGCTTTGTAGTATAGTTTCAAGTTGTGGATTGTGATACCACCAGCCATGTCTCTGTTGCCCAGAATTGCTTTTGCTATTCTAGGTTTCTTCTGCTTCCAAATGAATTTTTGGATTGTTTTCTCTAGTTCTGTTAATTATATTGTTGGAATTTCAATCAGTATTGCATTAAATGTATATAGCAGTTTTGGAAGTATGGCCATTTTCACTATATTGATTCTTCCTACCCAGGAACAAGGGATATCTGTCCATTTTCTTATGTTCTCTTCAGTCTCCTTCTTCAGAGTGCTGTAGTTTTCTGTGTATAGGTTTTTTGCTTCCTTTGTTAGGTTGATTCCTAGATATTTCATTTTCTTAGATGCTATTGTAAAAGGAATTATTTCCCGAATTTCTCTCTCAATGGATCTGCTATTTGAGTATAAGAAGGCTATTGTTTTTTGAGTGTTGACCTTATATCCAGCTACTCTACTGAATCTGTCAATTAGGTCTAGAAGACTTTTGACCAAGCTTTTTGGATTCTATATAAAGTATCATATCATCAGCAAATAATGACAGCTTAACTTCTTCCTTTCCTATCTTTATTCCTTTTATTTCTTTCTTTTGTCTAATTGCTATGGCTAATGTTTCCAGAACAACATTGAACAGGAGTGGTGATAGTGGGCATCCTTGTCTTGTTCCTGATTTTAGCGTGAGAGTTTTCAGTTTTCGACCATTTAGTATGATGTTGGCTGTTGGTTTTTCATAGATAGCCTTAATCAGGTTGAGATAAAGACCTTCTATTCCAATTTTCTGTTGCGTTTTTATCATGAATGGGTGCTGGATTTTGTCAAATGCCTTTTCTGCATCTATTGAGATGATCATATGTTTTTTGTCCTTGACTCTGTTAATATGGTGTGTTACATTTATTGATTTTTGAATGTTGAACCATCTTTGCATCCCTGTGATAAATCTGACTTGGTCAGGGTGTATGATCTTCTTGATAACCCTCTGTATTCTGTTTGCCAGTATCTTGTTGAGGATTTTTGCATCTATGTTCATTAGGGAGATTGATCTGTAGTTCTCTTTTTGGGCTGGGTCTTTCCTTGGTTTTGGAATCAAAGTAACACTTGCTTTCAGGAAAGAATTTGGAAGCCTTGCTTCCCTTTCAATTTCCTTGATGAGTTTAAAGAGTAATGGTGTTAGTTCTTCTTTAAACATCTTGTAGAATTCAGCAGTGAACCCATCAGGACCTGGGCTTTTCTTTGTTGGTAAATTTTTTATTACATTTTCAATTTCACTCACTGTAATTGGGGTGTTCAGAATTTCTATATCTTCTTCATTTAACTTTGGCAATTCATATTTATCTAGAAATCTGTCCATTTCTTCTGTGTTTTCTATTTTATTAGCGTACAGGTTCTCAAAGTAAGTATTGATGATCCTCTGAATTTCTGCTGGATCTGTTGTAGCTTCACCTTTTTCATTCTTAATTGCATGGATTTGAGCCTTTCCTTTTTTTGATAAGGTTGGCTAAAGGTTTATTGATTTTATTTATTCTTTAAAAAACCCAACTCTTTGATTCATTGATTTTTTTTTGTATCATTCTCTTAGTCTCCATTGCATTGATTTCTGCTCGGATCTTTATAATTTCCTTTCTTGTATGAGCTTTGGGTTTGTTATGGTCTTCTTTTTCTAGGAGCTTGAGGTTCTGCATTAGGTTATTTTACTGAGTTCTCTCTGTTTTCCTAATATGGGCATTCACTGCTATGAATTTCCCATGTAGAACTACTTTCATTGTGTTCCACAGATTCATGTATGTTGTACTGGCATTATCATTTACTTGTAGAAACTGTCTAATTTCTTCTTTAATTTCCTCTGTGATCCCTTGGTTGTTCAGGAGGGTGTTATTCAATTTCCATGTGTTTGTGGGTGTTTTGCAGTTTCTTATGTTATTGATCTCCAATTTTATTGCACTATGGTCTGATAATATACAGGGGATAACTTCAATTCTTTTACATTTACTTAGATTTGCCCTATGGGCTAGCATGTGATCTATTTTGGACGATGACCCATGTGCAGCTGAAAAGAATTTGTATTCTGATTTTGTGGGGTGGAACAATCTATAAACATCTATTAAGTCCATTTGTTCAATAGCTTGGTTCAGTTCTAGAATTTCATTGTTAATTTTTTGTCTAGATGATCTGTCTATTTGTGATGGGGGGGTTGAGGTCCCCCACTACAATTGTGTTATTGTTTATTTGGTTTTTTATGTCCATTAATATTTGCTTTGTATAGTTGGGGGCATTTGTATTTGGTGTATAAATGTTTAGGATTGCCATCTCTTCCTCTTCATAGCCAAGAGTCTTTCAACTACTTTCCTCTTGTATATACTCTGTATGCTTTTTGTTTTCTTTTACTTTAGAGGATCTGTTGACTGCTCTCCTGTGATTTTGCAATCTGGTTTTGAGACAGAGAAAACAACTTTCAGGTATAAAAACTTATATGATATCTTAAATATCAATTACAAACTATACAATTTTTAGGCAAACTGAAGAGATTTGAGCTTCCATAAAGCACTTGGAAAATAATTTTCTTTTAAAAAATGTATTATTCTTAATGAAATCCCTAGGCCACTCTCTCTGTTATGGTCAGTCAGAGGAGTCTTTCTCCTTTATGTCTTTAGTGCAGTTGCATAAAACCAATATCCTGACTCTAGAAAATCTGCCAAGCTCAAATATTTTTATAGCTAATCAAAATAATTATTTACTTGCTCCAGTTATATTTCTTAAAAGTCCATTATTCTATCTATGTACTTACTAATTGGGTGCCCGAGATCATTTATCACCCCAAAAACCCACAAACCGCCCCCGCCAAAACCCAAAACTAAAAACCAAAAAACAGAAAATTTTCTTTCAAAGATCCTACATATAAAATGATGTTACATTGTAATAAGTAACTTCCATTTTCTTTTTCTTATGAATGTAGTTAATGTCTACCTAATTTGCCTTTTAAAATTTTACTTCATATTTGCTTTCAGGAAATGGAATAGCCAGAGAACTGGGATTGAAATTGAACCAAAAATTTCATTCTGTATTTTATTTGGCTATGGTAGGAGTAGGGTAGGAAATGGGCTGTGATACTCTACTTGTTTCAATTATTTCTCTCAGAGCTATTTCTGTATATTTACCTTTATATAGTGAAATGATATATTACATATATATATATATATATATCCATACAAATAATGGAAACTTTTAAAAGTTTTTTTTTTTAAAAATAGACTTCTCACAATAGAATATCAAGGTCCTTAAAAAGGTAATTTAAATGTTTCATACATAAGTGGGAACCATAATTATTACTATCACAAGGTATCCTTGCTGAATGCTTTTTTTAATCATAGTCTGAGAATTTTTTTCTTAAACAGGACTAGAGAGAGTAGTAATTGAACTAGGTATTTCTCACACGCAATAAATATCCAAGTAAGAATACCAATCTCAAAATAGATTATGGGGCAATCCTAGACTACTTTGAAATCTCAATAACATAAACCTTTATTTCTTACTTCTACTTTGTATCCACAGCAGATCAGCAGAGGGATTATAGGATACCTGCCCATTGTAGCACCTCAGGGATGTAGATTAACAGAGCAGCCACCATCTGACCATTAGCATAGTAATGAAACTCTCTAGAGAATCTTATCTGCAGTAATAAAACATACCATTTCTGCTTGCAGTTTAGTGGCCAGAATTGGTCACATGAGGGATGTCATGCCTTCTCCTAATTTCACAGGGACAGGAAAATGTAATCCTGTCATGAAATGGGATGGCAAAGAGCTAGGAATAGTGAACTGCATAATGACTGACTCCATTTTCATGCTCAAGAACTCCAAGGAACAGAAAAAAATATGCTCTATCTCTTTTCCATGTGTGTCTCTCTCCTGTACCCTGAAGCAAACAGCAGAGACTGACAGCTGGTGGAAGAAGAAGCGTATGAGGAAAGAACTATGTGCAGCTTGCCTGAGGGTTTATTTAGTTATTCCAGTATTGAGGCACACAGATAATGTAGCACAATGAATATGATACATAAACATTTCCCTTTTATCTTTTATTTTTGATATTAAATAGAAGTTTGAAGGAAGCCATTAATTTGGATTAGGCTAAGCCCAGCAGCTCAAACCAATATGCAATTTAATCATGGCACCTGGACTTTAGTTAATTGCAGAGGACTTGGTAACCAATTAACCAATTAACTTGTCTCTATTCCTCACTTCCATTTTCTATAAAAGTTGTCAGATCACATTGTTGGTTGGCGTTCTAAGGACCTGCTCTGGTTCTGAATGCTGCCTGACTAGGGGATCATTTTTGCTTTATTTTGCTTTCTTGTTTTATTTTTTCATTTCTTCTGTAAGCTGTACTAAGTTTAATTGTTCTTATGAATTTTTCTTATTGTATTGGTTACCACAAGTTTCACATCCTTCCATCACCCTTTTTCTCATTTATATCCACAACATAGCCATCAGGTAGTTTGGTGGAATCAAAACTTTGGTGATGAGGAATGACAGAATTAAAATATGCAAAGGGATAGTTTTATATTTATCTACCAAATATGACCTTTCCCATCAAGCACAAGAGGGAAACACCCAGAAAACAGCTTTATGATGTAAATTTTTAACAACTGGATTTCCAAATAAAAAAACAATATGTGTATGGTTTTCCAGTATCTATGTTAAATCTTTCTATGATCACATTCAACCTACTACCATGATTTTGTCAAATGCATACAGATCACAATGGGCATTCACCAGGCAATTGGAGCCAACTCTAGCACAGAACAGAGAGAACATGCATTAGGACCTTCCTTGATATGCACCTCAGTTTCCAAAATTGCTCTCCATTCTTCATCTCTGTCTACACACACACACACACACACACACACACACACACACACCCCTTCCAAGCCCAATAACTAATAACTAATTTTGACACAATACAGAGACTCTCAATAAGAAAGACAAACCTTTTTCATAAGTGCTCCATGTTTTTTAAAGCTATCTTTTAACCAGCACTATTAACGCAAATACTGTACTAAGGAGAGTTAATTTCTCATCCCAGTTCCCACCCCTTAAGCTACCTCCTCCATTTAGATCTCTTGAGAATAAAAACAATACCCAATTTTGAATCACAAATCTCTATTTCTGCTGCTCGTACTACATAAATCCATGGTTAAACCTTTTTAAATGCCTGTGTACATTCTTTATTGGGGAGCAGGGATAGGGTGGGAGAAAATGAAGGATTTGATCTTTGTTTTTATCATGTTTCCTCCAGACTGCAGCTCATGTATCATGAGAATAGTTTTCTACCTCTTTCTCTGACACTGAATTACCTAATCCACACAGGTGAACCATCCCCTGTGGATGACCACTACATCTGCAGCCAGGCCAGACCCTTGCTCTTTCCCTTATAGCACGTCACAGCCATGCAGATCTGCGTGCTTTGCTGTGGAATTTTGCTGTCTATAGCATACCCACATTTTTCTGCTCATCTAAAACTTAACAAAATTCAGAACATTGTTATAACATCTTGCTTCTCCTTATGAATACAGCTAACTCCCTTTGCAACTGCTTTATATTACAGACCTTAAATTTTGCTAAAGTTTTCCTTATATCATTTTGTCAATACATTTTATTTGTTTCATATATAATTACTTTATGTAATGCTTGTTCCTCTGAGAGATTATAAACTTAACAGCATGCATTGTAATTCTCTTCTATCCCAATTACTTTCAGCAAGGAGTTGATTTATATTCAACTCTTAATGAAAACTTCCAAAATTAAATTCTATTCCAAAAATATTACTTATTATATTTCCTAAGGTATAAAATGAGAAACTTGAGATCAAGGCTGAAAATCATCAGAGTGAAAATATAGTTGAATAAATGTTAAAATTTAATAACTGTTGAATATTGAATAAATAAATTCTAGAAGCAAAATTAATAAAGGAGCATTGATAGCTTTAAAAATTTGTTTTAGTTTCAGTGTTATCATTCAATACTCTTAATTCATCAATTTATTTTTCTCCCTTATGCCAAGGCAACTTATTGCCTGGATTGATACAGAACTAACATTTTTTTCTACTTACTTTCAATTATTTCCTGATCTCTTTACAAAACAAGGCATTTAGTTATCTGGGGAATTGAATTTAGTGTTCTTAATGAGGTAACTCATGAAGTAAAAGTATAGGACCTATTGTTCTAGCATAAATTATAATTGTTTGGTATCAGTTTTAATTAATCAATGATCATTTATCCAGTGTTCCAGGTTTGAATAAGGGTTGAGAAATAAGATTCAAAAGCAATACAATAGATGATTTTCACCTTTAGAAAATTAATATGCTTATCAAAATGCAAAACTATTTTTAGTATATGTGCTGCCAAAGTAAGCACTGCAAAACTATTTTTAATGGCTACCCAGTTATGAAGTTAAATGATTTATAGTACATTAAGGAGGCTAACATGAAGAATCAGTTTAGACTATATCTTGAGAATGATGGTAGATTTAGGTAAAAAAGGTACCTTTCAAGAAATATTTTTCATGGAAATTCAAAATTAAGCATGGAAGAGGAAGAAGAAATATAAAATTATTTTAGAGATTAAAGAAATACATAATTGACAGTAGCTATTCATAAGGTACTGAATAGTGATAATATTTAATACTGAGTATGATTTAATAATATAGCAAAATTAAATAAGGCATATTCACTAGAGTACAGAGATCAATTTGAAGCATACTAAAGACGTGAATGACCAGAGTTGTAGATAATAAATAGGTGAAATAGAATCAGTGTAAGATTTACAAGGGAAAGATACAATATAAACTATTTCAGCTCTTATATAGCATAATTAGGTTGAAGTGTTTAGGAGGCACCCTATAAAATTTGTACAAATATTGAAATGCTATTGGATATATATTTCTTATACTGCTTTCTTTTATTTACACAATTTCTGACTCAATTGTATGTAATGCCAACAAAGGATAACACAAAATTTCTTTGACGAAATGGTATTTATGTTTTTCTTGACTTCTTAACTTCACTGATAAACAGTGTAGAACTAAATTTAATGTTTAACCATAGTGATCATTTAACTCAGAATTTTTGTCATGATTATCTCTTTTTAATCATTTGATCTTTTTTCTACTTTCATAAGCACTTAAATACACAGATATCTATATCTTCATTTTAATTCTTTTTAAGAAATAAAATAAAATTATAATTAGTGAATCCTCCCCCCCAAACATATACATTCTTTTCATAAATAATTCAATCTTTCATGTCTTTATTAGATCCGTCTCAGACACCCAAATTAGTTGTGAAAAATTAGTTCTTACACCCAGTTTTAAAGTTAAAGTCAAGGGGGTTATTCTTTTACTTCCTATATATCTTTTTGGCTTATTGTACCTGGAATATGAAGTTCACTTAATAGGGAACAAAACATGCTAAAATCATAGTTCAGAATGATATTCAAAATCTTCAGATAATCAGATGCATGAGCATCATAATTTTTAATGACAATAAAATTTTGCTTAACTTCCACTTCCCATGATGAGTAGGAAGTCCAATGTCAGTCATTTGTTAGGTTTCTCCTCACATCTTTGGGAAGATTAAAAAAAAAAAACCTTTAGACTTACATAGTTCAAGAAAGTGAGTAGGTATTCTGGTCTTTAGTTGTTACGCATTTTCTATAGATTCTTACTTAATTCAGATTTGCATGTTCCATTTGGAAGCAGTGTCTCCCATAGAGCACCATCCACTTCTGTGCTAAATCCAAGGAGACTCTGCAGCTCCAGAAGTTCCAGACATTAGTGTACAGTCACCACACATGAAGTTCCATTCCCCTTTTCCTCTACATTAACTCATATGTCAATGTCTGCCACCCAGAGAAATCTTCCACTGATACTCTCAGGCTTCCTGATTTAATTATATTCTTCTCAACCAACAACCTGCACAGTCTTCCAACTTTTCTCTTCAGACAAGTAGATCAATATTTCAATGGGTTGAAACTTCCAAAGCAAAGATTTCAGCACTGGTGGTAAGGAGAAGAGGGGAGAGGTACTACATGATACAGGAAACTAGGATGCACATTTCATTAGGCAGCTTTTATTTTCTCTTTTATTCACTGTTTAAGACCAGAACAATAGATGGTGATTTCATATATCAAGTCCTCAATAAATATCTAAAGGAAGGAAAGACAGAAGGAAGGGCAAAGCTCAGAATCACGAAGAATCACAAAAGCATGGTAGTATTATAAAGTATTTATAATAACTTACACATTTAATATCTCAATAGATAATTAAATCAAACTTGGAATGGAAAAGAAATTTAATGGTCAGTGGTGCAATGATTCTTAAGCATAAAAGAAGTGCTCTTGCAGGGCATATTTGAAAATGAGTGCTGAGATTTTTCAATAGCAAAATAAATTGGAGGATACTGAGGTAAAAATAAAACTAGGTCAAAATGTGGCCAGGTAATCAAGACATTGTATTTTTAAAAAGGAACTACAGCTTTAAGTCAAGCTTTTTTTTCCCCACTCTAGCATGTGACCCACCTCTGTCTATCTTTACAGAAAATAGAGTTAAATTTTTAAAGACCCTTTACAGTAGCCTATAAATTTTCAGACTCTAGAACCTTTTTACCTGTAAATTGTCTTTTTTTTTTCTAGAACAAAAAGCAGTTATATTAGGGATAGCATTTTTTAATGTATATCTCTACTTCAAACCCAAATAGATGGCTTGTATTGTAACCTGGAAGATAGTGAGAATATACATCTGAGATCACACATATTAAAAATAGTCTTTAAATGTGCTTTACATTACATTTATACTGGCTTACATTGTGCCTCACTTCTTTGAGCAACTGCACTCCACTCTTGAGTGCATCTTATGTTTACTTCTAATAAATCCTTCTTCTGCCTCTTTTACTGACATGTCCTGAAAATTCTTTTTTTCATAATGGGAGTCAGCGAACCTGGATACTTATTTTAAAGAGATGGGTCAAGTTCCTTATTTCATCCTCGTGGACCCTCAAATCTGTGACATCTTTCTTGGCGAGCCAACCAGGCCAAAAAAAAAAAAAAAAAAAAAAAAAAAGAGGCATGTGTTGGTAAGTCCAGCCAAATGGCTTTTAAAATTTATTTACTTTGTTTCTTTGTCCCCACTTTCCTTCAGTCCCCTGCATCTCTGAAATGTAGTTCCCTCTGAAGCATCATTTTCTCTGAAGCAGTTTTTTCCTAACACCTTTGCCTCTGAAGCATGGTAACCCAATGGTTTGCTTTTCTTCCTCTCTCTCCCCCACTCAGGATTTCATCCGTCAGAACACTCAAACCTTTTCACTTTTTTTTATGTTGGTTACCAAAAAGGTAGGGAGCTTGAAGAGCCTAGTGCCCCTCATCACGCGGGAGGGGAGGGGAAGCACATGTTAAGTAAAATCTTCACACTTCTAAGACTCCCTGAGTTCCTCAGTTATGTCACAAATCTCTAGATACATTGATCTTTGGGGTAGATTTTTTAGTAAAACCCAGCTGTTACACACAACTTTTCCTACTTCTCTGATCTATAGTTAAAATAGTCATGTTTCGGTAACAGAGATGTTTGTTCTGGCCATGACAAAAAACAAAACCTAGTTGCTACTGTGGGCAGTTCGGACCCTGAGAAATAGGGCAGGCTGCAGCATGACCCCAGCTTGGGGCCCACCAGTGACATGACCCCCATTTGGAATCTGTTCTCATGATGTGACCCAGTTCCCATCTTTTCTTTTTCTTGTCTTTATCTCTTTCCAAAAGTACACAAGAGAAATCTTGGAGGTCTGCAGTTCACCTTTCTAGAGTGTAGATAACTCAGTACCTATCTCTAAAATGTCACCTCTGGGCTATATTATGAATAATTGAGACTGTTTTAAAGGGAAAGTTTTTTTTTTTAAATTATGATTTTTCTTTGCAACTCAGAATGGGGTCAATATAAGTTAGAAAGTGGAGACACACGGCCTCTAAAAGGCACCTTATTTTATAATACAGTTGATTGTCTTTTAGGTATTTTTTAAATCAATCTTAAAACTCCCATTTGTTTTTCCTTACTTCTACATTTGTGCTTCTATCACACAATTAAATATAGCATTTTAAAATATATTTGACTACATTTTAATTAAAAAAGATGAAAAAAATCCTAGCTCGCAAGAAGGACATAGTTAGGACTCTGGTGAAGATTCCAAAAGAAATGGAAAAGATAGCTGTATAGACATCTTGTGGAAAGAAATGAACTTTGCCTCTTTCTCAGTTTAGGCCACATTTTCTTGCTTTTGATTTGTGTAAGAACAAGATTCTCCATACACTGATGATTTTGGTAATAGAAAATCTGAAAATGAGTACAAGTTTTATGGAGAAAGAGCAACTTCAGGGACCAATATACTATTTTTTAAAGTTGGGCAAAGTCTTTTATTATGATAACTGTCATAAACAGAATATTTCTAACCAGACAGAACTGAGGCATGTTCACAACTGTAGCCTAACTAGTTTCTTTTCTCTACTTCAAATGACCAAGTGAGTAAGACTCTCTGAAACATCTTGTCCTTTTAAATAAAGTATTGAGGGTCTACAGAAGTGAACAAAAAGAATAGGAAAATAGGACTGGATACAGAACTAGAATAGTCTTTAAAAACTACTCTTTTGTAATGCAATCAAAGAGCACTGCTGACTCTGGGAAAGCTTTGGAGATTTAGGACATAAATAGTAAGTAAAACAGACCTGGTACTCTACAAAGGTAAAAGGACTCATTTATTGTAAATGATCTAAAAGAAATTTAAACTGTTTTTCTCATTTGCAAATTGAGACAGCACCCTTGATTTTCTCCATAATCTCCCCTCACTAGACATAACATGGATGACAATATTAAAATGAGGTCCTATTTGTTTTCCTCTAAGTCTTATTGAATGAAGTTTCCTTAAAGTTGAGTCCTAAGACCCCTCTCTCTCTCTCTGTCTCTCTCTCTCTCTCTCTCTCTCTCTCTCTCTCTCTCTCTCTCTCCTCTCTATGTTACTGAAAATATGAACACAAATATACTCAAATCCTGAATGATTTTTGATATCATTTTTTTTCTTACAGGGGTTCTGAGACTACAAATAAAAAAAATGATGGACAATCACCATTAGGACAAATGAGCTATAGATTCTTATTTTTATTTGAAAAACAGTAGGGATAATCATGGTTTTACAACAGGGATCTTTTCAATGATGAAGCTTTAATCAGAGAATAAATAATCTGCATGAATCAAGAAAATGGCCCCTGAGTGTTAATATTATGCTTTTTGTCTTTGGCTTTTGTGTGATGAGCCATTTGTAATTTTAAAAAAGCTACTTGGGAGGACAAATATAATAATGTCTTGAACCCCTAGGCAGAAAAGCACCATATAATTACATCTTTTAAAAAATATTACTAGAGTTCTAAAATTTTTGCTACTTGCAAGGAAATTTTTTTGTGCATGATTCCCCCTAGCTATTCTGATTCTTTCCCTGTTGTCAAGAAGTGTTTTAAGTGAGCTGAAATGGTCTCATAGCAAAGCAGTGCCTCTCTTTGGGAAGCAGCTGGATTAGGGGCACTTGACCTTTCTGAGTTTGGTATTCAGAAATTGCCAATAAAATAGACTGAAAGGAAGAGAAAGTGAGCTGACTGAAAAATATCTCTTAAAACTTTAGATACTTTTGCTGAGTTTGCTGAAAATAACCTGATTAAATTCTGAGATCTGAAATGAAGATAATTTCATTTTGAAATGGATATATTTAGGATTAGGAGTCAGATGACAGTTGTGGTTTTCAGAAAATAAGGTTGCATATTTCTGGAATAATTTATTCATCATTTTAATAAATATTAACTGAATGTACTCTGTACTAATTATTGGTGACATAAGAGCAAAGCAAAATTTATACATTTTGTGTTTGATAGCAACACAAACTCTAATCAGATATAATATGATTGTTTCAAGGGTGATGAGGAAGTACAGCATGGTGAACTAATACAGCAGGTGTCCGGACTTCAGGGGAGCTGTGGAATGGTTAGGAAAAATTTCTGGAACACTCAACAGGTGAGTACGCCTATACAAGCTCATTAGTATTTCATCATTTTTTAGGATTTTGCTAGCTAGTCACATTTTCCTTTGTTTCCCAAGTATCTTTTTAAATAGGGTAAATGTTAAATAAGAAGTGCTTTATTACAAAGCAAGACCCAGAAGAATCGTGTTGCACTGAAACTCTGCAGTCCTCTCACTAGCTTGCTTCAGAATTAACCATACTGTAATTTGACATTACCAAGTATTAATATAACTGGGTCAATGGCAACTAATCAAAGAATGTCATTGGATTAGTAATATTGAGTCCTGTCATCTTTCTTTTTCTTATGTTGTAAACTCTACAAAAACCAACTTTGATATTATTTTCATCTGCTGGCTAAAGATAAGGAAGTCATTAGGGCAATGTTATAAAAATTATATGGATGTCTTCCCACAAAAAAATAAAATAGAAGTGATCTCAGTGTTTAATACGAGCAATTTTAGAATATAGACAAAAGCTGTGTTTATGGGGATGGGTCCTTCAATGCCTACAAATGTCTTTAAAATAGATAGTGTTTCATTTGCCTTTGTGGTGTATGTTTCCACTGTCACTGGACTGGGCTGTATCCATTCTGTGGACAATGATGCTTATTTCCATTTCTGTCATTCAAATGTGTTTCATGAGTTCTCTTTTCCATTTTTAAAACACAAGGCTAATGAAAGATGCTATATAAAGTCAAATTCATTTTTATAATCTCTGATGGCATCTTCATCCTGTAACTGCTATTCTGGGTTTTTGTAGCCATAACACAAAGAACAGCAATCAGCAGCAGAATTCAAGATGAGATTAGAATTGCTGAGTCTGATCACCCAATCAGACACTGCAGCTTGAGTCAAACACATGCTTTCCTTATGACTGTCCATTTGCAGAAATTACAAATAGCCTTTTAATGACTATGTCTGATCAGTGTAATTTAACTTTCTTTCTTTTTCAATCCAGAGTTCAGTCCGAATCCCCAAAACAGGTAAATCATTTTGAGTTGAAATAGACAATTATGAAAAAACTTAGAGTGGCAGAACCATTATACTTATTCTGGGGAGGGGGGCAAAATGCTAATAATTCTACTTTTGAGCACTGTTGCACATTCATACTAGATCTATATGTAATCCACATAATTACTTTAAAATGATAGCAAATTTTAAAAGGCTAACCATAATGAATATGTCTATATCAAAATATTTTAACCCTGATTATAATTAATTTTTTAGCATAGGGCACTGGTGTATAAAGTTACCCAAAGGTTTAACTTGCCTGTAAATTTTATATACCTTTTGCAATGAAGAGACAAAGATTATGCATAGCAGCAGGTCAGGGACTGTAATTCAACAATTCCTCATTTGTATAGTTGGATCAGCATAATCAGCTCTATTAACTTCCTGAATAAGATGAAGGTTATATCTTTTCCTATAAAACTGCTATATCAGAGACTACTCTGATGACCTTCCCAAGGTCAATAATAATCCTATTACAATGAGTTAGAATTATTGAGCTAATCCTTTTAATCTTAATTTTAACTGTTATCCTGTGTAATTCCTTCTCCAGCTCATTTTTAAACATGTTATGTACCAAATTCTGTACTTGACCTTAGTCAAGCTTTATATTTAAAAATTATTACAAAGGTAAATTGCTTATATGTACAGTTCTTAATTACATATATGAGAAAAGGGAAAATACAATTATGGTTAACATTTTTGAAATCAGAGTTTTTGTTTTGTTTTGTTTATGCGTGGTTTTGAGGGGGTTCAAAATTAAGGGATTTCAGGATTCTCTTTTCTACTTTGCCTTCTGTATCCACTAAATAGCTCTCTTAGTTACTGAAATTTCCTATCCCACAGCTGAAGGCTATAATCTGACACTGCAAATGAACAATGGGACTTTTGTGCATTTTCTCTGCATGAAATGGTATTATGACTTGTGGTACCAAAGTGGAATGGGAAAGGGAACAAAAAAGCAGTAGTCTAGATATGGTGATAACTTTCAAAATTTGCAAACTATTTCATCATGTTCTTCCCAACCCCTTCCTCTCTCCATAAACATCTTAGTAATTGAACTCATGATATTATGACTCTGCCCTATGTTACCTTTAAGAGATTATGAAAATCATACTGTCCATGATTAAAATCATTTTCATCCTTTCAATGAAACTAAAAAAAGAGTTAATTATTCCTCTATTCCTACTCTGTGCTTTTTTGTTTGTCAATGAGTTTGCTACTGCACATACAGTCCTATTGCTGCATCTATTACTGATCTGAAACATTCACTTGAAATGTATGTGATGATTCTGTGTAATTCTTACTATACTTGAGCTTCTTGAGTATTATAATTTGTTTTATTCCACTCTAAACCATAGTGTAATCCCTGCTATACAATCATAGCCCAATAAATAATTGTGAATGGAGTAAAAAGTGTTAAATGGATTTCAGATTTCTAACATTTTCCCTGAGGTAGAAAACTTACAAGATAAACAGTAACCTTGCTAGGTAAATTGTGATAGTATGTCAATGGGTGTCACTACAGATTTAGAAACTAATACTACATGTATTATAATTCTTATGCTAATGCTACCAATACTCCTCATGACTAGTATCCCCTTTCCCTGCAGATCTTTGGAAAAAATTAAGTAAAGCTTAATTTGGAGATACAATTTGAAAGCTGAAAGACTGTTACTCTGGATGTGGAATACTACAGGTGTTTTGTTCTCCTAAGATAAAGATTAGTATCTTTAAAGATCCTATTTTCTGTTTCCTATTTCCCATAGATTTGGGCTATATTTAGTTTATAGGAAGGTTACCTAGTAAGAAAACTCAGAATAGTACATTAATAGCTTATGAATCAGCTTTGTCACTCCTTGCCACTGTAGCATCTGCTGACCTTGTGTGATATGAGTTTTAGAGTTCTTATTCTCCATCTGTGACTACATTCCAGTTTTTTTCCTCTATATCCACCACGGAGTTTCAGTCTCTAGTTCTGTGCTCCTGCTTTGATACCCTATTAAGTTAATCAGCCCCTCTGCTGCTAGGGTCTTTCTTATACTCTAACAAAATCAGTTGTCTTTTTAAAATGTCATTTTTTCATTGACACCAGGGCTCCTTCTTAGACCTAAAACTCATATTCCTGTGTTCTACTCACTGAGGCCTATTTCTACATTATCCACTGTTCATGTCAATATGGACAATCACAGACACACACACACACTTCTTGAATACACTCGTCCTTTTCTCATGTTCAGCACCCTCATACCTTCATTAGGCCTGTTCTTTCAGACCACTTCCTTCAGCTATCTGCTTTCTGAATCCCAGACATTCCCGGACAAAACTTGCCTTGCTGACCACATTCCATTACCACAGGCTAGTCTTGAAGTTGTTTCTGAGACAGTAAACTTGGCAATGCCCTAAAGAGTTTCTGGACACTCAACTTCTCACCAGAATGCCCTTGCACACAAGCTGTGGCTAATGTATCGCACAGAAGCACAGAGCACCAAGTAGGAAACATTCAAGAACTTGTCTGTGATTCTTCTTTTTCTGGTTGGAGTTCTGTGAATAATGAGGAGTCATAATCTCCTGGAATTTAGAAATGCTAGATTCGGTGTCTAGGATAGCCTACATCTACAATATCTGAGAAGTAATTGATCTTCTAACATATCTTTGAGAAATCATTTGGTATCTAGCTGTTCCCACTTATGATTCCACTCATTCTGCCACAGGATTTATTTTTCTTTGGTGTTTGTACCTGGCAGGAATACATAGTTAGTAATATATGCCTTACTTGATTGTTAGTTGATGAATGTTTTAATTATGCCTCTTTTATTTTATTGTTTTCTCATAAAAATCCTTACTATTTTTGTTCACATCTCATTTTTTCCTTATTTATTCTTTATTTTTCCCAAAATGAACATAGTTTTCCAGCAATGAGTTGACCAGAATTATGGAGATTAGAAAGAAATTCTATCTTAACCTATTTATTTCAATTTTTATTTACTTATTGCTTACTGGAAATCATATATGTTTTATTTATCTTGAAATCCATAAAGAGGGCATATTAAAGTAATGAATCATATCCCCCACTGACATTAATGTTGTTTTCTGAAGGCTTGTGAAGCCATTTTGAACATATGTATAAATTCAGATGTTGTGATATAATAGCTTGGGCAATTAAGCAGGCTTTTTCATTCTGTTCTGTAAATAACAAGAGGAAGATAAAATGATTTTATCATTAAAAAGCACCCCCTGCTTCAAACCTTTTAAAAATAGTCAATTTTCCCAAGTTATAGAATGCTTAACTGATTTTTTATGGAGCACTGGTTTCTTATGGAAATTTACCATTTGATTAAGAATGTACTGTTTTAAATATGCAATCAAGGAAATTTGAGTATAGAGCATATGCTGGTTTTAAAAAGTTTGGAAATACCAAGCAGAGTGAGATTTCTTGGATATTTAACTTTTTAGTTCATGTCTAGTAACAAGGTAAGAGTTACTAGAAGTGTACTATATCTCAAAAACACCATTTTGAACCCAAGATTGATCTGTACCTTTTTTTCAATTGAGATAAAAATGAGAATTATCTTCTATGCCAAATCTGCGTTATTCATCCTTTGTTAATGAGTGCAAGTGGGAAAATGAATAATGTTTCTTTGAATAATGTTTCCTAAAATCAAATATGCTCAATTATAGACATATACTTTGTTTTACAATTATTAAACAAAATTTCATTCAATAAAGTTATTCTTGGCATTACAAGGTAATTGTTTTTTAAAAGCTCATATTTACTGATGTGGGAAATCCAAAATCTAGAAATTACTATGTTGGAAAAACATAGGAAAAAAAATCATATAAAAATGTTAGATTCATATGAAAATGTTAGAAGCCAGAGCTGGGGTAGTAGCTCACACCTGTAATCCCAGCTATGATGGAGTCTGTGACAGGAGGTGTGTGCATTCAAGGCCAGTCTAAAGAAGATGAAGAGAAAGAATCTATTTTTCACCCTTTTCCCCAATAAATTCAAGATATATTATGTACAGGTACAAATTCTGTATGATGTGATCATTATGTATATCTAAAGGGTACCAATAAAATTAATTTTAAAAAGAGACAGTATCTTTTAAAAAGTACAGATGTTAGAAACTAAACTTACAGTTGTTTACAATGTTCTTATTTCTCATAAGTCAAACTAGAGCAAAACAGAGGTATTCCCAACAAAACCTTTAAATTGAAATCATTGTTGCAGGTTGCATTTGCATTTGAATGGCTTTACTCCCTTTATACCCTCAAAAAGCATTACATTAAATATGAATGCAACATTTTGCTCCTCTTATTGTTCGCTTTCACGTTTACTAAATATTAACTCCTCAACCTATACAAAAAGATGAAGGTGAGAAATGATGTTTAGTGATACAATACAGCCAATCTCAAATTATCATTTCAGGTCTAAAATAGGTCATAGTATAATGCTGGCAACTCAAAAGACTGACACTATTCTTAAGAAGTTATTACCAGTATGCTTCCTTACTTACTATAGCTTGGTTCTTTTCTATTATTTCTGTCAAAGCTCCTGTTGCAGGAATAAATAGTAATTATAATACAAAATAGAAAATGGTATGGAAGTACTTTTTGCTTCTTTTTCTGGTAAAGACAGAAAGTATAATATAAATAAGTTTTCTAAGCAAGATTCACCTTCTCAATTAAACAAGACATTAGTTCCTTGAATTATTTCAATAAAAGAGCCTGAAGGGCAAAAGGTTCATAGAATAATAGCAACAAAAATAATTATGAGAATTAGGAGTTTTTGAAACTAAAATTTCACTTTGCAAACAGTTTCTCCATTTAATATTTCATTTGACCCTTACATTGGTTAAAAATTAACAATGTATTTCATCATTGATTGGAAGATGATTGGGCCCCATTGTGGTCTTGCCTCATGTCATGATAATAATTTTGTCAGATTATTTGGCTCTCATCTTTACCCTTCACAACAGATTTATCTTTTACTAACCTTTATATGTCCCGAGACTACATCTGTTGTGCAGCTCTAACACAGAGACAACATGTGGATGCAATTTAGACTGCCTATTTTTCAGTCTACAATGTAGTGGGTTTTCAACTAATAAAAATGCAACATTAGTCAATTCATTTTTCTTTCCCCAAATCTTCTATTTGGGATCATGTTTTTATCTAGCAGTTAGTTAGTGCTCATCTTCAATAACAAATGCCTATTGCCTGAGTGTTTGTACTTTGTACCAATCAGTGGTGTAGTCTCAGAGAAGCCTTGTTCCCATGGAATTTTTATTCCAGTGGATCAGAAATCCTTGAAATTGATCTCAGCATGATAAGTTAAATGACTGGAATTATTCACTGAACAGTATAAGAATAAAAGGAAGAGTTTCAACTCATTTAGAAAGTGAAGGAAAGCTCGCTGGAAAGCGTAGCACCTAGGCTGTGCTCTAAAGTAGGAATATATTTTTTTCCAGGAAAATAAAGATAAGAAAGGCATAATTTCCCATGGGTCTGGTCTAAGACATAATCTATAAAAGAAAATCACTGAAAGGGACCAGGCCTGCTGAATAAGGTGTTATAAATCTATTATTTTTGGCTACAAACCTATTTAGCTAATATTGCAATCAAGAAAGATATTTATCCCTCAGTGTAGATTCAGATTTTGCACTCTTTATGAATTATTGTTTTGGAGACATATATTTTAATGCATCATTGATCTAATAATTAAAACCTAGAGACCCAGCAATAATGGAGGGAAAATATTTTACCTGAAACTTGTGGGGATATTTATATAAAGTGGTTCTTAGTGCACAGGTCTGCTCAAGCATAAATTTCTAGAACTTCCACTCCTCCCTTTTGTTCTTCATACTTCCTTGTATGCACACAAATGCACAATTGTGTGTGTCACTTGAGACTAAGCAATCCTTAGAAAATGTTCTGCTACGTGTGTGTACAACCTGCTTTGTTTTATACTCTAGTGCCTTCTTTGTATCACTACCTTTGCTCTTTGAGGTCATTATAAAGAAAATAAAGATTATTGGAACACAAACATTGAGGTATTACAACAGTCTATCCGATAAAGGAGACAGTTACTAAGTGACTAGTGGATGGGTAGCTCATACAATGTAGATAGAATGGATAAAGGGATGATTCACCACTGTGAAGAAAGTAGTGGGAAAGCATGAAAGTTTGTCACAATACTCAAAATGGCATATGATTTAAAACTTGTAAGTTGTTTCTTTCTAGAGTTTTTCTTATAATATTTTCAGACCACAGTTGGCCTTGAGTAACTGAAACTGGAAAAAGTAAAACCAGAGATAATTGGTGATAATTGGTGATCATGACAACTGGATTAAATCTCAATATTTTTAAGTACTGAGAGTATCGATGCTACTCCTGTTCATTTAGACCTTGTCCACAAGATTCCAATGCATTAGTTAGGGTTTGCTAGAGCAACAGCACATGGTATCTTAGTTCATAAACTTAATTCTTTCCATTATTCTGGTCACAAACCAAATTGATCATGAGCCAAATCAAATTCAATGATTAGGTTCAATGTTGACTTTAGGGGGAAATTTGATTCAGTTCACAATTGATTCTGTATGCAACAAAAATTGTGGAAAGAATTAAGTTCATGAACCAAAGTGCCAGTCAGTTTTCTAGGTATGCTTACAAAGGCTGCTTATGATATCAGGGTTGGAAGAATGCAAAATGCCTGTCTGCATGCTGAAGGGTCACAGGACCTAGTCAAAAGTTGGAAGCCTGGAGCTCACTGTAGAATACAGGATGATTCAGTGCCAGAAAGCCAAAGTCTCTGTGCTGAAGAGTCTGCACTGGAAACCTAAAGGGACTGGAAATGAATAACCAAAGGCAGTGGTGAAGACTAGAGAGCCTCTGAAAAGAAAAAGGAAGGCCTCTTTCTTCCCTTTTTATTCCATTCAGGCTACAACCCTATTGTGTTAGGCTACCTACATCTGGGATGAATCTTTCCTCCTCAATTTGTGGCCTACTTATTAACAATCCACAGATATACCCAGAGGTTTACTAATCTACTAGCATTTAACTCGTCAAGTTGACATACCACAATTAACTATCATATCCAGATAAATTGTTTTCTCTTGTAAAATTTATGAACTGTATAAGATATAACTTGTCCATTGTCACAGCCTAGGCTTTACAGAACACTTTTATATTTTTCTCCATGAATGTCCCTTAATTTTGTTATCATTAGTAGCAGAGCTTGGATTATGTTATTCTCCAGAACTCTTTTAAATCCAGTGATTTTAAAAGATCGTGTCTTCTTCATGAAACAGAAAATTAACCTACTGGAAGAAAAAGCGGGGAGAATCTAATTCACATGCACATGTTTGATGCAAACAGGAACAAAGTACACTGGAAAGAGAATACTAAATTTTGCTTCCTTAAATGAAGACTTTACTACTTCTGTCAAAATAAGTCTGGTGATATGTTTTTCTTCACTCATAGCTACCATTTATAAGAAACATAGTTAACATTTTTACAGGAAGAGATATTATATAGCTTAGTTACGTTTCATAAAGGCTAATGTATTTTGAGAGACAGGGATTTTATGATAGTTATTTTGATCATTCAACACATGTTTGTTGAGCAGTGTATTAAACATCTCTCCCAGTATGGGATATAACACCCAACACTCAAAGTTTAAAGGAGGAAAGGTTTATTGGCTCATGCTTTCAGAATTTAATCCAGGGTGGGCAGGTTGCCAGGGAGGACTATCATGGAGGAAGTTTGCTTAGTATATGGTGGCCAGAAATTAAAGCTGAGGAACAGCAAAAGAAGGAAAGGATCTAGGAACCAAATACAGTTCCCCTGGTCATGCCCCCATGACCCACCCAAACACACCTAGAAGTGTACTTTACTAATCTACTAGTCATTTCCTGATTCGGTCACGTAGATATGATGATTATTGATCAAATTCCACCCCTTGTCAACTTGACTTTTAAATATATCTCCTTTAATCATACTTAATCTCTGAAGAAAGACAATAGCAAGTTCATAATTCTGCCTTACATGATATAAGTATTTTGTATACATCCAAAAGCACAGTAATTCTTTCCTTAGTGTCTCAACAGTATTGTTCAAAAGTCCAAGTCCAAAATCTCCTTTGTGACTCTAGACAAATTCTTACCTGGGAGTACCTGCAACAATAAATACCAAGTTACATAATCTCAAGATATAATTGCAGAGGGTAATATACCTATTGCAAAAGGAAGGAATGGGGGAGGTAAAAGAACTAAATCAGAGCAAGACCGAAACCCACTGGGGCAAACATTAAATCTTGTAATTGCTTGTCTGGCATTGAGGATACATGTTGGCAAGATGTGAATACCAAAAGGCTTGGGCAACCCCACTCCTATAGCATTGCTGGTTGAAGCCCATAGGGCCTTTCCCTCAGCCTAGCTCTACTACCTGTGGATATTCCATGCTCCAATATCCAAGAGATATTCCATGCTCTTGGTATCTCACAGTTCTTGGAGTCTCCACTGTAACTTTGACTTCATTCTTCCAGCTTCACACACTACCCTCTCAGGGGTATCATATTATTCCTTTGAAATTTGAGCAGAAGCATGATCCCTTCTATGGCTTGTGTTTAGATAGCCCCTAAAAGCCTCATGCTTTTTCAACGGTGGCTGAATCTACAGAGTGTGATGCTGGGATTAATGGTGTGTGATTACTAAACCACCACGTGTGATTGGTTTGGCCAATCCTGGTACTCTAGATAAGATAAAAGGGGCAGAAAGATGCTGTTAAGGTCCCTTGTTGCTTCTGTTGTCTTCTGCCTCCATGAACTGTTGCCCCTCTGCCACCCTGGTTTGGAACCAGCTGATTATGGACTGAAAACTCTATGAACTGTAAGCCAAATAAATCTTTTCTCTCTTTAACTTTGGGTGTTGGATATTTTGTCTCAGCAATGACAGAAAAATAACTAAAAGAACTTCTTAACTCTTTCATTCTACATGCTTAAAAACTCAGCATCAAATGAAGAATGTTAAGGTCTGTGGCCAGCTTGAGCAGTAGCCAGGTCTCCTTGGACCATGGTTGTAGCGACTGCGGAGTGCAAGGATGGCTAAGTGTGGTAAATGAATCCTGTGTAACCAATTCTCTAGGCTGCCCTCCTAGAGCAGAAAGCCCTAACACTGTTTTCAAATGGGAGATTTACCCTTTTGTACCCTTCAGCCTGAGATGTGTGGGGTTTACCAATTCCTAGAGTGCCCTTAAGGGAATTTTCTTTCTGTCCTAATTATAAGCAATTGGTTAATGGCACTAATTTCTTCAGTGGCCACAATTCCTTTGGCCTTATTTTTTTCTCATGATTTCTTTTCAGCCAACATTATTTTCAAATATTTCTGCTTCTGATTTTCACTATAAATCTGGCTCAAAGAAGCCAACAGTACCTATGTCACAGCTTGAGCTTTGGGGTGCTTTGAAATTTCCTCCATCACATCAATTAATCCCTCACCCATAAGTTCAACCTTCCTTAAAGTCTCAGAGCATAGATATAACATATGTGAGTTCCTTGCCAGAATGTAATGTGCATCACTTCTAGCACAATTCCCAATCAAGTCCATTTGAAACCTCCCGAATCTGGTTTTGATTGTCCTCAACCTTCTTATCAGCATTTTGTTCTTCTAAGCTCAGACCAGAATGTCAGTCAGACTCTGTTTATAGCATTCGACAGCATCTTTCGTCTCCATCTGCAAACCTGTCTAAACATGTTCCGCAAATGAGTCACAGCAGTCAGCCCAGTTCTCTCTTACCAATTTTCTATATTAGTCAGCTTTCCTGTCACTGGGCCACAATATCCTAAACCCACAATTTCTAAAAAGAGCAGTTTAATTTGTCATAAAATATCATGGGATTTAGTCCATTGCTTAGCTCCAAGGCAGGAACATTGTGATGGAAGGATATGGAGAAGAAAAGCTGCTTAGCTCACGGTGGGCAGAAAGCAGAACAGAGTAACAGAGCCAGAGAGAGAAGGTCTGAGAATCAGAGTCCCCAGAGTTGCAGCTCTGTGGCTCATCCAGACATGTGTGGAAGTGTGTTTTACTGATCTGCTAGGCTTTTCTTAATACAGTCGTGTTGACACTCGTAGTTAATACTCACAACTTTCCATTAAGATCTATTCACAAATGGAAACAAAGTCTTTGTCAATAGGGAAGGGTGGAAGAGCTGAAAGGAGAGCAGGGGAATGGGGAAAAATTAAGAACCAAGATACATCATGTAGGGGTACAAGATCCCAATGATAAATGTAACTATATTGTATACCTAAAATGTACCAATAAACTAAATGGAAAAAAAAAGATGTATGCACAGCTCTTATGGGGAAGCATTTTGGGGAGTGAACAATGGAATTATGTTAAAGAAAAAACTTTTCTTACTGATTTTCATTTTGATCCTAATACAAGTACAGAAAATTCAGTTTGTATTTCTGCTTAAATTGTTGTATTATATACTTGTTTCCTCAAGAGAGGAAAACACTATTGATCATTATAACATTTATGACTAACATGTTTTCTTCATGCTTATGATGAAACCATTGAAAATACTATTTTTTTAAATCGTGGAGAATTGCCATGTAATTTTTGCTTTTGAAAATAGCAAATGCCTTATTGTACTTTAGGAAATGTTTAAGAAAGTCATTTCCTTCTTATGTTGTCACTACTGGTGCATGACTCCTAAAACTTGTTTTGAAATCATGAAAAATATTTTGTGCAAGAAACTATCTGATGAATTTCCTATCAATTTTTTCCTGCCTAGTCTATTGTATTCCAATCCAACTAAGATAAATCTTGTGAAGATGTGATAGGAAACACATCATCTTCCTAATTAATAACTTTACAATAAGAGAAAATAATAGTGCCTGTCCAAAGCCAGTGAAATATTTATAAAAAGAACAAACAATATTTAATATTTTTAAAATTCTCTTTTCTGATTGGACTCAGGCTTTTTTGCATTTGCCAGTTTACATAATTGAATAAATATAGTAATCAAAGAAAAATATTTTACAATCTTATTTCGTATTTTCATTAGCAAATAAAGTTAATGCTTTAAAACAAATGAATATCAAACTATGCATTCCTCCTGTACATCACACTGTTGAATAACCCATTAATAGATTGGTGTCAAGTAAGCTAAGCCTGACCCATCTATTTTGTGATTGTTACTTTCATAAACTCTTCACAATCCATCTCTCACACACTGATCACAGCATTTATTTATTCATTTATTTATTTATTTTGTATCAGGGGTTGAACTCAGGACCTTGTGGTTGTGAGGCAGGTGGCAGAACCACTGAGCTAAATCCCCAGCCCCAATCACAGCATTTATTTTACAATACTATACACCAAAAGAGAAGAACAATATTCTAGAAGGTGATGATAGATTTTTTGCAATGATGCAGAATAATATGGTGAGGTTTTTTTTCAGCATGTTGTGAAGAGGTTGAACAGCCAATCTCTTTTCTTTATGGCAAATATCCCTGAAATGACTTGTTGAATTTGAGGCCCTAATTAAAGAGATCCTAATTAATTTACAAGCATATTAAATTATGTTTTTTAATGTGTGATATTCAAATGAAATTCACTTACAATAGTTTTTCACAGTGCCACATTCATCTGTGAAATGATACACTCTAGATAATTGACCTTATTCTCCACTTGACCTTAAATAAAAAAGGAAGCTACAACAGACAGGTCCTTAACCTCCATAGAACTCAAAATGCTGACATGGCCAATCAACTTATTTGCATTAAGCATACTAAACTAACAGGTGATGTTATTTACAAGGCTTCACTAAATGCTTGATTCTATTTTGTAGACCAAAGAATTTTTATCTTAATTCATTTTGTGGAGAAAATAATTTAACCAACTTAGCATGTTGTTGTCAGAATTATGATGAAATTTATTTTGTCTACATAATTCATTGGACAGCTAGCAGCGTGTATTTCTCTACAGAATGAAAATGTATTGAGGTTGTCAAATGGCATTTTCTCTTTCATCTCAGATCGTTCTGCCAACAAAATGAATACAAAATCCTTTCATTTAAAAAATCAATACGGGTGTTAATTATTGGTGGACAGAATTCAAAGTCAAATCCTTTTCTGTTAAATATTGATGGAAAAATATTCATACCATCCACTAACCAGATATTAATCACACTAAAGAATTGTTCTGGAAGAACAAGATAGGAATGTGTTTTATTTTCTTCATATTCAATGCTCAAAACATGAAGTGAGCATTCTGGCTAAAATTTTAAAATGAATAGCTGTAGTGAGAATATTCAGACAATTGAAGACAGTGCACGAAGAGGATCATGACAGGAAATATGAAAAGCTATGAAACAAATTATCAACACTAAGTGTAAACTTACTTCGTTCTGCAGATGCAATTTTAATTGAATTAGATTATTGTATTATAATCCACTTAAGCCTAGAGGCTTGTAAAATAAAGACAAGTGGCATAGCAGGGCAATAACAAGGGATCTATGCCACATAATTCATGCTTCTCTGCATTTGCATATCACCTATTGCCAAAAAGTCTGTGAATCCTGAAAATGGTTTCCTACAATATTAGACTGGGCCATTCATAGGACACATAATTATTGAAGATATTTTTTCAGACAGTATTTTGCGATTTAACCTCTTCATTCTGTCTGTTGTACCAAGAAAAATATATTTTGTGAAAAGAAAACAATTTCAGGGCTATCCAACTAGAATGTGAACATTATACACTTACATCACATATAAAGAATCTGATTATTTTGATTGTAGGTTTTCATTTTTCATAGGTAAAGATCATAGAAGCATTTTCTGTCAATTCTCAAGTATGTGAATTAGCTCCAAAGTAAGTGTTTAAAATATTACTCCATGCATTATCAACTGTGGCCCTCTTCAAAGCTATTTTGATAATTTGTATAATTAGATTAGTAAGGGCAGATGTTAGCTATTTTGAAACAGAAGATTATTCTTCCTTTAATACTTTGTGGTCAATTTTCAAACTTTTGCTTGCTACCATTTTGTTTTAAAGTTTCAGATCAATCACAACACTCAATTCAAGTTTTAGTGGAACAAATATAGACAAATCTGGGCAGCTGCATTGAATGCAATTTTGGAATAAATAAGAAAATATTTCAGGCAACTATGGATCAATTGAAAGTGACTTATTGTGGAATAAATATTTGAATATAACACTAGAACATGCTTAGGAAAGAATATATTTTTGTAAGGAGTTGGAGGAAATTGCATATAGGAAAGTGGAGAAATCACTGATTAGTGTGAAACTGAGTCATTAGTGGTAGAACTGTCAGATGAAGCATGTTCTCCACCTTCAACTTCCCGCTTAAAATTGTACTGGGAAATATTTTGCCAAGATATCTTGTATGAACGTGCAGATTGATTAGATTTCAACATTGACAAATTGGTTGGATTTCCAAAAAAGTTTTCAAAAAGTACAGGATATGATTTCTCTATTCTTCACTGACAATAATTGACTTGGAAAAACGAGACCCACAAGATGCATTTAGAAGGCAGTTTTAAAGCTACATGATAAATATGTGTAAATATTCATGCATATCTGTTAAACTGCATGAATTATTTTAACTATGACCCAGCATAAAACAATCTAGGAATATAAATATCATAGACTTCAAAATAAGATATATAGGATAATGATTTTTTTTAGTTACATAACTTTACATATCTTTAAATTTATGTATATCTTTAATCAAAATTCTTCTAATGGTACCCAAAACAACAGGTTTACATGAAGGTTTTTAGGGGAAAGAAATTAAAACAAATGTAAAAATATAAAATGGAGCCAACGAGGTGGATATTCATAGCATAAATATCTAGATACTTGTTGCTGGTACTTGTCATTTGAGCCTTTACAAAGCTCATAATTTACTACAAATATTTTTAAATCCTTATATTTTAAGTTTTATCATTCTTAATTTTTTCATCACAAAAATAATTGAGGAAAAGATTATTATTTCTATTTATTGATCAGTTATAAGAATTCTAAAAATCAGAGATCATAATGAATTACTGCACATATCACAGGGAATCAAACAAAATTTAAAGGAAGGAGCTAGTTCATAAACCTGGAACTTCTCAGACAAATAAGATCTCTTTTCATTCTACCATATATGATTGCTTGAAAGAAATAAAACTTGACCTGAATTTAAAAAGATGATCAAAAGATTATCTACTGAGAGGCCTTGAGAAAAGGACAAAATGTGAGCAGCAGGAAGTAAATGAAATTTAAGGGTAACTCTGGTGAATGGTCTTAGCTGATGGAGATCTTGGCTATCAGGCCAAAGAATTAAGTCTTATGCGAAAGAAGAAGGTCTCAGGAAAGTTTCCAAACAATGGAATGATGGCATTTCTGTCCCACTTTCACGATTCTGTTTCACAAGTGAAGCTACCTAAGGGAGGAGGGTGGCAAGTTCCAAGCAGACTGAACAACTTAATGAGAACTCGTCTCAAAATTAAAAAAAAATATATTAAAAAGGCAGGTGATATAGCTTAATGGGAAGAGCCTGGGTTCAACTCAATAGTATGAATTAAAAAAATGAATAAATAATAAATAAACCAACATACTACTTGAGGTGCTTTATCTTGTAAAAGAAATGAATTGATGAGGAGGCACACATCACATTACATTATATGTTTCAGTGTGTTATTTAGAAGTTAAAATAATACCACGAGGTATGAAATATCTCTAATTATCAGACATATTTCACATGAAGAAAGTTCTGGCTACCCACATCTGTAAATAAATAGTATAAAATCACCAGCAGCAATACCCACCAGGCAACAAGCAAGTTTTATTGGTCACAAATGTACCCAATCTCTCTAGAAGGACACAGAATAACCTTACAGCACTCCTTCTAAGTAGAGTTCAATTTTGTAGGGTACACCTAAGCAAGACTGAATGTTTACAAATAAAATTATAGTATATTTCCAGGTAAAAATGGCATTCTGGACACACATACCCTACTATACATCTTTTAGACACTCTTCTAAAGTGAGAGCAAAACTTATACCCAGAAAGAGTGGGAGCACAGAAAAAGAGACAACAGATATCATGGTTTTACTAGAGATGAAGGATTTAACAGACCTGAACAAATTAATCCTAAACCAGTGGTGAAGAAATCCCAGAGTTAACCTGACTCAGACCAAAATCCTCAGTGACTCAGGAATCAGCAACCTCAAGCATACATCCTGGTTATCTATTGCTGTGTGGAAAACTACTCCAAAATCTACCAGGATAAAACAATAACTATTTTATTATGGTCACAAACTCTGTGTATTTGGAACTTGTAAAGCACATAGTGGGGGTTTTTCTCTGTTCTATCACGTATGAAACTAAAATGGGGATGATTTGAATGACTGACCACTGGATGAGCTATGGCTGGTGCTATAGATTGACCATTGATTTCCCCACCAAGAACTGATATGCTAATACCTTCTCCTTCTTGTGAAGGTTTTGAAGGTGAGGCTTTGGGGGAGATGATTAGGGTTATGAGGTCCTTTTGTAAATAGAATTATGCCTAGAGGTAGAGATCCCAAAGAACTCTTTACTACCTCTGCCAAATAATGCCAAAGAGAGGATATCTATGATCCAAGAAATAGATCTTCAGCTAGAGGCATTCAACTACTATGTAGTTCCAATTACAAATGAATATGTTTTGGATTTATTTTGTGCTAATACACTAAAGAGAAATATTGGGTATAACATTTTTGCCTGATGTCTAAACTTATTTAAAAATTTCAATGTTTTATATAACTTACAATCACGAGATATTTCTTGGTTGTATTTTTCATAGCATGTTTATTTATTGCCACATCTTGTTCATAATTTGGGTATTTATGTGAAAAAGAAAATGGGATGGATATATGATTTTTTGTTATTCAGGTCCTAGCATCATCATGCCCTTCAAGCATATGATAATGTTTAGGACATAAATAGTTTTCTTTTCTTTTTTATTTGTGCATGTTTGAGATATATAATAAAGACATTCATCGTGGGAAGTTGGTACGCATACATTGCATCTTAATCCTTTTTACTTTTTCTTCCCCGCTATGTCTTAACATGCTTAATTGATTGATAATTAGAAAACAGTGCAAAATGTAAGAGAAAATTTTATGTAAAAATACTAATTTAAAGCAACAAAATAACTTATGACTATTTTCTTTCACTTTCAAGACAAAATTATTTATTTCCCAGAAGTTTCCCATAATTATAGGTTAATATTGAGGACTTGGCTCCCTTATTGGCTCTCCTAATTGCTAGAAAAGTTTAAATGATATAGAAGATTCCTCAGTTATTCTTTGTATTAGTCATTTTTACCATGAACCTAGAGAAATTGTGTAGATATAGAGGGGTTGACTCAACAGAAAGAAGTTTTTTCCTTTTAAAGATGCTTGTCAGTTTGAAGGACACCATTGCCTCTCAAGGCAAAGGCATGAACTTTTAGTATTTTGGACATATGAGGAATATTAGATTTCAAAAATATATCCTTCAGGAATGACCCTGAGAAAATTGTCTTAACATGAAAACGTACCAATATGAGTCACTTTTTAAAGTGAAAGCAGTTCTGGCCCAAAGTAATGATAGTATAATGGGAATTAATGCACAAAAACAGAATCTCAGTCTGTAGAAACATGTAGATATATCTCCTAATATACATATCACATTAATTCTCTATAAAATCTATTGTTTCTACTAGAAAATAAAAGCATTTTGGGCTAAATTTACCCTTATTTCTAATTTAAATAATATTGCCATCCCCTTCTTCTCTGTCATAATTACTCACCTTGTTAACACCTCATAATGAGAAAAAAGCAAATCAGTTGTGTCATTATATCTTGCTGCTAAGCAGAAGCAACACGGCCATTAATGACTTTAACATATGTTCATGTTTCCCTGGCCACTGGGAACTTCATTTATCTGTTTCTCCTTGAGGAGACAAGACATGTCTGTTAATAACCTGATTCTGAATTTCCTGCTCTGGGAGTTGATACTCAGAACAAAATTTTCAGGTTCAACGTTAGAGGTGAGACAACTGGTGTCCACCATAAAGGTGAGAATCTCTATTCTCACCTTTTCCACCCCAACCTTCATGCCTGCCTTGATTACAAATTAGTCCACTAGGTGGTGATATAAATATGTAACACTCCAAAGATACTTACTGGGAATTGATAGAATCTTTGAATACAGTGTAAAGGGTTCATAATTTCCATAAAAAGCATAGCATTAAGAAATGCACTATTTTGACACTGACTTGAAGATCACGAATTTTAATCTTCTTCTGATAGTGTAGGTGATTAATGTAAACCATTCAGATTCCTCTTTCCCTCTCTGGCTAAAAATAATAATAATAAAAAAGATGTGTTTTTAATCTTAATTGAACTGTTTAGTTAATTGTTTTAGTTCTCAATCTTTTTTCCTGTCTGTTCAGGTCAGTCTTGGTCAAATTACTTAACCTCTTCATGTTTCGTATAGTGATATAATGTGAAGAGCTAATAAAAATGATTATAAAACACTTTGCAAAATTTTAGTGCCCAAGACAGCTACATTACTTTGAAGTCACCAAAAGTACGACAAGTGTTCAGACAAGTGCATAATTAAACTGTCCAAACTGCATTAGCTATTGAAGGCATTTAACTAGGGCTGACTGTTCTTATCAAGCTATGAGTTTAAATTATAGTGGCCTCTGTAACTCTTACAAATCTTACCAGAATAGAACTCAGGATGAACACTTAAGTTTTTGAAAGTTTATGTGTCTCGTTAGCAACAATCATGAAAACATCATCGAATTAAAACCCCTTCCATTTCTCCTTTTGTTTTTCCTAGAAGAAGTAGTAAATTAATCTATTCATTTTTAAAAGAAAACAGTGAATAGCATTATAGGTAATGACAAATCAATAGTGCTAGAGTTAAAAATTGAATCTTTTTCATTACCTGAATGATCGAGGCTTTACCACTCCTTGGGTATTATTGAAATCATATTAATATTTGTGACTGAGTCTCCTGGACACCAAATTCTCTAAATCTCATATAAGAATTATCATATTCAGTAAGTGTTTCTAGGAATGCTCTATATGTGATTTAAATGCATCCGCAGTAAGCCTGGTTGTTGCTTACTATCCCTAGGAGCTGAGCTGGATCCTGAAGCTGGTGCTATTGCTGAGGTAGAGTAGCTTTGCTTCCTCTCATGTGAGATACCCTTGAGCTTTGAAAAGGGGAGAAATACTCAGGCTCTGTCTCCTTCTCTCATCCTTCCCTGTACCTTTATTATCCTTTTTTTTTTCTTGCACTTGTGAGGCAGGCAGGGTGCCACTGAGCTAAATCCCCAGCTGTACCTTTATTATCCTAATCCATTTGGAAGCCAGCTCACAGGAGCCTGTGAAGGGAAGCACACAATGCTGCAATACACAGCATGACAGTTCAAGGATGAAAAATGGATCAGAGAGCAAAAAGGCCCTGGATCTGTGCAAGAAGATTGGCTGCTGTTGCTGAGATCGATGATGGCTGAACCCAACTCTTCAGCTGCTGACTCACGAGGACAGCTCTTCGGGCTGGCAGTTGCTCTATGTCACCCACTCTTCTGCATAGGGCTTTGAGTCACACATCCTATCTCTAGAACAGGAGTTGGTAAACTATAATTTTTCCTTGCAAAGGCACATAGTGAATATTTTAGGCCTTAGCTCCATGTAACAGAGCTACCTGGTTCTGCTGTTGTAGAACAAAGGCACCCACATGCAACAGATAAACAAATAAGCAAGTCTGGGTTACAGTAAGATTTTTTTTTTTATGAAGCCAAGTGGGTGACAGGCTGGATTTATCCTGGAAGCCAAAGTCTGTTAACCTTCTCTTTAAAATAAATAATTCCTTGCTGGGCATGGTGAGGTACTCCCAGCACTCGTGAGGCTGAGGCAGGAGGATCCTGGTGAGTTCAAGATCAGCCTGGGCGACATAGTGAGTTCAAGGTCAGCCTGTACGGCTTTTTTTGAGACCTTCTCTCTCTCAAAAAAAAAGTAAATGCTTCCAACTACTTATTCAAAACATAGGATACTGCAGTGCAAAATCGAGAAAGCAATACTCCTTCACTCTTGGTGTCTGGTTAAGAGTTTTATGAAAACATTTCTTAACCTCAGAATATTAGAAACATCTGGATATGAATGCTAGCTCTCAGCCTTACTGTGAAAGTGATGTTCACATATTTAAAGTGAAATTATATCTGCCTTTGGGTCAGCATGTCAACAGTGACAGGAAATTCAATGTTAGTCACTTTAGGGTCTACTTACTGGCTTCTGGAGCCATAGAAAAATGTGAAATTATATAATATTGAGAAAATGAGATTTTGTACTCTCATGGCCACTAGTGATAGTCTCATCATTTAAACGATGGACCCCTGATAGCCAGGGAACTCCTCTCAGGTCAATGGGGTTTAGGTGAGGAAAGTTTTGTGCTCAGCTTCCACACTGCACAAACAACACTGCTTTCCCTGAAGTAGGTCTTCTTGCTAAGTGTAATAGCTGTGCTGTACCACAAATTTTATCTTTGCAACAAACTCTTCTCTGATGGCTTCCCTGACTAGCCCACCAAATAAAACTCTATTTACCAGAACTCAGTCCTATTAGTCACCCTAAGTTCTCTTGTTGGGGGGGGGTGGTCATAAACTTATTTTGGTTTTGTTGCAATGAAAATGTCCATTAGACAACATAAACTGACTTTAAAGAAGGAGAAACTCCTATTTCCTCAGGTTGAGCTGATTTAAATTGAGTTAAGATATCTGTTACCTATTACTTGATTTCCTAGCCATCTCAAATTTCCTTAAAGGGCTTTGGAAGCAACTGGGTTTCCTACTTTTGATTTTCAGATTTGTAAACCATGCTGTGTGTATTTATAATCCGTGATTGATAAATCATTTTGATTCTAGAGGTAGACAAGTTAACATTAGGGTGTGCAGATGGTTGAGGGTGAAATTTAGTTGAATTTAGCTATTTGCATTTGTTTGTTGGTGAGTTTCACTTCCTTCAGCAATCAGAGGAATTTAGGCTTCCGTGCACTAGAGCTCTGCAATCAGTCAATGGAAGAAGTTGGAGGAGCAGTATAGTTTAGAGAACAAAAGAAGAAAGAAAAGTGGGGCTAGAAATTCATGAAATGAGCTGACTGTATTTTTTAATTTCTTGTAGCTATATTATAGATTTGCCAGTGATTTATTACAAATATGTTGTAGATGTCAAGGAACGAACAAATGAACAACCAAAAATGTGCCATAATATATGTCTTGCTCTGTTGGCTATTATACAGGGAAGAAAACATTCTAGCCCATTTGCTGGAATTTATGTATGGCATTTCAAACACTGTCACACTGCAGTATCTGTGTCAGTTTTGCCCAAGGTTGTGACTCAACTCCTTTACTCATATCTGCATATCTCCATATTTTCTGGGGGACACCCTTCTGTCCATGGTCAGCAGGCCTCTACCCAGTGAATTTCTCCCACACTGAACAGGATTAGGTTTTCATTTGAATATGTCAAGTTGAAATCTGAATGTGTAACATTCATTGTGCTCAATATGACAATTATGAGACTGAATCTGATGGCAGACTTTATAATGCTGCACATAACGTTCTAAAGCTTGAAATCAGGGGAGGATATCTATAAGAATTTAAAATGGGATAGAAACCAAGAGGATTTTTAAGAGCTCCATTCCTCTGTTATAGTGTATAAAATGAAATAGGAAAACTGTGAAAAGGCTGTAAATGGATGTCAGGATTTGGAAGAATTTTATTACTCACCAGAGTTACACTCTTCTATATTTTGATATTACCAGATCATTTTCAGAGTCATATACACTTTAAATTTTTCCCCAATGGTATCAAGTCAGTATTCTGAACAATAGTTGCTACTATTTCAGCAGTTAGAGTTTTTATTTTTATTTCAGTGAAGTCAGCAGTTTCTAAGGAGTAACCTGCAGCTATGTTTAAAGACCCATCTTCAGCAGTCAAATTTTTAACACATGAGTGTTAGGCATAGGTTGAAGGAGGGAACAATAAGACACAATTTGAATAAAATAAATAGTAATGCAGATTTTCACAAAGAAATGTCAATTGCATTCTCTTGGTCTCCTTCAATAAAAACCAAATATATAATTTTGGTGTATGTACAGTATGGAGGATTGTACCCAGACACCTTGCACTCAGTTACATCCTCGCACCATCCCCCTTTTGAGACAAAGGCTCTCTAAGCCTCCCAGCTAATATTGCTGACATTACAGGTGTGTGTCACTGTACCTAGCTCTGTAAATTGTATGGTTAGGACTGGCTTTCTAAATATAGAATATGTGGGGTTTTACATGCTATCGTGTCATAAGCTTGTTGAATCTGAGTTTGGAATGGACTGTCCCTCTTGTCGCTTTTTTTGCCACCCATAGAGGAATCAGCTGGTTGTATTCCCTGCCAGAAGTGCAGACAGCTTCTGCTTCCAATGCAGAGATGAGCTCACACAATGGCACAAGATCACCTTCGATATCTAAATAACTAGAAAGTTCTATTAGATATTGATCTGCTTCTGTTTGCTTGAGGTTGATACACAGCTCCTCATCAGTGTTGATGGAACCATCCAGAATTATTTATCTTTTCTTCCAGGGTCTCCCATACATTAAAGCATGAGCATTATAGTGGAGAGATGGGCTGGATTTCTACTCCAGAACTCTTAGAAATGTATAACTCAGAGAACCATTCCAAGACTGCGTCTGGACCAAATTCAGCGTGATTATTGAAACACATATTAGGTTCCAAATTTACAATTTAAGTAAAATCTAACTTACTTCTTTATACATAATTTAACTTTCTTAGTATCATTTTTTTTGACCATATGTTTTTTTTTTTAATTCAGTGTATAAGTTCCTTTCATAGATCCTTGGTCTGGTGTGAAGCAATGTTCCTTCACAGGTAATATCCCTGGGGGAATACTGTTGGAGACATAAGAGAGTGGGAAATGGTAGATTTATTACTACATTTTATTGAATCTTATGTGCCACTGATTGCAAGATGCACTTTTATTTTATGGACTACTCAGGATTCTTGAATTATGATACTTATTAATTTGAGATATTAGATAGCTAACTGGAAGCTGGATCAGACCATTTTATCTCCTCTTATAGTCTTAAGGCATGAACGAGTAAGTATAAAAACAGAACCACGTGAAGTGATTGCTTTATGCCAAGTACTCAGAGCAAATATTGAGAGTGACATGGGATTGGGAAGCAAAATAAATATTTCCAGTAGTTTTTTTTTATAAGGCATCATTTTTTATAAGGCATCCCTAGCTAAAAGCTTAGTGAAGACTCTGTAAATGAAAGTAATGAATCTATTTCTTTTCTTTATATTTTTTCCCTTTGGTACTGGGGATTGAACACAGAATCCTCACAATGAGCTACATCTATAGCTCCCCCTCTTTTTGAGACAGGGTCTCACTAAGTTGCCATAGCTCGGCTCAAATTTGTGATTCTCCATCCTCTAACATTTGCATGCTGTTTAGTGTGAAGTTTCTTTCTCCATTCGCTTTAGAATGCAAGGAAAGAAAGAATGTCAGGAAGAATAGAGTGAGAACTTGCAAGTCAGGGGAAATACTGGAACAGGAAGAAGTGATGCAAAAAAGGAGGAGACACATAATTTCTATTGCTGTGGTTCATTAGATGCGCGTTCATTTCTTAGTTGCTTTTCTCTCATTGCTGAGACAAAATACCCGAAACCGAAAGTTAAAGGAGGAAAGGTTTATATGGCTCACAGTTTGTAGAGGTTTCAGTCCACTGACTCCAAGGCAGGGTGGCATGGCAGAGTAGCATTGCAGAGGAGAAATAGTCCATACCAAGCAGGCAGGTCAGAACACATTAGCTCTCTTTTTGTCCCTTATATTTATACCGGCTACCTGACCTAGGACAGATATAGCAATTGCACCCTTAATCCTAGCCAGAACTGTGCCAAACCAATCAATGGACTGATTTAGTAATCACACACTCTTGATCCCAGCACCACACACCCTAAATCCAGCCACCTCTGAAAAGCACCCCTATGACTGCGTGAGGCTTTGGGGAACATCTAGATACAAGCAAGAACAATATCTTACTTAATTTAGTTAATTTACCAAGATAAAAGAACAAATCAATGCAATCACATGTAGGAAGATGTAATATAAATCAGAACAGAAGAAGAAGAATATGTGAACAGAAGGGCCATTGATAGAACAGAGATAAGTATTTTTAAATGTCTTGATTCTGGAGATACTGGATTTGCACAAGCTAGAAATAACTATTATCGTGTTAAAATGATGAGGCCTAGGTGTTTATTTTTTTTTTGTTTTTAGCATGCATTCTATTATCAGAACAATGTAGAAGTTATGAAGAAGGAATTTCACTACATGATAATAATGCCATGAAAGAATGCTCAGGCTTCTCCCTTAACAACCTTCTTCTACTCTTTTGGCTGTCAGAGAAGCTTTCATATAGCTTCTTCCCTTGCAGCCTCTTTATGTGAGAGACAGGTGATGTCCCCTTCTGGGAATCCTAAATTTGAAGGTGCACAGTCCAAACTCTGTAAAGAGTTCTGCAAACTACTTCTCTTGTTCTCATAGCCTGGAGCTTAGCAAGCTTCCAGCCCAGTGGCTCATGGGTCTTAAGTGTGAGAACTCCAGTGTTCATGACAGTTTATCTGGAAGCCCTTTACTGGGTGTAAGGTAGGGCTGGCAGGTGTAGAAGAGGAGTGGTGCATGGGATAAAGCAGGGCAAATAATTCCTTTCACAATAGCATCCAAAAAACTGAAATACCTAGGACTCAACCTAACAAAAGAAATCAAAGACCTCTTCTCTGAAAATTATGGCACTCTGGAAAGAGAGATTGAAGATGATATCAGAAAATGGACAGACATCCCCTGCTCCTGGGTAGGAAGGATTAATATAGTGAAAATGGCCATACTTCCAAAACTGCTATATAGATTTAATGAAATTCCAATTGAGATCCCAGCAGAATACTTCATAGACCTTGAGAAAACAATCCAAAAATTCATTTGGAACAAGAAGAGACCCACAATAGCAAAAGCAATTCTAGGTAACAGAGACATGGCAGGGGATATCACAATCCCCAACTACAACTACACTACAAAGCTACTGTGATAAAAATAGCAGTGTACCAGCAAAGAAACAGACTTGAGGACCAGTGGAACAGATTAGAAGATGCAAAAACAATGCCAGACACACTCAGCCATCTCATCTTTGATAAAGGAGCCAAACACCCTCACTGGAGGAAAGGTAGCCTCTTTAATAAATGGTGCTGGAAAAAGTGGGCTTCAACTTGCCAAAGATTCAAGCTAGACCTGTATCTCTCACCATGCACTAAACTAAAATCAAAATAGATTGAAGATCTAAATATTAAAGTAGAAACTCTGAACCAGTTGGAACAGAGGTTATGTAGAACCCTTGAAGACATCAGTGTAGAAAAAGAATTTATGAACAAAACCTCAGTTGCCCGTGCACTAGCACAATTAACAAATGGGATCTCTTCTTATTAAAAGGCTTCTGCACAGAAAGAGAAACCACCAGCAGTGTGAAGAGACAACCCACAATGTGGGAAAAAATCTTCACCTGCTCTTCCTCAGACAAAGGTCTACTATCTCGAATCTATAAAGAATTTAAAAAGATCAGACCTCCCAAATTTAAAGACCCAATCGAGAAATGGGCATCTGAAATGAACAGACATTTCTCAGACAAAGAAGTAGAAATAGCTAAAAAATATATGAAAAAATGTTCAACATCACTGGTCATTCGAGAGATGCAAATGAAAACAGCACTGAGATTCCACTTCACCCCAGAAAGAATGGCTGCTATCATGAAATCAACCAATAACAACTGCTGGCGGGGCTGTGGGGAAAGAGGAACCCTGCTCCACTGCTGGTGGGAGTGTAGACTGGTGCAAGCACTGTGGAAATCAGTATGGAGATACCTCAAAGAACTAGGACTGGAAGTCCCATTTGACCCCACTATTCCACTGCTGGGGATCTTCCCCAAAGAATTAAAACAATCATACCACAGTGATATATGTGTGCCCATGTTCATAGCAGTGCAGTTTGTAATAGCTAATACTTGGAAACAGCCCAAATGCCCATCAACTGGAGACTGGATAAAGAAAATGTGGTTTTTTATAAAATGGAGTACTACTCATCCATAAAAAATGAGAAATTAGAGACATTTATAGCTAAGTGGATGCACATTGAGGCAATACTCTTAAGTGAAATAAATAGGACACACATGTGTAAATACTGAATAGTTTCTCTGGTGTGAGTAACTGAAAGTGTAAATAAGGACTAAATGTATAATAGGTAATGTGAAATAGGAAGAAAAGGGGCAAAGGGGAAGGGAGTGGGAAGGCTAGGGGAAAGGATAGAAGGGAATGGGATTAATATGAGAAAATGGAAAAATAGGAACAAAATCTTTGTAAATAGGGAGGACTGGAGGGGTAGAAGGGAAGGCTGGGCAAGGGTGAAAAATAAGAACCAAGAGAGACTATGTAAAGGTGCAAATTTCCAATGATGAATGTCATTATGTTGTATACCTAAAATGTACCAATGATTAGAATGAATAATCGATAATGTAAAATAGGAAGAAAAGGTCCAAAGTGGTAGGGGTAGTGGGAGGGGCAGGGGAAAGGAAAGAAGGGAAAGGAAAAATGATGAGAAATGGAAAAAATGGAAATAAAGTCTTTGTAAATAGGGAAGGGTGGAGGGCATGAAGGGAGGGCTAGGAATGGGGAAAAGATAAGAACCAAGATGCATTATGTAAAGGTACAATTCCCAATGAGAAATGTAACTGTGTTGTATACCTACAATATACCAATAAAAGAGTTTAATACAAAAAAAAACAAAGCTACTGTGGTAAAAACAGCATGGTACTGGCAAAGAAACAGACCCAATGATCAGAGGAATAGATCAGAAGATGCAGAAACAACTTCAGACATACTCAGCCACCTCATCTTTGACAAAGGAACCAACCACCCTCAATGGAGGAAAGATAGTCTATTTAATAAATGGTGTTGGAAAAACTGGATTTCAACCTACCAAAGATTAAAACAGGACCCATACCTATCACCATGCACTAAACTAAGATAGAAGTGGGTTAAAGATCTAAATATTAAAACAGAAACACTAAACTTGCTGGAAGATAAGTTAGGTAGAAGTCTTGAAGACATTGGCATAGGAAAAGACTTTATGAACAAACCCCAGTAGCACGGGAAGTAGCACAAAGAATCAAAAACTGGGATCTCATCTTATTAAAAAGCTTCAACACTGCAAGAGAAACCACAAACAGAGCTAAGAGATAACATACAATGTGAGAAAAAAATTTTAGCAGCTGTACCTCAGTCAAGGCACTACTATCGAGAATTTATAAAAAACTGAAAAAAATCAGACCCCCCAAATTTAAAGACTCAATTCAAAAATGGTCATCTGAAATGAACAGACATTTCTCAGACAAAGAAGTAAAAGCAGCAAGGAAACACATGAAAAAATGTTCAACATCCCTAGTCTTTCAAGAGATGCAGATGAAAACAACAGTGAGATTTCACTTCATCCCAGAAAGAATGGCTGCTATCAAGAAATCATCCAATAACAAATGCTGGTGGGGTTGTGGGGAGAAAGGAACCCTTCTCCATTGTTGGTGGGAGTGCAGCCTAGTGTAACCACTGTGGAAATCAATATGGAGATACCTGAAAGAACTAGGACTAGAGTTCCCACTTTAACCAGCTATTCCCCTTCTGGGTATCCTCCCAAAAGAATTAAAAGAATCATGCCACAGTGATATATGTGCACCCATGTTTATAACAACACAGTCTGTAATAGAGAAAGCTTGGAAACAGCCCTAGTGTACATTAACTGTAGACTGGATAAAGAAGATGTGTTTTTTTTATAAAATGAAGTACTACTCATCCATAAAGAACAAGAAACTAGAGACGTTTATAGCTAAATGGATGCATATTGAGTCCATACTCTTTTAAGTGAATTAAATATGACACATACATGTGTAAATACTAAATAGTTTCTCTGGTGTGAGAATCTGAATGTGTAAATATGGATTGAAATTATTAAAATGAGTAATTGATATTTTGAAATAGGAAGAAAAGGTCCAAAGGGGTAGGGGAAGTAGGTGGGGAAAGGGAAAGGAAAGAAGAGAAAGGAAAAATTATGAGAAAAGGAAAAAATTGAAACAAATTATTTGTAAATAGGGAAGGGTGAAGGGGGTGAAGGGAGGACAGGGGATGGGGAAAAAATAAGAACCAAGATACATCATGTACAGTTACAAGTACCCAATGATAAATTTAAATGTATTGTATAACTAAAATGTACCAACATAATAATTTAAGCAAAAAAGACCATATTTTCCTTCCCACAGCCTTATAAAATGGCACTGCTACCTACCTTTTCCTTCTTTGCGTGCCAAAAAATATCTCTTTGGGACTTATAACAACTAATCACAAATGAGTATCCCTGACCAATTTAAACATCTCACTCATCTGGAGAGTTAGTTGCTCATTACACCCCCCCAAATCAAGAAATTAATGAGAGATGTCCATTTGGCTTAAATTTGGTAGCTGTGGGAAATGGGCAAGAGAATTCATATCAAATACTACTAAACAAAAACCTAATAAAATACCTATACATTAGTTATATACTTCTGTGGAACAAATTCCTCCAAAATCCTAAAAAACAACTTTTATTTTCTCATAGTGTTTGTCGGTTAGGAATATGAACATGGCTTTAGTTGGGTTCCTGTATTTCAGGGTTTCTCATAAGTCTCAAAAATTGAGGTATTGGCTGGATTATAGTCATTTCAATGCTCCAATGAGAAAGAATCTGCTTTCCAAGCTCTCTCGTGTTGGCAGGTGTTTAAGGACAACTGGCCTGGACATTGGCTCTGTGCCATGTATTACTCTCTATAGGGCTATTCACAACATGGTGGCTGCTTGTCACAAGACAGCAGGTTTAGGGGAAAGAAAGTGAGATGGGGGTGCTCAAAATGGAAGGTACAGCCTTTTTAATATGTAATCTTAGAAGTCACTTTATTTCAGTTTCTGTCAGAAGTGAGTCACTAAAATGAATCCATTTTTAAGAGGAAAAGATTACCCAAGTATATGAATATCAGGGCGCTAGGATCATTGGGATCCATCTTATAGGTTCCCTACAACCTGTTTGACATTCTTGTCTTTTATCCCTACCATCCTGGTTCATTCAAGATTTCTCCTTTCAATCAGTCACAGTATATCTCTCATTCTTTTCTTTTTCCTAAGCAGACCAAAATTCTGTTTTCCACTGTGACCTTCTTCTCAGTTGGAACACCTGATTCAAGGAGAAAAAAGAAGAAAGGAAAAAAATCTGCATAAATTTAGCAAAATTTAGACATATTCTTCTTTCTTAAATATGTCCCTTGAAGGGTCTTGGTAGCATAACCAAAATCATGTAAATTTACTCTAACATTATACTTAGGATTATTTCATATAACTATGTTTCAATTAAAACTTTATTGCTATCACATTCTTTTAATAGTTTCAATAATTAAATTTTTAGGAAAGAAGCTATGTTGAAATAAATATTATGTTATCATTGATTACATTTATAGTGAGTTTCTCCATGTACTGTGACTTTCAGAAGTTTTATTTTATTAAGTTAAATGTTATTCCAACAAAAATGTGTGTTTCTTTGCTGTTCCCAAGTCTTATATCTTAAGCCTCTTGATGTGTCTCAGTACTCATTCAACTACAGTGAAGGAGACCACAAAGTTTTTGACATTTGTGCCAAGAACAATGTCAGTTATTAAACTCAGCCTTACTTTAGAATAAGTTGCCTCCTCAAAAAACATTCTGTCATATTTTCTTTGTCTGCAGACTCAATAACAAATAATGCTATGTAGCTTTGAGTGCTCCATGAATAAATGACATAGGCCTTTGAAATCATTTCATAGCTTAGTGAATTCTTCCACTTCTCTTTTGATATAGTGATATTTTTGTTAAATCTAAGTCCTTTCTCGTTCTTGTCCAAACATTTCAGAGGGAATAAACTTTATTTAATAATTCTTACACAGGCTTTTAACAATTTTCAACTTTTCTTTCTAAAGTTTAGATACTGATTGCTTCTAGCTCCTAGAAGTGAGAAGAGGAATCAAATACAGCTAACTACAACAACTTTATGGTAGTATTCCAGGATTCTCTTATCCAGGAAGAAAAATTGCAAGTAACTTCATTGGTTATTTCAAGACCTATTTGAAAATTATTTTTTCTGAATATTATACCTTTCAACTAAGTCTTCATGAAAGGATTTGAGACTATACAGTAGTTAGCGCCACCAAACTCATTGTATAACTGCTTATTTTTCAAGGCTTGCTTGGAACCTTGGTTTCCATAATCTTTTATTGTTTGATAATGAATTTTTCTCAGTCCCAAATAGACCTGTAGAGCTGATGAACTACTTTAAACTAGAACACCAAACCGTCATGTATATTTTGTCTTTGTTCACTCCCCACCTCTGGACATGATTGATACTCTATCAATGAAATGATCTCCCTTACTTTGGCAAATAATAATCTTACCTACATGTTCATCATTTCATCTTCCTTTACCAATAACTTGCTTTGGTACTTTTTCTTTCTTTCTTTCTTTTTAAAGAAAAGATGGTTAACAGAAGTAACCAAGATATGGCTTTATGTGGTCAGAATTTGTGTTAATCATTGTTTATTCATTTCAGGTCAATCCTGCTCTCATCTTCGAAGGATATATCAGTGTACTCAAGATGTCTCATCTAGACTTGATGAAGATGATATACTTAGAAAAAGTAAGAGAAATATTTTGAAGAAAATTATGTAGTTTGGCAGCAACATATCATTTTAGCTAAGATAGAATTAAAGCATCCTGGAATTCAGTAGAGCAGGGAGGGGAGTAGTAAGAGGCAAAGCTACATTGTCTGCATGTTCTCTGCTCGGTTTTGGTTATTAAAGACTTGAACCCAAGGAGATGTTGGAAACTTTAGAAGATGACGCTTATGGGGAGAAATCTGCAGGTCACTGGAGGTGTGACTTTGGAAACTGGTGGTCATCAGAAATTGGTCTTCCAGAACTTTTCTGTCCCCAGTCCTCTCTGCTCCTAGTTTGTGATATGATCATTCCCTGGCTTATTACATGTGTTCATGGCACTGCCATCACCATGGAATGATGCTGTCGGGGACCAGCCCTCACCATGATTGTGCCATGCCCTTTAAACACTGAACCCTCACAAACTGTAAACCTTTTCTTCCTAAGGAGCCTTCTCAGGTAATTTGCTATAGCTGCTGTGGTGGATTGACTAATGGTCAACATGTAATGCCCAGCTGAACTGAATCAGCATGGGCCTGCCAGTGCAGATCCTCAATATGGACAATGAGACATTGCCGTGGCCTCTAGGCCACTGGCTGGACTTGAGGAGGATGTTGCCTTGGACTGTAGGCCTTCAGCTAGACTTGTGTGGGAAACTACTGGGATCTAGGTCCTCAACTGAATTCCTTTGGGCTTCTAGTTTGTGGTTAATCTCTTGCACTCCTTTGCATTTGACTCTTTGGGTAATTATTATAAAAATAACTTTACAAGTTATGTGTCCTGTATTTAATGTATCCCCTTGCCGAATCTTTCTGACTACAACAGCTGACTAATCCAATCTCCTTTCATCAGTTATGTGGGAAGAGAGTAAGAGGCCTTGTAGAATCAATATAAGAGGCAGCTTCTGCCTACCTGGAAATTGCATGGTTAGCACTAGGATGTTTGCCTTGTGAACCTGAATAATCAAAACCTCACTGAGGTTTACTGAAGTATTTGCTATTATGAGGTCAAAAACATAAAAATGCCATTTTTTTGTATTTATGTGTATAAAAATCTGTGTGGAAATAATCTACTGTGTCTTTAAGCACTGCTATTGAGAATAAACCTCCCTTACTGATAGAGATATGCATTTTATTGTAGCAACATTTATAAAGACTCAGATGATCAATTATCTGTCTTCTTAAATTAAAAAAGAAAGCTCTCACCTTTGTCCCTCGGTTGAAGTTGTCCTTGGACACCAAGCTCCTACTATACAGCGGGTGCCTTCCTGTCATTGGCTCTCTGCCATCTCATAACCAGCACCTCCTCCACTCAGCACTATGGTGTATTTTTAAACCCAGTGATCTTCATTTGTGTCCAAGCTAGAAGAATGTTCAACATTGACTTTTTATCAAGTTCTTGGCCTTCTATGATGATAATACACAGCAACGACAGAGTGACTCTCAGGAAACACTAACTGGTACTTCGGTAAGTGAGATGAGAACCAAGAGTGTGCTCACCCTCTTAAAGTTACAGTGAGAAGTAAAAAGAGGACATCTCTGCCGCTCCACTCATTTCCTTTATTTTAATAGAGATTACAAGGTTTTCCATGACTATTTGGTGCTATAAGTTTTAAAGTCCATCTACACTATCAATTTGTCATTTTGTGAGATTAAGGAAATTAAAGCATGTGAAAATGGCTTACCAATAGTCTAGGGCAGTGATGGGGAAACTTTCAGAGATGAGTGGCCAAACTGCAACCCCCAAATTCACTTATTTATTGCAAAGTGCCAACACTGTAACTAAATCTGAACACTGAGGTTTTAGTTTAGAAAGAACAACTCATACATTAACATCTTTTGCCTTTAAAGAAAAACAAAGACATATGTACCATAAATTCATCATTATTGGTCTAGGGACTATCTCCATACAGCAGTATGCATCCATATTAATCTTTGTTACAGAAGTGCGGTAAACTTTACCCTTACTATTTACCATGTTCATTTGGAATAGTATATATTTTCATCTTTTAGTGCCAATTTAGTTCCTAGCAGGTATTTGTCAAACTTATTTCCAATTCACATAAGCATACCAAAGTGCAATATCCAAATTAAAATACCTTCATCTATCACAAATTATAGAGGGTTGAAAAGTATCAATAGGATATTTTGCAGTTTAAAAGTTTGTTTTAATCTAAAGAAGACGTGCCTGTTCTGATTTTAAACTCATTGTTCTTAACTCATTTTGTGAAAAGAATTATACACATTTTCAAAATATCATGATGCCCAAATCCCCTTAAACTCCAACATTGTTTATACACATAGAAATTTCCCATTCATCTTTAACAGACATATTTTTAGAGAATTAATAAAATAGGCACTTCAAACTGAAAACATAATGAGTCATTTTCTTCTCAAGTCATATCAATTTTCTATTACTGTATTAATGGAATCACCTCCAAACATGGTTAGAACCATTCATTTCCATGTGATTCTTTATCTCAGCTTAGGCCCAGAAGTGTGGTTCTTGTCAAGCTGAAGCGAGGAGACAGTACAGCTGAGGGCTGCTGGATACTGAATGGCTTCATCTGGATGCCCAAAGCACCTGAGTGGTAGGCGAGGAACAGCTGCTGTGACTCTGCATACAAGGCCACCAGCCTCCTACAGAGAAAAACCAAATCTGCAAGCCCCCTTGGGGTTTTGCTCAGAAATCACATGGCTTTACTTCTGTTTCCTTGTAATGATTGACTCAGCTCATATTCAAAGGAGTAAAGAAATATATTTTATGTCTGATATGGGAGATTTCAGTCATTTGTGACAATTTTCAATCCATCACAGTTAGCAGCAACATTATATGTAAAATGGGATTAGAATTTCAGTTGAGAATCAATAAAGATATATTTGCAAAAAATGTGTTTTTCTCCAAAAATAACTGAAATATAATTTTATTGCTGAAGGTTAAATCCCAAACACAAACAATAATTATTCATAGTATAACTGACTTGCAGAGTGCCTGATTAGGTCTTAAATATACAGGTGTGAGAATAAATATACATGATTTCCTATTAAAACTTTAAATTGAACACAACTTTTTCTTTCAATACGTTTAAATGTAATAATGAAAAACTATTGACATGGGTAATTTATTTTAGAATTCATGGAAGTGACAAACTGAAATTCAAAAATATGATACATGAATATATCCTTGAATAAAAAATGGAACACAGAATAGTACTTTTTTAGATAAACTTGGAAGGTTTGCTTCATAATTTAATTACATTTATCATGAACAGGAATCTTTAAAACAATGTATTAAATAAGATATAGAAATTATACATTAAATTGTAAACAGATTTTATATGTATCAAAAATAGTCTATTTTGAATGTCTGGGTGGAGTTGTTTAAAAGCTTTTAAAAATGCCCAGAGGATACTGATGCCTATCTCTACTTGAATCTCACCACATTTGACAGAATTTTTAAAAATCATGCATCATGGGCCAGGGATTTAGCTCAGTGGTTCCACAGCCTGCCTCGCGAGCAGAAGGTCCCGAGTTCGATCCCTGGTACCAAAAAAAAAAAAAAAAAAAATCAAAAATCATGCATCAAAAGAAATGCAAATGAAACCATATGTGACCTTTCATTAATAGATACTAGAAACTTTCAAATTACTTGTAAGGAGAGAATAAATCACAGATTTCAACACAGTCACAGCTAAAAGCTTTGTCTGCTGATATAAGCCTGTGGATTCAGAGAAGATGAGACTTAGCTATTTCATCCAAAAGTGGACAGGGCAGTGACAGACTTAAGCAATGCTCAGACAAAATTGACACACACAGAATGTCAAATTCTATGAATTCAGAACAAAGACCGGGTAGATAATACCATCTATAGGAATATTTCACAGTATTAAAAGTGAAAGCTGTTAGGGATTTTTTTTACTTTTATTAGTACATGTTTTAAATACATAATGATTACATTCACTGTCTGGAATTGCTACATATACATAACACATTTCAGAGCTATGAATTTTATAATTGATAATATATTAAACTTTTAAAATACTTTCATTGAACATTTGTATTCTATTCCTTGATCTTATTTGCTCCTTTTCTTGACCCATTTTTAAATAAAAAAGCTTTACTATTCTACTCAATTTGTGAGATTTACATTTCATGGATAAATAAACTGATTTCATGTTTATTGCAAAGATTTAAAAAAGTGAAGTCTGTTTGACACTGTTTCTTAATCTATTGGACAATTGTATGAATGGATAAAGAAAGTATAGTGAGACTTTTTTCAAAATAAAATATAAATAGCATAGGTCTGAGGATGTCAATCAGTAGTAGAAAGTTTTCCTAGCATACAGGAGGCCCTAGGTTGTGAATTTTAAAAAAAAGAAAAGAAAACAAGGAAAAGAAATGTAATATATACAGAAGAGAATACTGCTTAGTTGTTTTTGTTTTGTACCAGGGATTGAACTCGGGACCTTGCGCTTATGAGGCAGGCGCAGTGCTACTCAGCTAAATCTGTGGCCCACTACTAAGTTTTTAAAAAGAAGGAAGTCCTATTATGGGCAGCAAAACAAATGAACCTGGGGAACACTATGTTAAATAAAATAAGCCAGGAAGAGAAAGACCAATACTGTATAATGTCACTCATATGTGTAATTTAAAAAAATAAACAGAAGCAGAGAGTAGAGTGGTGGTTGCCAAAGCGTACAGGTATGGGGGGAATGTTGGTCAAAGGAAAAAATTTTCAGTTAGATTAGCATAATGTATTTTTAAAAACTATTGAGAAAATAGTCTTTAAGTGTTCTTACTGCAAAAAAATGGTTTGTGAAATAATTGATATGTTAATTGGCTCAATTCACCATTCCACAATGTTTACCAAAAAAAATAAAGAGATGGAAAACTTCAAAAATATCTTTAAGCAACTGAAACATTGCTAGTCTTGATAAAGAAGGAATAAAAAAACAGTTATAGTGAATAGACTCCAAAATAACAGAAAGAAAACAATGAAACATAACTAAGTGGATTTTATATCACTGATTCAGGAATTAGTTATTTCTTTTTGTACCAGGAATCAAACTCGGGTCCTTGTGCTTGCAAGGCGAGTGGTGGATCCACTGAGCTAAATCCCTGGCCCCAGGAATTAGTTAATTTTATGAATCCCTGTTAGTGTAAATTCACCATCATGAGAACAGCTATGTGATTATCTCCACAGATAATGAGAAGGCCTATAGAAAAATTTCACACTAATTTTTATTAAAAACTTTTAAAGAGGCAGATGTAGGCAAAGATTTTCTGAACTAAACCTCATTTGTACAAGAAATAACATCAAGGATCAACAATTAGGACCATATCAAATTAAAGAAGTTTTTGTATGGCAAAGGAAACAACTAGGAGTGAAGAAAAGCACACAGAATGGGAAAAAAATGACCAACTATTCCTTGGGCAGAGGACTAATAGGTAGAATGTATAAATAACTGAAAAATATTAAACTGGCCAAAATAACAGATCTAATAAAAATGGGTATCTAAATTATATAAACATTTCTCAGAAGAAGAAGTACAAATAATCAATAAATACAGAAAAATGGTTCAATATTTCTGGTCATTAGAGAAATGCAAATTAAAATGATAACTAGGATCCATCTTTCTGGAGAAAGAATGGCTATCATCAGGAAATCAAGTAATAAAAAATACTACCTAGGCTGCTAGCAAAATGATTTCTTCTACATTGTTGGTAGGAATGTAATCAAATACAGACATTATGGAAATGAGTAAGAAGATCCCTCAAAAAGCTAAAAATAAGAATTCCATTTGACACAGGTATTCCACTTCTAGGTATTTTCCTGACAAAATTAAATATATCGTATTATAGTGATACATGCATACCCTTGTTTACAGTCGCATCATTTATAATAGATAAATCTTGGAAGCAGCATATGTCCATCAGCAAATGAATGGATAAAGAAAATGTAGTATTAATTATACAAAGTAGGCCATTACTTTACCATAAAGAAAGATAAACGAGTCACTTGTAGTAAAATGCATGTAACTTGAGACTATAATGTTAAGTGAAATAAATCAGATACAGAAGAGTTTCTCTTATATGAGAAACTCAAAAAATTAAAAGGGAGCAAAATAAAAGAGAAGAAAGGAAAAATAAAAGATAGATAACAGGAAATAGGGAGATAGATCTTCTGCAAAAGGAAAGGGGACCAAGAAATGGGGAATAAAGGTTAAGAAAAGAGAATTTAAAAGAATTGAGAAGTGTTATGTACATACACCAACTCCCTACAAGGAATGTAATCAATATGTGCTGAATACATGTACTAATAAAAATATAACTTGAAAAAAACTTTTGAGAAAGTATGAATGGAGGATTATATTTCTCCTCAGCATGATAAAAAATAAAGACCATCATAAAATAATAATAAATAGTGGATGTATTACTGATGGTTAGAAAAATGTCAAGAATATCAGCTATATTTGTTTTATTAACTTTTCAATGGAGATACAAGTCAGCAAAATTTTAAAATGAAAAAATAAGAGATATAAGAACTGAAAATAAAGAAACTATCCCTATTTCAGCTGACATGACATTACACTTGGAAAATGTTAGTAAATCAGTGATAAAACTAATTGAAATAACAAGGAATTCAGCAAAAATCAGGATTTAAAATTACAGTGAAAAAATAATAGCCTCCTTATACTTAAATAATAATTCATCAGAAGACCTAAAGATGGTCAACCCACAGTCCATATAATCAAAACAAAAATAGACAAAATAAAATTAAACTTTATGGAAAATTACCAAAATCTGAGGGGCTGGATATTTAGCTCAGTGGCACCGTGCCTGCCTGAGTTTGAATCCTGGTACCCCGCCCCCCAAAAATCTGAAAACTGAAAGCTGTAAAATACTTCTGAATGCCACAAAAGCACCCTTGAACAGATAGTCCTTACTTATTGCTCTTGGTTTCTACATCTCTATATCATCAATATTAAATTCTATGTAATTTAATATATAAACTTAATGCAATGTTAAACATCAATGTGCTGCATAAGTTGATATTAATATGCATGTGAAAAATAAAAATGTAGTAATAAAGAAACATCAAAGAAAGAACTCTAAGAGAGCATCATTTTACCCAGTATTATGCCATAAAATCTCTGGAATTAAAATAATGTAGTGATAGTGAGTAAATACACAAAGGAATTTTTTCAGCATAAAACATCCAAAGAAAAAATGTAAGGTAAAATATCTGTGACCTTAAGATAGGTAAATTTATTTTAATAAAAATAAAAATAGAAACTCAAAATTATAATTAATTCTATTTCCTCACAATCTCCTTCGGTTTTCAAAAAATACTCTTAAATGAAAAAGCAAGATAAAATTGGGAAAATATTTCCCAATTTTATACATCGATAAATGACATGTATGTGGACTGCATTAAGTGGTCCAAAAACTCAATAATAAGAAGACACACAGCCCAATTAAGAAATGAACAGAGTTTTTGATCAGATAGTTCATAGAAGTTAACATATGGATGACCAATAAATACAGGAAAAGATACTCAACATCATCACTCATAGAGGAAATATAATTTAAAACTCCAATAAAATTCAAAAATATATAAATTAAAATGCCAAAGTTAAAACAATAATAATCACCCAAACTACTGTCAAGGGTATAAAGTTCCTAGGACTTTCATCCACTAACGGTGAGGATATAAAATGTACATGTTGGACAACATCTTCATGGTTTCTTGAGAAGTTAAATATACAACCACCATATCATTCAGCCATTTCACTTCTAGGAATGCACCCAATATAAAGGGAAAGATACACTTACACAAACATCTGCTATTTTTAAAAGCTTCATTTATATTGTCTCTAATCTGGATATGATAGGTGTCTATTAACAGGTGGAAGAATAAGCAAATTATTTATTTCACATATTATTACTAAGCATTAAAAATGAATAAATTATCAATAATACAACATGGATAGTCTCAATGCTCTTGTGTTTTATGAAGGAAATTTTTGGTTAATGGAAATGTGCTATACCTTGCTTCTGATATGATTACATGTTTGCATAAATGTAACTATATACGTGTCATAATTAATCAACAGTTCTCTAACACAGGTGCTAATGAAAATACATGCAAATTATACCTTAATAAAATAATAAAACAAAACAACATCACCAGTGAGAGGCATACAATAAATGCTTTTGGGAAATTAAAACCCGAAAAGAACACACAAATCACTGATGTAGAATTCCTATTGAGGATGGATAATTTAGTAATGTAGTATGAGAAGATATTACACAATCCTACATTTAGAGATACCCTATCAAAAAATCTGGTTTGTATTCTTCACAAATGCCAATCATGAAAAATAAAGACTGAGAATATGATGAATACAATTTTTTAAAAGGCCAAGAATTTTTTCCATATTGAAGGAAAATAAATAGGAATACAATGTGAGAACCTAGAACTCTATACACTGCAAATGATTTATATGGATCAATAGACAAATTTTAATATTATGGTAGTTTAGACAAAAATATTTTATAATTGTAAAATTATCTGAGATTGATAATTTTTTGTCGTTATGTAAGAAAATAAGCTTTCCTACAGGAAATATACACTGAAGTGTCAAGGTGTAAAAACATCTCAAATAGCTAGAAAAAGAGAAATATATATTAATATATATTTAACATATATTTATGTTTGTTTGTTTTTTGGTACCAGGGATCGAACTCGGGACCTTGCGCTTGTGAGGGAGGCAGCGGAACCACTGAGCTAAATCCCTGGCCCCATATATTTATCTTTATATGTATATGTAACAGACAATGGAAAGCAAACCTGACAAAATGTTCAAACTTTTGGCTCTATATAAAATGTGTGTGGCTTTTTTGGGGCAACATTTTTCAAACCAGTGTGTAAATTAAAAATTACTCAAAATAAAAATTTTAAAATTCAAATCCTAAGTTTTAGTAGGGGTTCATTTTATCATGATTTCCTAGAATGAGTCCTGAACGAGTCTTTCAGGGTGTCCTGGTCAATGTATCGATTTTCTCAGTTTTAGAAGCGAACCTGTTTTGCAATTTTCAGTTAGGATTCTTGTTTAAAAAAACATAGCTTTTAACTTTATACATTAAGATTCCCTTTCAATGTTTAATACAGAAACAAATAATAGGAACTATTTGCCATTTAAAAAGACCCTACCACAATCATAGCACTCATAAACTGTGTCTATTGCCCTAGTTCCAAGTTTTCTTCTGGTATAAGATAGTGGTTTTGTTTGCTTAGTTTTGTTTTGTTTTGTTTCTTGCAATGTACATATGCCTTTGGCAAATTATTGCTTCCATTTTTGAAAGTCAATAGTTTAATTTTAATCTTTGTAACCCTGCCAGGTAATATACTCCATTCCATTTGTTTTAGTTAATTTCTTTCTTGAATCTGCTTTGCAAACTGGTGTTTCTCATACAACCACACTATATTAGAGGTTATTACCACAAATAAGAATCTAAGTTCTTTAAAGGTTCTTTATTTGGTGGCTTCCACAAAACTGCACCTAGAGCTGATGTCTATGTAATTTTGGGGAAAATATGTACAACTGACCTGTTAGACTTTAGAGAGAAGCTCAGTTTCTCTAAGTGTCTCTAAGCTGAGTTTACCCATCCCCACACAGACATTGACTATGAATGCTTTTATTTTGTCAATTTCAATTTGCGAAAGTAACTTTTTTCTTTTAGTGCAAGTTTTGACCTTTGCTTTCAAGATATTCCTTGGAGGTCAAGCTGGCAGGGTAAATATATTCATTGTGTCAAGATATTCCTTCAAGGTCAAGCTAATAGGGTAAACATATTCATTATGTCTTAGATATTTGCATTTGGATTCTGGAGGAGCTAAGTTTAGACAAATAGAAACTGTCATATACCCAAATTTCACTTCACTCATGGAGTTCTAGGTATACAAAATAAGATAAATCTCATACAGAATTTAGAGAATATTATAGGGAGTTCTAGATTGGGCATTCCAGTATTATGTCATAATATATATTCTAATACATTTCCTGCTACAAATCAAGTTGATCTTAGTTAAAAACAGACCCTTTAAGGCACTGCTTGGGTAATAAAAATGAAGAGCTCTGAATATCTCATTTCAGCAGAACAAAAACTACAATAAAATTGAGCACATAACAGTGAATTGGAGGCACACTTCAAATACACAATCGCATGTTAACATATATGAGTATCAGCAGCAAGTTGTAGAATTGATCTTAAAACTGCCTTACTAAACTAGGAAACTGAAATGAGCTCAAGTGATCTGATTAAGAAAGCTCTTAGGTAGGGCCGGACTCAGTGGTTTCGCCACCTGCTGCGCAAGCTCAAGGACCCGAGTTCGATCCCCGGTACCAAAAAAAAAAAAAAGAAAGAAAGCTCTTAGGTGCTGGGTAAAACAAACTCAAATTCTTTCTAGAAGAAAGGATCCTCAAATTAGGATCCCCAAGTTCATATTTAATGTAAACCAACTAGTCAAATATAAATTAACAATAAAAGATCAACATCGTAGAATAAATTTAGCTCCTGTGATTAAAAATCAGTTGAAAGATACATATGTATTTGGATAATCAAAATTTGAGGTATTGAAATGATCAAATATAGAAAATAAAAATAAATTATATATAAAATATTTAAATTAATAAAATATAAACTGGCAATAATGAACATGCAATAGTAACACAAAAACAAAATACCTTTGAAAATGAAAAATCTAAAATTAAATAATAGTATAATTGTATCAAGAATTCCTAAATGATAATTTAAGCAGAATATTCAAAACCACTAAAGAGAAAATTGATGCACTGCAAAATAAATATCAAGTTAACCCAAAGACTCTGGCAAAGAGTAATAATTAAGTCATACATTGGCTAGAACTACTTGCAATATATAATAAAGACATGTTGATAATGTATAAAGATAATCAATAATGATATCAATAATTCAATTTTTAATGGACAAAACACTTTGAAAGCCACTTCCAAAAAAGAAGGTATTCTGACAGGCAATAAGAATATGAAAAAATAAGTCTTTAGAGATATGCACATGAAATCCACAATGAAATACCAATACTCATCCACTAGGGTAGCTAAAATTAACAGGGCTGATCATACCAAGTTTTAGTGAGACTGTGGACTGATTAGAATTCTTATATTTTCTGTAGCATTACAAATTTGTAGCAATATTTAGAAAACATTTCTGGAATCTACTCAAAATATTCCATAGATATAACTTGACAAAACATTTTCACTTGTGGGTAGTCAGTATAAATAAGTACAAATATTAACAGAAGGATTTGTAAAAGAATGTTCATAATTCAAAGCTGATAACTGCCAGAATAATCTTGGTAGTAGAATGAGAAAAAAACTGTGATATGTTTATGTGACAGATGACTCTCTGACAAGAAAGAGGAATAAACTATCATGCTGAAATGCATAGATTAATGCCACAGAAGCCTGTTTATTGAGAGAATCCAAAGACAAGGGTGTATACGCTGTATAATTGCATTTTTATAAGTTTAGAACCATGAAAATTAGAGTACTAGAGGTCAGAAGTTAGAATAGAGCTCATCCCTAACAGACTTAAAGAGCACAGGCGAAGGCTTTTCTCAAACGATAGAAATGTTCTGTATCTTCATCTGGGTTGTACAAAACTAAGGACAAAATTCTTTAAGATTTGCAAGCTTGAGATTTTAAAAAGAGATGAAATAAAGACATTTCACAGAAAAATAAATGTTCATCATAGCTGGAACTTCACTTAATGAATACCAAAAGATTTATTTCATGAATAAGGAAAACATCTCCAAAAGAAAGACTAGTGGACAAATAAACTTTGTGTGTTTATGCAAGCAGGCAACTTTGTGTAATTATTACCTATTATAACAATGTCAAAATCAAGTTCCAGACTTTAAAAAGAACAAAATGTGAAGGAATGAGCTATCAGGAGAGAAGGGGAAGATTTCTTTCTACTTCTGTTTTTTACTCATGGTACTTGTGCAAAACACCTCTCTCTCTCTCACACACACACGCGCACACACACACACATTCATTGGGCTGGGAGGTGCAACTTAGGGTTACAACACTTGTCTAGCGTGAATGAGCCCCTGGGCTTGATCCCCACTACCTAAAAAAAAAAAATGTCTGGCCCATTTTATAAAAGTGTCTATAGTTTTCAAATGCATGACTGAATATACAGGGTTTTGAAAACCGCAAAATATAATTCAGATAAAACGATTATTATTATTAAATCATAAAAAAGCTACCCTCCCAAAATTTAAAAGACTTCATCCTTTGCAATGTTAGGCCACAGAGAACAGGCTAAGTGACATGTCCTAGATTACATGTCCAATTAGTGACAATATATATACTAAAATAAAACAGGTCCCTTGATACCTTGCCAGATATATTATTCCCTTAATATTTTAAGCCACTAACAAGAATGACTCCTGGATTTTAAAAATAAAGGAAATAGTTCTCTACTTCTATTTTTCTAGGGCTATTTCCATGCCCTAATGACTAAAAGCCAGCACTTAGTTACTACTTTCAGAAGGCTCAACCTTTCTACATGACATTCTGAAAAGCTTTCTTTTTCTGAATCTCAAATCTTAAATATTTTTGTACCCCACACTCCAGAAGTATACATTTTCAAGGTCAAACTCACTTTATTCTGTGGTATGAACCAACATTTCTTTCTCTTCTGTTCTTATTTTATTTCTTTGCTTGCTGACATTTTGTTTTAGGGAAAAAAAGAAAAAAAACCTTCAATCTTCAGTGGCCCAAATGAAGTCATAAACCTTCACTTTATCTGACGTCTCTAGAACATTTCAAATGTCTTCTTCTTACTCCTGCTACAAAAACAATCAAACAAACAAACAAACAAACAAAAAACAAGCTGGTAAGCATTTGTGAACATGTATATTCTGAGCCTAAGTAGCAGTTATTAGGAATCCTCTAAATGCCTTCAGTACTTCATGGCAGGTGGGACTGGGGCTCTTCCCTATGAAAAGAATCCAGTGCTATATTTTTTTCCCTCAGGTTACAGTCTTGCTGGATTCAGTCTCAGATTATCAGTCGAAGCACTTGAGTGCATTCTTCTTTCTTTGCCGTTGTGACCAGATGGAAGTTTTGCTTTCTTTCCCAGAAAGTCTATGAACAGGCAGAGGAAAGGTGACAGCTCACACAGAGCAGTGCCAGATGCTTTTGTTTATTCCAGAGTGTTAAGAGACAGTTCCTGGCAAAAGGTCAATGGCTTTTTGGAGAATTTTCCAAAGGGTCTTGGTTTTTTTGGGTGAAAATCTGCTCTTGTGGGCAGTCCAGTAAGGGAAACATACCTGCCCACTAGAACTGGCTTTGTCTGTTTGGTTTACATTCTTCTCTGAAAAGATAGATTTTTTTATAGTCCCCCAAACATGCGCTTAAACTGATCACTGGTGCCTTGAGCTACAAACTTGTCTACTTGAATGATTCTCTTCATTATCTAAAACTGAGTCATAATTTTATTGATAGAAGTAAAAGTTACTAAAAATATAAATACACAGTAATAAATCCCAAAAATATTTATTTTACTGTAAACTCAAGCTGTTTTATGACTAGGAAGCATATCAGATTTATCTTGTTTAATCTGCGAGTTTATTACATGTTAAAGGTAGTACTGTAGGGGTTTAAGGGCATAAGCCTTGAGTTCCAGTTCTGAAACATCATAGCAGCATCAACTGGGCAGTTATTTAACTTCTCTAAGCCTCAGTTCCTTCTTATTTTTTCATGAAACACATTTAGAAATGTGTCTGCCATATAATGAGTACTCAATAAATGTGAGCTACTATTATGACCATGGTCATTATTATTTTATAATCATTCTGTTTTCATTCATCATATTACAAAATGTGTATCCTTCCTTCTTAGATGACACTAGTTTTAGGCAAAATGTGTCAATGATATTCTGATACTAGCAATGACAAGAATCTCAAGATATTTTCGTCCAAACTCAACCTTCAGTAGTAACCTGTAAAAGGGAATATTTTGTCTGGGAATTTCCCAGGAAACTGGAAGTAATGTTCCCTTCCTTGTTCTTTTATTTTACATTTATAATCACCCCAATGAGCAAAAAAAATTATCTTACTATTTGTTTAAATATTTTTATATGTATATAATATTCATTATATATTTTCCTATAACACATTCAGTAACAGTCTTTTAAAATTTAAAAATTATTTTGTAAAGAAAAAAGACTTTTTAATCTGTATTTATGGATTAAGTCACAATTTTCTTGAATTACTATTATTTCACTTTTAGGGGATAAAAGCCCTGGAAATACATATATAGCTATATGCAAAATGAGATACTTCATCAGATAAACCATATCCCTGTATCTGAACTGCTGAGATTCAGATTTTAAATCCTACATGAATTATACAAAAAAGATCAATTCAATTCATTTTGAAGTTTAATTTTAAGTTTACCTTGTAATAGAGTATTATTGGTGCTTGGATTTACTTAAGTTGGGGTACTTTGCCAAAGCAAATCCAATTTTGCATTCATAGAACACTTGGGTTCCATTAGGAGTCCCTTTTGTTAAAAAATTGTAAAATACAGCTGGTAGAAATATAGTTGACTGCAGATGTTAATCCAAATATATGTAATGCCAACTTCAAATGTTTATACATAAATAACATTTTTTGACTGTCATTAATTATGTTGCAGGACAATATTAAGTACTTTTGAAAAGAATAAACTCAAAAAGGGAGGAGTTCAGAAGTAAATCCAAGATCTCAATTGTAGTGGCCACAACAAATGATGGCACTCCTCTTACATAACTAAGTGTGTAAGCTGCAGGCATGTTTGTTCTACACCTAACCAAATGGCAATTCCTCCCAAGTTATTTGGCTTCTCCTTTTTATTTCTTTATCACTGAATTACTGTGGCTTTATTTCCTTCAGTTCTTTCCAGATGAGAAGCAAAAAGAGTTATTTTTGCTTCACTTATTTTTATCCCTTTTTGAATGTGCTTGGCTGCCTTAAACACAAACTTCATGTAACTTGTTTTTACAATTGAAAAGATTCAGTTTGAGGAAGCTATTCTCTTCCACGAGTTGAAGGATCCACATTCTTCTTTTATTTTTCAATTATCTTTTAAGTTAAAGGCTAGGGAGAGAAGACTTAAATTCCTTAGGGTTTAAACACTGGCACATAATGTGCCTACATTCAGACCAAGCCAAAAACCTCACTGTCTTTCTGAAAGAGCAGTCTCCTGAATATAAGTTACATTTTGGCTCAGTTTGCATAGCCAAAGGATTAGTCCCATTATGGATAGCATGTTCATTACTTGGATTCTTTTAGCTGTCAAATACAAAATATAAAAAAATAGATTGGAGAAACTAAAATTGCATCCCGCCTTAGGAAAAGAAATATGCAACAGTATATTTTGTATGTAGGATTTTTTCCCCCCCTGAAACCATTAACCTGAGGCCAGCAGCAATAAGCTGGCAGCTCCTAGAGAAAGGTTCAAGAGGGGAACAGGCTGCTGCATGTTCATAACCACCAGTGTCACCAGAGCACGTGCTAACCCAGAGGAGGATGCTTTCTTATGACAATGGACTTCTCTTTCTTCCAAAACAAGTCCATGAAATGTGGATAAGATTTAAACAAGGAATTTTAATACAATACCAGAAAATTGCCTGTCATTTGGGACAGAAAAATAAATTCAGCAATGAATCCATTGGGTCATAGAATATTCTTGGTTGGTAATGTTTTTATTACTGCCTCTATTTCATTGTCTGTTATTGATCTGTTCTAGGTATTGGTATATTCTTTGCTTAGTTTTTATTATTCATATGTGTCTAGTAATTTATCCATTTTTTAGATTCTTCAACATATTGAAATATAAATTTGCAAAGTAGTTTCTTATAATCTTCTGGATTTAGGTAGTATCCATTGAAGTTTCATCTGTTTCTTTTTAATTGCATAGATAACAGTCTTTTCTTTACTTTTTTACTTTCTTTTGTTGTGCTTACCTAAGGGTTTATCACTTTTGTTTATATTTTCAAAGAACCAGTTCTTTGACTTCATTGATCCTACATATTGCATTTTTAGACTCAATTTTATCAACTTTCACTCTGAGTTTAGATTTGGAATTTTCATTTTTTTCCAGAATGTTGAGATACCTCATTAAGTTATTCACTTGGTGAATATTTGTCTAATGTGGACATTCACAACTATGAACTCCCCTCTTAGAACTGTTTTTATTGTGTCCCATAGGCTTTGGTATGTTGTTCTGCTTTGTCATTTGATTCTAGGAAATTTTTAATTTCTTCCTTGGTTTCTTTTGTGACACATAGATTATTCAATAGTGTATTATTTACTCTCCATATGGGTTTGCATAATTTTTATGGGTTCCTTTTGCTGTTGATTTCTAGTTTAATTCTGCTATGAACCAATAGTTTGAATTAAATTATTTCAATTCTTTTGTATTTATTGAGTCATGCTTTGTGGCCTAAGACATGATCTATTTTGGAGAAAGTTCTGTATGCTGCTGAAATAAATGTGCAGTCTCTTGTTGTTGGATGAAGCACTCAGTACTATCTGATAAATCTTTTTGTTCATTGGTGAGGTTCATCTCTGGTATTTCTTTGTTGAGTTTTGACTTACTGACCTTTGTACTTGAGTGAGTGGGGTATTATGATTCCCCACTATATGTGTGCTGATGTTTATCTAATCTTTTATGTCCAGTAGTATTTGTTTTATGAAATTTGGTACACTGGCATTTGATGTATATATATGTATGTGTATATATATGTATGTGTATATATATATATGTATATGCATATATATGTATATATATTTACAACTGCCATCCCTTTATGGTGAATTGTTCCTTTTTACTAATAGTGACTTTTTTGTCTCTTCTGATCAGTTGGCTTGAAGTCCATTTCGTCTAACAGTAGAATAGCTACTTCTGCCTGCTTTGGATCTCCTGCTTCATCCAGTATCGTTTTCCATCTTTTCACTTTCAGCCATTGTGTTTTTGTGGGTGAGTTTTGTCTCCTGCAGGCAGCATATAGTTGGATTTATTTTTGATCAAATCTGCCAGTCTATGGCATTAGATTTTTCAGATAATACAGTTTACATGAAGAATTATTGAAGAATTATGAAGGTATTTACTGAATCCTGTCATTATATCATTTTTCCATTACTAATTTCTTTATTTTTCTACTTCTGTTTACACTACCAGTTAGATGCAGTCTTTCCTGCCTGAGTTTTGGTGAGCTTGACCTCACTCTTTCTGTCTAGAATTTCCATGAGTCCTTTCTGCAATGTTGGTTTGGTGGTCAGGAATATCTTTAGGCATTCTTTGTCATGGAGAATCTTTATTTCTTTATGAGTTATTGAAGATAAATTAGCAGGATATAATAATCTGGATTGCCAGTTTTTCTTTTCCTTTAGGGCTCAAAAAACTCTCTAATCTCTCTTGACCTTTATGGATTGTGTTGAAAAATCTGTTGTTATTCTGATAGGCTTGCCATTATAAGTGACTTGATGTTTGTCTTTAACACCTTTAAGTATTCTTTTTGTTCCTTTTGGGGACTTTTATTATGATATGTCATGCAGAAATTCTTCTCTTATTGTGGCTATCTAAGATTATATTTATTTACCTGAATATTGAATTATTTTCCTGGACATGAAAATTATCTGCTACTATTTCAATTAATAAAGTTGTTTTATATCTTTTGTATCATCTTCCTATAATTCTTAGGTTGGTTTTTTCTTTGAGTCATATAGCTGATATTGGTGTCTTATTGTATTTAGAGTATCACTGAATATATAATCTACTACATCAACCCTCTCTTATAGTTCTGATACTCTCCTCACATTGGTCATTTCCACTGCTCATGTTTTCAGTTGAAATATTTGTATCTTGGATTTCTGCTTCATTTCTTTTCATAATCTCTAATTGTTTACTAAAACGATCATTTGCATATTATATCATGTGTTTTTAATTCAATCAGCTTTTTGCATCTTAAGTTTCTTACACATTTCATTAATTATATCCTTTATCTAGGTATTTATATCCTAGTTGAACTCACTGACCATCTTAAATATTTAGGATTTTGTTGTTGCTGTTGTTGCTGTTTCTTCTTTGCTCTCTTCAAACACTTTAATCATTTTTTTTTTTTAGTTTTTTGCCTGTAATTTCCTCCAATTTGGTAACTGTGAGATTAGCTTTTGAGGAGTTCAGTATTTTTGGAGGCATCTTGTTGTCTTGTTTGCTCCTGTTTCTATTGTTTTGTGCTGAAGGTTGAGGATCAGTTAGGGTAGAAAAGCTCTGTAGATATCTCCTTTGTTAGTGTTTGTTTCCCTGTGATGTGTCATAGGCTTTGATTATGTTTTGGGGTTTATATACCTCTTCATCCTACTGATGTAATAAAATCAGTCCCAATCATTGTGATGTAAGCACAATGAATGACTAACAGTTATATCAGCAACAGCAGAATCAACCATATAGCAATGTAATTTAAAATCTGGTTTAACAGTTTCACCCTTTTTTCATTAATCCAGAAAGACTGTGATATAGTACTGATGACAGGTAGGCTGGAATGCAGAGGATGAGGGATGGAACAAGGAGAAAAAAAAGAGAAGATAATAGTTCAGAATGAAGGAAAGAAGGAGATAACAGAAAATGAAAGAAAAGACATTAGACAGGGTTATTATTTTTATATGTGTAGTGGAGAGCTTTTGGTGGGAGTTTGAAAGTTTTTTGTTGGAACAGGGAAAAAGAAATAGGAGGGAAGTGTAACGGGAGATCAAGGACCCACGTAATATGCTAATAGAAAACTTGTGTTTAAATCCTCTATACACAACTTTTGTTGAGGGTTAACCTGACATGCCCATGAAAGAGTATCTAAACCAAAGACCTGATTAATTCTAATTCTCCATTTCACATATACCAACACCTCCCAAAATTATACAGGATAAAAGGAGAAAAGTAATAGAGAATTAAGAATACTTTAAAACACATGTATACAAAACACAAAAATAAGAGTTCTCTCAGTTATATGTACTTCAGCCAGAATTAGACCAATGAGTTCTTGGCTCTAGTTTCACAAATGGAGAAATTTGAGTTATAGCAGTTCTTGGAAGGCTGGACTCCAGTTCTCTGTGGTTGAGTTCAGAAGGCTGGATGAGTTGTCTACTGATGTTTAAGCTGTTTCCTCTGTTGTGATTTGTTCTCCTTCCTGTCAGTGAGTAAAAGGATTGGGGACCCAGAGGACCCACTGAGCCTGCTTCTCATTCCATCTGCAGACACCGCTCTGCTTGATTTCAGTTTTTATATATAAAATGTATAGGGAAAGTTTAAAAAAATAATACTTTTATTGTTTTCTTAAAGTATTAGGTTTCCTTTTGTTGTAAAAGAAAGAAAACCTCTGTCTTGTGTTCAGACACCTTTAATGTCACTGGATCTTAGGGAATTGCTTGGTCAATTATCCAGTTTTCTGCCATTTTCCAAGGGGCCTTCTTTATTTCTGCCCTCTTCCTTCCATGCTAATCCCTGAAGCTCCTATGTCTGCTCTTTCTGTACCACCCATGGTGAACGCATCAGGAAACCCCTCTAGCTGTGCCCTCCTCTCTGCCAAATTTCTGTCCATACCTCACAATCTCTATTCAGTACACACATGTCCCGGCCCGCGGGTAAGTCAACGGAGATCCTAGAGGGGGAGTGAGAATGACAAAGGACAGGGGACACGAGAGATGGAGACAAGACAGGTTTCTGATCAAGTCTCGTTTATTGCGGAAGCTGCTACAGCATATATACCATAGGGCTAGAGGGAGGGAGCAAGGGGAGGGTACTGGGGCTACTTCCTTGTTGCTGGGTAGACTTGCAGCAGGCTTAGACATGTCCGTAAAAGGCACTCAAGAGTACTAGCAGGGGGGGGGACAAGGCCCCCCCCACACATTCAGTGATGATTAGGGCATGGTGAGCTTAGTAGCTTTTGGCTGTGGTGAGAAGTTTCCTACACAAGCTATGAGCTCTATAGCATTTGGGGGAGCAGTGGGAGAGCATGTGATTTGGTGTCTTTTATTCTCCCCTGGATCACACCAGTCACACTGCTTTCTGTCCCCATGATGCTCTGACTCATGGATGTCTCAGTGTTTTGTTCCATTTCCACCACCAGGGCCATGCCTTTGTTTCTTTCTTTCCCAAGGACCCAAACATCCTAACTCTGTCACTGTATTTGAATGATTCTCTAACTCCTGTTTGCCTTCCTTCTCTGATTTGCAAACGTCTGCTTTATGGGGTCCTGCTTCCAGTGTGAAGGGAGTTAGCACAAGTGAACTCTGGTGCTTGCTAGGCTGGGGGCTGAAAGCAGTAGCCAGGTCAATGCTACTGCATTTACCTTCTTCCCTCAGAAATTTAGATCTTTTCCCTAGATGGCTTGTTCACTGGAAATGGAGTACAAGCAATGGCAGAGTCAAGGGGTGGCCCTGCTTCTTTTTCTAAACATCTCTAATAATATATATATATATATATATATATACACACACACAGTATATATACATATATATACACTATGTATATATAGTATAGGAAAAGTTAAAGAGTTGATACTTTAAAAACTTTTTTCTTAAAGTATTAGAATTCCTTTGTTTGTAAAAAAATAAAAAAGCCTCTATCTAATTGTGTAAATAAATGGGGTTTTATTGTGTTATCAAACTGGAAGCTTAAGGGAAGTATTAAATTTAGGCTTGACAAGTTGCTGGAGCTTAAACACAGCCATTCAAAGTAATCAGCAACAATAGACCTACTGTTTGCCCAGATCAGTTGTAATACAAGTGTGAGAAAGGATACTTCTCTGCATATATTCCATTGATGTGCAGGTTGATGTGATACTCAGCTACTTAGGCATGCTTTCAACACTAGTGACCTCGGTGGAATGGAATGATGGTAGGAAAAGAATGATTTCTCTGATAAATGTTGTGGTAAGCTTACCAGAAGAAAAAGAAATGATTTTGAACTATCCCACATAATGTGCTGAGTGAATTCAGAATAGATACTTTTTCCTCTTTTCCCAGAAGTGCTTGCTTCACAGATTTTAATCTTTTGTTCTGAGATTTTGTTTTGGGTATTCATGGTCTTTTCTGTCTCTGATATCTTAACAGCAATCTTGGTGCCATCATCTGAATATGGAAGATTCAAATATGTTTTGATCGCTAGTTTGTGTTTCAGCTTTCATAGGACATCGTATCGTGCCAGGACTGAGTGATTCTGCAGAATAGCAGTCTTGTGTGGACTCAGCTGAGCAGATCATGTGGCCTTGGCTAAAGTCAATCATGCAATCAACTGGGTGAATTGAAGCACACTATACTACCTAACACATATCTGAGTAAGAAATTGTTAGCACTGATAAGATGTGGTAGTTTTTTGCAAATAAGGAAAGCAATTAATTTCCTTTTCTTTGTCTATGTGTAACTCTCTGCATAGAAGGAAAAGCTTTATATATGTTTCTTTAGCATCACATTATTTATAAGTATATATTACTGCATTTCTATCTCTCTGTAATCTCCTTTACAATATTTAGGATCATACTACAAGTGATGGATCCCTGATGATCCCTGTCAAAAATATCCTAATAAACTGTGTAACAACCTAAGGCTACCTTGGAATATCATAGGCTATACCTTGTATTTATTTGATATTGATATTTCCGTAGAGTGTAACCTAATGTGTAGACCATATTAGTATTTTATAAATGCTTGCTAAGACTGTTGCTACTGCCTCTCCTATTGCTGTTGGTCTTAGAAACCACATGTTAATCACTTCAATATTTCTTCAGTTATTTGGTGTATCCTCTCAGGAACTTTGGGAATGTTTTTATGTGTACTTGGGAAACCAATATTTTAGAAGTCTAAAATATGTTTGTAAATAAAATGTTTGTAAATTTAAAAAAAAACTTCTTTCACAAATTATCTGTTTTTGCTTCCCATTGCCAATCATTCTTTTACTGCATCTGATTACAAGTTTTAAAAAATGATGCATCTGTGTCTCTTGTGTGTCTGTTTGTGCGTGAATGATGGGAGAGAATTGTTGACATCAAGGGCTTTTAAAATGGGGGCGTGTGCCTTCCTGGGTGTTTTTTGTCATGCAAAAAAGATCTTATTCAATAAATTGATAGGCTAAATGTATTCAAAATGTTCTGTCATAAAAGTATTTCCTACCACTACTTTCTTTTTCTTTCAAAGAAAGGAAAGGAAAATTTTCCTAAAACATGAAAATTATGGCCATAAACTTCTATGTGAATGTATTAAAAATATAATGAAGTCATTGAATAAGAACATTAATTACTGCAATATAAACACTCTTCCCTTCTTTCAGGTGCTTTGGGAAAGACTTTTACTGTATTCCCTAGTAGCTCTTCCACGTGTAGCTTTGATGGTTGACTGTAAATGGCACAATGTCCATCGTGCAATCATCTGTTGAATCTTACTCCATTTTTTCTATTAATTATCGGTACATTTTAGGTATACAGTACAGTTACATTCATCATTGGGATCTTGTACCTTTACATGATGTATCTTGGTTCTTATTTTTCCCCATTCCCCTGCCCTCCCTTCAACCTCTCCACCCTTCCCTATTTATAAAGACTTTGTTTCCATTTTCTTCCTTTTCTCATATTTTTTCTCTTCCCTTCTTTTCTTTCCCCTATTCCTCCCACTTTCCCTACTCCCTTAGAACTTTTCTTCCAATTTCACAATATCAATTATATATTTTGATCCTTATTTACACTTTTAGTTTTTCACACCAGATAAACTATTTGGTATTTACACACGTGTCCTATTTATTTCACTTAAAAGTATGGCCTCAATGTACATCCACTTAGCTATAAATGTCTCTAGTTTCTCATTCTTTATGGCTGAGTAGCACTCCATTTTATTAAAAAACCACATCTTCTTTATCCAGTCTCCAGTTGATGGGCAATTGAATTGTTTCCAAGTTTTAGCTGTTACAAACTGTGCCGGTATAAACTTGGGTGAGCATATATCACTGTAGTATGATTGTTTTAATTCTTTTGGGAAGAAACCCAGTAGAGGAATAGCTGGGTAAAATGGGACTTCCAATCTAAGTTGTTTGAGGTATCTCCATATTGATTTCCACAGTGGTTGCACCAGTCTGCACTCACACCAACAATGAAGAAGGGTTCCTTTCTCCCTACAACCCCAACAGTATTTGTTATTGGTTGATTTCTTGATAGCAGCCATTCTTTCTGGGGTGAGGTGAAATCTCAGTGTTGTTTTCATCTGCATCTCTTGAATGACCAGTGATGTTGAACATTTTTTCATATGTTTGCTGCTTTTACTTCTTTGTTTGAGAAATGTCTGTTCATTTCATATGCCCATTTTTGAACTTTGCCTTTATATTTGGGGGGGTCTGATTGTTTTTTTTTTTTTTTGAGTTCTTGTATATTCTAGATAGTAGACCTTTGGATGAAGAACAACTGGTAAAAATTTTTTTCCACATTGTATATTGTCTCTTAGCTCTGTTGGTGGTTTATCTTGAAGTGCAGAAGCTTTTTAATAAGGTGAGATCCCAGTTGTTGATTCTTTGTGCTAATTTCCATGCTACTGAGTTTTTGTTCATAAAGTCTTTTCCTATGCCAATGTCTCAAGAGTTCTACCTAACTTATCTTCCAGCAAGTTTAGTGCTTCTGTTTCAATATTTAGATCTTTAATCCACTTGGATTTTAGTTTAGTGCATGGTGAAAGATAGGGGTCTAGTTTTAATCTTTGGCAGGTTGAAATCCAGTTTTTCCAACACCATTTATCAAGAGGCTATCTTTCCTCCAGTGAGGATGGTTGGTTCCTTTGTCAAAGATGTGGTAGCTGAGTATGTCTGCAGTTGTTTCTGTATCTTCTGGTCTATTCCACTGATCCTTGCGTCTGTTTCTTTCTCAGTACCATGCTGTTTATATCACAGTGGCTTTGTAGTATAGTTTCAAGTTGGGGATTGTGATTCCCCCTGCCATGCCGCTATTGCCTAGAATTGCTTTTGCTACTCTAGATCTCTTCTTGTTACAAATGAATTTTTGAATTGTTTTTTCTAACTCTGTGAAATATACTGTTGGAATTTCAAATGGGATTGAGTTGTATCTGTATTTTGAAGTATGGCCATTTTCACTATATTGGTTCTTCCTTTTCAGGAACAATGGATGTCTTTCCATTTTCTTATATCCTCTTCAATCTCTTTTTACAGAGTGTTGTAGTTTTCAATGTAGAGGTCTTTTGCTTCCTTCATTAGATTGATTCCTAGATATTTCATTTTTTTGGATGCTATTGTGAAAGGGATTGTTTCCCATATTTCTTTCTCAGTGAGTCTGTTATTTGTGTACAAGGAGACTATTGATTTTTGAATGCTTACCTTGTATCCAGCTACTCTAACCTGACATTTAAGTCTAGAAGTCTTTTGGTGGAGTTTTTTGGGTCTTCAATGTAGAGTATTGTATCATCATCAAATAATGACAGTTTCACTTCTTCCTTTCCTATCTTCATTCCTTTTATTTCTTTCTCTTTTCTAATTGCTGTGGCTAATGTTTCCTAGACTATATGGAACAGGAGCAGTGATAGTGGACATCCTTGTCTTGTTCCTGACTTTAACATGAAGGATTTCAGTTTTTGACCACTTAGTATGATAGTGGCTATTTGTTTTTCATAGATAGTCTTTATCAAGTTGAGATAAAGACCCTCTATTCCAAATTTCCACAGGGTTTTTATCACGAATGGGTGTTGAATCTTATCAAATGCTTTTTCTGCATGTATTGAGATGATCATATGGTTTTTGTCCTTGGCTCTGTTAATATAGTGTATTATGTTTATTGATTTACTTTTGTTGAAACATTCTTGCATTCCTGGGATAAGTCTGACTTGGTCAGGGTGTATGATCTTCTTGATGACACTCTGTATTCTATTTGCCAGTATCTTGTTGAGGATTTTTGCATCTATGTTCATTAGGGAGATTGGTCTGTAGCTCTCTTTTTTGGTTGGGTCTTTCCCTGCTTTTGGGATCAAAGTAACACTTGCTTCCAGGAATGAATTTGGAAGTATTGCTTCCCTTTCAATTTCATTGATGAGTTTAAAGAGTAATGGTAATAGTTCTTCTCTAAATGTCTTATAGAATTCAGCAGTGAAGCCATTAGGACCTGGGCTTTTCTTTGTTGGTAAATATTTTATTACATTTTCAATTTCACTCATTGTAATTGGGGTGTTTAGAATTTCTATATCTTCTTCATTTAACTTTGGCAATTCATATGTATCTAGGAATCTGACCATTTCTTCTGTGTTTTCCATTTTATTAGAGTACAGGTCCTCAAAGTAGGTATTGATGATCCTCTGGATTTCTGCTAGATCTGTTGTGACTTCACCTTTTTCATTCCTAATTGCATGGATTTGAGACTTTTCTTTCCTTTTTTGGAGAAAGTTGGCTAAGGGTTTATCAATTTTATTTATTCTTTCAAAAAACCGACTCTTTGATTCATTGAATTTTTTGTATCATTCTCTTAGTCTCCATTGCAATGATTTCTGCTCTGATCTTTATAATTTTCTCCCTTGTAAAAGCTTTGGGTTTGTCTTGCCCTTCTTTTTCTAGAAGCTTAAGATTCAGCATTAGGTTGTTTATTTGAGCTCACCCTGTTTTCCTAGTGTGGGCATTCACTGCTATGAATTTCTCTCATAGAACTGCTTTCATTGTGTCCCATAGATTCCCATATGTTGTACTGGCATTATCATTTAATTGCAAAAACTGTCTAATTTCTTCTTTAATTTCCTCCATGACCCATTGGTTGTTCAGGAGAGTGTTATTCAATTGCCATGTGTTTGTGGGGGTTTTGCAGTTTCTTATGCTATTGATCTCCAGTTTAATTTCACTATGGTCTGATAATATACATGGGATGACTTCAATTCTTTTGCATTTACTTAAACATGTTTATGAACTAGTATGTGGTCTATTTTGGAGAATGACCTGTTTGTAGGTGAAAAGAATGTATATTCTGATTTTGTGGGGTGTAACAGTCTGTAGGCATTTATTAAATCCATATGTTTAAAAGCTTGGCTGAGTTGTAGTATTTTGTTGTTGAGTTTTTGTCTAGATGATCTGTCTATTTGTGACAGTGGGGTACTGAGGTCCCCCACTACAATTGTATTAGTGTTTATTTGGCTTTTCATGTCCATTAATATTTGTTTTGTATAGTTGGGTGTATTCATATTTGGTACATATATATTTATGATTGTCATCTCATCTTCTTGGATTGTTCCCTTTACAAGGATGTAGTGACCTTCTTTATCTCTCTTAATTAGTTTTGGTTTGAAATTTACTTTGTATGTAAATAAGACAGCTACCCCTGTATTTTTTCTGAGTTCCTGTTGGTTGGAAAACTGTTTTTCATCCTTTTATTTTCAGTGTATGAGTTTCTTTTTGAACTAGGTTCATTTCTTGTATACAGCCTGTTGAAGGATTTTGCTTCTTAATCTATTCTGCCAGTGTATTTCTTTTGATTGTTGAATGGAGACCATTAACATTGATGATTATAATTGATAAATATTGACTCATCCTTGTTAAATTTGAAATGGAATGCATTCACATTTAGTAAGGGAACATTATCTATGTGTCTTCACGTAGGCAATATGCAGATCTAAGTCAATTAATCTCAGCAAGCTAGCAGCAGACCCCTGAGATTCAGGCTGATTTCTGGTTGCAAGGCCCAAGTTGAGCTCCTTATCTTCCTGCAGGGTTGAACTCTTCAAGGTTCTACTGCAGGTTCCAGCTGCCCTTCCCCTGAAGATAGTCCAGGTTCCAATGGGAGGTGGTGGTCCCTCCAACTTACCAACTACAGTGGTCTGGTATGCCTTTATTACAGATTCTCTTCACTTTCCCAGTGGGCTTCTATTTTCATCAAGGAGCCTTAGAGAGGCCCTCTTTCTGTTGTTCACTTCTGGTCTATCTTCTGGAGCTCAAGACAATGGCCTTTATGACCCCCTGTGTCTCTGGGGTGTGGATCCAGGTACAGAAGCAACCAGGAGGACAGAGTTGTGGGGAGGGGGTTGGTGTGGTGCTGTAGGTGCCCATAAAGCTCCACTCCTCACCTGTCCACCCCTGGCTTGGAGGCCCAGAATTGGGTGGTGTAGCTTGGATGGCTGCAGTCAGTTCTGCTCATCACCAGTCTGCTCCCTTACTCCATTTTTTATGAGTGGATCACTGAAATTTAAAATCACTCACTGGCATTATCTTCAATCCTATTCCAATATTTTTTCTTGAAATTAACTCAAAGAAGAAATATATATCTCAACACTGTATATTCAGAATAAATGTCACTTGTAATTGAGAAACTATTAAGAATATAAATATGAGTTGTAAATAAATAAATGTGGATGTGTATGTTACATAACATACACACATACATATATATATCCCTTGAGAAGTATTTGTACTTTATATTTGTAGCCCTTCCAAACTTTTACAATTTCTAGCATATAGTAATTTTTTAATACTGATGTTCTTGATTTACTATGGTTAAACCATATTTTCTTTTTTGGTTAAGAATGATGTATAACAGATGTGCATTATAGAGAAACGATGCTTCAGATTTTGAATTTTAATCTTTTCCCTTGCTACCATTATGATATAGGATATTATCACAATGTTGAACAGCAATGGCAAAGCATTGCACCCAATCTGTCATGCAATTAGGAGCATAAATAACTGATATTCTACAATGTAATTCTGTGGGCAAACTATGTTCAAAAGGTTAGGTGTATTAAATCCATGTTGTTTTCTTTTTGATCCTGGGAGTTGAATGCAATACTCATACATGCTACACCAGGCAAGTGCTATTCCTATGATCTACATCCCAGCCCCATAAATCCTGTTTTTCATTCGCAATATTTTCACCTCTTGATGGGTTTATCAGGATGTAACTCCATCATAAATGAAGGGATATTACCAGGATGCAACTCTACAATAAGTTAAGGAATATCTTACTCTTCACTGAATAAATCAATGAGTCAATGAATGAAGTACAGAAGTACACTGCTTTGGTTAAATTCCTTTCTTCTCAAGAATTTCAGTCTGCAACAAACTAACTCTACAGAGGTATTAATATCTGATGAACTAATCATTAATATATGTTGACTAACTTTTCATTTGAAGAAACAGGAAAGTAAAAAGATAATCAACTTTAACCATGAAATCATATTTGCAGAACATCAAGGCCATTAGAGTTTGAACAAAAGGAAGCGAGAGAGGTAGGAAGCAGCTAGTTCAAGTACTGCCTCATAGGCTGTGAATATATCTAACTGGAAGTTTTGAAAGAAAAGTGACATGACCTAGTCCAGGTAATTTAATAGTATTTTAAAGGGAATTCTGTGTGTAGAAAACGAAAGAGGCAAGGAGGCAAAAATGGAACAGAAAGATATTAGGAGTAATAACAAAGTATGATTTAGGAAGATGTCCATGACTTAAAATAGGATAGTAGTAGCAGTAAAGGTGGTTTAAAATGATCAAGTGGGGAAATTTTTTTTTAAGTCTAATGATTGAGCATTGTGAAAGAAAGAGATGCATCAAAGATAATCAACTAAGACCTTTGTATAAAAATGGACAAGACTAAAGAGGAGCTCATTTGAAGGGTATAGCTCAACAGTTCTCTTTTTGAACATGATAACGTGAAAGCTCTGGGAGAAATATTTCATCCTGGAGCTCTAAAATCTGGCTGCTCTCCTGTTTATCAGTTGCATTAGCACCAAACCTTCTTTGTATGCAATTTATGTTTTTTACTAAATAGATTCATAACAAAAAGACTTACCTCCTATGGGTGTTGTGAAGATTAAATTAGTTAATCCACAGAAAAATCTTAAACTAATTTACAGCACAGGATAAGCATTTATTATTATTGTCCTGCAAGTAGAAATACACTTTGTTTTATGAGTGTATGGAACTCCAGGACAAACCAATTCAAAGTTACAGATAGGATTTAAAGCCATAAGACCAGCTGAGAGTATATAAAATGTGAGTGGAAATGTTCCAAAGACAGAGACCTAAAATATTACAAAATTGTGTGGTAGGCGTGAGGAAAATTTACCAAAGGAGACTCAGCAGGAGGTGGCCACACATTTGGAGAAAAACCACTAGTGTATGATCTTCTGCAAGCCAGAGAACAGTGTTCTTAAAATAGACTGATTATTTCTGTTGGATGAGGGTGTGTTAGTTACTTTTCTGTCTTTGCTGAGATAAAATGCTCAACACCCAAAGATAGATAGAAACGGTTTATTTGACTTACAGTTTGTAGATGTTTCAGTTCATAGTCAGCTGGCTCCAAGACAAAGATGGCAAACAGCCACCACAGAGGAGAAACAACATGGCACCCACACAGTAGCAAAGGCAACAAGAGAAACTTAACAGCATATCCCTGCCCCTTTTATCTTATTCAGGCTACTTAGGGCAGGTAGCCCTCACACCATTAATCCCAGTGCCCTTGAGCCTAGTATTGCATCATGAATCAATTCCAGCTTCACACACTCTAGATCAAGCCTATGAGCACGTGAGCCTTTGGGGGGACATCCAGACCCAAATCAAAACAGTGGGTTAATAAATGAACACTGGATTGACTAAAATAGAAATTGTTCACAACCCTATTTTTCCAGTCTTTAAGAGAGTTGTTAAAATGAGATGACTTGATGAGAAAGGAGAGGGGAAAGCCAAACCATCAATCAGACTAAACTTTTCCTGAAAACTTTTACTTTTTGTGAAAGGGATCTGGAGGCAAATAGTGATGGGTGGTTGATTTTTTATCCCAGTGGGAGATATTTTACTATGCTTGCAGGTTGATAAGAGTGATCCCACTATAGACATTAAGGGAATTTCTCTATTTTACTTTGCATTGCAACAAATTTGAAATGGAATGCATCCACATTTAGGTAAGAGAACATTATCTACTTGTCTTCAAATAGGAAGGCTACAATTATCTTCCTAAAGACTAAAAGTAAGGTTCTGATGACAGTACTGTTGATAGTATTTGTGCAAACAAGCATGTCTCTTTCTCTCTTTTTAGCATAAAGTATTTAGAATATTCTAAAGAGATATTTCACATTATTACTGAGCCAAACTTTTATCTTTTAAGAAAGACAAGTTTATCTAAATACAAGAATAATTTTATTCTCATTCAGGATAAAATAATGCCACAAAGTCCATCAGATATGTATAACTTATATTGTCGATATTGTGTTGATATTGTTCCCTTTCTTTTTGGTACCGGGGATCGAACTCGGGACCTTGCACTTGCGAGGCAGGTGACAGAACCACTGAGTTAAATCCCTGGCCCTTTGTTGATATTGTCATTGAGCCCCAAACTGTTAAGTTTTAATATATAACAAAAGGAAAGAAATTGGTCCATTTGTCATAATTTCTCCATTAATGACTTTCAGTCTAGTCAAATCCAGTGTTTTGCTGAACATTTATGTTCTTGCATTCTTCATGAATAAATTCTGCTTTACTTAAAGAAGTCACTAATAACTTTCTAGGACCTTTGCAATTTAAGAATGTATGATTATACAACTTCCAAAATAATTTTCCTTTTTCACATAAGACTAACTCAAATGAATTTATTAATTATACTTATTTATATGGTACATTTTAATAACTTGATACATATATATCATTGTATACTTATCAAATCAAGGTAATTAGCTAAATAAGGGTAGTTAACTGAATCAAGTAGTTAGTAAAATAATCAAATCAGGGAAGTACAAATGAATTTTTAATCCTTCCCTGAAAGCCAATCTGTTTCATAATTATTTCCCTGACACTTTCAGTCTTTTCTACTTCTCAATGATCCATATTTTCTAATTATATGCATTTTCAGTAATAAATTTGAGTATGTATGGTAATGAGCACTTTTCAAAGTGTTATATATTTTTAATAGATAAATGAATGATTGCTACTAATTTTGCCAAAGGGAAGAATTTTCTTGTTCAGTTGGTATAGTAGGTATATAGGCACACAATATCTGCAAGATGGCCATGGATCTCAGTTTTTTCCCAGAATCTCTTCTAAATTGCCTTTTGTTAATCACGAGGAGATTTGAAGTAGAGATTAGCATTACTGTGGTCGTCATAGCTTCTAGGCAGGTGGCGAAACCACTGAGCTGAATCTCAGGCCCCATCATAGCTTCTAAAGAGAAGAAACTAGAAGAATAATTACTACTTTCAAAGAGCAGCACCCATCCCTTCATCAAGACCATATTCATTCAGTTGTTCAACATGTACTGACTACTTATAATAATAATACTATGTAAGTTCCTCAACAAAATTTAAAAATAGAAATAGATGGAGTCATGGCTGTCAGATAACTAATTGTCTGATGGAAAAGAAACACAGTACTTCTTGTTATAGCTGTGGTTGATAAGTCTTATGATAATGATATGATAGGATAGAGTGTTGAATGGGAACAGAGGAAATAAAGGGTCTTTACATCATAAAAGTTATAATAAGGCATTGAGGAAGGAACCCACCTTGGGAAAGTACCTTTATTCTTGATTTGAACAACTACAAGTTGGATAATGAAATAAATCTTAAAAATGGAAATACTTCTACAAGTAGACTTATGTTGGAGTTAATGCACATATACACACATACACAGAGAAAGTCTGTACATGTGCTGACCGGCATATGTATGTGGTAACATATGTGATCAGTATTTGTATGTGTACTGTAGGAACATGTGCCTGTGTGCATGTTTAGAGTATAGGAAGAGGCAGAGATTCTTCAGAAGAGGGGGACAGAATTAGCTAGAGAGGATGTTTAGGAGGGGATTTACATGCTAAGCTACTTTATGTGCATCTCATTCTGAATTCTGTCCACTGTCCACTCTTCGGGAAATAGCAGAGCATTTTAAAGAGAGGAGTTACAGAATCACTTTTGCATCTCTGAATGCAGCAGTGGAGCAGGCATAGGCACTCTGGGTGTGCTATGTCAAGGCAACATGCAGGGGTAAGGACCTGCATCAAGGCAATAGGAAATAACCAGAGAGTGTCTATTAACATTTAAGTTTTAAACGACTCTCTATCTTTAGGAGAGTAAAACAAGAGTATTCTTCTTTACTCCTTACAAGAGTTGTTTTTTATTCTTTCCAAGAGTAAAAGAAAAAGTACTTTTGTCTTTTCTTATAGACTACCTTTGTTTCTGTTTCCTACTGTAGCAAATTACCACAGAGATAGTAAGAAACAACTCAATGCTATTATTTCACAGTTGTAGTTGTCATAAGTCTTACATGAATCTTACACGGTAAAATCAAGCTGTCAACAGTGCAGTCCTGCTCTAGGAGTCCCCTGGTTTCCTTGCCTTTTTAATTGCTAGAAGCTGCTTTATTCCTTGGCATGTAGACCCATCCCTCTTTCATCATCAAATTACTGCTTCCTTTCTCATCTTCTTTCTTTGATATTGAATTTTTGCTTCCTTTTGGAGCCCTTGTGATTATATAAATCCCAGTCTTCGTTTATTCTTGCTCCTATAAAAAATATCTTGGACTGAATAATTCACAAATAACAAAAATTGTATTTCTCACAGTTCTGGTTGGTGAAAAGTCCAAGATCAAGGATCCCATGTCAGGTGAATGTTGATCTTGGATTTCAAAATGACCCTCTTAGCATTGTCTTTGCTTTGCGGAAAAGACAAAGGGCAAGACAAAACAAAACACAACAAAAACTCTCACCCTTCAGCTCTTTTATGAGAGCACAAATCTCATACATGAAATACCAGGGGACTTCCTGACATCACCTCTCAGGGAGCCTACATCTTTTTTTTTATTGGCACATTTTAGATATACATATTGATAACATTATCATAGGGAATGTGTATCTGTACATATTATATCTTGATTCTTTTTTCCCCATTCTGCTCCCCTCCCTTCAGCCCATCTTCCCGTCCTTATTTACAAAAGATTTGTTTTCACTTTTTCCTTCTATTCTCTTTTTTTCTTGTCCTTTCCTTTCTTTCTTTCTATCTTGTTCCTCTTCTCATTTGAACATTTTCTTCCAATTTCTCAATATCTATTATATATTTGGGTCCTTATTTACACTTTTGGTTTCTCACACCTGGGAGACGTGTATCCACTTCATTTCACTTAAGGTCTCAAGGTCCATCAATTTATCTATAAATGACTTAATCACATCCTTCCTTATGGCATAATAGTACTCTATTGTATTAAAAAGCCTCATATTCTTTATCCATTTGATGGTTGATGGGCATATGAGCTGTTTCCAAGATTTATATATTACAAACTGTGCTGCTATAAACATGGGTGTACATATACTGCATTGGTATGATGTTTTTAATCCTTTCAGGAAGATACCAAGAAGGGGAATACCTGGGTCAAATGAAATCTCTAGTTTTAGTTTTTTGAGGAATAGCCACACCAATTTCCACAGTGATTGTAGCAGTCTACACACCTACCAGCAGAATGGTTCCTTTTTCCCCACAGCAACAAATGGGCCTCTAATCCTAGTTTTTGAGGAATCTCCACAGTGTTTGGACCAATCTACACTCCCACCAACAGTGGAGAAGTGTTCCTTTTCTCCCACAGCCCTGCAAGCATTTGTTATTGGTTGGTTTCTTGATAGCAGCCATTCTTTCTGGTGTGAGATGGAATCTCAGTATTGTTTTAATTTGTATCTCTCAAATGACCAGTGATGATGAGCATTTTTTTTATATTTACTTGCCTTTTATATATTTATTTGCCATTTCTACTCAATCTATTCACTTCAGGGGTCCATTTTTGGATTGGGCCCTTAAATTTTGGGCGTCTGACTTTTTTGAGTTCTTTATATATTCTAGATATTAGTCCTATGTCTGAGGAACAGCTGGAAAAATTTTTTTCCCACTCTGAATGTTGTCTCTTCACTCTGTTGGTGGTTTCCTTTGCTGTGCCAAAGCTTTTTATAAGATGAGGTCCCAGTTGTTGATTCTTTGTGATATTTCCTTTGCAATCACGGTTTTGTTCATAAAATCTTTACCTACACCAATATCTACCTATTCTATCTTTCAGCAGATTTAATGTTTCTGTTTTAATATTTACATTTTTGATCTATTTAGATTTTAGTTTGGTCCATGGTGAAAGATATGGGTCTAGTTTTAATTTTTGCCATGTGAAAAGCCAGGTTTTCCAGCAGCTTTTATTAAAGAGGTTATCTTTCTTCCAGTGAAGGTGTATGGCTCCTTTGACAAAAATAAGTTGACTGACTGTGTTTGAAGTTGTTTCTGCATCTTCTTTTTTTATTTTAAATGTATAACTTTATCATCAAACACACACATATAAAAATTAAAATTATTCAAAGAAAAACAATGCAAGGGAAAGAAACTATAATAATATTCAAATATAGTAGAACTCAACCAAAGCAAAACCGAAAAGTATTTAAACGTTTTTCCATATAATTTTTAAAAACATCTCAACCATTAACAAGACATCAGAGGATGTGATTTGTTTTAGAAAGATTTTCAAAACTAATATTGAACAAATAGTGGTCTGGAAAAAAATTCTAATCAGCTAGTAGACTCCACGTAGGCCAAATTAGTTTTTAATTTAAATTTCAATACAGTCATATGATACATGATGGAAATGTAATCTGAGAAATATATTATTAGGCAATTTCATCTGTGTGTATCACAAAGTACCACACAGAGTGTCAACTTCTAAGTGCAAACTGAGAAGGTATATGTCAATCATCTGTGATGGCCCCTTGATATTATCCAAATACACAGTTAAACACGAGATACATGAGGCTACCACTGGCATAGCAGCACATTGTTTTACAGTAAACTCTTTCATATAAGTAGGATTATGCTCTAAAGGATGAAAAACCCAGCATGTTATGATAAGTATCTAAAACAGTAACAGTCATTTATCACACGATCGAGTACTGTGTACTATATATAGTTGTATGAGCTTCTTCTGGAAACGCACCCTTCTCTTTTTTGATCTCAGTGACTCTTCCTTCCCAGCCCACTGATGAGCAGCAGCCTAGTCTCTATCTACATCTCTTCCTATAGTTTTAAACACAATCTATATATGGATTCTTTCCAGATTCCAGCCTGTAACTCGGATCTCTCCCCTTCCCCTCCTGCTGCCCTTACCCCTTTGAGCCTTTTCTTCATATATCAAATTATCAATTATTCATTTTAATCATTGTAATCCTTAATTACACTTTCAGTTTCTCACACTAGAGAAACTATTCGGTATTTACACATGTGTGTCCTATTTATTTCACTTAAGAGTATGGCCTCAATATGCATCCATTTAGCTATAAATGTCTCTAGTTTCTCATTCTTTATGGATGAGTAGTACTCCATTTTATATAAAAAAAAATCTTCTTTATCCAGTCTCCAGCTGATGGGCACTTGGGCTGTTTCCAATCTTTAGCTATTATAAACTGTGTTGCTATAAACATGGGTGCACATGTATCACTGTGGTATATAACTTTTAATTCTTTTCGGAAGATACCCAGCAGGGGGATAGCTGGGTAGAATGGGACCTCTGCATCTTCTAATCTGTTTGATTTGACCCTCAGATTTGTTTGTTTGTTTGATTGGTTTTTGCCAGTACCAGGCTGTTTTTATCACAGTAGCTTTGTAGCATAATTTTAAGGCAGGGATCGTAACACTCCCTTCCTTGCCTTTGTTGCCCAGAATTGCTTTTGCTATTGGAGATCTCTTCTGATTCCAATGAGTTTTAGGATTGCTTTCTCAAATTCTGTGAGATACACTATTGGTATTTTGATTGAAATTCCATTAAATCTAAATAATAATTTTGGAATTATGACCATTTTCACTATATTGGTTGTTCCTATGCAAGAGCAAGGGGCTTCTTTCCATTTTCTGATTTCCTCTTTGATTTCTTTTTTCAGAGTACTGTAGTTTTCAATGTAAAGATTTTTTAAATTCTTTCATTAGATTGATTCCTAGTTATTTCATTCTTTTGGATGCTATTGTGAGTTGTGTATCCTAATTTATATCTCAGTGAGTTTGTTATTTGTGTAAAGGAATGCTATTGATTTTTGAGTGTTGACTTTGTACTCAGTTATGCTTCTAAATTTAGTTATTAAATCTAGAAGTCTTTTGGTGGAGTTTTTGGAGTCTTCTATGTAGAGTATCATGTCATCCACAAATAATGATAATTTAACTTCCTCCTTTCCTATCCTTATTCCTTTTAGTTCTTTTTCTGGTCTAATTGCTCTGGCTCATGTTTCCATAATTATATTGAATAAGAATGGTGATAGTGGACATCCTTGTCTTGTTCCATATTTGCAAATGAAAACTTTCGGTTTTTCTCCATTTAGTATGATATTGGCTGTTTGTCATAGATGTCTTTTATCAGATTAAGGTAATGACCATCTATTCCAATTTTCTGTAGGATTTTTTATCATGAATGGGTGTTGGACTTTGTCAAATGCTTTTTCTGCATCTATTGAGTTGATCTCATGGTTTTTGTCCTTGTCTCTGTTAATATGGTGTATTACATTAATTGATTTGGATCCCTGAACTATCCTTGCATTCCTGGGATGAATCCTATTTGGTCATAGTATATAATATTTTTGATGGTTTTTCTGATTTCTGTTTGTCAGTATCTTATTGAGGACTTTTGAGTCTATATTCATTAGGGAGATTGGCCTGTGGTTCTCTTTTATGATTAGATCCTTCTCTGGGTTTGGTACTAGGGTAATGCTTGCTTCCAGGAAAGAATGTGGGAGTATCCTTTCCCTTTCAATTTCATTGAAGAGTTTGAAAATTAGCAACATCAGGTCTTCTCTAAATTTCTTGTAGAATTCAACAGTGATTCTGTCAGGGCCTGGGCTTTTCTTTTTTTGGTAGCTTTTAATCACATCTTCAATATCATGGACTGATATTGGTTTATTTAGAATTTTTATGTCTTCATGATTCACCTTTGGTAATTAATATGTATCTAGAACTTTGTCCATTTCTTCTGTGTTTTCCATCTTATTAGAATACAGATTTTCAAAGTAGGTATTGATAATCTGGATTTCCCCAAGACTTGTTGTGGCTTCACCCTTTTCATTCCTAATTTTATTGATTTGAGTCTTTTCTTTCCTTTTTATGATAAGTTTTAATAAGGGTTTGTCAATTTTATTTAATCTTTCAGAGAACCAACTCTTCAATTCATTGATTCTTTGTACTGTTTTCTAGTTTCAATTGCAATAATTTCTGCTATAACTTCTGCAATAATTTCTGCTATAATTTCTTTATAGCTTCCCCCCCCCCATGAGTGTGGAGTATGATTTGCTCTTTTTTTTCTAGGAGCTTGAGGTTTAACACTAGGTTGTTCATTTGAGCTTGCTCTGTTTTTGTGATGTGGAAATTCACCACTAAAAATTTCCCTTATAGGACTGCCTTCATTACATCCCATAAGTTCCTGTATTGGTAGTATCATTTAATTGTCGAAACTGTCTAATTTCTTTAATTTCATCTGTGACCAATTGTTTGTTTGGGAGGGTGTTATTTAATTTCCATGTGTTTGTGAAATTCTTGTGGTTTCTTTTGCCATTAATTTTCAATTTCATTCCACTGTGGTCTGATAATATTCATGGGATAATTTCAATTCCTTTGCGTTTACTTAAGCATGTTCTATGAACTAGTATGTGGTCTATTTTGAAACTTTTTCAAGATCCTACCTCTTCAATTTATTGGAAATGAGAAGTTGTTCCTTATTTGGCCTAGGCCCTGGTTCTTTGGCACTGTCCTATAGTATTATTTATAACCCTTAAGCAATCTCTGTCTTGGCTTATTAAGAAGAACAACTAATTAGACAAATTATGTCACCTTGGCTAAAGTAATACAATCAGCAATAACAATAGCATCAAACACAGCCTAGAAAATGACAAACTGTGGCAACTATTAATTTGCCACTTTTAACCATATGAGCTATATTTGTGGTTATATGACAAAATCTAAAATGAATCAGAAAATTGTATATAGTAAATATGCCCTCAGTATAGCAATTTTACCCTCAGGGAAGAAAATTTAGAAGGGGTTGGGGGGAAAATATGGAAATAGAAGAAGAGATTAGAAGGAAGGCTAGAGAACAAAAGAAGATTACATGAGCTTTGGGAAACTAGTGAAGAAGACAGGAGGGAAAGAGAGAAGGAAGAAATATAAAGAACAACAGAACAACAACAAAAAACTAGAAACAATGTTCACTCTTACATAAAAGCAAGAATAATCATGAATAAACAAAACAAAACCAAAAACAGAGAGAAATAAAAAGAACAAAAGAAGAAAAAATGCCCACTTCAGGGCCTGTCTCTGCTGTCACTGGTAGTCAGATTGGGCAGACAGAGCCCTGATCTGTGTTGATTAATCCCAGCAACCCAGCCCTAGATTCAAGGTGGGATAGTGGATAACTTCAGCAAGCCTGCACTTTTAGTTTCACTGAAGTTCGGGTTGGCTTCTGGGTGTGAGGCTGGAACCCAATTTGTTCAGCCTGCAACACTCCTTCTGTGTCTTCTGGCTTGAACTCAGTTCCTTGACCTCCAACCAACTTGAACTCCTTTGTAGCTCATCCTGACACTGGTTGCTGCTAGATGGAGCTGGCTCAAAGTTGCTCTGAATTCTGAGCTCAGTTGACCCCTAAGATGGCCAATCACCCTCCCCTGGGGGGGCGTGTGAACCTGAATAACTCACCAGCCACCACAGTCCACTATGTCCACTGCTTCATTCCACTGATGTATTTCTCCATGGAAGCCTCTAGGTTGCCATTAGTCACCATGCATCTGCAGGTTCAAGCCACCCTTCCCATGCAGTTTATCAGGGCTCAGGGAGAAAGTGCTACTTGCTATCTCCTTCTTCTGCATTGAGATGTCTCTCTTTTCTCTTCTGGCAGGCTTCAATTCTCACTACAGATCCTTGCTGGGTCCCAGAGACCCATTTCCCTCCTTCCCTTCCTCACATTGCTATATTCCAGTGTCTGGACACTAAATCTCAGGGAAGTTGTTTCTTTGCTGTTCACCACTCTGCCATCTCCCCAGAAGTCCTTGACCCAGCCTCTTAACACTATACCTTGAGTTGAGTTTCAGCATGTGAATTTTGGAGGTTTACACACATTCATGCTGTAAAAGTCTCTCCAGGTAATGCTGGATAATCATCTCATTTCATTGTCTTCAACTGAACTTGTGAAGTCCTTTTTGCCATGTAAAGTAATATATTCATAGGATTCACATATTAAGAAGAGGAAATCTTTGTACTGACATTCTAACTACCAGGTTTATTAATTCTGAGTTGTTGAATACCCTCCTCCATAGCTGTGGAACAGTTTAGTAGTTTTTCTGTTTGGATCAGATAGAAATTCCTACTGTCTTGCTTCTCCCATTCCTTAGCTCTATGATAAGCTTGATCATTGGTTTCCATTAAATAGGCAAAATAATAAAGTTCTTTTTGCTACAATATGTCCTCTTAACCTCCTTTGCCCACTTACAAGGTAAACATAAGTTGTTGTGTCCAAATACGTTGTATAGAAGCAAGTCTCTTTTATGTACATTAGACAGGTGAAAGTTTAGACTTAAAGCATTTTGGTCATTAATTAAGGTATTTCTAAAATATTATCTAATTGAAACTTGTGATGTAGATTGATTTAAAGTAAAATCTATTGCAACAGTTACTATAGGCACCAGAATAAAGCTTCCTTTTCTCCTTATCATTAAAAAGAATCCATGTATTCAAAGAAAATCTTAAAATTATTATTGGTTAATTATTTTAAGAATACAAGGGAAATGTCCATGCTCTCTATATTATCTTCAACTTTTGGATAATATAACTGTAGAATCAGAAAGCTCAGATTTTGCAAGTTTCAAAATGTGCACATTAAGGTGTTGTTTAAGTAACCCACAAATATTTTGTTTTAAAACGTATGAACTTTTTTCTCCCTTTATTTATTTAATCCCCACAAAAAAGTTCTTAACTGTACTATCTGATTGTGCTACATTTACTTCTGACACATAATCAGAAAGGATTACTTGGACTTTCTTAACCATAAAAGCAAACAAACACTAGTAGCAGTCCCCTAAGACATTCTCAATCCTGCTGAAGAAAAACAACAGATTTGGATCTTAGCCTTTCAAAGTTACTTCTCTCCCCAAGCTAATGTTTTTCTGAAAATGAATACAGCTTGAGTATTTTGGCTATGATGAATATGGAATATGTTGTAGGCATTGTACTGTTTAGGTTGTTGTATCCGTCTCCCCTTTTACTGAACAAGGAGCTCAAACACAAACACTTGTGTCTATGTTGTGGCTGTTGTTTAGCTTAGCTGATTTTTATTTAGTTTTTATTCCTTGTTTTCCTTTAACTTCCTAAGGGAACAAATGAGGTTCATTGTTTTTCATACTTTTTTCATGAGAACATTGGATATATTTGCTGTGATTAATTTCTTGGGAGGGCCTCTCTTTAATATACATATACAAACTGATTTTTAAGATATGCCACAAAATTCTTATGTTGTTCCCCAGGACTGAAGTAAAAGTAGAGCCTAAAATTAAAAAGAAGGAGAGAAGCAACTGTCATTGGCTTTGAGGAGAGTTTAAAAGGACTTCCTATGGCAAATCATAATTGCTGATGACTGCTTACTCCATGCACGTTTTGAGACATGTGGGATAATTAATGTGATGATGCCCTTAATAAAATTGTGTAGATCCTACTGAAAGTGAAAATCTGGGAAAGAGATAATGCATTTTACTAGTCTATATAGCCTAGATCATGAATGAAGTAATGCTGTAATACTGATTCTGTTGCATAAAGAAGTTGATCAAAATCAAATCCCCAACATTTTATTAGTTTTCATTTGGAATTAGATATGAAGTCTTTCAAGGAGATAACTCTAAATTTAAGTGTGCTTCACAAAAGTTTTAGAATGCTCATCTCTGAGGATCTGAATTAATAAAACTTTCTAGATTCGTGTAGTTGTTGTGCCATTAAAACGAATACTACAGGCTCCTGTGCTCTATAATGTTTTCTGAAACATTTGTCTATACTTGTAGTAGTTGCACCTACCCTTTCCTATGGTTGTCTTTATTTCACTGTTGATTGTTGATACCTTAGAACAAAAATGCTCATGTACATGTGTTTGTGTCTATGTGTTAAACTGATGTTAAGCATTATGTCATTAGGGATACAGGTTTAACTGACACAGGGAATAAAGAACTAAACAATAACTATATGCATTTCTTTGCTAAAACTGAAACACCACATAGCTTTTATTCACAGGGCAGTAGTTTTGGTGACAGAAGTTTGTTTTTCTCTCACATTGCCATTCTCAACAGGGAAGTTCCATGTTATTATTCAAATGGCTTCTCTAGCTTATCACAAAGGAGAGAGAGATGTGGAGGGCATAAAAATTATCCTTCAAAAGTATGGCCAGGAATTCACTGATATTACTTCCTTACTACTTACACTGACAAGAATCTAATCATCTTTTGATCACATCTAGCTTCAAAAGAGACTGGTATTTAATAATCTTTAGAATAAGGCTTGTTAAAATTAGAATTTCTATTGCTAAAGGAATAAGGAAAGGATGGATATTAGGCTTCAATTAGTAGTGTCTGCCGTAGACTATGGCTAAGGAATGCTTTGAAAACTACTACTTGTAGGAGATTCGAAGAGAAGTTGTCACACCTAAAATATTTTATCATTGCCAAGAAGGACTGTTAAGCAAATTCCTTATTCCATCTCTGTTTATTTCCTTTCCCTCTCTGCCTTCCTTCCTTCCTTCCTTCTTCTCTCTCCTTATTCCTATTCCTCCAACTCATTTCTCATATTTCATTCTTTTAGCAGCATCTACATATCAGGTGTTGATCTATGAACTAAAATTAAAAATTAAAAATGATATTTTCCAGTGTTTTGGAGAGAACATGGTGTTTGGAGCCTTACTGCTTTGGGATCAAACTCAGGACCTAGCACTTGCGAGGCAGGTGGCGGCACCACTGAGCTGAATCCCTGGCCCTCCAGCCATTTTTTATTTTGAGATGGGGGTCTCTCTAGATAGTCCAGGCTGGACTCAAATTGTGATCCTGTTGCCTCAGGCTCCCACAGTGCTGGGATGATGGGCATGTGCTGCCATGCCCTGATCTAATTTGTTTGTTTGGTTTAGAATTTCACTGTAGGTTTTCTCAGTGACACAACTTTATAAGCAATAAAATGATAACGTATGCCAAGTGGATTGAATTACCAAGTGACATTGAGAGGTTAAGCAGTATACTCATGAGGTGCCAGTTAGAAGTCCAAGGAAAGGTCAGGAAAAATAGGAGATTAGGCAAAGAAAGAGAAAGAAATATGTTCTGTGATAATTGGTAGGGTACCAACAAAAAAGTCTTCAAGAAAAACAGAGTATATTTGCCTAGCCTTCGTTTCTAATTGTGATTCTGTATTCGTGGTGTATTTCTCTTACCCAAATATAAAGAAGAGAAATTCAACTGCAGGTGTTTGGCATGGCCATTTGATTGTTTTTTATTATTTTTATTTTTTTTGAGCCATGGTCTCACTATGTAGTTCAGGCTGGCCTTGAACTCACTATGCAGTCCAGGCTGGCCTCAAACTTGTGGTGATCCTCTTGCTTCAATGAGGCCTTCCCAGTGTTGGGATTATAGGCATGCACCACCACGCCTTGTGACGTGGCCATTTGAGAATGACTAATGGTTGCTTTGTTTGTTTATTTATTTGGAGGTGATTGGCATCAAACCCAGGGCCTCATGTGTGCTAGGTGTGTGCTATACCACAGCCCTTCAGTGGTTGTTGAAGGTTATGTTCTACATTTGAAGCATCCAGTCATTTTTAGATTATCTTCCATAATGGAGACCAATTGCATCCCAGTTTTGTGTTACACCTAAGCACAATTTTATCAGAAGTTTATGAAATAAGTATTGTTTATAATATATTTTTGTATCATTTTAACTTGTATTAAAATATGAGTGGATTGCCAAATAAATACATATTATGACTTGCAAAAAATGATATTTGTTTTCATATAATCATTAGACACAAGCAATATGGTAAGTATTTTTTTAATAATAGGCTGTAAGCATAGAAAAAAAGTCTCCCTAGGTAATTCGGAAAACTATCACCAATAGGTGACATTCCAATTTAATCTTCAAAATTAAGTCAAAGTTGCTGCTTAATGTTTTTAGCTATTGTGTGTATGTGTATGTGTGTGTGTGGGTATGTGTGTGTGTGTGGTTTTTTCTTCTCTTTTTTTCTTTTTAGTTCTGACTCTATCTAAAGACTTCACTGATAGCTAGGGTGTTGCAATCACCAGTATGGTGTCTCTACTGGTATAGACATTATAATTGCTCACGATTTTTTCCAATTGCCCTCCTCCCATACATGCAATAAGACTACACTTACTGAAACTCAGAAGCAGTCAATGACTTGCTTTAGTTAAAGATTCATAGGCACATAGCAGAATGGAAAGGTATTGCTTTTGAGTTGGTGGATTAAAAAACTGTGTGTGATTCTCCATCTCTATCTTGCCCTGATGCAGCAATAGTTCAATCAGTTTGTAATGGAGGTGTAGAGCTGATTTATTTCAGGCAGCCCAGCTCTGCTGGAGAGCTACCAGAATTTGAAGCAAATTTCTAGAGAAAGGAATTCTTCTCGCTTTAAGACACAGAATTTGATTCAGTAAAATCATCTAGCCTATTCTGATTCATTAATCTACCAGCCAGCTCTTCATTCAGTCCACTCTTCTCACATGCTCTTTGGTGTTCACACTCATTTCTCCAAGAACAAAGTGATGGTACTGATGTAGAGTTAAGAATAGAACATTGGAAAGTATGAACCTTCCTCTGAAATAAATCCCTAATTATCTTTAGATAGTGTTTTCATTAGAAAAACATGAAGATTCATTATTTTTTGTGCAATTCATATAGGTTCATTCACATAGGTTCATCATGTTGGTAGAATAGATTTATTCTCCTTTAAAAATAGAGAAAATATCAATCAGAAAGTAAAACACTTGGCGTGCTATAGGGAAATTAAAAGACAAATTATGGAGTTATGACAATGTAGATAAAAGTATACATTTTTACTTTATGTAAATAATTTTGAAGGAAAATAGTGACGGGAGGTTTTAGAGTGTGAATTTCCTAAATAACTGCAATAACTTTATTTTCCTTTGCCATTATAGATTAAAACAGTGTTATCATCAATAGAGAAGCAGAATGTAGTTTCAGTTTTCATTACACTGCTTTCATCTGTTCGCCTGCTCTCGTCAGTTGAGAAGCTATATAATAGGTGTTTTCTGATGACAGAGATCACTTTGGTTGAATTTGTCCTCTAGGCTAAGATAAATAGGCCATGTTTTGAATATTTATGAAAAATATGTGCAGATAGTAGAAATTTTGAGTGTATTTTCTTGCATTAAGTTTTGATTTATTATGTCTTATTGTTAATAAGGGAAAATGGCCTGGTATTCTATCTTACTGTGTTTCATTTTTAGGTACAAACCTGACTTGCTCTGTTTCTAGTCTGCCCCCTTGCTGTGTGGATCTCTGTACTATCAGAGCTTTCTTTGTGAAAGAAGGTTCAGAACTTGTCACAGAGTCACCAAACATGTCAGATTTAATGTCATTTCTCTTAGCTTCTCTGAGTGCAAAGCATGCACATTTGCATTGTGACCTTTGCAAAAACAAACAGAGAAGGTGATGTGAGGGTCATTTCTTAAGCCCAGCTAATGAACTGATTATCCCCCGAAGCCTGGTATTCTAAATGAAAAATAAGACTGAAAAAGTTCACTTGAAATCCTGAGGGGCAAAATATATCCCTGAAGTGAAATTTTTAATAAACCAATTGTATATTACAATGAGTAATTCAATTATTTGTTACTGAGCAGCCTGATGCTAAGAGATCAAATTGTTTGCAATCAAGTACTGTATTGCCTTACTTTCCAATGTATTTTAACTTTTAATTATTTCCTTTTCCTTGAACTATTGTCTTTAAAGAGTCCTCCCCCACTTTTTTTTGTTTTTATTCTTGAGAAGTGGTCATGATGAACAAAATTTTGTAGAACATATCTAAGTAAGAAAATTTGCCAATATTTTCAGTTAAGCTTTGTTCTCTAGGACTAATTGATGTGCAAATAAATTAAAAATGTTATTATTATTTTGCCCATATATATAATTTCTTTGCAAGCATATTGGGTAACATTTCTTGATAGGTATCATTATAATTAGTTACTATGGAAATGTTTTTTGGCAATATTCCAGAAAGTAAATTGTTCCTATCCGAGCAAACTCATAAGAGAAGATAAACAGCTTATAGACAGAACTTGTAGACTTAATAAATGTACTCACTCATCTCTACCTCTGATTTGTGGAGAGTAAATGTCTGAGCCACAGATACCAACATATGATAGAAAGGACACCACTTTACATGCTCACCTAGTTGACTGGGATGTTAACTGATTGACTATAGTTGAATAATGTCAACATTAGGTGACTTTCCATTTATATTCCAGGTAATTTTTTACATTATTTCTGTAGTAGCTGTTTCATTCAAATATTGGTCAGTCTTGCCTACTTGTGATATTATCAATGTATATTTACAAAATGTGTGTCTGTGTTCTAAATCGTATTCCTTGAAAATAAATAAATGAATAAATAAAAATTATGGTATCTATGGTTCCCTCATATTCCATTTGTTTAGTAGAAAAGGAAAGAATATGGAAGCAATCACAACTGTCTTACAATAATGATAAGATGGACTAATTCTCCTTTTAAAAACTCTGCTGATACACTCTGTGTTTCCTGTCTGACTACATTCTATGAAAGGTCTATGGTACTCTGCTTATACAATAAATTTTGGTGTCCAGTTGAATTCTTTCCATAGCACTACGTTTTCCCCCTCCAATTTGCATTTTCTGTGGGCATTCTCTTGTACTTCCCTTAACTTGACTGATAGCACTCACATGTTACAACCCTCTCCTTCAAGTTTTAAGTCATTATTTAAAACTCTTAACAAGCCACTTCCATGTGACTCTATCATGAAGTGTCCTACATTTTTGTATATAAAATTGAGTCCATTTTCTTCTTTCTCAGAGTGTCTTTTCCTTTTATTGTCTTTCATGCTAATGGAATCAATATTCTCCTAGTAAATTAGGTAGAAAATTGCTTCTACTTTTCCTTATCTACTCCTTCCCTAAGGATCTAATAAGTCATCAGGTACTGTCTCTTCAACACAAAAAATATTTCCTGAATCTGTATTCTGTTCTGCATTCCTATAACTGCTAAATTAATTTTCTCCCTCATTATTTCTGACAACATTCTAATCAGTCAGTCCTTTTAATCCATCCTTAACTCTGTAGTCAGAATTCTTTACTTCAGATTGTTCATATCATTTTCTTTCTAATTAAATACCATTGATAATTCCTATTGAATTTTTGATCAATAAGAAACATTCCAGAATCCTTAGCACACTCAAACCATTTTGTATTCCATTTGCAGATACTTTTCCTATGATCTTCCCCCCTTACTATACTGTAGCATTAGACAATGAAACTTTGACAAAGAACACCTTTTCCACAAAATATTTTCTAAACTGTATCCCATGGATAAAAATTGTCCTATTTTCCTCAGGGCTCCCAACACCTTTTAGACAATATTTAGGTAACTATACCTGTCTACAATAAAGTTTTCATATTCTAAATTTCCCATGGCAAGAGTGACATACTTTAAATTGTATGCTGTATTTTCACTATCTATTAATTTTCTATTGTGATTCACTGTTTGACACATGAGTAATGTAGAAATTTGGAAATATATTCCAAATTTAAGAGACTGATATTTCCAGAGAATTTTCAGTTATCACTTTCAGAATTGATTTTTTGCTTAGTTCTCTTAGAATCCAGAAATATACTTGAGTAATTGTAGTTTTAAACATTTATTGAGTTTTTTAAATGGACATGTCTGGTAAATGTTTCACATAAACTTGGAAAGAATGACTATTTGAGTGTAGCATTTTAGACACTACAATTAGGTAAAGGTAGTTACCTCTGTTGCTCAAGTCTTCATTTCCTTGCTGTTTTGGCTCTTTGATAAGCTATAGGGAGGTGGATATTAAAATAACATGTTATATTTGTATATTCATCAATTTGTCATTTTAGTTCAGGATATTTTTGCTTTATATAATTTGGGGATACATAAAATGGAACATATGGTACAACTTTCAGAAATGTTTATGGACTTAAAATCTGCTTGTCCTATTAGTATAGCAAAACTGATACATTTGGTTTGTATTTACAAGGTGTATCGTTTTAGAAATTCTTTTCAATTCAAGATTTCTGTGTCCTTATATTGATGGATGTATTTTAATGTAGCATTTATTTCAGTGCTTTTATTTCAATTCATTGAAAATCATTTATTAATTTGAATATTTGTATTGCTGGCAGTTATTGTAATTATGGATAAATCAGGTTTATATCTACCATCTCACTATTCTATTCTTCATTTGCCCTACTTGCTCTACTACTATTTGAGCCTTTCTAGGATTAATTAAATATCTTCAATAATCTTGATTTCCCCTTTTATTAATTGTTGAATTTGTATTTTTTTTACTCTTCTTGGAGTTATTTACCTAGAAATCAGATACATTCTTTTTTTTCTTGCTTAAATTCTTTTATTGGTACATTTTAGGTATACAATATGTTTACATTTATCATTGGGTGCTTATACCTGTACATGATGTATCTTGTTTCTTATTTTTTCCCCATTACCTGTGCACCCTTCATGCCCTCCACCCTTCCCTATTTACATAGACTTCGTTTCCATTTTTTTCCTTTTCTCATAATTTTTCCTTTCCCTGCTTTCCTTTCCCCTTCCCCTCCCACCACCCCTACCCCTTTGGACCTTTTCTTCCTATTTCAAATGATCAATTATTCATTTTAATCATTCTTATATTATTATAATATAACATTTTATTTATAATTTCTCAAATAACATTAGAATCTCAGGCAACTTTCCACTTTTCACTCTTCTTGTATGTTCTTTTTGGATTTCATTGACTTCTATGTATAATTTAATTTCTTAAAACATTTTAACATTAATAAATTTATCCACATAACTCTTTGTATTGCTGTTTATTTTTCTCCTCTTCTTTTATATTTTTATGTTTTCCTTCTAAAGAAAGAGTGTGTTCCTTTTGTTATTATTTTCACTGTAAGTCTATAGTTTTAAATTTATAATTTTCTGGAAATATCTATATTTTATGTTTTGCTACCCTTTAACAAGCTTTTATGCTCTGTGAGATATTGTGAGAAATTACTCTGGAAATAAGGCAAGGTATTTTGAGCATGCTATGAAGTTGTGGATGCCACAATTATTCTCTAACTTTGTTATTGGGGGTAGAATAATTAACATATGTTATGTCACATCCAGCAGCTGCAGTATAAATGGTGAATTTATTAACTGCTTTCCTTGCACTTATGGACATAACAATATAGCCCAATATGTTTATTTTTTAATGTGGTAAAATGTATTGCTATATTATTACTTGTATATATTATTGCATTTTTGAGCTAAACCAAAAAATTTTACATATTTTAAAATATATATATATATATATATGATTTGGCTTATAGTTCTACATTAAATTTTTCTTTTCTGAATGATTTTACATAAGATTAGAATTATCTTTCTTGTTGTTTGTTAAAGCTGTTCATTTAGGACATTTTAGGGAGCAGATTTTGTACTATTCACCTAATTTCTTTTGAAGAAATAAGTTGTATTTTCTTGAGAAATTATCTATTTTTCAATTTTATTAGGATAAAATTGCTGTTTAATATTGCTGATTTCACATTTATTTCTTTGATGCACAGACACAGAGGTAACGCCTTTTCTTCCTTGTGTAAGATAGTTCTCATATACACTTTATATGCTCTTGGACATCAGTGTCCCTGGGGTCTTTGGCCACATTCTCTAGCTACTGCAATCATTAGTTCTACAGGAGAGTTGAGAAACTTCATGCACATTCAATATTTTTCATAAAATTGTTTTCATTAGTATTTTTGCAGCTTATAGTGAGTGCATTCATTGTAGGGTGTTGGCACATGAACATCACACACTGTAATTCTTTTTACTTCCCCTTCTCCTTCCCTCCTTCTCTCTCCCTCCATCTCTAGAACATTTTCCTTTTTACAAATCACCCTTCTTCCTGATGCCTATTATTCATCCTTTATTTTCCTCTTTAAATTATTTGTATTTTTTGTTTCTCACCTTAAAATCCCAGCTGTCTTCACTTCCTGCCTTTTGCTTTAGACTACCTTTTGTGCTAAGCTGAGAGACTCCATAGGGTCCCATTTGAGACCTGGAAAAACCTAGCTGCAAAGCAAGAAAAAAAGGAAGCCTTAGATACAAGGACTACATGAGTCAGTATATAATATTTCTCTACCTTTCTACCTCTCCTTTCAATTCTTTCCAAAATTTTATTTTCTTATTTTTATTCTTTAACAAATCATTTATAAATTTTAGGCTTTCTTATTTTCTATTATAGGTGTCCATTGCTGAAAATTTCCCTTCCTCTTTCTCTTACTCCACAATTTTTGCTACATTGTATTTCATTGTTAAACTTGAAGCATTTCCTGACTTCTATAGAGAACAGTTCTCTATGTTAAGATGTGCTTGATTATTTCCAAATCTATGCTTTGTTTTGTTTTAATTTGTTATTGTTGTTTTCTAATTTATAGCATTACCGTCTTTGAAATACCAAGCTTTGCAATTTTTGAAACTTGTTTTATAGCATTGAGTGTGGTGATTTAGAAATATATTACACATGTGTTTGAGAAGATATTAATTTTCTAAATGTTGGCTTCAGGATAATACATATGTCCTTTAAATTTATGTTACTGTTTTTTCTAAGTCTTCTAGATCTTTATTAAGCTGCGAAATCTGTCAGTTACTGGGAAAAATATACTAAAATCTCCCATAATGCTGGTCATTTTCTGTTACTCATATACACATCCATATACTTGAGACTATGAAAATAACAGTTTACTTGATTAAAATTATATAGCATTCTAGTCTAGATTATTATCCTATTATCGTTAACTTTTTAACCATAAAATCTCTTTAGTTTGACATTAATAGAGAAATTTCTTTATTTTATTGTATTCACAATGTAACAATTTCATCATATTTGGCAGATCTTTTTCTTTTTATTTTCAAATGCTCACTTCATTATATTTTTAATTCTTCTTTTGTAAATACTATATATCTCAAATTTAAGGAAAAAAAGAAAATTCTACATTTTTCTTTTAACTTGTGGTTGAGAGTAGAGCTTGACAAAATTTAACATGCAGGTAAAATAATGATAATCACTGTTTTTAATTTTTTAAAAATTATGTAGGATCAGAACTAGATCCACTCATTTATATATTGTTTTTTTGCCTTTGCAATGACATCAGTGAATAATCATGACAGAAAATATATCATCTAAAATATTTAATTTCTGCTCTTTTATAGAAAACTGTGGTGACTTACAGTTTAGTAGATTTATAGTTATGATTGCTGATACTTTTTCATTTTACAATTTTCATTTGATTTGCACTTACAATATTTTTCATATTTCTGTTGTAACAAAATATTTAATTGGCTCAATGCTAGTAAATTGAAAATTGCTATTTTCTTTATTTGCCATCCTATTTGTCAAATAAGAAACAAACTATTATTGATCAACTATTTTGATAAGTAGCTTAATCTTAGTAAAAGTCATTGAAAGTATCTCAAGGTATTAGAACTTACTTCCTTTATTTCTCCATTATTACTTTTTTCAAATATAAGTTCAATTTATATTTTTTCCCGAAAGCAGACATTAATGACATGTTCATATTTGTTTTTATCTACATTTTTATTGCTGGGTTTTCTTCCATCCCGTACCTTCATTTTGGATTAATTTTCTTTTGGAAATATACTTTATATCAGTTCCTTTATTGTTTACAAGAAGTCTATTATTTTATGTTATTTCTTTTTTATCTTTGAATACTTTATTAAATAGTAACTAGAAAAAGATGATCTTATATGTTAAAAAACATTTTATTAGACAGTTTAAAATATTCATCCATTATCTTTTGATTGTCATCAGTGTCCTACAGAAAAGTGCTTCCAAGATAATGATCTTTATTTTGTAGGCAACTATTGCTTCACTTTGGCTAAATTTAAAATAATATCTTTGGGTTGTTGTTGTTGTTGTTGTTATGTTATGTTATTCTACTATACTCTGTCTGTGGGTGGATTGCCATTGCTTCCTGGAAACTTAACCTGGGCCTCAGGGAGGCAGTTATTGGGGTGCCAGGCTGCCTCAAAGCATGGCTGAGTGAATTAAAGGTGATGTTATGCCTTCTCTCTAATGAAGGTGCCATTACGTGGTGCTTAATGATGGGGTGTGTTCTGGGAAATGTGAAGTTCAACGATCCAGTTGCTGTGTGAAATCATGGAGTGCACTCACGAGGATGTGACATAATCCTATACCACCACCACTGTATATTCAGTCTGGCACCTATTTGAACTGAATTATGGGGTGTACATGCATGTGGATGCATACAGGAAACCCAGTAAATTTGTCTTAAAGACCATCTGGCTGATGTGCTGGATTGAGATGGTTCTGAAGCTGAACTTCATTGAGAGGAGCACAGTGATTAATTAGTAATGCCAAGAGCAAGAGAAAGATGTACCCTGGCCACCATATAGAAAAAGGTCCTCATGTAGAGGTATCATTTTAAATCAAGACTTCTTTCTTCTTTTCATAAATTTGGCTCCTTTTCTATTTTATAACTTGCCCAAACTTTCAACAAAGAAAGGTTATTGGAAGAACTAACCAAAGATTTAATTTCATTCAGAAAACATGAGCTCATCAGGCACATTTATATGATGCTCATTAACATGTAGTCCTTTGCTTATTAGAATAAAAGCTAATCACCTTGTATTGCAATTACAGTATGATTACCATAGATTATTTGGAAGGTTTATAGTACTGTACTTATTGGAACTCACAGTACAGAAGTGTTCATTCCCATGTCTCCAAAATTCAATGCAATTTTTTATAAATGATCATGTTTTTTCAAATTTCTCCCATCCAAGACAATATTAAAGTCATCATGTAGTCAACAATGATGGCATACAAGAAGCTGTGAACCTGGAACAGTATTGAGCATTTTTATGTCCATAAATCAGAAACTACTTAAAAGGGTCTACAATTTATGAGTACTTTAGGTATTATAAATTTTTATCAAGTGTCGCCTTTAAAATTAAAGTTTTTACTCATGTTATAAGAGATTTTTTCATAGCTTATCCTAAGTTTTTATATGAACCCTGATTGCCAAATACCAGATCTTTTGATGATCATATGCCCTGGAAGCAATCATTCTAAGCTTAGCTCAAGACCAGCTTGAATTGATTAGTAGTCATTACGCAAATGACTACCATGGAAGAGGGAAGAAAAGATGCAAGCATCTAGGAAGATACTGTACTATATTGCCTTGACAATCATTTTTAGTAAGTCTTCAAAATCAGTTGCTTCTGGGATAATATTGTTGGAATGTTTTCCTATATAAGAGTAAAAACAACATAGATTTAATTTGGCAGTTCTAAAATTGACCTATATTAAGTAGAAAAATTTTTACAGGTTTATTTTGCTTTATACATCCTGGTGTGGTTTGATTAGGTTCTGAAATTCTTGTGGCAAAGTTAATTTCCTTTCTTAAAAGGCACAGCACTTCTTTAGGAAATGTTTTGACTTAATTTCAATTAAGGATCTGATGTCCACAAGTGGAGAGATATCCTAAGGGGGCTTGTTTTGTCTAGCAAAGTTCTTTATGTTCTCTTCAAGCAAACCTGGAAGAAGCACATATCTTTAGTCTGGAAGAAAGAACACTTCCACATATCCATGTGTCTGGGATGTATGGTATTTCTAAAGTATTGACGTTATCAAGCTAGTTGCCCTCATCACATGTCTGGGGGTCCCACTTCCATCCAAGCACAGCCTTCTTTGATATGTAGTCTTGATTAGCAGATTTGCTGGCGTTGAGGATTTTTCATTCTCTGGAACTCTTCTATGGTTTATGTCAGTCCTAGTCTTGCTCTTTAGCTTTTGCTGCCTCTGGATGCCAGACATGATAGTCCATTTATATGATGCCACATTTCTCCTTTCTTGATTCTTATCGTCATCCTTACAAAGATTAATGATTAATTAATTAATTAATGATTAATCTATCTCCAGCTTTCATGGTATTTATCCAAGGCATGCATTGTTCAAAATAAAGGCCACAAAATTTCATAATTTTTATATCTATAACTTTCCCCAATCTCTCAAAAGTCTGAGATGTTGCATCTTTCTTTTCATTTCCTTTACTTCCTGATATGCATGAGCGAGAAGTAACAGATTTAACAAATACTCTCCCAGATCTTGCAAGGCACTAATACCTACTGTAAGTAATTGAGTCCTCCCTATCAGCCAGCTAGCAAGTGATTGATTCAAGCTTACACTCCATCTTGTACATCGTAGGATTACTCTTGGCATCAACTGTCATAAGCTGAGTTTCTTGAGCAATGGAATCTGAGATAGAGGTTTGTGACAGAAGAGGTATACTGAAGAATGATTTTAGGAATAGGACTTGTAAGGAAATGAGGAAAGCCAGGTTGGACAGAAGAATAAAGTGCACTGTTAAATAGTGTCAACAGAGAACTCAACTGGTCTCAGAAGGAGCTCTGGAGTTGAGATTTCTCCTTTTCCTCTTTCCTCCTCTCTCCCTCTCCTTCTCTCTCTATTTTCCACCTTCCATCTGGCAAATTATTGAATTTACTTTCCTCCATAGATGTAAAAAAAACCCCAAAATTCAGAGTTTTATTGATCTTTTATTAGTTGCCTTTGTCTAGTTATTTTATCTCCTTGAGTCCACTATTTTGTTGTTTTTTGCAAGCTAAAAGGAAATTATATAGCTTCTAGAGGAGTAGTTGTCAGAAATTGGTGGGATAATATAACTCATTTGCCTAGAGTGAATCCTACAAGTTAATAATTGCTCTTGAAAATGTTAAGATTTTTCCCATCTTTTCCTCCTGTTGCTCCTATTCCTTAAGTTTAGGGATCATTTCCAAGATGTAGTTATTTCTAAGCTACTTTTGACATAAATACTATTTATTTTACAGTTGCAAAATTATTCAGCTTTTATTAGCAACATCAGTAGCAATTTGAGTTAAAGTTTTTGGAGAACACTAGTCAATAGCTAAATCTGAGAAATGCATAATTATAATAACATTATTTGGTAAGAAGGAATGAGGTGTGTATTTTAATTCTTAAGTGAATAAGAAGCAAATACATCACATCTGAAATGTACTGAAAATTACTACACAATACAGCTACTCTTCTATGTCAAGGAAACATGCTTTATATATTTTGATATATAAAACATTTGTCCTATGCCAAATTTATTTGGTGCAATTTAAGGGTGCTGTCTCACAACCTTCTTTTTTCTCCCTCTATTCCCTCCACAGCAGTGGACACACAACCCTAGAACAGTCATATACTTTTTTTTCTAAAGAGAAAAAGAGAGTTGATTGACAGATGGTTCATAGCAGGACCAATCAGAGCTCTAAGATTTGTGGTGCCCAAAGAGAAAATGCCTCTCATTCTTTGGCTTATGAAGCAATAGAAATCCAAATTAGGATGTCAGTGTTCTTCTTTATTGCCATGTGTAGCAAGCTTCCTGAGGAAGGAGACCTAGGCCTGAGAAGAAGGCACCCCTTCTGGACTACAAAAAGATCCTGCAAGCAATATTCAAGATCCAGCCATATCCTAATCCTATTTATGAAATTTTCTTTCTTTGAGCTGAATCCTTATTCCTTTTTAAAAGCTATTTTGTTTGATTTGTATTACTTTTAACTAAAAGAGTCTAAACAGTACATATAAAATCATTATGTGAACATTGTAGGAACATTGATTACATTAGACAGTTTAATTTCTCATCATAAATGTTCTGTGCTATATACCCATTGCTAGAATTATCCCTAGCATAACAGAAGTACTCAAAAAGCATTAGTGGAGTGACATTATTCATGAAAATAAAAAACTAAGCTCACAATGTGCAATATAACAGCATGCATGAAGAAGAAATATATGCGTGTTCATTGGAAGCAAAACTACAATGAGATATAAAGTGTGCTTCTTTGAAAGTTCTTAACTACTTCACATTTCCTGAGACAATTTAAATTTTAAAGAAAGGAAAACACTTTGAATATTGCTTTTTAGCTTTTTTTCTGCCTCTACTAATGTTTTTGATAAATGATAATAGCTCAGATCTTCAGGTTTCACAATTTATTAAGAGTAGTTCTTTATGATATGAACTAAACTATGAAATTATGTTTAAATGATTTTTGTATTTTAATAAAGGATAACAAATTTTGAAAATATTGAAGCAATTTTTGGAAGCTAGGAGACATGTAATACTTTGGAAAACAATGCATATGGCCTTAGGAATTGGAGGAGAAGGGTGTTAGCTAACATATCCGGAGGCATTATCAAGGCAGTAGAGGGAAGAAAATATAAATTATTTTGTAGAAGATCTTAATACAGAGAAAGATTAATTTTCTTTTGATAGGTACTATATTCTATATATGTAACACATAGATTTTATTTACTTGAAGCCAAAAAGGCAGATGATATAATTACATAGAATATGTGGTATATATTTTAAACATAAGTTATCTCAGAAGCAACTCAATTTTTAAAGGCTAGCTAAATGTCTCGAGAAACATTCAAATATGAATTCCACTTGGAAATCTCCATTTAGTATACTCACTCCAAAACAATTTTTGCTTTTAAATAACTTATTTAGTATTAGGAAAAAGCATTTGATGCCTCTCAGCTCATTCTGAACACTCATGAAAACTCAGCTGCTTGATGTTAAGGGCACTAGCATCACACTGAATTTTAGTACTGAAGATTAGAATGGGACCCAGTAACTGATTCCACGCATCACTGAATTAAGTTTGCTTCTCTCCCGTTTTCTTTCTGACCTTTTCTTTTTTCTCCTTTATTATTTATCTCCACACTGAAATTTTATTTTCAAATAATAAAGAATGGTTTATATAATAGTTTCTTAAATTTTCAGATCTTCTAAGACCTTAAGAAGAAATATACCTATTTTTTGAGCTTCAGCTTCTCTTCCAATTAGAAATAATAAGAGCTATTTGAATGATTAAACTTTGTAAACATAATTCTTGCTTATTAACCATGAAAATTTTAATTTTATGTTACTCTAAGAATTTGGGTTTATTCTATGATCATTTGAAAATACTTGAATTAAAACTTATGCACATATTTCAAGTGTACTTATACATTTATAATTATATTGTATATATTGTATATATAATATATAATTATATATTATATAATATACACTATATAATATAATATATATCATATAATTATAAATACATTTATAATTATAACTTATACAGTTATAATTCATAGTTTATGGGCCTCATGTAAGTGTGACCAGAAAACAGTCCATCAAAGAAATAGAGAATTAACATGATAATTTAATAAATGGTGACCATAGATAATAACATACATATATCATTAAAAACTTCCAAAAAGAATTTTTACTCTTTTTGCCATCAAAAAAGATAAATGAGGAGCTAGATATATTTACCCTGATTTGAACAATGCACAATATATACATATATCAACATATCCCATAGCACCACATAAATACATACAATATATGTTAATTTAAAACATTAGAAATAGATATTTTTTAGTTTCTACATTTGTGAGAGAATATGGTCAAGAGTGAAGAATTTGTTAGCTTGTTTGTTTCTGGCCACTAATATCCATAAAATCATATCTAATTAATTCATTAACTCAATTAACTCAATTTTTTATACTTATAAAGTGCCCTCCCTAAAATGAGAAATTTATTCTATTTTCACCTGTGTTAGTAGCCAATACATTATATTTGTTTTCCAGTAATCAAAAAAATATAGATTAATGATATTTTACAAAATAATTTTTCTTTTTGAATATACACAAAACTTTCAAATCAATATTCATCTGAATATGTGATTCCACATTTCACTCAGTAATTTCTCATTGCTCTTTAACTCTTTGGTTGAGACTATCTACAAAAAATACTAATGATATTCTGGGTTTGTTTTTTCCATAGAAGCAATTTTTTCTAGTTGCTGATTATATCAAAATCTCATTTTTGAATGCCAGTAGCACTAATTAATAACAGATATAAACTTAATAAAAACTAAGCTGTATCACTCATTGAGAATAATTGAATCCATTATGCCATCAGAAATATTGTATTTAGGTTAACAATTTCTGATTTCTGGGTTGGACAAATGAATTTTGTCATGTATTGACAAATGAATTATTGCCATGTAACACCTTTAGAAAGTTTCTCACTATTGTCTTTAGACATGATTACTAGGAAACAAATACTTTTACAATCTGAGTAACATAGACTAACTTTTTAAATTTTTGCTTCTTCACAGAAGTGCAAGTTTGAAAAATGTTAGTAATGAAACATTACAAGGAAGCAGTTTGAAAATTATACCTAATTTTTCTGTGCAGGAAATATTTTGTTATAATAAACATATTTGAAAATATGCGAGGATGACTTTAGCTTTAAAAATCTCTGATCCTATAAATAAATGATTATTCTGAAAATTCTTGTCCTTCTTTGCTTAGGTCTTTAAATGTCTTTCTCCACCTACCCGATTTGTAGATTTGACTCTAACTTCCACACCCAGCTGAAAGTCACAACAGATGCTTAATGTTTCCTCAAAACCAATTCCATTTCACCAATGTGTACTTCCCTTTTTTTTTCAATTTCCTTACAATGGACTCTTCTCATTCAATTATTCTGCTGCCCAATACTGCCAACCCATTTTGTCAATTGGCTGTTTTCTTGACTTTCAAGTTCATCTCTTTCATAACTTCATATTTTATCCAAGTCTTTGATATTGATATCTTCATTTGGAATGATGACAGAACTCAAGAATGACTCATCTGAAATGCAACTACAAATAACTGGAAAGATGATAAAAGCACAACAACCAAACCAAGAGTAAACCAGAAACATTGACATGTAATCAATATTAATGCTACATCAAAGTATTACAGTGGACAAATTGGAGCTTGCTTCCAGAGCGATATGTTAGTTATGTTTCTGTATTTTAAAACAGTGTTATATTTATGCTTTATGATAATTAATACATTATATATAACAATTATTATATAATTAAGTTTGGCTTTTTGACTTGAACTTTGGTACTGCCGAAGAGAGTTACTACAACTGAGACTTAACCAAAATTTGCCTTGGTTATTTCTTTTTCTTCATTGGGAAATACAAATTAAATAGGTCTATTAAATGATGATTATATAGGTAATGACTATATCTGTGTAATGTAATGGTATCAGACTTTTAAAAGGAGTCTTTTAAGGAGCCTTTTAAAACTCTATTTTAAAACTCTATTTTACTTTCAGAAAAGAGAAAATTGTTATAACTTTCTTTCAATTAACTTGGTCTGGGGTGGAGTTACAACACATTTCCAAGGCTAATATTGAACCAGTATATGTTACTGTAACTTTCTGGTTAGCAACTACTCTGATTGACAGTACCTATGTTAAGCATACAATTAAATTTCACCCCATCATCCAAAAGATACATATTTATCCCCTAACTCTCACATTCACATTTAAGAACACATATGAAAGGACACTCATTGCAGTAACCTTTATAAGGTCAGAAATCACTACCAAGAGCATTTTATAAACATCTGTAAGGATAAGAAGAAAGGAAGATTTTCATTGCAGCAGTTATGTTACACAAATTTAGATTTAAAAAACTGAAACTTTTAGTATCATTTACTTATCAACTGAAGCTTCCTAGAGCTCCTAGAAATGGAAGTTGCCTGGCTGGCTCACTATTTAGGTAAGATTTTTAACCGTAGTGTTTCCGAATTCTGATATTCCGCCTTTAGGAATACAGTCTGAGAAAACTGTGCTATGGGCCTTCCCAGATGTGATTATGCTCTGAGGAACTGCTCAGTCAGTGGCTCATCTTACATAGGAGGAAGCAGATAGCAGATAAACAGAATGGCAATTTACACATTGCAATGCAAGCGATATCCGGCAGGATAACCAGCACCTGCCATTTCCCTGGGTTCTCCCTCCTGATGGGTAAATCACCCTATACAACCAAATTATAGATCACAAGGCTGATCTGTGTGCAAAGATCAGATCTGTGTGCAAATTATAGATTACAAGGCTGATCGAGTGCACCAGACTAAAGCATAGACAGTCATATATTTAGGGACATTTCAATACATGATTCATAACTGATTGATTTAATTTTTCTGCTTGGAAGTTATTGTCACCCAGATAATTGATGTCTTTAAAATTAGCCATTTTCCCTTTTGTGAACTACAGTTCTATTTGCATATTCTACTATTTGATATTCTTAAAAATAAAATGCAAAGCCATGGATTCAAACTCTATCTTTTCTTATTAAAGTTGTGTACTGCATATGTACTGCGTATGTTTGATATGTTTGGAACTATTCAGCATGTTATAGAGGAAAGTATTGCTATCCTCAAATTAAACTCTCAACAACTTGAATTGCTTAGTAATTATTTGTATCCCCATTGAAGCTTCATTCAACAAACTTATAGTGCAACCCATAATAGATATTGGCAAAAGCAAACAAAAACATTTCTAACTTTCACAAAGTGTATAATTTGGGAAAAAGAAGAAACACATAAATATTCCTAGATTCAATTAATGGAAAAGGAATAGCCATCACAAAAGAAAAAATGGAAAAGGGTTTCTAGATAATGAAGCTTATATTTAAGATAATAACCAAAGGTTTTCAGAGTCTCAATTTATGACATATCTCAGCTGTTTTTATTAGAATTTGGAAACATCCTAATCTCAGTAGCCCCACATTTTAAAACCTCTTAAACAACTGTGTAAGCTGAAGAATGCCATCCTACATACTTATACACTTTGACATCAAAGGAGATTTTGTTCAGTTTTTCAACACAATCCTGATCATTTACTTTATTTGGAGTTTTAGTCTATAGTGAAATCACTATAAACAGAGCAGCCCATATCTGAATCTTATGGCTAATTGAGGAGGTTGATATGATTTGTATTCCTTTTTTATTGCTCTATCAAAGTAAATTCTGTGCAGTTGGCAACATTGGCCTTCAGGCTATGAAAACTAGAAAAACCTACCATTGATTTATTTGGTGCTGGGTGTGCATATTTTAAATTTTAATAAAAATGCCATATTTCTGCCGTTTCAAAATTCTTCATAACTAGGGTCAGGGTATTACTAATTTTATGCTTTCTCACATGTTAATGTTTAGCCATGTTCAGCCTGCTTTTTTCTTCTTCAATTGCCAACTTCAAACAGTCCACATTATATAATTAGCCTTTTTCCCAAAATGATTTTACTATATTTATCTATGTTGTCAAATGCATTTGTATTTAACATCTTATTGTTGAGAAGTTTCCTTTGTATGACCATAGTAGAATTTATCTATTTTCCTGTCAATTGTCAATGAAGCTTTCTAATTTTGAGTTATTATGAATAAAGCTCTTATATATATAAGGTATTTTGTAGAATTAAATATTTTTTATGCCTCTTGGAATAAAATTATAGGGCTGGGGTAGTAAATCTTTATTTTTATAAGAATCTGTTAGAAGCTTTTTCAAAGTGGTTATGTTATTTTGCAGTTCCCAAAGCATTACATGAGAATTCTGATTACTCCATATTTTTGCCAATGTCTGATGCAGTCTGCTATTTAGCCATGCTCCTGGAAATGCAGTAACATTTAGTGTCACCCCTCACAATAATATGTTAAATTACATTTCCCTGAAGACAAGTGATCTTAATCCTATTATATGTATTAATTGCCTTTTGTATACCTTCCCTTTTCTTTTGAACTTTTTCATTTTTTGTTAGGCTGGTTGGCTTTTTATGATTGGGCTGTAAAATTCATTGAAATACCCTAGATACCATTTCTTTGTCTTATTAATTTTTGAGAAAATTTTCTCCCTATATTTGGCTTACCTATCCATCCTTATAATGTCTTTGATAATCAAAAATATTTTATTTCTGATAAAAGCTAATTAGTTGGTTCTTTTCAAATACTTTTATATCTATTTTATGAAGACTATGTACTTCCGAGTAGTAAATATGTTCTCCTATGTTTTCTTTTAATGTTCTTTGAACTTTTAAGTCACAAACACACACTTAACCCAATATTATTCTTAAGTAAATATTGGCATATCAGATACACCAAAATATTTTAAATGTATTATTTATGATTTACTAAGCTTTATTCTAAGAACACAACATTGGGATGATTTTAAAATTTATGGGCCTAAACAAAACAAGGTCAACAAACCATGGGCTGAAGCATCCAAAACTGTGAGTCAAAATAAATCTTTTCTCTTTTAAAGTTAATTATCTCAGGTATTTTTTTTATAGTAATGTAAAGCTGACTACCAGACTCCATATGATGATTTATAGTTTTCCTTCATATGCTAAAATTGTCTCAATGGGTTAAATATTACACAAATCTCTGTTCTTTATTTTCCAAATAACTCAATCAAATGAAAAATGTAATGCACAGCAAATAAAAGAAATAAAATTAAAATTACATATTGATTCCAAAATTAATGGGCAGGTAATCAGTACAAAATGATTTCATGAAGCAGATTTTAAATATTGGAGATAAAAGCAGGTGGTTTATGAAGACTCTTTTCACTGTTGACAATGAAGTCAGGGAGAGGTAGAATCCTAGTCTTATTAGTTAAGGTCTCTTCCTAATCCTTCATAATGTAGAGTATGAGATAATATGGAAATAGGAAAAATATCTCCCAGTATATACCTAGAGTGGCACCCCCATTCACAAACTTAATTTTTTCCAAGATTCTGGGAAAGATGACCGTATTCATGTTCCTGCAGGTTTGTGCGTGTTCATCACCTGATGCAAAGATCACTAATGGAAGCATAATTTTGCCAAATACTTCTGTTTGTGAACTGAATTGTTCAGAACAGATGCATTTGTGAACAGAAGTATTATTTGTAGAAATTTTAAACATAATTTAAAAAGTCAACTAGAGTATCTGATTTACAAATGAGTTCCTTTCCAGGGGGATGTTTGTAAATTGGATTTATTCATAAGTCCAACAAAGTAAGTCTTATACACTTTTGACACACATATACATTGTAAAGGATAAATAAAACAAACATATATACAAAAATACAGTAATTCTTTGACTGTACTCTACTATTGTACACTATCGCACTGCACAGTAACCACACAGTAGCACAACTGTGGCAATGTCCTGCAAACATGTGAGTTACTTTCAGGATTTGTTCACATCTATGAATGTTCTTAATGTGTTGCCTGTTTCTTTCTGTGAAAGTTGGCAACTCAAAAGTTTGTAAGTCATGGACTCATTGAAATTGGAAACCGAAGCATGCATGTCACGAGTATTAGAGTATCATAACCCTGTCTCAAAAAAACAAAACAAAACAAAAGAGATCACAAAATTTAGCCAATTTTGAGCTATATAAGATCTTTACAGGTTTCAAAGAATAACTCCCTGTAGATGTCATTTACTAATTACAATATATTTAACTGGAAATGAAAAAAACAAAAGTTTTAAATAGTATATCTAAATAATCCATTAATCAAATAAAAAGTTTGATGAAAATTATAAAGTATGTAAAAGTGAATAATAAAAATAATATATATCAACATTTGCCAGTGTGAGACATATTGCATGAGTAAAATTTGTAGTTTTAAATGCATTATTTGAAAATAAAGATGCATTGAGTTATCATTAATGAACTACTTTTAAACATAGAAAAGAAAAATTAAGAATGTTGTTAAAATGAAATATTTTCAATTAATATTGAAAAGCAAGCTGAATATAATGAAATTTCAGGAAGAACACAAGGATGTCCACTATCACTACTCCTGTTCAGTATAGTTCTGGAAACATTAGCCACAGAAATTAGACAAGAGAAAGAAATAAAAGGAATAAAGACAGGAAACAAAGAAGTTAAATTGTCATTATTTGCAGATGACATGATATTCTATATTGAAGACCCCAAGAACTCTACCAAGTCTTCTAGACTTAATAACCAAATTCAGTAGAGTAGCTGGATACAAGGTCAACATCAACACAAAAATCAATAGCCTTCCTGTTCAAGAACAAATATAATGTAAATTGAACCCCCAAAAGCCAAATCTTGGTCTATAAAAGGACTAACATTATTCACATAACTCAAGAAAGGTTATTCAGAATATTTAAGAAAATACAAAAATAAGTTATATTAGAAAATAAAAAGGACAAAAACAGGCTTCTGGACTGCTGTATCAAGCCCCTCAGTGCACAGGAGATGAGTCACTCCCAGCTCCCAGAAGGAGGCTTCCAGGCTGCTGTACAATGCCCCTCAGCACACAGGAGGTGAGCTGCTCCCTGCACCCAGGAGGAAGCTTCTGGGGTGCAGTATTACCCCTTCCCCCAGCACACAGGAGGTGAACTGCTCCCAGTGCCCAGGAGGAGGCTTCCGGGCCCCAATACCACCACCCTCAGTGCACAGGAGGTGAGCTCTGTGGACACCAGCAACACCCCCCCCCCAGCATCAAAATGAGAAGACACATACACAAGTCTCAAAACCAGACTTACAGATCACCTAAAGCAACCCCAAAGGGAAATGTGATGGAACACTCTGATATGCAACAATCTGGACTCCCTGAACTGACAACAAAAGAGGATCTGGAACAAATAAAATCAGAAATAATTTCTCAGATAACAGCAGAGATTGCATCCATAGTGCAAGACATGATTAATAAATCTAGAGAGAGCACAGATAAAAAAATAGAGGAACTGAGTAACATGATAGAATCCCAACATAGGAAACAAATGGAATGCATAAAACAGATACTAACAGATTTCCAGGAGAGTAAAAACTCCATTGAAAGTCTACGCAGCAGAATGAGCCAATGTGAGGACAGAATTTCAGACATAGAAGATAAGATTGCCATTGGTGACCAGGAAAAGAAAAATTGCTTTAAAATGGTGAGGGACCATGAGGAATCAATCCAGCAGCTGCTAGAGGATTCAAAGAAGAATAACAAAAGACTGGTCAGAGTCAATGAAGGAACAAGAGAGAGTGCAGATGACATAAAAAAAACTGTTCACAGAAGTAATGGCAGAAAACTTCCCAAGCAGGGAGAAAGAACTTGACATACAGATAAGTAGGGCTTATAGGACTCCAACTAGCTTTGATAAAAAAAAAATCTACACATAGGCATGTATTTGTCAAGATTCCAGAAACCCAAGAGAAGAATAAAATTCTACAAGCAGGTAGAGACAAGAAACAAATCACATATAAAGGAAAGCCCATCAGAATCACAGCAGACTTTTCAATGCAAACCCTCAAGGCTAGAAGAGCCTCTAGTGACGTATTTTGAGCCCTAAAGGAAAAGAGCCTCCAACCCAAACTGATGTACCCTGCAAAACTGTCTATCAAAATTGATGGGGATATAAGATACTTTCATGACAAAGGGCACCTTAGGAACTTTATGAATACCAAACCAGCACTCCAAAATATTTTAGACAACATCCTAGGAAAAGACAGCCAAGATCATAACCCCAGGAAGCCCAGTAGAATTAATCCGTTGGGAGTGACAAGAAATTAAATGCCAAGGGGTGAGAATCCAACAAAAATAAAAAGTCATGACAATGATAAGTCAATACATATCTGTATTGGCTATTTATCATCTTCTTGTGTCTACTTTTTAATTGGGTTGTCTATTAATGAGCTGTAAGAGTTCTTTATATATCTGGTCTTAGGTTATATGTATTATAAATATGGTCTGTCTAAGGACTACTTTTCATTTTCTTAATGATGTTATTTAAAGTTCTAAATTTTGATGGAATCTCATTTATCAGTTTCTTTCATGTATACATCATGTTTTTTGTAGCCTAGGAAATTCTTGCCTACACTAAATTCATGAACATTTTTCCTTATAATTTCTTCTTAAAGTTTTATAGTTTTAGTCTTTCATATTTAGGTTCATAGGTCCTTTCAAGTTATGTTTATGTATGGAAATAAAGGGTTGAGGTTAACCTTTTACATATGGATACCAGGTGTTCTAGCATCATTTGCTGAAAACACTATCTTTTCCTCTGCTCTTGAATTGAGTTTATGTTCTATAAAATGTTAATGTTAAATAATCTTTCAAAACTCAGTGGACCATATCTGTGTGGTTCTATTTCTAGAGTCTCTGTTTTATTCCATTGATCTATATGCCCTTGCTTACACCAACAAAGCCTTGATTACCATAGATTTAGAGGAAGTCTTAAAATTAGGTAATAAATGTCTTTCAACACTGTTTTTTTTTTCTTTTTACTTTTCTAGGTCTTTTGTACTCCTATATAACTTTTAAATTACAATATTCAATTCTTCATTTATAGTAAGTATACATAGACCTGAATTTTTATATATACTTTGTGTTTTCTAATCCTGCTAAATTCAAAAACAAGTTCTAGGGGCTCCTAGAGATTTATTAGTATTTTTTTTTGTGGATGATCATTTGATCTACATATAAAGATTTTATTTCTACCTTGCCAATCCTATGTTAATTGTGTCTTTTTATTGCCAGACTATTTTGGTTTGGGCCTATGTTTCAAAGTTTAATGGACAGATGAAAAGTAAGCATATCTGCCCTGTTCTCCACCTTAGGGAGAAAGCATTATATCTTTTCCATTCATGTAAGGCATTTTTCTGGACGAATGGTGTACATGTTTCATCTGTTGAGAAGGTTCTGTTCTACTTCTAGTCTCCTGATAGCTTTTACCATGAAGAGCTGTAGAATTTAGTTCAATACCTTTTCTGCAACTGCTGACAGGATCATATGGCTTTTTCCTTTCCTCTGTTAAAATGATAACTTACGGGGGTGGATCTTCCAAGGCTGAACCAACACTGCCATCCCTATAATAAAACCACTTTCTACATACTGCCAGATCTGACTTCTAATAATTTGTTTTGTTAAACAAATTTTTATCTCTGTTCATACTTTTTTATTCTAGTATCTTTATCCAGGTTTAGTATTAGCACAATGTTGATTTTCTAAAATGAGGGGAGAAGTATTCCTTCTTTCTTCTGCTTTAAATGTTTGATATAATTTATCAGTTAAAATGTTTATGAGCCTGCTGTTTTCATATAGATAAGTTTTCAAGCTAGGAATATATTTTCTTTAATAGGTGCTATTCAAATTTTATATTTCCTCCAGAGTCAGTTTCATTAATTTGTCTTCCAAGGTACTTCTTAGAAGTTGTCAAATTTATTTCAAAAAAGATTTTTGTAATATGCTTTCTATATCCTTTTAAATTCTGTAAAATCTGTGGTAATGTCATCTAAATTTTGATATTGTAATTTAAAATGTATAATTGATATTGTGTAATAGGAAGAAAAGTTCTAAAGGAGTAGGAGAAGTGGGAGGGGTATGGGAAAGGAAAGAAGGGAAAATAAAATATATGAGAAAAGGAAAAAAAATGGAAAGAAAGTCTTTGCAAATGGGGAACGGTGGAGGGGTGAAGGGAGGGCCGGGGAAGGGGAAAAAAATAAGAACCAAGATACATCACGTAAAGGTACAAGATCCCAATGATGAATGTAACTATTTTATTCCTAAAATGTACCAATAAACTTAATGAAAAAAAAAGAAAATAAAAAGGACATTAAGTGTAAATATAGTAGAGATTTAAAAGTAAGTACTGTATTATATAAAAATTATTATCAATAATACTGAATAATTGTAAGTCACATATAATTTACTAATAACTACCTAAAAAAGAGAAAGTTTAAATTCCTTATAGGTATTAATAAAATTAAAATTGGTAATTAAAAATTTTCAAACTCATTCACATAAGGCTCTAGTCAAAATGCAAAATAATGTGACCACTTTGGGAAAGGATTTGACAGCATCTTACAAATATAAATACACAGGAACTTCAGAAACAAAAATTCCACTCTTAAGAGTTTACTCCCCAAGTGAAAACATACAACCGCACAAAAGATCTGTACATGCTGCTTATAAAAGTTTTATTAATAGTAGGCAAAAATTTAGAAACAATCAAAATGTCCATCCATGGGTGAGTAGTTATACTATTGTATATTTATGAAATAGAATTTATTTAGCAATAAAGAAAGAATGAATTACAAGTAATATCATGGGTGAACCTCACAGACATTCTACTGAATTTAAAAAATTAAAACAATAGAGAAAATCTTGTATAATTTTATTCATATGAAGTTTCAAACACAGTAAACTAATATAAAATGAAAAGTACAGAACAGTAGCTGTCTCATGAGGATAAGACTACATGTGAAGGAACTTTGTGGAATGATGGCAAATTTCTATGTTCTAGTAGATTAAATATATATCAATTTGTCAAATTTATACCATCCAGATATTTTCAGATTATATGAATATTACATTAAAGGTAATAAAATAGGCTAAAACTGTAGCTCAGTGGTAGAGAATGTGCTTAGCATATGCAACGGCTTGGGTTCAATCCACAGGCCAGGCCAAATAATTAGCAATAATAATAACCACGGGAGGTACAGAGGGAAAAGTTTCGATGAACAAATAACATGATTTTGATAGATCTTAAACTTAGATGATGACATTTTGTATAAATTGAAATGTATTTAATATTAGGAATTTTGCATTGAGATTCCACAGATTTACCAAAGTTAAAGGTAGAAAACTATGATTACTTCAATAAATGCACTAAAAAATTTATAAAATTTCACATATTTCTTAAGAAAAAATGTAGTAAATGATAAATTAAAGGCATTTTCCATGAACTGGTAGGAATTCCAGAAATAGCTCATTAGGGTTCATATCTAAATGTCCCCCAAATCCTCTGATGTGCATCCAACCAATAGGCTTGTAGCCTGGGTGGAATATAAAGGGAAGGATGGAAGACTTTGCTGTTTCCTGCCTGCCTTCCCATGGACTGTTTCTCCTCTAAAATATCCATTAAGGCTTGTATCTAGATGTCCCCCCAAAACCTCCCACAGTCATAGGTTGGGCTTTTGAGAGGTGGCTGAAACTAGGGTGTATGATGCTGGAACCAAGGATGTGATGCTGGGATTAATTCAAGGTGCAATGCCAGGATTATGGGTGTGAGGGCTAAGTGACCTAAGTAAAAACCCAACATTTCAATAAAATAATAGTTGATAGATATAAACATTCATTTTACAAAAGAAGAAATTCAAATTTCTATGGTATATACACTGAATAAAATTTGAAACGTAGCTTTTTGTCTCAAGTACACCTTCTGTGCTTGCTGGGAGTTGTCTCAACCACAGAAGTTATGGTTTATTTGTCCTTGGTCACTGGAATTCACAAATGGGGAAACTAGGCTTAAAAAACACTATCACAAGGACTCAATGGGCTAAAAGGGGTCAGACAATAAAGGAGGAGAAAGAAGGGAAAAAGTGGAGGGAAAGCAGGAGGAGCTGTTGCACCCATGGAAGAAGCTTTTGTGTAAGGTGGGAAGAGGTGGATGAATTAATGATTTCATAAATTAAAATGAACTATTGCTAATAATTGACATCTTTTTTCACAGTCTTTTAAAAAATTATTTGTATTAGCACATATTTGCAGTACATGATGATCACATTCATCATGAGGGACTTGTATACATATATGTATATGTGTATATATATATATGTGTGTGTGTGTATATATATATATATATATATCACATCTTAATTCTTTTTTTGTCCTCTCACCCTTCCCTCCCTCCAACCTTCTTTCCTTCCTCATTTACAAAAGCTCTATTTCCATTTTTTCCTTCAATTCCTTTTCTTTATATTCCTTTTCACTTCCTTCCCTTCCCTCCCCCATCTCTTGTTCTCCTTTCCATTTGAAAAAGTTCTTCCTACATCTTAATATTTTGCTTTTTATTTATGCTTTGGGTTTCTCACACAAGAGAATATAATATTTAAACTTGTGTCTGATTATCATCTTGAGGTGCATCCATTTACCTAAAAATGTCTCGAGTTTTCCCTTCTTTATGGTAGAGTAGTGCTCTACTTTATATAAACATCACATTTTCTTTATCCTTATCTCCTGTTAGGTACAGCGAGAGTGATACTCACTCAGAAACTGACAGTGACTATATTGTTTGACATTCCCTGATTGGAAGAATTTGGCCTCAGAATTGATCTCCTACTTTGCCGAAATGGAACACTAGTAAGATCTATGTCATGGCCCATAGTAGCTTTATGCTTTGTATAAAAGCAGTCTACATGGAAACCTAACCAGAGTGGAGAAGGGCATTAAGGATTTTCTTAAATTCCTAAAGCAAGCAGAGCTGTTGCCATTATGATTTTGATCTAAAATGTTCCCCAAAAGCCTCATATTTGGAGGTGGAGCTTCTGGAGGGAGACTGGATCATACGTTTAAGTGGATTAGTCCATCAATGAGTTCAGAGCTGACTGTGCTGTTGCTGGTTGGAAGAGATGGATAACGGGTGTCCTGGAAGGATGTGTTCTTGACCTGGCTCTTTGCTTCTCTCTCTATTCCTGGATGCCATGGGTTGAATACCTTTTCCTCAGCCATGCCTTTCTGCTATCCTGTATCTACTTTGGAGCAGCCAAGCAGCCAACCATGGTCATAAACTGAGCCAAAACAAACCTCTCCTCTTACTTTGCTGGTGTTGAGTATGTTATCCCAGCAAAGGAAGGTGACTAAGACAGTTTTGCAGGCAGCTGGGTTTTTTTTTTAACTCTGCTATTGCTCAAGATGAGAGGTGCTACCACTACTAATAAGATTATAGTGATGAATAATGAGAAATGCATATAAGGCAATTACCATAATGCTGGCAAGTGAAAACTTATTTTGTAAATTATAATTTCAGTTATTAATACTACTTATTACAATCAGTGTAGTTATCTGCTTCTTCTTCTTCTGTTTATATTATTTGTACTGGGAATTGAAGCCAGGGCCTTCACACTGAGCTACATCCCAAGCCCTTTTTTAATTTCTCATTTGTGACAGGGTCTCACTACATCTTTAAGTTGCCCAGGTTGGGCTCAAACTTACAATTCTTCTGCCTCAGCATCTCAGACTGCTGAGATCACAGGTATGCACCACCAGTTTCAGCTTTCTTTCTTATTTCTATAGCAAAATTTGTTAATATTCACAAGATATTGAGTTACTAATATTCATGAGGTGCTCAAAACATTAAATTGATGACTTTGTTTAATTTTAATTTAATTTAAATTTGTATGATACAGTAGACCTAGATTCATAAGGCAATTTAATATTTCTATTTGTAAAGATTTTACTTATATATTTATAAAAGGTTTAATTTCAGTGACCTTTAGGGAGGAAAACATGATTCATAAAGAACTTTAAAAGAAAAAAAGCTGCTGAGTCCACTTAAAAATAAAATAGTGCTTTTAAAACAGTTATAAATCATTCTCACAAATTCTATTAGAAACATTATATAAATAGCAAATTAGTTAATTTTGCAAGGAAAAAGTTCCTTGTATTTATTCAAATCATGTGGCCATATTATAGTGCTTTTAATCTTCAATAGTTCCACATGACCATAAATTATTATTTTGTTAAAGTGTTTCTATTTCAAGCATTCCTCATATTTTCAATGAAATAATCAGACAAACTAGGCCAGAAGCACATTAGCTGTGGAAAATTATTTCAATAACACACAGACTCATCAGTGATGTAATAATTAGGGTTGTTGTTAGAATTAGCACTTACATCACAACAATCAGGATGAACATCCCAACTTGAATATGGATTCTGCCTGTATAGGGAATTAAACATCAAAGTATTAATAACATTAATAAAATAATCAGTCATAGCTAACATGGAAGGTAATATATGTTTTCCATGATTTATAGTTTGGCAGAATTTAGGTAAAGCCATTAACTTGGAAGATTAAAAACCTGAAGGGTAGTGAACTATGAAAGTGGTTCTCATGAAGGCAAGAGCACTGAAAACTTTATCATAGTGAGATTACTTCTCCTTGGAAATGTACAAGATATGTAAATGAGTGAGCCACGTTGATTTTAAAATACAATTATTAACTGTTTCTTGAGATCTCACCAGAAATTTAAAAAACAAGATGAAATTATTTTTTTCTGTGTTCTATTTTTATATTCTGAATTAAAATTTTGGAATCATAGGCATATGATATAGGAATTAGTCAAATATATTCATGCTCCCCTAAGACCATCACTATATTTTCAAAAACTTAATTTCTTATTTTTAAAACCTTTATCCTTTCTATAGATTTTTCATGCATTCAGTTTGCTCTACAGCCATTCTTTCTCATGGATTTTTTCCTCATTATTTACCAACTATAGTGATGATGGCAAACAAAATGCAGCATACTTCTGGGTCAAAAATGAGCCTAAGCCCATGAAACACACTAGTTCATTTAATCTTCCCAACAATCTTAATAGTAAGTAATAGTTTACTATTATCATCCATATTTTACAAATAAGGAAATGAGGTTAAAGTAAAAAACTTATTATAACACATCTCATATGTAGGTTGATGGCAGATGAAAGATTTTTATTTAATTTTACTTAAAACAATTTAATATAAATTTAATCTCATTTTGCTACTCAAAGTATATTGAAAAATAACTTTTGTCTATTCTTTTTCATTTATCATTTCTCTACCCTTTCCAAGTGGATAATTTTGAAGCAAATTTCAAATATTTGTTTATAAATATTTGTGCATGTATTTCTGAGATGTAAGGGACTTTATGCACAACAATAATATCCATGTCGAAACTGTGAATTCACAATTATTTCTCAAATCCAGTCAGCATTTAAATTTGTCTCAAAAACACACTTTTCTATGTATAAATTGGGATTTCAACAAGATACATACAATTTGTGTGGTTATCATGGTTCTTTTTTTTTTAACCTGTATATCATTTTATTGGTACATTTTAGATATACAATATAATGGCATTCATCATTGGAAATTTGCACCTTTACATAGTCTCTTGGTTCTTATCTTTCCCCCTTCCCCTGCCCTCCCTTAAACTCCTCCAGCCCTCGCTATTTGCAAAGACTTTGTTGGGTTTTTTTTTAAATTTTCTCATATTAATTCCATTCCCTTCTTTCCTTTCCCCTACCCCTCTCACCCCTTCTCTTTGCCCCTTTTCTTCCTATTTCACATTATCTATTATACCTTTTAGTCCTTCTTTACACTTTCAGTTTCTCACACTAGAGAAACTATTCTGTATTTACACGTGTGTCCTATTTATTTCATTTAAGAGTATTGCCTCAATGTGCATCCATTTAGCAATAAATGTCTCTAATTTCTCATTTTTGATGGCCAAGTCATACTCCATATTATTAAAAAAAAAGGGGACATTTTCTTTATCCAGTCTCCAGTTGATGGGCATTTGGGCTGCTTCCAAGTTTTAGCTATTACAAACTGTGCTGCTATGAACATGGGTGCACATATATTGCTGTGGTATGATTGTTTTAATTCTTTGGGGAAGATACCCAGCAGAGGAATAGCTGGGTCAAATGGGACTTCCAGTCCTAGTTCTTCGAGGCATCTCCATACTGATTCCCATAGTGGTTGCACCAATCTACACTCCCACCAGCAGTGGAACAGTGTTCCTCCTTCCCCACAGCCCTGCCAGCATTTGTTATTGGTTGATTTCTTGATAGCAGCCATTCTCTCTGGGATAAGGTGGAATCTCAGCATTGTTTTCATTTGCATCTCTCGAATGACCAGTGATGTTGAGCATTTTTTCATATGTTTATTTGCCATTTTTACTCCTTTGTGTAAGAAATGTCTGTTCATTTCAGATGCCCATTTTTGGATTGGGTCTTTAAATTTGAGATGTCTAATATTTTTAAGTTCTTCATAGATTTGAGATAGTAGACCTTTGTCTGAAGTACCACTGGTGAAAATTTTTTCCCACATTGTAGGTTGTCTCTTTACACTGCTGGCAGTTTCTCTTGCTCTGCAGAAGCTTTTAAGTAAGAAGAGATCCCACTTGTTGATTGTGCTAGTTCATGGGCAACTGAGGTTTTGTTCATAAAATCTTTTCTTACATCAATGTCTTCAAGAGTTCTATCTAACCTCTGTTCCAGCTGGTTCAGCATTTCTGTTTTAATATTTAGATCTTTAATCCCTTTTGATTTTAGTTTAGTGCATGGTGAGAAATATAGGTCTACTTTTAGTCTTTGGCAAGTTGAAACCCAATTTTTCCAGCACCATTTATTAAAGAGTCTATCTTTTCTCCAGTGAGGGTGTTTGGCTCCTTTGTCAAAGATGAGGTGGCTGAGTATGTCTGGAGTTGTTTCTGCATCTTCTAATCTGTTCCAATGGTCCTCAGGTCTGTTTCTTTTCCAATACCATGCTGTTTTTATCACAGTAGCTTTGTAGTACAGTTTCAAGTTGGAGGTTGTAATACCCCCTGCCATGTCTTTGTTACCTAGAATTGCTTTGGTTATTTTGAGTCTCTTCTTGTTCCAAATGAATTTTTGGATTGTTTTTCTCAAGGTCCATGAAGTATGCTGCTGGGATTTCAATTGGGATTGCATTAAATCTATATAGCAGTTTTAGAAGTATGGCTGTTTTCACTATGTTGATCCTTCCTACCCAGGAGCAAGGTATGTCTTTCCATTTTCTGATACTGTCTTCAATCTCTCTTTTCAAAGTGCTATAGTTTTCAGGGAAGAAATCTTTGATTTTTTTTTTGTTAGGTTGATTCCTAGGTATTTCAGTTTTTTGGATGCTATTATGAAAGGAATTGTTTGCCCCATTTCTCTCTCAGTGAGTCTGTCATTGGTGTAGAGGAAAGCTATTGATTTTTGTGTGTTGACCTTGTATCCAGCTACTTGACTGAATTTGGTTATTAAGTCTAGAAGATTTTTGGTGGAGTTCTTGGGGTCTTCTATACAGAGTATCACGTCATCTGCAAATAATGACAATTTGACTTCTTCATTTTCTATCTTTATTCCTTTTATTTCTTTCTCTTGTCTAATTGTCATGGCTAATGTTTCCAAAATTATATTGAACAAGAGTGGTGATAGTGGGCATCCTTGTCTTGTTCCTGATTTTAGTGTGAAGGATTTCAGTTTTTGACCATTTAGTATGATATTGGCTGTTGGTTTTTATCATGGTTCTTAAATTCATTTTAATCTATGAATTTCCTATTTCTATGGATTCCCATTGCCTCTGTTTTGTCAGGGACTTTTGTGCAACGGAAGCAAATTCTATTCTATGGATTATTCTAAGTTATGATTTTTGCTGATCGCAACCTTGTGGTGGAATTTAGCATGTTTCTCTGCCCCCTATGTTCCTTGTAAAATGGTAATGATATCTGGAAGCTTAAAGTAACTCAGGGTTTTGTGGGGGTTTATTTTTATTTTGGTTTTGATTTGTGCTTTTATTTGGTTTTAAAAATTACTCCATAGATGCAAATCTAGGGTTTGAATACAGCTGGCTCAGGAGTCTGTGATTTTATTGAGATCACTGTACAGTTCATAAATATATGCTGCACCTTCCATTCTTTTTCACAGCTTGGTTGTTCTCCCTTGAGTGTCTTACCATTGTATCACTATATTGTCATGGACATCTATGCCTCCATTGCTCAGTTATGTCAGTCTTACTTTGTATATAATCTCTTCTGTAACATTTATCAAATCTCAAGATTTTGAAACAATATGTTAGTATATTTCATCCCTAATAATTTGAATTTAAAGGATGTGTTTTCATGTATATCTTAGGAGGAATGTATAAGTGAATGAATGAACATAAGATTGACTGAAATGAAAATGCTGGGAAACACTTAATGTCTAATTATGGCAGGAATAAGATCATAGACTAAGAGTTGTCTATTTAAAATTCCAGCTACAAAAATGTACACAAACCCAAGATTCTAATCCCAAATTCTAAACAAATCATAATGTATTTATGATGTATTAAAGGAAAAACCATCAATTACAGATTTCTCTTTTATGAACAAATAATTTATATTAATTGAAGACAAAAAGAGTTCATTACAAATACAGAGTTGAGAGAAGAAACATCATGGAGAATGTGGTGGTTGGAAATGGGAATTCTCTGAAATAGTTCCCCAGAACTGACAGAGTTTCTGGAATAGTTACACTGCCTCCAGTGGAAAAGTACTAACTGTCATGTTCTGCTTTTCTGGCAACCTGTCAAGATGCAATTTCCAGAGAGAGGAAAATAAAACACTGAAACTTGATGTTATCCGTGACCTTGAACTTGGACAGAGCAAGTCTCCATTGACCTCACTTTATTATATCTTATGTTAAAGAAACAACTTCTTCCAAAGGAAAAACAGTGCCCTTAAGGATGAAAAAATGCATGTAAAATTCTCCTATAACATTCCTTGAAATACCAATATTTCCAAAATATCTCTGAAGCATCTATGTTGAGAATGTAGCAAGGATCTAGACAAATATAAACCCTGTCCTTAATAAATTAAAAAGAAGACATGTGCAGTAATATTTCTGAAAAGGTAAATATTTAGTGTGGTAAAAGCAAACAACAGGAACTACTGTCTCAAGCTGAATTTTTGAAGAAGGTTTATTCCATGAAGAATTACCTAGGAGTACTGGAAGAAAGGAATAAAATGTGTGATACAGCTCATTTAAGACAATGCCCTTTATTGAACAGAGACAAGCACAGTATAGATGTAGTACAGAAAGAAAGAAAGAAACTGTATTTTGCAGTGAGGAACCTAGAAAAAAGAAAATATTGGGGGGATTTTACAAATTATGTACAGGACAAAGGTAATTATAATAGGGTTTCAATGGGTGAAGTGGCATACCGGTTTTATAATAAAGACTCTGGTAGCAGTCTGAAAAATAATTTTGATGGAATAAAGGTAGAAAAGAGAAATTAATTTTAATAGTGCCATGGGAATTGAGAGAATGGACAGGTTTGAAAAATATGGACAGGAGCAGAACATACTAAAATGATGGTGACACTTGAAGTAACCAGTCAAGAGACTTTCCCATTTCTAGTCTGAGTAACAGGGTTATGTGTTGTGATACAGTACCCTGAAGGAATACCAGCAGTTAAAGGGAAGGCACAGTAGGTAGTTTTGATTTGATTAGCTAGGAACCAAATGGATCTTCTGGGATTATCTATCTGAAGCCTAGGAAAGATATTTGTCCGGTAAATACAGAGTTGAGGTGGGGTAATAGGTGTCTAGAAGATAATTTAAGACATAGATATGTTTGGTCCACCGTGGTAAGAACACGCAAGTGGAAAAGATAAAATATATTTGTTCATAGCCTCAAAAAACAAGAGTTAAAATTATTTACAGATTTATTTGGGACCACAAAAGGAAGGCAGAGGAAGAGAAGGAAGAAAAGAAAGAAGAGGAGGAGAAAGAGGAGGAGGAAGAGAAAAAGACTGAGAAGAAAACAGAAATGAGAAAGAACCCAAGATGTTATGCTATAGTAAATGTTAAAGAAAGAAAGGTTGAAGAATGAAGAAGAGATTCAGCCATATTAAATATTATTTTGAAATCAAGAAAAAAAGACAAAAATCGTTTATTGGACTTAATTGCGCAGAAGCAAATGTTAATCTAAATGAAGTAGAGAGGTAGGGATGGAAGCCAACTGGGGAAAAGTTAGAAGTGACATCTTGTGGATAATAAAGATTGAAAAATTTTTAACAGAAGTTTTAGTGGAAAAAAAGCAAGAGGAATAGATGATGACAAAGGAAAAAAAAGTTTTGATACTGTTGTCATTGTAAGCTATTATTGATTCCCTGAAATGTGTAAAGTACTACCTTTAAATTGCCAGAAAACATAAACTGAATTATTTTTATACAGTTTAGCCACTTGGTTTTATATTAGTGCTCTTTAATGGTTGGATCCCATATGACCTTTACAAAGCTGAGATTGCAAATCCGATCTTTGCAACACAATTCTTCAGGCAGCTATTACATAAAGTAATGGATTTGGCACTTGCAATAACACCCAAGGCTGAATCTGCACTCAACAAGAAAGAGTGCTGTGATCGATTAGCCATGCCTACCATTAGGTATTTTCTCAAAGTACTATTTATGTTTACAGATTTCTAATGCAGGGTCAATTTTTGTTTTTTATCTAATGGTATAGTCCCCTCATATTTCAGTAGCATAATTGTGTTGAAATGTCTGGATTTATAATTATGTTTTTAAAAAATTCTACACATCTACATAGTGCTTGAGATATGTCACATGCAGTAGTTCTATTAACATTAACTTTTCCATGTTAGAATTTGGATGTTTATTACTCAAGTAAACATGCTTGTTCTCTGAAAAGGAGCTGATTGCATCAATACATCTTGCTGCAGTGTTGACACTGAAATGCTTTCTTGTCATTCAGTCGAGATTCACTTGTAAATAGAGACCCACCTGAACCACAGATTACTGCACAGTGGTGTGAATGCATGGGTTTTAATTCCCCATATGTGAAGAATTACAGCAGTGAAAGAAAGGTAATGGAAGAATAAGCATCAGTTTTAAGACAAAGCTTTCAAGCTGAATGTTAATTCTGAAAGGACTGGGGCAGAAAAGGAGAAGATACAGGGAGAAGTTATAGACTGTCAATTATTTGGGTTGGAATTATCCTTCTCTGACATGGCAGGCGCACTTCAGGGCTCATGTTCAATCACTCTGAAAACACTACAGCTGGACTTCATTGGCAAGGTGACTAATAGACAATTAGGACACAATGAGGGCCATTTATTTCCTCAACATGTCTCTAAATTGCCACTCAGTTCAATCTATGGAGAAATAAGCTCAACTGCTTAGTCAGTTTTTGAGGGAGTTGTACTGCGATACCTAAGTATAAACCCCTACCACTAATGTTTCTGGTTCTGAGAAACAGAATATATAGACAGGGGATTTTTACACAGACATACTTTTAAATGTTTTGGAACAAAGAAACTGATTCTCAATTAATTTAAATGCTACAAGGACATTATCATAAGCCAATGTCATTCTTAAGAGGGTTTCAGCTGCTATTACAATTTCTAAGAGCATTTTTTGTGCAGATATTTCATTTTTAATTAGTGAGAAATTAATATTAAATAAGAATGAATGACTAATGAAGGTTCTATGAAAAAAGTGAGTCGTCACATGAATGAAAATATCAAAGAAACAAGGTTTCATTGAAATTTAAAGGAACCAATTATTTTAATGGAATAGTGTTATTGTATGAATACAAAGCTAAATAAAAATAATTTTATCCATAATATTATATTGTTATCTTTATTATTGGCTTTAAAGGCACAGTCATAATATAAACCAGTACCTTGAGTCCTGCGAGCCAAGCAAAATAATAAAAATCTATAAATAAGAGGTAGGGGCTTCTGAGCTGCCATCCCAGTCCCACTGCTACTCATCCAGAGGAAGGGGCTTCCTGGTCACCATCCCTCCTTCCACTCCCAGCCCAGAGGAAAGGGCTTTTGGGCTGCCTTCTGTCCCGCCACTCCCGGCCCAGAGGTAGGGGCTTCTGACCTGCCATCCCACTGCTCCTGGTCCAGAGGAAGGGGCTTCTGGGCCACCATCCCTCCCGCTGCTCCCAGTCCAGAGGAAAGGGCTTTTGGGCTACCTTCTGCACTGCTTCTCCCGGCCCAGAGGAAGGGCTTCCAGGCCACCATCCCTACTTCCTCTCCCAGCCTCTGTCCCACCTCTCCCAGCTCAGAGGTGGTGATCTGGGTGGGCTAAAACAGCACCCCCCTGCCCCCCAGTCAAACTGAGAAAACATTTAAATAAGCCTCAAAACCAGACTTCCAGATCACCTACAGCGACCCCAAAGGGAAATGAGATGGAACACTTTGATACTCAACCACCTGGACCCAGCGAACTAGCAACAAAAGGGGATCTAGAAAAAACAAAATCAGAAATAATTTCTCAAATGACAAGAGAAATTGTGCTCCTAGTGCAAGGCATGATTAATAAATCTAGAGAGGAGCTGAGGAATATAATGGAATCCCAACATAGGAAAAAAATGGAATCCATAAAACAGATGAAAATAGATTTCCAGGAGATGAAAAGCTCCATTGGAAGTCTACCTAGCAGAATGAGCCAATGTGAAGACAGAATTTTAGACATAGAAGATAAGATTGCAATTAATGACCAGGAAAACAAAAAATTGCTTCAAAATTATCAGGGAACATGAAAAATCAATCCAGCAGCTGCTAGATGATGCAAAGAAGAATAACATAAGACTGATTGGAGTCAGTGAAGAAACAGGAGAGAGTGCAGATGACATTAAAAAAAACTCTTCACAGATGTAATGGCAGAAAACTTCCCAAGCAGGGGAAAAGAACTTGACAAACAGATAAGTGAGGCATATAGCACTCCAAATAGACTTGATCAAAAAAAATCTACACATAGGCATATAATTGTTAAGATTCCAGAAACTCAACAGAAGAACAAAGTTCTATAAGCTGTCAGAGAAAAGAAACAAATCACATACAAAGGAAAGCCCATCAGAATCACAGCAGACATCTCAACACAAACCATTAAGGCAAGAAGAGCTTGGAGTGACACATTCCAAGTCCTAAAAGAAAACAGCCTCCAACCCAGATTGATGTACCCTGCAAAACTATCTTTCAAAATGGATGGAGAAATAAGATGCTTTCATGACAAAGAGCACTTTAGGAACTTTGTGAACACCAAAGCAGCACTCCAAAGAATTTTACACAATATCCTCGGAACAGACATTGAGGATCACAACCCCAGGAAGCAAAGCAGAAAGAACCCACCTGGCATGACAAGAAATTAAATGTAAAGGGGGAGAACCCAACAAAAAGAAAAAGTCATGGCAATGACAAGTCAATATGTTTCAGTTATAACCATCAATGTTAATGGTCTCAATTTACCAATCAAAAGAAATAGACTGGCTGAATGGGTCAAGAAGTAAAATCCAACAATATGCTCCATACAAGAAACACACTTAATTCAAAAAGAAACTCACAGACTGAAAATTAAAGGGTGGGAAACAATACTCCACGTGACGGGAACCCAAAAAAAAGCAGGGGTAGCTATCCTCTTGGCAGATCAAGTAGATTTCAAACCAACACTGATTAAGAGAGACAAAGAAGGACACTGCATCCTAGTAAAGGGAACAATCCAAGAGGAAGAGATGACAATCATAAATATCTATGCATCAAACACTAGTGTGCCCAACTATATAAAACAAATACTAAACAGACATGAAAAGTCATACATGCACTAATACTATTGCAGTGGGGGAACTCAACACCCCACTGTCACAAATAGATAGATCAACTAGACAAAAAATAAGTAATGAAATACTAGAACTTAATTGAACTCTAGAACAAATGAACTTAACAGATGTGTACAGAGTCTTCCACCCCACAAAATCAGAATACACATTCTTCTCAGCTGCACATGGGTCATTCTCCAAAATAGACCACAAACTCACATATAGAACATGTTTAAGTAAGTGCAAAGGAATTGAAGTTATTCCCTGTATATTATCAGACCATAGTGCGATGAAATTGGAGATCCATAGAAAAAGAAACTCAGAAAATTTCATAAACACATGGAAATTGAACAACACACTTCTGAATACCCAATGGGTCACAGAGGAAATTAAAGAAGAAATCAGACAGTTCCTTCAATTAAATGACAATGACAATACAACATATCAGAATCTATGGGACACAATGAAAGCAGTCTTACAAGGGAAATTCATAGCAGTGAATACGCACATTAGAAAAACAAAATGAGCCCAATTAAACAACATGATTCTGAAACTCAAGCTTCTAGACAAAGAAGAGCAGGACAACTCCAAAGCTCATACAAGGGAGGAAATTATAACGATCAGAGGAGAAATCAATGCAATGGAGACTAAGAGAACAATACAAAAAATCAATGAAGTCAAGAGTTGGTTCTTTGAAAGAATCAACAAAATTGACAAACCTTTAGCCAACCTTGTCAGAAAAAGGAAAGAAAAGGCCCAAATCCATGCAATTAGGAATGAAAAGGGTGAAATAACAACAGACCCAGCAGAAATCCGGAGGATCATCAATACCTACTTCCAGAACCTATACGCCAATAAGACGGACAACATAGACATAGAAGAAATGGACAGATTCCTAGATACCTATGAATTACAAAAGTTGAATGAAGAAGACCTAAAAATTCTGAACAACCCAATATCAACCAATGCAATTAAAAATGTAATTAAAAACTTATCAACTAAGAAAAGCCCGGGCCCTGATGGCTTCACTGCTGAATTCTACAAGACATTTAGAGAGGAACTGTTGCCACTACTCTTTAAACTTTTCAATGAAATTGAAAGTGAGGCAATACTCCCAAATTCATTCTTGGAAGCAAGCATCACCTTGATCTTGATCCCCAAAGCAGAGAAAGACCCAACTGAAAAGGAGAACTATAGGCCAATCTCACTAATGAACATAGATGCAAAAATCCTTAATAAGATAATGGCAAACAGAATGCAGAAGATCATCAAGAACATCATATACCCTGATCAAGTGGGATTCATCCCAGGGATGCAGGGATGGTTCAACATACGCAAATCAATCAATGGGATACACTATATCAATAGAGCCAAGGACAAAAACCATATGATTATCTCCATAGACACAGAAAAAGCATTTGACAAAATCCAACATGCATTTATGATAAAAACCCTACAAAAAATTGGAATAGATGGTCTCTATCTCAAATTAATAAAAGCCATCTATGAAAAGCCAACATTCAATATCATACTAAATGGTCAAAAACTGAAATCCAACACACTAAAGTCAGGAACAAGATGAGGATGTTCACTATCACCACTCTTGTTCAATATAGTTCTGGAAACATTAGCCTTGGCAATTAGACAAGAGAAATAAATAAAAGGAATAAAGATAGGAAATGAAGAAGTCAAATTGTCATTATTTGCAGATGACATGATACTCTATATAGAAGGCCCCAAGAACTCCACCAAAAGTCTTCTAGACTTAATAACCAAATTCAGTCAAGTAGCTGGTTACGAGGTTAACACACAAAAATCAATAGCCTTCCTCTACACAAATGACAGACTCACTGAGAGAGAAAGAGGGCAACTAATTCCTTTCACAATAGCATCCAAAAAACTGAAATACCTAGGAATCACTCTAACAAAAGAAATCAAAGACCTCTTCTTTGAAAACAATGGCCCTCTGAAAAGAGAGATTGAAGATGATATCAGAAAATGGAAAGACATCCCCTGCTCCTGGGTAGGAAGGATTAATATAGTGAAAATGGTCATTCTTCCAAAACTGCTATATAGATTCAGTGCAATTCCAGTTGAGATCACAGCAGCATACTTCATGGACCTTGAAAAAACAATACAAAAATTCATTTGGAATGAGAAGAGACCCAGAATAGCAAAAGCAATTCTAGGGAACAAAGACCTGGCAGGGGGTATCACAATCCCTAACCTGCAACTATACTACAAAGATACTGTGACAAAAACAGCATGGTACTGGAAAAGAAACAGACCTGAGGACCAGTGGAACAGATTAGAAGCTGCAAAAACAATGCCAGACACACTCAGACATCTCATCTTTGATTAAGGAACCAAACACCCTCACTGGAGGAAAGATAGCCTCTTTAATAAATGATGCTGGAAATATTGGGTTTCAACTTGCAAAAGATTAAAATTAGACCTATATCTCTCACCATGCACTAAACTAAAATCAAAATGGATTAAGGATCTAAATATTAAAATAGAAACTCTGAACCAGTTGGAACAGAGGTTAGGTAGAACCTTTGAAGACATTGGTGTAGGAAAAGATTTTATGAAAAAAAAACCCTCAGTTCCCCATGAACTAGCACAAGCAATCAACAAGTGGGATCTCTTCTTATTAAATAGCTTCTGCACAGCAAGAGAAACCACCAGCAGTGTGAAGAGACAACCCACAATGTGGGAAATAATCTTCACCTGCTTTTCCTCAGACAAAGGTCTACTATCTTGAATCTATAAAGAACTTAAAAAGATCAGACCTCCCAAATTTAAAGACCCAATCCAAAAATGGACATCTGAAATGAACAGACATTTCTCATACAAAGAAGTAGAAATAGCAAATAAATACATGGAAAAATGTTCAACATCACTGGTCATTCGAGAGATGCAAATGAAAACAATGCTGAGATTCCACCTCATCCCAGAAAGAATGGCTGCTATCATGAAAGCAACCAATAAGAACTGCTGGCGGGGCTGTGAGGAAAGAGGAACCCTGCTCCACTGGTGGTGGGAGTGTAGACTGGTGCAAGCACTGTGGAAATCAGTATGGAGATACCTCAAAGAACTAGGACTGGAAGTCCCATTTGACCCCACTATTCCCCTGCTGGGGATCTTCCCCAAAGAATTAAAAGAATCATACCACAGTGATATATGTGCACCTATGTTCATAGCAGCACAGTTTGTGATAGCTAAAACTTAGAAACAGCCCAAATGCCCATCAACTGGAGACTGGATAAAGAAAATGTGGTTTTGTAAAATAAAATGGAGTACTACTCAGCCATAAAAAATGAGAAATTAGAGACATTTATAGCTAAGTGGATGCACATTGAGGCAATACTCTTAAGTGAAATAAATAGGACACACATGTGTGAATACTGAATAGTTTCTCTGGTGTGAGAAACTGAATGTGTAAATAAGGACTAAAATGTATAATAGGTAATGTGAAATAGGAGGAAAAGGGCAAAGGGGAAGGAAGTGGGAGGGGTAGGCGAAAGGAAAGAAGGGAATGGGATTAATATGAGAAAATGTAAAAATAGGAACAAAATCTTTGTAAATAGGAAGGAATGGAGGGGTTGAAGGGAGGGCTGGGCAAAGGTGAAAAATAAGAACCAAGAGAGACTATGTAAAGGTGCAAATTTCCAATGATGAATGTCATTATATTGCATACCTAAAATGTACCAATGATTAGAATGAATAATCAATAATGTAAAATAGGAAGAAAAGGTCCAAAGGGGTAGGGGTAGTGGGAGGGGCAGGGGAAAGGAAAGAAGGGAAAGGAAAAATGATGAGAAATGGAAAAAATGGAAATAAGGTCTTTGTAAATAGGGAAGGGTGGAGGGTGTGAAGGGAGGGCTAGAAATGGGGAAAAGAATTTTTAAAAAATCTATAAATAAATGGTATTCATAAAGGCTTCTGTCTGTACAATACAATATTATTGGATTTGAGATCAATAAGCTTTCTTTCATCACATTCACGAGTCATTTGTAACCAGCAGGAAACTTATTTTACTAAAGATAATATTTCCATGAAATGTAAGAGATACTCATGTTGATGCAAAAAAAGGAAATAATATTGACAAAATAGAAATCCAGTAGCCAACCTAACAGAGGTTAAAAATGTGTCTTTTAGCATTCTTAAATAAAGCATGGGAAGTCAGTCAGTTCTGTAATTGCCTATCGAAGAGTACTATCCACAATATTTTTCCTGTGCAAAGAAGTTTGGGATGCCTGCACATATCACCCCACTTTTCCCACTAGCAGGAGAGATAAACACAATTATCAGTGTGTCAATTCTTTCCTGGTACCTTAGTGACTTTACTCATTTCTGAAACAAAATACTGGAAACCTGCAACTTAAAAGCAAGCTGTTTTGGGTTTGTTTTTGTTTTTTTCTTTTCTTTTTTTTTTTTTTTTTGGCTCACATTTTCAGTCTGTACTGAGCCAGCTGAAAGGCAGAAAGGGAATGTGCACTGTCTAGGGGGGAAAAGCTGCTCACATTATGGAGGCCAAGAAGAAGAGAACAAAGGGAGAAGGCGGGGATGGATATATACCATTCCAGGAGCCCAGCACTAACTAGACTCACTACTAACAGCAAGTCACATCTAGTGTAGCACCTACAGGATTGAAACACTTTCCAAAAGCCCTATGAGTGCATGAGTCTCTTGGGCGAAATCTAGATATAAACTGTAACACATGGCAAATAACTTTTTTCAAATAAAATGAATTTTATTCTAAAATAGTTTAAAATTTCACATATATTTAATTATGAAGATTATTCAACTGTCAAATAGAGAAGTGATTAGTAATCTTTAAATTTTGGTACATTTGATTCTTTTATCTGAAAAACTTCTGTTTAATTTATATGCTGTTTTATTCAGTAGCAAATTGAACTCAGTAGCATAAAATATTTATATGTTTTTTCAGTCAGTTCCAAGAAAGATGAAAATAAATATTTTCTGTCTTACAATTTAGTTGTAGAAATATTATTATCTAATATAGTATGGCATTACTAACCAGTTGCAACACAAATCAGTCCAATGATTTTTTTATTAATTTTATTGGTACATTTTAGGTATACAATATAATGACATTCATCATTGGAAATTTGCACCTTTACATAATCTCTCTTGGTTCTCACCTATTCCTCATTCCCCTGCCCTCCCTTCAACCCCTCCAGCCCTCCCTATTTACAAAGACTTTGTTTCCATTTTTTCATTTTCTCATATTAATTCCATTCCCTTCTTTTCTTTCCCCTACCTCTCCCGCTTCCCCTTCCCTTTTGCCCTTTTTCTTCTTATTTCACATTATCTATTATACCTTTCAGTCCTTATTTATACTTTCAGTTTCTCACAGCAGAGAAACTATTTGGTATTTACACATGTGTGGCCTGTTTATATCATTAAAGAATATTACCTCAATGTGCATCCATTTAGCTATAAATGTCTCTAATTTCTCATTTTTTATGGCTGAGTAGTACTCTATTTTATTTAAAAAAATCACGTTTTCTTTATCCAGTCTCCAGTTGATGGGCATTTGGGGTGTTTCCAAGTTTTAGCTATTACAAACTGTGCTACTATGAACATGGGTGCACATATATCACTGTAGTAAGATTCTTTTAATTCTCTGGGGAAGATACCCAGCAGGGGAATAGCTGGGTCAAATGAGACTTCCAGTCCTAGTTCTTTGAAGTATCTCCATACTGATTTCCACAGTGGTTGCACCAGTCTACCATCCCACCAGCAGAGGAACAGTGTTACTCTTTACACACAACCCTGTCAGCATTTGTTATTGGTTGCTTTCATGATAGCAGCCATTCTTTCTGGGATGAGGTGGAATCTCAGCATTGTTTTCATTTGCATCTCTCGAATGACCAGTGATGTTGAACATTTTTCCATGTATTTATTTGCTATTTCTGCTTCTTCATCTGAGAAATGTCTGTTCATTTCAGCTGCCCATGTTTGGATTGGATCTTTAAATTTGGGAGGCCTGATTTTTTTAAGTTCTTTACAGATTCCAGGTAGTAGACCTTTGTCTGAGGAACAGCAGCTGAAAATTTTTTCCCACATTGTGGATTTTCTCTTTACACTGCTGGTGGTTTCTCTTGCTGTGCAGAAGCTATTTAATAAGAAGAGATCCCACTTGTTGATTGCTTGTGCTAGTTCATGGGGAACTGAGGTTTTTTTTTCATAAAATCTTTTCCTACACAAATGTCTTCAAGAGTTCTACCTAACCTCTGTTCCAGCTAGTTCAGAGTTTCTGTTTTAATATTTAGATCTTTAATCCCTTTTGATTTTTTGAGTGCATGGTAAGAGATATAGGTCTAGGTTTCATCTTTGGCAAGTTGAAACCCAATATTTCCAGCACCATTTATTAAAGAGGCTATCTTTCCTCCAGTGAGGGTGTTTGGTTCCTTAATCAAAGATGAGATGTCTGAGTGTGTCTGGCATTGTTTTTGAAGCTTCTAATGGGTTCCACTGATCCTTAGGTCTCTTTGTGAGTACCATTCTGTTTTTATCACAGTAGCTTTGTAGTATAGTTGCAGGTTAGGGATTGTGATACCCCCTGCCAGGTCTTTGTTGCCTAGAATTGCTTTTGCTATTCTGGGTCTCTTCTCATTCCAAATGAATTTTTGAATTGCTTTCTCAAGGTCCATGAAGCATGCTTCTGGGATTGCAATTAGGATTGCATTGAATCTATATAGCAGTTTTGGAAGTATGACCATTTTCACTATGTTGATCCTTCCTACCCAGGAGCAAGGGAGGCCTTTTCATTTTCTGATATAGTATTCAATCTCTCTTTTCAGAGTGCTATAGTTTTCATAGAAGAGTTCTTTGATTTCTTTTGTTAGGTTGATTCCTAGGTATTTCAGTTTTTTGGATACTATTGTGAAAGGAATTGTTTGCCCTATTTCTCTCTCAATGAGTCTGTTGTTCATGGAGAGAAGAGCTATTGATTTTTGTGTGTTGATCTTATAACCAGCTACTTGACTGAATTTGGTTATTAAGTCTAGAAGACTTTTGGTGGAGTTCTTGGGGTCTTCTATACAGAGTATCATGTCATCTGCAAATAATGACAATTTGACTTCTTCATTTCCTATTTTCATTCCTTTTATTTCTTTCTCTTGTCTAATTGCTGTGGCTAATCTTTCCAAAACTATGTTGAATAGGCGTGGTGATAGTGGACATCCTTGTCTTGTTCCTGATTTTATTGTGATGGATTTCAGTTTTTGACCATTTAGTATGAAACTTGCTGTTGGGTTTTCATAGATGGCTTTTTCAGGTTGAGGTAGAGACTGTCTACTCCAATTTTTTGTAGGGTATTTACCATAAATGTCTGTTGGATTTTGTCAAATGCTTTTTCTGCATCTATTGTAGTCATATGATGTTTGTTCTTGTCTCTATTGATACACTGTATTGCATTTATTGATTTTCATATGTTGAACCATCTGGGCATCTGTGGGATGAATCCCACTCGGTCAAAGTGTATGATCTTCTTGATGATCTTCTGCATTCTGTTTGCCAGTATGTTATTAAGGATTTTTGCATCTATATTAATTAGAGTGATTGTAGTTCTCTTTTTCAGTTGAGTCTTTCTCTGCTTTGGGGATCAAGGTGATGCATGCTTTCAGGAATAATTTCTGAGTATTGCTTCCTTTTCACTTTCATTGAAGTGTTTAAACAGTACCGGCAATAGTTTCTCTCTAAATATCTTGTAGAACTCAGTAGTGTAGCCATCTGGACCTGGGCTTTTCTTAATTGGTAAGTTTTTAATTATGTTTTTAATTTCATTGATTGATATTGGGCTGTTTAGAAATTTTAGGTCTTCTTCGTTAAACTTTGGTAATTCATATGTATCTAGGAATCTGACCTTTTCTTCTGTGTTTTCCATCTTATTGTCGTATATGTTCTAGAAGTAGGTATTGATGATCCTCTGGATTTCTGCTGGGTCTGTTGTCATTTCACCCTTTTCATTCCGAATTGCATGGCTTTGGGCCTTTTCTTTCCTTTTTCTGACAAGGTTGGCTAAGGGTTTGTCAATTTTGTTTATTCCTTAGAAGAACCATCTCTGGGCCTCATTGATTTCTTGTATCATTCTCTTAGTCTCCATTGCATTGATTTCTCCTCTGATCTTTATAATTTCCTCCCTTGTATGAGCTTTGGGGTTGTCTTGATCTTCTTTTTCTACAAGCTTGAGGTTCTGCATCAGGTTGTTTAATTGTGCTCCCTCTGTTTTCCTAATATGAATATGCACTCCTTTGAATTTCCCTCATAAGACAGCTTTTATTGTGTCCCATAGCTTCCGATATGTTGTATTGGCATTGGCATTTAATTGGAGGAACTGTCTGATTTCTTCTTTAATTTCCTCTGTGACCCATTGGGTATTCAGAAGTGTGTTGTTCAATTTCCATGTGTTTATGAAATTCTTGCAGTTTCTTTTGCCATTGATCTCCAGTTTCATCACACTATGGTCTGATAATATACAGAAGATAACTTCAATTCCTTTGCACTTACTTAAACACATTCTTTGGTGAGTATGTGGTCTATTTTGGAGAATGACCCATGTGCAGCTGAAAAGTATGTGTATTCTGATATTTTGGGGTGGAGCACTCTGTAAACATCTGTTAAGTTCATTTGTTTAAGAGTTTGATTGTGTTCTAGTATTTCATTGCTTATTTTTTGTCTAGTTGATCTATCTATTTGTGACAGTGGGGTATTGAGTTCCCCCACTACTATTGTATTAGTCTTTATTTAATTTTCCATGTCCGTTAGTATTTGTTTTATATAGTTGGGTGCACTGGTGTTTGGTGCATATATATTCATGCTTGTCGTCTCTTGCTCTTGGATTGTTCCCTTTAAAAGCATGTAGTGTCTTTCTTTGTCTCTCTTAATCAGTGTTGGTTTAAAATTTACTTGATCTACAAAGAGGATAGCTACTTCTGCTTTTTTTCTGGTCCCTGTCACATGGAGTATTGTTTTCCACTCTTTACCTTTCAATCTCTGAGTTTCGTTTTGAGTTAAGTTTTTCCTTGTATGCAGCATATTGTTGGATCTTGCATCTTGACCCATTCTGCCGGTCTATTTCTTTTGACTGGTGAATTGAGACCATTAACATTGATGGTTATAACTGATATGTATTGACTTGTCATTGTGATGACTTTTTCTTTTTGTTGGATTGTCTGTCTTTGAGTTTAATTTCTTTTCCTGCCCAATGGATTCTTTCTGCTTGGCTTCCTGGGGTTGTGATCCTTGCTGTCTTTTCCTAGGATATTGTCTAAAATTTTTTAGAGTGCTGGTTTGGTATTCATGACATTCCTAAGGTGCTCTTTGTCATGAAAGTATCTTATTTCACCATCAATTTTGAAAGACAGTTTTGCAGGGTACATCAATCTGGGTTGGAGGCTGTTTTCCTTTAGAGCTTGAAATACGTCATTCTAAGCTCTTTTTGCCTTGAGGATTTGTGTTGAAAAGTCTGTTGTGATTCTGAAGTGCTTTCCTTTCTTTGTTTTTTTTTTTTATTAAATTCTTTTATTGGTACATTGTAGGTATACAACACAATTACATTTCTCATTGGGAGTTGTACCTTTACATAATGCATCTTGGTTCTTATTTTTTTCCCCATTCCTAGCCCTCCCTTCATGCCCTCCACCCTTCCCTATTTACAAAGACTTTATTTCCATTTTTTCCATTTCTCATCATTTTTCCTTTCCCTTCTTTCCTTTCCCCTGCCCCTCCCACTACCCCTACCCCTTTGGATCTTTTCTTCCTATTTTACATTATCGATTATTCATTCTAATCATTGGTACATTTTAGGTATACAACATAATGACATTCATCATTGGAAATTTGCACCTTTACATAGTCTCTCTTGGTTCTTATTTTTCACTGTTGCCCAGCCCTCCCTTCAACCCCTCCAGTCCTCCCTATTTACAAAGATTTTTTTCCTATTTTTCCATTTTCTCATATTAATCTCATTCCATGAAGGGCTTCCTTTCTATGTGATTTGTTTCTTGTCTCTGTTTGTAGAATTTTGTACTTCTGTTGGGTTTCTGTAGTCTTAACTATTATATGCCCATGTGTAGTTTGTTTGTTTTGTTTTGTTTTGTTTTGTTTTTTTGATCAAGGCTATTTGGAGTCCTATATCCCTCACTTATCTATATGTCAAGTTCTTTTCCCCTGCTTGGGAAGTTTTCTGCCATTACTTCTGTGAACTTTTTTTTTTTTTTATGTCATCTGCACTCTCTCCTGTTCCTTCGTTGACTCTGATCAGTCTCATGTTATTCTTCTTTGCATTGTGTAGCAGCTGCTGGATTGATTTCTTGTGGTCTCGTACTATTTTAAAGAAATTTTTCTTTTCCTTGTCACTAATTGCAATCTTATCTTATATATCTGAAATTCTGTCCTCACATTGACTCATTCTGCTGTGTAAACTTTCAATGGAGTTTTTAATCCCATGGAAATCTGTTTGCATCTGTTTTATGGATTCCATTTTTTTCCTATGTTGGGATTCCATCATGTTCCTTAGCTCCTCTTTTTTTTTTATCTGTGTCCTCTCTAGATTTATTAAACATGTCTTGCCCTATGGGCACCATCTCTGCTGTTACCTGAGAAATTATTTCTGATTTCATTTTTTCCAAATCCTCTTTTGTTGCCAGTTCAGGGAGTCCAGGTGGTTGAGAATCCTATTTTTCCATCTCATTTCCCTTTGGGGTTTGCTTTAGTTGATCTGGAAGTCTGTTTTGAGACTTGTGTACATGTCTTCTCATTTCAATGGGGTGGGTGTGTGCTGCTGGCACACCTGGGACTTTGTGGGACTCTGCTCCTCTTTGCTGGGGGAGGTGGTATATCAGCCTGAAAGGCTCAGCTGCTCAGTGTTGGGGGCCTCTGCTCCTTTCTCAATGATTTTTATCCATAATAAGTTCTGTTTATCTTCTAACCCCATAAAATGTTGATAAAATGAGGCATTTTTCTAAACACAAGACACCATTTTATAAATCAGTTGCAGAAATGTCTTTGAATTAAAAAAAATAATTTATCATAATAAGAAATAATAAAGTTACATCACAAGTATCTTTTGAATTTTACAGTAACTCACAATGAATTATATTTATCAACAATAATTGTTCCTTCTTAAATGCAGTGGCAATATTCACAATGTCACATTTGAAAAAATATAGGTATTAATGCTACTTCCTTGTTATGAATTCAGTAAGAAGCAAGCACTGAAATCTCAAAATAATGCTATTCTGAGTTTGTCTCTACGGATTACTTTTTGTGGAAAGAATAGTGATGCTAAGAGAAAAAATAAGAAAAAAACTCTGCCAAAATGAATGCAGTCAGAGGCAGCCAAATAAATTTGAATCCAGATCCTAAATTCAGGGCCTAAAAACCTATATTCTTTGAAGCATGATATCTACTTTTGCTTTTCTCACTTTGAATACCTAGCCATATTCTTAGCTACCTCCCCTAGATATGCTATCTTCTGTTTAAGAGTCATACAATGGCTCAGGCAGCTCAGGCTCAACATTTTCAAGTAAACTGTAATAACTACTAAGAAGAGGAAAAGTAAAGCAAATTCCAGAAGCAAAACAATATTCTAGGTTACAAAAATGGAGATGCCCAATTCTATCATTAACTACTTTTTGTTATATAAGAATTTTATCTAACTCCTAATCTATATATTATCTCATTTTATGGGTTCTCCATTAGAGTGGAGAAATTGCCGTTACAAAATCAAGGAAGGCACAATGGATCAGGAATATGTATCATGGCTATTTTGCCTAAAGACCTACTTCCCTTTAAGAAGTTGTTTATTTCATCCTGTGTCAAAAATCATTTAACCATGATTGGGTTTCACACTTAGAATTCCATGAGTGTCAAAAGGAGAAAAACAACAAGATAATTGTGCTCATAGAGAAAGCCATAGAAAAGAACAAATGAACAGAAACAGTTTTCATTATTTCCATTATTTTTAGATGAAGTAATACCTTTATTCCTGGGTTTTCAGAGTTTCTTAACCTTCATGTTTTGGCAGAAACTATATGGAAATAGACACTATATAGGTCTTCTTCTCTTTTCTCCTTCTCCTTCTTCTCCTTTCGAAAAGAAGGAATCTAATTATGTCCCTAGTTGTGTTTTGTAACGTAATTTTAACATATGGATTCTGATGTCAGTTTTGCATGCCTGATCTTCACTTAACTTATTTGAAAGTTGGAATAGTCTTATTATTTTTGAATATGGTATAATTTTAGAAGTCTAATGCATTCCAACTATTTGTCAAATAAAAGACCTTGGAAGATCACAATTTACGTTTTTGATTCAATCACAAATTATGATTAAAGTGAATATAGAGTCAATTCTGGCCTTCACAAGTCCCAAGATAGAAAAAGGTGCCTAAATTCAGAAATAAGACTTTCTGAAATGCAGTAAAATAGACCTGAGACTTGATAAAGAGAGGCTTCCTAAAGTGGGTTAGACTTCCCCGACAATTAGAAACGAAGCTGTGGAAATCATAAGTGAATTTCCATAGCCTTTAAAAGGCAGACACATATAGAAGGTCAGGACACTGCAGTGGGTCAAACATGGTGCAGGCTTTCCCAACTCAATGTCACGGTGCAGTGACATCTGGCTGCGTGGAAACTGAAGACTGACTGCACAGTCACAAATGAGAAAGAGGTGGCCATGAAATGTGTAAGACTAAACACAGCTGGGTGTCTGTTCTGTCCCATAAGGCTATTGCCCCTTCCTTTGCAAGTGAGCAATTATATACCTGAGAATCTTTAAAATGGTATTTCTCAGTTTTTAAAAATATGAACTGTTACATTACTTAAGTTACATGTCTTTAGATAGACACACTATTTATAGGATTGGTATAGAATTATTAATGAGTTGGGTGGAAAGGGAAAAGGAGCAAATTTCCTCAGATGATTAGAAAACTAATCTTCGGAACTGGAGAAACAAGAGATCTTCATCCAGAAACTTCTAAGGATAACTGGATAATGTTGGATGCTTTCTCTTATTCCCATTCTTTCTTTTTAACATCTTGAGAGAATGAATTCTGGAAAATGTGCAAAGTTAATTCTGAAAATGTATACATACAAGTACAATAGTGATATGTATGTGAGGCAAATCACTTTTCATTTTGAGGCTAATGTAAAAAGCTCATTTTTTTCATTAGTCAGCAAAGAACAGGGAAACAAATTGGATATATCAGTCTTATCAAACTAAATAAATTGTATTTTCTGTTTTGTATAAGGATATTTATGAAACTAATTGTTATCTCTGTAAAGAAAAGGTTGTAAGCAAATAAAAAATATTGTGTTTTTAAGACAAACTAATTTCAATATAGCCCAAATTGAAAATGTTATATTGTGATAATGATGAGATTACATCTATGGAAAATTAAAGCCTCTAAAACAACAATATAGACATTAGTGCGTATATTGTGTGAATAATCAGCTAATTTATCAATAATATTTCATTTTATGAAGCGTATTTTATTTATATAGTATATAAACAAAAATAAATCATTTCTAAACTTCTTAGTTTTGAAGGACTGCATATAATTTGGTAAAACTTTTCATAGAAATTATCTACCATTATAAGAAATTATTTTCAAGCAAGTTTAGTAAATTAAGATTCTAATATATTAGAAATTCATCTGTATATTCTAGGGGCACTTTTTAAAAGTTATATTATTTTTATGTACACTTCTAAATTATTAATTCCTCTATGCTTTAGCTTAAAGCTAAGCTTCTTGGGGTCACAACATATTTGTAAACCCTTGTCTTGTGAAAAATGCAGATGTATGCTTGCAAAAGACATTATATTTCCAAGGGCTCCTGGAGCCTTAGGTTTAGAAACTCTGTTTCAAGACCTAATTTAAATATGTTATTCTTTGAAGTAGGAAAATTTACCAAGTAACATGTTTTGTTGCTGCCATTTTCTCATAAGGCAATTTAAAGAAGATAAAAAGACAACAGTGCATTTTTGTTTCCAACATGGTAAGCCGTTAAGCTTATGAAGGTTGTACTCTACAGCAAAACCTGGCAGTGGAGTGAAAATAGAGTGAATAAGCCATGAGCCCTGTAGCTGAGTGATAGTCAGCCTGGAGAAAGAACTGCCTTTCTTTTAATTTTACCAGAAGAGTGCCTTTTCCATTTGGGTTAGTTGGTGAGGAGAAACCAGTTTCTCCAATTTTACTATTTTGGTAGCATAAATATAAAGTATACTTTTGTGTTATATAAGTAAACGTGAATACACACACATGCACATACACAAAATTAAGACATTTAAAAAATTAAATTAAAAATTAAAAGCATGTCTTTCCAGGACTGGTTTTCACTCATTTCTTTCTATCTTATTTCAACTCTTACAGAGATGGCTTGTTTTTGGTCAAGTTTTCAGTTTGTCATTGGTGATCAAAATGTGATAAAAATATTTATCAAAGTAAATTATCTTTCTTCATAAAAAGTGTAGCTCAACACTGAGAAGTCATTTTTGTTAGTGGGGAAATTATTTGTATTCCGAACAACTCTGGATATAGACTACGTTTTATAACCTGAGAGAAAAGATACTTGAGAACTCTTAAGAGAGAAGAGGATTTTCATTTAACTCTTGGCAATGTGTGTGTGTGTGTGTGTGTGTGTCTGTGTGTGTCTGTGTGTGTGTCTGTGTATGTGTGTGTGGCTTGGCTTCCATCATCCATGGGTAGTTTAGATTCTTAGTATGAGTCTTACTCTTCAACTTGGTTAGCTCTCCTGGACCAGTGCTTGTTGAAATAATATTCCTCATCTCAAGAACCCAAACCTTGTCTTGTAGGAAGAGACATTTCTTCTCCTTGCCCAGGACAAGTAATCATTCTCAGGAGGTTTCTCTAAGACTGAAACATTTTGAGTCTGAATAACTCCACTTTGACACCTTGTAAAGCTATCTATTCAAGCAGAGAGCCCCAGCTAGGGGGAACAGGTTTGATTCATACAGGACCAAAATCTTCACAGTAAAAACCATCTTTCTGTGGCTTCATTTCTGGTTTTCTCCAACCACAGAAGACTCTAGGTACTGCTAGGCTTTTAAGCTTTTTATTATATAAGTAGTTATTTACTCTTTTTAGGGAAGAATTCTGTCCTGTGTTTTCATGTGCATTGTCTAAATCAGAAAATGTTCTATCCTCAAATTTAGTACACATTTGGTTTTGCTACCGTGTGCTCATTAAATATGCAATAAATATTTATTGCTGCTGCTGAGACCATGAATCAGAATTTGCTTGAGTCCACTGTAATCAACAGCTGCAGAAAAATTGGATGTAGTCATTGTCTAGCACAATCCTTCATGTGCTGCCCAAATCTGGAGAGGCTATTAGAATGTCTGGTGATGGCTTTCTGCTCTCCATCCCAGATTTCTCGGGTTGAGCCTTTTTTTGTCACAGTCCAGCCAGACTACAGGAGGCACAGTTAAAGTTGTTGCAGATGCTCTTGATTCAAATGTATGCTGAACTCTCCCTGATCAGCTTGTTCCTTTGGGTGATATCACAATTTCATCTTGTTCCAGCTGTCTACATTCCTGTTTACTTAGGTTTGCAAATAGAATTTAAGCACTCAAATTAGTACTGACATTACAACCTGCAAGGGTTCTAAATCCTCATTCTCCTTCATTCCAAGGGACAGCACTCTATTTTCAAAGCAATATTGTTGTATATCAAAAAATGCTCTCGTGGCATGGAAGCATAATGAGATGAAAACACATGGCTTGAAAATCTTGCAGCCTAATTTTAAATGCAGAGATCAGAATGTTAAAGTCAACCCCAAAGGGCATCTAACTCCTTGACCAACTTTGTTGTTTCTTTCTTTTGTCCTGTCTGTTTTTCTCATGGGGCACAGAGGCATGAGTAAACAAGAGAAAAATATTTTCAGAATCATAATTCAATAGCGCATGAAAGTGATGCTGTTATGCTACCCTAAAATATATCCAACTTCTTGTCTTACAAAATTATCTTCTGCTAGGGTTCTGGTTGAACTACCTAGAGACTCAGTGTCATAATTAGTTGAGAATAAATCACACTGCCTCTAATAAGCAGAATTGAAAACAAGAGGGGCAATGGAAAGAAATCCAAAACAGGGCAAATTACTTCTCATTCTAGTTCAGTCCTATTAGATGGGAAATCTTGGGTAAGGTCACTAACTTATAACCATTTTTTTCTGAACAGTGGTCAATATGCACAAAACAGTGGGGGCTGGATATTGGTGTGATTTCAATGCTTCCCTGGTATCCGTAGCTGTCTGGATGAGGATGATCTTATATTCTCTTTATGGAGACATACAGACAACCCTGTTTTCAACCTCACACCCCAAATGGAATATCAGTGTCAAATGTTGTTCTTAATTCATGAGGCATTTTGGAATTCTGCATCATAGATGGCCAAGTTCTTGTTGGAGTTCTCCTCATATTCAATTGGTATCCAGGTTCTCTTTTCTGCAAATTCACATTTATTTTCTTGTAAGAGTGAGTCCCTATGTTTTTCTCCCTGCTCTCTACTCATTCAGAAGGATTACCATCACCCTCTTTTCCCTTTACAAGGCTTTTAATAGACCCTTGAGAAAGAGTAGAGATATGTATTTAATCTTCTGTGTTTAGACAGACATATTTCCTTCTCAAAACATCTGTTTGAATTTCTCATTATCTTTGGAGGGGTTTGGCTAAATGTCCACTTTTCCTGATATGGTAGATCTCTCCCCTCCATTGCAGAACTCAGAGCCACTTCATTCCCTGTTTCCCACAGAGTTGTAAACTCGCCTGCTTTAACTCTTACTTTCTTCTGGATTTGTACAAAGAAAGAACTTTCCACTTTATTTACGAAGTGTTTTCTGAAGTATTTTTATTGTACCTCCATTCCAACTGGGTAAACTGTAAATTCCCTTTCTTCTGAACAATCCTCTTCTCAAATCTTTATTCTTCCTCATGAGTTTTTCAAATTCCCTACATGTAACCTGTGTTCAACTAGTTTAAGAGAAAAAAATTGTAACAATTGAAAAAGATTTAGAAAAACAGGAGTGTTTTCAAGGAAAATTCTTTTCAAATGTTCTAGAAACCATTCTTCTATAATTTAAGAGAAATCTTGTTTGTTGAGTTTTTGGTTTTTTGAGACAGGGTCTTGGTATGTAGTTCAGGCTGGCCTTGAACTCACTATGTAGCCCAGGTTAGCCTTGAACTCACAGCAACCCTCCTGCCTAAGCCGTCTGAATGCTGGGATTACAGGTATGTGCCGCCATGCCCAGCTTAAAAAAATCATGTGAAGATGAAAACTCAGAAGGTCTTGTTGACATTTTGTAAGCAAAGCAATGGGACACCTGCAAAATTTTTCAGAGTATAGACAGGTACATGTGAAATTTGAAATGTTTCTATGCCCTCTCAGAAACCTACACCCCAAAGTCAACATCTATTAACTGAAATACAGAAATATAGAGTTCTATATCTATATTAATAGCATACCAATTTCTGTTGCCTAAAAGCATTTGTGCTACTCACTCAACTTTATTGCTTCTCCTTTTCATTCAATTTTTGCAAGTCTAGAAAAAACTCAAGCTTTTATGTTCAATTTGATTACTATGAAGATATTTACAGAAGGTGGGCATCATGAGGAAAAGTGCAATATACAACCATGGTTACTTTATTTTTGAAAATCAGAATCCTTCTTTAAAAGAAAACTTTTGAATAAAATTATAAACTTCCTCTCTCTCAAGTTAATTCTTAGTGTTGGCTTAATTGCAATTTAAACTTTTTCATACTTTTTTCAGAGTTAGCAGGAATGGAAAATTCAGATGGATTACTGATGCCACCCTTAGAGATATACTTGAATTCAACTCAACACAAAATCACTCCGATCAGTAAACACTTCAATAAACTCACTGAGGCTTAATGACTTCAATCATCACATATGTCCCTACAAGAAGCTCAACTTCATAGATTTCACAATTGTAACAAATATGATTATTTTCAACATCAAGATTTTGAAGTTCTGCCAGTGTCAAAAAGTAGGAACAAGCTAAACAAAATCTAATACTTAACTATATTTTAAAATTCAAAACTCTGCTTTGTAATTAGAAGTGCATTACTATTTTATGCCAGGTGGGTGTGGGGGTGGAATTAGGGTTCTACAGAGAAACAGAACCAAAAAAAATTAATTCATCTGCATTATAGAAGCTGAGAAATTCCAGCATCTGCAGTCAGCAAGCTGCAATCCTGAGAGAGCCAATGATGTGATAAAGTCTAAATCCAAAGGCCTATAGTATAATTTTCAGTCCAAGCCTGAGTCCAAAGACAGAAGAAGACCAATCTCCTAGCTTGCAGCCAGCCCAGCATAAAGAGATAGAAGATTATCTCTATTTCTTCTTTGGTTTATCCAGGCCTTCTTTAGTGGATTGGATGAGGCTCATCCACACCGAGGAGGTGTTACTCTGTAGGTTCAAATGTTAATCTCATCGATAAAAAGCATCAAAGACACATTTAGAATTGTGTTTGACAAACTCTCTGGGCACTCTGTGGGGACATAAAGTTAATCATCACAATATGTCTAGGTATTTGTATAGATGCATTTATGACTACCATAAAACAATTCTGTTAAACATCCTTTTCACAATTATACTTTTCTTTTAGTTATTCTTAGAGGAATGGAAATAGAGATTATAAGAAAGTTATGTTTTAAAATTATTTTCCTTTTGGATATTATATATGTGATCTTTCATATTTTAACAGTGAATATGTCTGGAAATGTTCGAAATTTAAATATGATTATGGTGGAATAATGACATAATCTTTTCCTCCCCAATTTTTGCAATATATAAGTGCTTCATATATAACAATCAGTTAGACCTAGTTGGGTAGCATGTCTAATAAGTACATAATGAGGCAGGTTTTGTTATAGTAAGATTATTCCAGATCATTCTTTCATTTAAGTTTCTTAAAAAATGGCAAATAAACCTTGAGGAATACAGAAGAAATACTTTGTTGTCAGAACCGGATTTTGGTAATTCAGAAACAAAAAGGAATCTCATGATTATATTATAGAGACTTAATACCTCTGAGGTCAAATAACTTCAAAACTATGGGATTGTACAACTTAACAACCAACTCTTGAAACACAACCTGTCTACAACACAGTGTGGTAAATCAAAGGAACGTTTCACTATAACTTAGAATCTTATCTGGCAGCAATACTTAGGCTAAATATATGAGTCAATTAGATTTTTTAAAATGTTTAATTTTAACATTAGAATTGCAAATTATTGATTTATGCCTATAGGGTTGTACTAATGGTAAAACAAGAGTGAAATAGACTTGGTGCCATTTGCATGTAATTGATAGTCTCTCTCTTATCTCTTCTCTTTTTCCTATTTCATCACCAAACCATCCTATTCCCTTCCTACACTCTCCCCATATATCCACATTTGCCTCCTCTTTCATATAGTCCAGCCCTCTACAGTCATAGAGAGATTATCAGTGAAGCTTTCATTCAGCTTTGTAGGTGCTAAACTGGCCTGCAAGTATAAGAATTTTCTCCCTTTTTTCTTTGCCCTTCTTAAATGCTATGTCCATGGCATGCATACATATAGTGGGCACATTCCAAATTCTTTTGATAATGGATCCATGTTTCTGGACCATTTGTTGAAAGCTATATGCATGTAGGTAGGAATTTTAAAATGTGCAGCTATGTTTTTTGCATCTCCAAGTAACTCCATGAGGAATAATAAAAGCAATGTAATAGCTTCAAAATCCACCCCCGGCAATAGTGTAGAAATTGAGAGTCTGTGGCCATAACTGAGCTTCTAACTATGTTGGAATACAGCATATTAGCAAAGTAAGAATGAAAGTTAAGGGGAAAAAATCTCTTCCTCATCTCTAAATACATAGGAGTGATATGCCTTGATTTCCATTTATGCTGTGGTTGCATTGTTTCTGGTTACTGCTGTGCTTGCAATGAAATCAGTTGTGATTAATTAACTCCATTAGGAAACTCAAGTATGAAATATTTCAAATCAACTCAAAGTGCATATTTGAAAATTATAAATGGTTCTAAACTTTAAAGCCAATCTATCATGTTCTCCAGAACTATGTTTTCTCCAGTATTAATGTTGCCTCCTATTATGCACATTTTTTGCACATAACTATTAACTACAGATTTTACAGGATAAAGTCTCAGGCTTGAGTTTGCAGTTTTAAGATGATTTATTCATCATTTCTCTTCACAGAAAAATATCTAACTATAGTACATATAACTTCCTCTTTGGCTTTTGGCACAACCATTCTTTTCTGATACTCTCATTTATCTAAGATTCACCTTTCAGATCTTCCTCCAAAAAGATGGCTTCTGAAAGTAGGGATCAATGACAGCCCTGACTACAGAAAGTCTTTGGCTCATCACATTACATCAACTTCAACATCTTCCTAGGATGTCTCCAGTTAGTCACAAGGGTTAAACTTTGACCAGGAAAATAAATACCTGGTCAAAGTTTTTGAGAAGTACATTGAAATATAACTCTACCTAATCTTTCATTCTCTCTCTCTCTCTCTCTCTCTCTCTCTCATAGGTGTCAGATTTTCATCATGGTGTGAAATCTCTTCCCGCCCATTTCTTCACACTTTTCCTTTTATCTTTTATAGATATACCCTTCAGTAAATTTCTTGGACATCTAATCCAGTTTGCTAGTTTGCATTTTGGAGGACCAAACATTCTGTCTTCTTTATAAAATTATTTTGAACTATTCATAAAATATTAATCTCTCCCAGAATTCTATCCTCTACTCTTTTTACTTCATTGCATACTATGTTTAGATTCTCTCATATATACAAAATAGCATCCATTTATTTGTATATACCACATCTTTACCTCTAGCAAACATCTATGGACAACTAGAACTGGATATCCAACTAAGTGTTAGTTATTGACTCTTGAAAGACACACAAGCACCACAATATCCACAAATTAAAAACTGAGTGCAGGTCCTGAGTCATGCGGAAGACACCAAATCACCCTGCTGCAGACAGGCAGATCTGCCTATGCCCTACCTAGGTCCTGAGTCGCACAGAACATGCCAAATCAGCCCACTGCAGACAGGCAGGTCTGTGCATGCACTAACAAGGTCCTGAGTCATGCGGAAGACACCAAATCACCCCGCTGCAGACAGGCAGCCACCTGGTTCCACACTACAAAGATGCAGAGGACAGCAGACTGCCAGACCAAGGTACTGAGTCCTGCTGTTCCCAGCACAGAGGTAGGGGCTTCTGAGCCACCGTCCCACTGCTCCTGGCCCAGAGGAAGGGGCTTCCAGGCCACTATCCCTCCCCCTGCTCCCAGCCCATAGGAAAGGGTTTTTGGGTCACCATCCCTACCGTTGCTCCCGGACCCTGTCCCATCTCACTCAACTCAGAGGAGGTAATCCATGCAGGTGCTAACAGCCCCCCCACCCCAGTCAAAATGAGAAAACACATAAATAAGTCTCAAAACCAGACTTCCAGATCACCTACAGCAACCCCAAAGGGAAATGAGATGGAACACTCTGATACTCAACCACCTGGACCCACTGAACTGGCAACAAAAGGGGATCTGGAAAAAATGAAATCAGAAATAATTTCTCAGATAACAGGAGAAATTATGCCCCTAGTGCAAGACATGATTAACAAATCTAGAGAGGAGCTCAGGAACATGATGGAATCCCAACATGAGAAACAAATGGAATCCATAAAACAGATGCAAATAGATTTCCAGGACATGAAAAACTCCATTGAAAGTCTACACAGCAGAATGAACCAATGTGAGGACAGAATTTCAGATAGAGAAGATAACATTGCAATTAGTGACCAGGAAAAGAAAAAAATGCTTCAAAATTATAAGGGAACATGAAAAATCGATCCAGCAGCTGCTAGATGATGCAAGGAAGAATAACATAAGACTGATTGGGCTCAATGAAGAAACAGGAGAGAGTGGAGATGACATAAAAAATCTCTTCACAGAAACAATGGCAGAAAACTTCCCAAGCAGGGGAAAAAAGCTTGACATACAGATAAGTGAGGCACATAGGACTCCAAATAGCCTTGATCAAAAAAAATCTACACATAGCCATATAATTGTTAAGATTCCAAAAACACAACAGAAAAAAAAAGTTCTCCAAGCAGTCAGAGAAAAGAAACAAATCACATACAAAGGAAAGCCCATCAGAATCACAGCAGACTTCTCAACACAAACCATCAAGGCAAGAAGAGCTTGGAGTGACATATTCCAAGTCCTAAAAGAAAACAGCCTCCAACCCAGATTGATGTACCCTGCAAAACTATCTTCCAAAATGGATGGAGAAATAAGATACTTTCATGACAAAGAGCACCTTAGGAACTTTGTGAATACCAAAGCAGCACTCCAAAGAATTTTACACAATATCCTCGGAACAGACATTGAGGATCACAACCCCAGGAAGCAAAGCAGAAAGAACCCACCTGGCATGACAAGAAATTAAATGTAAAGGGGGAGAACCCAACAAAAAGAAAAAGTCATGGCAATGACAAGTCAATATGTTTCAGTTATAACCATCAACGTAAATGGTCTCAATTCATCAATCAAAAGAAATAGACTGGCAGAATGGATCAAGAAGCAAAATCCAACAATATGCTGCATACAAGAAACACACTTCATTCAAAAGGAAACTCATAGACTGAAAGTTAAAGGGTGGAAAACAATACTCCATGCGACAGGAACCTGAAAAGAAACAGGAGTAGCTATCCTCTTGGCAGATCAAGTACATTTCAAACGAACACTGATTAAGAGAGATGAAGAAGGACACTACATCCTTGTAAAGGGAAGAATCCAAGAGGAAGAGATGACAATCATAAATATCTATGCACTAAACACTAGTGCACCCAACTATATAAAACAAATACTAATGGACATGAAAAGTCATATATGCACTAATACAATTGTAGTGGGGGACCTCAACACCCCACTGTCACAAATAGATAGATCAACTAGACTAAAAATAAGTAATCAAATACTAGAACTCAATCGAACTCTTGAACAAATGAACTTAACAGATGTTTACAGAGTCTTCCACCCCACAAAATCAGAATACACATTCTTCTCAGCTGCACATGGATCATTCTCCAAAATAGACCACCTACTCACACACAGAACATGTTTAAGTAAGTGCAAAGGAATTGAAGTTATCCCCTGTATATTATCAGACCATAGTGCAATGAAATTGGAGATCCATAGCAAAAGAAACTCGAAAAATTTCATAAACACATGGAAATTGAACAACACACTTCTGAATACCCAATGGGTCACAGAGGAAATTAAAGAAGAAATCAGACTGTTCCTTCAATTAAATGAGAATCTATGGGACACAATGAAAGCAGTCTTACGAGGGAAATTCATAGCAGTGAATATGCATATTAGGAAAACAGGATGATCCCAATTAAACAACCTGATGCTGAACCTCAACCTTCTAGACAAAGAAGAGCAGGACAACTCCAAAGCTCATACAAGGGAGGAAATTATAAAGATCAGAGGAGAAATCAATGCAATGGAGACTAAGAGAACGATATAAAAAAATCAATGAAGCCAAGAGTTGGTTCTTCAAAAAAATCAACAAAATTGACAAACGCTTAGCCAACCTTGTCAGAAAAAGGACAGAAAAGGCCCAAATCCATGCAATTAGGAATGAAAAGGGTGAAATGACAACAGACCCAGCAGAAGTCCAGAGGATCATCAATACCTACTTCCAGAACCTATACACCAATAAGATGGACAACACAGAAGAAATGGACAGATTCCTAGATATATATGAATTACCAAAGTTGAATGAAGAAGACCTAAAAATTCTGAACAACCCTATATCAACCAATGCAATTGAAAATGTAATTAAAAACTTATCAACTAAGAAAAGCCCGGGCCCTGATGGCTTCACTGGTGAATTCTACAAGACATTTAGAGAGGAATTGCTGCAACTACTGTTTAAACTCTTCAATGAAATTGAAAGGGAAGCAATACTCCCAAATTCATTCCTGGAAGCAAGCATCACCTTGATCCCCAAAGCAGAGAAAGACCCAACCGAAAAGGAGAACTATAGGCCAATCTCACTAATGAACATAGATGCAAAAATCCTTAATAAGATAATGGCAAACAGAATGCAGAAGATCATCAAGAAGATCAAACACCCTGAGCAAGTGGGATTCATCCCAGGGATGCAGGGATGGGTCAATATATGCAAATCAATGTAATACACTATATCAATAGAGCCAAGGACAAAAACCATATGATTATCTCCATAGATGCAGAAAAAGCATTTGACAAAATCCAACATGCATTTATGATAAAAATCCTACAAAAATTGGAATAGATGGTCTCTACCTCAAACTGATAGAAGCCATCTATGAAAAACCAACAGCCAATATCATACTAAATGGTCACAAACTGAAATCCTTCACACTCAATTCAGGAACAAGACAAGGATGTCCACTATCACCACTCTTGTTCAATATAGTTCTGGAAACATTAGCTTTGGCAATTAGACAAGAGAAAGAAAAAAGGAATAAAGATAGGTAATGAAGAAGTCAAATTGTCATTATTTGCAGATGACATGATACTCTATATAGAAGACCCCAAGAACTCCACCAAAAGTCTTCTAGACATAATAACCAAATTCAGTCAAGTAGCTGGTTAAAAGGTCAACACACAAAAATCAATAGCTTTCCTCTACACCAATGACAGACGCACTGAGAGAGAAATAGGGCAACTAATTCCTTTCACAATAGCATCCAAAAAACTGAAATACTTAGGAATCATCCTATCGAAAGAAATCAAAGACCTCTTCTTTGAAAACTATGACACTCTGAAAAGAGAGATTCAAGATGATATCAGAAAATGGAAAGACATCCCCTGTTCCTGGGTAGGAAGGATTAATATAGTGAAAATGACCATACTTCCAAACCTGCTATATAGATTTAATGCAATTCCAATTGAGATCCTAGCAGCATACTTCATAGACCTCGAAAAAACAATTCAAAAATTTATTTGGAACAAGAAGAGACCCAGAATAGCAAAAGCAATTCTAGGTAACAGAGATATGGCAGGGGGTATCACAATCCCCAACCTGCAACTATACTACAAAGCTACTGTGATAAAAACAGCATGGTATTGGAAAAGAAACAGACCTGAGGACCAGTGGAACAGATTAGAAGATGCAGAAACAGTGCCCGACACACTCAGCCATCTCATCTTTGATAAAGGTGCCAAACACCCTCACTGGAGGAAAGATAGTCTCCTTAATAAATAGTGCTGGAAAAATTGGGCTTCAACTTGTCAAAGATTAAAACTAGACCTGTGTCTCTCACCATGCACTAAACTAAAATCAAAATGGATTAAAGATCTAAATATTAAAATAGAAACTCTGAACCAGTTGGAACAGAGGTTAGGTAGAACTCTTGAAGACATTGGTGTAGGAAAAGATTTTATGAACAAAACTTCAGTTGCCCGTGAACCAGCACAAGCAATCAACAAGTGGGGTCTCTTCTTATTAAGAGGCTTCTGCACAGCAAGAGAAACCACCAGCAGTGTGAAGAGACAACCCACAATGTGGGAAAAAATCTTCACCTGCTCTTCCTCAGACAAAGGTCTACTATCTAGAATCTATAAAGAACTTAAAAAGATCAGACCTCCCAAATTTAAAGACCCAATCCAAAAATGGGCATCTGAAATGAACAGACATTTCTCAGACAAATAAGTAGAAATAGCAAAAAAATACATGAAAAAATGTTCAACATCACTGGTCATTCAAGAGATGCAAATGAAAACAATGCTGAGATTCCACTTCACTCCAGAAAGAATGGCTGCTATCATGAAATCAACCAAAAACAAATGCTGGTGGGGCTGTGGGGAAAGAGGAACCCTGCTCCACTGCTGGTGGGAGTGTAGACTGGTGCAAGCACTGTGGAAATCAGTATGGAGATACCCCAAAAAACTAGGACTGGAAGTCCCATTTGACCCAGCTATTCCACTGCTGGAGATCTTCCCCAAAGAATTAAAAGAATTATACCACAGTGATATATGTGCACCCATGTTCATAGCAGCAGAATTTGTAATAGCTAAAACATGGAAACAGCCCAAATGCCCATCAACTGGAGACTGGATAAAGAAAATGTGGGGTTTTTTTATAAAATGTAGTACTACTCAGCCATAAAAAATGAGAAATTAGAGACATCTATAGATAAGTGGATGCACATTGAGGTGATATCCTTAAGTGAAATAAATAGGACACACATGTGTAAATACTGAATAGTTTCTCTGGTGTGAGAAACTGAAAGTGTAAGTAAGGACTAAATGTATAATAGGTAATGTGAAATAGGAAGAAAAGGGTCAAAGGGGAAGGAAGTGGGAGGGCTAGGGGAAAGGATAGAAGGGAATGGATTTAATATGAGAAAATGTAAAAATAGGAACAAAATCTTTGTAAATAGGGAGGACTGGAGGGGTTGAAGGGAGGGCTGGGCAACAGTGAAAAATAAGAACCAAGAGAGACTATGTAAAGGTGCAAATTTCCAATGATGAATGTCATTATATTGTATACCTAAAATGTACCAATGATTAGAATGAATAATCGATAATGTAAAATAGGAAGAAAAGATCCAAAGGGGTAGGGGTAGTGGGAGGGGCAGGGGAAAGGAAAGAAGAGAAAGGAAAAATGATGAGAAATGGAAAAAATGGAAATAAAGTCTTTGTAAATAGGGAAGGGTGGAGGGTGTGAAGGGAGAGCTAGGAATGGGGAAAAAATAAGAACCAAGATGCATTATGTAAAGGTACAATTCCCAATGAGAAATGTAATTGTGTTGTATACCTACAATGTACCAATAAAAGAATTAGTACAAAAAAAAAACTGAATGCATCGTATGAATGCATTATTATTCTGAAATTACCAAGCCCTCTCCATCTCCTATTCTTCCTAGCACAGTAAATTCCAACACCATACACTAAAATCCATTACCCAATTGAGCAAACCAGTATTCCTCTCTATACTCTTTATTCCTCCAGCCCACCATCCAGGCATTATAGTCTGTAAATCCCCCTTTTCAACATCATATGCATGTACTCTTCTCATGCTCTGTATCAGCCAGTTATAGATGTAATAATGTTTGTTGAGTGGAGAAAGGAGAAAATCATGTGATCAAAAGGAGGACTCCAATGAGTGGTGAAGCATTTTCATGATGTAGAATTCCAGAATAATCTCAAAATTTCCTGGCATGATTTATCTGTGACATCCCATGTGAAGTATGGGACAGAAAACAGAGGCATTGTTTAAATATCTTTTTAAGGATCCTGAGATTCTGCACAGCCAAGCAACTGCTGGAGACTGAAAGTTTCTTCTAAGGGTTAACTGAACAAGAGAAGCTCCAGGCTAGAGATACGCAACATAGTAGAGGTCTGGGAAAAGCTTAGGACTGAGAGGTGAAAGTCTGTCAGGTCAATAGTCAATCCTCTTGTCTCTACTGCTTCTTGACTCCAGTAACACTGATCAGAAGTTAGGCATAAATTCACTAATTTTCATAATCATAGAAATCAAAAAACTTTGGGGTGAAATTTACACATAAAGACACAATTGAAATACAGACTTTAATTTTGGAGGGTTCTCTAGTAACACAACTTGTTCTCTGCTGTATCAGGTTCTCTCACAGTAGAACCCATCAGTAGACAAGATCCATCATCAAAACAGGACTTTAATGTCACTTTTTGCAGTTTGTTTTCAATAGGAAATAACAACAAAATCACCAATGCTTGAATGGAATAAAACAATTCCCATAAATAAGTTTCAGGGATATTAACTTTCATTCATCTTTTATCAAGAAAGAGACAAAAGATAAAAAAGGGTTAATCAAGGCAGAAAGATTGTGATTAGAGAAGAAATGAGATTCACACAGTAGAGGAAAAGGGGACACCCAGACTGAGAACTCTGCCTAAGGCTCAAAAGACAAGCCTAACAGAGCTAATAGAGTCCAGGTGGAAGCTCTCATCACGTGCCTGAGGGAGTGCAGGTTGATGTACACAACCAAGAGCATAAGAGTTTTTAGAGTAATTTTATGATTCTGTTAAACTGATTTGGGGAGAAAATGCCAATGCAACATAGGAAATGAAGCAAGTAGAAAGGAAATAATTAGCTCCAGGAAATTAAAAACAAAGGTGGGAAATATAATCATAGAGCACAGCTTAGAAGATTATGATGTGAATAGAATCACAATAAGATGAAAGTTGAATATCGATTTAACTAAAAGTTGTGTTATTAAAAGATTCACTAGAATAAATCAACCTCACTGAAAACATCTGTACCGGGTATCTTACAGGGAAAGGAAGATGGCTCCTGCACAGGGAAGATATTTTCAAATGTTATTACACATCAGAATCAGCTGGAGATTATTCAAACACAAATGGTTAAGCCCTGTTCTCAGTTTGTCTGGATCAGGGTCCAAAAATTTGCGTCTCCAACAGGTCACCCTCTACTCATGCTGCTTTTGGTTTAAAATCACCCTTTAGTAAGTACAACTATAGAATATTTCACCAGCTATAAAAGATTGACTGGAACTTCCCTTATAGTACAGTTTATTTAGTAGATAATTCATATGAACACTTGAGATGAAACAAACATTGCTAAAATGGTGTAAGCATATTCTTTTCTCCTCCTCCCTCCTGAAAAAGAAGTCTGTATGTGCTCACTCACTCCCTTTCCTTCCTGCTAGCTCATAAAAGAAAGACTCTTGCCTAATGAAGAAGAGTCCCTGTGAACTCATTCACATAAAAATAAGTGGCTTTGGGAAAAATTATAGAAAGTAGGAGCTGGTCAAATATGCAAATGATTTGATATATGCAAGTGGAAAAATGAGTCCAGATTCTCCCTTTTCCTCCTGGATGATGTTTTAGGCCTACAAGAGTTTTCAGACTTGTATAAGTAGATGCCCCAATCATTAATATATTTACTTAAGAAATGACAAATGAGTAGTACATAGAGAAATTCTCTTTCCCTGAATCATCCAAGAAATGTTAAAATGAAAGCAAAAGGAATTCTGCAGCTGGAACAGAAGGCTTTCTTTCTTTCGTTTTTTCAGAGAAGGGAGTTGTAACCATTACTACCTAGTGGTAAGAAGTCAGAAATGAGAATAAAGCCACAAAGAGCTTTGTGTTAATTCATCTGTGATAGATTCCTAGACCCATAGGAAAAGTCTTTGAACACTCAGGCAGATACAAATAGAATTAACCTATATTAATCTCAGTTCTCTAAAGGGGAAAAATCATTCTTAAGCATCCCAAATAAAAAAACTCAAAAATTTAGACAATCTTATCAAAATATGCTAATTCTTGATCATAATACTTACCAGTCTTAAGTTATCACAATTTATGCATGCTTATTCAATATTACATTTTAGCACTATCCATTTTATCCACACAAAATGCAATACAGCATTTTAGGAAGAGTGTTTCTATTACAAACCTTCATATTTTTCAAGTTTTATCTACTTTTTTTCAAAGCACTTTCACAACTGTTATACCTATAATTTTATTTGTAGGGCTAAAAGGAAATGCCTTGTTTGGGTTTCTTGGGGAATCCTCAGCTTATTATATTTTCTAAAGCAGTGTATATTCATTGAAAGATAAGTCTCCAGCTCTTCTTCCCTTCTAATTACTGAAGCACAGATATTAAAGTTAATCTCTTTTACTATTTACTTTTTCCTGAGGCAACATGAGCTAGGAGATAAGCAGGTCCATGTTTCTTCAATTAGCAGTAGTGAATACAATGACAACCTTCTCCCATTTGTGCCTAGCAATAAAAACAGCAGAGATTAAACCTAAGTATTTTGAATATCATTTGGAGATGATATAAAGAACTGCAGAAGCAAGTGAGTAGATGTTCATTATGTCTTAGATGAGAAAGACTTCTTTTAATGATACACCTTGAGGGATACTTTCCTGAGGTTGTAAAGATAAATTTCAAACTAGTGGACAGAGTGGCATGAATTGTCCACTTATAACTTAGTTTTAATTTCTCGTAGCTTTTCAAACATGAAAGAGATGGTTGTGCCCTGCATAGTACCAGGGGGCTCATACATTTTTCCTCTTCCAATACATGTAAAATGTATGCAGTAGTTCCTACACTTCTTTATCATCATCATCATCATCGTCATCATCATCATCATCGTCATCATCATCATCATCGTCATCCTCATTTTTAGTTATTGTACTTTCAAGTACTGATAATTCCTTCACATAATCTTATTCACACATATTAACATTTTAAGACATTTATAAACATTTTTAAAAAGTGAATTTAATCACTGGTAGTGAAGCAACGCTAGCTTTCAAATTAAACCGGGTTTAAACCTCAACTGTACTACTCATTACCTCTTTGGGTTGTATATTTAAGCATCCACATTTTCAGTTTCTGCACCTATATAAACTAAACAATAGTATTTGTCCTATCTCCTTCACGGAGTAATAAACTTCAAAATATCTCCAATATTTTAACTGTCATAATGGCCACAACAATAGGAGGAACATATCCAGGTTTTCCTGTGGGAAATTATCCTTTCGACACAAAAAATTTGAAACAATCACAGTAGTATAGTCAATCAACATGGTCTCAACTTTGCTGCCCAAGTTGTGGGAATACAACAAAATATCACACCTTGCAGATATTCCCTTTGACTTTGAAGTAAATTACATAGGACTGAAAAGCTGTGTATTAAGTTCACTCTAGCAGCAATACTTTGTTATAATTTCCTCTAATTCTTTTATTTGAAAGACTCAGGTAAAATTGAAAATCAATTGAAAAGGAAGTGTTGTTATATATAATAACTCTTTATATATATATAAATGCATAGAAATCACGCATTCATTAATTTGCTACATCCAGCTCTTCCCCCTAGAGCACTGACCTCATGAGAACAGGCACATGGTGGTGATGATCTTTTCACTTGTGGATGCCAAGGACATCTTGAAGAGTGCCTGTCATGCAGCTGAGTATCAGAAATATTTGCAGAATGAAAGGAAGATCATAATAAAATCAATAAGATAGACAGAGACTAGACTATATGTGACATTACAGATCATGATAAAAAGCGTGGCTTTAATTATCTCTAAACATTTGGTGGTTTCAATCAAGGGTTATATAATTATTACATACAATTAAACTCAATGTGTATTTCTTAGATTTTTCAGATCCTACACTTGACATTTATAGAAGGCACAACATGTTTAAATAGCTAAAATGACAGCCTAGAATTAGATTATGAGAAATTGTAGAGATAGAGAAAAGACGGTAAAAAGTTAAACTTTAAAGATATTACAAATTTCATCTATTTCTTTCTCTGAAATCTTGTATGATTTGCGAAAAAGTTATTATTAGTAAAAAGAATTTTATTAAATCCTCACAGGAGAGTGAGGACATCTCATCCCACCAAACATCAATACTATAAAGATGCTCTACTTTTCTTGGCATGTTAATTATAGTTTATTATTAATACTTTCTGGACTTATCTGATGGCACAGTATCTCCTTTTGATGAAGGGAGAATATCACTTTCCATAGTGAAATGAGTAACTCCCATTCTCTGTGCCTGCAGCATTAAAGCTACAATATCTCAGAGGTCAGAGATATTGCCTACTCTGTCTGGTAACTTCAGGGTAGAAGGGCAATATTATGACTTTTTGTGGTAGGATTGAACCCAGACCTCTGCACATGCCAGGTAAGAGCTGTAGCACTGAATTGCATCCCCAGGACATTTTTTAAATTTTGAGCCAGGGTCTCAATAAGTTGCTCAGATTGCCCTTGAACTTGTGATCTTCCTCCCTCCACCTCCAGAGTAGCTGAGATTGAAGACATCCCTCACCATGCCCTCTCTTTTTGTTTTGTTTTTGGTTTTTGTTTGGTACTGGGGATCGAATTCGGGACCTTGTGCTTGCTTGGCAGGCACCAGAACCACTGAGCTAAATCCCTGTCCTCACCATGCCCTCTTTTTAATTCTTCCCTTTTCATAACCTGTTAATGTAATGTGATGCTGTTATGGTTTCAATATGAAATGTCACCCAGAGATTCATGTACTGAGGTCTTGATCCCCAAAGCAGCATTATTCAGAGGGGGGGCTTGGAGAAGTGACTTGATCATGAGGGATTAAACCACAGATGAGATTAAAATTTGATGGCACTATTAGGAGGTGATGGAAATAAGAAGTGAGTTTAGTTGAAAGAATTACATCATGGGGTGTGATCTTGGAGACTGTATCTGGTTCTTTTCTCTCTGTCTCTTTCTCTTGTTCTCTCTGCTTCCTGGTTTCCATGAGATAAGCAACTTTCCTCTCCCCACAATTTTGTGCCAGGATGTTTATGCCTCATCTCAGGCCTTCAGAAATGGTACCAGCCAACCATGAACTAAAACTTTCAAAGCTGAGAGCAAAAGTATTGTATACATTAAGTTGTTACATTAAGTTGTATACATTAACTTGTTACTTTTAGGAATTTTTTCATAGTAACAAAAGTAACACAGATGCCAATGAAATATAACATTTTTAGAACTTCATAAAAATTTAGGGTTCATTTTAAACAATACATATATTATCTATATGTTTTTAAAGTAACGATAATGAAAAGGTACTTGCCTACCAGAATTTAAAATAAGGGTATAATTTTCATTCTTTTTGGTTTGAAATAATTATAGACTTATCAAAATTGCAAAGAGAGCATAGAATTTCAATATAAACTATATGTAAGTATCAGATGAAATAAACTTCAATGCAAAGCTAGTTACTAGAAGCTTAGAAAGGTGTTTTATAATGTTTAAAGAACAAATCCACTAAGAAGACATAGTGATCCTAGATATGTCCACACCAACCAAAAGAGCTTCAAAATATGTGAAGGAAACATTGATAAAGCTGAAAGAAGAAATTAACACACACACACACACACACACATTTTACTTGTGAACTTGACACCAATGAGAAAAGCATACAACTATTAGATAAAATTTCAGCAAGAATATAGAAGATATGAACAACACAATCAACTTACCAGATCTAACTACTATATATATATATATATATATATATATATATATATATACACATAGCATATGTATGTCTAATTGATATTCTAGCCAAAAACAATAGAATACATATTTTTCAAGTGTCCAAATTAGACCACATCATAACCACGGTATAAATTCCATTTAATCAAAATAATTAAAATTATACAGAGTATGTACTCTGACCATAAAGAAATCAAAGTAGAAGTCATCAACAGCATTGCTAAGGCAAAGGTGACATACTTATTTTAGATGCTTACATTAGAAAAGATGAAAAGTTTTAAATCAATTTTCCAAGTTTCCACCTCAATAGATTAAAAAAGAAGAGCAAAGTAAGTCCAAAACATGAAAAAGAACAGGTACAATAGAAATAGTACCAGAAATAAATGACATTCAAAATAGGAGAATACTATTCACCTATTCAATAAGAGAATACTATTCTCCTATTCAAAATAGGAGAATACATAAAATCAATGAAGCAAAATGTGGGTTCTTCAGAAAAAAATCAGGGTAAGAATTCTCCATTAAAATAAGGAAAAATAAATAAAGGAAATAAATAACCAATATTAGTAATAAAAGAGAGACATTACCCCATATTGTATAGCCAATAAAAGAGTATTTAGGAAATGAAGCAACATGTTATAACCATAAATTCAAAAATCTAGAAGGAATGGATTAATAAATTGATAAAATAGACTACTAAAATTCAACCAAAATGGTACAGATACTCTAAATTGTCCTACAATAGTTTTTAAAAATGAAACTTAAGTAAAAAAAAATCCATAAAGGAAATCCCAGGCCCAAATGGTTTCACTGAAAAAATTTCTTAACTTTTAAAAAAGAATTAACACCAATTTTCAAAAGTCTTACCCAAGAAAATATAGAAGAGAAAGAAATATTTATTAACCTTGGAAGCCAGAATTATTGATACCAAAAGCAGACAAAGATAGTTTGAAAAAAGAAGAAAATTAAAAACTGGAAAAATACATCAGTGAATTGAATCCAGCAATGTACAAAAATAATTATACATCATAACTACATGATATATATTCCAGTTATATAGGACTAGTTCAACATTATAACTGACATTGTCAACAACTGTGAAGGAAATATCAGGTGATAGTATCAATCACTACAGAAAAGGAATGTCATAAAATTCATAGCCATTCATAATAAAAATTCTCAACATGCGAAAAGGGAGGAATTATCTGAGAATGATAAAGAACATCTACAAAAGCTTACTCCTTACATTGTACTTTGTTTTGAAAAAGTCAATTCTTTGCTTCCAAAATTTAAAAAAAAGCAAAGGTAATTACTTTCATCATTATTATTACCCTGTAACAGCAGCGCTAGCAAATGATATAAGGCAAGAAAGATAATAAAAGGAATAAAGTTTAATAAAAGAATAAAGTTTAGAAAAGAAGAAACTTTTATCCCAATTTCAAGGTGATAGAATTGTTTACATTAAAAAAAATTTCAAAAAACTTACACATAGCTTCTCATAGAATACAAGAGCTCAGCGAAGTGAAAGAGTACAGGACAAATATATGAAAATATACGGACAAATATATGAAAATCAATCATTTTTCTACCAGTAAAAATGAGAATGTGAAAACCAAAATTAAAACTAAACACTATAATTTAGAAAGGCTCTGAATCTTATTCTTAAGTAGGATTCAAATTTGGCTTGACTTCAGCAAAGAATTTTGTCAATTCAGTTTAGAAAGAATACCCGTACTCTAAATGTCTAATTCAGATATGAGATCAAGTTCTTATCTCCCACCTTGGATATATAAGTTCATGCCTTGCCTTTAGCCAGAATCATTTTACTCTTGATGTCTTTTCTTGGTAATTTTCCATTCACTGTTCTCCTTATTCTGCTGCTTAGCTATAAATCTCTATTTTCCCTTGTGCTTGGATTTGAGCTCAATCTTTGCTCCTATTGCAATAGAATTATCCACCATTGCAAAAGTCTTTGAAGAAAGTCTTCCTCAGCATTTAAAAAAGTGTCAAAATAATTTTTCTTGTATACTTCCCCCCAAAAATGAAATAAGTATATATCTTATAAAATATGTATAATATCTGCATCTAGTGTGATTCTGAACATTGCTTTATTATCTGAATAGAGTACTTTCCTAGTTTGCTGTGTATATATTGAAAAAGATTAACAGTGTTATTATTAAGTAAAACAAATTATGCACATGAGCTATCTTCTGCAAGACTAATAAAAGACACAGAATAACTCTACCTGCACCGGCAAATTAATAATTGGACTTACAAAAAGATGAGTAAAAAGACCTGTTAGTTTGATAAACTTAAGAATGCATTTGTAAAATGGTTGTCATTTTCATTGGACCAAGAGACATATTCATACAGTGAACAGAAGATAAGGCCATTATATAATACAAGTGAAGCAAAAAGATTTTGATCAGTGATAATTCCAGACACCAAGTCATAACAAACTTACAGTCATACTAACCTGAAAGATTAGGGAGCTCTAAAGAACAGAGCTTTGTCCATATGCTAGACATGCTATGTTTTCTGACATTAGGTGAATAATTATTTTTCTTGAACTTTTAAAAAGGCATCACCACCCTGAATTGTTGAAAGAAAATACAGAAACACAAACTCTAAATCATTTCTTAGAGTTGCCAAAATCTGTCAACAGACCCCAAGTAAGCCTAAGTTATTTAACACCTTCTTCACAACATGGGGTTAATAATATGCATTATCTATAGAATGAGTTCACTAGAAGAAATATACACCATAAAAATAAATCATTCTTGTGTTTCTGTATACAATCATTTGATTGTATTGTGTATTTTCCAATAGAATTTTCTAGATACTAGAAACTTGTATAACACATTCACAAGTGATAGTGAGACTATTTTGGTATTTTAGAAAGCAGGGAGTATGTTATTCAGAGAAAAAACATTCAGGACAGTGATTTCCCACAACCATACAAATCAAGACTTTTCTGTAATTTTCTCTTAAGGTATAACTTATCTGAAAAAGAATTCATGGACGATGATATCAGTATTTTCTTGGTTCACTTTAAATTTAAGTCAAATGATAATAGAAAATATATTTTCAGTATCATCCCTCATTTTCCAATTGGCTTCTCCTCTCCTTTTTATACACACACAAACACAAAATTTTATTATGGGATAGTTTTCTGGCTCAGGTTATTAAAACCTACATACCTAAATATGCATGACGCAGATATTTTGTTTTGCCTCATAATCTTATATGTTATTGTAGTATTAAGTTACTGTAAGTATTCACCAAAAGGATATAATGTCTAGTGAATTTATTTTCACTTTCCTGGATCCTGACAGTAAGTTATAAGTAGTTTTATCTTCCTTGATAAGGATATTAAAAGACTTCAAATAATCAGGGAGATCAGAAATATTACTAAGAGAAATAAGGACAGATAACCTAGTCTATGAAACATTTTTCTAGCAGAAATAAGATAGCAGAATAAGAATCCTATCAGGAAGATCAGTGTTAACTTATTTCATTCTAAACTCTTCTGAGTTTTTTTTTTCCATCTGCTCTTTTAAGATTAAATACCTCCTTTATTTATGGTTAATCTCATGTTGATGAGCAGTGTATCTATAAGGGTTGATCGAAGGATAAAGTAAATGTTTAAATTTAAAAAATAACTTATTGCAATTAAAGACATATCGCCAAGAATTATGGGATAAGTGTGCTCAAGCCAAGCAGGAGTATTTTGATTGGGATTAATGGCATGTGTCTTTTACTGTAATACATTTTTTAAAATTTAAACATTCACCATATATTTTGCTTACACCTCAATGATCAATCATTTATGGTAATTTATATCAAATAAAAACATTACAATATATCCTCATCCACCTTATTCACCAGGCCTGACACCCTGCAACTTCTACCTCTTCCCCCAAATCAAAATGATAATAGGAGGTAAAGAGCTGGAGTAGATTCTGGATATCGAGGCAGCCACAACAACTCAATTAAAAGTACTCACAAAAGAGGACTTCCAGAACTGCTTCAGAAAGTGGCAAGGTGAGAAGAGAATGTAGTAAACCCCTTCCGAGTGGACAAGCCACATCAGTCCTGAGAGACAAAAAACCTAGCTTAGAAAAGTAAAATTTAACTCAACCTTGAATAGTGACCCCATTTCAAAAAATAGATAACCTAACTTAGAAACACAGAACTTATCTCATTCTATTAGGTGACCCCGTTTTGTCTCTTTCTGCCCAGTCACCCTTACCCACGTCTCCTAAACCCAGAGCTCTGTCTATAACCCTGAACCCCTTGGCTCCTGGAGTCTTGATCCAGGTGTAGTCTGGAGACAATAAAACTTTCACTTTTCATTTTTCTTAGCACTGGTTATCTTGTTGATTTCACTTAGGGGACTTCTTTGACCTAATAGCAAGAATGATCCAATAAGTGAGTTTGAGCCAAAGTGAGTATTTCATGGGGATTAATGGCAATGAGTCTGTTTTGAATTTAAATATTCATCCTATTTGCTGTGACACCTTGAGTGTGTCCAGTTTCATGGTTATTTTCCCCATTTTTCACATAAGTAAATATATCTATTCTTTCAAAACTGGTAAATAAACACATTCTAAAGCAGAAAGTTTTAATAGGATCTGGAGAAAAAGAATATGTGACTCTGTTAGTGAAATTTCCTAACAACATAGAAAATCTCCTTTGAAGATTCAAATGTTCATTTGAAGATTTCAATGTGCAGTTCTCTATAATCAATAACTTTATGGGGAATTTTACTAAATTAATCTTTTTTTGCTCAGAAATATAACTGACATATAGAGTAGGAAAAGGAGGCAAATATCACATTTCTTTCTAGATTAAGAAATACTACTCACATGATGTACATTGTTAGCAGGAATGTAAACTAATACAGTCACTATGGAAGTCAGTTGTGATTTCTCAAAGTTTAAAACTAGAAATTCCATTTAAAGCAGATATTCCTACTTCTAAGTATTTTCCCAAAGGATTTAAAAACATAATATCACAAGGATACATGCATAACTAAAAATGTAGAGGAGTTACTTTTTTCCCACATCTTTGCAAGCATTTGTGATTATATGACTTCTTGATATTAGCCATTCTTTCTATAATAAGGTGGTATTTCAATGTTGATTTAATTTGCATTTCCCCAATGGCTAAGAATGTTGAGCATTTTTTCATGTATTTATTAGCTGTTACTTCTTCTGGAAAGCATCTACTCATTTTGGTAGCCCATTTTCTTATTGAATTTTATTTTGGTGAGTCTACTTTTTTTTTTTTTTCAGTTTTTATACATTGTAGATGTTAGTCTTCTGTCCCAGGAATAGCTAGTGAAAAAATTTTCCCATTCTGTAGTTTGTCTCTTTACTCTATTTGTTGTTTCCTTTTCCATACAGAAGCTTTTTAGTTTGTTGATTCTCAATATTATTCTTGCATCTTAGAGATTCTGTTCAGAAATTCTTTGTCTATGCCTATGTCTTCAAGAGTTTTACCTATTTTATCTTCCAACAAATTAAGTCTAGCACTGTTTTTAAAAGGATAGAAGTGGAGTTTCAGCCAGTTCAGCATCTTGATCCTCAACCAAATAGTGTGAGTCTGGAAAATATAGTTAAGCTTTCTAATAGAAAATCCATTTCCTCATCAGTAAAATTAGAATAATTATTTTAAAGTGCTTATCACAGCAACTGTACAAATTAAGAAATCAATAAAATGTAGCTATCATTTTTGAAATTATATGAAATTAACTGTAGAATATTGACCAATAAGTCAATAGGTATTTAAATATGTGTTTGATTCAAGAGGAAATTCGTTGATTTAATTACAAAGTTAATTCAGCACAAAATAGACCCAAATACTTAACAATTGAAATCTTTTGTAAGCACAGATTATTCCAGATTTGTTGCTAAACAAAAAGCTTAAGCTAAATGAAGATATTAATTTTGGTTAATTATATTTTTCTTTTGTATTTCACCACATTGCTGAGATAAAAAAGAATAAAACATTCATATTTACCCTCTAAGAAGTTGTAGTTTATTCCAGTAACTGGATTTATATTTAGTTTTCTTAGGATAGAATTTGTCGACAGATGATGCACGTTAAATGACAGTAAAACCACCAGTTGTTTCAAACTACTGATGTTTACAAAATGCTAATTTACTTCAGAGAAGAAAAATAAAAGCAAATCTTAAAGATTTAGAGAAGATAAATGTTAACGAAATAGCTTCTTAAGGAAAATTAAAAATAATTTCTTTAAACAATGAGGAAAATGTAAAGCTGGCCATATCTTGAAAGAAAGCTATTGCCATCCTCTCTCCACCCCTACTTCTTCAAAATCCATGTCACAAAGAAAAAATGTAACTGCTCATGGACTACCAAGGAATCTGAAACAGACTCAAAATTGAGTCCCTTAGATGATGAAGAATTTCTATTCTTGTCCTCAAACCACTCTAAGAACCCAATTTGCTTCTAGTAGTATAGTTGAAACCAGATCAAAACAGGGGAAAAATTATTTTATAAAAAAATTTCATTTTTGAGCTGAAAAAGTCCTCAAAATAGCAACTTAGAAGAATGAAAATCTGCAGGGAATGTTTCATTTGGAGTGTCTTTACTTTTTAATCAATTTTAGAAACAGTAGTAGGCAAAGAAATACCATGTTTTACCGTGCTCCTACTTGTAAAATGGTCATGAAATAAGCACATGGGTACTGTATATGTGGGTGTTTGTAGTAATAACAACATCAAATGGAATTAAAGTTTAGTGTCTCTAATTTAGCTTTATAGTATAGGTTAAATTATGGGAAAAGGAAAAGTCATGTATGGATGAAAAGGGGAAGGAAAATTATTTAACTTTTGCACATTAGATATGACAAAAATATTTTTATGAAAATCCCTGGGAAACGATGTGCTCAAGAACTAGTAAGCTTCAAAGATTTGGGATTTTGTTTCAATTAAGGTAAATGTTGTGACTTCTATTTAGATGTTCCCCCAAAGCCTTATTCACTCATAGGTGGGGTTTTGAAAGATGGTTTGATCAAAGGTGTGTGATACTGAGATTGAGGGTGTGTGGTACTAAATTGGTTTAGCATAGTTCTGGGTGTGGATAATGGAAGCCCCACTCTGGGTGTAGGTGGCACCAATCATTAGATTTACAGCCTGATAAAATATAAAGGGTAAGGCAGGTTTGCTGCTTGCCACCGCTGCCTCCTGCCTGCCATGCCGTGAAAAGCTTCTCCTCTGCAGTGCCTCTCTGCCAGGCCACCCTGCCTTGGAGCTAGTCTACTATGGATTGAAACTTCTACAAACTGTGAGGTAAATAAACCTTTCCTCCTTTAATTTGTGTGTTTGGGGTATTTTTTCAAAGCAATGAGAAAAGTAACAGACAAAATTTATCATCGTAAAAAAATCATAAAATTTTAATGCTAAATATCTGGCCTATGTCCATAATTGTAAGGAAAACATATGAAAAACCAGTGTTTGAACTGGGTTCCATACAAAAAGCTAAGTTCCATTTGGATCTAGTGTATTTTCAGCTTCTTTTTCTTTTCTGCATATACCCACAGATAAACTCAACACCACCTCCAATGTTGCTATAGTTTAAAAATAACCAGAGCAGTTGATTTCATATTTTACTTTTAGCCACAGAAACCACATAGCTGTATTAGCACAAGTTTTTTTCCTATGATAAAAAAAACTGATCTCAAATAGTAATTAGGTCATAACCATCTTTAAAACATATAAGTGCATATTTAGCTTTTGGTTTCTCTATATTTGAGTAAATAGAGGAGTCTATATAGTCCTGGGTAGCAATGTACCTTCTTTGAATGACCTGAAAAATATTGATCATCTCTGATTTATCAGATTTCCACAAATGTGATATTCTGTATTATGTACTCCTTTGACTACCAGGAAAGGATACTCACCCTTATACTTTTCTTGTCCATGCTTTCTATCTGAGTGTAAGGCAACTGTTAATCCCTTCCTTATCTATTTATCAATGTTCTGCTCTATCATCATTTTCTCTGAGCTTACTCTGAGTTTATCCCATAATCTTCCTTGCTGCCTTTCTGCTAAGTTCAGGTGCTTCACCCTATCATCCTTAGAGGTCAGTATATTCTAGTTAGTCTTGTTTTTATCAGAAACTAATTTTCACCTTTGACCTGCTTTTCCCTAGACGGCAAGGCAGTATGGGAGTTGCTTTAAAAGGATTAGCAGATTTAACCACCTACTGAGAACTAGATCCTTTCTGGGATGACAAATATCTGTTATGACGACAAATCCCATGACCTCCTAAAAACTCTCATTGTAATTTTGGGCAGTCTGATTTTGCTTGCCTTGTGCCAAAATTTGGTTCTGTGTAACTTCCATCTGTTGGTCCTAATTTTCCCTTCTTTGTTCAACAATGAATAGTTTAGTTTTGCTTCCATATCCCTCTAGAGAGTCAGCAAGAACAAGTTTTCATGTGGACTCAAAGAGAAAGAGTAACTTTCAAGGCTTGTAAAATAAGACTGCACATGTCTCTTATGTGAGTTTACTCAATTATTTAATAAAAATGTGCTAAAGAGTCTGATTGATTGTTTATATTATTGTTTATAGTTAGAACTGACTGAAATGAAACCAGAGTAGGCTAACTGTATTAGAATTCCAATTTGGAAAAAGAAGAGACCCAGAATATCAAAAGCAATTTTAGAAAACAGAGACATGGCAGGGGATATCACAATCCCCAACTACAACTATACTACAAAGCTACTATGATAAAAACAGCATGGTACTGGAAAAGAAACAGACCTGAGGACCAGTGGAACAGATTAGAAGATGCAGAAACAATGCCAGACACACTCAGCCATCTCATCTTTGATAAAGGAGCCAAACACCCTCACTGGAGGAAAGATAGCCTCTTTAATAAATGGTGCTGAAAAAACTGGGCTTCAACTTGCCAAAGATTAAAACTAGACCTGTATCTCTCACCATGCACTAAACTAAAATCTAAATGGATTAAAGATCTAAATATTAAAATAGAAACTCTCAACCAGTTGGAACAGAGGTTAGGTAGAACCCTTGAAGACATTGGTGTAGGAAAAGATTTTATGAACAAAACCTCAGTTGCCCATGAACTAGCACAAACAATCAACAAGTGGAATCTCTTCTTATTAAAAGGCTTCTGCACAGCAAGAGAAACCACCAGCAGTGTGAAGAGACAACCCACAATGTGGGAAAAAATCTTCACCTGCTCTTCCTCAGACAAAGGTCTACTATCTAGAATCTATATAGAACTTAAAAAGATCAGACCTCCCAAATTTAAAGACCCAATCCAAAAATGGGCATCTGAAATGAACAGACATTTCTCAGACAAATAAGTAGAAATAGCAAAAAAATACATGAAAAAATGTTCAACATCACTGGTCATTCGAGAGATGCAAATGAAAACAACACTGAGATTCCACTTCACCCCAGAAAGAATGGCTGCTATCATGAAATCAACCAATAACAAATGCTGGTGGGGCTGTAGGGAAAGAGGAACCCTGCTCCACTGCTGGTGGGAGTGCAGACTGGTGCAAGCACTGTGGAAATCAGTATGGAGATACCTCAAAGAACTAGGACTGGAAGTCCCATTTGACCCCTGCTATTCCCCTGCTGGGGATCTTCCCCAAAGAATTAAAAGAATCATACCACAGTGATATATGTGCACCCATGTTCATAGCAGCACAGTTTGTGATAGCTAAATCTTGGAAACAGCCCAAATGTTCATCAACTGGAGACTGGATAAAGAAAATGTGTTTTTTTTTATGAAATGGAGTACTACTCATCCATAAAAAATGAGAAATTAGAGACATTTATAGCTAAGTGGATGTACATTGAGGAGATACTCTTAAGTGAAATAAATAGGACACACATTTATAAATACTGAATAGTTTCTCTGGTGTGAGAAACTGAAAGCGTAAATAAGGACTAAATGTATAATAGGTAATGTGAAATAGAATAGGAAGAAAAGGGGCAAAGGGGAAGGGAGTGGGAGGGCTAGGGGTAAGGATAGAAGGGAATGGGATTAATATGAGAAAATGGAAAAATAGGAACAAAATCTTTGTAAATAGGGAGGAATGGAGGGGTTGAAGCAAGGGTGAAAAATAAGAACCAAGAGAGATTATGTAAAGGTGCAAATTTCTAATGATGAATGTCATTATATTGCATATCTAAAATGTACCAATGATTAGAATGAATAATCGATAATGCAAAATAGGAAGAAAAGATCCAAAGGGATAGGGGTAGTGGGGTTGGCAGGGGGAAGGAAAGGAGGGAAAGGAAAAATGATGAGAAATGGAAAAAATGGAAATAAAGTCTTTGTAAATAGGGAAGGGTGGAGGGGGTGAAAGGCTAGGAATGGGGAAAAAATAAGAACCAAGATGCATTATGTAAAGGTACAATTCCCAATGAGAAATGTAATTGTGTTGTGTACCTAAAATGTACCAATAAAAGAATTTAATTTAAAAAAAAGAATTCCACAAATTGGGTGGTTTAAACAATTTATTGTTTCACAGCTCTGGAGGTAAAAACTCCAAGTGTCACCAAGGTTGGTTCTTTCTGAAGGCTGAAAGGGAGATTGTGTTACATGTTTCTGTAGTGGCTTCTGGTGGTGGCCAACAATCTTTAGCACTCCTTGATTTGTATGTGAATCACCTCAATTTTTTACTTCATGGTCACATACCATTCTCTTCACATGAATGTCCCATGTCCAAATTTTCCTTTTATAAAAGCATAATTTGTATTGGAATAAGGCTCAATATAATGACTCCATTTTAACTTAATCATTTAAGATACAGTTTCCAAAGAAGGTCACATTCTAAGATACTGGGGATTAAGTCTTCAATGCATATATTTTGAGAGAGACAAAAACAATCTGTGACAGTAGTCAAATTCACAAGGTTAAGAACTATGACTTTGAAGAATTAATACTTTCTATCTTAATTTCTTCTTCTGAAAAGGGCCAGTAATAACAGTAGTTTACAAAGTGAATTAGTAGTGAATAGTAGTTTACAAAGTGAATTATTTGAGTTAGGGTAGGTAAAATGGTAGATCACTGCCTAGTAGATAGTAAAGGCTAAATGATTTAATTTATTTTTCTACTCAGAATTAACTAAGAATTGCTAAAAATTAGTCATTGTTCTGACTTAGCTAAGTTACTATTATAAACCATTTGTGGAAGGCCTCTGATTATCTCCACTAGCGTGGATGGCCATCCCCTGGCCTAAGAACTCCAGGTTCATTCTCCAGACAGTACTAACAGGTCTCGTGCCTCAAGAAATACCTTGACACTCAATCAGAGCACTATATCATGGGGGGCATTTATTCTGAGGGGATGTAAGAGCCCAGGATATTCAGAAATACCTGACATAGAATTAGAGTTCACCAACACAAACCACCAGTTATGAATTCATTCTTAAGTGGGAGTCACCTTTGTGTATATCTGCCATATTAGTTGTCTATTCAGCCTGCAATATTCCTGTTCAGAAAGCCTTTCAACTGATTGATTCAGACCTCTAAGATCATCCTTTGTAAACATTTTCATCATGATTTGATTACTGAATCACATTCAGTTGATTACTGAATCACATTCACAAGATACCTTTACAGCAACATTGTTTGATTACCTAACTGGACACTATAGTGGTACTGATGTGTACATAAAAGTGACCATCCCAGAGACTTTAAAATTACTAATGACTTTCTGGAGTGTCATGTTCAGTGGAATTCTCAGGTTGTTTCTAGCCTCCTCAGTAAGAGTATTTAAAATTACCTGTCAAGTGCAAGAGAATGTATAAGGCCAACTATACAGCATTACTAGTCCAAATCTAATGACTGAAGTGATAAATATAAATATTAGTGATATATGACTAGCTGTGACTAGTATAACGGAGTCTCATATACTATACAATACTATACCATATATTATGTAAGCATAGTTTCTTTAGATTAAAATAATATACGCCTAAAATATTTTCTACTAGTCAATGCTTCAACGTGGACTACGTAATTTGGTGAATTCATCAGACAGTAAAAATAATTTCTAAAGATGTCTAAGATGGATTTACATTTCCCTCCTTGGGAATTTAAGTCATTCCAATATTTGCAACATCAAATTCATCAGATATAAAATATGCAGTCGAGTGAAAATATGTCAGTGGTTAAGGCCTAAGTCAAAAGAAAGATTTTAATTCTTCACCATTTTATTTTAATATTTAGGAAAACAATTGAAAATTTGATTAAAAGTTTAATCCTTTATTTTTGTAAAGAGCTTCTATAGATGAAAGTTTTGGACTGCAATTCATCCTCTGTGCACAATTGTTACCAGATGTGGTCTTTCTTTAATGGAACACAAGTAGATATTAATAAAGAAAATATAACAAAACACTCTTCTTGCTTCTGTGGAAAAAATAAAACAAAATTTCATAAAATAATGAGATAATGATAATGGTTAGTATACTGTGTATCAAGATCTTAAAAGAATGGCAAAAATGTTACTCAGAATGCAAGTCACACGCACAAAAAAACTGGGATCTTGCACCTTTTGTATCTTTGAAGTCCATATTTTCCCATTGAACTAGGTGATATTCCTCATGTTTCTTTTTTTTTTACAAAATAAGCTATAATATCTGTAACTGGAGATGACACAATAACTATCATTTATTATAAAGTTTTCTTCATGTGGAGAAACACTGAAATTAATTAAAATAATCACAAAGACCTTACTGCATAACTTTTAAAAAAGAAAAATATTTTCTGGGCAGATAACAATAATGAACTGCGTAGTTACAGAAAAGGTTGATTGAGACAGTCTGAGGTTGGTAGTGTGTACCAGATGAATATATAACACAGAAATTACTTTTTATTTTTCTTGTGCTTATCATATACATATTCTAATCAGTTGTATTAGAAACATTTTGCAGAACAGTACCTCATAAAAAGGAAATTTGTGAGGGTGCCCTTGGTCACTGACTGTATTCTCTGAGATTCCTGACAGCAGAGAAGGTGCTGTAAGCTTGTCCAGCTACTCTTACCAATTGGAGGGCACATACCCAACATCTAGTCTTTTCTAATCCCAATCCCATCCTTTTCTGCCTCTCCCCTTTGAGACCTGTTATGGACATCACTTTGTGTCATATATCTAACTCCCTCCAAAGCACTAGGGTTCAAGATTCTGCCATGCTGAGGACCCTCAGCATCCACAGGAACCCTACCTGAATCACTTGTGGAGCAATTATTTTCCCTGCTCATAAGCCAGACTGCTGTATCATCAAGAAGTTCTATCCACAGAAAAATCATTCTGAGACCCTATATTTTGACCCTATTCTGCCCATTTTAGAGATTTATAGTGAATTATTTCTGCTTTATTTTTTCCATCTTTCTCCAGTGCTCTTATTCCCATTTCTCAGAAACCCCCAAGTCTTGTGCAACCTTATGGTTAGTTTACTTGATAACTAACTAATTAACTATAAATAGTTTGTGTATTCTACTAAATATGCTAATGGGGAAATTGATAAGAAAATGCTTTACTATCTTAAATATCTTAAGGAACTAGCATCTTTCCCATTCCACATGTCTTCTACCCCATAATTTTTCCAAACTTAATGTCCCTATTTACCCTAGATAGATTCAATTTGTAAAATGATTCAGCCATTTTACAGATACTCTGAATTAGAGACAAGCTTGGAAAAGATAGACCAGTGGCACTCAGCCATGGGATTTAGTCCTTCAGGGGACCGTGGTCATGTATAGAGCCAGAGTCGATTACTACAACTGCAGAAGTGGACACTGCTAACATTTAATGGTGGAGACCAGGGGTACTGATAAACAAAGCATAAGACAGACCTCATTCCCACAGAGAGGGGCCCCACCCTAAATGCCCAAAAGGCTGAGGTGAAGAAATCCTGAGTTAAAAGAAGGGAGGCTTAAAACTATTTTCTTTTAGTATGGATAAGTAATAAAGACAGAGGTGAATAATTAATTTTCATTTTTTTTCTAAGTAGAAGATAAATTTAAATTTTTGAGAAAGTTTAGGTTAGGAAAAGACCTTCTGGTTCTAAATTGTTTTAGCAAATGTCAAGAGTATTCTTCTTAAATGGTTTCAATATATCCCCACCTAAGACAGTAGTACAGAAAACATGAAAATATTTCAGGATTTCCAGAACATTATTAGCATTCTGGGAGCAACAGATATCAATTGACCAAATAAACAAACAAAACTGAAGAAGCATGTCACTGCTCTGACCTGTTCTTAATTTTCTTTTACTATTGTCAACTATGAAATTATCTTCTTCATATATCATGTTATGCTTTCAGTCTCACCATTGCAGAGTATAATATTGTTTATTACTAACAAAATAGCTTAATTATTGACATAAAAAATAGCTCAACTCCTCAAGATATCAGTGGCGTTTCTACATACATAGCTGTAATTACTATACTATTTAGAGTTTGTCTTCAACTGTCTGGAGTTTGTGTTCTTCAACATGTGAGGAAGAAATTGTCCTTTCAACTGATAGCTATTTTTAATACAACATACAAAAATGCAGTTCTGTAATAGTTCTAATAGGCACAGGCTCCCTTCTAATTTTGAAAAACTGAGAGCTCACTCTCATGACTGTGAACTTACTCAGTTCTCATTGTCTTTGCTTACTTGTAGTGAAAATGACTTTTTAAAAATCATTTTAAATAAAAAGTTCAGCTAGTTTATACATGATGGGGAAAAAGGATTTTTTCCACAGTTATAAATTAAAGGAAATGGATCCTTCTCAATTTTTTATCTCCTGGCACGCTCAGCCAAATATGTGAAAATTCGAAGTACCTATGTAACCATATATAGCTACATAGTTGTACATACACCCATTGATGTAAATGAAAGCATATATAACATATATACATATATCTATTTATATTAAGGTATGTATCTTCTCTATCTATAATAAAGAGAAGTTGAATCAATACTATTATCTGAAAAACTCAGGAGTAAAATTCAAGAGTTTGATATGCTTGGCGATAATAAGCTATGTGACCTTAGGCAAATTACATAATCCCTTTGGGCATCAAAACTAATAGTCTATGTCTGATTTTTTTAACTCATCCATTCAAATATAATGAGCTCTGTCCAATTTTCTCTCAGAGACAAGTAGAAATAAAGGCTATTTGTTTTGGCAAATACCTGCTACTTCCAGCTCTAATCAGATACACTTAATGTCATGGTCATTGGCAGCTGCTATTGTAAGCAAAGAACCTAATTATTGACAGCTTCTAGCTTGGGAAGCTTGTGGCACTTACACCCTAACAGGTTTCTCTAGTAGGATCGTCAGCGTGTATTTCTTTTCTGCTTGGTTTCTCACCTAAGAAAATCTGGGGATAACTACGTAGCAAGTAAATAGGTGATCAGAAGATGTACAAATGTCCTTTGATGTCCTTATTCAGAAAAACTGAGAACTTTAAAAAGCAAATACTGATAGTTGAGCCCCTTATCCATCAAACAACCTATCTGGGAAAAGAACCCCAGCATTGATATCTTAAGGAACCTCTTTTAGTGAGTCTAAGCTGTCACCATGTGTGTGAATCATTTGCTCTGCTCTCAAAATGTGGTCCCCAAGACAGGCACAGTGATGCCTGAAATCTCAGTCTTCTAGGAGACTGAAGCAGGATAATTGCAAGTTTGAGCCCAAACTGTGCAATTTAGTGATTTAAGTAGACCATATCTCAAAATAAAAAGAGCTGAAGACATAGCTCAGTGTGAAGGTCTTGGTTCAATCTCCAGTACCTACAAACAATAGTGGTCCCCAAACCTGAAGCATCAGTGTCACCTGTCAATCCTCAATTCCAACCCATACCTTCTGAATCAGAAACTCTGGAGGCAGGACTCAGAAATCAGATTTTAACAAGACCTCCAAGAGATTCTGTTATATGCTAAAATTGTGAATCATCCATGTAGTATAATTACAAAACTAATGCTTTCTTTAATTTATTGTTTCAATTTATGTTATGGCTGTATTTGCATCAAGCACTGCTAAGGAAAAATAGAATTGGATTATTTTCATCTAGAGAGGAACCTGAGAGCAGCTCCTTGGATATTATCAAGCATATGAAAATCTTGCTAGCTCTTATATTCCATAAATTGCCAGCATTTTAAAGACCAATAGAAATATCTATAATCTCCTTCTGAGTTCAGAAACAAAGAAGATATATACGCAAGTAAGAGAAAGATAGAAACAAAAATACTATACTTTAATAATTCATTTTTATTACTAACAATGAAGGCAAATATTCTATTACTAATAATTCACCCATTTTACTAACAGCCGGGGCAAGTGGGCATTATCAGGGAATTAACAGACTTAGCCCAATTCTAGTCTATATCCAAATGTTTTATTTAATGTTTCAAAAGTTAATGTAACATGATTATATAAATAACAGATATTCCATAAAAGCTTTGTGGAGTAAATCAAAAGATAGTTGTAGTATTCTATTAATAAATAATTCAAATTATAACTAGATAGTCTATCTGTTATCACTTTTCCACTTTGTCCCATTAGACTAATAATTCCCCAAAGAAGTCTTAGGCAGGAGCCTTTTAAAGATAAGATGTAAAGAAAGGGAACTTTTGTTAGCAAAGTCACTGAGGTAAATAAAAAGAAGAAGACTACACGTGTAAATGCAAACAACAAATTCAATTGCTTCCCAAACCATAAAAATATTTATACAGATGACAATAAATGTTAATTCAAATTGAGTATAAGTCACTTCTATTTATAGTAAAGGCAAGAGATTTTAAAGCTGAAGAGAAAATTGCTCTTCTAGCACTAAAAGATGCTTATCAGAATGTGACAGGACAGTGGTTACACATTCAAATGTAACAGGATTAGGCTTTGGATTCCCAAAGTAGAAAGAATGTGTTCAGCAGAAATGGTTTTTATGTTGCCTGTTGGATGCTTTAGAATTAATTTTATTTATCTTTGCCATCAGCTATGGTTCTACAACTGGAGATTTTTGGGTGGAAAAAAAATAAAAAATACTGAATTCTCAAAATTTTTTATTGGAAAAATGCAATGTAGCATGGCTTTATATTATACAGACTTGACCTAACTTAATTAAATTTTACTATAATAATAAGATGTGATTTTATACCTGATTTTTAATGTGTATATTAAGTGTAAGAAGAATTCCATAAGGAATACACACAAAGGAAGATATTTTATATTTATTATAGGAAAGGTATTTATTTTATCCTCCATTCATATCCCAATATCTAATACATAATTGTTGTCTAGGAAAAGAGAGACTTTAAAATTTAAAAAGTATTTTAATTTTAATTGAACAATATTCACTGTGTGAGAAAAATAAAATTCAAATGACATTTTATACTGCTTTATATAAAGCAAAACATAGGAAAGTATACAATGAATATGAAAATTCTTACTAAAGTCACATCTCTTTCTTAGATCATTTTGCCCAGTGTCCCAATCATTCTAGTTCTACTAATGTAATCTTTTATAAAATAATAGCACCTAAAGTGTTTTTTTCTTTGTGCTTAAATTTAAGTATTGTCTCTACAGAAAATCATTGCATTAAAGTGTCACAGATGAAAAAATATTAGTACACATGTGTATATTTGCATTTATGTGTGTTACCTGTTTCAGGCCTTAATATGTAGATTACTGCAAAATCTAGTAGTTTCTATAGCGGACAGTATTTCATGTAATGGCTGGTACTAAAATGAAGAGAGCATAAAGCTTTGTTTTTTTGGTACTGGGGGTTGAACTCAGGACCTTGCACTTGCAAGGCAGGCGGCGGAACCACTAAACTAAATCCTCTGCTCAGCACAAAGCTAATCTGTGCAAATAAACAAACATAGGAGTATTTGATTGTTTACTACATATTAATCTTTTCTTCAACTATTCAATACAGTTTGAAATTTTATTCACCACAATCCTTTTAAATTATATAAATTACATTACTAAAGTATATTTCCTGTAATTAATAAAAATGTGAGGATTTTTTCCTCAGAAAAAAAGATGCAAATTTTTTTTTCTTTTTTTAGTGTAGGCTTTAATGGAAATTTTCAGATGTTGGATTGTCTTAAAGCAGCAAATCAATTTCACTTAAACATTTTGATTGAAGAATCTGAAAAAATCGGAAACTTGTTTTTATACCTTTAGTAACAATAACTTTGGTTTAACAATATTTTTCTTTTGCCCATATACTTAAAATGTAAGGATATTTGAATTGTTCTTATGTGTAGATTATTTTTCTAGCCCTCCCTTCACCGCCTCCACCCTTCCCTGTTTACAAAGACTTTATTTCCATTTTTTCCATTTCTCAGCATTTTTCCCTCCCCTTCTTTCCTTTCCCCTGCCCCTCCCACTACCCCTACCCCTTTGGACCTTTTCTTCCTATTTTGCATTATCGATTATTCATTCTAATCATTGGTACATTTTAGGTATACAATATAATGACATTCATCATTGGAAATTTGCACCTTTACATAATCTCTCTTGGTTCTTATTTTTCACCCTTGCCCAGCCTTCTCTTCAAACCCTCCATTCCTCCCTATTTACAAAGATTTTGTTACTGTTTCTTCATTTTCTCATATTAATTCCATTCCCTTCTTTCCTTTCCCCTACCCCTCCCACTTACAAAGATCAGAACTCCCAAATTTAAAGACCCAATCCAAAAATGGGCATCTGAAATGAACAGATATTTCTCAGACAAAGAAGTAGAAATAGCAAATAAATACGTGAAAAAAGTTCAACATCACTGGTCATTTGAGAGATGCAAATGAAAACAATGCTGAGATTCCACTTCACTCCAGAAAGAATGGCTGCTATCAAGAAATCAACCAATAACAAATGCTGGTGGGGCTGTGGGGAAAGAGGATACCTGCCCCACTGCTGGTGGGAGTGCAGACTGGTGCAAGCACTGTGGAAATCAGTATGGAGATACCTCAAAGAACTAGGACTGGAATTCCCATTTGACCCCACTATTCCCCTGCTGGGGATCTTCCCCAAAGAATTAAAACAATCATACCACAGTGATATATGTGTATCCATGTTCATAGTGGCACAGTTTGTGATAGCTAAAACTTGGAAACAGCCCACATGCCCATCAATTGGAGACTGGATAAAGAAAATGTGTTTTTGTAAAATAAAATGGAGTACTACTCATCCATAAAAAATGAGAAATAAGAGACATTTATAGCTAAATGGATGCATGTTGAGGCAATATTCTTAAGTGAAATAAATAGGACACACATATATAAATACCGAGTAGTTTCTTTGGTGTGAGAAACTGAAAGTGTAAATAAGGACTAAAATGTATAATAGGTAATGTGAAATCGGAGGAAAAGGGGCAAAGGGGGAGGAAGTGGGAGATGCAGATTTTCTCCTAGATAAGATTTTGAAATGCTGTGGCACCACGGTTCTCTTTGATTGGATGAAAGTTTCTCTTTCAAAAACCACTATTCCCTTGTCTACATTACCTACCTATTATCCGTAAGATGTCATCTTAAAATTTATAGCCCCAGATACCTTTTTCCACAGTTTGATTACATGTACCTCTTGTGTAGTCACATTACATTTAAACTGTTTACATCATTTTATGTGCCTTAATTTAAATTTTTTTTGTTTCCCCGTTGCATCAAATTTAAAATGACTAAGGTGGTATGCTACCAGACATTTCTCAAGTATATCTTTGTCATCACTCTATTGATTATTATTATTTTGTTTTGGTACTGGTGATTGAACCCAGGGCCTCATATATCCTAGGCAAGAATTTTACCACTGAGCTACATCCCAAGTCATAAGTAAATAGGTAAATAATAAATAAGTAAATAATTTAATTTTGTCTAAGTTGCAAAGTTGTAATTTTATCATGAGTCCATCTATTTCAAAGGCCCATATCCTTTCTATTATATTATAGTACCTCATGAGTGAATATAGACACTATACTGAAATTTGTAAAAGAGATGGGTTATGTCTTATGATTCCACAGACTTATGTTTATTAGATAGCATTCACAGTCTTTAAAAATCCCACAAATTGTCCCACCATGTGTTTTCCAAATGTGTTCTGCTAGCAGGATCCTATTTATTGTCAGGTACAGATGAAGACACTTTCTTCTTTCCAGTAGAAAGTCAAATGGTTTTAAAATGTATCAAAAATAAACTGATATAGGAAGAAAAAAAATCCAAATACACTAAGAACCTAATAATTCTCCGTGGTGAAAACTTCTAAGGATATGTTATTTCTAATCTGCCTCATTTACTATTTTTCAGATTGTAAGCCTGTAATTTACAGTTCTGGGCCTGTACATTACTTGTAAAATCAAAGATAAAGAAGATTCTCATAGTTTGTGAACTTTGGAATATGAATGTGTGGAAAACAGTATGTTACTAGAGTTTGATTTTTTATCATTATCTTATTATTATTGACATATCAGCTCTACTAGATACCTCTTGATATTCTGCATTCTTTAAAAGTGCAAAGCCATATAATCAATTTGAGATTATGGCCAATAAAATCCTCAAATCCTCTAATCTTCAATATGACCTTTCTATATGGGAAATAGCACCTGCTGTCCCACGTCCCCAAAGTCAGGAAGAGGATCCTGTGGAAATGCTGTCAAGAGAATGGGACCACTGAGAAAGAGCGGGGTGGGGGTGAGGGGCAGTGCCAGAGGAAGTACTAAAAGAAGAAGGCACTGACTTGACTCCCAGTCAATGCTGGATCAAATAGTCCCGTAAGGTAACTCGGCAGAGTTAACTGTCTATTCACGCTGAATATGTGAAGAAAATGAGGAGAGGGAATTTCATTTTCTAAAGTGGAAATTGACAGAGTAGAAGGACTATTATCTACCATCTTTCAAAAACAGCACAGAAGGCTCATGTTTGATTGTGCTAATCATTCTCAATTTTTCATGTTTTGAATTGATTTTAGAAATAACATTCAGTGTAATTTGCATATTCATCTTCTCTCAGATATTGTCTAAACTCCTTGGTCAGACATTCGAGGCCATTTATTATCTTCTGGAAAATATGTTTGAAGTTGATCTCGTATTATTCCTGATATAATGTCTTTTGTTGAAAACCACATCTGAATTGCTGTTCCTTAACGCTGCCTTCACATCTTAGCGCCACCTTTATTGCCATCCTGTTTCCAGTTCAAACACACCTGGCTACCCTTCAGCATGATATTATAGTTGAAGTGGTGATTATTGTACATTTATTCAACAAATATTTGTTGAATAAATGAATACTTGCTGGCTAGTCTTCCCTTGGAATTCAGTTTTATTAGAGACTCTTTAAGTCTAGAATGTTATAGGGTACAGTCAAAGGTTGTCAAAATCCTAGACAGCTAGTCATGGGAAGGAATTAAGGAACAATATTTTATTAAAAGAATTTCACCAGAACCTTCTTACACACCAGTTCTCTGCTCAGCATTCTTTTTTGATCCAGGGCTTCAGAAAGACAAGCTAGACTATCCAAAAAGGGGTTAAGAATAGTAATAATGAGATGAGGAATTTTCTAATTGTTAAGAAGTCCAATTTATCTTGTGCTACTTGACTAAGATTCTGTGCGACAGGGGGCTCTGCGGGTGCACTGACTTTTGAGTCACAAAGTCTTGCTGTATGCCATCCCCCCAGGATTTTGGAAGATATATATGATTTTAAAAACCTTGCTTAATTGCAGTGATTATTCAGTAGATAATATTAGGAAAATTGTTTAGCACATCATCTAGGATATAGGTAGGATTCAAGAAAAGTCTATGGCTTCTCCATTCTAGGGGCATAGAGTGAAATATCTGATTACAACCTTGCAGTATAGTAATGTAATAATATAACATGTTTAATGTCTAAAATGAAAACATTTAAAGAACATAGAAATTATATAATACAACAACCTTAATTTATGTATAAAAGAAAATCAAGGTGATGGATTAACAGTCCATCATGATATGCCATGTCTCATTTTTATTTTGTCTTTTATGATTTACTTTAAAAGCACATACCACAGAATTATTGTCTTAGGGTAAACTTCACTAAAATTTTATTAAAACATTTTTAAGAATATTAAATTAAAGGTGCCTATGATGTTTTACTTAAAGCATAGTAGGCTACTTTAGATCTCAACAGTACATGGAAGGTGGATATAACTCAAAACTGGAGCAGACCAGAATAGAATTTCCAGCTGTCAATAAAAATAGGAAAGAGAGTCCATTAGAAAAATGTAATAGAACTACAGTAGACATTGGCCAATTTAGATTGATTCCAGTGTATAAAGTTTGTACAATTTTGCAGAGCAACCAGAGTATAAGTGGAATGGAGTTTAAAGGTTTCTCTAGTTAAAGCCTCAGATAACAAAACTTTCCTATCACCCCCTTAAAGGCCAAAGCCTTTGGGGTTATAGCTAACATGGAGAAGACAGATCAATATGCTTTATAGTTGCTAAAGAAATTTTATTGACTTCATATGACCCTAACCTTATGGCAACAGGTTGTGGAGATTCAGAACCTAACTCGGATAAATTCAGAGCAAAATGTATAAAACTTTAAACAATGGCAAATTTTAATAACTACAACAACTAATACTTATGGAGTTTTTTTCCTCTGATTTAAAATTACTTTAAGTTTCATAACAGTTTCCTTGAGCTAGACATTATTCTCATCTTTAAAATGAAAAAAACCTTAGACTTAAATAAGTTGCTGAAGGTTATATAGCTAATGAGAGGTGAAACTAAGACTTGAACATAGTCATTGACCCCAGAACATAAACTCAGCTGTTTTTGCAAAACTGAACCAAGTTATAGTCCTTTACCAATTCATGTCTATTCTTACATCACTGTAACACTAAGCATCCCATGACAAACAGCATGGGCATGAGCAGAAGAGGTCATAGTCCTCACCTGCCAAGGTACTATTTTATCTCTCACAATTTGGAGAATTGTCCTGGATGGTCTCATTTTATCTTTTTATATCTTCAAAACTTGTCCATGAATACCATGTAAAAGTATAAATGTAATTACAAAGAGTGTCATCAGTTATTTCCACCTATCTCAACTGTAATAGATAGTAAAAGTACTAAAATTATGTAACACTACTTCTTACTTGAATTGAAGGGAGGAGATGTTGGAAAGAGAAAGCAGAACATAGTAAGATGCAGGTGATTACAGATTATCAATGTAATTCTGTTCAACATTTGGGCAAATTCATAATAAGAGGTATATAAACCTTGCAAGATACCCTCCAGATAGTCATGGAAAATATAGTCCATTCCTCTTCTTACTATATTCTAACAATAACCATAGAACATACCAGCCATATAATACCTTGAGCTAAGAAGAAACTGTCAGGAACAGCCTAGGCTCTGTTCTGGCCCCTTCAGAATAAGATGTCCTACACTTTAGCCCAGTATATCTTGCTACCCCTGAGGAATAAAATGCAAAGTGGTTTCAGGAACCTCAGCCTCACTGCCATGTGGGATGTATACAGATGAGAGTCCATATTCCTTGTGCATCTTTCCTGAACCTTGAGAGGACAACTTTCCAGGAATCCTAAGCTTCTGTTGTTCTGTTATCCCTTGTTGCCTGTCTTGAGGAGTAATAGTGTTTTGCTTAACTTTGTTTGAATGTAGTTGCACACGTGTATTGGTACTGGTACCCTTAGGGGGCCTCTTAGTATTCCCATGCCCTGTTATTAAAGTCAATGGGAAACTACAACAACCTAATCTAGGCAGAATAATAAATGGTCCAGAGCCTTGAGGAATGAAACTGTGGGTCATTTTACTAGGGAAAGAACCAAGACTTGCTGAGGTGATTGCTGAAGGCCAACGGAGTACAGAATGGGCAGTAGAAGAATGCAGTTCTAAATACCAGCTATGACCTCATGATCAGCTACAGAAATGAGGATTGTAATTCTATTTCTCTGGTAATATAGTTCTAATGTAATATAATGTTGATAGACATAATACTGGTTCTTAAGGATTGTTAAACCTATGTTATAATGTTGAAGTTGTGAAACCTCAAGAGTAAGCATCACTCAAAGAAAACTTACATTCTATTCTGGGGAGGGAATTAGTGCATTTCTCTTTATATGCAGGGTAGTTATAATATGTTAAGTGCAATTATGAGCTTTTCTTTGTATCTGGAGGGTGGTTTAAAGAAATGTGTCTAGTTGCCAAGTTGCCAAGAGGTCAATTGTGATAGTTGATTGATTGTGTCAACTTGAGAAGTTTCGTTAAAACAAGTTTACTTAAATTGGCTCAGCAATTCTACACCCTAAAATATGGAAGACCTAAAATATGGAAGATATGGAAGAGCCACTCTAGGGTGGCTCATCACATGGATGGTATAAAGGAGAAATGAGGAATGATGGATCAGCTTTCATTTCTTTGGAAGAGCTCCAGTCTTATCCTTCACCTTGGATGTCATCTCCTAGCTTCCAGTGCAGACTCCAGCTTCCAGAATGGATCCTTCAGCCTTCTGGTATAGATTTTTCAGCCTTTCATCACAGATCCATCAACCTCCTGATATGGACTCACACGGGACACTGCAGTGAGCTCCAGACTTTGGACTAAATCATTTGGTCTCCGATGTGCAGACAGACCTTCTGGACACTTCCTCATTGGATTCTGTAGGTAGGTATTTTAAGCCAGTCTTCTAAATTCGTATATATTTGGGTATCTTGTGTTTTATCTGTTTCTCTAGTAAATACTGACTGAAACAGGCATGATGGCTACTTCATAGCTAAAAGGAGGAATCACATATTATAGGATAGTGGTTAGGTAAACAGTCACTGGAAACAGATTTCATGGGTTCAAATTCACACTAGATCACTTGTTATTTGATAAATCTTAGTTATTTTTCTTATTTGTGAAATATGAATAATAATAGTACTTATCTCACAAAGATGAGAATTAAGAAAGTTATTAGATGTCAAGTCCTCAAAACTTACATCAGCTATTATTATTATATAACATAATAATAATATACTAATAGTAGGTTACCCAAGCCAGCCATGGACAGAGGAATGATTGCAAGCACCTGGGAAACACCAGACAAGAGGGGTACCCTGTATTGCTTCATGAGGTAAAGACACCATGACATAAGCCTGTGTCCCTTTCCAGACTATACAGAGAGGTGTGTAGTCCCATTCTGTTCCAAACATTGAGAGAAACTGGGACTAAGTCTCATGCCATAATTTTTACTTCTCACTCTGTTCTCCCTTTGCAGTTAGAAGAATCCTTTACAAAAGTCAAATTTGATCATGTTACTCCTTCACTTATGCTCTTCAATGGTTTCTGATTTTATTCTTATAATTAGAAAATGTATAATATTGCTTGTAATTAGGTTATCATTTCATTTATCATTCAAAACCAATCACCTTATGTATGAGAGGACACAATTTTTACTTTTACCAGGACAACTGTAACCCAGGACCATCTCAAGCAAAGACAATTATCTGTTCATTCTATCTATAAAGCCCTGCAATAGGATATGATCTAGCTCTAACTTTCTATTCCAGTCTCATTTCATGTCAGTTTCCTTTTTGAGCCTTGAATTCCAGGCATACAATTTGTCTTTCATCTTTCTTTGACATCTTCCTGCCTTAAATCCCTTATACTTGCTGTTCACCCAACCCAACTTACCTTTTACTTGGTTAGTTCTTTCTCTTCCTTCAAATTTCTGCCCATTTCGCTTTATTAAATAGGCTTTCCCAGAGCCCCTCAGACTAGATCAGGCCCAAGACCAGTGTTTGGTTTACTCTCTTTTTTCCTTACTAGTTCATATGTTTTCAATGATATGCTTGTATATTTATTCAGTTATTATATTTTTTTCAGCAAAGCTGTAAGCTCCACAGTGGTGAGGACTGATGCCTGCTTTGCTCACTCTGCTCAGTCCCCTGTCTCATGTCTAGTGCAATATGAATGTACTATGTGGTATGGAACCATGTTATGTTTGCTTTAGAAACTAAGACTGACCACAATGGGGATGTGTCTTTCATTCAACTCTGCAAAGCCAGCAGAATGAAAGCAAGAGATTACCCAGAAATGTAATTACACTGGTGACTTTGCTGCTATGAATGAACTCCACAGAGTGACAGCTACTTCTGCTATTCAGACTGGCAGCTGCTGGCCACATGACAAATCATGATGATCTTAAATAAGGAGATTCTAAATGATCGAGGGGCTTTGTCACTAAACAAGGTGAGCAAATAACTTTTGTGTATTATCAGTCTCAGTTTTCTCCTGTACAAAGTAAGGATGATAGTGCTTTAGAAGATTTTTATAGGGATAACATGAGATTTTCTATGTAATGAGCTTAGTAAAATGATTAACATATAACAAGTACTCAACGAGTTATCATTGGTATTGTAATAAGCAGTAGAAAAGGTATTTACCTGCATTTCTATTGGAGAATGCTGTTTTTCTCTTGTTCCATCCAGAATAAAATAATATATTCATTTATCCTTCATAGCATTCTTTCAAGTAATAAACCCTGGAGTTAAATCTGCTTGCTGCCTTCCAGCTGCTTGTTGGATGATCAGACATTTTGAGCTCAACACAACATTCTTCTTAGACATTCAGTTTTACAATACTCACAAATACTAAGATTTCTGTTCTCCCCAAACCCTGTACTCTGTATAGGCTCTTAGTCCCTTTTTCTTTTTAAAAGCTTAGAATGTCTTAGAACAACTTTTCTCTCCTTTCCAAAGGATCATTGTTCTCATGTCCTCTTGTTTGTTTTGTTTTATTTTGTTTATTTTTCCCTTATGAATAGAATGATTAAGCTTAAAGTTGTCCCAGCTGTGCATAGGTAGGAAGTGGGTGAGATAACAGAATGTTTTATCTCAACAGACACAGGTACCTTTCCAGGTAGAAGGGAGGGCAAACACAAACTTACTTTGGGAGAATTTGGATTGTTTCATAGTCCAAACATTTAAGAAACTGGTCCAAAGTAACAGAAGAGACATCTTGAAGTGGGAGAATGGCACTGTAGTTAAATTATTCTTCTTTCAGACACCCAGAGAACAACCAAAAGCCACAAAATCTCCAAGAATGTGCTAACTCTGGGATTCCGCACAGGGAAAGGTGCAACAGTTCAGTTGGAGACCACTGACAAGATTCTGCATTCTAGAAAGTCAAAGTTTAAGAAACTTTTCTGAAATGTTGATCTATTTCCTACAATCCTTAGTTGCAACCCTTAAAGTGATCTTTAAATGTTATGGATATTTTAAATAATATTTACTATTATCCATACAAAAAGTATAAAATAAATAAAGTGTTTTAACAAAGGGCACATATATTTATTTGAGAAATAGGGATCATTTAAAGAAATACACATATTGTATTTTATGAAAAGGATTAAAATTAAAATATTTCAATTCAGAAGGCACACGTTATATACCTTTGTGTGGTGCTTGTCAATATTCACATATACTCTGTCTTGTGAGAAATATAAACTCAAAAGATTATAATAGGAAAAGGTGGTGTCTGAAATATGCATTGTTACCTTTCCCTGTCATTAAAATGAACTTCCTCCTGCTTTGCAGTAATATGCCCCTTCTCTGTTTTGCTAGTATATTTCTCTGTTGAGAAATCAGTTGGAGCTGATGAATGCCTCCCTATAGAGAAATTGCAAGTGAAATCATTACAAGGTAACTTTTGTACATTAACTTAAAATTATTTCATCTTTTAAGGAAATTGAGCCCTAAAATTATTAGCATTTGCTTTGTGTTGACTGCAGTGATGTATTTTATTTAATTCTGTCTTAAGTGGAAGTTTGTTCCTTGAAGTGTAATATCATTCTTGGAAGAGAGAGAAAAAAGCAAATCCAGCACAATTCCTTCATAGAAAGCCTCTATATTTTACTCAGAAATCAAGCCAAGATAATTACTTCAAAAATTTTTTGTCACTAAGAAAGTGATAGTTGAATGCCGGGAAGGCAATATTTCTAGTAAGTCTGGTGGGAGTTATTTACAAAAAGACTTACCTTGACTTCTGGGAGACTCTTTCTTCCCTTAATTATTCTTGACTTCTCACCTATTAAACCATAAATTTCCTCAGAGGGTAGAAGTTGAATGACAAGTTCCCTTTGAAAACCATCATGTGAGTGGAATATATGAAGAAGAAAGAAAGAAAAATGAAAATCACCATCTCTTTGCTAAGACAGCAAAGTTTTCAAATGCTATAGGGACAGCTGTGAAGCTCTAATACTCACTGTGCTATGTCCAGACATCCCAGGACCAAGAGACGTGGTCAGTTAAGCTTGATGACTGCTCATGTGATCTTTATTTTCTTACAGATTGATTTTATCAACTTAAAAGTTATACCATTCTAGGCTCACTCTATCAGTAGCTGCACTTTCCTGCCAGATTTTTAAAAAGAAACAATTGTATATAGTTTGATAAAAACTCCATTTTAAAAATATAAATGGATCTGCTAGAATTAGAGGCCACATCTCTAATTTATAGGTTGTGATAGTCTGGAATAACAAAATACCTGAGGTAGCTATTTTTTTTTAAAGTAAAAAGGCTTACTTCGGCTCATGGTTTTAGAGATTTCAGTATGTTTAGATTCACGGGCTGAAGGCCTCTGTTGGAGGTGTCATACGGCCAGGGTGGGGAGCATATGGTAGAGAAAACTTCTGACTTCATGGCTTGGAAGCAAAAGAAAGTGGAAAGGGCCCAGCCCTGCAGTCCCTTCCCAGGGTTCATCGCAGGCCCAATGATCTCCCTTTTGACCCTAAAGTTTCCATCACCTCCCAACAGAGCCACCCTGGGAACCAAGCCTTTAACATGTGGGCCATCAAGGACCCATAATACAGGTATTTTTCATCTCATTCCAAATTATTTCTCATAATAGCAAAAGTAGGAACACAAGAGTGGATCAGTAATATAGTACAACACATAGCATAGTGTTTTGCTTTTGAAGTAAATTTCAAATTCTTGATATATTTAGGTATTTCTAATGTTTCTGCACTAGTTTTATTAAAAGAACTAAACACAATCTCCTCTAATAAACACATATATTTGGAAATATCAAAGAAAATTGAAAAGGAGCATGATTCATGTTATATTTCGTTCTTTGTTCTCCCTAGTGAATATTACAAATCAATTAAAATCATGATTAGTTCTCTACATTCATCAGTAGATACCAGCAGCAGTTGCTGCATTGACAACAGCATCACCCAATTGATAATTCAATGAAAAATTGACTTACAGTGCTCATGAGTGCTCTCTTGGGAATTTTGTTTCTTGAAACTAGAATGATTGACTCTATTTGTTGTTATCATATAAAATGCATAAAATCCATATATTTGATCAATGAAAGACATTTAGAGTCCTTAAAGTACAACTCATAAACAAATCAAGAAGAAACTCTCATTTACCTACAAAAGAGATAAATACTAATAGGGACAAATACTAATAGAAGCTTCTAAGATTGGTGTAGCTTTTAGTAGATCACAAAGATTTTTCCCAGGTAGTAGCAATAACCTACATTGTCATCATTTTCATAATCTTCAAAATCATAGATAACATTCAGACTCAATGTATAGCAAACATTCCTTTAAGCAGTTTACATAAGTTAGCACATTTAGTTTCTCAAAACCACCATAAATCTTTCTCTTAATGATAATGAATCTAAGACACAAACCAGGCACGGTGGTACATGCTTGTAATAATATCATTCTGGGGGCTGAGGCAGAATGATTGCAAATTAATGCCAAGCCTGAGCAACCTAATACTTAGCAAAACCCTGGGTCAAAGTAAAAAAGATGAAAGAGAGGAACAGAGAGAGAGAGAGAGAGAGAGAGAGAGAGAGAGAGAGAGCGCTAGCTGAGACATAGAATAAGTATAATTGTTTTTTAAGAAGACTCAGCTAATTGTGTAACTGATATTCTAACTTAGGGAACCTAACTCCTGACCTGTTTTTCTTTTGTCTCTGTGTTAGGAAACAAAGCCAGGGCCTCATATGTGGTAGACAAGCACTCTACCACTAAGATATTCCTCAAACTTAAACCTGGCATTTCTAACAAGAATTTTCAGTTGAGGAGCTTGCAATAGTAGAGCCAAACAATGCCTTCTCACTCTGAGGAAATTGCTAGTGGAAATGAAGTGTGATAGCTATGATTCAAGCTCATTGACATAGGTAGTGGGAATTGCATTTATAAAAGTGCTGAATGAAGAAAATGCATGTACATATAGGACCTTTAAAGAAAATGAAATAATATATTTTCACACATGTGGAACACAGGAAAAATAGAAACATACTTGAGGGTACATTTATTTCTTTTCATGTGCATGATCTGTGGAGACTTTAGAAGTGCACAAACATGATCCCTATATCCCAGGAATTATGAGGGACTACATTGTTTCAGGAACAAGATCAAAGATAATGAGAATCTTATCTTTTTCAAAAAGTTTTCATAAATTATTACATATTAAGTCCATTAAATAGCTTTGTAGAGTTTCCTCAAGTATAGATGAGGTTCAGAGAAGTGACATTGTTTCAGGAAGTCAAGAGACCAGACGGACAAACAGATGAAACAGGAGGATTTGTTTTTCAGGTATACACTGGGTCAGTAGACTCCTATCCAAAGGCTGAGCCCCAAACAAAGGAAGGACTCTAGTTTTATGTATTATGTGGAGGGGCGCTTGGCCTATTTAATGGCATGAAACTTGTGGGTGGTTGAGTTTACAGGAGCTGAACAAAGGCAAGTTATTAAACAATGACATTTTGCAACTTAGCACATTTTGGTGGCCTTGATTAGATGAAAAGAAACAGGCTCTTATGAAAAACAGGATATTATGAGAACAGGAGTTTATAAAACTTTACTTACAGGGACAAAGTTATTAGGGAGGGGGAAATTAAGGGGAATTTGCTTAGCTTGAGGAAACTTTGTTTTTCCTTTTTGTAAGGCCTGCTTTAATGTGACTCGCTTAAATTTACAGTTATTAGTGAATCCACAAAGGAGCACAGAATAAAGATAATAGAGACATGATCAAGGTGCTAGGGGACTATAAAATACTGAATTTGGAGATATTTTAGATAAATTGATGGAGAAAACAATAGTTAAACTGAGTGATACAGTATACATTTCTATAGATAAAGAAGGAATATGAGCATTTAACAACAGTATGATTTCACTAAATCTTTGGTAAAAAGAATGGGAGGAAGTATAATCAGTAGATGAAGCCACACTGTGGAGGCAATAGAATGGTTTATTTTATAGCCTAGATCTGGGATGCCCCCAAAGCCTCATGTGTTTGGAAGGTGATCAGATAGTGGGGCACTGTGGTCTTCAGTAGGTTAGTCCACCAATGAGTTAATAGCTGACTTGCTACCTCTTTCCCCCATGATAAGACCTAGCCAGAAAATAATCAGCCTCGAAAACTAGGGATCAAAAATGCCAGCCTAGATCAGCCTATCTTTGCCTTACCTGAATTAGAGAGTAGCCACAGAGCAAGAGAACAGTGGTGGCAGATAAGTCAAGGATAGGCTGACCAAAGCTGGCATTTTTGATCTCTAGTTTTCAAAGCTGATTATTTTCCAGCTAGGTCATATTTTCAGGGAAACAAGGATACTAGGAAGCAGAGATTGGTTGGAAGAGGTAGGTTACTGGGGCATGACCTAGAAGGGTATATCTCCCTTACTGCTTTTCCTTTCTCCTTTCTGCTTCCTGACTGCCATGACAGAGCACCTTTCCTCCACCCAGGCCCTTTGACCATGCCATTTTTGCCTCCAAACCAGCTGACTATGGATTGAAAACATGAGCTAAAATGAACCTCTCTTCTCTTATGTTGTAGGTGTCAGGTATTTTGTCCCAGCAATGAGAAAGTGACAGAAATCTTATAATCTAAATTGTAATTTAATAAAAAATAGGGTGGGGGATGTAGCTCAGCAGTTCAGCGCCTGGCTGGCAAGCGTGAGGCCCTGAGTTTGATTCCCAATACCAAAAAAAAAAGGTAAAAAAAATTTGATATTTTAAAAAATTAGTCTTTGTCATGAAAAGCATTTTAAATTAAGAAAATTAATTTGAGAATTTGGAATACTATAAACTGGAAAGAAGGATCCATCTTCATCTAACCCAGATGAGTTGCTACCCAAGTGTCAATAAATTACTTAATAATCTTGCTGAAAATTAGTATTTTTGGTCAGTCAGCCTGAGGTGAGAGCTTGAGAGTCTACATTTTTAATAAACTCACAGCTGATATAGCTTATCCTGCAGGAGGTACAGTAAATGGTAAGAAGCTAGATCATCCTGTGCCCCAGGTGTAGAGGTTTCCTTCCTCTGAGAAGTAAATAGAGCCTTATACTTCCAATTCCTAAGGATGTTTGTTTAACTTAATGCCTAAATACTGAAATATTTTTCCCCTAAATTTAAACTTTGACAGATATGAACAAAAATAAAACTAAAACAAATCTAAATTCAGAAGACATTCTACTTCCTGGTACTCCACCAGTCCAGATTCATGAAAGAAAACACTTTAAAAATATTAGTATCATCAAAAAATCATCAACACCAACTTTCTTTAAATGTGACATCCTCTATCCTACTTATAAAACCTCCATACTTCAGGTAAAGAAGACAGTCTGTTTCTTTCCTAAAATATGTGCTTCTTGTACACCATGAAAAATATCATCATCATGTTTCATATCTTCCTGGTACAACGTTTGCTATTCTCTTTTCTCATTCAAATATCTGTTCCTTAAATGTATCTGTCTCATTTTTTAACTACTTCATATTTGCCTGTACCAAACTGGACCAAGGGCAAAAATTAGAAGAAAACATTCTGAGATCCCAAAGAAAAATTCAATAAAATCCCATATCTTAGGGGCATGGCACACTACAGTTGTTCTAAAATGTTAATATTCATAAGAATCATCTAGGATCTTGCTAATATACATTTCTTGGCTGCTACTAGAAATTCTAATTCAATAAATATTGGAAGGAACCGGGAAAAATATATAGATGAATCTCAGCTTATTCTAATTCATTTAGTCATGACTCTCTCACAAGAAGTATAGATACCATCTATATAATTCAGAAATGTATGTTTCTATTTTTTTCTGAATAACAAATTAGCCATGTAAAATTGAAGTTATTTAGTCTGTTTGGTTCATATGATTGATTTTCATCTAAAAATGAAAATCTCATCTCTGTCATTTTATGATTGCATAAATGTCCATTCATCAAGCATTAGGATGCAAAGTAAAAGTATTCCAGGAAAATGTAGTACATTAAAATTATATGGGGCCCAGAGGTTTAGCTCATTGGTGCCACACCTGCCTCGCAAGTGCAAGGTCCTGAGTTCAATCCCTGGTACCAAAAATAATAAATAAAAAAATAAATAAAAATTACGTGAGACCAAGAGGGGAATTAGGGAGTAAGAGACAAATAAGAATCTACGTTACTCACTCACTAAGCTTCAATAGAGCATGCTGGACAGTAAACATAGCTGCTTTTGGTAACTGCATTTTATAAACCAGCACTATCCAGTGTTTTTAATGCTCTTTGACACCCCTTTCCCTAAGTTGTCCCTAGATGTAGAAGCCAGCATGCCATATGGGAAGAATGTCCTGATCTGCTGTCCAAGACCAGATCACTGGAATTGGTTAGTTCCAGGACAGCAAAAATTAGGGCTTGCTTCAGAGTAACAGACTCCTTTCCAAAACAGGCCAAGTCTTTCTGGCATAAATTCTCACCCTGTTCAGTTTTCCTGGATGTGAGGTGAAGAAGAATGTTCTCCTCATCAGGCTTTCCTCCCTGATGGCCCTTACAGTTGTAGACGTCCTCTCTGTATCATGGTAATGAGCTATGACCTGCTGCCCCTATGCCATGCACACATCTCCCCTTGTCTACTGTGCAGCTGCTGCACACAGTGCAAATGAGAAAATTTTATGAAATAATTATCTTCAGAATAACTTTGAACATTTATGAAATTAAATGCTATTTATTCATTAACATTTGAAAAACCAGAAATATCTTTCCATCTGCCTTTGATGAAATCAGCCTTTATTCAGTTCAATATTACCACAAATTAGTCTGCTTGCTTTCATAGCTTTTTCACGGTCTCCATTTCCTTTAACTCTTAAAAGTGATGTGCACTATGGCTTAAAGACAATGCTCTGTGCTGATGAAACAGCCACAAATTACAGAGAGACAATACAGGACACTTTAATAAGCTAAATAGAAGTATTTACAATATGCATCTATGGGTGCTGTTTGAACACTTTTGCTTAGATTTCATATTTTATTTTCTATGACTAGTTTGATGAAAGTCTTAAGAGAATAATACCACTCTGCAGCTTTTCATGATTACTATTGTACTCTGTTATAAACTGTATATTCTTCATTTAGATATGCTAAGCAGTTTTTTCTTTTTAATAATGGGGAAATATCTTTTTATACAGTGTTCAGAATGAAAATTAATATTAATATTGTACTCCTCTGGGTTAGCAAAATGAATTTCTATAACTTCAATCAACTGTGGGAGAGAAAGGATGTTGAAACAAATGGATAAGATTGGGCTGTGAGCTCTAAAAGTATTTAGCTGATAATGATCTGCACCAAAAGTTATTTTTCTTAATTTATAAACATAAAATGCTTTCATTGTAACAAAAGCAAATTTGTAAGATAGTATTTTCAGTTCTTCTACAAACTTTGTTAGATTTAAATAGGCTTTGCTCACATAGTACTGGAGGTTAGTTTTACCTGTCGGATATGATTTGTATTAGAACACACTTCCAGACTGACAGTTCTCCATTTCCTGTTTGAGACAGGGTTGATTTCTCAGATTTTGTTTCATTTTTTTTTTTAGTAAGTGAATGTCAAAACTGTTACAGCTCATGAAGTACCTTTTATAATTTGCTTCTTTCTTTTTCTCTGGATGCCAGTAGTAAGATTTTAATATTTCAGCCACATTTCCAGCTTAATGTAAGCCCCTTAAGCAATTATACTAGATGGTAGTTCTTAGGGAGTTTCTCAGGTATAAGAAAAGCATTGGCTATCCTTGAATTATGTATTTATTCTGTCCAAGACTTTGAACATACAATGTTATAAATGTCACTCTCATTCTGCTAGGCATGTCTACCAGCTTCCTTTTTTCACCTATTTTCATGTGTTGTGTACTAATAATATATATGTGTAATCATCAATAAAAGTCTAGCAGGAAAATTACATATCCCAGTTTTCAAGACAATTCAATGTTTATTTTCCTGTCTTAAAAATGCAAATAATTATTTTTAATCTTTCATAGTTTGAGCTTAAATATATTATAGGGTAAATGTTGATATTCTCAGCATACTATTAATAGAACTAAATCATCAATAAATGTGTTGATATAATCATAGGTTTGGATTGAATTTGAAATATAATGCACAGTATGTACTTACATTATGAATGGAAGTGACAGGAATCAACACAAGCCAGCTAAAGTAGAAACAGAAAATTTAGTTCAAGTGTGTGAGTGGCTTACATAGAGTTTATTTGTCTAGTTTCAAATTCTGAGAGAGATTATTTCATAGACCCAGAGTGGGCTGGGTGGCCTCCATTCCACTACTTAAGGTTAAAAGTAGAAATCATAGTGAAATATGGCTTGAGAGCCCCATCCATGCAAATGGGTGAGGAGGGCAAGAGGGTAGATATTTATACTGCACCAGATACATTGTAAACTTCCTTGCAGGTTAGACTGACAGACCAGTTACAGTAGGGGCTCCAGAGGTATCTGTGGCCAGTTGTCATTTCCAATCATCCATTTAACAATTTCAATCCCCACCATTCATTCTTCTCCATTAAACAAATAAAATGTTTCTGCCATTCATTAAACCTACAGTTAATTCATTATCAATATGGAAAATCTCTACCGGAAACTAAAATAAAGGATCTCAGGACAATATAAATGAAGAAATCTGTTTCTATATTGGCTAGGCCAAAGGTAATGGGTATGCAACAATTTGCTGATCACCCAAGTGACAAGGACTGTACAAAAATCTTTATATTAATTATTTTATTTAATACTTAAGCTGTCAGGAGGTTTGTTATTACTATGATGTTTTAGAAGAAGGAACAGCAGCACAACTGAAGTAACAAGTTTGTACAATAAGTAAGCTGTAACACCAGGAAAGCCATACCTCCTTTATGTATAAAAGTAATTAACACCTAGAGGTTAAATGTCACTATATAAATGAAAATCATACGCATATATGTATATGTACATATACACATGTATACATATGTGTAGATGCATATGTACATATATGTATGCAATAATAAGAAAAATGAAGCACAACAATATTACTTCTTTTATTGACATAATAAAGATCCTAATACAGTGTTTTGTAAATTGTTGTCTGGTTCCTTGCATCTATTTTACCTATTTTTCCATTTTATTATCCTTCAGAGTAAACTTTCCTGACTTAGCTTATCCCTCCCTACCCTACTTCAATATAGTTCTGTGCTTCCTGCTCATCTTCCCAAAACCCCTACTGTTCAGGCTCGCAATGCTCATGTCTGTTGCACTAACAGCTAATTCCTCAGGAGCTGGCACCAGGTGACACTCTATAGACACTCCATTTGTTAAGTGAATGAACAGTTAACTGTTTTTGCAGTTCTGAAAAATCACTAGTTTCACACTTTTTATAGAAAACTATTCAAGTCCATTTCTATGACCTTCAAAGTCAGTCTTAACTGGCTATGCAGCCCATCTCATCTCATTATTCATTCTTTTTTCCCACTTTATGTACAATTTATATCAGATACTCTCAACTTACTTTCCTGCAGCAACACACAGGGCAGTTTTCATTCACAGGCATGGTACACTTCTTGGAGGACAACCTTGGGCAGAGATAGGGAAGCATCGTTGAAGACCATCAGCCAAAGAAAATTCTTTTCCTTCCTCTTCTTTCACTCAGAAATTCCTCCTAGAATGCTAGGAGTGGAACTGACAAAATTTGGGTAAGGAGTTTCAATACTCTATTTTATTTTTAATAATTGGGACATTTCAATGTACTCTATTATTGTAAAGATATGATTGATGAAACAATTTTTGAGACTCTATATTTGACAATAATTTGTAATAATACTAGTTAATATGAAATATTTGCATTCCAAATATTGACCAATGTGTCAAGTACTTTGTGTGCATTAAATTTCCCAACAACTCGTGAATTAAATACCATTATTGTTCTCTTTTTATAGAAGATAAAAGTGAAGTGCAGAAAGCCTAAGTAATTTATCCAAGGTGACACATCTGCTCAGTTAATGTATGTTTCAATTAAAAAAATGTTTTAAAGTATTGGCGATATTTGTTGAAATTGTCCTTGACAGCGGACTCTGAAAACACACAAAAATATTTACTGTCTTTGATATGAACTGTTTGTTTTTAAATTCTATGACATTATTGTAAGAAGAAAATGTATCCTTGATTATTGAAGTAGATATGATTATCTAGGTAAATAGGTAAGAAGCTTGCTTGAGTCTAACATTTGAGAGGTTGGAATATGATGCTTTCTTTGCAACTGTTGCTTCAAGCATTGCCTTATGACAAAGCTCAAAGAAAGTACCTCCTTCTTATCATTATATATCAAGTTGGAATACCTTTTCCCCAATTGATCATAGTAAATCCTGTTGTCTTTGTGGCTGTCTTCAATCTTTTCTCTCTAAGTTGTCCATGGATATGGATTGTGTGACTAAAGATTTTATTGCATAAAAGATTCTGTAAAAAAATGTAATGATACTCCCTTGTATGTAAAGTTATTATGCCTTGAAAATGTTTTTTTCATTTTTACTTATGTTCCCTGTAATAGAAAATGGAGCTGCATTATACAAATACATGCACATAGGTGTACGTGTCACATGTGTGAGTATACACACAAATTGTTACTTTACAGGTACGGCTCAGTGATTATTTCCTTGGTGACGATATTTTGTGCATCCTCCAGCTTTTCTCTAAAATACTGTGGAAAGTAAACATCCTGTAGATAAGCCTCCTGCTGAATCAGATGTTTTACTTTCAGAACTTAGTGGCTGTCCTCTGCATCTCAATGAAAGTAGCTAAGGGACCCTTCTGGATATTAAACATTTCTGGGAAATACATCTTTACTCTTTCATTTCTTCTTAATTATAATAAAATGCAGTATTTATTAGTTGGTATATCTGGACAATGTATTGAGGAAAAGATAACTATAAATAACAAAGTTTGCAATTAAAATACAGAATCTGGAATACTTTCTTTTCTTAATAGGTTGATGTAGAAAAATAGAAGAAAGTATATAGAAACACAGTGTTATGACTTGATAAGAAACCACAAAGAAAAATTAAGAAAATAATATTCAAAGGGCTGGGGATGTAGTTCTGTAGCATGTGCAAATTTCTAGGTCAATCCCTAAAAGGGAAGAAAATGAAGAAGACTAGCTATTCATTGTGTTTTTCATTTTACTAAACTATAAATGAGAAGCAAGCAAGATAGAACAAATTCAGGAAGTAGCTCTTTTGAGGATGCACAATGCATATCAACTTATCAATTTCCAAATGGGCATCCATGATAAGTATAAGGAGCTAGAAATATTGCCTACTAGTAAAGCCAGACCTTTTTAATTGTGGCATTATACCTATGGTATTTTACTAATCTTATTTACTTTAATATTTTATAAAATAATTAAATTTTCTAACTATCCTAAAGTTAATGAGAAAATTTGAGTGAGTTATACATGGAGAATATGGTACATGTGGATTGAGATACACGGTAGTACTGTCTGTGTATAATGTACATGTACCACAAACTCAAATTGAACACTATTTGGTTCCGTTTGTTTTAGATATATTTCTTCCTTGTTTTTTTTGTTTGTTGCATTCATTTTATAACAGGGTAGTCACGTTTAGAGTGTCCCCTTGCCCCATCTTTATATGATTTCTCCCTACCCAGAGGCAATCAATCCCCTGTAGATATTCTTTCTGTGTGTGTTATTTTGTACTTTCACTATTATTTGTGCCCATGAACGCACATAGCTTTGAGTTCTTGGTGTTTTTGTGTGTTTTTATATACATGGCATCTCTCTGTGCATATCATTTTATGTTTTTTCCATTCAGTTTTATACTTGTAAGATTTATTCATGTTTGCATATATATATAGATATTTTCACAGCAGGTACAATAAAATACTGTGAAGCAATTAAAATGAATGAACTAGTTTAATCACTTTTAAATAGCACAGCAAGTCTATGGTGCTGCTCATACCCTAAATTCTGCACCTAAGCCAAGGCATGAGTAGTTCAGAGTTGAAAATGTTTGGTCTGTCGTGATCCTTATGTGTACAAGAAGAAGGACTGAAACATGGTCAGAAAAAACATTCAGCCTCTTTGTTTTCCGACAGAAAAACACGAACTTCCTAGGATCTGAACAAGAAGCAGCAGTTAGATGACCATAGTGCCTGTGAACCCAGAAGCATCTGACTCATCTTGTGAGAGAAATGACCTTCGTGAGCTATCTAATGGCCTCACTAGATGTGAGAAAGGAAAACATGGAAGAGATGCTAAGAAAGAATTCCGAGCCCCACAGCAGCCTATGTGTGGCTTGGAGCAGGAGCTGAGCCCTGAGCTGACCTGCTTTTTCTGGGATGAAGCCCAGGGATAGGAAGTATTTCAGGGTATGTGAGGGGCAGGTGCCTTTGTGGTTGGGAAGGGGCATGTTCAAGACTTAGCTGTGATCTTAGCAGAACTTACAGAGTGACCATAAAGCAGGTAGTATTTACAGGGATATGGAGGAAATAAGCCCTATGTTCATCATTGAAGGCCTTACTAGTTCAAGCTATACTTGTCAAGCTAGACAAAGATGCCTGAGCCACTTTAGGACACTGCACAGGGTCAGTGACACAGGAGGCCAAGGACCCAAGAATCCACTGATGGGTGCTTCAGTGAGAGGTTATTACTTTATTGCCATTTCTTGAGTCCATGCACCTCAATTTAAAGCCCTTAGGTTTATAGGTTTTGAGTTATCATCTGAAATTCTCAAAAGGGAGCATTATTGCTTTAAGGCTGAATGGATATTTCTTTAAGCTGGTAACTTGTTGTCTAATACTAGTGTTATTTGCAAAATAAACCTTTGACTCAAAACTCAGTATAAGTAGTGGGCCTAGAAGTTTCCAATAGCAGTTTGTTACTTTTAGTTTGGTTTCCATAAAAAATCAGAGCAATGGCCTCCAAGCTGATGGTTTAGTTAGAAAATGTCTTTAAGGAACAGAAAAGCGGGAACAAAAGAGTGGAAGAGAGAAGGAGAAAAAGATCAAAACAAATGTACATTATCATCTTGGAAAAAAACTCAATCCTATCAAAACTTCCCCTAAGTGTACTATAATATTGACCACAGAAGAGATCAACCTCCATGATGAGTGAAAGATTGTCAAGTCCATCTCTCTTCCAGGCTGTACAATCCTGAGTGCTGAGCAAATCTAAGCATTAGAGTCTCAGACTACATGAGTCTCAGCCACCGAAGAAAGCTTGGGGGAAAGCTTAGAAATATCTGGCACAACTGAAGTAAGGTGCTGTCAGGTGCATTTGCACGAAGTATTCTGCCAAGGCAGGAGCAGGAGTGAAACATGGACTTCAGGGGCAGGCCACAAGAGGGATTCCTAGACAGATTTAGCATTTTCAAAATCACATTCACAGGCCAATTTATGAAGATGACACTATGTAATTTGGTAAAGGACCAAATAGGCACAGGCATAATAATATTTAAACGTTGAGAAGGCCTTTATCCTGAGATGAATGTGTTTATCTTGGTTAGTCTAAAATGCTTTGTATAGCAGAGATTGGGAGTAGATAACTGTTGGTTGAAGGTGTGTTCTTATTGCAATGATTTTCTTGTTTGGGAGGGAGTAGAGAGTAGTTCTAGTACTAAGTTAATTAAGAGAATGATTGCAGAAGATAGCACTTCACAGAAAGATTTGAACAGGCTTATCAGCAATATTTTTCGCATGGTTTGCAATCAGATTCCAGATGAAGAGTGTGGATCTTATCATGAACTAATGGCACTCAGAAGCTGAGGCTATCAAATTATCATCAGGAGTGCTATGTGTGAGATATAAACTTGTAACCATGAAGACAAAATTGTACAGTTATATTCTGAAAGTTAAATTCAACTTTCAGCAGGTAAACGAATCACACTATTCATTTTCTTTCTATAGGACACCTGTGATTCAAGTGATGTTTAAAAATGTACCTCAGTGCCCCACCTGCTGCCTTGTCTAATTTAAATGTGGTTTAGTAGAATTCACTGGGGGAGAAAAGAAAAAACAAGAAAAGAAAATCAAATGAGCTCCTTCAGCTACATTTAAATAGTGCTGAATACTGATCCCACGTTATGTTGCTAACCCAGCAAGAACACTGATCAATATTGCACAAGACCAAATGCAGTAGACTTGAAGCAAAATGCCATTTCAGAATACTTGATCATTTTTGCCAACTTTATGCAGCACTCAAAATGGTAAATATTTCATATATCTCAGATATAGGAATGTTCTTCTTGAGCAATGAGGATAACCGAAAACTCCAAGAAAATTTCAAAGTTGAAAAATTCATTGAAAACTGAGCATCAAAAAGACAAAAGTAGGTAGCTACTTCCTCATGTGCAACTGTTTCTCTTACTTTTAGTGACATAGAAATTAAACCAATGTCTACATAACTTTTATGGCTATATGGTTTAGAAATGATTCCACATAATTGTGTACCACAGCACCATAAATCAAAACTTTTATTACAATAAACTTACATTCAATTAATCACTGGCATTTTAAAAATAGAATTTCAGTAATACAGTGGATCCTCAAGTTATGACTGGCTTCACATATAAACAGCTTGGGTTTTAATCAGAATTTTAGTTTTAACTTACCACCAAAGTCTTGAGACCTGACCCAAATGCCAGTCTTTCCTGTAAGGGGTTAATTGAGAAATCCTGGGCCAGAGTCTCTCTAAGGACACTGAGATTTGCCTGAAGAAAGTGTGGCCTAAAATTATACAGGGAGAGACTTTGAAGGCTGTGTAGAGGAGCCTGAGCCTTCAACTGACCCTGTGATGACAATGTCACTATAGCAGAGTCCGTAGGCTTGCAGGTAGACAGTGGTGATGTTGAAGAATTGGAGGAGGAACATTCAGGGAAACTGTCTACACAGAAGCTTCAGCAGCTTCTGGCTGAGCAACAGAGAATGGCAGATGAAGAGCTTTCTGAAGGGGAGGGGGAGTATCAACAATCAGTGCAGTCAAGTTCTTCTGAAATAAAGGAAATCCTGAGAAACTGAACAGAGCTACAAACATTTGTAGAGACAACCCACCCAGAAAGAGAAAAAGTCAATCATTGCATTCACTTGCTTAATCACAATGTCATTTCATACTAAAGAACAGTGTTAAAGAAAGACAGAAACAAACAATCTTAAACCAGTTTTTAGTTCGGCGAAGTTTGAGACCTAGTGAGTCAAAAACAGGTCCTAAGGGACTACAGACTCTCCCAAGGAGAGAAAAGACACCAGAGAGCCAGGTCCGGTGTTCTTATGGAAGGGGACTCTGCTTCAAAACAATAACCACCTTCCATTTCATCCTCCCTGCAAGCCAGAGATGTCAATTTAGATGGAGAGTATAGTATGAAATTATTACTTCTGATAACATTTTATAATATTCTGGTGAATATACTAGAAAAATTATCGGTGTCTCTGATAAATTACACACATGATACAACCCTTATTATTATGAAAAGTTTAGTTAGGGGGTGCTTTGGGAGGTTCAGAATGCCTTATGGGTATTTCCATTACTTCTTATGGGAAAAATAGCCTTGGCTTATAACGAACTTGAATTACAACCAGCCCTCACAAATGAATTGAGTTCATAAGTTAAGGGTTTACTAATTTGTTAAGTCTTTGTAGTCAAAATGCATCATGCTTGTGACCAAATGGAAAATTCTTCAAATGTAGAGGACAGACCTTTCCTAGCTGGTGTATCTCATTACACAAATACATTCCAGCACGTATTACATAGGCTGTAATTCACTTTTCTTATACTGTAATACTAATTATATCTGTCTCACCATTGACTCCTTTTTCTCCATAACGACTTTCCATCTGATTTTTCACAGAAAGTTTTGCTTTTAAGTTGATATCTAGTTTTTAAATGATATTTAAAATATTAAATAAATTTCAGTAATTCTGCAAGACTGAAAAATTTATCACAGAGATATTGTTCAAGGAAATGGTTTATATCAGGCAGAAATAAAGTAAACTTGAGATTTATTTTGTATCTTTTTGACATGTCTTTTCTTCTTGTGCATTCATACCCCTTTAGTAGTTCATTAATTTAGAGGCTTCAATATGTTTTCTCCTCCTAGGAAAATAAAATATGATTCAGTTTCCAAAGGTTGAAAGTAATGCTATTTTATAAAAATTGGTAGGTACGTTTAATTTTTTTGTTTTGCTTTTACTTAGGTACTTTAAGTGGCATCACATTAAGTTGCTGTTCTGTTGGGAAATGCTAATTGCCTAGATTATTGAAATGTCAAGAATATTAGAACAGAATATTGTACTGAGTATATCTTAAATAATGTAAGAATCAAAAGAATGCCAATATGCCATTTCCATCCAACCTAGCATTCAGACTAAGGAAGGCATCAAAGAATTCAGTTTGTCACCTCAAATATAAAACTAAAAATTCACATGTGTACTTTAACATACCCACTGGATTCTCAGAGAATCATTATGACTATTCTCCAAAAATATTTTCTAATCCCAATTACATCCCAGTAGTTGTTGCTGCTATTGTTATTATTATTATTATTATTCCATATATTCTGACTGGTGATAATGTCTATATATTCTTTTCCTTTACTGATAGAAAATTATCTTTATGTTCAAGGCCTCTGGTATATTGTCCAGTGCCTAAAACAGTGAACAGCTAAATTCATTTCTTCCTGTGTGGGTGCTTGAGAGGTAGATTTTTTTGCTGTTTATTTCTGGAACATTGAGAAGAAAAGATCATACTTAGAAAGTTTACCTAAAGAGCCCCTTTAGCAACCTATTTAACTGAATGGTCTGCAACTGTTGCCTTACAATTTTTACCTAGATTTTTTGTTAATATCCCAAGCTTCAGCTCTAAATGTATAAAGGTTCTGCAGATCAATGAGTATTAGTTGGTACTAGTATGTTGGAGAAATTCCAGAAAGAAACCCAAATTCAATTTTCTTTAGTAATTTCCCTGCTTACAGATAAAGAACTGACAGCTAGCAGTTTTATCACATTTGGTGGAAAAGATATACAGTATTGCACACTCAGAGAACATAGATCTAACACCTTATAAATAATTTGCAAAAGCATAGAAGTTACAGATCACTGGTACATTTTTCTTGGAAACACCAAAAGTGTAAGAATAATCTTTACTCCATTTCTGCAGGTATGCAAAAGTCCTTTCCCGAAGGCTTAATAAATTGAATGAGTCCATGTCTAAAATGTGTAACAAAGCATCAGTTACTACATCATCACCACCATTAACATCATCATTGTGTCTGTCATTTAATGAGGATCTACCACTTAAGTGGAGTTCCAAGCATTCTATTTGCAGCAACATTTTTAAACTCCTACAAAAAAAGCCCTTTGAAGTAAATACTCCTCTTGCATTAATGAGATTTCTGTCGCTATAACAAAATATCTGAGAACAACAACTCAAAGGATGAAAGATTAATTTTAGCTCACAATTGCAGAGATTTCTGTCTATGGGTCTGTGATGAAGAAGAACATCATGGTGGAGAGGGATTGTCAGAGCAAATCAGCTCACCTTTTGGTAGTAAGCAAAATGAGAGAGAGAGAGAGAGAGAGAGAGGCAGCAAGACAGAGACAGACATAGAGACAGTGAAACAGAGAATAAATGCTGATAGATTTTGTCCTTGTTCCTCCACCCCATTGAATACTGCATCCCCATTCAGGGTAAGCCTCTCCTATCAATTTGGTGTCGCACTTGTCAATCCTCCATGGTGACAACACACCAAAATGTGTGCTTTACTAATTTCCTAAGCATTTCAATGAAGTAATCACGATGAACTGTATCCACAGTACGAAGATTATGTCCTCAAAAATAATTGCAATTAGGGTCAGGGATTTAGCTCAGTGGTGCCGCCACCTGCCTCGCAAGTACAGGGTCCTGAGTTTGATCCCTGGCACCAAAAAAAAAAAAAATGATAATGATAATAATAATAATTGCAAGTAAATACTTAAGTAGATAATAGATAGCTAAACTGACAATTGATATTATAAATCTAGATAGATATTAAATGGAGAAATTGAAAGTAAACTACCTAGAGGATGTCAAGTAATAGAACATTTTAGGCTGCTGAACATGACAGCTAAGAGCTTCTGCCCACATATATTACATATACAAAGGACTTCATTTTTATAATATGTAGAGTGACATAGTAGACACTAAAGGGGAGAGCTTGCAAAGTTAGTAACAGTGACTCTGCAGTGAAGTAATTTCTCCCATTTCTACTACAACACTCCATCTACTGCTTTAGAATCTGAGGATCCAACACTAAAGCTTAAAAAATCTAATTGGGCTTAGAATACATTTGGGTTTCAGAATTAACTCCAATGTTTCTCAGAAAGATCTCTCTCTACAGTTTGATGTGATGAAATATATATTTTCTTATAATATGATAATATCTGAGTTAAATATCAAAAACTCAAACAATTTTAACATATACCTACTATATGTCAAAAAGCATGTTCTTATATTAAAATGTAATGCAAACCTTCTGGAAAAAATTGAATGCAAGTAAATGGATTAAATTGTCAATACCCACATTATAGGCAACACATTCAAGTAGAAACTATAAAAATGTTCTCAGAATAAGTATTGTCAGGTGCATTTAGGAGTAAAATGAATTGAAATATCCAATTGGATAACCATGTCACAAAGTATCACATGACAAATAGCAAATTGTAAAAAGACTTGAGTTTCTTAGCTGATAGTTTCATCTCTCATTAGATTGACAAAGCAGCAGTGTATTTGCTATTTTAAACCTAACTGTGACCAATGATGAAATGAACTTGAACGATCTTGAGAAAAAGTGACCATTGTGAGGGTGAAGACTGTGAAAAGCAAAGAAAATCTAGAAACATTCTTGGTTTTGTAGAACTTATGTGGGAAATATGACTTCACATGACTGTGACCTATGCTAATTATTTCGCCAAGTTGTATATCCCCTTTCTTTACTGGCATTTTTATTATATTCTGAGTGGTTATGTAGAAAAACCATAGCAGAAATATTGTATGATTGTCCTCACTTTGAAACTAAATTATACTTAAACTGTCTCAGAAATGTAGATCATCCATTATGTTTACTTTAAAAAACCTATTTAACCTTAGTAGCTAGGACAAAGTAGCAGCCTCTTTCATACTAAGCATCTAACAAATCATCTAACATTTTTAAGTGCCTAGTTTATGCTAAGAAATTACTGTAGCTAAAAATATTATTTGATTATTCGCTATCCTTTTTCCAACTGAGTAATAGTTCTTCGACTTTTCCTCATTTAAATAATAAACATATAAATGAAATATTGTACTTGTAAATGTATATTTTCTTCCAATCCTGTTTTATATATTCAACCATAGTTAATTATTTTGTCCATAAATGCTTTTATATGGCACGATTTGTTCCTAATGCCTTAGTTTTCCTCTTCAGTCACACAGCTGGAGTGGAACATAGAGCCTCCATGGAGCACATCTCTCTGGGTGAACATTTTTAAAAAAATCACAACTAGTAGACAAAAAGCCATTTCCTCTAGTCAGGCTGTGGTTATCTTGATCTAGCATGACAAATTGGTGTTCCCAGAGTGCCCACAAAGTAATCAGACTGTGACAAATGGTTTACTTATAGCAATTTGTTTCCATTTTACTGAAAATTTCCTGTCTTAAAAAAATAAAAAAGATTTTTAATGGTATTTGAGTGAGCTATTTGAAATGGCCAGAGCTGGAATCTAGAATCATTGTACTCACCCATGAGATGTGACCAGAAACTGTCTTCCTGGGTCATGGATTACCAGAAGGAAGGCACTCCTCAGCCTGCTGGTAACAAGACTGAGTGACCCTAGGCATGACTTCACAGCTCCACTCAGAAAATTTACTAAGTACAGCACCTTAGGATTCTGTTTACATCCCAAACTATAGGTCAATGGTCATTTAGCTTGGCATAATTTATCTTCTTTAAGTTTCTATCTCAAACCTGCAAAGTCTTATCTTGCTGCAGGGAAAGAATGTCCATTTGAGCTTGCATTTTCTATACCCCAATTCCCATTCTGGAATGGTATTTATATATCCCTGCCTTTCTCTACTGATTTTTAATCACATCCTCCTTTTCTTATCCATGGAGACTCACAAACTAATTCTTCCTTTAGCCCAACTGACCTACTTTCTGCTCAGTGCTGTCTTTTATCTCTTTCCCACTGCAATAATTGTGTAGCTAGAGGGCCTTCAAGATATGGCCACCATGTTTCTGGAAAAGAGAGACTTCCATTCTCAATACTTTTTTCATGAAGTATTCAGAGGTAGTACTGTGCTGGGTAGACAAGTAAAGCGATGTGCCTGTGTTATCCATTACACCCTGTGAGGTCAGTTTTATTCTCCCTCTTATTTAAGTAAAGGTGACTAAGAAAGAAGAGACACATTATTAGAGAAGTATCTGTGAAGTCCGCTAGTCCACTTTCTCAAGAACATGAGTTATATTTTTCTCTCAATTCAGAGGTAAGCTGAGGCATTTGTCCTCTTCCATTGGCCTGCATTGTGCACTAACAAAATGGACACCAAAATTGTGGGAGAAATATCAGTATGTTGATAGCAAAACAATTAATTATATAGATACTGAATTAAAAAGAAAGGAGATGAATTCTGAAAGCCATTACACTATTAAATTTCAATTCACACACATTTAAAGCCACTTGCATTACTCTATACATACTTGCTACTTTTACTTTGCATTACTCCTTTAATTTTATTGTTTCTTTTCATCTAAATATATAATGAAACAGAAGTCTAAGCAAAAAATCAATGAGTTTTATTTTATGTAATATTTCCCCATAGGTGTAGTTATTGTGTTTACATTGTAATTTCCATATGCCAGTAGCATTTTCCAATACTTATTGGATTTTTTTTGAAATTTATACCAAAGCATTTCAATTAAGTAAAAATTAAATCAGTCACAATTCATAATCTCTTTCTCACGTTATGCTTTATTTTGTGGAGTCTTTTCTTCTCCAAGTATTTTGCTTCCCTCTTCATGATGACATTATTTATTACTCTTAATACATGCTATTTGTCTCACATTTGTTACTTTCAGATTTTAAGAAAGGTCTTTGAGATATATGCAAAAATTTTGTAATGAAAAAGGCTATTTGGTTTATTTTAATAATAATAAAATTTTATATTTCTTTCCCTTTAAGTGAAGTAAGAATTAGATATAAATGTTTCACACAGATCTCAATGTAAACAACTCATGATCTATTTAGTCACAAACCCCTTGGTCAAATACCATTGCTAAAATGATTGTATTTCCATTTTTCCTAGACTGAAAACTAATCTACAAATCAAAATAATAAAGGCATGTTCATTGTTCACAGAAACTAGTAATTAGACACACAAACTGATATATGTGTAAGAAATATATAAAAATGATTTTTATAATCTGCCTTGATTTCAATATTAACTCAAATATTGCCTTTTATGTGTGTGTTGGTGATACTAGGGACTGAACCTAGGACAGTGCACTGAGCTAAATACCCATCCCTGCTTGTTTGATTGTTTGTTTTAAACAGGGTCTTTCCAAATTGCTGAGTTGTCCAGCTAGGCTTGCAATCCTCCTGCCTCAACTTATCAGAATGCTGGTATTACAGGCCTCACCACCCTGCTGTCTTCCTGCCTGATTTTGAACATAGTATTATATGTGGACTTTGTATTTATCATCAAGGAACATATTCATAAGCTGTTTTTGTTTATACCTTCTAAGTAACTGACCTTTGTGCTATATTTAATGAGTTTTGGAAAATTTTTCTACTTCTTAAAAAACTAATAAGAATGTGTTCTTGTTTGAGTTTGTTTTCCCAACATGACTTTGTCATCAAACCCAGTATCAAGGAAACTTAGTCCATTTTTTGGCCTCTACATCTGCATATCACTGACTTAGAAATCTATAATGAGCAAAGGATTCTTGACTCATAGTTCTAGAGGGTAGGAAGTCCTATATCCTCATTATAGTGGGCAATCATGATGGTAATAAATTCACCTATACCTGTCTTCACTCTCATGATTAGCTACTAACTCAAATTCAAGGTCCTTTGATCACTTAACCTCTCACTTAATATCAAATTATATAATTGTCTTCTCCAATCTAGTTTCCTCTTTCACAATTGGCTTTCTCCTATTTGACAGTGGCTGCTAGAGCCCATAGGCCTTTACCATATTGCTCTGTATCTCTAATCTCTTCAAGAAGGATCCTACCACTTATTTACTTGTTTGGAGTCTGAATCTTCTCAGAAAGTAGCTCTTTTCTTATAGCCCAGTTGATTACAAGCTTTTTATTATTCTGCATCCCAAAAACATGATGGCTTAGAGGTGGTGTTGGTAATTTTTCAGCTACTAAATATTTTTTTATCCTAAAGCAAATAAAAGTCACCTATACTTTACATTTGATGGTTTGGGTTGATGTCATCCTCTGTAATGTGCTCTACCTTTTTTCACACACTGTAGACCTTGAGATGTGACTCTCAGTCTTCTTCACTTCTACAGTGAAATCAGTCATCATCCGGTGAAAATTTCAACATGGGGATGGCCCTTCCAACAAATAGCTTCAAAACAATTCAACATAAATGTTAACATCCCATTCCCATTCCAGTACTCTCAACCACTGCTGCAGAAATACCGTGGGCTTCATCTCTCAGTTCCTTTGCATGAAATTTTAAAATTCAAACCATTATTATTCTGCCAAATCTCTTGCTCTTTGGGGTCTTTCATTCTTGTTTTGGTTTTTTCATTCATGGAAAGTTCTGGATTCCTTTTCCTGTCATTTACAGTCTGTCACCCATCTCATAGCTTAATTTTTTTTTGGCTGACACCTTGGTAGTTCATTTTAGCAATTTATTTTCTGCCACTTTCCTAACAATCTCATTCCTTCACCTCTCATGAAGGCTTCCCAATAACCTGTCCTGTATTAGTCCAACCAGCCATCTCATTTGTTAGACCCAGGTTTCTGAATTCTGTTAGAGATAATAAAACAATTGTATGTCTCTGTATCAGCTACATGGTCTCTAGATGAGTTTTTAACCAAACTCAGCAATTCTTCAAGTCCCTGGTTCTGTTCTCCCTCCAGTTTCTCATATTGACAATTTCTAAATTAATAATTATACTCTTTCTCTTCCACTACTGTTTTGCTCATTGTCAAGCAGCTGCCTTGACTCTTAATTGAGATATTTTTCAGGCTATTTCATATTGTACTTCCTTAATTTCACACATCCATATTCACAAATGTGATGTTACCATATTTTAGGCATATTACATCTGATCTTTTCCTCTTTTATTTCCATATCCTGCTCCATCATTGATGACCAGCGGCTTCATTCTCTCTTTCCTCAAGAGTGATTTTAATTAATGTGTTAAAAGAAGTTGCCTTCCTTTTGTTAATCTTTATTTTTATTGGTATGTGTTTGCAGTATGGGGCAATTGTACTCACTGTGGGGAGCAGGTGCATTGACATAACACATCTCAGTTCTTTCTGGGTCCCATTCCCCCTTCCTCCCACTCCCTCCCTCCTTTCCTTGGTCCCCTTTAAGTTTTAAAGTTGAGATAAATGAAGACATTATGGTAAATATTTTCAAAAGCCACATTTTCTTTCTTAACTTAAGAGAGAAAGAGCTTTTGTTCTATAGCTATTAAAGCATCTTTCAAAAATGAAGAAGTAAAAATTGTTTTCACAAAAATTAAAACTTGGGAGACTTGATCATCAAAAATTTTCCTTCCATAAAGTTTTTATTGGAAAATGACCCTGAATGGAAGAACAGAGCTGCAAGAAAGAACAAAGAACTAAAAATGATGTTTGGTATTTGAATATAATTAACAACTGCTTAAAACAACACCATTAATAAAAATGCCTTGTGGTATTTGTAACATACGTAAAGATATGATAACGGCATAAAAACTTGGAAAGGGTTAAATGAGTTAAAGTAGTAAATTTCTACAGCAGTCAAAAATAATAAAAGTTCTAATTTCTAGGAGATTATAGTTCATTAAGAATAGTGTAATTTCTAGGGAAATCATTAAAAGATAATAAAAATTTAATTTTTTACTAAAAATGTGTAGAGAATATGAGTAATAATAATAATAAAATATTGATCAGTGTAAAAGAAAAGAAAAACAATGGATTAGAAAATAAATAAAATTTTATTATTAGACTCGAACAATTTAATGACCTTCAAATGACTAAAGAATCCAAATAAAAGACTGGTTAATAAAACATATCTAATGAAGAGTAGCAAAATATATTACTCCAAACTATGCCCCTTTGACATAGGATCATTTTGTACTGGAAGCAATTAAGAAGCCAGTACCATGTTAGGAAGACTCTTTATTCTCCCAATGTTTTCTTAAATCCAGGATTTAAATTTACAAAGGTGTTTCTCTTCCCCTTTCTACCAGGAAGGAGAAAAGTTAATCACCAGAGACACCGGTGACACCTGGAGGTGGCACCACAGAAATCTACAAAATGAACTACTAACCACTACCATTATTTACCCATATATTTGCCCTCCATTAATTTTGCCAAGAAATTTTGTGGTTCTGGCCTACAAAGGGAAAAAAATAATTTGTTTGAAATCTTCAACATAACAAATTGAGTTCACTGAGTGTTATGTCTGAATTTTCAATTTTACTGTGCATCAATCAAATACAGTCCAAAAAATGGTCTCACAATTCTTGTCAGCTTCAGTACCAACATCAGATATGCAACCCAACAGGCAAAACACCCAGGAACCATTGAATGGTAGTAAAGATGACCCTCATGCATCTAGGTTGCTTGAAATAATGCTCAGCAGTCCAATGTTTGGATTAGCATCAAAAGAAAAATGGAAGATGTTATAAAATTTGATTTTTGAAAAGTTCAATGATAACCACAGGTAGTTCCAAATGTTTATGGAACTTTAAACTGTGTGCACCAGTTTTTGACATTGCCATTTACTTCAGCCCAGTGCCTACCTCAGGCCACACTCAGAGCTTTCAAGTATCCTAAAGATAGATCCAACTCTTCAAAGCATTAGGAGAAAAAAACAATATTTCCTGAAACCTTCAATGGGAGGCAGAGAAGAAATTTACATAAAGCATAAGGAAGAAATTTAATTAGATTTCCTTTTGACAATCTATTTTCCCAAAAAATGTTCATCTTCCCTTTGGTTTTCTCATCTATTTCCTTTCTTTTTTTTCTTTTTTCCTCTCTTCCCACAAACTACACAATCCCTTTAGCAATTCAATTGCATGCTCAGCTCAAGACATCGCCATCCCCATTGAGCTGAGCAATGCTACTTCAAGTATGTGTGTAACCCCTCTCAGTTCATCTGTATTTTGAATCATGAAAGTTTCTCAAATAGAAAACTAAGGCACCAGGGTCTGAAAAGACTGTCCCCATGTTTATATCAAATATTGATTAAGTTAAAATTGAAAGTTTGACCCAGTTCCTTTGATACTGTCTGCCCTTTTCATCACTCAATAGCTCTTTATACAAAGCATTATGATAGATGCTGAGATAAGATAAGAAACACAGTGTATGATCATGTTTATATGTGGAATCTGAAAAGTTGTGACTTAAAGAGTAGAATGATGGTTATCATAGGTGACTGAGGGGGAGTGAACCAAAAGGTTCAGATCTAAAGTGTCTTCCCAAAGTCTCATGTGTTCAAGTTATAGCTTCAGCCAACTGATTAGCTCAGGAGGGTATGACTCTCATCAGTAGATTGGAGCACTGATGAGTTCATAGCTGAATGTGCTGTTAGGAGATGGGGCCCACTTGGAAGAGGTGGACCAGGGGAGCATGACCTGGCATGATATATTCTTGTCCTAGCTCTTCCCTTCCCTCTTAGCTTTCTGGCAGCCATGGAGTCAGCAGCTTTCCTCCGTGCCCTTCTGCCATGCCATTTCTGCCTTGGAGGCAGCCAAACATGCACTAAACCTCTGAAACCATGAGCCAAAACCAACCTTTCTCAGTAAATTTGCAGGTGCTGGGTATTTGTCTCAGGGACAGGAAAGTGACTAACACAAAGGGAAAGGGAGCTGTTGGTCAAAAAATAGAAAGTTTCAGATAGGAAGAATGAGTTTTGAGATCTGTCACACAGTAGGGTGATTAGTCAATAATCATGTTTTGCATTTGTCAAAATAACTAAGACAGGAAGTTTCAGATGACTTGCCCCAAAAAAGATAGGTAACTAAGGTGATAGCTATGTTAGTTTGATGTAATTATTCTGTATCATATATGTGTGTGTGTGACCTGATAGCCTATAAATGTACAGAATTATGATTTGTCAACTAAAATAATAGCCATAGAAAATTTTAAAAATATTTCTTGTTTTGAAGTGGTTGTGAAAGGGAAAGGCAAATTTAAGAATGACTATAATCTATCAGAAATATGAAGCAAGGTATAATAGAAGTGACACATCATTGAACCACAGAGAGAACATATAGTTATTATAAAAGAAATACAAGTGATGGATAAGAAACTCTTACAAAAGAGGAAGTCCTTGATCTGATGAACACACTGGGGTCGTATGGGTGGCAGTTATGCTTTTTGAATTCTTAAAATAATATTGATACGTGCTTTCTGATTTACATGTTCCAGTTTTATTTACATTCTAATTTAATAATTAAATTTGTCAAGTTACCTCAAAGTTTTATTTTCTTTTAATATCTAAGTGATATCCATTGCTCTTGAGAGCCACGCTGTGCCTTTAGAGCATGTGATACCTTACAACTTTATGACAACACTTAAGTGGACATAATGTGCCTTGAAATTCAACATTTGATTTTACATACTTATTCATGGCATTTAGCTGAACACCAATGTCTGAACTATGTAAATCCTTCAGTTGAACGAAATATTGATGTTAAATACCCAGAGAAACAAGTTATCAATCATTGATATAAAATCTATTTATCTCTTTCTTTGAGGCCTTTTATATTACTCAATATTGCTTTGAATCAAATGTAGTAATTGAATTTATTGTTTGGGGTCATACTGATATGATAACTCTTCTAGCTGTGATTGATAAAACATCAGAAAACACTTTTTTTTTTCAAACGAAATTGTTAGCTCACTTTTCCTCTTGAATGTTAAATCAAACACCAAATCCTCTCACTCCCACCACTGAAGTATCTCAAACTTCTCTACTTCTGATCCTTACTTCTACTAGTTTCATATATTTGCTAAAGAAAATTACCACAGCATTTTAAAGCAACACAAATTTATTTTTTTCTAGTTCTAGAGGTGAAAAGTCTAAAATGAGCCTCACTGTGCTCGCTTTGGCAGCACATATACTGAAATGAGCCTCATTAGACCGAAATCAAGATGTCAACATGATTACACTCCTCCTAGACTCACTGGGGGAGGTACAGATCCTTTGCCTTTCCAGCACATAGAAGCTCTCTACATTCCTAACCCATGGCCCGCTTCCTTCATTTTCACAGTCAGCACTGTGGCATCTTCAACTCTCTGACTAGAATCTAACCTCTTTTTTGGCCTCCTTTTCACTTTAACCACTTAATCAGTTCAATTATTTAAATACAGGAGGGCCAAAAATTGCATATTTTTTCATGAATTTTGTAAGGCAATATAACAGGAAATATAAAAACAACAATTTTATCAAATTTATTGAATAATTTTTTGTTTATGGTGTATCTTAAACATTCAACACACAACACTATGTTACAATCTGGACAGTAGTATCTAGTCTCTTTCCAAATTCTTTTTGTATTATTGTCTTTCTTTGAATAATACACTTTACATTGTTGTCTTTGCCTTTCCTTTTACTCTGTGAGTGACATGATTTCCATAAAATATCTACCCACTAAATGTAATGATGAGGCTGTTGATGATGATTCTTTTGATTGGGATTTCATTATCCTGTATTTTTAAATTATTTGGTCTATTATACCTAATCTAAAAGGTAAGTGACTTTTTATACCCCCTTGTTTTTAAGAAATAACAAACACCTTCCATGTTGTTTGGTTCAGAAGGTGCATATATATTTTATAATAATATTTTTCCTTGTTTTTTGGTTATAGGATTAAATGTTGGTCAACTCTGCCAATACAACCCATAGAATTATTATACTCATTGACCACTATTGGAATATTTTTAGTTATGTTACCTCTTTCAAATTTTATCATTTCTGTATTATGAATAGTTAACAAAAGAGATATCTTTTTTGTCTTTCCATTTCATAACATAGGCTTTTCCTCTCTGATATGCTAACATTTCTTCCTTTTTCAATTTCTTCTTTTGCAGATCTTTTGGTCCTTCCTTCCTTTTCAGTTTCAGTGTTGCAAATATGTTTGTTTTGTATTGTAAAAGAATGTCACTGAGTTCTGGAGAAGTATACAAATTGTATCTAATCTACTTATGATAGGACTTTTTATAGATTGTAGCACAAAATTATAAGCTATTTTTCACAAATGAAAAACATGAATTACTAAAAGAAAATTACCAGAACTTATTATTAGATTTCACTAGCAAAAAATTAGCAAAGGCAAATACAACTCTCTAAATAAAAATGTATGCATAAAATAGTTGATATAAAACAAATCAACATACGATTGAATTTTGTGTGAATAAGAATTAGCTGGTTGTAATGACATCTGCCCAAGTGACAGGATAGTCGGGATGTAACAAATGTGCTGCCTGAGTAATACTTAGAGTAAACTCTTAAATGGTTAAAAACCCTGTTATTACATCAGGCCCACCCAAATAATGTAGAATTATCTTTTCATTTTAAAAACAGCTGATTACCAACCTTAATTACATCTGCAACTATAATTCCCTTACCATGTATCTTAATCTACTTTCTGTTGTGAATAACAAAATTCCACAGATAAGGGAAAGTTACACAGAAAAGAGTTGTATTTTAGCTCTTGGCTCTGGTCCCAGGGTTTTCATCTGCCAATGGCCTTCTTGCTGGCTAAGTTCTGAGACAGTGCAAGGCAAAGGCATCACATGGTAGGAGACAGAGAGGGCGTGCATGTATGTGATCTCTCTCTCTCTCAACACACAGTATTTAATCATGAGGTCCCCATCCTGATGATCTTATATAATTCAAATTACACCCCAAAGGCCCCATCTAACTACCATAGGCAGATTAAAGTTCCAATCTCTTAATATACCATATTCAACTGTGGAATATTGTAACATTATTTACTCACAGGTTCTGCGAATCAGGATGTGACTGTCATTCATGGGCCATTATTCCATCTAGCTCATGACCTTCTGGCCACTGTCAGCCCTACCTTGAGTTACTGCAAGTTTATTTCCCTTGGTCTCTGTGACTATATTCCTCTCTGCTTCCATCCATTCAGTATGCTGCTGACAGAATGATCTGAACATGATCTGGTCTTACCTTGACACTAATGCAAATTCATTAACATGAATCCCAAGGCCATATATAATCTCAAGTTATTCAAATTCTCATTTTCCTCTGATCACTCCTCCTGCCCTTGTATCATATACTGTCTCTTAACATACTGACTTTCAGATCCCTGAAGAAGTAACATTTTCCTTGTCCTTTACATATGATTTCCTTTGCCTAGAACATGCTTCCCTCTTCTTTTATGTTGGCTAAATCCTCATCTTTCATATCACAATCTAGAAGGCAGTTGCTGCAAACATCTTTTTCTGGCCACTTCCCAAACACAGACAACCATCCAGAATTTAGGCATTCCTTACACATGATCCTTTAGAGCTCTGCACTGTTAACATAAGAATAATGTGTAATAATTTTCTTGTCTACATTCTAGACTACATGATAAGCTCTAAAAAGGCAGAGATTCTGTGTCTCTTATTCGTATTCAAATATTCTCTTATCTCTGCTCCCTGGACCAACTTTGGCATGTAATAGGTGCTGAGTAGTAACTGTTTCTTGATTACATGGCAGCATTTAGGAGGAAGAAGATTGGATGATTCTAAGAAAAAACAGGACTTAACTCACTCAAAAGTAAAATAATTCTGGATAAGCCTCAGTGTGTCAACTGTGACCCTGACAAAAGGGAGTGTAACAGACTCCTCTCTTCCAAAATTTCATTTAATGATTACTTTATTGGTCCTTGAGTAAACAATTAAATTCATACAAACTCTCAGTTCATCTCACATCATTTATAAGTAGCCAACATCATTTATAAATTAGGAATTTAGAACCATTTGGGGAGGTACTATGCTCACAATGTGCAAGTCAACATTTACCCTATGTGTACAAGCACTGAACTAGGACTGTCTGGTACATGTGCAAGCATCAACATCTTTGTAGGCAAACCACTGGACACAGTTGTTTTGATGACAACATCCTGCCTGAGAGTGTTTTGATGATAACACCAGTGTCAGTGTCAGGAACCCCATGGGAAACTGTGAGTAACTTTTGTCACAGTTGAGATTCAGACATATAATAGCCTTGCCAATGATAGAATAGTAGGATGTGAAATGAGCAGACAAAAAGACCAGTAGTGTGGGCAGCCCACATGCTTAAGAGGGCAGTGATTCCAAGTGTTACATGAAGCTTTTTCTGACAATCTATCAGCCTGATCCTCTGTTCTACTCTCTGCCTACTGGTATGCTGCTCAGGATGTAGACATCTGTCATATAGAGCCAAAAAGTTTTTGACAGGTGACTCCATGTGAAGGAGCTGGTCACAAAAGGCATTCCTGTTAGCCACACCAGAAAAGCTCCCAGAGGCTGGAGTGTGACAGGGTAGCACCAGGGCTCACAGCCACCTCCAGGGCTTCATGGACATCTGAAGTCTGGAAGTTGACAGTGAACCAGAAAGCAACAAGTTAGAGGACAAAATTTAAAGGGTCAAAGAGAAAGCCAGAGTAAAATACAAAAAGACAGTGGTATCATAAGGGATGGACAGAGCTGTGAGTGTGTGGAAATGAAAGTAACCTATTTTCCCTTCTTTTCTGATTTTGATTACCACACACATGAATACATTGATCCAGGGACTACTAAAGAGAAAGGGGCAATAATAAGACTGGAATAACCAATTATTGCTATTGAATACATTAATAATACCTCTCATTAACTGCTTTCCACAATCACACAAGGTTGAAACTACAGCTATGAAGCTGATTTTTTTATTGGATGAGATAAATTATACTTAGGTAAAGAAACTAAGGAATAAAAATGACCTCCAAATAAGCAGAGACTCAAAGCAACTGACCATCAACATTTGTTTTAATATATTCTCTGTCTTTTGTAGATACATATTGCAAATGGAAAAGAGTGTAATCATGGCTATTTCCTTTACATATTTCATGAGACAGTCCAGTAAGTGTGTGTGTGTGTGTGTGTGTGTGTGTGTGTGTGCATGTGTAGCTGAGAAAAGAAAATAGAACAGGAATTGTCATTATGTTGTTTTCAGGGTGGAAGCAGGTCTTGAGGATTTTTTTTCCCTTGGACATTCCAGCCATCCTAACTTCAGCATTAAGGTGAAAAATATACTATGCACATTAACAGATGTCCAAGCTGGGAAAAAAAAAATTTTGGTGAAATTTTCCCATGGGCACTAGAGCCATGGGCATTGTATACAAATACTATTCAGTGTCAGGCATACAGCACTCCTCTTGTGATACAAAACTGCTGGTCAGGCTATGCTAGTGAGCAGTCTTGCAGGACCAGCTTCTCGCTACACAGGAGGACTCTCCAGGGAGCCACTAGCCTTCGGGTCAGCACATGCACCCAAAGTTAGTCCTCAAATTGAGAGTCTCCTGGACTCTGCCCCTGAGAAAGGCATCGGTTCTTACCCTGTAGATATTCTCCAAATGTAAAAAGTGACCTGGAGACTTTGAGGTTAGCCTCATTTTTCAGTGTGCTTTTCACACTTCCAAAAGTAGCCACAGGACCAGCTCACTCACCCCTTGAAGTTGACTGCATTTCCTTTCTTTGGGGCTGCCTGGGTTTTGTCTTTGAAGTTTAAACCTGGGAGCAGTTATCTGCCAGCCAAGATAAGCACTCCCAGAGCTTTCACAGGCGGCCGGGCTAACAAAGGAGGGATAAGACCTCTGAGTGCGCTTTGCCATCTTCCAACTCACAGTGGAAATGAGAGTAATCAACGTTCTTTCCACAGGGTGCTCCAAGAGTGAATCCAATCAAATTAAAAGAAAGTCAAAGAGAAAAGATAAAATAGCTTCAAAAGAGAGCCCACAGCTGTAGACTTGCCTGCCAATCAGCAGGAGTCATAAGCCAATCAGAGTTAAAGTAAAAAATAGTTTGAAAAAAAACACATTTGAATCATTGCATTTCACCAGAATAGAGAAAGGAAGAAAAAGCTAGTCAGCTGGTACAAGGTGCAGAAAAAGGCTGATAATCATTTGGTACATCTAAGCACATCAATGAAGCTTACACATGCCCATATGAATTGGAAGGATTTCTCAGGTTCCAGCCATGATTTTGGCACTCTTGTAGGCTACTGTCTGTGATCTCATAAAGTTAGTATAACCTAGAGGGGCAGGCATAATGAGTTCAGTTTTATGCTTCTTTCCCACTCACTAGTAAATGAATGCCCTTGCCATCTTAAGAAGACAATTAAATGTTTATGTCCCTAAAAATAAGAATTTTGTATGTGTTTCAAAAAGCAGCATTGGAAGAAGAATTTGCCAGACAATACTACTGAGTCTTATGTCCAAGAAAAAATAGGCTTATTAGAAAAAACAGCTGGACAACATATGATAAGGAAATAAATGAAGATTAGATGACCTCAGATATGCCTATACCAGACAAAAATGATTATCTTCCTGAAATGAGATGAGTGAGATTTTTGGAAAGTTTCTATGTTAGGAACCAGGGACTGACTGGCATGCAATATCATCAATGGGGGGATTTAACAGGAAGGACAATGTTGTAACACAATGGAGGCATTGACAATACTTCAAAAAAATCTATGCCATATCTGAAGTCAGTGGGAAGCACCAGAATCTTTGTACCCTCTTGGATTAGCACAACCTGTCCTAAGGAAGAAAAGCAAAGATAATAGTCTGCTACCAAACTAGAACCTTTTTTTTTCCTGGAAATGTGGTAAGGAGGAATGATGGCTTTCTACAGATGCCCATACCCTTATCTCCAGAAACTGTGATTACGTCACCTTATGTGAAAATAGGACTTTGAAGGTTTGATTAAGTGTCTTGACATAGGGAAATAACTGTGGATTATCTAGTTGAGTCAAATATAACCACAAATGGTGTCTTAGGAAGAAGGTAGGACATTAGAAGTTGTGATGACAATAACTGAGGTCAGACAGAGGCAGGCAAAAAGGTTACATTGCTAACTTTGAAGATGGAATAAACAGCCACAAGCCAAGGATTACTTGTGGCTCTAGAAGCTAGAAAAGGCAGAGAGACGGATTCTACTCAGTAGGAGCACAGCCCTGTTAACACATTTTGGATATTGGCACTCCAAAACTGTAAGAGAAAAAAAAAATGTTGTTTTAAGGCATTAAGTTTGTGATTATGTGTTATATTAGAAATAGAAATTAATATAGTCATCTTTCAAAACCATTGTTCTTATGTAATCTATAGTATAGAATAATTTGCCCTATTAGAAATAACAGACCATATATACATTCAGAGACACATGGCTAGAGCTGATATAAAACTAACAATGAGTGAATATCACAAGAAAAGAACAAGCCTATAGTTCAATATATATTATAAAACATTACTACATATTTTAAGAATATGCATATCCAAAACACCAATGAAATTGCTGTTGGTGAAGGAGAAATCATGGGACTAGTAAGAGAATGGAATAAAAGGTACTCAGTCAATCAATTAATCACAAATATGATTATCCCCCTTTCTCATGTTCAATTTCAAACATTTTAAATAGAAAAGATTAAAAACATGTTTAGTTTACTCACTATATTTTAAAAAGGGAATTTAAACTTTATCTTACCATAGTAGCATACACATGCACACACGCGCGCACACACACCCACACATGCTCAGATTATATATAGAAGGACTTGACACCAAATTCAAAACCTGGAAGAAATCACAATTCTTTCTTCATAAGAAAGTGATCTTAACAACTGATTAATTCCAGCAAACACACTACCAGGGTGAATTACCATACTTTATGGCTAAGAAATGCTAGTAAAAATTTAGTTTACCATATTGGAACATGTTGCTGTTAGTTGTTTGTCTAATCATTACTGTTGATATGATTGCTTCATGTGATACTTTCTCACATCCTCAGATTTTCCTTTTGAAAATGAAATTCACCATTGACCATTTTGTAAAAGTAACAATGACTCCACCAGAGAAATTTTCCTTAGCCTCATTGTGATTTAGATTTTAACAAAGGAAATCAGATTGAAATTTGAGGTGTAGTAAATTCTGTCCCACAAATCAACCTGATGACAATTTGTAAGTGTCCCGTGAATTCACATGCAAGTAATAATAATAAAATAGCAAGAAAGAGGAAGATAGACACAAAGACATAGAGACAGAAGCCTAGATCTCAAATCCAAAGTATTATTTAAAATCATTAAAGTAATCAAAGCAATAAATATTTTATATATCTTATCTATTCTGTACTTGTTGAACATAAAATTGAAGGAAATCTAGATGAAATAAGAAAGAATATACATCTTCTAGATTTTTTAAAAAATCTTTTCCAAAAGCAATAATTATATTTTCAAAGGGAGGTGATCAAAGTGAGGGTCTGAATATTTGAATTAGAGAAGAATTAATTTGCTATTTATTTTCAGGTATCTCAGATGGAAATAGTTTTCATGTTTGTGTGTAGGTTGTTATGTTTTCTTATTTACTTTTTTCTAATGATTATTACAAAACAGTCTCCGAAACAAACTACCATTGGAATTCCTAAATCAAATATGCTTTATCCAAACATTGCACAAGAGTTGTGGATGGTACCAGTATAATTTTGGACATAGTATAGGCAATTTCCCAGAAAATATGTGTAATTTTCATGTTTTAGAGTAGCAGTTTGGAAACTTTCAAGTACAAAATGAATGAACTCACTGCTTAAGGAAAAAAAAAACAGTGATATTAATAATGATTGTCATTTTTTATCTCTTAGAGCTGAAATGTTGCTCTTCTACCCCAATGAAAGTTAATAAAATCCTAACTATGAAAAACTTTGAAAGTATAAACCAAAATAAGATTCTTTCTGTGTTAGAAAGTTATTCCTGAGGCTGAAAAGATATCTCAAGGAAGATAAAATGAAATATAGCTTATTTTCATTTCATGAATATTCTAAGCAACTAAAACATAAAGCTTTATAACCTTGATTGGCATTGAAAATAAGTAACCCCTGGGAGAGCAATGGGTATATTATGCCCAAGATTGAGGGATTTTTATCCCTCAGTGGAGTCACAGTAATTCCTTCCAACTTTTCACAGAATATTATTGCTTCTGCAAAAAGTAAATTAATTTTATAATATAAGTTGCTTTTGTTCTCTGGTTAAGATGATTTTCCTAGAATAAAATGAATCAAATTGCTCATCAAAATACTCATGAAACATTCTGACAAAGAGTGGAGGGGGTGAAGGGCACACAGGTAATGGAGAAAAGTAAGAACCAAGATACATCATGTACAGGTACAAGCACCCAATGATAAATGTAAATGTATTGTTTACCTAAAATGTACCAGTAAAACAATTTAAGGGGAAAAAAAACATTCTGACCAAAAAGACTGGGAAGTTGTAAATATTACTAAGTATTCTCTTACCCAGAAAAGTGACCTCAAGTATATTTAAGGATCAAAGAAGAAAATCCTTTTGAAATATTTTTAAAACTAGATAAATGGACTGCTTGCTTTCTTTGGTAGATAAGTTTCTAGTTTGGTATGCTTTTCTGCTATACAGATTTTGTTTCTTTACAGTCAAAATTCAACCTCCAGAATACCCTCTTTCAAGGAGGATCAATTTTTTTCATTAATAATATTAAAAGCTCAATTAAATGTGTTCTTTTTTTAGTATTTGAGACTCTTGTTACTGCTAATAAGCTCTTATATTTCAATCTGAATAGAATTATTCTAAATAATGTCCAGTAATTTTAAAGAAAAATGTCAGAATATTAGAGTGTATGTTTAGATAAAATGATGCAAAATTGATCTTAGATGATTTTTTTCCCCAAGTGGTTATTGTATTTTTGTAAGACAGTTGATTTTAATACTGTGTATGATTTGAATGATTCAATTGTTTCGCAGGTTTAGAACCCATGATATCCACATCTGCACACAGAACAGAGCTGGGCAATGTTTAGAATCACCTACTTGAACTGTATCTCTTGCATTGCCAGTCACTTATTCAAAAGATAATAAGCATAGGCTAACAAAGCATTATTTTGTAAAACATAAAAATATGTTTAATCATTCCAAAAAGTATTTCATGAAGCTGTCAAGAAGTACCATTATTTTCTTCTCTCATGGTCCCTAAATCTTGTGTGTTAGTTGAGGCTTTCTGTCTTGCATGACCAATCTGACAGGCCCCTTGACACTTCAAGTTAAATTCATGACATAAAACTTCAAGTCTTACAGCATAGTGTCAATGAGTAAATATGTTTCCAATTTCAAAATGTAATCAAAGTCAAAACTTCAATTTTATTTTGAGGTTAGATTTCTTTCCATTCTCAAGCTTTGCCCTCTGCAGTGTACAATCTGCTCCTCTGCCTTATATCTTTTGCTATAGAGACATCAAATCTCTAGCCGTCTTTCTGACTTTTTACATATTCAAAGAGCATAGCCATTCCTTTTTTGTTTCTAGTTTTCATATTAAACATTCTCTATTGCTCTCAAACAGGATTGCTAGCTTCTTCAAAGTCCAAATAGTGAGTGTGTGTGTGTGTGCGTGTGTGTGTTCCAAGTGCTTTGATCTTTTAAAAGATGCATTGTCTAAAATACAAGATAAATACTCCAAATGAGAATATATCCAGAGTATGGGTTATGCATTCTCTCCAGCATTCATTAATTTGATGTTATTTATTCAAATCCATGGACCTTCTTGTGGGTTCATTCTAAAGATCTCAAAGATGAAATTGTCAAATATTGGTCTAACTCTTTTTGCAGTTTTCATTCTTTATGCCTTTTCTTTGTATTTAAGTAACACAATGTCCATGCACAAAGACTTACTTGATTATATTTTGCCTTTAAACATATACGATTTTAACAAGAAACTTCCTCAGTGTGAGAAGAGCTAAGGAAGGAAATGGTGATGAGATTGGAAGACAGAAGGAGAATACTGAAGTTCCTTATCACCTTTGTGTTGAACTAAACCTCTGTACTATCTTATTCTTCCCTGTGCTTTGTTTTTCCATCATCTCTAGAGACCGAAGTCTGACTGCTGCCTGCAAGCTTAGCTCTGTCCAGTGTCTCAGTAAGACTGGAGTCAGTCTCCCAATCATCAGTGGTAAGTATCTAAAACTGGTCAAACTAACAACTGTTTCTAGCTCTGGACACTGTTTTCTACTCAGTCTCAAAGAAAATTATTTTTTCTACTCTGTGTAACCAGCTCTCTGGTGTAAGCTACTGATTTCATTTACTTTCTTGCTAGACTTAAAACTTAACCTTGGCCTTAACTAAAGATTAAGTTATGAAACATTTTTAGGTTTTGCTAATTTCTCCAGTTGTGTTGAAAGAGGATCCTTCGGCATTGGCTGAGACCCTTTGGCTAACCGCAATGATCACCCATTGTATCAGTATAATGACTTAACACAATACCCATCCCGCTAACCCACAGTTGTGTCATTGAGGAATTTAGCTTGGGTTCAGCTAGGCAACTGTTTAGTCCTCAGCTGGTCACACATTTTTTTTTTTGCTTCAATTCTTTTATTGGTACAATTTAGGTATACAATATGCTTACATGTATCATTGGATACTTGTACCTGTACATGATGGATCTTGGTTCTTATTTTTTCCCCGTTCCCTGTCCTCCATTCACCCCCTCCACCCTTCCCTATTTACAAAGACTTTGTTTCCATTTTTTGCTTTTCTCATGATTTTTCCTTTCTATTCTTTTCTTTCCCCTTCCTTTCCCACTTCCCCTACATCTTTGGACCTTTTCTTCCCATTTCATGTTATCAGTTACTCATTTTAATCATTTTAACCCTTATTTATGCTTTCAGTTTCTCACACCAGAGAAACTGTTCGGTATTTACACATGTGTCTTCCATTTATTTCACTTAAGAGTATGGCCTCAATATGCATCCATTTAGCTACTCTAATTTCTCATTTCTTATGGCTGATTAATACTCCATTTTATTAAAAAACCTCATCTTCTTTATCCAGTTTCCAGTTGATGGGCACTTGGGCTGTTGCCAATCTTTCGCTATTACAAACTGTGCCACTATAAACATGGGTGCACATATATCACTGTGATATGATTCTTTTAATTCTTTGGGGAAGATACCCAGCAAGGAAATAGCTGGGTCAAATGGGACCTCTAGTCCTAGTCCTTTGAGGTATCTCCATACTGATTTCCACAGTGGTTGCACCAGTCTGCACTCCCACCAACAGTGGAGAAGGGTTCGTTTCTCACTACACCCCTGCCAGCATTTGTTATTGGTTGATTTCTTGATAGCAGCCATTCTTTCTGGGGTGAGGTGGAATCTCAGTGTTGTTTTCATTTGCATCTCTCAAATGACCAGTGATGTTGAACATTTTTTCATATGTTTAATTGCTGCTTTTATGTCTGTACATTTCAGATGCCCATTTTTGAATTGAGTCTTTAAGTTTGGGGGATCTGATTTTTTTTTAGTTCTTTATATGTTCTAGATAGTAGTCCTTTGTCTGAGGTACAGCTGCTAAAATTTTTTCCCACATAGTAGGCTGTCTCTTATCTCTCTTGGTGGTTTCTCTCGCAGTGCAGAAGCTTTTTAATAAGATGAGATCCCAATTTTTGATTCTTTGTGTTAGTTCCTGTGCTACTGAGGTTTTGTTCATTAAGTCTTTTCCTATGCCAATGTCTTCAAGAATCCTACCTAACTTATCTTCCAGCAAGTTTAGTGTTTCTGTTTTAATATTTAGATCTTTAATCCACTTCCATCTTAGTTTAGTGCATGGTGATAGGTATGAGCCTAGTGTTAATCTCCGACACGTTGAAATCCAGTTTTTCCAACACCATTTATTAAATAGGCTATCTTTCCTCCAGTGAGGGTGGTTGGCTTCTTCTTTCAAAGATAAGGTGGCTAAGTGTGTCTGGAGTTGTTTCGACGTCTTCTAATCTATTCCACTGATCCTCGGGTCTGTTTCTTTGCCAGTACCATGCTGTTTGGGCTCCACGCGGCTGAGGTCCTCACCTTCCGCTGGCTGGTCTCTGGGGAGTGGTCACACATCTTGCATTCAACTGCAATTCAGGTTTAGGGATGAGTGCACCTAATTTTTCCAACAACCAGTGACCTGGGTTTGTTTTAATGGGAAGGGTAAGAAGTTCTTCTGAAGGTTAGACTTGGTAATGAGACATCATGATGCCCACATCCCTTTTACTAAAATAAGGCCGAAGGCCTAGAAATATTAAGAATAGGGACATAGAGGATCTTTTTTCTAGGGAGAAACTCCAAAAATATATGTGCAAGTGGAAATTTGAAAAATAGAGGAATTTTTAAAATAATCAACCTACAAATGCAACTTGCAAACATTACTGAATTCCTACTCATCATGAACTGCTTTGTATGCTGGCACAGGTAAGAGCCCATCTAATTTCAAAGGTTTTTTTTGGCTACCATATTTTAACATGCAACTTCTATATTTTAGAAGAATGAATGGGAAATAGCAGCACCATCTCTAATTTACACGTTTCTGCACTCTTAATCCCCTTACTTCTGGATTTATTATTTTCCCCAATGCACTTTTCCTTGCATGGTGTCTCCAGATGACTGTCAAGCAATAATTATACATGTTTATATTAATTTTTAGAGGGTTTTTTCCCCTTTGGGGCACCATCTCAGGGAAATAAGATCAAAAGTGCTTATAAAAACCTGAGTCAATCAAGAAACTATTTACCAGAATTTAAGGCCCTAAGTAATTAGAGTAATAGTCCTGTGGCTCATCTAACACATTCTGACATTCTTTTCCCCATGTACTCGTAACATTTCTGAGGTTCATTTAGAAGCTGTCATGTTTGAATATTAAAGATCAAAGGGAGAAATCAATAGCAATATTTTATCTTTGAAATATATAGAAAAAAAATCTGAATTTCCCTAGGAATGTGGGATAAGATTCATCATTTAAATAAGCAAATTTAAGAGCTATTTTAAATCTCTATGAGTTGATGTGTTATTAATAATTTAAATGATCATAGTCTTAAATGAATAAATGCATACACTTGGACATGTTTAAAAATTGAAATAAAATAGAATTCAAAATAAGTTAATTTTATTATATTAATAGCTATCATTTTTAGTACTACTATAAGCATTTATGTACTTTTCCTCATTTAATCTTACAGCCCTACAAGCAGGTGTTATTATTAACAACTTATAAATAAGGAAACAGAGTTTTCAGTAACTCAAGTAATTTGCCCAAAATTTACACAGCTAGTAAATGGCTGAGTTCATTTGATTCAATTTCTGGTATATGAACTTCAGGCTGCTTAACACCTAAACATGTGCTTTAATCCATTGAATTAACAATGCTGAATTCACATGAAATCCTTTTATAAACAAGTTTCAAATGAAAATATATTCATAAATGAGACAATCTTTAAATTAAAATTGAAATAAATTTCTTGTTTTGAAATTTGTATACTCCTAACTCCATTAATTTCATATCCTACTTCTTTTAAGCCCTTTCTGTGATGTGATTAGAGATTTTCAGCCATAAGTATAAGTGAATTCTCTTTTCTCTAGGCTCTTTATTTCCAACATTCATATTTCCATTTCTTATTTCCAATAAAGATAGTATTCTGGTTTCTTTAAAGCTTGTATTGAGTTTCCTAATAGACTAAAGTTGTGGGAAAGTGAACACTTCATAAAGCCCAGCCTTACATGTCACAAAAAGATATGTTTACTTAGCATGTGTATGCATATTAGCATAAATATATACATATATGTTCATGAATTAAGAATGAAATTTTCATTTTTGTTCCTCATTAGTTCCCATCAGTCTAGAATAAGCAAGTATTATTTCTAATTTATGTATCTTTTAATAAACTACAAAAAAGGACATCTTTTGACACCAAGTTAAATCCTAGTGATTCAAAATTTAGAAATAGATTTCAATGTTATGAAAAATTCTAGTTATCTGGACATGTGTTCTCAAATGTTAAAAGTCTACCAACTATAGAATGTAGCAATGAACATACATTTAACCTAGAATTAAGCCATGGACCAAACCAGTGCATTATGTGATGATCTTTTAATTAACACTAAAATACTATGTAACCTGGCAGGGGTGACATATAGGTGGTGACATTTCTGGAATAAACTCTATTCTCAGGGATTAATTAGAATTTATTCAAGTAAATGATACTGGAGATTTTAAAAGAAAATGGGCCCACTGGGCTTGTTTGCTCAAGTTTTTTAGATATGCAGGGCAATTTAATTAACTCCATTGCTTTCCATGCATTTCCCAGGTGCTGAAGATGACATGCTACTATCGCTGGACTAGAAGATAAAAACAATGTATTTTCTTCACCTTTTGTGCTGGTAGTCTTTTTCAGTCCTTTCTTTAATTTAACTTATTTTTTTAAACTAAATATAAAATTAAATGATTATAAAAATATATACAAAATATACCATTTAAATTATTTTCCTGGAGACAGTTATTGCTGCCAGATCAGGGAATGATTTTAGGAATAATCTATGCATCTATCAAAATCTGTTTTAATTTTTAAGCTAGTAATATATTGTTTTTTGTAATTTGTTCTAAATACTATTTTTCTATTCATTGCTATGCAAGATGAATATTGCTCCATATCACTGCAAAAACATAATACACATTCATATATTTGGTTGCATAGTATTGCACTGCATGGATGGATATAACAGATAACTTTATTTAACCAGTCTTTCATTGATAGCCTTGAGATTGTTTCTGAACTTTTACATAAAAAACTACTGCAACAATCTTTTGAGTCTTTATAGTATATACAAGTGGTCAACTAAGGGAACTGTGAAAACAAGATAAATTGTTTTTTAGAAGGTTTGGCATACGGCCTTTAAAAACACCTTGGAAACGGAGGTATCCATCATACACTTATGTAAGTCATCTATAATGTTACTTATTGTGATAGCTCTGCCTCCTTAACTTTGCTGTATTAAAGAGACTCCTGGAGAAGTGATTGTATTGTGGATGCACTCTGTGTGTTGCTAGGAGGTGGGGCCCAGTTGCAGAGTATGCTTGTTCGGAGGACGTCTCTGACAGGTGCTGCTCCCCCGAGCTCTGCTTCTTGGCTGCCTTGATGTGAGCACCTTTGCTCTCTCATGCCCTTCTGCCATGATGTTTCTGCTTTTGAGCTAGGTGATCATGAAGTGAATGCTCTAAAACCATGAGCCAAAATAAACCATTTCCTTCTTTACCTATGAAAATAGGTCAGCTGTTTAGTTGCAGTAAAAAGAAAGATGACCAATACACTTTTCTGTAATTCCTATACATATCATGAGCTGAAAAAGTGAGACATTTAACTATAATAAATAACTCTGCATTTATTTAATGTATAATAATTATTGTCAGCATGGACTCGTATGTTTTTATTATAATTCATAATTCTTAATTAGTTTCACCCTTATATTGCTTTATATATAGGGACTCTTAAAACTTGCCTCTTGTATTTTTGGGCCTCATATAATTTTATTTTATCCTTTTGCTCACTATATATTCCTTTGATTTTTGTATATATGTTTTGCATGCTTGATTTACAGACATGAGTGCAGAACTTTTAATTAAACTGAAAATGTGTTGTAATGTGACTTATTAAAAACATTTTTTTGTTTTCCATTCATTTTTGTCATTTTATTTGATTTTCTTTTTGGTACTGGGGATCGAACTTGGGACCTTGTGGGTCATTTTCTTTTATTATGTTTATACTGATACTTATTAAGTACCTCCGTGGTGACTCATGCTTCATTCAGGTGGATTTTTTTTGGATGATCTATTTGCAGAAAGTTGTAAGGGATAAGGAATAATCTGGAGCTGTGTTTTCTGCTACCAAGAATTTGTATGTTAGTTTAGTCTTTACTTTTCATTAGCAATGGAAAAACTCAGAAAGCTATGAGACTCCCATAAAATATTATCTCTGCTTCCCTAACCTACAGCATAAGGCACAGTTATTACCTGAGACTTTGGCTTATTTGTATTTTAAATTCTGTCTTCTGTTCAACTTTCTTGCTTTCTAAGAACCAACTGGTTGGAGAAGTTCTATACACGGCGCCATACATCCAGTTCCAGATTCAGTAAGTAGAACTTTCTACATTTCACCACGGGATGTATATTTAACTTTGGAGAATGCAGTTTTTCTGATTCTTATTAGATTCACATTCATGGATTATATTCTCTCTACTTTTGTCAGATTTCTGCTCAATTTCTATTTGTTATGACACAGTATCCATTCATTTTTTTCTACCTAATAGCAGCAAAGATGAAATTTGTGCTTCTATTTTTCATTATCCTTGCTGTGTGTACTTAATTTTTTTAAATGTCACATTTTAAAACCTGACATCAAAATAGAAATTATTACTTAGTAGCATCTGATTCTGGAATATTAATTTTTTGTGCTAATCTATAAAATGGAGCAATAGGCTTTTGCTTGTTTTTCTTTTTGTCTCTTTGTGTTTTAATACTCATTTTGATTTCATATTAGAATCTCTATGTGCCTTAGGTTTTTGTGGGAGAGCTCAAATGTAAAAGAATTTTGTAATTCTTAATCATTATCACTGACTTTAAAGTTGCGTTTAAGTCCTTACATGATAATTAAGAATATTGGGATTTTAAATAATCTTTCAGAAATTCTAAGCATAAAACAAAGAAATTATAAAGAAAAATTACTAAAAATATTCAATAATATAAAAAACTCACTTGTATATGAAAAATGTTTAAGTTGGAAATCATAATTGAAAATAGAGTAAATTAAATTTTTCTAGAAAATCAATATTGTAAAGATTAATAAAATATAAAAAATAAACAAAGGAATATTTTGCAATCATATTTATCTTGACACACTTCTTTTATCCCAACTATTTCTTATTGTTAGGATTTACATCTAGATGTCTTCCAAAAGCCTCACTGCTTATTGGCAGGACTTCTGCAATGTGATTGGATTATGGGGGCTTAGAGCTGACTTGATGTTAGAAGATAGGATCAGGTCAGTAGAGGTGGGTCACTGGGAGCTTGGCCTAGAAAGATTTATCTCCATCCCCCCTGCTTCTCTCCATCCCCCCTGCTTCTCTTCCCCCCGCCTTTCCCCCACACCCACCCCCACCTCTCTTTCTTCTCCTCCATCATACTGTTCTGCCATCATGGACCCAGCTGGGTATGGATTGAAACATGAGCCAAAACAGACCTCTTTTCCTTTAAGTTAAGGGTGTCTATTATTATGCCTTATTCATGAGAAAGTGATTAAGACAGATTGTAGTACCACAGAAGTGGGTTTGATGCGGTGACTGTTAACTGACCATGTGGTTCAGAAGCTTTGGAACTAGTTTGTGGGAGGAGTTTGGAAAGGTTTGGGGATGCAGCTGGAGAAGCGGCCCTAGAATGCTGGAAGCAGGCCTCAATGGGAGATTCTGGTCAGAGCTCAGAATACCAGAATGCTGATTAAAAGCAGATTAAAAAGACAAAGCTCAAGAGGTTTCAGTTGAGAACATGGACTCCATTGGCAGTTAGACTCCAGGCCATTTGTGTTATGCTCTGGCAGAAAATTTATCTACATTTTGTTTATGTCCTAATAGTTTTGCTGGAGACTATGATTAAGGACAATAGACTAATTATTCAGACTGGGGCAATTATAAGGCATCCCAAGATTTAGGCTGTTGCTTGGGCACTACTGGGGGCATTTAGACAGCTCTATATTGAGAATCAAAAGCAAATGGCACAGTTGATTGATTTAAGAAGATTTGTGTTTCACCAAAAACAAAGCTCCTATAAAGTTGGGGCCTGCAAAGATGGAGCAGAGAAGAGCTTGGTTGATAAAAGATAAGTATTAAGAACAAGCCAGTGCTTTATACCAGGACAATAGGAAGAATAGCTTGACAGCATGTGAGAAATCAGCAAAACTTCTCCGTTCATAGGCACAATGATAGAAAGGAGAAAGACATTGTTTTGAAAGAGCCTGAGGGCACCCAGCTTGAGAAGGCTGCCCTAAAGTTTGGTCAAATAGGAAATTGGTTTCTCAGGATTCAGTTCACAGTACACATACATCCAGACACTCAGAGGCCCTTGAAGTCATGATTAGAAGGAGCCTGGATATTACTTGAGCTGGCAGGAGACCTTGGTATCATTCATATGCAGAATACAAGAGTTGTGGTGTAAGAGAGGCTTCTAACTAGATTTCAGAAGAAGGCTTGGGAGGCCAGGCTATGCTTCTAAAAGGGCAGTTTGCAAAGGTGTGAAAATGAAGCTGAAAATGCAGTGGAGAGACCCCAGAGAGTTGGACAAGCCAGAACATGGAGGTTCTGAAGAAAGTCAGAATGAGTGAGCAAAGCCAACCCAAAAGAGAAACCATGAGGGCTGTAATCATCTTCAATGATGTAGGGGCAGGGCCACCCATACCTTTTGGAGTTCACATATCACTACAACTTGCCCTGGGTGCTGGACATACAGCTATGAGACTTAATATTTGCCATGCAGTGTTTGGTTCTTCTTTTGGTCCCATCAGTTTTTAATCCCCCCGTTTTCCTCTTTTGGAATGGGAATATTAACCCTGTGTTATTATGTTGACAGTGTTTAACTTTTTTTTTGATATTTCAGGGGCTCACAGCTAAGAGTTTGTCTTGGGCCACAGAGATTTTGGAGTTTGACTTCAGCAATGCTGAAACAATTAAGATTTTGGCAATTCTTAAGAGATGGACTAAATGTATTTGCCATAAAGGGATTGGGGTCCAGGATTGGAAAGTTATACTTTCTATCTAGATGTCTCCCAAGAGCCTCATGTGCTCATAGATGGGGCTTTGCGAAAATGATTAGACTATGAGGGCTCATAGCTGATTTGCTCTTAAGAGATGGAATCTAATCAGAAGAGGTGGGTCACTGGGCATGTAGCCTAGAAGGGTTTATCTCACTCCTGGGCTCCTCCTTTCTATCAATGCTTCTTGTCAGAACACTGTGAACAACTTTCTTCTGCTATGTCCCTCTGCTATGTTGTCCTATCTTGGACCCAGGTGGCTATAGACTGAAACATGAGTGAAAATAAACCTCTCCTTTAAGTTTCAAATTTTAGGTATTGTGTCTCAGTTATTAGAAAGTGATTAAGATATTTATGATTCTATATCTGCATTTTATTTAACATTATGCTTTTAAAGAAGATGCATCAAAAGGAGAATACGGTGCCATCTTCACAAGAATAAATTTAATTGGGTAGTAAAATGAAAATACTCAAATTCATTGTAGAAATGGAGATGAAACTAAAATGATAAGACATTAATTTTCTTGTATCAGATTATAGTGTTAGAAATTCAGGCAACTGTCAGATCAAAGAAACAGATTTTGACATGAGATATAAGTCAAAATGTAAATTGTTATAAACTTTAACCTTTTACTTTACATTTAATTGTTTTAGGCATTTCAATTCCAAAATTGAATATCTAGAAATTGTGCCCAGAAAAAGTACAGTACGAGGATGTTAATCACAATGTATTTCTTTAATAAAAAATGGAATAACCTAAATATTTAACAATCGGGAATCAGTTAAATATATTATAATTATTAACATAGTGAAATATTTTGCCATTAAAATGAAACACAATGAGAAAAATATGATTGAGTACTTTGCACAGTATGAAATTATTTTTCAAACACACATTGTTCTGACATAGCAACGAAGTACACTCAAATAAGTATTTGAACCAGATTTCTGATATATTAATGTCATACTGTCTTCTAAGTTCATGTTTTAATTTTTTAAATAAATTTACTACAACTCTATCCACAGTGTTATAGGTAATCCAGTTTTCTGCACAATTCCCCAAGGATTGTCAAGAAGATGACAGGTTTACCCTCCCCTACAAGCTGCTTAACTTCCATTCTGATCTTGCATTCTGAAATAACTCTATCCTGTGCAATATCTTGGCCAAGGAATAGGTGTCTTTCTTCATTGACCTGAGAATGACTTATGCATACACATCCTCAACACTTCTGCTTAGAATATAAAGGAGATTAAGCATGGTACCCACAAGCTTCAAATTAATATCGAATATTAAACTCTCCTGTTCTAAATTCCTAGGAATTCTACACTACTGGAAAGTCAACTATTCTCTGCTATAGTTTAGATCTAAAATGTCTTCCTCAGAGTCTCCTGTGGTTAGAAGTGGGACTTTTGGAAGTTTATTAGATCTATTCATCTGTGGATTAATTCAGTAAAGAGTTGACATCAGATTGTGTTGTGAGGAGGTGGCACCTTGTCAAAAGAGATGGTTCACTCTGGCATGTGATGTGAAAGGTTCCAGCCTGCCTTGAGATGAACAGCTGTCCCCTACTATGCAATTCCATCATGATATTTCTCCCTTGGAGCCAGCTGAATATGGACTTGGTTCTTTGAATCAAGAGTTAAATTAAACTTTTCTTCCTTTAAATGTGGGTATCAGGTTGTTTTCCCCAGCCTGGGAAAGCTGATTCATATAGAAAACTGATATCAGAGAAGTGCATTCATTTAGGTGACTCTACTTGACTACCTCATTTAGAAACTTTTGAGACTGGTTTGGGAAGAGTTTGAAAATTTTTAGATATGCAGGCTGGAGAAGTCCAAAGTTATTATAAATGGAGTTTGATGGATGACTCTGATTGGAGCTCAGAAGACCAGAATGCTAATAGAAATGTGGACAGTAAAATCCAGGCTCAGAAAGTTTGTTGGGAACAAGGACTCCTTTAATATTTGAACTAGAGACCATATATATTATACTCTGGCAAAAAATTGTCTATATTTGCCCATATCCTAAGACTTTTGAGAGACTGAGATGAAGGATGGTAGACTAATTATTCTGGAGAAGGAAACTTTAGGGCAGTCTTGTGTTCAGGATGTGACATGGACACTGCTGGTTACTTTTAGTCAGATTGAGAGTAAGGAGTAAAAGCAGAGTAAAAGCTTTTGGAAAAAACCTAAATTTTGACCCAAAAGGTACTATGTGTAAAATTCATAGGTGTTGGTGCTGAAGAGATTAGAACCACTAAAAGAAGCCAAATGCTTTTCATCAGGACAATAGGAAAGATACCTTGTAGGCATATCAAGAAATGGTCAAGCTCTAAACATCACAAACTTAAAAGTGCAGAAGCATAAATTCTTTCAAAATACTTTGCTTTTAAAAGAGAGCCCCAGTGTGCCTTGCTCATTCTGGGCTGCTTGGGGAAGTGTTCTCTAGAGTTGCTTTCTCCAGTCACCTATATGAGGCCTCTGCACCCATAGTCCATTGTCTCGCTTCTGCTTAATCTGGTGGCAGATCTTGGAGTCATCCAAATGTTGCTCATATTTCAGTAATTCAGAATGTAAGAGTTGTGGAGTTATGGAGGTTTCCACCCAGATTTTAGTAGAAGGCTTGCCGAGGGCAAGGAATGCCCCTTAGAGGAAAATGCCTGAAGCAGTCAAATTAAACCAAAAGGTTACAGTGGAAACCCCAGGAATTTGGAGATACAGAAATATGAAAGATCTGCAGGCAATGAGTAGTACCACCCCAAGAGAGGGGCTATATCAGCAGCAAACAGCAAAGTCATAGGTGAGGAACTACCAAGCCCTGGTGTTTACATGGCACCATAACCTTCCCTGGATGCTGAACACGAAGCTATACACTTGATTGCTTGCCCTGCTTGTTTTCACTCTTGCTTTGGTACAATATCTTTCTATTCCCCTATTCCTCGGCTTTAGAAGGGTAAAGTTTACTCTGACCCATTACCTGATAAAAATCATTAGGGCTGGGGATTTAGCTCAGTGGTGCCACCGTCTGTCTCACAAACGCAAGGTCCTGAGTTCAATCCCCAGTACAAAAAAAAAAATCATTTAACTTGTTTGCTTAATATTATTCTTATAGGCACATACAGCTAATAGTTTGCCTTGAGTCCAGAGGAGATTTTGGACGCACTTTTCAGTAATGCTGGAACTTCTAAGATTTTAGTAACTCTTATAGATAAATACATTTTATATAATGAGATGAACATGAGCTTTGTGAGTGTCAAAGGTGGAATGTGATGGCTTAAATCTAAAGCATCTCCCCAAAATACTCTTATGTTCATACGTGGGGCTTATAGAAGGTGATTTGGATCATAAAGGTGCTATATTCAGCTATATTCACTAGTTAATTCATAACTGAATGTCTTCTTGGGAGGTAGGGAATGGTCAGAAGAGGCAGCTCGGGTTGGGGGGTTGCATGACCTGAAAGATTGTATGCTTGTCCCTGGCTCCTCACCTCTGTGCTTCTTGACTGCCAAGATGTGAGCACCTCTCTGCCATGCCCTTCCACCTTGATGTTTCTCCTTGGAGCCAGCCAACTATAGACAGAACCCCAGAGCCAAATAAACCTTTTTCTTTATATTGTAGGTGTGTGGTATTGAATCACAGCAACAGAAAAGCTGACTAATACACTTTCCCAACAAGTTTCTTCTGTTATATGTCCAGGCCAGGCTTTTTGTCTTCAGGGTTTACTTTCTTCTCCTACCTGATTCCAGAACACTGTTTGCCGGGAAAGGACTCAAAATCTTAGTATTACTCTACTACATTGGGCAAGTCAATTTAATGCTTTCTGTAATAATCTTCTCCATTCAGATCAAACCTGAAAGCCTAACACTTTGTAATTAAAAGGCATTTCATCAAAAACCCATTCTCTCCCTAAGAGAAAAATTCTACTGAACTCATAGGGCATACAACACAAAACAGAGTGAGTTTTCAAAGCAGCCTTTAATCTTCTCCGTTAAGATTGATTCAGATATTCACAGAAATACATTGATCATGTGTGTATATGTATGTGTAGTGTGTGCAATGAATGCATATAAAGCAAAATATAAACAAAACTTGTCTCATTAAAGAAATTGTATTTGGGAGAGCTAGTGATGTGACAATCATTTTTTAAGGCTGTACTTATCTACCAGTATATATTGTAATAATAAACTTGAATTGGATAATTTTCAAGAAGGAAAAATATGCATAATTCAAAGGTCAATTTGGTCGTGTCTCAGAGAAATATCACTCAGACTTCTGAAGACATGTGTTTCTAGGGTTGAAAAGGAATTTAATTCACACTCCTTCATCACTGTTTGATTTCCAGTCCAGAGCACAGAACAGAATTGATGTAGGCCCTACACAGTTGCTTTCTTGTGTAGAAATGAAGGTAGTAGAGTCTCCTCTCTACTTTGGAACTGTGCACAGCAGTTCTCTGCTCCTCAGGAGCACTGACCTGCTGCTTAGAAGAGCTTTAAGGCTCTGCTGTCCACAGCATAGTCAATAGCACCAAGTAGCTACTGAAGATCTCAGATGAGGCAAGGGCAAATAGGTTTCACTTAATTTTAATTGAGTTTCACTTTTAGTTTTAAAATTGATGCTCAGGTAAGTTTTTGAAAAATTTTAGGGAAATTTGTAAAACTCTGAGTATATGAATTTATTTTTTCAACCATATTTTTTGGCATTGAACCCAGGGCCCTCAGCAGGCTTGGCAAGTGCTGTACCACTAACCCCAATTATACATTTTATGAAATATGAATGTGCAACAAGTGTTTCTAATGAAAACTTATTGGTCAAATTTGTAGGTATTTGTAAGTGTAAAGTGCATATCAAATTTTAAAAACACAATAACCTTAAAATGGAAATCATCAACATTTTAATACTGATTACATGTTCAAATATAATATTTTGGATATATTCAATTAAATAAAATATATTGTTCATATGAATTTCACCCATATATTTCTATGTGGCTACAAGAAAATTTTAAATTGTGTATGTGGCTCACATTCTACCTCTAATGAACACTGCTTCACCAGAGGATAAAATCATAACTTAGCTCAAAAGCTAAAAATTCATAGAGAATATTTACCCTACAAACTTCTGTTTTACATTGATGCAAAGCTTTTAGAAACTGACAACTAATTGCAAATTAATGTTTTAAATATTTATATTTAGCACTAAAATTCTTAATATTTGGCTTCTTTTGAAAAATTAGAAAATTTGGTAAAGCTACATTCATTCTTACATGGCAAGAATTTGCTGGAACTCACATTGGTTACCTATTTAGCTAGCACAAATCTTTTTACTTGGTATAGCCTACTCTGTCAATAAAAAAAAAAAATCACTCCACCAGACCTGTGAAGACAAACATTAGAGTTTAGCCACATGACAAGATGACAGAGAAGAAGTGGAGATTTTCACCCTTTAAATTTTTTTTTACTAAATGTTCTCTATATAGGGTGGTTTCTTTTTTTCTAGCTACATAAATTGATCGATATTTTACCAGGTGAAAATCCCATTGAACATTTTAACAGCTGCCCATAAATCAAGTAGCAAAACCAGAACGAAGCAACATTGTGGTGCAGAAAATCCTAGATATACTTAATTCAGAATCTGTTCCTTTAAATCCTAGACACCTCCCAGGTCCTTCCTGAACTATTGGCCTATATGACAGGCTTTAATTAGCACAGATTTTTCACGTTCATGGATAGATTAGAAATTTGGAAGGACTTAATGAAAAAGGTCTGTTACCTTGACCAGACTGAAATTGCAGTTAGAGGGCATTTGCTTTATCCAAAGGCTGACTGCATATAAATATGTGAATATTAACATTATGCATACAAAAATGAAATTTTTGTTTTTTATTAAAGAAACATTCATTTTGATCTACTGTTAATGACCAAGAAAGATTTGAATGGCATCCTTAATAACTATAAATTAGATATAACTAGATTTTTATAGCCATAACTTTCCTTTTGTCTGTTAGATGAAAGAAAGGAAGTTAAAAAATTGTATTCATCTTTTAAAGTAGCTCACTCCCTATGTGCATCTGACAAACACAAAACTAATGATAAGTGGCTAGATGTGGATATATACACACATGCAAAGTAAGTAAGTAGTATAACTGCAAATTATTTTAAGAGCAATGGAGAAAAAATGATCTTAAATAAAGAATGATACTAGGGCATGAATAGGTAGATCTCATTGAAAGTTTGAAATTTAATGTGAGACTAGAAGAAGGAAAAATAGAGGAGCATGTGAAGAGCAGAAAAATGTTCCGTGCAGAGGGAAGAAAGGGAAGAGTGTGTGCAAAGGATGAAGGCAGGTGTTGCAGTTGAAAGGTAGCCAATATGGCTGATCTAGCTACTCAGCCAGTGGGCAGGATGCAGACCTCATTGGGCACCATCATTGTGATTCTGCCAAAGCACCCTTTAACAGCAGAATGGATGCCACCATCTGGATGTGATCTCCGTGTGCTCAGCTAAAACACTTCATCCCAGAGAAGCTCTCTAAGCCAAGGAGCCTAGATGTAACCACCCAGCCTGCAACACTAGAGGCTGTGCTTTCCTCAGTTAGACTAGAGATCTTTCTTTTTTCCTTTGGTTTAAAAAACAAAAAAAATCCTTCTATACATCTTGACAAAGTTTTTCACCCCGAGCGGAGATTCGTCTAAATTGATGCTCTTTGCTGAATAAGGACACTGCATACCATGCTCATTCTTTCTCTTTTTTTTTTGTCTTTAATCTTTAGATATTTAATATCTAAATAGAGTTAGGTAGAATGCAGTATAGACAAATTGGGATAGCAGGAGTTGAAAAGGAGGAAAAATTATTTTCAACCTCCATAAGTTCTTTATGGGATCACATTGTCTAATAAAAGATTGATCAACATAAAAACAAACAAATTTATTAAAAGCATATATCACATATGCATGGAAACTAGCCAGGGAATAAAAGATTCTCAAAGAAGTGGCTTTGAAGTTCAGCTTGCACACCAGCTTCAACATAGAACAGTAAATTTTTTGACAAATGACAAGACGAAAGGACTTGGAGTCCCCAACATTAGCCACTTGTGGAAGATGTTTGATAACATAGATTCCTTGCTACCACCAAGTCCAAAAGGGCCTAAAGTTGTCTGCAGTGGTTAACCTTGGCCTGGTGGAAAGAAGAGGAGGGATTTTTTTTTTGTCTTTTATATCTGTATCTTGCCTCTAGGCAAATGGAAGGTAGGCAGACAGCTTTCATCTTTTTACTCATTTCCTTGTCTCCACAATCCTTATGCCAAACAGGAATGTTTTGGAGTAACATATTCTGGTCTTCCGCAAATTTGAACAACAGCCACAAAATGATGCCTGGGTTTCATTTTAAGTGTCAAGTTATTGAAGAGTACTAAGTAAGGCGTACAATACATTCTATTTATATTTTAAATGATTTCCTCACTAGTATGCAAGAAAACAAACAAACCAAGTGTTTGAAGATGTGTGAGAGTGGGAGCAGTGAGCAGTTTGAACGTTGGCCTAAGGGGTAGCTATTTGTTGAATGGATGAAAGATCAATCTATCAAATTCATAGGATCATACTAACAATAAATGCTGGCAATTTCAACAATTGATGACAAGAAAAATCAATATTTATTGAGTACAAGCTGTTTTATGTGCTTCCTACATCAAATCTTTATACAAGCTTTTGAATGTGTTGGATTGAGCTTACTTTACAGTTAAGAAAATTTATACTCAAAGAGTTTGCCTATGTCACATACCAAGTAGTTGAGATCTAAACTAGACTGTAAGATTATTGAGATCAATCTCTCAGGTATATAAATATAATAATTAGCTGGAGCTGGTGGTACACACTAATAATGCCAGCATCCTGGAGACTGAAGCAGGAGGACCACGAGTTTGGGCTCAGACTGGGCAACTTAGCAACGTAGTGAGATCCTGTCTCAAAATAAAAATAGAAAAGGACTAGGGATGTAGCTCAGTGCAAAGGACCTGAGTTCAATCCCCAGTATCATCTCCCCCATGTTAATTAATTTTAAAATACTGTTGAAAACATATTCTTTATAAAGCTATGTAATGTTATTCAAAGGAAAGCAAGTGAAAATATGTTAAAATCATAACAGGTTTTTTGTTGGCTCTTATGTAATGAAAATATATTTGCTTTTCTCATAAAAATGTAAGAATATAAAATTATAAATCAAATGCTCCAAGTTTTTTTCTCTTATCATTCATGACACTCTTTTACCTGATGCACTGCAATCCTTCATGTCAAAATTAGCTTCAATATTTTATGTAAAGATAATCAAGGAATGATGTAAATCTAGCACATATCACCTTCAAAACTTCTGAGCTAGGTGATTCAGGCCTCTCCAAAAGGTGGAAATGGACAAGAGATAATGGAGAAAATCAAGTCATGATCTAAATAAAGTACTATTGATCTGTTAGTAGCTCTGCTGAAGCTCTTTTTGTTGGGTGACTGAACAACACAGGCACTAGTCAGGAAGATGAATTACTATCCTCATGGTTACACAAGCAAGTCACCTTTTCGATCCACATCAGGAACATTCACTTGGTATATATCCAAGTACTTTGTGGCTTAACAGCATACCTGACCTGTTTGTGTGTGAATGAGGAAGAATTTGTTGTGCGTCCAAATCATATCTTGTTAGCACATCTTTTATCTTATGTACCCTTGTTTTCTGTTTGATTGTTGGATTTTATTTCAGAAACAATCTTTTGACATTTGTACAATTTAATTCAAGCTTGTCATTTAACAAGAAAGATTGTTCTCAACATCAGATTGGAAAGGCAGATGTACTTTGTAAGACTTTCCGCTGGGATGCTCCTATCAGGTCCGTTAGCACATCAGCCATGCCCTGGGCGATTGACTACAAAAGTATCACTTTCCCAAATGGTACTTTGGAAACCCTTTGCTCAAAAGCAGTTTTCAGTCACACTGGATTCCATTCTTCTTTCTTTCTCTCCTTCCTGCCCCTGCTTCACATGCCATTAGGGATGATAGCCCCAGTGGAAAAGTTTCCTTTCTGTCCCAACCCCCTACTTCCATGAAATTAATTAAGTGATGTCATGCTTCATTTTATCTGATTTGGAAGCAATTCATCAATCTTTTGCTGGTTGTATTAGTCCAAGTTATCAGCATATTAATTCATTTGTGAGAATAAACTCAAGGGTAATTACAGTGAGGAGGTTTAATGCCTAAATGTGTTAATGTCTGTAATCAAAAGTATTTTCTCAGTGCAGAACAATTGTTAGACAATTACTGTTGGATATGATCGCCCTGGTAGACAACAGACGCAGTGTCAAGAGGGAAATAGTAAGTTTGTTTTGCAAGTACTGTATTATCAGCAAGTACTCTCTTTTCTCCCCATAATATTTTCTAAGATGTTCAGTTCCTGTATAGCTATCCTCTTACTCTCTACATCACTAAGTTAAAAAAAAAAAAGTTGTATTTGTTATGTAAAACGATCAAGGGAGACAGCTTGGCACTTTCTGAAATTTACCCTTTTCTTACTCTTTCTCTTCAGGTGCTTTGGTTTTGATCTGCATAAAATCACCAACCTAATAATTTCCCTTCCATTCCTAATATACCCTAGAGTCTCTATTACCTAATTTTCTCCTGTAATGAGAAAATTCTTAGGTTAAATGACTATCAAGACAAAAAGTCTTGACAGAAATCAGTCACTCTGGATTAGCAAGTTGCCATGAATTGAATAAAGAGTTGAGGAACTTGATTGTTGATTATTTCTCCTTACTCTCCTGGAGTGATTTTTAATGTGAATTTAAATTTACTCTCACATACTTTTCTGTTTTCTTTTTTCCTCAAAGTTTTATAATATATTAAAAATAAAGATGTAGTCATAGTTTCCCATCTATGTTATTGTTTTCAGAATCTCTTTTAGGTGTGTATAATATAGGATTTTACCTGGTTTCAAAAAGAAGAAAATAATGATTTAAATAGTCTTAATAACCTGGAAAGATGATACATAGCTTTGTGTAATTGACACATCCTAAGCTACCAGAGGTTTAACGATACTTATATCAGGGCTCTGGTTCCACTTGCCTGTAACTCTCTGGTCCTTGTATTCTTCTTTAGGTCAATTTTGCCCCCAGACTGTCTTCCCATATTGTTTCAAGTGACTGTAACATGCCAAAATTACATCTACATGCAGTGTTTTTCTGTGCCTTCCCAAGCACCAAGATGAGAACAGATAGTTTCAAAAACTTAGTGTAGATCTACATCTCTCACTATTACTTCACTATACTCCTCACAAACATGAGTCCAATGACAACCACAATCAAGTTACAATAATCAGCTAGGGCTATTATTATAAAATATCATAGACTGGGTTAAATAGCAGAATTGCACTTTCTGTCTAAGATTAAAGTGCTATTAAAGTTGATTTCTTTTGAGGCCACTCTTCATGGCTTCTAGACAACCTCTCCCTCATTTTGTCTTTACTTAGTGGAGAGAGAGATATCACAAATGACTCTTCCTTTTGTAATAAGGACACAAGTCCTATCATCTTACAACTTCTCTCTTACAAACTTGTCTAATCTTAAACCTCCCTAAAGGTCTTCTGAAATTTAGTCACATTGGCAGTTATGGTTTCAATATATAAATTTTGTTTGGACACTAATCAGCCCATTACATTAGGGGTAAGTATTATTTATGCAGTTATTCTTTAAATAAACACAGCAGTACTCTGTGTAATTTCATATTAAAAAGTAATTCCTAGTATTTGGATTTCAGCACTTATTATTCTCTAAGAAACATAATCAGAATTCCTTTGAGAAATAGCTGATTTGAGGACTGGGGCAGAAAATACACAAGATGAAACTGAAATATATTGTATTGCCAGAAAGTAAACAAGTGCAAAAACAAAACAAAAAAGCACATATAGTCAAGGGGTGTGTCAAAGGGCTATGGAAACCAACTGAAAGAGCTCTGAATGGTCAAACTAAAATAACTTTAGCTACAATAGTTATAATGAATTAGAAGCCAAAGTATATAATAAATATCCCATCTCTATTAATATAAAGAAACAAATGAACTCATGAATGGAGAGACAAGAGACATACCTGAGCAGAATCTCAGACAATTTAAGTAGCTCTTTTGCCATCAAGAAAGTAGCATATGTCATCACCTCTCCAGGGTGGGCCTTGTACAGTTACTTCCTTTCAAAGACCATTGATAGTGTGAACAAGGAGAAAGACAAGAGAAAACTTTAAGTGGGGAATTGTGTGAGGTACAAAAGTATCACAACCAAGTGATCAAGCCTGATATCAACAGGATAAGTTGGGTTAATAGTATGTGCCCTTGATAAGATGTAATACAAATGGTACTTTCTTCTGTGGTCTTCTCCTCCCAAACCCATGACCTCAGTGTAATGGGAAAACATCAAAACAACCCAAGTCCTCAAAAACAAGGAAAGATTTAAAGAATTTCACAGCAGAAAGGAACTTATGGAGATCTAAGGACAAAATGTTAAGATCCATGATGAGTTCTTGAAACAGAAAAGGAAACATTGGGTAAAAATTAAGAAAATTTTACTATGGACTTTGTTTAACAATTATGTATCAGCATTGGTTCCTTAATTAATAATAATAGGTAGACCAGGGTGTAAAGAACTTGGTAACCCTCTGTACTTTTTCCACAATATTTCTACTAAAAATACTCCAAGGTTAAAAAACTATTTTAAAAAATGATAAACAAACATACAGTCCAAATGTATTACTATGAAGAAGACTGTTTGAAAACACTTGATGGATGCTATGACTGAAAGTAGCCACTGGCACAATCAATGATTCTAAATAGATATTAGAGTAGATCTCAGAATTATTTGAGATTAGAAACAATCTCAAAATTATTTAGGCTAGCTTTTTATATTTAAGTAATATTAAACAAAAGGTTTTGGAATAGAAACTACACTATAGTAGTAATCCAATATTGTTATTGTTGTTACTAAAAGTATTATTAACAGCATCAAAGACACAATGGAAGCTTGTTTTTAAGAAGTCTCTGCTGTCAGCAGAAATGGGCCTTGCTCCCTGTCTAAGTGTTGCAGCAACTTTCTGTTCCTGATATGACAGAAAATAACAAGAGGGCAGGGGCTGGGGAGGGAGGTATTAAGGATGTGAAATGATTCAGGCTAAAGACTTTTTATTAGCTGGCTTCCAAAAGGATTAGCCTACCTGATGACTCATGGTGGCTTAGAGATTCATAGCCAATGTCTCAGGCCTTACTAGAATCTAAATGTTTCACATACCACAGACACACTGGTAAGTGGCTATTGTACCCTTTAGGGAGGGATAACAGGAAGATGTAGGCTGAACATTTGTGGTGTATTGCAGGGTTTTTTCCTCACACCCTTTGCTTCTTATAGGGGCTCTGTGTTTATGAACTGGCAAGGGTCAGAGGATTAGGGAGATGCCATAGCTGCCCATTGTGGGGATTTGAATAAGTTCTAATAACCATAAGGGAATTGCTGTTATGGATGTTATTTGTTTCACTGTACATTGTTACCTTATACTTATTGTAGTCTAGCCAACTATTTCAGTGGTAGGCATATAACAAGTAACTAACTTGATGAATATTTTTATGAATTAAACCATTTTGATTACAGCCCTAGCTGTAATCATGCCCTCCTCCCTTGCCCATGATCTTCATGTGTCTTTGAAACTCTGGGGTGCCATCATAAATGCCCAGTAAAACTAAACTGTTCATTTCAATGGTAGAAGCTGTTGTGCCCACCCTACAAAGAATAGCCATCGCATTTTAGGATTCTGGGACTTGCTTTACTAATGTATCTCCCAATATCTTAGCAGTGGGAATGTCTCCTAGAACTTTCTAGAGGAATGACTAAGGAAAGATGTGCAACGAATACAAGTAGATGTCAACATTCCCGCTATCCTAAGACTGAATTATTTCTACTGTATGAAAGTGATTTTTCAGTTAAATTTCATATAGGCCACCACTGAAGCCAGGATTCAGTTAGCAGACTAGGCACAATGTTACAGCCATTTCTCGTGTCTATACTTTCACATTAAAAATTCCTGTGTTGTGCACCCATTTCAATAATTTCAGCTTAATCTTGCTCTAAGAGTTTTAGAGTCACTTATGTTTATTCTAACAGCATAAGAACTTATATTTTTATTCTGTTATGGTGGAGATTGGGGAAGAAATCTGCCCGTAGAAATGAGAATCAATGTTGGATAGTGTCTAGCATCCAAATAAATAGGAGACTGCATTAGGAGTGATAAAGCCATTTGCTTTATGGTATGATCTCCAGCAGCTCAGGTATGGAAATGTAGACAAGCCATAGGGATGGCCAAAGGTTGTAGTTTTGCTTAAAAGGTATAATGGAAAGACAGGAAATTGCATATGCTGACAAATATTGAAAAATTGTCATTTGCTAAAACAATATCTTTCTAAAGCTATTGCATTTGTTTATTCATTTAGATCATTAAAATATCTCCTCATATGTTATTTTATGAGAGTTTTTCCTTATGGATTCTACCCAACACATTATTTACCCTTTTATGCTTCCAAGCTTTATTTTCTTCATATCTTTACATAATTTATTGCCCTCTTAGTTCTTACCATTGTTTACTTATTTAACTCATTTGCTTGTCCCTGTAGAATATATAAATAGCAGTGGCATTAAAAAATTGTTAAATCCCAGACTTAAATGTTCCCAGAATACAGTAGGTGCTCGCTCAATCATATTCAAGTTCCTTATTGAAATAATTTTTGCAAAGATCCTGAGCACAAAATGACTTCATAGAAGGAAATGTTAGGAAGGTAGCAGCAAAGTTATAAATTATATTTTTAAAGCGAATCAGTACTCACTTCACAGCAATTGTGTTTTGTTTTTGTTTGTGTTGATATCTGTTTAATTTTTGAAAACACTAACAGATTTGTTAGCTCATTTAAGCTTCACAATAACTCTTTGCAGGCCAGTTTGTCCTCCTTGCAAATTCATACTCTGAATTTAAAACCAAAGTCTGCTATGAGGCCAATAAATTTTTCTAATCTCACTTTTATAAGTTAATTCCATGTTCTCACCAAACTTTTTCCTATAGATTATACTGAATTATTTATTTGTAGTATTTGTCTCTTACTACATAGTGAATTTTTAAGATACACTTCACTTGCATGTGTTATATCACTACCACACAGTGTCTGCCCTTATTAAACTTGAATGAGTGCCTTTTGAATAAATGAATGAATGAATGAATTTCCACTTGATAGATAAGAAAACTGAACCCAGGGAGTAGTTAATTGATGTAGAAAAGGCCACAGAGATGATAAAAGAAGGATCACTGGTCTTCTAATACTGGGTAAAAGGTCATTGTTAACATATATTATACTTTAGTCATGGATTTACATTCCTAGAAGTGGCATGTGAATTTAATATTTTCAAAGAATCTTAACATGAGCCACTTAAAGTTTTACTTAAAGAGCCGATTAAGCCTTCTGTTTTGCACATTTCATATGCTTCTCTGCAAATGTTTTTCACATTAGCTGCTCTAAAGCAAAGCACCAAGATTGTATAAACAGCAGTGCAGAGGTGCAACAGGCAGCTAACTGGGATGGCCCCTAAAACAACACAGATTCTTAAAGTCTTCAGCACTTAACATAAAATAAGAAATCTTTTTAAATGATATTTTTTAAATTATTTTTTACAATTACTTTTGGCTGCAAATATTTATTTGGAAAACCTTAATACAGAGAAACATCTGGAAACTCTTGTTTTGTGAATCATGTAAATCAAAATGAAGTAGCTTTTCTTTGTACAGCATTGGGCCAGGAGAAGTTGGCAAATTCTGGGGAAATTTAAAAGTCATAGGTCTAACAATCAAAACTCTTGACAGAATTCAGGAATCCATACACTTAATCTCCACAAAAGTAGACCAACTGGCATCTAAGAATTGCCTGAAAAGTGTGAAATACACAGACCAAAGTGTCTGAGCTAGGAGTTAAAAATATAACAAGATATCAAATAAAAATAATCTGAGATATGAATCTATTTATATTTTTCAAAGTTTTTCCAAGTGTAGATGTTATAAAATCATGTGTTCTCAACTTTATTTTAGTTATAAAATATAAAATAATCAAATGAAGTATAGTTCTCATTCAAAGTATTTTTTTAAGTGAAGATATTTTGAAGCTTAATTACAGAATTTTTCTCTCCTATTCAGCTCTCATTATTTCATTTTGGTTCTTTTCCCCTCTTTATCTCCTTACTATTTTATGGATAAGTTTCAAGGAAATGCAAGTAAGTAGCTTAATGTATTTCAAGGACATAGTGGGAATGAATGGTACAATAATATTCTAACACAGGGAAAACAACAAAGATTGCAAGGTTTTGGACATTTCAGCTTTCTTAACTGTGAGAAATAATTTTTTCATACAATTAAACTTAAAAAGAGAAAACTTTAAAAATATTTTTGATCTCTTGTGTATATACCCACCAGATTTGTATGATGTCTTTAAACCAAACATGTTATTGTTTGTAACTAGTATTTTCTTAAATCCAAAATATAAATTCATGACTGCACTTTAAAACCATCTTTGCAATGTTCACAGAGAGTGTCTCAGTTACATTATTTCTGAATTTTTCACTTGCTGCCATAGGCTGTTCACATTTTCTCCATCCATTCTCACATTTCTCCCAAACAGCTTACTTCAGTAAATTGAAGTGGTTGTATAAAAAACATTTCTCTAGTCATCAGTGTCTAGACTTGCTGTTCCCTAAACTTTTCTGAAAAGCTGGGAGAATAAGACTATAGGATTTTTATTATGAACAGCACTAACGATATAGACTGATTTTTATGTGCTACACAGTCAATATTTTCATGACTCAGAGTTAAAAATGCCAAAACAATTTGCAAGTTATCTCAGAATCCTCTTAGATTCTGGCCAAATTGACCTTTAAAATTCATTTCACCATCCAGTTATTCTCTAATCACAGACAAAGCAAATCTGAGTAGGCATTAGCTTTGAAACAGACCAGTGACTCTTGCGTGAATTCATTGTCCTCCTATCATCTATACTGGGACATCCACAAGGCTCGCTCCTGGGTTCCCACTTTTCTCATTCTGTGAATGCTCATTAAGTAATTCCATTTCTGCCACCTATAAAAGATTGTTCTGACATTGACCTCTTTGTCTCAGACTTATTCTTTATAAGCACTAAACTGGCATGTTAAACTACCTGAGACTTCTCTCAAGGATACCCCCAAACTATGTGTGCAAAACTAAAATTGTGCTTATCTCTACAATCAATAAAAATGCTTCATTTTTTTCTTATTTTGGACAAAGTTGACACCATCTATTCGGTTACAATAATCATAAATCCAGAATTCTTCCTTAACGCCTCTTTACATTGTCAAGTCCAGTTGCAAAAATGTGTTGCGTGTCCATCCAGTCATTCCAGGCTCTTCTCGGACACCCTCTGATCTGTTCTCTTTACTGCATATAGACTGAATAACATTTAAAAATATAGATCTAGGGGTCGGGGATTTAACTCAGTGGTTCCACCGCGTGCCTTGCAAATGCAAGGTCCCGAGTTCAATCCCCGGCACACACACACACACACACACACACAATATATATATATATATACACACACACACACACACACTTACATTCAATACCTTACCATTGGTATTAGTAGAAAAATCAAAATCCCAAACCATAATCTCAAAGTTTTGTATCTAGACTTTATTTTACAGATCATCACAGATGTTGCTGCTTCCCATTGGCTAAAATCTACACATAATTTGCCAGCTGTTCCTTGGCCTGGTCATTTAATGCTCTGTTCCTTCTCCTGGAGTGTTTTTTCTTCTTCCTCTTCATCCAAATAATTACCACTTATTCCTTTCTATGTTAGCTCAAGTGTCAGTTCCTACAGAGTTTTCACTGCCCACCACAGCTGGCTTTCATTTCTCATTATGAAGTTTTATCACACCAGATAACACTCCTTGTCACACTTAATATTTTTGTAAATTGACTTTTTTTATACCTCCCCATTAGACTAAAAGAGCAGGAGATATGTCTATTTTTCTGAAGTGTACATTTCATAACGGGACTCTGAGATAGTATTTAATTAACATGTCTGCAAGTTGTGTGTGTGCCTGTGTGGATATGTGTGTGTGTGTGTGTGTGTGTGTGCATGTGTGTGGTTTGTGAGGAAGAAATTAATGAAGGCAGAATTAGAACAGAACACGTCTTTATGCTTTAATAATCATGCACTAATATTTGCTCACTGATTGCCCTTGCCCTATGCAGACATTAATTAACACATTATGTCTTTTGCTTTGCTGTTTCTTAGAAGAAACTGGATCTCCAAAAATGCACTGGTAAATTCAAATTCCATGTCGATTGATTCCTGTGCTAGAGGCCATGTTGCCTCTCAACCTCACAGGCCTAGTTTAACTGACTTTACTCTAGGGAACTATTTCTGATTTTGCTCATGAGAATTAGTGAATGTCTGAGCTGTACCATGCCGCCTCAAGCTGGTCCTTTCATACAGCATTCTATTATTTCTAACTTTAATTATGGTTGTTTATATCTTGCTGCCTTCTTGAAGTAGTTACTAAGGGTTGTTCTTCTCCATGTCCCCAAACAGTGCCTAAAATAGTGAGCCAAGGATGGTGGTCAAAAATATTAGAATGTCATAGAATAGTGCCATGAAATTGAGGTTGGATGTGAAAAAATAATAATCTTTAAAGAAATCCATATTCCTGGGCTCAATTGCCAAGAAATTGCCAACAATGAGTGGTATAGTTCAAGTATCATGCTTTTATAAAGTTCTTTAATTAATTCTAAGCATAGTAAGTTCGGTGGATTCTACTAGCCCTGAGAGTTGGAGTCCATAATGATAGGCTGCCATGTTGCTGTGTTCCTGGACTACAAGTCAGTCAACTTCCATGACATTCTGTGGACATGAGAGAGGCAGAGAGGCAGCTGAGAACTCTGCTTCCCATTATTTAATGTATCCTCCCCCAATACAGCATTTGTAAATTAAGAAGGCTTAAATCAAAGGTAGAACTAAAATTGATAAAGAGTTTTTACTAATGTAGTCTATTTCCCAATGCAAAATTATTCCAGAAATACTATCTGTAGGAAGATTCTTTCCTTTAACAATGTCCTTTTAAAATTCACTAATTGACATTTATAATTCTAACTTTAAGTAATAGTCTGCAACATCTTTCTCAGTTATCACTGCCTCTTTGATCAAAGTCCAGCCTTCTTAATGGGGCCCATTTTTCTCTAAGCTGTGTTATCTGTGTAACATAAACATATGAGATTATCCTCCAAATTTCACTAAAGCACTATGAATAATGTATTAGTTTTTTTGTTGCTGCTGTAAAAATTAGCACAAAGTAGCTTTGAAAAAGCACTTATTTATTATCTCATCATTTCAGAGGTGAGAACTCCAAGCACAAGTTTTAGGGAGCTAAAATCAAGGTGTAGGCAGGGCTGTTCCTGTTGAAGGCTCTGAGGCAGAATCCATTCATTGCTTTTCCCAGCTTCTAAAGGCTACTTTCTTTCCTTGGTTCATGGCCTCCTTCCAGGAATGGTATCATTCCACCTTCTGCTTCAGTCATCTTTTCTGACTTTAAATCCCTTTGCTTTCCTTTTATAAGGATTCTTGTGACTACATTGAAACCATTTGGATAACCAGGATAATCACTCCATCTCAAAATCCTTAGTCACATCTGAAAAATCCCTTTTATCAATTAGGGTAACATACAGATTCTTGGGATTAGGGCATAGTAATCATTTGGGACCATTATTCAGCCTGTGGTCTGGAAGATCTTTTAGAAATGGCTCACCAATTAAATGTATTCCATATTCCAGGTCCTTCTTAACTTCAACAAAGAATTGGATGAAATAAGCCAAAACTGGTCCCAAAAGTTTATTTGGAAAGTGAGGGGTGAAGGAGTAAGGGAAAAACTGGCTCTGGAAAGTAAGCTTAGGCCAAACAAAAGAAAAGGTAAACCAAAAATAAAAATACACCTGATCTGGAAGATGCAGAGTAGACTATTGTAAAGAATCACAATAGCTGGCTCCTTGTGACATCTGTGTCCTTATCTGTCATCTACATCTTGTTGGAGCCCTTGAGAAGTTCTACATACAAGTCCTAGGTAGTATTTGGCATTGTCCTGGGATCTTGTAATTGACAGGTCCCACTAATTTCCCCAGCCAGTTTTGCCAGGCCCTACCTCCTATATCAAGCCTACTGCAAGTAGTGGACAAATTATAGTTTCTTTGATGCCTGATAGACCACATAAAGCATAAGAAAAGGTGTGTTAGTTGGCTTTCTGTTATTGTGAAAAAATACCTGAAAATATCAACTATAATGAGGATAAGTTTATTTTGGCTCATGGTTTCAGTCAATGGTTGGCTGGCTCCATTATTTCTGGGAGCATGATGATGTAGTGTGTCATGATTGACCAGCAATGGCTGAGTAAAGCTGCTCACATCATGACAGCTGGAAGGGGAGAGAGAGAGATTGGAAACAAATTATATCCTTCAAAGACAACTCCCCAGTGATCTACTTTGTTCAGCAAGACCCCAATTTCTAAAGTTTCCACCACCTCCCAGTAATCTAAGCCTTCAGAACATGAGCCTTTGTAAGGAATTTCAGATCCAAACTTTAACAGCCTGAACTCATGGTATTTAATAATCTTTTATTTACACTATATAATAGGTAATGAATAAATTCACACATATATACACACATTTGTACACAGTTTACAAATGCTCAAATCATCTTCAAATATTAGATCACATAAAATGCTAAGAGTATAGAAATGTCTAAATTTGGACAATAAAAGGAAGACAATTTAAACTTGACAAACCTCAAGAGATAATTTCTCTCTGTGAACACTGTATTTCTTTCCACAGAGACAGGAACTACAAATTCTACACATGCACAGTTTAATTTTATAATGGTAGAGAAATTATCTCCATTTAAACAACTGCTTTTAAGAATCTTAGCAGTTTAAGTCTTTAAGGACAGATATAGAGGCCATCAACTTATTTTCTAATTTTTCAAGTCACTAACAATCATCCAAGAGAAATCAGGAATCATTAAGTAAAAGATTTTTTCTGTTAGCGTAGTGTATTGGTTATGACTAGAAGTTTAGAACTGAATTTATACTTTTTGAGGACTTTTAATTGTTCAAACTCCAGTGATTTCTACATTTTTTTCTTATCCTTTCCCAAGGCATCCAAGTTGAAGCATCACATCCTGGGATATGAAAGGGCTGAGTATAACTATTTCCATAAATAGTCTTTCTTTTTCCCATTTTATTTCAATTTCCTTTCTCTTATTTTTGAAACAAAATAATATGTTTGAAAGATGTTGGGACAAAGTTATTCTTTACTCTTGAAAGATATCTCTGTGGTCATGAGTTTCTAAAATAAAAACCATCAATGTCGTAAAATTCAGATTCAACTGTCTATAACAGCACTCACTGAGGCTGGCTTGATATAACTTAAATAAGAAACTGTTTATTTGCTTGATTAGTTACCTATGTTATTATAAGAGACTGGAGTTGCATTTTTTCCCGCAAGCACACTGAAAATTTACAGAACAGCCTGTAAGAAGCTGAGTATCCATCATTCTGACAAGCTGTAAAACCATTGCCTGTTTTTAAAGATCATCCTTTCTGTAAGAGTTAATTCTATAATGTTTCTTGCTAAAAGGGTAAGCTTATTAAATAAAGTTCATCACAGAGAGTAATCACATTTTCAACTGGCCACATTTCTCTGGCTTCACGAGTTACTTCTCATTCACCATCCCCTACACCCACCCGGGGCAACCCCACCAGCTTGCTCTTTCTTTCTTTCTTTCTTTCTTTCTTTCTTTCTTTCTTTCTTTCTTTCTTTCTTTCTTTCTTTCTTTCTTCTTTCTTTCTTTCTTTTTTTTTGGTCTAGCATAGTTAATATTAACTTGCTTGTAGACCTTACCCTTGCAACAAATGAAAATAAAAACTGAAGCATATTTCTATGGATGTATGGCTACAAAAGCTCTTATAGGCAATTCCAAAAAATATATCTATTTTAATCCAAATTCAGAATCTCCTATGACTAAAAACAGTGCATTTGGAACTGAAGAATATAAGGAAAGACTATATAATGAACTGTATTTTCTATGACTGCTTGTTTATGATGACTTATCCACAAAATCCACATAAAAATCATCTAAAGTGTGTTTGTGTCCAGCACTTCACTTTTGCTGATCTGTTACAAACTGCTTTTCTTTCAAACTATCACTTTTCATTTAGAATATTATTGTGATAGTTTGAAAGAACCAACAAGGTTTTCCTCCTCTACTCAGAATAACTAATACTTATCTTATTTACCCATAACTCCAGAATTTATGTGTATGCTAAGAATTTATTGCATTTCATCTGAACTTTGAACTTCCATGTAAAATATACTGCCCTTTGGGAAAGATTTTTTTAGGAAGTCATATTAATAATACATTACATGAAATTCTAAGCACAAGAAAAATACTTCATAACTTCCATATTCATATATAAAAATTCTACTCTCTATATCAGGACAGCAAAATAAATACAGGCCTGAGGTGGAAATGAACAGTCCCTTTGTCCCTTACCACCTGGAGAAGGGCAAAAGCCCTTCTATGAGTTGTCAACTATGAGTATACTAGAAATGAGTTTACCAGACGTTATAGGAAAAAAATAGTTTTCATGAAGAGACTCACATAGTACTAAGAATTAAGGATCCATTCACAACAAGGTGTTGCAGATCTTTGCTCAGATGTGGGCCATATATTGGCTTTAACTGAAAGTGGAAAATAGCCCAGATACTCACCTCCCAAGGAAAAGGAGAGAATGTGGTATACAGTGTGATCAGATGAGGTTTTTCTTATTTTATTTTTTTGGTTTTTTGCATATTATCCTCACACATAACATAGAGATAAGAATGCTGTCTTTTTTTCAGTGAAAAACTTATCTAGTTTATTGAAATCTGCCAACTCATACTACTTACTTTAGAATTTTCAAGTGTAATGTGGATCAATACTAATTAGTCATAAGATATTCTCATTAGGAAAGTCTCATTATATTTTAGAAGACAACTCAAAGACTATCACCATTTCTCTTAGTTTATTGATAATTTGATTGCTTCTTTTGTGTACCTATATGTGGAGCTTTGAGATATCTTCCCTATAAAACAGGAACCAAATTCGAATCTAAGATTGTTGGTTACCTTAGATTTGAACAATGAGGTAAAGCCGGGGCCAAAATTTGTCAGTAACACATGTGGTACACAGAACTATTGATACAAATTCTACTACTCCTTTTGGCATATAAGAAACATAATTAGGTCACAACTATATGTGTTTTTGTTGTATACATACATGCATGTGTTTGTCGATATATATATCCACACAACACACACATGGTTTACCAACTTAATTTGCTTTACAACTTTGGGGAAGATGACTGCATTTGTGTTTGTGTGAGAAAGATGCCTGTGGTCCTGTTTGTCACCCAATTTAGAGCTTACGAATGGAAGCAAAATTTGGCCAAAGGCTTTAGTTTGTGAATGGAATTGTTTCCAAACAGAAGCATTTGTGAACCGAGGTTACAGGGAATATATATATCAACAGATATACCAAATACAACTTCCAGACATAAATATGTGTCCGATGTTAAAACTTTGCCTTTGTGTCCGAACTTCACACTTCTTCCTACATTTCTCTCTCCTTATTAAATATTGGTTGATGAAGAGTATGATTCCTGTTTTTTCTCAGAAAATGTAGCTTCCAGGTAGCCTATGACTTCTTGGGATTCTTAAGAGAAAAGTCAATAATAATAAACTCATCAACTGATGGTAAGTCCAACCTTGAGTCAGTAACAAGAATAAAAACAACTGCAATACAAATTAAAACTTCTGAGCTTCTAATTCTTTATAATATGAACACAATTACATTCTCATATAGCTAGTAAAGACCAAAAGTACAAAATGGTATATCAGTTTTGGATGATGACAAAAAATAATACCACTAGTATTACTAGTACCACTAGTAATACCAATAATAAAGGTTAATGAAGTTTAAAATTCTTAGAGGTTGGAGTCAAAAGCTGACCATATAATCAGCCTTTTACTTGACAAAGTATAAAGTTTCCACTTATCAGAGAATCTGAGTTTCATTTTAAACCTACTTTGTTTCCTTTCAGAGATCCAAAATATAAATCATAATGCTTTGTATGAATATGATGGTAATTGCTAGAGAAGTGGTGCTGTATTTTTAATTTAGAATTAGATAAGCTTACACTCTTTCAAATACAAAAAAACCTCAAAAGTTTTACATAGAAAACATAAAGATTTCATGTACCATTTTATTTAAAATTAGGAGCTAATTCAAGAAAATTATTTACCAGTTGTCAGATGAAAAATGCATAAATAAAGCTAAAGAGACAAGACTTTGTTGAGGTCTATTACAACACAATAGAGTGTCCAGGACTCAGTTTAAACTCAGATTCATTGAAAAAGGGGGCTTGTGATTTTTTTTAAGAGCTGGTGAGGGTGGGCAAGGTGAGATTGAGATATAAGAACCCATCTCTGTTTGCTAATGGGCTTTACCTAAAAGAAATGTAGACTTCCTGATAATAAGTTATATAAGCCAGCACAAGAATGCCTACAAAAGGCATGGGTAGCCTCATCCATATGTTCTCTAGCTGCAGCTCATATGGCCTCTCTCTTGTACTGGCTCTGCTTGTTTCCTATAGATTCCTTCAGAAAGCATTCTACACTTTTGGTATTTATAACTTTATAGGGTTTCTACTGCCTCTTTAGCTTCATTCTCAAAGCTTCACCTATTGCTCTGTCAAGAGCTGCTTGCAGGGTGTTGCATCATGTTACACACTACCTGGCCTCTAAGCTTTTCCTGTGAAATCTCAGTGGAAGCCTCCATGATCCCACAACTTTTGCATTCTACCTGCTTGAAAAACTACCATCACACGAGTGATGTCAATACTACCAGCAGGAGCAGGGAGTGAGAGCCCTCGAACTATAACTTCAGTGGCCTTTGCATACGTGGACAGTTAACACTGGGAAATGAATCCCGGGAAAACAATTCTCTGGGAAGCCCTGGGCAACCAGATTACTTTATGGCTGTCTTCTTAAATAAAGTATTTTATTCCAGCAAGGAGTACTGTCCTCCTGATTCCTGAGATCCCCTCAAGGCATCTCTCTTACCATATCCCCTCCTTGGGTACAACTTTAAACATGCTCATTTTCTGGCCAAACTACAAGTTTCTACTCTGCCTTTTCTTCCAAAATTCTTTCTGTATATCTGCCTAAAATCAGCTAGCAAGATCACACCTGAATACTATGCTGCTTTGAAATTTCCTCTGCCAAACCTGTCTATAGCACTTTTAAACACAGCCTCTTACAGTCTCAGGAAATGGACAAAATGTAGAGAAGTTCATTGCTATAATGTAACATGAATGGCCTCTAGGCCAGTTTCCAATACAGTTATTATTTCTATCTCAAATCTCATGAGCACAACCTTCACTATTTGCATTTGTATCAGTGTTGTGGTCTTCTGAGCTCTGCCTAACCCATTCTAGGCTTTCCATGGCCTCCTCCAAACTTTTTCAAATTCCTCCTGCAAACTAATTCCAAAGGCTTCTGTACTACATCATGAGATATAGTAGTACTAATGACCTTACTCCTGACACCAATTTTCTCAGTCACCTTTGCAATGATGTGACTAGAAATGCCTGAAATAAACAACTTGGGAGAAGGGTTTGTTTCATAGTTTTAGAGGGTTCTGGCCACGGTCCCTTGGCCTGGTTGTTTTTTGGCCTGTTGTTGGACAATATATAATGGCAAAAGGAGCACATGTTGGGGGAAAACTGTTCACCTCATGGTGGCAGGAAAACAGAATATGAAGAAGGGGCAGACATGCATCAGTGATCTAACATTTTTCCAATAGGCTCTATCTCCTAAAGATTCAGCCACCATCCGACAGAGTTACAAAATTTTTAACACATGATCTTTTGAGGGATATTGAAGATCCAAACTGCAGTATTTTCATTAAAATCACTTCTCAGACTCTTGGGAAAAATAGTCCTGAGTAGCAAGAGGCTTTTTAAAAGTTACATCTCGAACAGGTAAGAAAGAATTTGTATGGGGAACTTTTCTAAAGAAAATGCTCTACAGAAAGTGAAGTCAGTTACAGAGACAGAAAGCAGCCTGTCAGAAGTTTGACTATGCTGAGGGCAATGTTAAAGTCTCGTGTTCACATCTCACCAATAGTATCCACTGGCCCTTCTCCAACATAAAAAGTGAACAACATTTTACAATTTGGGTGTAAAGTAAGCCTGAATACTGAATAATTTTTTGAATACTCATAATAAAATTTAGCTCCTCAATTTTTCTACACTGGCTTAGCATAGTTCTGAGTGTAATTGAGAAAAATTTTGGCAGGGTTGTTGCTGTGACACTACCTGGTCATGTGGTTCAGAAGCCTTTGGAACTAGCTTATGAAAACTGTTTGGAAAGGTTTGGAGATGCTGGCTGGAAAAAGCCCTAGAATACTGTGAGCCAAGCTTGATGAAAGATTTGAATCAGAGCTCAGAAGACTAGAATGTTGATAGAAATACAGTCAGTGAATACCAGGCTCAGGAGGTTTCAGTTAGGCATAAAGATTGCATTCACAGTTGAACAGAAGGCCATGTGTGTTATGCTCTGGTTGAAAGTCTGTCTTAGTTTCTTTATTGTTGCTGGGACAAAATGTCCAACACCTACAAGTCAAAGGTGGAAAGGGTTATTTTGGTTCACAGTTTGTAGATTTAATCCATAGTTGGCTTGCTCCAAGGCAGGGCAGCATGGCACAGCGGCCTGGCAAAGGTGAAAGAGTTCATGGTATCACAGGCAGGAAGCAGCAAGTTTCCTTCTTTCCCTTTTATTCTGCCCAGGCTACAAGCCTATTTGTTGGTGTCATCCATACCCAGGGAGGGTCTTCTATCTTTAGTAAACCCATTCAATCATACTCAGAGCTGTTGCTAAGCCAATCAATTGGGCATTTCTTATTCAAATTGACACAACAGTTAACCATCATAGATGTAGTAACTGATTTGTGTGCATTCAGAAACTAGGCTGAAAGAATAAGATATGAGATTGACAAAGGTCACTAGATATCCCTCAACCCTATCAACTTGATTAGTCACAGAATAAACTTATTTCCTATCCTCCATGTTCTAAAATAATAAATATCATCTTCTTACAATAATAATAACAAAAATCTAGACAATCTCACATTGTAATTTAAAGGTTAAAATGACTTATTTGCAGAGAGGTTTTACTTCTAGCAGCTTGCCAAAGTCTTATAAATAAAATAACAGTATTTATAATAAAAGAGGACTAGTGAAGATGAAAACGCATGTAGCATTATGAGCCTGAGGCAAATTTAAATGGAATACCACAGCTGAAACCTTTGCTTGCCTCAGGATGGAAATCAGGACTTAGAAGGTCAGAGGGAAAAAGAAAAAGAGAAATAGGAGGAAATAAAAGCATATTTGTTTCTGTTTTTTTCTCTACCAGCACTTCTTCTAATGAGGTTTAGTTTACACAAAGTTGACCAGAAAAAATTCTGTTCATATTCAAAATGCCTCTCTCTACATATAAACATTGAAGTAAAAGAAAAATAATTTATCATTTGTTGTAAAGCAAAAGATCTACCACAACAATTTAATAGTACAATAGACATAAGAGCAGTTAAAGTACTTCAATAAACAAATGAGAAAATTCTATGTAAATGTAATCAAAAGTCTGCCTGACAATATTTGCTGGTAAATTTGACTGTTAAAATGCTTTGTGCATCATCTTTTAAAAACTTCACATACATTAGGTATTTTTGTCATATTTGATGTTGTTTCCTTGCAATATCTTTATTTACAAGGTCATGTTTTGTGCTAAGTGATGGAAATCATCTGACTAGCAGAAATGTGAAAGGCCAGCAAACAAAGTACTCCTCTTGTGGTGACCACTAGAGAGAGGAACATGATTTTTGTAATGATACTGAGATTTTGGTATTTTTAATACACAGTCTTGTCAAATTTTTATAACAATCATATGAGACAGAAATGAAAATAATCTTTCCTCATAGGTGACAGACTTTAGTAACAAGGAACTAGTCATACTGATTAGTGGTGAATGTGGCATTAGAGCTGAACCTTGGACAGCAGAATGTGTTTAGTAGACCACTCAAATTCCTTGGAACCTGAGAGATTTTATAAGCACTCCAGAGTGGGATTGTATATAAATCATTTATTAGTGCCTTCCTTGACTACAATAGCAAGGAAGAAAGGAATAACCAGATGGCTCTTTTAGAAGTAAAACAGTAGATACTTGCCTGTTTAGGGATTTTTCCATTCTTACCCTATCTCACAGAAGTACCAACAAAGTGAAACACAGTTCTGTCTTTTACTTCAGTATATAGCACAAAAAAGTCACATAGCAGGCATTGATTTACCCTTCACCTAGCATCTTCTAAACTAGAAGGGGGGGGAAAGCTTAAATTCTTTGGAATGGCAGGCAAGATCCTAACTCCTTGCTTATTGATTTATAAGCAAGTTATTGCTCCTAGTTATGAATTATGGGCAAAAAATCTTATTTGATGGGTAATAAAAGAGAAAGCCAGGAGAAAAATGCCACTCCCAACCCACACCACTCCATTAATTTCTTTTTCTTTTTTATATTAATCTATAAACAGAATTGGGGAGAGGAGTATATAAAAATCCAATTTGTGTCACAGAAAGACATGAACTGATGCCAAGATAGATATAAGGACTCTAGGATAAAGTAAGAGAGCCTCCATTTCTCCTGGAACCAGAGGCAAGTGAAAAGGCATTAACTTTTTCCTTGCCTAAAGAATGTGTACCTGCTGATGAATAGTAAATTTCAGTCATCAGTCACTGAAAAGAAAGGGCCAGTGTATTTGTTGTTGTACATCCAAGTGCTATGGAGAATCAGGATTCACAATTTGATTTTGTTACGTCTTTTCAGGCAACTAGAATAAAAGGTGTTGAAGTGATGCTCCTTTGTGATCTAGGTCAATATGAATATATAGTTTTGGCATTCTTAAATTCCAATTCAACAAATAGTTTCCTGAATAGAACATAGATAAAGAGAGAAGAAATTCTCTGTATACATACATTAAATGCTATGTAGGTTTAAATGCTATGCCTCATGAAAAATGCTAACTAACAATATTTTCTACTAAATAAGTAATTTTACCATTTAATCAAACTTCCTGGGTGCATCCATTAAGGTAATAACATCTTAACAACAAATATTATTGTCCCCAAGACTTAACTCATCACTGTAAAGAGAGGCTTTCTTTCCACCAGTAGAACAGTTTTCAGAGGTGACTTGTTTGGTGTTATAGGCAGGATAAGTGAAGTGAAAGCAACCCAAGATGCAAGATTGAAAAGCACTATGAACGCAAAGAATAGTGGAACCACCAGCTGCATGATTTAGAAATTGAAACTCTAATAATGATCATTTTCTAGAAAAAAAAAATATGGGAGCATTAAAATTTCACAATAAACCCTGTCAAACTCCTGTAGGGAAGTTCTTTTTATTGCAAATATTTTACAAGAAGAAGTGAATACATTAAACAATTCTGTGCGTTATTCTAACAGGTCAAGAATAAAACTCAGGATTCCACAGTCATGTGAAAATTAGGATAGAAGATGGTGGGAGTGGCTGATGGACCCTTATGGGCTCTTTCCTTTTGCTATCACACTACATGTGCCCAGGAAATGAAGTCTATTCTTGATGTGTAAATACATAACTGTAATTCAGAGAGATTAATTAACTTCTATAATACCACACAATTACTAAGTGGCGAAACTTCGATTCACATCAGTTTGTAGAATTCTAGCACTAATGTAGCTTTTCCCCCACTGCTGCTGTTCAATTTGCCAAACTAGAAAGACAAATTAACCTCTGATATTCTTTTATTTATTTTTAAAACAGTCTTGTGCGTTTTGAATTTCTTCACTACCTAATACAGGAATCCTATGTTGCCTTTCCTTTGCATGTCACAGACATACACACATGCACACACACACACACATCCCCTCTCCTTGGTACCATTATCCATGTATGTAAACTTTCTTCCCTGCTTCTCATTTTTCTTTCAGTTAACCAGAGGTATGACATACTTCTTCAGGCTTCTCTTTCCTCGTAGATGATATGGATAATACAAATTCTTGGCCTTACCGCAATCAAATTTTGTTACACATTCCTCCCCTCTCATAGCCAATAACCTCTGCATTATATCTCTATATTGATTTATCCAGCACATAATTATTCCTTTATAATTCAATCAGTTAAATGCTTCAAGGACTCAAACTTGGCTTTGAAAATATGAAAATGGAAAAGTAGTAGTAGTGGTAAGATTTGGAAGATGAGTAGAGTTTCAAGAGGCCTCCAAGCTGAGCAGAAGGTATTCCTACTGCATGTTTTCACCTGGAGGGAATCTTCAAGCCTACAAAACCGAACCAGCAAAAGTCTGGACTCCAGCTTCTCCCTTTCTGTTGTATATATTTTTTAATGACACAAGGGCCTAAAGTTATACATCTAAGATTTAGGCTTAACTTTTCCTCACCTTTCACAGTTAAATTGTTCTATGAATTTAGCCTCAGAAATATCTCTTTATTACCATTTTAGACTTAGGAGATTTCAAGAGTCTTGTTTTCTTCATTTTGGTTTCTGATGATTTGTAGCCAGCCTCTAAGATAGCCTTAGGGATTCCCATTTCCTACTACTACACTCTTGTGTAGTACACTTGTGCCCTCCCACGTGGTAACCGGGTTGGCAGGCCTTTGGAGATGATAGGTCTGAAATTAGGTTACAATAGACATCGCAACTCTGTCTTGAATACCCTCTTACAATCTTTCTCTTTCTTGGATCAGTTGTTCAAGAGAACGTTAGTGGTTAGGCCACAGAGACACAATCTGGAGTGTGCTGAGGTGAAACAGGAACATAGTAAAGTGGCAGGAATCTTCCAGCTCCAATAAACCCTTCAGAGATTGTAGTCATGGCCCTCTTCTTAAGTAAACCTGGGCAATCCTGAGCAACAATCACCCAGCTAAGATGCTCCTGCTTTCCTGACTCTCAGAAATTGTGTAAGATAATAAATTTTTGTGATTTTAAGCTGCTAAGTGTTAGGACAAATTGTTATGCAGCAGTAGATAACCAATGCATCGTTTTTGGCTCTTAATTCTATAATCTGATGTGAAAAATACCTTAAGAAAAAGATGGCCCAATTGCCAGCATCCCATGAACACTTCTCATATTACACTGTGGCCATCTCAGCAAGAATATTTGCACTTAAATGTGAACCAAGGCTTTACCAGGATGCGCTGACCAGCACCTGCTACCGGTTACACTCATGTACCCTCTTCCAAAATGAAATTCCTGGTCATTATTTACACCAGGATCTGGCTCATTTCTTCTTCATGAATTCAATCTACATGGTTGCTAATATTCAGAAAATGCTTCTTACCACTCCTGGATAGCATTGTTTTGAAATTTCCACCCCAAAAATGACAACCTGAGCTACACCTAGCTTCCTAAATATGTTCTAAGGTAGTCGGCCTTCAGACATTTTGTTCCTCCACTGTCTTTTTGAAGATAATTTTTATGAATTTAATAACACAAAGCAAAAAAAGAAAGGACTTATATTTTACTCATCAAGAAGGCATTCAGCACAAAGGAAAAGGAGAAGTTTCAAAATTATATTGTAGTACTGAGAGGCTATGTAAGTTGCTATAGTGAATCTTCTAATCTTGGTAGATTCATGTTTACAAAAACTTCAAATATCCTTCATATATTTTCCGGGTCACTGTTTGTTATTACTACTCTGTGAAGATTACAGCACAGTTAAATCTGCAACAAGACTAGGACATATTAAATCATGCCATTTGTTTAATGGACTATTTCTCAATATTCAGATGACAGAGAATAGGAAGTCCAGACATCATCCCATAGTTTCCCGATGAATTGACTTGAACAAAACCTCCACAGCAATTCAATGAGGTAAAAGTAGTATTTTCACACATTGTACCAGACAACTGGTTATTTGTATGAAGTTATAATTGTTTAAAACCCTGACCTTTTTCTCACCCAGACACACACACACACACACACACACACACACACACAAACAACTTATTATGGATGATAGTAATGTCAATGCTAAAACTATTATGTTTCTAGAACAAATATAGGCAAAATCTTTGCCATGGCAGGAAAGGAAATAATTTTTAAACCAGGCAAAAAGTACAAACTATAAGAGGAAAATAAAAATAAGCAATTTGACAAAATATAAAATCTTTGTTTTCTATAAAACAACTAAGATATAAAATTTAAGTCACAAACTGGGAAAGATTTATAAAGCTTATATTTAACTGAAGACTTGTGCCCTAAATACATAAGAACATTTTCATTTAATAATAACAAAAGAACCAAATTAAAATATGGGCAATACTTCACAAAAAAGATGTAAAAGTGATCAAAAAGCATATGAAAAATGTTCACCATTATTAGATCTATAAATTTCCAAGGTTATGATAAGAAAGTACTACAAATTATGTGGCTTTAAATGAAACAAATGTATTGTTTCAGTTTTGAAGACCAGAAGTTCAAAATTAAGGTGTTGGTGGGGCTGTAAACTTCTGAAACCTGTAAGAACCTTCTTTTGAGTTTTCAGTGGTTTATTAACAGCCTTTGATGACCCATGGCTTCCAATTGGATAACTTCTACCTCTGCCTCATTATCAAAAGCCTTTTTTTCAGTGTGTCTTCTAATGGCCCTGTTTTGGGATTTTTTTTGTTTTTTTTTCCTTTCTATGCATTCATTTCTCATTTAAAATATTTTTCTTCAAGTATATCAATCTTGGATATTTTTCTGCAAATCCACTTTAAGAGAAATGTTTAAAGACAATCTTATTTGATATATAATGCTATTATATATAACATATCGTTTTAGAGTACCACAAGGGACCTAGAGACAACAAAGGGGCAGATTAAGAACAAATTAAGGAAAATTATTCTCAAAAGGTAATCCCTTTTTTATGAAAAATTACACACAAGTTGAATAAATCCAGTTTTATTATTTTCTTCTTTTAAGTACACCAGTCATATTGAATTAGAGATCCACCCTGCTTCTACATAAACTTAACTTAGTATATCTGCAATAATCCTATTTCAAAGTTACTTTCTAAAGTGTTAGAACATAGAGGCTATCTTTATTGGTGAAACATGATGTAACCCATAACATTAGTAGGAAAATGAAAATTAAAAGCCCAGTGAGATACCCTTTAGGCCCACAAGAAGGATTAAAATGAAATAGGTTGAAATTAGCAAGTGATCATAGGGATGTGGAGCCACTGGAACCCTCAGACATTTCTAATGGAACTAAGAATAATGTATTCATTTTAGAAAAATATAAAATTGTTTCTTATAAAATTAAACATACACTAATGATACAGCCCAGTCATTTCATTCCTAGGTATTAATACAAGAAAAATAAACACAGAAATATATATACAAAAATGTTGAACACATTGTTGGTATCAGACCCAAACTAGAAACATCTCAATATTCATTATGTGCTAAATAATATGAATATCAATATCTGGCCGGGGATGTAGCCCAGTGGTGCTGCCACTTGATTCAAAGTGCAAGATCCTGAGTTCGAACTCCAGCATCAAAAAATAAATAAATATATATTTTAAAAATCAAGGAGTCTTCTAGGCTGCCTTATCACCTCTCCAGCACTGGGGGGCAGATCCACCCCCAGCACCTAGAAGGAGCCTACCAGGCTGCCATACCACCATCCCCAAGGCCAAGGAGCAAAGCCTCCCCCAGCACTGAAGAGGAACTTCCAGGCTGCCTTACCACTGCTGCTGGCACCAAGGAGCAGAGCTTCCCCAGCACCAAGGAGGTGAGCCGCATGGGTGCCAGCACCGTGCACACACACACACACACACACACACACACACACACACAACCCATTTGAAATGAGAAGACACATAAACAAGTCTCTAAATCAGACTTTCAGATCACCTAAAGCAACCCAAAAGGGAAACAAGGTGGAACAATCTGATACTCAACCACCTGGACTCACTGAACTGGCAAAAACAGAGGATTTGCAAAAAAATGAAATCAGAAATAATTTCTCAGATAACAGCAGAGATTGTGTCCATAGTGCAAGACATGATTAATAAATCTAAAGAGGACATAGATAAAAAAAAAAATAGAAGGGCCAGGGATTTGGCTCAGTGGTTTTGGTGCCTGCTGCATAAGCACAAGCACCTGAGTTCAATCCCCGGTACCAAAAAAAAAACCAAAAAAAAAAAACCAAAAAAAAAAATAGAAGACCTGAGGAACATGATGGAATCCCAACATAGGAAAAAAATTAGAATCCATAAAGCAGATGCAAACAGATTTACAGGAAATTAAAAACTCCATTGAAAGTTTACCCAGCAGAATGAGCCAATGTGAGGACAGAGTTTCAGATATAGAAGATAAGATTGCAATTACTGACCAGGAAAAGAAAAATTTCTTTAAAATAGTAAGGGACCATAACAAATCAATCCAGCAGCTGCTAGACAATACAAAGAATAATATAAGACTGATGAGAGTCAATGAAGAAACAGGAGAGAGTGCAGATGACATAAAAAAAAAACTCTACATTTTAGGTATACAACACTGTTACATTCATCATTGGAAATTTTCACCATTACATGATCTCTCTTGGTTCTTATTTTTCTCCATTCCCCTGTCCTCCCTTCAACCATTCCATCCCTCCCTATTTTCAAAGACTTTGGTTCCATTTTTTCATTTTCTCATATTGATTCCACTCCCTTCTTTCCTTTCCCCTATGCTTCCCACTTCCCCTTCCCCTTTGTCTCTTTTCTTCCTATTTCACATTATCTATTATACCTTTTAGTCCTTATTTACACTTTCAGTTTCTCACACTAGACAAACTGTTAGGTATTTACACATGTGTGTCCTATTTATTTCATCTAAGAATGTCGCCTCAATGTGCATCCGTTTAGCTATGAATGTCTCTAATTTCTCATTTTTTATGACTGAGTAGTACTCCATTTTACAAAAAAAAAAAATCCCCACATTTTCTTTATCCAGTCTCCAGTTGATGGGCAATTGGGCTACTTCCAAGTTTTGGCTATTACAAAGTCTGCTGTTATGAACATGGTTGCACATATATCACTGTGGTATGATTCTTTTAATTCTTTGGGGAAGATACCCAGGAGGGGAAGAGCTGGGTCAAATGGGACTTCCAGACCTAGTTCTTGGAGGTATCTCCTTATTGATTTCCTCAATGGTTGCACCAGTCTACATTCCCACCAGCAGTGAAGCAGTGTTTCTCTTTCCCCACAGCCACACCAGCATTTGTTATAGTTGATTTCATGATAGCAGCCATTCTTTCTGGGGTAAGGTGGAATCTTAGTGTAGTTTTCATTTGCATCTCTCAAATGATGCAAATGATGTAGATGTGAATGATCTCAATGGTGTTGAACATCTTTTCATATATTTATTTGCTATTTCTACTTCTTTGTCTGAGAAATGTCTGTTCATTTCAGATGCCTATTTTTGGATTTAAATTTGGAAGGTCTGATTTTCTTAAGTTCTTTATAGATTCTAGATAGTAGACCTTTGTCTGAGAAGCGGCAGGTGAAAATTTTTTCCCACATTGTAGGCTGTCTCTTCAAACTGTTGGTGGTTTCTCTTGCCGTGCAGAAGCTTTTTAATAGGAAGAGATCCCGCTTGTTAATTGTTTGTGTTAGTTCACAGGAAACTGATGTTTTTTCATAAAATCTTTTCCTACACCAATTTCTCCAAGTGTTCTACCTAACCATCTCTTCCAGCTGGTTCAGCATTTCTCTTTATCATTTATATTTTTAATCAATTTCAATTTTAGTTTAGTGCATGGTGAGAGATATAGGTCTAGTTTAATCTTTGGCAAGTTGAAACCTAATTTTTTCAGCACCATTTATTAAAGAGGCTATCTTTCCTCCAGGGAGGGTGTTTGGCTCCTTTGTCAAAGATGAGGTGGCTGAGTCTGTCTGGAGTTGTCTCTGCATCTTCTAATCTGTTCCACTACTCCTCAGGTCTGTTTCTTTGCCAGTACCATGCTGTTTTTATCACAGTAGCTTTGTAGTATAGTTTCAAGGTGGGCATTATGATACCTACTGCCATGTCTCTGTTGCCTAGAATGACTTTTGCTATTCTAGGTCTCTTCTTGTTGCAAATGAATTTTTGGATTGTTTTCTCAAGGTCCGCAAAATGTGCTGCTGGGATTTCAATTGGAAATGCATTGAATCTATAAAGCAGTTTTGGAAGTATTGCCATTTTCACTATGTTGATTCTTCCTACCCAGGAGCAAGGGATATCGTTCCAGATGTCACTTTCAATCTCTCTTTTCAGAGTGCTATAATTTTCAGAGAAGAAGTCTGATTTCTTTTGTTAGGTTGATTCCTATGTATTTCAGTTTTTGGATGCTACTGTGAAAGGAGTTGTTTGCCCTATTTCTCTCTCAGTGAGTCTTTTGTTCTTGTAGAGGAAAGTTTTTGAAGTTTGTGTGTTGACCTTGTATCTAGTTACTTTATTGAATTTGATTATTAAGTCTAGAAGACTTGCTGGAGTTCTTGGGGTCTTCTATATAGAGTATCATATCATCTGCAAATAATGACAATTTGACTTCATCATTTCCTATCTTTCTTTCTTTTATTTCTTTCTCTTGTCTAATTGCTGTAGCTAATGTTTCCAAAACTTAATTGAACAAGGGTGCTGATAGTGGCCATCCTCATCTTGTTGCCAATTTTAGTGTGACGGATTTCAGGTTTTGACCATTTCATAAGATGTTGGCTGTTGGTTTTTCATAGATGGCTTTATCAGATTGAGGTAGAGACTGTCTATTCCAATTTTTTGTAGGGTTTTTATCATAAATGGGTGTTGGAATTTGTCAAATGTTTTTTCTGCATCTATTGAGATGAACATATGATTTTTGTCCTTAGCTCTATTGATACAGTGTATTACATTTATTGATTTGTGTATGTTGAACCATCCTTGCATTCCGGGGATGAATCCCACTTAGTCAGGGTATATGATCTTCTTGATGATCTTCTGCATTCTATTTGCCAGTATCTTATTAAGGATTTTTGCATCTATGTTCATTAGTGAGGTTGGCCTATAGTTCTCTTTTTCTGTTGGGTCTTTCTCTGCTTTGGGGATCAAGGTGATGCTTGCTTCCAGGAATGAAATCAGGAGTATTGCTTCCCTTTCAATTTCACTGAAGAATTTAAAGAGTATTGGCAACAATTCCTCTCTAAATGTCTTGTAGAATTCAGCAGTAAAGCCATCAGGACCCGGGCTTTTCTTCATTTGTTAGTTTTTAATTATGTTTTCAATTTCATTGATTGATATTGGGTTGTTTAGAATTTTTGGGTCTTCTTGGTTCAACATTGGTAATTCATATGTATGTAGGAATCTGTCCATTTCTTCTCTTTTTTCCATCTTATTGGAGTATAGGTTCTTGAACTAGGTATTGATGATCCTCTGGATTTCTGCTGAGTCCATTGTAATTTCACCCTTTTCATTCCTAAATGCATGGATTTGGGCCTTTTCTTTCCTTTTTCTGATAAGGTTGGCTAAGGGTTTGTCAATTTTGTTTATTCTTTCGAAGAACCAACTCTTGGCTTCATTGATTTTTTTGTATCGTTCTCTTAGTCTCCATTGCATAGGTTTCTCCTCTAATCTTTATAATTTCCTCCCTTCTATGAGCTTTGGGTTTGTCCTGCTCTTTTTTCTAGAAGCTTGAGGGTCAGCATCAAGTTGTGTAAATGTGCTCACTCTGTTTCCCTCATGTAAGTATTCACTGCTATGAATTTCACTTGTAAGACTGCGTTTATTTTGTCTCATAGATTCCAATACCATGTACTGTCATTGTCATTTAATTGAAGGAACTGTCTGATTTCCTCTTTAATTTCCTCTGTAACCCATTGGTTATTCTGAAGTGTGCTATTCATTTTCCATGCGTTTATGAAATTCTTGCCGTTTCTTTTGCTATGGATCTCCAATTTATCACACTATGGTCTGATATTATACAGGGGATAACTTCAATTCCTTTGCACTTACTTAAACATGTTCTATGAGTGAGTATGTGGTCAGTTTTGGAGAATGACCTGTGTACAGCGAAAAAGAATGTGTATTCTAATTTTGTGGGGTAGAACACTCTGTAAACATCTATTAAGTTCATTTGTTCAAGAATTTGATTGTGTTCTAGTATTTCATTCCTTACTTCTTGTCTAGTTGATCTATCTATTTGTGACAGTGGGGTATTGAGGTCCCCCACTTGTATTGTATTAGTGTTTGTTTGATTTTTCATATCCTTAGTATTTGTTTTCTATAGTTGGGCACACTAGTGTTTGCTGCATCTATATTTATGATTGTCATCTCTTTCTCTTGGATTGTTCCCTTTACAAGAATGTAGTGTCCTTATTTGTCTCTCTTAATCAGTGTTGGTTTGAAATCCACTTGATCTGCAAATAGGATAGTTATTCCTGCTTTTTTTTTTGTTCCTGTCATATGGAGTATTGTTTTCCACTCTTTCACTTTCAGTCTATGAGTTTCTATTTGAATTAAGTATGTTTCTTGTATGTAGCATATTGTTGGATCTTGCTTCTTGACCTATTCTGGCAGTCTATTTCATTTGATTAGTGAATTGAGACCATTAACATTGATGATTATAACTGATATGTATTGACTTATCATTGTCATGTCTTTTTTTTGTTGGATTCTCCCCCTTTGGTTTAATTTCTTGTCATGCACAATGGATTCATTCTGCTGAGCTTCCTGGGGTTGTGATCCTCATTGTCTTTTCCTAGTATGTTGTCTAAAATTTTTTGGAGTGCTGGTTTGGTATTCATGAAGTTCCTCAGGTGGTCTTTGTCATGAAAGTATCTTATTTCTCCATCAATTTTGACAGATAGTTTTGCAGGGTACATCAATCTGGGTTGGAGGCTGTTTTCCTTTAGGTCTTGAAATACATCACTCCAAGTTCTTCTTGCCTTGAGGGTTTGCATTGAGAAGTCTGCTGTGATTCTGATGGGCTTTCCTTTGTATGTGATTTGTTTCTTTTCTCTAACTGGTTATATAATTTTATTCTTCTCTTAGGTTTCTGGAACCTTACTTATTATATACTTATGTGTAGATTTTTTTTTTGATCAAGGTCATTTGGAGTCCTATATGCCTCACTTATCTGTATGTTAAGTTCTTTTCCCCTGCTTGGGAAGTTTTCTGCCATCACTTCTGTGAACAATTTTTTTTTATGTCACCTGCACTCTCTCCTGTTTCTTCATTGACTCTGATCAGTCTTATGTTATTCTTCTTTGCCTTGTCTAGCAGCGCTGGATTAATTTCTTGTGTCCCTTACTATTTTAAAGAAATTTTTCTTTTCCTGGTCACTAGTTGCAATCTTATCTTCTATATTTGAAATTCTGTCCTCACATTGGCTCATTATGCTGTGTAAACTTTCAATGGAGTTTTTAATCTCCTGGAAAGCCATTTGCATCTGCTTTATTGATTCCATTTGTTTCCTATGTTGGAATTCCATCATGTTCCTCAGCTCTTCTATTTTTCTCTCTGTGTTCTCTCTAGATTTATTAATCATGTCTTGCACTATGGGGAGGATCTCTGCTGTTATCTGAGAAATTATTTCTGGTTTCATCTTTTCCAGATCCTCTTTTGTTGCCAGTTCAGGGTGTCCACGTGATTGAGTATCAGATTGTTCCATCTTGTTTCTCTTTGGGGTTTCTTTAGGTGATCTGGAAGTCTGGTTTTGAGACTTGTTTATGTGTTTTCTCATTTCAACAGGGGTAGGGAGATTTTGTGCTGCTGGTCCCCATGCGGCTCACCTCCTTGATGCTCGGGGAGGCTCTGGTCCTCTTGGCTGGGGGAGGTGGTACTGAATCCCAAAATGCTCAGCTAGTCAGCACTGAGAGCCTCTGCTCCTCTGCAGAGACTTTTCTAAGACTGAGTGCTCTATCTTCAAGGATCTTATCTCCACCTTGTCAGGGAGTCTTTATATGATGTTTCTGGACAAAGGCATACAAATTGCTGTTTCTAATTTTTGATGAAATAGGACATTTATAAAAAGACATTAAGAATGAAAAACCAACTGTGAAGGACAATTTGGATTCCCAATATCATCTCTCATCATGTTTTCAATGAACCTTTTTCCTGGAAGCCTGCTGCCATAGTACCCATATACATTGGATTCTTACAAGTCAGACCGTTTTATTAAGCACATGTGAAACATTCTTCTTGTTTTTTCTTAAATAATATTTGGAATATAAACAAAATGTTGATGTTGAAGTTAAGAGGTTCTTAAATCCTTTACTAATGCTCTTTATCAACAAAGCTAATACATTTATTTTACATGTAAATTCTGAAGAAAGATAAATTGATACTGTATTCATAATAATGAATTAAATTACTAAATCTGTTTCTAGAGTTTGCTTTCATGTTTTCCTAGAAATAGAGAATGTGATTGTTCTATTTAGTTTATTTAAATACATATTTAAAGTAAACTGGTAGAAGTATTCAGAAATAAAGAAGATTGTATCTTTGAAGCTAAATACATACTATTTTATATAACACGTTGGTGCATATATCTCCATATATATATGTATATACTACACATTCAAAGCCTACACATAAGAGATGTTCACCACTTTTATACTTTCAAATCCCTCTTTTCTCCCATAAGATATCATCATTAATCCATCATGTACGTATGTCCCTATATTCATGCTCATTGTTTTCTTTGCTACCTCTTTTCCTCATAACTGGTGGGGACTTAACAACAAAAGAGATGTTTTTGGCCCCACTAGAAACTGTCATTTTCAGTGAGTTTATAGACATGTCACTTTTCCAGGAACAGTGCAAAGCAAGAGTGAAAATCTTTGCTTTTGAAAGAAACTACAGGACTGTGAAGGGTGTGTGTCAGGCTTTGTCATAGGTAACAAGGCAGGTCATGCTCTAGTCTTACCTAAATGTTAGTCCTTTTTCTGTTGCAATGAGAAACATCACAGCCTGAGTAAACTTATTAAGAAAAGAAATTTTAGGGCCGGGGATTTAGCTCAGTAGTTCCGGTGCCTGCCTCGCAAGCGCAAGGTCCCGAGTTTGATCCTGGGTACCAAAAGAAAAGAAATTTGTCATTCATAGCTGTGGAATCTGAGTTCAATTTCTGGTGAAAACTGTGACATGGTGGAATCATCAGGTGATAAGAGAGGAAGACCATGCAGTGAAGTAGTGTTTTTCTGATAAAGCTGCTATTCTCATCACAGGATCACTTTCATGACCTCATCATGGCCCCATATCCAAATGCTATCAAAAGTGAAATTTAGGATTAAGTTTTCAAAACATGAATTTTGGGAGGGAACATTAAAATTGCAGCTTTGTGGGGAAAAGTCATTCATAAATGTATGCCATTTCCCAGAATGCAAAACAAGAGAGATTTTTGCCTCCACCCTTATATTTTTCCAGAAGTAAAGAAGATGAGGTGAAGTTGAATATTGTCAGGGTCCACTCAAGTAAGAGCAAAATTGGAAATGCTACCTTCTGTATCTAGAAGGTTATTTTATCCAATGCATTGTACATAACTGCAAAATTTCTCCATAAGTGATCAATTTGACTGTTCAAGTTATAAAGTACTTATTTTTCCTCTTGCAGTTTCATACTTTCATAGAAAAACATTAGATTGTTTGATTATGCTTTTGTTCATTCATTTATTTGTTCAACAAGCCAGTGGAGGGTAATGTTTCAAGAAAAGACAGGATATGGATCATAAATATTGGGTGTACTGGGCTATAAACAGAAAGTGATGACAAGATTTTCAAAGAAGACTTGAGGTTTTATTAATGAAAGCAGGTTTTGGCTTCCCCACTGTTTCTGCAATCACTTCTTAAGCCTCAGTTGCCAAAGGACCTTGCTTTAGTGCCTCACATTCCCTGCCGGTGTGGGCTTTGGTCCCGGGAAAAACAGAAGATCAAAGAGGAGCCTGCCAAGCACTCACTATCTTCTTCTCAACAGTCTAGGACAACACCTGCTGGTCTTTTCTGGGACATAGATACTTGTCATGAGAGGTAATGTTGAGAAACTGTGGGCAAATGTTCACCTTGAATTTTTAACATTTTAATAAACACATCACTAGTGTTGCTTTTACATATTAGTATCATAATCTAAACTTGTAATACACAACGACATCTATTTATAGACTGTTATACAACATGAAGATTTTCTTCCCTCAATATGAAAAGGATTTTTTTTGTGTGAAAGGTTTCTCTGCAGTATTCATTCAAAAATAATTTTGCCTTATGCGGTTATAATTTAGAATAATTAGAGTCACGTTAGCTGCATTTTGAAGTTGAGCAACCGCACTGTGAAGGTTGCTGAATGATGATTTAATTTCCTAGCCACAGTGGAAGTTTTGAGCTTGTTTTGTTGTCCACTCTCCCAGTTTTCTGTGTTGTCCAAGAGGGTGGATAATGGAGAGGAAAATGCCTGACGTAGGGAAAATTTCTTTAAAAAATGTTAAGTACCATGAATTCTTCTCCTCTTTAGATTTATTAAAGATATATCAGTACCAGCTTCTGAGACTTTCTGAGCAAAGCATCCAGATCAGAAGATGTGAAGCACACATTTTGGAGGGAACAAAAAGTCAAAGCCCTTGCCTGCCTTAGGAGTGCTAACATAGTATGGTAGATAGGAATTTGCAACTACTACATATAAAAGCATGTGAGGAAGATCATGCATAATTCTTGTTGCCCTGAACATAAAGTTTCCATTTGTCTTTCTTGGAGATTTTAAGTCCTCTAGATGGATTGTATAAAGCAAAAATTAGCACTAACTTCATTAGTTACAATCTATCCAAATGTCCCTCAAAGACTCATTAGTGACACTCACATGTCTCTGTAATCGTCGGTGGTTCTCTTATTTTTAGCTGTGAAGGGACAGGGAGGTATTGCGAGAGCAAGGAGCTACAGGCCAGCCATCCAAAGTGTCACATGCAATTCATTTGCCCTAAATATCTTGTCATTGTCCCAATGTCCTGTGAGAATATCTGTGGCTTCTAATCATGGCTCAGTGGCTAACCTAAAAGGTGATCCTCTCTCCTGCTCTCTTGTCCTACTAAAGGAGAAGATCCTCTGTACCCTGACCAGGAACACTTCAATCGATTTAGAGATTTATAAAAGGTAGGGAGATCATTATATATGATAACACGTGTGTGTGTGTTGGTGCATGCGTGAGCACACACACACATACACAAAAGCACTATCTACTGGAATAGGAGAGAAAAAATACTTTGAAAATAGTTTAGTGTCTCTTTCTCTCTTGGTTCTTCCACAGCAAAGAAAGTCACGCATAAATTGTTATCTGAATATGCTCTTTATCACCTTTGTTACTCATATATTTAAGGGAGATCTCTTGAATGTGGCTGAGCAGGATCCAGTGGAGAGAGAATTCTCATCTTCTTCTTTTGCTCAAAATGAAGGAAAGAAGGGGAAAATCATGTGATTGGTTTCCCACATAGGCCACTGACTTACTCTTATGTATATATGTGTACATTTATGTATCACTTACTGTTGTGTCTATATACCCAGATTTCTCCAATATGTCTGATATATATATATATATATATATATATATATATATACTTTTTTATCCTAAATGAAGTGATCTACAGGAAATCCAGGAGTCATTCATGCCAACTAGGTACAATAGAGATTCCAAGGTTGGCTAGGATAAAGATGACAGCCGGTCTGGAGGCCAAGAATGGGGAAGCCGAGCCAATTCATACCATAAGCCTAAAGAAGTAACTGGCCATGGGTCAAAACCCAATCTAATCCAATAAACTGTTGGCCACCTTATTTTAAAGACAGAAAACATCGTACAAATTATGGTGCAATTATATATTTTCTAAGTGCTTGGAGATATGGTTTATATTAGGAAGTGCATTTGATACTTGAATCTTCGGAAAGGAAACTTTTAGTTCCTTTCCAAAGCCAAACAAGAACTCTCTGAAAGAAATAAGACAAATGTAATATATTTTCTATGGCAAACTTCAGATGCCGTATGACAAGTCAAGATGGCACAAACGTATACACAATATTTTAACCTGGGGACAAAACCCTATAGGTTTAAGATCTGGGTGCTTATGCCTTAAGGTTTAGGTTAATGGCCAGTTTGCTTGTTTATGAATTTTCCTTCTGCCTTTATTCTGTAGTTTGAACTTGCAAGGGGTTAGAAAACAAAACAAAACAAATACAATGAAAAGCGCTTATAACAAGCTAAATACTGCAGGGAGAGTGGAGATGACAAAAATGGATATTAGGAAGAGGAGCTTCACATTCTAGTCTATCAGCTGATTGCTTTTGTTTGGCTCTTGTCTCTTTCGTGTCTCTCAGTGTCTAAGAAATGGCATTTCCTATTATCTCTAGTCAAGTAAAATTTAGTTACTCACATCCTGACAGCTCACCTCATTCAATTTTTCCTGCAAGTGAGCCATAAACCCTTGTGGCAAGAAGAATAACAGAGGTGGAGGATGTTGAGCCAGAATCTGAAAATTCTGTTTCTACATCTTACTAATTTTAATATTGTGCAAAGTCATTTAGCAGTTTTGTTATCCATTAATCTTACTCCAAATACTATTAGTGGTACCATTAATAATACTCTTATTCTATATATTAAAATGACTAATTGGTATATGGTATGTATGTGCTTGGGAAAGTAATATGGAAATAAAATAACTACATTTAGTATTAAAATGAGATACATATGGATGCATAAATTTGGGTTAATGTCTCTAGGGATTATCAAAGTTCTCAGCCAAAATGATCTTGAACAGAAACACAACTGTGAGAAATATCTCAAACAAGTTTATCACAGGTTGAGGAAAGCATGACTTAGCAAATCTATATCAAGTGTGAGCAAGCATTGTTTGAGACATTTGTTTGTCTCCAGTACTTTCCTTCTTTCATTGAAGCAAATAGAATGCAGCTCTCTAGCTGGAAGGAGTGCTGTGGAAGGGTGAAATTTGGAATGACCTTCAATTTCACTTCTTTCATTTTGTTTTCAATTAAAAAACTCAGAGAAAGGATTATTCTAAATTATCTTCAGGATCATCAGAAGAGCTCTGCCTCTGAGAGGATCATTTGAATTAGTTCTAAAGTATTCTTAGACATCAATAAAGGGTCCAGAGATCTGTGGCCTGGGATGACAGGAGATGGACATTTTGATTCAGGCATCACATTTGGAGGTGACTGAAATCAGAGGAAAGCAAACAGATGCCTGGTGCTCCAAATGTTGAGAAACTTACTGTAAATACTTGAACCAGCCCAATACATACCTCAGTGACAGACGAGGGCTGTTGACTAATTACCAAAGGGTCTTCTCTAGGCTTAACACCCTGAGAAATATCTGTTTTTCCAAATAGGGACAGCCCAGTGGAACTCATTTGGCCTTTGACAAGCATAATCAGCACTTGCGGTCAAAATTATATTGACTTTAAGAAAAGTCTTATTTCTTATTCACCTGAATTATGAAATGTTCTTTCTAAAAGTAATAAAAAGAAATCCAATGGAATTGGCAAATAAACCTCTTCTTTTTGCCAAAATTAAGCTGCACTCAATTCAATTGCTTTACTAAAACTTAATTGTGATTAATTGGTCAATCAAACCCATTTAAGACATCACACTGTCATTCATTCAATATTTATTGGACACCTTCTATGAACATGGTATTATGTATGGAAATAATTTAGTTATTACATGGGGATTGAATTAATTTTATAAATAGTTCTTATTTTCTGTGCCTCTCTACCATCCTGGTAATTATGTGCCTGAATAAAGCAAATCTCTAAACCATATGTGAATCAATCATCATTTCTAAAACAACATTTTAATTACAGTTGTTAATAAGTAACAATATGAATTAAGTTGAATCTATTCTTTTAATGTAAAATCATGAATATTTTAAAGCTGGAAGTGACCATAGAGAATGCATATCTCTAACTACTTCCCTGCTTTCCTATTTAGCAAATATGAACACTGAATTAAAATCTTAACTCACTTATTCAAAATCACAGAGCTAAAATAGTGGCAAAAAGCTCAAAGCCAGGATTTCTGACACCTGGATTTTATTCTTCTTTTAAAGGTAAACCTCTATTTTCCAGATCTATAAGGATGATCTTATCCAAAGTATACTTAAAGAAAAATCAGCATTGAGTATGCAAATAAGCACCATTTAGTCACATACCATACTGAATGAATTTTCTCACCCTGGTTTGGAAACAATCCTATCAGGTAGATAATGATAGTGTTCCTACTTAACACTAGACCCCAAAGAGGCATCAAGTCCCATGCCTAGTTAGGAGAGCAGCTCCTATTTATACATAGGTGGTCAGATCCCAAAGCTCAACCTAATACAACTCAGTTGTCAAATTATAGAAAATTGACTACATTAGGATGTTATTCATCTGGCAAATATTTAAGTAAAATGTTTAGTGCTTCTATGTACCAACACTTACCTAGGCACTGGAGATAATCTGGTAAATGAGAGGAATAAAGTCCCTGACCTTCTGCCCTTTGTATTCAAATATTTGTTAGAAGTATTTGGGGTACAAGGAGCAAAACCTCTTAATAGGTGGTGCAATTAAAATACATTTGAGAGATTAAAAAAAAATCAGAAAACAGGGTACAGAGCTACAGTCAGGCGCACCGATGGCTTCCAATAATATGATGTGATATCCCTTAAACTAGTGTCTTATCATTTTTATTAGTATGCTTGCAATACATAATAAATACATTCATCCTGGGGAACTGGTACTTGTATACATAATACCTCGATTCTTTTTACCCCCCCCCAGCCCCCCTCCCTTCACCTCCAGATCCCCTTCCCATCTGTGCCTACCATTTTAAAGAGTCAATACATCCACTCTCTCTTTGGCTTTCTTATTCAGTCTCTGGGTGGTTCACAAAATTCTCAGGACAGAATCTGACTACATTATCTGTCAATGTGAGATGTGGAGCAGGACTTTTCAGCAGCCCTGTCTGACCAGGCCAAATCAGGTGGCTGGGTTCTGCATAGCTGCATCATGGCCAGGAGCTGACTCATGTAGAGCTGACTTTGGCAAAAGTGCAGGCTCACAACAGAACAGGTCTGATGGGGCTCAGAGAGCCATGTCCAGCATAATTGCATTATTCCAACTGTACAAATTACAAAGACTTATTCATGATTAATTTGTCTACATAAAACCATGCATTCATTTTTAAAAATAAACATTTATTGCGAATATGCAGAGACCAGGATAAGTGGAACTGTTTAAAGGAAAATATTAATTCCATTCAAACTGTACTTATCTTGATCAAATTTATTAAACTGAGAAATAAAATACAGTTTCATATAAATTCATACTTTTTATTTACATAAACAATAATTTCTATTTTCATTTATAGAGAATATTGATTTTAAGTATTAGAAAAAAATGAAAATTCAAAGGTAAAAAGACCTACTTTTGATTTTAAAGAGGATCTGAAGAAGTCAGACAAGAAAATGAAGAATAAAACAGAAGATAAAAACATGCATTAGAAACCCTGGACAGGCTTGATGAGGTATCTGCTGGGGCTGTAACTAAGAGCAGGGAAAAGTTAGAAAGGCTTTCTAAAGACAGTGACACCTACAATTGCACATGACAGACAAAATAAGGCAGAGAAGAAAAGTATCCCAAGCTAAGATGGTATACACATCATCAGAAAGCAGAAGAAAACAAAGTATGTTTGAGTAGTAGGAAGTAATTCAGAATACCTATACTAAAGAGCGGTAGTAAGAAAAAAATTGAAAAGAAAAGAAGGTGGAGTCTTGATACCTAAAACACTTTTAAGTTTTTCTAAAAATTTATCTACAAGGCTTTGCAGAGTCCATAAAGAATTTTTAGCAAAGAAAATTTGAGTTTTAAAATTTATTATGGTAGTAGTTTGCAGAGTCCAATAGGAGGATTCCAAAAGGAAACACAGTTAAAATAAGGAAAAATTATCACTGGGATATTATGTTGCATTTTTCTTTTAGCATTTTCCTCTGCTCACTTCCCCCAAAGTAACCAAACCCACTTTCATTTATTTGCCTCAGGAAAGGACATTAGTGACTTTATGGAATTAAAACCAGTGGCCTCTTCTGGCTTGTTTTCTAAATTCAAAGTTCATGGTGTATAATCTTCTTGATAATTTGTCGCATTCTGTTTCCCAGTATATTATTGAGGAGTTTTGTGTCTGTGTTCATTAGGGAGATTGGACTGTAGTTCTCTTTCTTGGTTGGATCTTTCTCTGTTTTTGGTATCAGGGTAATGTTTGTTTCCAGGAATGACTTTGGGAGTATTGCTTCCCTTTCAATTTCTTTAAAGAGTTTGAGGAGTACTAGCATTAGATCTTCTCTAAATTTCTTGTAGAAGTCAGCAGTGAATCCATCAGGACCTGAGCTTTTCTTTGTTGGTAGGTTTTTAATTGCATCTTCAATTTCATTGACTGATATTGGGTTATTTAGAATTTTTATATCTTCTTGATTCAACTTTGGTAATTCATATATTTTTAAGAATCTCTCCATTTCTTCTGTGTTTTCCACAATATTTGAGTATGGGCTCTTGAAGTAGGTATTGATGATCTTCTGGATTTCTAAAGGATCTGTTGTGATTTCACCCTTTTCATTCTTAATTACATAGATTTGTCTGTTTTCTTTCTTTTTTTTGATAAGGTTGGCTAAGGGTTTGTCCATTTTATTTAATCTTTCAAAGAAAGATTAAACTCTTCAATTCAATGATTCTTTGTATTGTTGGGTTTTTTTGGTACCGGGGATCAAACTCAGGACCTTGCACTTGCCAGGCAGGTGACAGAACCACTGAGCCTAATCCCTGGCCCTCTTTGTATTGTTTTCTTAGTCGCAATTTCATTAATTTTTGCTCTGATCTTTAAAATTTCCTCCATCCTCTGAGCTCTGGGCTTGATTTGTTCTTCATTTTCTAGAAGTTTGGGGTTCAACATTAGGTTGTTTATTTGAGCTTGCTCCATTTTCATGATGTGGGAATTCAACAGTATAAATTTCCCTCTTGAGTTGCTTTTATTGCATCTCATAAGTTGTGGTATGTTGTTTTGGCATTATCATTTAATTGTAGAAACTGTCTAATTTCTTCTTTCATTTCATCTGTTACCCATTGGTTGTTTAGAAGTGTGTTATTTAATTTTTATGTGTTTATGTAGTTTTTGTGGTTTCTTTTGCCATTGGTTTCCAATTTCATTGCATCTATGCATGGGATAATTTCAGTTCCTTTGCATTTACTCAAGTGTTTTATATAAGCTAGCATGCGGTCTATTTTGAAGAATGTTCCATGCACAGCTGAGAAGAATGTCTATTCTGATGTTGTGGGGTAGAACACTGTAGACATCTACTAAGTCCATTTATTCAAAAGTTTGGTTCAGTTTTGATATTTCTTTGTTAATTTTTTTGTCTAGTTGATCTGTTTATTTGTGACAGTGGGGTATTGAGGTCCCCCATTAAAGTTGTGTTCATGTTTGTGCATATTTGATTTTTCGTGTCTGTTAATATTTGTCTTGTACAGTTGGGTGCACCAGTATTTGAATGCATATATATTTATGATTGTTATCTCTTCCTCTAGGATTGTTCCCTTAACAAGTATGTAGTGACCTTCTTTATTTCTCTTGATCAGTCTTGGCTTAAAGTTCACTTTGTCTACAAATTTTTCTGGGTTTCTGCCACATAAAGTGTTGGAGTTGTTAGGGACGTGAAAAAGAGTCAGACCACGAGAATGCAGTTAAGTGGATGAGCAGAGGGCTGAAGCTCACAAGGCAAAACAGCAGCCTGTCTCTGTTGCCCATATCTTTTATTGAGGCGGTGTGCAATGCGAGAGCGTGAGAAACGTGAGAGTTTTACAACCAAGGCCTTGAGGCTGTTTTCTTAGAAATAAAATCTTGAAAGCTTTCATACTTAATCTTGAGCTTTCCCAAAGCAGAATACTCATTCCCTTGAGAGTCAAGGTCCCAGGAACAGAAGGAGCATCACATCCAATGCTACCTGGATGTTATCTCGCATGCGGTTCCTGGCACTGTTTCCCCAGAGTTCACCTTAAATAACATTCTTCTCTACAATGAAGCATTTTATTCTATCCTTTGACTTTTGATCTATGAATTTCATTTTGAGTAAATGTGTTTCTTGTATGCAGCATATTGTTGGATCATGTTTCTTGATCCATTCTCCCAGTCTGTTTCTTTTGATTGGTTAATTGAGGCCATTTACATTGATGGTTGTAACTCATATATATTGATTTATACTTATCATATTATTTTCCTGTTGTTGGGTACCTGTTTTTTCCCCTCTGTTTAATTGTTTGCCTTGATTGGTGGATTCTTTCTATTGGTTTTCATGGAATTACAGTCTTTCTTATCTCTTAGTAGAATATCTTTGAGAACATTTTGGAATGCTGATTTGGTGGTCCTGAATTTCTTGTTCTTTTTCAAGAAGTATCTTATTTCTCCATTGATTTTGAAAGATAGGACTCATCCCAGGGATAGTTCCACATATACAAATCAATAAATATAATACATCATATCAACAGAGCCAAGGCCAAAACCTCATGATCATCTTAATACACACAGAAAAAACATTTGACAAAGTCTAACACCTATTCATGGTACAGAAAATACCTACAGAAAATTGGAAGAGAAGGTCTTTATTGCAATCTGATAAAAGCCATCTACACAAACCAAGAGCCAACATCATACTAAATGGTCAAAACTGGAAAGCTTTCACTCTAAAATGAGGAACAAGACAAGGGTACTCACTATCACCACTCCTATTCAATATAGTTCTGGAAACATTAACCAGAGCAATTAGACAAGAGAAAGATATAAACGATATAAAGATAGGAAAGGAAGAAGTTAAATTATCATTATTTGTGGATGACATGATACTCTACATAGAAGATCTCAAAAACTCTACCAAAGGGCTTCTAGATTTAATGACCAATTCCTGGCACATAGCTAGATATAAAGTCAACACTCTAACTTCGAATTTCATGAAAACATTATGTTAAGGGTCTTTCCAATCACCATGCAAGGAAAGAGAATATTTTCCACAAGAATAGAAGAAGAAAGGGAAAATTTTCCTTAAAACAATAAAAATAAGTACCTGGTTCCTGCCCAGTATTAGGAGTCAGAGCAGGTAAATATCCTCATGGGCAGGCTGCAGCACCTGGAAGAGCAGACATCAGAAACACTGAAGAACATTCTGTTGATGTGAAGAGTCCCATCTCTGCCATACTAAAGGGAACCACTAGGACCTTTGAACATTTGAAATTCGCCATGCTGGTTGAAATTTAGAGACCTTTGCCCATTTTCTGGGTCACATTTATGATTCTTGGATTTACCTATAGCCCTAAGAGACAAGGATATTTTCAGAATACTGCAATATTCTTTTCCCACTATGACCTTAGGTAAATGAATGCCCAGAATCTGATTCATTTTATTAAACAACAACAAAAATGTGCCAATATTTGTATTTAGGCTATGACTGATATTGGACACAGATGGCTAGGTAGCTATCCAAGCAAAAACTAATGTATTTATGAACTAATTTATGAAAGAAAGAAGAAAATGTAGATGGATTCAAAAACTACTAAGATCAACTGGACATGTAATTAAGCAGCCACAGGTAGCTCTTTAACCACTTAATCTGAAATATGATCACTTGAGTTCACCTTGGGCAAATGCTGTGGTCTGTCCTCCCCAAGGTAGAAACTGGTGAAATTACACAGAAAACCATATGGTAGCCTTCACTAACAGACTTTAGATGTGATCATTTTAATAATTTTGAATTTAGCAAGGCATTTGTCATGGATAGTTATGATTGTGAAAATTACCATTTTCTGAGGATCTAAAAAGAAATCAGGCACATCCTGATATAATGAGCAAAACCTTTAAAAAGATTTTATTTTTAAAAATGAATTATTGAGGACAAAAAATGAATTTTTCTCCCTGTATAATAAAAAAGTACATAAACCTTAAAGTCAGAAGTATCTGTGTTAGGACCCCAGCTTCACCATTTATTTGTTGGGTGCCCTTGTAAAATGTGTTTTATTACCAAAAGACAGCATTTCTATTGGCAAAATTGAATGTAGTAATAATAGGCTAATGTATGTAAATAATAGCTTTTATGGTTTTCTATGTCTGTGTAATAAATAACACCAAAATTTAGTGACTTAAAGTAATGTTTGTTTGGTTTCTTTATGTTTCTGTTTTCTGAGAGTTAAAGATTTGGGTACCAGGGATAATTTTTGTCTACTCCATTATGTCAGAGTTTCAGCTGGGAAGACTCAAAGACAGGAGTGACTGGGCAGATGGAGGCAGATTACTATCTGGAATAATCTTCATGTGCATCATAAGACTAGAATCTCATATCTGATAGTTGATCTGACTCTTAGCAGGGATCCCAGCTAGACTATAAGATTTCTCAAGTGATCCCTACATGTGGCTTGGAAATTCTCCCAGCATGGTGGCCTCAGACTTCTTGCTTGGTGGCTCATGCCTCCACAGGTCAGTGCTCTAAGAGAACCAGATGGAGTGTCAGCATTTATCACCTAGCCGAGGGAGCCATATACCTTCACTTTGCTTTGGTCACAAACCTATCCAGGCTTAGAAGTAGGGAGCATAACATCAATGTCTCAATGGAATGATTGCCAAAGTCATTTCATCAAAAGAACACACAACAGAGTAGATACTATTGGAGCTAATTTGTGAAAATACAATCTGCCAAAGTAACTGACACTATTGTTATTAATAAAAAATATAGTTTTCTCTCTTGTCTTCTTATTAGGGTTATTTGGTCAAGTTGCTGTTCAAGGTCATAAACATTTTGTATCCTTTAATTCAACTAACAAATTGTTATTTAAACTCAGCCTATGAAGATCTTTGCTTTGAGATTAGTATCTATTGATTAAGTAGCACATAACAAGCAATAGTTGATGCGCTTTACCAGCATGACTCATTTCATTCTCATGATACATTTATAAAGTAGGTATTATAAATGATTCCTCTTAGAAAGGAACAGACAAAAGTATGCAGAACCTAAAAAATTTTCCCATGTAAATTGCTACGCTAGGATCTTAATCAAAGTAATGTGGTTCTAGAGAGCAGCCTTTTAACCACTCACACTTGTCTTGTCTTGACTGATGTCCAAATCAATGTGGTGATCTATGACTTTATTGATTTGTGACATCATTTAAAATGCCTTAAAAAGTGGAAAATTATATCATGCATATGAGTGAATTGATTTTATTTAAAATAAAAGAATTACTTTAAAATGTATCTCTTCTAGAAAGTCTTGGAAATATGAGGACTATATTCAAACATTATTACTTGGGTTAAATTGGAGTTTTAAACCCAACTGTTTTCATTGTTACTCCTGGGAGTTGTATTCCAGGGGTGTGCTCAGAGTGAAGTCCTTTACCTACCAGAATTCCCAGAACTGTTCCATATATAAAGGGTTATATAAGCGTTAACCAACAGAATCAGAATTTTGGGGAAATGTAGGTTCTGACAATTGGTTTCATTTGCTTACCAGCTAGTGATTCCTGTGCTCTTGAAATCTATGAATGGCAGCTCTACACATGATGAGATAGAATGGATCAGAGAGGACACTCTCCAAGGATTTTAAAAGCAAATAGAAAAACAAGACAATCTCATAAAAATCAAAATGTAAATAGAAAAGTTTCCATATAAGTGATTTTACGATTTGTTACAGTTCAATGTCAGGGAATTGGGTGTGTTGTTTTGATAATCAAAAAATAATCAAAAAAGTCATCATGATGAAGGCAGCATTGAAGCGGAACTTGAAGTTTAGGGAGGACCATTATAGCTTACAAAAGCCTTTCAGAAATAAAAGGACCATCTCTGAGATTGCACGTTTGGGAATGGGCAAACAGAGAGTCTAGAACCTGAGTGCAGACTATGGATCACAGCAACTGCAGGATTTTATTAGAAATGCAACACTCCGACCTCACCTTGATCTTTTGACTCAAATACTTGAGAAGAACTGGTCTTCTGAATGCAGTTGGGACTCCATTTCTCAACCAGGTAATGGGAAAACAGGCTAAAAAGCAGTAGTCTAGGCAATTATTCAGATTTTATAAATGAAGAAACTGAGAATCAAAAAGATTGAGCAATTTGCTATACACACATACAAAACTAAACAGGAATTTAAGCTAAGACTTCTTATTGCCATTGTATCTCAAAATCACAGAAATTTTCAGGCTTATAATTCCAGGCCCACACTTATGGCCATTTACTGAAAATGACGAAAATACAAATGGAAAAAGAGGAAAAAGATGGGAGTGTCTTAAGTCAGAGAAAATTTATTAAGAAATAAGTTCTACTTAGTTTTAGTACAGGCAAATAGATTAGACAGGAATAAAAAATTCAGATCTGAGAATTTTCTTAGAAAAGCCATTTCCATCTGCATAAAATTATTTTTAATTGAAAGAGAAAAATGATTTAAAAGGCTAAGATCAGCTTGAGATGAATCATGCTCCATATTTGTAGATCATAGTGGATTAAAAGGTATCTATTTTTTCTAAAAACTGAAGAGATGCAATACTAGTTACTACATAAGTCTACAAAATTTAACTGAGATGTGAAGCACAAAGTAGTTGCACTAAAAATAAATGAGGGCAGTGTCAGTGTCCAGGGAACCCAGACCCTCAAAGGCTATGGCCGTACTGTTGTAGGGGTGGTGACGATTTTAAGTTCTTGGTGTCCAAAACAGAGAAATGAGTGGGACAGAAAGTAGAAGTGAAAGCTCAGATTTATTAGCAAAGATCAGTGGGAGCAGGTCAGTGAGAAAAGCTTGCAGCCTGGAAGAAGCCAGGTGTCACAGTCTCCATGTGCTTTTACAGGGAGGGAGTAACTGTTTGAACTGATACAGCAAATCACTCCAGTCAGGAACAAGTCTCCTACTTTCTGTTAGAGAGGGGATGTTTTGTCCTTATGGACCTTTGTGGAATTTCCCTGGTCCCGAAGACATCAGCAGGTTTAAAACCATGATGTAAGTGAAATTATAATGAATTTCAATTAACTTGGGGTTTCTCTTTGGTTTTCAAGATATTTTATAATACATGTATTTTCAGATATAGCCTAGTTGTTATAGCTGGATGCTCTCTGTGGTTTTTGGAGAGCTGTCTCAGCCCCCTACCACCACCCTGGAAGCCTATAATGCAGGCAAAACACTCTTTTTTTAACCAGATGTGGTCTTCTTGTTAGGACCAGATGGTATCATTGCTTTTGAAAAGCTAGCTTTCTCTTTTATCCTCTGCCTCTCAGGCCTCCTTCTAGGAACTTATTTTCTCTACTCTCCTCCCCAACTACCCACTAAACAACATGATTTCTATTATCTTTTATGGGTAGGTGAATGCCAATGGTCTCAGCTCTTCTGGAACTTGTTTCCTACTGAGCATAGAAGTTCCTACCTGAATGGGAATTATGGAACTCTTGCCCTAATGAACTAGGGGCTAGACGGAGGCCTTGGAGTCTTAGGGGCTGAGTCTTGGAGGAATGGACTATAGTCCTCAACTGACCATTGACTTAACATATAACTGCTGAATCTTGAAAGACACAAAAGAAATTACGGGGTTAAGCAAGCATGGACCAAAAATCAATAGGACTATGGTAATCAGGGGTCCAGCAGAGGTAGCTAGCCACAAGAACTAAAAACAGACATTTATCTCACAATTGAACTGATTTAGTGATGACTGTTGGTGGTTAGCAGTTTTCTCTGGCCTTTTGGATTATGGAATGCAAGCTATCTAGAAGCACTCAAGACTCATTTGCAAAAATACAGCAGTCTCCTCTAAGCATTCCTCAGGGTTTCCCTTGAATAGCTGGAAGTAGGTGTATAGCCAGGTTTTTTTGGAGGGCTACCTGGGCCAAGGAATTAAGTCCCCATTGGATTGCCTGTACTGAGGATGCCAACTCCAACCCTTGCTGGGTTAAAGAAAGTAAAAGGTCTCTTGTCTAGATGCTATGTGGTAGTCCACTGATTCCCAAGCTGATTCTAGTCAAGATACCCAAAACAGCCAGAACAGAGAGGTACTCAACTTTTTGGTACAGAGAATAGCAAGAAGGCTGAAGGTATTATCTTTTGAAGATCAACTGAGAGTTGCTTGGATGGTGAAATTAGGAAATTTTCAGTCTGGTAGTAGGTATAATAGATGAATTTTCCCATTCAAATTGTTGAGGAGCAAAGTTACATTTGGTTCTCACAGAGACAGTACTATATACAGGAAGTGGGCTTGACGCTGGGGGAAACCAAGAACCCTCCAATGGGGTTTGTTGCTACCTATCTGAGCTGTGGCCTGAGGGTCATACACACAGGCTGTTTGATTCACATAAGGGCAATGAATCTTCTGAAAAAAATCTGTTTGTCAAAATTTATCACCTGGACCATTACTTGTTTTGCACATCTGTTGTCCTTAGATTAATAAAAAGAAATTAGGGGATTTATGTGCAGTCTTGTGCCTTACTAGTGGAGGGAGAGATAACTCTCTTCTGGAGGTTATATTTTTGAGATATAAAGATGTTTATGTAGTGGGGATGTATATATAGAAATTAGTTTCTCCAGTATTATCAGAGGCTTGGAGAACTTTGTCCTTTTCCCATAAGGAGACCAGGGAGCAATTAAAAGCATCTTTTTGAAAAGTCTGGTGAGGATTAGAGTGGGTAGTATTAATATAGATTGGAGCAGAGCAGTCAAGATGTGTATTGGAAAAGACAAGTTCAGATATAGGCATATACTTGTGAAATTGAATGAGTATGTTGATGTTAAGGTTAAATTCTGTCATGTTGTCTTTAGCCCCTGTCTGAATATAAATTATAACACTGACCATTGCCCAGTCTTGGAAATCTCTTGGAGATTGGTAGGTATTGCTATGAGCTTCCTGTCTGGCTAGGCAGGGGTACCAACCTAGCAATTGTTACATCTTTTGATTTACATAAAATATGGCCTGCTGAGCTAAACGGAGGTAGGGATGTAGAAGTTTGCATTTTGGCCTCCTAGTTTAAAAATGACAGAGGCAGTAAATTGATATTATGGTTTAAATTGAGAATGTCCCCTCAAGTTCTCATGACAAGCCCTCATAGACAGGGATTTTGGAAGATGATTAAATCATGCTATTAGGAGGTGGGGCCTAGTCAGAAGAGGCAGATCACTAGAGGTATGACCTAGAAGTGTATATGACCCTTACCAGCTTCTCTCTTTTCTCTCTGCTTAATGGTTGGCAAGGCATGAGCAGCTTTCCTTTACCATGTCTTTCCACCATGCCATTCTTCCTTGGAGCCAACCGACCATGGACCATAAGTGTGAGACAAAATAAACCTTTTCTCCTTTAATTTGTGGGTTCTAGGTATTTTGTCCCAATGTGACAATGACTAATATTTAGATATGAATGGTGGAGTAATGATTGTGACTATACTTGACTATATGGTTTAGAAGATTTTTGGATTAGTTCACAGGTAGAATTTAGAAAGACTTGGAAGTGCTTGCTAGAGAAGCCCTTAGAAGACCAGAATGCTAGCAGAAATGCATGTGGTAAAGACCAGAGTCAGGATATTTCATTTGGGAACAAGAATTCCATTGTCAGTAGCCACCTGTGTAATGCACTAGCAGAAACTTGATCTACATTTTGTTCATGTCCTGAGAATTTGCAGGAGACTGAGATTAAGGTTGGCAGATTAAATAGTCTGACAGAAGAAATTTCAAGGCACCTCAACATTCAGGCTATGGCATGGATGTTGTTGTGAGCTGTTAGCCAGCCATACATGGAGAATCAAGAGCAAATGGTACAAGTGAATGATTTTTTAAAGTTTTGAGTTTAACCAGACAGAAAGAGCCTGAAAAATTGGGAATTACAATTTTGGCTGAGAAGATCCTGGTCACTGAAATGATTAACATTAAAAAGAAGCCAAATACTTTGATCAGGATGACAGGAAAGATGCCTTGAGGGCAACCCAGGAATCAGCAAGACTCCACTGAGGGCATTTTGCCCCAGTGATGAGAAAGTGACTAAGATAGTTGAGGTAAACAAGATAGCAGAAAGACAAATCAAACACAGTAAGAATCTCAAACCCATGATTGGTGTCCACTTGTTCTGGGACAACAAAAAGGTCAAATTTCAAGAAATGTCCTTGTCTCCTTGTAGGTATTTTATTAAGGCATCATCTACCTGCTGACTAATTGAGTTAGGGAGATTTGATGTAGACTTGAAAAATAAAATCTGCTTTGACCTTTGCCAGAATTAAAGGATAGGTCTAATTATAAAAACCGGTCTCTTTCCAATAAGGGAGAAAGATGTCATGGAGCAATTAGGAATTCGTGGTTAAACATTTGGTCTTTGAATTGGGATGTCTAAGCAGGAGTAAAGAAGCTCTGACTAGAGTTCTCTTCTTTCTCAGTTACAGCTATAGGTATAGAGGAGGGTTTACTGGAGAAGGAAATTAGAACAGTGTAAGTTGTCCCTGTATGAACAATAAATTCAATTTGCTTACACATCTGGGATCATCTGGGGCTCCTCATAAGATATGGAAATATCAATAGGCAGGGGCATTAGGACAACTTGCTCTGGGACCCATCAGTCATCTTAATCAGAGCAGATGATATGGATTTTGACTGGTCTACCCCCCCTCTGGGAGCAGGGACCATCAATCTTCCAGTGCCATAGATCAGGTTCTACAACCACCCGACATATGGAGCAGGTCCTGCGCAGTGGCATAAAACAATCATGCACCCAGTGTTCAGTTACCTTGCATTTAAAGCAATAAGTCTTCCTTTGATTGGCCTTGGGTTTTCCCTTGGTTAGCTTGAGTGTGCTTAAAGCATTATCTTCCTCCAGATCCTGACTGTTAAACATCAAAAAGTTATATCCAGCGGTTGGGCTAAAGGGGACTCAAGTTCCATCTGAAGTTTTGTAATTTGTGTTGGACATTGGCTGATAAGCCAAGGAAATGCTGTCCCATTAGTGCCTATCCCTCCTTGGAAGATGGGTCTAAATTTGCATAGTATTTATGATAATCTTTTTTTCCAATCAGCTTTGAAACATAGCTGGATTTTTTTTCTGTGTAATCTCTCACCTTTTCATACTTATTGAGTTTCCTAATGCATCTTTTTATTCCCATGATAACAGTGGTCATCATCTTAGACCATTACGTCTAGTCCACGCTCAATATTATAGTCCCAATTTGTTTCTGTCAGGAAGACAGTAACTTATCTGGGACAGCTTTCATTTTTTTGTGTAACATATTATTCATATACATACCTCACAATCTCCCCTAGGATTCTTTATTTTTTAAAGACTCTGAGGTATGGTACGTAGCCAGGAAAAAATGGATATCCCATGAGAGGTCAGCAAGGGACAAGATTTATCTTTCACTTTCTGCATAATTTATTTGTTACAAACAAATGATTTTTTTAAATTCAGACTGTAAAACTCCACTTGCAAAAGTCTGCTATTGTAAGGAGTGCATTCTAGCAGAAAGAATTCTTCAACTTTTTTCTCTATGAGTTTTTCTGTCAGTTTTGCTAGTGATAAATATAATACCTGCCATTTCACAGAACTGTCTGAAGCTTCTGGCTATGTTCACATTACTCTTTTGAAGCAGGCTTTCTCATCTCAAAACTGGTCAAAATTTGAACTTCATCCTACAGACAGCGAGATCAACAGCCTGTATGGACCCTGCTTTGAAGGATTTTCAGGAAGTTTCATTTTGTAGAAGTACTGTACTTCATGGATTTGTTTGAATGGCCCATGCAGTTGTGGTTGCTAAAGAGCTTTCTTCTTTAAAAAAATAAGCAAGAGGAGTAATCTTGAGCCTTTATCAAGATACTTTAAAAAGGGACTTTTTTGTCTTTGAGTAGATATGCTCAAATTGATCCTATCTGTACAAATTCTAGTGATCAAATTACAAACATTTATAGGATTATAGATGGAAAGGATCTTATAAAATTAAAGATGAATCTTCACTTGAAGCAGAAATCAGTTCTACAAATTCATACATAGGCACGCACACTTGGTTTACAGCACATTATAAGCATATTGGAATCTGCACATAGTTTGAAGACATACAAGGAAAAAAACACCTTTAATGTAATTTCCAATCTAAACTCTCATCACACATTTAGATCAAGAAGCTGTCTCTTGCTACCATGATTTGGTTTTAATTCATTCAAATTACCTCTTCAGATTCTTTTTTAAATTTATTTTTTATTAATATAAATTTGTAGTATTTAATGTATACATTCATCTTAGGTACATGTACTTGACACATCTTAATTCTTTTTATTCCATTTCTCTCCTCCTCCCTTTCTCTATAGATCTATTTCCTTTATTTTCATTTCATTGTTTTTAGTTCATTTTTGTGACACACAATGATTATAGCCATTGTGTACCTATATACTGTGCATCTCAGTTTTTTCCACATTCCTCTTCCTTCTCTCCTTCCACCCTCTATCTCTAGGGCCCTTTTCCATTTGCAAGCAATCTATCTTTCTGTTTTCTTTTACCTGTCTTTTACTTTGCTCTTTATTTATACTTTGGATTTCACAAAGGAGAGAAGCCATATGGTAGTTAAGCATATGTGTCTGTTTTATTTCACTTAACATTATGGTTTCAAGTTGCACCCATTTTCCTACAAAAGACACAAATTAGGACACCAATCCCAGCTTTAAAGTGAAGAGCCTATTTTAAGAAAACCACTAGAATACATGATTGTCAGGGGATCGAGGGATGGAGAAAAGGGTGAGGGAGAGGAAGGAAAGGGAATGAAAAGAGGATTTTAAAAAGAATTAACACATACCAACTCCACACAAGGAATGTAAACATTACATGCTACAAACATGTATTAGTAAAAATAATAAAATAAGTAAAAAGAAAAAATTAAGATTTTACTAACCAGTATGATCAGGGAAAACAGGGGAAAATATTTTGCCTTTAAGACAAAAAAAAATTGTCTAAGTAAATTTTCTTGAGTTACCTATAGAAGAGTTACTAAAGGTACAATGAAAGGACAAACTCCCACATTCTGCAACATGCTTTTGGACAATGAATATTTTAGTTGCTTTCTCTCCAGTACTCTGCATCCATATTTTATCACACAGAAAAGATTGGTTAGTCCCTTCTTATCCATGAAGTTGATATTAGAGCTAACATGGGAAAAATAAAATGAAGCAAGAGACAGTTTGAAACCCACTGGAAAAGCTGCTAGGAATGGGCAATGCAATTAAGCTTAGCTAGGGATAAAGGCCATTTAGGGGAAAGGCTCAAATGATGTTTTGATCATGTTGAGTACAAATGGGTCAAGCTGGAGTTAGGTGGCTACTCAAGCAGGAGACCAGGTCATTGAGAGTTTTCCCCAAGGAGGAGAAAGCTGAATTCAATATGAGGAAGAAGAAAGCATAGAACCAAAAGAGATATTTTAAATTTTAGGTTGCACATACATGAAACATAGACGTGCAAGGTGCATGGAGCTGTCTTCCCCAGAGGAGCCTGTAATACCTTGTTTCATGACTGAGTTATCTCCTCACAGGATCATCCTATGCCCTAGTGCCTTTTAACTCTCTATGTGTGCAATGAGCAACCAGAGACAAAAACTTCAAATATATTAGAAAGAAAGAGAGGGAGAAGAAAAATTATTTCCTCACTAGAGTTCTCACCTTTTGATAGGCTCACCAAAAAATATTTTTGGGGTGGGCAACTGTTTTAGATTTTTGGTATCTCAGATGAAGAATTAAGGAAGACACCCAGAAGTAGAAATTAGCAAACATCAGAATATTCAACAGGGTGGAGTAGATCAAGGAGAAGAGCTTAGGGCCCTGAAGAAGCCAAGGATCACAGTTTATATATGGTTTTTATAGGGAGGTAGTAGCTCTTTGAACTGAAGTAGAGAATCACTCCAGTCAGGAATAAGTCTCTTACTTTCTGTTAGAGGGAGGAGTTTTTGTCCTCGTGTGGACCTTTGTGGAATTGTCAAGACACCTAAAACCCATCTAGGTGTTCAAAGCTACAATCAAATGAGATTATTATCAATTTGGGGTTATTTTTGAATGTTTAGGATATTTTATAGCCCATGTGTCCCAAAGAATGACCTAGTTGTTAAGAGCTGTATGCTCTTTACAGTAGAGAGCTGTCATAGGCCCCCCCGGCAGACTATAATGCATCCATGCTCTTGTTTTTACCAAGTGCGGTCTAATTGTTAGCAGCAGTGTTTTCTGTGGCTTTGGAGAGATAGCTTCATCTTTTGTCCTCTCCCTTTCAGACCCCTTTCCAAGGACTTCTTTTTTCTATCTCCTGCCTCAGTATTGTACTCCTAGGCAATCATTGCCAGAAAGCCCAAGAGAAAGGCCAAACTGGGTCAAAGGGGCAGTTAAGAGAGACTGTCGGGAGCAATGCTACATAATTTTATGAAAAAAATCACTTAGTTAGCCTAGTTCTCCTGCCTACAGCCCAGCTATGGCATTCCGAGACATAATTTCATTTTGGCCTCCGGTCACAACTGAGACCTCAAAGATCCGGTGATATTGTCTGTGATTCTCCAGGACAAGATTACAACAGCTGAAGACATCCTAGGAGGAACAAAGTCTTCATCTACTCAGTTCCTCATTGTTCTTGGATTGTTATATCTTATTTACGCAGGATGTACTGAACTCTCTGCAAGTCATTTGTTACATTTGTTTCTCCCGATGTACTGAATAAAAGGTGCGGTAAACTGGGGGCTTTCGTCTTTGCTGCCCAGAACAGCACTGATGAGACCCAGAGCTCAGCTTCTCAAAGTCTCATTTTTCTGCCTTTTCTGTAATTTGCCTTGTGCTGCCGTGGCTCACAGGAGACTAGAACTTACTGCAGAGGTTCTAGTAACTTCCCCTTTCCCTGTTCCCTACAGGAGATCTCAGAGGGAGATAGGTCATAAAAGCAGCAAGAAAACAATATATATAAGAGAAAAACTTCAAACGACAGGGAAAAGGGCACTGGAAAGAAAAGACACAAGAGCATCTAATGAAGAAACTTAGAACACAAGGCCACAGATAAGAATCCTCGGACTTAAGGAGAGACTAACCCATTGAAACAGGAGACGAAGTCAGATCTGATTTCAATCATACTTAGGTATTTTCTGAATTTCATGTCCTTCCTATTGTACATAACCCAAAGGAATATTTTTGTCAAATACTTTGCAAAGAAAATTTTTTAATAACTATAGAAACCATTTTTAAGATGGAATAAATCCCACTTCGTCCTACTTTACTATATTTTTTAATCATGGTTCAAACATTTTAAGAGGTGAAATCTTGCATTTAATTTTTTGTGCATCCAAAATGGTGTGAAACGGAACTAAGGGAGGCTTGGTCTTGCACATCAACTTAAAATTTCAGTGTTTAATGACAAGAAAACAAAGATTGAAAATCAGTGTATAACAGGAAAGAACTATAAGTGTATGTAAAAGCATGCATACATTATGCAACTCAGAGATGTGGAATTCTGTATGTTAGGAAACACATCTATTTGAAGTATGCTACATAAAAATTGACAAATCTTATATCCCAAATAAACAACAAGAAACATGTACTTTCAAGTTAAAAGAATTAAATTTCTAGGAAATGACCTTTCCAGGCTAGTGAATGTATTTTATGGAGGTTGTTGAAAAAAAAACCCAAATAGTTGGCACCTAGGGATATTGGAATATTTAAAAATATGCCTCAAAGAGCTAAATGACCTTTACTTTTTCTCACTAAATATAACATGCTCACCTGCGCCCAGATTAGACATTTATAGAGAGTTTGCTTCAAGCTGTTCAAGCATTTAGTCTTAAGGCATTTGAGTTGTCAAAACCCATAGCATAAAAACAAACCAAGGTTAGTGTGCCTAGGGAAATTTTTTTATTTTTATCTGTACAACTAAGGCATCAGGAGAAAAACAAATGAAAAATTACTGTGATCCAAGACACAAGAAACACAAAGCAGCCATCATGTTCACTTGTGAAAGTACATTGCAATTTCTCTAGTGTGACCAGGGAACCAAGCATTTATTTTATTTTTAAAAGCTATTTCATGTTTCTATCTTGTTGATATTATATTTTGATAATCAAATAATTAGAAATGGTTGCCTACTAATTCAATCCTCCAGTCTGATAAGGGAAGAAAATCTTTTCTCTGTTCTCCATTTCAGTACCTGAAAGAATAACAAAAGGAAAAGGTTGATTCATATCACATGCACAAGAGCGTGAACAAAAGTAGCCGGCTTGTAAAATGCTTAAAGTTAAAAGTTTATATAACTAACTTATTAGGGGAAATGGAGGAGAAATGATTTCTATGGGAAGAACAATGGCATTTCTTTAAGAAAGACAAATCTGTTTGTTAGAACAAAGGGGAAGTAAGAAAGCCTATGCTACTGTCTGTCCCCTCTGAATGGAATGAGTGGTTTTCTGTCTTATGCAGGGCCATGAAAGGTCCCCAGACAGGAGACTGATGGTGGAGTTTCTCATATTCTCTGTCCTGAGAGAAGAAGCCTCCCCTAAGGAGGAATTTATGACAGTCCTCATAGCTCAGAAGTTTTTCCTTTAGTCAGAGAATATTTCTTTCTCCTTCTATTAAATCTCAAATAACTTTAAGCTTAAAATGTTCTTCTCACCAGCTCTGGGTTCCAAGTGGGTCCCCTAGTCTCGGATCATCTGTCAAGCGCTTATTCTCTAATGTCCCAAAGTTAATATTCTTCATTTCTATGCTGAAAATAAATACTAACTAATCAATATATAGAAAAACATTTTAAAATTTATTTTTATAAAAGCCAAATTTATTTTCTGGACCTCTCAGAAAAGAGCCCTGATAGAATTTTTGAAGTTCCCTATTGTCCAAGTCCTTCCTTTCTCTTAGATATTATTTCAAAGTCCTTTTGGTATAAACTGTTAGTGAAAATGTCCATTTCATTTAGATGATTTGGAAGGTTTTCATCTTACATTCTTCAACTGATATTTCTCTTATTTCACTCAAAAATAATTATTAGTGTGAAAAAGTAAATATGAAAATAGCAGTGGTTTTATCAGAAAAGGGTAAGTAATGTAGAGGAAGCAGACTTTTCGGCAGCTTGAAAACCTATGTTCAATTCCAATTCTTCTCAAATGAATATCAAAGTTTCACTGATATTTTTAATATGCTGTACATCATGATTGATAATTTTTAGATTTATAATGTTTTATGTGGATGTGACTTTCTTGGGGGATGAGTGATTTTGTTCCTCAAAGATCTCTAACCAATTAAGACTATTTATTACAGGGAACAATTGATGATATTTCCATAGTTTTTGCTGCTGGATATTGAACTCGGGCTTGCATGTTTCACATGATCTTACCACTGAGCAACACCCCCAGACTTTCGTATAATTTCATTGTTAAAATGTGAAGTTAAATGTAAGGGCATAATACGCAGTTTGTAATCACAGTGCAGCTGTTAAGTTCCTGTTGTGATTTGAATCTGGAATGGCCCCCACCCAAAACCTCAAGCTATCAGAGGCAGGCCTGGCAGAAGGTGATTGTATTCTGTGGGTGCTACAGACGACCTGCTGTTGATGGTGAGACCAGGTTAGAGATGAGTCACTGGGCATGGCTTGGAAGGAAGGGTGTATCTCCCTCCCTGGCTCTCCCTCCCTCCCTGCCTCCCTTCCTGCCTCCCTCCCTGTTTCCTGGCTGCCATGATGTGAGCAGCTTTTCTCTACCAGACATTTTCACCATGCCCTTCCTGTCTTAGAGCCAGCCAACCACAGACTGAAGCAGTGAGACAAAATTAATCTCTCCTTTAAATTTCCGATATTGGATATTTTGTCTTAGCAATGAAAAAGTAACTGAGACTGTCCTCATGCTTTTTAAAATAGGAAATTAAGTGGCATCTGGTTTCTTTTCTTACTTGCAACAGCAGCAGCAACAGCATATCATCAGTCCCATTTAAATAACATGGATCCCAACATACAGTAGCACCTATGTCATTGGTTTCTGTAAGAGATATGAAAATAATATGGAAGGTGTTTCAGACAAAACTAAGCAAACCCAGAGCTACTCTTTATAGTTCTGGATGAAGTAATGCAAACCTGGAAAAGATATTTGTGTGGCCTCCTAGTCCATGTCTCTACTTAATGGGCTCTTGTTATGATGATAGCCTGGCCTTTGATCACACATCAGTATTCTCCCTCCTGCCTAATAATTCATTCTTGTTCACTTCTCTTGTGCAAGGAAAAAATATCAAAATAAGTGTCACCAGGGTAAATGTCGCTATGTAAGGATAAAGAAGTACCCCTTCATTGAGCTATCAGGGAGACTTCACTTGAAATTAAAACAATGTCTTTATGAGAAGAAGCTCAAAGTGGATATTCTCAGCAACCTTTGCACATGGAGTTCTGAGAACTGAACTATTAAGATCGATCCCCTGTGGGTTTTCCATTTGCTCTAAAATGAGTCTAGGTTTTTCAAGAAAGATCCTCCAAAGTGATATGTGAATGTAAGCAAGTGAAATAATGCTGCATAGTCCCTGAAATTTGTATACACTAATTGAGTCCAAGATTCTACTTCTAAGAATTTGTCCTAAGAAGATATGATCTATATGAGATGCCTGAGAAAGATAGGTATTTTCAGAAAACAAACAAACTGGTTGAAAATATATGACTTCTACATGATAGAGTATTGAACTATTAAAAATAACTTTTAAAATACTATGTGTGGAACTGGATAATGTTCTTGATATCTTTTAAGAGGAAATCCATATAATAAATACAGAAAATGATCCCGTTGTGGCAAAAGCTTGGCACAAAATGAAGATTTGTATATGACATATGATCATTATTTAAATTTTTATTGTTTCTACATTGTCATTTTCCTCAATAAATATGGATTGTTTGTGTAGTAAACAATAAAATAATTTTTAAAATAATTTATCCAAAATAACCAAATACTGTTTGTGCTATATCTGCTGACTTTCCAAGAATCACTAGTTAAGGGTACAAAGGTGAACTTTGCTGGCTCCTCCTTTTAGGATCTCAATGTAAAATCAAACATCTATGTTAACTCAGCATTACTGCTCAGCTTCACCCACCCATTAAGAAGACAAAGCAGCTCCCTATAGCAACTTTCTCCAGTTTAATATCCTCAAGCAACACAAGTAGAGCTTATCAAAACTGTGATGTTTTAGGACAGAGTGAGATGATGCCTACCAATCTCTCCCTCAAGCCTTGGGTTGAAAGTTGGGGGCTGGTCATGGAATTGCATCTCCATCCTGCTCTCAAACCTACATGTACAGATGTGAGGAAAGAGTCAGCACACTTAAGTCTGGGTGTTCCATCCTAGCTCTGATTAACCCTTGGCTAATCTTTGGGGATATTGCCTGCAGAATGTTCTTTATGTTACTAATTAAGGATGATGTTATACACACCTGACATAATCAGGCAAGCTGTACCAACTTGTGAGGACTTGTAGGGATTAATTTACACAAACTTCAAGATTGATGAGGCTACTTGTTTCATTTTGGAGCCCTGAAATTCAGTTTCCATGGTTGGTAGCATAGTAAGATGTACCTCTGTGATCACTCCTCTGTAGAATCCTTGGATCCTGAGATGAGCCAACTTGAGCTAAAGGGAAAAGCATATTGTATGTGATGTAAGAAAGGGAAGGACTTGAAAGCCTTCCTCCAACTTCCGTGGACCCTTTCCTTTTGCTCTTGGTTCTTTTGCTGTAAGGAACCAGATCTATAAATGTAACTTGTAATGGAGTCTTGCTCATCCTTCTAGTGAATCAGAAAACAAAGACTGCAATCAAATTCCTAAAACATAAATTTGCCATTCCATCAAAAAGTCCTGGACTATGTAGTCCATGTTGCCATTTTTGTTCCCTCTCAAGGTGATATTTGATGTTTGCCTTGAATTCATTTATTGAACAGTCTTGCTAAATAATTTAATCTAAAGTCCTCATTTCAGAGACTGTTTCCATTTGGGTTTATGAGTTTGTACTTCTATATTCCAAGTCAAACACCTTACTGAGCATATGTAAAGCAAGTTATTATCAATAAGAACAAGGGAGCAACATAAACATTGGTGAGAATTTCATCCTCAGGAGATGATATCAGAGAAAGTCCAGGGTAGGAAACTGAACAAACAGAAAGTAGCCAAAGTGTCTATGCTCCTGGTGGCTGCTTCCTTTCTTTTGTTCCTTTTGTGTCAATTGACTTGGGGCTGCTATTTAGGAGGTACAGTCATCGACGCCTACTACCGCTTTTCCAGTGTCCTCTCATATCTGAAGAGCTATTAATTCCTTCCTTAGTGTTGGTTTCTGGCTCTATATCTTTTTTTGTCATCTTTTTCTCCTAGGAAACAATTTTCATATTTCGTCATTTGTTGAACTTCTCTGATTTCTTCTGAAATTTTGTATTATAATCTTTAAGGATATGGCTCCTGTGGTAACATAAAATTTTAATTTTTGGTACAGATCTACCTACTAGAAAATCAACAACTTCCATTTATGTTTATTTGTCTTTTGTACTCAGGCTATTCTCAAGTCCCTAGTCTTAGACCACACCTTAGTTAAGAGAAGAAACAAATTCTCTCAAGTATTTAAATTTCTGGGAATTTCCTGAAATGAGTTAATGAGGGTGGGGTGATTAAACAGTGAGGTTTTGTGTCATAGACCATTGGAATCAGAAATCTATGAATCAGATCACAATAACAATCATTCACTATCAAAATGGTTTGACCAATAAGAGTTATTCTTAAATAATTGTTATACTTCCTATGGGACTAAAATTAAAAATAAAGGTAACTACTTTAATATGTTTCAAAATATGTATCTTCAAAAACATGAATTAATTTGGGCCTTCTTTGTTTAATTCATTTTAACATATTCAGATGACTCATGATACTCATTCCAACAAACTTAAATTGTCCTCATCTTATCCCCTTAGCTGATAGTACCAAACTCTGGCTTTCAATATGTTTTCTTTTATTTTTCTCCATTTTTTTGACATTTATTAATGTTTTATTTTTCTATTTGATGTCCCAAAAAGGGGGGTAGAGCCAAGCGTTTTCTTTCACTTGGTTTTAGAATTGTACCCACTTCCTCTCTAGTCTGAGACTTTTCCACAAGAACAGTCACTTGCACCCAACTTCTACTGCATAGCTGGAAAAGTGGATATGCAGTGACTCTCTCAAGCTCCCTGAAGTCTTTCTGTGCTCTCTCACACTTTTGACATGTAGGTGGCTGGCTCTGGCTTTTTCTCAGGATTCTTTCCTTGAGTCTTTGCTGTATAAGTACTCTCCCTCGAATCATGCGTTCCTGGTGATCCTTAATTTGCACCTGTTCTCTTTCATTTACCTGCTTTCTCCTCTGTGCTTTCTGGATACCATGCTTTTCTGGTGTAGCTTTTGGTAACGTTTCACTGAGGGGTTGTGGCTGTCTAAATGTTCTGTTCTTAAATCCTGTGGCCTGGCCTGTTTGATGCCTTTCTATCTGTTCCCTCTCTCTCTCGGGTATTACATAGTAATGCTTTTGTTCCTCTATGCTTTGGGTTGTTTCCTCCTCCATTTTCATCTTCATTTCATTGCCCATTGCCTCTTTTTCCATTATGTCCATTATTCTTTTATTATAGTACGACTCTGCTTTGGCAAGCCAGTAGTCAAGAGAATGAGCCTGCTCTCTACAGAGTGTTTCATACTCCTCTTGATATTTCTGAGTTATCAAGTATCTTGCTGCTGTTGTATGCATCCCACCTAGGTTCAAGATCTTTTTCTCCAGTGGGGACTGTTGACCTGCAGCAACCCTAGGGTCTTTCGATGTTTTAGCCCAGACCAATTCGAGGTCACAGGACCAGGGTGACAGCAGCATCTCAAGCTCCCTTCTAACGTTCGCCCTTCCCTGGGCTCTGTGACCTATTTTTCTCCATTTTAAAAGTCAAGCTAAGTGTCTGACTAGATAGGAGTACATAGAGCATCTGACTAGGACATCTGCTAATTGACAAAAATGGCAGGACTGTTATTACATTTAGTGAGAATTCTAGTTCAATCCGTGTCAGTGTTAAAAGCTTTTGTCCAAAATCCCTCTTATTCACTCAAAGAAAGTTGTCAATAAATTGTATTTTATATTTTTTTAAATGACTCAATCTTTGAATTAGTTCATTAAATTTATGCTAGAAGACAATTTTATTTTTGTCACATGATAGTAAAGCTGATCCATTTGCGTTTCAGAGTACAAAATGCCTTAAGATTGTCCCTCCTTTCTTGGTCATGCACTGACAGGAGAAATCTAGCATAAACTAGAGTGAGACAATCATTTTTTTGTAAAATGTTAAACAATTATATTCCTGTTGTTAATATTAAAATGCTTTAAAATGTTCTACAATGTAGTACATTGTACCTAACATGTTAGATATAAAAATACTCTTTTACCAGAACAAGAATATCGGTAAACATAATAATTATACAATAAATAGAAAGGTTTTTAAAATGCCTTTTATTTATTTTTAAAAATAATGTAAGCATCGTCATTCTGCTTTCTCCCCACAAAATGCCTTCCCCATCCCTGAACATCCAGGGAAGAACTGATTACCTGTCATCAAGCGTTTGGGAATCAGAGTGAGCCAAGATAAAGAGTGGGCCATGGAAGCCTTAGAGAGGCGATGTTCAGAAATTTAACACACAATGTCTCTTAGCAGTCGTGCAAACTGACACCGTGTACAAAACAAGAGAGAGAAAGGGTCCAAAGTAAGTAGTGAAAAGACATCTGACTAAAGAGAACACAGGAGAACAAGTTTGTTTAGAGAGGCAGGATAGCCAAGATCTAGGTGAACCTTGCTTGGAATTCCAGCAATGTGGACTACTAGCTATGTGACTTTGGTTAAGTAGTTTAGTACTTCTACCATTCACTTATTTTACCCAAAAAGGATCAAACAAGATAGCTTGTGATATGATATTTTGTGAGTACTTCCCTCTTCCAGATTTGAGATCATAGCTACAAACTCTGAATGCCTCTTTGAGGGCAATTTCCTAAGCCTATACCCCAGTCTTCTCCCTAATAGGGCATTGACACTCCTGTCTTACAACACATAAACCCCCAACTGTTAGAGGCCCCAGAAGCCAAGTTTCTAGCCATAGCCTCCCTTTTCCTAGGCCCACAGATTATTCAAACTACACAGTCCACAGGAAACCCTTGGAACCCAGCTAACCCTACCTAGCTTCCCATAGATAAACTGGCCTCTCCAGTTCTAGTTACCATTTCCCCAGAAGCAAACCCCATGTGGCCCTGCCTGACAGCCTTCTCTCTTGCAGATTTTTTTTTTTTTTTTTTTCGTATCGGGGATTGAACTCGGGTCCTTGCGCTTGCGCAGCAGGCGGAGAAACCACTGAGCTAAATCCCCGACTCTTGCAGAATTTTATATTAAGCAACACAGACTTCTGCCTTTTGTCTGACCCAGGTGTTTTATAGTGTCCTACCACATCAGAATGTAACACATCCTGATGAGCAGCTCTTACCTTGGAGTTTGGAAAGATTAAGTGAGAAAATGTATGCAATTATTTGTACACTGCCTAGGATAGTTTTCTTTTTCTTCCCTGCACACTTTTTTTAACCCATGCAAAATTTCTCTTTAGGCTACATGACTGTGAAACTCTATGGGACCAGTGGAAGCAGAATTAGAAAAGATAAATGGCTAAATTTTGGGTTTTAAATTCGCTATTTAGAAAATAATGACAAATTTATACCATTCTTAACAATACTCCTTTCCCCACATCAATCCCACCAATCTGGAGAGCATTTCTGACCTGGAGAGGAAAACCTATGATGAAGAGGAGAATGACAGATTATGCTGAATGTCTGGAATATATGCTCTTCATTTTGGTAACTTCCTCTAGATTATATTTGGAAATGCAAAATATTTTCCACTCTCTGCTGCAATGATGTAAAACAGACTTACAGGGTTTCACTTACCCTTGCATTGGGAGTGATGAGGGTAAAGGGGAACTATGAGCAGCAGAACCAAGTTTTCTGAGTCTGAAAGCATTATGGGCACCTGAACCCTGTACTGTTTCCTCTAGAAAGGTTCAGAGTTTTCAGGAGGGCCCCAGGACCATTAAGTTTCCATTGGGCCCCAGGTTCCATTAAGGACGTATAATAGTGCAATGAGCATTAGATCAAATGTTTGCATACCAGATGGGGATGTAGATATCTCAAAGGAAGAGAGAATAGAATAGTGATAATTACCAACAATGAGATCTATAGTGTATATCCTAGCATATGTCACCATTAGATACTGGCAAGGATAGAGATTTCCTTTCATTGTTATAGTGTTACATCAGCCATGTGTCTGACAACTTTATGTTCACTCAATATCAGTGCATTCCCATACCTTTGAACTTGATATTACCAAGTGGTAAGTTTCAAACAAGCTGTGGCAGTGAAAAGCTCCTTTTTGACCTGTCAAATTCTTTTCTTTGTCACTGTGATCATGGAGGTAACGTTTAGACAGATGAGCCACAAGATAAAGCAGTCTGATCTCCAAAGTTATCATTTCGAAAGATCCCGTTAGACTCGTAGCAGAAATACATTTTGTATGATATGTCAGTGATATTTCGGGGTTAATTTATCATCATTTTAGAGTCTTGTGAATCCTTAGTAATACAGTTCCCAAAACCTGTACCTCTGAGAAAAAATGAGGAAAACCCAGCAATTGGGTGAATATACTTTAAATTGATTCTGAAATAAATCTTATTCAGTTTACGTTTTCCATTCCTTGGTTATCTGGAAGGCACTAAGTTTTCTCACAGAAAAACATAAAGGAATATCTCAATTTAGATGCGTGAGAAAAAACTGTAACTGCTATATTATTACTAATCCTTTAACTACAATATACCATAAACTATATAATATTTTAATGTCAAATGGATTTGTGTCCTAGCTCTGCCATTTTTTTTGCATGACTTTGGTCAAGTTTTTCTAAAATTTTCCTCCTTTATGAAAGAGTACCTGACTACCAGGGTTATAGCATAATAGATAATGTGAAATAGGAAGTAAAGGTCCAAAGAGGAAGGGGTAGTGGGAGGGGTTGGGGAAAGGAAAGAAGGGAATGAATTAGTATGAGAAAAGGAAAAAATGGAAACAAAGTCTTTGTAAATAGGGACAAGTGGAGGGGTTGAAAGGAGGGCAGGGGAATGGGGAAAAATAAGAACCAAAATATATTATGTAAAGGTATAAATTTTCAGTGATGAATGTCATTATATTGTATACCTAAAATGTACCAATAAAATTAATAAAAAATAACAGTTGCCATCCAATCAATGATATTGTCATGGTGGTGGTGGCTGGTGATCCACACAACCATAATATTTTCATGCTAACAGCAAGGTGATACCAAAAATCCCTGAATATATGGAAGCAGATGACATAAAAATATGATACTTAAGATAATTGGAATGAGATATTAAGATTTGATTTTGGATTATTTTGTGGTATGTAAGTGTCCCTTGCAACAGGAATCAGTGAGATGCTATAAAATGTTTGGAAAATATTAATATTTGGAAAATATGCTTTTCTGTTTGTCAGAGGCAGAAATCTTTGTATTATTTTGTAGAACTCTATCTTGGAAAGGTGAGGAAGTGGAAATAGGTCAAACAGTTTTCAAGATGAGTATTTTTTCTTTTAAAAACCTATGGGTAACTTGCAAGCACAGATATGCCAATATTCACATGTCTCCCGAGTACCATTTGGTTTACAGTCTTCTGATTGCTATCTTGTGGTGAATTGTTCTGTTTATAGCTTTAAAATTGCTATCTGGGTGACAGTCTTCTGTTTCTAATCTCACGATGGCTGCCTAGTGGCATAGCTCCCTATGGTTCAGGATGCAGCTTGATAACTCTGTGGAGGGAAATACAATTAGCTAACTATGCACCTGCTCAGCATACAGTTTTACAAGTGTAACTAGCAATGTGATATATGTCTTGGGGTGTGTGGTAAAAGAGCTTGAAAATGAAATTCTGTATGAAGTTTTGCAATATCTAAAGAAATATATCTTTATAAGTCTATAGAATAAATACTTTCTTGATATTCTGTATGGATGCACATATAGAACATTTAAAGTTAAACATATGTGAGTTCAGGATCTTGGAGAGTAAGGCAGAAGAGAGTAGCTGGAGTCTGAATTTCGGCATCCACTTTAGCCCCTCACTTCTAATGTACCTCACAGATTCTCCAAGAATTTTCCTCCTTTCATCATCATTTTAAATGAAGGTTTTTCACTGTGTCAGGACCCCATGGTGTTTCCGTTTTCAGTGAAAATTTAACATGTAGTAAACCCTAGAAAATGTATCAACTTCTTTATAATGTGGGTACTTTATATAAAGTAGAGATAAGTGTAATTTTCTGTAATATTCTCTGATACATGAAATGAGAAAACTGGTGCCTTTATCAAGCAGATTTACAGTACCCTACAGAATCAGTAGGCTCTTGCATGTTTTAAAAGCTTTTTAGTTACAATTATATTGCATTTATCCTGTCTCTCTCTCTCCTTCCCCACCCTTGTCTCTTAATAAGGTCTCTCTCTGTTGCCCAGATTGGTTTTGAGTTTGCTTTTAGGCTTAAGCACTCTTTCTGTCTCAGCCTTTTGAATACCTACAACTACAGGCATGAGCCACCAGAGCCTACCTGCATTTATCTGCCTTGGGTAAAAAGATCCTGATTCTCCATTACAGCTAAGTTTCTCCCTTGAAGTACGAGTAGGTAGAATGAAGTGTTTAGTTGTATCAGGAGAGTGGTAATAAATGCACTAATGACAACTTATAGCTTTGAAGTCATTGTTTCAGAATAGCATGATCCTATTACAATGAGGTTCTTTTTTTTTTTTTTGCAGAGAGAGAAACAGCAGTGGTTAAGAAAGTAGAGAAAAAGGGCCAGGAATTTAGCTCAGTGGCACCATGTCTGCCTGGCAAGTGCAAGATCCTGAGTTTGAGCCTGGTACCAAAAAAACAAACCAAGACAAAAGGCCCAAAACAACAACCAAACAAGAAAGTAGAGAAAAGAAATATATCTAAGCCACTGGATGCAGCTTTGAGGTTAACGTCACATAGGAAAGCGTACATCCATCTAGACTTTAGTTTCATTTTCCTCATATGGATAACCAGGACCATTCCAGTAATGTATATCTCAAAAGGGCATAGCAAGCCAAATGACCTACAAATGCAAAATAAGTTTATACATTGTAAAGGACCTTGTCCTTAGCATATAACTGCTATAAAGTAGCATGGTGCCACCAGAAATTGCAACTGTACCTTAAAGCTTTGAGAACACAAGTGGTTTCTCCCTTTTCCTCGGTCTGTCAGTGTCTTAAAAAGTAAAACGTCTCGAACACTGTACACACTATGTCTCACCCTGAACACTATGAAAGGACAATAATTAGGGGTGAAAAATTAAAAATACAGTAAGTGTTCATGTTCCCCGCAAAGAGCAGGAGGATGATCATCAACAGGATGAAGTCTCATAAATGAACAGATTTCCGGGAACTTACTACAATATATTCTTTTAAAATATGTTTTTTGTTCATAGAATGGATTGACAACATATGTAATCAAATAACAATAGTAGTTTGAAAGAATAATATGCTTTCTGACAAAAAGTTATTAGAATCTTAAAATCCTTAAACTTTGGAACCCTGATGGAGTAATACATAAAACTTAGGAGAGTTATAATAAAATGTTTGTAGAGAATCTTGTTCATGTCACCAAAGTTTGAAATCTCTCTACCACAGTTCTATGGATTTAAGTCTTTAGTTGATTGACTATTATAGTTCTCAAGCCCTTCTCCCGCTGCAAGTATTGCATTAACATTTGATGTTCTTTATAAAATAAAGACTTTCCATGAAACATTTTTGTAAACTGCAATGACAGCAGAAAAAATATTAATGTTATTTGGATTCAACCTACAAAATATTTTATAATTATTTTATTCCCAAAGAAACAGACCAACCACAGTTAATTAAGCAGTCTGCACAGATGAGTAAGTCTGTACACATCAACAGTCATGTGTGTTGGATGCTGAAAACATATGGAACGTATCACAGTCCAGACAACCAAAGGGTTCTGAGCAATAATTAATGAGATTCGTAAGTATAGACAAAAATAAGTCCATTTTCACATCTTCAGATTACTAAATTCAGTACAAAGCTTCCTTTTCTCCAATTGGTTTTTCTTACAACAAATTTCTGACACAGAATATTAGTTTCATATTTTATTGAATTTCATTTATATTAAATTAAAAATATATTTCTGACAGATTCATGTAACAAAAAGGCAGAACAGTTTTCAAATTGTTCAGCTGGGATGATCAGTACAGAATGAGGCAAAGCAGTTCGCATTCTATAATTGCCTTGTACAGGTACAATTATTTCCCAAGAGCCAATAGGATCCTTGAGAACTAACTGAAGAGCCTAATTACATAAATTTAAAATATTGTTTCTCCCTCATTCTCAAATAACAACAGAAACCAGGGGTAGGAAAGAGAATGGGGTGAAAGATTAGAGAAGAATGAATAAAGGAAATTATACTAAAAATATACCTAACATTAAAAAAGTTAGTATGTGTTAAGTGCATGATCCTTCACAGATAAAACAGAGAAACAAATAAAATAACATTACACCACACACAATTGACATATCCTATTGTGTAAGCGAGTGCAGAAGTTGGACACGTCACAATAGTGCTAAACACAGAATCACAAGTAATGTCAAAATGATAACTTCCAACCAAAAAGAAACAATCACAAGCCAATTACTTATATACAAATCAACCCTAGAGACAATTATATTCCAAATAAAGATGTTCACAAAAGGAAATCAAAGCAACATTTTCCTTATTTACAAATGCAACTAGCCATGTCTTTAACAAGCTATAAAAATACTATTCACATTTTCAAACATACAGTAGTATTTTTTTTTTGTATATTTCAAAAAGGCAGCTAACTTTGAATGCTGGGACTTAAATGAAACATTGATGGCTTACCAGGAAGTTATTTTTGTACCCCTATCCTTTGAAGATACTTCACAAGAGAGAGGCCTTGTTTTCTGTTTACAAGAAAATAAGGAAGTGAACACAACTCCACCTTTTGGGTAAAGATTCTCCCTTTCTCACCCAAAAGGCTTAGCCAACTTCTTTGATGCATGCACAAGATGAGTGTTTGAGAGAATATTTAATGTGACGTGTTTACTTGGTGCTTCAATTTGTCTTGCACATTGATCTCATAATGATGCTCAAGAAAGAGATGAACTGCTAGTCAAAGCATGTGAAAATGCAGTTTCAACATGCAACAATGCAATCCCTGTTGCTCACGATATGAAATGCGGACACCCCAGCCAGTGAGATGTGAATTCAAAGTTAGCTGCCCTCACACAGCTGCTCAGTTTAATAATCGACCCATTTGACAGCAGTACCAGTTTATGCTACATATTTCAAAGTACCTTACTTTAAAAGAACAGCTTACATATCTACATTTAGAAAATAATTTTTGTATTTTGATTACGGGAGTACTTCCAAAAGGGTTCTTGGAGTGCTATGGTTATTGTCCCCTCACTCCCCCCTCCCAGCCCCTGAGAGATCCAGAAATTTACAGGAAAAATAACTCTCACATTAAGGGAAAAATGACAACCCCTCCATTAACTAAAATATTTGGAAATAATGTTTGAAAATCACGTTTATGTCAATATCTAGGTGATATGGTTTGTTTTCCTTCAAAAGGGCTACAGGCCTGGGGGAAACCTCTACATATCGGGGATAAAAATAGTAATAAAGGCAAAGTGGTTTGGACAAGTTAAAGTATTGCCTGCAGTTACAAAGCTTTGTTGTTCTATCTTTGTATATTTGTACAAATATAACCATTCATGATATGGGAGAAACTCACTGGAGCATTAAAAGAAAAATATCCTTCAAGAGGGCAAGTAGAGAAAGAATGGCATTGTATTAGATAACATATTTTCATGAGAGCAAAATTTCACTCATAAATTTGTTAAATGGATGTACAATCCTGAAAAAGAAGTTGAAGGGGGTTCTCAAAGCTGACTAGCTTTTACTGGTATGATAAGACTCCTCATTTGGAAAAAAAATACAGCAGCTATAAAATATTTTCAATCAGGAATAAAATAAGATGAATAAAGTAAATAAGTTAATTTGCAGGCAAAAACTAACTCCTTGGTTATGGACATAGTTTGCATGGAAAGACTACATCCAAGACCTAGAAGAATATGTGCACACATGTATGAGTTTCAAGATTCATCACAGGGCTACCTCCTCTCAAATTCCTACAGAGGACATATATGAGACTCAGTCTTCATGGGGAAACAACTGAAAGTATTCTCTGTGCAATAATTTATCTGAGAAGTTACGTAAACAATATCCAAATTGACAGGATCTTTTGTGGAAAAATCAGGCATTCAAGGATAAAATCCAAGTCAGTATATCGCAGAGTAGGATGTGGGACCACAGGGATCCACTATGGCTTAAGAGAGGGATGATGCCAGGAGAGCCACTTTGAATTATGGTGGTAGAAAATGAAAAGAATGGAGAGTATTGTGCCAATGAGAATTTAAAAAGTGAGGGTGCTATTTTCCTCTAAATTTTAGAGAGAAATAAAGGTTTCTGTGATTCTTAACAAGGTATCCCTTGCAGAGCTGACTGCCAAAGTAGTGTTTTCCACAGGAGGCAAGTGAATACCCCATGAAATTGGGGCTTAAAATGTTTTCACCGTGTGACTCTAGAAGCTGTTCCTTCTACCCAAAGTATCCCCTTACTGGAAATGAAACAAGGCAGGGGTCTGGAAAAGTGATACATTCTACATTTTTTCCAGTCTACAAATTCATTGGTAATTGAACAGAACATTTGGAATTTCTACTGTTTTAGAGATCTTTATTTTATTCAAAGGAAGAAAGCAGCCCATGGTGTTAGAAGAGCTCTACCTAGGTAAACACAAAGGCTCCTGGACAAACACAATGCCTGCAAGAACTTCATGTTTGTAATGAAGAAGAACTCCTTTTGCAAAGGCATCTCTGGATTAAGAAAATTATACCTGGAAGTATAAAAGCTGGCCCAGTTGTAGTATTGGTAAGAATTAGGTCTCCACTGATAAAGATTTTTTAAAATTATCTTATTTATACCTGTATAACGTTATTTATTTTTAAGCAAATGGCAAGCAGGAGACATAGTCTGCCCTTCTATGTCTGCATGGGAACAAGGCTGTCCTTCAACTTGATGTACAACATTATCCACATACACAGAGAGGCCCAGCAGGATCCTCTGTTGGTAGTCTATATTGTACAACTTGGCTTATCTGGCTTTTTAACAAGTATAAATGTATACACCTGAAATTCTCACATGTCCCATAGCAAATCATCAGTCTAAAAGCTAGAGTCTGAAAGAATGCTTTCTTTAGCATGTATTTATCAGAAAAATTTTGATGAATTCCTTGTTGGTTTTCAAGGCAACAGAGTATGGTGGGAAAAGAAAGTATAAGTCACAAATTAAATATATTTTGTTTGTTTTCTAAATAACACCACTTATTTGTCTTTGCATAAGGTAACAGAACTCTTTCTTTTCCTTTACTTTGTCTTGAAGACCTCTTAAAGTCACATGTAACGTATTTGCCTGTTAAAAGCTACAAGGTTGTATTTACAAAACAAACTAAAAATGAAGAAGAAAATTCTCCTTGCACTTAATACATTTAGAAAGTAATAAAGGAATAAGAGAATGAGAAAATTTTTAATTATGGAGCTTTACAGCAAGTTTTCACAATTGGAACCACATACACTTACTTTCAGCTAAACCCAACAAATAACAATTTTAAATGGCAAACTTAAATGTGTGTGTGTATATATATATATATATATGTATATATATTTTACTAGGCAATATCCAATCTAAATTTTCATAGCCTGAATTTTAGTTTGTTACACATACTTTATGGTTAGTTTCTTAACTTGATTTATTTAATAATATTAAAATCATTTAACATCTGATAACCTAACTAAATCTACATCTTACAACATTATCATGGTTCTCTCCAGTTTTATACATGCTTTCATAATCATTTTTTCCATTACCTTATGGACTACATATACTAGTTAAATAATCAACACTTATAGATGGATGAATAATTTAAGTTTTTAAATAAGGGTTAGATAGGTCTAAAAAAACCCAAAAAAACTTGTATTTACATCCTTCCCTGTCAGTCTGAAACTGTTTTCTTTTCAAATTTGACACTTCAGGAAGTATATTGATCATCCCACCAACTTAGCATCTAGCAGCAGAGCATCACGTTGTTACTTTTTCCTTAGCATTGGAAATGTGCTCTATCCTGTATCATGTCCTTACTTCAGAAGGTGTTGGTACAGACATTAATTATAACACTTAGAAGAACACTATTTCCTCCCACAAGTCATAGTAACTCAGTCTTTCTTCCTGATCTTTAAAGAAAGTCTTTTGTTTTTAGTTAATGCATTTGAAAGGAATTTAAATTTTGCATTGTTTTCCATGCTATTTCAAGAATGTTTCTGAAGAAAGAATCTTATCCTAATCTATGCAGCTAGTACTAGTCAAAAAACCAAGAGCTTATGTTTTTCAAGTTTACATTCTTGATTCTGCATATTTCCATACTATGGATGTCTGTGTTCCGATATTGCAAAGCACTTTGTAAGCTGCAAGCGGCATTTATAAATTTTTCTTTTCTGGATCAAAATAAAATTATTGTCTAGAGCAAAGGAAACTTTTTGTCTTCCTCTTGTACACTCTCAAATGCATTTCTGGGCACAAAAGTAAAACAAAGAAGAAAATTCCAAACAACTGAAATCAAGAATATACTATAGAAATAATTCAAACGGAATGACAAAGTAGTGCGACTGAGAAGCACTTTGGGGCATTTTAAATTATATTTGGATCAATCTCTAAGTTTTAGAGGAAGATTAGCTGATGTAGATGTTTTGTTTTTAGAGAAAGAAGACTACGTTCATTAAATATATGTCCATTACATCAATAATTAAAGTAGCCTCCTTTTCCTTTTACCAGATAAAGTGACTCTGCTTTCTAATGCCTGTAGAAGCCATATGAATATCATAAATGAAAAGACAAAAAGTCAAGTTAGAGTTTCCAAGAAGGTGCAGTCACTGACAACTTGAGACAGATTTATGTAACCTAGAATGAGAGGCTTATCTTCAATTCTTCATAAGTACTGATGTCAGGTCTCCTTTTCCTAAAGATTCCTCCAATAGAGTGGGAGAACTATAAGCTACTAGGTGGTGGCCTCCAAGTCATTCTGAGTCCTTATCCCTGGGAAGTTAGTGATTGAACTTCAACAGAAGAGATCTCACAAACTCTGCTCCTCCTCCAATTCATTCTTTCAGTTTGCTGCACTTCTCATAGCATAAGAAGAGACCAATCCCAACACTTCCAAGGTTTTTGGCCAAAGATGATCATATGGTGTTGAGTTAAAAGTAAAGTTGCAAGTTAGATTGGCCAATTAGCCAGTGATGTAATGTTTTGGCTGAATTGTTTGTGGTTGGATGACAACATTGCAACTATTCTGTTTGTCCACTTCAATAAATTTGAAGGATATTTAATTCATTTCCCAAATGAGTTTATGAGTTTACAGGATATGTTTTACTACAAACCTGAATCTGTAAAAATTACTCATAAAATAGTCCATGCAATCTAATTCCTTGAACTCATGGAGAAATTAAAATGTTACTCCAAATAAGCCTCCTAGACTATAACATTTTGAAGTAAGGGATGATATTCCACTCATGTGGCTTTTCTTCCTTTAACACAGTGCTTTTGGTAGACTCTAGATAAATATCAATTGGATAACTTTGGATTGGTGAATAGATTTATGTTTTCCAAACTAGGTAGAAATGTAGATTTCTTTGTATTTTTTTCCCTTTAAACTCTCTCTGGGTTACTAATAGATTTTTATTGTAATTGGTTCTCTTGAGGTTACTGATACTTATTTGCTCCTAATGCTTTAACATTAAAAAGAAATAACTTTTACAAATTTAAATGACTCGAAGTAGAATTTTGTGGAAAAGAGAGATGTGTATCCAATTTTCCTAATTACTAACATGAGGCCCTGTTTTTCTGGAGACTCAATTCTTATCACTAATCTTAACTCAGTAGATACTCTTTTAGCACAAAACAGAATAAAGATGGTTCTAGAACTAGAATGCAGTATGTGAAGAAAAGGATTTATGACAAAGTATCAAAAGATTAATATTTTTGGATAATAAAATTATTGCATGAGGTGACTTTTCATATTTACAAATTTTGATCCAAGGACCTACCCATAAACTGTGAATGTTTGTTTTTATTTTTATTACACCAATTTTTGGCTTTGAGTTGCCTTCTACTTGATATAAAGTCTCTTACTAGAAATTCCATAGAATTCAAGCCAATCCTTAACTTGCATTTCTTCATGTGAAGCACATAAAGTGAACAAATTTCTTTATGTAGCAAATGTGATCTCATATATAGATAATATGCTGGCTCTCTCATCATAATCCCTGGATACTGTTCCAAAGTCCTAATTGGGTTGACATTTTCACAATCTGTCTTTATCTCATCTTTTAAAAAATGTACTTAAATTAGTTAATTTGCTGGTTGCTTCCATATTGCTTCATTCAAAATCCAAAATGGAGTCCAGAAAAATAAAAAATAAAATTATAGCTTAAGTGCAAACTATATTTCTGAGTGCCCGCTAGGTAGACATACCCAATCCAGTGTGTTTCTTCCAGTTTGTGGATTTCCCCATTCAACCACTCCTAAAAATGTCAGTAGTGTTCTTGAACCACACAGAACTATCTCCTAGTTTCCTTTCTACTCTTAAAATTACCAACTGCCAATCAAGTACTGTCATTTACGGAAAGGAAGAAAAAATTAAAGAACATAAAGTATAAGGGGACCATATATTCAATAGTGTGAACATGAACACTAGGTTTGATGCTTCATTTGACTAGAATCTTGGCTTTCCCCTCTAATTTTAAAGACTGGCTTTAAAATAGTGGCTTCTTCATTATATTAATTTTTAAAATTTAAATAGTGTCAAGAAGGTTTGATGTAAATATCTTCACAATTACAAATGAAATCCAAAAATAGAGGAAAAATAAATATAAAAGAATAAGCCAAATCAAAACAAAAATTAAAAACCAAAAAGCCTTCCAAACATAATCTCAAGATATAAATTTGATGGAGATTTAAAAATTATAAAAGCTGGGTTGGCCATTTTTACTTCCCAGGATAGAAAATGTAGGAGAAAGAAATGGGATTCTCAATCTCAGTCACTATCACCTTATTGAAATGACTATTTTTTGTTCTAATAGAAACAAGATTTCCAGGGACACTGAATATATATACATCAATTACTCCAGATAGGAACAAATAGCATGGGTATTTGATCCATCTGTATTTAAAAGTAAGTAAAGGAAGGAAGACAAGGAAGCAAGAAGGGAAGGAAAGAAGGAAGGAAGGAAGGAAGGAAGCAAGGAAGAAAGGAACAAAGGTAGATTGGTTGGCTGAAAACCAGTTTGACAGTAGGCAGTATTATCTGGTATTTTCTGCTCCTTCTCTAGCTGTTCCACTCTCCTGAGCAACTCATGCGGAGAAATGAAGAAACAGTGTGGTTCCTCCTGTCTTTCTCTTTTTGTCCTTCCTTCTAATGTTTGAGTTAGATAAGCACACAATTAACATTGCATCTCTATGTCTTCCACTGGGAAGTGTCAAAACTACTGGCCTTAGGGGCAGAAGGAAGATCAGCAGAGAAAGAGAGGGGGTGGGGAAATGGAGCGGGTGTGTCTTTCCACCTTCAAACTACTGCTTAGTTTACACCACAGTATTCCGGTGTCTGTAGGGTGGAGGAGGCAGCACAGTGCCTGGCTTCAGTGAGAACTCAGAGAGGTATTCAGGATTCTCTGCCACAATAGGCCGGATCCGTCCATTCTGTTTATAAAAATATTTTGTGCTGTACTCCTGCAGGTAGTCTGGGTGCTGGAGGGTGCTTCGAGGTGGCAGGCTGTGGTTCCAGTAGTCAGGGTTGTCAAATGCTTTTTTGGCCTTCTCTGGCACAGACAGTACACTGTTCTTCAGATACTCAGCATTCCCCAAGGCATTGGCAAAGGTGTTGAGGTATAATGGCTCATTCACATACTCATCCTCTGCCTTGGGTGGACCATTGGAAGCATTGTGGTACTCAGGATTATCCAAAGCTTGAAGGTCTCCATTTTTTCTCCGAGACACAAAAGGGTTCTCCTCCACGGGATTCAGGTATTCTGAAGGAATAAAAACGATCAGTTAACATCTACTTTTGAAAAAATGGTAATTAGACCAAGGGAATATGGAATGTTTGGCTTGTCTAGAACTAGAAAGCCACAGATTTGTTTTCATGAATTCTCAGCAAAAATGCTTTGTAGCTTGTCACTGCCACATGATTAATTGGCAAGTGGGCAAAAAAAATATTAATGATAAAACAAGGCACCGACAAGGTCAGGATTTGAATTCTCATTCTCCAGACTGTTGTTCTTTCCTTATCATATTTGTCTGCCCTACATGGGGTCAGTTGTGTAAATGCTTTTGTTTTTCAAAAGTCAGTAATTTATATTAGAAATTAAGATTACCAGGGTTAAAAAGCCTTTCCATGCAGATGAATGTGAGCTTTGGTAAAGACTTTTGAAAAATCCAAGGGTTTATGGAAAGAAAACTGGATAAAGAGAAGGAATAGTGTTTTTAGTCTATTTGGCTTGCTATAAAGGCTTGTACCATGATAACAGGAATTTGATTGGAACTATCCCCAGGAAGCTTTTACATGAAAAAAAAGCATCATATCAGGGAAAAAAAAATCAACTCATAGAACAAAACTGACAGAAATTTCCAGGCCTCTAGTTAAGTTGCATGCTGTTACATATGCACTTGGTTAACAATAAAGCATCATTATAACGTTTATTCTCAATGTCCAGTAATAATGACAAAAGAGAAAACCATTAGTTTGAATTATATAAAATAGTTATTTTGTAAATTAGAGCCAATTAGTGCCTATTTTATATGAGTCAATCTAACACATTTGGTGTATAGGTATTAGATAAAAATAATGCTAGTAACCAATGCTGTTCATCTCAAAATTAATTCCACCTCCATGTCTGTAACACAGACCACAAAAGACACATATACACATACATATTAGACTCTCTCTTTGTCCTCTTTTTCATTATATTCATGAACACCTGAGCTATTCCTATTTTGGAGTCAGGGCATACAGAGGGCACAATTATTTTTTCATATACTACCATTCTGAAATAAATTTTCTGGCCCCTCTTCTTAGACTAACAATGCAGACAAAGAAATCCCATCAAACAGGGTTATTTTCCCTCACTCTAGATAAACTGAATACAGTTCAGCATTTAGCATTTTTTTGTGTAAGCTCAAATGTAATCATCAATATTCCACCATTATAGAGTTCAGTAATTCGGAAGACACTATCATTTCATTCTTAAAACAATCATGTGAAGGAGAAAGGACAAGTCTTTTTCCTACTTCATGCTAGAATTCAGGTCTTTGAATTTCTATTACATAATCTTCTTGCTCCTCTACTCTATTTTTTATTGCTGCCCCTACGGGAGTAGGGTAAACTTTACAATTAGTAGTAGGTTTTAATTTGATTTTAAAATAATCTGAAAGAACTTATAAGGGAGACATAATTTAATTTTTTTACCAGATTCATGAAACTTAAATTGAAATGTAGGTATGTCTATATTAAAATTCTGTACCCCAAGGACAAGGCTAGAACATAATAACTCTCTCTAAAAATTTGGTTCTCAGTTTTCAGAGATAAAATCTGAGAATATAGTGAGTCAATGTGGACTGATTTGTTTTTCTCTTAGAAGTCTTATTTTACCTCTTCTCAATGCTCACAATTCCCATTCTTACATCACTTATTTTGTTTTCTAGATGTGATCTTTCAAAGTTGCCCGGGCTGGCATAGAACTCTCAATCCTTCTGCTCTAGCCTTCTGATTAGATGAGATTACATGTGTGGAGCACCCTACCCAGCTTCACAATTGCCATTCTCTATTTTGCCCCTGCAGTGAACATTTTTGAACATCTGGCTTGTACCTTGTTTGGGTTTGTCTCGCATAGGAGTCATGTAGCCTTCTTCATCCAGTTCTCCTCTTGGACTCCGTTCTGGGGCAAACAATGTGGGGTCAGCGCTGTACCTCTGGGTGCTGCTGTCCTCTTGGGCATGGGGTACCACTGGCTTGCGTAGGGTGCCATTACAGCAGGAGTCATCAAAAATCTCAGCAGCAGCACCTTGGGCAACTGGAGCTTCTGGGATGGTGCTGGTTGTGGCTCTGTATGGCACAGGCATGCCTTGTTCTGGAGCAAATCCCCCATCTCTGTACACAAACTGGTTCTGCGAATAGCAGAAACATATTTGGAAAGAAGTTCTTGTTAGAAACAATAATATTCCTAAAGCCATATTCCTTGGCTATTAATTAAAAAGGTATGAAAATTTGCTTTTCAGATAAAATAATCATAGTACTGTATTTATTGATTATTTTCCTACTGGCTAATGAAATTGAGTTAGACTAGAAACATTTAAAATTATATTTTTTGAACATAAAATAATGTAGACACATATTTAAAAGTTTGTATTAACTAAGTAGAATATAATCTAGTAAAAAGTATTTTATATTCTTTTCCCACAATGATCTATTTTGGATATAAAACCCAAAACAAGTTTTCACGATAAATGGCATTAAGAGCAGAAGTACACTGACATATTGTGCATGGGGATATTTCCTTATTGACTTCTATTCTGTGGTTTCTGTGACTTTGAGCCTCCAGTACCTAACTAAAGAATTATCAGTGAGAGTTTGACTTTTTAGCATGGCCTATAATCATGGAAGTAAAGATAATCTCTTCACTCCAAAGCATAATTTATGAGCCAAAGTAAATCTTTCAGATAAAAATCGAAAGCCACTGTTGCAGGATATCTCAGGTTTGGATTATCCATTGAGATAAAAGACATGTACAAAGGCAGCTACACAACCTGCAGCAAATTCTTAACTCACTGTTGGCAAAGGCAAAATGTGAAACTTATGAGGAGAGGAGAGAAGAAACATGGTAAGTAAAGACCAAAAATCCTACAAGATGAAGGTTGATCATGAAATACTTACTCCTGACATGGGGGTGTAGGCAGGAGGAGGGCTGTGTCCAATTTCACTCTAATAGAAAAGAAAAATGGGATGATGGATATAATAAGAGGCAACATGAATGAAAAAATTTAAAAAGAAAAGAAAAAGAAAGAGCATGTGAGTTGTATGAACCACAGGGGAAAATGTGCACAACAGTGAATATTCCTACACAGTAAAATTTATGCATTCTAACTACAAGCAAATATATTTATATGTTTGAGGAATTCAACAATTAAATCTCTGAAGAAGAAAATTATATTGAGTAAGCAAAACTTTTCAATGGATTAAAAACAAATGACAGTAAGTATTCTGGTTAACCCTAGAAAAAAGGAAAAAGCTATGAAAAACTATAGATGTAAATATAGATGAGGGACAGTTCATTCTTTACATGTTAAATGGTTTCATACCATTGCACTGGCTTTCCTCTTAGAAGAAAAAGAATGCAGCTAGAGATTTCAATTTGCCTGAAACAATTTTTACTATTGTTAATTTTTTACCACTTCAGCAAAGGGTCAATTTCTTAGCCTCTCCTTATCAAAAAAGATACAGTACATAATATTCTATCTTCAGTCTTACTTTCTAAAGTTAAGAAACAGGAGAAAATTTGAAAAATCAGTTTCTTTTCTGGAAACATGCTTTACATTCCTTTTAAGAATCAGTCAGAACCAGATTTGAATTTGAAAAAGGAAGGACATCTACATTTTTATAGTTTAATAGTCTATCCTTTGGGCCAAATGAAAGTAGATATAAAGGATGATGAATCATTAAGGACAATATTCCTAAGGCTAAAAAAAGAAGTTGTATGAATACTATTTCTAAATATAAAATTACACACACACATATATATATATATATATATTTCAGTTATTTATATTAAATACATTCCTTGAGAATTTAATGTCTATGTGGCAAGCACTTTTTCACTTTTATACACACTCTGGATAATGAATAATGAAGGCAAAATTAGTTGTAGAATGCTTGAATTGTCTACAGTTTGACTTTAAGTAAACAGAGATGACTAAAATAAACATCCAAGACATCTACATGTTTTATATGAAGTATGGAAAACATTTTCTTAGGTCAGTGTTTATACAATTTACAGAGTCATAAAACAGTCTATGAAAAATATGGTTCAATGGAGATGACTATTTCATGTAAATCAGTAACAACTGAATAATGTATTTTCCCATAATGAACTTATTCTGCTGGACCAATCAAAGGATAACTCCAGAACCCCAAGCATGAGTTTACATTTTAATTTCCCCCACAGCTATGATTACTTAAAAATGTATGCACCTATTTTCTTCTTAACAATAAAACTAACAATATGTTGAATATTTTGCCATGGAAAGCTAGAGATATATATATCTGAGGTTTTTAAAAAAATTTATATATAAAAATTATACATATTGAGTAGTACTCTGAAGTTTTGATACATGTACACATTGTATAAAGTTTAAATCAGTATAAGCATATTTATCACCAAATATTTATCATTTCTGTATTGTGAAAATATCCAAACTCCTTTCTTCTAGCTTTTTGACATGTACAGTACATTATTGCTATCTACATTTACCCCACTGTACAATATCACACCAGAAATTCTTGCTCCTATAAAACTGTTGTTTAGTACCCATTGTTCAACCTTTCCTATCACTCTGATTCTTGTGGCCATCTCTATAACAAGAGAGGAAATTACAAAGATCAGAGCAGAAATCAATACTATGAAGACTAAGAGAATGATACAAAAAAATCAATAAATCAAAGAGTTGGTTTTTTGAAAGAATAAATAAAATCAATAAACCCTTAGCCAACCTTATCAAAAAAAGGAAAGAAAAGGCTCAAATCTATGCAACTAAGAATGAAAAAGGAGAAGTCACAAAAGATCTAGCAGAAATCCAGAGGATCATCAAACCTACTCTGAGAACCAGTAGAAAATGAAAAACAGAGAAGAAATGGACAGATTCCTAGATACATACGAATTACCAAAGTTGAATGAAGAAGATATAAAAACTCTAAACACCCCAATTACAATTAGTGAAATTGAAAATGTAATTAAAATTTTATCAACAAAGAAAAGCCCAGGTCCTAATGGCTTCACTGTTGAAGTCTACAAGACATTTAGAGAAGAACAGTTGCCCCTACTCTTTAAACACTTCAATGGTAATTGAAAGGGAAGCAATACTCCCAAATTCATTCCTGGAAGCAAGTGTTACTTTTATTCCAAAACCAGGGAAAGACCCAACCCAAAAAAGAGAACTAAAGGCCAATCTCCCTAATGAACATAGATGCAAAAATCCTCAATAAGATAGTGGCAAACAGAATACAGAGGGTCATCAAGAAGATCATACACCCTGAACAAGTTGGATTTATCCCAGGGATGCAAGGATGATTCAACATACATAAATCAATAAATGTAATAATACACTATATTAACAGACTCAAGGACAAAAACCAAATGATCATCTCAATAGTTGCAGAAAAAGCATTTGACAAAATTCAACATACATTCATGATTTAAAAATGCCATAGAAAATTGGAATAGAAGGCCTTTATCTCAACCTTAAGGCTATCTCTGAAAAACCAACCACCAACATCATACTGAATGGTCAAAAACTGAAAACTTTGGCACTAAAATCAGGAACAAGACAAGGAAGTCCACTATCACCATTTCTGTTCAATATAGTTTTGGAAACATTAGCCACAGAAATTAGACAAAAGAGACCACCCCCCCCCCAGAGTAGAAGAGGTGATCTGCTCCCAGTGCCTAGGAGGAGGCTTCTGGGCCACCATATCACGGCCCCTAGCACAGAGGTGAGCCATGCAAGCACCAGCAGCTCACCCCCCAAGAAATGAGAAGACATGTAAACAAGTCTCCAAACCAGACTTTCAGATCACCTAAAGCAATCCAAAAGGGAAATGAGATGGAAAAATCTGATACTCAACCACCTGGACTCCCTGAACTGGCAACAAAAGAGGATCTGGAAAAAATGAAATCAGAAATAATTTCTCAGGTAACAGCAGAAATGGAGCCCATAGTGCAAGACATGATTATTAAATCTAGAGAGGACACAGATAAAAAAAATGGAGGAGCTGAGGAACATGATGGAGTCCCAACACAGGAAACAAATGGAATCCATAAAACAGATACAAAGAGATATCCAGGAGATTAAAAGCTCTATTGAAAGCTTATGCAGCAGAATGAGCCAATGTGAGGACAGAATTTCAGATATAGAAGATAAGATTGCAATTAATGACCAGGAAAAGAAAAATTTCTTTAAAATAGTAAGGGATCTCGAGAAATCAATCCAGCAGCTGCTAGATGATCCAAAGAAGAATAACATAAGACTGAACAGAATCAAGGAAGAAAGATGAGAGAGTGCAGATGACATAAAAAATTGTTCACAGAAGTAATGGCAGAAAACTTCCCAAGTAAGGGAAAAGAACTTGACATACAGATAAGTGAGGCATATAGGACTCCAACTATCCATGATAAAAAAAAAAAATCTACACATAGGTATATAACAGGTAAGATTCCAGAAAACAAGAGAAGAATAAAATTCTACAAGCAGTTAGAGAAAAGAAACAAATCACATACAAAGGAAAGCCTATCAGAATCACAGCAGACTTCTCAACACAAACCATCAAGGCAAGAAGAGCTTGGAGTGACATATTCCAAGCCTTAAAGGAAAACAGCCTCCAATCTAGACTGATGTGCCTTGCAAAACTATCTTTCAAAAGTGATGGAGAAATAAGGTACTTTCACAACAAAGAGCACCTTAGGAACTTCATGAATAACCAACCAGCGCTCCAAAAAATTTTAGACAATATCCTAGGAAAAGACAATGAAGATTAAAACCCTATGAAGCCCAGCAGAATGAATCCACTGGGCACAACAAGAAATTAAACGCAAAGGGGCATAATCCAACAAAAAGAACATGTTATAACAATGATAAGTCAATATGTATCAGCTATAATCATCAATGTTGATGGTCTCAATGAACCAATCAAAAGAAGTAGACTGGTAGAATGGATCAAGAAGCAAGATCCACCAATAAGCTGCATGAAACACACTTAATTCAAAAAGAAACACACTTAATTCAAAAAGAAACTCATAGACTGAAAGTTAAAGGGTAGAAAACAATACTCCAGGCCAAATCAGCCTGCTGCAGACAGGCAGGTCTGTGCACCCACTACCGAGGTCCTGAGTCATGCAGAAGACACCGAATCACCCTGCTGCAGACAGGCAGGTCTGCCCATGCCCTATCTAGGTCCTGAGTCTCACAGAACATGCCGAATCAGCCCACTGCAGACAGGCAGGTCTGTGGACGCCCTACCGAGGTCCTGTGTCACGCGGAAGACACCAAATCACCCCACTGCAGACAAGCAGCCACCTGGTTCCACACTACAAAAATGAAGAGAACACCAGACCACCAGACCAAGGTACCGAGTCCCTCTGCTCCCGGCCCAGAGGTAGGGGTTTCTGAGCCGTCGTCCCACTGCTCCTCGTCCAGAGGAAGGGGCTTCTGGGCCACCACCCCTCCCACTGCTCCTGGCCAAGAGGGAGGGGCTTCTGAGCTGCCATCCCACTGCTCCTAGTCTAGAGGAAGGGGCTTCCCAGCTACCAGCCCTCCCGCTGCTCCCAGCCCACAGGAAAGGGCTTTTGGGTCACCATCCCTACCAGTGCTCCCGGCCCCTGTCCCACCTCACCCAGCTCAGAGGAGGTATTCCGTGCAGGTGCTAACAGCCAACCGTCCCAGTTGAAATGAGAAAACACATAAATAAGTCTCAAAACCAGACTTCCAGATCACCTACAGCAACCCCAAAGGGAAATGAGATGGAACACACTGATACTCAACCACCTGGACCCACTGAACTGGCAACAAAAGGGGATCTGGAAAAAATGAAATCAAATAATTTCTCAGATAACAGGAGAAATTGTGCCCCTAGTGCAAGACATGATTAACAAATCTAGAGAGGAGCTCAGGAACATGATGGAATCCCAACATAAGAAACAAATGGAATCCATAAAACAGATGCAAATGGATTTCCAGGATATGAAAAACCCCATTGAAAGTCTACACAGCAGAATGAGCCAATGTGAGGACAGAATTTCAGATATAGAAGATAAGATTGCAATTAGTGGCCAAGAAAAGAAAAAATGCTTCAAAATTATAAGGGAACATGAGAAATCAATCCAGCAGCTGCTAGATGATGCAAAGAAGAATAACATAAGACTGATTGGGCTCAATGAAGAAACAGGAGAGAGTGGAGATGACATAAAAAGTCTCTTCACAGAAATAATGGCAGAAAACTTCCCAAGCAGGGGAAAAGAGCTTGACATACAGATAAGTGAGGCATATAGGACTCCAAATAGCCTTGATCAAAAAAAAAAAAAAATCTACACATAGGCATATAATTGTTAAGATTCCAGAAACACAACAGAAGAACAAAGTTCTCCACGCCGTCAGAGAAAAGAAACAAATCACATACAAAGGAAAGCCTATCAGGATCACAGCAGACTTCTCAACACAAACCATTTAGGCAAGAAGACCTTGGAGTGACAGATTCCAAGCCCTAAAAGAAAACAGCCTCCAACCCAGATTGATGTACCCTGCAAAACTATCTTTCAAAATGGATGGAGAAATAAGATACTTTCATGACAAAGAGCACCTTAGGAACTTTGTGAATACCAAACCAGCACTCCAAAAAATTTTACACAATATCCTCGGAACAGACATTGAGGATCACAACCCCCAGGAAGCAAAGCAGAAAGAACCCACCTGGCATGACAAGAAATTAAATGTAAAGGGGGAGAACCCAACAAAAAGAAAAAGTCATGGCAATGACAAGTCAATATGTTTCAGTTATAACCATCAATGTTAATGGTCTCAATTCACCAATCAAAAGAAATAGACTGGCAGAATGGATCAAGAAGCAAAATCCAACAATATGCTCCATACAAGAAACACACTTAATTCAAAAAGAAACTCACAGACTGAAAATTAAAGGGTGGGAAACAATACTCCATGTGACGGAAACCCAAAAAAAAGCAGGGGTAGCTATCCTCTTGGCAGATCAAGTAGATTTCAAACCAACACTGATTAAGAGAGACAAAGAAGGACACTGCATCCTAGTAAAGGGAACAATCCAAGAGGAAGAGATGACAATCATAAATATCTATGCATCAAACACTAGTGTGCCCAACTATATAAAACAAATACTAAACAGACATGAAAAGTCATACATGCACTAATACTATTGCAGTGGGGGAACTCAACACCCACTGGGAGCAGATCACCTCTTCTACTCTGGGGGGGGGGGTGGTCTCTTTTGTCTAATTTCTGTGGCTAATGTTCCCACAATGTGGGAAAAAAATCTTCACCTGTTTTTCCTCAAAACAAAGGTCTACTATCTCGAATCTATAAAGAACTTAAAAAGCTCAGACCTCCCAAATTTAAAGACCCAATCCAAAAATGAGCATGTGAAATGAACAGACATTTCTCAGACAAGGAAGTAGAAATAGCAAATAAATACATGAAAAAATGTTCGACATCACTGGTCATTCGAGAGATGCAAATGAAAACAACACTGAGATTCCACTTCACTCCAGAAAGAATGGTTGCTATCATGAAATCAACCAACAACAAATGCTGGCAGGGCTGTGGGGAAAGAGGAACCCTGCTCCACTGCTGGTGGGAGTGTAGACTGGTGCAACCACTGTGGAAATCAGTACGGAGATACCTCAAAGAACTAGGACTGGAAGTCTCATTTGACCCTGCTATTCTCCTGTTCAGGATCTTCCCTAAAGAATTACAAGAATCATACCACAGTGATATATGTGCACCCATGTTCATAGCAGCACAGTTTGTAATAGCTAAAACTTGGAAACAGCCCAAATGCCCATCAACTGGAGACTGGATAAAGAAAATGTGGTTTTTTATAAAATGGAGTACTACTCAGACATTAAAAATGAGAAATTAGAGACATTTATAGCTAAGTGGATGCACCTTGAGGCAATACTCTTAAGTGAAATAAATAGGACACGTATGTGTAAATACTGAATAGTTTCTCTGGTGTGAAAAACTGAAAGTGTAAGTAAGGACTAAATGTATAATAGGTAATGTGAAATAGGAAGAAAAGGGGCAAAGGGGACGGAAGTGGGAGGGCTAGGGGAAAGGATAGAAGGGAATGGGATTAATATGACAAAATGGAAAAATAGGAACAAAATCTTTGTAAATAGGGAGGACTGGAGGGGTTGAAGGGAGGGCTGGGCAAGGGTGAAAAATAAGAACCAAGAGAGATTATGTAAAGGTGCAAATTTCCAATGATGAATGTCATTATATTGTATACCTAAAATATACCAGTGATTAGAATGCATAATCAATAATGTAAAATAGGAAGAAAAGGTCCAAATGGGTAGGGGTAGTGGGAGGGGCAGGGGAAAGGAAAGAAGGGAAAGGAAAAATGATGAGAAATGGAAAAAATGGAAATAAAGTCTTTGTAAATAGGGAAGGGTGGAGAGTGTGAAGGGAGGGCTAGGAATGGGGAAAAAATAAGAACCAAGATGCATTATGTAAAGGTACAGTTCCCAATAAGAAATGTAATTGTGTTGTATACCTACAATGTAGCAATAAAAGAATTTAATACAAAAAAAAAAAAAAGAAAACAATACTCCACATGACAGGAACCTGAACAAAAGCAGGAGTACCTATTCTCTTTGCAGATCAAGTGGATTTCAAACCAAAATCTAAAATACTTCTGGTCCCAAGAATTTCAGATAAGGGATAGTCAACTTGTATATACAAATCTATTGTGAAAATGTGTTTTCATTCCTCTTAAGTAAAAACTTAAGAACAGAACTGTCGGTTCTTAGCAATAATACAAGAAATTTCTATATTGTTTTCCAAAATGGTTTTATCATTTTACATTCACATTAGCAGTATTAGACAATTCTAAATGGTTCACTCCTAAGCTGACATTTGTTCTTTTAAAACTTTTAACTTCATCTCCCTAATAGTGTATAATATGATCTTGTTATTGTACTGATTAGTATTTTTCTGAATCTAGTGTTGCACACCTTTCCTTGTGCTGTACTGGCCATTTATCATCTTCTTGTGTCTACTTTTTAATTGGGTTGTCTATTAATCAGCTCTAAGAGTTCTTTATATATTCTGGTCATAGGTTACATGTATTATAAATATGGTCTGTTTAAGGACTACTTTTCATTTTCTTAATGATGTCATTTAAAGTTCTAAATTTTGATCAAATCTTATTTATCAATTTTTATTTTTACATATTATGTTTTTTGTATCCTAGGAAATTCTTTCCTACCTTAAATTCATGAACATATTCTCTTATAATTTCTTCCTAAAGTTTTATAGTTTTAGTCTTTCATATTTAGGTTCATTGATCCTTTCAAGTTATTTTTATGTATGGAAAAAAAGGGTTGAGGTTAATTTTTTACATACGGATAACAGATGTTCTAGTACCATTTGCTGAATACACTATCTTTTCCTCTGCTCTTGAGTTGAATTTATGTTCTATAAAATGTTAATGTTAAATAATCTTTCAAAACTCAATGGACCATATATGTGTGGTTCTCTTTCTAGATTCTGTTTTATTCCAATGATCTATATGTCTTTCTTATGCCAACACTGCCTTGATTACTGTAGCTTTAGAAGAAGTCTTAAAATTAGGTAATAAATGTCTTCCAACTCTGCTTTTTTTTCTTTTTTACTTTTCTACGTGCTTTGTACTCCTACATAACATTTAAATTTCAATATCCAATTCTTCATTTATAGCAAGTACACATAGACCTGAATTTTTATATATATCTTGTGTTTTCTAATCCTGCTAAATTCAAATACAAGTTCTAGGGGCTCCTAGAGATTTATTATTTTCTCTGTAGATGATCATTTAGTATTTTCTCTGTACATGATCATTTCATCTAGATATAAAGATTTTACTTCTACCTTGCCAATCCTATGCTAATTGTTTCTTTTTATTGCCAGACTATTTGGTTTGGGCCTATGTTTCAACATTTAATGGACAGGTGAAAAGTAGGCATATCTGCCCTTGTTCCCTACCTTAGGTAGAAAGCATTGTATCTGTTCCCTTCATATAAGGAGCTTTTGCTGGAAGCATGGAGTATATGTCTTATCTATTGAGAAGGTTCTATTCTACTTCTAGTCTCCTGATAGCTTTGATCATGAACAGCTGTAGAATTTAGTCCAAAACTTTTTCTGCAACTTCTGACAGGATCATATGGCTTTTTCCTTTCCTGTGTTAAAATGATGACTTAAGGGCGTGGATCTTCCAATGATGAACCAACACTGCCATCCCTATAATAAAATCACTTTCTACATCCTGCCAGAGCTGAGTTCCAATAGTTTGCTTTGTTAAACAAATTTTTATCTACGTTCATACTTTTTTTTTTCTATTACCTTTATCCAGTTTTAGTATTAACACAGTGTTGATTTCCTAAAATGAGGGGAGAAGTGTTCCTTCTTTTTTCTGCTTTAAATGTTTGATATAATTCATCAGTTAAAATGTAAATAAGCCTGTTGTTGTCATATAGGTTAGGTTTTCAAGCTAGGAATATACTTTCTATAATAGTGACATGGAAAAGTTTTAGATAACTTAATAGATTGAATATTAAGGTAGCTGTAGAAGCAAAATAAGTAATGTGTTCTTTTAAGATTTGCTTTTCCTGTAACTCCTTGTTTAAGGTGAGTATTATCGGACTCTAACTAGTAACTTCATTAATCTAACAAAGTTACCATGCCAGGGTGAATTTACAATGTATATGGCCTATCTTGTGTCTGTGACTTGTAAATAGGAACTGGAATTGTATTTACATATCAAAGACCACTAGGGATGAGATAATGGCTAAAAAGGATATAAAAAGGGAAACGCTGAAAAACAGGGGGTGGATATGGACCAGACTGGTTTCTGGCGTTCCCGTCCACTTGTGAGGAGAAATTTTATTATTTTATCCTAATTCTGTGTCTCTGTGTATCTCTTTCCGAGATTTCTGCAACAATAGGTGCTATTCAAATTTTATATTTCCTCCAGAGTCAGTTTCATCAATTTGTCTTGCACGGTACTCCTTAGAAGTGGTCAAATTTATTTCAAAACAGATTTTTATACTATGTTTTCCATATCCTTTTAAATTCTACAAAATCTGCAGTAATGTCCTCTAAATTTTGATATTGTAATTAAAAATGTACAATTGATATTGTGTAATGGAAAAAAAGGTCTAAAGGAGTAGGGGAAGTGGGAGGGGTAGGGGAAAGAAAGAAGGGAATAGAAAAAATATGGAAAAAGGAAAGAAAAAAGGAAACAAAGTCTTTGCAAATAGGGAAGAGTTGAGGGGGTGAAGGGAGGGCAGGGGAAAGGGAAAAAAGAGAAGAACCAAGATACATCATGTAAAGGTACAATATCCCCATGATGAATGTAACTGTATTTTATACCTAAAATGTACCAATAAACTGAATGGAAAAAAAAGTAGACAAGAGAAAGAAATAAAAGGAATAAAGATTGGAAAGGAAGAAGTTAAACTGTCTTTATTTGCTGACGATATGATACTCTACATAGAAAACCGAAAAAACTCCACCAAAAGACTTCTAAACTTAATTGACAGATTCAGTAGAATAGCTTGATACAAGGGCAACACTCAAAAATCAATAGCTTTCTTGTACGCAAATAACAGACTCACTGAGAGAGAAATTAGAGAAACAATTCCTTTCACAATAGCACCCCCAAGAATGAAACACCTAGGAATCAACCTAACAAAGGAAGCAAAAGACCTTTACATTGAAAACTACAGCACTCTGACAAAAGAGTTCAAAGAGGACATAAGAAAATGGAAAGATATCCCTTGTTCCTGGGATAAGAAGAACCAATATAGTGAAAATGACCATACTTCCAAAACTGCTATACAGATTCAATGCAATCCCAATGAAAATCCCAACAGTATATTTCACAGAATAAGACAAAACAATCCAAAAATTCATGTGGTACTGGAAGAGACCTAGGATAGCAAAAGCAATTCTAGGCAACAGAGACATGGGAGGGGTATCACAATCCCCAACTTGAAACTATACTACAAAGCCACTGTGATTAAAAACAGCATGGTACTGGCAAAGAAAGAGACTCGAGAATCAGTGGAATAGATTAGAAGATACAGAAACAACTCCAGACATACTCAACCACCTCATCTTTGACAAAGGAGCCAACCATCCTCACTGGAGGAAAGATAGCTTATTTAATAAATGGTGTTGGAAAAACTGGATTTCAATCTGCCAAAGATTAAAACTAGACCCCTATCTATCACCATGCACTAAACTAAAATCCAAGTGGATTAAAGATCTAAATATTAAAACAAAAATCCTAAACTTGCTGGAAGATAACATAGGTAGAACTCTTGAAGACATTGGCATAGGAAAAGACTTTATGAACAAAAACTCAGTAGCATGGGAACTAGCACAAAGAATCAACAACTGGGATTTCATCTTATTAAAAAGCTTCTGCACTGCAAGAGAAACTACCAACAGAGCTAAGGGACAACCTACAATGTAGGAAAACATTTTTACCAGTTGTTCCTCATTCAAAGGTCCTCTACCTAGAATATATAAAAAACTCAAAAAAATCAGACCCCCCAAATATAAAGATACAGTTCAAAAATGGGCATCTGAAATGAATAGACATTTCTCAGACAAAGAAGTAAAAGCAGCAAATAAACATATGAAAAAAATGTTGAACATGACTGGTCATTTGAGAGATGCATAGGAAAATATCACTGAGATTCCACCTCACCCTAGAAAGAATGGCTTCTATCAAGAAATCAACCAATAACAAATGCTGGTGGGGGTGTGGGGAGAAAGGAACCCTTCTCCATTGTTTGTGGGAGTGCAGACTGGTGAAACCACTGTGGAAATCAGTATGGAGATACCTCAAAGAAGTAGGAATAAAGGTTCCATTTGACCCAACTATTCTTCTACTGGGTATCTTTCCAAAAGAATTAAAAGAATCTTACCACAGTGATATATGCACACCCACGTTTATAGCAGCACTGAGTGTAATAGCTAAAGCTTGGAAACAGTCCAAGTGCCTGTCAACTGGAGGCTGGATAAAGAAAATGTGGGTTTTTTTCTTTTTTTTTTAATAAAATGGAGTACTAATCAGCCATAAAGAATGAGAAACTAGAGGCATTTGTAGCTACATGGATGCGCACTGAGGACATACTCAAGTGAAATAAATAGCACATACATGTATAAATACTGAATAGTTTCTCTGGTGTGAGAAACTAAAAGTGTAAATAAAGATTAAAATGAATAATTGATAATGTGAAATAGGAAGAAAAGTTCCAAAGGGGTAGGGAAAGTAGGAGGGGTAGGGGAAATGAATGAAGGGTAAGGAAAAAATATGAGAATAAAAAATAGAAACAAAGCCTTTGTAAATGGGACAGCTGGATGGGTTGTGAGAAGGACAGGAGAATGGGGAAAAAATAAAACCAAAATAGATCACATAAAGGTACAATTTCCCAATAACGAATGTAAATGTATTGTATACCTAAAATGTACCAATAAAAGAATTTAAGAGGAAAAATGTAAAAAAAGATAAAAGAGTCATTCACAGATAAATGGATGCACCGTGAGACCATAATGTTAAGTAAAATAAATCTGACATGCAAACTTAAATATCACATGTTTACTCCTATATGAGAAATATAAAATATAAATAAAAAGCAAAACAAAAATGGATATTAGGAATTAGGGAGATAGATGTTTCTCAAATAGGAAGGGGAAAAAGGGAAGGGAGGGAGTGAGGAGGGAAGGGAAAGATGATTTAAAAAAAGGAATCACGATGTGTTATGCACACGAACCAACTCCACAAAAGGAATGTAAACATTATGTGCTGCACACATGGACTAATAAGAAAAAAAAAAGTCTAGGGCTCCAGTCCCAGTTATAAGTGCTGCAGTGTGAAGTTTGTCATTCATAAGACACCTCAGACATTCATTTTCATCTCTGATCTTTTAAATTTATTCTTAGGCTAACAAAGTAATGAAAAATTTGTAAGCTCTGCACTACTGTATAAATGAAGATATATAACATTTAAATATTTGCATCAGGTGAACTGACTTTTAAAGTTGACCAATCAAGATGTCAATGCTGCTTATCAAAGAGACATTTTTAAATGCTTACCCGTTCTCTGAACATTTCAAATATTGGCTTATTTTTCTCTTATATAAAGAAACAAAATCAAATATACTTGTTTATAAAATTCAAAAGAGGAATTTTTAAAATGTAGTACAATGGTTTGTAAAATACTACAGGATTGGTTCAAACTATGACAACTGCTTATTGGATGGTACTTTATCATATTACAAACTCTGGCTATCATTATAAAACCTCCAACTCATAAGGATTTAAAGATTTATTACATCTCACCATTAAAAGGGCAGACATTGTGGTAGAAGCTAGAGATACAAAGACATACTATAGATACCATGACATACTAGAAGAAACATGGACTTTGCCCTTTTGGTATTTAGCAGATATTACCCATTAGCATTAGAAGAAAAAAAAGAGTGAAATGAGGGTGGAGTGAATTTATTCGAAAACTATAATGACACATTAGAAGGCAAGTTGTCCCGAAATATTAGTAATTACCGGTATTCCTTTGACCTCTTACCTTGCAAGAGTTCCTGTACTGGGTAATGTTCAACTTGAATTAGAGTTAAGGACCTAGCACTGATTGCACTTTTTGTATTTTATAAAGCTTCAGAGATAAATGATCAAAGGAATAATTCACAAGTCAGTCTTTATCAGGAAACAGTTTATTATATATCTTCATTATCTGGGATAGAATGACTTCAATTGTAAAGGCGTTGTGTTAAAAACTATCTGGCCCTCTAGCAGTTAGTCTGTTCCAAGACATGAAGCAAAGCTCTGCCCTATTAGAATGCATCTGCTGTCTCTGCTTTGACGAAGCTTTCAGTCAGCAACCTGCCAACTTTGTCTGTGGACACCCTGCCAAATAGCATCCCAGTAATAGAGCATCTTCATGGTTTCCCTTATTTTCAACATTAAAATGAAAAAAATGCTAAGAAAAACCCCTTAGCATTCATTGTTTTTAGGGTTACTGCCTGCTTTTTATTTTTCTATTTCCATTTTTTTCAGTTTGCTTTTTTGTCAGTTTTCCATGATAAAAAGCACCTCATTCATTTCCCTTTGGAAGGGCAACATGGCTCCAAGGGAACATCTGTGAGGCCAATTAGCTGGGCTGGAAGTGTGATATAATTGTTGTTTAAATATATTTAAATTACATGTTAATCACTATGTCATAATTTATAGGCTTTGAAAATAACTTTTTGTACTTCAGAGCCAAGCCAGATTTTACTTGTTTTTGCTGTTTTTAGTTCACATAACAAGCTCATCTCATTCCTCTCTCCCTCAATGCCCCACACTTGAGGAGCTCAACTTTTAATATCAGAAAGAATGACAGCTGCAAGTGAATTGGTTGAGTAAAAATTAGGATCCTCACCACAGCCAGAATGAGCCTGAGTGACCTTAAAGTTCTGAGCAGAACAAAGCAGGGCTCTCAGTTAAAAGGCTTTTTCCATTGTGCCGCTTTCTGCTGTCCATCAAAGTCCAGCTTTGTGGATCTTTCTGAAGCAGCCCTGGGTGCATGTGTTCAATTAGCTAGTAAGGGGATTTACTGTCAGCAGGACAGAGATAGAAAGAGGTGGGTTATGAACTGGCAGGTGATATGGAGCTTGCTCCTGGTGGGGGATTTGTAAGGGTGATGGACAGGGTAGTTTAATTTTGTGGCCAAATCACTGGGACATTGTATGATTAACTTGGAATCAAATGCCAGAGGTTTGGAAGAGGTGAGTAAAATATGGTGATAAATGCAGTTTAAAATATATTGTGCCCTAATATTCACTTTATAGTTGAATGATAAATATTTTAACATTTGTCTCATTCTGGGTACAGTATATTTGTATTTTTTAATATTGTCACTGAGAAATTTTAAATAATTAACCAGACAGAATGTGCTCTGAGATAGTTTTTAAAATTTTCACACAAATATATCTTGTTAGGAAATAAAAATACTACATGCCTAAAAGACTAACATCTATCTAAATTAAATATGTGCTTAATGAGTTTTTTAACCCTCATGTAATTATTCCTCTAAATAATAACTATAGGATTATGATTTCTATGGTCAAGGAATACTCTAAATCCTTTTAACCAAAATAGAATGTGTTTTTGCAAGACATTGCTAATTTAGCATCACTAATTTATTATCTAGACACTTCTACCTAATAACTGCTAAGAGTTCTCAACCTTTTTACCCTCCAGGTACATGTGCTTAGCATTCTGATGGACATGTCCACATTTTCTAAGGTCAGATAACAGCTTGGACAAAAGGATTTTGCACTGTGCAAAATCACTGATGCATTGTTATAACTGTATCTTTTTCATAAATGAGTTCATATTCCAATGTTTTGAGATATCTAGGCTTAGAATCTTCATTTTGCAAAGTGCAACCACAAGAGAAAAAACAAATGTTCCCATAAGGACCTTAAACTAATAAAGCCTGAGGGAAGCCTATGAGATTTCAGTAACTGATATAAATATCTATCTCACATATATCTTTATTTTATTAGGTATCACTTTTTCATTAATCTACTCATTTATATACTTGCTTTGATTATCTTCTGTTTCTGAGGAAGTTATTTTACGCTGCACACAGACATATTTAAAAGAACATTGATTGAGGCTCTCATTCTTTGGCCACGTTTCACTAATCCTAGAAACTTTAATCTTTCTTCCATGTCTCATCTGTTCAGTCACTAAAGGATTTTTAATAAAAGGAAGCTATGAGTGATATCAATAAGTATGAATGAGAATCAATACAGAGTTAACAAAGTATAACGAAATGGTGTCTTTTATAAATATTGGTAACTGCTTTCCCTAAATTGATTCTCAAAGTCTACTTTCTTACAATATCTATTATTTTCACAGATGAATGCAGAATTACTTGTAGGGAAACTGAGAAACAGGACAGGAAAGGAATGTATGTCACATGCCTACTGCATGGCTTAGACTATGTTAGATCTTATTTACTTATACACTCTCTCAGGGTAATATTATTATTAAAAATTAGAATTCCCATTGTACAGCTTAAGAAACTAAGGATGAGGGAAGTAAAGGATGTGTGAGTGTTCACACATCTATTGACAGAGGAATCAGAAGCCACTACTCTTGTACCTTTTCATTATGCCTAACAAAGAATTTGATTTTAAAATTTCTGTTTTTCTCATATTTACCTTCCCTCTCTTCCCTTGGATTCTGCTTCAACTCTTCTCTCAAATAAATTTATTGTGACTTTTTCTAGTTTTAACGAAGAATGAATCTCAAGAAGGCATTTGAAACTTATTGACCTTAGGTTTAAAACACTCGTGTTTACAATATTGACTCTCCCTAGATTATTTGCACTTAAATTAGAACTTAAGCTGGAAAGAAGAAAACTAACTAGAATATTAAAAGTTAATTGCTTATATATACATAAATATATTTCATAAACATATTATATATATATACATTTCATTCTTCCCTAAGTCTTTTCTTGTTGCTGTGAAACCATATTGCATTATATAAATAATATATTATATATCTCTATCTATCTATCTATCTATCTATCTATCTATCTATCTATCTAGAGAGCAAAACCAGCTGTAAAGTAGAAAGTTTTGAATAACTGGAGAACACAAAGATTTTCCATGACAACACTCTTGCTTGTGGATTTATTATTCCTAGTACAAGGTTTAGTCCTTTTCCTGCTTGGGTAGGGGTAAGTAAACTATTGTATCCACCGGCAGTAGTTCCTTACCCTTTTCAGATATCAAAAGAAAAAGAGGATATTTCCCTTTAAAATATTCGTGGCTAGATGAGTCAATAAAATGAAACTGAAAATTCCTGACTTCATGCCTTTTGTTTTAACTCACTCTTCTGAGAAGAATTACATGATGTAATTGAAGAATGTTATTAGCACAGTCAATAAAAAGGGCGTAAAGAAACAATTTTATATATTAGTACCAAAATTTCTTGCTTTATTCAAGATGAGGTGTAAGAACTTTCTTTTTGCTTTTTTTTCTTTTTTGTACCGGAGATCGAACTCGCATCCTTACACTTGCAAGGCAGGCGGCCGAACCACTGAGCTAAATCCCCAGCCCCTGTAAGAATTTTCTTAAGATTAGTAATCACACAGTGCCAATTCCCATTTGCTGTGCTCAGTGCTATGGCTGGGATGGGGCCTGAGTGTGTCAGGCAAGGGCTCCTGTGGAGGCCTGGGCTTCAGTGTGGGTGCCGAGGTGGAAGAGTCTTTAAGAAGGTGGAGCCTGGTGTGAGGTCCTGTGCTCACTGAGGAAACTGTGCTTGAAAAGGATCAACATAATTTTCCTGGGACTCCTGAGTTTATTCTAATAAGAAGGTTGATACACAAACAGCAAGCCTCGCTTCTGCTCTTGCTTCCTGTCTAGCCATGTAATCTCTCTTGCACATATTTCTACTAATGTGATGCCATCTGCCATGATTTGACATATCAAACAGGGCTTCAAAGAACTTTGTTCATGTGGTTTGTACTTTTACCTTCCAAAATTGTGAATTAAACTTTTAAAATTTTTCATTAGTATATACTTGCAGTACCTACTAATCACATTTATCCTGGGGAGTTGGTACATGTACATAATACATCCTAATTGTTTTTATCCCCTGCCCCTGTATACCTCTCTGTGTATGCATATGTATACGTGTATATATGTACACATATATATACATATGCATATACATAGACAGAGAGGCAGAGAGATAGAGATAGATGAGAGAGAGAACAAAATAGAAGAGAGAGAGAGAAAGAACAATAGAAGATAGACAAAGGGTAAGTAGGGAGGTCAAGGGGATGGAGAAAAATGAATTCAAGGCAAAAATGATAAAAATAGAGCTTTGCAAGTGTGAAGGGCACTAAATCAAACTTCTTTAAAGTTACTCATCTTCCTTCTTTTCTCTCTTTCTCCCTCCCTCACCCTTTTTTCACTTCCTTCTTTCTTTTTTCTGTCTTTTTTCAGAAGCACATTTTGATGGGGCAACCTTTTTTAATGCTAAGAGAAAAACTTCCAGCACTTTTCTCAGAAACTTCCCAATGGCTCTTTTCAGTAGAGAGGGTATGCCATTTTTCTTAATTTTTAAAAGCATATTCTTAAGAACACCAAGTCTTGTTGAAATTGTTGAAATATCTTAAAGAGCAGAAATGTAACCATCAAGCCTTTATTATGTCCAAATATTTGACTAGCTCGAATGTTTAAATAAATCCTGAAGTGTTTGTCATTCATCATGAAGAGTATTTGATGAAAACTTCTTAGCACGTGACCACTGCATTGAGTTGGGCAGCATTTGAAGGCAAAAACTCCCACAAATTTGAAACAAATGGTTCCAGTTATGAATTCTTTCTACTCCTAGGATTGTGTTTTTGAGTATTTTTTACTGGATCATGTAACATTTAACAAATTCTCTTGGGCATTCAGTGCTTTTAACTCTAGAAAGAGAAGTGGGGCTATAAGATGAGTAATGGGCACGATTACTTTCAACTATCATATTATTTGTATATAAAATAAATAGTTCTCTCTTAGTTGTTAGATATTATAAAATACAATTAGCATCTAAGCAAAAGTCATACAATTTTCTTGCATAAATCTTTTCAAACCATACTCATTACTTTTACTTTCTTTATTAACAATGGAGCTCCTACAAAGTCTCACATAGCCTCCCTGCACATAAGATTTCTTGTTCTCAGAAGGAAAAAAATACATTTGGACAGTGATTAGCGAAAAACCAATTTGGAAATAAAATTTATTAATTTAAAGATTTCATTCTACAAGTGGAGACACTGATGCTATAAGACATTAAATTAATTTTCAAGGCCCTATAACTACTTAGTGATGGACATAGAAACAAGATTCCTTGAGACCCTACCTATTATAGATTCTATTACAACTTACAGCTTCAAATTGGCATTTTATAAGTGACAGAAAAATCTGTTTTAGACCTAAATACTGTATGGAGGGGTTTCAGAAAGAAAGGAAGATTTTTTTCCCTTAATATAGCTGAAACTATCTGCCTTAAATATACTAAAATGGCATTTGTTCTAAGATGAAATACATATTGATATACTCAAAATGATTTTAATAGAGATTTAATTTGAAGACAAACATCAATTTTTCTTATTGAATAGGCTACATGTTTATTAGATAAAAAGAATACCTATATAATATGAAATACTGAAGGTAAAAGTGGTCCATGAATAGATCAATTAAAAATAATCTTTTTAAAATGACATTATTTACAAAACAGGATGTCTTCCATACAGAGGAGTATGTTACTTAAATCTTGTAGCTATAAAAGGCAGTTATTAAACACTAATACGTACATACTTATTATAAGTTGATATACTGACTTTCATGGTGTTTATTTCTATATCTGTCCACATAACTAGATAATATCTAGGAATTACAAATATAGCTTTAAAAATAAGTAACCTATGAGGCAACTAAGAATGTAGCAAAAAGATAACAAACATTCTGAATTTGAATGCTATTAGTTTAGAAATTGAAATGTAATGCCATGGTGTGGATATGTTTTCCTTTGTACTATTGGTAAAGGCTTACATAAAACAATTTTAGGTGAAGTGTTTGTGTTTACACATGTGCTCATGTGTGTGTCTATGTTTTCATTTATACACTGAGAAAACAAATAGCTTATAACACAGTAAGAGGCTAATATTACCAGTTCTATTTAATTTCATCCTCTTTTGTAGACTGTTACTTTATTTGTGGGTTTGCTGTTTCTTTATTTTACCTTTTTTCACATGTGAACATTGTTTATCACCAATCTTGTTCATTAAAACATACATACATGAGTTCCACTTAAAATATTTGTGATTATTTAAGAACTATTTTATTTACTGGCAAATAACAAGGCAACAGTGAAATAACTGACTTTCTTTTTAACAATACTACAAGCCCCAAATGGTCTATTTTTATAGGTAAAAAAACAATGATAGTGTATAGAAAATCAATGGATAGATATGTAAAATATATAGGGCACAGTTCCTGTATTGGGGTATAGAACTAAAACTGCAAATTTGGCAAACCTAATTTTGGGGTCTAGATTTTCTTCAGTGTTTTAACTAATAGGTGTTGGGAAGAAGCAAACAGTTTAGCAAAATGAAGATAAAACCTTTCTTTCAGTGTTTGTATCATTTCAAGGTGGGCCAGGTTGAAAATATCTTCAGTTATGCTAGTTTATGGAAACTGTTTACCAGACAAAAAGTGAATTTGTAACAATGGTTCATTCATCTGACTACTGCTCTTTAAAGTACCAGGTGCACAGCTGTTGCTATGAGTAAAAAGATTTCTCTCAGTCCACCTGGAATTAGGACAGTTGGTTCATGTGAGCCGCTCTGAATAATATACTGTGTGGGTACTCGCGTACAGCTACTGTCAGAGCAAACAGCACAGAGCTGTCCCATCAGCCCAGAGCAAACACCAGTTACATTTCATAGAAACAGCCTGGTATTTACAACTGATCTGTGCCAAAATGAATATCAGATTGAAGGCGGCACCCCAAGAGAAAATGCTTTCCCCAAGAGCTACTTGTGAACCATAGTTTAAGCAGCTTTTACCATTTTTGAAAAGCCCCCAAATTTGATTTTGCTGCATATGAAAAGGAAGAAGAAAAATGTACAAAACATTCCTGCATCCATTCGTGAACTACTTTGGAATTTCCTAAAATTAAAAAAAAAAAGACCAATACTTCTAAATTTCCCATTTATACTGATTGCTGCCAAAATCAACCTATATGAGTCAGGATCATGGTGATAATAATGTCCTTTAAAAAGTTAACATTTTACTTAAAAAAATAAAAGAAGGTAGCAAAAATATTAGAACTGAAACTAGATAATCTATTTAAATCTGACATAGATGTCAGAGATAACCAAATCCCACTATTATCAGGCAATGTAACAGATATGCTGAGTGACTTTACCCAAGATCGCACAGCTACTTAGCACAAGCAAAAGTCAACAGGCTTAATTAGAAAATTAATAGAAAAAAGTCTGCAGGATATCTTTATATCATGCCTTCCCAAGTCAGAAGGTAAAACTAAGCCCAGGTAAAACTGAACCAGAAGAAGTCTGACTTTAATGTTTCCTCACCAACTTTGATGTTCCAATTTCAGGCCCCTGATTTTTACTCCTCCCTGACAGAACCCCAGACTCATTTGTTTCAGTCCAGATTCTAAAGGAAATATGACTTTATTTTCCACCAGACATATAATTCTGAGTCAGCATCTCACATTCCAAACATCATCTTATTTACACCCTTCAGGACTTGGCTTTAGCTAGGCTAGAGGGGATCTATTTTAGTTTGATAAATTAATTTGGAGAATTTTGTCAATTATGTTAGTAGACCATGGTGGACCTAGATCAGGTAACACTGATCTACTGAATACCAATTCCTTACCCATAGAATTGATTGATAGCCTGGAATCTCCACTGGAATGTTCCAGGGCAATACATGTCAAAGTCTTGTTTGCAAAACTGAAACGACCTCCTTTCTTTACATTAAATATAATTCACATGTCTTGTCTAGCTCGGTGAATGTTAACCCTAACTTATCCATCCATGTAAGTCAAATGTATTAATATCATCTCTGTCCCATTCTTCATATCTAAGCATCAAACATCTACTCCTAAATGCCCCAATAATTCTAGATTCCAGCAGTTCTATCCTTTTTATTATTTTAGTTCTAAGAAAATTGTCATACAAATTATCACTTGAATTTAATAATCTGAGGGTAAAATAAGTGCTATTTGTATTTATGGAAGGAAATAGGAGCAAACCAGGATTCTGCAGGGAAAACAGGCATTCATACTTATCTTAATTATGAAACCATTTTTGACTAGAGTACTGTAATAACTTTCTCATCAGTTTTCTTGATTTTAGTCTATTCCTTCACTCCAATCTAATATTCACAATTGGCCTTGTTTAGAAATCAGCAAGATTTCCTACTGCCTTCAAGATAAATATAGTTTCAATTTCTTGATTCACTGAAGGCCTTTGGAAACTGTAATCCTTAACAGTTCCTCCAGCTTCTCCTCTCCACTCTTTCCACATAATGCCGTTCAAATAAACACCTGTATTACCCATCACAGGCCATTCCCCCTTTCACCCCCTGATTCAACAAATATCATCAAGAACTAATTATCTGTCCCACGTGAAAAATCAATAGTATCCTACTTGTTTGTTTTATTAGTATGGCTTCTTTTTTAGACTATGAATCTATTTAGAAAAGAACAACCTTTAATCCTTTGACACCACAGTGCCAGAATATGGTCATGATAAATGTTTAGTAGGTATATTGTATCAAAGGATGGATAAATAGAAAGATGCTTGAAACCCAAACTACTATTGGTCAGAATCTCAGGGACTTCATCCAATTAATCAGATGTATTTTAAAGAACATAAGATTCTAGCACTCCTCAAATTATATATTACATACACCATGGGGCTGGGGATTTAGCTCAGTGGCACTGCACCTGCCTCACATACACTGTACCCTACAGACAGAGTGAGTCTTCAATTGAAATTGGACTCAGATGCAATTATCTATTATATCTCATCTGATACATTCACTTTTCCTGTCAGTAACACTTAAGATTTCTGAAGGCATTGAAATCTTAATTCTAATGGCAAAAAAGCTATCTTTAAACATGGTGAGTAGTTCCAAACGCAATGACATTTCAAAACACTTCTGGATTCTGTCACTACTATAACACTCCCTTGAGACATCTATGCATTTCCTAATGCTCTGGAGGCCAAGGAAACTAGCCTGCAGCTTTATCCCCCCCAAATATAAACTGTTAACTAAGAAAAACAGGAAAAACACATTTTAAGGATGAAGAAACTGTAAGCCAATGCAAAATGTATCCTTTCTGTAAAATAGTACATACTGCCCCCTATTCCACACTATGGTGCATATTTTACATTTTAAATTTTTTAGAAAACTATTTTTAAGATGATCATAGCTGAATAGTACAGATGATAAGTTACAAATTGGTAAAATTTTATATTAAAATCCTAGGAAGGGACATTGCTCACTGCAGAAGAGTGGTTGATTTGAGAAAAGCACTGCCACACAGACGTTCTGCTGTCATCACTTACTATTCCTCAAAGCCCAATGTCTTCCTCTGTAAAATGAGGCCATTTTCCTTGTTTGGGTTTTTATAAATTCATGTTTATTTTAAAAACTTTGAATAGATTATGTAGTATATGTAATATGGGTTTTTCCTCAACGAGGTCAAAGGGTTACTGCTGAATGCTGCAGTTTCCAAATAACACTTACACAAAACCAAATGAATGCTGCAAGCCAAATAAGCATGCGTGTCTTGAAAATGAGAATAAAAGTATTTATACTTTCTTTTCTGTGATAGTAAAGATTATTTTTCAAAATTTTCCTCACTAATTTCACTGGCTACATTTCTCAAAAATGATTGATAAAAGCCAGGAAAAGTGCACAGACCTATAATTCCAGCACTCAGGAGGCTGTGGGAGGAGAATCACTGTGAGTTTGAGGCCAGGCTGGGCTACATAATGGGTTCAAGGCCAGGGTGAACTACTTAGCTAGTCTCTGCCTCAAAACAAACAAACAAAAAACAAGAAAAAATTTTAAATGACTGACTGCATTGTTGTAAGTAAAACAGAAATAACTCACACATTTCATTTGGATGTACATAGATTAATTCATTATTTAAAGCCATTGTAAAATATTGCTTTGACAGTTTAAAATGCTCCACTTTTCTTAGTGCAGCAGTAAATCAAAACAAAAACTATTAAGCTCTTTTCACAATTTGATCACAGGAAGGGGTCTATCAAATGACCCATTGATGGATGTTCTAACAGTAGAGATGTAAAGGAAATCTTTACTGTTTTTGTTTTCTTTAGAAAAAAATGAGTGAATCAATGGAACATAAACGTTAGAAACACACATTTCTGAAGAGTATATGTTGGCCCTGATTTTCTTGAATCGCTTCTACTGAACACTTGAATGCATCCAGACTTCTGATAAAACGAATCTCAGAATTCATGCTGAGGCATTGCCAACAGGCCAAGGAGAAGACCTCAGTGGTGAGCATGTGCTTGGAGTTTTTCTTCCCTGTGATTGCTGATCCTTTCAGAGAATGCAGACACATTACAGAGGCACCCAGTTATGTTGGAAATGTTTGGGCTCTCATACACTGTTTAGTGGAAATAGAATTGGTATGTATCACCCTTTAATAAGTTGAGACCCTATAGCATTTTTAAAACATAAAATTGCATCTTGGAAGGAAAGCAACCAAGTTAAACAAAAGTGCTTAAATTTGCAACCCTAAAGTAATTTGATAAATGATTTGAAGTTGAGAAAAAAATAATTACTTTTTCACATATTCTATTCCTTAGCTTTTCTATCAATGACTACCAAAAAAAGAGTAATAGACAGGTTAAAAAAAAAGACTATGACAAATTGTCCAGGCCATTTTGTTGTTTATAGTTTTAGCATAATTATTGCTTATCTTTTATTAGGAAAGATTAAGCTAACGTGCAGATATGTTTAGACAAAAGAAAATCCTGACACTTGTTCTCATGAATATAATCACAAAGAAGAGTACAGATGTCTCTCTTGTCATAAGTCTTATATATGAGACAGCTCAAGCTTCTTAGGATTCAATAATATTTTCATCATTTATAAATATATATAAGACCTTTGATAAACTGTATCTACTTCACCAGTATCGTCATTTAGGATAACAAGCCCTTTAAATAGATAAACAGTTACAATAGTATCTTGCCCAATTTTCCCACAAACTTACTTATATAAGTGTTAAAATGATACCTAGTAGCTCACATTTTGGTGAGTGAATTTATATTTAGATATCTTTGGCAAAAACAATAAATGAAGAGAACATTTTGGTCACTGCTAGGACTCATCTCTGAAATTGTGTTTGAAAGGCAACCAAAAGCTCAAGTGAAAGCAATTAGAAGTAATACAAGCACCCTGGAAGCAATTCTAAGGGTTCCTATCCAGTCTGTTGCCACACAAAAGCATGTGAATGTTAATTATGCAGGAGAAGATGCTATTTCTGAGAGAGTTCGACGCAAGTCTAGGCTGTGAGTTATTTGCTTTGAAACGCCTTCATGTTCTCCTGCTTGGAATCTGGTCAAAAGAGAAGCAAAAACAAGTAGTAAGCTCAACCTAAGCATACGGTAAAGTGAACTCTCATAAAATGTTTATCAGCCCACAAATAAAATTTTAAAATGTGCTGGACCATCTTCCTTCAGTACAGAAGGAAGTATAATAAATAAAGGTTTATTTGTTATTAAACTTCCACGGTCCATCCTATCCATCTTGAGGTTGTAAATATCAGAAGTCCCAAAGGAAGCTTTCACTAAACATGCTATGTGAGGCCAGGAGCACATTAATTCCCAGAAGCCCTTCCTTCTGTATGTTTTCTAATCTCTTCTACCCAAGGTATAGATTCACCTTGAAGAAAAGAAGTTTAAGCTTCAAGGCTTGGTAAAGAAAGCACTCAAGTTATAGGTTCACATGTTTTTATGATTTTATAAATTTTCCAATATTAAGGTTTTTATTTGTGCAAGATTTTTCTTAGAGGTTCCATTCCTCAATTTGGAGGAATCTGATTTCACAAAAAAACTGGATCTATTGTACCTTCCAATGTACCTTCCAATGACTAAAAATGTTCCATATAATTTATTCTTTTTAGAAATCTTACATCCATTTGCAGCCAACCTGCAAATGTGGAGGCTTCTTGGAACATTCTTTCTGGACCAGAATGTTCATCCCATGACTCCACCCAGTCACCAGAGCCAGTTAACATACTGTAAAGTTCCAGATCTAAGCTCCTCAAAATTCAATCAACTATTTCTTCTTTTTGAGGCTCATGTGAACTGATTATACCATAGCACCTTATCCTCTTGGTTATTACCTATGGTCCCTGGAGGCACTTTTTAACACTTTGTCCATGTTTATTAGTGTTGCTCAGATTACTCAGATGTGACTGGATTCATCCCAACAGCTTTTACTATGAATATCAGTGAATACATAATCACTATCCTTTCTAAGTTTTCTCCTTGCTTGTGATCTACTATACTTTAGGAACCATATGGCTCTTCCTCAACATCAGGAAAAACTCCCTTATGAATTTTAAAGCAAAATCTCTTTCTTTGAACATAGCCTTTTCTTCTTTTAATTCACTGATTCCCTTTCTCTAGTTCTTTCTTTCCGCTTAATTTCTTGATACATTATTTTTCTAGAATGGATTCTGAATAAAGCTTGATGAGGGTTTGAATCTTACGTAAACTTCTTGTTATGTCTCAAGATTTTCAACCTCTCTGAACCTTAGTTTCCTTAGCCTACAATGGGGAAAAATGCCTCCTTTTGGTTATTATTATATTTTCTAAGAGTGCATGTAAAGAAAGCAGGTTAGTATTCAGTTCATAAGTAAACAGTGTTACTTACACAATAACATATAATTAGGTAGACGAATGGAAAGAACTGACCAGTACTCCATGATTAATTCTATCACTGAACCTTAATGTAACATTTTGTCCTTTAGCATCCATATTATTTTTGCAACTGCTTTACCAGTTCTCAACTCCTGCTGCCTTTTTTTTTTTTTTTTTTTCCTTTTTCTTGGCTCAGAGTTCACTTGGTATTACAGACCAATCATGTTCAGGCTGAATGGTGCCTCTAAAAGAGCCACATTTTCTATATTTGGTGTTCCCTTACATTTACTGGCTCCTCAATAATCTTTGTTCAAATTTCTTAAAACAGCATTTTTCCCAGTCTTAGCCAGTCTTTCTCCTGACACTTTCCTGCAACCTTGTTTCTCTGTCAACAGTCTAGTTCTCTATGTAACAGAAAGGATAAAGTCTAAATGTGTACAGGTTGGGAGCCCCTAGTGCTTCTCAATTTTATCTATAGGCTGTAATACAATAGAAAATGTGATAGTACTTGTCATTACAACTAGACTAAAATATCTCTTGAAAAACAATGAACTTTCTTTTAAAAAAATGTTTAAAAATCCCGGTTGAGTGTTTGAGCAGTTCAATCATCTGAGAAGTAAGTGCCAAGGCTTCACATGAGAAGAAAAATTATGCTATATAAGAGAGAAAAGAAACTGGTTCTGGGAGAAAACAGCTGACAAAGGCAGTGAGTGGCATGAAAAACAAAAACAAAAACAAAAACAACAACAATAAAGAGGCAGTAAAAGACTATCTCTCTGTACAGAAACCCTTCAATCTAGTCCACCAGTTTTGTTTTCAATCAAATCTACCTAATTCCAAAAGCCTTAATGTGAATTATTTTTGTGATTACACAAACGAAGAAAGGGACTGAGTTGTGGAAATCAAAAAAGTAAGAATAAAGGAAGTGTAGCGGGGCCAGGGATTTAGCTCAGTGGTTCCGGTGCCTGCCTCACAAGCGCAAGGTCCCGAGTTCGATCCTCAGTACCAAAAAAAAAAAAGGAAGTGTAGGGGAGGAGACTGGAACCTTGGGAGAGAGGGGAGCTATCAGTTACTGGGTTGTTAGACTGACGTGTCTTACCTTTATGATTACACTCAGTTCTTATACACACCAATGTTAAACGTTGTTTTAATATATATTTTGGGGAAGAATAAATTGAGTGGCTAGTGGACAATTTTAAAGAAGCATCACTAACTACTGGAGCTCAGATTTAAATACAGGTACTTAGACCCAGATCTTACAGTATATTAAATTAAACTAAATAAGCTGAAATAAAGTCACTTTAGTAAATTGCTTCTGTAAGAACTTTCTTCCTAGTGAATTGAAAAAAAAATAGGAATATTTGAATCTCATTCTATCTATGAATTTTAGGTCCAGTAAAATTTTAGCCCAGGGACAGAGAAGCTCCTATGTGACACAGGCTAACATCTCATTCTTAAATTTCCTCATACCAAAATCACTTCTTCTTGCCTAAGATTATATTTGTATTTGCAAATATATCAACATCTATACCTTTACTCCTCCTGGACTTTTCTATATTGCTTCCCTTTCTTATTATCCTCTGTGCTTTCTGTGATTTCATTAGTTCACTTCTCTCAGAGTATTCAGATGCTCATTACTCCAGAAGACTTTTGACCCGCCTCACCTTCAAGCTCACTTTCTGTCTTCTTTCTTCACATGGAAAACTTCTCCAAGATTCACAATTCCTGTGTTTACTCTTCTGTCCCTCACATTCTACTTTCCCTATTTTTGCATTCTACTGGAACTACTCTCAAATGACTCATAATATATGTCATGGATCAAGACTAATAATGATTTCCAAATCATGACTTAACTTTGAGATCTAGACATTTATCTTATCTAACAACTCTACCTATTTATATTCAAAAATACTAATTCTGTTTCCTAATTCTGCTCTTCTAATAGAAAGGAATAGTAAAATTAAGTGATAAAATTTTTGTAAAAAATGACAAAAGAATAATAAACACTAAATTCCAATTTTTTATAAGATTAAATAAAATAATGAATACTAGACAATATGGTCCCTGGCATAAGTGATAATTGGTATTGAGCAATTATGTGCTTTTGTAAATATATGTCATTACTATGAGTAAAAGAATGAATTTAATCATTTCAACCCAGTTATATCTAATATCGTAGTCTCTCAACCACAGAACCACGATATCTGATTTTAACTAAAAAAGAAGCTGTACCAGGCTCCAGTTGAATGTGAATTACATATACCTCAGCATCTCCAATAGCCTAAGAAATTTAAATTTTGTTTTTCTTCCAGGGAGGGAAAACAATTAAATACAAATGTTGTTAAACAATGTCTGTGATTATTGCTAGGAAAAGCAAATCAAATTGGTTTTGAATTAAACTTCCAATTTCTTTCCCTCTCTGATTTGCAGTACTTATTTTATCACAGTGTAGAACATTGTGCAGCAAGAGATAGAGTCATAGTATTTGGAATGTTTCCCATGGTGGTCTGTCCACGTCTCAATTCAGCTTTTGCTCAAGTGTAAAGAGAGAGACTGGTCCACAGCCATTCATTTACAATGTCTGAATTAAAACTACAGAGCACAAATTAGCCTGTCTTCAGAAGACTCTGACTATGTGAGAGTTCTGAACTGAGAAGGGAACTTTTCATTTGGGCAGGTGAATGAAGAAAGGGACTGAAACACAAGATGCTTGTGATTAGTGTACGTTCAAGTGCAGAAAGTGCACAATGGAAAGCTGATGAGCAAGCCCACCCCCCACCATTCACAACCATCTTCTTCGTTTCCTTTCCTAGAGTAATCAGAGGATATTCTGAACCTCTCAAAATGCCATCAATCCTTATTGAAAGTGAAATGGAACAACTTTCTCTCAAGCCTTTTCCAAAGCAATCAGTGCAGCAGGCTGCCCTGAACAGGGAGCTCTGGCAGACAAAGATAGATTTGTGAAATAAATAAATAAATAAATAAATAAATAAATCTAATCTCCTGAAAATCTGAATAGAAAGTTGATGATAATGTTACAATTCCATTATGTAAAAGCGAAGGGATTCACAATTGTGCTTGCTAGGTCTCGTACAGTAAAGAATAGGCTTCTTGATGGACTGTGTCCCATAATTTCCAGTGGCACAGTGAATCTTCTGGCAATAATACTAACAAATAACCATCTAAGTGATTTAGATAAAACACTCATTAACACTCTAAATCTATGTATGCGTCTTCTGTAGCTTTCCCTCCCTCCTCTTTGTTTCCTTTCCTAGCTTTGATTTTCCTCTTTAATATTATTTAACAAAAGGGGAGATGGCTCTTCTGATTGTTCAAAGAGGCATTTTGTGCCTGCTGAAAATTGCTCAAGTGTAGAATAATTTCATAAAGATCTCTGAAACGCTCTTAACTGCCAGACTCTCCTTCCATACCCAGTGTTTTGATGGCATGCATTGTCTCGATGTTGTAGGACAGAGTGTGACAGGGTACAGATCCAGAACCACAAAGAAGTTCCCAACAATGACAAGTACGAGGAGCTCTTTCTGGTGAATCAGTATTTCCTAGACAGGTCACTCTGTGTGGAGTCACAAGACCTGACACTCTTTGGTTCCTGAGTGACCAAGCTTACAGCCAAGTTACCAAGTTATTTAACAAATCAGGAATGTACATAATGAAGACTCTAGTGTGATAACAAAATGTCACATAAGCCAAACAGCTTTGTAATCATTAAAGTTCTATACAGCTCTCACTCGTTTTTATGAATATTAGAAGATGAAAGGGATTCTCTGATTTTATAATGAGGTTGCCTCCTATAGCTGACTTTGAAGATAAGAAAGAGGGAGAGTATTTTTCAAATTTTTACTTTATGGCTAGACTAAAAAAAAATTTCATTAAAATTGTCCCAAATATTTAAAAAGTCAAAGAAGTAATGAGCTTCAATACTTATTAGGTTTATACTTATATTTTGTTCAATTATTAATTACTGGTGATGCTATGTTGGTTTTTCCATTTCTTTTACCAGTGAAGGCTGGGAATTAAAAGTATACTTTATAGGAAAGATATGGCTGGGTTCAAATCTCACATGTGCTAGAAGCTTCATCACAGACATTACACCACTCTGTGTTTCATTTTTTGCTTTTGTAAAATGGGAATAGTAATGTGTTCTATTTACCTTGTTGTGAGTATGGAAGGTAATAAACATAAGAACCTCAAAGCAGAGCCTAGCATATAAATATGTGATCAATAAATACGAGGTCTATTTTTGTTTGAAATTTTTGAAACATTTGTTAAACTTGTAAGGATCATTTTATCTTTAAGTATGTAATTACTAAAGCCAAACACAGACACTAGTCTCTCTGCTTTTTGCCTGGATTTTTGCTCTATGAATTCCATTTGATCTTCCTAAACCATTAACTCTTGATTACAGGGAGTCTCTCAGAAACATAAATAGAAGAGGTAAAACAGCAGCAGGAGCTCTGGCTTCTCATTGCACTCCCAGCAGGAGTGCTATAAAGCAGTTGATAATAAATCTCATTAGACTTGATGTCAAAATCAAGATTTCCATGGTTTTGACCAGCAAAAACAAATTGACAGAACCAATAGAAGGCTGAATAACAGGGTAAGACCTGAGGGATTGGAGTCTGGCTTCCTACCTCTCTCTTAGAAGCATAAGGACTCTGGGCTAAGTGTTTTATCTTTTCTAGTATCAGTTTACACATCTGTAAAATCAGAGAGTTTGAAGTAGAAAGTCTTTAACTTTCCTTCCAGCCTTGATACTCCTGAGTAAACAATCACTTATGCCTTCACATCGTAGTACAAAAGTGCACCTCAGTGGTACAGATTACCACAGATTACCACGCTTAGAGTTCATCTACATACAGCGGCTAAAGACAAATAACACTGGGTATATTTCTTTTCAGAGAATGCTGACTGAATCAATTGTCTAGAGAAGGACACATATGATAGGTAAAGAAAGGGCTGTGGATTAGCAAATGAGAGGGAAGAGTATGTTGTCCATATGATAACGAGAGCCTCGTATCTCCAAATGTGAATGTGGGATATTATATACAGAAATTAATGCATTAAAAATTTTTGGATTTATTTCCAAATTCTCCTCCTTCTCCAAGCTTGATGCTGGGAAGTTTTAAATATCTGGTTAGTAGAGAATCAGAGAGGTCAAAATATTTTGATATCCCCTGTAATTTCTAAGAACATAGAAGAACAAAACAATGCAATTTAATGCTAGGTTCTTATTAAAAAGAGACATCTATAATTTAAAAAGACAGATAATTTTTTTGCTAAAACAAATCATCCACACTTCCAAAGTAAAAGAGAAAGCACTAACATGATGTATATTTTAAAGAGATCAATGTTGGGATAATGCTTGCAGCTCAGGGCAATTTTGTGCATGTGAGCTACAGAGCAGTGGAAAATAAATTACTGTGACTGGTCAAGTGGAATGACTAAGGCATTTCCTAGGATAAATGTTCAAAAATCCCTCAACTGTTAGTGACAATATGATTATACATCATATAAAGAGAGATGTAATAAAACATATATCATTCAAGTTTGTCCCATTGATGAAAATAATAGAAAAGTGTACTCTAAAAAATGTAGAAGAATAAATGAAAACAAATGGTGCCAATAAATGATTAAGCACTGGAAATACTCAGTAATCACCTCTCTTGGGCATAAAAGAAACATAATACAGCTATATTTGGAAATTGAGTCAATTTGTTCTGTGAAAAACAACAAAACAAGGCACTCATAAAGATAGGTTTGGGAATACTGTAGGATTTTTTTTTTTTTTTTTTTTTTTTTGAGAAAGGTCTCACTGTGCAGTTCTGGTTGCCTTTGATCTCACTAATGTAGCCTAGACTGACCTCAAACCCATGTAATCCTTCTGCCTCAGCCTCCCAAATGCTGGGATTATAGGTGAGCACCACCATGCCTGGAACACTGTAGGAATTTTTGTGAAGTGATGAGGGCCTGAATTAACAGTTGTAGCAGAAGAAATAAAAGATGGGAATTTGACAGCTATTTTTTAAGGAAGACCAAAAAATACTTTATTTTTAATTGGTCATTTAAAGAGAAGAGATTTTGATATCATGTTTTAATAGTTTATAATGTTTACAAAGAAACAGGAAAATTAGGAGAAATACCACTTCACTCCTCTATTAACAAATGTTTTCCAGCTTGTGTAATGTAGAAACATTGTAAAAACTAGGATATTTTTTAAAAGTATCTGAAAAGCACATCTTACATTTATTCATGTTGACGTTTTATTTGGTTTTGTACTGCTTTGCCTTCTTTCTGGCCTAGTTTAGGTCTGTTTCCCCAGATCTATTCCAATCCTGTTTTGATTTAGATCAATGGTGTCTCCCCAGAGTCTCATGTGTAGAGGTGGGACCTGGTGGAAAGGAGTAGGTCACAGGGCTGTGGTTTGGAAGTGTTATTCTTATCCCTGGATCTTATCTTTTTCCCTGCTAGAAAGCCATTCAGTGAACAGCTGTCATCCACTCTGCTGTTTCTGCCTTGGAGCAGCCTACCATGACTGAATCTACTGAAACTATAAGCCAAAGTAAGTTTCTCCTCTTTTAGGCTGCAAGTGGGGGAGTATTTTGTAGCCCAAGTCTATTCTTCCACATAGGTACAGCTAATATGATTTTCTCTGACTGCTTATGCATATTTGCCTTCATTTATCTTTTTCCTACAATGCCTAGTATTTTCAGCAATTAGATAGAAAATGCTCTGAGATAAAAAGAAACCAAAAAGCTATGTTATGAATTGTCTTAACAAGAGCCCGTTATTTTAGCTTAGTAGACAAAAAACAAAAGCAAAGAAAACAAAACAAAACACAAAAACTGAAGCATTGGATCAAAGATAAAATGCAGAAAACCTTGACATATTTAGGACCAAATGTAAAACCAATATCCTGAGACTATAATCATTTATCATTACATAGCAGCCTTTGTTAGAATTGATATTGATCCTTGGTAAATTGCAACCAGAATAACCTTGTTATATTACAACATTCTCCCATTGAATTACCTAGCTGTGAAATGCTTCCTTTAATTGTGTCTGTAGGATTTGTTCTTCTATATTTAATCATGGAAGGAGAAAAATTTGTGCAAAGCAGTAACCGAAAATTCTTGTGCTCATTATCCAATTAAATATTTCTTCAATAATATACATATATATGCACAAAATACAATTATTATTCTGGAAAATCATTCTATAGTAAGGCAATTTTAAAACTGGAAGAAGCTTATACATAATTGGCTTTAATCTTATTATCATTTGAGAAACCAAGCCTGATTAAGTGATATAACCAACACTAAAATACAAATCAGAGTTGTTCCAGAATCTCAGATTCCTGACTTCCAATTTAGTTTCTTGTATCCATATTACCATTAAGTGAAAGAAAAAATTTTAGTTCTACAAAGTAAATAACTATTAAAATAAATAACATCCCTTCCTAAGCCATTCTATTATTTTAGGAATTTAACCTCCATATATGACTATTGAAATCTAGAGTCAGTGATCAGCTCTGTCTCTTACCATTTGTAGTTACCTACACTCTCTAAGCCTCAGTTTTCTTAACTCTTGAAATGGACTAACTTTTGTTGCTATTCATAGGACTTTGCTAAATAAAGTGAAAATTTTAAAGCAGTTAGAATAATACCTAGGTTATAGTAAGCACTCAATACATTTTAGCTGATGTTACTACAATATTTTATTATTTCATAAAATGAGAAGTCACTATTTTTATTTAACAAGTATAAATGCAAAGCCAATTACAGATCTTATGTTTAACGATTGCTTCATTGCTTCTATATTATTATATTATTATTATTTTGCTTAAATTTCTGATATTTTTCAATTATTAAGAAGCAAATTTGGTATAATATCACAAATCCTCTGTGTGACATCAAAGATTTGCTGGGTGGGGGGTAAAATTCTAAAAATTTAAAGGTAGTTACATTCTGTGTGGTAACCTTACTAAAATATTTAAGTTACAAAATCTCATCTGAGGACAAAGTGATATTGGTGAAAATTAAAGTATATATAATCACATTTTTTGGCAGTGAAAATACACAATTTATAACAAATACTTTAGAAACTGATCAAATTTTGAGTACAAATACAAATTTATAAATATAGTTACTTAATGGGGAGGATAGAAATGGAGATAAATTGTGATAATCCATCCACTTCACCAGCATGTAGGAGCTACAATTCCTCAGTCTTCAACTTGGTCTGGATAACTGAGAGTTAGGTGAGTTTATATGTTTTTATTTTTATCGACATATAGTATTTGTATATACTTATTAAATGATATAATTTGAAAGAAGTAGGGCACTTAATCCCTTAAATTTTCATCACAAATGACCGAATAATCCTTCAAATGATACTATGCCTTTCTCACTAAAAATACACTAGAGCTTTTACATTAAATTAAATTTTCTAATGTTATTAAAGCTAAAATATCTTCACTACATCAATGTATTTGCATGTGTTATTCATTGCTGTTGCACTTACATATAATTCATTATGTCAAGTAAATATAAATCTAAATAATGTAAAAGAAGACTGAATTTTCCATCTTAACATTGCAGAAAATTTAAATCTGTATTGAACATTCAGTTGAAAATATTAGATAATACATATTTAAATATATCTATAAAAGAAAGGCCCACATGAAACCTAGAACTAATTGATAAACAATACACAAGGGAGAAATAATTGAACTATATACAAAAATAAAATTTAACCCACAAACTACAGTAACCTAGTCAGAACACATAACCCCTTTTATCTATACTGAGTAGGTCAGAAAGTCACATTGCTTTAAGTCAGATAGATTTTCAGGAAGCCATACTGCTTCTGCTTCAATAACAATTGCCTACCAAGGGTTAATGACTGAGACCTAATTTTTGTCCTTGCTTTTAACATAGGATAAACTAGAGGAAACAAAATATATACATCCAACAAGTTATTTCTATTCAGTCTCCCTGCAACTTACCCCGGCCTCAAGCCCACCCTACTTTTATCCTTTAAAGTTTTCCTACCTTTTATTTCCTGCCAAAGCTGAAGTGATGGTGCCTGACTCCCTTGCCATAGTAATCCTCATTTGGTTAATCTTTCCTTTTTTCTATACTGTTGAGCATCCACTACACTAAAAACCTTCTCATGTTCTTCTGTTTGCAGCATGCCAGAAGTGCTTTTCGCATAATACTTTGCTAAAAATATTTGAGATAATAGGAAAAGTGTATCTAACAACATAACTTCAGCTATAAAATACATGAACATTTTCTAGTACTATTTGTATTTGTTCCATCAACATATTGGACAAATATCAATACAGTATTTTAAACTGATTCATTACATTAAAGTTATAATTTACCAAAACTCATGTGGAATTTAAAATAATAAAAACACAGTAAGAGAAATAGTTTATGTAAGTTATTTGATACTAAAACACATGCACAGAAATAATTTGTTTGCCAAGTGGTCACTGTATCAATAGTCTTTTCATAGATAATGAGTAGAAAACATAATACAAATGTGGTTATTTATAATATAAAATATTGACAAAGATAAATACAAATAAAATTTGGCCAGTTCTCAAAGGAGGGTAATATTTACTTGCTTATAAAAACAGAAACAGCCTAACATTCAAATCAGACAGATACTGTTTGTTCTATTTCAAAATTGAGAAAACCAAGTTTTAAAAATTTTCTACTTTATAATCTTACATAGAACTTCTAGGTTAGTGAAGAGTAAGGTTTACATGTAAATACTGAGCTACTGTTTGGCTTCAAAGTTTACCAAATATTCTTTAACATATTTCATCAAAATTCACTTTAAAATGATCTTTTAGTGTATAATTCAACCACAGAACCTAAAATTTAGTTTATTTATTTACTATTTATTTATTTATTTATACTGGTGATCACAGGGCTTTTTGCAAGCTAGGCAACTGATCTATCATTTTACTAGCTACTTCCCCAGTCCTTGAAAAGGGGGGAATTTAGAGGCAGTTCCCTGCTTGGACATTGGCTATTTGGGAATGCAGGCCCCAGCCAGAGACCTGCCCAGATACCATCCATAAGTGCACCCAGGCCCCAGCCAGAAGCCAGCCTGGACAATAGCAGCCCAGGTGTGCAGGTCCCAGCCCAAGGCCCACCTGGAAAACAGCTGCACAGTGCACAGGCCCCAACCAGAAGCCTGCCCAGTCAACAGCCCAGCATGGGGATCCAGAAGGCCATCATTCTGAACCCAGGTATTGTCACAGCGGTGAGCAGCTGGAAGAAGGCCTCTCTGAGGGTTGTTGAGAATTGAACCACACTAGGAGAGCAAAGAGTCACCTCAATAAAGGTGCAGCAGACTGCATTGGTTGAAGTGACAAGACATCTAAACAAGTCTCAAAACCAGACTTCCACATCACCAAAGGCAACTCCAAGGGGCAATGACATGGAACAATCTGAAACTCAACTATTGGGAATCTCAAAATTGGCAACAAAGGAGGATCTGGAAAAAGTAAAATCAGTAATAATTTCTCAGATAACAACAGAGATTGTGCCCATAGTAAAAGACATGACTAATAACTCTAGAGGAGACACAGATAAGAAAATAGAGGAGCCGAGGAACATGATGGAATCCCAGCATAGGAAACAAATGGAATCCATAAAAAAATGCAAACAGATATGCAGGAGATTAAAAACTCTACTGAAAGTTTATGCAGCAGAATGAGCCAATGTGAGGGCAGAATATCAGATATAGAAGACAGGATTGCAATTAGTGACCAGGAAAAGAAAAATTTCTTAAAAATAGGAAGGAACCATGACAAATAACTCTAGTAGCTGCTGGATGATGGAAAGAATAACATAAGACTGATGGAAGTCAATGAAGAAACAGGAGACAGTGCAAACAACATAAAAAACCTGTTCACAAAAGTAATGGCAAAAAACTTCCCAAGCAGAGGAAAAGAATTTGAGAAACATAAGTAAGGCATATAAGACTCCAACTAGCCATGATAAAAAAAATCTACACCTAGGCATATACTTGTCAAGATTCCAGAAATCCAACAGAAGTTCAACATTCTACAAGCAGTTAGAGAAAAGAAACAAATCACATACTAAGGAAAGCCCATCAGAATCACAGCTGACTTCTTAGCACAAACCCTCAAGTCAAGAAGAGCCTGGAGTGAAGTATTTTAAGCCCTAAAAGAGAACAACCTCCAACCCTAATGGATGTACCCTGAAAAACCATCTTTCAAAATTGATGGAGAAATAAGATACTTTCATGACAAAGAACACCCGAGGAACTTCATAAATACAAAACCAGCACTCCAAAATTTTTTTTTTTTTGGTACCGGGGATCGAACTCGGGACCTTATGCTTGCGAGGCAGGTGGTGAAACCACTGAGCTAAATCCCCGGCACTAACTCCAAAATTTTTAAACAATATCCTAGGAAAAGACAATGAGGGTCACAACCCCATAAAGCCCAGAAGAATGAATCCATCAGTCATAACAAGAAATTAAATGCAAAGGGGAGAATCCAACAACAGGAAAAGGTCATGACAAGGATCAGTCAATACATATTAGTTATAACCATCAAAGTTAATAGTTTCAATTCACCAATCAAAAGAATTAGACTGGCAGAATGGGTCAAGAAGTAAGATCCAACAATATACTGCATACAAGAAACACACTTAATTCAAAAAGAAACTCATAGACTGAGAGTTAAAGAATGGAAAACAATAGTTCATGTGGCAAGAACATGAAAAAAAAGCAGGAGTAGCTATCCTCTTTGCAGATCCAATGGATTTCAAACCAACACTAATTAAGAGAGACAAAAAAGGCCACTACAACCTTGTAAAGGGAACAATCTAAGAGGAAGACAGGACAATCATTAATATATATGCCCCAAACACTAGTGCACCTAATTATATAAAACAAATATTAACATATATGAAAAATTAAATAAGCACTAATACAGTAGTAGTAGAGGACCTCAATATCCCACTGTCACAAATACATAGATCAACTAGACGAAAAATAAACAATTAAATGCTAGATCTCAACTAAACCCTTGAACAAATGGACTTAACAGATATTTACAGAGTGTTCCACCCCACAAAATCAGAATACACATTCTTTTCAGCTGAACAGGAGTCATTCTCCAAAATAGACTGCATGCTTACTCACAGAACATGTTTAAGTAAATGAAAAGGAATTCAAGTTTCCCCTGTATATTATCAGATCATAGTGTGATGAAATTGGAGATCAATAGCAAAAGAAACCACAAGGATTTCATAAACACATGAAAATTGAACAACACACTCCTGAATAAACAATGGGTCACAGAGGAAATTAAAGAAGAAGTCACAATTCCACAATTAAATGACAATCCCAATACAACATATCAAAACTCATGGGACACAAAGAAAGCAGTCTTATTAGGGAAATTCATAGCAGTGAATACTCACATTAGGAAAACAGAATGAGCTGAAATAAACAACCTGATGCTAAACCTCAAGCTTCTAGAAAAAGAAGAGAAGGACAAACCCAAAGATTATACAAGGGAGAAAATTATAAAGACCAGAGCAGAAATCAATACAATGGAGACTAAGAGAATGATACAAAAAACCAATGATGTGAAGAGTTGGTTCTTCGAAAGAATAAACAAAATTGACAAACCCTTAGCCAACTTTATCAAAAAAGGGAAGAAAAGGCCCAAATCCATGCAATTAGGAATGAAAAGGGTAAAATTACAATGGACCCAGGAAAAATCCAGAGGATCATCAATACCTACTTTCAGAACCTATACAGCAATAAGATGTAAAACACAGAAGAAATGGACAGATTTCTAGATATATATGAATTACCAAAGTTGAATTAAGAAGACCTAAAAATTCCAAACAACCCAATATCAGTCAACAAAATTGAAAACATAATTAAAAACTTAAAAACTAAGAAAAGCCATTGTCTTGATGTCTTTACTGCTGAATTCTACAAGACATTTAGAGAGGAACTACTGGCATTACTGTTTAAACTCTTCAATGAAATTGAAAGGGAAGCAATACTTCAAAATTCATTTCTGGAAGCAAGCATCACCTTGATCCCCAAAGCAGAGAAAGACACATCCAAACAAGAGAACCATAGGCCAATCTCCATAATGAATATAGATAAAAAAAAAAATCCTCAATAAGATACTGGCAAACAGAGTACACAAGATCATCAAGAAGATCATACACCCTGACCAAGTGGGATTCATCTCAGGGATGCAGGGATGGTTCAACATACACAAATCAATAAATGTAAAACACTATATTAACAGAACCAAGGACAAAAACCATATGATCATCTCAATAGTTGCAGAAAAAGTGTTGAACAAAATCCAACACCCATTCCTGATTAAAAAAAAAACTTGCAGAAAATTGGAAGACAGTCTTTATCTCATGCTGATAAAAGCCATCTATGAAAAACCAACAGCCAACATCATACTAAATGGTCAAAAACTGAAATCCTTCACAAAAATCAGGAACAAAACAAGGATGTCCACTATCAACACTCTTGTTCAATATAGTTTTGGAAACATTAGCCAGAACAATTAGACAAGAGAAGGAAATAAAAGGAATAACAATAGAAAACATAAAGTGAAATTGTCATTATTTGCAGATGACATGATAAAGACCCCAGGAACTGCATCAAAAGTTTTCTAGACTAAATAAACAGTACTTCAGTAAAGTAGCTGGATAAAAGTTCAACACACAAAAATCAATAGCCTTTAGGTACACAAACAACAGACTCACTGAGAGAAAAATAGGGCAAACAATTACTTTTCCAATAGCATCCCAAAAAATGAAATACCAAGGAATCAACCTAAGAAAAGAAATCAAAGACTTCTATTCTGAAAACTATAGCACTCTGAAAAAAGAGATCAAAGAGGATATCAGAAAATAAAAAGACATCCCTTGAACCCGGGTAGGAAGAACCAATGTAGTCAAAATGGCCATACTTCCAAAACAATAGATTCAATGCAATCTCAATTGAAATTCCAATAGCATACTTGACACAACTTGAGAAAATAACTCAAAAATTCATTTGGAACAAGAAGAGATCTAGAATAGCAAAAGCAATTCTAGGTAACAAGACAAGGTAGGAGGTATCACAATCCCCAATTTGAAACTATACTACAAAGCTACTGTGATTAAAACAGCATGGTACTGGGAAAGAAACAAAACCAAGGGTCAATGGAATAGATTAGAAGATGCAGAAACAACTCCAGACATACTCAGTTAACTTATCTTTGACAAATGAGCCAAATAACCTCACTGGAAGAAAGTTAGCCTCTTTAATAAATGGTGCTAGAAAAATGGGGTTTCAACTCACCAAAGATTAAAACTAGTCCTACATCTCTCTCTATGCACTAAATTAAAACCAAAATGGATCAAAGATATAAATATCAAAGCAGAAACACTAAATTGGGTGGAAGAGAGGTTAGGTAGAACTCTTGAGGACATTGGTGTAGGAAAAGATTTCATGAACAAAACCTCAGTTGCCCATGAACTAGCACAAAGAATCAACAAGTGGGATCTCTTCTTACTAAAAAGCTTCTGCAGAGCAGAGAAACAGCAAGAGAAACCACCAACAGAGCTAAGAGACAACCCACAATGTGGGAAAAATTTTTACCAGCTGTTCCTCAGATAAAGGTCTACTATCTACAATACATATAAAGACCTCAAAAAAAATTAGACCTCCCAAATTTAAAGACCCAATCCATAATGGGCATCTGAAATGAACAGACATTTCTTAGACAAAGAAGAAGAAACAGCAAATAAACATATAAAAATATTCAACATCACTTGTCATTCAAGAAATATAAATGAAAACAACACTGAGATTCCACCTCATCTCAGAAAGAATGGCTGCTATGAAGAAATCAACCAATAATAAATGCTGCTGAAGTTGTAGGGGAAAAAAGGAACTCTTCTTTACTGTTGGTATGAGTGTATACTGGGACATTCACTGTGGAAACCAGTGTGGAGATACCTCAAAAAACTAGGATTAGAGGTCCCATTTGACCCAGCTATTCCCCTGCTGAGTATCTTCCCAAAAGAAGTAAAAGCATCATACCACAGCAATATATGTGCACCCATGTTTATAGTAGCACAATTTGTAATAGCTAAAACTTGGAAACAGCCCAATTGCCTATCAACTGAAGATTGGATGAAGATGTGGTTTTTTTAATAAAATGGAGTACTACTCAGTCATAAAGAATGAGAAACTAGAGTCATTTATAGCTAAATGGATGCACATTGAGGCCATACTCTTAAGTGAAATAAATAATACACACGTGTAAATATGGAATAGTTTCTCTGGTGTGAGAAACTGAGGGCATAAATAAGGATCAAAATGCATAATAGATAAGGTGAAATAGGAAGAAAAGTTTCAAAATGGAAGGTGAAGTGGGAGGATTAGGGGAAAGAGAAGAAGGGAAAAGAATAAAAATGAGAAAATGAACAAATGGAAACAAAGTCTTTGTAAATAAGGAGGGGTGGAGAGGTTGAAGGGAGGGCAAGGAAATAGGCAAAAAAAATAAGAAGATGTATCATGTAAAGGTACAAATTCCCAATGATAAATGTCATCACATTGTATATCTAAAACTGTATCAATAAATTTAATGAAAAAAACTGGGAAGAACGACCCAATTCAAAAATAGGCATATGAATTGAACAGACATTTCTCAGGCAAAGAAGTAAAAGCAGCAAATAAGCATATGAAAAAATGTTCAACGTCACTTGTCATTTGAGAGATGCAGATGAAAACAACGTTGCAATTCCACCTCATACCAGAAAGAATGGCTACTATCATGAAATTAACCAATAACAAATGCTGGTGGGGTTGTGGGGAGAAAGGAACCCTTCTTCATGTTGGTGGGAGTACAGACTGGTGCAACCCCTGTGGAAATCAGTATGGTGATACCTCAAAGAACTAGGACTACAGGTCCCATTTGACCCAACTCTTCCTCCACTGGGTATCTTTCCAAAAGAATTAAAAGAATCAGCACAGTGATATTATGCCCATCCATGTTCATAGTGGCACAGTTTGTAATATCAAAGACTTGGAAACAGCCCGATCGCCCATCAACTGGAGACTAGATAAAGTAGATGTGTGTGGGGTTTTTTTTATAAAAAGGAGTACTAGTCAGCCATAAAGAATGAGAAAATGGAGACATTTTTAGCTAAGTGGATGCACATTGAGGCTATACTCTTAAGTGAAATAAATAGGACACACATGTGTACATATCGAATAGTTTCTCTGGTGTGAGAAACTAAAAGTGTAAATAAGAATCAAAATGTATAATTGTCTCCAGAAATCTATGACTTGATTTCAGGGGTTGAACTAGGGACCTTGTGCTTGTGAGGCAGGTGCTGGAACCACTGAGCTAAATCCCCAGCCCTCAAAATGTATAATTGATATTGTGAAATAGGAGGAAAATGTCTAAAGGAGTAGGGGAAGTGGGAGGGGTAGGTGAAAGGAAAGAAGGGAAAAGAAAAAATATGAGAAAAGGAAAAACATGGAAACAGAGTCTTTGTAGATAGGGAAGGATGGAAGGAGTGAAGGGAGGGCAGGGGAATGGGGAAAAAAATAAGAACAAACATACATCATTTAAAGGTACAAGATTCCAATAATGAATGTAACTGTATTGTATACCTAAAATGTACCAATAAACTAAATGAAAAAAATGGGAGGAATTTATATTCTAACTATATAATAACACAACTCAGCCTTTTAGATAATAGAGAGGTAAATAGCATCTATATTCAGAAATTGCCATAAAAGAAACATACAGCCAAATACTTTATAAAAATTTATGACAGTCTGTATATCTAGTAAGGTTTTTCAATAACTGAAAAATAATATGATATGTAAGCAAAATTTAATTTCCATGGACCAAAAATGTAAAAAGAAACTAACAATTAACATTATTTGAATAAAAATGCATGATTAGAAAACAATGACTAAAGTTAAATAAGTCCTCCTGTGACTTATTATTCTCATTTATTTCTATTTATTTAGCTCAAATTTTTATTAAAATGACTTTGAATTGACCATCACAAATTAAAGAGAACCAAATTTGGAATTTGTGAATTCTTAAAAAAGAAAAAGACTCAAACTTTATTATGATATAAGAAATAAAATCTTATTATCTTGAAATGTCACAATTTTTATCAAAATTGGATTTTAATTTAAAATTGTGAATACTAAGACATAATTTTGGCATTTTTCAAAATGCACAGAGGAGGAAAACTGTGCCTCCTTTACACACCTCCTGCACATTTCAAAGACTTACTTCCCAGGCAGTCTGGTATTCATTATCTACCAGTGGATTTTGGTTTTTAAACTTAAATATCATATCCCCATTGGACATATGATAAAATTTTAAGTTAGGGTTGCAATAACATAGTTTTTGATAGAAAAGAAAAATTAATTGAGGTTCCCATTTTGCCTGTTTCCACATCAGCCCGTTCAAATCAAAGTAGAATGGTAAAAGGTGTGAACAGGTTCGAGGATGCATTTTGTAAGTACGACATTGAGATAAATTTATGACAGGATATGTGTTCTAGACACTGAAGTCATTGATGCTGAGAAAAACAATCATATCACAAAAACAACATGTTCCCAAAACTGTAAAGCCATAGTAGACAGTGGTAAAGACAGACAGCTTGTGTTAGAAGTCTGCATTCCCTCTGGCTAACTCTGACACTAGTCAAATCACCTAACTTCTCTGTGGAAGTTTTTTCATTTTTAGAAAGGAGATAATAGTACCAGGACCTCATAGGATTGTTGTAAGGACTAAGAGCATTAACACATGGGTGTTGAATAGCAAACAGTAGGTATTTCTTTATTATTACTATCCATCTGGAATCAGCAAACACCTTCGTTTGGTCAAGAAAAAAGAAACTCTCTTGGTTCGCTAGCCACAGAGATGGTAGGGAAGACTAAGAGGAAATATTGGTTCCTCCCCCAGAAATTAGCATCATGTTTGGCATCTGGTCAGTGGAAGAAACTGCAGAAATGAATTCACTGCCCTTTCATGTGCCATGATAGTCAGAACACAGCACTTGTCACACTGGCTGTAGTCTCTTCCTGTGTGTGACACTTTCATCACCCTGGACACTTCATTAAAACAGGAATGACGTCAAAATTTGTTGCATCTCAAATATAGGTTAATGCTTCTCATTCAGACACACTTAATGAACGCTGAATGGATGATAAATGAATTTTAAAAAAATAAATAGATGGATTTGATGGCTGTTAGAGAAGACTGCTATTTATACAGTGTTTAATATTTAAAATAAAATGTAAATTCCTTTCAAAATTATTCCAAAACTTAAAAATATGTCTTGGATTTTATTCAACTGTTCTTTTAACACAACTGATGTAGCTCAAATGATTGCATTTTTTTTTGTATTTGTATTTCAACTTGACAAAATATTTAATGTTTCTTAAATGAGTGAAAGTGTGTTTACAAGTATTACTTCTTGACTAATATATTATTTTTTCAAGAGAAAACAATTGAAAGCCTGCTTTATCAGAATTTTCATTATTTATATGCATATAATTTTATCAATTTAAATTGGTTTTAAGAAATTAAAAACATTTAATTAACCGAAGATGGAGACAAGGTTCTTTGAAAATTTGAAGATATTTCAGAATACACATGGTATTGTCCATACTTGTCTCCCAAATTAACTCTCTCTATATAAATATATACAAATATTTAAAATATATATGAACATATAAAAATAAAATATATAAATAATATATACTATATAAAGATATATTATATATAAATGTATACATGACTATATATATATGAGGAGTGCTGTATATCTTTTGTGGGAATGGTATGTTTTAAATCTAGAACTTACAATGATCATAATTACAAAGGTATTTTGAAATTTTAGTGCTTATAATTTGTTTTCATTACTTTATTTCTCAAAGATAATAGAGTACCTATTTGTAATGTAATCACTTCTTACCCTGTTTGAGTCAATTCTGGCCCTGGAAGTGTAGATGGGAGGAGGGATGTTGAAAGCCTGGGGGACCAGATATTCCTCAGCATCCATCATATCTTCCAAATCCTCTTCGTCCAAGAGATTCTGAAAGAACTTGCTGTCATTTGGACTGGGAAGCTTCATACGATCGTCACCCTAAAAGATTGCCCATCAGACACACAAAAAATGATTTTTTCCCTTCATTTGAAAATATGTGGTCTCCACAGCAAATTTATGTAATAGCAAAACAAATGGCTACCGAAATTCATGCACTCATTTCTCATTTCAAAAAATAATTGTTTGGCACAGCTACTAGCAATAAAGAAGCTTAAAATGTGTTTGGGTATGACAGGGTAAGATAAGGAAAGACAGTGCAAGAGAAAGTGTGTTAAATGCCCTTAGAAAGTAATAAAACAGGCTGCTATGGATATTTTAAAGTAGGCAAAATCCATTTCACATTTGAGAATAATGGTTCATTGTTAAGATAGTATGTGGGTTGTGACTTTACGAATAAATAATAAAGGAAAATCTATATCAATCTTTTATCTTATTGAGGTTGGTTTGATGCTGTAGAGTTATCTGAACACAGACTCTCCAATTTTTTTTTCTATTACAGTGACTACATCATCAAAGTGGTGGCATTCAAAATCATAACATAATTGTCCAAGAGACTAGTTTGGGGAAAGAAACTAAAACCTTTTTTACATTCCTTTCATTTGATTTAATGTTTAAATAATTTTGTTTTACTTTTCAAAATCATACTATTTTAGTCAAGGATCTCAGCTCATGAAAATTAATTTTGGGGAAAAACAGCTAGGAATCATTATCTTCTAAAACCTGGCTTTTATCTTCACGTTAGACTACTGATATGAAGATAAAGCTCACCTTGTTTTCATGAGGAAACATAATTTAGTTTATCCAAGGTCCATTTGTTTGTAGTTTCAGTGAAAATAATCATATAGAAATAATTACACTTATCCAATTTATTTTTTCTAATGTTAAGCGAAATGTGCTTTTGACCAATTGTTTAATTCATTGTGCACATCAGTCCATATAAATCCAGTTATTGACTGGATACTGATATCTCCCCAAACAAAAAAACATGTTTTAAAATATTTTTCTTTAAAATTAAATATAAGTATACTGAAATTTTTTATTCTTTTTCTTCCATTATTTACAAGATTAAAACAAAAATCCATCTTCCTTTGATTGTGAAAGTGAAGATTATAATGATGAACATGATTACCAATAATGCTAATAAAAGGCAAGGTTTGTCTGGGGATAAAGGCCTTTTCATGTGTGTGGTGATCATAATTATCTGGCTCCTCATTAGCAATGTCCTGTGAGTTCTAAGGGAAGATAGAGGTGGTTCTGAGATGAAGTGAAAGGTTCTTCTGCATAAGTTTTTTTTAATGATAATCTGGTTAGTCAGTATGTCAGGGTTCATTTCCACAGTTGTCACAATTAGACATCCATGTGATATAGTGAGTTTGCCATGGGAATAGTTTAAAAATCAAAGCCAAATGAACTAACCTGAATAACTAGATATCTCTGAGGGTCGCGAGCCATCCTTGAGAATTCAGCAGCCAGTTCCTTGAATTTAGGTCTACTGTCCGCATCAATCATCCAACCTGGAAATTTTCACACAATAAAAGGTGTCAGTACATCTATAATTTTAAAAGGAAGCAAGATTTAAATTTGTGAAAAATATGGGCAAAATATGAAATATTTTTTATGATAATGATCTGAAAAACAAAGAAAGCTAGGGAAAGAAACACCCAGGTAAGACTCCCACTCAGTCTGTGGCTCTTCATAACCAAACATAATATACTACAACAAATACAATTTTTGTTTTGTTGACCTAGTTTAAAAATTATTTTTCTGGCTAGAAAATAGAACCCAGGGTAACCATGAGATCTCGTTCTTGTTGCTTTTCGTTGTGTGGAGATAATTTTTTTAAAAAAATTATTTGATGGTTATAAATAAGGTGATTGCAATAGAATTCAACATTTTGTTATCTGGAATGCCATGGAAGGAGAAGAGATTTGGTTGTAACAGGGTACACTTACATAGGTTAAAAAATGAATTGAAACCAACTTTATCATATTACTCCTTTTCCTGTTGTGGGGGGTCAAAAATTGAACCAGAATGATGGGTAATGTTTGTTCAGCAATAGCCATTAGCTTATCTGAGTACTAGCTTATCCAGCATGAAAATGCTATCAGCAGTTTTCAGAGTACATATTATTATTATTTAGCTGGGAGTCTAGATAAAGAGCATCTTATCTCCCTAGGCTCTGGTGAGCTGAAGAGATGACATGAATAAAAGCTCCACATTTTCTTTGATTTTCTTTTAAATCAGATGATCCCTGGTTAAAATATTAAAACTCCAGATTGAAAAGGTAAAACTTTCAATAGAGTTTGCCTAATAAGACAAAATGTATGCCTAGTTTTACATCATTTCACCAGAGTATACAAATCAACTCCTATGCTGGTTATGGGATCAGATTATACAATGCATGCATGTTTCCATAGACATACACCAGACAGTGTTTGATTGAATAAAGCTATAAAGCTTGTTTTGTCTTTTCTGAGAGTTAGTTTTAGCTGTAAAGTTTGTTTTGCCTTTCTGAGAGTTAATTTTTATTCTTGTTTTGGTAATTCTTTGGGTGTCATGTATAAGTAATGTCATTTTATTTCTCTCCTAACAAATCTCAGACATTCTGCATTCTATATGTTTTCATTTAAAAATGCTTATTAGTGCCAAGATGCTGAGAAAATAGATGTTTCTGGGCCTACTGGAGCCAAAAAAAGGTTAACTTCTTAGAAGGTATTGCATTCTCTCTAACTAAATGTTCAGTAAATAGGACTATGCTTAGGGAAAGGCCACGCTGACCTGAACTGCAAAGAACATTTTTTATTCCTTCCTTCACGGTCAGAATGTATCACACTTGTCATGAATATAATTCTGAGCAGACCTGGGTCCAAAGTCTCTTATTAATAAGATGCTTATTCACCTTCACCAGTTTGTTTCTTTGCTAACTCTGTAAACCAAAAGGGGGAATACCCAGATTGTACAAGAGAGATCACTGTGTGTTAATCTCACTTCAATTAAGACAGAAACTCCAGAGATTGTCCTAATTCTATTTAAATTAGGAGTATGGGCTTCCAAAACACAGCTATAATACATATGTGTCTGGGGCATAGGAAGGAGCAAGAAAAGTAAGGGACTTTGATGTAAACAAATGGTCGTGTTGAAAAAAAGGAAAAATTCATGAGATTTTAGTTCAATGTAGAGTCATTTCTCTCCATTTCTTACTTTCCATCTTGTCCTGCTAATTTGCTCTTGATTAAAACTGGTAAACCCGTTTCCATTTAATTTCTTGTTTTGAGCTATCAGCTTCATGTTTTCTTCATATTTAGATCATTTATTTAATTTGATATTCTTCATAAAAATTGTTAGCATTAATAAATTAATTTTACCACTAATATTATTTTGACTGTATCTCTTTAGAATAATTTGACTATCATAAAAATTATAAGAAAAAGAATATTAAAGTCATATAATTTTGATTTCATAGCATAGAATCTATATTATATTAATAATTACAGAAACAGTGTTTTCATAGTTCATAATTATTTCTGATCTGTTACATTTATCAATACGGAAAAACATTATAAGGTAACCTATACTATCATTTTATTAAGAACTATGGAGATGATAAAATTATTTTGTGATCTTACATTTGACCATGACCATGTAAACATCAATAGTGCAGATGGGAGGCTGAGGCAAACGTTCTCCTTTCTCTAATAAGTCAGGGATTTCTCGGGTTGGAATTCCATCATAGGGTTTTCCCCCAAAGGTCATCAGTTCCCATATAGTGACTCCTAATTGGAGACAAAATTTTTACATAAGCATATTAACAACATAATTTCAACAAATGTATTGCTTTGACAAAAAAAAAGAAAGAAACAAAATGCTCCCTAATAGTGTAAAGAAGATTAAAGATACTCTTAGGATTCCTGTATACATTATACCAATCACAATGATAAAACTTTTGTGGGACATATCAATTCTCTTACTTCTGTCTTGTAATTTTAATGCAATGCAGAGAATTTAGAGTAGCTATCAGAATATAGACTCTGTTCTCCATTTCTACTCATAAGTAATTGTAATGTTTGCTAATCCAATTTATGTTTCCCTATACCACATTACAGCCCATAATACAAGTCATTTACTATCTATATATGTGTTCAGTACCAAATAAATATGATTGTAGGAAAAATATGGTATTGATTGTTTTTAAGATTAGCTTCTTTGCTGTAAAAGTACTAACATGCTAACCTGGGGCTCTGGAATGATTGTCATACATTATAGGAGGGAACTGCAGTTCTCTTTAATTAGCAAAAAGAAAACAAGTGAAACAAATATATTAATTTATTAGCACATATAAGAGCTTGAGTGAGGATTAATTCTTATGTAAGATATAATGCAGATGAAGTGGGCATCCAAAACAATTAAAGGGAATTAAGGATAGATTATTCCTCAGATAAAATGTGACTTTCTTGAATTATTAGAACACTGATTTCCTCTGGAAAAACTATCTTAATATTAGTATGCACATAGACAGTTTTGAAAATAATTATTCTGATTTAAGCACTAATACGTACACTAGAGATTGCTTCTTTGAAACAGTAATCACATAATTTAAAAAGTTATATTTTTCTTAGGAATAAAGATTTTAAAATTGGAAACAGCTAGGTGGGCACCATAATCTTACAATGGGTTTTGGTGGCTGCATATATACAGTTCTATTTTAATATAAAACCAATTAATTAGGGCTACATTTTCAACTGCCATCTGTAATGAATTATTTATTTAGATTGAAGTTTATCTCAGTCATAATTATCTGATAATAAAAACATAGATCTTAATTAAAAGTATATGTGAACTTCAAATTATCCTTCATAATGGAATCATTAACAATTATCTCATTATTTTGTTAATATTTACATCCTGTGATTTTTAAGTGCAATATAAACCTGTAACTGGTAACACAATTTTACTGATTGATGTTTATTAAATTCTTAATTTTGCATATTAAAGAGCTGCTTCATAAAATCAATGGTTACAATTCAGTCTTTGAGACAGACTGGAAGAAGTTGAGAGGTGTATGATTGTCTATTTCTATTTATTCAGTGATATTTATAGAATATATATTTACTAGAACATTTCATTGACTGTTAATTATTATTAAATTAATTTAATTAATGTTTTATTAAGCAGTTACAAAAGATGGAATACTCTCACATCTTTATCAGGACTTCCAAAATAAGTAATATGCCAATATTACAAATCAAAATAAAAAATATAATGAACAGAAGCATATAAACAAAAAAGACAATTTCAGAAAAACTATATCAGAAACATCTTACATTGCAGACTTACACTGGAATTTCATTATCTGCAGATATATCAGCTAAACATCATAGGAGTTGGATATTTATATAAATATAAATATGAAGATAAAACAAGTGATAATTTTCAAAATGTGTACTCTAAACCAAATTATGTAGTTTTTTCTGTTTTTTATGTCTTTTGCAATCAACTATATCATAGCAAGCTCTGAATATTTTTATGAATATATGTTGTTGACCAGTGTTTCAAAACAAAGTATGATCTATCCATTTTTTAAATTGTTACTGAACAGCTTCTGGAATTTTGAAATTCATCATGAAAAAAATTATTGTAGCCTAATTAACATGATTTTCTCCAAAAGATAAAATTTACTATTAAAAATATAACTGTTCAGCCAACATTTGTTTTTTAAGTCATTTAAAATTAATTGCTGCAAATTGCCACATCTAATTCAGGAATGCATAAGTACAAAAAGAAAAGAAAATATATATACATACATATAATATGATAGTACATAAATCTGTCATAAAATATAATTATGCATCTATCTATATCTTTTTTTTTTTGGTACTGGGGATTGAACTCGGGACCTTGTGCTTGCAAGGCAGAAAGCAGAACCACTGAGCTAAATCCCTAGCCCAATATCTTATATTTATACTGTTCTAGAAATACCATGTAATACATAAATGCTAATGTATGTAGTAATCCATATAATACATAATATAATGTATAAATTGATCATATAACATAGATCATAGATTTCCTTTCCTCCTTATTCTTCATAGTAATTTAACAGTGAAGTTTTGTCAAGCATTTCTTTTAATTTTTTTAAACCTCAAGCACACATTTTCTACTTCTAAGGTGAGTAGAATATGTGTGGTCTTCTTGGAAATATTAATACCTCCTGTAGCATACAAATGGGGGGAAGGCACTTTATTAAAATGTCTTAAATAAGTTTTTAAAGAAAATGATATTTTCCTAAATAAAAGGTTTAAGGAGGGCAACATACTTTACTGAAAGGTAATGAATTTAAAGATAATGAATCGCTTTCCTAAATTAAAAATGTATGTTATTTAGTGATTAATTTGTTAAATCTTTGTTCTAAAAATGATAAAACTAAGCTTGAATTTGAGAAAAATAAATTGTACTGTACTTTAAAATCTCAACATTACCAATTTTATTTAAATGAGTACTGTGCTTTTATTTGTAATACATGTGAGTATTATATGGTATTTTTAGACTTGGAAAAGGCATTGACTCTTTCTTGCCAAGTTGTTAACAAAACTGTAAGTGGTCAGTTGCTAAATGATTAAATTAAACATAACGAAATAAATGTTATAATTGTAAATATTCATCCTTGAATTTGGCACTATTGACTGTAACATTTCTGTCACTTCAAAAGTCATTTGTAAATTAAAACTAAAGCTGCAATTAGTAGTCTTCTTTCTCACCTTTTCCTTCATTTTCTTTTCTTTCACTGTTTGCAGTAATTGCTCATTATTATGAAAATAACCTGTATACTTACTACCTTAAAACAGAAATTCCTTTTGTGTTTTACGATTCATTGCATTTAGAGTTGTGTTTTCAGAGTTGTTGAAAATTAAGGCCACAAGATTATATGAAGTTGTCCCTAAATTAAAATTGGTGGTTTTTTCTATAAAAACAATCAGGTAAATTCCTAACAAACCAGAGTTTATGGTAGACCACTCAGAAGGGATACTGGCATTTTACATTTTAGAGAATCGGAAAACAACAAAAAGGCAGAAAAAATGCTTTTGTTTTGTTTTGTTTTGTTTGGTAGTGGGGATCAAACTCAGGACCTTGTGCTTTTGAGGCTGGCACCAGAACCACTGAGCTAAATCTCTGGCCCTTTTTAAGTATTTTTTAAGAGAGCAGAGTTAATTCCTTTAGGACGCAAAGCATACAAATAGGTATTTCCAACACAATACAGTACATATGGCTTGAAATAGTTTAAATAAACCAAAAATTATCTATTTTTTGCCTTAAAAGCCTTACTTGATAAGGAAAATTAATTTACCGTAGCTCCAGACGTCACTCTGATGAGTGAATTTCCTATAATGTATACACTCCAGAGCCATCCACTTAATTGGCATCTATAGAAAAATAAGTGAAAGTTTTATAGTTACATAAAAATCATTTTTATATTACTTAGATGCTAATCTCTGATCATCCTCAATTATATTTTTTATTTTGTATGTAAAGATATAAATGTAAGTAGATTATTTTCCAATGTGGATAATAAATAAATTGAAGTTTATAAATTCATAAAATCAATTAAACCAAAAATACATTTTTAAAAAAGCTTCATAAACACTAAAAAGTAAAATAATAAAATAAAAACAAGTTTCTGTATCCTTAATTAATATCTAGTTTTTAAGTTGTATGCAATAGTATGACCTATAATATCAAAACTAAACATCAATGCATATGTTTCAAAAATGTATCCATATTATATTTTGTCTTTAAAAACTGAGATTTCTTACATTTTTAGTTATCCCTTTTCACCTTCAGAGACATTTTAGACCATGACTACAATGAATTATTTCTACATTTGCTCCCTCATCTTTGCTCCTATATTCTGACCACTAAATTGCCTAAAATCATGAATTCCAAAGTTAGCTTTGCTTTGTTTTCCAGCCACAGATGACCTCTCTTGTCTTGGTTAGCCAGCATTGAAAATATGCACCACTTCCAAAATAGGAACTAGTCTATAACGAATGTGACAGGATCAGCAAAAATCCATCATCACTATAAGAAAAACAACTCAACCCACAGAGCCTGCTGCTGATGGGTCAGCAGAATGCATTTCAACTCGAAGGGCAGCACTATATAGCTGGAAATATAATTAGATTCTATAGAATAAAGATAAACACTTCTACTTTGCAGTTGAAAGCTTGAAACAAAATAGGCATTTGAAGTCATGAGGTTGGCTGCTCACAAGGTGACATCAAGGTAACTCTATGACAGAATCATGGGATTCAGTAAAAGAGAACAGAAGACACAGTGAAAGTAATTTCCCTATGGGCAAGGAGTTACCAGACTTTATGGACTACAGACATTGTGTTAAAGACTTAAGTTTAAATCACAGGTCGCTTGATAAAGACTTAATGGTTACCAGGCATTTAAAGCTATAATGAATCTTGCTTTAGACAAATCTTACAGCTGTGTGTTCTTAAGACAAGTGAAGTTATGTGATTTATAACTTCTACTTCTGTGCAATCTTGTAGTGAATTTCAAAGTGATGGTCTCTACTGCAATTTGGTAGTAAACAAACAAAAGAGTCTAATAAAATCAAGGAAGTCCCAGATGATTCCTTAAAACTGAACGTTTTTCTTTCTTTTTGTTTTTTTTTAAGGCTTTTGTTAATCTTGCCTTGATGTAAAACTTGAGTATATACAGTTACGTAAGCACTGAGAGTAAAAATCAGTGCTAAGCATGTGAAATCCCATCACTGCAGAATATTTACAATATATATTTGGATGCCTCATAATGAATAAGGCACATAAACATTTTATGATATGTGAATCATTTTTCTTTTCTTTTTTTCACTAGTGGGGACAGAACTCAGAGCCTTCACACTGATCTACAATCCCAAGCTTTTTTTAATGTTTCTTTTATTTAGAGACAGGGTCTCACTTGTGATCCTCCTGCCTCAGTCTCCCAGAGTACTTGTAGGCCTGCCCTACCACACCTGGTTTAATCTTTTCTCTGCTGTTAAAATAACTCCTTCAATCACATTGGTTAAGGTTGCATTTGTTTATTTCACTTGGACTACCTTGACATAAGTTTCCTTAGGTCAAACTAAATAGATCCATACATGAAGACTAATCTAATTGGTTAGTCAAGAATTACAGCTAAACAGTGGGTTAATGAGAAAGTAAAAGGTATGACTTGAGACCATGTGGTGGAAGAAAGAGGCTGAAACTGGAGAATAAGCAAAGGTTGGCAAGGAACTAGCTAAAGCAGAAAGCTCAACCCTCTCTGATACATTAGCTTGTTTTCCAGTAAAGAGTTAGAAAATGAACAATGAAGGTAAATTATACACTATGATGAAAGCTAAAAAAATTCTCAGAAATCATACCCCAGATAATTGGAATTCAGAATACTTAGAGTAGGAAAATACCTTGTGTAGAAGTTAAATAGAATAGTTATCTTTCAAATGAGTTCTTGGTAGTAGTCAAACTCTTAGTCTATGAGAATTTATGCATCTGAGTTAAGAGTAAATCCTATGCTCTTAGGACCTATAGGACACTTTCTATGGCTCCGTATTTACACTTCAGCTTAGGTATTCCTCAGGATTTTCTCACTTCCGACTTTTGCAACTAATATGAAGACCACTTAGGTGCAGGGTACATCACTGTCTTTTACCTACCTTTGAGAAACAAAAGCTGGAAGTATGTTTTATTTTTTGACCCTAGACAAAAAAATATATGAATAGTAGAACTGGAGTATTGTAATCGAAATTTCAAGCTCACTGATTTCTTCCTAAAAAAGTATAGGAAGACAAAAGGATATACAGATATCACACTGTATTTTCAAGAAATATCCCTCCAAAAGGATATCTACCTTTCCTCCATCAGCATTATACTCTTTTTCATCTCCTTCCAAGAGTCTGGCTAGTCCAAAATCTGTGATCTTCACATGATTTGGAGATTTCACTAAGACATTACGGGCTGCCAAATCCCGATGGACAAGTCGTCTTTCTTCGAGGTACATCATTCCCTAAAATACATCAAGTTCCACAAAAATGAGTCAGTTAATTCCCAAGTTTTTCATATTCCATAAATTCTTAGCATTTTCTTCATTTCTTTTTACATGCAGCCAGAATCTTGGAATATTTTCAATTTAGAGAAAACCTGGTTGTAGTGGAGCACCGGTAAACCACAGACGGCATTTGGCCTTTTCATCCTAAAGTCCTCTAAAGAAGAATAATTACCTGCACATAAGATAAATGTAAGATCACTTTCCTCAAAGAGCTCACACTCTCTTGGAAACAGTTTCATTAGTGAGGTATGCTTGTGTCCTAGTGGATAAACTAACATATGTTAGGACTGAGCCGCATATTCCTTATCATTTTCTTTTAAATAACTTCTGCTTGACATCATCTTCCTCCTACACATCTACTCCAAATAAATACACCTATCTATAATTTTTCATAAATATTTCATTCGAGGTTTAATAGTGCCCAAATCACTAGCATAGATTCTACTGAAGAATTACATTATCCTTTTTAATTGCACACAGAGTGAAATATACCCTAAGGATTGTAAAAGTTTATAACATCTACAAAGGCTTCTGTTATATTAGTTGTCACTATAAGAACACACAAGTGAAATTATATAATTTATAATGACCCACAAAGTAGCCTTTAGTGTTATCTTCATAAACTATAGAGGAAAATTAAAAATAAAATTTATTGCTGATTGCTAAGAGACATAGCCAGTTTCCCCCCACAATACATACATGAGGTATGATAAAAATACAGCAAAAACTTTTAAAATAATTTATTACAGTAGAAGGCACATTGTCATTAATTCCTCCTCAAAATAATCTCCCTCACCTTAAACACACTTATTCCATTACTTCTTGCCATTTTCTAAAGTGGTCTGGAAGTCTTTCATGAGTGTCTGTAGCTGCCTTCCATAGCTGTCCTTATGATCTGAATTGATTAACAATGTTTATTTGTGATGGTCATTTTGACTTTGGGGAAGACCCAGGAGTCACACAGTGCCAGGTGAGGTGATAAGGTAAATGGAGACATGTATGATGTTGTTATGAACCTGCCTGTTCATTCGATGCCACTTGGCATAGCACTCATCTCAAAAAAGACACTCATCACAGAGGACTTCAAGAACTGTTTCAGAAAGTGCCAAGAAAGATGAGATAAGCATGTTGGAAGTAAGAGGGAGTATTTTGTGGGCAATTAATGGCTTTTACTGTAGTTAAATTTTTAATAAATATTCACCATATATTTTGATCACACTTCATATAAGTGTGTCTTATACACACATATAACATGTATGTTAATATGTATATATATTTATAAAATTAAAAACCATAGAAGTAATATTTATCTTGCTAATTATACTTCAGCAGTGGACAGAGAGTTGCTAAACACTATCCTTAACTAGAAAGTTTGTATAAAATCAAGCCAATAAACTTAGAAGCCTTCATTAAAATGAACACACTTTTATCAATAAGTTAGGAAAATTTCTACATTCAACAATGCCAGTGCTAAAAAAAAAGTTGTCATCAAAACCAGATTTGGAGTATTATAAAATTGTTGAAGCATACACTCATGCCAATTGCAAATCAATGCTGTTGGCAGTTAACATTACAACTGTAGGATTCTGAAGGATTAATGGTTCCTGATATCAAAACAAAAGCTGTGGAAAACAGACACATAAATCACATAGGTCAGAAAATTATGAACCATATACCAAGTATAGTGTAAAGAGAAGATTGCTTCAAACAGCATCATGAGCCAAACTCCATATAAATGCCCATTAAACACAACCGGTGGAGATAGCACCGTATATGGTCCAATCAGTCAATAGGGAGGTGACACTGCACGTATTGGTGCTTTCTGAAATCAACTGACAAATGGTACTTATGTGATTTCTGACCTCTTTCCTAAATAGTGCTTTATGTTTTATTACACCAAATTGGAAATTCCTAAAATAAGGTGAATCTAAAAAGATATAGTCCATATGTGACTTAGAGGATTAAAGATAAATAAATCTATTGCTTTGGAGATAAAGTATTTTCATGCCACCCCCAATAATTTTGTTCCTTTAAGAAATGTCCACACAAACATTCATCATTCTCTTTCTTACCACCTGAATATCAGAATATAGAAAACATGTTGGCAACAGTTAATACTCCAATCAACACATGTGCATAACTCTTACTGTGGTCTGTATACTAGACACCGAGGAGACAAAAAAAAAAGAGGCCTGTGCTTTTAAGAGGGATACAAGCTAATTAATAAAGTGGGTCAATACAGAATAAAAACTCAAATGGATTGGTATAATGCAGGTACAGCATTTAAGAGCTGTATTCTGAGACTCTTGGAGTATAGCCTAGCAAGTATGCCTAGAAACAGAGATTCCAGAGAGATATCCAAGATTAAGTGAGGTGTACAGAGTAAAACTGAAGGCAGAGAAAACAACCACCAGGGACATCAGTAACTAGTGTGCTTGGAAAAATTATGCAAATGTTGTAATTATGAGCATTGTATATGAGGGTTCGGCAGTGGTAAGTAGTGGAAAAGTAAGAAGAGGCCAGGTTAGATAAAGGCAGAGAATGGATTTTCTCGTGCAGTGTCCAATCTGGTGATGAGCAAGTTGTTTTAAAAGGGGAGTCACCCAATTTTCACTGTGCTCTTAGAAACATCGTCCTGGAACAAATAGACAAGGATACAACTGAAAGCGGAAAAGCTAAAGCAGAAAGATGATAAGGCTGTAAAATAAAAGTGGTAAATTTGCAGTGCATGAGTTATATCTGTTTTTCCGAATTTTTTTCTTCATTTTCCACACTGGGTGCGGTCAATCATTCTCTTTAACTGAATACCACCTATACTCCATTGAGGACATCCGATCTCTTTTTTTTTTTAGGATCCCACAACTCACACTATTACTTCCCAAGAATTGTGATTTTTACCACTTATGATACTCCTCCAACTACCCCAGACACGAATATCTTATTCTTCTAAACTAGGCCAGAGGGAATAGCATAGAGAGAATAATTTCAAGATATCTTTATAAAATAGAGTGATCATCCCTCAGAATTGAGTGAACAATGAAAAAGAACAGTAAATAAAAATTGATTCTTTTCTTTGGCTTTTGAAATTTAGGTGAATAATTATTGCTGGAACTAAATAGTATTCTAATGGAAAGATAATTTTTACATTTCATAAACATGGGCAGGAATAGCAATATGTACTTTACCAGTAGCAAATTAACCCACATTCACCAAGGAATTTAAGACTCTAAAATGTTCTGAATATTTATATCCCTCTAAATTCATAGTTTGAAATCTTATCCCCCAAAATGATGATATTGAGAAGTGAGGACTTTGGGCTCACAGTGCTTTGGTGCCTTTTTATAAAACACAACTCAGAGATATCCATTTGTTTCTTCAACAGCATGAAGCCATGGGAGCTATGAACAATCAGGAAGTGGGTCCTTGTCAGACCTCAAAGTCGCTGGCACTTTATCTTGGGCTTGCCAGTCCTAGCACTGTAAGAAATTTCTGTTATTTATAATCCACCCATTTTCTGTATCTCATTAGAGTAGCCCAAGCAGACTAAGATACTCAAATGATTCACTGGGCAATACAAACAAAATTTAAGAAATTCTAAAACTTCTTTGATATTTCACATGTAAAACTGCAGCAAGTGATTAAACTATCTTTAATATTTTTTTTTCCAGGAAAAAAGCATTTTCTTCAAAACAATGAGAACCCAAAACAAGAAAACAGGTGACAATCTATTTTATAGTTTTCCCCACTTATCTATCATTAGCAGCAATAAAAACAGAAGTATGTCTCATTTCCAAACTACCAAATATGTATTTGTCAGGTCGCTGTGAAACTATGAAACTGTTCAGATTCATATTTCAAAGCATTAATTAGGCCTGCCACCTTAGCCCTCCTTTCACGCCTTGAATTAGAGTGTTAAATCATCTTTGGATTGCTCATAAAAAGTTTCTCCACAACAGATCATTAAGAGATGATTTTCTTATGGAAGATCTCATTACAGTCACGTTTTTTTCCTAGATTCCTTCAGAATAAAATCATTCTTCAAATTGGAGTGTAATCTAACTCCGAAGGCAGAATTATTAAAAGTAGTAGTGGCAAAAATAACTGCATGATGTCCCTGTAAGTATGAGGATGAATAGAGAGGGACCATTAATTATGATAGAGGACTTCTTCAATGGGTTGGAAAAGAAACACCAACTTTTTCAGGTAGTGACTCCCATGATACTGCCAGGCTAGCACAGGAAGGGAACCTAATAGAAACATTAACACCAGTTAACAGTGATCCAGAACTTGACATACAGCACACACTAACCAAAGTGCTTCTACATTAGTTGGTTAACATAATCCTATATAATACATACTGTTTTCATTCCATTTAAAATACAGAAAAGCCAAAACTAAAAGAGATTTAGTTACCTGTTCCAAGTTATCTATCTAATAAGAAGTGGGATTTGATTCCTTGCTGTGGGAGTCTAATATCTACACATTTAAATCTATCTCCTCTTGTGATGAGTCACAGGGTCAGGTGGGCATGTACACATTAATGTACACAATTAAATCACACAACTTTAAAGAGCCTCATTTTTGGAGCAAAAAGATTATCAGTATTTTTTTGAGAATTTCAGGACATAATGTTGACTGACTTTTGAAAATAAACTTTTGATTTAATATCCAGTAAAAATTTAAAATTGCTTCTAACTTAGCAGATATGTTAATTGTGTAACTTTGAGACTCCATTCTTGCTTTGCCACAGGGTATGAACAACTGTGAAGTGGGCAAGAGTGTAGATTATGAGTCAATTGCTTGCTTCTGCCATGTTATAGATGTGTGACACTGGGCAAGTTATTTAACCTCTTTCTCATTGGCTCCCTCCTCTCTAAACGGTCACAATAGCAACTAACCCACAGGTTGTTGTGAGGACTAAATAAATTAGTATATATAAAGCACTTACATAGTAAATGGCATATAGCAAGTACAGAACATTCAAACTTTTATTATTGTTTCATAGATAAGTATCAACTGTTCTAGAATGGAGAAAAGTTATCCTCATTAACTAGAATTGCCTATTTTAAAAGAATCTGTAACCCCCAGCTAATACATTACAGTGGGTATTCAGTAAGTATTTGCAAATAGTGATACATAAACCCATAACCTACCACCATGATTAATGTGTTGATGCAAATTTCAGAATTACTAATCAAAGTCTCATTTTAATAATGATTCACCTGAGGAGGCTGTCACTTAAGGAGAAAAGAACAAGTAGGGAATATATTGAAAGATTTGGTGCCCTCCATAAATATATCACAGATTATCTGGAATTTACTAAAGATAAAAGTCACAAACAACATAGATATAAAAGTCTCCAATGTTGCAGAATGTTTTCCATGATACGGTTAATAAAATAGTAGGTTTGCTATAACAAAGTGTCTGCTACTTGTTAAGCAACATGGAGAGGAGATTTTGGTAGATATGTTTTAGGGGCATTTTGTCTGCTTCATGATCCAAGTGCTATAAGTCTTATTTTATCCAAATTATTCAGAATCTACAATTTCCCAAACTATTAATGATTTCACCATTTTTATAACTTCTCTTGTGTGCCACAGTAAGTTTTCAAAGAAGGTTTACTTATTTTACTTTCCTCATACCTCTTAGAATGTTCAGCATGATAAATACCAACTAGCTGGAGAAAGTCAAATTTATGCTTGATTTTCAAAAATACACCTTGATATAAAAATTCAAAGAAAATTTTATTAGAATTGAATCCAGCATTAATTCCTAGTTAAAATTAAGTGATATGAACTGCTCGACAGAAAAACCAATAAATGAGTTAATTTTAAGGCACCAATATAGATGAGTATCTGCCTATGACCTTCTTTTCAGTCTTATGGTATTTCAGTCACAGCTATCTTACTAAAAAAGCGTGATTCTTATATTTTCACTCAATGTGAAAATGTATTCTACCCAGCTGCAGGAAGCTAAAGGAAGTCTAGAGAGACTGAACTATTTCTGACAATAAATATTTGCTTCTCACAGATTGGTCGTGCGATGATTTCATCAAATACATGTGAGAAGCAAAAATTTTCAAGCTGCAGTCAGTTCTCACAGGGATTAATCTCTGGAGTTAGCAAGAGTACATTTTTTCCCCGTTTTCATTCTAATAATCTGAAGCTTTCTTAATAACAGGAAGCTTTGGGAAATCTACCTTCAAATGAAAGTTCCTCTTCTACCTTTCCTTCTACAAGCAATTCTATCTGTGAGAAAAAAATCAGACTATCATGCTTACTGCTGCTAGGGCTAAAGACAGAAGCATGTTCAAGGGAGGAAAGAGAACTTTTTGAATGCAGCCCCTTATTTTATCCTAATTGTGCATGAAGAGAAACTAAGGGTGTTCTATGAGTGCATGAACTGGGAAGTCTTTCAAATGCCAGGGTTCATGGCACTATTGAAAGAACAGAGACACGAGTATTGTGAGGTAGAAGTCCTAAAAATATTGCTAACTAGGTTTATGACCACAGGTTCTCATGTCAACTCTGCTATAAAAGTGACTGATTGGCTTAAATGATCTCTGAGGTTACTTCTAGCTTTAAATTTTTAGCCTGTGATAGATGAAACTGTAAAATATTAAATTTTAGGGCAATAACAGACACAGAGCCCAGGAAAAAGGTAGAGTGGATGTCTCCCTTCGAATGTTCAGTGCTAGCCTTAAATATAATTTCATAACCTCAAATTCATTCTTCCTATTAAAAGTACAATTGATCACTCAAAGGAAACTAAAAGGCAGCTAGTTAGTCATGTTATCACATAGTAGCTTCTGTTTCTCATTTGGTTTGTCCCTGAATATTCTGCTGTTATTTTGCTCAGGGGAAAAAAGATAAATTCACATGCTTATTCTGAGCTAGCATGAACTCAATACTCAGTTACTTCTCATACTTCTAATTTCAGTGAGTATCCTCCAGATATTTGCTTGGGTTGGGATCTTAAGAAGATTTTGGAATACTGAGAGCAAGTAATTTTCTCTCAGTTTAATTAAATGCAATAAAAATATTTTGCTATTTAAAATGTTTTTCAAAACAGTCCCGATTATACAGTTGATTGTATGTTTGCATGCTTGTGTGTGCACATTTACATGTAGGAGGAGCTGTGGTGTGCTCCCCCAGAAACCTCTTCAGACCCCTTCAAGACCAAGGTCTTCATATCCTGGTGGTGGTGGCCACAGAGGTCTTTTACCTCTGCTGCATCAGTCTTGGGACACTGGTAACCCAACCCATCCACAAATGGAGCTGCTTTACTTGGGTTAATTCAATAGTTACAATGAGTATGGCCCTTCAATATAAAGAGTTACTCCAGCTCTGGGGCTCTCCATGGGATTGGTGAGGATACAATATCATCATAGCCCACTTTTTTTTCTTTTTCGAATATTGCTTTTCTCCCCGCTTTATAGGTTTTCCTGAGAACACTTGCCAGAAAACATTCCTGCATGCAGGCCTGTTTCAGACATAGCTTTCAGGGAGCAATGTCTGTGAATTTTTTTCTCTTTGTTTTCTTTCGGGATCTCAGGTAGATGAAAATTTTTAGCTAATCATGCTCTTTAATTTACACATGCTTTTATCATTGATTCATGATGTTTTTCCATCAAATCCCATTCCTCTGTTCCTCATAAATATCCACAATAGTGTTGTTAACAAATCCTTCCAATCTACCATCAATATATTTCGTTTTAGCTGTATTTTTCAAAGTAGTGTTTTGTGTTATTTTTAATACATTACATTATAGTATCATGTTTTACTCATTGTGCTTTCTTAGATTCAGACATAAGTAATACAGTTTATTGATTTTCATTGTTGCATTAAATTATAATCACGGACTTACAAACATATGCACTTTTACAGCTCATACAAACATTGTCAATTTGTTACCTGTTTCCCTATCAGTGGGTGCTATATTTTCCTCCATGTCTTTGATACTACAAACAATACTCAATTGCAGCATTTGTGCAAGGGGAAAAATTTCCTTAACAACAAAATCTGCTATACCGTACCAATCTTAGAGCAAAAGAGTCTGGACAAGTAGTAATAGTCATTGTGAAAGACCAACATGGAAAAGTGTCTAATTTAGAGGTAAAATCATATGGGAAATAAATATTTAATTGTATGTTTCTATATCTATTTAAAATATAAAATAACTAATATTTATTAATCACTTACTTTCTTAGGTCTGTTCTAAGTACTCTCTGCATATAGGAATTCACAAAAATCTCATAAGTATTGTATTATATTATTTTATTATTCATTTAGAAGATGAGTCAACTGATTTACAGAGGATAAATAACTAGTCCAAAGGTAATAGTGCTTTACAAAGCTCGCCACAACTAATAGGTAATTGTAGGTAGTTTGACTCCAAAAGCAATGATCTTAGTATGATCATATACATAAAACTTTACTCAAAAACTATTAACAATATTTGAAACTAACAAAATATAGTGTACATATATATGTATAACTGAATATTATATAGATAATAAATGTTCTAATAGAAACCTCTTACATTATTAAACTAAAGCCTATATATATATATCTTTATATATACATCTATCTTTATATATCTTTAGTTTCATTGGTTTCTCCAATGATGAGGCATTTTAAACACCAAATTTAGTCATACATTGCTTAGTGACTGCGATATATTATTAAAATATGTATTAGGTGATTTTGTCATTATACAAACACCCCAGACCATATTTATACAAACTTAGATGGTATGGTTCAAGCACTTGAGATGGGATATTGATGCAATCAAGAGATGTGGTAAACTCAAGATAGATGCAGCTGCTGCCAGCTTAACCTGGCATATTATTTTATAATAAAATTTTTAGGTAGAAGAAATAAACTTTAAAGTAAAATAAAAGTATAGTCTAGAACATACACAAACCAGTAACTTAACCATCTATTTTTACTATTAAGTATTATTTGCTGTACATAATACATGTGTTACACTTTTATATGACTGGCAGCACAATAGGTTTGTTTATACCAGCATCACCACCAACATACACGATATTAATATGGCCTATGGTTGTATCTGTTGTATTTGTGAATTTATCTGTGATACTAAACAATATGAAGGTTGCCTAGCTTTGAATTGGTGCCCTGTATACTAGTGGCTGGATTAAATTAATCATAAGAAAAAAATTTTGGAAGGCTATTTGTCTGACAGTGATTTTTCTTTCCAGTGTAGGTAGAGCAAATTTAAAGTATATGACATTCATGATGAGATGGAGGATGGCAAACTCTGGAGCTTGTAGGCCAGTGGTGGCCAACCTATGGCATACATGCTTCAGTGGTCTGGTTGTTATCCTTAAAGGCTCTAAAATGTTTTCTGTCACTGAATTGTAGGCCAACTTCAGACTTTGATATTCAAGTACCAAGGAGAGTAGATGGAGATACCATTTACAGATTCTGGAGGCTAGCACAGATAACAGATTTTTTTTTTCTTCTGGTTTCCTATATTTTCCCCAGAAATATCATTTGCCATGTTTCCTTGGAACTTGAAAAGCCCTCTTGAAAGAACCAAAAAACAGAATCAATCAAGAAAATAAAAAATAACAAAATGTAAATTAAACAGCATGTGTGGGAAGTCTCTACTTTTTAACTAAATCAGTGCTGAGTATAAAGCTCATCTGCCTGGTCAGAAGCATACTAAGCAGGCTACCATTTTTCCCTCCCTTTGACCCCTGGCTAATGTGACTACAATGGGAGAGGTGGGCTATGTAGCTTCTGCACTAGCACACTCTCACAGCAAGTGTACTTAAAATGGATTACATCTGCTCTTTAGGCAGCCAATCAATAAAGACATGGACTGCAATGAGAAAGGAGATGTTGTGGGCTGTAGTAGTTATCCTCTGTGTCTCTTTAGAAATTAATTAAAAATCAATGGAATGTGCAACCTATTAATACAGCAACCTCTAGATTAACCAACAGCAGCTGAATCTTTTTGTGAGCATATATCTTGTGCAAAAAGACTCAAATACTATAGCGAGGAGGTTGAATATCTGACACTTTAGTTATATTATACTTGAGCACAAAACAAATCATGCCTAATATTTTGTGGTTTTGCAGTTATATGCTACTGATCAAAGACCAAAAGTACAGGGATAGGGATATTGATACACAGTTTTCCTTCTTATGCCAATTTTATGAGGAATCATTATTACACATCATCCTACAGACCCAAAAAATTTTAAGAACTCTTTTCTTAAATGTGGTTTATTTATTTACAGATATAGGCAGTTTACTCATAACTACTATTTTATTTTTATATAAAAATTTGAAATTCCTAGAAAAATAAATGCTCTTATGTGATTAGAGCCAATTTAGTGTCCACATAATGAGCTGCAATGTGTTATTCAGCTCAGTTATGAACACCCAGCAGATTTTTTTTTTGAACTTTGCTGTTCACTACTCTGTGGAAAGTTCAACCTTGGAGCTGTTGGACAATCAAGGTATTGCTGTGTATGTTTGCACTACATGATGATAATATTCCTGAAAGGAATTTGGTGCATGTTCTAAGCACTTCACAATCCCAACCCTTTTTTAAAATCTCACTCTTCCTTCTACTGCCTCCCTGTGTGTCTCAGTTCCTCAGTTCCTTTCCCATACGCAGTGCCAGGCTGCTTTTTTTATGGTTCTTCCACATAGCTTTCAGAAAGTGTTCTACCTGCTTCTGAACTTTGTGCGATATTTTTCCCCCAGATACACTAATAGCTAGTTTTGACCATCTAGTGACCTTAAAAACAGCTTCAGCAACCTTAACCCCTTACTCCATAAAAGCTCAAATCTAGTCCAAAAGGCAGGCATAGAAGATTGACACATCTGTCTTTGCTTAATTCTCCTCTTTATGGCCCCTCTCACCTGCTGTCATTTCCTCATCTTTTTGCTTCCCGACACACAGGCATAAATGCATGTAGGCAGTGATGCCATGCACTGAACCACCTCTTCTCTCACATATGCAGAAAAGTCCTCAAGCGAATTAGCTCTACTTGCCCCTTGGGCTTCTTTTCTTCAAATTTCACGTAGAACCCAATGGCTAAAGGAAGCTGAAAGTCCTCCAGGCCCTTTTGCCCTTACTATTTCCCTTACATGGGACACCTCACCCACAACCCCACCGTACACTGCTACACTTTTCTAACCATGCCCAAAACTAAGTATTCGATAGATGACAAATTAAATCTCATTTTCTCTATAAAGCTTTCCCTTATTCACAAGTAGACTGAGTCACTTTGATATGATATCCTAATGTCTAACTTCCTGTTTCATCCATCTATCTATTTAGAACTAAACTCTGAAATTTTCAAACATTACTTTAAGACGATCCTCTGGTACATGGTTAAATCAAAGTTATTTTATAAATCAGAAAGTAGATACTTATATATTTATAAATTAACTTGCAGCTTCCATGCTCAAACTTTAGAAAGGTTTAGAAAGGGTTTTATAGTTACATAGTGCACAAATAGTAGCAATTTCAGGTCAGGCGTTGAAAAGCAAAAACTCAAAACCACCTAAATCTGCTCATTGACTGACCTGATTAGTTCATCAAACAATTTTTAAGACAATTAAACAACAAATTAACTGATGGAAGTAAAAACCTTTTTGTTGACTTGTTCAAATCATTTTTAAAAAACTGATGATTTTAACTGACTACCCCTTGTTATTTTGCTTCGACTCTTATGGAACTGAATGAAGGGTCAGGGGCTGTGAAGAGTGTTCTGCTGAGATGATATAACTCAGTGTGACCCTGCACACACTTACCTAGCCCATCACAGTTTGGACAGTCAATAAATAGGAGTCTGTTGATTGATTTCTTCCTCTCCCTACTCCAGCTATTCATTCCTATTCCTTCTATTGCCTTTGAATCACCAGGTTAAAAGAGAAGGAACACTCAGCAATAATAAATAAACTCACCAACACGTAATTTCATAACAATTAAAAGTTACGGAAGAGAAAAAATGATAATACTTTAAAAATATTGTTAGCAGTAATTTTATGTTTCTTATGGGTTTTTTTATTATATTGTCTCTTTGCTCTTTTTTCAGTGTTAAACATCTGCTACCTTTCAGGCTTATATGCATAGCAGTTACATATTGCTTACTTAATTTATTTATTTATTTTTTTGCAGTACCTGGGATCGAACTCAGGACCTGGCACTTGTGAGGCAAGTGGTGACGCCACTGAGCTAAATCCCCGGGACCTACTTACTTAATATTTTTAAGTAGGAAAACATTTGGGGTTGGAGCCTAAATGCTATCTGGCTTCCTACAAAGGCAGGAAGATAAAAGTGTTGGTCATGCACATTGCCCAAATGGAATTTGAAAGCTGCCCTCTTCATTTGTTTCCTCTCCAGTTGGCTGATTTATACAGTTAATATCTCAGATGAAAGAAGGTGGAAAGCCCACATTATAAAAACTGTCTTCTGAAGGATTATTATCAGCCTATTGCTATTTATCTTTGACCATGGGAAGGGAGTAGAGTGTAGTAATAAAGCGTTAGTCTAGGATAAGATGTCTCAGACTTTAATGTTACATCAACCACTTGCCACATGCAGCTATCTGTGTGGCCATAGACATGGCAGTTTCCGAGTTTTCTGGGTTTCCATCTAAAAAATGGAGATGATAACAACAGCATCCATCTCAAAGTTTATTCTGAGAATTAAAAAGCTACTACATGTGTGGGCCGGGGATTTAGCTCAGTGGCACCATGGTTGCCTCACAAGCACAAGGTGTTGAGTTCGATCTCTGGTACCAAAAAACCCCCCAAAACAAAAAACGAAAAACAAAACCATGTGAAGCTCTTAGGATAGTGCCTGGTAAAGAGTAAATATCAACATTTTTCATTATTATTAGTGGCCCCTTTGTCCATCAGTTTGCATTATGGATGACTCTTGCTTTGCAAAAGTACAGCTTTCACCTAACTTGAAATTTCCTCAGACATTGTGGTATAGACATTTATACTTAGAAGGCAAAAGATCATCTATCAACTGACCAGCATATCTGTTGCTGTTGTCCTTTCCTATGGCAATATAATTTCAACAACCTCACCATCTTAAAACTTTGTGTTTATGTACCTTCATTTCTTTGTAAAATATCTTGATGATACTTCACTGTAGTGCTCAAGAAAATAAGGAGGAAAGTGGAAATGGTTAAAAAAAATGTTTTCATGGAACTAATAGAAATAAAATAAATAGGGAAATTACCAATGATGTTCAGAGTGGTGTATCTTCAGCCTGAAGTGGACATTCATTGAATTTAATAATCTGGACCACTACGCATTAATCTTAAAAAGCAAAATTCAAGTACATACTAAAGCTATAAATCTATCATTGCATGAGGCTAAAGGTAAAATAAAATTAGATATTTTATGTTACTATGAAGTTATCTATAATAGAATCTCACTTATATATAGATCTATCATTCACATTTAAGATTTTTTACTTTTGTCTCTTTTATGCATGAAAATTGGTTTACAAATTTGTGTATAGGTATCCATAGCCCATTAGATCATCAGCTACTTAAAGGAATAGGAGGAGATATAAGGTATTATTTTGTCTTGAACACATTCTATCTTATGTATAAATTTATAATGTATTTACAATTCAATGTCTATATTTGAGAAAAGATAAAGCATTTTTTCTTATTTTTCTCATCATCTGTTAGCTAGCAAGTGCTATGCACTCTGCTAATTATTTTATACATAAAGATGACACTGTGTTTCCTTTAAGTTGTTCATAATTTGGTGTATGAGACTGCTTTGTTTTGGGTGTACTTTGTCCCCTTTGAAATTTAAGTTAAAATCTGGTTTCCAATGTCACAGTGTGGAGAGACATTGGGTAGGATGTTTAAAAGATAATTAGGCTGGGCCGGGGATTTAGCTCAGTGGTTTCACCGCCTGCTGGGCAAGCGCAAGGACATGAGTTCGATAACCAATACCAAAAAAAAAAGATAATTAGGCTGTTTAAGGGGATTAATTCAGCTTTTGCAGCACTGAGTTAATTCTCTCAGGAATGAGTGAGTTCTTGCCCTCATGAGACGAGATCAATCACCAGAGTGAGGTGAAGCCATTCCTTTTGTCTCATCCAAACACACTCACCTACCCTTGTACTTCTCTACAATATTGTGATGCCTCATGAGGCCCCCACCATAAGCTGAGCAAATGCAGAAGCCCTGTTCTTAGAGTTCTCAGCCTTCACAATCATGAACTTTATGGAGTTATTTTCTTTGAAGGTTACACAGTCTGAAGTCATGGCATCAGGAAATGGACTGAAGCAGACACACATATTCACGAATCAGAGAAAGATGTAAAAGGAGTATCTGCAATGTTTGGAAGAAGAGGATTGGGACATTTTTTTGTGCCAAAGTGTCACAGAAGAGGTGGCATTTGAGTTTGATAGTGAATTAAAAATAAATATTCAAATTTGTGGCTATACTACAATAGGTAAAGAGTATTCTAGACATGGTTTTAAAAACCATGTTAAAAACACAGAACCCTAAAAGATAATAGTATACTTAGGAGAAAAGTAAGAAGTTTTGTGAGGATGGAATCTAAGTTGACAAGGGCTGGAGGTGCCACAATTAAGTGCCTGACTCAATTTTGAGTACCTATAATAACACACAAAGCAGGTGCCAAAAATTTTGATAAAACAAACTGACATGTTCAGATCTGGTAAATGTATGGAGAATAGAGAAGGTTAGAGGTGCTTAGACTCAAAGAGATCAACGAGGATAATCTAATACTAGTCCATATAGCAATGGTTAGGTATTCAGCTAAGGCAGTGACTTGGAGAATTAAATTTAGACTGAGACCAGCAGATAGAGATGAGCACTTACAATGCTGCATAATGGAATCATAGTGCAAGTTGAGATGACTCCCAGTTTTTCTAGGGTGAACTCAGAAAAAAACACCATTGTTAAAAGATGAGTAAGAGAAAAGGAAATCAGCAGAATCACCAGTAGAAATAGATTCATGGAAGAGGTAGAAGGAAAAAGTTATATTGTGGAGTTGGAAAGGAAAAGAAAGAAGAGAGAATTAATCATAAGAAATCAATGACAGTTTCAAGTACAATGTGGAGTCCATGAAAGACAAGTGAAGAGAGAAGGGTCTTGAATATGGCCGTGGTAATATTGTGAGTCTGGTGAAATAGTTGGTAGATTACAACACACTCAGGAGTGAACAAAGATTTGAAGAAGAGAAAAAAAATGATCAATGAAAAAATGAAAAAAATGATCTTTTAATTTTAAAATAATTAAGTATATTGGTACATTTTAGAATTATATAACGACAACATTCATCATAGGGAATTTGTACCTGGACATGATATATCTTGATTCTTATTTTTTCCCATTTGCCTACCCTCCCTTCAACCCCTATCTCCCTCCTTATGTAAAAAAGCCTTGTTTCCATTTTTTTTTTCTTGTCCCATTTTTCCCTTTCCATTCTTTCCCCTCCCCCTCCTTCCTCTTTAGTTCCCCTACCCATTTGAACAAATGCACCTTGAGACCATACTCTTAAGTGAAATAAATTTGACACACATATAAATACTAAATTGTTTCTCTGGTGTGAGAAAATGAAAATTTAAATGAGGACCAAAATGTATAATAGATACTGAGAAATAGGAAAAATGCTCTTTTTAAAAGCAAAGGAGGAAATATGAATTTAGAAAGTTCAAAGGAAAGAAGTTTGGGGTGGTTCATCCCTTGTCCCCAAGAGAATCAGTTTGTTTATAAGATGCATACAGGAGCCAGTGAGTGTTGGACAGAATGCAAGGAATTCTGATGACAGAATGCAAGGAAATGAGGAGTCAACACTCCACCAGGGATGGAGTTACAAGTGTGAGAAAAGAGGCTAGCATTGCAGAGGAAGAAAGACACTTTGTCTGAACTGATAACATAAGAAAAATTGATAGCTAGAAGAGAGCAAATGTGGGGAATTTTAAGTCCTATTATCATTATTTTTCTCAATCAATTACAAGAAACTGCCATATGCAGAGAATAAGGTAAGAGGCAAGACAGAAGGAGTTTGAACCAAACAAGGAGGATTACTCTTATCTCACTATGTGCACCAGGAAAGTAGGTGTCCAGAGAGAGTGGGAATGCAAGGGGCTATACATTATATCTAGATGTACTCTCAAAGCCTCATGAATTCATATCTGGGGCTTTTCAGAAGTGGCTGGATCTAAGATGTGTGATGCTGGGATTAAAAGTGTACGGTACTGGATTAGTCACCTAACTGGTTTATCATAGTTCCACTGTGAATAATGGAAGGTCTAACCTGGGTATGGGTGGCACCAACCAAAAGCCTCATAGCCTGGATAGGATAAAATAGAAAGGCAGGCTTAGTGCTTGATGCTTGCTCTCTCCTGTCTGCTCTGCCATGGACTGTTTCTCCTCTAACCATGCCTCTCTGCCCTGCTGCCTACTGACTATGGACTAAAATTCTACAAACTATGAGCCAAAATATACCTTTCCTCCTTTAACTTGTGGGTGTTGTATATTTTGTCCCAGCAACGAGGAAGTAACTAAGACACCAGCAAACAGAAAAGCAGGATGAAGATTTCCCAAGAATACTGAGGTTCAGTATAAAATACAAACCATGAACTTGTAATTGTATCACCTGGCTTGAATATTTTATCATTGTCAGAAGGAGAGAAACAGAGAAATTAGATATTTATATTCATCAAGAGAATGGTAAGTGAGACAAAAGAATATAGATAAGGACACATGAACAAAAATAACTTTGGGAAAATACAAGAATATTACAGAAACTCCAAGAAGAACCTCAGAATGGTTTTGGATATTAATTTGAATTTGGAAGTTAATTTCTTCTTCAAAGGCTTTCTTACTATCACTAACAAACATAAGGGTCAAACAATATTGAATATCCATTCAAACAATTTAAAAATAAGTTTCTCCAAATCACTATTTATAAAAAACTTTATTTTAAGCTTATTATCAAAAACTGAAAATCAATAGTAAGCTAAAACATGATACCTTCGAGAAAGCTATATACTTCTACAAACCACTGAAAAAGTAATTCAGTGAAACAACACACAAGCCATGGAACTGAATAAATGGATTTAATGAAACAAGTGACCTTGGGTTACAAGTATCAGCAGGTATATTTTGCTGTCAAAGTGAGCTTATTTGAATCATAACTTCTTTACAATTATTATTATGTTTGGCAAAATTGTACAACTTTTATATGACTTCACAGTATTCAATTTCATTTTAAAACCATCTACTGCAAATTTATTACTCTTATCTTTTATGACAAGACTTAGCTCAGTCTGAAATAATCACTGTATAAACATTTTTTACCTGTTCAAATAGTTCATTACTACAAAACAGCAAGCATCTCCATCCTGTCATTAATTCTTACTCTTTAATTACACGAAAAAATATGCTATGGAAGGCTTTTGTGGAAAATGACACTGTATACATAATCTTATGCAAAGATATGAAAATAAACGAGTATTTTTTTCTACATGAATATTTTGGTAAAAAAAACATATTCTGGCAAAAATTGAAGTCTGCTAAAATAAACTTTCAAGTCCTTTCTTTGAATTTTATCACAAAGAGACACTTTTTGGAAGTACATATTACTAGTCTGCTAGATGGAACATACAAAGGCTGCCTTCAAGGCCAACAATTTAATATAATTGTTCTACATCTATGAGGACTTAACAGACTTTTTTTCCCGCTTCTCTCCAAACAAACATAGTTTCATTTTATTTGTCTGTCTATTGAGATTGCATGTAAATGACTGTTGGGAGTGTCAAGAGATTCAAATTATTTGAAATTTACAATGAAATGCTTCCTAAGAATTACTTAGAAACAAAAGCCAACTTTGACTTTAGTAATTAGTAGAATATTTAAATTAAAGCCTTTACAAATCTGAACATGTTATTTAGAATGCATGTTTAGGAAGAACATGGCTGGTGTTTGGTAATTAAGGAGGAACATCGTAGAATATTTTGTTAGACTAATTATAATCATTATTATTTTTCATATAAAAAAGAACAGATCACTAAGAGAAAATTTTCTGAATTGGCAGCCCAAAGAAAGTGAGTTTAGTCCACATGTTACTGGAGAATAATTAACCCTGGTCAAAGTATTTGAATAGTTATTTCATAAGGGTGACAAGAACAATTGTATGTACATACCCACTCAGCAACTCGCCAACACACACACACACACACACACAGAGGGAGAGACAGACGGGGGCGGGGGGGACAGAGATAATGCAGTGCAGATTATGAGGAATGTTACATGAAGGTGGGGAAAGGCCTGTGTTTATGGGGTAAAAGATAAACAGTTGGAAATTAGCAATGTTTCCTAACAAAAAATTGGAATTGTATTTCATTTTGAAAGGTCACTGGAATTTATATTAGTAGAGCCATAAATGTAGAAAACAGCATTAATTTACTTTTAAGAATAGACCCAAGAATAGATAAAATATTTTCTGAAATGAGAACTTTCTTTAATGATAAAATGTCTGAAATATTTATGTAGATCTCTGATAGATGGCTGAATCTGAGAAAGGAGTTGAAGTCACTAAAAGACAGTTCTAAAAACCATAAGAGATTATAGGGGATAGGTGCCTTTCCAATTTTAAGATATTTACAAACTTTTGGGGAAAACTATATCTAAGTATGCATATTCAATATATTTTTGGAGTTCCCAAATAAAATCAACCAATAAGTTTATTAATCATTACTTTGATTATGCCATTAGTGTGAGCTTTATCCATCTTTATAAATTAAAATTTATGTGTACATAATAATACCCATTAGTACTTAATAATGTACTTCCCATATAGATTTTAATAAATGTTTAGTTTTTAATGTTTAAGGAGTTAGTGATAATATTTCTGAATTTCTCTCAGAGTCATTCCCCACACTCGACAGAATTTAACTTACAGCAAGTTGCATTTTCATATTATTATTATTATTATCATTATCATTATTATTACAGCATTTTCTAATGCCTTGGATAGTGAAGTATTACTAGTAAGATATTGAAACTGACATAAAAATAAGATGTTTCCTCAAGGGCTTAACTATTTTTTTAATCTAATGTTTTATACTTGACAACCAGTCCAAAGTTCAGATCCTAGTTTTTTCTATTAACATTTTCAGTTAAGGCATAGGATTTTATGAAATTAGTAAATGATTATTCATTATAATATAATTAAAAATTGAGCTCTAACTCATGAATGTGTTAATTGTTCTTTTTTGCTGAGGACAGTAGCTATATTCACTTTTAAAACTGTACAGACATTGTTCATATGCAATTTAGATTAAATCTGAGTATGAAATAGAAAGCACACATACCATCTGTGAAGAAATATCCTCAGCCCTAATTAATATGTAGCATGTATTATAACCCATTTCATTACTGAAGACAAGTTATAAAACATAAAGTTGGGTTTAGTAAAAGGCTAATTTAATGAGAATGAGAAATTACCCAGTAGAATCTTGTAGATATTGGCCACAATACTCTTTGTCTTAGAAAGGATAACTTAACTTGATTTGCTCTAAGTTGAGGCCTGAATATAAGTGCTCCTAGAAGTAAACAGGACTAGAAGCAGACTGTGGAACTGATTTCGTGCAATATGTGTTTACTGATGATCTACTATAATCTAGACACTGTGGTATAATAGCAAAAATATATCATGATAAATATGTATGCAGCACTTAGGTGAATGATAAGCACTGCCCCAAGTACTTTACACAACCCCACGAAGTACATACTATTATTATCTGCATTTTACAGATAAAAAAGCTGTGGCTCATAGAGGTAAAGTGACTTTCCAAAAGACATGGGGCAAAAAAAATACACTTGGAATTTTAACTGAGAAAATCTGGGTTCCAGTCTCGGGAGATGCGTGTCCAAAACTGTACTAGAGGGATTATGAAACTCAGTAACCATGTAAGAAAGTCCATGTGGCTGGCCAGGAATGCAATATGGAAAACTTAAAAGGAGATATAGGAAAGGAGGCTATAGGAGTGTGTAGGCCAGATTTTGGAGTCACATTCAGTATTTTGACTTTTATCTTCATCGTGATAACAGCTATAGGCATATTTTTACTGCAGAACCTGGGATGTAACATTACAGAATTATATGTTAAGAAAATTTTAGTGGTTACAATGTGTAAAGCTGATTAGCAATAGAGGATAAATGTGAAAATGAGATTAAGGGGATGTTTTATAGTCCCTATGAGAGACAAGGCACCCCAGACTAGGGGGATGCCACTGTGGTGGTAGAGATGAAGAGAAGTAGATTGATCGGAAAGAAATTTAAGGGCTAATATCAACAATATCTAGTGTCGGATAAAATAGATACATGAGAGAAACAGTCAAAGATAACTTCAGATGTTTAGCTAGCACTACTGATTGAATGATGAAATATGTAGAACTTTTATATTGCTTGGGATTCTGCTTAAATATCGTGTACTCAGAGAAGTCTTCTCCAAGTGTTAGAACTGAAATATCACCCTCCTTTCTGTAAGTGTCTAAAATTTCTTTTCTTCAGAGCACTTAAGTTCACCTGAAAATATTTAAGCATTTTGTTTATTTAACTGTTAATGATCTGTTTCACTGACTATAATGAAAGGACTGAGACCAGAGTGTCATTCATACTCAAGGTGTCCTCTTTGCCCTTTAGAACAACCTTGTGCACATCATTATGGGCAGTGAACATTTTTTGATTCAATGAAATCCATCAAAATATGGATCTCATATTTTGGTGACAGTTTGGTATATCAGTGAATTTCTCCACAGAGACCAACCTGAGGAAACATGGGTTAGTGACAGGCAAAAGCATTGGCCTGGGGGAAAAATCCTAAGATGACAAAGGTTGGGGTGGTAGGAAAAGGTTCAGCAAAGAGAATTTCAGTGGTAATTTAGCAAATATATAGTTTTTAAATTGCAATAATTGATAATGTCAAAGGTGGGAAGAAGGCGTAGGAAGAGGATTGAGGAAATGCTACTGGGATTGGTGTTTGAGCTGTCATTAGCAGGATTGTTGATGAAAGTTCTACCTCCATATTAGGAATAGAAGACAGACTATAGTGCCTTAGACAGGAAACTGGAGATGAAAAAGAGGCAACAAAAGATGTAAACTGTTCTTTCAGATGTGGCTATAGAATTATGAAGGAGGTAGGGAATTAAGAGAGGAGGGACATAAAAAGAAATATTACATGAGGGTTGATGCAGATCCCAAAAATATTTTCATGATGGTAGTCATGAGAATGTGATCAATAGTCCAGCAAATAAAGTATTCCCTGCCACCTAATTAAGTGGGAAGGAAAGGGCACCAACAGTGTATCAGGCAGTTTTCCATTGCATTCCATTTCCATTACACAACACCCGAGTCTTGTTAATGTATACATAAAACAGGTTTATTTAATTCACAGTTTTGAAGGTTGAAAGTAGATGACTGGGTGCCCCCATTTGTATAGCCTTTCATGAGGATCTAATGATGGACAGAATTATCACAGGGACTATGTGTGTAAAGAGAAATCATATAACAAAACAGGAAGTGAGAGAGCAGCAAAGGGTCAGTCTGCCATTTTACATCACTCGACGAGAACCACATCTTCATGAGGACTACTTCAATCTCTTCTGATGGCAGAGCCCAGTGACTTCCCATTAGCTTCAGCTTCCTAAGATCCCAGTATCTCTACACTGCCATACTGACAACCAAGCTGCCAACAGATGAACATCTGGAGGGCACGCTTACACTATATCTAAACTGCAGAAAGTGTTTAGGGGGACTACAGAATCCTCACATATAGACCAAGCTATATTAAACTGGGTTAAGTAAAAAGATCAAAGTACAGTACATGTAAACTCTTGCATGCCTTCCAGGTCAGTAGAATTGTTCATTCCTCTCAGCTAAGTGAAAGAACATGTTCTAACTTAGGGTATAGTATTCATAGCTATAAAAAGTATACCATCTAAAAACAAGATTTAGCTAGAACTTTCTTAATAGTTCCATGTGGTAGTTCTTATGCCTAGCCTAAATGCTTGACAATAACGGGTACTGAAAAAGTATTAGATATTCGGAATATCAACTTATTAGGGGTAACATATTATATGTTAACTTGGCTTGTTTTGTCATGTCATCATTATTATATTTCATTGAAATATAATGAATTTGTAATGAATTTCATGAAAAGATTTTTGTTTACTTATTTTAAAGAACACTGCTCCCACAAATCAGCTTTACTAATATATATTCAACATTTACAAACAATTTTTCCTGATTCAAGGATGAAAAAATATATGTCTTCACTTAAATTTTTAGCTTGTGTATTAGGTAATATATCTGTAACAGCAATATCTAAATAAGCCTCATTTCTTCCCATTTTCTTAATAAATAGATAATCACTATGCACACTGTTTAAACTATTGTCCTGTATGTTCTTTAATGAATCAAATAAATATTGATTCACACACACACACACACACACACACACACACTGAAGCTGCTCAGTTACCAAACTTTTCAACTTCTATTAGAGTATTATATTTATGCGATATTGGTAAAATTAAATCATGGTAGGTAAATATTACTAGCTAGTTCCTTTGAAAATCATCAGATGCTATACATTTCACAGCATGCATCCTTAATTACCTTTCAAAGACACCACATTTATAGATTACTTCATTGGCTTTTACCTAAAATGATGTTCTCACTAGTCATGTTAAATAATTCACTATTTCTAATAATAGTTTATGAAAGCCAAACAATTGAAATCAACATAAAATTTCACAGTACAGTAAAATAGGTGATGTAATCTCAAAGAATAAAAAATGATTAAATATGTCTCACAAAGTTTTACTTTTGTTAGAAAAAAAGATACTGAAAACTGAGTCATTTCCTTTTTTAGTATCTTTTCCCTAATACCACACTACAAAGAGAAAATTTGTAATCTAGCTTCCCAACAATTTGTTATTTCTCTGTTCATTGTCATATGTGCTTTTTCATTCGAGATGTTAGGTAATTTATCAGCAATTCAATGGTCACATTTCAAGAAAAAGTAAATTAACTTTTAATTAAATTTTAAAACTTCAGATTGCACTTACTTAATAAGATTATAATTAAATTCATGTCTTTAAAGTTTCAGGTCTCTGAAGTCCTCAGCTCATTTTTAATGTACAATAAAAATACCAAAATGGTAGATATTACTCAGGGACACTATATAACAGAACTCCAGAGAGCTATTCACTTTAAATTTTTTGGTTTATTCAACTCACCATGCCACTTTAAATTTTCCTGCTATCCTTTTACCATACTCCAGAGTTATTTAAGAGGGGGGGCAGGGGTGTATTAGAACAGCACAAGGGTATTAATAAAGAGTACAATGTGTTTTTTTACTGCATTCACAATACATATCTCTGGTGAAATGCTCTAATGTACTGAATTCACCTGATAGGATTGTAGTGCTTTGGATCATAACTCCATGTGCATATGTTATAAATCAACTCTATTATCTTATTCAGAAGAATATATCAGAGAAGCACACATGGATCCCAGAACAATAGGTATGCTTTGTGTTGAATCAGGCTAACTAACATTAAAAAGTTTGTATGTCCACTAATCCCCTGTTCACCTGCTATTTGGTAGAGTTGTTTACCTGTGTTAATCTACCTGTACCTCTTCTTTCACAAAAAGCAGCAGCACTGCTTAGAGAATTGTCTAGAAAAGAAAACACTAAACAACTACAATTCAATAGTAGCTGTACAGGTAGTTAAAAACACAGAAACTACATATTCTCACAAGTGGAGAAAATCCAGTGAACAATTGACTACGTAAATTCTAATTTTCGTCAGTGACCAAAGGTCCTCAGCTAAGATTGCAAATAACTCTCAGTACACGTATCTATCTATACATGTACTGTGGGAATTCCCCATCCTTGTCAAGTGGCAAAATACATGCTATTAGTTTTCATTTTTGGGGTTAATACTGTGGGTTACTATTAGAACAAATCCAGCCTTTTCTTTTGGCATCAGTCTATTTTTATGAGAAATTATGTATTAACTACCTATGTAGGACATCTTTCTTGAGGCATATTTATAAACTGAGAATACTTCTGTTGAGAGTGTGAATTATGATCTATTAATTCTTATGAGTTTATGAATAAAAGCTTACAGGCATCAAACAGTAGAATATTGTAGTTATATTTAAAACATTCAAAAATTGAAAACAAATTCAGTTTCTTCCAAATCCATGTATTTTCTCCATTCCTGTGTCATACTTCTTAGATAATATTTTGAAAATAGTATTAAGAAAATTGGATACCTGATTCTACTGATGGTTGAAGACCTTGAACATTGAGATAGTAGAGTAGATGTATTTCCATCTTCTTTTTTTGGCAGTTTAAAGATATTATAAGGTGATGTGAGTTAATGCAGAAAACCAGAATTTTAAAGAATGTACGTGAGAAGTGAAAGTAGCAGTGAATGTCAGTCAGGGGTTACTAGTTTAATGTTTAACTTCATATTTCCTATTCCCCATTTTAATTGGGATCATTGTAATGGACGTTATTTAGTGTCTGGAAAGAGACACCCATGAAAGTGCTGTTAGCCTTTGTGGGATAACAAGCAAAGGTAACAACTTAAACAGCAAAGACAATGGTGGACTCTCATTTGGCTTGTCAGCTCCTTCCTGCTGGGGTGGCTGTACCTCCTGGCCAGCCAGCTGGCCAGCACACAGAATGGGCTGTCAAGATTGCCTGGAGACTTTTTAAACCATTTCCTAAATAAAACACTTTTAAAATTCTACAAACCATTCTTTATGCATAATACCTATTATCCTCAATGGAGCTCCTCCTAGACCTTTTTATTTCCGTCTTTAACAAACTTTATTAGCACAGTGGAACAGAAATGGCTCTGCTTTATATGGTCATCTATTTCAGTCGAAGATGCTCTGACACGGACAGCTTACATTTTGGGGGTGTGTGAAACACACAATTCAGTAGTATTTCATAGTCTACTATCCATTATTGACTGCAAACTGCAGTTCTCTGATGAACTTACTATAGTAATTTCCTATTAGCTGATCTGATAAATTTCTTCCACAGGAAATACAGTGGACTTGTTATTTGGATGTCATTAAGTAACAAATCTCTCCTACGCCATGGCCGTGATTGCAATAGACAATGGATTCACGACAGTGCCTGACAGGCACTGAGCAGTAGGTGGCAGCACTATTCAGCGGCCTTTTCTCTTGGTCTTGTTTTGTTTTACAACTGAAATTGGTTTCTTCACTTCCAGAACCAAAATACAAAAAGCAAAAAGGAAACAGCTTCAGACATCTGTATGCTTACATATAAAACTTATAGCGATTTTTCATAATTTTGGAGTGTAAATTAAAATAATTCCTTGAGAGTCAAAATCACAGTGCTTTTTTCCATGACTTATCAGTGTGTAGTTGCTTAATTCTTACTTTGCCTTTTCTTTTTTCTTTTTAAAAAACTATTTGAAAGTAGATATGACAAAGAAGAGATATGTTCACAGGTGAAGTATTCTGAAACTAAGTGCTACTACGTCCTTAGTTGTTGAGTTTTATGATTTTTGCGTCTTCTAAGAATCTTCACAATATACACATGCCTAATTTTACCAATTCTACTAGTAATGAATTTATCTTGAATGACTTTTTAAAGTATAGCCAGAAGTTTCAGCCTGTTCAGAGCATAAAATTTCAATTTCTTGAAGATCCAGGGTTTAAACAAATTGTAATTTGTTCGTTTTACACATACACATACACACACACACACACTTTTGCAAGTGTACTCAAATTTACAAACTTATTGAGTATAGGGTCATGAAAAGCATGTGTTTGTGAACCCTCTCATGGTAACCAAGGGATCTGAGATAGTACTCTTTCTTCAAAACTAGTATGTTTTTAATTGTTAACTGGTTGACCCCAGTAGCCACCTCACAGGTGGTAGTGAGAAATAAATGAGTTGTAAGTGTACAAAGCATTTTGTAAATGAAACAAAGATTCTATCATTTTATGCCTGTCTTTTCGCTAGGCAGTAATCTAATCAAACATTGGAATGATATTATATATGATTTTGTACACTTAGCACACAGCACAATGCCATACAAACTATAGCTACTCAATAAATATATTTTAAATCAATGAATAATTATAAATCTTATGAGTCTACAACATAAATCAAGCTGGTTAATATTGTGAAGAAGATCCAAATACCCATTCATTGAACATTCAAAGAGTTCCTCATTCTTTTAAATTCAAATTCAGACAGATGATGGGGATACATTATATATATATTTTTTTTCTACAAAAATATTCTAATAATTTCATATTTAAATACAATAGTCATATAATCTTACAAAGGTAGTTATTTATACATGATACTTTGATGTTTTTTGAAGCTCTAATGAATATATCCATTATCTGATTTAATTTTTGTGATGAGTATTCAGTTATTGTAATATTAAACTTAAATTTAATCCATCCTAGTTTCTTAGAGTAAATATTCTGAAATTATTCATTTAAGGAAAACTACCTTGAAAATGTCAGTTTCCCTCTCAATGCCATAAATATATTTGTGTTTCATAGAGTAAACTTCACTACTTGTCTATCTCATACTCTGCATTTGACTAGGTATCATATATGTTAGTCATTGTAGTGACAGGAAGAGGGAAGCAATAACATTTACTTATTAGTATTATCATTAATATCCTTACTAAGGAATATTGCAACTCTAACCACTAATCTTGTCGAGGCAGTAATATGCACTATCACACTTCTCAGGTTAGAGGTGAGCACTGAATGTGAGCTTTCACTTGAGTAAACAATTGCTCTTAAATTCTGCACAGGGAGATGATAGTCATAAAGGAAAGCCCTGAGTCACACTGGGCTAACCCACAAGATAAATTTCACATTACATTCCTGAGGAAAGTGATGTCAAATTTTCTTGCTTATAATTCCCAGTTACAAATGCAATCTGAAAGATATATTCATGGAGGATTGGGCGTTTATAACTTGGATTTTAATTCTAATCTTCTAAATTTGAGATTGATAGGTGGTATCATAGCCTTTAATGCCACTGTTAGAGCCCAAGTTCATCAGTTAGAGGACCCACTTTTGCAGTGTGGGCCTCATATTATCTATTAACTCTCATGCCAGTCATATTCTACTCCAGGTTCTTTTGCACCATCTTTCTCCTGGACTTTGGCACTTTTTGAATATCGGCACCACTTAATCACCTCTCTGTGGACTCTAATGTGTTTCATGCAAAGACAACCAGAAAGTTCCTTGTTCCATTCTTTTTTATTTTACCCTTTATTTCTACCTACTCTTTAAAGGAGTCTCTGATTACACTGAGATTACATGACTTGTACAGCCATGATACACGTCTACCCCAAGGAGCCTACTGTTGGGTGAGCTTTCACCAATGAAGAGACAGGCTGGTGTGAACAGACACCTCTACCTTCCTCCGCTCAGTGGATCTCTCCTGGGAAGTAGTTATTCCAATGGCAGAAAGACTGCCCCCAAAAGATGGGCCAAGATTTCCCTGATCTCTGTTTTCCTGGGATTGTACTCTACTTCCTAAAAAGAAAATAACATGTAAGCATTTGCCTGAAGAGCTGCCTTTTGGAAATTTTAGGCTAAAATACATGCTAGTAACAAAAATAGAAAATCCAAACCAAATATATAGTGAAATCCTTCAAACATCACCGATGCTCTCAGAATCTCCTGCAAACATTGAAATGAGCAAAGTTCCAGTTTTTTGCAACTCCAGTAAAAATGCAAAGAGGTGTTACTGATTTAACCAAATGATCTGGAATAGGAGAGTTGCCTCTTTCTTTTTTTCTTTATAGTATAAAATGATTAATATTATAATCCTTTTGAATTTTAATTTAGAATGATTCCTCATAATCAGCTTTTTTAAAAGCAAAAACTATATTTTAGAAAAATATCTGTTATATTTTTCCAATAAAATGCTGATTATTTCACTGTATTTGTATTTGAAATTATATATATTTTTTTTAATTTTTTTGCTACAGGGTTTCGAACTCGGGTCCTAGTGCTTGGGAGGCAGGTGGCAGAACCACTGAGCTAAATCCCTGGCTTGTATTTGAAATTTTAAATCACCCCCAAACAATTGATTATATAAAATGTATTTCCAAACCCAGCATGTACATGTTATTTCTGAAAAAGTCAAAGTAATAAACTTATTTATTCTCATATTTCTTTCTGTAACTCATAGTCCATTTTCTTTCAGGAAAGGATTTAGGCTGAATGATTAGGAAAATATTACTATGGTCTATGAGCTTCTTCCTGGCAGTAAGTGCAAGTTCCTGTAATATACTTTTGCTATCAAAAATGGTAATTCCATTACACCACTTCTAGGAAAATGGTTCAAAGTAAAGAATTGTTAGGGTTATAGTAAGATGCTAAAAAATATATAAAAACAAAGATTGCTCCTTCTTCCAGAAATCCCTTGCTTCCTAAAATTTTTACTATAATAATTGGTTTCATGACCTCCTCACCTAATTCTAGATCAGCCTTTTAGGAATTTTGAAAATGCTGTTATTACAATAAATAATTATTTTGTAAATTTAAAATTATTTTGTTATCAATAAAAAGGAACAGTGCATTCCCTACTACCTCTTTCATCAGTCTGTACCTTTTTCTTAAGTCAAATTTTTTTTCTATTGCTAACAATGATCTCATTTCTGCTGAACTCTGATTACCTTGAATGTATAGTCTAACAGATTTATCTTAATAAAACTTTCAGTTTTCCACATACTCCCTTGCAGATGAGAGATCAATAAATGTTTCCTAGATAAGTGAGTGCATTTTTGTTGAACTTTAACCAGGCTATGGATTGTAAGAACATTAAATTTTTAGAGTAGGTTAATAAGTATTCTTAACCCAAAATTGAACAACTGCAGATAAACTATGCAAAATTTAAATATAATCATTGTTTTAAAAGTGAGTTAATGTAGGTTAATTTCCAAATCTACATAATTTTCAATAGGACCATTATACTGACAAAATCCTGGCAACACAAATTCTCATCATGAGCTGTATCATGTATTAAAAATAATTTCTTATATTTCAACTTATCATGTTAAAAATAAAGGCAGAGTCTAGTTTCCTATGCAATTACATAATTCAAATTGAAGGAAACATTTCTGCTTTTTTATATATTTTCCTATATTTCTTCATTATAACATAAGTTGAATAAAAATTCTATGAAAATGTGAGAATGTGTGCTCAACAACAAAGATACCAATTGAATAGTTATCTAGAAAAGAGTTTATTAAAATAAAATAATTAAATGGAAAATTGTGAATATTTTTAAAAAAGGAAATGATAATATTTTTTTAAAGTACTCTTGGGGACACAGGTATAGATGAGTGGTAGAGTGATTGCTTACCATATACAAGGCCACGGATTTGATCTCAAACATTCCCAGAGAAAAAACAAAGTACTCCCAGACACCCAGTTTATATAATATTATTATTTTTTTGTACCGGGGATCGAACTTGGGACCTTGTGCTTTTGAGGCAGGCAGCAGAACCACTGAGCTAAATCCCCAGCCCATGTGTTATCTTTTGAACATGCAAATGAAAAGACAGTGAGAATGTGCATAGTCTAGAGCTCACCATAATTGGTGAGCAAGGGTCCCCCATAGAAAATAGCTCATTGAAAGTAAGTTTCATGTGATATAAAAGGTGAAAGAAGAAAAGGTTTATTTAAAGGAAATGATTAGCACATCAATAGTGACTGATCATTGTTTAAGCTAGCCTGCACTAATTCATAATGTGTAATGAGATTTTCTGCTTCTTAGAATTCCTAGGAAAATTAAGCATTCCCAATATGTGCAATTGCTTCCATATCCTTTTCTAAAAGTAAGTATTTTGAAATAAATTATACATTTAAGAAGATAAAAAATCAAATTTCCAAGTGTTCCACTTTAGTCTTTATTTACATAGATGGTATTTAACCTGAATTTATACTTTTAGAGGTCAAACCCAATGACGACTTTTCTTTCACTTCCAAACTATATTTTCTACTTTTCCTTTTCTACTCAAGAAGAAAAAGAAATGCCTCTTAAATCATACCACAGTTAAATCTGACAGATAATCTGTTGCTTCTTAAATATACACAACCAAAGAGGTATGCACTCTGCTATTGTATTCTAGTTCACAGCTAGAATTATCCATCTTAAAATTATCCCAGATAAAGGAACTTCCGGGGTGGCTCAAGGGCTCAGATGGAAGATGCTCCTCAGCTACATGCTGTGATGCCCTTGCTTGATAATGATTTCAGAACTGAAAATGGAGTTAGGATGCCCTGTGCTTATCTGTGTAATTGGTAATTCTTCCTCATCAGCAAAAACCAGAGCTATAGCTTTTAGTTTCAAGAGTTTTGGACTCAAATTCCAGCAGGGGTTTTCCATGTACAAATTGCAAAACTACTCATTTGATTAAGAAGGCTAATTTTATGCTGCTGCTTGTTTTCCACATGGCACCTAACTGATTTTGGAGATACTTCTCTCTGGGTTCCTATGGGGAAATTTGAAGGTGCTAGATCAGCATTGGTCTGCAGAAGCACACAGTTTCTCATAGCTTCATTAACCTACTGGAAGTGGGCCTCATTTAGCATTACCCAGATGGTAAAATGGGTGCTGATTATCTGCTCTTTGGAAGCTGAATGTGTTAATGAGTCAGGCAACAGGTACTTCTCAAACTTTAGTGGACATAGGAAGCAGTTGGGAGCAATTTGAAATGCAGATTACATAACTCTATGTCCAAAGCATCTCACTCTCCAGATTTGGGTAAGAACCAGCATTTTTAAACAAGTACCCCTCATTCCTTTGCTGGCAGGCCTTTCCTAGAAACTGAAGAGTAGGTTAGATGGTCCCTCGATGCATCAAATGTTTTCTTCCAATCTCAAATGAGGCAAAGGTCTATGCTTCTCTAATGACTTCAGGTTGCTTAATGATCTAGTTCTTGTTGCTTCTCTGATTTCATCTCCCTCTTGTCACTCATTTTGCCCCAGCTACATTGGTCACTTTGCTTTTCCCCAAACCCATTAGGGATGCCCCTACCCTCGAAGCTCACCAATGGCTTCTCCTGATGTACAGTTCTTTCCTAACTGTCAGTATGACTAGATTGCTTATTTCCTGTAATCTACATCCTATGTCACTTTCCCAGTAAGAACGACCCTGGCCAACTGAAGTTGCAGTCTCTTTCCATAATTCTTCCCACTTTATTTTTTCTCCTGAGTTCTTATCTTGCTATTCTGATTTCTCTAATAAAAGACAAGCTAGACAAAGATTTGAGTTTTGTATGTTTTTGCTTTGTTCACCAAGACAGTGCCTGGAACATATATTACAGGTATTTCCTAAGTATTTATTGAACATATGAAATAATGATGAGAACTATATGGAGAGGTCTCATATTACAGTCTCCCACACACTTGAGTTGATTACATATAAACTCTATAGTCAGAAAATTATTCTTATAACAAATATGACTGGAACTTGCCACTTCAGCCATTTTAATAATGCCTTATCAAAAGCTCAAAAGGCAGCATACAAATGGCAACATGTTTTAGAGGACCAGTTAGGTAGAGTAGGCAGATATTTTGCTCATTTGGGCTGGGAACTATATACAGAAGCATTAATGTAGAATAACGCAAGCAAAACTATCTTTACAATGGGAAGCATTGGGTTCCAGTTCCAGTTCTGTCATTTTTTTCATCTACATTGTTTTGGTCACTTGAGGATTCAATTTTAAATGTACATCACTAACCACACTGTTGCATCTATTAAAAAAGATAATAGTAAATGTTTTTCCCACTCGGTAGCATTTTAAGAACATGAGAAAATCTTTGTATACCTACAAAGAAATGAGCTCATTCTTATCATCCTTCACATTCAATATTTTAATCTGATATGACGACTATCACAGTGGTGGCTCCTAATTGACAATGCCTCACTATGTCCATGAAGGACTCACATGACTCTTGGCCATATTAACAAGCATGATGCAAACAGAGGTCCGATAATCCTTTGTACACTGGATCTTACACTTTTAAAAGGCAGCTGCTATGTTGCAAAAAGGCTTGAGCTACATTTCTCACTCAAAAAGAACTGGATGGAAGATATACTGGTAAGTGAAGGGCTACTAAAGATATTCTCATTCCAGCTAAGTTTGCAGCTGAATGCAAGAGGGACTCAGGCATACCACATGGAGTAGCAGCACCTCTTAGCTGACACCAGGCAACCAAGTAATAAAGAGAAATAATAAATTAAGACCTAAATTTTGGAATGCATTGTAATATAGCAAGAGATAAATGAAACTGATCCATTTTTGAAAATGACATCAAAGCCCCAAAGAATGACTTCCATGACAGGAACTGAAGACACAGCATGAAACAGGAGACAAGATAAGAGGAAGAGAAGGATGGAAAGGCCTTTGAAAACTTCTGATAACATCATGTTCAACTATTCCAGAAACATAAATTACAGCTAGTACATAAGTTACTGCCTATTCTCATTAAAAAGAGCCCCAAATGGAGCCACTTTATTTAAATCACTATATAATTGTAATCTATATTGAATAGAGAGCAATAACAAAATATAGTACATAGAAACTTCTTATCAGCATTTTCTAAGACTTGCCAGATGAAAGTAGTCAACATATGACCGGAGCAGGTCTGAATCTTTACTCTGTAACTTAGAATAGTTATCCCTTGACAAGAGTCTACTGTTAATGATTAGGGATTCTAAAAGGGAGCAGGTTTGCTGGCAACTTACAGATTTACCAGTGGGGAATCTATACCTTGGAATAAGCCATATTGCTGAATTTCAGGTTTTAAAGACCTGTGAAGCTAAGTTCAGAATAATCAATGGTCAGGCACCTTTGGCTGTGATTCTAGCATTGTATAAGTACAGTCCTGTTTAGAAGCATTTTGTCATGCATTTTGAAAAAAGATGGAAGCAAGGCAGTACAGTTGTGAACGTACAGGCAGCCACAGAGCCTTTTATTATCATTCTGAGAGAAATGTGCTCAACTCAGAAAGAGCACTGACCCTTGTAAAAGAGATATTGCGAACCCTTTTTAGGAAGTTTCTGTGTCCTCTGAGTTGGCATTGTTGTTCAACACAATAGCTTTCACTTTCTAAGCAGTAAGGTGGGGAAGCTTTTCAATGTAAGGTAAAAGGTATCTTTTCTAGTACAAGTCAGTAACATGTTTTCATCTTTCTTGTAGTTTTTTTTAAACTGAGAAAAATGTTCAATGATACAGAAAACATGAATGAGTTTTCTTTTCCCAATTTGTGGTTTACATTCTAGTTATTGTTGAAGAATTCATGACCTTAAGGAATATTTTTTCATTGACTCTAGGGCAGGATGCCAAGCAAGATCTAGATCTTTCGTACTGACTTATATGTGTCAGAAGTGATCTCCCACAAAATTTCAAATGTATCAGAAAATTCATGTGCTAGTCCTGACACATTTGTGGTTGAAAAACAGAGGGACAGAGAGAGAAGACAACCTTGTGACTAGTAACTTCAATGAATTTGGTGAACAAAGAAAGAGTGTCAGAAAGTGTTAGAGTTTAAAAATGGTTTTTTTTAAGTAATTCATCCCACATAATGTGATCAAATGAAGACATTCTTATTATCTGAAGTCTATGTGTTATGGCTTGGGCCTAGATATCCCCCCAAATCCTCATGTAGTAATAGATTAGGCTTTTTCAGAGGTGGCTGAATCTAGAGTGTGCGATTGCTTCATGGTGTAATGCTAGGGTTAAGGGTGAGTGATTACTGAATCAGTCTACTGATTTGTTTGGCACTGCCCTAATCCCAGTAGACTAGATACAATATAAAGGACAGAAAAAGGGCTGTCTTGCCCCTTTTCTTGGAGCCAGCTGTCTATGGATTGAAACCTCTACAAACTGCAAACCAAATGAACCTTTCCTCCATTAACTTTGGGTGTCAAGTATTTTGTCTTAGCAACAAGAAAAGTAACTAAGACACTATGGGTGTCTCCAAATTATAATGCTGAAATACATGTACTGTCTGCACTGAGAGAGTAACTTCTATATTTGAAATGGTCATATCCTCCCTCTATATGTTGATCTCTAACTCTGTCTCCACATCTTTCCTCTCTTCTTCTCTAGCATTTAATTACACACTTTCCTGTAAGAAATATGTAATAAGTAGAAATAAAAAGTAATTGTTTCCTGAATAAATACAGGTCTTTAATATGTATATTAATATCTCTGAATCAGTTATGTCACACACAGGATTCTAATGCCTAATATAGTGATTACTATAACAATAATTTCTTTACATTGATAGACCCTCAGAAAATATACCTGATGCTTATGTAATGGATTCACCAGGAGGTACTAAATTTTCTTATATTCCAACCCACCTTTTCCAAAGCAAATGTAAACAATTTTATATAATGATAAATTTTATAGTACAATGAGCATTAATTGGGAATTGAGAGAATTGGCTTTGTTTTTCTGACTTGACCACTTATCGGTCTCATACTTAAAAATACAGGAGCATTAGAATCTAGTCTATCAAGTTTCGTTAGTTTTTTCCTTAAATTCTTTTATCGGTACATTTTAGCTATACAATACGTTTACAATTATCATTGGGTGCTTGTACCTGTACATGATGTATCTTGGTTCTTTTTTTTTCCCCCATTACCTGTGCACCCTTTACCCCCTCAACCCTTCCCTATTTATATAGGCTTCGTTTCCATTTTTTCCTTTACTCACAATTTTTCCTTTCCCTTCTTTCCTTTCCCCTTGCCCTCCCGCCACCCCTACCCACTTGGACCTTTTCTTCCTACTTCAAATTATCAATTATTTGTTTTAATCCTTTTAATCCTTAATTACTTTCCTTAGTTTTTGTGATGATTTAGTTAGATGATTAGAAATATGTTTTACAAAAGTACAATGTAATACATGAGTATGTGGCTTACTATTAGATGTTTTGCTTTTAGGAAGAATTGATCTACTATTTTTTATTTTCTATTTCAAGCTGTCTACATGCTGGCAATGCCTCTACCTCCCCACACAGTGAAATGTGTCCTTGGAGAGATCCTGTGGAAAAAGTTTCCTTGGCTAGTATACAGCAAAAAGAAAGAAAAGAACATTTTAAATGATTATATGTTTTACTATGCAATATCCAGTAGGTGGAGGCACCTGGTAGTGGAGAAGTCTGGAAGGAAACTCCTTATCATACTATACTTTTTGTTTACATTACTAAAAATAGCAGATGTAATATGCTAGGACATAGTGGAGCTAAATTTCTCTGGAAATTGTCAATCCATGTTTCCTATTCTAATTCAGCAAAGGACGGTCTCTAGATAAGAGAAGAGATTCTAATCATCAATAATAATTAGCAGTTATAGGGCTTCCCAAAATAACTTTGTAAATTGGGCCAATGTAGCTCTTACCTTGCGTGTAAATCATAAATTATTTCCTTTTTTGGAAGACTGAAACAGCTATCTAACGGTACTTCTACACCCAAATCTGAAGCAGCTGTTGAAGTAGGCCCAGAAAAAGAGAGTAGGGTAAATAAGACAGCCTGAAGTGGGCAGATACAGTAATATCCAGGGAAAGACATCTATTTAGATGGAAATAGAGTTTTGGACACATAAATATCATCTCTGCCTACATGTAAACTGCTTTGGAGATACTAGAGAGGAAAGAGGAAGAAGCAAAAGAAGAAAAAAAGGAGTTACATTTTTCAATAATGAGAAACTATTCACAGGCCAAAATTTGCTAAGTACAACACTGCTACAGGACATTCTGCTAAGAGAAGGTGTGATTCCGTGTTGGGGTTTATAAAACAAAGACAACACAGCAACGTTCCTGAGGATGCAAACCCACGCGGGGGTTTGGGGCCATGCTGTATGTGACAGGGACAAGAGCATCTTCCAAGACGGAGGGCAGTTTGACACAGAACAGGATTGTGCCTGTAGGAACCCTATAAGAAAATCTGAAAGTTATAGACACAGGAATCTGGCAGCCAGGAAAAATGTACTTCTTCTGATATAAGGATGTGGAAGAAATGTTTCCAAAATCTACAGACATCAGCTCAGAGAAATCGTTAGTTTAAGGACTTTGAACAACAACAAAAACAAGGATGATGACAGGAAAGACCCTTAAACAAACAAACAAAAATAAAGTGGATTAATGTTTGAACACCCAAAATATAAAATAACAGAAGAATAGCACCATGGTGCTTTTATTAGTAGCCTCAGGAAATATCTGCCTTTGGGTAATTTAAATCTTGCAGAGAAATAACCATAAAACAATGACAACAACAAAAACCTTGCACACTTTTCACAAAGTATATATATATATGGATATTTTCTTCTATTAAAAAAGAAAACCCTTAAAGGTGGAGAGTCCTGTGTTTCATGTACACCACTGTCAACTCGTCTGGCAGAGATGAGAAAGCTGACAGCCCTCTGGAGGGCTGCGTGCAGAAGCCTGGAACGGCAGAGACCTGATCCTGCATGTAATGAGACCAAACAGAGCTGGGAGAGAAACTGCGTGCAAGCCCCCTCAGACAAAGAATAAAGCAGCAGCTGCCTGCCTGTCATGCTTCAGCCTCCTCTGCATGGCCTTCCTTTTCAGCAACAGCAGGAGCAACATGCAAAGGCTGCCGTATGTTGCAGTTAGGTCAGAAGCCATCATGGCCACTGTGCAGATTTATTCATTTATTTCTTCATTTATGCAACATTTATCAAAAATTTGCCATTTTCCTGGTGCTGTGCAAAGCACGTGGATGCAGTGGTAAATAAGACCCACTTTCCACCAGGGAAGCCTTCAGAGTCTGGTGGGAAATGTGAAAATACAAACAAATAGCCATGTGTAAATGAGTAATGTGTGTACATTCCAAACCAGTTAAGATCTTCTCCTATCAACATTTTAATGCCAACAACAAACTATTCAGCTAAACATATACAACTTTCCGAGATTCTTTATCTTTAAGCTTGAGAAGATCTTATAATGATATGATTTTAGTCTTGTGCAAACAGTCTTTTTAAATTAAAAAGAGAATAGAAAGAGCTTTTGATTTACAAAATTTGTCCTAACTGGGGATTAATTGGAATCTTTGTCATATCTAAATCATATCTTAGTCATAGATCGATCTTTGTCAGGAAAATATATCTGGGGGTACCTGGCTTCGTCTTCTGCAGAAGGAGTGGATTTGCTTACCTATTCTTTTTTTTAAAATAACTTTATTATCAAACACACACGTACAAAAATTAAAACCATTCAAAGAAGAACAATGCAAGGGGGAAAAAAACTAAAATAATATTCAAATACAGCAGAACTCAACCAAAACAAAACTGAAAAGCACTGTTCTTTTGTAAGAATAGTAGAAGATTTAGCAGAACAAAGACATTGCTCATGACCACCCAGTGGGAAACAGTGAAATGTAAGTGTGTTTAAGTGGGCTTGGGAGGAGACTCAAGTGTTAAATCCTATAATTTTATTAAGAGGAATACCTGAGGAACTAGGGAGTTCTGGTTATATTCACATACTTGAAAATGTGAGGGACAAAGCACACATACTTTCTTTCCTTTTATTTAAAATCTAAAACATTTATAATTAACCATTCTATAAGGCACTCTGATTTTTTTAAAAAAATGTACTCATTGTAGTCGGCTGCAGTAGAGTTCATATTCAGATACAAAGAAGGATTTATTCTTTCAATATAAGTGGCAGTAGGGATAGCATTGGAAAATTGAGTTCTTTATTAACATTGCCATTTTTTAGAGTATTGCCAAATTCTCCAAAGGACAGTGTTAGTGGCATTCACACTCCGGGTCTCTAATTATGCCTCTTCAGTTCTCTGACTTCTCACATATTAGACCTTAATGTATAAAACTGAAAAATAACACGGACAGCATTTTCATTTAACATCTGGAAGCAGATGTCACATCAAGGCAAAAAAAGGACTAGTCTCACAATTTTGGCTAAAATTTGTAGGAAATTTGTAGTGTAAGTGAAACAAAACAAACTATGTATCACCAGTAGGTTGTATTCCTACTTTCATCGAGTTATTTAAGTTCTCATCCTTTGTTTTCCTAATCAGTAAAATGAGCATCAATGTATTTTAAAGAGATGTTTGGGGACAAATTTGAAACTCATGCATCATCTTTGTAACACTGGAGAATTGTGTGCACAATAGTGCATTCCATGTTTTAATGTGAATGTATAGCTACTATAGGTCACAGTGTAGATTGTGACTTGATAGGTCCCATATTCAGTATTTCTAGGCAATGGCAACATTGCTAACTGTACATCACATATGGAATAGTAAGGTTTGAACAAAAAACACACTTCCCAATTTTTAATTTCTAAAACTGTAGCAACAATCTTTTATGCCACATGCCCATTGACAATGTAAATGTGTGAGTGGTAGAGTGTAATCTACTTCTATATCACTTTAAATCTGCATAGACTTTATACCCTCTTTGCCACAGACTATCATGGAGCTGTTCTTTTGGGAGAAATGCAAGAATAGCACATTGGTATATGCAGGGTAGGAGACCTGAAGTAACCAAAGCCAATTCTGGAGTGGTAGGATTCAGTTTATAGAGAACCCCTGCAAGCATTTTTGTGGACAAAAATGATTTCTGACCAAACTTGTATTGTTAAAGATCAATTACTTTGCTGAGAATATATTGGTAGGAATTTAAGAACAGAGGTGGGATGATAATTTTGGAGATCACTGTCCAATGCAGGCAAGACAGTTTTGTGCATATAATTGTTAACACTAGTTCTAAAGATCTTTTGGTGATGATGAGTATCAGGAGAGTCAAAAATATCAGTAATAAAAATATTTATTATATTTATTATTTTCCCTTATGAGGCTAAAATATGGGAGGCTAAAAAATTAGGTAGGCAATCACTTGAACTCATGAATGTTACTATATGTGTGGGGGGTTTTAGGGGTCTTTGTAAATTCAATTCAGCGAAAGAGCTTCACATGGTAAACTACCCTGGAGCACAATTGCATGTATCCCCATAAAATAGAGACAGAGGGAAATTTTATGTACACATAGAAGTAAAGATAATGTGAAGACGGAGACAGAGATTAAAGTTACAAGGCTACAAGCCAAGGAATTCTGGCAGCCACCAGAAGCTGGAAGCCACAAGAAATAGATTCTCCTCTAGAGCTTTTGGAGGGAGTTTCCCCTTGCCAACCCTTGATTTGAGCCCAGTGATTCACATTTCACAGAGCCATAAAAGATTGCATATCATTTGTTTTAAGCCACCAGTGTGTAACACATTATAACAGAACCCAAAGAAAATTAATGCATGAGGAAATAAATCTTCCTTGAATCTCTCACAGCTCTTATAAAAAAGCCAGCCTTCTAAGATGTGGAAATGTATATAATAAAAAGATGGAGAATATTTGCCTTAATTTCCATAAAAAGTATTAGTTTTCACATACTGTAAAGACTATGTCTATAGTGATTTGTCAAGGTAATTGTTGTGTTGCAAAGGGTAACTAAACTTTATTTTCATCATCTTGAAAGTGCCCAGAATTTACAATTTGGACTAGGCCCCTGGGCTAAGCTCTGTAAAACCCAGGAGAACTGGAGCTTCATCAACCTACTTACATTTCAAAGATCTGATTTTATAGAGTAGGAAAAACTGATCAATGATTATCAATTGTTTCTGAAAAAGAACAATTGTGCTGGCACACAACTATGAAAGTAAATTGAAGAGGAAGACATTTCTAGTCCGTAAAACCCAGACATGAAAAGGTCATGAAGTGATCTGGCTGCTGCAGAACATACTTTGTTAGAGAAAGGACACATAATGCTCTGTTTTGTCTCTAAGGATAATAGGTTTTTCTCAGGAAGGGAAGGGGACAGCTGCCTCTCTTTGGTATATAAGTGGACAAAATCTACTTTGCTCTGTCCCATCTTCTCTTATGGAGTATTTTGGCACTTGTATAAGAGAATTTATCTGACTTGTTTTTGCATTTCTTCAGGGATAAGGATACAGCAAGAAGAGCCAAGTCCTAATTGTGTGTTAGCTATCTGTTACTGAGGTAAAATATCTGAGATATTCCACGTAAAAGGCGGAAAGGTTTATTTTGGTCCACAGTTTCAGAGGTTTCAATTTCTGGCCAGTTGCTCCACTGTTTTGGGGCTTGTGGCATGTTTGAGGCAGGACATTACGGTGGGGAGTACAAAGGTATTCACCCTACAAAAATTATTAGACTGACTATGCATATTCTTCTAGATGTGTGTTGAGATTCACAATAAAAAATCAAAAGAAACTATAGGAAAAGGATAATAGTAGTCACAAATTATTAATAATATCTAACTCGGGCCGGGGATTTAGCTCAGTGGTTCCACTGCCTGCCTCGAAAGCGCAAGGTCCCAAGTTCAATCACTGGCACCAAAAAAAAAAAATAATAATAATAATAATATCTAACTCAAATCATAGAATAATTGCCTTGAAAGCCATAAATTTCCTAAAGGTTTTAGGTATTAAACTTCAAAAGTAACTCTTTATTGCATAACATTTTTCTTTGCCTCTGTGGAACAACTGACCTATTATTTAATGTAATAAAAGAATGATACAATAACAGTGAAAAACCTTTTTTCTGTAATAGTTGTCAGAGAATAAATTCAAAGGACTACTCAGGTGGTATGAGAAAGCAGTTCACAGTTGGTAGGTTAGAAGTCGTAAATCAGATAGGGAAAGGTCCATCGAGCTGTGCAAGATAAAATACCCCTTGGCCCATGAACTCTTGGCACTGAACACCAACAGAAAGCTAGGCCTGCCATCTAATTTTTTCAGATGCACATTCAGCCAAATAATGAAATGCCAACCATATTAATGGGTTTACTAGAAAAGAGTTTAGAAAAGCTTCAAGTAAGAACTAAGCAAGATATTGGAGGACTAACATCATTTATATCAGAACCTTTATCTATACTAGTTTTGATCAATAGCTTATAGTTAAAAACCAATCAAACAAAAACCTTGCTAAACCACTAATGGTTCTTAGAGTAAAATTTGCATGGCTGGGGGATGATACAAAGAAGAGTAATAATACAGCTCAATGTTCCTCTATTGCAAGACAGATCTGCATTTCCAGACACATGTTGGGTATTTCAACTTGAATATATCATGCACAGGTAAAAATGTATATGCCCAGAAAGAATCTCGTATTCCTCTCCCAAACCAAAGTCTTTTTCTAACATCCTATCTCTATCATGGCACAATCTCCCTCTGAATTCCCAAAATAAATTAATCTGAATAAATCTTTCTTCATCCTCACTCACTCCGCATCTCCAGTCAGAAGCCAAACATGTTTGATTCTAAAACTTTTGAAACACCTCTTGCATCTGACCACTTAAGCAAATAAAACACTGCTTGGATCTATTTACTTCTTTCTGCTCCTGCTCTCTATATTCTAATTTAAGCTTGAATACTTCTTGTGTGGATTACCATAAATCTCCTAAGTCTCCCCAACACTATTCTAACTCCTCTTGCAAAACATTATTGTGTGGGAGACTGCAATATAGATTATGCCCCAAAGCAGGCTGTAAGCAGTGCAGGCTATAAAGAGTTAACTGCACAATTGGCTTGTTTAGGTAAATGAATCCAGCCAAAGCCTACATGCTGAAGTCAGAGTAACTCACAGCCAAATTTCATCCCACAGCTAAAACTTTTTTTAACTAGAAGAGCAATGTTCTAATTATAACTATATATTTTGTATATTCAGTTCCTAATTTGAGAATGCTTTGTCTTTTCCTTTAGGAGCCTTGTCTCCATCAGTTTCCATAGATACTGCAAGATTGCTCATCCTCACATGTAGTCCCACCCTTGCACGTAGCTCACCTTTACCCCAATTGATTACACCTTGGCCAGTTGCACCAGCATTTGTCATCTTGGTGCCCCACTTTCAGTCTCTCTTAGTTCTGTCCTTTAGTTTTTTTCTCAGGCCCATCTCTTACACTGAGCAGGAGACAGGAGCCTACTACAGAGATTTCTGGTAACCTTTCAGAGGTTTCCAGCATTATTGCATTACTGTTTTGCATACTTAGTAATTATGATATTTCTACTTCTCAAATATAACTACTATCTGTCCTTCAGTTGGCCACATGAACCCCTCCTACATATATGCCATATTTTATCATCTTGTCCCTTTGTTTCAGATGCTTTATCTTAGTGCTGCTCAAATTTAAATGTGCATAAAAATCCCACTGGGGATTAAACACAAATTTCTGGGTCCTAGCCTCAGAATTTCTAATTCTATAAATTATGGATCAACAACACAAAAATATGGTGTCCTGTCTATGAGGCAGAAAAAAAATGCTGCTGCTTGGTAAATAATGTCTGAAAGGACACAAGAACTCTGCCACAAATATCTACTGGCGCATCATTTGGCAAAGGTAATACAAAGTTGTTTTGGGTCAGAATCTGGTTGTCACTTTGCATGTGTCCCTCCTGTGTCAGAAGCAGTCATCTGGACTGCTTCTGTTCTGTCTGTTGGAACTAATTCCATATTTTGGGGCAAAATATTTAATATTTTGGCAATTCAATTACAGAATTTTATCCTGCAATGAGGGAAAATAAAAGGGGATACTATTTGCTGTCTAATTGTCATATATTAACTCTGTTTTCTTCTATTTAGAAAAAAGTGATCTTGAACACAAAGCCTGAAGATTTCATGGGAAATGGAGAGTAAAGTGGCAGGCAATAGGCATGCTGAAGTGTCCAGTAACTGTGTATTGCTGCCAAAAACCACTTGAACAAATATCAGATCCATCTGCCATCACTGGGGCTAACTTAACCCTTTACTTATTTTTCCACTTCTGCTTTTTGTGTTGTTGTTTTATTTTTGTTTCTAAAGTCACACAGTACTGTGGCAATGTTTACTGTTCATGTTTTTCTTCTTGCTCTCTTTGAGGAAATGGCATGGTTTCCTAGGAATGTGGTGGTGTGGGGATGACGAGTTCCATGTTAGATTTTCTGTTGCTTGTATCTAGCTGGTGAAATATTTTATCGCATTAGGCCTTTTAAGTTTCTGACTATCAAATGGAGGGATCTATTCTGTTTATCTTTGAGATTTCATAGATCTATTTCTGTCGTGACTACCGGAACCTCTGTAAGGTGATGTATCATTGTCTTGAAAGGGTCAATGCAACCTCTGAAAACCAGTTTTTACTTGAATCAGGAATAGCATGTTCTTATATTCAATATTACTAAAGTATATTTAGCTCAAAAACTACCATTTCTATTATTTGATCAGCTCTATATATCAGCATGACATTGCTGCTCAATGCATTTAAGTAGGACTCACAACTGCCAGTCAGCCACCTCACCAATTACACACATACAGTAGTCTACATTTCTTTCATTTTAAATAGCATTATTTTCATTGTCAGTATCCCATTAAGAGGTCATAGGAACTTTAGCAAAATGTGATTGAGTGTCAAATGGAATTTACAACAAAGCACAGTGGGATGTTTTAAATGTAATGCTAAAATAATAAGAAAAAGATAATTGACATGAAGAGATGAAACAACAAGATGGAAAATGTCCACACTGTGAACATACATGCTTGAATTCCGAGAGATAAAGGCTATTTTATTAGTTTCAACTTCTAAGTGAAACATTCATCCCTACCCATGGTCATCTACTTTAGTATTTGTTAAACTTTTATAGCATCCCGAAGGTAGGATAGAGTTAATGCCACACTAGGGCAATAAATATTTCTAAATAGATAAAGAAATTGATGTTGCTGAAGAACTTGTTTACAGTCATTCAAGAGACCCTCCTTTTTTCTTTCCCCCTTGGAAACCAACATCTGCTCTCTAGAGGTACTGGTATGCTTATAGAAAAAGGAGACATATGATCACGGTTATATATTCTGTGAGACAAGAAGACACTTAGTAAGTGACTTTATGCCTCTTATTATATTCAGCACAACACCTTAATCACAATATATTCAGGAAAAGTTTATAAATGAAAATTACTTCAATATTTTATTTATTCTGAAAATGATATCATAAATGACTAAAATTCTCCTCAGTTTTAAATTTCTGGTCAAGATTAAGGAATATCTGATTATTTTCCCAATTAACAATTAAAATTGACTATCATCAGGCAATGAAAGGCAGTGACCCATAAGAGATGGATCCTAAAATTGCTTCAGTTTACTGTTTGGGGTAAGTTCATAGGCTACAGTGTGGAAACAGAAAATCCAAATAGAATCAGTCACGTTGTGTTAAGCAGATCAAGCTACTTAAGATCCAAGAGAAGACAAGGTGGAAACAGTTCCTAGGTCTACACAGAGATGAGAGCTGCAAAAGGAGAAGCCAGAGAACTGCAGAAATTCAGTCTTCTTGAGAATGCTGATCAGTATAGAAACCATCCACAGTAAAGTAAAAAAAAAAAAAATTCAAATTTACCACAGAGATTTTCATATAAGCTCTGAATAATTCCCAATAGCCAGAACAGGAAGTTTCACAATTAAGAAGTATCAAATGACAAACAAAGAAAAAGTTATACCTCTGTATTGAGGAAAAATTAACACTAAGCTAAATACAGTTGCAGTCTGACCTAACCAATTCAAAAGCAAGACCAGAAAGTTACCCTACAAAAGCATCTTAGAAAAAAGTTTAAGAACACTTAATGGGAATGAAATTAATAGAACTCTCAACAAACAAAAACTCATTTAGGAACCTAAGTAAAATTAAGTAGAATATACAACCAACAGCAAAGGAGAAAATAAAGCAATCAAAATGGCACAGAAATGATACAGATAGTAGTAGTATTAAATAAAGGTACTAAAACAATTATTATGGTTTTATTTCATATGTTAAGAAGCAAGAGACATAGAATATGTATAAAATAAACACAAATGGAACTCATAGAAATAAAGTCAAAATACTGGAATTTAAAATCTATTGGATAAATGTATAGCAGACTATCATTGTAGAAAAAAGACTAGTTAATTTAAAGACAGAAATAAAAACTATCAAAAACAAAGATAAAATAATTAACAGAAGCAGAAATCATGAATGGATACACAAATGGGTACACAACCAGATCACACGCAGCTGGAGTTTATGAAAGAGAGGGAATAAAAAGGAGAAAGTAAAAATATTTTAAGATGTCATGACCAAATTTTTCCATAAAGCCACCAACCCAAAAATCACAATAAGCTTCCAGCAAAAGAAATACGAACTAAGCTATTCTGATATCAGACTCATAATTGAATTATTAAAATGAATAATACACAGAAATAGCCAGAGGAAAAAAAGACAAATTACATATATATACAGATAAGAATGACAGCACATTTTTTTTTTGTTGTTGGTAACAATATAAGAAGACAAGGAAGCAATGTTTTGAAAGTACTTAAAGAGAGGGGAAAAATTAAATCTGTCAAACTGAAGTTCTTTTCCTAGGGAGTAAGGCGAACCTTTCAAAAAATAAAAAAGAATAAGAAAATACATTTTTAGAAACACAAAATCTGAAAAAAATCAAAACCAGCAGAAGTGAACTATAACAAATGTTAAAGGAAGTCTTTTAACCAGATAAAACATAAAACAGAAGAACTAGTAACAACAAGAGAACCATATGGGAAAATATGTATGTATTTTTTTTCTTTTTATTAATATCTCTTTAAAAGGTAATCAAACATTTAAAGCAAAAATAATAACAATATACTGTGCATTTTATGCAGAAGTAAAATAGATAATAATAGCAGAAACTATAGGTTTTGGAATGAAAAATACCACCTACGAAGTAATAAAAAACTACTTAAGGTGGACTGAGATAAATGAAATGTATATACTAGAAATCCTAAATACACCACTAAAGAAAACAAAGAGTTAAAGCTAATAGTCAAAATAGGGTATAGAGTTATTAAAACACTCAGTTTATTTTAAAAAGATAGAAAAAGAACAAAAATGGAACAAAGAAACATGGAGAAAATAGAATAATACTATGAACATATTGAATTACTAAAATAATAGAAAGGTAGGAGGGCTACATTACTATTAATAATATTACTATTAATAATATGACTATGACAAAGTAGATCTCAGAGATTTCAGAACAAAAAATATTTTCGTAGGTAAAGAGCATATATCATAATTATGGGTCAGTTCTTAAAGAAGACATAATAATCCTAAACATTTATGTAACTATTATCAGCACCTCAAAAATTTTAAACAAAAACAAGTAAAACTAGAAGGACTGAAAATACCACCAATTATAGTTCAAAATTTTGATATCTATATCTCAATAATTGATAGAGTATGCAAAAAGAAGGCCAACACAAATAAGGAAGATTTTTACATTACCCATCAACTTCACCTAATACCAAGGAAAAATACCCTTTTTAGTACACACACTCTCCCCACCTGACAAAGCTACCAGTCCAGGGGTGGGTACCTTAAATTACTCAAACTGCTATAATCAAAGCTCTATATATTTTGAAATTGTAATTAAAGGAGAACACAATCTAAGGCTAAAATGCAGATCTCAGGATCACCCAGCACCCACATTATCCACGGGATCTAGAGATGTTTTGTTGGTGTTCTTTCTGATGCTTACTTGTATCTCTCCTTTTTCTGTCTTAGTTTTTAAACTCTTAATTGGCTTTGTAAAATATCCTGAACTGGTTTCTGCTGCAGGATGCTAGGGAAACACAGAAAGGCACACATAATTCAAATAGAAAGTCCAAATTTATTTATCTGATTTCTAAGATCCTGCCTGTTTGTTCATCCTTGTTCTTTCTCATGCTTGCCAATCTTTATGAGTCTGTAGACCAAGAAGTAGAGTATTTTTACCCTCCTAACTCACCTACCCGAGATTCCTCAGTCTTTCCCACATCCTCCTTCTGGCCCTGTTCAACTTCTGTCTTTTCAAACAAATCTCTCCAGATCAACCTCATTCTCCTAGATCATATTTTTTCAAATCCTGCAGATCTTTCCTGGTATTATGACGCTTGACCATTTTTCCCTTTCTACCTATACCTTCTTCGGTTTATGCCTTATTCCACAATTCAGACTGTAAATCCTTTAAAATATGCTTTTTGTCTTGAATATTCCAGGTTACCCCACATCCTCAAGCTCAGGAAAATCCTATTAATAATGCATATTACTTAAATAATGCTTAATGCTAAAATTCATCAGGAATTTGTGGATTGATTTAGGGAGCTGGACACTTATAATTTTATTTTTTATGAAAGAATACATTCTTATATCAAACTGGTTTGCAAATGAATGTTTGAAATCCTGTTCATTGTTATACTGGTGTTTGCTGTATCGATATATAAACCTGTTCATACACAAGAAGTTTGACTCTATAGTTTTACTCACAACAGGCATATTATATAATTACTAAAAGTTTACAGCTATTAGAACATACTATCTTTCTTTGAACTTCATATTTGCTGATAAGCGTGCATTTTAAAAATGAGTACCTTGCTTTTTGTTTTGTTTGCTTAATTAATTTTCCTAGATGCATTTTCATTCCCAGGTGCAAGAAAAGACAGTTAATGAATGCTATTAATAAATGAGAATATAAAATATTAATGTTTAACATGTTTTTCCCCTCAATAGTATAGAAAGATTTTCTCTAAGCATTTATTTTGGAATCCTGGTTGTAAATTCATTCTAATATGTTTAAAACTTAAAAAGCTATTGAAAGTACCTTAGTTATAGAAAAACATAGGCACAAAAAAATCATCAAACAAAATAGAGACAATTCCAGAATATCTAACCTATGACACTTTTCTATCCAAAACATGCACATGAATCTATTTTAGCACTGTTTCACTTCTAACATGTAACAAGCTATGTGTGGAGTTTAGCGGATCAAGCTATGATTTTGAACAGATTTTGGGGTAAGTTTCATCTATCATTTACTCTATTCCTGTATCAAAGCAATGCAAGATAGTTAATCTTTCTAAACCTATTTTTCTCTAGTGAAAAATATGAATGATGTCAGTCTACAAAGACAAAATTGTGGTAAAGATTATATAAGTTAAAATAGGTAAAATAACCACTGCATAGTAATTGTTCAGTGATATTTAGATGAAAACATTTTCAAGAAAAAAAGTAATGGTTTTCATTATTGTTTTAGTTGATGAGTAAATTAGACTCAGACTCTTTGTGTAGAACATAACAGCTTCATCAAAGAATATATTCCCAACATAATCAAATTGTTTTTCTTTTAAATATCTTTGAAGAATCTTTATTTTCTATTTTTAAAAACGGTGGTTTCATGTGATCCAGCATTGAAACTATTCATATATTAGGTTAACCTAACTAGTAATAAGATAAACAAAAGCAAATTTAAGCACTATTTCAGTCTTTTACTTCCATGATTCCAAATTATTTAGGCTTTTTTTTTTCAACTGAATTTTATAAATACATTGGCATTATGTAGGCAGGTACTCAAACTGTCTCCTTGGGCATAGTAACTTGGCATTTAAAAAAATAATTATTTTCTATTTCACTATAAAAGTCCGAATTTCTAGGAAAACATCCCTAATTTTTTTTCAGAACATGTGGCATTGTAATGTTTCCATTGGTCTAGAGTAGTGATGGCGAATCTTTTAGAGACCAGTGCCCAAACTGCAGCTCAAAACATTTTTTTTTGTAAACTGCCCACGCTTTGCAATTAAACCTGAATACTGAAGTTTTAGTTTAGAAAAAACAACTCATACATTAACATCTTTTGTCTTAAAAGAAAAACAACACAAATTTCATAGGTTCACCACCACAGGTCTAGAGCTTAAATGCCACTCGTGAAGATGATTCAAAAGCCAAGTATAATGAAAGGAGGTATTGGCTTTAAACAACTGGTAGAAAAGCATGGCAACAAGAGGATATTATACTGTTACTGTAAATTTCACTGACAGTAGTAGGCTGAAAGGGTTATGGAAAGAGAGAGGAGCTACACAATAACCAATGGCCAGAGTAATTAGCTGGGGTAATGAAGAGAGAGGAAAAGCTTGTTGGACACTGAGGCCCTGAACTGTCAGCATTATTGTTCTCTAGGGCTTTGGAAGAACAACGCTCTGCTGAGCCTTCGGTAATCACTATACATGACTACTCATGAAGAGAGTAATTAAGAAATGTCAGTGCTTCCTTGGAAAAAAAAAATTAGCACTCATACCACATGCACTGTTTCCCTGAAAGAAATACTTTTTTTGTTGTTGCTCTTCAGAAATACTAACAGAGCAGTATTTGTAATTCAAACAGTTCAAGACAGTGGGCTATGAATACCTTAACCAACGCTATGAAGTAATTGTTCCCTCCCCTGGCTCCTGTAACTTTTATATTCAAAGAAATACCTAGCTAGATAGAAATTTTCCTGAGAACTATATCCAGTGCTCACATTCTCTTGGATATTTTATGTCACATTGCAGATTTTATGTTTTTCATGGTACTTAACATTACCAATATGTATTCATGAATTTACCACTTCATTAGATTTTAAGCCTCAAAAAGGTGGAGACATTGTCCTTCTCGTTCATCATTGTAATACTGTCTCCTGAAAGAGTATCAGGCAGTAATGATTGCTGAATAAATATTTCTTAAATTCAAATAATTCAAGAATAATGTTTTATTTAGGAAAGTATAATATGAAAGCTCACACATGCTCAAGAGTCTAGATCTCAGTTTAAAGTGATAGATTTTCTTTAAAAATAAAAGTACCAGTATAAAATCACATTCAACCATTATAAAATATTGCAAATATTTTTGCTTCTTTTTAATAGACTGAATTTATGAAACAACCTACTTGAAACTTATTGATAAAAAGAAATCAAACTATGTAAATGAATCATAATTTCTACCAAAGATGTTTGGCCTTATCTTGCAAATAAAAACTTATCAAATTCTTTCTTACAAAGGTAGACTCTGACAGAAATTGAAGGCATTGAAGATCTGAATGGTGAGAACACCAATCCTATACTAATGAGGCTAATCAAATGCAACACTTTTCTCCCATTCCTCTCCAACTTATTTACTCTACTCTTTGAATTAAGCAGTTATGTCTATATGGCTAATTGTTGCTTTGATTCTCCAATTTGCTCTTTAATCAGATTCCATTAGAGGTAAATATTTACCGATTTTGTGGCTGGAAAGAAATAAAAGCTAATCTTTTGAACTTTCCAGGTAGAATAGAAAGTATTTCAATATAGGAAAAATACGTTCATCACTATGAATGAACAAGGCATTTTATTAGTTTGAAATTTTATTTGAGAAAATAATTGTAAATGATTTCTGAGTTAAGATCCTTTTCGAAACAGCTGACTAATTTTCATGTATTATTTCTTTAAGAAAAAAATGTATGGCTATATTGTTTTCTAGTGGAAATTATTCATAAACTACCATAAAAACAGTATAACCCAGTGGCAATGAGCTGAATGTTAGAAGTCAAAATATGTCTCAGGTTGAATCTCTGGTCAGTTACTTAACAGTTATACAACTTTGGGCAAGTGGTTTAATCTCTTTGTGACTCAGTTCCTCAACTGTAGATTTGGTACAGTAAAACTAACCTGAAAGCATTGTTGAGATTATATGGTAGAAAGCCTTGAATAATACTAAATGCTAGCTTTCACTGATTCTATTTTAAAACGAGATGTTTCTTACTTGCCTTGAGACCTATATTTATTTTATATTTATTAGCCATTTTCAATATATCCAACAACCTATCAATCAATATAAAATGTCCGCATTACTTACGTAATTGAAGATAAAAGTGAATATGAAAACTTATTGATTTATATTTTGGCTGCATTCATAGTATTAAGAACTGTATGGGTTACTGAGGTACGCTGTTACACAAAAATACAATTAACCCCGGGGCTCATGGAAGTTACTGTTTATGCAATAATACTTTTAAAATGCATACACACATATGATATTATAACAAATAGCATATGAAATGAGTTACATGGTACTAATGTATTCATGCGTTCATTCGCTTATTTAGCAAGTATATTTTAAGGACTGACTGTGTTGTTAAAACCAAGAGATAAAAATAGTGATCAAACTATAGAAGGTCTTGGCTTTAAAGACCTCATAGTGCATGGAAAAACTATGTAACGTAGATTATCAAGAAGATAGAATCTATCTGGCTGCTATGGTTTAAATTTGTCCCTTGGAGCACTGATTCCCCGTCGTCAGTGTGACAGCATTAACAGGTGGGGCTTTAAGGGGTGATTGGCTACTGAAGCTCCTCCTTTGTGGATGAAGTTAAGGCCTTATAAAAACAGAATCCATAGTGTTTGGTTCCCTAGTTATTCTGCTACCTCTTCCCCCGTTACCTTCTACTATGTGAGGATGAAGTAGTAAGAACCTCACCAAATACTGGCACTTTGACTTTGGACTTCTCAGACTCCAGAATGGTGAGAAATAAACTTCTATTCATTATAAATCACCCAATGTGATACTGCAACACAGACTGAGACAGTGGTACAACTTCCTATATCTTGAAGAAATAAAATTTGGTCTGGCTCTTGATGTAATTTCAGTTTTAAAATCTGAAAAACTATCACTTTGGATGAATATTTTCTTTAATTATATAATTCTAGCGCCCTTCATCAAAACAGTTTTTAACATACTGATGTTCATTTAAGCCACTGATGACTGCCCCACCAGACAGCATGGGACAGTCATGATGTCCGATCCCATTGTGAATGTGTTAAACCCTTAGGAATTATCAGTTCTGAGTGAAAATAAACTTGTCTTTGCTTTATCCTGAAGACAGTGCCAGACATTGGGCTGATAGTCAAAAATATATTAGTAGAAATCACAGTTATTATAATGAAAATTATTGATATTACTATAATTAAAAAGTCAACTTTATATCACATTATTGCAATCCTTTTATCCACCAGAATTTTCCAGTTTATAGGAATTTCCTCTAAGGAAAATTCCCCTACATCCAATCTTGTCAGCCTTTAATGTTATACTCCTCACTAAAAGTGAAGTTGTCATTTACCTACGACATTACTTGAGGGGTGGGAAGACATACATATAAATGAAAAATAACTCACTGGCTACCTCAGTGCTGTTTCATATTACTAACATAACTTAAACATTTTTTTGTGCATGATAACTGGGACAAAGTTTCTATATTCTAGGGAACTGGAAACTGCTCCCTTTTACTTGAATTTCCGGGATTAAATAACATGATTCTTTAAACACTTTCTTCTGACCCTCTAATTTTCCTCTGTTTTCCCCTTGCATTTTCCTTTGTAGCTTTCAACCCTTCTCTTAAACCTCTCCCTTAAGTTACTGTAGGTTGGCACTGAGGCACTTCCTGTTCCATCTCTAACTGAGGCTGTCTAGTCCCACAGTTTTTGCCATCTCTATGATTATGGCTCTTAGGTGCTCACCAAGACCACAGAAGAGAGAAATGGGAGAAAAATCCAGCTCTAGTGGCCTGCCTGATATTTCTACATGGATGTCTTACAGTCATCTCAACATTCACATGGTAAAAACTGATTATTTTATTTTGCCAAATCCCCAAATCCACTCATTTTCCAGGTTTATTTCCCCATTTTAATAAATGGCAACTATATCCAACTACATCTGACACATGATATACTCTGTCACATCAGAAATGGATTCTTCCTTTTCCTATATCCCCCCACATCCAATCTTGTCAGCTTTGACTCAATAATATATTTCTAAACTGTAAATCCCTTTACTCCTATCTAGTGTTCAGTTCAGACTAAGCTACTCTCATCTCTTTTGTGGAGTACACGATAATCTCCCAACTCTTGCTTCATCCAATCTTTTCATCATACAGTAATCAGCCTAATCATTTCCTTTTAAAAGTAAATTTAATATGTTGACCCCATGCTTAAAATACTTCCAGAATTTAGATTTCTTGGAAATATTTTAGATTTGATTTCACAGCTCATGAAATGATCTGGCTTCTTCTTCCTTCAGTCTCACATGAAGCTACTCTGTAATTGCTAACTAGATTCCCTTTAGGTTGACTTCCCCTCACATTTCTCTTTCTCTCATATATGCCCATTCTTCAATTTCAGCAAACTGCGACTCATCTTTCAGATTCATTCCTTGATGAATAAATAATTATTCCATCTCTGTATAAAATGAAACTCATGAGTCCTTCTTTCACAGCATTTAGCCTACATAAATAAGTTATACTTTTATCCATTTGTTCCTCAGAACCCTATTTGGACACTAGACAATAAACTGATGGAACTGGGTGGTTATTTGATTCCTGTTGAATGTCAGTACCTATCAAGGTATTTCATTTGAAACATAAATTTAATAACCAAATGACTGATTTAACAAGCTAATTAGATTATCTAATTCACCTGCTTTAAATCTTGGTCAGGCTGAAGGAAGACTGTCAGAAATTACATAGGGATGAAGAGGTGGGTCCATGTTGGAGTACCACCATCAACTCAAAGAAATGAATAAGCCCACATCTTATGGTTTGTGAGGTGAGGGTGTAGAGAACAATGAAAAAGAGGCATCAAAGTATCCTGAAAACACTTTCCATTTTTTCCCCTCTGTTCCTCCCTTACAGTTTTGCACCCCAATAATAATGCACAAGGGAAAATATGTTCTATAATGCACAAGGGAAAAAAGAGCCACCTTTATGTAAATGAGTTGCTTAATCTACTAAACATTATGAGATAGTCAGATGCAAGAGTAGATTATTTTTAACCACAGTTATGTGTAGATTTAAAAACAAGAAACTCTATTGTGATTTGGGAATTGTTCATTTATGATGTGCTTTGGAAAGATGAGGCTCCTCAGGGTTAAATCCATATTCTCCATAAGCCCTGCTGGGATTCTAATATGATGCTGTCTATTTCAAGATCTCCTGTGGAATTTGTGAAGTCTCCTAAATCATCAAGTGATAATGTTTATACATGTAGGACATAAAGTATTCACACAAAAGGAAAGATTTATCAAAGACCGATTCTGGAGAAGTGATCATGACAATTTACTGAAAATTTGTTGTAGGGGATATTTTTTCAAATCATTTAGCATAAAACAAAACCATGGAAATGGACAAAGTATCAAAACTGATTTAGTATAATCAGATTGTTTTACAGATGAAGAAATAAGGCCTAGAAAGATGAAGTGACAGAATCAGAGCACCACTGGATTGGAAACAATTATTTCCTGCCTGAAACTGAGGATTTTTCGATTGTGTAGATGTCAAAAAGGCATCACAATTTATTTCAATAAAACTCAATATTTATTAAAAATGTTCTTAAAATGGATAGTTATTCATTTAATAAATATGTAGGGTATCAATTTATTATATTTTGGAACCCCACTGTAAATATAAAAGTATATATCATCCATTATTAAATAAATCATACCTACTGTGCTAAAGAAACTGTTAGATTGTATTTACTTCACATTATAAGTAATAGAGAGTGAAACTTTTAGGAATCATAACTATAAATTTAAAATAAAATTAGAGTTTAATATTGTGTGGAATAAATCAGACATAAAAGCTTAAATATCATGATTTCTTTTATATGTGAAATCCAAAATATCAATAAAGAGCAAAATAAAAGATAATAGGAATCAGGGAGATAAATCTTTTTCAAAAGGAAAGGAGTCCAAGATAGAGAGAGGGTACAAAGGAGGGAGGGCAAGGGGATGAAAAACAAATGAAGATGTGTTATGTACATGTAGCAACTCCACACAATGAATGCAATCAGATGTGCTGCAAACATATTAATAAAAGTAAAAATCAAAAAAGAAAGTGGATTTTCAAACTATAGTGCGTTGTCAAAATAATCAGAAAGGTCAATGAAAACATTTAAAATGTTAATTATTTACAGAAACATCGTTTTTGTTTCATTTTCATTCCCCTGTATCATTTCTCTTTAGTAATGGATGCACAAAGTAGGAATTTCATAAATACGCAACAATAATGACAATATTAAAGCCTAGGGATTCAGAGCTTGAGGTAGGAACAAGTGCAGACTATTTTACTATAAAATTGTAATTATTGTTGGTACTTGGGATTCTCCATTATCTATTTCATCAAGAATATGAAGATATCCATCACACAGTGGCTAATGAAGCATATGTCAGAGTAAACCACAGTGAAGTCATATAAATTCACCTTTAAAAAAGAAAAAAAAACATTAAGCAAGTAAGGCTTGATTGTAACTGAGTAGGGTATATTATATTATAATAGCTAACAAAAATTGTTATTCACAGATTAGACTGCTCTGGCAACCTAGATAAAGTGAAGTTCCAATAAAAAGATTAGTTGTTCCACCTGAGTACCTTCAAGAGAAGAGGAAGTGTTTGATAGGGTAATAAATTCAGTTATTTTGATTTTTGTGGAAGATAATCTTAACTGTCATTGACCATAAAGACTGCTGGGGCAGTGATTAGATCATGGATCAGTGGCCTTAACCTACTCATGGGTGTGTTAACCCTCTGATGCTCCTGGGAGAACGTGCTGCTAAGAGCTGGGGACCAGCTGGAGGAGGATCAATAGGGGATGTCTTGGGAGAGTGAGTCTCTCTCTGGTGCTGTGGCCCTGTGTTCTGCATCCCAAGGGCAATGTAGTGAGCAGCTTTGCTCCACCATGCCCTTCTGCCATGATGTTTGTTTTGTAATCAGCTGGCCAAGTACTAAAACATCTGAAACCATGAGCCAAATACACCACTTCCTCATTTTAATTGTGTATGTCAGGAAGTTGGAGCCACAAATGAGAAAGCTATCAAATACAGTTCTACTGGGATTACTCAGACTTCAAATTTATACAGAATGAGGTTCAAATCCTGCCTTTGTTGCTTCCAGTAAAACACTGAACAAAGTACTGCTGTTAGGAGTTTAATTTTTTTAATCTATAAAAGTAAATTAATAATGTTTATGGTGATGATCAAATGAGATAATATAATCATATGTATCACTAAGAATTTATTATATAAAACTATATAACATAAATATATGAATAGCATAAATATATAAATATAACAGAAATTATATAACATAAATTTATTAAAATCTAGATTCAAAATTAGATTACCAGACCTCAGAGACTACCCTGTTAACTGCCATCTGTACTGCCCATCAATATCTTGAAACACAATTACTGACATGGGGGAAACACTGAATAATCAATACCCTTTACTAGTAATAATAAAATTAGAAAGAAAAACAAGTTCTTATAACCAGATTACCTAGTTATTTAACATATCCAACTGGTTTCTTGGGCTCTGATCCTTGTTGGTTGAGGATGATTTTAGTTTTAAAAAAACCACATTTTATGTTTATTTCCAGTCAGAGAAATTGCCAGTCACACAGACTCTGGTACTCTAGGCTTCCTGAGATAAGGTTTTATAAATTATTAATGGACATTCAGGTTTTACATATCATTAGACACCTTGATTAACATGTCTGCCCTGAAGAGTTGGAGTTACCCTTGTGAGGACCAGATTCTGGATAATGAATGTCAAACCATGAGGTCATCTGAGAAGATATCAACTAGCTTACCACTGTGCTCATTTGGACCCCTTTTTGCTTCATGTATCTATAGCCACATAATCTGAACTTCCCTCTCAATTATTTATTACCTAGTTCTCATATCTTTATACTTCTAACTTTTTTAAGGCAAATGCTTAATTCATTTTCCCTTTTAGAAAGCTAATTGGGGACAAAAACTATTTAATGTAATATATCGAAGAGACAATAATAAAATATATTATTTATATCACCCCATTCCTTTGTTTAACCTTATAATGTTGCAATTAACATTTGGTCTGGCTAAATTTACTACTCACAATAAAAGGAGAAAAAAGTCATTATTAAAATTCTGTAAAGAAATAATTTTTCTTTAGTATAAAATGAAAAAAAGTTGGGGATTCTGAGCAACTAAAACACAATCAGCATTCAAACTTAAAATAAAAATGCACTTGCTTAGAAGTTTAAGGTTATTTCATCTACTCAATCAATTCCCTTTATGTAATCATAGAAAGTCAGTATTTTACAGGTGGTTTGGCACATACCTTGTATATCTTTGCCATCATTATAGTCAATTCTTAGGATAAAATAGTTATAGAGAAAAGCTCTCTAATTTAAAAGTTAAACACTATCACATAGCTTTAAAAAATCTGAGGTATTTTTGACTATACAATTTCTGTAACCCAAAGGTTTGCAAAATCTGGTCTCTGGATTGCATCAGAGTCTTCTCTAAATTTGATAGAAATATAAACCCATTGGCCTCATTCCTACCCATGATGTACTGATAGAGGAGATTTTTGAAAATAAAGGTCCTTTGTTTATAGTATTTGCTGCTATTGATACTGTAAATTCTCCAAACCTGGATGTTTTCATGTTACCAATCCTATTCCCCTCAACACAGTGTTGGGAGCAAAAGTATAATCAGAATATGTAAACTGATTAAGAAATATCTTCACACATAAACATCTACAGAGTCAGAAACACAAACAGTGGAATCTATAAATGTGTTTTTATAAACCCCATCAATGAACTGGATATGTGCCAGAGTTAGAGTCACTGTCTGAAATCTATCTTCTCTATTTTTAACCATATACTTCTCAAATGATCTTATTTACTCGTGCAATTTTATTTACCATGTGTAATCCAGTGACCAATAACTTACGATAACCAGCCCAGACAATATCCACTTTGATATGTCCATCCAGTTTAATGTTCTGATGACACCTCAAATACCATATATCCAATACTGAGCTACACATGATCCACTGCAAACCTCTTGCTGTTTTAGGGTTCTTGTATTGCTAAAAGGTACAATCATTCATCTAGTCACTCACGCCAGAATTCAGGACTCATTCTTTATATGTCCTGCCTTTTCACCCTCATACTTATTTAGTCTCTAAGAAGTCAAGTGAAACGAGGCATTGTAATGCATATCTGCAATCCCTGCTCTCTGGGAGCCTGAGGCAGAAGGCTCACAATTTAGAGTTCAGCCAGGGCAACTCAGCAACATAGCATTCCTGAGATGAGGAAGAGCTTCTTTTACTTCTCAGCAAGTAGATACTATTTCTACCATGAAGTCTACTATTTACTCAGACTGCCGGACTTCCTTAGAAATCTGATAGCACAATGTACACTTCCAATGCAGCACATTCCCAATGGGGATTAAATATTTGTGCAAAAATATGTTTAGAGTATTTTCCACCATTGTTTTATAGTTCTAGATTTCACATTTCATCTATACCTACACATGTGACTGGAATTCCAAAAATATATGTTCAATATCATGTTTAGCACAATAAAATTTAATTAAGAAAAACTGATAATAAAAATACATTAAATTATATAACATGAAACATGCTAAACACAAAACCATAATTTCTTTTACATTTGACTTGTGTTCCTGTGTTGTAAAGGAATTTGGAGGGGGTTTTTGTTCAATGTCAAGGATACATGTTTTCAAAGTTTATCTTTGCATATTTCCTTTTAGAGCATTTTAGACAAATGTATTAAAATACAATCTTAGAAATACAAAAACTTAATTTCTGTTAATTTCAAAATCATCAAGTATCAATGGATTTAATTCAAATTTATTTGTATATTTCCTTAATTTAATGAAATTTTTTAGATATATCTACATGTCAGAAGGCTATAAAATTCTTAATTAGTATTAAGCATTGAGTAATACTATTTAACAATGAGTAATAATAATATTAGAGTGCGTGCATATATGTAATACTTATATATGTGTGATCTTTGTATAGGTGTATAGGAAATTGTATGTATACATGTATATTCATATTGTTTCTGAAAAAAGGAAAAGTAATGCTCTTATTGCATTTGTGACTTTCCTGTGTTGAATATTAGAAATACCGTTAATAATCATTAAAAGATTTTACTTGGCTTGAAACAAATCAGATTGATGTTCTAATGCCAGAGCAATGAGCATGCCTACTAAACAAAAGCTCATTTCTTAAAAACCTGAAAGTTTATAAAATACAGCCTCATCCCTTCCCCTTGTCTTGGCCCTGATCTGATAGCCTTGCTCCATCCATAACACAGTTTTAGGCAGCTGCTCTCCAGGACTCTGCTCCTTGAAAATATGTTTTGAGGAATTTCTACATTAAAAGACCTTTCAGAAATAATTACCTACTTGTCATCTAATGATTCTCTGAAATTCTGAAAGTTACCTGCAAGACTCATGTAGAAGGTGTTTATTGTTTTCAATCATTTGTTTAGGTGAGCTGCAGCACTTTTGAGTGACAGCTTCAAACTGCAATGTTGTTGAACGGGCTGCATTCGGAGGGGCAGCTGATCATCTGATAGTCATCTCATGCACACCAGGATTCTCAATGTACATCGTTGGGAATTACTTTAGAAAACAAATCATGTTTTCTAACTAGGAACATGCCAAAATTTATGGCATTTCTTAAAACAGCAGATGAAACATTCTAAAGCACTGAGATATAGCTAGTTTTATAGAATTTATAAAAATATCACCTTTCCTTAAAAAACATGACTGTGTCAATTAGGGTATGTTCTTGAATAAAGGATAATATCCTAGAACTTGATATGGAAGATCTGGACTATGAAGTAATATTAGAAAAATACGGGAAAAACTAATCAAAGGAAATACAATTAAATATAATATATTTATAGAAACTACATTTTTTTCAATTAGGAATAATAAGCACTAGGAAACCTGATATTGGAGGCAAAAGGATGGGTATATAATACAATAATAAGTTAGAGATTATACTTAATACTGAAAATTTTTAAAAAGTAAATGTTTAAGCCGTGTTACCTAGAGAAATGGCATCAAAACAACTGCTAAAGATACACTGAATATAATTGAAAATATTATTTTTGTAATGACCAATGAGTGAGAACATAATAATCAGTCTTTTGTGGGGAATAACTACTTGTACTATAAGAGAGCTGTTCATAATAAATTTGTGTATACATTTGTAAAGAAAAGCTTTATTTCATTTTTCTCCTATTTGCAACATCAATGGTTCTTCACATATTCATTACTGTGACAACAGGTTCAATTTGCAATTAACCATCTGCATAAATAGCATTAACCTTCCTGTATCTTCATAATATCACTGTTATACATTGTCTGATATTTAAATCTAAGTAATATAAGCTAGGGACAAACTACATTGTCATCTCTAGGAGGTATACATCAGTCCACTTCAGGGACCAACCAAAATAGATCATCACAAGAAAATGGACAATAACACTGAAATAATTTTCATTAAAGTGGATTAGGTATTTCTAAAACTAATCAGAAAAAAGAAACTACTCTGCAAGCAGTTAGCAAGAATAGATTTTAATTAACATACTAAAATGATAAGTGTTATCTTTATAAATTTATATAGTACTTTACTTACACCATCTACAAATTTTATATTCACAACACCATTTATCTCTTGAAGAGTAACCTATGTAATGTGCTGAAAATACAATCTTATCTCTTCTACTGGACCCATTAATAGCAATGACATAGCTCATTTTCTCCCTTTTGCATTGGGGAGGCTTGCTGGGCAAGCACTCTACTACTGACCTATATCCTCAGTTCTTTACAAAAATTTGTATTTTCTTCAGACAGTTTCTCACTAAAATACCAAGACTGTACCTTCAATTTGTAATCCTTCTGCCTCAGCCTCCTAAGCAGTTGGGAATACAGACATAACCACAATACCCAACTATTTATTCCTTTTTGGGAATTTTAATCAGCTCAGCTTCTCTCTCACTTTCTACACAGCTCTTTCTTAGTGTCTTTGTTGGCTTATCCTTATCCCTCCAGTATCCTAATTTGGCATATTTTTATTTTTCACTCCTTTTAAAAAATCTAAAGTCACTCTCAATGTGACTAACTTTGCACAGTTCCCAGGTTTTATTGGAAAAAACTCCCTAACTTGGAGTATTTAGATTTTTCTCCTCCCCACTTTTGTCTACAGTCACAGCTTACCTGATTTATACTGTTTCCAGATTTTAAATATCACCTTCATACCTATGATTCATAAAACTATAGCCTCTGTCTGGGCTGCTTCCACCAATTCCAGACCCCTTTATCTAACTGCCTTATTGGCATTTCCATTTGAGACTTGTAAAAGTTATGTGTGCCCATGATAGTCTCCTCCAAGTTCAGCTATGTACCAGTCCTCTGCCTGTTACTAGCAATACTATTCCTCTAGCTCTTCAGGTCATAACCATTGACATAATACTTGAAAACTCCCTTTCTCTAGCATCGCATACTCACTTGTCACATTTATCCTCAAAACTTCATCCAAATGATGACTATTTTTTAATATCCTTATAATTAGCACCCTAACTGAAGCTACCATGTCAGTTCTCACCTTGACTGTTTGAATACTGGTTCTCACTCTTTAATCTTGCCTGCCTTCCCCATGATCTAATCTCAATGCATAAACCAAAGGCGGGGGGGGGGTGGACAGGGATATATGTTTAGTTCAAGGAAAGAAAAATTAACAGGAGGTGCTATAAGTTATGCAATATGAGATGCATATTAAAGGGATGCTGGATAACATATTTAATGAAGGCATAAAGTTCTGATGAGGGAAAATATGGGTATCATGGAAAATCCATATATTTACAAAAGTAAATAAAATATACCATGCTACTCACACTGAATACATGTCTGGGTCTAAAAGACAGAATAATGTAAAGTTGCTTAATTTTTCACAGCTATTTTGATCTATCTGGAAAAGGCAGGCAGGGAAAAACTTCACAGCCAATACATTCACATTGTTTGGAAGCAGAATGAAGCATGTAGGATGGAAGAAACATTATGAGCACAGATCTGTCAGTAGCTCACCTGTGGGTGACTGCACTACGCACTATCACCAAGACATCTGCCTGTACAAAGACTGTGTCACCAGCAGATTTCTCAACACAAACCCTCAAATCAAGGAGAGCCTGGAGTGAAGTATTTCATGCCCTAAAAGAAAAAAACTTCCAACCTAGACTGTTGTATCCAGCAAAATTATCTTTCAAAATCGATGGGGAAATTAGATACTTCCATGACAAAGAACACCTGAGAAATTTCATGAACACCAAACCAGCACTCCAAACAATTTTAAGCAATATCCTAGAAAAAGACAATGAAGGTCACAACTCCATGAGGCCCAGCAGAGACAAGGCACCACGCAAGGTAAGACACTAAAGCAAAAGGAGGGAAAATAAGAAAAGCGCCAACAACAGTAAAACATCATGACAAGGATGAGTCAATATCTGTCAATTATAACTATTAATGTTAATAGCCTCAATTCACCAATCAAAAAAAATAGACTGGTAGAATGGATTAAGAAGCAAAACCCAGCAATATGCTGTATACAAGAAACACACCTAACTCAAAAGGAAATCCATAGACTGAAAGTAAAAGGATGGAAAACAGTTCTCCGCACAACAGGAACCCAGAAAAAAGCAGGCATAGCAATATTATTTGCAGACAAAGTAGATTTCAAACCAAAACTAATTAAGAGAGACAAAGATGGTCACTACATCCTTGTGAAAGGAACAATCCAAGAGGAAGAGATGACAATCCTAAATATATATTCCCCAAATACGAATGCCCCCAACTATACAAAACAAATATTAATGGACACGAAAAACCAAATAAGCACTAATACAATTGTAGTGGGGGACCTCAACACCCCTCTATCACAAATAGACAGATCAACTAGGAAAAAAATTAACAATGAAATTCTAGAACTAAACGAGGCTACTGAACAAATGGACTTAGTAGATATTTACAGAGTGTTCCACCCCACAAAATCAGAATACATATTCTTTTCAGCTGCACATGGGTCATTCTCCAAAATAGATCACATGCTAGCTCATAGGACATATCTAAGTAAATGTAAAAGAATCAAAGTTATCCCCTGTATATTATCAGACCATAGTGCAATACAATTAGAGATCAATAACATAAGAAACCGCAAAACACCCACAAACACATAGAAATTGAACAACACCCTCCTGAACAACCAATGGGTCACAGAGGAAATTAAAGAAGAAATTAGACAGTTTCTACAAGTAAATGAAAATGCCAGTACAACATACAGGAATCTGTGGGACACAATGAAAGCAGTTCTATGCGGGAAATTCATAGCAGCGAATGCCCATATTAGGACAACAGAGAGAACTCAGTTAAATAACTTAGTGCAGAACCTCAAGCACCTAGAAAAAGAAGAGCATAACAAACCCAAAGCTTGTACAAGAGAGGAAATGATAAAGATCCGAGTAGAAATCAATGCAATTGAGACTAAGAGAATGATACAAAAAATCAATGAATCAGAGTTGGTTTTTTGAAAGAATAAATAAAATTGATAAACCTTTAGCCAACCTTATCAAAAGAAAGGAAAGAAAAGGCTCAAATACATGCAATTAAGAATGAAAAAGGCAAAGCCATAACAAATCCAGCAGAAATCCAGAGCATCATCAATACCTACTTTGAGAATTTATACTCTAATAAAATGGAAAACACAGAAGAAATGGACAGATTCCTAGATACATATTAATTGAAGTTTTTTTCTTTTAGGGCTTGAAATACTTCACTCCAGGCTCTCCTTGATTTGAGGGTTTGTGTTGAGAAATCTGCCGGCGACACAGTCTTTGTACAGTTAAATGAAGAAGGTATAGAAATTTTAAACACCCCAATTACAATGAGTGAAATTGAAAATGTAATAAAAAACTTACCAACAAAAAAAGCCCAGGTTGGGGCCGGGGATTTAGCTCAGTGGTTTTGCCGCCTGCTGTGCAAGGGCAAGGACTCGAGTTCGATCCCCGGTACCAAAAAAAAAACAAAAAAAACAAAACTGCCCAGGTCCAGATGGTTTCACTGCTGAATTCTACAAGACATTTAAAGAAGAACTATCACCACTACTGTTTAAATTCATCAAGGAAACTGAAAGGGAACCAAGGCTTCTAAATTCATTCCTGGAAGCAAGTGTTACTTTGATTCCAAAACCAGGGAAAGACCCAACCCAAAAAGAGAACTACAGACCAATCTCCCTAATGAACATAGATGCAAAAATCCTCAACAAGATACTGGCAAACAGAATACAGAGGGTCATCAAGAAGATCATACACCCTGACCAAGTCAGATTTATCCCAGGGATGCAAGGATGGCTCAACATCCATAAATCAATAAATGTAATACACTATATTAACAGACTCAAGGATAAAAACCACATGATCATCTCAATAGTTGCAGAAAAAGCATTTGACAAAATTCAACACCCATTCGTGATAAAAACCCTACAGAAAATTGGAATAGGAGGTCTTTATCTGAACCTGATTAAGGCTATCTATGAAAAACCAACAGCCAACATCATACTAAATGGTCAAAAACTGAAAACTTTCACACTAAAATCAGGAACAAGATGAGGATGCCCACTATCACCACTCCTGTTCAATATTGTTCTGGAAACATTAGCCACAGCAATTAGACAAGAGAAAGAAATAAAAGGAATAAAGATAGGAAAGGAAGAAGTGAAACTGTCATTATTTGCTGATGATATGATACTTTACATAGAAGACCCAAAAAACTCAGTCAAAAATCTTCTAGACCTAATTGACAGATTCAGTAGAGTAGCTGGATACAAGGTTAACACTCAAAAAAATACAATAGCCTTTTTATATGCAAATAGACCCATTAAGAGAGGAATTTGGGAAATATTTCCTTTTACAATAGCATCTAAAAAAATGAAATATCTAGGAATCAACCTAACAAAGGAAGCAAAAGACCTCTACACAGACAACTACAGTACTCTGAAGGAGATTGAAGAGGATATAAGAAAATGGAAAGATATCCTTTGTTCCTGGGTGGGAAGAACCAATATAGTGAAAATGGCCATATTTCCACAACTACTATATAGATTCAATGCAATGCCAATTGAAATTCCAACAATATGCTTCAGAGAACTAGAGAAAACAATCCAAAAATTGATTTGGAAACAGAAGAAACCTAGAATAGCAAAAGCAATTCTAGGCAACAGAGACATGGCTGGGGGCATCACAATCCCCAACTTGAAACTATACTACAAAGCTACTGTGATTAAAAACAGCATGATGCTGGCAAAGAAACAGACCCAAAGATCAGTGGAATAGATTAGAAGATGTAGAAACAACTCCAGACATACTCAGTCACCTCATCTTTGACAAAGGAGCCAACCACCCTCATTGGAGGAAAGATAGCCTATTTAATAAATGGTGTTGGAAAAACTGGATTTCAACCTGTCAGAAATTAAAACTAGATCCATACCTATCACCTCTCACTAAACTAAGATCGAAGTGGATTAAAGATCTAAATATTAAGTCAGAAACCCTAAACCTTCTGGAAGATAAGTTAGGTAGAACTCTTGATGACATTGGCATAGGAAAAGACTTTATGAACAAATCTTCAGTAACATGGGAGCTAGCACAAAGAATCAACAACTGGGATCTCATCATATTAAAAAGCTTCTGCATTGCAAGGGAAACTACCAACAGAGCTAAGAGACAATCTACAATGTGGGAAGAATATTTAGCAGCTGTAACTCAGACAAAGGTCTACTATCAAGAATATATAAAGAACTGAAAAAAATCAGACCTCCCAAATTCAAAGACCCAATTCAAAATTGGGCAACCAAAATGAACAGACATTTCTCAGACCAAGAAGTAAAAACAGCAAGTAAATATATGAAAAACTGTTGAACATCACTGGTCATTCGAGAGATGCAGATGAAAACAACACTGAGATTCCACCTCACCCCACAAAGAATGGCTGGTATCAAGAAATTAACCAATAACAAATGCTGGCGGGGGTGTGGAGAGAAAGGAACCCTTCTCCATTGTTGGTGGGAGTGTAGATTGGTGCAACCACTGTGGAAATCAGTATGGCGATACCTCAAAGAACTAGGGCTAGAGGTCCCATTTGACCCAGCTATTCCTGTACTGGGAATCTTCCCTAAAGGATTAAAAGAATCATACCACAGCGATATATGTGCACCTATGTTTATAGTGGCACAATTTGTAATAGCTAAAGCTTGGAAACAGCCCAAATGCCCATTGACTGGAAACTGGATAAAGAAGATGTGGTTTTTTTATAAAATGGAGTACTACTCAGCCATAAAGAATGAGAAACTAGAGACATTTATAGCTAAATGGATGCATATTGAGGCCATACTCTTAAGTGAAATAAATAGGACACACATGTGTAAATACCAAATAGTTTCTCTAGTGTGAGAAATTGACAGTGTAAATAAGGATGAAAATGATTAAAATGAATAATTGATAATTTGAAATAAGAAAATTTCCAAGGGTTTGGGGATGATGGAAGGGAAAGGGGAAAGGGGAGAAAGGAAAGAACAAAATTATAAGAAAAAAAAATGGAATCAAACTCTATGTAGATAGGGAAGGGTGGAGGGGGTGAAGGGTGCACAGGTAATGGGAGAAAAAACAAAAACTAAGATGCATCATATTCTGGTACAAACACACAATGATAAATGTAAATGTATTTTATACCTAAAATGTACCAATAAATATATATATATATATTAAAAAAAAAAGACTGTGTTGCTTCCCTATATCGAGCACCACATCAAACCATACTCATTCCCTTAGTGAGAGACATGTGTTTCTCTCCTTGTTCTTCACAATCTATGTGGTCTCTTTAAAAATATGTTGGCTACTGGCAAACCAGGAACTTGTAGAACTGTTTGTACTCTGGCTAGTGGTAAAGATTTCAGCATGTCCTCTCATTGGGTAAAATGGGTGGGTACCCACTCTAGGTCCTCAGCTACCCCAAGGACATGGAATTGGAAATAGTACGCAGGAAGAATTATTTTTTTTATTTCACTGTAGTGAGACTAATTCTTATTTTGTGTTTGGTGGATTAATGTTGTATAAAGAAAGCATTAATGTATAAATATAACACTAATAAATATTATTGGGAGAAACTCTTCACAATTATTTCTAAATATCACCACTTCCAGTTTATTCTGCAAATTTCACATTCGCCTTATGGTGCTATTAAATAATCGTTATGTTACATAAGTGGATTTTTAACAGGACACTTTTTCAAAAATAATAAATAATAACAATTGACTCCATAGTAGAAATTTCAATTCTTCATCAAATACCTGTGCTCATATTTTCCAAATTGCTCACCAGAAATGTGAGCTATTCCTAAAATGTGGCCATTCCTCTAATACTCCTTTTCATGTAGTTACATTAACATTACAGTTGACAAAGTACTTTGCATAGGGCAGTCTAGATACCCTCAGAGTAAAAGACAGAACCAAAAAATGTGCAAGTGAAACTGATAGATACTTCACAGAAGAGGTACAAATGGTCAATAAATACATGAGGAAATGCTCATCACTAGCCATTAGAGAAATGCAAATTAAAACACTAAGATTCAACTTTACCCAAGAAAGAATGGATATCATTAAGAAATCAAATAATAACAAATGCTAGAAAGGATGTGAGGAAAGGAATCCTTCTAAATTGTAGGTGGGAATTTAAACTAGTACTACTACTATGGAAATCAATATGGAGATACCTCAAAAAACTAAAAATATGAATTCCATTTGACCCAGCTATTCCTTTTCTAGGTATGTTCCCCAAAGAGTTAAAAACATTGCATTGCAGTGACACATGCATACCCATGTTTGTAGCAGAAAAAATCATCATGGCTGTATTATGGAAGCAGTCTATATATCCATCAATAGATGAATTGATAAAGAAAATGTAGTTCTACACACAATGGAATACTACTTTTCCATAAAGATGTTAAACTTGAGTCATTTATATGAAACTGAATGCACCTTGAGACCATAATGTTAAGTGAAACAAATCAGATACATAATCTTAAATATTTCATGATTTCTTTTCTATGAGAAAGCCAAAATATAAATAAAGCAGTGTAAAAGATACATAATGGAAATAGGGCAACAGATCTATGTCAAAGGGGAAGGAGATGAAGAGATGAAGGGCATGGGGAGGAAGGGGAAGGAAAAGGGATAAAAAGGGAATTAGGATGTGTCACGCATGTGTACCAACTCCCCAGCAAGAAATGTAAACATCATATATTCCAAGCATGTACTAATAAAAATAAACAAAATTTTAAAAATAAGTCTGAGATGCAAGTTAAGAAGCCTTGTAATATGAGTAAAGTTTCCACCTACATAAGAAATGACATTAGTGAACATTATCAGAGGCAAAGTACTAGACTGAATGCAGACACTAACACAGCACAACTGCTGGTACCGTCTCAGGCACACAGATGAGGAAACACAAAGGGATTGACCAACAGTGCATGATGATGTGGGGCTTCCCTGTGTAGGCTCCGTGGAAACAGTTGCCTCACCTGGTACATTCTCCTTTTTTAACTGTTGCACTAACACAGTGCCTAGCTCTGGTGAACCCTGCTATAAGATTTTGCTGAATGGTGGAATGAAGAAGTAGATAGTAACCTCATTTCATCTTTCCTTCCATCTGCAAAGCTCCTACTATCTGCCAGAATCTGGGCCAGTTTACTTCTACACTTAACCTCCAATAGTATGGATGCAGTACCACTTTAGAGATGTGGAATTGTGACTCAACAGCAGAGAGAAGCTGATTATTTTATAGCTGGAAAGGAATCTATCTGGTGCCTGGGATCAACAGAATGTGTAAGTTACAGGAAAGAACACTATCATGTGTTCATGTTTTCATGAACACTGAATTTTCCCAGCAATTTTGCTTTTCTCTTTCTAGGTAAACACATCCAAAAAGGTTCTAGTTCTGAGACTACATAAACCATTCCCAACCCAAGACAGTACAAACATTAATTAGGTTTTCAGGAAAGTTTTGTTAGTTTTATCTTCAATGTTTCATCACAAGGAATATTGTAGGAATATATGATATTTCTAAGGGTGGGGGCACAGTGACTATCCTGCATATGGACAACAAAAGAGCACTAAAACAATACATAATGATATATTTACACATGAGTGCTTGTGAAGCCTACTTTCTCCAGCTGAACATAACAACCAAACATATGAAAGTGTCAAGTGAGGCTGACAGACATGAAATGGGACTTTGAAAATATTTAGAGTTAATTTTCTATACCTGCTTGTGGTACAGTCTGCCCTGACCGTTTTTTAAGTTCTATAATCATAATTTTATTCAAAATTTCTTTCTCATTTATAGCCATTTAAGAGGGTATAATTTAAGCCACATTACTTATTCAACTTTTTGACATAGTATTTCCATTGCTATATGAATGGCAGCAGATATTTTAAAAATTCTCACTGCTTTTCTTCTAGAGTAGCAATTTAGCAGAACTCTAGATAATAGTCTAAAGCCTATTTTGTGAAAAAAATGGATCATTTGATTGAAAACTGACTTATTTGCCAGAATAAGGATGGTTTATTTAAATATTCATTTATTAATAGGTTTAATTATATAAAAATATAGACCAGTTCATTAAAAACTAAAGTTCATTAAAAAATAAATATGGACCAGTTCATTAAAAACTATCAACTAAAGTCACTTTCCATTCTAGTCAAATGATCAAACTGCTCTTCATCATTGTTAATTCATCATTTAATTATAAAGCACATGATTTTCTTAAGTCACTTTTTAATATTTTTTAATTTTTCATTAAGTTTATTGGTACATTTTATGTATAAAATAGTTACATACCTCGTTGTGAATCTTGTACCTTTATATGATGTATCTTAGTTCTTATTTTTTCCCCATTTCCCTGCCCTCCCTTCACCCCCTCTGCCAGTCCCTATTTACAAAGACTTTGTTTCCATTTTTTCCTTTTCTCATATTTTTTCTTTTCTCCTCTTTCCTTTCCCCTACCCTTCCCACTTCCCCTATTCCTTTAAACCTTTACTTCCTATTTCACATTATCAATTATATTTCTTAGGTCATTTTTAAGAAATGGAAAATAAACAGGCATAATTGTTCAGAATAAGAAAGCATAAAAATTATGCTTCTTTTAATACTGTATTTTATAAGAATATTATGGTTAATATTTCTAAATTATATGGCTTAGTGTTTTCCTCAAGATTTTTGAAAGCTAAATTTCAAGCACGGAGTTTGCAGAAATCTCCCACTGTGAACATTGGTTTGCTGGGTCATTCTAATTATTTTATTTTATTTTTTAAAGTGACTACTTTGGTGTAATAAGATTAGCATTAATGAAATTAAAGGTTGTGACTGAATAACTGTAATAGTCTAACATTTAGAAAATAAACACTTTTTCTTTTGTCTACAAGTTTATTTTCTCTCATTATTTTAATTAGGTTTGACATGTATATTTCATTGGAAGACCACTATCTGTTCATAACGTGCAGTTCCATTAATTTATAAGAGGTTGCTTATAGAAAATAAATAAATAATAAACATCCTCTACAAGATAGAAGAGAAGAATTTATAACTCATTTGTAAAAGAATTTATTAAAAACAACCTTACCTCAAAGAAGGAAAATTCATAAAATAAATAGCATAAATCAAAACATCCTATTGTTTATTCTGCTTTTTATGAAACAATAGATATTGTGGTTTTATAATCCTTCTAGTTCTCTTTATATCTTTGTATTGATTTCCGCGCTTAATTACTTATATGCATATATAGTATTATATCATTCTAACAATACCAAGCAATAATCATAATTCATATAACCCCAGTTCTCCTCCCCAAATCATTTAGCTTGTTTTCTTTTAATCATGCTATTTCAATTCTTTTTTAAAATGTATTTTACATCTTTCATTATTAAACATAATATACAATATATGACCTACCAATTTATGTTGCTAATTCAGGGCCATCTTTATAAACATCTATTACTTTACTCTACTACAATAAAGCAATGCCTTGAGGGGTTTAAATAGTGCGGGGCCACATTAAATATCTCAGAGCATTATTTAACCACTTGGCTACTTTTATTGCTTTCCCATATTCTTCCTTTACTTGAAGCGTGAAATGAGTCAAACTTCTGTTAATACTGACAACCTTTAGATACCTTTTTCTGTTTAAAGCTGAACAAATGAGTTTCAAATGTTGAAACTTTGGGGTAATGTGGAAAGGTACTTGGAAAGATTTTAGGGACCAAAAAATGACTTTAGGGAAAATGTATTAATTTATGTGTTCTTCATATCAGTCCCCATAACTTCAAATGACATATATGAGCTATGTAACACCAATAGTCTTGAGAGCTTGCACATGCTCATACCATGCTCATACCATGCTCATGCCTCTGACAGACAAATTTGTGATACCATTCAATAGTAAAAAGGAAAATTTTGCTTTCTATAACCTACACTCAGATAAAGACATTCTAACAGCTCATATTTTGAGCAGAAAACAGTTATTGTAGCTGGCTCAAAGTTATTTATTATTTCATAATGATTCATATTCATTATTTCATAATGATGAGTCAACCTCATCAAAATATAAGCTCATCAATTATTTATAAGTACACTTAATTAATAAAACTACACAGTAGAGCAATTTACTATTTTAAAGGTGCATTTTTATGGAACCAAGCAAAATATTTACAAGCCTGAGTACACTATGGAGTGCAGATCTCTCAGTACAACATGAAAGTGCAACACCTGTACATGTATAGCTTTACTCAATTTTGTGATGTTCCTTATGCCCGGAACCCACAATTAGATCATCATAAAAACTTAAAAATTTAAATATGAGGTATTTATATTGACTGGAACAATCTTTGATAGCTCACTTATATTTCTATAACCTATGAAAAATCTTTAGCTTTACAGATGCTTTTCCTAGAATTTCTGAATTTTTTCAGCATATTTCTGAGATTTTTATTGAGTAAGAAGGGTATGGTGCAGTTTGTCCTATAGATCGCTTACACTAAAAGTTTCATTGTAATAAATTCTGGCTCAATATTTACTTTTCCTTGAAGATATCATTCAAAATACCTAACATTCAAGGATCTGTTTCATATATGCTGTAATACTGAAATTGGAAAATGTTTTCAATTAAACAGTATCTCTGAGAGGCTCTGTGATTATTAAAAGTCATTTTATAGTTTTCTATTTATTTCATCAGTTCAGCATTGTGTTATTTTTCCAATAACCATCTATTGCCTCAGTAGCTTGTCATTTTCCCTGAGAAATTACCAAGATCAGAACTGCTAATAATATTTTCTTACTTTATAAGAGAAAATGACAATCTATTTTCACTTTGTCCTGATATAGCTTTATGTATTGTTATAGTCATTAATATTTTGAAGGAACATTCCAGTTATTTTAAGATAACAGTGTAAAATACATAAATCCATGATTTAAACTTTAAACTTTAATGTTAAAATATGAAGGGACAAAAATGAAGAAAAAGAAAAAAGGAACAGAGGGATCAGAATGCATATTAGATTAAGTACTACAAATTTTATAAGCCTCAAATTAACTATCCAATTAATGTATTAGATTAAACATTCAATGGCTAGTGTTCCACTGTTGTAATACTCATAACAGTGAGACATAACGAAATTTGAAATTTTTTCTTCTAAAAATGCTTATTCCTTGAATTTTTTAGGTAACATATATGAATTTCATGCAAAAATTCAAAATATTGCAATCTTTGGTGTACATGGGTTAAAAATATCTACTTGAAACCATACCTAAATAAAATACATTATATTTCAAATGAGATATTTAAAATTTTCTTAAGTGCTGGGCATATAACTTTTTGTAGTCCCAACATTATCTAACATTGTATTTTGTATATGGTAGAAGCTTGGAAAAATATATTAGGCTAATTATAAATGCTGTGACTCAATGGCAATGTCAAGGTTTAAGTTATTATAATTGTGTTAAACAACATGATTATGTGCATGTTCTTGAATAAACAGAGAGAAAAACTACAAAAAAACAGCACTGATAGATGAAAACTTAACATAAAAATGAAAATGGACCATGACCATTATTGAAAAATAATGATTTAATGGAAAATTCCTATGATCTTATACTCCAATAAAGCAAAACTTGAGCTGTATCAGCCCTAATAAGAAATGACAAACCTTGAAAAGCTATCTATAAATTTTCTTTAAACCAGTGTGCTTTTCAGATAAGTAAAATTGTTTTACATTGTTGCCAACTTCTATAAATGTCAGTTCAATTTCAGAATCTATTGTTTAATTGTGATCATATCAAAGAACAATCCTTTCTAGAGAGGAAAAGTATTGAGAAAAATGAAAAGATTATGTTAATAAAGCCAATATATCTTGTTGCCACGGTAATTTTGAAACTAAAATATTCAGAAAAGTCTTTTTTTCCCCTATGCCATTGTTTTGTTAGAAACTGGTTAGTTGATTACCAGGTCATAGAACCATAATCCTTTAAACTGGTGTCATCTGAAAGATGGAATATACGAGTTCCATGGAACAATAAAGAAACTTCATAAAATACTAGCTTAACTTGAAAATTACTTTTATGACAAAACATTATGCTCTTGAAATGCAAAATGTGAAGAAATTTTTAGAGAAAAATAGAAACAACCCATTTTGAACTTTGGCGAGCTGTTTTGGTTTACAATCAAAGAACTAGACTGCAATCATTTGTCTTCCACTGTAAGATAGAAATTTGAATATAAAATAAAATTACCCATCCTAGCTGTAAATCATAAACATATGACTTTGTCTTTTTTCATTGATAACATCTTAAATCTTATTCCATCATGCTTGAAGAGGTTTTATGTTTGGAATAAACATCCAGAGTTTGAGTCCTTTCAAAAGAGCACTGACTTCTAAGGTGAAAGAATCTCTTTATTATTCCAAAGAACAGGTAGAAAAGAAAATCTTCAAAATCATTTATCTACAGAGGATATTTACAAATTTTATTAGAAAATGCTACTTTCTCTGACAAGTGAACAAACCAAGTTAAAATTTTAAAAACACACCTACATTTGAAACTACCACTGAACATACAGTGCATACATCCATTCTAATCACTGAAAACTTGCAACTTTTTTAATAATAGGCAAAAAAAGTCTGCTCATTTTCAAAGAGTACTATTCCTTTAAATTTTAACAAAAAGTTAACCTCAAAGTACAGTTCTTTAAAAGGTTATTTTGTTCCTGGTATGAGCATTCCCAGCAGGTTATCCATTGCCATGTTTGGGGATTTGCATAATAACACAACTAAACACCTGACCCATCTCTGCGTGTAGAAATTAATAACAAAGATCTTTCTCCCCTTCTAGGTGTCCATTGCCATAGTTACCTCACAAGACCTGAAAATATGCTTAACTAAAGGAAGTCAGATAGAAATTAATCGTTGACTGGAAAATAAGTTTTCATGATGAGGTCAGGCTTTTGTTTCTGGGTCAGAATGAAACATTACACAGAGTTCTGTTTTGAGCAGAATGATTGCCTCTGGTTGGAGATTGGACTCTTAGGGTCTTATATAAAACGCTGGCATGCTTCAGTGTAAAGGGATGGTTGCTTTATGCATTTGTTTCCCAAGCCCTGGAATGGTGAGCCCTGACAATGGATTTTCAGTAAGAGAGTGGTGGAAACAAATCAGAGATCAGTTTTATGGGAATAAATCACTAGTTAGGAGATACTAGGGATGGAACATTCCTTTACAGCAATGAAGGATTTAAGAAAAATTATATGGAGATGGGAAGGATTCAAATCTATGAACCCTTTCCTTACGAAGAAAAAAAATCAAACGTAGGAAGGGCAAAATTGAGATAAATAACAGTCATTTGCTTTATATGTTTGTGAAAGAAATAACTAGAAAAGTCTCAGTCCTGTTGAGTTTACAGAGAAAGGCATCTTGATGCATGTCTGAGATAGAAAATGATACCAACATAGTGTCAAAGAATATTATAATATATATTCAAGAGTTTAAAAATATTAAAATATTTGACTCAATAATTCCCCTGAGAAAAACCTTTCCCAAAGAAATAACCAGAAATTTGTATAAAGAAATATGCATAGACACACAAGTAATGGGGAAAAAACAAGAACCAAGGTACATTATGTACAGGTACAAGCACCCAATGATAAATGTAAATGTATTGCATACCTAAAATGTACCAATAAAAGAATTTAAGCAAAAAATAAAAGATACTGTACCATTCTTCTCAAGGTCTTGAAGTTCAAAGTATGTCAAAATGCACTAGTAAGTGTGGGAAGTGTGGGAAGTTGGGAACTTGATGAAAAAGCTAGTTGTTGATATTTCTCATCTTTCCTCAGATCTGAATATATATCTTTTAAGTTAAAAAAATGCATAGAAATGCATGTTCTATTTTGACCAATAACTCATTCATGATATTGAAAAATGTGAAGCATGAATCTCTAAGTTTTTACAACTAGGTAAGGTATGACAGATGCAAATTATTGAAAACACCTTTTACTGAGACATATTATATTCAGTGAAAAAGCAGAAAATTATAGTATATAATTATGTAACATGTTTTGTGATATACTTGAAGTCTTTATAAGAATATGCTTGTTTTTTATCAACACAGGTTCTAGGTCTTATATAATTTTCTTATAAATTTCCTCTCAGGTGCTTTAAAATTCCCTGGACATCAATTATACAGTATTTCCTGTTCACAAGATTAAACAATAGTATTATAAGACTATTCCTAGAAGAAAATGTCAATGGTTAACCATGCCATTTTCATGCGGAATACTTGTAAATTATAATCCTCAACATTTTATTTTAAGATCTTTCCCTTTCTCTTTATGAAATCCTCCATAATTTAGCTGAGACTAGTCCGCATGATTCAGATCTATTAGGGTTCCCCACAGAGAACTCTGTCCTGCAAGATTTAACAGCTTTAAGTTTGGGGACAAAGTGGGAGATAAGGTGATACTTTTTATCAAAACTTTTCAAACCCAGGCAAAGAAACCAAGGTAGCCCCTAGATTGGGAGAGTGATAGAGCTTTGGCAGTTACCCAGTTCTCATCTATTCCTTATTAGCCCCTAACAGTGAACAATCACTATATTCTCAGACCAATAAAGATGTGATGATGATAACAGCTACCATTTGTTTGAGGATTGCATGCAAATATGAAACCCGTCTCAGGTTTTTTGTTTGTTTGTTTTGTAATCCTGAAACTGATACTGATGTCTCAATAAAATGGAAAGAATCAAAGTGTGGTCATCTGAGTAAGGTAACTTCAATTCTGCCAGATTGTAAAGCCATGGTTTAATATATGATTGGTGTTTTATGTCTTTCCATATTTCCCAAGTTTTCTAAAGTGAGTACAGGACAAGAAATAAAGTTCTGAGTACATTCAAGAAAAAAATGCTTAAAGAAGTTGCCAATTCCCAAATAGAATGATGATTTTACAGAAATTTTTAGTACATGGAGGTTTTGTGTTGACTAATGAAATTGTTAATTCACTCATTAAACATACATTTAATACATATTTCAAATGTTTTAATCTCTGCATTAAAAACTGAATATGAAAAATATATACTGCTCTTATTTCCAATCAACCTTAGTTTAGCATGAAGCCATAACAAATTATTACAAGTGTTTATAGGAGCTTTGATAGAGAAATATGTACAATTTCCAGGAGAGAAAGAAAAATGAATTGATTTCTAGCCAGTGCATACGGGGAAGGCTTCATACGGCAAGTGAGAGTTGACTGATTCTGAAAAAATCAAAAAGCTGTTGCCGCATGGGGCCAAAAATCAGGGGGAGTTTCAGGCAAAAAGAGTCATCCTCAACACAGACAAGAGGCACACTGACTTGAAGACTGATTGGCACTTTCTCAAGGCCTGGAAATTGGAGGGTTCAGGAGAAGCCAGGTGTCAAGGAAATCGAGAGAAAAGAAGATTCTGAAAGGTCTCGCACACTGTCTAGGGAGTCTGGGGCTTACCATGCAATCAGTTCATTAAAAGGTGTGAACTGGAAATGTTAGGGAACCAAGTGGTTCATTGTTATATGAGTACTGCAAAGAGGTCGTGGTATAGAAGTGCAAAGGAGGAAAAGCTATAGGTCTTGGAAATTGCCCAGATATTGGATGAAGAGAAAGTTCATGATTAATATTAGATTTCTTTTTTTGTATATGCTTTTATTGGTACATTTTAGGTGTACAATATAATGACATTTATCACTGGAAATTTGCACCTTTACATACTTTTTTTGTTCTTATTTTTTCCCCTTCCCCTGCCCTCCCTTCAACCCCTCCATCCCTCCCTATTTACAAAGACCTTGTTTCCTTTTTTTCATTTTCATTTGCATGTTCGTGTAGATCTGAGCAGGTTGCAAGCTAACTCTGAAGACACACATATCTCTACTATTGCACAGGGTTACGGTGAACATAACCGTATGGCAAGGGAAAGAACAATTAGATCAGTGCTGGTCACCACACTAAGGTATGATCCTGGATACCTCTACTGTGTCATGCATTTCCCCTTCACTGGTGGCTTGTGAAGTGCTCTGAGGAAGGAACCAGACAGCTAGGACAGAGCCCTGTGCGATATCTGGGTCCTTTGAGGCAATGACTGTTTACTAACTGGTATGAAAAATCTTTTAATATTTCCAGCCATATCTATAGGAAACATAATAATTTTAAGCCTTGCTCTTGGGATCTCTTTTGTGGTTTTGTTATGACTTTATTTCACTCGTAATTACTTAGCAAAAAAATTACTAAGAGTAAAAGAAACTTAATAAGAGAGAAATAAGGTTCTCTTGTGCTATAGTCAGAGTACACCGAGGATTATTCCATCCCTAGAGGACAGACCTTGCAGTAGAAGCAAGAGTCAGTGGCACTGAAACAAATAAAATAGAGGCATCCTAGGGTAACAGGGATTGGCCAGCTCTGCTCATTGACTGTTTCTCACTTAGGCTATGATGCTAAGGGACGGGATTATAGAGAATGGATTTGCTTCTTCAACATAGCCAATTTTTCCGTCTTTGGATTGATTATTGATTGGTGTGGAGCACACTTTTCCTTACCAAGTTTCTAAAGACAAGCATTTTGGGCAATGTATTTATGCTAGAAAATGTCACCCACTTATGAGTAGAAAAGCAGCAATTTGAATAGAATATCTCTGCTTAACCAACTAAAACTTCAGTTAACATTTTTCATAACTTATCAAAGATACAGTATTAGAACAAATGCGTACCATTTCTTTCTAGTACCAAATCTATGCTTTCTAATCATAAAAATAAGATTGAATATCTTCATCTGTGACACATGAATAAGGTTGCTAATGAAACAAGAAGTGACATCTTTTATTCTGGTGCCTCCATGGCTTGGCTATGTTGAACCAGTCCATTGGCTGCTATGGGTTCCCTTTTTCTCATCTAAAAAGAAGGTTTTCTTTTGATAATTTCTTATATCTTCTCAAATCTAACATTTCACATGGCACAAACAACAAAGAATATTTTCATAGGTGAAAATTGATGGCTAGACAGTATTTTCTGTTTGTTGGTTTTGATTCTTTTGTGTTGTTCTGCATTTTTTCCCATGGTCCCTGGTAGTTGTAATGCATAGGAACACTTTGTCTAAATGAACAGAACATTCTCTTGTCCATTTGCATTATTTCCTGGCTAGCAAGCCACTACATTTGTATAAATTATAAAAAAGCAAATCGCTATGCTCACATAAATTACATAGAAATCCAAGACAGGCATTAAAGAGACATTTACAAGCTGTTTGTACTTTTGAAATTCAGAAAATTATTTTCCATTCACACCAAGGTAAATGACAATAAAATGAGAGGTGAATTTTACTTTTGATATCTTCTCTGTTGATAACCACAGAAAAATGTGAGATGATGCTTCCTTTCATATTCAAGCAGGCTTTCAAATCCCGCCTTTCTTAAATAGCTTTCCCTGAGATTTTCATCACTACACAACAATCTCTTTTCTTCAGCTTTGCCTGCTCTTGTTATACCAGTGTAATTATTTACCCTCACTCATCATGCTGTGAATGCACACACTTTCATTTTCTATAATTCCTTATATTTATGTTTCTCTTAGGTCCTCTTCTATCCCATAGTACTGAATACGGGCTAAGTGAATGACATTGGAGTGAAATTATACAACTACCATGTGCCTCAGTTTTCCACATCAATAAAATGGTGATAAAAATTCTCCCTGTGTTACAGGACTGATATAAGAATTGAATATAATAAACCGCAGAAATCCTTGCACTCAGTAAACTGAGTTCAGTAAATGTTAGTTACTTCTCTATATGGGAAGTGAGATTAATTCATTGAGTTTGTCACTGAGTTTTATCTCCTTGAAAATGCCATTGGACAAAGGAATTTAAAGAAGAGTATTGTGACTCTATAGAAAGGTTTACTATTGCCCATCTATGTGTAGTTGTTGAAGATTTTCAAATGTGTCGTTACTTGTGGTAACTGATATTATAAACCCTAGCTATAATTATTGAATGAATTTGAAATTGTTTTTGTTGGGCATACATTTTTTACTATGGGTATAGGTTTGGCACTGGTTTTCAAACTCTTGGTTAATTTACTTATTTTATTGTTAATTTACCTTTGAAGAACTCTCACATCCCCTGAAAAGACAGTTTCCACTCAGCCCTTCTCTTGACCACATCAAGGGAAAGTGTTGCTTTCTGTCCAGACCCCTGCATTACCACTTCCTGCAGCTTAGTGCAGCTGAACTAGTCTGAATGGACCTACTTATCTTGGTGGAAAATGATGGTAAGTTATGTAGAAGAACGCAGTAGACTTTACACCACTGGAGTGCAGAAAAACATACCGATTATATGCATATAAAGTTAGGAGCCGTTTTAATAAAATGGCTATTTTTATCACATAAATATTGCGTTAGTTTAATTTTAACTGTTAGTTTGGAAATGTGGGTTAATTTTTATATTAAACTATCATCTTTCTTATTACTTATATTTCTTAGATTTTATCACTTAGTGTGTAATATTTAATTAAACATCATTAATATAAGTATGTTTCTAACATTGCTTTACAATCCAATTACATTCAATATTATTTAATGCAAGGAGGTTATCTCAAAACAGGAAATTTAAATGGGAACAAGAATCAACTTTGTGATGAAGAGAAATGAGAATATTTAATTAATCAACAATATAGAAAAGGGATTTAGAATACATTTTATTCAGCATAGAAAACCCAAAAGTGTGATGGAATAATGCCTTAAGAGTATGTGAGATTTAAAAGTTGGCCAAAAAATAAACTTTATAAGAAAATTTATTTCTAAAATAACAAACTTTGGGACAAGGCATTGACTTTTTTCTTTAATATAAAATGCTTTTCTTCTTTCAAAGGAAGATTTTGCTAAATATAATAAGTATGGTTTCTATCCCAACCTGATCGCACAATTATTTGCCCTCTTGAACATTAGTAGATCTAAGATGGGTATAAGGAGACGATGTTTGGAATTAAGACATGTAAAATTCAGTTGTCTTACTTGAAATTCCCTTCTTGCATATAATAATTGCTGAATTTAGGGAAATTTTAAGAAGTTCAATACATTGAGAAGTTAATGAAAAAGAAAAAAAATATCTATAGGAAGATAATAATGTACATTATACCCATCAGTATCTGTAGTTATGGGGCAAGCATTAATCAGGGGAAAAATGGGACCAAAGATGAGGTTTCCTCCATATAAAACCCACTTCTTTTTTTTTCTTCAATTAACCTTATCTGCCTTTAACGACCCTATGACTCATATTTGTAACTCAGCGTATCAAATACTTGAACTAATTGATTGGCTAACTCCAGGTAATACAGACAATTGGCTGTGGATTTCTCTTTTCTATTTAAAGTTGTAGATCAAACTGATGCAGTTGTATGACAGGAATCACTATAGCCTCCCCACTGCCTCTCCTGCCATGGGTGGCAAAGACTGTCCATTTCAGTGTAGAAGGCTATACAAGTCATACTGTTATTACAGTTTGGATCCAGAAGAGTTTCTGAGTTATAATTTATATTTTCTTAGAGTTTAAATCTGAAAAACTGTTTATATTCCAAATTTCAGAATAGAACTAAATGATATAGAGAAAAAGATCATCAAAAGATCACAAATTTGCAGAAAAAAACAGTTCACCAGGAATTATAACAGGGTTACAGAATGGTAACAAACAGGCAACAAATGACACATATGAATATATCTGTAGTTGAATTTTAATTGTATCATATAAAGACAAATGGAAACCCAACATGGATGTTTTAATGTTTATCAATTATTTTCTCAAGTCTGGATGGTTGAACTATAAAAGCAAAAATATTATAGTGCAAGAAAGCTATCTCACCATTTCAGCACTGGAAAAAGTGTGCTTGCTTTATGAATATAGGTCTGTAGTCTCGTCCTGATTTTAAGAAGTAAAAGTGATTTTCCTAAGCCCTAGATCTACAACCACACCTCCTGTATGTGGGGGTGGGGCCTATACTACTTTGCCTGGCCCAACTCATGTTTACTCTTCTACTTTTCTGAATAAATTTCCAATTGTATCATGTTTAGAAAAGGTAATAGAAAGATTTAAAAATTTAATTTTGATTCCTCTTCACCCCTTCTCCCCAAATAATGCAGCTGACTGCAGCAGCTGATCAAGGGTAAAACTGTTTTATGCCAATCGCTTCCCTGTGGCTGCCAGATTCCAAGAGCCTCCAGGGGCTAAGTTTTCTATTTCTCCAGAATACCCCAGGATGGGTCTTTCTTGTAGTTCAGCCTGGCCTTGAACTCATTATTTAGCCCAGGCTGGGGTAAAACTCAGTCATCCTCCTGCCTCAGCCTATTAAGTGCTGGCATTATAGGTATGCACCACCTCTGGATCAAAACATCTTATGGCTTCTTTTAGTGCTTCTTAGAATTTGAAGTCTAATAAAAGAACCAAACACAAATTTAAGCAATGTGAATTTTGGATTACACTCTTCCAAAGTACACATGTACCTTACTGCTAGAAAACCAAACTGATACCTCACACACAGCCTGAGAATCCTCTGAATGGAACCTAAAAATAATACTCCAACAGTTCAGACCTAACCAGATATTTCTAGCACTGTACTTAACAAGATAGACTTGGTCATAGAGGAGGTTTCTGTTTGGTTTAGAAGAGGCAAACAAAAGCCTCCAATCCTGTGTGACTCACATTTGTCCTTAGAATTGCACAGCTGGACACAGATAAAGGAAGTGGCTACCTCCACCCAGGAAGAACCCACTGAGAGCGGTGTGGCTGTGACGACAAAAGGACAGGCTGGACCAAAAGGACAGGAGCTGGACTTAGTCAATCCCTACAGGATTTCATGCTGCCATCAGGGCAGGAAGGGTGACAGGAGAACCCAGGGAGCAGCAGCAGCAATGGGGCATGCAAAATGAGGACAGCGACCAGCCTGTGGGCAGCTACAAAGCTCCCATTCCAGAAGGACCAAGGCATTTTAGGTTCCTGAAAATACTGTAGAGACAGATAATACATGGACACAAAGGAACAAGGAAAACAAAGACAGAGACTCCATTCACAGAAACTCGGCTTCTTATCAGGAAGAAGGCAGGACAGAGGCCTAGCTGTAAAAGCCTAGGTAGAAACTGAAGCCATTCCTCCACCCCTCACACTGCTGCACTCTATGTTCACACTCATGTTCACTTTTCCTTCTAAAGGCAGGGAGTAACCAGCTTTTATTACAGCCAATCCCCCTACCCATGTGCTGCATCCCTTCTGCCCTCACCCTTCAGGAGCAGTGCCAACCACCTCTGCCCCTGGATTGATTCCCTACCACTTTTTCATTTGGGGAAAGGATGCAGAAACTAACCCTTGCCTCTATTTCCCCTTCCTCCTTTCCCCATACTATGGCCTATTTACTGTTCCCACTTCCTCTCCTTCATTTCTTCTTCATTGACGCACAGCCTGGCCCCTCTTCTACAGATGCAGGGGTTCCAATCTCATTCGTGCTAACCAGGAATGTTCATACAGGCAAGTCCATTGGAAGTTTTGCTGTGTTTTAAATCATGTAAAAAACTTCAATATATTTTAACTCCCTAGAAGAATATCAGATAAATGAATACCACCATCCCTGCTAACTTAAAGAATTGAAAACCAGGTTCCCCAGCAGAGGTAGAAGCCTTTTGAGATCTCACTAAAGCCCATGTTCCCCACTGCACTTGATCGCCCCACACCATAGGCAGTTTCTCATTGGCAGTGTGTTCTTGCTTAAACTGTGCCCTGGTACACATCTTTCCTTTAGGCTTGTGCTACCACACCTGGCTCCCTACCTCTTTTGTCAACTCACACATCTCTACTCCTCCATAAATTCTTGGATCAGAAGCCATCTCTCCAGGACATCTTTCCTGGTCTGATACCCACTCCTTGCCTAGCTGTATGAGGTGCTCTTCTTTGTCCTCTCATGACATGAGAGTTAGGTTCTTCTGTTGCAATTACCACCCTGTCACATACCAGGATGTTTATGTGTAATTCCCCAAAGAAGGACTCAGTTCCCTGAAGACAGGGATTATCATAGACACCCCCAAGACAAGAGGAAAGTAACCCTTCTGGCATGGTTTCTTCTAGTCTCAATAAGGATTCGCTTCAGCCTGCATGGTATGTGTATACAAAAATTTGGAAAGAAGGGAATAGATACTGTGGTTTCCTATCCCATTTTTCTCTATCCTCACTGTCTGGCTGTACTGGTTCTGATATTGCCATGGTAACCAACTGTCATGGAACACAGACTATGTCCTATTTAGACAATTAGCCTCAGAGACTTGGGAGCTCAAGTATCTCTCATATCTCCTGCTTATTCTCTAGGTGTTGGCAGCAAATTTTCTCTCTCACATCATCTATTTCCCTCCTTTGGAAGTTTCCTGTGTTGACTAAGACTCTAATATTGGCTTTTCAATTCCATGGCCTCCCCACCCCCTGGAGGCAACTCCCCTGACACAGGGGACAGCAATTCTGAAATTGCGTCTTCTCTGAGCAGCTCTGTGGGCTATTCCCCCTGTAAAGACACCATTTCCCTTGAGGAATCAATTCTTCTTGAAGACACAACTTCCATCATGAGTTCTTCTGACAACTTCATCCCTCCTATCCAAGGCACGTGGGTGACTGAAGGTGTAAACAGACGTATAATTCAACAAAATCTAATTCAGGACAATCCACAGCAGATCTGCAAACTAAGTATCACTGTGGCCTGGGTGGATAATGATGACTTTGAAGAGTTAACAGCTTATGAAAATCTAAATGGAGGCAAGAGGTTGCTGGACAGATGCCCCAAAGACCAGACACAACTTACTGAAGACAAACTGGAAGCTCCAGTGAAACTGTTAGAAACATGTCAGGATGTTCACAAGGATGATGAAGAAATTAGAAAAGATGACAATGAAAATAAAAAGTATAACAGAGAAAATAATAAAGAAAATCAGAGAAATATCAAAGATGATGACTTTGATTGGATCGAATTTAGTCCAGTAGAAGACCTCAAACTGTGCAACAGCTGCCCTCCTTATACGGCTCAGGTCACTCGTCGAAAACATATGGGTCAAGACTTACCAATGAGCAAATCACAAGAAAATAAAGATGTTGTCCAGTTAGAGATTCTCCAAATGCTTAAGGAACAAGAGCTTGCCGAGGTGAGTACAGAAAAGCCTTCCAGAGAGATAGGGACAGGCCTGGTGTCTGAGTTGGACAGCAGGGCTGGACTCTGGGTGTCAGACAAGACTAGCAGGAGGTGAAGGAAGGCAGCATAAAAAGACTCAGGGAGAAGAAGAAGCAGAGAAAATACCAAGGAGCACAGAGGAAGAGAGGGGGGTAGGAACAAGGAGAAGGGATAATCATTCTAAAAAAAAAAAAAGTGTGTTTTTCAGTATTAATGAGCACTGAAACTCTGCCTTTATAGTCAGGCTATTTCTGATAAAAGGATGTCAACTGCATAAATGAGTAAGTATGAACTCCATTACTGTTGTATCTAACTCATCTTCCTTTTCTTGGAAGATGGAAGGTGAGGTAACTGGCAAGCAAGACATAGACATTGTAGATATCGCCTCAACTTTCTCAGAATGGCCAGAAGAGGAGGTCATGCGTTCTGACCCACAGACCACCACCTGTCTGAAAGTGGGGCAGGCCTTCAACTGGCTGAAGAAGAGAATTCTTTCGGCTCTACGAAGAAGATGGGACTCTGGGGAGGCCACCAAGAGCCACCAACAGCAGACACCAAAGAGAAGACGACCTCTTAGAAGCAGGAAGATCCAACCAGAAGAACTCCTCAAAAAATGAAGACGGCCCTATATCCTGAGATTTTAAAAATATTTGTTAGCCACTCTTTAACACTCCCCATAGGCTTGTTGTTTCTTAATAAGACAAATGTTGTTGTTTTAAAAAAATTACTTTGAAAGGTGTGCAGTAACATTAAATAATAAATTAGTAAAGTCTGTCCCAAGAATTCAAAAGGAAAGAATTTTTGTTTTGTTGCACAGTATTTAATTGTTTATCCAGATTTTACCAGAAAGTAACATTTTTTAACTGTAGGGAATAAGTCTACTGAAAGTTCCATTAAGAATAGGAAAATTTGTTAGAAGAATGTTCACATTTTCCACATTGTCTTGTTGGATATCTATAAAAAAGAGAAGAGAAGGAAGACATAGAGAAGAAAGAGCAACTACTTAGAACATGGATTAGAGAAATACAGTTATTAGGCTAAATCTAGCCTATGACCTATTTTTGTACAACTTGTAAGCGAAGAAGTGATTTTACATTTCTAAAGGAAAGAAGAAGAAAGAGAAAAATTGTAAGTGCAAAAAGAAGAGGGATTGGATAGGGGACCAGAAGAAGGATGGGCAGGGGAGGAGCAGTGGAGAGTAGGGGAAAGGGAGGAAGAGAAAAGCATAAGGGAGAGAGGTAGGCAGAAACCACAGACCACAGTCTAAGATATTTGCTATCCATTTTTAGAAGGTTTGCCAACCTTTGGACTGGAAACATAGACTGTAATAGGAGGTATTTTTTAACATGGATTTGGGGGTTATGGGGTATTAGTGGCCTTAAGTGTAACAAAAATGCGGAATTTTGGATACATATAAGAAAGGTAAGAGGACAAGAAATGATACTGGACATTATAATTCATGATTCTAATTAAAAGGAAATGTCAATGTATGTAGTAGTTGTAGAAAATCCAAAAGGAAAAAGGAGCCATGTTGCATTTTGTCACCAAGATAATATCTCACAGACAGAGGTTGAGACAGTTTTGTGTCCCAACTGGACAAAAAAAAAAAATAGGAAGTTATAATAAAAACAGTGGAAGATAAAAGATATCGAAACTCAAAAGTTTCAGTGACTGACATTTTTCTATTACTCAAAATTATTTTTAGTGTTCAATGTTGAATTTTAAGATATTACTTATGTAAATAGTACATAGAATAAAAATTATCCTTTTTTCCTTCCTCAAAAACATGATACTGTAAAGATAACACTGTTCAGTTTATAATTTATATATTCTTCTGTATATTTTTCTATGCATTTATTTATAGATGACAATATTTACTATTCATGTTATTTAATGTACATAAATTATCATTACATGATATTACATTATATTTAACATGTACTATAATTTTACATATATAATAAATATTTAGCATATATAAAACAGTTGGTTTTTGTCTATACAAATGGAAATATATAGATATTGCTGTATGTTTTTTATGCGATGCTAAGGTTTCACAAATTTTAGTTACTTTTGAATAACTGTTTGCATAGGTTATTTTATCATTGTTCTTACATACTTTTCCTACAGCTCTTTTGTCTTCAAATAATTAATAATTGAATAATTCCTTATATTAGCTTAAAATTGGATTTTACAAAGGAAAAATTGTGTTATCTCTTTGAATTCAGGTAATCTTTATTTACTGGCAAAGAGCCAGAAATTTTCAAAGATGCAATCCCCCACTCCTCTCTGAAAATGGAAATATGAAATATTGAAATATGAAATATGAACCAGACTAACAATTTTTATGCTGAGTTCAGAGGTTAAATCAATTAATGAATGATAATTCTAGATTATTTTCAGGGTCTTCCCAAACTTCAAATAAATAAATTAAAAAAGAATTCAGGGATATGTATTTGTTTGGCATGGCTATTTGCTTTTTCTTCTAAATTCATCCATCTCTGACAATGTAACAGTAGGTTAAAAACCATGAGGCTCAAATCTTTGGTCAAATATGTTATAAAACCAAATTTAACAAAACGCAGTAAATATTACCAAATATCTTTATATTCCAGATTCATAAAAAATGGAAAGTTCTCAGATTGACTTTTCTATGATTCCATGTAAATTGGATTTAGATGTCAACAATCCAACTGTTGCTCCAACATGACTAATTATTTGTCATTGCTGGAGATGAACCTGCAGGATTATTTGCTATGGTTTACTCCTATCTGCACTTAGAAAATAATCTTTTCAGTTCTAAATCTTTTCTAGAGTAGGAAATCCTTGCTGTCAGTTGCTACCACATAATAATTATTTCTTCTAAATTGCTTTTGTGCAATAGAGTACTGGTTGGTAGTGTAGGCTTATCCTGAAACCTTTCCTCATATAACATTGAAATAGGACTCACAGTTATGTTTATGATTTGATTTTATTCAAAGGAATCATAGCGTAGCGGGCATTCCAAATGCTAGTAAGTGATATGGTCATCTCAAGAGAAATCACATTTTATCATTCTCCTTTCTAAATAGGATTACTGTTCTTAAACTGGGAATAGTACTCTCTCAAGAATCTCCTTTAGATATTAACTTTGCAAAATGTCCACACAAAATTACATAAGCTCTACATTCTCTTAAAGAGCATCATTACATTTGGTCTCTGATGCTAATCATCGTGATTTGAAGTGGCCAGTGGCAAACTGTATCTTTGACATTTATTATACGATCTGTAGTGGCCTCTTTACCATAGTCATAAGGGATGCTGCTTTGTAACGGTAATAATATTAATTGCTACCATTATCTTGCCTCTCATGTTAAAATTTGGGTGAAATGATTGGTATAGTCTAAATGAGCAGTCAGGGATGAAAAGGACAAAGGAGTAGGAGGAAAATACATGACTAGACTGAGCCCTGCTGCATACTGAGAGGTAATTTACACAAATAGGCTAGATGAAAACAGATGGGATGGGATGAGGGAGGGTGGGAGAGAACTGACTAATGACACCTGACTGCCAAATGACCCTGTGGGTTTGAACACTGGCAGGACACCTAAAACTGTGCCAGCAGCCACTTGGAACTGCCCAGCTCTCATTCACATTTCATTTAATAGTCTAACCTTGGTCTTTCTATTGTTGTCATCACCGGGGAAATGTATACCACATTGAATCATGATCCAGAAAATATACATTCTAATTGGGAACTGTTCTTGTAGAAGCTGTGTGTTACTGAACAGTTCACTTTAGTGTTATAGTAGCTTTTGTTTCCAACAGGGAAAATTGGATACATTTGTTCTTTTAAGCACCTCTCTTATAAACATATAGTATGTGGCGCATGTTTTTGTTTTAATAAGAGCCGTAATGAAATAAAAAGAAATCACTTATTCTGAGAACACCATCATATTATTAAATACTTTGTTCATGGACAAATATGTTTGGTATTGACAGGTGAGGAATTCCTAGAACTATATGTAATGGATTCCTACCCATTTCCTATTCTTTTTCTTGCTTTTAAATATTAAATTTATTTCAACTACCAAATTAATTTCCATGGGTGCACATTAAAACTGTAATATGGGCTTGGAATCAAGAATTGTAAGTAATAGTACTGATTTTACTACCATGTAGCCAAGTAAATTAAAAAAAAGGCAAGTTTATGTTTCAGCTGTCCCATCTCTAAAACTAAAATGGGTTAATACATTCTCTGTAGCACTGCTGTGATCAACACAATGAGAAAAAAAATGTGTGCATGCATGTTTATGTGTGCATAGAAAGTGTTAAAAATATGGGTTACTAAAATCATTAATGCCTAGAGTTCATTTCCAGTGTAAATGCAAAGTTCCTAGTAAATTAAAAGTGAATAAAAATTTTGAAATCTTTCTCTATTAGCTAAGAAGCCTTAGAATGTTGAAAATTTGAGTATGAAATTGACAAGGAGTAGAATGTGAGAGTTAGGATAGATTGTCAACTTGATTAGTTTGGGCACTCCCCAGAGGATTAAAGTGTACTTCTGGGCGTTGTTTGGATTTATCTTGGAGGAGTGATGTTGGGTGCTGTATCTGGTCCTTTGCTTTTCTTCCTTGGTGCTGCTCTTTTACCCATTCTGCAGCCTGGCCACCATGAAGTAGACATCTTTATTTTACCACATCCTTTGGCCATAATGCTTCTGCCTTGGAGCCAGCCAAGCATGAACTGGATTCCCTGAAATTATGAACCAATTTCAACCTTTTCTCCTTTAAGTTTTGGATGTTGGACATTGTGTTATAGTGCCAGAAAGCTGCCTAATTACAATAATTATATTAATTGCATTTATTAGCAGTATTTATGGATCTTAAGAGGCCTATATATGCTACTGAAGACAAATTTCCCTATTTTTTTCTCTTTAAGAAATATGAAGATGATATTGAAAAAGTGAATAGGGAACACAAGCTCAAGTCTAGATTATATTTAATATCCCTAAACTATATAATATTAAGTGATTATTACTCTTTTCATTGAGAAGTGATTCGCCTCCCTTGACTTCTTCCTGCACTAGTAACTTGGAAAAGACCTAAAACTATACACCAAGAGGAAGTGAGTTGATTTTGGATTTTTAAAATATTCAAGTTGAAAGGAAATTCCGAGGAATCAATCTGTTCAACCTGGCAATGAAATTCCTCCCCCTCCCACACCTTATTTATTTCTGATTTCTGAATCTAAAATGCACTATAAGTTTAGTATCATTTATTTTGTCAAAACTGAGATATAGAGGACATTGTGAATAGAAACTAACTAATTTTAAATCATGAAAGTTGGGGTAACCTGGCATCAACCAGTGTGTACTCCTTGTTAAGCCACTGAGAAAGAGGTAGGTTTTTAAACAAAACAATCATAACCTAGAAAGTAAACGCTTGGAAACATCTCACTCTCTGGACCTTGAAATCTAGAGATACATGCCAAATGGATGGATTGTATGGAAAGGTGAGAATAACCAAGGATTTCAACAAGTATGAATGTAGAATTATTGAAATCAAAAAAGAAATAGGGAGGAAGGAAATCAGAAGAAAAGGAAACTGTTCAAGAATAAGAGAAAGAAATAAAGAACAAAATAGCAGAGGCATATTCCCTCATATTATAATCTAGTTTCATCACTCTGAGTTCTTAGGACTAAGGTTTCTGGATGGACTATGAAGTTGATGAGAGGCCTTTGACTCGCAGTGTAACACAACATTAATCCCTAGCCTTCTCTTCTACCATTCTCTTAACCCAACAAGAGAGAAAGAGAGAGTGAACTCTTTGTTAAGATAACTGTAATATTTGGGACAAAGTCTTTTCTTATTCCAGGATGACAGTGATGATGAGATCATTAAATCCTGAAAAATGGATACTCTAAAAATACCAACAATTCTAAAGATGGAATTGTGTGAAGTATATACACAAGGTAAGAATGAAACTTTTTTGACTTTTTTAATTAATCTAGACATTTTTAAACTTGAAATTAAAGAAATATTAATTTCAGTGTTCTGTACCCAGCTCTGTTTACAAAGAACTTGACATTTTCAAAGTCTTCAACATTTTCATAATTTTCCCAATAGTAAAGATACTATGTATTTTATGCATTTACTCCAATGGCTTATGATGATGTTTTTAAACAAAATAAAAAATAAAATACATGATTTCTGCCAGGTTGTCCAGATTGATCTGTACATTTCTTAAAATAGTTTAAATATCTCAAGGAGTGAGAAATTGTGTGCTTTAAGGTAGATTTATGATGAAAAATCTTAAAACCATGTAGTTTGGCAATGAGAGAGGTAATGCAAGGAACAAGACAACTTTGAAATCATTTTTCATGGGTATAAAATGTTAAATTGTCCAGGTTTTAAAGCAGTCACCTCAGTTGAGAAACATTTTCTTCAAAAGGAAAATTTAAATTTATAGGTGCTTTTATGTTACTGTTATTTCTATTTAGAAAAAAAAAAGGAGAAAATGGTTGAAGAAAATGTATTTCCTTAAAGTACATTCCTATAATATAAAGATAAATATAGTCCCAATATAACAGTAAAGTACAGCTCAATGTTAAAAATACTTAAGGGAACTTTAAAACTTATACTTGTACCATGCAAAATATTGCCTGAATTGAGTTAAAGATCTTAATAAAAGAACGAGAAGTAGAAAACATCAAAATAGATTTGTATTTTGCGTTTTTTCAATGAGCAATGGATTACAATACAAAGACAACTTTTGTTTAAATTTACCTAATTTTCCTTTTATCTAGTGCTATTCAAGAACCATTTTTAAAAATCTAGCCCCCTTCGTGATTTCCATGTCACTCCAGGAATTGTGATTAGAGTTCCAGGAACATGCCACAGATCCCTCAGCTGCCTTGAAATGCGATTCATCTGAATTCGTTCTAAGTTCCTAGTGATTCTGTATTTCCTCACTTGTCTGATGTTTTAATGCCATATTAACCATACCTTCTGTGGGTTTTCCACTGTGAAAACGATCCTCCTCAAAAAGGACGGCAGAAATAAGAGGGGAGTCTCATTATATTTATTATTATTATGTTCTCTTAATATTATGTTTTAACATTTCCCAAACAATGGAATAATTCTTTTTTATGCTGAATATTTTCATTTTCAAAGTCTTTTCCATTGCTATTAAGTTGAATTTAACACAGATCAATTCATTGAGCATGCTGGCCTTTGTGATAAGTTGTTTTCAAATTTTGTGTCAGTCTTCAATATTCGTCCTTGATTTTATATGTAGTTTAAATGAAAGATTTTTTTCACCAAACATATTAAGTAATGCTTTCATAATTATTCTTGTGAATCTACACATGGTAAAATTCATTGGTTTCTAGAGGAAAGGGCCAATTTTCTCTCTTTTTATTATATTTTTTCTGTGTGATTGTCTCTAAGAATGTTTTCACTTGCTGTTGTTGGGTGGCAGAATGCCATCATTTCTTTACTGTTCTATTAAATATAGAAATTTCCAATCAAAGATCCTTTCTTGGCTCTCCAGAGATGTGTGCTAATTCTTTCTTAGGACACTAGAATTTTTATAAACCCCCCCCGAAATTTTTTTCTCTTTAAGTCTGTCTATAGTTCGCATGCAAATTCTTTATTTTCAAAATAAAATAATAAGTCAAGCCAGGTTTTTCTGTCTCCATCAGCTATCTCTTTTTATACCATGTATCTTTTTTCACATCTTTTGTATTAGTGCATTTATCTTAATAATTTTCTCTCACATCACCCCTTTATCCCATCTAGTTTCATTTCCTGTTTTGGGGGACTTAGTGTGTATAATATATTTGGATTATACCCATCCCCCATTACCCACTATCACACCTCACTTTCCACTTACTGCTTCTCTTGCCTAATAAAAGTCTCCCTTCTATTTTTTGTCATCTTATTTAGATTCTACATATTAAGGAAAACATGCAACGTTGGAGTTTCTTTTTCATTAGTACACATTTTCAGTACATAACGATTACATTCCTTGTGGGGAGTTGGTACATGTACATAATACATCTTAATTTTTTTTCCATTTTCTTTCCTTGTCCTTGCTTCCCACGCCCTCCATCTCTCCATCCCCTTCCTATTTTAGACGTATCTATCTTCCTGCTTCCTATTATCAATCATTAGTTTGCTCCTTATTTATATTTTAGTTTTCTAATATAAGAGAAAACATGTGGTATTTAATCTTGTGTGCCTGACTTATTTCCCTTGACATTATGGTCTCAAGGTACATCCATTTTCCTACAAATGACTCAAGTTTATCTTTCTTTATAGCAAACTGGTATTCCATTGTGTGTAAATACCACATTTTCTTTTCCATCTGTTGATGGACATATAAGCTGTTTCCAAGATTTAGATATTAGGAATTGTGCAGCTATAGACATGGTGTGTATGTATCATTGCAATATGGTATGTTTCACTGTTTGGGGAAGATACCTAGAAGAGTGTAGCTGGGTCAAATCAAATTTCTAGATTTATCTCTCTGAGGAATCGCCATACTGATTTTCATAGTGGTTACACTAGTTTACATTCCCACCAACAATATAGAAAGGTTCCTTTTCCCCTGCAGCCTCAGCAGCTCATTATTATTTGAATTTTTGATGCTGGCCATTCCTTCTGGGTTAAGGAAGAATCTCAGTGTTGAAATTCTCTAAGGCTCAGTGAAGTTGAGCATTTATTCATGTATTTACTGGTCACTGGTACTTTTTCTGTAAAGTGTTCGTTTCATTTGTATATTTTTATTGGGTCTTTAATTTTAGGAGACCTTATTTTTTTTTTAATTCTTTATACATATTCTACATATTAGTCTTCTGTCTGAGGAATAGCTGGCAAATTTTTTCCACTCTGTAGGTGGTCTTTTCACTCTGTCAGTTGTTTCTTTTGATATACAGAAGCTTTTTAATTTGATATGATCCCAATTATTGATGCCTGGTACTATTTTCTGTGAAACAGGGTTCTGTTCAGAAAGTCCTTGCCTATGCCTATGATTTCAAGAGTTTTACTAATCTTATCTTCCAGAAGGCTAAGGGTTTCATTTTAACATTTAGTTATTTGATCTATTTTGATTTTAGATTAGCACACAGTGAGATATATGGGTGTAAATTCAACGTTCTGTGTGTGGACAGCCAGTTTCCCCAATATCATTTACTAAAGAAGCTATCTTTTCTCTATAGCAGTGACGGCGAACCTTATAGAGCATTCAGTGATACAAACAGCTCGTTGTGGCACAGTGGCCATATGTTTACCTCCACTGCTCCGGATTATATTTTTTGGCCCCTTTTCCAAAGATTAAGTAGTTGAATGTGCTTGACATTGTTTGTGCATCTTCTGTTCTGTCCCATTGACCCTCATGTCTGTTTTTGTGACAGTACCATGCTGTAAATTTGTAATATAACTTTAGGTCCAGAATTGTGATGCCTCTCATTTTGCTCTTTTTTCCCTGGATGATTTTTGTTATTCTGAATCTCCTCTGCTTCTATATGAATTTTGATTTCCTATTTGGGATATTTAAGTCCAAGTGTCAGAAGTAACAGATTTGCTATTTTAATAGCATTTATTTGTTTCACTATGAGTTGCAGTTAAATTTGGTTCACGTGACTTGTCTTCTCTTCCAACCAGAAAGACAATCCACTTCTTAATTTTTCTGTCAAGTCATGTAGTATCTCCCTTTCCCTTAGGAATGGTTAGATGAGTACCAGAGTCCAACTTTGCAGAGGAATTCTTTGTAGTGTGTTATCTGAATGCTTTTGCTTTCCTATGGCACAGCCAACGTTCTTCATAAGGTCTTTATCCAGTGGAGTGAATGCAGATACAGCTGTTGCAATTTCTTCTAATTTGCATTTTCATCTTCTTCTTTTCAATACTGTTTTGTTCTAATTGTTAAATATATCATATTCATAAGTATTATCATTGTGTAGCTCATCAATTTCTCAGTATATATGAGGCATCATTAAACTTTCACTATGTCTCAGATCCTTTAATAAACTGAGTTCTTTTTTTTTATTATAGGAAATATTTTTATTTCAAAAAGTACTGAAGGCATCCTAAAACCTGGAGACAAGATTCTGGACATTTAGGCCTACAGAATAGACAAAAATAAATACACATGTGCCCACCCTCTGGGGTATGACTGGATGTTGGACACTGACAGCTGTGTCCTTTGTTAGTCTCTGAAGTCATATAAATATAGAATATGCTATAGGTCAGAATTAAATACCAGTCACTGAACTTCCATAACTTAGTGTCTTGTGGACAAAGTCCCATGCATGAATCATATAGGGAAAGCTGCATTCCTAGGTGGCCCAACACCTGTCTCCAAGTCAGTGTGCAGACATCTACGATGGTGGGGACCATAATGCCCAGACAGAGCCCATGGCTGCAGAGGGCACTCTTGATCCCAGACCCCCAGCTGGGTCTGCAGGCCGTGGAACCTGTGGGGGCATCTAGTGCCTGCTCTTCCCATGCTTGGTTTTTCAAACCCAAAGCCTGGTGGTGACCCAGGCAGCTCCAGGGAAAAGACAGAGGGACACAAACCCAGGCCCCATCTGTGTGGTCAGTCAGGGCAAGATGGACGCCAGTCACGGTGCAGAACAGGAACCCTGGGCCAACCCAGGACAGCAGTGGCCAGTGTCCCCAAGCAGACTGGACAGGGCACCTTCTAACACAACACAGTGACACACACAGCACATGGCACCAAAGGGAGGAGGCAGGCATGACAGAGCCCACCTGGTGGCCTGGGAGAAATTAAATTGAGTTCTTTGTGTATGTTAGCTCACTCATCTAAGGTCTGTACACATATGAATTATGTTAAAACAACTCTACCAGGTAAATACTTGTGTTATTACCAGTTTGCAAATGAGGAGGATGAATTTCAGAAAAAGTAAGTGTAATAAAACCAAAGATGTAATTCATGACGGAGGCAGGCTCCACATTTTTATATTGTTATTGATTCTGTTATGGCTTGTATCTAGATGTCTCCTGAATGCCTCATGCAGTCATAGGTGGGGCTTCTCAGAGGTGACTGTATCTAGGGTGTGTAATCCTGGGATTAAGGGTGCATGATTACTAAATTACTTCAATGGTTGATTTAGCATAGTTATGGGTTTGGATAGTAGGAAAGCCCACCCTGGGTGGGTGGCACCACCCAAAATGGGTAGAATGGAAGGGATAAAAGGGAGAGGTAAGCTGTTCCTTGCTGCTTATTGCTTTCTGCCTTCTTCCTGTCATGACATGAATTATTTCTCTTCAATGATGCTTTGCTGCCATGTCACCCTGCAATGGAGCCAGGTGACTATGGACTGAAGTCTCTACAAACTGTGAACTAAATAAACCTTTCCTCCTTTAACTTTGGGTGTTGGGTATGTTGTTTCAGCAATAAGTAAAAGTAACTAAGAGAAATCCCGTAACTTGGACTCTTATTTTTCTGGGTAACTTCTTGGATTATTACTTAATTCCACCAAGGAACTCTTCATGTTTTTTAATAAACTGGAGCACACAGAAACATTCAAGTCCTACACTTTTGCCTATGGAAGGGAGATGTACTTACATTGATAGCACATATAATTGGCGAGTGCCTTAGGCAAAGAGACAAACATAGCACATTGCCTGCAGGTTGCTGGAATAGTTTGCTCAGCGCCAAACTGCTTGGACATCAGAATGAAGCAGTCCTTTGCAGCTTCCCCTGGAATTCTTTCTCTAAAACAGTCCAGGAAAAATATCTCTTTACTGCGTGCTCTTCTTGGTTGTCACACTTCAGAATGAAAGAGGATAGAGAAGGCTGTTCTTGCATTCTGACTTGAGTCCAACATGACCATTCCTCCTTTCCTCCCTGACTGTGTCCTATGGAACTGTGATTCATAACTTGACGATCTTTTCTATCGCTCTGTCACGCTTTGTGCTAATTTGGCAGACTATACTTCCCTATAAACATTATGCCATATAACCCAAGGTCAGAGTAGAGTCCGGTGAATAAGCTCTGAATTTGGGGGTGAGAATGGAGCCAACCAGAGAGCCAGAGACACACAGACATCCCAAGACAGACACAGAAGAAGAAAATTCCACTGTTATGCCACGGGGTAAAATTTACGAAGAAGACCAAAAAATTATCAGAAATTCTCTACACCAAGAAAGACTAAGAAATTTTGCCAGAGTTCATTTTTAGGAGCAATCTGCTAAACTCTGATTATAGGTGAACTAGTGTATTTGCCCTTAATTTTAGGTATAATAATTAAAAAGCACTCTACTAAATATTAGCATCCATCCATCAACAAATAATTGTAGAAGCCCCCTTTCCTCTTTGGCATATAGAGCACAGGTACTGACTTTGTTGAGATCATCATTTTTATCTCACACAAACTTTAAAAACTCTCTGAGGAGCTCTCCAGGAGTTGCTCTCCTGGATTCAGGTGTTTGCAGTTTGGACTCCTGGCTCGAAAAAGAACCCATAAAAGATTTAAAATTCCTATATTTCATGATAAGTCTATTTTAACATCCATGTGTATCATGGCACATTATTTGTGACTAAAATTTATAAGCTTTGATAATTTCAGTCAGTACAGTTCATAAGAAATCAAAAGGTGGCTTTTAGGCCTGCAAATATAAAAGATTTTTAATGATTCTACACCTATTTCCTCTTCCTCCTCCATGATCATATTCAGCAAAGATATATAAAATCTATACATGGCTGTATATATGTCCTCTAGTAGAATAGCATCTACTACACATTAGTGAAAATATGAGACAAGTCAAAAGTTGTCCCGCAAATTCCTATTATATACCCGCCACTTTAGGGAACTAAGAATATGACTTGACAGCTTTAATTGAAAGTGGCCAATGTAGTGACACTTCTCCTATTTAGTTGTTTTTTGAAAAATCTCTCTATGTATTTATAGTATAGATGCCTTATAACATATGCAGAAAAATGCATTTTCAAGTACTTTAGAATTATTGATTGCCAGAACTCCCCCAGGACTGATCTTCTTTGAGTCAGAAAATCACAGTTCTTATGGACACAAAGTATAACTTTATCCACCTTTTCTGACCCAAAGTAGACTCATTCAATCCCAAAAGGGAAATATACATCCTAGGTAGTTATTTTCCTCTTAAACCACATATATTTAGAGTGGTGAGAAGCTAGCAGAATAAGGTGATCCATATTTTTCCTATTTTATATGTGCTTTGAGGATAGAAAATTTATAACTTCTAATATAGTAATTTCTGTTTACAAGAAATTCAATTATTACATTGCAATAGGGATTAGTTTGTTGATAAAATTTCTGATTCTTGTAGTCCACCCCAATTTTTCTCAATTTTTAAATTGTTTATCAGCTTATCTTACACTCACCAGTAGGGAAAACAAAACACACACACGCACATGCACACACACAAATACACTCACCACAAAATAAAACAGAAACACAAAGAACTGTCTCTGATGCCAGCAACATCAGTGACTTTGAGAACACCATTTTGTAGGTTGCATTTTCAATCTATATTATAATTGCCCCTTAACTATAGTCCACTTCCTTTTAGATTCATATGGTGCCAATTTCTTGAATGTTATTATAATAATATTAAAAATATCAATATAAATATTAAATTAGACCCCGTATCATAGGAAATAATTCCAAGTAGGCTCACAGAATTTCCTACTCAGGCCTTAAGATTCTCGTTATTTGTTTTGTTGTTTCATATGAGCAATAAATTGTTTATAATGTTTCATTTTATAAAGGACTTGGAAATGTATGGGTGTCCTCCAAAATACTTGACTTCTCTAGTATTTTTTTAAGTAATCATAACTTGAAAAATCTCAATATTTGAAGGATGATAATAAAAATTGCTTTGGGCTGAAATTTTGAGTTCTGCATCATAATCCACAGAAAAATTTACAGCCAGGCAATAAACTTGAAAAATATGGGTTTATAATGAAAATGTTGAGGGACTCTAGCAGGTGCTACTGTAATATCTTGAATTTGATTTTAAAGAAGTTTTCAATAATGTTTCTCCAGGTCAGTCTTTCGGGGAATTTAAGGTTTTTTTTAAAGCAAAGTTTTTCTAATACTTCTGCTTTAGTGACTGATGAAATTGTAAGGACTCTGTGACCAGGTACCTCAGGACACTGGTGAATAAGATCATTGGTAACTGTAAGAAGAGACTAAGCATTGAGAAATTTCTTTCCTTTTAGAAGCCACCCAGTAGAAGACCTATTTTTATGTAATTATAGTCTACAGGTGTTATATGGTTTACATTGGCCTGTTCTCAAAGGAGGGTGATAATGGAATTAAGTAATTCCTCACTTGGTTATGTTTACTAACATATCTCACTCATTTATTTTGAGATGGGTCTTGCTATGTTTTTCAGGCTGGTCTTGAACTCCTTGGTTCAAGTGATCCTCCCACCTCAGCTTCCCAAGTGGCTCAGTATATGACATACGTAGCCTGTGCTTTCCCACATTCTCCACAAAATTATGGTACAAGATACGTGGCGTAGGTAAATTTTTATACTTCAAATTTTACTGATTATGACAGGAAATGATTCCCTCAGTTATCTTGCTAAGGTGAAAAGCCAGTTTGACTTGAATACTATTAATCAAAGGCCACTGCCTTGTGCCATTCCTCGTGTTATGTGATGTTGTGGCATGGAAAGAAGCAGTGTGGAAATGCTTAGAAGCTGGCAACACATTCTGGGGCAAGATCACAGCCCTGTGTTTATTGACTGTATGAGTTAGGACACACATGAGTTAGGACATATATGACCTCTTAAAGTTTGTTTTCTTATAAAACGGGAAGACTATAAACAGTAATAAAAGGGTGATAATAATAGGTAAGATTAGTAAGTGCTAGTAAACACCTAGCATTGTGTCAGGTACTTTACATATATTTACTTACTTAAACATTTGATCGTATTTATCTCATAACTTTATTGTGAAAATTAAGAGGTAATTTATATAACGTTCTTACCATAATTTCAAGCATAATTTCATTACAAATGTTAGCTAATTTTATTGATGTAAAATTGTTTTTATTTTACGAACAACACTTAGGTTAATGAGACATAAGGGTCACTGTTTTCCAGTATTGTTACTGATGCAAACTGTATTTTTTGATCCATATGAAACCAAACTATGCCAACCTACTCCAGAGAAGGCCGCATTATGATCCATCAAGGCTGGTTATGCATCAATGGCTGGGACAAATTCACGAAATTTCCTCAACTCCACCAGAAAGAATGTTTGGCTGTACACTCTTGATTTAGTGATTGCCCATACTCTAGATTAACCTTATATTCATTCAGTTTGTCATAGAAACAGAGACATTTCAGGCAGATGTTCTGAATTGATAGACCAACCCTTGAAGAACTAGCTATTTAAAATCTATAAAGCAGAATATAAATAGTAAGACTCAATATTTTTAAAGTATATAAAAGTAAAGGAGAAAAGCATATATAATTAGTATATGGATATGCACTAAATTGTATTGACCTCAGTTAAAATTTAATTGAATAAATCAAATAAAGAAATTTCACAGTCTCCCATTTAACCGGTTCCAAGATTAAGAAAGAATTGAAATCACAGAATCCGCCCCACAAATGTTACCTAGATTTTAATGGAAATATTTTAACATTATATAGAAATTAATTTAAGGACATTCTTTTATTTAGCATTCTCTGTATTCTTGGTGAAAGCTTCATACATTCTATTTCATTTTCGTAGTAAAACTTTGGTAAATTTTAAACTATACCCAGTAGAATATAAAAACATACAGAGGAAATCATTTATTTTATTTTTAAAAATAAAATAATTCTAATTTGAGAGCTCAGCTCAGTCTGGCATTTAATCTGCGAAGGAGTTCATCAAAAAATCCTTGGTTTAAACCTTATGTACTACAATTTCTAATAGAGCGGCCTCATTAGTAAGCGATATCCATGCTAATGTGCTTGCTTGGGGCAATAATCATCACAGTCCCTGGTTCTGGTCTTTGCCAGTGCACTGGAGAGGGTGATGGAGTATTGTAATTATACAATTAGCCTTGTCAAGGCATGGAGCATGGGGAATAGCAGGATCTTGAAGCTTAAAGTATGGCTGGCTGATAGATGACTATCATTAAGCTCATCCTTTGTTCACTCTGCGATGAGGAGACACTGAGCTCAGGGAAAGCTCCTTAATGAAGGATAAAATCCTTGACCCACAGCTACTCTGCCCATAACCGCTCAGCTCACCCTTTCTTTCCACAATGCATATATTCTGTTCAACTCTCACCTTAACCTAATGAAAAATAACAAACAGTTGCCAATAAACCCTTTTTAGTCAATCAAATTTAGATGGTGGGAAGTGAAATTTTGTAGAAGTATTGTTTCATCATGACACTAATGGCTCTCAACATGCTACATCCCTTTTCATATAGACATAATAAATTGGGTATTGTAGAATTTTAGCTACATAAAACTGATCTATATTAAAATCTAATTTTTCCTATTGACATTCAAGGTATAGTAAAACACTACATATAAGTATGTATATATATATATATGTGTGTGTGTGTCTATTTTCACATGGATATGAGTATACACATACATATCGTACGATCTGTTTATATTTTGTTTTACCATGTGTAATCTTAAATGAATTATTCTAAATTCCTGAACTTCTTCAGAAGGGAGAAGATTGGCACTGAGGCTTAACTGTTTGCTCCCATTCATTTTCAGGCTCTCTTCATTATTAATCTACTTGTCCTCCCTTCTAGCTCTATGCCCTTCTGAGTTTGATTGGACTTTCTCTCTTCTACAGCCAGTGACCTGCTAAACCACTGTCCTGTGGTCATTAGGAGGAGCAGTAGTGTAAGTGCAGGTGTTCCGATTAAGTAACTATAAGAGAATACAGTCCAAAGGCCAGGGATTTAGCTCAGTGGTTCTGGCTCTTGCCTGGCAAGTGCAAGGTCCTGAGTTCAATCCCAGGTACCAAAAGAGAGAGAGAGAGAGAGAGGGAGAGAGAGAGAGAATATAGTCCTACCTGCTTGACAGTTGCATCTCTTCTATGTCACATAACCACAAAATCCAAGTGTTTCTTCTATTGTTACTATTCTAGAATATTTTTGTGCAAATCTATAGAAGACATCCTCCAAAAGTAAATTTTCAAGTTACTAATACTAGAATCAAACTTTGTGTCCAGAATATTGTAGGTCTATTGTGATGCACAAAACACAAGTTCAGGAGATAGTTTCTTAAATGACATTATTGCAAATATGGATTATGGCAGGACTGCAGAATAATTAAAAACAAAGGAGTAGGATGTGAGTTTAGCTGTAATAGGACAGCATGAGGTCACAAAAGAATTTTATATCTTGATTATGGTGTTAATTACATGAATCTGCACATATGATAAAAGTTCACAGAAGTACACACACACACACACACACACACATACATACGAGTTTATGTAAAACTTGTGAGATCTGAATGAGTTGTGAGTTGCAACCATGTTAATTTCCTGTTCATGGTGTTATATTATTTGATGTTACCCTTAGGAAAAATGGATGAAGGACAAAGGAAACCTTTACTTAGAATTTTTTAAAATTCCTGTTTCTAAAAATTGACAATCTTGGGCCGGGGATTTAGCTCAGTGGTTTTGCCGCCTGCTGCAAGCGCAAGGACCTGAGTTCGATTCCTGAAACCAAAAAAAAAAATCGACAATCTTCCAAAATCTACAATTATTCCAAAACAAATGATCCTTTTATTTTTTTAAACTTTTCCAGAACAGAACTACCTGGAGAAAGAATTGGCCTTGGTCAAATGTGGCAAGCAGCAAATCAATGTTTTGTCTTTAGTTCTACTATTGTTCTTCTGTTTACAGACAAATCACTTGATCTCATTCTTTGTTTCTCCTTCTGTGGCAAAATGCTAGTCTTGTCTCTCTAAATTACTGTAAACATCTTGAAATCTGTGGGAAAAAATAGCCTAGTGTGCATACATCTGAAAGAGCATGAATGTATTTCTCAGCTTCCTGGGAGCAATATTGTAACACCCGTCTACCTCTACAGTTTTAGAAACAAAAGCCAAAGTGGAACAATAAACTAGATATGCCCAATGCTGGTACTTTGATTCTACATTTGAGAAAATCACTGTACTCCTAAAATGTACTACAGTGACAACTCTCACACAGTCATGACTAACAGATGTAATTGTGAACATTTTAAACACATGAAGTACAATTTATTCCATTTGGATTGGATAGCTTTCACTTTCCTGTCAAAAAGTACATTAAAAGTACTACTTGAAGCATAAATTTAGAGAAAGGAAATTTTACTTTCTTTACTTTACTTTCTGCATTTGTATAGTAGCTAAATGAAAACTCTGCCATTTATAGAAAGGAATACCTTGCAAGCTGAATTAGGGTTGCTCAGCATGCCAAACAAAGCCACAGGCAAAGCGAAGCGAAGGGGAAGATTGCCATTTTATAGGTTAGACAAGAAAAAAGTAAAATGACTTCCTGTCTAAGTGAGAGACTTTCATATTTCACGCAAATCCTAGGAAATAATTAAGCTTTCAGTACAATTCAGGGACCTGTGCTCTAGAAATTGCCTCAATAAACCTTATTTTCATGTGGTAGTACTGAGATTCTCTCTTATCCTTTACTACCCTTTATATATCATCCTCCTTTACAGCAATGAGAATTTAGCATATAAATAAATAACACGAAATTGTTTCAGGGAGAGGATAAACACAATTCAAATTCAGCCAGGTGCTTTATCACCAATTTGGAAGGTTGTGATGTTATTAGACATTCTGATATAAAGATCGAGGGAGAAAACTATTGGTGGAAAGAAGAAATTAAAAAACAAGACAAAAAATAAGTTTGGAAAGTAAGCTGAAAACACAAAGTACTTGGGAGCAAAAGTAAGCTGGTTCCTTGATTTAAAATTCTACACGGGGAAAACTTGGTTAGGTGGTTTCACAACTTACCACAAAAGGAATATGACCTCCTTTTTTACACCTCGACTTTAATTATAACATTGTAGTAGCTATTTCACCTAAATCCTAAACAAGGCAGTCCCAAGTCTTGCAGGTTTGGGAATTGGTGTCAATTCAACCAAACAAGGATGCCTCTGCTGGCTGGGTGGTACATGAGTTCAGGTGCTGGCTTTGTCACTATGATCTGTGGCCTTAAACAGACACTATCACCTGTGTAGGCTTCAGTTCTCCCATGCAGGCTCATGAGAGTCTCAAAGCTGGTCTCTGTCAGCATTTGGGAGCTATCTGGCTTCTGTGAAACACTCTTCAGTTGCTGCAGGCCTGGCTCAATTTTATTTGTTTTGGGTTTCAAGTAAGATTTCACATGAAACAAACCCACATTTAAAATCATTGAACTAGATCTTTTGGGTCTCCTTCCTGCACCAAAATTTAAACAGGATCTGACGTTCAATCTTAAAGATTCACCAGTTCCACAAAGGGAGTTTTCTGGGCCATGTTCTTTCTGTGTCATTTTAATTGCTTTTATTGTAATATATATCTAGCATAATATGTTACTAAGTTGATAGACTTGGTGTGTTTTGCTTGCTGCTCTGAAGTAAAGCAGAGGATATGCTCCTTTTTACTTTGGGCTTCCAATCTAGAAAGGTTGAATTGTGTTAGCATGACAGGTGGATTAGTGAGCTCTGTTACTGTGGGGTGGAATAAGCCATAACTTTATGTTCTTTGCCTTACAAAATTCAGAAAAATGGAAACACCGCCTCTGTTTGTAAGCACTGTGTATGTCTTCAGATTCTTCAATATTTTTAAAAGAAGCCTTTGGGGACCTCCTAATACATGATTAAAACAGAATTTCTCACCCATTCTGATAGGTGTGCATCAACCTGAAATATTTTTCCCCAGCTTTACTGAAGTATGATTGACAAGTAAAAACTGAATATATGTAGGAAGAATAATAAAATGTGAAGCTTTGATACATACATTGAGAAATGATTCTCACCATTAAGCTACCATATCTGTCATCTCACCTACTTACCATTGTGTGAAATATTTATATTTTCTGTGGTGGGAACATTGGAGATCTACTATTTTAGAAAAGGTCAAGTATACAGTACATTATTATTATTAACTGGAGTCATCGTGTCCCACACTTGGTCCCCAGGACTTATTCATCTTACAACTGTAAGTTTGTAACATGTGACCAACATCTCCACTATTCTCCCACCATTCTACTGTTTACCTCCTCTGATGCAAGAGAATAACTTTAATTTAGAAAAGAAAAAGTACTGTGGTGTTCCTTGAATCAGGTATTAGACTAAATTTATTTCCATTTAATACAACGAAATGATAAATACAAAAGTTCCTGAGACCAGACTTGTTTTCTGTTTTGGAATAAATCTTAAGAGGACCTTTATTTGTGGAGAGGCTAAACAATGGAAGGCTGTCAGAGCATTACTCTGTGTAATCTTTTAAAGTCATTGTCATAAAGCCAGGCATGGTGCACACCTGTAATCATAACACTCAGGAGGCTGAGACAGGAGGGTCATCATCAATTCAAGGCCAGCCTGGGCTACATAATGAGTTCAGGGTCAATCTGAACTACGTAGCAAGGCCCTGTCTCAAAAAAGAAAGAAAGCAAAACACCCAAAACTCACAGACAAGAAAGTCAATATTTTAGAAAGTCACTACTGTGCCAAGAAATAGGAACTATATTGACACATTTTATTATTTTATTTAAATGTTACAACCTCATGAGGTAAGTTTTATTAGCCCTGATTTCCAGATAAGGAGGTTCAGAGAGTTTAAGGAAACCCAAAATTCTCAATAAATGACAGGTAGCATTGGGATTCAAATTAGATGTTTCTAATTCTAAAATATAATTTTTCTCATTATAATCAGTATGTTTGGGTAAATATTCACTACATTTATGAGAAAAGTAATTAATTAGTACAAATGAATAAAGAATATATTTATATTTATATTTGTTCTTGTTATGTGAAACATTTTTTTTGCTCGTTTGTTTTGAGATGGGGTCTCACTATGTAGTTCAGGCTGGCCTTGAACTTGCCGTCATTCTCCTACTGCAGCCTCCAGACTTCTGGGATTACAGGTGTGTGCCACCATGCCTGCCAAAACATCTAACTTTTTTTTTGTACCGGGGATTGAACTCAGGACCTTGTGCTTGCAAGACAGGCACAGTGCCACTGAGCTAAATCCCCGGCCCTCCTATTTGTTTCTTTAGTAATTAAAATTTGATAAACACAGGCTAACTTGTCATTCAGCAAAGTAGGAAATGATTCTTAGTTTCCAAACTATAATTGAGGATCAAAATCTGCACCCTTATTTGCATATTGGCCATGTTTTTTCTGCTATATTACACTGTCTCTCTAGAAGTCCTAAGTTAATTTTGATAGTATATATTAAATAATGTACACTTTTGCTATTACAATAACGTCCACTAGCATCAACACTGGCAGCAGCTGTGCAGGGCTGATATATGATCAGCTTTCATCATCACAGCAAAATTGACCCTGTATTCATTTCATAGATGAGGAAACAGACATGGAGGGATTTGTCTCATCATTACAGATGTTCAGTGGCAGGGCTAAAACAGGGACCCAGTATTCCTTCCTTCTAAACTCTACTAAACTGCCAGGAGGTTACCATCTCTCACTGCTCACTACATGAAGTAGTATTTTTTGCTCCCTTAGTTATTCTGTCCACCTATGTCAGGGGAATAGAAGAGCTGTGCTACAGTTTTTCAATCATCATTTTGAGTTTCCAGAGCTTGGGATGGTACCTGTTATCCCATACCTCAGTGTGGTGCTTAGTTTATATGTCAACCTGACACAGTCATGACATGGCCCACGTATTTGGTTAAACATTATTTTGGATGTGTCTGACAGTGTTTCTGGATGAGATTAATATTTGACTCGGTAAACTGAACAAAGCAGATTGAATCCTTCCCTAGTTTGGGCAGCCCTTCTCCAATCACCTGAATGACTGAATAGAACACAAGGGCTGACTCTTAAGTAAGGGAAGATCTCCTGCCCAATGTCCTTTGAACTTCGACATTTAGAATTGCTCCAAAACAAACTCTTGGAGGACCTCAAACCTGCTGGCCACTCATGTGGCTCCCGGCCTCTGAACTGCGACTGGAACTGCAGACTTGGCTCTCTTGTGTCTCCAGCAGATGTTGGGACCTAACTCCCAGAATCTTATGGACTAATTGTTTATGCTGAATCTCTTTCTATATCTATCTAAGTCTTACAGGTTCTGTTTATTTGGAAATAAACCTAATATACTTACCAGGTTTTCTTTAAATGAATAAAACAAATGAATCCCTCCTGGTTAGACAAAGACTTTAGATCATTCTCCTTTGGAATTCAATTGTCAAATTTCTAAATACACAGAGACTTTTAAAAAGTTCGCTAGGTAGGCTGCCTCTTTAGTGAAAAACATCCCAGAATACTGTATCTCTATGAAATTATCAATGGCATCTGTGTTTCATATCAGTTCTTTATCCTAAGCTTAATTTGCAGCATGACCCCAGAAGAATTCCTGAAGCTATTTACCATTCATAAAATTTTACCCCTAAGGTTCCTGCAATTGAATTTCTCAAAAGATCTAATGACTATTCATCAGAATATATATTGCATTCAAATTTAAATAATGCAGTTAAAATAATAAATAATAAGCTATTGCTCTTCTTTCCTCAAAAAGTGGTTTTGTGGTTATTAAATACCTCTATTTTAAATTGTGATTTATCTTACCATGGAGTTTAATTATGTCACAAATGCAGACTTCCGATTTCAATATTTATATTCTGTTCTGCTTCTTTAAAATATAAAGATTTCTTTCTATCAAAACATACTAGGGCCTGGGATTTAGCTCAGTGGTTCTGCCACCTGCCGCACAAGTGCAAGGACCCGAGTTCGATACCTTTGATCCCAAGAAAACAAAACAAAACCAAAAACAAACCCCATACTGAGACCCCCTCAACCAACTGATCTTCACAAACTTCCAAACAGAATTAAATGTCAGTATTATAATTATTAAAATATAGCCGGGGATTTAGCTCTGTGGTTTTGCACACAAGCGCAGGAACTTGAGTTCGATCCCCGTGCCAAAAAAAAAAAAAAAAAAAAAGAGAGAGAAAATATAATTATTAAAATATAATAACAGATCGCAATTTTACCTTTTCTAAAACATTAGTGGTGCCTATCTCTTTTCTCATCTATTTTAAAAACTTTTAGTTTGAATATACGTGCATATGACAAGGTCATCTCTACATGTAGAATCTGGGTTTTAAACGGAAGCAAATCAGAAATCCAGCACCCAGTCTGTCCGTTTAACTTGCATAAGACATTTTGACTTGCAGTTAGTTTGTACTCATGGAAAAGGAAATAGCTGTATTAAATGAAAAATTACAGTGCAGCTACGGCTAAAGAAAAATGGAAGAGATTAAGAAAGTAAATGAAGTTTCTGCTCATGTAAGACATTCAAGACTTAAGGAAGACTGCCTATCTATGTTCAGAAGAGGAATTCATTTCTTAACATAAAAGTTCTGTTCTTTTTCCAAGATGGTAAACTATTTGTTTTTGAACTGAGACTCATCTCCCTACTTCCCACTCCCACTAATTCTCACTCTGCCACCAAATGTTTTTCTAAAGGATCCACTGATACTTCTCAATGTACCACACATCAGTTCAGGTTTCATGAACTTCAATTAACTCTGGACAAAAAAATAAATTTGGGATAAACAAAATAGAACAGAAAATCAACATAATCACTTGAGAAAATTGTTGAACTGGCTTAATATCCATGCTAACATTTGAGGGAATTCAAGTTTCCTCAGAAAATGTAAGTGCTGGAAATCAATTATTTGCAAAATTATTACTGAATATATCTTTATTAATAGGGAGAATCTAAATTATCTTGTTTAAACATACTGGGTTAATTTTAATTCTTAAAACTATTGAATTTTTTTAAATTTCCATCTCCTTTCAGAAGCATTCTCAGGTGGGTGAATTTACAACTGAACCAGGTCTTCTGAGAATCATCGTGAAGGGCATAGATCTCCGATGGACTTGTAGAATCACTCCTGACAGTTTCAATAGTTTGCCACCCCATATCCAAACTAAATATAGCAAATCAAGAGATTAGAATAGAATCTGACAATAGAGTAAAATAACTCTGAGGAAAGTTGCAAAGTTTTGAAAAATAGTGGCCTAGACTCAGTATCCATGCTTCACAAATACAGCAGAAGAAGAACAAAATGTTATAAACATTATTTTCCTTAGAAAAAAAGTCAGGGAGTAAAGTCTGGGCAGTAATAGGAGGTCAAACCAATACTGATCTTGCCTTCCTTCAGATGGAAGAGTTAGAATATTCTCTTTGCTCATCTTTAGTAATAGACTCTCTTATTCTATGAATTATCCTTGATCTCAGTTCTCTGCTAGTTCACCAATAAGTTCACATGTTTTCAATATTACAAATAATCCAATTTTCTAACATGAAAGTGAGAAGCCATAAGAGCAAAAGAAGAACAAATTGGCTCTTAGAAACTGGTGCAGGAAAGTAGAAGAAGACGAGAGATACAAGATTTTTCTTCCAAAGCTCAGAAATACAGAAAGTTACACGAGAGTGGCTTTTAGCCCCCATTCAGCATGGCCTGAGAACTAATGTCAAATTACATCTAAGATTTTAAAATCACATATCTGTATTTTTAAAATGGCATCATTACAGTATCCTAACTATACATACATGTCTTGCTTTATTATATTCTTTTAAGATATTATCCCAAATAGCAAATAATGTACATTCTTTCTTTATGCTAAGGAGTATTCCTACCATCTTATAAATACTGTCTTATCCTCATAAGTATTCTATGAAATAGATATTTTTTCAGCACCAATTGAAAATTAACTGTAGTACTTGTTGAAGGCCACACAACTAATAAATGGTAAAGGTGTGATTTGGACCCCAGCAATTGAGCTTTACAGTCTGTGAGTATAATGTGCCGCATTATATAATTTAAATATGATTTATATTGTCACTCATGATCAGTATTCGTGACTCACAGAAATTCACAGGACTCTTTGGAGCTTACTTTAATGTAGTAGTTTAAACACTATTACAGTATATGAAAAAGTACTCCATAATTATTCATTTAGTACTTGCTCCAAGTGGGTGAAGATAGCACATACTTTCATGAAGACAGTGAAAAGTACTCTCTATGATAGATTTTTTAAAAATGGAATTAATTACAAGTACATGATAAATGGCACACTCCTCCCCCATCCTCTAATTCATAAGTATAACAAAAGGAGAACAGGTGTAACAAAAGCTGCAGGGATGCATGTGTGAATGGACAAGGAAATGTGTGGAGTGGTTTAGAGGCCCACCTGAGGAGACAGAGTTACAGAGTCTAGCGTATCAATATGTAAGCATGTCTTTTTGAACTTCCCATTTTCCTCATCTGTAACTCAGGGAAATAGTGGGCCATAACTTCTAAAATTTCAATAGACTAAATAACACAACTTATGAAAAGCACCAAAAAGATCCAGAAGTGCAACATATGTTTCATCCATGCCATGCTTTGGATCTTGTCCCCCAAAGTTCTGGGCTTTACTGGGATATGGTGGAAACTGAGAGATGGGGCCAGTGGGAGGACTGCTGGTACTTGGAACATGCCCTTGAAGGGGATGGTGGATCCCCAATACTTTCCCCTTTCCCAGCCATGAAGAGAATGACTTTTTGCTCTACCACACATTCCCTGCCATATATGCTTCCTTGCCACGGGCCCTAAGCCATGTTGTCAAGTGACCATGGACAGAAACTTCCAAAATTGTGAGCCCACATCCAACTCTCCTTTTTATAAACTGCTTTGTCTCAGGTATTTGAGATAATGAAAAGCTAACTACCATGCTCCACACAGACTCAGTCTTTATCAGTGTTACACAACAGCACATTTCCTCACTCTAAGCCCAAAATCAATTTTAAAAATCTTTAGTTTGTTGTCAGATGGCTGACCAACTTGTTTGCAAACAACTGTGAAAAAAGAACTTCTCACCATTACCTGCTATCCCACATTCCTAAAGCATCATGGAGGTGTATACTATGGTACAAACATGAAGTAACAACATCTGCTATGCTTGCCAAGTGAAGTCAAGTTCCACATGCTGCATATGCAGAGTAAATATGGCTGTGAGAAGAAAATGGTTTTGACCTTTAAATGTGTGTCTTCTGTTAAATTTTATGGAATGATGAAAGAATGGAAAGAACACTTGGAGTATACATGAAAATACTTCCAAAATACTTCAACACAGAATAGAGGTTCCACAATTTCTTTACTATCTATGTGAATTTAATCTTTTTACTTCAGTTCCATGCATATCACTTTGTCTGTGAAATGGACATAATAATACCTACTTCACAGTTTTGTGATAAGACTTATTAATTAATGAATAAAAAGCACACAGAGCAATGCTTTGAACAGAGGAAGGGTTTGGTAATGTCAGCTATAACTATTACAACTTCTGCATACTACTAAAGCTCCCATAAGTACGTTTTAACAAAAGTATGACGTGGTTATTTTAGAGAAACATCCCTCCCTCTAACTTGCTACCTTTATCAACAAGAAGAAAAGAGTTATAAATTAATAGTTGGTGCTAAAATAATCCTAATGATATCTCACACACTTCCATAAGTCTACCTTGGTGAAAAATGAAAGTAAAGAAAAAAAGGGGCCTTGAATTACTTGAATTACTGAAATTGATATATATAAAATATGTCTTCAATCAGATCCTATTAGCCATATTTTAGAGACATTTCTAAAACAATTCTCTGTTTCATGGCTATTGTGCAATAGTTGAGTGCAAACTTCATTGTCTTGAAAGCCACCCAAGGGAGTAGTAAAGCAAACTTCTGGTTAGGTCTGTGTGGGTCATGGAGGCTTGACCTTGGGGTGTATACTGGGTCTTCACCCCTTATTCTCTGCTGCTGCTTCCCTGCTCTTCTTCCTGGCCACAGTGAGGTGAGCAGCTTTTACCTGCCACACACCTCCCTTGTGATGCCACTGCCTTGGAGCCAACCAACCACAGACTGAATCCCCTAAAATCGTGAACCAATTTAATTTTCTCCTTTAAGTCATGGGTGTAGATATTTTGCCTCAGAGACTGAAAAACTGACTAACACTATATTCCTCTCTCTCACCTTCACAACTAATCAATAATCATATAACAAGCCTTCATTCATATATCTGCATTCCATCTACTTTGTCTGGCTTGCAGTTTTCAGAATCCTAACTGGTACTCATTTCCATTCTTGTATTACCTTCATCTAATTTCCATATATAAACTGACATCATTCCTTTAGAACATAAACTAAACTGTCAACTCCAAGTTAAAATACTTTTGTAACTACTTAGTATGTTTAACAGAAAATCCAAGCATTTTATGCTACAATAAGTCACCACAAACCCATTCCATTAAAGAGCTTTCTATGCTGGTTGTCTTGGCCTACCTAAAAATAATAGAGTCCCATTTCAGCCCTGAAATTGTCCTCTTTTGATGATAAATTATGTAGTAATAATATCAGCCAAGTCCTGTATGATTTCTCTTTTGCCTAAATATTCTTTCTATAACCAATACTTTCTCTCTTAGAATCCAGTGAGATTGTCCCTTAGGTCTATACATTATTTTTCTTCAAAATCTGAATCATAGCATTTAATTTAATAATTTATGCCATTTTTTGTTGAATGTCTGCTCAACCTATTAGTATGAACAGAGAGAAAAATTAGCCCCATTCCTATGTTGCTTACCCCTATATACCTCAATCAGCAGAGTATTTGGCATGTAATAAGTAGCCACAAATATTTGTGGTAGGATCAATGACTAGATAAGTTTGCCATACAGCCAGAGAGATGCATACACATGTAGTGGAACATTCAAAAAATATAAATGTGGGGTATAGAGTATAAATAGTAGAGTATATATAAGTAGTATAGAGTATAAATGCCATATTACTGCCATAAATCCCTAAGGACAAAATCTAAATTGTGAAGAATACAAGACATAAAACTTGAAGTTTAGCTTTCTTTTTATTTATAATCCTAGAATGAGGATTTCTCCGGTCTATTGAGCTCATTTTATAAACTATAGAAGTTCTTACATAAATCAATGAGTCTTATAGAATTACATTTCAAACTTCATTGCCATAAAGAATCCACAAAATTGTGAGTTTATCATACAATAGGCACAAAATCATAATGTAGAATCCATAAGGAGACTAAATTGAGATTGCAGGACATACAACTAAACTGTACTTATCTGTCAAGTAATTTGGAGAGTTTGTGTTTTAAGAATTATGTTAAATTTTGTCTTTTGATAATGTACATTCATTCATTATTAGATTACAAAAAAAGGCAAAACTACTAACTCAATATTTTGGGCTTTTTTCATACAATGTAAACATGAATACATCTGAAAACTTATGGAATATCAGGTTATATTTTTATTTGTCTAAGTTCATATAGTGAATTAAAACTCATCACGTCTCTCTTTTTGAAGAAGGAGGACAGTTTCCAGAAAGATATCTAGGCTGGGCATAGTGGTTTGTGCCTGTAATCCCAGCACATGGGAAGCTGAAGCAGGAGGACTGCTGTGAATTGGACACCAGGCTGGGCTACATAGTGAGATAAAGGGTAGTCTCAACTGCATAGTGAGACTCTTTCTCTAAAAAAAACAAGATAAAACAAAAAAGATACTTGGTATAGATCAGTGGTGGCGATCCTATGGCACGCATTCCACAGCTAGCTGTTTGTTATCATTGAAAGCTCTAAAAGGTTCGCCATCACTGGTATAGATAATCAATAAAAGGATTCTTTGAATATAATGTATACCAGAAATTATACACTGATAGACTACACAATATGAATGTTTTGTTTAGCCCCCAGACTGCTTCAAAGATTTGAGCTAAAATTTATATTGGAGAATTCAATCTAATATTTTATCCCCTGTTGAACAATGGAAATATCAGATTACTCTGGCAATATTTTCCAAACCACAGTCTATAGAAGGGAGTGGATCTCTCTAGTTTTCCATAATGCCACCTCCTACACCACTAAGACCATTTTCTTTAAGTTTGTCACAAGTCAAAGTCCTAGTGTCAGACCAAACCAATTCAAAACGATAACCAATTAAAAAAGAGAGAGAAAGAGAAATTATATAGATTTTGAGCATTTACAATGCTGAGATTCTATCAGGTATTTTAATAAGATCATGTAACAGTGAAACAATTCAGATACTTGACCTTTTCTTTCTTGATTTTGTTTGTGAAGTTGACTACACTCGATCAAACAACAGTGAAAAATCCAGGATGGCAATTATTTCCTTTGACTGGTAAGCTATTTGTTTTGGCACCTAGTAAATACAGAATGGGTGGTGTAGTAAAATATCCTAAAAAATATTTAAATATATCACGTGTTTGATCTATGGTTTGATGTAAGTATCTCCTTATAGTGTATCTTTCAATATAACAAATATAATTTATTTTGCTTAAATAGGTTGTAAGTCTTGACATGCTTTCAATATCCAAACTGTTCTAGATTAAGAAATATAAACCCAGAAATGTCACTTCCCTATAAAGTAAATGCACTTACCTTAGCTATCTGTACACACCAATTTAGCAGCAGCTGTGACCCTATATTATCCTTGTGTTCATGGACATAATCCAGCAGGCAGCCATGGGGCATAAGCTGTGTAACCAGCTGGATGGTTGGGCTCAGACACACACCCAGTAAGCGAACTAGATGTGGATGGTCCATACTTGCCATGATTAGAGCTTCCTGTAAGAGAAAAGATAATAACATCATTTCAGCTCAAAGTTCCTTATACTTACAGTCGCTTGCAATGTACTAATAGCACTGATAGTGATTTTGAAAATGTACTCAATGGAATTATTTAAAGAGATACTATTGTAACTATATTTAAAATGACTTAATTAAATGAAATCAAATGAAAAGCAAAGTCTACACACTTATTAAATAGAAGCAATTATAGAATGACTGACTATAGAATTAATGCCAATATTTTTTCTTTTGCAGTATGAACAATATTATATCTTATTTACCAAGTATAATGAAATTAATCTCAACTTGTACCATGAATTTTAACTTTTGATCTTGGTTATAGAGTATAATAATCTATACAAATGAAGTTATTTGTAACTAGAGTAGGGTGACCCAAAGTCAAGTCATTCTTTATTAATGTAGAGTTGAAAAGCATCTGAAAGTTATAAATTGTAAAAATATAAACAATTACATGCAGTGTATCAATTGTCAATTTATATAGAATATACATTTTCATAAGACATTTTGCTTCATAATTTAATCTTACTCAATTTTACTTCATTTTCTAAAATTGAAAGTGATATTTTATTCATAGATTCATAAAGTTTGAGAGCTAGGTTAGAGTACAAAAATTTATCTACTCCAATTTCCTGATTGCATAGTGAGAAAATTGAGTTCTAATTTCTTTATTATTATCTTAAAGAGACCATTGTTTAATGATAATAAAAAGTAGAACCATAAATTCCTGCAAAAACAATAGTAAAGGGGCCGGGATTTAGCTCAGTGGTGCTGTCGCCTGCCTCGCAAACACAAGGTCTCGAGTTTGATCCCTGGTACCCCAAAAAAAAGGAAAATTTGTCTTTCATAAAGCCACATAGGATCACCTATGTAATATTCCTGGCAATAATATTTAACATGACTCTACTCATAAGAAATTAAATAAATTCACATTTAGGACATTCTGAAATGAAACTGGCCTGAATTCACTGAAAATATAAATATAGAGAGAATGTTAGAAGTGTGGGGTGTACAAATTAAAATTCATGATAGAGCTAAAGGGACTCTGAGTCTTTGGCTCCTAGATTGGGAAAAATCCCCACTCTATACAGAATACTATTGGGACACTTGAGGACATATGCATGGGGAATATATATTATGTAATACTACAATGATATTAAATATTTAAAAATGATAATGGCATTACAGATATGCAAGATAATGTCCTTTGATCTTTAGAGATTCTGAAATATTTATGAATTAAGTATTTTGTGACAGCAAATTACTTTCAAATGGTTTTGCAGGAGAAAGAGAGAAAATGAATATACATATATGTATATATCTATGTTTATGCATGTGTATGCAAATACATGCACATATATGTGTAAATGGAGATGGCACACGTGGCAATTTGTTACCAGTTTATATGAGGGCACAGAATATTCAATGTATTATTCTTGAACATTTCTCTAGCTTTGAAATTTTTAAAATAAAGTTAAGGACAGAAAGCTATAATGAATTTCTGTTTAAGACGGCATGGCGGATTGAATACTGTACAAAAATTATTTCCATCCCCTCCAATTCCACTATATTAACAATAAAGGAATTAATAAAAAGCAATCATAGAAAGAGGCAATAAGTAGCATAATAAAAAAAGAAAGTGGCTTACTCATGGTAATGACTCAGAAAACAATAAAATATCCAAAGTCTCACTTAGCAGGAGGAGGAAATTTGAGAAGCAATTCAACAGTGTACATCACCAAAGTCTTCTGAATATGGGAGGAGTGGACTAATTTCAGAACGGCTACAAAGTACACTTAGGAATTTCATAGATTACAGATATCCTTTTCTACCTTTGGAGAATCCAAAGTGAAAGTATTGTGGACTACGGCTATCAGGAACAATGGAAAGAGACATATTCTAGGGAAAATAGATCTTATGTAAATTTATATATAATAGAAAACTACCTTTTCATTCCTTCTCCCAAGTGGGTCCGTGACATCAAAATTCTAACAGTTTTGATAAAACAAAATTTTACACTCATCAAAATTTCAGACAAGTGAGGGGACATGACAGACATATTTGGACATATACAAATCTTAAAAAAAAAAAAAAAACAGAAAACCTTCCTTGCTTTCTTTCTCTGCTGGATATGTTCATTGAAAAACAGAGAGGAAAGATTTAAAGGGATGTAATGGAGAAAACAAAGATTCCACATGAACTACAGAAATCTAAAATGATGGTAAAGGAATTTTACAGACTAAAAACTTTACAACAGGTGGAGACAGCAACCAACCCAGGTTGGAGCAGGACATAAGGCTCTGGAGAAGGTAATCCAAGAAGAAAGAATTGATACAATACCTAAGAAGTTGAAAATAAAAGGATATTTATTTTCTAGCAGGAGGTGAAGATCAAATTAGTGACAGATACTTAGAAAACTAAGCTGAGGTAGAAAAAAGAAATTAGTTTGAGGTAAAACAAAGATTTGTACAGAAAAGAAAACATTCATTATACAGTGGAAAATAGTTACATAATCGTAACAATGTAAACATCAAATATTGATATAAGCAGAAATTAGAGGACTATCCTGGAAGATAAAGTGGAGGGAGGGACACTTTTGCAAGGTTATAATGGTAAGGAATTAAAAGTATTTGGCCATGAGAAACTAGTATGTGATGCATTAGCCTGAAAAATTAAGAGCTGACAGTGTAAGCACATTATTTGGACACATGGACTTAAGTAACAGAAACAAATTCCATAATGTTGAAAGCACTCTGGTCAGGGAAAGTGGAAAATAGGAGCAGTACAAGGAGAGAAGAGCATCATGAGCACATTTTCACCACTGGCCATAAAAATATTTGACTTTTATTATTATTACTTTAAAGTTATTTGAGAGGATGGTGTCTGTTTTTAACCTCTGCTACTGTTCTAGTGGTGCCTAAAGTTTCTTAGTCACAATACTGAGGTGTGTATGATGGAGGATACAAATTTCCAGGGTCCAGCCAGTGTTTCATGTGAGGTCTCATTTTATTTTTGGAGTAAGGAGAGGGCAGTGTTGAAGTAGAAAGGAGTGACACAAGGCCAAGAAGAAGAAAAAGCTGGTAAACTGTATCTCGAAAGACTTTTTGTTTCTAAGCCTTTGTGGCAGAAGTTGAAACCATTGATTTGGACATGGCTTCCCAGTCAAATAGGTCCTTCAGAGTCCTTTCCCTAACTGCCTCAGGGAACAAGCATGTCACAGCCATTCAGGTGTCCCCTTCACAAGGAGAAAACACTTTGGTGTCATTTACTGTCCATTTCAGGAAACATCTGAAATAAAGCAAAACCACGTAGCTATAAGGAGAGTGTAGCTATGAATGATAAATGTTAGCAATGCTAGCTGAATTAAATAACCTCTTATTTAATCAAGTATTAAATACTTGTTTGTATGAAAAGTCTATGGAAGTTCCCTTCACTAAATTATAATACACACACATACAAAATATACACATACACACCAACAAATGAGCAAAGTATCTAGTCAGATTAAACATCATTATTATGTATTGTTCGATATTTGATAATATATCCGATGTTAGATATCTAAATTAAATTCATACAGATTGTGCTGTATGTCTCTCTTGGTGGCTCCCAGGTTTTCATGTGCATAGGATCATTCGGGTTTATCATTACAAGTGCAGTTTTCCACACTCAGCCATCAGGTCTGGAAATGGACCTTAGGAATCTGCATGGGCAGCAAGTCTCTGGGGGGAAGCTATTGTAGGAATCATGGAACTTTAAGAACTTTGGCACATCTTGACAAAGTATGTCTCTCTGTATTCCATTGCAAAACAACATGCAACAGCTTTGGGACCCGCTTTAAACTGTTCTTAGAAATCCCAGAAGCAGTAGAAAGAGGCAGCCAGTCTCAACTGTGAAATCAGGCCACTGAGGCTCATGAGATAACTACCCCAGCCGGTAGCAGGATTACTTTTACATCTCAGAATTTCTGAATCTGAGTGCAGAATTACTTGTGATATTATAATTTTCAGCTGCATTGGCCCTTCCTTCACACTGTAGATGTTTATCTTTTTAATATGATAGTTTCAAACCCATCCTATTAGCCATACCAGAATTAACTGGGTTAACTTATACTTCAGTGTCTGAACAGCAACTAAAATCAAACAGCAAATTTATGCTTATGGATAAACTATCATCCCTTACAATACACTTTCAGGAAAAAAAAAATCTTTCTGTTATTTACTGAGAGTAGTGTTTTGTACAGGCCATTTCCTCAGGTAAAGAGAATAATGACATTCAAGGTAGAAGTAGATTTTGAGGTTATTTCAGCCTTCTTTTTGTGGGTAACTCATATGAAATGATTGCTTTTACCTTCTACAATACAAAGAAAAATGATAATCCATTCTAAATATGCATTTGAAAAGTTTACATTAGAGGACTTTTCATGCAAAAAGTGAAAGTTCTGTTTAAAAAAAAAAATCTATTAGTAAGTCCTGGCAAAAAAGCTGGGTTTGTATTAAGGAAAATTGCTCATCACACTACAAAGAGTATTTGAAACTAAATTGCAGAGTATTTGCATAATAGTTCTCTTTTTCAGAGAAAGAAAAGATGTACAAGACACTAATTGTAGGTTTTATTTTTTCATAAAGGAAATAGCAGATGGCTTTTTGGAGGATAAGGGAATAGATAAAGCAAAGGGAATGTGGACTCATTTAGAGTGATGAGTGGGATGAAAATGGAAAAAAATCCCAATATTTTAATCATGGAGGGTTTGGTTTCAATAAATTACTCTGTTAAAATTAATAGTGTCTTCTGTTGCTTATCTCTGTGTGGGGCCTACAGAAGCAATTTTTGATCTTCATTGCTGTCACTTGAAAAATGTCACAAAAGGCCAACAGAATAAGTACAACTTGAGAGGTACATTATCTATTTTTCCAGGAATAAAATTATTCCTCTCTTTGTTTTTCTTTTGTTTTATAATTTTTTTTGCAGGTGAATTAAATAATTTTCTCATTGGAGACATAAGAAGAATGTAACAGGTGCTACACTGAAAACTGTAAAACAACATTTTTCTTTATAATGAGGTCTGGTTTGAATAAGGACATTTTTTTTTAACTACCAAGGGAACACCAGGGTGTAGACAAAAAGCTCTGAAGCACGGATACCATTAGTCTCCAGCCATATGCTATTTGTATCTCTATTTACATCTGAAGGGAAGACATTTCTGAACAATAATAAAAGTGAGTGATATCATTTTTCACATTAAGTTATCATTTTTCCCAGCCATCAGATATTTATATCTTGCCACTTAAACTTGATTTCTCATTCATGTTGGTTCATAGATTTATAAAAACAAAAGGAAAAAATATGGCTAGTGAAAATTTATGGGCTATTCTGTTTTTTAAAATGTTAATTTCAGCCAATTTTTCACTGTTTCATGATGTCTACAGACCATTAATTCAGTACCCTCCAATTGAAAATGGAGAAAGTCTCATTGCATAAGGCATAAGGAAGATAAAAAGGGAGAACTGACAAAAAGGAGAGATAGACAATTAGTGTAGACATAAACTGCGCTTAATGCAATAATGCTCAATGCAATACCTGTGAACAATGGAAACAAAGCCCAGCTCTAGAACTGGTGAGAGAGATTGTTTTGAGGAACACGAAGAGGATAATGATAAGCACAATGATGAAAAATGAAATCAGATTACTGGTCCATAATAATGTTTTATAATTGCTACAGATGGTAATGAGATAATAAAATAAATAAAACCTGCATCTGGTCTTTCATGTCTAGAATAAATAATAATTTACTTGTGCATCTTTGCTGTCAATAGTTTTCCATCTTCATTCTATATCTCTCAACCATTAAGTAGTCATGTATTAAATTTTGTCATTTTTTGAACACCAGTACACAATGAAGACCAAACTGAAGAACTCTACATAAAGTAGAATTCAATTTTCTGTGCTTACTCCCTTCCTCTGACCCTCACTTCCTCTGGTTAAACTGAATTTTCCTCTATGCTCTTTTTATTTTTCTAGCCTTTTCATTGTATCTTACTCTGTTAATATTTACTGAGGACCTATAAATGCTTGGCACAATAATAAATAGTACATTGACCTTGGCATCTTTATTTTCATGGAGATTTTATTTCACTGGGAGAGGCAACCAATAAACAAAAAAACCAAGTAAGTATAAAACATGTACAAGTAATTATAAATAATAGTAAGAAATATAGTGATTGCAAAAGTACTTTGCATAAGCATAGTTAAGGAAATGTGTTTTGAGACCTGACTCACAAGAAGTCAGATATGAAAATATAAGGAAAGAACAGTCAAGGAAAAGTAACAATGAAAAGGTTGCCATATTTTGGAAGCTCTGAGAATGTGTATAGCAAAGTCTACAGAAGGGCATGAGATGAGACAGAAAACACAGGTAGGTTCGCCCAAGTAGGACCTTGGAGTAAAGGGCAGGTCATCCATCTGTTTAGCACCCTCACTGTATCTACAAGTACATTTAAAAGCATCCCATATATGAAAGAAGAAAGATGCAAGTTTCTTCTATTTTGCCTTCTCTCTCTGCTTAGTACATTTGCCATTCCCACTTGGACTATTTCTTCATTGTTACCTCCTTGGGGAGCTGGTTCTTCTGCCACACTCCTAACTTCTTACTATTAAAATTACACTTGAAAGGTCACCACATATGTCCTTTCACAAAAGTCAACATGTTTATTCTTATTCTTAAATTTTCCTGAGCTTCTGCACTGTTTTATCTCACTCACTACCCTGCTTTTTCAAAATCCCTCTGTGGCTGATGTTTTTATCTTACATATTCTATTCTAATTCTTCACTCTCAGAACCTCACTGCAATTATTGGCACTGCTTTTCTCTTTCATGACTTAAATGTGGAAATGCTACCATAGTTTTGTGTCTAAGTCTTTAATCTGTTACCTCGTGTATCTAGATGTTTTTCTCTAAACTCCAAGAAATAAAAATACTTGACAACATTAAGAAATATTATAGAGCAGTCAAAACATGTGGAATCAATTGCAACTTTTTTTGTGATTTACAATGATTTAATTAATTTGAAGCAATGTGAATATCACAATATTTTCTCCTACTATAGAAAGCAAAATCCATTATCATTATATCCAAAATATTTGCTCTCTTCTAAACATGAGAATTATACTGTTCCCATATTGACAGTCTTCTCCGGTTTTATAATTTCATTTGTCTCCTCTGAGCAGGAACTAACAGGATTTTATACACATATACTTCTCGTATCATAATATTTATTCTATTTTACTGAATTATCTGTTAAATGCCTGGAATCTCTAATATATTTTCTGAAATCAGTAACATTATTTGATCAGACTTACTAATTCACCAGAAAATCTTTATAGAATATATGGCTCATAGGAAGGATGAAATACAATTGCATGAATTAATGAAAAGAAATTGTATTATGTTCTCCCCTTCTCCTCCTACTCCATCCCAAACCCATATGTCAAATGCCTTCTGGTTATCTTGACATAGGTATTATGGGATAGCAAATATAAAACGCAAAGTAAATATCTCCATACCAATTTTCTTGTTACACTTTACCAACTTTTTAAGGGCCAGAAACATTTTATAATTCCATTTTTAAATCTTGGATAAATTTTTGCCATTTTCATTTCTAGTATTTACCATGTCACTCTATACCTACTAATTTGCCAACTCCTATTAATTGGTTATGCCAGTGTAGCTCATATTAATCCTTTCATGTATTTTAATTCTGACTAGTTCAGGTTTACATTGCTATCCTAGAAAGACTGCTGGTTTTTAAATTAACACTAGTCTTATTTTGTTATACATACAAAAATATCATTGGTATTTCTTGGACAGCTACATAGAAAGCTTTAACATTACATGTACTCAATAAGCATTTAAATTGTGTATGGTGAAAATTATAATACACATTGGATTAAAGTAGTTCAGACCATGCTCCCATCTATGACATTAATGATCTGCAAGGTTGACCTGTGTGTTTTTCTTTGTCTCTCAGCTCCTTCTACACCTTTCTCTACCTAGGCATGTTCCCAGAAAGACTGACCAAAATGGACAGTAAAAAAGGCTACTTTGTCTACTGGTTTCTATTTTTGTTCAACTAATGAAAGATACCAGATTGAAGATAGAAGGGAGGAAAGACAAAATAGAAGACTGAAGAGAGAAAACAGTGAGGTTGGTATTTGTTCCACTACTCCCACCTTTGCACAACCCTCTATGAAAGACCACAGCTGGTATCATTCAGTACAATCTTTCTTTTATTCCTTCAGGCCCAGCTGTGTTGTCATTAATCTTGGACTACTTCAACAAATCTTATAGTGTTCCTTAACTCTGAACATACCTGTATAAAACCCCTTGGCTAAACTCTCTGCTTCCTCCAACTTAGTATGGATGTGTTTCTCACTGGGATTCTTCTAATGCAGTTATTTTAGACAAATCTCTGAATCTAATACTTATGTACAAAATGACAAATGAGCTCATTGATGGTAAGTACATAGTTTGTATACTACTATTACCTGCCTCCTCCTATCCATGGCAAATATTTCTCACCACTCACTATATCCAGGTGGATAATGCTTCTGAAAATATATGCATATCTTAATCCCAGGAATCTGTGAACGCTGTTACTTGGAAAATGGGTGTCCATACATGAGACTAGATTCAGAATTTTGACATTAAGAGATCACATCAACTATCAAGATGGATCCTAAAAACATTGCAAGTGTCCTTGTAAATTAGAGGTAGAGGTAAATTAGATACAGATGCAGACAGAGAGAAGACAGTGTGAAGAAGAAGTCAGGGATTGAAGCATTGCAGCCACAAATCAAGGAATACCTGTGGGCTCTGGAAGCCACAGGTAGAGGAGGGAAGACACATGTTATGGCTTGTGTTTAGATGTCCCGCCATATCCTCATGCACTCATACATGAGGTGGCTGAATCTAGAGTGTGTGATGCTGGGATTAGGGGTGTGTGATTACTAAATCCATCCACTGATTGGTTTGGCAAGACCCTAATCCTGGTCATCTGGATAAGATAAAAGAACCTTGTCTTCTCCCTTGCTCCTTTGTTGCTTTGCTATCTTCAGTCCACCATGAATTGTTGCCCCTTGGCCATGTGCCGCTCTGCCTTGGAGCCAGCCAGTTATGGACTGAAATCTCTACAAACTGTGAGATAAATAAACATTTCCTTTTCACCTTGGGTGTTAAGTATTTTGTCTCAGCAATGAGAAAAGTAACTAAAACACAGAATTTGGTGCCAGAAGTTGAGTCTTTGATGTGACTGTTCCTTATCATGTGGTTCAGGAGCCTTTGGGACTGGGTTGTGGGAAGAGTTTAGAAAGGTTCAGAGATGCCTGCTGAAAAAGTACAGCTGGAGCACTTTAGGCTATACTTGATGGGAGATTCTGGTCAGAGAACAGAAGACCAGAAGGCTGATGATAGAAAACCTGCCAGTAAAGACCAGGCTTGGGAGGTTTCTTCTGGGAAGAAGAACCACAATGGCTGTTGGACTCCAGCCAATATGTGTTATGGCATGGCAGATAATTTGTCTGCATTTTGGTCCTGTCCAGAGACTTTGCCTGAGACTAAGATTAAGGGTGGCAGACTAATTAATCTTGCACAAGAAATTTCAAGGCAGTCTTATGTTGGGGCAGTGGCATGGATGCTGTTGAGGGCTTTTAGCCAGATCTATGTTGAAAATCAAGAGCAAAGAGGACAGCACAATAATTTAAAACATTTTGAGTTTGGCCAAAAAGGAAGCTCCAGTAAAGCTGTGGCCTGCAAAGATAGAGCAGAGGAGATCTTGATTGCTGAGAAGGAACAAGACAATAGAAAAAATGGCCTGAGGGCATCAGAAGAAGCAGCAGTACTCAAACCATTGAAGCCTGAAAATTGCAACTGAAAGATTTTTAAGAAGAGAGCCCCAGAGCACCCTGTTCCAGAATGGCAGTGGCTTAGGGAAGTCGTTCCTCAGGATTAGGTTCATAGGCACTCAAAGTGTACAACCAAGAGAGAAGAAAGCCTGGCTATTACTCCACACGGCAGTAGACCCTGGCATTATCCATGTGGTGCTGGTTTTAGGTACACACAGAATGCAAGAGTTGTGGGGTCAAGTAGGCTTCTACTCAGATTTCAGAAAAAGGCCTGGGAGGCCAGGCAGTGTGCTGCTGAGAAGGGAGTGTGGGAAGCTATGAGTGTGAAGCCAAAGGTGGAGACCCCCGAAGTTTGGAGAAGCCAGGAATGTGGATTCTGAGGAAAACTGCAAGGAGGGAGCTAAGCTGGCCCAAGAGAGAAGTCATGGAAGACACCACCACTGGAAGTGCCACAGGGGCAGAGTCACCCAAGCCCTTTGGAGTTCACCACTTGTGACAGACTGCCCGGAATGCTGGAAGTGGGACTGTGGGATTTAATGTTTGCCCTGCTGGATTTTGGTCTTGTTTTGTTCCCATTCCTTTGTTTCCCCATTTGTAATTTTGGGAATGGAAATGTCTCTCTTGTGCCATTGAATGTTGGAAGCATTTAACTTTCTTTTCATTTATAAAAGGGCTTTCAGCTAAGAGTTTGTCTTAAATCTCAGAGGAGATTTGGACTTTTCAGCAATGCTTAAACTGTTAGGACTTTGGCAACTCTTAGAGATGGACTAAATGTCTTTTGCATAAAGGAATGTGCATGAGTCTTTGTGGGGCCTTCGGTGCAATATTATGGCTGGTGGTTAGATGTTCCCTGAGGGCTTCATGCAAATAAGGTGGGGCTTTTTTGGAGGTGGATGGATCTAGAGTGTGTAATGCTGGAATTGATTCATGGTGCAATGCCAGGCTCAAGGGCATTAGGATTAAGGGTTTGGATGCTAATTGCCCTAACTAGACTGGATAAGATAAAAGGGGCAGGAAGATGCTGTTAAGGTTCCTTGCTTCTTTTGCTGTCTTTCACCACCAGGAACTGTTGCTCCTCTGCCACATGGCACCCTTAGAGCCAGCCGATTATGGACTAAAACCTCTACAAACCATGAATTAAATAAACATTTTCCCCTTTAACTTTGAATGTTGGGTATTTTGTTTCAGCAAAAAGAGAAAAATAACTCAGATAACACAGATTTTTCCCCAGAAATTCTGGAGGGAATGTGCCTTACCTCAATTTCAGATGTCTAGCCTCCAGAACCATGACATAATACATTTATGTTGTTTTAAACTACAAAATTTGTCCTAATTTGCTATAGCAGCCACAGGTTAACTAATACAATCATATAGTATTGTTCCCTGCCAGGAGTGGATGAGATGTCAGAGTTATTCTTTACTGTATACTTTAGGCAACAAAAATTGATTTGGAAAGTAAAGGTGAGAATAACCCCTGCTGCCTTGATTTTATGCACATTTTAAAAACTGGCGTTGTTATTAAAATTTTATTCAGTTTGTTTTTACTAGAATATTTTAGTCTTAAAGATGCAGATACTTTTAATTCATTTAGAAACTAATATATGTATATAAAAGCTAAATGTCTTCTTATAGGCAATGTGACAATAGCTAGTAGATGCTTAAAATGTTAGATATTATTACATTTTATTAAATTCTTTATATATAAAAGGAATGAAATTGCAAAGCAACTAGGTAGGTTGTGACTTTAGTCTTTTAAATTTTAGTGGGGATATTAAGAATGCAAGACAGGACAACTGGAAAACAAAAATAAAAGAAAACATTTGCTGGTCAGCACTTTTCCTGTTTAAGTGCAAGGAGAAATATACATATCTCTTCCTATCTTCAGCATATAGTAATCAATAAAAGTTGGGAGGTGATCAACAGTAGTTTTTGGAGTTGCAATAGGAATTTAAGTAGAGCACAAACTTGTTATTTATCAAAGAATAACCACAATAAAAGAAATAACAGTGAAGACCAGCAGAGGTTAAAGTAGATAATAATGATCAAGAGATTATAGTGAATTCTTGTAGTTCAGACAGAGAAACGTTATAGCCCACTGATTAATGTTAGCAATGTTACTAAAAGATAAACACAAAGATTTCTGAGAACAACATTTTGGAACTAATACAGGGGAACTAGCTCAGCAAGCTACACCTTGGATCTTCTTGCTCAATGTGCTATTAAAAAGGAAAACATGAACATACTAGAACTAGAATAAATCACTCCAGCCTATAGATTCTACCACTAGAGAGAAAACCATAATGACTAACATCTGAATAATGTCTATAGCTTTTTTTCTTGAAAAATCAACTTCTAGAGGGGTTATTTAACTTGTTGGATAAATGTATTTACTGTACTCTATAGTTTTCTGGTACTTAGCAAATTTACTTGTCCTTCTAAAGCCACATATTAAGAAATTTCTTCAAACGGTAATAACAAGTAGTTCTTTTTGTTGAATTGTGCACAATGCTATTCATTTTATATATAAATTCATTGAGTTCTCCCAGAACAACCTTGTCCAGCAACATTATTATATCAATTTACTATTAAAGAGACACATTTAAACAGGAAAACAATTTTCCAAGATTCTGAAGTTCATAGGTAATGAAACTGGAAGTTGAATCCAGTTCTCATAACATCCACAGCCAAGCTTTTTTACTATTCTGTTATGTCCTCAGGAACGATTTGTTATCCTTTATATCTCGATGTCCCCTGGGGGCCTCATGGGCTCATAGGCAGGGCTGTGGGGAAAGGACTACTGTTAGAGGCTGGGACGTTGACGGAGGAGATGGGTCACTGGCATTTGACATGAAGGGTGTATCTCCTTCCCCAGCTTGTTTCTTCTCTCTCTGCTGTCATGTGCCTTCTGTCATGCCATTAGAAAATGGCATGGAGCTACTTGACCATGCAGGGATTGAGACTTTTGAAACTTTGAGCCAAAATAAACCTATCCTCCTTTAAGTTGCAGGTTTTGGGTATTTTCTCCCAAGAACAAGGAAAGTAATTTAGATACTATTAATGTCAGCTAGGTAACCAGGTATGCTGCAGGATTTGTGGTTAATATTATTGGGTCCTACTAAGAAGGTGAATCAATTAATAGAAGGAATCCTTTCAAGATGACATTCTACCAGGTAATAATTATCCTTTCTGGATGAATCATTTGAGAACAATTTAACCTCACTTACTTAAAATGAATCTGCAATAATAAATTCTAAAGAGGCCTTTGCAGGAGTGAATCTTAGACTACCTATGTCTCTTTATTCTTGTTGCTACAAAGGAGAAATTGATTGGAGGAGTGCTTAATCAATAATTTTCAAAATTAAATTTGACTTAGATCAGAATCTAGTAATTTTGGTAACCCCTTATTTAATCAATTAGGATTTTATTTGCTATTTTATATAATTTAGGAAATTAGTATGTAATAATACTATTTTCCCAAATACAGTGAACCCTCAAGTTACAACTGGCCTGACACATGAACACCTTGGGTTAATTAGGTTAATGGAAGATTCATCTGCTTCTTGTTATCTAGAGCATTTACGCAGGTAAACATTCAGATCTCAGCTGAGTCGACTTACAATCAACTCTCCTTTGGGAACCGATCACATTTATAACTCAAGGGTCCACTGTACTGGTCTTCTTTAATGGAAGACATCTATTCTATTTTTAATCTTCAAGAATGATCTTGGTAAATTAATGACATTTGCATTAATGACACAAAATAATAAACAATGTAAAAATTACCATTTTCACTATATTGGGTCTTCCTACCCAGGATCAAGGGATGTCTTTCCATTTTCTGATATCCTGTTCAATCTCTTTTTTCAGTGTGCTGTAGTTTTCAGAGTGGAGGTCTTTGATTTCTTTCATTAGGTTGATTCCTAGGTATTTCATTTTTTTAAATACTACTGTGAAAAGAGGTGTTTCTCCAGTTCCTTTCTTAGTGTGTTATTCATGTACAGGAAGGCTACTGATTTTTGTGTGTGGACCTTGAATACAGATGTTCTACTAAATTTGGTTATTAAGTCTAGAAGACTTTTGGTGGAGTTCTTAGGGTCTTCTATATAGAATATCATGTCATCAGCAAATAATGACAATTAAGGTTCTTCATTTCCTATCTTTATTCCTTTTATTTCTTTCTCTTGTCTAACTGCTCTGGCTAATGTTTCCAGAACTATACTGAACAGAAATGATGATAGTGGACATCCTTGTCTTGTTCCTGATTTTAGCATGAAGGATTTCAGTTTCTGACCAGTCAATATGATGTTGGCTGTTGGTTTTTCATAGACGGCGTTTATCAGGTTGAGATAAAGACCATCTATTCCAATTTTCTCTAAGGTTTTTTATCATGAATGGATGTTGGATTTTGTCAAATGCTTTTTCTACATCTATTGAGATGATCATATGGTTTTTGTCCTTGGCTCTGTTAATATAGTGTATTACATTTATTGATTTGCAACAATGCTGAGATTCCACCTCACTCCAGAAAGAATGGCTGCTATCAAGAAATCAACCAATAGCAAATGCTGGTGGGATTGTGGGGGAAAAGGAGCCCTTCTCCACTGTTGGTGGGAGTGTAAACTGGGCTACTACTGTGGAAATCAGTATGAGGATACCTTACAAAACTAGGATTAGAGGTCTCATTTGACCCAGGTAATCCCCTGCTGGTTATCTTCCCAAAAGAATTAAAAGAATCATACCACAGCAATATATGTGTACCATGTTTATAGTGGCAAAGTTTGTAATAGCTAAAACTTGGAAATGGCCCAATTGCCCATCAACCAGAGACTGGATAAAGATGACGTGGAGTTTTTTTTAATACATAAAATAGAGTACTACTCAGCCATAAAGAATGAGAAACTATAGATCTTTGTAGCTAAATGAATGCACATTGAGGCTATACTCTTAAATGAATTAAATAGGACACACATGTGTAAATACCAAATAGTTTCTCTGGTGTGAGAAACTGAAATTGTAAATAAGGATCAAAATGTGTAATAGATAACATGAAATAGGAAGAAAAGGTCCAAAGGGGAAGGAGAACGGGGAGGAGGAGGGAAAAGAAAGAAGGGAAAAGAATAAATATGAGAAAAAGAAAAAAACAGAAACAAATTCTTTGTAAATAAGGAGGGGTAGAGGGGTAGAAGAAAGGGAGGGGGAATGGGGAAAAATAAGAACAAGATATATCATATAAAGGTACAAATTCCCAGTGTTCAGTGTCATCAGATTGTATACCTAAAATGTACCGATAAACTTAATGAATAAAAATTGAAATAGGGGCTGGGGATTTAGCTCAGTGGTTCCAGCTCTGCCTTGCAAGCTCAAGGTCCTGAGTTCAATCTCCCGGTACCAAAAAAAAAAAAAAGAAAAGAAGAAAAATTATCCCTCTATACCTAACAAATATCTCTAATATGTGTCCAGTAATTAACAAGCCAGAATTAAATTATTTAGGACTTACTCAAGATAAAAGAGTGCCTTTATTTATGTCTTCCATTTTTCACTTACTAGTCCCATGTTCATATAGAATAATCCACATATAGGTATTCTTTGTCCTATTGTTCATTTATTTATCTCTTCTATTTTATAATGAACTTAATTATTATCACCAGATATATTAAATTGGAAACCATTATTTATATACATATTCTTTTATTGAACATTCACGTTAATGCTTTTTTCAATATTCGCTGATCCTGATGTCAAGGACGTCCAGCTAGAAGTTATTACAATAAGTATAAACCTGTAGTAATGCTAATTATTCTTTTATGTTTTTAATATAGTGGCAATAAATAATGTTACCACCCACTAAGGCAAAAGTAGTCACAATAAACACCAAAGGAAAATATATGGTGTCAGAGGAGACCCCTACTGGTAATGTCTTTACTTCAGGAGGCTGAGTCAAAGGGATATGTGGCTTAGACACACACTGAGCACTGAGAGAAAGAGGCTGTGGAGATGGAACTGCTTCTTAAAGAATCTCAGCAGGAGAGCATCCAATCCTGATATGATAGCTCAAAATAGCCACTGAAAATTAACCAATATTTTTGACATGAACTGGTGTTTTGGACTTCAGTAATGCTTGACCTAGCAAAGGTCAATTATTCAGCAGCAGCAACTTCAAATAGTAGTGTAAGACATTATTAGTGGCTATTTTGTTATATGTTATCTAATTTTAATTTTATTGCATTTTTAAAGGTACATAGAAAGCAACTATTCTTTCATTCATCAATTCATTTCTGATTCTGATTGAGGACTACTCTACACACTTTACAAGGCTACCAAAATTAAAGACATATATTTTACTCTTAAGTAGCTAATACTGGAGAAGTCTTCCGTATCTGGCAAAAAGGGTATATTAATAATTTTAATAAATATTTGTAAGTTTACTATGATTATTCATTATAGAGAAAAATTATCTTTTCAATGAAAATACTGAATTCAGGAAAACAAGGAAAATTATTTTTGAGAAGAAAAATCTGAATTTGAACATTTGTATCCAACAAAAACATCCATTTGTATGTGGGAAGCACAAGACAAGCAAAGGGGAAAAATACTATTAATAGGGTAGTACATGGAGGAGAAAGAGGTATAGATAGTATTTCATGAATTATTTGCAGAATTCGTGTCATGCATGCTCTGCTTCTCCTCAGTGCGCCATATGAAGTAAGTAATTCTCACTGCCAAACTTCAGGTTGCTAAGCTGTGCAATGGGAATCACTTGATACATGATAGCATCTATCATCAAATTGTAATTAGTTTCCTTTTCTTCTAAAACTGAGAAAGTGGGAGAGTATGGCAGGCATGGGGAATACAAATAGATGAGCTTCCTTGGAGCATACATTGTGCCTGATGCCATGCAGTAAGGAATAAAGGTGGAAAGGTAGATTGGCACTGGACCCTGGAGGAATTTACATAACAAGCTGATACTTCAATTTTTATTCTAAGCAAAATGAAAATCCTTAAATATGTTTGACCATGAAATTAATGTAATTAAGAGCACTGACCCCAGGATAAATCATAGGGAAAGGGCCTAACATCCAAGAGATCGGTTGAGAAGCTGCTGTCCTTGAGTGAGGTAATGGGATCTTAACACAGACGGTGTATCCTCTGGGACTAGAAATGAACACCTAGCCTGCCAAAACACAGACATATCTTTCAAGGGCCTTAGGTTCTCTCCTAGTCTCTGGGTGGAGATTTTTACCCTCCAGTAAATAATAGACAATCTTGATTAGTATGGTTTAAGCATGATGAAAATCTGACAAACACAACAGGATAAAAACATTCCTTGTTCTTCTCGATAGGGCTACCTTCTTTTTACCATCCTTCTCGGCAGAGGGAAATGATTTGCCTCCACTGTGAGTAGGAGGTCGCTTCTGTGAATCTCTTCTTTTTCCCACCTTTTCCACAACTGGTTGTAATTTCCTCATAGTCCACTTCACTCTTGTAGCTGTTTTTTTTTTTTTTCATTCCATGGAATTCACATTAACAATGGCCATCTTGGCTCATTACTTTGTTTAGACCTAACTTCAGCACACTACATTTATGACAATCACTCTTTGTATTAAATACTACACAGTTCTGAAAAGACCAAAAATGTTCTAGTATTCAATGGACACACTTTTCTGCTGAACAATTCTGAAACGGGCAATGAAACTGCAATAAGGAATGGTCAATGTCATGTCCAACAATGTCTTGGCACATTATAGATATATACACAGGGAAGTTTTTCAAAGGTAGGTGTGGCGATATCGTCTGTGTCCTAAAATGTTATTATAATCCCACACATGGGGACATAACAAACTCTGAGGTGATTTTACCAGTCTTTTCCACCATGGTCCTTTATAGTGTTATGAATTCCAGGGTTTCTGAGATCCTTGTGGGAATTTTAATTTATTTTAAGAATTTATTGTCCATGATCTAGATCTTTCCTTTAAGAACCAGATTAAAGTGAAATAGATAATTAATAGATAACTAAATACAAGATTATGTTGAGATTTAAAATGTGAAAATTGAATTATTAGAAAATGTTCCTATCACACTTCTGCTTTTAAGAATTCTTTGCTTCATCAGTCTGCTTCATCAGAGGGACCAGGAAACTATTTATGATAACATAATTACATAGTTTTCTCAGATGAAAAGCAAAATAATTCATATATTCAAAGTCATTATTCATCAAATCTTTGAATGGTGTGCAAAACCCACTCTTGAAAAATAAATTTTTTATGTTTTTAGGTATTTAATGAAAATTTATATAAATTAAAATTCACAGAAGTGTTAAAACACTTACTGGAACATTAGAACCTAGAATTTACTTCAATTTTTTAAAGTATAGCATACAGAAAGCGAGTATTTTGAAATTCTAAACAGTTTCACTGATTTTTTTAAGCAAAAATTATGAACTGAAATGTTAAGTGTGATTAAAGGAGCAATGTACTTGAGAATATCTGCAATATCAGTACCAAATTATTGTGGTTTTTAACATTAAAATATTTTGCATATTTAAGATATTTTTTTTAAATGTGGTAGAAATATTTAAATATTTCATTTAGTAGGTATTGGATGACACAGAGGACATTAAAAATAAATACCTGCAGATATTTTGTTTATGAGCTGTAACTCTGGTTGTGCAATTTTTAGAAAAAGCATCAAATAATATAATTGATTATTCTGCTGTATTATAAACTTCAATTAAAACTGCATATTATATTACACTTACAAATATTCCTTTCATAAGCTTTCCTGTTTTCAGTGTCAATACAGATAAGAAACACTGGTATTTTGTTTGTATGATGCAGTAAATATTTTCAAGTAGTACCACTGGATGGTGGAAGGATTGAAAGAAGTAAATTTTGATTACATTTTTCAGAATAAGCCATAATAAATAAAAACTAGAGCCAAAGAGATCAATAAAATCATTAATATCTATTAAAATACTGTTTACAAATTATTTATATTCCAAAGATTTTAGAAGTATAGAATAATAAATGTTCTCTCAGATACATTCTTTTCAGTAGAGCTGTACTTTTCAAAATAAATTCACAATAATCTTTATTCAATAATCATTAATGGTCTTAAGGCAAGTTCTTGAAAAAACTACTTACAAGTATTATAAAAATGTAGGGTATAACAAAGAGTTGTAATAGATGACTGTATGTAGAACTATATTTTATCTCACAAATTTAGAAAATGCAATAGGAATGAAATTTAGGTAAATGTTTTCTGTAGATATGATATATTAATATAAGCAATGTAACTGATGAACAGAGGGATTTTAAAAGGGTCAGAGAGATTATTTTTTGTCAATTATACTAAACAACCATGCTTTCTACTATTTGCTGGATTCTAAAAATGTTCACTAAAAACAAGCAAGAGATTATAGGTTTGATTTTGCTTCCTTTTTTTAGTAGTAGAATTCAAACAATTCAAAAGGCAATTTGAACTTCTATTTTTCATCTGGCTACGTATTTCCTTGAGAAGAACTGAAAAGAAAATATGTATTATGACAAGAGATATAGTGCACTAGATACACTAGTATCCCCATTAATTTTAAACTAATTGAAGAGCAGAAGCTGTGCGCACTGTGCGTGTCTGAACTGCCTCAATGAAGATCCAATTACAAACTGATATGTTTTCAACCCATACAGCCTGCATATTTAATTCAGGTGGACCTCCAATATGCAGTATCTCTTTTGTTATGTAAAATCCACTATAAGTATTCATTGAACCACTGATTTCCAGACATAGGATTATTTCTTGGCATTTTATTATTTTGTTGTTGCTTATATTCCATGAGTGTATAAATAAAATGCTTCAGATTCTAGATATGTAATTAATTGGGTTAATAATCACTTGTGCATTTAAAATTTAATGTGTCAATCTCAGCACTCTGGGAGGCCAAGTCAGGAGGACTAAATGTTCAAGCACAGCTTGGGCGACTTAACAACTATCTTTGTTTTGTTTTGTTTTTTAAACAACTTACTATCTTAAAGCAAGCAAACAAACAAAAACAAAGATATTGGGATGTAGCTCAGTCCAAAGGACCCTGGCATTTAAAACAAACAAAAAAAGTTTCATCAAGCACATGAAAGTGGACTGTTCTTATGGTCAATGCAGTAGTACATATAATAAATCCTTGGACTCATATTTATATTTGTCAACCCAGTGTTTAATTTTCTGCTGAAAAATGAAGCAGGTTTATTTGAGTTAGCATACTTTTTTTCTGAAAGGGTGTGATATAGTTTATTTAGAACATAGATCAAAATATATTTCAAACATGAGACTAACATTCTATATTACTGAGTTTTAAACATTTGCCTGGACCATGGCATTTAAACAGTCAAATTATACATTAATATGAACAAGAAACATAGAAATGTACGTCACGCTTAAGCACCCATATAAAAAGTAGAAATTTTATCCTGACTTTAAAGAAATGTATATTAAATATTTAAATCTCTTAATGTGTATTTGTATATATATATTTTATGCGTTAGCATTCACTTATTATAATAGAATATAATTCTTTCTTATATCTACCTAATATATATTTATCTAATATATAATATATATATATATATTCTTCCCAAAGATATTGCCTATGATTTCTTTGTTTTTAGTCTTACAACTTATTTTTATTCTCCATAAAGGGAAATTTTTTCAATATAATATTTCATATAAAATAATGTATTTCAAAAATTTATAATGACTAAATAGTAAGCTAAACCTATGAACTTTTTTAAAAATCAAGAAAAAAATTAAAGGACCCCTCACAGGCGTATAAGACATTTAATTCTATGAAAATATTCTATTTAAAGCTATGTGTATTTAGAGCTACATGTAGTTGATTAACAAGTTTAGTCATAAATTTATTGACAGTTGATAATATAAATAAGGAGAAATCAAGGATTCACAACTTTAAAAAATATTTAAATATTAAATGAGAAATGACTTTAAATATTAAGTTCAGTATAATTTTCTAATTGACATTCTCAATATAAAAGCAGTGACGGACAAGTATGGTGAATGTTTACAGTTTTTAAAGTTTATTATGGTAAAAGAGAGATTGCCATTAATCTTCCTCAGAATACTCCCCCCATGTTTATCCCATCACTGTTGCCACTTTCTGAAGCAGTTTTGGAAGTCAGCTTTCGTGAGTATCTTTAGTTGCACTGTTGTGGCTGCCTCAGTGTCCTGAATTGACTCAAAATATTAAATTTTCATGTTCATTTTTCATTTTGGGGGAAGAGCCAGAAGTTGCAGGGTGCCAGATCAGGTGGACAAGGTTGATGAAGATACAATGTAATATTTTTACATGCCTGCCTTTTCTGTCTGATGACAGCAGGCAGCAGTATTCACTGTATTTTTTAATCACTCCTTGTGGACATTCATGACAAAGAACTTCTAGACTGCTTCAGAAAGTGGGAAGAATAATGAGATAAATACGTTCAAAGTTAGGGGAAGTATTCTGAGGGGTATTAATGGCAATATGTCTTTCACTGTAATAATGTTTTAAAATTTAAACATTCATCAAATACCCTGATCACCCCTTGTAGATTCTTACCTTAATAAATGAATGAAAGAGTTGATAAAGTATTTTAAATTTGGTTTTAAGAAAAATTTAAGGATATACACATTAGTAATATATGTATATATTAGCATCAAGTATACATATTAGTATCAAGCAACATATATATTAATATCAAGTAGAGCATGAGTGCCTATCATTCAGGTATACATTTTATTCTCAAAAGCTTCTTAAGTATAGAAAGTCACTGTAAAATAGGGAACATAAATAAATCAACCCTCAGCTTTACTGTCAATGAAAAGTAGTCTTTGAGGAAAAAAAAAAATCAAAGTTATATTCAGTTTATTAGGAGGTAATCATTTTACTCAGAATACTTAAACTTCTTTTTTATTGTATTTCTGTTAGTACATGTTTGTGATACATAAATCACTACTTTCGGGCTGAGGATTTAGCTCAGTGGTTCTCCTGCTTGTCTGCTCAAAGACCTGAGTTCGATCTCCGGTACCAGAAACAAACCAAAAAACACAATGAGTACTTTCTTCGTGCCTACTCGGTAGATGTACTGCCAGACCTCAATCCTTTTTACATCCCTTTCTCTTTGCCTTTCTCTCCCTCCCTCCACAGTCCCCTTCGCTTCTGCAAAAGATCTACCTCCCCGTTTCCTTTGGTATATCTTTCATTTTGCTCTATAATTTATACATTGATTTTGTCATATAAGAGAAACCATAGTTTTATGCTTATATGTCCAATTCATTTCACTTAACATTATGGTTTCAAGGTTCATCCATTTTCATCCAAATAACTCGTTTATTCTTACCGTATTGTTATAAATATCTCATTTTCCTTATCCACTCATCTCTTGATTTACATATAGGCTGCTTCCATGATTCAGCTATCATGAATTGTGCTGCTATAAACATGGGTATGCTTGTATCACTGTAATATAATGTCTTTCACTGTTTGAGGAAAATACCTACAAGGGGAAGAGCTTGATAAAATGAATTTCTGTTTTTAGTTTCCTGAGGAATCTCCACACTGATTCCCATAGTGTTTATACTAGTTTATATTCAGACCAGCAATTTAGAAGGGCTCCTTTTTCATCACAGCCTTACCAACATTAGTTATTATTTGATTTCTTGATATAGGCATTTTTTTCTGAGTAAAATGAACTCTCAGTTGTTTTAATTTGCATTTTTCTAATGGCTAGTGACGTAGAATATTTTTTCACGTATTTATGAGGCATTCATATTGCTGAGAAGTAAGAGGTGTTTATTCCTTTCAGTAGCCCCCTTTTTTGAGTTGTTTATTTTCAGGGGGCCTAATTTTTTGAGTTTTTTATATAGTCTAGATATTTTGTATAGTATGTTTATTGTAATTTTCCAAAGTTCAAAAATTTATATCAAAATACTCCCTAAGCAGCTCCCATTTCTTCGCCAGCCTGTAAAAGTGGGAAGTAGCAGTTCATGAGTGAAACTGTCAAACATAATGAACCAATTCAAAACTAAAATGCAAGAAAATTTCTTTTAAAGTTGGAAATAAAATTCAGAAGCTTAAAAAGAAGAAATTGATAAATTTGATTTTAAAATGTTTATAAATATTGTAGAACACCATAAAGACCTCAAAAGCAAAATGACAAAAAAGAAATATATTGGCAGCTTCTGTAATGAAAGCTAATCTCTCTACCAGCTAAAACTTCACAGAATCTAAGAAGCAAGAGACAATGAACTCAAGAAAGAATATAGGTCCTGAAAAAATAATCCACAGTGGAAGAAGCCAATTTGTACAGCCTCATTCACAGTAAGGAAAAGACATGTGCAAAGGTTACTGGAGGCATTAAAAATGGAAGGTCTTTTCCTGGCAGAACAATTCCTTGTATTTCTGTGCAGATCTGATCCCTGAGAATGCAGCAACAACTCCTGGGCTACCAGTGGCTGGAAGAGATGAGGAAAGATCCTCTCCTACACAGACAGAGAGGTCATGGCCCTGCCAACACCATGATTTTAGATTCTTGCTTTCAGAACAGTGATAGGATAAATTTCTATGGTCTTAAGCCAAAAATACAAAAGTACACTGGAATAACATTCATCATTTTTTTTCAAATTGGGAAACATCTAAAGATTTATTGATGATGTCTTCTATTACATAAGATACAGAGAAGGAAATGATGGCACACTTTGCTGGTAAAAATAGAAAGTGAACCAAGTTGTATGGATGGTTATCTGGTAATATGCATAAAAATTATAGATGTGTTTGCCATTTGTCTGGCAATTCTTCTGGAAATTCATCCTATGGCTATATCTTGAAACCAAAGAAATGACATAGTTTCTTCACTGCACCATTGCTTTTAATAATGAAAGTGTGAAGACCACAAGTTCAGCAGTCAGGTCTAGTAAAATAAAATATTGCATAGCCAAAGAGCATAAAGAACTATAGCTGTTAGGAAGAACATGAGAATGCTCTATGAACTACCACAGAAAGAGCTACAGAATATAGTGAGTGACAGGATGGTATGGAATTATATTTTTAATACACTTTCTTTAGTGCATTAAGATAGGAAAATAAAATATGTTCATATTTACTTATATTTTATAAAGAAATTGAAAGAGTATATAAGAAATATAATAGTTCCTTGTGGAGGCTCAACAGGAAGAACATGGAGTGTACTGAAGATGTGGGTATGAAACTTCATCATATTTTTATATGGTTTTGACAGTTGGGCTATAAAGATCTATTAACACTTAAAAATCAAAATAACACACAAAGTCATGCCAACAAACCTAAATTCTTTGAATAAGCGAGATAAATGTAATTCAATCAAGAATAATTTATGAAATAGAATAGTAAAACTCCTAATGGTCTTCTTTTTGACAAGTAAATTTGGAAAGATAATTATAGTAATTATAAATGACATTTAAATATTCATTCTAAATACTTTTCATGCAAGTGCTCATTTAAGTTTCAAAACAACCATATCACTATTTTATTGTAATTTTATAGATGACAAAACATGTTAAGTAGTTTCTCTAAAGTGGCACAGTAGATAATCATTGGGAGCTAAAATTTTAAGTAGGCACCATATTTAAATTTTAGCAATTAATCACTTCTAGGTAGAAACTAGATTTACAATTTTCTGTCCACAAATTAAATCTTAGCCTCCATAGCACATATATTTCTGCAGTAGTTCATCTACACCTTTCTAAGATATGAAGGAATATAATAACTGCCTCTATTATGAAAGATATGGGAAAATATATGAGTAGAATTTGCTATTTGGAACATATGGCAAATATAATAATGAAATAAATGCCATGGTCAAATTTTGAACATCAATAATGAATGACAATCTCAACTTTGAAATCAGAATGGACAATGACTGCCTAGGTCAGATCTCAAACCAATAAAAGTTCAACCAATTCACAAGAGTTTCTGCATTGTCAATTCTTAATATAATATACATAAGTTGTTTCATTTTCTTATTTTTAAAATGTACCAAGGCAAAAGATATACAGTCCTATTCCCTGAAGTAACTCATAAGTTTTTCTCAACTTCTTTTCTTTGGGTTTACCTTTTTATTAAACTTTCATATCCATATCTAAAAATATGTCATTCTCAAAATAATTTTCTAGAATCTATGTGAAAGAAAATATAAGATGCTGATGAGTCTAAAAGCGTAAATTTAACTAATGTTGCAAGTGAATGTCTACACATAATTTTCTTAAATCAGCCCAGGCCCAGCTTAAAACAAATTTTCAGCCCTTATGAGGGGCCCTTATCACATAACAACAGTTTTGTAACATCTGTAATCAACTTCAACTTTTAATTTCCAGGAGCAGAAATCTAATTAAGTATTGATAATGATAAAAAGACTGGTAACTGAGACTATATATAAAAATGACTAGCTAGAGTTTTAATTGTGCTGGTCAAATATCTAAAACATGTATTCAGAAATACTATCCAAATTGAATTCAAAATCGACCACTAAATGAAAATTGTCCATCATAAAGCTGATGATTATTGAGTAGCCATTGTTCAAATATTCATTTGAGATTTAGCTCTAGCAGGGGACCACAATATTGATTATGTCCAAAGCAGGCTGTAAGCAGTCCAGGATGTAAAGAGTGAACCCCTCAACTGGCTTGTTTTGAGAAGTGAGCCTGGCCCAAGCCTAAGTGCCTGTGTGCAGAACCACTGCCCAGATTCCCCTTCCAGGACAGAATTCCTGCCCAAGCGTCTGTGAGTGCTGTTGCCCAATAGCCTTCAGCCAACCCTGCTTCAGGGACTTGCTTGGCTGCCAAGAGCTACTTTATCCAAGATTACACCTTTTCCATAGTGACTCACATGTTATTTTTATGAGAAAGAATAGTATAGACACAAAAGAACACTTCCAGATGTGACTAAGAAAGAGGAAAGAACAATGGGATATGTGCAGTCAAAGTGAAGAACAATATCCTGAGGGGGATTCATGGCAATGTGTCTTTTACTGTAACAAATACATATATATAATATACATGTATATAGAACCTATAATATACATGTATATATACACAAGCCTTGAGGTTTGTGAAGGTAAAATCCATACAATCCAATACTGAATAGTATAAATGCTACAAGATAAAAAATAAAGGATTTAAATACTAAAATGGGTAAGATAAAATTATCTTTCATCATAAATGATATTTAACCAGGAAATAAAATATTATAACTAATAGATAAAATATAATGTGAATATATGAAATAAAAAATATTTACACCACCATTATCCAATATCAAAAGGAAATAGACAGAAAAAGTACAAACTACTTCAAGATAACTCCAGCAAAAAACCCACAATCATCATATTTGAAGCAAATGATGCAAAATATATTTGAGTAAGTTTTAACATTGTAAAAATTCAGCTTCTTATAAATTAGACTGCATCTTTCATTTAATGATATATAAGATATAATTTAGGAAAGGAAGCAATGTCAGTAAAATAAATTATGAAAGTCACAAGCAAAACAGAGAGAGAGAGAGAGAAATGCTTCAAATAGTAAAGAAGATATACTTGCTGAATCAAATACCAAAATGTGCAATAAAGGGGAAATAAATAAAATATTGTTCTATTTTAATTTTCTGAAGTAACAAGTTCATAGAACAGGAGTTCTCAGAACAATACAAATATATTCTGGTAATTTATAGTACTTATATATCCATTAATTCTGGTGGCTTGACTCTTACCAAGAAATACTTTTTTAAGAAAATACCTGAAGAATGAACCTGTTTAATTTTCTATTCTTCACTTTTTCAAGAGAGTATACTTACTTATTTCTGGACTCAAAGGGGAAAAAAAGTGGGGGAAAAATAAAAGACAATATTCAATGTTCTGTAAGGAATGAGGTTAGAAAAAACCTGTAAATTTCTACATATTAGTACATTATTCTTATGACATATATGATTAATGGGAAATAGACATGTGAAATCAGCCAAGAAAAACCACCTTCAAGATACATATCAAATTTTTGACAAGAATTATTACTGGACTTAACCATAATATTTATCAAATTTTACTTAAGTATTTTCTGTACTGTATAGGTTTCTAATCAAAACATAATCAATGATTTATTATAATAAATGTCCATTAACATCATTTTTCAATTCCTATAAAATAATATTTTCCTATATAAAAAAAACAGCTGCCCAGCGATACACCAAATACATTTTGAGGGGCAAAGAATTATTTTAATATAATGCAGTGTTAATTCCAAGGAACATTTTTATGAAGTGTGGCTGAATTTTCATTGTCAAGGCAAATTGATTATATTAATATCTTGGAAAAACTATATAAGGCAAATTTTTACATATTTATTTTCATTGCAGCTACACCTAATTGAAATCTAAATTATCAAAATGGTAAAAAGACATGAAGCTACTACTTCACAAATAATCATTTAAATTTTTATAATTTGAATATCACAATACCAAAATAATCAGCTGAAAATGATCAGTTGTCAGGTAAATTTCACCAGTGGATTTGACAATTCAGTCATTTTATGTTTTTAATGGAAATATTTTTTTTCAAATAGGAAGCTATGTCTTAAAATATTATTTGTTGAGAAAATCTTCTGTTTTGTTTTATTAATGGTAAATCATAATCAGAATGCTATGAAAACCAGAAAACCTTAATTCAATTAAAGTGGCAGTTTTGTGTGCCTTGAGGATTAGGAGAGAACCCTAGCTAAGCCATCTGATAGCTCTTGGGAGCCTTCCCTTTGCAAGTAGAAGGCACTAGGGCTGCTGGTAGACTCCCTGTAGGCCTTTAGGCTATGAAGCACCACTAGTGGAGGCTCAGCCCACACAGTTCTCCTGCTCCAGCCCTCTGTCCTTTCCAACAAGATTGATGATTCCAAATTCTTTTATGCAATAATTCTAGACAATTCCCATGCAGCCCAATCATCAGCTTTTTGTTTTCCAAGGATCTTTCTAGTAGGTTTCTGAAGTTTTGACTGGAAAAAGTTAACCCAGAAAATGGAAGATGTGGGAGAGATCAGACTTGCAATATTGTTATAATATTATGCTGGGCTGAGAAAGAGGAAAGTTGTGGATGACTGGGGTAACTCCACTGATGGAAGCACCATCACTTACAATAAGGACACAGGCAAAGAAGTCAGGCCTAGGGGTGAAGATTACAACAATTTGGGGCATGTGAAACTGCAGGCCTAGGAAACCTTGACTTCTTTTTAACTAGTAAGGGCTGGGTATTCTGCTCCAGGTTTCAGCAGAAAGACTGTCAATAGAAAGGCCATGGCAAACCAGCAGGAGAGTTACTTTATTTTTCATTTTAACCTGAAATAGTTTTACTATTTAAATACTCCAAATATTTATTTCTTTAGTATAACTTTTAGATTATATCTATTTTATTTTAAAACATTCTTCCATTAAATTGAAAACTTACACATATATAGGTAAGAACACCATGTACTATTTAAGAGAAACCTAGTGCTTTTTTTCTCCATTTTGTAAAATCCACTGTTACACAGCCCATATTATCCATGGATGAATTAAAAAGCCCAGCATCTGAACATTTTATGATGATATTTATAATAGATTCTAATTCTCAAATTTAAATTTTTAACAAACATACTGAACATTTTAAGTATTATAACTTGGTGAAAGGAGATATTTTTGAGTTAAAACATGGATTTTATCCTCCCTCATCACTGACGAGCTATGGGACATTGGACCATTCAGCCACCCTCTCAGAACTTCAATTTCCTTATTATCCATACTTATTCCACAGATCGATGTGAAATTAAACAAGATAAGATACACAAAGACCCCGGCACTGGCTCTGATATGCTGTCATTTTTGTGACACCAGTGATATAGAACAGTCTCATAGGCAGTCCATGTGCCGAATAATGCTGGGGCTCAGAAAAAGGCTTTATGTCAGTGATTCTTAACCATGTATCCAAACTTTAGATGCAGTATACATCTCTAGAAACCGAATAAAAGTCATGGGTGAAAATGCACTGATGTGAACTTCTACTGAACAAAGAGTCTATACCTTTCATCAAATTTTTCAAAGGAATCTATGAACTGAAAAATGATAAGAATCTTGCCTTTGGCTTATTTTTATTTCTGCCTACAAAGAAAATATTACTGGCATAAAATCATGGCTAGCCATGCTAATTTCAGTTTCAGTTACTTTTGGCCCTTATGTAGAGAAATATTCTTTGAACTATCAGGGTTACAGATAATAAGCTCATGTTAGCTATTCCCCAAGAAGGAGAAATTATCTCAAATTAAATAGATTTGATGTGTTAACATTTAGATTTGTTCTGCCAAGGGTCATACAGTTGATCATTGTCTTCTTTCACCTGGATAATCCTTGTTCCTCTATGATCTATGAAAACAATGGGTATCAAAAACATTTCTGGAGTCTTAATACTAGGGCTGCCAGTTTGACTGCCAAGACCTATCTTTCAACAATTTAGATTGGGCATATTGTTTTCCATAAAACTTCCCTTATATCTAAATCAAAAAGGATAACAGTCAGCTAACTATTTTTAATTTAGCCTATGGAAGAAGTCAAAGAAAAACTTCACTTTTAATGCAATTTAGAGACTGGATATTTTCTTAGCTATTTCTCCCTCCAGTGACTACCTTAAGCAGAATTACAAACTACCATTTCTCAAGATGGATGCTTAGGCCCTTTTTGTTTCCCTGTGGTTGACAAGAATACAAGCTTAAGAATTCCTGCAACTCCCGATGAGTAACTCAATCAATGATTGCCAAAAGAATGTTCAATTCTGTCTTCTATGAGGGAAGCTTTCCCAAAGAACTTCAGGTTATTGCATGACTGAAATTGGAGGGCACATATCCTTTCATTGACATTCAAAAAAGCTAAGACAGAAAAAAAATCCAAAAAAGAACTAAATTCTTTTAAATTTAAAATCCTTCCAGGACTTCCAGTTAAATATGGTAGGCTGAATATGTACATATATTCTACTCATTCCCCAAATCCCACTAAAATGAGAGTGAAGACATTAAAAAGATTCATTCGAGAAGAAAAGTAGTAATGGAGGAAGGATAATAAAAAGTGAAAAAAAATCAGCAAATTTCAAGTGGCCATAGCAAAATTAAGTGAAAAATGCTAAGTGCCTACCAAGGAGGATGATAATAAAATAAAAGTCATTACATTGAGGAGGAAATAGGAAGTGTATATAAACTAGAGACATTCAATAAATAGTGAAGTTGAAAATGAGTGGCTAAAAAGAGTAATAATAGGTAAAATTTCTAAATGATACACTAGACTCCCTGATCTTCACTATATTCAGTGTAGCTGGTGACTGCTTCTTTTCCCACATCTGGCAAGAAGCTAGACATTTTTAAATGAAGAATCCCACCCTCCCTCAAAAAAAACCCTGTACTTGGGGACATCAGGCATGGTTACTATTAGAGGAGTCGAACCATAAAAAGATCTTTTTGGGTTTTTTTGCTACCAACTCTATATAGTGAGTGAAACCACTTACAATCATCTGCAAAAATGTTGGCAGTCACGTGTATAAATTTGCCAGCAGATGATTGGTAAATTACTCTGTGAAAAGCTACATGGCCCATGGCAGGCATTTCTCTTTTGAAAGAAGTATGATGTTAAAAGCTTTCAAGCAGAGGGCTGTACACAAACACTAAAGAGGAGGAGGAGGCTTCCTACACAGAGGGCTTTGTAGGGACTTGAAAGAGGAAGAGGTATGGGAGGGAGGTAGTTTTGGCAGGAATTAGGTAAAAGGAGAGAAGAGATGAGAAGATTTCAGCAATAGGGGTGATGAAATTGAGCAAGCCCATCTACAGGCCCAAGACCTGGTAACTCTTCATGATCTTGAATCTTCAGCCTGGTGTGATAACCTTTCCACTGTCCGTTCAAAAAGAAGAGTAGGGTCTTGTGTGAGCTGCTTGCTCTGTAACCTTCCTACTGATGCAGGTGGCTTCATCTCTCCATAAACACTTGCCCATTTGCACTCAGTGACCTGTGTGAACTGCACCAGCAAACCCCTGCTCAGGCTATCTAGATTACCTTGTACCCAGGCCACCTGTTCCTGATCACCTGCTTCCCAGGTTGCACTCCAGAGGATGCTTACAACCTAGTTCCTGGTCTTTCCCAGGCATAGTTGTATTTCTACTATGTGAGTTCCATCTGATTAGCAGCTTCAGATCTGCTCCAGCCCATCTAAAACACTGACCTTCTCTCTTTTCCCTTGCTCAAAAGACTTCTACACAAGGCCTGAACTTCGAGTTTATCCCTCCTCACATTTCCTCCCCCTCTCCTATGGTAACAAATGAGCTTCCTTATATATTATAGTTACTATTTCATCATTGTTAATTATTTAAACTTCACCTGTTTTACAGTGGTTTCTACCTTCTGATTGGACCCAAACTATCATGAATGTGAATTTCACTAAAATGAAATACCGAAGCAAGAAGAAAAAAAGATATGATACCCTGGAACTACAAAAGTGAGCTCAGCTGAGAAGCAAAGGCTGATTCATAGAATTGCAGCTGAGCTTTTAACCTAGACTCTGCTGGTCCAGACTGTAGTATAAGGATGGATTCATACGGGAGGATTTCTCTTCATAAGAGAGAAGAGTAACTGATAGGTTTCACGAAGTATCTGACCTTGAAAAAAAAGAATTCTATTCATATCTTTGGGAAGAATTAGATGTTGGGACATCAAACATTTAGAAAAAATCTTTAATAAATGAATATCTGCATTGAATAATGCCTGCCTACTAATAATTATGCTGAAAAACATTATTAATGTGAGTTGAAAGCATTATGTAAATACTATACAGGAATTATAAGAAAAAAAGTATAAAAGATTTAAGCTAGCAAGTATTCTTTTTCCATATAGGAAAATCAATAAATTATAGCTAAAATAAATACATCAAGAAATGGCAGTATAAAATATTTTTAGAAATGTGGAGTTAAATACCAGGAGAAATAGCTAAAATATTTACCTATGGAAAACATGTTCTAAGGGGGCAATCATTAGGGCAAGAAGCTATATTTTTATTATAAGTCTTATAATACTATGCACTTTATTAATGTACATGCTGACTATATGCTTATTTATACAGTATTTGTTGATTTGTATACACACTCTAATTTAAAAATATGAGAAAAATATCATTAAAAGTTTCCACCACAGAAGATGGATAAGACAAAAATGTAAGAAGAAAGAAAAACAGAAAAATGAGGCTGTCCAAGTTTAAGATAAAGATTTTCTCTGATTTCTTTGGTTGGATCAAAATTATTAGCAGTCATCTATTGAGTAGCCTCTCCAGTCTTCCCTTCTTTTATGAATACTGATTTTATCCAGTGGATATGATAAAACTGTTGGACCACTGGGAGACACTTTTGAAAAACAAGACTGCATTGGGCCAGGGATTTAGCTCAGTGGTTCTGCCACCTGCCTCACAAGCACAAGGTCTTGAGTTTGATCCCTGGTACCAAAAAAAAAAAAAAAAAAAAAATAGGACTGCGCCTCTTCATTTGATGTAGGGAAAGACACAATACCAAAGTAGATCAATGAGAATCTTTTTCCTAAACCTTGGCTTGTAGACTAGGAATTTGTAGGACACTTCACACAGGCTGAACATCAAAGTGACACAAGTCTCCATGGATCCTCATGGCCCTTAATTTCCTAGCTCATGGACATTCACCGGTATATTGTGTTCCTACTAAGTGAATTCCATATGATTTTCTTTGGATGCTCGTGTGTATTCAATCTAATCTTTGACTGAAATTTTATAGAATATTAGAATTAAAAAAATTAGACTCTAATTATACATTAGTTTATAACATTTTATCTCCTTGACACATTGCAGACTGAATCTTGTGGTCTAAAATATGCCAATTGATGTTGAAATGGCAAGCTAAAAATGCTACTTGTCAGGGATGAAATGTAAATATATTATTACTCTCTGCAAGGTGTTATCATTGTAATCAACACCCAGAGAGAAACATGATTAGAAGTCAGCTTATAAGAGCATAGTGGGTCATAGGATTTCTCTAAATCTTGAGTTTTGTTTGTTTGTTTCCTATATTTCTTTAAATGGTGAAACGGATTTTGTTCTTACTTCCAGGTAAATTTTACCTTGAAACTATGCCAATGTTTCACATCAAAAATGTGTTCTTAAATTTAAGCACTCCAGGAGAAACTTAAATGATAAATATCCCTTAGGAATTCCCCAAGGTCTCTTGTCCCTGAATACTTGATGCTCTGATGCTGATTTGTAAATCAAATAGTTTAGATGTGTGCCAGTGCTCACATACAGTCATATCAACTTCATGGCACAAAGAGACTTTGTAATGCAGTATCTCTTCATCAAATGACAGGTAACATAGAATCATGTTTCAAAAGTGTTGTAGCTAGCAAATACACATTTAAAACAGATTGCTTGATTAATTTAAGTATCAGAACTGTCTTTCTTCAAGTTTTAATTGGCTAACCGTTAACCTTGAACCACCATTATCTTGTTTGGAATGCATTTCATTTAAGGTAATAAAGATAATACCTTGTATTATTAGCAGAGATACCTTAAATCCTTCATTTATCCTCTATGCAATAGCAGTTTGGCATATACATTACCCTTCAGAAGCAATGCTGTATCTATTTGAATTGTTAATGTGAAAAAGAGACATGCTGAGAAAATTCCCACATAATAGGAGATTCTTAAACATAGGCTTTCATTTTCTTATTGTGAAAAAGTTGACATTAATTATGCAAGTCTCTTGCTAATGTATACTTTAGAGCTAGATGGTCTTTGTTGCTTTATTAGCCTGATGAATGGGAGAAAACTCATTCAACACACCTGTATCACAGTGAATAGACCACAAAAATTCATTCCTCTGTTCCTTTGTTAAAAATTTCAAGTTAATACAATTTAAATCTAAGAAAATAATTTGTTGATTAGAAATGGGCAGGTGTATGTCAACCTGAGAATGAGATAATTAATAAATTCTTTGAAGGAATGGTCTATATATTGTCTTTTACTCATTGAAGGATATTGTGTATTATTAAGTCCATGGAAAGAAGATTATGGAAAGACCCCAAGAGATTACTTCATAGCAATTTCATATGAACCACATTAGGGAAATAGAATTCTCACCATTGCCCATTTCACTGCAAAATATGCTCTTTGTCCTCTTATTCCCCTGATGTCAACCAAAACCATTACACATGTTCTAGAATAGATTTGCTTAAAACTATCTCATCAACAATTTATTCCTTGTTCAAAGGTGTGCTATTATAAAGAGAACATGGCTCAAAATACGGAAAATGAATAGAGGTTATTTTTTCATAATATCTTGAGTTACTTGACTTGTAACTCACAGACAATGGATTATTTTCACATTAATAGCTATTAATTTATTATATTTATTAGAGCCTTTCAGAATTACTAAAAATACTGTTCATTATATAATAAACTAATTTTCAGTATCTGAATCATTTATTCTTATTTTGCTTCTCAAAAAAAGCAATCAACTGGGCTCTGTGCTGGGCTCCCTGCTTGTAAAATCTGGACTCCCAATTAAGTACATCTACACAAGAGGTCTCCAAATTAGTATTTATAAAATTGTAATTAAAATATTTAAGTAGAAAAATAGAACTGGCCACTACAAACAATCTTCTTGAAGTCACCTAGAAATGCATTAAATTAATTAAATTTTAGACATAAATGGTGGTAAATTCTTCTTGACACTAGATGAAGTACTAAATACAGGAAGGATTACTTATAGTAACAATTCTATTTACTGCAAAAGCAACAGAAAGACTTTATGTCTCATTAAGAAAGTCTTCTACTGCATTTAACTTAGAAAACTCAGCCAGTGGGATTATATCCAAAATGTTTATAAATATTTTAATTCCCATTTGTAAATAAAAATGCTATTTCCTTAACAGTTACACATGCTGATGATCAAGTTCAAAAATTCAAATTTACTGTAAAAAATTACAAAAAATACATGTAGCTATAATAAGAAAATATAATTAGATTGAAGAGAAATAAATACATGTTTTGAAATGGTACCAAGTTTTTCTTTAGGCAGTTGTTTTCAATGACAATTAGGTTAATGAGCAGAAAAGTTAACTGATCTCTAACAGACTTGAGATTATTTACTGGCCTCAAAAGTATGAAGACAATTATGGACATTATATGGGAAATAATTGTACAAATGAAAAAATATCAGAACCTTTTAAAAATATTTTTATATCTATAAATTCAATAAAGTATGCCACAAAATCAAGGCATGTTTTGGGTAAGAGTTTAAAACTGAAAATTCATAACAAATTAAGCCCCCCAAGTAATAATTACCTTAAAATGAAAATTAATGAGTTTTTTCTTTTAAATAAAATAGAAATATAATATTTAAAACATAATGGATAAAAATAATTTTTGTAGAAATATACTTCCCACAAATATAAATTCTAAAATAAGGAATGATGTAGTTACATCCAATAGCTATATTTAGAATTTAATATTTTACTTTCAGAGAGTTAGTGTTATACAAGTTATAGGAAAATGTTTGGATATCCATTGATTTTTTTAAAGCAGATAACAAAACCTACTAGATGACAAATACATACATATCTTTATCTAAATAAAAACTAAAAAATGAGAATAAAATAAGCTATAATAACAGGTCAATTTATTTGTTATAATACATTCATTTTATTACTTAAAACCCAAATGATGCAGCAATATCCACAAAAGAAAAATTGAGTATTGCAACAGATCCAATATAAAGGTGGGAGTAAGTAATAAATAACTTATTAGACAAGTGCAACTAACTAAAACGGAAAGCCAAATATCTTTGGTATTTCTGCTTTGCTGAAGAGTTTAAAATATCCCAAAAACCAGTGTGGGTTATCATATTTAAGTTTTCTAACCTCTCATCATGTCTTCTTGGTTCCATCCTAATGCAGCACTGTTTTTGGAATGTAATTCCGTGCTAGTTCACTTTGTAATCCTTAGAGTATACAGATTTGTAAGGGATTGTGTATGTTTTAGGCACTTCATAAAAGTCTATAAAAACAAGTAAATATATTTTACCCCTTCTTATAAATTCATATCTTTACTGAGAACTTACTACTCAGTACTTTCCTAAGGTAGGGGTTACAGAATATAAAACAGCAATTACCTAAAAGACACAACTTTGTTGTGGATGCAAAAATAACATGCCTACAGTTAAAGGATGATTAAATATTATCTGTACCCTAGTACACACATTTATTAGCAAAAACTAGGAGAAAAAAACTAATGTGGGTTAAAATTCACTATCTTTTAACATTAACATTATATATAAAAATTTAGAGACTATTATATTTTCAAGCACCATTCTATACAATAATAAAGTACCTTACTGAAAGTATAGCAATATGTTCACTAATTGAATAAGTTCCACATTTTGAAATAATTTATTTTAAAGAATCTTGACTCACTGTTTTAACCACTAAAGGAAAAAAAATAGTTTCCGATTTTATACTCAAACCCTGGTGTTTGTAGCCTTCCCTCATAGCTTGGACATTTCTTATGGTTAATTTTCCAAATGCTTGCTAGAGCTGACAATTTTTAATTCACTGGTCAGATTTGCCTATTATCTGTATGCATTATACCAAACATATTACTGATTTATTAAATTTCTTGAGGATACAAGAAAATTATAGTGAGTAGGGCAGAACTGAAATCAGGTGGGCCCTTAGATCTTAGTTATATTTTGTCAGAAGAAAAGAAAAAAATAAGAAAAAAGCAAAAACAATAACTGGTTCCCTTGGCTATTTTCTTACCAGGAAACAAATAAAAAAGGGAAATTTATCTCCAACCATAAATCCCAAATGTTTCATTTTCATTTTCCCAAGTTAACTTTCTCACCTAGCTAAGCAGCATTTTCTGCTATTATTAGCTGCTGGTCCAATATCAGCTGACCAGTGTCCGACAGACTCTGGTTCAATGAGCTCAGGGACTCCCAACGAACTGTATGCATGCAGACTTCTGCTTCCAGCTTCTAATTATTTTCTAACAGATAATGGAACATTTAAGTTCAGAGAGGTTAGATTAAACTTGTAAGTAGATCCAAACCCTATTATAAAATAATAGACTTGAAGATCACAGCAGAAAACTCTAAAACACTTAAGCTCTTTAGTTTTCAGATAAAGAAATGCTCATTCTTATCTAAATACACTGTGCCAAGCTTTATGTAAACAATAAGCAACAAGCATTCTCAAGATGACTTCTTGGGACCTGCAGTAGCATTTAGAAATGTTCAAAAGACTATGTTGATGTCTATGCCTGCTGGAGAGGGAGGGACCAAGCTATTCATACAGTATATAAAATACAAGTTACTATTTTGACAGGTGAAAGTATGCATTCTATAGTAATCCTTCCATGAAAAGTAGAAATTATGAAATTGAAAGTTTATGCAACATATGCCAAATATTTTTAAAATAAATTTAGAGAACTTGTCTTTTTGTTTTAAAATGAAAGCTATACACAGCTTGATTTTCTAATCAAATGGTAAGGGTGAATGACATAAATGTCATAAAGGAATAATAAATAAGAAAGTGACAAGACCATCAACAGGGCTTTGAGGAGCAGGAATACTTCTTGAGCAAAGCTGGATTGTCGTTGAGTGCAAGAGACAGCTTCAGGAACTCAGGAGACAAAATACACTTGGAATAAAAAGACTATGATTGAACTGCCATGTTTGATTCCTTGTAGCCTTTTCTCTGATTTAAACATTATCGTGTTGAGGAAGCAAAGGAATGGTGTGACAAGCTGGCTGACTTTGGAGCTTGAGACTTCTGTTCTCATACAGACTCTGACTTCCTTTACTGGTTTGACATGAGAACAGTGAGTCAACTACTTCATTCTTCTCAAAAATCAGGCTATTAATAAACATTTGTAGGCATTCTTTTGGTATCATGTGTCTGTCTTTATAAGTTATAATTTTGACCTTAATTTAACATATTTACTTCTAGGAAATATTTGGAAACTATTTCTATTAATTATTGATCATGGTGAATGTGATTAAGGACATACTAAACTAAATCCTTTTCACCTTGTCTTTAGTATGTCATTGATTTAAATTTTTGTCCAAATCCATTTTGTCCACTTCCATATTTTAAAGATTAGCTCTTATAGTTAACAATATAAGGAAGAATACTAATACAAATAAAACAGTATCCAAATTCATGCTTTTATACATAAAAGCCTCATTTAATCTAGATGAAAATCTCTCCCATGTAGCCCAGGTTTAATGACCACTGTTGAATGTGAAGTTAAATTTTAAAAATTAAAATTGTTATGCAACTAGGTGATTTCTAATTATGTACTTTAGATGACTCTTTCATTATGATTATTTCTTGAGGATAGTGAGGTTAAGGATATGGTGGCAACAAAGTTCTTGTTCACAAATTCCTCTGATGTAACAAAAAAAATCTGCTGCCAACTCATTCAGTTTCTGATAGGCCATTCTTGAAAATACTACAAATAAAAATGCATCTGAACAGTACAGCACTGGTATGAGTTACAGTGAAGAATTCTTTTGATCATTTTGAAAAAAGTATCATAACAGAATTGCAACATATCCTTGTGAAGTAGTCACTTTTGTAATAATTTTACCAATACCAACCATTCAATGGTTCTTATAGACTATAACTATTAAATTGGCAAAGGTACATTTTCAAAAGGTAAAACAGGCATATATATATATATATATATATATATAAATCCATCTATATAATATAATCTATATAATAGATAGATATATAAATCTATCTATCTATATAGAGAGGTAGATATTTTTTCACTCTAGGATGTAGATATGATGTTTGGGTATATGTGTGTATCCCCTGCAAATAACACAGCATAACAATCCTTTGCTTCCTGAGTCAAATTACTTCTCTATGAATAAGTAAGATGACTTTGTGTAATATAATGTAAACCAGGACTTTTTGCAGATGGGCCCTTAATCCTGACGAAACAATACTTTTTTATCCCTTAATTTGCTAACAAATCATTTAAAAACTGTCTATTTCAAGGTTTGTTATGTCTCAGATTATTTGCTGATTTTCTAGAAATTCTATTTTTTTTTTTATTTTAGTTTGTCTTCTGGGCCAAAACTTTCTACTTTAATTTTATGAAAATTCTTAATATTATAAAGCAATTTCTCTTACAGCTACAATCAAAATGAGTGGGGGAAATTCCCTAAATCCTTGTAATTACCAAATGTTGGTTTGAATGAAATCAGAAATTGCACATGACCAGTCTAATTCTTTTTCATTTCTGTGGGAAGAAAATCACATCTTTTCAATATGTATGAAATTCGCCAAATTATAGTGTTGAAGAAGCTAGAAAATACCTACAATGTGGAAGGCTATGAATTAAATAGACTGCTGATTTCCATTCACCAATTTAAACATTGGTGGTTGTCTATGTACTCTTTCGAAATGTCCTTCCATTTACACAATTTCAGGAAGTGTTCTGGAGAAACACACAAGGTCAAAAAGCTCAAGGAGTCAATGTTGAAGCTTACAGAGAACAAGCTGTTTTAGTTTAGACAGTCTCTTTTAGGTGCTTCAAGAGAAAAATTAAGCTTCTCAAGTACTTTTCCTGGTTTCAAACTCTTTAGTAACAGTTAAGGCAATATTTAAAACTCAAGTTTTAGGAATTCAGTTGTGTTACTGGGGATGATCTATAGTCTCTGTATAATCAATTTTTAGAATTTGTTTTTGTCATAGTCTATGATAAAATCAACTTCTTTTTTCTTTTCACATGGGATCCAATCCTTATATCTTAACTGCAATTGGAACAGAAGTAAATGGGGAGGGGATAAAGGAGAAAGGGGATTCGGCAGATTTTACTCAAGGGGAGCAAACACTATCTAAAATTACTACGGAAGATTCCAGGAACTCAGGATTAAGATGCTAAAATGAAGTTTGGTACAACTCTCCCAGGAATAGGGAAAATGTTCAAGGAGTATTTCACAAATTCTCTATAGTAAGATTTTTTAGTGGGAAGAAGGGCAATTTATTGGTTTCTTGTGTCCAAGGTTTTCCCTACTCTAAAAGCCTTCAGAGGGTACACTGGGTCCTTCATAAAGAGTCAAGAGGGAAAGTCTATTTCTCAGCGACCTGCTTAGTTTTCTGGATTCAAGGCATCTATTACATTGAATTTGTAAACATAAATAAGAGATAAACAATATAAATAACTTAAGAGAAATGATCCAAGTACAAGATGCCAAAGATGGGATTACCGAGGTTAAAATATATCACACACAATAATTATGCTCAAATACAGAGGGCTTAAAGGAAGACTAAACGTCTTTAAAAATACAAAGAAAAAATAAACCCATTCCGTAACTTAACTGTGCAGTGAATGCGTTTTCCAACCATGCGTTCATACTGTGCTTACTATGAGATATGCAGGGAGTGGTAAACAGAAATTGTCACTGTCATCTAAAATCTTGTAGTCTAGGGACAGAGTGGGATTCTGCAATAAAACTAAAACAAATACAATTAATATAGAATAGCTTATTGTGGTAGATGCTATAAAGGAAAAACATCTGAGAACAGTATAAGTAAGACTAAGAGGTCAGGAAAGGACTCTTTGAGGAGACAGACTGAAAATTTAAGGATAATTAGAATGTCACTAGCTATAATTGGGAGATAAAAGCTACAGATGAGAGTATGGCCCAGCTTGGTTGTAAGGGGACTGGAAAGTGAAGAGAAAGATAGCTGGAAAAGTAATCAGGAGCTATGCAAGGCAAGACTTGGCTATTTTATTTCAGTGATGATTTTATGCAGAGGAATGACACAACTTGGGCTTTGCATTAAAGAGTAAGGGAATTAAACTGTTAAGTTATTCTCACAATTCAAGCTGAAAAAGACAATGGTTTGGATGAAAGTAATGGCAATGGAATATAAAAAGAAGAGGATGCTATCCAAATTAATTTTGGCATGGAATCAAACCTTTGCTCTTCAACTGTAAGTGTGTAGTTTGAGGAGTTGTGATATTCAAGGAAGAATTCAAAGTTTCTGGTAGCAAAACCTGGCAGCTAGAGACACAAATCATTTCAAGAGGTAAAGCTGAAAGCAGAAGAGAAGATGAACATATCCACTGTGCATGTTTTACATTTGAGATGCCCTGAGATTTCAGTGTGTCAACCTGAAGGAGAGAGATGGAGTCAGATTCATAAAGGAGACTGTGGATGGAATTTGATAATCTAAGGAGATGATCTAGAGAAAATATGTACATTGAAAAAAGGACTAGACACTGGCACTGAGAAGTTTCACTGTTTTCAGGATTGCTTAATGCCAACATGATTTTGAGAAACAGGAAAGATGTATTAAGTATCTGACTATAATAATGGGACAAAAATTTAAGTTGGCCACACAGGTTTGTGAAGAAAAGTGGCAGCCTAGGGTTAGTGAGACATAGGAAAGTCAGAGCAATGAAAATGAACAAAAGGAGGACATTGGAAAATTCCCTGTATGCTACAATTAGTTCAGAGCAGTGTTTCCTCTGATGGTTTTTCTATACAATATGAGTTGATAAAATAAATATACCAAAAAGTATTTACTTTAGTTCCTGGGAATTTTCTATTTCCTCTTTCTATTTCTTCTTCCCTTTCTGTTTCTTTTCCCTTCCTCTCTTCCTCCTTCCCTCATTCTTTTTTCCTTTTTTCACTCCTCCCTTCTTTTTTCCTCTCTTGTTTTAGTAGACATTTAAAAGACTTTAAGTTCTGTTTCTAATGAAGTTTATAGATTCTTTTTCTAAACATAACATTTAACTATTAAAAGCAAGTACACTCTGTAGAGCTACTTAAATTTGTTTTACTTATAGTCTTTCTTAAAGAAAGGAGGATTTGTTAACTAACTGTTCAAGATCACACTAATAGTATAGGACCCTGTGACCAGTAATGGGCCTTAAAAAGAAAAAAAAATTGAATTTATTCACATTTCAAAGAGATGAGTGTATTAATTCATGTAAATGAAGAAAACCTATAAGGGTAAAAGATATAATTGGATTCAATTACATGAATTTTTAAAAATTCACTATTAGTATGACATGAATTTTTAAATATCCCCTATTAGTATAACAGGATCTAGCTAAGAGTTACAGTTGACTGTATGAATCCAAACACAGGAATCTTTGTAATGTGACAATCTTATGGAATAAAACAGCTTTTCAAATAATTTTTCAAGTCTTTTATATTTTAAGAAAATATATAAACTACTATTGAATTTTATTCATCTCACACCACTGAAATCAATTAGCATTGAAACAACTCCCATTAAGATCGTATCATAAAGGCAATGTAGAGATGAGAAACATAAACACAAGCCTGTGAACTTTTTTTCAGAGAATAGCAAAATAACAGTGATATGAGATAAATAAAATTTCTTATGATGTAAGTAGAGAAAAATAAGTTCTTTATTTAATAAGAATACTGCCATTTACACAATGAGGTTCAGTGACGTAAAACACATTCCCTTTTATCACCTTACTGGGAACCACGTGGTGAACTTGGTGTGGGAACACTGAAATTGAAGCCCAGGAAATTCACATAAGGACAAAGCCAATATTGTTTGTCACTGGAATTTAGGATAATTACAGAATTCCTTCAACCCCGCTTATTTTTTAAAGAAACAAATAATTTAAGTAAAACACTGAAAAACAATGTCAACTGATAATAGGCTTAAATTTCAGGGGAAAAATACTGAGTGATGGGAAGTCAGGAAAGCTAAGAGCCTGTGTCATTTTACCAGACATGGTTTCCTGTCTCAGGAATCCTGCTCAATAATATCATTGCTTAGGTATGTGTCCTTAACCATAAGATGGATTTTAAAAAACAACAAAACCCCCACAAAAAGCCTACATTTTCCCAATGTAATTGTACTACTGAAATAAAATCTAGTAGCATGTGTAAATGCAGTCATTCTTCTTACAAAGGTGGACTTTAGGGTCATTTTCTTAATGTTATTCAATGCGATCTTCTTTTATGGGAAGGAAGAATGTACTGGCCATTCACTCACAGTGTGTTTTTACTGTCATTATGAATCCATTAGATATATTCAAGTGAGCTAAGTAACAGCCTTGGGACCAAAAATTCTCCTCTTGCTTTTAGTATAATATTTAGTAGAATATAAATTGTTCCATATTTATTATTTTTCCTATGGAAAAAATTCTCATAAAGTATAAAAGTCCTCTGCTTTGCCCTTGGGTATCAATAGAAATGTTGGACATGATGATGAGTTTTTATTAGTAAGTTGTTTCATTTGTTAAAATAACCAGTACAGCTCTGTTGGTATATATTCCTCATTTAACAACAGAGTTCTGTCTTTGCATCTAGGTTGTTAGATAAATTGGTTGCTAAATGAGGAATTGTTTATAGTACGTATACTACAATATTCAGAACAAAGAAATGGTCAAAGGAAACTCCAACTTGATGACTTCACTTTTATTTGCATAACTCTTACATGCAGTACTGTAATGTGTAACAGAACATAAAACCACAGAACTGTCTGTACAGTACAAACTTCAAAAATTACACTACTGTGTAAATAAGGTATACTGTACAAAAATATATTGATGCTTTATAAACAAGATGTACAGAATTGTACAAAAAAAGATCAGTCATAAATCAGAGCACTGGGTCATTAGTCCAAACAGCACACCTTGATCTTAAGTCCAAGTAGTCTCTAAGCAGGTAGGTCATCACATGAAAAAAAAAAAAATATATATATATATATATATACACACACATATATATACACATATACATATATGGTTATTGAAACCGGATTATTCTACTCAAATGTAAAGTTAGAAGAGGTGCAAAGGGATCTAACACTTAAGAAGAGTATGCCATTACCATTTTCTTCAGAAGCTTTATTTTTCTTCTACAAAATGTTACACAACATACACAGTGTCCTTCTCTCCCTGTTATCCTCAAATGACAGACAGGAGTTGGTGTATGGTTTATAGCTCCCTGAAACCTTGAGGAGGGTAACTCATGAGTATGTCTTACACTGGCTATCAGTGTCTATCCAGGAGACAGAAGCTTGAATCACTCATAATAGCAGCTAACTTTATTGATTCCTCTGTCTTTTTCCACCCTACTAATAAGTCTTTTACCACCAAAATGAATTTCTTTCAGTGAAATCCTTGTTTCTTGAGTAGCTTCTGTTTCTGGAAGTACCTAAACTAAGATCTATGTCAACATACTACTTTTAACTTAGTAACTCTGGAATATTTGTAATTTCAACTTAATCTTTAGGCTCAAGTTACAAATAATATTTCTTATACAAACTTTTTATCATGGCTTGATATGTTATACAAAGAGTTATGATGACATATACACATAAGAGATGAGCTGAATATGAAGGCGTGAAAAGTAGCTCTATGTTTACATGAAATTTACACTAACTGAATTAAAATACTGAATTTTCCACCATTTAATAGTCAAACTATTTTAATCATTGTGATGCTATCTGTCCAAAGTTTTAAAAGGAGTCGCCAATATACTAGGAAGTGTTTCTGCCTGGTATTTATTGAAACTATGCCAACAGCAGTTCATCAATCTTTTAATTTTCACGCAGTTATTCACAAATAGGAGAGGCACAGTCAAAGTATTTTCCTTAATTTTTTAACATTAAAAAAGAGAGTTTTTTGGAGAGAGTCTAATGGTTACCAAATGCATCCACCATCCAGGAAAATGACTCCTCTCATGGCTCAATCAGAGGCTCATCTAAAATTCAGCAGAAATCTAAGACTACAAGCTGTCATCCCTACTTCTGTTTCCATGGAAATAGGCTTCAGATCAAGGGGAAAAAAGGGATGGGGTTAGTAGCTTTCAAATAATCATTCAAAATCATGATTAGGTTTTTAGAGCTTCCTTTTTAGGTGATTATTTTGTAGCCTCTTAACCCCCTTTTGCCAGTCTGTTTCCATGGAAATATGACAAAAATGGCTGTCCAGGCCTCCAGGAGAGATTATTAGCATTCTTGTGAATTTCAGCTTTGGCTGCAGCCTAGGCTGAAGAAGATCATTTTATTTATCAGTTTTATATATTAACCTACCGTGTTTTTACTTACTGTAATTTTTCTTTATAATTTCTACTTTCTTTAAAAATTATCTTCTCAAATTTATAGCTATTATCAAGTAAAGTCGAATAATTGAGAAATCACTGCAAAAGACTTCAGTTTTAAATTGAAGTACATGATCCAAGACATGTAACTGGAAGAGGTGTCAACACCTTTAGAGAACCACTGAAGAAAATATTAAATTCTTACTGAACACAATACTTATTCGATAGGTGTTGGCAGATGAGCAACAAGGATGATATTAAATGTTTTGTAACTATTAATCCACAGAATTAACCGTTCAGAGCAGCTAGTTTGTATCTGCTGATTATCAGGTCTATTATGCAACCATCCATGAAAAAGTTAAGCTAAAAATTCCCTTACATAAGGTACTTAGTATTAAACTCAAATAAATTATTCAAGGTAAGACACTAAGCTACAAAACAGCTTTAAAGAAAATCTGGGTAGAATATATAGGAATCCATCTAAAAATAATCAAAGTGCATATGGTTGTATCATCTTCCATATAAAGGTCATTGAAAAATCAAAATCATTCTTAAAACTGAGGACATTATGTTAAAAAAATAGAGAAAGAATATATACGGCCCTTCCCTAGAATCCCTGGCAAGATATCTTGTTTTGAATATGAAAAAGTAACAGCATGCTACATATATAATTTTATTCCGTTCTGCTCTCTGATTTGCTGAACAGCTCAATCTATAGTTTTTGCTCCAGGAAATCTTAAATTTCTGATTGACATTATAAAATACTTTCATTCTGTAGAACTCCCTTATTATTCTATAGTTGGGAGCTTTTTGCTTATAGATTTGTCTTCTGAACATGAAATTGACAAAAAGCAAATTTTAATTGGCAATTATCAGATTAAGATTCTAAGCTTAAATTTAGCCAAGATTAATTTACTATTGAAACTAATCTCATTTTCAAATTGATCATAACCATAACAAAGTAAAGCAGCTCAATTAATTCTTCAAATCATAATCACTACTCCCAAAACATAATTTGCCATACTAGTTAAACACACAGTTTTTGAAAGCAGTGGCTGGCTCTCAAACCAAATCTAGTATGAGTCTTGTTGGTGCAAATAGAGCCTTACTGGAACACAGGCATGCCCATTACATTTTGGCTTGTTTGCTTATTTTTTTTGCTTTGTCTTAATTACCTATGGATGCTTTTCCACCAAAAAGGTCAGAGCTGAGCTGCTACAGAGAAGACATGGTTTGCGATTCCTGACCCTTAAGAAAATACTTACTGACCCTGCCAGGTCCAGGCGCCTGCTCTAAGGCTAATCCTACCATCTCCTAAACTTGTGACCTTGAGTTAACCCGGGCTATTGTGCTATCAGGATTAGATGAATAAATATTTGTAAATTATTTCAAATAATTACTGCTTCAAAAATATTATTTATTACCTAGACCTTAGCACTTTTTAAGCACTTTGTAAATATTACCATTATCAGTATCACATAGACATTTCTATCTAATTCAGTATAACTAATTTTAAGAAATCCTTTCATGACACCTGATTGTTCAATGTAAGTAGTGATTGATGGTTGTTAAATACATTTTTCAATTCAAATTATGGATTACTTTCACTTAAATTATGTTTGGCTCTGTTTACCATAAAAACATGAGAACATTACATGCTTGATTCACAGAAGATAATTCACTTTGAGGATGTGAAATATCTTCAAATTTCAAACATAAATTCTAGTTCAGCACCTAGGTAGGTAGTTGTGAAGCAGAAGTTATCTACAAGTTATAATATAATGTAGACTTAGAAATTTCATTTAAATACATAACTTCCAGAGAAGAAACTTTGTAACATTTACGCTTTCATTTTTTTGACTCTCAAAATAGGCTGTATATTTGAGTAATGTAAAATGGATAAAAACATCAGTGTGTGGCTGCGTATAGGTACTCACATCCATGAACTCCACATTGGCCTTGGGACCAGTTGTCTCATTGAGAATCTTAATAGCTACAGGAATCTTCACTGTTTCTCCTTCAGGAACCCAAATACCCTTTAGGGAAAACAAATCACATTAAATCTACATTAAGACATATATAACATTTATAACAGAAATAAAATTTGACTTAACCTCTCAACCTACTAATTACTTTAAAATTCTATATTCTTTCATTCAATCAATGTTTAGTACATGTTATGTGTCACAAGTTATTCTACATATTTATTGTCTAATTGCATTATGTGATGATGACATAGATATCTGCTTTCAAAGTGTTTGTTATGGATTTCAACTTGTATGCATGAGAAAAAAATGGATAGTAAAGAAAGCATAGAAATGGAATAGAAAAACAGTATCATTTAGATGATCTTGCAAGCTTCGCAAGCCTTTGAGAAGGCTATTACACTTAAAATTCTGATTGTCTCAACTATAATTTAAAGAATGGGCTAAGTCATGTTGGAGACTCTTCAGCTTTAATATTATCTATCTTCAAACTAAAGCAGAGTTGTATGTTCTTAAAGTTCAGACTGACTTAAGAAATATTTTTCAAAGGTGAATATTTTAGAGTTAGTTTTCAAAGGCACATACTAGGGATATTGAACACATTAATTTGCATATATTATTAAATTCTGCGTGCATGTGAAAGTTTTTATTACCTCTGAAGTCAACATAAAATATTTATATTGACCATTGTTAATTATTTCCATTAACATATAGAACATAACAACTTCACAGCATCTACGCACTGGAAGAGGATATAGTTAATAACAATAAAGTTGATAATATTTGAGTAATGTAAAACATTAAGCTAAACATTAGCATTTGTGAGTAAATGGAACTGAAACACTTAAATGAGGTTAATAATTTTGATAAGATATACAAGGATGCATGGAAGAATATAGTTTAGAACGCATATTGGCCAAATGAACAGAGAAGCAAATATGAAGTCACAAGGGGAAAAGGATTTCAGATTTTAACTTATTTTATATATATATATATATATATATATATATTTTTTTTTTTTTTTTGGTACCGGGGATCAATTTCAGGACCTCGTGCTTGCCAGGCAGGCACTGTGCCACTGAGCTACATCCCTGGCCCCAGATTTTAACTTATTAATCCTGACATCAACAAAGACTTCTTAAGACAGTATTAACAATAAAATGAAAGAAAGACAAAAATAGTCTGTTGTTCCTGAACAGATCATCTATACTTCATGTTTTCTTAATATCAGCTCCTTGTGGTCATTTAAAATCAAAAGATTTTAAGTTTTTCACTTTGATCAATCATAGTAAAATGTAATATATTTGTGTTAAGTAAAATTGTAGCAGTCTGAGAAGAGAAGCACAATGCTTCTAAATCCTAATGTTACTGGATCCAGGTTTTTAGTGTTTTGAACAAAGAACCAAGCAGGACACCCAGAGAGGCAGCCAAGTCAAAGAGCTCTCCATAAGGGAGAGCCAGCCAGTGACGAGAGCTCACCACTTGGAGGAGTTTTGGTGTTGAAGGTTTTAAGAATTAGAGTTTGAGGCAGGATTGAAGGGTTGGTCTGAGGTTTTGCTCTTGCCAATAAATGATTTGGCTCTGGTCCTTGGTGAGGAAGTGGAGTTTTTGACCCCTTATGGCCACTGGAGGAACTAACCATAGGGATGTATGTCAAAACTGCATAGTCGATGACATGGTTATTAGTTAGGGCCCAGTCACCCTGGAGGCTTACTATATATAACTTGAGTTACCTGGTTTCTTTCTCCCCGTGTATTGAGACCCGATTATCCTGGGTTAATGTTTAACTCAGAATGTGGCTCTAGATGAGAAACTGAGCTCCAAGGAGGGCCCTTTCTTTTCTCTCTTAACAATTTTTAGCTACCTCCTGTCTTGACTAATAAAGGAAAAGTATATTAACTTTTAGAAGGTAAATTTAAGGTTACATTTTTTGGGTTTTTTTTGGTTTTTTGGTACTGGGGATTGAACTCGGGTCCTTGCGCTTGCAAGGCAGGTGGTGGAACCACTGAGCTAAATCCCCAGCCCCTGAGGTTACATTTTTTGTGCAGAATCAATGGGCAAATGTATATGTCAAGTGCAAAGTAATATTCTGAGCTCTTTGTGCTATAAAATTTTTAAAAAATTAAAACAGAAATAGGTAAAAAATATATGAGCTCAATATCAATAGGTTTACATTTTCTCACTGATGGCATCCAGGGTGGAGAATACACTTACTATTATTCAATAAAATAACTACAGACAGAATCACTTCATAAAGATGTCACATCAACATTAAAATATTCCTAAAGTACACTTTTAAAATAAAAATATGATTTCAGTGAGAATTAATTTATCTTGCTTTGGAAAAAAATTTAGACATTATTTTCCAGATCTGACCAGATGAAAACTCAACTATGCTCTTACCCATCATATTGGTTCTAATAATATATGCTTAAACACAGCATATCTCCATTTGGGAGGAAAAATTAACAAATAATTTACCAACCAGTTTATGTTTCTGTGGTTAACAATAATCCTTTATATACTTCAATACAGTATATCTTATAATACAGTATATATCTTATAATACAGTATATCTTATGCTTTATTGATAAAAACTGAAGACTAATTATACACATTCCAGGCATAAAGTTCAAACAAACTTGTAGAGCTTCCCAAAAGCTTTCTTACATGTAATTTTAATTAAAATAAAATAATCATTAAAAGTAAATCATTGTTTTTAGTAGAAATATCATTAAAATTATATTTTTAAATGCTAGCATTTCCCCTGCTGATGTCATTCAATAGTATTTAGTCTTGAATTATAGAGTCTCCATGGTTTAAAATGAAATTTAGTTTCCAGATCATATTATCTTTAAAAAACTATAAAGGTGATTATAATTTAGAAATAATCGAAGAGTGAGTTATTTTAAAAATGAAAGTTTGTTATAATACATTTAAAAATACATTTAAAAATGAAAGTTTGTTATAATAAATTTAAAGCTGGCTGTTTATCTTTGTCTCTCTTCTCCATAATCACATACATTTGTCTTACACTAAATTTTATTAATGTGTCATAAGAGAAGGAAACTCTAATACCTTTCTTTCTACTGACTTGTCCGATGGCTTAGAGCAAAAAACCCCAGTTATATCTCCTTATCCTTTGTACTAGTCTTTTTGGCCTCCTCTCCAGACTGTATTTATCCCAGCATATTCAAAATAAATTTCCAGAACTATAGTAAAGGATGTTATAAAAAGTATTAACCCAGTAGACTTTTGTATTCTTGCTATTGACCATCAAAATAAATGTCACCATAATTAACCTTGGGCCTGGCCTCTGGATTGGTTTTATAATTAAGCTAAATATGTAAACAGGCAAATGTCATCATTTGAGCTTTCCCTTTCAGAAAATACCTCCTACTGAAAATTCATAATGTTATCCTTTCCTCAAGCAGGCCTGAATTTCTCATATAAAGTTAATTTTTAGTTTGCACATAATGGGCAGCACATCAAAATGATGAGCATTAACTAATAAATTATATGTGTAAAAAGCCAGCCAAAATGGCTTAAAATGCATTTCTAGTCTATTAACAGATCAGCATGTTCAAATGAGTTCTAAAGGGATCAGATGGTAGAGTTCTGATAAGTATGCTTGTAGGTAAAAGAGGAAAGAAAGAAGAGGAAGAAAGTGTAGTATTTTGCCTGGACATGACTGAGATTTCATGGAGCACTGTGTAGCAGGAAGGGGAAATGGGCTGTTCCGGGTATTTTTGAGAGAAATGAAAATCTGTCAAAGGGAGGACACATTTTTTTTTTTTTTTTTTTTTTTTTGGTACTGGGGATTGAACTCGGCGCCTTGCACTTGTGAGGCAGATGGCAGAACCACTGAGCTAAATCCCTGGCCCTAGAGGACATTTTTGAAAGGGATCCAAAGGACACTGAGAGAACAAACTATATTTGGCTTTGTACCAGCATTTCCTGCCTTCTCTCAAGACTGTATTTATCCCAGCTTGTTCAATAAAAATTAATGAATTCATTTGTGCAGCAACTAATATAAAAGTCCTCCTCTCTGAATATTAAAAGGAAATTAAGTTGGCTAAAGTAATTACTTTGTCTATTATTTTTTTTGAAAAGTCTGAAACAAAAGTTAAATAACTGATGGTTTTGTTTGTGTGTGTGTGTGTTACTTACTTTATAAACAGTTCCAAAAGCACCTGAGCCAAGGACTTTTATCCTCTTTAGTTCAGTTTCTTTCAAAATACGAAGTTGAGCTTGATTGGGTGCTGTGCCACTAGGAGTTAAGGGTTCTACCAACTGTAAAACAAGGAGGTAAGATATATAACTATCTACCCAATAATCAGTCTCTCTCTCTCCCTCTCTCTCTCTCTCTTTCTCTTATTCTCATACATGCAAAAACACACACTATTGTTTTCTTTGACCAGAAATTTTTGAATATGACCCACTCATGATCATAGACACACATTTAGGCACTCCTTCAGACACTATCTTTTCTATTTTCCAACTTTTTGATTGGGTGTGTTCAAATAACAAATATACCCTACTTTGAGATATGCTAGGCTAGGAGATAATGATTCATCATAAAAAAAATACTACCTTCTTAGTACAAGAAGAGGGAAAAGAAGTTGGCCAGTGCCAATACCTCAGGACAGAATTTCTAACACTTATGTGACCTTATGAATTGCCTGTGTTTCTTGTCAAAATACAGATACTGGTTGGGGTATACCTGAAATTTTGCATTTTTACAGAACTCTAGGTGATACTTTGGTATGATAATGGTCTTTGAACAATAATGGTCTTTTACTTTTTAAGTAGCAAGGCCCTAAGTGTATTTTCTAGATCAAAATTTTTATGATGTGATTCTAGATCATAAGTGAGTGCTAGGGGATGCAAAGGAATAAAATAACTCTGGAGGTTATTGAGATTCAGTAGAGTACATATAGACATTAGTACTATTCATGGTTTCAGGCATGCATTGGAGGTCTTGAAACATATCATCCATGGATAAGGAGAATGACTGTGCATCAGAAAGATGATACCAAACAGCTTACATCCTTTGTTGAAATTTTAGGTTCAATTTCATGCTTAAGGAAAAAAGCAAATGAGAGAAGTAGGAGTGTGTTTTTTTTTTAAATTAAAAAGAAACTAAGCATTAAACAAAAACAAATAGCGTATTTTTTCTCTCCATAAGGAAATAATTAAAGGCTACTCCTAGGCAAGTTGTCTTTAAACTACTATACTATTTCAAAATTTGTGTTTACAGGCCCTATGGGCATCATGGCCTATTTAAAGAGTGGAAAAGAGTTTTAAATTTAGGTACATGTAGCAATAGCAGAATCTCAAGCAGAATATGGTAAAATTTATCAAAACTGAAGCTATTTTCTAATAGTTTGACAACTAATCAGGTTTTATCTCATTTTGAAATTTATAATGCAAAGTTGTAAGTTTGGTAATTTATCAATGCAGTCAAGTCCCATAAAAATAACTAAATTATTTGTTAAATCAGAGAAAGAATTTCCAGCAGACATTTCTCTTCTTCTGCAGGCAACTGTTCTCTACAGTAGTGTTTGATAGATTTTTATACACACACTGTGCAAGATAAGAAATTTTATAAATGATTTTTAAAAATTATATTTTAAATTTATATAAAATCACATGCAAAATTGGGAGGGATTTGGCACACTGGGCCAGATACTTGGAGTATTTATTAGCTATATATTCCTTGGCACAGACTGTGTAATAATTTCATATTTTGAAAACTGCACAGTGCTTCCTGAGATGTTGAATCTCCTATTGTTACTTTAGGTATTATTTTACATTTTCTACAACACATGTTTTCCAGGAATCTGAAAGCTATAACTTTAGGAGAAGCTTAATTCCACTTTCCAAACCAGTAGTATGAGAGTAGAAAGAGGCTGAGTTGAAGGTTGGAGGAGTGTATGCTGCTGATTCAAATGCACAGGGTTAGAAAGCAATTCATCCCTCTTGATGCACTCATTTCCCATCTGAGAAATAGGTGCAGCAATAACCACATTAGAGGGTCATGAAAGGGTAAAATGAGACTTACATAGGTAGAAATTCTGGAACATTATCAGGCACATTATAGGAACTCAATCTGTCACTCTTCAAGGGATATGATCGTATCCTCTTAAAGTATTTTTTAATCAAGGTATTTACTGATACATACTGCTTGTATCTCAATATATGGGTTTTGAAAAAGTATCTTTACTACTTTTATGCAAATAGAAGAAATGTATTGTGAAGCAAAATGATTCTGGGAAAATATTTCAATTTTCAATGAACTCCAACAATATATCAGGCTTTCAAAAATTTTTCATCTCTGTGGGCTGGGGATTTAGCTCAGTGGTTCTGCCGCCTGCCTCGCAAGCACAAGGAACCGAGATCAATCCCTGGTACCAAAAAAAAAAAATTTCTTCTCTAATGCAGATTTTTAGCTCTAGTATTTATGGATTTAAATAGTTTCTCTTAAGAATTTCTAGTGTTGGCTGAGCAAAATAGTGCATGCTTGTAATCCCAGCACTTGCGGGCTGAAGCAGGAGGATCACTGCAAGATTGAAGCTAACCTGAGACACATAGTGAATTCAAGGCCAGCCTCAACTATACAGGGAAACCCTGTCTCAAAAAATAAACAAACAAATAAAGAAATTCCTAGTCTATTTAAATGGTGGTTGAAAATTCTAATTATTGGACTTTTACTAGGAGAAAGAGGGGAAAGTCTACAGTTATCTATCCTGAAAAGATAGAACAATTTAGTGCTAAACAGTAATGTTCTATAAAAAATAAAATTCTCCTATAAAACCAATTGATATGCTTATTTAGCAATAAAATGACAATTTCATAGAAGGTACAGAATCAAAAGAAAGAAAATGAAGCAGCATAACTCTTTTCATAGTAAAAATTACTTCCCTGCACACCTAAATGTCCACTGGTATTCCCAGCCTTATGTTCTCCTCCATCTGTAGTTTCCCACCTTTCCAAATTCTCTCACTAATTGCTCTAAACTGGCCCGGAGGGAGAATATTATCTGCCTCTAGTACAATTTACCTCCTAGGTAAACTGAAATACACTCACAACACATGTGTAGTTCCCTCACTTTCATTCACATGTGATATTTTGAAAGCAATCAAGTTGGTCATTTGTAAATATCCATTTAACATACATGTTGCTATTGTGCCTTCTCCTCCATGGATTTTATTCCCATTATTTTGCTTGAACAAGTGTGTTTATTAGACACAATATTCAAATTTCAGAGAATTCCATCCTTAAAGCGCATTTTCCTATATGTAGCTGTAAACTAGTTTTCTGAAGCTTCCCCATGATTATTCTACACAGTTTCAAATTCTGAAGAAAAGGAATTAAAATCTATTTCATTATCAATGTGTAAAACTTTTGAAAGAATGAACATTCCCATTCCTGTTAGTGGTAAGAGGAAAATCCAGGTTACTGGAACACTGATGAGAGAAAATGAAACCTAGGTAGTCTAACTTCCAGAACAGAATTGCTCTGAATTGTTCAGGCTGGCACAGATGTGAGTATCAGGGGAAAGAAGTAGGGTGGGAGTTGAGAAGGGTCTGGTATTGTAAAGTCTTCTGTAATTGTGTTTCTTCTGTTTCCTGTACAATGAAAATTAACAGCTTGCACACTCAGTGTGGCAATGTAAAAAGAATTATAATAATTTATGGGTAATTTACATATTCACAATAACCACCATGCATAATATTAAATACTTCTCATAAATCGTGTTGTTAATTCTGTGTGATTACAACACTAAGCTTTATTCTGTAAGCTCAGTCTTTCATGGCTGGCATAATGGGATCATTGGCTACTGATTTAATGATGCTAATTACAGCACACATTTCTTCCCTATCTGGTTATATTTTGAACCAGAAAAAAAATTTTTTTTTTTTTGGTACCAGGGATTGAACTCAGGACCTTGCACTTGCAAGTCAGGTGGCAGCACCACTGAGCTAAATCCCTGGCCCTGAACTAGAAAACTTTTATTTCATTCTTATGCATTTCTACTTTTACCAATGAGATAACCTCTACCCAGACATTTTCTAGTTCAGTCTCTATTGAGATATCCTGTAAACAGAGTTTTCTAACAGAAGCTTCCACTGGGAAAAAAATCCAGATCTTTTTCCAAATACAGTAATTCCCTCTCTACTCTCTCTAAACAATAAATGTACTTTGACTACTTTTACTATATACTCTGCTTTTTCAGCAGTTTTGTATAAAATACAAAAAAAAAACTCCACTAAACTCTCAGCAAGAAATTGAGCAGAATTTTCACATAAATTAAAAAAACTGAGCATCAACTAAATCTCGAACCTAATGAAAAATCACTAAATAAGTGGGTTTAAAAAAAGGCAATGAACAACTCACCTCTGTTTCTAGAAATCTTCTTAAGGCTCTTTTCTTTTTGATGCTCTTCCTCCTAACATAAACTGCAAATGTCAGACCCACTATGACCAGGATGAAGAGCCCACCAATGACTCCAGCAGCAATCAGGGGAGTTCTGCCAACCAAAATGAAAAAAAATGTATGAAGAGAGAAAAGACAATAGAAGGAAAAGACCAGCTGTACAAGACATTATGGGCATTTCATAAATTTAGTCATTTACAGGAAGTGTAGATAAAAGTGCAGTAAGGCTGTAACAAAACCTTCCCCATGGCAGAGGAAGAAACTGCAGCTTTCTTATATTGTTTTTAACTAATATACCATGTATATACAACTAGTCTTAGGATGAGCAGCCACAACATGCCATTTGATGAAAAACTGTAAACTTTGGCAACAGAACTAAAAACATACTAAAAACACTGTTACATGAACATTTTAAATTATTTGTATCTACTATACATACATAAAAGAAAATTCATTTTAATAAGATATCTGGGGCGTATAATTTTATTTCAGTATTTTCTCAAAACCAGACTTTCTCAACAGTGGCACTATTGACACTCTGGGCTGGATGTTAGTTTGTTGTGGGACTCTCCCATGCATGTTAGGATGTTTAGCAACATCCCTCACATCCCTCAGCTTCTACCCACTGGATACCAGTGTGTGTCCATCCTCCACTCATGACAATTGCCAAACATCTGTTGATATCACCCTAGGTGAGAATCACTGTTCTAAACAGAAGTGAGTAATTTAGAAACATGTGAGTCTCCACATCTCTGGGAAATGAAGGTACCAATAAGAGTTGTTACTGTCAAAAGCACTATTTGAAACTCTGATAAGGACAAGAATGGTAGAATAATGGGCAAAAGAAAGGGAACTGGGTTAGACATTTTAAGAGTGATGGTAACAGGAGTATGTATTTAATTGAGAAGTATGTGTAGGCATCACAAATATATGTGATATACTTCTAAATATTACATGAAAAGATATAAAATATTCCAAGGTGAGTTAGGAAGAGATTAGAAATTTTATTTAAATGTTTTTCTAATTATTTTAAGCAAAGATATAGTTTTAAAGTGATCACTTTTTACTAAGATAAATTTTCTTTGCATGAGGAGTAATATTTGCAGTTTTTAACTTCTTATTCTCAAGTAAGTCAGTACTATGAACTTACAGTGGTCAGTTTCCTGAAAAAGATTAACTTCACATGTCATAGCAAATAACCTGAAGCAAAACACATGGATGTTACCTAATAAATATTTGACTACAAAGTCATGCTTGATATCATCACAAAAAAGAATTCCCTGCATGCCCATACTGTCCATAATAAAGCATTTTATAACATATATTCCTATTTTTAGAAGAACCTATTGTATACAGCTACATTATCTTAGAAAAAAATTACTTGCTCTTGCAAAATAAACTTTTGTGCAAAGATCGATCAGAAATAATGATAAGGGAAACTAAATAAAACCTTGAAATTCTAAAGAGCTCTTAAAAAAATCTGTGTAACTACTTCTAAAATGAAGTCAAGTCTTTTAAAGATCATGACTGCAATATTGCCATACAAAACTGTACAAAAATCTACAAAAGTAGTTCATCCTAAAGGTGGTTTCCTGACAGCTCAAACGACAATAGCATACTGAAATGTCTCTATAATTCAACTAGATTTTCCTAAATATGACTTTCTAAAGATATAAAAATCTATGCTGAGAAAATTAAACTGTAGCATAGACACAAACTCATCATTGTAATGTGTTTTCGTGTAACAGAGTTTTGTATATGCCAGTTAAATACGTATTTCAGAAAATATTTTATATTTTCAACCAAAGGCATCATTTTCAACTCAAGTACCTAATATACCCTGAAAAGTCACTACTACAGAAAGGGTTGTATTTTTGTTTCTTAAGCTCAATTTTTGTATTGCAAAAAGTTTTCCATATAATTGAGAAGAGTGTCAAACATTTTGTGAATTATAGATTTAGACCAAATTCTAAACCTTTACTACTTCATATTTTGTAAGAGAATTGGTAGTATGAATTTATGAAAATATATGTCCATTTCAACAACACTTTACATTTAAAAAGATGCTGTATCTTGGTTTTGTTTACTAATCATTTTTTAAGGATAGTTTCCAATAGAACAGAATAAGACACTTAATCTTTCAATCCTATTCTGGTGAAGATTGATTATTATGTAATTACTATTTAAGTTGGTAACTATAATCAAAATGAAACATTTAAAAATCAATAAAAATAAGTTTTGGATTTTTTAGTTAAGATTTATTTTCAAAATTTTCTACAACCATTCTTGTGGTTGCTTTGAAGACTTTTTCTTTTCTTACCACTCTACAAGAATGGTAGAGATACAAACAACCTGAAGAAATGAAGAATTACAACTTTTACAGTTTCTGCACCTAAAAGTTGTACATAAGTGTTTGCCTGGATATTTTAAGAGGGAAAATTCTTCATATTCTTGCAGAATTTTCTCTTAAAAATAAATAACCACAAAGAAGCAGACAGTAAATCCAAGAAGAGACAACACTCTATAAGACAACTTGCAGTGAATTTCATGCAGTTAATGACATAAAATTTATAAGTGACCATTAAGGATAAAGAAGACTTCATAGGTCTGTGAAATGCAATCCTGGAATGATTCCTGATTTGGACAAACTAGTGATACTCCTATATAGAAAAACATGGTAAGTCTGAATATGCATTAGTATCAGTTAAGATGAATATTTGCTGTCATAGGAAGACATGGACCATAAACTGGCAAGACTGGATTACAAAATAGGGAGATATTAATATGTGAAAAATGTATTCTTATATGTATAGATATGCCTCTAGAAATGTAGATCTAGAATATAAAATATGACACTAAATAGTATTTCTAGGTAGTATAAATATAATGCTTTTCTTTTATTTTTCTACTTTCATTTATGTGTATTTCCTAATTTCTGATATGTTTATATTTCTTTTGAAATAAAAATTAATTAAATTTAAGAAAAATATAGAAAAAATAAATCTTTGCCTGTAAACTCAATTTTTATAACAACTACCTTGTTACCTTTTTGGTTGAATGTTTGTTACAATTTTTTGATTAAGATTTCATTTTGCTATTCCCTGTTGACTACTACAATCTAAGTACTTCTGCATATTTTCTATTCATTACAGTTTAATGCTTGAACATTTTTAATAGCCATTAAGTTTCTTACAATTAAAATTATATTTCAGAAAACCAAGTTAATCTGAGAAGTTAACATTATTTACATACTTCTTATTTCCCTACTCCCCTCAATTTTTTTTTTTTTTGTATTGGGGATCGAACTCAGGTCCTTGTACTTGTGGGGCAGGCCGCAGAACCACTGAGCTAAATCCTTGGCCCTACTCCCCTTAATTTTAATGATTCATTGATATTTGTAGCTATAAGATAGAGACCAACCTCCTCAAGAGTTAATGCTTAACACTTTATGGGGACCGTGGATAAAGAAAATTTAGCCACATAAATTCTTTAAATTGCCATATATCTTTCATAAGCCTATTGTTATTGCCAACCAACCTCAGTCTGCAAGTTTTATTTCTTTTTATGAGTAGAAGAGTCTCCAACAGGCTCAGATAACACCACTGGGATTACAATGGCCAAACACTAAGGGACAAAGAATTACTGTGTAATCCCTTATCCTACAGTTTGTGCCTGGTTGTTGGTTTGTCTCTGGATGTCCATTAACAATGGTTTGTGTTTGCTAAAGTATAAAAGATGGGAGAATTTCAAGTATCCAGTTCAAACTTAAACTAAAAGGAAATTATTAATTGATAACATCATTCTATAATTTGGAAATAGTATAATAAATGTGATCCCTCTCACACTACTCAAGAAACTAATATTACAAGGATTCTGAAACACAATTCAACTTTGATAATTCATTTAAAAGAATATAATTTGATTTCAATAATTTCACTTAGAAGTTCAGAAAAAAATACAATGTATTATATATTCCATTGCTTTAAATGCTATTACTGTATAAACAGCAGTATCTTCCAAAACTATATTACTCATATAAAAAAGATACATTAATATAATTCATTGCTATATTTGAACCATGCTATTCCTCTCACTGGAGAACGTAAAATGTAAGAGGATACATGAAACTGTATTTTTATAAAGATACAAGTATATTCTTTCACTGATTCGTTTCCTCCTAGATTACAGGTCATAAACAATATGTAATAAAGTTAGTACACACTTCATGCCTAAAAAACACATATTTTGTTATACTTTTCCAATTTATGTGTAAATGTGTTAATGGCTAGCTACCTTTTAAAAACAAACAAGGTTACTATTCTTTTTAAATTGGTAAAACTAGTATTTTGGCTAATACAGTCATTCCAATGAATGGTAAATCTATAATATTTTTAAAAGTTAAAACAAGTATATCACAAAAAAAGGCTCATTAAATTTTAATGTAGGTGTATTTTTCTTCATTTTTTAATATATAATTCTCCTTTTTAAGATAAACAAAAAAAACCTATAGTCCAATAATACACAGATGGTATAATTTACAATTAATGGTATTATCATTAAAGCAAAGTATTTCACTGTTAGAGCTCATAAGTTAAATTAAATAATTTGTTTATTTGTAGGTGGTAAAGGTTAAGCTGAAGACGTGTATGTAATATGCATATAGGGTAAAAACAAAACACAAACTAAAACAGACATTAGACCCATTTAATGGGATATTTTTCTAACACAGGAAAGTTTGGTATCATTAATGTTGCAAATCTAGAAAATGGTAAAATAGTGTAACATTATTGTTCAGTGGTAATTTTTTAAATTCTGTGTGTACAAAGATGTTTTTGAGTGAGACCAATTTAAGCTTCAATTTGGTGTTTGCCTCTAATTAGATGTGCTTAGTGCTTATATGAAATAATTCAAATTATAGACTCACATTCTTCATCTGAGCTAATAAGAAAATACGCTTGGGAACTACCTAGTCTTTTATTCATTTGTGTGACTAGGATGAATGTAGAGTATGTTAAGTACTATCATTAAATCAAATTCCTTTAAGTGTAAGTGAGCCATATGCTCAGTTTTGGCCAAGAGAGTTCCTGCCACTGTAATTACCAACAGCAACCCTTTCAATCCCAAAAGTGCCCACATGTGATCAATGAATCAAATGTTTACCCTACTTTTAGCTCAGGGTAAGACATGTAGGGTAACCCGAGTTAAGTGTGTGTGTGTGTGTGTGTGTGTGTGTGTATGGATATGTGTAAAGATATACTCATGCAAGGGTGTCATTATTATTTCCAGCAAGGTCTACTTGTGGGGAGGAAAATTCATTACTATCTCTAAAAAATATGCATGTAACTTAAATTGGTGTTCCATAAATTAGGGTCAAATATGATAACCCCCTGACAACTTCTGTTTTAAAAATATAATTAGGTAACATTGGCTCTCATATCCTATCTTTCTTCTGAAATTCTTATAGTGAGAATGAACAAAAGCATGATTCTTTCATGAAGCAGAGGCTGTATGTATCCTTAGGGATGCATTTAGTTTCCTAACTTGCTTTTGGTATCATATATATACATTATATATAATGTATATAATGTATATATATATATGTATGTATAATATATAAAAATAAATATTTTTATATTTAACCCTATTTTAACACTCTGTGAAGGTTTTGTTTGTTTATTCAATTGATTTGAGAGACCTGTAGGGGATTTTTAAGACACATTGAGAATATCTTGATGGTCATGGGGTCCTGATATCGGGGAGTATATATGGTCCTTGGCCCCTGCCTCTCTGTCCTCTTCCTTTGTTCTCTGCTTACCAGCCACAACTAGGTGAGCAGCTTTGCTCTATCATGCCCTTCCACCATGATGTTTCTGTCTTGGAGCCAGTCAACCATGAACTGAAATCTCTAAAACCATGAGCCAAATAAACAGTTTCCTCCTTTACGCTGGCCATGTCAAGTATCTTCTCCCAGGAACAGAAAAGCTGACTACTACAATCTTGGATTAAATACAGAGGAAAAAACTCAGAAAAGTTAACATACTTGGATACAAACATAAATAGTAATGCTAACATTTTGTATTTTCATTTCTCAAGTCTACTAGTTTTTCAGCTGTATTGTATTGTCTTTTTAAAGATGATTCACTTGAATTGGCTTTTTAGAATACAAAAAAGCATTAATAAGTTTTTTCTTCAATATATATGCTTGATGTTTGAAAATATAAACTGCACATAAATTTATTCCCATAAATTCTTTGCTTTTATATTTAGTTATATCTTACTATTTTAAATTCTCCTCAGATTTTTACTTTATATGTGTTCCTATATTCATTACAGTATGTTTAATAAGTCTTTTACATTGGAGCATAAAGTTTGCAAGGGGCATTATTCTGCTTTTAATTTCATTTTATTTTCTCAGTGAGAAAACAGTTAAAAGGATTTTTTTAAATTTAAAAGCAGGATTTCTTTTAAGAAGGCAAAGACAAGCAGTATAGTCACTACCAGTATAGTGACAGTGTCTGCTGCAATGCCCTCTGCTCAATCTTCCTTAAAACAGCCCAGATTTGAAGCAAGAGACCTTGAAACATTAGAACACAGGGAAATTCCCCAGAAGACATCTGAAGTGTTACTGCCTAGGGCAAGGAGAGCTGCATCAAGAGAAGTTTCTATTCCTTTTTTTTTTTTTTCTGCTTGCAAATTGGTCTTATTCTAACCCAAAATACCACCTACGCTTAAAAAATGACACATTTTTTCCTTTCTTTTTGAGTAAATGAAAATGATCTGGGTCAAACTTAGAGGCTGACATCAACTAACAAAGCTTTGCTTGATGAGATGCAGGGTATTACCATGTGACTCTGTCCTTTGATTAGGGCTCAAGTTCCCTCTACTTCATTTACAATATGACCAGAAGTATAAGCGTTTAAGAAAGAGTAGCAGCGAATTTTCCTCTTCCTAAGCAACTTTTATATAATTTTGATTTACCTTCACAAGTTGAACCCAATTTCCTCCATATTTTTGAAAGTCATTGTCGCATTTCACTCAATAACAGAACTACACAATTATTTCAGTAGATATTATCATTAAATCAATATTTAAATATAATTTGATTATTTTATTTCTTTGATTAGATTCTGAAAAAACTCCTAATAATTACCTAGTAATTACTTCTTTCTTTTTATAGGCAATATTTACACTCATCTATTTACATTTATTTTTTGAAAAAAATTAAAAAATTCATACATTTGACTTTGGGAAAAGTTATTTCATGGTTAAGGACACCATCCTGAGAATATATATATCCTACATATAAGTTTCTGCAAGTAAAAGAACCAAACTAGAAAGAAATTTTCATTTAATAAGGTTTTTTTTTTTTAAAGCTCAGATGGATTTTTCATGGGGGCTTATTTCTCCACAGTTTATGCCTATTGTACAATATCATACATGACTACATTAATATAGTTTGTCATTATTGCTGTACTATTACTTAAACATACATATAATAGAAAAATATATATAACTATATATGTCACCTAGACATATATAGACATATATATTATGTACACATCAGTACTTATGTAGGCACATACACATTTAGTGGCACAACTAAATATTGTAAATAATTACAAAATAAATTAAATCACTAAGTCCTACTTCCTACTCATTACCTGGGCAGGATAATCTGAAGAAACAGGTGAAAGGATTAAAAATTGAGCCTACAGCTTTTACAGATTCAGTTACATTACCTACCAAATTTGTTCATTATGCTAAGGAATTTATTAGTATTGTAACAGAACAGAAAGTATACGAAAATACTGCTCTATGAAGAAAGTGGGGGAAGAACAAATCATTGTAGGTACCAATCTCTAATTCTATATTTTTAAAAAAATTACCTGAAAATTCCCATGCATTTTGTGCACAGTAATTTCAAATACCAGTTTTGGCAGGAGAGATTATATTCTGTGGTGAGTTGTATCTACCTTATCTAGCAAAACAAGGCTGCAACTTAGTGCCATGTTTATTGTATAAAATTCACAACAGGTTTATCTCCATCCCATTTTCAGAGGATTCACAGATTTTTTTTAAATTAATGACTCAGCTTGATCTTTTTATATAAAATTCTATATACAAATTAATTTTGATTGTGTTTTCATCATGCTTTAGTTTCCTAAATTCTTGCCACATTAGATGAAAAATCATTACTTAATTATGAAGGGGGCATAAGGAAGTGTCCTTTTTTGTTTTGGGGTTGTTTGTTTTTTTAAGAGGTTGTATGTCATAGTGTTTTTTTATTCATTAAATTTATTGATATATTTTAGGTTTACATTATGATCACATTCATCATATGGAATTTGTACCTGTACGTGATATATCCTAGTTCTTATTTTTTCCTATTCCCCTTCTCTCCCTTCAATCCCTCCACATCTCCCTATTTACAAAAGTTTTGTTTCCATTTTTTTCCTTTTCTCATTTTGTTTCTTTCCTTTCCCCTGCCCTCCATTCCCTTCCCCTCTGAACATTTTCTTCCTATTTCACACTATTATATATTTACACATTCAGTTTCTCACACTAGAGAAATATCCATGAAGTGTCCTTCTTCTGATGTTTTTAAACTTACAGTCTGCTTGTTTCATCCTGAGGAGACCCCTAACTGCTTAAAGGGGAGTTAGTGGCCTCAAAAATTTTTGAGATTTGGAGGAACTGAGATGGGAGGAGGTTTGACACATGGTACAGTAGTGGAAACATACCAGGAGTTTTTGGACATCCATCTGTACTTTTGGAGATCCTTATAGGGTCTCTGGATATTTATTTCAGGATTGTAATGGACAAAGCTGTTTTTACTATGCATTTTATATGTCTCATCTCAAGTAATTCTTTAACATAATTGACATGTACAGTGGATTTTAAGTGGGTTATATAACTTGCTCAAGGTCACAGGCATTCAAGTGGATAGTTAAGATTTAATGGCTGGTATTGTGTGCTCAAAAGCATTTTCTATTAAAATATAAATACAAGAATACATCAGGAAAATTATTCTGGTAGCAATTTGTACAGTACATAGGAAGGGAAAATATATTTAAGAAGACTAGTCAGCTATTTTCATAGTCTTCACCAGTGGTTCTGAGGGACAGAATAGAGAAGTCTGAAAGTAGGAGAAAAAGAGTAGTAACCACAGCAGAAGTGACAAGAACTATAAAGTCAACAGTGAGGCAAGACAGAGGAGGGTCCAAAGACTGTTGGACTCCTACGTTTGAATGAGTACAGCCCAATGATGCCACTCATGGACAAGCAGAAGTCAGGAGAAACTATCTGAGAATAAGAAATAATGAGCAGATTTGAATCTGTGGACCTGGGGTGCTGAAGTGTATCTAAAATCTACTTATTATTTTATTGCCTTCCAAAATTCTGTTCGCACTTGTTTCTTAATTTCAAGACCTATACCTGTGTTGATTTTGTTAGTAACTTCCCCCTTTCAATTAAACAGAGTTACAGACAACATAACCTCATTTTACTTTTTCTAATACTTTATTTTTTCTTTAGGAAAATTGAAAATGCAAAAAAAATTGTAGCTCAAAGGCTTTTACCATTTTCTTTGCTTCCTTTTCCATTTTGTTTGGGTGATAAACCGTAGTATTTTACATGGTTTAATTTCTTTCATTGAGGAAAATTTTATTGTTTCATTCTAGTTTTATTCTTAGCTCTTAGCTGACCTATTGAAATAAATCACTTACAAGAGTTACAAACCTATAAAATATGGACCTCCTTATTAATTTTTAGGATTTGAGGACATCCTCCTTTCAGAGAATTTAAAATTTCACATTAAATATCAATTTTTTTAAAATAACAAAAATAGTTATTTCAATAGTGGCCACTTAAGTTTTCAAAATAATTTAATAATTTCCAAAGGAATAATCTTATGTTAGAAATAAAATAGTAAGAGGCAATCAATGGCTTCAATTTTATTGCCATCTGTGTTACCTAATTCATTCTATTTTGCTATCAAGTTTATGAGTATTTATCCTTAGCACTCATGTGTCTCTTGCATTCCCAGACCAAACTTAGATATTTGTAATTATTCCTCTTGGGTTATTATTTTTATTATTATTATTATTATTTTGGTACAAGGGATTGAACTTGGGACCTTGTGCTTGCGAGGCAGGCAGTGGAACCACTTAGCTAAATCCCTGGTCACCTTGGATTACTTTTTATTATCAGGTCAACTATAAACCCCATAATATCAAAGATTATCACTTCTACCACTTATTTATTTATTTATCTGTCTATTTCCATCTCTCCTAATAATAGTCTTCAAAAAAGATCTTCAGTAATTACCGAATGAATCAAGGTAATATTTTAGTTGATATTATTTCTGAAAATACAACTCCTCCACTTGTGTCTTTTTAGTATTTGGAACAAATATTGAAATATCAGAATGTATTCTTCTCATTTATCTTTTAAATAGCTTGTACTCACTGCTCACTTCACTTCCACTCTTAGTTCTTGAACCAATTCTCATCACAATTTTGCTTTGTCCTTCTCCACTGTATCAGCCCTATCAAGTTCAATGGTGGTTTCTATATTGTCAAATCAGTCATTTCTTAGATCTAATCTTCATCTGGTGGCAGCATATAACTTATTAAAAACACTATCTTCCTTTGAGTTCCATCACATCACCTTCTCTAGTTGCTCCTCTAGGTGCTGAGCCTTTTTTAGTCATTTTTGCTATTTCTTTAGTTCTTTCTTCTTCAAACGGAAGAGAGTGCCAATACTCAGTCATTAGATTTCTTCCCTTCTCTACTTACATTTACTCACTAAATATGATTTATCATCCATCTCTTTATCTATGTAATGACAAGCAAGCATAGTCACAACTTGAAAGTAAAAACTACTAGTATTTCTGTTTCTCTCAGTTGAAAAGAAGTCTTTCATGTGCTGGAATTGTCAGACTACTTGACATTTCTCTGAAGCCTATCTCCTTGTCTCATGAAAAAAGTACTAAAAAATTATTATTACATGAATAAACTACTGAATGAATAGAATGAATTGAATTCTATAAATGTGTATTAACTTCTAATCTTACATAGGCCCTTAAAAGCACATAAATCCTACAATTCAGAGCTTCCTATATATTTTTAACTTAACAAAACATAATTCTAAAAAATCTCTGATGAGAAAAAATGATTTTTTAAATATAATGCTTCTCTGAACTGAAGCTGATACATTAACTATTTTCTTATTCTTATTTCATAATAATTGAATATTCTCTCCTCAAAGCAGATAAATTGATTTTCAGAGAGCTTGTTACTTTTGTTGGCCTGTTGTAATTTGGTTTATCCCTCACTCCCACTATATCGTGTCAAAGTTCCTGGTTAACTAACCCAGCAGTCATCCCTAATCCTCTGCCCTTAACAACTTTCAATCTACTAATTTTTAAAACATTAAATAGTTTCTTTAGTCTCTGCATCTCTACGTGAATGGACAACATATTTCTGGCCAGTGAAATGAAAGCAAAGGTCAGCAAGAGGAATTCTGGGACACCACGGGGAGAGGTAAGGAACCTGTCCCTCCGCTTCAGTCCTTGGACAAAATGGTAAAAGTAATAGCAGGTATCTTATCATCAAAGCAGAAAGATCAAGAAAACGACAGTATCTGGTCCTGATGTTATATAACCATGAAAACTATGGATCATAATATTGTTATGTTAAAGAACAACAGTAAAATATTTGTGAAGTCATCTATAACAAATTTTTACTTGTAACCAATTAACATCCTAACTAAAAGGAAACTGGGTTTAGATTTTTCACTTTTTCTTCCCCCTTTTTTTGAATTTTAACTATGAAATGCATCATCTCAAGATATTTAGGTTTTTAAAAACAACAAAAAAATGACACCAATGGTCTTTTCCTTGTTAACACTTAAGAGCCTTTGAGATTCTAATGCATTACATTTGCTTCATTTTCATACTCCGTTGTTCATTGACCTAGGTTTAATCGCCATCAGCCTTTATTGAGCGAGGAGCAAAATGGTGTAAGAAAACACCTGATAGTTTTATGCCTAACACTGAATAGAAGCTTGGAAAGCTGCCTGAAGGGTGCAGTGTCTAAGTGGTAGAATTTAAATACATTGGAATGGACAGCATGTTGTTATTCACTTTCAAGTAGTAATAAACTTCAAAAGCAGTCAAATGTGTCCCTTAATTTATGTACCTCAAGGAAATACACATTGGCAGATCAATAAACAGAACACAAAGAAAAGAAGAACTCTTCATTAGTATTTAACTTGGCAAACTACAAATATCCAATTTTTCTCATGTCTAGGTCCATCATAGATTGGAAGTAACCCAAGGGGAAAAATCAGAGGGTGAGGCTGTCATTGTCGGCTCTGTGGTAAAATACTTCACAGAGGTTTGGAGAAAACGCGAATAAACCCTTCTTTCACAAAAGCTTTTGGTCACTGCACCCTACTCTTAAACAATGTTTTTAATATAGAAGAGATTACTCTTTATAGTCTTAGGGGAGGTTTATTGTGACCAAATTCACATAAACACATTTCAAAGCATCTAATAACAATGTTTAGTAACATAACTCCTTTTAAAAACTTATATGAGCATCAACCCCTAATTAGAACACATTTCTAATTATGGGGAAACCTATTTTTTCAAAAGCATTTGCCTAGAGATGTTATGATTCTGCAGATGCTCTGAATACAGATTCACAGCCTCTAGATAAAGTAAAAGAAAAAATAATCAGACCTAAGCCAATCCAAACAACATTGAAATAATATAATACCAAGAAAACATTGTACTTTGCCTGAAACTATTTCATTTACATGCAAAAGAAATCATCACTACTAAGGAAAACCCCCACATCTACATGAAACATTCTCTTCATAGTTAGAATATTAATTTTTCAATCTGTTCTTTGTCTATTACTTTTCTATTATTGAAATTATATATCCCATTAACATTCATCTCTGTATGATGTTATGATTGCTTGCGGGCATCCAGGAAAGGACGGTTTAAAGTCTGTTTTGTAAGTGGTCATTAAGGAAAAAATCTAAACCTAATACATTGGAAGCATAGTATTTCTCTTAAAATTCCCTGACTGATGTACAACTTTATATTTTCTTATATTCTACCTTTTAATTTTTCAGATTACATATCTTTATATTTCCATATGGAATATTATCTAGGCAAATGGCTCCTCTCATAATCATTCCAGTGAAGTTTATGTAAAGATTCAGCTTTTCTGGGAGAAAATAGCAAGAAGAGAAAGAGATAATAGGACTCTAACTTCACCCTGGGTCATTGAATTAGTTGCTGGGGGAGGCTGCAGCACATTTTCTTGGACACAGTTGTAGACCATGAAGCATACTAGTATTCATCTATTTGCAAATATCCAAAACCAAATAAATCTAAAGAACAGAACTATAAATTTAAGATAGTATGAAATGGATACAACTTATGAAATTCATGTCAGTTATTCTTTATTATCAAGTAATGATGTCTACTTGTAGTAATTTAAAGGAGAAAGAAAAAGAGGCATGCCTTCCCAAGAAATTCAGTCATACTATTTCATAAATAGAGAAGATGTAGCTGGGTGTGGTGGTGCACACCTATAATCCCAGTACCCTGGAGGTTGAGGCAGGAGGATCTCCATGAATTCCAGGCCAGCCTGGGCTACTTGCTGAGTTCAAGGACAGCCTGGACTATAGTGAGACCCTGTCTCAAGAAAAAAAAAAAAGAGTAGATGTAGCTACTACTCACTAAATTATTCTATTAATTTTATTAATTATTTTCAAACTATATAGGGTCAAATAATCTTGTAACTTGTTAAAATATTAAATATCACTGTATATATAACTAAGCAGTTATGATTAATTAAAATCAAACTTTGTAAGAGACATAATTGAACTTCTTTGTTCATCAAATTCTCTATGATAAGCAGCACTATAAATTAATCTATAAACCTATCAGAATAAATTTAAAACATGCAGCTCTTGACAGTTTTTGATGAACAATATGCAGTTATATTTTGGGGAGACTAAAAGAAAATGATTTGTTATAAAATTAGATAAGTTAATAATGAAATTTTAACTCAAATTTTTAACTCAAGTGTCGTATCTTCTATAATTTTAATGAATTTTATATTTGAATTTGAAAGCAACAATTAGCAAAGATGAATAAAATTGAAAATTTTCCATGTGTATTCATAGAGCAAAACATATTTTTGTTGTGTCAGATAAATATATATGACATTTATTTTATAATTTGTTAAAGGCATGAAAGCAGGAATAACCTACCTATCTTTCAATAGTTGATTGGTGGTACATTGGTAGTAGAGAATATTATGCAATCATAAAAAAGAATTATATCTATTGATTTGTCATGTTTTTCAAAATTTCAGTTATATGAGTAAAGTAAGTTGTTGATTAATACATATAGTTGGGTCTCATAGCTGATTACAAATTGTCTTACTTTTGCATATTCTTATAAGTGTATGAATAAATGTGTGAAAAGACTAGCATGCAGACTTGTACACATACATCTATCTGTATGGAATGCACTGATCTGGTGTTACATTTACAAGTTAAATTTTACTTTAAAATGTATTAAAGAAAATAATTAATTTTTTAAAAACAGGAAGAAGGAAAGAAGAAATATATAAAATATGGCTGATGAGCCTTAATCAATCATCAAGAACATGAATTCCACCCTTACTTATTATGGATTTAAAAGAAAGGTATGAGAAAAAATATACAAAGGCCAGAGAAATTGCTTAAAGGTAAACTTGTATCCGTACAATCAAGCCAAAGACATTTTATTTGAAAGAGACTTCCAATCATAATTCAATACATACTTGAGAGCACTTTAAAAAACTGAAATAAGATAAATATTTCACAGTGGACTGATTTACTAATGTTCTGTACCTGTACAACTGCATAATTCCTAATGTTTGTAGCATTGGTGTAATTTAGATTAATTGTTATATCTCACCATTTTTCAATTAGCGCTACAGGTATGGAAATCTGTTAATTCCTCAGAATACATACAGGGTGCTGTTAGATTTTGATTATGTATTTAACAGTCTTCTAATTTAATGAGTTCAGTGTCAGTAATAGCAAAACACAACCTGTTACTTTCCATGCAAAAATTAAATAGGTGACCTTCCAGTTGGGTTCATGTAAGGCAACATTGTAAATCATTAATGATTTGTAAATTAATGTCAGAATAATATAAATACAAAAATTAGCACAGTTTGTATTTAAATTTAATTTCCCAGACCATCCTTCCTTTCACACCTGCACACACACTAAACAAATGCCTTCCTCCCTTTTGGAAAGATGACTTCAGCTATAACATCAGACAGACTGCAGAACATAAAGCAGAAACTTCCTCAGCAGTTGCCTACAAAAGCTTTACATCTACATGAACCTTACTCTGTTCCCCACTTCTTTTCTCCTCTTAAAACAGTGAAGGAGGAGGTCTTTGAATCTCACAGGCTACTCCTTTCTTATTTGCTTTCGTTCCTAATTTAATTTTTTTTCAGGACACTGCTATGACTGATGTCTTCTTTCCTCTAATATATCTGCAAACTTTTATTCTCTATTGAGTCTTCCAAAACACAAATTTCATCCCTCTTTAAAATACTTTTCACTTGATATTTTACTTCTCTAATTATTTAACCATCTTTTTCCTTTTCTTCACATCTAAATTTTTCAAAAAAATATCAACACTTATCTGTATTTTCATATTTTTTATTCACTTCTCCCCCATGTCTGTATATGGAGAAACTTCTATGTCTATACATTAAATTTTTCACTTACCATTTCATGGCTGTATGAACGTCATTGCAAATTCAATACATCCAAAGTAAACTCTAGAGGACTAATTTAACAAACCCTCTACTTTGCCAAATCTTGGTGAATGTTCTCCTACTCACTCAATTTCTCAAGCCAGAAACCCAGGAATAATTAGTAACCATTTATTCTCCTATTTCTTTCACATCCAGTTAATCACAAAGTCAGGCAATCAATTTTAAGTTCTAAACATCTGTTGAATTTTCTGTTTCTCTCTGTCTATCCAAATTCCAGGCTTCCTACTTCCCTCCCTACTCATTTCCGACAGATAGTCCTGTCTATCATTCTTACTGATACTCCTATATGCATTGCTAGTATCAGCACCATCTCTGGAAGGTGATTTCAAGCGCTCTACTTGCAGACTAGCAACCTCCTCTCAGCTCACCTCCCTTCCAATTTGCATATTCTAATATCTCTACTTCCACAATCTTTCCTCTCTTGACTCTATCATGTCTTCATTGCATAACAGCCTCCCTTATGTTCAATTTCTCTCATTATTCAACTTATTTTTAATGAGTCTTTGCTATCATTCACAACTCATCTTACAATGTATGGTATTATACAGTCTTGACCCCTACCTCCTTGTTAATATGCTCATCTAACAAAACTTCAATCATGGGTAAACCCAAATATACAAGTACCCATGCCTATGGCTAAACAATGATAATGTGGCTGAATAAAATATAATATTCACTGGGAACATTATAATTTATGTCAAATGGACTAGTAGCACTGGCTAGCAATAGTATTATGCTTTTAGGATGATGTTCCTCTCTAAAGTATTTCAATAGATTACTTGAAATTCTTAACAAATTTATATTTTATTCATAATTTATTTTTAATTTTTATTTTTATTAATGTTTATAGTAATGATTTTTACATTCCTCATTGTGATTTGTACATGTACATCTTAATTCTTAATTCCTTTTCCATTTTTTCAGCCTCTCCCTGGTTCCTTATTTTTTTGGTACCGGGTATCAAACTCAGGACCTGCGCTTGTGAGGCAGGTGGCGGCACCACTGAGTCAAATCCGCAGCCCTCCATGTTTCCTTTTGTCCATCTTTTATTTTGTGCTTTATTTATATTTTGGGTTTCTTATATAAGAGAAACAATGCAATATTTAAGCTTATGTGTCTGATTTATTTCATTTAACATTATGGTCTCAAATTGCATTCATTTTCCTACAAATGCCTTCTTTATGGCAAAGTAGTACTCCATTGTTATGGCTTGTGTCCAGATGTCCCCTCAAAGCCTCATGCAGTCATGGGAGTGTGAGCTTTTCAGAAATGGCTCCATCTAGAGTGTGTGGTGGTAGGATCAAGAATGTGTAATTACTAAATCAATCCATTGATTGTTTTGGTTTAGTTCTAGCAAGGATTAAGGGTATGAATGCTACACCTGGCCCAGGGTGGGTAGCCTGCACAAAATATAAGATAAAGTGGGCTAATGTGCTGTCACCTGCCTGCTTGCCCTGGACTATTTCTCCTCTGTGATGTCCCTCTGCCATGCCACCCTGTCTTGGAGCATGCTGGCTATGGACTGAAACCTGTACAAACTGTGAGCCAAATAACCTTTCCTCCTTTAACTTTTGGTGTTGGGTATTTTGTTTCAGCAAAGAGAACAGTAACTAAGACATCCATTGTAAATACCACATTTCTTTATCCATTCATTTGTTGATGGACATATAGGCTGCTTCCAAGATTTAGCTATGGTGAATTGTGCTGCTATAAACATGGGTATGCATGGACCACTGTAATATGATGTCTTCAACTCTTCTGGGAAGATGCCTACATTGGATATATCTGACTTGAGTCTTGTCTTTGAAGTTTCATATAGCCTCCTGGATTCTATTCTAAGATGATAACCTCATATAGTGTTTTATTTAAGAAGAAGTTTTGAATTTATCCATTTTCTCACCATTAAATCCACTAGGTACTTGAATCCTTACCTCTTTGCTGTGAATTTCTTCCAGTTACAATGGATGCATGATCCCTACTACTTTTTGTGGCCACCTTCTCCACATAATCACTGAGAATTCTATTTCTTTTGCTGATTAAAGGAAATTTTATTCACATTGTTCTCTATCTCCTGAAATATGAACTTTCATCTCCTGGGTCAACCTCATTATCTTACAAACATGTTATAACAATCAAAAATCTGTATCATTTGATTCTATGTTCTCCTCCCTTTACACAAAGCACCTTGAGTAGCTTCTTTATACATGCTGTTTCCATTTCTGTCTTCTCTTCCTAACATATTTTAATTTTAACCATGTTAACACCCTTATCAGTGCTTCTATTTTTTCAAATTTCATACTCAACCTCAAACTTCTCAAATAAGATGATATAGATAATATATACTGCTTCTCTAAAAACATTAAAAATGGGTACATTCTTGTATATTTTTCCCTTGGCTTCTAGGAGGTCACCTCACTTAGTTTCCTCCTGCATGTAACTCTACCCTCTCAATGCTCTTAACTAAGTGATGTCCTTTTCTTTGCATCTGCTTTTTGAATGAGGGGGAAGCCTGAGGCTCACCCAGTTTTTATTTGCATGTGAAATTGCATCTATTGTTATAGATTAATTATAAATGATAATCCAGACTGCTTTAATGAGCTCAAGAATATTATATATAATTTGCCTATGGAAAAATCTTAACCCAAATATCTCAGAAATATCTCAAATTTATCTTGGCAATAACATATTTTTAAAAGTATCCCAACAAATTTGTCTTAGTTCCTTTTGAAACTTTTTCATATCAGTCTATAACTGAACAGTTTACTTTTCATCCATGTGGTCAGTTCAAAACCCCAGGTGTCATCTATTACATTTTTCTTCTCCTGGCCACTCCCACACCATACAATCCATTTGTAATTTTTTCTTATAATTATGTAAATATATGATTATAAATTGAAATGACAATTTTCTCTTTAATCATATAAACATTTTTATGGAAGTAGGAATTATTTTACTCTTTCTCTTCATTCTCTTCTCTGTTCCTTAGCGTAATTCCTGACATAAATACAATGAATACTTATTGGCTGGATATTGTTAAATAGTATATGTGGAAGATGTTTTCTAACTTGCCTCCCCCTTTAAAAAATAATATGCTGTGGCCAACTCTATAAACAAGGAAAATATTTTTCTTAGGAGAAACATCATATACAATCTAGCACCCATAGTCTTGCACATAAACTTATCACTGCTCTCAATCAACTTTGATAAATTACACATATTCTACAGTATGAAGTTATCATACAAGTACATGCTTTGGTCATGATGGATTGCTCTAAAATTAATATCTTGTGTGATGACCGTATTATAAAATATTATACATCAGAGGTAGGTTTAGGAGGCAAAATTAAGATTTACTGAAAGACAATTGGTAAAGCTACTTAATCATCTTCATCATAAAATAGCTCTTAACTGGTCCTTTCGCTTGGGAACCAGCTTGGTAGAGAGGAGGAAATACAGTAATGGTTTTTGGAATCAGGCACACCTGTGCTAAAATCCTTCTTTCACTTACCACAAGAAATATTTTAGAAATTGTTTATTTGCTTGAGCCATTTTGCTCATTTATAAAATGGAAACATGATAACTGCTTTGATATACTTGTCATGAAAATTAAATGTGATAACATGGTACACCTAATAGATAAGTATTAGGATCTTCAGAGTGGTGAAAATGAGTTTTCAGCTAAATATGTGAAGTTATTTTTTAACAAAGTAGTGCTACCTTAACAAATAATAAAAACTAATATTTTGGATTTTTTTTGAATCATTCTTTCCTGAGGTATAAAGCAATTTGTGTATACATGCTGGGATTTGAATTTTAGAATATAGAGTCCCAAAGTTCAGTAAAAAAATAGCATTGGAAATGGATTTTGCTTTGCCTATTGAAAAAGTTCCCTCAACAAGTAAACTTTTTATGGTAAAATGTTTTGGTTGTTATTTCATTTTTACTCTACTAAAAGTAACTATAATTATTCCATAAATGACTTGAGCATATGGAATGCTTTACTCTGAGCAGAGGGACAGAATGCTATAAAAATTACATTGGCTACAAGCATTCAGAGTTTATTAGAGGTAGGTTTTCCTTTTCCTATCATTCATTCTTTAGTACTGAGTTACTGTGAAATTACAATGAAATTAAACCACTTTGGGTTTTAGGGTGGATGGTAGCTGAGAATAAAATCACTGTGTCGGAATTTTGTTAGTAAATCAAAGTGCTCCCTGTTAATTAGCTCTTGCTTACATGCATAGTATGCAAAAATAATTGTATGTTTATGAAAGAATGATTAGTTAGGGAATGTGCTGAAGTAATATGAAAAAAGCATGAAGAGAGCAATTTAAGCTAATATCTACACATCATTTTATGTAACCACATCACAGAAGGGGGTCTCGTTTAATTAGATTCCTTTAGTTAAACAGGAAACATGAAAAAAGATACTTACAGCCTAATACAATGTATCCCTGAATAAGGGAATATTTTCGACTCATTTATAAAAATATGGCAACTATAAAACAGGAAGTTTGACATACACTTAAAATCTTTCTGCTCAACTAACGTTTGTTCATTGATTATGTACAAAAATTAAACATTTTATTAGTAATATAAAGCAAATTTAAGAGAGCCTAGACAATATAATTTCAACTCTGTGTAGTTTTCAATTGTAAAGTAGACAATACCAAGATTCTGAATGCAGACACAAATGATCAACTTTTAGCTTTCTTCTCTAACAGAAGTTTGCAAGATTGGGGTGTGTATACAAGTATATGCAAGGTATATGGGTTATGGCAACCGTGTTTTTACTTTGATCTGTCTTACTTATCCTATCTGTAACCTATTGAAACTGATAGAATAAGCACCCTTCTATGAATGCACAAAAGCAACCAGTCCATTGCTTTAACTGTGGGTAAAACCTTTACCAAAATTGAGTATTAAATCATAGTTCCATGTTGATGGGGCTACAGATACATAATGCAAACTAAGTGTCCATAAGCTATTCTAACATATCTTAAAAATAAAGTTAATATAAAATTTTATTTACCTCATTATCCAAGTTAGTATATTTCAATATGTAATCAAATAAATGATTAAAGAAATATTTTGAATACACTTTTTATTCTATGTCTTCAAAATCTAGTGTACTTTTGGTGATCACAGAACATCTCAATTTGTTTAGTTGTATTGAAGGTCCTCAATTCCAGGTGGCTAGTGGAAATGGAGGTCTAGAGCAGTCTTGGGGAAGAATAATCAATCTGAAAATTTGATGAGAAGATCAGAAATTTGGTGTTAACCTGGGGGCACTTTAGTCAGAATTATATTTGTGAAGTAGTACTCACTAAAGGAGTATTGAGCATCTGGTGCCAACATGGATATTTAGAGTTTACCTTTCAGTGTATAATATACATGTACAAATAAAACCATAGTTTTAGTTCTAAGACAATATCATAATGCTTGTTTCAAGGCTTTTTGTTTTGAGGGATGAACACCAAAAATTATTTGAAGATAGCATGACCAATTAATCTCTTTAGTCATAAAGGAGTCTATATGGCAGAGTTGCATGAGATGGACAATAATTTTCATAAAGGACAAGAAAAATGTAAAGGGTATTATTGGAAATGATACTTCTTTAAGTTACCATAGTAAGTAGATATGTTGGGCAGAAATAGTAAGTGACTCCCAGTATCATAGACACTGGCACAATACATATACCTTATCTCACTCATCTAGTCAATCAAATACTAATATAGATTTTGATGTAATTAAGGAATCAAATCACTTAAAGAGGGAGATAATTTGCGTAGGCCTGACTTAGTCCCATGAACCCCCAAATGTAGGTTGAGAAGTCACAGGAAAAAAAAAAACAAACACCTAAGGGATTCAAAGAATGAGAAGGACCTGCCATATTATTACTGGATTGAAAACAGAAAGGGATTCATGAAAAGGAATGTACCTGACCACAAAGAGCTGAGCACAATCTTGGAAAAGAACCAGCAACAAAATGGGAACATCAGTCCTACAACTTCAAGGAGCTTGAGGCGGCCAGTAACCCAAATGGACTTGGAAAAGAACTTCAAGTTTTAGCTGGAAACAGTCCAGGCAGATTTTTTAGCCTGGATTTCAGCCTAGTAACCCTCCAGGGAGAGATACCAGCTATGCCATGCCTGTCCTTTGACCTACAGAACTGCGTGTTTTTTTTAAACTACCAAATTTATGATAATTTACACAGGAATAGAAATGTTATATAGTAACTCAGTAGTTCCTTTACCTAATCACAAAGTTTTAACTTTTTTAAACGTTACTATCTTAGATATCAAATAGTATATAATCCAGATATGATATTGCGAATTTCAACATAGGTTTGTGGGCCAAACTGTGATTGCACAGATAATTCACTGATATCTTCACACTAGCACAGTTTATTTTGGTACATTCATTGTTAGACAATTATTCGTTTTTTTCTATTCTGTATAGAACTGAAATCATTTTATAAATATACTAAATAAGCTTGTAAGAACTGAACACTAGGATAAGATCAAAGACATGCTCCATACTGTAACAAATTCCTTTTATAATATACTAATTTGAACTCATTCAGTTAATTCAGGCAATGAGTAGATGAGGTATTGACTCAGCTATCTTAATATTTTATTGTTAACTGTTGTGTTGCATCTTAGTAGAGTACCAGGTTGTTTTAGCGATTCCATTTTTTTACATATATAATTTATATAATTTTGATTTAGCTCACTTAACATGCCTCTTTCTTAGTCCTTTTGGGAAGCATGGGTAATTTCTCTTCATTAGGAATTATCATAGTTATCTGCCATTTTTTACTTCCTTTCTATACTATCAAAGCATCACTATGTATACTGTCTACATAAATGTTCCCAAAGGGCTTATATTTTCACTTTTAATAATTCAGTTGTATCCTATTTGGAAAAGGAGTTGTTAGAAATTTCTCTAGTGTGAGAAATTGAAAGTGTAAATAAGGATTAAAATGAATAATTCATAATTTGAGGTCCAAAGATGTAGGGGTGGTGGGAGGGGAAAAGGAAGAAGGGAAAGGAAAAATTATGAGAAAAGAAAAAAAAATGGAATGAAATCTATGTAATTAGGGAAGGGTGGAGGGGGTGAAGGGCACACAGGTAATGGGGAAAAAATTAAGAACTAAGATACATCATGTACAGGTACAAGCGCCCAGTGATAAATGTAAACTTATTGTATACCTAAAATGTACCAATAAAAGAATTTAAAAAAAAGAAATTAAATGTTATAAAATAGCAACTGATATTTCTAATACACTAAACATCCCAATTAAAATTCCTAAGATATAACAACGCCTCTAAATTATACTTTATAAGAAAATAATGCACACAATGAAATCTTGGAATAATATATTGGGTACCTTTAAAACTATAAAAATTTATGTAGAGAAAAGAGTCAAGGATTTAGGAATATATACTACCTTTTGTTTCCTTTTATTTTTAATAGCAGACTTCAGGCTGTCCATAATTAACTTTAATAAAGCTTAAGATCATTTTGAGCTAGTGGGCTGTAAGAAGCCCCAACATATTTCCAAATAAGAAATTAGCAATTACAAAAAAAAATATAACTTCCATACCACAGAAAGCTGTTGATGGGAAAGAGTGAAAGATATCCGTAATGGTTCCTTCTACAGACTGAGTTGGTTTTTTTTTTCTTTGATCCTTAATGAGTATAATCAACATCTTACCAACTTAATAATGGTATCTTTTGACTTTGTACTTTAGTCCTAAAGTCAATGATCTTAAAAACTTCTTTTGACTTTCAGTCACAAGTACAGGATATTTTGGTCACATTTTTATAGACAGCAAGCTTGTATAAAACATTAAAATTTCTAGGATCTCAAAAAGCTTTAGTAAAAAGTTATGATTATTATGATATCATTGTAAAAGCACTCAATCTTGAGAAGAAAATATTTAACATACAAACTTGAATGCTATGAAAAATAATTAAAATCTGATGTGTGATGCTTTATCATCACCTTAAAATTCCCTGGAAATTTTGGTAATTTATAAGTTCTGGGAAGTATAGGCCAAAAGTCATCTAGAAAAGAAGAGATTCACCTCTGGAACTGTCTTTAATTCAAAAGTAAATTTAATATACAGATGTGATGGGCTGAGGTTAGACTTATAATAAAAAGGCTATGTACTTTTATTTATTGAACTTAGGGATCATAATACAACGGCCACTCAGCTAAGGCAACCATCCATGGGTGATTTTGACCATTTGACTTGGACATAAGTTATTAACTAAATTCCTTGAGGGCAAAACAAACAAAGAAAAACTTGTGCCATTTGTGAAAGTAATGGCAAGAATATCACATCATATCTCTCATATCCTGTACATGGGTCACATTGATAAAGAATAAAGTGTTATGTGACCTCTTAGGTAATAAAGAATATACCCTAAAGTAAGAAGAGGGCACAGGCATTAAAACCTGACAAAAATATGAAATGTTTCAACTAGCTGCCCATATGAGATATAGAGAGTTAAAAGTGAGTTCAATTATTTTATTTCATAGTGTAAAGCACCTAGAAGAACTGAATTGAAGCAAGGAGCCAGATAAAAATTCTTGAGCAGATATCTAATAATTTTAATAATTTTTCTCACAAATTCAAAAATAATCCCTAGTCAGTTTACATTTTTTATTCCCAACTTAATGCAGAGATGATGCACCAATAGAGCTTTTTCTTATTGAGATTAATCAATTTAGCACCTTCTGGAATAAGAGACTAGGATTTTACAAAGTTTTTGGATATTTACTTGATGGACACAATCCAAAGCAGAACACAATCTGATATGCTATTCTATCAGAACGGATATGAAAATGTATGATATGAAAAAGATATGTGCAAAGTGAAATAAGTGTCACAGAAAAAAAGAATAGTAATCTTGATAAATATATTTCTTTGTAAGATTCTTGAGGGAAAAAGAACCATCAAAAGTAGAGAAGAAGTACTGGTGGGGAAAGGTTGGTGAAAGTAAATACTATTTTTAAGCTGTTTAATTCCAATTAGAAAAATATGGAAAGGTTTTAAAATATCATGTAGTATTTTCATTATAAGTAGCATATTTTAGGAGACTAAGAGAAAGAAAATCACTCTATTCTATCTTATCAAATCTACCTGGAAGAATTTCCAGCAGCAGCCTGTAAGGTAAATGGAGTGTGGAATGCCAATTCACAAATTGCAGGCTTGGGAAAGAATTACACTGCTTAGAAAATGAAAGTCGATCAAGACTGGAAACATTTCACCTGTTTTCATTTAAATCTTCAATCTTTTTTTCCTGCTGATTTAGGAAAGAGAATACAGCATAATGGGGCCAATAGGGACTATAAACTCTAAATATCTTGAAATAGTCACAATGGCATGTTCAATGTAATTTTTTGAGACTAAAAGAAAACTAGGGATTTGGAAAATCTCCAAGTTAAAGCACGGTTTATGAAATTTTGAATAATTATTTACAATTGCATTTTTTTGTAAATGGATTATTCACTTTAACAATTAAGACAGAAGATAAAAAAAAGAAACTAATATGAGGCTTAATACTGGAAAATAACTTGAAATCTTATTAGACTGTCCCCTGCCTTCTGTGAAATGTACACTCATCACAGAGAAGTACTGCAACCTTAAGGATCTGAAAAAGGAGATACTTGCCACACTAGTTTTTTCATCGAATTTGTGTCAATAGACCTTTAATGATCATAAAGACTTTTCCAAAGCAATCAGGCTCAAATCCTTTATGTAAATTCCTAACTGCCTAAAAACAGTTCCTGACAGGTCAATTAATTCTGACAAGTCAATACCATTGAAGAATAGTGTCACGCTGCCTTAAGTTCACAAAGTTACTTATTCCAATATTTGGAGTTTTCTAAAAGCAACAATTAGCCATCATCTACTTACTCTTCAAAAACATTGCACACAGAAGTTTGACACAAAATTCAAGTGCTTATAATCTGAGAAATTTTGGAATTCAATTGTGTAATCATTCACCTATTGGATTACTGCCTTGCTGGTATGTAAAATACTAATAGGATAAAATTTCATGAGATTTTTCAAAGAGATTATAATGTCAGTATTTCAACTAGAGCAATAATGACCACTAGTGAACGTGTTTTACATGATGATTCCTGCAGCTTATCTTATTTAATTCTCACACCAATCTTATGAGGTTTGAAATTCCCATTTAAAAACTGCCACTGTCAAAAATATGAGAAAAGGAAAAACATGGAAACAACGTCTTTGTAAATAGGGAAGGGTGGAGAGGGTGAAGGGAGGGCAGGGGAATGGGAAAAAAATAAGAACCAAGATACATCATGAATAGGTACAAGATCCCAATGATGAATGCAGCTGTACTGTATACTTGAAATATATTAATAAACTAAATGGAAAAAAATCCTGCCATTATCATCTCCACTTTACAGATAAGACATATGGTGTCGCCAATAGCTGAACCCATGCTTCCACATTCATATGGTGGACTACAAATTATCTTCTTAGGAATGGTGGGCAGTACTGTACACACTACTAATGGCCATGGATATCAACTGATATCAGGGCTTATCAGAATTAGGTCTGTGATTCTGAATTACAGCATATGGCCTGGGCATCCAGAAAGGCAATAGGATGGAGAATCCTAATACCACTTTTATTTAAATTTTGGAAATATTAAATCTATATTGACATACTTCAGTAGCCAGCTTTATGATTCCTAAGGCAAAGAGACAGAAATTTCCTCCTTTCCTTCAAAAAGCCCATCAGAAGGCTAGGGATGTACATCAAAGTTCTCTAGGCAACCTTGAGAGACCTCTCTCCTCCCCCTGGAAGATAGGTTCTCTCATTTGCAAGGTTTGAGAATTCTCCATATATAGAAAACTAATATGGTAGCATTCATTGAAAGATTGCTACCAGCCTAACACTGCTATAAGGATACATTCACTATTTTTAACCAATTTAAGAACTATGGTATATTATCATATCCTTTTATACCAGGACACAAGTGAGGCTCAGATAATTTAAGGAACTTACTCCCAGTCTACCTGAAATGGTGGGATTTGGCTTTGAACCAGAAGTTATGATTCCCAAGACTGCAAACTTCACCCCATACTCCAATCTCTCTTATTAGTCAACAGAGATAATTAAAAGAAAATCATCAGAATAAATGAGAAAATATTCTTCAAAGTGATGCAAACAATGACTGAAAGAGGAAAAAATATTTTGTAAATTGAGGAAAAACCCAAGATGAACTGTGGTTTCTAAAACTGCACTTTAGACGTCTGTCCCTTTCTCTCTCCCTCTCCCTCTCTCCTTCTCTCTCTCTCTCCCTCTCTCTCTTCTTTTCTGTTTGTACCACTCTTCCCCTTTCTTTGCTTTGTTTTCCATGAATTTACCTTGCTCTCAACATCTAATTAGTATTGATTGTGCCCACGTGTCAAAGTGCCACTGTTGTATAAATAATTGACTCTAGAACATACTTGGGGGATTTAATGCCCCTATTTTCATCATTAAAAACAATTTATTAAGATATCACTCATTGGCTCACTTTACATTTTAGACATATTTAAAGGCAATAAAAATGGATGCAAAAAAAGGTAAATTCAGTAACAGATGAATCTCATGAATATAATATTTAGCAAAAGAAGCCAGATGTATAGATTTACACTATATGACTGAATTTATATAAATTGACCTATGGTGTTAGAATTCAGCACAGTAGTTACAAGCCTGCCTCCTGGAAGGTGTAAAGGAGCTTCTGGGATTCCATTGCCATTGTGATGTTGGATCTGGCTGATGGTTACATGCCGGTTTCATTGTGGGGTAAATCACTGTACTTTGTACCTGTTTTGTGAATGTTTATGTTATGTTTCAATACAGAAGTTTATATTAAAAGGCCATTCTATATCCACAATTCTCGTTTGCTAGTTTTATGTCATCCACAAAGATACAAGTAATTTGTTTGATAAAGTTAATGATATTTTTATACAGGATTACAAAGTTAGGGTTTTTCTATTTGGGAAATGTTTTATGAGATGTTTTAAAAGTCAAGTTAACTGAAGTATAGTTGATAAGCAGTTAAATTCAAACATTACATAATTTATATACAGCAAAATGTAAAGTTCTCTAGTTTTTCACAAGACCTTTCATTTGTTCAACCATCATCATGATGCAGATATAAAATATTTTTTTTAATATTACTATAAATTCCTTCTTCTCTAATTGACCTCATCTCCCAACTTTCAGCCTCTGGTAAAACTAATTGATTTTCTGACCCTATAGCTTTGTCTTTCCCAAAATGCCATGCAAATCAAATCATATAATATGTATCCTTTACAGTCTGACTCCCTGTAATTTGCAAAATGTATATGAGATTCATCCATATTATGTATAGTAGTAGCTGGTTTCTTTCTATTACTCAGTAGTATTACAATGCATGGATATGCCAAAATGGAAGAACATTTAAGTATATTCCAGTTTTTGGTGATTATGATTAAATATTCATATATAGATTTTGTATGAATGTGGAAAATACATTGTTTTTACTTATAATTCCAAGACATACTTTTACTTGCACAAAATATTTTCTATATAATCTCTATTCTATAGCAATTCTTCTACTTAGAGAATATATTATTCACTTCAAAATAATATAAAATTAGAATGAATTCAAATTATATAAGAAATATAAACACAGACCAATTTTTGCAAATCCTTCCCTTAAAAAATTTCATTTTGTAACTATGTAGAGAATTAAGATGGAAAAAATTCTATAATGTTCTAGATTAATGATTCAAAATCATGTTCAAGTTGTACAAATTTAAATAAATAAGTGGCAGTATATTAATTAGAACTCTGACATACTGAATGAGGAAAAAGAGCTAAAATTTGGTGGCTTGAAAAGCCCAATGCTTCCGTCTTTGTCATAACTCTCTTATTTAATGTATTGGAATTTTAATTCAGCTGGTTAGTATTTTTTCGTCCATGACAGCTGGGAAAAGATTTGAGTGATAAAATGGAAACATGGTAGATGTTACCTAGCATGTTGTGGTAAAGTGGAATGGCCCGTCCATGGGTAGTAAATGCAGTCATGAATAGTGGGACCGTTACACCTGCAGGCAATTATAGAACAGAAAACATCATTCTACATCCACAGTGCCATGCACACACATGCACCGGTGCCCACACGGAACCTCGGAAGAAGGACATGGAAAGCAAGCACACCAAGTACCTATCCATCAGGCCGATGCAGTCTTCAATAGTCGAGCCTATGCACCTGCAGAAGATGCAGATTTTAAAAAAAAATACATGGAGAGAAAAATTAGTCTGATTTAAAAAGAATCATTACGATAAATAATGCCTTGTTAAATTCTTAATTCCCATTACTAGAGATTTTGGACACCATGAATTTAAAACCAGAGAAAAGATTATTGCCTGACGAATACACAGAAATTTTATAGCAATTACCACCCAAGTGGAATGCCAAGAAACATGTCCACAATAAAGGGAATTTTGCACTGCTTCTGTGGCTAACATTCAAACAAACAGAGGTCATTTCTTTGAATTACTATTCATTTGCATCATTCATGATTATATGTCTTGATGAATAACTTGATAGTTCAATGACTGTAATTGTTTTCACATACATAACTTACTTCAAAAGCTTTTAAGTAAAGAACAAAATCAATTAAAAAGAAAACATGAAGAATTCTATATAATATAATAACCTGATGGTTAATGCTTCTTAGAGGTTGCTTTCGGCAGAAAATGAGTTAAAGTGCTTTAATGTTATTACCATGAATACTTTACATAAGCAGGTCATTTTAATCCTTCAATATGACTGTCTTTAAAACATATTTTTCTTTAAACATGAACTTATTTACACAGCAAATTACTGATTTTATCATACTGCAGGTTATTTTCATTGTCTCTTAAAATAGCAATGTCATAACATGAAAGCAAAAACAAATTTTTAAACTGCCATTACATTTAATTCAAACAATAATAGATTTTAAAAACCCTGTAAGTAAATGAATAAACAGAAATTCAAGTAACTAAAGAATCTACTGAGATGAACATTTAAGTAAATTTATGTAAGTATACATAATTCTAATATACAATCTCTAGAATTTCATTTTGAGATGTTATGGAAATATTATTTCTTCCATCTTCTAATCTTCTGGAATCCTTTTTCCCCTTTTCCACAAAAGATAAATAGCTCTAGGAAATTACAGAGATTTGTCCTACATAGCTTATTCAGCTATGGTATATGGAATTGTCTAATTTGACTGGTGATTCCAGAGACTATCTTTCCAAACTCTTAGTTTTTAAATTGAAAAAGAAGTTAAATTTAATCCTAATGTAATGATGTAATGAAGGGCCTATATATGGCTAGAGCACACATGATATTTTTAGGTGACTCCAGACACTACTGAACTAATATAGCTTTTCTAAAATAACAATTAAGTTGCTATACCTCTGCTTCAATAATACTGATTATAACATTCCTACTAGTTAGAGAATTGATTTGCTTGTGTTTTTGTTTTGAGGATTTATTTTGAATAGCAAATTTTAACTTGTAGAACTATGGAAAATATACCTGTGACAAAAGTCTTTAAAAATAAACGAAAGGGAAATAATTCCAGTACATACTACTGAATTAGTATCATACATAATTTATAATCAAAAGCATTAGTAAAAATGAAAAATCAACTACTAAAACATCTTCTAAATTGTCTTATCTGACTTTCTCTTATTCTATTCTGAAGAATATATGTTTTTCTATTACTTCTTCACAATGTTTTTGGAAGAAGATCTTGCTATGTTATAAAATTAATAGTGTACTGTGTATTTCCGAGTGAGAATCTGAAAAGCTACGGTTAGCTTGCAATCTTTACAATAACTCTTGAAAGATAAAAAATATTCAATTGTGAAATTTAACTTGAAGGAAAGTGTGAATAATAAAAGTCCTTCACCCATTCAAAGAAAGAAAACTCATGTTACAGGCCTACTAAAAATGATCCTACTCTTTAAGGAGAAGCAGAGAAAAAAAGACGCATTAGATATTTTTCCTATTTTCATTACGCTCATAATTTATTGAAGGCGATGGATGCATAATTAGGTGTGCACTTATAATGTGGTGAGTGTAGTAAGGCCCAAGACAAAGGGCTTTTAGGAAATAAAGAAACTTGTGCGGCCCCAGAAAGTCATGTTCATCTTTCTGGAGGTGTCAGAAAGCTGGTGGTCAGACTGGTGGAAGCTGGAGTTGGTATGGCAGTGATTTTAGGGGGCAATGAACAGCAGAAGAAAAATCAGAGATCTAAAGAAATACATAGTGTGTATGAACAATTACAAGCAATTCTGGATACTTGTAGTGCAAATTTTGAGTCAACGGAACAAAAATAAGATTGAACATTAGATAGGAGGCAGATTTGGAGGATTATTTGCTTATTAATAAGCTTAATGGAAAAACCACTGTATGGTTTTTAAAAAGTCATGAAATTGTTAAATCTGTATAGTAAATAAATCTCTGCCATGTGGAGGTTAGTCAGCTGGAGGCCAGGTTGATGCTTTTGGCATGAAGAATATTTTAGTTCATATAAAAGGGAGTGGACTGAACTAGTGAAATGGTAACTAGGATACCAGCAAAGGGGTAGATTCAAGAAATGTTTTTAGGAGGAGAAAATAGGAGGTTGATAGCCCATTTAATTATGGAAATAAAAAAGACTTAAGGGATGACATATTTCTAATTGTAAAATAGTACCATCAGTAAGAGAATCCAAGAGGAGAATCACAAATCTTTGTGCGTGTGATGGAGGAGGACTGTTTGATGTTTTGAGTTTTTGTATCTAGAATTTAGTCCTGGTTATTCAACATTAGATAGAAATGTTCCTTGACAGGGGGAAAAATGATTCTGGGGCTACAAGGGGGAAGAACGTATAAATATTATGATCCAATTTGAAATAGTTTATTGGATAAAGTTGAAACAACGTATGTGAATAGATAGCTGAAGGAGAATACATAAAATGAGTAAAGTAGAAATTAATTATTTAATTTCAAGGGTCTTCAATAGCGTATGATATCAGATTCAGTTTTGTGACCAAAAACTGGGAAAAATAATTAACAATAACTGAATGCAGTCTCTTTAAACCAAATCCAAGATGAACTCCAAGAAAGAACAGTTAGTGTAAAGTACAGAGGAGTCTAATAAATCAAGAAGTACTAGAATTTTATTTGTCATTTTCAAGGTCTCTAGAATTCAGGTTGCTTTAAATTGAAAAACAAATTTGAGATTAGGCAATAGTTGAAGGAGGAAATGGGGAGGAGGGACTGAAAGGGAAGGATGTGGTCTCAAAACAGATTGATGAGGAGATGGTGTAGGATATTTGTGATTTAAACATATTTGTAAATGGAAGATGAAAGAAACAAACTAAAGATCAAGGAAAATGAGGGTAGAAGTGAGATAACCTTTCAAAGCAAAAGTCACTATGTATTTAAAGATGCATATTGTATTTCAACTTTTTGTACTTTACATAAGGCACTAATTATCACTGGGTAATTTATATTGATTCAGCAAGGCCATGAAATAAGAGAAACATTAAACTTTTGAAGAGCCAAAATGGCAAATAAGGGAAGGAAATGGGATAGGAAATTTTAAAAAAAACCTCAAAAATAAATCAGTGTTCCAAAATAGAACATTTACAGAAATGTCAGAAAAGTAACCTATGTCCTGTCTGACACATTCCATAACAATACTGGAATTCTGAACACTGAGCCATGTTTTCTTGTACTTTATAGACTATGTACCCTAACAAACACAGTTTACTTATGTGGGGGAAAATTCCTCCAAATTTTTAAATAAACAAAAAAGAAATTTTAAAAATTTTCAATTTAAAGACTATAGACTTAATTCAACAAGCAACTTTATTTCCCTTTATAAATCAATGGATATATTTTGATTATATAAATTTTTAAAATTAAAAAAATTATTCATAAGAGATTAAAGTATATGTGAAATTATGGTTAAAATGGTAACAAAAATTAGTAAATTTTTTAAATGCCCTAAAAAATAAACATTACAGTGTGTATGTTTAACATGCAGATTGGCTTGAAATAAAATCAAAATGAAATTAACATTAAAGTAACATGGACAAAAAGAGATGTTACTGAAGAAATTATAGTTTCTGCATTCACTTCCACCTAATTACATAACAAATTTAGTTTATGAGACCTCTCTTAAAATTCAAATATTGCTAAATACAAATATGGACATCATTCCAAAATTTTAAATTCTTGCTCATTGCTTCAAAATACAGTACAGAAGGATTTGGTCTCTAATAAGATATAAATTAAAAAACAAAAATTAACGATTATGAGTTCCTAGTGATTAAGAGTTGGGTCTTGTTCATTTCTAAACTTGACCTTCACTCTGATGCAGAACAGGTATCCAATGTAACAAAGTTGAAGAATGAATGCAATAAAAATATGCTGTAAAAAGTGTTCTCTAGTCATGGCAAGAAGAGAAAATATTACCTTTTTTTTCTGCTCTAGGAATACTGGTAAGAACCTACTGATAGAGGCTAAGTGAATAACCTTTTTTTTTTTTTTTTGTAAAGAGGATCGAACTCGGGACCTTGCGCTTGCGCAACAGGTGCTGGAACCACTGAGCTGAATCCCCGGCCCTAAATAACCTATTTTTAAAAAGTATCTGAAGAACTTATTAAAACCAATACAGAATTAATGCACTTTTAGAAAGGAAAAGTGCTTTTAAGGTATTACATAGATAATTTTATTTTCAGAAAAATCATTACACAGTATTCAAAGTAAGAACTCTACTCCTAAAAAGTGTAATTGGAAATACTATTTCCATTAACTTGGTTCTTTGATTATCTGACATAATATTGGCATATAAAAGAAAAGCTGCTTTCCCAAGTGCAGCTGTCCTGGTGCACTCACACGTAGTGATACTCAGTTATTACAAGTGTCTAGGAACAAAAATAGTCACTCACCACATCATCCCTACGGCTCCTGTGACCTTTCCATGGAAAGATCATACTTCTGCATGCTCATGTTCAACTTGAACAACAGGGACAGAAGACCTTACCACTTCAGCACAAGACCTCAAAGCATGGTTGGCTGCACAGCAATGGAGTATAATGGGGAATAGGAAATGTAGGATTTCCACTGTTGGGGAGTTCATAAATTCTAATATGGGGCTGGAATCAAAGCACTTTTATGAAGTGAATGAACCTGAAAAATAAGGAGGCAGGATAGCAGGAAGGATAGCAGGAAGCTAAATGAAACTATCAAAATCTACCAGGACTAAGTCAGCCATTAGAGAATACATTTACCTTGGATATTGCTGGGGAGTTTAATATTCAAATTTGGGGAATACAATATTTGAATTTGGGGAATAAGATATTCGAATTCTCTCTCACCATGATTCTGCAGTCATGAGTTGCTAACAGCATCTTCTTGCTATTTATTTGGAGTTCTCATTGATCTGGAGAGAATTGTTCCCTTTTACACCTTCATCCTCCCTTTCGCCTGAGGACCAAATGTTGTTACTATGGTAATTTGATCCTTTTCCATTCCTCCCTACTTCTCTTTCCTTCACACTTTTTTTTAATTATATAATCATGATTTAAAAGGGCAGAGAGGAAGACATGCCAGCCACATATCCAGAGGATGGCTGTGTGATCTCACTTTCATTTCCCTAATGGCTTCATTGTAATTAGATTTGCAAAAACAGCAAAAGGTCTCATTTTGAATGGCAACAGCTGTTGACATCAACATTATATTGAATAATTTAGTGGTTTAATTTTAGCTGCAAAACAATAAAACCCTCTCGTGGATGATTTTAGCAGGCAAACTTTTCTCTTTCTGTTGCTGACTCCTTCTGTTTCAACAGTACCAGTTGTTTTTTTCATGAAATATTTTTCAACTCAAGTGTGCCAAAAACCCACAAGGGGGGCAGTTTATTACTTCTAGCTTCTGTGAAGCAAAGTGTCTATGTGACTATTTCATCCTCCTCCAGCTATGTGTTTATGTACAAACCAAAGAGTTGGCAGTCAGGTCTTGGAAGGTGAATTTAAATTTGAATAGCAGTATATTACTTTACCTTCTGAGAGTCTGCTACTTCACAGAGTGGCTTAAACTGATTTCTTGACCTGTAGGAAATTGTAGCGGCTTCTGCAAATTGATATTTTCTTGGCAGAAAATGATCTCGCTTGCTTAACTTCTTCAATAACCTCTAACAGGTATCCCTTAATCTGGCAGAAAATCTCTTTATGGACCCTCATACCTCTTGCCAGATACAAAGTACTCAAATGATTTTTCAACAAGTGTGCATAGGAACATATGTGTGTGTATGTGTGTGTGTGTGTGTGCGCCTGCGCACATGCATGTGGGAACTCAAAATGCAGAAACAGCTTTGTGGACAGAAGAATAGTTTATGTGAAACCTTCTGGAAAAAAGGAAAGAATAATCCAGACTAAGATAAATTTGATTTCTTTAAAGAAATAGTTCTTGGAATTTGAGAAATAAGTAATATTATTTCTTGTAACTTCAGTGCTTTTGTTCTTTTTTTCTTCATTATTTAACTCTTATCAATATAGTAGGTAATCTAATTAGTATACATTGCATAACACATCCTTTTGAAAGATAGAAAAATGTGTGCCAATCTTTGAATGATCCCACTACAGTTAAAAAAATTGTGTTTGAGAAAAACATGCAAAAATTAATTTTACAAAATGTATTATTTTATGAATGTACATATCACTAAGTTATTCCTTTTCCCTGTCATCATGATATTCACTCATATTTTGTTCAAATAATCTAACAATGTATATCCAAGAGAGATATCCTTACTTTTTGACTGTGACAAGAAAAAAAAAAGAAAACCTGTTAAACATTTAATACCACAAACCTCAAAAATTTGATTACTTTCTTGTCTGAATCTATTGTAAAATTTAGAAGAGTTTCTATACTGAATCCAGAGTACACTTGACATTAGCTTTATGAAGGTGTCAATAGAATGGTTATTGGTAAATGGAAATAGAAATGTTTTAGGAAGTAAAATGTTGATCCTCTTAAATTTCTCTTTAAGTATGAAATACAAAAATGAATAGAGTTTTGTAAGACTATTCTGAATGTAGGGGACTATCTCAGAGATGAAGACACACACACACATGCACCCGTTGACTGGCAACACACCGAAGGCTGAGCTCTTGACCCGCAAGGACACTTACCCTTGGGTGCAGTTTGGGTGGCAGGGATGGCACTCCCGATCCTGATCCGCATACTTGAAAATGAAGCTGTTTGCCCCCTGTAAGCCGTCTGGACACTTTTCCACACAGTTTGGGCCATCTTTAAAATGAGAGCACTTTGTGCAGTTGTCAGGTCCCTGAAATGTGAAAAAGAAAATTGAGAAAAAACTGTTTCCCTCTGAAAGAATTCATGTGTTCAGTTACTGAGACTTCAGTGAGTGGTAAAGAAATTGTCCTCTAGGGAGAACACTTTCAGAAATAAAAATGTAGAGAAAACTATTGTAGTAAAATTAGCACTAAGAGCCCTGACATTCAGTTTTGAAACCCTGGGTGCATGCGAAGTAAGGTTCTTGCAATATTTTCCTTTTGGAAATTAGCAGTTCCCAGATCAATTGATTTCCATATTGTGCCTCTAGCATGACTGAATTTGATTAGCAGAATTGTTCAATGACTTTATCAAAAGGAGGTCAGTATTGTCTTGTTATTCATTCCTGGTGATATGATAATAGAACAATATTTGGTATTAACACATTATTCCATGGGAGGTGCTTCATCACCATCATTGGGAATAGGGAATACTCTTACTAAGTAGTTAATGAAAAAGAGATACAACAGAAATTAGACAACATTATATTTTATGTGAGTGGGGTGTAAATTTTACTTTGGTTATACCGTGGCTTTTGTTGAAAAATAGATCTTAAAATTTACCAGGATGAATTATTAAGAATTAGGCAGTTTGGGTATATAAAAGTAATTTCTAAGTAATTCTTCAAAAATATGCCAAAATTCATATCATATCTATTAATATGAATTTAAGTAAGCCATAGAACATTGCTGAGGGACCTATAAATGCATGTTCTAATAAGAAAATGTCAAAAATTCTAGAACAATGAGTGTACATGGAGAAACTTATCAAAGGATGAAGATGATATAAATATGAGCATGACAAATTTAAATGTAATTGACTTGCTTTATATATGTACAATATACATTTATGTTTTAATGTAAAGTTAATAAGCAACAATAATATAAAGATTTATTTAAAAGTCCCAACAACATTAATCTTTTAAAACTAATGTGAAATAACTAAGAATTTTGCAAAATAAAAATTGTTTATATCTGGTGCAGTTGCTAGTAAACACCCAAGAAATGATGAGTAACATATCCTCAGATCAAAGAAACTTGACAATATTTTGATCCAGATGTTAGTTTACGTATGAAGGCCTCATATTTTCATATTCACCTACTTTAAATATTACTTTCTATAATTCTTTTTTAACACTACATTGTCTCAGGATTTTAAGACCACAGAAACTCTTTGATCACTCCTCCCTGGCACTTCTCCCATCATCCAGCTATGTCTACAGAGTTCATCAATTTTACCAAATCCCACTGAAGACAACTGAGATAAATAGGGTACAATATGAATAGAGAGAAATAAGTATATTAAGTTTGCTATTTAAAAACATTGAATTTTGGAGCTAAGTGTTAACACAATGTACAGACCAGGAGTTCAGGTCATTTCTTAGGAGTGGTTTCTATTCCTATATAATGTTAACCTAAAATCAGCCAGAAATGACAAGTTGGTGATAGCCAGCACCAGGAAGCAAAATAGACTATTTCAAAATTGAAAAAGGGAAGTTCCTAATTAAGAATAGTGGTGTAAAGAAGAAAAGGAAACAAAGAAGAAACTAAAAAAGCCTGAGACTACTTGAGGTATAATCACCCAGCTGTCTATTTTAATATTCTGATGCAAGGCTTAGAGCTAAAAACTTTAAAAATTAGCCTATGAAATCTAATCCCTACTCTACCTGAAGAGTTCACTAATGGTATTTTTAAAATTTCTCCCCCAAAAGAATACTTCACATGCTTCCAATTCTAACACCTGCTCATGGGTACTTAGGCACATAATACCGTCTATTTTACAAAAAATCATTTACTGTGCAGGTATGCTCAGTGGCATGACTTATTGTACAAGATGAGACAGGCTTTTGCAGAACACAGAAGAAAACTTACTATGAGTAAATTAGCAGTTAGAATCTGAATTAGCAATTATTTTTCTATTAAATTCTTGTGATGTGAAAAATTTCCAGACAAATTTAGAAAATGTAAAAAAGTCTGTGAAACCAAATATATTTAAATTTAAGTATATTTTGTGGTAATAAGTCATTTTTGTTTTTCTTTATTTAAGCCTCTCAATTATTTGATTTTTTAATAATGATACAAAGTCAAATATCCTAACCTTAACCCTAAAAGACATCCAGATATATCTCTAACTAAACAAAATAGATCAATTTCCCATTTCATTACCATAAAAGACACTTAAAAATCTGTGTGTCCAAGCTTTACTCTTTTGTCAGATATTTCCAAAGTGTTTCAGAAGCCAGCTGTAGTAATGCTATGATCAAGGTAATAATAGAAAATGAAGGTGAAACGGGGCCATCCTGGCATATGCCAATAATAAGCCCTCTGGGAAGCCGAGGCAGAGGATCACTAGCTCGAGCCCATCCTTGACAACTTTGTGACTTAGCAAGACTCTGTTTCAAAATAAAAAAAAAAAAACAAGAAGAACTGGAATGTGGTTCAGTTCAAAGGCCTTGAGTTCAATACCCACCACTGAAAATGAAAGCAAGAAAGCAAGAAAGAAGGAAAGAAAGAGAGGATGCCATGAATTCAGTGCATCCCAAAATGCTGGGACCTCACAGGGAGAAGGAAACTTTCAAACATTTCCAATAAGAAGGGCAAAAACATCTTTTTCTGAGAGCTATTGCAATAAGAGGGTTATTTATTATGGCAGTACAACAGTTATTCACCTATTTTAGCTTGTGTGAAATTATATTTTAAAAATCAGTCCCTGCCCCGTCTCTTCTCTTTGATTCCTCCCTTTGCAGCGTTGTTTTGGTCTCTTGTAACTTTGATTTCCCTTACTTTTCCTTCCTCTCACATTTCTTTCTTTACCTTTTTCAATAAAACTGTACAGGAATAAGTAACACAGAATGGATAAAAATGTAAAAATAAAGCAATTTAATTAAATTGAAAGAACCAAGCACAGATAGATAAAGATAAAAATGAAAAGGCCTTCTTTTATTTCAAATCTAGTCCTCTCAAGATTATCCTAGACTTCTGTCATATTTACATAGACTAAAACCATTCCTTTTGACATGTAGCTGTCACATGCCCACAAAACACTTGATTCTTGTCACACTAAAGACACTAACGCCTAGGAGATCAAAGTGAAATTGTAAGTGTGAGAAACTCAGAGTCAGAACTTCTATAGTCTAACCATAACTCCATGTCCTACTGATTTACTGATTTGTTTGGAGTCACTTTCTAATCATCATTCATTCAATTTCTTTATATTTTATATATACATATATATGTTATTATTATTAGAGAAACACTGACAAGTTAAATATGACTTGAAAAAATAAACCATAAGAACAGGAAAGGGATTTCCAATTAGTTTGACTTCTTCCTCTGTTTCCTCACAATGTCATTCTCCTGGAGAAGCTTCCAGAAACTCTTGGGTATTCTAAATGATACATGCCTGTGACTTGGCATACTATACCACTTCTGTCCCAATTGAGATAATCAACATGTAGACCCAGAAAAAAGCAAAAACCTTTTTCTGAAAGCTGAAAGCAAGCAACCCCCTAGTGAGAGCCAAATTTGCACCATTATTTGAGCTCAGCCTTGGCAGCTTTTCTAAAAGATACTGAGTTCTGACCTGTTTAGCATTTCAAGGCTCACTGATCACCTACTTAGATTTCCTTGATTGTGTGCTATTAGTTTCCACAGATGTCCAATCTAGCTTTACTGAACTTTCCATCCTTTTGACTCACTGTCTTCTCTAAACTCTGGACATATCAATCCATAGTTTTAGTGCTGGTAGTAATCTTATTTATTTGGACCAACCAATGCTGCCATTATAGAACAAAATGTGTCCATTATAAACTTATTCTTCACTCCCTCTTAATTATCCAACACTTTGAAAACTGCCAGAGCATTAACTTTTGGTTTTCTAATATTTATTTTGTATAAACTGTCCTAATCCCTTTGAGGAATACATTAATAAACAAATCAACTGTAAAAATATACACATTAATTCTGTGAAACTGGTTATTGGGTTATTCAATAGTGTAATTTTGTACAAGAAGCAGCATAAGGAGTAGAAATAGCATGTGACAGTCAGCAAGCACTCTAAGACTGGGTGCTGGATTATGGTTTCATAGACAATGAACAATTCATTTTGTAATTCTTAGATTTTTTTCTCAGATTATTCTGGCATGAGAAAAACACCTAAAGACAAGGAAAGAAAATGTAGATGAAGAGAGTCAGTGTTAAGAACTAGCACACAAAAAACAATTTGTATTAACTCATGAATATGATTTATTCTGATCATAATAATTCTGAATTTAGTAGGTAAAGGGATCATTGAACATTTTCATTCATGAAAACTAGAGTAGTTGTATTAAAGAGGTGTTATTGAGGACTTTCCTAGCTAACGTTTAATTATCATACAATGAATGTTCCTCGTGAAATTAGACTAGAAAAAAAAGATGTATTAATGAATATATTTAAATTAGTCATAAGCTGATTATTTTTATATAGATGATTAATGGAGCTAAAAGTATTAGTATCTAGGAATATTTTATTTTCTTGAAAAGTAGCAATTGCAAGGAAGTTCAACATACAATAATGAATTCATTTTCAATATACAAAATGGAATAGAGAAAAGACTAATTTGAAAAAATAAAATATATAACGAATGTCTCTGTAGTGAGTTTTGATAAATGTTATTTTTTTTTATTAAGTCTATTGGTACATTTTAGGTATACAATATGATGACATTCATCATTGGGAATTTGTACCTTTACGTGATATATCTTGGTTCTTATTTTTTCCCTATTGATAAATATTTTTGAACATTAATTTTTGATTCTGTTGATATATAAAAACTCAACAATAGGTAAGCTAACAAAGCCTAATTTAAAGTAGGTGTTGAAAAATATTTGATGAGTAAAAGCTTTACATGTTTTCTAGTGTTTTGTTCAAAATAAAAGGGAAAAGGAAAGAAAAATTTATTATGTGTCAAGAAAAAAAAGAAGGTAGGTAACAGTAATAAGAAATAAATGGGAAGTATCAGTTAGACTACAAGCAGCACCCAATAAGGAGTCACAAATTAAATTTTAAGCAATTTTGGCAGTTGCTCCAAATTTTTTTAAAAAACATTTTTATAAACCAGTGCCCAGTATACACTGACTAGATTTAGAGAAATGTGATTCTCAGCTTTGTTCAAAGATGGTCAAATTCTTGATTATATTCCTTGTTTATTGTCAAAGTTTCAGACTTTCTGGAAGAGATCTTATTCTGTGGCAATCAAAAGAAAGTTACCTAATATATTACTTTTACAGGAACTCATATTGCTATTTCAATTTGCTTTAACAACCAATTATGAAATTTACTTCCTTGGTCATGACAGTGCTCTTCATGAACTCACATTCCTCATGCTTCAGATAATCGTCCTATCTGTTGCTGATCACAATGAAAGAGAATAGCTGGATGTGGCCTGTGTACTTACTTGCAATCATCACACATAAATTGCCTTTAGACTTTGGTTCTTCAGGTCAAATACCATTATTTCTTTTTCTCAGAGGTCTGATTTTTCATAATCATCCTATGGTAGTTTGAACTTTTCCAGTTTTCCACATCTTTTTTAGATGAATGTCCAGAACAGCTCAGAAGTTGGAGGGCTCAACAGCTAACAGAAGTTTGGAGGGTTCAATGATATTTTCTTCTGAGCTAATTAACTGCTGAATAAGCACTCTGGTATAAAAATTAACGTTATTTCTATTTTAAATGAAGTCTTACGGTGCGATGTTGAGTTCCTGCCTGTACCCAAATGTTGGGCCCCACATTATCTACTGCAAAATGGTGTAGTAACTGGCAAACTGGAAATTTTTTTAAAGATGGATGAATATGATATTGTGGAACAACAAACGGATATTGATCTTATTATCAAGGAAAAGCTCAGATGATGGAATCCAAAGAGAGATCTAAAAAGTACGAATGATTTTTCTCTCTAAGGATAACTTCAAATTATATGTGGCAACTTGTCCACAAGGCTTTCTTGATCCTACTGGTTCTTCTTGGATTTTTCAATTCTTCTGACATATTATATTGCTTTAGATTTTAGCTCATGAATACTTATATTCTTCTTTCACAGTTCCCTAATAGGAAGTGGTTAAATGAAGATAAGTATCTGTTCTCATTTTTCTCAAATATAACATGAACTTTCACATATGCATATTTCTAAATGTTTCCTCTTTCCAAATTCTTCAAAGCATAGCTCAAGCACTAGTTTCCTGTCACTTTCTTTCTTGTTCCCATCATCTATCTAACAAAGATAAAGTTAGTTTCTCCTTCATTTGCCTTCCTATAACAACTTATACATATTTATTATCCTAATAACACACCTAATTTTACACCTAATTTTACATCTTTCTTTTCAACAATATGCTGTCATCCAAGACAACTTCATGTTTTATACTTCTGTATAAATATATTATTTGGGAAACAGATATTTGTGACTTGAAATATTTGAAAATATTCTATCAAATATTATATCTCAACCACTAAACTACAAGCTTCTCAAGTTTAGAATATTAAACATGTTTCCCAATAGTATCCTATAAATACCTACTGAACAGATGGGTATATACTAAGATGGTGCTATGACAGCATCATACAGGGGACTAAATAAGGTGACACACCCACAGAAGAGTCCACACTTACTGGCCCATGGCACGTGAGGAGGCCCTCTTCCATCTTCTCACACTGGGAGTCACACTCCACGCAGACAGAGCCATTCTCGAACTCCCGAAGTTCACTGTGAAAATACAGCTGCGTGAGGTAGTGAAAGCAAACAAGCTGTCAACTTAACAAATGAAGGAACATCTGCTGAAAGTCCTACTGGCAGAGTAAATTCTTGAGTTTGTTTCTCTATGCACCAGGAGCATCAGAAACATTTTCCTGTACATTAAGGAGTAAGTTTTCCATTAGGAGAAAAGATAAATGGCAGCCAGATGGCTCTCCTTGCCCTCCACTGAGATGGATGACAGACTCATTCTGGAAACCTCTCTCCTGTGAGATATTCTGCCCCTCTTTGAAAACAAAACCAAAAACAAAAACGTAAGTGTGACTTTTCTGATGATACAGCAGAATCATTTTACCTTTTGAATAAGGCTGTGTCTGTTTGTCTCCGTGTAAGATTTTAATGTTTGCTAAAGCTTTAATTTCTAAACTCTGAAACTACAATTGTATTTTTCTTATTGCTAAGCTACACGAATGTTCCCTATCCTTGTCCTTCAAATCCCAAGTCTCTTCAATTTATTTTTGTTGGAACTTCAATACACACTTTGATTTCTTTTCTTCTTTTAAAATATCTGCCTCAGAGAATTAGAGAACATATCTTTTTATGGTAGATTTTATTTTCTTATATATATTGATCTAGTATCATAACATTTCTTTAGTCTAAATTCTTTCTGAAGTAATTCTATATGGTATAAAACTAAAAAAAAACCCTGATGGCTACATCCTAAAACTGTACAATTAAAATCTCCTGGCATGATGGTCAGTACTTCCCATACCCTTACATTTTTCTGTGTGTGTATTACAATGTTATCAGCACCAAAAATTTTTAGTCAAAGTCTGCTATAATTTTTCTTTCAATAACTGGATATAAATCGTCTACCTTATATTTAAACCACTTCATTTCCATTAATATACAAGAAGATGGGGTACTGTGTAAAGACTATATAAAATATCATATAGGAATCATTAACAAAATTTGACTAGGTGTTTATAATTTTAATTAATTTATTAATGTTTTTCTTTATATTCTGCACTACCTTTCCAAACCAATAACATTACAAATACAGCAATTATGGATTAATTATGTGATAAAATCAAATATACTTGCCCTAGAGTGAAGAGTTGGTTTTTTTTTTCATTTGAAGATGAAAAGCTTTAATTAGGATAGAAGACCAAAAGTTAAACTATGTTTTCTATTGGTTAAATTGAGGCTATACTTATTCCAAGGCAAAATAATTAAGTTTAGCCTTCCAAATGAATAGCATAAATGTGAAAGCCACATATTTAGTTGCATGACTTTTGCATTTTTAATGTGAGCCATTAGCTGTCATAGATAAAACCTCTTATGAATTTTTTAAAGTTTAAAATCTTAATTAGAAGAACAGACTTTCCTTTATATGCCACATTGACACGAGTGATATAAAGTTATCTATGGCATGCCTTCGGAATATAACTTTCACAAAGACCTGGTATGAGAGGGTAGTGAAATTGTAGAGAATCAAGAACAATGACTTTAATCAAATTTTATGACAGCAGTCTGTGATCTTCAGCTATTTACTGGTTTTTGTTTGTAGTTTCTTGGGCCATGAAAGAGTTATACTACTAAAAGAAGGCCATAATATTTTTGGTCCTAAAATATTGCTTAGGTTTTTCTTACTCTTTTTTCAAAACCCACTTCTCCATCCATGCAGTTGAGGAGTAAATGCCTGACATGAAAATACAGACACCACTTGTTGTCATCCACAGATTTCCGAGTATCTAGCTTCTGGCTCTCTTTCTTCCTGCTTTCATAAAAGTTCCTTTTTGCTGCCCTTCTTAAATCTTCTGCCCTTTATTCTCACTGTCTCCATCATTGCTCTTTCTTCTCTGTCTGCTAGTGACACTACTCTGAATTTGTCACAGTTCTCCTTTCATTGAAATCTGATCTAACAAATGACATTCTTCTGAGTATCATATTTGTATACTGTTTTGTTTCTTTTAATTTTTTTAATGCTGTAGTGCACAAGTTAGATTGCCCAATTCTATAACTAAGAGTGAATACTGTGGCATCTAGTCCTCCCAAAATTTAAATTCTAGCAACAACACTTATAAACACTCAATAAAAAGAGAAAATAATGTTGCATTGAGAGGTTGTGACTCTTAAATATCAAAATGCCTATAAAGATTTTAGACTAGGGGCCAGGGATTTAGATCAGTAGTGCTGTGCCTGCCTTGCAAGCTCAAGGTCCTGAGTTCCATCTCCAGTATGGAAAAAAGAAAAAAAGATTTTAGACTGTTAAATGCTCTTTGATGTTTCTGTGTTGATCTTAACATTTCAGAAGAGTTGCCAGGTATAAAAAGTTTTAAAGTTTCATTGCAATTATCTTTCTCTTCATTTTGATTGATTATGCATCCAAGTTAAGACTTTCTAAAGTACAGTGACTTATATGATCTGGATTTGAATTATAATCGGCCAGAAATTGATTAAATTTTTCTCCTTCAAAAAGTCCTATTTTGGGGATTTTTTCTTTTCTAGTTTCCAGATAGAAAGATAGATGGATAAGATAGACTCTCTTAAATTTGTTAAATGTGTTTTTGTATTTGACTACTTTTAGCAGTTTTCAAGATGACTATTTTACTTAAATATTTAATCAGCTGCAATTCATAGAGAAAATGGAAATAATGATAAAATTCATGGCAGGAACTTTAACAAGCACTTTACCGCATTTTCTCATTTGATAATCACAACTATCCTATGAATTTGTCACCCTTACTATCCCTGCTTTTTATATAGGAAACTGACTTTAGTTGGTCAAGTGGCATCAGCATGTACTTCCTGCTGCTCAGGAAACTGAGGGAAGAGGATCAGTTGAGCCAAAGTGTTCAAGGCCAGCTAGGGTCAAATAGCCAAATCTCATCTCAAGAACAAAAGAAAGGGAAAAAAAAGAAGAAAAGAAACGAAAGCCAAGTTTAGAATGATTAGAGTTTTGTTAAAGTTTGGACATAAACAACGAAGTTAGGGTCACTCTTCTTCAAAGTTCACCTTAACCAACCAGTTTTGAAAGGAGCTAGCATGTAGCACAAGATGAGAGGCGAGAATTCATCACTAGGCAGGCAAGAAGTGAATCCAATATTTACAAGATATTTACATTTATTATCTTTCAAGGCAGCCCTATGGTTATGGTTTTTTTGGGCACCATTACTACTCTACTGTTCACATTAAACATTTCAAAACTTAACATATTCGATTAAATGATGTAACATGGAAAGAATGTCCAATATCAAAATATAGTATGGTAATCACTGTTTATTTAGGAAACCTGTCTTTTTCTTTTGGTTTGCTTTTATTGTTTTGTAGAAATGTGACAGAGAATAGTATATACATCCACATATTTATAAGTTCCATATTTCTGACAACACTGACACTGAAATATTTTAGAAAAAAATGACATTCTGAAAAATTAAGAGAAGAAAATCAGATGTCCTGAGTTCTAGTGCTGGCTTGATTTTTTAGTGATGTGATTTTAACCAACATTTAATTACACTATGTTTATAAGATGTTGATGTTAGATAAAATGATTACTGAAATCTATTCCTTCTTTAGAACTACAGATGAACTTTAAATTCTTTAATTTTATTAGTACTTCATAGTTCATGAAATTGACAGTCATTTGGGGGGTGCTTACATGTACTTACTACAGCTGTTTTTATCCTCTTCATCTTCCCTCCTCCAGCCATCTCTCTTCCTCCAGTTCTCCATCCCATTTTTCATTCTTGCTGATATCATTAATCATAGCTCATGCTATGGCATGCCATGTTTACATTTAGTGAGGTTATTAGGTTCCTGTACATGGCATATCTTTAGTCTACTTATTTCTCCTTCTTCTCCTCCTCACCCCTTGCCCTTGTTCCCTTGGACCACTTCCCCTTTGCAACAGATCCATCTCCTTGTCATCTTCTATCCATCCTTTATTATTTTCTTCATTTGTCTTTTTTTTTTTCCAGTACTGGGGATCAAACTCAAGACCTTGTGCTTGCAAAGCAGGCGTGCTGCCACTGAGCTAAATCCCTGTTCCCTTTGTGTGTAGTTTGCCTCACTCAAATGAGAGATAACATAGGGTATTTAAGATTATCTGGGGTTTGGGATTTAGCTCAGTGGTTCCACCGCTTTCCTCAGAAGCTCAAGGACTTGAGTTCGATCCCCAGTACCAAAAAAACAAAAACAAAAACAAAACTGTCTCTCTGGTTTATTTCATTCAACATTATATTTTCCAAGTGGATCCATTTCCCCACAGATGTCTCAAATTTGACATTCTTTATAGGTGCATAATATTCAATTATATATAGATACTACATTTTCTTCATCCAATTGTCTGTTGATGAGTATACAGGCTGCTTCCAGGATTTAGCTACTATGAATTGTGTTGCTATGAACATTGGTATGCCTGTATCACCATAGTATGATGACTTAAGTTCTCTGTGGAAGATACCTAGCAGGGGGATAGCTTGGTCATTTGGAATTTCTAATTTAAATTCTTTGAGAGTTCTCCATACTGATTTCTGTAATGGTTGCACTAGTTTACAATCCCACCAACAGTGAAGGAGGAATCCTTTTTGAACACAGCCTTGCTAGCATTTGTTATTGTTTGATTTTTTTAATGATTGCCACTCTTTCTGGAGTAAGATGAAATCTCAGCTTTATTTTTATCATCTTTGTTTTAATTTGCATTTATCTAATGGCCAGAGATGTTGAATATTTTTTTGTATATTTATTGATCATTTGTATTTCTTCCTCTGTGAAGTATCTGTTCTTTTCTTTACTAAACTTTTAATATAACACTTACTTAATGGAACCAAAATCATTTATGATTTATTTTAATGACATCAATTGCTGCACATACAAACATAATTAACCTGAGGTATTTTATATACAGAAAACATCCTTTCATTATGTGAACAAGCATGAAAACAATTCAATGAGACAAGAGGCGTGTATTTTCTATCATTGTTATATATACAAGCTAATTATACCATATAAAATTACAAGCTGAAATATTCCTGGAAAATTACTTAAAACTATCTTTATATTTAGCCTTTAAATTTAATTTTTTCCCTTAAATTTCTTGAAGGGAATTCATTTTGGTCATCTTTTAAAGAAAATATATACCAATAACATTACTATAATTTACTATAAATTGTTATAAATAGATTACTATAAACTGGAAGAAATGGATTTTTATCCTCCTAATATAAAATACAAAACTACAATGCTATTGGGGATTATGGAAATAGATGTCAAAATGAGACAATTATGGAGGCACAAGAAGAAATAAAATGAAAAGCTCTAAAACTATATTTTCCAAAACTGTTCAAAATGCTTTCAGTTTATCAATATGAGAAAACTTGACTTGGGGAAACCCCTAAAAATGCATTACCACACTAAAAAAAGGCAACTGTGATCCATAAAGTAGCTGTAGGAGTATATGAAATGCCATGCAGTAAGGTGCATACTAGGTTTTATTACTGGCAATATGATTATTGCAGTACCAGAGGGAATTTAAAACATTTGACTTAAAATATTGCTCAAGTGATCTAGAAAGTGGTAGAACACTTTAAAAAACCTCTTCAAATAGAAACTACAGACATAGTTTTCCTATAGGGCTAAACAGTTGTCAAAGACAGAAACATGGACTTTTCCTATACACAACCTGAGTGGAAAGAAGAAAAAGTTAATGCTTTAACTATTGATGAAAAGTATAAGGAAAGTGTGAGAAGAAAAAACCCACCAGATTACTATGACCTCTGGAAGGAAAGATTACTTAAAACAATCTTTCACATAAGGAAAATTGAATTACATATTTTAAAATTTTGATAAAGTATAAATTGCTATAATTTTTCAAGAATTATCTAGGCAAACATTTTTTAAATGTATAAATGGTCTTTATATATCAACTCATTCAATTTGTATATGGACTAATTTAAAACCAATTATTTCCCCTGAAAACAATTCTATATGTTGTATCTTTATGCAATAAGAGCTCTCCTGAAATACTTCGACCTGCATATGCATTCTGAAATTTTGCTCATTTCTTTTTTTACCATTTTAAAATCTGAGCTCATTAATGCTTCACAGCTCATGAGGCAATGGTGGCCTTATGTGATGCCTTACCCATCATAGAGGTTACAAGACTCTATGCAGATCCGTCCTCTGCTGAACCGGCGGCAGGACAGGCACTGGTCTGGCCCAGGTCCCCAACAGCCATTGCTAGAACACAGCTGGTTACACACCATTCCTTCTGCAGCTGCAAAACACACCAAAATCAGGGGAAATGAAACAGATTCAGCAAAACCTACACTCTTTTTAAAGGATGCTAAATACCTTTAAATAAATTTGTTTGAAAGAGATCTGTACCAAACACTTTTGGTTGTCTCTCCAGTCAACACATCCCAACCACCTCCAACATCCTCCATATTGCAGAGCTATAGTTACTAAGCACGTACATAATGTTTCATTTTTCATAACACTGAACAAAATCCAATTGTCTACATGAAAACTACAGGGAGGAGAGGTGACTGAATTAAACTTCCAAGATAAGAACCAATCCATGGCTTTCCCAAGCCAACATTTTGTTCCACTAATAAAAATACCAAAGACTTTGATTCAATTCCATCTGAGAGCTTTATAAGGAAATAGAAGAAATAATGCTATCATTAAACAAATAAAAATAATAAAGGAAGATTAAAAATGAAGAAAATATATAGAAGGTAAGAAGAAGACAGAGGACTAGAAGTACAATGTAAGATTTTGCAAGGCTCTGCTGCAGACTGTCTACCTCGGTATTAGTCAGGTTGGCAATGTTAGGAAGAGTACTGAAAGAATAGTCAACCAGTTGCAGTGGTTAGTTACTAAGAAGTACAGTACAGAGATTAAAGTAGTAACAATGGCCTTCAGTCTTATTTCTGTTTTATTTTGACGTGAAAATAGCTAATTTGGGGAACATCTTTTACAATTGCCACTTAGGTTCACTATTTCTCCTCAATGATATTTATTCAGTATATTATTATTTATATTATATCACATAATTTTATTAAAGGGATGTGGATGTAGATGTTGAATAGCAAGTGTCAACAAAGTCTTCAAATTTTATTCCAGTATCTGCTGCTATTGTTCAAAACTTCTGAAATACAATTGCATGCACGTGGTTTTCATTAAATCTTAAGAATTCTCAAAAAGTTAAAAACATTTAAAATCTTACTTGTCTCCTCCTTTGCTACTAGTTTTATTTTAGAGAATGTTGGATTTTATGGCAAGGGCATTTGCAAGCTGGACTGGGACAGCACTGAGCATATTAGTGTAACGTAATCAGACAACAGCCTCAAAACCTGTGGAAGTTCATTTATCTAACACACACTAGAGAGTCACCTGCCTGCATCTGGGATGCGGACTAGTTTTAAAACAGTTGAGAATACTTTCAATACTATACCTGATTATATAATTTTCTTTATCTATCTATCTGATTAGAAAATCTTTCTCCTAATCAGTAGCCTTGACTTTCATCCTTTTAATAGGAAATGTTGCAGAGAAAATGTTTTAATTTTGATGAAATCAAATGTATTAATTTTCCCTTTATGAACTGTACTTTTGATGTCATGTCTAAGTTTTCTTCACCTACCCTTTGCTCCCAAATAATCTCAATTAAATTTATTTATTTTCATTGTGTTGAGGTACTTAGATACTCATGCATGGTAGACAAGCACTCTATCACTGAGATATACCCCAGTACCTTCTAATTTTTAAAATAACAATTTTATAGCTTTAAACTTTACATTTAAACTTGTGCCTGTTTTTGTCAAAGTTTGTATAAAGTGTCAAAATTATATTAAGGTACAATTTTGAACTGTGGATATTTACTTGCTCCAGTGTCTTTTATTTTATTTTATTTTTTTAAGACAGATGTCTCGCTATGCCGTCCAGGCTGGCCTTGAATTTACTCTATAGCACAGTCTGGCCTGGAACTCACAGTGATCTTCCTGCCTCAGCCTCCTGAGTGCTTAGTATCACAAGCATGCACCACCACACCTGGCTCAAGCACCATTTGCTCTGAAAGCTATTTTTCTTCCATTGAATTGTTTCGACACTTTTATCAAAAATCAGCTTGGCATATTTATCCATTGTGGATTATCATATTGGGACTGTCAGTTGGGCATATATATCAATTGAGGGTTATTTCAGAATTCTCTATTCTATTTTATTGATTGATGTGTTTATTTCCGCACCAGTATCGCATGCTTTTACTATAGATATGTAGTGAGTCTTAAAATTATGTTAAGTGAATGTTCTCATTTAATTTTTCTCTTTTTTTCTAAATTTATTTCAGCCAGCTAGCTTGTTTACCATTAAATATAAATTTTATAAAAATCTTGCCTATATCTCAAAAACTTTGCTGTGATTCTGATTCTTATCACACTAAACATGCATATCAACTTGGAGAGAATTTTTATGATTTCAATCTTCTGATTCATGAAGATAGTATGCTTCTACATACAAGGTGTGATCCCAAAACACAATGAATGTTTAAATTCAAACAATCTGTTACAGTGCAATATATATATAATGTAATATATATAATGTATTTATATATTATTATAATAGAAGTATATTATTATATGTATTTAATATATAATTTATTACAGTATAATATATAATATATTATTATATATTTAATATATAATATATAGAGATATATTCCACTTCACTTTGAGTACACCAACCCTATTTTTCTTGCCACTGAAACAGTTCTGGAAGTCCTCTTTCATGAGTGTCTTTAGTCGCACTGTTGGGACTACCTTGATGTCCTGAATCAATTAGGAACATTACATTTCATGGTCATTTTGACTTTGGGGAAGAGCCAGAAGTTGCCATTAATAAGATCCAGTTAATAAGGTGGATGAGGACTGTAATGTCTCTACAAACTGCCTTTCTGCCGGCTGAGGCTGGCAACAGCACTCACCATATTTTTCATCTTATCTTGTAAAGACATTCATGGAAGGGGACTTCTAGAGCTGCCTCAGAAAGCAAGATCATACTGAATTCACTTGTTTATTTTCAGGGTTTTTTTAATAAACTCAATGGAAATATTATCAGACAATCATGTCCTCTGGGAACAGGGGTAGTTTATTTCTTCTATATATATATATATATATATATATATATGTCTTTTTTTCCTTACTATGATGTTTAGAACTTCCAATACTATGTTGAATGCACAGTGAGAGATGACTTTCTTTCTTTCCCAGTCTGTTTATCTTCCATGACTAAGTACACTGGTACATATAAGACTTTTGTAGAAGACTTCTACTAAGTTGAGAAATTTCCTCTCTATTCTTGTTTTTCTAAAATTTAAAAAATATTAATGAGGGTTAAATTTTTCAAATTATTTTCTGTATCAAATGATTTGATCATGTGATATTTCTTCCTCAGATTTTCAATGTGGTATAGTATATCATTTATTTTTAAGTAATGTACCAGCATTTTACCTTTGATATAAAACCATCTGTCTGGTTAGTTTTTTTTAAATATTGATGAATGCTATTTGCTGCTTCTTCATTAAGAAATTTGAATTTAAGGAAAAAAAGTTTTGCTTCTGTATATATCTTTGAGACATAGATATGTCTTTAGTCCTCTTTTACCCTTTTCCTCCTCTTTTTGATTCTTCCTTTTTTCCCTTGGTATTCTCTGCAATTCCTTGGTATATTTTGCTCTTGGTACTCTTTGGTATTCTTTTGCTCTTTTCTTGGTATTCTTTCCTTGGTATTTTCTTTCCTTGAAATTTTTGCTTGCTATTCTTGGTATTCTTTATAATGTACATTGTAATCTTCCCAATCATCATGCAAACTAGGAATGATCATCAGTTTTACAAGTGGGCAGAAACACTGTAGAGTGGTTTTAAATTACTCTTGCCTACTCCTTTACCACCACCAGTAGGGGTAAAAGTCCTGATCCACACCCCCTGCCACCCCCTGCTTGAACACTATTGTCATGATGTTGCTGAAGTCTGCACTTTCTGCTCCTTTGCTAGCCTGGTTGAAAGTGAGGCTCTAGATGTGTGTGTGTGTGTGTGTGTGTGTGTGTGTGTGTGTGTGTGTGTGTGTTTGTGTGTGTGTGCTGTTTGGCCAAAATACAGAGAGAAAACTTTGTCTTGATAGGCTGTCCCTTGCCTCATTCTTTGGATAGTGAGGACAGGTTTCATTGGTGGATTTCTGATCTGCATTTGTGGTTGGTTTGACTTGTCAGTTTCTTCACCTCCAAAGCTGAGATCTATGAAGATGAAAACACAAGAAACTCACCTATGCCCTGCCTTAGGTTCCGCATTCCCAAACCACAATTCCCAAGGTAGAGTGTCTTTCTCTACCTTTCATTGGCTTATGTTTGTTCTATGAGTTATATCCAGGGTTTTATTATATACTAAAAAATTCAGTGATATTCATGAGTAAATAATTTTTAAATAATATGAAGTTAAAAGACCTATCTTATAGGCATTCAGCCATTTAAGGTTATTTATCAAGTTTTATGTTCTGACTTAAGTATATTTATATATAATGTGCATGTAAAATTTTATGAGGAATAAACATTATCATCCGAAGAAATCCCCCAGAAGAAAACCCATATATTATGAGGGTGACCTGTAAAGACAAGCAGAGTGTAGTGTCCTTAATCTGGTTCTCTGTGTTCATTATTTGTGTGTTTTATAGAAAATAGAACCAATGATCCAGACTTTTTGTTGACCAAATTCTGTCTGAGGCTTTCAATTACATTCTTCATTTCTTTCTTGAGGAAATTGACAAACTCAGCAGAATCCTCATCGCTCCCTATTTTAGGGTATCTCATCAAGTTTTTGGTTCACTTATTTTACCATTTCGCATCTCTTTTTGTCAGGTTTGATTATTCTCTCACTCTTGTCTCTGTCCCTCCCTCTCCCAAGGTAAATGAACTTTACAGAAAGTGGAAGGAGAGAATGGCTTGGATCTTCTGTTACATATTTTGACACTGGCTGGGGAGAAAGGTCTTACGTTCACGAATATCCTACTTCCTTTTCTGCTGCTTTGAGTGTTTACATATGTATGTAACATCAGGGAAGTTCTGAATGAAGAAACACTATCCACCGATGGAAAGCAGTAATAAACAGGAGACCATAATAGCTACTGTCTTCTTGTTCTTTCTAAACCACGAGATGAAGGAAATGGCTGGCTGATCATTTTATCTAAAGTGAAAACAAAGAAAGGGTCTTCACACAGCATAGAAACAAGAGGTCAGGGAAGCTACTTCTTTGAAAATCTTAAGAGAAGTTTTCTATGTCAGCACCAAGAATTCCACAGACCTCTGCCTGCACAGAGTGACAGTCACGTGTGACGGTGTAGAACCCTGTTCAATGCCTTCCAGTTCACAAGGCCATCAGAAACCTCTCTAAAGAAACTTTGGCAATGCAGGTATTAGGAAACCTTTCACTTTGACTGTGTTTCCTTTGGAAGCTGTAAAATAGATTTTTCTTTATCTCATCTGAATTGTACCTGCCTGTTAAAAATTTGGAGAGATAATAATGTGCTTAGTATTTTGACCTTTATAGAAAATATTGAACTTGTTTCCATTAAAATAGAGACAAGCTTAAAATAATGGATTTTGCTACGTGCATGAAAGTAAATAGAAAAAAAAATAAAATAAAAAAAAGAAAGTAAATGGATCAGCTCAAAAATATTGAAATGGAGTGCCTGTCTACAGTCACAAAGGCAGAAAAAATCCTCTTTATTGTAGAGCAAGTTCACCTATGTTGTTCGCAGTACTTGTCAAATATGGAGGCAGAGATTTTACTTAGAATGTATTTGGACATATATCATTAATCTTTTCTAAGGCTGAAAAGTATATTCTAATATAGTAATAATCCCAACTGACAAAGGCTAATCCTTATGGTTTTGTGCATCATGTAAGCCTTGAGCAATTATTTACATATAATTTCTCTGTAAAATGAATAACATCTATTTTCAAGGTTGTGATAATATTGCGATGGTATTTAAGACAGGGTCTGAAAAATTAACCATTAATGAATGTTCCCAAGAAAAATTTGAACATATGAAAGGATAATCATGTGTTTATATTTAAAAGATATTTGTGAAGAAACTACTTCCTTTCTGCTAGTTGTTCCTAAGAACTGGAGATATAATAGAAACATGAAATGAGATTCCTATTCTATTACCTCATGGCACTAAGAGCTATGTGAAGATACAGATAATAATTATACACTGAGGTGTAATAAGAATCTTGATAGACAGTAGGGCATCATTTTAGAGGGTGCTGAAAGAACATAGGTGTTGCTGTCTTCACCTAGGGAGAGATGGCCTAAGGGGAAACCTCAGAAGGAGAATCATTTATGCTGATTGCAGAAAGATAACAGAAGTAATTAAAGTAAAGGGGGCTGAGAAAATTAGAAAAGACAGGTCCAGCTAAGAGATTCGGAGAAAGCAATTGGGTTAGTGCTTTCAGAGAACGGGGTGGACATGGCCAATGTGGCAAAATAGTACCTGGTAAGTTAGTGAGGTTAGAGTTGCCCTTTCCAGTATTCCATGCATTATCCAGAGAGCTGTGGCAAACTACTGAGAGGTTTTTATCAGGGAGTCATGGATCTAATTTGCATTTTCAAAAGATCATTGCAAATACTTTGATGGGAATGACTTGAAAACATGTTTGCAGTATTGGTAGCAAGGAGATAACAGTGGTAATAGAGGGAGATATATGACTAAAGCAGGGAAAATCAGAGTTGCCCCCTGCCACCCCACACCCCCCCCACACACACACAATATGGAGACATGCTGGGAGACAGAAGGTGGACTTTTGTTTGTTGTTTGTTTGTTTGTTTGTTTTGTCAGTACTCATCAGCTCTAAGAATGTTTTCCAACAATCCCTGCCAGGACCAATCATTTTCTTTCACTAAGAAGAGTTTGACATTAGGAAAACAGAATCAAGCAAACAGAGAGACTGAGTCCTGACAGTGGTGTTTAAGAGCTCGGATCCAATGGAGTCTTAATGAATACTCCTTGGACTTCTAACTTCTGCTGTCTTTTTGCCTAAAGTAATTTGAGTTGGGCTTCTACAATTAAGAGAGAATTGAAAAGTTCCCTCTTGCTACTGTAATAAATCATCACAAACTCAGTTGCTCAAAACAACATGAATTAAGTTTTTCCTAGTTCTGGAGGTCAGAAGTCCAAAATGAGTCCTAAGAAAGGGACTAAACTAAAAGTTACAGAGAAACTGATCCCTCCTGGATGCCCCATGAGAGGACTGGTTCCTTCCCTCTCCCAGAGGTCCCTTTGGCATTCCTTGGCTTGTGTGCTATTCTAACCCCACTTCCAAGGCTGCATCACCTTCTCATTTACTAGATTCGAGTCTCCTGCTTGTAAGGACACATGTGATTACATCTGTGACCCAACCAGATGACCTAGTATTATGGTCTCACCTTAACATCCATTAAATCTACTAAAACTCTTGTTCCTTACAAGGTAGCATTCATAGGTTCTGTGGGTTAGGATATGGCCACAAGGTGACATTTCTTTCTACATGAGTAAGAAAAGTCAAGAAATAGTATACAAAAGGGAAAGAGATCACATGCCTTCATAATATTAAATGAAGTAAATCTGTAAAAAATGTAGGGGAGAAGGAATGGAAGAGTAAGTGCTAAGACAAATCCATTCACTGTACTGAACAGGTTAAGCAGATATTACCCATAGCAAATTCATTGCTTAAGCCCCTTAGGTACTATATGTTTTTGACCTGGCAGGAACCCGGGTAGAAACTTATAATGGAAGAAGTGATGGCAATAATAAAATTTCATAATGTCCTTGAATACTTGCTTAGAACATTGAGCACAGCATAAAATCTTTCAGAAGGCACATTAACTATAAAAAACAGAATAAAAATCCACAAATATTTTGTTGAAATTCCCAACTGTATAAAATCAAATGGCACAATATTCAGTACTATAATTATCCAATTAATATGTTATCTATTATTAAATATTCCCTTTATTGTACTGAATGGATTATTTTTAGTAAGTGAAAAAAATAATAAACTACTTACAAGATGCTGTTTAAATTTAGTTCACTATTTATCTTTGCCTTCCAAAACTTTGGTGAAATGTATGATTTTAAAATACTCAAACTGTAAATTTTCCTGTCATGCATCCTTTTTGAAGGGACAATCCCTCCCAGGAAGAAATTAAATGCTTTTAAATGTATGTCTGATTGTCGCAAGACAGAAGAATAGGGGATGGGATAGAGTTTCCCAAGGGATTTTCCACAGACTCCTGTCTCGGGATGATCTGCTAGTGGATGAAAACTGCACAATTCAGGGCCTCATATCACTCTATATTAGTTTCAAAGTATCTCCAACTGGGTGCTTGCAAAAACAGAAGTTTATCCTTTCACGGTTTTGGAAAGCCAGAAGTACAAAATCAAGGTGTTGTCAGGCTGTTCTCACGAGCGCAGGGGAAGAATCTGTCATGCCTGTCTCCTTGTTTCTGGTGGGTGCTAAAAGTCTTGGTATCCCTTGGTTTGCAGCTACATGTCCCCAATGCACACCTGCAGCCCTCACCCTGTCATCACGAGGTTGTCTTCCGTCTGAGTACATGCATGCTTTTGCATGGTGTCTCCTCACTGTCTCTTTCTCTCTGTGTGTCTCTTCTCATCATGGAAGGATACTCGTCATTGGATGAAGGACCCACTCTATCCATATGAACCCATCTTAACTTACATTTTAATTACATCTCCAAATAATGCCACTTCCACATGTATAAGAGTTGGAAATGTAGCATTATCTTCTGGGGATGTACAGTATAACCCATAACACTGTCTAAGAATTTCCAGAAATTGGAACCCAGAATTCTGTATGTTTAATCATTAAATGTTTTAATTTTGAAATTTTGTAACTATAGATATAGAGGCAAGTAAGGTAAAAATATTGCCATCTGTGATAAAACCCAAAGCCTGCAGTTATTCTGGATTTTATTGTTGAGAGCTCCTTGATGCCTTCAGAATTTCTCTGTTATAAAATAGAAGTATCATTTCTACAACTAATAGGCAACAGCAATTGCTTATTACTCTTTTGATAGGAACATAGAGAACATTTTGTACCATTATTAGTAATTAGGCATTGCGCTGTTTCAGATACAATAAGAAACTCTTATTTGAATTTTTTTTTTTTGCAAAGAACAGTATATCGAAGCATTACTTTGGTAACTTAAACAAGGAAATCTTAGAATAATAATTAAAATTTTCTACCTTTTGATAACTTAGAAGATTTCATTATTTTCTAAATTATGTGTTCTATGATTCATATTCAAGTAATGGTTAGTAAAAAGTGTAGCAGAAGTCACAGATTCCCCAATGAAGACAGTCTATCCAGTCCAAAGGACAAATTTTCTAATCCAGAAGGCAGTGTGTTGCTTGTAAATGTACATTTACCAGACAGTGTAGACTGAAATAGGAGTGTACAAATTCAAATTCAACAGAACTGAAAGAAAGAAAATCTCCCACCTTCACAATATTTTCTTAAAACCAAGCAAATCTTAATTTATAATCAAAATTCATTTTCTGTAACATAAAAAATTATTGCAGGTGACAATAGTAATAGGAATTGCGCTGTGGCTTTATGGGAAGCTAAATTTACTTATAATGATAAATAAAGTGCTTTTTAGTTTCTTATTATTCTCACAGTTACCAGAAAAAAAGTAAATAAGAGATAACTTCTAGGGAAAGGAAAAATGATGAGAAATGGAAAAATGGAAATAAAGTCTTTGTAAATAGGGAAGGGTGGAGGGGGTGAAGGGAGGGCTAGGAATGGGGAAAAAATAAGAACAAAGATGCATTATGTAAAGCTACAATTCCCAATGAGAAATGTAATTGTGTTGTATACCTACAATGTACCAATAAAAGAATTTAATAAAGTGCAAAAAAAAAAGAGATACCTTCTACTTCTTGCTCATTAACTCCTTCTGAATTGAATTCTGAACACATTGTAAAAACTGGATCACGTGACCATCCAGAGAGTTCAATTATTAGCAATTATTTACAGATTTGCAATGCTCATTTCTAGATTCATTTTCAATGAGGTAGATTTCTACCATTAAATTGAGGAACACCAAATTATAGGTACAAAAAATGTACACAATTGGTCTTAAGCATTTGTAGATTCTATCAACTGCAGCCAGGCATAATGGTGCAAGCCTGTAATCCCAGCGCTTGGGAGGCTGAGGCAGGAGAATCATTGAAAGTTCCAGGCCAGCCTGGACTACATAGCAAGACCTTGTCTAAAAAATTTTTTTAATTGTATATATACTGAACATGTATATATAATTTTTAACTTATTTCCTAAATTAAGACCACAACTACATATTATTTACATGGCTTTACGTAATTTAAGTAAATTAGAGATAATATAAAGTATACATGAGGGTATGTATAGATCACATGCACATACTCTGCCATTGCATATACGGCACTTTAGCATTCAATTTTAGTTTCTGTGAGAGTTCTAGAGCCAATCTCACATAGATTTTTATGTAAACAAATACATTCCTCAACAAATATGTTTCTCCTGAGCCATTAATCTGAAATTTGTACTAGATTTTTTTCAAGCACTAAATTTGTTACTTATCACAGAGATAATTTTAAAGTGTTTCAGTTAGAACAGAGAAAAGGAATGTTTTTAAAAGAGATTCTTAAACATAGATTTTTTTTGTCCACTTACAATCTCTAGAGATCATTTTAACATTCCTAGCCTCCTCTTAATAACTACTTTTATTTCTTTTAAATCTTCCCCTGGTTGATGTGCTTCTTGCAAATTTATAGTTCACCAGTTTAATGAAGTGAATTTTCCTTCTGCTTAAAAATAAACCTTTGATATTGCTCTGTGGTTTCTCATTGTCCTCATAAAGGAATTTTCATTACATAGTATTAAATATTTTATCTTTTCATCATATATATATATGAGTGTAAAATTTATAATCTATTTTAACAGGAAAAAACATAATTATATAGTAACAATAACAACAACAACAACAGCAGCAGCTCAAGTGATATGTAGCATATTCTTTGAGCCAGGCATTCAATAAAGAAAATATTATTATCAATTCTCCTTTACAAATGATGAAATTAAGTACAAGACATTAGATAGTATATCAAAGATTGAATTTTTTTTTTTAAAAAGGAATTTTGCTGAGATTAAAACACAAGGCAAAAAAAAAAGTAAAATAAAGGGGCCGGAGCTGGGGATTTAGCTCAGCGGTTTAGCTCTGTGGCACCACATCTCCCTCGCAAGCGCAAGGTCCCAAGTTCGATCCCTGGTACTAGGAAACACACACACACACACACACACACACACACCACTTGGGTATTGCTATAATTCGTTGCATCAAAACTCATTTGCACACTTCGTTCCCCGGTATAATGGCTCTGATAGGTGGAGGAACCTTTGAGAGATAGTGGTATCTTTAGGAGATGGGGCCTAGCAGGGGGCGAGTGAATAATAACTGCCCTTTGTAGGGACAAACACCAATCTGATCTCTTAGAGCAGGTGGATCTGGCATGAGTGACTGTTTCTGCAATAGTAGGTTCTTCCAAAAAGCAAGCTTGGCTCTTCCCTGTCTCTTGCTTCCCTTCTTGCCATGTAAGCCTCCTCTAACGTGCTCCGTCCATGGGATGTCATCCACTATGTTGTGAGTTGGCTGGAAGGCATGAGGAGAAGTTGACCATGTGAGCCCACTCAAATTTTTCCTTTCACCCTCCAAAACTACAAATGAAATAAAGCTCTTTAGCTTCCCTTTCTTCCTCCCCTCCTCTGTCCCTCCCTTCTTTCCTTCGACAAAAATGGACTAAAGCAAGTGTGATTCTGAATATTTTGTTATATAGAAATAATAGAGTAATTCAGTAGATTTTCTTATAAAAATCAATCACTTTCTCTTTATTTAAAGGGAACACGGTGAAGTGAAAAACCTAGTTTGTGAAATCAGAAAGACACTGAAGTCAAATCCAAGATACTATTTTTAGTTCCAAATATTGAGAATATTTTTTTAACTTTTTAAACATCTGTATACTTCTACAAATGGGGATAATTATAATTTACCGGGTGATTGTGACAATTAAATTTAACAGCATAAGAGACTGAGACATTGAATCTGGCATTTTTTAGCTGATTACTTATAGAAATATTACAATGACTAAAATGAGTGAGGATGAATAGATTATTCAATAACTTATTCAATAAATTGTGTTGGATCAATATCAATATCAATTGGAGATTGTTTAAAATGCACTAAGACCAAATTTTTAAATGGAATAAAATTTTCCATACAGTTATTAATGTACTAGAAGAACTAAAACTATGTCAGTATCAAATTATATAGAACAATTTATTCTCTTAAGTAGATGAATAAGAATATGTTTATGTATAAAAGGACAAAAGTTTAAAAATTACCTGTAAGACAGAAAAGTACACACAACACACGAGACAAAAAGTTAATATATTTAATCTCTGCTGAGTTCTTTCAAAGGGGAAGAAAAGAATTCTTAAGCTGAGAGCAAATAAATTGATGGATAAAATAATATATAAAGTATAAATCATCAATACACATATAAAAATGCTCAATGTTAATCCGAAACATGCAAATATGAACGACTGCTTTTTCTTCTTTAAGATCACTGAAATTTAGAACCATGGACATTCTGGGCTATAAAGAGAGGTCAAAAATATTTCTATCATACAGGATTTACAAAAAATGTAAACTGAACCAGTATATTTGAAGGATGATATTTCAACATGTACAAAAATTTTATGTTGCTTCAGTTCCACAGAAATTCCACTTCTAAGTTTTTAGCCTCAGGAAGTAATTGCACAGTGTAACGTGTTTTATGAATTAAGATCCACATTATGGTGGCAATAATAATATGAAAATGGAAAATAATTCAAATTATGTTACTATGGTATTGATTCAGTAAAACATTTATATGAAACTTTTAAAAAGAATAACAAAGAGCTCTATATATCAAAATGGGAGATGCTCATAATATGTTAAGTAAAAGAGACAGATGGCTAAATAGTACTTAAATGTGTATGGTATGATCCCATTTATATTTGAAAATATATTTTACTATCTATCATTCAACTATTACATAATATATACCAAAATTATATCCTCTTCATTAATGTTTTATTGTTTTCAATTCCAACTATATGAAAAGTATTGTTATAATTAGAAAAATAAATACATATCCATTTTGAAAATCTATAATGAATTAAATTTTTCTGTTTTATAGATCATATCTAGCCATATAGGAACAAATGTTTTTAAGATATAAGGTATATGGGTTCCAATGTAACCTGGATTTTGAAGAGTTGGTATAACATTTATCTCTACCTTTAGGGTTTTTTTCAGCTTTAAAAATTCCTGCTTAAATCTTTTTTAAAGAAAATTTAAAATACTTTTATTAACATACACTAAAACTTCTTCCACTTAACACTGTCATTTTGTTAGTACCATAGCTACATAAGTGAAGGAGGCAGAAAGTGTTCTAGATTTTCATTACTTAGAGTTTCTTTCACTCTCAATTGCTGGAAACCACAAAGTCTGCTTTGAAAGTTCTGACTTAAAAGAGTAAAGCTGCTCAAGCCACTGTCACCCTTTGTAGATGAGGTGAAGTTCTCCTTTTATTGTTAGTACTGTTTTGGGTCGTGCTGAATTCCAAAAGCCACTGTTATAAATGAAAGGTTGCTTTTTCTTTTAAGTTAACAAAGCAACTCCCAGATTTAGATCAGAGTATTTTATAGTGATGGCAATGTGGGGTGAGGGAGACAGTGAGGTACACATGAGTCCAGGTACATATATATGCATTCTGGGCTTGTGTTAATCCATCTATATTGCATGTGCATGTGTCAACAACACAGGTATGCTAAATTTGCATGTATCTATTGTAAGGAATGAACTATACACTCAGGTATCATGTGTGTGAATACAGAAAGAATATGTTAAAATGCAATATTACAATGGATTTAAAAGAAAATATTTGGACCTTCACATTGTGGATAGTAATATGAATGATAAGATTTTTATCACATGTGATGAACCGTTTGCAAGCTCATTGAAAACATCAATAGCATCATCTCTGAGGTCATGTTTCCAAGGTAATTACATTTTTCAAAATGCAGAATTTCATGAATGCAACGTGCAGTAGGACTTATGTCTGAATTTTGATAAATGAATTTCTTGCAAAATGTACTCATTCTCAGTGTTAAAAATGAAAAATTATATACTTGATTTTATGCTACAGTACTACAAAACTATGTTTCTCCTAAGTGTTTCATCTGTTCCTCAAACTAAAGAGTAAAATATAAGTATACAAGCACAGAAAATATGTGCATCAATTTAAGGTAACTAAACTTAATCCCAGAGGCTTAGCACTGAAAGTTTAAGATCATCTTTGATTTTTTTAATTTATTACCACTTTTATTACTGCTTATTCTCTTATGGTTGTTTGAAAAATTAACAAGTCTTTAAAAGGTACAGAATAATTTATTGAAAACTCCTCTTATTCCCATTTTGCTTTTCTACATTTAATTTCTTTCTATATTTTCTTTTTCCCATTTTTCTTTGTTCAGGTGTAAAAGTTTAAAAAATAGGAATGTTGGTAGGATTTTCAAATGGATCATATAAAAATTTTTGTTTCTAAACAGGGTTGAGGAATATGATGCTTTAGAGTCATGCACCATCTACTTTGGGACATATCTGAACACATACATAGAGAAATGTAGGGTAAGAAGCTTAAATATTGGAGTAAAAGCAAGGAAAATTTGGTCAGGAATTATCAATGTAAAAGAATAAGGAAATAAGAGATGAATTCTATTTCATATGAACATATATATGTTGATATATAAATAGATCTTACATTCCTTGATTCTATGTGGAAAAGAAGAATATATAAGAATTTAAGTTCACTTAAACAGGAACCTCACATTGCAATAGTTCTCTTTTCTTCTGAAAATATACTTTTAAGAGTCAGAAAGCAGCTAGCACATAAATGAGTTCCTCATAAATTATAAGTGATATTTTTGAACATTGTAAGCTTGAACTGCTTTGAAGCCTTTCTGGAACAAGGTTAGATATTAAAACTAAATTGATTCACTAATTACTTAACTCACTAATTACTTAAATAATGTTGCCCTCTAGAGTATCCAAATTTTAAAAAATCATCTGTTATGCATTTAAACACACACAGGAGAACTCAGTAATTATTTTATAAATACCTTGATAATTGTCCTCATGATGAGATTACAAGTTAGATAATAGCTGTAAAGCAACACTTTTCTTCTCAAAAGAACTGACTCATCACGTGCCCATAACACGACTATGTATTTGCAAGCAAATTATTTGAATTTTGAGTACTTGTAATTAGTATTTATTGTGAATAAGTCAGATTGTTACATAATTAGTAGTAGCACTCATAAGATGTAGATAGAAGTCAGTGTACTCCATAGAAACATCAGAAAGAATTGAGTATTAGTCATTGAAGTGACAAAATCATGATATAGTCAGGGACCACCACAGAGATGAGGACAGGCAGAATCCTGGGCCCTTACCTCCTACTTATTAATACCATGATTTATGTTTTCTGGGATAGTCAGGGACTGAAAAGCCATTGTTGCTGAGTGCCATGTCTCTTCACTTGGGCCTACAATTGCTCAATAGCTAACTAAAAACAACAAAACTTGACCTTCATTTTGTATCTTTTGTCACTGTAAATCTTGGGTAGAATCTCTCCTCAAATCCTCATAGGGGCATGTTGATCTTTTAGGGCGTGTTTGTCTAGAGACAAAGTTGATTAGTCCTGAATTTATATGATCTCATCCCCCTTCAAGATTGAAGACATCAAGACAAGAAGTTTACAGGGATATTCAGCTACACCCTGAACCCTCCAGCCATCATCCTAAGCCAGATTCACTCAGATTCCAGGAAAGCCACACTCAGATTCCAGGAAAGCCACAATGCCTTTGACAGAGATCACCAGAGGTGGAGAGGATCCTCTCCTGGAAAGGGATCTCAGCTATGAAGAATAAGGGTTCTAGAGCTACGACAACAGATCTGAGGTAGTGATCATCTAGACCACAGCCAGAAAGCTAATACTTGAAAGGTTCAACCCCTTCCTTTGCAAAAGGTCAGGTTTAATCCCGTATCAGGGTGTGCCCCTTCTCCAACTACTTAAACTGGAGTCTTTCCTTATTTTCCCTTTAACTTTCCAATTAATTTTTTTTAACTTTTTTAACTTTTCCAATTAATTTGTACTAAAACAAGGACCCATGCTATCCAGCAACAGTAACATCACTGTATTAGATAGGAATGGTATAGTCACATGCCTTAGGGAAACATTATTTCCTTTGCTGTAACAAAGAAGCAATGAAATGGATCAATATGTATCAAAACATATGAAAAAAGAGATCATTATCTGCCAATATAAATACATTTATAAAATAAACATTTTTCTCAGATAGTAAACTTCTGGAAGAATATTTTTTTCACATTTCAAAAGAGCACACCTTCATCTCTCCCACTATTTCCAAAGAGCAAACCTCTGTTATTCTATATTCCAAATTCACCAAAAGGAAACAGCAAACAGAATTCAGTAAGATGGATTTCCACATACTGATTGAATCCCACTAAATATAAATCTCCACAGGATTCCTAATATTAGGAAAGATTTGCAAACATGCAGTATGTTATGAAACATTGCAATCTCTCATTATTTTACCCCACGTTGGTGAGTATAGCTACTACTCTTTTTCAGGGTTGGGATAAGAAGGTGAGAAGGTGACACTTCTGACCTGTTGATATTTTCAGTTGTGTGGGCCAATGTAGACTAGAGCAATTTTCAAGTTTCTATGTTTTAAGTGTCTGGATAATGTACTTACTACAATTCTCAGCTTTTCTATTATCCCGAATCACTATTCTTTGGTTGATTGTGCTGAAGAGTGTCGTCCAATTAATGGTGTGATAATAACACAGGTTGCTGTTGTCAGTGATGTAGATATTTCCTGCACTGATTTCCTTCAAGGACTGAAACTGCAGAGAGGTAATACCTTGTTGCTTGAGGATCAGCAGGGAGAGGCCACTGGAGAAGAGAAGGGGGAAAGTGGAACGGAAGTAAATATTGTCTGGTCATCAAATGTACTCCTAAACTAAAATAAAGATGTCATATCTTACTCTAAAGAATGTTAATATAACAGAAACAGACTGAATCAATAAATCTATGCAAAGAGTAACATTTTCATATTTATTTGTGAAATGCTTTCAGTTGTGATAATAATTTGATTTCTAAAAGCAAAATGTTCATTTCTTAGGATTATGGATTTGACAGCATATGTACATCTCATTGTATTTACCAGTGAAATATCTACTCACTGATTTCTGTCATGTAGCCTAAATTATAGGTTCTTCAGTGACAAAATCCTGTACTGACTAAATAAGTATTTATTAGAGTGACTGTTTACCTCTCAAAAGTGAGACACTTATTCTATATTATGTCACAGATTTACAATATGCTTTTATTAAATAGATATAGCAGACATGGCTATAGGTAGTTAACTTTATACCTCAGGAATCAAAAAACTGTTATAGCTGAAGAACATATAAGTAAGGTTAAGACAAATTAAAAACTAATGAGAATGAAATTAATCTCCCACTCTTCAGGCTTAAACAACTTGGGAAAATTCTAAAATTTAAAGAACAACTACTCTGTGTAAGCTATCATTTCAAAGAAATTGCTGTTATTTCAACATAGTCCACATTATTGTAATTATTTTTCTATGACCTAAAGAATAAATACATTTCCCGCAATCCCATCTTTCAATCAACTAATGAACATTATTTTTCATTTTGGAGATCAAATCTCTTCTTTTCACTAATAATTTAAATATACTTTTTGTTATCTTTTAGAATATTTTTGGCTCTCTATTTTTTGTTTGTATTTTTATTACTATTTTTAATAAATAAAAATATGTGGGACTTAATGATGAATATTGAAATGTAATTTATTCTTTCAAACTTTTGCTCCCATCATAACCACCATGATTTGTTATTACAATGTCAAATTGAATAATTTATGTTTTTGACTTATTTATAGTATTTTAATGACTAGTAAAAGTTGTTTGCATGTAGCACTTAAGCATATTGTATATTTTAACTGGACTTACTTACTAAGCTCCTTTCCCTTTTACCTTTAATAAAAGTCTTACATATCTGTTTTAGATTTTAATTGTAAAATTTAATGTACTTTCTAAAAACCCTTACAATAAAATATTCAATGGTAACAATAATTTTAGATATTTTTAAGATTTAAGCAGAAACATTAAATATAAATCTCCTTATGTAAATCAGTATATATTAATTCATGTATAAAAACTTTAAACAAAATTTGAGATAAAACTTTAAAAAGTAGTGGCTAAAGACTGTTATTTATTTTTCTCACATGAATTTAAAATATTTACAGAATATTTTTAAAAATTACAAAATATTTAAAAAATTACAAAATTTTATAACAATGTCCTACAAGATCTAATTTTTCTGACCATTTATTAACCAATGCTGCATACAGAGTGGCTGTCCAATTCTTGAAACACAAACCCTGTGCAGCATGGTTCAAATGGTAGCATCCAAGACACAAATAGAGCCTCCTGGTCCAAGAGCATTTATATCCCATATGCTTGAGGTATTATTAAATCACCCTATTCTATCTTTAGTTAAAATAACAAAATCAACATAAGCTTTAATTATATGGTTCACATCATTCATTCCATACTGCAAAACACTAATATCATGTGATATGCAGTTGAAAAATCCAAATACATACTTGTATACTTTGTCATCGTTAGATGCATTTTCACTGAGCTTTCATTTAAAGGTAGAAATATTATATTTTCATAACCAGTAAATAAATAAGATTGGTTTGACTTAATGTAGACATGATTCTCCTCTTAAAATCTGGGCCGGCTGCAGGTGTAAACATTTATACCTACCTGTAGAGTACTCTCCCACCAATGGTCACCAGGTTAGAGAAAACACTGAAGTCAGTCATATTTGGAGGCCATGATTGTATGTTCAAGAAACCTAGAGTGATATAGGGATAGCACAACTAAATAAGATCACAATGGTCTTAGAAATAATATTATTTATTCTTGAATGTGATGAAAATACATTGAAAGATGTGACAGGAAAGTAAAAAGCATTGAACATTTCTATTTTTAAAGCATTCTATGGCATATTTATTCTTCCAGTATTGAATGCCTTATCCCAAGTTCCTGGAGTAAATAATAAATAACTGATATCAAAAGTATAGCACCAAGAATCCTTCTTTCTCAGACATATGAAATTATAAAACTATATATTAAAAATTTTAAATGACTCAATTTATTCTAATGAATGATAAAAATGCAGTTTAAAGAGAAAATATCATTTCTCTGAAATCCTTTATCATTTTATTTGTTTTTTTATGACATCAGTATTTGCTTTGCCTTTTATGTAGTCTTCCTCATTAGATTTTACATTGTTCAATGGTAAATCCATGTCTGATTCATTTCTATGGGTGTAACAACGCATATTACTACAGTCTTGAAGATAATCGGACCTCAAAAAATATGCGCTAAAAGAATGCTATGTTACTCCTTAGAAAATCAATGGAAAAATTTTGGTTTAAAGATCATAGATTATTTGTTAAATACTTATTAAAACAGTAATGACATAACTCCAAAGATACTTATTTTTATAATTCAATGGTCTTTCAAAATATCCACAAAAGCTAAGAAGCAAGACACCTATTGCTCATAATGATATGTTTATACAAATTAGAATTTGCTTTGAAAATGAGTTGCTGATACCAATAGTATTTAACATTTTTAGGAAAACAGTAAACTCACAAATTATATAGCACAAAGTTTGCACTTTAAAAAGTACCCGTTATGGTCTGGCGATTTAGTTTAGTGGTTTTGGCGCCTGCTGCGCAAGCGCAAGGACTCAAGTTCGATCCTCGGTACCAAAAAAATAAAAAAATAAAAAGTACCTGTTATCTCTCTGACTGTCCGAAAGACATTCAGTTTTTCTGGGTCAATAGCTTCAATTGCATTGTAAGGATCCCTAGAAAGTGAAGAAAATATTCAGCCAAAGTTTAAAATATGAGAAAAAAAAGACAGTATTTACTTCGTTCAAACTGAATTTTAATTTAGAGTGGGAGGGTTAACAATGTGTTGTCCAATCTTTTCAAGCAACATTTGGAGAGGGATTAATATATATTTTTAGAATTTTGATGACACAGAACATAAGTTCTTTTTTTTTTTTGGTACCGGGGATGAAACTCGGGATCTTGCGCTTGCGAGGCAGGCGGTGGAACCACTGAGCTAAATTCCGGCCCCTGAACATAAGTTCTCTATCAAAAGTTATTCTAAATTGGGGCCGGGGATTTAGCTAAGTGGTTTTGCCGCCTGCTGCGCAAGTGGAAGGACCCGAGTTCTATTCCCGGTACCAAAAAAAAAAAAAAAGTTATTCTAAATCTGTGGGAAAAGTCCTGTTTCTATCATCCTGACCCCCCCCCCCCCCCAAAAATGAAGATAGCAAGTCCATGAATGGGCCATTTTATTTTGTTTGACTTTTTAAGGTTTACCCTTAATCGGGAAGAATATGGCCTGGAAATAAATAATATCATGCTGAGAACAATTGGTTTTTGGGCTCTCCTCAAAGGAGTATAAATTGCTAGTAGCACTTGTAACTCATCCATAGGACAGAAAGAAATACAGGTAATATCTTTTTATTTTTTATGTCTGCATTTGTGAATTTGAATACTATTGTATGAATGTTACTCTTCATATGAATTATTTAGAATAATTTGGTTACTCTCTGATTTATTTATACTCATCAATATAACACAGGAAATATTTGCTTCCATTTAAATGAATTAAATGCTTGAAAAAAAGTACAACAAATTTTGTAAGATTCAAAAGATATAAATTTTGAAGATTTTCCAAATTTCATCTCCCAAAGCATAAACATAAGTTATAATAAATTTATTGATATGCAGATACCTGAAAATGAACAAAAATTGCTTTTTTTTGTACTAGGTATTGAACCCAGGGCCTTCACACTGAGGCATACACCCAGCCCTTTTCTTCCTTTTTTCTTTTTTGAGACAGGGTCTTGCTAAGTCACTTAGTTGATGAAGCTGGGCTGGCACTTGCAATCCTCCTGCTTGTCTCCCAGAGTGCTGGGATTATAGACATATGTTACCATGCCCAGCTATGTTGTCTTTTAAAATGAAATATATACTTTTTTTTTCATTTTTTTAATCTTAAGAAAACACTTTTCCAATAAAAATTGATAATGCAATATAATCACATACTTGAATATTAGGCCAAACATAAACATAATATCTAAAGCTCCTTGGTATATAAACTATTATTTTAAGAAGTACATAATACTTTTTAAAAGTTTTATTACATTAGAAGACTTTCAGGGGTAATGTCAGAGTTCACATTAATATATGCCTTTTATATACAGATAAAATTCTCATTGACTACATTTCCAATAGAGATTAAGCCTTCTAAAAACAATGAAGGTAGGTATTTTTAGGAGTATGTATCTAGCTGTAGCAATTAAATGAGTTTTACTCTTCCTATGGACATGTATTCTTTACCAGTCTATGAGAAACTTCTTTTGGTATGGGAAATAAAGACTAGACCAGTGAGCCCTGGGATACAGTCTTAATAGGGCTATCAGTCAAGGTGGTCCATAATCCCTGCCAAACTGATAGGTACACAGTTTATCTCCTGGGAATTTCATCAATCTCCTGGCATTTTAAAAAAAATCTCAGCATGACAATCTTGAAAAGACTATTAGTTAATAACTAGAACCACCTGATACTGACATTCTGGACTTAGTTCATCAACATATTCTATACCATGAACTATCTGACATCATAAAAATTGCTTGATTATTGTTTCAAACTAGGAAGTGGATTCAATGCAATGTACTGTGAGTTTAACATGGAGTTCAAGGTGAAGTTTAACATTAAAAACTAGATATTGGTGAGAGTGCAAAATCTCTGTAACTCACACATAGACCATTGATCAGAAATTTTTTCAATGTTAAATTAATATCTCTTAAAAGGTTAAAGTCTAAATTAAATGTTCTAGCTAATTTACTGTATTTATATGTAAATATATATGTAAATATATATGAAATGCACAACTATGCTTTTGGTGACTATGAAGAAGACTACATAGGAAAGCTCTTATTTTAATATCATGTTTTAATATCCAAAAAGTTTTGTATGCAGAAGCATACAAAGGTTCTACAGGAGGAAAATGAGCTTTTGACAGTTGTTTGTTGATGAAAGCAGTGTGTAGAACACTCTGATCATATAATCAAATATCCAGGATTTATTGAAAAACACTCAACATTCAGGGCAAGCACACAATAATGGGGTCAAAACAAACATTTACTATAATGGTTCCAAGTTGCCAGAATAAAATGAATTCAGGACTTTTAGCATAAAGCCCAATGGACCACAGAAATTTTATATACTTAATTTTAGGGATTAAGGACTCTCATAAAATAAGTTGACAGAATTCCACTTACTAACTTCTAAGTACCTCTTGGTAGTTTCATCCTACTGCCACTTGAAATCCACAATAATTTAAAAATTGAGAACTTTCTTACCTAAGTTCAGAGCTATGCACAAGAACATTATGTCTACCATATCACTGTGTTTAGTGATCCAAAATCCTCAGGACACATGGAAAGAAACATATTTTCCAAATTTCACTCACATCACTTTATTTGATCAGCAAACCTATTATCTTTTTTCGACTGGCCATCATCATTTCAGTCTATCATGTAAACTTCTCCCCAGTGACTCACAGGGACATAGCATCAGCATGTATACTTAGGGAGTATTATGTCACTTAGAACAATCACAAGAATGGTGTCAAACATGACAAAACATGAAGGAGGAATATTCCTGTAACTCTAAACAATAAGCTTTTCCTGAGGTTTCTATTTTAAATAAAAAAGTGATTACTTTTTTCAGTTTCTGCCAATGATTCTGCTGTACTGTAAACTTTCATGTCAGTTTTTTTAGCCTGTTCATACATTGAAATTTTGCCTAACAAAATAGCAGTAATTTTCTGCAGAACCTTGTTTCTGAAAAGCATATCATTTAGTTATGATATTTTTACCTTTTCATTATTTTAAGAAATTATCTCAGCTATTTTAATAAATTATATAACCTTATTTTTTTTGGAATATAACCTTATTAAAAACTGGGTAGTAATGCATTGAGGGTAATGGCATTTAAATGACATAAAACATTTATTTACTAGAAGTTTTCTGTTTATAATAACTGATGTTATTCTCTTTTAAAAACTCTATATCTCTGACTCTTAATCTGTACACATACATACATCTACATACCTTTATGTATGTATGTATGTACCATCAACATACCTTTATATATACAAACATGTGTGTGTGTGTGTGTGTGTGTGTGTGTGTATATATATATATATATATATATGGCATCTTAGGTTTACAAAATTAACTTTATGGTCATACTTTCCTTAGGAAAAATCTTCAGAATATATGTCTCATGCTGTCATTGAGACTAAGAGTGCTATATCATATTCCACAATATATTTGTCCTAAAAATGCCATATATGTTATGCTTGAGACACAGTAACATCTATTAGATGTTACTGTATCTCAAGTAACATCTATTATAACATCAAATATTCCAGATTTAAGTGCCATGATTAGGGACAAATAATTATCTAAATTAAGAAATGGGATTTATATTAAAGAAAATTTTGCCTTTATATTATTTTCAACATACTCTATAAAAGGCTATTAAGTCTATAAAATATTTGTTACACAATTTTCTCAACTATAATTAGACATAGTTACTGAGATTTTTCTTTCACACTGATTTTCCTCCTGCTTAGATTTTATTTTTCTCATCTCTCTCTCTCTCTCTCTCTCTCTCTCACTCACTGTCTCTTTTACATTCCTCCCTTTTTCTTACACCATTTATTAACATTTTAAATCACATCATGTATTGGAATGAGCAATTGATAATTTTTTTTGGTTTAGTTTTAATATCAAAACAATCAGAGGGAAGATTAACCCATATCTCAGTTTTAGTTTGCAACAAACTGTTTCATGTGACAGGGCAGCCACCAACTAACTCAAACTGCCCATTATGGAGCTGCAAATCCAACTCCACTTTGCCCTCTATCAAGTTATCCACAAAGAAAATCTGTCTTGTATGTTCTGTTTATTAAGATAAACTTCATTTATTTTTCTATTTCTGATCTATATGAGCTGATTTTCTATAAGTCATTTTTCATCTGAGTGAATTAGCAAGATCATTCTTAGAATTCTAGCTTAGTCTAATATTTCATAATATCTTTCTCATAAGCTTAAAAATGCACACTTCCAACTGCACAATATATTTTTATCCCATGAAGTAACTGCTTCTGTTTGTTGTGCATTTATTTATTAATCATTCTCCCCCTCTATGAGCCATAGGCCATAGGTGGAGACTGTATAAAATCATTTTATAATTATTATAAATCCAAATTTTAAAAAATACATTATATGATGCACCAAGACTAAAATAAATATAGTATTGTGAACTTCACTACATTGGGTCTTTTTCAAGCCTGTTTTATCCATAAGAACTTTAAGTATTAGCCGGTTGCTTTCCATAATCCTTCTACTCTCACGAAATTTTTGTAGAAGTTCTCCACAGAGGCAGTGCCATCCTACTGAAGGGCGCTTTGGCATTTGAAGAGTGTTTCAGTGTTATTATAAGTCGGGGATACTGTAAGCTTTTAGTAGCAATCCAAGGTGAAGGTTGTTAAATGGCTTTTACAAAGAAGGATTTCTTTTCATCTCATACAGCCTTAAAATGTTCCATCAGATATTTAGGAATTCGTATGTGCAAATTTCATGTCTAGTCATACTTTGTTATTCCCTAGTGACGTTGCCCTCATTTCAATGGAAGTTATTTACTTCCTCTCTTTGATATGTTTCAATATGTCTGGTTGGTTATTTTCATTCTGTGGTCAGCTTTTTATTTCCCTGCACTTCTTACACAGAATGTCTTCTAATCTTATTTCTCATAAATCTAGGTTTTTATTGTAAGTTGAAGTTGAGGATGTTCCTGTCAATACCTATTTTACTATATATGTGCTTTATTTTGCTTATTGTTAAATTATAGCTAGAGAATTTTAATGATTTTTTTAAAATTATGTATATTGTAGGCTGTATTCTTTATAGATTTTACTTTAGAACTGAATAAGTGTCGAATGCTTAAGGTATAAAGAGGGATGTTGGGGCAGATAGCAATGAAAACCATTTATCTCATGTAATTCAGGAGAATATGACTTCAAATCATTCCCCACACTGAGGGTCTTGAAGCCACTGAATTTATTATTTTCAAGTGGAAACAAGTAATTAGGGTCATGTAGATATGTTTTATTTTTTATCTCTGAGAAGAAATTATTAACATATGATCTTTCATACATGGTGACATTTGTTTTTAAAAAATAATTAAAATGTCTTTATTAAATGTCATATACTCATTCAATTTTAAAGATGCTCCAAAATGTTAACCCAGGTCTTTTGTCTAGTGGGGGAAAAAAGACAAAGACAGCAATGCAAATGGATTCAGAGAGCAGTAAGGACTAAGGTATAGTCTACTGAGTAGACCCCATCTAAAACTGGGTAGTGCTACCCATCTCCAACAGGTTAGTGCTATGTAAGGATGTGGCTGAGGGTTTCCAAGGCTACATTTTTTTAAAGCCAATTCAAAAATCTTTTAAAACATTTGCTTGGACCAATTATAACAAATTGAGCAGAAAGTACATATATGTGACTATAGTATCTGACACGGGACCACATTAAAAGCTACATTTTAAAGCAAAGAGATATTTTATGCAGTAGCACAATTTATTTGAATAAAAAGAAATATTTTATGCTGTTGTTCTTGCTGCTCTTATTTGGATATATTTATTCCTAATGTGTTCAATTATTTTGCTTCTAGAAATGATGTGATGTATGTTCAGAGTAAGAGTTTGAGATGAAATATGAGAGTGACATTCATTATCTGTAGCCTGTAGTGCTAATATTTAGAGACTAAGTAGTAATGTAGACAAATAGATAAGATTTAAAGTAAAAATATTGACATTTTTATTACAATCCAAAGAATAAAATTTGATTGTCTTCCCAGTTAAAATCAGCAGGTGCTTCTGTAATGAAGGAGCCCAGAGAATGTGACAATTTTTATCACCAAAATGAAATGCACTTAATAGATCTCCTACAGTAGTACTAACTTCTCAAATTAAGAAAAACAATCTCTGAAAACAAAGAATTTCTGCAAGAAGCTCAGGAGAAATTCAACTCTGCTTTATTTCAGATTATTTGATTTGCTTTATATGAGTTTTCTGACAGAATATTAATTCATGTTGCCTCAATATATTCAGTTGAAAACCTGAATAAAGTCCCCCAATGTTATCCATTAATATTATTACTTAGATATTGAAAACTATGCATTTGAGAACGTTCTATAAATACATTGTAACTTAAATACAAATTTGTATTTTTGAACCTCAGTAGTCACTAAACTCAAAATGCAGATTATCCCAGAACTCCAGTATACCATCCCCGCTGGTCATCTGACAATTGCTTATGCTGGCAAAGAACATGAACGTTAGATAAAATCCCCCTGGGTCAAGAAGAACCAAACTGACATAGCTAAGAAATTTCTTCAGCTTTGTCTATGTTTATAAAAGAATCCTGCACAAGAGCTAAATACCAACCCGTGAATACCAGTGACAAGGAAGATCAGATTCCCATTGATCTTTGTGCAGTTGATGAACTTGTCGATGTTACTGGAGTCCACAGTCTGAGCTGACATCAGTGATCCTGTGCCAATGCCATCACAAGCTACAAAAAACAAGACTTACAGTCAAGGGGCTGGAAAACAGACCTTTGGCCAACAAATCAATCATTACATTCTCATTACTAAATAACAATATTTTATCACTAAATAAAAACAATTACAATTTTTCACTGAAAAATAAAATGGCTAATTGATTCATTATGTACTACTAGGCCTACTTTAAAACATTGGCCCTGCATTACAATCCAGTGACCACAGCTCATTGTAGAACTATAGTTTGTAACAAGAACCAGTACATACTCGTAACAGATGTAGAACTAAGACAGAACTATTATCAACGATACTTTTTCTTATTAGGTAAAAATATCTATTTTCTAATCCATTGTAAAATATTATTTTTAATGTTTTTAAAATGTTGATCACACCAGTAAAATTATTTCCTTGTCTACTAATTAGAAACTGTAATTTTAAAAACACAAGTCCAATGAAGAATATATATTAAACAAAGAGGACTGATAGTATGAACTATTACCAACATCCAGGGCCATTCAAATATTTATGCTTAAATTTTAAAAATACCTATGCTTTCTGAATCTATACTTTAAAAATTGTGTGTGTGTATGAAATATACAGAAAGAGGGAAGGAAGAAGAATGAGGGAGAGAGGGAGCCATAGTGGGAGAGAGAAAGAAAGAGAGAAACAGAATGATGGAGAGAGAGAAACACACACACAGAGGATATAGTCTAAAAGTTAATGTGAAGTTTGCCCTTTTCTAAGGCACTCCCTACTACTTTGAAAAGCTTAATAGCATTTAGAAGATCTGAGCTGTACTTTGGCTCTGCTTAATTTAAGTTTCACTCTAGTGAGGAATTTGAGCATTCATGGTTGGAAGGGGTTTTCTTCCTCCACTAAAATTCTACAACATGAATTATCTGCAACATTTGTTTAACACTTATAATAAATTTGCTTGTCATTTCATATAACTTCAAAATATTTTTAAGATGTGGAGACTAAATATCATGTTGCATGCCCCTTTGCTTTCCTGTTGACAATTGGCAGATCATTTCCTGTACCATAAGAACCAATGAATATGTGTCATGATAATAAAGTAAGCACATAAATCCTTGTTTTGGGCAAAACTTTGAATATTTGTTATGGGTAAAGCAAGATGCAATTTTATTTCTGTATTCCTGTCAAAGTTAACTTGGAGTTTTATCTAGACTCCTTTGTTCATATAATTCAAAACCAATAATATACAGTTAGCTGATACTTTAGGGAATTGTCCAAAGTCACAGAAAGTGTGTGTGAGTGTGCGTGTGTGTATCACTGTGGTTTATAATGTGAGCTTAATTTGATTGGTCTATTACAAAGTAAATTAAAAACATTTATATATATATATATATATATGTATATATACATATCTGCTCTAACCAAAATTCTTGTACACTAAACTATTACTTACCTTTTGGGCAGATATCAGTGCAAGGTTTACACATCTTAATCCCATTTTCTTCTACTTCCATCTTGGAACTAGGGCAGGCACGTACACATGAACTGGAATCTACCACAAAGTTATCTAATTTTTTTTAAAAAGGTAAAGTAAGAAATAATGTTAATGTTCAGTGATCAAGTTTAAAACAGCGTATTTTAGGGTTTGAAAATGATTAACAACACTGATGGTGTACATGTGTCTCTCCCCAAAATGATTCTTTGTTTAAATATCTGCAACTAAAATAGCATTTCCAAGAATTCACATTCAAATCTGAGAGCACTGTGTGTTAAAAACCACTAGTACTTGCTTGACTACTGCTCCACAGCCTGAATTGCCCCCAAGATAGAGTGGATTTCTTTTATAGACTCAGGAAACTAAATGACATTTAGTTTGTGTTTCTCAATAGTTCCACTTCATTTCATGTCATGATACAAGTTTGAAGTCTAAAAATACTTCAAGTTCATGAAGCATAAATGAAGCTTAAGTTAAACTGCCTTGGATCCAGCGAGTGTACTTCAAATCCAGGAAGAAATGTTTAAAATGTGTTCTGTTTCAATGAAGTGCCATAGAAGCTTTTTCCTATTTTTATATGAAGAAACAAAGTGAAATTGAAAGGTATACTTTACAAAAGGTATTCCGAGCAGACAAGGAGCATCTTATTACTCAAACTTTGGTAAAATGTTTAGGAGACTAGTGATCTGAGTTGAAGGGTGCCCACAGCAGGAAACACATAATGTGTAGGCAATTCTTCCACTCGGGTCATGAAACCCAAGACATTCTATGATATTGGAAGAATCTTTGGTAGGAGTATATACCATTTGGAGTGATGCCAAGTGCCAACTGGAAAAACAATAGAGACCTTTAGGTTTCCAGAGCAAAGCCATACCAACTGTAGCATAGGATTGTATACCACTTAATAAAAAGCTCTTGCTTGACATGTTTCTGGGTCCTGGTAGAGTTGGAGCACCTAACCACAGGTCAGTGATTGAATGTGGGGCTAGAAGAACCCATTATAAACAAGGTTTTGCTTGAATCATGATTTTATAACATTGGACAGCAACAGCAAACCATTGTGAAACTGAAGCACTTCATTTGAGATTGGACATGAACGGGGGAAGAAAAGGTAGGCACGGGTGAACTGTGCTGGCACTGTCACTCAGCTCCTACCCCAGGCTCTACGGAGACTACATGACCAGCTATGCTTAGTATGTGGGCGCAAGCTAAAAATGGATGGCAGCTTCCTTCCAGCCTCCATTAGGAATGGACTTGAAAGGCACAGGCATGATAAAATCCTACAAAAGGGCATAGTTCTGCATAATGTAACCTGTTCACTCACTTTATGTGGAGAAAGAAGTGGCCTTCATTTAGAATATATATGTACTCATGAGCAGTGGCTTGTTCTGGTAGAAAAAAAAAACACTGAAAAATCTGGGAATATAGCAAGCCTGGAGTAGAGGGATATGAAGGAAACCATGGTAGTAAGCACAAAGTGTTAAGCATTTTGAATCACAAGTTATCCACCAAGAGTATCCACCGTAAGAGACCCTTTGCTGAGATAGCATCAAATGCCAATCCTGCTTCCTTGCCTTCTTCCACAAGTATGGAATCCTACAACCCTTGCTAATTACCTAATATCTGTTCCAGGGGAACCCAAACTACTACAAGTGCAGACACAATATACTGAGTAGCCATCTTTTCTGCAAGGTCTTGGCAATATTGCATAATTAAACACTTCCGTATTTCTACAGCAATTTATGCCAAATAGAAAAAGATTTTGAGTAGTCTATGTCAATTAAGTTCAGGATATGAAAACCAGTCAAATTAATTTCTACAATATATGTTATTTAGAATTTTTATGTTTCAGAATTTGGGATTTGGGATTTGGGATTGTAGACCTGTATTTAGAAAATAAATGTCCTTGTTTTCCTAAGCCAGCTCTGGCTTGCTAAACTAACCCCTTCAAGCAAGGTACCACAGAGATTTGAATCTGACATAAGTCAGTGCCACAGTTCTTAAATTAATTTGTAATCTTATATGCTAATATTTCTATAGTATATATGTATAAATTGTAATTATATATCATATATTAACTCAGTGAAGAAGTTTGTAAGTTATCATATCTATATTCTGTAGATTTTTAAGTCTTTATTTAAAAAAGCATGTGAAAAACGTGGTTTTATTATATTTTATTTTATTGCCTTTCCATTAAGTAAAACATTGAGGAAAGACTCTTTGGCCACTTGATCAAAGGAATTGACTCAAGCAAATCATGTATTACACTGAATACTTGAGTTATGCGCATCACTTTGAATCCCCAGGGTGAGTTTTCAGTTTGCAAAAGATCCCTTAACACATTCTTTTTATTTGTTGTTTTTATTTAAGATTGGATTTGATATTAAAATTGTAATAATATATATTCTAGGGTAAATAATCAGTAACAAATTTAGGAAGAAATTTATTCTTATTAGAAGTGGACTCTATTACATTGCATGTAGCCACTTTTTTGACTTAATTAATCTTTCTGAGAAAGAGCACAATCTGCAAAGAAACTGAGGTATGGTAAAAATAACAAAATTTTAATGTTAACTCTTTATCCTTAAACATGTTGCTTCTTTGTTATGAATTTTAAACCAATCATTTCAATATCTTTTAACCTTAATTTCCTTATTTGTGAAATGGGAATGATATTACCCACACCCAAAGTAATTTAATATACTGTTCAAATTTCAAATTCAAATTGATTTACATGACATTCATTTTCAAATAATTTTCTAATTAATGTGGCTATCCTTGTCCTGTCACTTACGTGGACATTTCTTGACACAGAATGCTCCATATGTGTACTTGGCATTGAAGTTGTGCTCCAGCTGAAAGGTGGTTGGATTGTAGACAAAGGTCTGGGGACACTGAGTGACACAAGCTCCGCTGTCATTGAAATTCATGCAGGCCTGCAAAATAGCAAATATAGTATTTTTTGTACACATACTTGCATAACATTTGTTAATGAAACACTACTGCAATAGTTTCTTGAGAAGTTTGTGTTTTTAGTATATAATAATTATATAAATGCTACAGAATTTGCTAACCCTAAATTCATTTTTGTTTCAAAACTCACAAAAAATTTTGAACATCAGTAAATGTAAATCTAGGGTTAGTGATGTTCAAATTGCTTAGTATATATACAGTAATTTCTAAACTGATGATTCATTTAATTCCTAAAGCTGGCTGAATTATTTAAGCTCAAAATTAGCATCCAAATCATTTATGTTTCAATGTTTTGTATTAAAGTCAACTAACTCCTTAATACAACATGTTAGACTTTTTATTTTTTCTTGAGCTGGTGTTCAAAGAGTTCAGTGCCTTAAATGACATGTTAAGTACAAAGATTACCACTGTATAGTGAAAAAATATTGGAATGGTTGTTTAACTGTAATTAAGAAAAGCCTCTGTTGAGTGACTAGCCTAGTATAAATGCGATACCATTTTTTCCATGGTCTTGTTGTAATGGCACGTAATTTGGTAAAGCCATTACCTTCAAGTAAAACAGCTCATTTCTGTTTGCATATATTTGTTTTGGGAACACAATTTATTAATATTTTCAAACTCATTTGAGAAGAATTAAAAACTATTTTACCATCTGAGATTAGTTATTTGATATTACAAGAAAAAAATATATAAGTACATATAGGGATCTGATTAACAATAGTATGGGTGAAACAATTCTTTCAATTAAGAAATTAAACTTCACAGAAATAATTTAGACCTTGGAAGGTAACCTTCTGTAAACTCAAGCTTTTCTATATTTCATCACAAATCATCATATGGTTATTAATAAGGATTAATTTATTCTGTTTCCTCAAAACACTTGCTTCATCAATTGTTGTTTAAGCGAGCACTTTATCACAAATATGACAATTCCCTGATGATGGTCTACTAGAAGCATAATCAGAATGAGACTCACTGATGATACATTATTCACTAAGATGACACTTTCTAGGAAGAATCTATTAAAAACCAATCTAGAAATTTCAAGAAGTTTTAATTTATGGCTAGGAAACTTCATGTGTCCTTATAATTGCTTTGCTAATATACTTTATGCAATGTTGTGCATGGATTGCTTGGGAACAAAGGAACACAAGCCAGAAGAAGAAAACAAATTTACCTTTGAGACAGCATCCGAGCACAATGTAACTTATATATGAAGGATTCAGTCTGGCATTTATGAACCTTCTGTACTAAATTCCAAAGTAGAATCACAGAAATAATGAAATGAGTATTCTGAAGCTCTCTTGCCCTCTGCTTACCATAATATAACAATGAAACTTCTAAGTGAGAGTTTTTGCTATCCTTGTTTATTGTTGTTATTGTTTTGGAATCTTTAATGCAACACCTGCAGGGTTAAGTATCTTACAAATCAAACTTCCATCCTCTCTTGTCTGTGGTGATAGACAAGCAAAAGCTTCTCAATTCATGAATTGCTGAGTCTCTTCCTCGGATTTTTAACTTCTTAATGTGCTTTTCTTCTTTCTCCTAATTCCCCTTCTGCAATACATATTTTTATTTCACTATAAAATTAAATTACAATAAACAAATTAAGTTTTTACAATACTAACAAATAATGAAATTACTATCTATAGCAGAAGAGCTTTAATTTTTATTTTGCTCATTAAAATTGTCATTTTTTAAAATGTTCAATTCTACCATGTATGTTATTTAATGGATAGTTGTGAAGAGTGAAAAAGAAAATATATTTTTGTGTTTATTTAACAATACAATTTCTTAGTTTTACTATTTTAAGCTTAAATATCCTTGTATGGATGCCAAAGCATATATCAAGGAAATGATATAAAAAGGTAATTAAAAATGGTCTCCAATAAGCTATAAATGTTAATTTTAAGGAAGTAAAAGTGTCTTTTTCTAAAATAAAAATCAACAGATTAGCATGTAAATTATTTTAAGTGTACATTTATAAATTTTATTTTGGAAATTAATATTAGGTTGTTAATGCAAGTTAAATTTCTAAATTTATCTACTAAATCATACACTTTATACTCCAAACATAAAATGCAATTACTCTTTCACTGGACTTGATGGTGCAAAAACATACACATGTAAATCACTGCATTTGTGGAAAGGATACTATTATAATAATTTTAAAACAATCTTAAAATTTCCTCCTTCATATTGGTCAATCTATTTTTTTTTTTTTGTACCGGGGATCGAACTCAGGTCCTTGTGCTTGCGGGGCAGGCGGCAGAACCACTGAGCTAAATCCGCAGCCCAATTAATCTCATTTTTAATACCAATTATACAAAAAGCCAGAATTCATTTAGTAGAACAGAAAAATTCTAGCTAATCAACAGCCAAGACAGTGAGAGAATGACTTTTAGGATGGTAGAAGGTAAGCTGAAAAAAACTAAACTTGATCATAGCTGAGGGAGGCAGAGAGAAGGTAGGAATGCTTGACCATTTAACATAAATGTTAGAGGTGAGATCCCTGAGACAAAAGGCAAGAAAAAAGAGTGACAGGGAGAGGGAGGACTCCTGACGTACAAAACAGTCTGTGTCCTTAGGTCCAGAGCAGCCTCCAGCGCATTCCCGATGGCAACAGTCGCTGACATAGGGTCCATAGCATCTCCCATCGCACTGCTCTGCACACACTGTCCTCGTCACTGCAAAAGACAGAGATGGATTCTCTATTAAAGTCAGCCACCAACAGGAGCTCCTGTTAATTTGGAGCAGCTGAGAAAACTTGAGTTCTGGAGTAATGATTTACTCAACCCAGGATTGATTCAAACCAGCAAATATTTATTTCATATATGGAGTTTCAATTTAGGTCAGAATTACTGTACAAAAAAACTTGAAAATTCACATATATAAGATATATTTAGCTGGGGATTTAGCTCAGTGGTTCTGCTGTCTGCCTCACAAGCACAAGGTCCAGAGTTCGATCCCCAGTACCAAAAAAAAAAGGATATATTTATCTTTATTTTCTTTCTTGTTTCAGCAAATAAATGTAGTGCTTTTCAAAAATCATGCAACTTCACTAGAAAGGATCAAATTTGAAGTCAGTGAATAAGGCATTTGTCAGATTGAGCGAAGACAGAATCCCCAATGCAATCATTTCACACAATGTACACAATAAGGTTCTATGAGGGAAGGTGCCATCCAAATGAGTTTAAGACTTTAGCAGTCCATGGAAAAGGGAAACATATTTAGTCATGTAATATTTTATATGAGGAAGAGAAAATAGGAAGGCAGGGAGGGAGCGAGAGAAGGAGGGAGGGAGGAAGGAAGAAGGTAGGAAGAAGGGAAGTATGGAAAGGAAGGAGGAAGGAAGCAAAGAGGTAAGAAAAAAGGGAAGAAGACAGAAAAGGAGGGAGGGAGAAAGAAGGGAGCAGGGGAAGAGAGGAGAGAGAAAGGAGGGAGGGAGGAGGGAATGAAGGGAAGGAGAGGGAAGGCAGGAAGGGAGCAAGTAAGAAGGAAAGAAAGAAGGAAAGGAGAAGTTAGAAAGGAAAGAAGAAAGGAAGAGGAAAGGAGAAAGGAACAGAAAAAGATGAGGGAAAGATATTGAGACTAAACAATAAAAAAGTGTCATTTATCTTTTCTTATCCACCCATCCAAACTGAGAACATCACAACACAGAATACTTGAGTAAAACCAATGCACACATTTTTAGAAATCAGAGACATACCTATGCTTATCTCACTTACTCCAGGGATATTTTAAGGTATTTTTAAGTGTGGATTTTACAGAGTACATCAAAATATCACCTTGCGTCTTCTGTATTCCTACTCCTGCCAGGCTTCTTTCTACCTCCTGCCAGGCCTTTGAGATTAGTTCCTTCAAGGTTCTTTCACTGTCATTCTCTCAAAGCCCTACTTCTTAAGCATTAATATAACCCAACTTGACAATTTTGACCTGTGGACTTGTTCCTGGATAAAATCATTTATCCACTCTTCACATCCTGTCTATGGATTTTTGGCATAGTCATTCATTGTACAGAGGACTTTCTGATCCAAAACTGAATTATCTGTGCAGCTACAGGTTATATTTTCAGTTATTTGTACAAGTCCCCATTTAGATATCCAAAGTTTACAAAATGGAATGCAACATACTCTTCTGCTTCCACTGCTGAGTTTATTTCTTTTCTGTCTTTCCTATATCAATTAATGAAAGTACTATCTATCTAGTAGCTAAGTGAGAAATTTGGGATGCATTTTCTATACCTCATTTTCCCTCACTATCACTTCTGATACCTAAGAAAACTGTCAGATGCTAGCAATTCTATCTCATAAATAATCCTCCTTATTTCCTCTCTACATATACTCTAGCTACATTCAGATTTTATCTCTAAATCATTACATAGCCTTCAAAAAGTTTTCTTAGATCCCACTTTTTTTCCTTCTAGTCAATCCTCCATGGCTTGGAAAGCCATGGCTTGAAAATATAAGCTAATGTCCATAAATCAATGGTGATCCACAGCATGAACACTGTTCATCTCCGTGCTGAAGAATTAAATCTTCAGGAAGGAATGAGTCCCTGGTAAAGTGACAACCATTTCTGCCTCTAGTGGCTTCTCTCAGTACTCTCTGTGTGCCATGCAGGAACAGAGCTCTCAGTTCCTGATACCTTGTTTGGTGAGGTTGTGATCCTCACTGCCTAGCTGCCAGGTATTTCTTCCTGTTAAAGCCCTTTCTGTCTTCTTTCTCTAGCAGATACTTGCTCTGAACCCTTTCTTTGCAAGCTGAACCATTCTGCCATTTTTGCTTCCAAACAAGAAAAGATAAAATTAATGCAGCAGTCTGTGTGGTTTGAAGGCCTATGCAGAAATCCAAAGTCCACCATGTAATACAAACAATTTATTTGACCACTCTGTATCTCAGGTCAATTATTTTAAGTTGTGCTTAGTGTAAGTACCTATCTAACAGGACTGAAGATAAGTAGAAATACAAATAAAAAGTGTTTAATTGAGTTCCTGTTAATAGTGTTCTCCAACTGTTAGATACTGTACTTATCATACTTACCATACTAGATTGTACTTGGTTTTTTTCTGTTTGTCCCCACCCCATACACTATACTATGAATTTACTGAAGTTTATTATCTCATTGAAGTTTTTATCCTATGGGGCCAGTGTAGATTTCAGTACATAGTTCACAAAAAGAAATATATATTTTAAGTGAATTGATAAGCCATAAATTGTCAACTTGAAGACAGTGGTGAGTGCTTAGCACACTTAGAAGAGAGATAAAGGATGTAGACTTAAACAGTAGTGCTTGGAGAAATGTAAAATACCAAAAAATAGAGCCTAGCAAAATGCAAATGACTTGGGATTATTACTGGTATCTATTATCAGATTTAGAAACTCCTTAATTTTTTCTGTTGATAATTTCATCATGGAATATTTTACTTAGTTCTTTTCCCATTGATTACGATAATAATATTCATAAATTACTCAATAACATTAAAACAGAAAATACATCCTTCTGGGCTGGGGATTTAGCTAAGTGGTTCTGCCGCCTGCCTGGAAAGCACAAGGGCCTGAGTTTGATCCCTGGTACCAAAAAAAAGAAAGAAAATACATCCTTCCACTGGACAAGATCGTGTCATTCCCTATGTACATAGCATATTAGTACAAAAAACAGAGTTAAAACTAAAATAGCACTTGGGCTTTCCCTCTGTCATTTTGTGTGTGAAAATAAAGTCAAATGATTAATTCTTATCATAAGCTTGGAGATTCTGAAAAATCAGGTAGTTAGATCTGTATTTGTGAGAGTGTATTTTGTTTTCATATTTTAACATATGTTTAGTTATGAAATAAGTAATTTCCTCTCTAATTCTTCTGTTACAAAATTCTACGATCACCTTACCCACCTTATCCAATTTAATTGTATTTTCTCAACTCTTACCTCAGCAGTCTACCGCTATTAATATCAAATCTTTCCCAAACAACTGGCTCCTTCAGACATTTCTCTTCTTTAGTCTCCTCTTTCCCTGTCTTTTTTTTGCTTTCCCCTCTCCTTCCTTCCTTCCCTTCTTTTCCGCATATTTTCTCCATCGTGTATTTTTGTTATAACACTGATAACCATCTAACATACTTTTCAGTTTATTTATTAATTTATTTTGTTTGGTGGAATATTCTAATGTCAAGAATTTAATTTTTATTTTTTCATGGTGTTATTACATGTGCTATATTCTCTAATTGTAACTATTCATTAACTGTTCACCGTCATGCATTATATTTATGTGGTTGTTTCTATCTTTTTAGCAAGTGGCAGATTTATTTAGATATTCTAATTAGTAACAAAATATATAAACCAAACACTTCTGTAGACAGTTTTGTAAAAAATAGATTCAAACATAATTTTTATTTTTCTGATAAAATAAAGCTCTTTTGATGTACCAAGAGTCACTAATTAAAAGAGCAGACATATGTTAAATAAGCAAATTACTACATTTGAAATGAGTGTCATCACAGGGCAGTCTATTCATATGCTTCTAGTTGGCAGGCACAGGAAAACAGCACCATGGAGTTGAATCAACAATCATGTTTTATAAGTCACATTAGATTTTAATTCTAGAAACATATGTCTAAGTGTTATTTTCTATTTTAACTCTGTTGTGATTTAAGGTAATCAAACAAAATGTTTCAGTGTCCTTTTATCGTGTACTTTGGTCTACCCTGCCAAATGAGAAAATTAATTTAGAAAATATTTATAATAATAATTGGCTGGATTTATTTTTGTTATTTATTACATGTTCATATTAAAATAATTTATCTAAGGTAGTGCTTTACTTCCTTATGAAAGTAGCATGTTAAAAACGTAGCAGCATAATCTTAGACTCAATAACAATTATACCATGAAATTTTCAAAGCTTATATTTTAAATTATTTAATCGTATATGTTGAATTAACTGGTTTCCAAATAGCACTTTCTTCCATACAATGGTCAAATATATCTTGTTTTCCCTATATCATTTGATCTCTTTTATTACATTCCATTTCAACAACATGCAAAGAAACATCTCTCTAAGCCAACGATGGCAAATCTTTTAGAGCTCCCAATACAAACAGATTGTGCAGCACTGCGTGCCATAGGTTCGCCACCACTGCAGTCTAAGCCATTATCCAAAGACAAATAAAGTTGAAAGTTTTGTTTCAAGATGTTAAAAGAGAATTGTGAACTTGTTTTCAAAAATAGTCTACAATTATTTTAAAAAGTAAGTTAAACTCAACATTAAAAATAGAAGTTATAACTATCAATTCCTTCATGTTTATTCTAAATGAAATTTCAGTAAGTATGAAACATATTTGGAGGTGTTTGTCTGATGGATTAGTAGGCATAAAGCTCAAAATAATGAACTTAATTTCTAAACACTGATGTGATGGAGTTAAGAAACATTTCTTTACATTGCTTAATGAGACTTGTTGTTAGAAACAGAACATTTCCTTTATGGATGTAAAAGCTGCATGCAGGGAAAATGGAAGAACACCACTAAGTGATTCCATTTAATAGCATTTGTTGATTAATAAGCATTATTTACTCAATACGGATAAACTCATCAAACTATATTCATAGTTTATGAGGATGAAGACACAGAACAAAAAAACAGTTCTTAAAATCAATGAGATAATTCAACCTCCATAGGAACAATAACTTATAATTGCTTTAGTTTTTTATTAATTCCCATCCTTGCTCAAATATTTCATTAGAATATTTTTTTTTTTGCTGTATTTACTCTTTTCTAAATTGCTTCACTGGGTGCATTAAAATATTTGGATCAAGTTTTAACTGTCTTGTTCATTGGTGGTATACCACTAAATGTAATTAATATAAAAGATGGGAAGTGAAGCTTTTGATTATATTAGGGTCAGTAAACTTGAAATTAGGAATGGAGATTCATTCAAAATATCCATGGAAATTAGATGGGTAAATTTAAAGAACTAAATGTTTTAAGGTAAAAGGATACTGCTGACAGAATAATTATCACCTCAAAACAATTAAAGTATCTGTAAATAGATTTATCAGTACTTCACCAACAAAAACAATGATCTAATAACTCCTTTAAATATTATGAAAACCAATTGCATGACTACAGATACTCCCTTAGAATAAATTTATTTTATTTAAAGAAGACAAATCAAATATTTATTGTTGCTTTCTATACATAAAGTAGTAAAAAGGTTAACAAAGAGCCAAAACAGAATCTATTAGCTCAATTAAAAAAGAAATAAAACTACATTTAGGCAGAGTTTTATGAATGTTTTCTCCTCTGTTTTATACAATGTCACATCCTTCCTCTCCTATGTCTTTCCTCCTTTTTTACCACCCTACTATCCTTCCTTGATCACTGTCTTTTAACTATCTTTAATTTCTCTACCTAGCATGTTAAAACTGGATTTTGCATCTAACAGGGCCTTTTGAACCTGAATACAGGGTTTCTTGTGTAAATGAAAATTTTCATTCAATTAGTATCAATAGGCCCAAATAATATCACTTCCTGATGGGCCAAAGACTGTGTTCTCTTGCTTGACTTTCTTATTTGTGTGGTTAAACTCTCTATCACTAATGGGGAAATCAAACAAACCAAAATCGATGAACAAGCATTTGGGAAGATTTGGGAGAAAAATGACCTAAACTGAGGAAAGAAATATTGTCTGGATCATTCTACAGGCAAAAAGAAAAAAAAAATCAGAAAAAAACTGGAAGACCATTTTAATGAAAGATGTTATTGTCCATCTTCCAGCAGATGTATACATGGAAAGCATTCTGGTGCACACCCCAATTTCACTGCTAGTGACATTTAAAAGAACACTTTTTTCCTTTCACTTTTTATTTTATTACATTTCAATTAATATTTAGGGAACCATACCTCTATGCTTCCCATTTCATTTCTTTTTTTATGACAAATTTTGACAAACTCTGTCCATAAAACATGCAATGTCCGTTAAATAGATAACATTTCAGTGCAATGGTTTGAAGGTTACTGTGTTTTCAGTTACATACTTGAGAATCTGAACAAGATGAAAAATACTTGAGCTAAATAGAAGTAACTGTGGATGGATGTGAGGAAGAATTTATTGACTCTTAGGGTGATAGAAACACTGTGAGGAGCAATTGTACGGGGTTCTTCAGTGTCGGTATTTCAAAGGAAATCTCTTTTGGCTGCTTTAGACATCTTCTTAATTAAAGACAGGGAGGATTGATAAGATGTTCTCTAGAGTTATCTTTTGGCTTTAGGATCCATTATTCATTCCTATGAATGGTGAAAGTGTGCCTAGAAAAATGAACACTTTGAGTTTTACAAAGTGTTACAGCACACTTTCAGAAGTGAAACCCTAAAGCTCACACACCAGCTAAACACAGGTATTAGTCACAGAACATGCTGGATTGTGTGAAAATCAGGTTGAGTGAAACTAAAGCCAAACTGCTCACTACTATCCATGTTCCCCAAAGAGAATAGCTCCACACAGCTAAGTATCCAGAGTCAGGTAGAGGTTAGGAATCAACAGGAAGATTTAAAATAAAGACGACGGCCCCTCTGCCTACATTCTGATTCAGTATGTCTGGAGTAGGTGCCAGAACATTCATTTGTTTTTTGGGACTCCCAGGTTTTTCAGGAGAGTTTATAAAGTTCTTCTGTAAAACACTCTCTTCCTCCTAAGGAAAAGTTCCTTCGGAAGGGGCACAATAATTGTTTAGACAGACAGAAGTAGAGGTCAGTCTTAACTAAAATGTTCTTTCTTATTTCCACTAAGGTCACAGACTAATTCAATCAAAAAGTGTGGAGGTAAATAGTAAGGCCATAGGAAAGGCCTGTTTTGATGTACACAGAAAGGGCACTTTGGACTTCGAGAACTTTTCAATATTTTAACCAACAACATAAGGTCTAATGTAGTAAAGAAGGCTCTCAGAGATATTTTGGTTTTCAAACAGTTAAATTTAGCAAAGAGAAATTAGGAAAAGGTATCTAGGCCTTCCAAATGGGTCTGATCACCCTTCCATTCATACTCATTTTTCATAACACAGAAGAAAATCTAATTGTCTTTTGCTCCTAATTTCTAATCTGCTGATAGCCACATACATGAACTGACCAATCCATACTGCGAGGTAAACACTCCCACAGTTAACATCACTGTTTAATCCTAATTGCAGTAACTGCATTAGTTCACCCGAAAAACATGGTAGATGCCCCGACAGTCCTTACTGAGACTGACATTCAGGGTCAGTTAATAAGAGCAAGCCCAGATTTTTGGCCATCACTAATCAGGCTTGACCTCTGTGCCAGATAAATCCCTAGTGAGCCAGGGTCTATGACATGATATTGTTAGTTGTGTCAGGAGGAAAGGGATCTTGTCTAATTCATTCTCCATCATCAGCTGTTTTATTCATTTATTTAATGAAGTTTTATTTAACATGTTTTATAAAGACAACTCAGTGATTCACCAAGGGATCTTAAAGTTGATTTTAAACTACACTCTCGGCCACCAGGGAAGTTCTCCCTTATTAATAGGATATTAACATCTTCAAAGTTTGTAAATCTGGATTCAAAGAAAAAAAACAATATTGTCCTATTATATTAATTATAAAAATATTCTTGAGTGTGAATATGAGTTATTTTATATGTTTTTAACAGGGCCAAAGATATAGATTTAAAAACAGTAAAGGAACAGTGTAAATCTGCATAAAAAGCGTAGTGTTTTAAAAATACACTTTTAAGTAGAATTGAAGGCTCCATCTTATAGTTCCCAGAAAGTGATATGCTGAAAATAATATAATCAAAAACTGAAATAATTATGTCTCTGACTTGTCACAAACCAAGACATATGGAAAAGGTGGTATTCAACATTTTGATTTTGTTTTATACTAGACCACAGACTTCTTCAGCCAGCTTCAATGGAAAATAAAACAAAACAAAAAAGTAACAACCACAAAACTTAACACTTTTGCGTATCCTATCTCTGTATCTGAAATATTAGTAGAAAAGAATGAAGATCATTTCACTTCCACTCTATATACCTTAGAGTTTCATTCTCATATTGTGATAAAAAAAATAATCAGAATACTAAAATGAAAAAGACAGAGACTGGTATCAGGTCAGGAATAAATAAAATATTTGTTGAATGAATGAAAGCTCTCTAGTCTAAACTTCTCATTTTCCTAATGAGGAAACTAGAAAATGAAATAATTTTTATGATTATTGTCACATTCAAAATTGTGTTCATACATCCCCAAGAAGTGTCACATCACTTCAGGGTGATCCAGGTAGTTTTTAGTTTTGATTATGTAAAAAAAATATTTGACAAACTCTTGGTGCATGCATAAATTAATACAAGTTTTTTTTTTCTTTTGGTGGTACTGTGGATGCCCTTGTTTTCATATTCTCATTGTGAGACAGGTTCTTGGTATGTTGCCCAGGACAGGCTCAAACCTCCAGGACAGCCTCACCTGCCCGGAATACTGGGATGACAGGCATGCCCCACCTGCTTTCCTGCTACAAGATTTTGTGAAAAGTACTTTGTTTTTGTCCACCAAATCTGTGTATATGAATTCATAAGTAACCAAGTAGTTCTATTTCTAGAAATCAGTCTTGGAAGAATGTGCACCTGTGGACAGTTATATGTTTTAAAATATTGATTTGTTTTAATTGAGAATAGTACAATGTAATCTAAATATCCACTAATCAGAAATTATTTAAGTAAATTATATGACAACCATAACTTGGGAAAACACTGCATTAAAAAATAATGAAATAAAAAAGTGAGGTTCATCTCTATGGGCTAAGATGAAAGGATTGGAAAATATAATATAGGTAAAATAATACTGAGTGATAGAACAAATGCAGTATGCCACCTTGGTAAATCAAAGTCCAGCACTTATATTGTTGGATATATATTTTCATGAATACATACATATATACTAAAATTATTAGTATAAAGTAATCACTTTATGGAAAACATGTAGAGTGGGAAAGAGTGCTCTCAGATGGTGAGATATTTCTTTTAACTCTACACCCTTGAGTATCATGTAAATTGAAAATAATAGGAAAATATCTGTAATGTAATACTCTGTGAATTCAGCAGAGGGAGCTAATTATCACAATGTTATAAATGAAGAAGTCAACTTTTTAAAATATTTAACTAGGTTATCCAAGGTCCCACAATAAGTTATTATCCAAGTAGGATTTAAAATTAGTTTTCTGACTCCTATATATCTTCATTGATTTGTTTACATTAAGTTAGGTCATATGCAACTGATGTCCAGATGTGAAGACCAAAGGGACCAGAAGGGAGGAGGAAGACAGTTCCAGAAACTATTTGTTACATTTCTGTCTAGATACCATCCCCCCACCCCCCACCCCACCCCCACCTCACAGCCCATGTAGTCATAGGTGGGGCTTTTTCAGAAGTAGCTGAATCTAGAGTGTGTGATGCTGGAATTAAGGGTGTGCGATTACTAAATCAGTCAACTGATTGGTTTGGCACCACCCTTATCCCTGTAGCCTGCATACAATATAAAGGACAGAAAGAGGCTTGTCTTGTCCCTTGCTTGCTTTGCTACCTTCTTCCCACCATGAACTGTTTCTCCTCTGTGATGCCTGCCTGCCATGTCACCCTGCCTTGGAGCCAGGGATTATGGACTGAAATCTTTACAAACTGTAAGCCAAATAATCCTTCCTCTTTTAACTTTGGGTGTTGGGTATTTTGTCTCAGCAATGAGAGAGTAACTAAGACACTGTTTTAAATCTAACGCTATAATTAACATAATCAAGCACATATCTGCTTTGCACTGAAAAATAGCTTGATCTGAAACTATGTTAACCAATGCAATTATGATATTACTCAAACCTTCTTCACATTTGTAGCTAAACCCATAAACATAAGATTATATGTATATATAGCATTGTATGGAATCTTTACATATTAATGAATCCAAATTACAAATTTCACAGGGAAGAAAATAAGCCCCAGAGAGGGCCAATACTCATCTGTATCTTAAGAATAATAATGAAGTGTATAGGATAAATACTTCAAACAGTTATACTACAAACACGTTTCGATTTTATTAGGAAGAATATTTTCAAAATATTGCTTTTATTCTCATGGAAAATATTTGGAATTATCTTGTCAAATAGGTGAATGAATTTAATGCGCCTTTATATTTTTTTCAAACTTTTTAAAAACACAATTTGCAGTACAAATAATATGATATAACATACATGATAAAAAGTTCTGAGGAATAATACTGACTAAAATTCTGTGTGAAACATTTTGATATTATCATTTCTGCTCTATTCTGATCTGGGCTGTTTTATTCTAAACTACCCTGTTTCAGCCCAAGTTTAATGTGAGGGACCAGGAAGTGAATTTACAGTCCATTAATGAGTTGTGACCAGCAGTTTGAAAATACTGCTCAATTGCATGGACAAAGGTCAAATTAGGAAATTAGAAAAACCAATCTGGGGGATGGGGATTTAGCTCAGTGGTTATGCTGCCTACCTTGCAAGCACAAGGACCGGAGTTTGATCCCCAGTACCAAAAAAAAAAAAAAAAAAAACCCGAATCCAAGTGCTCTTTCCAATTAACATTCTAAGGAATTCAGGAACTTAGAATTCACTAGAGATGAAACTTCTTTTTTCTTTTTTTTCCAAAGTTTCAGGATATCAGAGGCTACAGAAAAATCACTGTGCAATAGAGTGCTTGCACCTGGCCTCCCTCTAGGACGTGCCTGCCAGACTGGCTCTTTCTTGTGATTTGTGCTTTTTAACTTCACCACTGTCATGGAAATCCATGAGGGTTGTCTGAATTCCTCCTCCATGACAGTATGTTAACATGAGGCTCATACAAAACAACAATTATGACTCTCTTTGAGCAAAATATTTATAGAGAATAATATATCTGTAGATATCAAATAAAGACGCTATGTATTATTAATATATCGATAAATTACCATTTCTCTTGTCAGGATAAAAGTCTGTAAATTGTCAAAAATTATACATATCACATCATAATAAGGAAGGTATGATTTATTTGTTGTTCTTTCTTTAAATTCAGTGATTTCATATGCAATGCACATTTCAGAGAAATTCAAGTAAATACAGATATGTAAAACCAAAAACAAATTGTTCCTTCTCTTACTACACTTATTGCAGCAACAACTTTGGATGCCTATATACGTACTTGAGCTGTCTCTCATGGTTCCATGTGTACCCTTGACCCCGTTCTCATGGTTCATAAGATAGGACAACAGTTAAGAGAGCAAAAACCACGTGATCAGAAGTAACACAAAAGAACTCAAGTCTTTAACTGTAGTTTTCAAACTCTACCAAGGTGACACATTCCACACTTCATGCCTCTGGAAAAATATCCATACTTCAACATTTCTCCACACCTTGGAATGATCTCACTCTCCTCCCTCAGAATTCTGTTTCATCCACTGCAGGTTGTCCCTCCCACTTTGTTCCCAGGATATACTGGAATGATGCAGGAGGATTGAAGGAAAGAATACATGTGAAGCTGTTAGCATAGAGCCAGAATAATGAGAGAGACAGGACAATGAAAGAATACAGGAAGTCCTCTATTTGCTCTGTCCCATGAGTCCTTAGTATGCCATTAAGCAATATTTCCTGAATCACATTAAACTATTTTAAAGCATTGCAGATAAAAAGATCTCCTATATTTAAAATGGAAACTATCTTCTTTTAAAGTTTGGAGAAAAGTATAGATATCAACAAATATTGCCAAGTTTAGTACAGAATGAATAGTACTGTGTATCCAAGGTTTTTCTTTCATTTTCTTCAAGGAAATGATTGGGTCACCATTTGAAATGTTAAATGTGTACAAGTAATTAGTCCATTGTAATGTTTCCCTTAATTTTACAATATCTCTAGAAGCTATAGATCCAGAAAAAAGAAAATAGAAAATAATTGAAATCAATAAGAAGGCTTATGGACATGCAAAGTTATTAGTAAAATACAAGAGTTTTAATTAAAGATGCCAGCTTCTAACAAAGGCTGACCGTAACCCTGATGGATCGAGAGTGCTGGCTCAGCTCTTTCTCTTTTCTCCATTGGCTCCCACTTGCTTTTCTCTAACTGAATATTTACCACATCAGCACCTTCATTTTAAACCTTTTTCCAACAAAGACTGTAAACACAATTAAACTTTAAACAAATTGTATGTGTATGTATGTATGGAAGTCTAATGAGTCTATGATCTTCACAATTTGTCATTTTGGTTTCACAGTCCACAGGAAACTTTTGGAAATTTCATGACAAAAAGTAAAATTTCATTCTGAGATGCAACATTTTTTTAATAAAATTTTGAGGAACAAAATTATATAAGTTTCTCAGAGTTTAATATTCCACTTCAAAGCAGTTCCACATATGTTTTAGAACAAAAAATGGAGTTATATTATTTCTAACATTTCTTCTAAAAATGAATGAAATGTATAAACCAAGTTAAAGTTATAGATATTTCAAATATTTTTTCTCCCTATTATTAATGCAAAACTTTTACTATATTACCATTGTTGGGAATAACTTTCTTTATGCTGAAGCATAATAAATTACTGAGAAAAATGTTAAATTATTTGGAAATTTTCCTAGCATATTTTATTAATGTCTTTATAAAAGCAATAAATAATATAAAATGTTGTTTGGAACAAAGGTTTATTTTGCCAATAGAGTAATGCCCCACTCACAATTATCCACAACAAATACACTGATTATGTTAATTTAACTGTTATTCTATTTTGAAGTTAAAAAGCAATTTTGAGATAATCTGGTTACAGAGAATATTGTTAGTAAGCAAGAAGGAGTGAATTCTACTGGCAGTAGTTTTCTTTTGAATAAAATAATTCCTTAGCTTTAATTATTTTAATAGCAACTAAAAGAGCAAAAGTAGAATCTATCTGGTCACTCAGCAGTTAAAATATGTCCTCACCAGATTGTTTGGGGTAATATTTCAGTGTAGAAGACAAATAACTTTTTTTAACCCATTGCCAAATATGATTACAATTTTCAATCAATCTCCAGGTGAGAAATGACATTTGTAAAGCAACTTAGAAGACTGAAAAGTATGTTGAATTGTTGTCAAGCAAGCTTTCTAATTATGTAATCTGCAACTGATGACAATTATGACTGCTTGAATATAAAATGTATGCAGAGGCTGAGAAATTCTAACTCTAATATTTCCATGTATGCTTTTCTTCCCTCTCCTCTCTCAAAATTCAGTGACTAAATGAGATGACCTTGGGTCTAGGAGGACAAAAGGAATGTGTAAAATGAAACCAACATCCACCCTGATAGTAGAAGACTAGAGAGAGCTGGACAGATACTTTGCTTAAAGATAAAGAAGGACAAGCAGTATCTATTTTAAATGAGATAAGTGTGCTTCATATATCTTGCAGGGACAGAGATAACTTTGTTCCTTTAATCATTATCATTTATTTCTTAAAGCTTAGTCTCTCTTACACCTTCACCTATGGAGCCAAGACTTTAGGACTCAGTTCCTATGAATAGAGAGAGTTGTCATTCTTCCCAGTAAGCCTGCTAAATAATACCTCTTTAAACTTCAGACTTCACACAGCAGATAAGTTTGTCTCCCCTGACATGACTACATTAATCCACTGAATCAATTTACTTAAGCTGTGCTGTGGAGCAATGAAGCCACGATTCAGCTGAGCTTAAAAGGACTTTCAAGTTGGAGTCGCTGCTCACATGTAATGCAGCTCTCAGTATCCAAGCCTAAGTTCCATTTTGACCCTTGGCACCCTTGTGAGAAATATTCTTGTTAGATTTATAGGGTCAGGATGCTCTAACACACACACACACACACACACACACACACACACACACAAAGATTTAAGGAGAATGAATTCAAGGTGCTAAAGAGAAAACAGTTGAACACTTACTTAGCAAGATTCTACAAGCATCATTTACTTACATTAATATAAAATTAGATCATCTAAAATTTTTTGAAAGAATTTATTTAGAAAAATATTTACATTTTAGAAAAATGTTTTGAAATAGTTGGTATTAGATGGTTTTCTGTTGCTAGAACAAAGTACCCAGCAGCCTCAACTTAGAAGAGGAGAGTATTATTTTGGCTCATAGTTATCAGAGGGATTCAGTCCATGGTTGGTTGGCTCCAACACAGAATAGCACGGTGGGAGGACATAACTGAGGACTTCTCCTGCCAGTCAGGACACAGAGAAAGAAGGGAGGAGCTGGGACACGAACACAATCTTCCAGTTACCCCAAGGTGATCTCAGATCTGGCCGCAACACCTAGAAGCACACTGAACCACAAAGCCATCAATGGATTAATCCACTGATAAACACAGTGCTACATGATCCAACCACTATCAAAAGCCCCCATTCTGAATACACAAGACTTTGAAGAAGAGGATATTAGGTCCAACCCTTAACACTGCTCATTCTAGCTTATATTGAGACATAAGGAGACATTATTCAGCATGCAATCAAACTAACTATAACACCCAAATCAGGACAGAAAATAAGTTTTAAAATGTTACTAAATTATAGTAAAAATTTACAAAATTTTACCAAAATTTTTGCCTGAAAAGTTTAAATACCAAGCTAATGTCGATAGTAAACTGGTCATATATTCACTCTTCTTCTATTTTGCTAACTCTATTAAAAACAAAAATCTAAACCTTTTCCTCATTTCTGCTGCTTTACAACCTTAATAAGCTGGGCATAGTGGTGCATGCCTGCAATCCCAGCACTCAGGAGGCTGGGGCAGGAGGATCGCTGTGAGTTCAATACCAGCCTGAACTTCATAGCCAGACTCTGTCACAAAAATTAATTAATTAAAACCTCAGCAGCTGCAGTGCTGGTCTGAAGCTCACTGTCTTCAGAGTGGACATCTTTATTTTCCTATGTCTGTGTCCACCAGTGTTTTCAACTCTCACCACCCCTCCATGCTTCATTTTACTCTAACCTGTCAGTTGTTACTATGAATTTGCTCTCTTGTCATTTGTCTTTACCATAAGTGCTCAATATTAAGCTACTGGGGTGACTCCTAGCACATTTGCAAAGAGGGAGCCCCTTTGAGAAGTTAGCATTGTTAATGTGGGATGAACACAATATATGCCCAACTTCAGCTTCCTGAGCTAAAGTACTGGACTTCCCTTCCATAACATATTGAACAAAAATATCAAAAAATAATTCTCCATAAAAAATAAGGACATATTTGACAGAAGATAAGTTGAATAGCTTCAGAGAAGCTCTTAATAAAAGGGATTTAATCCAGTTATAGGCAAAGGAATAATTAGAAATTAATGAGTCCATGTCTTTAAGACTCCAAAATGTTTGTTTGAATTGTCAATCAATGAAAGAAGAATATTGTTGAAAAACATAATTTATGATTCTTAAAAAATTGAGTCAGGGTTCAGATAAAAGCTTTCCTCAAGTGGGCCTAAGGGTAAATAATATATCTTAATTAACAAGTCAGCAATTGGAAATCTAAATAAAGCCTAGAAAATTTTACATTAAAAAAAATTTGATCATGTATGTCACACCTCCATGGAATCTCTGGAGGTCTCACATTGTTAGGGAATCTTTCAAAAGGTCTAATTCTCACACAAAAAAATATGACTGTCATTCTAAAAGTCAATTCTTACAAGTATATATTTGGGTAAACACACTGTACCTCAAGATGCTGTGCTATGTAAACAGGGAGAAGTAATCTATCTTTCCAGTAGGTCAGACAACTATGGAGAACAGGAATGAACGTCCATGCAAAGAAATCACATTTCACTCCAGGCTTCCAGTTCTCTTTCCTGGACACTGTGTGTCAGCAGACCTCACAAGGTGGAGCTGGCCACAAGGGTTTCTCATCCAACACTAGGCATTCAGATTTTAAAAAGGATTAAGCTTTCTAACATCTCTGCTTTAGTTTATTAAAGTAACAGCTTTATTTTTTGGATCCTTAGGGTGTGCCAGCAAATATCCAAGCATTTCACCCATATTAACATATTGAATTTCATTCCCAAAAAAGCAACCCTCTGAGATAAGTGTATCTCCATTTTATAGATGTGGTGACTGAGATTTAGAGAGATCACTGTCCCATGACAGGAAGTACAGATAGCTGAGATCTGTATCATCTGATTTCAAATACAATAATCTCAGTTACCACCGTGTGTTTTCCAGTAAACATGAGACAGTATTATCTCTAGAAATTGGAATATTGGGATTGAAATCCTAATTATTAGCTCTATAAATTTAACAACCTTTTTGTCATTTCATCAGCTTATGTTTCTCCAGTTGTAAAGTTAAGTTAATGATAACTGTCTTCTTTAACTTTCAGGAAATTCCTTGAAAATTGAACTATTTTATAAGCCATGAAGCTCAGTGCTGCACAATACTAAAACTTGCACATGTATGTTTTAGGTGTATGTGTGTTGAATTTAAATTTAATAGACTCTGTAGAGTAGCATGGTCACCATTATCTGACTTGTGGGTTATAGTAAGTTCATTTCTATTCCTAAAACTTAGATGAATTCAGTAACTTTGTGACTGTTATTTGATACATAAACTATAAATTGATAATTTTCATAAGCAAGCCCCCTTTCTTGGTGGTGAGTAATACACTACACTTCACTACATAGAAGGCATCCTGTTTCTCAAGGCAGCTGGGGTAGAAATGCATCTGGATCTCATGAAGCCCAGAGAATCAGGAGGTAAAAATGATCAGAATAGCAATTTTTTCTTTCCCAATTCTCTGCATAGCTGCATTTTTCTTCAGTGTTCCTAAAGATTGGTTATTTCTGCTTCTTATTAACACATGTGGTCCAAAAATGGAAACTTCAATTAGATTTAATACCTCTTCAGTTTCAAGTTCCTAAGATAGCAGAACCAGTAGCTCTGGATCCCAAATATAAATTCTCTGGGGAAGTGAATTTCACTGGCTCAGCACTTGTTATGAGGCCTGCACCTGTTTTAAAATTTCTCAACTTTGAGACTATAAATTTATATTTTTCCCTTGAGACAGAATCTCACTGAGTTGTCCAGGCTGCCTCAGCCTCCATAAGAGCTGGAATTACAGGTGTGCGCCATTGCACCTGGCTACTGAAACATTTCATACTGAATGAATCTTATTTGTTTGGACAGTGGTGGTCATGGCCCTGTGCGTACTGCATGTTATTCAGCAGTATCCCCAGTCTGTCCTACGAGTGCCAATAGTTGTTCTCCCACCTCCCTACTATGACAACCAGAAATGTTCTGATATTACCAGATGTCCTCTGGGAGGAAAAACCATCTCTGGCTCAGAAACATGCTTTGCACTGGGCTTGGCAGTGCACACCTGTAATCCCAAGCATTTGGGAGGCTGAGGCACGAGGACTGCTGTGAGATCAAGGCCAGCCTGGGCTACATAGTAAGTTCAAGGCCAACCTGAGCTACATAACAAGACCCTCTTTCAAAAACCAAAACAGCAAAGAAGCAAGCTTTGTGACCAAGAGTAAAGTGTCACATAGAGCACACAGGACTACAGAGAGACTTTCTGAAAGCAGGTAGTTCTCAGAAAAAGCCATGTGTCTGTGTGGGAATTATCCGGAGTGTTTTCTATTATAAAAATAAGAGATGTTGAGAAAAATTATGTCTTTTGTAAGTTTTGGCCATCATAATCAAATCTGTTCAAAGAAATTAAAAGTTTCGGTTATTTGAGCACTGGTTAAAGTGAAGGAAAATAATTTCAGATCAAATCTGGGGAAGCCTATATATGTTGTCTTTCCATTCTGCCTTCCCACAGTATTCATATGTCCCAATCAGAGATATTTCCACCCACACAAAAACATATAACATATACCATACTTTTATCATCTAATTATTTTTCTGTATTTTGTATTCTACAAATATATATATGAATATATAAAGAAATGAGACAAAATTAAAATTATAAAATAAATTAATTGTATTTGATTTTCATTATTAATAGTATTGAAAGTATTACACAGGAATTCTCATCTAGCACAGATCACATAGGTTGGTCTCTCCCTGCCCATTACCTTTAACCAAAAACTGAAAATAATGCCGGAGGCACCCATAGGAGAACTTGGAATGGGGAGAGGAGGGGGGCATTCTGGTATTGGAGCGAGCACTTGAGGAACAACACTAGGGCAAGGTATCTTAAGTCTCCCTACCCAAAAGAAGGAGAGCCAGCCCTGTAGTAGCATTTCTCAGATCTCAGCACCTTCACTCCCTTGGATCTAAAGTGGGTAGTCCTGCCAGAGTGTCCAGCACAAATAGCAGGCTGCAAAGGAAGCCTCTTTGACCACTCTTTAACATAAATACAAAGATAAGGTAAGGAGTTCAGTTCACAATAGCTCATCTTAAGATTAACAACTCAGTAGGTGTTGTTTTGTTTTGGTTCATTTTGATTTGGTTTGGTTTTTTTGCCATGAAAAACCAAGATCTCTATGTACTTCAGTGATTTTCATGATTACTTATCACTTCATCACGAAGTGCTGCAATGTCTCTTAATTGTTTTACAGATCTGAACCTCTCACAGATGGCCACATCAGTGTCATCCTGGCATTGTGCACTTCTTGGTTTTGACTTCTTTGCTATTAAAACATTGTCTCCAAGTATTGTAGTGAGTGAATTTCAAACAGTAGTCTAATCTGACTACAAAATCCTGTTAAAATTCTTGTCAAAACATTCCTGCCAGAAAGCATTGTTTCTATTAAATAAGTTAATTTACTCTACTCTGAGATACTATTTTTCATCTAACCTTTTGACAAGGACACAAAAATTTGATAATGTGCTGAGTTATCAAGAGAATTGGGGGACAGGCATTCATTCACATTGCTCCTGGCAGAGGTAACTGTTAACAGTCTTTACAGAGAATGAGTTCTCTATGTCGATGATCTCTACCAAATTACAAATACATTTGTTGGGACCCTACAAATGCCATTTTTAAGTACTGATATACAAAGAATTCATGCACATATGTGTGGAATGAAATATCAAGTTGATGACCCAGAGGGTCATCTGATAATGCTTGGTCTCCTGCCCACAGTGTCATTGGGAGGTGGTACAACTCTGGGGTGAGGCAGAGTCATTGGCGATATGCCCTTAAATGGGGTTGTGCGACCCTGGCCTTGTCTTCCTTTTCACTCTCTACCATGAGGTGAACAGTTTTGCTCTGCCACATGTGCCCTGCCATAATGTGTGGCCTTGCAACAGACCCAAAGCCAAAGGGCCTAACCGCTCAGTGACTGAAGCCTCCAGAACCATAAGCCAAAATAACCTTGTTCTCCTAATAAGCTAATTACGTCAGACATTTCATTATAATAACAGAAAGTTGATTATCAGAGTGCAATAAGCAAAGCAGGCTAACACTTGTATGAAAATGGGTAGGACATATATTGAGTGTGCATAAATTATCCTTAAAGATATTAAAAAATTGGGCTGGGAATTTAGCTCAGTGGTTCTGCTACCTACCACACAAGTGCAAGGACCCGAGTTCGATCCCCAGTACCAAAAAAGAAAATTGCTAATAGTAAATATTCCCTATGGATGGCAGAGGGACAAATGTGGGACACAGATGAGTGCTACTTTGTTCTCTTAAATTTTATGAATTTTGAATATGAGAATGCAAAGGAATTTTAAAAATAAACTTAAGAAATCATTGAGAATATGAGAATATATCTTTTCATATACTTTTTCCTTTGGTGGCTTACAATAAGGTAATTCTTTTTGTATTTCTTTGTTGAAACAGAATGTAACAAATATTATGAACTGAGACAAATTAGAAACTTCTAAACTTTCATACAACTTTCTAACAGATTACCACAATATCTAATATTTGCATGTTAAAATATTCAATATATTTTTTGACTTCCATTCTAAGAAAGACTACATTTGAGATTGTCACCACACTGTTATTTATACATCATTTCACTGGTTGGTATTATAGCAAGAACAATGGGTATTTACCATTTGTAGAGAGCATTTTGTTTTCCATTTTTAAGGGAACCTGTTTGTCCTGAAGATTAGTGAATGTTCAGAGTTCATTTGAGTATAATATGAATTTAGGAATATTGAAAATATTAGATATTTATCTTTATGTTTAGTACATTTTATTATTAAATGTTACAGCAACAGTAGTCTTCTACTTTTACTAATTAATGACTAACCCAAGAAACATGGTCTAAGAGCAAGATTCATTAATAACAATAGTTAATACATGTCCATAATTAACAGATTATATCTGTGTGCTTTGAACAGTGCCTGGAATACAACAGAGACACAGTACACTGATTTTCTTTTCTTTTTCTCATGAATGAATGATAATATAACTACTTGGGAGAAGTAGTAAAATATTCATTTACTTGAAGTTAAATTGTTTTCATTTTGCACACATTTCAATTTTCTGCTTTTACAGATATATTCTGAAGTCACAGATACATACAGACATATAGCTTCTGTAGTATCCCCTCAGTTATGCTGTAGAATCATTAACCTAGAAGCCATAAATAAACATAAGAATCAAATTATATATTAAATTCCACTTGAAAGCAATGGCATTAGGCAGTTTCTTTCCACAGAAGCAAATCTACCACAAGAAGGCAAAAGCTCATTGTCATGGTTGCATGACCAGAACCATGAAAAGAATCAATTATTAAAATCTTTGACTATTTCAAACCTATGCTTTTTCACTGATGAACACTTACAAGTCTGGCAGTGATTTTCTGTAGGTCCCCAGCATCGGCCTGTGCAAGACTTGTGGCAGCGTCCACCTGCAGAAGAGGAAAAAATGAGGGCAGAAAGGTCATCTACAAATAATCTGTCACTCTTGGACAAGAAGTCACTCCTCAAAGAGAATATTCTGGCTCTTCGTGGGAATTTTCATGCCACACTAGAGTTGAGACATAGCTCCTAAGATGCCCAATTAAGTAGCAAAGCCTGAGTGCTCTACATTTGCCAAACAGAAGCATAGTCTGTTAGTGTTTCAAGTCCTCTCATCGTTTTATGCAAGAAGAAAATAAATGAATTCCTGAAATTACTTAGAATTAGTTATATTAAATAAGTTGCATTTTATTGAATACTGTTTTTTCTGTTGATCCATTCTACTAGATATAATTTCTAAAGTTTGCAGATTAATGGTTGCAACAGATAAAAATGAAATTAATAGTTGAATTTGTAAAAACAAGAATACATTCTTTTAAACACATGGCAAAACACCAGAATAAAAGGTGAAATAAAACATCTTAAAAGCTAATTTTTAAAGATATTTTAGAAAGCTCCAAAATGTTTATGCACACTTCAAAAGTGTTATTGATAGTGTATCCATTTTCAAATGTTGGCCTTAAATTCCTACAGTGCCATATTTGTTTATTTTTCTCTTCTTTTTTTTTTTTTTTTTTTTTTTTGGTGATACTGAGGATTAAAACTAGGGCCTTCACATTGAGCTCCAGTTTTGGCTCATTTTTTACATCTTATTTTTGAGCCTAGTTCTTGCTAAATTGCCTAGACTGGTTCTAATTTGCAATCCTCCTGCCTCTGCCTCCCAGAGTGCTGGGATAATACCCATGTGCCACCATGTCCGGCTGTACAGTGGCATACTTATCTACTGGGGATTATGGAAATTGGCCTCAACAAGCACAGTTGTCCCATAAATTCCCACAAGGACTCAAAAATAAAAACACTAGCTAGAAATTATGTGAAGTACTTTTCTTTGAAGGTTGTTTCTGAATTTCAGGCTAGATTTTGGCATGTGGCTTATTGTGTAGAATGAATATGGAAACCTAGTTAACAATAAAGTTTTTCTATAACAACTTTGTTATTAAACCGCTGTGATTTTTTATGTCAATTGGGAATTCAGTGTTTAGCAAAGTTAACCAGACTGTAAAAATCATCAAATACTTATACCAAATATTTCCATCTTCACTTGGCCCGACGAGCTTAGAAGATCTGGCCACTTGGAGAACCCTCCCCCAGTGAGTCTGCAAGGATCGCTGCTCTCACAGTCACTCTACAAGTTCAGCAGACCTCTTCCCCGGGTGTGCATCAGCCCTAGTGGTTTCCTCTTGGAAGTGAGCCATGTTATTTCCAACTTACATACTTAGGCTCACTTCTCGTAATATAATATGAGGATTCTTGCTACCACAGTTTATTTAAAGCAGTTCTGTTTGTGACAGACTGCTACCGACATCAGCAGTGTATAATATCCTGTCACCCTGCCATCTGTTTATTTAGATCCAAACACATTATAATCACATAATGCAAGCTCATTCTAGCTGACAGGAAAAGGACTCCATCTGGGCAGAACAATATAACTTTAATCAGTGATAATGATAATTATTATTAAAAACTTACTGCAGTTCCTTTGTACGAAGCTAATAAATTGAAATTGATTTATACCAGCGGAAATTAGAAAGGACTGTGAGACAAAATAGGAAGCATTAAAAACTTTTTGGAATACAAACTTTATGAGAAAGTAACAGTTAATGTGTTTTCTTACTGGTGTAGAAATCCTTTAAATCGACCCATTAAGTGGTCTGTTAAATGAAGATATTTGAAGCAGAGAATCATCTACCATTTAATCTGGGACTTCTTTAATTGTGTTTGGGGCTAATAAAATATGTAACTTCATTGTTTGTGGCCAGAATACAATTTAGCTGGGAGAGAGAGAGAGAGAGAGAGAGAGAGAGAGAGAGAGAGAGAGAAAGGAAAGGAAGGAAGGAAGGAAGGAAGGAAGGAAAGAAGGAAGGAAGGAAGGAGAGAAAACCTGGGCTGAGAAAGAAAGCTAAGTAACATTAGTAAGAGGTATTTTCATACTCTTAATAGTCCCTTTTAAATGGATTAAAGTTTCTGACCTTCTTATTTTTGAAATTATATCTTACAACCCAGAAATACATTGCCAGCCTCAATATTAAAAGGCCCATAAATTTGCACAATTTCTATGCTTTTATATATGTTAGAAAATAAATTTAAATTTTAAAAGAGGCACGGTCTGTAAATATTGTTTGTGGTTCTGAGAATAAAGCAGAGCAAGGCTCATCTATTAGAAACAGGTGATATAGTACCCCCCCCCCACACACACACACAAAAACCCCAGTTTAAATAACTTAATCTTGAATGTCTACTGTGAGATTCTTTTTTTTTGGTGATTTCCAGTTTTCATCTGTACTTAAATAAAAATACCCATTAGTGTTATAAAAGCATGCTACCAGCAGCTGCTTCTCTTCATGTGTTTTATTTAGACTTATGCTCCCCACACAGCCCCTTTGTGAACCAAGAGGAGGTGGTCACTTGGCCTACACATTTCAGAATTCTATTCCACCACTATACTTGAACCTGAATGCAATATGCTTCCATAAGTACTTTCTAAGACGACCCTCCCTTGGTTTGTCTGTCTGGAGCTCTGCATTTTTTAGCTCTGGCCATGTGGTCAGTTCAGTTTAGAACTTCAAAATGGTACATGTATGGTACTTGTATCAAAATTGTTTTCACGAGTTGTTGCAAAAATATAAATGTGACGATATCTGACCAAAATCTTTACTCAGAGGTATTTTGGAATTAATTACTTATTCCACTTTCAGACCTGCTACCATGGTTCGATTTTTGAGGATAATTGGGCAGTGTAGCTCTATAAAATATTTTAAATGTTTTAAAATATTTTCTCCCTTTTGTGCTCACCATTTCTGCTACACAAAAGTGTCAGAGAGATGATGGGATAAAGCGCTTCCATAGTAATTATCTATCATAGGAGAAACAATAAAACTTTCTATTAGCTTTCCTTTCTACCTTCTAACTACTCACTCATAATTATTTTGTAACTTTGTTCTGTGTATTAGGTACTATTTTAAGAACTGAAGGTAAAGTTTTGAGCTAAGTAAGCATGGGTGGTACTCTTCTAGAATTTATAATTAATTTAGATTGATTCTGCAGAGAAAAAGTTTGACTACTGTGTATCTAGTGTTGTCCTTTAATGTTTTTAAGGGGAAAAGCCAGCATATATTTATAACAGCCCCTAACCTAGGAAAGAGGAGTTGGAACAAGCCAGGGTGAGCAACATCACTTCAATGCAATGTCTAGGAATTACAATATAATAGCTTGGGATTCTGCTACATTCCTTACACAGCCTTTTATCTTCATGTCATCTGAAATGAAATCATGAAGGATGTTTCAGTGGAGAGGGTAGGTACAACTCTGAAATGTTCCTTGTTTCTCTTCTAACAGAAACACAAATGCCCTGTATGTTACTGGGAATTTTTTTCCTGCTCTCTGTTCTCTAGTGTCGAGTATTCTCAGTTCTGGTTTCAAGAGGAACAGCGACCTTGTAGGTCGTTAGTATTTTATTGTGGATTAGTTTTATAAACTATTTCTCCTAGGAGTACTTTTTTAACAAGGGCTGAAGGAAAAAAATTAGTCACACACCAGAATATCTAAATGGAAACAATTTTGGGAACTTTGCCAGTGCTGTCCAAATCTGTCCATTTCCACGTCTCAACTTATTACATGATTAATTTTCATTGTTAATGGAAATAATTCTTTTAAATATATGTGAGATAAGATGCCACTTTTTCACTTAAAATGAAAACTCCCATATTGCTATACATCATAATGGCAGCAATTATTCAAAGTAATATTTTTTGTCGTCCTGACTTAACCAGAAAGATTAAATAAAACATAAGACAAAATTTTAAACAAACATTCCTGTGTCTTTCATAATTTTATTCATTTTCTAAATAAGTACTGATTATTTCATGTCAGCATTATTTAAATTCACAGGTGATTCCCCTCTGCATTGACAATATGTTGCTCATCGTGAAAGTTAGCAAGTAAGTTCATCTTTTATGCGTGTCCAGCTGATGTTATTAAAAATGTAACTTTTGCATTTTTTTTAGGAGCTGGAGTCCTTGAACTGATTTTATATTTTTAAGAGTCATAAATTCATGCCTGAAGTTTTGCTTGTTTGTGTGACTGCCTGACAGAAAAGATGGATTCAATATCTGTGTCTGCATTGCTTTCTGCAAGTAATATGCTGGGACAGTTGAAGAGTTACAAAATATGGAGTCACTGGCAACCATAAAAGATTATATCCTTAGATTGTCTGTAACTAAAGGCCATGCAGTTACATTCCTAGATTCTTTCAGTCCTTTTAAAAACTGGCATTCTTGACCTCTTAAAGTGACTTTTACTGGGAAAAGAAGTGAGAAAATGCTATCTTTCTCATGACAATATAATTCAAAAAGGAGAAAGAAGCATTTACTGAAGGCCTGATGTAAGCCAGTCCCTATTTGTAGTGGAGAAAATGAAAAAAATGAATGAATATATCAGCGTCTTGGCCTCTATGAGCTCTCTGGATCCTGGAAATAGAGAAGTAAGCAATCACGATAACCCTAATATTTGTTAAAATATAGGTATCCATAATAAAATGCATGGAGGGATTTGAGAAAAGCTCTGCAGAAGGGTGAGCATTTCAGATGGACTCAAATCCTGAGTTTGTCCAGTAGAGAAGGGGAGGTAAGGGGAGGCCTAGGGTTAACAGAAATGGCGACAGAGAGGCCAGGATGAGCACAGCTCTTCGGACAATAATGTGTATTAATCTTTCTTGAGAACTGTTTAAGTAGCAGCAGCTGAAGTATGAATACGTATGTTCTGAAAGTCTTTTAAACAGTTTGGCGTTTACTCTGAATAGGTATTCTGGAATTGCCCAAGGTTTTGAGCATTGAAATTATATGGTTTGACCTGCAAAAGAGAAAATGTGTTCAAAACATAGTTTCCAGAAGTTAATGTTGATGGTGGTGTAGCTTATGCAAGATGCTAGTTTTATAATCTAGGATGAGTAGGGATTCTGATACTGATGGTTCCAAAATGACAGAGTTTGTAGAAGATGATGATGTGGCATATAATTACAAGCTCTTCAGGAGTTTAACTCCTCCTAATCAATGGCTGCCGGAGGGCACAGTATTTCCTCTGGTGCAATGTCAGACAGGATTTCAGATGGGACAGCTAATGGACAAGCCGGTTAATATGGCACACTGAGTTGGGTAATGGTTTCTAGATAATAACTTCTCTTTGAAAATTTTCATTTTTCTTTAGCTCCTCTAGAAAGACAGACCAATCTGTAGGAGAAAATTATAATTATAGAAATCCCAGGAGTAAATGGGAAGTTTGGACAGAGTGAGTTTGGGAAAATCAACGAGTGTCATTTCTCAAAACCTTTTAAATCATAAATGAAAGCAGCCAATTACTCCATTAGCTAGCTTGAGTGTAGATCTGTCTTTACAGATTCAAGTACAATGGTCAGATAAACACAAATTATGCTATCAAAAAGAAAAGTGATAATCTATTTAGAACATGAGAATGTTGATTATCTACTGGTAGATAATCTACTGATATCTACTGGTACATGTTATCATAGCAATGACTGATATAATCTAATGTAGATTATGACAAAAGTAAAATAAACATGAACAGTCAAAATGAATCATCTTTCACCTGGAGTGGAAAGATCGGTTACAGTGCAATTTATGACATTATTGTCCTGTATATTCTACATTCCTGTAAACCTTCAAAATTCTGTAAGCTATTATAACCAACATAAGTGGACTTCAAGAAAATAATGGTAAACAGTCCAAATAGTTTTTGAAAATCTATTATATAAATAACACCAAGTGACTAAAAATTATAAGGAAAAATTAAATTCTCTAAACAATTTTGTTACAAATCAAGCAATTAAAAAGATTAATTATTATTGTTTACAGCTGCTAATACAGAGTAGAATATAGAAATTCCACCTACTGTGGAACAGAATAAGCTTCAATTGATGTCCAGTGCATTTCTAAATACATAAGCAAGGGCTCAGCACAAATTGAAAAGCATTACCAACAAACACAAAGAATACATTTAGATATGTCTGCTGTTTGCTATCTACAACAATTATAATGAGCACTTACTGGGAACCCTCCAGGACCACTGAGAGTATTGCAGGGTGTAATCCTCTGGATGATATCCCCTTGTAAATGTAAATTCACAACTTGCTCAGCCACATGTAGTAGTTCTTCCAGGCATATTGTAAGCATTTTCCCTATATTAACTCATTTAATTCTCATAGAACCCTAGTAGGTTGACACCTCCCAACATTTATATAGACAGTCCAGACTATGTGGAACCAAACTTATCCTCCAGGCTGCTTAAGAGCACTTATATCTAGGCCAGGGATTTAGCTCAGCAGTTTCGCCACCTGCTGCGCTAGCTCAAGGACCCGAGTTTGATACCCGGTACCAAAAAAAAAAAAAGAAGATCTGTATCTGAATGATTAGGAGGCATTTGAAAATTAATATGTCTGAAATTGAATCACTAGTCTCTCTATCTGACCAAAAATTATTCTTCGCAACCATTCACCATCTTAGTCACTGGCAGCTCAGTCCTTCTTGAAGGGCATGCCAGATATTTGGAGTCATCCTCAGAATCTTTCACAGCACAGATTGAAACTCTTAAATATAGGCAGTTGTCACTAATGTCAAAATACAATTCAATTCACTTCTTTCCATCTGCACCATTTTTATTATTAGCTACTCTCTTCTTGATAGATTAATGCAATAACCTAACGTGTGTCCGAGCTTCCACTGTGACCTCTTTGTATCTCTCTTCTCAAACAGTCATGGTGATCTTAGACCATGTCAAATTTTCTGACATCCTGTATTTTTCAAAGTAAAGGCCAAAGTCCTAACCAAGGTTTCCAAGGCCCAACTATATTTATCCTTCTCCTCTACATCTCCATTACCATGTCTCCTCCTATTTTTCTAGTGCTCACTCCTCTCACTCTTACCTCCTGCTGGTTTTGGGACCTGCAAGGTCCACTCCCCACATTCACTGGACCACTCCTTCTCAATAGTTGGTGGCTGCAGGGCTTACTTTCTTAATGGCTTGGATGCCACCTTTCAATTACATATCTGACCTATTAAATATTAATTATTTCAGGTGCATCTGTTAGATTTTATTTCTAACACATTTGATTTGGAAATATTATAAAATGTAGAACAAATGAAAAAGAACATAAAAATATTTGATAACTTTCCCATTGCACTATTTTTCCTGTTTTTGAAATATATACATATATTATATATATGTATATGTAGAATATAGTTTTTTAACATAATACATTCATAAATTCTGTGACCTATTTTCACTTTGCATTTTATCCTAAATGTTTTAGGTGTATTAAATAAGCACAAATTTTTTGGTGAGTTTAATTTCCATCCTACATACTATAATGTAATCAGTTGCTTTATGAGCTATTTTTGCTAGTGCAGGTAAGGGACAATAGATATTTTTAATGAAAATACAGATTAAGAAAACATTTATAACTTCATATCATTTTTAACATTTGCAGCTATTAGAAATATACTTGAACATAAGAAATAATTTAACTATTTTTTACTTAAATCTTCTGTGCCAGCACTGATGGGGTCTGGAATATTTGCATGGATTCATAGACTACTGTATACATATGAGAACACCTGATAGAAAGATTGATACCCTGGGCTGCCCTGGGTTGATATGCTTGAGCCAGCAATGAGTCAAAGGCCTCTGTACCCATCTATCATATTTGACCTTTTAATCGCTGAGTTGGATAAACCATTTGAAATATGCTTGCCATATATGCAAAGAAACAGTCCTAGAGGTGGGAGAAAATCCTCTAATAGAGGAAAATCATTAAGATTTAAATAGCATTTGATAGATACAATGATCAGCCAAAACTTGCAATCATTAAATTTAGTAGCATCAATTCAAATTCTTGAACTTGTGGTTGTATAACAATATTTTATATAAATACCAACCAATAAGCACTCATACATAGTCTACATGGATGAGACATGTCAGAATTTCAATTCTCACTCTGTATCATTTGTACTATTCCTGAGGCAGGTTAATTAACTTCTCTCACTCTTTTTTCTTTTTGTATTTTGTGTTTAAGAGTTTATTTTCGACGTGGAGATTTACACCATGCTTCATAATCCAGTGTTAACAAAATCATCAACATTATCAACTGCACAAATCATCTAACATATTTATTCGACACATTCTGCTATCTACAGAGTAGATGAGTGCCTTACACATATCTCATCGAATTTGCACAATAACACTGGTGCACACATACTATTATTTGTCTTATTTTATGGTTAAGAAAATGGAAAGTATCCTTTAAGTAGATACATTTCCTTTCCGGCACATCAGCCCTTTTTGCAACATGTTCACTTGTCAAAACATTTGCTCCTACCCTTTTTTTTCATTTCTAATTCACAACTAATTTGACTCTCCTATTTGCTTATTAAAGCGTAGCAGTAAATGGTGTTAAAATAACTTCAATAAATATAAGCACATTTTAGTATCTGACATCTATTTTTAAAGGAGAATGTGATAGAAAATTAGAGTCTACCATTTACAGAAGCTAAGATAGTCCAAATACTATTGAATACATAAGCAATTTAGAATATTGCCAAGTATTTCTCTAAGTATTTATATAAAAAATGAAACACTTGGAGAAGTGCTGCTAAATGCAGAAAATACAAGCTTTACTAGGGGCTAGTAAAAAGCAGAAAACACAAGCTTTTGTCTGCCTTCTGTCTCCACTACTTACAACTGTTGAAATCTTGAGAAAGAAATTACTTAACTTATTAATAAAACATAAAAGATAGATGATGATACCTACTTCATATGTATGCTAGCACTGTGATTACCTGGAATAGCATAGTAAAATGGGTGGTATATAATAAGCATCAACCAATATTTTTTTCCATTTATCACAATACTGTATATAAACATAGTAGTGATGAGAAAATTTCAAGTTACAGCCCAGCCTGAGTAACTTAGTGATTTAGTGTCTCAAAATTTAAAAAGATAAAAATGACTGGACATGTAGTTCACTGAGAAGGCCCTGGGGTCTAGCCCCGTTCTGCAATAAAAATAGAGGAAAGGAAGTAGATAAATCCAGTAATATAGATACAGAAGTCTTTAGGGCAGAGTTGAAATGATCACTAAGATGCCACAGGTCGAGCAATGGGAAGGAGCAGGGAAAAACTGGGGTTCAGAAACTCTGAGAATTCTAGCAAAATGTAGATTTCTGCATGCCAAAATTCAAACGAAAGGAATGTACTCCTCTCAAAGCACATTAAATGGGATCTAAAGCTTTGCTCATGGTGATAGCTATGAATTTCATCCTTAAAGCCCCTCACTCATCACACTCTATCCCCAGGCTGCTCCTTTCCTCTTTTCCCCTGTGGCCAATGACCAACTCTGTTGTATCATTATTATGCAGCTTGTGGACTCAAGTATTTTCCATTCTCTCAAAATATTTTGTTATGCCATTTGGCTCTCAGTTCAAATCATTCTCTGCCCACTTTGTATTATTCATCCTGAATGGGTATTACAACATCCTAAGGAAACGTGTGTGTGTGTGTGTGTGTGTGTGTGTGTGTGTGTGTGACAAAGAAACAGACAGAGAGACAGACAAAGACAGAAAGATAGAGAGTCTGTAGGTTTGTAAAGGGAAAAGGAAAGTTAGATCTGTCTGATCTGGTTGGCTGAAAACATCAGGCAGATACAGAATGTTTGTGTAGGTAGGGAAAGAAAAGGTGAATATTCCTATATCTGTAATTTTTATACTGTCAGAGTAGTAAGCACTGGAGAAGCAACATATTGTTTCTCTGTATTTCACTAGAGCATGAAGAACTTTCTGTAATGTATGTGCAGATACACTGTAAAGTAAGTGTATCCAGATGGAGCCTCTGTTTTCATCAGACTTCAAGACCATGGCTCTAAGAATACTCATCTCCTCTATGAATTAATATAAAATAGGTATTATCATGGGGAAACTGTGTTGGATGAAATTTTTACAAGTTCCATAAGGGAAGGAACAAATTTTTCTTCACAATTTCTAACTTTGCTCAAAACACAGTAGATTTCTCAGATTGAATAAACCAACACTTCTCTACAAAGAGGTCGATATTTTCACACTACAGTGCTAACATAGCGTCTCCAACCCTGAGTAAATTCTGAAAGGTCTTATAATGTCTGTGGTTTGGGACTTTATAATTATGACTGGGGCCATTAATCTTGTGGCCTCCATTTTTTATTATATCTGAGATGGAGACTGAGTTTTTGTTACAGATTGCAACCCTGTAGCACTCAGTTGGGGAGATGAGACATCACTGAGACAGATAACAAAGAAAAATGGGTTAAAAATTGGAGAAGATTAGGTAGCTCCCTGGAACTATATTAAACAAACTCTTCCGAGGTGTAGCAGCCAGAAGTCTCATCTTACGTGACTTCTATTTTCTCATCTGCCAAAGGGACTTAGGATTGTATAAATGTGAATGCATATGTGTGTATGTATGCATGCATGCATATATGTGTTGGCATGTGTGTGTTTGTATATCTCTAAGTCTTCACACTTTAAAAAAAATAACATTAACAAACAAGAACATTTCTAAAATGCCACTGTAAACCTGAATGAAAAGAGATTTTAAAATTGATGGAGGTTAAAAAAAAAGTGACCCAGTAAGTAATAAGCCTACAACGTCTTAGTGTAGAATAGTTTCATTAGTTTACCTTTGAAATTCATTTACAAAAACTAAAATTCGCAGATAATGGATTTATAATATATCCAATTCCATCAACAAACTATCTCAGAGTTTCCCCTTCATATACTTGGCAGAGCTGCAAATTGAGTTATATTTACAGGAAAGATAAATGATTTGCAAGCCATTGTACAGATAATTACTGTATTCCACTGAAAATTATTTATGACTAAATCAATCTGACTTCCTATCATTTGCCCCCAGTTTCTTGTTTTCTAAAATATATTTTCTGTTTTATAATTGTCTGAAATAAATATCCTCCAAATAGAATCAAAATCCTTGGTAGGTAACATGTTAAAAATTTAGTCATAGTTTAGATGCATTTCAATTTTACTATGGGTCATTCATGGTTAAAGGCGACTAATTTCTTATGACAACTTTAAGGGGAAAGCACTCTTCAGATTGGGAGGTGGAGGCCAGAGAAGTTTAAAAACTTTCTTAAGGCCACACAGTAAGTGATAAGCACCAATTGGAGGCTAGAAATGTTGGCCTCAGTGTCCACACCCTTAAGCAACACAACCAGATATCTAATTTATATTGGAAGATCCAAGAATGGAACAGAAATTCAGGATACAGAGGACAGATTAAAACGGGTAGGAGACAAGCTTTACATCACAAAAAGGCCCAGTATCTGGTGGGATTACTGCACATAGTGAAGTTCAATGGATTTTAAAAGGTCTGGAAAATATTTGGTAATGATGCTGAATGAGATCATTAATGAAGATGCTTATTCAAAGTCATTTAGGGCATAGCTTACATGGAGTTAGTGAAGATATGGGGTCACGGTCAGAATCTGTAAAGCATGTGATTAATGAGCAGAGTTTAGCAGAAGCCAACAGGCAGAGAGGAAGGTGTTATAAGTGATATCAAGAGCACTAGAAAAAGTGTTCCTGCCCATCCCACACCTTATGCTCACATGGCTACACATGATGCCGGGAAGCTAAGAGAAGGTTGAGTAATATTTAGGGTAGGAGACAGGATAGTGATGTCTGTTTGGAGGACCAGATTTCAACCATAAAAATAATTTAAAACTCACTAAATGGCAAGCATAACTTTATTTTCAGATATTAATGTAATTCATTCTCATGGTAAAAGGGAGGAATAGCAGGGCTAAGCAACTGCACTTAGAAACTCTTAGAGTCAACTTTCAAACTATGTAAAACCCAGAGTCGGAGTTCAGTCAATAGGCCACACCTCACAGCCAAGAAGCCCAGGAACAATCATACAGAGGATGAAAATTCCAGAGGCTTTGCCCCAGAATAGGTAAGGATTTTGAATGAGTTCAGGTGAAAACCTTTGGTGTAAAGAATAAGAAGAAAGAGGAAGGAGAGTGTGGTCTATTTGTTCTGCCTCTAGGATGCCACATTTCCTCTTTCCAAAGCATTCAACAGATATTATATTTCTACTCCTAAATCCATTTATTATTGGTATTTTTCTACTCAGAAAAATTTTCTAGATCCACTGTATTCTATGCAGTAATAGAAGTGATTTACTATTTCTGAAGTGTTTCAAAATTGCATGGCATTAATTTATTTTTCTCTGCCAACCCAAGCAAAGCAGATGTTTATCAATTATACAATTGTAAGTACTTTAGACATTTGCTTATTCCACCAAAAATAAATGGCAAGTCTTTCTGACAAAATATGTACTATTTTAAATTATGTGATTTAATGAAATTTAGAAGTATAGAAATGATGCTTATTCAACCCTGCATTGTTTTAAAAACTTTTAGATTTATCTACAAAACAGTAAGGTTTTTTTTTGGTAAAGTCAATTTCTTTATTCTGAATAACAAACTTTGGCATATGATTTAGATAACTAGTTTAATTCTGTATTCTACTTCTTGAGTACAGAGTGTGAATTGATTCTACAGAAAATATTTTTTTTTAAAAATCACCTAGATCAAAATCTTTGTTTAATAAAGTGATAGAGATAGCAGAATAAAAGCGGCTGATCAGAGGACCTATTTTTGAGATGGCTTTTCCTTTGTTCATTATTTTATTCAAGCTTTTTTATTCCTTTTATGTATTTCCCTTATTCGTATTTTAAGGAGAACTTTAAGAGAAATGTCACTGCCTAATTTTCTCTCCATTTTTTTCTTCCCTACTTAAAAAGAGCACCTACAATTGGCAAAAGAATCACCTCTAAATAGAACATAATTTGTTCTTGCCAGGCAGCAAAGAATTAAATAAAAGTTGTGTACAGCTGCTTGCAACAATCTCCGCTTAAAAGATCGCTAAGTGGGTTAGCAGCTTGATCTCCATATTCATCTTTCCCCAGCTCCCAGGAGAGATAACTACACTCTGCCCCCTCCCATCCACCCTATTATAATCTACAGCACCCCACCACACAACCTGTGCTCCACACTGAAATAAAAGTGGCTCAGTGAGAGAACATCAATTAGAGATGGACACACAGAAAACTTCTTTGTAAATGCTATGGCGAGGAAAACGTGGATGTCTGCATGAATTTTCAATTATTTATAAACATCTTCCTTTTACATCTCAGCTTTCTTTAAGTGATGAGAAGTGAGAGAAAGAAAGGAAAAAAGTGGTGTTTATATTCTACTTAGTATTGAAACTGGGTTCTGTGAAGACATTTTCACCAGCTAAAAAAATGAGGACCATGTGCCTGGTGATGAAATATGTGGATGCTGGGGGCAGAGCCAGAAACTCACATAATCACTCTTTCTCATGATAAAGTCAGGTAATCAGAGAGGAGAGGGCGATGCTGAAGAGAGTTGGTGTAACCATTATTCAACTTTATTCACAGTTGTTTAAGACACCAAATATACAACAAAGAATTTATGTTTTAAAAAAATCAACCATGGGATACTTTGTAAATTTCTCTTTTCCATTTAGGTGCCTACTATTCAAATCAATATATCATTTTCTTCAGTGATGAATTCTTACTCTGCAAAAATTTAACTATTATCTATCTACCTAGCATTTAAACCTCTACACTTAATTCTCCTTGGTTTAGAATTCTTAACAAATTCCCATTTAACAAGATCATTTTTAAAATCTTATATAGGTGTAGGAATATCACCAGATCCTCTTACTGTTAATCACTTCACATTAATGCTCCTGGTTTTATATTCTGTGACTCTAAAAACTTCTTGAAATTAAAAAGTGTCCAAAGCAAAGTTAATTATATTTTATATTTATTAAAGACATGTACAATACAGAGTTTGTCTAGGAAAAATAAAGCTTCAAAAAGAAAAAGAATTGCTAAGACCTCAAAATCTCCAGTTCTTAAAAAAGACTCACCTTTAAAAAAATATCACGTCACCATTTCAAATAATAGCTAATTATTTTGATTCCTTAGATTTCCCCATTCTGTCTCTGTAGCATGAAAATGTTTTTCAAAATATCAATGACTTTTACTTGAGTCATTATATATGTTTTTAAATAAAAATTCACACATCTTAGTGAAAAGGCATAAAAATTGTTTTAAAATAAATTTCAGATAAACAATCAACTCAAAGGCTGTCCTCAGATGGATAAGGTGTCAGAACCCCAAAGAGCTATTATCTCAAGAAATTCAGACCCCTTCACTGAAGGACAGCAATGTCTGCTCATTACCAGGAACCGCAAGCTGCTAAGGCTCTTGGAGACCCCAAAATGGGGCTCCTGTTACCTTCCTACAGAACAAAACTGATACACCAGGACCAGAAGGCCACAGACACTAAAAGTGTTGCTGTCATTATTGTTGAAATTAGTGACCTAGAGGTATCACATAGCAACAAGAGAGTTAATGTACTTAACAATTAACTAATTTGCAGCAAGCCCCTATGTTCTATCCCAAGTTCAAATCAGCATATGGTCTGGAATGTAGGCATCATTATAGATTTTGTTAATCATTTAATCAGCATAGAAATCTTATACTAGGCCACTTCTTAATATAAGTACTAGGTCAGTATAGCATAGAAGTCTTATACTAGGCCACTTGTATCTGTCCCTAGAATCAATAAGACATCTTTAAAGACAATTAGATTTCCATCATTAAGCAAAATTTTCTGAGGCAAAATTTCTAGGAGTATATTCTGATGTGTATCTAAGTTTAGAAACCATCACATTCATTAGTTACCTGTGAAAAGACTATGGCGTTAATGAGGTCTTAGACGATGCTATGCAATATCTTTGCTGCTCATTTTATGTAAAAATAATATTTCTTCTAATCAGCTATGGTCAAGAGGAAGTTTTAATATTTTTTGGATGGAAATGGAAATTAAAACTATTAGAAGGTAAAAAAATTTCCATTTTAAGAGCTAGAGCATTTTGGACCTCATTCATACTTTCAGTTTCTCACACCAGAGAAACAATTCAATATTTACACATGTGTGTCCTATTATTTCACTTAAGAGTATGGGCTCAATATGATGAATGTGATCATAATATATGTCTAAAATGTACCAATAAAGTTAATAAAAAGAAAGAGCTAGAGCAGGAAGCTTGTAGGATATAGATGAATTAATCTTTAAGGCAGAAACTCTTATTCTTAGAGGGACTTCTCTTAAAGAATGGGATCATTCCTATAAGCCTTTCCTTGTGAAACAGAAGTGAAGTCTAACCATTACCTTAAGGAAAATTTAAATGCAAAAGTTAACATTAATGAAGAGGCTAAGTGTACCATTTAATAATTTAAATGAAAAAATGTTAGAAGAACATGACCTTGAAGAGTCATATTTTTGCTTTGCTCATTTTGAGCTAAATTTCCCTGTTCCTAAAAATTGTTTTTTTCTTTCTCAAATTGTGAGTTTGTGTATATGTGCATGTGTGTGTTCTATTCAGCATTTGCTCACAGGGGAAGGCCATAAGCAGTTCATACAAGGGTCTGTAGGCTAACTTTCTCTTTCCAGCATTACAGAAAGAAATGAAAGCCATCTGCACTGGGCTTAGCCTAGCATTACCTCTGTAGGGCTATTGATATTCACATATAGTAGAGTATGCAGATCCAACAATTAGGATTTCTAGAATGTTTGAGAGCTGGTTATTAAAATACAGCTATCACTCAATATCAGGTTACATAAACCCACAAGTAAATTTTATTAAAACAAAGATAATATATGATTAACATTCATTAGGTCCTGACTAGTTTATTACATTTTACTATTATGCATGCAATGAGTGGATTTAGATCTCTCAAATCTGTATGGTGGAAATAATACATAACAGTGGGCTCCATGGTCATCTCTTCCAAAATCCACTCTGAATGCCTGAAAGCAATGATATTAGGATATGTACCAGTGAAATCAGTAAAGTACAAATCTAGGCTCCCTTCCTTATTTTTCAGAGACTGTCTATTAAATGTTTACCAGCACAACAGTGACATGTGATATAATTTAAGACTGAAGAAACTGTGCTCAGGGAAACTTACCAATAAAACCCTTCTAGGGGAGCCACGACATATTCTGTGCCTGGGGTGAATAATTCCTAATGTAACAAAGTGATGTTTCCACTAATTTAGAGTCAGAGCAGAGAATAAACCTTGGCCTTAAGAAGCAAAAGACTTAGGGAAAATACAGAAGTTGATCCTTAAGATCACAGCACAGTCAGAGGGTCTCAGTAGTGAAGCAGACCTTCACCTGCACAGCACAAGCAGGAACATGGAAGCCGCATTTGAACCTCTGTCTCCAAAATAACCATTCTTAATATTAACAAAATTGTGTTAATAGTAGTTTCATTTGTGCTTTGAGAGATTCAGGTATACAGGGTCTAGGAGCAGTTGAGAAAGCAACTAACACACCTGGTGAGCTTACTAGCATCATTGCTGGCAGAAGTTGGGGTGCTGGTAGTAAAAGGATAAGGTTGGAGTGATGTGGCTATGGAATTTATTCCAGATTTTAGGTGAGTTATATGGAAACGGAAGTAGGAACCTATCACCAACTAATGAGAACACTGTGTTAATATGTGTGTACATTTAATGTTTACTCCTTATGCATTTATTTTAATATGTTTATCTTTATAATTATTTGCAATACTATAACATGCAGTGCACGGTACGTTTGAGGGTTGAGATGAGCTCACAATGCATGAAAGTGTTCTTCTGTTTGCCCCCTAGAGGGAAGGCTAAGAACTGCGGAGAAATAAAGGTCCTGTTCCTTCTAGAAAGCAAGGATTACACATACTTAACTTCTAAGATATATTTATACACTGTATAAATTATAGATTCTAATTCACGAAAAATTGATTGACAGGAACATGTCACATATGATGAAAATGAGGACATGTCTTAAAAAGGTTGCTCAAGAAGTGAAGTAATTCAATTCCATCTTCAGGAGAAGAAAACTAGACTAGCAGGTGAATCGAGCTTACTCCTCGTAATGTTCTTAAATAAAAGGTCACTGCTAGAGTAAGTTTTACCTGGTCTGGAATTCCTCTTCTTACAAATATACTGATAAAGACCCTCCTCAATGTGGGTACCAGAAGTCATTTTCTCATTAACAATATTAAAAAGGCACCAGAGCTTTCACTTGATATTAGTCATGTAAAAAAAAATACTCTGCTAGATTCTGATGTCCTTGATGTTTTGTTTAGAATAATTGTACTTGAATAAATAAGCAATCTTTCATTCTTTCGTTTTATTAATTCATGAAGAATGTATTTAGAGCTTTTAAAAATATCTTTTATATTTATATGAATTTGCTCATTTTGTTCCCCTAATTTAAACTTTTATTTAAAAAACATTCCAGAGCACTATGTGATTTGATTTGATGCATGAATTTACAACACGTTGTATATATGTATATATAAAATACACAAACTAAAGCAGTGCTGAAAAGTTCTGTAAATACTCTTGCTACTTCATTTTGTAAAGTTTACAAAAGTCCAAATAGAAGAGTACATCTAATTTATGTAAATAATATGGAAGAAGTAACAAAAGTTGATAATGTAATAAACCAGGTTTAATTCTACTCCATTTTGAGATTTAATTATCTTCTAGTTCAAGAAAATAAAAAAATTTATTTTCACAATGTACAGTATTAGAAGTGAGCAAATACTAAAATATATACAAGTCATTAAAAGAAAAACATAATTTTTAAAACTAGTGGCTTTACAGGTAGAACATCCAGTTTAAACAAAGTATTATCCTGGAAATATAGATGAGAGTATAGTGCTATATTATCTGCCAATCTCCCATCACACCTTGCTCATTCACTGGTATTTGGTTCTAGAAAATACTTTTGATGAATGCCATGCTTGGTGGAATCTACAGAAAATGTGGAATCTAGAGCATCTAAGGTTGGCTCCTTTCAGTTTCTGGATGAGAAAAAACTAAGAGAGACCACTGTCAAGTATTAAAACACATGAGGCAGAAACTAAAATGCTAGCTAATAAATATGTAACGAACATGCAACTGTCACATCTTAAAAATGCTTTTGTCCACATGCAGTCCATTCACAAGAAAAAATTTCATAATCAGAAGGGCTTTCATTCCTTTATTATAAAAAGTAAGTCAGATTTTGACACCTCTGAGTTAATATAACAGTTCCTGGCTATAAAACCACATGTGATGTTTTAGGCCAGAATATAGTGAATGGCCAGCCACAATCACATGCATATCCAAACCCTGGTCCAAAGGCTGCCTCATCTCACTGAAATGTCCTGGAAGTGGTGAAGGCAGGCAGGGTATAGAAGCCACACAGGGACAAAAGGAGGAGAGGACACCGGGACCACTTAGAAAGCACTTTTTCTCCATTCTGTGTCAGTACTTTTCCACCCTTAGTCTTTTTTCCCTCCCTCTTCCAACTATATTTTGAAGGGTTAATTTATTGAATAAGCCCTGTTGATGTGGTTATCTAAGAATGTTAGAATATTACATTATAAATCTTACAGCGGAGTGTACGAGATAAAGGATATACATTCCTTCCTTACCCTCCTGAAGTTTGGCTCAAGATATCTCAAGGATATTTTGGCAAATACAACTTGGTTGTTATTCCTAAATCACGAATTTTCAAACAAGGGATAACATTTTATTTGTTTTTATAGATGCTTCAAATTTCTTCTGCATTATTTCAATTTTAGGCGAAAAATGTGTCAATAAAAAGCCAGATTGCTCTTTAAAATTTTTTTTTTTTTGAGTCTCATTACACAGTCCAGGCTGACCTTGAACTCATTACATAGCCTAGGCTGGCCTTGAATTCTCAGCCACCCTCCTGCCTCAGCTTCCTAAGTGCTAGGATTACAGGTGTGCACCACCACACCTGGCCTCTTTAAAAGAGTGTTTTTTGCATTGAGAATTAGTACCATACAAAAATACATGCAAAAAGAAATACTAAACAAAAATTTAAGGGAAATTTAAAAATATTTTATAAAATATTGTTTAAGGATCAACTATTCTTAAATTCCTTGTGTGAAAATTCTTTGATTTCTCAATTCACATTTCTTTTATTTAAACATTAAAGGAAAAGTATGCTACATCACTTATTTTATAATTATTGCAAGTATAATATAAATAGAACATAAATATAATATCAGAAATATTATAATTTATATCAACATAAATTAAACATATATATGTATGTATCTATGACTATATATACATATATGTATATATATATGACTCCCTTTCTCTCTTGTTATATGTAGTAAGAGAGCGATAGAGGCAGCCATCTTTACTTGAAAAATGACTGAAATCTGGGGAACTACCTGTCTCTGGATTATAACATTTGCTTTTCATTCATTTTATGAAAATTATGGATAAAAAAAACATCGCTTAGATTCCCCCGGTTTTCCTATGTGTGAGCTGTTTGTGGTTTGAATGTTTCTGTCCCTTCCACAGCACATGTTGAAATAATTCCTAAGGCTCAGTGCTGAGAGGGAAGATTGCAGGCTCTGGGCTTATGGATTCATGTCTGTGAAAAGGCATTGTCAGGGCCCAGGGATTTAGCTCAGTCATTTCGTTGTCACCTGCTGCGCAAGCGCAAGGACCTGAGTTCGATCCCTGGTACCAAAAGAAAAAAATAAAGGCATTGTGGGAGGAGGTTTTCTCTCTTCCACTCTTTGGCCATGGGAGAGCCGGTACGCCTTCCCTTTGTGTGGGGCAACACTGAAGGGGCCTTTCTGGAGCATTACCAGTCCCTTAAGGGATCCCAGACCAAACAGACTAAGACATGAACCTATCTATTTATTCCATTAGCAAATAACTATTCTCCATCTATTACACACTACAACATAGAGTAAAATAATTAATTCAGCCTTGTTCACAAGGAACTTTAATCTTAAAAGTAACACTAAATGCCAGATCTTATTCCTGGCCATTATGGATTCACACTGGGAAAGAGAGCATTTCTTAGAAGAGATGATACCTGATAAAAGTCTTAAAGTATAATTAAAATTTATTCTGGCAAAAAGAAGAGGAAGTGAAACACAAAGATACTTTAAGATTTGAACGTATAGAGCTGAAAAATAGGCTAAAGTTTGCTGAAAATTTCAAGCCATTTGGTTTTGTTTAGATTTGATCTTATATTAATTAGGCAGTAACAATGGTAGGGTTATTAGACAGGGTCATGGTTAGGCTTCATTTACCAGAGTTCTTGCAAGCATTTTGTTAGGTGAATTAGTCAGGACTGGAAGACAAGGAGAGAAGTTAAGCCCACAAGCTCCTAAAAAGGAGGCCTCAGGCATCTGAGAGGTTTGTGGATAGAAGTTTGCAAGTCCTTGAACTTGAATGTTTTGAAATATATCTCCACAACTTTTTAATGTAGCAAATTTGAAACTGTATACACACTAAAGAGTTACTCTCTATTTCTCTCTCACCTCAGGAATTGGCAGCTAGCATTGTACATTCAGTTTCTTTAAGTATTACTACTATAAATACTTCATATAAACGGAATCATACAGCACTTGATGTTTTGAGACTGCCTTGTTTCCATTACCAGAATAGAACCATAGGTTACTGACAGTGAAAGAATACTTAATTCATTATCAGATATGGCCTCATGCAGTACATACAACATGTCAGCAAATAGAAATACTGTGTAAGCATTAAAACTTTGACAATTGGTGGTTAATTTGTAAAGGACCACTGGTTATGAACCCATTCTGCATTTATAATTCTTGCACCTGCAATTATTTGCATGCAAAAATTTGCAGCCACAGTTGCCTAATTACAGGCACAACCATCCAAATTAGCCCTCAAAAAGAGCAGCACAAAGAGATACCATCTGGGAAACTGCAGCAAACCCCTCTGACCTTTCCTGCTCCAAATCCTGTAAGGCTGGTGGGTACATTTTCCTCTTGGCTTTTGTCTCAGGCTTTATTTTTGTCTGATCTCATTCATGTCTTACAGGCTAGTCATTCAGATAAGTAGAGTTAGAGAGGCCTTTCCTCTTGCACAACCAAAATGCTTCCACCTCTCCAAAATAATATGTATCATAGTTTAGGCAGACTAACAACAGAAATTGTCTCTGAAGTGCATCATTTGCACTGCTAGTTGAGAAGATTTGATGTTTTTATTCACATGCTGTATTACATAGTAGGTCAGCAGATTACTATAAAAATAGAATCTCATATACATTTCTGCTTAAAAATAACAAGAAAATTATGTTACTCCACTTTTTGAAAAAAAGATTTTAGCCATTTTTTAAAAATTATAGCTGTCAGTTTTGATATATTTACATTTTCCCATTATATTAGTAGGACCATTATGAAATTTAATAATCCTCTCTTGGAGTTTGATTTCCTACAAAGGATCATAATACAATCAGAACTGTAGCAAATAATTATTGAACTAAGTGGATACAGTTATAATATCAGGTGGGAAATATGTAATAATACATGAGAAATTTAAAACCTGAGTTAATACTTGCTAAAGATTCTGTTCTCATACAAATGTCAGTAATAATAAATCTGGAGCTACCACAGCTTGCTCTGTAAAAATAAAATAGATTTCAGATAGAGTAATTTTCAAAGCTTTAGATGATAGTTCAAATATTTTTTATCATTTAATCATATTAAAAACTTAGAATCTGCTAAATTCTGGTATAGAAATAACATATGTTTAAAAATTAGGAAATTTAGTAGTTTATTAGCCTAATGACAAAAATCAGAAGGTAAATATGCTTCTTTTATATGAAATCTATATTCACCAGTTCTCTAGAGTTTGGAATTGTCATAAAATATTACTATGAAGCTTTAGGGAAATGTAAATATTTAGAAATGCTAAGTGTTCAATATTTTTATTTAATTTGTTTTACTTTAAAAATTACAGTGAATAGAAAAGTACACTTTTGTTTTATTATCTTTGCCTCAGTGGTACATTTCGTGGAAATTGGAGGAGAAAGACATTAGCCTTAAGTTTAAGGTTCATGGCACACCTGTTTGGCCATTAGAAATGAAAGAATAATTTAGATTGAGCCAATAGGGACCATGTTAGGAAAATGAGAATTTGTGAAGGGGAAACATCATTCTAGAAATTGCTGAATATTCAATGGGTACCATCAAATTTCAAAATATTATTAATGGCATGATAAACATAGTTGTTCATTTTTCACATAGGGTAGAAGAGCATTCTGAGATATTGCAAAGGATAATGTTACTCACATCCGGAGCTTCCATTTGTTGATACCAGAGTCAAGTTGGAAGGCCATGGATTCCGAACAATATCTTGCCAATGAATAGTGTCTGCATAACAAAGGAACTTGTTCTGGTCTACATAGACGCCCCCATTTAGAATTTCTATAGAGAAAACAAACACATTTGTTGTCAAACTATTTGTTGAGGAAAAAAGCGGTCAATAAACATGATTTTTTTCAGATTATTTTCAACGTTAAATTATAGGAAGATTGTTAAGAGCCAAGATACCTTTTAAAATATCTTTCATTGATTGTACATTGATTGTAGAGATTTTTAAAAGATTGAAAGTACAGAAGAAAACAAAAAAACACCTAATTCAGACAGAAACACTCTTAACAGTTACATATTATATTAGTTTATTTTCTTTCTTCCTACTGAAATTGGACTAATATATAAGTATTGCTTAATTTTCTAATTTGGTTTAGTAATCTATAGTAAGCATTGAGTGACATTTACTATTTTTATTTTTTTTAATGAAAATACAATATGCCAGGCTACAGGTTAAATAATAATTACTTAATTATTTTTCTCTTGTTCTTCACTTGTTTATCTCTGGTTAATCTTTGAAATAAATTTCACACATGCCATTCCAAAGGCATAGAATGTGAATGGTCTCAAGATTTTTAGATAAAGTTTTCAAATGTCCCTTTAGAAAGATCTTTTAGACAGTGTGGCATTGGCTGGATGGGCACAAAGTGGAAGCTGAAATTAATGCTTCTAACACAAAAATGTTCTTTTGCATTTTAAAGAGAATGGATAGAATGGCCAATTATATGCAAAGCAAGAAAAGAGGTGTGATCTAACCATACAGTGAATGGTTAAAATTTGAAATACTTGCTACAGTAAAATACTAATTGCCACAGTCATTTATTCTGCTCAAACTACTCCCTCTTGCATTGAGCACACTTATCCCATCATTCTTGCACTTCCTCAAGCAGTTCTAAAACCCTTTTTTTTTTTAAATGTATTTGTGCTGTCCTGGCTGCTTCAGTGTCCTGAATTGATTCAAAACATTTACCTTTCATGGTCATTTTTACTTTGGGTAAGAACCAGAAGTTGCATAGTGCAAGATTCAATGAATAAGGTGGCTGAGGACACACTGTAATGTTTTTATGAACCTACCTTTCCATTGGATGTCACTTAGCCACAGAATTCACTGTTTTTTGGTCACACCTTGTAAAGACACAAAAGAGGACTTACAGAACTGTTGCAGAAAGTTGTAAGCATGAGGGGATAAGTGTGTTTGGAGTGAGGGTAGTATTTTAAGGGGATTAACAGCAAAGTATAGTTTATTGTAATGCATATCTTTAAACATTCGCTGTAAATTTTGATCACCCCTTGTATAATAAAAATTCTGTTTCACTGGGCAAGGAGAATGGCCACAGAATAAAGTATACTAATGCCGATTTCTCCATGACTCCTGTTTCAAAACTGGCCTTGGTTAGTTAACTTGTCCCCAGTAGTCAATGCCTGACCACATAATGGATTCTCCTTCCAACAGGTATGTTATCCAGTAAAAGATACTTTCTTTAAAAATACTATTATGTTTAAAGAAATTGGCTAGAAATACACATAGTACCTGCCTGTCTAATATCTGTTTCCCTTCATATCCAATACAAATAGAATTTTAGAATAATCATGTAGTCCATAACGATTCCACTACAAGTAAAAAAGCAAAGCATAACAAAATTTAGATCACAGTCATTTAAACAGATAGGGGCTTATTCCTTTGCACAGGATAAGAACCCTATTAAGGCATGTACAGATATGCTCCAGCTATTCCACAGTGCCCCTTTGCTTCTTAGCTATCCTTTGTGCTGGCTTTATTCCTTCTAGCTCAGGATAATTGCTTCATCAAAAACATCTGCTCTGAGTTGAAGGTAGGAAAGGACAGAAGAGGAGGGAAGAAACTTTTTCTCCCAGTGAAGATTTTTTTGTTTGTTTGTTTTTTGAGACAAGGTATCACTATTTAGTCCAGTGAACTCACTATGTAGCTCATGCTGACCTCCTATTCCTGGCGATCCTCCTGCTGCCTCCTGAATGCTGGGATTACAGGTGTGTGTGTCACCACACCAGGCTCTCCTAGTGACTTTCTATTTGAGAAGAGACACTTTCTTCATGGATTTTATATGCATTTCATTGGATAGAACAATAACTTATGGCTACTGCAGGAAAGACTGAGGAAGCAATTTTTTAGGAACATATCGCTAGAAGGGATGTGGCTAAGCATGCAGAGGGACATAGTTACTGGGAAGGACACAGACTTTCTTCCAGGGAAATGTTGACAAAGTCATCTGTCGTGTGTGGTACACTAAGTTAAATTTTTAAAGAGTTAACTTACAAGAAAGAGGAATATAAAAGAATGAAAGGAATATGTGGCACCACAGAGTGGTGTTTGTGCAAGTGAGGTTGGTAGGCACATCCAAATCATTTTATTGCTTTGCAGGTATGAAATCCTCCAGATTATTTTTGATATTGCAGAGCTTTCCATATTTAAAATCAGTCCGACTCTCATCATCAGTCCTTTGACTGAATATTGGTTCTGTTTTCTCAGGAGTGGAGGAGAAAAACAAAACTAAATTAGATCATCTTTCCACTTTTAAAACCCAGTTCATTATTTTTCATGACCTAATAATACAACTTTCTTCAAACCAGAAGGGTGGGCCGGGGATTTAGCTCAGTGGTTCCAGCGCCTGCCATGCATTTTCAAGGTCCCGAGTTCGATCCCCAGTATAAAAAAAAAAAAAAATCAAACCAGAAGGGAAATGTAAGACACAAGAAAGATCATGAAAATGAATTTCTACATTAATGTTGAGCATTAACTTTTTATCTAAGAAGCGTGACGATCTCATACTAAGAGCTTTCTCATGAGACATTAGGTGATGCTATTCTGCTCTAGGAATAATTCTATATTAGGTGACAAAGAAAAGAGATTCTGAATGCTTTCCAGGAAACAAAGGTTATTTTTCAGTCTACACTTGGAAAAGTTTTACTGTAAAAAAAAGTGAAGAGAAAGGTAATAGCTCAAACATAATGAAAAGAGTCTGTATTTCTTAGGAGTCACATTTTAATTCAACTTGGCCATGGTGAAGAAACAGTATTTATCTCCAACTTCCTATCTAAAAATGTTCAAATAGAATCAGATTACACTGAATAATAATCTCATCAAATCCTTTTCTTGAACAATATTAATCTGCTACCATTGTTGACATTTGTTTCTTAGAAATATTCTGTTGAAGAGCTTGGCTTTTACTTGGAAAAGGGGATTTAGAAAACAGACAATGAGAACTTCAGTATAATCTTACATGTTAAAATTTCAAATTAAGATATAATCATGATCCATCTAGATGATATTTTTAGGATCACAAACTTAAAACCTAGCATCTTGTAGCAATTCTAGTCAGAAGCATTTATAAATTTTTAGTATTTAATGTTGGATGGTTTATGTGTGTTTTCCTTCATAATAGTTTTTTATTCCTTTTGGCATACATTTTATTCATTTTATTCTTGTGTTAGAAGTTAAAATTCTATAATCAGAGAATGCATACTTTCACTGATATTCATAGGAAACTTTTAATGTACACTTTATCTTACATTTTTGATTGACTCCAATTACTTAAAAATTCTCAGAAAATGCTATAATTGGATTTATACATTTTCAAGTTTTCTTTGATTATATAACTATAAAATTTTAAACATTAATACATATCTTGTAATGACATATTTGGTTAACTTTACTTCTGGACTAAAAAATTCTAAATAATGGATTCTGACAATTAACAAAATTCTTAGAGATCCAAATTTTGTACTTGAAAGAGGAGATACCTAATATTTATACTATGGTCAACTACAGAGACGTGGCTGTATTTTTACAGCATAACAAGGAAAAAAGATTAGAAAAAGAGAAAAGTTTGGTAAGATATTTACCCAATAAAATGCCACTAAACTATCTGGTAGTATTTAGCTCTATTTGTGATAACATTCCAAAACAGCAATGCTTTCCATATGTTTAATTAAGGATTTATTGAAAAGAATCTCCTGTGTGACACCTACAGTTTGCATCACTAACACAAAATAAAGTAACTATTAATTAAACTTTGAGACCAGAACAAAAATGACAATCCTCAACCCTGAAGAAAATAAGACAAACGAGGCATAAATTTAAGTGATATTCAGAATAAGTGAACAGCAAGCGCAAGGTCCTGAGTTCGATCCCCGGTATAAAAAAAAAAGAAAGAAAAAAGAATAAGTTAACAAACTCAATGTAAACATATTCTAATGTATTTCACTTTCATAGTAGAAAAAACATCAGAGTAAATTAAGAGAGGCATAAATAGATTTTTGGTCATTTAATGAATTGGTAGAAAAGGCTGTTATGAGTTTTCTTATGCTATGAAAATATATTTGCAGCAAGTTCACACAAACAGAACTGTTATAAATATAGTAAGATATATTAGACATGACATTTGGTAAAAGAGCATCATTTCATTCCTGAAAAATTCTATTAAACACTTAAATCTGTTTGTGTCTCAAACATTTCCTAATAGATGAATGAATGCAAATCACATAAAATATGTCATGAATCTTTTTGTATTTAAATTGTAATCCACATTACTCTCCAATATATTGAATTTATCTTATACATAGCACACTACTTGTAACTGAAATACAATTAGAATAAGCCTTATGAAGGTAAGACATATTTTTAGGGCTGTCTCTGTAGGATTAAACCTAGGGCAATATTAGTTATCCAGTGAATACTTGTTAGATTTACTAGGAAAAAATGCATTATTGAATTTGCTGCCAAATAAGTTAATTTCTGTTGTAGTTCCTAATATTAAATTATATTCTGCGTAAATCAAAGAATTAGTTATCTTTTCCCATTAACACTCTCTGTAGGTTATCTCAATTGGCTCTATTTAATTAAGTCAGGGACTATTTTTGGTTCCTTCAAAGCTGGGTACAGAGTTTTTAGTGCTATAGTATGCCAGGCACAAAGAGATACACAGTAAACATTTTCTGAAAAATCTATATATAACATCACAAATGTAAAGTTTTTTTTTATATATATATATATAATTTATGGTCAGAGTTCTTATAAGCTAAAAAGAAAATATATATTACATTAAATGGTTATGAAAAATAACATAAAATTAGTTGAGACAGTGTGTTTGATACTCTTAAGTCACATTTATTTAGACATTTTTATTGTTATCTCCTAACCTATTTTATTAATAAAATTCAATTATTACTTACCAGGTAAATAATGATGATTTTGAACTATTCCAGTCAGACCAAATTTTGCCAAAATTTATGAATTACTTAATATATGACACACAAAAGTTGAACAGCAAGTTTTAGTATTGGGCTGCAAGTTAACTCACACTTTTCCTTAATTTATTTTTTAGAAAGATAAAGTTCCAATATGAAAGAGAATGTAAACTACTTGTGTCTTGGCCTTCCAATTCTCAAATATTGAACATTTGACAATTTTTTGCAATTTATTCCCATTTGTATGAATCAAATAAAAAGGAAATGTTTGTGTTATTTAAATGACTTCTTTTGTACCTTTCTTTTTCTCAAATACTAGCTAATATACTGAATTTATGGATGTGTACCAATTAACAGAATCACTGACATTTCACAAGCATATTCTTTCGGAAGTAAATGTTGTAAAATAATGAGTATCTGTTTCTTTTTTTCTGACTGAAATAGCCTAGTTGTGATGCAACATCTTGCTGAAAATACAGGTTAATGTGACCACTTTAGCAGGTTTATGAAGTAGACAGAATTGTGCTTACTCTATGAACAATTTGTACAATTTGTAACCATTTCAGAAATAATATTGTCTTTCTTCTTTTCTAAAATATAAAGATTATAATTATATGCACAGTTAGACATAGGACACTTTGTGCAACTGTTACTAAGTAAATTAATCAGAAAATTACCAACAATAGTGATATAAGAAATGTGTAATAAGTAGGAATGAAAACTTTGCATCTCTCCCTTGACTATATATCTGGATGTCTTATTTTGCAGGAATGCACCTCCAGCTCTACCACAGAATTAAGATAATAAAAAAGGAATGGAGTAGAAGTGCTACACTTGTTTAATAATAGCAGGGGCTTAAAATGCATATATCAGTCATACTACCTATCCAAGCAACAGAGCACAGCCAAGATGTCAAAATTCAGTGGCTAAAGCCCATTTTCAAGGTACAGGTCAGGAAGCAGTTACAGGGCTTTCTCAGACATAAAGCAATATCTCTTTCTCACTGTCATCACCTTAAGCCACACAAGTCTGTTGGTAGATAATGATATAAAAGTAATACAGATCACATCATCCACCTGTGATACTTAATGCATCATCTCTGGAGTGGACTTGGTCCAGAGAGTACAGTGTATTTCCCAAACCCAGATCTTTCAGCTGGGAACACAATGAATTGCTGCTACCTCCCACCCTGGGTCACCCCTCAAGGTTCATTATTAATAGGCTGAGACTCTAAAGGCTAATGAGAACCGGGTGCTTGAGGAGACAATGGCTCATTCATCATCAATCAAGCTTTGAAGTTTTTATACAGATGATTTAAGGAGAGTTGAAGTGTGCAAAATTGAAATGTCACATTTGTATTGGGAGGAGGTAGAGGGTGATAATGTAAATGAGTGATGTAACCCTGTGTATTTCAGCTCGATGATCAGAGTCAAAAGCTCATGGATGCAAATAATAAATATTAGGAGGTAACACTGGTCAGTTTTTCCATCAGAGTAGGGCAACGTGTATAAGAAATTACTAGACCTTCTGACTGAAAATCAGCTTAACATTAAAAAACCCCAGCAAATATGTATCTTGACTTCAAGTGACTGGAGCTCACTTATGCTTGCCTGCCACATTGTTCCAACTTGTTAATATATATTTAAGGGTCCTCTACAATTTTTAGCTTTTGTTAGTTCAGCTTGAGTCTCAGGCCTTCTGATAAATGTGTTTACAGTGATTGTCTGAATGAATGTCTCTTAGAAAAAATGTTACTTTATCTTGCTTTTTATCATTTTCTGTACTTGTCATATTTCCCATATCTTACTCTAGGTCTTTCAAGATTAAGAATTTTGACGTACATTTTTCTGTGTCAAAGAAAGTGTCAAGTATATAATATAAATTCAAATGTTTACAATGGTTATGATTATAATGTTAAAATTTCCAGATGACTAACATTTTTAAAATGATAACAGTGTTAGTTACGGACACTAATATTTGCATTATAAATCATATAAAATATTGAGTACACTTATCATGATCTTAATTTATTAACTTTTTATCCATTAAGGAAAATAATCTAATAACATACATAATATTTCTCATTTTGAAATATTGCCTAAATGTGTTTTATTCCAAAAAGTATTTATTTCTGTTAAAATCAGAACCACATGCTGCTAAAGTTACTGATACTCAAAATTTGAGATATATCATTAGTTCCAGCATTTCTATATTTAATCTGTTATGGTGTCTTACAGAAAATTCCTCAGTGTCTTATTTTATACCCACTTCTTAATACAGATTCTATCATCTGATAACATTTAACTTTTTAACTCAAATGTGCTCCCCACCTAAAAAATCCATCCTCCATATTTGTCATAATGTGCTCTATACCATAAGTAGATATCATATAGACAGATAAATAGGTAGATAGATCTTCACCATGAGGGTTTTGAAGTACAAAAGCAGTAATACTGAATCTAGTTCAATGGATAAAATTAAGTTTCAAGTATAGCTTTTGACTTTGTGGATGTATGACCATGTCTACCACTGTGAAGCTCATTTTGCAATATTCTGTGATGAGGTCTCTCAAAAACCATGAAAAAGATGGAGGAAATCATGAAAAAGGAAGAAGCAGAGAATAAGTACATGTTTTCTCTTAATGATGGTGACTACGAACTTTCACAAGGCAATTAAATTTATATCCTGTTGGTCAGAATTCATTCTAATAGCCCAGTAGAGGAGGGTAGGTAATCAAAGTCCTCGCTCTGTGTGGTCACATGACCAGTTAAACTTTATGAGTTAAAAGGTAGAGTGGTAAAGACTATTGACAACTAGAAGTCTTCATTGCATTGAATCCAAAAAACTTTGTATTTGCTGGATATTCACAAAACATGTCTGTTGCTTGAACAAATGTAAGTTTTTTCCAAACTTTTCACCAAAGTATGATGTGCATACATAGATGTGAATATATCTTAAGGAATTAAATTTTACAAACTGAACACACATCACTAGCACTTACATCAAGAGAGAGAACATACCTGTGTCACAGGAGCCTTTGTCACACTTTCTTCCTTACATTGGTCTCTATCAATACCCCTATCTGATATTAGACAAGATACTTATGCCTATTGCTTTATTTTACATATTTAGAGTCCTACAGTATATATTATTTTGTATTTAACTCCTTTTAATTAACTTCATGCTTGTGAAATTCATCTACCTTATTCATTTTCATTGTTGTATAGTATTATATGCTTTATTTGTCAATTCTGCATTGATGGGCTTTAGACACTTTGCTCATTTGGGTTACTGTAAACAGTACAGTTATAGATGTTCTAGAATATTAACTCGGTGACTATATATACATATCTGTGTTATGTTCTTGCTTAAAAATGGAATTTCTGGGCTGTAGCGACAATCAGTTTCCAAAGCAATTCTACTAATTTACATTCTCATCACTAGTCTGAGAAATTCAGTTATTTATTATGTCAGCCGTGATTTTTTTGTTTGTATTTTCTATTTCATGGTGGTCATTCTGGTTGGCATGTAGTGATAAGATATTAATTTGTACTTATCCTATGATTAATGAAGTAATGAAGTTGAACCTTAAATGCCATCTTTAAACTGTAATTCTTAAAGGACAGAGGTTCACTCTGCTTTTGTTCCCTTGGAAAAAAGGTCTTATGTGTAGAAACATAGCACACTGTCTAAAACTTGATATGTATTTGAAGTTATTTGTAAATAACTGGGTAAATTAATGTGTCAAATATAACTCACAACTTAAATTCTTTTGGTAGAGGGATCTACCTAAATATTTTGGAAATGACACTTGAAAATATCTTAGAAAATACATTGAAGCTATTAATTATAACACAAAGAGAAAAATAGGAATGGTAGGGAATAGTTAAAATTTACACTAGGTAAATATCTCTCATGATAATAGAAATCAAAATTATATAAAGATAAAAAATGAAAAAAACCTGATGCCTTCTTGCTATTAAAATAAAATACTCCTTTACATGAAACTCTATTTTTATTTTCCTATCCACCAGAAAGCACTTATTATAGACAACAATCCTCTTAAATAACTGCTCTAAGTTTTCAGAAAATGTAATTGCTTCAGTCAAACAAATCACTGGAGTTCAATGTTTTCATTACCAATAAAAGAGGAAATCATATTAGTAGCCAGAAATAATTTGTCCCTTTTATTTACAAACTTCCTAGGGTATGCTCAAGGTCACTTTCAAATATCTCACCTACTATACTAGTTTGTATAGTTTTAATAACTCTTCTACAATGTGTGATTTCCTCACTATTACTTTTGATTATTTCACAAAACTATGATTTTTCCCTGATGACAGTAATAATAAATAACATTGCTATGCATGCTTGTTTTGGGCAAGTTCAAACTTGCAAACAAAATACAAAAAAGACTGATTTAATCTGTAAAATGATAATATGATTTTCAAATATATCAAGACTTTAAAAACATTATATATAATCACATGAAAAAATATAAATATGTGAATTGTGGGCCCTAACGTCTCATCTAAAATGCCTATAATGTGAATGTTCAAAATAATGAAGAAAACATTTTATAAAATAAAAAGTCATAAAAGAAGAATGCAAGGAAGCCAATGCCAGAACAGTTTTAAAACTCATAGAAAGCATGTCCAAATTAAATATTTCTTTAAAAATATTAATAAAGTCTGGAATTAATAAATGATTAAATATGAGTAGTCATCATTTTACAAAGCATTGGTTATCAAGGTATGAAATCTGAAGAACTATGCTGAAACAGAATGAATAAATGCTTTATACTTTGGTTGTATATAGCTTGAAATTCGCACATATGTACAATAAAATGGACAGATCTTGTGTTCCATGTCTTTTACGTGCACATGTCCATTGTGTTTTTCCATTTGTATCATTAGCCACCTTTCAAATAAAGATACAGAAAATTTCTAATATTTTAGAAAATTTTCTGTCTTCTTTCCAATCAATATCTTCCAAAGCCACTATCCTGATTTCTATCTCCACAAATTTACTTTGCTTGTTTATTAACTTGACACACAGAAATTATACAGTATAATATGTATTCCTTTCTTCTTGACATTTTTATTCAAAGTGTTTTGAGATCATTGGCTACATTAGTAATTTGTCCATTTTTATTGTCACACATTACTCTGTTGAATGAATATACCACAATTTGCTTGATAAGTAAATATTTTAAGTACAGTATTGTTACTTTACAGTGTGATTGTAGGCAAGTTAGTTTAGGCTTCTTTTCTATAATCTATAAAATAGGAGTGATAATATTTACTTTGTTCATTTATATGGGAAATTACAGAATATATTTTATATATATATATTTATTTCCTGGAGCATTGTAGTTGTTAAGTAAGTGGTAGCTATTTAAAAATAGGTTATTACTATATTTTAGGAGGATCCTTTATCCAGAGAATTTTAAAATCTATGCTTACAGGTTGAAGTGTAGATCTTCCAGGAAGAAAAAGAGATCAAATAATCTCCTGTTCTATGAAATCCTCATTAAATGTGATGAATAGCATAACAGTTTTGGAGCTAGATATACCAAACTAAATATTATTAAATGTCTTTCCAAAATCAGTTAATTAAAATTGGTTTTATCTGTGTTCTGTAAGTTAAATTATTCCTAAGAACAAGATCATAAATTCTGTAACTTCCTATCTTGACTATGCTGAGTAATCCTCAATATCTATTTCACTTTACCCTTTAAATCATTTTTTGTCATTACTGTAACCTCATTCTGTGACAGAATTTAGAGCTGTGAGATTCCCGTCTATTTAGTTCAGACAAGTGCACAGTTCAAGATGCTATAGTTTGGACACTTGAATGTCTCCTAAACTCCCATGGGATAAAGGTTTGGTCATCATCCTGCTGTGCTACTGGGCAGTGCTGAAACCTTTGGAAGCTGAAGCCTAGTGGGAGGAAGTTTGATCACTGGAGGCATACCCTAGAAAAAAGGATATTAGAACCCCAGTGCTTTCAACTCTTTCATTTCCTGACAACCATGAGGTAAGCAAGTCCTCTGCCATGCACTCTTTTCATGATACACTGCCCTTCCCCAGGCCAAAAAGCAATGGAGCCTACCAACCATAAACTAAACTGTCTGAAACTTTGAGACAAAAAGAAACCTTTCCTCCAGTTACGTTTTTTATCTCAGGTATTTTGTTACCATAATGGACAGCTAACAGAGATGGTCACAAAGCCTCCACTTCCAATCTCTAGGTATTTCTATCTCTGCTTCCAGTACCACCAGACTTACAACGAATTAGAGAAAATTTAAAGGACCTGTACAAGTAAGTTGAGCTTTCCTCTACCATGGCAAATATCTGGCATTTCTCCTGCAGTGCAATGGATTCATTAGGCAATGTGGAAAACTATTAACTATATCTGTGGAGCTCTGGCTTGAGCAGGGTAGTGAGACAGTTGCTCCACTGTTGTTTAAATGTATTATGGTTTTTATTAAATCAATAAAATGGGTAATAAAGATTAGATACGTAACAAGCACAGCTATAATACTGCTGGTTGATACAGGGAAAGGTTGTTACTCTCAAGTAAAGCCTATATATAATCAAGTACTATGTTTGCTCAGAGATATTTAAGACTTAAAGCTTTATACCTAAGCCATTTGAAGAAAAGGGGTGGATTAAAACTTCTGCAGGAAATGCTTGCATTATTTCTAATAATTTATTATATTCTATGCCCGTTACACCACCATTCTCATTTTCCCCTATTGTGAAAAGGATCTTATTGTGACATCCGATATCACAGCAGAATAGGATCCATGAAACAACAGCATACGCTGTAGCGTGTATCGTCATGTCTTCTCAATTAAATAAACAAACACCCTTTATTCTAAAATGACTCCTCTATTCCAGGGTTAATATATATGACTTGAAAATTAGTTGGCTCATTTGGCTGGTTTGTGATACTGGACATGAAGAAAGACCCAAGTGATAAACTGCCTAACAATGCCAGATGGGCTTCAGTCAACTAAAGATGCTATCTCAAATTCAGTCTCTCGAACTCCAAAACACCAAGTCAAATTTTGCCAGTCTAGAAAGAGAGCTATTGAGATGTGAATATTTCCTCAGCTATGGAGCCTGACTGGATTATCATGGCTCTACCATGAAGTAATCTTAGCTATCTTCTTGAAGAAGCAGTTTCTTTATCTATAGGACAAAGATACTGATAGCACTACACTCACAACACTCTTGTAAAGGGAAAAGGAGTTAACTTGTAAATGCCAGCCACAGTGACAACCACACATCCCATGTTCAGTTGATGGTTATGAGCACTCCTAAAAAGACAGGAGGACTAGTTCTCTATTAGGCAGATTTCTTCCATCCTACCTGGTCGTTTTCTCTTCTCCCTCTTACAAAAATCCTTTGTGGATAGAGCTAAAGCCAGGATAGAACAATTACTGCACATTATAATATTTGTATTTGTGCATTTTTTCATTTAAAAATAATTTTAACCTACTTATCTGAATTTCAGAAATCCTTTTTCGAGCATATTATGGGTTCAAACATTCATAGAATTAATTAAGATCCTTAAATCGAGAACCTTTTACCGGGGATGGGAATCCTGCACACCAAAGACACAGTAAGTGAGATAGATGATTCCGCAAGTTGCCAAATACCTCAAACACAGCCAAGGATCCGCCTTCGGCCTGACTGGCCCCAAAGCCCATTGCCAACTCTCACTGTAACCTCTCTTCATAAATGCTGCCTTTATTTGAATATTTACAATGCAGTATTTCCTTCATTCAAAGAGAAATCCTTATCAGGTAATTATTAATGGCTTCATTTACAGTTGAGAAACTGAACTTTAAAGAACTGAGTAAGTGGTAAGAGTTTTAGACAGCTATGATTATAACAGTTTAACTGCTGAGTGGAGATTCTGCTTTTAAACTTTTTATTCTATATTCTCTTTATTATAGGAATGAAAGACCAAGGAAAAGAAAGGGAAAAAGAGTTTAAGTAGAGGTGAGGCACACTATCTTATGTAATCTTCTTCTAAGTATAATTAACTACTCAAAGTAATTTCCCTGAAGTCCTTTTTGAAAATATTTTATTGAGTTGAAAGGTAAAATTATGCTTTTAAGGGATTGTTTCTGCATGAAAAAAATGTGCATTAAAAATTCTTGGCACTCTTAGCATCTGGACTGTATCCCAACCCCATCACTAGATGTGCACTCCTTTTGCTTCTGTCAAAAGTAGGCACAGAGGAAAAAGGACCACAATAAAACTAAGAATTCAGCCTACTTAAGGAAAAGTGCTTCAATTCAGTGAAAGATTGAACTTAAAAAGAAACAATGAAAGCCAATTTTATTATTTTCTAATACTTTGGGAATTCTACTCTTAGTCCTTTGAGCTTTGGTTTAATGAATAGGTAAAATGATTTTTCATTACATATCCAAAATCAGAAGCATGAGGAGAATCTGCCGCTATGTTCTTTGCAACTGCATTTCTAAAAATATAAAAATGGAAATTTAAATACGTAGGGCATTTGGTTCCCCTAAACAAATCTGCATTCTCCCTATAAAGTGTTTCCTTATTAATTGTTGAGTAATACGAAGAAAGCAAAAGTGTAAATTATTCAAATTAATGGATTTGTATCAATGGGCTTATTTAATGTTAAGCCCAATATTCTAATCACTTTAAAGGAAAAGGTAAGGCTCATAAGATGGAAGAAAAGGAATCTAAAATCGAAACACATGGTTTTACTCTTTTTAAATTAATGGAGTTTTCTGTCTGCAATGTTATAAAAAAAACTGATGTATCCTCTTGAGACATACATTTTAAAAATTATCCTTTCTTTAATATAGTTAAATCTATCCCTCTTTAAGCATGTCCATTAGATAATTTTTATTTAAAATAGTATAAAAAGGGGAGGTTATTTTATTTGGGAGTTTGAGCTATTTAATTTTGTTTACACTAATTTCATAAATGAACTGAGATAAAGGGTAAGAATTCAATATATTGTCAAAAAAGAGGGCCAAGGGTTTAGCTCAGTGGTTCTGCTGCCTGCCTTGCAAGCTCAAGGTCCCAAGTTCAATCCCCAGTACCAAAAAAAAAGAAAAAACAAAAACATTTGGGCCCGGGGATTTAGCTCAGTGGTTCCACACCTGCTTTGCAAGCGCAAGGATCCGAGTTCAATCCCTGGTACCAAAACAAACAAACAAACAAACAACAAAATGAAACAAAAAGAATACAGAACAATGCAATGTACATACAACAGATTTATTCTACCAGTAACAAAAATACATGTTCAAATTTAAGATATTATCTTTCAAAGCAGAAACTTTAATTAAAACTTTCTTACATGTAAAGTAGAATTATAGAAAATGTTTTTAGCTTTTGAAACTAAATATTTATGAATTCAGAATATTTTAATCTAGATATCTTAATATTACCTTACAAAAGAAAATATAGCAAAGATTATCTTCTGTATATTTATATTTTATGATCAATTCAGTTTTGCAGATGTGTAGATCCTATATGAAAGAATTTTACATTCAACATTAAGCTCTAGTGATTATTTCTACTTGGATCTGCTTTACATTAGATGCAAAAGAAAAAAAATACTAGTCAGAAGCCAGATATATCATGTACAGGTACAAATTCCCTATGATGAATATTATCATTATGTATATCTAAAATGTGCCAATAAAATTTTAAAAATGCTAGCCAGATTACCATAAAAATGTGAAATACAAGTAGTGGGAATGTTAATAGGAGTACTAGCCATGCTTACAGTTCTAATTTCTCCACTGTTACATATATAGATTTCCTTATAATTAAACAACATAACCTAAAAATCATCATATTTTGAAAATTATACCTAACAATTTTCTAAGTAGCTCTGGCCCCTCTATTCTCATTTTCCTTTGGAACTCAGAACAATTAGATGGCAACATCTGGCAAATATTGTTCCAAACTGGATGGTAAACCTAAGTATTGCAAAAATGTATGAGTGCTAAGATCAGGAAAAAAAGGATGAATTTATACTTTGAAATATAATTTTGAAATTAAAAACATTTTAAAATCATCATTTTATTTGTAATCATTTAACATTTTCCCCCTCTGGAACTTCAAGAGTTATAATCTAAATTGCAGCTGAAGGAAGCCTATGCTAGCTGATATGCACCTAGCTATTTCCATGCTTCAAAGCCTACAGAACCATCTGCTTGTTGGCAGGTGTAATTAATTAGCTAAGTGGAAAAGACATTCCCTTTTAGAGTGAATAGGAGGAGAGCAGGAAGAACACTGCGAAAGCCCAATTCTAGGCAGACCCATAGGCTGGGTGCCTCTGGGCAAATTTCCGAAGTGAAAACTCATTGAATTTAATGGTTCTTAATTTCACAAGATTTCTAATTACAGCTAGGATAATAAGATGTGATCCAAAAGTTGAAAAAAAGTTGGCACAATTTCAATGAAAATCCTTCCACACAACGTAGATATCCTAAAGTATAAAAGTTCGTTTATTTATACAATTTATTCATTTATTCATCCAACTTTGCAAATAAGCAATGTTTTAATCTATTTGGCTGGCAGGTGGCAAATGCATATTAACAAAGGAAAATGTATCCTTTGACATTTTGCATCTAAATCAACATTTCAGGACAATCAAAGACACATTTAATACATTAGGAAAGAACTAGGTTCTAATAATAAAAATGGGAAAAATGTAAAAATAAAGCCCAGGAAACTTTCCATAATTTCATCTCTACAGCTTAAATTAAATTATTGCTAGAGTCCAGGGCATAATTCTGCAATACGTTTTCCTTTAAATGCCCCAACTGACAAAAATTAAATCCTATTTTAAACATAGTTGTTCCTATAATTTTTCCTTAAATGGGAAAGATGAGGCAGATGTGAAGAACAGAGAGTGTGAACAAGTGTACAGTAGACCCTTGATTTCTAAACTCGATTGGTTTCCAAGGGCTGGTTGCAATTCAAGTTGGTTGTAAGTCAATACAGTTGAAATCTGGATGTTTACCTGGGTACACACTATAGATAACAAGAGGCAGATGAATTTTCCATTAATCTAATTAACCTAAGTTGTTCATATCTCAGGCCAGTGGTAACTTGAGGATCCACTGTAACCTGGGAAATACTCATCAGAGCTAAGTACTTAGTGGCTGCTCAGCTTTATAGAGTGCTATGAAGAGAAAACATGAGCTCAGTTTGTTTCAGAAGGCCCAGAAAAATAAACTTCATTGGTAAATACCCCCAATTTTTAAACACTTTCTATGCAAAGTAAAACACATCTATAGTCCAGTTACTACATCTGTTGTATTAAATATGGTATCTGAGTCTGTGAACACCTCAGTAATGATCAGGTGTTTACACCAATAACCAGATTGAAATAAGGTCTCAGGAACCAATCTTCTCAGCTATTCTAGCTGCTGAAAGAGAATGAAAAGGAAAACTGAGGCAGTTATATAATTCACTAGAGAATAAGTGTGTTCTTTACCAGCTAGTTTATTCTTGGCATGTTTGGAAGTGGGGTGGGTGGCAAGCAAGACTCACAAATACTTTCTTTAAGAAAATGAGAGAACAAAGGAAAATAGAAGATTTGTGACCAGGATCCAGCCTAAGAAATCAGTAAAGAGAAGTAACAATCCGCACAAGACAGAGAAACTAATGCAGAAACTAAAACTGAGCCTCAAAAAGAGTGGCCTCCAGATAAAAGGGGGTCCTGTTAGAAGGAGTGATACTGTGAAGAAATTGGCCATAACTGAACTATAATAAAAACAAATAGTTCGAGGACATGGAAGCCAAATAGGAATATCAGACAAAGATACTTTTTAAAAATAAACTGGAAAATAAATGATTATTGATTTTTGTCTCTACAATAACTTTTTTAATCATAATAATACAAAATTCTATATCAATTTTCAACTTTGACATAAAAATGCTTCATTTAGAAGAGTTGAAGAGCAAAATTTTCAAGATTGTTAACATAAGGTTCGACAGATAGTGCCTAAAACTGATAAATCAAGAAATAATCATATTCAAGGTAAATTTAGAGACACGTTAATAAACTTCAGGATAAACAGCTTAATAAGCTATGGAGCAGGCAAAGAAAGATGTTATTAATTTTTAATCCTGAAAATTGTATTATCTGTTTTAAAAATACATAGAGGAAAAAATAGCAGAAACAATCCTGAAATGGCCCTGAATTTTGGACTTCTCTGAGACCAGGGCAACATCCTGTCAACCGTCACAGTGTCAGATGGGTTTTGATTTGCAATGCTGTCTAGCTTTGAAACTTCTAAAATAATGAATCTGCGTGGTAAAATATATACAAATGAAAGAAATCCAACAGGGACTAGTTCTATGGAAAACGCTGCACGAACAGTTTGTTACAGGAGGAGTTCAGTGTCCCTTCAGTTTTGTATACATATTCCTTTCTGAAAAGTACTTCTTGTACTTCCCTAATATTACCTAATTTATCCTTGCACTCAGTGAATATTTTTAATAATATCAATATTTTAAATTACATTTTGTGGGAATTTTCCCCCTTTACCCTGTATTACCATCCTCATAAAACTGTGAAACACAAGAAATATAAATTAATATATATGCTTCAAGAAAAACAGGACAGTGAAGAAATTTCTCCTTAATTCTTTTAAGAAATAGTGTCATTTGAGTCTTTTAATTATTTTATCTAATACTTTAAATTATTAATATTAAAACTATATTTAAGCTACTCTCAGAATTAATTCATCAATGAGCATAAATAATTTTAAATTAGTCATTCTTTCCAATCAAAGAATCACAAACAAAAATTATATAAATGTATATTTTGGGGAGTACTATATAGAAATGGAATATATAAGAAATTGGCAAACTGTCTAGCACTAATGGATGAATAATTTAATAATAGCAGTGTTTGTAGTACATAAGTATTATCAGTACTATATAGATTGTGAATTGGTTTTTGAAGAATTTTGAAGTATAGGTATGAATACAAGAGCAGAAAATTTGAGCACATATAAAATGAACACATAGCGTATGTCTATAATTCCAGCACTCAGGAAACTGAGTTAGGAGAATTGCTGTGAATCTGAGGATATCCTGAGCTACATAGAGAGCCAGCCTCAACCACATAGCAATACTCTGTCTCCAAAAAAAAAAAAAAGGCAACAAACCAGGACAAAATTGAGAACAAAGAATTACAAATTAGAGTACAATTTACTTTAAATATATATATAACGTATGATACTGGAACAGAAAACTTTATCACCTTAATGTTAGTAAAACTTCACTTTCTCCATCAGAAAAAGTACAAATATCTTAAAGTGAAATAAATGAGGTGATGTATATGAAAAATTATCACAGTTACTATTCAATAATGAGCTATGTGTGTTACTATAAGCACATGATATGTCTCATAATTGTATCATACATATAGCATACAAAATACTAAAGTGAAGATACTAAAATAAAACCCTTAAAACTATAGATGATTATACAGAAAAGAAGTAGAATAATAGAGAGGTAGTAACTTGAAAAACTGAAGTTTAGCCATGTTTAACTTACAAATATAATCAGGGCACAAAGTAGTCTTGTTAAGGATCTCACTCATTTAAACTGATAAGCAGGGCAAGCATCTTAATGAAACATAAGAAGCAACCAAAACAAAAAGGAATAAATACAAAGAAAATGGCTTTTCCTTAGTCTTTCATGAAAATAACAATAAATCAGGTAGAAACTCAGTCAGCTGGTAAATCAACCTTTCAGTTGGAAGTTTATACTATTGGATGTAACAAATCAGTGTGGAAGTTTGGTAACAATGTTCCTGTATTATTGTTAAGTGTCAGAAAACAAGGACAGGTGGTAGGTTCCAGAATCTATGCTCACAGGTACTGTGGCACAAGGTTTAAATCAATTACATTTCACACATGAACACACAACCACAAACTGTGATGAACACACCACAGGTAGTGTGACCACACATTCGATTTCCAGGAACAGACTCTGCTGTTTGTCCCAGAGTAATTAAAAATAATGCCTCTTTTTCTTCTCAACAGGCGGCTTCTAACATCAACAGTAAATTTCCTGGTAGCCTTACTCATAAAAAGTAAAGATTTATAAAATCTTCATATGAATAGTCTTCACAAATGGAAATAGCAAGGTCAAAGTTTAATTTATTTTTTAAAATCTCAGGGGAAGGCAAGTTTCTAGCAAAGGAAGTGAATTTTATAGAATTTATGTGACAATCTAGTCAAATAATGGCAGTGTTTGTGTACTTGATTTCACATATGTAAGTTATGAAATACAATGTGATACTTCATTAAAATGATATTTTTATAATTTGTAATATATTTTTCCTAGAAGTTAGTATAGAAAGAAAAGTGTCTGACTTTCCTCAGTTATTTTATCATTTGCTCCCCCTACCAAGAAAAAATTCAGGAGTCTGTTTGTTCTTCATAGAGTAAGGTGGAAAGCAATCTATCAAATTTCTAGAGATTGTCAAAAATGTGAAGAAAACAAGAAATTTCCCTTTAGGAATTTCAACCTCCTAAATATTTGATTTCCCAAAGCTCCATTATTGTGACATATTCTACCAAGAAGTACTTAATTCATTGCAAACAGAACACAGCTAAATTTCTGTATTTTTATTCATGATATGTAATGCTGATAAAAATATAAATGTTTGACTATTTATGAACTACTGAGCTGTTATAAAAATATCTTCACATGTATTATTCATAAATAAACATTAATAAATATTTCTATAAACTAAAATGTTTAGTAGCATTTTGAAAAATGTATTGAACCTGTTTGTGATACTGAAAAAAGTCACACATCTCAACTAATTTTGAATAAAATAGTTATGCTACACAAATCACACATGGCCAACAATTACCTTCACAGTCACCCACAAAACACAGAGCTCTCCTGAACAAATAAGCAAGAAGTGATTCATAGAAAAAAATCCTTATGATTCCAGTTCTTAACATTCACTTCCCCTATTTGTCAAAACCTTGTCAGTAGTTAGCAAGTAATGGAGCTGGAAACCCTGTGCTCCCAGAGGTACTGTTTTCTAGATGAGATGCAAAACTACAGGCTTGACCTTAAGTGGCCATTAAAAATCCCAAGGCACCTTTCAAAGAAGTAGCAATGCTTGCCTCAGTGTCCTGGCTTAATTCCAAGTAACTAATTACACTCAGCCTGCCTAGATAATTGTAGATTGTTTTAATGTGAAAATACAGTTTCCTTGTTTCATTTTAGTGTCTGGGTCTTCCTATGAAAAGTGTATCCTCATATAGAGGGGGAATTCTAATGCTAGTCATTGCTTTTAAAGCAAACATGAAGACATGGCTGGCTTAGCATCTACCTACCTAAGAAACTGAACTGTTCCTGAAACATTTTGAATATGCACCCCAAGAAGGGGTCCGGGGAAACCTCTCTAATCCAGAGTCTCAACAGCAGAGTATCTTCTTAGCAAAGAGCTATCTTGACAGAGGCAACTCTAATGTCATTAGTGAACCTCTCGTTTGTATAGTTGCTATATATCTGATTATTACTTTATTCAATATGAGATATATAAAACACATATAAGCCCTGAAACAATTTTCCAGCTTCTCTTTTCTAGGAACAATTCTGTATATGTATCATAGCCTTAATTTTCATCTTCTGAAGCTATGGCAAGGATTACTGTCTCCCCAAAGAGCGTCTCCTCCATTCTTCCAACATGATGGGGTTTTCTGGTGGAGTATATGTTTGCCAAACTACCTTTTCCAAAATTCATTGCACTTACAGCTAAGTCCTGACCAGTGTGATGTGGGAAGAATCAAGGTGTGGCACAGCTGGATTTTGTCTTTATAAGTAAGGAGTGAGTCTTTATTTTTCTCTCTCTTCTTCCTCAAGGACACATGAGGGAAAGCTATTTGCAGTGGTACACATGAAAATAACATTGAAGTGGTTGTAGGGCCTCAAACTGGAAAGAATCCTGGCTCCCAAAATTGTGGAACCATATCAGCAGCTATAGGTTCTTGTGGGCTGAATGTCTCTAGACTGTGACGGAGAGAGGTGTCAGCTTCTGCCTGGTTAAAGCCACTGTCTTTAATGTGGTTCATTGTGTCTTACTGAACTAATACAGATTACATTAAATGTTGCTTTTGATCACTTTCTATATCTTCCATTAAAAAGTGTTTTATGCAGGGAGATAGATCTTTTGCAAACGGGAAGGGGACAAGAAATGGAGGTGAGAGGGTAGGAAGGAGAGGGGGAACTATGTATTATGTATGTTCATCAACTCCCCAGGATGAATGTAATCATTATGTATTGGAAACATGTACTACTAAAAACTAACATTGAAAAACAAAAAAATAAAAAGTGTTTTATGATAACTAGTTTCTTTGCTCTACAAACTTCCTTATAACCAAAAGAAAATTGAAATCTTCATAAATCTCCACCACTTTTAGTATACGCCAGACATTCTGTTTAGTGTTTTATTTGCATTTTCTTTCATTCAATCTATATGACTATTCCATTTGCAGAATACTATTAGTACCCCCATTCATGGATAATTTAATTATTAGGAACATTTTTTTAGATGTTTAGAAGACACTGTAGTGGATAAAGCACTTGTGTGTCCTGTCAGTGATGTTGTAGTACTTTACAGATATGCTGACCAGAGTCTCCAATATCAGTTTCCTGACAGAGTGAGATACAGCATGGTCAGAGTTAAGTAGGATACACTGAGAACTGGCAGAGGGCTATCTTTAGGCAGGTAGTTTTTATACACCAGCAGATGTGTCAGCTGTGTTTTGAATTACTAGAATTTTCTAGGCAGATAAATGAAGGTGGGGGCAGAATGGTATTACAATCGAGACCATCCACTAACAATGTTCTCAAATAATGGAAAGCCTACCTACTTATTTTTAACTTTTCCAAAGTGAGTATAAAATGAAAACTATAATTCATTTAATTATATAATTTATATATATTATATATAATTTAATTCATTTAATTATATTTAATTATAATTAATGCTAGTATGTACAACCTTTGAAAAAAATTCAGGAATTAGTTTTTAGAGTAAATATAAAAACACTTGACTATATATTTCCATTAACTTGAATGTTGTAGGTCAAAGTATTTAGTGTATGTAACAAAAACATTGGATATATTTTTAAAAATTATTCTACAGTCCCTTAATGAAGATAAATTGTGTGAGGAGTGATACACTCAGTTGTTCTGAAGAGTGGGTGGGGAAGTAGGGCTATTAGGAAAAGAAAAATGAAGCAATAATATAGATAGTTCTGGGGGCTGGGGATTCAGTTGAGTGGTTTCGCCGCCTGGTGCGCAAGCACAAGGACCCGAGTTCAATCCCTGGTACCAAAAAAAAAAAAGAAGAATATAGATAGTTCTTGTCTTCAGTTAAATTTTTCTCAAATATATCTATTTAGTGTCTACTCTAAAAATAAATAAATGGCATAGCTTTAAATTTCTAAAAGTAATATTTTGACATGTAATTTTTGTTTCTTTTGAAATATTGATAATTGTTGAAGAAAAATTAGTTACTGATAACATAAATTTCAGTATTATTTTTAAGTAGTAGAAGATAATGATTTAACCTTGTCTGCAATATTTCCATGCCAGTATTAATCTACGACACAGCATGCATTATTTAAATAAAATCATTTTGTCCATATATTCAACTATTATTCATTTATTTGTTAATTCAGGAAACACTGTATGATTTCCCATAGTGCTAAGATTTAGAGATAGAAAAAATGAAATTACATAGTCTTTAATCACAAGGAATACATTATCCAGATAAAGAGAGAAAAACACAAAAAGAATTAACCCCTAGAAGCCACATGCTATCACGGAGATAGGTATGTATGGAGTGCAATGGGAGAGTAAAGAGTACTGGAATCTTCTTTCTGAAACTTGTAGCTGAGCAGGCATTTGTCAGGAGGACTATGGGAAGCAAGCATTCCACCAAGATGCTTAAAACTGAGGCGTGGAAAAAGTTATAGCCAGTAACCATTAAGAGTAGAATACACATCACAGAATAAGTCCAGGGTGAGTGGACATGAGACAGTAGATAGGCGGACAGACTTTCACAAAAGCCTCCGCTTTTCTCATGAGTTTAGTGGGAGAATAAGGACACCATGAAGACTGAGTTTTCAAATGAAAAGATCCAAAAAAGTCATTTTATGACTGTCTACATTTAAAGATAGTATATATAATACTTTGCTTTTTCTTATTTTTTTTATTTTTAAAATACTTTTTTTTTGTATGTTTCCTAAGCATAATATAAAATCATTTCTAACATAACTAACTGTACTACCTTTAGTCCAGTGGGGAATCTAGACAACCTTGAAAAATCCTAATTTAAAATATCTTCCCTATGCTATTATTGTGAATTCAATGGCAATACAAGTCACTATTTATAAGGCATTATCAAAGTGCATTAATCCAAAATAATTTCACTTCTTGAGAATATCATTGATCAATGATGGTTCTTCTGTATTTAGTTTCTAATTTTTGCCCTGCAATAGCTGTATGATTTGTTAATAACTGGTACATATAGGGGCCAGGGATTTAGCTCAGTGGTACTGCCGCCTGCCTCGCAAGCGCAAGGTCCCGAGTTCAATTCTCAGTACCCAATAAATAAACAAACAAACAAAAATAACTGGTACATACAAGTAATTGTAACTACTCCTTTACTATTGATAAAGACTAATAAGTGTGATTATTTTAATTTTTAGGGCTTAATTGCTAATTTATAGAAATTCAATATATGCATCCAGAGAGAAGTAGAAAAGAGAGGTATAAAATTGTATATAAAAGAAAAGTAACAGAATGAGCAGTATGAACAATGGTTATTATGACAAACATCACCCTGCTGTGGAATGGTGACTGAGGGTCCTCCTGCTTCTCCAGGCTCAATCTGAAGCACTCTCACCCGATCTATAGACTTTAGCTCGGACAGCAAGTACTTTTCCAAGGCCCTATAGTTGCCAATAATCTGCCATTGAAGCATTTTCTAAGTACTGCTAAAAAGTAGTTTCTACTTCATAGATTTCTTTCATCCTTACCTTTAAAGCTTAGGCTGCCCTGATTTGAACTTCTCAGCTAATTGCTTTAGAAAAACAGCATTGAGTAAACCAAGTCCCCTAGGGCAGTATTTAATATGATATCTAGTCTAGGAATACTTATTATTTAGCAAATGGTAACTGCATGTGTCTTAATACTAATGAACTCAATTACACTGTATGGTATCTCTGGCAGTATGGAAAGTCAGGACAGAAAATCATTTAGGCAAGCAATTTTCACCATAATTCAAATCATATCACTTAGACAACTGTCTGTTTTATTTATACATGATCAGCCTTGCAACCAAATTACTTCCCTTCAAGTTAAATTCAGTGCATAATAACAATTTATTTTCCTTTAATAAATGAAATACTTCTTCAAATAACTACTCAAAAGTTTATATTTTTGCATTTTTCCTACAAACAGAGAAACACTTTAAATTTATTATACCAGGAAGGTATGATTTTAAAATATGTGTATCAGAAAGGGCAAAAATACAGCACACACTAACTTCAAACTATAATTATTTAATATTTTCTGTACTTATGCTTGGTGAAAATAAAGAAAAATGTATTTATTTCTAAACAAAAGTAGGAGTAGCACCAAGTTACTTAAAATGGTAAATACCGTAATGCAATGGTGAATTTCTTTCAAGAGATGTATGTGACTTTATCTTTGCTAATATCTGGGGTATAATAACAGTACCGTAACTCACTTACCATCCAGTAATGCTATTTTAAAGATTATTATGATTGCATTATGAATGGTTGATTTAAATGGAATTAATAAATTTTAAAAGACAGAAGAAAAGCCATTGAAGGACTCCAGGGAAGATAAAAATTTTCCAATAAAAGAGGAAGAAATGGAGAAGCTACTCTATCATAAATTATTGTATAATTTTAGTAGAGAAAAATTAGTAGAGAGATTTTAAAATATCAAGTTTACTTAATAGTGTAAATACAATTTGAAAATATAGGTTTATTATTGCCATCATAATGATTACAGTTAATAGCAATGAAACATACTTATACTTATTTCTAAAGCTTTTATGAGTTTACACAATTGGGAACGCATATTTAGGAGCCTTTATTAGTTCCTTAATTGAACAACCCTGAACAGGCTCAAGGAAAAGAGCAAAAGATGACACTGTATAAATAGTGAAATAAATCCAATCTTCTTTTATTTTTTGGTCTCGTCTGACTTTTATACCTTAACAGCAACAAATTCAATCCTGTTTCTTTGAAATTCTATTCTGAATTTTTTTATTTAACAAAATATTTTTAAGTTCTTAGCTGATGATTTAATTATTTTGAACATTTAGCAATTCATCCAATGTTATTAAATACCTGTTATGCTTTGAGTGCTCTAAAGGATACAAAGATAAATATATATAAAGCAGCCCTTGACCTCCAGGAGCTTCAATCTGGTGGGCAAAGAAAAGTTTAAAATGTCATATAAAACAAATCTGAATTAAATATAATATTTAAAGCAGTCCACACAGAAATGTAATATATTTGCAATGATATGTTTATATTTATACATTATAGATCTATTTAATATATATAAAATAATTCTCTTAATTTGGGAGCTTTGTTTTAGGGAAAGATACCCTGGCACTTCCTAGATCAAAAACTCAGACTATTTTTACAGGTATTAACTATCTATGTACTGTATAATGTTCTAGAATTGACCTATCCCCAAGGCCACATGGCCATCAATTTTTGATGAGGTTTTGGACTTCCATAGAAAACTAAGAAAATAAACTAAAATATCATCAATAATAAAATGTTCTCCCCTTTAACATTTTAATATATTTCAAAGTCATTTTGAAATGACTAATATGATATATGAGGATTGCACAAAATAGTTATGATCCAGGATCTTAAAGTGTATAATATTTTCTTTGCCCTATGTTTTATGCAACATATATCCTCTTATGGGATCTATTTTCTCAAACAGATGTTCATAATTTTGTTGAATAATGAGTTGTGGAGTGTAGAAACACATTTTTTATTCCAATTCTTTTTGTTTTTCTTTCCATAGTCCTGATCATCTTATATACTGTATGATTTATTTATTACATTTATTGCTGATTGTCTAGCTGTTCTTGCTAAAGTATAAGCTCCAGAAGCACACTGAGGTCTCTTTGTTTTATTGCCCTGTGTCTCTTAATCAACTAAAATATTGCCTGCTGTTCAATAAATATGTGTTGAACAAATGGATGGGCCTGCCTTACTTAATATCAATATCAGGAGAATGAGGGTCAAAAATTGGGTATAACCTTAGAGTTACAAAAGGATAGACCAATATGAAATTGAAAATTTTATAGCAGAACACAAGCAGCATGCCGGCTTATGCTCTACATACATTTCTTCATTCATTAAAGGACTAATATATTTTACTTAAGGCAATACTGATAGTTTAAGGAACAAATTAAATTTCTGTCTTCAGGATTATCTATACCAAAAGACTAGTGTTTCTCTTTTTTATGTGTGTGCTTAAATACTTGCAAATACAAGACATTTACACACACATAAATCCTATAGAATATAAAATATAAGTATATAAAATCTAAAGTTTATTATGGGAAAAATTCCAAGAAGATTGCTCATTCTAAATATGTTTAGATTTAGGAATTCAAAATAAAATTTAGAATATGTAAATCCCACACTATCTCTACCCTATGCAAAAGTGTTATTTTCTGGCCCTGTCCACTGGCTGCTCTCTCATTACCCCAAGCTCTTATCTTCCAATTCACATACATGATAATTTTTTTAGTGCTGTTCCATGAATTTGGAGTTAACTGGCCAGGTTTTTATACCTGTGGCAACAGGATTATTACCCTCTGCAAGAGAGAACAATAAGTCTTTGTTTGTTCATTTCACCTAGTATTATATATTTTTCCAATTACCATTCATCATTATTGACAATCTACATCCTAATAAGTTTTTGCATATGCTCATATTTGACACTTTGAGGGCAAAACAAAACCTGTCTTTAGTTTATTACAACTGAAAGTATGCATACATGTTAGGGTTTAATTTTTACTTATTTTTGATGATACAAAGTACATATTTATTTGATGAATACGTGATTGTTAAATGAAAAAAATGCCAGAAACCCAACTTAATACAATTTAACTATCTATTGCATTTGCTCAATTTAGTTAAGTTTAAAAAATACCTTCAAATCATCTGTACTTGCTCAATAATAAATCTAAATCTGCTGATTTCTTCATTTACTCATACTATTTTCAAACTTTAAAATCATTTTTATTTTCATTATAAAAATAAAAGAGGGGCCATTGTCATTCTATAAAAGTCTCATCAAATAGTTATAAATTGATGATATAAGATAGCTTTGTGATTATTCTAGGTCTAGTCCCTCATTCTATAGGCAGGGAAGCAGAAGGAAAGAAATCTTGCCCCTGCAGAGCTACAATAAAATCCACATCTTTTGACATTTGTTCTGTACCATATTCACTGCTGTGTTCCATAAGACTCCACTCTGTAGAAAGTAGTTGAGATGAAGATTGGAAAAAAATCTGAAGAAATATGAACAATGTCAATGTCACTGGAATAGAATCCCAGTGATTTTTCTACAAGTGGACTGGCTTAGATGTGCAGTGGCATAGGACATCAGTGTTCTGTTAGTATTCTTCCACATTTTATTAATAGCAGATTTTTTTCAGAATTGTTGAGACACACTGGGCCATCATGAATTACATCATGAACTGTAGTTGAGTATTAACCAGCATGGTTGTGTAATTATCATTTTTTCATCATAAAAGACATCAGGAAAAACAAAACAACAAAATTTCTCATAATTCTCAAATAAGGAAGGCAGAACAGCACCTTTTAATACTATCAAGTGTTCTTTGGGAGCATGTAGCAGCCTCCATATCTGATGCACACCCTCTGCAGCTAACAGAATCAGTGGGGTAATCTGTGTTTGGGCCCAGAAATTCTGGAGTCACCGTAATTCTGCACAGATAGACTCAAATCACAAGTTAATTAACCACGTAGACAGTAAGAGTCTTAGCCCACATCCAAGACATTGAGTTTTATATTTTTAAAATAATGGGCTGTTCCTCAAACACAAACTCACCTAGAAGGCAATATTTAAAGGAAAGCTTCCCTGATGAAGGCAATATCTGCACAGAAATGTCTGGACCAGTCTCATCATTTTACAGAAACTGAAAAGAAGTCCAGATTTGGAGTCTCTACCACTGTCTCTGTCTAGGATCTGTATTCACTTTTTCTTGCCCATCTTGCCCACGTTTTCTTCTCGCAGGGCTCAGGCCCGACTCTACCTGTTCCCTCCCTCCAATGGTGCTCCAGTAGCACATGCTACACATGCTTCTGTGGGCTCTGCTGCTGCAGAGTATTGCTATAGCTTTTTCTGGTTCAGATTTCAGCTCAGTAATACCTATTCAGGAAACTGGTTGCCACCCATCACTGTCTTTCCTTACTTTGAGAAACTCGGGGGCATACCTTGGATTAATCTGAATTTCAGTTTACGAAACATTCTCATCTTAGAGTCATGCATGGCCTCATTTAATTTTTTTAGGGAATTAGTTATTTAAAATAATATGACAATAATCTGTCACACAGAACACACACACACACAAACACTATGATCTTGGTAATAACCTACACATATTACTTCCACAAATCCACCCCTCTGCTTTCCCCACTTGAACTGTGTGGTCATCATTATCCTGCTTCCATTTATATGTAGTTTCATTGCATTCATTTTAATTGTAAAAAGAATAGACATACACACACGCACACACACACACACACACACATATATATGTATACTCATTTTAGTTTTTATAAAAAAGAATCGAGTTGCGCTTAAAACTTTAAAAACACTGCTTTTCTTTAAATTAGACTGTTGAAATGGATCTCTATAAGCATATGTTTCTCTAGTAAATCACTTCAGTTACTTTTGAGAATCTATCAATGATTAGCTCTGCTGAGCCGGGGATTTAGCTCAGTGGTTCCGCCGCCTGCCTCTCAAGCACAAGGTCCCGATTTCGATCCCTGGTACCGAAAAAAAAAAAAAAAAAAAAAAAAAAAAAATATATATATATATATATATATATATATATATAGTAGCTCTGCCATCAACCTGTCTCACTTTTTTCCTAGGATATGCTAATAGTCAAATTTACTGATTGGCTTACATTTTATTGTCTGCCTCTCACCATTAGGACGCACTTTTTTATTATTAAGGATAGAGATTTTGTTTATCTTATTCATAACAATATTTCAAAATATTAATTGAACCAATATTGTACAAATAAATGAATAAATTATTCATGACAGAAAGTGAAGTTTCCCTAATATTTTAACACGTAAGGTTGTTTGTTATTGCATCCTCTTCTGCGTGCTTTTCCACAACTCTGGTATAAGTATTAACTGGTGAATAAGCAACATAATACATGCATACCTATTTTTACGTATATGCATTTGCAATGCTTAAAATGCAGAAAACATTAGTACTATGAAGGTATTTGTGAAAATTGTAAAGGAGACCAATTATACAAACTATCTGATACATTTGAGAGTTTAATAAATAGTAACAAGTCTTATTACTATTCTGAAAGTTCCAACATTGAGATGAATACAGACTCCAAGCACCAGTTATTTTTTCATCTATAAAGGCTCAGTTCAACTTTCACTTCCTTCAAAAGCTTTTAGAAGATGCTGTCGTAATAACTGTATGTCATAATACCCGTAATACCCATATGTCATTAGCAATAACCTAACACTAGTGAATGGCTCTGAATTTGTCAGCCAACATATCCTCTCCCACAACTTATGACAGGCCTATAAGCCCTTTCTTAGAGACATACCATTTGGTGGATGAATGGCCTTCTCTTTCCTCTGCTGCCACCCTCATCAACCACTCTGAATAGTTAATTCCAGCTCCCCAATATTGCAAGTCACCCTGAATTTGATTAACTTTCCTAATCGATATGCCAAAACTCAGTTTAAAAATAAGCAGCTCAAAAAAAGCTCTAAATTTGAAGACTATTCACCCAGGTAACTACCTGGAATTTTCCTGAGACACCTTATTTTCATTATATTCCTTTTTTATATAATACCATTTCTATTTTACACCTTTGAATTAGAGATTCATTCAATAATCAAACTTTATTTTCTTTATTTCTCTGTCTTTGATCTTTTAAATTCCCTGCCATTGACAATATATTTTTAGTTAATTGTCAGTAACTTCTAAAGATTAACATAAAAAAGTTGAACATTTGAAAAGTAATAAACATCATCTCCAATTGAAATTATTTCAGTATCAGTGTATTATTCTTATTTCTATTAATGCATCAAGGATGTTTTAATATTAAAATAAGTCACATGAAAAATGCAATGTTGATATCAGAAATATTCATAAAAATGAGGTAAAATATGGTTGTATTTCATCAATATGATCCTTCAGTTACACATCTTTATTAATTTTGCACCATATATTAATAGGACTGTGAAACAGTATGCTTAACAAAGCCTACGTTTGAGCACTATGACAGCCACAATAGACACAAGAATTGACATGGATGGGCACTTACTCTATGAAATTTTGATAAAACTAACTGAAATATATTAAAACATTGGTTGGAAAAATGGGTGAAACACATCAAATATTACTTTTCATAAAAAGGTTCAAAAGCTGGAGGTTGAACTCTAATGTTTCAATTCTTAATGTTATAAAGAAACTCAGTTTACCTTTAGTTATGCTTCCAAGGTTTTTCAAAGTTTCAGAGTGAACTAGCAACTAGGGACAGCAATAAAGAATTTACCAGTAGGGAAAGATAACCTTCTGCTCTACTGCCCACAAGTCCAGTCTAACATGAAAGAGACTGTTTTTCCCATGAGGGCTCATGGTATGTGTGCTACTCATGGAGTTCTCTAGATCAAGCAATGATAGTAGTTTTCAAAGCCTTTTAAAAATGTTTAGCCTGATCTTACTCTATTTGATCATCAATAATTTTCATACCACAAACTGCCTTTTCTCTAAGTAGCCAAAGATATCAGCAATGACTCTTTCTTATTTTCTTTCCTAATAGGATTGTTATCTAAGGAGAAAGGCTGAGAAAAATCACTGGAATTTCATGTGTCCTAAGATAAGCATTACATATGACTAAGTTACTTTAAATAATAGTAATGCTTTCATAGTATTTAAAAATAATAAATAACACTAAGGGTTTTGGAGTATTTAGAAAAATAAATAAGCATCCATATTTCTTTTTAATAAGAAACTAGGCTGGAAATACTGAAATTCCAGAACAAATGTGATATAAAATCAAGATGACACATTCATTTTTGTTCCCAAAAACATTCTTCAGTTGTCTCTACTCGAAAATGACAAAAGGTAAATAACTCTTGGAATTCAAAAATTCATATAACTACTATAACTTTTATACCTATCATGTCACAGTATTCAAATTAGTTTTCAGTAAATATTAACTATTATGTCTCACTCTTCTGATAAAATCTCTAGAGACTTGAAATAATTTCATAGATCTGAAAGGTGTGTTGATTACTATATGTAATGGATATACCTGGGTATTTTGTCATTACTGATATCAGAATTCTACATCATAAATTATTAAGAAATATCTGGAATATAGCACTCTTCCCAAAACACATTATTAAAACCCCAAAAGGCACTTTACTTTTTAAATGTCACAAATTTTTATATATGACTTTATTTCAATAATAGCTTTTTTGTCTGACAATCAGCTTTGTCTTATAAAATATTTTTAGATTATACTGCACTACAGATAGAACCTCCTTATCAATTACTGAAATAAATTGTCTCTTGAAAATGATGATAATTAGAAGCTATATAGTCAGCATCCTCATGTATCAGAGGAGTTAGATTCCAGCCATTGCAATTTCAAAATGATACTGGGACTATAAAATAGAGCCACTCTGGCTAAAGTAGGGAATAGAGTTCAGAAGAAAACCTAAGCACACATTCTTTGCCTAAGTGTATTATGTTGAAAGAGCTGCATACATTCAAGTGGCTACACAAAATATATCTGTATGCTGTAGAGTAAGTTCTGTATTAGAAAAAAACTGTACAAATTTCAGTTTGGCAGTCATGAAGTCTCCAGAAATTAACCAAATATATTTGAGGTTCAGATACTCTGTGAAGTAAGGATAATAACACTTAAGCATATGGAAACTAGATGACACATAGAAACTGCCTAGTACAGTGCCTGACAAACAGAAGATACAAAGTATAAACTACAATTCTTTCTCTTTATATGTTGCATTGTCAGTCTAACAGGATTTGTTAGGATAATTTTGTTGTAAGAGCAGTAAAAATGCCTCATATGGCTTCTTAAGTAGGGAGCATAATATGGCACAAGATAAACACTCCAGAAATGAGGCACTTCTATAGGTGGTTAATTCAGTGCCTCTAAGATACCTTAATTCTTATGTTCTTTTCATCGTTTTACCTCCCTGTCTCAAGGTCCAGCTAGTAGGAAGCTCCTTTATCACTGGTCCCTTTTTATAGGGAGAGTAAACTTTCCCCAGAGGTCCTTCACAAAGACTTTCTTCACACCTCTTAGAGATAATCACAAAGCATTCACTTGCTTTAATAAGTACCAGGCAAAGAGAATGGACTACTATGATTCCTTTGGGCTCAGATTGCTATGGATAAAATCACATTTCCTGGAGGCAGGAAGAAAAGGTTTGGATTGGCAGCCAATTCGGTGAACTTGCAGTGAGTTCTGTAAAGATACTAATTTTTGCTTCAATGCTTTATGATTAGCATAACTATTCAAGCAGAGGCATTCCTGACTAATACAGCTCACATGTCCACTATGAGTCATCCTAAATGAATATTAGATTGGTCTTGACTTAGAAATTCTTCAACTGTATTACTTAACATGCCTCATTTTAAAATAAACTTTCTAGAGTAATCCCAATTTCTTTCAGAAAGAAAAGTAAATTTGGCTGGTTAAGATAAAACATGGCATGTGAGTGTGCCACCTGAGACATATATTCAGGACATTTACTATGAAAACCAGTGTAGTAGACAGATTTTTTACAATTCTTCTCAGCCCTTCAATTTTATATCTATGAAATTATCAATGTGTAATCCTACAATAATTTGTTAGCCTATCAGTTGTTCCACGATGACTCTGATGGTCTGCTTATTTTTATGATAGAACACACAGAAGGCATTAAGATATGAGATAAATTATCATACAACACAATTGAAATTGGCTAATTGAAAGTAGTGCAAAGGCAAAAACAAAACAATATCACTGTAAATTTACCATGAAGAAAAACTAGAGGCAGGGAAAGACAATTCTAGTACCCTGAAAAGACAGGTGGCAAAGTTTTCACAACTGCTAAACAACTCACAGACTCGAGCAGCAGATTTCATAGCAGTGAAGATAAAAATAGCTCCAGCTCTAACCACAGATTAGAGTTAGGCCTCATGTAAGTAGCTTGAACCATAGAGATATGTGAGCCATTTCTGTGCGAATTCTGGTTTTGTCAACAAGTGCATAACTTTAAATAAAAGCAGTTGAATTTAAGTTGAAAATGGCATTTAAAAAACGAAACCACATTAGAAAACCAGGAAAAATGTATCACTATATTAAAAATAAACTGGGAGAAACCTAACTGACCAAAACTAACAACAAAAATCCTTAAAAGACTGTAAAATTAAATAATTTGATGTCAGGAATATGAAAATGGCTGTTTTATAGCCTGTCATAATTTCAACATATATGAATACAATTTGATAGAGAATTTAATCCCACTAAAAACTAGAATTTAGTGTCAACTTCTCAGTAGCAAGGTCAAACTTAGAGTAATAACATTTACTTACCTGAAATAACATCTGAAGGAATCATGAAAGATGCGTGCCTGTATGGACAATCTGTTCTCCCATGAGTGACTATATCTCAAATTGTAAAGTTATATACAATTTTCTTTTTACTTATTACTGAATTTTAAAACTCCTTTTTCCAAGCTGTTGTAGGCTAATGCTTTAGCCCTCACTGATAATATGCAAGTACACCAACCTCAACGCTTTGTTGAAATCAGTCCTGTAACATCCTAAGGTGGAATGTGTCTCCTTCATGTTTTTAGGGGAAAATCTTGGTTTAAGTCCATTAAATATGCAATAGCTAGTGAAATATTAAATCATAGGAGGATATTAATGGGTTTAATTATTGCTCCAACCTCTGCTTTTCAAACCTTCTCTGCTCACCTTCCAACGATTCTATCTCTACAAAAGATTATGAAAGGTAACAAATTACATCTTTTTAAGAATGATGGAATAAATCACTCAGCTGATTCACCAGAAATGCTAGCTCCAGTGTGATTTTTCAGCCATTTGCCATGCTATTTGTCTGCCCCAGTGACCACTACCTCGAGGACACTCACCTAAAATCACTCTGATTATATTCATTTTATAGCCATTTATGTATTGGTTTTATTCACTCAGGAAAAAGACTGAAATACCAGGGAGTATTTAAGTATTAGTTCAGAAATTTAGCTGATTTGAAAAAAGAGGACATGTGACATCCTCGAGGATGGGAGGTTCTAAATTTCATCTTATGATGTGTGCTCAAACTGAAGGCACATTTAGCAAATGGAGTCATTGCTAAATTGAGCAGCCTCAAAAAACATTTCATCGAAGTCATCATTCCCATTCATCTGTTCACTTTTTGCAAATTTCCAAGTCTTTATAAATGAATTTGGTCTTATATTTTTGGCACCCTGATAAAGATAAGCTAATTGCTTATGGACATCTTGGCTAAGATATATCTAAAAGAAAAATTCAGTACCATGAGTGTGTTGTGATCATATTAAGTGAGAACTCAAGCAAATATTGATATTGAATGAAGTAACAGTAAAGATTTAAAGCCTACAGATGACCTAAAAGTTAGGTGGGAACGTTTAAAGGTATCACTGAGTAACTTTGAGTTACAAGGTTTGGTGGTTACCTAGAATTAGAGTTGAGAAGAATACAAAAAACAAGTAAGGGAAAATTCATGGTTATAGCATATGGATGGCACAAAGAAATGTCAAGTAGTAATAGAATAATGTCAAAAAGATATGGCAGACTTGTAATGCCCATTTATTTACCTAAAAATAGTTTGCATACTATATAACTTGCCTTCAGGATTCATAAGGAAGTTTGAAGGGTTAAGTGAATTAATAATAGGGAGATAATTTGTAAATTGTAGCTGTGCTGCACATCTTCGGGAGTACCTAGCATCTGGAATTTCATAGGTTGGACAGAGGTAACATAGCGTATATCTGCACTCAAGGGTGAAATTGATTATGGCAACCAAACCAGATCACAAGGTAGAAAGACGTAGGAGAAGTCTGTTAGAATTAACATGTAGGGTGTATGTCCCCCTTTTCAATTAGAATTTACAAAGACAGCATTCTTCCTCCAACAATAAACATTGAACAACATGTGTGTAATTCTCCAGGAGAAGATCATTAGAGACTTCCCACCCAAAATTCTTATTAAATGTTGATCAAATATATAAGTACTATTTCCTGTTACTTACCAAAATTTAAATTCATGTTAAGAAACCAGATGTTCAGCATAAACTCTTTTGTTTTCATAAATGATCTGGATGCAATAAACAATCCACAGTTGACAAAGCCTGGAAACACTACTGAAACCCAAAGCGCCGGACCTCAGTCTAGGGCCAGTCTTGCCAGGAGGCCAATCCAAGGGTGATAGTTTCACATCATTTGTGTTAACTCTTTTCTGCACAATGGCAGTTGCAAAAGAGCTTGATAACTATTATTATGCCAATTTTAAAGACTATGTTACAAGATGTTATTCAATCATAAGAAACTTTCAGTTTTAGCAAAATATTTTGCAATAGTAATATATGAAGGCACAGATAGAAACAGTATAAAAGAAGTCAGAAAGATAAGCTGAATATTATTTCTGCTATAAAAAGAGTTTTAAGCATTTTTACTATCAAACAATTATTTTACTTTTAAGACATCTCTATTTCCTAAAGGATTTGATTAGGGAATGCAGCTAGACAATAAATTTTGATGGTTAAACCTCAAGTGTGTAATTCCATATTACACTATATCATATTTCATATGATAAATTGTTGGTATGTTCATCCTAATCCAACTATATTAGGCATTGAATCTCTTCAATTAATAGTCAAGCAAGATGAAAAAACTTGGGAGTTTCTACCAAGGTACACTAAAACTGCTTACAAAATTCAGACACTAAAGAAAAAGGTTAAAAACACTTGCATTTTTAAGCCAGGAGTCAAGTGAATAAATTGCAAACTCCCTATAAATATATAAAGGGCCCTTAGGTAGATTCTCTGGACCAAGGAAAGTGCCAGAGGCTTAATCTAAGGCATAGAGGATTTTACTTAGATAAAAGGAGGAATCTGTGGACAGTGAGAGAGATTTTACACAGACACATATCATAGATCCTCCTCTGGACACATTAACATCAAAAGACTTTCGCAGCAAAGTGTTTAAAGTCATAGACTCTCAATCCAAACTGCCTAGGTTTGAATTTACCTCTTATAAACTGTGTAACCCTGGGAAAGCTATTGAACTTCTCTGTGCATCAGTCATTTCCTCATCTGTAAAAGTGAGACAATAATTGAAGTTTGATGAATGGCAAATACTGTACATATAAAAGCACCAGAACAGGCCCTGCCATCTCAGTAGGTACTAGGTGTCCACCAGCTAATATTATCATCTCCTACAAATAACGAAATATGTCCTGGTGGTTGCATGGGATGGTGAAGGATGGCAGTGGAGCAATGAGGTTGCAGAGATGAATCAGAAATGCTTTATATTCTTGAAGGGGAAAGGGCTCACAAACATACCTACAAATCATATGGAGCTCTGTATCTGATGCCACGGGTTGGCTGAAAAGTCAAAGTGGACTTAATTGGGTGCCATCAGATAGTGAATCACACAGTGCTGATCACATGCAGTCACTGTGGAATCACAGAGTGAAAAGGAAGAAAATCAGAGAGTGGAAAGTTGACAGTGGAGCCCATTTCATGCTTACTTGATGTGTTTACTTTCAGATACTGCAACATGTAGTTTACTCAAGGCTTCATAAGTGAGTTTACAGCAGTTTGACTGTAAGAATAACCTCTCTCTCTCCCTCTCCCTCTCTCTCTTCCTGTCTCCATCCCCCTCTGTATGGGTGGGATTTGATCCTATCTGAGCATCATCTAAGCTCTTGACTTCCAATAATCACTGTAGGACACCAACTCCACACAGGCTCTGCTTCAGCCACTCCCTCTGTTTAAACAGATAACTATAGAAATGTTAAATGTGATGTATTATATTATAAAGGACATGCATAATCTAGCAGGTAGCTATTATAAAAACCAAGATATTAAAAGGAAAATATTTTAACCATTATTTCCTCATTGTCCTCATTTCAAGATGCAAAAATCTAATAAAATTTGCATTCTTCATTGGTGTTTTAAGCATTCTTCTATTCATGTGAACACATTTCAACATGTCATTATAAAATTAGCCTTGCATCACATGTAAAAATATATATTATTCTTAAATTATTCTTAAAAATACAATATTATTCTTCTTAATTTTTCTTAATAAGAATATAGTTTGAAAATTCAACTAAAATAAACAATCCCAGAAATGTACTAATGAACATTGGTTGGGACTGTAACTGTTCTGGAGGTCACAATCACCATTTTAAGGTACAGGGTAAACCAGATCACTTTCAAATATGTTGGGTAGAACCAAAGCTAGTGAACTCTGATTTTTCACCCAAGAAAAAGCTATTTCCTAAGCATTCTACTGTGAAATTTGCTGACAGCAAGAAAAAAGGAAAGCAGAAATGATTTACCAACTGAATAAGCCAAGGCAATTTTACTGTCTGTGCATTCTAAATGCTTAAAAGAACAATGGACCACCTCTTTGCTTGGAGTTAAGGATGGCTTTTTACATAATGCATCCCATAAGCTAAGAGGCAAAATATGGAAAGAAAAAAAAGAGAATCTTCTTCACTCTTACATATCTTTTCTGAGCCTTGAGCTCTCATTCACTTAGAAAGTAATTTTTCATGGAGAAAAACTCTGCAAAGTAGAATCAGAAATAAAACTCGACATTTAAGGGCTACATTGCACTTATGGAATGGATATAGAGAAAATTTTATTGAAGTAGTAAGGTAAAATATATTTAAAATATATTCTGGTTGGTTCCCAAAACAGCTCTCAATTAGTTGTCCATGGATGTTTATAATTATTTTCCATAGTAAAGTGGGTCCATACAACAAAATGATAGTCATGGGTCTTCATCATCATTATTATTACAATAAAATAAATGTATGCATTTTTCCCTGCAATAAATTATTGATATAAAAATTCTATGATTCAAATTTCTGTGTAAATATATTGAGACTTTTCTGTTCATTGGAAAGAAAATAAAAAATGCTTAAAACATTGACTTCCATTGTTTTACATTTATACTCTATATCTTTGGAGCAATTCTTTCTGAGTAAGTACAAAAGCCTTTGTTGAGTCAAAAATACAATGTTAGACATAATACTAATGTGTTAGTTTTAAAATAAGAAGAAATAAAACATGTTTTATTTGACAGTAGGTAATGTGTGGATGGCTTGATGCTGGTTCCTTTACTTAGTGTGTATTTCACAGCTTTCTTTCATGCACCAGATAGAGGGGCTGTGAAGAACTGCTGCTGTACACAGCAGAAGATGGCAGGGAAGTTTTCCCTCCCTCGCACTTAACATATTTGCTTTCTGCATGTTAGAAATCCCAACAGGTTACATGGATTGGTCTGCTTAAGTAATTTGGTGAATATTCTTTAAAATTTTCTTCCTAAGCCTAACAAAGAAACACAACAAGAGAATGGCTGAGCTAATACTTCTAATAGTACAAGTCCTTCATATTCACTATGGAGTAGAAGACACAATGATTTAATTAAATCTGACAGGAAGGTGAAAAAATATTCAAAAGCATGAAATAAAGTATGCAATATTGATTCATATCTACTATCATTAATGACAAACTTTGCCTCAGCAAAGTTCTATATTTGAAATATTAGCTATTCATAGAAGCATGCTTATGTAATGTATAAACAAATATTTTTTAACAACAAGGAGTGCAATTTAAAATTTAGAGATTATACTGTAGGAAACTCATGACTTGTGTCTAGATGTTCTCCCAGAGCCTCACTGAGTCATAGGTTGGGTTTTTCAGAGGTGGCTGAATCTAGAGTATGTAATGTTAGGATTAAGTATGTGATGCTGAGATTAAGGGTATGTCATTACTAAATTAGTCCACTAAGTGGTTTGGTATAGTTCTGGGTATGTATAATGGAAGCCCCACCCAGGGTTGAATGCTACCCACCCTAAGGGCATGTAGCCTGGACAGAATATGAGACAGAGAGAAAGTTGCTGTTTGCTTGCTTTCTGCTTCTTTGCTCCTTTGCTGCTTTGCTGCTTTTTGCCTGCCATAACCCTTTTCTCCTCTCTGATGCCTCTCTGCCATACTACTCTGCCTTGGAGCAAGCCAACAATGAATGGAAATCTCTACAAACTGTGAGCCTAAATAAACTTTTTCTTCCTTAACTTTGGCTGTTGGGTATTTTGTCTCATCAATGAGAAAAGTAACTAAGAGAAATTTAATACTTTGGACAAAGTTAAACATTTTAATAGTTAAATAACAAAATTTACTTCCCCTACATTCCCTAAACTAACTGGGCTACACTAATTTGTGGTTGCATTGGTCAATTTTTTTATAGTGAAAAATGTAATTCAAATGTAATGGGTCAGTTTATACACTAACACTGAACATTGAGAATTTGAAACAACATAATACTAATTTACTTTATGTAGAAATTTTTCAATAATTCCCTCATCCAAAAATAAAATCAAGAGTTAAATTTCAATGAATTTTTGAATTTTTAAATGTTCTATACATCAGAAAAGGCAGCAAAATAGCCAATTTGTGATGATTCTGGGTAGAAAAGTAATGTTCCCAAATTACCATGTTCAAGGAAACATGTATGATTTGCAATCCTGTCCCAACTTCTTAAACATATCTCTGCTCATTATACCAACAAATGAAATAATGGCAACAAATAGGAATTTATCAATTCCTGGAATAGGTTCCTGCTTACAGATTGCTCTTACAGTTCATTATTTATTTATTTCAGGTTTTATATTTCCTTTATTAATATATACTTGTGTTATGTTAAAATAAAAGAGAAATAAATTTAAAAAGCAAAAAAATGTTTTGAGCCTGTTTGGTCAACTTAGCTAGATCCTGTGTCAAAAGTATATATACATTCACATATACAATGATACACAAATACATAGATCAATATGTGATAGAAATATATTGAATGTCATGATTGCAGATGTAGTTGAGTAGCCGAACATCTTTGGTTCAATCCTCAGGAGAGGGAGAAAAATCCACACACACCTCACATACTCTTTCTTAAACAATACTTGAGAAAATATGTTATTTTTGTTTTCAAGAGTAAAATGTCTATGGTCCAGAGAAGAACTTTAACAATAAGCCACTGACAAGGACAATGTATGTCTTTTACATTTCCTTCAGATGGGTTATCTTCTGATTCATTTTACCCAAATTACTTTTCATCAGTGTCTTCATACCATATTATTTACATTCATAGGAGGATGAAATTTCACTGGTATTTTAAAGTCTGTTGTAACTTTCAACTTTTTTTTTTGACAGAGGATTTTATCCAGTGTTAATTCTTCCATGAGGGTCAACTGAAGTCTTTTGAACAGCATTATATTTAAGGGAATCCTATACATACTCTATGCATTTAAATCTGTAAATAAAACCAAGATGAATATATTTTCCATACCCTACAATGATTCCAATCCTCTCTACAATGCAATGTCATCCATTTTAGATAGGTGATATAATGAAAGCTTTGCCATTCTGTTTAGTGTTTTTAATGTATTGAGCACAAGTGGAATGTATTCAAAGAGAAGTAGAATGAGTTAAGGCTTTTCTTTATGTACCCAAGGTATTCTCACCCAACTTTATTCATTTTTTAAAGGAAACTGGAACATCTGAAGGATTTTCCTTATTGCTTACATACAGAAGCTTTCTCATTTGTGTGAATTCCTATCTTCAAGAGGATCAAATGAAGGTTTTTCCACATTGCTCACACATGTGGAGTTTGGGCCCAGTACGAATTATTTCAATGACTTGAAGAGTACTAGACAAATTGAACACCAGTGTCACTCCTGGTGGGTAAGGAAACTGTGTGAGCCAGAGCACAAATCATCTTCATGGCAACCATGTGGGCAGGAGCGCGGTGCCAAGTGTAGCCTGGGCAAAATCAAGTCTCAGCAGCAAATGTGAATGAAGACAGTAAATCATGTTCCAGCCACTTTAGTTCCAGGAAGCCTGATAACATCCACAACCACCATCTTTTCCAAGATGTGTGACCTCACTTTGTTCCCCTCCAAATTCCTCAGGGCCAAAACTCCTCCCTCCTCTTTAAAGTTTTGTTCTCACCTCACTCCCTGTGGAATTGCCTTTCTAGACACAGCCCCCTTGTGTGCTGGACTGTGAATGAATAAACAGCCTCCTTATTTGCAAAAGGACTGCTATAGGAGGTCTCTGCTCTTTTCTTGCCACTGTTACAACTAGGACATTGCTTACAGAGGTCTCTCTCATGTGTACTTGGAGGGAACTGGAACATACGACGGTTCATTATTTAAACCGAGTATTTTGATTTTAAAAATATTGTTACTTGCTGAATAAATGACAGTATTTTTGAATTTTTAAATTTTATATACACCAGAAAAGGCAGAAAAACAGCCATTTTGTGTTGATTCTGGGTAGGAAAGTAATGAGGTCTATATTAGCAAATAGTTGTTTTGTTTTGTTTTGGTATCAGAGATCGAACTCAGGACCTTGCACTTGTGAGGCAAGTGGTGGAACCACTGAGCTAAATCCCTGGTCCAGCAAATAGTTTTTATTATGATGATTTGAGATCTGGGATAATTGTTTTCTAACTTTTCTGACATAAATTTGTAAAAAACATAGTGTATCTACTCACTGAAAACTTGAGATAAAGGTTCAGATCCAGAATGCCACCCAAAGACCTCAGGTGATTGTAGGTGGGGCTTTCGGAAGGTGATTAGGTGATGGAGCAATATAGCTGACTTGCTGTTAGGAGGCTGGGTCTGGCTGGAGAATCAGGTGACTGGGGGCATTACCTAGAAGAATAGCTGTCCATTCTTCCCTTCTCTGTGTCCTGGCATCCACAACATGAGCAGCTTTCCTGCATCCAGAGCCTTCCACCATGCAGCTTCTGTGTTTAAGCCTGTTGAGCCAGGACTGAATCTTCTAAAACTGTGAGCCAAAATACCCATCCTTTACATTGTTCATGTCAGGTATTTTGTCCTACCAAAGAGGGAAGTGACCAAGGCATGTACTTATGAAAATCTTTTCTGAAAAAAGAAAATTTGTCAAGAATAAGATATTTTTTCTTTTTCTTGCTAGTGGGATTTTGCATATCAAGATTTCATTTCCCACTTTGAATAATCTAAATTTAAAAGGTGCTTATACCAAAGAAAATACATTTGGAGTTCTTGAAAAATAGAGGTCATATCTGTCTGTTGTCATGGTTACATCCTAAAATGACTAGAACAATACTTGGCTGATGATTGGTATTCAATAATGATTTGTGGAATGAATAAACCTATTATTCTCATTAACAAATCCAATAGTCGCACAACCTTGGACAACTCACATTTTTTTCTGATTGAACTATTCTTAAAATTTTAAAATAGTTAAAAGTCTTCAGTGGAATATTTTTTGATTACAGTAAGGATTCAAATACATAAAAGGACTATGAAAAATGTAAACAACAAGGAATAGGGAACATGATTCTTGCCTATGGTATTTTGATTAAGAAGTTTTTAATGCAATCCTTTTATGTTTATATTTTCTTTTTGATTTGAACTATCTTCTTTTTCCTAGAATGTTTAGATGTATCTCTGAATCAGTTTTTTGTTTTTTTTTTTTTTACAGTGGAACTTATTTGGCTGAGTAAAAATAACATTAAAAAATCTGTCCAAATGCACATATTTGTCCCAGAGCTTTGGTTAGCTGTAATGGAAGACCCACACTCAACACACATATATACATACAAACACACACACACACAGAGTCACAGCAGGATGGTTTTGTGTAATGGCTTCAGACATCATTGGAGACCATTAATTGAGAAAAATTGGTATTGAAAGAAAATCCTATTGTCCAATAAGAAAAAAAAAAAACTTAAAGACTGCATTGGATGACATCAAACAATACAAAAACTTTTTTCAAGACCTCTCTTAGCTACTCCTTTAACAGCTAAGAGATGACTAAGCTACTTTTATGTTATATAATTTTATTCTACATTAACTATTAATGATATGTGAAGTCTTAACTAGCATAAAAGTTAATTAATGTCTTTTAATTATTTTACATACAAAGAATTATCTCCTCTATATTAGTATTACAAATGAATGTAAAACAAATGACTTCATAATCCAACAGTGTATTTCATTGGTACTCGACAAACATAAGACACATAAAATATAAGAAAGTTTTGGATTTCTAAGAAAACATATGGATGCCTTACTAATAATATTTATTTATTTATTTATTTATTTATTTATTTATTTATTGCTGTAGGGGATTGAATTCAGGTCCTTACGCTTGTGAGGCCAACACAGGGCCACTCAGCTAAATGCTCCGCCTGACTAATAATATTTATATTAATGATGATGCCTTCACAAATGAATAAAATGAGACTTCGAAGCCTTAGAATGAATTTTCAATTTTCTATAGAGAACAAGAAGCTGATATGGGATTTGAACCTGGTCTATCACAAAAAGTTGATTGTTTTGTTTACTTAAAATGTGCTGCTTCACACAGTGATACATTTTGTCAAATAAAGCTGGTCTGATGGTAGTGGGTTATCCGAACTCATTAACATTTTGTCAAATAAGGTTCCTGATATAGATATTTCTTACTTTTTCTAAGCCTATATGAGTTTTAGGCATAAAATATTAATATTTTAAACTATGAGACAAAAAGACTTATGTAAAATAGTATTTATTAATCATAATAGTTACACCACACATCTTTTACAGGTTAATTTATTCTTAGGGTCCTCTAGCAAAGCCATCTCATGGATGATGGTGCTATGGTTGCAATCTGCAATACCTCCCCCAGAAGGTTAATATGTTTAAAGTTTGGTTTCCAGTGTAATAGTATTCAGAGGTGGAGCTTGCTTGGACCATGCTTAGGTTATGAGTGCTCTAACTTCATGAAGGATGAATCCATTGGTGAGATCACACTTTGATGCAACTGACAGATGATGGAAACCTATGAGGTGGGCCTAGTGGAGGGGAGTGTGACATAAGATTGTGACTTTGGTACTATATCGTGTCCCCAGCTCCTCCTACTTCTCTCCCTCCCTCAACAGCATCCTCTCTCATTCTCTGCCCTTGGCCACCAGAAGGTGGGTGGCTTTCCTCTGCCACATCCTTCTCCCATCATTTTCTGGTTCACCGCAGGCTTAGAAACAATAGAGCTAGCTCATCATGGACTGAAACCATGAGCCATTAACCATAAGTCTTTCTTCCTTTAAGCTGATTTTCTTAGGTGTTACACTGCAGTGATGAAAGCTGACTGACACAAATGAGAGAAGCTGAAAGGGACTACCTTGGGAGGAAAGGGTTGCGGTCAATAGTAATGATGATGGTGTTTTTTGCAGTTCTTGTGGTCTCAATGGAGATCCTCTTGTCTAAATTGAGAGAAGCACAGTCAGTATGGGACTGGGCTCTGTTTTTATTTCCAGCTTATTCTTCCTCATGAAGATTGGGCAGAATTTCTCCCCAAAGTTCCTACTGTAATCTAGCTGCTGAGTAGGCTAGAAAAATTGTCCTCAAAAATATCACTGTCCCAGAAAAAACTGAATGAGAATCCACTCTCCATTCCTAACATTACCCTCAGAAAAAGCCTTCCATCAGAATTCATAACACTCTTCCCCAGATTATTCTAATGGGCAGTCAAGTTAAAGACCCACTGGTATAGATTGTCTCTGTTAGGTAAAGTCATACTAGGTGGATACAATCTCATGGGAGGTCATTAACACACAGAGAAAACTCGCTGAGTATCATTCCCAGAGAGGAATTTTAAATATTTGCTTCTCCACAGCTGTTTCAGGTGCCAGCAGCCAACTATCATAGTTAACAGACTTCAAACTTCTCCAGGGATCTATAAAGCTCTCACTAGATTGCGTTGATCATAGGTTGCAGAGCCAGTATAGGTTATGATCAGAAATTTAATTATATATATAAATTGTTTTAGCTCTTTGTAAATGGGAAGTTCAATTTTACTTCAATGCACTCAACCTTTGTAAACATTTTTGGGAACACTTTTCTGAACAAAAAAAAAAATCAGACTCCCTCTCTTTATGCTAGGCCTCTTATTCAAACAGTTGGATATTAAACAAAACATACTGATCCACTGCTACAAATTTGTTCCATGTTATCTGGTTTTTGTTGGAATAACATAAGCCTCTCCTCCTACAAAGTAGAAGAGCTTTACTAATTTGTTGGCCCCTTTGTTGTCCAGTTATCAAAAGATGTGTATGATACTTAGGATTTGAGTGCATGCAAATTATTTCTTAATCTTTATATATTCCCTGAATTGTCAATTAGCCTTTAGGATGAAAAGGAAGGAAAGGCTTTATTCCCAGCAAATCATCACAGCTGACAAATGCTTTTCAACTATAACATTGTTTAGTTTGTATTTTTTCATTTATATTACGTATCATTCATATTGTCCACTATAGAAAAAATTATCCCTGGAGCATATCCTTCTAACTGTTAGAGTTTTAGCCATATCACTTGCTGTAACAGATCAGATTAATGCAGCTTTTCAACAATCTTTAAGCAAGAATATTCAGATGCTTTAGCAGCTGCCCAGCTTCTTAAGAACTCACTAATCCTTTAATCTCCAGACACTTTTTTTTCATAAAAGATTCACAAGCAAAACAAATGCAATATGGATCAAAAAATTTAATCAGAATGCTTAAAATGCAATTACATTCATCAGGGTGTTCTGTTAGGCTGGGTATTAAATCTGGGCTTTATTCAATATCCTCCTTTTATTATAAAGCAATATTTTTCCACTCTGTAAACCATCTGATCCCTAGGCTAATGTCCTCTCTGCCTAAATATTAAAAAGAGAAAGCAGTATGAAAAATAAGCTGGAGAAATATTCTACTTATTTTAGTGGGAAAAGTTCAAATCTCACTCTCCTTGAAGTCTTGTTTTATAGATGATCGGCTGATTTGACCACCAAGAATTCTGAAGTTATGCTTTCAAATGATAGCTATAAGATCATTATGCTATTTTAATGTCAAATATATATCCCCCTACATGCCTCCTCAATTGAATAAAAATGTCGACAATTTGAACTTGAAAATAATAGATTATTGTTCCTAATTCAGTATGTGCAAAGTTTAAAGGCAGGGCTGGTTTCTTCATGCAAGCAGAGAAGTCTCATAAGTTAAGAAAAAAATCCATCTTGGTTATATTTTTCCAGTTCTCTATTTCACATCTAATAGCATTCAACTGTAACAATAGCTTTGAAATAAAGAGCTGTCCAGCACAGCATGATTTGAAACAGTTGGGTGCTTCTTTTAAGTCTATACCTTAGCTATAACACGGTGGTTGGAGTTTTGTGAGACATATGGAAGTTAAGTGAAGCAGTGGAGACAGTTCAGGGATTTCCACTGATAAATGCCATCCTTGGAATAAGGAAAACCTATTCAAAGAAAGATGCAGAAGCACTAAGACCTTAAGCCTCAATTAATATTTAATGGATCATTTGTAAAATTCATAAATGGCCCAATTATGCACTAAGCCAGAATGCCATACTTTTCTCCCAAAATGAGATTCTGCAAATGAAAACAAAACAAGTAACTTTTTTGGTTCCAATTTTTCCACTTTAAGGGAAAACAGAAAAATTTGATCAATACATCATCATACAATGATTATTATAATAATGTTGACTATATCACATATAATTAATTCAGTTGCCATTTGTTATGCTGTTAACTGAGAACACATGAAGTTACTGTAAGAATAGAAAGGAGATAATAGGCTTCAAACACAGACATGGACTTGAGATTATGTGCTCTTTTCTCCATATAAACTCTGGCTTCCAAATTCAGCCTGCACCCTGAATTAAGTGCCTTCCCAGACTTGTTTGTCACAAGGTAGTTTGAAGTGTAGAGCTTGAAATATTATCTCCTTGATATCAGACTCAATAAATAAGACATCTAGAAAACATGAACTTTGCTAAAGTGATTCCATTTCAAGATGGCCACGTTCATGTTCCTGTAGGACAGATGGCTATGGTCATGTTCATCACCTGATGCAGAGCTCAAAAACAAAAAATTTGGCCAAACACTTCTGTTTGTGAACCAAATTGTTCACAAACAAAAGCATTCATGAACCCATGTACCACTGCACAATCAAAAAGTTTCCATGTAGATATGATAAGACTTATTCCTTTTAAGAGACTGAGACTGAATCCTGAATTATGACATGGTCTTTAATCTAGCCTAATGTATTAAGATGCCACCTGTCCATAGCTTTCTAGTCTCGGCTGAGGTAAAGACTACCTCTTTAGGAACTTGGAAGAGTATAGCACTGCTCTCTTTGCAGGTCGGTTCAGAGATAAACTGAAAGTAAAGGGAGATCAATCTTTGACCCTGTTCAAAATTGTCATTTTCCAATACTACAGACAGTGGAGATTCCAAATATGAAGGGCAATGGAAAATAATGCACGAGTAACAAGTAAAAGCATATCAAAGTGAAACAATAATTTATCAGGGGCTTGCTTCTACCAGAAGCTCAGCTGACATTTGTCACATTCTTGTTTTTACAAAACATAAATTTACGTCCAAAGATTTAACTGTTATCTCATCTAGCAAACTACATACAAAATAGTTTTTCTGAGCAGGTAATGGTCCAGATTCTCTATACAATTTATTCTTATATTCATTTCTTTTTAAAATAGCTGCTTTCTCTTAAACTATAAAAAATTAATTGGTGTATATGTAACCAATAATTACAGATTTTTTTTCTCAGTAGGAATATGGAAGACAGCTTTTCTCTGTAAATTTCAACATGGGAAGTTTTGTGGCTAGGTATTTCTGCTTTATGCTCATATTATTTATCACTCAATCTGGGGCAATCATTATTTTGCAAATATATTTATAACACTGGGAAATACATAGAAGTATTCTAAGTGAATTGAGACACGGATCATCATATTTCTAAAGTATTATAGAAGAAGTTTGACTGTCACTGTGTATGATTAAAAGTTTGAGATGTAATTTTTACTTCATTAAAATTATTTAAGGCAAATTTAATTTAACAATGAAAGCATTCAACTATTGTAATAACAAAGTATAATTATTTTTATCTAATGTTTTGTTATCAAAATTAATATCTATCTTTAGTAAGGTTCTTTAAAATGGATATATGACAGTAGCTGTTAAGGCTTCTGAATATCCCTTATAGACACATTTAAAGTTACTTCTTATTACTTGAGGGTAGAAGAATCTAAACTTTCTAAAATAATTTGTATTTGGTTTACTTTTACATATCCTACAATTCTAAGAAAAAGAAAAATAATTATATGTATCAGGTTTTAAGGCAAAACGTCTGGGCCTTAAAATAAGGCTCAAAGTTTATTAACTCTGCTTGGTCTGATAGTTAATACAATTAAAGAACTGCAGCTCATCTTAAATTGTTTCAGAAGCTCTTCGAAAAAATTTATCACCTTTCCAACTTATCGGCCAGCAATAAAACTAATAAAAGATAAAGTAGCATTCAACAATTTTTGAGTAAAAATTAAGATGATGTACAAAATTTGACCTTATAAATGTGTCTCAGTAAAAATTAAAAGCTGTAAAACAAAATCCACCAACAAGTGAGCCCATCAGTTAATATGAAGTAAAGATTTAAATAATTGTTGTAAGATCTAGAAGGAAAGTAATTCATGTACTAAAAATAATCTGACAGAAAAAAAGTCAAAATGGAAAAATTATATGTCAAAATCTGTCCAGAACATGGATTACTTTAATCTAGTTCAATCCAGAAAGTAATTTTAAAACTATCACTAGGTCAAAATAGCAGAAACAAAATATCTACTGGGTCAAAATGATGCTGTTCAGTTATCTTGAATCCATTATAAGTTTATCCTTTGCCAAACTACAAGCTGTTTCTTCTTCTTCTTTTTTTTTTTTTTTGCAAATGTGCTGCCAAAGCAACCAACCACTGTTGCTTCTTTTTTTTTTGTCAGAGATTCAGCACACATTCAAAATAGGGTAAGAAATACATGAGCTGGCTAACTTGGTTACTGTAAAAATGAATTTTCTCATTGTCATGGAATGAGTACATTTATCAAGATCATATGGCACATATTGGAATAAAAGGGAGCATAAAATGGTCCTTGTTTTCAAATTTTCTAAATTCTATTGTGGCAAAAGGATAGTAAAAATCATAAGAGAAATGCATTGAATGCTTAGAATACAGTAGCTTCAAAATTTATCTAGAATAGTCTCTCAAGAATTGTTCGCTATTAAAATTTGGAGATATGAGCAGATGTTAAGTATTTTATGTTTTACTTTTATTAAGCATTCTGAATAATATCTATCCTGTAGGTACTTTAGTTAATCTAGATAAGATCTATATTGATATTTTTTGCTATAAGGATATTTTATGCAATAGTCACACAAAACAATTAAATATTAATAAGCTGAAAAATTCACTGGATTAGAATTGTGCTTATTTGTAACTTCTAAACAATTCTCATTCCTTCCATTCCAGTCTAGGCTGTCATCATTCAATGTCAATCTCTTGCCATCATTGGATGCTTCAAATCTCTTCACATTTTAATTTACCTATTACAAGATTAACCATCTCAGAACAGTATTTCCCATTCTTCGTCCCTTGCTGAAATGATGGAAAAACTCTCTGGCTTCAGTGAAATGATAAAAAAAAATGAGAATTATTTTTAAATCTTTCTTCAATAACTCAGGGACAATATCATATACTTTAATAAAGAAGAAGGTTATTGATTTTGTGTGGAATTTATGTCAACACCAGTCTGAAACTAGAAAATGGTGTCCTACATCAAGTTTTTCTCATTATAAAAATTAGGGAAAGGGATTAGTAACTATCATTTTCATCTACTGCAGTGCATGGTACAATGACCAACATTTTCCTACCACTGCTATTAATGCTCTATCTACTCTTCAAAGGGAATACCTTTCATTTTTTCTAATATGCTACCTGATTTAATTTGCTTAAATAAGTATAAAAAATGCTTCATTCTCCTTTGGTCTCCCACTATTTGCTGAAGAGATTAGGTTTTTCTCATCTCAATATTATCTACAGAAAAATTGAGTTGCATGACCCCTTCTATGGTAATATTATTAGCATCTGGAATTTAAAGATCTGGTCCATAAGACAAAGAACATATAAAAAATAAATAAATAGCCTCTATTGTTATACTATGTTTTAACCTCTTAAACTTTTAATGCAACTGCTGTTGGCTTAATTCTTTTGTCATTACAATTTACTACTGGGTCTAGTACTGTCAGTTTGTGCCTCCCTTTTACCATCATCCCTTTCTCTGCTTAAAGAAATCCACTTTTCAGGGTGATATGAAGAACAGTACTAAGGCTATTGGGATCTGGGGCTCCACAAAGCCTCCAAATGCTTCTTCAGTTTCAGACTTGAAAGGTAGAATAGATGCTTGCATAACTGTATACAAGAAATTGATTTATTCATAGACCTTGCTTTTTCATCTTTTCTTCTTCACTTACCTACTTCCAATCAATGATTTGAAGAATCCAGAGTGAGTAGTTGATGTTGCCTTTCTCTTAAATAAAAATCTATTCCCTATGCATTTCAGGTCAAACTTTATTCTAAGGTGACAACTTTAGTTATATGACTTTAGAAAACCCTTTATTTGATCTACTCCTATGACTTAAATTACAAATTACAACTCCCATCGGTGTTCATTACCTATTTGTGACCTCTGGCACATTCACACCATTACTCTATTAGGCATAGTCATTAGTTCTTAATGGCCCACATCTGGAGGTCACTGTTCTTTTATCAGAAAGAAGTACAGACTCTTCCCAAATGGAGGCAACACTCTGGGGTAGTGCCTTTAGGCAAAACTAGTTATTGACATATGCAGAAAAAAGCATATTCTCAAATTATTCTTTTTACCCCACCCCTAAGCACATACAAAAGAAAACTACCCTGTGACTATAAGAAATATGTTTTCATGTTTAGGACTTTACATTATGCTGCATGATAGATTATTTTTAAGTTATATTTACCATTTTTTGCCAACATATACAAAGAATGACAAAAAGAAGTCAGAGAAAAATAGTCCTTTACTTACAATGATTTAAAGAAGTCATCGGTAGATTCTTCTATGAGTTTGGTTAATGTGTCAAACAATTGTTTGACAAATATTCCCTTATCTTTACAATTTCCATTTCAAACATTTACTCATAAGAAAACTGGTATATCTTATCCACCAAAGGAACAATGTAATAATGTTTGAATTTTCTCAAAGTGTAGTTTGAGAATATAAAGAACAGCAATAATATCAGCTCCACATTTAGATTTTATGAACTATCAATCATTTTTTCAAAGGCAAAATACAGAGATGTTATTGTATCCATAAGTACTGCTGCTGGGATGTAATACCCAATACTCACAACCCAAAGAAGAGATTTAAGTTGGCTCACAGTTTCAGACCATGATCAGCTGGCTCCAAAACAAGAAGATCACAGCTAAAGGGCACAGTGGTACAAAAATGCTCACTTCATGGTGGGCAGAAAACAGCATTGGGAAAGAGTGCCAACTGGAGATCCACCCTTCAAAGGCAGCCCTCCATGACCCACGCCTAATGACACATTCAGATCCAAACATCAATAGATTAATCCTCTGAAAACTATAGCATGATTCAATCCTCTCCAAGAGTCTCTGAATCCAGTCAAGTTGATAAGATTAATGGGCACAATTAACATGGTAGTTTTATTATCTACAAATCTATAGAGTCCATACTTAGAAGGTGTTGATAATTTCAACATGAAAAATAATCACTGTCCCGCTGTGTAGTTTTTATATTTAATTTTTAGATAATTTTTTACTGAGATATAATATGCATGAAAGAACTAATAAATCATAAATATGTATTTCAATAATTTTTCACAAACTAAAACAAGTTAAACCCTGTGTAGCACTATCAGTACTCAAATATGCCTTTTATGTTCCCTACACCCTTAACTTTCGAAAGAGCAATGACCATGCTGACTTCTAGAAGCACCTATTAGCTTTAACTGTTTATAAATTATTTAAAAGAAATGATAGAGTATGTATGTTTTGTGTCTGTTCTTTCTGTCAAAGTTATATTCAAAGATTTAACTATGTTATATGGAAAATTGTAGTTCATTCACTTTTTGTGACTGTACAGTATTCTAGAATTTTCCTATACAAATTTAATCATTCTAGCCTACTATTAATTACAATTTAGTTGTTACTAAATATAGCTAGCATGAATTTTATTGTGCTTTGGGAAAGATCTCTATTTCTCCTAAGAAACATATATATTTTTGGAGTATAAACATAGGAGTGAAGTTCTGGTTTCTACGTTGGGAATATTGTACCATTAGTGGCTACTAATAAACAGTTACTGATAAACAGTTTTCCACAATATCTATACCAATTTAGATTCACTTGTGGAATATGAGAATTCCTGTTTACCTGTGTTCTCACCAGCATTTATTACTTTACTATTGCCTGGTGGGTGCATTGTGGATATTTTACTGTTACTTTAAATTTTGCTTTTCTCTGATAATTAATTATCTTGAGAAGCTTTTCCAATGTGTTCATTTATTCATATACACAATCTCAGATATCTTCTTTTAGAAAATAATTCTTCAAGATTCTGTACACTTTTTTATTTGTCTACTTTTGTCTTTTTGAAATGTAGAACTTCATTTTACTTTGGACACAAGTTTCCCCAGTTATATGCATTACAAAAATCTTCTCCCACTAGCTTATCACCTTCTAAATGATGTCCTTTGATAAACAGAATTAATATTAATTTATTTTTATTAAAATCAGATTTATAAATCTTTCCTATCATACTTGATGAGTTGGTGTATACATGTCCATGTGTATATCCTCAAATTTATAAATATCATCTTCTGCTTTCTTCTAGAAACTTTATTATTTTACCTTTCACATCCTAAATCCAAAAATATGTGTATAACAAACCACAATCAACTATATACACAAATTATAGCAAACCAAAATGAGGGATTTATGTAAAAGGGATGATGTATCTTCACTAAGTTGTACTTATTTCAAGAACACAAGATTAACTTGCTACTCAAAAATCAATCCGTGCAACCGCTATATTAACAGAATAAATACATAACACTATTTAGGCATCTAATAAATGTAGAACAAGCATTTGACAAAACATATTGATCCTTTTTTCTTTCCTTCTTTCTTTTTTTGAGACAGGGTCTTTCTATGTATACAGTTCAGGCTGGCCTTAAAACACTATTTAGTTTTATGTAGCTGGCCTTGAACTCGGGTGATTTTCTTGCCCCAGTCTCCCCAGTGCTGGGATCACAGGCATGCACTGCCACACCTGGCTCAAGATATATTTATTATTGATTAAAACAAACAAGCAACTCTTGGTAAATCGATTAGATAAAACAATCACCAATCTGATGAAGATAGCAAAACCCTTATTGGAAGTATCATGCTTAATAATAAAATACTAAAAGTCTTGTTTCCACTTGAGAGAGAAGTGATGATGCCTATTTTTAGCACTTTTATTCAACATTTTATGCAAGGTCTTAACTAGGGAAATGAGGAAAGACAAAGAAATAAAAGGTACAAACAAAAAGAAAAGAAGTAAAGGGATTATTATAAGTTGAAGACAATATGTTTGTGTAAAGAGAAAAATTTAAAATATTCTACAGATAAATAATTAAAATTAATAGATGAGTTTAGAAATGTTGGAATAAAAAGTCACAATAGAAAAGCAATTATACTTCTATCTCTGCCAGCACTAATCTTTGAAAATATGTGAATTATAAAAGCACTTAAAATGCATATTTAGTAATAATCTAATGAACAGTAGATGCTTCAATTTTAACCTCGATTTACAAAGTACAATGGGAACATCACAGCCAATGGTTGGCACCTTGGTGTCAGTCTAGGAAGTCTGCATCGTCACTCCATGCTCAGATAATATCCTCTGTGCTTTTTGTTAGGCAATTAGAGCCCTAACCTGTGTATTTTGGGGAATGTTTTTTATTTATTCACTTTTCTCAATCCTAGGTAAACTTGTAATTTCTTCTTAATAATAAAAAAGAAAGAAGACTCTTAGAGACATGAGAGCTGTATCTTCATAGCTTATGTCATATGCTTCAGGAATTTAATATAATTATTATTGAGAGAGGCTTCTATCATCAGCATGTGAAAATAGATTTTTAACAATGACATAGAAAACAAAGCAGAGAGACAGTAAAAGAGCATCTCTTTGCAGGTGAAAACAACACTGAGATTCCACCTCACCCCAGAAAGAATGGCTGCTATCAAGAAATCAACCAATAACAAATGCTGGCAGGGTTGTGGGGAGAAAGGAACCCTTCTCCATTTCTGGTGGGAGTGCAGACTGGTGCAACCACTGTGGAAGTCAGTGTGGAGATACCTCAAAGAACTAGGATTAGAGGTCCCATTTGACCCAGCTATTCCCCTGCTGGGGATCTTCCCCAAAGAATTAAAAGAATCATACCACAGTGATATATGTGCACCCATGTTCATAGCGGCACAGTTTGTAATAGCTAAAGCTTGGAAGCAGCCCAAGTGCCCATCAACTGGAAACTGGATAAAGAAAATGTGGGTTTTTTTATAAAATGGAGTACTACTCAGCCATAAAGAATGAAAAACTAGAGTCATTTAAAGCTAAATGGATGCATATCGAGGCCATACTCTTAAGTGAAATAAATAGGACACACATGTAAATACCAAATAGTTTCACTAGTGTGAGAAACTGATAGTGTAAACAAGAGTTAAAATGATTAAAATGAATAATTGATAATTTGAAATAGGAAAAAAAGATAAAAGACGAAGGAGTGAAGGGAGGGGAAGGGGAAAGGAAAAGAGGGAAAGGAAAAACTATGAGAAAAGAAAAAAAATGGAAATGAAATCTATGTAAATAGGGAAGGGTGGAGGAGGTGAAGGGCGCACAGGTAATGTGGAAAAATATAAGAACTAAGATATATCATGTACAGGTACAAACACCCAATGATAAATGTAAATGAATTGTATACCTAAAATGTACCAATAAAACATACCAATAAAATTAATTTTCTTAAAAAAAGAGCATCTCTCACCATTTTACTATCAACATTTTAGAGTAATAAAAATTGTTTAAAGAAAATGTTATAGATAATATACTATAACATGTACACATTCAGATATATATATGTGTGTGTGTGTGTGTGTGTGTGTGTGTATAACATTTATTAAGAGCATTCTAGCATATACTTGCCAGTATCACTTCTAGGAAAGTCCTATGTTATTTTCTGAGTTTATATAATTCTTACTCTGCGTGTCTGTATCTGTCTATGTGTATGTGTCTCAAATATTCTTTCTCTAATGAAAGAATAATTATAGAACTTGCTGACTGGTGTTTTTTACCTTCTTTCTTAGAAAATAGGAGTTGAAAATTATACTTCAGTCCCTTTAATTAAAAGAAAAAAGTGCTAATCCATAAAACCTAAAAGTCTAAGAAGTGTTGCTACAAAAACTCTTTTAGTAACTGTATATATTCTGAATTTTTCCTCCTAAAACAACCCAGTCAGCCTAAGCCATCCTCACAGGAGACCAGAACAGAAGCTTCACAATACATTTTATAGGGCACAGCCTTTGCTAAACTAATGTGAAACTTATTTCACTCTCTTTTCCAGTTTTTTTAGCAGGTTTCTGAATTTTAATGAAAACATATAAACAAAAAACAATAAAAGGAATAATAGAAAAGGTACTTTAAATAAAAATAAACAACAATTGTATAAGCCTTATTAAAGGAAATAAGCTAAATGCATTTTTTCAATAAATTATTTGGCAAATTGTAATATAAGTAATCCACTTAAAACTGTTTTGGGTAAAGTCTATCACAAAGATATAATTAGATTAAAGGTTAATGTTTTACACATTGTAGTTAGTAGCTCAAGAAGAAAAAGGTCATTTAAAGTTTCCAATAAGGAGAAATGCATACATTTATTTCTCTAAAATTAAAGTGCATACTTAAGAATCTCTGCCAGAAGAAAGTGGTACCTCTAGGATCTGAGAAGGTAACACAGTAGTCAAGAGCAGATGGGTATGTATGGATGCTGATCTATTTGTAAAATGAATGCATATATGTTTCTCACATATACTCACTAACAAACAGAAATTCAGTAACATTTAAATACACATTTTGTTAGAGGGAAAAGACAGAGAGGGTAGGGGAGGAAGAGAAAGAGGGAGATAAAGAAAATGAGAAAGGGAATGCAGTGACAGAGGAATGGATCCTGAAGATAAGCTGATTGTTATACAGTGAGGGAAAGCAATGAGCCCATTAAGAGACCCAGTAGTATCATTTTCCCTTAAGGTCTGTTAGCCAGTTGCCTAACCAAACAATTTCAGCTTTGATTCTCTAAGGATGTGAACATACAAAAGCACATTCAGTAAATGACTTCCCTAAATGTGAAATTCAAATTTTATGAAATTAAGTCAAAATAAATTTTGAAGTTTAATCAAAATAAAGACCTTAGCATTGGTTTAGATCACTTTGCAATAGTAGTATAATAAGAAATACAACTAACTAAAACAGAGAATGGACAGTTAAAAAAAATCTTTATTCATAAAGGGACTTATTCCCTACTAGTAATAAGAACACTGGACACCATGTTCCCGTCTAGATAGAGCAAAACCTAGTTGTAAATAAGAACTAAATATTTGAAATACTGTAGATGCTAGACATGATACAAATTACAATCAGGTACATTATGGTATTCTCATTACAAATAGGCAACGCATCATTTAATGTAATGTGATGATGCTACCTGCCATGGTTCTCACAGATGTATTGCTAAAATTAACTCAACTTTGGTTATTAAAGCTGTAAATAGAGATAGCCAGCAATCTGTGGAAGTCAAATGAAAAGTTACTATTGTTACCCAATTTCTCATTTGTTTCTTTGAAATCTCTCTAGAAAAGATAATTTAATAGGATGTTTCACAATTGCCTGGTCGCCATAACTTATAGCATGTTAATCACCTTCTCGTATCGTTAACATGTGTTGTTTAAATTGTCAAAATCACACTTTTAAGGTGAATTTCACAAATAGGGTGATGCACATTTCTATTTTATAAGTTTAGATGACAAAGTTATTCAGGCAAATGTCAATTTCACTTAAAAACATGATATGTTTGATTAAGTTTAATATCGCAACTCCCCAAGCCGGGGATTTAGCTCAGTGGTTCCCCCGCCCGTCTGGCAAGCTCAAGGACCTGAATTCGATCCCCGGTACCAAAAAAGGAAAAAAAAATTACAACTCCCCAAAGTCAATTTTAAATTAACTTCAAAGTTACAGAGGTATGTCTTTCTTTATAAAATAATCACACAATTAATTCTGACTTGCTACCAAATCAGTCATTTTGTTTTGTCATAGAAATATTTGGGATCAGTGGCTCATTTTGGAATTGCTTTGGAATTGAATTGCTCATGATCTCGCACTGGATGTAAAAACTGAAGGCAAAAATGATAGAAATGACACATGCAATTAATATCTTATACATCCAGAAGTGGTCAGTTCTGTGAAGTTCACTTCTTTAATATGTAATAAGCAGAAATAGAAATTAAAAAGAAATGTGAAATTTTCCTATTAATTTCTTGCCTTATCTGTGGGAGATAAATCACAAATTATTCATTTGAACCTTATATTGTCAATGGTAAAACAAAACAGAGTTGTTAATGCAATCATTAAATTTCTCTTACAAGCATCTGTAATTGTGTGAAAGCATAATTGAAGATCATTTTATGCCAAAAAGCCATCCTAAATATTTGTCAAAAATTCCAAAGAAAATCACAAGCCAACTGCTATTTTAAGTCACAGACTTGTCTATGGAATTGTATTGTGAATATTAAGAAAAAAAATTACACCATGATTATGTGATGTTGAGCATAGAATAAAAAGGTATTTCTTTTTACTCTTTGTAACTTGACTCATTTGTGCTTTTTAATTACTCCAATTATTTTCTAATGGTTCAACCTAATGCTGATTAATTTCTAGCTACTAAATCTTCAAAAGATTGTTAGAAACCTCTCTTAAATTGCTGTTTTCTTTGTTTAACAAGCACCAAGAAACTAATAAAACAAGTTTATTCCTGTCAAATTTTAGATTAAAAAACAGATTGCTCCTTTAATGTGATAATAGACTTGAAGCAAGATGAAGTCACCTCAATTATCATTGTCTCTGTGTTTTATTGTGTGCTACTTACCTAAGATAAATAATCACCTTGGCCTTTTAGCTTGCAAGAGATTCACACATTTAAAAGCTCTAATTTTCTTCATTTCTGGCTTCTTGTTGGCATAATTGAAACTACTGACAATGAATATTTTAATTTTTTTCCACAGAAATAGTTGGTGCTGTGGAACTGATACCTAATTTTTTAACTTACAGAAATCTTAAGCAAAGTTTTATTTAAATATTAAAAATAGGGATATCCATTCCCTAATTCATACTAGCATAATATTACTATGGTGGAAAGGTATATAATAGCAGTGGCGAAGCTATGCCGCAGCATGCACACACAGCGCTGTCAGCGCACCAGCCAATTCATTCAAGCAGCAGAGCATCCGATAAACTAAACTAAACTAAAACCTCAGTATTCAGCTTTGATTGCAGTGTTGGCACTTTGTGATAAATAAGTGAGTTTTGGGTTGCAGTTTGGGCACTCTGTCTCTAAAAGGTTTGCCATCTGCGGTCGACAATAACCAATAAAGATAATTTGACATAAAAATACATTTTTAAGTAATGACCCTTCTTTTTGAAATAAAAGCAAATACAACTCAAAGAGAATGAGGGATAAACAAAGCCAGTATTGGTGGAACACAAAAACAATTGAATATTGGCAATATGAAGAAAAACCTAGTAGCTGAAGATAATGATCAGTTTTTATAATTTTTCTCATCTACAACAGCTGATATGCCCCCAAACAAACATATACATCATTGCGAGTGTATATTTGCAGAGACATCATTTGTTACATTTTGAATATTGGAAGACAAAGTTTATATACAGGAAAATACACACTTAGAAGAGACTACCTTTAGAAATAAAACGTTTTATTTATACCCAAAACAAACACATGTAGAATGATTAGATATTCAGCTGTATGTCGAATTCTATAGAAAATATAAATGATCTGTTTGTAAACTTTTACTTGCATGGATCATTGTGTATCACTGAGAATGCTGTATTTTGGGTGGGCTCGGTAGAACTTGCTATTAAGTTATCTGGGTTCTGAGAAGAAACTGAAGGGGATAAGGAAGGAAACAAGTAAATTTTTGGATATCTTTAAAAATTAAAAATAGTAACAAAAATTAAAAGAATCATATTACTCCAGAAGAGAGTAATTTAGGGCTGGAGGCACAAAAAAATAAACAACTCAGTATTTGGAATTATGATGTATGATCAGTAAACAGATAGGAAACTAATAAAACGGAACTGATGATCTCCAATGCAGATGAATGGTTGCTTTGAGCAATAGCTAAAGAAAGAGGCACAATATAAAATAAGTCAAACTGTGTAGACATGAATGCAGCAAATCAAAATATTAATATTGCTATCACCTAAGATTAAAAATGGCAGAGTAAAGATTAGCAACAAAATAGAGCCTAGATATGACTTGCAATTGAGACACCTGGAAAACAAGCTGGGAAAGAAAAAACATAGTAGATCTCTGGGAATCAAGAAAGGGCCAGCGGGGAAACTGGAAACTGTAGAAGAGAAACTGGAGAAATTGTACTTCATGAAGAGAAAAGAACCAAGCCATCCCCTGAGGAAGGGGACCTGTGTCCACTAATGTCAAATAGAGAGGGTCAGCAAACCCAGGGAAAAGCAGAGCTAGTGCCAAGAAAGCCCTTGGTTACTGTAAACTGCAAGAACAGCATGAGGTTTTACTCTGAAAGTAACTTCTATGCATGGCAGTCTAGAGTTGGAGAAATCCAGTACATCACCTGTCATATTTGAGCATGAGTAATCAGGAGTCATTTCCGGAAGGGGTTAAAACTGAGCTACTCTGGGAATCAGAAGCCACAGAACAATTATACTTCAGAGTTTCTGATGTCACCTTACCTCAGTGACTGGCGGAGTGATGGTCATATAAAACAGTTCCAGAAGGGGATGGGCTACACTTGATCTTAGACAAAAGGCTGGGAAGTGATAAGGGCATGGGCTAGACATAGATGATCTGAGAAGTTTAAGCACAAGTCTGGAAGGACACTCGGATCCTGCCATCTGTGATGAGAAGCCAATCTAGTTATGTGTTTTTTGGAGGGGATTGGGCTGAAAGATGTGGCATTAAGCCCAGTGAACTGCTTGTGGCCCTGGTCCACCAGCTACGTCCAACACAAAGGTCAGAGATCTTTCCCTATCTGCCAACATGATCAGGTATAGCCTCAGCTTGTATGTTTGCCACAGTCTGGGGTGTACTGACAGAGAGTCTTCTGAAAAGGGGTGGGGTAGGGGCACCTTATAAATCACAGACTAAAAAGCTAGGGAGAAAAAGCATGGATTGGGGTGTATAGAGGGACATAAAAATGAGGAGCAGCAAGAGTGAATATAGCCCTGGGGGACACCACTGAATGAACAACCAGGAAGAAAGGCAGGCCAGGAATCAGCATGCACACAAATATGTGATTCAAAATAGGATTCATTATCACTTCTTTATATCTGGACTCAAGGACTCAAGGAAAAAAGTACACTCTTTTAGAATAGGCAAGAAACTTCTAAATATACAATATAAACAATGGTTAAATACTTTTAAATGGTAGAATAAACCACACAAGACTGCTGATAATTTTTCTTTATTTACCTGGAAGACAAGGCAACTTCATATGGTTCAATCTAATAATAACAAAGCGAGAGTAATATAATATCATAAAGGAAATATGATTTTAAAATAAGAAGCTAAATTCCAACTCAGTATGCATTGCAGAGCCCTGACATTAATAGATTTCTGTATATTAACTAGAGAAATGAAAGAACTAATCATTTTAATTATCTAATTTGTTCCCTATTGCTTGATCTCTGCTTCTTTTTTTTATTGAATTTATTGGTACATTTAGGTATACCTTATGGTCACATTCATCATTGAGAATTTGTACCTGTAAATGAATATCTTGATTCTTATTTTTTTCCCATTGCCCTGTCCTCCCTTCTGAGGTCCCATTTGACCCTGGTGTTCCCCTGCGGGGTATGTTCCCAAAAGAGTTAAAGACATCACACCACAGCGACATATACACACCCATGTCTATGGCGGCACAGGTTGTGATCTCTGCTTCTTTGAGAGGTCTCTGAATTAGGACCCAGCGCGGGCTGTGTGAGAAGCCACAGTGCACAACCTGCAGAGAGTCCAGGCCTGCTGGCACAGACCACCAGGTGGTGGGTTTGGGCTCCTTCAAGTTCCACTATTACTTCTTGACTTCCTCCTCACACAGCCTTGAAAGATACAGGCCTACTCCTGCAGTATTTGTCATTTCCTTTCTTTTTTGTGTGTAGCAAAAAGTCATTCTTTTATTGTTGCAAATCTGGCCTATTCCTGGCCTTTCCTCTTTGGGCTGCTGCTGCTGCCCCCTCCATCCTTGGAATCTGGCCCTTGACTCCACACTCTTCTTTGCTGTCACTGTCCAAGAGCAGCTTGATAGTGCCCATAGCCATTTTGGGGTTTTTAAACTCCTATGCTAAACATAGAAAATAATCCCCTTCCCTGGAGCTTTCCTTGCCACTGCTAAGCAGTCTGCTACCTGGATTGCCAACAGGTCACAGACTTATCCAGAAACTGGTGATTTGGGTCCAGGAAGCCTTTGCTCTAAATTTTCTTAAAACTCAGGATACAGTAAGTGACAACAAAGCTCTACATACAAAACAGTCAGGGATGGCTATGGTATTGATTTAATCAATTTATTTTTCACCCAACATCCCAATCCAGTTGCAAACACAAATACATTGAAATGGCAGATGTCTTTGTTATGGCTTTTACGGGCGATAATAACATAAAGGAGCACACTCAAAAATACTATTTAAATAATATTTCTCATGTTATTTAGTTTTTAAATTTGTTCTAAAAAGTTGCATTTTTTGGAACTGTATTTCAGACTTTTGAGCAATACTTAATGAAAGACCAACAATTTAAAATATCTAAATGAAAGTTTTTAAACATAAGGGCATCAAATCAAAATCTTAAGATCACTTTCATAGAATGCATGCTTCACTACATGATTAATTTTCTGTTTTCACAATTATACAATTGCATTTAGGCAACATTTTCAATTATTTTTAACATATTATTTTCCTGTCATTACTCTAACTTTTCTTTTTCTTATGTTTAATTTTTAATGCTTTTTTCCTTATCTCTCAAATCTATGGCATACTGTTACAATTGACTAAATATTCAAACATGAAAAGTTCAAAGATACAGACTGATAAAGAGATTCTGAAAGACATGCTAGAGGCAGTCAAAGAGAAACAGTCATGAAAGTTTTTTTTTTCAACTGTATTACATAAGCCATGAGTTTCACTTGTTTTTTCTAAGCAATCAGAATAATTCTTGAAATAGGAGTGTTCAGCGTATATTTGTTAAAGATAAAGTTAGAGATAAGTTAAGATAACCTTTTAGTAAGATGCATATTTTGCCATAGCTTTGAATAAGAAAACAACAATACTAGAATCAAAACAATTAGTTAAAAAACTATAATTTCCATATTTATCCATCACTGGTTTAAATGATAATTTTTAATATAACAGAAAGAACAAATATAAAATGTTACTAAAGATGAAAAACAAGAAAATTGAAAAGATTAGTTTTACCTATACTGTAGTTTGATCCTGAAGAGTAAAATATATTATTAACAGTGAGTGAGAGACAAAACAATACTTGATTTCTAATTTTTAAAAATCCATATACTAATTTCAAGTAAGTAAATAAATCCATTTAATTGGATTAGATTTTGAATAAGTTGTTATTTGGGGAAGGTATTATTGGGAAGTTACTATTTTGAATATAAAATAGCCACTCTTAATGTTTTGCATTTGTGTATCGAGATTTATTAAAAAAGAATTATAGTAAAGTATTAAAGTAACAGTATTACACCTTATTGGTGATAAAAGATTGATGAGATGTTTCCTAGTGGCCGTCCATTGTAGAAGGGGTTTGAAGTCCTTGCTAGATATTTACTAAAAAGCCCAAGACTTTCCAATGTTTTTGCAAATAAACCTAAGCAAAATGTATATACATTGTAAAGATGTCTCTGCTATTTCTCTGAAAATTTGAAAAAAATCTGTGTCAACTATAAGACTAAATGGTTCTTATAAATGTATAACATATTTGGTTCTTTCCAGTTTGTCTTTGAATTAGGTATTTTCTTATCTTCCACATTATTTCTTGAAGTATCTAGACATAAGGAGGTATTCAATTTAAAATAGACAAACCATGATCACCTGCCTAGGTAAATGGACTTGATAATAATATTAACTACTCCCTAATATGCTTAGGAATTTTTCTACTTCATAATGTTGCTTTGATAAGTCATAACAGAAGTGCAACATTGTGACCAGAAGCAATATGATGAATTAAATCACAAAATCAGACTAATAGATTTGTGGTTTAGTTCAAGAAAGAAACTCAAACAACAAAAAGCACTCTACTTTTCACTACTTGAATGTCTGTTATGTACAATGAACCACCTGACCATCCCTAAAAGCTTCTCCATCAGCTTTTCTCATATTAGTTAATAGCATTATCATCTACCCATTTACTTAGACCTAACAAAAGAAGTCATTCCTATTTTTAACCCAATTTAATCACAAGTCTTGCCAATTGTATCTCCAAAATAAGTTATAAAATAGCCACATTATTTCCATCTCACTTGATATACTCCCTAGGAAGAAAGTGAGAGACTCTTAACTCTTTTTAAAATGTAAAATAAATAACAGTATGCTCCTTTTAAGCCCTGTAGTTTCTTTTTTCTTGTAATTAGAATTAAATGCAAACTCATACGGTGACCTATAAAAACTATTCTATGATCTTGCCCCTGGGCTCCTCTCTGAACTTATCTCCTACTACTCTTTGTTGTTGTTGTTGTTGTTGTTTATTCTTTGGACTGCTTTCTGTTTTAGGATTATGACTAGCTGATTCCTGCCTAAGAACATCTACACAGTGTCTGCCTTAATAAATACTTTATAGAATCTAAAATCAGAAACCCAAGAAATCATGCTTGAAGATTTCTAAATTGTTTGGTCAGAAGTTGGTAATATCAGATTACTGTACAAGTATAAGCCATAGAGGCCTCCAGGAGAAATAGTTAGAAATGGGACAATCAAAGCAAAGTTTCTTGATAGTGAATGGATTGTTTTGATCAGAATTTAAATTAAAAACAAAAGGCATAGACTTTTATAGGTATTTAAAAACAGCCAGTAAAATAGAATTAGTCAATTCTGTGATTGGTATTAATCACATTGCCTTAAAAAAGTGTAACTGAGCTTGTCTGTCTATAAAAATATGACTTGCTAGTATATAAAAAATAACTTGCTAGTAAAGTATATATAAATTTAACAATATGCCAGAAAACCTATGATTAAAAACAGAATGATCTAAAATTGTCTATTGTTTTCATTTACCATTTCAAGTGCTCTGAAATTCCAGTATGATCTAAAGAATACTGGTAATCTAAACTGACAAAAGACTATGAAAGGTACCAAATGGTAACTCTTCCTATATACTTGATTATATATTTGCTTATTTTGTCCCATGTGAATTGAGTCTACAATGTTATTTTATCAGCTATTCACATTATTCTTAAGGGCTTGATGCAGCTATATAAACACACCAATTTGGCAGAAAATTGGAAAGGGAACATGAACCTCATACTTTGTCCAGTGAAATCACATTATAAACATTGCAAGGATGGAGCGTTTCTTCAAATACTGTAAACAGATCTGCACAAGCAAAATTTACAATAATACAAATAATAAAGTAGTAAAATAAGAATGAAATAAATGCAGAACATGAATAAATAAATAATAAAAATAATTTCAAAGCTAAAATGTATACGACTGAAGTAGCATGACTATCAAAATTTGTTGGAATTTAAATGTAATTGCAAAAATTTCATACTGTGTGTGTTTATTTTGTAATGTAACTATTTTATCAAGTCAGCTATTAGAATGAAACTGGTGATAATAAATACTACATTTAGTATAGCATATTATTTATTAATTTGTTATTGTATAAATGAATATTCGCATACACTCATGTTTTTCCAGTTGTTGCACTACATGTTCTCAACCCATCCCACATTAATTAATTAATTGCTGTGACTCACAACTTTAGTCCCCTTGCTCTGGAAATCATCCACATCCTTTCTTTTCTTTTGGAAGAAAAGCATCCTTTGTAATCATGGTACTGCTCAGGATGGAAATAAGATCCATAACACTCTTTATAGTCATCTCTGATATCTAGAGAACTCTATATTGGAGCATTTTCTAAGCAGATCTAGGATTAATGTCAATCGCTGAAATTTTTAAGTCAGATTCATTAGATAGAAAGAACCTGGGGTGTGCCTGGCCCCCTGATGTCCGTCAGGACCCAGGGTGTGATGGGACCCCACTAAAAGAGTCTTGCAAAACTGGTGAGTCACCCAACCTCTTGAGCAGAAGATTATTGGACTTCAAAGAACAGTGATCAACCATTGTGCATTCTCCAAAAAGGAGGGTCACTACAGATCTCCTTTAGATCTTTCCAAAGGAAGCCATATGTTTAAGTAAGAACATGACCCATCCTGGCAGATAACACAACTTGAAGAAGAAAGGAACTGAGGGAGTCAAAATGTTCTTCATCAAGCCCCAAAGTATACCCTTAGGAATCTTGACTGACCTTAATAGAAAAAGGGAGGTTAATTTTGATTCCTCACTTAACCTTAAACACCCAACAAAAAAATATAAACAGAGCAGGATAGCTGATGACATAAAAAGAGAAATCTTAGTTCATTTCTCACTAAAATTAAAAAGGATAATGTCTCTGAATGAAATGATGTAGTCAGAGACCCTATAAGTTCAAAGGACAAACTCCTACACCTACACATGGCAAACTCAAGGTCCTGAGTTCAATTACTAGTACTGGAAAAATAAATAAATAAATAAATAAATAAATAAATAAATAAATGGTCTGTATTTTTCTTTTGATAAAGTCAAGGACTTAAAAGTTTTTACTAAAACCATGACTATGCACTTGGGCTTACATACATATTTAATCAATAACTAAAAGCAGAACAAAATCTTTACTTTGTATTCTTTGTTACTACAAAATTGTGGGTCAAATCCCTTCTCAGATCTATATACAAGTATGTTAATCATTTCGTAATTGTCTGCCTCAGAGTTGCAAAACAAAGTTGATTAGGTCTGAATTTACATAAACTCATCCCCTTCAAAACTGAGGACACCTCAAGATAAGGAATTTACAGAGATATTCAACTATACCCAGAAGCCTCCAGTGTTCCCCCTAAAGTGAAGGTCACCTGGATTCCAGGAAAAGAGAAGCCTTACTTGACTGAATCCACCATAAACAGACAAAATTACCTCATGTGAACAGAAGAACCCCTCGAGCCACCAGGTTCTTCCAGGACTAAGAAACTAGGGCTAAAATAATCGATTGAACCTTAGGTTACCACAGCTAATCTTCAAAAGCTGGTCTGATGCTTTTGTGCATGAAACTAGTTCTATTAGCTTCATCAATGTGTGTCCCCTCTGGCTGCAGCTGTTTTCCTATTTTCTTTTATGCTCTTTTATTAAGAACTAGACTTATCTCTATCAGCTCCTGAAGCTAAAGTCCTTCATCATTTTCCCTTACATTCCTATTAAAATATTTTCCTGTTTAGAAAGAAAAGAGGGTGGATCTGGGGTGTTTAGAAGAGCGTAAAACACATTTATCTACAGTGTTGTGAGTCACTCTTGGAAAACAGTCCAAAGGTAAGCTGGAAGGGAAGATTTTTAAAAGAGTACTCTATCTAGGATATAGGAAGTCTTAATTTCACATAAAATTTACACTTCAAGCAATAAGAATTGAAAAATTAATGAAGCTCTGTTGGCTTTTAACTATGTTTCTCTGTTCAGATTTTGCGAGTTCAACATTCTTTTTCCCATAAGTGGATATTGCCAAACATTACTTTATGGTTACCTGCTAGAATCTTCCTGATATGTCTGATCCTCTGGGATGAAACAAAATGGTTCAGATACATCTTTTAGCTTAGATGGCACAGTAGAGATAAACTAGTAGGGAGTATGTTGGATGTAAATGAAAACTACAGAAGTTTTAAAATTATATTCATAAGTGGTCATTTTTGTCTTTTTGTTTTTGTTGTTGCTGTTGATTCCATATGTCCTGTAGCTCAACTATTTGGTTGTTATTTGATGAAATAAATCAAATTTATTTCTTTTTGCTCTTCCCATGATACTGATACTCCATATTTTGTTACTTTATGTTGCATATTATAAAATATACCAAATGACTGAATGGATGCTTAAAAAGATTATTTGGTGTCATGGTTCATGCCCCTTCCATTGCATGCTTCAATTTTTTGGATTCAGTTTTTCCCTGATTTCTGAAATAATTCCTCAAACTCATCACTATCACTATATATAAATCCCAATTTTCTTCACTTTTCAACAGATCTATTGTAACAGCCTCTACATTTTGGTGCTTATATCAATATTCTTTCTAAAATATAAGCATCATTATATTGCTTTCCACATAAAAAATGCTTGATAACTTATAATTTTCTTTAAAATAATGCCTAAATAATGCCTAGAGCAGTACAAGAGCCCCTTTGAATCTTGTCACAATTTTTCACTTTTTTTTTTTTCATCATTCCTGTACATGAATCTAGTGATCCAATCTCACTGAAAGGATTCAATCCTGCCCAAACTCACTATCACTCTTTGTTTTCATGGAACACACCATAGCATAGTGGGTAAGGTCTCAAACCCTGAAGCAGATCACAGAGTCTGGCACAACCTTTGCCATTACAATGTGATTGTGAGTTCTCCACACAGTTTCTGTCCTTTCCCTCAGTTGGCCTGCCTGTCTTCCTCTTGTACCGGGATGTGCCTGCTCATCCTAGAAGATTTAGTTTAATTGTAACCTCCTCTACCCTGGCTATCTCCAACCTCCCCAGTTGTTATCCCATAACAATGATTGCATCTTTACTATAGCATTTTATCATGTAGTAGAATTATGGTCTGTTGACTTTCTATCTCTACCTCTACAAAAGTGAGTTATTGAACCGCAGAGACATATTGTTTTTTTAGTAACCTTAGTGCCTATCTAACATATTGCCTTTCAGTAAATGTTGGCTGAACTAAATTCAGCAAATTGATCCAAAAACTGAATTTCATTGCTTAAAATATAAGACCAAAAATCTCAGCTTCAACATGTAGCAAAGAAACATTTTCCTATTTTGTTAGTTTACTTGTAGCATATATTTTCCTTTTCAATAGTGTTATAAATATATAAATTATGCTAGAATATTTATTATACTCTTTCCTTCATGATTTTCAGACTCTTTAAAGGTACTTCTAAAAGTACAACCACAAAAATCTGTTCACTATTACATTTAAATTTCTATGGATACAAATGACTTATCTGAGCAAACTGCCGGTTACTAATGTCTTGAGAATTGATAAAATTTTTGAAGATATTTATGATATAGAGTTACATATTTAGGAAGAGTTCACTGTGCACCATGAGATCTTATTTTCTAATATTACTCTTAGTGCCCATGATCTTGCTTTTCTTTGCTTGTTTTAAATGTTTCCTTCATTTTCCTATACAGTATTATCACTCTTTGTATAGGTACCTATATAATTCTAAAAGGTTTTTAAAAATTTTAATTAAAAGTCAGTCCATTTAGAATTCCAAAGCTTGGGGTTCACAAGTCACTATTTTAATCCATATCATTATCCCTGCCAATTATCTATAGTTTTTTTTTTTTTTTCAGTTTTCAATTTTTAGTCACCATGAAAACAGAAATTCTTTCCTAAATATATACTTAGTTTGGAAAATATCTTCTTAAGTTTCATATTTGATTGGTGGCATTGTGTTGAAATTCACCCTACTAATTCATATTTTAGATACTTGTTAATAATAGATTTTTACAATGAAATTATATTTCTCTTGTCAAGTTCAATTATTTTGAAACTTAGTAGTATACCTTTATTGAGAATCTTTATTATTTTAAAAATACCATTATGGGATATAGTGCTGAATTGAAGGAAGATTTCTAAAGACTTAGAAAATAAATTACTATAAAATAAAAATTCTAATTTCATCAGTATGTAATATGTTCTAACAGAACAAATTATATTCATTAGCATGTTTTATGGTAATATGAGAATGTTCACATAAATAAAATGTTATAATCCATATGAAGCACATCAATTAGAGAACTAAAACAGGATTTTTCAAAATCAGAATACAACTTCCATTTAGAATGCAGCCAGCAAAAGTTATAATTTTTATTATGAATTATATGGCCTTACGAAAAAAAAAGCAAACTGAAAAACATATGGTCTCAGTTTTCACTTCTGTGCATTTTAATAGCATTAACAATAAACCTTAAGTAGATGGACTTGTGAAATAAGGGTTTGTGAAATATATTGGGTTTTGATCAAGAATGCTTGATCTAAATTGATTTCTCATTGTCAGTGTAAAGAATTTCAATTATTCATTCATTCAGCAAGCTACTATTTAGTTTCTGTCATATAGCAAACATGTTCATGCAGTCCCAGAACCCAGAAGGAAGCTCCCCCACTGCTGTCCCAAGCTCCTAGGCAGACAGTGAGCCGGTCCCAGAACCCAGAAGGAAGCTCCCCCGCCGCCATCCCAAACTCCTAGGGCAGAGAAACTGAGCCAGTCTCAGAACCTGGAAGGAAGCTCCCCGGCTGCCATCCCACGGCTGCCATCCCAAGCTCCTAGGGCAGAGAAGGTGAGTTGCGCAGGCGCCAGAAGCACCCCCCCCCGCCACCCGCCGTGGAAATGAGAAGACACGTAAACAAGTCTCAAAAACAGACTTCTGTATCACCTACAACAACCCCAAAGGGAAACGAGATGGAACAATCTGATACTCAACCACCTGGACTCTCTGAACTGGCAACAAAAGAGGATCTGGGAATAATGAAATCAGAAATAATTACTCAGATAACAGCAAAGATTTTGCTCATGGTTCAAGACATGATTAATAAATCTAGAGAGGACACAGATAAAAAAATAGAGGATCTGAGGAACATGATGGAATCTCAACACAGGAAACAAATGGAATCCATAAAACAGATGCAAACAGATTTCTAGGAGATTAAAAACTCCATCAAAAGTCTATGCAGCAGAATGAACCAATGTGAGGATAGAATTTCAGATATAGAAGAAAAGACTGCGATTAGTGACCAGGAAAAGAAAAATTGCTTTAAAATTGTAAAGGAACACGAGAAATCAATCCAGCAGCTGCTAGATGATGCAAAGAAGAATAACATAAGACTGATTGGAGTCAATGAAGAAAGAGGAGAGCATGCAGATGACATTAAAAAACTGTTCACAGAAGTGATGGCAGAAAACTTCCCAAGGAGGGGAAAAGAACTTGACATACAGATAAGTGAGGCATATAGGACTCCAAATAGCCTTGATCAAAAAAAAATCTGCACATAGGCATATAATAGTTAGGATTCCAGAAATCCAACAGAAGAACAAAATTCTACAAGCAGTGAGAGAAAAGAAACAAATCACATGCAAAGGAAATCCCATCAGAATCACAGTAGACTTCTCAATGCAAACCCTCAAGGCAAGAAGAGCTTGGAATGATGTATTTCAAGCCCTAAAGGAAAACAGCCTCCAACCCAGATTGATGTACCCTGCAAAACTATCTTTCAAAATGGATGGAGAAATAAGATACTTTCATGATAAAGAGCACCTCAGGAACTTCATGAATATCAAACTGGTACTCCAAAAAATTTTAGACAATACCCTAGGAAAAGAATGAGGATCACAACCACAGGAAACCCAACAGAACGAATCCATTGGACATGACAAATTAAACGCAAGGGGGAGAATCCAACAAAAAGAAAAAGTCATGACAAGGCTTTTAAAACTTTTAACTTCATCTCCCTAATGAGTGTATAATTCAATCTTGTTATTGTACTGATTAATATTTTTCTGATTCTAGAGTTGCACACATTTCCTTGTGCTGTACTGGCTATTTATCATCTTCTTATGTCTACTTTTTAATTGTGTTGTCTATTAATGAGCTCTAAAAATTCTTTATATATTCTGGTCATAGGTTATATGCAATGTAAATATGGTCTGTTTAAGGACTACTTTTCATTTTAACGATGTCATTTAAAGTTCTAAATTTTGATGGAATCTCATTTCTCAATTTTTTCTTTTATACATCATGGTTTTTGTATCCTAGGTAGTTCTTGCCTACCCTGAATTCATAAATATTTTCCCTTATAATTTCTTCTTAAAGTTTTATACTTTTAGGCTTTCATATTTACGTTCATAGATCCCTTCAAGTTATTTTCAGGTATGGAAAAAAAGGGTTGAGGTTAATTTTTTATATATGGATACCAGGTGTTCTAGTGCCATTTGCTGAAAACACTATCTTCCTTGGCTCTTGAATTGAGTTTATATTCTATAAAATGCTGTTAAATAATCTTTCAAAACTCAGTGGACTATATATGTGTGGTTCTATTTCCAGATTCTCTGTTTTATTCAAATGATCTATATGTCTTTCCTTACACCAACACTGCCTTGATTATTGTAGCTTTAGAAGAAGTCTTAAAATTAGGTACTAAATGTCTTCCAATACTGTTTTTGTTTTGTTTTGTTTTGAACTTTTCTAGTCCTTTGTACTCCTACATAACTTTTAAATTTCAATATCCAATTCTTCATTAATAGCAAGTATACACAGATCTGAATTTTTATATACACCTTGTGTTTTCTAATGCTAAATTCAAATACAAATTCTAGGGGCTCCTAGAGATTTCTTAGTATTTTCTCTGTAGATGATCATTTCATCTACATGTAAAGATTTTGCTTCTACCTTGCCAATCCTATCCTAATTGTGTCTTTTTATTGCCAGACTATTTTGGTGGGGACTAGGTTTCAAAGTTTAATGGACAGATAAAGAGTAAGCATATCTGCCCTTGTTCCCCACCTTAAGGAGAAAGCATTGTATCTTCTCCATTCATATAAGGCTTTCTCGCTGGAAGTATGGAGTACATGTCTTTAATCTGTTGAGAAGGTTCTATTCTACTTCTAATGGCCTGATAGCTTTTACCATGAACAGCTGTAGAATTTAGTCCAGTACTTTTTCTCCAACTAGTGACAGGATCATATGGCTTTTTCCTGTCCTCTGTTAAAATGATGACTTTTGGGGGTGGATCTTCCAATGCTGAACCAACACTGCCATCCCTATAACAAAACCACTTTCTACATACTGCCAGATCTGACTTCTAATAGTTTTTTTTTCTTAAACAAATTTCTATCTATGTTCATACTTTTTTCTTCTATTATCTTTATCCAGTTTTAGGATTAGCACAATGTTGAGCTCCTAAAATGAGGGGAGAAGTGCTCCTTTTTTCTGCTTTAATTGTTTGATATAATTTATCAGTTAAAATGTATATGAGCCTGCTGTTGTCATATAGGTAGGTTTTCATGCTAGGAATATACTTTCTTTAATAGGTGCTATTCAAATTTTATATTTCCTCCAGAGTTAGTTTCATTAATTTGTCTTCCAAAGTACTTCTTAGAAGTTGTCAAATTTATTTCAAAACAGATTTTTGAAATGTGGTTTCTATATCCTTTTAAATTCTGTAAAATCTGTGGTAATGTCTCCTAGATCTTGATTTGTAATTTAAAAAATGTATAATTAATATTATGTAACAGGAAGTAAAGGTCTAAAGGAGCAGGGGAAGTGGGAGGGGTAGGGGAAAGGAAAAAAGGGGGAAAAATGTTCATAATCTCGGGGTTGGTTTGACTCCTAAGAATTCATAGTTTACTATAATCATATATTTCTAAAAATTATATCACAGCACAATTAGTGTTGTAGCCAAGGTTGCATAGTATTTTAGTAGGACTAGGCAGGAAATAACTAACCTCCCTTGAAAAACTGGAAAGGCAGATTATAGCAGAGCAAGAGACATAAGAAACACTGCACAGGGAGGTAGAATGTGGGAGAAGTCTAGAATCATTACCATCTGTAAACTACCAAAAGATATTTGAGTTGACTCCTATTCATTGGAACCATGTTCTAGTAGTGAATCAATTTAATATGTGCCAATGGATCAAATGATTAGACATAACCTCTTCACTGTGTGTTTTTTGGGTTGTTGTTCTTTTCTATTTTTCTGAGACAGTGTCTTTCTATGTAGTTCAGGCTGGTCTTGAACTCACTATGTAGCCCAGGCTGGCCTCAAACTCTTGGTGATCCTCCTGCCTCAGCCTCTTGAGTGCTAGGATAATAGGTGTGTACCACCATGTCCACAGTACATCACACTGTGTGCTTTTTAAATGAATTTTGCAAAAGCTGGATCTTGACACCCAGGAAAAATGTTATTAATGGGTCACTGAGACTCTAACAAAATTTTAGAGCACAGAGCTTTATCTAGGCTCACAGAATACATGTATATAAAATTATTCCCTAGAATCAAGTATAAGACAATACTTCAAATCTTATTTCAAAAGTGCATAAAAGAACTCTAATTTAAACAAAAGCGTTCTAAGTATGCTTTTCTTCATAAACCAAGTGCATAGGTTTCTATTGCAGTTTTTTAAATTCTACCTAAAAATATCCTATTATCGTGACTATAACAAAAACCAACAGCTCTAACTATTCCTTACTATTCTTTCAGGCAGTAATAAACTTAGTAAACAGAGAATCATAAAACTATAGATGTTCAGAGAGATAGACAGATTATCCGATGTTGAGGAAGATACTAGAAAATGCAAAGGGTACAAGGGCCAGATCTGCAGAGTCAACAGATTAAATAAGGACATATTTTATTATTATGCTTTTGGAAGTTAGACATACATTTCAATAATCACTCTTCATGATTATTCATAAATGAATTATTAATTAACACTCTAGACTAAAAGTATCATTCCATGCTAGCTAAATAACATTCTCCCAAATGAAAAAAGATTATATATATATGAAAAGGCTAAAGTCTTCCACATGATTAGTAATGCTATAACATCTCAGTATTTGATCTTGTTATAATTAACGCTCCATTTTTTAGCACATATCCACAACAGATTTCAACATTCAGGTTCATGGATGGATATAATATGCATAGAGAAAGTATTGTTGGTGAATTGTGTTTCAGTAAGCTGAGTAACAGAATTATATGTGAACCTATGTATTGTTCTGCATGAAAGTCTATGAACATGTCAGGGGAAAAAAAGGTTTTTAATGTCTCTCAAGAGCACTATTTGTCTGAAAATGCGGGCCTTCACAGAATCTTTTGTGTTAGGAGTATAAAATCCCCTTAGGTTGTGGAGAAAATAGATTCCCAAATGATCAGAAAAGTTATTTCTTGTCAGGATTTACTCAATAGAAACACAAATTCAGTAATACTAGAATCCATTAAGGAGCAGGTTAATATAATTAAATGTTAATATGTTAACCTCAGTTACACCATTCCCCCCAAACAGAAACCCACTTAGAAATGTCCTCTGTATTTTTTCTATAGTTTTACTAGTATAAATTTACTTCCCTCCTGAGTAAAACAATTCCTATTTATTAATGCACGTGTTAACTCCCCAGTCTTTACTAGTTTTCCGGGTAAACTTCATAAAGTGGAGAGAAAGCTAGATCCACTGTAATCAAGGGCCTACAATGAAGAAAGATTTCTTGACCAGATAACAAAATGGAGCATGTAATTTCTTTCTTTTTTTTTTTTTTTTTTTTGGTACTGGGGATTGAACTCAGGACCTTGCCCTTGCGAAGCAAGCAGCAGAACCACTGAGCTAAATTCCTGGCCCTGGAGCATATAATTTTTAAATAAGGATCTCACAAATATTACCATTTGTGGTAATGATGTAAAATAGGTGTGCTAGAAGGAGAAAATTTTTAGGACTCCTTAATGTTATCCCTAAATGGATGAGACAGTGGGAATGATTTAGTCAGGGAGGAGTGAAGAATAAATTCTCCCAAATTGTAGCTGGAATGCTACAGGTGAGCTAAACTTTTATATTTTTATATAACAGGGTTCATATTTTCTTTCCTGTCACTCAGAACCACAGACTTAAAACTGGATCTTACTGAGAATCTGCAATTCTCATAGGTAATAATGTAAAAATGGCCTCGAGATCATGTTTGACCCATGGTCATCTACCTTCCCAAGAATATGATGCCATCTGTAGCTTTTTGCAATTTCAGGAAATTGTGTTAAAATGTTTAAAATTATATTGTGTGAGTTGTCAGTACCAAGTCCTTCCTTATAATTACAGATGATCCTACAAAAATGTATAAACATAGAATATGAAAAAGAGGACCAAAATTCCACATGTAAAAGTTTTTTGCTATTTATATATACTTACACAATTTATATCATGCTATTGTGTATCATCTACACTTAGCAATTTTTACTTACCATATTTTGAAGGAAAACTTTCCTTTGTAATAAAAGTAGAGCTAATTAATTCTTCCATATCACCCTACACTATGTATAATTATACTTTCATTTGTTTAACTATATGGAGCTGACATTTTGGTTGTTTCCAAGTTGTGCTTATAACCAACAATGAAAAATTTCTCATACATATATTCTTGTCCAGTGAGTTGTGTTTTCTGTGGCAGAAATCCCCAGAGACGAAATAATCAAGTCAAAGAATACTTTTTAAAATGTAGATATTGACACTCTGCTTCCAAAAATTTATGAATTATAGTCACAAATATTGGTATATAGGAATACACAGGCAAGTCTTCACTAATTTTTCAGGAGTTATTAAATTAAAAATTTAACATTATGTCAGATTAATGTGTTAAAAATATCTTCATATTTCATAAAAAGTTCTCATTTTGCAAATTATGTCAATACACAATAAGAATAAAGACTAAATAGACTATTTTGTTAAAAGCCTCTAATTTCTTTTCATTAAACTAATATTTTTCAATTATATTCTCAACTTCATTTTTCTCCTACTCTACCTAATCTCAATCATGAGCTATACACCTTGTTTCTAGAGTTTTGCTAATTTTTTTTTCAGTCATGCTACTTGTTTATATAATTGCTTAAAGTCATGTTTTCACAGAATGAACTTAAAATTATTTTGTGAAGATCTTATCTGATCCAATAAACTAGGTAAAATGTAACATTTGACCACAGATCTTCTCTATCTCCATTTTCAAAACATACATAATCTATTCATGGACCAGGGTGATGTCTTACAGTAGGTGCAGTCCTGTCCTTTTATGAATGAGAACTGGACATTGTATGTGACATTTCTGTAATGCCCTGCCCAGCCATACAGTTACACAAAGAATCCTCTGCAGCAGATCAAGCATCTTCCTTTTTTTATTTTGATGTATCATTTGTTTTTCATCTGAAACCAAAATTTAGCCATTTCTCTGTGGTCTCAAAATTATATTTGGATGAAACTATAAACAATTTATTGTATTGTACAAAAATATTTTTGTTAACCCCAAATATATCACACTGACAAAAAAATGTTTTATGCAAAAGGTTTTGAAAAATCATACAATGTGTGATCTGTATTTCTTACAAAATCCCTACTCATTAAGCTATGGCATGCACTGTCAAGTTGAAAATACAAACACAAATAAGGACAACCAAATAAAATGCTTTAAGTATAAGAAGGATGCAGGTCACGTTTTTTTACTTTTTTCCCAAAGCAGACATATTTGCACTTCTTTGGTTGTTGGTTATTAATATTTCATTAATTTTCAAGCTACTGCAAATTCCCCTTGAGATATCATTAATAAAATACCATCCAAATCAGTATGATTATAGGCAAAATAGCCAAACTACAGAGCCTGTTTAATTACCTAGAAATTTTAAGAGTGCTGAGCACTTGCTTTAATTTAAAGAACAGCATAATCTCGATGCTTTGATGATCACAAAGGATCTTTAGCTTGCACTGTTTTGTTAGTACTTTTAATTATTTCTCATACTTTCCCCACTTACATGCATTCTTTATTTGTCTTTTAGAATAATAATGAGCAAATTCTGAGGATGAAGAGGTGATACTCCCGAATTTTAAAATACAAATACTCTCAAAATTTAATGGACAAATACACAAGTACTTAATATTCAAGTCAGACTTTTTATCCTTACTTTCAGCAGTGACAAATAAATGTTTTGATTGAGGAAGTCAATAATTAATAGAATTACATTTTTTTTCCAAAATACTCAAATTTCTTGAAATGCTCAAATCCCTTACTCATTCTGAGAATAGCAATTTGCTGATTATGAATAATTCCTTACAAACATAACTAAGCATTTTGGATTCAGATGTCAAAGCAATTCTTCATTTTACTCTATCTCACTCATGGCCATGCAACTTGTTATACCATATCCACTTAAAGAATGGCAATAAGCTTTTGTGTCTGTTACAGTTTAGTTCTAAAATGTCTCCCCAAAGCCTCATGTGTGGAAGGTGATTCGGTCATGGGGACACCCTATTCATCAGTGAATTAGTTTCAAGCTGACTTGCTCTTAGGAGCTAGGGCCTGTTTAGAGGTGGTCAATGTGCCTGTGATCTGAAGGGTGCAGTGTTGTCACTGGTTTCTCCTTCTTTCTCTCTCTCTGCTTCCTGGCTTCTATGCAATAAGGAGCTGTCCTCCACCCAGGCCCTTCTACCATCTTGTCTCTGCCTCTGAGACTCCAGTTAACCAAGAACTGAACCCTTGAGCCAAAATACACCCCTCCTCTTCCAGTTTGTCAGAGTTATTTTGTCCCAGTGACATGAAATTGACACCAAGAGTATGTGCTCCTTTTTCAAAAAAAAATTTCCAGTTTAAATTCCATGTATTCTACACCTTTGCTACTAAACAGTCCACTGAAGTGAAGGATCAAAATTTGTTTTCCTTTATTCAAAGCAGAACATCTGTTTTTATATATATTTTAGCCTCTTTTAGCTAAATATGGTCATAAGGGAATATCATTGGACAGAAGGATGTAGGCAAATCCTCTTTAGGAAAAGTACAATTAGGCAAAGTTATATGTTCCTTATCTTACCCTTCTTCATATTCCTTGTCTACATGCTTTCTAAATTCTTTGACATTTAAAATTTGAGGTTATTCGATAATTTGGTGGCTTTATCACTTCTCTGATTAAACTTCAAACATTTCTATTGTTTCTGAATATTGTTAATGCCATTATCAGTGGTTCAGTTCAAAACTATAAAAAATACAAATTTAAATAGTAAAAAAGTAAAAAATAGTATTAGAAAAAGTATAGGTCAGTGGCAATTGCATAAGTTTCGAATAGAGAAAGCCTTTTAATTGACAAAAATAAGAAAAACAACATTCATCAAATGTTTAACAGTCTTCTAAGCATTGATACCTTTGTTGATTTATGTATGTCTACCGCCCTGCATGAGAAGGAATACAAGAAAAAAAATCTATGTATCCAAGTTTAAAATATACAAAACCCTTTTAAAGTTTTCTTTTAAGAATTTAGCCTAAACAAATAAAATGGTAATTTTATTATTTGACAAGTAAACTTTGCAATAGTTATGATTGTAATAGTGAGAAATTACAAACTAAAATATACATGTGTAAGGTTTTGGTTAAGCAAGTTATAGCACATTTTCACAATGTACTATTATTCGATCACACAGAAAGCAAACATATAGACATAAGTACTAATAGTGAAGGTGAACAAGGTATACTACTAAGGCAACTTTGTGTTACACAGCACCACAGATTGAATGGGTCTGTTTATATGTTTATGTGTTTACTTTTGAAAGGCAGAAAATTTTTATGGGAAAGTCTTAAAACAAGTTGGGCAAGGTGGTTAGAGAAGAGGAGAGGGTGGGAAATGAATTACAAAAGAAAGTTATGTTTCTATCTATATATGCCCATATTATTTTGCTTCTACAGAAAGATATATTGCTTCTATATACTAGACAAAATGGTAAATATAATTTCACCCAAAAGATAAAACTAAACAAAGCTCTTTGCATTCCCTCCTATTTGTGGCTGTCTCCTTGCAGCAAAGTGTGATTCTTCAGGAGCTCCCTACTAGAATGCTCATGTTTCTGGGTCACAGATTTCATTGTTTTGCTGAGAACACTGTTTATTCTCTTCTTTTCCAAGAGTGTTCCTCTTGCCAATACTATCTATCAATCATTCTTTATAGTAGGTATTACTCGAAATGCTACTTACACTATGGAAGTTTCTGTCTTTGCATTTAAAAATATAACTCTCTTAGAGTGTGCCACAGCATGGTATATATTATATCAATTTGTGTGTATACTTGTCTTCTCTAGGAATCTCTAAGCCAAGAACCTCTTAGAGCTTTCAATGATACAAATAGCCCACTGTGGCAACCACTGATTCTAGGCTGCTCAGTGGCTTTGGCTCCTGCATCTTCTATTTTCCTATTATGTTTAGCCTTTGTAATGCACACAGTAGATGCCTAGTAAATGTCCACTAATTGCTTAATAGACTATATATAGGGAGGCAGCTCAATTGCTAAATAAAATAATAATGAGCATGGTTGTCAACTACTGAAACGTGCTTTATCTACAAGGAGGTTTACATTCAGTTCTTTAAGAAAATGTATATTAAAACTATTCACACAAAAACAAGAGGCACAGCAATACTGTTAATATTTAAACAATTCTGAGAAAAATGATACCCTAGAGAAACATACTCAGTGCTAATGCAGCAGTATTATTGAGTTATTAAAAATATATCATAACTAAAATTCTGGTCAAGCTAAGAAGGTTGAGAATTTCAAGTTCCTAAAGTGTTCGAGTGAAGCCACCTGGCTTCACACAGGTACCAGTTCTAACAACTGAAGAGGTGGGGAAAAATATTTTATCAACATCAAGTCAATCTTTATGCAATCTGTTACCAATTCTCTGAAAACCAGATATACTATCTACTTCTGTACACCTGTGTTGGGTTCTATTAACTACTGATTATAATCTTCCCCATCCTTTCCCACTAAGAAAAATATTATTCTTTAAAAAGTTGTCAGACTGAGATATAATTTCCTTGTGCCTTATGTACAGTATAGAAAACTGTAATGATAGTTCAATTTGTTTACCTAATTCTATCAATGGGGGACACACTCATTAGCAAGGCCATTAATTCTAATATTATATAGTTAAATTGGTGGAAATTACTTCTAAATCGGATTTAAAATATGTCTCCTTAAATAGTAACGTGTACCTGGGGGTCTTAAGTTCTGGCTTCTGAAACAACAAAATACAAACCTAATTTCTTTCTACTACTAGAGACAAGCCTATACCATGTATCTTGGTTCCTTTCACACTAGCACTATGTCCAAGAGCAGAATATTCTGAGTTCCTTACTCCTGTAACCTTCCTTTTCATTTCCTTGTTCTCACATTATTCCTATTAAACTTACATTCAAGACCTTAAGGTAGTGTTATTTTTCCTGTTTATCATTTCTTTATTTTTCTCTCTGTGGTTTTAACATTGAAATAGCAAAAGATGGCATGTTTAGCTTTCTAATATCCATTTGCTCACCTGTCTTTCCTGAAACCACGGACTACGAAAGTGAATACTTGGCAACTATTTCTTACCTTTTTATACTCTATTATCATATTTCCATTTCTAGTTTTATAACTTTTGTCAAATCTAAGTTTCTGAAACATAAATCCATATTGCAAACAGAGCCTCTTACCAAAAATATCATTTTGTCCCAGGGAATCCCAGTTTACTGAAAAATGTCATTTAACCAAACTTGTAAAAAGTGTCAATATGCAACATACATTGTATTTTCAGAATTTCACTATCCTTCTGCTAGTAACATTTGCTTGTTAGAACATGAAGTTTTATCATGCCTGTGTCCATATCTCATCTAATAAAATGCTAATTTTCTATCCAGTTCATCAATAGCTACTATTTATTTGTATTTAGTGAGGATCAGAATTTCTAACCGGATTAAACTGAAAAAATTTGACATAACATTAGAGTTCACATTTTTTCTATCATACAAATAAAATATGAAATTATAATACAATTAGAGCAATAACAATATTACTAGCCTGTTTCCTTTTGTTTTCCCCCTGTAGAATATGAATATTTAGTTCTGGAAACAAAACAGAAAATAGGTTAACTCTAACTTATACATATGATTTGGGGTAGTGCACTGGATATATCTTTAACTAAATATTTATATTGGTATGCTTCTTAACATTTTAATCCTTTCAAATTAGACTTTTTATAAGGATTATGATATGTACAGCTTTTTTTGTTAAAGATATATTTAAATTCAAAACTTCTTCAAAGATTAGAGGCCTTAAATATCTCTTTAATTTCAGCCTGTCCGTAATTATCTAAGGAAATTATAATTAATTATAACAAATTATAATTTTTAAAACACATAAAAGAAAAATAAAAGTCATTTTATACCAGAGAGAGTCCAGAAAGTTAACGTTTCCTCTCCTAGGCCTGAAAGAAAGTCAATATAAATGAATCTCTGAAGCCTTTCCTAGGAAAGCTGGATCTTTAGTGATAATGAAGAAAATCTATTCTGAAATTGTACCTATTAAAGAAAACAGGTAGAACAAAGAGTAATGGAAGAACTGCAGACAACGAAAGGAACAACTCCTATGATCGTTTTTAATCTCAAGTGAGTTTAATCATTTTTATTACTTTTACTCAGAGAAGCAACATTAGTTTAAGAATGATTCTTAACTGCATGAGACTTTAAGACTCATGTTGGTACTATAATACATGAAATCTGCTTTTCCGTGTTTTAGAAAAAGTTCAAATTAGGGAGAAATTTTGTGTCAGTAAGAAGAATCTAATGATGGAGACAATTAAATACTTTTATAAATTTTCCACAAGTTGAATATTATTACCAATCCAAATAATATGAAGCTTAGAAGACAAACAGTTAAAATTATGCTTTTAGTTTTATTGCAAAGGGCAATAAATTATTTACATTATAGATACTTGAGGATTTTCTTTTCTGTTCCCTTGGTAAAACACACCCTTCACTGGTATCTGTCAGGTCCTTTGTCTTGTTTTTCCAAGTCTCAATGCAAATATCTGTTATTCATCCATCTATCTATCTAGTCTAATCTAATCTATCTATCCATCCACCCAAAAACTCATGTATTTGTCTGTCTATCTATCTATCTATCTATCTTTTATTTTGGAAGTGAGGGGATTGAACCCAGGACCTTGTGTGTGCTAGTTAAATACTCTACCACTGAATCCTATCACTAGCCCCAGATGTCACTTTCTGAGCCAACATTTCCTACTCACCTTATGCATAATTACAAGCCCATCCAGCCACATCCTAGGCAACTTCTGACACTTTTCTTACCCCTTCATCTGTCTTCCCACTAAAATGCTCCACAAGAACATGAAGTTTTTCCACTCTGTTTACTACTATACTCTTAGCATCAAGAATGAATGTGCAGGGCCAGAGATTTTGCTCAGTGGCACCATGCCTGCTTTTCAAAGGCAAGGTCCAGAGTTCAATCCCTGGTACCAAAACAAAACAAAACAAAACAAAACAAAACAATGTGCAGCACATAGAAGATACGCAAAAATCATTTGTCAAGTAAAAATGAATGAGGAAGGAAATACAGAAAATTTTGCATGTGAACCCTCTGAATATTTCATCTGAACTAGATAATTTAAGAAGTTTAGAGTAAAAATATAAATGTGTGCTCACTGATTTTTTAAAAGACCAAAAGTAATGTAAGAGCTATGGGAATAAAAATATAAGTCAGAGACAAAAATTAGTAGGAACCCTACAAGTTTAATATGCCATCTGGAGGAAGGTTCTGGTTTTTGTTTTAAAATTTCCATAGTCTACAATAGTTTCAATGTAAAATACACTGTCATGCATTGTTTTATTCTGCCTTTAATTTTTTTCCATTCATCATTGGGAATTTGTGAAATAGAGTGGGTGGGGGAAAGGAAAGAAAGGAAAGAAAAAATATTCTGCTTTTTAATAGGACCATGCTCCTATACCAAGCCTTATGTAGTGATCAGAAGCCTACTTTAATGGAAATAAAGATATGATGCAAAACATCCTGGACTAGGCTACATAGACAGATTAGGAGGAGAGGATCACAGACACAGACACAAACACACACACACACACACACACACGATGAAAGAAACAACAGGAAGGAGAACAAGTTGTGCTTGGTAAATTATTCCTTTTAACTTGAGATACTACACTGAATGATAATATTTTACAAGTACTAGAACCAAAGTTTTATCTAGTTATCCTAGTCCTTGGTAAACAATACCTAAATATATCTCCACAATGCTGTATTGGTCATTTTACTCTTCTCAAAATTCACCAGGATCTAATTACCTACAGAAAAATAATGTGCCAATCATAAATTTCTTATCACTCCAATTGATCTCAATTATTTTCCTAATACTACTTTGTATATAAATCTACCTAATAATATTTCTTTAAATTATTTTATGCTTTCTCTCAAAATTATTCATAGTCTGGCATTCAGTAACTTATTATCATACCTCTAAAATTATTTTTCTGTGTAATCATCTATTATTATCTAACAAAATTAATCTATTTGTAGTATTTAATTTACTTACTGCTTATTATCTATCTTCATTTATCAGAATAAAATATCCAAGAGAGTACGGGTTTGAATCTTTCTTTGTTTATTGATATATCACAAATGTCGTTTCTATATTGCTGAAAAAAAACTATTTCCAATTGTCCTGTACTTTCAAAATGACCCCTCTTCATTTGCTAATGTGTCTGCCTTAAACATAGATCTCATTAATATTTTTGTAGATTATTAAAATCTCAACTAAATTATAATCCTACTACTTCCCAGGCCAGCACAAATCTGACTGATTCAGTGTGTGTGTGTGTGTGTGTGTGTGTGTGGGGTGCGCATGTGTGTGTATACAAGGAACTGACCAGGCCAGGCCCTTCATATTGAACTACATCCCCAAGCCATTTCATCTTGTTTTGTTTTGTTTTTGTTTTTTGAGATAGGCTCTTGCTATATAGTTCAACCTGGCCTTGAAATTACTATGTATCCCAGGCTAACCTAGAAAACACAGCGATGCTCCTGCCTCAGCCTTTCGAGTTCTGAGATTACAGGTGTGCACCACCTTCCCCTTTTCTTTGTATTTAGGGTTGTTCTTTTGGCTAAGAAAGTTTGTTTTATAGTCTCACATCAGACTACTGTTACTATTCTAATTTTTTCTATTGCCGTGCCACAACCATAGCACTTTTTTTTCTGGGTTCCCTTGCCAAGGAAAACGAACCCTTTCATATGTATATGTATATGAGCAAAGACTACTGAGCCACTAAAGAAGAATGGAAGCTCAAGATTAATGAAAACATGATAAAAGTACATAAAACCTCCTAAGTAATGACCACCAAAGATTTTACCTTTTATGCATTAGAGAAGTGATATAACAATGTCTCTTAAAATGATTCTGTATATAGACATATATGTAGTGAACACACATTTTACAAGAGTGTATATATATATATGTGTGTGTGTGTGTGTATACATAAACACAAATTCGTAACTTCAGTAGGATATTTGTCATTACTACATGCAATCAATTCTATTTTTTAATTTATTTCATTCTGTTTTTGAAGATGTAATTCACGAAATTAATTTCACAAACCACTAATGAGTTGCAATGAACATTTTGGGAAAAATCTGCTAAAAGAGATTTAGTCTACTGGCATGATGGAATTATAGGCAGGGTACTGATGATATTATTCAATAAGACTGAATTTCTGTTGGTGCTCTTAAGAAAATCTTGGAAAAATAGAGAGGTCTTATAATAATACTGAGTATAAATATTACTTCAATTTTCAAGAGAAGAGGAAAAGAATATTTGATAAAGTGGATAGGTAATGTAAGGAATCACTTGTGAACACAGAAAAGGAAGTACTAATCATTAATGTCCATCATAATATCTGTTGAAATTAATCAAATAAAACTAATCTCAGTAGATGAGTTGAAAAGATAGTCTACTAAGGATATAGAGTATAATTTTGCAAAGATAAGGAAATAAAGGCCCTGTTTATTCTAAGGAGAGTGATAACATAGTATGGTCATTAATCCAGTTTCCCTCATCTGCTGGACCTACAAGTAGATAGTATTTCCCAGTGGGACCACATAACTAAATTCTGGAAAACTGAAAGGAAGCAAGAAATGATGTACACAGCTATCCGAGTTAACTCTTTTTCTTTGTAATCAATATCCCTTCTTGATCACTCTCACCTCATTAAGATAACACTGCAGTAATGGTCCATTCTCTCTTATATTATCAACTGTTGCTTCACTATGGACTCTACACATCAACATACAGGTGTAATGTGTATTTCAATATTAATATATCTATCTCTTTAAGTCTATGCATATCTCCAGACTTTCTAAATTTTTCTGCTTCATTTAATGAACAATAGTTGAACTGTTTCCTCTTTTAATTTTTTCTCTCTGTGTCTCGCTCTCTGCCTGTCTCCTTCTCTCTCTCTCTCTCTCAGGGCCTTGCACATGCTATAAAAGAGATATATCACTGAGATATACCCCTAGCTCTCAGATTATCTCTTGAATTTATTTTAATTTCACCTTTTACTCTTTTCAAAAGCTAAGTATTTATAGAATCCCAAGATTTTTCTTTTCAAGCTTATCTTCTTTGATTATCAAGAACAGTTGTACAGTCTTCATTTGCTCAATCTTTATTTGGCTGTCAAAACTTGACCCTGTTGGTTTCTTTCATAGCCATTTCATTAATTACCCTTTAGAGTTCCCTCCTCACTTCTTCACATGAATGCTTCAAGGTCAGCCAATGAACATCTCATTTACATTAACTAGTGGTTCTCATCAAGTTTCATTCCTTTAAATACCAAGTACATACAGATGACTGACAGAAGTGTATGTTTAGTTCAGATGTTTCACTTATCATGAGACCAAATGCTTCCTGAATAGCTTTGTCAATGTGATAGTCATCTCAAATGTAGTAAGTCCAGAATTCAGACCCTGATTCTCTTGAATTTCTCTAATCTTCTGTAGTTGATAGTTGATATTTAATTCTTCCAGGTATAATACAAAGAGCTTGGGATCAATCTTGATTACCCTCTTTCTTCCATACTCTATATTTAATCCATCAGTAAATCTTCTCTCATCAAAATATAGCCAGGGCTCAACAAGTTTCAAAGGAATTTACACTGTTCTCACTCTGTTCTAAGTTGTCCCCATCTGTCATCTGTCATTGTTGTGTGACACTGCTAGCTGGCTTCATTAGTTCTAGGTTTTTCTTCCCAGGAGTTTGCTATCTACACAGCACTCTGGGTGATCTTTTTAATGTTTATAGACTTGAGAGTAAGACCTTCACAATAATATCTCAAATGATTCTTTTAACATGACAAATGGTATCACTTTTCTGAACTTCACATATTTGTCATGCTACATTAGATGAAAAGAACTATGGATTGAGTTGATTCCTAGAATTATTTTGAAAAGGTATTCTTCAACTTGAATCAAGATGACAGTGATATTAGTTTTGTTGTTGTTGTTGTTTTTGAGACAGGATCTCACTTATGGCTCAGGCTGGCTTTGAGCTCAGAATATAACCCACACTGGTCTCAAACTCATCTTTCTTGCGTCAGCTACCTGACTGCTGGGATTATGGGCATGCACCACTATGTCCAGCTGACATATACTCTGTGTGTGCATGTATGTGTGTGTGGTTTTCTTCACAGTTATAATTTCAGCATAACTGCTAATTCTACCTATGGACCTTGTTAATGGAATATGAAGAACTAATTTGTCTATCCAAAATAGCTAACCTGCTAGGATATTACTTCTGATTGAATAATAATTTAGATAGTAATCATTCTTTGCCAAATATATATTTCATACCCTCCAACCATATGAATATTTTACAAATTTTAATTGATAATATATGTACAAAATTTACTTGTACAAATGTTATACATGTTAAATTTTTTCTGTTAAAATATGACTGCATTAATGGAATGAACCAAAAATCTGAAGAAAAACACCATTAGTACTTTTCAAGTATGCTTTACTCTAGTCTTACATACAGATATACACATGCAATTATTTTAATCAAAATGGACATAATTTCATGAAAATATGCTCTTCCTTGTTACATGTTAAACTGCTCAGAAAACAAATTATTCCTAGGTGCTAGGGGTTCATAAATATTTAGTCAGATGAGAATATAAAGTAATAATGTTTTGCTTTTATAATTATGCATATGGGGGTTGTGCAAGAATATAAAAACTATTTTTTAAAATCCATAAATAAAGTATATCTTATAATTTAAAAATCAAAATCAAGAACATGGAAGCAAATTTATAAAATCTGATTCATATATCTGAGTTAGACTCAGAGAGATTTCTCCCCTCACTCTTGCCTGAATTTGGAGAAAAATAATGCAAAGGATACTCTTTAGTTGCCTCATCCAGGTCTCTCCTTAAAAATGCTTTTTATGTATAATTTTTTGTCTAACAAGCATAATATACTTTTAGGTAGAAAAGTCATATCAGTACCTTGAGCCAGCAGGGTAAAAATGACATTATAAGCTTTATTTCTGTTTTTGTTTAAACTACATTATGCCTTTATTTCGTTAATACCCTATTGCTGATCTTCTACCCCAAGTCTTCTGGCTGAATGTTTTTATCTAAGGTAGCACAATCATTTAGCTAAAGCACTGCATAAAAAGAATGCCTAATGACTGGATTAAACATGTAATTTCATTGTTATTTCTTTTATATTAACGTGTGCCATTAGCACAGAAGATTTAGGAAGCTGTCTGGGGTTCACTCCCACAAGTCATGTCATAGAGGCATAATAGATTTTCTTCAAGTATCCATACATTATAAATGTAAGTTACTATGTATCTGACAAAAGTAATTTGTAGAAGACTCTCAAACTATTTATCTGACATCTAATGAAATAGCATTTTCTGCACTTAAGGTGAAATGACCACAGAAATTTACTAACCTTTCATGACACGGTGACTTAAAAATCCATTACTTGCTTTAAGAAATGCACTACTTGACTCTTTTGCAATCCTAATAGCAAATAGCTATCTAACATTTTCAGAATCATTAAATTAAAAATGATAAGAAAAGAAAATCATAATTTATATTTCTCTTCTAATGGGAATAGAATTAGTAATTACTTTTCCGTTGAAACATCCTGTAGGCAGTCACTTGTATCAAAGGGACCTATCCTTGAAGGTACAGGACCCACTGACCTGAAGTTACAAAAGTTCACAGTAGTATTTATAGGCCAGTATTAATGCAAATGCCATAGAATCTTCATGCCTAACCATTTAAACTCTTCTCAAGTTTATTTTTCCTATGCTGCATTTGCTTTATTCCTTTTTATAGACTTCAGCCATGTTTAGTCCAATACTTTATCTATTGTAACACTCAATGTAACTTTATTAAATTAATGTGTGACTCAATTTAAAAATTTGAAGAGAGGAGCAATGAAATGATATTTCATATTCAAGATTTTCACCTAGGCCAGGGATGTAGCTCAGTGGTGCCACACCTTCCTGGCAAGCACAAGGTCCACCAGAAATTTGATCTATTTCATTGAACAATTTATAAGATGATAAATTAATTTCTTCCATCTACTGCCTTTGTTGAAATTGCTATAGAATCTATGGTTTAAATTTGTTATAGCTATTTTCACTTTACCTATTTCCTTGATGGGATTAATAAGCTGTTGCATTAAAGTGATATTCATTGTATTTTAACCCTAAAATCATATTTTTAATTCCTATATTATACCCACAAGTAACACTTTGTGTGATTATTTATTATACTTTTCAAATAAAGCTGATATAAAGAGCAAGTTAACAATTACTCTCAGAATAGAAACTGTGAAACCAATCACAAGTTTTAAAATTTTTTAATTGATACTTTCTTGCCTAACAGACCTGTGAAAGTGCACTGTATTGTGTTTTACAGTATTACACAGTATCAAGTTGAAAATAATTGTTTATTTCTCTTGATAAGGGTTGTCATAGTTTACATGTTGTAGAATAAATTTAAAGATGGGCTAGTTTTACCAGTATGGTTCTTTAATTTTAAAAACTGGAATATCTTTGGTGGCTTGCATTTACAACATAGCATCACTTACTTTCTTAGTTTGTTATGTCTCTAAGCATAGAAGTATAATAAAATTGATTGTTGTCAAGTGTAATGCACTTCTCTTTGCTGGCAGCCAAATCTTATACTATTGGTGAAGACTTACTATGTAAAATTAGGATAAACAGAAAAGGGAACTTAATCAAACTTAAAAACTTACATTGTCACTTTCAAGCAAACTTGTCAGGCCCTCCTCCTCTTACAACCAGAGAGCAATTTTAACACCAGGCCCCATTCCATCACCATGCAAGGTGTCCTAAGCCTCTTCTTACAGAAGGGGCTGCTCTACCCACACTAACCAGAGGCCACAGCTTTCTATCCCAGACAAATTTCTGAATATAAACACCCAGAGAATCCTGAATTATAAAGTGATTCCTAAACACAAGGCACATTTAAGAAGGAGAACTTCAGAAAAAGTAAGTGGCCTTTGCATTCTCAATTAGAAATCTTCCTCATACTAGCTGGGATTTCTGAGTACATCAACACAGAGAAAGCAGTTGTGCTCATGCCTTAAAATAGCACAGATTGAACATTTAACCTTTCTTCTTCCCAGTCAGAGTTTTATTTCTATTTATGTTACACACACACACACACACACACACACACACACACACACACATGCACGTACCAGTTTGATTTTCTCATAATGGAGTGGAACAAGAGGAAAATAAAATAAAATCAGCTTAAAAGTAGAAAGACAGAGAAAAAAGTATTTTTAGGGATTTAAAAGAATTACATCAGACTAGTCGAACTCAATTTCTCTATTATAACTCTGGTCCTTCAAAGTAACTATTTTAAGGTATTACCCTTTAGGAAAGAGTTTGGTAACTATTCATGGTGAGGGTTAATTATATTTTCAAATTCTGGTCTTATTTTTAGTAGCTTACTAAGGCTCTGGAGAGGACATGAACTCCTAAGACACTTCGAATAACTGTGTCTCCCTCAAGATTCATCACATGATCACTGTTTATAAGTAACCATGTTTATTTACTGGATACTGGCGATGCCTCCTCTCAGAAACATAAATATACATTTGCTGAAGTTTAATCAGCAGGGTATTCTACATAGAGTGGCACTTTCTATTTTCCAGAGGATTATGTATAGGTCTATTGTACCCTCCATTTTAAAGTTATGCACTAGGAATTTTAGAATATTTCCAAGTCAACACCTCAGACCTGAATTAGAATTGCTAAGCACTGAATCTAAGTCTTTATATTTAATGTGGTCCTATTTACCTTTTCCACTCTAGCAGGGTAAGGGAAATGATTATTAAAAATAAATTAATAGCTCAGCTTGATTTTACAAACACACACAATCAAATATTTTAAATTTTGTATATCTATTTCTTTCATTGGTGCAAGCAAACAGATGGTGATAAGAATGATAGCACAGGTTATTCTAACAGAGCAGAAGTATCAGAAAATGCTCAGAGCATGTGCTTTACTCATATTTTTTCCAAGTTCTGCAACCTTAGGTAAGTCACTTAGCTATTCTAAAATGCATTTTCTTTTGCACTGTTTTTAAATAAAAATTGTATTCAAAGAACGTGCATTTTCCTATGACTCCAAACAGATCATCTGGCACATAGATGGCATCTGATCCCTTCTGGATGCCTGCAGAGTGCACAGTGTTGCACTGTGTGGGGCACTGATGTTGGCAGGAATAATCAGTGACATGCTATTGGAGCCCATGGAGGCAATGTGAAGCCGCACTCCAGATATCCTTCTGTAAGCACCTTCCACCTGGGGAGATTTCTCACCCAGTAACTACTGACATGGAACTCTGCCATAACTGGGTTTTCTACCGTGGCCATCTAACTACTTGCACATGTTTTTCCCTTTCAAGATACCATCTGTGGTCTTCCCAACATTATCAACTCAAAGGTTGAGGCAGCATGTATAACTGGTGTATTTATTACTGCGTACACATTTGGCAGTTTTGGAATTGTCTAAGAAAACCAAGCACCTAATAACTTTTTCCACATTTTATTATCCTTGATATTAAAACTCTAGTTGACTTCGGCATTTAGTGCATAAAGGATGCTGTATCCATGAGAATCATTTGTAAAGCAGAGAAAATAGAAATTTACTTTTATATCAACAGTATGGAGTACTTGATTTATCATATTTTTACTTTTTTATAGAAATGCAGTCACTTGGGTACAACTGTATAGGTAGATTATTGGATTCTGTTAGAAATTATATGCCAGTTTTGTGTTACATATTTAATCACATATTTTTGAAAGCATCACAACTTTCCTAAATCATATACAATATACAGTACATGGCTAATGCCTCATTTCTTCTTGTACTTTTGCTTGTTTGTATGATTGCTTTCAATATATGATCTTCTCATGGAGCTATTATTATGTTTTTGAAGTCAGAGATTATAACTTGTTCATTGTTGTGCTCCCACAATGATTACTATGTGAAGAATTGAATAAAAGTATTATTAAATTACAAATAAGTAAAATGTCTTTCATGAAAAAATACAGCATTTTATGAGGAGCTTTTTTCTAATGCTAAGTTCTAAATAAATAAAATGATAAACAATTGTCGACTATATATATAATTTATAATGATAGAAGGTCTCTGTTTCCATTTCATAGCAGATATTATAATGTTCATTAACAGCAAAGAACCAAAATATAAGTGATAAGAAAAATAATTTAAGTACAATATAATCTTAAACTAAATATCTATTATATATAGACATGAGACAAATAGCTATTGAAAACATTTTTATAGACTGTTTTATTCTTTCCTTTTACAAATTATTTTGAACAATTGTTATGAATCAAGTATTGGAATGCAGAGTTACTGCTTAAAAATTAAATGTGAAAAACTAACGTTTGCCTTCTACATGTTATCTGAATATTTCATACCATTAAAGTCTTGTATTCCAATAATAATATCACAGCTAAAAATAAAAGTGACAAAGAGAATCAACTCTATCTAAAACTAACTCAGAGGATATCCTTTTACTATCTTAAATATATCTACACTGGTTTTTAAGGAAGTTAAAAATATTTCCTCAGCAAATGAAACTCATTATCTCTATAGTCTCAATCCATATACCATATTTTACTGAAATATATTAAAAATTAATGTATGAACTTGCTTCTGGAATGTAGCATATATAACCCTTCTACTGCATTTTCTTTTCTTTCAGTTTATAAAAATACTTTAAAATAACTTCATTTATCTCCAAGCCTCCAAATTTTCCCTTCTATTAATCCAATCAATCAGATTCTTGAGTGTCAGATAAATGCCAATACTATTTCCAAAAATCTTATCTGAGTAACAACATTAATCTCAAAAATTAATCAAGATGTGATTAACTGAAAAGTATGAAAATAAACTCTACTTGCAACCTTGTTTTAAAATGAGTAATTAACTGTCATAGGAGTGAAGGTATATCAATCTCATAATAAATTAAATGAATTTGCTCAACTTGATTTAATTCTTGGAAAATGATCTTGGGGGAGGGGAAGATGAATCAAAGCAAAATTAAATGAATATTTTGCACGAGAAATCTCATTTTGAGAGTAAGGGAAATTAAAGCAAATCATATATATAAAGTTTCAAATTCTGTACCTTCCATTTTTGTGGGAATATTTCCAGTTTTTCATATTTTAAATTAACAATTTAAATTTCTTACATGGTTCCTATTTGAATGGGTACTCAAGAAATTTTGAGGTTACTGACTATTTTTCAAAAGAACAACTCAGAAAGAAACCTAACATTTAATCCTTGGTGTACACTGATTTAGTTTATCTCCTAAACACTATATTAGAAAGGGATTTGTGTTAAATACCTATTTTTGCTCTATGTCATTGATTGCACAAAATGAGAAAGGAAAACACTACTTTTACTTAGAGCTCATCTTCTTGGTTGCATGAATGATTAGGCTTAACAATAAAATAAAAGAAATATAATTGCTGCTATATCCTAGGGACATGGTCCTACATATTTTATTTCATTATATCAAACTGATTCTAAATTGCTGAAATTCAGAACTAGTTGGAGGAACAAAATGACAACACATCAAATTACTAGCTAAATATAGTGCTATAGGAAGAATGTTCTGAAAGGGAGATTGGCTGTTTAAAGATAAAGGGGCATTAGGGTCAGCCATTAATGTCTAAGGCAAACAAATACCATTCCAAGGACCCCAGATAACATGCACTAATAGTGGGGTTTAGCTGGATCCAGGCTGAGGCAGGTGCATGTTCAGCAGCTGCAAAGGCAATACGCAAGCACACACATTTTCACATAGACATGAATACACAGCACATACTAACCAGCTCACTTGAAATGTACAGGACAGAAAACTAACAAAAATGCCTCAAAAAGTAATGAGCTCATATAAATGCTTAAACACTAGCTCTCCATCACGTTGTGATAACTTAATTCATAAATGCCCAAGGTTTTGAAGCATACATGGATACATATTCAGACTAAAGTTCTAAGAGAAAATTATTCCTTCAAAAACTCCCCAGCTTTCTGACCTAAAACTTATCTGCTTTTGTGTCTTGGTTTCCTCATGCTATAAATTTCTGAAGTTGCTTTGTCTCTTTTCTTTTAAAATGCATTAAGTTTCAAAAATAAAATAAGATGTAACAAAAGCACTTATCACAAAGTCTGCTTATCAGGATTGTGTATAAATATGAAATATGCATATAAAATATAGTGCCTCAATCATAGAAGTGCTATACACAAACTAATTATTACATTATTCTTTTACATAGATGATTAATAGTTTACATGAAAAATAAAAAGCAAAACTTTGATTTATAGTGCCGTAAATCTTACTTGAAGTTCACAAAAGCATATTTTTCTAAATTTTTAGTTATTCACAATATTTATTTCACTAGACTTTTAAATAACACCAATTACTATTATTAATTTCACTCTAGAATCAGAAGAAGAGACAGTCTCAAAACTAATTTTTTTTGTCAATGACCAACAGTAAATAATTTTTCTCCCTCACAAATGCTCAATTAGCAGTAATGGAAAGACAGGTTCTATTTTAGCCTAGATAGGCATTAAATGAGGGGAGATTTTGTTGTTGTTTGCTTTTGTTTATTGTAAACTTCAGTGAAAAAAAATGGTCCTCATAGATATTATAAGGATCACTGACATAGGCAACCACATCATCTTATTTGAGAGAAAATCTAAATCTCAGATTAAACTTTAACATGTTAAACTGTACCTTATATAAGACATTTTTAAACTGTTGCTATAACAAGCAGCACATACATACTTAGTGGCTTAAAACAACACCTAACCATTGTCTTACACCTCTGAAGGTCACGAATCTGAAATGGATCTCCTTGGGTTAAAATCAAGGTGTTACCTACTGGGCTGTGCTCCTTCTGGAGGTGAATCTGTTCGCTGCCTACTCTGCTTTGAAAGGCTGTGTGCGGTTCTGGACTCCCAACTGGCTCCTACATCTTCACAGCCAGCACAATGTTTCAGGCCCTCTTGTGCTGCCCCTTGTCCATTTTCCTTTTCTGGCTTCTCCTGCCACTTTCCAGGACTCTTCTGATTATCTTGGACCCATCCAGATAATTCAGGACACTCTTCCTAATTTTTTTTTTTTAATGCTAGAGAATGGCACCAGGGACTTTGCACTGATTGCTAAATTGCCCAGGCTAGGTTCAAACTTGAAATCCTCCTGCCTTAGCCTCTCAGAGTTTTAGGACTATAGATTGTACCACAATGACTAATTTTTGTATTTTAAATTCAGCTGAAGCAAACAATTCCACCTACAATTTAACTCCCCTTTGTGATATTCCCTATCATGGTTCCCATGATTAAGATATGAGTATCCCAAGGAGCTGTTATTATATCAATCACTTATCTCCCTATTGGTCATTTGGGAGCAAATGTTGTGTTCAATGTCATTAATATTTGACAGTGATTATAACAGGTATAGACATACTTAAATTGTATATGTCTATTTTATGAATAAATTAAGGAAAGGTAAATGAAAATGAGTGATATATATATTATATTTTATATACAATGTTCAGAGTTAGAGAAAAATCTTCAGAAAAGTGGTGTTTGAAAAGAAATTTGAAATAAGACAAAAATTAAAAACAGATTACAGGAACAATTGTGAAAAAGAAAACAAACCCAAAGCCCTCTAATAGGAAGGGTATTTAATATACTTGGGGAACAGCTTAGAAGACAACAGGATATGGATCACAGGAGAAAGAGGAGAGAGGCAGGATTGTTGTATGAAGAAAGAAAGAACACCTGGAGCTTTGAGAGCTGCTGAGTTCAGAGACAAGTATATTTGAGCAGAAGAGCAGCTACATAATTTAAAAGCAACATTTTGGTATGCATTTTGTACACAAAAGAGACTGTTGCAGGTAAGGCTGGAAGTAAGATGACCAGTTTGAAGGCTATTTTAATAATCTAGATGAGAAATGATAGTGACTTGGACAATACTACAAGTCAAGGAGATGAAGAGCCATGCAAGAGTCCAGATAAATTTAAAATGAAGGTATGCCCAAATCTACTGATGGATTCAATTTGAAAGTGGGTGGGGATGGGAATCCTAAACAACCATTTTGTCATGAATAATTGGAATAATAAACCTTTGCATTCACAGAAATGGAACCAACTATAGGGGAAGTACGTGCAGAACAAAAGTATCAACCGCTCCATGATTGGATATGTTAGAATACCTGTGGGGCATCTACTGTCAGACAGACAGTTATTTACCAGTATTCATTCCCTCCTCCTTTAGCAGAAGACATTGTGAGTTTAAACTAGGAACATTTCATAACCTCTCTTGAGGGGCTTGGCATGGCTATGTGACTTAGTTATAGTTACTGGAGTGTAAGAGAACATGATGAATGTTCATTCCATTTGCATCCTTAAATGAGTTTTATGTGTGTCCTCTAACATTTCTTCCATTCTTGCCACTAAATGTCTAAGATGAGTTGTTCTACCAACCTTGATCATATACTAAGAGAGATTAACTGGGCCATTACTTAAGTCATTATACTTTCAGGTCTTTCGGATAGTATCTTAGCTTGTGTCTTCTCTAAATATAACATCTAAGAAAAAGATATTGACCAGGAAGCTGGGAATCTTTGGCATCTGGGAGATATTTGAAGTTAAAAAACTGAATGAACTACCAATTCTTCAAACAGAAATTAATTTTCTTCATACACATGAGTCAGCTCCCCTGTGATGAAATAGGCCCTGAACACTAGCCATACAATCTTAAGCCCATAATAGGAAAGTGATATTTTTTTTCCTTGAAAGACAATAAAGTCACCTCATTTTATTGTTTCTTTAATTTACTACATAGGGGCCAGGTCGTTTTTTCTTTCCATTTGGATAGAAAAATACTACGGACTTCTCACAGTTAAAGCTATATAATGAAGGAAGAGAAAATCAGAAATAATTCTTTTTGATCAAACAACACTTATTTTTAATTACACTTTAGCAGTTTGGGTAAAGTTTTATTTTTCTAGAACCCACAAAGCCCCTATAACTCTGCAGTTCTACGCGTCATTCCAATTTCTACATGTGTGCAATTGCCTTGGCTCTGATAGCTATTGAGCTTGTGAGTTCAAGTTAAAAATTCAAGTTAAAAAGTTCAAGTTCTCCTTGAAAGAACTGGACCATTTTGTAAAAAGTTCCACAGCATGTTATCTTGCAGAAAATTTTTAAATTTGTACACATAGACCACTAAAACTTAAAAGGGAAACTTTGTAGCCACATCCATTCATCTTCATTTCTTCTAACAGTAGTGTTCACAGAAGCATTTAGGTAATTTCTTTAAATCTACAGAGTATTACTTTGCATAGACATCATAAGAGAGGGAGGGCGCTGAAGTTTCATGAAACTGGATGTTAGGACTCACATTCTGAAAGTCTCAGGAGACCACTGGGGTTAAGGACAGCTTGCTTGGCTATTGATGACTATAGGCATAACCATTTCAGGAGATCAGGGTTACAGTGACATTTTGTCTTAGAACTTATGTCATGCAATTACCATAGTTAATTTTACTGATATCAATGTATGTTTCAAAACCCTTGTATCATGGGACTAGAAAAGGGGCTGGGATTGGCTCCTTTTCTTCCTCTGGAAAAGGACTCCAGAATGAACAATTACTAAATAGGTTTTTTCCTTATTATTTTACTTGAGATTTCAAATTTATTGAATAATTTTGTCTCATGAACTTTACTTAATAAAGACCTTCAGTAATCCACTTTGGAAAATAATGTTTATAATTAAGTAAAATCAAAGATGTAGCTTATTGTATATCAATGTGTATACACCAAATGTATATGAATAAGTTTTATTGAGCCATGAATCTGAACACCAACAGAATCAGGTTGTTCCCAGATTAGTCCAGCGTTTTATGAAACCTATTATTCTTATCTGACATTACTGCAGTATAACAGACCATAGTGACATTTGATTACATTCTGTTTTATTATTGCTTTGTACCAAATTGTTCTCACCAATAAGTGATAAAAACACAGCGGCAATTGCAGTGTAAAGATAAAGAGATCCATTTCTCTTTTTGTGTACTGAGTGTCCAGAAGTGTATGAGTGGCATAAACATGGTCTCTTTATTTAAACCATGTTCAAATAATTGTACCACAAGTAGAAAATTATTATATTTTATAATGTAGATAAGTAAATATATAAGTTAATAAAGCATATCTGCTTTAACAACTTTCTTATCTGTAACTTAGAGACTGCAAAAAAATGGAAAATTCTAGCTAACAAATATAAGGAGCTATCTCAAATAAGTTATTAAAATATTGCAAAGAAATAAGTCATTTACCCTGAATACTGATGTTCATGTATGTTTATTTTGTTATGAGACTATCCAATGCTTTTGGTATGGGACAGTATCTAAAGTAAACATCCACAAGGCATTGACAAGTATGCCCTTTTCATCAGTCTTTTTGAAAAATATTTCTTGGCTACGAAAAACTGCAACAGTATTTGTTGCATTTATGTTTTTATTTTAATGTTCTTGTTTTTCCATGATTATCACTAGGATGAATATATGTGTATGTTTATATATTTATGGTTTATTTTCCATTTAAATACTAGACATGAGAAGATAACTAAGATAAACTAACAAGGAAGTGTAAATTTAACTCCTAATTAATCTACTTTGTAGCCTCTAGGCTATCCTTGTAAGTAAATTAACTTTCATAAATTCAGATATACATGGACAATTAAATATTATAGGTGAAATAATAAATTAATCTATCCTTATAAGGATGGAAAATACATGTAATCAAAGTTGTATGTAAATATTCATTAAGATTAATATGTTTTTACATGAATATAACCCAAATAATATAATTTGAAACATAACTTTAATTTCCTAAAGTGTACAATTCACTGTTTTAAATCTCTTCTTACAAACATTATTGCATGACAATACTATCATATGTATATATATATATATATATATATATACATTTTCTATAGATTAGAAAAAAATGGTAGAAAGTGGCTTTTCAGGTTGATAAACTACATTAAAACTGCAATCATGGGCTGGAGATTTAGTTCAGTGGTACTGCACCTGCCTCACAAATGCAAGGTCATGAGTTCGATCCCCTGTACCACAAAAATAAATAAATAAATAAATAAATAAAACTTGGAATCATGTTTCCTTGCCTATTTTATATTTAAGTGGCCAGGAGGCATATGAAAGATTATGAGGAACAGAAAAAAGAACCTCAAGACTGAAGACATTAATATTGATTTCTTGAATATGCCAATTTTATTTTGATTCAGCAGTCCAGACTTAGTCTTAAATGCTAATCATCTTTTCTTATAAATACTTGATGCACTAATATTATCACCAAGCCTAGGTTCCTGACTTCTGATTCTTATATGAAAGTGATGCTGGCTATCATAGTATTCTTTGGTGACTAATAATTTATTTTTCCAATTCAGATCACACAGCAATAATTTCCCACAGCAATAATTTACTCTCCTCAATATTGATCTTAATTAAAGTTTCATATCAATATTTTATCTTGTATTAGATCATATATTTTAGTTAAATGGCATATAGCAAGCAAAGAGATAGAAATTAAAGGTATGTATTTAAACTCAATATATTATTTTTAGAACATTTTTCCTCTATGATGATCATATCCACTGAAATTTACAATTTAATTTAGTCATGCATGTCTAAAACCCTCTTAAATGACTAATTTTTATTTATCTTGTATAAGTAATAATCATAAAATGGTAGACAGTAATAGTTACATGAAGTTCATTCTAATTTTTTTCAAACCTTCTAAATTCCTGGATATAATATATACTTTACAAATACTAGTTTATTAATCCTTGAATGATTTAAGAATTTTTAAACCAAAAGAAAACCTAAATGATTATACAAATACCTAAACTAAATTCATGCCACATTATTTGATTGTGTAATCACACTTATTCAACTATTCAAATGTAATCAAATTTAAATTATCATTTTATGTAATCTACACTAAATTATCTAGTGTGTAAGCATCTCAGTTAGTAAAAATAAGCAAAGTTTATACTTCTGGATGAAATTACTTTTAAGTAGTAAGGTTCAAATTAATCTATAGATTAATGTAAGTGTAAGAAAACAAATGTAAAAATTATTGGAATATGCTATATAAAAATAATGATCAATGACTTAAAAACAAGAAATTAGACATTATTTCTTTCTTCAACAAATGTTTAAAATCCTTAGAGTCTGATATAAATCATATATCAGCAAAAGTATACAGAAATTTTCTCTCATCTCTTGTTTTGCTTGTTTGTATGTGAATCCGTTTAGCCATTTTACAGAGATATTTGAAAATATTTATGAAAATTCAAAATATCTATGTACTTGCATGTGTCTGAAAATACATTTTTAAGAAAGCTTAATAGGAAAGGCATTGGAAATACATATTCTGTTGGTTGAGAATACTGATAAAATACATATACCATGGCACACAAATACTACAAAATATAGGCTACTAAAAGAGACCAGGTAAATCTATATGTGCTATATTTAAGGATTTCCAGCATCTATTCATTATGAAAATGACATCCAAAATTACAGAAGACCTATCCATTTGATACAAATAAAACCCATAGAAAGGGGCCCAGAATTGGATGAGGGGTGGCCAAGACTGCTGTGAAAATCCTAAATCAAGATCTTTTATAAATAAGCCTTCCACTGGGAACAGACCAGGATATAACAATAATAAAACTTAGATGAAATGCTCTCAGAGGTCTTGGTCTTATGAGGGTTTTAAAAAATGAACATATGTTCTTTGTATGTCCTCCTTCATGAGCTAGATTTACTGTTAAATCTAATGTGACATAGTTTTCTAGTAATAATACTAGAACATTATTTCACATTATCGGTAAAATACTCATTATTTCTTTCTGCAAGTAGAAGTTCATTGCTACACACAACCAAGTAGTGTGCTGCATGCTATAGAAAAGTGGATATCATTGAAAAAATTCCCTGGCCATTAGGGAATTTAGACAATTCAGAATGAAGTGGGGGTGAGGTAAACAAATACCTCATATTGTTCATACTTACAGAATACTGCAATGTTAAACACTTCCTATATTAGCCCATTTAGTCACCACAATGGAAAAAGAAACTGAGCCTTTCAGTAATTTGTTCAAATTATGGTAGAACTGGGATTTTAAAAATCAAATTATGGCACCATTGTCTCTCTTCTTAATTGCAACCCTATATGGCCTCTTAACCACAACCCCATTATCTATAGGGTATAGTACAAAAAAATGATAAAGCTTATAGAGAACTGGAACAGAGAAGTTATGCAACATGGGGTGACTTGAAAACTAGAAGCCTTAGGAATCATTCTTAGGGCAGAGACAGAGCTATTTAAAAGTGAGACTTCAGGAAGTATTTGATTGTGCTGATGAGTTCTTCTTGAACAGAGGAGTCACGTAAGGATGTTATGGAGAGCTTTCTTTTCATTTGAGCAGCGTTTTAAAATGCTTTTTGTGTGGTATAATGTTAATCACTTGATAGAGAAGTAAGAATTTTGAGTCTTTCCACTTAGGAGACAAGCGAGGAACCATTTAGGAGAAATGGGAACTTCAAGATCATGTGAGAATAAAGAAATACAAGTGAAGTATAATTATCTAAGCACCAACCTGACAGAACATTGGAAGTCAGTGAAATCAATGGGTGAATTCTATGCTCTCTAGCTTAGAGGAAAGTGGTACACTTAAAATAGGTAGGATGCTTATGTTAATTGCAATAAATCAGACTCATAAAGACAGCTATCACATGTTTTCCCTAGTATGTGAAGCTAAAAAAGATGACATGAAAGTAGAAAGGAGACCATTATTAGACAATAGCAGGGAATAAAAGAAAGGGGCAGGAGGTGTAAGGGAGGGTAGTGGGAAGATGAAATAAAAGTTATTAATTATATCATTTTACAAAATACATGGATAGAAAACAAAGACAATGGTAATAAAAGTAGAAAAGAAAACAGGTCAAACTGATGTAGCAAATTAGAAAGGTTTGAAATTCAGATAATAAGTGAGTTTTTGTCCTGTATTTACTAGCTCCTGTTAGAATTCTCTTACAAAAGGTAAAATATATCTGATTTGCAAAATGGTAAGTATTATGCTTCCTTTGGCAGCACATATACTAAAATTGTAAGTATTATTTATTTCAAGTGTTAATGGAGAAATGAGGAAGGAACAATAAACTGAAATATTTAAAAAGATTTGTGATATCCATGTCTGTATTTAGAAGTCAGAATACCTTCGTTTCTGGTAGGAATCGGTCTGTAATCCCTTCTATGTCATGTGTCTCTTGGAATGAAAATATTTTATCCATATTTCACTGAATAAAGTTTAAAGTTGAAAGGTTCATTCATATAAAATTTGATTATGAAAATTGTGAGAAACGTGTTTTAATATGATTTGGTAAGATTAAATACGAGGTTTCAATGGCAATATTCAATACTTCTGTCTTCCATTTTTTCCCCTCTGGAAACATAGTAAGATTGTTTTTTCATAGCTTTGAAGTTAGATTTGGCAAAATGCTAGTTGTAAAATATGAAAGAGATAGGTCACTTCTATGGAAGAACTGGTCTACAATTTATAAAGTTCACTTTCTTCTGTCCTTGGAACAGTGATATTCCAGATGGTGAAAATCTTTCTCAAGCCTGTATCCTTGAGAAAGGGCAAATATGGACAGAGCTTTCATCTGACTCTTACTAGTATTAAGAAATAGAAAAGAAATATAGTTTTAAGCATTGAGATACTGTTATTTTCAGACCAGAATCTAAATAATATACTCACTCACTTCTGTGGCTTACCTTAGACTTGACAAGTTTTCCTCAATATGATTTTATCCTTTTCCCCTTCCCATGGTGCCTTTCTTTTTCCCCAATTTCTCCCAAATATATTCCTTCCAATCATGAATCAACCAGGAGGAAGAGCTTTAGCTATTTTTGTGGATAATTGCATCTAAGATTCAGTTTCCTATGTGACAATTTCCAAAGTAATTAATATGTTTAACAATTTGTTGGTATTAATGAGTAATAACATCCTGACTGCAAGATTTCCAAGTTCTTTCCAACTGAGCAAGAAGGTTAGATTTGAGAGAACTGGCTAATGCAATCTAGCTGGCCTATGTAAAATTGTCTCTTTTGTTGAAGAGAAAATGAGGAAACCCCCTCTCATTTACACTTTCTCGTGTAATTCATGTTCCTTTCCCACTCTCCTGCAAATTTAAAAAAGAAAAAACTAATTATTTAGATACAATTTCATTCAGATTCTCTCAACAGTAGTAGTAAGGAGGTCAAGTGTATACTCAGCCTGGAGACAGACTGCAAGCATTTGAAATCAGAATCAACCATTTGGAGCAGTGTTCAGTATGTTGCCTTCTCTCTACATGGAGAGATCCTCATTTGGACAAAGTGGGTACTTGAAATGTCTTCATGTTTTTATGAGTTTTAAATTAAAAATAAATTGCAGTGCACTTGGCACAATGTCTGGCACTTAATAAGAGCTATTATGGTTTACTAGATAATTTTAAACCTAGATATTTAAAATCATTTGCATTTTAAAAAGAAGCATCATTTTATAATACTTTGTGTGAAATTCAATGTAAATACTGCCCTGAAATTATGGAGCTTTTATGATATCTTACAAAGATAAATCCAAAATCAAACAGGAAAATGGATACAAAAATAGTATTCACTAAAATAAAAAATAAACACAATAAAAAACTGGAAGAAGTAGAAAATAACTAGTAAATATGCAGGCACATTGTAGAGTTCTTATTTAATCTCATGATATTTATCCTTTAGAGTTCATGAAATGGAAGTGTTTAAAATGGTCACTGACCACAGAAAGGATTAGCACATTTTTATCTTTTTAATCCCAAACATTTAGTTTTCAGATTTTATCAGGCATTATATAAAAATGATTAATGTTCTAGCTCTTCAGAAGTGAGAAGTTGTTCATGGCTCCATTTCCATGCATGATCTGTGATAAACAGATCCCACAAAGTAGCGGAATAGGGCCGAGGCAAGCAATTCAATACGTAGACATATTTTCCTACGCTACAAAGAAAAATTCCATGAACTCTGCTAAATCCATTGGTCACAGCCCCAGAAAATAATATCTATTCTGTAAAATCTTCCTATAAATACATAATATTTTTAAATAGCCACTAGTCTTTCAATCATTTTGAATTGTACAAAGAACTATTTCATGAAGGACTGTGTGTGTGTGTGCGTGTGCACACATGCATGCACAAGTAACTTTGCTTTAAGCTTAATCCTAATTTAATTCACTGTGCTAAAAAATAAAAATCTGGCAAAGATTATTACTGTTTTTCAAATGAAATTGATGTAAGTACTGATACAAAACTGTCATTAGATTTAGGGCCACATTGCAGGCAATTAATTAATAAAGAATGTAGTTGAATATGTCCAGCTCCAGTATAGCCTGCATATCTGAGAGCACAATGGATTTGTTACTTTACACTTTCTATTTTCACCTTCAATAAACTTGCAGAATAAATAAATTTATCCTTGCTAAATACTTCTATCTTTATCCCTAAAATTGAACCAGTGTGGGGTCATCCTTTCTATGCTACACGGTAGATTTTATGGGTGTTAACAAAAGCGACTAACACAAAAAAATGCTGAGAAGTCATGAATTGCACTCAAAGCTCTTTATATTTTTATTGTTCCAAAGTACAGTGAACTATTTTGTCATCAGACAATTTTTTAAAAATCCAATTGGAACATAAATGGATTAGCATGGCCCATTTCAGCCTTGACCAGAACACCAGATGAGTTTGCTAATATAGTACACAAAACCTAGTTGTACATGGTAAGCACTTTTAAATCACTTGGAAAATAAAAAGCTGGTAGCTGCTATTAGCAAGCTGTTGACATTTTGGAGGGAACTATAACTTCTTTTCTGGTGTTTTGGCTGTAATTCTGAACTGAGTCAAGCTATGAGCTTTTACACACCTGCAGAATTGTGTATTTTTCTATTTGGTGGGTGATATATAATTAGAGACTCATTTATCCATCATGTGCAGAGATCACTTTGAACAGCGAGCATGAGATAGTACACAGTTTATAGTTGCTGAAAATTTATATTTAAGATAGTCAATCATAATATTGAGATGTATTATTTATGACACGGTACAGTCCACTAAAATGGATATTTTAACACACACAAATGAAGGATAATATACTCAAATGTAAATTTACTTTTTTCAGATAACCACTATTTTCATGTCTATTACATAAAGGAAAAACTGCATGCAAAGCATTTTTTAGAAAGTCAACTTGTTCTACAAGTAAATTCAACTTCATGATAAATATTATCACTTCTTACTAAAGAGTGCTAAGATTTGTTTCTTTCCTTCTGTCACAACAGAAATTGTTAGATTGAGCTTCAGTTGTGTAACTAATTTCTTTTACTAGGGGCTTTTTAGGTTTCCTCTCTCTTTCTTACCATTAACCAACATAACACTGGGAAAATACCTTCCTTTCTGGCAAATATGAAAGTAGCAACTTGGAGTGCAAGGCCTGAGCAGCATCAGAGTATGAGCTGAGCTTAAAATAGGACAAGACTTGTTCTTGACATAGAAAACAAATAGAAAAGATTAAAACCAAAAACAAAGCCAAAAAGACTGTCACATGTAACCCTGAAAATAAAGTTAGAAAAAAACATCCTCCTCCCCATCCTATTGATCAAACTGCACCACATCAGTGAATGAGAAACAAAATACCTCTATTGTCATCAAAGATTTAGAGGGCACATAAAGAAAATAAACATGTTTTTAAAATGTTATCGTTAATTTTAAAATAAATGCTTATATAAGCAAAGAAGAAAACAGATGAAGATGAACACTAGGAATGAGTTCAAACAAAATAATTTTACACAAAGTGACTAGTTCCAGGCAGGAGAGAAGGTGCTAGTTTAATTTAGTTAGGATTATTAGGAAAGACCTTTCTGATATCATGACTTATATTATTTTTTTTTTTTTTTTTGGTACTGGGGATCAAACTGGGGTCCTTGCACTTGTGGAGCAGGCGGCAAAACCACTGAGCTAAATCCCTGGCTATCATGACTTTTAAACTTAGAAGTTAACAAGGACAAGAAACTAGCCATTTAAGAGAAGAAGACTCATGATTGGCTTTTTTTATACTTTAGTTCATCTATTCTAAATTGAACATTTTGTTTACATTTTAATGTCCCTGAAATTGTGGTGTATCTTATGATTGCTGTTAGAAGGAGGCAGTTATGTGTTTATAGTAACTCTGCATATCTGTGGACAAGCTTGATATTGCCAATGACATGCAGGAATAATACCAGTGCTCTGATGGTTAAGAAAACCATTGAAGGACTATTTAAGAGAAAGAAATATGACTTTACAGGATTTTGAGGCATAAAACTGTTGTACTTCTTCCAACTGATAAGATGAAGAAATTAATCCTATTAATTATAAAGCAAGATTGTCAACTGTGGAAAAACTGTCTCAGAAATGAGATTGGAGGGCTCTTTTGTGGCCATAGCCCAATCAACAATGATTTTGATGGAAAAGACAATAAAAATGAAGATCTGAAAAGTGGCTAGCAGTTAGAGCTTTAAAATAAAGATGTTTTAGAATTACCTTAAACAATTTATTTTGTTCATGCATTGCATTTTTCTGTATGAACAATGTGATAAAAATTCCTATCTTAATTCCTATTCCTAATTAATAACTTTTTAATTGAAAAACACTTGGAAATATGTAGGAAAAGTGATACAAAACAACTGCATTATAAAAAACAATTGTATTATAATTTAATTCTCAATATCATTTATATTTAATTGTACATAAAATAACAGTTCATCCTAAAATCAATGATGCTTTAGATATTAAGAAATGATGGCTCTGCCCTAGGCTCTGTTACGTGTGATGACCAAGGCAGATACAGTCCTAGCATTTAATAAACTTTCACTCTTGTGGGGAATAGATAACTAAGTGAATGAAATAAACTGGTAACTACAAGTTGTGATAATTACTAAGAAAAAAAAATTTAAAAAATTGGGCATAATTTGTGTAAGAGCCTTTAGGGGGCGAGGTTGAGCGGTTGAAGGTGATTTAGATCATGGGGAGATACAGATTGTCAGATAAATCTTGTCAGAGAACACAGCCTCTAAACTAAGACTTAAAGGAAGAGCAATGTGTTATATAAAGGGTAGTAGGAAAGCATTTCAGGGAAAGGAAGAAACAGGTACAAAATAAAATGTTTAGGATCTCCTGGGGATGGAATTATTTGAGTGTTGAGGACAGCAAAGAAAGGAGAATTGGTAAGGAAAGGGGTTTAGATAAACCAAAATGAGAATTTCATGTAAGGAAGATCATGCAGTGGTTTAGAGACAGCAATAAAGAATTTGTGTTTTGCAGTAACTGTAAATAAAGGCACTAATGGGCTCTGACTGAGGGAGAGTCACCAAAATTATGATATAAAAATATTGCTCGCTATAGCCTTAAGCAGACTTACCAACAAGTAGGAAATGGAAACTATAAGGACAATTAGAAAGCTGTGTTACAGGTGCGAGATAAATCATGGTTTAAACTAGGATATCTACAGTGGACAGGACAAGATAGACTTGAGTCCCAAATAAAGATTTGGTAGTAAATTCATGAGATTTTTATGAATTAGAGGTTGAGAAGAAACCAAGGATGAATTTGATGTTTCTAGTTTAAGCAATCGAATGTATAACAATATCAGTTTCAGAAATAATAAGAGCAACAGGTGAAGTGGTTAGCAGATGAGAAATGAGATTCAAGGATTTAGCTTTGAAGATGTTATGACATAATATGTGTCAATTATCCTATATAAATTCTGGATATAAATTTGGATTGAACCTGGAGCTCACAGGAGAATTCTGAAAATAATAGTGAAGCTATTTTATAAATAAGTTGTCATGCTATGTGTAGGGATAATAAAGGAAAATGGGCCTGCAAAGGAGATTTATACAATGTAGAGTCACAAGGAGGCAGGGGAGAAACTCTTCCAACCAAAGATGGATAACTTGCTGACAGTGATAAAATATGACACTATCCATTAGATTTGAAAACATCGAAGTCACTGAGATTCTTTAAATAGGATTTGGTAGAATGATGTGAGATAAAAGTTGAATGAAATGTGAGGCAGTACTGACTAATATGTAGGGTACTCTCCAGAAGTTTGGTTGTAAAGAAGTGGACAGCCATGGAGAAATTCAAAGCAATGGGATATAAACTGCAGATACTAGGCAAAACTTGGAGCAATGGATCTTAATACAGTGTAGAGAGTATGTGTTCAGCTGCCATGGAGAAAAAGAAAGTGTCCAAGCAGAGGGTAGGAGGAGGAATGCAGAGATATTCTCTCTCCTGAGTTTCTACAAATAGATTTGGCTTTTTGACATTGCTTATAATCTAAGCTTTAAATTGAGTATTGTTCCTATTAGGAGAGAATACTTCAAGTTTGCCATCTGTGTGGAACCTCATGCCATATTCCCATGTTTTGTTCCTCTTTAAATCATTTGGGAAGGACATTCTTGTATTAGTCATTGATAACCCAGTGGAAGCTGTGGCATTCTGGGGATGCTGGTGGGGTATAACACACACAGACCTTGAAGGGTGATACATTTGCAACCAGATCATTTTCCAAGAGCTACAGTGTTAACAGGGAGTACATAAATTTTTACTAAGAAAAGACTGTATCACACTCATTGGGCATCCAGTAAATTTTAGATAGCAAAAAGTATAAAAACAGACAAAAGTTATCATTTGAATGATATACATTACATTCATTAAACATATTATATATATATATACACACATGTATATACATCAAACCAACCAAATGAATATAATGATTGGCTATAAAATAGCTCACACCTCTTACTGATACAGAAAGGAACAGAAAAACAAAAGAAAACAAAAACAAGAACAGCTGTGTATCACAGTTGGAGTTCAAGCTGAAATAAGTTGGCATTTTCTTTAGTAATGGTCACATAGCTTAGATTCGTGTATTTATAGTAAAAAATGACATAACTGATATTTATCTAATATATTTTAATATAAAGCAAGTTAAGTATAAATAACCTCAGTTGAAAACAGGTCAAGAATTACGGACTCAACTTTATCCCCATTCGTCCACTTCCTTATTCAAGCTACTTTTACCACTATTTCTAAATCTTTGTGTAAATATTTTAGGAATTTTTCTCATAAAAATAGTAGTTACTGAGGTTGAGAGAGTGGTAAGGAAAATTGGTAAATAACAATTGTTTAATGACAGGAAACTGAGTATTGTGAAATGTTTTCTTTTCATCTTATAATTGGTAAGAGTACAAAGTCAAAGGCAATAATACAGCTTTGAAATTTAGGAGTAGTTGAAAACAATTTGTTAGAGTAAGGATACACTGTTTAATAATAGACATCAACTTGGGAGAAAAATACTTTTTCATTATAAAAGCTTACTTCCTCAAATAGCATTAGTATTAGTGAAATTTTACCAAAAAATAAACCTTAGGAAGATTAATTTGTTATTTTTGTCAAAGACGTAAATATCATTGATTTATTTGAAAGATAGGATACAATCACATTAAAAAGAAACATAACACTTCCTTTTAAAGTTACAAGAATGAGTATATAGTGATATTCAGCATTGTCTCAGATTACAGAACATTTTGTCTAACAATACATAAAATCTTTCACAAGAAGTAACAAAAAATAGAATAAAAAAGTATTTCCATTTCATACCTTTTTTCTTTCATTAGCTTTTGAGCCTAGAGTGTAATAAACTTATTTTAATTGGAAGAACTGATCTTGCAATTTTACACATTTAACCTTAAATTACACTCCTTACCCCAATTAAGTAGAACCACGTAAAACTGAAGTAACACAGTAAAGAATTTCAAGCTTCACAGCCAGCTGAGAAAGACAAAGGCCAAAGAAAACTGTGATCTACTGTGGAGAAAAAGACAAAGAGCTGAAGGCAGATGGCTGAGTCAGTGGAAACAACTAGGAATGTCTCAGGGCCATATGAACACCAGGCTTGACAAGGCTGATACCTTATCACGCACATACATACATCCTCTTTATATGAGATATTTTTTCAATTCTATGTTAAAGATGGCCATAAGCTGCTGGACCCTAGAGACTGGCATAATTGAGAACCTCTAAAATAAGACCCATCTTTCTAAACACATAAACAGTTGCAGGGAAAACACAGTTTGAATTTAGAATCACTGAAATATAGATTATGAAATCATTTTTGCTTCAGCAAACACAAAATTGTTTAGTACATAGTAAGTCTTGCTCTCCTAATAAGATCTTAAATAATCCCAACAATCAAATATACATCATTAAATTAATGCATTTAATTAAATGCCTCGATTGCCAATTGTTTTCCCATTGCTAGTTTTCCTTTTTTTTTTTTTTTTTTTTTCCTTTTTCTGCAAAATGTAAGTCGTTGGAGTGTGTTCTGGATGAAACTGCTTGTTATACAATGTAAAATTCCTTATGAAAGTTAGGCAGGGCGGGAATTTAGCTCAGTGGTTTCACTGCCTGCTGCGCATGAGCGAGGACCAGAGTTCGATCTCCAGTACCAAAAAATGAAAGTTAGGCAGACATGAGCTTGCAGAAGAACAATTTTCTATTTGGTTAATGCACTAATGAAATATGCATGACTAGAACTATCCCCAGCAAACTTGTTATAAGTCTTATATTCCTCAATCATGACAAATTTGGAAATTTCAAACATTATTAGAAAGATGGCATAGATTGGAAAAATTAGTATGTGTATGCTTTATTGGAATACTGGGCATCATAGAATACCTATCTCTTGAATATATTTTCTTCAACAGCAAATGGTTTTTTGGAAAGTTTTAGCCACAGAGCCAGTAGGAATAGATTATACTTTTTTCTAGGCAAAAGGACAATGTGAACCTGAACAATTTATCTAACTCTTCTGGAACCACCCCATCGTATTAACTTTCAGCAAATAATTATGAGTCACCTATTTCATCCTAAATGATCTATAAAATGGTTCTGATTATAAGAGGTAAGTAAAAAGAACATACAAGGTAAGTTTCAAAGGTGCCATTGATGAGACATTGGTATTAGCTATGCAATGCTAAGCCCTGGGCTGGGAGGCAGAAAGTCTGGAATTCTAGTTCAATTAGGCTGACAGCAAGATAAGTGACTATACTCACTCTTTTTACTCAGCCACAGCTCCCTAATCTATACATATGGTTGTTATCAAAAGGTAAAAGAGAGGGAACATGCAATGAACACTTAATTACCATTCCATCCCATCATCTAACTTTAATTCAAAAATTTCATAATACTAAAATTAAAACCAAGCTGGAGGCAAGCACTAATTATTTACCTACATACTGTGTTATTGATTTTATCATTTAAAATGCAATACTGGTGCATGTTCAATTGAACATGTATTTGAGTTTGGTTTTCCAGTTGTGGTGAAGCAGCTACATGTACACTATGCCATCCAATTCTCTATAGACATAAAGGATACAAATGTAGAACTGTTTCGTGAATTATTTCTTATGTTTATTAGTACGTGACTCCTGAATGCAATGATTGTTTTCATGGGATATTGCTACATAAAAATAACACATTTTAATTCTTTTTTAATTCCTCCTCCCCTTCTCTCCCTTTTCCCCTACCTCCAGCTCTAGATCTCCTTCCCATTTGCAAAGGATCTATCTCCCTATTTATATTACCTATTTTTATTTTGCTCTTTAAATTATTTATACTTTGGGTTTCTCATATGAGAGAAATCATGTAATATTTATGCTTGTATGTCTGATTTATTTTGCTTAGCATTGCAATATAAAGGTGTATCCATTTTTCTACAGATGACTCAAAATGTATCCTTATTTGTGGCTGAGTAGTACTCCGTTGTTTTTAAATACCATATTATCTTTATCCATTCATATATTGACTGGAATATATAGGTTGGTTCCAATATTACACTATTATGAGTTTTGCTGCTATGAATATGGGTATGTATGTTTCACTGTAATATGATTTCTTTAACTCTTTCTAGATATATAATCTATTGCAATGGTAAGTGATTACTACATATGTAGAACTTATTTGTACTTATGTACCTATTGGCCAATATATATTTTTAGTAGAAATTAATAAATCAAATGGTAAAATATATTTTTATTGTAGTGGCATATCTAGTGTATTTAATATCTTGAAAAAATTACTCCTTCATATGTTAAAATCATTTTCACTGACAACCATGCAGTCACCATTATTTTCTTGAATTGTTCTTTGGTTATAAAGTAATCAACTTAAAATACAGAATAAATTTTGTAAGATTCAAAATAAGTAAAATATTTTACACATAAACTAAAATTTGGCAGTTAAAAAACTACTGTGCCCTGTAGCTTACACTCAGTTTTACAATTACATAAATTTAACAACAAAGGATACCACATAATGACAAAGAAAAGACTTCAAATATCTCAAGCTCTATTACTCCATCTTTGTCATCTCTGTAAATTAAAATTAAGTTGGAATTACAGAAGTATGCAATACCACATATGACACTGAATGTGGAGTTATCTAATGCCACATTGGTCACGTGAACTTCACTCAGAACAATTCTATAGTGCTTTAAATAAAACTACCCTTAAAATAAAAGTATAAAGCTTAGTCTCTCAATGAGAGGCTGATGGAAGAATTGGGAGTTCCCTAAATTAACTTCCATGTAAAATAATTTTGTAAGGAATAAGTACTTACTATAATGTCATATTTTGAAGTTTCTATGTATATTTTTTAAATTAGGTTCAACTGCCAGTACTGGAAAACAAACAAAATATCCCAATAGTAACTTTTTCTAAGAGTTTAGAACTTTTTCTAAAATGGGATCAATAGAAAATCATTTCACAAAGCCATATTTAAAACATGGTAATTGGTGGCAAATAAAAAAGACTGGCTATTTTTATTGTTTTACATTCTCCACAGCTTCATATTTGCATTTAAGGTACAAGTCTACCATGTATAAGTCTACCACTGACACATTGCTGTCCAAATAACAGGCTTTTATAATGTCTTTTCTTTCTTACACAGCCACAAAATTAGAATAATAACAGCTGCTATCATAGGAAGACTCAAAAAGCCTAATGGCCCAAACATATGGAATTAGAAAGTTATTGTTCATGTAGATCTTTGAGGTTTTTGCATATTCCTATGTAGGTGGTAAGGGAGGGTTATTACTCATTGCTGAACAATGGCTTGTAATCCTATAGAGGGCTCCATTCCACACAGTCACCAGGGATCCTGGATGATGAGCACTCTGTGGTCTTCAACCCAGAATGGGAGGAGGGAAAGGTAGAGATAATGACTGCTGATTAAAATACATTCTGTGTAATTTTGAAATTAAGTTTCCATCCATAGAATTTTATTATTAAAAAATTAAAGAAACAGGGCTGGGGATTTAGCTCAGTGGTTTCGCTGCCAGCTGCACAAGTGCAAGGACTCGAGTTCGATCCCAGGTACCAAAAAAAAAAAAAAAAAAAAATTTAAAGATTCAAATGGCTAATATATATTTTAAGTAATAAAATTTCACTAAATATCATTATATTCAATATAATATTCTATATTTAATTATATTAAAATTAATTTAATATAAACATAACATTTAGTGAAATTCTATTACTTAAATAGGTGCTATACTTTTTCAAGATACAAATGTATAACACTATGATCAATGGGAAGGATATGTGTTCTCACTTCTGGACTCTGAAATAATGAGATGATTTCATCTACTACCCCATTCATGTAAATAATGAGTTTCTAAAATACACGGAGAAAAATTATCAGGCTCCGCATCCACAAGATGCCTGCAAGCAAAATGTCATGACACCTATATAAGCTTTAGACTCTGGGAAACACAAATGTTGAATGAGGAAAATAAAACCTGGAGACAGAGTGAAAACAATCAGGTTCTACACATAACTCTGTGCCCTTTTGAAAAGTCATTTTTGGCCTCTAGAACTCAATTTGTTGGCTCGTTGGTTGGTTTTTATTACCTGTGTCCTTTCTATCTCTAAAATACTCTTACAAAGAAAGTGAATACTACTTAATTAACACAACTGTTGGCAAAAAATTACAATAGTAAGTCAGATACAGTCTTCTATGTACTTCTTATTAAACTAGTTCAATATTACTATATAACAGAGAAGCATATTTTACTGACAGTCACTGTTCGTATCATTCTAAGCCACTTAGAGAAGAAGAGAAAATTAAATATTTCCTGTTCTCCTGAAATTTATGAACAAGTCTGCTTCAGAAACATCACCATTTAACATAGGTCACCCACCTACAGTATTCATACAATCCCAGTAGCAGTGAGAATGATTCTCTAAGGAGAGAGACAGGGCACCAATGATTTGTTAAATTTCACTGAGACCTTTGCATGAGTAAAAAAATATATATATATTGTTACATTTCCTGCTCTGAACTTCATCTTTATGTTGAATTATATTTTTGAATTTTCTAGAAGAATAATAATTGTAACCTTTTATCAAAAGTTGGTTTGTTCTCAGTAGAGTCAACTCCTGGCCCTTTCCACAACCCACTCACTCCAGGGAACAAAAGTGCCATCTTCCTGAGGAGAAGCCAGCAATGTGAATAGTGGCACAGTGCACCTGCTTGTTTGCTCTCATCAAATTCCAGTCCGGGGGGCTACCTCTGGTAAAAGACCACCGCTAACTTCTAAACCACTGAGCAACATAAACTCTCCTGAAAATACCTTTTGTGTGCAAACAGAGGTTTAGCAGCATGCTTTCTTCCTGAGGGGAAAACAGCATACCTCTTACCACTAAGATTTCAAGATATTCATCCATTTTAAACTCAGTATCATGAATAAGATTGTATCAAGCTTTCTACAATGGTCCAGCTTAGTTTAAGTGGATAAACATGAAGGATTCATGACAAGTACATGATATTAATATGACATCAAAACTGTTTTCTTGTAAAGAGGTAATTAGATCATACAAAAATTTTAAAGGTTTCATCAAGTCTGAAAATATAAATTAGCTTTACATAGTATATGAAAGAAACATTTTGAGAAATACATTCTCCTAATCTACTGCTCCTCAAAAATGTCTTAGGATGTGAGCCTGGAGTGACCTAAAGGCAGATGACCATGGATTAGGTTAAGAATTAAGAATATGGGCTAGGGATTTATCTTAGTGGTTCCGTCGCCTGCTTTGCAAGCACAAGATCCTGAGTTCAATCCTTGGTACCAAAAAAAAAAAAATTAGAATACAAGCTTAACTCTTTTAGTTATTACTTGTTAATGGTAGACAAGTGTAAATGTCCTCATACTTTTAAATAATGAAGCACATAAATACCAATAAGCTAACAAAAAGAAAACCAGGTGCATGAGAAGATATTCACATCCATGTCATCTTTCTTTATTCTGACCTCAGTATAGTTTGTGACCTCAAATTCTGGGTATGTGAATTCAAAATCCTGACTGTTGATTGTGGCAAGTATCTCTGTGGACACACACAGAAGGTGAATGTTTATCTGTGTGTTTGTGTGTGTGTGTGTGTGTGTGTGAGAGAGAGAGAGAGAGAGAGGAGCGTGATTGCATAGTTTATGTGTAATTTACTCATTTACTTTCTCTTAGCAGGGTGTTTCAAAAGAAAGTCATGTGTTTTAAAATGTAAAAAATAAATAAATGAAAGATAACCAAAAGATTTTCTTGCAAGGCAGACCCTAGAGCAGTTTGAAAACATCAAATAAAACCCCTCCAGCATGTTCTCCCCATGTGATGCCTTTGTACATTGGTTTCTGCCTGTGGGCACATTTCCCACGACACACAAAAGGTTTCTGAGCCATGTTGAGAGATACAAACACATATGAATCATTCATTTGCTATTCTGTCTACTGAGTCCCATACCATTTTCTATAAAATTAATATTATTTGAAAATTAATTTATGCAAGTCAGCATCATTTCTGAGTATAAGTAGAAAAATAGAATTATAAAAAGTTGATTATGCTGTTCCTTAGGTATGCATAAATAATACATAATATGCATGGTTAAGTATAAACGTTACAAACCACATACACGTTTGTACCTGAATGTACATATGCATCTGTACCTGCATTTTTATATAAAGCATATCCTTCTTGTTCATTATCTACTTATAAGACAACTTATAACTTATATGTTTGATCTTTTACTTATTTCTAGGTAAAGGTCTATGTTTATTTTTTCTTTGTGAAACATTAAAACAAGATATGACATGTAGTCCTATATAGATCAATTATTACAATTACTTTTAGAAAACTGTTCTACTTCCAAACATAAATAGTGAGGTTTTGCTACTATAACTTTAAATCACACAATTCAAGGACTTCAATCAAGTAGGCTATAGGTACAATTGTTAAATATTGCCTTCATGCAGATAAGACAATCATGGTCATTATTTTCTTTATATTAGAAAACACTTGGTTTTATATTTAAAATAATGAAAACCATATAAGAACTTTTAACAGTGAGTTCTAAGCGATTACAGTCTAAGCTAACAATTATCTTATGAAATAAAAGAATAAATACAAACATGAAATAAGATACTTTTCCTAAACCTTTTTCTTTGAAGTCCAGATTCTAATTTTAGAATATAACCCTCAGGCTTTGTGTGGCTTGAAAACCAAGCCGACTCTGCAGGTGTCTCACATCTCCACTCTTCTGACAGCGCATGGTTTACTTCTTTCTCCCACACTGATGGGGAGACCCAGCCATGTTGCAGCAATTGAGCTACCAAAAACCTATCAGCTACTAGCCTGCTATTTTAGAAGTTTAAATTGTCAAGCAAATAATAAGTGTGTGTGTTTAATTATTTTTAAAAGCCCGAGAAAATACCTATTGAATTTTAACTATTTACAATAAGTCATCAAAAGTTTGCAAGTTCAGCAAGTGGGGAGGAATGAAAATATACTTTGTAATTTTTTTGGCTTATTTAGAATCAAGTATGGAATATCGAGGTATTTAAATCCCATTCTTTCTCGTATAATGGGGATTTAAAAGGAAGCAATGATTAATGAACTTCAAATACAGAATAAAAGTAATCTCTGGGGGAACAAATTCTTAGCTGAATGGGTAGCTCTACACAGCAGGGACATTTGAATACTTTGAGAGGAACTAAGAAATTAAGAAATGAACAACAGTGAATAGGATTTCTTGGCACCACTAGGAAGCCTTGGCTTAGACTCAATATTTAAAACCAACTAAATTGGTTTTGTTGCTCAACTCATGTTATTTTTTTCTTCCTAAACATCATCCAAAGTTTAGTTTTTTCTCTAGCCTTACTACAGAAATAAAGCATTTTATTAAAAGGACAAGGTGTCTAATTTAATGACATTTTTCTGCATGTAAATGCATTTGTATAACATTAGTATAGAATACCTAACCTTATGCTAGGAAATACATACACATGGGAAAATTAAACTCTAGTAGGGGGCTCTGGATAAGGATATGGAGTTGTATTTTTATTAAATGCTTAAACGTCAGTTCTCAAGTGTGCAAAAAAGCAAAATCACAGTACCATTCTCTGCTGAATTGGAAGAGGCTATGTCATACTCACATTAGTTCTCTGAGCACTAAGTTCTAAAGGAACTTAAGCACTAAGAAAATGTGAGTCACATTTTGTCTTAGAACTTTTCCAGGAAAATAGGTAGCTGGTAGGCATTATTAAATAATAAAATGAAAGAGGGGAAAACAAAGAAAATTCTTCCCTCATTTCAGAATTCAAAACAGTGTCAGAGGTATTAGGCGATTTATCTAAGTGGAATAAGAATATGAATCTTTTCATTGCTAGTGATGTTAAACTTCTAAAATTAATTATATCTGCTCTAAAGAACAAGTGAAGAAGAAACAAATGTGGCAAGGATTAACTAAGAATTTTTCATTCTTAAATGCTCTTATTCTGTTAAGAACAGTGTAATGCAGGTACAGAAAGGGACTAATATCTATTTTGTTTTAAGCACGCAGTAGGAACTTTGCAAGCATTTTAATATTTATTTCTCAATTTCAGATGAGAAACTGAGGCAAAGCTCTTACATAATTTCAACTATCTCTTCTTTGGTAAAGTCCAAATATGAAACTAATTATCAGCTTTCAAGGCTCAGGTTATTTCCACTATTTCATGATGTTAGGACTAGGACAGAATCTGCTGGAAATATTGTTTTCATTATGCTGAAACACACTTTCTCATCTAGAACACACAGGTTGAGTGTGAAGAGCCATCATTAAGCAACATACACAGGAAAAATTTATGTTTATGGGTTAAGAATTTTCTAATCCCCTTATCTTTAAGCTCTATTTTTATAAATTTGTCATCCCCAAATCATTTCTGATTTTATACTGAAATCTTAAGATATATTTTAATACAATAGCTACTTAATTTTCTGAGTTTGTATCATAATTTCTCATGGGGAAATTGCTGATTAGACTATAAATGGCAATAATCTGTTGTCACAAATATCATAAACAGGCATAGATTTTTGACTGTGTTTGTCTTCTATATCTCACTAGTTTTATACATTTTTCCCAAAGAACTTTTTGTAGTTTATGAACTTACTGATTTAAATCATTTGCAATTGTTATTAGAAATACATTTAGAAAGAAAGCCATTTTGGGGTCATCATTCTATGCTTATCAATACATGTGATAGAAACACATTACAGCTTAGAAGCGTCTATTAGTATGAGAATTACATATATTACTGTTTATTTTATCTAAGATTGTATGATTCCAAAGGAAATTACAAAAAGTAAATGGATTAAAAAGCTACATGAAATTTCTGCTTGATTTAAAATTAAAGTTGATCTTATATTTGATATTAAAATATCTCAGCAAATACTATTGTTTTCTTTTTCAGTTTTTTTAATTTCATGATTAACCAATGTAACAGAAGAAATAAATGCCCAAAGTAATACTATTAAGTGTATAAAACAATGGGGTAGCTACTTAAATTACCTACTGATGTTCTTGAATAAAATCGCAGAGGAATTAATGACCTATATGTGACCTCTGATGTATTTATTTTACACACGTGCTAATTAGGTTTTCTTAATTTTTAAGAGGCACTTGAGTCCACACACTAATTCTTGATTCACCCCTTTTCCCTGATCACCATAGGCCAGGATTTGAAGTATGATATAATTTTAATTACAAAGATTTATCATTATGACATGCAATTTCTAAGTACATAAGATGACAACGTAATGCATGGATGTGAAGTTCAGCCACAGATTCACTATGTGAACAATGATATTAATGACAAGATACTTCCTGTCTCAATTTCATTTTCTCCCTACACTGCATAAAAAATGTACAGTATCTGTAGGTGTACGATTTACTTCATTTTCATTCCTGTTTTGCTCTGTGAAACATAATAAACACTTATCTTTGAATGGGACTAAAAAGCCTCTTCAAATTTGACAGTATTTTATAGAAATCTGGTGACAGGGGATTATAACTGGGTCATACATTAATTTATAAAGTTTCACACACTTTAATGATAATTTTCTTCCAATCAGTGAATGAGAATGCATATGTATTCACATAAAACAGGCATATATTTTTAAAATATTTTTTAACTCTTACTTCCCTCAGTCTAGTATTTGAATGAAATCATATTTTTAGAATAACATAGTTGAAAAGCATGAGACTAAGATGAAGGTAGAAAATGCCTAGACTCATGTGAATTACCCTCTCTGGGACTCAGTTTCAGATGAGAATGACTAGACAATCCCTAAATTCTTTCATGATTTCTCCTTCTCCTTCTATGATTCCCTCCAACTTTGCTTTTGTTTTTTTAGAAGAACAGATTAAAAGAATTTTATTGTTTTAATGTCAAAGTTGTATTATATTTAAATGTGAGACCAAAGTACATTATAATGAAATATGTTTGTCTTTAGAACTTCTAAAAAATCTCTGAAATTAGTTTCTAAACCTAAAGAAATTATTTAACAAATATTGAAGTCTCTTTTATCTTCTTATCAAAGATAAACCCCAAAATATTTCTATTCTTCCCAAACAGTTTTGACTCTAGTAATACTTAAAATTAGAAGAGATATTTCAAAAAATTCTTCTGTATAGATATATACAAACAAATGCATGTTTGAATAATGAGCAGGCAAGCCCACTCATTAATTTTCTAGCTACATAAGAAAAGTAGTCATAAAGGTTTTATTTCAACTATAGAGTATAGATCAACTTAGCCTGATCAACTTAGTTGTCAAAGAAGAGATGAAGGTAGTTAGCACGCTGATTCTTATTTAAAAAATGGAAAAAGTAAACTGGCTATTTCTATCAGTAATGTAAGAATTAAACTAATTATAGAATCATCTTTTCTACTATTTCCTTTTAATGTTATAAAATATGATTTTTGAGTAATTAATAATTAGACTAATCTCATAGACCAGAGACCATTTCACATCTACTATTTTTCTCATATTGGTCTTCTCTTCCACTTATCCACAAAAAAATTTAAAAATGAAAATTAAAGGAATAAGATCTATAGAACATATTTTTCAGGCAATAAATATCCTAAATATCATTGCTTATCTATTCCTGTGCATTCTAGCACTAATAAAGGAAAGGCTAGGATGTCAATGTCTCGTTAGGGCATTTTAATTTACTCTATTATTGTACTCTATTATTCTAGTTCCCAATACCTATAGGTACAAGCCCAAATAGCCTGATTTAACACTCTTTAATATCATAAGAAGTAATTTAATCTTATGTAATCTGCATCTCTTCAACAATAATTTAAATTCTCAGTTACAGTATCTATCCTAAGTCTCATTAAGATTTTAAAAAAAACATTGAAGAGAGAACACCTGGACTGTACTAATAATTTCATGCATCCTTGATTCATACACACATAGCAGAGGATGATAAAAGTTCAGTGACATGTGGCTCTGTTCCTTGTCAGGTTCTATAGCATGGTGATGAAGGAAAATTTAGAATTCCACTGCCCAGTTACACATCTAAACCCCATAAATTATTGTGTAGTTTGTGGTATTTTACTTAATATTTTAAATCTGTATTTTTAATTGTAAGGATGAAGAGGGTTAACGTTTGTAGACCAATTATACATACAAATGTTAATTTTGAATGTTATTAATAACAATTATATATGCACAGTTGTCAATACATACATAAATGTAGCCTCTATTGTGTCATACAGATACTTTGCTTCTAGGTACATTATGCTAATAATGGCGAATGAAATTTGAGGCACCATTAAAACCATAATCTTTATTTTGTCAATAATTGCTAGAATATGCTGAGATTATAGTTTTAAAATCTAAGTAAAATTTGAATTCCATTATTTCACACAGATTGAAATTGCCCTTTTTTCATACGTCTTTTTCAGCAATGCTAAATAACAAAATCAAAGCTTAAATCTTTAATTGGCATCATATAGCAAATAAATATGAGATCATTAAATGGTCTTAGAAAGGAGCAAGCATTATGACTCTCTTATTTTTCTGTATTTTTTCCTGAAAATAGTCTTCAAAATTGCTGTGGGTATTATGATGCACTAACCAAAACAATATGACTTGCCTTGCCATGAAACTATATCCAAAAGATATAAAATATATTATACAGATGGGTCATAAGTTATTAAGTGCATAGTAACAGGGAAATGCTTGAGTAACAAAGTGTTGTTTTGAATGTTCAGAGAGCCTGGCAAAAAAGAAAGATGCTTTTTTCATGCCTATTAATATCCTGTAACAATCCATTGATCCAGCTCTTATGTATTACTAAGAGACCAAAGTTTCAGAGAATTTCCTAGAATAAGAGATATTTTTCTACATTTTACCATATTTTCATCTCTTTTATTATGGAGTCAATAAATCAGCTAAATCACAGGGGAAAATCATTAAAATTTCTTGACTGGCAACATTTATGATAGCAAAACGTATTGGGTCATGCCAATTATCATTTGTCTATTTCTTCAAATACAGAGATAAATGGAAAATTCCATTCATCATTTAAGAAACATTGGTCATTTCTATCGCAACCTGTTTCAGGATTACAATGGCAGCTAATATGATTCTAGAAAATATAATAAGAGGTTTGTTGAGTGCCTATTTTCTTTATAGATTTTTATATTGTATCAATTTTAAAACATGTTTTTCATATTATCTTTAAAATACTGATTAATCTTACAAACTTTTACATTCATATTGGGCTTTAACCTTTTCTAATTTTAAAGTGGCTCAAAAATTTATTTCTTACACTGATGGTGACTAGATTTTTCAAAATAATTTATCTGTTGAAATAAGAATTATAATCTCCTTATTTCTTTCAATAAAGCTATTTAAGAAATAGACTTGGGAACCTCTTTCTGACTAGAGGGTTTATACTGTAGAAACTGAAGATAAAAGCAAAAATTCCACATTGAAAGAGTCATATTTCTGACCAAGGATACACTCTAGTCGTAACAGTAGTAGCTTTAAGCACATTGAGAAGAAATGTGTGCCATGCGGAGTCCTGCCAGTATACAATACGGCTAGATCCTAAATTATAAATGATGCATATTATTCTTTACAATTTGATGATATAAGCCTAACACACCTACAATATTATAAGAATAGATTGTTTATATTGTGTATTTTTAAATCAAAAGCATACTTCTCAAATAATAAACATTTATTCAGAAACCATACTTAAAACAACATATGTAATTCTTTCTTTATATATGTACATACTGGGGATCGAACTCAGGACCTTGCGCTTGTGAGGCAGGTGGTGGCACCACTGAGCTAAATCCTCGGCCCACAACATATGTAATTCTTAAACCAACTTTTGTAACCATCTTACAATTGAGAATTCTCATTATTCTCATATGAAGATAAGACAATTGAGGCTTAGAAAGCTGGCTACCTGCCCTAGAATAGGAATTGGTCAAGGGAGGCTAGATCTAGAAATATGCTCTGATTCTCCTTGTTGTTCTGCCCATATTCTCCTATAGCACAGGGTTTGGTAAAAGATGCAGTCCTTTTAGTACTAACCTGTCTTATAATATTGCCTTAGCAATATAAGGCTATTTACATTTAAATTAAATAAAATAACAATAAAATGTTCTTTTCCTCCATCACGCTAGTCTCATTTCACTAGCTATATTTGGCTCCTGGCTACTATATTGTGAAACACAAAGTGAATATTTCCATCAATACAGAAAATTCTATTAGTTATGGTATCGAAAGCAAAATGATGAAATAGTTCCTAATCTCGTAGACATTATTGATTATAAAAATACTACTAATAATAATTGGAGAAGATACTTTCCCAATGTTTTTATATTAAAATTGAAGGGTAAATATTGGTCAGAGATATAATATTTACCAAGAGAAGATAAGTATGCAGAGATAATCTAGAATAGTTCATATCTCAGCACGTCTTAAATATACAACAAAACAAAGTTAATAAATATTTGAAATGACATCACTTTTCAAAAGCATCTTGAACCTTTACCAGTAAAATTGAGTCAACTAATAAATGCTTGTGAGTGATGTCTAGCAGTTTATTAAGCTTGACTTTTAAAAAGCCATAGTTGAAAGGCAATGGCAGAGAAATGAGTTCATAGACCTGTTACTTTTAAATAAAATGTAGCACTTGCAATATGGTCATTTAGTGTGTTTGCTTATATTTCATTATCACCATGTATAGTATATTTATGTATTGCACACATGTCAAAATGAAAAACATCTTTCTAAAATACAACCTCAAAACTTTTGCTTAAGGTTGGATTGTTTACATTTACAACTGATTTCAAATTTAACTCTATAAAGTCTTGCTTGGAGAAATTGTCTTTAACATTTCCGGAGAATAGCGCAATACATAGAGACAGGAAGCAGGTTTAGATTTTAGCACAAGATACACCTTACTAGCCACAAGACCTTAGCCCAGGTTTCCTTAGATGTAAAATTCAAATAAAGATATATACCAGGTCGACATTTCAGGGCTGTGCATGAAAGAAAGACAAGGAAATTGAAAGCTTGTGTAAAAAGTAAGATTCCATAATAATATGATATATTTATCATGCTTTTGGTAAAAGGAAGAGAACAAGAAATAATCTTATTTTGGAACTCTGAGTAACTGAGGAATTAGGGCCTGCCATGCATGGGGACTGTTTCCTCTAACTAAACTGGAACATGTATTTAGGGGGTTTTCTGTTTTATTGGGGGTTGTTTGTTTGTTTTTTAGTTGCAAAAGAGGCCTGTGAAAATATTCAAGCACTCTTCATTCTCTCTACAATACAGATTCAGGTAACTGCTAAATATTATTCTTGCAGTTTCCAGTCTTCTGCCAAAAAATCAGAAAATACAATATTGCAGAGATTGTGGCCTCAGCACTGTTATTCTTCCCTCAATGACTGGAAATACATGTATAGAATAATCTGTCAGTTCTTTGAAGTTCAGTGTCATCAACTTAGGAAAACCTACTGTCCTAGGGTAAAGATGGGGACACACAAGTATTCTGATCTATCACTGATTTTGTCTGAGAGAAATTAAAAAGCCACAGTGATAACTAATTATTTTCTTATGCTGCATTTGGAACCCTGAGCATCAGTTTCTCCTCATTTTCTAAACATAAGTTTACAAGAATATTTTCGTCATAAATAAATTCAATAAATTTTTTCACCTAAAAAGTTTTCTTTCTTAGGGAAGGGAACGTTTGCATCTTACTATGTCTTAGTAACAAGAAAGAATAATCATAGAAGTTAAGATCTCAAGTGGGAAATTGTCATAAGTGATATACCCAGAATGCTAGGTTTCCCTCAGTTTTTCTAAAGCATACTATGGAGATTAAATGGAAGGTCCTTCAGAGAATGGGGCCTCTTCAGGATCTATGAATGGGACATAGGTCAAGGGGGTTGTCTTTTGTGGCCTGACTAGATCATCTTACCAGTCACAACTGAGAATATGTTAGCTTGAGAAGAGATAATTCTATTCTCTGGAAAACCCATCCTATCAACCTCCAGCCCAAGGTTTATTTCTTCAGGAACAATCTTTTCTCTAATTCTTGGTACAACAGGAGAAAAAATTATTTTTTCCGCTCCCCTTAGTTCCATGAATTCCTTTAGCAGTTTTCTACACCTGGAAAATAAGTCTCAGAAAAGTTTAGTGCAATGGCTATTACAACTCTTTGATCACAATTATAACATTTTCTCTTTTCAAGTATATGTTTCTGTTCAATCTACAAGTAAAAATATATCATTATGATTTTCCTTATTTGAATAAATATATACTGTGTGACATGACAAACAATATACCTTTATAAAACATTGATTTGGGTATTATTTCTAGAAATTGTGGGCCCAGTCTAAATATTGACTCCCTCATAAGAATGTACTGTACATCTTAGGGACTCTGTCTGATTTCTGTGATGTACTCTGTAGCTTAGTTTTAATCTAATCATTTTCTCCAGTGGCCTACTCAAATGCTTGGAGGATTCTTGGAATTTCTTTTTTCCTTTCTGTCAAATAATACAATATGCTGAGTAGTTCTAACATAAATATTAGTGGTACATTTATCAGGCCTTCTGTTTAACAACAATTCCTGAACTAGCCTGGTTGAACCCACTCATACTTTATGAAGACCTTTCACAGAGAACTTGAAGAATGTTTAGAAACTTGAGTGTCAAAAAAAGAACTCAGAATGAATATGTCTCTTGCCTAGGTCAAGACAAATGTCAGGGCCAATAAAGAGAGAAACACAATGATGGAGATTTGAAATGAAGGGATGGGGCAACAGGAGCTTGACAGGAGAGACGTGCTGTAAGGGAGTAAAGACAGTACTCTTCCTGAGAGTACACAAAGACAAGCCTCAGGCTTCTCACTGCCAAAAAAAAGATCTTACACATAAAGTAGCTTCAAAACAGCAGCAGAAGAGACACGAAAACTTGGAGCATATTTTTGTGTAAACAAATCACATCCAAAGCTCCAATGAAGCAACAGGAATCCATTTGCATATCCAGAGGCAGGCACAATAGTTTTGTCAGTGTCGTGACACAAAGGAGAGCTAAAATCCAAACAGAATCAGAGAAAGAAAACTAAGGTTTCCCAAATATCACCTGTGTGAAAGGTGCTGTATTTGACAGTTCTCCACTTTATTATTTTTTTATGGTTGTAACAACACAGACAAATTTTTTTTGCACAATTTTCAAGATAAAGACTGTATGTGGTAGATCATCTAAAAAGAGATTGTCTGATTTCACATACATGTTCTTTCACATTCATAGAGTCAAGTTCTCTGTCTACTTTGATATTAGTGGTTTTGTTTTGTCTTGTTTTGGGTTTTTTTTTGGGGGGGGTGAGTCTTGCTATGTAGTTCAGGCTGACTTCAAACTTGTGATCCTCCTGCTTCAGTCTTTCAAGTGCTAGGATTACTACTGTGCACCACAAGCCCTGACGTGATATTAGGTAGTCTATGTGATCATTAGTGAATAATGTCAAGGAGGGTGGAGGAGCTTAAATGATAAAAGGTACTGCATTATTTTGATATAGTATTTTAATTGATCACAGCTGGATATTTAAAAGCAGACATAAAGTTTTATGTTTAGATGTCCTAGCTTTCAAATTTTATATCATTTAAATGCTGTATTTCTTAAACATGTTATTTTTAGTTTATACCAGAATCTAGGAAACTTAATATATGCTTTAAGCTATTATTGAAGAATCCCCAAGATAACATTATTATTTCCTTCTTGTTTAAAATTTTTTGTCATCTAAGTAATGATTTGAGATGAACCAGTATAGAATTAGCCAATTATAATTACACTGTCCATCAAATATTAAGTAAAAGCAATAAGGTATGAATGTATTAATTTGAAAATATATTTAGCTAATATTCTAAAGATACAAATTATATTTTTGTATTATCCTAAGTTTTTCCTACTCAAAATAGATATTCTCACAATTTATAAAGGAAAATTTAAAATATTTAAGGTGATATTTGGTACAATAAATATACCTATACATGTACAAAATTAGGACCTACATTATTGCACCTACCCGTAATAAACGGGATATGAATAAATACCGTAGATTCCAGTTAGATATTGCTTAGATTCTTTCATATCTAAAATATAATGTATGGATGAAATTATTTAATATTACTCACCATTAGTAACAGATAAGGTGATTTTATAAATTATAGAAGAGAGAGAAATAATAGTGTTTTATGTCCTGTGGAGTGAAATTCCTTTAAGAATTGGCCATACCAATGACTAAATACATACAAATATATGGACTAGAAGTTGCAAATTTAATACCCAATCCTGTTTTGAATTTTGAACAGAAATATAATTGGTTAAGGAAGAGCTAATAAAATAATCAGCCAGACTTCATCACCAGGAGTGATCATATGCAAGAGACCTCAACAAAGACATGATGCATTCCTCTCCGGCCACCTATGCCCTCTTTTGATGCAACAGTAACAATCCCAGCAACCTCTAGATGGCCATGATTATGTTCCTAAAGGGAAAACTAATAAAACTACATCTCTCCTCTTGCCAGAAAGGAATGACACCGTTGTAATGGATAGCTCGAAGCTGCTGAGACAAGTTCCCCATTCCTGGGTAGACTGGTGGCCTATTTTCAGTCTACCAACTCTTCTCCATCCTTTGTCACTCCACCCATCATGGACCAGGGAGATGTGAGCAGAGGAAGTAAAAGGGTTTTCTGTTTAACCAGAGATGTTTAAGTATTTTTCTTGTCTTTGGACATAAACAAAATAAACTGATGTCTTTAGTTCATGGATGAGATTGACGTGAACTATGAACTGAACTAAGAAGGCCACTGAACTAAGAAGGTCATGGATCAACTTTTGGTGAGCACCAGCATAACTAATAAAACCCCTCAAGCAACAAGTCTACAGAGCATCCAACCACTAACTACTGAATAGGGCAGTCCTCATGTTCATTGTGCATCTGTTTTACATGAAGATAGAGCTTGCAAGAAGAAACTGTGCTGTTCTAAAGGCATTCTGTTCTAATGTCAACACAGCAAAAAAAAATTTCTAGAGAACTACCAATTTAAACAATAATATACACAAAATACTTAACTCTAAATTTCAAACTTCCTCATTTCAACACTACACACTTCTCATCCCCAATACCACTCCTTGCAAGTGAACTTAACAGAGAATGTAAAAATAAAATTTTTCTTAAGAAGAAAATTCTCCAAGGATTATTACTGTCCTTATATTGATTTATCATATCCAAAGTTGGTATTGGGGCCTGCCCAGAGAGGAACTGCTCTGGCACTGGGTTCCCTCCTGAGGCCCACCATTCCATCTGTGAGTGTGAGCAGATCCCTGGGATCAACTGTGTGGCCCAGACCAGGGCGGCTGCAGGAGAATCCCAGCTGGGGGTCCGTCCCAACACCAGAGGCTCCTGCACATCCCCCAGGCCAGGAGCAGGCCCAGAGAGGAGCTTCAGGGCACAAGGGCTCCCTCTGGAGGCCTGCCACGCCATCCCTAAGTGCAGGCAGATCCCAGGGAGGAGCTGTGTGGCCCACACCTGTGAAGCTCCAGGCAGATCCCACTCAGAACTCCATCCCAACCTCAGAGGCTCAGGCACACCTGCCCAAAGCCAAAGGCCCACCCAGAAAAGGGCTCCATGAGCACATGGGCTTTACCCAGAGGCTTGCCAGACCATCGGCCACTGCCAGGGTTCCACCTGGAGAAGAGCTGTACAGGCACACAAGCAATACCCAGAGGATCACCCCCATACCATTGATAAGCGCAAGCCAAAGCCTGTGCAGACAACATAAACAGGGGTGCACAGCCCCCAAGCCAAGGCCCTCACAGACAATAGCTACATGGGGGCCACAGAAAGAGGCACAATTAGATACCATCCCATGTGTGCTTAGGACTCAGCCAGAAGCCTGCCCAGACAACAGGTCATCTCAGGGATCTAGAAGGCAACCACTCTGAACCAAGGAATTGGTGTACTGGTGAGCAGCAGAGTAAAGGCTGCTCACTGGCTTGCCGAGAATTCAAGAACACTAGGTGAGCAAAAAGTGGCCTCAACAAATACACAGCAGGCTGCATCTATTGAAATGAACAGACATGTAAATAAGTCCCCAAACCAGACATCTAGATCACCTAAGGGAACCCCAAAGGGCAACGAGATGAAACAATCTGATACTCAACAGCCTGGACTCCCTGAACTGGCAATGAAAGGGGACCTGGTAAAAATGAAATCAGAAATGATTTCTCAGATAACATGAGAGATTGTGCCCATAGTACAAGATGTGATTAATGAATCTAGAGTGGACACCAATAAAAAAAAAAAGAGGAGCCAAGGAATATGATGGAATCCCAATATAGGAAGCAAATAGAATACATAGAACAGATGCAAGCAGATTTCCAGGAGATTAAAAACTCCATTGAAAGTTTACACAGCAGAATGAGCCAATGTGAGGAAAGAATTTTAGATATAGAAGATACAATTGCAGTTAGTGACCAGGAAAAGGAAAATTTCTTAAAAATACTAAGGGACCACAAGAAATCAATCCAGCAGCTGCTAGATGATGCAAAGAAGAATAACATCATAGTGATTGGAGTCAAGGAAGAAACAGGAGAGAGTGCAGATGACATTAAAAAAATGTTCACAGAAGCAATGGCAGAAAACTTCCCAAATAGGGGAAAAAAACATGACATTAAGATAAGTGAGGCATATAGGACGTCAACTAGCTGTGATCAAAAAAAAAATCTACACGTAGGCATATAATAATTAAGATTCCATAAACCCAACAAAAGAACAAAATTTTACAAGCAGTTAGAGAAAAGAAACAAATCACATACAATGGAAAGCCCATCAGAATCACAGCAGACTTTTCACCACAAACACACAAGGCAAGAAGAGCATGGAGTGACATACTTCAAGACCTAAAGGAAAACAACCTCCAACCCAGATTGTTTACCCTGCAAAACTATCTTTCAAAATTGATGGAGAAATAAGTTACTTTTATGACAAAGAACACACTAGGAACTTCACAAATATCAAGCCAGCACTCCAAAAAATTTTAGACAACATCCTAGGAAAAGACAATGAGGATCACCTCCCCAGGAAGCCCAGCAGAATGAATCCACCAGGTGCAATAAGGAATGAAATGCAAAGGAGGAGAATCCAACAAAAAGAAAAAATCATGACAAGGATAAGTCAATACATATCAATTATAACCATCAATGTTAATGATCTCAATTTACCAATCAAAAGAAACAGATTGGAAGAATGGGCCAAGAAGCAAAATCCAATAATACACTGCATACACAAAACACAGTTAATTCAAAATGAAACTCATAGACTAAAAATTAAAGAATGGAAAACAATACTCCATGCAACAGGAACCTGAAAAAAAGCAGGAGTAGCTATCCTCTTTGCAGATCAAGTGGAATTCAAACCAACACTGATTAAGAGAGACAAAGAAGGACACTACATCCTTGTAAAGGGAACAATCCAAGAGGAAGAGATAACAATCATTAATATATATGCACCAAACACTACTGTGCCCAACCATATAAAACAAATACTAACAGACACGAAAAATCATATAAGCACTAATACAATAGTAGTGAGGGACCTCAATAACCCACTGTCACAAATAGATAGATCAACCAGACAAAAAATAAACAACAAAATACTGGAACTCAATCAAACTCTTGAACAAATGAACTTAACAGATGTTTACAGAGTGTTCCACCCCACGAACTCAGAGTAAACATTCTTTTCAGCTGCACATGGGTCATATTGTAAAAGAGACCACATACTTGCTCCTAGAACATGTTTAAGTAAGTGCAAAGGAAATGAAGTTATCCCCTGTATATTGTCAGACCATAGGGTGATGAAATTGGAGATCATTAGCAAAAGAAACAGGAAGAATTTCATAAACACATGGAAACTGCACAACACACTTCTTAAAAACCAATGGGTCACAGAGGAAATTTAAGAAGATATCTGACATTTCCTGCAACTAAATGATAATGCTAATACAACATATCAGAATCCATGAGACACAATGAAAGCAGACATATGAGGGAAATTCATAGCAGTGAACACTCACATTAGGAAAACAGAGCAAGCTCAATTACACAACTTGGTACTGAACCTCAAGCTTCTAGACAAAGAAGAGCAGGCAAACCCAAAGCCCATAGAAGGGAGGAAATTATAAAGATCAGAGGAGAAATCAATTCAATGGAGACCAAGAGAACAATACTTAAAATCAATGAAATCAAGAGTTGGTTCTTTGAAAGAATAAACAAAATTGACAACCCCTTAGTCAACTTTATCAGAAAAAGGAAAGAAAAGGCCCAAATCCGTGCAATTAGGAATGAAAAGGAAAAAATTACAATGGGACCAGCAGAAATCCAGAGTATCATCAATACCTACTTCAAGAACCTATATGCCAATAAGATGGAAAACACAGAAGAAATGGATTCCTAGATACATGTGAATTACCAAAGTTGAATGAAGAAGACCTAAAAATTCTAAACGACCCAATATCAATCAATGAAATTGAAAACTTATGAACTAAGAAAAGCCTGGGTCCTGATGGCTTCACGGCTGTATTTTACAAGGCATTGAGAGAGGAATTATGCCCACTACTGTTTAAACTCTTCAATGAAATTGAAAGGGAAGCAATACTCCCAAATTCATTTCTGGAAGCAAGCATCACCTTGATCCCCAAAGCAGAGAAAGACCCAACTGAAAAAGAGAACTATAGGCCAATTTCACTAATGAACATAGATGCAAAAATGCTTAATAAGATACTGGCAAATAGAATTAAGAACATCATCAAGGAGATCATACACTCTGACCAAGTGGGATTCATCCCAGGGATGCAGGGATGGTTCAACATATGCAAATAAATAAATGTAATACACCATATCAATAGAGCCAAGGACAAAAACCATATGATCATTTCAATACATGCAGAAAAGGCATTTGAAAAAATCCAACATGCATTTATGATAAAAACCTGACAAAAAATTGGAATAGATGGATTCTTCCTCAATCTGATAAAAGCCATCCATGAAAAATAAACGCCTAATATCATACTAAGTGGTCAAAAACTAAAATTCTTCACACTAAAAACAGGAACAAGACAAGGATGTCCACTAACACCAGTCTTGTTCAATATAGTTTTGGAAACATTAGCCATGGCAATTAGATGAGAGAAAGAAATAAAAGGAATAAAGATAGGAAATGAAGAAGTCAAATTGTCATTATTTGCAGATGACATGATATTCTATATAGAAGACCCTAAGAACTCCACCAAAAGTCTTCTAGACTTAATAACCAAATTCAAGTAGCTGGATACAAGATCAACACACAAAAATCAATAGCTTTCCTGTACATGAAAAACAGACTCAATGAGAGAGAAATAGGGTGATCAATTCCTTTCACAGTAGCATCCAAAACATTGAAATGCCTAGGAATCAACCTAACAAAAGAAATCAAAGACCTCTTCTCTGAAAACTATAGCACACAGAAAAAAGTGATTGAAGAGTTTATCAGAAAATGGAAAGACATCCCTTGCTCCTGGGTAGGAAAAATCAACATAGTGAAAATAGCCATACTTCCAAAACTGCTATATAGATTCCATGCAATCCCAATTGAGATCCCAGCAGCATACTTCACAGATTTGGAGAAAATAAACCAAAAATTCATTTGGAACAAGAAGAGACCTAGAATAGCAAAAGCAATTGTAGGCAACAGAGACATGGCTGGGGGTATCACAACCCCCAACTTGAAACTATACTACAAAGCTACTGTGATAAAACAGCATGGTACTGGCAAAGAAACAGACCTAAGGACCAGTGGAACAGATTAGAAGATGCAGAAACAACTTCAGACACACTCAGCCACCTCATCTTCAACAAAGGAGCCAAACACCCTCACTGGAGCAAAGATAGCCTCTTTAATAAATAGTGCTGAGTAAATTGGGTTTCAAGTAGCCAAAGACTAAAACTAGACCTATATCTCTTGCCATGCACTAAACTAAAATCGAAATGGATTAAGGATGTAAATATTAAAATAGAAACATTAAACTGGCTGGAAGAGAAGTTAGGTAGAACTCTTGAACACACTGGTGTAGGAAAAGATTTTATGAACAAAACTTCAGTTGCCCGTGAACTAGCACAAACAATCAACAAGTGGGGTCTCTTCTTACTGAAAAGCTTGTACACAGCCAGAGAAATCACCAACAGTGTGAAGAGACAACCCACAATGTGGGAAAATTTTTCACCTGCTGTCCCTCAGACAAATGTGTACTAATATCTATAAAGAACTTTAAAAATTCAGACCGCCCAAATTTAAAGACCCAATCCAAAAATGGGCATCTGAAATGAACAGATATTTCTCACACAAAGAAGTAGAAATAGCAAATAAACATATGAAAAAATGTTCAACATCACTGGTCATTGGAGAGATGCAAATGAAAAGTACACTGAGATTCCACCTCACCTCAGAAAGAATGGCTGCTATCATGAAATCCACCAATAGCAAATGCTGGCAGGATGTGGGGAAAGAGGAACCCTGCACCACTGCTGATGGGAGTGTAGAATGGTGCAACCACTGTTGAATTTAGTATGGAGATATCTCAAAGAACTAGGATTGGATCCCATTTGACCCAGCTATTCCCCTGCTGGGTATTGTCCCCAAAGAATTAAAAGAATCATACCACAGTGATATACGTGCACCCATCTTCATAGCAGCACTATTTATGATAGGTCAAACTTGGAAACAACCCAATTGCCCATCAACTGGAGACTAGATAAAGAAAATGTGGGGTATTTTTTAATAAAATGCACTATTACTCAGCCATAAAGAATGAGAAACGAGACATTTATAGCTAAATGGATGCACATTGAGGCCATACTCGTAAGTAAAATAAATAGGACACACATGTGTAAATACCGAATAGTTTCTCTAGTGTGAGAAACTGAAAGTGTAAATAAGGACTAAAAGGTATAATAGATAATGTGAAATAGGAAGAAAAGGTGCAAAGGGGAAGGGCAAATGTGAGGAGTAGGGGAAAAGAAAGAAGCGAATGGAATTAATATGAAGGAAAAAAAAGGAAACAAAGTCTTTGTAAATAGGGAGGGGTGGAGGCATTCAAGGGAGGGCAGGGGAACAGGGAAAAAATAAGAACCAAGATGCATTATGTAAAGACGCAAATTTCCAATGATGAATGTCATTATATTGCATATCTTAAATGTACCGATATATTTAATAAAAAATTTTTAAAAGTTGGTATTGGGCAAAATGGTGATGCAGAGTGTGTCTTTCAGTCTTTTCCTCATCTCAAAGACATTTTATACACACATTTCCACCCAGACTCCCTCTGTTTATTTTTATTCTGACTGCAACCTATAGTATATTTCTTATCACTTAAAAACTGATCTATTCCTGCACTATCCTTCTCCTCTCTCTACAAGATGATAAATGAATGAAAATTATTTGTGTCAACGAAGTATGTGGAGGTTAACTAGACAGTGTGCTATCATTTCTTGGTAAAACACCTTTAATTAATGAGAATATAGTGTTTCTCAGACATAGTAATCAGAATCACTGCGGGATAATTAAACACACTTTGCTGTGTTCGATCCCTCAAGTTTCTGACTCCACAGGTCTCAGATGAGGCCCAACAATTTGTGTTACTTTATCAATGTTGCCAGTCCTTTAAGAACTGAGTGAAAAATGATACACCGTGTTAGGTTGCTGTACTGAGATATTTGACTAATAAGCAGGTTTTCTATTTAGCATATAATTAGGACCAGCTGCGTGGCCCTACACTTGGAACACAATTTTTTTAAATTATGAGCTTACTGTATGTAACACATAAACAAGCAACTTACAGTAAACATCCTTCCAAAGCACAAAACTATACTCATCTGAAGCCAATTTCAATGTATATTTGTGCTTTTAACTAGACCATCTAGAATATTTAGATTTTTAAGATATTATATTGAACAAATGTTTCTTAAAATCCCTTTTCATATAAACAGGTGTCTCATGTCCTTCTTCATGTACTCTTGCATACAAATACTTTCATGTTTGCTATGTAACTTATAATGCTCAAAATTGAAGTTAGTATCATATTACCTAAAATTCTATGATACTAGACTCCCTCTTACAGAACAATTTTGGCATATAATTGTCAAATATCTAATAAGTAAAGCTTTTGAAACTTTTCCAAATTATTATAGTTTTCCACTGTATATTTTATTGGATAGTTCTTTAATTCATGTTCAAAACAGAAATTAATAATAAATCAAATAAATACAGATTTTTTCTATGCAACAAACTTACAATCATTAATTATCCGTCTGTACAATGCCACCAGAAAATATTATCAGGGTTTCTGACAAAGAATAGAATAACATTTTTGATATAGTTGTGTTATATTTTGGTAAGACAATAGTTAAACAACAGTTATAATCATAAGTAATACCTGGTGTGAATTCACTCAATAGTTAAGGTATGTTTAAAGCTAGCATAATTTTTTGATTCATTAGGTTAATTGGAGCATTTTAGGTATACATCATGTTCGCATTCATTATTGGGAATTTGTACCTGTACATGGTATATCTTAGTTCTTATTTTTTCCCATTCAATTTCCCTCCCCTTCCATCTATCCACCCCTCCCTATTTACAAAGATTTTGTTTCCATTTTTTTCTTTCTCTTTTTTCCTTTCCCCCACCCTCTTCCCTAATTCTCCTTCACCTTTGAACTTTTTCATCCTATTTCACAAAGCTAGCACAATTTTTGATTAAATAACCCTTGTTAATATTTTAGTAGTACGGATTTAGGTGTGGAAATATATATATATTATATATTATATATATATAATATATATATGTGACAACTCTTTAAAGGCTATTTTAATATATGGAAAATTGTTAAAATAGCACATTTTATAGAATAATAATGGGATTGGTATATTATAAAATATTCAGAGAAAAGTGCCCATTTTTTTAATCAGAGAAAAAGCATGAAAAAACCACAATGCTTCCTAGGCAAGTTTTTACTGGATTATATTATTTTTAGATTCCTAATTTCAATCATTCAATTCTTTTCCACCATTTCATTTCCAAAATTCTTCCTTCTATCATTATTTATTTGTAAGTAGTAATTTAGTTTTTAAAAATCTGCAATAGAAAAACTATCATTGAAAGAAAGAAAATAACATGTTTGTGAAGGAATCTATAAATTCTGAACAATTTGCATTTACCATTATTTCATCAATTTTGCAGCAATCATGTCCTAAATAAACAACATAATCAGTATTCCTTTCTTCACCCAAAATATCCCTATTTTATCTCACATGACAGACTATGAAGCTATTTCCAGTTTTAAACTATATATTTTATATTCATTATTAATGTAGAAGAACAAGCAATTTCAATAACTTGACAATTTTGTTAACCTGCTCTTATATTTAATATTTCAATAAGGCAATACTTCTAACATGTCTAATTTTCATCATCACGAAACATTATCATGGAATAAACTAAAAATAATATAAAGTCACGACATATTTGGATGCAAAATACATAGATCATTTTAGTTTAGGTTAAATAATAATACTCCTTGTTCCCATAGGGTACATGGTAAAATTCATGATAAGAAGCTTTATGCCAAAAAATATTCCATCAGATCCTTTATGAAGTATGAACTATATGAACTTATATGACATCAATTCCATTATAATTTTAGGCTTCTAGCATTATGTATCTTCAACCTTAAGAGAAAAAATAACTGTTGATATTGAAGCATTTCAAGAAACAATTACTTGTGACATTTAGTCAGCTAGTGAAAAAAAGAAATTAGATAAATTAGATATGTTTTCCAAATATAAGTGCAAAAAACCTGAAGATTTAGTGAATTAGATATAAAGTCTTAAGTATTAGTAAGCTCTCACAAGAGTGAGAGCTGTGATGTTATTGCAGAGATTTGGTGATATGGTCCACTGTTCACCTGAGACCACCAAACAGAATTCTTAAACCTGCTTCATATCTTAGTTTTCAGTCACTGAACAGTTCCTTAGAGTGTACTTCTGTTCAGCTGAGATACTGTATTATGGTATCTTTCAAACTGCACTTACAAAATCTGTGAATAAAAACACAGGCAGCATTTCCCAAAAAATAAATAAATAGCAGATATTTAAATGCTTTGGAGTATTCCCCATTATACACATTCCACAGTAACCACACATAATGTGTCTGCATATTATCTTCATAGGAAACGTATATTTGCTATTTTTGAAACATTTCTTACCTGTCAAGTTCTTTAATCCAAGTTCCTGAAGTCCGAAGTTTCCATCTTTCCTGTAGTTTAGAAATATTGCCAAAGCATATCTATCTTCATAAAGTTTTGTCCCACGAATAATCCGTAAATTCTCCAAAGGCAGGTAACGAAACTGGTTAAGAGCCACTAATACATAGCCGGTGACTTCTCGGATAGACTGAAAAGACACAAACAATTGTCTGTGTTAAAAAAACATTACATCAATTTGTCAGTATGTGCATGTAGTCATTTAAATTAAATGAATTATTTAACTCTAATTTCCAGTTTTTAATTTAATGCACTAATTCACACATCATATTCTTATTCCACACCATATTCATATTCACATTTGGTTATTATACATGATCACAAAGTGGGAGATCTCTTTTGAAGTGCAAGTTTTAATCCTTTTAAAAAGCCAAGGATGTGAGAAAAACAAAACAATGGATTTGTTGTGTGAGACATATCTCATACCTGAGATTGGAATGCAGTTAAAGGAATAGAGGTCTCATTCACTGATAAGAGTACAATTATGTAAGGACACATAACTATCAATCAACTTTTACATGAAAAGCAAATTGGTAAGCTTATCACAAGTAAAATAGTGCTGCATTAGTTTGTAGACTTTCAGACAGATTTAAAGTGGTTATGTTTCTGTTTAGTGCTGCATTTATCAAAGAACATTAGCCCTCTATATCTATGGGGAACACATTTAAAAACAACATGTATTAAAAAAGAGAAAGAAAAAAAATGAGAAAAGGAAAAATGGAAACAAAGTCTCTATAAATAGGGAGGGTTGGAGGGGTGGAAGGGAGGGCAGGGGAATGGGAAAAAATAAGAACCGAGATACATCATGTACAGGTACAAATTCCCAATGATGAATGTAATTGTATTGTATACCTAAAATGTACCAATACATTTAATGAAAAAAAGAAACTGATTGTCTCTAAATTCATTATAACCACATTTTTTAAAATTTTTACTATCTACTATTTAAATTTAGTTTATAATATCAAATACTTGAAAGACGTGAAATATTTTCAACAAAACAATCATTAAAAAGGCTTTGTTTTTCATCTAAAGTTATCATTTCCTAGTAAAATGATCATGATGATCATAACAGTTATGCCAGTATATGTCAATTTAATGAAAAACTACAAATAATATAAAGGTGCTAAAGTATCTCAAAAACACAAGTTTTCACCTTTTTTCTCTATACTCATTCCTATAGTAATCTTAGCCTGGTTCAAATTTGATGATCTCCAAAATGTATCTCTACTCTCTCCTTTAAACAACAGACTCATAAAACCAACTACTCAATATCCACTTTTTTTTCTATAACCTTTTATTGGTACATTTTAGGTATACAATATAATGACATTCATCATTGGAAATATGCACCTTTATATACTCTTTTGGTTATTTTTACCCCCTTCCCCTGCCCTCCCTTACAACCCCTCCATCCCTCCCTATTTACAAAGACTTTGTTTCAATTTTTTCATTTTCTCATATCAATTCCATTCCCTTCTTTCCTTTCCCTACCCTGCCCAATTTCCCTTCCCAGTTGCCCCTTTTCTTCCTATTTCACTTTATCTATTATACCTTTTAGTCCTTATTTACACTCTCAGTTTCTCACACTAGAGAAACTATTCTGTGTTTACACATGTGTGTCCTATTTATTTTACTTAAGAGTATTGCCTTAATGTGCATCCATTTAGTAATAAATGTCTCTAATTTCTCATTTTTGATGTCTGAGTAGTACTCCACTTTATTAAAAAACCACATTTTCTTTAGTCTCCAATTGATGGGTATTTGGGCTGCTTCCAAGTTTTAGCTATTACAAACTGTGCTGCTATGAACATGGGCACACATATATCACTGCGGCATGATTCTTTTAATTCTTTGGGGAAGATACTCACCAGGGGAATAGCTGGGTCAAATGGGAATTCCAGTCCTAGTACTTTGAGGTATCTCCATACTGATTTCCACAGTGGTTGCACCAGTCTACACTCCCACCAGCAGAAGAGCAGTGTTCCTCTTTCCCCACATCCCGCCAGCATTTGCTATTGGTTGATTTCATGATAGCAACCATTCTTTCTGGAATGAGGTGGAATCTCAGCGTTGTTTTCATTTGCATCTCTCAAATGACCAGTGATGTTGAACATTTTTTCATATGTTTATTTGCCATTTCTACTTCTTTGTGTGAGAAATGTCTGTTCATTTCAGATGCTCATTTTTGGATTGGGTCTTTAAATTGGGGAAGTCTGATTTTTTAGATTTCTTTATAGATTCAAGATAGGAAACCTTTGTCTGAGGGAAAGCAGGTAAAATTTTTTTCCCACATTGTGGTTTGTCTATTCACAATGCTGGTGGTTTCTCTTGCTGAGCAGAAGCTTTTTAGTAAGAAGAGATCCCACTTGTTTATTGCTTGTGCTAGTTCAAGGGCAACTGAGGTTTTGTTAATAAAGTCTTTTCCTACACAAATGTCTTGAAGAGTTCTACTTAATCTCTGTTCCAGCCAGTTCAGTGTTTGTTTTAATATTTAGATCTTTAATCCATTTTTATTTTAGTTTAGTGCATGGTGAGAGATAAAGGTCTAGTTTTAGTCTTTAGCAGGTTGAAACCCAATTTATCCCGCACTATTTATTAAAGAGGCTATCTTTGCTCCAGTGAGGGTGTTTGGCTCCTTCGTTGAAGATCAGGTGGCTGAGTGTGTCTGGAGTTGTTTCTTCATCTTCTAATCTGTTCCACTGGTCCTCAGGTCTGTTTCTTTGCCAGTACCATGCTGTTTTATCACAGTAGCTTTGTAATATAGTTTCAAGTTGGGGATTGTGATATCCCCTACCTTGTCTTTATTGCCTAGAATTGCTTTTGTCTCTTCTTGTTCCAAATGAATTTTTGAATTGTTTTCTCAAGGTCCATGAAGTATGTTACTGGGATTTCAATTGGGATTGCACTGATTCTATATAGCTGTTTTGGGAGTATGGCTATTTTCACTATGTTGATTTTTCCGACCCAGGAGCAAGGGATGTCCTTCCATTTTCTGATAAACTCTTCAATCTCCCTTTTCAAAGTGTACAGTTTTCAGAGAAGAGGTTTTCATTTCTTTTGTTAGGTTGATTCCTAGGTATTTCAGGTTTTTTGGTGCTTTTGTGAAAGGAATTATTTGCCCTAATTCTCTCTCAGGGAGTCTATAGTTCATGTAGAGGAAAGCTATTGATTTTTGTGTGTTGACCTTACATCCATCTACTTGACTGAATTTGGTTATTAAGTCTAGAAGACTTTTGGTGGAGTTCTTGGGGTCTTCTATATTCAGTATCATGTCATCTGCAAATAATGACAATTTGACTTCTTCATTTCCTATCTTTATTCCTTTTATTTCTTTCTCTTGTCTAATTGCTGGGGCTAATGTTTCCAAAACTATACTGAACAGGAGTGGTGATTTTGGACATCCTTGTCTTATTCCTGATTTTAGTGTGAAGGATTTCAGTTTTTGACCATTTAGTATGATATTGGCTGTTGGTTTTTCATAGATGGATTTTATCAGATTGAGTTAGAGACTATTCCATTTTTGTAGGTTTTTATCATAAATGCATGTTAAATTTTGTCAAATGCTTTTCTGCATGTATTGAAATGATCATATGGTTTTTGTCCTTGGCTCTATTGATATGGTGTATTACATTTATTTATTTGCATATGTTGAACCATCCCTGCATCCCTGGGATGAATCCCACTTGGTCAGGGTGTATGATCTCCTTGATGATGTTCTTAATTCTATTTGCCAGTATCTTATTAAGCATTTTTGCATCTATGTTCATTAGTGAAATTGGCCTATAGTTCTCTTTTTCAGTTGGGTCTTTCTCTGCTTTGGGGATCAAGGTGATGCTTGCTTCCAGAAATGAATTTGGGAGTATTGCTTCCCTTTCAATTTCATTGAAGAGTTTAAATAGTAGTGGCAGTAGTTCCTCTCTAAATACCTTGTAGAATTTAGCAGTGAAGACATCAGGATCGGGGCTTTTCTTGGTTGTTAAATTTTTAATTATGTTTTCAATTTCATTGATTGATATTGGGTCGTTTAGAATTTTTAGGTCTTCTTCATTCAACTTTGGTAATTCATACAGGTCTAGGAATCTGTCCATTTCTTCTGTGTTTTCCATCTTATTGGCATATAGGTTCTCAAAGTAGGTACTGATGATCCTCTGGATTTCTTCTAGGTCTGTTGTCATTTACCCTTTTCATTCCTCATTGCATGGATTTGGGCCTTTCCTTTCCTTTTTCTGATAAGGTTGGCTAAGGGTTTGTCAATTTTGTTTATTCTTTCAAAGAACCAACTCTTGGCTTCATTACTTTTTTGTATCATTCTCTTAGTCTCCATTGCATTGATTTCTCCTCTGATCTTTATAATTTCCTCCCTTGTATGAGCTTTGGGGTTGTCCTGCTCTTCTTTTTCTAGAAGCTTGAGGTTCAGCATCAGGTTGTTTAATTGGGCTCACTCTGTTTTCCTAATATGAGTATTCACTCCTATGAATTTCCCTCATAAGACTGCTTTCATTTTGTCCCATAGATTCCAATATGTTGTATTGTCATTGTCATTTAATTGAAGGAATTGTCTGATTTATTCTTTAATTTCCTCTGTGACCCATTGGTCATTCAGGAGTGTGTTGTTCAATTTCCATTGGTTATGATGTTATTGTGGGTTCTTTTGCTGTTGATCTCCAATTTCATGACACTATGGCTTGATAATATACAGGGGATACCTTCAGTTCCTTTGCACTTATGTAAATACGTTCTATGAGCGAGTATGTGGTCTACTTTGGAGAATGATCCATGTGCCCCTGAAAAGAATGTGTATTCTCATTTTGTGGGGTCAAACACTCTGTAAACATCTGTTAAGATCATTTGTTCAAGAGTTTGATTGAGTTCTAGTACTTCATTGCTTGTTTTTTGTCTTGTCTATTTAATCTATCTATTTGTGACAATGGGGTATTGAGGTCCCCCACTACTATTCTATTAGTGCATATATGATTTTTCATGGCTGTTAGTATTTGTTTTATATAGTTGGGTGCATTAGTGTTTGGTGCATAGATATTTATGATTGTCATATCTTTCCCTTGGACTGTTCCCTTCACAAGAATGTAGCATCCCTTCTTTGTCTTTCTTAATCAATGTGGGTTTGAAATCCACGTGGTCTGCAAAGAGGATAGCTACTCCTGCTTTTTTTCGGGATCCTGTGGCATAGAGTATTGTTTTCCACCCTTTAAAACTTTCAGTGTATGAGTTTCTTTTTGAATTAAGTCTTTCTTGTATGCAGCATATTGTGGGATCTTGCTTCTTGACCCATTCTGCCAGTCTACTTCTTTTGATTAGTGAGCTGAGACCATTAACATTGATGGTTATAATTGATACATATTGAATTATCATTGCCATGACTTTTTCTTTTTGTTTGATTCTCCCCCTTTGCTTTTAACTTCTTGCTGTGCCCGGTGGATTCATTCTGCTGGGCTTCCTGAGGTTGTGATCCTCCTTGTCTTCTAGGATTTTGTCTAAAATTTTGTGGAGTGCTGGTTTGGTATTCATGAAGTTCCTAAGGTGTTCTTTGTCATGAAAGTATCTTATTTCACCATCAATTTTGAAAGGTAGTTTTGCAGTGTAAACAATCTGGGTTGGAGGTTGTTTTCCTTCAGGGCTTGAAATATGTCACTCCAAGCTCTTCTTGCCTTGAGGGTTTGTGTTGAGAACTCTGCTGTGATTTTGATGGCCTCTCCTTTGTATATGATTTGTTTCTTTTCTCTAGGTGCTTGCAGAATTTTGTTCTTATGTTTGGTTTCTGGAATCTTATCAATTATATGTCTATGTGTACATTTTTTTGATCAAGGCTAGTAGGAGTCCTATATTACTCACTTATCCGTTTTTCAAGTTCTTTTCCCCTGCTTGGGAAGTTTTCTGCCATCACTTCTGTGAACAGCTGTTTTGTGTCATCTGCACTCTCTGTTTCTTCCTTGACTCCAATCAGTCTTTTGTTATTCTTCTTTGCATCGTCCAGCAGTTGCTGGATTGATTTCTCGTGGTCCTTACAATTTTAAAGAAATTTTTCTTCTCCTGGTCACTAACTATAATCTTACCTTCTATATCTGAAATTCTGTCTTCACATTGGCTCATTCTGCTACATAGACCTTCAGTGGAGATTTTAATCTCCTGGAAGTATGTTTGCATCTGTTTCCTGGATTCAATTTGTTTCCTATGTTGGGTTTCCATCATGTTCCTCCGCTTCTCTATTTTTTTATTCTGTGTCCTCTCTAGATTTATTAATTATGTCTTGCACTACGGGCACAATCTCTGCTGTTACGTGAGAAATTATTTCTGATTTCATTTTTTTCCAGATCCTCTTTTGTTGCTAGTTCAGAGAGTCCATGTGGTTGAGTATAAGAGTGTTCCATCTCGTTTCCCCTTGGGTTTCCTGTAGGTTATCTGGAAGTCTGGTTCTGAGGCTTGTTTATGTGTCATCTCATTTTGATGGGGGGGGGGTGCTGCTAGCACCAGCACTGCTCACCTCCTCTGTGCTGGGAGCTGTGGTATGCTGACATGGAAGCCTCCTCTGCATTGGGGGCTGCAGCACACCTACCCAGAAGCCTCCTCCACCCTGGAAGCCACAGCACACCTACCCAGAAGCCTCCTCTGTGCTGGGAGCTGTGGCATGGTGACCCATAAGCCTCCTTTGGGCTGTGAGCCATGGCACACTGACCTGGAAGCCTCCTGTGGGCTGGGAGCCATGGCAGTCTGACCCAGAAGCCTCCTCTGTGCTGGGAGCTGTGGCACACCTACCCAGAAGCCTCCTCCACCCTGGAAGCTGCAGCATGCCTACCCAGAAGCCTTCTCTGGGCTGGGAGCTGTGGCACACTGACCTGGAAGCCTCCTCTGGGCTGGGAGCCATGGGAGGCTGATCCAGAAGCCTCCTTTGTGCTGGAACCCATGGTACACTGACCCAGAAGCCTCCTTTGAGTTGGGAGCTGTGGCACGATGACCTGGACGCCTCCTCTGGGCTGGGAGCCATGGCAGGCTGATCTGGAAGCCTTCTCTGGGCTGGGATCCATGGCAGGCTGACCTGGAAGCCTCCTCTGGACTGGGAGCCATGGCACACCGACCCAGAAGCCTCCTCTGTGCCAGGAGCCACAGCAAGCTGACCCGGAAGTCTCCTCCAACCTGAAAGCCATGGCACGCCTCCCCGGATGCCTCCTCTGGTCTGGGAGCCATGGCAAGCTGACCCAGAAGCCTTCTCTGTGCCAGGAGCCACAGCAAACTGACCCGGAAGCCTCCTCCAACCTGAAAGCCGTGGCACGCCTCCCCGGATGCCTCCTCTGGGCTGGGAGCCATGGCAAGCTGACCCAGAAGCCTCCTCTGTGCCAGGAGCCACAGCAAACTGACCCGGAAGCCTCCTCCAACCTGAAAGCCGTGGCACGCCTCCCCGGATGCCTCCTCTGGGCTGGGAGCCATGGCAAGCTGACCCGGAAGCCTCCTCTACCTTAATATCCATTTTTGGATGTCTAATATACTTTTCAGATAGACCTATCAAAAATGGAATTATCTTTCTTATCTCATCCCTCCAGCAGCCTTAAGCATCTCAGTTGAGGTTACTCCATCCTTTTTGGTTTTCAGGCCAAAATACTGATTCTCCTTCACACAGCAAATGCGATCCATGCTATTTATTCTCCTCACAAAATGATCAGGAATTCCACCACTTCTGTCATTCGTTGCTACCATCTGACCCGCTACTGTTCCTCATCTAGGTTATCACAATATATTTACCTGTGCCTACTCTTGATCTTTTTTGGTGTAGTCTAGGTTCAAGCTAGCAGCAATCTCCACAATTGATCTAAAAGGGTACCTTGAATTAGTACAATTGTCTTACACGTTTTATGCCTATTAGTCTGCTTTTAATCCATATATATAATTAATTTATAAAGTATTATAAATGAATCTAATGCTGGCAAAATAAAAAGGGGTGGAGGGAAAGAGAAAAGAAAAGAAACGTGTTATGTGCATGTACCAACTCCTTACAATGAATGTAACCATTATGTACTGCAAAAGTATACTAAAAATGTCAAAACATCAAAAAAATCAAAATATTAGGCTTCCATGTATTTCTTAAGCACTTTGGCCCTTTTCTGGCTCAGTCCATCACCACCAGGCAGTCTATGTGTTCAAGTAAATTATTTATCTGGAATCTGCACTCTCAGTTTCCTACTCCAATCCTTGTGATTCCTGAGTAACCACCCAGTTTATCTGAGGCCTGTGAAATCATCTCTCTCACTCAGTCCCCTCAACAGTGGACCATGCAATCAATACCTACACATCTAGGAAGGACTAGTGGACCAGTCATGTGAGTTTGAAGAGTGAGTACACAGATGCTGGATAAGTGGCCAGTGTTTCTATTCACTTGCACACAGACCTCTCACAATTCAGGACAGAACTGGGTAGAGCAGAGGTTACATGCTGCTGGCCATTTCTCGCCATTCCACACCATATTCCTAAGGAGCTCCAAAACTCTAATATTGCAGGTGACCATCCAGATTATTGTAAATTTTTGTCGAATCACTAAGATAAAAAATTTTATTTAATAATTTCTGCTTGATTTACAACAAGCAAAGAAGCTATGTTGCTAACAATTGTGCACTATTTATATAGAGAGAAATCTTTCTAGCTTTTAATTGTGCCCTTTGGCATGGCTTTTGGACCTCATGTTAGCAGAAGGGCTTCAGTATGTGAAATAGGTTTGATCCAAGTACAATACTATATACAGAAAAGAATCAATTAACATAGACATAAAATATTTGAGACTCCATCTATGCTCTTTCCCAGGCCTCATAATTATTACAATAATTCCACAATAATCATGCTACAATAATCACCCAGAAGAGTAGAACCCTAGAGGAGCAAAGACAAAAAGGAAGAGACAAGAGGATGTCTAAAGTGACTCATAGTTGTCATCAGTTAGGAAATCTGAGCAACCATGTGCTTGTGGAGACAGAGTGCCTTAGAGTAAAGAGATGAATGCTTAACACAAAAGAAAAGCAGCGAAAAGTCAGCAGTGGCATGCACTTTTGGATTCCACACTTTATTTGATATTTCAGTTGGCCATAAGAGTTGAGCCCTAGAGCACTACAATTCTTTCTTCAATTTGTGTTCCATTGGCTCAATTATTCTTTGAGTTCTTGGAAGACAGATTAAAGTGCATTCTGGCATCATACTGTCTAAAAAGTAAAATGTGTTCATTCATTACACAAGTAATTTTACAAAAATAGTTTACCATTTAACATTTATGTTTTTAGCTATTAAGTGCTCTAGGTCACAATGATAGCTCTAAACAAATCTTGGGGATGGAGGCTATCTCAACAGTCTTTGGCTAGAGTATGTCAAAACATGCATCATTATTCCACACATTCTTCTAACCCCACTTAGGAAGTGACTTTTCCTATCAAAAATTGTAAAAAGCCATTGGTTTATACCAGGAGGAGATGGCTAACATGGATGATGTTAGAAGAGAGTATATAGATGAAGGACTTAGGAAAAAGAAATGGTTTATGAGAAAGATCCAATGTTATTTAGCAATCATACAGCAATGTGAGATGAATAATTCTTTTTAGCTATTAATTGATACAGATGTGCTACTTGGCATGTATTTTAGACCACACATTAGCAGAAGCTGCAAATAAACCTACAAATACTAAGGGCTTTAGTACTTGTGATAGGTTGAATCCAAGAATAATATTGAACACAGAGAAAGATCAATATCACAGAGGGAGCTCCAAGCACATCTAGCTATAAAAATATATACAGTAAAACTAAGAGTATCTGCAGATTCACATATTAATGTATTTGTGTTTGTGTTGCTTGTAAAATGAGTGCATTTTTCATTTCAGATCATGTGTTAAATATTCTTAGAAACACTTTTGTTAGCTTCATAAAGAGTCAGATTAAAAGCAAGTTACTTTGTGGTAGAGATTTGGGGAAATGAGAGATTGGTTGTTACAGCTGAGAATTTGGTGTTCAAATTGAGTCTCTTTCATGATCATACTATTTATTAGTCCCTGCTCCTGAAACAATAGAATGTGTAACTTAAATATTGGCTCAATAAATACATTTTGTTATATGAACTCGGGACATTATTATATTTTAATGCTGGGAACACATGTGAGCAGGCCATTTTGAACAAAGCCACAAATAAGGTTCACAGTGAATTTTATCTGATGATAATGATAGTGAAGACCCTATTCACCTTATCTCTTGGATTCCTTTGTTTTATCCAAAGAAATAATTTGCATAACAGGAAGTAAAAGATGATCACAAATCCCTCAGCCAAGTGTTGTTGCTCTAATCTTTTATGTCTAGAGAGGCTCATGGAACCAAAAATTTTTTTTAAATTATAGAAGATACATATCTAGTTCTAATATATAAAAGCAACACAAGATGCTTTAATTTTGGGCTCTCTGTTTTCTACAATTCATAATCACACTTTTCATATGTTCTTAAAACTTTTCTGTGAACAAATATCTTGAAATATCACTAAAGGAAATTCTAGTGTAGAATATGAGCCCACAATCAGTGCTGACTGAAAATATAATTGCAGGAAACAAATTAATAGTAGTAGGATGGTTTAATGCCAAAAAAAATCAATAACACGGTTTGAGCCAATATTGGCAGGTCTGTTTAAAAAGTCAGGAGATATCCAAAAGTGTAAATTAAGTGTTACAGTATCTCATAAGGTCGATAAACATGCCAACTACTCATGTTCCTCTCCTTTTAGCTATCAGAAAGAATCTCAGAAACCTAATATTTCAACTGTCTCAGAACTTTATGTGAAAATAGAAACAGTTTTTAAATGTATAGACTTACAATGTCAAGGTACAGTGGTAAGAAATGTGGGTTTGTCTGCCAGGCAAGCCTGGCCTCAGAACTTAGACTTTTTTACTTAGCGACTCTGTGAACTTGATCAATTTGTTAAACCTCAATGGTCTTTAGTTTCTTCTTCTTTTTTAAAAAAGAGGTAGCAATATCTCTATTATAAAGTTGTTGTAAGGACTGAATGCTGTAATAAGTTTCTAGCAAATAAGAAGTGTTTAACAGAAGTTATCTACTAAAAATATATCTGATAATAACCAAGCAGATGAACTGAGAATAGTTCAGTGAAAATGAAATAATAATAATAGCATTACATAAGAACTATTGCTTTTAATTTCTGTTTCAAAATCTTTAGCTTATTTCTGTCTCACAAATGCAATCTACAATTATTCCAAAAATTTAGAAATAGCTCCTCATACTCTGTGACTGTGAGTGTGTGCGTGTGCGCGTGTGTGAGTGTGTGTGTGATAGCTCTCAACGCAGACCTTGGCATTGAACAGACACTCATTCATGGCTACTGAATAGAGGGGAATTGAAAGGTGGGAAGCACTGCTTAAAGGTCTTTGTAGATACTGTTTTTCCTGGAAAATAATTTTATGAACTTACTCTTAATGATAAACATATAATTATGATCTGTGCCCAAGGACCGTAATAGTAAATGGAAGTCATCAGAAAGCCCCACAAAGAGAAAATCTTGACTTCCCTTTTGACTGGATAGTGGTTTATTCCCAGAAACTCTGTCTACTTTGTCAACTGAAGAGCGAATGCCTACCTAATGACATTATCTTCCTCCACATGGAGAAAATTTCGGCTCAGTATACCTGATTGATTTCCATTGTCAGTGTATGCTTCTACAGCCCTTTTGTTAAAGGAGTGAATACAACTGAAGATTATTAAAACTTTAAATGTTTCAGAACTCTTCTAACACAAAAGACAACTTAGTTGCCTTACAATGCATAATTATGTAAAATTAGATACAGAAAACAAAAAAAGTGATAAACATGTTAATATATTAGCTATAAGCCTACTGACAAAACATGAATTTTTCTAATTGAAAAAAATTAATAACCATCTTTAAGCTTACAGTATTTTATTTAAGATCTACAGTTGTAAATTTCTTGATATTTTCAATGAATGTCATTGAAATATTAAATGAGATTTTATTAGATCATCAGGTTATTCAATTACCTGCAGATCATTTCAGAAAACTTTCTTTTGTATTTTTAAATTTGTGTTTAATTTCACAATTCTTTAAACAACTATTAATCATTATAACTTATTTTCTTTTTTAGTTGGTTTTCTCAAAACTGGTCCTTTGTGGAAAGGGATAATAGCTCCTTAAATGTTTCTTCATCTATCTTGAGATGTAGGGTGATTGTAGTACCTCACAGTTTCTGAATACGTATTTAATCAGTGTTCAAGAACAATTTTATGTCGATTAAAAGCAATTATATACCCTAGGCTAAATGTGTAAAATTGTTTCCTAGATTATTTTTCTACTCAAATTATTCATCAAATCCATGTTTGTTACTTACTTTTTAAGTATAAGTAGCTCTTTGAAAATATATCTATTTTGTTAAAATGTTCTGTAACAATATAGCTCTGAATTCTTAAATTCTATTCCAGTGTCTTATATACTCATATACAACTAGATATAGCTCACAAATAATACTAATGCAATCCATCATACAGGGTGTCCATAAATATAATAGTGATTACTTCGATCATTTGACTTGAATTTAAATAAACCTATAGTATCACAGAGAAGAGCAGGGAAGAGGGAACTTGGGTGGTAGGTGTTGGTCATGATTATAGGATTTATGTGGTCTCGGATGGTGACAAATGTGGTAGCAAATTGTAGCCTCTGTATCAGTAAGGTTTACTGTTAAATTTCCCTAGAAAAATAATTTTTGTTCCTGTCCCTCCTAGCATGTCTTGGAATATCTAAAGCTGAGGCCATTCTTAACTATGACATAATATTGAGAAGCATATCAGAAAAAAATTTAATAAGCATGTAACAAACACTACATATTCCTATTGCTTAGAGAGGTAGTGTGCTTTGCTTTGAAAATTTGCTTTGTTTTCTCACTGTTTAAAACTCTGATGCTTATGCCACCCTGGCAAGCAGCAACTCAAAATTTGATCTAATTAGATTTGGAAAAATGAAATAATGTGAAATGCCATGAATTTGACTGCAACAGAATAGAATTCATACTCATTATACTCAGCAGGCAAGAACACTGAAGGGATAGAAAACTTGTCCCAAGTCATCTCAGCAAAATTGCTAACTCTCAACTAATGTTAGTCTCACAGGTGCTAGCGCTACCACAACACATAGAATCTATCAGCCATTCACTCATTTCTGACCACTTAGCCAGCTATTGACCCATGACTTCTTGGCAGTGAACACCTTTAGTCCCACAGAAAAGAGAAGCAATTAAATCACTTTTCCAGAAGTAACCATCTTTTTCTTTGTTCACTACATTTTTCTAAGCTGGCTAGAGTTCTCAATAGTCCCTCTCAGGTTTATATTTCCAGTTGATCATCTATCTCCTAACCTTACCTAGACTATATGACAGCTAAGCTTAATGTGTCAACTGTTTGGGTTGGGACCTGCTCAGGAAATTAAAGCACACTTCCACATATGTCTGGATTAGGTCATGGAAAAATGATCTGGGGATCTATAGCTGGACCCTCACTGCTTGCACTGTTCCCTTGCTCTGCTCCCTTGCTCTGCTTCTAGAGCACCATGAACTAAGCTCCTTTGTTCCTCCATGCCCTTTTGCCATGATGTTTCTGCTTGCAGTCAGCCAACCATGGATTAAGTCTCACAAAACAGTGAGAAAATTAAACATTTAAGGTGTGGATGTCAGGTATTATGCCTCAGTGACAAGAAACTTTACCATACAGAAAACTAATAAGAGAGTGAAGTCATTGCCAGTATACTATCTGTGTGGATTAAAGCCTTTGGAACTGGTTTGTGGGAGTTTTGAAAGGTTTGGATATGCAAGTTAGAGAAGCCTTAGAACGCTATAACTGAGTAGGACTGGAAATTTTGGTAGGACAAAAATGTTGTTAGGAATGCAGAAAGTAAAGGGCAGACACAAGATGTTTCAGTTGGGAACAAAGATTCTACTGGAAGTCAGGCTAGAGGCTATGTGTGTTGCACTCTAGCAGGAAATTTTTCTTTATTTTGTCCATGTCCTGAGATTCAGTGGGAAATTCAGATTAAGGAAGGTGGATCAGTCAGAGATAATTCACTGGCAGCCAAACAATCAGGCTATGGCATGAGTACTGCTGATTGTTTTAAGTCAGATTTATAGTGAGAATTGGAGATAACATTCAGAGCTCAAGTTTGGCACAAAATAAACCATGAATAACATTGGGGTCAAAGGAGGTATGGTTGCCAAAGCCACTAATGTCCTCAAAAAGAAAGGAAGTAATTTGTACAGGAATAAGAAAAATGCTTTGCAGGTAAGGTTTGACTCATTATAGGCTCAAAGGTGTAAAAATGCAAACTTTCATTTGAGAAATGAGAATCTGGGACCCCTGTTCATGAAGGGCCTCCTAGAGAATTGGTTTCTTAGAACTCATTTCACTGTGTTCAGCCATCCAGGCATCCAGAAGACACTGTAGCCATGGTCCAAGGGGGTCTGGCTATTGCTCTGTTTAATAGCAGACCTTGGTGTCATCCACACGATGCTGGTTTCACTGGCATACAGAGTTGTCGGGTCTGGAAGGGTTCTACACAGATTTCACAAGTTGGGATTTCAGACAAAGACAGCCTGATAAGGCACTGTGTGAAGCTGTGGGAATAAAGGCAAAGTTGCAATGGAGAACACAGGAAGTTGAAAATCCCAGGAACTTGGAATATCTCCTGAGGAAAGCTGCACTCTGTGAGTGAAGCCAACCCAAGACAAAGGCTTTCTGGGACAAACCAGTAAGGTCATTGGGTGGGCTGCCCAAGCTCTCTGGAAGATTTTACTACTTTGTACCCTTCATGCCAGATATGGAGCTGCAAGACTTAATATTTGCCATACTGGATTTTGGTCTTGCTTTGGTCCAATTTTTTTTCTACCTCCTCTATTTTAGCCTTTAGAATGAGAAGTTTTGCCCTTTGTCACTGTACCTTGGGATTATGTAATTTATTTAAGAGTTTTAGAGAACTTTATAGAAAAGAGTTTCCCTTGAATCTCATAAAAGACTTGGATATGGACTTTTGATAAATTCTGGAACTGTTGAGGCTTTGGGTAAGGGATTTTTCTGTTTCCAGTTTTTGCAAGATACTTGCATCATGTTAGGAGGAATTTTGGCTTTGTGCTTATTTGGAGATTAAGTATGTCTTAAGGAGGTGTGTTTTTGGCTGTCAAATTGGCAAAGGGTGGAATGTGACAATTATGCTTAATTGCGTCAACTTGATCATCTTGGAAGCCACTGAGAAGATTAAAACACACTTCTGAGTGTGTCTGGGGGAGGTTTGTAGAGGCAGAACTTTGGTTTCAATATCTGGACTCTCACTCACCCTTTCCTCTCTGGTGCTGTTCCCCTGCTCTGCTTCCCAGCAGCCATGAACTAAGCATCTTTGTTCCTTTATGTACATGTGTCATGATGTTTGTGTCTTGCAGCCATCTGACCACAGACCCAATCCCCCGAAACAGTGAGGAAAACTAAACCTCTTCTCCTTTAATTGTCAGTGTCATATATTGTATCCCAGCCCTGTGAAATTTGACTATATAATACATATAATATATTATCTATTATAATATATATAATAGACTTGTTACTCTATAGTTTTGTTTGCTATTGAATGAAATTTGTCATAAACCTACCTACCTACCTTGAGTTCCTACATAGCAAACTTAATTTAGTATGAAAACAAATTACAACTAAGAATTTATGCTAATAAAATGTAGTTGAGTTTCAGCCAATCATAGCAGTTAAACTCCAATGAATCACATGATGTAACATGATCAGACTAAATCCATGAAAGGCAGATATCTCATCACATCACATTCCAACAAAACAAATACCAAGATGTATCCAACTAAGCTATTTCTTTATGGTATTTCCTGTTTCTGTCCCTACAAACTGCTTGCTCACATAGCCAGAAGGAGCTCTTTTTTCCTGGCCTGGTTCTGTGTGCTGCCTAATTCATGAATCTTTTGTTCAAAAAACTCAGAGATGATTAAGTTAAGCTGAGTTCTTAGTGGGGCCTTAATCTAATATTACTGGTGTTCTTAAAAGAAGTGGGAATTAGGGAATTAGACATGTACAGAGGGGAAAACATGAATCTGGAGGGGAAAATGGCCATCTACACACCATGGAAGGAAATCCCAGAGGAATTCAACCCTATTGACTCCTTAATCTCAAATTTCTAGGCTTCAGAACTGTTTGAAAATAAATATATTGGTTAAGCCATCCATGTGTGAGACTAAGGTAGCTGAAGAAACATGATATACTGCCCAAGTCAATTTCCCAGCATTTAGCAGTGTTATGTTGAATAAATTATTTTATCCTTCTGTGGATCAGTTTTATCATCTATGACATGAATATATAATCTTTGCCCTGCTGGGGCCACAGTGAGTAAAGAGGAACTGTCTTTAACTACATATAAATACACATAATGTAATTATCAAATAGTAACAAAATTATTTGACACAGTTTTGTACTTTTTATGTAACAGTAGCTAAAATTGATTTTACTTTGTTAAATTATTTTATGAAATAATACAACAAGCCCATGTTACTGAGGTCTCCAACCCCTAGGCCATGTACAGGTGTGAAACAGGCTGTGTAGCAGGAAGTGAGTGGCTAGCAAGCTAGCAAAACTTCATCTGTATTAATAGCCCTTCCCCATCCCTACCATTACTGCCTGAGATCCACCTCCTGTCAGATCAGTAGCAACATTAGATTCTCATAGGTGTGAACCCTGCTGCAAACTGCCATATGAGATATCTAGCTTGCACCTTCTTATCAGAGTCTAATGGTTGATGATATCAGGTACAGCTGAAGCAGTGATGCTAACACTGAGGAGTGGCTGTAAACACAGATTAACATTAACAGAGAGGTTTGACTACATACAGACCAGAATAAATCAATTGCTTGCAGACTCATATATAAGCCTTATTCGTGAGTTGCAAGTGACAACTAAGCTGCATCTAGTGGCAGAATTTAAATCAGAATCTGATACTTATTTCAGCCTGTGCAGGGCCTTCCCATTATTTTATTTACCTAATTCTGCATTATAGTGAATTGTATAATTATTGTATTACTACTATTGTATACTACAATGTAGTAATAAGAGAAATCAAGTGCACAATAAAGGTAATATGCTTGAAACATCCCAAACCCACTTTCCCTCCCCCGTATCCATGGAAAAATTGTTTTCCATGAAACTGCTACCTGGTGCCAAAAATTTTAGTGACTGCTGATTAAATAAGAAATTGTACATGGTTATTTATTAGCGATAAGTACCTGTCTTCACAGGCACACACATATGTAGGTAGGTTAAAACACTGTTATCAGTAATTGCTGCATTTGACTCGCCACCTTGCAGAGTGCCCTGATACACACAGGTTGCTTTGACTGACTGTTCGGAGAGCACAGGAGGTAGAATCAGCATTGTACTGCATCCTTTCCTACACAAGGTTCTACTGTCACCCACACAGTCCATGCAATGGAGCCATGAAAAATATCACTAAAATATATTAAAAATTTATGATCTTGGAGGGCTTCTTCATTAGCTGTTCAGGGCTACATACATAGATTGGACATGCCTAATTATCACTTGGAGGCCCCTGGATCCCCAAATTCTAGGAATATATTGAAAAATTAATTCCTATATTATTGTTTAACAAAAGCTCTGGCTCAGAGCAGCCACTCAATATTAGCTTTTTCATTATTTTTTTGAATAAAGAATCTTAATCTTTCTTCAGTATGCTGCCTTTGTTACACACCACACGTAAAAATGTGTTTCTACATTTCTAAAAGAATAACTATGAGTCAGCACAAAGTTTAGAAGATAAAACTGCTTGTTCTAAGTCCACAATTGAGAGTGACAGTTTTATGTCTAAGGTCCTTTACAAATGTGATTTTTCCCTCTTTCAAAACTGGCCTTCATAAAATGATGTCCTGACAGCATCTGCCTCTTTTGAAAAGCATATGGGAAATGGTCATTGAGAATTCAAAAGTGAGAGGTGGCTGGTTCTGTGACTATGCTGTTGTTATTTTTAAATGAAAAGGGTGAGCAATTTCAGAACTAAGAGAGACAAAGTATCTGACATAGATTTGACAGGATGCCAAAATACACTTTAATATCTGCCTAAACATTTGACCACAAAAACACAAAACCAAAGACTCCTCCCAAAACACACACACACATAATAAGACATTATTCATGAGGTCAAAATCCCACTTTCTTCCAAAACATGGTGACAAATCCCTCCTTGTTAAAATGAATGTGCACTGCAGCACAATCTAAAATTGTGATTTAAGAATAATACACCAATCTTTCTTTATGACAACCATTACATAAGAAAGAATATTTCTCAGAAGTAACTGCAGTATGCTTCAGATATTTCTAAAGGTAAAATCTGCTAAAAAATGTATCCAAAAACTTCCTAAAAATCTTGAAAGCAGCATTTTCTAAAATGTTAAGAAAGCAAGGACCTCTTAAACCCAGCATTTTGAATTGAATAAGATTCTGTGAATAAATTCACAATGGAATTATTACCAAATGATCTTAAAAAGATTAACTATCAGACTACTAATGGATCTCCCAGGAACAGAGGCAGAAAATGCAAGTTCTTTAAATTTAGGAAGTTGCTTCTTAGCTATATGAATATGTCATATTCCTTAGCTGAACCCAGGCTTTCTGAATTAAAAATAAATAAGAACATATTTTCATTTATTTTGGAAAACAAACAATATTGTTAAGCAGAATTAGCACACAGTAGGTACTTAGTAAATATTTACTTGACTTCCCCTCCTCCCACAAGGCCTTAAGGCTCTCTGCTTCCAACCTTGCATATCCATCCATTTCCCCAACGAATGATTTATTCCAGAAATGTTTACTGTCCACCTATAATGTGAGAAGTGTTGTTCAGGGAACTGAAGACTTACGGTTAAAAACAAAAAACAAAGCTAAAAAAGCAGACATAATCCCCATTCTCCTGGTGCTAACTTCTTTCATCATTTCTAGTCTCAGTCTAACACCAATAGCACCGAGCACTAAAAAAAAAAAAGTCTCTCCTGGAAAAGATTTATTACAACATCACAGCTAATTCCTATATCTTTGAGTCTTTAAACACAAACAATTTCTTTTAAATTTTGTGCATCAAATATATCTCTAACTTCTTATCAAATTATCACATATTCTGTCACACATTGTCCCTGTCCATTTCTAAGAATTTGCAGTTTTCTTTTGACATGACTTCTTACTAGGAGATACATTTGTGTATGTGAATATTTGTGTGTGTGTTTGCAGTCTCAAGTAAACAATTTCATCATCAAATGTTTTCCTTAATTGTTTTTTCTTTTTGCTGGAAATTCATCATGAAGAATTAACTATAGTATCTTCCAGCCAGGCATGGTGGCACATGCCTGTAATCCCAGCACTCATGAGGCTGAGGCAGAAGGACCATTGCAAGTTTGAGACCAGCCTGGGCCACAAGCAAGACCTAGTCTCAACAAACCAAGCAAAGTATCTTCCAAAGTAGTATATACATTACTCACAAGGTGAAAACTATATATTGACTTAAAATACCTCCTTAAGTCATCTATTTTTATTTTCCCTCATTCATCTACTATAATTAGAGTATATTAGAAAGTAAACTGTTTTCTGGGGCTATGAAAATGTATGAAACATGATCTAGAGCCTCTGTAAGTTTTAACAGCTGTGGAAGACAGATATGGTAAGCAATAAAGATAATAAAGCATTAAGACACAACAATGGAACCATCATAAGGATTCTCAATCAGAACAGGATAGAAGATTACCTGTGAATAAGCAAGGATAAAGTAGATAACTCCACCACAAGGACACTAAAGAAGTTTTTGCAGAGGAACAGACAATTGCCTAAGCCCTAAAGGGTTATTTACTAAGTGTTGCCCAGGCAGATGTAGCTCCCAGACTATAGTTTTGTGCTAAAAGAAAATCAAATTTCAGAATCTGAGTTTGAAGCAAGAAGTGTACAAGATAAGCTTGGAGCACCTGATCACACCAAAGAATAAAGAAGCTATCACAAACTAATAAGGCCACATCAAAAGCGTTTAAGAATCAATTGGAAGAGATATTTCTGACCAATGATGGAGAAATATGAATTTCAGAAATGGTGATAATTATATCTGATTGAAACCCATCAAATATATTTATATCAGTTTATAATAATATTAAATGACATTAGTTGCTCATTTTTCAATAATAGAGGACAGATTAATTTTCTTAAAAATATATATGTAAGAGAAAATCATGAAGAATTCATCCTTTCTTCTATATGAATTATAACAGTGAGTTACCCAATAATAAAAGCAGTGCGTTAGTGTGTTTGGGCTACTATAACAAACTACCACAGATTGCATGGGTTATAAATAACAGAAATGTGTTTCCTACATTTCTGGAAACTGGCAAGTCTGAGATTGAGGCATTGGGGAACTGAGGGTTTGCTGAGAGCCTGTTTCCTTCTTCACAGAAAGATATCATTTTGCTGTGTTTTCATATGGCAGAAGGGGCAGGGGATCTCTCTGGGTCCTCTTTTTTCATGAATCTCATTTATGAAGATGTCACCATCGGGATGGAATCACCTCCCAAACAAAGCTCTCATCTCAAACATTCTTGAGCAGTGGGTTTCAACATGTGAATTGTGTGAGGACACAAATATTCAGTCTCTATAAAGTGATATGTCTTTATAAAGTATTCCATCCAGTGAGAAATAAATGTTAAAATCAGAATATTTATATGAGAAATATACCATGCCAGTGTAAGATATTACAAGTAGAGAACATTGAGTATGAGCTATAGGGAACACTGTATTTTCTTCACAATTTTCTAATAAACCTAAAATTGTTCTAAAACTAATTTAAAAAATAACAGCACTGCCATTCAAAAATTTCTTATGAGTAAATGATCCTAAGTATTCAGCATAAATGCCTAGTAAGAGCATAATGAAATAGGACGTTGTTGGGAGACAATTCTTCATGGAATTTCTGCATGGCTTCCACAAGCTTTTGTTTTCATCAATTGTTTTCATGAATGATTATAAACTAAGCCACACTGTAATGTAAAGATAGTTTCCTCTGCAGGACAGAAGACAAATCTCTTAGCAGTCTCCTTTATAAGACTGGCATTTTGTAAGCTCAGAGTTTCTGACCTGTGACACAAATCCATCTTCCATGGCATTATCTATCTTTTTCTCCTTCTCAATCAACCTCATGGGATTTGCTATGAGAGGTGATTGGAAGCAATGTAGACATGAAGTGTGTGTTCATTGCTATGCCACAGGGTCTTATATCTTCCCGGCACAAGTGACAGACTAACTTGTTCACTTGTAAGCAAGCTAAAGTCAGATACTTGTTAGTTCTGGATGACAAGACATTACATGCCTCCTGCTTAAGGAACACACCACTACCTATTATTTCTTCAAAGAGATTAAATATGAATATGATACAGCCCCTGGCTGTAGCTGGAAATTTTTTGGATGTACAGAAAACAGAGGAAAATATTAAACTCTGTCATGAGTGTACAATTGATAAAACCTAGGCTCAGGAAAATTCTACCAAAAAAAAAAAAAAAGAAAGAAAAATCCTTAGGTCTCCAACTAGATTAATTATAATGGGAAGAAAAGACCAAGGAAGAAATAAAGCCTTCAAGAAAATTTTCAAAAACATGGAAGCCCAAACCATACTGTCTACAAACACTTTGGTGATTTAACTACAAAGAAACACAAGAAAGCAATTTATATAAAGGGTGGTGGTTACTTTCAAGGAGAAAATCTTTTGCAATTTGGGTGGAGTTTCTTGGTATCTAGCAAAGTTCTATGTCTTGGTGTAGGCTAATAGTTAAAATACTGTATGTCTTTTCTAAACCCCTTTAAGCTATGCATTTGTCTTGTAAAGTATGCAGTATGTGTGCTGTATTTGCAACATTTTACACCAGGTAAAAAGGTATAAAGAAGGAAGGACACAAAGATGTCCTTTGCTTTCCACATCTCACAACTTGATATATGAAAATAAGAAGCAAGAAATTTCTGATTGCAAAGTACTTGCTATCAAATTCTCTCTACTCAACCTCTGGAACTAAATTTATTAGTCAGTAACACCGGTACAATTCAGGCACTGAGAATATTTTGTAAGTCAAGGTGTCTTAGAGAGGCTGTTGCTGTTCACAGCTCTGACTACTGAATGGAACAATAAGGCAAGGAAGACAAGCAGATCTTTTGGAAAGGAAATGTAGGAATTCCAAGAGTTATGGAAGGCAATGGGGAGTTAGTGACACTAGAAGTAGGGGAAATTAGGCTATAATTGATTTTGTTTGTGCAATCACCTTTCTGGTTACAGTGTAAAAATGGGGTAGCTAGTAGATAGAAAAGTTAAAAATTTCTTGCCAGGTAAGAGATGACAAAGGCAGTTAATACACAATAGACAGGGCTGAGGTTTGGGTATTTTCATGAGGTGAGATAATAAGTGTTTTAGGAATTTGCTGTACCTGGGGATTGAGGAAGAAGAAGAAAGAAGCGGCTGAAGGTTATAGTTGGAAAACATGACATGGGCTTATGATTAAGTGAGATAAGGACCAAAACTAGGGAGCCAATTTTCCTAAACACTATATGAACTTCTGCTTATCTGAAGCTATCCTAAGATTTTCGTACTTTCAAATTCTTTAAAATGATATTACTATCTATATGTCTGTTAAATCTAGATAGTAGGCACGAGTGTCTCATATGACTTTTCTGTGTACTCCAGATTTTTAATTTAAAAATAAATTATGTACACATCTGTGATTTCAGATATATTTAAGAATATCAGATTATATTATTTTTTACAGAGGTATAAAACTGGTTCTCAAATGGGATGTTTTGCTTCCCAGAACACATTTGGCAATGTCTGACGATATCTGGGACTGTCACATCCGGGGGTGGGGGCTGCTGCTGGCATCTAGTATGTAGACATCTGCTATGCTACAGACATCATAATTCTCCAGAAATCCCTTTGCTCCCTCTCTCCCCACCAAACAGAGAATCATCATATCCAAAATGTCACTGATGCCAAGGTTGAGAAATCTTGGTATTGGGTTACCAATTTGAGTCAACGATTTAATATTATTGCCTTTAGAGCTGACTTGGGGATTTTCCTAGAAGAAAAAAAAGTGTCTGATAATGTATTACTAACATAGTCCCTAAAATAGTTATCCATTCTGAAGACGATTTGCATTAATGTTCTTCTATTAATATCTATTTCTTAAACTGGATTTTTCACACTACATAGCTGAAAAATATGAGCAGTCGGAAAGACAGCCAGATACACAGACTGAACAGCATTGTCTGGCTGGATGGTGAGTGACTACATAAATATCTATGCATTTGGGTAATTTATGTATAACCAGGTTGGTCTCCCTCTCTCCCTCCTGGCCATCCAGCCTCCCTTCTTCTCTCTTCCTCACTGCCACTTGTTAACCTAATTTTGCAGTAGCGAAGCTTTCTACATTATTTTATGTTCATTCTCTACAAAAATTTTCCCCGAATATAACTGAGGGACATTAAGGCTAAGGTACTTTTACAGACATTTCCTTTTTCCCTTGTAGATATAATTTTCCTCTTTCTGAGAAGGAATCTTTTACTAGAAATAGTATATCTTATAGTTTCCAAGCTGTTCTCAGCAACCAAATTACAGTAAATATAAAAATATTAATTGTCCCCTATGTAAACAAATGAAAAATGAACAGTTTGTTCCTGTTACACATGAAGTAGACAAAATGCCTGTGATCAACTTTTTAATTATTCTTATAGTCTTCCCTTTAAGTCAACAAGAGAAACATACATAGCGTTTTTCTCTCCTAAATCAATTTCATCACCTTCTTTTTTAGTTCATGAACTATGAGACTCTTAGGAAATGATATTAATAAAATGATGACAGTGATATTTGATTTAACACCTTTGGATTTTATAATGGAAATATGTTTACTCCTTTTCCTACAGCTTGCTTTCTTAGACCTCCATTAATTGCCTGAAGCAAACCCTGATAATATAATCTGATGCCATCTCTATCAGGTCACACACAGGAATAAAATTTATAGAATAATTCATGGTAAGCCCTGTTTCACTGACACAGTTACTTTAAATCCCTATGGAAAGTGTTAATGTACACAACGTTAGCTAAAACAAATTGGGTCAGGTGGATTATATTTCTGCAGAAGGAATTTTTTCTAGTACCAAAATCAACTTTTGCACTCTAATTCACAGTACTAGATCTACTATTAGTACATTCACCACCATTATTCTCACCCATAACTGAGAACTTTTATAGCATCTATACTACCAGTATATAGCAAGAACCACATTTGATATTTTTACATAGAATATCACATTTAATTGTCAATATGCCCTTTTTATTTTTTTCTAAAAGTATGCTTAATTTTAGTATGTCATGTATATTACAATTCCTCCGCCTACATTATTACCTGTATGTATAACATAAATAAAAGGCCATTGCTGATACTTGATCATATTTCTATAACTAACCGCTCTTGAACTATTATGAAATAATTTATTTATAGTGTTGTATAATGAAAGAAGAAAAGATAAAAGGAATAAAATATTAAACACTCTATTGACCAGGGTTATATTGAAAATACTACGTTTTCAAAATTATACCCATATTCACAGTATTTTACCCAAAACTCTGCTGTACACATTAGGAAATATGTAAAAGTAAACATCTGATTTGAAAAAGGAAAAAATATATAATTTGAATTATTGGTAGTAATTTTAATGAATCACAAACATAAAAGATCAATATAACTTGCATTTTAAAAATTAATAGATATGTAATATACACAACATATACATACACATCTGCCATATGTAAACCCCATCTTCAAAAATATTACTCTCAAATAATCACATTTGAATAAATGCTCTAGTCCTGAAAGATGCTTCCTTAAGTTACAGCTTTATTTTCTCTACTTCAGCCACTAGAATCCAAATATAACAAATAAATTTAAACAGATTGTGTTTATATATCACAAGTTCACCTGAACTTTATGACATCATTATGAAAAAGGTAGAGCAAATGAATGCTTATAGAGATGAAGTGTACTTTAGTGTCATTAACATACAAATTTTGTATACTTTTCTTTGTTTAACATAACAGATTATGAGCTTTAGATGGCAGATTGTTTTTAAACAATAACCTTCTGTACAATGCCTGACATTACACTTCAATATTTAAATGATAATTATTAAATTTTCACTAATTTGTGTTAAATGGGCTAATGATTCAGTTTATAACCCTTTAGTTCTGTCAGCAAAGTTCTAAAAGGAAAATGCAATAATCCTCCTGAATATGTTTTAAGCCTGCAGAGAGACAATTGATGAAAAGTCTAACCTTTGTTGAATTTGTTCAAAACTGACCATCAGTTCCCTTAGTCCTTCATTTAGTAAGTATTTCATGAATCCTTGTTAAGTGCCAGCTTTGGGCCCTGTTTGGGGAAACCCTACCTGAATAAAACCAAAAATCTATCCAAAATCTAAGGATATAGTAGAAAACTATGGCTAACTGGAACTCAGTTATACTGATTTCTCATGAAGTTAAAACATTTTTTAGTACTGTAATCATTAGTTAAAACTCTGTAGGTAATCATCAAACATAGCTATCTTATTCTATGTACTTGATTCAATAATATGTTAAAGTCTCTTAAAGTTAATCATTTAGAATAAGAACACACTTATTTCTTTCTGTAGTGATCTTAATTATGTAAAACAAACTAAAGTCTACTAAAGTATCAATTTTTACTAAAATTGCATTCAGGTTACATAATTATATTTAAATTATATAAATTATATTTTATAATTTATATAATCTATAAGGAATATGCACATTTACACAAATACCACAGTAATGTAATAAACTTGTCAATTTTTAAAAAGTCATTTTCTTGAGCTTTTGCCTTCAAACTGAATAGTCTTTCACTTTTCTTTATCTCACAAACTTGTGACTCCAATCTCGGTTAGGCATCATCGGTTTTTCAGATGTACAGCATAAGCTTCAATGAAAACACTCTCATGTTTTAATCGTGATGGTTTCGGGGCACAGTTTCTGAAAATACTTTTTCTAGTGACTAGTAGTGAACCAAATGGAGTGTAATTTCAAGAACTGCTTTGCCAATTCTCAAAAACTTTACATGAGAAATATTAAAAGCATGTGTTTTCATGTGGATTTTAGTAAAGCTCAAAAAGGCCACGACTAAGATGAAAGCATATTTTTTATGAATCACAGCAGAATATGAAGCATACACAATAGATATTGTCTCAGAATACTTCACATCACCAGTGTCTTACTATTTTGATTCACTGTTGTTTAATCAAAATGTTGCAGTTATTAGCAAAAGTTAGTTTGGCTAAAATCATATATACATAGGATATTTCTAGGTTTGCAGATCACAATATAAAACACAGTAAATAAAATTAGTCACTTCTTTTTCCTACATTGCACATTGTACTACCTATTTATAAAAATGTTTATGCAGGGGAGAGAGAAAGGATTACACTTGCCTACCTACCACATAAGTAATTCTGTGAGTTCAAAGGTTAAATGACTATTTCATTTTTATTTTCTACACTCTTATCCCCTGCCCTTGCTCTCTCTAATTTGCAAAAGAAATACAGGTACATTACTATCTGATGAATAATCTGTTTAAATTGAACCCAGACTCAAGTGTCTGAACCCAGACAAAAGTTTATGACAGCCTTTTAAAATAAATGCATTTTGTTAGCCACAAGAGAGTAACTACTGCAGATGGGAATCCACACTGATGCCATGGGACACACCAAATTTTTAAGTCAAAACAGAGACTCTGGGAAGCTTTACATAAATATAACAAAATATTGGCAATATTAAAAGTAAAATAAACATCAAGCATTTCAAATGTGTATTAAAACATACCATAGGAAGGCATTAACCAAAATTGGGACAAATGATACTGCTAACCACTAGCTCCAATAACACAGAAATTTATAAAGACATCACATTACATGCTAAGGTGGATACACAGAAGAGACTGAGTAATAGCTTAGAAAAAAACAGACTCCATTCAGGCTTGGACTGATGAGAGTTCTTTGCAAAAAACAAAGCAAAACAAAAAAACAAAAAAAAAATTTTCTTCAAAATTTTTAATAAGTAGGGCCTGAAATCACTGTGTTCAGTTTATGGATTACCATAGGTAAGAACAGTTATGCTTTTTAGTGATTTAAATAATACTTTTCTTCCAGAGTGTATTATGTTTTTCACGATCTAATTTATACTATATTCCATTTATAAAGTCAAGAACTGTGGAGACTTTCTAAGTGTAGTTGAAGATAAACATGCGAAAATGCTCCGGCATTTTGACCCAGTTCCCCAGAGTGGCTATAAGGGTGCACTGTAAGATTTGCACAGCATTGTGTAATTAGACTTCTGTCTGAGTGAGTTTCATACAACGTTCACACTTTCATTATATACAACCAGGCCAGTCTCTTCAATATCAGTTTTAAGAAAGTTCCCAAGAGAGTTCTAGGGCAAGAGTAAATGCTCCATGAATAAAAAATAAATTTTTTTTTAAAAAAAGAATAAAAGAGGAAGAGCGTGAAGGAGAGAACAGTAAGAGGAATAATAGAAGAGCATGGTGGAACAACCTTGGCTGGCCCTTAATAGAACTCAACAATGGTCCAAATTGTGCCAAACTGTGGGCAAATAGCTAAACCTTTTCGTCTTTTAGCTCTAATGTGAAGATAATACATTAGAGGATTTCCAAATATCCTTTCAGCTCTAATCCTATTTTTCTTTACACAAAATATGACTACAGCAATTTATTCCTCTAAATATTTTCATATGCAGAATACAAAAATCATAGCATTATGTTGCACTGCATACATTTATATGATTACCACAAAAACTGATACAGTCAGTAACTTGGAGTTCTTGAATATTCTGTATATGGCTCATAAAAGAAGAAATATATCTCCCAGTCTTCAATATTTGACATTAAGGAAAAATAGTTATCCCAGTTTTGTTTAATCAAAACCTTGAATACAATGTTTTGGCTTGATTGATTGAAAGATGTTAATACATTTTATAGAGGACACTAAAAATTTATGGGAAAAGATGAAACAGAAATCTAGCCACACTCTGAATAATAATTATTCCATGATCTGACTTGTGGAGTCCAGATTTTGCTGTGTTCACAGAACAACTTCACACAGAAATACACATGGTCAAATGAAGGGTTGGGTCCATCTCTCTGAGAAAGATCATTTCTAAGTTGCAACTTGATATTCTGCTTACTTTGACTCCTTGCTTGTTTCAAGTTAGATTTGAAAGACAAATAATATCATTGGGCGGTTTATCAAATTAGAACATCATACTCAAACACATGCCTCATTAACTCCATTTCATTTTCTTTGCAAAAACAAGTTTTCAGTGTGTTTGTAGGAAAAGAATTTATAGGAAAAAATCAGCATATAAATGCTAGTGCATTTATTATCATTAACCATGCCAGTCTCAAAAACTAAATAAATAAAATCCAGTGTTTGAGATTTATACATTCTAAGGTACTTTATGGTAAATAATAACATCCTATCCCCCTAAAAAATGTTAACAAAACTATGACCTTTCATATGGTCAATGATTCTTTACTAACATTTAAAAGTGGTACTGAAAAGTTTTCTGTACCTATGTATAGATGTCTAAGAATATTTTATTTAATATTGGCCTAGTTTAAGAAAATATTTTTTTAATTTTTTAAAATAAGTTTATTATCAAACACACACACATACAAAAAATTAAAACCATTCAAAGAAGAACAATGCAAGGGGAAAAAAACTACAATAATATTCAAATACAGTAGAACTCAACCAAAACAAAACTGAAAAGCACTTAAACATTTTTCCATATAACTTAAAAAAGCATCTCAAGCACCAACAAGATACCAGAGGATGTGACTTGTTCAAGAAAGGCCCCCAAAACCAACATTGAACAAATAATGATCTGGAAAAAATACTCCAGTTAGTTGGCAGACTCCACATAAGTCAAACTTCTCCCTAATTTAAATTTCAATACAGGTATACGACACAATATGGAAACACAATCCGAGAAATATGTTATCCATGTGTATCCTTAATTACACTTTCAGTTTCTCACACTAGAGAAACTATTCGGTATTTACACATATGTGTCCTATTTATTTCACTTAGAAGGATGGCCTCAATATGCATCCATTTAGCTATAAATGTCTCTGGTTTCTCATTCTTTAGGGCTGAGTAGTACTCCATTTTATTAAAAAAAAACCCACATCTTCTTTATCCAGTCTCCAGTTGATGGGCATTTGGTATGTTTCCAAGCTTTTGCTATTACAAACTGTGCAGCTATACACATGGGTGCACATATATTGCTGTGGTAAGATTCTTTTAATTCTTTTGTGAAGATACCCAGCAGGGTGATAGCTGGGTCAAATGGGACATCTAAGCCTAGTTCTCTGAGGTATCTCCATACTGATTTCCACAGTGGTTGCACCAATCTGCACTCCCACCAACAGTGGAGAAAGGTTCCTTTCTCCCCACACCCCTGCCAACATTTGTTATTGGATGATTTCTTAATAGCAACCATTCTTTCTGGAATGAGGTGGAATCTCAGTGATGTTTTCATCTGCATCTCTCAAATAACCAGTGATGTTGAACATTTTTTCGTATATTTATTTGCTGCTTTTACTTCTTTGTCTGAGAAATGTCTGTTCATTTCACATGCCCATTTTTGAATTGGGTATTTATATTTGGGGGGGGTCCGATTTCTTTTAGTTCTTTTTATATTCCAGATAGTAGACCTTTGTCTGAGGAACAGCTGATAAAAATTTTTTTCCCACATTGGAGGTTGTCTCTTAACTCGGTAGTTTCTCTTGAAGTGCAGAAGCTTTTTAGTAAGATCCCAATTGTTGATTCTTTGTGCAAGTTCCCGTGACACTGAGGTTTTGTTCATAAAATCTTTTCCTATAACAATAACTTCAAGAGTTCTACCTAACTTATCTTCCAGCAAATTTAGTTTCTGTCCTAATATTTACATTTTTAATCCACTTTGATCTTAATTTAGTGCATGATGATAGGCATGGGTCAAGTTTTAATCTTTGACAGGTTGCAATACAGTTTTTCCAACACCATTTATTAAACAGGCTATCTTTCCTCCAATGAGGGTGGTTGGCTCCTTTCTCAAAGATGAGGTAGCTGAGCATATCTGTAGTTGTTTCTGCATCTTCTAATCTATTCCACTGATCCTCAGGTCTGTTCTTTGCCAACACCATGCTGTTTTTATCACAGTAGCTTTGTAGTATAATTTCAAGTTGGGGATTGTAATACCCCCAGCCATGTCTCTGTTGCCTAGAATTGCTTATGCTATTCTAAGTTTCTTCTGCTTCCAAATGAATTTTTGGATTGTTTTCTCTGGTTCTGTGAAGAATATTGTTGGAATTTCAATCAGGATTGCATTAAACCTATATAATAGTTTTGGAAGTATGGCCATTTTCACTATATTGGTTCTTCCTACCCAGGAACAAGGGATATCTTTCCATTTTCATATATCCTCCTCAATCTCCTTTTTCAAAGTGCTATAGTTTTCAGTGTAGAGGTCTTTTGCATCCTTTGTTAGACTGACTCCTAGATATTTCATTTTTTTGGATGCTATTGTAAAAGGAATTGTTTCCCTACTTTCTCTCTCAATGAGTCTATTATTTGTATATAAAAAGGCTATTATTTTTTGAGTGTTGACCTTATATCCAGCTACTCTACTGAATCTGTCAATTAAGCCTAGAAGTCTTTTGACAGAGTATTTTCGGTCTTCTATGTAAAGTATCATATCATCAGCAAATAATGACAGTTTAACTTCTTCCTTTCCTATTTTTATTTCTTTTATTTCTTTCTCTTTTCTAATTGCAGTGGCTAATGTTTCAAGAACAATATTAAACAGGAGTGGTGATAGTGGGCATCCTTGTCTTGTTCCTGATTGTAGCATGAAAGCTTTCAGTTTTTGACCATTTAGTAAGATGTTGGTTGTTGGTTTTTCATAGATAACCTTAATCAAATTGAGATAAAAACCTTCTATTCCAATTTTCTGTGGAATTTTTATCATGAATAGGTGTTAGATTTTGTTGAATGTCTTTTCTGTGTCTATTGAGATAATCATATGGTTTTTGTCCTTAAATCTGTTAATATAGTGTATTACATTTATTGATTTACAAATGTTGAACCATCCTTGCATCCCTGGGATAAATCCAACTTGGTCAGGGTGTATGATCTTCTTGATGACCCTTTGTATTCTGTTTGCCAGTATCTTATTAAGGATTTCTGCATCAATATTCATTAGGGAGATTTGCCTGTAGTTTTCTTTTTGGGTTGTGATTTTCCCTGGCTTTGGAGTCAAAGTAATACTTGCTTCCAGGAATGAATTTGGAAGCTTTGCTTCCCTTTCAATTTCCTTGATGAGTTTAAAGAGTAATGGCAATAGTTTTTATTAAATGTCTTGTAGGATTCAGCAGTGAAGCCATCAGGACCTAGGCTTTTCTTTGTTGGTAATTTTTTTATTATATTTTCAATTTCACTCATTGTAGTTGAGGTGTTTAGAATTTCTATATCTTCTTCATTTTACTGTGGTAATTCGTATGTATCTAGGAATCTGTCCATTTCTTCTATGTTTTCCACTTTATTAGAGTACAGGTTCTCAAAGTAAGAATTGATGATGCTTTGGATTTCTCCTGGATCTGTTTTAACTTCTCCTTTTTCATTCTTGATTGCATGGATTTGAGCCTTTTCTTTCCTTTCTGTGATAAGGTTGGCTAAGAGTTTATCTATTTTATTTATTCTTTCAAAAAACCAACTCTTTGATTCATTAATTTTTTGCATCATTTTCTTAGTCTCCATTGCATTGATTTCTGCTCTGATCTTTATAATTTCCTCTCTTGTATGAGCTTTGGGTTTGTTATGCTCTTCTTTTTCTAGGAGCTTGAGGTTCTGCATTAGGTTATTTATTTGAGTTCTGTCTGTTTTCCTAATTATGGGCATTAGTGCTATGAATGTCCCTTGTATAACTGTTTTCATTGTGTCCCATACATTCCTGTATGTTGTACTGGTATTATCATTTTCTTGTAGAAACTTTCTAATTTCTTCTTTAATTTCCTCTGTGACCCATTGGTTGTTCAGGAGGGTGTTATTTAATTTCCATATGTTTGTGGGAGTTTTGCATTTTCTTATGTTATTGACCTCCAATTTTGTTGCACTATGGTCTGATAATATACAAGGGGTAACTTCAGTTCTTTTACATTTACTTAGACATGTCCTATGAGCTAGCATGTGGTCTATTTTACAGAATGACCCATGTGAAGCTGAAAAGAATGTGTATTCTGATTTTGTGGGGTGGAACACTCTGTAAACATCCATTAAGTCCATTTGTTCAATAGCTTGGTTCAATTCTAGAATTTCGTTGTTAATTTTTGTCTCGATGATCTGTCTAATTGTGATGAAGGGGTATTGAGATCCCTCACTACAACTGTACTAGAGCTTATTTGGTATTTCATGTCCATTAATATTTGTTTTGCATAGTTGGAAGCATTCGTATTTGGTGCATATATATTTATGATTGTCATGTCTTCCTCTTGGACTGTTCCCTTCACAAGAATGTAGTGACCATCTTTGTCTCTCTTAATTAATTTTAGTTTGAAATCTAGTTTGTCTGCAAATAGAATTGCTACCCCTGCTTTTTTCTGGGTTCCTGTGGTGTGGAGAACTGTTTTCCAGCCTTTTACTTTCAGTCTATGTATTTTATTTTGAGTTAAGTGTGTTTCTTGTATGCAGCATATTGTTAGATTTTTCTTCTTAATCCATTCTATCAGTCTATTTCTTTTGATTGGTGAATTGAGACCATTAACATTGATAGTTATAATTGATAGATATTGACTCATCCTTGTCATAATGTTTTACTATTCTTTTATTTCTTGTTTTTGTTTTAGTTTTTGTGTTTTCTTTCTCTTTAGTTTCTTACCTTACCTGGTGGCTTCCCTCTGTTGGGCCTCATGGAATTGTGATCTTCATTGTGTTTTTCTAGGATATTGCTTAGTACTGTTTGGAGTGCTGGTTTGGTATTCGTGAAATTTCTCAGGTGTTCTTTGTCATGTAAGTATCTAATTTCCCCATTGATTTTGAAAGATAATTTTGCAGGATACAACAGTCTAGGTTGGAAGTTATTTTCTTTTAGGGCTTTAAATACTTCACTGCAGGCCCTCCTTGACTTGAGGGTTATGTTGAAAAATCTGCCATGATTCTGATAGACTTTCCTTTATAGGTGATTTGTTTCTTTTCTCTAACTGCCTGTAGCATTTTGTTCTTCTGTTAGGTTTCTGGGATCTTAATTATTATGTGTCTAGGCATAGATTTTTTTTTGATCATGGCTAATCGGAGTTCTATATGCCTCACTTGTCTGAATGTCCAATTGTCCACCTCTGTCTGGGAAGTTTTCTACTATTACTTCTGTGAGCAATTTTTCTATGTCAATTGTATTTTCTCCTGTTTTTTCATGGGCTCCTATCAGTCTTATGTTATTCTTCCTTGCATAATCTAGTAGCTGCTGGATTGATTTCTCGTGATCCCTTACTATTTTCAAGAAATCTCTGTTTTCATGGTCCTTAACCACAATCCTGTCTTCTATATCTGATAGTCTATCTTCAGATTCTCTTAGTCTGCTCTGTATACTTACAATGGAGTTTTTAATCTCCTGAATATCTGTTTGAATCTGTTTCATGGATTGCATTTCTTTCTTATGTTGGGCACTCATGGTTTCTATTTCTTTCTTATGCTGGGCATTCATGGCTTCCAGCATATTTCTAGCTCATCTATTTTTTTATCTATTTCTGTTCTAGAGCCTCTAATTATGTCTTTCACTCTGCTCACCATCTCTGTAGTTATCTGGGAGATTATTTCTGCTTTGAATTTTTCTAGAGCCTCATTCATCTGTTTTGTTACTTCCTGTGCTATCAGTTTAGGGTGTCCAGGAGGTTGATTATCAGATTTTTCCACCTCGTTTCCCCCAGAAATTGCCTTTATGGGGTGGAAGCCTGGGTTTGTGACTTGCTTAAATGTCTTTTCATTTTTGTTTTTGGTACTGTCAGTTATAAGTCAATGAGTACCAGTAAGCCAGTCACAGACCCATGAGATTCAGACAGACTTCTGGCCACAAGTCCCAAATTGAGCTCCCCGCCCTCCCACAGGGCCAAACTCTGCAAGGCTCTACTACAGATTCCAGCTGTCTTTCCCCTGAAAATAGTCCAGGATCAAATGGGATGTGATGATCCCTCCAATTTACCAAGTACAGCGGTCTGCTGTGCCTATATTACAGAGATTATCTTCACTTTTCCAGTGGACTTCAGTTTCATCGGGGAGCTGAAAGAGGCCCTCTATCTGCTGTTCACCTCTGCAACTCAGGACAATGGTCTTTATGTCCCCTTGTGCCTCTGTTGTATGGAACCGTGTAGCTGCATAGCCAAGAAGCCAGAGGTGGGGGCATGGGGGGGCACATGGGGGGAGGGCGCCCAAGCCAGCGGCCCATGGGCCTGGGGGGGGGGTTCACAGTCTCCTGGATGCAAGTGAACAGGACAAGCCTGAAGGAGCAGGGCACAGCTACCTGTGTCTGACCACAAAGCCAAACTGACAGCCGGTGTACCTGCCCAGGGGGTTGTCCTCACTGTCTCCTAAGAAAATATTTTTGATCATGCAATCTATTGTAGCTCATTTTATTTGTACTATTTGTGTTCACCTGTGCAGAATAGTCAGACAAGTTATATGTTCTTCTCTTTTGAAATTAAAGATAACTCACAGGGGGTTTACATATTAACATAATATGTCCTTTGCATCAACTGTTCCATTAGAGTTTTATAATCAAGCTGAATCAATTAAAATACATAAATTTCTAATAAACTATAATACTAAACTGGAATTTCATCACTAATTCTCTGGGGAATGAGAAAGATACCTGAGACCAAATTTACTTAATTGTTTCACAATAAAGTCTTGCGTTTAATCACAGACTGCTTCAAAGTAATTCCCAACAGTTTAAATTAATTAGCTTCATTTCTTGTTCATTCACAAAACTGAAAATATTTTACATTTCTTATCTTAGCTATAAAGTCATCATTTATTTGATTCTGTTACTTCTCCTTTAAGCTACAGGATATCATAGAAAGCAAGCTCTGACAACTGGGAAGGAAAGAGAGTCAAGATCTGTAGTAGATACAGTATTTAGAAATGAGTGAATCTTTCCTGCCTCCACTCCAGAAATGCAATTCAAAAGACATTAACTTTAATTAATTAAACCTTCTTCCATGATATAAATGATTCAAGTCCTGCATTTGCTCTTAGAATTATAAAAATATATGTTTATCCATCTGGTGAATGATAACAAATATCATTAAAGAATATTTGTACAAAACCAAGTAAAACTATAATCAGTTTTAGCCCACAAATCAATGGTAACATATAAAATGGCCAAGTTAAAAAAGCTGAATCTCTGAAGCGGTGTCTGAAAGCCAATTATGTATCCTCAATTGCTTATTCCAGGAACATAAAATCAAGACTTACGGAGTTTCTAAAAAGTTTCTCCCTGTGACATATTTGCCAAGTTGCTCATCGTACTATAAAAGAAAAGTTTTAAGTATTCCTATATATCTTAGAGTGAGTAAATAAATATTGTTCATTAAAATTTGAATTAACATCTTTATGAAAAGATAATTTAAGATACTGTCCTTGATGTAACAGAATAATCAAGGAAGAAGAGCCTTTGCAGCAATGGGTGTATCCCCACAACACTCAGCTGAGGGAGAACTGCCTGACAGATCTCTTTCTACAGAGTTCATACACTGGTAACTATCAGTGTCCAACGTGCCTGACACAGGCAGACAATCTTTCTGAGGCAGACGTTGAAACAGGCTTCATAACATCATTTGTGCAACCAGTATAGACCCAAGTTAGAAGTCTCTCCCATAATCTTCCAGTTATAAGAACAAGATTTGGCTTGAAAACCAATGAGAGAGAGAGAGAGAGAGAGAGAGAGAGAGAGAGAGAGAGGCACTATTCAAGAGAAAGACAACTATAAATTACTGCTGTGTATACACATTTTAGGTTTGTGACTAGTAGTTGTGCCAGTTGCTCAAACAATTCTATTCATATTTGGTCCTTGATAAATTTCCTGGGTTTTTTTGTCCAACCTCTCAGAGCCTTTGTTTCTCTTTTGCAACTTTCTCTTTTAGTCCATACTGTGCTAAGATATGGCCTTAGAAAAACTAATTTGAAAAGAAAATTCAATTGACCAAAGCAAAGACAGAAAAATATAACCATATTCAAATATTTTGGTGCAGTTTAGTCTGCACCAAACACATTTATTCATGCGCTATTCTCAAAATATACACATTTCTAAAAGCAGTAAAAACATGCACCTCAGACTGTTGATTTAATTCATTGAATTTATTCAGTAACTTAAATTATGAAATGTAGGAGGTGTTTTTACAAATACATTTAATCATTACAGCCCCTGAACTACACTGCTTGTTTGTTTTTGTTTTGTTTTTTTTTAGTACTGGGGATCGAACTCAGGTCCTTGTGCTTGCGCAGCAGGCAGCAAAACCACTGAGCTAAATCCCCGGCCCCATTGTTTTTTGTTTTTTGTTTTTTTCTCTTCCTCTCTCCCTATGGCAGGTTATGGACTCCAGTCACTACATGGACATTCCCTAGCCTACCTTGCAGTTAGATAAGTACGGTTGACCAACTATGGGAAAAAGAGGTGCTTTTTCTGTTTGGGGACCTCCATATATTTTCCCAAAAAATAAGTTAAATACAGATTTAAAGTTTCTTAAAAAACATGAAGCCAGAAACTCAAAGGAGTCTGGTCTTCCAATGATCATTTTCTGATCAAAAATATCTTTTTAGACTTTATCTGAGTAAGAAGCACTGACTTAATCCTTAAGATTTTAATGTTGACCACTCAGGGCACTTAATGTCTGTCCTGAGTGCTATACTCACTACTCTTCTGGTGACCTAAGAATATGTTACCATCCTAAATTGTTGAACATCAGGCTGTTACCCAAATACACAGAAGATCATTTCATTGACATGTGCAAACTCCAACAAAAGTGGCTGAATATGGAAACATTTTAGATAGCAATCCATTCCTTGAGTAGTGTTTATCTGTAATTCAACTTCTAGTATAAGAATATCACACAATATTCCTGTAACTTATCAGATAAGCAGTAAAAAATGAAACAAAGCATTAAGACAAGGTTTGATTTCTAGAACTTGTAAACAGATAAAGGTTTCAGAATTTCAAAGTTTTTCATTACTGTAGTATTGTAGATGATCCTATCATCAATTCCCTCTTCTTTCCCTGCAACATGGGAACACAGCAGACCAAAACAAACACGAATACAAACAATCTCTCTTCAAGGTATCTAGTATCTTTCTTGGAATTATTAGATATATATTTAAGCAGTCTTTGAAAATTAAAGTGATGATTCAAAATGATTAATATCAATATAAGAAATTGTCATATCTCTATAGGCTAAAATAAATTGCCTATAGCAGCTTGTATATCAATTCTACATCTGTTTTATAACCACTTTATCACTTCACATATAACAGTTTAAAACTCTACTAAAACACATGATTTTTAAATTTTCTGTGGGGGATACTGTAGACTTTGTTTATATTTTCAACAATATGCTTTTGGTAATTCTAAAAAATTTCAGGTTATGCTAATCTGAAAAAATCCTATTTTTAAAAATTTCACCTTGTATGTTCCTCTTACAACACGTTATTAGACAGTCAAGAAGGTAAGAGAAATTTATCACTTGATAAATAGCCAATTTCACTTGCTATAATTCACAACATATTGTCTTATTATTGTCAATGAAATGTTTTATTATCTGCTTATTTTTTAAATTGATTCTCCTTCTTACAAAAAATAACATGCTATGAAGAGATCCTGTTTAACTGCCCCACCATAATTCACATAACCTCAGAACTATGTCTGATTCAATAATATTTATTAATTAGAATGTCAGATGATTTAGACCTTCTTGCTCACCACAAATACACCATATGACTACTGGCCTTCTACGTTCTTTTCTAATTAAGCTGTCAAATCTACTCCATTTTACAATTTTCTTGAATATATATTTTCAGCAATATTTGCAATCAGGCAAGACCACAAAAATCTTGATAGAGGAGAGTTACTAATATAATTGCAGTGAAAATACTTCTGCATGACATTCAGTGTCAGTATTATTTTGTGTGGTTTTTTGGGGGGATACTGGGGATCGAACTTGGGTCCTTCCGCTTGCACAGCAGATGGTGAAACCACTGAGCTAAATCCCCGGCCCCAGTGTCAGTATTATTTTGAAGATCCCTGGACACTAAGAGGTAAGGTTATCATTTTCAAAGTCATATAAAATTTAAATGGTAAAGTCTATTGTTTGGAAAGAGTTTCAAGTACCTTGAATGCAAAGGGAGTTGAAACTTGGTCTTGGGGAAAAATTATGTGTCAATTACTTGTGTGCTGATTAAAGGAATTAATGGAGAGTGAAATATTAAGATATAAATTTGTGCAAAAGAAGTGTGTGTCAAATTTAAAATTAACACTCTAGAAAATTATTAAGACTATGGAGTGGCTTTTAACAGCTCAGACTTAGAATGCATCACTATAAACAGTTAAAGTAAACTGAAATGATAACAAAGCAAGCCCTTGAAAACTTTATCCTGAGCTTCATGCTCTGATTGAATCTTTCCTTTCTCAAAGCATGCCAATTAGTTAATTAGTGCCACTTGCATTACCACAGGTATTCACTTTGAAAGGACAAAGGAAGATACTAACTTCTGTTCTAAAGCCTTCTTGTACTAAATAATGTGCACATATAAGGAACTGTTTCCTAGATGAGGAAAAAGGAAACAATAACAAATCTTCCTGGTTAATCAACTCATTTACTCAAATGACAAATCATTGGAATTAGAAAAGCTTGGAAACTGATCCTCCACACTGTTCCTCGCAGTAAATTATTGTTCCCCTTCTGGATCCTGTTGACAGAGATGGAGTGGCTGACAATGTTCCATAACAAAGATGGAATAGTTAATTCTGCATTTTCTTTCCAACTGAAAATTAAGTAGCTACTTTAAATGCTTGTATTTGTGTATCCATACTAATGAAGTGAAATGATTTTTCTTTAACTAATATCAAATAACATAGAAATATGAATAAGCAATTTATGATAAATCACAAAATGGACTTTGGAATTATTTATGACATTAATATATTGTATCTCTGCATGGGTTTTCAATATCAAGAAGACCTTGTTATTTCAATACATTTTTCCTTTTCAGTTGTTTTTGCTAATTAGCTTTCTTTACATTCAACAACAAAAACATCAATATACAAAAACCAAAAACAAGTATATGTGGTACAGTCCTTTACTGACTTAATATTCTGATCTTTCTGATCTTACTGGTTTGGTAATAAAAAAAAAAAGTTAAATAATTGTAAATTCTAAAATGAAAGTATTTGGAGGGATGGAATTAATATACAGAAAATTTAGAGTATTAGACTGGATCATATTTCAATTTAAGTTTTCTTCAACAAAATGGAATAGAGTTCACAGTAGAAGAAACATAAAATAACATCTGTAATATTCCTGAAAACTTATTTCCACTGTTGATAGGCCAATATATTAATAAGGCACCATGTGTTTCAATTCAAATTTTTTCTATTAAATAATTATGGTACATAATCTTAGTGTGGTTAGTTTTGGGGGAACCTAGAGGGAGATATTTTTTATTCCAGTTAAGATTGAAAATGATATGAAGGCTATAGAGAAAAAGCAATAATGAACTTGTAAAATATACATTGCTTTCACTTACATATCGTAAGTTTTATTTGCATGGTGGCACACGCCTTTAGTCTCAGGTACTTTGGGAGACTAAGGCAAGAGGATTGCAAGTTTGAACCCAGACTGGGCAACTTGGCAAGACCTTGTCTGAAAATAAGTCATAAAACAAGAGCTAGGAAGTTAGATCAGTGTGAAGGACCTGGGTTAAATTCCCCAGTACAAATATATATATATATATATATATATATATATATATATATATATATATATATAGTTTTTGATATATACACATATAGATATATGTGCAAATATATATATTGTGTGTATATATATATATATATGTAGATGATAGATAGACAGACAGATAGATAAAGTGTTGGTTCCAAGTTCACACTTAAAGAAAATAAATGGAAATCTATATTTCATATGGGGTTCAAAATCATTTCAATATCTTTCTGCTTTCTTGTCAGATTTGAATAGATTATCACTGCCATAAGCTTGTAGTGAAATGAGGAGCTAAGAGTTGAAATGCCAGGTTGGCACTGCTTTTCCTTCCCTAGTTGTACTTATCTCTCTTCAGTTCAATGCTTTCTGCAAAACTATTTTCACACTTCCTATTTTCTGAAGTGTTACTTTGGGATAAAATTCTATAATATTATCTGTAAAAAAACTTCTTCACCAGAACATAATCTTCAATAGTCAGAAGTATGCTAAAAATAAACCAGTAAGTGAAAGAATAGCAGGATGATCTACCCTCTACATTGAGGGTTTCCAACTCTTTTTTCAAAGCGCCACATGTTAAACTCTTTGGATGGTGTATTTTACCCACATACCAGACTAAGGGCAACAATGTTAGTCATATATTAGCAATGATAATCTGTACTTTATTATTTGCAATTAAAAGATATATAAACAGCAAAGTTCCAATAGAAAACATTGAAGCAAAGAAAACTTTTTTGGAAAGAGCTGAGATAGATTCTAATAGAGTGAAATTATAAAAATCTAAAATCACTACCAACTGTTGTATTAAGTAAGCTTTCTGCCAATGTGACACAATACCTGAAACCTACAATTTTAAGTAGAACAGGTACAATTTTGCTCACTATTTTTGGAGACTCAGTTCATAGTCGGCTGGCTCCAAAGCAGAAACATAATGGTAGAAGGACATGGCAGAGCAAAGATGATCAGTTCATGGTGACCAGGAAGCAAAACAAAGCAGGAAAACAGTGCCAATGTTGAAGGTGCAAAGGACTAAACATGGACTCCTAGGCCATGCTTCCATGACACATCCATGGTTGGCTGAGTCCAAGGCAGAAACATAATGGTGGTATGACATGGCTAAGCAAAGATCCTTAGTTTATAGTGGCCAGAAAGCAGAAAAGGGGGACAATGGCTGAGAGGAAGAGCAAGGGACCAGGCAAATACCCCAAGGCCATGTTCCATAATGAGCCCAGAAACATCCAAAAATGTGCTCCACCAATCCCCTAGGCTAATTCCAAAACCAATCACGTTGACATTCCACCCTAACCAATGTAATTCTCCAGTGGCTCATCTTTGCCTGAAGATTTATGTTCAAATCATTTTGTAAAGCATTCAAGGTCTATTAGGCTCTGCCTCTAACCTGTACCTTAAATGTATCCTACAATGCATTAGCATTGAACTATTTCATTTTCCCAAAACCTACCATGCCTCCATATTTTGTTCTTTCTTTGCCTTCTGTATGAAATAGAATTCCTTGTATCCTGCTGTGGTTTTAAAACAGTCACTTCATTTCTAGCAATTTTTCTCTGTGAATACTTTTTGTACACTCCTACACAGAACTAATCATTCTCTTCTGTGCCTTCACTCTGTCCATTTTTGAAGTCTACTGTTGAATTCATAAATATTCACATTTGCTTCTGAAATTGCCCCTGAGCAGATGCATATGAGCTCTGTCATATCTTTTATGCCTAAATTCCTACTTTCTAGGACCATGAAGAGCTTCATGGTAACTACCATTGAATGGAATAAAAAATGACAGTAGCCCTTTTATCAGCTTGGTGAGAAATGTACCAATTTTATAAACACAGCTGATCAATCGTGTTTATATTATACTTTAGAATAAATTAATATATTAATCCTTATAATGGATGATCTAGTCAGAAAAAACACCATTGCCTATCACTACTAAATTTAAAAATACTGAAACAATGTAACTTAATCCTTTAAAGAGGATTTTAATGAATTTATATTAATAAAATAAAAATATTCTGAGTGCTTTGTATATTCCTCTTTTGAGACTCATGACAATAGAGACAGTCCTTGCTATTCTGTAGTTTTCAAACTAATGGCTAGTTCAAGCAGCTATCATTCATTTATAGTTTATTAATAATAGTGTCACTAAGAAGATATCCTGGATATACCAGAAAAAGTCTATGTGAGCCAGAGGTTCATGGAAGCTTTCATAGAAAATTTTGTTTGTTTGTTTTTTAGTAAAACTGACCTACAGGAGAAGATAAGGAAAAAATGAGTCCAGCAATAAAAATTCCAAGAAAAGGGAAAAACAAGGGTAAATGTTCTGGAAAAAAGGAGAGCAAGAAATATTTAGAAGTCAAATTCAAGGATGTGTGTAGTACAAAGAAGTTACTCAAATGTAGAGCAGAGAGATAGCAGATTGCCTGACAAGCCAATGTCAGGAAAAATTGTCAAAACATTGAACAAGGGAAATATCAAGAGTCCTTCTAATAGAATGCATTGTGCATTTAAGGGAACTTTCCAGGTTATTTGAATCCAAGGGTTCTGTGTCTTTGTCTTTGGACTATTTTGCCAATTTGTAGAGACCCAAGATTACCTATGACAAGCTAATAGACAAACAAATGACTCTGATAATAGAAATACAAATCGATTTTTCATTATCAATAACATTGTCTTCTGTCCCCTAAATGGGACACCAAACATTACATTTTGCTTTATAGGATACAGATATTAAAAATGTTCTGAATTCTTTATTGTCTATATTTTTCCTATGAGACACTTACATTAAAATAATATTAAATAACATATTTTGACTATATATTTGGTAAAGAGTTGCTCTTCTCACCATTCAGAAAATTATCTCTTCTACTGTATTATATAATTTGATTTTTAGGAGCAAGGGGAAACAATGAAAGGTTTGGAACTAGAAATAAATGGTTGGTTGTCAGTATAGGGTAAGAATAGGTTGAAGATGGGTACAATTTACTTGGGAAGATAAGGAGGAACCTGTACCAGGAATCCAACTGAGATGGGAGGCAAGCATGAAAGCAGAGGCAGTGGGGACAGAGAATAATGGAGTGATATAAGAGATTTTAAGGAGAAATCCTACAGAGTTGGTGGCAGACAAAGAACAGGGAACAGCGAGGGAAGATTGGCTCTCACAGTTCTGGCAAAATAAATGGGAAAGATGGTAATTCAGATTACTGAGAGAAAAACAGGTTTGGGTGAGAAGCAAAGCTTTTATCTTTGGTAGGATTTCTGCATAGCTTTATACTTCATTCAATCAGTATCCAAGGGATATTTCTCTATTGTTAGTTTATTTCATCATGTATTTTTAAAATCCTCTGATCATATCCTGTACATATCCCTGGGAATAAAAGCACCCACTGAATGTGAACTATATCAGAGCCTTTTGTAGTATATACCAATCTACAAAGTAACTGTGAGTCCACACTTTGGCATATATCAAAATTATGACTAAAACAAAGAAAATATTGGTATCTGATCTAAAGCATTTGTAATGTGAGTTGATTAAAACTATAAACATAAGCAGTTAGAGACAATAGTCATGTAAACTGCTTCATTTACTTAAGTGTGTTTCAAAGAATCAAGGGTAAGTTCTGTTGTACAACAGAATATTATGCAAGTTAGAAATTATATTCTTTCTATTAATAATACTTTATAAGACATTTAAAGTGTTATATCATATTATGAAGTAATAGTGATATGTTACTGATCTATAATATGTCTTATTGGGTTTCAATTTATGAATTTGAGAGGAATACTAGAATTCAGACATAGCAATAATTAAAATAATTTAAAATGTAAAACAGTATGTTGAAGGCATATTGTGCCCTCCAACTGTCAAAACGCATAGCATTATAATGTGTCATTTTCAAATGCATAGCAAAAACTTTAAGATTCTTCTTGGTAAGTAACCAGTAATATAAACCCTGGACCCAATGTGTTTGACTAGATTATAATTGTTGAAGGTATAAATTTTGCCTTATATTCAACATTGAGCCTTCAATGTCCAGCATTTTAGAATGATAAAGTAGGTATTTAATAAATGTTAATGACACAAATAAGGAATAACATACAGTTATTTACCACTGGACAAAGCAACTTTATAAATTATTGAAAAATTTAGTCTATAACATTTAAAATGTTTTCATTTTCATTGTAAATTTAACATAATTATATTTTGGAAAAACAGAAAAAAATCATTTCTATAACCCAAGCATACAAATATACACACTAATAAATATTTTAACTTTGGTAAAGTGACTCTTACCAGTGTCAGAAACCTATTTATATTATTAATCCAGAATGTTATTTTAAAAATTACACACTTTACCAACAATCATGCTGTTGGTAGTCTGAATATTTGTCTGACAGAGTGAAGAGTACTGTAAGAAAAAAGGCCAGGAAGGAAGAAAGAAAGGGAGGAGAAAGAAATATTTGGCAAAATGACAATTTTTCTTTATTCATACTTTATTATTGTATTATTAGATTATTGGATTGTAATATGTACTACTGGTGAACACAGTGAATTCAAGCATAAACATTCAAGCACAAATTCCTTTCTAGAACTCCAGTAAAACAAATTCAAAGACCACCTCCCTGACCAAGTCAACCAGCAGTAACAGGATTTACAGGTGACACATAAGTTATTCTTGGTAGATGTGAACAGAAAAAATTACTGTGGCCAAAAAATTTCTAAATACTAAGTTTGCAAAACAACTGCTTGAGTTCCATGAAATTAATGCTTCTTACATACTGGAAGGAGAAAAATAAAAAATGGGAAATATAATTCAATTATTATAAAAGTTATGACTTTTTTCAAAACGCTTAAATCTAGACAAAAATCACCAATAAATTTTTCAAATAATTCCAACTCTTCAGGGTCATCATAACAAAAAATCTTGATGGAGGGGCCAGGGATTTAGCTCAGGGTTGCTGCCGCCTGCCTCGCAAGTGCAAGTTCAATCCCCAGTACCAAAAAAACACCTTGATGGAGAGAGGTAAAAATATTACTGAAGCTCTAAAAGCACAGAGCTTAAATATTGTAACTTGAAGAGATTTCCTTAATGATCTTGTCTGTTCTGGACTGAGGGGTGTTCCCTACATTCATTTCTACCCAAAACCCCAGGATGTGACCTTATTTGGAAATAGAGCTTTTGAAGATCTAATTAGTTACAATCAGGCCATCTAGAGTTAGACTATGGCCCAACCCAGTGATTTTTGTTCTTATAAGACAAGAAAACCGAGAATCAGACCAAATGTGCAGAGAATTTACCATGCATAATCAGGGGCGGAACTTGGAAAGTGTGTCTATACACAAAGGACCAACAGTTACCCTCAGAAGCCAAGAGAGAGGCATGGAAGAGATCCCTCCACTGAGCACCCAGAGGACACCAACCCTGAGGACTACTTGATTTTGTGCTTCTAGCCTCTAGAACTCTAAGAGAATAAACTTCTATTGCTTAAAGCCATTCAGTTTGTAGTACTTTGGTAAGGCAGCCCTGCAAAATGAATACTGTCCACATCCTTTATTGTGTCGAAGAGGAAATTGAGATCTTAGGGCAAATGATTCATTCAAAATCATACAGCTAATCATTTTTTAAAAGCAGATATCTACCAGTTTTTACTGAGTTTATAATTTATTAATCCCACAGCAACTGATACTACATTGAGATAAAAGTATGCATGAAATGACGTATTACAGCAACACTGATTTCCCTTCATAGTCAAGTTAAATAGTTTTAATTTCACACTTCAGAAGCAAGATAGCCCATTGGTCAAGAACAAGGGCTCCAGGCCAGATTTCCTGGGCTTGGCACTCTGTACCTAAATTTCTCTCAGAAAGAGCCTATTCACCACATAGGGGTGTCGTTAGGATTAAGTGAGAGAACATTTGGAAGCACCTAGAATAATGCATAGCACAATATGTAAAGTTTGAATGATTATTGGCTGCTCTATTTCAGAACATTTTTACTAGTTAGACCTAAACATTTAAAATAACTGACTCTGGGTGAAGTAAGACTTATTTTGTCATTATACAGATGACATATGGCAGATAAGATGAAATTAAAAGCAAATGATTTTACATACAAATCTCTTTAAAAGGCTGTCAATAATATTTTATAAAATATTAAAATATAAAAGTATAAATACTAACACAAGATAATAGTTCCAGCCAAAAATATGATATATATCTTCATCTTTCAAGGCTAAAGAGGATGAGATGTATCAAGGAGAATATATATGATGATTTCCCATTGATTTCTAATATTCAAAATTTATAATTACAAAATATATTATCAATCATATGAATGTTTTAAAGTCATGATTAATAGCACATTTAATGAAAACTAACTTTTGAAGTTCAAGAAAATAGCTTTTTTAAGGAAGTGTTTAAAATCTTGCTCATATAAAGATAATTTTACTTAAAATAATTTAACCAGTTTAAAATCTCTCATTGGAGTTCAGAATTCCAAGGAATATACCTTTCTGTGAATTCATATTTTTCAAGCAACATTACAAATTTCTAGCATTTATAATAAAATGTCTACATATAGAAAATAACACTGTTATTTTTAATGCTCTTTGCTTGCAAATTACGACTATGAAATTTTTAACACCAAGCTTGACTAAAGAAGAAAGTCATTATAAAAGGAAAAAATAATTTTGAGTAAAATATTTATATTATTAATATCAATTAGCTATGTGTTGTTAATGAATTGCAAATTATCAGGGATATTGTTTTTAAAGGCATAGTGCTTAAAATATGAGTTCTCAATTCTCTCTGTATAAGCTCTAGTTCACACCACTTAATAATTTTGTAATCTCAAGCAACTGAATTCTCTCCAATCCTCATTCTTGACATCCACAAAATAGCAAAACAAAGCCTATCCATTTCAAAATGCTGGAAAGACTAAAATGATCCAACATCAACAACAGATGTGCCTGTTCTGTACTTATTTCCTGGTGAAGAACACTTATTATTAATAATATTATTTTTTCAATTTATAACAATTATTTTGATCTTGAATATTAGAGACTACATATGCTCTACCTTTGGTCTAGTATAAGCTGCATCTGTGCTCCACATTTAAGTTTCTTTTATTCTTTTTTTTCCATTTAGTTTATTGGTACATTTTAGGAAAAACATGGAAACAAAGTCTTTGTAAATAAGTTTTTTTTATTCTTGACAACTGAAAAATGAAAATAGTAGGTGGTAAATAAATTCATTCACTCCACTGAGTTCAGGTAATGTTAAATCCTCTATTCACATAAAAGATTCTGCTATTTATCTTCTACTTGCCTATTATTCTATATCCCCTCCCCTTCCTCTTCTCTTTTAATATGACCATTGAAATTATTTTTGGCTCTTTATGCATATTTTCTAAACCTAAAATCATTGGAGCTTAACTTTTCCTGCTAGTCTTTCTAAAAAGATCTAAGACTCTCATTTGCTTATGTGCTCCTACTTCAATAAAGTATAACTTATTGGGAAAGAGCATTATCGAGGAGTATATCAAGGGTAACCATGCTGGTTTCATGACATCTCTGTTACTTGTAATATAATATTTTTTAAAAAATTATGTGTCTGAATATTATTTCTTAGAGCTATCTATTGATGTTAAGTATATATAAGGAAAAAGTATCATCATACAACTCCACGTCACTGTGAACATGCATGAACTGATCTGGCCTATTTCAAATCTACTTTTCTAAAATGAAAATCAAGCATGAATTTGATCAGCATTCTCCCTATCAATTCAAAATCTAAAATGACACTGCTGTTTATGTTTCAAAGTTCCTCTTCACTTATATCCCCTCTTCTTTTTTTTTTTTTGAAGTTTTATGGTCAGTTTATTAAATTCAATGGTGAAAGTTATCAGAAGAATATTCTCCTGAGAGTTATTTTTTCTTAGAAAAAAAGAAAGGAAAATTAAAAGCCTCTCAGCACAGCCACAGATGCTGTGGCTGTGGAGCTCTCCAGAGATGGTGCATCAGTCCTCTGAGTCACTCCCTGGGCCAGCAGGGCTGTAGTCTGAGTCCTCCTCAACATCCTCCAGCTCCAAGTCACCCAGTTCCTGGAAAAAAGACTCATCTACTTCCACATTATTTCCAGCATCCTCCAAGAACTGGATGTCAGATGTGTCAAGATTATGATCAGTTTCAAACAGCTGTTTACCACTTAATTTACTTTTTCCTGCTTGCTTTTCTTTTATCTGTTTCTTTTTAATTTCCAAGAGTTCTGCATCAAACTTGGCTTTCCAACATAAGAAATTCTCAATTGTAACAGGGGTGCCATGGAATAATTGCTTCTCTGCTTCTTCTGCTTCTTTTTCTTTTAGTTTCTTTTCTTCCTCTCTTCTCATTTTTATCTGATCTACTATTTCATTTAATTTTTCTTGCACTGCTGTCACTAGAGTAAAGATCATGACCACACCAAGATTTTCCTCAGCCTGTAATGCTAAAAATTTTAAAATGTCTATGACATCATTATATTCTAGGTTTTCCTGGGAAAATATTCCATGAAGAGGAGCTTCATCTGGGTGTTTTTCACTGTATGTGAACTTGAGGGTGGTCTGGACAGTTTCATCATTGGCTCCAGCCTCAGATGCCACAGCGATGGTGAAGCCGGGTGGATTTTCTGATGATACTGTGAAGGAGCCGGGGTAGATGGACTTCAGAGCCTCCAGTTCGTTTCGCTGCTCCTCGCTGTAGTCTGTCATCATCGAGCCCTGGCTGCTGCCCATGGAGCAGGGCGACGCTCAGGCAGCGCGCCACAGCCGAGTCCCGAGGCCTCAGGCCAGGCCCGGCCTGCTGAGCCACAGCCCCGCGCTGCTCTCGGTGATCGCTAGTTCTGCCCCCTCTTCTTTTTTGAACAGAACAATGTCTAACAGAAGTGTCTCTGGATACTTTCTCTACTCTTTGAATGATGAAAATCACAGGCAGGTAAGATATGTATTTACCAGATTAACTATTTTAATTAAAATGAGTTTCTAGGAAGATATTTACATTGTTGAACCTCTGTAAGTTTTTACTATGTTTATTCAGAAAAACAACAACAACAAAAACTAGCCAAGTCCTCTATCTCACCAAATACTATTTCTTTTTTTTTGCTAAAATTCTTTTATTGGTACATTTTAGGTATACCGTACATTTACAGTTATCTTTGGGTGTTTGTACCTGTACATGATGTATCTTGGTTCATATTTTTTCCCCATTACCTGTGCATCCTTCACCCCTCCACCCTTCCCTATTTACATAGACTTCATTTCCATTTTTTTTTCTTTTCCCATAATTTTTCCTTTCCATTCTTCCCTTTCCCCATCTCCTACCACCACCCCTACCCCTTTGGAACTTTTCCTATTTCAAAGTTATCAATTATTAGTTATTAATTCTTTTAATCATTATTTACACTCTCAGTTTCTCACACTAGAGAAACTATTTGGTATTTACACATGTGTGTCTTATTTATTTCACTTAAGAGGATGGCCTCAATATGCATCCATTTAGCTATAAATGACTCTAGTTTCTTGTTCTTTATGGCTGAGTAGTACTCCATTTTATAAAAAAAAAACAAAAAAAAACCCCACATCTTCTTTATTCAGTTTCCAGTTGATGGGAACTTGGGCTGTTTCCAAGCTTTAGTTAGTACAAACTGTGCCACTATAAACATGGGTACACATATATCACTGTGGTATGATTCTTTTAATTCTTTTGGGAAAATATCCAGCAGGGGAATAGCTGGGTCAAAGAGGACCTCCAACCCTAGTTCTTTGAGGTATCTCCACACTGATTTCCATAGTGGTTGCACCAGTCTGCACTCCCACCAACAATGGAGAAGGGTTCCTTTCTCTCCACACCCCAGCATTTGTTACTGATTGATTTCTTGATAGCAGCCACTCTTTCTGGGGTGAGGTGGAATCTCAGTGTTGTTTTCATCTGCATCTCTCAAATAACCAGTGATGTTGAACATTTTTTCATATGTTTATTTGCTATTTGTACTTCTTTTTCCAAGAAATGTCTGTTCATTTCATATGCCCATTTTTGAATTGGGTCTTTGAATTTTGGGGTCTGATTTTCTTCAGTTCTTTATATATTCTAGATAGTAGCCCTTTGTCTAAGTTACAGCTGCTAAAATTTTTTTCCCACATTGTAGGTTGTCTCTTAGCTCTGTTGGTGGTTTCTCTTGCAGTGCAGAAGCTTTTTAATAATATGAGATCCCAGTTGTTGATTCTTTCTGCTAGTTCCTGTGCTGCTGAGGTTTTGTTCATGAAGTCTTTTCCTATGCCAGTATCTTCAAGAGTTCTACCTAACTTACCTTCCAGAAAGTTTACTGTTTTTGTCTTAATATTTAGATCTTTAATCCACTTCGATCTTAGTTTAGTGCATGGTGATAGATATGGGTCTAGTTTTAATCTTTGGCAGGTTGAAATCCAGTTTTTCCAACACCATTTATTAAATAGGCTATCTTTCCTCCAATGAGGGTGATTGGCTCCTTTGTCAAAGATGAGGTGGCTGAGTACGTCTGAAGTTGTTTCTGCATCTTCTAATCTATTCCACTGATCCTCGGGTCTGTTTCTTTGCCAGTACTATGCTGTTTTTATCACAGCAGCTTTGTAGTATAGTTTCAAGTTGGGGATTATGATACCCCCAGCCATGTCTCTGTTGCCTAGAACTTCTTTTGCTATTCTAGGTCTCTTCTGGCTCCAAATGAATTTTTGGATTGTTTTCTCTAGCTCTGTGAAGTATATTGTTGGAATTTCAATCGGCATTGCATTAAATCTATATAGCAGTTTTGGAAGTGTGGCCATTTTCACTATATTGATTCTTCCTACTCAGGAACAAGGGCTGTGTTTGCATTTTCTTATATCTTCCTCGATCTCCTTCTTCAGAGTGCTGTAGTTTTCAGTGTAGAGGTCTTTTGCTTCCTTTGTTAGATTGACTCATAGATATTTCAATTTTTTGGATGCGATTGTAAAAGGAATTGTTTCCCCAATTTCTCTCTCAATGAGTCTGCTATTTGTGTATAAGAACCAAATACTATCCAGTATGTGCTTCTAGCAAAGCATTTGTTTTTCTTCTTTCCAAACCTTTCTTATTTGCTACAAGAGAAAATTTTCCTAAAATTCAATACATTGTTCATTTGGATTTTACAACTACCAAGATTTTAGACAACCACTGTCATTTCTTTAGATTTACCCTATTTTCTAATGATTCTATTTGTTCTTTGATAATATATTGAAACATATATTTGCATATTTCTTTATTTAATGAATTAACAATAAGATTCCATCGCCCTTAGAAGGAATGGCTATCATTAAGAAATAATAAATGGTGGTGAGGCTGTGGGGCTGAGGGTGGGGGTGGAGAAATCCTTCTTTATTGTTGAGCAGGGAGTGTAAACTGGTACAACTACTGTGGAAATAAGTATGGAAATTTCTAAAATAACTCTGCTATTCACCTTCTAGGTATCTTCCTGCAAGAATTAAAGTGATCACACTACAGTGATACATAGATACCTATGTTTATAGCAGCACAATCTACAGCAAACATATACTAATAAAAAAAGGGTAAGGAAAATATTTTTCTTATCCCTATTTTAATTATGCTATGCATTGACATTTCTCCATCAAGATCATTAAGTATCTACTACTAAGATAGACTAAAAATTGGAACACTAAATAGGTGATTATCTATTATGAGGCATATTGATTATCCTGGAGGGGAGCAATTTAATGGCATTCTGTTCTTCATGGATAAAAAAATGAATGGTCAGTGAATGTGGTTATTTGTATGATATAAAAAGGGTGCTGAATTCACTTTCCTAACTCCACCCGTATTTTATTTGAATGTCTTCCTCAGAAACAGAGATCCTGTTCATTTTATTAATATGAATTTGGTGTTAGGGTAAAATAGAATCATTCATCTCTTAGCTTGTATTTCCCAGAAAACTTATAATACAGATTAGTAACTTCAATATTAGCAATGTACATAACTAATGATACTCCCTGTAAATATGACCAAGTTATAAATGAAAAATATATGAATAAAGTATTGGTATGAATGTTCATTAACCCTCTTCCCACTAAGTTCTTTACAAATGCAAGATAATTTATCGGATTATTTTCAATCATGAATCTGTGGACCACTAAGCAATTTGTAGGCATTTGAATGAATGTGAATTGGAGAAATGTGAAAGTGGATTTTTGTGTGGGTAGTGAATTGTATAATGCTTTTGAAATTTGTATTTCATTGTTATAATAAAAACCAACAAAATATCTGTGGGCTTAACATAGTTAGGGATGTAGCAGTGTCTGCAACTTTGATGTATTTATATATATTGCAGACTCCCTACTTTTTTCAAAGCATTAGGAATGTTCCTAAATTATCTTAACATCCAGACTACTTAAAATGACTGCGCTTCTGTCACAAAATCCAACATAACTATCTTTGATGCTTAATAAGTGCATAGCATTGTGTCAAACTCTGAAGATAATCAAAATAATAATGTATATTAATAAATATAAGGAGGAAGGGAGGGAAGGAAGGAAAAGGAAAAAAGAAAGAAAGGAAAAAAGGAAGGAATATTCATGTAGTTCATAATTTAGAAGAGATTGGTCTCTACCAACTTCTTAAATTTAAAATACACAGCAAGTTATTTGAAAATACCCATGTTATTTGAAGTTGACAGGACAACAAAAATATACTTACAACAAAGCTACTCAATCTCACTGGGTGCTCAAGTAAAAGTTCAACCTCTCCTGCAGGACATACAAATGGAGAAGCCCCTTTTGGAGTCAGGCATTGCAAAGTTTAGAAGTTAGAAACAAAAGACATGACTAGTGAGAATAAGAACAACTCAATGGGAAAGCTGCTTAAAAATTAGCAGGCCTAGAATTCTTACATGACTAGAACATTTTTGTATCATACTAACAATGTTTGAAATGACAATATTATTTTAATAATTACAAAATAATCTTTCAATGAACAAATTCATTTGCTATGCAAATACTAACACATGGAATATTTAAAATTGCAGTAAATGACAATTATGTCAATAGTCAGCCCTATTTTTAAATAGTTTATTAAAATTCAATTCTAATGATACCTGGATTTAACATAGTAAAGCTTTTGTTGTGGATTTCATAATTATTCATTTGACCACTATGTATCAAATGGCCTCTGATGTCTGTTTCACAAAATATTCCAGAATTAGAGATTCAACAGTAAATAAAATTTTTATGGAAGAAAAACAAATAAATGATTTAAATATATACTAGTATAAATTGCAATGAATATTTTGGATGGAAATTAATTAAATTGCAAACAACAAAGCCAAGTGTGGTGACACATGTCAATAGTCTCAGCTATTTGGGAGGCTGAGGTGGGAGGGTGGTTTTAGTGCAGGAGTTTGAGACCAGCCTGGGTAACATAGCAAGAGTCTATTTAAAAAACAAACAAACAAACACAAACTGCCTTTATTTTTAATCTGGCTAACAAAGAAAGAAATAAAAAGATACACTGTTGTTCAGCAATATTCTTAAAGACAAGAAAGTAATTAGAATAGCTTTTACAAAAATCTTATAACAGCGCGGACAAGTAACCTCTCTAAATGTGTTCTTGCTTGTGGAATGATGATTCTCAATTGTTTCAGAATAACAGTCATGTACTTGATATTTTTGTAAGATAGCAGACTTAGAAACTAAACCTAGGGGAGAAAGATTATTATAGAAACTAATTCCTCTTGGTCTTTCTGAAATAGGAATGATTATTTAGTTGGTCATTAAGATCTATGCCATAGTGCACAGGAGTAAGAATAAAGCAAAATGAATAGGAAGGAAGCTGAATAAGGAGAAAATCAAAGGCACCCAGAAAAGAAAGAGAATCATTATTGTACATGTCTACAACTTAGCACTCTCCTCTCAGTCTTTGACAGAGTTTCTATCTGTTTTGGGGAATAGAATGGTGTGACAATGAGAAAATTTAGTTGACACAGTCTGTGACAACCCCAAAATCAGATTCTTTGTTGGGTTGGGGAAAGGAAAGGGACATGACGATGTGCAGAGTTTGAGCAAGTTAAGAGAAGAGAAACGTGTCAAGTTTGCACTCACTAGAATGACTTTTTTCCTTTTTTTTTTTTTTTTTTTTTTTTTTTTTGTACCAGGGATTGAACTGGAGTCTTTGCACTTGCAAGGCAGCTGGCAGAACCACTGAGCTAAATCCCGGGCCCCTACAATGACTTTCTCAGGTCCTGGTCTGAGTAGACATTGGCTGTAGATCCAGAATGCCTGTTACAGTGCGTACAGTGTCCAAGACTCACTCACCCAGTACACAGAGACCTTTCAGAACACCTAAATGGACCAGAAGTCAAGGAGCTGGTTATCAATGTTGTAGAGTCCTAGCAAGGCATGCTGTCTGTGATGTGCAAAGAAAGGTAAGGAATAAGGAAGGGGTCAAGACCCCAGTCAACCACCAACACAAGACATAACCCAAGTATGATATATGGCGAGAAATAAGAGGTGGGGAGAGGAACATGAGATTCCAAGGGCAGAAATCAATGGTAAATATCATTGAAAGGCTCCAAACCAGGAGCTGACAAATCATTCGTATGATGGCAGACCCTCCACTCATCAGCTGGGACAAGAGAAGATATGGAAGACACTGTGACACCATCATGTCCTTTAAATTCCCCTCAACTAATCACCACATACCAGAGAATTACAGGGGAAGACAGCGAGATGAAGATACAGTATTATTAAAGAGCAAGTATTATCTAACGTATATGACTTTATCACAGTTCAGTGCAAAACACAAACCAAACCAACAACAGATTATTACACTCTGATAATTATATGTACACCTGAAATCCAGGGGTATGAGTTCACAGGCAAAAGATCAGTGGTAGCCTCAGCAGTGCAAATAAACTATATCTTCAGTGAGAAAATCTGGTTAACTGAGTAAAAGATTGATATTTCATGAGTTGACAGAGCAGGACAGAAGTTATTTCCATGTTATGAAGTAAATTGTGCCCCACTCCAGTTCTGGACACATTTGATATATTGAAATCCTAATCCCCAGTTACTTAGAATGTAACTGTTTTTGGAAATTGGATCTGTGAGGAGGGCAATAGGTTAAATAAAGTCCAAGGAGACCCACCAGTGTCCTTATCTGAATGGGAAGAAACAACTGTGGACTCTTGATCAGAGAGGGAAAGCTATGTAAACACACATTGAGAAGGTGGTCATCAGCAAGCCAAGGACAGGAACCCAGGAGGAATCCAACTCTTCCAGAACATTGCTTTTGGACGTCCAGAACTGGGAAAAATAAATCTCTGTTGTTTAAGTTACTTTGTGTATGGTATTTTGTTATTGCACCTATAGCAAACTCTGACAATTTAACAACATGATTTATGAAAGGAGTGAAGAGGAAAGAAATTATTGCTCCAGGTGTCTCTAAAACGCTTCCCCATAATATCCTTATGTTTTCATCCTAGATAAGATTACCTTTTATTAACTAATTAACAGACACACAAAATGGATTATGATGAACTAATGATACACTATTGTTATTAGATATTTTTGTAACTTTATTAACGCAATTATCTCTATTATATAGGTGGATTAACATCAGTAACAGATTGGATTAAAGTGATTTAAATAATTTCTGAAACAAAAACACAACAGATTGGAGTAAGAAATAATTCAAAGTACTTCATATTACCATTACTTAAAAAATAGGTGGTATGCTATGTTATAAATAATATTAAACTTTACTTTTTATAATACAGGCTTTTTTCTTCATACATTGGTTTAAGTACTAGTAAGTAATGGAAGAAATTGAAGGGGGATATATATGCACAATATTATATGAGTACATCACTGCTTTAAATTTTTATATTGTCAAATACATCCATATTTAATACTTTATGTTATTTTCCTGTTTAGAATATCTTAACTAAAAACAGTTAAATACTTATCTGTATATTCTACTATGTTATAGGCTTTGATTTTTATAATTCCATCATATATCTGGAACTATTATTTGTTGCTTCATTTACATTCTTTTATATAAACAATCATTTCATTTGAGACAATATTTCTGAACCACAATGCATTACTTGTTAATCCAGCTGATCCTGTCTTTTAGTTATAAACTTTCACCTACAAAACTTCTTTAATCCCAAGAACGGTCCAAAGAAACACAGATGTCACACTGAAGAGAGGAATAGAATTTACCCAGAGAGAGCAGTACCAAAAAGAGCACAGAAAAGCAATTCCTAGGAAAAGATAGAAATCGTATTGCAAATAATTTACTTATTTCCTCACACTCCATAACGTTGTACAGAAGAACCTGGATATCCAAAATAGCGGAGCCTAAGATCACTGACCTTCAAGTTATTAAGGCTTGATATTCTAAGAATTCTCTGACATGAGTGTTAAAAGCTTTCATGGGCCATAGCCATTTTTCCAACAGAGATTATGAAACTGAGAATAAATTCAGAATAAAACCCTAAGGAAAGATCCTCAGTCATTTCTCTTATTCATACCTATCAAGAAGATTCATGGATTCTTTTTTCCATTTTGTAGGTACTTGTTACCAGACCAGAACAAAATGTTTTGTAGTCATCTTTACTCAATATTTAAATATACTTATTGAAAATTAAATATACTTATTGTTCTGCTATTTGATTTCTCAGTTAAATTTTCTACTGTCTATGGAAAATGCTGAATTAAAGAACTGTCCTACATTTTTAAAAATATATGAAGTGTGTTAGGAGGCACTCAACCTAGTGACTGCAATAATTCTTACAAATGAATTTGCTAAAATAACTTAATGGCTTTCCATTCATTACCTAGAGGACTTAAATCCAAAGTCTTCCTTCTCTCTCCATTCCTAGATCCCCTTTTATTTACTCACTTTTTTCATGGCTGGGACAAAACAGCTGAAGCCCACAATTTAAAGGAGGAGGCATTTCCTTTGGCTCATAGATCAGTTTTAGGCTCTTGCCTTTTAATCCTTATTTCTAAATACCATTCCCCCCAAAATTGTGCAGAAATTCCTCAGAGTTATTAAATGTGTTGTGCTTCTTTCTCTTAGGCCCCTGCACATTACTGTCTGCATTTCAGATGCACCATCTAAACCCCTGCCTTTACACCAACTCAAACTCCTCTTTGGAAGCCCCAAACCTTCAGGTCTCAGTTGAAACATTATTTTGCCCTAGGACTTCACAGATGGTAAGACTGAAGCATGAGAACTTTCTCTTTATTTCATATTACTAAGTCTTATCTAAGATAGGACAAATATATACCATGGATTCTATGAATAATGCTCAATAAATTAATCAATAATGAACAAAACTATAAAGGCACTTTATATCCAGAGGGGTCACATTTGGTCAATAGACCTAAGAAGAATTGTACCTTACTGCATTCTTCTTTGTGTCTATCACATAGTGCACACAAGCTACAACGTGATCATTTCCCTGATATGTTAGTTCTACAGAAAGCACCAATATTTACCTGGGAAACTGTCAACATAGACTCTAATTAGTACCAATATTTCTTCCCGATATTCTAAAAATAATTTGAAAAAAAATCTTATCATAGAGGACTTTTTGATAGAGATTTGTTACTTTGATATTTATATGGAAGATTTAAAAGTTTAAAAATTGGCTTTAACCATATTTTTAATGTGACAGGAAATTGAAATTAAGCTTAGTTGTTGATTTATTCATCATGTTAGAAACTGTCGATATAGAATGAGTTACTGTATTGAGCAGTGCTCAAAATTTAACAAATTCTTTGGTTTTCTCCCCCTCTCCCATTTAAGAATGAAAGTTGATAAAGTATAAGAACTTACCAATTTTTCCTATTTATGCCTACCAGGGAGATATTACCACGACTTAATTAACCAGAGAAATCCCATTAGAAATTGCAAGCAACCACTCTTAAAATCTAAGGTTTTCCCAAAGCTATGAGCATACTTACTCAGGAAAAAAGAATCATTGAAAATATTGGTTTAAGACTGTGAGTTAAAAAAAATACTTCTTAGATACTATAATCTTTTATGAGCAAATCATAGTTATCTAGACCTTTAGGTTTTTTTCTTCATTTTGCTTTACAAGTTGTATTGCAAAAGAAATTTTAAAAAATTATTATTGCATTTATTATCATTATTATCATTATTACTACTAGTAGTAGTACTAGCAGCAGCAACAGCACATGTTTTCCACACATAATGAATACATTAATCATGGGGATTTCGTACATATACATATCACTTAGTACTTTTTCCTTCCCATCCTCTCCTTTACTCCCTTTCTCTCTCCATCCTAGGTTACATTTCACCTACTTTTTTCATAACTTGGATGAAATAGCTGAAATCTACAACTTAAAGGAGTAAACATTTACTCTGGCTCATAGATCAGAAGTTTCAGTCCATGTTCAGCAAACTTAAAACAAAGAAATGGCACGGTGGAAGGGCCTGGGCAGAGGAAGCCGTTCAGCTCATGGCAGCCAGGATGCAGAGCAAGAAGCAAGGAGCCAGGAAGGGAGATATACACAGTCCAATTCATACCTGTAGTGACCTGCCTCTGCCCATGAGACCCCCCCCAAAACAAGTCTGAGATATTGTCTCTTTGATTCAATCACCTTCCAAAAGCAACACCTATGAGCACATGAGGCCTTTAAAGAGGACATGCTTGATCTAAACCAAAGAACCCTTCCCATCTACTTTCTTTTTCCCTATCATATATCTTTTATTTTGCTCTTTATTTATACTTTAGGTTTCTCATGTAAGAGAAATCATGTGATATTCAACATTCTGTGTCTGATTTATTTAGTTTAGCATATAGTCTCCTACAAGTGATTGAAATTTATCCTTTTTTAAGTCTGTGTAATATCACATTTTCTTTATCATTATTGGACCTATAGGCTTCTTCCAAGGTTTAACTATTGTGAGCTGTGCTGCTATCAACATGGATATGCATTCAGCACTGGGTATGATGTCTTTAACTATTCTGGTAAGATAAAGGAAAGATCTATAGCTTGGTTGAATGGAATTTCTATTTTTATTTTTTTGAGGAATCTCCATACTGTTTTTCATAATGGTCGTCCTACTTTACATTCCCACCAGCAATGTAAAAGGGTTCCCTTTTCCCACAACCTCACCAGCCTTTCTTGTGTTTTGAGTTCATGATTGACAGTCATTCTTTCTGAACAGTCATTCATTCTTTCAGTGCTGTTTTGCTTTGCATTGCTCTAACGCACAAAGATGCTTCACATGTTTTCACATACTTACTGGCCATTTGGACTCTTCTTAGAAGTATCTATTCATTTCAATTACCCATTTTTTATTGACTCTCTTTTGGGGGAATCTAATTTTTAGTTTTTTATGCACTCTAGATATTAGAATATCTGCTCTCTAAGAAATGGCTGGCATTTTTTTTTCCTTTTCAGTAAGCTGTCTCTTCACTCTGTTGGTTGCTTCCTTTGCTATTCAGAAGCTATTTAAATTTATATAATTCCACTTGTCGATTCTTGGTGTTATTTCTTGTGCAATTGGAGTTCTGTTCAAGCAGTCTTTGCCTATGCCTATGTCTTCAAGAGTTTTACCTAATATATCTTCCAGCAGATTCAGTGCTTCTGTTTTCATATCTATGTCATTTATCTATTTTGACTTGGTTTTTATGTAGGGTGAGCGAGAAGGGTCTAGACTCCCTGCATGTGCATAACCCTTTTTTACAGCACCATTTAATAAGGAGGCTATCTTTTCTCCAGGGTATGTTTGTGGCCCCTTTGTCACATCAGATGGCTGAATGTGCCTGGGTTGCTTCTACATCCTCTATCCTGTTCCACTGATCTGCAAGTCTGATTCTGTGCCAGTGTCAAGCTTTGTTTTTCACTGTGGCTTTGTAATATAAGTTGAAATCCAGGACTGTGATGATTTCTGCTTTACTCTTGTTGCCAAGAACTTCCTTTGCCATTCTGGGCCTCTTCTGGTTCCATATAAATTTTAGGATTGCTTTTTCTAGTTCTGTGAAGGACATTGTTGGTATTTTCATTGGAACTGCATTAAATCTATGTATCATTTTTGGCAGTATGTCCATTTTGACAATATTAGTTCCACCTATCCAGGAATATGGGATTTCTTTCCATTTTCTCATGCCCTCTTTAATCTCTGAAAAAGGGGTTTTCAAATGATTGAACTCACTAATAAGTTCCCAAAGTTTATGCATGAGAGATTCATCTTCCTGGGGCTACCCATAAGGCCATCCATGTTCTTTATAGAATAATATATGGCACATGGACCAGACCCTTCTTGAAGAACATACACTGATATATTCCATTTTCATCAACCCTTCTTTTTAAATATTTAGATTAATAGATTATAAACAAAAGAATAATTCAGTGTTAATTATATCAATAAAAATCCTTACCAAATATATCACATGTAATTAAACATCTCACTTCTTTTCATAATGTCCATATATTTGCTGGTGGTGGTAATAAATGTTGTGTGTGTAAGTGTGTGTGTGTATCTGGCTGTGTAACTATGTGTGCATGATAATAAACATTTGTGAATATGTTAAATCTTTTTAATATTTTGTGCAAGAGAGCAATTATATTTACTATAATTAGTGCATAGCTTCATATCAGCATAACCTCTAAAATAAGCAGAGTAATATATTTTATTAAATAACATTAGAGCTCACAATTTAATTAATATAACATAATATAATAATATAGTTTTAATGCCAAGTACTGTGGTAAAATATGTTGGTGCTATTTTCACAATAGTGATGTGCACATCTATTATAAATGATAAATTTTATATATCATAAATGCTATTAACAATATCAAACACTCCTTAAAAGATACACCATGTATTCAGTGTTGATCACTTCAGTCATAAGTATATATTGCTGTATTGTTACTTTGTCAACATTTTTCCCAGTAGCAGTTTCCTCATAATCATGTGAATCTGTGAGTCATCACAGATTAAATAGATGTACGACCCTTTCTCTCTCTCTCTCCCTTTCTGTCCCTGTTGTCTCCAAATGAAGACCAAATGTAACCTAATGCATTTACTGAGGGCCAGGAACAACCATACTGGTTGCTGTACTTACATTGATACTCAAAAATTGACCTAAAATTGTTAATCTATTCATTATTGCACTTAAATCATAAAATCTAAATCATATAAATGGTTTCACATATCCTACCAATCATGAGCTCATTCTACACACACACACACACACACACACACACACACACATTCCTGAATACACTGTAGTATATGAAGATGTGAAGTTCAAAAGTTTCTAAGAATTGAAAATATGCTCCCTATTAAAAATTATTCTTGATCTGACATCACTATATACTACTACATACTTTTGGATAAGCAATTAATTTTGTTTGAAACATAAGATAGAATTTTGTTTTTCTGTTTGAGGTAGGAAAAGACAGTAGTAGTTTGAACTGAGGTGTCTGTATCAAATGTTAATGGTCAAATTCATATTCCTATTTTATGATTTAGATCTAAATGGACTCAATGCCTCAGATGTTTGTACCATGATTGAATTATGTGGGTGCTACAGCTGACTTCCTGGTAGGAGGTGGGGTCTGGTCAGAAGAGGCAGATCACTGGAGAGATGACCTAGGAGGGTATCTCTTCCCCCACGGCTTCCTTTTTCATCCTCTGCTTCCTGGTTGCCACAATATGAGAAGCTTCCCTGAGAGATTCTTCCACTATGCCTTCCATCTTGGAGCTGGCCAACTGTGGACTAAAAACGTGAGCCCAAATAATCTTTTCCTCCTTCAAGTTGAGGGTGTTCAGTATTGTGTCTTAGGGATGAGTGAAGTGACAAGATACTTTGTGTCAAAAAACAAACATAATTTCATTGAAAATAATTACATGACAATACTACTTTGGGAGTGGTTGTGGGGATTAATTACACTGTGATGTAATATATAATCTTCATTTTACACAAGAAAGTATTATCTGTTGTTATTATGATTACCTTTACCAATTTTTCACTCAGTGGAGAATAAAATAACAACAAACACCAGCATTAGTCCTGCTAGTGTTTAATCATTAAAGAAAATACAAGAAGAACATTATGTCCAATGTTTTAAAATATTTTATTATATTATTTCTCCAGAAATTTTATTTTAATTGAATGACCACAAATCACTCAACAAAGCTATAATTAATTTTTGAGCAGAATTTAATAAATAATAGTTTATTTTTTGCTGATCCACAACAGAGTTTATTAAACGGGAAAAGTAGTTTTCCATATAACTCCATGCCTCCCATTTATCCAATTTTATAAACTGCCTTAATTAAAGTGACAGAATATATTAGTAAGTAATTTCATGATAAAATAAGCCATTGAATTAGTTTTTAAATCATCTGTATAAATTAATTTTCCACAAATCATTATTTGTGCATTTTTAGAATTCATATACTTGGAGCATTATATAACATGATAACGTAACTTCCTTTAACGAGGTGGGTTGCACAGAATATCCTTAATGGTCTCCTGAATATATCTTGGAAATTTCTCAGGAGTTCAGACTCCTGAGTTATATTTAATTTTAATTAGCTGAAGATGCCTTGAACTAAGAGCAAATTAATATATTATCGTAAAGTTAAGCATTTGGCTATAGAAGAATCAAATGAATAGAAATAAGTCCCTGTAAAATCAGTACTTGCACAAAAACTCTCAATGTTTACTACTTTGTAAATTAACCATGTTCATTTATGTACTATATTAATGTAGCTATAAATGGAAAATTGCATTTTAATTTTCTTTGCTGCTATATACAATTTCTAGAGATTGACTTTCTTTTCACATTTTGTAATATTTTAAGATTAAAACAATCTTACATGTTTATTGTAATATAAGATATTGCTTTATCAAGTTTAGTTTGATGGTTAGGAACAGTTCAATCAATTATTCTGTTCTGCCTCTTTTTATTTATTTATTTATTTATTTATTTATTTATTTTATTTATTTATTTTTGGTACCAGGGATCGAACTCAGAACCTTGTGCTCACGAGGCAGGTGGCAGAACTGCTGAGCTAAATCCCTGGCAATTCTGCCTCTTTTTAAAGGTCTCTCTTTTAATATTATTGGTTATTATGATTCTACAAATTAGCATATTATGATTTTGTCTCAGTGAAAGCATAGTAGTATTTCTAAAATACAATGTTTCAGTTTCTAATTTTTAGGTCATTTTGTGAAACAGACTATAACCTCACTTTTTAAAAGTAAAAAAGGTATCAATAATATCAGTTGTCACTCATTTTTCATGACAATGACAAAAAATATATTCAATATGCATTACTTTGATAACTGCTATAGAGAGACAGCTAAGACCGATCCTCAGGTCATGCAGGCTAGAGTTTATTATACTGACATTAAATTTAAACGGCCAGTTACTAACACTGACCTTGAATAAAGGAGAGATTAGACATCACACACTTTTTACTATATCACATGGATACTCTCCAAGTGCAGGAAAAATTTTGCAATATTCATTGGGTGATACTTCTGCAGATTTTTGCTATCAATTTTCTTGGGAGCTGGGCTCGTGGTAAAAACTGGATGAGGGCTTAAAAAGGGAAGAAACTAAAGTTACAGGTTTCCTCATTTAGTAATCATTTGCCCTCTACATTATGGGAAAGAAGGATACATTTCAGCTTATTCTAAACTGGAAGCCTGAAATCATTCTCAATAGTGTGAATGTAGAAATGAAATCTGTCACAGGAACATGGATAATCATTTTAAAATTGACTTCAAACTGACTTAAATATCAAGTTAATAACAATTCATAAAACCAGGACAATAGAGATAACAAGGTCAAAAATTTTTAACAAGGCCACAAAAATTATACATATGGTATAATTATAAATACATACTTCATATTATATATAATAAAATATGTTTGTTATGTAAACCTACAAGGAGGTGATTGTCATGCAATGTTAATTCTGGACATTACAAAGAACAGAAAATTTACCTTTGTGCTAAGTGTAAAGAAAAAGATACATCCAATATTGAATACCTATTCATACTTAAGGAAGAGAATGTTTGGCATTTCTCATTTTTATATTTTTTGTTTCAATGAAAAATAAAATATTACAAACACTTGAAACTTAAGACTATCTTATTGAATTTTTAACATGAAATATAAGTTTCAAATATATAAATTTTGCTTTGAATGTATTCTAAATATTGAATTCTTTTTAAAATTTAGGTCTCTGAATCTAAATTTATATCTTCATTCTACTAGGCACAAATGATTACTAAATTATTTGTTTAAGCATGCATGGATTCAGACAATTTTTTAAAACATAGATACAGACAGTGGTTACTGAAAAAAGGGTTATTGCTTCATCTCATTTTAACAGGCTATACCCCTTAACTTTTTAATTCCTTCAAATTCAGCTATGTCCTTTTATTACCTACTATACTCTTAGATTACCACAACTTTCCCAGATATATTAGAATCCCACGTTTTCTGCCTTAGATTTGAATGATTTTATAGGGTATTATGTTGCTCCCTGAGAACAATATTTATTTTCTGTGGCCATTCATCAGTGTCACTTGTGCTAAGAGGCTAAGCAAGGATCTCTGCCTAATAGCCAAGGGAATGAGATTTATTGATAGGGAAATCCTTAGCTACAGCCACTAAACTACCATTAGTGGAACCCTTAACAGCTCATTACCACAGGAAGATGTGCTGCATACAGTATAGCTCAAATGAGAATCACATTAAAAAAATTTGTTTATTCTGCTTGGATAGATTTTTAATCCAGAAGAATCAACTTTAAAATGATGACCAGAAGAAAAACAATGACAAGATTAAATAGTCTCTTTCCTTGATGTGAAGAAAATTTTATAAAGCATTTAAACTAATATACACAAATTGCCCCATCCTAGAATTATTGATATCGTAGGAGGCAACAGCCTCTCTGTTTGCAGCTTTGGAAAGAAATGTGCTTAGAAAGTTCCAATAAAAAGTAAGATACATTCAGCCTCATATCAGAAGCATAACCATTAAATAATACATACTTGGTAGTGTTGGGAATTTGTCACTTAGAATGTGGCAAATATTTATATGTCCATATCTAAAGAATTGCCCAAAATAATTGTTATTAAACAGTTACTAGTAAAATAAATGTGCTCAAGAATAATCTTGTATGAAGATGGCAACCATGGCACAATGTTCTTACTTCCATTTCCCATTTATATGACCAATTAATAATATTAAGAGGAAACACATAAATCCAAGATAAGACTAATATTCGCAAAGCAAAATATCACCCAAATTTCTAGGAAGCTGAAGTAATCAACTATAAGAGACTAGAGGAAGTCAGAACCTAAAATGTACACAGGAGAGGAGTTCTGGTAGCAACAGTCCTTTAGGTATGTTATAAATAGATCAGCTGAAACAAGGAATAGAAGTTAATACAAGTTATAGCTACTTGAAACTAGTTATAGCTAGTTACAGTTATCAATCTGTGCAGACTTATACACTTGTGATGGGCAGAGGACATCTAAGCTTGAGCTGATTTAGACTGAACCCCAAAGGGAAATGACCAAAAATAAATTCAAAGAATGAACTGATAAAGGAAAATATTTCAGAAAAAACAGCTTTATAAGTAAGGCAAAAACAAGTCAAACTAACATTAAGGAAAACAGATGATAATATAATATAATAGAAAATAGCTTACAATGAACCTAGTAAATCATTTTGGAAAGTCAAAACAATGTCCCATTTTCATAAAGCAATTAACAGTTTGTTATGGAGATAAATGGAAGTGTTAGAAATATACAAATAAGTGTTTAAAATCTCAACCAATAAGCTGAACGGCAAATTTAAAAATGCAACTGAAAAGTGAATAATGATTAAGAAGATTAAGCTAAGTTTTTTCCCCCTACACCCCATTGAGATGGGACAGAAACATGAACAGAGGGAGTATTTCCAAGAATCAAACCATGCATAATATTGGCCTCCCAAGAAGATAAAAAATAAAATTAAATGATAATAATCTAGCTCTGAAAAACATGAGTTTTGTTTGTATATATGGTTCTTACTATTACAACTGTTCTTACTATCACTACTGTAAAATGAAGAAAGAAGAGCCACAATTAAATTCAACAGAAAGAAGTTACAGAACGCTAAATACAAAGACACAGAACCTAAAAATATAAAATGGATTTTAAGTACAATAAAAATACCATACTACCTAATATTTACAGATCTTACTGTATATATTGCATTTTGCGAAGCCATGTATTCTTCCCATTTGACTGATGAACAAACAAAATGAAGCAAATGGTAATTTGATCGAAAGCATTAGTAAAACATTTTGGTACTAGAATTTGAGCAGAAGCAGAGTAATTCCAGAGCTCACATTTTTATACACTAATAAACTGGTTATTAAATCAGGAAAGTGTTTATTACTATTATCAAATCTCAGTGCAAATATATGACACTGAATGATAGGGGAACAATATTATCAAAACATGGAAATGATTTTTGACTCCAAGTCCTTAATGTAAACAAATAATATTCAAACAGGGTAGCAAACTAAGGACATCTTTAAAGATTTTTAACTTAAGTAAAATGGTAGGTATTTTAGAAAAAAAATGTATATTTCTTAAAAGGAAGAAAAAGATCAAAATTTAATTAGATCAAAATCATTGAGAATACAAATGTTAAAGAAAATGTAATACCAAAGTGCTAAAAGCAAAGTGTTATGTGATTGACAAGATAATGAAAAGAAGTGTGCACCCTTTTCCTCTATGTTCTTTATTTTACAGCTTGCACTTATTTCTTATGATAAAGAAAATACAAAATTTTAACAGAATAAAATTAGTTGATTCAAGTACTTAAAATTGCTTAATGGATAATAACTGTACTGAAGCAGAAATCCAAACTAATATGCTTCAAATAAAACCAGGTTTTAAAATTAATAAATTACAAGAACATTACAAAATTGTAAGAAAATAAACTACATTGTTTAAATGAAAATGAAGCTAAGTGGATGTTAGGAATAAACTCTAATTTACTACTACTTAAATTCAAAGTTACCGTTAAAAATACTGTGTTTAAAAACAATAAAGAAAAATTGGAGGAAATGAAAAATACTTGTATATTTATCTCATTTCTCATATACACTCACTGCTGTTTTTTAGTCTTTTTTTAAACAGTCATCAAGATTTGGTAAACTACCAATAGTTAAATACTAAAACAAGTCTGGTGAGTCTTTAATTTTTTAAAAAATGAGACAATAAATTTAAGTATAACTTATTTTCAAAACACAGAGCTAGAAAAGTAGGTCTGATGGGGGCCAGGGACAGTGTGAACAAAAGCAAGCCAGACTTTATCATCATGTTCCCCAGGCCAAGTCATCACAGGGACTGCAGGTGGGGAGTAATAGGGCTAAAACAACACCTAACCAAAAGTGCATTTAGAGCTTGCAAAGAATCACTTCAGAAAACAGAAGACAGATTAGAATCTATAATGGAAATCTAGGTGTAAGGCAGAGAGACTCAAGGAAAAAACACTGATAGCCAGAATGAGGAGAGAGAAGATATTGAGAGATGAGATGTTTTGAAAGCAAATAACTGAATGTGGATGTAGAATGATAATAAAAAAATAAATTTAAAAAATGAAGAGATTGTCAACATCTGTACATTGATAAACTAATAGAATGATGATCCCATAAAAGACAAAAATTACCAATCAAGTGAAGGTAGGCTACCAAAGAAGATTACAAAAGCAAACATATCCAACACATTTATCTTGAAGATATATTTGGAAAAAATATTAAGATTAGTCCTCGTAAAAGTCTATTATTTGTAACTAATAGTCTTGGGGTCTGGAAATTTTGTAGTTTATTGTATAATTACAAGACAGAATGAAAGACAATTTTAGAAATGAGAATTGAACTACAAGGAGTTTAATTTAGGCAGTGCATCAGGAGCCATATGTACAATGGTACAAGGTCAGAATTTATCGCAGACAGGAAGATAAGGAGGGCTCAGGAGAAAAGTGAAAGTGAAGAGGGTGAGGATCCAGGGGGGAGGAACCAAACATATTCAGACATGAACTTGAAATTATTTAATTGAGTCCTCAAATTTTTAAGGTAAGTAGCATGGTACACACTTTACCAGTGAAAGAACAGAAACTCCAAGAAGTTAGGAAAGTCAGTTCAGTTTTCCCGGTTAAACATTCCAAGAGTAGACTCGGCACCAGGTTCATCTGACTGAGCAGCTGCACTTTGCAGTAACACAAGAGAAATCACACAGGCTATTTGAAAAATGGGCAGTTCTAGAGTGCTGTCTTTCAGTTGCTGAATCAAAGCACAAGCATGCATCAAGGAATTACAAACTATATTACATAAATTTTCAAGGAGTCCAATGAAATTCAATTGAAGTGATTCACAAACTTAAACTTCAAGACTTGAAAAACTCAAGGTACTATTGACATAGGATTTTTTTTTTCAGTTTAAAATTCAATGCTAGTGTGCATCTTTAATCACCCTCATTCTGTGAAAACCTGTAATGACTAAATCCACATCTTATTTCTATAAAAAATGCTTAAAACTTAGCAAACAGATACTTAAATTCTTGGTTTATCAGTGAACAGTGACCAGTAGGTATTTTATTGTCTTTTTATTTTAATACAGGCATAACTTGTGACAGATAAGAACATAAGAATCAATGAACCATAATGTTCAGCAGATTTATGATACCTGATTTTTCTCTTCATTTTATTTCTAGATTTATTATCCTAGACAGAAAACTAAATGAAGATTAAGACAAGGAAGCAAGGAGTCATCCTTTGTTACATCTGTGGCAATTTTAACAAAGCAATTCAATTAGCATAAATATAATTTGATCATAAACATAGAGCTTGAGTAAATTATTAAGATAAGTAATTTATTTTGATGGGCTTAGAAAACAGAATGTGAGAGTCTAGAGGACTAATATTTGTTTTCTACAGCCCAGTTTAGAGTGTTTTCACAATAAGGCAGAATCAGGCCATAGGTTTAGGAGCAATTTGGGCAAGTTGTACACATTTGCGGAGACTCAGTACCTTCAATGGAAGTCTAATTTCTATCGCTGTGAATATTAAATGAGATAATGTATGTAAAGCAGGTAGAAAGTGCATTGTATGCCTTCTATAAGTGCTTGAAAATGTCGTTCATATTAGTATGACTACTATTGGTAAAATTATTTTCAATGTTGCTCAGCAATCCAGATAAAGATGGGCTATAACAATACTGTTATGCTAGCAAACTTTTGAAAATAAAATTACAAGATAGAAATGTTTATAGTGAGAGCTGAAAATTATATTAAGATTAAACTATTCACAATACTTTCCATACATAAGAGGCAACAAATTTAAAATCTTTTAAATTTTGGTAGTTATTTTAGCAAGTTAAGTCCTTTATATAGAAAACCTGAGAGCCTTCTTTCAGATATCACCAGAAATCACCAACTAAGAGATCTTTAAAATGCTAAAAAGAAATCTCACTTTTGCTTTTTGCGAAGTGAATATACACATTAGCTGGAACCATATAAGATATTGCATGCATCCTTACTTCTTATAACAGCTAAAGTTATTTCAGATCTTTTTTTTCATTAAGTTTATTGTTACATTTTAGGTATACAGTACAGTTACATTCATCCTTGGGATCTTGTACCTTTAAATGATGTATCTTGGTTCTTATTTTTTCCCCATTCCCCTGCCCTCCCTTTTCTCCCTCCACCCTTCCCTATTTACAAAAACTTTGTTTCCATTTTTTCCTTTTCTCATTTTTTTTCTTTTCCTTTCTTTCCTTTCCCCTACCCCTCCCACTTTCCCTTTTCCTTTAGAACCTTTTCTTCCTGTTTCACATTATCAATTATACATTTTGATCTTTATTTACACTTTTAGTTTTTCACATCAGAGAAACTATTCGGTATTTACATGTGTGTCCTATTTATTTCACTTAAAAGTATGGCCTCAATGTGCATCCATTTAGCTATAAATGTCTCTAATTTCTTGTTCTTTATGGCTGAGTAGCACTCCATTTTATTAAAAAAAATCTTCTTATTTCAAATCTTGATTCATAAAATCCTCTCATCTCTAGTTCCCTATTTCATTGGGCGTTCATAAGTCGGCCAATTAACTTCTAGGGAATTATTTTCAAGCCAGTCTTCTAACTTTATCTTTTAAACTTGATGGATTAATCCCAGAATTATGAGATTCCTATTCCCTGGCCCTCAATTAAGAAAAAAGAAACAGGAAATTTTGAGGTAAATTTCTAACATCTGCCTTAACCAGAACAAATGAGCAATGGAAGAATAAATGGAGAAAGACCCTGATACTATCATATTATAGAGTAATGCTAATCAAACATAAGTTTTTACCATTGATAGAAATGTATTAAAATTTTGCTTTTATTCCCAAAATAATCCATTTGAGCCTAACTGTAGCCTAATTGTAACCTAGCTGATGATATTGAATATGTAATTAATATATTATCAAAATGTAATTTGAGTAAATCAATCTCAATATCTTTTGAGATTTATTTAGTTTAGTATGGTAAGCATTTGCAACATCTTTTCACTAATTATTCATTTCAAAATTTCTCCCAAGTCCTTACTTATTGCTTCATTTGCATATTGGCTAGTTCTTTCTCTAATATATACTGTTGCAATTTGGCTGTATAATTAATTCAACAGGTACACATTAAATTATCAACTACAGAGAAACACATTCATTTCAATTCTATAATTAGACACAGTCCAAACATCAGAATATATAGTTCTTTGGATTCAATATATAAAGAAAAAAAAACATTTATAAGGTGTTTTGGTTTAACTCTAAACTGTCACCCCAAAAGTCTCCTATATTTGGAAGGTGACTGAATCATGTGAGCGCTACACTGATCAGTGGATTCATCCTTTGCTGAGTTCAGTAGATGAATGTGCTGTTAGAAGATGGGGCCTGCCTGGAGGTGTGTCCATGGGGTCATGACTGGAAGGGTGTATTTTTGTTCCTAGCTCCTTCCTTCTCAGTTTCCTAGCTTCTATGGGTTGAACACCCATGCCTTTCCACCATGTAATTTTTGCCTTGGAGCCAGACAACCATGGACTGAAACCATGACCCAAAATAAACTTCTTTTAAGTTGTAGCTGTTGAGTATTTTGTTTCAGGGCAGAGGGTGACTAAGACCCAACTTATGAAATCCTTCAAAAACAGCTTGAGTCGAATCCTGTTGGAGTTAGAAGGATAATATAGACTTGCAGTCATGACCTCCAGGGGGCAGACCTGGAACATCTAAAGGACTGTACCACCTTCCTCAGCATAGGATTGGAGAATGGGGTACTTAAGTGGATGTTCATATCAATACTCAAACACTAATTCTGGGACATCTGGAAAGTGGTAGGCACAATAATAAGATAAAATCTGTGTGCTCAAAATCTATAAAGAGGAAACATATGAAATAATGTTTTGTGATACAGTAGGATATGGGGAATACATACAAAGTGTCCTGGAAAACCAAGAAAAGGTTCCTGGTGGGTGTGATAACTAGGCAGAGTATAAATTAATCAGACATGGAATTTGGAAGAATGTTACAAACAGAATAGTAGATACATAAATTGCAGGTAAAAGATACTGTGCAAACATGCTCACTCCTTATAGGATAGCAAGAGCATCTAGCAGATTTAAATAGTAAAATATATAAAATGACCCTTAAACATGAAAGTCTTTATGTTAAAAACAAAATCCCAAAAACATCTATCATAACTGCAGAGAAGTGCTTTTATGAAACTATGACCTGTCTCTGAAAATAAGGAAATACAAGGGAAAAAAGAGAACTTAATTTCAACCTTTACAAGCATTTAACTAAATTTCTAAAATTAATAATAAAAAAAAATCACTAAAACAATGGAACAAAAGAAAATTTTCTGAATATGCTGTGGCTAAATGGCTGGAAGTATTTAAAAGACTAAATCCCAGAATTAGTCTAATTATTCTTTATTCTAGGAAAATTAATTTGAACATCTTGAAAATAAATATATTTCAATATACAAGTAGTTTTCTATGTTTAAAAAAATCTATGAAATAATTTTATGAACTTCATTAAATTATACCTGTAAAGTATTTTTACAAAATTCTTTCTCTCTGTATGCTGTTGAATTTAAATATTCTAAATTAATAAATTTCAAGATAAAGTTTACTTCAAGCTTCAAGAATATTACATAATATTTAAGAATACAGTACGATTATTTTTCTATCTATACTCAACTTATAGCACTAACAATTTCAAACAATTTCCTATTGTAAATATACTTAGGGAAAACAATTTAAAACCAAGAAATTATTAAGTAGATTTGTTATCCTCATATATTTTTTCAAAAACTTTGAAGTAACACTCCAAAGGGCAGCATGTTTAATCTGGAATTTTTTAAAATCCTAAAATCCAAAAGTCAATGAAATACATTTGTTAATAGAACCTTGTCTGGTGCCCTGGATTACAGTTCATAACTCAGAAGAACCAATATACCAGGTGTCATATTGTGATCAATGCCCCCAATTCCCCTGGTTGGACTTCAGGTGAAAAAACTGTCATGTACCTATCACCTATAGACACATATCTTGCCAATTTAAAGAATTTCATTGCCCATGTATTCACTGGCATGATACTATACATTATTGATTCTAAGAAGTATATCTCCTCACATTTTAAACATCCTGAGATTGTGATGAATACCAAAAGTAACATTAAGAAAGCAAAGTTATTGTTTAGCTAGAACAATTTTTCTTTATAATCTAAAATAACAATTCAACTTAAAATGAATTGATTCAAATTTGCTGATATGTGGTTATACGACAACATTTGCTATACTGAAATGCTAATGGTAATACATAGTAGCTAACGTTTATTGATTACCCTCTCTATATGCTAGACCTTGTTTGACTATTATTTATATTAAATAATTTACTCTTCAAAATCTTCAATGAACAGAAAAATTAATAATAATGTGAAATCACAATAAATGAAATCACAATAAATCCATTTTATTTTGCTAGAATTCAGGTTCCCTTTTCTGTTTGCAAAAGAAAAATGTCTAAATTCAATGAATAATTTATTTGTTTTGTATGTGTCTTTTATTTTCTCTTAAAATCATCCAAAACACCAAAGGAATAATCTAGATGCATTCTATGCATTTTACTCTACTCTTCATTATAATGTCATAAAATGACTATTTATTGTCATTTCTTATGGTGAATCACCTTCTTAATGAGTACATGTAAATATAATTACACATTAAAGAAAATGCTCAAACATTAATTTTTTAATTCTTTTTTAACCAATAGAATAGACTACATATTTTTTAAATGTTTACGGCTAGTTCTACCATATCCCTTGCTTCTACAAATACTTTCTGGTCAGGACTATATTTTATTGGCCATCAAGAGAATGGTTGCTAAAAATAAAAAACCATCACCTTCATGTTTTACATTTACCTAACCTTAAGCACTATATAATTATACACAAATATAATTTGTGCTTGCATCTACAATATATTAAAGTTACTCAGAGAAAGGTATCAATGAGTGGTACAAATAATTACTAAAAATAACCACTTGATAATTTTATAGTTATTTCACTTTAAACAGACAATATTTCCAAGTTGTGTAAAAATTGAAATTCTATTACAGAAACCAAACTGAAAGCTTCCTAACAATGAAAATTGGCATGACTCCTTAACACAAAATATTTCACAACAGAGCAAGAGAACCTCATATATACTGGAGAGTTGGAAAATATTTCATCAATAAATGAATAGATGGATGAATAAGTGAATGGCAAACAGCATATTCATCTATCTTTTTAAAAATACTTTTCAAGTTAATATTTATTTCTTTGAAATATACTTGCAGTTACTTTTTGAAGTGTATTTTTGCGGCTATGTAAATGAGAACAGCAGTAACGTTAATTACATTCATGTTTCTTTTAATCAGCATTATATTGTTCTACCAGCCTATAGAACATTCTTTTAAAAATTAGAAAATGCAAATTTTGACACAGTGTAATAAAACTAATGCTAAAACGAGCACCTTGAGTTCAAGAGAATATCATTTGTTTTTTTGTCTCCCTGACAGAGTCAAGATTTATTTATTCATTGAAGCAGTCATTCACTGGCCAAATGCGCTCTGATTGCCATTGGATCATGCACGGAGGGCATGAAGACAAACAGAATGAGTTTCTCACCCTTGAGGAGCTCATAGTATATGTTTAATGCATATATTTATGAATATGTGACTTCTTAAATAGCCTAATTTAGAAAGCATGGTGCATTTAGTTGTGATGTTCAATAATAGAAGTGAAAAAGTAATGACTTTACTAACAGTTCATAATGTTGTATTGTATTCATGAAACAGCAAATCCTAAAATTGCTGACAGTCTAATAAACTGCTGACTACCTTAGATTAATTTTATAGGAGCATATTTAGTGTCATCTACAATATTAGAATGTCCCCAGGAGTTGAGCATTACTTCAGAGTTGTCGAGAGTGTGCACAGAATCTTTTTCCAAGAGAAAATTAGGAAGCTGACTTCACACACTGACCTGTATTTGTTCCTAGAATATGTCTGTTCAGTCATTTGGTCACAGTCATGTAAATTAGTAGTTGCTCCCATTTAATCAGAGAATAAGATCTATGTTTGATAAGACATTTGGTTTAGTCCTTGTGGACAGGACTACATTTATACTGACCATAATTCATTGTAGACATAAGAAATAAAGCATCAAAAAGAAATTTTAAAATAAAAAAGTTTGAACAGAAATTTTAGTTGTAAGTTTACTAAAACAAAAATAAACACTATAAGCTATGGATATAGCTATAATCTACAATGAAAACTTTCTTATTATAACACATGTAATGTGTTGAATTGGGATTCTATCTACTGTCCTAAAAGATAGGACCACCTGGAAAATAAGAATGTGAACAGCTTACGGAAAGTGGTCTTTCTAGGTATGTGAAGGATGCAGCCACATGGGAGAAGACAGTGGGGATGCGAGCAATTCATTCCTTGAGCCCAGGGATTGCAACCACCAGAAGCAAGAAAAGAAAAAACAAACTTCTTCCTCAGGCCCCTGAAGGGACCATGACCCACCTGAAACCTCAACCGCACACTTCCAGCCTCCAGAACCCTAAAAGAATAAATTCCCCTCATTTTAATCCACCCAGCCTGTGACTGTTGTGAGAGCAGCCCTAAGAAGCCAGTACTATAACTAAGCAGAGTTTGTGGAACAGTGTTTCCCTCATTGCTATGTGGCACACAATTTTAATTTATTGTTCACAGACTTCAGTATTTGAACTCTGGAAACCATAGAGAAAAACTCTCTAGACTCATAGACTCCACACTGCCACTGTGGATGCTGGTTGATATGGAAGTTGTGTGATTCCATTCTCAAGTGGGTTCAGAACAGCCACCAATAACAAATAAAGACCAAAATCCAAGATTATGGAAAATATTAATATACATTGCCAAAGTGACACATATTTGGGGCCTGCCCCCAAATAAGAGGTGAGATGGTGGTTTATTTGGCAGTACTGGGGTTGAACTTAGGGCCTTTGCACCGAGCTCTCTCCAGCCCATTCAGTCATTCATTCATTCATTTTAATTTTGAGACAAGGTCTTGCCAAGTTGCTGAACTGAGTAAAACCTCCTGCCTCAGCCTCATAGAGTGCTGGAATTACAGACATGTTCAGCCATGTCCAGCTGAGGGGAGATTTTTGAATGAAACATACATCTTAATTCATCAGTTCTGGGCAAGAACCAAAAGCTCCTCATTGCCTATGGCACTGTATTAGTTGTATTTTTAAAAGTATACCTGTACCCTTAGCCTAGTAAAAATCAAGATTAGTATGTTTCTGGCATTAAATAAATTTGATGAATAAGCAAAGACTTCTCATGACATTTTGAAAGAAGTAATACACAATGCAAAAGGAAGAAATGATTTTTAAAGGACAATTTTAAATTTTGTGATACAGGTGCTCTTAAGTAATTCAGTTTAACAAATACATTAGGGGAACCTACTATATACAATCTGTGGGGAAAGGGTGAGGAATTATAAATAGGGACAGAGAGAAAACATGTCCTTTTGCCAGAAAGTTTGCTGTCTTATTGGTGAAGCAGATATGAAAATATACACTGTTAATCAGACTGTCAATTTGTTAAAGGACATATACTAAGTGCTTTGAAAATTGAGAATATCTGTCATTCTTTTGAGGTGGACTTCACAGAGTCAATGCATGAGCTTCTTTCTGACAATGGAGTAGATAGAAATGCACTGCAGAGTTTTCCCGGCCTAGAAATATGACCAAGCATGGTGTGTTCGGGGAAAACTACAAAATTTGGGTGTTACTAAAATTTAGGATTCATGAAATAGTGGGAGACTGTGGAAAGTCTTGTATATAGTTGTTGGATTCATATTTTTTTAATTATGTTAATTAAAATAAGTGTGAAAAGATGGAATAAAGCCAGCTGAAGATTTAGAAGATGACTTCATTATACTAAAACAAAAATATTAAAGATGAAAGTTATTGGCTCATTATTTATAATTGAAAGTTTTTCATTCTTTCAAAATTTGTATGTATCAAGTACTTACATGTGTTGACAAATCTTTAGTCCTTTCTCATCAAGTGTCCCTTCTAAATCCTAAGTGGAAATATTACATTGGTTTATTTTAATACAGGCATGGGAACTAATGCAGTATACCTGAGATAAAGAAATGGCTGGATTTCATTAAAAAGTGAATTAAAAATTAGTCAAAGCTTGCACTTCCATGTTTACATCTTTCAAAAGAGCACAGTTTTCACTGAAACCCAGCTTAGCAGTGTTGTACAACAAATGTTTGCTCACTTAGGGGTGATACAATAGAGGTAAGATGCCTAGGCCCAGGCCATTAGCCCTAGGAATCAAGAGGAACAGTTGTTCTGACAACAGCAATAAAGAAATCTATCCAGAAGAAATCCCTAAGGTCTTGACTTATTTCTCTCCAAGATATTAGTTTCTAAGTATCTCTGGCCAATTGATAGGGACAATTGTTAGAAAGAAAAGAGTTATTTTAAAATTAGAGAAATCAAGGAGGTTGCATGGAAAAGGACTTGTTAGAAGTATTCAATCCCCAATTTCTAGAAAGAAATCCAAAAGAACCAGGAAAATGATTATCATTGAGTTATCAGTCACCCAATTTAATCCTAAGATATTTTTCATTATAAATAGATTGCTGAATTCTTTACTAAGGAATCACTGTGAAAAAATATCTAATTTCAATTTTTACTTAAGGATAATAATAGCACAAGATATTATTCTAATTCTGAAGCTCTTTTGCTTCCAAGAGATCAAGAAAAATCTAGGCATACATCATTTTTTACACTATTTATGTTTTTATATTATACTTTTAAAAATACAACTGATTTTGCGGCTTTTATGAAAAATGAAGTGGAAATGGAGATTGAAGGCAAGGAAATCTTTTAAAATACAAATGCATTCAATAATAGAAAAGGGCATTTAGAAATTGAATAAGTAAACTTGCTTTTATATAAAGCATTATTATTTTTGAAATTTCTACTCATATAAAAGATACTATTGTGAAACTAGGTTTTCATCATCTTCCACAAGCAAAGCATAATGTCAAGGAAATGTCTAAAACCATCAAAACGGTCCCTTACAGCAAAATACTGGATACCTGCCCCATCATTCTGGCTACTCTGATTTTAATGGGTTTGAGTTTTCATATAACACACTGCAAGACCATTACTGTGGCCCCTGCTAGTGCTGCCCAAATTTTAAGTACCAGTCTACTGGGAACTCTACTTTTACCTTTTAGGAATATAGTTCAAAACAATTCACATTAATATAAAACTATTCATGTAAGTGTTCATCTTCAAACAGAAATGCGCTATGTAAAAATAATTAAAAGGAAAAAAGGAAAAGTAAATCTGTATTAGTCTAGAGGCAATGTATAGATTGGCAGGTAGATGTTGATGAAAAAATGGCAAAGGCTACTTTATGTTGTGACAAATGGAGGGAGGGGTCAAGGACAAGCATTTAGGTACATCTCTTTAGAGAATCATTTCATGGTTCTAATCTGGGCATTGTTTCTGAATAGTATTTGTCACTTAATTAGAAGAGCTTTCCTTCACCCATCACCCCTGCTTTCCCTCAACAAAGAGCCTAAAGTATGTGAATACTATGTGTGTGTGGTTCAGATTAATCTAAAAGTGAAATAAATTATCTGAAGAAACGTAGCATAGCCTTAAAACATCCTAACTGTATATCTTATTTTTATTAAAATTAACTCATTAGTATTATAAAAATTACAAAGCAAATATATGTAGATATTTATATTCCTAGTTATAAATATGGAAAATCAGCAATTTTTATTAGAAATCCAAAAGTAGATTATATTGACCCTTACATTCATCCAATTATCCTTCTACACTAGATACAAAAGCTACATTTTTCTATTAGAGTTTGCTCAAGTCCCTTATACAAAATGGTGTATAATTTTCTTAAAATCTATGCACATCTTCCTGTATACTTTAAATAATCCCTAGGTTACAGTACTTATACCTAGTAATATGCACATAGTTACTGTTTTGTATTATTTGGACTTAATAATGAGAAAAAAGTCAGTACATGTTGAGTACAGAATCAATTTTTTTTTAATTATTTGATCCATAGCTGGTGAAACCCATGGGTGTGGAATACATAGACACACACATACTTGACTGTCATTTGTTTCCATCACCTCTAAACATTTCCTTCTTTTTCCAGTTCATTGCCCAAAGAACTCTTTTTCTAAAATGAAAATCCATTTCTTGTCTTCAAAGTCTCACTAATTGTTCATTGTTCTTCAGATACAGTTTGAGCCCATACCAGAGATTCCAAGGTAAACAAGAATGATAAATTCCCAGAATAAAACTCCACTCAAAACTGTGCCTGGAGTGCCTTTCTCTGAATTGTTCTTAGCTTTACTTCTCTTCTGATACTGTTCTGATCTAGGGATGATATAGGAGAAACAGATGTAACCCTAAACATATTAGATATCTGATATGCTGAGCTCATGTTCTTTAAAATCAAAGAATGAATTCTAGGAACAATGGAGTTTAAGAGTAGGAAATATTTGACCCAGGGATTTAGCTCAGTGGTTCCGCCATCTGCCACACAAGGGCAAGCATCCTAGTTCGATCCCCGGTACCAAAAAAAAAAAAAAAAAGAGTAAGAAATATTTATTGAGAGATAGACAGCACCTGCCTAAGAGGGACAGGAGGGGACCCAGAAAGTGAGTTGCCCACAAGCCCACTTTTCAAAGAAGTTTTATAGAGTAAAATCATGAAGTGGGTACAAAATCATGAGGTAGGCATAAGGTGGAACAAAACTATGGTCAACCAATAATATTATAAGTATGGTCATTTAGGTAATATTGATCCAATGGGGAAGCAAGTAAGTCACATAGCAAGTGTACATGGAAAGAACAATGGCATTTCCTGAAAGGGATGGGTCAAGGACCTTTCCTGGAAGGGGTGGGTCAGGAGGTCTTGATTCCCCCACCCAAGATGACTGATGCCTATTTAGAATATGAATCATTATTATTCATCCCTTGGGGAAGTATGTAGGTGTAGTCATTTCATCTTTATCTTGAGGCCTAGTCTTCAAGGAATGCACCTCCAGCCACAGCTGTAATGCGTTCTTATCTTCTGCACTGACCTCTTTGTGGGCCTAGCCCTGTCTGAATGCATAGAATATTTGTAACTTATCTGTCTGTAATAGTTCTATGCAAGAATCTCTCTATCAATCATGACGCAAGTTATTCAATAACACTTTTAAAATTTCTTTGTAATTATTTTTATTTCTCCTCCCCATTCAGGACTTCCATGGGATTTGAAGTTCTCCAAATACCACTCTGTTCATCAATATTAAACTCTCTCCAGTTTTCTCCTTCTGTTTACCACAGTGTGTAACTTTTTCAACTATAGAGTATACTTCTCCCCTTACATTGACCCTCCAAATGCCAGTACATATGACTCTTTAACCTTGAACATTTTTGGAATGCAAAGCCTTGGGGCTCTGAGATAATCCTACTGCATTCCACACTGTATTGAGAAAAAAAACACATCCTTATACAGCTATCTGAAAATATATATATATATATTTTTTTTTTACAAAAATAGAGCATTATGTAAATAAAGAGGAATACCTATGAGGTGTGATCAAAATATATCATTAGTGTTTAAATTTTTTTAAAAAATAGTTACAGCAACAGACATTGCTATTATTGATCTCAAGCACAATTAAAGACACTCATAAAAGAGAACTTCCAGAATTGCTTCAGAAAATTTCAAGAAGACTGAAATAAATGTGTTCCAAGCACAAGAACTAATGACAGTGTGTGTTTTATAATACATATTGTAAAATTTAAGCATTCACCACATTGGTAGATCATATCTCATATGTTCAGAATTTTAAGGCCTAGAATCTCTGACCGAGTATCTCCCAGATATTGACAGTTAAAAATGATGAACACATATCATTGTCCATGGTTGCTAAACAGTTGTTTCCTTTCAACAATGGCTTCAAATATTTTTTAATCCTTTTTTTTTCAATTTGTATGCCCGCTGCTTGGTTTTCATCAATTTCCCATCAGGAGAACCCTAAGGTAATCAAATAGAAACAGGTTCAGCATAGCAAAAGCTCAATAACCAGTGGGAACCAGGCCCAATCCATAATAACCAATGAAAGACTGACTCAAACTATGAAAAAATACAAAAGAAATAAAAGAGAAGAAATTGGAAACAATTAGAGATAATTATTGTTAATTAAAGTAAGACAAGTTTGCATTAAAACCGTCTTAGATTCCATTATTCTGTAACATATTCACATCTAGTGGCAGTTATTTTGGTTAAATTTATGACAAGTAATCTAATAGCATATCCTGCCAGTTAAAAATATCTAGCATCAAGTATTAGTTCACGTTTCAATTTTTGTTCTCTACATTGGATTTAATAATCTTTATGCATAGTGGTATAATCTTAATTTCAAGATTGTAGGGGCAAAGAGTGGATAAATCTGGATTTCATATTCATGATGAAGTTCTAAAAAAATAGGGCCTGTGGTTCATATATTTAGCTAAAAAGAATTTTACATAGCAGAGTAGCTCACATAGTCTTAATTACCAATAAAGGTTTGACATATTTTTCATGTAAAAGCTGTCCCTCTGCTCTTGATTATTCTAAATATTTTTGTTCTTCATTTTCTTTTCATTCTAGGATATTGCTGACCAATGCATGGGTCCTGGCTAGGTCAGAAAAGTGCTGTGTGATTCAAAGCAGCTTGAATAAAATGGTAGCTTTAAGTTTTATAAATAAAATACCTCCTTTTCACTCTGCTCCATATCACTTATTTTTGAAGAAAAATATATCATATGGTTTCACAATAAATTAAAAAATATTCACACTCCAGGAAGATGCATTTTATTATCTACATAGTATTCTACTTTGAGAATACAAACCCAATAAAAAACAAGTTATATTGTTACATAACATGATTATTGTTACCTGTGCATGTTCATTTTTTCACAGTAAATCAAATTTCTAATACACTGTATTTAATTATTTGAAAGATTTTAGTTACTTTTTAAAACATAAAACAATGAATTGTAATGAGTATAACCACTTGATGTTTCCATGGAGCTTTATAAGAATGAAAGCTAGCTTATGAGACAGTGACTTGTATCTATCTTTTTATGAGCTCTAAAATATTCCTCATAAGTAAATATTATGCTGATTTTATCAATGAAAAAATGAGAAAAGAAAGAGTTATATTGCTTATGTGTACATATTATGCATTGTAAGAAAAATTTCAACTTAGTTCTGAGTGCAAAGGCTATGTTGTTTCCAGAATGCAGTATTGTGAAACAAAATAAAATTAATATTTTATCCTATCTACTTTGCCTTGGTTATTTTCAGGAAGGCATTAATTAACAGAGACTCTTAGTTCCTGGATGTAATTACTATAAATAAAATAATCATCCCTAAGTAATCTGTTTTACTAATGCCTCGACTCTGGTCCACATTAAATCTATCTGGAAAGAACTTTCCAAAGTAGACTTTACCCTTCTGCAGTGTGAAGGATAACTCTCACAACTGTTCTTTAATAAGTACTTGCAAAAGTATTCCTGAGCTCAGCATACTGAAAATTTTTTACTTTTGATTCCTAATACATATTGACAAAGGGGATCTTTCAATGTAGAAATGAGGCTACAGGGATTATCCTTCATAGTTCATCAAAGAAAAAAAATTCTATGGGAGATTAGCATTATATTTAAATACAGAGTCTTAAATGGAAAACAGAACTTATGACTAAAAGAAATACACCTTGCTACAAGAAATTGTTTTTGGCTCTGAGAATAGTATTTGGTATAAGGCTTACCACCAACCTTAGGAAAAGAAAACCACAGACGCTACCAGGTGTGTCATTAAAAGCTTAAATCAGGAAAGGAATATAGTGATTAGCAACCCATAGAGTCATCTAACTAGCCAAAGTAAATTTGCTATCTTATGAGTCAGTGACTCTCTCACCTTTAGATTTACACTGAGATAAAGTATATGTTTCAGTTAATCTTCTACTTGTCTAGATTAAGTGGTGATTAAAAAGGTGATTGGATCATGGGGTTGCTATACTCATTGATGGATTAATCCACTGATGTTCACAGCTGGATATGTTTTTAGGAGATGGTGAGAGATGGTCACTCATGGAGTGTCTTTTGATGGTGTATCTCTTGTGGACCCACTTCTGTGTTCTGCTTTCTGGCCTCTATGAAGTATTTTTGTTCCACCACACTTTCTACCATAAAGTTTGTGCCTTGGAGCCAACCAATCATGGACTGAAACTTCTAAACACATGAGCTAAATTAGATCTGTCTTCCTGTAAGTCACAAGAGTCAAGCATTTTGACTCACTAGCAGAAAGCTAGCCCATATAGTAGAAAAAGTTTAACTCGAAAAGTTTAAGTAGATAACCTTGTTCCTATTTTGATCTTCTGGAGTGATTATTGTCCAATATTTCTTAGACCATGGGCATCTTAATAACATTAAAATATTAAATCACTTACAAATGTGCTTCAAGGACTGTAGATTGAGAAAACATTCTTCCTTAATATTTTTGGAAGTAACCTAGCATAGAAGATGAAGACCTTAAAGTATCATCTTCAAGGAACCAGGCTCTAAAATCTAGTACTTTTCTTTCTTAATCTATGGATTTCTTTCATATATCCTTGTGAAAAGCTCTTCAAAGTTACACACTCTTAACTCCCACAAACACATGGAAATTGAACAACACCCTCCTGGTTGACAGAGGAAATTAAAGAAGAAATTAGACAGTTTCTACAAGTAAATGATAATGTCAGTACAATATACAGAAATCTGTGGGACACAATGAAAGAAGTTCTACATGGGAAATTCATAGCAGTGAATGCCCATATTAGGACAACAGAGAGAACTCAGTTAAATAACTTAATGGAGAACCTTAAGCTCCTAGAAAAAGAAGAGCATAACAAACCCAAAGCACGTACAAGAAAGGAAATTATAAAGATCCGGGCAGAAATCAAGGCAATGCAGACTAAGAGAACAATTCAAAAAAATCAATGAATCAAAGAGTTGGGTTTTTGAAAGAATAAATGAAATTGATAAACTTTTAGCCAACCTTATCAAAAAAAGGAAAGAAAAGACTCAAATCCATGCAATTAAGAATGAAAAAGGTGAAGCCACAACAATTCCAGCAGAAATCCAGAGAATCATCAGTACCTACTTTGAGAACCTGTACTCTAATAAAATGGAAAACACAGAAGAAATGGACAGATTCCTAGATACATATGAATTGCCAAAAATTAAACAAAGAAGACATAGAAATTCTGAACACCCCAATAACAATGAGTGAAATTGAAAATGTAATAAAAAACTTACAACAAAGAAAAGCCCAGGTCCTGATGGCTTCACTGCTGAATTCTACAAGATATTTAAAGAAGAACTGTCGCCATTACTCTTTAAACCCATCAAGGAAATTCAAAGGGAAGCAAGGCTTCCAAATTCATTCCTGAAAGCAAGTGTTACTTTGATTCCAAAACCAGGGAAAGACCCAACCCAAAAAGAGAACTACAGGCCAATCTCCCTAATGAACATAGATGCAAAAATCCTCAACAAGATACTGGCAAACAGAATACAGAGTGTCATCAAGAAGATCATACACCCTGACCAAGTCAGATTTATCCCAGGGATGCAAGGATGGTTCAACATCCATAAATCAATAAATGTAATACATTATATTAACAGAGTCAAGGACAAAAACCACATGATCATCTCAATAGATGCAGAAAAAGCATTTGACAAAATCCAACACCTATTCATGATAAAAATGCTACAGGAAATTGGAATAGAAGGTCTTTATCTCAACCTGATTAAGGCTATCTATGAAAAACCAACAGCCAACATCATACTAAATGGTCAAAAACTGAAAAACTTTCACGCTAAAATCAGGAACAAGACAAGGATGCCCACTATCACCACTCCTGTTTAATACTTTTCTGGAAATATTAGTCATAGCAATTAGAAAAGAGAAAAAAATAAAAGAAATAAAGATAGGAAAGGAAGAAGTGAAATTGTCATTATTTGCTGATGATATGATACTTTACGTAGAAGAACCAAACAACTCAGTCAAAAGACTTCTAGACATAACTGACAGATTCAGTAGAGTAGTTGGATACAAGGTCAACACTCAAAAAACAATAGCCTTTTTATACCCAAATAGCAGACAAATTGAGAGAGAAATTTGGGAAATAATTCCTTTTACAATAGCATCTGAAAAAATGAAATATCTAGGAATCAACCTAACAAAGGAAGCAAAAGACCTCCATACTGACAACTACAGGACTCTGAAGAAGGAGATCAAAGAGGATATAAGAAAATGGAAAGATATCCCTTGTTCCTGGGTAGGAAGAACCAATATAGTGAAAATGGCCATAGTTCCAAAACTACTGTATAGATTCAATGAAATGACAATTGAAATTCCAACAAAATACTTCACAGAAATAGAGAAAACAATCCAAAAATTCATTTGGAAGCAGAAGAAACCTAGAATAGCATAAGCAATTCTAGGCAACAGAGACTTGGCTGGGGGTATCACTATACCCAACTTGAAACTATACTACAAAGCTACTGTGATAAAAATAGCATGGTACTGGCAAAGAAACAGACCTGAGGACCAGTGGAAAAGATTAGAAGATGCAGAAACAACTCCAGACATATTCAGCCACCTCATCTTTGACAAAGGAGCCAACCACCCTCATTGGAGGAAAGATAGCCTATTTAATAAATGGTGTTGGAAAAACTGGATTTCAACCTGTCAGAGATTAAAACTAGACCCATATCTATCACCATGCACTAAACTAAGATCGAAGTGGATTAAAGATCTAAATATTAAGACAAAAACAGTAAACTTTCTGGAAGATAAGTTAGTAGAACTCTTGAAGATACTGGCATAGGAAGACTTTATGAACAAAACCTCAGCAGCACAGGAACTAGCAGAAAGAATCAACAACTGGGATCTCATATTATTAAAAAGCTTCTGCACTGCAAGAGAAACCACCAACAGAGCTAAGAGACAACCTACAATGTGGGAAGAAATATTTACCAGCTGTAACTCAGACAAAGGTCTACTATCTAGAATATATAAAGAACTGAAAAAATCAGACCCCCCAAATTCAAAGACCCAATTCAAAAATGGGCACCTGAAATGAACAGACATTTCTCAGACAAAGAAGTAAAAACAGCAAGTAAATATATGAAAAAGTGCTCAACATCACTGGTCATTTGAGAGATGCAGATGAAAACAACACTGAGATTCCACCTCACCCCACAAAGAATGGCTGCTATCAAGAAATCAACCAATAACAAATGCTGGTGGGGGTGTGGAGAGAAAGGAACTCTTCTCCATTGTTGGTGGGAATGTAGATTGGTGCAACCACTGTGGAAATCAGTATGGAGATACCTCAAAGAACTAGGACTACAGGTCCCATTTGACCCAGCTATTCCCCTACTGGGAATCTTCCCCAAAGAATTAAAAGAATCATACCACAGAGATATATGTGAACCTATGTTTATAGCAGCACAGTTTGTAATAGCTAAAGCTTGGAAACAGCCCAAGTGCCCATCGACTGGAAACTGGATAAAGAAGATGTGGTTTTCTTATAAAATGGAGTACTACTCAGCCATAAAGAATGAGAAACTAGATACATTTAGCTAAATGGATGCATATTGAGGCCATACTCTTAAGTGAAATAAATAGGACACATGTGTAAATACCGAATAGTTTCTCTAGTGTGAGAAATTGAAAGTGTAAATAAGGATGAAAATGATTAAAATGAATCATTTATACTTTGAAATAAGAAAAGGTCCAAGGGGTTGGGGATGGTGGAAGGGGAAGGGGAAAGGGAAGAAGGGAAAGGAAATATTATGAGAAAAATAAATGGAATCAAACTCTGTGTAAATAGGGAAAGGTGGAGGGGGTGAAGGGTGCACAGGTAATGGGAGAAAAAATAAGAACTAAGGTATATCATGTTCTGGTACAAACACCCAATGATAAATGTAAATGTATTTTATACCTAAAATGTACCAATAAAATATATATAAATTAAAAAAACAAAGTTACACACTCTTACATGCAAAGTGTATTCTCACATGCAAAGTATAGAGAAATACAAATATTCAGTAAAATTTATATATAGTTTCAGAGGACTAATATGGGTATAAGTAGAAACACTACTTGAAACCCTAATTGAAGCCAATTTTTTCCAAAATCCATTTCTGTATACATGGAAGTATAAATATAAATATATACCTACCCTGATTATTATTTAACAGCCCTCTTAAGCAATATTTTAAGGGTACTTAAATGAGACCACCAGCACACTCAAACTGGGTAATCCAAGGATAATTTAGTAAAAGTATTATTTACTACTGTATATAGAGAGTGGAGTGGATGTAACAAGAAATAGTTCAAGATTCAACAGTTCATAACTGTGAAAAGTCATTATATAAAGAAGTGAAGGGAAGCAGGCATTATGTAACCATAGGCATGGCCTGAACTCACTGGTTCTCCCACGTCATCTATCTCTTCCTGTCGCCTCACTGGCATTCACCAAACAGAAGCCAATGGGCAAGAAGCCTAGCTGATGCAGTCTGTAGAAGTGATTCTCCTATATTACAGGTCAGCAAAGAGAAGAGTGGAATCAGTCCTGGAGGGATAATGAAGAATATTCAAAAAATCAGAACAGCAAATCCCGTCATGAAAATAATCTAATTTCTGTCGAGAAGGTCTTAGAAAATATCTTGTTCCTTGATGAATAGTAAATATGACGTCAGCTTGTTTTATAACAATCTAAATAACAACAATGGAAATTTCTAATCTTTCTGGGAAATAAACCTTATTTTTCTACACATATGTATCAATTCATAACCTGCCTCTTTCTAAAAACCATTTAAGTCTACCCACAAAAATGCAATTATAGATTTCATTAAGATAACATAAAGTAGGAAGAACAAATAAAAAGGAATATAGAAATAGAAAGATAATAAAGGGTTCAAAATACAGCTGGCTGGGGGTTTAGCTCAGTTGTTCTGCCACCTGCTTCATAAGCACAAGGTCTCAAGTTTGATTCCCAGTACCAAAACAAGCTTAGATGCCCATATTTGAGGATAAGCATCCTAGCAATCTACGCAAAGAAGGTAAGAAAAATTATAAATACATTTAAAAATATAAATAATCTACTTTCTCAGGAAAGAGTACTTTCTAGAAAGAGGATGATTCTTATATAGATCCTCATGGAGTAAATTCTATGTATTGTAACTGAAAAAAATCATCTACATCCTTATTATATGGATACATCTATAGGCCATGGGATGCATGCTCTCTGTATGGGGTTTAAGATATGATGAGGTGCTTTTTTAAAATTATATACTGGGAGTGGGATTTCCTCAATGTTCAATGGGAGTTTGAACTATTCAACAACCCTAAACTTTAACTTCCTCCCTCTACAAGACAACTATCCTACCATGCCAAGTAATCCTAGAGCACAGAATATAATAAAAAAATTTAGAAAGTGTTTATTTGGTGAATGAGCAACTCTTGGGGAATCACTAAGTTTCTGATTTGTTCTAACTGATATTTCTAGGCTGTATAAAGCATAAGTCACATTCTAAGAAAATATACTAATGTTTCACTAAGATTTTTCCATATTTTTAAACTAGGAAAATATGTGTCCTTATAGACATGTGCATATACTCTCTTCTTTACTTCTGTAAATCACAGCCAAAACACTTTACCAAAGTTTTATCATCAGATGTGTTCCCAAGCTCTTCATGGTTCTTAGAGGTTTGGTGGTCTTCTCAAAGGAAGGCCAGCAATAGTGGCCACTGATTTCATGTGACACAATTTTCTACCTACTATCTCTGTCATTACCTTACATTTTTTTCTTTCATTTGTTAATGATTTAGATTCATTCAATATGAGATTGGTGTCACAAAAGCAAATTTTCCTTTCAAGTTTCCATTTTGATGCCAATTTATTTTTTGATTTTGAAGAATTAGTCTATAACACTTTTTATAGAAAACTAGCTTTTTTGGTCAGAAACCTTATTGTATTCACAGATTTCTTGGAGAACATGGATTCTATATGAGGTGAGATCAAAAAGTGTGGTGACTGTTTGCTTTCAAAAACAGTTATTGTAGTAAAAAAAAAAATACATTACTATTCATCCCCCTTAAAATACCACCCCCTTGATTCAAATACACTTATCTCGTCCTTCTTACCACTTTCTGAAACTATTGTGAAAGTTCTTTTTTGTGTCTTTAGTTTCACTCTCCTGGTTGCCTTTATTTCCTGAATTCATTCTAAACATTTATCCTTCATGATCATTTTGACTTTGAGGAAGACCCAAAAAGTTTCAGAGTACCAAGTCTAATGCATAAAGTAGTTGAGGGTATACTGCAATATTTTATGGTACAGAAATGGCTGTAGACATTTGATCAATGCAGGGTGATCAAAAAGTATGATGACATTTAAATTTTAAAAAAATATGACAGTAAAAGTCATATTGTCATTAATCTCTCTCAAAATATTCTCCCTTGCTTTCAATACAACTAGCACATCATTCTTGGCAATGTGTTTATACTGTAATACGTTTTTTAACTTAAACATTCAACATAAGTTTTGATAACCACTTATATATTTTTTTCAAAATTTCTGAATCTATCTTTAGAATATGGAAATATGGTCAAATATTTTAGTAGAGAAATGTAAGTAAAGATATTCCTAATAAATTTTTTTTCTCATCTCACCTTTCAGGGATTTTGACTTACAAATAAGATAATAAAAATCATCATGCCCTTGGGATTACTATTAAAGAGGTATGATAATTACTTGTATGTGCCTAGACATCATACTAGATAATTCTAATGGAATTCAAAAATGAAAGTTTAAAAAATGTTACTTAAGTGAAATTAGGAGGATTTCTTTGGCTTTTATTTGTATTTTTTCCTTAAATTTTTGCTATAATGGCATAAATCTAACAAAAAATTCATTTCTTTATGTTAAGAATTCCCTTTTTTAAAAAGAAAGTCATCCTTTCTGTATAGAAAATCACCTCAATATAGATTTATATAAATCTAGACAAAAATTTTTCTGAATCTTTATTTTATACATGTTAGGAAGTTCAATGTGATTAGGGTGTTATATTCCTATCTCAGCCCTCAGTTAATTGTAAACTTTAAAACTGTTTTACTACTAAAAATTTGATATTCATTGTAGCTCTTTTTGAAGTTCAATCACTAATGCCTTTTACAGTTCTGATATTCTATGATACATCATCTTGTTCGACTCGGTACTGTTTTTTTTTTCTTTTACATTCACCTATATGACAATATTTCCACATCTTATCTCTAAAAAATCCACTGGCAAGAACCTTCAATGATTAGTAGGAAACTGTTGAAGTACAGAGAACAGTTTGTTAAACAGCAAGATAATAAAATTACTTATACAAGTTAACTTAAAAATAAATGGGTAATATATCCATAAAAGGCTGTATTATGATGATAAAATTAATGAAATTATACTTTAATTCCTCATTATTTATTAAATATATTTAGACTTAATTAAACATATGCAAGTTTAAACATGCATTACACAAAGCCTGAAATTGTAGTATCACTGCAAAATTTCTCTTAAATGAATTTCTATTTTGAATGGAAGATAAAAAAGTTTTACTGCTCTGACAAGAAGATTCGGTTAAATCAATTTGATGTCGTTGAGCAACGGAAATACCTAAATTAGGAAAGAAATATATCATTCTTTAAATATCTAAAAAATGAACATTTCTCTGTGGTGAATTTTAGGGCAAAATACAAAATATATAACAAAACCAGACACAGAAAATGCTGGCATTTTATAAAAGGACAATACATCAATAACAATTACTGGAAATTAAATAAAATAAAACAATTGATTTTCTTTATAAATAATTATCTTTCATGTGTCTTCTGTCTCTAAAATTCTAATTAGATTTTTCCATTCTCGCTTCCCTTTGCCTCTTCCTTTGTTGTTCACACACACTCTAAACCCAGGATATCTTAGGTACAAACTGACCTTTCTATATTTCAAACTACATAATCCAGCATATATGGATACACAGTACTTTGTTCTTTTTCACAAACACATTGTTTTAGCCCTAATGAAATGCGTGTAAAAGGATTCTAAACAAAGTAGTTACAGTTGCATGTGTGGCTCTTTTCTCCTGTATGTCTTCCTTCCTTCTTACTCTACCTGCTCTTATTTCCAAAAGAGATTGTGATTCTTCAAAATAAAGTTATGCAAACTATATCAAATACAAAATAGAGCTTTGTTGATTTTATATTTAATATAATTGCCAGTAATGTTTCCCTTATATATGAGATCCTCAGTAGTTAATCACAACAATCAATGAACACAAAGAAAATCCTTTATTTAATCATGTTCACAAACAAGATCTAAGACATAAAGAAGCTCACATTGTTCCTTGGATCTTCCTATTTCTTAGAATCTCTTGCCAAACTTCTTGTAAGTCATTTTGACATTCAAAAGGAGCTAGATCAAAAAGGTTCTGTTTCTATATCCAAAGTCATTTTTCCTTTTTTCTTTTACTGACAGTCTAATAACACCTATGGCTCTTATTTTCTTCATGAGTTGGCCTTTAAATCTGTAGATAAGTCAAGTGACATTTAACCACATAAAAAGGAAAATGAATCAAACTTAGAAAGATTTTGGGGGGAAACTAGCCTAAAACCAATCCTAATATAGGCACTAAAGAACAAGATTTTCAATGGAGTTCAATGTAATATGAATAACAAAATGTGTAAAACTATTATAATGTAGCATTAACCAAATATTTTGGTTCCAGGGTAATTAAGGTTCAAATTCCAAGTCATTCCTTTTTGATGTGTAATATTAAGCACATTATTAAGGTTACTTGGGTTGTCCCATCTAAAGAAAGGGCTACTGATATCTTCTTTGAATAGTTATTGCAAGTAAACAAGTACTGTACTGAAAGCACAAAATAAATCCCTATCAAATAATGGCAAATATTCTTGTCAAAAGAAAAGTTTAGAGAAAGCAGAAGTGACAGCAACCTTTAGACACACTAGCACATGGGGAATTTTTGAAGAAAATAGGACATATAGAGGGTAATGAAGAAGGTGTTTATATCAATGCAGGCATTTAGGAATTTCTAGTTTCCCATTTCTAATAACACAGCAATTACCAGAAGTTATTAGAAAGGTGTTGCGAGTCACTGAGTTTACAGACAACTGTCTCGATTTTATGAAAACATATTTTAAAGTACTATTCTTTAACAGTCAAAAAATGGAAGTTAAAAAAATTTAATTCACTGAATTTTGTACATGACTTTATGGAAGACATGAAAAGAGTAAAGGAAAGTTCTGTCCAAAGAGAAATTATTTTAAAATTGCTGAGCATCACTGACGAGCAGTCCTGATGGTGCAGACAGATTTCCTCACCTATTATGCCACTAGAGAATGTGAAACATTCACTTGAAACCCTAACATTGTTTTCTTTTATCCTGGAAACAAAATTATTCCATTGTATTCCTAAATTTGTTGCTTTAATTATACCACAAGCCTTCCAATATCAGCCTATCAAGAACTTCTAAATTTAGGTAAGGAGCACTTCCTTGAAGAAAAGCAAATTCGACATGACAACTAATCACCTTACTACATTACTCTATCTTTTCTAGGACACAGCCTGCGTCATCTTCAGAAGACTCACTGTGCTAAGGGATGAGCCAGAACTCCCCCAAACTCTCCTTTAATAAAACATATTGAGAGCTATATTTTAATGAAAGCCCACTGCATAAAATAAAGCATATTCAATTTGCCACCTTTTTATGATTTGGGACAAATCTCTGAACCACTTTGAACTTCAATCTGTTTTCTTGTTTGTAAGTGTAGGATGAAAGAAAAGTGTAAAATAAAAAAGAGAAAGTCTAATAAAGAAATTGTAAAAGAAAATAGAAGTGTAAGGAAAAAAGAAGGCCTTTCTTTTCTCATAACATTTCAGGTGAATCAAAATAAAGAATAGGTGGGCACATGTTAATATAAATCCAAATATTATCACAAATATTAAGTGGATATATAAGCCAAAGCAAGAAATAATCCTAACCCAATAATGTGCCAATAGAAAGCATTTCAAGGGCAAGTGTGGTGGCTTCACTGCCTTGAATCTCCCCCAAGGATGGTGGCACACACTTCCAGTTGTGTCTGGATGAGTCATGGAGGCCGGGCCTTGACTGATCCATCACCTTTTTATCGCTGGCATTGTTCTCCTGGTCTAATTCCTGAGGCCATGAACTAACCAGCTTTGCTCCTCCTTCCCCCTGCACCATGATGTGTCTGCCTTGGAGCCAACTGATTGTGTACTGAAACTGTGAGCAAATTGTAACTCACTTGAAGCTCTGAGTGTTGCATATCATGTCTCAACAATTAGAAAGCTGACTGGCACACCAAGCAAAAAGAAGTCTTTAGTAATACAACTGTAACACAGGTTCAACATATATTTATTGAATAAAAAATGAATGAATACTAGTAAATAAATTACAAAAAGTAATATTTAAGTGAAAATATCACAAATACAAGTTTTTCAGTCATCACAGGGTCCTAAGTGAAAAGCAGTATTGTAGGTGTCTTGATATTTTTACCTAAATATGATACTTGATATTTTACCTAAGTAGTGAGCATTAACATAATATTTTCTGTGTTCTTTGAAGTACATAACAATATTTTATACAGAAATATCAGAATCTATAACTGTTTTTGGAATGAATATTGAACTAACAGATGAACAAATTATCTTATTCCAAACATATCCTAGTGTAGGAAAATGAATTTAAAACATATTTATTTGTTAGCAGACACATTAATATTCCATTGTTGTAAACACTCCATTTAAAATACATCAAAATCTTCTAGTTAATTGAAAATTGGCATACAGTCTCTTAAAACTAAGTAATATTCCTCTCTTAGAAGACTGAAACATATTTTTCCATAATGTTTGAATTATATGTTTTCATTAACTCTTCACAGAAGTGATATATGGGAATGGCTTAAATTAAACACATTTATGCAATCTCAGCTATTCTCTTCTAGAATGATTTTCCAGGATAGCCTCTACTTAAACACAAATAAAAACCTTCCCAAATTTTTATGGATTAGATCTAAAATCCCTCAAACATTTCATGTATGCAGAGGTCGGGCTTTTGAAAATGATTGGTCATGGAGCTGCTACACTTATCAGTGGATTAACTGGAAACTGTGAGCCAAACAAACCTCTCCTTTAAGTTGTGAGTGTGAGGTATTTTGTGCTAGTGAAGGGAAAGTAGGTAATACATGTCTTCCTACTACTTTACAAAATAAATTTTCCAAGAGAGCAAAGATACATTAATTAAAATGAAAAATTACACTGGCACAAAAACTAACACAGTACTTAATGTTACATCAACTGTTACTAATAATTGATATTAATGATAATTCTTAACATTTGTAATTGGAAATTATTCAGCCAGATATCAGCATCTCATTTAAGTTTCAGCAAGGTAACATATGCATTATTCCTTTTATGTCATTTATTAATCTGTCAATAGAAGGATCTGTACTATTTAACATTCTAAGCCTTGGTTGATTCACTTTTAAACTTAGGTTAATTATGAATAGCATTAGTAATAGATTCACAGAAAGTTTTATTTTTAACTTTCATTAAATTTAATAATGGAAAGCAATGCTAGTGGAGAGTTTTATAATTTATTGTATATATACTTATTGATAAAATAACATCTTTGAATTTTTAATGGTCAATCACAGGCTCGGGCATTCAAAAGTGTATATATATATCAAATTAGGAGTTTAAAATTTTTTTATATATGTGAAAGAGCTTAAGATTTTTTAATTATAAATTTTCACTGCCTAAAAGTGAGATCCAAAAGTCAGATTTTTCCCAGTAAAAAGACAACAGACAAGCATATCATTCATCATGATCAGTTTTGTAAATTAATGAGAATGTGGAGAATTAGGGGTCTGGAGAATTTTTGAAAACAAGAAGTGAGTATAATAACTCAATTGGCTTTGTTTCCATCTTTCCTGATGACTCAGTTTCAATTTGATTAATCATCTGCTTGAAAGAAGTTCATACTTTTGTGATGATAGGTACATTGTCCAGACTTTTGTCCTTTGTCCAGAAAAACCTAGATACATTTGGAATTTATATTACTCTTCTGAAAATTGTAAGGATTCTCTGTTTCTTGGTGAACACAGCCCAGGTTTTGATTTGGTCTTTCCTTCTATTTAAAAATTTCAAAAACGTTTCTTGCATCCAAGTTATGTAGACTGAACTGAAACCTCCCAAACCTTGGAACATCCTGACACTATACTCTGAGAACGGGTACAGGGACTCATGGCCATCATAATCTGGGAAAGCTCTGCAGCTCTTCGAAGTTTGCACAGAGCTCAAAAAAGTCCAGCAAGAGGAAATGAAGAAATTTGCTAGTTGCTGTATAGCAACTGACAAATGCCAACTGAAGAATTTGTCTGTAAATACTAACACTCTCTCCATCTAAGGAGCAATGCCCCTGATTTTGTTTATATCTTCCAATTCTGTGTGTTCTGTGATGCCCTGTCACATTAGTAAGAAAAATACAATCTTATGACACACTGGCGGTCTGACAAGTTTGGTTCCTCTGAACACTTTAATTGTCCAAATTCATTGAACTGAGAAAGTGACTGAGCTGAACCCTGTAAAAATATGTCTACAATGCAATCAACTGATTCTATTAAAAGAAATTAAATTGTCATACTAAGTTATACCTTCTTTTAAATGTCTCCCTCTGACAATGGTTAATAATACAAGGAAAACTATTATTTCTTTCTCTTATACTATGCAGAAAGCACCCCAACTTTTAAATTTCAGAAATATAATTTTTTTCGTAAATGATGCTATGGAATCTAAATAAGAAATCTTCTCAGTTGATTTTAATAAATTATTAAATATTCATGCCGTCCTCCTTTCAAAACAACTGGTTTCAAGTTTTGGCCATCATTCCTTTAAGGGCTACTGTGTTTTAAAGCTAAAAAGCTGCACTTAGAGAAGACATTAAGGAAAACTGTGAGAATCCCTTTGGCTCTCTCCACCTCTCTTTTCACACTTCCACCCCTTTACCACACTTTCAAAATACAGTACCTTCAGATTCTCTGTACTTGCTTTTCTTCCATTATGGGGGTGAGCATTTTGGACTTAGTCCAAAATAACTTGTGTTTAAATATGAGATTTTATAGTAAAAGGAATGTAGAAGAGGGAATTTCTAGAGTTGAATCACTTTGGAAGCTATCTCTGCTCATACATGTAAGTTTTGAGCAATGCCCAAACATAATTCCTACTGTTTAATTTATAAGACATTTTATATCTGAGCTAGATTTTTCTAAAAGTAACATTTTAAAAGATGATTCAAAACTGGATTCGGGGTTTAACTTTCTAAGGCAATCAGCATGTACAAAGAGATAAATTCTGAATATTCATGATGGTAACTTGCTGTCTATAATTTACAATATCTAGGTTATAGATTTTAACAGAGAAGAATGCAGAGTTGATTTAGATGCACTCATCTCTCAGACAGTCTTCCAAAAAACTGATTCTAATCTTAGATTTTTATTCTGCATTCATAATTTTGAAATCCCATTAATGGATCTAAACTTCTGAGTTTACTCTTGTATTTAATGCTCAAGATAATACTTGTATTTAATCTGTGGCACATATAGAATGATGTGACAAAGTTCTAAACAAATTGTGTAATTCGCCAATAATCCTTTTTGTTTTTTTCATGGGGGGGGATGAGGGTGCAGATTTAACTTTTCAATTTTTTAATTAATTTTATTGGTATATTTTTGACATATGTACTGATTACATTCATCATAGGGAATTTGTACCTGTACATAATATATCTTAATTCTTTTTGTCTCATTTTCCCCCTCCCCTTCAATCCCTGTCCCCCCTTCCCTTTACAAAACTTTTTGTATTACAATAATCATTTTTGTATGTCTCCTATAGTTTAATAAACACTTACCTGGCACTTGGAGTACTGTTGTATACTCATCATCCAGGGATGCCATTCTTGTTAAATGGGCTCTGCATATTTCATATAAATAACATTTATTGGGCTTGTACAGAGAACAACCTGCAGCATGATTGTGCAAGATATAACTATATACTATCTACTGAGCTTGCTAAATTCCTAATTATCAATTACTCCTCATTTCACATAAATCCCTTCCTGTGTCTTTCACCCATTTCCAATCAATCATAGAATTTTATCAAGTCTCCTTCAAATGTAGCCTCATATTTCTATATTCCCTACTTACAAACTGTCAGGCTGTTTCTAACAGGATCTTTCAATAGTCTTCTAACTACATAGCTGGTTTCCCCCTTTATCTCCTGTATAGCAGTCTCTCCTACTACTGTTATTTTTCTGACTAGTACTTTCCTAGTTTAAGTTTTCTCTAGGGGCCAGCTTCTTTGTTTAGTAAACTAGATAACATGTACATTATTTTCCTAGGAGAAAATCTTGTCTTAGTTTGGATTCTTCTAGAAGCTAATCTTGAGTCAAAGATTCAAACACAAATCAATTTTGGGGCAGGTAATTCTAGGGAACATGAATAAGGAAAAGGGAAAATGAAAGGATGGGAAAGCAATGACAAAGAGTGTATATGAATATAGTTACATTTTCTATTTCCTACTGAAACTCTGGGGACTTTTATAAAATATGAACCTCAGAGTTATTCCACAGGTCAAGTGAGGCAGCAGTCCCCACATGTAAGTACTGAGAAGAGGAGGTAGTGTTTGAAGGGCAGACCCAAAAACATCTGTTAAATCTTTTCACATCTAATCCTAGGAAACTCTTCCTGGGTTTTGTAATCATCTTTTGCTCTCTTACTAGGCTTGCTCTTGCCACATGAAACTCCCCAGACATCATGAATATTTTTACCATTCCATGATTATGCAAATCCTATTCATCTACCTTCATTCTTTGCCCATCAAACTCTGATTTTAAGACCCAACTTAAATGTCACCTGTTCACAAAGGACTTTTCTCTCATATTGTTAGCTCCTTTCTAATATCTCAGATTACTCAATTATAATTGTGTCCTGCAAGGTGCCAAAAATATAGGTAAAATGTAAATCATCTGATCAGTCACCAAAATGCTTCTGACTAGCTACATATGGATTTTTATATGTGAATGCCTCATTCATCAGTCCATCATTCTGTGACAGTTGTGAGGAATAAAAGAGTAAAATATAGTAAAAATTAGAAGCCTGGCATATAGTGATAATTATATAACGCCTGCTGTTATTAGTTATCATCACTTCGTAATCACCTGGACAGCTCTTAAAAATGCAGAACTCCAGGCCAGAATACCAGAGATTCTGGTGCAGAACGTGGGCTCCAGGAGTCTATATTTGTTAATAATCACATAAGATGCTTGTATTGTTGAGCAGCTCAAGGAAGGGTGATAAGATTTCCAGGCGTAACTTGTTTTAATAGTGCAATTATTAACAGGGACTCCTTTCACTTTAAGTAGTCTTCCAGTTTTAACAAAGTTAAATAGTCACCCTGTTTACGGACTTCATTTTGAGGTCACTGATGTTTACAAAAGATGACATTTGAATGTATGTATCATAAAATTTTCAGGAAAGTCATGAAGAAAGAAGTAGAAGTGATGACAAAAATTAGTACAGCAATTCCTTATTTGCTAAACTGTTTTCTACTTAATCAATTCTTTTAAGTAGAGAGGAGGAATTAAGTGAGCCTATTAATATTACTAACCATCATTTTAGAAAATAGAATGGAAATCAAGATTCAGTACTGTAATGAAAGTGCAGAATTTCAAACACATCATATCAGATGCGGTGATGAGGAATGCTTTCTTGGATAAAACCAAGAAGATAATGAATCATGGCTGGCTTTTTAGTAAGTTACAGCAATTTGCAGTAATGTGGTAATTGGAAGTGACACTGAAGATCTGTGTGTTTATTCTGGGTTGCCATGTTATGGTACTAGTGCAAACTGAGAAATACTAAAAACATCAAATGTATGTGTCAAGTTAATTTCCCGCTCCTTTTGCCTCAGGCTGATTAGCACAAATTAAATTTCCAACTAATACACTCAAGATGTTAGAAAGCAATATAGAAATGCCAAGAACGAATTCTACTAATTATGAATTTTAAAATCCAACTTCTTTGAATAATTTTTAATGTACAAAAATTCTTTTACTTCACACTTGCTGAGAATTTGAAAAGAGGATATAACTGGATATTACAAGGCAGTGATTTTTTTTCTAACTTTAGCACTGGGGCTGTTTATTTTAATATGTTCAAATTTGAAATAAAAATATGTACATTCAGAAGTGGTATAACATTAAGACAACATTTTAGAAAGCTGTCTGAATAAGAATTAAGAATAAATTAATTGTTTGGAATTAACATTAGGTACTATAAAATCACACAGATTCATACAAAGTTTCATGTTCAGACATACGAAAACATCGAGATTACTTTTCTACAGTATCTTCATGGCTTTTTATAAATACATTTTTAAGGATGAGTGTTCTACCAGATGGAATATTTTAGATGCAGAAAAGGAATTGTATAAAGGAGTCTTTAGAGAATATTGTATTTTTCTTTCTTCAAAATAAAAGATGGATAGAAAAGATCTTGTTTAATAGCATGTGATTGGGGGCCAAAATCACTACAACCCTGTAGATTTTTATGGAGATAGTTCTTGATGAGCTTAGAGATCTAAGAACATGGATGGCTTAGAAAGTGATTCCTGCAATCTGAAATGCCAGGAAGAAATATTTCTATTGAGACTGAAAGTATGTTAATCCAGAGGAAAGTTAGGTCTTTGTTGTTTTTCTCTGAAAAGAAAAGAAGAAAGGAAGAATGAAGGAAGAAAGACTGACCAACTTAATACTAATCATGAACAATAACTCAGAGAAAGAGAAAATATTTCACTTCCATTTGAGAGTTGATAGGAAACTGGAAAAAAATACAGCATAAAATTGAGTCTGTTCATTTGGTTGTGCTAGCACAGTTTAAAAACTAAATAAATGGTACAGGGAAATGGTACTCACAGAAACACCAAAATGTTCCATTTTAGTCTACTTAGGAATGCACAATAATGTTAAGGAACTGATTTCTGTCCCCAAATCTCTTATTTATTCTTTGTATACTTTTAGATGGACAATTAAAAAAGTAAATTAGTGACATCAATAATCTCTAATGAACACAACAGAGACCCTTTGGGATCTCAAGGAGAAGGTGAGTAGGGAGCTAGTCATTAGTATGATTAAATACTATTTTGTTAAATTTAGTAATGCAACTCAAGGAAACAAATATAATATGTCAGAAGATTAAAACTGTTGGTAAACAATTAAGAACAAAACTTCTTATGTATTTTTAAAGCAGCCTATGTATTACAATATTAAAAGTACAAATTTTGTCCAAATTTTTATGTTTATATTTAAACATAAAACTTCGTAGCTTTTACAATAAATTCTCTAAAGTTTAAAAAATTAACTACCTTTTAATAATAAATTGTGTCATTTTAATTTGGTTTGAGGAAATGGGTAAGATTGTGCATGCTGAAGAGTAACACAGAATAGGGTATTACCAACAGTAAGAATTTAAAACAGTAACATGAAAGCCACATTAGGTACTAATTAAAAATACAGTCTTTAAGGTCATTGAGACCTTAAGTTTAATTTAATATCAGCTCTGACTCTTATCAGATATTTGATCTTTGGTAAATTATTTAACATCTCTGAGTTTGAGTTTATTCATGTGTAAAATGGGGATATTAATATCAAATGAGGTTGTGAAGATTCCATAATGAAAAACCTATCAGAAAAGACTTAATGCCACAAAAAATTATAAAATACTTCAATTAATTACAATAAATAATGAATCACTGTGCTCCCTCATTTAATCACAGAAAAACCAAAATTCTTTAAACAACTATAGATTTAATGAAATGTAGACATAAAGTCTTATTTCTTGTCTCTCAGAATCAGTAGGGGTTATGAGCAAACAAGCTACTGACCCAGACTGGAGATGGCATATGTCCAGCTGGTTGTACATTTAATAAAAGCTAATTACCCACATATTAAAGAAACCTTTTGTGTTGGCTCACTAATTTGTCTTTCTTCTGCCTCTTACAGGCCCCTCCTGAGAGACTTCTCCATGGGAAATATTAATTGTGCTGTTTCCTTGCCTTCTCCTACATTTTCTTTTTATTCTGTTTCTAATTTATGATGGCTTAGCAAGAAGAAAGACAATTAACTCCACTTTGGATTACTGAACTATCTAATGGACCAAATACACAGAAAAGAAATAAATACCTACAAAGTCAATATGGCTTCTTACACTGATATTTTGATGCTTATCTCCATTTTCTTACCCTACAAGGGATCAGAAAGTGTAATGGTTATGATTCTTAGCTAATGCTAAGTGAAAGGTATCTTTCAGATTTAGTGACTGATGGGGAAATGAAAGTAAGGTGATCAGCACAAGGTAATTTACTAATTTCCTACTGCAGAGTGTTACTAAGCAAGTAAAACTACATGTGAACATATATTCATTTACAGCAACCGATAAGGAGAACATATGAATTTAAAAGTAAATTAGATCACACTGGATATAGAGGTTAAAAAGCATGAAAAGGGAAATTGAACAAACTCTTATCAGTGGTCTGACTGTTACCATTTGCTGTTATCATTTACCATTTGCATTTGCTTTCCTATGGATGGACAGAGAACAGGATTTCATAGAGAAATGTATACTAAGACATATATATGTAAAATTTTATGAATATATCTTCAATATAATAATAAAAAGAAAAATTAACAGTCACAAATCAGAAAAAAAATTGATATGGCATGAATCTCCAAGAGCAACCTCATCACCTTCTACTTGAGGTACATATAAAGAAGTAAGTTAGCTTACTACTAATGCCAGCACTTCCTTTCCAAAAACCTCTCCTGAACTGTAAGAGTGTCCCCATAACAACTGGATTAGGAGTAGATGTGTAGTTTAGTTGTAGAGAATTTGTTTAGGTTGTTTATGGCTCTGAAAGAAACTATCAGCATCCCCCAAAACTTGATTTTAAAACTCCTACAAATACTAATTCAATTTCATGCATCCTCTTATTGTCATGGTCAAAATGAAACCTATAGCTGTTTCTAATGAGATAGTTGAGAGTAGTTTTTTTTCAAGCATCTTTTATTTGGCAAGCTTCTATTAGTAATATTTTATGTACAGAGAATTATACCAGACTTTGTGAAACTGTTAATAAACAGTACAAATGATGGATAGAGACATCTTCTCATTTCATTTATATGCTACATGTTTATATTCCTTTAAGAAATGTTAATTGGCCCTTGATTGAAGGTTATATATTTTTTTAAAGTCTATGGCTAAGGGACAAAGCGATCACTATTATTCAACTAAGTATTCCTGCCTTGAAAAATAAATACTAATGAGAATAGAGATCTAGCTAAATTTTATCGAAATGGTATGGATGTTCAAGAAGAACTTGAAGATTATTTGCAGGCAAAAGAATCAGGGGTTAAAGAAAAGAAAATTATTCACCTATTAGGATTTTTTTCCTTTCATTTTCATTAACTATCAGCTTTATTTGGAAACAATCTCAAGGATTTTTCTTATTGCTGGCTTTTTGTTTGTCTTTTGTTTTAATTTTTTTTACTACAAGCAAATTTATTTATTTTTAATAAATTTTATTGGTACATATTAAATATACATGATGTTATGGTTTGGGTCTAGATGTTCCCCCAAAGCCTCATGCGGTCATAGGTGGGGCTTTTTCAGAGGTAGCTGAATCTAGAGTGTATGGTGCTGGGATTAGGGGCATGTGATTACTAAACCAGTACACTGGTTCAGCACTGGCCTAATCTGTGGTCCTCTGGATGAGATAAAAGGGGCAGAAAAGGGGCAGAAAAGCATTGTTAAAGTTCCGTTGTTGCTTTTGGTATCATGTGGGCACCATGAACTTTTTCTCCTCTGTGATGCCCCTCCGCCATGTGCCACCCTGCCTTGGAGCCAGCTGATTATGGGCTAAAACCTCTCCAAACTGTGAGCTAAGTAAACCCTTTCCCCTTTAACTTTAGGGTTGGGTATGCTGTCTCAGCAATGAGAGAAAAGTAACTAACACACATCATGAAAAATTGAAGACAAAAATCTCCACTTCTGCATTTTGATGATTTTTCCCCAAGTGAAATAGGCCCTTTTATTAAGAAAAAACCACATATCCTTAAGTGAAATAAATGGGCACACATGTTTAAATATCACATTGTCTCTCTCGTGCAAGAAACCAAAAGGGTAAATAAGGACCAAAATGTGTAATAGGTATTAGAAAATAGGAAGAAAATGTTCAAATGGGAAAGGGAGGGCTGGGGATTTAGCTCAGTGGTTCAGCTGCCTGCTTTGCAAGCGCAAGGTCAGGAGTTCTATCCCGGGTACCAAAAAACAAAACCAAATGGGAAAGGGAACAAGGAAGGGAGGAGAAGGAAAAAAGAAAATTGTTAATAAGGAGGAGAAGAAGGATTAAAGGGAGGGGAAAGGAATGGGAAAGAAAGAAGAATCAAATATATTATGTGCAGGTACAAATTTCCTATGATTAATGTGATCATTATGTATATCAAGAGTACTAACACAATTTTTAAAAGAATCATAAATATACTCAAAATTGTACAAAAAATACTTGGTTGATGAAAAATTGAGATGTAAATAATGTTATTGGTAATAACATTCAGTATTTCTATGTCCCTAATAAGGTAACGTGGACCCACTGGAAACTTCCTTTGCCAAAGGAGACAGAGAAATGCTCTAGGCTTTATATCTGGTGAAAACTTAGCACTCTCTTGGTAACAGCAATGTCTTTCTATGTATGTTGATATAAATTTCTTAGATTCAGGTTAATTTTGTGATCATTGGAAAATTTTCCAAGTCAGAGAAAAAGAAAGAAAAGAAAAATTACGAATTAGAATTTCCAAGGAACATGGTATATCACTTAGAGCTAAAATAACCACTTGAAATTCTTTTTTTAATTTTTTAATAGTGTTTCATTTTTATTAACAGTAGGAAAGAAACAGAAGGGTAGAGGAAAACAGGCTCTGCAGAGTGAGTTTGGGCTCAGTAAAAAGATAGGAAAGGGAAAGAAAAAAGAAAACGAAAAATACACCCAGTATCATAGGGTGGGCTACCGTGAAGAGACACAATACCCTTAAAATTCCAAGCTGGACAAAATATCTAGCCCAAATAAAAAAGTTTAGATGGGCACTAGAGAACAAGACCAGATATTTTCCAAGACCTTGGTTCAGTAGGTCCCAAAAGAGAGTAACCTAAAATCTGAGCGATTTTGAAAAAACAGGCATTGTATTTCTTTGCATTTAATTATTTTATAGGGAAATATTTTCCTTTATTCATGTATGTTATGAAAGTACTCATTACATTCCATAAATCATTTGGATGAATATGTTTTTATAGAATAACTTTTCTTTGAAGTATACATATGTGACACCTCTTCTAAAATATAAGAATGTTTTTCTATTTGCTTTATAAATATAAGAATGATCATAAAATCTTATTTATTATATATGAATTATTGGTTTGGTGGGAATTATTTCTCCAGCATACAAGAAAAAAAGAGCTTGCTCTAAATTTCATTGCATGGTTACTTGATTAATAAATTGATTAAGGAGAATCTAAAAATTCTATAATTTTAATTCAACATGGTCCTACATTTAGGCTTCTACAAGATTTTTAAATGTAACTGCAATGTCAAGCTCCACTCTCCTATATCTGTGTGGTTTCCAGGAAAACAAGTGGCTGAAATGAAGAGAATGAGAGTTCAAAAATATGTATCTAAAAATATCTCTACCTGATTTTCAAAATAATTGTCAGTTTTTCATGAATCTTTTGCCCTCCCTCCTCCATAACAAAATGGAAAAAAAAATTTTCCTGGTTATTGGATGGTCAAGGCTCATTCTACTTTCACCATATCAAGAAGTCATTATGTTAATCTTACAAAGCAGAAAGTCAGTTTTGTTGTATGTATGGTTTATTTGCTCAGTTAAGTGCTGCTTTGAGTTAAAAACAAAACAAGAAGCACATAAAAATATTTGAGGTATTTATACAAATGCCCCTCTTAAGCTTTTTCCTTATTTTATTGGACATGAACATTTCCCCAGAGAATGATCTAGGAAAAGAATGAAAACTAAATTTAAATATAATATATGCAAAAATATGGGTATATTTATGATTCAGTATTATAATACAGAATTTGATTAGAAAAAGAAACAAAATTGGTGACAAACTGGTGGTTTGTGAATTGTAGTGAATTTAAGAAAGCAATATTCTTCTTAATCACGATTCTATCTCCAAAGGAAATGAAAGTTCATTTATTTTCTCATTTAGCTAGTGAACATATATTACACACTTAATATTTTCCAAGTGCTATATAGTTTTTGGAGAATGAAAAAGTAAAGGAAATAATTGCTGTTTTCATGGTATTTCATGTAGCAGAGGAAATACAAGGCAATCCCTACTAAATCCCAAATACCTTAAAAAGAAATTAGTGGGTGTTCAACATGTATTTGTGAGAAAAAGACATGAGCAATTATAGGATTATGTGTTTTACAAGTCATTTGAGTATGTATACATATGCATATGTTTTATATGGACTATAACTGCTTTGAACAATAGAGTTAATATGCTTTATACTCATTACATTTGAATTATAAAACATTTTTCAAAAAGTTAGAAATACTTTTAGTTCCCTTCTAAATAGCTGAGCTAACCTTTGACAACTGAAATTCTCCACCTTTTGTGAAAGGTGTTGAAGAGAGGATACTTTACGCGATGACATTTTGCTTTTTTAATGCTTAACACTTCTTTCATTACAGAGGGAAGACAACTATAATTAATATTTTAAACAAAAGTCAAAACATCATTTTATGGATTTGTTTTAAACTTTTAAGAACTTCTTATTAAATAGCACTTAGCATTGTTCAGTAACTCTCTTAAGCTGAATAGCAATAATCATAGCCAACTTTAACTGAACAATTAACATGTGCCAGATTCTGTGGTAACCATTTTATATGCATTTTTAATTTCCCCAAAACCCTGCAACATAAAAATCATTATTACCTCTTTCACAATAGGAGAAATAAGGTTAAAAGAGGTTAATGAAGTCAGCACATGAGGTTGTTCTGACTTCAAAGCCCCTTCTATTACAGAATGCCACCCACAAGTCCCCCAAAAGAAAGAATCAATCATTCCAGCCTCACGACTGTTTTTAGCTACATGATAAACAATAGAACATATCCAACCATCTTTCATTTCTAGAATTATGTTGCAAAAACTGCCCAAGTATGTAGTTCATGAAATTTAAGTAAGCTAATTCTTATATTCACTTCTTTTTAAATTTGAAGAAGCCAAGTGAATCATAAAAATATGATTCAAAATGCCTACCAGTTATAAAATGTTTGAACTTGAGAATGCACTGTTTAAATCAATTTAGTTTTGTATATGTTTGGCTAGATCTACCTAGATAATGAATATTTTGCTTAAAGTGTGTGTTCATTTTTATCAATTTATGATAAAGTTTAATTTTTTCTGATAGTAACACATACCAGTATTTGGCAAACTGAAACATTTTTGTAGTGCCCTTATCCCTAGCCACTACTGATTTTAAGAAAATAAATGTGTGTATATTTTTCTCAGTTATGTTATTTTACTATATAACATGATAGTATGTTAATATTAATGAGATAATTTTAAAATTAACTTCTCTCTAAGATATATATAATGGGCTATTAATATTGATGGCTTTCCAGCCTATTTCAAAATAAAAAATAATTTTATCAGGTAATGTAGTCTCAAGAAATGTTAACTTGAAAACAATTTAAAATGGTAAAGAATTTCTGTCTCTAAGTTCTCTGCCACTTGTCCAATATTCAACTCCATATCTAACATGGTTTCTCCACAGGTTGATCATAGGGATTTGAGAAATCAATATATTTTGAGCAATATAAATAACCAGCCTCTCTGTGAATTTCTCATTTTGACCTTCATGTTGTTTGTGACCCAATATAATCTATATTATAGTATTTTCTCTTGAGGTTCTCTCTACAAAACTTTCACTGTAGTCAAATTAATCTTTTGCTTTGCCATCTTCAATGTCTGCATATTTAAATATGTTACTGTCTATTTACACAAACCCTACTTACCCTTAAATTTCTAGCCCATAAATCTTGCTTAAAAACTCTTTTCTAATCTGAATGCAGAAACCTGCCAGGAGATCTCGTAACAACTTCTAGAATTGGCAACTTTGAAAAGAGGTATAGATTAGGGTTAACAGAGTTTGATCAGATCTGGTTCCAAGCCCAGTTCTTCCATTAGGAGATATGTGATTTTGACCAAGTCACTTAGTCTCTCTGCCCAGTAGATATACCCATCTGTGAAATACATAACAAGAAAAACTGAAAACTGGGTTAATATATGTCAAGTGTTTAAAGCAGAGTAGAATACAGATGTGCTATATATATATATATATTTTAAAAACTGGTACATGAGTTAAAATCATAGCTGCTTAGCACTAGTGGCCTGTGTTTAGTTGTTATTTTGTTGTTTATACTCTATGCAGAGGGCTTTATAATAAACATATTTCTGAGCTTATAAGTTTAAATAAAAATCAAGTTACCCATTGGCACTAAAATAAAAGGGGAACTATTAAATCTCTCTCAGAAGGAACTGCTCAGGGGTGCGAAAGAATAATTATCATCATCTTCCATTTAAAGAATTGTTCACATACAATATTTCATTTTTAGTTAGCTTAATTTTAAAGTTTTTAGGCTATTTAATGACCTGAGGAATGCAAAATGAGACAGAACTAGAAAAGAAAAAGCAGCAACATGGATCATATTACCAAAAAGAGAATTGAACCACCAGTAACATCTCCTACTCAAATCACTGTGTTCTTTTATGCCATACATGACTGAAAAATAATAAATTATAAAATAGGGAACCAGGAAAATAACAGTATCGATACAGACTATTCTATTCTCTGCAAAAGCTCAAAGACATCTCTGGAGTGTCAAAGGCATGTCCTTCAATATTTAACTTTTCCACTCTTTGTTCCCCATCTCAAGTTGAACAATACGTTAATTACCCGATGAAGCATTATAATTACTCTAACAGCTCCACTCTTACTTATAATTACTGCATCAACACTTTCTTTTTCATATGCTTCAATCTATACCTATTACATTGTCATGATGAAGACACATTAACATTATAATACCGTATAATTAGCTGATGAGCAATTAAATTATTCCACAGCTCTTGTTCCTCTTTGCCAAGAGGTTGCTTCCAAGCCCTATTATCTCCTCTTTCTCTTCAGCTTGTTTTAGTGGTTCTTTCCCTCCCTAAAACAAAGAAGCTCATAAGCTGCATTCAAAGCATTTGATTTTGAATTCAGAATGGGTAAGTGCTCAAGTTGGTGATGGCTGAAGAAATAGTTATTATAGGCGAGTTTAAATTTATTTTAATTTTTGTTCTATGATAAAGAATTGCAAATCTATGTAACATAATAAGTTGATGCAGAATCATTCTTTCTAAACACTATTTTTTTGTTTTAAAAATTAAAATTTTCCATAATTTACTGTATAACTGTTTGGGCTATATTAGATTCTATCTGAAATACACCCCTCGTGAATTATTTTACAAATATTTCCAATTAAGTTTTCAAAGAAGCTTTGAAGATTTAAAGCTTGTGAATGTAAAAGCACACAGGGTTGTGTCTAAAACTGGATACTGCCCAATGAAAGCAAACAGGTGCTTCACCTTGTTACCTTTCTTTTGTTTTCCTTTTTGCTATGCATCTCAAATCTATCTTGCTATGTAACATACCCACCTGCTATGTGATCTAAATACATATTCCTTGAAATGTCTATAATATTTCTTCGTGATTCTAAATCTCTGTTTGTTTTTTTTTTTAAGCTTCCTGCTTGAGAAACTAGATCTCTTTCCTTGTTTAAAGACTTGTTTTAGTTTGGAACTAATCCCAATACAATTTTAATGACTTCCACATATTTTGTGTCCTCAGGGTTTACCACTTTATCACTTGTTGCCTCTATATTGCAAACTAGTTCAGCCATTGTTTAGTCCATATTTTATACAAGAATTAAATCTTGCTTAGATAATTACTTTGGAGTACATTATGAGTGATGAAAGAAAAGTAGAATTTATTTTACAAGCAAGGCTTATTTCAATAAAATGGCTTTTGTTGTCTCAGCTTTGTTTCCTTAGCTATGAAGCAAAGGAAAATCTGATGAGTACAATGGCTTTATACATAGAAATTTGCCTCTTCCCTGAGAAGAGCCCAGTGGCTTCTGCCAACTTTTGAAAGCCCTTTAAGACTATTAGCATCAATAAAATTACCTCTGACTTGACAGAGGACAATGACTTAGTACTTGCTTAAGTGACAATTTCTCCAACTATAATCCTGTAACTTTGAAACTTTTTCATTATAATTTAATATTTTCAAACTGACAAAGACTCAACTTATTCTTTCTTATGAGTAAATTGTTTATTTGGCCTCTGGTCAGAGATAAGTTGCCAATCTTAGACAAACTGTATTAGCCCTGCCACTTATTTCTCAGTAGTGCTAAAAAAAATGAATTTTATCTAATTTTTAAGGAAGGAAAATCCCTATGTATACTGAACAGGGAGACCACACATTAAATCAGATGTAAATTAGTGCTTAACATATATTAAATGTCAAAGGGTATCAAAATTCAATCAAGATGAACACATGTTACAATTCTGAATAGAATGTTAGTTGGACCAACTTGAAATTCCCACTCCAAATTATTAATATATCATAGATATGAATCATATTGACTTTAATTATTTATATACAGTTAAGATGACTACTATTATCAGCTCTAATAAATAGGACTCTTAGAATACATGTTAAAAGCAAAAGAATAAATGAGTACGACCGAAGGAGTAAGAGGCTGGCCCTTGAAACGGGCCCTGCTCCAGTACTTACTGACTGTATGACCTTGAACAAGTTATTTAATCTTCCTAAACCCATTTGAGGCTATAAAATAATAGCTATGCCAATCTTATAAGGTTATCAGAAAGACAAAATGAAAAATTTAATGTAAAGCACTTACTACAGTGCCTAGCACAATATGATCACTCAATAAATATTAAATATTAACATTGTTCACATTATCAGTTTAAAGGTTTTTATCTTTCTGTTCTTTGAAAAACATATACAAAGTTCAGAATCATTAGGTACTATAATTTCTCATGAAATATATTATCTAGAGAATATCTTTTTTAATTCAAGTGCTTTATTTGCATTAATGTAAAGTTAAATAGTGTCCAATCTAATCTTACACAGTAGTATTCCCTTTCTCAGTAGTATATTTCCATGATTCCATTTTATTTAAAAGATCTATGAAATTTGCCAAACTGATCATAGTCTTTCTAAAAAATAAAATTTTAATCATATATACAAAATATCAACACAAAATTTTGATTTTCTAATTGCTTCTAATCCATTTGGATTCTTGCCATTATTCAAAAAATAAACGCACATTAATTTTAGTCTCCATAAGAACACTAAATTACTATTTCAATGCAGACATTTCTTTCACCTTTCCGGTAGAGTACTGGGCTTTTGTTAATCTACTTCATCCTGTCCTGTTTTAAATACTGATACCAAAATGACTGTATTTCTTTTACAATGAATGTTTATACCTAAAGGTTTCTGAATGTTTTTATTTCATACCCAGGATGCTGTTCCTATGTCTCAATGAATTTTTACATCTACTAGCTTTTAAATTACCATTTCACATTCTACTGAGAACTATATAAGTTCTAAATCCCTAATCATCAGACTTTTGATGGTAGCATTCAATACTTCGAAGGCATGTCATACTTAGGATTTGCCATGCTATTTGGAGGGTTTTGCCCTCATATCCAAAAAACCGATACTCTTGTGGTTGAATCAATCTATCCTATTCCCATATCCTAATAATAAAAGCAAGAAATATAGATGACCCTGTTGATGCTAGGCAGAAGGATTCCTCTTTTGGAGGCAGGGAAGTAACAAAAATTAGCATGACTCCCAGAAGGGTAGTAATTCAGAGTTATCAGTGTCTGGTTCAAAGAGGGTCAAAGATCTAATGAGCCTTTGATAATTTTGTACCAGTCATGTAATGATATGACATGTAATGATATGACATGGTAGTTATCAAAAGCTTAAAAACACTTTATTGTCACTATTGTGTACCTTCTAAAATTAATTATGCTATGTAAGTCTCACATAAAAAAGGATAATTGTGTTTTCTCATCTTGACACTTGGAATATAGATTCTCACTTGATGATTAGACATATTTCATGAAAATGAAGCTAACATTTTTTGACACTGTGTGGTACAATGGTTGGTAATCAAAATCACACCCCTACCTCCTACCCCCCGCCCCAAAAAAATCCTCAGAAGATCTAAGCTACTGCTCAAGTTTTGGCCACAGGCAGGGTTAAGAGTGAATAATACCTAGAAATGATATTTAACATTTGTAACATGAAAGGTCAATAAGATTTAAGGCTGATAGATGACATGGAAAAGCTTCTTTTCCCTCTTCTAACAGATGAGCCTCTACTTCATTCAAGAATAGCTTTTACAATCAAAGCAGTCTGGTGAAATAACCAAGAGTTACAATCAGCTCTTAGCTTCAAAAAGGAGAGTCACATTCCCTGATGCTTCATTTATAAATTGGCTTGTAATGTATCTCTGGTAGAAATGAGCCTTTGTAGCTACATTACTAATCACAAGGACAGAGCTATCAAGCTCTCCCACCTTGTACTCTCTGGTTAAATATTCTCAGATTTAGGAGCATTCAGGGATTCTCTGATCCCAGCTATCACAAGTCCCATGGACTGCAGTTTCCCTCTGAGCATCAAAAACTGGATAAATGAATAAAGATGAGAAGTCTAACTCACATTAACTTTTTCCAGACATGTGAAATGGAAAAAGAACCTGAGAAGGGGTAATTAAGAATGTAAAATAGGAAAGTGTAAAAATGGAGAGACTCATTTTTTTATGAGACCTGATAGAATACAAAAGGAAACAATCACAGCAGGTTAGCACTGGAAGAGACCTAACAGAAAAAAAATAATAACCCTTCACTTTACAGATGAGGGAACTAAAGCCCAGAAAGGTGAATGCCATTAAGAAGGTTAGCACATAGTAAATGGTAGCATGACTGGGAGTTCAACTTTCTGACCCAAAATCTTCTGTAATGACAAAACTGGCAAGGATGTGTTTTGCTGTTTATAATTTAAATAAGTGAAGTTTTAAAAGATATTAAAGAAAAGTATAGGATATTCTAGTCTGATACCACTCTTACATAAATTTCCATTTATACATTGACTTCTGCTTGGTAATGTTGATTTATTTCTTACCTTCATATTTATCAGTTAATATGAAATTCTATGATATAAAGAGACATATTATAAAGCAATTTGTATCACAAATGTATTCTTACATTTTTTATCACCAGATTGCCTATTTGGCACCTCAAAAGAAAGGAAAATCATAAAATAGTAGGATTGAAGGTAGGGTGTAGAACATATGTCAGGTCTAATGAAGAATTTTCTCAAAGACTGTATTTTATGTTAAAAAGTACAACATTTTCTATTTGTTTTTTTCCTTAAAAATAATGCTCACATCAAAAAAAAGTTAAAGATAAAGTAATGTTCTAAATATGTACAAGATTTTATTTGACTAACCTTGCAGAATTTGGCATGATCTCGGGAATTTATATTCTTTGGATATATCAATTATGAGTTATTTTCTTTCCCAAATTAGAAGCTTACTATAGAAGTATGTACAAAGAGCTGATTGCAAAAATAATTTATTCAAAAAGTGCTTTTTCTCATTTTCTGTTCTATGTAATAGCAATCCTTCTCCAAAAAGGAACACAATTCCAATAAAAGAGAAAATTTACACTAAATTTTAGTTTTCTATTTTATATTATTGTCCTAAAATAAAATGACGATATTTTTAATTTCCTGTCTCCAACTCCCCTTTCACTAAATAAAACCTAACATTTTCCAAATTGCCAGTAATGTAACTCAAACAACTACATATTTTCAATAATGTTCATCTGTTGATTACTTAAAATAAACTTCACAATTATCCTCTTTACTCTTAATGGTTTATCTAGGAGGATTTGGGCAATCCCAAGCACAAAGCATGTTTCATAAAAATCGTAAGAATTTTCAAAAACAGAGAGAACTTTATCCTCTGAATTCTGCCCTTTGACCCTGTTGGGTGATTCTCTTCAATGCTATTTTATTTTAAAACAAATGCTTAGAGAATGGTTGATATGGGAAAGTTCTGGCAGGCACCATTCTAATTGCATGGAGTTTAGTGATCAGATAATAAACAAATGTAAGTAATTAAAAAAGCAAAAGGGATATTTGTAGAAAATTAATTCAAGATATGATGGGATTGAGGTGTGTGAAAAGGGTTCCATTTTATTGGGTGCTCATGAGCGGCCTAATGGGAAATCATATTTAAACTGAGGTCTACACTGATAAGAAAAATGGTGGATATCAAATCAGGGAAGGGAAATTTCAGGAAGATAAAATAGCTATTACAGGTTCCTTGGGCAAGAATAGAGAGGGAGCCCCATAGCTAGAGTTATGGGTCTACAGAAGGTGAGATGATGCCAACAGATAGGTAGAAGTAAATCTAATAGAATTTTGTTATTTTATAAAGCAATAATTTTTAGTAATTTTGCTTGAAGTAAAATGAGAACACTGGAATAAAAAGTGGAGTAATAACAGTATGTAACTTATGTAACAGTCATGCGAAATAATGATTGAAGGGGGTATGGCTGAAATTAGTGAGGAAGCTATGACAGTATCTCATGGGGTCAGCCCGGAGGCTGACAGAAGAGGTGCAGAAAAGTAAATAGATGTAGGTTATGCGTTACAGAAAAAAAATTCAATGAAACTGACTGGTACTGTGTATAGCAGTGGATGAAGGGAAGTAGGAAATCAAAGACAATCCCTAGACATTTGACTTAAGTACTATTTGAGTGGGCATGGTATTATAATGTGAGATGGAGAATCCTGGGGATTAATTACTTGCTGTGGAAAAGCGAGTTAAGAATTCTATTAGAACTAGAATGTTGCAATCCATATTTTCTATTCAAGTACATAAGCAGTTGAATATTTAAATCTGGACTTGCAGGGATATGACAGGACTCGAGAAGGGTATTTGGGAATCATGGACATACGTAGAGTGTTTAAACTACAGACTGGGTGAGATAATTTCATGTGAATATATTAATTAATAGATAAAAATATCTTAAGGATTTCAACAGGTTAAAATAAGCAATGGAAAAGGTAAAGGAGACACATTGCTCATTTTTCATATTTATTTGAAAACATATATTTTAAAATTCAAAGTATAAAAATAGGGCTGAAGGTGTAGCTCAATGGTAGAGCCTTAGACTAGCATGTGCAAGGCAAGGCCCTGACTTCAATCCCCAGAAAGGAAGACAAGAAGGAGAAGAAGAAGGAAGAGGAGAACAAGGAATAGAAAACAATATTCATCCATTCCATGTATAAATATTTCTTATATGAGTATGCATAGAACTGTTCCTCAATACATATTCATAAACATGTATATGTATAAACATACACATCATATGTATGTACATAATAAATGAAGTATTTGGAAAAAGTAAGCCCTCATACATGCATACACACACTTTATATATGTGTGTGTGTATGCATACACACATCCATACAGACACTCATGGGATATACCCTTTTATACTATTAGATAATTATGTTTTTGAGGCTGTCTGCTAACTTCCCCACCAGAGATTCTTCCCTGTCCATTTTATACCAAAGCCTCCACCTGCATCACTGGATCCTCTCTCTATGTCTCCGTCCCCACCACCTCCTTCTAGTTTGTTCTCTCCAGCCAACCCTCACCACCTCAACTCTTGAAGATTATTCCCTTCTCATCCAGATCTCTCTAAACTTGGTTCTCAAATACACCTCCATATCAACTGGTGTGTAACAAAGTCTGCCCATGTCTCAAAGGGATGATAACCCACTACTTTCTCACAAGGGCTGGGGCAGCCATTTAAGGATGAAACTGAGCTGGACGTTGCATGTTACCTAGTACAGATTGGGTAGGGACTACATTGAAGGCTGCTTCCAGGAAGTCTAACAAAGAATAATGACTACAAGAATTATGATTTTCCATCAGCAAAAATTTCTGTTACTCTTTTAACACAATAATGATTTAGGTACTGCATTCTTATTTTATACATGCGATTTTGAATGGTAGTAATGACGTTGCTTCATTTTTTAAGACTTTCATACATACAAAACAGCAATTTTCCTTTGCCTATTATAGTCAATTAAATTATTTTGGTTATAAAACATGTTTGTATATTTTATATTCAGCATTTCTGATGATGAAATATGTTATATCTTTAACTTTCTAAGACTAAAAGTAAGACAAACAATAAAATAATTTTAAGCAAAAAGTATATATTACCATAGCTCTTAAATAACATTTATAAAAATACATATTTGACACCTTTCTCCATAATCTCCATAATCCTCTGAAGTAAACAGTATAATAGAGGATGCCTAAGGGACTTACATTATTCCAGGTCATACAAAAGCAATGCAAATATCAATCCCTAACTCACCTATACACATGTGTGTATATGTGTATAACATGGGTTTCTAGTAACATGCACTGCACATTTAATATTTTGTGTTTTTGTTAAATAAAGATCACCCATGAGAAATAAATTATTCCATGACCCCCAGTTAGTACATACCCACTCAATCAAGAATGAGATCTGTATTCATGAATCACCTTACAGGTTTTTCTTATTGTTGCTCTCCTCTCCCAGGGAGTGACTGAGCAAAGTTACCTTTTAATACAATACTTTCTCCCTACTTTGTTGAGGTTTCACAATATCAACCTGGTCTTCACATTTCTTGGGTGGGTTCCCCATCATCGAATTTCTCTCTACCTTACCTTCCAAATTATATGGAAAAAAACTTGAACATTTTTTCAAAACATATCCCTTGTTTCTGTTGGAGTAGCAGGTAAAAAGAAACATCTTTTAGAGATTATTTCATTTTAACTGAAAGGAAAACTCAACATAGAATAGTCTATATAAAATTTCCATTCTTAAATGAGACTTGATCATTTTAATATATCAAAAGGAAACGAGACAGACTTTACAAATATGCTATATTACTTAAGATGTGTGTGGAAAAATAAATTTAGAAAAATATGACAAAATAGAGGTCACATAGAACCAGCAGTAATGAGAGATAAGAAAATAATAACAGACTCCACATTAAAAACAAAAATATTCATACAGTTGTTTGGGTGAATCATTTGCAGAGGTTACTGAACAAACATCTTTCTATAGACAATCTGTAGCTGAGAAAATTCATTTCACTGTGTAAGATCTTTGACTTTAAACTGGCTTCATTAAAAAAATCAAAATATCTTCTAATTTATTCTAGACACAAAACAGGTAATAGTTTTGATAGCAAAACTGTTTTTTTTCCTGATCTGAATATACTAGCCCTTTTTATAAATTTAAAAACAAACAAAATCAAATACTTATAACCTTATAATCACCTTCTTTTTATACAAGAAACAAGCAGTTATCTGCCTTACTTGCAAAATATGGAGGAGGGTTGAAGGTGATAGGAATCAAAGATGTCATAACCAAATGATGGAACAGACAGAAAGACGAAGTGCATTGACATTGTAAGACAAAATATTATCTTCTTAATATAGAACAGAGTGGCTAGCCTGTAATTTTTAGGGTAAATTCATCAAAAATTAGGTATTAGGTCCCCAATTATATACCTCCATTGTGTGCATGTATGTCCACAGACTTTAACATTTCAAAATATATAAAGATCATGGTGAATTTAAAATGATTCTCTAGCGGCCCTGGGATTTAGCTCAGTGGTTCCGGCGCCTGCCTTAAAAGCACAAGGTCCCGAGTTCAACACCCAGTACCAAAAAAATAAATAAATAAAATAAAATAAAATGACTCTCTAAAATCACCCTGTTTAAAATACATGTAAGAAGTAAATCAACTTGTTGTTAGCATATTTCTCAGAAAGGTATAATAGGAAGCAGTAAATTTCAGTATTCAATTTAATGGAACAATCGGGAAACTGTAAGATAAGTGCAAGGGACATGCTGAAGGGAAAGGAATCTCACTATTCATCACCATCAAAAGCCCAGAAGCACCATCCAGACACAGATACCACAAGAGGTGGATTTAAGGGCTACACAACACATAAGCCTCAGGGTCTCTCACTTGCATAGGTCTACGACAGTGGCCTGAAACTATTGTTAGAATCTTACAGTTGTATTAATAAATTGCCCATCTTCCTAACTTCACGTTGCACAGGACTTAACCCCCTTAATGCCTGCATCCCTCTTTGGAAACAATTGAGATAAAATGCTGCCACGTCTCTCCATTTAAACTTTGTTGCCCCTGAGTTTAAGTAAAATGTAGACATACATGATGGCCTTCACCTGTTCAGGATAAGAATATCCATTTTTTAAAAGCAATGACTCACCATTTATTTTACTTGTGCCACAAGAGAGATGAAAAACATATACAGGTACTTCTGTTTTCACACAGAAGAAGGCTGTAAGTCAGTCAGTGAAACAGTAAGGAGTAACTCCTGTTGAGCAACCCAATTGTGGATTGATTCTGGGTAGAAGAGTGAAAATAGTGGAAAGGGGCTGAGGTATCTTTACAAGCCTATGAAGATTATCGCCAACAGTTCAGAGGTTTCATTTATTAAAATTTCCACTGCAAATAATGTGTACATCTCTTTTAATAAACATTCTACATTTTTAGTATCATTTTCCTGAAAAATTTTATTTTGACATCACCCTCAGCAGGAAAATTTTGGAAGGGATAGTAAGAAATCAGACAATTTAACAAGAACTTAGCAGCATCTTTTGCTATCTATCCTGATGAAAGACATGAAGTTCCAGACAGGTCTTTTCAGGAACCATATTTATAATGCAGAAGCACAACAACAACAAAAAAACTAACACATATCACTTGACCTAGCTTCAATCATACAGATAATGCAATATCATTCATCGATTCTTCAGTGCCATAGATTCTGAGCAAAAAGAACTATTCTGCATGCTGTATATGATGGTAAAACAAAGTGATAATCATGACAATGCTAACAAGTTCCTCTGTCACATTTCATTTCTTCTTGGGATGTGTAATCTAAGACAGGTGGGAACAATACCAGAGGATATATTATGCCATTTGCAGTATTTTCTCATGTATTATACATGATCATTTTCTTTAATTGAGCATTTAAAAACCTTTCACATGCTCGCATTCACTTTCTTTGAAAAGATCCTCTTTCTCTCTAGATAACCCCTCTCTCTGGCCAATGATTAATTCTCCCGCTCCACTCCATTTTGTAGCAAGTTTGTCTCCTTCATTCCTTTTTGCTAAGTATCCCATTATTTATTTCAAGGAACAAGGACTAGTCTCCACTGAGCCACACTGAGGATACACTTCTTTTCCTTCTTCATTTCCTCTCCTTTATAGGACTAAGGACTGAACCTGTGGCTTCTACAAGTTAAGCAAGCACTCTATCATTGAGCAACATCCCCAGTCCACGACACACTTCTTCACTCCAAATTTTTTGAAATTTTTCATAGGTCATTTAGAGCAAAAAAGGAAAAAATTGTTACATGTCTTGGGGTTTTCTAGATGTTGAAGTTTATTCATGTTAACTGCAATGCAGTACATGTAAAGTTTACCATTTTAACCATTCTCAAGCACACCATTCTATAAAGTACATTTACATGTTGTACACCCCATCTCCAAAACCCTTCCCTCTATACTGAAACTATATAACCATTAAATAATAGTCTTTATTTTCCTTTCCCACAGACCTTGAAAATGACCATGTACTTTCGGTCTCAATGGATTTGACTATTCTAGTACTTCAAGTAAATGGAATGATAGAATATTTGTCTTTTAACGAATGACTCACTTCATGATGTCCTCAAGATTCACCTATGCTGTACCAAGTGTCAAAATTTCTTTTTTGTTTTTTGAGACAGGGTCTCACTATGTAGCTGGGGCTGGCCTTGAACTCACTATGTAGTCCAGGCTGGCCTCGAACTCATGCAATCCTCCTGCCTCAGCCTCCCAAGGGCTGGGATTACAGGCATGTGCCACCATACCCAGACATGTGTCAGAATTTCATTCAATTTTAAGACTGAGGAATATTTCTTTGTATGTGTATATCCCACTTTGTTTACACATTCATCTGTTGATAAACACTTGGGTTTCTCTCATCACTTTTTAGCAACTGTGAATAATGCTGCTATGTGGAGATGATTCTTTTACCATCTAAAACTTGTGTGGTTAGCAAAAGTCTAAAATATCCTTTCTGTACATTTCCCATATCAACCTCTCTCCTTGAGTATGAATGTGATGAGATTCTATTCATGATGGCATTACTGTGTGCCAGAGGGATTTTCTAAATCTGATTAAAATCCTTAATCGCTTTGAGCAACTGAAATGGAGATTCCACTTAGTGAGCCTGGCCTAATCAGGTGAGCCCTTATAAGAGGACAGAGGCAGGTCCAGAGAGAGCCACTTCCTTCTTTCCCTGAGGAAGGAAAGCACCATGTTGTGAACTGCAAATGGAGGGTTACATGACAAGGATTTCAGGATAGCCTGTAGAGTCTGAGAGCAGCCCTCAGAAAATTGCATGTAAAAAATAAGCATGTTAGTTCTTCAGTTCCAAGCAACTGAAATTTGCAAACAATTGTGGGCTTAGAAGACAGCCCAGAGCCTGACATGACAGTGCAATTGAGCAGCCACCTTTATTTCAGCATCATAAGGCCTTGAGCAGAGGATTTAGCTAATCACTGAGATTTGTGAGCAAACGGAAACCTTACAGTTAAAAAAAAATAAATTTATGTTTAAGTCACTAAGTTTGTGGAAGTTTGTTATACAGCAATGGGAAACTAGTAAACTACTTTTGAATTTTATTTAAAGAACTCTCATTCTTTAATATAGTCTACAAATGATAATTATGACATCTTTATTAAACCAAAATCCTTCAGGGGGCATCAAACAGTCAGCATGTCATATATTTAAGGGCTACTGATGATTATTCAACTTCTTACTGTACAAAAATAATTGGCCCTAGACAGAGGTACTTTTCTTTTTTCTTTTCTTTTCTTTTTTTTTGCTACCTGGGATCAAACTCAGGACCTTGCACTTGGAAGGCAGGCACTGGCACCACTGAGCTAAATCCCCGGCTCCTTTTCATTTTTTAAAAATCATCTTTTTATAGCTTGACTTCCTCTATTAGTTATTACTGTGATTTGTATGTATGGCTAATTGTGGGAATCAATCATATATTTATATGTTCTAATCTGATATGAGCTGGGAAACTAGAGGATCATTCTTGTTTGTATTGGGTATATGGTGAGAATAGGCTGTAAACTAAGGTGTGACAATGTCTGAACTTAAAATAATCATTTTTTTCTGAGTACCTTTCAGTAATTGAAATTACCAGAAAATTGTATAAGTTTATGTGAGCAGATGATAGTATAAAAATATTAATTGATTATCAATACTTTGGCTTATCTTTTAAAAGCCTTTTTGCTTCTGCACTTTCCTAGCCAAAATGACGGGACATAAACTAATGTCTTGGTCTTCAAGTGATATTTGTTCTCAAATGACTCTAGTGAGTAGGTGAAATGAATACGTGTAATACAGGATAATTCTACCTCAGTCTGCAAATCACAACAGTAGGATACACTATGTACCCTTGTTCAAGTCTACATACCACATATCATTCCATGGACCCATTAATAATATGTGCTTTGATTTCTTTTTCCAGTGGTAGCATTTTAGGTACAAACTTTTGGAAAATTTGTTTTTATATTAGTCCCCTTTGTGTCAGGAGTATTTCTATGTACTTTCAGAACCAAAACAGGTCACGTCTACATGAACAAATTCACAATCAAGTCAAATTCTCACACCTGAAAATTCTCTGGCACAATGCATACATTTAGGGAATCTAGGAAGATTTCTCTATCCCAAATCACATCCTGTGATGCACACATTGGAGGGTACATATCTAAAGTGATCACTTTATTATTTTATCTTTCTTTGCAAATGAGAAAATTTTCATTTCGTTGCACATTTGCAGACACACAAGTGCTAAAAGTGATGGAATGTTCTGTTAACTCCCTGTCCAGTTGAAATGGTCCTCTTGATTTGATGCCATTTCCTTCCTCTCCTTTTTGTTAGGAATTAATGGTCTTCTTTTATAGTATTAGGTACAATATAATTTGCAATATAAACATAGAATATGTAAAATGACATTAATGCTGCTCTGCTGATATTACTTCTGCAGTAAACAGCTGAGGGAGACAAACCCCACCTAGCTTTATTGTAAAATTAAATTCTGCTCTCTTAATTATCTGGGTTAGTATGGAAAGTAAATGCACTTATGATTCACATAGTTAGAAATAGTGTATCTTTCTCATTTATTTTTAATTCACTTTATTCTTTTACTCATTGGTAATTAAGTAACGTCTATTTGTTTTCTATTGTGTTAAACATGAGATACTTAGGTAATTTGGTCCAAAAAGCCCACTACTATCACTACCCACCCACTTCCAGATAATGGGTATTTCGGCCCTACTAACAACTAGAGAAGGTACATCTGCAAGCTTCCATAATAGACCACCAGAAAAGAAGCTCCACTGTAGCAAAAATTATTGTAGTTGGAATAGCAATCTGTCTTCAAGAGACAAAAACACTTCGATAAGGACCCAAATGTTCGCTCTTTGCCAACCTTCTCCCAAACCTGCAGACATATTTAGAAAGAATTCCTACACCTCCTATTCCGAAATTAAAAGGGAGATTTTCAGTGCTTTGAAAAGTCATATTTCTGTTATGTTGCAGCCTAGTATTTCTGCTTCTGATTTCATATTGGCATATAAGTCCTTTAAATTAAATATTAAAAGCAATTTCTTTACATTACTTTCTTTTTTTGGTACCAGGGATCAAACTTGGGACCTTGTGCAGCAGGCGGCGGAACCACTGAGCTAAATCCTCAGCCCTAAATTACTTTTTAAGTGACCTCTATAAGTGCTGGAAGTATAAAATATATAAAGTAGCTTTCAATGGAAGGGTTAAAAGTGAGGCGGCACGAGGACGAATTGTTATCAAGCTGAGAAGTTTTTAAAAGTAGGATGAAGTCACACAGTATTCACAACTTTTATTTTTTAAGGCTCCCAAATATACATCTAAAGGATAATTTTCAAAAATGTTCATAATATACTAAAAATTGATGCCTCTTTGGCCTTATCTACCAGACCATTTCTCACAGTACCTCAAATTAAAAAGTTATTGAATTTCTTTATTGGTAAGAAAAATATTTTTCTTCAGTAATCATGAAAGCACAGGGGTTTAGTAACACATTATATTCATGGAACTTAAAGAACATATTATAAAACAACATTATCTCAAGCTATAATGTGTTTTATTCCTTATTTCTCCACTGTTCCTTTCCTTGTGGATTTTTTTTTCTTTTACCATCATTTCTTTTTATTTGCAAGATTAAATTTTACAGTAGTCTACATTTTAGCAGCATTTAAAATATAGTTACTTATTGACATTTTAATCATAATATCATTTTTATGTTTACTAATTATTCAAAATTATTCAAACATGGGGTTGGAATACCACAGTACATTACATAGAGTAAAAAGCAAGAATAATTTGGACAGAGAGTCAGACTTAGGTTCAGATTCTAACCTTAACACAAAATTTGTAGTTGTCATTTTCTTATACATAAAATAGAAGTAGCTGGAGATGCAGCTCAGTCAGTGATAGACACTAGGATGTTTGTCTAACTGCTAGGCAGTGTTGGTGAAACTTTTATAGCCGAGTTTAGGCTGCCCAAACTGCAACCCCAATCCACTTATTTATCACAAAGTGCCAACACTGCAATTAAATCTGAACACTGAAGTTTTAGTTTAGAAAAAGAATCCACACATTAAAAGAAAAACACAATATCTGAGTTTTCAACGGTACGAAGAGCCTGCTGCAGGACTCATGCCGTAGGTTTGCCACCATTGCCCTTGCCCAGGTTCAATACCCACATCATCATAAGAAAGAAATATACCTAGATGGATTGAAGTGAATGGTTAAAACTTATTTCAAATGTAGCTTCTTAAAAACTGTAAAAGTCATTTCCTTCTTCAAATTCATTAGTTTTCTAAAATTTCTATTTTAGTAAGGGATAAAATCATCCACCTATTTTTCCAACTAAGAAGCCAACAATAAGACTAATTCCTCCCAAGGGCAAGGGATTTAGTTCAGTGGTTCCAGTGCCTTCCTTGCAAGTGGAAGGTCCTGAGTTTGATCCCCTGTACCAAAAAAAAAAAAAAAAAAAAAATTAAAAAAAATTTTTGAAAAAGACTAATTCCTCCCATTGGCTCAATTTGAACATTCTCATTCATGTATGAAAGTGGCAATATATTAATAGGAATATTCTTTCTTATGGCCAATGCCAATTACCCATCCAGGCCACAAGTATATTTTACACTAGACACTCATCCCCCTCTTGCTGCCTCCTACCTTATTCCTCTCATACCATTTCTCCATTCTGAATCCATAGCAATTTTTAAAAACCTATGTAGTTGTGTCATTTTCCATTTAAAAATCCATCAGATTTTAGACCACTGCTGTTGTAGTATAAACAAACACCTTAAAGCAAATCACAGGGCTCCCTCTGATCTGAACCTTCTTTACCTCAGCCGATCTCCTGTATTCTTTGTCTCACAGTTAGCCCTGCACACTTTCCATGATATCTCCCACATCTGTCCCTTCATCTAGAAGACTGCTTTTTGGCTAAATCTTTCTCATCATAATAGGACTAATGTATATACCCTGAATTCTCAACTAACAGTCCAGGAATTACAATTGAAAGTTGTTCTCCAACAGAATATAGGTTGATCGAGAGAAGTTGGGAAAAAAAATCAGGATTTTGAGAACAAGATGTCCACAGAGAGAACTGTACAGTAACTTCACTCCTCTCCTTTCCTGGCCTGCTGGGGAGATGGCTATTCACTTGCCCTCATCTCAAATCCAGGGAACTATGCAGAGAATTTATGATAAGATCTATATAGTTGGACCAAGAAGAAAGTTATAATATAACATCCACCCAAGAAATCTGGAAGTATGAACAGGCTAAATAATTTTGTGGTGTGAACAGCCTGCCTTCTCTCCGAGTCTCTCTGAAAGGATATAGGAATATTTAACTTGGACCAGATGTGGACCATACGGGAGAGAAAGAAGGGGCTTGGGGCCACTTGAAGTCCTTTTCCAGAAGACAACCTGGGAGGATGAGGACTTCTTATGAGTAACAGATTAAGCAGAGTGAGCCATAATCAAAACAGCAGCTCATAGGACTGGATAACCAAGAAGTTGGAAGCATCCCTGGAATAGCAAGTTTCCACTGGAGCTGAGCCTAGGATTGGCAATACATGAAGCACTCACGATAGAGTTGCTTCTGCTGGCAGATGGTGGGTTGTTCTTAGGAAAGAAATATTTGTGTTCCTACTTTCCCTTCCTCCATCTCCAGTGTCTGCTCTGGAGCAGAGAATGCTATATTATGCATGTTGTTGGGGTTCAGTGAGAAGGGAGCACAGGCCACCAAACCCATTCTGGAAGAAAGTGGCTGCCAGACAATAGCATTATCTGGTAGGAAGGAGGAGATGCTTTGCCTCTGAATTAAGATCAAACTGCTGGTTAATATTTTTGAACAGAAACTCTTGAGACAGCCACTGAAAAGTAACTGTAGAGTTGCTTGGTATCTAAGAATAAACAGACTTTATGTGTGCATACTCAAGTCCACATTCACGGCCAGAAAATAATTACTGACACCATGTAAAAGTTTAAATGGCAACAAGGGGCCAGAGTTGTTTCTTCATTCAGCTACATTTTGTGCCTTTCAATATTCATTACACTTCAACACCCATTTCAATATCCATCCTAACATTCATTGAAGTGACTCGTTGTGGAAACAATGTTATGAGGATTCATTCCATGGGTCTGGGTGGGAACTACAAGGTGAACCTGCAAAATGGGGCCTAAACACTGTCTCAGATTAAGTTTCCTTTATGTCCCTAAAAAGAATCTAATCTGTCAAAATTATGAATTGGCATTCTTTGTGTTAGAAATGTTCATTATGTATAATAACCAGAATATGTCCTATGTACTCTCAATTTTCCTATATGTATTTTAACTGAATAGGACATACAAATAACTACTTCTCTGAAGATCTATATTTACATGTCAATAAATTTGAAAATGAGACTAAACACACTAGTTTTTTTAGGGGAGCAGAGATGAGATTTATTGATGAACTTGTTATGGGGAAGTCAGCAAAGTGGAAGCCTTCTAGAGTGCAAGGCCCGCCACTTGTCCAGGGGGACTCTGATTTGGGATGCATTTCACCCTGCAGCCATCAGGGATGAGGCACTTCTCAGCCAGCATGTCTTCAAATTCATCTGTGTTGAACTTGGTGAAGCCCCACTTCTTGGAGATGTGAATCTTCTGGTGGCCAGGGAACTTGAACTTGGCTCTGTGTGGGGCCTTGATCACATGTTCCTTGTTCTGCATCTTTGTGTGGATGGACATGATGACCTGTCCAATGTGAATCCTACCACTGTGCCCTGGGGCTTCCTGAAGGTATCCCACATGCCAGCTGGGTGCCTAGATCTCGAGGGCAGGAGGTCAAACACATGAACATTCCCACTGGGAAGCAGGGTCTCCAAGTTCCCTTAGGGCGGCCCATACAAGCAACAGGCCTCATATACTGCTGAGGAGGCTGCTGCTGGCAGGCACTGCACACTGGGTACCCACCAGCAAAGGAACACAGTTGGCTTAACTGACCGCAGCCTAAATACACTAGTTTAAATGGACTTAACCGAAGACAAACTCACTCTAGATTGGTCCTTCCTCCCACTGGTCTTAATTCATTAAAAAAGGCACTTCAGTATCTCAGATGGAATCAATCGATTAGCTTGGTTGTAAGAATCCCAGATCAGGTTAACTGAAAGCACATAATCAAATGTTTTCAAGGGACACTGGCTTTAGAAGCAGAATGGCCTGTATATGGTGTGAGCACCATCATTTTCCAGATCCATATGCAAGTTACTTAATTAAACCAAATGTCAATGCCTTCATATGTTAAAAAGCAAGAAAACAAATTTATAATACCTACGTCTTTATTGTGGTGATTGAGGTAGATATACAAATTGTTTAGCATGTTGCCAAACACAATAAAAAGGCTCACATGTGTACACAGGACATAGAGGAACACATACCTGCAGAATTAAGTTAAAAATATGCTTTTGAAAATGTATTTTAGGAAAAGTGGAAATTCATTTTTTTCATCTAAACCAAGGAGCTAAGAATAAAACACAATACCTTGTACTATTTAACTTTAAAGAGAGTAAAAACTTAGTTTAAGAATGGTATGTTCTACCAGAACCAAAACAGATGATAAAACAAGAAAAAAGTTTTAAAGGAATTTCTATTAACACAAGAATAAGTAGGTCCATGATTTATTTTATTTTTTTTTATGGTTTTTTGAGAAAGGGGGCTATGTAGACCTGGCTGGCCTTAAACTTATGACCTTTCAGCCTTATTCTTTTATTATTGGGTTCACAGCCAAATGCCACCAAGCCCAGCAAATGTCAATGAACTTTTTAAAAAGTATATATGTAAATTTAAGTCTATATGAAATTATCACATTATAAATGTTACCTGCCTAAAATAACTGAAGGACAAATTGGGTATTCAACAAATAAGTTAGAGAGGGCTGGCTAGTCATTTGAAGACATGACATGATTCCTACTTTAATGGTTAAACACAAATACATTTTAGATATTAAAATCTAGCTCATGTAAAAAGAAACCATTTAAATACTAGAAAAATATAAATATAAATTTTTACAGTCCAAAGATTTTATCACTAATTAAAACATGGTAGTAAACCCAGCAAAAGTAGGAAAAATATAGAATTGAAAACATAATTAAAAATTCATAGATAAAACACAAAATTTAAAATAAAACCTAGTAAAGTCAACTAAATAAAAAAATGGACTAAAAGCAAAGAGCAAAATGGAAAAAAAATACATACAATACTTTTGCAGGATCATAGAAGCTGGGTATTTAACTCAGAGAGAAGCTGTGTCTGCTGAGACCTGACTGCTATCTGCCAGTTTCCCATCTAGGGGGGACTACGGCTCTAAATGGCCCCCGAGTGTCTTTCCTCAGAAGTAGCTAATATTAAAGATCATTAAAGCTAGAGGTGACTTTAGAGATCATTCCAGTCCCCTCTTTGCATTTTACAAGACATGATAACTAAGCCTTGACAAAGTTAATTCACCAGCTATAACAGACATACCTACAAGATGCAGTGAAAGCAGAAAAAACTTTCCATCAGAGAACAACAAAGTCAGAAAAATTTTTGCCAAGGAAAGGACATTCCAAGTAAATTTAGAATGATGAGTAATAATTCCCCAAAGGAAAGAAGATTCTAGGTTAAAAAGAAAGCAACAGAACCAAAAAATGTTATGTACAAAGGTCTGAGATATAACAGATAAGTATGCCTAGCATATTGTAAATGATTTGACATAATGGAAATATAGTAGATATGAATGGTGCTAAATAGAGGTTAAAGTATGGGCTATGTACTGAACATGTGCATGTATTGCTAAATAATTCTGACTTCATCCTCTAGGTGATGGGAGAATCTCAATATCTATTGCAATAGGAAACCAACATGATCAGATTTGTATTTTAGAAAGGAAGTGTTGTGGCTACTTGAAGGATGGAAACGAGAGGAAAATTTGAAGTTTATTTTTATTAAGTTTACTGGTACATTTTAAGTATGACATTCATCATTGGGAATTTGTACCTTCACATGATATATCTTGGGTCTTATTTTTTCCCCATTCACTTGCCCTCCTTTCAACCCCTCCATCCCTCCCTATTTATAAACACTTAGTTCCCATTTTTTTTCCTTTTCTCATATTTATTTCTTTCCCTCCTTTTCTTTCCCCTTCCCCTACCACTTCCCCTTCCCCCTTGGACCTTTTCTTCCTATTTCACATTATCTATTATGCCTTTTGATACTCATTTACACTTTCAGTTTCTCACACTAGAGAAACCATTTGGTATTTACACATATGTCCTATTTATTTCACTTAAGAGTATGGTCTCAACTCCTCCTTCTAGTTCTGCTAAAATATTTCACTAAGCTTTTTGGATTCTACTAGAAAGGATGGGTCTTCCTTCTCTTTTTCTTCTTTGTATTTTTGATAGGATTCAGTTTTTATGCATTATACCTTTGTACATAAATTTCTAACTTCCTGTCTGAAATGAGATTCTACAGAAGAATGAGATGTACCTCTTAGCAACCTGCCTTCCTCAAAACAAAACAAATAAAAAAACTGTAAAAAGCAGTGAAATGTTGATTTAATATGTTTAGGGTCTCAGCCAATTCAAAAGTAGTAAGACCCATATCCTATTCCTGTGAGTCTTCCATGAAAACTTTAGGCTCTAAACAAGAGATTTTAGTCTAAAACTATGTATTTGTTCTGTTTGTGTGCCTATATCTAGGTGTATGCTTATATTTACATCTATCTTCAGTATAAGTCACAAAAGGTATGGACAGGTAAATGAGTCATTACACAGTGTTTACTCTCACAAACTGGAGAACAAAAAAATTCTTGGCAGACACTTTGCCATTTGGAATAGGATTTAACACACAGGCAGAAATAGAGCACAAAGTGATTTGGTAGACAAATGAAAGAGAAACTAGGGTATTGAGGTGGAGTATAATTTTTTTAATATAAAATATCCTGTCAGTATTAAAATCCCATTTTTTTTTGTTATTTTGCTTGTTAATAGTTTGTTTCTTTGACTTTTTTGAACCAGAGATAGCACTCAGGACCTTGCACTGGCAAGGCAGGCACAGTACCCCTGAGCTAAATCCCCAACCCTGTTTCTTTGAATTTTGATCTAAAGAAAATGCACAAATCTATGAATGAATATGTCTAATTATACCTCGTTTAAACTAGGTTCCAGCTCCATAATATATTTTCCTGTGCGTGTGTGTGTGTGTGTGTGTGTGTGTCTGTAATTCCATTTCTCTATTATTGACATGATGTGCCAGTTAATCTTGATCATCAATTTTACTGGATAATGTGACTCCTGGAAAGGTTATTGGATTATTAGGCCACTAACTGCATCAATGGGGTAACCTATCAATGAGTTCATAGCTGAAAGGGCTATTAAGGAGTGGGGCCTGTTGGAAGAAGTGGCTTATGGGAGTGTGATCTTAGGAAATATACCTAGTCCCTGGCCCCTTCCTTTCAAGTTTTCCCTCTGCTCTCTGCTTCCCTGATACCCTGAGCTGAGCAGCTTTCTTCTGCTATTCCCTTCTGCCATGAGGCTTCTGCCTTGGAGCCAGCCTACCATGGACTGAAACCTTGGAAACCATAAAGCAAACTGCATCTCTCTTCCTTTAAATTACAAGTGTCAGGTTGTTTTCTTTCTTTCCTTTTTTTTTTTTTTTTGTCCTAGCAACAGCAAAGCTGACCAATGCACATGATATAGATAGTTCATTCAGTCATGCAGATGGTTTCACTAATTTCCCCTCCTAGAAAAAGTGCTAAGATATAGTTCCTCACCAGGACTTTAGGCCTTTAGATGCAAACATCTATTTGCTGGGCTCTGTTAAGTTATTTTAGCGCTAACAGTTTTCTAGTATGGATATGAAATCATTTAAATGTGACAGATAAATATTTTCTTTTTTGAGTTTAGGAATTTCAGTTTGAGTGCCTAAATTTTTGACAACATATGATAGCAAACTATACAAAATAACAACGACGGCTTCAACTCAATAGAAACTAAAGTAATTTTATTTCTTCAGAATTTAATATTATCAGTATTATTGGTGATTAATATATTTGATATGATGAATTTTCATACCTTAATCAAACATATTCAGAAATGTCTAAGTTTCATCCAGGTTACTTTACTTTTCTAAACCAGGGTCAAGTTTGTGCTTAGAAGGCAGCTGGAAATACTTGGCAAGATGTGAGAAAGTCAGAGGAAATGGAAACTGTGGAAATATCTATAATGACTTAAACATATTACATATCATTAAGATCCCTCTGGGATACCAAGATCAAACTGAGTGAAAGTATTTACTGCTCATCAGTGAAAGTCAGGGAGTAGAGTATGGTCACTTTCAAAGAACTGTTATCAAACTTTATAGAGTTAGAATTAATTTACAGAATTTAATGCTTAGTTGAAATAGAAATGTGCTTGTTCTCAGTGAAGTGATGACGAAGGAGCCTGTAATGATTGTAAGTGTGAACTGAAATTATTTAATAAGTAGTCTGGTTGGAAGCAATTGGTCTCTGAGGAATGTTAGGTAATTTGCTCTCAATTTGAGTTAGACATCATGCCAGAAAAAAAGAACTCTAATGATTAGTCACACAGTGACTGCTGAACAGTCTTCTCTCTAACTTAACAAAAGCCACAAAGGAATATTGGGCTTGAAAATAGCCATAATTATTCATTTAATTAGATTTTAAAAGACTCTTTTTCTAGGATATGGAGCAACAGGAATAAATCTGAAGTCCTCTCACTTGTGCCCTAAAATCTTGCAAAAGAATATATAAATTAGGTGGCTCTTCTGGTGAGTACAGTGACTTAATGGCTTTTCACAACCACTTAACAAAATGCAGCCTTAAAAGCCTTAGTTATCAAAACAAAAATTGATCTTGGTTTAATAGGAAAAATGACTGGTACACGGGAAGAGGAAAGTTTTCTCATGCTTTCTTCTTGGATAGTAAGCATGAATTTACAAGGTTGGAATAAATCACATACATGAATTTCTTGCTAAAAATATAACTTCAGTAATGTGATACATACTTGCGTGGCAGTCTGATAATCTTAATATATGCACTAGTACATGTAGGGGTTATCCAGGAAAGAAGTATTTTGAATCAAGGAGCTTGTGCCTCTGAGTGTTCTGCTTCTGAGAACAACCTCCTCTCTGTGGGTGTAGTAACCATTGAGCAAAAATCTGAACAAGTAGATACACAAACGCATAAAAAACATTTTGAGAAGGAAATTTGATCTCCCTCTAGCAGTTACTGGCTCTAGCTATATTGTTTCATTTCCAAGAGGGTACCCAGGTGAAGTATAACAAAGTGCCATTTTGCCTGAGGCCTTTTGTTTCAGTAGAAAAAGACTTGTTCTGGCATTCAGAAACTTATGTTATAATTTCATTTCTGTGATTTTCCTCTGTGATCACTGAAAAGTCACTGACAGTCTCCATGATTTAGTTCCAAGTGTTAGGGTAGATTAATATTGATAAAAAGCAACAGAAATTTCAAGGGAAATAAGGCCTACAAAACCACTAAAAATGTTTTCATTGTGAACTTGTATTGGGAAGATTAGCAGCAAGAAGGTAACTAGGAATGAAGTCCAATTATATGAACTTAAAGCGAAAACAATTGAAACAATCTATGATCACTAAATCAGAATCAGTATAGAGAGACTAGAACCATCTAGTTGAGCTACTAAATGTGTAGATGAAAAAAGTAAAGCCAGTGAGATAAAATGACTTTTTCAAAGTCAAAATGTTATGAAAACATATCTGTGATCAAGATTGGTTTGCCCGTTGAATATTCTTTTCATAACACTAAATGGGTAGTCAAAAAGGGGGAAATAAGCATCATTAAGGTGCATTTGAAAGCTATAAAAAATAAATGCCAAATAAACTAGGATTAAAATAGAGCTAATTCCACCCAAAGAGAGCTCCTTTCAAAAATCCATGGTTAACATCATACTTTATGATAAAAGACTGAATGTTTTCCCTCTAAAACAGGAACAAGGCAAACACGTCCACACTTGACGCTTTTATTAAATAATATACCAGAAGACTAGTCAGGGAAATTAGACTAAACTTTTTAAAAGGTATTTGTTTGGAAATTCAGATTGGAACTGTGGTGGGTAATTTAATTCTAACAATTTGATTGGTTTGGGAGCCTGTCAGGGGATTAGCAAAGCACTCTTCTGGGTAAGTTAGGGGAATGCTTTGGAGGCATGACTTTGGGTCCTACATTTAGTCCCACACCACTTCCTCTCTGGCACTATTCCCTTTCTCTGCTTCCTGAATGCCATAAACTAAGCATCTTTGTTCTGTCATGCCTTTTTTCCATGCATTTTCTACCTTGGAGACAGCTATTGACTGGATCCCCTTACACTGTGAGCAAAATTTAACCTATCCTTTAAGTCATGGGTGTCAGGTGTCATGTCCCAGCAATTGAAAAGTGATTGTTACAGGAACAAAAAGAAAACGTTCTTTGTAGATGACATGATATTATGCCGAGAATCCCAAAGAACAGACATTTACAGGTGTGCACACACAAATCTATTAGAATTCCTACAATAGCTCAGGAAGATAGCAGAATATAAGCCGATCTACCAATTGTATTTTTTCATAAGCAATAAAAATGTCAAAAACATAATTGAAACAATTTCATTTACCTTGGCATAAAAATTATTTAAATATTTTAAAGGTGGGGTGCAAAAGTTCTACAGTACAAACTAAATTTCAGTGTGTTCTTGAATAAAAAATAAAGAGCTAAGTAAGTAGAAAGATATCTCATTATCTCAAAATGGAAGACCATATTTTTACAATGCAAATACTTCACAAATTGATCTCCAGACTCAATGTAATCCTTATCAAAATCTCAGATGGCTTTCTTGTGGAAATTAAGTCATGAGAATTAAATTGATTCAAACAGAAATTCAGAAGACCCAGCATAGTCAAAACAATTTTCCAAAAGAAAATTTGGAGGATTGATACTTCTTTGTTTCACAACTGGTCATAAACACACAATAATTAAGGCACTGTGCAATAACAGGAGTCTAGATCAGTGGAATATATTTGAAGGTTGAGAAATAAACTTATACATTTTAGTCAATTGATTTTTGACTAGAATATCAAGACAACTGAAGAAAAATAGTCTTTCCAAGAAAAGGTGCAGAGACTACTATATGTCTACACGCAAAATGATAAAGTTGGATCTCCCCTACACATTCTTTCTCTCTATTGTTCTCTTTTATTTCATACAGAAAAAATAGCTCAAAATGTTGATCCATACAAATATAATAAAATATAAGCTATAAAGCATACAAAAACCTTTATACTCCCATAAAACAGGAGTAAATTTTCATGACACTGGGTGGGACTATGTTTCTTTCTTTAAATAACCTCAATTTAAAAATTGAGTTTGAATAATCAATTATGTCAATAGTTCTATATTGGTATTCTTACTGTACAATCAAGTGTCTTTCCTCTTTCAGATCTAAGAATCATTTTGCCATTTTGTACTTCCTTTCATAACATAAGCATATCAGGAAACTTCCTTTTTCTGTCATATAAACTAATTTCAGTTATATGAAAATTATTTTTTGCTATTATCATTTTATAAAAATTTTGCTCTCAAATTGTACTTATTTCTATTTACAAAGTTACAGCAACATGAATTCAGTACAGTACTTCATTTCTGACATTATACAACCATATATTTGAGAATGAGACTTACTTCGATTTCTCTGTACTCCAGTGAAGAGGAGGTGTGGAAAAATACCCACTAGGTATAATTTCTTTAGGAATCTATAATGTGCCTAATCATATTGATGGTTTCCTGGTGTACATGAAGACACTTGATATAAAAACATTTGCTTAATAAAGGTTTCTATGATCTAATCCACACTATATTTCCAGGATAACACTGACCTTTTTATGAGTGTGAAATAACTTCAATTAAAATAGACAAGAAATGGAAAACAAACACTATGAAACACAGCTTAAATCAATATTCATTGATTTCTTGAGCACTATATTCAGAAAGCAATAAATAGAGGCAGATCTTGAAAGAAGTGGCCATAGACACTAATCAGAAATAATACATTTACAAGGTAATTCAGCCTTAAGTTTTTCAGGAAGATTTGCATAATTAGATGGTAACAACTTCATCAATTCAGTATTTGAGCACAAAAGACAATAATCTTCCATCACCACTGAAATCATTAAAAGCTATAAACTACTGCATTACAGTGTGTAGTTTTAGATAATATTCAATCAAAATATTTATTCATGAGAAAGAATACCTTAACAATAGACCCACAAAGTATGTCATTTGTCTTTTTGGTTTTTGTCATGACAGTAGTTTGCTATTGTTCTCAGGCTATTATGATGAAGCATGTGACATCTGAAGCAATTGTCTACATTGACTAAATATCTTCTCAATAATTTGATTCAAAATCAGAAAAGCATATCTTCTTTTCTACTATGGACAAAATCATTTCACTTTGTTGGATTGTGTTAGTACAGACAATAGACATCTACTGGAGTCTTACTGTGTACCAGACAGGACAGCTGCTTTTTATAAATTGTTATATTTAATCAATCCCCTCAACATCATGAACTAGTCATTGGCATTCCAGTTTTACAGAAAGGGGAGTTGAGGCTCACAGGAATAAAATATCCTGTTCATGTGACACAGCTAGCAAAAATAGCAAGATTGGGTTTATATTATTTTTAATTTCCAGGTTTTTTCTGTCCATAGTATTTCTCTACATAGTAACTTCTAAGTGCTTGCATTCAGATCAAGGAACATTGAGTAAGTGAGTATAGAAGCTACAACTTTAATTACACTAAACTTAATGGAGAGTATCCTTACCTAAGACTAAAAGGATATTACTGTTTCTACTTTTATGATGCTTCTCTTTGATAGTGTAATTCATTAAAATAGTCTAAGTCACACTGCTCATGGTAGTAAGACAAGTGACAGGAATTAAAAGAATTATGATAATTTTCTATATTCAAATATCTAAATTCAAAGATTCTCAAAAATTAATCTTTCTGTGTCTACACAAATTCCTCCCCCCCCCGTCTCAGACATAGACTGGTTACTGGTTACCAGGTAGAGAGAGTGAAACATTCAGCATAACAGTGATTAAGGGGACAGCTCCTCTAGGAAAACAAGCAAGGGGGCTTGATAGTAGAAATTTGCTCACTTTATTAGATTTTGAGGACTTATTTTATATCTTTTAGTTTAATCTCATTATAACAAACTGCAGTGCTCGTTATAATCTCCCACTGTTATTTAGTTCTAGGCTTCATCCCTAGCTTTTGCTGCTCTGATTCATTTACTCAGCAATCCAAATAAACCGGTATTTAGTAAGTGCCTACTTCAGGCCCAGTCTAACGTAGGTATGGGTCATACAAAGGTGAGATAGAAAGTCTCTGTTTTCATGGAACTTGAGTTCATTAAGAGAAATAATGTGCATTGTATAGTTAAGCAAGTGAGAGTATACTTAAAACAAGATTAATGCTAAGAAGTAGAGAGGTATTGTTCTAGGAAACAATAAATACAGAAACCTTGGTTTAGTCTTGCAAAAAGCTTCCTTGAGAAAGAAAATGCCTGAACCAAGCTTTCAGTTCAGTAGGGACTGACTATCCATAAAGAATAAGTGAATGAGAAATTTTCTGTGCAGACAGAGAACCAGTACAGTGCCCTGGTGGTGAAAGGAAGGAAGAAAGCATATTGAAATTTAGGGAGATCAGTACTGGAAGAGCTAGAAAGACAAGCTGGGATCAAACCATGGAAGGACTCACAGACTGCATTCAAGTCTATTTATTAAGCATTTTAATCTTCATCTCAAGAACAATTTGAAGTCACATCAAGATTTTAAAATATATTAGTGTGATTGGCAGAGAAGGAGGATAGGTATGTATTTTAAAATCTCCAGTTATTGTATAAGGAAAGCATAGCTGGAGTGAATGTAAGGCACTCAATTCGGAAGCTAATTAATCTATTGGAGAGAGTTAATTTTATACCAAATCAAGGCATGATAGTCATTCTATGATGTTTTGTATATATATAATATCCACCAAACATTATGATCAGAACAAATAACACGTAACAGATGATACATAATAAATCCTGTCACTTTAAAGATGAGAAAACTTAGGTCTAGAAAGGGAAAATATCTGCTTCAAATATTCACTACAAAATTGGGACCAGAGCTCAGGAGTATTGGCTCTAGATCACAGACCTTTCAGGATAAATGTTTTATTTGAGGAGAAATAAAGCCTGAAGAGTTGACCTCAAAATACACTAATAATGTCTTTTTAAAGGTATTATATTATGCATATTGGCAATGCAAAGTACTAATGAATAAAAATTAGAATCATACCCTGAATAACTGAAAAAAAAAACATAAAACTTGCAAAAACACTGCCCTTTCTCAGTCAGAATCCTAGCAGGAAACATAACCTAGTCACACTAGGCAACTGAGGAGGTATTTAATAAAGAGATTACTACTCATGTATAGGCAGACTACTATAAAGCAAACCCTAAAAAATAGCAGCATATTCTGGGGCTAGAAACAAATGGTAGCCATTCCCATCCTCTGAACTAAGAGGTTAGAACAGAAAGTTTCCCCAAAATAACTGTAAAGTAGCCCGTAGCTATCTATTATAAAGGCAGGGATCAAATAATAAATACTAGTTCCCATTCACCCAAAAGTGTGTCTCATCGGCTAAACACAACTGGACTTCAGAAGACAAGAAGTCCCTTGATGTAGTTTAAGAAATCTTCCTGGTGCCCAGACAATAGTGAAGAAGAGCAATGAATGGACTTGGGTAGAAGGGTGGTGCTGCGAGACAGGAACAGAAAGATGTGAATACTAGTACTTTTATCAAGATGGAGATAGCTTAGGTCAGAAGAAAAACATGTAATTTGGACAATGCTTTGGATTTTGAAAGTGATTGAGAAGAGACTCCTGGCATTTTCTACTTGTGAGCAAGGGGTCATATGTAAATCTTGATCCAATCAAGAAACGGCACACAAAATTGTCCATTGGCCGAGTGTATTCTATGAAAGTTAGTCCTAAGTAATATGGGATAGGCAAACATCTGCCAAATCTGAGCTTGGCTTTTAGTTGTAGGTAGCTTTGGCTCTACAAATGCAGAAATGAAAACAAAATTCCTTAGAACAATAAGAAAGTTACATGTGAATGCCAACTGTATTCAGATAACTAATTAGATAAGTGATGTTTCAAAATAAATGCTTAAATATTTGCTCTTAAGAAATGTGCACATAAACATGCACATACAAGTAAGAAATAATGTAAGGATTGTGGCTTATAATTCATGGAACAGTAAATTAATTCACTGAGGATAATTTTTTGGATAAGCATATTTATTCAATATATTTAATGAAAGATAAAAAATGTTAGAAAATAAATTGATTTTGGATGTGGCTATTTCTATGAGTAATTTAAAAATATATTTTCAGTTATATGGCAGATATTTTGACAAAGGCTATCATAGTTAAAGTTTATGACAACCTGCAAAGGTAAAAATTACCTTCATTCTTTGGAATGATTAATAGTCTTACAAGCACAAGGCACTAGATTTTAAAGAAGCACTTAGGTTTTATCTGGTGCTATGTTTCTCAAGTTCATATTCTATCACAACTTGACAATGATGTAGTTGCTCTGGGGAGAGTTGAAGGAGTTAATATTTTTGAACACCATGAAGATGATTCTAAGAGGTTGTCAGGTCTGGGAATTCTAGACCTAGATCAACCATTCATTTAGCTTCATCTCCTCTTCCTCCTCCTCTTCCTCCTCTTTTTCTTCTTCCTCCTCCTTTTCTTCTTCCTCCTCCTTTCTCCCCTCCCCTCTCAACTAATCTTCTATAACTTGTTTGAAATTTGCTGCTCACAGGGTACAATGTCAAGAAGCAACCCATCACATCATAAGACACTGTTAATATGTTCAAGCACGTAGCTAAATTGTGGAAATGAGATGCAAATCAAAGTCTTAGCTTTGGGCTAGGGATTTAGCTCAGTGGTTTCGCCGCCTGCTGCACCTCTGGTACCAAAAAAAAAAGTCTTAGCTTGCATTGTAGGTTGTTTTTCTTCACCATAATACATCTATTTTCTGTCCTCAGACATAATAAATAGGAGCATAACAAAAGTTTAAAAAATTTCTTAAAACTAAATTACTTAAAAATATTAAAGTACAATGCCATAGAAAATTCTTCCACACACTGTTATTTTAAAATACTAATTAAAGGCTTTAGTTAATCCAATTGACATCCATAAGACAAGGTATACTTATTTTGGAAGAATGCTTTCATTGGACTATGTTTTTGAGGACTTCTTTATGTAGCTTGTGTCTTGGATATTGGGATATAATATTTAATATAACTACTGTAATGGTATAGTACAACTTAGATGTAAAACAATATAAAATTATACAATCACTGAGTTAATTATATATTAGACATTTTTATTAAATAGCCTCCAGCATTTCTCAGAATGTCTGGGTCATTTGAAATGAACTATATATTAGACTTCATCTCTGTTGTAGCATATCACATTGTGAGTGGTTTATCTCAGAGATAATGGGTCAGAAAAAAATCAAACCAACTAGACTTATATAAGACATGAATTTTTTTAAAGGAAGAAGTTAAGTTCTCTAATTCTTAAACACATATACAACTTTTAAACTTACTGGATGTAGATAAATGCATCACATTTTTATACCTACATGCATCACATTTTTATATCTAGATGAGAGTTAACTGAATGAAAGGTCAAAATATTGATGTAGTTTCCATGGAGCTAAGAAAGTATTGCCATTGATCTCATTTTTTAAAAAAAAATTTACTGTAAAGATTATACATAAAAAGTTCTCCTTGGGCTGAGGATTTAGCTCAATGGTTCCGCTGCCTGCCTTGCAAGCGCAAGGTCCCGAGTTTGATCTCCGGTACCCAAAAAAAAAAGAGAAAAAAAGTTCTCCTCACTTGAAAATAGGGAAGAGCACAAAAAATCTATTATATCTGAAAACTATAGTTTTAGACTTTTGTATTTATTCTATTGCTACATATATGAAAATATCTCAGGCTAGAATCTAGTAGCTAGAAATATGCCCTACCTTGTTTTAATTTTTAATGAGTTTTAGATTTATTCTACTTAAGATATTTAATCAAATCAAAACTTAGAATGAATGCCTAAACTGCTAATAATGAAATACCAAAAGAATGAAAAATATTTCATACATACATCCATTGATTTATTACTGGTGAGTTTATCATCCAATTAATTTAAATATTTTAAAACTATTTTAAGATTCTGTACTAACCACCTCCAGATCATAGTTTACATCTGGCATTAACAAAACATCAATGTAAACTCTCTATTTCAGATTTTAATTACTTAATCATGTAGATAATTTATTATTTATATGATAAAAGGTATCATCTAAAGATGGTGATCATGAAAAAACACAAATGAGCAAGATATGAATTTTTCCCTGTTTGAATTTAGCATGTGATAAAGAAGATTACATAAATTCAATTCAAGTCACAGCTCACACTGTTTATTTTAACTGCACCATCACTAAACTAGGTTACCTATCAAAAAATAGTAAAATAGGACTTCTTTCCAAAAAGTTATTTATAGCTCACTGGGACTGAAAAATAAACAAATCACTGGAATATAATAAGTGGTCAAGTTGAAGTATGTAAATTTTTTAAAAAGAAGTGAAATAGAGAAACTAAACCTTTTGAAGGTATTATGATAGTTTACAGTTTGGTGAGTAAAGAGAAAGAAGTGAGGTCACGAATCAGGTCATTCCTATTAAAAGGAGCCCTTATGTTCAGATTTACAGAAATCAAAGTGCTTATTGAAGAATAGCTTATAGAAGAGCAATTTGTACTAGGAAATAACATTAGCACCTACACTTTCAAATTATTTATTCATGAAAAGACAACTTAAGGAAGTAAAAATGCAAAATACAAAGAGGGAACATATAGCTGCAACACATGTAACTTATGAAGCACTTAAAGCCAAAATATTTAAATTAGTTCTATAGTTCAGTAAGAAAAGAGGGACTACCTTATAGAAAAAAAAATAAGCAAGCAATTTGAATGAACATGTCAAGAAATAGGATATCGAAATGCACACTAAATATATGAAAGAGCATGTGACCTAATTAGAAATTGGAAAAATGTAAATTAAAACCACAGTGAAAATCAACTACATACCTACTATACTATGTAAAAATAAAATGACATATAAAACAAAGTTAGCAAAAACATGAGCAATGGGAAACTTGTAATGGTATGCATGTGTTAGTAAAACCACCTTAACAGGAAAATAATTCCATTCTTAGATACATATCTAAAAAGACATACTGTTAAAAAAAAAGACATAACGTATGTACCCACAAGACATATACAAACTAGAGCAGAAATACCCATACAAAAATTGGAAACAAAACAAATGTTCATCAACAGTATATATGATAAATAAATCATTATTTATTTGTAATATACAGTGGAACAACATATAGCACTAAAAATTAATAAATAACAGTTATATGTAACACATGAATAAAAAAGCATGAAAAATATTGATCAAAGAAAGTCAGATATGAAATAAAACATATTGTGAGTTTTAATTTACATACATAAATTTTTTCAATGAAAAACAAAATTAAACTGTAGGGTTAGAAGTCAAGATAGTAGTTACTTTTGGAGGAGAAAGAGAGCAAAGATTGCCACAAGGAAACACAGATCTTTATAAAGCTTGTTGTATTAAATTTCTTAATTCATATACTTTGTAATAGTATATGATAATTATGCTTAGTGGATATTTCTATATATTTCACATTTAAAAAGGCAAAGTAATGATCCAGATCGGCCTTCCCTATACAAAATCTAATCCTGCAGTTTTGATATTACTTTCTTATTTCTGCATCTACTAAACTGCTGGGTATTCTTTCTTAGAACAAGCCTATTATTCTGTTGGCACTCAGGAATTACTCAATAATAAAGTTATAATGGCAATAATTCTATCATCACATTATTGACTAAGGCTAATATAAGAAATGGTCCATCAAGAAAGAAGTTAAAGATTCTCTTGTTAATTAGACAAAATCAGATTACAGGCAAATAGCAGTATCAATTATTTAATGTTAATTATTTGCACATTTATAGCAGATATAATTTTCATCACACATATAAACGTGGGCCACCTCATTTGATGAGCTAAATTTCACTTCTGTTTGTCTCAGAAACTGTCTCTTTAACCTTGGTTTCTATTTCAGGAAGGACATTTCCTTTTCATTTCAGATACTTTTTTTTTGGTTGTGCTTCAGTTTCAGAAATTTTATATGAACAAGGGTTAATGACATGTGGTTGGAAAAAGGAACTTCAGACTTAGTTATCTTCAATTTTGTGTTACTGACTTGAAAATACATATTTTAGTATGATAAGTTACTATTGATTTTAAATATAGTCTTTAAATATAATGAAAATTCTACATTTTTCATTATTATTGATTCACTGTAGCAAGTGTGTAATAATACGATGTTTCTAGTGATACGTTTTATAGAATTCTAGAGAATTTCAAAAATCATAGTTGCCTAGGTTTATGTTTTACTTTATTATTCTGAACTCAATAGCTTCTTTGTCTTCTAAATTCTCCAGGCTAACTCCATCCATCTTTCCTATTAAACTATTTCGTTTCTTCGAATGTTTCACTCTCATTAAGAAAATTTAAGACTACATACAGAGATCTTTTCCTCCTCTTTTTTTTTTCCATTTCCTTTGACCTTTTTTTTTTTGACTTACTGGATTTTTTGTTCTTTTCTAAGTATTATATAATATTTTTCTAAATTTCTATTAAATAATATTACAACAATAAAAGTATGTTATTTAGGAAGTGCTGTATACGTAAGCAAATATATATTTCTAGTGAAGATCATAATCTTGTGGCTAATTTACATGCTTTGTTTTCTCAAAAATTCCAAAGCTTCAGCATTCACCCAGTTGAAAATATATGAGCAATCCTTCATATACCACATTTTAGAAAATGATTCAACACCATTTTATCTCATTTCATGATATATAAGAAATAGCTAAAATCATCTTTACATTCAAAAATTATCTGTAAGTTCACATTGCAGATGATTTGGAAATTGCATCAACATTTGTTTTTAATTTATGTAACTATTCACAGTCTTCCTCATGGTTCCCTCCTTATTCCCTCGGAAATGACAAAATGTTGAATTATACCATATACAAAACATCTCATCCAAGATGTTTTGGGGCATCCACTTAAATTGAATATTATTTCAGGATGTTTCATAATCATTTGGTCACTTAAAAGCATTTCTAAAAATATTCTTTGGAGCATTCTTTATAGTCTGCCTTTCTTAGTTTAGAGCAAATGTATCAATCTGCAATCTAATGTCAGCATTAGACATTATGTGTCTATTCTAACTTTTCATTTTTCCCATCAAAGGACAGAAGCCCTCACATAAAGTTATAACATGTTTCTGACATTCATGGCTCACCGAGCAAGGGTTTCAAAGAACTGCAGAAGGTTATATTGATTAAGTACAGACATTTCTATAAATCGATTTCTGAAGGAGATAAAAAGGGTTATAGCAAGGGAGACAGAAGTGGGCTCAGTGATCAACCAAATTCCATTCATAATGCAGGTCATAGAGGACAAAATGCTGTTAGCATCTTGTGATATATTGCTTTTCTAGAAGGTTCTAGAATATTTGGTAATGCTTATATGACACATACGAGAATATGAGAATGAATATTGACTCAATAAGATATTATAAACAAGAAAAAAAAATTTTAAATTAAGCTTATTCTAGGTGACAGTGTGGAACAAGACATGTAATGCCATCATACTGTATACCAAGGGCACAAATCTCATTGTGTCTAGTAAAATCACTATGCTCCTTTTGTCCTCTAGCTGATGTGAATGTCAAGTATGTCATTGAAAGAATTTTTTCTGTTCTGGATTAAATAAATTTACTGAATAAAAAGACACAAGTCCTTAATTAAGGAGGAGTGCTTCAAAAAGCTGCATTCTAATATTCATTCTCCTTCTTCTATAACATTTTGGGTCATTCTTCCCAACTAAGCAATGACTGTAGCTGATTCTATAACCATTTACACTCATTGTATGCTTGTAATGGAATACTACATTAAATTCCAAGAAAAATAAAGAATACACATATGTTGTATCTAAGAGGTTTTCATTTCTCAAATTTTTCATATATGACATTAATCCCTACAGGCAGAAACCATCAGACCAATATGAAGCCTTTTACCTAGAAAACTTCAGGCTTTGATATTTTGCCATTTACTTATGACACTTAACTTATAGCCCAGAAATGACTGTATAACAGCCTAGCAAAAAGTTCCAAGGCGCAGCCTGCTGAGCAAGCACAAGGACCTGAGTTCGATCCCCAGCACACACAAAAAAGTTCCAAGGAACAATTATAATATCAAAGGAGGCGGGGCAGGGGATTTAGCTCAGTGGTTCCGCCGCTGCCTGGCAAGCACAAGGACCCAAGTTTGATCCCCAGTACCAAAAAAAAAAAAAAAAAAAAAAAAAAAAAAGACAGCATACCTTTGATAAAAGAAAAAAAGGTTACTTTTCATATTTATGAAATAATTCTTCAGTAAGTAGTACTACTGGATGAGCCACTATAAGGCCAATGTTCACTTAAAAGAAAGAATTTTATCATGTAAGGTAACTGTATTTACATTCATGCAGAAAAAAAGGATGTTTATAACTTCCAGCTATAGACTTAGGTTATACAGAGAACAATTAATTCACTTCAGAATAAAGTTCTAAATACTTATATACTCACTTGTATAAAGTATCTGCTTCTCTTACAATACCTTTATGTTTAATTTCTAAGAAACAAGGAGAAAATTCAAGGAGATTTTTATTTGCTTGTTAAATGTGGCAATATTGTTCAAATGATGTTAAAATTAAAGTAATAAATGCAGATTCTGAGCAAAGAATTTGGGAAGTGAAGATGACTATAAAATCATATTTTATGAGAGCATTTGCATACTTTGGCATAATAAAATGGCATATGTGGGCATTAGAATAGGAATTCTTATTAAAGACTATCATTATGAATGAAAATAGCTGCAGTTTTTCAAAGTACAAAGTTTTTCTGACACTCTATAAGAACAGCTATTTTGTACAAAATGGATTTATAGCATACTCATTCTTAAAAACCTGAAGAAAATAGCCTTCTTTACAGTGATCTGAGGCATTTTATGAAGAATTCTAGTATTCCTAAAGGTAAAAGAGTGTTCAAGTAAATGTAATAATATGGAAAGGAATGAAGATATTTAAGTAAATAATACCAACATGCATCTAAGCATTTATAAATGTATGTTGGAATTAATGTCCTAAAGTAGCTAACAGGGTAAGACTACACATTAGAAATAGCCTTCTCTGGTCTTAACTAACCAACTGGACATTAATTAGACTTAAGTGTGGTCATTTATCTCAAGAAGCTTTACCTCAGAACACACACAATAAGTCCTCAACAGGTGCGGATGAACCTGTGCTGTGTGGGAGGCTAACACTTTTAGGATTGACTCTGTAAGAAGCCTAGTACTATTTGTGCTTTCACTGTTGGAAGACACTGATATAAAACAGTGGTACTGTACATGGAAAGAACAAAAGAGAAACCTTATGAATAATAAGTAAGTGTATGAATATATAGAGATCACACTATGCCAAATAAACATGATGGCTATTTCTGACAGAAATTACAAGATTAGTAGATAAAGAGATGCAGCACAAGTAGTCTATTTAAATTTTTGTAAAGTATTTAATTCGGTGATACATAAACTGTCTCAAAATTAATTTAAGTGGGTTTGAAGATGATTATTCTCAGATGGATTGAAACCATTTAAAAAGCTATAAACAAGGGGCAGTGATAATGGCAACAAAGAGAAGTGGAGGACTGAGCTGCCACAAACAATGATTTAGGTCCTCAATTTTATTATCTTCATTACTAATATGAAAAGTGAAATGAATAATACACAAATAAAATTGTAGAGTGACACACTAACTTAGAAGCACCATAAACAGAAAAACAGTTAAATAGTCAAGAGGCTATAAAGATGCACAATGATTGCCCATATTAAAAAACTAAGTGTATGTTAAATGGTAATTTGAATTTATTAACAAACTACGATGCCAGAAAACTTGGCAATACAAGTTGACAAATTAGGTTACTTCAATCCTGTAAGTAATGCATTATGGAAACAGCTTTAAAATAATTATTCACAGATTTTTATTCAAATGTCATTATAGACCGATCTATGAACAAAAATGGGTCTACAGATGATAGTTTAACCCAAATTCTCATTTTCAGTATGGCACTCCAAATAGAGCAATGTTTTGTAATTCTTATGAAGTAACTTTACACAGTCAATTCTTTATTTTCTCTATATGGATTATGTACAGAGAAAATTTTTCACTTGAACTTGGCTTTTCATTGACAATGACTTTAAAAGATTTTTTTTCTTCCTTCATGAATGTAGTTGAAATGCACGCAGGGAATATCACCTACACAAAGATAATCATGAAGGTAAATCTTCTGTAAATGGCTTTTGGATTATCCACAGCACAATGCTCCTTCTTCATCTGTACAAATAATTGAGAATGGATTGTACACACATATAAGGAAAGATAAGTAGGAAGACAAATGACTTCCTTGAGAAGATTATTACTTTACTCCACTTCATCTCCTTCTATTCAACAACTCAACAAATTAGAAGGAATTTGCAGCACTGAAACAAAAATGATAAAGACAATAAAATTAACCACTTATGAGAATGAATTAAGTGAGCTAACCTACAGAGTGTATCTGACAGCCATGGGCAAGCTCTAAGAAGTGACAACAAGTAATAGATTGAAATTCATGAGGGGAAGGAAATTATTTTCATGAGATAAGGATAATTTATCCCTTATTTAGATTCTCAGATGAACAGAATAACAATTTAGAGAAAACACTATTGCTTAACTTATGGTAAACCGGTATTATTTAGACTTTTACTGCAAAAATATTTGAGAAGGAACAAAGAACTAACTCTTGATTACCCACTGAGAAGAACTTTAAAAATTAGAAAATATTAATGAAAATCAGAGGGATTTTTCAGAAAATAGCTCAGGCTGGCCTTGAACTCACTATGTAGCCTAGGCTGCCCTAGAACTTGGCAATCCTCCTCTGATAGCCTCCTGCATTCCTGGGGCTGCAGTTGTGTGCCACCATGCCCAGATGAAAATCACAGGGATTCTGAAATAGACACAGGTTTGAATCTTGGCTCTGTCACTTATACAACATGGGTGGGACAAATGTCTTCTTTTGCAAAAAGGAGATAATAAATCTAACCTAACTCACAAATGTATTAAAAGAGAAAAAAGGCACCCACAGAATGTTTAAATAATACATAGTAAAAAAAGCCATGTTTCATTTTGAAATATATATGAAGATGTTTATATTTCCAATAATATGCTAATTTTTTCATCACAATCCTTACTTAGGAGGAAAGACAGTTAAAAATATGACATTTAAAAGCATAAAGTCCTAAATTTGCACACTGCTTCCTCATTTACCGAGTATATGACTTGGGCAATATATTAATGTATTTAAAACCTGAGGCTCGAACATTATTTCTTATTTGTAAAACTATAAGGGCTGCATGGGTCAGCAGATTACAAGCCAGAGTGATTGACAGATAATAAATACAGAATAAATATGTACCTTCCTTTACCTGAATCTTTATCTCTCAACTGAAATACATATTCTTTTACCTCTTTCCCTTTTAAAAAATGTATACATCCCTTTAGTCCACAGTGACATGATCAATCTCAGCATGCAAATTAAATTTTAGATAGGGGATATATCCTGCTTATTTTCTCTCCCACATTTTACTAGCTTAAAATTATCATAAAAATTTATTTGACATTGGTAGGATAATATATTTGAGATTATTTGAAGGTAAAGAGAAATATTAATGAAAGATTATTTATTTATTAGCTTAAATATTTCTACATGTGTTCTTTTCATTTCAAAAAATGTCACAGATAAAAGGCGTTTATATTACTCAATCTGTTTGGCACTAAATAAAAATGCATGATGAATGTAAACTTTTGATAGTACATGATACTCAGGAGTGTACTCAATCTCTTCGTGCTCAAGTCTGACCCTCTGAGCTTGGTGTTAGTATCTAGAGCTTAGCACCTAACTGAGGAGTGGGGAAGTAGACAGCTAGACTTAAAATATTTATTTTTGACAGATATTGGACATCTTCATGGGAAAAAATAATATGAATATAAAAATATTTTTTTAATTAAAAAAATAAAACTGACAACGTTAAGACCTGAGGTTACCTCTTCTCAGGAATTTATTTAATGTTCTTTGAAAACACTATTTTTAATATTTATTGAGCACATAGTATGTGAAAAATAATAATTATACCTCCTCCTAAAGTTAGTTTGATATATAAAGGAGCTTATACATGGATAATATTTAGAATAATGTTTAAGATACATTATAAGTCTAATAATTATAGCTATTAGCATTGCTATATTGCCATCAACATCATTATTTACTCATTTTATTAAGATTATCCTATTCCAAAGATGATAAGAGACGTAACACCATATTTTTTACAAGAATATGCAAAAAGTGATCTAGTAATATCTACTGTGTCTAATAAGAAGTATACAGTACTTCTATGAACTCCTCAATTTAATGTATTGATATGATAATGTGAGGAATCACTATTAACTGGCCCAGCTTACTGGACCAAGGGTCAAACAGAAATTAATTATGTGATGGAAACTAAAAATAATAATAATAAAGGCCAGTCTTACTTTGAGTATCTCCACTGAAAGTTATAAGCTTAGAATTGGTTGGCAGCAATTATACGTGGCACACAAGCATATGACGTGAGTGCACAGAGAAAGATAATGGAAATTCATAGGGATAAACACAAATGAGATGGATACAGTATTCAGGTAGTCTTTGTGTTTCTGATTTAAATTTTACTATCACTCCCACGGTTGCAAACAGATCTTCTCCTTGGGGTCTATGAGGTTCTTTTATATCATTATGGTGACTCCCCATTTTGTTCCAGTTGAAGTCTAACAACTTCATTTTTTTGAATGGAGTAGTCAAAGTGTAGGGTGGTTAAATTTCTTGCTCAGTATCAGACAACTTTCAAGTGGCTGATATGAAACAACATCAAAAACAGAACCAAAATGCATTTGAGTACATTATCAGTCTTAATTTTAGATGATTTCTAATAAAGCTGCTGTACTTTGTATCAGACCAGGAAGTGAAAGAGAGGTAAGGCCATAAAATTAACTAAAGCAACAAACTCTCTTTCTCTTCCAAACCTAGAAATTTGTAGGAAAAGAGAGATTATAGATAGAGTAATTGGAGTAGACTTGTCACACCTGATACAAAATACCTGTGTAAAAGAATATCATTTCAAAAGGTCGAATTTCTGAGCCCCAAATGCCAAACTGTTCACATTTTAGACAAGAGTACTGGGCAGCACCCAACAGTCTGAATAGAGCCTGTTCAAAATAATACCCCCTCCCTGTAATATGTGTATCAGGAGAGTCACATCAACTTACATTCTCCAGGAAAGATGTGCATCTACATGCATTAGTCATATGAGGAAAAGGTATCTTCAAAAGGCAATTATGAACTGCTATGGCTACAGGTCTCTGTATAAGAACTGTGTCTGTAAGCAAGATACTGATTTCCAATGACTAATACTTCTTCAAAAGACCCATACAGAAATAGTCTTCAGTAAACAATGAGTGTGCAATTTTCTGTGTACTTTGGAGACTCCAGAACATTTACACAAAGAAAATAAACCCAGAAATACAAATGACTTACACTGCTATAAGTAGGCCATGAGTATGTATAAATTTATTAAAAAATCAAAAGTAATTTATAATAACATTAGAAATGTCACCAATTCCTAAACTACTTTCGGAGTTGCGATTCTGTAATCCATTTTGATTCCATACCACATCATCCTGGCACAAAGTAAGTGCTTAACAAATGTTTGGTGAATTAATAAAATCTATTAACAACCCCCACCCTATGGGGTCTCTCTGTGCTACTTCCAGCAGCCCAACACTCTACACAGTCCCAGCAGCTTAAGGGGTGAAAATTTGCACTCTAGTGAAGACTTCTGAGCAGGAGGCCAGGAGGCAAGGTGCTCAGTCTTAGATCTGTTCAGACATTTGCATTCACTTTTTTCATCTATAAAACATGATCACTACACTAGACAGTCCTGAGAACTAAATTATTATAACATGACATATTTTAAGGACAAGGAAGATGTCATAATACATTTTAAAAGTCACAGAGGGTTAGAATTATAGCTTTCTCATTTTCTTGTGACCTTGGAAAATCTATTTCACCTCTCTAACCTTCAGATTCTCCTTATTTTTAATAGGAGTGATGAGACTACTTCCTAGAACCGTCAAGAGAGTCCACTGAAATAAGGTTCATAAAGCACCAGGTGCACTGTCGGCCAGTAAGCTCTTAAAATCATTATTTGGTACTACCATTATTCTTAGTTATTTATTTTTTAAGTTTTCACATTTTTAAGTTTTTTCTATTTGTATATACTTGCAATTACATGATAAATACATTTACCACAAAGTATCTTGTATTTGTTGTTACTATATATCTATTCTTTTTTCTAAGACAAGAACAATTGGCAATTCCTCCAACTACAATCTAGTGGGGAAAGGGCCATTAAGGAAAATACTCTGGTAGCTTTAACACATAAAGGACAAATTAAGTAACAACATCGAAGAGTCACTGAACTATCTTTAAATACTTCAATTAATAAAAACTTTCTGGAGGGCCGGAGATTTAGCTCAGTGGTTTCGCCACCTGCTGCGTAAGCACAAGGACCCGAGTTTGATCCCTGGTACCAAAAAAAACACTTTCTGGTACAGGTATCATTTCAGTTTATATTAGGACCAGAATGAAATTTAAAATCACAGTAAAAGAGGCCTGGAATGAATATGTTTATTCAAAGAAGGTATGGGTTTGAAAAGTTGTACAGCACTACTGGAAGCACAAAGGAGGAATGGATTGTATAAGGATGTAATAATGGATATCCTTTCCTAGGCATTAACCATATCAAGAGTTCTGATAGCTATAATTAACCCTAACTTATTTGGAAGTAGCTCTTTATTCAAAAGAGCTCATTATGGCCATATTTTAAGCAAACTTATTTGTATGAAAACATACTGAAGCCATATTGTTTGCCTCTTCTTGCAGGCTTTAAGAGATTCCAGAAAATAATTAATATTGTCAAAAATTTTTTCAGGGAAATAATTTACCCCACCCCTCTTACTTTTTGAGGAATCTCTTTCAGAATCTCTTTTATTCCCTTGTGTAGCTATATTTAAATACGATTCTTCCAACTAAAAGAACAGAAAAATACTACAATGATTTAAAATGCTGTCTAACTGAATTTAGTGAATTTGTACCAAACACTTTAAATAGCATCAAATATTTCTATTTTGTATAATATGAAAAAATAAATCTAAAATAAAATTTTCAATATTAATTTATTATTGGAAAAATAATATTTGTTATTGCTATTAAATTCAAAGTAAATATATAAGAAGAGATTTCATTGATGAACACTAAAAATTACAGTATTTTGAATAAAGCAATGTATATAATTCAGTTATTGCTAGTAAATATTGGTTTAGGACTAATAAGAGATGTTTTGTAAATGTAGATCTAATGAAAATATCTAGGTTCTAAAAAGTCTAGTGTAGTAGAGAAAGAAAGAAAAAAAATTTTCTTTAGTGTGTTTTGAAGAGGATTTAAATCATAAAATGAGAAAGTAAAGCTAACTTACTTTTAAAACACGTATTGATTGTCCTTTAGGAAAGCAGCAGTGTTTGTGGGCTTCCTAAGAGAGCTGGGGTGACGTACTTCGTATGTGTGGTAACCACAGAACCTTTTGAACACCTAAGTGATACTTTCTAAGGATTTCTTCAGAAGCATACTGTTCCCACTCGCAATTAGTCCTTTGGTTCTGAGTCATGCAAGAATACAGATTTGACTTTACATGTGTTTCTCTTTTGTAACAATCATGAGGTACACAATATTCGGCTCTCAAGTGGGATCTGTGTTTTTCAAAGATTAATCATTGTATCTTTGTGTCTAGACAAAATAAATCAGATCTAATAACTGTAAAAAATATCTTCCATATATATCAATTACCATATGAGACCAGAAGGCCAACATGACAGAATGTCATTTTATTCATGATGGGGTTGGTGGGAAAAGAGAAAGTCAGATGTGGGCTTATTTTCTATATTTTGTTTAATAAACAGAAACCCTGGTTCACACTCAGGCTCAATTTTTCAGAAAGACCTTTTCTGATTCCTCTGTGTTACACAGATTTTTTTTTCTTTCTTGTCTTTAAACTTTCCTTACCCTTGTCCACTGTATAGAGCAGAACATGACACAGAGGTTATCTAATAATGTAAGACTCATACAAAGGGAAATGAAATTGCTAATATTAAAAAAATCTTGCAGGAAATTGCCCAAGTTTTTAATTATTTTTCATTTATGAATTTATTAATATTTTCATTTGACTCAGCACATAGATATCTAAGAGAGAATGTAACAAATTTAGTCAGTATCAACAATGTATACAGAGTGGTTTCCTAGAATACCGTACAAATATACTTCTATTTTTCCACATGTGTCTGACCAGATTTCTTTGACATTCATAATTTCACATGTCTGAGTGACTACCTCCTCTCTCCTCGATTACTGAAATGGGATCCTTCCTGAACATCTGACCCTCTTCAGCTCACTCACTGCAGCCAGAATTACCTTTGTAAAGTACAAATTCAATTATGTACCTTTCTTGCCAAAATATTTTGAAGATTTCTTGGCATTCTCATTATAAAATCCACATCCAAATCAACTGGCTTCCCTCACCAGCCCCAACCCAAATTCCATCCTGGCTCACAAATTTCTTATGAGCAACTCATTCTGTGTGGAATATTGTCCTATTCTTGAAGCTGTTTTCTTTTTGTCATTCTGGTTGTAATGTAGTTGTGACCTTCCAAAGGCCTTTGCTGGACTCTCAATGTAAGTAGCTAAATCCAATAAAACACTATCACTTCTATTTAACTCTTTGCATGGTAATGGTGGCACAAAAACTTTTTTTTTCTTTTACATTTTTTTATCTGTATTTTCTGGTCCTCTTCTTCTTCTCCTGGAATATGAGCTTCATGAGAACTGGGAAATTTAGCCATTTTGGCTACTGGTGAATATTCAGTGGCTAATACCATACTTCATAGGTAAAATTCACAAATACTTGTTTTATGAATTAATAAAAACTCTACATTCATTTTTATATTTAGAGGCATCTACATTTAAAACATAAAATTTTGGGCTACATAATAAATTTTATTTTAAATAACAAGATGTCAACATTTACCAAGTAAACTCATTTTAAAGGAAACCATAGAATAAAGCATCCCCTGATAAATCTATTACTGTATGTTAAATTTAAATAAATCAGATATACAAGATTAAATATTACATGTTTCCTCTTATATGAGAAACTCAAAGTATAAATAAATTAGAGCCAAATAAATAAAATAAAGAGCAAAATTAAAAATAGATAATAGGAAACAGGGAGATAGAACTTTTGCAAAAGGGAAGAGGACCAAGAGATGGAGGGAGGTGAGGGAGAGGAGGGGGATAAAAAAGATTTAAGATGCCTTATGTACATGTACCAGCTCCCTACAATGAATGCAATCATTACATACTGAAACAGGTACTAATAAATAAGTATATAAATAAGTAGAAGTAGAAAATTCTCATTGATTAGAAGATCTTGCTTAAAAAAAACTAATATATTTCCTATTAGTAAATTATGTATGGCCATAGTATAGGATTATCACCAGTTTTGACCAGTTCTATACTAATATAAAATGTAGGGCAATTCTATGACAGTAGTGTCATTGATATTTGTCTGAATTTTTTAATAACCAGAAGGAATGAGATTAGTTACCATACTATTCCTGATTACTGATACCATACTATTACTGATAGTTACCATATTAGTTACCAGATGAGTTACCAGATAGTTACCAGTTTACTGATTACTGTTACCATACTATTACTGATAGTTATCATACTATTACTGATTCAGGTTCAGGAAACATAACTAAAGCACACATGTATGTACACACACATACACACATACACAACTGTTTATTCAAGTCCTCAATCTGTTTAACTACAAATAGAATTCCGAAATGACAACAAGTAAATTGGTTTGGATTTGCTACTACCCATAAGTGGTAGTACGAGTAACAGAAGTATTCTGCATTAGTACTAATTTTGACAATAGTCAATAAAAAAAAGAAAAAGGAAAATAAATTAGGAGCTAATAAAAACTGTATATGAATATTAACCTTATTTAATTTTATATTAATTTTAAAGCCCCATATTTATTACTGAGAAAAATAAATTTATTTTGAAATAAGATTCAATCAAAATAAATATTTGGAAATTCTGGTTCCCACTTTGGGAAAGAAAATTCCACTATTTAAACAACTATTAGACTGGATATTAGTATTAGTTTTGTCTTTCTGTTGGAAATGCCTGTTTTAAATTCAAGAAAAATCATCTTCACTTTTTCTGTTCATTTATTTCACCCATATTACATGAATTGTGAATCTTACATAGCTCATGCCTAGTAAATATTTTAGTTGTTTTGAAAAGTAGGAGTTGCTTCATGTTACCTTGTAAGATACCTACTTTAAAACTTTCACTGGACCATCTATATGAAAAGTTTGTTGCCTACAAAATAAGCATGTTGTTCAACCTTTGCCTTTCCTGGTCAAAGATGTTAGCCCTATTTATAGCCATCAGTATTTCACAACCCTGAATACATGATGCTGTAAGAACACAGGGCCTGATCAATAGATAGTACACCCAGAGGGTGTGGGAATTTGATTCACTTCTCCAAAAATTAATAATATGAAACTCTTCTAAAGATAATACTCTTCAAGAAGTTTTTTTAAAAAATACAATGCAATTTAAAAGAAATATTAAAGTTATAAGCCTGTTATTTGTAATAATGGCTGTTATATCAGCTATTCAATGCCTATTATACTATATTTTTTGAAATATCTTTGATATGCAGCAATTTTATTAATTCTCCCTAACTCACAAATAGAAATTTTCACTGCTGTATTTTCCCAGAGGTTTCTAGTTTTTGACAGCCTCCATGGCTCCCTGGAGCTTCAGTCATGTGAGTTTAAACTGGTCTGGCCTGAAGAAGCATCTAATCTTGGAACTTGGCCCCTTTGCTTTCAATTTCCAAAACTGATTCTCTCTTTAACCTTCAAAGAGTAAAAGGAGGTACTCATACAGATAAGCATGTTCCTGAGTACTCAATCTTAGATGTATATTCTACAATTATTCAGACCTTAGAAAGCAAAACTCAAAAGAGCAAAACACCAATGAATGGATGTCGTCATACCCACGGAGTTGCTGATTTAAGTTTCCTCATATCAGTCCAAATCAGATTTTTTTAAGTGTCCCACAGAGGCACAATACCTTAGCCAGCGTCTGGGCTGATGACTGAAACAAGGGCTTACTAGAAGGTAATACTGACTCTTAGGTTCTAGTTGTTCTTGATCTTACTACTTTCAAGAAACTTAAGTGACTTTTTAATTGTTAAAACTGAACTAATAGGGTGGCATATGAAATGTTGGTTTTCTCTATGTATCTCATCCCAAATTAACACCATATTTACATTACATCGTTTTAGATATTCCTACCATTTTAATGAGATTATTGTCGATACTCAGTTCCAGGCAGGATTTTACAACATACTCAAAATATTAAGGGTTGCTGAGGAGGATCCTACCAGGCAGACGAACCAACACCTCCAGTGCTGAGCAAGCAGCTACTGGGCTGCAATACCACCACCCCAGCTCCAAAGAGGTGAGTCACATGCAGCCTTGAGGAGGAGCCTTCCAGGCCGCTGTACCACTGCCCCCAGCACCAAGGAGGAGAGCACCAGAAACAGCAACACACCCCACCCCCACTGAAATGAAAAGACATGTAAACAGATCTCAAAACCAGACTTCCAGATCACCTAAAGCAACCCCAAAGGCAAACAAGATTGAACAATGTGATAATCAACCACTTGGACACCCTGAACTGGCAACAACAGGGGATCTGGAAAAAATAAAATCAGAAATAATTTCTCAGATAATAGCAGAGATTGTGCCCATAGTGCAAGACATGATTAATAAATCTAGAGAGGACACATATAAAAAAATAGAAGAGCTGAGGAACATGATGGAATTCCAACATAGAAAACAAATGGAATCCATAAAACAGATGCAAACAGATTTCCAGGAGATTAAAAACTTCATTGAAAGTTTATGCAGCAGAATGAACCACTGTGAGGACAGAATTTCAGATACAGAAGATAAGATTGCAATTAGTGACCAGGAAAAGAAAAATTTCTTTAAAATACTAAGGGATCATGAGAAATCAATTCAGCATTTGTTAGACAATGAAAAGAAGAATAACATAAGACTTATCAGAGTCAATGAAGAAACAGGAGAGAGTGCAGACAATATAAAAATCTGTTCACAGAAGTGATGACAGAAAACTTCCTAAGCAGGAGAAAAGAACCTGATATGCAGATAAGTGAGACATATAGGACTCCAACTAGCTTTGATCAAAATAATCTACACATAGCCATATAATAGTTAAGATTCCAGAAACCCAATAGAAGAACAAAATTCTCCAAGCAGTTAGAGAAAAGAAACAAATCACATACAAAGGAAAGCCCATCAGAATCACAGCAGACTTCTCAACGCAAACCCTCAAGGCGAGAAGAGCTTGGAGTGACGTGTTTCAAGCCCTAAAGGAAAATAGCCTCCAACCCAGATGTACCCTGCAATTCTATCTTTCAAAACTGACGGAGAAATAAGATACTTTCATGACAAAGAGTACCTGAGGAACTTCATGAATACCAAACCAGCACTCCAAAAAATTTTAGACAATATCCTAGGAAAAAACAACAAGGATCACAACCACAGGAAGCCCAGCAGAATGAATCCATCAGGCAAGACAAGAAATTAAAGCAAAGGGGGAGGATCAAACAGAAAGTAAAAGTCATAACAATGATAAGTCAATACATATCAGTTATAACCATGAATGTTCATGGTCTCAATTCACCAGTCAAAAGAAAAGACTGGCAAAATGGGTCAAGAAGCAAGATCCAACAATATGCTGCATACAAGAAACACATTTAATGAGGAAAGAAACTCAAAGACTGAAAGTTAAAGAGTAGAAAACAATACTCCATGGGACAGGAACCCGAAAACAAGCAAGAATATCTATCCTCTTTGCAGATCAAGTGGATTTCAAACCAACATTGATTAAGAGAGACAAAGAAGGACAGACACTACATCCTTGTAAAGGGAACAATCCAAGAGAAAGAGATGACAATCCTAAATATATATGCACCAAACACTAGTGCACCCAAATATATGAAACAAATACTAACAGACAGGAAAAATCAAAGAAGCACTAATACAATAGTAGTGGGGGACCTCAATTCCCCACTTTCACAAATAGATCAACTAGACAAAAAGTAAGCAACAAAATACTAAAACTCAATCAAACTCTTGAACAAATGAACTTAACAGATGTTTACAGAGTGTTCCACCTCACAAATCAGATTAAACATTCTTTTCAGCTACACATGTGTCATTCTCAAAAACAGACCACATACTCGATGATAGAACATGTTTGAATAACTGCAAAGGAATTGAAGTTATCACCTGTACATTATCAGGCCATAGTGTGAAGAAATTGGAGATCAATAGCAAAAGAAACCCCAAGAATTTCATAAACATATGGAAATTGAACAACATCTGAATAACCAATGGGTCACAGAAGAAATTAAAAAAGAAATCAGACAGTTCCTTCAATTAAATGATAATGACAATACAACATATTGGAATCTATGGGATGCAATGAAAGCAGTCTTATGAGGGAAATTCATAGCAGTGAATACTCATATTAGGAAAACAGAGAGAGCCCAATTAAACAACCTGATGCAGAATCTCAAGCTTCTGGAAAAAGAAGAGTAGGACGAACCCAAAGCTCATACAAGGGAGGAAATGATAAAGATCAGACCAGAAGTCAATGCAATGGATTCTGGGAGAATGATACCAACAATCAATGAAGCCAAGAGTTGGTTCTTCAAAAGAATAAACAAAATTGACAAACCCTTAGCCAACCTTATCAAAAAAAGGAAAGAAAAGGCCCAAATCCATGCAATTAGGAATGAAAAGGATGAAACTACAATGGACGCAGCAGAAATCCAGAGGATCATCAATACTTGCTTCAAGAAACCATATGCCAATAAAATGGAAACACAGAAGAAATGGAGATTCATAGTTACATACAAATGACCAAAGTTGAAGAAGACCTAAAAATTCTAAACAATTCAATATCAAACAATGAAATTGAAAATGTAATTAAAAACTTACCAACCAAGAAAAGCCCGGGTCCTGATGGCTTCACTGCTGAATTCTACAAGGCATTTAAAAAGGAACTACTGCCACTATTGTTTAAACTCTTCAATGAAATTGAAAGGGAAGCCACACTCCCGAATTCATTCCTGGAAGCAAGCATCACCTTGATCTCCAAAGCAGAGAAAGACCCAACCAAAAAAGAGAACTATAGGCCAATCTCACTAATGAACACAGATGCAAAAAAACCTTAATAAGATACTGGCAAATAGAATTAAGAACATCATCAAGATCATACACCATGATCAAGTGGGATTCATCCCAGGGATGCAGAGATCGTTCAACATACACAAATCAATAAATATATAAGTAATACACTATATCAATAGAGCTAAGGACAAAAACCATATGATCATCTCAATAGATCAGAAAAAGCATTTGACAAAATCCAATATGCATTTATGATAAAAACCCTACAAAACATTGGAATAGATGGTCTCTACCTCAAACTAATAAAAGCCATCTATGAAAAACCAACAGCCAATATCATACTAAATGGTCAAAAACTGAAATTCTTCACACTAAAATCAGAAACAAGACAAGAATGTCCACTATCACCACTCCTGTTCAATATAGTTTTGGAAACATTTTTCATGGCAATTAGACAAGAGAAAGAAATAAAAGGAATAAAGATAGGAAATGAAGAAGTCAAATTGTCATTATTTGCAGGTGACATGATACTCTATACAGAAGACCCCAAGAACTACACCAAAAGTCTTCTAGACTTTATAGCCAAATTCAGTCAAGTAGCTGGTTACAAGGTCAACACACAAAAATCAATAGCTTTCCTGTACACGAACAACACACTCACCGAGAGACAAATAGGGCAAACAATTCCTTTCACAATAGCATCCAAAAAACTGAAATACCTAGAAATCAACCTAACAAAGGAAATCAAAGGCCTCTTCTCTGAAAACTATAGCACTCTGAAAAGATAGATTGAGGATGATATCAGAAAATGGAAAGACATCCCTTGCTCCTGGGTAGGAAGAATCAACATAGTGAAAATGGCCATACTTCCAAAACAATTATATGGATTCAATGCAATCCCAATTGAAATCCCAGCAGCATACTTCATGGACCTTGAGAAAAAAATGCAAAAATTCATTTGGGACAAGAAGAGACCTAGAATAGCAAAAGCAATACTAGGCAGCCGAGACATGGCAGGGGGTATCACAACCCCTAACTTGAAACTATACTACAAAGCTACTGTGATAAAAACAGCATAGTATATGCAAAGAAACAGACTTGAGGCCCAGTGGAACAGATAAGAAGATGCAGAAAGAACGCCAGACACACTCATCCACCTCATCTTCAACAAAGGAGTCAAACACCCTCACTGGAGGAAAGATAGCCTCTTTAGTAAATGATGCTAGAAAAATTGGATTTCAACTTGCCAAAGATTAAAACTAGACCTATATCTCTCACCATGCACTCAAAACAAAAAAAAAAAAAACATACTGGATTAAAGATCTAAATATTAAAACAGAAATGCTGAACTGGCTGGAACAGAGGTTAGGTAGAACACTTGAAGATATTGGTGTAGGAAAAGATTTTATGAACAAAACCTCTGTTGCCGGTGATCTAGCACAAATAATCAACAAGTGGTATCTCTTCTTATTAAAAAGCTTCTGCACAGCAAGAGAAACCACCAACACTGTGACGAGACAACCCACAATGTGGGAAAAATTTTTCACCTGCTGTTCCTCAGACAAAGATCTACTATCTAGAATCTATAAATAACTTTAAAAAATCAGACCCCCCAAATTTAAAGACCCAATCAGAAAATGGGCATCTGAAATGAACAGACGTTTCTCAGACAAAGAAGTAGAAATAGCAAATAAACAAATGAAAAACTTTTCAACATCACTGGTCATTTGAGAGATGCAAATGAAAACAACGCTGAGATTCCACCTCACCCCAGAAAGGATGGCTGCTATCATGAAATCAACCAACAACAAATGCTAGTGGGGTCGTGGGGAAAGAGGTATACTGTTCCACTGCTGGTGGAAGTGTAGACTGGTGCAACCACTGTGAAAATCAGTATGGAGATACCTCAAAGAACTAGGACTGGAAGTGTGTAGGAACTAGGACTGGGTCCCATTTGACCCAGCTATTCCTCTGCTGGGTATCTTCCCCAAAGAATTAAAAGAATCATTCCACATGATATATGTGCACCCATGTTCATAGCAGCAAAATTTGTAATAGCCCAAGGATATTGAACTCAAAATTGATTAAGATCCTGAAAGTATTGTCTAATCTATTTGTATATTATTCATAGAGGAAAAAAAATCTAAAAAGAGATAAAACACTGACAGTTGCTGAGTTTAATTTGGAAAAGTAGAAGGGATTTTTAAACTCATTTTTTGTGTTTTGGTTTGCTAATTTTTTTCTTAATAAACTTGGTTTACTTTATAACAAGAAAATAATTTTAAAGTACATTTTAAAAGTTAATGAGGTAAAGCAAAATGTATTAAATGATTAACTCAGAACTCCAGACAGTAGTCTTGGTATTTAGCAATAGAGCCCTGGACAGAAAGGAATATTCTCTCTCAGTGTTTTCTTGGTTCCTAATTGGATGAAGGTTCCACACATGATATTCTTTCCAGTTTTTCTTCACTTGAGGTACCTCTGTGACCCTGAGAAAATGCATACAACTCTAAGTCACAAGTGCAGAGTTATTAGTCATGTCCTATGGGAAACAGATTTTTTTTCTAAAACAGTCTAATTATGATCATTGTGTATACATAATTTCACATATTTTGTAAAGAACATGTTAAGTGGTTCAATTTAAATTCCATTAGAGAATTATACATCATTATTAGAATTATAGAACAGAATAGAGACTATTCACATAAAATAAGTCTTATTTACACATCAGATATTATACTTCCTTGTTTAATAATGTTTTGATCAGTCATCAGAAATTAAAATTTAAAGCCTTAAGAAGGAAATTCTTTCTGCTTCATAGGAATTGGATTCTTATCAATGTTTGTATCCTTTCTGTATTTTAATCAAGTTCAAATTCACAAAAGTCATGGGGCAAAATATCCAAGAGATAAGAGTCATGCCAGTCTTTCTGACTTTAAGATTCCTCCTAGATCAGTAGTAAGGACATGAAACTAAGAGAAATCCTATTGTTTCTAGGAAGGAGGTTTAAAAATGTGCTTAACTATATAGGCATTTAATGAATAGAATTCTGGACTACTTATTATTGTGTCATCTACAACTAACATAATAGGTTATATATTTTGACTGAATGACTGAATAGATTATATACGTTGAATGAAGCTTTCTCATTAGTGGAAACAATTTTAGGACTAATATTTGTCGTAAGAGAAAGGCAAACTCTATTGAGACAAATTCTAGGATATTAATATGTCTGGTCACGTTAGTTTTTTCAACTACCAAATGTGGATGTAGAGTAAGTGGTCTTTCTCTTTTCCCTCATATGGACAACCCCTCAATATGTTATTCTATAAAGCAAGAACTGTAACTTTAGAATAGACTGTATCATAAGACATGTGTGCGCACAAACCAATGGAAACTATATCCAAAGAAGGGCTTCTACAACAATAAATGTATAACAATTTAGAATTTGTTTATCAAATACTTACCATTGCACTGGTTTTAAATATATTAGATAATTTAAACTTAATGATAGTCCTATGAGGTAGATATTATTGTCTTTTTTATACATGAGAAAAATTAGACTATTACTTTTCTGCATATTTATAAAAAAAGGAAACAAGAAATGAAACAGAATCTTCAAAATGAACCCAACAAAATGCATATAATCCATTTGGCATAAAAATCTCAGTGTTGTAAAACAAGTACATCTCAACCAAATTATATTGGGAAGGATAGTAGCAAAACATTTGAGTGAAGACCATGAATCCCATCCTGCTCTTAATAAGCTTTGAAATCTCAGTCAAGTCATAAAACCTGGTTGTATTTTAGTCCTCTTATATGTAAAACAGGGAAAATGAGAATTCTCACTCTGTAGTGTTATGATAATTGCATCATATATTCAACAGTGATTATACAATAAACATATATAAGCATTTTCTCTTATTATTACATTAATGGACTGTTTTTATATAATAAATGAGTTGCCACTAGTAACTAGCTACTTTAATTCTCTGATAAGGAAAAAATTTAAGTATTTCCAGAATAAGAAATTGTGGTAGTTATCACATTGTTATATAATGCTAAGATGATTCAATCCAATTACAAATTAGCAACTGAAAAATAACACTAGTAGTACATACATGAAACTCTCTAAGTTAATGAAATTATTATAGATATGTCACAAAGATCAAAATTTGACTTCAAATGTTTATAAAATAAATGTATTGTCAGGTATTTTAACTTTCGTTAAACAAATCAGAAAACAGTTCTTACATGACATTTACTGAAACAATTACCAAGTTTCTTTTCCACATAAATATGAAAAGTAAAGCCACTGGGTAAGGACTGCTTTGGTACAGGAGCACTCACAGTACCCACTGTTCATTTCACCTGTGTTGCTCCATTGTAGGAATCGGTCTGAGAAAAAAGTCACCAGGCATTACCAGAGTTCTCATTTGAGATATTTTTAAGGCGATAAAAGCAGTTGACATTTGGCTCTGTGTTACTCTATGCACCAGAAGCATGTAGTTACCAAAACAACTCCTGTGTGTTATTCCCTCACTTATAACACTATTTTATTAAACTTGTTCCTGGCTGATTTGCTATATGCCAAGGTTTCTCCTGGGACCCATTCCCAAAGAATTCATAATGGAGGAGATAATTTTTGATGGATACATTTCAGAAAGTTCTAGGAGTCTAATGAAAACTCCAACATTTGCAGAAAACCCTAGAGGAGGCATCCAATTTGTATGAATATTTTGGAAATAAGTGCGAGGTAGATATAACAAGCAACCAAATAGTCATTGTTTTCTGATACAAATCAAAGAAAGGAAGAGGAAGTTTGTGACTCAATTACTAATGCAATTTTAATTTTAATTAGAATGTCAAAATACAGAACATTTAAGACTACATTTCTAAAAAAGGAAGTAAGCTTTCTGTCTAATGGGCATAATTTCACAGTGAGAAACTGGAGCTATTTTCCACATGTCCTAATATTTGGACAAAATTGAAAATTTGTAAGATGAAGAAAAAGAAAAGGCTCCAATAGCAAATGATGTCATGCTTTGAAAAAATTTTTAATTTAGCAAAGAAAATGAGACACTTCAGAAAAAAAGGAGTTCAAGTTTGGACATGTTGAAGTGAAAGGGTTTAAGAGGTCAGGTATCAAAATGGTATAGAGGAGGCAAAATCTGAGAAAGAAGTGCTAAGAAAATCTTATACTTTAAAACTTCAGCAGACTGAAAACAGTATAGACCTCATGCAAGTCAAGTCATAAGCTGAAAACTGAAATAGGATAAAAAGGAAAAAAGAAAAAGAAATGCCATTGTAAACCAGAAATCCTAAAAAGAACTTGGTGAGAATATTAAACAATAGATTTCATATGTTACTTACGAGTAAGCATTAGATGTTCTCATCTCAGTAATAAAAACAAAGCTTAAAGGATTATTTTGTTCATCAAAGTAAAAGTTGTGGCTCATTGTAGGACAAAGATTTCATGAGATTTGCTTAGATGAGTGAGGTATTGAAACTCACATAGTACATATCTCACCCATTTTGTAAAACACACTGACCTTTTCACATTAAACATTAGTTCCAGGTTCCTAATTCAGCATTATAGAAAAAAAATCTGACTTGAATTACCTGCTTCAGCCTCAGAGCTCCCGTCTTTGTGGACCTTTTCCAGAACATTCTTACTCATTTAGATTTCATAAAGAGGATACTTCCCCTCAAACTATATACATTTTTAGGCCACAAACTACAAGATCAATCCTTGACTATACATCTGAGGAGGAACATTTCTTTCAGAATATGAAAAAAAAGGTTTCTGATACAATTTGCTGGGAAGTGGGCAATGAGCTCAGATTTGAGGAAGATCCTGCCTCATACCCTCTATTTCCTTTATGAGACAGCAGCAGGATACTAACTACTTCTATGGGTTATCAATGAACTGCCTACCACTGCACACAAGTCAATCTGTTACAGGACTTCGATCAAAGGAAACACTCACTTTGATGAGAGTGGGGTGTTACTGGCAATTGGAAACAGGCTGTTGATTTTTAAAGACTTGTCAGCTCCTTAGGGGATGATATAAAAGAACCGAGATTTTTCTTTTCTTTTCTAATCTCTTGGGGACATCATATACTGCTTATTTAAAATGTGATGTGCAAATTAATTTAAAAGATATTCAATAAATATGCTGAATGTTAATGTTTATATATGCAAAATTGGCAATGAATTGAAATAAAGTTCACTCATAAAACTGGTATCCTATAAATGCTTCAAATGCACAAATAATTACTCCTAGGAATACATCCAAAAATGATGCCAAAATAACAGAAAGCTGGCGATAGGATAGGAAACCACTTTCTAACACTTACTTCACTACTTCGGGAAATGTATAAACCTAAAAATACTTAGCTATGCATATTAAGAAGCTACTCCTCCGGCCAGGGATTTAGCTCAGTGGCATGGCACCTGCCTCACAAGTGCAAGGTCCTGAGTTAGATCTCTGGTACCAAAAAAAAAAAAAAAAAAAAAACTCAAAACCAAACAAAAAGAAGCTACTCCTCAAAGTACTTCTTAGTCATGAAATTCCTAGAGATGAGATTTTACTTTATAATTTATGCTACTAAATAGTAAGTTACATGCCACCTAATTACAAGAAAAGTTATGATAAAATGTATCTATTAACCATTTCTTAATATTAAAATAACTATTCTCCATTTACAATAGCTACAGTGCACCATGATGAATGTGACTTTTGAATTATCAACAGTCAGATATGCATTGCCACAGTTTTATTTTGATAGTCTTGGTAACAAGGCACAATTAATAACATTTCCAAACTACATATAACAGCCATAAATAGGAAATGATTTCTCCTAAGGCATAAAAATATGTTGTTTTTACCATCCTACAAGGTCCGCTTTATCTGAAATTAGTCTGGCTTTAGGACAATACCAATCTAGAATTCTACCATTTCAAAAGCCAGCTCTATATGATTATGTTTAAGGAAGTTGCATTCAGGATATATGATCCAAGTAAATTCATTAAGTGTTTTCTCTTTCTTTTACTGTTTTGTTTTGTTTCATTTTTGTTTTGTTTTTTTCCTGACATACAGTTACCTTCATTCCAGGTGGCAGGGATTAAAAGGGCTATCTACATTTGGTGAAATATCCACAGCAAGCTAATTTTGTTTCAAAGACAGCAGTGATCATACAGATATCTACCTCTATCAAATCTATGTATTCAGGTGAGAAGATGAATCATAGATATGCTGTAGCTTTGAAACAGCTGTTAGATTGAGATTAGATGATTACTTCCATTTTAAAGTGAACTGCTGGCAAAGTATTATATATAAATAGTGTACTGTAATTACTAAGTATTAGGATAATGTTTCTGTTCTGGTTAGATCTGTATTTGTGTGTGTGGATATGTGGTCTATGTATGTGTGTATGTATGTGTGTGTGTAGCCACAGGATAAATTGACCACTTGTAATAGATCAAATTAACAAGTTAGCTGTTTTCACCTGATGGTTTGTTACATCAATTGGCCTTAGCCTGGCCTTTAGTATAGACATAGCATTTACTATAAAAGAAAGCAACATCCAAACAAGAGTGGATAAAGTGATGAAGAGAGGCTAGAAGGAAAGAGAATTAAGCATATTTCTATCTCTGGTATGGAACCAAAATGCTGGTGTAATAATTGAAGCCAAATCATTCTCCCTTATCACAACACCTGATATAGGAAACAAATGTTATTTTTCCTTATTCTTACAAATCCATGAGATAGTTTATCTTTAATTCTATTACTTTCACTAAGTAATTTACATTCTTACAGTGTGTTCACATAAATATAGGACTGGATATAGGATAATAAACCTATATCACAATCCACAAGTGCCTACTACAACCAGGCATAATGTTAAAATGAAAGATACAGAAATAAATAAGCCATAGTTCACAATCCTGAACCTCAATCTAAGTGCATATTACAAGTGAATACAATGTTGGGTGATGAATGAAACACAAGTGAAAACTGGGAGTGAGGGGAGCCAGAGGAAGAAGAAAATACTTTGTTTGAGTGGGTGTAAGGAAAGGCTTTACAGAAAAGATTAAGTTTCGAGCAAACAAGAGGAACCTTTTAAGCATTTAGATAACTAGGTCTCAAGTCCTTAGAGCAGAGTTCTGGAGAGTTGCTATTCTCAGGAGATTCAGCTTTTTGTTTATTCTGCTTATTTTAAGTCACAGGTAAAGTAGATACATTTGCATTGCTAATCATCTTCTTTCAGAATCTGCTGACATTTAAGTGTTGTTGTGTATGAGATGTGCAGGTTAGTCAATTTTTAATCACTATTTGTTTATCTAGATTTGGTTAGAGCCAAGGGACCAGTACTTGATTGGTGAGCCTATTAGGAAATCAGCATTTTTTCCCATGTGTGAAACTTATACATGGAGTGCTAACCTAAGATCTTGCATTAATAGCATCAATGGACAGGAATAAAATGTATAAAATGAAATTTTTAAAAAGGAAAAGAAGATTTCAATGTGTGGCACATGGTAAGCACTGAAAATAGTTAATAAATAAGACTAAAGTCCACTTAGGAACCAGAAGTTCTGGCATGCTTCTGGATAGCAGAGTGGCCACAGAAAACAACAATGTTCTTTTTGTGTGCTTCAAAAAGCTAGAAGAAAAGACTTTCAAGTTGCCACTATGAGGAAATGATTAAACGTTTGAGCAGACAGATACATTTAAACTGATTTAAATATTATACAATGTATACATTTATTGAAACCTCATGACATGGTATCCTATTGATATGTAATTACGTGTGTGTGTGTGTGTGTGTGTGTGTGTGTGTGTGTGTTGATGAGGACTGAATCCAGAGCCTCTTGCATGTTAGGCAAGTATTCTACTACTAAGCTATATCTCAGTCCCAATATGAACAATTTCTGTGTTTTTATGTGTCATTTAAAAATAAATTTATTTTTAATTTAAAAAATAATTTTGAGAGTAGGTCTCACTATGTTGCACAAGTTGGCCTTAAACTGAAAGTATTACCTTCTGAAAATATTATCTTCTCAACCTCTGGAATAGTTGGGGTTACAGGCATGTCCCACCATGCCCAGGTGTGTATATATACACATATAAATTTAATTTCTGATTATGAAAAGAATAAAATTGCATACAGGTATACTAAAATGTGTTATGCATTTGAATGAAGAATATAAACATTTTTTATTCAAACTACTTTTGCCATAGAAAAGTCCAAATCTTTCTTGAAAGATTTATATTCCTTTTGGATCAAAGAATCCCAAGAGTCTTGAGGGGAAAAGTATTAGGCTCTGCGAAAGTAGTGATGAAAGGTACATAACACAAAAAGCAACTAATCTAAATAAAGAATATTCTATAGAGTCCAGAGATATAAAAATTAAAAGTGAAAAAAGTAACAGCTGAATCTCCTCTTATCACGCTGAACAATCTGAACTGAAAACTACATGTACATTATCACCCTACTTATTGTCCATTTTTCTTACTTCTTGTATTTCCTTAAGAAAAAAATTTATTCCTTGAAGGTCTATCTTTAATAAAAATATTTTGACCATTTGAAAAGGGTGTTAAAATGCCTTTCTCCCCTTAAAAGCTTAAGTGAGTGATGTCCTTTCTTGTCTGCCCCAACACAAACTACCCTTTTGCCTGGGGGCTGATTTACTTCTTTTTGGTCACCAGTTTGTCTACTTTGTTGTATATTAGTTCCTATCTTTCCAGATTATGATAATTTCATTCTCCAATTAATTATGCATATGAACACTTTGCCTTGAACTTCCCCTCATTTCTTCACTTCCTGGAGAAAATATGTACATTCTAAAAACAAAAATATCAGGTCAGACCAACTTCTGTTACTACACTTAACTTTCTTGAAAAAAAGGTACCTTGCTCCTTTCTTCTGGCCATTTTCATGATATTGATTTCCCCTCTGATGTTTGCACTTGTTTTCTTTTTTGACAACTTATTTATTGGTTTTCTAGTTTCTTATTTATGTTGATTAAAATCTGATCAATTTATATTTGAAATAATTTTTCAATAAACTGGACTAACATTATGACATTTTATTTCATTCATCTCCTTGATTATAGATTGTTGATAGTTTGAAAACAACTTTGGTGTTTGCTTTAATCTTTGGTTATTTTCAATTCCAATTTACACTGATTATCCTCCAAATAATTCAGGCTGTTTAAAAAGTTTTGTTTTAAAAGAGGGGATTTTTTTCCCTTTTTGTTTCCTTTATGTTTACATATATTTCTTCTAAAATACCATGTGTTTTTAAACCACTGTATCTGAAATTTTATATTGTAAATATGTAATTTATACAGATTATTAACATGATATTTTATAGCCTTTTTTTACTAAGTTTTCAAAATCCTTTGTTCATTTTATAATTACAGCACATCTGGGTTTTGATCAACCTGTTTCTTTTATAATAAAATGATAAAAATAACTCTTAAAGGTATTCACTAAATTTCAAAAGTGTTTCTGACTTGCATAGAAAATAGGGTGGGTAGTTAGATATGGACAGAAGTCCTTTCTCTCTTAAATCCAGTGTTTGATATTTTTTTAAGTTCTTCTTGCATTTGTTAAATCAAAAAGATTTTGAAAATAATAATTAAACATGATTTAATCACCCCCTCCACCCTTCCCTATTTACAAAGATTTCGCTTCTATTTTTTTTCTTTTCTCATAATTTTTCTAAAAGGGAAATTTCTTGAAAGCTAGAGACTTATGAAGTATAACTTCACTGTCATTTTGTGAATAAACTTCATATTCTGCAAGAGTACAATTAAACACGTTGCTTCCTCTGTACAAAGCAAAATAGGGTAGAATGATGTTACTTCCAGGAAAGTCCCTGCTCATTTTTCAGTGCTGAATGTTTCTTAAGAATTGCGAAAGAATTAGTCAACCAAAAGCAGTGACACAATAAGTGGTTTCCTCTGCTCTGCAAATATGGCCTATAATCTAGCCTACCATCTCCCTATTACCCATGCTCAGGTTTGTGGATATTTCTCTGGTCCAATGGCATGCTTGTCTTTGGTTCACACTTCATGTGATTAGTATTGTATCACATTTAAACAATTTGATTGATTTCTGTTCTTTTCATCTCAGTGTGAGTTCTTCAAGGTAAAAATAAAAAAACAAATGGTCTTATTGGTCTTGGTATCCTCGACAACTAAAACAATCCTTGGCATTTTGTAGCACTCATTGTTTGAAGTTAACCTAAATTGTAGTGTGCATCCTCATGGGATAGTTGTATTGACTTTGAAAATAAACAAGAAAACTTATCAGTATTGTTCTGTACATTTTCAAGCAGGAATTTAATTTAACATATTTCATAATTTGCCTTGAATTCACCAAATCAATTTGTAATAAAAAATACAGTACATCCATATGCAAACATAGTTGTTTTTGCTTTTGGTTAATATAAACTGTCATTTATATCACTCTTCCGAAAGATGACAAAATCATATACAGAATGAAATACATCTTCTGTCATGAAGGTTGAAAGTTTAAGTCTATTTTGCTTATTTAAATTAGAGGTAAAGATTCATATACATTCATATTTTATGATAATCCCATAATTAGGCAACTTGAAGTAAGGCGTGGCTACAATTCTACATTTCAGCAGTAAGAAACTCTCAAGACATTAACCTTAATCAAGGGGCAAGCCTGGTTCCCAGAGCTTGATTCTGACCAATGTCATGCAGAATTATGCCATCCTGCTTTTGTCAAGGAAAATTACGTGATCGTACCCAGTCTTTGCTTTTTTTCTCTTCTCCCCATATGCTTTTCAGGAAGGAAAGATCTAAGATAACTTCATATGTGAGAAATTGTTTTGTAAAACGGTTTTGAAATACTGAGTTTTCAACAAACCAAAGAATAAACAAGGTCCCTGATACTCCTTGCTGAATATCAGTATGGACAGACAGTGTTCCAAGGCTCTAAGTGTGTGCCAAGCTGCAAAACTGAGATCTATACAGTTTTATCTTCACCCACTCTGGTGAATTCTGAAATGGATAACTAGAAAAGAGTTTCCCTCACACCACCCTGAAATCCAGACAACAGCAGCCACCAGCTAGGCAGCTAACCCTGACCTGGGAACTTGGCCAACTTCAGCTGCAGATCTTTTTGAAACTACAATATATAAGAGATAAATGCGGGCAGGATTGAGTAAATAGCAAGGTGGCAAAAACTGCTGGATCTTGGTTGTGTCCCCTTCTCTCTTCTCCTTGAAAGGCATCATGGGAAGTCATTGTGAAGGCTTCTATTATCTGGCCTGCCCATGAACCTTAGTCCCTCACTGTTTCTTTCCTTTCTCCTTTCTCCTTTCTCTTCCTTTTTCTTTCCTTGTACTCTTTGTCACACTTTTTCCTTCTGTTGTTTCTCTGTTTTAGAATAACATATTGATTCACAGTTTGATTGAATGAACAGGAATACTAGAGACTCAAGCTACCAACACGTCTGTGTTCTGTGTTCAACAAATCGGCCTTTTTTTGGTTACTTTACTAGAAAACTGATCGCACAAATCTTAAATATTTCAGGGTCACTAGACCGAGAGTTACCTATAAACAAGAACCCATATTCATGAAATTCTTTCCAAGTTAACATGAAAACTTAACCAGTTTATCTGATTTATTAGAATTTTATAAGCCATGTTAGTTGATGTGATATAGTAATTAGATGATGTTTTTAGTTTGATCATCTAATTGTCAGACAAAAAGAATAGGAATATATGAAACATCTTAAGTATAAATTTCATTTGGAGAAGCAACAATGTTTAGTCAAATATGTAATCAAATGTAAGCAAAATACAGATGATACCAATATTCTATTTACAACAACCCCAAAGATTAATAGACCCAGTTAACCAATTCACTTGTCATAAAAGTACATATGCAGAACTTACAAAACCAGTGAATATTTATTTTTAATCTTAATGAAAATACCAATCGAAAACAGGTAAATTAATTTTTCCATATGCCTGCATGTCAAGGGTTGGCACACAATGATATTTTAGTACAGTGCTATTTGGGTATGTTGCAAGGTTTTTTGACTTGTTTTGTTTTCTCAAATGGTGCTGAGATTTTAAATTTAAAGAAGACTTTGTCCACTGCAATTGTTATAATTCTACAAAATAGTTTCTGGAATTTGTTTTGTCATGAAAAATATCATGTGAGGAAAGATATCATTTGAGGAAATATTGATTAAACACATGGATTCTTCACTGTATGACAGCTAATGTTCTGAGCACTTGTATTAATTCATTTAAAAGGCACTGCAATCTCAGAAGAAGGTGCCCAATACACACATTTTTGAAGAAACAGCTAAACAGAAGTTGCACACCTTTCCCACACTCATTCTGCTCAGGATTCCAACCACAATGTTTACGTGAGCCCACATTCCCAACCACCATAGTGCAGGGAAGAGTTAAAGCACCACAAAAGCAATTTTACATTCTTTATGATATTGAAGAGATTCGTTAAAAGCTGAAGGTAAGGAGATATGCACTTTGCTATAAATTTTTTTAAGAAATAAGCATCATTTTCACCTTTTGTTATATGTCTGGCATGATGACAGATTTTTCACATTTTACAATTCCATTTAACACCTACTGGGTGTTGAAATTGTTATACTAAATAAGACACAGGGGCTGAAAATGTTACTGAGTTTCTTCACAGTCAGGTAGAATTTGTTAGAAGCAAAGTCTTTTATTTTTTTTTAAAGCACAATTTCTAAAAGATAAGATCGAGAAAGAAAGGAAAGAAAGGAAAGGAAAGGAAAGGAGAAAGAAAAGAAAAGAAAAGAAAGAAAGAAAGAAAGAAAGAAAGAAAGAAAGAAAGAAAGAAAGAAAGAAAGAGAAGGAAGAAAAGGGGAGGAGAAGAGAAGAAAGGGAGGGAGAGGAGGGGAGATGAGGGGAGAGGAGAAAGTACTGGAGATTAAAAGCTCCTTTAGGAAATTTCTGAAAACTTAAATTAGATGACTGATGGAAATCCCACTGCCCTGAAATACATACCTCCTTTAGTATAATTCCCTAAAACCTAAAACTATTCAGAAACCTAACAAAAATGTGTTGATTCACAAATTGCTACGACTTTATTATAAATTAGTTTACCAAATCATAGCCTCTAAAAGTAAAAACTATGTGTATGTTCTTGAAGACAGTGAGTCCTATGCTTTCCAAAGGGTGGTACATCAAATGATTTCAGATTCATATGTAGTGCATTAAGGAGCACTGAATCACATTGTGTGAGAGATCTTCCTTCTGATTAAATCAAAGAGAAGGTCTCAGTTGTACTCTATGTCTCTAACTCTTGCCACTCTTTTTTTTTCCTAAACAAGAAATCAAGAAAGCCTTGGCTTTGAGTCTTTATCTGCCATGGTTTTTTTTCATGGTTGTTTTATAATTTTACCATTATGGTGGAGCTACTGGAGTGCCACTTTTGGTAGTAATATTGAATTCAATCTTAAATATATACAAAGAAAATGTTTCAATAAAATTAAAATAATTGAGTTTTATATGAATATGACCATTATGAAGATAGTTTAATGTAAACTCAAGTTATACTACACTGCCTTCATATAATACTTCTATTTTACAGAAGAAAAAACATAAAAATTTAAATAAATTTGTTCCGGATCAATTGTTAGGTAGAGCGTGTAAAACCTAGTTTTTCTGTCTTTCTGTTAGCTATATGAGGTAAGCACTGTGGCAGAAATGAAGCCCGACTACGTGTAATTTAAGCAGGAAAGAATAAGACACATCACCAAGGGAGTGGCATAAGACTTTAGGTGGGATAGCCCAGAACCAGCTCAGAGGGAAGATCTAGATGTTTCCCCTGACACCATCTAATAAGCAAAACTATTAGTCATGGGAGATCAGTGAAATGTCAACCTAACTTCAGTCAAGATAAAATCCTACAGCTGAGATGGTAGCTAATAAGCTTTAATGCTCCTCAGACAAAGTACACAGCATCTTAGCATTTCAACAAGACTCTAATAAGTGACAAGCATTCCAGACCAAAGAAATGAAGGCTTAAAGAAAGAGAACCTATTCCCAATATTTTCTACACCACACCTTAGTAACATGTTCAAAATCTCTCCTGGATGCAACCTAAATAAAAAATACCATAAATGAATAAAGTGCAACATGAAAATCTGGGGGGAGATTTGGGATAAAGCCGTGATTCCAGAGATGCATTCAGTTACTCCCAAATACCTCTCGAAACCTATGATTACAAGGTTGGAAATGTCACTATCTTTTCAGGGGTCAAATAGCACAGAGCAGCTGCTGGGAATCTCATGACTGTGCAAGAAAATGCAAGTCGCAGAGCATAAAAGAACTTCACAATTTCTAAACAACTACCTACAAAATGTACAAAATTCTGATCTTTCTTAGCTGGGATTTTAAAGCATTCAGGAACCAGATTTCTGTGGTGGGGACAGCAGTGCCTAGGGAAGAGAGACAGAGAAATGCAGATTCAAATCTTAGCTACACACTCTTTTTTGCTATTTGATTTTAGTCAGACTCTGCCTTTCTCTGCAAAATATTGACATCAATGACAATTTTACCGGATTGCTTTAAAAAAAAAAATGGATGAAACACTCAGAGAAGGAAACTAATATGAAGGGGGTGGCTACAACTTTCCAGACTCTATTTTCATCTTTTCTTTGTCCTTCTGTATGGTACCAGTGGTGCATTGCTTGGAAAACACAAGGTGATTAATTAAGAGTTCCTGTCCATTAATCCTGCACTAACAAGGCACCCTATTATATTGTTAGAATGCTCTAATTGTTTGCAAAATCATTATTTTAAGCCAAAATCTCTCTCCTTTTAACTTCTGTCTAATTCTGTCTTCTGGAACAACTCAAAACTATGCCACACCCTTTTCTATGAGAGTCCTTCAAGTATCTGAAGACAATTACTCTGCTTCCCTTTCCTCCTCTCCTCACCAGGGTCAACATACTCACTTCTTTCAGCTGTTACTTTTGAGACAGGGCTATTTGGAAACACACTGTCCCAATGGCCCTTTTTTGTGTGTGTGTGGGGGGGGCAGGATTGAACTCAGGACCTTGTGCTTACGAGGCAGGCGTGGTGCCACTGAGTTAAATACCTGACCCTGCCCCAACTACCTATTACAGATACATTCCCATCAGTAGATTCTACCCTTAAATCTGGGGGTTTTATGTGAACATAATAGTTCATATGCTCTCAGACAAGAACTGTTAAACATGCGCTCAGCATCTTACTGACCAATGGAGTCAACAATTCTTTCAACAGCATTTGCACTATCAGGATACATGATTTTTCACATGTGCATTTAGGGAAGCAGGAGACTATTAAATAATGATACAATTAGATATTAATCAAGAATAACATATATTTCTATTTCAAGACAAAAATTTGTAGATTTCCCCTTCTGTGAGCTACAAAGACATTATGAATTCTATGATGAAGAAGCAAAGCCCATGAATTGAGCTTATTTGCCAGCAAAGTTAAACTTTGTTAAGAGTTCTTCAGTAGCACTCTGAGAGTGCCCTGAGCTTAAATTCTGCCAGCCATGGATGTGTGACCCTGAGAAAGTCAGTTAACCTCTCTGTATCGCAGAGCTCTCATCAGCAAAATGAAATTGACCCAGGACTACACTCAGGTGAGGAGAATCTCTCAATTAACAAGACAAATTGTACATAAACACTAAGATACTAAAGCAAATGGTGCTTTATAAATCTTGAATGGAAGTGTCAAAGGTCTATAAAGTAACACTCTCCCATATACAGATACAAAATCTAAGCTATTTGAGAAATGCATTGGAGCCCATTTAGTACATGCTTTAGTTATCATCATATTCCTGTGTTCTTGACTCCCTCTCTGCTCATTCAAATCTTTCCTGCCCCAGTATGCTTACTGCTTAATCTTCTTCTCTTCCAAGCCTACTGCTTTCTGAAGGATTTAACATTTTCTCTATTGCCACATTCCTGTTTATTTGCACCACTTGCTAGCTACCTCACGCCTCTCCTTCCTTGGAGAAGATGCTGGATTTCTGTCTCCATGAGTGCCAAATATTTTCTAATAGCACGATTCATGGAGAGACACAGACCACCACAGGGAGAGAAGACAAACAAATTCTTGGCTCTTAAACTGTTACTTGTTTAAAAAAAAACATGTTTTGTTTCTTTTTCTGAGACAGTCAAGGACATGAAGGCTGCTTTTGCTAAAAAAACAAAAACAAAAACAATAATGGCTCTTCACTTTGGCCTACTGATGTTCAATAAGTAACAGAAAGCAGAAGAATCCTAAACTGGATTTTGCATCTGGCCCTTTATTACCTTAAAACATGATGTCAAGTCCTCAAGCAGTTGTGTATATAGGCACGATAATCATTTAGAGAGTGTCTGTCTAAAAGCTGGCAACGCAAGATTGATTAAGCTAACTCATCCCCTTTCTGGGGATTGAGGACATCAAGATAAGACATTTCTAGGTACATTCAAGTAATAATGGGCACCCAAAAGTCTCTGCTCATTGCCCTAAACTTGGCATCATTGTGGATTCTAGTGGTGTCCACAACATTGAGACTTCCCCAAGCAGAAACAATCCTCTCCCGAAGAGCAAATGGCCCCCTCAAGCAATAATGCTTTCTCCAGAGCCATCTTGTAAAACCAGCCAACTCTCTTTATAAACACTGGACTCATTCCTTTATCAACACACCAGTTTAATCTTTTCCCTCAGAATTGTGTCCCTTGAAGCTCCTTCAAACCAAAGCCCCTTTCCATTTTCTCTTCTTTCCTAATTGTGCTTGATGAATCAGCCTGTGGCTCTCACTGACTCATCCTGAAAAGCTTTTCTACATCACTGAATCTTGAATCTGACCAGTTAGTGTGGTGCACACCCATAATCTCAGCACCTGGGCAACAGAGGCAAGAGGATCATAAGTTTGAGTTCAGTATGGGCAACTTAGCAACCTATGAAGGTCCTATTGCCAAATAATAATTAACATAATAATAATGATAAAAGACTAAGGGAGTACAAGCTCAGTATGAAAACCTTGAGTTGATACCTCACTACCAGAAAAAATAAAGGAAGGGGAAAAGAGAGAAGGAAAGGGGTGGGGAGAGAGAGGAAGAGGGACAGAGAGGACAGGGAGAAAGGGAAGGGGGGGGAGGAAATAAAGGGGAAAAACCCGACTGAGTTAAGCTGGAGGTCCTATCTTTTAGCGAAATCTCCTTGGACCACTTTGATGACACTGAGGAGTGAAAAACCAGCAGCTACTGCTGCTACTACTAACTCACCTAAATAGAATGAGAACTGAGGACCCACCATACACTAAAGCACAGTTCACTGATACCTTTTAAATGCTTTATCTAAGAGGGAAATTCAAATGGTATTTCCCAGAGCAGAGAGACTGTTCTGCGAATTATATCACCAGAAATGTTTCTCATATTAGTTTGTGCAATAAAAATGAAGCCCCTTATCTTAACTTCAAAATGCTGTAATTACATTCACCAAACAAAAGGTTAAGCCAAGCTCTTCAGGAGACTACATCTCTTGGAAAGACAAGTAGGTTATTGTCCCCAAAAGGCTTAAGAATAACATCATTTGCAAAGCTTAACTTCTTGTTTGCTAATGTGATTAAAGAGGTTGGAATACATGCATCAGTCATCTAATCTTTGTAAATAAGAGGTATACTGACAAATGCTTTGAGACTTCCATTCCCTGACTGCCCTCCTACCTGATATTTGGCAGAAGGAACCCTGACAGTGTACCTTACTTTGGATGCAAAGTACACTTCAGGGAACAAATCTCCCTGAACAACTGATAGAAACTCTGTCACCAGATGTGTATGGCGACAACATGCTCTCTTACCTTTCTCCCTGTTACTCTCAGGACAACACATCTGCTCAAAGGATCAGATTTAAGATCTGAGTCTGGTATAGTTTGGATATGGAGTGTCGCCCAAGGTCCCCTGTGTTAGAGGCTTCATTCCCAAGATGGTTCTAGTGGAATAAGGTGGAATCTTAAGAGATGGGACCTAATGTGGAGATTTTAGGTCATAGGCTTCATGCCCCCCAAAGAGGACTGTAGGGCACCAGCCCCCTTCTCTCTCTTTTGCTCCCTGACTCATGATAAGGTGAAAGGTTTGGCTCTGAAATGTGCTCCCAATGTAATGTGCTCTTTGCCACAAGCCCAAAGCCATGGAACCAACAGATAATGAACTTCAATTTCCAAAATTGTGAGTCAAATAACTTTTTCCTCTTTATAAGCTATCTAAGGTATTTTGTTTTAGTGAGTGAAGCTGAGGCAGACAAATACTTTTATCTACTTCTTCACCCACAGCCTCACTATTGTTAGTAATGAAGTCCCTATTTAATCTTTCTTTACAATGATTACTGAATATATTCCTCATTTGTAACTACTACTTCAGGCAACTGATTCCAGATTATTATTGATCCAATTCTTTGGATACTGACACAATATCATATACACACCAATTACATTTTCTCACACACTACTTTCTTCTTGACACTGGCTTATTGTAATTTATTACTAACCTATCATGTCTTAAAGGCTTACCATAATTTGGCCCTTCTCTTTCAACCTTTATGTCCTACCATGACCCCATTTCTATTGCATCTCAACTCTTTTCTCCCTATGCCACAAAAAAAACCTCTCCTTTTTTTCCCCTTTTCTTGCCTCCACAACCATGAATTGCATATAATAATGGAGGGGATCTGTTTGTTTGTCAGCCTTCCAGAGTGCTGGGATTACAGGTGTGTTCTAAAATGCCCAAATAAAATACAAGGGATATTTCAGATAGAAATACATTTAATTTCTCCATTTCTCTATACTTTTTATCTCTTATTGTCTTTTATGCAACTAATCAAGCTTTATTTCTTCTGTGAATCTTTATTGATATCTACACTCCAAGGCACATTATTCAATCATTCATTATTTTCCTCACACTTTGTTTTGTGCTGGAAAAGGTGCTAGATTCTCAGGACACAAAGGGAGTTAAGATATTTTCCTTGTTTTCAAGAGGATGAGTCCATTATGGAAATGTCTGTAACATTTATTATCTATACCATCCTTTGGCATTTACTAAGTTTAGGCTTAGTACTATTAACTAATATAGCTCTGTGTACTTTACAAAATATTGTACAGTGAAACAGAAAAAGTTAGCAGTTAAAAAATGCCTGCTGAAAAAGTGAAAGTTTAATTCTTTTCATTGTAAAAATCTAAATATTGAAGTGGGTAAATGTGTCCTCAAAAGTTCTCTATGGTGTTTTCCTGATCTCTATGGCCCCGTGCACTGAATAATCTTGGTTCTATTCAGCACCCTCAACCTGTGTGGCTCTACCAAGGCCTATGTTCTGCCAAAATCAATTTACTTCTGAAATTTTTGGCTTTTTCGATAATAATTGCCATGCCTCATATGAATTCTTATGAATTCCTGTTCAAACTAACAGATGCAACATTGGCAAATAGTGAGCAGTATCATGGCAAAAGGTAGAAAGCTCGATTTTCCTGCCAACTCTGTGATCCTGAATAGGTCATTTATTCTCTCCGAGCTTAATATTCATCACTGTCAAAATGGGAATGATATCACTTATTCATAGGAAAGGGATTGTAATAAAGAATAAGAAAGAGATTTGGATAAAATCAGAACAGTGAATTGCACTTGTCTCAAGTGTTATCATCAGGTGTTAGTACATACTAGCATAAAAGGTGAACCAAAAGATGCCCACAAATACTGTGGTTCTTGTTACAGAAAATCTAGTTCCAGAATAATTTGATTCACTAGGGAAAACACTTAAACTCAGCTTATTTTTCAGTTCAAAGAACAACAGTTTTAACTGACATTTACCTTGCAAAATATATAAACTGATGAATCACAAGTACATCTTGTGGTCCAAAACATTACTATGTGATATGAAATAGTAGGTATAATGAGGAAACAATAGAAGAACTTGATTCTCCTTGTCTTGAAGGTGAGGTTGGGGAAGAGGACACAGGTCAGATTTGAGGAAAATGTTAATGTCGGAGGAAAAATGATAACTAATATTTTGAACAAGGTATTAGAGTGTGTGTAATTTTCCTAATGGAGGAGAATGGAAAGACATTCCATAGAAAAAGAAAACTGCATGTATGAGTATAGAGCATGTTAACTGAGGAATTCTCAGATACTCAAGACAGGCCAGAGAAGAAGATAAGTAAAGTAATAAAGGTTACATGGCTTTACTTAAGTCTCACAACTCAGGCAGCAAACTATACTACTTACACGTCCACTAGTTTTTTATGTAATTGTCTAAAATAAGATTCCCATATTTACACTATTGGTACTATATCATTTACTGAAACCAAATCATTTCATAAAACATAAAGGTGCTATGGACGCTACACAGAAACTTTCAGTTAGAAAAGTAAATAAATATAAAATAATTCCTGTGCATTTCTTTCTGACTAAAAAACTTACAAAGAATAAGAAGGATTCATTCTTATTACTATAAAATTTACTTATTTATTCATTTTTTAAATATTTGCTCAGCATCTGCTGTATCATAATCAATGAGTTATACACTAGAATTCTTCAGTGAACTATGCGTGGCTTTTGCCTGGTCCTTATTATTTAGGAAAATAGACATAAATTAAACAAACACTTAAATAATTCTTATAGTGGAAGTGCTACAAAGAAATATGGATGCTAGGGGTATATGTAAGAAGAAGAGTTCAGTAAGACATGGAAAGGATTTATAATAAAGACCTAAAATTGAACATAATTCAGTCAAGACAGAAATAATTGTGGACACCTGTGTGATGATGAAGACGAAGATATGAGAATGAATGAAAGGCAGCCAAGTTAGAGAGAGCTGAATTCAGAAAGGAAGCTGGCTACAAATGAAAAATAGACAGTGAGTTGTAGAATCATCAGTGACAGAAAATGCAGCTTATAGGCAGGACCAAAATAATATAGGAACTTGGAATGTTGTCCTGAAATCTTTACCCTAAGATGATGAACAGTGTTAAGAAGGGAAGTAATATAACTCAAGTATAAAATGCATATATGCTTGTACTTCTGGAATTTTTTCCATAAATTCTTCACAAAAGCTTTATTGATACGTCATTGATTTCTTTTATAAATGCTTCCAAATGTTTCCACAAAGTGATGTCTTTTAGAATATCAAAACAACCCTCACAAACTTTGCTAGATCCATTGTACATTTTAAGCTATTGATTGTGTCTTAAAAACAATGAAATGTTTCACTTGCAATTTTACTTCTCGGAAAACACAAAATCACTACTACTCAAAAGAGGAACTTCTACAAAGGCTTTGTAAAAGTTTATTAGCATGGTTCAGTAATTGCAGACTAGGGAGTCAAGCAAGAAAGGAAGCATTCCATTAGGTTTAGACAGAGCCAACTTTTGCTCAGAGCACACCAGATACCCAGTACCCTGCATAGAAGCTCTTATTTTTAGAAAGAAATAAAACATCAATTGTTTAAGAGGATTTACTTCAACATTCAATTATATATTCTGATTTTCAGGTGGAAACTTAATAGAAATGATTTTAAAGAGGCATATATTACTAAAATAATACCCTGATATTACCACTTTCATAATCTTTCATATTTCAATATAATATTTTATATAAATGGGTTCAGATTAGGGATCAGAAGATATAATTACAGTGTTTCTAAATGAAAGTTTTCACTTTTTATTTTTACACTCGTGATCTTTAAATTATAAACTATTTGATCAAAGAGAGACCTTTAAAATTAATTTGGCCTTACACAAAATTGTTCAAGTTTAAATCTGTTCCTCCTTTGAAAGGAAACAAAATATTTCATTTTAAGAGTCAGAGAAAAACAAAGCTAATGAAAATGTACATAGTTGTAAACTTTGAAAATGGTTTTATCTGGTTATATTCCAGCAACTGATTTTTAGTTAATAGCCTACAGCCAAAATGCTTTGTTAATCTTAAAAACTTACACAAATGCCATTTGTTCTCACTCTTTGAACTAAGGATCTTGATGTTGACAAATTAGAGGTGAAGAAGTAACCTTTATACACTCAATTTCTCAGAGTAGAGTATCAAATAATCATACAGTAAAAAGGGCTTCTTACTTGGGATTCTTCTCTGTTTAAGGTTAAGATAAGGCTATAAATTAATTATATTCACATATGATGACGAATTTAAATACCATAAACCTAGATGAATAAAGGAAATCTTTGCAACTGCTCAAAATACTAACATATTCATTTTTAATTTAAGCATATCTGTAATAAGGGTATTTTTTCTGATGAATGCACTGCATTTAGGGAATTAAAAATTTCTTAAGGGTACCTGTATTAATGAGTTTTATTAGCAATAAATAATGTTATTTTTATTTTTCAGTATTTTTTTAAATAATATTCTCTTAGAAATATTGTATGAGGGCCAATATTTTGTAGTAATTTATTTTTGCTCCCAGAAATTACTTATTAATTTGCCTTTACCCACACCTACATTTAAATGGTCAGTAATTATTTATGTACATACAAGGTGTGGTAAAAAATACAGTGAATCCTTAACTTAAAAATTATTATTGCAATAAAGGGCATATTGCCATTTAGTCCCCTCAAAATATTTGCCTTCATTTCAAGCACATTTATCCTTTCGTTCCTGCCACTTTCTCATTACAGTTTACATTCATGGCAGTTTCTGTAAAATGAACCAGATCTGGCATGATGCAACTTCTGGCTTTTTCTCAATCAAAATGACACAGAAGGTAAATGTTTTGAATTCATTCAGGACATGAAGGCAGCCAGGACAGCACCAAAGACACAAAACAGAACTTCCAGAACTGCTTCAGAAAGTGGCAACAGTGATAGTATAAGTGTGTCAGCACAGGCAGGGAATGTTTTTGAGCAGAATTAATGGTGTCATTTGCTGTCATTTAAAAAAAAGTAAACATTTGCCATATATTTCAATCACATTTTTGTATGCATTTATAAAAGTTAGTTATAAAACCCGGTCTATTTTTTATTTTTATCTTGCCTTCACACATACCCCACAATATTTGTTTTCAGTTGAACTTAAAACTTTAAAATAGGCAATATTTTATATAATTTGTTTATAATCTTTTATGAAATAGAGAAAACTCTTGAACATCTTTTGATATTTTATTCAAAAGGTTAAAAAAGTTTTAAAATGTGCTTAAATAACTGCCAAGTAAAAAAATAGACATTTTTATCTTTTAAATGTCTTCTAGGATTCCTGAAGAGCATCAGAATTTGGAGTCAATGTATATTTTCAGATTAAATAGTACTTAACCTCTGAGGAAAAAAAGGTCCTATGCCAAGTGTAAATTGCATAGCTTTTTCAAATGCAATACAAGTTCTATGATTAGATTTAGTACAAAATCAAGTTTCAATTTAAAATCTAGCTGTAAATACATACATATAAAATTGCATATGTATTATGTTCAAGGATCTTAGAAACAGCTTGCAGAAACTATCAAAGCTTTAAAAGTTCCATTTAACCTAGAATGTCTGCTTTGACCCAACTGACATGTTATAATATTATTCTCTCTAGTTCCTTTTCAGTATTCTCCATCTCATCCTAAGAAATCATCTAAATAGAGCAAATACGTTCCATCTCACCACAAATGCAGTTTTACATATAATTCAAACCGAAAGAGGAATTAAGAATTTGGAGCACCCTATCCTATTCTAATACTTGTTTACCTAAACAATATAATTTGGTGAAGTAATAGCTTCTGTGAACAAAATGATGGTGAGATCTAAGTACTTGAATGTCAATATTTGTATTCCTCTCTTGACAGCTTTCCTAATTAGTTATTCAGAAGAAAACTTTACACTACTTGTCACAGTGACCAAAAAGCAAACAATTATAAGTATTTGATGTAGAAGTCTTACTTATCTACCACTTAACACAGTTATGAATATAGGATTTTTATCTTATAAAGATTTAAAGGAAACAGATTGTACTCTCTTTTTCCGATCAGAATGTGTACATAGCTGAAATGTATATGCTGAATCAGAAAATACTGTAGTAACCTTTTTGGTAAGTGTGAGAATATAAGATATGTGGGGACAATTTTAAGATTCCATACAAGTTTCATGTCATAGTGTTTTCCTCCCCAATTTTTAATGAATGTAAAATATGACTACTTCTCTTATCCTGATTCTAATCAATTCCTTCAAAATAATCTCTCTCACACAAGTTATTCTACTAGGTATTTAATGAGCTAAAACATAGGCAAAGGTAGCTAGTATTTAAACTAATTATTCAATAAATCAGTCTTTCACCTAAAGAAGTATTTTGTAAATTATTTATATTTAAATAAAAATTATTCATTGTAGGATATCATTAAATTTGGCCACGTGACAGACATGCTAGCACAGGCATAGAGGTAAATATGTGTGAAGATGATAGAGGAAACATACACAAATATGAAAAACCCTCCCACACTGGTGGATTCAATTTCAGTCATCTGCTTTAGACTGTCAAAGGACAATGAAAAGAAGGCACTAAAGCTAAACATAGCCTAAAATATAAATAATTCAGATTTTTTTATTCAGACTGTCTGGCTGTTTGTCCTTACTGTAAATAGCTAAGGAATAGGTCAAAGTATAGTGACATGATGTAGCTCGCAATTCATTATTGCCAAGCATCATTCCTGAATTTATTGTAACAAAACCACGCTAATGAAGTTGGGGGTCTCAGGTTCCAGTAAGGCAGTCAGCATCTTTCCATCTGAGTCACATCTTTCCCTGCCTTCCTGCAAGTGTACGTCATTAGCCAAAAGAGGAATATGCATGAGAAAGAGAATAAAATCAGTACTTTACCAGCACCGGAAAGCAATATTTATTTTGTGTCCTGTGGAGTGGTTGAAAAGCAATATTCTCATATATGAAGAATTCCATACATATTTTCATAAGAGAAGATGATAGTTCCAGACCATTATAAAATACTAACTTAAACAAAAGATAAAGGCTTTGATTTACTATAAGAACAGGACATTTTCTTTAGTAGAGAAAAATTATTTACATGATTTATATACAGCTTTCATTTAAAAAAATAGAAATTTTAGATGGCAGTGATTCTTGGAAAGATAAAAACTCATAGTTATGCCAAATGTACAATAAAAGTATATTTTTCAAAGTTTGTTACACACTCATAATAACATGTTTATTGTTTGTTATCTGGAAAAAGAATTTTCATCTACTTGTTTAAAAAAACTGTACTTTTGACTTTTCATTCACTGCCTTTGGTCATTAATGAAATAGAAATCTGCTATTAAAATCTGAAAGTAATATTTTTTTCTTTAGTAGTGCAAGATAAAAATAATCATTAAAACCTAAGTCTTTGTACTACAGAATACAGAGGTCCAATGAGTTACTGTTATTGTTACTATTCAGGTCCATATCACATTATTAAATTTTTCACTTCATAATACTAATGTATATTATTTTTTCAAAACAATTTCCATACAACTAAAATATGCCACAGATTAAAAACAAGTTGCCCATTATAACAGTGGACAAGGATAGAATTAACCCTATTAACCCTCTACAGTATATACCATACTGCTTTAGCTATAGTTGATAATTAATGGTTGATTGTTTAGAGAATGAGTATAAAATGAGAAAATGCATTTAATATAAAAAAGCTGATGGGTCAGGCACCTTGTTGGCAGCACTGAGTTACTGAATGCCAGCAGTGGCAAGGAAGACCAATGTAATGACAAAGGAGAGAAAGCTCTCAAGAATTTTAATGAGGGTAAAAGGTCTAATAGTTCATTCCCATTACTTGCTACATTTTGCCTTGATTTAGAGAGTTCACAAAGTGTAAGACAATAGTGCAAAATCTGTGATTTTTATGCCTTGCTGCTTTCTATTATATACCTTAACCTTGTGATGGTGATAAAGTACATAGTAAATAAGTTTTAGAGCCTTTTTCTAGCCAACTATGTGATGTTTTGGGGGTCAAACGTTAAACACAGTAAACTAAATTTTTTTCTCCAAAAAGAAAGGCAAAAACTGGAGATTACAAGAAAGCTAGGTTAAAAGAGCATAACAATTACTAAAATAAAACCCTTTTGAGAAGGACGCATTTAAAAGTATTTCAACAAAATGTACAGTGTTCAACAAAGTTTAAGGGAAGTATCTCCAAAACATTACAGAGATTTTTCCAAAGATTATTTGTAAGTACATACTCAGTCTGATTTCAGAGGCCCACTTGTGTAGCCTTTCTGAGATCTTGGAAGGTATACTAGGTGGGGCGTTTCAGTTACAGTAAAAGGAAACAACATCATCCAGTTTAAGGTGGAAAGGGGAGGAAATTATACAGCTGTAAAGCTGCAGGAATATCTTATGGGGCCAAATGGAAGGAAAGGCTGGGCACAAGCAATCTTCAGAAGTAAAGTGAACCTGGAAATGAATAGTTACTGAGGTAGAGCAGAAAAGATAAAGATAGGTTGAAAAGAGTCAAGGAAAACTATAATTTTAAAATCGAACTTTTAAGAAAAACTGCAGCTTCAGACACAAAAGTTACTCATGCCTTTTCAAGAAACTTACTGAAAAAAATTTCCTAAGGGTCTGGAGGACACAAAAAGACCACAACTTTGGAACCACGCCTTTCACAGGAAAATTGCCCTTTCTGCTACACACTTCCATTCTCAAGGAAACAATGTACTCAGCAGACAACACACCTCTCAATTTAAAATGCATGCAAACAATTTGTATTCTAACCTAGTCCACCAGAATGGGTAAATTGGTACACAGGAGCAACAAACATCCTTGACCTTGACTTAAAGACACCTCCAACACCACATAAATACCTCCACCTAATATCATAGTATACCTCTCTCTTTAGAGCCCACACTCTATTCTCTGTGTGCGTACTTTTAAAATCTGCCTAATAAACTTCTTCATTCTTCTCACTAATGTATCTTGAAAATTCTTCTTCTATGACAGAAGTCAGAGAACATGACAACCCTTGGTGGAGTAAATTGAGGTCAACAACTCCTCTTTGGGGGGATATCCTCAAACCCCATTCAATGATAGTTCCTACATCAATAATTGGATAGACTGAGCTCTTATTCTGCTTTTTATGTCGGAGGTTTTGCTCCATTCTATTGTTTACCTCCCCCAGTCCCATCTTTCTCTGCCACTCAAACTACAAGACAAAAAAATGACAATGTTCAGGTATTCAAGTGGACAAATAGACTAACTCATACAGACAGGGAATGCCCTTAGTTACAAATCCTTATGGGGAGGGATTGCTGTTGAACCATATCCTGTATTAACCCCATGCACCTGGCCCATAATGTGGTCACAATGAAATAACATGACTATGAAGACAGGCTTACCTGCTCATTTGGAGAACATAGCACATTATAGGCTATATAATTTAAGGAAAATACCCATTCATTTATCATTCAAAAATACTTAACATATTGTATCTTAGTTATTGTTCTAAATACTGACTATACAGAAAGTAAATAAGATACAGAGGGTACATGGGTAAATTGATCTCATGTACCACAGAAGCTAGAATGGTTTATGCAAAACAATGGAAAAAAAAAACACTCCTACCTTGTTAGAGACGAAAATAAAGGTGGAAAAATCCTTTTAAAACAAAAGTAATTTCTTTAGCTGGTAAAGGCAGAAATAAATCCAGAATGAAATTTAAGATCACTAACCATGGTTCTTCTTCTCTAAACACATTATAGATTTAGGTCATTCTTAGAAGAAAGGAAATTGTGAAATCTCTTTAAAGATATAAAAAGTGGTTCATTGAATCATGGTTACATTAATATATCTGAGAGAGATGTGATACACAGAATAGTCTTATGCAGGTTTACTACTCCTTTATACAATGCAAAACTTGTAAGAAATAATAGGATAATGGAAAAATAACTAGATCTTCTTTATAAAAGTTCTACTTATGATGTGCCAATACCAGATTATGTATTTTGGAGGAAGGTTACTAATAGAATAAATGAGCCATATTGTTATTTCAAGAAATTTTATATTAAATGGACTGCTTTTAGCATATTCCAAGGTGTAATTTGAAATAATGGCTCATCCAGTAGTGTAGTATAATGAAGATTTTTGGCAAACAGTCTCTGTTTCAGGACTCATTAAGAAGGTAGTTATAATTCTGTGCTCACCAAGGAAATAAGAAAGAAGCATCTGGAGTATAGTGTCTTTGGTCTACTTCTGTATCTAACTCTTTTCAAATCCCCTTCATTATATTATCTAATTCCAAAATGTGACCTTGTCACTTAAATGCTGACATTTTATAAATATCTACAGTATAAGACTCACTATTTCTCCATTGTAATATTTTATTCCATCTTCAAACTCTCTCTTCATGTACACTACACTGCAGATTCCTTGAGGGAAAATACTTATGTGAATTATCTGCATGTATATACCCACTGTCTGAAACACTACACACTCAAGAACTAACTCTGACTTAGGGCCTTTCTTCTAAGCCTTAACTTATACTACTTCCATTAGAACGTCCTCCTCTTCCAACCTACTCCCTTCATGAGCTCCTACTCGTTTTCTCACCATTCAGTTAAAGCACCTCTTTGATGGAACCTTTCCAGAATCCTTCAGAAGTAACCACTGCTTCCCTTCTCTAGCATTCATGCCTACCAATAACTCAAGACTGTCTTTATGATTGCAGGTTCTTATTTCTGTCTTAGCAACTATAAACTTACAACTATAAATGTATACACTTAAACCTATAGCAACTTTATGATTCTGGGCTCTTATTTGTGTCTTAGCAACTATAAACATATTTATTCATCATTTAATGACCCATTTGTTTAATGACTGTTTGGATTTATGACTGAGTCGTGCTGTTTGGACTTACCACCCACTGCTGGGACTCAAGACTTACAGTGCAGAAATGTGAGCAGGAGTGTAGTCTTATGGTGACTCCTTCTACAGTACACTACTGTAACTTTTGCTGATTGTACTGTACAGTACAGTAGTCCATGTCCTGTTATACATTACAGTATTGCATGTAAAAGGTATGCAAATAAAAGTAAAGTTATCGAGTTGGAGTTTCCTATGACAATTTCTTTATTCTAAATACTGTAATGTACCTACTATATACAATTCCTCATTTAGTGGCCAATTCATTTAATGACCTAGTTGCAGGAACAGCCGTCTGTCTACTGTATATATTTGTAATATATATATTTGTATACACATGCATATACAGTAGCTATGTATTGCACATCTCTGCTATAACATTTCAATGCTGTTGAAATCAAGAACAATAGATTACTTGCTAATGTATCTTGAGCTATAATCAATTTCTGAGTGGATGAATATATATCATAATTACAAATGATTATTTTCTATGGGGAGAAATATGCATTACATCAAAAAAGTTCCCACTTAGCAAAGAAAACTATTAGAGTTATCTTTATATAGATAGAAATAGAAAATATAGATATATGAGGGGTTAATACAAATTATATGAATTTTAGAGATGTGACTTAAGAAATAGCAATCACTTCACAACTTATTTTTTGCTCCAGGTAAAAATATTATCTGTCCTTATCTTACTTACCTTATTCTTTCTAAATTATTCTAATACATTATTTTATTATTACAAATTGATTCCTAAAAATGCTGGATAGTTACTAGTATAGACAATGTTGCTCAAACATCTGTATGCTACTTTCATATTGTAGGTGTTAAATATTGATTAAAGATTGTTAAATACTGATTAAAATATAGCTTTCATTTTTCTACTCTGTTACTTCATATAATTTTAAGGATTATAAAAGGTATAAGGCATTTTAATGCCACTCAATTTAAAGACTGTCATTTACAATATTTAGGACTATTTTGCAGGTTGGTAGCTAGTTCCACGTATTGCAAACAAAGCAAAGCACACATAAAGAGGAAATCAGAGATCTTTAGACTGCACTTGATCATATTTTCTCATATTGTTATGATCTACAGACTATTTAAACTATTTCATTTCCCTTTTTCAGAATTCAGCTTTTTCCATTAGTTTTCCATTTTTCAGAATGTCATTGAGTTTCTTACGTATTTTATAGGTTTACTGTAGGTATTCTCTTTTAAAACCAGCAGCACCTGGCCAAAAAGTATTAACACACTCTCTGGGATTCAAATAACTTTTACCATCTACTTGGATAAACAAAGGTTTCACAATTAAAAATCATAATTACCAAAGAAGTTTGGCACCTATGGAACCTGAGCACTATCAATCAAGCAATAGGATAAGAAAATACCTTCATTCACCTAACTAGTCCTAATATAAGTGTCATTTTGAAATGGAAATCTTAAGTTAAATATATTACTTATATTTTCAGGTGGATCATTTTCTGGTTACTACTAATTCTAGATATGTTTTTCACACCCAGAATAGTTAAGTAGCATTTTTACTACTTTTCTAAGTTAAGAAATATTAAAATTATCATACTTTTAAAAATAATTACTCTCCCTTAAATAGTTTATTCTATTCATACTTGGAATACTTCATCCTGATTTATACAAGCCAGTGCTCCTTCAATAATATTTAAATATTATTGAATAAGCATCACATATATTCCAGGGAACCTATTGTTTAAAATGCAACTAATAAGTCTTGTATAAAAGTAAATTCCTACAGTGCAAAGCCTACATCCTAATCTCATTTTGTCACAGTCTCTTTGAAGTTCAAATTTTCCTATACCTGCTGCAGTTAAAGCAGAAATTGAACTGCTGTCATTGGCATTAATAGCCTGCTACCAGACTGAGGTTAAATGAGAGCACAAAAAAGCTTCCCAAAGGACTGACTGTCTCAGAGTAATTTCACACACACACATACCCATTCGTGTGGGTACATTTGTCTCCCTAGGTAAGTACATGTAATTTCTCATGGGTCTACATTAAATCATTCACAGGGTTTCTAAAATAGATCCCCCATTGAGTTTCAGTGTTAGTCCCCTGATGCTAATATAATATAGCCTAAAATGTCCAAAGTGATGAAAATAGGGCAAAGGAGGAGATGAACGGAAGGCACCAATCCTTATCTAACTGATCCTCTGATTCTCTTAGTACTCAGCCTGTCAGAAAAAGATGGATGGGCAAGATATCATGTAATACTCCCCAACAGTATAGTTAGCCAATCTCACAGTGATAGCAACTGCTGTACATGTGGGTGGGGCTCAGTCATCATGGCATTGCTACGCTTGTTCTTTTTCTGGGCTATTCTCCTGCATCACTTATCTCCTGCCTAGTGTCACAGAACTCAGAAGAGAGGCAGAAGAACATAACTACCAGGTTCAAGCAAGGGGTCTCCCTTTCCACACATCATGGCACCACTGTCAACCCACAGAGAAAAAAGAAAGAGAGCTTTACCCGCAGGAAGGAGAGATCCCGGTTGTGCTCTATACTGGTGATCTCCAGGTTGCCCATGACCACCTCACAGTTCTCATAGTATTTTCGTAAGGCTCGGTACTGCTGTTCCAGGTCTGAGAGAGAGCTCAGTTTATTTTCTGTTCCTGCACACACTGTAAAAACAAAAGATACACATGAAGTTATAGAACCTTTTTAAGACACACACAATGAAAGTATACTCCACAACAGTCTACCTCAATCCCCTGAATTAAAATATTTCAAAGGATCCTAAATGCCATAGGTTCTCACACTGATAAATACCTTCACTTTTATATTCCCAAATTACACATGCGAGCCACAGTAAGAGGGAATATGTTCCACATAAACACTGTAAGTTTATCTTTTAAGAAAATAAACTTAAGAATTTAACTGCTCTGAGCATATGAAGCATATAAATGCATTTGCTTTCATTTAAACATTGTTATCCTTAGGATTTGTAATCTTTTATTTTTCTAGTAGAGTAACTGGACAGATATAAATAAATCACAATCAAGAGATAACAGTAACATTTTTGTTTTTTAAAATATTTGTTGTCTTTGTAAAATAAGCTGTTCTGACTAAATTTTTGGCTTAGTTATATGTCTGTAAGACCTGAACTATTCTATCTTTTCTAAAATATGTGTTAAACAACTTAGATTGAAATATTTTTCCATATACTACAAACAAGATAACAAAATCCAACGTATTTATATCAGCTGAGTCATCACTGTGTATATTCATGAGTGTTCTGAAATATAATGGACTAATAATAAATTTTCCCCGTCTGCCATCTTTGATGGTGTAGTCTTTAATCTGCTGTGAGCATGTGAGTATACATACCTATGTGTGTTTGTATGTGTTGATATTTTTGTTTTCTAGAGCCAGAGTTTAATTATTTCTCATGTTTTTATACCTATCTGTATACAATCTTTACCATAAAATATACTGACTCTAATCTTTGATAAAATTATATTACAACTCTTAGAATGTAAAGTTAAAATAGATTGTAAATAATCTTCCTTAAGTTACATAATATACACTGAATTCAAGACAAGATACAATGGGCACATAACTTCAAAGACACTGGGAACAGAAAACATGAGCCAAAACAAACATTTTCTCTTTGCAAATTGATTATCTTTAGTATTTGAAATAGTAACAGAAAGCTAACACTGTGACTATATTTGGAAAAGGTCTTTGTAAATGTGATCAAGTTAAGATGAGGACATCAAGGTGAGCCCTAATCCAATATGATATAGATCTCCTTTTAAGCAGAGAAAGATACCATGTGCATGCAAAAACACAGAGAGGAAAGCCCTAGAACTAAAAAGGTAGAGTTGAGTGATGCTACTGCAAGCCAAGGAATGCCAAGAAGTGACAGCCACTATCAGAAATCATGAAAATCCAAGAATTCTACCAAGAATCTCTGAGAGAATGTGACCCTGCTGATAGCTTGTTTTGGGATTTCCAACTACCAGAACCATAATAAAATAGACTGCTGTTGCTTTAAGCCATCTATTGTGACACTTCATTATAGCAGCTCTATGAAAACAATACATAGTCTTTAGATGATTTTTCTCTGAAATTCTACATTTAAATAAATGCTAAAAATTACTTCCTCTCTCTCCCTCTAGGGTCCTATCAGCTTATCATTTCCTATCTACCCTTCCTGTTCTCTCTGCTGAGTGCCAAGTCCCCAGATACCATGTGAAAATTCATTTGCTGCTTTTCAGAAAGAAGTTTTGTGCACTAATAATGATGGGTGCACTGGCAAAGACCTCTACAATCTGATAGGCATTCTCCTCTTCCTGGATCTTGAGAGACTGCATAATTTTCACCTGGCATATGGCCTCTGTGGCAGTTAGCCTGGACTGTTGACTTGATTACTTTGGGATGAACCTAGGGGATGGATGGAGCAAATTTCTGAGTGTGCTGGGATGGGTCATGGAGGTGTGGCCTTAGGGTCTAGGTCTGGTCCTTGGTCCCTTCCTCTCTGTCACTGTTCCTCAGTTCTGCTTCCTGGATGACATGAACTAAGTAGCTTTCCTTCACCCATCTACCATGATGTTTCTCCCTTGGAGCTAGCTGACCATAGACTGAATCCCTTAAAATAAAGGCCAAATTAGACCTTTACTCCTTTAATACTTGTGTCAGTTATTGTGTCGAGCAAAGGGAAAGTTGAAAAATATAGTCACCCAAAATAAAGATTACACTTTTTTCTCCTCTCCTTGGAAGTACATTTGTCCAATGGACTAAGCTCTTACATGTTGTGTGACACTTTCCAGAACATTATCTAAAGCATGGTCGAAGCCTAACTTTGCCTCCTTTATGCTTTCATCCAGCCTACTGCCAGGAATAGTGATATCACAGCTGAAAATGAACCATCATGTTGGTCCATAGTAAAGAGAAATATATCCTAAAAATGGCTAAGAAATAAGCTAAAAGTAGCAGGATTTTCAAACAATTGTTGTGTTCCATTGTCCTATTATTATTAACAGCAAGACGTTAGTGATGGTGGCCCTATTTGCTAACATAACTACACATAGGACAAAGGACCAGTAAATTCTAAATAAGTTATATGCTTTACATCTTAAGTAACTTTAGGTATTCTGTCTGGTTTGGGGAGTTTGTTCAATTCATAATAAAACTAAACTGGCTCCTGCCTCGAAAGCGCAAGGTCCCAAGTTCAATTCCTGGGTCCAAAAATAAATAAATAAATAAATAAATAAAACTAAAACTTTATTTTTCATCTTCTGAACATTTTATTGGTCCTGTAGAAGTTTCTCTTATTAAAACTAATAAATAAGAATAATACATTTTATTTTGAGAACTGCAATAATATTCAACACAAGCAAGAGGACATGAAATAATTGATTTGAGTACATATTCCTTATCAGTCAAGATCTAATTCCAGGATTATTTTTTCACTATATATTAGAGGCTCTCTGGGAAAAATACTTAGCCCAGATCTTTATTTTTTTGTTCTTAGAAAAAATTTTTAAAACTTTTTATAAACATAAAATATCTGTTCAGAAAAGGCATTATTATATTGTTTTATGAGACACAGATTTTAATTATTAACATAACCATTCCTGAAAATAAATAAAAAGCACACCCTTATAATCAATAAAGTTTATGCGCCATTCTGTAAACATATCCAATGTTATACTGAAACTTTTGTACAACTTATATTGTACTAGCTTCTTTGATCTGAAAGTAAAACTCACACTTTAATATAACATACTAAAAATTTACCATGTAATCATCTAGTTAAAAGATATCCAAAATGTTTAGTGTATTCTGACCTTTGCTATAAAAGCTAAGACTCAGCTTGGCAATCACATCCATTACTGTGATTGTAATACATAGATATTATTTCATGTTTCCCATTCTGCATGCAGGAAAAAGATATATAAAGTTATCTGAGTCTGAATAGTTTTAAGTTTGTGGTAAGTTCTCATTGTTGATGTTCATTCAAAACAACATTTAAATTCATAATGGACATAGTCTGCCCTATATTTTACTAATCTATTTACAGTATATAATACAAACAAAATGCTGTCAACACTTTGAAGACAGATGCAATACATTTGTCATTATTTTGTGTCTGCTGATCTATTATAGCACGTTTGCCAAGAAATTATCATTAAATAATATTCATTTATTTGATATTAAAGTAATTAAAATCAGTATTCAGAAATAGATCCTAAATTCAAAAAATATTTCACTGTTTAATAAATGATCAGCTGTGGTTTCTATAGTCCTTATTAAAGATGAAAAATTAGAATAATTATGTTTAAAAATATTTTTCAACAAAATTGATATCCTCCCATAAATAGAAAATCTGGCTAATCAAAATACTTTATTCACCAAACATTCTAATCTTTGGAGTCTTTTCTATAGACCATTCAATTTAGGAAATATTTTTTATCTCAGTAAGTCTTCCCTTGTATTTATGTCCAATTCAAAGTATCAAGAATCGATAGTGTATTCATCATAACTTTCATCTTGAAGGACAGACTGATTTTTAAAGAATTAGTTTGAACAGATGCATAAAAATCATTTGTACTTCTCTTCATGATGCCTTCACTGAATGTCTCACAACTTCCATTTGTCAATCGATTTTACAATCAGGCAATATATACAAGACAATGCTTAAGCCATTAAGTTTCATTGATTTCACAAGGCTGTTTATCAAAACAGAATTGAAAAATCTTCTTTAATGGCCAAAACAAGTTTAACAAAATTCATCCCCTTTACCAACACTATTATAAACTCCTTAAACTCTAAGCTTACAATATTTTCATCTTCAGAAAACCTAAATTTACATGTGCTCCCTAGAGCTTCCATTCCAAATGTAACTCCAGGAATGAGGCTATATGGAAAGCCTTAATAAAATCACCAACTATTCTATTTAGTATTGATTCAGTTACAAATGTAGCTATCCTTTCAAAAGACACGGGCCCTTCACTCTTATTAAGATTTACATCCAACAGTGAGTGTACTACATTGTCCTCATCCAGTTAAAAAATTAAGATTTACAAGTTTGCAGCAATATAAAAATGCTGGTTAACACAATTATTCATTTGGTTCATTCTCAGAAGAGAAACAAATGAAGAAATGTTATCCATATTAATATTAAAAATCAATTACTGTCTCCAGGCCTGCTATGGCTATGAAACCAACACTCAACTTGCTTACAAAGGGAAAAAATAAGGTGTATGTGGGGGGGAATAACTAAATCGGATTTTTGCCTATCACTCCAATCAAAATGGCTATCAGGAAATGTAAATAAAGAAGTACATAATTATTCCTTTAACATCTACTATTCACCTAGTATCATGGAAAAATATTTATTGGTAAAATTTGCAATGTTTTTTATAAAAGGTCATGCAGTTCTATAAAGGAAAGAAAGCAGCAAGCATGTACAGAATATCAAAGCCATGTATGTTGTATGTGAATAATTCAGAAACTGCATAGAAACTATCAGCACCACCGTCACCTAAAAAAAAAACCTGATAAAATAAAATTTAATTTTTCTATGAAGCTCAACATTAATAAACACTTTCCCTTTCAGAAATGTTGACATAATAAATATGCTTAATGTTAATGCAGTTTGTTGAGCATTTAAAACCTAGACCTGTGGTAAACCTTATTTTCTTTTTTTTAAAATAATTTTATTGGTACATTTAAGGTATACAATATAATGACATTCATCACTGGAAATTTGCACCTTTATATAATCCAACTTGGTTCTTATTTTTTCCCCATTCCCCTGCCCTCCCTTCAACCCCTCCATCCTTCCCAATTTACGAAGACTTTGTTTCCATTTTTTCTTTTTCTCTAATTCCATTCCCTTCTTTCCTTTCCTCTACCCTTCCCACTTCCCCTTCCCCTTTGCCCCTTTTCTTCCTATTTCACATTATCTATTATACCTTTTAGTCCTTAGTTACATTTTCAGTTTCTCACACTAGAGAAACTATTCTGTATTTACACGTGTGTCCTATTTATTTCACTTAAGAGTATCGCCTCAATGTGCATCCATTTAGCTATAAATGTCTCTAGTTTCTCATTCTTTATGGCTGAGTAATACTCCATTTTATGTTACTGAGTCATGTGAAAGCTATGTGGAAATATCAACTTGGTCAGCACTGGGTTCAAAACACAAATGTGGTCAAACAAGGTCCCAAATGAGTTCAAACGTGCTAGTCATTTAATCCCGGCCATTGCTCTTTCCCCTGAACTGAGCCAATAGCTTCCTAACTGATATAAGGATTTCTATATAACAGGTTCCTTCTTAATTTACATAAAGGCCAGAATTATCTTTTTTTTTAACCATAAATTGTTCAAGTCACTCTCCTACTAAAAGTACTGTTTGGCTTCCAACTACATGAACTATAAAATCCAACTTCTTACCATAGCTTTTAATAATCTTTACTTATCTTGGCAAAAGTGCCCCCCTTTCAGATAAGCCTTTTGCTGATCACCTTATTAAATAGGTACCAAATTCCTACACAATGTGCTCCACCAGAAAATATAACAATGATTCCACTGAACTGATGTTAAGACCACCACTGCAAGCGCAAGGACCTGAGTTTGATTTCTGGTATCAAAAAAAAAAACAAACCAAAAAGACCACCACCCAGTCACTCGGCTCCTCATGCCTCTGAATCATAAGGCAAAGAGTTAAAAGCTAGCTAGAGTAACTGGTCCTGACTAGCAAGGGAAAACTGGTCTACTACTCCACAGTGTAGATAAGGAATGTGGAAGACAACAGCGTTTGTTAGCACAGTCACCAGCCCTGTAATATAGAAATGGATGGAAAACTACAACCCAGTCCAGGACTACTAATGGTTCAGTTCAGGAATAAAGATTTGGGCCACCCCACCACACAAGGACCCATGACCAGCTGAGGTTCTTACAGGACACAAAAGGAATATAGAATGAGTAGTAGAAGAAGTAGAGATATAAACTATATCATTTTGTGACCAGTTACAGAAACACTTAGCCTGAAGAACTTCTACTCAAGTCTTTGTTCAAATGTTAGACCACTACTGAAATGCCTTAACAACTTTATCTAAAATAGGTATCAAGTTCCGAAAGTACTCTGTCTTCTTTCCCTTGTTTGTTGTGTTGCTATCTGAAATTATCTTATTTATTTGCTCATTTGCTTTATTATATGCTTGCACTTTTAATGCAAACTCCACAGGCATACAGCAGAATTTCAGTCAATATTCCTGGAATAAATGAACTTCAGAGTTATTAAGAATCAGAATTGAGTCAAGGTAAATATGTTGCTTTCTCTACTTTTTAAGAGCTGAATGAACCTGAATAAATTATTTCATCACTTTGAGTGATGTATGTACTATGTACATACAGACTATGTACCTAAGATGTAGAGTTTTGTACTGAATGGTCACCCATTAATAAGCTGATTAGCTATTATGTGCTCAGCACTTCTAAGATATTTGTTTTTCAATTTATGAGCATCCTCTAACATTCACAGAAATACTTCCCTTGTCTCAGCATATGTTTTTATAATGTTATATATTCAGGAGTCCCACTTATTTAGGGTTTTTTTTATTTTAGAAGAAAAAGTTGAAATTTGGCATGTACTTTTTTCTATTTTTTGAATATATTAGAGTGAATTATTAATGATTATAAATATTGAACCACCCTTGTATTGCTGAATGAAGCACATTTAATAATCCATTAATATACTGTACTTCTAGATTTATTAATTAATTAGCACTGGTAGCTTTAATAGTACAAAGTACTTATCAATGCTTTTAAATATTTTAATCAAATGTCACTACACTCTAAATAATAACTGAAATGAGTTCATATTTCAGAAGTTTTATATTCCCAATGATTAAGTATTAAGAAAATTAAAATATTGGTACCAAAATAGGAAATATGTTTAATGATTTATATTATATAAAATTACATAAAGTTTTTCAATGGAAAAATTGCTATCATTTTTAAAAATGTGACCTTATTCTCTGTATGTTTATCCTTCTAGCATCCTTTTCCTGAATCCCAAAGTGATAAAGCATGAAAACTTGTGAAACTAACTAAAATGCTTCCTCACCAATCCTTGAGTCGAAAGAAAAGGACATTTGATATTACAGACCTTACTAATAAAGCTGTATCCAAGGGAGACATTTTATGGATGGATAGTTGAAAGGCAACTCCACAGAATATTTTATACTGCCAAGAGCTGATCTTCCTAAAATTTAATTATCCCTTACTTTTTCTTCTTTTGTTTACTCACAGTAGTCTCTAAATACACTAAAACATACTTAAACTGCTAAACTATATTACAAAGGGATTGACTTTATAATGAGAAACTGTAACAAAAAGATAGGAGTCAAAAATTTTATGTGATTATCTTCTACCACTGAGTATGTTTCTTGAATGTTCTACTCTAATTTGGTCATCTCAATATAAAAGATTATCTTTGTAGTGTGTCTAATTTTTTCCATTTTATATTTTAAATATTAGCTCAGTAAACCTAAAATAATTTAAATGATTTTCAGTATACAGAATATCAACAGATGACTTATATCTGCTTATATTTAACTTTTATTCCTGCTTATGAATTTTCTGTCATTAAACATTGTCTCAATGTATATCTCATTAAATTCCTACACTGAAAGTAAAAGAACATAATTGTAAGAATTTAATGACTATAAATTACATTTTTATTATCTATAGTTGGATGAAATAATAGTCCCCTTATCACCATCTTGTTAAAATTCTCTGACTTTTTTATTCTCTGACCCACTCACACACACACAAATTCTTTTTCATTTTCTTCATAATATTTTGTTTTCTGTGTAAAGGCTAGGTCCTTATCTTTAATGTACGTACTGGACTTGACAAGCAATTAAAGCAAACAATTTCCACTCATCAAGACTTGCCAAATTACTCATCTGCCATCTGCCCCATCATCTGGCTCTCCTTGAGGTCTTGCTGTGAATCTGGATGCACTTCCTCAGATTAAGAGGAACAATACAAACCTCCAAGCGGGTGAAATGCCAGTGGGAGCTAAGAATGTAAACATTAGCAAACATCTTTCTTACCCAGATTATCATGCTTTCAACCATTCCCTTGTGTGTAATAAAACTGGGCCTGATTGTGATGCCATTGCACTGCGAGACCTTTGACATTCATTGTAATTAAAGTGCCAGTGTGGGGAAGATTTTCTCCTATTAGAAATATTTAAAAGAAGAAAATATAAACTTGATATTTCTAATATGATGCTAATATGATGCCATGCTCCCATGGCAAGACTGATTTCTTAAGCATTAATAAATCTTAAGAAATGGTCTATGGTCTGTCTCACACTGGTTTCAGAGAGAGAGTTCCTTTTTCATTTTATTTTTAAGTTTATTTTTTATCAGTACATACCAGTAAATATTTACTTGACTGATAACATGAAATGCCAGGTTTTGGGGCAATCATGCTGTAACAGTAATGGAGAAATCTGTGAAAAGCAAGAGAGAAATGTGTACTTCTGTCACCCCCAGGGTTCTCTTCCTTTGATGCATTTTTTAAGCCTCAAAGACTGTGAAAGCACAACTTTAGGGGGCCCTTCTTCTGGATGCAATAAACTCCAGGCCAGGGTACCTGCCCAGCCACCAGAATGTTGACTGAATTTTATACCCATCGGTGTCTTGATCTATGTGTCTGTAGTCATGAACCTAACAAAATAGCAAACAGAGGCCTCTCCCCCCATTTTGGGTCATCCATCCAAACTTGCTCATTCAGCAGTAAAGCTGTAAGTAAGTAACATGTTTTCAAATTCAAAAACTCTCTTACAGTCTGCCTTGAGGTGAGAAAAAAGAGGTGTAGAAGACTTCTATTTTGACTAAAGACCCTTTAGTGTGATTTTAGGTAATCCTCATCTAAAGCCTAAACTGAGATTTCCTTTTAACAAAGTAGTTTGAGATGTTTTAGGAGCCAATTCTTAGTCACATTACTCTCACCTATTCAAAATTAATATAGATTACATTAGAAAATATAGAATATCGTGACTTATTTTAAATTGTTGTCTCATAACCTGTTTTTTTAGAAATGAGATTTTATAATCTCCAGTATGTTGATCCCTCTAAAATGGATTTAAATGAGTGGTAGATGCTTATTTTTACAACATAGTCATACTTTGAAGGATAAGCATAACCAGTTTCAAAGTACTAATTGTGACTGGGTGTTTGATTAGGAGATGCCACCACTAAAGCACTATCCCACTCATTCACTTGTTCTGAGATGCATTTATTTAACAAATGTTAATTGGACAGCCATGATCTATTCCTTTCACTAAGTGTTAAAGGAATGATAAGATCTATGTCTCGAATTTATGTTATTTTGCATTACAAAAGAAATCCCCTGTAAAATTTTTAGAAATGATTTAGTTAAGTTCTATTAAAGACAAATAATTTTTCTGACTTTGATACACTTGCTCTAGCAAAGATTTAAAATCAAAGTCGAAATTCATTGTATCCACAATAAAACACAGAGAAGAGTGTCTCCTCACACAAAATAAATATCAATTTATTCTAAAAAAGGCAGATATCTCTTGTAAGAAGCACTTTTCCAGCAGGTGTTTCTCTGTAACAGTGGCAAATGCTGCTACCAATCTATTCAGAAGCATATGAGAACTACTATGACACTTTACACTTATACTCAGGTTCATACATAGCTCTGGTGAAATATTTTCTTGTGAAAACAGGTAAGGAAAATTATAAATATAGCGTAGATGGATTTTTCAGACTATTCAATTTAAAGCTGATTTTTTAATCAACAAACCATTCTGAATAACTTAACTATGTGATTAAACTTGTTGTGGGTTTTGTTTTCTTTTTAGATTTTTCCTTTCATATTCTTTAATTCAAAGATATGATGTTATACATTTGGAATATTCTTATTAATTAACATGTTTGCACTAAATAATGATTACATGCTTTGTGTGGAATTGGTATTTCATAGACAAAATTATGTGATACTGTTTGCAACTTAGCAGTAATTTATCTATTCTAATTTCATTTTTTGCTATATGACTTTTTAAATATTGAATTATATTACTATTAGAAGTACAGCAATTCTAAGTGCTTTCTATGTACATGGCCATTTAATCCTGATAGCAACCATATTAAGCACAATTATAATTATCTCTTTTCCAGATAAGGAGACTGAGACTCAAAAAGTTAAATAATATAACTACAGAATAAAATCAACTAGTGGAAGAATTGGGAGTCAAATCATTTCTGATTTTAAAATGTATCATTACTTAACTGAATTATTTGGGTTCAACAGTAATACATTTTATTCAAGTAAAAATACCCATGAACTAGATGAACTATTTATATGTTAAGAACAGCTTACCTTAAATCAATTTAGAACTACAGACTTATTCTGTTACTACTCATGCATTTCCTAGAAGTCTGTGGCAGTTGCTACAGGTGATAGCCATTAGATTTTAAAACATAACAAAAGAGTTTTAAAGTAGTCCAATCTCAGCAAGTACAATCCAATTTTGTAAGTGAAGAAAGTTGTCTCCATGATACCCTTTCCTTTGTGATTGACTCATTCTCTTCTCATTTTTTATTCTACACTGGAAAAAGAAAATAGGTGCAAAAATAGACAAGTTCCTAAAAATAATACTTTTTAGTTACAAATGGGCTTCATTCAGTGAGTTCATGTAGAAAAGCTGTTCCAACACTCTAAGATCATTTTTTTCCTCATTAGAAAGATTTTTCTAAAAAGGTTTATCCATTCCTACCTTCCAATTTCCTTGAATCTCTAGTCTCAATAAATGGCAACCTCTCCCTCCTCACCTCCTATTCCACCATTAAGTGGGTAAAAACATAAGCAGCCAACTCTTCCCCTTTTTTCTTTAACCAATAATCTAAGCCACACACAAATCCTCTAGGCGCCACTTGACCTTCTATCAGCACCACCTGTTGACTATCCCCACTTCCTACTTTAAGTCTCTGTAGTTTTCATGTGAATACTGCAGTAGGTTTTCTTATGATATTCCTGCATTTTTCGTGTCTCCCTAGCGTCCATTTCAAACCAGATATAAAATTATTTTATATCACTGAACCTTTAAATCAGATAATGTATCTCCTTTGTTTAAATATCCCCAATGGTTTCTCATATCAATCAGAATAAAATTTTAAAAAGTACTTATCTAAATCCAAAAGGCCCTGATGCCATTTGAACCTCTGTTACTTTTCTGACATCTTCTCCTGTGATGTTTCACTTATACGCTAAGATCTTGCCATAGAGCCATCTTTCTTATTTCTGAATGTTGCTATAAAAGTTTCGAAAAGCTAATTACTGATGTGTGGATTTATCTGGTGGACCAGTAACAGATCAACATTGGTCTGTGTATGGCACTTTGAGTGGCACTGTTCCAAAACATTACACTTAATATTACATTTTGCCATCAGCCATATTTTATAATTATTTAGAATGTAAGCTTTATGAGTGCAAAGATTTTTTTTGTTCACTGCTATATATATATATATATATATATAGCATTTGAACATTTGCAAGTAGAGTACTTTACCGATGGCATGTTCAATTTATAATGAATGGATGGAAGGCTAGCTACTAAAATGCTGGAAATAGGGCTGGGGATTTAGCTCAGTGGTTTCGCCACCTGCCTCGCAAGTGCAAGGTCCCAAGTTTGGTCCCCGGTACCAAAAAATAAAAATAAGAAAATTTTAAAAAATTGCTGGAATTCTAGAATTCCTAGTTCAGGTTTAAGTCAAATGCTATTTTAGATATTTATAATAACAAAATCACAAAGATTCTTAGAGATCATTAACTCCACTTTATACAAATAGATGAGAAAATAGTGTCCAAGATAAGTGAAAGTACTCCACAAAGGTCAAACATCTAATCAGCGAAAGAAATGAAAATGTCCAGTTCTGCATGGCACTGGGCCTTGTATTCCACTAACAAGTTTCATGAAACTTTCCAGTTTTATGGAAAGGACTCCTAAGCATAATGCTCTGCTGCCAGCAGGAAAACCTATTATAAAACTTGGCATGCATGCTTAGGGACATGTGGCTAAATAGCACTAATCACTTGTGTAATTAGAAAATAGATCCTTAATAATATTTTAATTTTTAAAGTCCTGGTTAAATGAAGTTAAGTGTAGCTTGTTAAAAGATATCTTTCTTTTAAAAGTTTGTTTAATAAAGCAATGCAGCATATAAAAGAAAAAAGTTAAGTGATATTACAGGATAAATACAATCCTTAAAATTTTTAAATCAAATCCCATATTTCAAATCATATTTTAATCCACTTGTCTTTTAAAGGAATTTCATGAAGGACACTTTCTAAACAAGCAGGAAATAATCAACTTGCAATTTAACTGTTTTGTAAATTTAGTTTCCAAAATCATGTTTGCTTAAATATATTAACCCCTGCACCTTACAGTTGTTGACAATTTAATACCAATGGATTAGAATTTTAAATTATCAAAGCTCTCATTATAGAGTATTGGTCACCTTTCCCATTGCCAGGGTACAATGCCACAAATTCACAATTTAAAGGAGGAGAGGCTTGATTTGACTCATGGTTCAGGGGATTCAGTTCATGACTGACTCTTCCCAAGGCAAAACCATCATGACAAAGCATGGCAGATGGCAGATGGCAGATGGGGACAGGGAAATAGAAAAAGAGAACAGCACCAGAGAGGAAGGACCAGGGATCATATATGGTGCCCATGACCATATATGGCCTCCATGACCCACTAAGACACATCCAGAAGTGTGCTTTACTAATACCTACGTAGCTCGTAAGCCAATCAACTTGACACAAACTTAGCTACCACACATAGTTAAAAAACACTTATAAAGTCTTGTACAATTTATAAAACAGTTCTATTCTTTTTTTCTTTGACTTTAAATAAGCTAAGAGATGGTGTCCATAGCCAAAATTATAAGATTAACTGCCAGGAATTCAAAGTTTGGGTACTCTTGAAAAGAGGACTTTCAGAGAGATGTTTTGAAATTTTTCATGAATTATCAATGAAGTGATAAAATTTTACATATAAACTAGATACCATGATCTTGTACTATTCATGAGTCATGGGAAAGGGATTGAAGGAATGGGTTAAATAAAAAAAGATTGATTAAATACATATTTGTATAGCCATGGGAGAAAAAGGAATGAAATATAAAATCTTTAACTGACTCAAGGCTATTTCTGTTTGCACTTTGTTCAAATATAAGTCAATTGGATATAAGAAAGCTAGTGAGAAATGTATCAGGGATAGAAAATGGATTTGATACCATTGCATCTTAGGTAGCTTTACGGAGAACGATCAGATGATTCTGTTTGATGCATGCTAATAATTTTTTCAATGCTTTTATTTTATTTTGAGCATGAACTCTCAAATGTTATGTTTCATTCCTATTTTTATACATATGGCTCTATTCTTTGAAAATTTGTGTTAAATACTACTAATTCTTCATTACCAATTGAATCAAATCCTGTTGCTTAATGTTCAAGATTTACCATGAACTGAATTTCTGCTATAAAATCCATTAAGCATTAACTCAAAGTGTATTTTTCAAAAAAATACAAAATTATTAAAATATTGTTAAATTGCCAACCATCAGTCAACTTACTCACAAATGTTCTTATTTTTTTAAATTCATTACAATGGCCTCATTCTGAAGTTATTTGACAAAATCCCTACAATTACCTCCAACACTTGCCTGAAGAACTTTACTTCTTTCAGAAAAGGTCTGCATTATTTTCTCAATATATATTTTCATAGAATTCCTATACAAATAATTATTCTGATTTCAGTTGCATTGTCATTTTATTCTTATTTTAGGAACTAGACATAAAAGCTTAAAATTCTCTTTTTTATCATTTCTAGTCGGGAGGCCAGATAAGTGCTATAACATTTTGTGGGTTTCAATTAATACTGACTTACTGTAACTCAGGCAGACCAATAATAAAATTAGAGACAAAATAATATGAAGTTATTGCTGATCTAATATATCTAAAATTCAGGATATTCTTACACTCATAAAACAGTTTTTTTAGAATAATAAAGGAAAGCTTTACATGTAACGGAATGTGTACTCTTCAGACTTCTGTTAATTTAAGGAATGTAGCTTCTCATAAGCACATTCTAAAACTGTCGAGTGTTTCTAAATAAAATATGAAGACATACATGTTTTCACTGTCTATGTATATTTAAGTTTAAAAATTGTAGTTAGAGGAAAACAAAACATTTGGAACGAAAGAAATTATAGAATGTTTTAAGAAGTTCTCAAGCCACAGTCCTTTGACTCATAAAGCTTGAATGGTAATTCTATTTCCCAGACATCACTAGAATGATGGTGGCATAACTAATGTTCACTCAACTACACTCAGAGCCTCCTTTTGCTTCATGACTACACCATCATAGTCCTCTATGAATAGCATTTTGGTACCATTCATTATGAATTTCAGTGTTGTCTAGTATAAAATTAGCCCTCCTCCAGTATCAAAAGCATTTCACATGCCATCCTAGAATTACTGTAGAAAACAAAAGGAGGGAAGAATTATATCTAAAAATGCCACAATCCTTTTCTATGCATTGCTATACTACCTTCCCTTAATCAAACAACTAAAAAAAAAATGCAATAGAAAAGTTAGCTTTAGAGTTATCCAGCCCACTCTACAACTTGCGAATACACCTTACCCTTGAAATTCAACAGCCAAGTGTAAGGCTTGGCACTTCCCTGACAATGCTGAGCCAAGCCACCAGCAAATAACAAGGACAAGCCATGGGAGCTTCTTTAGGAGTACTTTCTCATTCTTATCTCATTTCTTCATTTTATAAATCTTTTTCAGAACTCTATGGCTTCTGAGTATATCCATTCTTCACACTCATCTTTCAAAACTGCTCCCCTTGTCATAACTACTCTGGAAAATCCTGGGTGATTTGACCCTGCTCAGCCTTACAACCAAGGAACTTGTTCCCAATCTACACTCCATGTTCCCTCAAAGACTCAAGGGATGCGGAGCCCACCTAGGCTTCTTGGAGCGTCGCCACTAGGGGGCCTGATCACACTTCCCTTTCGCATAACGGAGTTAGAAACCCTCTGTTTCATTCAGTTTTATATTACCCAGGCATTATGACAATATTGCTTGACTTCTGTGGCCGATATCTCCAACTTTCAGCCCCAGAATTTAGCTGAGGTAAGAAATTGCTTGTTCAATGCGCCAGTTATTTTTTTTTAGACTGGGCTACTAAATAACTTTAATGTACATATCTATTATCTAGAATGGCCACTGCCTGAAAATTGCCTGGCTGGTTTTATTTTAGTCTCTGCCTTCTGCCAATGTCACCCTGTCCTTAAACCCAACATTAATTAAATAGGCAAATACAGAAGTACTAAACATTGTTGACAATAGAACTCTGGAAGCATTTGGTGCTGAGTAGAAAAACAATTCTTAGCTAAGTAAGTATACTTCATTTGAAATTCTGTACTATTCCTTCTCTTTCTTCTTTGAAACGTCAGCACTTGAGGGCCAAGTGTCGCCTGGGGACTTTAACTTGCATAAAACATAGTATTGCCTCCAAAGCGGTGAAATTCCATAGCAACGCCAGCAACATTTAAACTCCTCTGGAGCTCCTACATTATTTATCTCTGAACAGCTAGGGGGCTTTTTGCAGAGAGGCCCCTAACTACTGCAAGCATTTACTCCATTTAATGTTTTTTAATTAACAGTGGACAAACACCAATTCAGTGTGTGCAGTGAAGTCTGCACATCCCCGGATTTGTTTTCTCAATAGATTCTGAAAGTGCAGGAGTAGAATGGTGCCAGTCTTTTCTTCCCCTCTCCAGTTATCCCTCAAAGCCTGAGGATCTGTCCAAGCAAGAAGACATTGGTTCAAATAGGTCAAAGCTGACATTGGGTCAAGGTAGATGAAAGAGACATCTGGGAACAAAGTTAGTTGGTACAGAAGATCCCAGTTGTTATTGCTGCTGATAAACTTTCAAAACAAGAATTGCAATGTAATTGTGAAATAATTGGATTTCCCATGATATAATACATGGAGACTTAACCATGAGTAATTTAAGGGTTAAGGAAGGTGATCTCTATGGTCACTGCCAGCTCTGTAACTTTATGTTCAAAATCACCTAAAGAGGCCCTAAGTAGTGCACAGTAAAGGGACATCAACTGAGGATTATTATGCCCTAAAACACACATGATAAAACTCAAAGATTGAAACTCAGAGATAAAAATGAAGTACCCAGGAACCACTCTCTGCTATAGTACATAATTCTAAAAATCTCTTTATAAACATCCAAGAAAGAAAGAAAAAGAAGCAGACTCTCAAGGAGAATTAAACAAATGAAGGGCTAAACACTGAAAATATCCTCCAGGATGGAAGATATTCCAGAATAAAATCAAATCTACTAAAAATAAAATTCTGTTATTAAAAAGTTTTGTTTTGTTGTTGCCTTCTGTCTGAAGCTCATTGGTAAGCCTGAATGGCAGCACTAGCTTTCAAACCTGTGAAATAAAGGTTTTTCATATTTGCACTTGTAAACAAGTGAAAACCTTAATCTTCTTAAGTCTATTGTCTGTCTGTCTCTCTCAAGCATAATTTATCTTTTTCTTCCTTTCTTTTCACCTTTAAGATATCCCAAATGATCACTGCATCATCAGAGAAGTTATGGCATATACCCTACTTAACTGAATTAATTTTTTATGCAGATTATGTTTCAGAATTTTCACTCATTAGTGAACAATATGGACTAATGGATTTGGTTTCTGTTTTATATGTATGCATCACAAAGGGGCAGTACAATTCCTAAGGAGCAATCCTTGGACTTGGGGTTAGAAAAAAGTTAAAATGGCATAGTAGTACCAATCTCTGCCATAGCCATAGGCTTATACAACATTGTTCTATTTTTTTTTTTTACAATGAAAATAAACTAAAAACTAGATGTTCAGGAAATTTTATCTATAAAAAGGAACGTGCATGCTTTCATGTAGGACAGACACATCTAACACAATACAGAAGAAAGAGGAGCAGTTATTAGGTGTGTTTCATGGCATATTATTTTATTGAGGTACAAGAATAAAGAAGTTATTATTATTATTTTTGGAATTGCCTCACAGTTTGAAGTTAAAGGTGACAAAAAAGCAGATCAAATGTCATAAGTGTCCCTTAATATTAGGGGAGGGAAACATACAAAATAAAATGCATTAGGCACTTTACAAAGAACTAAGGATGAAGCAGATGGGTGGATGGAAAGCCGGAGTAAATCACAGTTTGAGGAGGGTAATTAAATGATGAGATTTTATCTTAAAATTCAATTTTATAACTTCACATAAGTGAAACATGGAAAGCATATTTTATTATGAACTTATCTTTTCATGCTGTACGTGTTTATAAAATGTACAACTGCTTCCTGGAGTTTCATCTTTAAAAGTTCATATATAGTGACATAGCATCATGCTCATTATATGAATTCTTTTAAAAATATTTATTGAATTTTATGGATCCATAAAATGAAATGGGTCATAAAATGTTAAAAGGTGTTGTAAATTTTACATGAAAATAAACAACTTATAAAATTCAATAGTATTGTAATAAAGTCTACACTATCACCAAAGCGAAGAAAATACTTTGCTAACTTACAAGGAGATAGAAATACAAACAGCAGTTTAGCACATGCAATTGAAAATGTCTCAAACGTGCCCTTATCCTCAATGTGCACAGTCCAAGATATTCTTATTCTTAAAAAATCAAACACATGCATACACACATACATGTACATGCCCACACAAATTCTTCCATTATCTCTCCTTCTCCATTAAAAAAAAAGTCCTCCTTTTATCCCTAAATTTAAATTTATTCATTCCTTTTCATTCAAGTTTTTGGTTTTTTTAGGACAGTGTTCTTCTGTCCTTAAGATTTCACTATTTTACACAAGAAACATACAAGGCAGCAACAAGTATTTGTTCATGTACAAAATACCCAATTTCTCCCAGAATCTGAATGGGAAATAAAATTTATAAGTCTGGTCTATTAGTTTCCGAGGACTGCCATAATAATGAACCAAAAACTGAATGTTAGAACCAAGGAAATGAATTCTTTCACAGTTCTAGAGGCGAGAGATGTTCAAGATTAAGGGATTGGCAGGGCCATGCTTCCTTCAAAGGCTGTGGGCAGGACCTTGCCTTGCTTGTTCGAGCTCTAATAGCTCCAGGCACTCCTTGGCTCAGGCAAGCAAGGCTTTCATTCTACCTCTATCTTCACGCCATGTTCTCCTTGGGTTTCTGCCTTCACATGACTGCTCTCTTACAAAGATCACTCTTATTAGATTAGGAGTCCTCTAGTGAGACTTCACCTTTAATTACACTTACAATCTATTTCCAAATAAAGTCACATTCTGAAGAACAGAGGGTTAATACTTCAACACACTGTTTTAGGATCACAAAATTTAGCCAGTAACAAACAAGATTATCCTCCTCCTCTTCTGTACTTTCATTTTCCCCCTCAATCCTTTTACTTTTATTCCTTCTCCTAAAAGCAGAATATTTTGAGATCAGTCTGTAGATGGAAAGCCAATGTACTGAGAAACACAGATTCCCTTCTTGCCTCCCACCTCCTGGGATCATCTATTATTTTTCCAGATTCATTCTGTCTGTGCATAGATCAGCTGTGGTAAAAATCAAACAAATTACCATCATTTACAAGAACTGCTTACATTCATGCCTAATTATCATGCAGTAGAATAACAATTATGCATATCATTAAATTCATGTGAGATAATCTTCAGTGTAAGTTTTATTTGATTATGGCTCTAATCTCTGTTCATGCATGCTTGGTCTTCATAGCGGGTTGCTGGGGAAGAATGATGTCTCTGCTACTTAAAAAATAATAGTAGCAGTATTGATCATAACTAATCTTCTCCCATAGAAATATTGGTTCCATGACTTTTATCCACCTTGAGAAAGGTTACTGCAATCAAGTCTGCATTAAATACAATCAATATTTTATTTCTTAAATATGAACAAAAATGGAATATTTTATTCAACTTTTTAAATTTTCTAATTTGCACCTATTCTCCTGACCAAGAAGATAAAGGGGAGAAGAATATAAATCACATAACATGATGGTTTAACCAAAAAATTGCTATTACATTTGGTAAGAATATTAACAGCTTCACAAGTCCCAAGACCCACTTGATCATTTCATTCAGATATATATAAATGGGGATTCTATTTTGCAAAAATGTTTTACAAAATATCTATCAAAATGACTTTTACTTAAGAGATCTTATAGTTGTATATTTTTTGAAACTTCAATGACATTAAGAATTCGAAATTTTTGTGAGACACAGTTACAAGAGCCATGGCTCTAGAATCAAGAGTCCTTAGAATCAAATTTGGCCCTAGCATCCTCTACTTTTATAATTGTGAGCTAATTTGTTAACTTTGACTCAATTTATTTCACAACAGGAAGTCAATAGTGGGGCCTTCTACAATTACTGTCATGATTTAATGAAACAATCCACATAAAATATTTAGAAATACATAGTGCCTAGCACATCCCAGGGCTCAAGTAAATGGTATCTGTCACAAATGAGATTTGTATAATTGTCCTTTTTGCTCATTTGCTTTTCTCTTTGTTCCTAGACTTTCCTTTGATACTTCTTTGCAAGTGACTCTTCCTTTGCCTGATATTTAAGTATTTGCCTGTGGAACTTAAACCTTCCTCTCTTATCTCATATTCTCTCCTTGGGCAAGCCCACACGCATCATTGATCTTTCATGGATAAGGTCCATATTTTTATGCACAGCCCGCATCATTCTGCCTAAACTTTTAGTCCCCACTTCCTCCTACTTACTGCACACCTCTGTTAAGAGATCCAAAGGTCCTTTAAACCCCAACAAGTTCTAAATTAAGTTCTCATTCTCAGCATGGTGTTTAGTCATTTGGGGAGTGAATACCAACTGCACTTACTGTAGTTATTCCAGCCAGGAGGTTGAGCTCTTTTTCAACCTTCTTGGCAATCTCTCCTTCCATATCAAATCCATCAAGTCACTGTGATTCCTTATCCAAAATAGATTTTCTATCTTCATTTCTCTGCAACCCTGTTTCCACTACCCTAGTCTGTATTTCTATAATCCTTCTATTAGCTTGCTATAATAGTCATATGAACAAGATCCATTCCAACCATTTCAAATACTGCTATATTATTTTCTTTAAAATATAGACATATATACACATATATATATGATCATGTAATGCCTGAAACATAACTTCTGTCAATAGTTTCCCTCAGTTTCCATGGTGAAAAACAAGGGCAAGCACTATCACCTCTCCATCTCTCTAGCCTTTCTGCTCAGTGGTCCCCATTCCCAGCCCACCCTTCCCGGTTAGCACTCTTCAGTCCTGACACACTGACTCCCTTCCCAAAGTCTCTCACAAACGCTTCACAAACTCTTCTCACTGCAGGGGCACAGGAATGTCTACCCTTTTTTCAGCAAGCTATCCTCTTGCTGATCTTCAGGTCTTGGCTGATGGTCAAAATATTCAAAACCAAAATCTATCTCTACCATCTTTGAGTTTCACTGAGTACACTGAATGCCATAGTATCATTAGTTGTTCTGAGAATATTTTCAAGATGATAGTGTACATAGTAAAGACAATGGAAAAATTATCCTTCATCATTCAAATCATATGTATACACTCATATGATCGTATGTTTTTTCATATAACAAAGGACATGAACCATAGGTGGGTAGGATAAGAGGGAAAAATTGGAAAAAAATACAATGCACATAGCTAATAATATTAGAACAAGCTATTAGGGAGAGGAGTCAGGAATATCCTTGCTTTGTCTCTCTGTCTCTCTCTGTCTCTCTGTCTGTCTCTCTCTCTATACACACACACACACACACATTTTTTTTCAACATCAGTCATCTGGCAAGTTAAGAATTTATGGAAACAAGTACCAAGTGTGAAGAAAAGCACATATTTATTTGAAAGATGTGATACAAGATGACATGTTTCAACACATTCCACCACTTTGTGAAAATAAATCAAGTATAAGATGATGAATGATTTTAGTTTCTATCACATTAAGAACTAAAGAAAATAGCTGTGCAATACATGAATATTTATTGGAACATTCCTAACGATTGAGGTTCCATCTAACAACAGAGAGGTTCTTAATTGTTATTCCTCCCCCAAACCAAAGGACTTCTCAATTATTTTTCTCCATCCCTAGAACATCTTAACATATGCTATACTTGGCAGCTTCATTTTCTGCCAGTATTAAGAAAGATATAGATTGTTAACAAGTTTATTTTTGTTTCAATTTACTTGAAAATCCACTGATGAAAAGTGATTGAAATATTTGAGGTTCCAACATTTTAAGAACCTTAGTTTGTTTTCTTTAGATTCTTTCATTCAAAGACATTTCAGAACAAAAATAGTTTTAGTAGTCCCCAAGCTTCCTGAATCTGGTCCTTGGAGTCTTCACCATAATACACGTTGCTCTCTCAGAGATAGTGAACAAACTGCAGCTAAACTAATATATTCTGTATTTTCACCCCTAGATTCTTGCTCCTCTTGTCCTAGTAATAGACTGATTCTAGCTATTGTGGATTGCATTTCTGACCCCCATGCTCCTCTCTTACTCTCCCATGCAGGATCTATGCCTTTGTCATATGACTTTGCACTTCTTACTAAAGTCAGAATATATTTTCCTACCCAAATGATACTGTGTTTGGCCTTGTGCTACTGTAACCCAGCCAACAGAATGCATGCAGATGTGAAAGTGCCAGCTCTCACCCTGGATACCATAAAGCAGGCATGTTCCACTGTCATATTTTCCTACTACCTTCCAAATAAAAACAGGTTTCACACATGATAGACAGGAGGCACAACTGTCTGGAACCAAATCCTAACTAGATCAGCCCATTTACAGACATAGGATTACAAATAAAACCATGTCTTAAGTCACTGAGTTTGGGGATTGTTTGCTACGCAGCATTACTGTGGAAAATATTAACTGACAGAGAAGCATACTAAAACTCATAAACTTCATTTACTTTGTATCTAAAAATCAGTCTTGGCATTTCTAAAAAAAACTTTAGGCAAAATTGCAATTTTTTAAATCTTTTGACTTCTCCGTTTTAAGTCCATATTGGCTTTCTATAGCCAAACGCTCTTCCCAAAGTTAAAATATTTGCTTCCCAGAGTAAGAATACGAGGCTGTCAATACAAATCCACCCCTACAGATTTATGAAATAGCTTTGGTAGTCCCAGAAATATCCATAGTGACTACTTATTGGTTTTAAATAAAATCTATGTTCTTTGAATAGCACAGAATATATAGAGAAGTAGGATCCTAAAACACATTCTGTTAGAGCACAATAAATCCTATGAAGAGGAAAACACAATGTGTTATAAGCAATATAGCACATTGTTATTTTTATTTCTTTAAAACCCAACTATTACAATTCATGCACATTGATATGATACAACCATCTGACATAGAACTCCCATCTCCTTTTTACAGTATTATTTTGTCGTACATTCTAGTTCATAAAGCATGATTATTCCAGTTGTTATATATAAAGCTTCACCTGCACGGTGAGAAAACATATTAATCCAATAAATTAAAAATCTTATAAAGAAAATAAAAGTCAAAATGACTTTGAAAGTAGTAAAAATAGATAATATTTATTGAGCTCTTGCATATGCCCAGCTCTTTGCTGGATATCTAGAGAAGATATTCCATTTAATTATCATAACTAAAAATATAAAAGTACCATTTTCCAAACAAGTAAACTGATCTTAAGTAACATGTGTAGATCACACTGTAAATTTGGAGGTAGATTTTATGATACTTGTATGTTCACAGACATTTATTCAATAAGTAGTTAACAAAATCTTGCAACATGAAAGATAGTATTGTTTTAAGAACAGATTATAAGCCCAACTATACTAATAAAAAGGAGGCTGAGATGTCTTGGAAACTCTACAATGAAACTGATGCCACAATGTATCACCTTAATAAGAATAATTCAAAGAGATTTTGAAGAATGCAGGGATTTACATTTTTAGCAGCTTCAAAGATATATGGATGGACATAGCCAATTCAGAGCCCAGAGACCCCCAAGTGCATATCCCCTGAAGGTGCTGGAAACAAGAAAAACAAAGATAATTTATTTCACCTTTTCATTTTTATTCTTTTTTTTCTATGTAAAATAAAATGAGCGAGCCTATGTTGGTCCCACAACATAGGGATCAAGAGACTGGTTTAAAAAACTCAAAGGAAAGAAAAATCAAGGTGGGTATTTTTAGTATACCATTCTTTAAGGGGACAAGAAGTAAAATGCATATTTTGAGGTTCACCTTCTCTAACCCTCTAATATTCTCTTGTTAGGTTAAACACTGCCATAAGGTGAACTTCTCAGAACCACCATTTAAAAACATATGCAAAGAAGAAGAAATACTTTATGCCACCCTAGGCTCAAGGGTCAGAGATATCTCTCCTCTAATGAACATAATAAGTAGATTATAAAATGGAGAAAAGCTAGAGCGAGGCAAGCTTTTCTATCTCAGTAAAATAAGCCAGATTACAAAACAAACTAGTAACTTCATATCAAGACATTAAGCACAGATAGAGAATAATTCACCATGGGGTGTCTGGGGGAGGGGGTAGGAACTGAACCCTGGGTGTCTTGTATGCTGGAGAAGTGTGCTACCATGGAGCTACATCTCAGCCTGAGAATGACTCACTTTAAGATTTTAAAACATTTCATTTATTATTCAAGATCTGTCCCTGAACTATTTCTTTAAACTTCGACCATAATACCTTATATATATGTCCTCTCCCCATACAATAGCTAGAAAAGGATCTTTATAAGACATATCTTTAGAATAGTGACTGTCATTTACAAGGCTCTCAAATTGTTTGAGAGTGTCCCCTGCAATTCACGGTTTGAAAATCGAATGCCTAAGGCAACAGTGTTCAGAGGTGGGAAATTTAAGAAGTGATTCATTCATGAGCTCTCTGACCTCATAAGTGGATTCATGCTGCTAATGTACAGTAGATTAGGTGCCCTAGGAGTGAGTTCCTGAGAAAAGAATGAATTTGCCCCCCACCTTCCTCTTCCTTTCACATGTGCACAAAGGCGTATCCCCCGCCCTTTGCCCTTCCCTTTCCTCCATGGATCAAGCAAGAAAGCCCTTACCAGACGCAGGACCCTAGGTCCTGACTTCCCATCTTCCTCTTTGGAAATAAATTTATTTTCTTTATTACCCAGTCTATGATTTTCTGTTGTAACACCATAAAATGGACTAAGACAACAGATGAACGAATTAATGAATTCTCACAGCAATGGCATTTCTACAAATAGTAAACTCCTACAAAGGGTTAACACTGTGCTAAAAAGGAAATAAATTGAAAATAGAGAGGGAAGAAAAAGATTCATATGGCTTAAGTGATATTTTTTGTATGTGTGTGCACTTTTAAGCCAAAGTACAAACTGTGACCATGCCAGCCATATTTTAACGTCTAAGGAAATCATTGATTTCTTTTATAAATTAGGGAAGCTGTGGATTTTCTCTACATGTGCTCAATTTGTATGTGTATTCTGTGGGTAAGTCCGTTGGAAAGAATTTTAAGTGAAAAATAAAAATTTATGTGTATAGATTTCTCTACACATTATTTACTTAAGTCTCTGTGTCATGGTATTTAATCTGCCAGGAGTTAAAAGCCAGTGTGTTACAACAGCACAAAGGTATGTCTGAGCCGGTTTCCACTGAGTGGCACTTCGTGTTGGTTTACTCACTGCAAACGTTCCTTGATCTGCTGCTGCCTGTCTCTCCCTGGTAAATGGCAGTGAAGGTCAGTGAATCTAATCTGACAATAATGAGCTTGCTCTGCAACGTGTTATAATATTGTGCCCCCACTTCTTTTTTAAAAGGTATGAGCCAATCAAAAAGGCTATTCAATGACACCAGGGAAACCCCAGGAGAGCTGGGGAGAGTCAAAGAACAGTACTGTCTTATTTTTCCTTTCCAATAATGGAGACAGCAGAGGTTATGAACATGTTCAATATGCATTAAAACAAAACCCAGCCTGATAGGAATGCTTTAATTAATAACAATTATCTTCTTCAGCGTTGTGATTCAAGCCAGGTCTCTGAGCATGAAGGAGAAACTTGACACTTGTGCTTCTTTGTGGACTAAAATTTTAAGCAAAGTTAATGGAAACTCAGGGGATGAATGGTGTCACAATTCAAATGTACTGTAAAATTACTGAAATGATTTCAATGTCATAGGACTACACTGCATTGCATTTATGATTATTACCCCTCGCTATGCTTTAGTGATATTTTGTCAAATGTCCTAAAGCTTGTCTTAAAAATTGTATCCCTCAAAAAAATTGTTTCGTGGGCTGGGGATTTAGCTCAGTGGTTTCGCCACCTCCTACGCAAGTGCAAAGGCCCGAGTTCAATCCCCGGTACCCAAAAAAAAAAAAAAAAAAATTGTATCCTTCGGAGAAGAATGTTGATGCAACAAATAATAATAATTCATTATTTCTTTAACAATTACTTCATATATTATATTCTATAAGCATTCTGAATAGCCACAGAACATTTTCTAGATTTCATTCCTATAATAACATGACTAACTGCTATTATTATAGAACAGATATGAAAGTTGGAATGTTGACCCAAGGGTAATGACCCACCAAAGCCACAACTTCCCCCAAATGCCCTTGCAAATCTTGTTCTATAACCCAAGCTTTTATTTCTCAAAAGATGATTCAAGAACAAAATTTATAGGAATCCCATTAGCTTTATGTTTAAAATATACCCTCTAGAGCCCCACCCCAGATCTTCTGAGTCAGCATCTCTCATAAATCGGGATTTTAACAAGCTCTCCAGATAATTCCCATGCACACTAAATTCTTAGAAGCACTATCCCATACCTCAGGTCCTTAAACTGGAGCCACTGAATTCAGGGATCAATGAACATGGAATGGGAGAAAGTACAAATTCACTGAACACTAACTGAAATTTAACTTTCCCTTCAAATATGAATTCTGTAAGACATCACAGCAGTTGTGGTATATTTGTCACCAGTAAAAACTAGAATTTTCTGTTATATTACAGTTGTAGATATATCAAAATAATACGGATTACTAATTTGAAACTGCATTAGTTATTAAACTTCATGATAGAGTTTTTAAATTATAAAATAGGATGACATATTGTGATATCAGATACTTTTAAATAATATTTTGATAAGTGTATATTAATGTAACTGGTTCTCTCTGTAGTCCTATGCACTTTATTTAATGTATTTAAAAATATATTTCCAAATGGAGCACATGGTCTTCACTAAACTAGCATAAGAATCCAGGCCACACACAAAGCTCCCATGACTCTCTATTTTTGCAGAGAGAAAATAAAAGGTGGAGAAAACAAAACATAAGCTAAGTCTCTGAGTCAAATAAACCCTCCCTGGCATTTCCTTTGAACGGACATAGAAGTGGGAGCATAAAAGAAGGTAGTTTAGGAAATGCCAATGTGTTTAAGAGTGGAGAGCGACAACAGGAAAGGAAGACAGGAACAGGAACACCTGTCAGTCATGAATGGCTTATTGGCTGAGTTTATCAGCAGGGGAGCTGAATTTGATCAGTTCTGCCATGATTAGTGTCACTACAGTCAAGTATAATTTCTGTATAAATAGAAGTGGTGGATAGGAAAATAATTCAGACCATCCCTTCAAATTGTCTCAGTCAGAACTGACATCAAAATCTGTCAGCTGGGCAGGGGGAAACACACATACCTAACCAAGCCTGTAATTGTATTCAGTATTCAAATATTTCAAACTACAGAATATTATTTTCAACATAATACCAAAGAAAAAACGGTTGATTTGCATCTCATCTAATTGTGAAGGCAGTGTTTGTATATTTTTTATTGTCTTCTTTGGTAAGAGTGAACAAATATAATTTTTTAATTTAATCACTTTTTTACTAATAGAATATTTTCGTGTCTAAATTTACTTATATTCTAATTCCTTTGCTTAATCCAATGAGTTTCCCCAGACAGAGACCTAAAGGCCCCTTCTCCATTAAGTGGAACACTAAATCCTATTGCCTCTATTTTCCTAATATTCCTAAAAGTAACCTACTTTTTCTAGGCCCATTGCCACTGGGTAAGTTCACACCATCATTATTTTAGCTGCTATTATAGGAATAGACTCATTGCTGGACTTCTTAGCTATAGCCCTGCTGTCTTCGATCTTTTCTCCATATGTTTATTAAAATAACATTTTAAAAATACAAGTCTTACAGCCACTCCCCTGCAAGAACATATTTATGTAATCTCACTGGTCTTAGACTACATGTCATGTTTCTTAAAATGGCATAGAACCCTTTCTGATCCAGCCTCGGGGTTACAAGTCTAGCCCTAGCACTTCCCGCTCATGGTAAAGGTATCACATTACACTCACTTCTTCCCTGGAACTTCTGGGCCTTAATACAGGCCTTCCCCCTGACTAGAATGCTGTTTGCATGATTAACTTCACCTGTCACCCCTGTGGGAAGCTATCTCTGGGCCCTCCAAACTGACTGAGATGTCCTCTCCACACGCTTGCCTAGTGCTTCCCCTTTTCATTATATTCATTTCATCAGACTGAACTTTCAATTTTGTTTTAGAATTAGCTGAATTAGCAAGCAGGATTGATGTCAATATAATATAGTTATGGTATTTATTAGATATTATACTGAAAATAGTGCTTTTATAAAATATCTTCTATTTATATTTAACAAGATTATTTTTAGATATTGTGAACTTTAATCACATAACTGTTTGAAGAGAAAACAAGTGTGTTTTTCTTGAAGGCAGCAAGGAGGTTATTATATCCGATGTGTAATATTTCTAGTTATATCTCTTTAGTAACTTAAGAATAAGAAACTTGTCCATAAAATTTACTTAAGGAGATAATTTACATAAAATATTGTATTTCTCCCATTTAAAAAACATACAGTGGGCTGGGGATGTAGCTCAGTTAGAAAGAACTTGGGTCCTGGTGTCAATCTGCAGTACCACCAAAACATACGCACATAATCAAGAATTCACATATAAATACATATTAAATAATTGTCAAGGGCACCTTTCAGGATTTAACCTATCTCTTTAGCCTTTTCAGAGACTGATGAAAATAGCATCATCATCTACTATGGCCTAAGTGCAGGAGACCTCCCTACCTACTTGCATGCCTCCTCCTAAGATGGTTCAGAGTTCAATTTTATAATGAGTAATTAGAGTAAAATCCAATTTGGGGCAGGAATTTTTTTTGGTGCATAGTACACAGTAAAGGCTCAGACACTGTTTGTTTAATGAATGATCAATTATCTTCTACAGGAGCCAGAGCTCTACCTAAGTCATTCTATTTGCAGGCCCTTAGATGGGAGGAAAAGAGAGCAGAGGGGCTAACAGGCTTGCCCTGAACACTTGACACCGCTATCTGTGAAAATACACAAATCTGATTGTGTCACCCTGTTGTTTATGCAGTTGAGAAAGCCTCCTCTAAAATAAAAGCTTAGTATAATCCTTAGAACAAATTGATGATGATAATGAAAATTAATATTTGCTGCATCGTTACTGAGTGCAGTCACTGTGCTAAATGCTTTGCGTGTTATTTCACTAAATCCTTTTAACACACTAGGAAGCAGGCAATAATATTATCTAGTTTTTAAGAAAACAAAACTTGAGCAACTTGCCCAAAGTTGTATAGTTAGCAAACAGCAGAGATGAAAATGTACACTTAATAGCCTGATTCCAAAGCACAAACACTGAATCTAAAGGACATATAAATCATGAATCATTTAGTCCCAACACAATCCCTAGTTATTAACTTGGGAAACGCTGATAATTTGCACCACAATGTCCAACCACATTAAATTACTGGAAATGCTTAAAATCAACAGAGATCTTACAAGACCTTTGTGAAATGAACATATTTCCTTTATGAAGAATTCTCTTCTCTTTCTCCTCTATCCCAAATATCCCTGTACATTCTTCTTTCAAGTCCCATAGCCACTGGTCTAAAGAACCTCCTCTCATTGTCTCAGAAGAATTAAATTCTGGAAAATCATAAATTATATTATATTATATTATATATGACTTTAGCAAGTAATCATATCACTGTGGGCTACCTTTATCGTTAATAAGGCATATTGGGGTTCTCTGAGGACAGACAATGTCTCACTGACCATTGTATTTGTCAATAGCTAGCCCATGTCCACAACTCAACTTTAAATTTAATAAATATTTGTTCATTGGAAATGAGATGGGTGGAGCGAGTTCATTTAATAACAGTGGAATGAAGAGGAAGAAGTGATTGTCAAAAGTAGAGAATGTAAGATATTCAAAAAGCAGGTACAACTATGGAGAGTGGAATGGGACTGTTGATGTAGGGGAAAACAACAGATCAGGGCTACATCACTGTTTAATGAAAATGTAAACAATATTCCTGATACTTAGAACATAATGAGTGACCTCCTCAATTATGATATACTATTATTGAGGAAGCAGATAAAAAGTATGAATCTTGGGAAATTTGCCACCTAATGAGTTTAGAATCTTTTTTTAATTTTCATTTAAAAGAACACCTATATGGGAGTACAAACTCGTGCAACCACTGTGGAAATCAATCTAGAGATACCTCAAACAACTTGGATTACAAGTCTCATTTGACCCAGCTATTCTTCTGGGTATTTTCCCAAAAGAATTAAAAGAATCATACTGCAGTGATATATGATATATGCTCACCCATGTTTATAGCAGCACAGTTTGTAATAGCTAAAACTTGGAAACAGCCCAAATGCCCATCAACTGGAGATTGGATAAAGAAGATGTGGTTTTTCTATAAAATGGAGTACTACTCAGCCATAAAGAATGAGAAACTAGAGACATTTTTAGCTAAGTGGATGCACATTGAGGCCATACTCTTAAGTGAAATAAATAGGACACACATGTGTAAATACCAAATACTTTCTTAGGTGTGAAAAACTAAAAGTGTAAATAAAGATCAAAATGTACAATTGATATTGTGAAATAGGAAGAAAAGTTCTAAAGGAGTAGGGAAAGTGGGGGGTAGGGGAAAGAAAAGAAGGGAAAAGAAAAAATATGAGAAAAGGAAAAAAATGGAAACAAAGTCTTTGTAAATAGGAAAAGGTGGAGGGGTTGCAGGGAAGGCAGGGAAATGGGGAAAAAATAAGAACCAAGACACATCGTGTAATGGTACAAGATCCCAATGATGAATGTAACTGTATTGTAAACCTAAAATGTACAAATAAACTTAATGAAAAAAATTAAAAAATTAAAGAGTGCCTGTCAGTTATTGATAAAATTCTCTCATGATTGTTGGACAAATGTAGTCTTGCAAACATGTACATAGAAATATGCATGTTGCATGGATTAGGTGGCCAGGAGATACCAGCTCTGTCTCAAATGGCTATGTGTTCTTGCACAAGCCACCTAATTTTCCTGTGCATTGACTTTCTCATCTGCGAAATGAGGGAAACAAATGCCTATTTTTAAAAGTCTCTAGTCTATTTCAAGTGGATACACGCTTAGAACACATATGCACAAATTCCCAAAATATTTCTCCCTTTAAAAGGTATAATTCAGCTCCCCTCCATTTGAGTGTAGGATGGACTCAGTGACTGGTTTTTAACAAATACAATGTTGTAGGAATGATGATATGTCGGCACACCCTACCGAGGTCCCGAGTCACCAGGAACACGCCAAATCAGTCCACTGCAGACAGGCAGTTCTGCCCATGCCCTACCGAGGTCCCAAGTCCCAGGGAACACGACAAATCAGCCCGCACCACAGCAACAATCCACTGGACACCCCCCACTCCTCTGTACAGCCACCTGGTTCCACAATACGAAGACGCAGAGGACACCAGATGATCAGACCAAGGTGCTGAGTCCTGCTGCTCCTGGCCCAGAGGTAGGGGCTTCTGAGCCACCATCCCACTGCTCCTGGTCCAGAGGAAGGGGCTTCCCCGTCACCATCCCTCCCGCTGCTCCCAGCCCAGAGGAAAGGGCTTATGGGCCACCTTCTGTCCCACTGCTCCTGGCCCAGAGGAAGGAGCTTCCAAGCCACCATCCCTCCCACCACTCCCAGCCCAGAGGTAGGGGCTTCTGAGCCACCATCCCACTGCTTCTGATCCAGAGGAAGGGGCTGCCTGGACACCATCCCTCCCGCTGCTCCCGGCCCCAGGCCGACCTCTCCCAGCTCAGAGGAGGTAATCTGTGCAGGTGCTAACAGCGCCCCCCTCCCCCCAGTCGAAATGAGAAAACACATAAATAAGTCTCAAAACCAGACTTCCAGATCACCTACAGCAACCCCAAAGGGAAATGAGATGGAACACTCTGATACTCAGCCGCCTGGACCCACTGAACTGGCAACAAAAGGGGATCTGGAAAAAATGAAATCAGAAATAATTTCTCAGATAACAGGAGAAATTGTGCCCCTACTGCAAGACATGATTAATAAATCTAGACAGGAGCTCAGGAACATGATGGAATCCCAACATAAGAAACAAATGGAATCCATAAAACAGATGCAAATAGATTTCCAGGACATGAAAAACTCCATTGAAAGTCTACACAACAGAATGAGCCAATGTGAGGACAGAATTTCAGATATGGAAGATAAGATTGCAATTAGTGACCAGGAAAACAAAAATTGCTTCAAAATTATAAGGGAACATGAGAAATCAATCCAGCAGCTGCTAGATGATGCAAAGAAGAATAACATAAGACTGATTGGGCTCAATGAAGAAACAGGAGAGAGTGCAGATGACATAAAAAATCTCTTCACAGAAATAATGGCAGAAAACTTCCCAAGCAGGGGAAAAGAGCTTGACATACAGATAAGTGGGCCATATAGGACTCCAAATAGCCTGGATCAAAAAAAATCCACACATAGGAATATAATTGTTAAGATTCCAGAAACTCAACAGAAGAACAAAGTTCTACAAGCAGTGAGAGAAAAGAAACAAATCACATACAAAGGAAAGCCCATCAGAATCACAGCAGACTTCTCAACACAAACCATCAAGGCAAGAAGAGCTTGGAGTGACATATTCCAAGCCCGAAAAGAAAACAGCCTCCAACCCAGATTGAGGTACCCTGCAAAACTATCTTTCAAAATGGATGGAGAAATAAGATACTTTCATGACAAACAGCACCTTAGGAACTTCGTGAATACCAAACCAGCACTCCAAAGAATTTTACACAATATCCTAGGAACAGACATTGAGGATCACAACCCCAGGAAGCAAAGCAGAATGAACCCACCTGGCATGACAAGAAATTAAATGTAAAGGGGGAAAACCCAACAAAAAGAAAAAGTCATGGCAAGGACAAGTCAATACATTTCAGTTATAACCATCAATGTTAATGGTCTCAATTCACCAATCAAAAGAAACAGACTGGCAGAATGGGTCAAGAAGAAAATCTGACAATATGCTGCATAGAAGAAACACACTTAATTCAAAAGGAAACTCATAGACTGAAAGTTAAAGGGTGGAAAACAATACTCCATGTGACAGGAACCTGAAAAAAAGCAGGAGTAGCTATCCTCTTGGCAGATCAAATAGATTTCAGACCAACACTGATTAAGACAGATGAAGAAGGACACTACATCCTTGGAAAGGGAAGAATCCAAGAGGAAGAGAGGACAATAATAAATATCTATGCACCAAACACTAGTGTGCCCAACTATATAAAACAAATACTAATGGACATGAAAAGTCATATATGCACTAATACAATTATAGTGAGGGACCTCAACATGCCAGTGTCACAAATAGATAGATAAACTAGACAAAAAATAAGTAATCAAATACTAGAACTCAATCGAACTCTTGAACAAATGAACTTAACAGATGTTTACAGAGTCTTCCACCCCACAAAATCAGAATACACATTCTTCTCAGCTGCACATGGGTCATTCTCCAAAATAGACCACATACTCACACATAGAACATGTATAAGTAAGTGCAAAGGAATTGAAGTTATCCCCTGTATATTATCAGACCATAGTGCAATGAATGTGGAGATCCATAGCAAAAGAAACTCAAAAAATTTCATAAACACGTGGAAATTGAACAACACACTTCTGAATAACCAATGGCTCACACAGGAAATTAAAGAAAATCAGACAGTTCCTTCAATTCAATGACAATGACAATACAACATATCAGAATCTATGGGACTCAATGAAAGCAGTCTTATGAGGGAAATCCATAGCAGTGAATATGCATATTAGGAAAACAGAAAGAGCCCAACTGAACAACCTGATGCTGAACCTCAAGCTTCTAGAAAAAGAAGAAAAGGATAACCCTGGAGCTCATACAAGGGAGGAAATTATAAAGATCAGAGGAGAAATCAATGCAATGGAGACTAAGAGAATGATACAAAAAAATCAAAGAAGCCAAGAGTTGGTTCTTCGAAAGAATCAACAAAATTGACAAACCCTTAGACAACCTTATCAGAAAAAGGAAAGAAAAGGCCCAAATCCATGCAATTAGGAATGAAAAGGGTGAAATGACAACAGGCCCAGCAGAAATCCAGAGGATCATCAATACCTACTTCCAGAACCTATACACCAATAAGATGGACAACACAGAAGAAATGGACAGGTTCCTAGATATATATGAATTACCAATGTTGAATGAAGAAGACCTAAAAATTCTGAACAACCCAATATCAACCAATGAAATTGAAAATGTAATTAAAAATTTATCAACTAAGAAAAGCCCAGGCCCTGATGGCTTCACTGCTGGATTCTACAAGACATTTAGAGAAGAACTGCTGCCACTACTGTTTAAACTCCTCAATAAAATTGAAAGGGAAGCAATACTCCTGAATTCATTCCTGGAAGCAAGCATCACCTGGATCCCTAAAGCAGAGAAAGACCCAACTGAAAAAGAGAACTATAGGCCAATCTCACTAATGAACATAGATGCAAAAATCCCTAATAAGATAATGGCAAACAGAATGCAGAAGATCATCAAGAAGATCATACACCCTGATCAAATGGGATTCATCCCAGGGATGCAGGGATGGTTCAATATGTGAAAATCAATCAATGTAATACACTATATCAATAGAGCCAAGGACAACAACCATATGATTATCTCCATAGAAGCAAAAAAGCATTTGACAAAATCCAACATGCATTTATGATAAAAACCCTACAAAAAATTGGAATAGATTGTCTCTACCTCAAACTGATAGAAGCCATCTATGAAAAACCAACAGCCAATATCATACTAAATGGTCAAAAACTGAAATCCTTCACACTCAAATCAGGAACAAGACAAGGATGTCCACTATCGCCACTCTTCTTCAATATAGTTCTGGAAACATTAGCCACAGCAATTAGACAAGAGAAAGAAATAAAAGGAATAAAGATAGGAAATGAAGAAGTCAAATTGTCATTATTTGCCAATGACATGATACTCTATATAGAAGACCTCAAGAACTCCACCAAAAGTCTTCTAGACTGAATAACCAAATTCAGTCAAGTACCTGGTTACAAGGTCAACACACAAAAATCAATAGCTTTTCTCTACACCAATGACAGACTCACTGAGAGAGAAATAGGACGAATAATTCCTTTCACAATAGCATCCAAAAAACTGAAATACCTAGGAATCAACCTAACGAAAGAAATCAAAGACCTCTTCTCTGAAAACTATGGCACTCTGAAAAGAGAGATTGAAGATGATATCAGAAAATGGAGGAAGGGTTAATATAGTGAAAATGGCCATACTTCCAAAACTGCTATATAGATTCAATGCAATTCCAATTGAGATCCCAGCAGCATATTTCATGGACCTTGAGAAAATAATCCAAAAATTCATTTGGAACAAGAAGAGACACAGAATACCAAAAGCAATTCTAGGTAACAGAGACATGGCAGGGGGTATCACAATCCCCAACCTGCAACTATACTACAAAGCTACTGTGATAAAAACAGCATGATACTGGCAAAGAAACAGAACTGAGGACCAGTGGAACAAACTAGAAAATACAGAAACAACGCCAGACACACTCAGCCATCTCATCTTTGATAAAGGAGCCAAACACCCTCACTGGAGGAAAGATAGACTCTTTAATAAATGGTGCTGGAAAAATTGGGCTTCCACTTGCCAAAGATTAAAACTAGACCTATATCTCTCACCATGCACTAAACTAAAATAGAAATGGATTAAAGATCTAAATATTAAAATAGAAACACTGAACCAGTTGGAACAGAGGTTAGGTAGAACCCTTGAAGACTTCGGTGTAGGAAAAGATTTTATGAACAATACCTCAGTTGCCCCTGAACTAGAATAAACAATCAACAAGTAGGATCTCTTCTTATTAAAAGCCTTCTGCACAGCAAGAGAAACCACCAGTAGTGTGAAGAGACAACCCACAATGTGGGAAAAAATCTTTACCTGTTCTTCCTCAGACAAAGGTCTACTATCTCGAATCTATAAAGAACTTAAAAAGATCAGACCTCCCAAATTTAAAGACCCAATCCAAAAATGGGCAACTGAAATGAACAGACATTTCTCAGACAAAGAAGTAGAAATAGCATATAAATACATGAAAAAATGTTCAACCGCACTGGTCATTCGAGAGATGCAAATGAAAACAATGCTGAGATTCCACTTCACTCCAGAAAGAATGGCTGCTATCATGAAATCAACCAATAACAAATGCTGGCGGGGCTGTGGGGAAAGAGGAACCCTGCTCCACTGCTGGTGGGAGTGTAGACTGGTGCAACCACTGGGGAAATCAGTATGGAGATACCTCAAAAACTAGGACTGGAAGTCCCATTTGACCCCACTATTCCATTGCTGGGGATCTTCACCAAAGAATTAAAAGAATCATACCACAGTGATATATGTGCACCCATGTTCATAGCAGCACAGTTTGTAATAGCTAAAACTTGGAAACAGCCCAAATGCCCATCAACTGGAGACTGGATAAAGAAAATGTGGTTTTTTTCTAAAATGGAGTACCACTCAGCCATAAAAAATGAGAAATTAGAGACATTTATAGCTAAGTGGATGCACATTGAGGTGATAACTCTTAAGTGAAATAAATAGGACACACATGTATAAATACCGAACAGTTTCTCTTGTGTGAGAGACTGAAAGTGTAAATAAGGACTAAATGTATAATAGGTAATGTGAAATAGGAAGAAAAGGGGCAAAGGGGAAGGAAGTGGGAGGGCTAGTGGAAAGGATAGAAGGGAATGGGATTAATATGAGAAAATGGAAAAATAGGAACAAAATCTTTGTAAATAGGGAGGAATGAAGGGGTTGAAGGGAGGGCTGGACAAGGGTGAAAAATAAGAACCAAGAGAGACTATGTAAAGGTGCAAATTTCCAATGATGAATGTCATTATATTGTATACCTCAAATGTACCAATGATTAGAATGAATGATCGATAATGTAAAATAGGACGAAAAGGTCCAAAGGGATAGGGGTAGTGGGAGGGGCAAGGGAAAGGAAAGAAGGGAAAGGAAAAATGATGAGAAATGGAAAAAATGGAAATAAAATCTTTGTAAATAGGGAAGGGCGAAGGGCGTGAAGGGAGGGCTAGGAATGGGGAAAAAATAAGAACCAAGATGCATTATGTAAAGGTACAATTCCCAATGAGAAATATAATTGTGTTGTATACCTACAATGTACCAATAAAAGAATTTAATTTAAAAAATGATGATATTTCACATCTGAGACAACAATACAAAAAGACTGCAGCAACAGGCTCTTGTTTGTGGTACATTCTTCTGTTACTCTTTCATACCACTCACACTGGATAAACCTAGAGGCCAGATCATAAAATAACTCTACCTTAGAGATATCCAAGTAGTGAGAAGAGTATATCTCCAGCGAATAGCCAGAAAGAAATTAAGGTCTGCAATAAAAAGTGAATTTGGAAGTACATCAGTGCTAGTCAAGTCTTGAGATGACAACAGCCCAGGCCAACATCTTCATTGCTGCCTTCTCAGAATACACAGTGGTTCTACAAAGACTGAAAAACCATTTTCAGACCCCGGCTCTCAAAATCCGAGAAAAGTGTACTGTCTTAAGGTGCTAAATTTTAGTGTGATTTTTTAATGCAAAAATAGATAAATAATACAGACTAGAATCCTATGTATTATATATGTCTGTGACACCATTTTTTTCAAGTATTTCCTTATTCTTGAAGACTACACTTTTCTCAGTGGGTAAAATGACAAATTAATTGTTACTGTAGATTTACTTCTTAACTAAAATTACTCAGGTTAGAAAACAGTTTTTACAGTTGTACAAAGTAGATTTATACATGCATTACTTACACACTTAAAAGGATTAGAGTTAATATATTTTCAATGAAAAGAAACTGATCTAAATGCCAGCCCAAGTTGCATAATGTGGACCCCATGCTGTGGGATTTGCTGCTTCCCAAGTTGTGTATGACAGGCTAGTTGCAATTACATAAATGAATTATTTTCTATCTTTCTCACTGGTGCATTAATTAAAGGCTATACAATTTAGAACAGATCATACTGCTTGAGGAAGACAAGGCAACCAGTTTAAACAAGGAGATGAAATTAAAATCAGTTTACTGGCACTATTTTACAATTCAGTAATTGCTAAAACTGCTCTGAAGTGCCATCTACATCCATATGCAAGAATCTTACAGAGCCAAGCTTACCATTAAAAATGTAATAAATGGCTAATATCCTTTTCTTAATTACTCCATCAAACTGGAAAACTGAAAATTTGCAAAATAGTAGTATAAAAGGAAAGACATTAGTTTTAGGGTTACTGTATGTCCAAAACCTTAACTCAAACTCTCTCCTTGTTTGAGTTCTCAAACTCAAATCTCTGATCTGCCTACATGTGCTGTCTTCAACGCCATTTCTCCTGTTTTCATTATCATTCTTTCTCTAGCTAAACAACCACTCTTGGTTTTAACAACACCCTTTCATCAGCAGGTTGAATAGTTCTAAGGTACACCTCATTCCACTAATTCAAATAAGACAAGGACCAGCCAGTGTGACACTAGCTTCAGGATCATCTCTCTGCTTTTAGGAGCTCATTTGACAGAGTACATTTAGGGAAGTAGCCACTGAGGAAGATGCAATTGGACAACTTGTTATAAAATTAAAAACATTAAAACTGATTTATAATCAAATGACTCAAATATTCCCTGTCCCTCACTCACTATCTTACTTCCTAATAAAGAGAGTAGACTCCTTATTTGTGTGAGTCTTACACAGCCAAAAAATACTTTTCTTAAAATCTGTATTTATCTTCTCATACATATTCCTATAAATATATGTGATGAAAGAACTGTAAAGTAAAATACCTGCTTTTCATGTTTCTTGGTAACTACATCCATAAACTTATCACACTGTAATTGTCTGATTATACTTTGGAATTTTATATTTTCTTCTTACAGAAAGAAAGACGGCATCCAATGCTAAATTTCCCTGGAAATGCATGGGTCTAGGTCTAAGGGACTTTTTGTTGTTGTTCAAAAATCTAGAGACACTCTTCACAGAGTCTCTTAAAATCATGTTACTTGCCTCTTTCCTACTAAAGCTTAAGGCCTTCTGATACCTGATAACCCTTCTCAATTGATACTTTGTCCTTCATGACACATCAGCACAAATTTAACCTTTGCTAGGGGTGTTTGGAATGAGGAAACGCTTGATTTTTAAAAGCAGTACTAGTATGTGTACATGTGAAAGTACAAACTAAAAAGTCAAGAATAAACTGATAGAAAGGCACAGCAGATGGTTAAAAAAAAAGCAAGAGTGAAATAAAATTAGAAAGAAGAAAAAATGTATATTACCGAAAAGAGCAGTAATATATTTGATATTCTATAAATATTCATGATTTGTCATTTCCAGAGGCTTCTGGTTCTAGAGTTTTAGCATTTAATGATTTAATGCTACTTACGATAAGAACCAAAATAATAATAATAGCTCAAAAAGTCTTTAATCTTCATCTTTTATACAATTAAGATTACATGAAAGCATATCTGTAAAGTCTCCTTCTCTCATCTGTCATCATATTTAATATTTACTGATTATAAAGGAACAGATTTTATTTAATTTCCTTTATTAATACTTCTCCATGAAGTCTTCTCACTAACATAATTGGCTTTACTAGAAGTTATTACCACACTCATCTGCCTAAATTTTCAATTATCTCTACTTTTAGATAGGAGTAGCTACCTGGTGATATGATATCATCAGTATAATTCCTCATATTTTCAATTTTCCTTTTTTTCCTACAGCTTAATATAGACATTAATGATAAAAAATTAAGGAAAGTGTTCTGCTGAACTCAAAACTCTTTTGAATTAGGAGTCTGTGCCTTTCATTGAGCATTTCTACCTCTATGTTTTCATGTGGATAAAAATCTATAGTTTATAATCTGTTTTCCATCAACTACTTTTTAAATACAATAGAAAAAAATCTTATATGTTTAAAATAAAAATTGAATGACAAGATAGGGAAGGTGCTTCTTAGTAACCGCTGTACCTAGTGCATTACCCCTTTGAATTACATTACAAATAATTCAGTAACGCAAACTGCCATGAATAAAACAAGCACTAAACCACAACCTTTGGTAAGAAGTGCAATCTAGTGATAAAAATATTCTTCTGTGAATTGTTCCTGTACTAACCAGTATATGAACAATTAATTCTTCATAGTCTTTGCTTCCATATCCTTTAGTTGTTGTCATGGCTGGCTCCATGACCTGAACCTATTCAAAGGTTCACTTTTCATGGTAATTTTGACTTTGGGGAAGAGTCAGAAATCACACAGTACCAGACCCAGTGAATAAGATGAATGAGGACTCTGTATAATATTGATATGAACCTACCTATCCCTTGAATGGCACTTGGCCACAGCATCATAGTACTGTACTTTTGATCACATCTCATAAAAATATTCTTGAAGGAGGATTTCCAGAACTGCTTCACAGAGTAGCAGGAACAATGGGATATGTGTTTGAAGTGAATGGAAATATTTTGAGGGGAAATTAATGGCAACATGTCTTTTACTGTAATGATTTTTTAAGCTGAACATTCACCATATATTTTGATCACACAATACACACACATACATATATATGTAAAATATATAAATGTATATTATTCATAGCAGCTTTATATATAAGAGCCCATCAAAGAGAAATGGATAAAGGGCCGGGGATTTAGCTCAGCGGTTTTGCTGCCTGCTGTGCAAGCACAAGGACCTCAGTTCTATTTCCAGTACAAAAAAAAAAAAGAGAGAGAAAGGATAAACAAATCATAGTATACCTGTACAATAGACTACACTTCAGAAATCACAAAGAGCAAATTACTCCTACTTGGAACAAAATAGATGAAACTTTAAAAAATGTTATCCTGAAAAAATTTTATACAAAAGTATGTAACACATGATTTCCATTCAAATGAAATTCTAGAATAGGCCAAACTCATGTAAGGTAGAAAGAAATTAGAATAGAGTTAATCTCAGGAAGTGGGAAGGGACACACTCACATGAAAGAACTTTTTACATTGTTAAGGTTTATATCTTGATAGAGATTTGCATTACATAATTGTTATGTATTTATAAAACCTGGCGATTGTGGGGCCAGGGATTTAGCTCGTGGCACCATGCCTGCCTGGCAAGTGCAAGGTCCTGAGTTCGATCCCCTGTAAAAAAAAAAAAAAAAAAAAAAAAAAAAACTTGGCGATTGTGCCTTCAGGATTTTTACAATTAAATTTATATACATTTTACATAAAAATAATATACTATAACTCAAATCATATGAATGCTAAAGCATTTAGGGGGGAGTGTACTAATTTCTTCAATGTATTACAATGTACATAAAAGAATAATTTTAGAGGGACACAGTAATGGATAAAAATGTGATAACATATATCATAAAATATTAATGGTAAAATTTAGATAATAGGTATGTCTTTCAAATTTGCTCTGATTAATAAATTTCATAATAAAATTTTAAAGAAATAGCAATGTAATTTACCTTCTAATCATTTAAATTAAATAATTTATTATTTTGAAATTCAGGTAAGAAAAGCTGCTGCGGCCACCAGCGACCAGCGACCGGCCCCGGTGAGACAAGGCAAGCAGCTTGGGGTTCTTGCGGCTGTCCCGGGCCACGCCCACGCCCACGCCCACGCCCACGGTGAGGTCCGCTTAGCCGCAGGCGCCTCCAACGCTCAGTCAGTCGTGTGCCCCCCCCCCCCCCCGCAACGTGCACCGCCTACCTTCTGGCTTTTTTCCTACCTTGTCCCACACTACAGAGGCACAGGAGACTATAAAGACCCTTGTCCTGAGCACCACAAGATAGAGCAGAAGTTAGTAACAGAAAGAGGGCTTCTCAGGCTTCTGGAAGAAAACTGAAGCTCAGCAGAAAAGTAAAGAGAACCTCTGCAATAAAGGCACATCAGACCACTGTACTTGGTCTGCTGCTGGCTTGCTGAGACTCATTGACTTGTGTACGCACAGAGATTCCTACGTTGCCTACTGTGACAACAGAGACACACCCTGAAGGAGGCCCATAATTTCTATTGTTATTTGCAAAAAAGAAAAAAAAAGTTTTTTTTATTTTTAATTCTTAATTTTTACTTTTTTTCTACTCTTCAAAGTTTTACTTTTCTTTCTTTTATCCTCTCTCTCTCTCTCTCTCTCTCTCTCTCTCTCTCTCTCTCTCTCTCTCTCTCTCTCTCTCTCTCTGTCCCACATTTCCCCTCATCTCCCCATTTGTTCCTTTATGCACTGAAGTAGGATTTCTCCCTTACTGTTCTTTTCTTCTCTTTTTCCTTCTCTTGATTATCATTAGGTTTAAAGGAAAGTAAATTTGGTATCTAGCCTCCCTGTTGCTGTTAGGTGGTTCTATTCAAACCTTTGTTCTTTCATTCTGCCATTTTCTCTTGCCTTTAACAACTTCTTAGTTTATGTGATCTTTCTGTGTCTTCTGGCCTCACTGCTAATCTTACCTGTTCTTTCTACCTGTCCCTCCCTTCCCAACTCCATTTAGCTCCCCACTCCAAAGAGGAAAGATGCTATATTGAAGAGTTTATTCATTGTAAACTTACATTGGATTGGTCCTTGGTTTTAATTTAACTCACATAGTTAAAAGTGATAGATGAATAACTAACACAAAGTGTCATTTTCTAAGCTGTGCTTGATGCTATGGTATTGCTGACTATATCATTTGGGCTAACACATTGTGATTGATCTCATTAGTTTTCCTTCCTGCTATAAGAAAAATATAATAGCTACAGAGTCATTAGAGTATCAAAACCCAAACACAAGCCATATCTAGAAGACACCTCTGAAAAGCAATCATTCCACAAGGGGTTTTTAAACACAAGCAACAAAGATACCTACATTAAGCAATCTTGAAATATCAACCCAGAAATTAAATCAAGGACAGTGCCAAAAACAAAAATGAGAAGACACTTACGCAAGACACAAATGCAGGCTTCCATGCCACAAAAAGGAAATTCTGTGGGAAATGAGGTGGAAAACCCTGATAAGCAACCACTTGGACACCCTGAACTGATAGCACAGGAAATAACAAAGCAGATGCATGAGGCTCTAGAAAATTTGAAAACAGAAATAATCTCCCAGATAAATACGGACATGGTGAGCAGAGTGAAAGACATGATCAGAAGCTCTAGAGCAGAAACAGATAAGAAAATAGATGAGATCAGAAACATGCTGGAAGCCACGAATGCCCAGCATAAGAAAGAAATGGAAAACATGATCACGCAACATAAGAAAGAAATGGAATCCATTAAACAGATTCAAACAGATATTCAGGAGATTAAAAACTCCATTGAAAGCATGCAGAGCAGACTAAGAGAATCTGAAGACAGAATATCAGATATAGAAGACAGGTTTGTGGTTAAGGACTATGAAAACAGAGACTTCTTAAAGATAGTAAGGGACCATGAGAAATCAATCCAACAGCTGCTAGATGATGCAAAGAATAACATAAGACTCATAGGAGTCCATGAAAAAACAGGAGAAAACACAACAGACATAAAAAAACTGTTCACAGAAATAATAGTAAATAACTTCCCAGACAGAGGTAAAGAGTTGGACGTACAGAATAGTGAGGCATATAGAACTCCATCCAGCCATGACCAAAAAAAATCTACACCTAGACATATAATAGTCAAGATCCCAGAAACCCAACAGAAGAACAAAATTCTACAGGCAGTTAGAGAAAAGAAACAAATCATCTACAAAGGAAAGCCCATCAGAATCATGGCAGATTTCTCAACACAAACCCTCAAATCAAGGAGAGCCTGGAGTGAAGTATTTCAAGCCCTAAAAGAAAAAAATCTTTCAACCTAGACTGTTGTATCCTGCAAAATTATCTTTCAAAATTGATGGGGAAATTAGATACTGCCATGACAAAGAACACCTGAGAAATTTCATGAACACCAAACCAGCACTCCAAACAATTTTAAGCAATATCCTAGAAAAAGACAATGAAGGTCACAACTTCATGAGGCTCAGCAGAGACAAGGCACCCCACAAGGTAAGACTCTAAAGCAAAAGGGGGGAAAATAAGAAAAGAGCCAACAAGAGTAAAACATCATGACAAGGATGAGTCAATATCTGTCAATTATAACTATCAATGTTAATGGCCTCAATTCACCAATCAAAAGAAATAGACTGGTGTCAGGAGCAATGCTACATAATTTTAGGGAAAAATCATTTGGTTAGCCTAGTTCTCCTGCCTACAGCCCAGCTATGGAATTCCGAGACATAATTGCATTTTGGCCTCCAGTCACAACTGAGACCTCAATGATCTGGTGATGCTGGGATTCTCCAGGACAAGAAACATCCTGGGAGCTGAAAACATCCTAGGAGGAACAAACATCTACTCAGTTCCTACTTGTTCTTGGATTGTTACATCTTATTTATGCAGGATGTACTGAACTCTCTGCAAGTCATTTGTTAGACTTTGTTTCTCCTGATGTACTGAATAAAAGGTGCAGTAAGCTGGGGGCTGTCATCTTTGCCGTCCAGAGCAGCACTGATCAGGCCCAAAGCTCAGCTTCTTCTCAGTCTCATTTTTCTACCTTTCCTGTAATTCTCTGTGTGCTGCCATGGCTTGCAGGAGACCAGGACTCACTGCAGAGGTTCTGGTAATGTCCCCTTCCCCTGTTCCCTATAGACTGGTAGAATGGATTAAGAAGCAAAACCCAGCAATATGCTGTATACAAGAAACACACCTAACTCAAAAGGAAATCCATAGACTGAAAGTAAAAGGATGAAAAACAGTTCTCCACACAACAGGAACCCAGAAAAAAGCAGGCATAGCAATCTTATTTGCAGACAAAGTAGATTTCAAACCAAAACTAATTAAGAGAGACAAAGATGATCACTACATCCTTGTGAAAGGAACAATCCAAGAGGAAGAGATGACAATCCTAAATATATATGCACCAAATACAAATGCCCCCAACTATACAAAACAAATATTAACGGACATGAAAAACCAAATGAGCACTAATACAATTGTAGTGGGGGACCTCAACACCTCTCTATCACAAATAGACAGATCATCTAGGAAAAAAATTAACAATGAAATTCTAGAACTAAATGAAGCTATTGAACAAATGGACTTAATAGATGTTTACAGAGTGTTCCACCACACAAAATCAGAGTACACATTCTTTTCAGCTGCACACGGGTCATTCTCCAAAATAGATCACATGCTAGCTCATAGGACATATCTAAGTAAATGTAAAAGAATCGAAGTTACCCCCTGTATATTATCAGACCATAGAGAAATACAATTGGAGATCAATAACATAAGAAACCGCAAAACACCCACAAACACATGGAAATTGAACAACACCCTCCTGAACAACCAATGGGTCACAGGGGAAATTAAAGAATAAATTAGACAATTTCTGCAAGTAAATGAAAATGCCAGTACAACATACAGGAATCCGTGGGACACAATGAAAGCAGTTCTATGCGGGAAATTCAAAGCAGTGAATGCCCATATTAGGACAACAGAGAGAACTCAGTTAAATAACTTAATACAGAACCTCAAGCTCCTAGAAAAAGAAGAGCATAACAAACCCAAAGCACATACAAGAAAGGAAATGATAAAGATCCGAGCAGAAATCAATGCAATGGAGACTAAGAGAATGATACAAAAAATCAATGAATCAAAGAGTTGGTTTTTTGAAAGAATGAATAAAATTGATAAACCTTTAGCCAACCTTATCAAAAAAGGAAAGAAAAGGCTCAAGTACATGCAATTAAGAATGAAAAAGGCAAAGCCATAACAAATCCAACAGAAATCCAGAGAATCATCAATACCTACTTTGAGAACCTGGACTCTAATAAAATGGAAAGCACAGAAGAAATGGACAGATTTCTAGATACATATGAATTGCCAAAGTTAAATGAAGGAGATATAGAAATTCTAAACACCCCAATTACAATAAGTGAAATTGAAAATATAACTAAAAACTTACCAACAAGAAAAAGACCAGGTCCTGATGGCTTCACTGCTGAATTCTACAAGACATTCAAAGAAGAATTATTCCCATTGCTCTTTAAAGTCATAAAGGAAATTGAAAGGGAAGCAATACTTCCAAATTCATTCCTGGAAGCAAGTGTTACTTTGATTCCAAAACCAGGGAAAGACCCAACCCAAAAAGAGAACTACAGATCAATCTCCCTAATGAACATAGATGCAAAAATCCTCAACAAGATACTGGCAAACAGAATACAGAGTGTCATCAAGAAAATCATACACCCTGACCACGTCAGATTTATCCCAGGGATGCAAGGATGGTTCAATATCTGTAAATCAATAAATGTAATACACTATATTAACAGACTCAAGGAAAAAACACCATGATCATCTCAATAGATGCAGAAAAAGCATTTGACAAAATCCAACACCTATTCATGATAAAAACGCTACAGAAAATTGGAACAGGAGGTCTTTATCTCAGCCTGATTAAGGCTATTTATGAAAAACCAACAGCCAACATCATACTAAATGCTCAAAAATTGAAAACTTTCACACTAAAATCAGGAACAAGACAAGGATGCCCACTATCACCACTCCTATTCGATATTGTTCTTGAATCATTAGCCATAGCAATTAGACAAGAGAAAGAAATAAAAGGAATAAAGATAGGAAAGGAAGAAGTGAAACTGTCATTATTTGCTGATGATATGAAACTTTACATAGACGACCCAAAAAACTCAGTCAAAATCTTCCAGACCTAATTGACAGGTTCAGCAGAGTAGCTGGATACAAGGTCAACACTCAGAAAACAATAGCCTTTTTATATGTAAATAGACCCATTGAGAAAGAAATTCGGGAAATAATTCCTTTTACAATAGCATCTAAAAAAATGAAATATCTAGGAATCAACCTAACAAAGGAAGTAAAAGACCTCTACACTGAAAACTACAGCACTCTGAAGAAGGGGATTGAAGAGGATATAAGAAAATGGAAAGATATCCCTTGTTCCTGGGTAGGAAGAACCAATATAGTGAAAATGGCCATACTTCCAAAACTACTATATAGATTCAATGCAATGCCAATTGAAATTCCAACAATATACTTCACAGAAATAGAGAAAACAATCCAAAAATTGATTTGGAAACAGAAGAAACCTAGAATAGCAAAAGCAATTCTAGGCAACAGAGACATGGCTGGGGGCATTACAATCCCCAACTTGAAACTATACTACAAATCTACTGCAATAAAAACAGCATGGTACTGGCAAAGAAACAGACCTGAGGACCAGTGGAAAAGATTAGAAGATGCAGAAACAACTCCAGACATATTCAGCCACCTCATCTTTGACAAAGGAGCCAAACACCCTCATTGGAGAAAAGATAGCCTATTTAATAAATGGTATTGGAAAAACTGGATTTCAACCTGTCAGAGCTTAAAACTAGATCCATACCTATCACTGCACACTAAACTACGATCAAAGTGGATTAAAGATATAAATATTAAGTCAGAAACACTAAACTTGCTGGAAGATAAGTTAGGTAGGACTCTTGATGACACTGGCATAGGAAAAGACTTTATGAACAAATCTTCAATAGCATGGGAGCTAGCACAAAAAATCAACAACTGGGATCTCATCATATTAAAAAGCTTCTGCACTGCAAGAGAAACTACCAACAGAGCTAAGAGACAACCTACAATGTGGGAAGAAATATTTAGCAGCTGTAACTCAGACAAAGGTCTACTATCAAGAATATATAAAGAAATGAAAAATATCAGACCTCCCAAATTCAAAGACCCAATTCAAAAATGGGCAAACGAATTGAACAGACATTTTTCAGACAAAGAAATAAAAACAGCAAGTAAATATAAAAAACTGTTCAACATCATTAGTCATTCGAGAGATGCAGATGAAAACAACACTGAGATTCCACCTCACCCCACAAAGAATGGCTGCTATCAAGAAATCAACCAATAACAAATACTGGCAGGGGTGTGGAGAGAAAGGAACCCTTCTCTATTGTTGGTGGGAATGTAGATTGGTGCAACCACTGTGGAAATCAGTATGGAGATACCTCAAAGAACTAGGACTACAGGTCCCATTTGACCCAGCTGTTCCCCTACTGGGAATCTTCCCCAAAGAATTAAAAGAATCATACCACAGAGATATATGTGCACCTATGTTTATAGCAGCACAATTTGTAATAGCTAAAGCTTGGAAACAGCCCAAATGCCCATCAACTGGAAACTGGATAGAGAAGATGTGTTTTTTTTTTTATAGAATGGAGTACTACTCAGCCATAAAGAATGAGAAACTAGAGACATTTATAGCTAAACGGATGCATATTGAGGCCATACTCTTAAGTGAAATAAATAGGACACACGTGTAAATACCGAATCGTTTCTCTAGTGTGAGAAATTGAAAGTGTAAATAAGGATGAAAATGATTAAAATGAATAACTGATAATTTGAAAGAAGAAAAGGTCCAAGGGTTTGGGGATGGTGGAAGGGAAAGGGGAAAGGGAAGAAGGGAAAGAAAAAATTTATGAGAAAAAAAAAAGGAATCAAACTCTGTGTAGATTGGCAAGGGTGGAGGGGGTGGAGGGTGCACAGGTAATGGGAGAAAAAATAATAACTAAGATGCATCATGTTCTGGTACAAACACCCAATGATAAATGTAAATGTATTTTATACCTAAAATGTACCAATAAATATATATATTAAAAAAAAAAATTCAGGTAAAATAATTTTATCTTAATGATAAATCAGTGAATCTGGTGTTCCATTAATCTTCTGAAAAGATTTCTCTTTTGTTTCCTTTGCGTAGTATTATGAGAATGGCAAACTTTTCACTTATAGCAGCATTCTTCAGAAAACAATTTACAAACTAGGCAATAATTCAGTTTATCTCCTGTTGGAATGCTTGTCTATGAGAAAGTACCAAAATCAAATCTATGGCATGTTTTTGCTCTGTTACATTTTTCCATAAAGCTTGACATTAACATGAAGAGAAACAAAAATAGCTTTAAATGCTGTACATATTCTAATACTTCATATTGCTTTTCTTCCCCCATTCGTTTTCCTACAACACTACAACCATGCTTTTCAGATATTTCTTTTTGTAGACTATGGTTATCAAAAAAGTACTTGATACAAGTAAGCAGTACTCATAAATAAGAGAGAAAACATGTTAAAACACTGCATTCTCTTCAGTTAATTTGGTCACTGCTGCAAAGCCTGAAGCCTTTTCCAAGCATTCTAAGAAATCTGCAATTCATGTCTTTACAAATAATGGGTTGTTTTTTATTTTTAAATACTTTTATAAGATGATGAGAATTGTACTGATCAATCTATAATAAACACATGATGTCCCATGGAATAATGAAGAGTTTTAATGAATTACAGGAATTTGGGATAGCACAGAAGGACAACTACAGTGGTTGAACATTGCTCCTATCTTATTATTGTAGTTCTATCATTCAGGCCAGTCATGTAAGTGATATGATTGATTTTTATATGGCTTTTGGTTCTCTTGTTCAGTATTAATATCATATTATTAGAAAAAATCAAGCTGAAAATTTTTATAACAAATAGTCTAATACTAAATACATACCAAACATAAACGTTGGGCTTATAGAGAGTTATACTGCTTAAATTAATTAGCCACTAATAACATGCACATTTTGTATACAACTTATCTGAATTGATATTTTCTATTAAGTATAAAATATACATGAGATTTTGAAGACACAGTCCTTAAAATATTAGAATATCAAGAACTTACTTTTATGTATATTTGTTTAATGAAAGTATAATGCATTTAATTTTATCTCTTTACTTTTACTGAGTTTACCAGAAAATTTAAAATTACATTTGTGGCACTTCGGGCAGGGGATTTAGCTCAGTGGTGCCGCCACCTGCCTCGCAAGTGCAAGGTTCCAAGTTCCATCCCCGGTACCAAAAACAAAACAAAAAAAAAACATTTGTGGCTCTTGTATTTCTAATAGAAGTGCTAATGTCAGGATTTGGCACATGGCAGAAATAATTTTATATTTAAATATTATAATTATATATATGTTATATATATTAATATATAAAATAATTCCTTAACTATGAAATACTGAATAAACAAACATAGGAGGAGTGGGGTAAGATATGATGAACTATAATTCACAGAAATACAAAATATCTTGGCTACCACTTGTATTTCTCTTGGAAAACGGGGGAGGTGTTTAAGATGCAATATTGTGTATGTATTACTTTCCCTAGATGAGTGTAATGATTATATATCACAAACCTTTATGAATAAAAGTTAAAATATAATTTTAAAAATATTTCATTGTAAACATTTTTTTCTTAACTCTTGGAAAAGAGAGCTTTTTTTGTTGTTAAGAGAAAATAAATTTATCTCTTCTTTGTTTTAATCTTCTATCCATCCATCCATCATTTATAACTGCTCCTGGTTTTCATTCTTTTTTTTTTTTAGGTACCGGGGATTGAACTCGGGACCTTGAGCTTACGAGGCAGGAGGAAGAACCACTGAGCTAAATCCCTGCCCTTTCATTCTTATTTTTGACACAATTCTGGGATGAACTGTGAGTCCTATGAATGTCGAGCTGTTGTCCTACACTAAACTACACTCTCGGGCCATCTCTTTCATTTCTCAGTAAGTAATCCCTTCTATCACTTTGGATAACTGGAGGAATGGTTAATGGTTTCATCGAAATAGCCTGTTATCAACTCTTGAAATTTCTCTTAAGAAATTTTGCTTAAAACAATTTTAGCTTGATCTCATAAAATAAATTAAACCACACTCATTTTGCTTATTATTGACAGTATGTATTATTGTTTAAATAACTCAATCATTCTACTATTAAAAATGACTTGTCCTCAAGGACAAACCCTATTTTAAGAGTTTTTTTTTACATTTTCTATGAACACAGAACTCTAGTGAAAATAACTGATCAACTGTGACTGTTTGTCAGACATGTTCTAAGAGATATTTACTGCCCCTGTGTCATGTTCATCATTCTCCACCCAATTTTCTTACATTTATTTCTAATAAATGAATCTTTGTTTGATTAACTAATCAGCTGACACAAAGACAAAAGAAATCCAATTAGTCATATCAGTTGAGACTGGATCCTTATTTAAATTTTTGATTTTTTTTTCATCTGTGATATATTTATATTAATCTTTTAAAAAATACATTAAAATCTGGTGGGAGGGGAAGGGGAAAGGGAAGAAGGGAAAGGAAAAATTATGAGAAAAGAAAAAAATGGAAATGAAGTTTATGTAAATAGGAAAGGGTGGCAGGGGTGAAGGGCTCACAGGCAATGGGGAAAAAAATAAAAACTAAGATACATCATGTACAGGTACAAGCACCCAATTATAAATGTAAACATATTATATACCTAAAATGTATCAATAAAAGAATAAAATAAAAAAATAAAAAAATACATTAAAATATTACTTGTCCTTACTACTGAGTTTTTCAGTGCTTCAATCAGTTTAACCTCTCAGGTGAACATGTCTTTCACTTTGATAATCTTGGCCCTATAAGTAATGAAACAGACTTGTTTGCAGGGAATGTAAATCCTTTCATATGCCTGATGGACAAATAGTGACTGGTCTCAATAAATCAGGACAAGGTCATTTCTCTGACCAATGAGATCATTACAGCTAAGCTTTTTCTTTTCTATTCCTTTTTCCTAACAAAATGTCACAAAGTTGCCAGGCATAGCCTTAATCTCCAGTTCCAGTTCTTTCAGTTCCATACCATCAATACAGACATCACACTGAATGCCCAGTAAACATATTCCAGCTAGAAAGAAGAAAAGCCAATGAACTAAGGATGGGAAAACAAATATTAATAAGAAATTTCCTATAGTCATCAATAAATGCACCAACCCTGGACCATGCACTTTTCAACTCTCTTATCATGGAAAATATAAACTTTATTTTTTAATTTAAACTCCTCATAGCTGGAATTTCTCTTTCTTCTGTTCCTTAAAGCCAAAAATAGAATTCAATTGGCACATATAAAATAAATCCCAATTTATTTTTAAAGAATTTTTACTCATAATACTCTAATTTCTGATTTAATAATTAATTGTGCTTGAATAATTTATGTGCTTTCTTAAGAATAAATGTTTTGACAATAAATCTATTGTTTCTCTTCTCAGCTACATAATTCTTATTTAAATTTTAGGAAGATGTTCTCTAATAAGATCACTCTTACCTTCTTAGCTTCAAATTTTATTCAGTCCTACCCATAACAAATATTGACTAAGTACCTATGCTGATAGGTACTAAATTAACCACTATAAAGAAACAAACACAGTTCTTGCTCAAAGGTATCTTATAGATCAGGTCTGATCATTCCTTGATAATAATTCAAACATGTATTATGAAATGGATCATATTTTAGGAATTTATCTCCACAGAATTAGCATCTCAAACATATGTGTTTAGAAAAGCGGTCAGTTTACTATGCTGGCAAGAGTTTGGTACTTTTCATTTCAAGCACTCCCCAAATAGTCTCACTTTTTCTTTTAAATCCCTGCTGTTGGATTAACTTGTTGAAAATCAAATCTTCAAAATTGCTTCTACTTAAGCAGCAGCCAGTTAATCTTTTTTTTTTATAAACAAAATCTTTCATTTCTGCATTCTTAAAATCTTGAAGAATGCACTGGAATAAATTTAGGCTGGACTCTCTCAAGAGTAAAGGAAAAAACAAATTCTTCCTCTTTACAGATTTGAATGAGTTTTGTATACAGAATGTTATACGAAATGAATGCCAATTTGTTTTCATTAGAATTGTTCTGGCATGGCATCTCTTTTCCCTCAATGATGCTTATTTATGCACTGGGCAGTGTTAGACATGCATGCGTGCATTCATTCTTTCAACAGACAGTTCCTAATGGAAGGCACCATGCTAAGAGCTGTGGGAGAGGAAGACATACATTTCATAATCCCAGATGCTTGAAGATCTTTAAATCCAGTAGGAAAAATTAGGTTATGCAGGCAAACCAAGATAAAAGTTCCATACAGAATAACAAAAAATTCAATAGAAGTAAAATAGCAAAACTAACTTCAACTGGACTTATCCTAGAATGTTTGATGCAGCACACACATGTGAACCAATTTTGAAAGATGGATTGGATTTCAAGAACCAAAGAAGGAAGACCATTCCAGTAAGAGAAAACTGCAAATCACAGAAATGATCATGTGGACCTATGCTGCTAATGAGCCCCATGCCCAACACAAGAATCTTTGTGAAGAATAAAAGACCTGGGGCTAGACTTACTATAATGTAACTAGAATATCAGATTAAGGTTTTGCATTTTAGTCATATGGGAGTAACTAGATGTTTTAGATCTCAACTGCAGTCATATTTGAAAAATAAAACAAGATACACACTTTCATATGTAAAATAGGTGAATGATTACAAACTTGGTAATACTCAATGACAGTAAAAATATGAGGAAACAGGGCCTGTCTTTTATACTTAGATATTATATATACCATTGCATCCATTTTGGAGGGAAATTTATTGATTTTCATAGGAATTTAAATTCATATAATCTCCAACCCCATGTTTCTAATTTTTGCGATCTGGGTTATATAGAGATACTGGCATGAGGATATAAAGATATATGTATAAAATATTTACTTTGATAAAAATATATTTAGCAAAATTCAGGAAAATCTTACGTACTCATTAATACAGAATTATATTAATAAACTGTTAGATTCATTAAATAATACTCAGATTTTAAGAGTAGCTCTATAGTCACCAATACACACAGAAATTCGAGGTAAATTTTCATATGCAAAGAGTGGATTTGCTAAATTGTATGGATATTAATCCAATTTTGAAAGATTAAAAACAAAGATCTCGTGCTGTGCAAGTGCAAGGACCTGAGTTTGATCCCCAGTACCAAAAAAAAAAAAAAAAAAAACCACAAAGATCTGTCTCACTCAGTGCAAGTGTATATATACATTTAATGACTTCACTTCCTTGAGAAAAAACTTAATTGATCTCTTATTATAAATCAGGCATGATTCTGTATGCTAGTGAAACCACAGAGAATTAGAGACAAATCCCCATGTTTGTGTAACTTACATTCTAGATAATAAAGTAAATGAATAAAATAATCACAAATTAGGATTAATCAACATGACAGAAGGATAATAGCATAGGGAAATAGTATGTTAGACAGGGCATTGAAGGAAGCTAGTCTGAAAAAGCAATTTAGCAAAGACCAGAATGAGAAAGTAGCCCAGGCTGAGAGACTACTGTAGTAAAGAAAAAAGCCCTGAAGCATTATTCAGGAACAAAGAGTTCAATAGGATGAGGGAACAGAGTGAACCAGGGCAAAGATGGAAGGAAATGCAAGTCAGCTACTTCCCAGAAAAAGATACTGATCATAGATTCAGTCGGCTAATACAATAGGAAATACGTTGTATATTACAAAGGCTACTACAGGGGCTTCCACCAAATGGCCAGGAGCACACATCCCACACAGATACCCACATACAGACACAGACACAGACACAGACACACACACACACACACACACACACACACACACACAATCTTCCTTTATTGTCAGGAAATGAATTTATAATTTACTCGACCTCTGGTAAGGAGTTGATTTAATTTTGACTGACATAAAGGCAAGACATAAGAGATTCAGTTTCCCTGAACCAGATGAAAGAGGATGGGAGGCCCAGATGCTGAGAACAGTGGCATTTGTACAGGAACATGCCTCTTTGAGATCTCGTCCAGATAGCCAAAGAGAAAAAAGGAAAGGACTACAAAGGAGAGAGCCAGTAGAGCTAAGGTTAAATAGGAACTCCTACTGCCATGATTTATCCACTGAAACAGCTGGGAAACTTCCGAAGTAGTTCATATATCACAGAAGTAGAGGAAGTGAGTCTGACTGGATAAACACACCTCAGGGCTGCTACTGTTCCCATTAACTGTCTGTCTCACTAAAGGTCTGCCATTAGACAGATTCCTGCTGCCTCTGAACTGATAGAAAACTGTGGGTACAGATAAAAATTAGTGGGAGATGTGTGTCAGGAATGTCTATGAGAAATTTTTCAGTGAAAGGAGGAAAAAGAGCTACATAATTTCACTATGTTAAAATCTGTCATCCTTGGAATTTCATATTGTCCACATTTAACATTTTATTCCTTAATGCTATATCTATGACTTCAGTTAATTATGACAGATGTTTACTGTTAATTGTATGAAGTCTCTAATTTCTATAATAAGTATGTCTGATGAGTATTTTAAGAATTTTCCTTCAATTAACCTTAAAAATTAACACAATAAATAACACTGATGCATATAACTTTGTTAAAATTAACTACAAAAGATTTAAGTATGGGGTCAGAGTTCCAAGGCCCAACTTTATATGAAATGGAATCAATCATCCAACATTGACTTGCATTTATTTTCCATTAAAAAGCAAAATCATGACTCTCCAAGAAGTCTTATTATATGTAGGAAATTCATCTGTAATAAGTGATTCTTCTCTGAAGATCCATCTTAGTCATTTTAACTGATTAAATTAGGACCAAAGACTACATTTGTGGGCACATTCCTATTTGAACTAGTTTTTCTTTGCAATGGACAACTTGCCCAGTTAAAGGTACATTTTTACCTGTGAATCCCATCCAAATACTGTCCTAAATGTGTGTTTGGTCACAAGGCATACCAGTCGGGAGGCAGAGCTGTTCAGGGACTGGTCATAGTATTCATAGGACACAAAAGTAAAAGGTGCCTGCACATTGTAGGAGTAAGAAAATTCAGGTGTTGTTTCTATTTAATTGATTCATGTTATTTTCCCAATAATTCTAAAGTTGTCTAGTAAGAACATTAAATCTTTTAAAATTTTCACCTCTACATAATATTAGCATCTGTATACTTAGTGCTCTTCAATTAACTTGAGCACTTTCTTTCAAAAGTATTTATATATAATACAAAATGATAAATATATGTCTGTTCATAAATTATTCATATGTGCACTAAAATAAGTACCTATTTCACAAAGAGCATAATCTATTTTTTGTTCTAAGCAACTAAAAAACAGTTAAAAATGAAAGAGGACATGGATAAGAAATTTAATGAAAGTCACTTCACTTCATCATTCCTTTATTTAAATACCATTTTTATTTCAAATGCAAATTTTGCTTTAATAAAAAGCTCAGCATATAAATTTAAATGTATAGATATATGAAATTAAAAGAATTTAAAATTTAAAGATACACAAAGGATTTATCCTAAATATACAATATAATCTCACAACCTGCCTTCCTAAATAAAAAGCAATACTTATGTATTTTTCCTTAATAAATTACATAATCTTGTGGATCAGTTTAAGTGACATCAAAAACAATTTCATAGACTGCAGCCTACTGTCCTTTCTATAAGATAAAGTTGACCATCAATTCCTTTAAAAAAATCTCCTTCTTTGTTTACACAGCAAAAACATTCTCCTTGTTCTCTTTAGATTTCTTTATTTTTTCCTCGATCATGTTTCCGGAATGATCTTCCTAACCCATAAACAGAGTATCCCCCAGTGTTCTGTTCTAAATTTTCTTTTCTTCTCCATGGATTACTATATCCAATTGTAGGCTTTAATATGTATTCCAATGATTCCCAGGCCAATGGTTTTAGCCCCCAAATCTAAGCCCAAGAATACATTTTCACCCTAAACCTAATTCATTCTATATTTTCTGCTTCAGTTTCTGCTTCAGTTCTCCTATATTTTATAATAACATACCACATCCCTTCAGGTACAGATTATGTGATTATTTTTACCAGCTTCCATGCTAATTTTACATATCCCCATTCCCCTACTTTATAAAATTTACTAAACACACACACACACACACACACACACACACACACACACATCCTTTTAATCTCTTCCTTTTTCTCTTGATCATTTGGCTTCTAATTTAAAGTCTTGCTTCTCTTTTTGACCCATTGCAGGGATCTCCCATATTTATGGCATCCTTTCTGTAAATTTGGTTGTTAGGTTAGAGCACCTAATTTCCCTGGCCTCATATTTCTATATGGACCCTTACCAAGAGGTAAAATCTTGTGCTCTTCCCAGCATGAGTTTGGTGGTTTACTAATTGGGAGTTTGGAAGGAAAATACTGAGAAAATTAAGATCACTATTTCTGTTTTTCTGGAGTCAGTCTCTCTGAATAATTTCAAGTTTCTCTGTCCACTTGAATATTCTGAGAGAAGAGGTCTTGTAGAGAAATAAGACTAATTAATAAGCTAGTTTGTCCACCCAGTAAGTTTAGTAGTAGTTTTTATCTCCATCCTGAGTGCATCTTTTAGTTGGCTTTGAACTCAGATGGAGGGAAAGAGTATTCTAAGCAAGACTTCAATCCCCACCATCATATTCCTATTAAGAATTCTTTAAATTGTTCCTGTTGACTAAGGCCAAATTACAAAATCTTTAATCTTTCACAATCTGATTCAAATATTTTCAAGGCTCTTCTCTTGCTGTTCATCCAAATCACCTCAAACCACAGTATAGCAAACTAATCTGGTCCAAGATTCCTGAAGATAAACTCCTTGACTATATGGTTTGGGGTTTGCTATTTCCTGGCCAGGAATGTCAGTCCTATTTTCTCTCCCAGGACTGTTCTTTTTTTTCTTTTTTTGATACCAGGGATCGAACTCAGGACCTTGCGCTTGTGAGGCAGGCGCTGGAACCACTGAGCTAAATCCCCGGCCCCTCCCAGGACTGTTCTTACCCTTTCTTTCTTCAAGATCTGTTGTAAATATCATCACATTATATGTAAAGCTCTTCCTTAACAGCATTGAATTATTCACTTTTTCTCTTTTGACTCTAGAAACAATCCACTTTCACCTTAATATCAATATATCACTAGCAGTACCAGTAGTGCCTGGCAGATAATAAGCACGAAATAAATGATGAATGAATAAAGCTGACTTTGGTCAACTGATGAGAAACATGGCACATGGCCTAGATCTATGTAATACCAAAAAAATTTATTGGTACAGCTAAATCTGATCTTTCTGCATCTGCCTATGTCTCTTTTTTTCCTCCTCTTCTTCTTCTTCCCTCCTTCCTAGTTAGTAAAAATATTTTACTTCTTATTACCACAAACTGATTTTTTATCATATGAAGGAAATAACAAAATTTAAATAGCTATCAAATATTTGAGTCAAAATAGATGAATTTTGAACTCTGTCTAATATATTACCTCAACTAATACTGATTTTTCTTCTCAGAATGCTGAGCCCAAGCAAGGAAAAGTTAGCATTCTAAGGCCATCAAGCTGCTAAGACTAATACCAAGCCAGAAAACAAGTGCTCCCAGCCACTGCTTAGCATTTTGCAACGCTACCTCTACCAGCAATGTAAATTGGCTTTGTTCTCCTCAAAACATATAGTTTCCCCCACTAAAATCTATGCTGTGGCTTCCAGTTATACTCAGTTTAAAATCTAAACTTCTTTGTAATAGTAGAGGGGCTGTTCATGATCTAGTCCCTGATTATGGCTCTATCTTCAGGCTAATTTATTCCTGTGTTTGGATACTATCTTCTAACGACTGACTTCCATACCTTAGGCCTCTAAGTTCTGAAGATTAATGTCATTTTGGACTGAAGATTTATATCAAATTTATTGTTTAAGTGCTAATTCACACTGTGAGGTATTATTGGGAGTTGTAGTCTTTGAGAGATTAATAGGTTCAGATGAGGTCATGAGGGCAGGGCCCCCATGAAGGAATTACTGTCCTTATTAGAAGGAAAAAGAGAAGTGTTCACTGTCTTTCTATCATATAAAGTCACAGCGAAAAGGCAGCATCTGCAAGTCAGGAAGAGGGCCCTCATCACCTAAGAATCTGAATGCCTAGGTGCCCTCATTTTAAACTTTCTAGCTACCAAGACTATGAGAAATATATTTCTGTTGTTTAAACCATCTAGTCAATCATATTTTGGTACAGCATCCCAAACTGATACAGAAATTTGACACCCCAACTACCTCTTTGACCTTTCTAAGTCATAGTCATTCTTTAGTTTTTACCTTATTTACATTTATTCCTGGAAATCCCCAATAAAGCTCCATGTCTGTAACTGATGACCCTATTATATGCCCAATAACACTGATCATTGTCTTTCATAATACATAAAACAGTGTTTAATGACTACCCATCTACATGTATGTATCTCGACACCAAACTAAAAGTTCCATGGGGCAAGAACTCTACCACTTCTGCTCAGCATTCTATGCTGGGCATTAATAGAGAATGTAATGTGATAAATACTCATAAAAAATAAACAGACCTTTAAGATAGAGCATTTTTAATTAAAGTAATTATTCCCTGTTGATATACAAATAAAATTTTATAAAGAAAAGAGAGAAAGAAAAATACTGGAGCAACTCCATATTACTTTATGAAGCAACACCTTTAACAAATTTAAGTGAAAATACAGGTATTATGGTCAATACAACTGATGTTTCATTTGCAAAGTTTTAGAAAGTGCTCGTTTTCATATTTATATTGTCAGTTTATTACCAAATATCATTAAAAATTGGAGGCTGTTTTCGGAAGATGAAAATACTTAAAGAACTTATATTGGAATATTAATTATATTTTACATAGAAAATCTCTATGAATATTTATGAAATAAAATTGTAATGTCTTTATGTCTTTTTCCCAATATCTCAATATCCTTGCCTATCAATCCTAAGAAATATGCATAAAATAAAATATTTAAACCAAAAGTTACAATAATTAGTCTCTAAACTGAATCAAGATCCATTTGGAAAATTTAGTGCAGTAATAATTTCAAGATAACCTAAACTTTCATAGTGGATGGCAGCTTCCTTCTTATTTATACAGTGCTACTATAGGGCCAACATAGAAAAATGTACCATGTCAATAGATGTCACCACCCAATACTCCTTTTTTCTTTAATTCAAGCTCAACCTAAAGTTCTACTTTCACTTATTTTAATTATTGAAGAAATTTATCGCTTGAACTTCACAATGCCAGCTATTCATTCACTTTTTCATTCACAGATGTGCCAGGCACTGTTCTATGTGCTAGGGATGCAAAGGTGAGCAAATTAGACACTATTAGATTTACAATCTAGAGTCTAGAGAGATGGAAATACATTAGTTGCACTAAAGAAGCTTAATTACCCCTTGAGATAAATATCCTTTAGATCTAACAAATTTTTGCTCATTAAGTTAATAGTATGGAGTCCTTTAGATTAAAATGCAGCAGCTAAGATCTGCAGAATGAAATAAACTTAAAAAAGGCAAAATGTGTGTTGAGAAAGGCGTTGTGAAAGGAGGAAGGTTCCACAGAGGAAACAAGTACAGTAAGTCCCTGACTTACAAACATTCAAGTTGGACCTTTCACAGATACCAACAGACATCAGATTTGGAATTTTTTTATGTTTTACATTGTATATTTGTGTCAAAGGTGTATAAGATTCACTCTGTCATGAACGGATGACCAAATCTGACATAGGAACAATTTCCAGACTGGAACTCATTCGTAAGTCAGGGATTAACTGTATCCACAAATGATCTGTGGCCAATGAGGACATTGTAGAGTACAGAGAAAGCTAAAATAGTGGTGATACAGAAGGCTAAAGAAAAGGGGGAGGTTATATAATATCCAGGTGACTGTATACTATGTTAAAGATTCATCTTTACCTTAAAATAACTGATAAACTATTGAAGGCTATTAAGGAGGGATGACAGGGTGATTTAATCATATGGCCATTGTGGGAAGATTGTTCTCTTACTGGAGGAAGGTTTAGGTTTTCTTTTGAAAAGCCAGTGAACAGAATACTAAAGTATCCCAGACAAAAGTTGATGTTAGGAAGATAATGATGCCCTAAGGTGAGAGACACAGGAGGAGGAAAGTGGAAAGACTCAAAAGATGCTTAGAACGTAAACTGGACAAGAATTGATGATGGAACTGATATATATATATATATATATTCATAATATATCTAGTTCCTATATGAACTAGAATGAGATGTGTAAATCATAACTACTAGACTTTTGGTTTTGGAAAACATTTTAATATATTTCATCCTTTTAATATTTATATGCATACAAGGTAAATATTAAAAATTTTAAATTCACATATCCCTGAATTATAAGGATGAAAACAAAATCTATATCATGAAATTAGTTTTAAAGATAAAGTGTGCATTAACACCCTAGTATGATTGAGTAACTATAGAACTTCAACCATTCATTCTAGTCACCCTTTAAGCATCATCATTTATAATCAGAGATTTAAAGAGCAGGTGCTTTATGTTGTTTTTTTTTGTTCTAGAAAACTCCCTTCCACTGCCAAAACATGCCAATAATGTTAAAACATAAAGTAATCCTCTCAGATTAAATTATAGTCTAGATGATGGTATTATAAACTAATGTGACAATACTATTAAGTTAGCTGTCTGAACCAAAAATTTACTTTTCCCTTTCAAAAAAAGGTCAGAAATATAATTAATAATTATAGATAGTGATCTTTTTAGTATAGTGTTTCTTAATTAAATTCAAATGAAGGGAATTTTTAATAAACATACTTTATTTGATAGGACATATAAGTGTTATATTATATAGTATATAAATCTCATATCCTTTGAAACAAGTAAACTGAAAGACAGGAAATATCAAAGTTATAAAAATCAGAATTTAATTTTTGCTCATTAAGGTAATAGTGTGGACTTTGCCATTATTGAGTAAACTTTGGCGAGATAATAGGGTTACTTGATGCTTTGAAGGGCAAGTTTTTTTGTTATTTACTTTCTCATTAAAAAAATAAAATCCAGGGCCAGGGATTTAGCTCAGTGGTTCTGTTGCCTGCCTCACAAGCACAAGGACCCAAGTTCGATCTACAGTACCAAAAAAAAAAAAAAAAAAAAAAAAGAAATCAAAAAATAAAAAAATAAAATCTAGTTGCACATATATTAGCCATTTTCTCCCTTATTTCTGAGGATAGTGTTCCAAAACCCCCAGTGAATGTCTGACACTGAGGAGAGTACTGAACTTAATATATATATAATATATATATATATATCATGTTTCCTATATATATGCGGTGTGATCAACAAATATACAAATATGGTGAATGTTTATATTAGAGTAAAAAACACATTACCATTAAATGCCTCTCAACATCCTCCTAACTTTGAACACATTTATTGCATCATTCTTTTTTTTTACTTTTATTAGTACATGTTTGCAGTACATAATGATTATGTTTACTGTAGAGAAATGACACATGAACATAACACATTCAATTCTATTCTCTTCACCCCTCCTTCCAACCTTATTTTTCCAGCATTAATTTATCTTTTAAGACCTTATAAAGTTAGTTATCATATATACAAATTGAAAACCAGACTAATAGGCCAAAGAACATATAAAACATGTCAGAAAACTATACTATGTCAAGGTACACTTTTAGATACATTGTCCACCCTAGATTACAATACCTTTTTGTTCTCTCTTTTTTCCTATCATCGTTCTTGCCACTTTCTGAACCCATTCTGGAAGTCCTCTTCTGTGAGTATCTTCAGTTGCACTGTCATGGATACTTGCATGACCTGAATTGACTCAAAACACTTACCTTCACTATCTCTTTTATCTTTATCATTTTGACTTTGGGCAACAGCCAGAAGTCATACGGAGCCAGATCTGGTGAGTGAGGTAGGTAAGAACACACTGTCATGTTTTTTATGAGCCTGTCTTTCTGATGCATGCTACTCAGCAGCAGTTTTTACCATATTTTTTTATCACACCTCATAAAAACTCATGAAAGACTTTTAAAACTATTTTAGAAAGTAGCAAAAATGTTCAGGTAAGTGCACTGGAAGAGAGGGGAGATATTTTGGGGGGATTAATGGCAATGTATCTTTTACTGCAATATTTTTTTATTTAAACACACATCATAATTTCTGATCAGCCTTTGTAGATACCTATGATAAAATTTAATTTGTAAATTAGACACAGTAAGTGATTAACAAGAGCAAATTAATAATAAAATGGAACAATTATAATAATACATTGGAACAATTATGTGAATTTACATTCTTTCTTGCCTCGCCCCGTCTCTCCCTCAGAATATGTTATTGTACTGTACTTGCCCTTTTTCTATTTATAATGCTGTGAAGTGATACAATGGCCAGGGGATTAGGTAGTGAAGTAGTGAATGATGTAGGCATTATGATATAGTGTTAAGTTCCAAGCACTGAGATAGCAAGACAGTTGCTCTGACAACTGAGATAGCTACTAAATGAGTAATGGGTGGACAGAGTGGATACAATGGACAAAAGGATGACTTATGTACCATACAGGAAGAGGAATACTTCATCACAGGATTTCATCATGGTGCACAGGGTGGAACACAATTTCAATTTATGAAGTGTTTAATCTGTTATTTTCCATTTTAATATTTTTAGATCATGGTTATCCGTGGGTAACTGAAACCATGGAAGGTGAAAATGTAGATAAGGAGATACTAACTGTACATCCATTCCAAAAACATTAATTTTTTGTATGAATGTATCAAGTAAACATACTATCATATATAGAGTATTCTAAACAAAAAAGTAAAATGTAAGCTATAGATTTTAGGTTTAGGAGTATTATTTTCTACAAAGAACAAGAAAGAAAAAAACTGTAAGATACAAGAAAAGCATAGTTAAATTCTACCAGAAAGAAATACCAAGAAGTATATTAACATGTAAGTGGAAAAGATTACCGTGTGCTGATGGAATGGGGAATTACAGATCTGGCTGTTGCCCTCTGAGCTGCATTGGTGCCTATATTAATTTCCTCAAAAGTGAATGATGACTTATGTTAATTTATAAGCTGCTGTTTACAAGTGCTAACATAGATGTAAATGTGACTTGTTTTAAGTCAAGTTGCCATAAATCAAAGATGACAGATATTTAAGCTAAAAATCTCCTCTCCATGGAATATGCACCAATTATAAATAAACACTGTGATAAAATATTTCATTAGGTCCAACCTGTTGTATTACCAGGAGTTATCTCCCAAATGCACATACACTTCTCAAATTATGTAATTTTTTATATAGAAAAAAATCCTTAACAAAATTATGTTCATTGCATAAATGTGATAAGAAAGTAAATAATTGATAATAAGAAATAAATCACAGTGAGTGCCACATCGAAATCTGGCCTCTTGGGGTAAAATATATTATATCTCTATAAAATCTTATATTGAAAGAAGGTAGCAGAAAGCTACACTACTCCTCGCAGAAGAGAAATGTGCTGATAATCATTGGTGCATGCCAAAACAATTGGTTTTGCTGTTCAAAAATTTCCGGTTAGGTACCAAATTGTAATATCTGCCTCTAATATAATGGACCAATAATTGAAGCATATAGTAACCCTCTCAGGGGTACACTGCTGTTTTATTTATTCTTGCCCAACTGTGAAGATAAACTCCACTAAATACATGTGATATGCTGTCAATTCAGGAGAAGCACATTTTTCCTTGGACAGATGGCTGGTGAGTGAAACACCTGGATCATACCAAGGCCCCAAAATTATAATTTTAGTGGATATATGATCTCAGAAACAACTTCATCCCATAGGCTGAAAACTGTCTGCCCCAGAATATGCAGTGAGAAAGTCCTTCCTTCCCACCCATCCTGTTAATGAACAATATCTTATTTGCCCTTAAAACCTTTATATTCCCACATCTTAAGTTTATTTCCTGAGTAACCCCATCATAGATTTCTTACTCTCCATCTGAAATCTTATTAATTGGAAACAAAACATTTCGCTGAATGTGATACTTGCAATTGGACATTCAATTTAAAATATAGGATGAAAGGCTATCCTTTAGAATACTGTCTCTAATGTCACCACTTTTTTTAACTCAGTATTTGTATACATTAGACTTATTGCTCCCTAATTGTCCACTATTCACTTAGAAAAGTATATTTCTAACTACAACACTTTGGTCTCATTTGCAAGTTCAAATGTATATTCTGTAAGATTCTTAAACTGCACTTTTGGAGGTATATAGTGAAAGTTTGCTGAGTAAAGTTTTTTATGGTCAGCTAAGTAATCATGTCTTTTATATTTTCACCCTCTCCCCATAGTAAATTTATTATGCTAAATCTTTGTATTTATTGCAAGTTTTTATTTTATGACCCCTGTTGGAGGAACCTTATATGTAATAAACGGTTTAATTCTCACAACTGTTGACAATGTCAGGACTGATACTGTTTCAATTTTTCAGATGCTAACACTGAGACCCACAATGGTTTAATAAATTAACCAATGTCATGCAGTCACAACACGGTAGAACCAGAAGAGGAACCTAGAGAAAGTTTTTTCAAATCATCTGCCTTTGATTTATACTGCTCTCCTATAAATTGATATGATTTACCAGAAAGTACCAATCTCAGTCTCATATAAACTTGGCTATTTTTTGATGTTTAGCAATGTTGACATCAAATAGCTATCACAAGCTTTTTCTTGTCAAATTGTTGATATTAAATATGAGATATATGTATATTTACATAAATTTTAGCATACTGTGAAATTAAATAATATTGAGTATTTTGAAAAATGCAGATCTCTATCAGTTATTCCTGAAAAAATATAAATAATTTCAGTATTAAAATCCTTTTCACTGAATAATAACCTGTATTATTACCACTAATAATATACCTATGTTTACTACTCTAGTATTGCAACATGAAGTTCTACGTTCATTCAGCAGCAATCTTCTGCTTTTGCTCTGATGTATAGTAGTTATGATTCATGACTGACAATTATGTCATAATGAAAAACAACTCACCATTAATAAAAATCAAAACTAATACCTCTATATTCATTTAATGATTTAACAAACTAGGAGATTTATGAAAATACCTAGAAGAGCAAGAGACTCAATTTCCAATTAGAATGAACATTTGTGATTCTTCATGTTCCTAAGGGTGAAGAGAAATCTAATCAGCTCTTTCTCCTTCCATCTCCTTCTACCAATAAAAGGGAATTAACAGCCAATGAAACTCATGGATAAAACAGCTTTTCCCTCTACATGGGTCAAAAATATTTTATGAGATAAATGATAAACTATGAAAAATAATACAAGTGTAAGGTCAGAAATCATTTGTGTGGTATCCTTACCACATTTTGATATGTGTATTATCATTGTAGACACACATGAAAAATTAATAACTAAAATAGTCTTTAACATTGTATTAGCAGTATCAGTTAAAATTACCTAACCACTGACTACGTGCCAGGGATAGTCTTAACTTCCTAACACCTCTTAATGCATTTAATCCTAATAATGGCACTGTGAGGTCAGTACTATTATAAGCACAGAGAAGCTAAAGAACTTACCTCAGATCAAATAGTCAATACTGGGGCTATTTGAACTCAAATGATGTTCTTCTGAAACCTTCACCTTTGAAAAAAATCCTAGGGTCCTTTTAAATCCATCCTATTTATAAAAAACTAGTTTATTTCCAATTTTACACTTATGAATAATGTTCTAATGAGCATGCTAGTACTCAAATCTTTTTTCAACTCATCCTATTATTTTTAGGGTAAACAGCCTAGAGATATAAATGCTGGATCAAAGGAGATGCACATTTATTTTGGTCAAATTTGTGGAAGAAACATAATAATTTGAATTATTATTTTAATTTACATTTTCATTAGTGAGATTAAGAATGTTTTCAATGGTTTGTTAGAATCGGGTTACATAGGTTTTTAGTACCTCTCCCCAAATCTACTTTTGTAGATAAAAAATTGATAGTTTGAGATTGACTAAAGATTATTTAATCACATTTGAAATCAGCACAGAAAAGAAACCAGGTTTATATTGTTTACTTTGTTTAGTGTGGGAGAGTCACTTAAAAGCACACTTCTGTATGTAGTGGCTATTTGTATTTCTGTTGGAATAGTCTATTCATATTCTTTGCCAACATCAAAATTATATTCTATTTGTTTGTTTCTTATTGATTAGTAAGATGAGGGTTTTAATCTAGAAAACTATAAAAATGGAGGGAAAAGTTTTGTTATTACCTCTGATTATCGTGACGTATAAACTTTGGCCACACAGTTTAGCCAGAATGTATTCAAAAATGATGTAGACAAATTTAAAGTGAAAAGGAGTATTGATTCTAACATAAAATATGCTATGAAATTTAATTAAATCAAATAGACACTTTTTTGTTAAAAGAGCATTGTTTGTAATATAAATTGTTTTACAATGAATGCACATGTGTAATATAAGACTTTTAGGAATCCTAACATAAAAAGTGGTAAGGAAATTCTAAAATTCTACCATAGCATAAAGATTTGGGGCTGTAGCAAGAAAAAAGAAAACATTTGAGATTATAATATTATTGCCATAATGCTTTAAATTTCAGTACATTTTTGTCTACTAATGCTAATGCTGCAGTATTAAAATAGTGGATTGGGCTATATGGATAGTCTGGCTAACTTGCCAGGAATTTGAAAATCACAAGTTTTTCATTTTTGAAAATAGGAATGATATTCCTGGAACTATATATACCAGTAAAAAAACATTTCAGTTATAAAATTAGGTGTAAGCAATGACTAAATTAAGTGATAGAAAACAAATGGGTTTTGGACTTTATTCTTCAAACAAAATTTATCTTGAGTTCTGAAAGAAATGTAATCACCATGATCATTTTCACATACCTTTCTATTTTATATGCAAATAAATTCAATTATTTTATTGTGAAGAAAAAATTTTGCTATATTTTCATTTAATTTATAAAAGTAGACAAGAGAAGATGTTTAAATTCCATTGTAATAAAATGAAAGGACTTTCTTTCGGGACAAAGAAAGTAGAATTCTCTCAAAAGGAAAATTCTCAAGACCAAGTGACCAAGAAATTTTTTATACATGATTTTGCTACTGCCGGTCAAGAACAATCAGAAAATAAGCTACTCTTCGACTTTTTCAAAGATATTTTTATAGATTAATCATGGCAGGAAGGTGTATTCTTTCTGAATTTATGATTTAAAAACTTGACACTTTTAAAAAATGCCTTATTACTGCTTGCAACACGCTTCTTTCCCATTTGGTCTGTTTTCAAAATAATTAAATAATATTTATGAAGTAACCATACAGATCACTAGCAATTCTGATAACTGTTTTTCTCCTGCCTTAGGTCATTAGTGGACTGAACATTTTAAAATGAAATAAAACATTTTATGTGTCACAGAGCAAGAAATGGACTGAATCAAGTGGCCATGGTTCTTGGTGTTCTCTGCTATTGCCGGGGGCTAATTCTTATTTCTAAAACCTTGCTTAAATATGATCTTTTCCTGAAATGATCTGGTCCTCTTTTCCCTACCAAATCTTAACCTCATCAATTTCCAAATACCATGGACGTTCCTATGTTTTTGACTATTTCAAATATCATTAACTGCCCTTTTGCTACTTCTGATTTCAAACTTTCAAAGATTAAAACACAAATGATTCTGAAAGTGTATCATTTAAGTACCAATTTTTGAATTCCAGGAGATTATGTTTATATATCTTTCTAACCCCTGTGCTCCTGACCACCTCCCTGGTACCTTCTAGCACCAAAACATATGTCCTAGCACAATTTTGGGCACCTAGGAAATGCCCAGGACAGTTTCATTGATTGTACAAATATGAACACACAATGATTTTTCCTTCCTTGTTTTATCTATCACATAATCTTACTTCAGAGAAAAATATTCCTGTTTTAGATAGGTTTGGGGGTATGTTATTTAAAAATGTAATATTCAATAACCAGAACATTCCACAAATGCCTCCAAACTAATTATTTCTTAATTCAATACCAGGCCCAGGGATCAATTCATCTGGCTTTTCTAAATAGAGTTCAAGTTAATTTTGAGAGAAGTGTTTTACCTTCAATTCCAGTTACTGGACTCTACAAGTTGACAAAATGTGATGACTAACAAGGACCAATCTTGTACACCTTAATTCGTGGCACCATCTATGTTTGCCACACACACAAACACACACACACAAATATCTACACACATCACATCACAGTTATGTGTTCTTGAGATATGTTCTTGGTAGACTCCATTTGAATTTACTTGAGGAGTACAATTTTAACTGAAGTTTTCAATTTTCTGAATATTTAGAAATCATGTGCAATTAAAATAGAAATATCAGTCAAAGAGATATGTTTTTAAATTTGCTAACACATTGTAAGTACTTCAGATTTCGTAGGGTGACAGCTCAGAGTAACTCATAATGTTCATGGTCAGGAGGGTAGGCTGCTTAGGGAGAAGAGATCTTAAATTGAGTCCTGAGTCTACTTCGCTGGGGAAATGGAACAAGTCTAGGGATACTGTGTGTCTGATGGAATAGAGAAAAAAGCAAGCAATAACAGAATATGGGAGAAATTCAGCTGAAAATGGACATAAGATCATCTGAAAAGCAATCAGATTTTGTCTTACAGATATGTTATGGTGACCTATGGAATAGAAGAAAGCTTAATTTACAAATTGTATCATATTTTGGGAAAGTTTTGTTTCTCTTTATGCATATAATGTACATACTTCAGTATTTTGTAAATTTTTTTCATTGTTCTAAAAATGCAAATAAATACATAAAAATTTCTTAGGCAGTTGTCTAATGTTTAAACAGTAAAGTTAATTGCCCTACAACTCAAAGTAATTTGTGTTTGATAAAAGCAACTATTTTAGCATTGAATTCAAATATTTGCTTACAAGAAATACATTCCTTTTGTCAGCCAATGAAACCCAAGGCATTTTGAAAGAAAACAGGTTTGCATCCTTCATACAGATTTTAAAATTACAATAAAATGAAAAATATAGCTAGAAAGTGCCCCCCAGAGGTCATTTAGTCCATTTCTGCTTCTGGCCAGTTTCACTGCAATCATCTCAAGCATATGGTTAACTACCATCTCCCATCTTTGTTGAGCAATCCCAATTCTTGATGGCTGGCATTAATGACATGCGTGCCTGAAAACTGGTTTAACTGTTTTGTCTGATTTAGCTAGTCAAGAGTGTCAGCTAACTGGTCTAGCTATTGAGATATCTAATGACTAAATCAGTCCAACTGGTTATGCACTCACTGAATTTAGATCAGTTATTTTGGTTTTACATGACCAGTAAATACAATTAAAACAATCCCATATGGGTATGGTGATACAATCAAAATCTCCCTTAATCTGACTAAACTCTTCCCAACCTGATTTTAATCAACTTGTACTCAACTTTCCCACTCCAGAGCAAGAAAATGATTAATAATCTTCATCTTCCTAAAGGTCTTAAATAAATCTCCTTTTCCTTTGATACTTCTGTAGACAAAGTAAACTGAAGGGTCAAAAAAAAAATACAACAGAGATCATAATGAGCCAACAAAATTTTCAGTTATTTATTCTAATATTTTTAAATCAACACACTCAACAATTATATTCAAAAGAATAATACAGATAGAATTGTACAACTAAATAACATATATCAAAATATATATTTATATTACAGCACTCTTTTCTCAAAGTAAGAATATCAGATAGCACTGCCTTTATTCTCTCTTACCATTCACCTTACAGAAATGAAAAAAGTTTAAAATTTGTCCATTTTTTTAAAAAAGTAGCTTTCCTTCCTAAAAATCAAATTGAAATATAAAATAGTTAAGATTTGTATTGTTCTCTTAGCTTTAGACTAAGATCAGAATTTAGACATTACTAGAGGAAAGTAAAAGCATCAAAAATAGTTGAGATTTACTTAACTATAATGTTAAAAGGCAAAGGGATGTGTACAGACTAAGAACTTGGTCCACAATGATCTAGACAGAGCACAGCAGTGTTGCACTTTGGTATTACAAAAAAACTTTTATTACTACAGAAACTGTCATTTAAGATATTACATTATAATTACAGGATGTGAGATGGTAATTGTCCAATTAAAGACTGCAAGTAGAGAAAAATGCTGTTATTCTTTATGATATGTACTGTCAATAAATACAACAAAATGTGGAATCACTGAAACAGTGTAAGCTCAAACATACCAAAATAAATTTGAAGCCAGAATATCAGTCAAAACCTATTACAAGAAAAAAAAGCACTTTAAAATATTTAGTACTCAATCTGTTACTATTCCATAAAACTAATGACAGGCAACTCTAAAGGAAAAAAGACATTTACATGATTCCAATTTGAGATAGCATGATACCCCCCCACACACACACATAAAGGCAATGGCTAGTGCTGTAAATGAGAACAAATAATAATCCAAAGGCAGATAAAATTATTCTCAGAGGTATGAGTGATTTTCTAGGTGAAATATTAAAAGAGATATTACAAAATACAAATAATGGGGCCAGGGATTTAGCTCAGTGGTTTTGCTGCCTGCTGCGCAAGTGCAAGGATTCGAGTTTGATTCCCCAGTACCAACAACAAAAAAAAATAATACAAATAATGTAAATGAGAGCTCCTAACGTTCTGGTATATGGCAATATGTTCCCACTCATTAAAGTCTAATTTTAGTTCATTGACAGTTAACAAACTTGAGAAATAAGAAATCTAATTTCAATTTTATAATATTCTTTGGTTATGTACCCTTGCAGTATCTCACAAATATCACCAAGAAAATGTTTAAATCTGAATTCACTATCTTCCCCCAACAGATGTAGAATTTCCTATCTTGGTGAAAAGAGCCTCCATCAAACCAGTTATTCAAGTCAAAGATTGCACAGCCACCCTGTCAAATCCCAACTTCTGTCTATTATCAGTTCTCCCTTTGTAAGCCTATGAATATCTCTCAGATTCTCAGCCCGATCCCCTCCCCATTGGTACAATTCTAGAGTTACCGCCTTTGACCTGGACTACAACAGCCACTCAGGTCAGGCTGAACTTCCTCCACTACCTGCTGCCTCCCCAGTTTTCTTCCAGTATGTTCTCTCCAAAACAGCCAGAGTACTTTTTGCAAATGGAAGAAGAATTATGCTCTCCTACCCAAAATTATTGAAGAGGTTCCAATATTTTAGTGAAATGGTCTTTAACATAGAGATAATGTTGCCTGTCTCTCCAATTTCATCAAGTGACACTTTTTACCTGTTCAATAAATTTGAATCATTTCATCTAGCTGTTCTTTTACCTGGAAAAATCTTCTTTGTTCTCCTCAGCCAGATCCTTCAGATCTATTTAAGTACTAATATTTTTTAAATCTTCCTTCAGGACCCCTCAGCCTGTGTGAATGTTAGCTGACATGGCCTCCCAGGCACCCATCATACTGTTAATGTCTTTGCTGTCTGTCTTCCCTGGACCTGACAAGACTTATGCTGTTGCTCTGAGGCTACAATTTAAGAATCACTGGTGTTGGGAATCATTCTAGTTCTTGTCATTGCAAATGAATTTTGACTTGATTCTTTTAACAAAGCATGTTAAGAAATAGAAATATTTACAAACCAAGTTGTAGGTTATGTATTCTCTTTCATTTCCTGTCATAATTTCAATTTCTTCAAAATGAAGACATAATAGCTTTGTGAGGCATTCTTCCAAACGTGAATAGAACACTGTTAATCTTTTGTATTGCTTTGGGCATTAGGTACAATAATTTCTTGATTTTCATATCAATTTCTCTCAATTTTCTTTCTTCAAAGTAGACTAAGTATACTATCATTCCATATATCCTGAGGTACTATTTCAGTGTGTATTCATCTTATGTGGTTTTCCATATACATGTTTCCATTTTGTCATTATATTTTCTCAAAATTGCTTGACAAAGACCATTGGGAAAATGGAGATAAACATAGAAAAAGAAAGCAAGTAGAAAAAAAAAATAGAACAATGATGAAAAACCAATGATGATTTTGATCTTAAGACTTTTCTTATCTTTCATGTTCTTATCATGGACAGAGGCCACATCTTTTGAATTCTTAACAATGAAATACTCGGGTTTCTCAAGCACCATATACTATATGCACTAATGGAACTGTTTTATTTGTATTCTCTGCCAGTCCTCCTGATATCTGAAAATGTTAGGCAGTTACACTGTAGACCAATCAATAGCGTGATTTGCTACCCATCGGGAAGAGAGGGACACCCTCTGACACTTCCTATTTTTAGACTACTAAAGTTGTTTTGTATTCCCTAAACCATATTGATCCATGAAGCTAATGATAGTTTTTACTAAAGCTCCCTTTTGTAAACTTTGTCACAGAGGAAACCTTGGAAAATTACAATTAACGGCAGGGAAAATGTTGGAAATCTATTTCACTGTGTAACTTTCCTGCTATGTACAAAATAAAGCAAGACCCACATATTTTTCCCTCCTGGGTTTGGATATGGCTGAACTGATACAGGGGCAATGAAGATGGCTTATACTTATAACTGCAGGGTGCTTTAACTCTCCCCCAACAAATTTGCCATCTTGTCCATTATGTGAATGAACTGTAACAGCTGAATTGGTATTGCCCCCATTTTTCCATTTCAGTAGAAATTTTAAAAGGATGTTGTCACTCTGTAGGCTCAAGTGAAGCTGTCTGGTTTTCTGTTTGGAGAAATGCATATAAAAATAGTACGGAAGATGTTAGGTATTTAATTAGAGGTGGACTCTTTTTCCAATTTTCTCTAGCTTGACACCTGCTGGATCACACACACAATATCAATAATAAGGTAAAAAAAAGTTTATGAGCTCTAATGGGAGAAGTAGCAGATGTAGGATGCTATTAAGCATAACAAATGTACATTTTCCTAGCATATTAAACAAAAGTTTATTTTATGTGAAAAGTACATGAGGACTTAGAACACTATAATTCTAGTTACAGTATCAAAAAGTAATTATATTATTCACACAAATGTAGATATATATATTTATATATATACATTTTTGGGATTCTATTAAAAATGTTATATATATTATATATATATATATAATGGAATTTAAGAATTACCAATAACAGCTGTTGTATTTTTACTTACCAATTAAAATCTCCTACCTAGGGATATATGTATGTATATGAGTACTTCATCATGTACAATACTGAGAGATAGGTCATTCAATTTACAACTTCAATAGACAAGTAATGTTTATGGTAGAGTTTCAATGCCATTGAGTGTATAGTTTACCAACTACTAGAGATTCTTTTTTCTTACAATGTTGGATCCACACCATTGTTTGACTATGGCACAAATGTAATGCACATTCCAATAAAACAGTACAGCTGGGAATTAATAGGCTAATAAAAACACTTTAAAGGTGCATTAAATTAGAATTTAAGATGTATCTTGCATTTACAGTATAAATGCTAATAATATAAATCTATTATTAACATTTTATAGTGATGCAAAGTGATAAAAGCTAAAAAATATTGAAGATTTATCAGCAAGCATCTGTAAGGTAGACAGATTAGGGCAAAGGTTGGTAGAGAAACAGTTGTTTGGAAGATGAAGAGAGATTTTAGGGTAATCATTTTATTTTGATTCCCCAAGGCAGCCTGGGATTGATTTTTCTGAACACGAAGACCAAGAAAATATTTTTTATTCTTTAAATGACCAAAGCATTAAACTATGAAATTCTGCTCCACGGGCAATATTGTGAACATGCTACCATTTTGCTAACCTAACAACGTACCACTTGTGTCAAATATGTGCTGACAATGCAATCAGCCTTGTTCATTAGGATCACACAATCTGCTAGCTGCCACTTAATAATAAACCAACCCTATTGAGAATGATCATTGTTTAAATCACAGTTGCACAGATCTTATTGTTACATGTGGCTGGGAAATTAAAATGATGACGCTTGGAGACTTATCTCTTTAAAGACTGATGTAATAATTAAAGAAACATAAATTGTTGGTAGTTTATCTAAAGGTTTTTAGAGTTCTTAGCTTGTCTATAACAGTTATGATTCTCAAAAGTAATGTCATGTATATACTTCCTTATATTAAGCCATATGAAAACCTTTAGGGTTTTAGACTCACAAATACTCTAAATTCTTAAGATGAAAAAAAAAAAAAGAACAAACGTTTAGTCCCATTGAAATCATATTTAGTTAGAATATACTGATATAAAAATGTACAAATATAAGAAGTTTAGAGAATGCCCCACAGACTACTTATAAAGCTGAAATGTTACACCATATTAATATGCAGTAAAATGCAAATATATATTGATAATTTTATATAGGATACAAAATATTTGAATAAATTTAGTATTAAATTTATCAAGTATTATTCCATTGGGGATACTACTAGAATCCTCACTTTTCATAGTAAATTATAAATTTGGTAGTATATCTTATTTTTATGAAAATATCAACTCACCAATATTTGCAAAGATTCCAAATAGCAGTAGCTGTCATTCCTAAGTTGCACTGAGATAGCAGAAAATTAAGGTGCTACTTTCTATGAAAACCAAATAAATATTCTCAGGTTTACAGCAAAAAGATATATAAAAGGTGTATTTCTAACCTACTATTAACAGTTTACCATGGAACAAATCAAACAACCAAAGCACTATTTTTCTAATAAATTTTTGATCAGACTATTTTAAGTTAAAATAAACTGCACACTTTTAAAGATAAAACTATAGGTCTCAATTTGGGCTCCTTAATTTAGAAAAAAATATATGTCATTATAACAGTTAACAAATATTTTCTAGTGCATAATTTTTGGTATGATCTAAGCATACTTCATAATTTCAGTATTGTTTGCATTCACTATTGTCTTTGCTTAATATATATAAAACACAAACACTGTTTAATGTACTTTCTTATCTTACCTGTGTAAATAATATTAAATGTTTATTTCCAGAACTCATTTCAAATATATCTTGTATTATAAATAAGCATTCAAAAAAATAAACTGAGTAGAACTAAAGAAATACATGATTGAATAGTCCTAAATCCACTCAGTCACAGTTCTCTTTTCTTTATATTACAACTGAAGAATAGGGGTTAAACAGGAAAGGTTTAGTCAGGATGCATGTCCAAAAGTATTACTCTCACACAAAATTATATATAAACAGGTCAATATCAAGTAAAACAGATATAATCAGTTTTATTATAGTAATTTATATTAATTAGAAAATTTGGCCTGAAAATATTTAATGATGGAATATAATTGTGCATTATGTAGAACTGTTTTCTAATTTCAAGCTCTTAAACAACCAAATTAATAACCATGATAGTCTAACTAAATGCTCCATGAGTATTTTATTAAGTGCATTATATATACAGGTACAAAATATCTTATCTAAAGTTCTCGAAACTAGATACGTTTATGAATCAAGAACATCTGGGTAGGAGGTAGGGAAGTTTATGCAAATATATATATATATATATTTAAAGAAAGGGGTCTCCCTGTGTTGTTTGGGCTGGTTTTGAAATTAAATGAACTTTTACATCACTTCAATCTCAATAATAATTACTATTTTTTTTTTTTTTTTTGGTACCAAGGATTGAACTTGGGACCTTGCGCTTGCAAGGCAGGCGCTGGAACCACTGAGCTAAATCCCTGGCCCTACTATATTATATTTTAACAGATATTTTGTTCTAATTATATCTTGGAGAAAAGTTTTGGTTTGTAAATTATTTTTTAGAAGGCTAAAATGGAAAACCTATCATGATGATGCAGTGTTCACTGGTCAAGAAGTGTAGAAAAATTTGCTGGTGTTAGAAGCAAGTAAAATACATATTTTCTCTGTAGGAAAATCCAAAAGGAAACATTACCATTTAAGAAAATTGGGTGAAGTGGTCTTACTAATTAGCATAATATAACTTATAATTAGAAAATGTTAAATAAGGTCCTTACCACAGTAATTTTCTAACTGTGGCCCAAGGAATCAATTTGCCTGGTAGTAGTCTTTTCTGAGTTTGAAAGGAGAATTTTCAAGAATGTCCAATTCTGTGTATACAAGTTGAAAGGAAATTTAAAATATTCAGATGCCTACACATTACATTTTTAATTTTTCAGAATTAGTTCAATATAAAGAGAATTTCTTTAAATATTCTCCAAGTTTTCCTTCTATAACCCTATTTGTTAATTATTTTCCATCTGTCTTATGAACATATGATTTTATTAGCATACAAATATAATTATGTTAAATCGCCTTTAAAAACATAAAAATTAGTGGAACATAATGTTTTCCTCTTTACACTACATGAAATCTACTCTAAATATATCAGAATATTTTAACAGAGAGCTTATTTTAGTCCTGATTCTGACACAAATTGGGCTGACTGAAACAGTTAAGGGGAGTCTTTAGGTCTCACTATGATTTTCTAGACTGTTACAAAAAGGTATATCCAGGGTGAATGTCAGTCTCAATGTAATCAATAAATATATTCAGAAATGATGATAAAAAATGATGACACTCAACCAGCTAGTCTTAAAATTTTATCTAATTTTTTTACAGAATATTGCTTTCTTCTGAAGATAACTGTCAAATTATTTCCTTCATTAAAAAAGTATATCAGAAATTTTGAAACACATTCTATATTACATAAGTCATGTAAAGGGATTTTTTTTTTTGTACTAGGAATTGAACTCTGGGGCTCTTGCTTGCCAGACAGGCGCTGAACCACTGAGCTACTTTCCTGGCCCCAAAGGGAATTATTTTTTAAGCCTTCGTTTTATCTTCTGATATCATACTAGGCCAAATTATGGTATCTTCTAACTGGTCTCCCTACATTCTTGGTTTTCTGGCCAGAAAGCAGTGATTTACTGATACTCAGTAAATGATACAACTGTTCTGAATATCATGTGTTTACAATCATACATATCCATGATTATATGTTTCTGCTTTGTTAGCACTTGTGAGGTGGTATGTGTGAATATGTATATGCATGAGGGGGATCAGGGTGGAAAGGACTCTGTCTCATTCATCTTCTATCCTAAAGAGTTATTGATAACTCTCAAGAAATGTTTGTTAAATGAATGTTAGCTTGATTAGAAAGCTAGACGTCTAGTATATAGCTTACACTTTTACACTTGATCTTAGCCAAAAGGCCGAGAAGCAATTAGATTACATTTTTAAATGTGATAAATCTATTCATTCTACCTCCCTTGATTTAAACATGTACTTAATTTTATTTAAAATTGTTTTTTTAATTTCTATCAGTCCTCTCTTTATTGATAATGCATACTTATTATTTGTATCTTCATTCATGGCATACATAAGCACTGGGCTATTTTGATGTTGAAATATTCACATATGTATCAAGCTCCTCTTAATGATACAATATGCATCAGTTTTAATATAGGGAAGTATTAACAAGTCTGCCTTCACTATGTCAAAGAAACATAGCCTTGATCTAGGAAGGATAGTTCTCTATCAGCAGTATGATTCTATAACATGAAAAAAATCTTAATTTTTTAACCAAAATGAATTATCAGTTGAATAAAACATCAACAAAACTAATAGTTTTAGATACATTGATTTTTTACTATTTTATACATCAGCAAATTACATTAATAGCATTACACTAATAACAACAAAAAATAATACTATAAATTTATACAATCTCCATAATTTTATATGTTATTTCATTTACAAATCTACTTTAGTTGAGCATCTACAGTGTGCAAACACAAAGGATATAAAAGTGAACAAGTGTCAGACATTCTTTCTCTTCAGGATAAACTAAATAAATATAAGGGTGGACAATGTATAGATTTTAGGGTAACATGGATTAAGGAGTAAAAATGGGAGAAGTACATAGGTTGAAATTCTAGATGTAGTAGCACTTAAAAGGCTTTGAAGGAAAGTGGCTTTTGGGTGAAAACTTAAAGCAAGAGGATGAACTGGCCTAGCAGATGTGTAAGAAGGGAAAGCCAGACAACAGGAGTAAGAAGTAAAACCCCAACCCCTATTGAAAAGACAGTGAGGAGGCTGATCTGGCTGGAACCCAGTGAAGGAGAGGACAGAACAGGACATGAGTTCAAAGCACGGTGGAGACCCAGGTCATGCAGGAATTTCCAGGGCTGTACAGATTTGAACTCTTACCATGTAAGAGATGGGAAGCCAGTGGGAAGTATTTAAAAAGAAGAATAATATATGATCTAAACAACTTTTAATGAACAATTTAGTTATTCTGTAAAATGAAATCTTTCTGCCTATTCTGACATCACAAACCATATCAGTATTAAAACAAGTAATTAAAATCCTTGTTAAAACCTCTGAGCCTAAGTATGTATGTTGCTAGTTGAATTTATTCTTTATCCACTTCATAAGCACTCTGAAATAAGGTAATAAATAATTAAGCAACCATTCAATGTTTTCTAATCTTTGTGATTCAGTAGCAGAAAGATATCATTGCTTCCATTTCCCATGCCTGCTTCTAGGAGATGGGGATGTGGGTTTGGGAAAGAGAGAAACCCCTTAAGTCCCATTCCTAGTTAAATGGCCAAGATACATTAGTCACAAGGCAAGATACATTATTGAAAGATTATTTTCTTTACTTTTTATCTTTTTTTAACTTCTGCATCTGTCAAAAGTTAGTCAAACATACATAAATGTGTCATATTTTAAAAGATTAGCGACAAAAATCGGATAATTTAGTATTACATATGATAAGCAATTTGATAAATTCTTCAGCTCTATTTTTTCCAAATTTACAAAATAAATTAGGTGATTTTACAAAAAATTAATGTCTAAAAAAAATAATGTCTGATCTTTGGGGTACTCTGTCCTCTAGTTTCTAAGAATTCTACTACTGATAGAAAAAATTATTCTTCATATTGCTAATTGGAATTTGGTCTTTTTATGAGGGAAAAATCTTATTTTCTTTTTAAATTTTTTATTTTTGCTTTTACACAAAATTTATGATTTTTCATTTTTCCTTTTTATATACAGATAAGGAATTGTGTGGTTTGATCATGAATCCTTCAAATATCAGTATTGGTGATTGGTTTTCACAGTTAACATTAACATCCATCAGGAATAAGATTCTAAAGTTAAATCCTTCCCTTTTTAAAGAACATGATTTATCTGTAAAATTTCTACAATTCACTTGGCACACTTTCTATATTTTTGTTTCTAATTTTTCTTCTAGCCAAAGTAGAAAAATTAAAAAGATAGTTTTAGAAATGTCTGTCTTTCTCAGTAAACAATAGAAAAATTATTTTATAATACAATATATGAACTATTTTAAGGCAAGTTATACTTTTAGAAATATCATTGTATCCTGGTAACAAAAATGCTATTTACCATTTGAATTTTAAAAAAGCCTCAAATGTGGAAGTTAAAATTGATGCCTGCAAATTGACTGCATTAAATGACCAAATGCCATGTTTTTATTTGTCATAGCATTGCTAGTTGTCAGTATAAACAAATACAGTGTTTTTCTGTGCAGTAGGGTGTTATAAAAAGAAGCAAGTCACAAATCAAAGAGATCAAATAGACATTTTAAAAAGGATACTCACAAGGCATCCATAGTCATTCTCAAAGTTATAATATGTGGCTGTTTTTTTAAAAGTGATCAATTATTTAACATTTTCAGCTAATATCAGATGCCTTATAAGATCAGTAATCTAATTTAGTAACCCTAAACCTCAAGAAGAAAGACTATTCTTGTTTCAATCCTAAAATCTGGAAGAGAATTTTTTATTATGGGTTTTTACTACATCCACAATAATTTTATTCATGCTTTTATTATAGTCAACAACTCTGATGTTTTATAAATTTGCTGGGCACAGCCTTAAATTAAGATTTGCAAGTTCACTCAGTTCTTATATGAGCCTGACTCCACTGACCTGTTCACAGCAACATACGGTCAGCACAGTCCTGGCCATTTATCTCACAGCTATTCCAGGTACCACTGAGACCTCAGCACCAAGCACAGGCTCTGACACTATCTGGGAAGCATGCTCCATGGTGAAGTTCAACAATGCTCGAGAAACAGAGATCACTGAAATCAGGTTCTCCAGGTTCAAATCCTAGGACTGCCCTTCTAGTAAATTTAAGCAAACTATATAGGTAAATTTAGGAAGTATTTCAATGTTTATAAATATTACAAGAGGTAAATTGGGTAGTACATGCATACTTTATGAAAAGCTTATTGTTAATTTTATATATTGAATTTTAAAAAAAGAGTAGAGATGCCTTAAATCTAATAATGCTCACTTTCTGTTCACATGGAGTTTGAACTGTCGGTCTGATGTATGCTTAAATTTCTTTCACTCCTTAGTTATAAAGAACCTTAAGTAGTGTTATCATCTACTCTACAGTTTGTGATTCACTGCATTATTTTCTGAGAAGACTGAAAATGCTCTTTTAATAAACTTTTCATAAGTGCAATTAAGTACAGTGATGTTTATAAATGCCTATTCTGCAGGAATTTGTTAACTACAATGGAGCATAAACTTGTTCTAGAAAACCCATCTCCTCAAATTCTTTCATTTTGTTCCTACTAAAGAAACCATAAATGATCAGTGAGGGTATAATAAAAGTAAAGAATGAAAGTTTCTCATTATAACCACTGCCCCCACCCAGAACTGGGGACCAAACCCAGGGCCTTCACATTGAGCTACATCTCTGGCCCTTTATTTAATTTTTCATGTTGAGAATGAGTTTCACTAAGCAGTTAAACTACCCAGGTTGGGCTTGATCATGTGATCCTTCTGCATCAGCCTCTCACAGTGCTGGGATCACAGATGTATACCACCATGCCCAGCAATAAAAATCACTTAATAACAGCAATAAGAAAAAATAGTAAATCACAATTTATATTAAAATATATTTTTCAACCAATGGAATTATTTGTTTTCTTGTGAATGATCCTAGGTATTTGGAAGCAGTGTGATCTGTTCTTATATGATAATACATGGAAGAAAAAGAATTAATGTGTCTTCGACTAGGTGATACAAAAATAGTAGAAGTGAATGCAAAGTGAAGTTTTATTTGTACTGAAATAGAAAAGTTCAAAGTTTGTTATTATTATTCATTGCTACACTAAATATAAGCAATCAAGAACAAGTATAAGAACTGAAGACAATCAGAGGGGATTTGGGATAGAACTGCTGATACATAATACTACAAATTGCATAGATATGACACAGCATAGATTGAGGAATATGACAGCCTCAGGCTTGCAATTTATTATTTTTGAATCTAGGGTATAAAACTGGAGCTTTCCTTACCTATTATCCACTAGAATAGAATTTCACCTATTTTATATTGGAGGAGATCATCACTTTAAAAAGTTTGTAGAACAGGACCTAACTTTTTCATTGCATAGGTGTTAGCTCCTTTGTTTCATATTGCCATTCTTTTCTAGAAAGCATATTAGTTTCTGCATAACATTTCTCTTTGTGGAATTTAAATAATTAGATGAAACATATATTAAAACTTACTAGTCACACAGATCTTCAAAATTGACTTGAAGTTATTGCATGTTACTATTAATAATGTATATTTAATACATAAAAGCTTTCATGTGGAGGATTTAAAAATCTGCCTTTTTATTTCAATATGACTCCTTTATTTTAGGAAGTGAATCTTTATTTAAGAAGTATCTTTGAAGTTGGCGATCACAAGAAAGAAACAATTAATGAGAAGTATCTTGAACATGTCAGATATTTTTCTGCCTCAGGCTCTTCATTTAATTTCCTCTGCATAGAATGCCCTTGCCTCTTACACCTGCAAGGTGAATTCCTTCTCTCACTTTAAGTTTTTATTCGAAAGCCACCTCCTAAGTGAATCCTTTTTCTTGCCATGTTATCTAGAAGTTTAACTTTTATCCTTGGTCTCATTTTTTTCTCCTTAGACCTGTTAGTATGACACATTGTATAATGTGCTTATCTTGGAAGAAGATTTCATAGAAAGAGTTCATGATACAGAGAAAGAATCTTTGAAATATACAAAAATGGGCAAGTAAATAACTTATGTTGGAATAGGATACAACTCAGAATTTAGGACCAGAAAGAAACAGTTATAAGGAAAAAAAATTCTCTAGTCTTGAAATACACCATGAGAATGATGGATTTAATATGAGAGTCTTGAGAATGTTAATGGATGGTTGGACATAGTGAAAATTGAAAACATTAAAACAACTTTTCTGCTGTTGAATTTATCAGGAAAGGAAACAGACATTTTCAAAAGAGAAATTGCCATATTATATCAATACCAATTGCAGTAGTTTGAACAATATTGTAACACTTCTGGCCTTGAGTAGATAGATATCTTTTCATCTAAGGTCAAAAAAGAAAACAAAACAAATAGAAGAATCCCAAATAAATTGTAGCTAACTTCTCCATTTCATGTTCTTCCAGTTAAGTGAAACTTACCTTTTATAATTAATTCAATATAGAGTTTAAGGACTTTGATTTTTTTGTACTTCAAAGAAACTATGAAATAGTTTTATTTTTCGTAATTCAGTAAAATTACTCTAATGTATTTCACTAGATTATATGCACATATATCTATTTGTATCTCAGAACATACAAGAAAAGTTGTGATCTTTCAAATTTTTCAATGTTGAGAGCATTTGTGGTATTTTGGACACTTTCTGCCTTCATAATTTCTTTATACAGAGTGTCATAATCCTTGCTCTGTAAATAAAATTGATGTCACATATACTTGAAATGTCCAATTCAGTTGAACTTTCGGTTACTAAGTTTTATTCATATGAAACATTTTCCTCATTTAATAGCAATAGAGAGCTGTATAATAAGACATTAATCATAACTGTTTAAATGTACTTTACACTTTACATCTCAGTGTATATATACTATTTCTTTTATATCAAAAGAAACTGAATTATATGTTATTGTGGAAATGGTTGATCTGAATATATTTCCCCAAAATTTTAATATTTTGTTGATTCATCTACCCTGGAGAAACATTGATTTTCTGATATTACTCAATGTTTTGTAGTGGTACATTTTGCTCCCTACTTTTCAGTAATGCCACAGAGTAAATAGATTTAGAGAGCAATATTATTGTCATCACTAATGTTAAAATTCTGAATTTTTCACTTATTAGCAATATAATGGACAGAATCATTTTCTCTCAAAATTTGTATGTTGAAGCCCTAACCACTAATGTTACTGTATTTGGAGACAGGGATTATAAGGAAGAAATCGGGTCAAATGAGATCATAAGAGCAGTGCTTGATCGAATAAAATGAATGTCCTTTGAAAAAGAGAAAACATATAGCTCAGTCCCCTGTCGTCATAGGAGGATACAGAGAAGGTAGTCATCTACAATCTAGGGAAAAAGCCATTATGGTTCATATTAAAAATAAAATTGGTAGCTCTCTGGAAGGCCCAGGCAGGAGGGTTAAAAATTCAAGCCCAAGCGCTGGGGATTTAGCTCAGTGGTTCCGCTGCCTGCCTCGAAAGAGCAAGGACCTGAGTTTGATCCCCGGTACCAAAAAAAAAAAAAAAAATTTCAAGCCCAGACTGGGCAACTTAGTGACTTTATGAGACCATGTCTCAAAATCAAAGGAAGATTGGGATATAGCTCAGTGCAAAGTCCCTGCATTCAATCTGTAGAACTACAAAAAAAGGTTTTCATTGTACACATTTTTAAAATAATAATAAATATATAATGTTCTCTTTTTGCCTAAAGTCAAATGTAGAAAAAGAATTGTATAAAGTAGTATGTATGCATACAGTACTCCAGAATAAAGATATTCTCTTCCTATCCAAGCCAATCAAGCAACATATTTCATATCTCTTGCTTGTTTGATCTGAATTGTTTTCCAGCATCAGATTGTGAATGTGGAAAAAGAAGAGACGGAGAGATCAACATGAAACGGATTATTTTTCAGAAAGGGCATATTAGTCTCTGGCTAAAAGGACGCAGTGGATACTCTTAGAGGTCAAAGACCTCATCTCATTAAACCAACATCATAACATCATGCCGTGCACAAATGTGCAAAAAAGTAGGAAAGAAAAAAAGCAGAAGTAGGAAATCAAGAAGAAAACAGAAAAACATTAACTTAGTGGAAAAAAAAAAAAAAAGATTTAGAATCCAGTTTGGAATACAATGAAAAATCTGACATAAACTGATACTATGTCAGTTCAGGCATTACAATGAATTCCTTTCAAAGATACATTCAAAAGCAAAACAGCTATTGTAATACAAAGTAAATAACAGGACAAAAGAGAGTAACTACTATATTCTTATTTAATTTTTTTTCATTCATTAATTTTATTGGTATATTTTAGGTATACAATATGCTGACATTCATTACTGGGAATTTGTACTTTTACATAATATATCTTGGTTCCTATTTTTTCCCCATTCCCCTACCCTCCCTTCAACCCCTCCACCCATCCCTATTTTCAAGGACTTTATTTCCTTTTTTTCCCCCTTTTCTCATATTTATTCCTTTCCCATTTGACCCAGCTATTCCCCTGCTGGGTATCTTCCTAAAAGAATTAAAAGAATCATATTACAGTGATATATGTGCACCCATGTTTATAGTGGCATAGTTTGTAACAGCTAAAACTTGGAAACAGCCCAAATGCCCATCAACTGGAGACTGGACAAAGAAAATGTGTTTTGTTTTTTATAAAATGGAGCACTACTCAGCCATAAAAAATGAGAAACTGGAGACATTTATAGCTAATGGATGCACATTGAGGCTATACTCTTAAGTGAAATAAATAGTACACACGTGTAAATACCAAATAGTTTCTCTGTGAGAAACTGAAAGTGTAAATAATGATCAAAATGTATAACAGATAATGTGAAACAAAAAGAAAAGGGGCAAAGGGGAAGGGGAAGTGGGAGGGGTAGGGGAAAGGAAAGAAGGGAATGGAATAAATGTATTCTCATTTTTCAAAGACTTTTTCTATGATTCTTGGAATTTTTAATTTTCTTAACTGACTTCAATAAATCCTCCACTTCCCAAAGACTTTCAGTGTCATTTTATAGCTTCTTGGTATTTCATTTACACTGCCTTGTTTATAAAACCATAAATCCAAGAAACAGTAAACCCAGATGTGTATTCAGTAGATGAAGATAAACAACACAATTAAGTGGGGTGGAATTTAAAAACAGGACAATTATTATTATTATTATTATTATTTTGTTAGTTGAATTTGTCTTTGTAATGCCTGTTTTTCTATAAAACAAAACACTGAGGCTTGGATAAGAGATACTCAGAAAGCTTCCCTGGATCACATACTTCTCAATGTTCTGCTCTTTATTCCAGAAATACTCTGAGTGATCTCATGGTTCTACTTATTTTCTGTGTGTGGAGGGCTTTCTATTTTATATCTATAATCTAAATCACATTGCTGAAATCAGAAATTCTTACCTCCCAGTGTATAGGACATTTCCATTGGAAATTTCTATTTCTTTATGTCCAAAAAATCATTACTTCTCTTTAACCTTTAAAGGTTATTTTTATTTTTTTCATGCACTCTTTATGTTAGTGAATGCTATGTCTGTCCATCGCCTTGCCTCTTGGTCCTCCAGTTGAGCACCATGTGCTATAAATTCTACATCTGAAACATTTGAAATGGCTCTGAATCCATTCTTTGCATCGTTGTCTTTGTTTCACTCCAGTGTGCTATCAGCTAATGTTTGGACTGTATAGCTTCCATTAGAATATTAGTATGTATGCCTCTCAGTCTTATCTAACTTCTTCTCTATTAAATATCCATTTAAGCACTACTTCTACTGAAAAACCTTCCTTGGAGAGAATATGCACACACACACATATACACAGACACACACATACCATGCACACTCTAACAAAGCTGACTGATGCTGAAGGTTTCCTGAAATCACCAATCCATATAAGGGTAGAATAAAGGTAGTAATGTTTCATTTTTTGTTTTGTTTTGTTTTGTTTTGTTTTGTTTCTGGTACTGGGGATTGAACTCAAGACCTTGCACTTTCGAGGCAGGCAGCGGAACCACTGAGCTAAATCCCTAGCCCCTGCAATGTTTCATTTTATAACTATAGGCTAGGCCTACAGTTGAGATATATTTTAACACTAATAATAATCTTTTGACAATATTGACTTTTAATTCTTAATCTTTATAATTGGATACATATCTAATATTAATAGATAATAGGATGCTATGATTAGGTCAATTAAAACAGATTTTTTATGTGTATGGGGAACATTTTTGCTAAGTTATCAAGTATTGCTATTTAAGAGTTTTGCGTTTTCTACACTTCTGTTGCCTGATATAATAATAAGCAGGTACTTCAGGCTGTTGAACACTTGAGATACAGCTAGTGCAATTTGAAACTGAAATTTTACTTCAGTTATAAATAAGTTAAATTTAAATAACCATCTATGGCTAGTGACTACTATATTGAATAACAGTTTTAGAATTAAAGATACCAACTAGATTATCTTGAGTAGTTGCTATGCTTCATTAACATCATTACAAGGTTTTTAATTTATTTTCCAATACAAGTTAAGTACTCAGAGAGTGCTTGATTGCATTAGAAATTAGGAAACTTCATTTTTAAATGAATTTAACACCAGAGGAAATATCACTACAAGCCTGTCAATATGAAGCTTTGGTCAGAATGTAGATCAAAAACAACTAGAATTTCCATACATTGTTTGTAGCTGTATAAACTTATATAATCACTTTGGAAAAGTCTGACATTATTTACTAAAGCTAAACATATTCATGCCTAAGATGCAATAATTCTACTCTTACATACAATCTCAACAGACAGGCTACATTTTGTGTGTCAAAATATATGTCCAAAACGTAGAACGCTCTATGTTGTGATAATCTCCAAATACTAACCATTCCATGTTGACTAATAATAAAAATGATAAACAAATAATGACATATAGAGGAAGGAAAATGATTGAAATATTTACACTTAATCTCACAAGCATGATGTTGACTACATGAAGCCAGAAACCAAAGAATGTATAATTTGTGGATCCATTTATGTAAAGTTCAAAATGGGCAAAGTGAGCATATAGTATCAGGATGTCAGATTATAGCTTATTTGGAGAAAAGAGGAATGACGACTGTGTACAAAGGAGACTTCTGAGGAGCTTTGTATTCCACAATTACCTGAGTAGGGAGGTGATGTTATAGTGTCCCTCCTCCGTGGTCATTTACAGAGGCGCATGCTTAGGATTTTAGCCATCTCGTGTCTGTATATGTTACTTGAAATAAAGAAACAAATTTACCTTAGAAATTCAATTCTATAACATATATTCATGTGTTATGGTTCACACATTTTTAGAAAAATCAATACATAAAGATATGCAGTGAAAGAAATTAATAGAAGTGATAAGACTGAAAAGTCTACATGTATTACCAAAAGCTAAAACTAGCATTTTTCATCATGTAAACTTGTCTTGGTGTTTGTATGGTGCATATTTTAGAGAATATATACTATATGATTTCTTAATATTATAACACAAAAACTGATATATTCTATATAGTTTGGAACAGAAGTAAGAGTAATTTTAGAAATTCAATTCATGAAACATTAGTTTTTGTGTTTTTATAGGTGTTTCCTACCTTGAAGGTTAAAAAGGAAAACAAGCCTTGGAATTATTACTTACCTTCATGCTGTGAAGTCACTAGCAAGGACAATACTTTTCTAGTTTAAAAAAAAACTGTGAGGAAGATTCCCATTAGTAATTTTGTTTGAGTAAAGTTTGTGTATATTATAATTACTGAACATTTAAAATCTCTATACTGAATTTTTGCTTTTCCATTGGCTATCTGCCTACTTTTCTTAAATTGATTTATTAATGTCCAAGGTTGCTTTGCAGTTTTATCCTTTTAGCAATAATAGATGCAATATATCACAAAAACAAATTTTTAAGAGAACATCATTAGAGTGATGTAGCACTAGTAATAAACCCCTTCACACTTGGATGAACTTAAATCAGTTTCTTTTTATTGATTTTTGGTCATAACATAATTTTAAAGTTCAACTCAGTTAATAAAAAAAGATTTGCTCTGGTGTTATGGGCAAAATACTTGTGTTGTAAGTTTCTACTTCATTCGTAGAGAATGTCACAGTGTATGAAATATGAATTTTGAACAGAAATAGCAATGAGAATATTATTTTATGATAATCTTTGTATAATATCTTCCTCTTTTATTGATGTGAGTACTTCAACTCATCTTATCATGATAGGATCCAATGGCTCCACAAGGGATGTATATTACCTATTATCTCCTATTTATATGTATGAGTATGTTGTTTATAACAAAAATATATCAAATATAGAAATTATGAATTTATTTAAAAGATTTATTTAATGAGTATCATAAGAACATTTTAGTTAATTTTACTAAAAATGTAACGTAATGATTGTCTTTTGATTGATGTTATTTCTTTATGTAGACTACTAGTTCAATGTGAAGTGGGTTGATTTTGATCTATTTCATTCAACTTGTGTCAGAAATCAATTAATCTTACTTGCTTTAAATATTATGAACCATAAGATTTATGAAGGTTCAATCTCAAAAGGAGAATTAGTATTTTATGTGAAATTAAGTAATTGAATGCAAATAAAATGTGGAAAATAAAGGTTGTACCTGGATTCAAATAAGGAGGTTGAACTTCTAATTTTCTATTATTTTTGTGAAACTGTATGTACTGTCTTAGGACTCATTTTCTTCCCCACTGCAAGATAACAGATTACATATACTACTTGATCCCCTGGGCTCACTCAGATATGCTCCACAGCATTTATAAAATTCTCAAATATCTGTCAGTAACATATAGTTTTTCACACAAGAAAAATCTATCAGAATTCAAGAGAGGAAGAGTACACACTAATATAATCTATTTACTCTATGGTAGTAAACTATTTGTAAATTTCCTTGATATCCTCTTAAACATTTCTTGCAATATCCTGTACACATACATGTATACTTTACGTATATTTAGATCAAAATATTCAGTGCAAAATGTATTGAGCAAACAATAAAGAGGAGGGTAGGATAAGACAATTAACAATCAATGGCTTGAGAAATACAAAAACATAATTTTATTACTATCTTTAATGATAGAATATAATTTTCATTGACTCTTGATTTACACAGCAAGAATGCAAAGGTAATTACAGTACTCTGTAGCAATCTACAGTGGGCAAGCTCTGAACCTAATCCATCTAGAGATAACGAGGTCCCCTGTGGAGTTGATGAGAGCCCAGACCTAAACTATACATGTCCAACATCTCTGTCACCACGGACCACCTTCTCGACATCTTTTCAAGTCTCAAATGTTACCTAACATTAAAAATCAGTTTAAATGTTTACTCGTCCAACAAATATTTATTGAGTAAGGTAGCTATATAGGGTATATGAAGAAAAAAATAAGACATAGTACTCACTCCCAAAATGAAGGGCAGGCAATCTAATTTGAAGCAGATATAGAGAAAATCTGCTCACATATTCAAATATGTCTGTAGTGGGCAGCCAGTGTAAGGACAGATAGACAACAAGTGTTTGAATATGATTTTCTGAAGAGAAAAAGAGGAGACTCTCCCATTCTCCCAGTGATACTCGTATTGTCATCAAAACAAATCAGGGACAATTAGAGTAGTTTAGCAGAGCCATTAACATATGGGCTTTAGAAGCATAAAGAACTAATTCTGAATGGAGGTTAAGATACTTGTCCTGTTACTGAGCTTAGATAATTTTCTTCTAATTAAGGTCCCAACCTATGAATGAGCATACTAGAATTTTTGTGAAGCTTGAATGAAATAGTATGTGTAAAGCACTTAGATCCTAGAAAATAATAAATTCTCAGGAAAGTGAAGGGGTATTTTTCTGCTACATTTTATTCTGAAGAAATAATTTTGACCAAATATGTGGCATGGCCATAAAATCAATCAATATGTATTTGTAAATGAAATAAAAAACAGACTATTTACCGAAAGCCTAATGATCTCAGCTAGCTTGTATGTTATCAATGTGACATGATTGTTATAAAAACTATCATAAGAGAAATAAAGGAGTTCCTTGCTGTCATCCCAAATACTTCATTGCTAATGAAAACTTTTTTTTTCTTAAATTCTTTTATTGGTACATTTTAGGTATACAATACATTTACATTTATCTTTGGGTGCTTGTACCTGTACATGATGTATCTTGGTTCTTATATTTTCCCCATTATCTGTGCGCCCTTCACCCCTAAATCCTTCCCTATTTACATACTTCGTTTCCATTTGTTTTTTCTTTTCTCATAATTTTTCCTTTCCATTCTTTCCTTTCCCCTTCCCCTCCCACCACCCCTACCCCTTTGGACCTTTTCCAATTTCAAAGTATCATTTATTAGTTATTAATTCTTTTAGTCCTTATTTACACTCTAAGTTTCTCACACTAGAGAAACTATTTGGTATTTACAAAAAATATGGAACGCTTCACGAATTTGCGTGTCATCCTTGCACAGGGGCCATGCTAATCTTCTCTGAATCTGTCCAATTTTAGTACATGTGTTGCCGAAGCGAGCACGCTAATGAAAACTTCCTTAAAAGTACTGACATAAAATCTTTTTAAAGTTACACATAATCGCCAGGAGTGGTGGTTCACACTGTAATTCTAGCGCTTGGAAGGCTGAGGCAGAAAGATCACTGCAAGTTCAAAGCCAGCCTCATCTATATAGTGAGCTCAAGTCTAGTCTGAACTACATGGCAAGATCCAGTCTTAATAATTAAGTTACACGTATTCACAAGATCTACTTTGAGTTCTATTTGGTAATAAATTCAGTTTAACATAGGTTAAGTGAATAATATCTGAGACACAAATAAAAAGTTTTCAATAGAGAAGTTTATCTAGAAAATTATAGGCAATTTAATATTCCCCAAACATGAGAAAGATAATATTTTTCTTTATTCTCCTTCTTTCTTTCCTTCTGTAAAACCCTAATATTAATTTTGAAGAAGTAAAATATAATTCATCTTGGCTACAACCTTCATTCTTTTGATTTGAGTGCTGCTTTTCTTGCTTATTTATTTTTAAGGACACCTAGACTGTAAGCCACTAAGAAAATAGAGGGCAAAGTCAGGCCACGTTCTCATGAGATTTGAGTCTATAAGAGAACATCTAGAATTAATAATGTGTGAATCTGGAGGTAGTCAACCAGCTAATTGCCTTCAGCAATGCTCAACATTAATCCAGACATTGCCATTCCAGTTTACTTAAATAAGGAATTTTACATGGCAGGAGAGAGTTTATAGCGATAGCCTCTCACCCAAGGTTGACTGCACTGCCCCATACTGTGTCCCACTGGCTTGGACTGGCCTATGTCAGCAATGTGGAATTTATTCTCGGAATCTAAATTAGTGTGCCTCAAAAGACTAAAGTCCCACACACCATTTTGTAATTTATACTTCTACAGAATAAGATTTTTATAATTCCCCAAGATACTTTTATTTACTATTTTTAGGATCTCAATACACTTTATAAATTGCTCACTAAATTTCCTAGAACTTTTATTCAGGAATGTTGTTTGCTACTTTTTAAAAGCACTAAAATGTAATATTTTCTTTTAAAACTCAGAAACATATTCCTTATAGGAATGTTTTATAGGGAAGATACATGGGATTCCTGTATGATTCATTCATTTTTGTGATACTGAAAATACTCAGAAGGAGTACAGGTATTTCTGATTTAAAGGAAGGGAGCAAAAAAAAAAAAAGGAACCAAGGAGGGAAAGAGGGATTAGACAGAATCATAAAAGCATGAAAAGAGTTTACAGTCTAATCCCCTATGGTTAAAAATGAAACAAGCAAGACCCCAAGAAGCTAAGACTTTAATTACTTAATCAGTGACAGAACTAAAATAATTTACTGTTTTCTCCTCAAAACATTATTAAACATCTGAGAATTATATACATACAAGCTGCAAATGTGGGAGTTTTAGTTAAGCCTATTCATGACAATCAATAAAGATCTTTGTTACACTTGAGATTCTAATTTACACATAATACGTAAAACAACTAAATAATCATGTCAAAGGCCTTAACACAGCACTCTGCCATACTCTTCAATGGGAAAAAAAATTTTAGACCAATGGCCTCAGTTTATGATCGACAAGGTATATAGTTATCCTAAGTAGTTCATCACTTGATCACCTTCTACCATTTAGATGGCTTTAATTCAGAATAGCGATGTTTGAGGAAAAGAAAAAAAATTAATTAAGCTACATTCTAGCCCTGGGTGCAGAATTCCTCTACACTGTCTAAGTCTCCACTGAATCCAGAAAGCCAACTACATCACACACCTCCCATTGTCTGATCACCCAACCCTGAAATTGTGTATCCGTCACTTCTCTATCTTATGAACAGTAGAATAAATTATGTGCATAGCCAAACTGATAACATGGCACACTCCTAGGAACAAAATACAAACCTGAATAAAACTTCTAGTTTTGTTGATGAAAAAAGCCTTTTATTATAAAGTGACAGTTTTATAACTTCAAAAATAGGCTTTCATTTTTATAGAATATTTAATTCAGGAATGAAATACGCATTTTTACATCAACTTGTAAAAGAAAAGAATGGTATTTTCCCATCAATATTGCCAGTGGTAAAGGAAACTTCTAAGGTAAAAAAAAAAGTAGAAAATCTATTTCAGCTATGTCAGTATCTTAAAGAGGAAGGAAACAGTTTTAATTGGGGATAATAAATCATTTTTGTAGCATTTCAAAGATCAAGAAACTTATTAAAACAGAATTTAGCCACCACAGTCCAAAGTCCTTAGGCAATGAGAATTGCACTAAAATTTTTTTCCCCTTGTATAAGTGGATCTATAATTTTGAGTATATAAATATGTGTATTCATAGATTCCCTTTTACCTATTATGTTTCATATTTCTTATAAATTCTTCAATGTCACTGGGGATTGGAAGATCTATTTTTAATCTAAATACGTAAATACACTATAAAAATACACAAAGAAATACCTCTTTATTCACCATTCTGAAAGCCCAGCATTACTTTGTTCTTGTTATAAAACTGATTTTTTGTTTTTGCTTCCCAGCTTAAGCATTAATTCAGAGTATTTTCATAGAAGACAGCAAATAAGGATACAGTTCTCCCATGGACCTCTTGTTCCTGGGACAATACAGACCACCATGTGCTTTCTGAATTGTCTAATGTGTCCTTAGTCCTAGATTGTTTCAGAGAGAACAAAAGAAAGTGTTCACGATGGCCAACTCTCCACCAAAAGGCCTTTGCACATACTCCTCTGTGGATGGCAGGGCTTTCTCTTCTGCCAAAAACAATTGATGTTTTCTTATCTTTGAGTTTTCGGTCAAATAGTGTCTGCCAAGGGAAGCTTTTCTGACCTCCTTGATCATGCTAAATTCTTCAATTATCTACTCTAATCTTTCCATGTACTTCTATTCTTATCCTACTGTTACTGGTGATTGATCAGTTAGTATATCATTCTCCTGCTATAATGAAATCTCTATTAGGACAAAGATCATGTTTACTTTTATAAATTTGGGGGTCTCTAATTTCTAGCAAAAGATGTAGTACCTAGAAGGAGTTCCATATATTTGCTTTGGAAAACATTAATGAACCAACTCTACACTTTTATCTGAAACCCAGTGTGTTGTTGATTTCATTACAACTTCTATTTGGTGACAGATGGAAGGAGAATTTTATTTCCTGCTTTGAACCATGGACCAGGAAAGTGGAGTCATTTTGAGTGGTAGCCTACACTTTGAAAGTATAAAACTAAGCATAAAAATTAAATTACTTGTAATTGATAGGGTCAGGAACCACAGATCTATAACAGCAATTCCTATGTCAGTGCCACAATCAATACAAATGAACCTACATGCAAGAGAGTAAAGGAATTACTAAGCATTAATATAATATATAACTTCAGTCAACATGGTATTCTTCCTCCAAATATGGATATTTTAGGTTGAAATTACCAGGAATGAAAGAAAGAGAGAGGAGGAAGGATGGAGGGAGGGAAAGAGGGAGAGAAAGTAAAGAAAAGAGACAGAAAAGAACAGAAGGAAGGGGGAGGGAGAAAAGAAGAGAGAGAGGAGGGAGGGAGGAAGAGGGGAGGGGGGGGGAGAGAGAGAGAGAGAGAGAGAGAGAGAGAGAGAGAGAGAGATTTGCCCTTTGTGTGTCCCACAAAGAAAAATAAAAACTCACAGACCACATAAGGGGTAGAAATCAGTTATCCAAAAGTGGAATAACCATCAGAAGCACAAAGAACAAATCAATAAAAATATTACTGGGAAAATTAAATAATTCACTTGAAATTTTTATTCTAAATTTTCTCATAACCTTTACTTGATTAGATTTCTTTTTCTATAGGTCACACTTGCAGCTACTGTTACACTGCAATCAGTGACCCTCCTACAAGCATCAACATTATAATAATTATTTCCCCACCTATGCTTGGAGATATTACCTTTACTTATTCCAATAAATAGTTGTATATCTCTTAATACCTATAAAAAATGTTACATGAGATGCAAATTAGAAAGGTAAGGATAGCATTTTAATGCTCATGTTCCAATATCCACACCCATGTCTCAAGCATGTCTTTGATAAATATTTGATCAAAAAATTGCTTAAACAGATTATAGTAATAGCTTTTTTCCAGTAAGTTCTGCATCAAAGAACTATATATTAAGCACCTAAGTGTATTACTTTATGGAATCACCATGTGTGCTATGGTTTACTATCTTCATATTCCAGGAATTCTAAATGACTGTATCAAGACCTTTTGTTGTTAAAACTTTAATTCCTTACCATCAGGGAAATTCACAACCAAAATGGGAGGTATGGGTTAATGGTTAAAATCAGCAGAAAATATTTTCACCATTTGGATTTTTGCAGTCTATATATTCTGCCACCATAAACCATCCATTCACATTTTTTAAAACTACACAGTATGTATATTTTAATTAAAAATCTTGAAACACATGAATTAGGAATTGGTATGATTTTAGCACTCCTTGCTATTCCTTAATTCATTGATAATATCCTTATTGCCAAATCCAACAGATACTTTGCAACTCCTGTTGTACTTTTTCAAAACAGCCTTTAACAGTTACTCTCCTCCACAAGCTACAACCACCTACTTTTCATGATGCCATATTCTCTTAGATCTTTTTTCTTAATACTGATTTTTCTACTCTTCCCCCTTCATGTTCCAGCTTATCTGTCAATTCTAAATCTTGCCAGAGTCTCCTAATCTACTTTGAATATTCGTCTGTAATAAAACCCTGCAGTTTACCTTCATACCTATTAATAGTATTTCCTAATGTTGCATATTTTGGAGATTGTTTTTGTTTAATGTCTTTTACCCCTCCAAATAGACTGTAATCTCCAGCAGAGGAGATACTACAGCCCTGTTCAAAAGAGCCTAGCACATACATCAAGAATACTTGTGTGATGATTCTTGGATAAATGAATAGTCAGTCTCTTTTAATGTTTTCAAAGATTCATGTCCCTTTTGTTTTTTTAATTACCTTAAGCACCTTGTGTATGCTTTCCCCTACTTGTTGCCTCCAGCACCTAAAACCTGACCCCGGTTTAAAATCCAAAGGTGCTGGTATAGATATATTTGGGCACCCTCCCTCATTGTTTATCAAAAAATAAAATTTAATGAGACATATTGTGTTTCTATTTGCTAAATTAAAAAAAACAGTAAGGGGCTGATTCCATTTACCAGACAACCTGTATATACCTAGAACTAAAAATTTGCCCAGTCCTAATTTGTTTAATATTTTGATTGTTTAGTTGTTTCTGTTTTAAGTTCCACTTACAGCTCTATCATTTTCTGCAAAAGTCTTTATCTTAGCAATATCCTTATTCAATTAAACTTAATTATACATATGTTTGTCTTTCCAAAAAGGTATTCATTTCTCAAAGATGCTTCTTTGACCTCTGAGTCAAAAGTTCATTACATTCTATGTTGTTCAACCATCCACAGATTATTACATATTAGCTTTAATTAGGCACATGTTCTTGAATGACCAAATCATCAAAATATTGACAAAATGACACATCATTTAATTTGGAAGCCACTATAATTCCATGTTTATAAGTGCCATCATTACTTCAAGCTTTTATATCTTTTGCATTGTTTCTATTTTTCCTCTTTAACTCAGTGCTTTAAAAAGTTCATTTATTTTCTCTTTAATTAGAAAATATTGTTAATTATAAAATATTGGTACATTACTCTTATTTTATGTATAACCTGTTATCACCTAATGTAACACTATCATACCAAACTAGAATACTTTTTATATTTTCTCATGGAATAATTAGTATTTGAATTACTCAAAGTGTAGGAAAATAAATCAAAAGCAGTGTCAATGAAAGTCTTTCATAGGTTACATTTAGCCAATCCAATGTTCAACTGATGTAAGTCTAGTAGTTACATGAAATATCTATAATAGTCTGCCAAATTTCTGTGTAAAGTTATTCCACCGATATTCAATATCTTTAAAATTATGTATTTCTATGCATATAAGCAATATTTGATATCTGTTCTATTTCTGGTTCAAAACCTTTTAATTGGAATGATTATGGTTATTTTCATACAGTTAAGCACATTGAAGCTATAATTTTTAAGTTATTTAATGATAAACTTATACCTAATGTACAAAGTCAGTTTATGAATTATATGCATTTTTTTCTCAAATGACATGAACTTCATTTCCAAGACGTATAAAATAAAGTTGAAGTTAAATGTATCTAGTCAAGTGAAGTTAGTGTACCTTGACTTCAGATTTACTATCCTGTAGAATTCAAAGTCATTTTCATTTGGATCATGAGCTTGACATCTAGAAATAACTTGGGTAGGATCAACAGAGGTATTATATTTATTTGGGGAAGGAGTTGGAAATAATGAAGCCAAGGTTGCTGGTATAAATAAAAATGAAACCCAATTAACTTCTATTGGCAACTGAGCGAAATGGAAAAATAAAAAGGAAGGGGCAGATGTATTACTTTTTGCTTACCTATTTATCTCTCATCAAAAAAAAAGGAGAGAAAATTAAGCATGTCTGTCATACTAATATCTTGACAACAGCTCGAAGCAAACAATTAAACACTGTGCTGAATGGAACAAATAAGCAAAATGGCAAGCAAGGAAGCAACATGAAGCTCAAAAAGCTATAAAGAAAATAAGTACTTAATTTAATGTTACTATTCTCTTTCAATGGGGATTTGGAACAGATGCAAGAAATGAGGGTAACTGATGATGTAACTAGAAAATGTACTAGAGAACAAGCTTTAGATTTTTTAAATAGCATTTTGAGTTTGCATTTAAAGTTTTAATAATTTAGGTTATCAGTCCCTTGTCCATTGTAATGTCGAATCAGAATTCTAACAGCACAATAATCAATGAGAATCAAAATTCAATTTTTAATGAATCATTTTATTAAGTTCTAAATTTATTATATGCCCATTCATTTATATTTTAAGTTCTTAAGAGTCAGGTGAAAACTTTTGTCTCCCTTTTTCTTTCTAAGATTTTAACAAATAAATTTTTTTTTTACTTTTATTACTGTAACTTCCATATTTGGAAAAATTGCAATTGTTGCAAACTAACTCAAACTGACATATATAACTAATTAAAATAACTTGTTCTTAGGTATTTTAATAACATTAAGTAAGTTTAAATATTGCAACAGAAATAAGAATCACTTTGATATGATATGAAAGTATCTACTTTGTGTAAATAATTAGCATTTACTTAAAATAATATCTTTAATGTATACCTACATAAATATGTCACATAATACATCACATAATATTTAGTAATTTCATTAATTAATAGGCATTTGCCTTAAAAGAGAATTTTGCATTATTTACCTATGGAATACTTTCTTTATCTTAATTTTCTTATTCCTTTCTTGCTTTTTAGCTTTAAATTTCCCACAATTTCATGGTCTTTAAAGTAAACAGAGTTCTGAGAGACTCCCAAGTACATAGGCTCTGTGTAATCTCCTCCCTTTGAGTGTCTATGGGTCATATGAATATGATAACATTTCACTCCCATAATTATATTATTTTTTGTTGCTTATGAAGTGGCTAGGACTGGACCTGACCTCAAGGTGCTGCAAGCAGCCACAGGCTGGTGGCCCAGAAGTATGGGGATGCTGGTCCTATAGCTACAAGAAGCTGAATTTCTCCAATAACACTAATGAGTTTGGAAGAAGCCGATCACCAGATGAGAACTCAACACTGTCTCTCTGAGCAGAGAGCTCAGCCAGGCAGTACCTGTAGTTCTAACCCATGGGAAATGGCATAATAAATGGATGTTGCTTCGAGTCATTAAGCTTGTGGCAATTCACTACACAGTAAGAGAAAATACACTTAGTCTTTGCGTTTTATCTAAGTCACAGAAATTTTGTTCTCTAGTAAAGAAAACATAATTACATAATTTTCAGGAAATTTACCAATTTTAACCAAATTCCAATGATAAACTTACTTGTTGAATAAGAGCTCTAAGCTGATACTATTTACTTACATCAGTCTATGTAAGTACCTTGAGCAATATGACACATTATTCTTTGTTACGCAGAATTATTTTTATTGTCTATCTTAAGTCATAGGTACTATCAGAATACTGTCATATCCAAAAAGAAATGAAGGAAACACTGAAATAATTTAATTCAGAAAAGTCAAGATTAAAATATGAGAGTAGTTAGAATTCCTATCAGGACTTTAACATAGCAATGACAGAAATCTCATGTACTTCCTTTAAGCTAATCTAGGATATCCATTAATATGAGAGAGCCTATTATCTACATGAAAACTGGAAATAGCTCCTGAGAAATATTTCCAGATAGAAAAACTGAGATTTAAGTCACAATAACCACCAATGTGAACCTCAAAACAGCAGTAAAATATGCATATCTATATTTTAAATGTGGAGAGAAAAAGGGAGGGAGGATGAGGGAGAAGAAATCGGAGAGCGTAAGGGAGAGAGAGAGAGAGAGAGAGAGAGAGAGAGGGAGCACCAGTTCAAAACCTGATAGAGGATTGATTCTCACATCCAATTCTCATCCACAAAGGGAATATATTATGATTTCTTCTTTATTCATGAGGGGTTCATCTTCCCTGAACAAAGCTTTGTTAAACACATGTCTACCTCAGTATTTCTCTCACGTTATAGATAATCAATGATTAATTTGAATAATCATTTTATACATTAAGAAACAATTCCTTTAAAATAACTGCTTTATCTTACTTCCTTTTCCCTTCCTCATAACCAATGAACATTAATTGAGCATCCCGAGGTTGCAGAGCACCATAAAAATAGTAATTAAGAAATACAATAGGTTAAGTAATCAAGTCTTTGAAAGGATGCTATGTGATGATAACTATTTCCTTACTTTAGCTATTAAAAAGCCACATTTTTTTTATTACCCTAGACTCTTACAAGCTTAAAGGCTATGGACAAGGGGCAGAGTTTATATAAAATCCAATGGATTACTGTCCAGAATTTTAAAAATGAGTCTTATAGGAACTAGCTCTGAATGAAAATCAATGTACACTCACATAGCATAAATAATAATGAGATTTATAGTGATGAGACAGTATGCTTTGGCATTGTGGTGTCAGAAACAGAGAGAATTTGTGGCTTTCTGCCAGTCAAGCTGAGCTTAAAGGGCATGTCACAATGTTCAGATCATGTTACATTAAGGAAAGGATTACACAAAAGAGAAACAGATAAGCCCTCACTTGTTTCAATATTCTATCAAACATTATAAAAACTCCCTTTCACTTCTACATCTTTGTGTGATATTTATTCTGCTGGTTTCACATAAAACTAGAAATTCCTATAAGAATTTTTTAAAAATCAATTTTGGTAATAATCCAATTTAACTAAAATGCAACAAGAGACATTTATCTAAAAACTTGTGATGTGCAATTATAAGAGAAAACTGCAAAAATAATATAAATATCAGTGGAGAATTCCCAAACATTAAACCTGTACTTTAAATGACTACCATTATAAAGTGGAGAGTACTCCTCCAAGAACTCATCTCAAATATGCACATTTAGTTATGATGTATGTTATAGTACAGTACCATAAAAGATAGGAAATAATTCATAATTAAAATCTCATATTTCCAATAGACTAATGAGCCTTCAAGATCTCAATGGATACTTTATTCAGACAGCCATTCAGCAAGAACATTTTATGGGGTTATTGTACTCATAGCAGTGCTAAAAGCTTTAATAGTGGAAGGAGAAGAAACAAAATCATAAGTCATATTCCTCAGAGCCCAATATGTATATGACAAAAAAAGAACATATAAGCAAAGTCTCCAATAAGCCCCACTTAGGTATTACACTGCAGTGGCAAGTAAAAGGGGATGAAAGTATGGTCCCAGGTATCTGGACAAATAAATCAAAAATTGGTCAATCAACCAGATGGTATACACAGTGGCAAATGTTCATGTGTACAAAAGTATACAAATCTTTATATTTTTTCTATAAACCTGAAAGTAATCTAAAGAATATACTTTTAACCAATTTTATTGAGCAAGGTAAAAAAATTCTATCTATATTTGAGTACATCAGCACATTTGTAATATATGTCTTAAAAGACTTATAATCTTTGAAATTAAACAATACTGACAAAAAATGCCTAAGAAAGAAAGGATGCAATGATAGCTGTGTGTTGGTTTGGAATTAGATATTTCAATATGAACAGGAGGGGACAAGAAGTATGCCAAGGTATAAGTATGTGTCACATTCTAGTGAATAATGCAGTTGAGGAACACAGACTTAATGTGGAAAATATAATTTTTAAAAAACCCTTCATAAGAATATGGGATGATAAGGTTGGAGAGGGGGAAATGGCAAGTCCTACAAAAGCAGATAATTTGGACAAATAATCCAGAAAACCATGAGAGATTGGCTCAGGAATCTTCCAATTAAAAATAATGTTGTTTCAGGTGGAGTCTGGTTGGATTAAATTCAGAGCTGAGAAATGGTTGGAGAAACACTAGATGGCTGCTCTTAGCTCATGTGCATAATCAAAAAGTAGCTAACAAAGTATTACTTGGAAACTGTAGAAAGGGTTAGAAGCATGGGGGGAAAAAAGAACAGTAAATCAAGCTCAGTATTAGAATTTTACTGTTATTAGAATTTTATTGGTGATAAGAATTCTTCAGCAGGGAGAGTCACAGGCAGGTCTATTTTAGAGAGGAGTAGTAGCTGAGAAGTAGACTAAAAGAAACAAGGTAGAATGGAGGCCTTGGGCACCTGACAGGCGGGAGCGCTGGTGCTGTGGAGGCTCTGGAGGCTGTGCTGCTTGCTTGCCCTGGACCGCGCGTGTGTGGACGGCGCGAAGCCTGGCCACAGTTCCTCCAGGTGGGGAATGTAAGTCTGTGCACGCCCTACTGAGGTCCTGAGTCATGCAGAAGATGCCAAATCACCCCCCTGCAGACAGGGAGGTCTGCCCACACCCCACCGAGGTCCTGAGTCCCAGGGAAGAGGCCGAATTACCCCGCTGCAGACAGGCAGCCACCTGGTTCCACACTACAAAGACTCAGAGGACGCCAGACCACCAGACCAAGGTACTGAGTCCTGCTGCTCCCGGCCCAGAGGTAGGGGCTTCTGAGCCACCATCCCACTGCTCCTGGTCCAGAGGAAGGGGCTTCCCAGCCACCATCCCTCCGGCTGCTCCCAGCCCACAGGAAAGAGCTTTTGGGCCACCAATCCTACCGCTCCTCCCGGCCCCTGTCCCACCTCTTCCAGCTCAGAGGAGGTAATCCGTGCAAGTGCTAACAGCTCCCCCCTCCCCCCAGTCGAAATGAGAAAACACATAAATAAGTCTCAAAACCAGACTTCCAGATCACCTACAGCAACCCTAAAAGGAAATGAGATGGAACACTCTGATACTCAACCACCTGGAACCACTGAACTGGCAACAAAAGGGGATCTGGAAAAAATGAAATCAGAAATAATTTCTCAGATAACAGGAGAAATTGTGCCCCTAGTGCAAGACATGATTAATAAATCTAGAGAGGAGCTCAGGAACATGATGGAATCCCAACATAGGAAACAAATGGAATCCATAAAACAGATGCAAATAGATTTCCAGGACATGAAACACTCCATTGAAAGTCTACACAACAGAATGAGCCAATGTGAGGACAGAATTTCAGATATAGAAGATAAGATTGCAATTAGTGACCAGGAAAAGAAAAATTGCTTCAAAATTATAAGGGAACATGAGAAATCAATCCAGCAGCTGCTAGATGATGCAAAGAAGAATAACATAAGACTGATTGGGCTCAATGAAGAAACAGGAGAGAGTGGAGATGACATAAAAAATCTCTTCACAGAAATAATGGCAGAAAACTTCCCAAGCAGGGGAAAAGAGCTTGACATACAGATAAGTGAGGCATACAGGACTCCAAATAGCCTGGATCAAAAAAAATCTACACATAGGAATATAATTGTTAAGATTCCAGAAACTCAACAGAAGAACAAAGTTCTTCAAGCAGTCAGAGAAAAGAAACAAATCACATACAAAGGAAAGCCCATCAGAATCACAGCAGACTTCTCAACACAAACCATCAAGGCAAGAAGAGCTTGGAGTGACATATTCCAAGCCCTAAAAGAAAACAGCCTCCAACCCAGATTGATGTACCCTGCAAAACTATCTTTCAAAATGGATGGAGAAATAAGATACTTTCATGACAAAGAGCACCTTAGGAACTTCGTGCATACCATATCAGCACTCCAAAGAATTTTACACAGTATCCTAGGAACAGACATTGAGGATCACAACCCCAGAAAGAAAAGCAGAATGAACCCATCTGGCATGACAAGAAATTAAATGTAAATGGGGGAGAACCCAACAAAAAGAAGAAGTGATGGCAATGACAAGTCAATACATTTCAGTTATAAGCATCAACGTTAATGGTCTCAATTCACCAATCAAAAGAAATAGACTGGCAGAATGGGTCAAGAAGCAAAATCCAACAATATGCTGCCCACAAGAAACACACTTAATTCAAAAGGAAACTCATAGACTGAAAGTTAAAGGGTGGAAAAGAATACTGCATGTGACAGGAACCCGAAAAAAAGCAGGAGTAGCTATCCTCTTTGCAGATCAAGGAGATTTCAAACCAACACTGATTAAGAGAGATGAAGAAGGACACTACATCCTTGGAAAGGGAAGAATCCAAGAGGAAGAGATGACAATTATAAATATCTATGCACCAAACACTAGTGTGCCCAACTATATAAAACAAATGCTAACGGACATGAAAAGTCATATATGCACTAATACAATTGTAGTAGGGGACCTCAACACCCCACTGTCACAAATAGATAGATCAACTAGACAAAAAATAAGTAATCAAATACTAGAACTCAATCGAACTCATGAACAAATGAACTTAACAGATGTTTACAGAGTGTTCCACCCCACAAAATCAGAATACACATTCTTCTCAGCTGCACATGGGTCATTCTCCAAAATAGACCACATACTCACACATAGAACATGTTTAAGTAAGTGCAAAGGAATTCAAGTTATCCCCTGTACATTATCAGACGATAATGCTATGAAATTGGAGATCCATGGCAAAAGAAACTCAAAAAATTTCATAAATGTGTGGAAATTGAACAACACACTTCTGAATAACCAATGGGTCACAGAGGAAATGAAAGAAGAAATCAGACAGTTCCTTCAATTAAATGACAATGACAATACAACATATCAGAATCTATGGGACACAATGAAAGCAGTCTTATGAGGGAAGTTCATAGCAGTGAATATGCATATTAGGAAAACAGAACGAGCCCAATTAAACAACCTGATGCTGAACCTCAAACTTCCAGCAAAAGAAGAGCAGGACAACCCCAAAGCTCATACAAGGGAGGAAATTATAAAGATCAGAGGAGAAATCAATGCAATGGAGACTAAGAGAATGATACAAAAAAGTAATGAAGCCAAGAGTTGGTTCTTTGAAAGAATAAACAAAATTGACAAACCCTTAGCCAACCTTATCAGAAAAAGGAAAGAAAGGCCCAAATCCATGCAATTAGGAATGAAAAGGGTGAAATGACAACAGACCCAGCAGAAATCCAGAGGATCATCAATACCTACTTCCAGAACCTATACACCAATGAGATGGACAACACAGAAGAAATGGACAGATTCCTAGATACATATGAATTACCAAAGTTGAATGAAGAAGACCTACAAATTCTGAACAACCCAATATCAACCAATGAAATTGAAAATGTAATTAAAAACTTATCAACTAAGAAAAGCCGGGCCCTGATGGCTTCACTGCTGAATTCTACAAGACATTTAGAGAGGAATTGTTGCCACTACTGTTTAAACTCTTCAATGAAATTGAAAGGGAAGCAATACTTCCAAATTCATTCCTGGAAGCAAGCATCACCTTCATCCCCAAAGCAGAGAAAGACCCAACTGAAAAGGAGAACTATAGGCCAATCTCACTAAAGAACATAGATGCAAAAATCCTTACTAAGATAATGGCAAACAGAATGCAGAGGATCATCAAGAAGATCATACACCCTGATCAAGTGGGATTCATCCCAGGGATGCAGGGATGGTTCAATATACGAAAATCAATCAATGTAATACACTATATCAATAGAGCCAAGGACAAAAAACATATGATTATCTCCATAGACGCAAAAAAAGCATTTGACAAAATCCAACATGTATTTATGATAAAAACCCTACAAAAAACTGGAATAGATGGTCTCTACCTCAAACTGATAGAAGCTATCTATGAAAAACCAACAGCCAATATCATACTAAAATGGTCACAAACTGAAATCTTTCACACTCAAATCAGGAACAAGGCAAGGATGTCCACTATCACCACTCTTGTTCAATATAGCTCTGGAAACATTAGCCACGGCAATTAGACAAGAGAAAGAAATAAAAGGAATAAAGATAGGAAATGAAGAAGTCAAATTGTCATTATTTGCAGATGACATGATACTCTATATAGAAGACCCCAAGAACTCCACCAAAAGTCTTCTAGACTGAATAACCAAATTCAGTCAAGTAGCTGGTTACAAGGTCAACACACAAAAATCAATAGCTTTCCTCTGCGTGAATGACAGACTCACTGAGAGAGAAATATGGCAAATAATTCCTTTCACAATAGCATCCAAAGAACTGAAATACCTAGGAATCAACCTAACGAAAGAAATCAAAGACCTCTTCTCTGAAAACTATAGCACTCTGAAAAGAGAGATTGAAGATGATATCAGAAATTGGACAGACATTCCCTGCTCCTGGGTAGGAAGGATTAATATAGTGAAAATGGCCATACTTCCAAAACTGCTATATAGATTCAATGCAATTCCAATTGAGATCCCAGCAGCATACTTCATGGACCTTGAGAAAACAATCCAAAAATTCATTTGGAACAAGAAGCGACCAGAACAGCAAAAGCAATTCTAGGTAACAGAGATATGGCAGGGGGTATCACAATCCCCAACCTGCAACTCTACTACAAAGTTACTGTGATAAAAACAGCATGGTACTGGTAAAGAAACAGACCTGAGGACCAGTGGAACAGATTAGAAGATGCAGAAACAATGCCAGATACACTCAGCCATCTCATCTTTGATAAAAGAGCCAAACACCCTCACTGGAGGAAAGATAGCCTCTTTAATACATGGTGCTGGAAAAACTGGGCTTCAACTTGCCAAAGATTACAACTAGACCTATATCTCTCACCATGCACTAAACTAAAATCAAAATGGATTAAAGATCTAAATATTAAAATAGAAACTCTGAACCAGTTGGAACAGAGATTAGGTAGAACCCTTGAAGACATCAGTGTAGGAAAAGATTTTATGAACAAAACCTCAGTTGCCCATGAACTAGCACAAACAATCAACAAGTGGGACCTCTTCTTATTAAAAGGCTTCTGCACAGCAAGAGAAACCACCAGCAGTGTGAAGAGACAACCCACAATGTGGGAAAAAATCTTCACCTGCTCTTCCTCAGACAAAGGTCTACTACCTGGAATCTATAAAGAACTTAAAAAGATCAGACCTCCCAAATTTAAAGACCCAATCCAAAAATGGGCATCTGAAATGAACAGACATTTCTCAGACAAAGAAGTAGAAATAGCAAATAAATACATTAAAAAATGTTCAACATCACTGGTCATTCGAGAGATGCAAATGAAAACAACGCTGAGATTCCACCTCACTCCAGAAAGAATGGCTGCTATCAAGAAATCAGCCAGTAACAAATGCTACCAGGGCTGTGAGGAAAGAGGAACCCTGCTCCACTGCTGGTGGGAGTGTAGACTGGTGCAACCACTGTGGAAATCAGTATGGAGATACCTCAAAGAACTAGGACTGGAAGTCTCATTTGACCCCACTATTCCACTGTTGGGGATCTTCCCCAAAGAATTAAAAGAATCATACCACAGTGATATATGTGTGCCCATGTTCATAGCAGCACAGTTTGTAATAGCTAAAACTTGGAAACAGCCTAAATGCCCATCAACTGGAGACTGGATAAAGAAAATGTGTTTTTTTATAAAATGGAGTACTACTCAGCCATAAAAAATTAGAAATTAGAGACATTTATAGCTAAGTGGATGCACATTGAGGCAATACTCTTAAGTGAAATAAATAGGACACACATGTATAAATACTGAATAGTTTCTCTGGTGTGAGAAACTGAAAGTGTAAATAAGGACTAAATGTATAATAGGTAATGTGAAATAGGAAGAAAAGGGGCAAAGGGGAAGGAAGTGGGAGGGCTAGGGGAAAGGATAGAAGGGAATGGGAGTAATATGAGAAAATGGAAAAATAGGAACAAAATCTTTGTAAATAGGGAGGAATGGAGGGGTTGAAGGGAGGTCTGGGCAAGGGTGAAAAATAAGAACCAGGAGAGACTATGTAAAGGTGCAAATTTCCAATGATGAATGTCATTATATTGTATACCTAAAATGTACCAATGACTAGAATGAATAATCGATAATGCAAAATAGGAGGAAAAGCCCCACAGGGGTAGGGGTAGTGGGAGGGGCAGGGGAAAGGAAAGAAGGGAAAGGAAAAATGCTGAGAAATGGAAAAAATGGAAATAAAGTGTTTGTAAATAGGGAAGGGTGGAGGGGGTGAAGGGAGGGCTAGCAATGGGGAAAAAATAAGAACCAAGATGCATCATGTAAAGGTACAAATTCCCAATGAGAAATGTAAATGTGTTGTATACCTAAAATGTACCATTAAAAGAATTTAAGAAAAAAAAAGAATGTAGAGAAAGGAGGTAATGACAGAAGATTATGACTGTTAGCTAAAACCCCAACAAAATGTGACAGAAATGTACAGAACAGATAGAAGTGCTAGAAATCAGAGTATGGATTACAACATAAAAATATCAAGTGTGAATACACAGCAAACACATTTCTTCATCCAAAAATCCATGCTTCTTCTACTCTTATTTGATTTCCAATAGATTTTATGTTCTAAGATAAGCACAGTTTAAATTCAAAATCTAGTCTAATGTCTTTCTGGGGCAATTAAGATAATACATGTTTTTGTTTCAACTGCTAAACTCATTGTTGGATACAAATTGAAGATATTCCATTTTCAGAATAATCATTGCTTTCAAATACTTAAAAGACAGGAAATACATAATACACAAATGTCTTTAGGTTTAATAAATTCTGCTGGTTGAATGTAGTGCATATGGCTTACCGAACACATGTTGCAGAACTTGTATCTATGAATTACAACACTTCTCATTCAATCTAGCTTTTTCTCTACAGCTATCTCTCAAATCTACCTCCTTAGCTAATAATGTTTAAGTGTTAAATGTTTTTCATAGTTAAAGATACCACATTACAGTGATTCCTACATGACCATGTTTATAGCAGCGCAATTCTTAATAGCTAAATCTTTGAAGAGCCTATAAGTTCATCAACTGATGAACAGGTAAAAACAATGTGGGTTTTTACAAAATGAGTACTACTCTGCCATAGGGAAGTATAAGTTCAGTCATTTATACACAAATGGGCATACCTAAGGGACCATAATATTAAGTGAAATAAATCAGACACACAAATTTAAATATTGCATGGTTTTTTCTTATATGAGAAACCCAATGAAGAGCAAAATAAAAGATAGATAACAGGAATTAGGGAGATAGATCCTTTCAAATAAAAAGGGGATCAAGAGACAGAGGAAGGGGGCTAGAGGGGAAGAAGATGAAAAAATACTTGAGATGTATTATGGACATATACCAACTCCACACAAGGAATGTAATGAAAATGTTCTGCAAACATATAGTAATAAAAAATAAAAACTGAAAAAAGCAATTAAGAACTCAAAAAAAATTTTTCATTAAAGATGAGCGTGTTAAAGGCTAGTTTTTCTAAAGACAGTGAACATAGACATTCCATGGACCATACAGAAATGATGATTTTATTATAGATAGAAACTTTCAATTAGCTTATGAACAAACTGATCTCGTTTAATAATTTTTTGGGGGAGGAACCAGGGATCGAACTCAGGTCCTTTTGCTTGCAAGGCAGGCAGCAGAACCACTGAGCTAAATCCCTACCCTTTCATTTAATAAATTAATGCATGGGTTTGTTTTAATTCTTCAATACCTTAAAACTTCACATAATACTGTCATATCTACCCAGATTTAAGAAACTGATTCATCTTTCTTTAGCCACTTTGGACACATAAGTAGGATATGGATATCATCAAAAAGGGGATATTACCAGAGTTCCTTATTTCAATGATTTGATCTTACAAAAGTAACTTTGCTATTTTGAAAGGAAGTTTTTCATTGAGTGTTACAGAATGTCAGATACAGCTAAGCTTAAGATTACAGACAGGTTTGGAAGAAATGATTTCACACTAAGAAGAAAAAATAATCAGTTATTTCAAATAGACAAAGCCTTAGGGTGTCCTAGAGAAAAAAAAAGTTATAAAACCTATTGACTTTGGTCTTCAACAAGTTTTCAGTCATTTGTCTGGACTCCTGATGGGCTTAAACCTGGAGAGACCTGGAACTTAAAATGAAAGGGTTTTTTTCTCTTTCCATCTTTCATTATTTTTGACTGAAATGGCAACATGCCTAGATACTATAGAAGTAACTGCCAGAAGCAGCATTAAAAATTTGGCTCTTGTTAAATGCCTTCGAAGAAACCTCTGTTTTCATGAGGAAATGGTAATTACATGGATAATGTAGTCTGCCAATGTTTTTTTCTGGGAAGAGGCGTGGTTTGTACCATGGATGTTTTCCTTATGTTTAGTAACACTTCATGTGTACTAGTTCTAATAGAAGAAGCACATGATAAAAATTAGTGCAGGCACAACCCAGACCTATGAACGCTGCTGTTTTTTCTCCTTATGGTTTTTATTTATCATGCCTTTACCAATACCACTGATTCCAACATGAATTGATTTAAACAAAATTTTACAGTCAAGATAAAATGATTTCTTTCATTTTTCTGTGTATTCTACTCTTCATTATTAACTTAACAATAAAATTCATTCTAAAATCTCCCTTTTTAAAGAGAATAAACCAACTGTATGGGTAAAATAATTTCCTGTACAATATTTAATCCCAAGTTTTTCTCATTGTTTTTTCCACCCTGATTGCATGTGGACATGTAAGTTTTGCTTCAAATTAAAGACAATATAGCATTGATTAGGTATAAATATTCCTATTGTCTGTGTAGCACTGAACAAATATTTGCCTTTACTATGCAGCAGTTTTCTCTGCTATCAAATGGGTTTAATGATGATACTAATTTTTTTCCACAGGGACTGCTTTCAGAAAGGAAACAAGATAATATATGCTTTCCTTGTATTGAGTAAATTATAAAGATTATACAAGCACCTCAGATTATCATTGTGATTTCATACTTAAATAGTCTGAGCTTCTTACCTATATGAATCTTAAAGAGAAACACAATGTTCCTATTTCCAAAGGGATAACACTGTCATAAAAAAACACTTAAAAAGAAAACAATGAATCCACCAAAACAGAGAATAAAACTTTTAGAAATGTCTGTAAAGGGATTGTAAATGAAACTGGAACCTTCATCTTCTTTTCACCTATTCAGGCAGAAATATGGTGCTATGAGATACAATGCTTCTCTTTGGGTAGTGTACTCTCAAGGCCTAGAAGACAACCTACAAAGATTTTTAATGCAGCTATTCAGGTAAAATTTTAAAACAACACATTTTTTTAAATGCTACATTCATTAAAACCTTTAGTTAGAAACAGATGGAATCAGTAAGGCAGTCCTTGTTTCCAAATGCACTGCAAAGTCCACATATATTATATGAAATCAAAAGAACAGAAATGGTAGCTCCAACGAGATTAGAATATTCAGAGACAGTCTTAGGCTCCTATTTTAAACCACTATTTCAGAATTCTTCTGTTAATATTGGTCATGCTTCATATCTACGTTATGTGATTTCTAGCAATTCAGACATATTAAGTGTAAGTTTCAATCCAGAACAAATTATAAATCTTGATACTCATCCTCTCCCCAACTCATGTGAAAGATCAACACTTATTTAGTGAGGTACATGGTTGCAAAATTTCATTTGAAATATTTATGTTTGCATATTTTAATATTTTCCAACAACACTCATAAAGATCATTCTAATTTATTTTTATATCATTTTCAAAGTTTTAATTCTGGAAAGGATTGCATTGCTTACTAAATGGAAATGTTGTCAGTGGGTATTACAAAAAGTAAAATATAAGTGAGTTGAGATTAAGAAACATGAATTTACATGAATTTAAATAACAGTAGTCTCCACTTTGGCAGCACATATACTAAAATGACAATAGCATAAACATATTAAAAACATGGATCATATTTACAAATCTGTCATCACACATGTATGCATATATTTACATTTCTGCACACTTTTGTTGTTATGGCTAGAGGCAATTCAGATAAGGAACTACAGTTGAGATGAAACATTTTTTCAATAACATATTGGCTTTATATCCTTCCCAATTTTACAGCTGACTTGACTGAAGCATGAACTACATATGTAATCTGACCAAGGCTAAGTAGAGTTAGTAACTCTCACTACTTACAATCGTGCCTTACTCTGGAGTTTCTTTTTTCCTACATTTGACTTTTTATTTGTGGAATTAAAAGTTTTGTCTTAGATTTTTGATAGTATTTCTTTATATGTTTTTTGTGTTTCCTTGCGTGAATGTATGAATTCTTATGTAAATATATACATTTCAAACTTAGTTTTAAAAGTAAAATATTTAACTAGTAATCATGTATTATATTAAACATTAAAAAATGTATAGCTTAAACTATTCCAAATAAATACAAAGATATACCTTACACCTTGAAATGAGCCTCATAATAATTACAAATAAGAAATAGATATTTCATAAATTTCAAGCAAAATTTTAATAGTTTTAATTTTTTCTTCTTAAATTCTTTTATTGATACATTTTAGGTATACAATACATTTACATTCATCATTGGGAACTTGTACCTTTATATGATATATCTTATACTTTATTTTTTTCTCCATTACCCTGCCCTCCCTTTTTAATTTTTAAAAGTACAACTATCAGTAAGGTTGCCATATTGGCACTAGTTTTATTTTGCTTTACTTTTTTCCCAGTATTCCCATATTTCATGTGAAATACAATGGCCTAAAGAACCCAAAAGTTTATAGTCAGTCTTTTGTAGAGTGTTATGTAAACTGACTCCCAAAGCTTCATTTAAAAAGCACTGGAAAGGAAATTAAATTTGAAGTCTGAATTTGGATCCAGTGAAGCACTTTTCTCTTTATTAAATCACTTCATATCTGTGAGATTTATTTTCTTCATACGTAATTATGAAAATAATAAAAATGCCCTAACATTTCTAACAGTGTTGAGAGTGGATTTACATTGTACAACTGATACCAAAGTGTTTTTTAGGGAATGAATTACTATCTCAAATTTATCAAAATAGAGATTCTACTTCAAACAGTCTCCTAAAGCTACTTGTGTGGAGAATTTTCATCACCTTCCTCTTAACTAGGAAGATTATCTAAATGTCTCCTCCAGTACTCCTGCTACTTGTTTCTTTCAAACTCTCTGGCTGAGCTAAAACCCACTCAAGGTATATCCTTGCTGAGGGAGCTTGCTTTATTAGTAATATCAGGTTTGTCTCCACTTGAAAGCACAATTCAACTTTATCAGGAGGCTTTTGTAATGATAATGTGGTATACTCATTCCTTCAGACATAAAGAAGTATGAAATAGAAAATTATGCTAATATATAAACACAAAAAGCAACTGTAAGAAGAAAATGTTTTTATCTGCCAGAACTCTAATCCTAAAGGGATTCAACAGCAAGCTTTTCAGAGGAAGAAAATCAAGTTAGATGGAAATCATTGTTATACATTAAGAGGTAAGCCAATACACAAATAAGTGAAACAGGGAAGTAACATGATCACCTAGCTAGAGGTTCTAAAATCCAAATTTTCTACAAAAACATGCATCTTGTTAACTTTGTGGCCATGGTCAGATAACTGAATTGTTCTGAATTGCTTATTATGAAAATTTGAAGTGATACTCCTGGGAAATTAAGCTTATTTGAAATTTCGTGAGGGTGAGGTAAGCTGAACAAAGAGCATGAATGTCTGCTTTTGATGAGAGTTAAAAAACACTATCCTGAGATCTGTGCACCTTGGTATTTGAGAGAAGAGCAAAAGCTTCGATCTCTGTGATCTTTCCATGGCCCTTCCCTGTGAGGGGAATCATAAATCCCAGGTCACTCTCTGAACTCTTCTGCCCTGCTCTTCTGAAGCAGGTCCTAAGGCCCTCACTGCAGAATTGCCCTTCCCGTGACTGAGGAAAGGAACATCCTCGTCTCTGAAAACACAAGGACACAGCTCTATTGTAACAATCAGACCTTGCTAAGCTCCCCTACTTGATAGCATTTGTTCATACCATATTGTCCTCCAATTGCATTCTCCAAACATGTCCCTCCTTTATCAAGTTGAAGTATAAAATTACACAAATGTACTTGTCTTTTCTTCATTTCTGAAGATTCCTGTATCACATAAACCTTTATTAAATAAATTTTCTATCCTTGTCTTCTGTTAATCTGTCTGTTGTTACAGGGAGCCTCAGGCCTAAGCCTAGCAATGGATTAAGAAGGAAGTTTCTTCTCTCCTAAACTTAAAGTATTATCTAACCACGAAGAAAACTGATAATGAAGATTGAATGCTTTCTTGAAATCACATATACCAACATGAATACTTTTCCAGGAAATTATTAGAAATTAAAATTTTCCAGATATTTAATTAAATTAAAGCATTCAAACAATAGGAGAAAGATTAGAGTTCATAACATTATCAAATAGTAATATGTTTAAAGAAAATCTAAACATTTTCCTGTATTTTCCATGTTTAGGATGAACACAGGCATATCATTTTTAGAAAAATGGATTCTGGACTTGGTAAGGGAAGTTCCTTTGCCTAATAACAGATCACTTCACCTTTTATGCAATCACTTTAGTGATGAGGAGTTTATCCATTTTGTTTTCAGATATTGTAATTAACAATCTTTTCATTACTATCAAAAGGTTTACTCTTTCAATTTTTACCCTTGCTACCCTTGAAATTCTCAAAGAACTTATCTTTCCCTCTTCTATATGAAAGCTTTTTAATTTTGGAAGCCATTTTGTTCTCTCTGGATTCTCTCTCTCAGAGTTACATAGTTCATCTTTAAGAATTGCTTGATCTGGTATCACATACTTGCACCATCCCAAAACATTTCTGGACAAAATCTAGTGTGTAATAGCATCTTTTACGGAGAAGTAGAACACATTTAGAATAGGCTGAGTAATTCAGAGGAAGTTTGAGCTGTCATTCCCATTAACAGTGAATTTTTCAATCAAACCTTTATATTACACTAGTGAAATTTTATCACAGTGCCTAATTTATAAACTGCCACCCCTTCAATGTGCATGCTCACCAACTATAAAACAGGTTTTATATTTGTCTTTCCATGCAATTATGTATGCATAGATAACATCACCAAAATGATCTGAAATTTTGTGGACTACATGTATTTATAAACAGTTCCAAATTTATACTAACTTATGCATTAAGACATCTTTGACGAAAGTAAAATCCATATTGTGTAATTTTATGTGGTTATTAAAATCAGCTATTATCTTAAGAGATACTAACACTGGTTTTATCCAGGAAAAGATGTAAATACTTCTGCTTTTGCCTCTGTTGTTTTTGAGATTGTGCTAATTTTCCTCATAATTATTTTAGTAGACCATTTTCAATATTTGCAACCATACCTTGTATTTATTTAACCTATTATATAGTATAAATTATTAAATAGTAGTATTGCATTGGTGAATCCACTTTTTATACCAAATCCCATTTAAATCTCCACTAAGAAAATATTTGTTATTACCCAGAGAAAAGGATTTTTATTTTACCATTTTTTAAATTGTGTAAATGTATTGGTATGTGTGGTGTGGGAACATATTCGCATATTACCGAAAATAAGGTAATATTGTGTAAATAAAGCTAAAAATTAATAAACACAAATTAGTTTACTAGAACTAAATGTGATAATTCTATGAATGAATAAAATTCATTTAAAAATTCATTAAAATTATTATCAAGTCAAAACGCTTGTATAATAAGAAATTTTATGTACTATAGATTAAATATAAATAACATCCTATTGGCTTTTAATTCCCAAATTAAATACTTTTGCTTCCATTTAATAGATGTTTGGCCCAAATATATTTGAATTAGATTCAAACTAGACAAATTCTTTCAAGTAAAATTCTTCCAAGTAAGAGAAAATATTACTTTTATTAAAGAATAGAAAACATTGGTACATAAAAGATGCACAAAATTCAAACAGGTAATTATGAGTCATTTGTAATTTTAAAATATTTTTGTAAGTTTTAATAGAATTTATTTACCATAAATACATTAAAAATTTGGTACTTTTTCTAAAATATATACTAAAATATATATATAATGTATACAAAGTTACATAATTCCTCTGAAAATTCTTTGAAGTCATAAAATTAATGATAATAATAATAAACATGAACTCTCACCTCAACAAGTTTTCCTTAAATAAATCTAGTTTAGTAGCCTGTGTATTTGTTGGGATTGATACAAATTTCTACAATGAGAATCAGAATAGAGATTAATATTAACTAGAAAAAGAATAAATGGAATTGCAGTTGTGAGTTTTACAGATTTAAAATGATGACATAATCTTCATTCAATTGCTATGATTGAAAAACAAAAATAAGTGTTTTACACGGAATTCTCAAATTTTTATTAAATTGATATAGAAGGTTATAAATTTTAACATGAACTGTTATTGCATGTTTTTTTTCTGTTTATCATTTAAGTTGTGCATCTACAATTTGGAAGCTGCACAGCTTGTTACTCTAAGACAAATCTTACCTAAGAGGATATGGCAGTCTTCCACTCTGTGGTCTGATTGCATTAGACTGAGTACAGCTACAGAAAGAAATATTTTGACAGAGGAGATTGCACTTGAATACATCAAAGTGTCACTTCAGATATGTGGCATCTGAGAAGCATCCTCCCCTTTTCCCTGTTGCATGAAATATGCCACCTCTCATTGTCTCTTCCAGATGGTGTACTGAGGTCTCTTCAATTTTATTCATAGAGAGCTCTAGTCTACAGCAATCTGTTATGCCATTTTCTTGTAATACTAGTGTGGCTTATTTATCAATGCCAATTAATCAATGGCACATAATGGGTTCTTGCTTAACATCTAATGTAATTTCATTATTTTTAATATTAAAAAAAATTTTTACAGAGCAGTGACCAGATTGGCAAGCCATGCATCTGGCCCCTCAGGAGGCACTGAACTGATATAAAAGTGAAAGCATTTATTTTAAAATATGATTAGAATTATATTTGGAGGTTATTTCTAACAGAAGAGTGAAGGTAATTTTGTGAGATATAAGAGAATTTAATGGTTTTGTCTAGGAAATTCAAGTCTGTATTAATGCCCTTTATCACGATGTAAGGAAGAATAAAATCCTATCATGTTTGTGAATTTTTAGCTTTCTGAGTCTTACTAGCATCACCATCAATAAAAAAAAATGAAAGCCACCAGGTTGACCATAATTATAATTTATGACTGAGTAAGTATTTAGAGTAAATATACTGCAGAATAGGATTTACACACTAAAGTAACAACCATAATATCATAATATTGGCAAAAAACTCTCATAAACAAGTACATTTTCAAATTTTACTTTGAAAAATGAAAGAAAAATAATGTCTTGAATGTCTGAAATAGATTAAACTATACCTGTGAGATTCCATGCACAGGATGAACTATAGGAACATCAGGTTTTTGCAAATCTTATCAGAATGAATATATTTCTAAGATCATTAGTTTTCTATTACAGAGCACTGTAATTTTGAGAGAATCTGAGGTTACTGTAGTACTTACTAAATCCGCTCTGTGAGTGACACTCAAATCACCTTCTGAGCTCTAGAATTAGAACAAAATCATTTCCAAAAGGTTTTCAAATAATGCTGCTAGGTACTAAATAAAATAATAGCTACTGAACTAGATTAACCTTCTTCCTAATAGGAAGAAGGAGGAAGAAGAACATTAAAAAATGAGAACAAGGGGAAAGAGGAGAAAGAGGACCTTCTCAATAATTGAGATCCAATAAGCAATTATAAAAGGGACTGTAATGATCCCTAGTTACATCAAGTAGCTTCTAGAGTTAACAAAATTCATTTGAGTATAAGAAAAGGTATGCTTAGAGAACCACAGAATGCAACACAACAGTCAAGGGAGGAAAGAAATAGAATTGTCCAATATAATTCATAATGAATAATAGATTAGTAAACAATTTTATATTATACACTATATCTTTATGAGGAATGGGAAAATAATTAAACAATAAAATGCTTGTTTTTTCACTATATATCAATTTCACAAACTCATCTGTTCTTTTTACCAGTTTTCATAGACAAAAAACAATGGATTTAACTCCAGATTTTGACATAAAATGAAACTGAAAAGCCATCCCTGAAGAATTCTAACAAATTATACAGCCATGATTTTGCCTTTATAAATTACACAAGGCAATATTTAAAATCAAAATTAACCAAAAAGATAAAAAGTAGGGGATGGGACCCTGGGAAAATAACTTCTGCTTTGCAGCAACTACACCCATCCTAACCTGTTAGCACCTTGTCAAGAAAAGAGGCATAATCCAGAAAAGCCTTCCGCTCTTCTGTTGTGTTCTCTGAGGCACTTCCCCTTTCTCATTTTCTTTATTGATACATAATATTCACATTCTTGCTTCTATTTATAAAAGGGAGATGGGAAAAATTCAGAGGTAGATCATATATTTAAATAATTTCCATGAATGAGCAAAATGCTATCTAAATGTTGCCAGGGTATGGTTTTCATAGTTCAGAAGCATCCTCAGGCAGCAGGCTTTGCCCTTGTTCATGTTCTGTTGCAAACCTCCGAAGAGCAGAAAAATGAAATTCCATCAGAGCTGGCTTACACATGTACAGCCTCCAAGAGCTCTACAAATGTGAATTAACCAACTTCCCTGAGTCCTTCCCTAACTCTATGTTCTGAATATGGAAACGACAGTTCACATACATCTGTATTGCACAAGTCAAAAAGTTTAATATAAGAGGACTAATTTATGCTAATAAGCCTATTTTAGCAAAGAAGAGAACTGCAAATTGCTGTATCTTGAAAGCTCAACTTAGTTTAATATTTCATTTTAAGCAGCTTGAATGAGGTTATATGACTAATAAATTTGCATGAAGTAAAATATACTTAATAAGTATATTATTTCTCCTTACCAAAAACACCAAAGATGTTTATCTACATTTTAATAACAGAAATAAGCATTGCATTTATTATTCAACAGATATCTATGGAACACAATCAAATGAAAAGCCTCAGTTGAATTTGTAGAGGAAGATGAATAAAAGAATCCCTGCCTTCAAGTAGCTTATAAGTTAATGCAAGAATACAGAGAATCTAGATATAAGAGAGAAAGAGATGCTGTAACAGTTGTATCAAAAATTAGTGGTGTATAAAGAGAAGAAATCAGGCCAGGGATTTAGCTCAGTGGTTCTGAAGCCTGCCTCAAAAGTGCAAGGTCCCAAATTTGATCCCTGGTACCAAAAAAACAAAACAAAACAAAAAAACAAAACAAAGAGAAGAAATCAGCTCTAGAATCAGGACCTCTGGATGAAAGTTATATTTAAGAAGAGCCTTAAAGGAAATTGGAAATGTGGAAATAAGGAAGAAGAATTTTAAAAGAGAAAATAATAGACACTAGAAGACAGGTACTAGGAAAGGAAATCTTCAGTGTAATGTGGTAGTATCACAGTTTATTCACTTTCTTCAAGTCTCAGTAAGTTTTCACAGTATTTAACATCTAAGGCACTCTAAAATTACATTGTGTGTATTTCTGAATGCTATCTTACATTTGTTGCCTCAACTAAAATAAACCTATACGATCAGAAAATTTCTAACTTTCTGTTCAAATCTGTGTTAATATTAATCATAAATTGCCTGGCAAGTATTAATTTGAGGAATTTTAGTTATCAGTGAATACCTGACAGTAAAGTTATGGACAATTTGAGAAAAGAAAAAAATGCACACCTATTACTGTATCATTACTCTTTACTTAAATTCTGAAGCTTGATGGTACCTTATCATATATTCCAGTTAATTTTTGATATTTATCAAACTTATGATTGGTGCCTAAACTAAAACATCTAAGTAGATACCACTCTTCTGTAATTATAAACCTTTGTGCCATCATTGTTATTTCTAGAAGAATGCCATTTTCCTACCAAAAAGTTATATTTTATGAATAAGCTATTAACTTTCAAAAATATTCATAAAGTATTTTTCCCACTCTGGGGATTATTGAGAGTTTCTAGTTAATATTGCCATTATTTTTAGCATAATTTAAATTTAGACATAGAAATTAGAGTGGTAAAAGTACACATTACTCTTAATGCCCTTAAATCTATAAAGTTGTAGCTAAGTTTCCAAAAATAGTATAATGAAAATAAATACACTCAGGATTAAACAGGATATCATTGTAGGAAGTAAGACTAATTAATAAGTGTGACATACCTTTTAAAATCTTGATTTAAGACCAAGCACAACATTTAAATTTCTCTATCTGAAATATTTGTTGAGACCCTACAATGAAAAGCAAGGGGATCCTATAATCAATAAGACAGAGAAGGCTCTGTCCTCATGGGTTTTTCATTCAAATTGAGACACAAAGAACCAAAAAAGAAAAAGAAAAGTAATACCAAGTAATGATAAGTGAAAGAGAACTATTTTTGTGCTCAGAGGGCAACTTTTTAAAATTAATTTTATTGGTACATTTAAGGTATACAATATAACGACATTCATCAGTGGAAATTTGCACTTTTACACAATCCATCTTGGTTCTTATTTTTTCCCCCTTCCTCTGCCCTCCCTTAAACCCCTCCATCCCTCCCTATCTACAAAGACTTTGTTTCCATTTTTTTTCTTTTTCTCATATTAATTCCATTCTCTTCTTTCTTTTCCCCTACCCTTCCCATTTCCTCCTCAGAGAGGATAACTTTTAAGTTGAGAGTTTAGCTAGTGACAAGATAGATTCAGCCCTGGGAAATAGGAGCAGGAGTTCCATAGCATTAGTGGACTGACACAGGTGAGGTCAAGAACAACCTAAGGTTTTCAGCCTGAACTAGATAAATGGTAGGGACATGTGCTGATGTGGGAACAATTGGGAAATGACCACGTTTAGAAAGAATATTCATAGAAGCTTTATTTAAAATTGTCCCAACTGGAAACACTTCAAATGTCTAAAAACTGGTAAATAGAGTAAATGTGATGTAACTATGTAACAAAATACCACTCAGCAATAAAAATGAATAAAATAGTAATCTTCATACTAAAACATAATAGTAATGACCACACAAAAAAAGACAAACCTATTTATTGTACAATTCCATTTACATAAAGTTTGGAGAATAAGTAAATCTATACAGAGAACAGTGGTTGGTTGGGTCTGATTATAGTAAAACTAGATTGCAAAGGAGCATAAACAGAATTTGGAGGTGATGGAAATATTGTTCTGAAACAGGATTATTGTGATGAGTGCATAACTGTATGTTAACAAAGCTTAAATACTTAATATTGGTCTATTTTATATGTGCAAATATTTTTTTATCCAAGATTTGTTTAAAATGTAAGACTCCTCCACTGAAAGAAAAGTTAATGCAAGGATTTCATTTGTAGTCCTGCCAAATATACTCAATTTCAAATTATTAGAATTAGTTGGAAAAAGCTGGGCATTCCTACACGCAGGACTCTTTAATATATATTCTAACATTGCTTTTTATAAAAAGCAATTGAAAACAAATCCAAATTAATTTCTCTGTAGTGATTATCATTGGGTTTTTAAATTTAAGTAACACTGGCTATTATTTTGAAATTTTTGATGTATACACTTCATATGTCCACTTTTACTTTGGTAAAAAAAAGTCACTAAAATATATATATGTAATTAAAGTATTTTAAAAGTGCAAATAAATAATTCATTAAATTAAATATTTTAGAGTCTTTCCTCCTAGAGGAAAGAGTTTGTACTGGATTTGTGCCATGGTTATATGTGGATGAGATTTTATACTGTCAATTATATAATCTGGTCTCACCATATTGCTAGAATGCCCATGTCATATATGATTGCTGATTGTGATACACTGTATTTAGAACAAATCTATTAATTTTACATTTTTGCAATATAGACTTTTTCATAACTTGAAATTTGGTAAAAAAACTATTAAATTATAATTAACTAAAATGTTTTAAAAGTTTAAAAAATTAAAATCAATTTAAATTCAATACATTTTTGCTTAAAGTCTACTTTATGATAATAGTGTACTGACTTGTCTTAAAGTGAGTTTTTCCCAGGTCTACACTACAATCATTCAGTTAGTTCAATTCCATCCATCCGTACCTTATCCTACCCAGGACAAATTCAATCAGCTACTTAAAGATTACTACTCTGCTATAAAGAAGTATACATTTGAGTCATTTGTATGAAAATGGATCCACCTTGAAAACATAATGTTAATTGAAGTAATCAGACACACAAGCTTAAATACTGCAGGGCTTCTCTTGTATGAGAAACCCAACATATCAACATATTAAACAGCAAAATAAAAAAGACATAAAAAAGACAGACAATAGGAGACAAGGAGGTAAGTATTTTTGCAAATGGGAAGGGGACCAAGAGATGGGGGTTCATAAAAAGAATTACAATGTGTCATGTATATGTACCAAATGCCCACAATGAATGTAATCATTATGTATCACAAACATGTACTAAGAAAAATATAAATAACAAAGAGAAAATTTAAGTTAATAGGAAAATAAGATCCACAAAGAATGATATATCTACTTGGCATAATCATTAAAATTAGTTAGGTTAGTATAAAATAGATTCTCAAAATATCAACAATTTCAGTTTTAGATTGAGTAGCTTCTCAATAAGTATCTTTAGGTAACTAAGTTATTACTTGTTGACCAATTGGACTATTGTCTCTACAGCCACCTATGAAATACTTTCCTACTTTCTCCAGGAGACTTTTGTATTTATCTTTTTATGCAAAGTTAAATAAACTATGCATATAATTTTGGAGTGGGTGCATTTATTACATAGTCCAATATCTGCTTTTTTACAATGCAATTATATTTACAGTGACTAAACCAGCAACCAACTATCACTTTATTGGAATTCACTGAGTTGATATATTTATGGTGAAACACAGTAAAGTGGCCTCAGGAAAATAAGATAAGTACCAATCCACCACATATTTCTAAGGACAATGTGTAAAATAGAGTATACTTCCATACATATACACATACACACACATGTGTGTGCGCACATAATAAGAGACTGATAAGAATGTAAGAATTAGGAAGCCTGAAAATTTTGTTGTAGAAGACACCACAACCATCAAAAAGAAAAATATTTAGAACAGTATGGTTGAAACATAGATAGCAGGAGAGGAAAACCAAGCAATTTTGTTATTTTATTAGTTTCTTGTTATTTTAGTTGAAGAACAATCAGCCAATGAACTAAATTGCTAAGTAGAAAATTGGATTAAAAACACAATAGAAACTTAGGTGCAACCACAATATCTTAATTGGGGAAAAGTTACTGAGCTACATAAGCTGCTACCCTCACCTGGAAACTAAAACAACAGAGATATCAGATCTCAACAGAGATATCAGGACCACAGAGATATCATGAAGATGTAAAATTCAAAAATTTTGATCCCCGGTACCAAAAAACAAATTCTAAACTCATTTATAGTTAACCTATACACTAAAAAAAGCAAAAATTGTGTATGTATATGTCTAAGAAGTCTAACAATTTAAAACATCTCACATTCAGTTAATGAAAGATGACCAACATCAGTTCCACAACATAAAGGGTGTTTTTGTAGACTTTCACCTATTGTGGTGTATATGTATTGCAAGATAAATATGCATATTAATACCTTTTCATCAAATTCAACCTTTGTTCAACAATCACATAGGAACATCACTGATTAAATTGCTCAGAGTTTAATTCTTTCAACACATTTTTTAAAGAAAACTATTCTAGCTACTTCTTTGTCTGAACACAATGCACTGAACACAATCCAAGCTCGCTTTGACAACTAAAGATGACAATAAAGAACAGGAGTAATTATATCTTGAACCAACACTATGATCCAATTTGAACCTTCAAGTGCATGGAGTCATTTTTCCTACACAGATGACTATACTGTCTTAATTTTCTTTTCTTACAATTATATTTATTAAGGATTTTTCTATTATTCAATTGCTACCAGATGACATTTGTCGCAGCTCCTGATGTCCCTACCTATAAAAGATAATTTCCCTAAACATCAATTAATTTGTACTTGAAAATAGGCATGGAGTTGGAAACCTTATGTAATTGTGGAAAAGGCTGAGAGGACTGATGAAACTATAAAATGTTTGAAAATTTTCAATGATTTTCTTATGTTTACTCTTGCTGCTCAGAAACCTCTTCATTTGCTTCCTTATTTATGTGCTGGTCTTGAAGCATGAGACTGTCAGATGTTGAAATGCCATTGATAAAATTATATATTAAATTTTCCACACTATGATTACTTTTAGGAAACATTAGACACATCTAAAAATGATATAATTTTAACTGCTAATATTTGAATAAGATTGTATCTAAATTCATGCATTTATTTTTTAATACTAGACAAGCAATAACTGAATTAATGAATTCAATAAATTTCCCTTCATATCCCATCCAAAACAAAGCTAGTTCTGTTTTCCATTCACATGAGCAATAAGTGTATAGTGTAACACACTCACACACTAACATACACACAACACACACATCCATCAGTTCAGAAGGATGTAAAAGAAGAAAGGACTTGCTCCCCTCCCCTATCATTTTCATTTTTCAAAATTAAACATTATTAACATGAACTTACTTCTAAAACAGTGTTAAAGAAGTGAACAAATTAGATAGCTGTATAGCTTTCATATGTTATACAAAGAGAAATTTTTGTAACAAGGGCATGTTTTAAAATTCTGGTCCACAATTACAAAGTTAATTTACCAAATATATGTATGGCTGGCAATAGCAGTTTAGCTTTGAATTTGTAGGTATAAAATATTTCCAAATCTTCTGAGTTGAAAAGTTATTCTAATTGAGGGTATGCATGACCCAGTATAAAATATCTTTTCATTTTGCATTCTAGTAAGGAACTGAATTTCTATTATGGAAGAAGTACATACACAGTTTGCCTTTTATTTGTAAAAGTGCTTTCAATAGAATTTTATTGGAAGCTAACATAACAGCCTATGAAGCTAAAAGCATTCACTATGTATTGATTCATTTGTTCATTCATTTATTCATTTGATACATATTTATTATGTACTTCACATGCACCAGGCAGGATCCTAGGCACTTGAAAAACAGCAGGGAATATCCTTGTGGCAAGAGAGAACAGCAAGTTAAGGTAAATAAAGTATTTTTATAGTAATAGGAAAAAATAAATGCAAAAATAATATAGATTGTGTCAAAGAAATTATATTTGTGATTCAATGGTCAAAACAAGGCCTTATTTTGAGGACATTTGATAAATTACATGAAGAATGTGAAAAAGGAAGCCACTCAGATGCATGGGAGAAAACTATACAAGCAGAAGAAATGACAAATGGCAACATCCTGAGGAGAGGATTTGCTGAATATGTGTAAAAAAGAGGTCAGCATTTTAGGAAAAAATGAAACCAGAGGGAAATGTTAGGAGATGAAGCTTGAAAGGTGACAAATAATCAGACCATGTTCTCCCTTGCAAGTCCACTGCTGACCTTTACCTAAAGAAAGCCACAAGACATTTTAAACAAATGAGTGTTACAGTTTGAATTGCATTTTAATACTTTACAACAAGACAAAACTTAAGAGGAGCAAAAGGTAAAAGCAAGATGAGAGAGACTGCTATTGCAATAAATCAAGAACAAGAAAAAATAGCTCTTACAAGGCTAGTGGATTCTAGATCAATTTTAAAGGGAGAACCTCAGAATGCTTGGTATTTGGAAGTAGGCTGTTACAGAGAGAAAACAAGATAACTCCCAGATGTTTTACTTGGGCAATAGAGAGAATCTAGTTGCTATTTATTGAGATGAGATACAAATTTGGAAGTCATTGGTATACAGTATTTAAAAAAATATGTAGTTGGAGATGATTGTAAATACAACTACACCCTGTGAGGCATGCCAGTGCTTAGAGGTTGAAGAAGTGAAGATAAATGAATAAAGCAACTGAAAAAACAAGAAAGGCAGGAGGAATTTTAATATCAGAAAACCCACATTAAGAAAGTTTCCAGGAAAAGAGAATGATGCTGTATGTAAAATGCTGCTGATTAAGAAAGATGAAAACTAAAATTTAAGCATGGGGCATGAAGGTCATTTTCACCTTGGTAAAAAAGCTTTTACATTAATAGAGTAAGGTCAAATATCTGATCAGAGTGGTTTCAAGAAAGATAGAAAACAATTAGAGATCATGAAATGTAGCCATACTTCTAAGAATTTCTTTCCTAAAAGAGAAAGCAGGGTGGTAGTCAGAGTGAAAAATAGGATCCAAAGAAAGTTTTCTCTTTTTTTTTTTTTAAAGATGAAAAAATAACCATATCCTTTTAGGTTGATGATGTGTTAGAGAGAAGAGAATTACAAGGTTAATGTTCATGAGAAGACAAGGTAGATGGCATTCGACTATAGGGTAGGTTGACCTAGCTCAAAAGCATAGAGAAGTCATCCATAGTAACTGCAAAAGAGATAGCATTTTGGGTAACAGAGGGTCCTAAAGGCATAGGTATGATGGTGGAAGATCCTGTAGCACAAGAATATATATCCATTACAGAAACTGAAAAGTTGAATAGTGCCACATTTCTTTAGAATATTAGCTACATTCATAAGACATTCAGACATGCAATCAAAAAGTGCATTAATACAAGTAAGCGTTTGTGAGACAATTTACATAATTGTATTTGCATTTCTTCTAACAGCCATGACAGTTTGACATCTACATCCTCTGTTTACATTGGAAGAAGTCTTCAGTTATATATCACAGGCTTCATGAGCTTACTTTCCTTAGAATCAGAATGTCTGCAGAGTCAATCTACTTAATGTGAATACACATCATGAATAGGAGTTGCCAAAGTGACACCAGAAAATCTGTAACAGTCCCAGGTCCACTTCCTAACATGTTAAATTAAAACTTGATAAAAGTTTTCCATTAACCCTCTTATTTTCTATCTGGATCCAAGAAAACAATATTAAGGATGGTAGGATTGGTACTGTAACACCAAAAACATCTAAATATTTAACAATTTCAAAGTAAATGAAAAGCAAATGTCTCCAAGTCCTGCTTAGGGAGTTGTTTGTGAAATGACTACATTCTAGGGCCGGGGATTTAGGTCAGTGGTTCCGGCACCTGCCTCGCAAGCGCAAGGTCCTGAGTTCAATCCCTGGTAACTGCCCCCCCTCAAAATGAAATGACTATATTCTAGTGAGTTCTTCAATTCATCAGTTCTTCTATTTTTCAATATTTAAAAAACTCAAAATATATGAATTTCATTCTCTTCTCCATTAAAACTCATGTTTGCTCTTATATTTTCATATACTTACAAATCACCTGGAACCTTGTTAAAATGCAGATTTTGATTTCAGAAGATCTGGGGAAAGGCCTATAATTCTGCATTTCTAACAAGAACTCAGTTTATACTCGTGCTCCTGATTACCAGGACACACCTGGAGTAGAATGGATCCAACCTACTCTAGCATTTGCACAGAAGTTGATACAATAAATTAATTATCCTATTCTTCTTTTGGGGGAATTTCTTTTAAAATTAGTGCTAAATGGAATTAAATAATATTTTAATTGGTTATCTAAATGTATATTCCTATAATAGTATATAAATACAGTACATATAGACAATTTCAATGTCTCCTTAAAATATGTAACAGGTTCTAATTAAAAACAAGTGAATGAAATTTGTAACAATTCACTACAGAAGAATACGCTGATTTTATTTCCCCCATTATTGCCTGCAGCACAAAGCCTAATTTCATACCAGTCCATTTATTAAATAACAACATGAAAGAAATATAATTAAGTTAAAATGTGGACATCTATGTTGGATCTGACACACCGATCACACCACAGAGGAAACAAAAAAACCGTATAGCATTATTTAAAATTGCAATAAATGATTTGCTATGACTCCGCTGTGCTGTTTTCCCCACAGCTGCTCCCACTTGCCAGGTTAGACTGGCTCAATCTGCTCTGCTGTGGAATCACAATCATTTGAACAAATCCCTTCAGGGCAGCAATATCCAGGCAGCTAGTGTTGTCTCAGAAGAGCACCTGACAGGATTCCCCATGAATTTGTAATTTTGTTTATGTATATTAAAAGCATGGCATAGGGAAAAGATAGCATGCTACCAATGGGAAAACTTTCCAGCCTGCTTTCATAAAGCAATAAGATATCTCTTAAATGTGGTGACAATTCAGTATTCAGTGTTTATACATTAAACGTAGATAAGGGACTTGTTGTAAAGGTCCAATTTCACAAATGTTGTCATTTTAGAGGGCTAGTTCCTAAAAACCACACTTGCAGTAAAAGACTTAAATAATAGATTATACAGTAAACAGTTTGTCATATTTTATTAGTGAAAGAGGTACTCTCTGTGAAAGTTTAACTTTATTAGGGCTTCAGGTGCTATTTAAAAGTAAGAAGTTATTCATTTTACATTATGTCCTTCCATAGTGACAGAACTACATTTTAATCACCTTTATAAACATACACAGACACATCTGCATATATGACTTGTCTCTGCCATTACATGAGAAATGTAGTGTTCAATGTTCTGTAATACTTTATATTGATGGCATCCTCATTATTTGAACATGCCAGTGCTCTCAAGAAAACATATATGTCACTAATTAACATTATTTGGAAGGAAAGAAGATTAATGTTTTACTGCAATGGCCAGAAAGGTCTCTCTTTAGAAGACTAGTGTGTGTGTGAATATATATAAATGTCAGTCAATCTGTGGGGGGTAAAAAGTGATTCATCCCTTAATTAAGTGTCTAATTCATCAAATTTTCATTTTCTATCTATAACAACTCTAATTTTATAGATAACAGTAAACTACAAAGGGCAGAGGTGACTTAAAGTGCCTATTATTTCTGTTGTAAAAAAAAGAAACCCAAAGACAATGTATGAATAAAATAACTGTGTATCTTTAAGATGAAATACACTATCAGCTCTTAGTTCAAGAAATACTTAAGAACATACTGATTCCTTCAAATCACTAGGTACTATCTTGTGTCATTTATTGCAAAAGAGAACACTGATTTCTTTTCTATACACTATTTCAATTGACTCTCAAAACATGTTCACGAAATGATGTATTAAAACTTGCTTTATTAACAACAAATTTTATTGACAAAAACACTATTCCTGAGTCAGAAAATTTGCCTCTGTCTCATCCTTATCATCATAATATCATCATTTTATTAAGGAATCATAACATTTGCTTCTTGTTGGATGCTAATAAATTAGGTCAAATGAAAGAAAATGAATTTCATTGTCAGAAACCAAAGACTCTATGTCAGGGTTGTCAAAATGAGAATGGGAAAGAGAATAGTTATATGTATTCCTTGGCAAATCTCATTCAGAGGTGGAAGGGTGGTATTATTAAACACTTATGGAGGACATTACATATTAAGCACTCGATTGCTTCATTTAAGCTATTCAATAATGTTCTGAGGTAGCTGTTGTTATCCTCATGTTGTTCTGGACAGAGATGTAGGACAGAGATTTCAAACTGGATGAAATAAGTGAACTAATAAAACTAGCAGATTTTCCAGATAAAATTCTTCTCATTCACGGCCTCAACAAATATCAAAAAATATTATATATTGAGTGTGAATGGACCTAGTATTTTAATAACTAAAATCTAAAACTTGTGGATTCCAGAAAGACTAAAACAGAATTGTTTACAGTTAACTAAAGATCTGGATCCATTTTTGTGTTATAATTTTGCCTGTAATGTTTCATAATTCTGAAGTAATTAGGGTTCACTTTTTCCTAATCAGGGCAAAGACTTTTTGATGCTTAATGGAATTTTAATGAACAATCCTTTATCATCAGTAACCCATCTCATTATTATCTAGCACTACTCATTATTTATTAATTAGTTTTTATGATTTTTTTTAAAAACTAAACTTTTATCTTTCTATAACCCTGAAAGAGAGATTTTACCCAAGAAATACAATTTACTAAAATCTCAGTACTATAAGCATTAAGACCCAAAATGTTTAGCCACCTTGTTCAGGGTAGTATAAGCAAATAAAAAATAGGAATTCACTCTAAATGTGGTGTCATGTTTCAAACATGAAATTTAATTCTCTTAATGAAGTAAACAAATAAGCTTCTCTGCACTTTCTAATATATTTTATCTACTGTGGTAATCTAAAGAGAAATGAATTAAGTTCCCACTTGTAAACACAATCTCATTAAATGCATAAATATGTTGAAGACATGTTAAGAAATCACAGTCTAGTTTTTAAAGGACTGTGACTGTTAGTCAACAAAAATGTTTCCCAATCTGCCACTGACTGAAGTACTTGTCCTTGAGAAAAGTTTCCTATTCCATAATCTCCATTCATCCTGCTTTTAAAGGATATTTACAATGAATTTTGGCATTTAGAATATGCTTAACAATGTTTCAGAAATTCAGGGCATGAATCATTTAATTGTATGTAAAAGACATTTTTTAAGGATGTTAGACTCAACAGTCAAAAATTATATGTACAGTTTTTTTAACATATTCTTATTTAACATATTTTAAAAAGTAATTTTAATGGTTCTCAATGCCACAAGTTTTGGATAATTCCATGTAATATTTGGAAAATATAATATTTTTATGTGGTGCTGGGATTGAATCCAGAGTCTCACACATCCTGGGTAAGTACTCTTCCATTGTGCTAAAACTCAACCCCAACAAAATCATATTTTATATGTTTTACTGTTTCAAACATTTCCATTAGAGACTAGTCTTTAGTTTCACTGGCAAAAGCCAAAAAAAACAATTTTTTATCTATAAATATTTAACGACACAAACTTTGTTTACCTAAACAAAACTTCATCATAGAATTTAACAATACAAATACACTACCTGTTTCTTCAGGAATAATTGAGAATTGAAAGGTAAAAGGCTTAAACTTTAAAAGGGAAAGACATCTTAATTTATCATCTTAGTAATAATTTCCAAAAATCTTCATATTGTAACATGCTTTTAGATGATTTGGTAATTGAAAAACTAATGTCCAATTCCCTTTTCTTTTAACCTGGAATTCTTCCACTTTCCTAAAACTTTCAAATAACAGAAATACATAAATATAGCTCTAAATAATAATATAACATTGTTGGCTCCAAAATAGTTATGCAAAATATTACACCTTTAAAATATACTGATAATAAGAAGTATAAAATATTTTTCATTCCAATAAGCTAGGGAAAATATTTGTCTTTTTCTCTTTATAATAAATCAGGCTTGAATAGAATAACTGACACAAAACTGCTGACATAGTAAAATCTAGTTGCTTCTGGAAATTATTTAGCTAGTACATAAATACTGCAACAATCTTCATTTCAAGTACTCTTTTTTTCCCCAGAATATTGACATAGATTTTAGGTTAATGATGAAAGCTTCTGAATCTTGCATTCAATTTTTTCACATACCTTCCCTATGCCACAAGCAGTGATCATCAAAGAAAGATCACAAAACAATCAAGAAATAGAATGAATTCAAATGAAGTCAATGGTATGTTCATTGTACTGTAAAATATATTCACTGTAGGAAGAGTAAGAGAATAACAACTTTTAGATAATTAAGAAAATACTAATCGTGGTCTAGGAGATGGTATAAAAATCCTTTTAATTTTTATATATATCTGAAAATTTTTGTAATAAAACATTGTAAAAAATAAAACCCAATGTTACTTATCAGATCACTAAACTCCACATGTAATATATTAATACCAATACTATTTCAACTATTTGTCATTTTATTCTAACATGTAAAAGGAAAATAAACTCATGAAAGGATTTTAAATATCTATTAACCAACACTTCCTCTTTCCACTTCATAAATTATACTTTAAAATCTAGTCTGGGACAACTGCATAGAAAGTCAGTAGGCCTCTCCTCAATGCATATGTACATTTACGAAATTCCAGGTCAATCCCATTAAATGCTTTGACCCAAACCTAAGAAAGCAGCACTTGTTTAAACAATGACTGTTGATCCTTTTCCTGAAATTTAAGGAGTCAGTCATGAGAATATATTTATCAGAAGGATAAAAAAAATAAAAACAAGGATATGTTGTGTTTAAAAACACAATATATAGCATGACTGAAGCAACAGATACACATTAAATCTGTATAACAATTTTGAGAATGTGGCCATTTTCACTATGTTGGTTCTTCCTACCTAATAGCAGGGGATATCTTTCCATTTCCTGATATCACCTTTGATCTCTTTTTTCAGAGTACTGTAATATTAAATGTAAAGATCTCCTCTTTCTTTGTTAGAATGATACTTAAGCATTTCATCTTTTCAATGCTATCATAAAAGGTGTGGTTTCCCTAATTTCTTAGTGAGTTTGTCATCTCATATAGGAATGCTACTGATTTTTGAGCATTGACTTTGTATGGAGCTATGCCACTGAATTTGGTTATTAAATCTAGAGGGTTTTGGGGTTTTCTGTCTAGAGTATCATGTCATCTGCAAATAATGATAATGTAGTGCTCACTTTGGCAGCACATATAATAATAATGATAATGTAACTTCTTCCTTTCCTATACTTACTCTTTTTCTTTCTTTCTTTTGTCTAATTGCTCTGACTAATGTTTCCAGAACTATATTGAGTAGAAATGGTGGTAGTGAAAATCCTTGTCTTGTTCCTGATTTTAGAGTGAAAGCTTTCAGTTTTTGACCATTTAGTATGATGCTGACTGTTGGTTTATCATAGATGGCTTTTATCAGATTGAGATAAAAAAAAATCTTGTATTCAGATTATCTGTAGGATTCTTATCATGAATGCAATACCAGTCAAAATACTAATAGCATACCTCACAGAATTAGAGAAAACAATCCTAAAGTTCATTTGGAGGCCGAAGAGACCTATAATACCAAAATCAATTCTGTAAAACAAAGGCAAGGCAGGGAGCATCGCAATCCCTGACTTGAAATTATACTACAAAGCTGCTGTGTTGTAAACAGCATGCCACTGGCAAAAAACAGACCTGAGGATTGATGGAACAGATTAGAAAATGGAGAAACAGCTCTGAATACATGCAGTCAATTTATCTTCCACAAAGGGGCCAAACACCTTCACTGGAAAAAAAGATAGCTTCTTTAATAAATGGCGCTTGGAAAACTGAGTCTCCAGATGCTGAAGACTAAAACTAGACACATGTCTCTCACCATGCACTAAACTAAGATCAAAACGGATCAAAGATCTAAATATTAAAAATAAATACTAAATCTTCAGGAAGAGAAAATAGGTTGAACTCTTGGAAACATAGGTGTAGGTAAAGACTTTATGAACAAAACTTCAATCACATGAGAAATATTACAAAGAATTAACAACTGGGGTCACATATTAAAAAGCTTTTGCACAGTAAAAGAAATTATCAATAGAGTGAAGAGACAACCTACAAAGTGGGAAAAAAAATTGCCAGCTGGTCCTCAGACAAAGGACTGAAGATTTGTCCTCAGATGAAATACTATATATCTAGAATATATAAAGAATTCAAAAAAATCATACCCTCCAAATTTAAAGACTAAATCTAAAAATGGACATCTGGGGCTGGGGATTTAGCTCAGTGGTTCTGGTGCCTGCCTCGAAAGGGCAAGGTCCCGAGTTCGATCCCCGGTGCCCAAAAACAAAAAAACAAAATAAAAAATAAAAATGGACATCTGAAGTGAATACACACTTCTCAGATAAAGAACAAATGCCAAATAAATTTATGAAAAAATATTGAACATTATTGGTCATTCAAGAGATGCAAATTAAAGCAACCCTAAGATTCTGTCTCACTCTAGAAAGAATGGTTACTATCAAGAAATCAACCAATAACAAATGCTGGATGGGCTGTGGGGGAAAAGGAAACTTCTCTACTGTAGGTGGGAATGTAGATTGGTGCAACTACTATGGAAATCCATGTGAAGATTCTTCTAAAAACTAAAACTAGAGGTTCCATTTGACTAGCTATTCCTCTTCTTGACATCTTCCCAAAAGAATTAAAAACATCATGCCACAGCAATATATGCACACTAATGTTTATAGCTGTACAATTTGTAATAGCTAAATCTTGGAAACAGCCCAAATGTCCATCAACCGATGAACTGATAAAAGAGATGTAGTTTTTTTTATACAATGGAGTGCTACTGAGTAATAAAATTTCTAGATAAATCGATGCACTTTGAGACCATACTCAAGTGAAATAAATTGGACCCATATGTGTAAATACCACATTGTTTCTCTTATGTGAGAAACTGAAATTATAAATAAGGGCCAATATGTTTAACAGATATTGTGAAATAGGAAGAAAATGTTCAGATGAAAAGGGGAACTAGGGAGGGGGAATGGAAAAACGAAAAGAAAAAGACAAGAAATGAAAGAAAAATGGAAACAAAGCTTTGTAAATAAAGAAGGGCTGAAGGGAAAGGAGGGGAATGAGGGAGAAAAGAAGAATCAAAATATATCATGTATGGGTACAAATTCCCTATGATGAATGCGATCATTGTGTATATCTAAAATGTACTGATTAAACTTAATTTAAAAAACATGGACTTTAAAATGTTTTTGTTAAATGAAAATTTAAACATTTCATGAGTCTAATAATTTTATTTATTAAACTGTGGCACATGGGAGTGTGAGGATACACTATACTCAGAGAGCTAGAAAATCAGGAAACCAAAGTGTTTTTATAAAGCAGGAAACAAGAAACAAATGAATGGACAGAAAATAAAATTTTCTCCTTCCATTTGAAAGCAGTGAGGTTTTATACTTAAGGTATATAGATTATTGTAGTTGGAGTATAGATTACATAAAATACTGGAGTTAGGAAAAATACTATGACCAAGTATTGAATCATTGTTCCCCACAAAATTATAGACAGCACAAAATCAATCTCTTGGTGGCAGACTACTTCACCATGTTCATAATGCCATGTGAAGACTGGTAATTCTGATGAAATAAGCTTTCCATTGTATAATGGCTTTAAATGGTTATGTGAAGAAAAGAGTGAGAGAGAAATGGGAAGTTATTATTGTACAAGAAATGGCAAGATTTTTTTCATACAGACCTAGATATAGGTAGAAAGAAAGCCAAGGAATGTGTGTGTGTGTGTGTGTGTGTGTGTATTTGTTGTTTTTGTTGCTGTTGTTGTCTTTTGGGTACCGGGGATTGAACTCAAGACCTTGTGCTAACAAGGCAGGAACAGTACTGCTGAGCTAAATCCTCGGTCCAAGCCAAGGTATATTTAATGACTACTGACTCACTTTGGACCCAGAGTAAAAAAAAAAAAAATAGTATTCTAATCCTGATGTTGCCCGGTCAAAGCACATGAGTCTGAAGGTTGTTTCCACTGCTGCAAAATCAGTAGTTCTGTCTCAGTGTTCACAAAGAGCCTTTTGGGATATAAAAATTAATGTTTATGGTACCCAAATACCTGGCACACTTTTATTTATGACCAAGATGGTGTTCAACTATATGCAGAGATCAGGGAACATATTTGATTATATACAAAGATGTATAAAAAAATAAAGAACAGAAAGTTACATGAAGAAGAAAGTAGCTACCATCAGTGGGTTAAAATCCTGATGATAATAAATAGCTTATGAAGATCATTTTTATGTAGGATTGAGTAAAGAAAGTTTGAACACAAAAGTTAAAGTGAAAACAAAGTTTAAAAATATGTCATCTTTGTACAACTAAAATCAATCAACAAAAGAAGAGAATTCAGGTATAAATAGATGACAAAACACAAACCAAAGCTGGAATTCAAACTGACATCTTGTTATCAACAACTGGGATCTCATCTTATTAAAAAACTTCTGCACTGCAAGAGAAACCACCAGCAGAGCTAAGAGACAACGTACAATGTGGGAAAAAAATTTTACCAGCTGTTCCTCAGAAAAAGTTCTACTATCCAGAATATATGAAAAATGAAAAAAAATCAGACCACTCCTCTATGATGTGCTCCCACCATGCTACTCTGCCTTGGAATGAACCGATTGTGGACTAAAACCTCTAGAAACTTGGCATTTGAGATCTTTTAACTTGAAGATCATTCACATATCCAAGTTTCTTATTAGCTACAATAAATACTTTTGTAATATAGATGAAAAGTTAAATCTTGATAGTTTAAAAAGAACATCAGTGACCAAGGAACTTCTTATGCAAAGACACCCCAAATCTGGGGCAGAGCCTCCTGTTCATTTTATCTCCCAGAAGAGAATCAGAAAATGTTTAACTGAATTTAAAAATTGATGGCCACCAGTGCCAAGGAACAGAGCGCCCCCCCAGGGCCAAGGAGGTGACCCATGTGGCCACTGTACCACTGACCCCAGCACTGAGGAGCAGAGGCAACCCCAGTGCCGAGGAGGTGAGCCCTGAGGGTGCCAGCTGCACAGCCCCACACCCCCATACCCACCACTGTTAAAATGAGAAGACACATAGACAAGTCTAAAAATCAGACTTCCAGATCACCTAAAGCAACCCCAAAGGGAAACAAGATGGAACAATTAGATACTCAACCACCTGGAGTCTCTGAACTGGCAACAAAACAGGATCTGGAAAAAAAGATATCAGAAATAATTTCTCAGACATCAGCAGAGGTTGCACCGATAGTGCAAGACATGATTAATAAATCTGGAATGGACACACATAAAAGAATAGAAGAGCTGAGGAACATGACGGAATCCCAACACAGGAAACAAATGGAATCCATTAAACAGATGCAAACAGATTTCCAGGAGATTAAAAACTCCATTGAAAGTCTGCACAGCAGAATGAACCAATGGAAGGACAGAATATCAGATATAGAGGATAGGATTGCAATTAGTGACCAGGAAAAGAAAAATTTCTTTAAAATACTGAGGAACCATGAGAAATCAATCTAGCAGCTACTAGACAACACAAAGAAGAATAACATAAGACAGATTGGAGTCAATGAAGAAACAGGACAGAATGCAGATGACATAAAAGAAACAGTTCAGAGAAGTGATGGCAGAAAACTTCCCAAGCAGGAGAAAAGAACTTCACATACATATAAGTGAGGTACATAGGACTCCAACTAGCCTTGATCAAAAAAGAAGTCTACATATAGGAATATAACAGTTCAGCTGGAGAAAAGAAACAAATCATACACAAAGGAAAGCCCACCAGAATCACACCAGACTTTTCAACACAAACCCACAAGGCAAGAAGACCACAGAGCAACATATTTCAAGCCGTGAAGGAAAACAGCCTCCAACCCAGATTGATGTACCCTGCAAAATTATCTTTCAAAATTGATGGAGAAATAAGATACTTTCATGAAAAACAGCACCTGAGGAACTTCATGAACACCAAACCAGCACTCCAAAAATTTTAGACAATATCCTAGGAAAAGACAATGAGGATCACATCCCCAGGAAGCCCAACAGAATGAATACATTGTGCAAGACAAGAAATTAAAGCAAAGGGGGAGAAAAAGAAAAAGTCATGACAATGGTAAGTCAATACGTATCAGTTATAACTATCAATGTTAATGGTCTCAATTCACTGGTCAAAAGAAATAGACAGGTAGAGTGGGTCAAGAAGCAAAATCCAACAATATGCTGTATACAAGAAACACACTTAATTCAAAAAGAAACTCATAGACTGAAAGTTAAAGGGTGGAAAGCAATACTCCATGGGACAGGAACCCGAAAACAAGCAAGAGTAGCTATCATCTTTACAGATCAAGTGGATTTCAAACCAACACTGATTAAGAGAGACAAAGAAAGACACTACATCCTTGTAAAGGGCATAATCCAAGAGGAAGAGATGACAATCATAAACATATATGCACCAAACATTAGTGCACCCAACTATATAAAACAAATACAAACAGACATGAAAAATCAAATAAGCACTAATACAATAGTAGTGGGGGGCCTGAATACCCCACTGTTAAAAACAGATCGATCGACTAGACAAAAAATAAGCAACAAGATACTAGAACTCAATTAAACTCTTGAACAAATGAACTTAACAGATGTTTACAGAGTGTTCCACCCCATCAAATCAGAATACATATTCTTTTCAGCTACATACGGGTCATTCTCCAAAGTAGATGATATACTCAATCACAGAACGTGTTTAAGTAAGTGCAAAGGAATTGAAGTTATCCCCTGTATATTATCAGGCCATAGTGCGATGAAATTGGAGATCAATAGCAAAAAAAAACCCCAAAATTTCATAAACACATGGAAACTGAACAACATCTGAATAACCAATGGGCCACAGAGGAAATTAAAAGAAATCAGACAGTTCCTTCAATGAAATGACAATGACAATAATACATATTGGAATCTATGGGACACCATGAAAGCAGTCTTACGAGGGAAATTCATAGCAGTGAATAATCATATTAGGAAAACAGAGCGAGCCCAATTAAACAACCTGATGCTGAACTTCAAGCTTCTAGAAAAAGAAGAGCAGGACAAACCCAAAGCTCATACAAGGGAGGAAATTATAAAGATCAGAGCAGAAATCAATGCAATGGAGACTAAGAGAATGATGCAAAAAATCAATGAAACAAAGAGTGCGTTCTTTGTAACAATAAACAAAATGGACAAATGCTTAATAAACCTTATCAAAAAAAGGATAGAAATAGCCCAAATCCATGCAATTAGGAATGAAAAGGGTGAAATTACAACAGACCCAGAAGAAATCCAGAGGATCATCAATACCTACTTCCAGAACCTATGTGCCAATAAGATGGAAAACACAGAAGAAATGGACAGATTCCTAGATACATATGAATTACCAAAGGTGAATGAAGAAGACCTAAAAATTCTAAATGATCCAATATCAATCAATGAAATTGAAAACATTATTAAAAACTTACCAACTAAGAAAACCCCAGGTCCTGATTGCTTCACTGCCGAATTCTACAAGACATTTAGAGAGGAACTGCTGCCACTACTGTTTAAACTCTTCAATGAAATCAAAAGGGAAGCAATACTCCCAAATTCATTCCTGGAAGCAAGCATCACCCTTTTCCCCAAAGCAGAGAAAGACTCAACCAAAAAAGAGAACTACAGGCCAATCTCACTAATGAACATAGATGCAAAAAACCTTAATAAGATACTGGCAAATAGAATTAAGAACATCATCAAGATCATACACCATGATCAAGTGGGATTCATCCCAGGGATGCAGAGATCGTTCAACATACACAAATCAATAAATATATAAGTAATACACTATATCAATAGAGCCAAGGACAAAAAACATATGATTATCTCCATAGATGCAGAAAAAGCATTTGACAAAATTCAACATGCATTTATGATAAAAACCCTACAAAAATTGGAATAGATGGTCGCTACCTCAAACTGATAAAAGCCATCTATGAAAAACCAACAGCCAATATCATACTAAAATGGTCACAAACTGAAATCCTTCACACTCAAATCAGGAACAAGACAAGGATGTCCACTATCACCACTCTTGTTCAATATAGTTCTGGAAACATTAGTCACAGCAATTAGACAAGAGAAAGAAATAAAAGGAATAAAGATAGGAAATGAAGAAGTCAAATTGTCATTATTTGCAGATGACATGATACTCTATATAGAAGACCCCAAGAACTCCACCAAAAGTCTTCTAGACTTAATAACCAAATTCAGTCAAGTAGCTGGTTACAAGGTCAACACACAAAAATCAATAGCTTTCCTCTACACGAATGACAGACTCACTGAGAGAGAAATAGGGCAAATAATTCCTTTCACAATAGCATCCAAAAAACTGAAATACCTAGGAATCAACCTAATGAAAGAAATCAAAGACCTCTTCTCTGAAAACTATAGCACTCTGAAAAGAGAGATTGAAGATGATATCAGAAATTGGACGGACATTCCCTGCTCCTGGGTAGGAAGGATTGATATAGTGAAAATGGCCATACTTCCAAAACTGCTACATAGATTCAATGCAATTCCAATTGAGATCCCAGCAGCATACTTCATGGACCTTGAGAAAACAATCCAAAAATTCATTTGGAACAAGAAGAGACCCAGAATAGCAAAAGCAATTCTAGGTAACAGAGACATGGCAGAGGGTATCACAATTCCCAACCTGCAACTCTACTACAAAGCTATTGTGATAAAAAAAAAAACAGCATGGTACTGGCAAAGAAATAGAACTGAGGACCAGTGGAACAGATTAGAAGATGCAGAAACAACACCAGACACACTCAGCCATCTCATCTTTGATAAAGGAGCCAAACACCCTCATTGGAAGAAAGATAGCCTCTTTAATAAATGGTGCTGGAAAAACTGGGCTTCAACTTGCCAAAGATTACCACTAGACCTATATCTCTCACCATGCACTAAACTAAAATCAAAATGGATTAAAGATCTAAATATTAAAATAGAAACTCTGAACCAGTTGGAACAGAGGTTAGGTAGAACCCTTGAAGACATTGGTGTAGGAAAAGATTTTATGAACAAAACCTCAGTTGCCCATGAACTAGCACAATCAACAAGTGGGACCTCTTCTTATTAAAAGGCTTCTGCACAGCAAGAGAAACCACCAGCAGTGTGAAGAGACAACCCACAATGTGGGAAAAAATCTTCACCTGCTTTTCCTCAGACAAAGGTCTACTATCTGGAATCTATAAAGAACTTAAAAAGATCAGACCTCCCAAATTTAAAGACCCAGTCCAAAAATGAGCATCTGAAATAAACAGACATTTCTCAGACAAAGAAGTAGAAATAGCAAATAAATACATGAAAAAATGTTCAACATCACTGGTCATTTGAGAGATGTAAATGAAAACAATGCTGAGATTCCACCTCACTCCAGAAAGAATGGATGCTATCATGAAAGCAACCAATAACAAATGCTGGTGGGGCTGTGGGGAAAGAGGAACCCTGCTCCACTGCTGGTGGGAGTGTAGACTGGTGCAACCACTGTGGAAATCAGTATGGAGATACCTCAAAGAACTAGGATTGGAAGTCCCATTTGACCCCACTATTCCACTGCTGGGTATCTGCCCCAAAGAATTAAGAGAATCATACCACAGCAATATATGTGCACCCATGTTCATAGTAGCACAATTTGTAATAGCTAAAAGTTGGAAGCAGGCCAATTGCCCAGCAACTGGAGACTGGATAAAGAAAATGTGGTTTTTTTACAAAATGGAGTACTACTCAGCCATAAAGAAAGAGAAACTAGAGACATTTATAGCTAAGTGGATGCACATTGAGGCCATAGTCTTAAGTGAAATAAACAGGACACATTTGTAAATACCGAATAGTTTATCTGGTGTGAAAAACTAAAAGTGTAAATAAGAATCAAAATATATATAATTGATACTATGAAATGAGAAGAAAAGGGCTAAAGGAATTAGTGGGAGTGGGAGGGGTAGGAGAAAGGAAAGAAGGGAAAAGAAAAAATATGAGAAAAGGAAAAAATTGGAAACAAAGTCTTTGTAAATAGGGAAGGGTGGAGGGGGCAAAGGGAGGCCAGGGCAAGGGGAAAAAATAAGAACCAAGATACATCATGTAAAGGTACAAGATCCCAATGATGAATGTAACTGTAATGTATACCTAAAATGTACCAATAAAGTTAATGGAAAAAAAACAACAAATTGACATCTTGTTGTATGATATATCTGGTAATTCTGGTAAAACTAAAATACTATCCAGTAATTATGGTAGAAGACTATAGAAAGAAAGGAGAATTAATTTATTAAAAGGATAAAAAGCTGTTTAAAAAACATAGAGAAGTTAAGATGGACAATAATAAAAAAGAATATCTTTATAAGAGCTTTGTTTTCAACTTTTATTTTGTAATAGACAATAGTATCAAAAACTCATACAAGTGGGATTTTTCTTTTATTTTGCATTGACTTACAGAAGAAAAGATCAAAGGAGTAATGGATTCTGTTTCTGTAGAATTTTAAATTTACAAAATGTGATGACATTTTTAAGAAAAAAGAATATGAAAGCAGTATTATAAAATTAAGTAGAAATATATTTTAATGAAAAATGCATTAGATTATTTTTGTAAATCTATTACACCCAAAACATCACATACTACACAAAAATACCATCATACCTTTATAATATGTTTTCTTAGTTTTTTGGCTGTGTACTATGATCACTTCATAAGGCTAAGATCCTAGAAAATAATTTTGTATAAAGAAAAACAGATGCATTATTCAAATCTTTCTTTCTCATATAGATTGTTTCTTTCAAATTATTAATCTGTTATTAGCAATGTCATATAAAGTGTTAGAATTTCTGTCAAACATGGAAAAGCATCTATTAAATTTATTACTATCTGATCCGTATGAGTAGGAAGAATTTTCTGGCTAACAAATCGCAGCTTAGTTTCTCCTCTACTATCACACATACCCCTACTCAGGCTGCAATGTGAATATGAATAACATTCTACCATCTTTGGCCCTGTTCTTTGTATTATGAACAGAAAGTTTAAAGAGGTAATAGAAACAGAAACAGAGAGGAGTGTTAACTAAACTGTGGTTAAAATATTTCGTATTATAAATTTTACAAAACCTTACTACTATATGAACCTATTGTCATGTCCCCTGCCAGGGCTTTAAAAGAAAGTAGGCTGCAAAAGTTAGGCTCAAAATCAACATGTGTCTGTGTACAAGGGGCTTTAGGCAGAGTAAGAAATAGAAAGATTAAGGAACAAAGTGACTTATAGAGCCATACAAAAGGTGACTTTGAAATGCAATGGATTTAAACAATGGGCTCCATAAGCTCAAATATTTTGGTATTCTATTTTCTGTCTGTAACACCATGGAATACATATAAGAAGATAATTGTTAGTCATTACTTGTTTGTAAAAGTATGTCTGGAATTGTGTATGTTCATTAAACCAGCAATAAATTAATACTCCTGGAATCTTCTGATATGCTCCTGTCTATTTAAAATTACTCTGTAGTAAAAAGTCTCTCCCCTAAATTCATATGGCACTAATAATAATAAAGTTATTTGCACTTATAATTAAGGTAAGGATCAAGATAAGACCGTGGATTAAAATAAGCCCTAAATCCAAGGAGAATGTCCTTGTACAAAAGGAAAACAAAGAAATAGAGAAGACCATGTGAATATGGAGGTGGGGTTTGCAAAGATGTTTATATATGCCAAGGAATGCCAAGGATCCCAACAACCCCCAAGAAGCAAGGATGCATGAGAGATTCTAACTGAATTTCCAGAGGAACCAACCCTGTTGACACCTCAATTTGGAACTTCTGGCTTCCAGGATTGTTCCAGAGAATAATTCCTCTTGCTGTACATCACCTAGTTGGTGGTGATTTATTACAGCTGCCCCAAGAAACTAATACACTATCTCTTCACAGAAACAACTCCAAATTATTTAGCATACTAGTAGATTTGTAAACTATAGTTTATGTAGATGCCTAAAGAACCAAAGAATGAAGGAGTTCCCCTTAAAACATAGAAAATCACTTTCTCAGAGGATACCATATTCCAAATGATGTCTCCTCAGTCCCCTAAAGCTAAGAATGTGTTAAATATTCAAGCAACTAAGATTTCAAAACGGGAAAATAAATTTTGTATTAGTTGCAGGAAAAGCTAACAATTCTAAGTACCTTTTTATGAGCAATACTGTAAAAACATTATAATAGAATCTTATGCTTTATATTTTCCCTAAATTTTTAAGCTCTAAAATATTAATTACCTGTCTTGGGAAGAGGAATCAATAAATACTTAACCACCAGAATCAACTTTCCATTTTTTCCTTTTTGCAAGTTATATTCTCTCACCCTCTGTTTTTACATTGGATTTCCATATATTAATCATAATAATAAATTTTACTTAATAATCATAATGATGATACTTAATAATCTTAATAGTCATTTCTCAGTTGTCAGGTAATTGTTCAGTCTTCTCACTTGTTCACAAGTATCTATGGATTTCTATCCTACTAAGTGCTAAGAACCTAGATTGCAGTTGTATGTTCTGAGAAAATTTTTCTTTGCTCATAGTGCTTGGAAAAACAATGGAAATCTGTCAGATATACCTCAAATGTTTATTACCTTGAGATAAATGTGTTGCATGGAAAATAATGTTGATATCTTCACAAAAAGGGACTCATTTTCAGGATCTCTTCAATTAGAAAGGTCTCCCGGACAATCCACTTGAGAATATTTGAATTTGTTAGTTCAAAATTAAATCTAATTAAAAAAATTTTTACAGGATGCAATAGCTGTGTTGGTTGCTTTCCTTTCACCAAGGAAAGTGATCTTTGGCCACATTTTACTGTGCTGGTGGAAGGCCAAGGAAAAGCTCTTCATTAACATATACTCAGTAATTACCAAAAGCACATAGACACATCTCATTTCTACCCTGCCATTATGCTCAGTGGCCTGGAAAATGGGATCGGGCCAAGTGGAACTATCCCAAGCACATGTACTGTGTATATTCCTGGAAGGAGAATCACAAAATGCTCTATAGACAAGGAATCTGTCAGTGTATTTTGGTAGTCTCCCAAAGACAGTTTTTACAGAGGTTCTGTCAAAATGATTGTAGCAGGTTAACTACTACACATTGTCATTCTTTAAGTCTCATGACTATATCAAGGATCTTATTTAAATAACAAAATGCTTTTTAATTATTAATCCCATGTTGTGAAATGTTTTCTCATTGTGTTTTATGTTTGAATCTAAGATAATTTTTAAAACATGAGGATTATGTGTAGAAACTTTTTGCACTCAAATCTTCAGTCTCCTGCAATGAAAAGAAATGTGGAAGTGTTCTGGTACAAAAAAAAAGAAAAGAAAATGTGGAAGAGAAAAGTAGCCTCCTAAATTACTGTGTGAATGAACTAAAAGGTGACTACAGGATCACCGTACACTCCTCCTTTCAAATGCACTCTGGATAGCAACATATGACAACATTCCCTTAACCATTTTTCCACTTAGAGCAAAAACTGGAACTTAGCCATTATTTCTGGGGTACTACTATTTGCATGCTTCCTAGGAATAATCCCCCATGCATGAATGGACTGTGACAGGTTGGTTTCAGTGTACTGCAGGAGAGGAACAGGATAAATATGTGCTATCACTTGTTCACTGTATCACTAAACATTTAGTCCTCAGGGCATTACATTTAGCTCAAGAAAACAAAGACCTTGTCCTTGAGAAGTACAGGATCTACAGGTCACAACCTAATGTACATTATACTTATTTTCTGTGGGTTTCAGTGCCTCAGTTTCTTCATAGCACCTTGGGAACACTGAAGAGATCAACAAATAAAATGAGGGCATCATTCTAAGCTTTCTGAAAATTCCTGAAAGCATTTATGAAGAAAGTAATTTATAATACATATAACAATCTCATGTCTAATTTATATTTTTAATATTGCTTTATGCAATAAGGATGTACATATTAACAAGCACATGTCTGCCGGTAACAGTTTTAAATTCTTTCACTAGAAAAATGTTTACAACTTAATAGTGTGACAGGTTCACATATATTTTGCTAAACAGACTTAAGAACTTGTATTTCAGTGCACAGATATAAATGCAATGAAACAGGGCTTCCACTTGCTCTCCCATTTTAACCACCATAACAGGATGTGAGGAACTGTCTGTCTTTCTGCACTTAGGAAAGAGACGGGGACAGGGATTCAGGCTCCAGACTCTTGAACTAGCCTGGATGGTGAAATAGGATTTTCGGCTAAGCTCCCATAACCTATGTGAGTCAAAGAAGTTGTGTGATGAAAGGTGAAACCAGTGTTCTTCCATAATTAAAGTGTTTTTGATGTTAGTCCAAGTACAGGATCCCATCAGAGGAGTTAGCCAATGGAAACATGTTCTTAAATTGACTTTGCATTTTTTAAAAGTCCATAATATACTTTTGCTTTATCTTACATAACACTTTCATTTACTTATTCTCAGTTTATAATTTTTCCAAATAACTGTAAGTTGATTTACAATTGTAGCCACTTTTCCACTAGGAAGATTAGTACCAATAAATAGATCAAGTAACCAATAAAGGGATTCTAAGGAAAATAATCTGAGTTGATGTCAGGACATAAGTTATCAGATTTTTATTAGATTTAACTTAATAGTAAAACAAAGAACCCATTTTCTAAGAAATATATTTATAGATCCTATCCTAAGTTTTGCCAGCTAAAGCAAGGGAGAAGTAGAATCTATCCTATTGAGTTTGAGATTTCTAATGTTTCTTTAAAATATAATCATATTTTTTGTTTATTTCTTCCGCAGTTCTTCTTTTTGCTCAAAGATGTCACTATCATCTGAACCGCATTGAACATAAAATGATAATTAATAGACATTAAAATATATCTCAATATATTTTATCAATATATCTCAAAAAAACAGGAAAGGGAGATCAGAGAATGAATTTGCAAAATATACATCATGATGCAAGAGAGCCCTTCTCTGCTTCAACTGTAAGCCAAAAACTTGCATATAATCCATCCATTACTTTGTCTTTGTAAATTAGTTTAAAAGTAGATGGTGAATGATCGAATAAATTTTAAATATGAAGCCAGTAGAGAGTCACATAGGGTCTTTTTATGAGTCAAAGTTTTCACTTCTCCATGTCCTATGTGTTCCTGTAACCACTGAAGCAGCAGATAGTATATAGGACACAGAAAGCCATTGTGCTAATCGGTCCCTGCAGACCTGATGGTGCACTCTGCTGCAAAAGCAATTTTCACTTTGAATTCCAATAGTCTTTAAGAGAATGCTTGTGCTCTGAAAATAATCACACCATCCTTTGAGTGACTTAGAGTCTCTGTTTCAATACTATGCATCCTCTCCTACTCTCTCTCCTTCCTCTTTCCTTTGTCCTTAACTCTATGCTTACAGATGAAATTCCTTTTTTTATTCTGAAAACCAATAATAAGAGGAGGGAGATTGTTATACTCACAATAAAGAATATTTCTTTTTCCTAAATACTTTTTTTTTTCATAGTAAGATATAAACATCCCAAGGAAAAGACTTTTAATCAGAGATTTCTATTCTAGGGCAGAAGAGCTTTCCTTTTTCAGCAGAAACTTCCTTATAAAGGAAGGCTCCAACAAAAACCAAATGAGAATCGTTGTTACAAGGCAGAACCTCACCTACAGCTTCAGGGAACCTTGCTGGTTCTTTTTTTGAGTCTTTCTTAGTTAGCTCTAAAGAGTCTTTTGATTTTTCTAAATAAGACCTCAGGACAGTTACCTACTAAAGTACTAATCTTTTACCGGTGCTGCTGAAAAGCATGTTTCCAAATGGAACTGCACCATCTCCCTCTTGAGGAGACATCCCGTCGATGAATAAAGTGCAGGAAAGAAAAAGCCTCGTATTTCAGCTGAGGAGTAAACTTGGTGACAGCATTACTATCAATAGTGGATTAGTCTCTGAATATTTCTTCAGGCCAATAAAAAATTTAAAAATATAGAGACTATCTGCCAAACAAGTTTGAGTTTAAATGGCAGCTAATAAATCTAAGTAAAAATTAAGACTTTCTTAAAGGTAAACACAAACAATAAACAAAAAATGAGAGATTATATTCAGTTTTGTTCACAGAATCAATCAATATTATGCAATCAATACTACTGCATATTTTTAATTTTGCTTTATTTCCTCCATCAAATTAAACAGAAATAATCAACACTAATTTATAGTTTTCTAACAAGCACATACCTGAAGTTGGAGGCTTTGAAATCCAGATTTAGCTGATAAATGAATGACTAAACATTCAGTATAGATGATTAAATGCTAGTGAGAGCTATTCTAAATTACAGCTGTGAACATACAGAGTATACAAATGCCAAAACATTACACACCACCAAATTCAGTTGCCTCTTGCTCAACAAGCCTTAATCAAATGGGAAAAGCTAAATTGAAGAGCTGATTTGTGAACATGCATTTCAATAAACCATAATGTTTGTGAAATCAGAACATCGGGAAAAAAGGATATCAATAGAAAGAAAATAATTCCCCAAGAAAATTACCAATTTACCATTTTCCATGTACAAATTTACAGACCATTACTGGAAACTGACAATAATAGAAGAAAGCTCATAGGTAAAAAGACCTCAGAATTTATATACAAGTTAAAAACAAATAAAACCTCAGTAACCCATATTTGAATAGGTAGAGTTTAATAGCTTCTTTACCTTACTTTAATCTCTAACTGTAGTTGACTATTTTAGCAGAGAAAGACAACACTTACACCATATTGTTAGTTGATTTACTCGAATAAAATACAATTCCTGCACTCATCTACAAAAAATATACACTCAACATTCTCATTTCTTTATGAAGACTATACCTGAAAAGAAATAATAATATAACCCACTAGCAATCTGATTATGGTTTTAGGTCATTTTTGGTAGATCAACTATATTTTAGGGATGATCCAGTCAAAACACCTCTGTTTTATTTGCATCTATTTGATATCAATAATGTGATATGCCCAATAAGGAACACATCTTTTCAATTGAGAAGGCCTAAGTATCAACGCTATCTCAACTGCCCAGTGCAAATTCTTTTCAGCCTGCTTTAGAAGATGGTGGGAACTATAAATGTTAGCTCACAAAAGCTGAGATCAACTGGGTGAAGTGTCAGGAAAAAGTGACTAAAGTTATCATATTACCAAAGAATCTCATTGTAACTCTCTGTATGGTACCTTGTCATAGTCAAGGAAAAAATTGTTTTGATTACACTTTGATCTACAAATTTAATGAAATAAAAAACATTTTAAGAAGAGTGGGATAAAATCTAGCAGAACAAATAAGATCTCAATAACAAAATCATATGAGGCTCATTTTAGCTTTTGAGGCATTATTATATAATGTACTATGCATCAATATGTAATGTCCACTATAAATATGCAAATATCCATATATTGGCATTTTAATCAAAATATGCAGAGTATTTAATAAAACAGTTGTATTGTTGAAATAACAAGTTATTATTACTTCTAAATTAATTCACATAAACATTTCATTTTCTTCTTCAAGAAACTGTTCTGCAAAGATGGCCAATATTTTAGATTTTGCAGGCCATATAGTATCTGTCATAAGTTTTCAGTTCTATATTGTAGTAGAAAAAGTCAGAGAGAATCGATTAACAAATGATTATGGTTATGTTCCAACAAATATTTATTTACAAATACAGGCAGGCTAGGTATGATCCTCGAGCACTGGCTTGATAAGGCCTACTCTGTCCCTGTACACTAGAAGAACTGCTCAGTTGAAATTTTTTTCTGTAAAGCATTATCAGTTATTCATAGTCACATTTTGATCCTTCTACATTGAACATTTATATTAGAAAGAAATACTAGTACTCAAAAGAATTCTAGAGAGCCTAACTTCTGCTTTAAGACTTACATTCAGAGAAAGAATTAGATTTATCTGATTTATATTGGTCTGTCTTTTGAAGACCGTATGCAAAAGTTGAAACATCCACTCAACAAATATTAACCTTTTGCTTTTTGCAAAAATAAAGTAGTTTAAAATATGTGGCTTTAAAACACTTGCAGTTATACGAAGTACATGGTACTCAATAGAAGCTCTACATAAATGCATACTCAAAAAGGCAAAAATGCCCAGAAAACAAAAACACCATTTCCTCACATGAATTTCTACAGTTCAACACAGTCACACGTATCCTTTTATTATTACTGAGCATCCACTGAACAAATCTACATGGTACTCACTGCTCATCTACCTTGATATCTTCCTACATTTCCAAGAAACTAATGCAGTGAGAAATTAGAAAGATAGGAGTCAAGCCCAGTGAACATGCTTTATGACAAGTGCGTACCTTTAAGAAGTATAAACTCAGGCTAGAGTTGTAGCTGTGCACGTTCACACTATGCCCATCTAAAAATGAATCTTGTAATACTTAACAGTCTAGATTTCTGACCTTAGAAATATCTGTGCATTTAATTAAATATAGTGTACTTAATTTAATTCATCATAATTATGCTAAATATTTGGAGATAACTATGGATATACAAAAAATGTATTTTATTTTTATCTCAATGCCAACATAATGATATTCAAAGGACCCAGAGACACAAATTCCAGTTTTTTGCTACCTCATAGATAGTCATGGAAACTTTTTGGAAGAAATGTCATTAAACTCAATTATGCTAAACCCAATTATGATGTTCACTGATTCATACCCTTCTTTCTGCCTTTTTTCTGCTTTTATGCTAGGTACACTGCTTCTTCCCTTATTCATAATTGGGCATTAAAATACCAAATGACTGTAAGAATAATATAACAAAATTTCATTCTTTCTTCCTGTTTCTATTTTAAGTACTTTCTGTGTTTAGTGACTCTAGTACAAGAACTAAACACAGATAGTCTGAATCAGAAATTTCCTAAGTTGATGGAGTAGTTTCATTTTTACCTCTAAAGCAGTATTTACCAAATTTCAACCATGATGTCAAATAGAATAGCATTTTCACATATCAGAGACAGAACTGTCTATTACACACATACACTTGAGATAACTGTTACTCACCCAAAGAATAGAGTTTTGATGAGAAAGTATTAAACACAATAAAGACTATGACATAACAGAAAAATATTAGTATTTTCTAAGGAATTTAAGATGAAGGCATTTAAGTAGTTTGGATCCCATTGTCACTTAGCTCAAGTAACTGTATCTTTGTGCTTGTACAGTTGTCTCCCAGGATGTAATTATGACTGGTTCCTTTTCATTCTTTAAACTTCAGCTCACATATTCCTTTTTCTTTCCATTCTCGTACATTTTCCTCCTTGTATAATTTATTCTTTATGGAAATTCTAAGATAGATGCAAATTCTTTCATATTTTTTCCATGGAGAAATGTGGAAGAATCCATATGCTAATGTGGGCTGAACTATGACTACTTTGACCAAGAGTGAACCATCAGAAATTGGGCTATGTTCTGGCCTATTCTTTAAGGGAACTAGTACTTCACATTTTTCTTTGTCCTGAAATATTTGCTCATGGGAGCTTTAAAGGATTCTAAAAGAAGTCTAATTCCCCTGAAGCTGTTACATTGTAAGTAAGCTCAAGTTAGCTACTTTAAAAAGCTCATGTAGGAGAGAGACATAGTAACAGGCAGGCCTAATCACCTAGTTTTCCAGCCCCTTACCACCATTCATTCCAGTTGAGGCCCTACACACTCTGAGGAAGAGAGGATCCATTCCCCAGAGAAAGAGATAAAATTGTACCAAAGTTATTTTAAGCCAATAAAGTTTTCAGTGGTTTGCTAATGCAATAATTGACAACCATAATTTTCTATCCATTTCACTATCTTAAATATTTCTTTGAGTGCTTATCAAAATATGTAATCAATATTTTTCAAGGTTCATTTAAGTTTTATATCTGTTTGTAGAATGCAAAATTTATGATGGCTGAGGCAATAGCTGTATTAGACTATCAATATTATTATAATGCCGAACAGAAAAAAAAAATTTATTAAAGGAAGAAGGAAAATGACCTGATTGTTAGTTATACCAGTTCATTTTTGTTAATCCAACATTTTACCAGGCTTATATACAAGTGACATCCAGGAATAGAAAAGAGGATAGAAAAGTAAATTTTTTCGTACTTGGTCTTTTTTCGTGTGTATAACAACATTCAGCATACATTTTTGAAAACAATTCCAAAAATTAAAAGAACTACAGATTTTACGGTCAGAAATTTAAAGATTTCTCTCAATATATTTTATACTTTAATGTTAAGATTCATCTTCCAATATCATGTTAGATCATATTCTCAGTGATTGAAAAGCATATCTCTGATCTGTACATCTATTCTGAAGAAATGTTTTAACACTTAATGCAACATTCTCATCTTTCATTTACTCACTTGTTCCAGTAAGTAGGTGGGAATCAAGGAGTCATTTCCCAATAGACTTCTCCTGATAAAGCTTTTTCTTTTGTCTCACAACTATGAACTCCACATTTAGAAATGGAATTTCTCCAGACATATTTAGTAGTAATACTACAGAAAGTTTCGGGGAATGCTTTTAAGTTGATACATATTTATATTCTGCTTTAGAGAGACCAGATGCCAAGTCCAGAGGAGCAAAGTCTGCTACTCTAAACATTTAACAAAGAGCTCTTCTCAGTATTTTTATATTGTAAAAGAAGGTCATATGCCAAGCTCTACAGTACAGTTCTTTTATAAGGATTGAGATTAATTAGCTCATCATTACCATCTTTAAGAGAATTGTGCTTGAAGCAGAAACTTTAGAATGTGAAAATCCAAGCCTTCACCAATTTTATCTCATTCAAATGCAGTACCTTCCAATGCCCTTGATTTAGTCGTACATGTTTATAAGGCAAATCTAAGGTTATGCCAATCAATGATAACAAAACAAACAAAATTCAGCAGTGGCCTAGTGTCTAATAAGTCTTATTTATAAAACTTGGTTTAATATTCAGGAAAACTTTCTATGATTGGCTACAACTCATATCTTTCATCACTATGGTTCCTAATCCTATATTTTAAAACATCAAATACATATTTAACTCTTCTGGGTATGTGGAAAATACTAGTATACCTTTGAGCCTTTGATGATGCTATGATTACATCTGTATATTGTCTACAGGTCAAATAATACCCATGCTTTGATGTCAGGCTCGGGGTTATTCTTTCCCATGAATGTTTGTCTCATCTCATTGAAAACTGTTGTTTCCTTTTTTTAAATCAGAACTTCAGTAACATTTTATCTATTCCAGCACTACATTTAATAAGACTCTGCTCTTATTACACTTAATTGAAAAACTCATTTTATAATTATATTACAAAATCTATGAGTAAAAATATTTTCTGTTTTTCACATCCATGTTTCACACAATATCTAGCATGTGACATGCAATGAGTAAGGGAGTAAAGATGTGGTGAGTAGTTGGATTTGATAAGAATAATGGAATACCAGCCAGAAAAATAATTATGGGCCTCAGAAGGAAGCAAGCAAATCCCAAAGATTAGGAATTAAAACTAATCAAGATAGTATACATTAATGAGATGTGTAATACCTCAAAGTCTGTTTTTTTAAACAAAAAAGTGATCTAATAACACTTTTATTCCTTCTGCAAAAGAAAGTTTTTAAAGCAAGCAAGAATCAGCTTCCAATAAAGGATTCTTAAAATAAGATTACATTCAGAAAACCTGATGAGAGATAAACTTTTGTCAATACCAGACCTGTGTTTTCTGAATAAAATAATTTCCCTTATTAGTAAAAGAAAGATCAAAATTATTTTGCATTTTAAATATAACTGTAGTTGCAGATTTAACTGTTCTGCAACAAGATATAAAAGACAGATATCAATTATAACACAGGTTAGAATATTTTTTACAATGTTTATAAATATACAGACATATAAATATGTAATATATAATATGTATATATAATATACACACACAGATACATTTTTGGTGACAAATATCAAACTTAATCTAGAATACCTAAATATCTACATCATTTTAAACTAAAAAAAATAGTAACAGGCAAAATTTGAGAGGCCTTTAGGCATGCAGACACAAACCTAATTGCTCAGCAAGTTCCTTTTTCTGTACCTCTTCCAAAGAACACTTCATGTTGCACTACTCCCTACAGTCCGGTGGGACCATATGAGTAAACTGCAACCAATGAATTGTGAGCAGACCTGTATGGCACTCCCAGGCCAGGAGATACGGTCCTTCAGACCTCCACTTGTAGTGATCTTATTCTCCATATGCCACAGCACCAAAACTGAGTTATTCACTTAATGAGAATCAGCTTCTACCATACGTGAAAAAAAAATAGGAAAGGGTACTAAAAATTCATGGTTTGACAATTCAGTCTGAAGTAATTACTATGAATCATGCCATAATGTAACTTCAAGAGTTGAAATTATGAAATTGATGGGGCTAGGGATTTAGCTCAGTGGTTTGGTCGCCTGCTGTGCAAGCGCAAGGACCCGAGTTCAATCCCCAGTACCAAAAAAAAAGAAATATGAAATCGAAAAATTTTGGTTTGGTAGAAAGACTAAGTTTCTAAAATTACAGGCTAATATTTTCTATTTATGTATATGAAGTTAAGAATAAACTACATTAACACAGAATTCATGCTTTTTCAAAGATATTAAATGAGAATATTTGAAGATAATATATTATTTGTGTCAGTTGTCAAATGTAATTTAATTATTCTACTATTGTGAAATGTTGACCCTTATAAAAGCCACTACATTAGACTTATTTGGCAAATTAAGGAGGCTAGCATATTTATATAAAGGTATATGTTGTTTATGGAAATATTTACTTATATTCACTGAATAGAAAAGGTCATTATAGCACCTTTAAGTACTGGATTTCCTGATTTACATATTATTCCATCTTTTACCATTTCTGGAAAGAGAAAGTAAAAAACACAATTTGCCACTCTAATGTAATAGTGAGTGGTTCACATTACAGAAACATGAGAAAAATTTCTTTATTCCTTTTAGGTTTTAACGTTTATGTAAGATTATCAGATGAAATGTTAAACTGTATTTTTATTATCCAGTTTTGTGATATTATAATTCTATGTAATTTCACAGCCTTCACTCTTTGATTAAATAGCAAATGAGAAATACTAAGAGATATCATGAGTTATTTTCAGTTCTAACTAATAAATGAGGTTTAAAATCCATGCAAAAGTAAACATTCAGCAGTACACTGAGAACTTATGGGTAAAGAAAAGTCCAACAGAAATAGGAAACATCCTCATAACTCTTAACTGTGGGCTAGTCATTAATCCATGAGCTGTATATTTTTCTAATGTGCTTAACAATCACTTTAGAGTTACGATATCATAGTCATCATCCACAAGGATTTTTGAAGTTGATTGCTGGTGCATGCCTGTCAACCCAGCTACTTGGGCAGCTGAGGCAGGAAGATTGCTGGAGCCCAGGAGTTGGAGTTGTTTGTTTTATAAAGGATAAAAATTTAATGAAAGAGATTAAGGGAAGATGCCACATTAGATGTGTTATCTCATTTTAAAAAGCATATTAACATTTAGAGAACCAAATCAAAACAAGAAATTACAAACTTGAAAAGCCAGGGGTGTGAACTGCTTTCCTTCCCAATGCAAAAGACTAAGCTGGCAGGTCTTTTGGAAAGTAGGTAGAAACCTTATGCAAAAATGGATGAGGTAATTAAACACTCATGTAGGACATATGGCTTGCAGATAGCTTCCCTGTGGAAAGTCACAAAGCAGAGACACAATGGGAAGAAAGGTTCTGGGAATGTGCAGGTGAATCTTAGCCAATAAACAGAATACATTAAGAAGCTTCATTTTAAAAAATAAAGGAACCCTATAATTATGCAGACTCATACCTGAGATCATGAAGAACAAAAGTTGCTCTGTTATCAAGTGAATAACTCATTCAGAGAAAAAAATCACTATGAAACAGAATTTTTTCTGCTCTGATCACAATTTGACATTTTTTTCTTTTTTAGGCACCTTACCCCTAATTTTTGTTTTCACTATTTGTTTAATTTAATTTCTTAGAAAAGCTATGTCATAAGCCATCTGATGACTTTGTAAATGTAAGGGGCCAATGTTGTGGAACAGACAATCTAATGACACAGTGTTTAGTGTTCCCTAAAGCAGGAGACAGATGAAGAGAAACGGTGAACCGGCAACCTTAGCATAATTAAGACAAGCCTGAGTGCTTGCCATGGTGCCATTACATTAATCTCACATCAGTGGCACCTGGCTAAAATTTATGAGATATGTAAAAGGGGCCTTTCCAACTGACCTTGATAAGGCAGAGTTATTTATCACGTGAGAGAATAGTCAGCAAGCTAGGGGAATGAGGTATATTAGAAATAACTTGGCAGAGAGATTTAAGGGCAGTGGGCTGCAATACACTTTGAAAAGATCAAAAGAACTATTTCCAGTACTCTGAACCTTAAACATCCTTGATAGGTAAAATATAAAATCATACATCATGTTAATAAGCAATACATATGAGAAGGGGTAAGAGTAAACGCCAAGTGTTAAACTGATGCCAGTTCATTAATTTAATACTTTTAATGTGTGTTTATTAGGCTATATAATGGGACTTGGTGACCAAAACAGAATCTAAATGATTTCACCCCAAATAAGTAAGCAAAATGTATTCACACTGGGAGTTTTTTGAGGGCACCACTTCATTTTATTCACCATTACATTTCCGATCTAGCGTGTAGCCTGGAATATTCTGGTTTCACTAAGTCACCAGATCTTTTTAAGGATGCTGCTTCCTGTTTTTAGTTTATATTACTCATTGGCCACCCCATAAAAAAGACTTACCATTACAAAGAATTATCTTATCTATTGCCTTTATGCTTGTTTTTGCTTCCACCCCAGACTCTAAGGTCTGCCGTTTTTTATGTTCACCTTAACATGTGGCATAGACTCAATACCTAGAATAGAATATTGTAGTTCATTAACATATTCATATTTGCCAAATGAATGAAAGCTGGGTTGTTTATTAAACAAATTGTGGAAATTAGCAAACAAAAGAGTTGTGAGCAATATGTTTCAGAATATAGTTTTGATAGCATATACTTTTTTAAAATTTTAAACCATTGCATCACCAGTACATACAAATTTTAAAATCTGAGAATAATATTTCTTCAACCAAGAACTTTGTTATGATGAAATTAGCATCATAATAATCCATTTCTGGTTGTTTATCAGAAAATTTCTTAGTTATTTTCAGCTGCTGCTAACAGTCCTCTTAAATATGACTAACTTTTAGAAGCACAGTTTCTTACTTCCAATGTTTCAACAAAAAATATGAAGAGAAACAAAAGTGGTGTGTTTTTTCTGGAGTTTTGTTTGTTGTGCTTCCATGTAAAAATTACCCTATAAAATATTGGTAGCTACCAGCTGGAGAAATTCTCATAACGTAAGCAAAATTTTACTTCATATGTCTGAGCCAAATACACAACACAAGGTTATTTTAATTTTGTGTAAAGAACAATTTTTCCTTTTAACTTTATCAAACATAATTGAGTTCATTCTAACATAAAATAAAGGTGCTGGATGAATTTCTATTTTTATACAAAGAAAGTTTTATGGTCTTCTCAGTGAGAAAAAAGAGGAACACAGTTTAGAATTTCTCATAGAAAAGCCACATTGAGTGGAGAAGACCTAACAAATCTTGTGCCACATCAACATTGAGACATTTTCAATTCTGATTCTTCCTCATTACATAACTGGCAATTTTCCTATGCCAAAAGTATAGATTATCTAAAATCAACTGAATTACATTCTTATTTAGTATAGTTCTGGAAATATTAGCCAGAGTGATTAGGCAAGCAAAAGAAATAAAAGGAATAATGATAGGAAAGGAAGAAATTAAGTTATCATTATTTGCAGATGTCACGATCCTCTACATAGAAGATTCCACCAAGACTTCTAGATTTAATAAACAAATTCAGTCGTGTAACTGGATACAGTCAACCCTCAAAAATCAATAGCATTCCTGTACATGAATAACAAACTCACTGAGAGAGAAATTAGGGAAACAACACCTTTCACAATAGCATCCAAAAAAATAAAATACCTATGAATTAATCTAATGAAGGAAGTAAAAGACCTCTACATTGAAAACTATAGTACTCTGAAAAAGGAGATATCAGAAAATGGAAAGATACCCTTTGTTATTGGGTAGGAAGAACCAATATAGTGAAAATGGATACTTCCAATATTGTTATTCAGATTTAATGCAATCCCTATCACAATTCCAACATCATATCTCACAGAATTAGAGAAAAGAATCCTAAAATTCATTTAGAAACAGAAGAGTCCTAGAATAGCAAAAGCAATTCTGGGTAACAAAGGCAAGGCAGGGGGGATCACAATTCCTGACTTGAAATTATACTACAAAGCTACAGTGATAAAAATAGCATGGTACTGGCAAAATAAACAGACTGGATCAATGGAACACACTAGAAAATGCAGAAACAACCCCAGACACACTCACCCACCTTATCTTTGACAAAGGACCCAAACACATTCCCTGGAAGAAAGACAGCCTCTTTAATAAACAGTGATGGAAAAACTGGGTTTCCACTTGCCAAAGATTAAAACTATTTCCATTTCTTTCACCATGCACTAAATTAAAATATAAAACAATATTTCTTATATGTCATTATATATTAAAACTGATGAGAAGTATTGAAAGTGTTATATACTTGGCAGTTATAGTTTAGAATAAAAGTAGAAAAATAAACTAACATCTTTTAAAAATCCCAAATGAATAAGATGAATATGTCCATATTTGAAAGAAAATGTTGACTTGCTTCAATTCCAGGCATATTTGGTCATTTTAAAATCCTAGTTAACATTACAACCTACACAAAAATTAATCACCAACATTTTGTTAGCTCTATTTTTGATCTGTGTAAGAGATAAAGCATATAACAATAATTCGGGGATCATATGTACATTACAAATTATGTATGTACATTGCAAATTATAAATGTATGTACACTGTACATACAACTGTACACTGTATGTACATTGCAAATTATAAATTTTATACATTTATAAGAAAATGATTTCAAGTTAAACATACTAAAATAGTTAAATATTACTTATTTAATATGGATTTGTATATATTTTAATGCACTATAACTTGCCTTATCTTAAATAAATATTTTATAAATAATTAAGAGTTATAAGGCTAGAAAAGGGTGGAAAATTAATAGACTTTCTCTACAATGTGTTTCTCTCGTCACAGTTAATTTCCTTTGCTTTCTTAGAACTTTTGCATAATGTAATGAGAAAAAGCTATGAAATATCAGATTCAATATTTGGAGCTGAACTACTTGTCAGATCTTTATTGAAATTTACTTATTTTAGTGATTAAATTTTCATAATTAAAAATATTAAAATTTCATGTAGAATTAAGAATAGCAGAATAATCAAATGTTAATGATTTATATTTGTAAGGAGAATGCTGAAATTGAAAAATGAGATACACTTTATATATCATAATTCTGTAACTTAATCATTCTATTTTTTAAAGAAATTCTTCCACACACTCATCTCACAATTGTTATCAATGCAGTGAGTTTTCTTTATGCTTCAACTAATTCTATCATATCTTATTTCTGTTCTTTTACATCTAATCAATTTTTGTAACATTTGTCTTAATTTTATAAGATAACTCTTTCTTTTCTAATTAAAAGATCTATAATATCATCTTCCTTAAAGAAAAATGCCAATATAAAAGGTTTACTTTTCTCCCAACAAGTTGTCAAAACCTGATCATATTTATTTCTTGCATTGCAATACAGACTCTGGAGCCTCTGGAATGTAGAGGTCATTAGTTTCTAGATAAGAGTATTTAAATTAAAGACAATACTTTAATCTAAGAAAGGGGATGAAAAGTCCTTGCATATATAAGTTGAAAAACCTTAGCTGTCAGAATTATGATTATATTCTAAAATGTTATAAAAATTATTTCTTTTAACAGAACTCACTCATTTCAAACAAAGATCAAACAAAATTAAATATACTTTTGATCTCTGCAACTGTGTTAAAATGTAAAGAGATTTTCTTCAAAAATAACTTGAAAATCTACCTCAAAATATGGAAATTAATAAACTGTTTTGGGAAAAATGAGATTCTAACAATATGATACCAGCATAGACTGAATAAACAATGAAAGATGGTAACTTGTTATGTTTTTTCACAACAGCCATCGCATTTTATTTGCTCTCATAAATGTAGTTATTGTTGGATACATAGGAAGTTTTTCTAGTAGAACACATTCATTAATTTTTTCTTGTAACAACCAACATATTTTTAAGGCAAATCCTGAATGAAGGTCAGTTCTTTCATTTATTTGTCAATGCCTTGGGTCAGGGAACCAGTCTTCCCCTTGCAATGTTTAATTCACTATAAACATCTGAAAGAAAAAAAAAAGACAAAAATCTTTACTACATACTAGAATGTTAATGAAGAATGACATGACTTATAAGTAGTATTTCTCAAGTCAAGTATGTAAAGATTTGTGTTCTATATTTTCATTCTTTACATATCAATTAGGACAAAATTTAAAACTTTAGATACTGTTGCTTCCAAACCTGTCTAAATGTCTTGTAATACAGTTTTTTTTTTTTTTAGGAAATGAGCAACACCTTTCATCTAGGATGTTAGTTACATAACTTCATTCACCCTGTAGAAGATTCCATAAAATCGAATCACATAGTTTAAAGAAGCAAACAATGTTAGAAAATAATAGAGAATATAAAATGAAAGTATCTTAATGGAACTAAACTAGGATGGCCTCATAACTTAGAAACAGACATTGTCAGAACCAGAAGGGCCCTCACTATAATGTTACTCAAAGCTTTCTTTTTAGGTATCAGAAACATAGAAGTTGAGAAAGTGCATGGCCATCTCTTGATGCAAAGAATGAGGACTAGATCAGCGACTTCAATACAGTGGATTCTGTACCCTCAATACCCTTCATCTTCTGACACACGCCATGAAATTGGAGGTGAAATGATGAAGAAAAATTTTAAAAATCAAATTCCTCTTGGAACTATTTACTAAAACTATTCTTACCATCACCCAAGTAGTACTGATAGCCTCTCATTTTATTACTGTAAAAAGCACATTAATAATTTTGAAAGTCATCAAAATAATCATAGATTTCAAAGTTTTCTTTTTCGTAATCTAATTAGTTCTCTGGTTGCATTAATGTAATTTAATTGATTTTCTTTATAAAATCCTGATGATTTTGACTACCTCTCTTCACAGCATTGAAAGTATGAGGTAAATTGCTTTATTTGTAAAACATAATATTGAAATATTTTACAAACTAGTGTATAATTTAAAGGGTATATAATGGGTAAAATGTATTCTCTGAAATTATAAAACCTCACCAGACTAAAAAGCTCCTTTTTAAAAAATTTCATCCCAGTCAAGTATAGATATTTGAAAAATGGAAATCATCCATTTAACTGTTTGTTTCAATGTGAGTATGTTTTTAAAACAAAAATTTTTATTTGAAATAGTCAGATTTTATTTCTCCATGTTCCAGCCATCTGGGTCACCCCAATTTTCTTTCACTGTTTGTTATTTTGTTCTCTGCTCTCCAAAGTAGACATGTAAAGTGGTAGAAAATCTCTGTATTTAAAGCCCCCAAGTCTCTATAGCACATTATGGAGTTTATTAAATATAATGGAGCTTAAATTAGTAAACTATTTTTTCATAATTTACCACAGGCCATCTTTCCATTTAAATTCTGTGCCTATATGTGTGATGGAATAAAACCTTAGTCCTATTTCCCTTTCAAAATAGTAATGAGGATAATTTGTGCAACTTTGTTTCACTATCTTGTCAACTGATGTATTAAAATCAATCATCTCCTCTAGAATAATACAAAACCTTGAGGATATTGTCCACACAATGGATTTATATATCTTAAAGTTTTTTAAAGAATATATTTTATGCATTACATGCAGAAGGTAAAAATATATTTCAGTCTGGAGATGCAGCTCAGTGGCACAGCACCTGCCTTGCAAGCATAAGGCCCCGAGTTCGATTCCCAGTACAAAAAATATATAGAGAGAATATATATTAAATAATAAATATACAAATTATATATATAAAAATTTTTTGATGACATACTTAAAATTTCAATGAACAATTGAGCATTAGAAGTAATATCAAATATCAAAACTCCCCAGTTATTATAATGCTATCCAATGGTCACTAAATAACATGAAGTGGACTCTTCTACCATCTAGACTTAGCCACATAGCCCAGTGCTGCCCATAGAAAAAATTAACTTGGCAGGCACTATAGGGATAATTTTTTAAATTTTTTCAGTTCATAGGTAAAGAAAATGAAATCCATAAAGCTAAAGTGATTGTAAATTTATTTACAGAGAGACTAAGCAACTGAACTGGGACCGGAACACAAGTCTCACAGTTGTTAATAATAATCAAGCTGATTTAGCTTTTGAACAACTGAAAATGCTTTCCTTTTCCAATAAATCTCTTTATTGTCAGCAAATCCTGTGAGGTGAGTAACTTGGATATTATTGCCCTAATTTATTACAGGAGGACACAAACTCTGCCTGGTTATGTGGCTTACGTGGAGTAATCCAATGACCTTGAGTCTGATCATTAAATTTATTTCAAAAACACTTCAAAGCAAATAAAAACAAATTATATATCTGTTATGGACAAAAGGAATAGGATATATTTTATACCACTCCACTAGCTTTCCAACTTGGCTAACTTCCCTAACCATTAGAGTCACTTGGGATTTTCTGGCTTTTCCCCAGACCTACTGAATGACAATCTCCAGGGAAAGTGCCTGAGAATTTGTATTTTTAAGTGGCTCCCCCAGGTGATTCTGACAATTAGCCAAGTTCAAGAACCCTTGACAATACCACTGGAAGTAAGAAGATATGAAGAAAAGTAAGAAAAAATATGCCTTACATATTTAGAATGTTTAGAGCCAAAATGCATCAATGTAAAATTGACCAAACCCAGTTTTTCTTTTTTATAAACAAGCAAGATGGATATCTGTGTCACAAGTGCAGGGACAACCTGCCAAACACCACCTATATTTCTGGGTCAGAGACAGATTGGAACTCCACCAAGAGAAACTGGGCATTCATACTCAGTCTATTTCCATGGCAGGGACAAAACAATTCTAATCTTACTGATCTTTTCATTAAAGAATACAGCAATCTCAGGGCATTAAATGCTGACAGTAATGTAGACCATGGATTTCACAGATTAACTAAACCATAAACAATCCAGAACATGCCCACAGAACAATTCTTTGCTTGTGTAGGAAGGGAGGCAAAAAAGTAGTCAGTCAGACTGCAACTATTAGGCTTCATTACTCAGAATAACACTTGCCATTTAAAAATCCATATACCCATTAGCATAGCAGCATCTTTTAATATTCTCTATTTTGATGTCACATGATATGTACAGTACTCACCACTTTGAATGCGCTTTTGCATATATTAACACACTTTATCCTTACAAGATCCTAATGAAGTAGGTAGAAATTCTCAACAAATGAAAAGGATCAATGTAATTAAAGTATATTCTTAACAGAATGCAAATATCCTGAAATGTATCTGATTTCCTTTTGGCTTCATCCAAAACAAGATACAGTATATGTTTTGCCTTATAATTTGTGGAAACAATTTTAAACCCTAAAATATTCATTAAATTCTTCTTTTATAAATCTTAAATGATTCAGGCAATGCTGGTTTAAATACAAAATTTGAAGTTTAAAAAGACAATGAATTAAGTAATCAAAATTTACTACTTTGTCTTTTTTTTGTGGTATCAGGGATTGAACTCAGGACCTTGTGCTTTCCAGGCAGACACAGTGGCACTGCGCTACATCCCCAACCCCCTAGACTTACTACTTTGAATAGCAAGCATACAGAGGTCTATTTTATTTCATTAAAATGGTTCCCTAGCTATTTTAAAGGCTACGTAATTATCCCTATAGAAAGGGTGATAAAAAATACAGTAAATGTTTAAATAATCCTCCTCAAAATACTCCTTGTTTCAAAAGTACTTTGTGCCATCCTTCTACTTTCTGAAACAGCTCTGGAAGTAGTCTTTACGAGGTATGATCAAAAATATCGTGAATGCTGCTGTCCAGTGCCATCCAACGGAAAGGCAGGTTCATAAAAACATTACAACTTGTTCTCATCCACTTTATTCACCAGATCTGGCACCGTGCAACTTCTGGCTATTCCTCAATGTCAAAATGACCATGAAAGTAAATGTTTTGAATTGATTCAGGACATCGAGGCAGCCTTGACAGTGCAACTAGACACTAACAAAAGAGAACTTGCAGAACTCCTTCAGAAAGTAACAAGAACAATGGGATAAGTGTGATTGAAGCTAGGGCAAGAATTTTGTCTCTGTAATAAATGTTTAAATTTTTAAAAATATTCACTGTAGTTTTTGATTATACCTCATACAATGGCTCAGCTGCAAAACAGTGATTATAACGATATACTACAGTGAACAGTAAAAAATATGAGATTTTTAAAAAATTAATATTGTTTGTTCACATGTAAATTAAAATTGAAATTCAAAGTTGTCATTCTTTGTTGTTATCATTTTTTGGCATTTTTGCCCTTTAATTTTCTGAAAACTCCAAACCCTCTAAATTTTGGCAAAACTTTATTCTTTTAGAAGGACTTCAAAGATAAACTTCAAGACATTTTTTTTTTCTGCATACGGTGAAGATAGCTCAGAAAGTAACCATGGAAAGAGAATGATATTTAAGCCAAATACAACAAAGAGCCACTTAGATGCACAATAATTTATTAAAGTTTTTATTCAACTTAATATTATCAACAGGTTCAGTTAAGAATATGTTTTTCTCATGGGAGAAACTCCATCTGAGATTCTAATTAAATAACTTTTGTATAGTTCCTTTTTCTTCCCTGTACAAAAGGTCTTTTTTCACTCCATTCTTGCCCTCTTTCTTTCTTTGTTGATACTATTTACTCCCAAGCTTGCTTCTGAACTCTGTCTAATTAGCTCTTGATAGATCTGCTGCCCTGTTTCCACAAACATTTAATTTTGCCGTCAGTGCCATTTACATTACAGCATGTTGCTTTGTCTTTTACCCGACTAATTTTGTTTGAGTGAATGTAAATCCCATTAAGCAGTCACCTATTAGACTGTGGCAAATAAGCTCCAAAAGCCTCTTTATTACAAGAGTGAACATAATGCCCAATTGATAAAAGATTTCTGGGACATTCAATTTGTGGTCTATTTCAAATATTCTGCCTGTTTTAAATCAGATCATGTTTTCAAAGTATTTGACAAGAGTATCAGAGTATTTTTCAACCTGAGTATTCCATAATGTGACATACATAAACAACAGTTTCTTGTTGTTTGGGGGGAAATATTGACTTACACCTAAATATATGCTAAATATCACTGTCCTCCATTTTGACTCTATCTTTTCATGCATGAAGATTTTGACAAATATCAGAATGCCTGGCAGAACCCTCTTTTATGAATACCAAACCACTGTGCAGAATTCCAGTAAGTCTTAGTATATTGTGATGTTTTGTGAAGAGAAGACATAGCATCCTGACATACAACTCATCACACTACAAGAAGACATTGGCATCAAAGGCAAACAAATTTCTCTTATAACTTTAATGTAATTTGATAATGAAAAACAAGAGAAACAAGATGAGAGACCACTGGAAGTTTTAGAAAGATAAAATTGCTAATTATCAGGGCTCTTGATATTTATATTGATCTACTCAGTCAGGTTAGTGCCACATACTAGTTTCTAGGTGAGGACTCAGTGTAGGCTTTCTCCCAGAGCTGAATGAAATATTCAACACAATGGTCACATAATCCTGTGGTTGGAGAAAAGGGTGAGAATGGCTCTTTCCATTTCCTTCTGGTAATAAACTCAGAAAGACACTCATGAAGTGCAAACCCTCACACATAAAATTATTTCTCACCCCTGCAGGCTTGTCAAAGCCAATATTTCAGGAAAGCACAGGTTGCTGAAAGAGACTGTGGTGTTTTTCCTGCTGTGAGTCCCTAAGGATAAAAACATTCCAGGAAAGACTGTGGCCAAAATTGTTAATAACTACACGCAGTTCTTTTGCCATAATGACAAAATCCAAGAGAAGACTGAATGGAGAATTGGGTTAGGTGTTAAACCAGATACTTGTATAGGGATAAAAATATGTGTGCCGAGTCATCCAGGATTAAGAAATTATATAGTCATGGTTTTGAATATAACAAATACATAGAATATAAAGTGAATAATTACTAACAGATATTCATTTTTCTAATGAACATAAAAGAAAAATCAGGTACTTACACCAAATGGTTTATATGACTTTAAGAAGGGAAAAACTTGTAAAACAACTGAATATTAGAAATAGATTTATAGTCAGAGATTTAGCTCAGTGGTTCCGGCGCCTCCCTTGCAAGTGCAAGGTCCCGAGTTCCATCCCCGGTACCAAAAAAAAAAGAGAGAGATATTTATAAAGTAAGAATTTCAGTCAATGCCTACCTAATACTTAACAATACACAGTATGATTTTCAGGTATGCATGTGGTTATGTAACTTTAAACATTTGAATACACTGCTTCTAAAATACTCACAAATGTATGTAAAACCAATTTTCTTAAATTGTTGGCTCCTTATTTCCTTCTACGTATGTTTCCATTTGGGTTAACAACTTGGTCAAATTTTATGAGTTTAACATAATTACTTATCATTCTGCCCTTTACATATTATTAAGGAAATTTTTATGCAGCTTTGATATATTCAAGAAAGTTTTAATGGCCAATATGAGTTGCATATTGGCCCTCTGGCTTCAAAATTTTTATACCAAGATTTCTAAGGGTGAGGCACATGTTAATTTAGGGTTATGTTTTTTCCAAACTAGGCAGCTTACTAGTATTACCCTGGTTCTTGTGGTTTACTAAAACACTCTGAAACATTAACCATATAAATGTGAAATATAATCAACTTCAAAAGGAAATTATTTTTCAACTACCGTACACAAATGTTTTTAATGGGCTAGAAGAAACTTAAGTAATTCATAAAAAGTATACTGAAGCAATTTTAAAGTCAGTAAACACATAAAATTTCTAGATTGACATGTCTCTACGAGCTGTAACATTTACAAAAGTGGTTTCAGTATCTTTTAAAAAAGATCTGTGAGGCAAGTCATAATAAATCATTTATATGGCTGTAGATTTGTTACATAACCTCTCTGATCCTCAGTTTTATCTTGAAAAGGGGAAGAAAAATACCAGTTAAACTTGTCAAGATTAAATGAGATGATTTAAACTCTTTTCTAGCTTCTTACTACATATAACTATAAAAGGCACCAGTATACAGAGATACTGTTGACAAGATGGACAAACTCCACATATAACTTTATATATTTTCTGTGCCCTGTATATGACTTTGATGAGTTCTGTTGTGCATAGTGTTGGCCAATAGCTTTGCCTCTTCAAAATGTTTTCACCCTTCTCTTAAAAGATTTTTGTTTCATTTCTTGAAGTAGATATGTTCTAAGGGTTTCTTGTGAACAGATCCCTCTTGCTCCTGACAGCAGAAGTAAACACTTGATTTATCGTAGTGAATGAGATGATCTTACTTCCCTGTCCATAGTGATAAAAGCCATCTGACAAGCAGCACACAAATTCACATAGGAGAAAATAACTATTTTGAACATTTTTTGTCAAAATTTGCAAAATATCTGCCTAAGAAGCAAAAAAAGTGAAATTTTTTGAAAATGAGGGGGTACCTGATGCCATGTTCTCAGCCCTGGATCTGTGTGTACCTAAAGCCCAATATGCTTGGGAACTTTTGGGGAGCCATTCTGTAAGCCAACAAAATCCTGTTGCTTATGCTACTTTACAATAGGTTTTAATCATTTACAAAGAAACAGGTTATAATGTAAAAGTATGGGGATAATAGTAAAATGGAGATAGGGTAATGCTTCAAGCACAGAAATTATCATGAGGTCTCTGTGTGAGATAAGAAAGATGTTACTGGGTTTGAAGAATTGGAAACACAACAGGATTTTCACTGTTGTCATAAGTTAATGCCATATAGTATAGCTTTTTGTAGGTCTTGAGGCCATGGGAATGATGCTCCTGCATAAAAACTGGCCATTAACACCAGCTTTTCATATGCAAATTTTATCTCATGTAATCTATTGCACTATCACTTTGAAGGACTTTATTCTAAATGCAGGTGTTACATAGAAAGGTAGATAAAAAGAAAGACTTGGATAAGGGAACACTTAGAGAGCAAGGGTCCTGAGTAAGCCACTAGGCTTACGCACTTGGACAGCACAAGGACAGCACAGGGGAAAGAGCCAGGAACAGCAGAGCACTAAGGAAGGAAAGTGAAGATGGAAAAACTACCTGCTCCCAAGTAAGTAAGGCAAGCCATGGATACTCAAATCAATGCATTATAAATGAAACAATCACAGCTTGAGATTTTTTTCCCTATTAATACTGATTTTTAAAATGTAATGTTTACAATGAACTTAGTGAATTTGAAATTTGGCTTCCTCTGTTTATTCTGACTACTTTAGAGTCAACAATCATAGGTAATAGGTAGATGATGCTAAAGAGCTTCTGGTGTCTTAGTCACTTTCTTCATTGCTGGAACAAACATCAGATACCCACAACTTAAAGGAGGCGAGGCTAAGGAGGGTGGTTCTGTTATGGATCTGGCAGGGAAGAGGCAGGTCCCTAATGGCATGGACTGGAAGGGCGCATCTCCCTTCTCAGCTCTTCATTTCTCTCTCCACTTCCAGATGCCAGGATAGGAGCAACTTTCCTCTGGTATGCCACTCTGCATATCATTCCTCTTGAAGCCAGCCAACTGTGGACTAAACTGTGAGCCCAAATAAACCTCTCCTCCTGGAAGTTGTGGGTGTTGGGTGCTGTGTCTCAGTGATGAGAAAATGACTAAGATACCTGGCTTCTTAAAATGTGATAACTAGAGTGTCTGAATACTTTACACTTACTTTCAGTAGTAGAATTGACATTCAGCAGAATAGAGGATGCATGAAAAAAATCTGAGTTAGTAAATATCTTACGGAGAATTTATAATTGCCTAAGTCTCTTTATAGATTATTTGTTGCAATACCTCAAGGTCTTCAGTCAGTCATGCTTACACAAGCAAACTCCTTCCTGTGTGTGTCTTTCTTCCTTATTAGTACAGTACCTAAGTGAGACTGTTTAAATTCAAAGGGAGTTTTTGCCTGAAGGAGGACAGCAGAATTGGGCCCAATGGGAGTTCTGTATGAGTATCTGAGGGCAGAATTCAGTCTACTGGAAGGGCAGTTATTAGCTGGGGATTTAACTACTACAATAAAGTTTTAAGGAAGAAAAGAGGTGACAGTGTGTTAGGGGCTTTTTTCATTCCTTTACTTTTCCCAAAGAGATTTTGAGAAAACAAAAACAAAACAAAAAAAACTTAATGCACAGACCATCCTCAAATTACATCATCCTGAAATGGATGCCTTGAATGTCATCCAGGTTCTGTCATATAAATTTTATAGATTTAACACAGACCAAATCTGTCATTCTTACAAAAGGCAATATGAAAATAGGAGGTAGACTGTTAACCCCCATCTTTAGCCTATGTCCAAATTGCTTTTTTAAAATACCATGTATAAATTTCATAGTAACTTATACAGCAAAATAGTTGTTTCTTTTAGGAAACACAAAAAAATGAATACAGCAAACAATTATATTTCTAGCATTAAATTAGCATCTGATTTAGACTTTTACTTCTTATATTTGCATTTTTGAAAATTACATAACTCATTTGTAGTTTTTTATATATTAAAAAGGTAGGAGAGAGAGAGAGGAGAGAGAGAGAGAGAGAGAGAGAGAACAAAATGCATTTTCAAATCCACACAGGAACCTTTTCCCTCGTCCCTCTTCTCTCACCACCAAGGTGCCTGTAATCTGACCAGTGCTTTCTTCCATGTGCATAAACAGACACAGATACCTAAATAATAGTGCACAGCACTGTTTCTATGTGCGCTCATCTTTATGAAGTGATTAGGTAAAGAAATGTAAATTTAAAATTCAGAATGTAAATTAGAAAATCTAGACTTAAGAGTTCAATAAGAAGGTGGCCTAGAAATCACGTCTCCTGTTTAATGGCCATAGATTCAGAGCCCCAAGGAAGATAAGCTCCTCAAGGCACCCAGCTAATTAGTGGACAAGTTCCAAGAAGGCAACATCTCTTACCTTCTACTGAGGTGGATTATTTTTGCACAATAACAGAACACCAATTGTTAACAGTCATATATCTCATACTATGCTGTTTCTTTTCTTGTGTGTATGTCATGAGTGAGGAATAAATTCATATTAAGGGACTAGTGAAACTAAGAAAGAAAAGAGCATCAACAATATCCTGTTCAGTATAACAAATATTGAACATATATTGTGTAGTAGGCATTACATCAGGCAGCATAGATACAAAGACAGAAGAAAAATATTGTCTATTTTAATAGATATTGCTGTTTAACAGAACAAGATTGAAAAAGCACAATCATAATGACTGTGTTATAGTAAGTGTTTGTGAGCATGTAAAAATGATGAATCTAGTTGAAAGTTCTGAGAGGGTCCCAAAACAAAAGCAGCTGTTTCCGCACCTAATTATTTCATATGGCTACATATTTGAAATAACACCTCTATCAAACTATAGCATCCCAAAGTAGGAAACTTCCTATAGGTAAAGAGTTTTGCCTGAGCCATGCAGACTGGATGCAGACGGGATATTTCTGTCCAGGCAGCTTCCACCTGATTAGTTCTTGCAAAGCTTTGCACATATTGTTGGTAACATATTTCCTACAGATTATTCCACATGGCAAATGAAAACATACTGTTACAAATGTACAAATGACTATAAAGAATGCTTGCAAATTGACAATTCTGAATATTTCTTAAGCAGCATCAATGTAATCCTATCATATATTTTTTACAGAATGTTTAAAAAGGAAAGTGAATTGTTTGTATAAGAGTGAGTAAATTTCATTGTTCATGGAAAATTAGTCCTATTTGTGCAAGAATTATAAAGCATGCTTTAAATGTGTGGTTGCATTGCAATTGTTATTTAGTTTGTTCATCAAACACTATCTCAGTACACATATATGTAATTGCCTTTCATTTATACAGAGACAGTTGTAATATACAGTGTAGTGTTGGATACTAAGCAGGTGCTGATAAATAGTGATTCAATTAACATTACAGACTTGATGGATTTTTCTAGGTTACAGATTCTGAATATCCATAACATACACTAATTTGAACTGAATACTTAGCTAGTGAAGTCAAATATGACAGCCTGAATATCAAATCCCTAATAAGCATTTTCCTTATAACAGTGTAAATATATCCAAGATGTTGAACTCAAATTATTTTATGAGCTCTTTCAGAACAATTATAGTGAAGAGCAAAATGACAGAAAAAATAATTGCTCGTAGTTTGCACTCTGAAGTACATTGTATTTATTTTATAAATGAGGAATCTGAGGCTAATTCTCAATGTTTGTGGCTCTTTTTCTGAAACTATTTTTTATAATGATTTTTGCTTTTTTTCCTTTTGTCTGAAAAGTTGAAATAATTTTGAGTTTAGAAAAATTCAACATTCTCAATTAGCAACCGCCTCTTTTTACTTGTATTTATGATTTCTATCCACCAGAAATACCTCTGACTTCAAGATTTCTGTATAGAAACCAACTTAAAATTATTTGACTTGTGATTTTTTTATTTTTAAAAAGATCAAAAGTACACATTTGGTAGAAAACCATATGTCGAATTTCAATCTTCCTAACCTAGTACTATGTGGTAAGATACTCCTTTATATTACTGTTCAGTAGAGGTGAGCTACAGCCCCCAGTCAATGCCACAATAACAGAGCAAATGCTCTACTGTGTACTGCATTGTTAAATGACATTTGGTAGGTTAGGTAATTAAATGCATTTTCGACTTAACATATATTCAATTTTCAATTGGTTTAAGAGAATATAACCCTATTGTCAGTTGAGGAGCATCTGTGCATATTTTAAAGTATAATTTAAAATTATACATTTAGAAAATTAGGAAGAATATCTGTCATCTCTTCATCTTCACTACCTTGCCTGACCTATCTTAAAACAAATAAAGTGCAGAGAAAGGAAGTAGTTTGGTTGGTATCTGAAATTAATCATGGCAGAAATGTAACTGGAATTTAATCCTTGTCAATCATTCAGCGACCTCTGAGCACTGAGCACTCCACCTCTGCCAATTAACAGAACTAATATTAATTATGATGTCAATTTCAAATACAACTAATAGCAATATATTTGTGACTGAAAATAGAGATATGATCAAGTATGCCTTAATACCACTATGCAAATTAGCTTAAGACATAAAATCAAACAACCTGAAAAATTATGATAAATACAGTAACTGGGTAATACAAAAAACATTTTTATTTAATTGTAAGTACACTCTAGTAAGCAATTCGAATTGTTGATGCCTTCAATGACCACTGATGCATCAGGATTATGGATATGGGATAATGAACATAAAAAAGATTAGTGGAAAGTACATTTTGATTTTTTCTGTCAGAAACTGAAGAGTAATCTACAGGACTCTTAAACAGTCAAATTAAATCACTAATCTATTAAAACTTTAATATGAAATATAATAAATAGAACAAGTAAAATGTATCTTTAAAAATCTATTGTTCAACTAGAAGAGATTTTGTTACACTTTATTTTATTTTTAAATACAAGGAAGTACACTGAAACAAAGAAAAATCCTCAAATCTTTTATTATTATCAGTATACAAATGTGTAACTCCCAGGAAATTAAAATTTAAATGGGTGTACATGAGAAGAGGATTAAACAATCTAAATCAAAAATTAAAAATTAATCTACTGATTATGGCTATAATAGTAAGCTAATTATTTTTGAAAATCAAGCAGTATCTGAAAAACATTTCTGAATAATGACCTAAGAATTAAAATGTAATTAAATACACTTTAAAGAATATAAGTACTTGTTTTTAGCTTATGATGTGGGATCTACCCATTGCATAAAAAAATTAAATGAATTTCAGAAAAGATTTACTTTCAAAAATCTCACATATTGAAATAATCATATTTATTAAATCATATTCCATAATAAAAATTTCATCACCTCATGACATATTATATTTCTCAACAGAATAGCTCCAAACATTTTCAAAAACCTTATCTAAACTGATGCAGATGACAAACTTTATTGAACAAATATATAAAGCAAACATCAGATTTTCAATATTGACTAAGTCAGTTGATAAGTGTCATGTAGAACATGTGTGAGTAAACCATGTGATGTGTATGAAATGCTGTATATGTGTACATACCTATACACAGAGAAGTAGATGGAGAGAGCCAGAATCTATCTCAGACAAAAAAAGCACTTTTTCTCTACCAGTTCCCTTAGAAAATCATAATCAGAACAGATACTGAACAGCAAAAAGTACTTTATTCTCAACAGCACTAAACAAATTTATCATGTAACACACAGATAACCTCTAACAGTCACTAATACTATTGTGTCATGGCTAAAATAAAATTACATTTCCAAGGATGTCATTTGTATTTCACTTTTATTCTTCTGTGGCAATTATACAACTATGAAACTAATACAAGTGTTACTATCTGATGTAGTCAAAAAAAGAAAAACTATGTGGAGGCATGGAATATACAAAACATGTGAATTATGCATATTTTTAAACAGAAAAAATGTCTTAAGGTAGAAACAACAAGTTCAGGGTAAAGGCATGGAATGTATGTGTGTATCCCCAACACAGTAAGCTATCATAATCAAAACATGACTCTGTGCAGTAAATAGTCATTAATGGTGATCCTCCATCTCAGTTTCTCTCATACCAGTTATATTTAAATTGTTCCTATAAAAATTCATTTCAACTTGTAAATTATAATATATACCAGCATTGTCAAGCACTCTATCAAAAGTTAACTGACTCTGAAATCTGCCAGAATATCCTCTTTTTCATCTGTTCTCTACCAAACTGTACTTAGGATATTAAAATTATTTAAAATAAATACACACAGGCTGGGGGTTTAGCTCAGTGGTACAGCGCTTGCCCTGCAAGTGCAAGTTCCTGAGTTCGATCCCTGGTACCAAAAATAAATAAATAAATAAAAATAAAATAAAATAAATGCACTCAAAAATTTCAAAATATTTAATACTGACTGAATTTTTAAATTATTTTCATAAAGTACCAAAATAATTGATATATGAGAATTAAAAATACTATCGCAAAACAAATTTCAAAACTTGGTATACATAAATAATACAGTAGTATATGCCTACTCTAAGCAGCTTCTAAAGTCAGGTCAGGAAAGCAAATGACTACAGGCAACTTGATAGAGTGTAAAATTTTGGATGCATAAATCTCATTCAAGTTCACTTCCATATGCCCCGAGCAAAGCTAGGCATGAAGCCTTTTCTGTGTTACCTCCTGATCTGGGTCATACGTGGCAATATTTGCTGTATGGTCCTATGATGAGGCAGCATGGGGAGAACCAGCTGGCCAAGGCTAATGTACCATCTGGGCTGAAAAAATATTGCCAATTCCATTGGCAGAGTAGAAAGAGTGAGTTTGTAATCGAGCTATAAATCACAACCAGGTCTTGCAAGTTGTCGATTAAAAGTCTGATATATTGATGTCCTCAATGCATGGATGACTTTTTGCTTTTTAAATATCGCTATTTACATACTAAAATCCTTTTAAATATCAATCTTTACCTAATAAAAATTACTAAAAGCACCCATAAGGAGCAAATCAGCACGTTAAGAAATGTGACTTAGAATATGACAACAAAATGAAGAGAAAACGTATTAGTTGATTGCACAGCTGGAGTGGAATTTCTGACACTGATTTTGACTTTAAAATTTAAAACACGAGCAGAGAATTTCCACTGGCTATATTATCTTCATGAGTCTGTGTCCCAAATAATGAGAAATCACTGCAAATGCATTTACTCTTTCACACACATACACAGGCACACAAGTTATTGTCCACAATAACTTTATGATTTAGTAGAAAGAACATGGGTTTGTAGTCAGGTTAACTTGAGCTCAAACCCCCTATTCTGCTTCTTATAACAGGTTCTGCTTCTTAGACAAGTAAGTTATAGAGCATTGTAAAAGTTACTTAATTTTCTTAACTCCCAGTCATGGCACAGTTATGTAGAGGTCAACAGAAATAATGTAAAATAACAGTGCATAACAGTTGCATAGTAAATAATAGGTATGTTATGGTAATGTAGACAAATGACACATTTATCACAGTCTTTGATTCAAATGCTGTATATGCTTTATCTAATCACAACAAATACATTAATTTTAGCCAAAAAGTAGAGAATGTGAACTGAGTAACAATAATTTTTTGCCAACTATTTATAAAGCTATGCATTAATTCTCAATGTTTTCTTTGCTTTTCTTCCTTGACACTATCTCAGATAGAAAACTCTAGGATTGATCAAGCTCTGCCACCAATCTATGAGTTTACTGGATAAGCACGAGACAAGACAATTCCATCAACAGCTATTTTTCCTTGACAACTCCATACATGAAGCAGCTCCATATTAGATATTTTATAAATGATCTCTCAAATTTGCAGTAAATAATAGGAATTATGGGGAATACCATGATTACCAGCATTCAGATTTTGATTAGACTTGATCAGAGTGGGCCAGACAGATATTGAAGATAGCTAGTAGATTTCTACTCTCTCTCTCTCTCTCTCTCTCTCTCTCTCTCTCTCTCTCTCTCTCTATATATATATATATATATATATATATATATATATATATGAAACCTAGTCTCTGCATTTCTCAAAAACTATAAAACTACGGTTACTCCAGATATTCTGTCCTCCATGATTCTAACTATACTGGACTTTAATAGGACTGGTCAGTTTTAAGAATGGGAATGACTCACAAATGCAGTTCCTCTTTGCTTCACCATCCCTTCTTTATTCCTTTTCTGGCTTATACCTCTTGAAATTAAACTCTTTTCCTGAAGAATCTTGCCTGATGAAGCAACATTTCATAGTTTTAAATAAATTCCCAAGTGTATTATTATTCATATCTGGGTACAAATTTGGAATTACTATTGTCTTTTAAGTACACAAATGCTTGTAAAAGTTACTATTTTTATAATAAATATGGTCTAAAATTAGTAGTAATATACAAGCTACTTTAGATTATCAAAAAAATCTGTTTTATCTTTCCCTTAAAATTAAATAAAATTAATGTGTATGAATGATACACATGCACACAAAAACACTGTAACAGAGATATTTTGCTGGATGTAATTACTCATTCTTCCATACACCTATATAAAATGATATGGTTAAACATTAACAAAACTGGCACAGAGGAGGCTTCTGGGTCGACGTGCTACAGCTCCCAGCACAGAGGAGGCTTCTGGGTCAATGTGCCGCAGCTCCCAGTGCAGAGTAGAAGGCCTCTGGGCCAACCTACCCCCACTCCCAGCACAGAAGAGGTGAGCCCTGCGGGTGCCAGCAGCACCCTCCGCCCCTCCCCTGTCAAAATGAGAAGACAGGTAAACCGCTCACAAAACTGGATTTCCAGATCACCTAAAGCAACCCCAAAGGAAAAGGACATGGAATACTCTGATACTCAACCACCTGGACTCCCTGAACTGGCAACAAAAGAGGATCTGGAAAAAATGAAATCAGAAAGAATTTCTCAGATAACAACAGAGATTGTACCCATAGTGCAAGACATGATTAATAAATCTAGAGAGGATACAGATAAAAAAATAGAGGAGCTGAGAAATATGATGGAATCCCAACATAGGAAACAAATGGAATCCTTACAACAGATGCAAGCAGATTTCCAGGAGATGAAAAAGTCCATTGAAAGCTGACACAACAGAACGAACCAATGTGAGGACAGAATTTCAGATACAGAAGATAAGATTGCAATTAGTGACCAGGAAAAGAAAAATTTGTTTAAAATTGTAAGGGACCATGAGAAATCAATCCAGCAGCTGCTAAACAATGCAAAGAAGAATAACCTAAGACTGATTGGAGTCAAGGAAGAAATAGGAGAGAATGCAGATGACATAAAATCTGTCCACTGAAGAATGGCAGAAAATTTCCCAAGCAGGGGAAAAGAGTTTGACATACAGATAAGTGAGGCATATAGGACTCCAACTAGCCTTGATCAAAAAATTCTACACATAGGCATATAATTGTTAAGATTTCAAAAACCCAACAGAAGAACAAAATTCTACAAGCAGTTAGAGAAAAGAAACAAATCACATACAAAGGAAAGCCCATCAGAATAACAGCAGGCTTCTCAACACAAACCCTCAAGGCAGGAAGAGCTTGGAGTGATGTAGTTCAAGCCCTAAAAGAAAACAGCCTCCAACCCAGATTGATGTACCCTGCAAAACTATCTTTCAAAACTGATGGAGAAATAAGATACTTTCATGACAAAGAGCACCTTAGGAACTTCATGAATACCAAAGCAGCACTCCAAAAAATTTTAGACAATATGCTAGGAAAAGACAACGAGGATCACAACACCAGAAAGCCCAGCAGAATGAATCCACTGGGCGTGACAAGAAATTAAATGCAAAGGGGGAGAATTCAACAAAAAGAAAATGTCATGAAAAAAAGCAGGAGTAGCTATTCTCCATGCAGATCAAGTGGATTTGAAACCAAAATCTGAAACACTTCTGGTCCCAAGAATTTCAGATAAGGGATAGTCAACTTGTATGTACAAATCTATTGAGAACGTGTGTTTTCATTCCTCTTAACTAAAAACTTAAGAACAGAACTGTTGGCTCTTTTTTTTTTCCTTAACAGTAATACAAGAAATTTCTATATTTTTTCCAAAATGGTTTTATCATTTTACATTCACCTTAGCAGTATTAGAAAGTTCTAACTGGTTCACACCTAAGCTGACATTTGTTCTTTTAAAACTTTTAACTTTATTTCCTTAATGATTATATAATACAATCTTGTTATTATACTGATTAGTATTTTTCTGATTCTAGTGTTGCACACCTTTCCTTGTGCTGTACTGGCTATTTATCATCTTCTTGTGTCTAGTTTTTAATTGGGTTGTCTACTAATCAGCTGTAAGAGTTCTTTGTATGTTCTGGTCATAGATTATATGTATTATAAATATGTTCTAGTTAAGGACTTTTCATTTTCTTAACCATGTCATTTAAAGTTCTGAATCCTGATGGAATCTTATTTATCAATTTCTGACTTTTATACATCATGTTTTTTGTATTCTAGGATATTCTTGCCCACCCTAAATTCATGAATAATTTCCCTTATAATTTCTTCTTAAAGTTTTATAGTTTTAGTCTTTCATATTTAGGTTCATAGATCCTTTCAAGTTATTTTTATGTATGGAAATAAAGGGTCAAGGTTAATTTTCTACATACGGATAACAGGTGTTCTAGTATTATTTGCTAAAAACACTTTTTCCTCTGCTCTTGAGTTGAGTTTATGTTCTATAAAATATTAATGTTAAATAATCTTTCAAAACTCAGTGGACCATATATGTGTGGCTCTATTTCTAGAGTCTCTGTTTTATTCCAGTGATCTATATGTCTTTCCTTACGCCAACACTGACTTGATTACTGTACCTTTAGAGGAAGTCTTAAAATTAGGTAATAAATGTCTTCCAACACTGTTGTTTTTTTTTTTTTACTTTTCTAGGTCCTTTGTACTCCTACATAAATTTCAAATTTCAATATCGAATTCTCCATTTATAGCAAGTATACATAGACCTGAATTTTTATATATACCTTATGTTTTCTAATCCTGCTAAATTCAGATACAAGGTCTAGGGGCTCCTAGAGATTTCTTAGTATTTTCTCTGTAGATGATCATTTCATCTACATGTAAAGATTTTACTTCTACCTTGCCAATCCTATGCTAATTGTTTCTTTTTATTGCCAAACTATTTTGGTTTGGGCCTATGTTTCAAAGTTTAATGGGCAGATGAAGAGTAGACATATCTGCCCTTGTTCCCCACCTTAGGGAGAAAGCATTGTATCTTCTCCATTCATATAAGGCATTTTTGCTGGAAGAATAGAGTACATGTCTTATCTGTTGAGAAGGTTCTTTTCTACTTCTAGTCTCCTGATAGCTTTGACCATGAATAGCTATAGAATTTAGTCCAATACTTTTTCCACAACTAATGACAGGATTATATGCCTTTTTCCTTTCTTCTGTTAAAATGATGACTTATGGGGGTGGATCTTCCAATGCTGAACCAACACTGCCATCCCTATAATAAAACCACTTTCTACATAACTGCCAAAAAAACAAATTAACAAAACCTTTGTAATGAAACAGATACATTTTGTATAATAAGCATGACCCAATATTCACTGTTTCTTAAAGCTGAAATATATAATTACTTGCATCATAAGTGTTGTAACGCTAAAATACTCATAAGCGTTTCATAAAATGGTAGCATATATAAGGCTAATATTTTCAATTTTAAAAAGAAAAGCATGAGTGAGATATAAAAATGACTTGAAAGATCAATTAAAACAGTATATAACCTATCACTTGATACTTAAACTTTTATCACTTTTATATAAACATGTTTAATATCATAATTTCCAATAAAATAAGAAATGTTTCCAGAACTCTGGAAGATAATGAAATAAAAGTGAACATAAGGAACACTCACATATAATTTTAAATTAAATGAACTTAATTATATATATAAAATAATGATTACCAATTACACCATTATTTTAAAGATAATTTTTCACCAGACTTCTTTAAGAGATTTTGTAAAGCTGATGAATGCAAGTTAATGTAAAAATACGTGAATTTTGAAATAAACTATTTACTAAGATAATGAACTAAAATATGAATAAAATAGATACATATTTTAAAATGGAAGACAACACTGAAATCTGCTTCTTTAATTATATATTTGTTTGAAATATAACACATTTGTAAAATATATCATTCTACAACAAATAATTGTAACAGTGGTTTTTTTTAAGTGGCTCTTTTGAGAATCAAACATTTCATTAAGAACTTAAAGTAATGTTGCCAAGCTTCATAATATATTGATTTGAATTTCTGGACTGCTTTACATGGAATGCTCAATTTTTACTGGTGCTCATGGCTTTTCCTTTAAAGATAAATCATATTCTATGGCATTTGGTAAAAGAGATCAGTTTCTACAGTAAGTTTTTGGATGTGCTTCACTCAATGAACAATTACAATCTCAAATTCCCTTATCTATTTCAGGAGATAAAAATTGTGTGTCTGCTACATTCTCAATTTGTTGTGAGGACCGAGAAAACAATATTCTAGTTTATGATAATACAATTTTCTTTTGGAGAAAAAAAGAAACTTGCAACCAGCTTTGTTCATTGGATAGATTTCCTTTTCAGAACCTGTCATAACTAGTTGTCAGCCCCTGGAAAGTGTATGGGGTCCCTCAGTGTAGGAAATAAGAGTCTTTCTCTCTTTTCTATGCTCCCTATGGGACCACTGTCTCTCGTATCTGAGATACTACCATCTTTAACCTTTCTTATGCTCCTAAGTGAAACATTTCCATATGCAAGATATTTACTTAGAGCTTCAACATAGGAATTAAAATCATATTCTTTTTCAGAACTGCCTTCCAAAATGAAAAAAAAAAGGAAGAAACATAAATAGCAAAATGATGTTTTTATTTAGAAAGAAATTAAGCAGGGAGAATTTTAATGGATATAGCATATGTCAACTCAACCAAAGCTAAAAGAAGTTCTAAAGTTTGGAATATAAAGTGCTTAATGATCACTTCAGAAGACTATACATCATTATCTTCAACCTGGAAACAACAGTCTTTATGCACCCTGTATAAGCTTCCCTTTCATTGTACAGTACTTTTCTGACACGGCGATAATTATTGTAATAATAGGTAATATTTATTGTAAGCTTAGTTTCCAAGTACTAACTTCTCACTTAAAGGCTTTACCCTAAATTACCTCATTTAATCTTCAATATAATCATAATCTGTGAGATAAATATAAAAATTCTTGATCCCATTTTATAGATGAAGAAAGTGAGGCATAACTAATAGCATATCTCAGATCACAAACAGTTAATACAGAAATTAAACTAAGAAATTAGACAAATATGATATATTGCTTTGTCATATTATAAAGAATGCAGGAATTCTAACACAATGGCATCAATTACTTTGCCATACCTGAATGAATTATCTATGGACCATTAGATCTTAATATCGGCATAAATATTGGCCAGTCTCTTTTTCAAAAATATAATGATTACATTCTCATTTTTATGATTCAGAATTTATGGAGAAAGTCATAGTCATTTACTAAGATTTACCATCATTGTTTTCCAAAACATAATTAAGCATTAAGTGCATTTTATTTTCTCCACTAACATTTATAGACTGTTTACTATATACAAGGAACTGTCCTACATGCTGTGAAATCTTCTCTAACTTCCCATGAGATTTTAGCTTGAGTCTCATTATTGAATATCTATGTAGACTAGTGACAGGGACACAGAGGTAATGTTATAGCATTATTTAGATAATAATAGCTCAAATGATGCCAGTATGGTATCACATCCTAGGCATCAGGATAAGCAGCAGGGCCCTGGAAAACTAGATTTAAAACACTAATGAGCAGTGGTAGTCCAACCAATCAGTGGCCTGTTGTTTGAAAAGCTTGGTGAGTCTTTTTAATAGTTTTTCACTAACTATCACTTTCAATTCAGTTTGTTTTATTCACAGTACTGCCACATAGCATGATAGTGATTTTTTTTGTTTGTAGTTTGACATTTTAACTATTGTATATAACATTGGATCAGTTGGAGAGAGTCTTCAAATGTGACTTGTGGAAAATAGATTTTTTTTCATTAAAGTATAAACTTGTGGCCCCACGTTTTCATTTCCCCCTCCCTTCTTACTTGAATCGTTGAAGCAAAAATGAGAAAAGTCATTACATCAGCGAATTAGTTCACCCTTGCAGTAGCCTCAAACCACAGGTTAATTTGAACTGTTCAAATATAATTACTTAAAAAAGGAAAGGATTCATTACTTTTCTGGTGTTTGCTGGTTCATTGCACCATTGTCGGAGATTGTCGATAAACAAATTACATCTAACTCTGTGCCCTTCTGCTGAACAGATCTCCTGAGAATATCTACTTGTACAGTATTCTTTGTTTCATTTTTTCATGTGACCCATGTTCACCTGCATTTTAACATTTTAAAACACACTCCAGTTTGCATGACAATTACATAAAAGGGATGTAGGCATTTTAATATAAATAGGACTATATTTATGTCATTGCACAAGACTAGTTTGTGTTTTAGTTTTTAAATTATTAATTTATATTTAAATGATATATTAAAATATAAAAATTATGCATGTGAATGGTGATGTGTCAATACATATGTACAACTGTGAAGTTTAAACAATGTCTATACTCCAGCATTTATCATTTCTTATGGTGAAAACATTCAAAGTTCCTTCTTCGAGCTTTTTAAATACACAGAACATAACTGAAATAGCACACGAGAATTCTTACTCGTTATAGCCATAAATTGGATCTCATTGATGAGTCTTTCCTAATCCTTTGCTCCCACTATCCTAAGCTACTGACAACCACCATTCTACTCTCAACTTCCATAACATCAACTATTTATATTCTATGTATGAGTGAGATCCGGCAGTATTTGTCTTTCTGGGCCTCAATTATCTTTCTTAACATAACGATTTCCAATTCTACCCATGGTTTTGCGACTGAAAACATGTTTATTCTTTTTTATGGCTGAATAGTATTATTGTGTGCATATGTACCACAATTCTTCATCCACTCATCGGTGGATGGACCTTAGGTTGTTTCCATTTCTTGGCCACTGTGAATAATCCTGTGACTAACAGAGGAAGGCAGATGAGTCTTTGGTGTAGAAATTTCATTCCTTTTGATGATGCCAGTAATGCAATTGCTGGATCACTCTGCAGCTCAATTTTTCATATTTGAGGAACCCCTATGCTGTTTTCTTTAACATCTGTGTATTCTGTACATTGTCACTAACAGTATTTGAGGTTTCTCTTTTCTCGACATCCTCTAGAGCACTTGCTATCTTTTGCCTCTGTTAATACCTATTCTTACTAGTGTCAGGGGGTACTCACTATAGTTCTGAGTTGCATTTCCCTGATGATTAAGTGATGTGTAACTTCTTTTCTTTCAAATACCTGTTGGCCATTTATATGTCTTCTGATAAATGGTTATTTATGCCTATTGTCCATATTTAGATCGAGTTATCTTGGATTCTTCTTTTATATCTTTATATAGTCTTGATATTAATAATTATTTTTAAACCAAGAGCTTCATGAAATTGACTGAATAGTTTTTAGTAAAACAATATATTTTCATTTTTGACCAGAATCTTCAAAAGTAAATAGAAAAAAATATACACACAAATTTACCGAATTTACAAGGAATCACAATCTATTTTTAAACATTTAAGAAACAGTACTTTAGAAGAAATCACTTTAGGGTAGAAGGGGTGAAGGGAGAGCAGGGGAATGGAGAAAAAAATAAGAACCAAAATGGATTATGTAAAGGTGCAAATTTCCACTGATGAATGTCATTATATTGTATACCTTAAATGTACCAATAAAATTAATTTTTTAAAAATCACTTTAATAATGACAAATAATTGAGATGTCAATGAACTGAAATGAGTCTTTGGGAAAGGAGAGTGTGAAGGGGGCTGCTTGCTGCATATTATGTGTGGTTTGGTTACCTCACAAGAGACTCAAAACAGAAGGAGATGCAATGGTCTATATTTTTCAGATAAATCATTACAAATGTACTTAGAGAACCTGTTTTAATCTTAGCAAAACTTTTGGACTCTTGGGCAAACATACTTCTCTACTTTTGTCTGTTTCACATAGAAATTATAAAGAGGCATTTTAGAAAAAGTAGTGATATCTCTGCATGGGTTTCCCTCAGATCTCCATAAAGTAAACAACTTCATACCTAGCCGAACAGTTCTGACTTTAAAAGGATGCCTATAAGCCAAAACAAATTTCTTCACCAACTTCCCTTGTTATGCCAGGAATATACTTATGTGATGTATTTCCTTGTAAATTGTGTTAAAAGATTAGGATAGTGAAGTAATTCTTACAGGCTGAGTATTATTATTAAGTGATGTATGCTTTTATAACAGTAAAATTTTTGCAAACCCTTCATTTTTTGATTCTATATCCTAGGGTCAAAGGAATTGATTTAAAGATTAGAGACCAAGGTATCCCATGTAAAGAAATACAAGCACTATATCTTACAAATTTGACTTAATTTGTATTATGATATGTATCTCAAAAATGATTCATTCAGCATTAATCATCCAATTTGACTAGGTATCACGTTATATATTAGACATACCTGAGGAATATTGCAAATTCGAAACTACTTTTGATGTACTAACTTTTGTAACAAAACCTCATATATTCATGGGTGATGCATATATAAGTTTGTATGTTATATACCACATAATTCGAGACATCAACACTTTTATAGACAACAATATTAATGCCCTCCCACTTCAACAACCCTCCAGCCCCTGATTATATATTCCATCATAATTCTCTGCTTCTCAGATAATGAATATGTGGCCCAGGAGGCATGTGACATCCCAGGATAAACATGGTCTTAATGTTTGTTAAATGATACTGCATCGACACCCTACCTAGGTCCTGAGTCACACAGAACATGCCGAATCACCCCACTGCAGACAGGCAGCCACCTGGTTCCACACTACAAAGACGCAGAGGACACCAGACCACCAGACCAAGGTACTGAGTCCAGCTGCTCCTGGACCAGAGGCAGGGGCTCCTGAGCTACCATCCCACTGCTCCTGGTCCAGAGGAAAGGGCTTTCTGGTCACCATCCCTCCTGCTGCTCCCAGCCCACAGGAAAGGGCTTTTGGGTCACCATCCCTACCACTGCTCCTGGCCCTTGTCCTACCTCTCCCAGCTCAGAGGAGGTAATCCATGCAGGCATTAACAGCCCCCAACCCCAGTCAAAATGAGAAAACACATAAATAAGTCTCAAAACCAGACTTCCAGACCACCTACAGTAACTCCAAAGGGAAATGAGATGGAACACTCTGATACTCAACCACCTGGAACCACTGAACTGGCAACAAAAGGAGATCTGGAAAAAATGAAATCAGAAATAATTTCTCAGATAACAGGAGAAATTGTGCCCCTAGTGCAAGACATGATTAATAAATCTAGAGAGGAGCTCAGGAACATGATGGAATCCCAACATAAGAAACAAATGGAATCCATAAAACAGATGCAAATAGATTTCCAGGACATGAAAAACTCCATTGAAAGTCTACACAGCAGAATGAGCCAATGTGAGGACAGAATTTCAGATATAGAAGAAAAGATTGCAATTAGTGACCAGGAAAAGAAAAATTGCTTCAAAATTATAAGGGAACATGAGAAATCAATCCAGCAGCTGCTAGATGATGCAAAGAAGAATAACATAAGACTGATTGGGCTCAATGAAGAAACAGGAGAGAGTGGAGATGACATAAAAAACCTCTTCACAGAAATAATGGCAGAAAACTTCCCAGCCCAGGGAAAAGAGCTTGACATACAGATAAGTGAGGCATATAGGACTCCAAATAGCCTTGATCAAAAAAAAAATCTACACATAGGCATATAATTGTAAAGATTCCAGAAACACAACAGAAGAACAAAGTTCTCCAAGCAGTCAGACAAAAGAAACAAATCACATACAAAGGAAAGCCCATCAGAATCACAGCAGACTTCTCAACACAAACCATCAAGGCAAGAAGAGCTTGGAGTGATATATTCCAAGCCCTAAAAGAAAACAGCCTCTGACCCAGATTGATGTACCCTGCAAAACTATCTTTCAAAATGGATGGAGAAATAAGATACTTTCATGACAAAGAGTACCTTAGGAACTTTGTGAATACCAAACCAGCACTCCAAAGAAATTTACACAATATCCTAGGAACAGACATTGAGGATCACAACCCCACGAGGCAAAGCAGAATGAACCCATCTGGCATGACAAGAAATTAAATGTAAAGGGGGAGAACCCAACAAAGAGAAAAAGTTATGGCAAGGACAAGTCAATACATTTCAGTTATAACCATCAATGTTAATGGTCTCAATTCACCAATCAAAAGAAATAGACTGGCAAACTGGGTCAAGAAGCAAACTCCAACAATATGCTGCATACAAGAAACACAATTCAAAAGGAAATGCATAGACTGAAAGTTAAAGGGTGGAAAAGAATACTCCATGTGACAGAAACCCAAAAAAAAAGCAGGAGTAGCTATCCTCTTGGCAGATCAAGGAGATTTCAAACCAACACTGATTAAGAGAGACGAAGAAGGACACTATATGCTTGGAAAGGGAAGAATCCAAGAGGAAGAGATGACAATCATAAATATCTATGCACCAAACACTAGTGCACCCAACTATATAAAACAAATACTAACAGACATGAAAAGTCATATATGCACTAATACAATTGTAGTGGGGGACCTCAACACACCACTGTCACAAATAGATAGATCAACTAGACAAAAAATAAGTAATGAAATACTAGAACTCAACTGAACTCTTGAACAAATGAACTTAACAGATGTTTACAGAGTCTGCCACCCCACAAAATCAGAATACATTCTTCTCAGCTGCACATGGGTCATTCTCAAAAATAGACCACATACTCACACATAGAACATGTTTAAGTAAGTGCAAAGGATTTGAAGTTATACCCTGTATATTATCAGACCATAGTGCGATGAAATTGGAGATCCATAGCAAAAGAAACTCAAAAAATTTCATAAACACGTGGAAATTGAACAACACACTTCTGAATAACCAATGGCTCACACAGGAAATTAAAGAAGAAATCAGACAGTTACTTCAATTCAATTACAATGAAAATACAACATATCAGAATCTATGGGACACAATGAAAGCAGTCTTATGAGGGAAATTCATAGCAGTGAATACGCATATTAGGAAAACAGAATGAGCCCAATTAAACAACCTGATGCTGAACCTCAAGCTTCTAGAAAAAGAAGAGCAGGACAACCCCAAAGCTCATACAAGGGAGGAAATTATAAAGATCAGAGGAGAAATCAATGCAATGGAGACTAAGAGAACAATACAAAAAATCAATGAAGCCAGGAGTTGGTTCTTCAAAAGAATCAACAAAATTGACAAGCCTTTAGCCAACCTTGTCAGAAAAAGGAAAGCAAAGGCCCAAATCCATGCAATTAGGAATGAAAAGGGTGAAATGACAACAGACCCAGCAGAAATCCAGAGGATCATCAATACCTACTTCCAGAACCTATACACCAATGAGATGGACAACACAGAAGAAATGGACAGATTCCTAGATACATATGAATTACCAAAGTTGAACAAAGAAGACCTAAAAATTCTGAACAACCCAATATCAACCAATGAAATTGAAAACATAATTAAAAACTTATCACCTAAGAAAAGCCCAGGCCCTGATGGGCTTCACTGCTGAATTCTACAAGACATTCAGAGAGGAACTGCTGCCACTACTGTTTAAACTCTTCAGTGAAATCAAAAGGGAAGCAATACTCCCAAATTCATTCCTGGAAGCAAGCATCACCTTGATCCCCAAAGCAGAAAAAGACTCAACTGAAAAAGAGAACTTTAGGCCAATCTCACTAATGAACACAGATGCAAAAATCCTTAATAAGATACTGGCATATACAATGCAGAAGATCATCAAGAAGATCATACACCCTGATCAAATGGGATTCATCCCAGGGATGCAGGGATGGTTCAATATGTGAAAATCAGTCAATGCAATACACTGTATCAGTAGAGCCTAGGACAAAAACCATATGATTATCTCCATAGATGCAGAAAAAGCATTTGACAAAATCCAACATGCATTTATGATAAAAACCCTACAAAAAATTGGAATAGATGGTCTCTACCTCAAACTGATAGAAGCCATCTATGAAAAACCAACAGCCAATATCATACTAAATGGTCAAAAACTGAAATCCTTCACACTCAAATCAGGAACAAGACAAGGATGTCCACTATCACCACTCTTGTTCAATATAGTTCTGGAAACATTAGCCACGGCAATTAGACAAGAGAAAGAAATAAAAGGAATAAAGACAGGAAATGAAGAAGTCAAATTGTTATTATTTGCCAATGACATGATACTCTATATAGAGGACCCCAAGAACTCCACCAAAAGTCTTCTAGACTGAATAACCAAATTCAGTCAAGTAGCTGGTTACAAGGTCAACACACAAAAATCAATAGCTTTCCTCTACACGAATGACAGACTCACTGAGAGAGAAATAGGGCAAATAATTCCTTTCACAATAGCATCCAAAAAACTGAAATACCTAGGAATCATCCTAAAGAAAGAAATCAAAGACCTCTTCTCTGAAAACTATGACACTCTGAAAAGAGAGATTGAAGATGATATCAGAAATTGGACAGACATCCCCTGCTCCTTGGTAGGAAGGATTAATATAGTGAAAATGGCCATACTTCCAAAACTGCTATATAGATTTAATGTAATTCCAATTGAGATCCCAGCAGCATACTTCATGGACCTTGAGAAAACAATCCAAAAATTCATTTGGAACAAGAAGAGACCCAGAATAGCAAAAGCAATTCTAGGTAACAGAGACATGGCAGAGGGTATCACAATTCCCAACCTGCAACTCTACTACAAAGCTATTGTGATAAAAAAAAAACAGCATGGTACTGGCAATGAAACAGACCTGAGGACCAGTGGAACAGATTAGAAGATGCAGAAACAACGCCAGACACATTCAGCCATCTCATCTTTGATAAAGGAGCCAAACACCCTCACTGGAGGAAAGATAGCCTCTTTAATAAATGGTGCTGGAAAAATTGGGCTTCAACTTGCCAAAGATTACAACTAGACCTATATCTCTCACCATGCACTAAACTAAAATAGAAATGGATTAAAGATCTAAATATTAAAATAGAAACTCTGAACCAGTTGGAAGAGAGGTTAGGTTGAACCTTTGAAGACATCGGTGTAGGAAAAGATTTTATGAACAAAACCCCAGTTGCCCGTGAACTAGCACAAACAATCAACAAGTGGGACCTCTTCTTATTAAAAGGCTTCTGCACAGCAAGAGAAACCACCAGCAGTGTGAAGAGACAACCCACAATGTGGGAAAAAATCTTCACCTGCTCTTCCTCAGACAAAGGTCTACTATCTCCAATCTATAAAGAACTTAATAAGATCAGACCTCCCAAATTTAAAGACCCAATCCAAAAATGGGCATCTGAAATGAACAGACATTTCTCAGACAAAGAAGTAGAAATAGCAAATAAATACATGAAAAAATGTTCAACATCACTGGTCATTCAAGCGATGCAAATGAAAACAATGCTGACATTCCACTTCACTCCAGAAAGAATGGCTGCTATCATGAAATCAACCAATAACAAATGCTGGCGGGGCTGTGGGGAAAGAGGAACCCTGCTCCACTGCTGGTGGGAGTGTAGACTGATGCAACCACTGTGGAAATCAGTATGGAGATACCTCAAAGAACTAGGACTGAAGTCCCATTTGACCCCACTATTCCACTGCTGGGGATCTTCCCCAAAGAATTAAAAGAATCATACCACAGTGATATATGTGCACCCATGTTCATAGCAGCACAGTTTGTGATAGATAAAACTTGGAAACAGCCTAAATGCCCATCAACTGGAGACTGGATAAAGAAAATGTGGGTTTTTTTATAAAATGGAGCACTACTCAGCCATAAAAAATGAGAAATTAGAGACATTTATAGCTAAGTGGATACACATTGAGGTGATACTCTCAAGTGAAATAAATAGGACACACATGAATAAATTCCAAATAGTTTCTCTGATGTGAGAAACTGAAAGTGTAAATAAGGACTAAATGTATAATAGGTAATGTGAAATAGGAAGAAAAGGGGCAAAGGGGAAGGAAGTGGGAGGGCTAGAGGAAAGGAAAGAAGGGAATGGGATTAATATGAGAAAATGGAAAAATAGAAACAAAATCTTTGTAAATAGGGAGGAATGGAGGAGTTGAAGGGAGGGCTGGGCAAGGGTGAAAAATAAGAACCAAGAGAGACTATGTAAAGGTGCAAATTTCCAATGATGAATGTCATTGTATTGTATACCTAAAATGTACCAATGATTAGAATGAATAATTGATAATGTAAAATAGGAAGAAAAGGTCCAAAGGGGTAGGGGTAGTGGGAGGGGCAGGGGAAAGGAAAGAAGGGAAAGGAAAAATGATGAGAAATGGAAAAAATGGAAATAAAGTCTTTGTAAATAGGGAAGGGTTGAGGGGTTGAAGGGAGGGCTAGGAATGGGGAAAAAATAAGAACCAAGATGCATTATGTAAAGGTACAATTCCCAATGAGAAATGTAATTGTGTTGTATACCTACAATGTACCAATAAAAGAATTTAATATTAAAAAATGATACTGCATCTTACTTTTAATAGGAAAAGAAAATTAAAAATCCACACACTAGGTAACATACACATATGTAAGGTAAAATGTAGGATTTTAAGACAATCTAGTGGCATTGGCAGCAGTACTATGGGCACAGGTATCCTTTGTCCCCAAGGATGTAATAATGGAGAGTGAAGCATCACTGTGCCCTGTTGAGTTTGATAGCCCTCTAGTTATCATCATTAGTTTAATACGAGATGGTTGTGTGAGCACCTGATCTAAATTTGGACAGATCGATTACACTACTTACTGGGCATGTCTTCTGGGGCAACTTTCTAAAATGCCAGCGATCTCACTTTTCCCATTTGATTAAGAAGCCAAAGGTATCTCGCTCACTGGCATGTAACCTCTAAGTCAGCTGGTACACCAGAAGTTCAGAAGACCCATCATTTCTTCACACCTTCCCTTCAAGGTATTATTCATGTGCTGAGAGGTAATATGTTTAATACAAATATGCAATGATATACTTGTCTTTAAGTAGACACCCACTATTAGGAAAAACTCTCCCTAGTGCAGGATACTTCCTTAACCTCTCTCTTCAGTATAAGAGAATCAGCCTTACAGCAGAACAGCTTTTACTCCAAGCTCTGTGTCTGAATTTATGTGCCATCAAATAAAGTGTGAATTAGATTCCATTTTATTACACAGCATAATTGCAGTCCAATAAAAGATTAGCAAAATATGACTTTCAGAATTTTCTAAGCAATCACCTCCATTTTTTATTAGGAAAACAGTATCACAAAAGTCAAATAATTTCTGTAATTGAAGAAGGAAATGAATGGCTCTTGTGAACTTCCAAAAGGATAAAACATTATGACCTCCATAAAACATAATTAAATATTTTGGCTTTACCTAAGTAATTAGTGGGATTTCTTTTTAAGACCACATTTATTGTGATTGCTAAGAAAACAGTGAGTACATATTTTCTTTTACTTCCATTTAATCAGCTTCTCTTCATTTTGATGCTCCTACTTCTATGTAGGTACATAAACAACTGTTTATGCCAAAGGATAATAGAAGGGATTCACTCCTGAAAAGGCATATCAAAATAAAAGATGGAAGAAAGGGAGGGGAAAGAGGAAAAAGGAGGCAAATGTGGAGAAAAAGGCCAGGGAAAAACAAGAGGAAGAACAGGAGTGGAAGGAGAAAGGAAGACAGTTTTCATTTTCTCTCCATGTCAGGAGGAAGATTTACATTTGCATTTCAGTTGTAAGTCGACCAAAAGGAAATAGAACCACTCTGAACCACCCCATCATCACTTAATAATGACTGAGAAAAGGTAAGAAAAGCAGTGTCTCTCAGGCAAAAGGGAGCATTTCTCCTTATTGCCACCTCCTCCAGTGCTGTCTGGATTATGAAGCTGCAGACAGGAGGGATGGTCAGGATTTCACCTGCTTTCACTTTATTGACAAAACACTCCAGATATTTATATTTGACTATACCCTCTAACCATTTAAATATAGGAATTTTTTTATCTACAGCAATAACGACATTTATTCCTTTCAACCAGGCTCAAGTTCATAAAATGTGAGGAGTGTTGTTTCACTTATATTTGATCCTTGCAAATCCTGACAGACTCTATTTATTAGCACATGTTTAATACTGCTAAAGTCCTGAAAGTTGCAAAGAAGGAAAGCAGCATCAAAATTTTCCTGAGTACTAAATACAACTTAAAATTCCAGTTTAATTTTTATAATATATTACTTATTCAAGCCATTATATTTTGAATGTGGTGATAGTTTTCAAAAGTTTCATCAGTTTGGATGTGTTCAATTCAAATATTATTGATCAATAACTTAAGATGAAACTGGATAGCTTTAACATAGAGACAAATACTTGAAACCAGAGCCAACCTCTGCTGCTAGTCATGTTCTTGTTTCTGGAAGCTATGTTTTCCCTGAGACAGAGAGGTGATCTTACAAATATTTAATATAAGGTAGAAGTCAGTGAAGAAGAAATATCTGTTGAAATGTGCTTATGAAAAGATTAGAAGTAGACACAGAGGAAATAGGAAAGCAAATAGAGAAAAATGATTTTTTTAAGACAGATAACTTTCCTAATTTCCCAACATGAAGAGTAGAATATATATCATCTATGTACTTGATAAGTTATATGAAATGCTGGAGATTTCAAATTGTACATGTATGTACCAGCATGATTGCTACTGACATTGTGACTTACACAAAAATGCTTTCAACCATATCAAAATTTGGAAGTGTTTAGAAATTTAAGAAGCTGCTACCTCTTTGGCCTCAAAATATTCAATGCAGGCACAGAAAAAGATGTCAGAAAGTACAGTAAGTGAAAAGAATAAATTTAAAAATAGTCAAAACAAAAGACTCCTTAGAAGAAAAACAAAAATGCTCATCAAAATCAGACACCCTTAAAGGAAAATGTTTTTAAAAAATAAAATGAGAATGAATGAAAAATTGTGTTAATTAAATATTTCTACCAGTAGACACCCATTTAATATGGCTTGGAAGAATCTGTATATATAGTATAAATTAAAACAAAAATGACAAAAACCAGGAATTGTAAATAGGAAATCTTTATACATAAACAACTAATAGAAATTCCTTTTTAATAAAATCTGCCTGCATAACCCTTAGTACCCCCAAGCACTGCTAGAATACAGTGTTAAAGTCTTCAGAAAAGTTCTGAAAGAAGTGTGATGAAAGGTAAGAAGATGAGGGCTAAACATTGAAGAGTACTCCCCCTAGTAGCTACTTCTCACTAAAATCAATGAATATAAAACTATCATCTGGGATTGAGGAAGGTGGTAATGGCTACAAAATAAAAACTATCTATATTTTTAATTATTCCAAGTCACTACATAAATGCCTAGTGAACCAACTGTAAGCCTATTTCCTTAAACTCTCTAAAGCATTTTTCCAGGTCCTACAAGCCAGCAACTTTCCGGTTCAGATTCACATGGCCCTGCCTCAGCACCACTGAGCTTAGTGTTGCTGATTATGCTAAGGCAGGGTGGCCACGCAGCCCTCTCAGTCTCCATTGTACTCTCTCCAAACTTTTTCATGTTCCACAAACTTTGTTCCACATTATCATTTCTCTCTTTCAGAAAATGATCTTGCCAGCTTCCTTTACTGAAGAAATAGAGGCCACTAAGGAAGAATGTTATCAGCTTTTCATGTCATTGGTCACCTTTCTCTCCTGAGTCACAATGAAAAGGGATGTTTTCTTGTTCAAAACAAATTCTTTCTCTTATGTATTTGAACTCATTTCTTCTCAATCCCATTCATGATCAAAACATCTTACATAATAGGTTTATCCTTGCTCTCCAAAATATTCAAAACTGTAGCTCTGTCTCTCACATCATGTAAACATGTTCAAATTTTCACAATAAAAAATACAAAAAAAACCCAACTTAATATTAAATCTCTCTCAAGAGAACACCCTCTTTTCTGAATAATTCTCCCATGGAATATTATAATAGAGTAATCTACACATGCTATCTACTACCCATTCCCATTGTTCTCAAATCTTCACAAACTGTCTACCTCCCACGCTATGATGAAGCTTAAATTGCAGAGGACACCAAGTGTCCCAAAGTCAATATAGTTTCTTACGTTCTGTACCTAAAATGGCTCACAGAACTGCATGTGTCTTGAAAGTGCATAGACTGGGGTAGCTGTGCTCATGATGTGCTCATGATGTGCTCATGGCTGAGTGTGCTGTTAGGAGGCGGAACCTGGTTAAAAAAGGCAAGTCATTAGGGGTAAGACCTGGAAGGGTTTGTCTCTCTCCTAGCCTTCTCTCTTCTCTCTGGATTCCTGGCCACCTTAAACAGCTTTCTACCACAGTAGGCCCTTCCACCATGCTATTCCTAGGTTTGAGCCTGCCCTCAGTGACCTGAAACTTCTGAAACTGGGAGCCAAAATAAACCTCTCCTCCTTTAAGTTGTGGGTCTCTGGTTTTGTGTCTCAGCAATGAGAAAAGTGACAAAGACACACATGTACTTTTTCAATCCTTTTGTTCAGAATCATTCATTCCCTTCTGACTAGAAATTTGTTGGTCATCCTACCATTCCATTTGATGTTTGTTTGTTTGTTTGTTTGTTTTTTCTCCTGGCCTTCTTTTCATTCTGCTCTTCTTTTACCTACACTTCAATTTTGGGACTTCAGAATCCTGCCTTTGATTTCTTTTTCATTCTCTCAAGGTATTCTCACTGATTTCCAGAGTTCCACTATTCCATCTATAAACTGACTGATTAAAATTTGTATTTTCAGACTCAACACTTCCTCTGACCTGCAAACTCCATGGTACATTATCCACAATTTATGTTCCAGGGCAATTGAAATTCTATATGTTCCTCCCCAAACCTGATCCTCCTCATATCTTCTTCAGCTCTATAAATGTCACCTCCATTCACCCAGTCTCTAGTGAGAGACTTGGGCAGCTCCTTCTCAGGGCTCTTTCTCCGTTTTATTTCTCTTTAGGTGCTGGGCTGCATACTCTGGAGTTAATGAGCTATTTTCAGTTTCCCAAATTTGCCATTCAATTTCAAATATCCATGACCTGAACTGTTATCTTGGAAGACCTCTTGCTGAATTAAATCTACTGATATTTTTTGACTCACTTAAACCTCTTCTAGAAACCTAGCCCCAGAGAATACTGAACAATCCTTCATTATGCCTGAATTGAGACATTTAAGAATTTCTACCATAGCAACTATTCTATAGGATCACTTTCATTTGCTTACATATATTTATTTCCATGTTAGATTTTAAGTTTCTTGATGTCAGGGATTATTCCTATTTATTATATCCCCAGCACATAACATCTTAATAATGTATAACATTTGCATAATCAACATTTAAAGAAAGGGAAGGATGTTAAGTTATAAAAGTTTTTGGAAAAATTGAAGGTAGTGGAGAGAGGATTTATACTTTAGCTTTGGCATAAATCATGAAAAGCCAATAAAACTCTCTTCCAATTTTCCCTGCCATTCCAAACTACACTGGCATTTGGAAACAGTGTAATAACATACCAGTAATAAAAATATTCTATTGAATGTCCTAGAAAATTTCTTCCACAGACTAAAGTCAATAGTATCTGGACAAGTTTGGTCCATGTCATCACTGGCCAGAGCAAGTGGTGATGGTTTCATTTAACATCCACACAAATATTTTTATGTGTGTCATATTCATAAACATATTCCCACCAATCAAGCGAGGTGTTCAAATATAATCTAAGCCAGCCTCACAGAAAGTGCACAAAAGATGTCAAATTAGCAATGAAGCATCTACGAACTTCTGTGTTTTTATATGATATGATCCCAACTTTTCCTAGAACCAATGATGCCACAAGATTTGAAAGTTGGAGCAAAATTCACATGTCATTTTCCAGAAAGTAAGATTTCCAGTTTCACTACTGAAGTGTTGAACCCTTGTAGTAACCAGAGAAGTTAAAGTTATTTAGAATATCTTCAAAAGAGAAGAAAACACTAGAAGAGTTTAATGTGTTAGGATCACTGGGACCTACAATATAATTTAAACCATATGAGAACACCTCATGTTTATGTAATTAGAGAAAGATCTGAAACTATAAAATTCTAGATTATGTATCTTAGTGTCATTTATAAATGTTGATTTGTATGTGTTTATCTATATGCATGTATAACACATGTTTCATTAGAGTATTAAAAAATTTAGCATTAAAGTACTAGCAAGGTAATTCTAGTGAAAAAAAGGAAAACATATATTCAAACTTGTAAGTACCCAACTTTATAAATGTAAAAATAACATGCTTAATTACTTTATAATGATTAATATTTTCTCCTTTCTTTCAAAAGTAATGAGTAAGGTTTTAAATTTTTGTACGTCTAATAGAACCCCACCTGTTTTCTAATGTACTTCTGTTCTGGGAGAGCGAATATTGAAAAAGTAAAGAAAACCCCTTGGCCTCCTACTATCAATATTATGTCATTTTATGGGTGTCCAGTTTGAACAGGACACTTTGCCAAATATTTTGTATAAATTTCAGTACTCAATATTCAAGATTCGTTCCACCAATGATAATTTAATTGATATTCCTCTAATAATAAATTTTAATTGGCCAATATTACATGGAGAAATCAACTCTATATTTCTGTACTTCTGTTTATATTACTTATTCATTGATTGACATAACTTCTCACATTCATAATATTATAGCCATGCATTTTCCCTGGCAAACATAGCTATCATAAAATGATTATAAGTGAAAGAGCAATGATCATTTAATATTCTGTAAATATTTTCAAGACACTTCACTACAGTAAAAATTAGAATATAAAAGATTACTACTTAACTTTCTGAGCTTTATTGATTAAAACATTCCCATAAAATATCTACATGCCAGCACCTGATAAAATAAAATTTTTAAGCAAACAAAAATAAATCATAAGCAGCTTGAATATTTCCATAATTATAAGTTATGTTCCTCATTATGCTGCAGTATATAAAGACACACACAAACTCAAGCACACAAACAATAAATCTGGACAAGAAATATACCCAAAAGAGAAGGTAATGATTCTTAAATATATATATATACATATACATATTTAAAATAATCTTTATCTTCTTCAGATATCCTAAAATAAGTTGTACACGCTGATATTTGAATTGATATTTGAATCTCCCAAACACAAAAAATGTATGTTTATGTTTACACATAAGCATTTAATTACATTTGGGGTGGATATTCTGATATGCATATATTTATATAACACTCTCAATTCAATGCTTTAAAAAGACACTAGAATAAGATTTGTATTTATGTGTGACAAATAATAAAAAGTGTTTTTGCTATTTTTTTGCTATTATAGTGGAACTTCAAGTTATCACCAGCCTGACATACGAACAATCTGGCTTAATTAGGTTAATGGAAGATTCATCTGCCTCTCATTATCTATAGTATGTACCCAGGTAAACAAACAGATCTCAGCTGTACTGACTTATTTACAACCAGTCCTCAGGAACCGATGGAGTTCATAAGTCAAGGGTCCACTATATATGACTATAATATCAAGAAGTAAAAACTTTTATATCTGCCCCAGTCTTCCCAAAACTACAATATGTAATTGTTCTTGGGATTTTAATTCAATAAAACAAGAGTTTCTTTTCACTTGAAATACAATAAGTCCAGTAGATAATAAATCATTCTATAAATAATACTCTCTCTGACTGTACATAAACTCATAAATAAACCCTTTCTCAGTAATGTCAGGCAGCAAACTCCTGTGTGATGGATGATTGTTTGGCTGGAATAGTCAGTTATGGACACCCCTTTGCCCCTTCACCCCATTTCTTTATTTAATTACATGGCACTGGGAATATCAAGCAATAAAATTGCATTTCCATCCATAGCTGATTTCCATTTAGTGCTTGTCACGTTAATAGTGAAATAAATTGCTCTAATTGCCAGCAAACATCATCAAATTCACATTTCCTCCTATTTTTTTCAATATTTATTAAACTCCATGTCCTAACTTGCCTGCTTGGTAAAACCAGTCTCGCTTCTGAATAAATTTATGCCCTAATATTAAGGGCCGTCACATTTTAACTAGCTTTCTAATTTAATTCTTAAAATTTAGGTGCTTTTTTTTAGATTATGAATACTTGCTCACAAATTTATTTATTCAGTATTTGACTCAGAAAAATAAAAGGAAAAATTAATTAAAATTCTTTGTCTTTTGAAACTGTCAGATTTAATTGTGCAGAATTTTCGGTGGCATTTTCAACTTCCCCAAAAAATAATTTTAGTTTCTTGATTTTAGAGTTCCTGAAGTACTTTCAAAAAGTTTTTGAGAGATCTGCAAATGAAGATCATTAAATCATTAAGAAGAAAACAGATTAAAAATTTTTAAAAACCATAATTCTGGGAGACTAAGGGAAGAAGATTGCAAATTTAAGCCCAGCTTGTACAACTTAGTGACTTAGCAAGAGCTGTCCCAAAAAAATTAAAAAGGCTGGGATGTAGCTCAGCACAAGGCCCTTGGGTTCATCCCTAGCAGTGAATCAATCAATCAGTCAATCAATAGATCAACCCAAAGCCAGATGGCCTATATTCTGAACCAGTTTAGTCACTTAATCTACAGTTTCCCCTTCTTCTAAACAAGAAATTGTATTAGATGAGCTCCCAAGTGCCCATTAAGTTCTAAAAGCTCTCTGTTAATATTTTTTTCTTAAATGAGATAATGGGAGCAAATATTTAATCTGAAAAAAGGTAGCTTTTCTGACTAAATAAAAATATTAGCACTTGGATCACCAGGTGAAAAACGAAACACCCTGAGGTTCATAGTTTCCACTACTTAAATCATTTGATTATTGGCAAAACTTTTAAAACAACAAATTTCCTGAGAATATATCACAGTAATATTTTGACTTGCATAGTAAGATCTATTCAATGCCAATTATTAAAAATGTATGTAAGCTGGGCCTGGTGGCATAAGGCTGTAATCCCAGCACTTTTTAAGTCTAAGGCAATAGGATCCAAGCTTGACTAGAGCCTGGACAACTTAGCAATGTTGCAAGATCCTATCTCAAAATTTTATAAAAAACAGGACAGGCGGGGGTGGGGCTCGGAATGTAGCTCAATGCCAAAACCCAATGTTCAATCCCCTTTTCTTGTGTCTATAATGAATAAATATTATAATACTATTCTGAAATGTATTTCAATAGGGATCTTAAGTAATACAGGTGAGGCTATAGATTTCTAATCATTTATCTAAATGAAAGCACAGATAATTTAGGGGAATAAGTGCATACTAAGTTTTTAGGACTGGTTTTTTCAAAAAGTAATTCTTTGGTGTCTTTTGCTCCCTCATATATAATATGAAATTAAAATTACACATTATATCTAAATTCAGAAATTTTACACAGCCGTTAGAAAGAAAGCAACAGGAAATTCAGCGTTGTTTTCATTTGCATCTCTCGAATGACCAGTGATGTTGAACATTATTTCATGTATTTATTTGCTATTTCTACTTCTTTGTCTGAGAAATGTCTGTTCATTTCAGATGCCCATTTTCGGATTGGGTCTTTAAATTTGGGAGGTCTGATATTTTTAAGTTCTTTATAGATTTGAGATAGTAGACCTTTGAGGAAAATCAGGTGAAGATTTTTTCCCACATTGTGGGTTGTCTCTTCACACTGCTGGTGGTTTCTCTTGCTATGCAGAAGCCTTTTAATAAGAAGAGATCCCACTTGTTGATTGTTTTTGCTAGTTCACGGGCAACTGAGGTTTTGTTCACAAAATCTTTTCCTACACCGAAGTCTTCAGGAGTTCTACCTAAACTCTGTTCCAACTGGTTCAGCGTTTCTATTTTAATATTTAGATCTTTAATCCATTTCGATTTTAGTTTAGTACATGGTGAGAGATACAGGTCTAGTTTTAATCTTTGGCTAGCTGAAACCCAATTTTTCCAGCACCATTTATTAAAGAGGCTATCTTTCCTCCAGTGAGGGTATTTGGCTCCTTTATCAAAGATGAGATGGCTGAGTGTGTCTGGCATTGTTTCTGCATCTTCTAATCTGTTCCACTGGTCCTCAAGTCTGTTTCTTTGCCAGTACCATGCTGTTTTTATCACAATAGCTTTGTAGTAGAGTTGCAGGTTGGGGATTGTGATACCCTCTGCCATGTCTCTGTTACCTAGAATTGCTTTTGGTATTCTGGGTCTCTTCTTGTTCCAAATGAATTTTTGGATTGTTTTCTCAAGGTCCATGAAGTATGCTGCTGGGATCTCAATTGGAATTACATTAAATCTATATAGCAGTTTTGGAATATGGCCATTTTCACTATATTAATCCTTTCTACTGAGGAGCAGGGGATGTCTGTCCATTTGCTGATATCATCTTCAATCTCTCTTTTCAGAGTGCTATAGTTTTCAGAGAAGAGGTCTTTGATTTCTTTCGTTAGGTTGATTCCAAGAGAGATTATGTAAAGGTGCAAATTTCCAATGATGAATGTCATTTTATTGTATACCTAAAATGTACCAATGATTAGAATGAATAATCGATAATGCAAAATAGGAAGAAAAGGTCCAAAGGGGTAGGGGTAGTGGGAGGGGCAGGGGAAAGGAAAGAAGGGAAAGGAAAAATGATGAGAAATGGAAAAAAATGGAAATAAAGTCTTTGTAAATAGGGAAGGGTGGAGGGCGTGAAGGGAGGGCTAGGAATGGGGAAAAAATAAGAACCAAGATGCATCATGTAAAGGTGCAAGTTCCCAATGAGAAATGTAATTGTGCTGTATACCTAAAATGTACCAATAAAAGAATTTTAAAAAATAAAAAATAAAAAAAGAAAGTAATAGGAAACAAAGCTATTTTCTTTTGCATATAAAAAGAATTGACCATATCTTTGCCCAAACAGCAGGACCAATCATGCTTTGATTTTAAATGTTCTCCTAGAGGTGCTGATGACTTACGAACAGCAGCATTATAACTTCTCAAATTTACAACTACTAGTTTGAAATCCCCAAATCATGTAGCATGACTGAGAAAGAAAACTTCATCCTGAGTTTTTGAGGAAGTCAGTTGTCATTTTTTCTAAACATCCTCCTCAGTTTCTGTTGAGTTCAATAAGAGTGGAGAGTTCAGATGAAAGTTGTTGAATAAAGATAAGTTGTCTGTTGATTTTTCCATAAATGACAATTGCAAAGGCACTGACACTCCTTGGCATATACTAGCCATTAAATGTTAACTGAATCTAAATTCACATGGAATTCCTCTTCCTAAATGTCACAGACACATTACAGTATGTCCAGAATCATTCTCAGAAATGATGAAATAGTTGCTAAAGCCTACAGGAAATATTTCCTTGTCTCATTCATTCATTCATTCACTCCAAAGAAGAGCACGAATCCTGGGTATCTAGTTATAAATGAATGTATTTGAGGAAGGAGTATTGTTTATAATATTTAGAGTCAGTTGGCATTTTCTCAGTCAAGCAATCATTCTCAAAGTGATATTTCTATAAAAAGTGGTGAAGGAGCACTGAAAGACCAAAAGCCTTTTGACCAAAAGTCTAAAGGTCATATTTTGACCTTTAGAAACCTTCTGTTTAAAGTATCAAAGGATAATCAATATATACTTCCTTTAATTTTTCCCCCTCAATTAAAGAAAAAAAGAGCCATAACAGGTATTAGGTTTTTTTCTTTAAAAAGGCATGTACTGTATACCCTTGAGAAAAATTGATTAAATTTATGACATACTAAATCTCAGAATAAAAAGGAAAACAATGTGAAACTACTAAAGTTGAATATAAACAGTTGGGCAATGATGTTAGAGGTTGAGTTTACCACTTTATGTAGATGTTCAAGATTTAGTTCTCCGAAAGTAAAGGCATATAGAAATTGAGGTTATGAACATGAGTTTTTATTTGTCTGGAAGCTGGATTCCATAATACACTTCCTCTCAGTTAATAGTTAACTTAATATCTTAAAGTCGCGTGGTGGACCACTATACTTTTAATTATTTCATCAAATCTAAAATTAAAAATTCACTATTCTCTGTTATAATCAAAATTAGTAATACTGACAATCTTAATATCTTCAATTTGCATCTTAATTCATTAAAATGTCATCACACTGAGTATTGTTAATTATATTCCATGTTCAGGATATCTCATTTATGTCAGTTTAGAGTGGCATAGAGACATAGACACAGGCAATATTCAGCCTGCTTTTGTGCAAGAGTTTGGGGAATGAGGCTAAAATACTAACCTAATTAATTCATGTTACTGGCCCAAAATCTTTAGGGAATATTTGTTTTTATGTTTCATATGACTAGGATTTGTTACTCCATCTCGCTTATTGTAGTTAGCCATGTATTTGAAAGCCAGATTTCAATTTATTTGCTTTTTCTAGCATCAGTCCTCTAAGTAACCTTGACCAAACCATCTAATCTTTCTGTATTTGCGTATCTCCACCAAAAAAATAGTCCAGAAATTTACAGTCCAAATTAAAATGAAAATTGGAAGGAAAACTAAGTGAGAAATACTCCAGTTTCATAAAAAAGCATTCAAATATTAACTTTTTGCTGCTAAAATCAGCAAATATTCATTAACTGTTCAGATAACAGAAAAAATAAGCCAGATATTTAATGTTAAATGTTTAAGTGGGAACATTTTAAACCAGAGTAAAAAGAAATATTGGAAATTCATTTATTTTTTAAGGGGCTTGTTTTTCTTTTTTTGGTACCAGAAATCGGACTCAGGGCCTCATGCTTGCTAGGCAGGGGCTGCACTGCTGAGCTACTTCCCTGGCCAGAAATTGATTTAAATAGCATATTTTAGTTAACACAATCTATGAAAAATAAAATAAAATATATCATCAACACAAAAATTATTTATGAGATATTTTACATTATTTTCCATGTACTAATCCTTAAATTCTGGTGTATACTCCACACTGAAGCACATCTCATTTTGAACTAAGCATATTTTAAGTGTTTACTATGTGTGGCTCTGGCTACTGCATTAGAACAGGTGTGGAGACATTAAGCTTCTTTCAGGATAGCATTTTGTGCACCTCTAACCTCTCTCTCCAGGGTCTAGGATATTAACTGATACACAGTACAAATCTACCAAGATTTTTAAACGAATTTTTCAAGCTAATAATTTATGTTAGATGTGGGGTCATCAAACTTTTAGAACTAACCACAGAAGACAGAAAAATATGTATGGACATTACTACAGAATAAGGAATAAATAAAAGAAGAAATTGAAAAAGAATAATAGATGAGATAAAAAAGAAATAGTGACGCAAAGGAAGTATAAAATAAAGTAAAAAATTGTCTTTTTGAGACAGAGTCTCATTCTGTAGTTCAGGTTGGCCTTGTACTTCTTAACCCAGGCTGGCCTTGAATGGTGATCCTTCTGTCTCAGCCTCCCAAGTGCTGGGATTACATATGTGGTTTCTAACAAAAGCTTGCTTTCTTGATATAAACACTATAATCTGAAGCCCCTCATGTTTTATTGCCATACTTTCTTGAATAATTACTGTAATTTAGTGGGAATCTTTGAGTGTCAAAAGGACTCACTAAGTTAGAAAGGATATATTTATTTGTTCTTTAAATTGTCTATTATCTCTCTCAAAGAGATTACAAGGTCTATGAAAATAAAAATGCCTATTTTGTCCTAAAATTAATTAATGTAGCCCTTGATAATATAGTTTGTAAAAACTTACTGATTATCATTGAGGTGAGTACATTTCCTAAATTATAACTAAGCATTGTAAATATGTAAGCACTACACATATTCTACAAAAATTAAGATACAACCCAGGTATATGAAGAAATGATTTTTGTCTTTCTAATGAAGTGATTACAATATTCACTTATGTATCTGTTTTCAATTGCAAAATTGAACAGTTTTAGAGAAGCCCAGATTATCTCTTTCCTTTTTTTACTCCTTTTCTTAACTTCCTTTTCTTCCTCTTTCCATTCTACCTTCTTTCTTCCTTCTAATTCTTATTTTTTAAATTAAATCTTAGCCAAAAGTTTCTTAGGAAGATAATCTCAATTCTCATCATGCATTCCAAGTCTAAAGTCAAATGCAATAATTTCTCTGACAACACCATAGATAAAAACCTTTCCAACAAATGAATTACACACATTATTTATTTTACATTTTCAACCCACCTTAAAGTCAACTGAAACGTCACACAATAGAAAGCAAAAGCAGAAATTAAATAAGATGGAGTTCATAATGAAAACACTCAAATCATCCCATTGTGACAGTTCAGAAGATCAATAAATGACTTCTGAAAGTTATTATTATCAGCTAAAATATTATGACATAATTCTAAAATAATTCATTAAAGAAAAACTAGTTATTAACTTTGAATTCTCAAATTTTGATGAGGAACAGTATAAACATTTTGGAAATTGTTTTTAAATGGAAAAGACAGACCATCTACACAGTTAAGGAATTATGGAAATACTTTAAAAGATATATCCCAAAGGGGCCGGGGATTTAGCTCAGTGCTTCTGGCGCCTGCCGCACAAGCACAAGGTCTGGAGTTCAATCCCCAGTACCAAAACAAAAAACAAAAACAAACAAACAAACAAAAGATATATCCCAGGGCTGGGGATTTAGCTCAGTGGTTCTGCCCCCTGCCTCACAAGCACAAGGACCTGAGTTCGATTCCCAGTACCAAAAATAAATAAATAAATAAATAAAAATAAAAGATATATCCCAGTTGGACACTATTTCTGTTAACCAATTTTATAAAGTGTTCCACTTACAAAACATTCCATGACCTATTTTTATATTATGTTTAAATAATATTACTGAAACAAATGAGAATTAGGAAAGAAACATTCTAGACTATATCAATGTCACATCACTTTGGTAATAAATATACTAGATCAGCTATATCAAATTAGAGCCATTACAATTAACTTGTGGAAAAAAGTTTATTCTACCTATGTGGGAATATTCTGTCGTAGCTACTTTTTTCCTCTGTATATTTGACATTCATCTATTTTACTTACCTCAGAATATGGCAAATGTTTCTTTCGTGAGAATAAATATACTGTAATGCTACTATCTTTTTAAATGGTAAATATTCCAAGTTATAGTTATGAAATAACTTTTATATTTTCATATTAAAATGATTCATTGTAAAATAATAAATCGGAAAGTAGTTCAATATTGTGCTCTTCTAACCCATCTGTATGGAACTATAGTTAATGTTCCATTTTATAAATATTACAAAATCTCTTAAACTTCCATCAACATTTCGACAAATTACAAATTACCTTGATTTCTAAGATTTTTTTTATTTAGGGAATTTTCTAACTATGTTAGTTTTTTCATTTTTAGAACTTCTTTTTTCTCAATAAAGGTGGCTGACATTTATCAATTTGGACCCACTTATTACTGTTAACTCTTTTAAATTGTTAAGATGTTAAGCAAGATTGAATCTTAAAAGTCTGTGAGGGACATTTCAGTATGAATTTTTATTTGTCATACTCTTCCCTACTCCAATCAAGACTATCTAAAAACCTGTGGATTCATTTTCATATATCTAGCTGAACAGGGAAAAAATATAGTTAAATGAGTGATAAAACCAGAGAGTCTTCTTCCCACCCCTCAACTTTAGAACTTTTCCTAAACTGATGAGCTCATTAAAATACTGAGTTCACTAAAACACTGAGTTAAGAAAGCACATTTTAAAATTATTTTCAAACTTAACTAAGATCACTTTGCCAAAAAATATTTGGAATAGCACTAAATTGAAAATATTGTACTCAAGTTCATATGAGTAAAATATTTTTCAAATAATTTTTCTTGACAGCATCCTAATTTGAATTATTTTTACAAGCTATTTCTTTCCAGAACATTTTTTTCTAATAAATTCCCAAGGACTCTCTGTTCAAACATCCACCTTTGGGAAGTTATAGAATCCCAAAGTAGACTAAATGCTAAAAATTTTAGATCAAATCTTGTAGTATTATTTTAAAAGAAAGGTATATGGAAAAGAAAGAAAAGCAGTAAACAGAAAAGTTTGATTCTTTAAAGAAAATCTAACTATTCAGTTATTTTGAAAGTTCATTTATGAAGCCTCAGGAAATTGTTTAACAGTACAGAAAGCAAAAAAGAATATTAAAATAACCATATTCTGATATGTTTTCAAGGATGGGATTTTAAAACTTCTGAAAAATATTTATTATAAACAAGTAATTGACATGTGAATTCATTTACCATTTCAGTCAATTAAAAGGAAAATATCAATTAGTAACAGAAGACATGAAAGCCAACTGCTCAACTGTTCTTCAGAATGAAGCTTTACCTTCCACTACTGTATTTCACTTTGGGCAAGTCAGGATAAATCATCATCAACATTTCTTTCATTACTTTCCATTGTTAGTAAATGCAGGGACCAAAAGTTTAACTTCTAATTGCATAACCGAATGACGCTGAATTAATTAGCAATCCCAAATTTGGTGAAAGAATATAAGCTAATTTCTTTAAACAAATAAAAATGACTGATTACAGCCCAAGGTACCTTTACATACTTCGATTACTCAAGTCATGAAGAAACAACAGCACTGATCACTATACATTAGAGATTATGCATTGCACACCAAAATAGAAAGGTTCTAAGTATGATAGCAAAGATTGAAGAAAATGCTTATTATCTAAAACCTTTTAGCTCTTTTAATACTTATCCTACTTTACTGTTGTTGTATGTAAGACTGCAAAAATAAAAAAGAGAAAAGAGCACAATTATTTTTATTCTCCTCCAACTTTCTCCATCTGCCCATTTATCTAGGGGTAAAATAACCAACAATGAGCAAGTCATACATCATTTCAAGTATCTAGGCTAGAGTTTTAATTTGTTAATTAGATCAGTCTCAGAAAGACTGGAACAATTAAGCAATGAGAACACAACAGGTGGTCTGGACAGGAACTTCTAGATAAGATACATTCAGACACCTACATACAATGAGTAAGAATTTATATCACACATATAACTACTTCTAAATTTCTTTAAAATTAATTTTAAAATAGCCACATAGCAACAAATAACTTTAATGATGGCAAAATAAACAGTCCCATGAAAGAACACTGAAGATTCTGATGTTCCCTATTACAGCCACAGTTTCTGCAATTTTTCCAGAGTCATACAAATAATCTGCCATGTCTGGGCATAATTCATAACTGAGTTTCCAAATGGTCATATCACTTTGCCAATTTACATAAAGTGAGACTTAGCTTTCTTTAGTACAAAATACAATCTTCAAATTTTAAACTTTTTGCTGATACATGGTTTTTCTTTTTTGAATTTTTATGCCAAAGGAAAAAAAACTATTACATGATATAACAAACTTTCTGACACAACAAAGAGCTAATTACTTTTTAAAGACAATAACTGAATGCCCAAAAGGTATATGTGTATTCCCATATGGAGCTAAGTAACAACTCACAATCATGCAAAGAAATAACAGTGCAGCTGCTTTATGAGAATTATATTAATCTTTTAATACATTCATCTCCAATTATTAATTAGATGAAGAACCCAAATATTGATTCCTACTTGATAAGTTTTAAAAAGAAAGTTACAAGAAAATATATGAGTGACCAGAAGCATGAATAACAAACTCATAGCTTTAAACAAGACAATTATCCCTTGAGAAAATGATCTTTCTTTTTGTGCATCTTTAATTAGTTTAATTACACTTGCTCATAAATAATAACTTTTTTGATGATTGTTTTCTGTTATTTAGATTAAGATGATGCATACTAACAATCATATATCCATACAGGCATACATATATATATATATATATATATATATATATATATATATAAAAAGGCTTCCCTTTGGGCACTGTAACAATGTATCTTTCTTTTGGGGGAGGTAAGAAGCACCTGACAATCTAGCATTAAAGAGCATCTGATCCAAAGTAGTCTTTAATCAAATCTGATGGCTGTGCTCTTACAGCAAGTGAATCTGAAGTTTTCCCCTCTTTTCTATCATCCATCTTCTTCAGCCTGGCATTCGTCAAGCTACATGGTAACTTTCATTCACACTAAATAAGCTTTCAGGTGAATTTACTTTGGAATTCCCAAAGATCCAGCGAAGTTTCCAATCCCTGTTTCACAGAATTCCACTCAGATACCCCCTGGCATTCTGATAAAAGTGGTTTGTCAACAAAATGCTGAATGAAACTGCTTGTTTGGAATGTCATCTAAGAAACTAGCAGCTGAGTAAGCATCTTCCTCAAAATGGATTTTTTTAAGTGGTTAAAAATACTTGCTTGTGGTATTTACAAAACTATACCTACATATGAAAAAAAAAACCACCAAAAATATACTTTAAATGAATGCATTGTATGCTATGGAAATTATATTTCAGTCATTTCAAAAAGCTACTGATTTATTACTGATGCATAAATAAATGTTATTTCACTATTAACCTATATGATAGACTCGATTGTAAGTTATGGGAGGTATTTTGAGGCAACTATGTTGAAGGTAACTATATAAAAATCTAGGGTGTTTTTTTATCTTATCCATTTGTTTTATGTTCCTTATTCATTATTTTCAAAATTCTGGAGCAAATACATTTTTCATTTAAAAAAGTGAAGTTGTTGAGTGTCTGAAAAAAATTTTCTTCATCCCAATTGACATTCATAATTATTTGAATGTGCAAATATAACAAAGTATTTCATCCATGTACTTTTGTTTCCATTAAGTTTTGATATTTTTTACCCAATCATAAGTAATAAAGAGTCAAAAATGTAGGTTAGCATGGTGGCACATGCCAGCAATCCCAGGCACAGGCAGTAAGAACACAAGTTGGAGGCCAGCGAATATCTTTTGTCAAAGTAAAATATAAACAGGGCTGCAGATGTAGCTCAGTGGTAAAGCACCACTGAGTTTTTCACCCCAGTAAAATAAACCATTTATTTCAAGTAACAATAAAAGAACTTAATGATAAATTTAGAATTTTTATCTCAAGATATGACACTGATTAAAAAATATTTGAACTCTAGTTATAAACAATAGTTATCAAATATCAATAGTCACTTGGTCTATGAAACATGCAGACAGCTGCCTGAAAACAAGGGTCCCAGGCTTTATTCTGGTGATTTTAATTAAAATCACCCTGTGGTATGGCTTGTGTTTAGATGTACCCCCAAAGCCTCATGTGGTCTTAGGTGGGGCTTTTTCAGAGGTAGCTGAATCTAGTGTGATTCATGTATTTGCTCCCTATGCTACATGGAATTGTATTACTTCAGATTATCAATCCCATTTAATGAAAAAAAATTGTTTTAAAGATTTCTGAATTGAAATCATGACTGCATCACAAATTTCAAAAAGCTTACATTTGGGGGTGTATTGTTTTTCAGAAGCTTTTAGTAGGTCATTAACCTAAGGACCCAAATATTACCCAAATAATACACTGAATAGTATCATTTTTTGTAACTATACCTCTTCCCTCATCCCGTGTTCTTTCCCTTAAAACTTTCAGTGAAGAATTTTTAAAAAATTAAAATAAACAACAGGTTCATTTTTTTTTGTTTAGTCTTTTACTATGTGTTCTATGGGGAAAGAGAATCTCTGAATAAAATAATACATTAAAAAATTAATAAATATAAAAACACAATTCCTTTAAAATAATGCTCATTCCTTATTTTTCAAAGTCCCCTTAAAGGGAGCTACCAAAAAAGGGAGAATTTTAGCAAAACTATATCTTTCGCCAAGTTAATTAAAATAATAAAAATTTTTATTGAATACTATACTATCCTTACACTTGATCCAGTTAGCCCTAGGCTAAGTGTTTCATACTTATAATTTTATGAAACAGGTACCTTCATACAAATTCAGTAAGCTGAGGCTCAGAGATATCTATTATAGGGGCTGGGGATTTAGCTCAGTGGTTCTGTCACTTGCCTTGCAAGCGCAAGGTCCCAAGCTCGATCCCCAATACCAAAAAAAAAAAAAAGAAAGAAATACCTATTATGAAATTACCCAAAGTTACACAGGTTAGGTAGAGGTACAAGCAACCCTCAAATTAACATCTGCATGCTAAAAAGTATTTTGCTCAAGAATTACACATCTATTGTCTACCAACATTACTTCTTATTGTAGCTTCTGTTTTTAAATTGGGGTATTTTAACTTCTCTAATATAAATATTATTATAATTAGTCTTTCTTTCATTTACTTGTTTTGCAAAATCTGAAACACAAAATAGTCTAATAAAGACAAAAATTCTTCCCAGTCTATTGTTTTGAGGATTTGAGGTGTTTTTTTTTTTCTCAAAGGGATGGTTTTGAATTAAGATATTTCTTTTCCTCAAAATAAATGTGATAAACAAATTGGATTAGTCTCTAGAAAGAGACTACAAAAATACAATGTAACAATGTAACAAGTTAATCTTCTTGTTGTAAATTTGATTTTATTTAGAGCATTTTGACAGCTGGGGACAACAGTTGTTTTATGTTTCGTGGGAAAACCAAAGCTGACTTGGTTGAAGTTGAAGAGTATTGCCTAAGACCCAAGTAGATAGTTATCACACAAGTAAGTATCTACTGAATAGAATTAAGTTTTCTAAGGTTTTGCTTGAGATTTTACATATATATATGTCATGTAAGTATTTCTTGCAGTCTGAAACTTCTGGTCTTCCTACTCATAACATTACAGAATGGAAAAGACAGTTAAGGTAAAAGATTCTCACAGCTTTGCTGCTCAGTGGTGTTTTGCCAAGGCAAGAGAGAGTCAAGAGTACTAATTCCTGTCATCCCTCAATGTCCTCTTTGCTTCAGGGTCACAGAAGTAGGGCCATCGACATTCCACACTTCCAATCCAAATTCTGTGATTCTAGCTTTAGTTAGCATTTGTAATTTATGTCACCTCTAGTTCCATGAACTCTCACTGTAGGCAGTTACCTCTAGGTGGGGGATCCCATGCTAGGCAAGTGCTCTAGCACTGAGCTGCATCCCCAGTCATTTTTTTTAAATTTTATCTTGAGATAGGGTCTTGCTGCCTTGCCTAGGCCAGCCTCAATGTTCCTGCCTCATCCTCCCAGAGTAGCTGGGATTGCATCACATCTGCCACCAAGCCCAGTTTGGGCAGTTTATTTTCTGAGATACATCTAAATTCTAAAAAGTCTTCTTCCTTTAAGGTCAAAAGGATCAACTGTAATAATTTCTACTATTGTTTTTATTTTTCCAATCTAATTCATTTTTCATACATCAAAGCCTTTAAATGTCTGATAGTCATGAAGAACGTTCTCTGTACTTTGGAATCTGGATTTTAAACATCCTCTGACTTCACTTCATTGGACTGTCATGGCTTACTTTGTTTTTTTAATTATTATTGGGATTTTAATGCATTGTTTTTCTTTTTGCTTTAATAGTTAAATGTATTTGTTTTTAAAAAATAAGTGCATGGCTCAGGTGTCTCAAAATTTCCAAGGTAGTTTAAAGTGAAACGTTTCTTAAGGATATCTTTCTTACTGGAAAAACTGAATCTAGTAACAATGATTTAATAAGGCCAAAGAGTAAAATAAATTTGTATGGCATACTATTTGTTATGGGAAACTGGGAATTTTTGCATTTGAAACCACAAGTATATTTTATTTTTTTAGTTTTTTATTTTTATTTTTTAATAGCAAAACATTTATTGGTACATTTTAGGCATACATAATGATAACACTCATCACAAGGAATTTTCACCTGTACATGGTACATCCCACCCCTTTTTTCCCATTTCCTGCTCCCTTCATGCCCCCTCCCCTCCGTGAACAAGGGCTTTATTTCCATTTTTTTCTTCTATTTTCATTTTTGTTCTTGTCCCTTCCTCTCTTTCTCCCTCCCTCCTCCCTTTGTCCCCTTCCTATTTGAACATTTTCTTCCCATTTCCAAATATCTATTATACATTTTAGTCTTTATTTCCACTTTTGGTTTCTCACACTGGAGAAAAATGTGATATTCAACATTTTCTATGTATGACTGAGAAGACTGATGCTCACATGCTGCCTCTAAACTATAGCTCATCATATGCCTCCTGTTTTCTTCCAAAGGCTGATTTCCAAGTCAGTAACTAGTATGTTACTGTTCCTCCCTTTATGTAAACAAAACCAGTCCTTTCTCAAGCCAAACCATTTAATACAAGCTTGTTGTCTAAAAGCACCAGTAAACTATATGACCAAGATAAATACAGATAAATTCAGTTCCAAAGCAAGAATCAAGAACAAAATGTATTCTCTGTGCTTCAAGATCTGAATCTATCCTTGGAAAGGTGGAGTGGGATTCTCCTCTGCACAATTGCAAAGCAACTGTAATTGTGCATCTTTAAGCAGCAGGTGAGCAAATCTAAGCAAGTGAAAGTGATAGAGTTGAGCTGAGGTGGCGAGTTAGAGACAGGAGAGGCTACTGTTAGAGAGACAGAAGAGGCTATGTTATCTGATTGGCTAATTCTGCAAGGCTGATTTCCCTGTCCCTCCCCTCCCCTCCTCTCCAGGAATTAGCTCACTATATTTCTTACCCACTATCTCAGAGGAATGAAATATAATTTCAAGTTCAGTGCTTTTTTTCTTTAGTAATTTCCAACAAATAATAAACGACATTTTAAAAAATGCACTATGATCCTCTAGAGTCTCTCTGAAGTCCCTCACTCTTCAGGCAAGGAAAAGAAAAATAAATTTTAACTTAGGGTTCTCCAAGTTTAAGCACTGAAGGAAAATGTATCCACCTGTCAGGATAAACCAGAATCAGGCTATTATAGTCTGAGTCCTACAACTGGAGGGACCCATGAGTGAAAATTTCCTGAGGCGGGAAAGAAGAGCAGAAGGAAAGTCTCAAGATGCTACCAAGGAGGCAAGCACTACCACACAGAAATCCAGGGCTAGAGATAAGGACTTGAGAAGCATTCTTTCTCAGGGTTCACATTTCTCTCCAGCCTTTTAACAGTCCCCTCCCACAGGCCAGTTTCCTTTAGAGTCACAAATGAATTGTTGCTTCCTTTTGCTCTTGAGAATATCAAATGAAATTATTATGGTAAAATGTCTTAAATATTGTAAAGCATTGAACAAATATATTATTTTTGCCATTATTATTATTATTATTATTATTACTAGTTGACTTCAAAACCTTGCTCAGGAACAAAGCAAAATAAGCTGAGCATGGCAGCACATGCCTGTAATCCTAGCACTCAGAAGAATCACTACAAGTTGGAAAGTGAGCCTGAACTACATAGTGAGACCCTGTCTCAAAAAAATCCAAACAAAATAAAATAAGACCTGAAAGATATCTATGTATCTATCTTTCACAAACAGGAAAAGAGAAATCACTTATAATTAAAAATTAAGTTAAAATTTTTCATTGAAAAATTTTTATATGATAGAATAATATTGTAGACCAATGATGGTGACCTGTTTCATAGTTTGTAGGTTACTATTATAGGCATGTACTCTTTTATTAATATTATGCATGTGCTATATTATTGCTTTTTAAGTTTTACCATTACCTAATTGTGACATATTAAGTCTTACTATGCTTAAAGTAATTAAACTCAATTATGTTTATTAACTAAGTTTATTTATTAAAAGATTAACTGAGGTACTATGAGTTCACTAAGATTATAAAGCAAATGCCCACCAAATAAGCCTGGATCTATAAAAGTTGACAAGTTCTTAATCAGAATCTAATGAAATCTAAGGTGCTGAACTGCCTATAGGACAAAATAAATATTAAAACAACAATAAAGTCTATATCCTTGCTAATGGCTGGGCTTAAATTTCAAAATCTTTCAACTATGCTTGGAATTATGCAGAATGAATTAGATATCTTGGTATCATTCATGGAATACTAATCAAGAAATATCTTCTTCATCATCCTGCCAATTTGTTAATAGTCAGTTGACTTTGTATTTGTTATAAAAATAGCTGCAATGATGGAGTTTTGCCTTCTTGTGGTTGATAGTTTAAGAAGAACCATCTAACTAATAGAAAATAATGTAAATTTTTGGTACAAGTTTCAAAATGTCACAGAATAGATACAATATTTATGGTCTTCTCCATCCTTACATGCTGTGATTTAAGAAAACTCTGGAGTGTGAAACTTGAGTTTTTATACATACATATAAAATTCCTGGCATATAGCCTTACAATACAGTTATGATTTTATGATTAGGCAGGAACAGAAGAGTAAACATGTTTGCAATCCAACATAATTAGTGTGGGTTCTAGAGATGTTACTTTAGGCAAATAACTCATCAATCTGATCTCACTTTTGCTTATCTACATGGAAAGTACCATCTCTTTTACAGTGTTGCTGAGGATCACCTTAGGTCTAGGACACTGGTGGCAAACCTATGGCACACATGCCACAGTGGTCTGTTTGGATCACTGAAAGCTCTTGGGAAGATCCCCAGCAGGGGAATAACTGGGTCAAATGGGACCTCTAGTCCTAGTGCTTTGAGTTATCTCCATAATGATTTCCACAGTGGTTGCACCAGTCTGCACCCCCACCAACAATGGAGCCTAAGGGTTCCTTTCTCCCCACAAACCCACCAACATTTGTTGTTGGTTGATTTCTTGATAGCAGCCATTATTTCTGGGGTGAGGTGCAATCTCAGTGTTGTTTTCATCTGCATCTCTCGAATGACCAGTGATGTCAAACATTTTTTTCATATGTTTATTTGCTGCTTTTACTTCTTTGTCTGAGAAATGTCTGTTTATTTCAGATGCTCATTTTTGAATTGGGTCTTAGCATTTGAGGGGGGTCTCATTTTTTTAAGTTCTTTGCATATTCTAGATAGTAATCCTTTGTCTGAGGTACTGCTGCTAAAAAAATTTTTCCCACATTGTAGGTTGTCTCTTAGCTCTGTTGTTGGTTTCTCTTGCAGTGCAGAAGCTTTTTAATAAAATGAGATGCCAGTTGTGGATACTTTGTGCTAGTTCCCATGCTACTGAGGTTTTGTTCATAAAGTCTTTTCCTATGCCAATGTCTTCAAGGTGGGTATCTTCCCAAAAGAATTAAAAGAATCATACCACAGCGATATATGTGCACTCATGTTTATAGCAGCATAGTTTGTAATAGCGAAAGCATGGAAACAGCCAAAGTGCCCATCAACTGGAAACTGGATGAAGAAGATGTGGTTTTTTTATAAAATGGAGTACTACTCAGCCATAAAGAACAACAAACTAGAGACATTTATAGCTAAATGGATGCATATTGAGGACATAATCTTAAGTGAACTAAATAGGACACACATATGTAAATACCGAATAGTTTCTCTGATGTGAGAAACTGAAAGTGTAAATAATGATTAAAATGAATAACTGATAATGGGAAATAGGAAGAAAAGGTCCAGAGGGGTAGGGGAAGTGGGAGGGGAAGGGGAAAAGAAAGAAGGGAAAGGAAAAATTATGAGAAAAGGGAAAAATGGAAACAAAGTCTTTGTAAATAAGGAAGGGTGAAGGGCATGAAGGGAGGACAGAAAATGGGGAAAAAATAAGAACCAAGATATATTATGTAAAGGTGCAAGTACTCAATGATAAATGTAAATGTATTGTATACCTAAAATGTACCAATAAAAGAATCTAAGCAAAAAAAAAGTTCTTAAAGGTTCACCATCACTGGCCTAGAATGAAACAGAAGAGGGACCTATTATAATTTCTATCATCTAGTGCCAAGTTATTTGCCTTTATCTTAAAATCCAGATCTCCTAGTATACTTAAAAAAAAGGTTTTAAACCACTATTCCAAAAGCTTCATTTTATGTGATTGTTAAACATATAGAAAATACTTAAACCTTAACTATTTCAATGGAATTTTAAATGTACATATGTTTTACAATTCATATAACATTCATTGAATGTTGACTAACCACCAGGGAAGAGTTTATTAGATGAAAATAAGTCTGTTGTAAAAGGTTTCCTTGCAATTACTCCACTGCCATTATCCTGGCAACACGCTCATGCAGCTTTTCAAATTCATATGCTTAGATTATTAAGGGAATAATCAGAGCAATGGAATTCTATAAGGAAGTCAATTACTAAAGAAAATGATCATTCAAGCATTTGAGAAGTCAGGTTACATCTAATTTTGAAAAGTGAAATTATAGAAACATTCAGTACAAACACTTGGACATGAGGTACCAGAATAGTGTTTTATTTTATATACTCGTGGTAAACAGAACCAACTATTTGCCAATATTGCTGCTAAATGTTATTCTGCCTAGCAGAAAAAAAGAATATCAATCTTAAAGTCAGTACTTCAAAAAAAAATAGGGGGTTGATTGCTTGATTAAATAAAAATTAGATTAACTCACGTTTAAAATAAATGATTTTAATTTTTCTCCTTGAGATGAGTAAAACTTTATAGACTAGAAACACTTCTGCATTGAAAGCAAATTTAAGACTTTCTTGCACTATATTTCTATAATAGAAAATTTTTTAAATTCTTTCACTGTGGCATTTTAATTTTTCCATCACCAAAAGGCATTCTTTTAACTAAATAATTATGAAATTCCATGTGCCATGATTTTACTCATTTAATAATTCTTAGACTTGTATTTTCTCCACCTTATCTGCCATCCTCACATCACCAAGTTGCTTTTGATGAAAATTATTTTTGTAATTTTTGATTATTCTAAATTAAAAGCAAAGACTATTTCAAGAACTTTCCGATATATATATATATATATATATATATATATATATATATATCTTAAGAAACACTGTAATTAGAAAACAGGATGATCTTTTTATGCTTATTGCTCTGCCTTTGATCTCTACTGACACAAGCAGTAAAAAAAAATCATCTCATCCAGCAAGAACTCTTAAGAATCTCAACAGTTATAAGTTATGTGTCCATGGGGAAGTCATTTCGCCATGACAGTAGCAATGATGATGACTGAGGTATAGATAGCACCAACTGCCAAAAATATTACAAGCATACATGCAGAATAAAAGCACTGAAAGAGTTAGTATTATGATTATTCTGAGTTCAGTTTCTTAGATCATTGATTCTTTATCTTTTACAGACATGTAGCATCTTGAAAATATGCTGAAAGATTTGGTCTCTTTTCCCAGAAAAAAAAAAAATATATGTACATGGATTTAAAATGTTAATAAAATTTGAGGAAACCATGACAGCTTTGCTGAAGCCTTTCACTGACTGGTCTATTGAAGGATTTCCTCATGATAGAGGCCACTGGTCACTTAGTCAGGAGCCATGGCCCCTGACACCTCATGGTTTAGTTTGTTCTAACTTCATTACAAAATCCTGAAGTTTTCAATTATTCACCCATCCATATGAATCTTCAGACTAGCCTCCGCCAACAGGGGTATGGCACTCCTTAATGAAATGAGGAATTTCAATTTTGTACCTCTCCATTAGGACAAGAAAAAGGAAACGTCACCATAGTGGCTTTTGGCAGCCATCTTATAATCACAAGCATAACCAGATCTATGATGAAGCAAAACTGAATGGCAGATAACACTGTTAAGCCTCTAGAGAAATAGCTTGTATTATAATTAACTTTTTGTTTTATCAAACACAAAATTTTCTTTACACATCTTGAAGTCTCAGTTTAGATATCACTTGCTTGTTGATGCTGTCTCAGACTGAAATAATCTATCAGCCCTTCATAAACATCTAGCATATAGAGATTTATTATTGAACTCAATCATTGTGTTTATCATTAGAAGCATAACAAAATTATGAGCAGCTTAAGGATAGGGCATTTTTACTATTATTTCATTGATACAATATATTATTCATTTAGAGAACAGTGCCTGCCACATAATGGAAATTCCACATATGTTTTCATGAATTATAAAAAAAAAACAAAATACAGCTGATATTGTAATGCATAAAATAAAAAGGTGAATTTTGTTTAATTTTTATAAATTTTAGAATTATACTAATGAATCCACTTCCTTATTATGAGACTAGGACAGAGTTCTTTATAAAAGCACAACAGCAAAGAATGCACAAATCACATTTTGCTAAATAACACTGGTAATTTGTGTGTGAAAGAGTGGAAAATAAATACAGCATGCAATTTTACAAAGTTTCTGGAAGGTGATATCTGAAAATTGGGAGAGAACTCCAATTCCTAACATTCAAAACTTCCCACAGATAATGGGGAAAAAATAAGAACCAAGATACATCATGTACAGGTACAAGCACCCAATGATAAATGTAAATGTATTGTTTACCTAAAATGTACCAATAAAAGAATTTAAGGAAAAAAAAAAACTTCTTAGGATTTTTTTTATCCTCAGAAGTTCAGTATAATGTGCTTGCAGTGCTTAGAATAATGTCATAACAAGATGATCGAAAACAAGTGATGAGTAATAAGTAATTCTTGACAAAGTGGATGAATCTAAAGATAGTCCATAGAAAGTAATTTATAGACTTTAAATTTGAAAAATATTCTCATATGCATGATATTTAAAGTTCAACAATGATCTAGTTGGCTTGCTTATCTCTATAGTAAATGATTTGTTTCTCTGAAAAATTGAATTTTTCCCATTTAGAAATATAAAAGTGAAGGAAATGAGTACCATAACAATAAGAAAGAAAGATTAAATCCTTTAGAAATCAGTTAATTGATTGACTGAAAATTATAACAGAAATGATTCAAATCTGAAACCCATCAATCCCTGGCTCTGTTTTTCTTTTCTACTTAATTAGAACAAATAAAATATACATGTATTCTTGTTAGCTAAACATTGAGGAAATATGTAGAAAGTTATAGGCAATAAAATACCAGCTGCTTCTTTGTTGCTAAGTTTATCAGTGAGTTTAGCAGAAAATATGTTTTCATAATTTTTAATTCCCCTGTATTATTTTGAGCTGCTTAAGGAAGGATGTAAATAAAAGCCATATTACCAAAACCAAATATAAAATGCAGCATCGAGAAAATGATGTGGAGTATTGTCACTAATCAAAAGTACACATTTTGGGGGAAATAGATATAGAAAAATATACATAAGATTTTTTCTATTTTTAAACCAAATAAAATTGGTTTTCCATAATCATATTGGCTAATTATTTGGCAACAACTGAGGAAAACAACTGAAGGACAACACAGCCAATGCTGATATTTCACTGTATTTTACCTATGATAGTATAATTCAGGCACTGTGAACTATAAGTCAGGATGCTTTTAAATCCAAAATATGTTGTGTACACATATTTTAAAACAAATATTGTTGAAGAAAATGTCCACAAAACACTCCAGATAAACAAAGCAAAGCATACCTGCTAAATGTTTACATACCATGATTCTTACTATTACCTCATATTTATTATTCTACATTTGTATTGAAATCTGTGTTGTCTTTCTCTGAGAAATCATTCTGAAGTATACTTTTTAAAGCTACAGAAGATTTTAAAGACCTTGCCTTCAAGTACATACAAGAAATGTCACAAGAAATCTTTAAAATATGTTCATTGTATATGGTAATTTAAATGTTTCTGTTTTCCAGGCCAAATATTCGGTGTATTACTTACAAAGATACTTTCAATAAATAAGTTCTTTAGCATTTTCTAAAATTCACTTTCATATGCCATTGCATAAAATCTTTTTAAAGCATTCTTGCGTCGCATAAAGGAGACAGAATGTCTGATATTACAGTGTTACAATTTGTAAATTCTTTGAATTTTTTTTTTTTTGACGTACCAGGGATCGAACTCAAGACCTTGCGCTTGTGAGGCAGCAGTGCCACTGAGCTAATTCCCCGGCCCTTTCTTTGAATTTTTTTTATAAACCCATACACATACACACACACACACACACACACACACACACACACACCAAATACACACAAATGCAGAAATATCATATTTCTGGTTTTACCATGCCTATAATTCCCAAAGTGGGCCTAACAATTGGTAGTTGTCAACTTAACCCATAATAGTTATTCTGCTTAATAAATGACCCCCAAGGTTTAGTGAATTAAGACAACAAGGGTGTTTATTTTCTTTTAATTCACAATTTTGTGAGTCAAGAATGGTGCAGGTCTAAACTGAGCAATTCTTCTGCTTTTTGTGTCACTGAGGAAGCTCAGTGATACACATCTGGCAGGTGGGCTGCTACTGATCCAAAATATTCTTCAGCTGAATGTCTGGAAACTGGACTCTTTGAGTTCAAAGGCAAAAGATTACCAACCACGCATACCTACTTATGTGCTGCCTCTCCATGTGGGGTAGCACTGTTATAAGATGGCTACTTCAGAATGGTCAAACTCCTAACAGGATGGCTCCAGGCTCTAACTATTAATATTTTAGTGAGCAATGTGGAAACTGCATCATCTTTTATGACCCAGCCTTGAAATGCATACAGCACCACATCTACCTCCTGAAACTTCTTAGTCAAAGAAGTCATGAAGAGTGGAATTAGACTTCACCTCATCGAGAAAAAAGGTTGTAGAATAGGATATGGGACTGGAGATATTGTTATGGTCCTCATTTGAACGTATTATCTGTCAGAATAATTTATAATAATGATCACCATTAGTAGAAGGTTCAGAAGATTTCACCTTCAAAATTAGATGTTTGAAATGTTGAGGATATCATGCACTAGATTAGGATATGTAGGCAATTTCGTAATGGAGTAACTGTGTCATGTGAACATAGATCTGATTTTGCCATCCCTAAAGTTCTCAATCTCTAAAGTTCTAACCTAGGAGTCATTTCAAAGGTTTGATAAAGAAAAGAAAGAGTATAAAAAACAAACCAAAACTATTTGAACAAGAGAAAATTTTTTAAAAATTGGTTTAATCTTTGATTTAGCCACTAACAACCATTGTATGACCATCTGAAGTCACTTAGGTTTCTACTCAATACGTGCAAACTGAGGGGCTGGGTTGGATCTCCGTTATTTCTGTTGGTCAGCATGTTGTTCTGATTTAAATAGTAGAAAACACTTTCTAACAAAAATGCATTAAAACCAAACATATAAGTTGAAGTTGTTCTGGTTGGAAAGTAGGTAGCATCATATGGGGACCCCTACACTTTTTTTTAATAACTGTCATGGAGTCCTATCTTAAATATGGATAATCTCAAAAACAAAAGATTTGAAAGCCACTGGGCTACCTGGCTCTTAATGTTTCCTTAAAGTACAAATATTCTTAGGAACTAGAAGAATGCTTGTTCGGTAGATTTTTATATATCTGTGATTCCTAATGAATAAGGTCTTGACAATACATGTCTATTCATACATATGCTCATAACATTTATTAAATATAAGTCTATGTCTTTGATTTTGCATGTGTATATATAATTTTAGATGTAACATTTACTGAGAGAAAATGTAATGGTTGTGGTGTGTCTGTGTGTGTGTGTGTGTGTGTGTGTGTGTGTGTGTGTAAAATTTACCATGTCAAAGCAACCTGAAGGATAGTCAATAGTTGCCCTCTTTTCACAACAGAAAGGATAGGATTGGTGAGTTTAAGTAATTTGTCTAGGTTCAACAGCTAGCAAATGGTTCTTGGCATATTTGAACACAAAATGATCTTAAGCCAAAATGTGTGCTTTTCTCTATTAATATAGTTCCTATTGTATCAATAGGTTTACCATGACCATGGGAGCAGACTGGACTGGAGTTTTCTCTGAAAGTCATATTAAAACTTCCTTCCTGATGCTTAACTGGAATGTTGTCAAAAATGAGTGTTCAGTGCCCCACACTGTAAGGAAATGATGCAATGAATAATGATTGGAAGAAATGGGGGTAAAAAGCCCAGAGGCTACCAGCTTGCCCCTGTTTCTTTCTCTTCTTCTTTTTCTCTTTATTTGATGGAAAACTCCAATAAGTAGAAAATATATGTGTGAAAAAAATATACATGTTTTCACATCTATTTGTGTAAATTGCCTTTCAGTATATGTATATCTATTGTTATAACTAATAGTATGTGATGTGTGTGTGTTTAGTCGCAAAGTAGAGAAAAGGCAATCAACTTTATACTCCTAATGTTCATGATCCTGTGTGTTTGGCTTATATGTTTCTCTAAAGAACTAGACTTTCATCTCTTTAAGCAATAAAGACTAAAGTTTGTAGTGACTTATATACCTATCACTCTGCAGTTACACATCTATTTCATTTATAACAGAACCTAGAACAGAACCTAGAACTTCTCAGTGCCAACATAATTGGCTTGATGGAATTTTGCAAACCAAAATTGTAAACAAATGCAAACATTAACACCCTGTAACAGAAACTTTTAAGGCAACTTAGAGAAAATCTATTTCTATTCCTTAACCTTTTATATTACAAATATGGAGTTCAAGGAGATATAAAAAATTCAAATTTTAAGCTAAATAATAGATCTCGATCTGGAAAATTTTTTCCATTATATATTAGGGCTATAGATAATTTTATTAGACTAAATTATACAATGTATGTGTTTGAGGAAAGCTTAACCAACTCAGAGAAATACAGATCTTAAATACAACTCTCATTTTGATAACTATAAACTCTGTGAGGACAAGGATTAATATTTCATTAGTGACACAATTTTTGTCTAGTCCCTTAAAGATGATTAGTACCAAATAATCATTTATGTGACTAATAACAAAATCACATCAAAGGACAGATTGCAATGCATTATTTAAGCATAATTATTTCTATATTCTGCTGTAGAACAACTCCAGGAAAACCACCCTATCATCTATTCTATTGCAGCCTCAGTTTACCTCAGTAAATTAGGATTAAACCACCTATGGAATTTTCCATACAATTAACTAATAAGTGCAAACAGAGTCTTCAGAAGTGATACTCAAATTGGTCCAAAAACATACATCTATAAGCCTAAAGGCAGTAATCATGCCACTACTTGACTTTCACTTTTTAAAGTCAAATATGAGTTAATCTAAATTTATTTTCTCTGTCCTATTTTGAATAATATTTTAACTAGAATCTGTAGTGATTTTATTACTATTTTAGTATTCTTAGATAAATTATTTCCAATACTTCTGGTACTATTTCTGTGACTCACAGAGAGAAGGATGAATAGAGTTCAATTTGTTGATATGCTGGTTCAGTTTGTCAGTCAGCTCCTCCTGTTCCAAAGATTGGTGGTATTTTGGATCCTACCACTTAGAGGGATAATTTAAAGTTAAAAAAATAAAGTCAATAAAAAGAATTTCTATTTGGGTTTCTTTGTGCCAAGTCAAAAAGAAAATTTAAGTTCTTATTGCCAAAAATCACTGCAACACTAAAATGTAGCAATAAATTTGATTAATTAAAAAAAAGACAGCATCAAATACTAATTTCTTAGGACTCAACCCCTAGTCCCATGCTTCTCAGATGACAACACTGAAGCCTTGCCAATATCATCAGAGGATGACAACAGTGACATATCTTCTGGGAGCTCATCCCCAGGATGTGCATGCAATGGCAGGTCCTCAGCGAGCCTATCCAGAGGTGAGGAAGTAGAAAAAATATCATCACAAGCTAGGATGTAAACTACTAAATAGTGGTGCTTTTCCTTCTCAGAAATTTAGCAAACAAAGCAGATGACATGGGCCTAAAAGAAATGGATATAGACTGGGGTACTGATGATCAGAAATAGAACATAAGTCATGACTCTAGATTCCTCGGATAAAGAAATGCTAACAAACCCCACAAAGGATTGGTGTTAGATGCTTAAAGTGAAGAGCACATGTGTATACTTAATACACATGCATTTAAATCCAATAGATGGATATAAAGTATTACAATTCATTTATCAAAAAGTAATTACTAGATGCCATCTATGTACCAAGGTGGACCCTGGGAAAAGCCTAGCTAAGAATCCTGGTTCACACTGCTAGTTTTTACAGTCGTAGTCATACCCATTTTTTACTCAGTCTGAAATTCTTGAGTCTCTCCCTATCACTCTCTATGAAATCTTACTTATCCTTCAATACTCAGGTTACTTATAAGAAAGTTTCTCTTCATTCTAACAAATTGTACTCTCCATGGCAGAAGGCATATTTGAATTTTCTTTCACTGATATATAAATAGACCAAAGAATATGCCTAGTCCAAAGTAGGTACTGAATACTGGTGAATAAGTGAATGCACAAGTGAATGCACGTATGGATAAACAGTCTATTCCTGTAGTACCAAGGCATTATTAGCTCAAATGACTTTTTTATCAGTGATCAATTGTAGTTTATAGCATTTATTTTAGCCCTTATTATACTACATTACAATTATTTTTTTCTATGACTGGCTAACATTATGCCTTGTTTATATAAGTCCTAGTCTCATTCAGTGCATAGCCTATGGTAGGCCTTCAATTACTATTGGTTTAGTGAATGGATGGATGGAACAAGCTACCTCTCAACATTCATATTTAATTTATCACAAATCTTACACCAGTGCATTTAGATTATTTAGACATGATTCAAATACAGTAATTTAAGTGCTCATTTCAATTCATGACAACATTCTCTACTGGCTGGGAAAACATAAACTCCAAGGGGATGTTCTAAATATGTTTGGGGACTATCATTCATTTCAGTGCTCATATTTCATAATCAAGTGAGTAAATAGTTCCTGAATAGATTATTTTATCAAGGTTTATATTTGGATAAGTTATTGAGCAATAATATCTTAAAGAAAATACTGCCTTAATTCACCTTATTTCTTATCAGTTTTTATCACTGCATTTCAGAATCCTAAAGATTAAACATAGAATCTAAATATTATTGAGAGTGAAAGTGAATACCTCTGTAACCTATTTGAAGAATCCACTAATATTGGCCTTCTGTCCCACCACTCCTGGCCTGGAGGGAGGGGCTTCTGAGCCCCCATCTCACTGCTCCTGGTTAAGAGTAAGGGGCTTTGCAGCCACCATCCCTCCTGCCACTCATAGCCCAGAGGAAAGGGCTTTTGGGATGCCTTCTGTCCCGCCATTCCCAGCCCAGAGGAAGGGGTTTCTGGGCCACCATCTCTACCACTGCTCCTGCCCCCTGTCCAACTTCTCCCAGCTCAGAGAAGGTGAGCCGAACAGGCGCAAACAGCACCCACCCTGCCCCCCTAGTCAAACTGAGAAAACAGGTAAATAAGTCTCAAAAGCAGACTTCCAGATCACCTACAGCAACCCCAAAGGGAAATGAGATGGAACACTCTGAAACTCAATCACCTGGGCCCACTGAACTGGCAACAAAAGGGGATATGGAAAAAATGAAATCAGAAATAATTTCTCAGATAACAGGAGAAATTGTGCTCCTAGTACAAGACATGATTAATAAATCTAGAGAGGAGCTGAGGAACTTGATGGAATCCCAACATAGGAAACAAATGGAATCCATAAAACAGATGCAAATAGATTTCCAGGACATGAAAAATTTCAGTGAAAGTCTACAGAGCAGAATGAGTCAATGTGAGGACAGAATTTCAGATATAGAAGATAAGATTGCAATTAATGACCAGGAAAAGAAAAATTGCTTCAAAACATGAGAAATCAATCCAGCAGCTGCTAGATGATGCAAGAAGAATAACATAAGACTGATTGGAGTCAATGAAGAAACAGGAGAGAGTGGAGATGACATAAAAAAATGTTCACAGAAGTAATGGCAGAAAACTTCCCAAGCAGGGGGAAAGAACTTGATATACAGATAAGTGAGGCATATAGGACTCCAAATAGCCTTGATCAAAAAAAAATCTACACATAGGCATATAATTGTTAAGATTCCAGAAACTCAACAGAAGAACAAAGTTCTACAAGCAATTAGAGAAAAGAAACAAATCACATACAGAGGAAAGCCCATCAGAATCACAGCAGACTTCTCAACACAAACCATCAAGGCAAGAAGAGCTTGGAGTGACATATTCCAAACCCTAAAAGAAAACAGCCTCCAACCCGGATTGATGTACCCTGCAAAACTATATTTCAAAATTGACAGAGAAATAAGATACTTTCATGACAAAGAGCACCTTAGGAACTTCGTGAATACCAAACCAGCACTCCAAAGAATTTTACACAATATCCTAGGAACAGACATTGAGGATCACAACCCCAGGAGGCAAAGCAAAATGAACCCATCTGGCATGACAAGAAATTAAATGTAAAGGGGGAGAACCCAACAAAAAGAGAAAGTCATGGCAATAAGTCAATACATTTCAGTTATAACCATCAATGTTAATGGTCTCAATTTACCAATCAAAAGAAATAGACTGGCAAAATGGGTCAAGAAGCAAAATCCAACAATATGCTACATAAAAGAAACACACTTCATTCAAAAGGAAACTCATAGACTGAAAGTTAAAGGGTGGAAAACAATACTCCATGTGACAGGAACCTGAAAAAAAGCAGGAGTAGCTATCCTCTTGGCAGATCAAGTAGATTTCAAATCAACACTGATTAAGAGAGATGAAGAAGGACACTACATCCTTGTAAAGGGAACAATCCAAGAGGAAGAGATGACTATCATAAATATCTATGCACCAAACACTAGTGCACCCAACTATATAAAACAAATACTAACGGACATGAAAAGTCATATCTGCACTAATACAATTGTAGTGGGGGACCTCAACACACCACTGTCACAAATAGACAGATCAACTAGACTAAAAATAAGTAATGAAATACTAGAACTCAATTGAACTCTTGAACAAATGAACTTAACAGATGTTTACAGAGTCTGCCACCCCACAAAATCAGAACACACATTCTTCTCAGCTGCACATGGGTCATTCTCAAAAATAGACCACATACTCACACATAGAACATGTTTAAGTAAGTGCAAAGGATTTGAAGTTATACCCTGTATATTATCAGACCATAGTGCGATGAAATTGGAGATCCATAGCAAAAGAAACTCAAAAAATTTCATAAACACGTGGAAATTGCACAACACACTTCTGAATAACCAATGAGTCACAGAGGAAATTAAAGAAGAAATCAGATAGTTCCTTCAATTAAATGACAATGACAATACAACATATCGGAGTCTATGGGACACAATGAAAGCAGTCTTACAAGGGAAATTCATAGCAGTGAATATGCATATTAGGAAAACAGAACGAGCCCAATTAAACAACCTGATGCTGAACCTCAAGCTTCTAGAAAAAGAAGAGCAGGACAACCCCAGAGCTCATACAAGGGAGGAAATTATAAAGGTCAGAGGAGAAATCAATGCAATGGAGACTAAGAGAACAATACAAAAAATCAATGAAGCCAGGAGTTGGTTCTTCAAAAGAATCAACAAAATTGACAAACCCTTAGCAAACTTTATCAGAAAAAGGAAAGAAAAGGCCCAAATGCATGCCATTGGGAATGAAAAGGGTGAAATTATAACAGACCCAACAGAAATCCAAAGGATCACCAATAGCTATTTCTAGAAGCTATACGCCAATAAGATGGACTACACAGAAGAAATGGACAGATTCCTAGATACATATGAATTACCAAAGTTGAACGAAGAAGACCCAAAAATTCTAAATAACCCAATATCAACCAATGAAATTGAAAACGTAATTAAAAACTTATAAATTAAGAAAAGCCAGGGCCCTGATGGCTTCACTGCTGAATTCTACAAGACATTTAGAGAGGAACTACTGCCACTACTGTTTAAACTCTTCAATGAAATTGAAAGGGAAGCAATACTCCCAAATTCATTCCTGGAAGCAAGCATCACCTTCATCCCCAAAGCAGAGAAAGACTCAACCAAAAAGGAGAAGTATAGGCCAATCTCACTAATGAACATAGATGCAAAAATCCTTAATAAGATAATGGCAAATAGAATGCAGAAGATCATCAAGAAGATCATACACCCTGATCAAGTGGGATTCATCCCAGGGATGCAGGGATGGTTCAACATATGCAAATCAATCAATGTAATACACTATATCAATAGAGCCAAGGACAAAAACCATATGACTATCTTCATAGATGCAGAAAAGGCATTTGACAAAATCCAACATGCATTTATGACAAAAACCCTACAAAAAATTGGAATAGATGGTCTCTACCACAAACTGATAGAAGCCATCTATGAAAAACCAACAGCCAATATCATACTAAATGGTCAAAAACTGAAATCCTTCACACTCAAATCAGGAACAAGACAAGGATGTCCACTATCACCACTCTTGTTCAATATAGTTCTGGAAATATTAGCCATGGCAATTAGACAAGAGAAAGAAATAAAAGGAATAAAGATAGGAAATGAAGAAGTCAAATTGTCATTATTTGCCAATGACATGACACTGTATATAGAAGACCCCAAGAACTCCACCAAAAGTCTTCTAGACTTAAATATCCAAATTCAGTCAAGTAGCTGGTTACAAGGTCAACACACAAAAATCAATAGCTTTCCTCTACACGAATGACAGACACACTGAGAGAGAAAGAGGGCAAATAATTCCTTTCACAATAGCATCCAAAAAACTGAAATACCTAGGAATCATCCTAACGAAAGAAATCAAAGACCTCTACTCTGAAAACTAAAGCACTCTGAAAAGAGAGATTGAAGATGATATCAGAAAATGGACAGACATCCCCTGCTCCTTGGTAGGAAGGATTAATATAGTGAAAATGGCCATACTTCCAAAACTGCTATGTAGATTTAATGCAATTCCAATTGAGATCCCAGCAGCATACTTCATGGACCTTGAGAAAACAATCCAAAAATTCATTTGAAACAAGAAGAGGCCCATAATACCAAAAGCAATTCTAGGTAACAGAGACATGGCAGAGGGTATCACAATCCCCAACCTGCAACTCTACTACAAAGCTATTGTGATAAAAACAGCAAGGTACTGGCAAAGAAATAGAACTGAGGACCAGTGGAACAGATTAGAAGATGCAGAAACAACGCCAGACACATTCAGCCATCTCGTCTTCAATATAGGAGCCAAACACCCTCACTGGAGGAAAGATAGCCTCCTTAACAAATGGTGCTGGAAAAATTGGGTTTGAACTTGCCAAAGATTGAAACTAGACCTATATCTCTCACCATGCACTAAACTAAAATAGAAATGGATTAAAGATCTAAATATTAAAACAGAAACGCTGAACCAGTTGGATCAGAGTTTAGGTAGAGCTCTTGAAAACATTGGTGTAGGAAAAGATTTTATGAACAAAACCTCATTTGCCTGTGAACTAGCACAAACAATCAACAAGTGGGATCTCTTCTTATTAAAAAGCTTCTGCACAGCAAGAGAAATCACCAACAGTGTGAAGAGACAACCTACAATGTGGGAAAAAATCTTTACCTGCTTTTCCTCAAACAAAGGTCTACTATCTTGAATCTATAAAGAACTTAAAAAGATCAGACCTCCCAAATTTAAAGACCCAATCCGAAAATGGGCATCTGAAATGAACAGACATTTCTCACACAAAGAAGTAGAAATAGCAAATAAATACATGAAAAAATGTTCAACATCACTGGTCATTCGAGAGATGCAAATGAAAACAATGCTGAGATTCCACCTCACTCCAGAAAGAATGGCTACTATCATGAAATCAACCAATAACAAATGCTGGCGGGGCTGTGGGGAAAGAGGAAAACTGCTCCACTGCTGGTGGGAGTGGAGACTGGTGCAAGCACTGTGGAAATCAGTATGGAGATACCTCAAAGAACTAGGACTGGAAGTCCCATTTGACCCTGCTATTCCACTGCTGGGAATCTTCCCCAAAGAATTAAAAGAATCATACCACAGTGATATATGTGTGCCCATGTTCGTAGAAGCACAGTTTGTGATAGCTAAAACTTGGAAACAGCCCAAATGCCCATCAACTGGAGACTGAATAAAGAAAATGTGGTTGTTTTATAAAATGGAGTACTACTCAGCCATAAAAAATGAGAAATTAGAGACATTTATAGCTAAGTGGATGCACATTGAGGCGATACTCTTAAGTGAAATAAATAGGACACACATGTATAAATAATGAATATTTTCTCTGGTGTGAGAAACTGAAAGTGTAAATAAGGACTAAAATGTATAATAGGCAATATGAAATAGGAAGAAAAGGGCCAAAGGGGAAGGAGGTGGAAGGGGTAGGGGAAAGGAAAGAAGGGAATGGAATTAATATGAGAAAATGGAAAAATAGGAACAAAATTTTTGTAAATAGGGAGGAATGGAGGGGTTGAAGGGAGGGCTGGGCAAGGGTGAAAAATAAGAACCAAGAGAGATTATGTAAAGGTGCAAATTTCCAATGATGAATGTCATTATATTGTATACCTAAAATGTACCAATGATTAGAATGAATAATTGATAATGCAAAGTAGGATGAAAACATCCAAAGGCGTAGAGGTAATGGGAGGGGCAGGGGAAAGGAAAGAAGGGAAAGGAAAAAATGATGAGAAGTGGAAATAAAGTCTTTGTAAATAGGGAACTGTGGAGGGGGTGAAGGGAGGGCTAGGAATGGGAAAAAAATAAGAACCAAGATGCATCATGTAAAGGTACAATTTCCCAGTGAGAAATGTAATTGTGTTGTATACCTAAAATGTACCAATAAAAGAATTTAAGAAAAAAAAAAGAATCTACTAATATCAATAAAGTAGAAGGTTATATCCAAATTGTAAAGGTTTAAAATTTGTATAAAGGAGAACTACATATTTAAAGTACCCCAAATTGGCATGGAGTAAATAAAAATTATTTTCCAAGTATAGAATTTATGTGTTTTATATATGGTAATTTTTTAACAGATTATTAATTTTACTTGTACAACTAACGTTTGGGTTAACAACAATAAAGGCACATGTACATCAACTGAAACATGTACTTTTCTAAAACATGAAAAGTCTATGCATAACATATGAAATGTTATACATTGATTGGAAGTTATCAGATTTATCATTGTAAAAATTATTTATGAAACAAAAATAACACAATTTTTTTAAAATTGGAAATATTTTTTCACATATTAGACTATATCTGTTATGTGGATTTACTAGCAAGTGTTAAAACTACATGGGTTTATTGCTTCACGAAGTTCAAAAAAAAGTGCATTTTGTTTAACTCTCAACAAAATGTGAGCTTCATTAACTGGAAAAAAAGAAATGTTATATTACTTCTAGTACAATATGGAAGAAAGAAATTAAATTTTTCACCTTGAAAAAGAAAATAAGGGTAAATTCAAAACTTTGCATCCAAATAGGAAGAAAAGGTCTAAAGGAGTAGGGGAAGTGGGAGGGGTAGGGGAAAGAAAGCAAGGAAAAGAAAAAAGATGAGAAAAGGAAAAAAATGGAAACAAAGTCTTTGTAAATAGGGAAGGGTGGAGGGAGTGAAGGGAGGACAAGGGAATGGGGATAAAATAAGAACCAAGATACATCATGTAAAGGTACAAGATTCCAAGGATTTTTTGTTTGTTTGTTTTTTGTTTTTTTTGGTACCAGGGATTGAACTCAGGACCTTGTGCTTGGGAGGCAGGCACCGGAACCACTGAGCTAAATCCCGGCCCAAGGATGAATGTAACTGCATTGTATACCTAAAATGTACCAATAAACTTAATGGAAAAGAAAAACTTTCCATCCATATCAAATTTGAGAGTGAAATAAAAATAAAAGTATGAAAAAACTTTTTAGAAATGAGAGAATACATTGAATTTTGGGTTGATTCAATCAATGCATCGAGTGGCATTTTATGGGTTCATATGAATGGAAAGAGCAAAAAAAAATTGGAAATGGTCAGGGGCAAAGTAACAAAAGCTGTCAGACTCTACTGTGACCTGGGATCAACTTTGGCACTCACAAGCCAGCAATGTGTATGCCTAAGGCTATCAAAGGAATAAAACCTAGGGGTAGCAAGAACAAAGGTGATAGAAAGGGAACAAGAACAGGACAGCATGACAACCCCTTCTGCTTAACTAGCCCTCAGTTCTTAATGTGTGTTCAAACTAGTTTTAATAGATGTTTCATAAAAAAATATTCTACCATTTTAAAAAATGCAGATTGAGCAAAATTAAGGAGATTTTTCTACTTCAAATTTACTCACATTTAAAATAAAATGTCTACCAAAACTAATTCTAAATTTCTTAATAAACATCAACTTAATGAAAAAGAAAAAAATGTAGATTTCACAGACCTGAAATACGGGGCATAATTCTGAAATAACCAATTAATTCCTAATGAAGCCATCCTTCTCCTTTTTTTTCTTTTTTCCCTGTGGTACAGAGCCTTCACACTGAATTACATCCCCAGTCCTTTTTATTTTTCTTTATTTGAGAAAGGGTCTCCCGAAATTGCTAATTGCCCAGTCTGTGTTTGAAGTTGCGACCCTCCTGCAGCATCCTTCAGTGTACCACATTCTGGCTTCTTATTTCACCAGGTTTTGACTCCTTGTTCTCATTATGATTCTGGATTACTTGTCACCTCTTTTCTATCAGCTTCCACTTAATTGAGGAGTTGACTAGATTTGTAATTTACAGCATTGAAAATAATCTGTCTGCCTTCTTATAAAGAAGTCATTTTTGTAGACTGAAAACAAAATGGTAATTATCCCATCTCACATCAGATTGAAGGAAATCTGTTTTCTTGATTTTTTTTGTTGTTTTTTTCTTCTAGCATCTAAGTGAGTTGTATATTTTTCAGAGACAAAACTCTGTCAATGATATTTTGAAAGCGATGGACACAAAACACACTCTCAAACAATAGTGGTTTATAAGCATTGGAGGCCAATGATATAATTTTGTTTACTATACTGAAAAGTCATTTATGACACAGAAGTACATTTCTTTTTGCTTTGATAGCCCAACAAACACAGGCAACATTTTACATTGCTATGAGGGCACCACATTGCTCTGAACTCCCTGAACTACCAACCATTAAAATGATTTTGGCTTTGGTGAAAAAAATTCTTACAAGTACTTCAGAATCAAAGCAAGACAGGAATTTGAATAGTAACATTTTAGTGGACTCACTGTAATTCCTTCTACTAAGATTAGGCTTGCCAAATAAAAGCAAATTTTTCATTAGGCCAGACACTTCTACTTTCACAGTGCTTCTCAAACTTTAGTAAAACCATGAATGACTGAAAATTTGTTTGAAAATATGGATCCTAATTAAATAGTTCTGAAGTGGGCCCTGAGATTCTGCATTTTGTTTAAGTCAGTTTTGCTGGCCTATGGATTTCACTTTGAGTACCAAGGTTGAAGAATATGAGATTATTGCTGACTTGGAAACAAACACCCGCCATTTCTACAAAGTTTATTAACTCATTATCTAAAATAAGTTAACTATTCTGAATATATTAATTCTTTTTTCCTCCAATAAATTTACTAAGATTTCTATTTTAAGAGTCAAATCTGGGTGGAAATGTAGCTCAGTGGTAGAGCATTTGCCTACTATACTCAAGACATGATATACAAATTAATATAATACAATCCAAAGATAATTAAAGTCACCCAGGACTAATGAGGATAGTCCTTAATTTCAAAGTCTTCCAAGATCTGTAAATTTATGTATTTATTGTTAATTTATATGCAACCAATCCACTTTCACAAAATATTAGATGATATGCTACTTCTGTCAAACTGCTGGCCCAGACTGACTTAAATCTTTATTGCAATGGAGCTTATACTTCAGGGTGAACAGGAATCACTAAGGAGCTTATGAGAAATGCTAATTCCACAGCCACCACAGGAGAATCCCATTATCTAGGTCTGGAGAAAGGCTCAAGATTCTGCCTTTTATCATATAATTACTGATTTCAAGCATACATACAGACAGTTTGAGAAACACTGCCCAAAGAGTGACCTAGATCTTTAATAAAGAACTCCAACATCAATCCACCCTTACTCTTTCAGGCCTGATTTTGTTCAGCAGCTCCATCACTGAGTTTTTGTGCCATTTCAAGGCTTCCATCACTTCCTTTGTTGGAGTCACTGTTTTTAGAATAGATAGTACAACTGAAAGTATGGGACCAGTCCCCTCTACTCACCTGAACCTAGGTAGCAGCCCAGAGCCAACCTTCTGATCTTTGTCCTAATGCCTAGCCTATTAAGACATAGACTGCACTCCCTTTGGAAAATTGTGAAGTCCTGAACCAAAACATATATAAGCCAGATTCTTCAGCATGATCATAGTAGCCTTTCTTCATCTAGAGCCCATTGAAGGTTCATGCATATGGACTGCATCTCAAATATCCAATTATAACAGAGTGAATTATGGGAAAGGACATGCATGATAGATTCAGTTTACTTGACTCAGCACCCATCAAGTACATTGTATATCATGCTCTGGAAAACCCAATGGGAGGTGAAAGAGACCAGGCACAACATTTTAAATTCTTAAACCAAATGCCCTCGAGTGCTCCTGCTATTTTCCTTTCCTGGCACAAGCTCACTCACTCTGAGCATACCATTGCCTAATTACACTTCATTAAACTTTTGCTGCTTTTTCCCTTACCATTACATGCCACACCTGGTTCTTTGTTCGTAGTGCACAAGAACCTAGAAACCCATCTGGGACACTATCATCTATGGCAACACTTTGGTAATCTGCCTGGTTTTGCAATTCCTACTTGGACTGAGGATTTTAACTCAGAAGTCTTCTCTGGTTCCTTTAGTTTATCTTTCAAATCACACACTTTTGAAAGTAACACAGAACTCTATTTATAATTATGTCAAGATAATTGATATAAACTGGAACCAATCAGGGCAGACTTTCTGTCATCCAGATCTTAATCCCAATCCAGAAAAAAAAATCTCCGACCATACTTCAGACAAGTGGCAGGATGTTGTCTGCTTCAGGATTCTGCCTCACAGTACCTTTCTAGGATAGGAAAGTCTTCTCATGTTGGACATCTACTGTTGTCCCTTACTACTTTCATTGCCACACCTTTCAGATATTGCACTTTTTAGAGCACACCATGATACACTTGGGATATGAAAGTACAAGGCAACATGAATTCAAAGTGTCTGATTTAATTTATCCACATTGGAAGGACACACATTTTAGTGTCTCCTTATGATGAAAAAGAATAGTTAAAATTATGAAAACATTGTATCAAAAGAGTGCCTTATGTATTTCATCATCTTTCTCTTAATGCTTCCACATGTGAAACAATTAATACAATTCAGAGAAAAAAGGAAAGTCAGTAAGAGACAATATTTTTCTAGACACAACTCATAGACAAGTAAAGTCAAGCAACTGAGCATTTATCGTATCAGATGTCCCTTTCCTCTCAGTGTTGGTTTGTCTATAATCATTCATGGAAGGAAATCCAGAAAATAATCCTCTTTAATTTCAACAGGATTAAACCATGTTTTAATAGATACTCCAAATATTCAAATGGAGAAGCTGAAGACAATTTATACAAGGTAACATAAATTTAATTATACAAAGCGTGAAGGCAAACAGATTTGTCTATTCTAAACACTACTTCATCTGCCTGCTTATTATATTCAATTTTTAAAAGAATTAAAATGAAAATATCACCTTCAAGAAATGTTTCTAGTGTGTTAGTTTAAAAGAAAGCAATAAACTAAGTAGAACATTTTAAAATGTAGTGTAGTATTAGTAAATCATATACTCCAGTCTAACTTTGAAAGGTATGTGTTGTTTTTATAAATTAACTTGAACTGGTTTAACCTTAGGATCAGGTTCAAGTGGTGGACATCAGCAATCAGATTACAACTTGATGCAAATTGTGCCTCATTAAAAAAGTCACACACCCCACCACTTCATTTGCACAATAACTGCGTACCTGGCCAAGGTCAGAGGATTTTCCTGTGTCTCTTTCACTGAATGAGCTTAGCTTTTTAAAATGTAGCTAAACTGTGGGAAAGATTACCTAGTTTCTCTACATTTGAGAAAATAACAGAGGAGAGCAAACATCTAAAATAACACAGTGGGGTTAATGCTAATTCTGATTTTCATGCTTTAAAAAAAGTAATTACATAAAAAAACTCCCTCTTTTATTTTGAGAGATTGTAGTATACTACATCATTGTAGTCCAGAAAAATCTTCGTCTTATAAATTCTTAAAGAAAAACAAAATTATTTGTGACAAAATACCGAGAATTCCCAGGACTTGGTTATGATTTAATAAAAACATTGTGCTCAAAAACACAAAATATGTTTAATTTCATCCTACTAGAAATAGGCAAAAATGAAGACTTTACTCTCCTCCAGATGCATTAATATTTTGGACTATTGGTTGAAATTTATATTCCTATATTCTATGGCCTCAAGATATTTTCAGTCACTTTTTTCTGTAGTTAAATCCCATAGTTAAATACATCCTTTTTTCTTACTAAGTTCTATTAGAATTTTTTAGATGAGTATTTTTATAGTTTAACTCAATAGCTAGAATTATTACATTAAATAATTGATTGAGGTTTAGAACTTTAATATATATGTATATGATATACATTATATGTATATACTATAGACAGCATCATTGGGAGTTACAGGACTGCTTGTCTCCCTAACCTGAACCTGGGCCATGCCCCAGCCCCAGGGTTTACCACAAGGGTGGTCAAGATAAGAGAAACAAAGACTCAACTTGGCCTGGGAAAGTTGTGAAAATTCCAAATCAAGTTGCAGGCACAATAGACCTCCCTCCCGGAACGTATGACCCAGGGTAACCTTTCTTCTCCTGATGCTCACTGAAAGTTCAAGCATACAGACTGTCTTATATATACAATTACAACAGAGTGAATTATAGGAGAGGACATATGTCTTGGACACAAGGGATGTGACTCAGCACATGTCAATCATGCTGTCCATGCTGTCAATTATGTTCTGAAGGACCCTGAAGGGAGGTGTCTTGGAGCCTGCAGGACATTTAGACCACCACTTACTACATCCTCTGTACTAGTACCATCCTCCTTGCATGCAGCCCACTCACTCCAAGTGTGCCTTTGCTTTTACATTTGATATTATATAAATATGTGTTATACAAGATTTTTATAAATAAATAAAAAAGTTATTTTCATAAATAACTTTAATAAGTATTGTCTTAAAAGATAATTCTGTTTTAACAAGGTTATTTCAGATATCTATTAATGAACAGCCTTGAAAATAAGCCAGAATGTCTTTAATTCTTATTTGTTAAGTTGTATTCTTTGTATACAGAGCTTGGTTATGATTTGAATAAGTAGGTGGGTTTTCAAAAAATTTAGCTGCCTGTTTTGTTTTGTTTTGTCTTTCTATTTAAAATATTGGTTAGATTGGCTGTAGTTCCAAGAACAAATTTTATTCCCTGTGTAATTCTTCACTTTGTATTTTCTTCCCAGATTGCAATAAGTGCTGGCTGCTCTAATAAGGAATTCCTCATGCAAAGGTACAGTGTCTCTGTATAAGTACATGCCAAATGAAAAGTCTAATATATGTCTCATATTACATTGAAATTAGGCATTTTGCCATTTCTTGACCTAGTTACCTCAGATTATAATAGAGAAACTCAAGGGAAAAGGTGGAAACAACCCTGATCAGAGTCTAGCTTCCTCATCAGACTGATCTCTGAGTTTATCTTGAATTTCAGAGAAGGAAAAGGGAATTACCTAGCAAGGAATCACTGGGACTTCTCTTAAAACAGTACTTGTATCATTGTTATTAAATAATCAAGATTTTACTTTTTAGAGATAACACATTAACTAAATATATAATGGAAAACTAAAGTGGCTTTGACTGGAGCCTTGAGAAAGTGCAGCTGAAGTGCCCTTCTGTTAAGAGGGGTAGTGAGTGGGGAAGGATGAAGTGATGGCAGAATCAAGAATGACCCCTTAGTATCTGACAGAGTAAATGACTCTGTTTAACTAGGGAAGTTGGCTTTGGTATGGTGTAAGTTGAAATCTTTTTCCTCCTGTCAAATTTGAGGGCAAAACCTATACTGCATTCCTGCTCCACATAGCAAGAGTTTCACTGAGAACTCAGAGCCTGTCTACAGAAAAAAGTCCAAATAGACCTAAAAAGAGGTCCTGCTTTGGGGTAAATGGCAGCAATAGTAGGTATGTTAAAATATATTTTAGTAGAAGATACATATTTATGATTCACCATTAGGAAGCTTCTGCTCAAAATTGAAGCAGGGAAAACTAAAAGTACATAAAGAAAATTACAATAAAAAATTAAAAATGTGTTTTGAAAAATTACAGTTTCAAATCCTCTGCAATTGATAGGCTGAAAGAAGTATTTCAAAAGGTCTTGCTAAATCAAACCATTATTGGAAACCTAGGACCAAAAAGCATATATGCAGATAAAGAACTTCATTTCAAGAACATGTCCTGCAAAAAGAGAACAGAAGTGTTTTCATGTAAAATAGAGATAATAACAGTGTCTATCTCTTTGAATTATTTCAGAATATAATGATGATACTGAAAATTCACTACAGATGAGGTTGTTCCCATGGTCCTCCAAAAAGTAGAGTGTTCTCCACATATATAAGGGATTCATTCAAGTAAATTCCTAGGTAGGACAATGAAGAATGCATTAGACCATAACACAGATCTACACCCTGTAAAGGAGAGAGAAAGGGAAAGATGATTTGTTGGAATAGTCTTAGAGAAAAAGACAGTTCTATGGCATTTCCATGAGGTCAGTGGTGAGTTACCAAACCAAAGTCCCCTGAAACAAGAGTTTTGTGTCAAGAATAGTTCACATTAGTTTTCATCTGCACTCAGCCATTATTTCATTAGTCACCCATGGAAATTGTAATCTCGGTATTTTAGTGTTTAATGTGGACTCAGGTTAGAGACCAGAGAGGCAAACTTTCGTGGCTGTCACATAATTACTCTAAGAAATTAATAAGCATTAGCTGCCATGATCATTTTTGTTGTGGTTTGCTTTGTTTTTTTCAGTACCTGGAACTGAACTCAGGACTTTGCGCTTGCTTGCCAAGCAGGCACAGAGCCACTGAGCTAAATCTCCAGCCCCTGCCATGATCATTTCTAAAAACTACTTTATCCATTATACATTTTCATTGTATATACTCTAAAATGTAGTCTTCAACTTTACCTATGACAGTTGATAAATGAACATTTTGTGTCATTGATTTGTGGGACCTCAAAAAGCTGGTGGCTTAATTGCTAGAGAGAGCATCATCAGGCTTTGGTTTGCTTTGTTTTTTTGTGTGAATAAGAGAACAGGTACAAATTTGAATACTTTCAATGCCGAGGCTTTTGGTTTAAAGAAAATCCTTGAGCATGAAGTGATCACGTGGCACTCTTTTGTTAGAATGGCTCATTTTTTATCTGAAGTCCCCAAAAAAGGTTCTATTTTGAACAATTTTGAAAACCAATGCTTTATTTGGCCCCTATTATTTATTTATAGATTATTTAATGAAATCAATAAAATGTATTGAAGTTTTGAAACTGATAGTGCTTATGCTAGTGATAAGAATCAAGTCTCGTAAGTTTAATATAAGCAAGACAAAGATGCTGGAAATGTTGGATATTTAGCTTTACATTCATTAAAACAAAGCTCTATCTCTTTTTTTTATTATAAAGGAAAAATTAATGCCCCATAAGTAATCATCCATGCCTGATTATCCCAAACTTTATGGCAATAAAGAGTATATTCCATTTTTATAAAATCACTGAACTTACTATCACTTTAAATAAATTATGTATGGACTGTAATACAGTTCCTAAATAATGACTGCTCATGACACAATACTAAAACTTTATACACATATCTTAAAAATGTTACTCTTTTATTCACATTTAATTTCTGACCCACTGAAGAAGGCCCAAGCTTTCATATCTTCCATTTATAGCTTTTCTTTTATTCCTTACTAACTGAATAATTCCATTAATTTTTTTTTTTTTTTTTGGTACCAGGGGGATCGAACTCAGTACCTTGTGCTTGCAAGGCAGGCATGTTGTCAGTGAGCTAAATCCCCAGCCCAATTCCATTAACCTTTAACCCAAGAATTTCTATTTTTTTTCCTACTTTCCAAGCAGCCTTCAATTGATCAACAATAAACCCAAAGTACTTACTTGAAATTATGGTCCAAATAATTTTATATAGTATAAGTTTCATTTTATCAGCAAGGCCATCATGAACACATAGAGTAATTCTACATGCCTTTAGAATATCTTTCAAAATTCCCTTGAACTTCTGCTCAACCTCAGGCTGAAACTGAACTACTAATAATGCTCCTAAGACTTTAGCACTTTTCTATGTGAAGCTAACTCTCAAATGATTTTAACCACATACTTCCAGGAAGAATATATCATGTGGAAATGAAGTCAATGCTGAGAGAGAGATATATAAAATTATCTATTGCTTTATCTATGCTTGTTTTTCTGTTACAGTCAAGAGTATTCAAAAGAAATTAAATTATTATATTTGTTCATTCATTTTGATCCTAAAGTGACAGGAGTAACACAGCATCATTTTCATACTAAGCAGAGTGCTATAAATCAGTATGTACTAATACAAATCTAAATGCATGCAATGGAAGAGAAATTAATCATTGAGTTTTACTAAACAGGGAAGGAGGCCAAGAAAGCATAGCTATCTTATTTATATAAGAGAAGGACCTAGAGAAAGAAATCCCCATCATCTAACAATTTTAACGTATCAGTTCAGCCAAACTGATTGCAAAAGAACCCACAACATTTGTAATGTACCTAGTTATTTACAAAGTTTTAGTAAATTAGACATACTTTTTGTGGGAACTGGGGATTAAACAAAGAGTTTTCACACTGAGGTGTATTCCCCAGCCCTTTTTTATTATTGTTGTTTTTACATTTTTGAGACAGGGTCTCACTAAAGTTGCCCAGGGTGGGCTCAAACTTGCAATCCTTCTGCCTCAGCCTCTCCAGTAGTTTGGATTACAGGAAGTATCACTGCATGTCTGATAAATACTGAGTAAGTTTAATTTTATTCAGCAAAGAGCTGCATACATTTCACTGTGTTATTTAAATGTCATTGTATGTATTTTTTCACATTTATATCATATTTTATATTTCTACCCATATTTACATTTACCAAATATTCATACTTTTTCATATCTGGGAACTCAATTCTTTGAATGAATGATAAAGAATAACATGAGATGTAGCTAGAGGTATTACGCTTGCTTAGCATGTGTGAGCAAGCCCTGGGTTCAAAACACAGTACAGCAAACAAACGTACAAACAACTCCTACAAGAATAACATAAATCCAGTACAAAATTATATTCCATTTCTATAAAATGGCTTTCTTACAAATGAAGCCTTAATAGTGTGTTTTTCAGGGAATAAACAATAAAGAATCATCTTAAACCATTTCATATATTCAACTTATTATGAATGATGTGAAACCTGGGAAAGAAATTGTAGTTCTATACGAGTGGCCATGGATTTGACTTACCCTAAAACATTATAAACATTATACCTATTAATGAAATACAAAGGAATTCATGTTTTCAAGCTTACTGCTAAAAAATAACTGACCAACACACGGTTTTAAGTATCCAAACTATAGAGATGACAGGGCCTGCCTCATTGTCTGAAGTCACTCAAACTGTCTGTCCTATGTCTCCTGAGTATACAGCAACATCTGGGGTCTCTACCCATTAGCTGCCAGTAACACTTCCCTCCCAGCTGTTAACAACCAAAAATTCTCCAGACATTTCCCAATGTCTCCTGGGGGGCATAACTGCTCCAGGTTGAGAATCATAATATAAAATAATAAAAGCCTATAAAACTCTATAAATAGCAGTAATAATAACATGGTTAAATTTGATTATTCACTACATGTTAAGCAATGTGCTTAGTACTAACATACGCATAATTTCATTTAATTTTTTCAACAACTCTATGAAATATTCCAAACCACTACTCTACTTTACAGATGAGAAAATAGTTTTAGGGCTAAATTACCAGGCCACCCAAATTTCAGAACAAGAAATTGTCAATCAGATTTATTCCAGGTCTTTCTGATTTCAAAAGCAGAGCTCTCAGGCTCTTTGGCCCTCTATTGTACTGCTGTTACTTTATCATGAGACAATTAATTAAATTGCAGGAAAATAGAACTTTTTATAAATCAAATGAAGTATGGCAACTATTACCTGATGCAACTGTATGATCAGAAATAAAAATCACGTGGCCTTTGCAGTTTAGGACCATTTGCCTCCTATTCACTCTTCTGTAGCTACTCATTGAGTTTAACAATTCCTCATTACACCACCTTAGATAAGTAGTAAATTCTTCTTGAGACCAGAATCAAGTAACCAAAATCATAATTAAAAACTATAAGTACACTTATAATATAGACTGACTGGTAACATTAAATGCCATTTGGAAGCTATTCATAATTGTCCTGAATTTTATATCCTATACTCATTCCTGTTATTTCTCTTATTTCCCTGATTTTTACTGCTACACAATAATAAGCAATGTTGTATACCACAAGGAAGAGATTCTAGAGAATGCAGTTAGTTCTTGTGATCAACTTTTATCTGCTCATTTGTTCATCCATAGTTATTTTAAAAATCAAACCTATAAAGATACTATGAAGGGTACATTGTCTCAGCAAGATGGAAATCATTATTCCAGCTCAGAACTGTCACCTGTATATACAAATATCTTATTTCCTCTCATTATCCTCTCTGAATAAGAACAAGGGAGTGACTAAATGTGTATGTCACTTGTACTGAATATGATAAATTGATTTTAGAATAAAATTTGTTTACTTGAATCTAAGAAGGCTAAAGAAAAATTCATTAAAATAGGTGCAAATTTTATGTAATCGGAATATAAAATAGGTAGACACAAGAGAACTAATAGGTAATGAGGCTGGTATGATGTTGCTAAGGTGGCATATATTCTATTTGAATATATTCCAGAGTTAATAGTATTCCTTCATTCTGATTATGTCTTCAGAATATATTCATGTTGCTTTATGTCACTGTGCATTACTACATCTGACTGGTGTATCAGGGGCAGTATGATCCTGACACCGCATTGTAATGATAAATGCTACTGTGATGATCACTTTGGCTGCACCTAGCTCCACACCAACATAAAGAATGCTTCAATGAACATTTCCATTCCTTCTGACAAGATAACCTGAGAAAGTTCTCTGCTTTATATGTAGAAGTAGGGTAGCTATGTCCCAGTGTATTGGCTGTTTAGTGTAACCAAATGTTGTTTTTATTTTACTCAGAATGAAACATAATGACTCTTGATATTCAAATGAAGTATTACTTCAGAGTCCATTTTAAAAACTATTCAAAGCAATAAGTTGTATATTCAACAGTCCTTAGAAACATACTGATGTATTTCATAATTTTTTCTTATATTAACTAAGTAAAAACAAAATACAGCTCAAATATATAATTCTCTGATAGTGTGATGTAATTTGGGCAGAGCTTAGAGGAATTAATAAACTGGCTAGACTTTAGCTAATCTGCACAAATACCATTTCTCTGAGTTGATAAAATTTTTATACATAATAGATTGCATGAGCTTTAAGAGCTGTGTAAATACCCTGGAACATACTTATTCTATACTAACAGCTAAATTTGAAGCTATGAGCTAAAACAATTACATACAGGGAATTAAGAAATTCAGTGTAATAAAAGTTTTGATTATTGAATCTGGTTTTTTAAAAACAAAAATATATGTAACTTCAAAAATGTAAATCCTAAAGCAATTATTTTGTCGATGGTAATACAGGTCATTCAACATAGTAAATTTAGGTTAAAAATAATTCTGTTCTGAGAACAATATACTTGGAAAGGTAAAAGACAAAAAATATATTTTAACTTTCGAAAAGAAATATACAAGTAGTATAATGTAAATTTTTCACTACTTCCCCATTAAGAAATTCAAGTTTGCATTTGTTTTAAAAACGTCCATGTACTAAAGAGCTTATATGAGCTGATAATCAGTGAACTTTTTCTAATATTAATTGTCTAGACAATTTAACTTGCATTTCAGAAACACACTCTCAAAAGTAGAGATAGCCAGTTCTTTGTCACGGCAGATAAAATAAGCTCACAGCCAAGAATACCAGAGTACTATTTTTGCCAGGTGCATATCAACGTTTATGTTCTCACCCTTTACCAGCAGAACATTTAACAGATCTATACCTACATTTCTTAATTATCAGATATCTATTTTTATATTTCCTCCACGATCCCCATTCCCCCAAAATTCATGAACTGATACAGAATGTAAGGTAAAAATATGTTCTTTTAAAGCCCTATACATGAGATTACAAGTATGCATCTGTTTAATCTGGTTTAATGTGAGCAAAATTTAAAATTCAATTCACACTAAATTTTGCTATCTTGTTTCATACTATGTTTATGCATGTGTGTGAAAATTTACATAAAATCTTCAAAAAATGGTACAGGAAACCAGTAAACCATTCAGTGAAAAAAACCAGACAAGTTATGTTTTATGGAAGTTTATTATTCTAAGGCACACTTCATGTTCCTCCTTTACAGCACTATCACACAGAATCTTAACTATTGGTTTCTGGAGCTATTACATAATACATCTTGAAATTTTACAGCACTGGAAAGAGCCAATCGTTTGTAATTCTGAAGGCTAAGATATTTAGGAAAGAATGGAAAGAATAGGGAAGAAGGAAAGTAATAATTTATAGACTCCACAATGATTCTTAGATTTATGAGTACCAAACCACAATTTTCTTTACATTAAAACAAACATTTTCCAGGTACATTTGCAACAAGAATTTATTTACTTGTACTTATTTCAGTGAATGAAAATAAAATGTTTCTCATATATGAATAAGCTTGACTTTGGAATTGATGGAACATAAACTCATCTGACTTGCTCTTACCTAAAAGAGTCAGAGTAGATAAGAATAAGTGCTAGCACTGGAAGTCATAGTGCTGGAAACAATGCTTTAACAAGTTTCCAAAAGCCTCATATGTAGGTGATACGGAAATGCCAATGGAAAAATGTAATTAGTAAGTGGCTTTTACTTCATTGAAAAGCCAATATTTAAATTACAACCTATTTAACAGAGTATAGTTATTTCAGAAGTATCCATATTTTTTCCCAACGCTTCCATCATTATTCTATCATGCCTTGTTTTTGGTAAAAAAAAAAAATTACAATATTGATGTGTTCAAATTATTTCTGGTTTTGTAATTTGGAAAAAAAAATACAGCACCAGAAATCACTAGTGCATTCAAGAGGAACTCTGAGGAGATAATAAATATTAGAGAGTTCAATGGAATGAAAATAATATCCGTAACTTTGCAAATTTCCTTCTATATCTCTTACTTTTTGAAAACTAGTATACAGGAGAAAAAACTTTCAGTGTATTTATTTTAAGTTTTAATAAATTTAGTATGCAAAACATAAATAAGGTTTAATGGTGTTTTATGGGTGAAAAAGGTTGAATATCACTGCCATTTATAGTGTAATATTTTAAAATTGAAGATCTGTTCATTTGTCTGTCTTTATTATGGAATCCAATATCCATTCAAATTTGCTATTTTCAAATATGTTGAGGAGATATTTTGTCAATTTCTTTATAAACCAATTAACCAGCCCTTTGTATCAAGACACATTTTAGAACTCAAAAAGAAAATGAATTATTTTATGATCAAGGAATTTTCATCCTAAAAGTTCCAGAAAATGAAAATAGTGAAGTCTTATCACTGATATTGAACTATTCCCTGTAGTAAAAGATCTTGACATTTCATCCCTAAATGTGTATGTTTCTGACAATGAGATACGTGCTCCTAAAGCTCGCTTATTTTGGCAAAATACTTGCATAGAGAGCCAGACACCTTCACAATTACTGCAGCAAACTGTGACTATCTCAAATCTTACAACTTTCTGTTAGATACAAAGGCTCCTCAAAGTCATAAAAAGATGAGAATGAAATTAACCATACATTTACTTACTGAAGATTGGGAAGCAAAGGGGTCTGTGTTATTATTTGCAGGTGGTAAATCAGGGGAAAGATCAAATCTGGGTAACTAAAAAAGTAAACTATTGTTTTCAAACTCAAGTTTTTAATACATCCTCCCATTCTGACAAACAAAGAGCATCTGTTCCAAAATGAGCATAAATACTTCCTTAAAATAAAATGTATAAATAGAAGGAAATAAGCCTAAAACTCAGTGGACAGACTCGGTTGGAAATAGTTTCAAAGCCTAAGGCCATAGACCATATAAGCCCTTGTTTTTCTGAAGTGCAAGCTGCCTGCTAATTTGATTACACATACTAAGTTCTCTCCTTAAGAAAACCCTACTTTCAAAAATGATTCAAAACCTACTCTAATAATATTGATTATTTGCAATGAAACTTTCATAATAGGAATACAAATACTTTGGAAGAGAAATAAAGACTCTAGTACGACCATTTAACAACTTTTTAACCAAAGCTCTGCCAAGTGCACAATAAAACAATCACAGTCTATGAAGAAGGCCCATCTTGTGATGTGACCCTCTTTGTGGATCTGTATTTTCATAAAAAGGGATGATTATAAAGATTTTATTTAAAATGAATATAATAACTTGTGTCTCAAAGTAGTGACACCAATATAGATATAACAAGGTATCCTCAGAGGATGGTTACATTATTGTAACATTTTATAATAGAAAATTTGTTTTAGCTATTCCCTATAAGTTTTAGACCTGTGCTGTTTAATAATCCTAAACATGCTATTTAAATCCACATTGAAATTAATTGAAGTGATGTAAAATTAAGAATTAAGTTTCTAAACAACACACATACACAAAATTATACATTTCAAGAATTTCACAGCCTCAGGAGATATTTTGTGGCAAGGGACTCCCATTTTGAGGAGTGCTTAATAAACATTTCTGCAGGGCAGAAATTTTCATTGGAGAACAACTGTATAGCATTTGAAATAGAAGTATATTTGGCTACAGTAATAGAAAATAACAGAGAACCTGGCAGAAATTCAAAGAGGAATGAATGTTTCTGTCATAAGTGCAGAGGTTAGTACTTGCTGATACTGGATCCAGTGTTAAATGACAACACCAACAGTCCAGATTCCTTCTGCATTTCTCCTCTACCACCATTAGTGTTGTGGCTTTTGGCCTATTCTTTTCAACACCTGGATAAGATTGCTACCATAATCCAGACATTCTTCCACGTTTGAAACAAGAAGAAAAGTAGAAAGAAAGAAGAGGCAATTGCTATTCCTTGGTAAAGCAAATGATTTCCTAGAAGTCCCCCATAAGCTTCCACTTATGACTATTGGTAAGAATATGACTTTAGGGATCCCGTGAAAAGGCCAGGAATCTTGGCAAGGAGATGGAAAACAATCTTAGTAAAATCAAGGTTCTGTTAGAAAGAATGAATAAAAAAATAGATTTTCAAAAAGTGACCTGATATCACATGTCTTCCCAAAATCTGTTCGGGGTGGGGGTGGGAGGGGATTAAGCACAACATGGTAGTACACACCCGTAATCCTCCTCGATACTCTGGAGGTTAGAGACAGGGGGATTGCAATTTCAAGTCTAGGTTGGGAAATTTATTGAGACTCTGCATTACAATTAAAAAATAGTAAGAGCTGAGGATATAGCTCAGAGCTGCTACCTGGGCTCAATCACTTAGCACCACAATCCTTCAATCAATTGATTAGTCTACCAATCAATCCCCAAAATTAAACAATATATGAAAAAACAAAGAAAGGTAAATATGTTTCCTCCTCCCTGAACACACAACAAAAGTTGTAAAGAAGAACTTACTGTTTTTCAGTCAATGCTGAAAAATTAACCTCTTTTCTTCCTGCAATATTAAGAAATGGAGTGCTTTAATACAAAGGATTTTCAATTAATTAGTGTACGGGATTCCAATAAAAGTGCAGAAATTTAATCAAATCAGATTAATACTTCTAATAGGCTCTCATTTTTTGTAGTTAATTTTTTGTTTTATATTCATGTCTGGCATTATTTAATATAGAAATGAATTTTCTTTGCTGCCAAAAAGTGCATTTAACCATTAATGTGAGAGCTTTTGACAAAATTATTCTTATCCAAATAAACCAACAGATATCCCAATATCTACTAAGTAATTAATGCTATACAAGGTAAATTCTAAGAATACAGGCAAGTGCTTTGACTATTTTAGTTTTTAGTTTCTATCTTTTTTGTGAACCAAATCATTATTCTAAACAATGAAATGAACAAATATTCTTCATTAATAAAATATCTAATACAAATATCTTGTACCCTCATAGTATTACAGTAAAATACTATCATAGGTAAATACTATGTTTTATTTTATTTTTGTCAGTCATACAGAAAATTTACACTTCTAATTAAATGTTGTTCTGTGTCAAATGTAACACATAGGAGAGTTTGTGGGCATAATCATTCATCTCAGGCTTAAAACTCTTTGATAATTAATACATAGCCATAAACATAACAATCTGGTGTCCACTGAGAAATAATGAAATACTGATACAAAGTATTAGGCATCACTTTTTAAATAGGTACTATCAATACCTGGCATTCTGCTGCTATTGGTTTTCTCTGTACTCTCAAAACAATTCTGTACTAAATAACTGTTTCTGAAACTGTTCCTGATCTACAGTGCCCATAAAGAACAAAGGAGGATAGGAATCCACACTCTAATATATTTATTAGGGTCATGTATAAAAAGGGGGACAGAGGAGTCATGAAACATCAGGCTGTACTAGATTATAATAGACTGCTGGGACAGATTGGATAAATGTCACCCATTGTATTGAGACCATGTAACTAAATCCAGCAAATGGAAATTACTGTTGCAAATTACTCAGGCAATGCAATTAAGAACCAGTGCACCTCACTGCTGCTCACATTCTCTATTTTGACAGAAGAGATATACCATGAAGGAGGCCCTTCATTTTTATCTTTTATTTATTTTCAAAATTACCACTATTTTTTTTCTCTTATTCTTAACTTTTTTCTTCTTTGCTACTCTTTGAAAATTTTTACTTTTCTCTTTTTTCTTTCTTTTCTCTTCTTTCTCTCTTTCTCTCTGCCTCGCTCCTTGCTGTCCCACATTGTTCTTCATCTCCCTTTGTGTTCCTGTTCTGCTCCTAATTTGGATTTCTTCTTTATCTTTCTTTTCTTCTCTTTCCTCCTCTTGCCTGTGCCCTCTGGCCTCACTGCTAATGTTCCCCTATCCTTCTACTCACCTATTCCTCCCTCCCCAACTCCTTCTAACTCCCCATCCTGAAGGGTAAAGTTGCTATATTGAAGAGTTTATTCACTATACACATATGTTGGGTTGGTCCTTGATTTTGATTTAATTGACACAGTTAAAGGTGATAGATTAATAACTACCACAAATTATCTTTTCCTAAGAGGTACTTGATGTTATTGTGTTGCTGATTGTATCACTTGGGCTAAGGTGTTGTGATTGATCTAGTCAGTTGTCCTTCTTGGTATAATGAAAATGAGATGGCCTCATAGCCATTAGAGACTCAAAACCTAAAGACCAGCTATATCTGGGAGACACTTCTGAGAAGCAATCATTCCATAAGTGTTCTGAATACATCAACAAAGACACTTACAATAAGCAACTCCAAAGTATCAACCCAGGAAACAAACCAAGGACAGTACCAAAAACAAAAATGAGAAGACATTTAAGTAAGAAACAAACTGAGACTTCCACCCCACCCCACAAAAGGCAAATTCTGGGGGAAACGAGGTAGAAAAGTCTGATAATCAACCACCTGGACACCTTGAACTGGTAGCACAGGAAGTAACAAAACAGATGAACGAGGCTCTAGAAAAATTCAAAACAGAAATAATTTCCCAGATAAACACAGAGATGGTGAGCAGAGTGAAAGACATGATTAGAGGCTCCAGAACAGAAACAGATTTTAAAAAATAGATGAGCTCAGAAACATGCTGGAAGCCATGAAGGCCCAGCATAAGAAAGAAATGGAAACCATGATCACCCAACATAAGAAAGAAATGGAATCCATGAAACAGATTCAAACAGATATCCAGGAGAGTAAAAACTCCATTGAAAGCATGGAGAGCAGATTAAGGGAATCTGAAGATAGAATATCAGATATAGAAGACAGGATTGCAGTTAAGGACCATGAAAACAGAGATTTCCTCAAAATAGTAAGGGACCACGAGAAATCAATCCAGCAGCTGCTAGATAATGCAAAGAAGAATAACATGAGACTGATAGGAATCCACGAAAAAACAGGAGAAAGTACAACAGACATAAAAAAATCTATTCACGGAAGTAATAGTAGAAAACTTCCCAGACAGAGTTGGAGAATTGGACATACAGATAAGCAAGGCATAAAGAACTCCAACTAGCCATGATCAAAAAAAAATCTACACTTAGACATATAATAGTCAAGATCCCAGAAACTCAACAGAAGAACAAAATCCTATAGGCAGTTGGAGAAAAGAAACAAATCAACTTACAAAGGAAAGCCAATCAGAATCAAGGCAGACTTCTCAACATAAACCCTCAAATCAGGGAGAGCCTGGAGTGAAGTATTTCAAACCCTAAAAGAAAATAACTTCCAACCTAGACTGTTGTATCCTGCAAAATTGTCTTTCAAAATCGATGGGGAAATTAGATACTTCCATGACAAAGAACACCTGAGAAATTTCATGAACCCCCAAAGCAGCACTCCAAACAATTCTAAACAATATCCTAGAAAAAGACAATGAAGTTCACAACTCCATGAGGCCCAAAAGAGGGAAGCCACTAGGCAAGGTAAGAAACTGAAGGGAAAGGGGGAAAAATAAGAAATAAAAGAGCTAACAAGAGTAAAACATCATGACAAGGATGAGTCAGTGCCTACCAATTATAACCATCAATGTTAATGGCCTCACTTCACAAATCAAAAGAAATAGACTGGCAGAGTGGATTAAGAAGCAAAATCCAACAATATGCTGTATACAAGAAGTACACCTAACTCAAAAAGAAATTCATAGATTGAAAGTAAAAGGATGGAAAATAGTTCTCCACGTGACAGGAACCCAGAAAAAAGCAGTAGTAGCAATCTTATTTGCATATAAAGTAGATTTCAAACCAAAACTAATTAAGAGAGATGAAGATGGTCACTACATCCTTGTAAAGGGAACAATCCAAGAGGAAGAGATGACAATCCTAAATATATATGCACCAAATATGAATACCCACAACTATACAAAACAAATATTAATGGACATGAAAAATCAAATAAGCACTAATACAATTGTGGTGGGGGATGTCCATACCCCACTATCACAAATAGACAGATCATCTAGACAAAAAATTAACAATGAAATTCTAGAACTGAACCAAGCTATTGAACAAATGGACTTAATAGATGTTTACAGAGTGATCCAGCCCACAAAATCACAATACACATTCTTTTCAGCTGCACACGGGTAATTCTCCAAAATAGACCACATGCTAGTGCATAGGACATGTCTATGTAAATGTAAAAGAACTGAAGTTACCCCCTGTATATTATCAGACCATAATGAAATAAAATTGGAGATCAATAACATAAGAAACCGCACAACTCCCACAAACACATGGAAATTGAATAACACCCTCTTGAACAACCAATGAGTCACAGAGGAAATTAAAGAAGAAATTAGACAGTTTCTACAAGTAAATGATAATGCCAGTACAACATACAGGAATCTATGGGACACAATGAATGCAGTTCTACGAGGGAAATTCATAGCAGTGAGTGTCCATATTAGGAAAACAGAGAGAACTCAAATAACCTAATACAGAACCTCAAGCTCCTGGAAAAAGAAGACCATAACAAACCTAAAGCTCATACAAGAGAGGAAATTATAAAGATCAGATCAGAAATCAATGCAATGGAGACAAAGAGAACGATACAAAAAATTAGTGAATCAAAGAGTTGGTTTTCTGAAAGAATAAATAAAATTGATAAACCTTTAGCCAATCTTATTAAAAAAAGGAAAGAAAAGGCTCAAATCCATGCAATTAAGAACAAAAAAGGTGAAGTCACAACAGACCCAGCAGAAATCCAAAGCATCATCAATACCTACTTCAAGAACCTGTACTTTAATAAAATGGAAAACACAGAAGAAATGGACAGATTCCTAGATACATACAGATTTTCAAAATTAAATGAAGAAGACATAGAAATTCTAAACACCCCAATAACAATGAGTGAAATAGAAAATGTAATAAAAAATTCATCAACAAAGAAAATCCCAGGTCCTTATGGCTTCACTGCTGAATTCTACTAGACATTTAAAGAAGAACTATCGCCATTACTCTTTAAACTCATCAAGGAAATTCAAAGGGAAGCAAGGCTGCCAAATTCATTCCTGGAAGCAAGTGTTACTTTGATTCCAAAACCAGGGAAAGACCCAACCCAAAAAGAGTACTACAGACCAATCTCCCTAATGAACATAGATGGAAAAATCCTCAACAAAATACTGGCAAACAGAATATAGAGTGTCATCAAGAAGATCATACACCCTGACCAAGTCGAATTTATCCCAGCAAGGATGGTTCAACATTCATATATCAATAAATGTAATACACTGTATTAACAGACTCAAGGACAAAATCCATATGATCATCTCAGCAGATGCAGAAAAGGCATTTGACAAAATTCAACACCCATTCATGATAAAAATGCTACAGAAAATTGGAATAGAAGGTCTTTATCTCAACCTGATTAAGGCTATCTATGAAAAACCAACAGCCAACATCACACTAAATGGTCAAAAACTGAAAACTTTCATGCTAAAATCAGGAACAAGACAAGGATACCCACTATCATGACTCCTGTTCAATATAGTTCTGGAAACATTAGCCACAGCAATTAGAAAAGAGAAAGAAATAAAAGGAAGAAAGACAGGAAAGGAAGAAGTTAAACTGTCATTATTTGTTGACAATATGATACTTTACATAGAAGGCCCAAAAAACGCAGCCAAAAGATTTCTAGACTTAATTGACAGATTAAGTAGAGTAGCTGGATATGAGGTCAACACTCAAAAAACAATAGCCTTCTTATACACAAATAGCAGACTCACTGAGAGAAGAATTCAGGAAACAATTCCTTTTATAATAACATCAAAAAAAATGAAATATCTAGGAATCAACCTAACAAAGAAGCAAAAGACCTCTACACTGAAAACTACAGCACTCTGAAAAAGGAGATCAAGGAGGATATAAGAAAATGGAAAGACATCCCTTGTTCTTGGGTAGGAAGAAACAATATAGTGAAAATAGCCATACTTCCAAAACCACTATAAAGATTTAATGCAATGCCAATTGAAATTCCAACAATATAACTTACAGAACTAGAGAAAACAATCCAAAAGTTCATTTGGAACCAGAAGAGACCTAGAACAGCATAAGCAATTCTAGGCAACAGAGACATGGCTGGGGGTATCACTATACCCAACTTGAAACTATACTACAAAGCTACTGTGATAAAAACCACATGGTACTGGCAAAGAAACCGACCTGAGGATCAGTGGAATAGATTAGAAGCTGCAGCTACAACTTCAGACATACTAGGCCACCTCATCTTTGACAAAGGAGCCAACCACCCTCACTGGAGGAAAGATAGCCTATTTAATAAATGGTGTTGGAAAAACTGGATTTCAACTTGCCAAAGATTAAAACTAGACCCATACCTATCACTGTGCACTAAACTAGGATCGAAGTGGATTAAAGATCTAAATATTAAAACAGAAACACTAAACTTGCTGAAAGATAAGTTAGGTAGAATTCTTGAAGACAATAGCATAGGAAAAGACTTTATGAACAAAACCTCAGTAGCACAGGAACTAGCACAAAGAATCAACAAGTGGGATCGCATCTTATTAAAAAGCTTCTGCACTGCAAAAGAAACCACCAAGAGAGCTAAGAGACAACCTACAATGTGGGAAAAAAATTTTTAGCAGCTGTACCTCAGACAAAGGATTACTATCTAGAATACATAAAGAACTGAAAAAAATCACACACCCCCAAAATTCAAAGACTCAATTCAAAAATGGGCATCTGAAATGAACAGACATTTCTCAGACAAAGAAGTAAAAGCAGCAAATAAACATATGAAAAAATGTTCAGCATCACTGGTCATTTGAGACATGCAGATTAAAACAACACTGAGATTCCACCTCACCCCACAAAGAATGGTTGCTATCAAGAAATCAACCAATAACAAATGCTGGTGGGGGTGTGGGGAGAAAAGAACCCTTCTCCATCATTGGTGGGAGTGCAGATTGGTGCAACCACTGTGGAAATCAGTATGGAGATATCTCAAGGAACTAGGACTAGAGGTCCCATTTGACCCAGCTATTTCCCTGCTGGGTATCTTCCCCAAAGAATTAAAAGAATCATACCACAATGATATATGTGCACCCATGTTTATAGTGGCACAGTTTGTAATAGCTAAAGCTTGGAAACAGCCCAAGTGCCCATCAACTGGAAACTGGATAAAGAAGATGTGGGTTTTTTTATTAATTGGTGTACTACTCACCCATAAAGAATGAGAAACTGGAGACATTTATAGCTAAATGGATGCACATTGAGGACATACTCTTAAGTGCAATAAATAGGACACACGTGTAAATACCGAATAGTTTCTCTAGTGTAAGAAACTGAAAGTGTAAATAAGGATTAAAATGATTAAAATGAATAACTGATAATTTGAAATAGGAAAAGGTCCAAAGGTGTAGGGGTAATGGGAGGGGAATGGGAAAGGAAAGAAGGGAAAGGAAAAATTATGAGAAAAGAAAAAATAATGGAAACAAAATCTATGTAATCAGGGAAGGGTAGAGGGGGTGAAGGGCACACAGGTAATGGGGAAAAAAATAAGAACCAAGATACATCATGTACAGGTTCAAGCACCCAATGATAAATGTAAACATATTGTATACTTAAAATGTACCAATAAAAGAATTTAAGGGAAAAAGTTTGGAAAATAAAGTGAGATTCATTAAAAGAACCAGTGCGCCTCCTTCATTGTTTTCTTCTCCTTGTTGGGTGACACAGGTGATCACAATTGCTGGAAACTGTAAGCAACAAGAGGAGGAAAGGTACCTGACATGTAGTGAAACTTTCTATGAGAGAGAAATTAATCTGTGCTATGGGAAGCATGTTTTGCATTTCAGATATATCACTGCAGGATTACTCCATTACCTAGCTTATCTTTACCAATGAAGCCTCTTTTTTTATTCTACTGAGAAATTTATAATTAGTTTTTTCCCACATACAGTTGATTAATCAAAATAATATAATTACTATATAAATGAATTTTAAAGTAAATGTCCCTAAGCAGCTGCATACAGGTAAATGTCTGTAGCTAGGAGGTAGCAGCAAGTTTGAATATAGGTCATGTGATACTTTTGAATAGTCAAAGAGCTGAGAGACCCCTGAGGTGTTCTGCAAATATTAATAAGTCATAAGTAAAGGAGACCAAGCCCTGACCATGAGGAGGCCACAGGTGAGAGGAATAGGAAATGGAAGCTATCAGATTAGATCAGATGGTCTACCAGTGCATATTATATTATCTCAGAGATATATTTTTATGCAATACGAAAGTCCAATATACAGTCCCTGTTGACAAAGACACATAGATATGCACACACAAACATATATTTGAAAACAATTTGCATACTGAGAAATGTCATTTTTGCACTAGCAATTTTAGGAGAAATGCAAATGTATTTTATTTTCAGACATGTCTCCCAAATCTGTTTATAGACAGACAGCAAGACAGGCAAGAGTTCCTGAAAACGAGTATTTCCATTATATGGTATTTCTTGCAGCAAAAGACCCTTTTATGAGAACTTTACAGAAAGAGAAGCAAAGGAAAGTAATTGAAAAGAGAAAGTAGGTATGTATCACTGGATGTTTCCAAGTGACTTTTACCAACTTGATTTGGGCTTAGAAATGCTTGTGTATTTGCTGGGGGTTTGTTTGTTTGTTTTTGTTGTTTCTTTTTCCTTTATTTTATTTGATTTCAGAAGCCCTTATTACCCATACATGAAATACAAATACTTAGATGAGACTTATTATTGCTGTAATTTGAATAAGTAACCAATCCCTGTCCTCCCTGGACAGTGTAATATGGAATGTATTAAGTGATTTATTATGTGTAAATATTAAGTGACCTTAATATTTAATGTAAGTTGTATATATTAAAGTAATTATGTATTTAAAAAATACAAGCTATATTTTCAATTTCAATTATTAACAGTATTCATGCTTCATAGTACATAAACTCCATTGCATTTAGGGTTTGTTTTTTGGGGGTTTTTTTGGTACCAGGGATCGAACTCTGGATCTTGCGTTTGCAAGGGAGGTGGCAGAACCACTGAGCTAAATCCCCAGCTCTATTTTTTATAATTTTACCATGTGTTATAGATTTCCTATTTTATGGATAAGACTATCGCATTGTTGATCAAATTCTGAAGAACAATACCAGCTAATTATTACATGCCTCTTTGGATTTTAAATTAGAGGACTGCACGAAAGTAATCAGCACTAAATAAAAGTTAATTTGGGCTTTCTTAGAGTGAGTGGAAAAATGGTCAGTACTAAAAGATCAAGTCTGCTGGTGTTGGAAAGTAAAAAGGCCCCTATCTACAAAACTAATACAGTTTTTAAATAGTCATTGAATGTGAGTGGCACTTGGACCAGCTTTAACTTAACAGCTATAGAAAAATCCAAGGAAGATAAGAGATCACTATGCTAAGACTCTAATGTATAGAACAGCTGCCAGTTATTCTCATATGTGAGCTCATTTCCCCCCAGATTCTCAACAAACATATTTTAAAACATTATCTATCTTTGCAATACATCCAAAAATGAACAGGCAGTCATCAGGTCAGTATGGAGTTTATTACAGGTTTAAGTAAAATCTAGTTCTTAAAGGGTATACATTATATTAACGATGATGGGGTTAGATAAGAGTGCAGGAAATAAAAAAAATCACATTCATAAGCATGATGAAAACACTGTCTACTGACAGCATCATGTTTTCATCCTGCTTCCAACATTTTCTAGGGAAGTTAACCTTGTCAACTGTAAGGAAAATTTGAAACGTGTGGTTCAGTTTTACTGAAGCTCACAGAGAAGCAGTTACTAAAATCAAATTAATTCTTTTTAATGTGCTGTAATTATTTCTAATGAACCTCCAGAGTTAAAATAGATATTGTTTATCCTTGCAACTGTATTCAATTCTGAAAATAAAAGCAAATTGACCTTTTCTGTAAAAAGCTGGTTCTATTTAACAGGCCCAGCAACTTTTGGTGTTATTTACTGATTTAAGCTGCTAAATGGTAACTGTTTTAGCCAGTACTTCAAAGGAAGCAGTGAACTATTTTGCAATCCTGATCTCCACACAACTACACAAACTACATGTATGTTTTCACTAGAGAAGCAAGACCTCATTAATCAAGTTGAGTACATGCTGTGAGCCACAGGCAGGGCCAGGGGGTCTGTCCTAGAGTTCGCATTCTAAACTGTTTTTGCTCACTTTAGTTCATAGAGAATAAAGTGTAAATAATAAATCTGAAGAATGTAAGGATGGTACAATGTGTTTTTTGCAGCTACTTCTTCTCTGTAGCAAAATTATTCTGGAAGAATGTAGGTGCAGCCATTAAACATGGTAAGTCAACTTGAATGGACTAAGAAATACCCAAAGGATTGCTAAAGCACACTTCTTTCGTCTGGGTAGGTCTTGGAAGTGTGACTTGGGTACTCTATATTGTCCCTGGGTCTTTTCTCTCTGGCACTCTTCCCTGCTGTGATTCTCAGCCACTATGAACTAAGTAGCTTTGCTTTACCATACTCTTCCACCATGATTCTTCTACCTTAGAGCCAGCCAACCATGGACTGAATTCCCTGATGCCATGAGCCAAATTAAACCTGTTCTCCTTTAACTTGTGGGTACTGGGTATGTCTCAGCAACAAGAATGCTGACTAAAACAGTGAGTGACAAAAATAGATTTCAAAACAAGAAATAACCATGTCTTTCACAATTTATCACAAAATATCTAGGTCTTTTAAAGTGTTACTTTTTGTTATTTTTCATGGTTATCTATAACAAGTTAATACATTCTAACAACCTATTTTTGCAAAGCCTATCTATGTCCTCTATTTTTAAATCATTACCATTCCTCCTTCACAGATGGACAAATGAACACACATCAAAACATCCTTTGTTTGATAAATTGATCTTTTTAACTTTTAGCTTAATAGTATGACAGCTCATGCTGAAGCTACTCATTTTCACATCATGTATGTTTGATACTATTTCCAACATAGGAATTAAATGAAAATGCATTTCTTAGTTCTGTTATCATAAGAACTTGTTCATAGAAATTACCTATTGTAATAGATAGGTTGTTAAATCCTAGTTCTTATGACCCAGATATGAGTATATTTTGTTCTAATATTATAATTTTACAGGACTTTGGTACCTAAAATTTTAAATTTTAAACACCATCATTTTTAAGTAAAATATCTCACAAAAGTGAGACTTGGGCTCTATCAGTGTCTTTTTTCCTTCAAAAATTACTGAGGAAATTTGGCATTCCTAAAAATAATTTGTCTTCATTTTTGTTTTTCCTTCCTATTTCCTATTTCTAACACAGGTCTCTGCTAAATATTATTTCATTGATAACACTGAATTGTAAAACAAAAAGGACTTGCTTTCTTTGTGTTTACCTTCTTTGTTATGACATTAAAAGACTCTTTTGATGGTGGCCTCAGACTCTTAACATAAACAGGTAAGACCAATGTAATCCAACTAAGGAGTGCACTTATGTGGATCAATTTGTCTGTGAAACAGAAAAACTATGAGACTATAACTTTAAAAATAATTAGAGGCCACATGTTGTACAAAGTTAATAAAATATATTGTTATGGGTAAGTTGTGGGACACAGGTAGAAGACAATGTAGCAGAAATTTACAATAAAATTAAACATGTTTCATCAAGATTGGTATTTGATCATTCTTTTCTTTTCCCACATTCATCTAGGGTAAATTTATACTTCCCCACAGTGAAGCCCAGACTTTGAAAATGGTCCCATAAACACATTCAACAGTTTTCTTTTACCAGCTTCCTTTCAGTAGATTAACCCTGAATAGTGTATAAATGCAGTTTTCTGTCAAAGATACAGTGTGCTGTCCTGCAATATGGAAGAGGCTTGAAATTGTTCAGACCCACTGTTTCTTGGTTACTGTATTACACTGAAAGAATATAGTAGGTAAGCACAGTAGGGTGACAAAGTATCCTTTCTGAGCTGTGAGAGTTTAGATAATGAACAAACGATGATGGATTTCATGGTGACGGATTGATTTGATTTCCACTGGACTCATCCAGAATCTCCATTAGATTACTTTTGAACATAGTGTACTCACTGCTTTCCTATTTGTCAGAGTACATTTTCTAGGCCAAGTCATGCTTTGTAGAGCATTTCTAAATGGCTTCTTATAGATGGCTTCAGGTTTCTGAAACAGATTTGCTTGTTAGCAATAATATACAAACACAGACACTATTATTTATATTTACATTTGTAAAAGAGTAGATACTTGTCCTCCCATACAAGAATACATTTTTTGAAAACTTTTAAAAAAATTTTTCCAACAAGGGATATTTTAAATTTTAAGTGACCTGTGATGTTAACCTATCACATGATTATTTTTAGCACCTTCATATGCTTAAATATTTTATTATAAGATTATTTTCTTATCCACTCTACATTTGGTAATCAGCAAAAAGCATGTGCTATCAAATTACACAGTGAATATTTACTTTTATTTTTGTGTGTGTGTGGAAATATTCTGTTTATCTCATATGATATGTACAGGGGAAGAATACATATATAGCAAACAATCTAAATAATGTGCTATAAAAATATCACTGAAATATAAATGTTCATGGGAAAAAATTCTATTCGTTAATTACATTATCTTTTGTAGAATTTTAATGTATAATCTAGGTTTTTATTGTGAGTCTCTTGGTCAGTGAGAATGCAAATTTTTATCTCTGGAATTCATTTTACATACAGGTACCCTGTCAAAATGATGAATCACTAACTTAAGCAATATGAAAAATGATGGAATAGCATAATAATTAACTGTATTAAATAAAAAGACTAAATATCGCTGTTATCAAGAACTCATCAGGAGTGAACTAAGGAATTGAGGTCAAGACATATTCATAGTTTTAAAATTTCACATCACGTCACCAGCATTAAACACTGGATTAAAAAATCCAACTTCAATTACAAACCCTTGGATCAAAAGATACTATATATGAAAAGAAGAGGGAAAACTTCCATTAAATATTTATTAAGTTAAAATATATATTATCCTAACTTATGGCATAAGCAATTGGTATAAATTATTCCATTTTGGCTACCTCTTTGTACACAATTCATTTAAAGCTCCTTATAAGAATTCTTCCCCTGGAGACCCACATAGGACTGGTGAGAATAAATCAATTCAGTATCATATATCAGCACACAATTTCACGGTATAGTTCTAAAAAAACCAAAATCCTTCAATAATAAGCTCATTTTTAAGAGTCAACCCAAAATATAATACTTTATCTCATTAAATGCTATTTTGTATATTTAGACTAATTTTAAATTGATACATGATAACAAATCAGAAATATTTGTTTTTAAAAACATGAATATGTATGCATACATCTAATTACCTGTCTCTCCATTAATCCACCTATCCATCCACCCATGTATCCATGTACACATCCCTCCATCTTTCATGAAAAATTAAATGACCTGTATTAAGAAAGTGGTTTTCTTTTGGCCTGCAGGTTTATTTCTACCAGAAACAATGGCTGGTTTAGAAGAAACTTAACCATTAAAATCTATATTGAATTGCTGAACATGAATTTCTAGGGTTTTGTTTGTGATTAATGCATTTCTTTTTTTCCTAGTTTCCAACCTCACAAAGAAGAGCACAAGGCTGGCAAACACTGGTTTAATTATCCCCATCAGTCTCAGAGACAAGGTGCTTAAGAGTTTTAGCTGCTGTAAACACTCCCTTGATAGCAGATAAGAAATCTGCTGAAAGGCGGTTTTGTCTGGGGAAACCTCAGGGGCACACCAGTTAATCATTAGTGCAATATTGTATATGCATTAGTACATCAAAGGAAACAGAACCCAATATTCTATTGTAAAGATTTTCTGTGTTTTCTCAAAGGTAAGAGAAACTAATGCTCAATCAGAAAATAAAGAATTTAAAAATTACATTTGCTGCAGAAACAAAGCATGTTTTACTTTTCCTTCATGTTGTTTTCTTCAAGACAGAATAAGCCATTATTGCTTTTTCCAAGAAGAAAATGTATCCAGACAAATATAAAAAGTTTCCACCAAAGTAAAAATTTTAACTTTTGTCTAAAGAAGAATTTGCACCTTTTTATCTAAAAGCATTGATCAGAATCAAAGAATATCACATAACCTTATTTTATCACAACACAAGAAGTAAAACAATGTTATTCTTCTATGACAGTACTTTATTTGTCTCAGGATCAATCTGTGGAAAACTGATACTTTGTTGTTCCTAAAAAGAAACCTTCCTATTACTTCAAAATGAAGGCATCTACAATAACCTCCTACTATTTAAATCTCAGATTTCTCATAGTCTTTTATCAGAGAATCATAGAGGCTTCCAGGTCCTTCCAAATACCTTCTAAGAGTTAACTTTACTCTCTTTACTCTCTTTGTCACCCCTTCTCTCACTGTGTGCAAGCAAAAAACAAACAACAAAGCAAAATAAAAATATTCCTTTCGGTATCAAACACCTTCTGCCCTTTCCCACATTCAGCAGTCCTCATCTGATGCCCACACTCTAGCCTTCATAGCTACAGGTTTAACTTTCTTGGAAGGAAGTCTCATCTCCTTTCCTCTTTGCTGTTTTTTTTTTCTCTCACGGAATTGGAAGTAATCTCGTCTTTTCCTTAGGACCTTCTTTAGAAATTTTTACCATAATAATGCCTGGTCTAATATCTGGCATATAATAAACTCAGTCAATGTTGCTAAATAACTAAACTTATTAGAAACTTTTTTCTTAGTCACCAGTGTGTGTGTGTGCATGCATGTTTAGCAGGATTTGATGAAAAATAATGAAACCTTTTAGCATCAGAAAGTGTGGCCTCTTTTATTTCCACGTTGCTTGAGGGAAATTAACTAACATTTATGGAGTAACTGCTGTGCAGCAAGTACTATACTGAGTGATTTACATCTTAATAAATCTACATAAGCTTATTAACTTATATGGCTATGATTTCTTTGTACATCTAACATTGTCTAAATTGATCTACTTTTCATTTTAGATAAAAGATGAAGTGACCTAGATGGAGACCTGCTGAGTTGATGATTTGTGAATTAATCAGGCTTAAACAGAGATATTTCATTTAGGTATTGATAAGCCCAAATTTTGATATTGTTGCATGTGATACAGCCCCATTTTGTTAGTGGATATTTTTCAGCAGAAATTTTTAGTTTACCTTTGAAATTATGGCCAGCTCAACACAGATTCTAAATAAATTAGTTCTACTTTTAAACACATAAAATTTAATTAAGAGGTTACATTATCTTGTTTTTAATTTTATGATGGACAAATGTGCAGTTTGTATTATCCCCATTCCATCTTTAAAGTCTATAAAGGATCTGAACACATACTTTACTGTAGAGTGTTTCAGGACAAACCAACATTTGTGCAATAAAATTTCAGCGTGGTTCATATGATCTAGATGTTGAAATTCTTAATCATTCTGACCTGAAGTTTTCAGAACGACTTTATATTATTTGAATCAAACCATTATGTGCCTCTTGGTTTTCCTTTCCTAGATACCCCCAGTCAAATAGAGAAGATAAATGTTTCAGACTGATGAATAGTGACATTTCTCTTGAAGGCTGACACCAACCTGTCTTTTTTTTCTGGAGCCGATATATTGAAAGAAAAGGTATCTTGAGTATGGACCCTAAGTAAACAACATCATAACTGTGTGACTGACTTTCAAAGGCATATTACCCTGTAACCTGTTTCTACAAATTAACTTTTGTGTTGGCACTCAAAACAAAATTCACAGTTCATGAGAATGCATGGTTAGAAGAAAGCTTTTCCTTAGTAATGTAAAATAATGTTTCAGGCAAGGACTTGTACCTGGACAACTACTATTTCCAAATCCATCTCTGACAAATGCTAGCTGTGTGACCTTAAGCATATTATGTAACCTCTGTGAACCTAAACCAATTCACCCATAATAAGGGAATAATATCTAGAGTAATGTCTGATGAATGTTTGTCATGACATTATTTGATTACTATAAGAGCAACAAAAGTGTAAACGTTACATTGTACAAAAAAGAACAGGATAACCAGCTTTTCTACTAATATCACATTTTAATAACATGTGATAAAGTATGTGAAATAAATTATAGCCTGCAGGGGACCGCAATATTGATTATGCCCAAAGCAAGCTGTAAGCAATGCAGGCTGTGAAGTTAACCCCACAATTGGCTTGTTTTGAGTCTGGCCGAGGTCATAGTAGCTCGCACCCAAACTCCATTCCCACAATTAAAACTTTCTTAACTGGAAGGACAATGTTCTAATTATAACCATATATTTTATCTATTCTGTTCCTAATTTGAGCATGCTTTGTCTTGTCTTTTATGAGACTTGCTTACATTAATTTCTATAGAAACCACACAACTGCACATGCTTATAGATAGTACTGCCCTTGCACATAGCTCACCTTTTCCCCAATTGATTACCAATAAAAATCTGTGGTTTGGACTGACCAGCACCTTTGTCAGTTGCACTGGCATTGGTTATCCTGGCAACCCACTTTCTGACTCTATTAGTTCTGTCTTTTAGTTCTTTTTCTCAGGCCTCTGTCATACACTGGGCAGGAGACTGGAGCCTACTGCAGAGGTTTCCAGTAACATTTCAGGGGTCCTCAGTAATAGCCATTTAAAGCTTATAATTTATATGTATATAACATTTAAAAATAGTTTCACATAGGTAGTTTATGGTAAGTTATAAAAATATTTGAGACAAATCATTTAATTAACTCTTTCAAAGGTTGTAATAAATATCTTGTTTCAAGCTATAAGGACTTTCTAGCGTTATTATAATGTCCTGAATTCAACAGCCATCATTTTGATTTTCTCCACTAGCAGATCTGACAAAATCATCTTTCAAATATGTTACTGGGTACTCCCCTCAAAATGCTGAATGAAAGGATTACAGTCTTGAAGTAAAATTAAGTAAAGAAATAGCCAAATCAGCTGCTAATTTTAGAGACAAGACCAAGAGGGCTTACAACACCCATTTTTATATATCACTATGTTTTAATTTTTAGATATATATCCATTCATATTTTCTTAGAAACTGCAAGTCCATTTTAATGTCCTAACAATTTACTCTAGCTCCTTATAAATTAATATACTCTCAAATTAGTAAAAAATTTTAAAGTAAGACTCAAACTATTCTGTGTTATTCTTGTGACAGAGGTACGTCACAAGCTCACAGGGGATAATAAGTTATGATGTCTGAGGAATGCTATTTCTCAATTCTTAAATTATGAAGTAACTCATAAATGTACATATTTCCTGAACAATAAGCTTCATTTTAACACAACAGACACAGCCATTGCCAAAATAATCTCTTGAAATAATAAAATAATTCTCTAGAAATATTGAAATTTGGCAATTTTGGCTCAAGTAACAAAAATCTAAAACACACTTTTATACCTCACTGGTTCACTCATAAAGTTATATTTTTAAGACAACTGTAATTGAAAGGTTAAATTATAGAATGATTGATATTTTAAACATCTGGTAATGAAATATTATTTACAATCCATTATGTCAATTTCTTTAAATTTGGGCCAAAATGATAAAAAAAAATCCTGCCTATAAAAACATGAAATTAACATATTAAAAATCTATTTACTTATTGCCTATTTTATATATTAAATTTAGCATTTTGGTATATATTCTATTATAACTGGAATATGAGATTTAAGCTTCAGATTCATAATTATGTGATAATACATAGTTTTAATTTAAACAGTGTTATATAGTACAGTATGTTTATAATTTATGATTAAATGACACAAGCAGCTTTTATTTTTGCAAAATATATAACATTAAAAGAATTTCTTTTCCCTCTATCTTTTTTTACTGGGATCGAACTCAGGACCTCGTACTTGTGAGGCAGGCAGCTAAACCACTGAGCTAAATCCCCAGCCCTTCACTGTATCTTTTAAAAATATCATTAAAGAAGCTATCATTTTGTGTAATTAAAAGACTATGAAAATAAGTTAATTTTTTACTTTTATTCTCATTATCATTGATAACAGAAATGCATACATATACTGTATATAGGTACATATATTAATTCACTGAATAGTGAATTATATGTCATTTAATTGTTACTGTGTCAACATGTAATATTCACATTTACTCTAAAAATTTTTCAAATCTTAGGTACTTAGCAATAAACTAAAGCCAGTAACTGGTATGGTGGCATATGCCTATAATCCCAGCACCCTGGGAGGCTGAGGCAGTAGGATCACAAGGTCCAGCCGAGTGTGGTCAATTTAGTGATTTAGTAAGGTTCCCATCTCAAAATGAACAACCCAAAAGGTGCCGAGGATGTAGCTCAATGAAAAGTCCCTGTCTTTAATCCTGTGTACTGCAATGAATAAATGAAGACAATTCATATTAGCAGTAAATACCACTAAGGAACCTATGTTTGTTGCTTTCATTAAAAAATAAACTGGCCAGGCCAGGGATTTAGCTCAGTGGTTCTGCCACCTGCCTCGCAAGTGGAAGGACCCGAGTTCGATCCCCAATACCAAAAAAATAAAAAATAAACTGGCCAGACATAATGGCGCAAAACTGTAATCCTAAGCACCCCAGAGTCTGAGGCAAGAGGATTGTGAGTTCAAGGCTAGCCCGAGGAGATCCTGTGTCTAAACAGTGGAGTTGCATGTCTGTAATCCCAACATTCTGAGAAGCTGAGGCAGCAGGGTCTGGAATTGGAGAATTTGGGGAAATCCTGTCTCAAAATGGAAAATAAACATGGGGGAGTGGGATTTGGAATGTAGCCCTGAGTTCAGTCCCCAGTACACAGAATTATTTTTAAAAAAAAAAAGGGGGGGGCTGAGGAAGTAGATTAATGATAGAGCATTTGCTTAGCATGTATACATTTTGGTTCAATCCCCAGAACCAAAAATAAAGAAAAAAATTAACTTCCATATTTATTTGAAAGGTCACTATATTTTTTTGAGACAGGATGTTGCTATGTATCCTAGGCTGGCCTTGTACTTGAAGTTTTAATGCCTCAGCTTCCCAAGTGCTGGGATTGCAAGTAAGCACCATCACACTCTGCATCAAAGAAATTTTATATAATTCTAGTTATATATTAACATACATTAGACTTTATACTGAAGTATAATGCTGCTACATTTTTACAGAGCAAGAAAAAAAACAAAAATGTAAGCGTTGTTTAGTTGACTAACCCAATACATTCCATGGAACAACATAACCTATTTAGTTGTAAATAATAATTGTTATTTTAATGTTTAAAATAGTTATATTGGTACTCCAAAAATGCAGGCACAATCTATCAAGAACTAAACAATAAATATTTAATTCTTAGTTATGAGATTTTGTAAGCCAGAACTGTTAATATTCATATTTTATTTTCTTTTGCAAGCTATTGTGAAGTAGTATCAAAGCTAAACTAGCCCCTGTACATGCTGATACACAGGTTCATAAAACTTTCAGTGAACTTCCAATTAATCATTGTTCATAAATTTCATTATATGAGTTTTGAAGTCATGATTCACAGGTACCAAAGAGGTAATGGAAATGGTCCAAGAATAGGAAGAGGAATTACATATGCAGATGTCAACATGTTGAATATTATAATAACTATGCAAACCCTCTAGCCAGCCCTGGGAAATGGCATCATTCTGACTGTCTTTGATAAATTGGGTAATTTATGGAGGAATTTATAGTTAGTTAAAATTTAATTCAAATGCAGAATACTGCATATCTCAATATTGAAAAAACAATTTCTTTGACTTTTTAATTCCTTATGCAATTAGCCATTCTTTTAAATCAACCTAGCACACAGCTAGTTGACTATTTGGGGACATGGGAGAAAAGGGAGATGGGAGAACACTGGGGATGTGATTCAGAGCGTGTATTGCCCAAAGTTTACACTGCACATGCTAGGCTTTTCCAAGTTGTCCTGTGCCCAATTAAAACCTGAGATTTTTTCTTTCAAAAAAAAATGAATTCTGTCTAAAGCCCCTTGACTCCTACTACTGCTAATAAAGAATTCTCAGTCAGCAATTTGCAGAGTAGGGAAGCCAGGGATAATGCAACTGGGCAGCCTTTACAAGCAAAACAAAACACCAAAGAAAAGGAATAAAAAGGCTGACAAACAATGAAAGCGCTCCCATAAGGCTCATGCTTATTTTTCCCCTTTTTAAATGTAACATTAAAAGAGCTGAATCAGCTGTGACCATAATGATTCAAAGTTTTGATTATTATGGCAAATTATACTTTCACTATTCAGAAGAGGGCAAAAAAGTTTTATGGCTTATCAAAAGAAGCTGGAGATGGGAGCCAAGGCCACTGACACTGTGGTGGCAGATTAAGCTGTGAGCAGACTCTAAATAAATTCCATTCTCCCCCATCCCCAAAATACACTATTCTAGCTATTAAGACTGACTTGCATTCTACACATGCCAGTACACTATCCATTCAGGATCACTTATTTCAGTGGGAGACAGGGAGGGCAGTCTTCTGAATAAGGAAGCTGTAACAGATTAGTCGTGTGTGTGTGTGTGTGTGTGTGTGTGTGTGTGTGTATCAGACTGCAAACTATGAATGAATTAGTCTCTGGTTCAAGGTTAAATAAATCAAATAATTTGTGAACTACTGTAATCAAAATATTTGAAATACTGTAATCAAAATCTGTTGAAGTGTGAAGAAAAGAAAACATTTCTGTTCATTTAATTTTTGATAAAAAATATTATTGAGCCTGGAATTACCCTTTCTGTCACCTAGATTACATGACTAGCATCGTTTCTTTCAGGAACACAAAATACGGTTTGCAAAGACATATAATTAAATCAGTCACACTAAAGTTCACAAAGATGTAATCTGTTTAAGAATAAAGTGCCCAAATTACCTTATGAACTCTTAATTTTCTTGTTCAAATGAAGTTTTCCTTTTGGGCCAGCTATGTTTTTTTAGAAGTTGTGTTGAAATAATGTGTTCCCATTTAGAACAAATATATATATATATATATCATAAAACTTAGAGAAAACTATGGATAAATAAATTGTAATAAAGAAAAGAAAGCAGTAAGAATAGATTATAGAAAATGAAACAATATTGAGGACCATAAAACTAACGTCATTAAAAATGCTGACAGTCTATTGTGAATTTGGTATTATTACTCAAATTGAATTAACATTAAGTTGCAGGAAAAACTCCTAATTTTTCAAACTTAGTTTTAATAATATTTGCCATAGCCACTTAGATTTAAAAATATAAGGAGTTAAAAATAAAAGTGTATATCTGAAACATACTCTTTAGTAAGTCAGTAAAATCTTTCTTCCTTATTTGGTGATATGTAACAGGATATTCTTTCTTCATTTTATACATATGGTTTGTATTTTTCCATTTACAAATCAAGATAATGAGGAAAACTGTGCTTACCCACTTTCAGGAATTATGACTCAAAGACAGAAGCCTATCTAACTAGAGCATTAACAATGACAAATAAACATATGGCAGATAAATAAACACCTCTGAATCCAATAAAATATCTAAATTTCATGTGTCATTCAGTAACAGTGAGGCAAAGAAAAGTCTTATCATCTCAAGGTCCTAGACGCACAGGAGATATACATTTGATTGGCAAAATCAGCTCAGAGATCATTTCTGTACCATTCATGGAATTTAAATGAAGATGAAACGAGTATTAGAATATTTTCTCTGATGCCCACTACTACATATCTTGTATGAACCATAATATAAATTATGATCATAGTAATAAAATTTAGTTTTCATTATGTGCTCTGCAAGATCCAATTGCAAATATTGTTTTCATTTTTCCTATAAAAATAATGAGCTCAAAAGGCAATCAGGTTATTATCCCAGTTTCACTGGACTGCTTAAACATCACAAAAGGTACAGATACAATTGATTTTGATAATTGCATAAATAAATTTGATATTGCAATGGTCTCTGTTATGGACCAAATTGCATCTTGCCTAAATTTATATGGTGAATCCCTAATCAACAGTGCGACTGTATTTAGAGATCTTTTCTTTAAGGAAGTAGTCAAGATTAAGTGAGTTCATAAGGTTGTAAGGCCGGGACCTTTATTTCATAGGACTGGTACCTTATAAGAAGAAACACTGAATTTTTCCCTGCTGTCCGACCCTGCAGACAGAGATGAGGGCATGCAAGGGCACAGTATGAAGGTGGCCATCTATAAGCTAGCAAACCTATCTTGCCAACATGTTGCTCTGGGACTTGCAGCTTTCAGAAATCTGAGAAAATAGTTTTCTGCTGTATTTTACTCAGCCTATTGTATTCCATTACAGTGGTCCTAGAAGACTTCAGCAGTGCCTATAAAAATACTAATTTTTGTTCTGTAACTACTTACCCAATTAGCACTGAGGAAGTCATTTTAAAATTCTTGAATTTGTTTCTTTTCTAAAATGCAAGGCCTAGGCTAGCTAAATATCAGACATACATGCCACCCATTTTTTTTCTTCCTTGCCAGCTGAGTCTGATAGCCAGACTATCAATGGGAACTGTATTGTACAGTAAGACCTATTTGCTACACCCGAGTTGGAAGATGTACCAGCTGTGATATAGTACTAGTTTCATAGGTCCCTCTTATTCAAAGTGTAACACATGGGCCAGCAGCATGGGCATGACCTATAGCATCTGAGATATGTAGAGTCTGATGCCCCTGGGCAACCTTCTGGATCAGAATCTGCCTTTTATTGATTATTTGCAGGGTACATTTAAGTTTGAAAAGTACGGAGAAATTCCTAAAAGGAAGGTTGCAAAAGGGTCAATGTAGTCCATTATATATTTTGAGTATCCTCTACCCTATTTAAAATTCTACAATTATTTCCCAATCATTATAAAGAGGTAGAGTTCATAAAAAGATTTGAATTTCTTGACACATATGAGGGTTATGTAAAAACGAGCTAACATTTCTGTCTGCTAGCACTAGGAATAAGTAACAGTGCCTCTCTTACAATAGGCTGTTATATCTTCCTCAGACAGGATACATTACAATTCTCAGTCCTCTTAATTTACTTATGTTATCTACCCGGCCCAAGTGTGCATTTGGCATTGAAAACCCTGCACTCAGATTTGATTTTCTTCTGCATAACATTGAGCGAAGAAAAGAAAACAGAATATGTAACAGTAAGAGATTGTAATTATGTATCTGTCCTAAACTAAAATTCTCATTTAATCATCTTTGTTCTCTATTTCTTTTCCTTCCATGCTACCTATTCCTTCTTTATCAATTCATTTGCACTTTGATCTGAACCTTACCTCTCTTGCCCTCAGGCTAATATGTGTAACATGGTCCAAATCTGATTACTGTTAATTCATCAATGATATGTTGTATAACATAGATCTCAAGCAATCTAGGAACAAATCATTTTTTCTTTTCTTTTTAAGAGATATAGGTTAAACTGTTTAAAGCAGGTTATCTCTTTCATGTTGTGTAAAATCATTTTGAAAATCTTACACTGTAAAATATTTTCAGACACCAAAAAAGTGACAAAAGAAGTACAAGATAAATAATAAACTAATTAAAATAATAAACTAATTAAAATGGTGATGAGTTGACCAAAGACTAAATTCAAGAAAATTCAAAGTGCTAGCCTTGGGAATGTAAACTGTCTAGGTAAAATGAGTGCCCCTGGAACTCACTTGGAAATACAGAGAAATTAACCCTAAGATATACTACCTCAAACATATTTTTGGAAGTTATGAATACTAATATATTCTTAAATATCTTGGGCTTTGAAATTATCCAGTGATAATTTTCACTGGAATTAATGGAAATTTAATAGAAATTAAACAATCATACAGCATTCTAGCAATATTATTTTCATTTTTATTTCCTATTACATTAGGAATTTTATTCTCATACTTTCACATCCTGTGTTATGTTACTATTTTATTGTTCAGAATTACAAAAGCCACTTATCCTTCTGCTAAAAAAATATCACTTAGGTGTCAATTACTCTGCATATTTCCTCAGAATTTCAACCATCATGTTGATAACAATAAATGCCAAAACAATACTATGTACCCAAGTGTTTATTTTTTTACTTCCTTTCAAATACCAAAAACTTTACCTGAATAAAGTCACCTCAAACTCAATGTATCTATAACCAAATTTCATTTCTCCCACATAGCCACTTTTTTCTTATTAGATTATTGATGTAAATAGTACTATTATTTCAAAAATTGCATAGCAATCTACTAGATATGAAATGAAGATCTGGGTAAGATATGTCACCAAACCCCAGCAGTTTTTTCATAGCTGTTCTTATGTGCACAATTCTTGAAATTTTTCTGCTTATCAACCTGGGAAATACGTTCACAGGTGTCTCCCATCTTATTGATTCCACTGAGACTTGCTGCCTCCCAACATTTCATTTGCAGGTTTGCCTTGAAATATTAATGCTTTAATACTTTCATATTTAAATATCACTAATAACTCTAAATTTTAACAAATAGGATCTAAATTCTTCATGTTAACTGTTAAGGCCTTCAAATACCTGACCATACTATTTCTAAATGCCTAAAGAGTGAGACTGTTAGTCGGACTGTTAGTCGGCTCTATGCAATTCAGTTTTTTATAATCTCAAATGTGTGCAATGCTTAAATTTTTTTAATTTGCATATTTATTTTCTTTTTTTTTTTTTGGTACCAGGGATCGAACTCGGGACCTTGAGCTTACAAGGCAGGCAGCGGAACCACTGGGCTAAATCCCTGGCCCAAAAACTTGCATATTCATTTTCCATCACCAACATTCTGGTTTCTTTCTATCTATCTCATTTTTAACTAAATAAGCCTGTCTTTATTAGGTACGTACTTATGTCATCTTTTAAGGCCCCTTACAATTTTAACTATGTTCATGAGGTCTTTCCCAGGTGTACCAGTACTCCCTAATTATGCTGCAATTACTGTTAATTTCAATAACTACCTATTTTGGACTGCTTACTATTACTCAATGGTCAGTTCAGCAATTTACGTACATGATATATTTTTCCTCTCAATACCCCTATGAGGAATTACAACTTCATGCCATAGATGAGGAACTTGAGAGTCTGAATCCTCATGGCACTTAGTTCAAGCCTTGAAAAGGTTTACAGTGGACCCTTGACTTATGAACTCAATTGTTCATGAGGGCTGGTTGGCAACTGAAGGTTCAGGCTTCTCTACACAACCTTCAAAGTCTCTCTCCTGTGTACAGGTAGATCTCACTTGATCTTAGCCAAAAGGCTGAGAAGCAAAATATACAAGCAGATCTCACCATCATTAGAGAGTCATTGGCCCAGGATTTCTCAATTAACCTCACACAGGAAAGGATGTTGTAATGTTCCTTCCAGAGCTCTTCAAGGGATAAATCTGTATCTGAGACCATCTAGAAATGCAAGTGGCTGGCATTCGGGTCATAAAGTTAAAACTAAGATTCCAATCATAACCCAAGTTGTTTTTATGTCAGGCCAGTCATAACTTAAGGGTCCACTGTACTTTAAGCTGAGACCCTCATTGTCTTCACTCCACTTGATGAGAAAGGGAAAATAAATGCATAAAACAAGGAGTTAGGTGGGGAAGAAAACTGTGTAAACAAATCAAAACGAGTGGAACTTAGCAGCAAGTCCACTTTACCATGACTATTTTTCTACTTTGTGAAGATGGTAATAATAAATCAAGTATTTAACATTTATATGAAAATATGTCACTTTTCAAACTTTAAAACCATGATATTACCACAGACTAGAAACTGGGCCTCCATTTATAATGTTAAAGAGCCTGGATGGCAATAGGCCAAGTTAGAACTGAGTTTTCCACCCCCAAGTCCTAAATCTCATGTCTCATTTTGTTACTTAATGAGTAATATATTAGGGAGAAAACAGGGAAAACAGACATGAAAAATAGCTGTGCTCTCTCTTTTCTGTCACCAGTTACTTTAGGTCCTTGGATGCAAATTGAATTTAAATTTATAAGCAGATTCTCCCTAAATTGCTGGACTTCATCACAAAGTAAAATGTGGAAATTCAGCACATTTGACTTTATTCATAGTATAGGACCTCCAGTGACACAGAACAAAGAACCCTATGTTGACCTCAAATGATACAAGGAACCAAGCTCTCTTTCCCTGGCAAAATAAGATGGCTGCCTACATCTCAGGCCAAGTACACTATGCCCACCTGCTTACAGGGCTTTCATACTGAGTGCATCTTGCATCTCACTTCCATGAATGTCAAATGTCCACCCCTACCTGAATAGCCTCTATTTGCCCAGTCATCTCTAAAGACAAGTTAAGACTATTAGATTGATACCAAAAATAGCAGAAGAAATCTCCAAGGTTAATTGTACAAGACCAGTAATTTTTTTACTTGATAATTAAAATGTATAAAAGATGATAATGATGATGATGATGTTAACATGAAACATGTGTCAAGGGTTTCCAGGCTATTTGCTAAAAGCTTTGCATACTTCATCTAAAACAGCACCAAAAATAAAATTAAAATAAATCCAATGCAGTATGTATCATGCACACTTCAGACACTGGGAAACAAAGTAGAGAATTTAAATTATTTACCCAATATTATACAACCATTTATGATGACAGAACCCAATTTGAATACCACTGCAATAGATTTGTTACCATAATGCAAAGAGAGTATAAACACTCCTACATTTTGTTAAATCATTAATCAGATTTTAGTCATGGCTCAATTTTAGGAAACATTTTATTTTCTTTCCCTTCTTCTTACAGCCACAGAAACTGGGGATAAATTCATGATAATGGTAATAGTATACTTTTCATCATTACCATGTAGTGCTGTTTACTAAAATATTATTCCATGATTTCTACAACATTTAATACTGCTTGTTAAGCAAACAATAAAAAATAAGTGTATTGAGAATAATGGTGCAGAAATTTAAATAATTTTAAATGTTAAAAAGTCACAAAATGAAGGGCCGGAGATTTAACTCAATGGCTCAGCACCTGCCTCACAAGTGCAAAGTCCTGAGTCAGAAAACAAAAAGTCACAAAATGAGATGTATGGAAACATCAAGACATAGTTCTATTTTTAATATGAGTGAAAGATATTGAACTAAATATATATATATCTGATTTAATTTAAATATGCATAACTAGGAAATATGTTTATAAACAAAAAATGAGGCAGACATAAGTTTTTCCAGTGGCTAATTACTGAAATATTATCAATATTATCAAAATTATTATCAAAATATTATCAATCAATAATAATGCTATGTATTACATTATGTCTTTAACGAAAATATTTCTAAAACCTTAATTCATACTCTCTTGCCTATGAAGGAAGTGTTGTTAAAATCTTCTAAACAAAATACAGACATAATATGCAACAAAAGATTTAAGACACAGCCCTAACAGAAAAAAACCCAGCAATCTAAAAGATGAATACACATCTCTTCCCATTATTTCTCTGTGACCTTACTAGCTTCAACTTATGTACAGGCAAATGATGTGTGTGGGTGTGGGTGTATATTCTGTTCGTTCATTAAAAGTTGTCATTCTTTACATCCCATTCAGTTTTCAGAAGGCTTCAGTTATATGGAGATGTGTTGTACACGTGCATATTTGTAAAAAGAAAGAGCTGGCATATTACAAGACAAGGAAGATAAATGAGAAGAACAGTGTCCATTCTGGTGTTGACTTTCAGAAAGGTAACTATTAATTCATCTTTGTACTCTGATTTTGGGAATAAACAAGTAAAGAAAATTGCGTATGATTTTGGGCAATGTAATTTCCTTCACTAACTGTGTTGCATCAGAGAAGAACCATAGTAGATAGCGCCCAATACTTAACAGGTAAATAATAGACTATTAATTTATTTACTTACTAATAAGCTCTGTAGAACTAAATGTAAGAGAGAAGGAACAAAGAAGTGATACTCTTTTTTGAGACTGAATTAATACAAGAATGAAAGATGTTTGCTAATGACTATGTAAGCATCCTGATAAGAAGGCTAGTTTAGCCTTCAAAATGAAATTAAATTGGGTAAGTTATTCTCATATGAAACTATTAATCTTATAAATCACATACCTCATAACCAAACCAGATGAATACCGTGCAAATGACAATATCTTACATAAATTTTCACTTAGAGTACAGAGAATAATCTCCCAAAAGTTAGCTATAGTTCTACTGTAATAATATAATCCTGCTGAATATTTTAGTGACAATAAATAACATTAAGCTGCTTTGTTACAAACAATTGGCCCAATCTGGAAGAGTTATAAGTAAAAATAAATTAATGTGGACTTTATCTGATCAAAATAGTCAACTGATACTAAAGCTTGTCTGATATTATAACAATGAAAAGAACTGTAGTGCAATTATACTATTTGTGCAATTTTCTCAATGAAGCCACTCTAATATGTGGTTTGTGTTTTGAAGTTGCATCAGTAGTAAGTGTCTTTGAAAGAGTAAATGTTGACAATTACTGCAATGTTGATGTTATGGGATTTTAGAAGAAAGCAGTCTACATTATTTTGTCTGTTATATGTCCAAAGAAGAATAAACAAGAAGCAGATGAATGACTGAGAAAAAAAAATTTCTTTCCATGTATACTATACTTGGCTTGTGGGTTCTAGACACAGAACTGTTGAAAGAGACATGTACGGATTTTCACTATTCCTTCTCCTTTACTTGACTCACTGCCTCTGAAGGCTGTTTGGCTGACATTGTCTTCAGTGTTACAGCTTCAGATGCTTTATAATTTATAGGTTTTACATGATACTGTAAAGTCTTAATGGTGGCACACAGATCAGTGAAATTTCAAATCACTTAAATGTCTCTGACTGTGTAACACACACACACACACACACACACACAGTGAGGGGAGTATGGAGAGAGAATGAGAAGGAAGAGTTGCTTTGAAAAGGTTACTGTAATGCCATCTCCAGATCTTCAAAAGTCTCAATAAAACCAATGTCCCCTACGTAAATAACATCCCTGTATTAAGAATTATAACCTCTAACAATCCTATTTTCAAAATCTAAACATTTCACACTATCAGGAAACATTGAGATATTTAGTAAATATTAACTCTGAGTAACACTTCTTTCTGTTTGACATGGATCTTCCATCTGCCTTGTTCTCCAGCAGAGACATGAGGTAATAAAGCTCCTGGGAAATAAAGTTTGAGAGAACTGCCTTCATCTGTTTGAACACCACCATTTAAATCTCTCATTATTTTTCCTTCCTAGGACATGTTCACTCATGACTGAACATTTCTATTTATTCTTATTTCTCTCTTTGATTGTCTTTATGGCTCCATGATCAATACTTCTCTGGTTTTGACAACCTTCCCTGACTAATTGAAACTTGTCTACATCAGATCAAAATTCTATTTTATCTTACACATTATCCATGCTCTTGTTAAACAATTCATAAAGTTCTGCATAGAAATGCACTAATGAGCATTACTGTTTATGTAAAAATTTCTGAAACTATTCAGGTGTCCAAAGTGAAGATTTTAGTTCTGTCAAAACTGAAGAATTTAGGTGAACTTCTAAAAATACTTTAATATTCATTATTTTGACCTCCCATATTGTTTTTATGATTTTGAAATTTTTTAAATGCCATTACATTTATCAGTGATATAAGCAAACTCTACTTTCACTTTCCACTCATTATCTTGAGCAGTAGGTTCAATTCTTGTGAATTCACTGCTGAACCCTGAAATTTTCCAGCAAGATATTTCATTTTATTAAGAGGCTGGGGCAAATTCAAATCGAAGTAAAGCACAAGTAAAACTAAATGAAGTTCACATAATAGCTCCCTTCAAAATCATTATGTAATCCTATGCTTATTTGCTTACATTTAAGAACTGTTTTCCATTTGCACACAGAAGCCGTGTGACCAGAGTGCCAGTAACCATGTGGTGCAAAGGAACAGCACAGTGAGGTTCCATAAAGCTCCTGGACTCACGCCTGAAGTATGAGTAGTGTGATGCTCTACATCTACACACAGCATGATGAAAGTTATCACTAAAAAGCATATGTAAATAAACTCAATATTTGTATAGTCTTTCTTTACAAATATTTGACCTGGGATGATCGTTGACTATTATCTTGAACCAAAAAGATCTTCAAAAAATTATTTGTCAACCTATTGCCAAAAGAGGCCATTTCCATAGGCTTATAGTAAATTATTTTTCACAAACTGAAAAAACAGAACAATACCAAATGCACATTATCCTGACAAGATAAAAATAACACAATGAGACTCTAAATTTTTTTAACTTTCATTTCATCATTACTCTTCTTTCATTTAACTCTATACATTGTGTGTGCTTGTGTGTGTGTGTGCTTGCATGTGTGCCTGTGTGATTCTATACTGCTCAGTGGACATCTGAAAACATTCACGACCAAAGTGTAAGCATTTTTAAAACGTTCATAACAATCCACAAAATGTATTTGTATTGCAAATCCGTACCTACCAGGCACTAGTTTTAATTTTATCATAAGATGTGTAATAAGCTAAAATATGATTCAGGAAGTAGGGTTAAGAACAGTGTTTCCTTATAGCTGCTATCTAAAAATACTTTTTATAATTATACTTTTTCTGTTGTTTTGATGCATATATATTTTTATATGTGCACACATATGGTAGGAACATATTTACACTTGACTCAATTTAAGAGACTGATATCACAAATTTAGCTCACTTATATTAAGATAGGCTACCTGATAAAAATATTTTCAAACATATATTTTAATCATACTTAAGCATAAATTAATTTATATTAAATATACTTATTCTTTAAATATGCATATTTAAATTTATTATGCTATTAATCATAGAATTTTTCTTGTAAAAATTTTAGGAATTTCAAAAATGCATAAAACATTTACAATGATAATTGCTACTTTATATAATTTTTTTAAATAATTTTTAAAATCTGATATAGTGTAATTGAAACAAACTGATACCAATTAAATATTGAATCAAATATATTTTATTTCTTTTTTATTTACTTACATTATGCAGAAATAATATTTTCAAAGTTAGGGAAAGGTCTATACCCCATTTCATAAGATAAAATCATATGTTATATAATTGGAATTCAATCTGAATTTTCTAAGGCACAGATCAAAAAAGGAAAGGGAGATAAAAAGTCCATCTCCTTTCACAACACATCAGGGGCTTAGTACTTTACTTATGTATATATATAATGTATATAATATATATCCCATTATATAGACAATATTGTCCCTTGTTCTGTAAAGACAATTCTTTTGGAAGACGTCGAATCACCTCGCTGCAGACAGGCAGGTCTGCCCATGCCCTACTGAGGTCCTGAGTCGCACAGAACATGCCGAATCATCCCGCTGCACACAGACAGGCCTGTGCACGCCCTACCCAGGTCCTGAGTCGCGCGGAAGACGCCTAATCACCCCTCTGCAGACAGGCAGGTCTGCCCACACCTTACCAAGGTCCCCAGTCGGGCGGAACACACTCCGAATCAGCCCGCTGCAGACAGGCAGGTCTGTGCACGCCCTACCGAGGTCCTGAGTCGCACAGAAGAAACCGAATCACCCCGCTGCAGACAGGCAGCCACCTGATTCCACAATACAAAGACACAGAGGACACCAGACCACCAAGGTACTGAGTCCCACTGTTCCCGGCCCAGAGGTAGGGGTTTCTGAGCCGTCATCCCACTGCTCCTGGTCCAGAGGAAGGGGCTTTCCGGTCACCATCCCTCCCGCTGCTCCCAGCCCAGAGGAAAGGGCTTTTGGGCCACCTTCTGTCCAGCTACTCCTGGCCCAGAGGAAGGGGCTTCTGAGCCACCATCCCACTGCTCCTGGTCCAGAGGAAAGGGTTTCCCGGCCACCATCCCTCCGGCTGCTCGCAAACCCACAGGAAAGGGCTTTTGGGTCACCATCCCTACCGCTGCTGCGGTCTCCTGTCCCACCTCACCTAGCTCAGAGGAGGTAATCTGTGCAGGCGCTAACAGCCCCCAACCCAGTCAAAATGAGAAAACACATAAATAAGTCTCAAAACCAGACTTCCAGATCACCTACAGTAACTCCAAAGGGAAATGAGATGGAACACTCTGATACTCAACCACCTGGAACCACTGAACTGGCAACAAAAGGAGATCTGGAAAAAATGAAATCAGAAATAATTTCTCAGATAACAGGAGAAATTGTGCCCCTAGTGCAAGACATGATTAATAAATCTAGAGAGGAGCTCAGGAACATGATGGAATCCCAACATAAGAAACAAATGGAATCCATAAAACAGATGCAAATAGATTTCCAGGACATGAAAAACTCCATTGAAAGTCTACACAGCAGAATGAGCCAATGTGAGGACAGAATTTCAGATATAGAAGAAAAGATTGCAATTAGTGACCAGGAAAAGAAAAATTGCTTCAAAATTATAAGGGAACATGAGAAATCAATCCAGCAGCTGCTAGATGATGCAAAGAAGAATAACATAAGACTGATTGGGTTCAATGAAGAAACAGGAGAGAGTGGAGATGACATAAAAAAACCTCTTCACAGAAATAATGGCAGAAAACTTCCCAGCCCAGGGAAAAGAGCTTGACATACAGATAAGTGAGGCATATAGGACTCCAAATAGCCTTGATCAAAAAAAATCTACACATAGGCATAGAATTGTTAAGATTCCAGAAACACAACAGAAGAACAAAGTTCTCCAAGCAGTCAGAGAAAAGAAACAAATCACATACAAAGGAAAGCCCATCAGAATCACAGAAGACTTCTCAACACAAACCATTAAGGCAAGAAGAGATTGGAGTGACATATTCCAAGCCCTAAAAGAAAACAACCTCCAACCCAGATTGATGTACCCTGCAAAACTATCTTTCAAAATGGATGGAGAAATAAGATACTTTCATGACAAAGAGCACCTTAGGAACTTTGTGAATACCAAACCAGCACTCCAAAGAATTTTACACAATATCCTAGGAACAGACATTGAGGATCACAACCCCAGGAAGCAAAGCAGAATGTACCCATCTGGCATGACAAGAAATTACATGTAAAGGGGGAGAACCCAACAAAAAGAAAAAGTCATGGCAATGACAAGTCAATACATTTCAGTTATAACTATCAACATTAATGGTCTCAATTCACCAATCAAAAGAAATAGACTGGCAAACTGGGTCAAGAAGCAAACTCCAACAATATGCTGCATACAAGAAACACACTTAATTCAAAAGGAAACTCATAGACTGAAAGTTAAAGGGTGGAAAACAATACTCCATGTGACAGGAACCCAAAAAAAACCAGGAGGAGCTATCCTCTTTGCAGATCAAGGAGATTTCAAACCAACACTGATTAAGAGAGACGAAGAAGGACACTACATCCTTGGAAAGGGAAGAATCCAAGAGGAAGAGAGGACAATAATAAATATCTATGCACCAAACACTAGTGTGCCCAACTATATAAAACAAATACTAATGGACATGAAAAGTCATATATGCACTAATACAATTATAGTGAGGGACCTCAACATGCCAGTGTCACAAATAGATAGATAAACTAGACTAAAAATAAGTAATCAAATACTTGAACTCAATCGAACTCTTGAACAAATGAACTTAACAGATGTTTACAGAGTCTTCCACCCCACAAAATCAGAATACACATTCTTCTCAGCTGCACATGGGTCATTCTCCAAAATAGACCACATAATCACACATAGAACATGTTTAAGTAAGTGCAAAGGAATTGAAGTTATCCCCTGTATATTATCAGACCATAGTGCGATGAAATTGGAGATCCATAGCAAAAGAAACTCAAAAAATTTCATAAACACATGGAAATTGAACAACACACTTCTGAATAACCAGTGGGTCACAGAGGAAATTAAAGAAGAAATCAGACAGTTCCTTCAATTAAATGACAATGACAATACAACATATCGGAATCTATGGGACACAATGAAAGCAGTCTTACGAGGGAAATTCATAGCAGTGAATATGCATATTAGGAAAACAGAACAAGCCCAATTAAACAGCCTGATGCTGAACCTCAAGTTTCTAGAAAAAGAAGAGCAGGACAACCCCAAAGCTCATACAAGGGAGGAAATTATAAAGATCAGAGGAGAAATCAATGCAATGGAGACTAAGAGAACAATACAAAAAATCAATGAAGCCAGGAGTTGGTTCTTCAAAAGATTCAACAAAATTGACAAACGTTTAGCCAACCTTGTCAGAAAAAGGAAAGAAAAGGCCCAAATCCATGCAATTAGGAATGAAAAGGGTGAAATGACAACAGACCCAACAGAAATCCAGAGGATCATCAATACCTACTTCCAGAACCTATACACCAATAAGATGGACAACACAGAAGAAATGGACAGATTCCTAGATACATATGAATTACCAAAGTTGAACGAAGAAGACCTACAAATTGTGAACAATCCAATATCAACCAATGAAATTGAAAATGTAATTAAAAACTTATCAACTAAGAAAAGCCCGGGCCCTGATGGCTTCACTGCTGAATTCTATAAGACATTTAGAGAGGAACTGCTGCCACTACTGTTTAAACTCTTCAATGAAATTGAAAGAGAAGCAATACTCCCAAATTCATTCCTGGAAGCAAGCATCACCTTGATCCCCAAAGCAGAGAAAGACCCAACTGAAAAAGAGAACTATAGGCCAATCTCACTAATGAACATAGATGCAAAAATCCTTACTAAGATACTGGCAAACCGAATGCAGATCATCAAGAAGATCATACAGCCTGATCAAGTGGGATTTATCCCAGGGATGCAGGAATGGTTCAATATACGAAAATCAATTAATGTAATACACTATATCAGTAGAGCCAAGGACAAAAACCATATGATTATCTCCATAGATGCAGAAAAAGCATTTGACAAAATCCAACATGCATTTATGATAAAAACCCTACAAAAAATTGGAATAGATGGTCTCTACCTCAAACTGATAGAAGCCATCTATGAAAAACCAACAGCCAATATCATAATAAATGGTCACAAACTGAAATCCTTCACACTCAAATCAGGAACAAGACAAGGATGTCCACTATCACCACTCTTGTTCAATATAGTTCTGGAAACATTAGCCAGGGCAATTAGACAAGAGAAAGAAATAAAAGGAATAAAGACAGGTAATGAAGAAGTCAAATTGTCCTTATTTGCAGATGACATGATACTCTACATAGAAGACCCCAAGAACTCCACCAAAAGTCTTCTAGACTTAATAACCAAATTCAGTCAAGTAGCTGGTTACAAGGTCAACACACAAAAATCAATAGCTTTCCTCTACACAAATGACAGACTCACTGAGAGAGAAATAGGGCAAATAATTCCTTTCACAATAGCATCCAAATACTGAAATACCTAGGAATCATCCTAAGGAAAGAAATCAAAGACCTCTTCTCTGAAAACTATGGCACTCTGAAAAGAGAGATTGAAGATGATATCAGAAAATGGACAGACATCCCCTGCTCCTGGATAGGAAGGATTAATATAGTGAAAATGGCCATACTTCCAAAACTGCTATATAGATTTAATGCAATTCCAATTGAGATCCCAGCAGCATACTTCATAGACCTTGAGAAAACAATCCAAAAATTCATTTGGAGCAAGAAGAGACCCAGAATAGCAAAAGCAATTCTAGGTAACAGAGTCATGGCAGGGGGTATCACAATCCCCAAATGCAACTATACTACAAAGCTATTGTGATAAAAACAACATGGTACTGGCAAAGGACTAGACCTGAGGACCAGTGGAACAGATTAGAAGATGCAGAAACAATGCCAGACACACTCAGCCATCTCATCTTCAACAAAGGAGCCAAATACCCTCACTAGAGGAAAGATAGCCTCTTTAATAAATGGTGCTCGAAAAATTGGGCTTCAACTTGCCAAAGACTAAAACTAGACCTGTATCTCTCACCATGCACTAAACTAAAATCAAAATGGATTAAAGATCTAAATATTAAAATAGAAACTCTGAACCAGTTGGAACAGAGGTTAGGTAGAACTCTTGAAGACATCAGTGTAGGAAAAGATTTTATGTCCAAAACCCCAGTTGCCAATGAACTAGCACAAACAATCAACAAATGGGATCTCTTCTTATTAAAAAGCTTCTGCACAGCAAGAGAAACCATGAGCAGTGTGAAATGTGGGAAAATATCTTCACCTACTCTTCCTCAGACAAAGGTCTACTATTTCGAATCTATAAAAAACTTAAAAAGATCAGACCTCCCAAATTTAAAGACCCAATCTAAAAATGGGCATCTGAAATGAACAGACATTTCTCACACAAAGAAGTAGAAATAGCAAATAAATACATGAAAAAATGCTCAACATCACTGGTCATTCGAGAGATGCAAATGAAAACAATGCTGAGATTCCACTTCACTCCAGAAACAATGGCTGCTATCATGAAATCAACCAATAACCAATGCTGGCAGGGCTGTGGGGAAAGAGGAACCCTGCTCCACTGCTGGTGGGAGTGTAGACTGGTGCAACCACTGTGGAAATCAGTATGGAGATACCTCAAAGAACTAGGACTGGAAGTCCCATTTGATCCCGCTATTCCACTGCTGAGGATCTTCCCCCAAATAATTAAAAGAATCATACCACAGTGATATATGTGCACCCATGTTCATAGCAGCTCAGTTCGTAATAGCTAAAACTTGGAAACAGCCCAAATGCCCATCAACTGGAGACTGGATAAAGAAAATGTGGGTTTTTTTTGTAAAATGGAGTACTACTCAGCCATAAAAAATGAGAAATTAGAGACATTTATAGCTAAGTGGATGCACATTGAGGCCATACTCTTAAGTGAAATAAATAGGACACACATGTGTAAATACCGAATAGTTTCTCTGGTGTGAGAAACTGAAAGTGTAAATAAGGACTAAATGTATAATAGGTAATGTGAAGTAGGAAGAAAAGGGGCAAAGGGGAAGGAAATGGGTGGGCTAGGGGAAAGGATAGAAGGGAATGGGATTAATATGAGAAAATGGAAAAATAGGAACAAAATCTTTGTAAATAAGGAGGACTTGAGGGGTTGAAGGAAGGGCTGGGCAAGGGTGAAAAATAAGAACCAAGAGAGACTATGTAAAGGTGCAAATTTCCAATGATGAATGTCATTATATTGTATACCTAAAATGTACCAATGATTAGAATGAATAATCGATAATGTAAAATAGGAAGAAAAGGTCCAAAGGGGTAGCGGTAGTGGGAGGGGCAGGGGAAAGGAAAGAAGGGAAAGGAAAAATGATGAGAAATGGAAAAAATGGAAATAAAGTCTTTGTAAATAGGGAAGGGTGGAGGGTGTGAAGGAAGGGCTAGGAATGGGGAAAAAATAAGAGCCAAGATGCATTATGTAAAGGTACAATTCCCAATGAGAAATGTAATTGTGTTGTATACCTACAATGCACCAATAAAAGAATTTAATACACACACACACAAAAAAAGACAATTCTTTTTTTTTTGCCTTTTATATTGGAATATTGAGCTTTTGACTTTTAAAGTTAATAAATATTTTCAACTTTTTCATTAGTTTTCACACAGACTGTATCCATGTGATATTCGAAAGTAATAAATGTTTTTCTTATAGTCTGGTAATTTCAATAACCACAAATTAGTATGGAATTTATATTATTATATCCAATATACTGAAAACCCAACACATTTATTCTTCCTAAGTAACTTACCAAATAACTACTGTCTAGTCTGACTTCCCATCCTCTACAACTAATTTCTGATGAAAATCACAGTAATTAACTCTAAATGATTACCTCTAAGAATCATTAAAAGCATAGTGATTAAGAATATTGACACAGATCTTTTTTCTTCCACATTTCTTGGAAGTTTTTATGAACTCAAAATTGTTTGTAGAAAAGAAATAGGATAATCAAACCCTTCCCAAACTTTTGAAAATTATGGGCTCAATGTTTTAGTAGAGTCTATCACATTTTTTCAATATTTATAGCTGACAGTTCAGTGGGTGTTGTGGTGGACATAAAGACCATTTCAGTGTTCAATACTTTACTCAAGAAATTAAAATTTAACTTGAGAGACAAAACATACTGAATACTTAGGTGTTAATTGGGCTACTTTTCCAGAATTCAAGGAAAAGAAAAAAAGTGATGGGAAGAAAAAAAGCTGAAGAAAGTTTTGAAGACATTTGTTTTCTAGTACTTCAGAAGTACCTCCTAGCTTGAAGTAACAAGTACAAAATTACTCTTAATTATTTATTTAGTTATTTGTTTTATCTAAGATAATTATTGTGATTACACAAGCATGTATCTTGACTTCTTAGTCGATCACAGGTTAATTTTAAGAAGCACTGTTACAAATTTTCAGTGTCCTATAGAGCTCTGACACAGTATTTTGCCTCTTGTCACTGCATATTGAATATTTGTTCAATTAAATAGCTTCTGATTTTATAAGCACATTTTCTACAATATTTCTTACTCCTGACAGACTACTGGTCACTTTACCAGTATTCCTAAATTGCATTTTACAATAAATGTGTCTTCAAATTTATGACAAGCACTACTTGCCAGCCCCGGTGGCTAGGAATTCTTAATGAACACAGGAGCTGGTTTTCCTTCCTCTGAGCAAAACACCATAAAAAGGAAGTGACAGCAATTGTAACCTTATCTATAGAAGTTTATGAGACTGATTTGAGGATAGACTGAGTTACAATGTTATTGTAACACCTCATCAAAATTCTTGTCCAGATTTTTAGCAGTGACTTAAGTAGAATGGCCTGTAATGGCTGAGATCACTTCTAGCAACTTACCCAGCACACCAAATGACCCTTTCCAGTTAACCCCAGTTATTTCCCTCTCTCCTTGTGATAGAGAGTATATAAGAAAAGGTAGACCTTATGATTTAGGGCAGGCAGACAAAGAGCTATGACATCTTCCTTACTCTTCTGCTTCCAAAGAAAGTAGATTCCTTAAGGCACTGACGTTACATTAGCAGAAAAACATATGAAAAGGTCATGCCAAAGACTACTGGATTTTTTTCTATTAGCTTAAAGCAATAGCCATATTTTAATTTTTATAAGAATTGCAACATAGCAATATGTGAAAGAAAGTAACTATATTTAAGCACAAAGTGGCAATAATTTATGCTCACCTAATGACAAAATTACAGCACTCATTTTCCCCATTCATTTCCACATAAAGTCAGTTTGGTAAAAGTAATGGAAAATAATATGGATTTTGCTAAGAATACATCTGGAAGTTTAATTTAAGAAATTATTTCAGAGATAATGTTATAAATGCAAAGAAAGAATAGAATTGTTTTTAAATTCCATGTTTGTAGAATAAATATATACACACGCAGCACAAATACTATACTATGAGATGTTCCACAGTACATTGCTTTTCAAAGAGAGAAAAAAATAACTAGCTGCAAATTTCATGTTTATGACAGAAAAATTTAATGTTTGCAAACTAACTGAAATATTATACTTTAATGCAAATAAACAATTGAAGTAACCTAATTCAACTGTGACAGATATGGAGGCTGACAAATTAGCTTTTAAAAAACTGTACAGACGGGCTGGGGATTTAGCTCAGTGGCACTGCACCTGCCTTGCAAGCAGAAGATCCTGAGTTCCATCCCGATACCAAAAAAAAAAAAAAAAAAAAAGGTATTCAAGAAACTACAGGCTTTAGTGGTTAAAAAAGAAAAAGCTTTTTAAAAAAGATTTACTTCAGTACATTGAATAAATACCCATTAGGCTTAATTCTGTTTTTAAAATAAGCCCTATATAGGGTAGAAAATTTGGTAAAGTTATTCAAATGTAAAGAATCCAGTGCAGTGATTTTACCAAAGGATTCATAGGAAGAAATAGGCAAAGATCTTGAATGTATTTCTCACTCATAGGCAAACCACATTTTCCTTTCTAAACAAACTTCAAAAATCCTATTTGTCTACCTATATGATTCAGCATCCAATTCAAAGATTAAAACAAGCCAATACATGATCAACATTATCTGTATAAGCTAAACTCTTTTCGATACACAGCAAAATGAAAAAGTCCAGTTTGGTTATTACACTAAAATGAAATAAATAATCTTGAAGACTGGAATTCTGATTATTCTTAGTTGCATCTTTCTGGCTGCTATCAGTATCAAAGCTGTGTATCTGTCAGTCTAGTGAAAAATGGTAGTAGCATGGAATTACTGATTTTTTTGTATTTTTTCCAATACTCTATAATATTAGTATGAATTTCCACTACAAACTGAAAGAAAACAGTTGAAGAGAAAGCACCTAATAACAGGTAAAATTTCCAAACACAATATGATGTGCTGATAATTTTGATATTTAAATTAGCCCACACCCAAACTTCAGCAGTTTACATATAGACATTTCAATTATTTTATCCATGTTCTCAAATATCTTGTTTACTGATATTTCTTTCTATAAAATGGCATTCTGCCTTTACATTGCCTAAATAGGAAGATAGGCAATCAGCCACTTTGTGAATCTTTCTGTCTTTAAGTCTCTTGTCCCTTCTCACTTGCTATTTCCTACTTAAATATTTTCATCAACTTTTATGAAAACAGATATAGAATATAGTTATTTCTATATCTTTGGCTTGGTGTATGGGAGAGGTAAGATCTATCCTCATTGCAGCTGGATGATTTACACTTAGGTTGGATTTTTGGTCATTATCAAGCATAGTTTGACATTCCCAGAATCCACAACAAGCAGAAGGCAAGGATATACACAACAGTGCTTCATATCTAGGATTCAAAATATTGATGAAATTTTTCATACCTTCATATACTCCATTCCTTCTGCAAAAGATGAGCTCTAAATATCTCTGAAAGATTTCTTATATTTATTAAACCTTTACAAAAAATCAGTGTAAGCATTATGTAGATTTATTTATTCTTAATAAGGCTTATAACATTGCCAGATCAAAAAAAAATTTTTAAACGACAAAAAAGATAAAACTAAGTAAAATAAAGCAATGAAATCAAAGAGAACTTCCTTTATGGCTTAGAAGGCATAAGTACATTAACTAAGGCTTTTGTGGTTTCTATCTAAACTGAAGTTTTAATTTAATAAATCTGTCTCTTGCAGTTGGAAAACACAGGAATCGTTAATGTGAATGAGCTTTATTCTGAAATTTTTGTAAGAGATGTTAGTGTTATATTCCTTTGCATGTGCTTTAATTTCTCAAGAGTACACTTGTTTCTGTCAATGTGAACATCACAGCAACAAAGATGATTACCAGCAAACACTGGTTGCAGACATACTGTATTCAGAACACTATGTAATTAACCGTATATAGAATCTAAGTTTAAGATACATTTTTCTGCTCTCTTGAGGTTCACTAGCTGGAAGTAATATCAATAGTAGAGTATCCTCAAGCATTGTAATATATTTCAAGAAAATACTTTCTTAGATATGCCTTTAGAGAGAATATAATGCTATTATCCAGATGTCTTGATAAAGAAGGAGTGTTAATAGTTCCAAAGTAATTTGTAAACACTGATTAATCTGATTGCACTCACTGTAACTTTATCAAAAGATACAGAAGGTTTATTAAAGGGAAGAAGTGAATTATTTTCTATTCAGTTGGAACTAGTTGTAACTCAAAACTGATAAATTGTTGCATTATGTGGAACAGACAAAGTAAATTTCATAAAGGTCTTCATTTCTAAAACATTTTATTTGAAGTGGTCAGAATACGACAAAGCAAGTCCTTTCAAATAGTTAAATGTGAAAAGTAAGAGTGGCTCCTAGACAGATCTTGAAATCAACATCACACATACAGGACAAATGCCTCAATAATGGTTCTACTCATCTTAGAGTTATCCCTGGCCACTATGTCCAGAATTGACAAGAGAGAAGTTTTGAGCTGACAAAACTCTAACAGAAAAGAGAGTTGAAGAGCTCATGACTAGAATGGACAGTCAGGTACCAAAAAATTGGACTGGCCCTTCAACCAGAAGAAATGTACATTTAATAGGCTTTCTTTTTTTCATGTTGTGTCTTGAGAAATGTTCTTATTGTGGCACACATGTATGCACATACCCTTAAGCATTATGGAACACTGAAGTACAGTGTCACAAATAACCAAACTACAGTTACTGAAGCCAGTCTTGTGAGCCTCAATGTAGATTTAGCAGAAATTTGTTAATGAAAATAAGTTTTTTCCTAAACTTAGAAAATGAAAGAGCTGGCACATCTGCCCGGGCGCCTGCAGGACCCCCCCACACACACACACACCGCTCCTCTGGCCTCTTGGCTGTACTGCCACCTGGTTCCACGCTACAAAGTCACAGGGGACACCGGACCACCAGACCACCGTACTGGGTAAGTTGGAGGGATCATCACATCCCATTGGAACCGGGACTATCTTCAGAGGAAGGGCACCTGGAACCTGCAGTACAACCCTGAAGAGTTCAACCCTACAGGAGGACGGGGACCTCAACTTGGGACTTGCAGCCAGAAATCTGCCTGAATCTCACGGCTCTGCGACTGGCTTGCTGAGACTCACTGACTTATATCTGCACACCTCTACCCACGTTGTCTATTGTGACAGCAGAGACATACCCTGAAGGAGGCCCTTCATTTTCATTTTTATTTTTTATTTCCAAAATTAGTATTATTGGTTTGTGGGTTTTTTCTCCTCTTATCTTTAATTTTTTTTCCTACTCTTTCCAAATTTTTGTTTTTCTCTCCTTTTTTTCTTTCTTTTCTCTTTCCTTTTTCTCTCTTACACTCACTCTCTTGATGTCCCACATTATTCATCTCTCTTTCTGTTCCTGTTCTGGCCCTCATTCAGATTTCTTCTTTATTTTTCTATTATTCTCTTTCCTTCTCTCGCCTGTGTCCTCTGGCCTCACTGCTAACCTTCCCCTATTCTTCTACCTATCTATCCCTCCCTCCCCAACACCTTCTAACTCTCCATCCTGAAGGGTAAAGTTGTTATATTGAAGAGTTTATTCACTATACACATATGTTGGGTTGGTCCTTGATTTTGATTTAATTCACACAGTTAAAGGTGATAGATTAATAACTACCACAAAATGTCATTTTCTAAGATGTATTTGATGCTATGCTGTTGCTGATTGTATCACTTGGGCTAAGGTGTTGTTATTGATCTAGGCAGTGGTCCTTCCTGGTGTAATGAAAATGAGAGAAGCTCAGAGTTATTAGAGACTCAAAACTTAAAGAAAATGAAACAGCTGCTGGGTTCTGATACAACTGATACAACTGAAGAATCTAAACTGTAAATGGACCTATCTAAATATCTGGACAAAGTATTTCTAAATATTACTTAACTTCTAAGATCCAGTGTTTATCTGCTCTTCAAACCAGTAAGTAGCTTCTGTGAGCATCTGAGAAATTGGTGAGAGGCTGTGTGAGTTATATAACATAGGCGGGTCAGAACTGCCTTAGAGCAAAGTATCAGGTGGAAGTTCTGATACTCCGGCACAAAATGCAACTTTCTGTTACATTTTGGTAAATATGATATAGTTACATCACTATTATCTAATAAGCTGAAAGCACATAGCCTATGATTGAAAAATATATACATGCAATCATATATATATATATATACACATACACACACACATATATATATATATGAATGCATATTCATTTAAATATGCTACCTGTAAAAGCAACTATGTACATGCATCAGAAACAGAGCAGTGTTCACCAGTCATTGATTTTCCTTTGGGTTCAAAGTGCTGTATACATTAGTAACTCTGAAAATGCTACTTCAAAAACAAAAATTGTATCTACCAATTCCTTGTTGTGTTAACAACCAGAAGCGATTCTCAAAAATTCAACTACTCGGCTGAATAATCCTAGGAGTAAAATAATTCACTCACCAACTCCTTTATTCAATGTTTCAGCAAATATATATTTAAAACACTTCATATGTGCTAAACACTCTCCTGGGCACTGGGAATACAGCAGTGAACAAAAAGTTTCTATGGAGAGTATGTTCTAGTGTAATTATTATACTTGAGATTATCCTAGTAACCATTTATCAAACATACATCTTTCTTGTCATTGTACTAAATTTAGTACAAATTTTTTCTATAACTCTAAACATTAAGTGCTGAACTTCAAAAACTCACAACCAAGAATTTTACCGAAGAGAAAATGGAAATTTAGCTAACCTAATTAAAATGGTTCAGTGACTCATATACAGACCTCTTAGTCAATGCTAGTCTCTCTTATTCCACAGCTATGTTCTTGATTCTGCTGTACTACCTACTAGTAAAATAAAAGGAATAGTTCTAATCACCAATGAAAAAAGAAAGGTCCTGAGGGATTAAATGACTTCCCTACTTAATAATGAAATGACCAAGTTGAAGAGGCTAGAAAGAGAATTTGTTACTGGAAATGAGGAAAAGCTGTTAATGTATAATCCTAAATTACTAGTCCATCTGCAAGTTATAGTGTAACATCTCAGGAATTTTCATTTAAAACATATTTCACATGTAGTCACACTGAAAAAGAAATTTTCATTGTCATTGAATTTATTAAGGATTAGGGCACTATAGCTCTTCAGGGTAGGATCTCATTTATTAATATTTTAAGTATTATGCAAGATTGTATAAATCCACTAAAATAGCTCAACAATAGTTCTAAACATCAAATTTTATTTTACTTTGTCTTACATTTTATTCTTTTAAAAAATGAAATCATTTCCCACTTGTCTCTAGGAGAATTTAGACACATAGAGGAAAAAAAAAAAGAATCAATGTAGAAAGTATTTCTAAACTAACAAATCTGCTAAAACAATATATCCAGAATATTTTTGTTTCATTTATATCGTTCAAATACCACTGTCAACCTAAATGCTAAAAAGGAAAGATATGTTGTGTCCTTCAATATATAATGAAGGATTAGAGAGTGTAATTCACTGAAATGGAAGATTATACTATCTAATAAATACGCATTTTTCTTCAAATGGATTTTGGAACACTTTCTTTAGGACTCTTTTGAAATGATATTACATTTTCTTAACTTCTTTACTGTTGCTGGATGTTTTCTGCAAGCTTTTCTTTTTCATTTTCTCCTTTCTTTTTTTCTTTCTTCTTTTTTCTTTCTTTCTTCCTATTTAAACTAAGTATTTTCAGATACAAGGAAAGTTGAAACTCAAAAAAAGGAGCCAATACTCTTAAGTGAAATAAATAGCGCACACTTGCATAAATAACGAATAGTTTCTCTGGTGTGAAAATCTAAAAGTGTAAATAAGGATCAAAATGTATAATTGTTATTGTCAAATAGGAAGAAAATACCTAAAGGAGTAGGGGAAGTGGGGGGGTAGGGGAAAGGAAAGAAGGGAAAAGAAAAAATAGGAGAAAAGGGAAAAAAAGGAAACAAAGTCTTTGTAAATTCAGAAGGGTGGAGGGGGTGAAGGGAGGGCAGGGGAATGGGGAAAAAATAAGAATTGCGATACATCGTATAAAGGTACCAGATTCCAATGATGAATGTAACTGTATTGTATACCTAAACTGTACCAATAACTTAATGGGAAACAAGGGGGGGCTATATTGTGTTTTTTGGGTTTTGGTGTTTTGTTTTTGTTTTTTGTGGTTCAAACTTTTCAGTTTATACACAAGAGATTTGTGATGTGAATAATCTACATAGAATTGGTCTGATGAAAATATTTGTATTCATAGTTCTATAGCAAATTTGAAAATGCTTAATTTCTTTAAAGTACACATTCAGCTTTCTGCCAAGATTATTAAAATATGAATAACATATGATCTCATTAGTTCCTTTTCATTATTTTGTTCACATCTTAATGTATTAGCATCACCCAGGAACAAATAGAGCTAATCTTTCCATTACTATAACACAGAAAAATTTAAACTCAGCAAGACCCTCTGCTTCATCAACAAAAACAAATATCCTATAATGCACCAATAAATTTCTTTCTTTTAGACCATCTACTTGAAACTCCTGCTAAATGTAGAGTGCAACTTTGGTCAATAGTGAATTTTATTAAATGTTTTCATTGGCTATATGATTATAAGAAGCATAAACCTATATCAGTAAACTTTGTTTTCAAAGGTATGGTTTATGTTTGGTCCTCTCTGTATAGGCAGTCTCCAATACATTGCTTTGTCCATGGCAGGTGTTTAATATGTTTGTTGAATAAGCAAATTTTAATTAAAATAAGCTTAGTTTACACTCTCTCATTGAAACAAAGTTTTATTAGATCCCAAATTAAATTTTAGCACATGAACTATTTAGATCTACATTGTATGTTCTCATACATGTCACCAACAACCTCATCTATAAAATTATAGCTTCATTGGTTACTCTTTTACAGCAGTGTTTGCAAAACAAGGTCTTTATGTATAATATTATATTGAATGTTTATGAAAATATATATGACCTATATTAATGTAAAATATTTATCTATTATTGTTTTGTTCTATTTCATAGAATCACTCAAATAAACACAACATATAATATAAACAAGATGACATAGCTTTTAGCTATTTATAATCATTGACTTGAAATAGTCACTATCTTTACAGTGATTTTTGCACAATGTATTGGTGAATAGAAGCCCAAACAGAATAATTATAAAAAGCAAGCTTTTATAAGTCTCCGTAAAATATATATCAATAATAAAAAAGGAAAGGCAAATCTATTTTTGCTAATCCCTAAGACTACTCAGAGTTACTGTAAATCACTCAGAATACTGTCTTCAGCTCCTTTACAGAAATCTCAGCCATAGAAATTATGGGACGATGTCTCAATGATATGACCAATAACTTGAAAATAATGTTTCCTATTGAATAAAATAAAGTGAACTGGTGGAAAAAATGGCAGGAAAATGTAATATAGAAAAGAATGAAAACCAAAATTCCTTTCTTAAAATATAAGAAAGAAAGGCACAGTAGGAAGAAATAGATAAATTTTGGAGGTGATTTAGAAATTGTATGTCTCATCACATTCAACTGCTTCTCTGCTGAGACCTGTTGGGTAATGAAACTTACTAGGTTACAGAGATACACATAACTCACAGTTCAGGAAACAGATGCATTATTTGAGGAAAGAGATATTTAATGCAAAGAAGTAAATAAAAATTCCATTTGACCCCCACCTCCATCCCAGGCTCCTAGGGCAGCGAAACTCAGCCAGTTCCAGCACCCAGAAGGAAGCTCCCCTGCTGCCATCCCAAGCTCCTAGGGCACAGAAGGTGAGCCGCGTGGGCACCCGAAGCACCCAACCACCACCATGGAAATGAGAAGACACATAAACAAGCCTCAAAAACAGACTTTCAGATCACCTACAGCAACCCCAAAGGGAAAGGAGATGGAACACTCTGATACTCAACCACATGGACTCTCTGAACTGGCAACAAAAGAGGATCTGGGAAAAATGAAATCAGAAATAATTACTCAGATAACAGCAAAGATTTTGCTCATGGTGCAAGACATGATTAATAAATCTAGAGAGGACACAGATTAAAAAAAATAGAGGATCTGAGGAACATGATGGAATTCCAACATAGGAAACAAATGAAATCCATAAAACAGATACAAACAGATTTCCAAGAGATTAAAAACTCCATCGAAAGTCTGTGCAGCAGAATGAACCAATGTGAGGATAGAATTTCACATATAGAAGATAAGATTGCAATTAGTGACCAGGAAAAGAAAAATTGCTTTAAAAGTGTAAGGGAACATTAGAAATCAATCCAGCAGCTGCTAGATGATGCAAAGAAGAGTAACATAAGACTGATAGGAGTCAAGGAAGAAAGAGGAGAGGGTGCAGATGACTTAAAAAAACTATTCACAGAAGTGATGGCAGAAAACTTCCCAAGGAGGGGAAAAGAACTTGACATACAGATAAGTGAGGCATATGGGACTCCAGCTAACCTTAATCAAAAAAATCTACACATAGGCATATAATAGTTAGGATTCCAGAAATCCAACAGAAGAAAAAATTCTACAAGCAGACAGAGAAAAGAAACAAATCACATACAAAGGAAAGCCCATCAGAATCACAGCAGACTTCTCAATGCAAATCCTCAAGGCAAGAAGAGCTTGGAGTGATGTATTTCAAGCCCTAAAGGAAAACAGCCTCCAACCCAGAGTGATGTACCCTGCAAAACTATCTTTCAAAATTGATGGAGAAATAAGATACTTTCATGATAAAGAGCACCTCAGGAACTTCATGAATACCAAACCGGCAATCCAAAAAATTTGAGACAATATCCTAGGAAAAGACAATGAGGATCACAACCCCAGGAAACCCAGCAGAATGAATCCATTGGTCGTGACAAATTAAACACAAAGGGGGAGAATCCAACAAAAAGAAAAAGTCATGACAAGGCTTTTAAAACTTTTGACTTCATCTCCCTAATGAGTGTATAATTCAATCTTATTATTGTACTGATTAGTATTTTTCTGATTCTAGAATTGCACACCATTCCTTGTGCTATACTGGCTATTTATCATCTTATGTCTACATTTTAATTGGGTTGTCTATTAATGAGCTCTAAGAATTCTTTATATATTCTGGTCATAGGTTATATGCATTGTAAATATGGTCTGTTTAAGGACTACTTTTCATTTTAATGATGTCATTTAAAGTTCTAAATTTTGATGGAATCTCATCAATTTTTTTTCTTTTATACATCATGCTTTTTGTATCCTAGGTAGTTCTTGCCTACCCTGAATTCATAAATATTTTCCCTTATAATTTCTTCTTAAAGTTTTATACTTTTAGGCTTTCTTATTTAGGTTCATAGATCCCTTCAAGTTATTTTCATTTATGGAAAAAAACGGTTGAGGTTAATTTTTTATATACGGATACCAAGTGTTCTAGTGCCATTTGCTAAAGACACTATCTCTTCCTCGGCTCTTGAATCGAGTTTATATTCTATAAAATGCTAATGTTAAATAATCTTTCAAAACTCAGTGGACCATATATGTGTGGTTCTATTTCTAGATTCTCTGTTTTATTCAAATGATCTATATGTCTTTCCTTACACCAACATTGCCTTGATTACTGTAGCTTTAGAAGAAGTTTTAAAATTGGGTGCTAAACATCTTCCAACACTGTTTTTGTTTGTGTTTTTGGCTTTTCTGGGTCCTTTGTACTCCTACATAACTTTTAAATTTCAATACCCAGTTCTTCATTTATAGTAAGTATACACAGACCTGAATTTTTATATATACCTTGTGTTTTCTAATCCTGGTAAATTCAAGTACAAGTTCTCGGGGCTCCTAGAGATTTCTTAGTATTTTCTCTGTAGATGGTCATTTCATCTACATATAAAGATTTTGCTTCTGCCATGCCAATGCTATCCTAGTTGTGTCATTTTATTGCCAGACTATTTTGGTTTAGACCTATGTTTCAAAGTCTAATGGACAGATGAAGAGTAGGCATATATGCCCTTGTTCCCCACTTTAGGGAGAAAGCATTGTATCGTCTCCATTCATAGAAGGAGTTTTTGTTGGAAGTATGGAGTACATGTCTTTGATCTGTTGAGAAGGTTCTGTTCTACTTCTAGTCTCCTGATAGCTTTTACCATGAACAGCTGTAGAATTTAATCCAATAACCTTTCTCCAACTAGTGACAGGATCGTATGGCTTTCTCCTTTCCTCTGTTAAAATGATGACTTTTGGGGGTGGATCTTCCAATGCTGAACCAACACTGCCATCCCTATAACAAAACCACTTTCTACATACTGCCACATCTGACTTCTAATAGTTTTTTTTGTTCAACAAATTTCTATCTATGTTCATACTTTTTTCTATTATCTTTATCCAGTTTTAGGATTAGCACAATGTTGATTTCCTAAAATGAGGGGAGAAGTGTTCCTTCTTTTTTCTGCTTTAATTGTTTGATATAATTTATCACTTAAAATGTTTATGAGCCTACTGTTGTCATATAGGTAGGTTTTCAAGCTAGGAATATACTTTCTTTAATAGGTGCTATTCAAATTTTATATTTCCTCCAGAGTTAGTTTCATTAATTTGTCTTCTAAGTTACTTCTTAGAAGTTGTCAAATTTATTTCAAAAAAGATTTTTGTAATATGCTTTCCATATCCTTTTAAATTCTATAAAATCTGTGGTAATGTCTCCTAGATCTTAATATTGTAATTTAAAAAATGTACAACTGATATTGTGTAACAGGAAGAAAAGGTCTAAAAGAGCAGGGGAATTGGGAAGGGTAGGGGAAGGGAAAAAAGGGAAAGGAAAAAATATGAGAAGAGGAAAAAAATTGATACAAGGTCTTTGCAAATAGGGAAGGGTGGAGGGGGTGAAGGGAGGGCAAGGGAAGGGGAAAAAAAAATAAGAACCAAGAGACTCATGTAATGGTACAAGATCCCAATGATGAATGTAACTGTATTGTATACCTAAAATGTACTAATAAAGTTAATGGGGAAAAAAATTCCATTTGATAAGAATCTAATCAAAAGTAACACAGAGAATGAGATCCTGATCATCCCTTAAGACCTAGTTCAAATACTTCCCTCATGAATCACTCCTTTCTCTCTAATCTTTTTGTGCAGTAATCATATATCATTGTTATGAGTTTTATATTCATAATACATTGTTGGTCTACACATTTATGTCAGTATGCCACAGGCTTCTTTAGGGTGGAGATTATATTCTCTTTATCTCGCTAGACTTTAAGAAGTTCAGCAACACTATCAATTATTATTTTCTTAAAAAAATACTTAACATTAGAGTAGCTTGTTATTTCTATATGGAGAGACTTCACTAAATAGGTGAACTGAATGGGATTGTGGGGATAATATGAGTTAACTAGAGAATACAAAAAGGGTGAAAAGTTCAAGTAACACTATAGTTAGTACAAAAGTCTGAAAGTAAAGGTCATAGAATAAGAAAGTGGTCCTAGTTTGTCTTGCAAATACCTTCTTTCTGAATACCAGTTGGAATGACCATTTAAATCAATGATGTATGCTCTCAGAAAGGAAAAAAGAAGCACTGGTGAAATAAGTGAATATTTTTAAAGGTTTGAATAGGAGCTGTTTAGATGTAGGCAGAGGGTAAAGATTACAGCTAGGTTTGCCTTAGCAAGTAAAGAGGAGAGTCAGTGGAGATTAAATTGGGAGAATCCAAGGAGTACTCAAGCGAAAAAAAAAAATCTTAGGTTTATTCATGTGAATTAACTTACTCATATTTTACCACTCAATATGCAGTAATTTATAACTTCATATGCTCTTTTTTTTTGGTACCAGGGATCTAACTTAGGACCTTGTGCTTGCAAGGCAGGCAGTGGCACAGCTGAGCTAAATCCCCAGCCCTTTTCATATACTCTTATTAGAAATCACTGCACTGATTTTAGAATGTTACAAAAATTTTATTTCATAAAATACATCAATCATTATGTTGGGTTGGTCACTACAGAATTATTTGCTCAAGATAATTTTAATACAATCCTTAATTAAATGATAAAATAAAATTAGTTGCAAAGATGCTTATGGAAGTACATCAGTTACCATCCTGAGCTGTAATGTTTTTTAAATTAAATAAAAATAACTATGAATAGTTAATCCAGAAAAATAACCTTGTAGAGAATCTTTTGTTCATCTTTGCATACTGAGGAAGGATCATGAAGGGAATGAAATTTATAGCTAAGAGGATAACAAAACCAAGGAATGAAAGTCTCAAAACTGTACTGTAATCTTGAATAAGGACTTTCTTCTCAATTAGAGATTTCTGAGAAGGAGCTATGGCCCAGAAAACAAGTTTTTTTTTTTACTACAGTTGCTTAGGTAGGATTTTGATGTCCATCTATGAGGATATTGAGATTTCTGTATTAAATTAGCATACAATCTAGCTGTAGTTCAACTCTCTCCAAAACTATGTTCTTAATTTCTAACACAATCGTGCAATTGTTACTGTTCCATAAAATAACCCCCATAATGGGAAATATATTCTCATTATTAAGGCACTTTAATTCTTCCTATTAAGCACAAGACAAAAATGAATAGATTTAAAACTAAAAGGAATGATTGCAGCAATTATTTTTCTAATTTTTTTGAAATTTATTATTTGCACAATACTAATAATCCTACATGCAAAATCAATACCCATTTGTCTGCATAATATTTAAGTTTGTAATTTAGTACTTGTACCAAGAACATGTAAAGATTGTCCATTGTGTTTTCAAAGATTATGTCTTCACAGCATTTCCTACCTATGTAACAATACAAGATTTAAGTAGTAAGATGATTCATTATAAAATAATTGATGATTAACTTTTTCATCAAAAAATAATTTTACTTTTTGAAATATTTCTAGTAAATCCTACCCTTTTCTTTTAAATTATTCTGAAATGATTATTTATTTCCCTCACTATACTATTTTAATTTTTGATATCTTTGGTATAATTTAGGGGTATTTATTTCACTATCTTTTCTTTTACTTAACTATATTGCTCTTAAGTCCCCTGGAAAATCTTGGTATCATTCACTAGTCTTCAAACGATAGCTTGCTTTAGGCAAGAATCCATATCTTTTTAAAGTATGTTGTGAACAACCAGTTAAAAAGAGGTTTGCCGGGCCGGGGATTTAGCTCAGTGGTTTCATCACCTGCTGCGCAAGCACAAGGACCCGAGTTTGATCCCCGGTACCAAAAAAAAAAAAAAAAAAAGAGGTTTGCCTAATAAATGAGCTCTTCATATTTTGACTAAAGAAATCGAAGTGTAAAATTGAAAAACATCTTACATGAAAAACATTAATCTTACATCATAGTTTAATAATATTTTGACATTCAGTGACTTAATTTTATTTTGCTTGTTATAAAAATTAAAATCCAAAAGAAAGAATTTTTTTAAATTGCCCCTTTTTTTCTATGTGCTCTACTGGATCCTAGATTCTTTGTATAATTTACAATTTACTGAGTTTCACTGAGAAAGCTATATGATCACCAGTCATCTACTAAGTACATCAGCAGTTGAGTGGCATGTTCTATGCAGTGATAACACACTATGTACTGTCTCCATACCCATCATGCCAGACTAAGGACAATGACAGTATATAAATACCAGACACCCTTCTCTTGCTAGATAATTACAGGAAACACATTCCATGGTTTTATTGCATATTTCCATCACCTTGCAATGATTAAATGCTTCCAAGAGAACTTCTGTTTCCCATTATATCCAAAATTAGAAACAATGTTTCCATAATCTTTGAGCAGTATCACAGCCAATTGATAGCTACTAAATCATATCAGTGTCTATAGCTATTTGTAGTGATCCTCAACTTAAGTAGCTTCATTTTCCATTTTAATATAGTTGTAATGAATTGGAAGATAATATTCATCTTGCTAGTATTCAGAAATATGACTAGCAAATTTTCCACATACACAAACTAATACAGTTTGAATTAGGCTGTCATTGGAGTTGTATTAGGCAGATCCCTATCTTCTTTAGCTGGGGCACTCTTCTTCACTATCTCCACCCCATAATTCTAGCCATTGAAGTTTGCCAAGACTGGCAAGGAAAGGAGTAAGAGACAACAGAGGCATGACAGTCATCAAGACAAGATGTAGGCAAAACTGATATGGCTTAAATCCTTTCGATTTTCCTTTTCCACTATTAAATATGCTTCTCCACCTTCTCCAAATCATAACTTTCTTAGATGTATTCATTCTGCAACCCACATGGCAGACTTTGCTCAGCTACTAACCAGAGTGCCTTTCAGTTCCATTTTCCTGTTTTCCAAGGTTTTAGTCTTTAAAGAAATATTTCTAATCCTTTTCTTCATAATAAAATACATTTATTTGCTAGCGCACATTCATTTTTTAAGGAAGCTTTTCAAAGGCCAAGGCAAACTATACTAATATGTACCAAAAGTACTAACCTGGGAAATATTCATTGCTGGTTGGTAGGTGAAATGGTTAATGTACTTATTACAATATGTAAAACACGTATCATTACTTAACAATTTTAATTATAAAACATACCATCTTTGACTATACATACACACTCTTAGCCAGCTAATATGAATGATTTCATTCAATTCATACACTAATCCTTGTGAGGATATGTGGATATTCTTATCTCTGTTATATGTATATGTTATGACAAAGCAAGGTAAATATGTTTTCCAGGATTCTGATTGTAATTTGCATCTGGAACATTCCCCAAACTCTCATGCACTCAGAGGCATGGCCTTGGAAGGTGGTTGGATCGGGTGGTGCTGTACTCATAGATGGGTTCATTCACTGGTGTGTTCAATAGTTCAGTATGCTCTTGGTGAATGGGACTCGTTAAAGCTGGATCATGGGAGTGTGATCTGGAAGGGTGTATCTTTTGCCCTGGCTTTTCTCTTCATTATCTGCTTCCTGGCCAACATGACATGAGCAGTTTCCCCCACCAGATTCTTTCACCATGCACTTCCTGCCTTGAGGCCAGCCACCTATGGACTGAAAATACAAGCCAAAATAAATTTCCCCTCTTGGTGATGAAGAAAGTGACTAAGAAAAGGAAGATCAAGATTTGACCTTAAATCTGACTGATCCCAAGGACTCTCCTTTAATGAGTGCCCCTAAAAATGTTGTGGTGCAAGATTCAGTGGCCTCTTTGTCAAAATTAGTGTTTGTCTCTCCAGGTGTACTATATTTTCCAGACTCTTTTGTAATAAGTTGGAAGGTAAGACTGAACAGTAGACAACAATTGTAAAAGTTGTATCATCCATTTATAGGGCAGCTACAAAAACACCTCCAATTCATGACCTTCTCTGCAGTTTTCTCCTCTGCCAGGTTGAAGATGATAAATAAGGTTACCTTGAAAGCCAAATGTTAAATATGCCTAAAATTTCATTAGCCTGAGTTGCTGAATGACTATGTGTTATACAATCTACCTGCATATCTGTCGCCCCTACCTCACTGACCTGGAATTGCCATCAACTAGAAAATGATTGAAAAACTATTTTCTATTGTCCTAGAGCACTTAGGCGTTTTTAATCTGTATTTGTTATAGCAATTAGCCCACCATAACTAAAACAGTTGAATTTACAAATGTATTGAAAAACTTTTTCCTAAAGAAATAAACCCTACATTAAATTATATTGACAACTATATTTTCTAATTTTTAGATGATCTGAAATAATGAGATAAATTCACTGCACACTCTAAATATGGCATCCAAAATACTAATTCTGAAATAACAAAATTATTTTGAGTTAATACTTTAATTGTACTCTCATTCATATACTATTATTCTGTTTCCTAGGAATAATTTATTATAATCATTTTTTGTTTGAAAACTCAAGTCCATTAGGCTGATGTACTAATAAAACTGAATTACCACCTAGATCACTTATATCTTCTTACTAATTATCATAATAATACTGTCTAAGATGTGAATTTTAGAAATTTATATATATAATTAGTGCTCTTTTCAAATTAGAGTTCAAAGAAAATGTGTACTACACCAGCACTTATTGGGTTAAATAATTTCTCCATTGTGCTTTCATTTATTTTATATATTTGCATAATTTTCTCTATATTAGCCATGTTCTTTTATTTCATTCACATACTATAAAATTAACAGAAATAAAAAATTGTTTATTTGAGCAGATCTTAACTATGAGCAAAAATATACAGAAAACTTAATTTTAAAAATACGCAAAATAACTCTAGGAACTTACACTGCACTTGGAAATGTAAATTACTGACAAAAACCATCTTCCCAGTGGTCAGATTTTGGCTTTGGGGTACACTGACCAGCAGGAGGGTTACTGCATTAAATCGAAGTAAAAATTGGGTGATCTTTAACATTAACTTTAAAATTCAAACAGTGATTATCAAAGTATATCATATGGATGTGTCAATAGACCACAAACTACTCACAGGTGTGCTGCTAAACATAAAAAAAAAATGTAAAGTTACTATGGTTGCTACCGAGTATACATACTAAAATGGAAATATCTGTCATATTTAATATTTTTAAGTCATCTACTATAGTATATCACATGAATTGATGATATTTCCTGGAAAGTCCAGGTGGAAGTCAGGCATTGTTGTAATTCATTTAGCAACATATTTTTAAAAACCTTTTTAAAATGGTGATTTCCTCTTACAGAAGATAAAAGAGAAAGGCAGATAACATATATCTTTATATAAGCTATAATAATGTTTTAGGATTGGCTGTGGATTTGTGGACATTTATTATAAAATAAAAATACAATAAAAATGGAAGTGAGATATGTAAAAGATGAATACTAAATCGTGGTGATAAATTCACCTGAAGTCCTAATAAAAAGGAATTAATCCTGAGCAAAGAAATTTAAAATTTTCATTTATTCCCTACTGGTGTGTGAGCATCTTTGGCTTGGGTATATTTATGAATCATGGTCAAATAGTACATAGCTATATTCTTTTTTTGCAAAAGAAGAAGAAACCAGTAAGAAATCACTGAAGCTTTCACAGATGCTATGAAATAGCCTTCTATAGGAGTGGTAATTGTGTATTAATACAGCTGACTTCCGTGTAATGTAGGGTCTTCAAGGGCTGGGGATTTAGCTCAGTGGTTCCACCGCCTGCCTCAAAAGCACAAGGACCCAAGTTTGATCCCCGGTACCAAAAAACAAAAAAACAAAAAACAACGTTTTGTGCTCGCTTCGGCAGCACATATACTAAAATGTAGGGTCTTCAATACTTTTAAAGTGTGCCACCCACTATTCTAATATTTCAACATAACCTCACTAGAAAGTGATAGGAAACTGCTTGCTTAGCAAACAGTAGAAATCAAAAAATATTGTTTACTTAAAATGTACCAATAAAAGAATTTAAGGAAAAAAAATACATTAGCAATACACTCCTTTAAAATGCTCTAATGAACTCCAGAGGTGTCTTATAAGATCTGGAACAAGTTTATATTTTACTGGAGACTATTTGAAGACATTCATAACTGAAAGTTCAGAATAAATCCAGAGATGGTCCTCTAGAATTAAATTCCTGAATTTTAAAAAATCTGACCTAAAAAGTCATATATATAATCTAGTGACTCTAAAACTGCACAACCTAGATTCAAACCCAAAATTACCTACTCACTACCTCTGGGACTTGACCAATACATCATCCTTCTAAATGAAGATAATCAGGACACCTGTATGATAAGATTATTGGAAAGTTAGTATCTGTAAACTTCTTATAATAGGATCAATGCCTGACATATAGTAAAAATCCCTAAATGATACATTTATAGCAACTTAACATCGTTCAGAGATCTCAAAAAAGAAAAAGAAAAAAAGGCAGTATTAATGTTTCAAAGTGGCAAATATTTGAGTGCAACTAGTTCACAATGACAGGATCAAAGCACTATTTCCAATGCATTTTTTTTTTTACTTTATAACATTACTTTAAAAAAATGGTTTCTTATACAAAGTTCTTTAAACATCCCCAATTTGTGATTACTTTTTTAGAACAAAGCAAAAGATAAATCTAAAGGATATTTCAAAGTTCTGATCATAGTAAATTCCTAAATTTTAACCAAATAAGTTTATATACAAAGATTTTTAAAAAATAATTCTGGTTTTTAATATAACAGTTTTCAAGGAGCAATACATTTTGTATTATTTCATTTTTTCTAAGATTATGTTTTATTTTGCTAAACTTACTTTTAATTGATACAAATTTATGAATTACCATGTTATGTTTTGATATGTGTATGCATTGTCTGATGTTTAGATCAGGTTAAACACATATGTACATGCAAAGATTTATCATTTTTATGTGAGAATATTCCAAGTTATTTCTTCAGCTTTTTGAAATACATTGTATTTTTAATATTTACATCTTTGATCCATTTTGATGTTAGTGCACGGTGAGAGACATGGGTCTAGTTTTAATCTTCTGCATGTAAAAAGCCAGTTTTTCTAGCAGAACTTATTAAAGAGGCTATCCTTCCTCCAGTGAACATGTCTGGCTCCTTCATCAAAGATGAGGTGACTGAGTGTTTGATGTTGTTTCTGCCTCTTCTAGTCTGTTCTATTGATCTTCTGGTCTATTTTTCTTGCTAGTACCATGCATTTTTATCATGGTAGCTCTGTATTATAACTTCAAGTCAGGGATTGTGATACCCCTCCCTTACTTTTGTTGCCCAGAATTGTCTTTCTTGTGTTTCCAAATGAATTTTAGAAATGTTTTTTCTAGTTATATGCGGTATGCTAATGGTAGTTTGATTGGGATTGCATTAAATCTCTGTAATAATTTCTAAATCTGCTGGAAGAGAGGATAGGTAGAACTCTTGACATAGGGGTAGGCAATGACTTCATGAACAAAACCCAAAACTCATGAGAAATAGTGCAAAGAATCAACAATTGGGATCTCTTTCTACTAAAAAGTTTTGAACAGTAAAAGAAATCACCAACAGAGTGAAGAGACAACACAGAGTGGGAAATTTTATCCAGTAGTCCCTCAGATAAAGGACTAATATCTAGAACATACAAAGAATTGAAAAAAATCAGACACCCCAAATTTAAAGACCCCATCTAAAAATGAGCATCTGAAATGAAAAGGCTCTTCTCAGATGAAGTAGGAATGGCAAACAAATATATGAAAAGATGTTCAACATCACTGGTCATCTGAGAGATGGAAATTAAAATGCTAAGATTCCATCTCACTCTAGGAAGAATGGCTATTATCAAGAAATCAAACAACAACAAATGCTGGTTGGGCTGTGGGGAAAAAGGCACATCTCTCCACTGTTGGTTGGAGTGCAAACTGATGCAACCACTGTGGAAATCAGTGTGGAGATTCCTCAAAAAATTAGGATTAGAGGTCCCATTTGACCCAGCTATTCCCTTACTGGGTATCTTCCCAAAAGAATGAAAAGCATCATACCACAATGACATATATGCACCCATGTTTAGTGAAACAGTTTGTAATAGCCAAATCTTGGAAACAACCCAAATGCCCATCAACTGATGAATGGAAAAAAAAAGATATGGGGTTGTTTTTATACAATGGAGTACTACTTAGCCATAAAGAAAGATAAATTTAATCCTTTTAATCCATATTTACACTCTCAGTTTCTCACACTAGAGAAACTATTCGGTATTTACACATGTGTCCTATTTATTTCATGTAAGAGTATGGCCTCAATATGCATCCGTTTAGCTATAAATGACTCTAGTTCTTCATTCTTTGTGGCTGAGTAGTACTCCATTTTATAAAAAAAAAAACCCACATCTTCTTTATCCAGTCTCCAGTTGATGGGCACTTGGGCTGTTTTTTGAAATAGGAAAAGGTCCAAAGGGGTAGGAGTGGTGGGAGGAGATGGGGAAAGGAAAGAATGAAAAGGAAAAATTATGAGAAAAGAAAAAAATGGAAACGAAGTCTATGTAAATAGGGAAGGGTGAAGGGAGTGAAGGGCCCACAGGTAACGGGGAAAAAATAAGAACCAAGATACATCATGTACAGGTACAAGCACCCAATGATAAATGTAAACATATTGTATACCTAAAATGTGACAATAAAAGAATTTAAGCAAAAAAAAAAAAAAAGAAAGATAAATTTAAGACATTTATAGCTAAATGGATGCAATTTGAGACTATACTCTTGAGTGAAATAAATCAGACACATATGTGTTAATATCACATTGTCTCTGGTGTGAGAAACTGGAAGGGTAAATAAGGATCAAAATGTATAATAGATTGTATGAAGAAGGAAGATACTGTTCAAAAGGAAAGGGAAACTCTGAAAGAGGGAGGTGGGAAAAGTTGAAAAATAAAAAACAAGGAAAGAAGGAAAAAATGGAGACAAAGCTTTTGTAAATAGAGGGGATGGGAGGTTGGAAATAGGGAAGGAGGTTGGGAGAAAAAGAGGAATCAAAATATATTATGCACAGGTATGAACTCCCTTTGATGAATAGTGATTATTATGCATATTCAAATTGTACCAATAAAGTTTAAAAAATAAATAAATTGTAAGAGATAATTTTGGCATTAAAAAAATACATTGTAGGTACCGTTACCTATAGATAATCAACCTACTGGGAAATAGAACACCAGAAATTCCTGTTCCTGATCCCACTCCCCCCTTTAGTATTACCTTTTTTTTTTTTCTGGTACCGGCGATCGAACTTGGGACCTTGCGCTCACAAGGCAGGCAGCAGAACCACTGAGCTAAATCCTGGGCCCTAATATTACCTTTTCATTACTGGATATTAGTCAGTAACATTACTTATTTAACTAATTAATTCTATATTTTGGACATTTAAAAATCTTAAAGTTGTTTTTGATGCAAAACTTATCTGTCCTATTTTTGCATTTATCGGGATATTTTGCTGGTATAAAGTTCTAAAAATTGGAATGGCATAAGTTCTCTTGATTCAATTTTAATAGGTTGAATTCATACTTGTTTATCAGACTCCTCTTTTTCCTTCTTGACAACACAATAAGCCTTTTTAAATTCTGCCAATCTCACAGTCAAAGAATATAGCAGTGTTGATTCCTCTTGGATATATTCAATTAAATATTAATGTTCATCAAATTTCCAATTGTTTGGGATTTTATGAATAGCATATCCATATTTTATTCATATCGTCACCAAAGCATTAATTTTTCTTTTGATTTTAGGCAGATGTTAATCCAGGAAAATATTAACCATTTGTCAATTCTTTTCCAGCCATCCATTTTTATTTTAATGATGTTAAAAGTGTTATTTTAAAAGAAGAAAAATTAATAAAACTTTACTCACCAAAATTAGGAATTGGAAACATTATACAGAGCAGGAGAAGAAAGAAGATTGAAATAAGCTATAATCAAACTAGAAAACAAGTAACAAAATGACAATTGTAGGACCTTTTAAATGTAAATGAATTAAGTGATCAATTAAAAGATCACATGACTGAATAGATCAGTATCAAATTTCTTGAAATAAACATTAATGGAAACACAGCATACTGAGACTATGAGATATAGCAAATATACTACTAAAAGAGAAGTTTATAGCAATAATATTACATCAAAAAGTAGGGAGATCTCAAACAATCAATTGCAGCTCAAGTAACTAGAAAAACATGAACAAGCCAAACCTCAAAACAGTAGAAAGAAAGAAACACTAAAGATCAGAGCAGAAATAAATAAAGTAGGCTAAAATAAAAAATACAAAAGATTAAACTAATAGCTGTTTTTTCAAAAAGATAAAATTAATGAACCCTTAGATAGATCAACTCAGAAAAAAAAAAACAGAGAAGACTCAAATAAGTAAAACCAGAGTCAAAAGAGAAGACATTGCAAATGACACCACAGAAATATAATGAATATATAATAAGGCCATTATGAACAACTATATGCCAACAAATTTGAAAGTCGAAAAGAAATAGATGAATTACTGGACATATATCCTTACCAAGATTGAATTATGGAGAAATAGGAAACACTCCCCCAAAAATTTATGAGTATGAAGGTTGAATCAATAATGTTAAGTGAAATAAATCAGACACACAAGCTTGAATACCATATAGCTTCTCTCATTTGAGTAAGAAAAAGTACAAAGTGCAAAATAAAGGAGTAACAGAAGAAAACAGCGACATAGATCTTGCAAATGTAAAGAGGTCTGGGAAACCTAGAGTGTAGAGAAGGTAAAGCAAAAACGTTAATGACACGCCAGGCACTTGTACCAAACACCCACAATGAATGTAATGTAAATTAATGTCATAAACATGTCCTAAAACTAATAACAATAACGAAAATGGGGACAGGATACACAGAAAGAGGGAAGGGGGGGGATAAACGGATGTGGTGATGTGGAGGAAAAGGGAATAAAAAAGAATCAAGATATGTTATGTACATGTATCTACTTTCTAAGATGAATGTGAACTTCACACACAGCAAACATATGCTAATTTAGTTAGATAGAGAGAGATAGATAGAACTTTTTTAAAAAGAAAAATCTTACCCATCCAAAAAAAAAGAAAGGAACACATGGCTTTACTGCTGAGTTCTCCAAAACATATAAAGAAGAACTCAAATTCTCAGCTTATTCCCAAAAAAAATAAAGAATTCATCCAAACTCATTCTTTTATGCCGACATTACCTTGATATCAAAAAACTAGATGCAAATATCATCAACCAAGTACTAAGAAAATGAACTGAAAAACATATCAAAAAGTTTATTTACCATGATCAAATGGGATTCATCCCAGGGATGAAAGAATAGTTCAACATACACAAGTCAATAACCAGCATTCACTACATCAACAGAAGGAAGGGCAAATACCATCTAGTCACCTCAATAGATACAGAAAAAGCATTTGATAAAATTTAATATCCCTTCATTAAAAGAACTTTGGAAATCAGGAATAGTAGGAGTATATCTTAACATAACTAAATCTATAAAAATAAAAAGCCCATTGCTAGCATCATATTAAACAGAAAAGTTCAAAACATTCTGTCAGATCTGCTGTAAGACAAGGATGCCCACTTTCACCACTTTTACTCAACATGTGAAGTAGAGTCAAAATAAACAGTAAATGTTTAAATTAAAAAATTTATTAAAAGACGCATTGCAATAATCCCCCTCAAAATGCATCCCATCACATTAAACACACTTATCTCATCGTTCCTGCCACTTTCTGAGGTGGTTCTAGAAGTCCTCTGTCATAAGTCTCTTCACAATTTGTGAAGATTAAATATACAGTGAATGCCCCTGTTGAATGGCATCTGTGGAAAGACAAGTTTCTAATAACATGATGTGTCCTCATCTGCCTTACTCATCAGATCTGTCACCACGCACTTCTAGTTTTTCCCAAAGTCAAAATGACCACAAAATATAAATGTTTAGAATGAATTCAGGACATGGAGACTGACACAACAGTGCAACTAAAGACACTCACGCAAGAGGACATCTAGGATTGCTGAGAAAGCAGCAAGAATGATGGGGTAAGTGTGTTCAAAGAGAAGGAGAGTATTCAAAGGGGAATGAATGGCACTGTGTCTTTTACTGTAATAAATTTTTACACATTCACAATATTTTTCAATCACACCATATAATACTGGAAATACTGGCCAGAGCAATAAAAAGGGCATCCACATAGGAACAGCAGAAGTCAAATAGTCACCATTGGAGATATTATTACATAGGAAACATCACGTGGCCATTAAAAAATGTCACTTTTAAATGTGAAAAGGATAAACATTTATGGTCATGATATATGAAATGAATAATTAGGAAACAAAATTCTCTATGTATTAGCATCTTAAAGTTGAAAAGGAGAACATACATTTAAGACAGTAAAAACATACAGAAAAATACTTGTTATCTTTGGGTGATGGGGTTGAGGACACTTTATTTTTCTCTTCATTCTTTCCTCTTTGGCACACACCTATGTGATCTTTAGATTCAGGAAAATGCATCAGTAAAACCAAACTTTATTCAGTGACAACTTGAACCAAACATTCAATGTGTGAAAAGATAAAGTATTTCTGTTCTTCTCTGTGAACATAATAAAATTCTGTGTCTGTATGAGGCAAACAGTTCATCCTAACAAACACCCACATCCAAAATACCAACATAATCACTGTAGTATTAATTAAATTTTATTGTGACAATAAGTTATAATTGGGAAGACTTCAGGCTGAAATGTTGATTTAAAGATGGAGGTAAAATATTTTATTGCATGATTTATTTATAGACAGAGATAATTAGTTCAACTACATTTAGATGTTTGTGTTTCTAGAACATAATATTTTTTAAATAATGCACATTTTTTAAAAGGAGTTTTACAACCCCTACAATTGAATGAAGTTGTAACAATAATTAAAGGGAAGCATTAAAGAGGAAATTCATGGAAAATAAGTGTTTATACCAATCCATCAATCCTATTAAAATATATACATTTATCAAACACCACACAATGTCCCACAAATGTATGATTTTTATGTTTTAATCTATTAGTTAAAAATTTAATTTTAATGAAAAAATCTGTCAAGTTTTAAAAGATCAAGGTAGATTAAACATTACTGTGGATGAATATAAATATTTCCTAAAGTAACTTCTATTTCTTTTTTTTTTTTCTAATACTAGGGATTAAACTCAGGACCTTGCACTTGCCAGGCAGGCGTGGCACCACTGAACTGCATCCCTGACCCAAAGTAGCTTCTATTTCAAGCTATATCTTAAAATACTCCTCTTGTATATAAAAATCTATATTGTTTATCAGTTCTGCATATAGGAAGAACAAATTATCAAATATTTAATGATTCAGTTATTATTGTCTTCAGAGTTAAAATAATACAGAAATACATTTATGATGGGTTGTAATGCTATATAATAAAAACCAGTGGGAATGTTATCAATAACATACATTCACCTTCCATCTAAGGATTGAATACAAAGCCATGTTTTTTGCTGATTTACATAGAAGAGAAAAAATTATTTAAGTACAGATTTTACTCTTGTTGACTCAATGGATATTTATTGAGCACTGATTATACTCCAGTCATTGCACTAGAAGTAGCATCTATAGCACTAAACAGAACAGATTTCTACCTAATGATTTTGCAGGACACTGGAGGAAGACAGAAAAACCAATTAACACGGCACTGTAGAGCAGAGCATGCAGTGTGAGGAACATCATGACAGGGGCTAAGGGTGCTTTGGAAACCTGCAGTCCAGGCATCAAGGAAACATTTTGATAGAAGGGAATGTTGTATGAGGCAGCTTATAGGACTGTGATCTAGGAAGGCAAAGTCCTCATGAGATGACCCAGAAAAAGTCAGTGATGGCTGGAATTCTACCATGAAGGTACAATGGCAAGTTATCTTGTCAGATAGATGTCAAAACCCTTTCCATTTGTGCAAGACTTTGGACTGTTTCCTAAGGTCAGTAGGAGACCTGTGAAAGACAGTAAGTAGAGAAGAAACATGATTAAATTTACTTTTCAAATCACTCAGGCTAAAGTATTAGAAGACTCTGAAAGGAACCAGCCAGGCAGCTGGCTACTGCAGTTATATAGTGCCCTAGATAGGATGGTGGTGACTAGGGACACGGCCTGGCACTGGATGACATTTAAGAAGAAAAGTAGGATTTGCTGATAACTATCAGCGTAAAAGACAGGAGGTGTCAAAAGTGACATACCACCAGATTTGAGGCCCTGAGACTAACTATATTTTCAACTTGATTGGTTTGGCAGCCACCTAGGGGAACAGTAAATCACACTCTTGGGTGTGTCTGGGTGGATGGATCATACAGGTGCGACCTTGGCACCTTTGGTCCCTGGTCCCTTCCTCTTTGCCACTCTTTCCAACTCACTCTGCCTTCCTACTGCCATGAAATGACCAGTTTTATTACACCAAGCCCTTCCACCATAATGTTCCTGCAATAGAGCCAACAGACCATGGGCTGAAACTTTTGAAACTGTGACCTGAATTAAAGCTTGCATTCTTTAAGCCAAAGGTGTTTGGTATTTTGTCAATGACAGGAAAGCTGAATAATACAGGTGTCAAATGTTTATTTTTACAAAATATATACAACTTCAAATAAGTGTTAATTAAAAGATAACCTCATAACCAATTCAATTTTGTTTGGTAAGGTCAATTTAGATAAACTGTTTAAATTTAACATTGAATAGATTTTTCTAAATATATAATCTATCTCAATTTAGTTTTTTACAGAAACATTGGATTGTATCTCTGGAGCTCAAGCTATAGACCAAAGCAATGTGGACCATACAAAGCTGTAATTTTATAAGCCAACATTTTTCTATCTCCGTATCTTCTTTCTATTCTTGTTGACATTTTCAACTGAATATTATATGAGTAATGGTTATTGATCACTGTGTCTCCCTTCAAACACTAACAAAAAGATATAACACTGTTAAAGTATTAATCTACTTAGGTATGGAGGTAACAACACTTTTTCAACCTCATATCAGGTCTCAAAATTAATTAATACTTGGGTGCAGATAGTGCAATCTAGGAAAATTACCTCTTATATTAGTTCAATAAATATTAGCTGAATCTGAAATAATTGAGTTGCTAGATATAGAATACTTTTTTGGATCATAGATATGGAATTTAACATAAACTTCCATGAGTGTTATATGGTGAGCATCTTCAATAGTAATTATGGACTTCATTATTTACCTCTGTCCATGTACTAATTCCTGTTCTTACTAGACAAAGGACTTGGAAATTAGAAATCCACCCCAGTCACATTCTGACATTATTAGCTGTGAAGTCTTGGACACAAACTCTCAGTAATGTAGTAACAATTTCCTCATTTGCAAAATACCATGACTTCCCTTCAGATTTACCATGAAGATCAAGGAAGATAATATATATGAAAAGATAAAACACAATATAAATTGGAGATTAGCTCACTCTGTGATTGGCTACTAAATAGGTGCTTTTATTAGGTATGTCCTCTCTATGAAAGCTGATTTGAAAGTTCATACTGATTTGACATACAAATGTTTCATAAAGTTTTTACAGTTGTTAATACAAATTGTTAAAACAAATGTGCAACACATATGTAAGTTATTTTTCAGTGTCCTTAGAAATGACTAAATATATACCAAAATAAATAAGATAAATTTTAATTAATCATATATTATTTTAATTAATCATTATATATTATAATGATAAATTTTCTGATCCCAGGAAGGAACCATTATGATTATGCAAAATTGTAATCTTATTTCAATAGCAGAATCATGTTATTGTACAATTGTTTCATTCTTCTTTTGCAATCTTTTAGTGTAGCTTAGGTGGACAGTAAGCCTCTTTTCTTGGTAAAACTGAAATGCCAAAAATACATTCATTAAAAGCTAATGATTCCACCATATACCTATTAGAATTGCTAAAATAAAAATGGTTACAGCACTAGAGGCTGACAAGGTGTGGAGTGACTGAACCATTCATATGTTGCTAGTGAGAACATAAAACAGCTCAGCCATTATGGTAATTAGTGTGGAAGTTTCTTACAGAACTAGATTTATAATATACAATCCAGCAGTTATACTGTTGTCCATTTATTTCAAAGTCAAAAAAGCATATTCACACAAAAACTTGAATACTAAAGTACAGAACTTTGTCATAGTCAGAAACTGAGTCTGCATATCCTCCAATATGTGAATGATTAAACAATGGTTCATGTATATGCTAAGTGGATACTACACAACATCACAAAGCAGTATATTGTTACACATACAACCTGAAACTCCAGAGAACTATGCTGAGTGAAAACAAGTCAATCCCTAAAAGTTGCTTATTTTATGTTTCTATTCATATGAAAGTTTTAAAATAACAAAATTACAGAACTGGACAAGAGATTCCTAGTTCCCAGGGGTTTACAAGTAGGCTGAGCTTGGGAGAAGGTTGGATATTGTATAAGGAATGCAAATACTTGTATTGGTGGAAATGTTCAGAACTTTGATGATAGTATTAGATAAAAAATGTGATCAGGTAGCAAAACTGTATAAATTTTACTCTAAAAATTTTCTATTAAAAATTATTGACATTACTAAGTAATTGATAGTATTGACAGTTCTAAGAAAACTTAACTATGCATGTATAAATATGAGGGTTGGTAAATTGGTAACCACTAAAAATTTTTGGTTGTATAAAAACTAGATAAGCATTTTGATATATTCTTATAATTACTTTTCTTTGTGATGTGCTTAGTTTTCTTCAATTTTTATTTGATAGTAGCATATATTCTTTATTGCTAGTGGTTCCCACATACTAATAAATATTAGGGCTAGAAGACCTATTGTTTATTCATTTCAGAAATAAAAGAAGTTTATAAATGAATTACATCTACAAATTCATTTATTGACTTTGGTAAAGAACTTTTTTTATATAGAGTCAGAATTAAATCACCCTAAGGAAGTCCAATTCCAACACAAAATATTGGTGAACCTGGTTTCTTCTACTGTGGTTAGTAAAATAGACATTGCGAAGATTTTAACAAACAAATTTTAAATTTCATTCACACTCACTGAAGCAGAGAATAAAATTGTGGTTACTAGAGATTACAGGGAGGGGGAAATGGGGAGTTCTTAGTAGGTATAAAATTTCATTTATTCAATATTAAGAAATACTAGAAACCTGAACAACTTGTGCTTATTGTTAACAATTGTCTAGAAGGTAGATGTCATGTTAAATGTTCTTACCACAATAAAATAAATTGTATAAAAGAAACTTTGAACTTGAGTTATTCACACATTTCCCTTAGGCAGGTCTGCTGCCCATAACTTCTATCTCTGCTCACGATAACTTGATATAGCTTTAAGTAGTTAGGTCAACTCATAGTAAACTAAAATTTTCAGATGATTTGAACCTACTGTGGAAAGAGCCTCTTTAGTAATAGGTATTGTGATCTAAACAGTTAAGATGCAAAGATTACTGACAAAAACCTTGAGGGACTAAAGTAGAATCTCAAGTGAAATTGAAAATAGCATACTCCATCAGTTCCAGCAGAAATTCAAGGATAACTACCCACGCTGTTAATTAATGGCCAAGTCAAGATTAAAATTCCTCAAATCCTTTCTTCCTCCTCACTCTTCAATGCTCAGTAATCTTCTGTTTATTTTTTTAAACTTAGAGCAATTCTATTAATTTTAGCTATACTACATGCAAAAAAATCACTTTTTCCCTTATTCCCATATTCCCTTATTTATCTATTTGTTCTTTCATTCAAAAGTACTTTTGAGCAATAACTACCCAAAACATAGTGCCATGAAACAAGATGCCTATATGCCCAACACACTGTGCTATGAAAAACATCTCTGTCCTTAAGGAGCTGGCAGAAGTGGAGAGGAAGACATATAACACACAAGTTGTTTGGTTTTTTTCCAATAAAATGTATAGTATGTTAGATGCATTATTTTAAATGATGACAAGTTAAAAAATAAAAACCACAAGGGAAGAAGACAAGAAATTGTGCTTTTAGACATAGTGTTGCAATTCTGTAGAGTGCAGAAAAGCCTCAGTTGGAAGGGTGACATTTTATTGAACATCTGAAGAGGGCAAGGGTATGTTCTCATAATTAATTGGGCAAGTCTATTTCCCTCTCTAGGGTTAAATCTTCAAAGTTAAAGTCCATACTTTAATTATTTTTGTATGTTTGCGTGGAGAAAGTCGCCATACAGAAGGATATTGGTAATTATATACTGAATTTAAAACCCAGGGGTTTTTTTACATAACTTTGTCTTTCAAACACACAGTGTTTTCTACTTCAGGAAATTTTGGAGCTTGTGCATGATACTGAGATGTATCAGTAGTGCACCTATACTATCCTACATTTACATTGCTTGACAACTGAATTGAGAGGAGGATAGTTTTCTAAGTGTTGTAGCCCAACATACCACATGCATGTACAGATAATGAAAAATTGAATCTTTTTTTAAATTAAATTTATTGGTACATTTCAGGTATACAATAGTTACATTCATCATTGGGATCTTGTACCTTTTCATGATGTATCTTGGTTCTTATTTTTTCCCCTTCCCCTGCCCTCCCTTCACCCCCTCCACCCTTTCCTATTTACAAAGACTTTGTTTCCATTTTTTCCTTTTGTCATATTTTTTCTTTTCCCTTCTATCCTTTCCTCTACCCTTCCCATTTCCCCTACCCTTTTGACCTTTTCTTCCTATTTCACTTTATCAATTATACATTTTGAACCTTATTTACTTTTATTTAAGAAAAACTGAATCTTAAAAATACTGATCGACAAGTCCAAGACCACAGTGTGAACTATGGACTCCCAAATTTACATTTTTGAAACATAAAAAGGATGAGGTTTCAAATAAATCTGTTTAGTCAATTTCCATCTCCTAATCCAAATTTTATCACAAGCTGATCTTAGCTTATTTTAAGTAGTATTTCCCAAAATATGGTCAATTTTATTTATATACCAGTCACTGACAGTAATGCCACACAACTTTCTTGTATTTGCCCAGAGAATAAGTTTAAGATATTTTTGCCTTCAAATAACTATCTGTAGTAATACCGTATGTCCTAGTAAATCCATACACAAAGAACTCCATGTGAGTCTAATGGAAACTACAAAATGGGTTAACTTTGGACTGAAAATGTGGCCATAGATCTGGAACAAGCATGACCACTCAGTATGAGAAGATGAAATGACCAATTTTTTAGTAAAAATAGGAACAGCATATATGTCTGAAAGCCATATTAGAGAAGAAATTACTGCCACTTATGTGCTGTTACAAACTGCAGCTAAAATAAGGTCACACATATTACAGTTACCCAGTTTTCATTGTAAGGACTCAGTGATTTAAGATTATGGAAAAACCAAAGTGAATGAAGAGTACAGGACAGGTACATTAATAAAACATTGATCTTTGTTGCTCACTGTTAAAAACTCTCAGAGACTCACCAGACTGAGAACTCATTCTGATTATCGTTTGGGATAATGTATCTGTGGCTGCATTGATTATTGGCTCCAAAATAGCAATACCTGTATTTTCAGTCCTTCAGCAATGCTGCATTGCATCAAAAGAAGCACATCCTCCTAGGATGAGATGCAGGCCTCTGTGAGAGCTCTCCACACATTCCATACCTCCCCTTCTTAGCTCTCCGTGGTTTCTTGATCATGCTGCACTTTCAACACCTTTTCTCTGCACTTCACTCTCACCCTTCCAACACAGCAAATTCCCTTAAAATAGTTTGGGTTATCTTGATCTAGAGGCCTTTCCAGAGTGCTGCTGTCCATCCTCCCTGGATAGGGCACCTCTTCCCCGCTCTACATACTATTATTACTGAGCTTATCACACAGTAGTAAAAGACTCATGTATTTCTCTCCTTCACTAGACTAAAATTTCTAAGGAAAATGGTTTGTGTTTCAATAAGCAACAATATCAAATACCTGAATAAAAAGTCAAAATAACATGTTATTTAGTTCTTATTAAGGTTTTAATTTCTCATAATTTTCATTCCTTTAATATTAAATGTTATTTTAATATTCATAATTTAGTGAACTATTGATATCATTATTCTAATTTGTAGATGAGGGAACTAAAGTGCAGAATTAAAGAACTTCCTTACAGTTAAAAGGGTACTAAGGAAAGAAGCTAAGGTTTGAAACCAAGAACATTGCCTCCAAAGTACCCATTCTTCACTACTGTGCAATAGCTGCTCCCTGTACATATACATATGTATACATATACTTATATACACACATACATATATATACATATACTTATATACACACATACATATATATTTGCTAATTTCATGCTATGTAATAAAAATCCTTTTCTTTGCTCAACTATCTCTTCATTTAATCATCTCTTCACAGACACAGTTGAATTCACTCTTTTGTAACCCAACTTAATTATTCAGAATTACACTTGAACTTCACTAATTATAAATATCCATATAGTTAACATGGCATACAAGCTTGGGCAGGAAACAGGTTATTTAGAGGAGATTATAATGTAGGTGAAAATACACAGAAATAGAAAAGTAACAGAAGTGTTCCAACATATGCTTCCTCTCCTCCATATCGGTCCATCACAATACCTATTTATATTCTTATTTCCTCAATTTAAAAGAACAAGTAGACAATAATGATGTTTATGTGAATATGAAATATAATCTGGCAAAGCCAACTCTCTTAACTACTTATATATAATAATACATTTACACTATACCTGTACCTATATCCATTTTCTATATTGTGTTTTCTAGGATTTTCACAATAAAATTTTCTTGATTCTTTCAGATCTATGCTAGAACTGAATTTCCCTAAACCATTTAATTCAGTTTCATCATGGCCACTTGATTCAGTTTCATCAATGAAATGTTAAGTATCAAGAGCCAGTAGAACTTTAACATGATCCCTTTCCTTTTGGCTCAGTAAGTTCTAGACAAAGTTCTAGATGGTGGCTGCTCCATCCTTCAGATAAGAGAAGTAAGGACAATGATGATAAAAAGTAGGGCACCAGCCATCCCTCAACAGACCTTTAATATGAGTAACAGACAAATCTTTCACATTTTAAAGTCTTTGATATTGTGGATTTTTTTTTTTTTGCTGTGGTTTTGCTAGCCAACCTTTAATGAAATTCTATATGTGCATCTAATTATGTATGTAATATGTATGCCTATAGCCAAAAACACCACATGTACAAACAAATGCATTATATCAAGAAATAGGAGTATTCTACTATATTGCAAGTGCTGCACACTGTTTATAAAAATATAACCAAGATAAAACAGTGATGTTTAATCTATGTTGGTCTGTTTGTGTATTACATGCTCATGCTGAGAACTCATTAAGCACTTTTCACTATTAAATTTGTAGACTGAGTTGTTGGCTTCACTTTGCTGACACCATGCACCACAGACATCAGTCTCCAACATGATATTAAATTCCTGAATGATACAATGAAAATGTTTATCATTATGGTTCAGGAACAGATACAGGACTAAATCTTTGCTCTCACAAAATATCACGTTAAACATATATTTCAGAGTGGAATGAATCTTCACTAAGTGGTGCAGCACTCTGAAGTCTAAATTCATGTGTTCCAGTTATTGATGTAAACATTGAAATAAACCCAGGCTTCAACTGCTGAAAACAACAAATTGAAAATAACAGACTTACAGACAGATAACCTATTGAAGAAATGCCCTGAACTTGTTATAAAACTTGAAAGAAATAATTGTGTTTCTCTTTAATGTACTGGATTTTCTATTAATACTCTATTAGTCCTATTAATTTACAGGTATAAAAATTATAACTACAAGTGAGACTTTTACACTGCTATACAATATAATCATAAAAAGACCATACTCAAATGACTTTTCATAAGAAATATGCAGTAAACATCACCATCTTCAGTAATGAAAATTATGTGATATATTTACTAATGTGTTAATTAGTGTTAGGCATATATGTTAAGATTAGGAAGTTAAGGATAATAGAAAATGCACTGTAGTCCACAACATATCTTAAATTTCGTAATATTTATGACTCATCAAAAATGGGAACGAAGTGGGTTTATGCCAAAAGAAACTTCTTGAGAAAAAAGTGAAAGAATATGATATATATATGATACATGGATATATTTTTGCAGGAAATTCTGGATTTTTTATGAATTAAATATAATTTAACTTGTGCATAAGAAAATAAATCATACATATTAGAGACTTACTATATGATGTTTCAATACATGTGTATGTATGTATTATTAAACATATTTGTATCCTCACTTATTACTTCTCTATGGTACAATTTTCAAAATGCTTTTCTTAGCTTTTTAAAATATACAGTTCAGGGAATAATTGATACTTTGATATAGGAAAAGGTCCAAAGGGGTAGGGGTGGTGGGAGGGGATGGGGAAAGGAAAGAAGGGAAAGGAAAAATTATGAGAAAAGAAAAATAAATGGAAATGAAGTCTATGTAAATAAGCAAGCATGGAGGGGGTGAGGGACGCACAGGCAACGGGGGAAAAAAATGAAAACCAAGATACATCATGTACAGGTACAAGCACCCAATGATAAATGTAAATGTATTGTATACCTAAAATGTACCAATAAAAGAATTTAAGGTAAAAAAAAAAAAAAAAATATATATATATATATATATATATACAGTTCAGGGCCAGGGATTTAGCTCAGTGGTTCTACCGCCTGCCTCGTAGGCGCAAGGTCCCGAGTTGAGATCCCCCACACAAAAAATAAATAAAATAAAATAAAATAAAATACACAGTTCACTGACATTATCTAGAATCACCATACTAAACAGTAGCATACCAGAATTTCCTGCTTCTACCTCACTATAACTTAGTACCCATTGATCAACATTTCCCTATCCATTCAGATTCCCCTCAGATTCTGGTAACCACCACTCTATTCTCAAATTTTGTAAAATAAACTTTTTCAGGTTCTATGTATGACTGAGATTGCAGAATACTTAAGTAGGCTTTTTGTTTTTAGCTCTGCTTACATATGGTCCCCCGTTTAATCCATGTTGTCACAAATGACAGAACTCTTGTCATGGCTGAACAGTACTGTATGGAGCATATGTACCATGCTTTCTTTATCTATTCACCAGTGGACAGATGCAGGTTGTTTCCATACCTTTGCTATTGTTAATTGTCCTGCAGTGAACTTGAGAGCACAGATGCCTCCTCAAAGCACTGATTTCATTTCCTTCAGGCAGTATGGTGGCTCTGTTTTAATTTTTTCAAGAATCTTCATACTTTTTTTCATAATGGCTGTTGTAATTTGCATTCCTATCAAAATTGTGCAACTTTCTCCATACCATCACCAGAACTTATCTTAAGCCTTTGAAAATAACCATTCTCTCTTATATGGAGAACCCATAATATAAACAATTTAAAGAGCAAAATAAAAAGTAGTAGATGATAGGAAATAGAGAGGTATACTTTGTAGAGACGGAAAGGGGATCAGGGTATGGGGGAAGACAGGAAGGTGGGGAAGGGAAGGGGATGTAAAAATGATTAAGATGGTGATATGTACATGTGCCAATTCCATAAGATTAATGTAATTATTATGTTTTATAAACATGTACTAATAAAAATAAAGAAAATAGCCACTTTCACTGTGGTAAGTTTGTATCTCACCGTAGCCTTGATCAGCATTTCATAGATGATTTGTGATGTTGAACATTTTTTCACATACCACATCGTTTATATATCTTCTTTTGTGAAAATATTAAAGTATATTAAGGTACATTACATATTCTATATTGGACTGTTTGTTTTATTGCTATTGATTTTTTAGAGTTCCTTATATATTCTGGATATCAACTGCTTGTCAGATGAATACTTTGAAAATATTTTTTTGCGTTCTGTAGGTTTTCTCATAGCTTGTTGATCATTCCCTTTGCTGTGCAAAAGTTTTTAGTTGGATGTAATCCTAAAAATTATATTTTTATTCTCTAGTTTGAGTTTCCTGTATTAGTTTGAAAAATACTGAAAGGCATTAATAGTTGTTTCAGATTATGCATAAGGCCTATCTATAGGATGAAATGCATATGTGGTCTTATTCTTGTATTTCCTCAGCTAAGCCTAAAAATAGATTAAAACAACAGTTCAGCCAATTTTTTGAATAATAAAACAATGGTTTCTATTAGGTTGAAGAAAAACTGAAATTAAACAGAACTATATATTAAGAACAGTCATATTACTTTCTGCTTCATATTTATTTCACTTGATTATAATGCTATTTAAACTACTTTTTTATTTACTACCTACTATGTAAGTCTCTAACATACAAAAATATTCACATCTATCCTTACAAATGAATTCATATAGTTCCTCAAAAATGACTTATTGTTAAAAAATATATAACCTCAAAATAATGAAGTACACCTATACTCTATAACTGAGCTTTTAAGTACTAGGTTTGACAAAAAGTTCTACAACTCCTGCAAAATGTGTATTTAAGCAAAGGAGAATATTTCAAACTTTAAAAGAAGTTTTAATATTAAGCTAATATTAAAATAGTCTAAACTGTTTTATTATAATAACTGCTTTGTTTTTACTATAAATTCAACTGAAACTACTACTGGAAATAATACAATGTCTGAGTAGCTACAACACAGACAAAACAGTGTTATTATTTACAATATAATATTAGATTAATGGATTATGTATAAAGAAATTTTGCATTTGCATCTCTTCTGTTGATTTCAAATTTTTCGGTAACATAACAAACATAGAGAGGTTAAAAAGGTTATACCTCTTTGCATATTCAACTACATCATCTTTTAAATTTTTTATGTAGAGACCTTTTTTAAATTCTAGAAATCACCCCACTGAATATTCACAAAATCTAAAGTTAGAAAAATATATTAACATAAAAGAAAAGAAAATACATAGAATAGTCAATACATAAAGTAAGGACTTGCTGTTATATCTATTCTGATGAACAAGCATTACCATCTTGCTTCTGACTCTTCTTCCTCAGCTTACTAATTAATGCCAATTTCTAAAAGCCCTCCAGCTTTGGATCAAAGAGAGAGGAGTAGAAAAGTTTTTATTTGATTGGTGAAAATATAGTATAGGAACTGTAAGAACTTCCCAGCAACTTAAAGTGATTCTTCTCTCCTAGATACTTTTGTACCTTATATGAAGAATCCACATTCCCTTTTTCCCTAAATGTTTAGTTGGGGTTTTCCTCCCTAATGTTCTGCTGACAAGAATGAATATAACCCTTATTTAGTCCTGAATTATCTTGTAGTATTTGAATTTTCTAAACCACAGGTCATCTTGACTCTCCAGGCCATCTCCTTGACCTTAGAGATAGCACCATGCCTGCTCTTACCTGTAGCCCCCTCCTCTGGTACATAGAAATTTTTTTTCTTGTAATGACTCAGAACATCCAATAAAATCTTGTATAGGTCACTCCAAATTCAAGGCAATTATTCAGCTTATCTCTCACATGACAGTATACCATACCCCTCACACAGATAAAAGTTTTCCTTGATTTTCTTAAAGTCACAGTTATTAAAAGAATTCTGCCCACACCCATTCCCTTTTGGAGGGTATTGAAATGGAAAAAACAGTCAACCAGGGGCTCTTTTTACAAATTTTTTGAATTCTCCCCTCATTTTTGGTGAAATATTTCAGAATTCCAAAAGCTAGTTTTCCCTTGCTTGCTTCCGTCAAGTTGAGCATGGTTGTTGTACTCTGGGATGCAGCACCTCTTGTCTTCAGCTGAATCTTCCATTCCACATATACTCAATAATATATGTAATTTGAGGTGAGGTAGCTTTTATTTTACAAAAGACTTTAAGTACATTTCTGTACACTGTTAGTGCATTTTAAAAACAGGACATAAAGTGTTCAGCCTACAATTTTGTTAATGTACATCAATTTGATGAATAAAATAATTCCCTCAGCACTGATTTGTGATAGGTATGTGGCTACAGATTGAAGTAGAATAGATAGTATTTTTATAGTGCTTCACATCAGAGAAAGTACTTGCATACCTATTCTCTTGTTTATCTGTAAGTGATTTCAGATCAGTGAAAAATTTAAATAGTCATACACACACCTGGCTGGCTATATAATTAAAATAACTCAAAATATTAAACTGTCTTGATTATTACATCTCATTTACTTAACTGAATAAGCCATTTTTATTCTAGCTTAATTTAACTGTGGTAACCATAAATAATAGTGGTTGAAAGGAATAAACTGTAAAGCAGTTCTTTAGTTTGTACACCATGTTTATCTTATTGTGTTAATAAAAAGCATCTGGATAATTTTAAAAGCCAGGAATACAAACAGTATGAAAATAGTTTAGTAAGTGGCTAGGCTTGAAATAATTATTCAGTTTAGATCTCTATCCCTTCTTTTCTCATTGACTATTTTGTAGGTATTATAAAAAAATTAAAAAAGTATTTACTTTTATATAAACATGAACACATATATGTCCATTTACAGAAATCACACTATGCTTCAGTTCTCTTTTGCTGGATGACACATTATCTATAATGATTCTTTTCTAAACAAAAGCAAAAAGTTCCAAAATGTTAAGATAAAGGAAAATTAATGAATAAAGAAATCAAATAAATTTACTTAATCTTCTGATTTTCAGTATTTTGGTTATAAAATAATGATACATGCCAGCTTGTTACTTTCCAGCATTATCAAAGTCTGAGCGTTGATTTGGTAAAAATCCTTTATAAAGTCGTATGTACACATAAGATGGTTACACCATACTACTAATCATACACATATGCACACAAATACAAAAACTCAAATAAATTACTATATCTCACAGAATTAATCTCTAAAATTTCCTGCTATTAGAAATTCTTTAAATTTCAATAGTAACATGACACCACTAAAATTTGCTGCTCAGAGTACTTTACATAGAGGACTATTTTCTAAAACTTCTCCATTGGCAAATTCATTGCCCTATTAGTGGAAGGCTATAAAATTTATATCTTCATTCTATAATCTTTTAACTAAGAACTTTAAAATATCAAAATGATTTACTATTGGCAATTTAGCAGGCTGAATGCCTTTAGTAGTTAGACATCTTACATACCAGAAGTTCACCTACGATTTGGAAGATAATCTTTCTCCAAGAATTCTGAACTGCTGTAATAACTTTATATGGCTCTGAATTGCTTCATTCCAAAACCTCAGGGCTTTGCTAACATGACAAGTTTAAAGAAATGCCAAGGCTCCAACTGTTAAGTCAAATTGATAAATTGGATTTTTAACTTTAAAATTTCTGATCTAATAAAAATAAAAGTTTAACAATTCCTTACTAGTTCTGCCACATGAATAAATTAAAAATGAGCACAGCATTTTTTTCTAGTTTTGTTTCTATTTCATATAACTCTCAACTAGAAAGCATATTGAATTGATTTAAATTGGAAACCACAGACGGAAGCTGGCTAAGGACATGGAGTCTAACTCATAATCTGTGACCAGACTAGTTTGTCTAATGATGTAGTTGTTGTCACAATAAATGGCTACATGCACAGATTTCAGTCTGGTTAGACATTTGGCTTGAAATAAACATTCAGAGAACTGAATCCAAACATCAACTAAGCCAAAAGTTGCCTTCAGCTCTGCCAAACTGATGCTAATTCAACTACAAGTAACATTTTTTTGTTTTACAACAAATGAATCTTTGAAGCTATTAAACTGAAACTGATGATGATTTCAGGAACATGTCTGATGAGATCATTATCCCATTGCAGTAGGTCTGGAACCTAATTTTCCTGTCAAATGTCACTTACTTTCTTCAGTATTCTAAAAGTGGAAGGAATGGTCCAAGAACAGAGAGAACAAATAGTTTGGCTGTGTAATTATATTCAGAAATATGCCTAAGTCTAACCACTTTTTTATTTTGTTAATGCCTATTTTACAAGTAAATTTAAAGACTATTTCTTGTCTGAAATTAGCCTTCATCTGCCTTTCTAGCTAAGAAAAGCAGGACAAACTTGATGAAAGGCACCAGCATAACTAAAGATAATTTATATAGGACTCTATTTTTGTGTGTCCGTCACTTATCTTGGAATGTTGTATACTTGTGTTCAGACATCTTTTGACCCACACAGCTGAAGTGAATGACATTTGGAAATGGTGGCAAAATACAGATAAAGGACATAAAATGGAGAGTTATTTGCATGGAAAACCATACTGAACAGGAGTCATTTCCAAATTACTTGAAAAATAAAAGGATATATATGCTAAAAACATCAAAGGTATATTTGGCAAACATTGATATGCTATAATATTCTATGACAAAATAAAGAGAAAATAATTAAATGTGAATATGAATGTCTATTTAAAAAATATCATACCAATATTTTCTAACATGAGGTTCTAGTGCTGCTTATCTTCCTCTTTGAAATAATGAAGACTTAGTTTTCCATATCATTATCCAAAAGCATACTAGCATTTCATTTGGAAACATGAGACAATATGAGAGTTCCTATTTTCTCTTCAAATTATTATATCATTTATGAGACCAAAGCAAGCTATTTATAAATTTATAGTCTAGTGCAAACTGAAAAATATGTCATTTTTATTCAAGACTTGAAAATACAAGATGAAAGCATAGACCCTTTATAAGCACACAGCTCTGTTTGACTACACAGATTATAGAACCCTGAAGCCAGTCATGCATGAGACCATCACCAAAACTTTCTATTGACTCACATTTATATTGCTAATAGGATTGCAAAAGACATGGTGGGGAGTCATTACTAAAGCATCTTTCCTTGCCAATTCAATCAATGGAAACTTAGCCTCCCACTGGGCCCACCCATACCTTATTTATCTGCCACATCAAAATGAACAGGCTGTTGAAAACACGGCAGCAGGACAAGAAGTAGAGGAATTAAGACACACATCAAGTTCTCCAGTTTCCTGCCTTTGATAGAACTGCACAATAGTGTACTGTTTGCAACATCTTTTCTTTCCCTTGCTAAAGAAGTCTCCTCATACCCACTGGAGTCTTGTGAAAATGCAACCCTTTCTTAGGAAAGGGGTTCAGTAATGCTCATTTTCAAGATCTATCCTCTTATATTTAAAAAGAAAATGAAGATCTATAATATCTGAATTAAAACTCTTGGGCCTCAAAATGTCGTGTTCTTAAATCATTAAACCCCACATAACACGTTCACATAAAATATGAATAAAGCCTTTTAAACCATGACAAGATTAATTTAACTCATATACATGAACTTCATGAGATACCCAAGCTCCACTCTTACATCATTATTAGCATTGCAATATATTACTGAAATAGATATGCAGCTGGGGTGACTGCAGAAACTAAACCGCTTTTTAGTGAAATCCACAAGCACACTTCAGGAACAATGAGCAATTTACATTTCACTTACCCAGAATGTTTCCCCCTCCCCTATGGTTTGAAAGCTTGACTAATCCATAAGGTAATATCATCATATTTAAATCCTTAATTTTCATCATTTTTAAATTTATTTGGCAAATGAAGATGATTTCTATTTCCTTTCATCCTAGCTCTGATGATAGGATCGTAAAGTGTTTCCCTACAGGGAATATGTATCTTAGAGAGAAAACACTATCTAAAGAAGGGGGGGGAAAGATTTATACTTAAAAGAAATTCTCAAAACTTAAGAAATGGATTTTGTCCTCTTTTTGATTTACACACTATCAGTCTAATTTGAAAGTATACTTTTTATGTTGTGGACTTCAGGTTAATGTTAAAGAAATATTTTTAATTTAATATGTACTTGTTTTAGTCATAAGCACCCGTGGCAGATAGGGCAGCATCTTATCAGTTTCGTAAAAGGAAACAAAATCAAGATTGGTCACTTCATCACTTACTTTACACCACCATAAGTTAACAAGAATTCAGTAGAGATCAGAAAGAGAAAAAGCAAATTATGGCAATCTGGGGCATCACACTTAACTTGGGTAGTCATAGTTAAGCTGTGCTAGAATTTTAAGTTTTCTCTTATTGTCCTGAATCACTGAAATCTGACAAACTACTTCATCAGTTTATATTCACAATAATAGACCTTTCCTGAGGAATCTTATGTTTTAATCACATAAAAATGAGATATACTTTAAATTGGTACTTCTTATGGGACAGATACTGGTGTTCCTCCAAATTCATGACATTGAAGCTTTAATCCTGGATGTGATGGTTTTAGGTAGGACATTAGGAAGAAATTTGGTTTTGAGGAGGTCATGGGGGTAGAGCTCCCATCGCGGAATTACAGTAATGTTGTTAGAAGAGAAAGCCAGCCACCAGAGCGCCCTCTTCCTGCTACAGGAGGAAACAGCAAGGAGCCTCCCTCAAAGCCAGTCCCAAAGAACTGAACAGCACCTCTATTTGATCTTCCCAACCTTGAGAACTGTGAAACATAACTGTCTGTTGATTAAAGCATGAAAAGGATGACAACAAAAGATACCAGCAATAAAAATTAAAATTACAGATATAAAACAAATTAAACATTTTTTTAAATACTAACTTCAGAACTTGAGAAATGGCTACCAACAAAATTGACTGTATCTTCCTTAGATTATCAATTAAATGATAACTAATTGGAAATATTTTCTTCTTTAAGTGACATAAATGACACCATAAAACCTTCACAGAAGCAAATGAATTAGAGTGGATTTTTATGCAGGAAAATAATGACTGGGACAACTTGTGTTTCTGAGGTGCATACATTTCTAACATCCTCCATCACCATAGTCATACAGTGTTCATCTTATTATAACTAATTATATTAAATTCTGAATTTTAGTGCAATAGGAAATCTTCACGGAAGCATAAGAAATTATACTTTTCTGGAAATACATTTTTCATAGTTCCAAAAACAAAAGTCAGATATCTTCTTGTACTCAAACAGGATTTACTAATTTATATGTGTAGAGTGCTGTAGTTTTACTTCTTTTTTAATCTTTTAGTTATGGATACATTCAAAATTCACTCTGCATCTACCTGATTGCTACAGAAAAGTTATTTAACAGAACTTTCAAAATTACTGTGTGGTTCTGGGTAGAGAAATAATGTGAATTTTTCCAGTCAATCTGCAAGTAATTCCAAATGCCATGATGTGAAGTCACTGCACTAGATACCAAGGGGGAAGCAGACTTGGCTTGCATTTGAAAGTAATGGAGATAAACATTTTACAGAGGGAAACTTCAGTCATCTACTGCAGTGCGTGTGTGTGTGTGTGTGTGTGTGTGTGTGTGTGTGTGTGTTGAGGAGGGTTCCAATAGACTAGACTTTTGGGAATCATTCTAATCATGAGAAAAAACTAAAAAAGAAAAGTTTGACTGAATATTTCATCATATTCTATCAGACACACAACCTATGTTGATAACACACGTCTGTTTATATACATATACAATAAATGTATAGACATAGATTTGTCTATAATGCCTATAATGTCTATAACATGGCTTGTTTTCAAGAATTCAAATCATTAATGTAGTAACTTGGTTCATTTATTCTTTTCCTAATATTCCACATAATTTTTTTAGGATTTACTATGTGTTAGAAATGAAATATAACTCATTGGTTTTATATGTTTAATGTTTAAGATACGTGAATAAATTAATCAGTTGATACCTAGAACCTAAGTCCTATACTATAGTTAATTTCAGGGCCAGGGATTTACCTCAGTGGCAATGTGTCTGCCTCGCAACCTCAGGGTCCTAAATTCAATCCCTGGTGCTGGAAAAAAAATCTGTTTACTCTTAAATCCAAATTTCATACATGTTATGAACAGCATTCACCAAAACACAATAATGTCTTTTCATATATTAATGTATTTATGAAAGATGTTCTAAAAAGCAGGTTTAATATAGCGTCATTTCATTTTTCACTTAGAAAACTCACATTTGGTGCTGCAGGAAAGACATGCTATATGTAGCCCACAATTCAGTTCAGGATTGGCCTCTCAGTGCAAGAGCAATTGAAATTTTAGGGCTATACTCTATATTTTTCCTACAGGCCATACACATTTATTTAAATTCATTTGAAAAAGTAATGTTTGACTTATTTGGGGAGGTCTTATACTTACCTCTTCCAATCAATGCATGTTGTTTTAACTTTGGAGGAATGAGATCTATTCAAGTTTCCAAATCAATAAAGAGAAGGTGGAATCATACCCATTGAGGCCTTTGTGTTTTCAGACAGGGTTTTACTTGTTCATTTTAAGTATGTACTCCTATAGAAGTTCCTTTCTGCATCCTACAGAAAGGAACATTCTCATTATTTTTATAGTCCTCTTCTAGACTTCCTAATAAATCTTTCTTTGGTTGCTATAAAGAGCCTGGTGTGGTAACACTCAGATCTCCTTCATAGCATGCCTCAAATTTATCATTACTTGCTCAATGATTCTCTTTCCAGGCAGATAAGCATTATGAAGAAATGGGACACTCTATCCTAAGCATACGGCACAGTGCTGTGTCCATCAGTGTTTGCTAAAAAAAATGTATGAACAATTGAAAGAAATAACTTTCAACAATGTTTTCTGGTTTTAGGGATCTTTTTGATTCCTAGATATTTGGAGATTTTACCCTGGGCTCCACTTCTGGACCACACATTTAAAAATGCTCTAAAGATGATTCACATAATTCATCAAATTTGTCTTCACTTCATGGTGATGGTTTTATATACTCCGTAGTCAGAAAGGGGAATATTTTAAAAATCAAAATAAAATTTACCAACCAAATGATGTAAATGTAAATGTATTAGGTAATTTAGTGCAAAGAATGTCAGTGGACACTGTGAGTTGATATGTTAATATTATACTTATCAAATGATATTGCCTCCCTACGGTACACTGCATTGTTTAATTGAATATTCTACATTTTGAGAGCTTCTATTTATAAGAAATAAAATTCAAACTTACTGGTTTTTATTCCATACTGTGACTTCTCAAAATCCTCTTAGGATCACATGACAGCTGCAAGTAATCAACTAAATGCTCTTTATGGTAATAAATTATTTATGGCCATTTAGTTAATACTTGCACAATTTCAGTTCACTCAATATTTATTTGTTAAGTCATCTAGTCTTGTATTCTGAATCTAGTTTGTCAAGTAGTAAAAGAATACTGTATTCACTATATATAAGAAACCACTTTCTTTGGGAGTTGTCACTTTGAGATATTGTAATAAATTAAGAATAGGGATTTATACATCATGTTTGGTTTCTTACACTATAAGGTAAAAAAAATCTGGGCATTTCAAGAATTACTTTAAGAATCACAAAGTAGAATAAGATGGGAGAATATTAAAACTATCCACAAATCACACTGAGAATTTGAAGACATAATAAATATTGCAGATTTCTTTTCAGCTCTCTCTTTTGAAAGCATGGAAATTTGATCCAGTTCCATAGCTCCAAATAATAATAAATTAGATAATATAACCACAAGATATTATCAAAGAGCCAATAGAGGAAATAAATTTATTTAGAGATACTCTCACAAGGGTCTGAGGGATTTTGAATTAAAAGTGTATCATCTATACAACTCTGATTCAAAGTCTATATTCAAAAGGCATAGAAAGAACAAACATATAGAAAGGAGTGACATTCTGAGAAGGCAAATGATGTTTTGGTGCCATAAATGGAAACATAAAGTTTTAAAGATGTCTCCAAAAATACAGCACCACTGAAATTTATCCCAGATTTATAAACTTCAGATGTGACAAAATATCATACCTCTAATTCCTCAGTTGCATAAGACATCATATGAGCTTAATACTTACTGTATCAGTATATATTAAGCATTCATGCATTAAGACAAAAAATGTATTGTTTTACAAAGTGAACTGGAACAGAAATAGAAATGTAGAGCTTCTCTTAAGCCACTAAGATAATACCAAATAACTCTCCCTAGGTATAATCTATGCAAAACCAAAAACTTTTACTATGAAAGGAAAGCTCTTCATTAGGAAAGTTACTTCATCAATGGTCTACCATCATATGATAACAAAGTCTAGTAGACTCTTCAGAAAAGCATTGGTCTTTGCTTTTAATTTATTTTGGCAGGAGACAAGTTACCAAGTAGGAAATTAGTGCATTCCATGTTAAAACATTTAAAAATCACCTGATAAACATGTAAATATATAATTTTAAATTGTCAAAACTAATCCCTTCAGACTTTACATTCCTTTCAATGGAATTATCTTCTAATAACTCTTAATAGCATGACAGTGTTTTAACAACCATACAGTGCAATGCTCTAAGGAAATTTTGATGCAAAGTATACACAGACTACTGTGGTAAATATTTTTATGAGATAGTTTTACAATTACTTGTGGCTAATAAGATGATAAAAGATGAAAGCTTAAAATAAATTTTATAAATGTACATTATGAGAATAATTAGCCACATAATTATATAGATGACATTTGATTAAATGAGGTTAGGTATTTGAAGAGAGAAAATAAAAACACAATACAATTGTTAGCAAATACGCAATGACAATCGTACAGATTATTATATGGATTGAAACCATGTTAAAACCACAAATCACACAAAATAAATCTCTATAACTTAGTTACTACCTTTCTAAAAAGTCACAGCATCAGGTGACTAGAGCCAACAGTGACAATCTGAACCAGTGAAAGAATAGAGGTCACTTTTGAGATGAAAGGAGAAAATCATGTGTAGAAGTTCAGTTAATAATGTCAAGAATTGGTAATCATTGGTAAAACTGCATTCATCTTCCATTATGAAATAACTGATTGATCATTTTAGTTAATACTGTAAGTACCAGCAGCAACTTAGTATGACATGCATGGGCACTGTTTTTACCTATATAGGGTGTTTGTTCTATAAAGCTTCTGGATAAAAGTACAAATAGCTGTAGAATAATTAACTGCTCATTGCTACCCAGGCAAACTAAAAGTAATTGTAATATTGCATCTATATCTATTTTTAAATGTTTTAATTGAAATCTGTGGATTTGATGCTATCTCTTGTTAGCTTAGAACTTGTGTGTTCAAATTTGAGGGCAAAAAAGATCCTTAGTTAAGGTATACTTTTACCAGGTGAGGATAGACACTTACTTGGCAATCATGTCATCTGAAATACTGATCCATTACTTTAGGAAAATCTGTCTATGATCTAGATTTGGTATATATGTTTTGTTGCCTTTGTTTAATTTGTTTTTCAAAACGGCCAAAAATATGTTATTAAAGCCTAAATCATATTTTGTAATTAATTCTGTGCTAATCATGTAAGATCACACTTAAAAAGAGCAAATCCTAGAAATTTTTCAATAATTTTATCTAAGCATAATCATTGTTCACGATGATTTAATACAAGCTACTTTTTCCTCATGTTTATGAGAGGTTGTTTAGCAACACATGTTGAAATTCATTTTAGTGTATCTCCTCGGGGCTAATACAGACTTTTATACTAACAGGCCATCCTATAATCAAGTGCCTACTTAGCTATTAGAATCAAAGGGATAATTTTTGTTTACTTTCAAGTCTGTAGACTGGTTAGTCATTAAAGAAATATTTGTTAAATGAGACTCTCTCTGCCAATAGGGAGCCTAGAGAATAAGTAAAATTCTGTGCCATTCTTCAAGCCATTCCCTCATGAAATGCACCACATTTATCCAAAAGAAATCAAGATAGTCTGTCTATGTGTATAAAAGCCCATCTATTTTTTCCTGATCATAAGAGGATAACTTTTTAAGGGTATCTATAAAAAAAAGAGAACTTGGGGCTGGGGATTTAGCTCAGTGGTTCCGCCGCCTGCCTTGGAAGCGCAATGACCCAAGTGCGATCCCTAGTACAAAATAAAAAAGAGAGAGAGCTATGCTATTTCCCAACATGTTATTTCTACAGATAAGCAGTGTGTAACATATATACTCAAACTGTATTACACAAAACCAAGTTCCTGGAGCAATGAGATGCCCTCTAATGGTAGCTGTACTTCACCTACAGTTAGAAAAAACTAGGTGATATGGGATTTGCATATGAAATTTTTGTTGTGGATAAGATGCTGTTAATAAGGGGAAGAGCAGGGAAACTCAAAATATACTTCTATAAATTCACAAATAATTTATGTCCAAAATCAAATAAAATGTTCCTTTACTCATATTCTGAGAGAAAAGAGTAAGCAGAAAGACGATTCCTTAATTTGTCAAATGCTTTATTCTATTTGCGACTATAATTCATGTTTGTTTTAGTTTATAAAATACAGAAAAACAATGGTATAAGCAATATCTAATGCTAGCTATGTATCTGTGAAAAAATGTATGGAAAGATGAAAACAGGTACTGACTGACCTTTTATAAACAACATTCGAAATACGCCAGCATTATTCAATATTCTAAGCTGTTTTGAAAATGTCATTATAAAATAATTTGTTACAATACAGAGTTCAAAAATATAATTTAGTATTATAGATCTAGTTCATTAAATCCTTTTTTAGTTAATTTTATTGGTACATTTTAGGTATACAATATAATGACATTCATCACCAGAAATTTGCACCTTTACATAATCTCTCTTGGTTCTTATTTTTTCCCCATTCCCCTGCCCTCCCATCAACCCCTTCATCCCTCACTATTTACAAAGACTTTGTTTCCATTTTTTCATTTTCTCGTTTTAATTCCATTCCCTTCTTCCTTTCTCCTACCCCTCCCATTTCCCCTTCCCCTTTGCCCCTTTTATTCCTATTTCACAGTATCTATTAAACCTTTTAGGCCTTATTTACACTTTCAGTTTCTCACACTAGAGAAACTATGTCATTAAATCTTTACAAGTCAAAGAAAAGCAGCTTTAATAAACTTTAGCCTGATACTTGTCCATACTAAAAAATATTTTCACTATAACAGACACATGTATCCATATAGATAGATAGATATGTATCACATTACAGTATAAAGTAATAATTTGCTTTCCCAAACAATAAAACAGTTGTTATTCAAAACAATAACATCAAAAATCTCAAAATTAAATACATCCATACTTTAATATATTCATAATTGAAGTTTGTTACCTTATAGAAATAATTTTGATTTGGGAAGAAATATTCTTTATCTCTTAGGGCAAATTACATTTACTGGAAATTCATCTTGCCTGTACTTCTCCCTTTCTTGGTTATACAATATGTTTCTTTATCATTTTACTATGTATAAATTGATATATCAGTGAATAATAGTTTAAAAATAATTGCCTATGCTTCACTCTATTCTCTGTTAGCATTCTCTTGCTTGTTGGTATCCATCACTTTAAACAATAATTTGAGCGAAGAGGAAAGTTTATGTATTTATTTCTTTGTCCTTAACCAATAAGTGCTTTAGAATTCTTGACATGCCAAATAAGGCACCTAATCATGTGAATTATTAGCGTCTCAGTTCAATTATAATCATAAAATTTCTTCTGAATCCATTTTTACATACTAAACCATTTATTTTCTGAAATGTCTGCTGATATCAAAAATTCCAGGAGACTTTCCATCTTTTTATTCATAATCTGATTTTTATAAGCTACTTTAGATTCTAACAACTTTGTAAATATACTATTTATCATTGCTTTCTGTGTAAGTTTGAATGTGATATCATTTCTATATAGAAGCTTGAAACAAACCTTAAAATACAATTTCAGATTACTTAGTTACTTGATAAATCCTTTACATTACCAAGTGTATATTAAAATAATTATTAGATAGGTCGGGGATTTAGCTCAGTGCTTCCGTCGCTTGCCTTGCAAGCACAAGGACCCGAGTTCGATCCCTGGTACCAAAAAAAAACAAAAAAAAAAAACAAAAAAAACACTATTAACTGGAGACTGGATAAAGAAAAGGTGGGTTTTTATAAAATGGAGTAATACTCAGCTATAAAAAGTGAGAAATTAGAGACATTTATGGCTAAGTGGATGCTCATTGAGGAGATACTCTTAAGTGAATTAAATAGGACACACATGTATAAATACTGAATAGTTTCTCTGGTGTGAGAAACTGAAAGTGTAAATAAGGACTAAATGTATAATAGGTCATGTGAAATAGGAAGAAAAGGGCCAAAGGGGAAGGAAGTGGGAAGGCTAGGGGAAAGGATAGAAGGGAATGGGGTTAATATGACAAAATGGAAAAATAGGAACAAAATCTTTGTAAATAGGGAGGAATGGAGGGGCTGGGAAAGGGTGAAAAATAAGAACCAGAGAGATTATGTAAAGGTGCAAATTTCCAATGATGAATGTCATTATATTGTATACCTAAAATGTACCAATGATTAGAATGAATAATCGATAATGCAAAATAGGAAGAAAAGGTCCAAAGGGGTAGGGGTAGTGGGAGGGGCAGGGGAAAGAAAAGAAGGGAGAGGAAAAATGATGAGAAATGGAAAAAATGGAAATAAAGTCTTTGTAAATACGGAAGGGTGGCGGGCATGAAGGGAGGGCTAGGAATGGGGAAAAAATAAGAACCAAGATGCATTAAGTAAAGGTACAATTCCCAATGAGAAATGTAATTGTGTTGTATACCTACAATACACCAATAAAAGAATTTAATAAAAAATAAATAAAATAATTATTAGAAACACTGAGGCTATCACTTATTCAAATTATTTCTTTTTCATAGTGCATTTTTCTCTATGAATTTTAATGTGTTTCAGTAATTTATTGAGGCTGAAATATAAAATCTGATATTTTAGTTAAAATGTCTTTCAGAAGAATCTCAGTCTTTCTGTATGTTTGTGTTTGCACAACACACAATTTCACATTCATCATGAATACAAAAGCCCTCAAGGTAGGTAGGGTGGGTGTGTGTGTAAGGCCAATGCTCTATAAGGCATATACTGAACTTTCATGTTTCTCCTCTAGTAATAATGAATTTATACTACCTATTCACACTTTCACACAATCAGCTCTTTGACCTGTATTTAAAAATAACTATTACATATTATGAGAGCAATCTAGGGACTTAATAAAGCTAAAAGCTAACTGGCCCACCCACAAAGTAAACTTGAGACAGAGGCCTAGGACTGCCATACTCTAGCCAACTACATAGCTGCTTACATGTATCAACAGATATGAACAAATGTTACACACTTGGGCTTATATAAAGGGTAAATATTTTTTCTGAAAAATCTATACTTTGGATGATTCAATCTACATGATAAGGTATAAAAGTGTCCTTTGCACTTGTCTATGTTACCCAATAGCATCCTCTTGTAATAAATACCTGTTTCATACCATTTTTAGTAGGGAATCAATTTGTCATTTGATTCCATTTTCTACTGCAGTAGTCCAACCCAACCCAGAATGCATTATTGATATGGAAATGAGAGTAATTAGCAGCGTAAATGATCTGTTATTTATGACACAAGTCAGAGCAGTAAATCACTATTGGTTCACTATCATTACTATGCAAATAGAAGGCAGTTAATGGTCCATGTGTTAAAAACAGGCCACTTGCTTGCTCATTTGCAAATAAAAGGCAAGGGTGAGAGTTTATGGTAGAAATGACAGTTTATCATATTGTCAGTCTGGGTGCTTGGACTTTAGAAAACTAAAACACACAAAGTACACCAGTTTAAAAAGTTACCCCCTTTCTCAACTACATATTCTGCCTTGAACTTATTCTTGTGGTACAAGAAACTTTTGTTGAATACATCCTGATCCCACAACAGGAATTGGAAATAACTGTGAGAATGTCTGTGTTCTGTAGTGTAAGAGCTAATTTTTACTTTATCTGAAAGAGTGCCATAAAAATCTATCATGAAAGTCATATAATTCACTTCCTCTTCCCATTAATATACTTCATTTTCTCATAAAGAGAAAAAATAGCAATCATTTGAGTATCCACACAGTAAGGGAAGTTTTCATGGGCCTCACTAGAAAATATTCAGTGTGTCTAAAATTAAGCCTTTCCAGCTTGGCCCTTTTTTGTTTAATTTCCCATGGAAAGTGAGTTTGTGGGGGCACTTCAGTGTATGTATTAGATATAGGCAATGGTTGCCTAGTGAAATAGGAAAAAAGGCAGGAGTGAAAAGCTAGAGGAAGAATAAGGATTGATAACAATAACATCTTTATGTAGGAAGTGTATGTAATAGGACTGCAATCATACTTAGTTAAGTTAGCTTTATCTTTACAAGCATATAAATATATCTGGGAAATCACTTGTGAAATCTTATTTATCATTTTATTATAATTATGGATTCAAAAGGGCTTATAAATGGGCAAGAATTGTATCTGAAGGAAATCATAATGATATACTTAAAAAATATAGTGGAAGACACTTTTTCTATATCAAAAAGTTTTTCAAAATTAAACACAAGAGTGGCTGAACTTATGCTTAGTTTAACTTTGTGGGGTTATAAACCTATGTTTTGTAAATACAATGTTTTTCTTATGTTCTAAGGAGGTGGTCAGGTGATTGAGATTCCTTGTCTCCTTTTTTCAAAGTTAACCTTTCTTGCTTTTCTTTTTAAAATCTAAACCAGAAAAGAAGAGTACAGTATATGAAGTATCTACAGTACTCAAATTCATTGAATTATAGTGTGGAATGGTAGTTATCAGAAGCTAGGAGAGGGGGAAATGGGAAATGGGATTTGCTAATCAAAGAGCATAAAGTTTCCTTTAATCAAGATGTACAAGTTAAGGGACCTTCTGTATAACACTATACTGTATTGTATACTAAAAAAAATTTAGAGGATAGCTCTCATGTTGTATTCCTACTACAATTAAGTAAAATTTAAATAAACAATTGAGACAGGAGATTAAAGTGTGGCAAAACTGGCTGGAAAAGTAGGTGTGACTTGTTAATTACAAAATCCCAGGACACTTCCACAGAACAGTTCTCAAAGCCCTGCTCATGGACTTCTTGAGAGAACTCGAGCAGGTTTTCCATAGGCTGTCCTAGACCTGACATCAGCCTGGGAGTGTATGATACAAAAAGGAAGGTTTTCAGTTTTTGCCACTGTGTTCCTTCTTCCACAGTAAATGACCCTCATGCTGTAGGCTGTACTTTGTTTCCTACTTTAACTTGGCCCCTACTTAGCTCTACAGAACCTATTTCTTTTTCTACCTTTAATAAAACTTTGCTACTATTTGCACTTTTCTTGATGAATTATTTGCTCGGGATAGAAAGAACCTATAAACTACCTCCAGAAGGAGACTCTAGCACCCCAGAACACAATAAGTTTAAACTGGTGGGAGGGTGAATAGGTTTGGTGCAAGCCCATGCATTAATATACAGAAGAGAAGATAATAAACCTAAGAAGGGGAGGAAAATCTGCAAACATTATGGATTGAGAGATCAAATCCCAGTCCCTGGTGGCTCTCTTAAGAAATGTCCTGGATTCAGGAAAGGAGTTGTTTATTCCCCAGTATAAGTCAGAGTCTTAGCAACCAGTTGATGAGACATTCAAACTAGAATAATTTAAGAAGGGATATCATAGAGTCATTTATTTTAAAGGTGTAAACAGTGTATGCAAATCACAAGGGATGGTGCAGGAATAGCAGCAGCTCGGCAGAGCTGACAGCCTCAGGCCCCACAAGACCAAAGAAAGAAAGAGGTTACAGAACAGGGATAACCTTGTAGATTAGAGCACAGGTGACCTTCCTTTGCGGTACACAGACAGAGATCTCATAGAAAGGGAATCAAGGGAATTCATACCCAACTTAATTGAACTTTCTCTCTGATTTCCTGCTATGGCTTCACAAATGGACCACTGGCTGAGCCTATAAAGAATGGGAAGGTACAGGACTTAACTAATAATCATTCACCCAGGTCAGCCTTCCACTGATGGAATACAAATTTCAGAAGTCCTGTGGACATAAGGGAGCTTTCAGTCTTCAAAGGATCATCCAGGTGTGAATAGGTAAGCTAACGGGGAACTGTCATGGTCCTCCTGCAACATTTCATAGGATATCTGACAACTTTACTAAGCTCTTGACATGTCTTATGAAGTGTGCTGAAAACTTTATATAAATTATCTTTCTTTTCCTGATAGTACATACAGCAGGTCCTATTATCATTCTCACTTTTCAGAATAGAAAACCGGGGCAACCTCCCTCTAGTTTAAACTCATCACTGGGTTTAAGTTTTTCTTGCGAAATAGCACATGATGAAATTATGGCAGTTAGACTTATAACCTGGATGGATCTTCCGGTTCTGGGGCCTGTTTACTTAATACTCACATATGATGCTTCCCAATATTCAACTTACATATGCTGAAAAAAATTCCCAATTGTGGAACATAATTAAAATAAAATGTAAAAATACATAAAATTTAATTTGAATTAAAAGTCTTTATTAGTGACATTATTGCAGTTTGCTTCAACTATGTAAGATTAATTCAGATGGGAACAAAAAATAATGTTATTCATACTAATAGATGTTTAATACACCAATGTAGGGTGTGCTTTACCCACATAATGAAAAAATGTAAAAGTAAAATGCCCACATTATATTTTGCCTAGGCAAAAAGGCTTTTTTTTTTTAACATAAAACCTATTAGCAAAGAGAAACTATTTAAAATGGTGACTTGCTTTCCAAAGTCAGTTATCTCTTTGTAGGATACACTGACATCCTTTTTCATATTCAAAAATAATAATTTTATGCCATCAGAACAAGAAATCAAAACATTTTCATTTTGATACAAGTGAAAATCACACAATTATGTTTTTTGATCAACAGATTTCTAAGTGCCATAAAATGCTGGTGCTTAGCAGGTTAAGATTAATCAGCACATCATAAATTTTCTGTTATGTATATTTTGAGATCCTGTTCCAGAACCTTATTTATCATGAGGCACTAAATTCACTGACTGCAGTTATTAAGGACAATAAGTCAACTTAACCTTGAAAAAACAAGAGAGAAAAAGAGATCAGGGCTAGGGGTGAGGTGGGACAGAGACTGACAGTGAGAGAGGAATGCAGAAACAAAGACAAAAACAGAAAGATAGGGAGAAAAAGACCCTCTCAGAGAGTTTGAGATTAAGGTACTGAGTTTTAAGTTTGAGCTTCTGCTCCCAAATCTGGTAACATCAATGTAAAGTAATGAGGCTGCTTATCCATTTTTCCATTGCTTGTAAGAGACCATGGAATTACTTCTTTGATATTGTTATGATTTATATTTAGATATCCTCCAGAAACCTCATGCATTCAAAGGTGAGTCTTGGAGCAGGTAGGATCTGGTCTGAAGAGGTAGGTCTCTGTGGCCATGGCCTCGAAAGGTTTATCTTTTTCCACTCCTCCCTCCATCCCTCTCTGCTTCTGGCTGCCATGCCATAAGCTATTACTCTTCTTACATGTTCCTCTGCCATACTGCCCACCTTGTAGCTACCTCACTATGGTCTGAACAGATACAAACTGAGCCAGAATATACCTTGTCTCCTTTAAATTGTAGGTGTTGAGTATTGTGCCCCAGCAATGAAGAAAGTAATTAAGACAGACTTCTTCTCATGTGTTTGATAATGCCATTTGAATTTATGGTTGTAGATCTATACACTAATGAATTCCTTCTTGATAGATCTCTTCCCAGACTTTCAGGTTTCTATATACAGCTGTACTCTGTATCCCTGTTTAGGTAGCAGGCAGCTTAATAAACATAAGATGTCAGATATCTTTTCTCCTGGTCCACACTCTCATCCATACAGCACCTGATTTAGAGGTCTCCTTCATTTTACTTCACTTTTCCAATTATTTATATCAAAAATTGGTAATTATTTTTATTTTTTAACTTTGAAGATTTAAGCCTATAGAGAACAATTCTAAACACCTTTCTCCCAATGTGTGATCTAAAAAGAATAAAAACATTATGTTTTTGTGAAAATCACTACAGTTTGCAATTTGCTTTAAAGTTTATTTTTGACATAATTAAATAGTAAGTACCCAGGATTACTGCTGTTTAACTTTCATATCCAATGGTGAATCAGCATCTATCTTTAAAAATTTAATGGGTGCTTTCAGCATATAAAATGCTATCAGAGATGCACCCTGCTAAGTGTTAAATAATTCAACTTCTATAAATATACTCTCAAATTTTTTATTTTAAAGAGAAAATTAGACTTCAATATGTCTAGATGCCACCAGTAGCAGCAATTAACAATTACATTAGATCATTGAGAATGAGTCGATAGGGATCAAGTTAGATTTTTAATCATCATTGCAAATTATTGAGCTCTATTTTTAAAAAAACACATTCTACGTTGTTAACAACTAAGAAGTCGTGGAGGATATCAATTACTTTTTTAAAAAATGACCTCTCAGAGACCTACTTTTAGTCTGCCTGTTCACTAAAGAATCACTCATGCAATTAACTTGCCTCATCTATTCCCTGAGGTATTCAGATGAGCGGTGAGAATGGTAATCTCAGCTATGCACTAATCAAATCATCTCTAAGTCTGATAATACAGTACTGTCTTTGTAAGCTATGTAGTCTTTATTATCTAGTCAAAAATTATTTAAAACATAAACCCAATACTGTAACATAGACAGTTACATACTGTATACAGTATTCTTTTGTCATCAATGTTTTTTGATTAATACATATTAGTTGTATGTATATATAAAGTATAATATGATGCTCTGATTCATGTATACATTGGGTGGTGATAAACTCAGGCTAATTAACATATCTATCACCTTAAATGTTTATCATCTCTTTGTGATGAATACATTCAAATACCACTGTTCTATTATGAGACATATAATGTATTATTAGTAGTAATATTCACCCTGCTTTGCCATAGAATGCCAGAACTTGTTCCTCTAATTGGAAAAGAACATTGTATCTGCTAATAAACCTCTTTCCCTTATTCTCTTCCTTAGATTTTCCAGTTTCTGGTAACCAATTCTGCTCTCAATTTCTCTCTGGTAACCAATTCTGCTCTCAATTTCTATGAGTCCAACTTTTGTAGAATATGCATATGAGTGAGATCATGTGGTGTTTACTTTTCTGTCTCTGATCTCTTTCACTTAATGAAATTTATTCCACTTAACTGGAATTTTTATGATTGAAATTATTCAAGTTACAGTTTACATGAATTATGAGCGTGAGAATTCATGTAGAAGTTAAATTAAATATGAGTCTTCTTTTTTACCTTCCCCAAGATACAGAACAGTTTTAAAAATTAAGACTTATACAGATTTTTAAAAATTTGAGAAATGACTGAGATAAATTTATAATTCTCACTTCTGCCAGACATTATACATGATATCTTAAAAGGGCTTGTTCAAACACCTTCAATTTCATAGACCAAAAAAGCTTCATATTAAAAATATAAACACTACAAACGTTTCAAATTTTATTCCTTTACTACAACTTACAGACTTTATTTCTCACCAATGCAGTAAGTTGTCAACAAGAAAGAAGGACTGACCCAGGAAAACAAAAAACAGGTCTTTCACAGAAGTTCTTTCTTAGAAGTATTTTGATCTATACACACATCCTTGGCAGTAAAACACACACATACACACACACACACACACACACACACACACACACACATATATATATCTTGAAGCATTAGTCAATATCATCTATTATATCCTGATTGTATAGTAAGTCAATAGGAAGACACATGAATGCTCAAGATAACAAATCAAATACAGTGGACACTCTGTACTTCAGGTAATGAATGGATTCTACGGGTGGCAGCCTGCATTCTGAACATAAAGCCTGCCTGCACTTATGGATGGCTTTGTCTCCTGCTCAGGCACAGTCACTGAGTTATAATATGGAAAAGTGATGTCCAAAGAGATACTTTACATTGGAGGGATGTTTTCCTCTGTTTGGCTGTTAAGCTATGTCAGAAAACAATGCTTCACAAAGTGTAATTAAGCAAGGTGACTCAATTATATGGCTTTATATTCTAATTCCTGTACACACTTTTAAAAAACATGTTAAAATCATTTTACCCGGGAATCATCAAGAGAATAACTAAGCAGCAAGAGAACTTCATAGGATCATGACTATGTAATCTGAACCGTGCCTCTGGAGTTCCAGGAAGCACTGACAGTTAAAGCTCAGTGGTTGCTGTGAATTCTGAAATCTAATGAGTGTCCAAATACAAAATGTGAGTTCACATAACTGGCTACAAGAAAGGTGCTGGAAGGACAAAGGTATAGTAGAGTCAAAGGGAAACAGGTTGTTTCTAAGGTAAAGAGATGATGTGTAGGAGAACAATAGATGTGTAGGAGCTGTAGATTTATCTCAGAACCTTAGGGATTGTATCAAAGTGCTAAAATTCATATTTTTCTTATATTATAAACTCATAACATCTGTAAAAAGGATTATAATAAAGAAAATAAATTATCATGACACAATACCAGAGGCCTTAGGGGTAAATGGGGAGAGGGTATGGAAAAAATTACATTATTTTTTATCCCAATTTGGAATCCAGGAGACGGGAGACCTCACTCACATGCATAAATACTTTGATACACTCACCTTAGTAAGCTTCATATTCTCAAAGGGAATCCTGACTGTCATGTGCCAATGGTATGCTGCATTTTAAGAATCAAAATATGTTCCATACTACCTTAATGGGCCACAAAAATGTCTTTTGTAATCTTGTGGTATGGAACCAAAATGCCAAGATTTCACTTTCTAGTATGTAGATAGATCATTCTCATTACAACACAGAGAAGCAATATAAAGCATGTACGCAATTTCAACCTGCTTATTGGATTTTATAAATATAAAATATCAATAATTTTACTACTCAAGATTTTCCAATTTTTACTCATTTTCAGAAGAAAACTTTTAAAAAAAAAATTTAAACTTTAAGTTTCTATAATCTAAAACTGAAATAAAACTTTTTTTCCTATTTAGAAGAATATCATCAAATAACCAGAATACCTTGCTATTTATTCACCCATATTTCTAAGAAAGAAACAATGTTATTCTCACAGTAAATTTAAAATAAAGGTATAAGCTTAGAAGAAAAACTTTAAAAGCAAGACATATTCTGAGAAATTGATGAAAAACAAATGATACTGCAGTTTCTTCTGGTGCCGTCTTGCTTACCATACCAATCCTCTATTGTACATAGCACCTAATCCCCAGGAGACATCATCTCTAGGCCCACTAACATAGGCACTGGTCTTCAAATATTGCTTATTTAGCAAAAGGAATATTGGAGAAATCACTGTACCTTTCTGAGTAGCCTTCATGACGTAAAGGCTACAAACTCACGTTGAAGTTTAAACACCACAATAACCATGGACAACACTTATAAAGAGAAGTCAAATTTTGCAATGTGCACAGTTGTTCATTTTGAATACATAATATGGCCTTTCTTTGATACTGTAAATAGGAGCTATCAAAAGACCTCTCCACATTAAATCTAAAAAACCCAACATACATTTGTATTACTCTTCCTATCACAGGAAAATGGAATAAATAAAGGACATAATTATAGGAAACCTATACTTGCTGTAACAAAAACATGCAAAATGTTACTGATAAAAGCTACATTTATGGACACATACTAATACCAGGCTCCAGATGAAATATTTTCTATACATTTCCTAACTCACATTAGACCTTGAGATAAATGTTAATACTATTTAGATGTAAAAAAAAAACCCATCTTAAAATTATACCTGCCCAGCTTCCCATCTAGGACTTGAGCCTTGGCTTTCTGACCCTTAAGTTTCACCTCATAACAAGTAAATTTTAATACTAGGTACACTGCTTTGCACTTACAAATTTTTTTAAACTATTTTGGTGAGAAAAATAAAAGAAATAATGATCATTTGAGGTGCTCCAGAAGGTTCTCAGAATTGTCAGAACACAGAAATGCTTCTCTATTAAGAATCTTGCTCAATGAATAGAAAATTCAGTATATGGCCCAAGATAAGATAGTAATTATGACCATAAAGGTAGAGATGCATGGCATAAAATGTCGTCAATCATAGTACCTAATAAATAGAAACTAGAAATTGATGAATAAATAGTACAAGCAATTTTTAGTTTCTAGTCAACAGAGCTAGCAATAATAAACAGGATGTAGCAAACATTTTTTAAAATCCAGAAAAAGCAATCGATAAGATCTTAAAAACAAACTAAATCAATTCATTTAGAAACTAAAAAGTATATAACAGTTATAAATCACATATTGAAAGAAATGAATATGACATTATTCTACAAATAAAAGACACAAAATTAAGAAAACCACACTAACTTCAAGGAGCCAGAGCTGACATTCACCAAATATAGTAAGAGAGCATATTGCAGTAATTAGAAGACTCAACCTACTTACATTAATTGGTGATTCTCTCACCAGGAGAAATATACTAATATTCCCTCAAGAAAAGAGGATGAAAATGGGGAGTAGCCACTATGTTTCTATGTGATCTTGTGTCAATCTTTCAGAGATTTCATTTGTTTCTGAGCTTCAGTTTATCCACATTCTATTCAAGCTTTAAATACTATGGTGTTATGGAACATTCCTTGCTATTTTTAACACACAATTAAAAGTATATAGATGATTTCCAGAAGCATTGAGCTCACATTAGAACAAAAGTTTAAGTTACACAATAAGACTCAAATTTGTCTATAAACCCTAACATAGCAATGCCACAAACATAATTGGAATGACTGAACCCTTTCTCAAACAAAAAAGGCTTTATCACACTAAGACTTAAAATGGGCAAGCTGCATATTTCATCATTAACGACATCAGGCACAGACAAGAGACAAGAGTGGGTGTGCGATCATGCAAACACAAACATAAGTACTAAAGAATGGACTGAAGTCTGAGTAAAACAGACTACAAGTACAAGGTCTAGGGTACAGCAAGAAAGCCCAGGCGTATGTAAAAACTGGAGTCTGACTGTTCAGACTCTATATGATTCTCAGTTAAGGTAAACTGTCAATAATAAGGAGATGCACAAAAACTGAGCAAAGAGCAAAAGAAAGAAATGTTTAAAAAGACTTACATGGTGTCCCTCCTTAGTTATTCTTATTCTCCATTCATTCCCTTTAAGAACTACTCCTAAACACGGTTATCTTAGAGAATATAAAATTACAAAGCACAGAAGTCTTCTGGAATTTATTCAAACTCTTAGACACCAGCATTTCCCCTACTCTCCAATGTTTTCAAGCTCCAGGATTGTACATCAAAAGTAAAATTCACATCAAAACTGGGATATACTTTTCATCTGGTGTCATTAAAGCATCTTTGACTTTGGTCTGAAATTTAAAACAAAAAAAGTAAAATTCACAGCTGGGATATGAAGTGGTAGTAAAATCATATGACAGTTCATATAATAATTCACGAGTTATCAGATTTATACTAACTAGTATTCTACTTTCCTTCATACATAAATAAATATACTAGGGAGGTATAAGCCTTTTAACCTGTACTTTTTGTATACTACAGAACACAGGCAAACCAGTTGGTTGGTTGGTTGGTTGGTTGGTTGGTTGGTTGGTTGGTTGGTTGGCTGGCTGGAAAAATCTTTTAGGAGAAACTCATTCTTCTGGCCTTCTCTGTCTAACTACAACCCTTGCCTGCTAGAAGACTCTCAGGTACTCTCTATAGTGTATGGCACAGAATAATGTTCAAATGTCTTTGTAGGTTGCACAAGGCCCTCCATAATCAAGCTAATGTCTACCTACCTCTTAGGTTTGATTCTCTGGCTTCTTTCTACCTTGTTCTTCATGTCTTAGAAATATACTATACCTAGAATAGTCTTTGGCTGATACTACTGTATTTCTTCTCTGCATATTTTTTTCCTCTGTGGTTACCTAATTGGAAGACCTCATCCTCTTTATTTGATGATTTTATTTTTTCTATAAATTTTGCCTTAAACATCAACTACTTCAGGAAGGCACCCTGATATATCACCACCATCACAACCCAGTTTATTGGGGACTAACTAGTTCATTAGTTCTGCTTACCTAAAATACTGGCCATATATTCAGAATTGTATGCCAAGTCATTGCATAAGTATCTGTTTACTCTTTTTTTGAAATGGGATTACACCTATGAGCCTAACCTTACAGTGACTGTTTATATTCTTATGTCTGTAAGTACAGATCCAATGTAACACTGTGTAATGGACAGAAAGAAAATGGGCTTCAGAGACAGAATTCGATTCTATCCTAATTCTAGTAATGCTTGCTATATAAATTTTGGTGTTTGTAGCCATTCCCAACTTTTCATGTCTATGAATTCAAGACAAAATAACGTTACCACTGGGTTGTTGTAAGGTATTACATAGAAAGCAAATACCAAAATGCCTGGTGCATATTGATGATATCTTTTAAACTGTAAGCCCCTTTGAATGTAAACAATGAATGTAAAAAAACACAAGTAAGGATCTATAGACTTCTGATTTTGGCATGATATAGTGACAAACATCTTTTTTATTAATTTTTATTTTATTGATACATTTCAGGAATACAAATATAATAACATTCATCATTGGAAATCTGCACCTTTACATAATCTCTCTTGGTTCTTATTTTTCCCCCTTTCCTTGCCTTCCCTTCAACCCCTCCATTCCTCCATATTTACAAAGACTTTGTTTCCATTTTTTTCATTTTCTCATATTAATTCCATTTCCTTCTTTTCTTTCCCCTACCCCTCCAACTTTCCCTTCCCATTTGGCCCTTTTCTTCCTATTTCACATGACCTATTATACCTTTTAGTACTTATTTACACTTTCAGTTTCCCACACCAGAGAAACTATTTGGTATTTACACATGTGTGTCCTGCTTATTTCACTTAAAAGAGTATGGCCTCAAGGTGCAACCATTTAGCTATAAATGTCTCTAGTTTCTCATTCTTTATGGCTGAGTAGTATTCCATTTCATTAAAAAAAAAACACACACATCTTCTTTATCCAGTTTCCAGTTGATGCGCAATAGGGCTGCTTCCAAGTATTAGTTATTACAAACTGTGCCGCTATGAACATGGGTGCACATATATCACTGTGGTATGATTCTTTTAATTCTTTGGGGAAGATCCCCAGCAGGGGACTAGTGGGGTCAAATGGGACTTCCAGTTCTAGTTCTTTGAGGTATCTCCACACTGATTTCCACAGTGGTTGCACCAGTCTACACCCCACCAGCAGTGGAGCAGGGTTCCTCTTTCCCCACAGCCCCGCCAGCATTGGTTACTGGTTGATTTCTTGATAGCATCCATTCTTTCTGGAGTGAGGTGGAATCTCAGCATTGTTTTCATTTGTATCTCTCAAATGACCAGTGATGTTGAACATTTTTTCTTATGTTTATTTGCCATTTCTACTTCTTTGTCTGAGAAATGTCTATTCTTTTCAGATCCCCATTTTTGGATGGGGTCTTCCAATTTGGGGGGTCTGATTTTTTTTTCAGTTCTTTATAGATTCGAGATAGTAGACCTTTGTCTGAGGAAGAGCAGGTGAAGATTTTTTCCCACATTGAGGATTGTCTCTTCACAGTGCTGGTGGTTTTTCTTGCTGTGCAGAAGCTTTTTAATAAGAAGAGATCTCACTTGTTGAATGTGCTAGTTCACAGGCAACTGAGGTTTTGGACATAAAATCTTTTCCTACACCAATGTCTTCAGGAGTTCTACCTAACCTCTGTTCCAGGCGATTCAGCATTTCTATTTTAATATTTAGATCGTTAATCCATTTCAATTTTAGTTTAGTGCATGGTGAGAGATATAGGTCTGATTTTAATCTTTGGCTAGCTGAAACCCAATTTTTCCAGTGCCATTTATTAAAGAGGCTATCTTTCCTCCAGTGAGGGTGTTTGGCTCCTTTATCAAAGATTAGATGGCTGAGTGTGTCTGGAGTTGTTTCTGCATGTTCTAATCTGTGCCACTGGTCCTCAGGTCTGTTTCTTTGCCAGTACCATGCTGTTTTTATCACAGTAGCTTTGTAGTATGGTTGCAAGTTGGGGATTATGATACCCCCTGCCATGTCTCTGTTACCTAGAATTGTTGTTTTTGCTATTCTGGGTCTCTTCTTCTTCCAAATGAATTTTTAAATTGCTTTCTCAAGGTCCATGAAGTATGCTGCTGGGATTTCAAATGGGATTCCATTGAATCTATATAGCAGTTTTCGAAGTATGGCCATTTTCACTATATTGATCATTCCTACCCTGGAGCAGGGGATGTCTGTCCATTTTCTGATATCATCTTCATTCTCTCTTTTCAGAGTGCTATAGTTTTCAGGGAAAAGTTCTTTGATTTCTTTCGTTAGGATGATTCCTAGGTATTGCAGGTTTTTGGATGCTATTGTGAAAGGAATTATTTGCCCTATTTTTCTCTCAATGAGTCTGTCATTCACGTAGAGGAAAGCTATTGATATTTTTGTGTTGACCTTTTAACCAGCTACTTGACTGAATTTGGTTATGAAGTCTAGAAGACTTTTGGTGGAGTTCTTGGTGTCTTCTATATAGAGTATCATGTCATCGGCAAATAATGACAATTTGACTTCTTCATTTCCTATCTTTATTCCTTTTATTTCTTTCTCTTGTCTAATTTCCATGACTAATGTTTCCAAAACCATACTGAACAAGAGAGGTGATAGTGGACATCCTTGTCTTGCTCCTGATTTTAGAGTGAAGGATTTCAGTTTTTGACCATTTACTATGATATTGGCTGTTGGTTTTTCATAGATGGCTTTTAGCAGATTGAGATAGAGACCATCTATTCCAAGTTTTTGTAGGGTTTTTATCATAAATGCATGTTGGATTTTGTCAAATGCTTTTTCTGCACCAATTGAGACAATCATATGGTTTTTGTCCTTGGTTCTACTGATATAGTGTAATACATTGATTGATTTTCATATATTGAACCATCCCTGCATCCCTGGGATAAATCCCACTTGGTCAGGGTGTATGATCTTCTTGATGATCTTTGGCATTCTATTTGCCAGTATCTTATTAAGGATTTTTGCATCTATGTTCATTAGTGAGATTGGCCTATAGTTCTCCTTTTCGGTTGGGTCTTTCTCTGCTTTGGGGATGAAGGTGATGCTTGCTTCCAGGAATGAATTTGGGAGTATTGCTTCTCTTTCAATTTCATTGAAGAGTTTAAACAGTAGTGGCAGTAGTTCCTCTCTAAATGTCTTGTAGAATTCAGCAGTGAAGCCATCAGGACCTGGGATTTTCTTAGTTGGTATGTTTTTAATTACATTTTCAATTTCATTGGTTGATAGTGGGTCGTTTAGAATTTTTAGGCCTTCTTCATTCAACTTTGGTAATTCACATGTATCTAGCAATCTGTCCATTTCTTCTGTGTTTTCCATCTTATTGGCATATAGGTTCTCAAAGTAGGTATTGATGATCCTCTGGATTTCTTCTGGGTCTGTTGTCATTTCACCCTTTTCATTCCTAATTGCATGGATTTGGGCCTTTTCTTTCCTTTTTCTGATAAGGTTGGCTAAAGGCTTGCCAATTTTGTTTATTCTTTTGAAGAACCAACTCTTGGGTTCATAAATTTTTTGTATCATTTCCTTAGTCTCCATTGAATTGCATTCTGCTCTGATCTTTATAATTTCTTCCCTTGTATGAGCTTTGGGTTTGTCCGCTCTTCTTTTTCTAGAAGCCTGAGGTTCAGCATCAGGTTGTTTAATTGGGCTTGCTCTGTTTTCCTAATATGAGTATTCACTACTATGAATTTCCTTCATAAGACTACTTTCATTGTGTCCTATAGATTCTGATATGTTGTAATGTAATTGTTATTTAATTGAAGGAACTGTTTGATTTCTTCTTTAATTTCCTCTGTGACCCATTGGTTTATCAGAGGTGTGCTGTTCAATTTCCATATGTTTGTGAAATTCTTGTACTTTATTGTGCTATTTATCTCCAATCCTATCGCACTATGGTCTGATAATATACAAGGGATAACTTTAGTTCCTTTGCACTTACCTAAATATGTTCTATGAGCGAGTATGTGGTCTATTTTGGAGAACGACTTGTGTGCAGCTGAAAAGAATGTGTATTCTAATTTTGTGGGTGGAGCACTCTGTAAACACCTGTTAAGTTAATTTGTTCAAGAGTTTGATTGACTTCTAGTATTTCATTATTTATTTTTTTGTCTAGTTGATTTATCTGTTTGTGAAAGTGAGGTATGGAAGTCCCCCACTACTATTATATTAGTGTACATATGACTTTTCATGTCCATTAGTATTTGTTTTATATAGCTGAGTGCACTAGCATTTGGTGCATATTTATGATTGTCATCTCTTCCTGTTGGATTATTGCCTTTACAAGGATATAGTGTCCTTATTTATCTCTCTTAATCAGTGTTGGTTTGAAATCCACTTGATCTGCAAAGAGGATAGCTACTCCTGCTTTTTTTTGTGTTCCCATTGCATGGAGTATTGTTTTCCACCCTTAAACTTTCAACCTATGAGTTTCTTTTTGAATTAAGTGTGTTTCTTGTATGCAGCATATTGTTGGATTTTGCTTCTTGACCCATTCTGCCAGTCTATTTCTTTTGGTTGGTGAGTTGAGACCATTAACATTGATGGTTATAACTGATACGCATTAACTTATCATTGTCATGACTTTTTATTTTTGTTAGATTCTCCCCCTTTACATTTGGGTTGTGATTCTCATTGTCTTTTCCTGGGATATTTTCTAAAATTTTTTGGAGTGATGGTTTGGTATTCATGAATTTCCTAAGGTGCTCTTTGTCATGAAAGTATCCTATTTTTCCATCCATTTTGAAAGATAGTTTTGCAGGGTACATCAATCTGGGTTGGAGGCTGTTTTCTTTTAGGGCTTGGAATACATCACTCCAAGCTTTTCTTGCCTTGATGGTTTGTGTTGAGAAGTCTGCTGTGATTCTGATGGGCTTTCCTTTGTATGTGATTTGTTTCTTTTCTCTAATTGCTCGTAGAATTTTGTTCTTCTGTTGGGTTTCTGGAATCTTAATGCCTATGTGTAGATTTTTTTTTTGATAAAGGCTATTTGGAGTCCTATATGCCTCACTTATCTGTATGTCAAGTTCTTTTACCTTGTTTGGGAAGTTTTCTGCCATTACTTCTATGAACAGTTTTTTTATGTCATATGCACTCTCTCCTGTTTCTTTGTTGGCTCAAATCAGTCTCATGTTATTCTCCTTTGCATCATCTAGCAGCTGCTGGATTGATTTCTCGTGGTCCCTTAAAATTCTGAAGCACTTTTTCTTTTCCTGGTCACTAATTGCAATCTTATCTTCTTCTTCTTCTTCTTTTTTGGTACCAGGATCAAACTCAGGACCTTGCGCTTTTGAGGCAGGCGCTGGAACCACTGAGCTAAATCCCTGGCCCTGCAATCTTATCTTCTATATCTGAAATTCTGTCCTCACATTGGCTCATTCTGCTGTGTAGACTTTCAATGGAGTATTTAATCTCCTGGAAATCTATTTGCATCTGTTTTATGGATTCCATTTGTTTCCTATGTTGGGATTCCATCATGTTCCTTAGCTCCTCTCTAGTTTTATCAATCATGTCTTCAACTATTCGTGCAATCTCTGCTGTTATCTGAGAAATTATTTCTGATTTCATCTTTTCCAGATCCTCTTTTTTTGCCAGTTCAGGAAGTCCAGGTGGTTGAATATTAGTGTTCCATCTCATTTCCCTTTGGGGTTGCTCTAGGTGATCCGGAAGTCTGGTTTTGAGACTTATTTACATGTCTTCTCATTTTGACAGTGGGGGGGGGGTGCTGTTGGCGCCCTTGTGGCTCACCTCCTCTGCACTGGGAATGGTAGAATGATGGCCCAGAAGCCCCTTTCTCTGGGCTGGGAGCAGTGGAACTGCAGCCCAGAGGCCTCTTCCTCTGCATTGGGAGCAGTGGAACAATGGCCTGGTGGCCCCTACCTCTGTGATGGGAGTAGTGGAACGGCGGCCCAGAAGCCCCTTCCTCTGTGCTAGGAGCAGTGGTATGGCTAACAAAAATCTTTTTTAAAAAAATCCTCAACAACTATCAAGCATGTGCATAAGAAATAGTGCTTTTGTTGAATGAACAATATGAGTAGACACATACATAAGAGCATAATTATTAATTTGGGAATCTATAATCCCAACCTCTTAAAATAAAAAAAATTAATACTAACTAGAATGTCAAACATTTTTAAGGAAAATTAATTAGAACATGGTAAGAAAAAAGCTACCATACATTAAAAAATTTAAACAACTTCTTGCTTACACATGATTTCACAAATATTTATCACTTGCATCTCTAGTTCCATCCTATGTTAATTATTCTGGCAAAGATGAGAAAAAGATATTTTTTACTATATCATGCCAAAGCCAGAAATCTATAGGTCTGTAAATATATTCATTTAAATAAAAAATGAAAAATACTGTAAAAATCACCTACATTTTCAACATCTTAACAAATATTCCCTCTACCACTCTTTGTCCATATGCATTGATAACTTACTATAATGTAGATACTGTTTCTTTTTTGATTTATACATCATAGACATTTTCTACATTTACATGTAGATTTTCATAAAACTTATGTTAAGGGCTACAACATACGTTGAAGTGATGTACCAAATTTCTTTCGATATTTTCCATTAGTAGACACTTCAAAAATAATGATTCCATGAATATAAGTTATTCAACCTGAACCTTCTTTGTAGAGAGGACAAACAAATCCTGCCTTCTGTTCCATGGGGTTCTGTTTAGGAGAAAGAGAATGACTTGCCTTCTCCTCTCCACTTTTGCTGTGTATTTCTATTCTATTTTGAAAGCCACACAGTTGGCATACATCAGTGCGGAATTAATTAAGATTATTTATTAACCACTCTAGAAATGTTTCAATCACTTCTGTCATGTTTTAAAGTGCAGTTAAACAATAACAAATATTATGTGGGAAACATGCCATGATTTCCTTGTAAGGGAAAACTGTTAAACTTTCTGAAAACAGCATATAACTGAATGGAAACTATTCAAATAGATTTTTACAATTTATTTTGTAACTTTACAAGTGATACACAGTACTATAAATACAGTTCTTAAATTTCTATTATATTTAGGTGTTCTATAATGATGATTACCAATGCTTACCATAGTTACAACATAGTCAACACTCCTATTTATTTATATAAAACACATAAAAATTCAATTTTTTCTATAAATAAATAATTGTCATGAAAAAAATCATTACTAGCCTACACAGGAAAAACTAGAGATGCAAGTGAAAAATTACAATTAATATGATTGCTCATTACATTTGACAAAAATAAAATAACTATACAAAACCCATAGATTTCCATTTCCAAAGTAAAGGAAAAAACTCAAAACATAATAATATAAAAAGATAAAAACTTCTTAGCAATTAACTTAAACATGTGAAAGACTTTTACAAGTAAATCTATAAATTTTATTGATGAATAGAACTGAATAAATGGAACAATAAAATGCTAATAACATGGCAAACACTCCAGTTAGCCTTCTGTTAATCTGTACCTATAATGAAATGTCAACCAAAATTTGGTGGGGTGTTGGATTTGGAGGATGAATGAAATCTGAGCACTAATAGAATAAGCCAAAAGGAAAAACTAAAAAAAAAGAGACAGACATTAAATTTTTGGAAAGTTAACACTGTGATACTTTCTCAAAAACAGACAAAATAAAAAGGCAGAACAGAGAATCTAGAAAGACTGTGTGTGTGTGTGTGTGTGTGTGTGTGTTTGTGTGTGTTTAACATAAAAAAGGTGGCATATCAAATCAGTGGGAAAATTGGATTTGCAATGAACTGTGTTAGTAAAGCATAGGCTTGCACCCTGGACGGGATGAAAAGGAGAAGGAAGATGATGGCAGCTTCTGAAAATCTCCATTTGGCTTGAGCAGTGTGTGTCCTTTGCTGCCTTCTTCAGCCTTTCAATGAGGACTCACACTTGTGACTCCTGCGACCTTCCAGGCTTTCTTCAGTCTTGGCCTGGTGCTACATCCTTGATCCCTCTTGTTCTCAGGTTTCAGCTTCTTAGACTGAACATCAATTGTACCTTCTGGTTCTCTAGCATTCAGAAGGTCACTGTGTACTATCCTATCTTTGACTGTGAAAGCTAATCTTATAAATGCCCCTTAGTAGGTATGTAAGTACAGACATAAAGATATATAGATTCTCTTCCTCTAGAGAACCCTAACCAATATACCATCCAAGACCTAAAGAAATAATGTTCAAGAATTAAAACTTACAATGATAAAAACCCTTGGATTTATAAAAGATAAGTTTATTTCACATTTGAAGGATAGAAAAGGCGGCCTGTATAACTGTATAATAAACTAAGGTTAGTGAGATATATTTAGATATGATGCTACCACTCAAGTAATGGAATTTGATGTCCCATAGATTATAATGAATTTGAAATCCAAATAAAATTCAAAGAGAATAAAAGGAGGATTTTGCAGAACCATACTGATGGAAATATAATATTTCTAACTCCTTCAAAGGAAAGTGAATGCCGTACATTAGCCAGGATATGTGAAAACCTAGTTTATGGTTCATTTAAAGAAAGCTTAGAGGCTGGGTATGTATCTCAGCGATGGTTCACGTGCCCAGCATGCATTAGGCCCTATGTTCAATTCCCAGTACCAAAATATTAAAAATACTTTTTAAATGTTCAAAAAAGCAAAAATTTCAGTTAGGCTCTCCATTGCTTCATCAGTTTTTCTAAAACCTGGTAATTTTAGAGCAAATATGATAATACTTATATAAACCTGAGGTTCAAATATTGAATGGAACTGATAAGTAACAAGTCTAATCCTATGTTTCTATGTAGTATATTTTAAAAGTATCAATGGGAATTAATAAGAAAAATATCATGCTAAAATATTTTATTAGAAAAGGTAGCCAATGCCAAAGAAAGACTAATAATTTATACCAAATTTTTAGAAATATAAAATACATTCCCACTAGTTTCCAAATAATTGCTCCAATATGGCCTACAAAGAACTACTCTTTATACCTTTAAATAATAATGACTTTATTAAACTAATGAAGAATGATAATTATACTTTCCTAGAAATATTTTCAAGATGTACTTTACTCTTCTTTTACTGACTGTTCTTGATAGCATGGACCATGTTTTCATAAACATATTTGGATTTTCTTAGAATGTAACAGCATCCATTTGAAAATCTTGTCTCTCATTTCTATATATTCACAATAAGAACTATAATAGAAGTTTAAAGAGTTATATATGTAGAAAGAAAATGTCTGAATATTTTAGTACACATTCCAGTCAAGGGCCAATACAAGTACAAAGACTGCATAGTAACCTAAAATCTAACTCTTCGTAAAATATGTACAGGTGCAACACTGCTTATGTGCTTTTTACAATATTTATGCTTGCTACAAATATTTCTTCAAGATTAAGCTTTTAAACCACCAAAAAATCACTGTTTTAATTATTCCAATTCTCTTATATAAAACTTAAGAAATTATTATTGACTACTATTTGTCATGAAGTAAAATGCAGTGTCATGTAGAATTTTATGATAAGATGTCATTTCAGATTCAAATTCAATGGCTTCTTGAGTTATTAGTAACTGAGTTATTCAAAAGATACTGTTTTAAGAAGGTACAACTAAAATGTATTTACCATGATTTCTAAGATAAAAATTATCATAACTAGTACTCACATGAAAAAATAGTAACAATTTCAATGCATACTTCAATATAAATCTTTGTTCCCTGATGTTTTGTGTATTCAACAGAATTGACTTCCAAGGGAAAAGACAGGAAGAGATACGCACATAAACTGGGTATCAGAATGTACTCCAAAGAAATGTCAATGTAATTAAGAAAATCAAACTGTAAACAACAGTTAAAGGGTTTATTTTGACCTCTCATTTGCTGATTATTCAAGATGTTACTGAACACCACCATTTGTTATCTATAAAGCAAAAGAACAAATGGATAAACTGTACTCAGCCATGTGTATAATCCTCGCTCTGCTGATTCACAGTGCCTTGTACCATAGTGGGAGTGTGGCTTTTTCTGCCTCTTCTCAGCAATGTATAAAAGGTTTTAACTTTCACTTAAAAAGGAAATAATGAACAAAAGAAAAAGCAGCTTTTGCTTATACATAAACACCAGGCATGGAGCTTCTATATTGCATCCTAAGAGAAACTTGAGAACCAAAATAATGAGCTTAAAACTTCAGAAATCTGTGTGTATGAATCAATTATTTGAAAGCAGTTACAGTACTAAAAAATCTCTTACATGATACTACTATATTTTCTTTTATATGTGCCATTATATTTATCCATCCTGGGATTTTGTCTTTAATTGTTAATTTTTGAGGTTTTGAACTTTCATCCTGTGATACTTCCAGATTCACTTTCAATTTGAGCTTTAGCACTTGTGGTCACTGAGGTTACATTTGATTTTGCTGTTTTATGCTTAGCTTCATTGTCTCAAACTTTTCTTCCCTCTGAATGCATACGAGGTTATGTATCTCTTAATATTTCTATTCTAAGAGCAGATTATGTGTATGTATATATTTTTTCCTTTTTATGTCTTTAAAATAGAGTATGGCCTTTCTCATTTTCCCCTAACTTATAAAAATGTCCAGATTTATTTTCCAAGTGCATATTTTTTCTTTATAATTGAATAGTATATAGAACATCAGTACGTATCGCCTTGAAAGAGATTTAAATACCAATTCATTGTATCTTAGAAATGTACTTCTGGTTTATGAAATCGCACATTAATCAACTAAACTGCCATTAACAGAATTATTTAATGGTCAATGATAAGTATCAGCTGACTAGTGAAATTCTGATGCTAAGAAGAGGTATAAAATTCCTCTGGCACTAGCCATTCTTAATAATTTGTGAGAAAACCCAACAATATCTCTAATACCAAATAAAATTTATTGAAAAATAAGATAAAATAAGCCAAGTGTGCATTTTTGTTTTAAAAATTAAGGCTCTATTAATTATAGAGCTTTCCCTAATGAGATGATAAAGCTGACTATAACCTTAAATTATAATTGCTACCTTATTTTTCCAATCTGGTTTTAATATACTTCATAGTTTTATTACTTCTATTGTTATTATCATGATTTGTGTTTACTTAAGTCTTTTTGTAGTTTATATTAGTCATTCATAGTATATTCATGTTTGACCTACATGGACAAAAAATACCAATTCTGTCCACTGATTCATGACCAACATAAAATATGACATTCAAGGACATAAAATACTTTCTTACAAGGTGTACCAGGCTTGAATAAACACATCCACTATCACAAATTTTTAATTATTATAAACTATTCTAGCAATGAATGTATAATATACCCACCCACCTTAGCCATTTAATGTTGGTTTAAGATATGTGCATTCTGTAAATGTATTATAACATCTACTCCTTTTCTCCTATTCAAGAAGTCACTAGCAGAATTAAAATAAGTTATGAGAATAACTTGTCCATAATAGAATTCATTTGAAAGGAGTAAGTCATTTTAAAAAATGGTAACAAATTACTCATAACACACTTCAGTGGTGATCATTAAATACTAGTATATTTCAGGAGCCTGGGAACTGCTGAAACAGATTTCATTAAAAACCCAGCAGAAGCCAGGGGAACAATGCCAATAATAATGCAAATAGGTCACGAAGGTAAAAGAGAGTCTGGATGCATCAAATTCCTTGTTGTAGGAAAAATAATGGCAGCCACAAGTTACCACCTCCCAGTCCTTGAAATGAGTATTATATTACCCTATGTGCACAAATATATTTTGTGGATATGAATATAGTATTGTTGAGGTGCATGAGATGGAAAAGTATCCTTTACCATCTAGGTGAGCCTAGTATAACCACATGAGTTCCTTTATAGGAGGAGAAAAAGGGAAGGATGGTCAGAATTAGAGAAGGAGATAGCAGGGCAAAAGCAGAAGTCTGATGGATGAAACTGTCGGCATGGGGCCAACATGGAGCCAGTAAAAGCTTGAAGAGAAGAAATGGATTCTTCCCTAGAGCCTACAGAAAAGAAATAGATAAATAAAGACTATACATAAATGATATTATTCTCTAAGAAAAACATTAACTGTAATATCGGTCACAGTAATTTTATCTTATTTAACAAGTTTAAATTAATTGTGATTTCCACTTTTACAAATACATCTATTTCATAAAAATAAGCACTTCCAACTTTTCAGACATCATTCTCACTGTACCTTTCTTCTATTTAAAAAATTATAAATTCTCTCATTTTAAATTAGAATTATTTTTGATAATCCTTCAGCTGACCTAAGTATCTTCTAAAAGAGTTAAAGACAGCATATTACAATGATATATGCATACCCATGATTATAGCAGCACAACTCATAAAAAGTAAATCTCAGAAGCAGCTTGTATGTCCATCAATAGATAAATGCACAAAGACAATGTGGTATATGTAGACAATGGAGTGCTGTTCTGCCATAAAGAAGGATAAATCTGGGGGCCGGGGATTTAGCTCAGTGGTTCCACTGCCTGCCCCATAACCACAAGGACCTGAGTTCGATCCCCCGGTGCCAAAAAAAAGAAAAAAAAAGAAGGATAAATCTGAGTCATTCATGGGAATAGCCATTATGAGACCATAATGTTAAGTGAAATAAATGTCAAGTGAATATCCATCATGAGACCATAACATTAAGTGAAATAAATCAGACACACAAGACTAAACAACACACCATTTCTCTTATATGAGCAAACTCAAAGTATAGTAATTTAAAGAATAAAACAAAAGATAGGTAATATGAAATAAAGAGATAGATACTTTACAAATGTAAAGGAGAACTAGAGATGGAGGGAATGGAAGGGAAGGAGAAGATGAGGAACTGAACTAAAATATGTTATATACAAGTACTAACTCCCTATGATGAATGTAATCATTATGTACAGGAGACATGTAATAAACATAAACAAGAAAAAAATCTTTAGCTGAAATGTAAATCAAAAGAATAGAAAATATTTTCCAAATAAACATACTTTTATGCTTAGAAGATATCACATTAATTTTCTATTCTTTCAAGAGAAATACTCTAAAAAGAGAAAATGTTATACATGGTGTCATTTGTCCATACAACTGTTGAGAACTATGCCAAACAGTACATGAATAATCACAAATTTTCTGTGGTATAGTTGGAAAGTATTTCAAAGCTGACATTTCAGATGTGTTTACAAAAGAATAGTTTAAAACAGATTTCTACTCATGTTTCATAATGTTGAAAACAATCATAAACCACATGTTCAGAATATTTGAAATTAACTAGAAGTCAGTGATTTAAAATATCTCAAAATGAAACTGACTATTGACTTGATAAAAACATGGCCTCCCCCACATAAGGGCTTTCCTATCTTCAGCTATCATCAACACACAGACTAAAAATCAAATTACAGAGTGATCAGTAATCTCAGCATTAAAATAGAGAAGCTCTTTGTTTTTCTCTTCCTTAATCAATTTTGACTTAGTATTAAAATTAACATACCAAGTTTCTAATAGTTTTTTTAAATAAACCAACAGTGCTATGTAAAGAAGTTAAAGGAAAACTAGAGACCACTTATTTAAGAAACATAACCAACTTGAAAAATCATTAACTCCAATGTCTGTAGTACTGCCCCAATATTTTCTAACATTGAGTACAGCTATTCTTCGACCATTTAGTAAAACACTATACTTAAGACTTCAGCGTACATTCCTTTCATTTCTGTCTAGTTGCTACAGGGCACAGCTATTCATATCTACAAAGCCTGCTGGATTTACATGTGAGGGCAGCCTGGTTGAAATGAAGGTTGCATCAAAAGAGAAAGCATGGAGCACAATAGCCTAGAACAAGAGCAGGATTGTCTGCAGCACCTCTGTGGTACACTGCAAAGGGTTGTGAACATCTACTTCTTTTTCACATGTTTATCAGGGGCAGTTGCTATCATTCTTTTTGTTGTAGGAAATAAATGGGTAGGGGTAGGCTAAAATGTCATGAGGAGGGTAGGAAGTTATGTGTGGAATGAAGGGGGAGGATGATGGGAGGGAATAACTTAACCAAGGTTCTTGGAAGCTTATTGACCTTGCACATTTTATTCACACATGCACTTTCCAACCTCTAGAGAGACTTAAAGACATGTGACAATGTCAGAGTCTTCTGAAAAGAATAATGCACAGCGTCTTTGAAACTCAACAATTTTAAACAAGGAAAAATAAAAATTAACTCTTTTGATACCTTTGGATAAGAAAGGAGGAAACTTTGCATCTGTAATTTGGACTAGTTCCAAATTACAAGTGTTTTACATACCACTGTATACATTCAAATGTGGAAGTGAATGTCACCTAGGAACAAGAGCAAATTTAGCTTTCCTAGCTAATGTAGTATCTAAATCAGGGAAATTTAACAATGGCTCAGTATGTCTTCATAGGAATGCATGAGAAGATGTTAAAAGGCAAATGAGTATTTAATTAGAGAGAACATAATCTGTTATCACATTAATTCACTCAAATGTACTTGTTTAAAAATAATTTTTACGTGTTTACATACATCAATATGTATGAAAGGAGAGTTTAGAACCAACATGTGAAATTACAACTTAAAGTTAATCTAATTACACTCATTTGACCAATTAAATCTTTTCTAAAGGACAGATCTACATTCTGAAATAATAAAACAATATAGATAAAAAGATAATTATACCATAATGTTCCAGAACAGTTATTTTATTAAAGAAGATATAACATTATATATATATGTATGAATATAGAATTTTTAATAACAATTTAGTTCTATTCTGTTATCTTACTAAAACAAACAAACCCTAAAATGAGTTTAAACCATGTCAAATTCTTGCTCTGAAATTTTCATTGAGGACAAATCATTTCACTAGTCAGACCTAAGTATCATCAGATAGAAAACAGGAATTATAACAGGACTGTTGGGAGAATTATGTGACTATAAAAAATGTATATGATGATTTAACATATAGAGCATGTAACCATATAGCCATTGGTTTTTACATGCTCCCCTTGCCCTTATCCCTTTGTAGACTCTAAAAGTCTATTTTGAAAGGAACAACCTACATTGATTTCTCACAGAAGGCTCATGATGTGAAAAGATGCACCAAGGATCTCAAGTAAGAACATGATAATGATACACAGGCAATCTGCTTTCCATAATTTAATATTAAAAATGTATGCAGGTGCATGTCCACCAATGGTGCTCACTGACTGAACAAGGACAAGAATGTCCAAAAGCAAGCAACTTATAATTAACATTGTACATATTAAAAATAGGATTATATTTAAATATATTTATTACATTGATATCTATCAAAACAGTGTTAGGCTAATTGTTTGCATTTTTATGAGATTTGTGATAAGCAATTTGTCACCTCTTTATATAGCATCTGGGCATAATTTTTGATATTTCCATATAAATATTATATCAGGGATTTTTGCTGTTGTTCGTAAAAGTATAAAGTGCTTTTACCTAGTTATCATAGAAATGTATTTAAACATTGCTGAAAGCAATCAAGGAATGAGAATGTAGAACTATGGATTTCATTCATGTTTAAGATATTTAAATCTAATTTTATCAACGTGTCAGACACCTCAGATATAGAGGCAGAGAATTCAATAAAGCATCTTCTGTCTTCTTTCTTGAATCCCTGGATGTATAAACTGCAAAGCTTCTGTATGTCAACAGATACAATACTATATTCCTTAACTTCTATAAATTACAGTGGTAAGGCACTAGGGAGTTGACAATTTATCTTACACTGAGAAGACAGACTAATTTAAGATGATTTCTCTTTCACACAACCCCAAACATGCTGTCAGGTTGAAAGACTCAATGAATACCTAGCATGAAGATGTCAATTTGAAAAGCTAGCTATTATCTGAGGGTTTTCCCCCTCTACACTGATACGTTTGAAAGAATATTTATGCATAAAGCACAAAATTGTTAGAATCTCTATAAAAATATGAAAACTTTTGATTTGTGAGCTCCTTCAGGAAAGTGAAAATTGTTTCTGCAATAAATAATATTTTATCTGTTTTTAAAATAGCTTAATGATTCCCATGAGTCCTTTATGAGAACTCTTCATTAATCAAAATTTTCACTTCTAGTAGATATAACCACAATTCTGTTAAAATCATATTTTTTCCCACACTAGTCATTGGAGCAATGTAATCAGGCAGTGTGGACAGCATACCAATTAGACTCAGACAGTCACTCCCACTCTTAAAGTCTGTTTAAATTTCAACAAAGTAAAGAAGTTGAAGTCAATTTTTTGTTAAGACTTTTTGATTTACAATTCTCAGTTTTAATTTTCTTCTGCTTTCATATTATAAAACTTTAGGAAAAATGATCAATGTCTCAGAATTTTAGGGAGTAATATATGTGATACACACCCTAAAAGAGAATGCAAGATGTCAATATCAAGATACTAAATTATAATATACCTTGGGAATGGTTAGTTTGATCTAAACTAAATAGATTATGAAAAATTATTGATCTTACCTCATGTGGGAGTTAAGTCATAACTTAATGGACCATGTTATTATATTTGACATTTTTCTATGCATGAAAAAGGACTTTTGGGCACATGCACACGATGTCATATATGCATTCTTCTCTCACCTCTTAACAATCTGATAATCTTGAAAAGGTCTTTGGCCAATACCCAGTTATTTCCCAGAATGCCTTCTCTCAATCATTCAATTATCTGTTCTCTCACTGGGTAGTTTTGTGTATTTTATTTTTCGTGTATTTAAAATATCACCCGTGTTCTGATCATTCCCAAATCTCAACTTTAGATAATTCACAGAGTATCTCAGGCTCTAACTTTTTTGCTAAATTATAGATTTGTATCCTTAGCTGCTTATTCACATAAATAATTCCAGGCATCTCAAACTCAGCATGGTAGATCTGTTATCACCCTCCTAATCCTACTCTTACTCCCATTTTCTAGGTTTCAAGAGGAGGCAACACCCTCTAAACCCTGAGCCATGAGCACAACTTCTAGCAATGATGAAAATATTTTATAGGCGCATGGGCTAGTATTATAGTACCTAGGTGCATATAGTTGTTGAGTATGTGGAAAAAAACAGTGTGTGTGTGTGTGTGTGTGTGTGTGTGTGTGTGTATGTGTGTGTGTACTGCTGGTTTCTACTACCAAAGAGGAAAAGACAAAGAAACATTATGTTCTATACCTATAACTTCAATTTATTTTTTATTTTACTGGATAGAAAAATGAATGAATCATAGAAATTTTACCCACAAAGCAAAAGAGAATATAATTTGTATGTCTTCTTATATAAAAAAAGCAAGTATAAGACAATGCATTCTTAAAAATATAATACTTATTTAACAGATATTTATGGAGCCCTTACGATGCTCAAGGCACCATGCTTGGTACCAGGAATCCTGTAGGAAAATGAAAAGACATTATCCCTCATCTCATATAGATTTAATATAGTGGCATATTTTCCCAAGTCACCTTTCTTTGCTGGTTTAAAATTTCAGGTTTATTTCATCCTTGAAGGAAAGCTGGAAAGGAACAATCAGGTAAAAACAAGCACAAATATTTTTCTCCTAAGGAAATAAATGGTTGATCAAATAAGCTGTAGTACTCACTTTCTCTAGAGCATTATTTTTTAAATTAAATCTGATATTTTTATATAACAACTTTTAGCAATGAAAGAAAATGTAATTTCAGAAAAAGCTTCAAAAGAATTCTTCTAACTACCCAACATAAGATGAAATTGCTGTAAAGAATGACAATGAAATATACATTAGGAATAACCTTGGTTGATATATATTAGTTTCAAAATCGCTAAAACCACACTGCATTACAGTTGTCAGAAAATATGGAACACCATAAATAAATGTAAAAAAAACTGAAACATTAAAACTGATGGGATAAATAGGTTACACGATTAAGTGACAGAAGAAATAGAAAGATTCAAGAGCTGATTAATTATTACAGAATCATACTCTCAACTGATTGTTCTTAAGTATAAAAAGACTGAGTCTGCTGTTTATAAATACCATGATGCTTCTTTCATTAGTTATCTTCTTCTCTTAAAAAAAAAGAATACTGGGTTGATTAATCATGAAGGTCAAGAAACAAATATTCTCCTAAGAGTTTTAAATGCAGAACTCATAATTAAAGAACAAAAAGTATAGTGTCATTTATATTTAAGAGACACAATTTTGAAGGGCTTTTAAGGATAAGAATGTTTTTCAATTTATGAAAACAGGTGTGTATCTATCCAAAATTAAAAGATAATCACCAGTATATGTTCAATAATATATCATCAAAAAGTAATTGACAACTATACTTTTTGAACTTAGCAGACAAAAGTTGAGTATAAAGGACTTTCTTCACCTTAACCTAAATGATCCAAGTTTATGTATTTAATAGTGCATCAGTTATCTTTCTTATAATCATGCTCCAAAGTCTCTACTCCATCTACCACAGTACATAAACTCTCATAAGCACTCCAAAGAAATTTTCATAGAAATGTATAATAAACTTCATTATGCCCACTTCAGATGGCAAAATAGTAAGGGAATTGTTACATACCCTAACAAACTGTAATAACCTATCACAGAAATAAACATCTTTAAATGTATGCATAAATCATCCCTAAATTTATTAACCATTTAAGATCAGTAGAGAAAGGTCATGTCTTTTTTTTTCTTTTTTTGGGCTAAATATATTTTTTAAAGCCAGAAAACAAGAATAATTCAAACAAAAATTCTTCAGGATATTAAGTTCCTCCAATGATACCACATTTTTTGTCTCTTCTTTCACATATGAATGTTTCTGGATGAATCTTTCTTTGTCTAATCATTTGTACTGCTTTATGGATAATTCCAAACCCTCTTCTCTGCACTATTCCAAGTTTTGCTAAATATTCCTTGATGAGCTATCATACATAGCATCCTATCAGAAATAGATCAGCCAGGCTTTATGTGAAGGTCCTCGTGAGTCTGATTTCATTTTAATAGCTTTCTTGCTGAGTGTCCTATGACAGCTCCAGGACTAACACTATTAAATATTTATCAGATTGGCATAGTTTGGTTTAACGATCTCTAAATAGTTTATCTTAAATAACCACAACAAAATACATAAAATTCATGTGACAATTTTTAGTGAAATCAGTTTTCTCCTTACATTCCTTTTTCTTTGATCAGTTTTTGAAATGATGATGGACACAACTTCCTAGTGGACAGTGTATATTAGTAATGGACCTCTACATGAAATTAAAACACAGCATCCTTTTTAATTTATACTAATAGCCTAGAATCAAAATCCAGTCTTTCTGGGCCGGGGATTTAGCTCAGTGGTTCCGCCGCCTGCCTCACAAGTGCAAGGACCCGAGTTCGATCCCTGGTACCAAAAAAAAAAAAAAAAAAAAAAAAAAATCCAGTTTTTCATCTTGAGGATATTTAAAATTCAAATACTAGTATGTTCATTTTTCTATGGAGCATTCCAGTAATATTATCATACTATTGTTTAATCATTCAGATTTAATAATATTGGTGTAATATTGTGGTATAAAAAGTATTAACAACATAATTATCATCTTATCTCAAAATGTGCTGGGAACTTATCAGAAGCTATCCTTTCTCCCTTGGCTCCCAAAGCCAATTCCACAATTCATTTCAACAAATACTACTGGATAACTAGTATATGATGTATATAGTGCCATGTGCTATAAAGCAGAAACATTCAGAAATCAAATGTGTGGGGAGGAAATAAAGAACTTTAATATCATTTGAAAGTGCCATATAAAGGCAGAGAAAGAAATCTCAAAGGTAATCTTAAGAACCTTTGTAGCTGGGCATTGAAAGATACATAGGAGCTTATAAGATATACTTGGTGAATAGTGGCGAAGTGTAGTATTTAAATAGAGAGGGTTTATAGATGAGACAGTGTGTCATTTGTTTAAAAAAAAATGAGAAACCAAATGTAACAGTAATAAAAAGAAAGTTTGGGCCAAGGATTTAACTCAGTGGCACCACGCCTGCCTTGCAAGAGCAAGGTCCTGAGTTCGATCCCTGGTACCACAGAAAAAGAAAGTTTCACCCACTTTGATATGAATATAAGTTAGTATACCTATTTTGGAGAACAATATGAAGGTACCTCAATAAAACTAAAAATACACCTACCATTTGACCTAGCTATCCATCTTCTGCATACGCAAACAGAGGAAATGAAATGAGCATACCAAAGAGATGTACACATGCCCACATTTATTGAAACAACATTGATAGGCGCTAAATATGGTATTAATCTAGGTGCCCATCAACAGATGAAGGTATAAAAAACTGTGGAATATATACACAATGGAACATTATCCAGCCATAAAGAATAATTAAATGCTGTTATTTGTGGCACTATGGAGGAAAACAAAATATTATGTTAAGTGAAACAAGCGAGGCACAGAAATGCAAATATTACAGTTCTATCTCTATCTCGTGAGTGGAAGGTAAAAATTGACCTGGACAATGTGGTGGTGTATACCTGTAATTCCATCTACTCAGGAGGCTAAGAAAGAAGAATCTCAGGTTCTAAACTAGTCTGGAAAACTTAGAAATACCCTGTCTCAATGTAAAAACATAAAAGGTCTGGAATGTGGCTCAATGGCAGAGAGCCCCTCAATTAGATCCCCAGTACTGAAAAACAAATGTTGACAGGAATGTAGAATAGTGATTACCAGAGATTGGGAATTTGTGTGGGAAAAGGAGCTAGAAGGAAGCTAGATTTGGTCAGTATTACACTGAACCTCATTAACATGTATTATTAATACATGTTGAAAAATAAAATAGAACTTTAAAAAAATACATCAATTATAGATATACCAGAAGATAAATCTTGAAAAGCAGAATCCAGAGAGGCTATGAAGTACCATTAAAATTGTATTTACAAGTTTTGATTTGATTCTCCAGGAAATGGATTTTCCAAGTACAAGAGTCACACAGATCTGTATTGGAAAAGATCGCTGAAGAATAATGCAAGGCAGATTCAAGGGCAAGAGGCAGGAGCAATCAATCTAGAGACAATGAACTAAATAATAGCACCAGATAGAAATTGGTGAGGGCAAAAAATAAGGCAGCAATGAACAGAGGAGAAAAAGGTTCAGAACCAAACATTAATAAGCTTTAGAGACATGCTTGGGAAGATATCAAAAATTAAATAAAATTCAGAACTTCCCAGTAAACTAACAGGTAACTGCGATACAAAAAGAGAATAATTTTTAGGATTTTCTTTAAAAAGGAGAAACATAGCTTGTTCATTTTCACCCCCAGAGTTTAGCTCAGGCTCTTAGGCATTCAAATGACTGCAAATGAACAAATGAATGAATGAATTACTTCATCCTTGCAGCCATTTATTAATATTTTCACTCACAAACTGGCTTTTCTAGATAATTAAAAGGGAAGTGTTTTAAGTACAAATTTTTGACAGGTAATCTTGTACAGGGCAAAGTTTACAGTTAAGTATCAGAATACAGTCCTTTTATGTTCACAAATAAAGACACTATTAGTTTGTGTTCTTTGAGTTACTTTTTTCTTCAACACTACTGGATCTGCACAGGATATTTTCTTAGGCTCAATTCAGTTGGCTCTCCCCTCATATACAAATATAAACTCACTAAGGGAACTAAGGGTTCATCTTTGGTAAATAAACCATGTATATATGTTTTGTATATATAGTTGTCCCTTAGTATCTATGGCATTGGTTGCAGCATCTCCCACAGACATGAAGGATGCTCCTGCCCATTCTATTCTCATATGACCTATGCAATCCTCTCATGTACTTTAAATCACCTCTACATTATTTATAATACCTAATATAATTAAAATAGTGATTATATGATTTAGGAAATAATATCAAGAAAAGAAAATCTGCACATGTTCAGACAAATGCACTTTTTTCAACTGTTCTTCTTCAGAACTTGTTTAAATCTGAAAATCAGAAGTCATGGATGTGAAGACCTCTGTGTGTGTGTGTGTGTGTGTGTGTGTGTATCACTGGGCCATATACTAATTAATTGACATGCTTTCTGGATTATGAACAGTAAACTTATTTCATCTCCCACAGAATCAGTGAATTATTTTAGATGTTAAACTTTACACACAAATTGAGCTTATTTAATACATTGAAAATATCATTTTGCATTAATGTTTTCATCAGCAGTAAAATGACATATTATAATACCACAATACTGACAGCCTAAGAGCCACAAACTAATTATTTTTGTGTGTCCCCAGATAGTTTCATTCAATTAGCTTCATGACTCAGTTCAAAAGGTGATTAATTGGCCCATTTCATAAAGCAAAATTACCATCCTATTTATGATACATGCAAAAACATTGAGAAATTTAAAATTTAAGCTTAATCACCTTGTCTAAATATTAAACATGGAGAAATAAAAAGAAGGGTAATTGCCATGCAAACCTTTCCTAAGATAGAACAATTTCCTACTGGCTCTAACCCAGTGAAAAGCTCTGTACATGGTACTTGTCTATCAGCAGTCAGCACCTCTGGAGGTGGAATACAAAACTGCCTTCTCTGCTTAACTAGTTAGAGTGATTGCACAGGGATTAGTTATGCATGAGAGTGTATCACTAACCCCAGGAAGACTCAGAATAATGACTCTCCTTATCCTGAAATCCAATCATCCTTGCCAGCAGTGACTGAAATGTTTAATTATTACATTGAAATCAAGTAAGCTATTTTGCTCCACGTTTTTCACTATTATATTACATTTTTAAGTAGAACTTCTATACCTTCACAAAAAGTTTGTGTATGTGTACACATGAATAGATTTATTTCTTAGACTGAATCAATCTCTTTTAAATGCTTTTTCCTATACAAACCAAGTAGTGGCCAACTAACAGTGACTTTTGCAAACAGTAACATTTTTCATCAGGTAGTTACTGTATTAATCAGCAAAAGCTCACCAAGGCATTGTTGTCTATAATGCAAATTGAGTCAGTAGACTATTAGAAATAACATTAGAATGACAAACTATTCTTGCCTACTTTTGTTAACATCTAAACATAAACAGTGAAAGGTTTCAAAGCCAAGCCTTTGGAGTCTAGTCCTTGCTCTTATCATAACACCTTTTTCTCCATTTTTTTTACTTTCCTGCACTTTCAGGCTTCATCACTTCCTGTGTTACTCAGCTTTCTACCGCTGTGAAAAATTCTGGAGTAAATCAACCTATAGGAGGAGAGATTTATTGTGCTTCATAGTTTCGAAGTTTTTAGCCCATGGTCACTTGGCCCTATTACTTTGGGCCTGTGGCAGCAGAACATCATATTGGGGGACATAATGGAGAAAAGTTGCTTAGGACATGGCAGCCAAGCAGCAGAGAAAGGACAGCTACAGGGTCCTAAATCCTTCTGAAAGGCAATCTCAATCACCTAAGGGCTGTTCACTAGGCTCCACCTTTTAAAGATTTCTCCCAATAAGCCATCAGCTGGAATCCACAGCTTTGAAACATGAAACTGAGGGACATTTCAGGACTATCACATCCCTGTTAGGTAATCTTTTGAGCTTTTCACCATTTTTACCTCAATTAGTCACTTCCTGGTTATGTTTCAAATATTCATCTACACCCTTTTACAACCCTCTGCTTCCCCTCCCACATTCTCTTTTTTACTATGAACATTTTTCTGTATGAATTTCCATGTAACATTCAAAATTCATACAAAAGTAATAAGCTAGTGCCCAAAAAAACACAAAATGATTGTAAAGTTCAAATGAAATTTAAACTCCAGAGCTACCAGTTTCTAAACTCTCCAACTCAGCACTTATTTTCATACTGATTTTACATGTTATGGTTATTAAGTATTAATATACCTAATTAATTTTGAATATGATTATTATTATTGTGTAGTTAAAATTACCTCATTTTCTAACAGGCTCAAGAATTGGGAATGGTTCTTACTGACTGTATTTGTAATCACCACGATGGGGAAACAAGATGACAAATGCTGTGTTTATCCTTTCTGCTGAGGCTGGCGCATAGAAACAGGTTTCTACATTTGCCATTTTCCAAAATGTGGCAGCAGCGCATAATAGATCCCTAAATGCATTTTGACAAAGTGAAAATTTGTTTTACATCATGAGATCTGGGCAATGATTCCAGAGAAAAAATGTGCTAATTAAATTCAGAAATCAAAAAGAGAAAAATGCTCATGAAATAAATTTTTTCCACAGCAAAGTAAATAGCTTTGAGTAACATACTACATAATGATAGTTACTTAATTTTTAATTTCCTTTTTCAAATATCACTAACAATACACTATACTAACAACAATGAATAGATCAGTATATACAAATTACTCTGAAAATTACAGACTGTTTTTGCAATTTGAGAATAAAGCTACCATTAATTTCAGACATGGATGAAAATTTAGCTTATGCTATTCCACACAAGGCTGACTACAGATAATAATAATGTAATGTATATTCAAATAAGAGGAAGATTTTAAGTATTTTACCATGAGAAAATGGTGTTTGAGGAAATATATTTACTTTGATTTGAAAATTAGACAAGATATATGTGTGTGGAAACATCACATGGTACCCCATATATATGAACAATTTGTATGTTTTTATATATCAGAAAAATTTAAATTTAAAAATTAAAAATTATAAAGAATAAAACTATTTCATTAATTTTGGCACATGAATGCAACTATTATAGCTTACTAATACTGAAATTTTCATCTGTTCAGCAATTGCTTTCCTCAGAGGACATAAAGACATCTAATAAGATTTCATGACAAAGTTTTGAATTAACCAAACAGAATCTATTAAAATCTATGTGGAGCTTTTAATATTGTAAAAAAGCAAATATTTCATGATATTATAAGATTTAACCATTATGTGTCTAAATGTTCACATTAATTCTGAATTTTTGAAAAAATACAGCTTAGCTATGCACTATAATTGCTAATAAAAGCCAATTATAAAAAATCCTTAAAATTATACTTTAATGAAATATAAAAGACAGTTTGAGAATTATAGAATATAAAATAAAAATTTTACACTTATTTTATTAATGATACTCTTTCTATTTAATTGCTCTAGGTTGAAAAGATAGTAAATGAAAGATAGGTGATAAAGAAATCAATTAAAAGCCTAATATACCTCAGAAATTACAGACAAAACAGGGACTCAGTATTATACAGTAAGTCACAAACATGGCACTTTGTAAACAGAAGTCGAGTGAGTGCTTATTATAATTAAAACATATGAATATAGGAGGCATGAAAAAATAATGAGTCTCAAAGTAGCTAATTTTCTGGTAACTGTGCCTGAGTCACAACGTTATTAACTCCACATTGTGCTGGCAGAGAAAAGCTTTAATTGATTTTAGTATTGTTGGAATAGCCACCATTGTATGTATTAGTATCTCACAATTTCTAAAGAAATAATCATTGGCATCATAGTAACTTGTCCTGTGCTTCAAGTGGAACATGTGCTCTGGAGAATTATGCTCTGCATTAAATATATCTATGAGTAAATTTTCTGGGAATCCTGGGATTCCCCAGGGTTTTTCCCTGCTCATCTCCTCTTCTTGGTCACAGTCACCTCTTTGACTCTCATAATTTCAATATTGCTCCTTCCCAAGGAAGTCAAGTACTTACATTCAGTCACCTGTGGGGTAGACATTTCTAATAGGGAATTCCATAGGAGTTTTAAATGAAATGTACCAAAACACAAACTAACAAGCACTCCATGACATGTGGTCACTCTCATTCTTATAATAAAAGAATCCATTTCTGTTGGTAGTATCAGCATCAGTTAAGCACTCAATCTGGGAGGACTGGGAATCTTCTTAATCTTCTTAATTCTTGTTTTTCCTTCCACATCCCCAATTTTCCTCTAGCTCATCCCCACCATGCTTTTATGGACAGGCAACCTGTGTGATCATGAAGGCCCCCTACTTAGCAGAGTCCTATGCTTCTCTACTGCTCCATCTTTATCATGTGGAAATTAAGGCTAACAGACCACTTTTTCTTCCCTTGCAAATTTTGTAGCCAGTGTTGCCTCTGACACCCTTTGTCTTCTGTAAAACCTGTTTAGCTTCTAAACATACCATGAAATATTTCACTTTTTTTATTATCTTACTATTTGAAATATCCCAAATGCTCAAATACTCATCTCTGCTGCCTCCCCCAGTAAGCCTTCCCTGCACAAATAATCTAACTTAAGCACTCCCATATTAATTCGAGTAACTCTAGTATTTCAATAATAAAACTGTATTATTATTATTACCTACTTATATCTCAAGTTCTATGAGCTTATGGAAATTGAGGAAGTAAAGATTATTTCATAACTAATATAGTGACATGCAGATAACGGTTATTTTAGAAATAATGATGCAAAGCAATATAATAAGTATCTCTGCTTTTTAGTCTCATAAATTAGTTTTACAAAAGGCTTTTAAAGTCTTTTTAATCAAATAAAAATAATAAGACTTGCTTTATCAATCCTGCATCCTAAACACATTTGTATCAATTCAGTTATCCCCAGTTCCTTTTTTTTTTTTTTGTATTAGTACCGGGGATTGAACTCAGGACCTTGAGCTTGTGAGGCAGGCTGCAACGTAACTACTGAGCTAAATCCCCAGCCATCCCCAGTTTCTTCTTTTTTTTTAAATATTATTTTATTGGTACATTTTAGGTATACAATATAATGACATTCATCTTTGGAAATTTGCACCTTTAAATAATCTCTCTTGGTTCTTATTTTTCCCCCTTCCCCTCCCCTCCCTTCAACCCCTCCATCCCTCCCTATTTACAAAGACTTTGTTTCCATTTTTTCATTTTCTCATATTAATTCCATTCCCTTCTTTCCTTTCCCCTACCCCTCCCACTTCCCCTTCCCCTTTGCCCTTTTTCTTCTGATTTCACATTATCTATTATACCTTTTAGTACTTACTTCACATTATCTATTATACCTTTTAGTACTTATTTCACATTATCTATTATACCTTTTAGTACTTATTTATGCTTTCAGTATTTTTATCACAGTAGCTTTGTAGTGTAGTTTCAAGTTCCCTAGTTCCTTCTTAATCTCCACTCAGTCCAATCCCTTTCATCTCTGACCTGAAGCTATGTAATGGGCTTTCTTGCCTTTTCCCACATCATTCTCCACAAAGCAACCAGAAGGAGGGACTTTAAAAATACAAATCAGACTGTAAACCTATAACAATTACTCTTTGCCTGCATCTCCAGATTTCAGTTCCTCAGTGATGTCTGGAAATGTTACCTATAAATTAAAAAAGAATCCTGTGCCAAACATACATGCTCACACACACGTGCGCGCGCACACACACACACACACACACACTTTTAGTGTCTGTCATTATACTTTGTGCTTTATCACTTTGCTCAGTTTGTAATGTGTACCCTCTGAAGACTGTCACATGTGCATATGGTAACTCTTACCTACTGATAAAGCAAAACCTAAAGATGATACTTCAGAAGTCCATATTCAATCATGAGGATTTTAACTTTTTTTTTCTGCTTCTACTTGTGCTTTCAGAATGGTCTTTGGAAACAGATTCTTGCATCTTCCCACTCCCTAAGCCTCAGTTGCCTCATCTACAAAATGGTGTAGTATCAGTACCACTGTCAGGTAAACATTAAATGAAATGACCTATGTGAAACACTTGGTATCTTGCTTGCTGACTTCTAAGTATCCAATAAATCTTATCTAACAAAAATAATCACTCAAAAGTTTGTTAGGTTCTGAAAGTCACAGAGATATGAATAAAAATAACAGAGCACTAGAAAGTTTGGACTGAAAGGCAAAATCCAAAGCCGAAAGACATCTGTGTCTATCTGTCAGGGCATTTGAGTGGTTCTCATTAGTTTCTCTCTGGCACAAGTTTTCCTCCCTACACTTCTGGCACTTTGATAGCTATGCAAAATTACACCTCCAATGTAGTCAGATAAAGAATGCAAAAGGAACCATAACAATTAATTTGACTGAGAAGTAGGCAGGGAAAGTAAATGTGCAATACACCCTCAGGACCACAAACACTTCAAATTTATCTCTATTTATCCACATGTCAATTAATGAACCAACTGGCTCTGTGTCTTTTATTAAGAAGTAACCATTTTCACCTAAAGTTGCCAAACTCCTATAATTCAAATCTTTATTCTGTGGTGACTTCTAAATGAAAAGAAAACATGTTTTTAAAAACAGTGTTCCCTTCTTGAATATTTCCACTTTATTGCATTTGAATGGCCCAAGTTCAAATGAGAAAATTAAGTGCTGTGTCTTTTTTTGTTTAGAGGCAAGATGAAGGTAATTTGCTGGTTCATGCATCTGTTTCCTCATCAGCACAGTGAGGACTAGGCTAATTAGGGGATGGAAACAATATGGTCATATGGATAGGCCAGATTGCTTGTCACTCAGTTATTCAGTATGTGGGCTCTGTTTTGAGGACAGCAAATATACGATGATTCTCTGGCATCTCTCTTGCAGTGCATGAAAAAGGAAGAGCAGGCAAGTGTTCAGATGTTTACCTGCTTATTTTTAGCATACATCCTGGGAATAATCTTACTAGGCTATGCCACTCATTTTGTCTTCACAGGAGGATTATTCATTAGATAGCTTCAACCAAAGCTAGTAATTTCCACAGAGAATACAAAAACTCAACAAACTCGCTTGAGTTCCAATAAACTCATTCTAATCCATTATTCTGAGATATTCTATGGGCCAGAAAAAATTTGGTCGAAAAACAGGTAAAATGCATCCTGTGCTCACAAAGTCCAATGGTACTAAACAGATTCCTTACAGGATAATTAATACCTGAAAGTATAAGGTTAATTTGAGAACTTATACCAGACATGTTTCTTGGTGGCAATCTGTTTCAGTCACTCACATAAGGTAAAATTCATACACAAGGATGGTCATTCACAGTCCAGGTTAGAAAGATGAGTTACTACAATTAAGTTCTCTCTCTTGGGATATAACAGAGGGAGCAAGTACAAAGAGTGGAAAACATGCAGTCAGAGTTTCACAAGTAAGCACAAGAAAAAGTTATAAATACTTGTAAGTGAACAAGTGTAGTTAGATGGTAGAGATAGATGTAAAAGCAGAAACAGAGGGCAAGAGAATGGCTCCTGAATGAGAGCTCCGGGTTTGTTTTCCTGAAAGTTCTAGGTCCCCAATACTGCAGATACCAGTTGCAGTGCAGCCTGCTTGTTGTGCAATTCCTATCCTTAGATTTTCCAGAGACCACTGCCCAACTTATTGATGTCATAAACTGAATGCTACTAAAACTTCCATCTACATTAGGTCACTACTTTTCAAGAGATAAGTAAAAAGTGGCTGGTGTACTTTCATCTCAAATATACTCAGAAACCCTGCATCTCTCCCTAAACCTCCAAAGATCATTTTAGGGTGAAATGGTGGCTTCTCCTCTTCAGTTCTGGCTTGGGATTCTCACATCGGCTACATTCTCTATGCTCTCTAAATCGCACATTTAGCATCACTGTGTGTATTGTGATTGCCCCAGTGGGCAGCACCCCCACCCATTTATTCCATAAAGTGCCACATATTCAAGGATGTTTGTAGGACCGACTTTATTAAAATTTTGGGCTAGCATGACTGTGCCATTACAGTAAATAATTTAATTACCAAGTATCCCTATTGGTAACATTATCTTTCTCCTCAAGCCCCACTTTCCTGCCATGTTACTAGTCTCCCGTTTTCTAGCCTGAGTCCTTCCTCAAAGGCTCCAAATCCTTCTTCATCTCTTAGAGTTACTTCTTTCTCTGACTAGCCACCCAGACTATGATCAGGGAATCTGATCTCTCTACTCCACAAAGTAGGACAATTAAATCATGTTCTGAAAGGCCCCGTTCTCTCCCCAGAAGGAACACCAAGTTTGCAATTTAAGCATCTTTTTAATAATAAGAGTTCTCAACATTGAGTATTTACAGTGTGCCAAATAATGTGCTCAAAGTCATTAAATTTTTATATCTCTTATATTGAAAGTTTTATTAATATCTCTATTTTAGTGATGAGAAAATTTGTCCCGGGCTCACAATATTAGGGTTGTGATATGCAACCCTAGACTCTGTAATAGAGTCTTAACTAGAACCACAGTATCCACTCACAACCACTCTAATTTTGCCAATGTCTGGTTGCCTCAGGTGAAACTGATACAAGAAAGGTGATGTACTGATGCTAGAAAATGCCTTTGAAATTTCTTCAGTACACGTGTGTGAGAATCACAAGCTATACACTGGAATATAAAGACGTAGCACATACAGTGGTTCTGATAAAATGGATATGATGGTTGGGGCCCAATAACAAGTCCTGGTCTCATAAAGAAAATCTCCCGTGCCACCTCATGTGTTACTTATTCCTGCATTCTAAAAAATGATTTTTTTCTGTCATGTTTACAAGCAAAAAAACTGTTAAAGGTACTTCTGCACATTTGGTGTTCTCAAATAGAAGTACCATTAGATACTCACTTCTGATTCTTAGAGAGGCAATTACTGCTTATGTGAAGAATTTCTTTTCAGCTCTGCCTCTAGGCAAAGGGTCAGACAGTAAAGGAAGATAACATATTTAAAATACGTTCTAACAATTTAGGAAGAATAATGTGTTCAAGTATTAATAAAATACGATATTTCATTGAAAATATGTAGAGCAAAGACTCCTATTATGTGTGAAATCAGGACTTACTAATAGATGAGTACTGCCAAGTACATTTTCATAGAAACGGTATGCCAAAAACTTAACATATAGGAAGAAGCAAAAGGTGGCCAGTGAAGTACAGGGGAGTAATGCAAGTGAAAAGAAAGATACGAAGGCACTGTGTCATGCACAGCTTCCTGGTCTGAGTGAAGCATTTGGATTTTATTTAAGAAGAAAAAAGAAAGCTTTAAAGGTAACTGGATAATATTCCTCCTGAGTCTTGATGCCTGAAGAGCTACTCTATTCTTATCCTTACCATTTAAAGATAGTGCCTCATGACAGAGCACATGAGTGTCATGAAGTACGTATGCAAGCATCATGTCTGTGAATGGAACTGTGGCATGCTCCTGCCTGTGCCAACAGTGGGAGACACCACAGAGAGGAGACAAGCAAGCCTTATGTGCTGCTGGCATCGTTGACACATTGTACAGTTATGGCATCTTCCCTGAGTATCTTAAAATTGTGTTGTTGGAAGTTAAATTATGTTTGATTATATATTTAAGTTTATTTGGAGCCTTTTAAAAAGAAATGACTTCACACTACTAATCTTATGATTATGCAGTTAGTAGCTAATAACAATGTACTATTTGCTGAAAGGAATATACATTTATAGGCCAAGTTTCCTGAAGCAGCTTTTGAATTAACATAAACATAATTGGCCTCTCAAGTTTTAAGGCTTTAAAAATTTTGTATTTTTAACCAAAATTTATCATGCTGATATAAAGTCTCTTAAACATCTATTTTAAGACTTTGACTAATTTTGGGATTATATGTGTATGCATGTATGTACAAACAGGCATAAGTGTAAGTTTTTGGCACTGTATTCTATATCACCTATAGTAATTTATAATAGACCATATATAGGATATATCAATACCATATATGTATTACAAAGCATATGTGGTACATAAGTTATATATGATACACACTGTATGTCTTCCAAGTAATATGGATGTTATGAATCACACACATATACATGCTTTTGAAATGAGATTATAATGCATTATATACGAAAATATCTTCCAAAGGTGCAAACTATTCATTGTTTGATATTAAAAATCATTGTATACAAATTTCATACCATAGAAATTGCAAAATACAGAAAGCACAAGAAAGATACCTTTTTATCCCAGCATAAACTCTATACAGATCTTTTCTTTCTGCATCTGCCAAAGTGAACGAAAAGAAAAAAAAATTCTAAAAGAAGTCCCTGACCTTTGAATCAAATTCCAGTTCTCTAATATCAAGTATGGGACCAATACAAATTTAACCCTTCAAGTCCCAAACTTCTCAGCTCTAGAAAAGCAATATAGTTTGCAAAGCTGCAGTGAGATTAAAGGGGGTAATACCAGATGCCTCCATGAAGCTCAATAAATACCTATTTCCTCCTTATCTTCATTAGAAAATTCCTTCAGTAGCCCACCATGAAAGTACTATTCACAATTAATGGGACTCACATGTATAAATACCGAATAGTTTCTCTAGTGTGAGAAACTGAAAGTGTAAATAAGGATGAAAATGTATAATAATGTGAAAGAGGAAGAAAAGGGGCAAACGGGAAGGGGAAGTGAGAGGGGTAGGAGAAAGGAAAGAAGAGAATGGAATTAATATGAGAAAATGGAAACAAAGTCTTTGTAAATAGGGAAGGATGGAGGGGTTGAGAGAGGGTAGGGGAAGGGGGAAAAATTAGAACCAAAAGAGATTATGTAAAGATGCAAATTTCCAATGATGAATGTCATTATACTGTATACCTAAAATGTACCAATAAAATAAAAATTTTTTAAAAAAGAAAGTACTATTCACAGCAATGTTTCCAAAAGAGACCCACAAAAGGTTAGAGAAACATAAAGCATGTAAACAAAGATGGAAAATAATATTTCCATTCATATGTTTCCAGACAGAGATATTAGATCTTCGATGAGTAAAACAGTTAGACACTGGCAAATTATATTTAGCTATTTATGCAGATATGTTATTGGTTTGCAGCTTTTTTCTGGACAACAGACCTGGTGATGCAAGCAGTAATCCAGCCTGGTGAACCCAAAATGCAAATCTATAAGGTAATAGCTCACATCATGCTTCTGATTATACACTCTGGAGATTTACTTTTAGACAGAGTTCTTTAAAAATTTAGAATAGAGTTAATTTCAAACCATGTTGACACTGACCAGGCTTTGAACACAAAAGCATGTTGATAATGAAATGTATTTCACCTGGAAATTGCTGAACACCAGCTGAGCCAAATTTAAAAACAAAACCAATATCTAACAAACAAAAGTATCCCACTGAGCCTCTGACTGAATGTGTTCAAGTCTGCAGAAATGAATCCACAACTGAGTTTTCTTACAACATGAAGTACTCCTTCAGCAGTGGGAAAAGTGAGTAATAAAAAACAGTAAATGTGATAGAGTAATCAGTAACAACTTCCATAATTTGGATAGCATCTCAGAATTTAAAGATTTTAAAACCTTGACTTGAGTTTGAGTCTTATCAACATCCTGACATAAATTTTATCATTTTATGAATGAAAAAAATTAAAACTCCAAAATATTTAGTAACATTTCAGGGATCAAATAAGGCAAAATTTTAAAAAACCTTCAAAGTTTCGCAAGAAAGTTGTAGCTAGAGGGAAATAAGATATTTAACTCAATTCATTCATTTTTCTGAGAATTTAAAACAACAGATTAAATCCTATAGTCAAGAATAGACAGGTACTGTACTAGAATGAATGTCATCTGTTTTCCAGCCTACCATTCTTGCCCCTGTATCATTCTGGTTCATGAGTAGATACACAGAACAGAGACCAATCATTCCTGTGACTTCAGTGAGATAAAAACAAGAAGACAGGTACCCCCAGAGTGATGACTTAACCCACAGTTTTCCAAGAGCAAAGGTCATACCATCTGCTGAGCTTTATCCCTGTCTTCCTGTGAAATTAACTGGAACAGATGACTGACATGATGTTCTCAGCACTCATGATTTTTGCAGGAAGAAAATTAAAAAGACAAGTAAAGATCATTCAGGATTCATAAGGATTTTCATTAAATTTTAGATGTGAATCCAGTTTTATTATGTAAGCCTCATTGAATTTCCCATTAAAATATTTATTTCTGTCTAAACAAACACTCTACATTTTACTAATGTCAGACATTCTAAAACTTCCTGAGTGCTAAAGATATTTTAAATTTCTCATGTACCTGTCCCTACTAAATAAAGTTAATTAAAATATTTTCAGGCTCCATAGTCAATTCTCCACATGTCTTCACTAAAATTTATCTAAGATTAAAACACTAAATATCTCCTTCTTTATCTATACTGAGATTATATTGATTTAGACCCTCATCTCCTCTTCTTAAACTCTTTCAAAAAGCTTCACCTATCTTTTCTATATCAGCTATTGATTTCAAAATTCAGAATCTTACCATGTCAATATGTTCATTAAGCATCTCAGTTGTTTCTGGAGAAGTTTTAATGTTCTGTTTCTTGATTGAGGTACCAGATACACGGTGTATGTTCAGTTTGTGAAAATGCATCAATATGTAGACTAATGATGCATGCATTTTTCTGCATGTTGATATGCTTCAATTAAAAAAAAACACTAACAATACTCAGAATCCTAATTTCCAGTTGTGACTTCTAGACTGTCATTTAGAGTCTTTTGTAAAATGTGTTTCATTTAGCCAACTAAGAGCGTAAGAGTAGACTGAAACTGAAAGTTTACTGTGTCCTAAACTCAAAGATACCATAGTAGAATTACATTCCCTCTTTTCCCAGGAGTGCTTCTCCTCACAACTCATGGACTATGACTAGGTGGGATTAAATCATGACAGTGTCATCTTTCTCTGGCCTCAGTGAACATGCCAGCAATACACACTGACAAAGGACAGCCATTTATATTTCTTCTCCAATACTTCTTTCCTGTAAAGAACTAAGACACAATGAAATTGTGAATTCAATAACAGAAAAGGGAGGGGATAATGAAGATGAGCCAGAAAGTAATGGAGATAAAATTTAGCCAGCATTTCAGTAGCATAAAGACTGATTCTAGTCACTGAAGTTCTAGAAAATCCTTATTTTCTATAGTTCACCCTTTAATCTATCAGTTCCAAAATCACCTAGGCTGGGAAGTCCTCTCTGTCTCTACCTCCAGTTCTTTGCAGAGGTAAAGTTAGCTCCATCCCGTTCAGTACTGTCTCACCTCTAAAACAAATCACAGGACACTGCAGTTGTTTGAACTGAGTTGAAGTAGTAAACTGAGTTGTCTCAGGACAGACACAAGCACAAGCACAGCGAACTGCAAACAAGGGACCTATGTCAGGCTGCAAAACACAGCAGTGATTTGATTTGGAAAAATAACAGTATTACTTCAAAGTAATGATGTTCTCTAAATTTGTATTGGTTTTATTTTTTGTATTAATTTATTCTTTTATTTTACAATTGGAAAAGCTATATTATAATGAATATTAAATCAGCTTTTTAAATTGACCTATATTTAAAGTAATTGTTTAAAGCACTAGAATTTCAAATATCAGTAGACAGAGGGAATACTCTACTTCCACTTTCTACATATTTTTACTTTTTAAAGTTTTCTCTGTTACATTTGCAAAAACTTGTTCTCAGTCATTTTTTCAAAATACCATGGGGCTAGAGGCAATTACTAAACTAGATGATCTCTTGATATGTCTTACATTCTCTGATTCTACAGTAATAAAGACAGTAGTTTGTCAGAAATGCTTATTTTGCTGACTGGAGAGAAGCAAGGGATTATAACAGCATTAAATATTCTGTTTAAAGTTGTAATAGGGTAATATAAAACATGTCCTAATTATATATTGTAATATTTCTATATGCCAAATATCTTCTTCATTCCTACTTCCCTCAAGGGTAGAATAAATGGAAAACAACTTTTATGTTTTATCTCATGGAAAAAAACACTTTAAAATCTTTATCAGACTGTATAATTTACTTGGTAAACTTTTCTTCTACAGGAAGGGAACTTAAAATGGGGAAGTAACACAAATGAAAACTAATATTTTAAATGAAGTCCATAAAGAGCTGAAACATTTAGAGAAGAAGAAATTCTTATCTACTACATCCTCATCAGGTTAGACAGTCATTTATTCATGTCTTTTAAAATTTCAACAAACATCTTGTGAACCTTTATGCAGGTTCAATATTTCAGGATCTAGAATTGCAGCTGTGAATATAATACATATTACATTCCATCAAAGAGATTAGAGTTTCAAGAAAAAACCAGAGAAATAGCAAATGTCAATTGCTATGAAGCCAGAAAAGAGGCACAAGGAACTGCAGCCTAAAATATCAAGACCAAGCTTAGCTGACCTTACCTCCCCCCTCATAAACACCCTATCACATGGTTGCTGTTATCCTAGTTTTACCAAGGAGAAAATAATGATTCACATAATTAAGTCTCATATCATGACTTTGCTGTACTTATTTTCTAGCTTCCTGGAGTTTTCTGTACTTTATATCTCCAAGAAACCACTTATTTTTCATATTGCTCAATAATGGGTGCTGACAGCCAAGCTGATCAGGCAAGTAACTCGCATTCATTTTGTTAAGTTGGTCACCCTCAAATTAATCCTCTGAAATGTGGCTTTTGACCCCACCATTTCACCTGAAATGCTCTCATTTCTCCGATAACCTCCATACTGCCAGACCAAAAGTTTCTCACTTAAATTCCTTATATCTCTAACTCCTGTGCTCCATCATCTCTATTGACTAATAATTTTGTAAATCACATATCTGATCTGGTCATTTTTTCACTCATATTCAGAAACAGCTGTTGGTCACCAGAAAGAAATTTATTGCTAGTGTATTTCAAAGAAGGTTAGTAAACTGCAAAGTCAGGATTTGGCTTTCAATAGATAGAAACTGACTGGTGAACTGCAGCAGACAAGAATTTATTGGAATGCTATTGGATAACTCACTGAATCAACAGTAAGACTGGAGAAGAAAGTTTGGAGAGAAAAACAGAAAATAATCACTTTGGAGAACCAAACAAGTAACCAAAAAGAGGAGGCCAAATTCTCACCACAGACATACTCTGTTTATAACTCCCTCAATGCTGTAATGGTTCCTGGACACTAACTACCTTGCAACTAATATTTACTACTACTCCATACCTCAAGTTTTAAATTCATTACAAGTACCTTGAAAAAATCTCTACTGAACCTTCCTATTGTATTACTTCCTCAAATGATGTCTTGGGCAAAGATATTTGACTGTTCAGATACAGGACAAGGGACAAAGAAGGAAAACTCACCCCTCTGGTACTCATACTGGATGAAACTCCCCTTTCCTAAGATGCTCCCCCCAAAAGTATTGTATTCTTATGCTAGAGCAATTGGTAAATAATACCTCTCCATATAGCTCAACCAAATTAAGTTCTCTAAAACTAAATAAAAAAAAGAAATGCACTAAAAAGTTTAAAGGAATAACTATTAGGTCTAACAGGCAAAATAAGATACAACTGTCTTAAAGGATCTTTCCCCTTTATATCTCACAAATTGGTCTTAGGATTACAGGTATTTTCCTAAATGTACAAAATGGTACTAGTTATTGACATATTAACAACCTAACACAGCTTACGTTTCTCTGGGAGGCCATTTTCAGTTCAGCCTCATAGGAGAAAAGGCTGGGGCTGAATTAAGACTCAATACATGACTAAAAATGAACAGGATACTTATTAAGAATCTTCCCACGCCTCTGCCCCTTCTATTACTCCTCTATTGCCCCTTAAGTGAGCCATGAAAGTAAAATCAACACTCATGTGGAGATACTCTTCCTCAAGTCAATGAAATCAGAAATTAGGTAGATGTTTATCTTTCTTTGGCTCATCAAGTTTATCCCACATAGGAAAGATTTACTAATGTAAGAAATCAAAATATTTATTTCACCAGATCATGATAGCTAATAAAAAATCTAATTTATCATACATTTAAATAAAGTCAATTATCATGAGCACTCAGATATTAGTAGAGCTAGGATTTCTCTTTTACAGAATGGGGGGGGAAATGCATTATTCTATGTAAAAATAATTCTGCATAGACTGCACATGCTGAAGAGTTGGGAAAATGCATAACATTGAGCTTGTTGAACATAAATGGAAATTTTAAAAGTCCTCCACAGTTTACAACTTCCTTTGCAACTTAAAACTAAGCTTCCCCATTGCTTAAAATGTCATGCTCCTTTATGTAGTCACAAAGAACCTGTAGACTCATCTTTTGTCACATTGTTCTTTCAGTATGTTCCTAGGAAAGTTGAACTCTAAGAATATTGAACCAATAATTTCCCAACCCCATTATATTGTTTTTAGTATCATATTCTGCTACTATCTGAAATGACTGGGGCCAAACAGTCCTTCTTTTTTACTCATAATATGTTGGTATGCTGCAAAAGGCTTCTCCTACCTGTGCCCTAGCTGAGAAGCATAACTAAATCATGTTCTTTAATCTCTGTTTCACATATATATTTCCTTTAGTCTATGTACTATATTTGGTCACAATAACTGAAGCCTATATCTTGTTCAATGATAAATCCCCAGCTCCCAGCATAGTGCCTTGGACATAGTAAACCACAGAACACATAAGAACAAACATTAAATAAAAGATTCACAGTATCTCTATTGTTACTCCTTCTCTCTGCTTCTCATTATTCTTTTCTAGTTTCACTTTGATGTGATCATTGTCCCACTGTTTAGTTCTTTCTACCTTTTCTCCTAACCCAGAAAGTTACAACTGAAATTTCAAGTCTGTTTCTTACTAGAATAAGTATTACTTTTTAACTAAACCAAGGGCTCACTATTAACTGACAGGTTTGAAAGGCAGTTTCAAAACAAATTCAAATGAAGTTTTGAATGAGTTACATAATCTATACCATGTGAATAGCACACGAAAGACATTTTATGTAAGCAAATTTGATTTGTACATTTGATAGTGTTGTAAAATGGATAAAGTACCCCAAAAGTCATGGAAATACAGTTTTAGAGTATTCTGGATTTGTATGTAAAAATTTTTCTTGTAGAAAAAGTGACACCCAAAATACGTTGCTTATGTCCAGGCTATTCTGTAATCTTGTTTTGGTTGCTGCCACTGCAAGAAACACCTTCCCAAAGACATGGAAGCAGACTTTTCAGTGCTTTTGTGGCAATCTCAAGATATTCTTCCTTGGCTTTAACACATCTTTCAAGAACATGTGGAGATTTGAACTTTTTCAAACATAATTTTAAGGCCACTTCCATTTGCGATCTACAGCAGTTGATTAACTTCTAATAGAGACATAGTTGATTCATCTGGCTTATTTACAAATAGGTGACAGATCTATTTCTTCCCAGTCCAGGGGGTCTTTTGTGGTTGGAAAGTAATATTCAGACTCTCCTGAAAGCTGAGATAGGTGATCAGGCATGTTCTGTGAGCCGGATGGCCCTGGCTGTTTTTTTTTTTAAATGTCTGCTACTGTTAGAAACATGACAAAAATTACAGTATTCACTCACTGTTCCCATAATTCCAGTTTAGCTTTGAATACATCCACTTTACCTGACAACTTGAACACAGCTGTCATTTCCCCCTGAAGTGACAGATTGAGTTCACTAAGCAGGTTGAATAAGTCACACAAGTAAGCAAATTTTGTGATCTGGTTTATGTTACTGAATGTGCTGCCAGTTGTGCCTGCTTTTCAGAGAAATCTCTGGAGCTTGTCTTGTAACTCAAAAACTCTGACCAGTGATGTACATTTAGAAAGCCATCTCACTTCTGTGTTAAGAGAAGATCCATGTGCTCTGCATCCGTCTCACAGAGGTGCCCAAACAGACTTAAGGACATGTATTTTAATGTGGTTGATAATTTTAATCGCATCCTGAAAAACGTTGTTGAGCTCAGGTGACAGTTTTTAGCTAGCCAGTATTTCTTTATGGATGACACAGTGTGTAGATTCACATTCAGAGGTGACCTCTTTGAGCCAAGTAATGAAACCAGAAAGCTACTCAGTCATGGCAGCTCCCCTATCTCTGTATGTACAAACACAAAATGACCAATTCAGCTTTCCTGATTGGCAATTTTCCTGTTTGTAGGCTTAGAGTCCCCTGCTGTCTCATCAATAATCTTTCCTCCTTTTCAAAGAAGCTGTCTAGTGACATTTGATTTTACTCATTTTAGCTAGAGTAAGCTTGTGGTCTTATAAACAGAGACTGAGAAAAGTGCACAGACAGGAAAAGAGGAGGGGACAAAAGTGGTAAATAAAATAATGGGCACAAATAAAGTAAGTGTCGGATTTTGACTTAAAGCCTGCCATCAGGTGCAGCTGTACAATCCCAGTGAGCTCACTTACCACTATACAGCATGCCGCCAGATACAGCCTGTCACTTGCCACTTGCTTGAGATGGTTTTGATGAGTGTGCAAGCAATAGATTTACTGCGGTCTCTCTGCACTTACACCTCTCTGCTGTTAGTCTGTATTTGCCACCACTCCCCAGAGTTAGCATCACCACCTCATCACCACCTCAACACCACCTCCGATCATCAGGTATTAGATTCTCATGAGGAGCCCCCAACCTAGAACCCTTTTGTGTGTAGTTCACAGTAGGTTTCAAGCTCCTAGAAGAATCTAATGTTGCAGTTGATCTGACAGGAGGCAGGGCTCAGGCAGTCGTGCAAGTGATGGGGAGAGGTTGTAAACACAGATGAAGCATTGCTTGATTGCCCATTCCTTATCTCAGTTAACAACTGTGCAGTCCAGTTCCTTGAATAAAAATTAGAAAATTTTGGTGACCTGAAAGTGAAGGTTATTTTTACTGTGAAATAAATCTAGTATCTTCTTGTCTTTAGGTCAGTTTAAACCTGCTTGCCTTGGGTCCTCATTTTTTAGAGCTGGTATTTTATTATCTTTTCCCCTTTTAAAAGTAAGAGCACCAATTTTTAAAGGGCAGTATTGCAAGGTATTTTAGCATCTAATTGAGGAGGTCTCCTCTATAATTAAATCAGATGGAAGATAGAATGAACTGTCATGGATAAAAGATGCAAAGTCAACATTGTTTTAGCCCTAGAACACATGAATTTTTCAAATCAATTTATTTCCATGTATTTCTAGACTCTATGTGTATAGACAATCTATTACTGTTTCTTTTTTTGTTTGTTTGTTTGTTTGTTTGGTACCGGGGCTTGAACTCGGGACCTTGCGCTTGCACGGCAGGTGCCAAAACCACTGAGCTAAATCCCCAGCCCCTATTACTGTTTCTTTAAAAATCAATAATAAAGATTCAATCTGATCCCTACATTCACTTTATGTGACTCATGTCTAACTCTTTAAAATCAAAGTGTGGGACAGTCACAGACTTGTAACACAGGACTGCAAACAGTTGCAAAACATGCTATCTTTCTGTAGGTGGTTTAATTTGTATTTTTCTCTTTCCTACCACAAAAGAAATTTGTTTCACAGTTCAGCCTTTGTTGAGTTTACTGCTTTAAGAAAGATGAACTTTGACAAACATCATGGTGTGAATAGGACTATCTTGCTAAAGAATAATTTCCATGGAGCATTTAAATTTCTCTAAAGAGTATATGGAGAAATAGATCACTGCCTTATTCGCCATCTAAAATTTTCTTCTTTTGAAACTGCAGTCTTGAAATTAAATTTATTCCTGGCCTTTAGAATCTATCATTTTTGGCAAACATACCCCTGGTTTTCTACAATTTCCTCAAATATGCAATCTTAGATGTAATGCTTTCTTTTCTCACCCTAGTAATATGAACATTCAAAACTGTTGACATTCCAAGGAATACATAAAATTTGGATTACATAAATTTTCTGACCTTGGTCACCATTCCACAGTGTTTCTGAATATACTCCCTTGTCATAAGAACAAATATTCTTTGTTGCATACAAATGCTGTATACAAAGACAGTTTCAAGGAGATTCTTATAGTGGTACTGGAAAAAATGTCAATTTTTGAGTGCTCTTAGAAGTACAGACAAAATAGACATATATTAGAGATTCAGTAGCAGAGAGAAAGCTAACATAAATTTTGTCCAATCTAAAAATAGGTCTTATGGAAAAAAATATGAGACTCTGAAAGAAAAATACAATTTATTACCATTAAATAAGAAATTGAGTAGAAGACTGAAAACAGTGTACTCAAGATTACATCTTTATTGAAATGTGGGTATCTAAAAAAGAACAGTGTATTTTAAAATAATTGTATTTGTATTGTATTTTAAAATAATAGTTTTCAATGAAACAAACTAGAATATAACATACAGGGTCTGATGATTAAAAAAAACTTTATTGGAATTGTCGAAAATTTATTGTAACACTGCTGGGATGTGGTCAATGAATTTATTTTTAATTGAATTAATTTTTAAAATCCACAACATAATTTCATACATTTTGCTCTATAGCAAATAATAAAGAAAACTCCCCAAGTTTAATATTAGGATGGAATTTTTAAGTAGATTATTAAATGAAAATGAAAACAGTATGGCTTATGCCATTACATGTATAAATGATAAAACATAACAAATTAAAGATGGCATTTTGGCTGGTTGTGGTGGTGCACACCTGTAATCCCAGCACTCAGAAGGCCAAGGCAGGATTGTCATTAGTTCAAAGCTAGCCTAGGCTACATAGAGTGCACAAGACCAGCCTGAAGTACATAGTGAGACCCTGTCTCATTAAACCAAAAGAAAGAAAGAAAGAAAGAAAGAAAGAAAGAAAGAAAGAAAGAAAGAAAGAAAGAAAGAAAGATGGTATTTTGATTTAAGTTATACATCTTTCCAGTGATCACATGATCAAATCCATTATGTTTTACTATGAAACTCAGGAATAAGGTAAAGGTATTAAATTTGAAAAAAGAAAACCTATGTTTCAGTTTTACTTCTAACAGAGACATTTAATTTCTAAGGACTCTGTCATCCATTTACTGAAACAAATAACTGTCACTGTCAATAAAGAAGCTCAAATCACTTCATAGAGTATACAACAAACCACTCCATAATACGATTGTAAACTGTGTGAATTGAAAACATGTACTAATAAAATTAAAAAATTTTAAAGAAAATACAAGGAAACAAGCTATATATATATATATATATATATATATATATAAAATATTAAAGTGAACTAGCAATTTATTGTATCCAACAGTCATTTATTATAAAAGATTCTGGAAAACCTAACTATGATTATGAAATTTTTGGTGTTTAGAAGAGTGCTAACTTTTAATATTTATTTCTGATGTTAAATTCTTTAATGAATTATATTGTTGAATACATTCAGATTACTTGGTTGTATCTTGAAATATAGAGGCAGAGTTATATACATTAAAAAATGAAGAACCAAAGTTATTATCTAAATAAGCCAATGACAAAGAGAATACATTTTGTGCATAAAATTGCTGTAATTCTTCATTGAAACCTGTTTTTATAAGTTTATCTATGTACACACACACACACACACACACACACTTTTCCTTAGTGACTTCTACCAATGAAAGCATATTGATATACCTTAAAATTTTGTTTATACTTAACATTTAATGTAAACAAATATGTAAAGTATTACATATTTTTGGAGATAATTGTCATATTGTCAAGTACATGTCAAAATAAAAACTTATCCAGGACTTTGAAACATTATTGTTATAATGTAGTAAATTTTATTAATATTATGTTTATAGTCCTCATAAATTTATGAATATGTCAATTCTTCCACTTAAGCTCAGTATCAGCCATACTTAGCATACTTAGGGATTAATTTTCAAATATATTATTCAAATTTCACATTAGCATTTTTTAACTATGTTATTTGAAGCCAGTCAAACTCTAGCATTAGAATTTACTAGAATCCAATCAATACAATTCTTTCTGTCTTTTCACTAGAAATTATGTTGACATTCATTAAACTAAATATCTTTTTAGTAATCTCTGCTTTTTAGTTTCTTTTATGTAATATCTTAATTACAAAAGAATTTTTACACTGTGGAAATCAGTATGGAGATATCTCAAAGAACTAGGATTGGAAGTCCCATTTGACTCAGCTATTCCCCTGCTGGGTATCTTTCCCAAAGAATTAAAAAAATCATACCACAGTGATATATGTGCACCCATGTTCATAGCAGCACAATTCGTGATAGCTAAAATTTGGAAGGAACCCAACTGCCCTTCAACTGGTGACTGGATAAAGAAGATGTGAGTTTTTTCTATAAAATGGAGTATTACTCAGCCATAAAGAATGAGAAACTGGAGACATTTATAGCTACATGGATACATATTGAGGCCATATTCTTAAGTGAAATAAATAGGACACACGTGTAAATACCAAATAGTTTCTCTAGTGTGAGAAACTGAAAGTGTAAATAAGGACTAAAAGGTATAATAGATAATGTGAAATAGGAAGAAAAGGGACAAAGGGAAAGGGGGAGGGGAGGGGAATGGAATTAATATGAGAAAAAGAAAAAATGGAAACAAAGTCTTCGTAGACAGGGAGGGGTGGAGGGGCTGAAGGGAGGTCAGGGGAATGGGGAAAAATAAGAACAAGATGGATTATGTAAAGGTGCAAATTTCCAAAGATGAATGTCATTATATTGTATACCTTAAATGTACCAATAAAATTTTTAAAAAATGTTTTTGGTACCAGGGATCGAACTTGAGTCCTTCCGCTTGTGCAGCAGGTGGCGAAACCAATGAGCTATATCCCCGGCCCAATAAAATTAATTTTTAAAAAAACAGGATTTTTTTTTTTTTTTGGTACCAGAGATTGAACTCAGGACCTTGCGCTTGTGAGGCAGGCACTGGAACCACTGAGCTAAAAATCCCCTGCCCTAAAAACAGGATTTTTAAAAGTGGTAAACTTAGCTTTTTTTAAATCAATTGTCCTATTTAATAATCCCATTTAATTTTTGATATTTCAACTAATGTAGAAATTATCAACACATTAATAAGAATTAGTACTAATAGAATATAATACACTACTGAGAGAAATACAAGGAAAATTTGTATTGATAATATATAAATATATCACAAAAGATAATGGCCAGGAGAACTATTATATATAAACTGAATAGAAAAATACATAACCAACTAATTGATTAAAAAGGCAATCTTTTTCCAGGTGGAAATAAGGTAAGAAATAAATTAATTTAATAAAGATAAGAATCAGCAAGACATATACACACACACACAGTATGTTTTTGTGTGTGTATATATATATATAAAATGTACCTTCTGACGAACATAAAATGAATGTTTCCATACTTATTTTATCACTGAAACTTCTTATCAAATAAGCTCTATTTAAATATTATAAATATGTTACCAACTCACTAAGTGTTTACATTCAAAAAGAGGCAGGGCCCAGGATTTACCTCAGTGGTTCCACCACCTGCCTCATGAGCACAAAGTCCTGAGTTCGATCCCCAGTACCAAAAAAAAAAAAGGCAACTGTGAAAGGGATAAACAGAAAGAACACATACATAAGCATATCAAGAAAATAAAAATGCTCTGGGATTAATATTAGATAATTGAAGATATTTTTCTTTATCACAAAAAAATTCCCTCAGTGAAAAGAAATTCCTTGAGATTAGTGACCAACTGAGATTAATGGCCTGAAACTATACTTTAGGCAATTAACTCCTCCCAGCCATTCATTAATCCCTAGGAAATGCCCAACTCTACAATTGTTATTGCTTAATTATAATCCAAATGGAACCATGAGAAATGAAAACTGCAATGCCATTGGCTAATGTACAAGAATTTGGTTCTCCGTGAATGCCTTGTTCATATCAATTAAAATTGCATCACCCTTAAGAAAATCCATATGCCTATATTTCTCTTCTATTTTCAGTTCATAATAGCAATAATGACTTCAATGCTGAACATTTTCTGGGAATTAATAGCCAGCGGATGTTAATGGCCCTTGGCTGTACCTTGAGCCATCTACTCCTCCCTGTTAGTCATTAATCCCTATGAAATGTCCAGCTCTTGCTTAATTAACTGTACAATGTAGTTAATGTACATATGTCATAATGGAAAGATTTTTATTTATGAATTTAAAAAAGAAAACCCTAAACCTACAACTAAAAAAAATTAAAAATTCAGCTTCAAATTTCTGAAACTTACATCGAAAATTAAGAATAAAAAGCATCATGAGATGTGATGTGCTTCAGATATCACTTTAGACATTACCCTGACTACTTAAAAGGTAGAAGGATTCCAGCTCTTGGTAAAAGATTATCCTATTTCCCTCAGTTACTTATTCCAATGCTTATTTAACACCATCATGTTTCTCAGGACTGTTTTTTCCTCGTTAAAACCTTGTCAAAATATAAAGAAATGGCACTGTTTTGATGTAAGCACTATTAGGAAAATTCTCTTCATCTCACCCATGTGCTTTTTCTCAGTACCGTATGAATTCAGTTTGCGAGCAAATCCACAAGTAGAAATTACTTGTGTCAGAGTAGTTTAAACTTGATAAGTTTTAGCACCCATTCTTCAAGACAAAAAAGAATCTGCTTTAAATTGTAAGCCTACTATTTTATTAGACTATTAAAAGGGCATTTTTCAATCCTAGTACCAACTAATTAAAAGAACAGTGTCTATGTCAAACCATCTGGTCCTCTAGATGCTATTGATGAATCTATCTGTTCTTTTCCTGCATACAGTTAAACTCTTTTTCAGTTAGTAAATACTTAGCCATGGTAGAAATCTACATGAATGAACACATACTACACCTCACCTGACATCAGCATTTGCAAGAGTACCATTGATGCCTACAATTAGTCCTAGCACGTAATCATAGCCTTTAGGAAAGATCAGCTCCAGAATATATTATCCTTCCCACAAAATCAAGATCTCTTCAATTATATAGATGAATGCTAGACAGGTACATAATTTGAAAGTTAAGACTTTGTTTTTACCCTTTAAACATATGGACTGCAAAGACAGTATAATACACATTGCTATTTGTGATGTGTAATAATTTATACAGGTATCTATGGGATATTTTGTTAATCCCTTCTCACAAAAATAACCACCAGAGATTTCATTTATGATTTCTGTAATTATATAGTTATTTCCTTATATTTTATGCTGTTTGATGTAGAATCAAATAGCATTTGTTGAGATAAATCTATATTTTGACTGAATCAAATTATAGTCAGTGAATTTCAGAGACTACCTTAAAGAAAATACTATGAATTGCCCAGAAACTACGTATGAAGTAAATTAATGTAGTAAAAACATTAAAGTTTCTATGAATACAAATGTCTTAGATACATGAGGCTTATTACTGAGATAGGCAGAACTTCAAATATTTATATACAAAATTGATGGTTGGTATTTTACTTTAAACACTTTAGGAGGAAAAAAATTTCCTAGCTGAGAAACAAAAATAAAGGATCAGTCTGGAGAAGGAAAGACAACATATTCTGTTTTCGGCTCACCTGGTCAAAAACCATGTACATTTTGTAGGTTACATCCTACATTCCCTCACAACCATGCATGCATAAATATAATCAATTTAAGCCATTCATAGATCTGGAATGGTTCATACCGCTATTTGAAAATATTATCTTTCCTGATTGGTCAAAATATTTTTAAAAGAACCAAATAAAAACTCACAGGTATATGCATCAAACAGAGACATTTGGCAACCCAAAATTTTGATGAACTACATATAGTTCACAGTAATTATGTGTTTAATCCTTCCCAACACATACATTGTAGTGGGAAACCATCACATAAATCTGGTCATCAAGTATAACAATAAAGATACATTCTATAAAAATGCTTGTAAGCTTTGTAAACAGGCTTCATTTTTCCTATCTTGAAACAATTTATCAATCTCAGTAAGTTCACAAAAAAGCCTATCTCTATGCTGCCTTCATAAAATTATTTAAATAAAAAATAATATGGGCCAGGAATGTGGGTCGGTGGTAGAACACTCGCCTAGAATGTGTACTTACCTAGCATGTGTGAGGCTCTAGATTCAATCCTTGGTGCTACAAAAATAATAACAATAATAATATAGTTTAAATGTAGATTTATATTTTTCTAATACTAAGTTTTATATCTTGTACTTTCCTTTTGTGGATCACAGTACTTTAACTTTTGAAATAACTATATTTAGACACATCGATTTGAATGTTACTGTTTATTTTAAATACAAGTTTTTTGCCTGCTTTTTTGAGAATGAGACTTGATCTAATGTATGAATTTTTATCTTTGAACCCAAATGTTTATGTCCATTCATTATCATAAACATGAACTACCTAAGATATGATACGAATATTTTAGTGCACCAATATAAGCATGCAAATATCGCTGATAGAATCAATATGCAATAAATGCCTTTAACAACAATATATGCATCTAGATGTGGCTGAAGAAAGTTGAACACTCTAGTTTTAATTTGCTTTCCAAATCCTATGTACTTTTCTTGGGAGGAAAAATCAAATGTTGCAAACATTTAAAGTTGGATATATTTATATAAAATTTCCTATTTACAAATGTATGTTTAAAAAATAAATATATAACAGATAACCAGAACTGCAGATCCTCTCCTTTAGATAGGAACTGCACTCTCCCATCCACAGGGCTCTTTGTTGACTCCCTAATATACTGCTTCCAGCCAATCGCTGTTTTTCCATATCCATCCTATCATAAACTTTCATAATTTTGTGTATGTGCGTGGGTGTGTGTGGGTGCACTGATGGGGTCACTGGGATTTCTGATGAGTGCAAAGATTTCTTAATATCCCTTTCCTATCTTCCTACATATCCTTTCTTGAACCAGTCTTTCTAACAATTCTAAAATCAAAGGAGCTACAGCTTTTCTAAGCAAATGGGGGATTAATTTTTCTTGCTTCTTTACTATCGGAAATGAGTTAAGGTTTCCCAATTTGACTAAAGGGCCATTATTTTTAAGCTATTTAAATCCCAAAATCGATTAGAATAGCTAATGTAGAATAAAGAAATACTTGCAACTGCTAATGATTCTCCAAAGGATTCAGATACGTTCCTCTTGCAAAATTAGTTCAAGTATTTTCAGTCAACTTCTAATATTTTCATATATACATATTTTCCACCTTGGGCCAGGCATTTGATCATGATGAGTACCGTTAGCTTAGGCAATTATGATTAATCCTATTTTCATTCCTGAAGTCATCCAAAATACAAAACAATATTTTATGACAATGCATTCATATAATATTTAGATGTTTTCAGCAATCATTCATCACAATACTTTTAGATTCTATAAAAAATGTTTCACCATATTTACAGCTCCACTCATTCCAACTATAAGAAATATTTTTCTTTAGCTTCAGAGACCTTCGTTAGCAGCAGTAACTAATTGTGTTATAATGAAGAAAAAGCAGATAGCAAAGTAGGTCTCTAAACTAATGCTTGGAGTATCTTCTACTCTCACAAAAATACATTCCTAGGCCCTAACTATGGAGATTCTCATTGAGTGAATTTAATCAGTAAATAAATTAGAATCTCCTAGAGCAAGGCACTGTTAACAGTACTTTAAAGTTTCCCATATGATTACAATTTTCAGTAGAACCACTAGCCTACGAAAAGCTAAAAATTTTTTCTCCCAAATTATTTGATTTATATTAATAAAACAAAGTTGCTTAGAGTTCAATTAATTAGCTATCACCTGGCTATATTGACACTGTGCTCAATTTCATAGTATACCACTCCTAAGGAGTATTTCCCATTTCTAGTATGTCTACAATCTAATTGCAGTGTGGGAGTACTTATCATACATGAAATAATATTAAATTGGTGTTTAAACCCATCCTTTTCAGTGATTTTTACTACCAATGGATCCTTCCTTGTTTCCTATCAGCTAGGTAGTAATAAATTACTGAAGTCCTCAAAACTGAGGCAGAATATTTTATATATTTTATACTTCATATAATAGCGAGTGAAATAATTTTTAGTAGCGTAGACATATATAAACTCAGTATTTGCTAATCAAAGGGTTATTCAGAAAAATGACACTATTTGGTCAACAAAGGATGTTGGAATAGCATAGCTGTGAGGTTTTGAGTGTCTGGATAGGAATGATAGCCCAAACAGAGATAAGGGGATTGGTATAAAAAATTTTCAAAAACAGACAGGAAAAGAAGGATGATAGTGTAATAAAAACCATAACCACTCATGTCTGAAGGAATGTTACAATGCTGATCCCCTTCCCAGAAACAAGAATAGAGAAATTTCAGGAAGAACCTTGTTTGCAGGGAAAAGGGATTGGTTTAGATCTGTTGAAGTTAAACTGATGAGAGGCAATGAGAAAAATTCAGAAGGTAAATGGAAAAACAGAAAATGCACTGAATAAAAAAAAACTAATGAGGGCAACCAAAAGGAAGTATCAGGAATTTATTCAAGCTACCTTACTGCCTGAAGTCTCTATCATGTTTCCTGAGATGAGAGACTTATTAATGAGATGATACAAACCATGTTGAACACGGGTTGGTAATATATAATTCTTTTCCTCTGAATTTATGTTTTTTCTTACAGAAAAGATAGTGTTTAGTTCACAAATGGCCAGTTTAGCATTTTGAATTCACTTTTCATGGATCAAATGAGTAAAAGAATATAGATTGAGGTTAAAAGTGCACCATTGCATTTTAAGTTTCTTTGCATGGCCTTTATTTATTTTATAAGTTTCCATAATAAGGATTCACACACACACACACACACACACACACACACACAGTTGAGCTCTCCTTCCTCTGGGCTGGTTACCTAGTTGTCCTAATCACCTCATAATTAAAATAAAACCCACTCTGGATAATTGGCCTTCCTCTCTAATTGAAAACCGGGTAGATAATGATTTGGCCCAGGGAAATACCTTACTCTCATATTGTAATATGAACTACCATCTGTCTATTAAATTAGTCATTGTAAAATATTATGATATTAATATAAATGACTACTGTAGGGCTACTATAAAATGATCCTCATAGTTAATTAATTTTTTTCATTTTGTTGACTCATCCATTCTTTTTAGTGAATAGGAAGAAAATGTGCTATTCTGGGGTTGATGAGGAAAAGGGGCAATAGCTTTGCCATGCAACACTGGTATGTTTAGAATGCTTGTAATGTCTAACCTTGCTATACAACGATTTGCTAATGATTACCACTAACATTAAACCAAGAAGCTAGAACAAATTACATGGAAAATATTCATTCCATCCATACAGCTCAGCCTAAATTCTTCAGGTAAGGTTACACATTTACTCTCAAAGGAAATAGAGGAAAAGATATATAGTTTTTAAATTCTTTTTTTTTTTGTCTTTTTTTTTGGGTACCGGGGATCGAACTCAGGTCCTTGTGCTTCCAGGGCAGGCGGCTGAACCACTGAGCTAAATCCCTGGCCCCTGGAAAAGATAAATAGTTTTTAAAAAGTCAACCTGTCAATCATAACAACTCTTCAGGGTCCAGAAAATCTTTGGAATATACTTGATATATATTATGAAAATACCCAAACATTGTTATTACTAAGGGAGGAAATTAATAGGTCCTGAAAATAACCTCAAGAGATATTATCAACAGAACAACTTGGTTTTGTGTTGAAAATAGAAAAGAAAAAAGATTAACAGGTAAGCATTACCACTATCTTCAGACCCTTTTGAATGCAGAAAATAACACCAAGCATAGAGACAAGGATACACAGTCACACACCAATAACACAAGGTACACAGAAGCAGCATGAGCAGAATGCACTCTGCCTTTCCTAATCACAGCCAATGCTAGGATGAAAAGAATGCTCTTGATTTCATGCTGGCATCTGGGGATGTGTAATCTGTCTATTTACTGGCATGAAGTAGGTCTTGTGAAATGTATAACTGAAATTGAATGCATGTTCATGATGCACAAGACAAGGTCAAACCCTATCAATGTAAATTAACATAAACTCCTTACCAGAAATTACTTAAGACAATAAGTAAGTCAAACAACAGCTCAATAGCTATCTAATAAATCCAAAGTAAAACAGAACTGCAACAAAAGTGAGGAAAACTACCAACCACTAATTTTTTGGCAGTCACAGAAAATAAATAAATAATTTTTCAGGATTTTTGGATTTAGAATGATAGTATTTATAACAAAGAGAAGCATTTACTCAGAAAACCACTCCAGCTCTGAAATGTTTGCTCCAGCCTAAACATGGAAGAATCGCTCTCTTTAACCCCTACCATTTACCCCACAGTGCAATGAAGAGCTTGATCTGTTTTTATTTCACAGAATCTAACATAAATTTTGGAGTCCTTTAGAGTCTTAGTAAAGAGAAGATCTCATGTTTAAATACAAACTCTTTAATCACTTTGGGAATTAAAATGGAGAAAGCTTTTAAAATCTGAACCTATAAGTGAATGATCTAAATTCACAGGTAGCCAAGGACCAGGGGTCTTAGAAAGTTAAAGAGGAATCTCAATTGTGCTCGGTTTTTAAAAGTACAGCTTTATATTTTATATTTAGTTTTAATATGGATTTTGCCCTTTAGATTTTTGGATGTACAAAGACAAAAATCCTATAAGTCATGTTTTACTGTTAATTAATGAAAAGCTCTATTTTTTAAAAATTGGATTCTCATGAATTATTTACTCTGTAAGTCCCATGACGCTAAACTGTGTGGCACATTTTTCTTCCTTATGAATGTATCACTGTAATATATTAGATTTAAAATGACATGAAAAACCAAGATAAAGAAATATTAAAACTTCAACAGAAATGCATTACCACAGAGTAGAAGTTAGAGAAATGACAGGGTCTCTATCTCTCTTATTCTCATTCTCTGTATCTCTGTCTCTCTGTCTCTGTCTCTCTCTCTCTCTCTCTCTCTCTCTCTCTCTCTCTCTGACTCCCTCTCTCTCATATATATGTCTGTAATATCTACATATACACCATGGTACATATGTATATGTGTATATATGTATATAAATATATGGATATACACATACTTAACTACATACATATTTTACTGTTTTCATTCCCTGAAAGTTTATACTTTCTTTCCCCCATAAATTAATCTACAAAGCAAATATATTCAATTAAAAATGTTCAAAATTACCAATGTGAAAAAGTATACTTTGAGATCATATCCTATTTACCCCAAAATGTAGTCTTCTGAATATATATTTACATCTTTAATTGCTTTGGACTGCTGCTAAAACGCACAATTTCTGAGTAGCTATGACTTATTCTTACATAATTCCTCTTTTAAAAACTGTTTTGGTATTGAACTTTGTTAATGTCAAATCAAATTTTTATGGATCATCATAGTATAATACAGAAGTCAGCTAACAGTAAATACTAAAACTATCTTTTTCAAGTGTTTAAAAGTTTCCCTGCACTGTGCTTTTTATACATTGTATCATTTAATCTTTGTGATAATCCTTGAGGTATGCATTATTTTCCTATTCTTCATTTAGTGTACTATGGCAAATGGAAGCTTAATAATTTCCTCAAGGTTATAATTGGCTCATAAAAGCCTGAGTTTTATTTTTATTTTAAGGCTGACTGACTTCAAATCAGTGTTTCTCTGCACTAAAGCAGACAATTTCTGCCTATTAAGTTTCTTAACACAGAGACTTCTGTATGCTTACCAAACTCATATCTAAGTACATGGCTTCACCATATTTCCCTTGCAGTTGGTATGTCAATGAACTGAATTCTAGCCTAGAGAATAGGGGCCAAAATAAAGTATTCCACTATCAGGCTTAGCTCTTAGAAACTTTTCACATGATAGGACTGGGAATTTAGCTCAATGGTTCCACCACCTGCCTTGCAAGCAGAAAGTCCCAAGTTCAATCCCCGGTACCAAAAAAAGAAAAAGAAAAAAAGAGAAACTTTTCACGTAAGATTCTCCATTCTCTTTTGTGGGTGCATATATCCATGAGGTTACAATGAGAACAATATGAAGATAGGAGGACACCAGGCAGCAGTCCAACTAGAAACATCTGCATCGAATTGTACTATAATGGTAAATAAACTCATCTTGGTTTAATCTACTGTAATATAGGGATCTTCTATTCTATCAGCTGGTATTACCCTAATTATAGTTTCCAAATTAAAATAAGACTATCACTCAAGAATTTTAATTAAAATTTCTCAATTAACTATTACAAACTGTGCTGGTATAAACATGCCCACCAATAAATTAATGGATAAAGAAGATGTTTTTTACACAACAGAGTACCACTCGGCCATAAAGAAGGATAAACTTGAGATATTTCTAGGTCAGTGGATGTACGTTGAGACCATATTCTTAAGTGAAATAAACTGGACACATATTGCAATATTTCTTTGATGTGAGAAACCAAAAGTGTAAATAAGGACAAATATGCATAATAGATATTGTGAAATAGAAAATGTTCAAATGGGAAAGAGAACAAAAGAGAGGGGAGGAGGAAAGGAAGGAAGGGAAAAGAAAACAAAAGAGAAAATTTCTCAATTAAAAGTTAAAACTGATTTTCCTAAGAGACTAAACTTCATGCTTCACAACATCTAGCAGAATATGACCGACCCCCTTTCCTTTTATAAAACATAACTGTTAAGTAAACATGGAAATTTAAAGATAGAAAATCAAAATAAGTTGCATTTTATCACTTCAAAAGAAAACAGCAACCAAATGTAGTTTTGAAGTGATGTCTAGATACTTTTTCTTACCAAAGTCAAGTGTCAGGGATAATGAATTAGTCATTTATTTGATGCATATTATACTTTAAAGGGATTGGTGTAAACCACCAAAGGAAAAAGCAAAAGCATACTCAGAAGCATTTCATCATTTGAAGCTGATATAACAATGCTGACAAGTACAAAAGATAGCTACTTTGTTCTGCCATGCAGTGTCATGTTGTGGAAAACACAAAGCATTATGTGACCTTTAGAGAACAGGCTTTCTTTGTGGTGTTTAACATGGGTGGATGTTTTTGAATTGCTGAAGGTCCTGTCTTTTGCCAGCTGTGGCCAAAGATATCTTGTGAGGGATCTTCAGTAGGAAGAGAAAGGAATGCTGATGAGGGTAAACAACTGATAAGGGTTAGGGGAAATACTAGGAGAAAAGTTAACTGATGGTTGAAAATGAAAGGCCCTGTTAAGAATTTATACATATGTAGACTCCTTGTAAATTTCTATTACAATTCTGAAATTGTCCTAGAGAGATGTATATTGGCTATGCCTGAATTAAACCATATTTACACTATGTGCTAGTCTAATAATTACTTTTATATTCTCTTTTCAGTAGGAAAAATTAATTTCATGCTCATCCCTGACTGACGAGATATTATTACAACTGATTCGAATTCCAATCCCAGGGAACTTATCATATTAGGACACTGTAAAAATAAGTGATAAGTCACTATTAAGTTCTTATTGTTAAATATTCATCACCACCTTCAAAAAATCTAACTTTCTCTTTTTAGGAACTCTTAGGAATAATTCCTTAATTTAAGGGGATAACTGATAGAGAAATCCCTCTCGGTTAGTATTCCTGGAAGTAAATTTGTAGATAATCTGCACTAGAATTACCTGAACATATATATTTTAATCTATAGAGTAACTATTAAAAATAATACAAAAAATAAAATAAAATAAAAATAATACAAAAAGATATACTGGAAAAACCTACAGAGAAAACTTGGTAGAGTAAAAATGTTTTTTTTAAATTAGTCCCAAGGAAAGCAGAAAATTAACAAAATAATAAAACACAGATGAGACAAACATAAAGAACAAGAGAAAAGACTAAACCCAATCACATCAATATATACTAAATGTAAATGCACCAAACTCATGCATAAAATTGTGGATGAAGTCTAAACCAAAGCCTATAGAATAAAATATCTTCTGCAGCTGAACCCAAGAACATAAAGTTGTGACAAACATATTAAATGATTTCCTATGCACAAAAAAACTTTGATCATGATTAATAACTGTATTAATCACTTTCTGGTCACTGTGACAAGAAACCTGACACCTACAATTTAAAGGAGGAGATGCTTATTTGCATCAGTTTTAAGTGGACTTAGTCCATAGTTGGCTGATTCCAAGACAGAAACAGCATGGTAGAAGGGCTCAGGGCAGCAAGGAAGCAGAGAGAGAAGGTCTAGAGCCAAGAATATATCCTTCCAGGGGACACACCCAGTAACTCACTTCCAAAAAGACCTCATCTCTTAACAGCAAGTAAACTGTGAGCTCATGGACCCAAAGCCCCACCTCTGATTGGGGCACAGGGGGGACATTTCAGATACAAACAACAATAGTAATGCTTTATGATTATCTCAGAGCACAAGCCTCTCACCAAGCCATTTGAACAGGGAAAACAATGTGAAGAGAATTAATCAAGTATGTACAAATATGCAAGTAAATCTCAGTGGTAGTCACGTATAATGATATTTGAATCCAAAACTATATATGTAACTATATAGTTATATAGTTACATATATATATATAGTTACAGTTATATATAATCAGTGTGGAATTTTTGTAATTATATCTAAAATAATAGAAATGCTGATATATTTTAAAAAGATCATTAAAAATATTTATTGCAGTATAATTTTACTAAATTAATTTACAACTATTTGTTTCCTATACTTGAAGATAGCAAGTACCTATTAAATATTAAGCAAAGAGAAAATGAGGTTGTATATGTACAAATTCCTTGAAAGCAGGAAAATGTTATAAAATTGGAAAGTATTTTGGGGAGAGACAGTCTTCTAAGAGATCTCTTGTGCCCCTTTTTATCTTGCTGACTGTGCCAAGAACGGGAGGTCACTTTACCTGAGCTATTTCTCAAAGTCGTATTTGTAGTTCAGAAACCTTCCGGGATAAGGTAATGTCTCCTACAAGGACAAACAGGACGCTTATGTACTGATTGCTATAAAAGCAGTGGATAGGCCAAAGTCAATGTTTTTCTTCTGTAAACAACCCATGACATAAGCAGGTTTCCTCTGGGTCCTCTGCATCACTTTATGGGGCCTTAGGACAAGCACAGTTGATGAAAGCATGCTGATGCTTATCCTACTTGCTGCAACATGAACAGTAAAGTCCTTTGTTTCTGATTCCAGTCTCTTATCTTTTGACACCAACTCTGACACAATAAGCTACTTATTAGCAGAAATTAGGGTAAAATTAAGTTGCAAACTAAACATGCATTGTTACGTTAAAATCAAATTTTATTAAATTTAAAATTGTAAAACTGATGAGCTATTATACCAGAAAAAATAATAAACATGAATTTTATATGGGTTTACACACTCCTATAATTTAGGAGTGACACTGTATGGGTCAATTATGCTAGAAATTATTTTACATTTTTAAAAAAATTTCTCATTTCTCAGCCAAATTTCTAAAAAGAAGCTACATGCTTTTTGTGTGTGTGTGTGTGTGTGGTACCGGGAATCTAACTCAGGGACTCGCTTGCCAGACAGATGCTGTAGTGCTGAGCTACATCCCTGGTTTGCTAAATGCCTATTTAAAGACATAAAGTTATTTTCTCATTAAGCAAGTAAAAGTCATATAGATAGTGTAATAGCTGGAATGCTATTAGAGAATTGCGGGGGGGGGGGGGGAGGTTGGTACCGAGGATCGAACTCGGGTCCTTATGCTTGTGCAGCAGGTGGCGAAACCACTGACCTAAATCCCCTGCCTGAGAATTCTTTATCATCATCACCTGTCAATTCCCATCAATTATTTCTGCACTTCTGAGTCTAGCAAGAACTTGTGAAAAACTGCAGGTTCTAAATTAATGTGACAATTATTTATTGTATGTCTTATGCCTTATATTATTTCTCATGACACCTTTCTATATTTGCTTACATTTTATTTCCTTCTAATTCATCTTTCCAAAATAGTTCCCTAAAAGAAGCTGGTAACAGTCAATAAAACTTTGTACATAGTATTTTACCAATCCCTATGGAAATGTTCATGTACTTATAAGTCATTAAAAATCTTATTACCCAAACATGATAAGTCTAAAGCAAACAACTGCAAATTTTAAATATCACAGTGAAATTATAAATGATTAAGTGAGATTTAGAACTTAAAGAGTACTATATGTTGTACAATTTCTTAAGATGACTCATATACAAGAGTATGTGCTTTTCTTAATTTCACTTTCTTACATAAATAGTTGTAAGCTCTCAACTAGGAGCAACAGGCTTTAATTCTTTTGATTTTATTACTATGGATCAACCCTCCAGTATCTACTTCAGTCAAGCAACACAAGAATTAATATATTTCTTTCATTTTGTACAAAAATTATTATGTAGTGTTCTGAGATCATGATCCCTCATCAGAAATCATTACAATTTAAATTAACTACAAATAATTCACTTTAAATAGGTTTATGTTCCATATTCCTAATGAGGAATAAAATGAGAAAAACTATACTTAACTTTGGAGTTAGACAAACATAAATTTAAATTCGGCCTCCTGCAGAGTATTATTCAGATTCAAGTGAAATCATGTATATTATGTATTGATCACAGAGCCTGGTCTAGCATGTGCTTCAGAAACTGCAGTGAGAACACTCACTGTTACTAATACAATGTATAAGAATGTGTTGAACTATAGTCAATTGGTTTCTACGTATTACACAATGAGATTTGGTTTTTGTTTACATTAGAGTTTATCTGATCTTTAAAAGTAGTGTATTAAATGTGGGGTTTTAGATAACTTTAAATGTGTAATTAACAAAATTTAACAATGAAATGTCCTAATATTTTGTTATAAAATACCATGAACTTATCAATTACAAACATTTATACCTGAAAAGAGATTCACAGCTATTTCAGTTCACTTTATTCTCAATGTATATACTTACCTCTAGAGTATCTCTGGGACACTAATGGTAGATGTAACACAAAAGTATAAGCATTCACCTACAGGTAAGATGATTACATAACTGCTCCCGCTTAATGGGTTAATTCAACAATAAAATTGGGTAATTTCCAATATGACTGTTGTGTAAAATAAATAAAACTAAAGTGTACAGAAGTCTAGAAGCTTAAACTATATAAGTAATAAACTGGTTTGACAAGGTGAAAAAGAAAGGAGAAATTTCTATAGATAGGTCAAGTATTTTTAAATGTTTTCCATACTAGGATCTGAGTGAACTTGTCACCTCACATCTCACTGTATTAAATCTTAAATAGGATTTGGTTAAAGGATTTTCCACATTCCAATACTATAATTTTATAATAATGAAAATTTATAGGAGAAACAAGTAAATTTTATATACAATATTATGGCATGGTAGGAACAAAATGAGTTATGTGACCAAGAAACTCCTTAGTTAACAAGAAATCATATAATTGCCAATACATAGAGTAACAGGGTATTTCAGTTTGTACACTCCACTGGTTAAAAAGCCTAAAACCATGACAATCTTCAACATTTGTTAATATTGCAGAACACCTCATTCATATTCCATCAATAAAATGTCTATATGGAAAAATATCTGGAAAAATAATACTAATTTCATACTTCTAATGCTCATTAACAAATAGAAATTTGAAAAAAGTTATTTTCTTCATACATATGGAACGAGGAGTATCAAATGACATTATTATTATTTTCAGGAGTATTCAATTTATAGTTAATGAAATCATAACAAAATACTAAGAAGAAAATATTATTCCAAAAAACATAATGTAATAACTTGTGAGCAAATGATTGGTCTAGTCTCTTGGATATGGTAATGCTCAAAAATAGTTATTCTATAGAAGTTGAATCTTTCCCTAAAAGTTAAATCTTTTTCCAAACTAAAATGTCTTTACCTGTAAACAAATACAAAAGTTTGACATAATATAGACATGTCAAACCAAAGATGTCATCTTGTTGTAATCTTTTTTGTGTCTTCTTGAACATTTTAGGCCTTCAAATAACAAGCTTTTTTTACTGAAAGCTGATAAACATTCCATGATAGGCTTCTAAAGGCAAAAATGTTGGAGAAACAAAATATCTTTCAGCTTAACTACACAGATTTTATGAGAATCAATTAACTTCATTTAAAATTCAGGCATAGTTTTCAGGAAATGGACATTTAAAAATTCCCAAAGGGAGAGCCACCTAGTTGTATTATTTCTCTTGCAATTATAAGACTCAGGAAAAATTTAGAGCATAATGAAAGTATGTTATTATCCCCATAGATGGGGAATTTTTGCTTATGTTCCTTATACACTAAGAAATCTAGCCTGCAGTCCTCAGTCTCCATCATCACAGCTCTTTCAGAAATGTATTCTCTACGGATGCTGGGGGATGGTAGTTGTTTTTGTTTCAGATTTACTTATTTCCTCCTAATGAACAAGAAGAGGGAGACAGCTTACAATGAGATGCACCATATTTAAATGAATCTGCTACTTGCTGAACAAGTCAGATTGTTCTAATCGAACATTTCTGGTTTATATGAGTTAAAATAGTTTGGTTATAAATGTGTCTTAAAATAAGGCATTTAATTTTTCAAATATAGAAAGTCTAGAGATACAGATATTCTAGGACTGGATCAGAACCTCAACTAAGTCACAGAGATGCCACCCTTTCCATTTGGGAACATAATTGGTGTCTGCACCCAGGTCAAAAGATAGGCTGTTGCCATCTTACACAGGCAGACATGATATTTTCTCAAAAACAGGGAGTGCTTCCCCTGTGTATTGTTTTTTATTAGGGAGGACACCTTTCTCTTGAAGCTCAGCAGACTTACCCTTTTCCTGACGGGATTCTGTCCCACTTTCATGACCAAACCAGGCATTGGTACGAGAACGGAAATCATGATAATTGGCTTAAAGCAAGTGTGATTATTTTCACAGAGATTGGGGTTAACTGAAGTAAACTTTACTCTGTCAGTAAGGAAGAAGTAAAGGAAATAATTGATGAACTATCCCCAAACATTGTCTACCTCATGCCTTGTGGGTCTGAGGAAATTTGACATAAATCTTCTCACTTTGTATCTTTGTTAACTCTTTATGTAAATACTTTACATCTGAGTGTCAGTTTCTTTCTTGAAAAACAAATACAGATATTTAAAAATATATATATCAATTTATACAAACACAGATATGATTAGACACTTTAACAGATCTGTATTTTCAGTAATGTATAGATAATTCATGCAAAGTACTCAACACAGAGCCTGATATATGGCTCTACATGCAATACCTATTAATGTTTACTTTAACCTTTCAGCCCTCCTAATTTCTCTCTTCCTATAGCCAAAATCCTTTAACTTTCCAAGAAGTATGACCTAAATTTAATTCCCGTTTCAAATTTCTGGTTTTAAATTGTTTTTCTTCATACTTTGTAATATTTCATTCCACATATAGCACTGTGTCTAATTATCAACGCTAATAAGTACTAGCTTATGTAAAGAGTAGATCAAGTATCCTGATTATAACACATATACACATATTTGTCAGACGATAAATTCTGTAAATCAAATCTGAATATAAAATACCATGGATTATTTTAAGGAAGAAAGGGAAAAAAAAGAAGGAACATAAAATTCCTTGTGACCTGTTTCTACATTTTAGTTTCATCCTTTACCTCTTCTTGACATATCTATGCTTTAATCACACTAAATTAAGTGTTCACTGCACTTTCTGTAATAATTTCTTTTAATCTTTTGTTACAAGTCCCCTTTATGGAATGCGCTCCTAACCATTCTTCAACTGACTAATTCCTATTCATCTTCATGACTCATTTCAGAAACTATCTCCCCTAGAAAATTCTAATAACTTCTTGAATTAAATGCCTCTTTTTCATACCAGAGCATATTTTTCGCTTACCATTCATGGCAAAATTAGAAATTATCTAACTTTGCATCTGCTTTCCTCACTAGATTCTCTGATATATTGCTGATACATTTCCTGGTACAGAAGTAATCACTCAATAAATGTATTCTGAATAAAATTAAATAAAGTTTTTACTTTGTATATTAAGCACTCCAAAGTGGAAAACTAAAGACAACGTTCTTAAATAAATTAATGATAATAAAAACGATCATTAAAAGAAATCACTTTCATATAAAAATACAGTAACATTTCAAAAATACTCATCAGGAGCCAAATATCATACTAAGTACCTTATAAGTATTTTCCCACATAATCATCAAAACAGACTCCAGGGTACAAGTATATTCCCCATTTGAAACATGAGGATACTGAGGCATGAGGGAGTTAAGTTTTCCAAGGTCATCATACACCTAGTAAATTCCAGGTGTGTGGAGCTGGAACCCCATGTTTCAGTTGCTAGACTGTTTTCTCTCTCTCTCTCTCTCTGTCTCTGTCTCTCTTTGGTATTCCATTCTTAATTGATAGTCTCAGAGAGTTCCAAGACAACTAAATTTTATAAGAAAATAAAAACAATTTCTAAAAATATGAGAAGATGATAGAACAATTATTCCAACGTTTTCCTCTCATTTTATTTAAATAGGTATTTGCTCATTATCAACAGTAACTCTGATAAACTGCTTTGAAGCTGTTAAAAGCAACACTATTCTGCACTGTGACAAAAAAATTCCTAAAAGAACTTTTAACATGTTTCTGCAAAATTCCTAGAAGAACTTTTGATGTTTCTGCAAATAAAAGCCCAGTTTGTAACACTATACAATAGTACTATATTCCTCCTACTATTTAAAAGTATAATGTGAACGATTACATTTGTTCCAAAGGAAGTCAATAAAGTGCTTAACAGCAACAATATACTCTTTTAAACAAGTTTCACATTATTTAAATATTTTATGTTTAATGTTTTAGCATTACTAAAATGCATTAGTTGTCAGATATACTCTTGAAATAAACACTAACTCCAGTAATGTGTTAAAAATAACTTTATTATTACATTTAGAAGTAAACTGATGCAAAAAGAAAAAAACAGCAATAGAATAACAGAAAAGTAACATGAATTTAGTCATGAGTACATAATATTGCAAATATTTTATTAAATTTACAAGATTAACAATATCCAGTATAGGGGACAAAGACTGGGAATATTTTTAAAGGATCATACAGTATTTAATTTCAAGACATATCAATAGACATTCACTTACTCAAAAAATCGAAAATACGATAAAGGAAAAAAGAAAATCCTCAGCTTCAGAAGTACCAACATCTGAGCCTCTAAGAAGAAAAGCAAAGCAAAAATGCTTTTGAATAGGTGTGCATGTAGCTCACAGCTTTGACTCCACAGTGAAGACACAGTTTTCTTTTGTAGAGAAAGTATTAAGTGATGCATAAACATTTCAAGTATCTATTTAAAACTACTTAGTGTCTGATGCAAATTAGGTACTCCATTTATGCTTAAATAAAGTTAGCATTCCTATATGACATGAGTGTAAAGACTTTAAAATATCTCATCTTAATCTAACTGGCTCATAGTACATAGAATAGGTAAACATTTAAATTAAATAGTTTGTGATAAAAAGTTTTAAAAATTCTGTTATATTTCTGAATGTTCATTTTTAAAAAGATTATAAATTGAGGATGTATGAATGTTTTAATAGAAACTCAAAACTCATTTTATGATATTCAGAAATATTATAAAACAGTATAAAATCTGAAGTAAAATTTAAAGAACAACTAGTTACACTTAACACATAATATATGTAATTCTTAAGAATATTACAAGGACATAACATTTATATTTTGCATATTTAACATTATATTTATATTTTGCAGACGAAAAATTATTAAAAGTGGACAAGTGGTATATTAATATTCAAACTGCTGGCTAATATTTACACAAGAAACTTACTAAATTAAAAATTAAAAATATATTAAAGAATTGTTTAGTAGCCAGTAGATGAATAAATTGTTCCCAACTTTCTTCAGGGCAATGAAGAAAGCTTCATTTTTTGTTTCTTTTTAACTGTGCAGAAATTTATTCTGAAAATAATCACAATTATGTGCAAAAAATTATGTAAAGAAAATTCTCTACAGCTTTTAAAAATGAGAAAGCAATTAAAAATGATAAAGAAACAGACAAAAACATAAAGGTCAACATAAGGGCATTTAGTAAAGAGTTTCCAAGGAACAAAACACTTGTACCACTAAATAAATCGGTGAAATAAGAATTTCAAAAGTGAAAATATCTTCAGGGTATAAAATAAATACAAATCTAGTTAGAAAACAGAAGGGAATGTAGGATATCACTTTTGTAAGACTTACTATAGACACAAGAACACACACACTCACAGGCACATCAAGAAAGTACTTACCAACCTGCCAAATGTTATTAGTGTGAAGTGTTAGTAGAGATTATTTCTAAGTGGAAGAATTACAAATGATATTGCCTCCATTTTTGCATATGTGTATTTAAGTTCTCTAAAAACAACTTAATATTTTAATAATGATATAAAAGTTAGCTGTTAAATACAAAAAGAGATTCAATGTAAGAATTGTATAGTGTTTTATTTCTTCTCCATTTTTATGGAGTCATTGCCTGGGCAATAAAAACATGTCAGAAGCCAGCAGTTCTAGGCTCTGCCACTAATTGCCAGTTATTAGGCAAATAACTTAAGTCTTAAATTTGTTTTCCATAAAATAAAATAATTAGAAAAGATCATTCTAAGAAATCTTCAAGCAAACATTTCCATAAAAGATAAATGTTACAAACAGGTAATTCTTAAGGTACATTTAATATAATCATACAAAATAATCTTTAATCTCATTAGAATGTGATAAATTTGGGAGTTTATTTTTAAAATCATCCGGAGGTTCTTAAAACTTAAAACATTGTTTCTGGTGTTTATCTATGAATGGTAGATATAGTAAATTCTCTAACATATATTGAAATAATCTAATGGAGCTAGGGCCAAATAGCCTTTGTACAGCAGGCATCCTGCTCTCACTGCTCTACAAGGCCTGTTAGATGTTGGACAAATGAAGAGCTGGGCAGAATGTATAAATAAGGGAAATGGACAGAATTCCACTGAAATATGTTTGCATGACTTCCACAAATTTCAATGAGATATAAAGGCTTTCCTTTCAAGCCTAGAATTACTGCACACTTTCCTATATTTTCCATACATCTTCTGAAAATCTTAGAATAAAATAAATGCTTTGAATCACAGTTGAAATTTTAAATTACCAAAGTATTTTTTTCATTGAGAAAGAATTTAGAGCCTTGAAATTTACTTTGTTCTATAACATTTGGCTTATTTTTCTTTTTCATATTAAACACCTTAATGTTTAACATTAATACCTTTACTTAGGGAAAATGAAAGATGACATGTAGGATATTATATTGTTTCATCATAAATTAGAAATGTTTAAACATACATTGCCATCCTTGTCCCAAAACTAGTTGTAATCCCTGCATCACCACATTCAGTCAATAAGAAATTTTCAGTATATTTTGCCAACTGATGAGAAGTTAAAAGAAAAATATATAGGATTCAAGAAAATGGAAAAAGATTGTTTACTATATTCCCATTACATCATTATCATCAATAACTATCCCAATGCTCAGGGTACAAGGGGTTATTTACAATGTGCTGAGTGGTAAATTTCATACATTAAAAATAGTCAATGTAAACTCCCCCTTGTTAGTATGAGAGTGACTGCAATCCAAGGTCAGTTCTTTTCTTTCATTCTCTTCTTTCTTCTTCTCCCTCCAGCCATGGAAATAGAGCTCAGTTATTTCTGCATGAATGCAAGGTGAATGAGGCCGTCACTTCTCCTTGCAGTGCTATTTATTACAGGTCACTGACATAATACAGCTAGTTTTTAAATAAAAAAGTTATATAGCATTATCTCACTTACTTGGATATCTGAAAGGAAAGTGTGGAGTATTATTTATTTATACAGAAATCTGCCAACTGAGAGGCATCATCTTGCTTGTAGGGGCCTCCTGCTGGCAAACTGAACAACCCTGTGATTATAAGAATTAAAACACTATGTATGAAAGAAAACATAACATCCTACAGAGTAGAGCTATGTCAAATTTCAACCTACAAAAATACATTAATTGGATATAGACAAAATTTAGAAAACTTCAAATCATATTAATTAGAATATCTAGGAATATCATTGTTCTCATACATGTAATTCATAGTTTCTGATGAAAATATCATAGATCAATTGTATTTGATCATAAATCACCAATAAATTAATTGATAAGGACAATAGTTAAGTGAGCCTGAACTGGCAGTTTTCAAGGTACAAAGAGAGTCCACACATAGAAAAATAGTCTTAGAAAACATAATTCTAATCATTGTCTCAGATCTCAATCATAACTATGGCAGCAATTAGTTCTACATAACGCTCTCATTGAAAATTATATTCAAGAATTAATGTTAATTCTCAACTACAAATTATGTAATCTCATCTCAGAATTTCCCAAGACCCATCTAAAAATCTTAGGAAGAAACTGGATGTTTAATACCTGGACATTTAATAACATCAGGGCTATTAAATATACTTCCACATTTGCATACTTGTAAAAACTACAGAGCATAACAAAACATGCTAAGAGAATTGCACTGATGCATGAAATCACTAATCAAAATATTTGTATCAAAATAAACCATTTATGGCACTCTAAGCACCTGCTAGGTACAATTTTGAACTGTGTCATAAAGAACAACTTTGGCAATCCACTTATTCTTAATAATTTCCAAGTATTTTAGAAACAGACAACTCAAGTTATGAAATGCACTTATTCATAGCTGAAATACAGGAAGAAGAGGGAGAACAGTCCAAGTGCAGTTAAGTGCAGTGCTGAGGTCCCATCAGCTAACATAGCCTCTCCATCCACATTTAACTCCTGCTGGAGAAAGGAATCCCGGGGAGGCGGAGAGGGTTAATGTAAGGTCTTAGGACAGGAATAGTTGCGTGTCAGGCAATAATCAGAGAGATTTCTTTCACAAGTCCTGGGACTGCTCCAAATAGGGATCACAGTCAAAAGGGACAGCTGTATTATCACTTCCCTGTTAAAAAAAAAAAATTATTTGGGACACCAGGGCTGCCATCCTGTGCATTGTCAGAATCACATACACTTGGGCTCCTAATCAAGACTGCTGCTCAGAAGGAATGAAAAACTTGCAAAATCTAAACTGTATTTCTCAAAGCACAAAAAATTCCGGAGCTCATTAGCCTTATGTTAGAAACAGTATAGACAATTTATTCCTGAGTTTTAAAAAGAGTAAAACAAATTCTAATTGAAATAATTTTAAAATCTTAATTCTATTAAAAAGAAACATGATTGAAACTGAGTTAAAAGTTTTATGTCATATAAATCTACTTAAACAATAGACACAATTTCCCAACTCTTTTAGGAAAACTGCAAGTTACCGTGTTTTTCAAGAATATATTGATGTCTATCATGGCCTTGGTGATATTAAAGCTCTAATGTTTTGTCCTCACTAGTATCAAATAATATTAAGCTATGATAAATTAAATACTAAACTCATTTAGCAAAAGTGGGAAGATCTTTCTCTTTTGCTTTCAGATTTGAGTGTTAGATACCACCAAGGCAACATTACACAATCGAAGCTTTGTGTTGTCTTTCACGCTGTGGGGATATGCCCAAACTACCTTCGGTGGTGAACAGAATCTTGTCCTGCCAGAAAATAAAAATTAAAAATGCAAGATGGTCCACAGAGTAGCCTGTCTATCAATTGAATCACTGTGTGGAGGTAATCAGTGACATATTTAGAATCACAGCTGATTCCCTCAAATGTATAAGAAGACAAGCAAAAAACAACTTTGCTATTAGGTGGTAAAGCTTAGGGCAGTGTTAATTTGTAAACACCGGGAACCCTAACAAATACCACTGTACTTTAAAATTGCAATAAAGTGTTTTAAATGAGAACAAAATTTGTAACAAAGCTGACAGCAACACAGAAAGTATGGAAATTCTCTAGGTTGGTTAAGTAGGATATTGACTGGCAGTGAAAAATTAAGATTGTTTCATGAGAGAGAATGAGTTGGTTCCTGATTCATTGATGCAATCAGAATCACTCAAAGGCTTGTTCGACAGCTGTGCATCTCTCATCAACTGAACATATTGTTTGTCTTCAAACTCAAACTCAAACATCCATTACTCCTATTTACTTCACCTTCATCATGGAACAGGAGTAATCCAAATCATACCACCAAAAATATGGTGAAGGGTTACCATAATTGCAACTATTACCACTTATGGAATGCATTCATAGAGTCCAGTCTGTTCATGATAACTTCGTTTAAGACAATCAGGACATCCTAATTAGAACAATGTCTTTTTAAATACAGTGGACCTTCAAGTTATGACCAGCCTGACATACGAACAACTTGGGTTAATTAGGCTAATGGCAGATTCATCTGCCTCCTGTTATCTATAGCAGGTATCTAGGTAAACATACAGATCTCAGCTGCACTGACTTAGTTACACCCAGCCCTCAGGAACTGATTGAGTTCGTAAGTCAAGGGTCTACTGTGTTTCTGCATTAAAATATGTAGTTAACACTTTGTCTTCTAAATTTACGATCAAACATTGGTTTAAAAATTACATAGTAACAAATAACAAAATCAACAAAGGAGTATTAATGAAGTGACAAATTATAGTTTAATACCCTTAAATAAACAGTACTGTTGAGGTTACATGAAATCTTGATCCTAGTCAAGGTCAATGACTGCAACTAACTCCTTTAAAATTTAAGATCATATTTGCATGTGAGAATTGTTTCATTGCGTTACTATCCTCATATCTAAAAAATTTAATTCAACTGCTACATTAAAAGGTATTCATATTAAGGTATCAGCTCCTGGTTTAACCAGAAACTCTGATAGAAATCTAATCACACATCTTGATGACCCATATTGTTCTGGACCACCACCTGTCAGCTGAATAAGATAATGACACCTGTTAGAGCTTAGGCGCAAAATCTTTACCTACCTTTCAGTCTAAAGGTAATAGGCCAAATTTTAAATTAGTTTTTGCCAAAGAAGCAGTTCACAGCATCCTTGAAAGTTTCTCCATTGGTATACGGGAAAAACAACTTTTTTTAAACCTGACTCATTGGCTGTAGGGAGTAGGGAGTGTGAGGCTTTGTCAAAAAGCAATTACCCTTAGAAAAACTGTAATTGCCATTCCCATTAGTAATACTACTGGTATTTCTAAGCATGAAAGCTATTAGGTTCAACAAGTTGGTTCTGCTGGCATAACTCTGTGAACAAAAGGATGTTACACACAGCCTTTACCTGATTCCTTAACTATCTGAATAAATATATAATAATCATGATATAGGGAAAATATTTAATAATCACAACAATTAATTCACTATCTTCTATGTAGTAAAATCTGTTCAGTGCTGGTATCTAGATCCTGAGGATTCTCTAGCATACAGAGATGTTTCAAAAAATATCTTCAGTTCTAGCATGCAGAAATTTTTCCAAAAATACATTCACTCATACATTATATTAGTTGTATCCTATCTTGAAAAGTTTAAATGCCTATAAAATGTAACATAAAAAGTTGTCCTACGAATTTCATTAAAAACCATTTTCTTTTAAAGGCACTCTAAAAAACAATAAGGATGAAAGGACAGAGCATTTGAGTTTGCCAGGTAAACATAAATCTTTAAAACAAAACTGTCTCTCTAAGCTTTTTTTCTAATACCAAAACTATAAAACCAGAATATGAAGGAAAAATGATCTGAGAAAACTCCCCCTTCGAGAGAGCCAAATTCTTCCCCAGACAGTCTACTTAAGAGTGCTCAGGCCAGTCCAGGTATGCAGTTACTCTGCAAATCACTATTGCACCTTCTGTTTCTAAACATAGTCACAGAGCACACAAACTCAAGTTCAAATTATGAAAACTGGAAAGTCTATACCTTCATATTTAATATTTGTGAATTTAAATTTATGATACTCGATTTTTGGCTTTTAAATTGCCTTAAATATCACAGTACTATGACAGTATACATAATTAACATTTATTAAGCACTTACACTGTATCTCACACTGTTTTAAATGCACTATCTCTTAATATTCACAACTACATGATTGATATTAAGATAAGATTTCTTTTTTAAATGAAAAACCAAAGTTTTGAAGGACACTTATCATCTCAGAAGTATATTAAATACTTAATATTATGTATTTAACCCATAATCACATGGTTAGGATTCCAATGTGGATGATATTAATTCTCCAGTACCTTTGCTTTATCTCTATTCTTTGTAATATATCACTTCACATTATCAGTTGTAAAAAACAAATAATTATTGTATTTGAGGTGTAACAAATACACTGAAATTATAATGTGAACATAGAACAGCTGGGCGTGGTGGCATGTGCCAGTAATGGCAGCACTTGGGAGGCTGAGGCAGTAGAATCGCCACAAGTTCAAGGCCAGCCTGGGCTACATAGTGAGTTCAAGGCCAGCCTGAACTACATAGCCAGACTCTGTTTCAAAAAAAAAAAAAAATAGAACAGTAGCAATTATTGTTGATACACTTGATCTCATCTTCAAGTTTGGTATTTTCACAAGTATACCAGGTTACTATTATAAACATCAAATAAAATAGAGGTCTTAATCATTGGTAAATTTATCTATGTTCCCAGCATCCTTCTTGGGGGTTTTAGTTTTTTTCATATATAAAATATTGATATTTGGACCACAGGAAATGAGCAGAAGATTAGGGAACAGAATGCTGGTCGAGCACTTGCATACGTGTGTGCCATTTGGCAGGTTATTTACTCTAAGCTTCTGTTTGTCAGTAAGATATGAACAGTGATGTACAAATTAATATCAGATGAGATATATGAGATGGGCTTAGCATAGTTCCTGATATAGTAGGCATTTAATAAATATTACTCATGATTTCTTGGATTTCTATTAATGAAGAGTTAATCATATTTATACAAGTTCATACCAATTAAGATAATGAAGCATATAAAACTGTGAAAACAGAGTAAAATGCTGGAGAGTTTGAGTTGAAGAAAGACACTGTGGCATATCCAAGTAGATATATCTAGCAGCCAGGAGAAACAGGAAGGATCGGAGCTCGATAGAGGGGCATCAGAATAGTCTGCACTGAGGTGAGACAAGAAAGAAGATCTAGGGTCGGGGATTTAGCTCAGTGGTTCCGCCGCCTGCGCAAGGACCCGAGTTCGATCCCTGGTATCAAAAAAAAAAAAAAAAGAAAGAGGATCTAGAAACTAAGAGAAAGTAGTAATGAAGTCTAAAGGTGAGACAGAAACTTGGAAAATAATTATTTCTTATTGAATGAGTTCTTTACTCATTGCCTTTTTAAAATATATATAACCAAAATCTAAGTCTGGCGTATAACCAATACTAATCAAAGAGATGATTAGAAAATTGCTTGTTTATTACACAGGGAAGCAGCTGTGTAATTTGGCAAACTATGTAATTCTAAGTCTCAGTTTTCTTATTTATGATGGGGGTCAACATCACCTGCCATGCAGGTTTTAGGGTACACTGGTGGAAATGTACTGGAGTACCAGGAGAGTTAGAGAGCTTGCAGGCATAAAATGAAGACAGACCATTTACAGTGAGGACAGGTGATGAATCAGAAAGACTAGGGCAGGGACAGAGCAAGGTGTTTGTTTTTTGGTTTGGGGTTTGTTTTTTACTCCCTGGAATGTTTAATTATGTCCCCATCTTCCAATACATTTCTATTCTGTTTAGTTATATCCAATCTTCTTGGTTTCATCAAAGTATACATGCTTTAAATTTGTATGCTTATATTTTGCATTTTAATATTGAGAATGATTTATTGGTGATAGTATATTGGATCAGAAGTGTGAATGTATAATATGGAAACTGTCAAAAATATAAAACAAAACATTTGATATTTAAGAAAACAAGCATTTAAAAGTTTTCTACAAATGCACCAAACTACACAGTGCAGACAGCATGCTAAGAAACTAATAGGTGGGCATCCTAGCCATGCAGACTTGGAATCCGAGTTTCACTGTGTGTGTCAGGTCCTCTGAGTTAGAGCCAGAAGGGCCTTCGGAAGTCATGGACCCAAACCCCACAGCAACACTCCTGACCAGTTGTTTCTCAGCTGCTACATCCATTCCTTGTCATCACAGAAGAGGTTAGATCAGAGTCCTCAGCCCACACTCGAAGGAACTCACTATGTCCTGAGACAAACCATTCCAGCTCTGGGAAGCTCTATGAGAAGATCCTTTATGGTGTTCAGCTGAAATCTGACACCTTACAATTTCAAACAGCTGTTAATGTTTCTGTTCTCCAAGGCTACACAGAAAAGTGCTAATCACTCTTATATGTAACAGCCCTACAACTATTGCAGACAGTTATCATGTCCCCTTCCCAAGACTCCTTTACCATGCCTAGCATATCCTTACTTCTTTAATCACCCTTCAAAAGACACAATGTCATGATTCTGCTGTAGTAGACAATTTTTTTAAAAAAATAAAAGTCCAGATACGTTACTGAAAGTATTATAATAAAACTAATACAGTATTTACAATTTATACCACAATAAAATTTAGTTTTGTAAAAAGAAGTTTTAAAGTGAAGTTTTAAAAGAAGGTTTAAATTTTCCTTACCTACCCTAAATAAAGAGTAGTTGTGGTGCCCCTAAGGGACAGTCCAATCTCTAATACACATAACCTGTAACAGCTAATACTTTGCCAGATAACTGTTTATTCTGATTAATAATATGGGCATGTAATATAGAGATTAACACATAAATGATGTGCATCACAAATTCTAATTACTATGATTATTTAGCCACCCAATAGGCATAAATGACATATCAGCACTTATTTTTATAGCATTTGCTTTATTTGTGTTTTTTTCCCTCAATAAACTTTATTTTAAAGAGTCTCAGAATTCTGTGACAGATTTCTGTTCAAGTTATTTCCATTAAAAACTGCTGACTTTGAAAACTAATAACTTAAAACTGCCCCTCCTCCCCACACACAAATAGTCCACAAAACATTCTCCTTTCCTTTTATGATGTATTATCATCACTAACCAGTCTTTTACTATTAAAATTACATGGCCAGTTGGGAGAAACATTTCTGAGACCAGTCTTCTGTCAGTGATTAAGACTCGAGTAGCAGGTGTTAGGGATAACATTCATTTATCCTGCTGAACTTTCTGGGCAGACTTGGTGACCTTGCCAACTCCAGCCGCTTTCTTATCCACTGCTTTGATGACACCCACAGCAACTGTCGGTCTCATATCACAAACAGCAAAACAACCCAGAGGAGGATAGTAAGAGAAGCTCTGAACATGCATGAGCTTGCCTGGAATGATATCAATGATGGCAGCATCACCAGATTTCAAGAATATTGGGCCAGCTTTCAGCTTCTTACCAGGTTGGTGATCAGTCTTTTCCTTCAGCTTAATAATATTGCAAGCAATGTGAGCTATGTGACAATGCAGCACAGGGACACAGTCAGCACTGATTTGGAATGGATGGTCCAGGATAATCACCTGAGCAGTGAAAGCAGCTTCTTCCATTGGTGAGTCATTTTTGCTGTCACCAGTAACACTGCCACAACAAACATCCTTGACACATATGTTCTTGACATTGAAGACCACAGTGTTCCCAAGAAGAGCTTCATTCAAAGCTTCAGGATGCATTTCAACAGACTTTACTTCAGTTGTAACATTGACTGGAGCAAAGGTGACCACTATGCCAGGTTGAAAACACCAGTCTCCACTGAGCCCACAGGGACAATACCAAGACCCCCAATTTTGTAGATATCCTAGAAGGACAGGGACTAAGGTTTGTCATTTGGGTGAGTGAATGATAAGGTGCAATCCAAAGCTTCAGACAGTGTGTTCCCACTGGCATTGTCATCTTTACAGGTGACTTTCCATCCCCTGAACCAAGGCATATTAGCAAATGGCTCCACCATGTTGTCACCATTCCAAGCAGAAGTTAGCACAAAGGCTACAGTGTCAGGGTTGTAGCCAATTCTCTTAAGGTAGGTGCTGACAACCTCCTATCTCTCCTGGCTGTAGGATGGCCCAGTGTGTAAGCGAGAAGGGCATGCTCATGGGTCTTCCCATTCTTGGAGATACCAGCTTAGAATTTACCAACACCAGCCCAACAATCAGGACACCACTGTCAGCCTGGGATGTGCCTGTAGTCATGTTTTTGATAAAGTCTCTGTTCTGGGTCATCAATGATAGGCACATTATACTTGCTGGTCTCAATTTTCATAAGGAGATGTCAATGGTGACACCTCATGCTCAGCTTTCAGTTTATCCAAGACCCAAGCATGCTTGAAGAAACCCTTCCCTATCTCATCAGCCTCTTTCTCAAATTGTTCATTGGTCTTTTGTTGATGCTACCACATTTGTAGCTCAGATGGCCAGTAGTGGAGGACTTGCCCAAATCCACTTGTCCAATGATGAAAATGTTGATGTGATTCTCTTCCTTTCCTAGGCTGCCAGTATTCACAGCACCTATTCTCTCGCAAGAAACCCTTTGTGAAAAAGCTATTTGGCTCCTTTGATTTACTCACGTGATTTTCAATTTGCAGATCAGTGACATTCTGTGTACCATCTTTAAGTCGTACCTTTTTAACTTCAAGTCATATAAAACAAGCTTCTATGCTGTGATATGCTTAATTTAGATACATGCCTTCTCCAAACTGGCTAATAATTGTAGCAGAGTAAATATGACATTATATTTATATTATTTTTAAACACTTATGGCGAAATTTTTATTGCATGTTAAGAGTAATATTCAAAATAGTAACTAATGGCAAAAGAACATTAAAATATACCACAGCATGTGGCAGAAGAGAGATCTAGAGGTTCACTGATGTCCACAACATTAGCTTTTGATTTGTTTGATCCCAGTAAGACTAAGGAAAGGATTCCAGGAAAGGTATATAAGAAATCCAATTATATCAGAATATATTTCAGTGAAATTTAACAATAAAACAGTAAAATTGTAAGAAACATATGTCCTGGCTATGGAATATACTTGTTCATCATACCCTATACAAGAGATTATGGGATTTTGAAAATGTCAAACAAAATTCTCCACATTCCCAATAGAAATAAAAAATAAATAAAATTACTTTTCAAATATTTGAGTAGAAATCATTGCTAAGCATTTGAACTTGACTCAGTATGAAATAAGACATCTCCCAGTTTAAAGCCTTCATTCGTGTGCTATATCTGCACATATATAGTACAATTACTACAGACTTTAATCAACACAGACACTACTTTAAAACATTAACCTTGAAACAACCACTGGCAATATGATGAGATGAACAATTCATGAATGTGAGAATTATTCGTTACTGTGAGCTTGATTGTAGAGAATGTAGTCTTGAGTTATGATAAAGGTCCAGCAGATACAAAAATAACATTTGCAACTCTTTCAATACCCTATAATTCACCGTGCTTAAAGACCATTGGGATCACATCTTAAGATATTCCAAATGTGAATATTATTTTACAAATCCTGGTTTTTTCTAGAATCCAAGTTTCTGCAAGTTTCACAGGTTTTGTGGCCACTTTCTGACACTAGTTAGCCACATTTAAAATTTTTGCTAAAATTTATATGTTGGATGGACTAAGGTTTGTGAGTTTATTGTATATTTATTGTTTTATGCAACTTCTTAATACTTGCAGAGGATTAAATACTGATGACTCATATATCAGATGAATTTCCAGTTTGAGAATGAGTTTAGCTATCGACCAGATTCAAACTGTAACATTATCAGAAAATAATGGGATTTCTGACTCACTACAAATGGTGAAAATCCTTGAATACCAAAAAGCTCTCTATGCATACCCTTGAAACAAAGATATTTTGGATGTTTTGACATATTTTATTTTCGGCAGACCTGGGACAATTGAAATGCTTTTGGTTTTCTTTTTTTCTCATTAATAAATTTACCTCCGTGGAACTTATCTTGCCGGTGAGAAATGTGATACTTAGAGAAATTTATTTTTATATACCCTATAAATATTGGGTAAAAGCTGTTAAACTGTGGGAGACAAACTTCATCTGTGCCTTTCAAACAATGACTGAGTCAGGGGTTTCTTTTGGTTTTTTTTTTTTGGTACTGGGGATCGAACTCGGATCCTTGCGCTTGCGCAGCAGGCGGCGAAACCACTGAGCTAAATCCCTGGCCCGATTGAGTCAGTTTTTAAGGAGTAAAATAGCATGTATTAGATCTAAATTTGCTAAACAAAATTAGCTGCATGCCATTCTATTTGTCTTATCTCTTACTTTGGCTCATGGTGTGCTAATTCTGGCCACAAGCAATAGAGTAAGCTTAGCAAAAATAATGAATGCCCCTTTCACCAACAGTTGCATAAAATGTTTTGTCTATTCTGATTTATCTTGAAGTTTTTTATACTTTCAATTTTCATCCTGTACTTAAAAGACAGAAAAGAAAAAGGCCACTAAAGAATTATATGTTAATACAAATCACTGCACATTTCCATTAATTCCAAGTACATTTTTAGAGGCTTCAATATATTGCCAGGGACAATGGGCTGCTAAATTTGAAGTTAACAACTGGAAATATTAACTCTTTAGCCGCTATTTTTACATAGTAAAAGTTCAACTTTAAACACTAATCCTTTATTGTTTCTTAAGAATATGTTAGTTAAAAATATCACTAAAGATCTATGTTCTCTGACTACTGATTTAAATTTAGATGCATTGTTTCATTCATTGCTTGCAATAATGTGAATTGTAGATAAAATGGTCACATTTTTCTCAGCCAGGGGGTAAAAGTGAAAGACAGGCTTTCATCCATGCTAAATAACAAGTGATTAAAAATCCAATGAGCTATACTTTAAGGATTAATAATGTAGCTGTTACATGAGAACTGGCACAATTCCTTTAAATAGTACTCAACCCTTATCAACTACAGACTTGTATAAAGACAGCAAGTAGTATATAATCTATTTTTAAAATGTCAAAACACATATATACCTAGATTAAACATTCTCATATTTAGAGAGAAAATATTATGAAAATTATCAGTATATGGTACATTATTTTATCCAAGATATACTGTAGTATTTCATAGTGTGCTTGCATGCCAAGTAATTTTCTTCTTGAAGCAATCCCTTTTTCTACATTGATAATGGACACTACGTACTCTAGGGATAAAAATAATACCAAGAATTATAAAATGACACCCAAAATGAGTTAAAATATGAGAAAGTATTTACTTCATAAAATGTGTAACTTTCAAACACAGGCATGTTTACAATAAAGGTTTTAAAAAGGGTTCAACTTCAGGGTCCTTTACCTAATTTTTATATCTATTTACATAATGCTTTTAAAGAGTTTCCCCAAATTCTATAAAGGCAGGTCCTAAAATCTTGCATGTGGCCCAGCTTGGAAGTGTCCTCAAGAAGACCAAGTTGATGTGATAGTGTCTCTCACATACACAGTACAAAGAAAAATATGTGAAGTATACATGGGAGGAGTAAAAACACAGAGTAACCTGAAGTAGGACTCCTTGCCTCACAATAGATTTATTAGATAACCTTTTCCATCTGGCTATAGGGAAAGTAAAAACAGCTGTTGATACCAAGGCAGAAGGATCTGGTGTGTCAAGCATCTCTCCCTTGCACTTGCACGTGGGCAGGTTAAATGGAGGAACCCCACCCCCACATCTTGCATACTGTAATGAAGCATGCAAGAGGCTGAGTAGTAGAAGACAGAGCCAACTGGCTCTCAGGACAAGGTGAATAGAAATAACTTCCAGATTAATGGACCAGTCAGGCTTCACTCCTACACACTACCTTATACTTCTATTCCTCATCTACAAAACAGGAACGGTAATCCCTGACCCAAACTTCTTTCTCAATTCCTAAAGGAAAATAAAACAAAATTCTCAAAGAACCTCAGACAAAGATACTAATGCCACCATGCCCAATTCTCTCATTAATAGATTATGCTCCAGACAGTTAATATGGAAAGTTACATTAACTCTTTCAGGTAATTATAAATTAAAGTACAATTAGTGCACCCTAGTGGCCTAGAAAGGTCGACAATTTCTTAAATTCTGGTAACCTGAGGAAAAATTGTCTGGAATTTGACTCTATAAATACTACAGTCACTCTACCAATTTTTAGAATGCAGAGTGAATCATCTAAAAGAGCAGTTAAGAGAATCCCCATCATCTTGCCACGGAGTTATGCTGCAAATACTTCCTTTATAGGATTCTTTCTAAAAAGTACCCATATGTGTAGTTGTCTATTTTAAGATACTGAAAAATTTTAGTTATAACAAAAGTTGTATTACCACATATATCAAGGAAGAGAAATGCCAAGTTCTTTCTGGAATTTTTTTATTTTTATAAAATAGTTATTAGCATTTCTATGAAGGAAAATATTCATCCCAAGAGTTTGCAAAATCACTTAATATATTTTTATATTGAATTTCATTGGTCTTATCTATTCTTCTCCAATGAAGGGAAAAGTTGGCATCTTCTTATATCTACTCCATACTTCCTAATATGGTCCTGAATGAGATGTCAGAAAATACTGCTTAAACTGATTAAAATTTTTAAATGCTGGATAACTAAGGAAAAGCAACATAAAGACCATATAACATAAAAATAGTTTCATGTTTAAGAATGATATTCACAGTTATTTGGCTTGCCAAGAATAAAACCAGCAGAAATACTTTGTATCATAGTATGAACTGGCTCTAAAAATGGGCATGGGGACAAGTGCTATAGTCTTGGAAATGCTCCATTTGAAGAAATACCCTAGGAAGCTGGAGAAAGCAACCAAAGAAATTCCCAGGGTAAAGATGCATAATATCTATTATTAAGAATTCTGTAATTATGTTTGAGAACAGCTTACTTTGTGCACTATATGATTTAATTACAAATAATAACAATCCATGAATGAGTTTAAAATTGTTCCAGCAAATGTATGTTATTCTTTCATTAAAAATATTTTTAAAGTGCTTACTATGTATGTGGCACCACATTCGTTTCCACGGTGGATAAAAAAATCTTGCATTTGAAAACTATAGGATGGGTTGGATTAAATAAGTGATAAGTGATATTGATAAGGGTTTGTAGGTTAAAGGAGTTCATAAAAGATGATATAATGAAATATAATTTATAGTAGAATTTAAAATATTCAAAGTTTGGCAGAGCCACAAAGTAACCTTCAATTTCAGGGAAGGGGAGTTAGCAAAGGTGAAAAAAATGAGCAAAGTAAAAGTGTGAAACATGTAGTAGGTCAACCTGATTCTTAGGCAGAATACATTTAAGGAACATCTAAAGCAGGATTCAAAGGGAAATTAAGAGTATTTTAGCCGGCTTTAAACTTCTGAATAGGATCCACTGGATATTTCATAATAAGAACTAAGAAGATAATAAATATTATAATGGAAATGGTCATCTGGTGGCCACTAAAAGGAGGTCTTAGAGGCAAAAAGACATAGAACAAAGAGACAGTAAAGAGGATCTTGCAGTACCTTTGCAGTGAAGATTCTAAGGTCTAGTTGATTTTATTTAAAAACAATTTTAAGTACATTTTAATAAGCTATCCAGTCAATTTTCCTTAAAAACAAACTTTTTAAATTGCTAAGTTATAGACAAAGTAACCAGAAAAAGGGAATTCCTAGGAAATGAAAGTATATATCCAAAAGAAATATACTGTTTTATTTTTATTTGGTTTTCATAGGTCCCCATAGAAAGAAACTCATATTCTTTAAGCCTATGGGGCAGTAGAACAAATAATGACAAAGAAACATTTTAGTAAAAGGTGAGTTTGCCTAGAGCAAGAGTCACTGGCATCTATGTCCTCTATTAGGCACACCACTGCCAGTGAAGGGGGCCCATCCCGAAATAGAAGACTGTACAAGTTATTGCTTACTCTACAGCCATACTAGATATAGAACCTGGAGAATCTGTTGCCATTTTTTCAGTCCTAACCAGCCACGAGCTATCCTCAGCAGAAGACAGAATACCAGCAGATATATTTTTTTGCAGGCAGGCTTATGATCCCCATTGTATCCTAAAGAATTAACACTTGGATATCCACTTACATTAGATGCACATGGGAGCAGACATAAGTAAAGGTCAGAAAAGTAGCAAAGATTTAACAGGTGAAACTGTATACAAGTCTGATCTTTTCGGAAAATAAATGAATAGCTATTGTACCAGTCATTTTCTTTATGTTAAACACCTTTAAACTACATTTCAAAAAGTGTATCTTCATACAGCCTTGGGGTCTATTTAACTTTCTAGATTCAGAAACTGAAGCTTGCATATCCTTATTGGTATAGTATGCTTCAGTAACCCCTACAATACTGGAAATAATGTGATTAAGAATAATGATCCTGAACTACTTCTCATGAGAGAGGTTTAACGAAGTTGCACAGGAAGTTTCATGGTGTCTGTGTTAATTTTAAGGAGGGGTTCATTTTCATTTCAAATTCATAACAGGGAGTCCCTCATCCTGCTAAAACAAGTTTCATATCTCTCTTCTGTCACCAGGGCCCATGAAAATGCTGATCATGCCCAAGAAAGCGCAGCAGGCTGACAGAATTCAGCCATGACCAGAGAGAGTTAAGGTTAGATCAACAGCATTGTAAAGTCCTAAAGCCCAGAGACAGCATTTGCAGAAGCCAACTAGAGGAAAGAAATGTGACAGAAATAAATTTTTTTAATCTTAATATTTTAAGCTTTGCTTATGTACCTGTTCAAAGAATAAAACTGTCTTAGCAGGGGCCTGAAGAAATAAGAAGACCCAAGAAAGACAGTGGAAATGAAGAAACTTGGGTGTAGGTATAGGCTTGGACTAATCAGAAGTATTCCCTCACATTTGCTTGTTAAAGGTTTCTACAGTTTAACTGGCAATGAGGAACTCACTATTATCTTTTAAAATCCATTTTACTTAAGCATGCATATTATTTATTCTGGAATAGAAAATTCATCATTCCCTACTCGTTTGTGATCTTTATAAATTCCCAGGAAGAAACCTATTATATACATCTACTAATGTAGGTGATTCTTTGTGATTTTAGGGCCAAACTTCTATATCCAGAATAGGCCCAGGCAGGTAACATATCCTCCTACAGAACTGTCTTAAAATGCTTTAGTTCTTTAAAGTTCTTGTGCCATACGTTATAAGTTCAATCAATGATTTGTTCCTAAATATAAACTGAAAATGATGACCCCCTCATAGTCTTCTCTTTGAAAAGAATCATATAGCATAATAATTCGGCCCATGGATCCAATCTATTGCAATTTTTGCAATTTTCTTTTTAAATAACAATTTTCATTTCTTTATTCATTTTTTAAAATGTGTCATCATTTTTTAAAATTTGTCATCATTTTTCAACTATTTCTGTGTATTCTATAGAAAACAGAACAGTACTAATGTCAGGAGGTGCCCCTAACTTACATCATCTGACTTTGCTGTGCTTCAAATTTCCTCAATTAAAAACTGAAGGGCTCTGGACTGGACCCATAGCTTCTAAGCAGTCCTAGACTCCTGTGAAGAAGGAGGGAGGAATTAGAATAGAAGGAAAGTGGGAAAAAGCCAAAGGCCTCAAACTGGGGACCACAAAGCTGTCTGCTCACTGCAGCTTTAATAAAAGCAGCTCTCCTTTTATCAAAGGAGACAAAAACTGCTCTTGATAACCTGGACTTCACATATGAATTTGCTGGGAAAAAAGAGAGCCACTTATAAAAATAATTAAAAGCCAATGGATTTTTCTTAAAACTCTAAACATCCTTTTTCTGTCTAAATGAATCACTGAAAATATTGAAAATGTTAATAGTTTAGATGTCACTTTTGGCTACACTAACAGAGTTGAACAAATGAAAACACAGAGGCAAGGAGTCTCAACCAAGATCATGCAGCAAGTGATTGTATCAGAACCCAAAGCAGCTTTTATTTGGCCCTTTATTGTCTAGCAGCGCACAACAGCAGGGCTGCTGCTTCTCTACTCACATAGCGGGCAAGCACTGTTCTTATTAAAATCTATGTGGTTGCTGCCCCCTGGAGTTGTGCAAAACAATAAACCTGTAGAGCAATCACTTATTCAAAATAAAAATAACTAGGAAACAATTTCTACATGCTAAAGCAATTAATTACAATTAGGCTCACCAAAATTCACATATTTCAGCTCCATGGCATAAAAGTAATATAGCTGTCTTCTCTCAAACTAGAAAGTACTTTAAGTATCATGTGAAAACAAGAAAGTAGCTTTAAACCTTTTTATTAAAGCATGTTTCGAAAAGTAGCCCACTTTATTTAATAAAATAAACAACTAGTTTAATAAAATAAACTAACAACTCAGAAAAAATAGATATAATGAAATCTAAAGAACAATTCTGAAAAGTGGTGTTTTGGAGAAATCGCCTTCAAATACACATGTTGTACAGCCAACAACTGTCTTGTTTCTTTACATATGGCACATATGGCCTGCTATAAAGTTTATATGATGTTCATTAACATATGTGCACATGTTTTTAATTACATGCATAATTATAACATGTTAGTACATATTAGTACAAACACTACTAACTTTTTATTTGAATGTATCTCAATAACAGAAGGTTTTAAAGTCATTTTTTCAGAAAAGTGCTATGCAGTGGAGAAATAGCACATTACATGTTTTTTTCCCAGACAGATAAGCCAAATCACAAAGAAATGGAGTTGCTTGGGGTATTAAAAAGGGACTGGAAGAACTGCCCATAAAATGTAGAACTCTTGATTTAAGCCACATGGCTATGACCTGTGTTGTACTTATCCACAAAATAGGCAGGAAAGATCACCTTCAAATTATTTGGAAGAGCTACAATTGTAAGAAACTTTGATCTAGGATCTTTTTTATTCTAAATAAATAAATGGAATCAAGTATTTTCATTATAAATTGTGAATTCCGATCAATCGCTTTTCTAGAAATCATGAGAAGTACAATTGTACTCCAACTGCCCAATATGTATAATACATATGAAAGAATGTCAGACAAAAGGAGCAATTTAGTTCTGCGTGGTGAAATGTTAACATAATAGAACATTTCTAAACTGCTGTAACCTGGAGAAAAGTTGGTAATATGATTAATCTCTACCCTGCATAGCTTATGCAGTAGATCACTGTGAAAGATAATAGTGGAATATGCTTGACAATTTTTGCAAAACAGCTATAAACTTGCACATCTACAAGGTAATTTCAACATAAATATTAACAATTAATAAAGCAGTATCTCTCAACAGGGTGAAACTAAACAGAGCAAATGCCAATAAGTTTGCAGCTAACAGAATATCCTTTCTGATCATTTGCTTCATTTCTGTGTTAGGCATTTACATATCACATACAAACATATAACAGTAGGGAAACATTGTAAAGCCAAAACTCGCTTCTATTTTTAAACATATTAATTTTTCTTAATAACTTATTTGGCAAAATATAAAAATTATATGACTTTACAGTGCTGCAATGTTTAAGACATCCTAAATCAATTTATATTGTGTAAAACGTGCAGCTTCCATAACCATTAATCTCAAGATGGCTCTCATCACCAGCCTTCAAGGGAACACTTAGGGCACAACTGCTTACGTCACTTGTGTTTTTTAAAAGGCAGCAGCCCACCTTATTTCCTTGGTAAGAATGGGAGAAGACAGCGAGAAAGGTAGAGGGACTTCTCTGAGGAAAGACCTGGCCTTGGAGTCAGGTCTTTTGAGATGTACTGGTGATCTTGGATTGATGCTGTTTTATTTTCTTTCAGGGATAAATCTGAGCAATGGAATAGCTTGTGATTGTTCAGCCAACCAGCCATAGCAGATTTATCAGAAACAAGGAATGATAACTGGCTCAGAGGTCTCCTGCAGTGGCTGAGTGGCAGGTTGCTGGAAAGACACACAAAACAATGAGTACACTTAGTGGTAGAGGGGAAATACGTATTTACATGTGTAAACTCAATAAAGAGTAAGATGTAAAGAATCTATAGTAATGGAATGCATAGGACAGATGATAAACAGTACTGCTATTTAAGAACCAAAGGGAAGAAAGTTCATGAATACTAAATATTTGAATCCACTTTGAAAGGGGAAACATGATGTTCTATCAAATGAATGCAAACTCTAAAGATCAGCCAATGCAAACTTACTGTGTTCAGGTTAGAATAAAAATACATAAATCTCCCATGAAGCGCATGCCCTAGTAAATATTCTAATGTAATTTCCTAATTAAAACACATTTCCAGGGACTAAATGAAAATATATATATAAGTGGTAAGTGCCTTGATTTTCAAAAAATTTGACTTTCTATGCATGCATGATTAAAATACAGGTAGTTCAGTTTAAGAGAAAAAAAAGGAATCTTGACACACCAAAATTATTCTTTCTCATAATAGCTCAAAAGTTATAGTATTTCAAGAAATTTAGTTATAATAATAGTAATTAATTTTACTTAAAGATCTTCTTCAAGGGAAAAATGCCTTCTAAAAAGCTCTCTTAACATATGTAAGAATGTCAAATTAAAAGAACAATGAAGAAACAGTGTGTCCATGGATGTGCTTACAGTAAACATGTAAAAAAAGTGAATTGGTGCTTTTTTGAAAAATATATTTAACACCTTCTTGCCTCTTAAGTTTTATTGACATTTTTTCTCAAATGTCAAAATACACTGGATATATCATTATACGATGATATATCCTAAATATATAGAAAAGATGTACTGCACTATTTTTATAAAATGAAAAGGACTAAATGGTTTGTAGAGAAGAAACTGCAAGTGAATTTTGTTCACATATACATCAAGATCTGCAAGAGCGCCACTTTTATAACTACTGCGTATTTTATTTCAATGAAAAGGTTTTATTAATAATTTCCCATCAAAGGCAGAAGACAGAGATTTTAGAATTATTGCTTCGAGTACCAAAGGCTCTATCATTGCCACTTAAAAGGTCTTTGACTATACTATTTCTATATAAAATGAATTACTGGAAATGAGGCAAAGTCCTTGAGAATTACTAAAAAATTATCTGCAGAGCTGATTTTTCCCAAGCCAAAAAAGCCCTCTCCGTTAATTTTTCTAAGAAATATCTTAAAGAACTATGGAACAGAATCCCCCACCCTATATTTTTATTCTGTTTACATAAAGCAGTAAGTAAGGTGCATTCCTTGTGCTTCTTGAGAAATTAGCATTTCAAAAATATGCCACTTTCCCCTGAACTCCAAGCGTATCTAATAATGCGAGAAGCAGATTGTCTTCCCTCGTTTCCTTAATTTGTTTCATCTAAAAGCAATTCACTCAACATCTTGTCGCCCTCTGGCAGCTTAGTTTACTTATCTGCACTTAATTTCTCATTTGGACCAAAACAAACTCCTCCAAACTGCTACTGACTGCTAACTGTGAGAGGGGAGACGCGCGAAATGTATTTACTTGGGAACATACAGCCACTTACACACAGCCACAAACACACGGCGCCTCACACACACCCCAGACAGTAACTTGTTTTTACTGGTTCACATTCAAAACCAGCTGAACTTTCCCTGCCAGGTGCGGTGGCAGAGGATGAAAAAAGAAGTCCCCGGGGGCATTTACAGTTTCCAATGGATCACCTTAGAAGGCGTGTTGCAATTATCCTAGGGATACACCAGAGAGCTTTTCTTTGTGCGGCCCTTTTATCTAGATCACTTTGTGTTCTGAACAAGTGAGGCTCGCTTTTATGCCCCCAGAATTGCAAGTACAGAGTCACACTCGGAACAACAATGACACGCTAATCCCCGCGCTCTAAATGGGCTCGCTTGTGGGTCTGACAATTCGCCCAGGGAAACGAAAAGAGAGGAGTGAGGGCGCGAGCTGATGTCGCCTGAGACGAGGAAGAGGACAGCTGCAGAACTAATTTGGATTACATTCCTCGCAGAAATTCTGAAAGGGGCTTTTGGGCATAGCTCAACCTGGAGCCGCACAGTTAATACCGAATTGCTGCGGACTCCCGAGAGGGGTCCCCTAGACACTCCAAGTAGGTCTCCTGATAGAAATTCCTCTCGGCCAAGCCTGCCTGTCAGGCGCAACTGCTTTTGAGTGGGTGAGCCTGTACAATCAACCCATTGAAGGAAAATAAGAAGGGACTCGGAGTGGAGAGGCAGATAAAAAGGATCCATCTAAAAGGCCGCTTGGAATCTCCAGTCGGTGCTGGTGTGATTCCTGAGGGCGGCTGGAGCGCGGGACCTGGTATGCATGAAGAATCTCGGAGTAATTGGGAGGGTGCAAAGGGCCAGCACAAATGGCACATATGTGCCACTGGAAGGTCATTTTGAAAGGCTCCGTGATTGTAACTTGTTATTTACCAGGCAGGGAGGGGGAGGCGGCGGGGGCGGAGCGGGAAAACCACAGCGCACTGTTTTCTGGGTGAGGTCAGAAGGACACCCTTCGAGGGCTTAAAGCTCTCCCTAACTCCACTCCCAGGGACTTTATCTTCTCAAGCTGCCTCCCACGCTCCCGCCACCTGCCCCGGATGGTCCCGGAAATCTCCCCGGCTCTCCAAAAGGCTCCCCTTGGCCGCGTCAGACCCCTGTTCTGGTCTGTCCTTTCCTGTCCCACTTTTATCCCCAGGAAACTCAAAAGTGTCAGAAACTTTGAGCTCCCTCGCCCAGCAGGTGTTATCCTTAGCCCTGCCTGCTGCAGCGTCGCGTCAGCCCCCCTACAAAATCTCTCGGGGTCAATCGGCCCTTTGCCAGTCCAAATACCTGAGGCTCAAGCTGTGCAACACCCGGAGGCCGGGCACCAAGCGCCGCCTCCGCCGTACCCGCCTCGGGTTCAAGCATTTCGCGCTACCGGGCTAGGCGATAAACACAGAAGTTGGAGGGACTCCGGCCAATAGCAAGTTGAACTACAGGAAGAACTCTTCCTCGAGCCAAACACAGCAACGACGGGAAGGCCGGGCGCCTGATTCGAGCGTGCCAAGTTTTGTTGGGGTTTTTTGTTGGTTTTTTTTTTAAGAGGTCAGACAGGCTAGCAAAGTGCCCCTCAAGCGCAGCGGGTTAGAGCTCCGGGACGCCAGTCGAGGAGGCCCAGCGCTCCGGGCCCCAGGCCGAGAAGCGCCCAGGTTCCAGCTCCCGGGCTGGGGCTGCGCAGCGAGCGACCCCGGCTGAGGGGCGCAGCGTCCACCCGCGGCACCCGCAGGTGCAAAGCCGTGCGCTCTCGGGCTCCGCTCCCACCGCGCTGGCTCCAGAGAGGCTGGGCGCGCAGCGGCCCGGAGACCCCAGTTTCGCCAAAGCCCCGGGGGTGCGCGCTTCTCGGGGCTTCCTCCCTCGAGGGCCCAGTCGGGGAGAGCAGAGTGTCCTCTGCCTGGGCATTTGGGGCTCCCTTGTCCCGAACAACAGGCGCGACCAGAAGGGATGCGGCTCGGGCTCACAGAAAATTCGCGAGAAAGAAAGAAAGGGTCTAAAAAGAGAGAGGGCAAAAAACGGGGACGCGGCGCGGAGTAATTTTTAACGAAAAATAACATACACAGCAAGTTTGGGACGGAGAGAGGGGCGACAGGCAGAGAGGGCGCAGGAGCCACGCGAGGCCGCCACGCGCGGCAGCGGCTTCCACAGCGGGACCCACCTGACTGAGAAGCGCCGGGCCGGACGGTTCCCGCCGCCACGAGGAGGCTCAGCCAGCCCCACAATCCCGTCGCCAGCTTCATTTTCGGCAAGTCTCAGATCCCGTGCTGACAGTTACATGTCCAAATGGCATAGCCCCGTGCGGCGCGCGGAGAATCCCCAGCCGGGCGCGTGGGAGCGCGCGGTGCACGGGCTCCCGGGCGGGTGGGCGAATCCGCGCCCGCGGGGCCAGGGCCGGGGTCCCGGGAAGGAGGCGGCGTGCGAGTGTCTGCGCCCGGCTCCGCGCCGGACTGTGCAGCTATTTCCCGGCTGAGCCTTCGCTGTCTCGCTCCCTCCTCACTTTCTCTCTCTCTCTCTCTCTCTCTCACTGGTTGGTCGACAATAATAAAGGGGGAAAAGGCTTCCCAAAAAAGTTGATTGCAAAGAGGCGGAAGGTTTCCGGCCTCTCCCCCAAGCCGGGCTATGTTAGGCTCCTTTTTCAGTTTCCCTGCACTCGAGACCAAACCGGGAGAGAAGGGGGGAGAGGAGGGAGAGCTTCTGGTTTCTCCCCACCCGGAGCCTGTCCTTTTTCCTGTCAGCTTTCTTCACACTTGTCCAGTGGCTGCGGTAATTAAAGCTCCGAGCGTCATTTCCAACCCTCCGCGGTCTCCAGCTGCAGCCCCACAGAAAAATTAATAAGACTCCAGGAAAGGGGTGGGTGGGGGTGGGAATAATACAGCCCTCCACGCAACCTGGCAGGCTCTCCTCAGCCGCGCAAGCCCCGCCCCTGCTCTGACCCGGTTAGCCACGCCCTTCCCCAAAGGGAAATCTCATTGGCTCAGCCACTCCCCAAAATCCTCGGCCTCCAGAGTTGGGAAAACACCTGTCTGGGAGAGGGAGCCCGGTGGTAGGGGCGGGGGAATAGATTTAAAGGGCTCACTGGAGACCAGGCATTGAGACTCCCCTTCCGCCTGGGCAGAGAGAGGCCCTGGACACCTGGCCTTAGCCTACCACCAAAGAGATGCTTGAACAATTTTTTTCTGACACACACACACACACTCGCATACACACGCACGCACACACACATGCGCACCCGCACCATTTTTCTCTGTTGTCGCACGGTGCTCATCCAGACAGGGCTTGCTCTAGAAACACAAAAGTTAACGTTGCATTCAGCAGAATGTCTCCCGATGTTATCTCCCACACTCCACAGTTGGTAAGTACTTTCAAGGTGAGTATAGTCCTGAGAGTGTTATCATTCCCCTTTTCCAATCACACCTTTTCTGCCCATTCCCACCCTCTCCAAACTGACAGACAAGGGGCCAACCTAAAACCCATACTTGTAGAGCCACAACCTTTGATTTTTAGATTCTTTAGGCATTGTCTCAAGCTGAAACTGTTCACTGGGAAAGAATTTAAGGAGGCCATGTCAGACCACAAACAACCTCTAACATTAGGCTTATTTTATAGTGGAACCAACTTAAAGCCCTTTCCTTGTTCTTATTCTGCAGGATTATGCTTCTCATTCCCCAGGTCATTGCTACCTATGGGAGATTCAATTGAAGACATCCTGGAACCAGATCTTCTCAGTCCGCATATCCCTTTTAGAGTTCTGAAAATGTACTCTGAATAGGGGCCCGAGTCTTCAGAAGGTAGTAGGTTATTGTTTTGCTACTTGCACAGGCCTTCTCTGTATGAATTCTTTTATTTAGCTTCTCTGGAAGCAGCAAATGTATAAATAAAAAGTATCAGGGGAGCATAAAAATTAAAGCATCCTGCCTCCTTAATTGAGGCCTCATTTGAGACCTCCCCCTTCCTTCATGTCTCACATATTTTCTCTATGATCCTGTCATTTAAGAATTTCCATGGAGGTGTAAACAAATAGGAACAGCAAAGGCCTGGAGCCTGAAGCTTTCCTTTTCTTAGATTTTCGGCATGGAGCAGGCCCAGTGAAGAGGCCCAACCATCTGAGTGTACTGTTTCACCAGAAGCAGCCTAGGGCAGGGAGAAGGTAAGCCCAGAGCCAGTGATGGAGACTTGACCAGCACGGCACTGATCTCTGTAGAACCTTGCACACAGCTCTCAGAAATGCTCTTTATTTCCATCTTTCTCACTCTCCTCCTCTGTTTTCTTTCATTCATTCTTTTCTTTTGTCTCCTTTAGATTTGTATGATGACTCTCAGACACACCTCTTCCATGAAAACTTCTTTTTAAAATTTGTGTTCTGACCCTACAATAACAACATAATTAAGTCGTTGGAAAAGTTTGTCTCCGTTTTATAAAAGTTAGTTTCCCGTGTCAGTTCTTTTATAAGAAGTGAAAAAATGAACTGCTTTCACTTCAATTTTGAGGACAATATTGAATGGCCTGAATAATTTAGATTATTTTCTCGTTGTGCCCATTGTGATCATTCTTGTGCTGCATCAATTTTACAGCTTCTTTCTGCAGGAACTCTATATATACTCTAGTCTTCCCTATATTCTGTAGAATACTTATCAAAAAGAGGATTTTCAAACTAAAAGTGTAAATAAGGATCAAAATGTATAACTGAGATTGTGAAATAGGAAGAAAATGTCTAAAGAAGTAGGGGAAGTTGGAGGGGTAGGGGAAAGGAAAGAAGGGAAAAGAAAAAACATGGAAACAAAGTCTTTGTAAATAGGGAGGGATGGGGGCAGTGAAGAGAGGGCAGGGGAAAGGGGAAAAAACCAAGATACATCATGTAAAGGTACAGGATCCCAATGATGACTGTAACTGTACTGTATACCTAAAATATACCGATAAACTTAATGAAAAAGGAACAAGAAAATAAAAGCAAGTAAACCTTAAAAAAAGAGGGATTTTCAATTAATTTTGTTTTTTAAACCACGGCATATATATGTTGGTACCAGGGATCGAACTTGGGACCTTGCACTTGCAAGGCAAGCAATGGCACCACTGAGCTAAATCCCCAGCCCTGCATCTATATTTTTGTAGATAACAGGCAGCCCATAAATGGTTTCTACCAGTTAAATTACCCAACACACAGGTTTTGCTCCTACATCTCAGTTTATTCAGCCTTGATCCTCCATTCTCCTGCCTTGAATTGAATGAAGCAATGATTAGTATCTGGCCAAAGGTGAGTAGCGTAAGAAAGGAATTTACATCCAAGCTCTAACAAAAACATCCTATGTTCAGTGGAGGCTGGTCTACCCAGTCAGATTCTAGCTCAAATAATGAGGTCTACATCTGTAGACAGGAAGGGGTACACACCAAGGTATTTCTGCCAAGCCAGAAGGATAAGGAAATAGAAGCCATAACCTAGACTCAAAGACTAGGTCTTCCTCATTAGTTTCCACATTTAGCTGAGTTGTCATAAGAAAGAAACATTTTCAATATGATGTGAGAAGGAATCTTACCTGGATTGCCAGATGCAGAGATAGATCTATTTTCTCACTTTCCCACTTAGCTTTATAATAAATTCTCATAAATCGAGTTAACTAAAATGTATTACTATTACTTGCATCCCTCTCCCACAAAATCTGAGTAACCCAACATGTTACTGAGCAAACCACAGATGAACATCTGGAATAATCTGTTTAGTACCCTCTGCTAAAAACTGACCTTTCCTGAGTTCTACATTTGTAATTTGGATATAGCTACACATTACAAACTTCATTCCTTGTTTCTAAGTTGGACCACTCAAAACAACAACTTAGAAAAGCCTTCATCACACAATGATTGGGTGAGAGATGGGCACTCCTAACAAGTCCTGTCCCTGGGATTTTTGCCTCTGAGAAAGGAAAAGTTCATGCTAAATCCTCCACTGGTAGATCTAAATTATCAGAACTGGCCTGTTTATGGTTCCTTCTGTGTAGCATCAACCATACTGCAGTGACAAGGAATGAAGCTGGCATTCCAAGGCAGCAAAAGCCCAGATGGTTCTCATGAGCATTCAAGCTCTACCTATGACCCGAACAATGTGACATGGCAGAAGAACTTTCCAACTTGAATGGGATCATATATACCATCATGCCTCTGGAGGAAGATATCTTAACATGGTCCACATTCCTCAGTCATCCTTCCTGGTCTTTCATGATTTCCCTTGATTGAAGCCAGAACTCCAAGAGATGTCTTTGCCTGTGCTGCTTTCCTACATCCCTGTCCCCACTTTCTTTATTCCATTAATAATAGAATTCAAGGAAGGTCATGACACAATCAGTGACAGACTGCTTCTAGTGGTGGAAAAGAACACATTGAACTTGGAGTTCAACCTTTAATAAGATCTTAACTTTGTCCCAGAGTCTCATTATTCTTTCCAATGTTTAGCTGGTTTCTATGACTTTTCTACAGGTCAGATTAGACCATCCTGCTTTAGATATTTTGTCACTGGCCATAAATATAAATTTTAATTAAATATCAAATAAGAAAAGGAAATAAAACTCTATCACAAATCAATTAACTTCTCCTAAACATTTAGAAATAAATATATAATTCCTATTTCACTGCCTATCATCATATTCCTCATCATCATAAGCAGCTTACTTCATATACATATGCCCACTTCCTCATCCTTAAAAGAAGGGATTGTTATATCCAAATCTAACACTATATGCATCTATGATTCACCATCCACCTACTAAGAGGAAGTTACAACATCCATAAACTCAAATTCTTTCATATTTATTCTTCTCTTCCCCCACTCACCCCACACACCTCTTCATCTGGCCTACCCACACAGATGTATCTACACCACATCCTGGACTGCTAAAACAAATAGTATGAACTGCGTGATTTAAGCAACATATATTTTTTACAGTGCTGGAAGCTGGTAAATTCAAGACAAGTTGCTGATTCTGATCATGTTCCTGGTGAGGGTCCTCTTCAGGGAAGCAGATGGGCTCCATCTTGTGAATGCTCACCTGGAAGAGGAAGATCAGTTTATACTGGGACAGATCCCATTCTTCAGATCTTTACTCTGATGACCTAATTATCTCTCAAAGGCTCCATTTCCATACACCATGACTTTCAGGATTAAGAGTTAAAACATATGAATTTCGGGAAGGGGGGCCAAAAAACATTCAGACAATACCACAGACTTTGCTATGACGTGCTCAATATTTACTATTTCTACTATTCTTAAAGGAGAAACTGTGATAAGTACTAATCAGCTTAAATATGATGGTGATCAAGGAGATGACAGACTCAACATGGGTGGGTTTTGCTTGTTGTTTAACTTAGCAAGTGAAATACCTTTTCTGTTAACACTCTGAGTCCTGGAATTCTCTGACACTTTAATGACATTCAATAATAATGCTAAGTAAATAAATTCAACACAGAAGGGTAAATATTGCATGGTTTCCCTTATATGAAAAACAAAAAATATAATTTTAAGAGTAAAATAAAGAAAAATGATAGGAAATGCTGAGACAAACTTTATGGAGATGGAAAGGGGATTTGGGAATGGGGAAAATGGGAGGGAGAACAGGGGATAGAGAAGGAAAAAGGAATAAGATGTAGTATGCATATGGACCAAAACCCCATGCTGAATGTATTTATTATATATGTCAAATAGAAACTAATGTCTTTTTTTAAAAAAGACCAAAATACAAATTTTAAAAATTCAAACATTTTAAAATTCATAAATATATGTCAACTAATAAAATGTCTTTGTTAATTACTTAATATACAAAAAGGAACTCCTCAAGAATATTTCGCTTGTGGTTAGTGTTATTTTCCTTCTGTATGCATGACTGAACCTTAATTTTTTTAAGTGCTAAAGGAAAAATGACTAAACATAAATAAATCAAGTCTATGTTGCTTATGTATCTATTCAGTAGTGTCTGTCCAACTTCTTATGGATATTTTTGGTTTGTAATTGAAATTGCAAAACAATTTTAGTCCTGTGGACAGAATACTGTTTTCCAAAACAGTTATGCAAAAATGACTTTACAATGAAACTTTTTTGTTACTTTTAACATTTTCTTAAACCGTGTTTTTGTATTCCATGTAGGTTTTCCTTTTTTTTTTTAGCCTAAAGATAAAGTAAACCTTCAATAAAAATTGCCAATTAAAAACTAAAAAAGGAAAGGGATAATTCTTTATTTTGTATCTACACGTTTATAAATAAGTAAAATTGTGAGGTTATTTACTGAGACTATGATTATACCTGGCCTCAAATCTAAATCAAGATACTCTTTTAGTTTCTTTTTCAGGAAACTGCTTACATTCTTCTTCCTTCCTTCTCTATCCTTAACTCTGCAAAGAGCTTAATCATGTTATGGTTAATACCAGATTTCTCAAAAGAAAAATTACATATACCATACACCCAAATATGGATATTATTCAGTGTATAGTCACAAAGAGTTCTTGGAATTTTTTGAACTCCTGCCAAATAGACAACTAAAGTAATAATTTTTAAATCCTGTATTTTCTTCTCAGGTTTGTATAGGGATGAATGAATCTTCAGAGCTTCAGCCAAAAGGTTTTAAGAATTGAGAAAGAATCATAAATATGTTGAGCGCTGTTTTTCAGCATTTTAATAGACTATTTCAGCCTTTACCGATCAATTACTTCATATCACCCTGCCTCACCTCTTCTGCTGCAGTTCTTCAATTCCCTTGGCACCTACCCTTAACCAACACTCTCACTGTCATGAGGCCCAAAACACCTGCAGTTTCTTGTAGTCGTGACCTCACGTGATTCCCAATTTTACACATCCACAGGTTATATGTTTTGGAAAGTGTTTCAGCATTTAATATTACAAATAACCAGTAAAGGGCCCATAAGAGGAGATGACAGAACTACTTAATCTCAAAAACTGGTACAAAAAATAAAAGAGCAAAAGTTAAATTGATCATATTTGATGATAAGGCAGGAAGCACAATAGAAGGGTGTGTGGTGGCGCTCATTTTCCTCTGGAGGGATATCAAAGTGCATTGAGAGACTGATAAATATTTCTCCTTTAACTTGCCATAAAAAAATAAACACATTGGGATATTTTTGCTTTTGGTGTCTTACATTATCACTTAAGAAATACAACCATGAATATAGTTTGATTCCTATCTAACTTTGAATATTTAACTTGCTGATACAAATGCCAACAATATTCTTTGGTGACATGTCCAGTCTTAAACAAATGGTGCTGGAAAAACAGCTATCCACATGCATAAGAATATAACTAGACCCTTGTCTCTTAACACATAGGAAAATCAACTCAAAATAAAGTTAAATAATTCAACATAAGATGTGAAGCTATAAAGCAAGTAAAAGTAACCAGTGGTGAAACACTTCGGGATACTGTTATAAGCTAAGTGTTTTTTTAATAAGATCTCAAAAGCACAGAAGTGAAAGCAAAAAAATAGACAAATGGGATTATAGCAAACTAAAAAGTTTCCTTACAACAAATGAAACGATAGAGTGAAGAGATCCCACAGGAGAGAAAATATTTGTAAAGTACATGACAAGGAATTAAAATCCAGAACATATAAAGGAACTCAAACAACTCACTAGTTAATAACAATAACAATAATCTCCTGTTTAAAAAGACAGATGATACAAGTGAATATTTCTCTAGAGAAGACAATAGACAAGTATTGCAAAAATGCTCAACATCACTTATCATCAGAGAAATGTAAATCAAAACCGCAATGAGATCTTACCCCAGTTAGAATGACTGTTATCAAAAAGACAGAAAAAAGCTGACAAGGATATGGAGAAAGAGGAACACCACACAAAATTGTTGAGAATGTAAATTACTACAGCCCTTGTGGAAAACAGTAGGGAGGTTCCACAAAAAAACTCAGAAGAAAATCACTAAGTGACTCACAGAAGAGGAGAGTAAGGCGCTAGTTAGCAGAAGCTGGAAAGGGGTGGGAGAAGGGGATAGAGAAAGGCTGCTTATTGGATACAAAAATATAGTTAAATAGGATAAATAGGTTCTGGTATTCTCTACCACAGTAGGTTGAGAAGTTAACACTAATTTATTACGTATTTTAAAATAGCTAGAGAAAAAGGATTCTGACTGTTTCCAACACAAAGAAGCGATTAATGTTTAAGGTGATTGATGAGCTAAATTGCCCTGACTTGATCATTATATCTCATAAACATGTATCAATAGGTCACACGGTAGCCAACAAGCATGTATAATTAGTGTCAATTTAAAAAATTACTGATACAACAAACATTTTTGTAATATACTACTGTATAAAATCGGTATGCAAATATAAGACTATTCTAGCAGCTGAAAATACTGTACTCAGTGTAAATATGGCAGCATCTTATTTAATTTTATTAAGAAAAGCAAAGGTCAAGGTGGATTTTTTTTTAAATCTGAGGTAACAACTTCTACATTACAAAAATAATTTTAGTAAGAGTTCATCTAAAACTAGATAAAATTAAATATTTTTGGTTCAATAAAACTAGCTATAGTCAGTACCATTTACATAAACAATCTTAATACTTTCTCAAATATAGTCTATTTTAAAACATTGTATTAATGTTTATATTAAATACACATTTGTATTAAAATGTGTGTTGTATTATTAGTAGTATTTAATATTATATTATACAGTGATTATTTCTTGCCTTCCATGATGAGCTTAATTTACATTAAAAATAAAACCAGTTTAAAACAACTCTGTGTGAATTATAGGATGAAGCAGTCTTCTAATACACATTTCTAGTAATATTTGCTTATACAGTATAAAGTATTGCCATTAACAAACTTGAGGATTTTGTGCATATTTTCAAGAAAATTATATTAAGTCATTACCACAATGTAAGGTATTAATATTCATCTTAGCTGATGCATGTATATTGACTCCATATTTCCATGCCATCTTTTTGGGAAAATGCTGATAGTAAAAGAAAAATGTTCCTTGTCTAATCAAATACTGGGAGAAAATAAAACAATTGTGATAATTTATTGTTGTCTATTAGATAGAATGGGAAAGTACAAGAGGTCTGCTTCATACAGCTTAACATGACTTTGCTAAATGAATACTTTTAGACAAATGAAATTACTACTTGTCTTTCTGCATTTCCTATCACTCCACTTAGGAACTCTTCAACATACAGGGGAAGATGTTATGCATCATACTGAAAATATAATTACTGTTGATGTTTTCTGTCTGAAATATTTTTCAGAATACTGTTCTGAATGCTGTCACCATATCTGTTGTATCATGACTCTTACAGAATTTTGTTTAAAAGCAAGAAACAATGGTAGCATTTACCACTGACTCCACAAGTAATTTTAATTATATCTTCACATGATTATTTAATCATAACATTATCTTGTAGTATTTGCTGTAAAATGAATATATGTTACTACCATATATGTATACTTTACATATATATACACATAATTTCACCCAGATTTTGCTATAAAATAATGATCTCTACTTTCTTCTACTGTATGCTATGTTTTTTTCCAGTTTAGTATGGTACTGATATTTTTTAAATTCCAAATACTTCTAGAGCAATTATGACTTCTTCCTTTTCACTTTCATACAGTTCTTCCATGGAAAGTTTACATTTTTGAAAGAATATAATTGTGTTCCCTTTTACTTTCAAATGAGGGAGGAAGAAAATAAAAATAAGTATTTTTAAAGTACTAATTAACAGGAGTTTGTAATAACAAATACTGAGTACAGCATTTTACTCTATGAGGTCAACAAATACCAGTGATAGCAAAGTGTTCATTTACAAAGCCAGAGTATAAAGTAATTATATTGTAAAATAATAATAAAAAAGGATTTCTATGTAATTGACACCTTTCAAGCAGATATGTGAAGGTATTTTATATTCAATTGTACGACTTGGAGTCATCCTCTAAGCCTCACCTACCTGTTTTCTAAATATAGTTGCAATGAGGAATGCAAATTCACTATTAATGTAAAATTGACACTTTATTCTTTATAACCTCATAAATAAAATCAACATAGCTAGTGAGATAAAAATAATAATTTCAAATATTTAAAAAAGGACTGTGGCTCTATCTGCCTCTCAGTACACAAAGACAATTCTGCAGGCTAGAACTAAACCTTCAAGATTGGAAGGCATAGATCCTGCAAAGATACTGAGGCGGGTTCCCACTCCTGCAGCCCTCACTGTACATTCATCAGAAGTGTTTGCTATGCAAATCTTGTCATACAAAGCAATTATAGCTGTTCCTAAACTGACCTCATGTTTATTTATTACCTCAGTGTTTTACTCCTGAACCTTATCTGATCTTCTCCGACACAAAGAATTTTTATATTGCTTTTTAAAGGTACACAATAGTTATTTTTAATTTATTTGTCCTCTTGTAAATGGAAAAACTGTGTAAGTTTCTCAATCTGCAGTGCAGTGCTTAGTGAATCTAAATAATATTCTAGGGACTGTTCATGCAAAGTATTTTCACCCCAGTGTCTTTGTTAGGATGAAGAGGCCCTTCTAATAGCTTTAGGCCTGACACCTTGTTTGGTCTTACTCTGCAACTTTAACTGTTTAGTAATGGAGACTGTCAGCTAAAATACAGTAAGCAGGGAAAAAAAGTATTTTTATAACTGAATAGTTGAAAGTAAAATATACCAAAAAACTAATTGCTTATATGTGTTTTCTCAGCTTTACCTGCCCTTAGCAGGTGCAACTTGTATACAGGAAGTGCACTCATCAAAACAAATAGTTTGAGAGCATAAATCCCCAGTCAGTAATAGCAATAATGCTCTTTAACTAGGCAATATTATATTGCCACAGGAATTCTTATTTTTTGACTTCTGGTTGAGCAACAGTGGCATCCAGTGGACATGTAATTGTTTCCATGATTAAAGTGTCACCGGTAGTCCCCACTAACAGCACTAAATGCTTCAGATGTATTTAGCTTATGCAAGGGAATTTACCAGAAATAGCAAATCAAGTGCCTCTGTTTCCAAAGCAACCCTCAATCAAATCTAGGTCATGAGATTTAGCTCTGATGACTACTAAGTACTGGCAATCTCCCTAACACTCCTTAATAACTTCAATTTCAGGTACCTATTAATTGTCTACTGTGTGTGCTCATGTTGACTCATTAGCTGTAGCCTTGTTATACTAGAACATTTCCCTACAATGAATTGGACATAAATTATATGAAAAATATCTCACAAAATAAAAAGGTATAAAACAGAATCTAACAGATGTGCTTAATATTCATTTTGTACAAAAATTTTCTGATGCCCTATTATTAAATATGATGTCCTCATAGTTACATGTAATGCATAAGGGATACATTTGGGAACAGGTTGGTATTTTGGTGATATAATACAGAATATCTTGGACCTAAAGCATTATTGTCCCAGCCATTTCACTTGTTGGCAAACATAATAAATCCTCTGAATCTGATGATACTTACCTCTCTGGGGTTTTCAAGGCTTAGATGTGATAAATAATAAGCTTTCGGCACAACTCTTGGTCCAGAATAAGTATTAAGTAATGAAGTGGCAAAAAATAAATTCTGCACTCAGACTTTCGGCCTTTGGATCCTGGCTTCAGCACTTACAGTTATGTTCCATGGGTTAAGTTATTCTTACTCTCTGAGCTTCAGCTTCTCCATATATACATAGAGAATAATACTGATACCAGCTTCCCAGAATTATGATAATTTTAAAATGAAATAGCACATTCAAACTTTTTAAATTGTACTGGTACACAGAAAACAAATATTAGCCTGTATACAAAGTTTCAATCTGTATATGCAAAGGAGAGTTAATAGTAATAGCAATAGTAACATAATTTTTCCCTGCTTCTGATTACACTTTCTCCTAAACTATTCACTGTCATCTATATGATTAATGACATATATTTTCAAGTGTTCAAACGAAATGCAGGGTGTAGAAACGGAATTTCATCAAAGCAAATCAGTAGCATCTAAGCTGAGCCTTAAGAAGTGGGGAGGACTCTGTTTGATACATGAAGGACAAAGTGAGAATAACAGGAATACTTTAGAGATAAAGGAGGGGGGAGGAAAAAATATCAGAGAGGAGAAGAAGGGAGGAAAGGAAGGAGGGAGAAGAAGGGAGGGAGGAAGAGAGGGAGAGAGAGGAAGAGGAGAGAGAACAGGAGAGAGAGAGATCCTGAAATTTAAGATGTAATTGAGCCAATATTTATTTTCACAAAATATATTTTGCATCCAACCTCATTAAGTAAGACAAACCTGTTCACTACATGCATTTTTAATTTTCTTCTATTTTATCAGGTTCAGTATCACTGCAATTTAAAAGTTGACAGGAACTTATATTTGCAAATGAGGTTCACTGATATCATTTCTATTCCTTTTACTACAACCTGAAGATACCCTTTTAGGGAATCCTAAAGGACCTCATAAATTTTTTACACCAAGGATCATTGTAGGTGCTTTAGGGTTTGAGCTTCTTCTATTTTGATGGGGCTATAGGTATACTCCACTATTCTTTCTCATTCTCATTTTTTTCCCTTTTCCTTCTTCAGCATGGATTAATTCTTATTTCCCTCCGTGATTCACCAATGAAACAGACATTAGAAAGAAATAGCTTTTAGAATAATAATTAAAAGTGTTCCCACAGGTTGTGGGGTTGTCATATAGACTTGATTGCAATCTAGGCAATTAATTTTTAATAAAAGTGATTGATTTTTTTTTTTTTTTAGTGGTTGATTTTCTTTCTCCCTTTTTTTTTTCTTTTAAGAAATCCAAAGTAGAAAGCCAAAATTCAAGCAAGCCTAAGCAAGAAGCATGTTTGGCTATTATAAAAGATGCTGACTGTGGTAACCAGCTAAAAGAACATTCATCTCTACAATAAAGGATAAGAACTGACAAAGTGGACTGTGGCAGAGGGGCGGTTGGATACAGCCCAGTGGATCAACACACAGGGTCCAAAAAGCTCTGTCATTTCCAATGAAAGCCACTGGCATCATGAGACTCAGTCCAGAATGCAAAGAAAAAGAAATTCTTCAAGCATTTGGTTCAGAAATCAAGCAACAATGTAATCTTGGTCATGTTCAGTATGACATCTAGGAAGAAGAAACAGTATTGTCTGGTAGAAACTAACCAAGAAGGGATGACTTTCCAGAAGGACTAGGAAGCCAGCTTTCTCCTCAAACTGTAGCACTCTATAATGGTCCATCGCTGGAAATTCCACCATTATAAAGACACTCTTTTTGTTTCTCATTTCTATATTCCTTCTCTAATAATGCAAACATGAAGATATGAAATCAAAAATTCCTTAGTATGAACTTATTTCAACATGCGCTTTTCAACATATTGATAAAAAGGAGGGATTGGTGACATAAAAATAGGTGGGAGTTTCCAAAATAGCAAACAGGAATTAGGAATCACTGCAAGAAAACACAATTTTCTTATTCAAAGTAAACACATAATCAGACAACTGCCTGATAATATGTTTGATTCAGCCAATTTTTTTAGACTTGGTTTTTCTTACAAAATGTCTTATACAGTCATTAAACACTGATTCTATACTGCTAATGCTGTCACTATAGAGCAGAGAAGGTGTGATGATAAAAATGGTCTCTGGCATCACAGTGTTTACAACTGAAGAAATCTGTTTAATTTGTCTGCAAAGAAAACAAGCTACTCTTTATCTAACACAACATAGCAGTGTAGAAACCCAGAGTGCTTACTGTTCTCTTCATTTTGAATTTCAACGTCAGTTTTAGGATATCATGCAAGCATAAGGCATGATATCACAGGCAAAGAATTTAAAGTAGAAATTTGTTCTATGGCCATTATGTTTTACAAAAATCCTGCACAAATCATTTGGAATGGGGGTACTGCTTCTGGGCTTTCCTGTACAATGGAACCCTATGCCAGGCAACAAAGAAGTAAGTGATGCGCTAAGTTAACAGGCACTTCCCTTGTAGTTGCTCTCAAAGGGAAAGTGGTTGTTATTAAGTATGCACGGTATTGAATAGGGCAATTGAATTGGAGAGAGCCTTATGGTAAAGAAACTTTTTAAAAAACACAAGTTTCTATACTAAAAATAGAACATATTTTCAAGAGTATCTTGAAAACAGGTTGTATGTGGGCTGTCAGCTTGCTTTGTCCTACTTAAGCAATGGTGACTCAGCATTCTTGGAAGAAAAATGAGATGCAGAAATCCTCAATAAATATTTCCAAAACACGAGAGTATATTTGTTACACAGGAACAAATTCTATTGTGTTTTTATGAAAGAGAGGGGAGAGAGAGACCATGCTTAAAATTATGAGTCTGAATGTTCCTTTTCTGTTCCCTTCCAAACAGCACAGCCAAAGGCCTTGATATACGATTTGTTTCCCGGCACACTCTGGTTACTAGAGAGGATCTACAATGGATACAGTGTTGATATCAGATTTATTCTGAGGATTTAAGAGATGATGTCAGAACAAGTGCTAGAGCCACATGGAGCAACAAGGGGGTTGTGAAGTCAGTTTGTCCTCATAACACCTATTGTCACTTTGTTTACAAAACAATGGGCTATTTCAGGAATAAGAGTGTGTAATTGTGTGTACATATATTTATGTTTTTTTTTTAATTAGAGTAGGAAATATTTCCAACATGCTGAGAGTTTCTTAGCTAACAGTGAAAATATGTATGCATATATATTTGATATTTCACATATATAAATATCACATGTGCAAATACATGAGTATGTACACTATGGTGGCTGAAACAACATTATTTAGGACTTTTTTACACCGCCACATTATCATTTTCAAAAAAATATTGTTAATAATAGAGATAGGATCTTATATTAAGGTAGATACTTCAAAACAATGGTATTATATCCTGATATTCTTTGATAGTATCTCTTTCAGCAATTTTTTTTTTTTTGGTACTGGGGATTGAACTTCTTTCAGCAATTATTTTTGATGATGAGTATAAAAACTATTGTTGTTAAGAGAATTACCAAGAAGAATTCTTATTTAATGATTTTGGTGTGTCATTTGCCCCTGAGGAAGCTCTCTTCAGCCTATAGATAATAAGTTATATTTCAAAAATACCACATCCTAATTAAAGGGGTCTTGGATTTAAGACAGTGACTTGATGATGCAACTGGAAACCATACTGTTGGTAAATTTGCTTACTTCTGAATTTGACATTTGATATTAAATATTAGACAAGTGTATTGCTGTGTCTAAATCACACACACACACATGCATACATAGAATCTTAGTTCTTTTACACTGCTAGAACAGAATATCATAAATCTGGTAACTTATAAACAACAGAAACATATTTCTTACAGTTGTGGTGGCTGGAAAGTTCAAGCTCAAGGTACCAGTAGATTTAGTGTCTGGTGAGGACCTGTGTTCTGTTTCATAGATGGCACCTTGCTGCTGTAGCCTCATATGGTGGAAGGACAACATAGCTCCCTGGGGTCCCCTTTGTAGGTATAAATCCCATTTGTGAGGGTTTCATGACCTAAGTATCTTCAAAGGTCCACTTTTTAATACCATCACATGAAGGATTAGGTGTCAATATATTAATTTTAAGGGGCACGAGCATTCATATCACAACAGGCAGATGGATAGATAGGTAAGATAGGCAGGTTATGTGGGCAAATATTGACACCAGAAATTACAGAAATAGAAAACTTCTCACCTGAGTCATACTTTGGGCACTCTACATTAATCTGTGGGTTATCATTCCTTTCAGAAATGAACTGGTTTGCTTCATTAACTTGTCAGAAATAGCAGAGCAGGTAAGGGTTCAGTTGAACCCAAGTCTTTAGATAAGTGCTCGTCTTAATATAACATAAAGACTATGCTCTTTTGTATTGTAATTACTCAACTTCATGGCTCTTTATAGTCACTTTCCATTCCCAGACCCTCTAATGGGCCCCTAAATAACAAAACCATAGCAATTGTATTAATGAAGAGGTGAGGGAGGAATTGATTTTTCCTGTCAAATACAACTACAAAAGATGGATCAATGCTGGTGTACCGCTATAAACACAATCATCTAGAGACAGAGGTGAGATTATTTATGTAGCTTTCTAAACACATCCTTTAAGAAGTTAGTTGCCAGGTTTGGACATGATTGTATTATACCTATAGCCCCTATAGCTGTACCTTTACTAATGGGTAGAGAAAAGGATCACAGTATGGTTAGTCCCGGTCCATACCCCAATCATATTGGACTTGACACTCAGCTTTTCAGATTTTGTAGAGTTTTAAAGGCCCAAATAATTGCTTTGCCTATTAAAATATCACCTGTAACAGGAGACTCTCTGTACTCATTCTTTAAAATAAATATCACATAGATTTTAATGAAATCCTACCACCATAATTTTACGACAGTGGTACTTATAATTCATGGTTGTGATTGGTCACTTATCTTGGGTATCTGCTAAACAAAGTGCTTTATTAAACTGCCCCGAAGGAAGCACATAATGGGGCAAACATCTGGAGCATTGCACAATACGCATCACTACGATTTCCAGTGGATGACTATAACATATAAATGGTCTGTAATGCTTGGTTAATATAAGGTTCTCATAAAATCAATGTATGATTCTTCCAAATACAAATTATCAAAGGCATATATGCAACAAGCACCACAATCATCAATATTAGTACATTTAGTTTCTCATAAAGGACACCTTCCCTCAAGCCAGACATTTCCTAAACAAGAGAGTCTGGGTGTATGAAGACAGATGCAAGAACTGTTTCAATAAATGATATCTCCATCCTGACATGGAAGCAGAGATGAAGGAAGAGATACAGAGGGAGCCTCTCTTTGGGTACCAACTACATCAAAATTACTTACTTTCAGAACATGTAAATGTGTTCATTGCTTGATTTCTTGGTTGACAACATAGTAAGCTAAATTCATAATGTTGGCAAAGTTTCTGTATATAAACAGCTTAAGACTGAAGTGACTTTCCATAAATGAACACTTTATATAACAGCTCTTCTCAGTTGCCTAACAGAAAGGGAAACAGCCATACAAACTGTCTCATGGTTCCAGGTGTTGTTATCTTCCTAAATAGTAGCAACAGATGTAGCTGATGGCCCTTTTGGCTCTGAAGGGCTGGTGTGTAATGAGTCTGGAGAGGTAGAACAAGGAGGAAGTATGCACACTCAGCAAGCATGAAACCAGAAAGCAGGTGCTGGACCTTAATTTCTGCACAATGGGAACTGTAAGTGCTGTCTTAGTTTTGGCTGTTTTACAACTACAAGCCATCTAAAAATAATCAAATAGGGCAATTTCTTTGGTATTTCTAAATAATCACTTAATTCCCTGAAAATTTTTATCCAAATTGCTAAAATATTTTCAATCATCTACTCTAAGCTTTTGTACCTTCCTTTACAAATCAAAGGGATTTATTACCATTCAGAGCTACATATCTTTAGTTCATTACTACCCAGAAAATATTTTGTCTTGCCTAAAGTTAAACTGAGTGGGAATAAAAGTCTCTGTTGTTATATTAAAGGTGATCTCATCAAACTTCTGCGCAGCAATGCTGATCCTTATCAAATGTGCTCAAACCAAACAAACGAATCAATCTATCCAACATCATTCCACATGCACAAAATAAAGCTTCCCTACATATTAACTGTCTCCCAACCAACATACCAACCAACCCAGTACTTCTTTGCCTTCTCAAATAAAGAACTACAATACTATCTGGAATTAAAATAAGGAAGCAGAAGACCTCCCAAGAACAACAGTGAATCAATGGACGTGATGTTGAACATTTCTTCAAGTATTTATTATCCACTTATTCTGTGAAGTGTCTATTCAGTTCACTTGCCCATTTTTTGACTGGGTCTTTAACTTTGGGGTACTCTAATGTTTTAGTTCTTTATATATGCTAGATATTAGTCTTCTGTCTGAGGAATAGCTGGAAAAATTTTTCCTAATCTGTAGGTTCTTAGAGGAATCTCCATACTGATTTCTATTGAGGTTGTACTAATTTACATTCTTACCAACAATGTACAAGGGTTCCTTTTCCTCCATACCCTCATTAGCATTTGGTATTACTTGATTTCTTCATGATGACCATTCTTCCTAGGACAAGATAGAATATCAGTGTTGTTTTAATTGTCATTTTTCTAATGGCCAGTATGGAGATTCCTCAAAAATTAACACTAGAAATTCCATTTGACACAGCTATTCTTCTTCAAAGTACCTTTCCAAAACAGGTAAAGACATCATATTACACTGATACATGCATACCCAAATTAACAGCAACACAATTCATAATAGCTCAATCTTGGAAGTAGCCAATTTGTCCATCAACAGAAATATAGATAAAGAAAATGTGGTATTTACACACAATGGAGTACTATTCTGCCATAAAGATAAACTTGAGTCATTTGTGGAAAATGGCTACACCTTGAAACCTTAATGTTAAGTGAAATAAATTAGACACACAAGCAAAAATACTGCACGGTTTCTTTTGAATGAGAAATCCAAATTATAAATAAAGAGCAAAATAAATGACAGTCAGAAGTAGGGAGATATATGGTTCTCAAACGGGAAGGGGATGAAGAGATGGAGAAAGGGAGGAGAGGAAGGAAAGGGGGATGAAAAGACATTAAGATGTGTTACGTACATGTACCAACTCCAAACAGGCAACGTAAACATTATGCACTGCAAACATGTGCTAATAAAATAATTTAAAAAGTGAATCAAGATGTGAGAATGACATATGAGTATTTTAAATTTAACATTAGGCATACAACAGAAAAATGGTAATAGAACCAAATTATATGTTTTAGATCCTTTTATTTCCTTTATTTAGTTACATTTTATCATAAATAAAAAGTAATATGAAATTTACCTTAGTTTTATATTAACTAGATGGTAAAGAACCTGAAATCTTCATTTTGTCTGATTTATTATTGATCTTAGGGCATTAGAAAGCTTTAAAATATCCTGTACATTAGTTTCCATAATCTATAAAATCCAGATAGGTCCTGAATGAATAAATTAACATTTATAATTTTTTGCTTCCTGCATTCTTAAAAAAAGATACAATATAAAATAGATTATTAAAAAAGTAAGAAATATTTGCATTCACTCTTTAATAAATATAATTTCTTAAACATTATTGTCAATGTCTGAAGTAGTCTCATAAAAAGAAAATAGCAATAATAGGGACTGCTTGAATTTACTCTATTTTCCTTTAACTGCCATACAAAAATCTTGAGCTCCTCATCCAAACTAAATAGATGTCTTGAAGAAACCAAAGCCTAATAACTTTGTGATTCAAAGCAAGAGCCATGTTGACTATTCCGGGTGGGTAATTTATTAGTGACTACCATAAATAAAGTAGAGAAACAATTGACATTAATAAATGAAATTCATTTCCAAGCTGAAGCATATTTTTTAAAATGCACATTATATGTATGAATATTTTACATAACATCAACACTGGGAGAAGCTTGAACTGTATCTCCTTAAAGTACAATATTTCTGAGAAAAACCTCTAGGAACAGCCACTGAAATGTTTCTTATTTTCAAGACAAAAGCCAAGATACATTTTTTTAAAAACTTAAAAAAAGGTGTTTACTTAGCTAGCCATCAACCTGTTACGTTCTATTCCTTTGCCTTTTCCTTTTCTTACTGTATTAAAAATGTAGCTGTATCATCATACAATCAAATATTTAAACACTATTATATTCCCATAATGCATTTAAAAGGAATACAGTGGAATGATAATAGAATCACCAACAGCAATAACAAGACCTTGGTCATTTTTATTTTCTTTTTCTTTGTATTACCTTGGATGTTGAATCCCTCCATGATTTCTGATAGTTTTAGAAGTGGGAATGGTGGCATATCAAGGAGAAATTAAATTTCATCATTTTGGCTTTAACACGTGCACTATAAAAGTGACAGCTTGGTGCACTGTAGCTGACAGTTCCCATTAACTAGAAGCTAATGTTCCAGAGTCAGTCCAAACACGGAGTCACGGCCTCTGGCTACAGGAAGGTCCCCTTCATACTAGGATTCTCACACGCCCTTTGGAAAAAAGCTATAAATATTTTCTACTTGTTCCTTCTTCAAAGCTATAGAATGAATATTTACTCTTTGGGATTCTTTTCTTTCTCAGAATCTTTCTGGAAAAACACCTCTACTGATACATTTTATTAGTCAGGCCAGCACTTTTCTCCACAGTAAACAAGTATGTATGTAGCTGGGTTTAAGCTTCAGCTCTTGTTTCACTAGTAAAACAGTGGATAAAAAGGAAAACAGATATTTTTAACATTTCTATACAACTGTTGGTAATGAACTGGTGATAAAATAAGCAAGTACCAGAAAAGTCAGCTTCAACATAGAAATTAGGAAAACTCAAACCTTCAAAAATAACAAATGCTCAGGGGACTTGCTGGAAGTATTAGGCACTATTGAAAGGAACACATACCATTTAAAAAATGTTTAATTATTTAAAAACTTTTCCTGGTTGCCAGTTGTTGGGCATTAAGTGCCATAAACTGATGTTTGTGTGTGTGTGTGTGTGTGTGTGTGTGTGTGTGTATATCATGGAAGGAGACAGTAAAAAGAATTTGTCACTATTATGCTCAGTCTGATTTTTTTCTGCATTCTCATATATTATAGGCAAGAAAATTCACAAATCACTAGTTCTTCAGGAGAGACCAGAGAATAAAAATAATTAAGAATAAAATAAAATATTAAGAATAAAAAATAAAAATATTTAATAAAATAAAAATAAAATAAATATATTAATAATAGAAAAACAAAGAGCTAAGATTCCCCAGAATCTTCTCACTGCCATTTATCAGGTGTGTAACTTTGACCAGGTTAGCTTCCATGCACCTCATTTTCTTCCTCTGTAAAATGAGAATAATAATAGTTAATTTGGGAATGAAATAAATTAATATTTATTTAATGCTTAAACTAGTGCAAATGGTGAAATAAAAACACATTTCATAGTGTTATTTAGGAAAGACAGGGAAATGAATTTAAATAAGAGATCTCCTGACTTCATGGAACTCATTCCTTAGGCAGAAGGAGGCAAATTAGTAATTTAAACTTTTGCAAAACTCTTGAGTAATTGCAATTTCCAAACCATGAATAAGGTACTATGGGAACACAAAGGAGAGATGTACCCAACTAAAATAAGCTGAAGAGGACAGGAGTAGGGTAAGGGTAGTGGAGCCCAGAAAAGTTTCACAGAGAAGGTAAAGCGTAATAGACCTAAAAGATAAGTTCCTAGACAACGGCAGGTGCAGGGGACTTGTTTGAGCATTTAAAGAAAAACAGCCAGCATAATATGCCTTAGACATGTGTGAAATATTTTGCATATTTGTGTCTCGGTATGGGGGAATTATAAAGTTCCTGGCCACCATGAAGATGTGAAGGCAAAATGGCACCTTGTCATGACTGGCCATGTGAGGAAGTCTGGACTTGATTTTTGTAGGATGAGGTAGAATGTAAAGGTGTATAAGCAGAAGGTATTATGATAACATTCATATTTTAGAAAGATCATGGGATAGGGCCGGGGATTTAGCTCAGTGGTTTCGGTGCCTGCTGCACAAGCGCAAGGACCCGAGTTCAATCCCCGGTATCAAAAAAAAAGAAAGATCATAGGAGCAACAGAGTTGAGAATCGATGAGAACAGAAATCTGGAGATCAGCTGGTTGTTATCATAGTCAAGGGTAATGGCATAATCAAGAGAAGGACTCAAAAGAGATTAAGTGCAATCTGCAGAACCCCCTGGGTAGTTAAAGTTACAGTAGAGTTAAGGGCCAGGAAGAATCAAGTTTGAATCTTCAGATTCTGGCTTGAGGGACTCCACTGATGAAGCATTCTATGAGAGGATGCTTTCCCTTATGTAGAGCAGAGCAATCATTTTGTAGAAATACAGTGAAGAGCTTCATAGAAATATAATGACTTTGAGTTTTATTTAAAGTTGATGTTCAGATTACATGCTTGGAGCCAGAAAGAACTCTATTCTGGAATTTGTGCTCAAGATGCAATCCAAGCAACATCCTCTCCAAGAATCTTCCTTGAGATCTCAGATTGATTTAAATCTAACCAATGAGTTTAATCCAATGAATTTAAAATAGTTTGCATATTTTATAAACATTTCCCTAATCTCTGTCTAGACAACAAAAAGGCCAACCAAACAGAGTAGGTCCAAGTGCAGCCCTCACGGGTTAATATTTAGTTAAACATCCACTGCATTTTTCTGTAAGCTTGCTAAATATCAAAAGGCTGCAAGAAATCTCTTCACAGTTTCTTCCCTCAACTCAATATAGAAAAATACAGGATTGAACGGATGCTTGATGCTTCACTGTGAAATAAATTTCTGTTCATTTGAATTATCAGCCTTTCTTTTTTAAAATTTACACTTAAATAAAAATTGAAATGGCAATTTTCATGCAAAACATAAAATACACAGTGAATTTTTATCTGTACTTGAAACTAAACATTCACTCTCCAAGCTGGAGGAATAACACTAATTCTGAAATGTTCTCAGGACTATTTACAACAAATATATATATATATATATATTTATATATATAGTTCATTATAGCTATATACTATATATACTATATATACTATATAATACATAGTTATAGCTATAGTAATATATGTGTGTAGATATTAATCTTTGATAAAATATGAAAATCATGATTCCAGAAGTTTTTATCTGAATTCAGAGGATTTTATATAATACCAGTTTAATAGACATTTATCAGTATTCAGAGGATTTTATATAATACCAGTTTAATAGATATTTCCCTAAACAACACTGTGTGTGAAGCTCTTTCTGTAAGATATTTGGTTGACTAACAAAAAGAGTAGCAAAAGACATTTTATGCTCTCCAAAAATCTGTATTTTAGATAGAAACACAAACATATTTTCTTAATATTTTCCCAGGAACATCTCGTGGAATTAATGTAACTAATTAAGTTGATTCCATATTTGTTAAGATAGTACAACTGGTATTTTTAGCTCTTTTCCTTGAAGATCATGTGTTTCTGTTTCATGTGATTCAATAACTATTACAAACCCATGCTATGGGTTCAGCTGAACCCAACAAATGTCCTATTTCCTAGGTGTTGTGTTCAACCCTGAAGTAAAAAGATTCATAGAATAGGGTTTGCCCCCAAAGAGCTGTGTCTCAAATATATACTTCAATGCACGGCAGACTTATAAACCAAGGAATATTTAGACATTTGCTATTAAATATTTATATATCTTTTGTGTACTTTCTATTTTTGACAGTTTTATTTTGCTAATTATTCCCATAAGGTATATAAGCTGAAAAAATTTTTTGTCATCATATGTAGCTATTTAGTAAGAAAATTGGGGCTGGGGATTTAGCTCAGTGGCACCGCGCCTGCCTCACAAGAGCAAGGTCCTGAGTTTGATCCCCAGTACCAAAAAAAAAAAAAAAAAAGGAAAACTGGGCTTTAAAATATATTGTGATATCTTTTAAAACTTGACTTCATGTTAATTTCTGTTTAAATCTATGCCTATTTTTAAAAATTGGAGATATGCAAGATTTGTTCATATGATATATTCAAAGAGGTGGTGTTATCATAAAAATACATAAGGTTTGGAACCTGGCATATTATTTTCATCAATTCTATGTAATTTATGAAATGTTTTTCTCATATATCTGTTATTATGTAATTTAATCTAATTTAAAGCAATTTACAAATAATTTCTAAAAACAAATGTGTTAAATTGGTATGTAAAAGCCATATTTTATCTACACATACAGCTTTTGACAAATTTTTGTAAGTATACTATTTATGACTACAAATTCAAAGAAAATACTGGAGCCTTAAGAAATAGTTAGGTTGTTACTTTATGTCATGTACTTGATAATTTGAATATTATGGCAATCTTTGAAACACAAGGCTTCAGGTCCTTCTTTATAAATAATGTGCAAATAGTCCACAAACAACTTAACCTAAAACCCAAGGGAAGACAAAAGCTGTCTGGATACTCTGACATATTATGTTGCTGAAAATGGCTTTGTAATGAAACTAGCTTAATCTCTCTCTCTCTCTCTCTCTCTCCCTCCCTCTGATACAAGAAGTATTGTAAAAAAGTATATATATATATATATATATATATATATATATGTATGTATGTAGAAAGTAAAATGTCTTCCATTTTCAACACATGTATTTTTGTTCTTGAAGGAAAACAAAACACTGTAACATAAAATATACATAAAACCAAAATAATTTTGAGTGCCATATCTATCTATAGTCTTGACTTTATATGTATTTTACTGGCTTCATCCTTTTTTGTGTGCCTGTTGATTAAAAAATTAATAAAAAATGAAACATGAATTTTATAATATCAGTGGGAAGGATTGCTACCTCTATTTGTAAAAACTGTAAGCTTGAGACTGGATTTTTCTCTTCTTCATGCATGACAGTAAATGCATTAATTAGTATTCCACTACACAGAAAAGCACTACAGTCAAAACCAAGCCTATTAATGGTCAGCTGGTATGTTTTAGAGCATCCTTATACAAGACAAAATTAGTCCATTTTAACAAGGAGTCCATCAAAATCACAAATCTGGTCTCACATTCCTATCAAGAATAAAAATACACCCCAGCCAACTCATTTGCATCATAATCTAATTTGAAATTACTTTATCAGTGCAATAACACATTCAGTAGAGCTTTTGTCTTATTGATGAAAAGGAAATCCACTTGGTTAGGGAGTACATAGCATTTTTTAATTAAATTTGTGTTATTATTGTCCTTACACTCAAAGGGCCAGGTGATGGCAATGTTCCATGGAAGAAAATAATATTGCTATAATAACAGCAATAGCCATGAAAATTTAATAACATTTCACTGAGATATGATGACATAATATATAATCATTATTTAGGTACTTTGTAGGGAAGAGTTAGATCAATAAGAATATTTACTAAATATAATATAGAGTATAAATTGTTGATACAGAGATGGGTAAATATATTTCATTCTTATGACCTAGATGAAGAGACAGGTTTTATATTTAAAAGATAAATAACAAGGTGGCTGAGTATAAGATGTTTATGAATCAGCCTATTGGACACCTACTTAAGAAGGTGTTGGAAAAGAGGAGGAACAGGACAAAGATTCTAAGTGGAAAAGAACACTGGAAAGGGAAATGTATTTGATGTGGTAAGATGGTAACTGGTTGGCCAGATAAATGAAACAAACAGTTCAGATAGGAAGTCTGTGGAGCTCATCTAGGAAAGTCAAGTGGAGCCAGACTGTAAAGGGTCTTGAATGCCTAACCAAGAGGCAATGTCTAGAATTCAGGAAATGATTACATGATGATTTCAGGAGGAATTTAAGCATATTGAAGGAGAACAAGATATCTTTTCAAAGAAGAACCTGTAGCATCTAGTGAATGAAGGAGAGGATAACAGACCTGAGTCAAGAATATCATTCAGGTTTTTAATTTGGGTGACTGGGACAATGAAGTCATCATTTCTTTGTTTAAAAATTTCTTAATATTTCCCCAAGGTAGAGCTGATAGGCGTTTTCAAGAGCAAACTCACTGAAAATCCAAAGTGCAAGTATTACTCTGATCACACCTGAGACAATGTGAAAATCACTATTGATTTATAAGTGTTGATAAGGGTCAGGAGCATAGTGACAGTGTGTATGAACTATATTTCTGAGCACACTTTCACTTAATCCTCTTGCCAGAGTGTAAAATTTCTACTTGCAATGCCAAACATCCACTTATATAATACTTTTTAAAAATATAAAGACTATTATAAGAATTTTATGCATTTCTAAGAGTTTAATAACATAATTTAGCTTTTCATGAGCACTTTAAAGTTTGAAAGTTTTTAAAAGAATAAAGATGGCTAAACCATAATTAAAAATTCTAAGAAACCTATGAGGTATGCTTATTAATCATTAGTGGAAAAACAAAATATCTCCCAGACAATGGTGAAGAAGAGAAGAGAATATTGAAGGAAGGAAAGAAGTAACAAATTGAGATTTAAGAAGTAAAATACCTTAAGATCAAATAATAATACTAGATGTAAACAATCAGCAAGCTCAAACAAAGGTGAAAGACCAAACAGAGCTAAGGAAATAAGCATTAAATCCATGAGTACTGCAAAATAAGTTACTGACGGTAACAGTTAAACACTAGGGTAAAGGCAATCAGATTTAATGAACAACTATTGATATATGATAAGATATTCTAGAAGAACATATTTTATACCATGTGTAACCAGATAAGCTTTAGCAGGCCATCCAATCTTGCATAAAAGAAAAAACAAATTACTTTGGAAGGTGGTGCAATTTAAAAGATTACATGAAAAAATACCATAAGAAAAATAAGAGTTTCATTTAAGATTTGACCAATTAATTTTACACTCCACTTTTTTTTTGTAATGAACAAGTCCACTACAATTAAAAACTTCTTGTATGGGACTTTCGCAAGCTCCAAGTTTACCTAGGATTTAGGAACAACAAATATGAGCCATTCTCTACATACTGATTGAAAACAAAAGTAAATGCCCTGTGTGGTTCTAAAGATCCCCAAAGTGAATAATATAATCTATATAATACTATGAAATAACTTAGGCACTGGCTGGTTAGTACAAGTAAAATCGTGCAAAATGATTAAATACTCACCTATGAGATTGTTATGGCTTGAATTTAGATATCACTCCAAAGCTCCATATGCTTACATGTGGGGTTTTTCCAAGGTGGCTGGATCTAGGGTGTATGAATATGGATTAAGGGTGTGTGGCAACTAAATTAGTCCACTGATTGGTTTAGCATAGCTCTGGGTGTGAATGATGGGAAGATCCACTAGGTGTGGGTGGCACCAACTATTAGGGTGAATAGAATAAAAGAGAAAGAGAAGCTTGGTGCTGCTGCTGCTTTGCTGCTTCCTGCCTGCCTTGCCATGGACTGTTTCTTCTCTGTGATGCCCCTCTGCATGCCACCTCGCCTTAGAGCCAGATAACTAAGGACTGAAACCTCTACAAACTGTAAGCTAAGATAAACCTTTTCTCCTTTAACTTTAGGTGTTGTGTATTTTGTCCTAGCAATGTGAAAAGTAACTAAGACAGAGATCATGTAATGACTGGTAATGCAGACAGACTTAAAAAACAGGAATGTCTGCCTTTTTGACAAGCTTTTCTCAGTATTTATAATCTCAGCTGTATTCCACTTTAATTTTTTCCCCATTAAACCTCAGTCTGCTGGAGAGTCCAGCTTCTTCAACACAAGGAATTAAAAGTCCAGAGTCAGTCATCTTATTTTTTTCCTGAGTTTTTGAAATATGATGAACAAATTAATCTTTTATATACTGCATTTTACAGCATGTTCACTTAGTCTTTTACTTATAGAAACACATTTTAACTTCAAAAAAGGAAAGAGAAGACTGGATGCTCTTTTGGAGCCTCAGAAAAGTATTAAGAAGCAGCCATCACCCTGGTTCACAATACCACTAAAACATATTTATGGAAGTAGAAAATTTGCCATGAAGAATGCTATATATTCCAGTGTTTCATAGTTAAATATATTTTATTGATCAAATCAACTGAATGTAATTTTAAAATATGTGTTTTTATCTCTCTTGGCTATAATCAGGAGGTTTCTGTGAAAAGAAAAATAAAAAACTAGCTATGGTAGAGGGCAGCAATAATCCTATGTTTTATCATCAACATATGGTACCTATTCCTATGAATCATTTAAGCTTTTATCTTCTGTTTCTATTTTCAGTTTATTTTAAGCAACATTAATGAATAAAGATCCCATATGGAAGTACTACAGAATTGAACTTATAATATGCACTGCCTTCTTCAGGATTAGTTCTAGTCACTATTAAAGGGGGAGGGGAGAAGCTCACATTTTACCTAATAGGAGAAGTTAAAAAAATATTATTGTCCTTGCTTAAATGTGGATAGTGGCATTCCAAAAATACACAATCAAGAAGCTCTTGGTTTAAATTAACTAAATTAAATTACCAGATAATTCCTATGATATAAAAAGTACATTCTAGTGTAAATAAGGACTAAATGTATAATAGGTCATGTGAAATAGGAAGAAAAGGGGCAAAGGGGAAGGAAGTGGGAGGGCTAGGGGAAAGGATAGAAGGGAATGGGATTAATATGAGAAAATGGAAAAATAGGAACAAAATCTTTGTAAATAGGGAGGGCTGGAGGGGTTGAAGGGAGGGCTGGGCAAAGGTGAAAAACAAGAACCAAGAGAGACTATGTAAAGGTGCAAATTTCCAATGATGAATGTCATTATATTGTATACCTAAAATGTACCAATTATTAGAATGAATAATCGATAATGTAAAATAGGAAGAAAAGGTCCAAAGGGGTAGGGGTAGTGGGAGGCACAGGGGAAAGGAAAGAAGGGAAAGGAAAAAATGATGAGAAATGGAAAAAATGGAAATAAAGTCTTTGTAAATAGGGAAGGGTGGAGGGTGTGAAGGGAGGGCTAGGAATGGGGAAAAAATAAGAACCAAGATGCATTATATAAAGGTACAATTCCCAATGAGAAATGTAATTGTGTTGTATACCTACAATGTACCAATAAAAGAATTTAATACAAAAATAAAAATAAAAATAAAAAAATAAAAAGTACATTCTAAATTTTCATAGTCAAAAAAAATCTAAAATAAACTACAAAATAATTGTACATCTCTTTAGCAAATGCCCAAGTACTATTAAAATATAAAAATAAAATAGATTACAGAAATAAAACAGAAATAAAGCATATGTCAAATATTTTGAGAAGTCTGGGGTTAGTAACACCAGAAAGTAGATATTTTACTCCTTTACCCTACGAACTATTTTTGGTACATCATACATTAGGTTGATTGGCTAAAATACAAATATGTATATGCAGCAAAAAACACCTGGAAAATAAAATAAAAATGTTTATAGTATTTGTCAAATTATGTTTTTACTTCCATGTATGCATAACTATTGAGGCTAATTTAAACCACTATAAGAAGAGCCAAATATTATATGTATTAATTGTTCACACAGCAGAATTCATAATTGTTTCTCATATATACTTAATAGAAATCAGCCTGGATTTTCTACAGTATTATTTTAAATTAATGAAAATTTAACTACTCTGTGCAATGAAATTACTTGGTAAATATTACTGTTCTTTGATATAAGAATGATAAGTTACATTCACAATTATTAAGCCCGTTATTCCAATTCATTTTATATGGTAGACAATACAGTAAGTACAATACCTGTAGGTCTTTCTTACAAAAAATAGCACTTGAAGTATTTTTAGAGGCAGATTAAAAGCATATATATTTTAAATTAGATTTAAACTGTGTCACATAGTCAAGAGTAACTCTATCAGAGATTCTTAATTTGTATCTTTGTGCAGAATTTCAATGCAAATGACTTGAAACAAATAGTTAATAAACATTTTTGTAAAGACCTTTGAAATGATATTCAGTTCCTTTATTTTTATTCTAAAAAGTCTCTATTTTTTTATCTCTCATTTCCAAAATACCGAATCTATTCTTTCTTCCTCCCCTTCCCCCAACAAAGGAGGCTTGGTCTTTCCATAGCTAACTCTTTTTGAAGAAAGAGCAGCACTGTCCTCTAGTGGGCATACAATATACCAAAGTAATTGCAAAAAAGAGAAAATACCATAAAGTTTTAAATTAAACCAACAGCAGTAATTTTAACATATTGGAGTGTATGTTTATTGAATTGCACTTGCATGCCATCTACTTTCCAAACAGTAATGGTCTGTAGACAAATTGGAGAGTCAGCCATGACTTGTTGAAGAAAAGGAAATCAAATAGGGAATGATGTTGTTTCAACGTTATACAGACATAAAATGTTACTATTCTCATTGCCCCAAATACCCAGCAAGTCACTTACATTTCCAAGGTCCATTATTTGGTGAAAACCATCTAAATCAAGTTCAAATATCCAATTCTATAACACTTACCAGACCATGTGTACGTCTTACATGTTCTTATAGTGTTCTTTCTTTTTCCGTTTTGTCAGTTTTTAATTCTATTGTGTGATAGTTTGTTTAATATCTATTTCAGTCATGGAATGTGTGAGGGCACATACTACATGTGACATTCACCACTATATCCTTATCACTTTGCACGAGAGAGGGACACTGCACTTTCTGATGAATCAATAAGTAAGCCAAACAAACAATTTATTAAGGACAGTGGTGGAATCGAGGGCTACTCTAGTAGTTTCATGCTAATTCCCTCTCAATAAGGTGCTCTGGCAGCCTCCCCTCCCCACTAAAAAGGAAGCACAAAACAACACACTATTAGCTCTCTCTTGACCAACTCCTTCTGGGTTTTTATTTTTACAACATGCTTCTCCTTGGCATTCTTAGCATCCTTTTAGGATTCTTTTTCTTCAACATGATAGTATTATTTAGATTTCATTTTCTTCCTTTTAGTTAGGAATTGAAGTCGTTCTGCCTTTGATGGCGCTTCTAGCTACAGGTGACATGGCGTCATAAGTTATATTCTCATTATACTATACATTACATTTCTTCTTTTAGAAGGACTGCATTCCTAATACCCTGCCACAGAGACTCCCCACAATCTGTGGTTATTTAATATTCTGCAATGACTTTATGATGTCTCTTCTGTGAACATGTCTTCTGAGGTGTAAGGTAATGATGATGCCAAAATCTCAAGTAAGATCAGTTCATAATGATTAACTCCCTGGTCACGAGTCATTGCTAACAATAGTAACTGAACAATATCCTGGGACTTTCAGGTTTTCTTAACTCTCCATATATGACTCCGGGCTGGCTTTGAACTAAGGTCAAGCAGTGTAACACAAATTACTTTTGGAAATATAAGAGAATCAGCTCACATACATTTGTTATGTAGGGGAGATGCTGCACATGTGTAGTACAGAAACACTCTTCACTCTTACACGACATTTCCAGCCCTTTAATGCTTTGTCCTACCAAGTGACAATAGCTGAACATAAAATAGAAAACACTGCTGAATATAAAATCAGAGGTGATGTAAATTATTCTAGGCTCGCCCTTTCATCCATAATTATTCTTGGTTCAGTTGGGCCACTTGCCATGGCATTACTGAAAATGCTTATCATGTGGTTTTCTTTGACTTTTGGAATTTTGCTTTGCCTTCATTAACTCAGCAACTTCACCGATAGTTTATTCCCGCCTCCATTGAGGCAAATCTCTTCTCACCCTGATTTTTGCAGTTTTGATATTTAATGATGTACATAAATTAAAATTCAAAATGTCCTTTAAACTTTTTTAAAGAGATTTTTATATTGTGGTCACTAACTTACATAGGTCTTAAATTGCCTCTTTAAATTCTCTTTTTCCCACATGCCATATATATTTTAGTGCATGGCTTTTAGAGTATGAGGATTTCCAGGAAAGTATTATTTTACATAACAGACTGTGATGACGAGATAATAGCTTTGTCAAAGATGTTCATACATTAAAATAAACCTAGAACTGTGGATGTTTAATGTGGCAAAAGAAAATTAAGGTTGCAGACATTTAATGTTGCTAATCAACTGACCTTTATAAGGAAAGGTTATTCTGAATTTTCTGAGTGAACTCAATGTAGTTATTGAGTGCTTAAAAGTAAGAGAAGAAGAGTCAGGAAGAAAAAGATTCAACCTGCCACTGCTGTCTTGAAAGATACAGAAGGGAAACCTGTGCCAAGAAATATAAACAGACTCTACAAGTTGGGGAAAGCAAGAAAACAGATTCTCCCCTAGACCTGCTAGAAAATAATATAGTTCTTCCAAAGCTTTATTTTAGCCTACAGAGATGCATGCCAATACTCTGACTTACTGAAATGTAACATAAAATGTTTGTATTATTTGTCATCATGTTTGAAGTAATTTGTTACAGCAGCAATAGAAAACTAATACACAGGTACATCTTTACTGTTTTAATTGCTACTGTAAAGAATATGCAATATTGCACAATCACGTCTGAAAAAGTTAAATTAGAATTGCTTCTATTAATTTAGTAGCAAACATTTTAAAAATCTCCTTCATAGACTTATATTGAGTCAGGGGTTACCAATAACAATTAGATATGACTGTTACTAATTCAATACCACCCCTAGTTTAGAGTAACAAAGAATGAAATGGCTATATACTTACATTTGTAACACACATGTTTAGAGATAAGCCAGGGCTTCTCCACCAGAAGGAAATGAATAGCAGGCATACGGTTTAGTGGTGCTATCACTACCAGCCCACACCCTGACATCTGCAGAGGGCCCCATCACTTAGCACCTAAAGCCTCCCTGTACAGCATCATTTCTCAAGTAAAACTACTATCCATACCCCTCTCTCTGATACACTGCTCTGTCCGCTATTCCCTTTCCCCCTACTCTTGATGATAAATTAATTGCATTTAATGATTTAATGGAAGATTATATTTTCCTTAGGTTAAGTAATTTAATTTTACCTAGCCCGTTCAGGGGATATTCAATTAACCCTTGACTTTAACTGATATGACTCCTGGAGGTAGATAATATTGAGAAGGTGGGATTTTTCATCCTTCAAATCACATATGTTCAATCATAATTGTAAATCTGGGCCCCGTTTATCTAATAAATTTACTATTTAACACTAGCTGATTAGCTTGACGGTAAATCAGTCCCATCCAAATTACAAGGACTGACAGTGAGGACCAGGAAGGACCCATCCACCCACAAAATATTATTGGCAGAAGGGAGAATGGAGGTTGACCAGCCCAAATTACACACACTTTGTTGACTATGGGGTTTTGATTTCTAAAGTTGCTTTTGGCTCAAAAGTTTTATGATTCATAAATTTCTTTCCTTCTCAAACTGTAACTAAAATTAACATTTTCTGAGGACTTCAGAATATATTCAGTTTTGAAAGAAAATTAATGTCTTTTTCTCAAAAGCGTATTTACTTGATTTGAGAGATTTTTAAAAAATAAAGCACTCAATATTTGGTACAGATGAAAATTTGAGTGCATTATCTTCAAAAAGAAGCTCCTCTAGGTAACATTATTCTTAATATCTTAACAAGCAATATTGTAGCACATCAATTTTGCCTCTAGTAAAAATTATTCATGGCATTTCGTCAAATTAGTATTTGTGATTCTTTCAAAGAAAATCATGAATACTGAAAGAAAGTTATAGTTTTGGCTGATTCCATTTATCAAAACAAAATGCTCTTTTTGGGCACATACTAGTAATGACTTGAAAATCTTGTCACAGGGTTCACTTGGGATGATGTAACAGGGTTGTTTAATTGGATTCAGAAAAGGCCTCCAGGAAGTCTTAGATTGTCATATGCTTCTTTAATATCTTTTGCTAACAAAAGAAGCCAATGATACTGAGAAAGTAAAAATCTTACATAATCTCCTTTGGCCCAGTCCCAAATAATCATTGATTAACTGGGTGTTCAATGCTAGACAGTAGTTAAAGCACATATAAATATGGCCACAAATTTTAGACAATGCTGGATTATCTTTAAGGCAAATGATCCATAGAGACAGCATTGTGACGGGGTTAAGAGTACAGACTCTGGTGCCCAACTGCTAATGTTCAGATCATAGCTCTACTACCTATCAGATGGCTTAGCTCCTGCCAGGATGCTAAATGAACCTAAAATGAATATTATGAAGATTAGCTATTTAAAAAGCATTTAAATATTATTTATCATATAAGTATGCAGTAAAAATAGTTCATATTCTTTCCTGTTTTGTGGCTCATGAAGAAACAGACTGTATTCATTTGACTACTATTTAGCTCAATTTTATCATTTTTATTGCTTCTTTAACAGATAGATAATCGCTTCATATAAGAGGTGGTCTGTACACAATATTGTGCCTCTCTCTGGTGATTAGCTGATATAAGATGACCCGACATGATATAACAGGAAAGTAATACAGACCTCTAGAGAGAACATTCCTTTTATTTTTTGTACCTTACTGCTTTTACAAATAGATCTGATTTGCTCATTATTCACTGAATATGTCCAACTCGATGCTTTGAAGTATGAAAGTAAAATAATTGACCATATTCATCTTGCCACATTTTTGTGACTCTGGCTTTTATAAATAAGTATTCTGTCACCCAAGAATGGAAAACTCAACACATGTAATTTCATTGTAAGGAAACCTATGATCTTAAAATTAGGGGCCAGTATTAAATGAAGAAAATATTTTAGCTCACTTTTAAACATATTAGCTAGGAAAATAAACTGCATTTTATACAGAATAGCTTTATCTATCTTTGTACCAATAAAACCATGTTAGGAGCTAATCAGATTCTTTTTTTCCCCTCAAATCTCTTGCTTCTCATCAGCCTAATTGCATTGCAATCATTGGTGTAGTTTATATGGTTAATTTGGGAGTAGAGGTTGGCACACTACTTTGTAAGGAGGGGCAGAACAGATGCCACTATAGATTCATGACAGGGTCTCTAAAGTTAATTGGATTCACATTGCTTTATCAACGTATACAGCCAGAATTATTATACAGAATCCTGGCTCTTTGTTATTCATAAAAGCTGCTGACTCCTGATAATCTTTAAAAATGGATGTCTTGTTCACCATTTTTAGCAAATAAACTAAGAATAGTCGATGCTTTTGATTTTTTTAGTTTTTTTATTTACACTAATCAGGATTCCCACTTGGATTCAATAGATCTTGTTTAAAACATGGGAATAGGCAATTTAATCATATTTCCATGCAAACCCTTAAAGAAATTTGGTCCATAGAGGACCATAAAGTATCTCCTGATGGAAAATAGAGTATTTCACCCCTAAATTATATAGTAAGTTTTAATAAAAAATGAAGAATACTTTAGACATATTGTTTATAAATATTCTTAAATATTCTTATATTTAATATAGATATTGATCTAAAACTGCCTATTTTGGATATCCCTAAAATATATAAGTCACAAAGCTTGGATTAGTTTGAAAAATAGAACTAAAATATTTCTTGTTTTTTCAAAATTACTTAATAACAAGAAAATAGCAAGAAGGAATATGGAACTACATAATACCAACACATATATGTGTTTACACAAACAGTACATGTGTGCTATAAAACATAAATATTTGATTATATAAAATATGCTATTTCCTTTTACTCAAATTCACAATGAACTTTACATGTTATACTTAGGTGTAATAGTTTGAACTTTATTTTTTTGTTTTGTTTTTTCGAGACAAGGTCTCACTCTGTAGCCCAGGCTGGCCTCAAACTCGTAGCGATTCTCCCCTCAGTCTCCCTACTGCTGAGATTACAGGCAAGCACCACCACACCCAGCTCACTTTGAACTTTACTGCAAGCAAATTCAATGTTTTGATATTTAAACTTTTTTTTTTAAAAAAAGGAGTCTGACTGGTACAGTCAAAACCTATCTATTTTAAGTGAATGGTCTTATTTGTAGACAAGAAAAGAAGGAAACAAGAAATATGAAAACCCAAGTAATATTTGAATATATCCTAAAGATGCATTTTTCACTATTTTACAAAATAATTTTAATGATCTGACAATACATGATATTATAGAGATATCTACTGAAGTTTTATTCTGACAAAGAATTTTATCTCAAATTTTGGCTGTAGGAGAATTTTTTATAACTGAATTATAATCTCCAGTTGGTAGGAATTTAACCTCAAACTCCAACAAACTTCTTAGCAAAGTATCATAAATAGAAATCTATAAGAATTTGATGGCTGCATATGAATTAGAGTGTACTGTGTAATTAACTCAAACAGCCCTTCTGCTTTCTTAGAGAAGGGCAACTGCTCAGAAAATCTGAGCACAGCTAAATACTCATGAATTCAGATGTATAAAATATTCCATTTCCTGCCTTGTGATCCAACTAATTTAGTATGTGTATTCTGGGCTGTAATTTCTTCTTTTGAAAAATAAGCTGTTTTTCTGAAATTATTTAACATCTTTCAACACAGTATAAAATAAGCTGAAATTTGAAAGAGAGATGAAAAGAATTTATCTCAGCTGGCCACCAATATCCAGGAAACAAGGTCTGTAGAAAAAAATTCAATTGATATTTTCATATTGCTGCTAGATGAAGGAAAATGATTTAGGTTGAGACAATATATAGTTTGGAAAAGAAAAACCATAAAAAAATTTGCAGGGCTTAGAAGTAATTGTGTCCTTGTGTTGTTCATATATAAACTCGGTCTTTTTTACTAGGTTGCAAGACTTTGTAAGACAAAATCATCTTGTATACAGCCTTACTTATATAATTAACATGTGTTGGTGACAATGACCTTGGTCCTGAAACCTGATTCACTCTGTCAATTTTTTCATTTTTTAATTGTAAATAAATTCTATTTGTATTTTTCAGTCTTCGTAATATTTTGTAAAAAGTTTTTAGCATTCTTCAAAGAAAATTTTTGTCTTGTTCTCCTGAAATAGCTATAAAGAACTCTATTTAATTTTGTATACAGCCTTTTTAATTTTGACAATTTCAGTGAGAAAATACTGATTTGGTTTTAACTTTTGCATGTACAGGTCCAAAATTTATGACCTTTTTTGATATTCTTCCATGTATTTTTCATACATTATTTATCAAGAAATCAGAAGATAGCAATTGTAACAAAGAAAATGGCTTCAGCATTCTAACTGCAGATTTTTTAGATTAATGCAAAATGTTACTCTATTGTTTGTGGATTGAAATTTCATTTCTAGAAAAAAATTTATACAATCCATTTTATACATAAATCACTTTGAGAGCTCAAAAAGTGATCCTGATAACATTCTGGGAACTTGGAACCAAATATATTTTTGAATATTGAATCTTCAAGTAGAGGTCAGAGCTGCTCTTTCTATGTTTGTACACAAAACATGTTTTACAGTAAATATCAAAATGACTGATGTGGATTATTGTTCTAGAAAGTTCTGCATAAAAAGCAACTAGAAATCTTCAGTAATAATTACTTTTTGATCTATAGGAAACAATTTTCCAACTTATTCAATATGATGTGTGCTGAGAAACACTATCAGTAAACTATAACAATCGGTTGGCATAAGAATCTATTATACAGATTAAACAAGCTTTGGTATTTTTCAGTTATTTATATTGACACTGAAAGAAAAGGCAACTGAAACAAGATTCTTGCTTAGAGAACAATTAATCAGTGGGCCATCTATCCTCATCCAGGACATAAAAGGAACAAGATGCTCACTAAAATCCCATGTGATCTTTAAAAATCTAATTCTAGTCATTGAGCAAATCTTACACACTCTGTACATCTGGGTCTCCAAAGGAATATATTTTTATTCTATATAATGGTACATTGTTAAGCCTGTAAAAATCTCTGCATTTATAATATATCGGGCCAAATTAATAAGTGGGCTGTGGTTCGCTATGTTTTGGTGTATGGACTAGAAGAAGCATTCCCTCCAATCTGAAAAAGTAGATTAGGAATGGTGTTTCTATCATAACTATGATAGGAATCTTTTAACATCAGTCTTTAAAAATCTAAGAAGAAAAGTAAAAGAGTATTTTTCTAAACTTGACCCATTCAGATTTTTTTTTCATTTTTAACTATAAGAGAACAAGAATTACCCAAAACAATGCCACAGGCAGATATACTTGAACCCTTTTTTCAACCAAAGCGGTTGTGCTTGTTTCTCTGTCATTGAGCATGAGACTGAATAATTAGACTTCCCAGTTCAAAATGTTTCTTTTCTACACCAGAAACAGCCACAAGAAAGATACTATATAGCTATTTGCCTTAGTTACTTTTCTTCTTGCTGAGACAAAATACCTGGACACCCAAAGTTAAAGGAGGAAAGGTTCATTTTGGCTCACAGCTTGTAGCCTGTAGGTGGCTGGCTCCAAGGCAGGGTGGCATAGCAGAGGGGCATCACAGAGGATAAACAGTCCATGGCAACGCACGGAGGCAGAAGGTAGAAAGCAGCAAGCAGTAAGCAGCAACAATAGCAGCCCTCTTTCTGTCCCTTACATTCTATCAAGGCTACCTGCCATTAGGACCGGTAGCAATTACAGCCAAGGTGGGGCAGCCTTAATCCTAGCATCACAACAATGAATCAATCCCAGCATCACATCCTTAATCCCAGCCTCACACACTCTAGATCCAACCGCCTCTGAAAAGTTCCATCTATGGCTACATGAGACTTGGGGGGGAGGGGGGATATCTAGATACAAGCCATAACACTATTCAATTGGTTCCAAAAAATTCAATTATATTTCTTATCAAATTTTGTTTTTGACAAATAACTGCATATATTTATGGGGTATGATGTGATATTATAATATGTGTACATTATGGTATGCTCAAATCAGACTAATTAATACACCCATCAAATCATATACATTTTTTTGTGATAAGAATATTTAGAATCCACTCTTATTAGTAATTTTCAAACATATAATACATTATTATTAACTAAGTCACCATGCTGTGCCAGATCACCAGATCCTAATTCGTCTGACTGAAACACAGCCTTTGAACAATATCTCACTTTCCCCATTCTGCCTTCTAACCTCAGCTACTGGAAACTGCTATTCTACTTGCTACTTCTATGGTGTCTGTGTTGGTGTCTAGTGTATTTCATTTACACAATGTCTTTTAGGTTCATCTATGCTGTTATTCCCCTACTTTCTGCACCATTGTGTGAATCATAGATATGTACATTTTGGAGTCATTATTTAAATTCTGTAACTGAAATAATTGAAATGTTGTACTTTAAAAATAGTAGTAACTATAGTATTGCTGTGCCATAGTCATAAATGAATCCTGAAATCTTAGTGTTTTATATATAAAGGTTTATTTCTTACTCCTGTAGAGTTGGTGATGGGCTGAGATGCTCCATGTCAGCTTCTTCCCAAGCAGGAATACAGATATATCTTATATGTTCCTTCCAAGGTTGCTGTCACATGACAAGCAAGTAGAGGAGAAACTCTCTCATGTTTTAACTAACTGTCCCCATGGAGGTGCAACATGTCACACTTCTGATGATACATCATATTCCAGAACTACTCACTTGGTTCCAACACATTTGATAGGGGGCCCATGAAAAATTGAGGGGGTGTGGCCTGCTGGAAATACATTGTTTCTTTCACAATTTAAGATTTTGTTTATACATTCTAATTCAACAAGTATTTTTCAACAACATTGCTTCAGCAAAAACACCGTTAAAAAATAAAGTAACCCAAAACCCCTTCTCTTTAAAAGATTTAATTATTCTTTTTATGTAATTATTAATTACATAATAGGTTCATAATAGGACCCTGAGATGGCAAATCCAATCCTTAATGTTATGAAGAGGCTTGTTTATTCATAGTTTATAAATTCTAAATCTTATTTGGGTCATTCTAGCCAGAAGCAGAAAAACTTAGAGGATAATGTGATGACTCTAGAACTTGTAGAAAAGATAAAAAGTATTTACCATGACAAATTACAATTTTCTGTGATTAAAATTGGTATTTGGAACTTTAAAAAATTAAAATGTATTACCAGATGGTGTCAAAGAGCAAAGTGTCCACCAAGCAAGAGTAAGAGGCATTTTTGGATCTTCAGTTGTTATAAAAATTTGTTCTGGTAAATATTAAATGCTAAATATATGAGCATATATGTACAAGTATATGTATGCTGTATGTGAGGATAAATGTAAACATACGAGAAACATAGATTTACAAGGAAAACAAATAAAAGCATCTCTTATTCTACCACTGAAAATAACACCTATTAATATATATTTGGCCTAGCCAATATGATTTACATAAATTGGCTCATAACTTTCCCTCAAACTAGTACATTTTCAAGTGGCAAGGAATAATTCTTATTCAGTTTTCAACTGCATTTTACTGTAATAATTGTCATAATATATTTGGCCTTGACTCCCAGGCCCTCAGACATTAGGGATATGTAATTGATACTTGCTTTTTTATATTTTATATTATAAATTATTTTATTGCATAAACCTATGAGGTAGAGTAATAGTTTTATACATGTATACAGTAATGATTATTTCCATCTCTTTATCATTACCTTGTGAAGAGCTCTTCTCTTTTAGTTATTCATAAAATATAGTAGTTTATTGTGAATTATAGTCACTTCAGTGTGCTGTGGGACACCCGAACTTATTACTTCTCAGGAACAGTGTTTGGGTAACTGTTGGATACTGTACTTCCTTTTGAAGTGTTCATTATCAAATCTGTCTTCTCTGGTGCAAACTTTCATATTTTTGTGGAGTTTCTTTTTCTCCAACTTTTATAAGCTTGTCAATATGATAGATCAGGAAGTTTCTTTACATTTTGAGTACCACAATAGGAAAGCAGAATGAATAATCTAAACTAGAGCGCATTCACTCTAGGAGCTGCAGGGCCTTGATGAGACTGAGATGTACATGATGAAACTCCGTAGTGGAATTTTGTTCTCTCCTGAGTCCAGTCCACTGTCTTTCTCACAAATCCAATACATTGTTATTCAGTAGCTTTCACATATATTGCTTTCTTGCTTAATGTCATCAAAATCAGTTTGTCTGGAGGACATTCAAAGCGCTTGAACTAAAGGAGGATGATTGAGACTGTGCTAGAATGGTCACTCTTGTGATTAAATCCTTGCACAAGTTATTCCATTAGAATACATTTTTAACAGTGGAATTGCTGAGTCTAACACAGGCATATTTTAAAGACTTGATATGATCTTCCAAGTTGCTCCTTAGAAAGCTGAATTTGGAAGCACTCATTTCTCCTCATGTTAGCCAAGACTATATATTAATATTTTAAATGACTTTTTTCACTTTGAGATGACTAATTTGCTTAGTATCAATTTGTTTTCTAATGAAGTTTGACATATTTTCATATTTATATTGGTGGTTTAAATTTTTTTATTTTTATATCATTTTCTAATGTTTGATATTTGCCTTTAATTGGTTTTTCATATATGCCATGAATATTTTCTCAGCTTATCTTTAAATTCATACATACATACACATAGTATATAGCTTTAAATTTATATATTTGAATACATCACATTTATAAAGTCAGTCAGACTTAGAAAGATCACATCAACCAAGGTTTGCATAAATGTTAATCACTTTACATTTCCAAGTCCCATACACCGTAACTTTGATGAAAATTAAAAGTTGACCTTTTGCCAATAATAGTGGTAAAATCTTGCTCTTGCCAATTCATCTTGGGATGTGGGACTTACACTCCTTTCTAACAGGAAGATTTCTATGGTGCTGACAATTTATCAAGTGATCACTGTATTTAAGACACATATCTTATGAATTATTTATTCTGACTGTTGCAGTTCAAAGGAGTTATTTAACAAAGCTAGCAAGTGGTACAGTTAGCACGTAAATCTGATCTTTTGACAGTTCAGCATAATGAAATATTTAATAAAATGTGAATATTGGAGAAATTACTTAACCTCTCTGGGCCTAGGTTTTCTCATCTGAAATTTGCAGTGAATTGCAACTTACATGAATTAAGTCCTGTTAGAGATTGCAACAGAAAATAGTGGTTTAACAAACAAGACCTCTTAAGTTCATTTGCCAGGTTATGAATCCTGGTTTTGGCTGTGTTATCTCTTTCCTATGAAAATTTGGATATTTTTCCCAATATCTGTGTGCTTCACTTTCTTCATAAAGAATGAGCATGATAACATACCTACTTCATTACTAAGAAGTTTAAATGAATTTATGACACACTTAGAAGAGTGGCTGACATGTGAAAAGCATGAAGTAGTAAGTAAATAACCTCTAGTTATTTTCTACATCAATGTCATTACCCTTTCAAGAACAGCAATTGAAAAAAATCTTACATGTGAGTCAATTTAAATTTATGTGCTTTATGATTTTTCTTCAGTATTCCTCTTTTTCTTGTGGTTTTCTTAGGAATAAATTAGAGAAGGGAGTTGAAAGGAGAAAGAAAAGATGGGAGGGGAGTAAGAAAGGAAAAGGAAGCATCCATTGATTGAAGGAACAAATATGAAAGAGTCATTCATTAGTTGCAGAGACAAGGCAATGTGTTTGCTGACCTGCTTCCATTCCTATCTCCTGTGTCTGTATACTGTCAGAACTCATCTTGACTCCTCTTTATGCAAAGCCATGAAACAGATTTAAGTTCCACAAACAGACAGCAAGTGAAGGGTAATATTTCCTTGTTATATTGTGCCTCTTAAAGGAGTAGCTTCTTTTCCCAACCACTTCAAAATCCCAGTGTGAATATTTAATTTTAATGTCTTCAAATTACACTGAATAAAAAAGGCTCAGAATTCTTTCCAAGACCCTAAATCTATTTTTAGCATGGGGACACTATTTTTGTCATACTATTTTATGTATTTCAAATGATTATTGTGGTCTTGACTATTTGCCAAACAATACACGAACTGCATGAAAGCAAATCCCAAATGTTCCATATATTTGTCTCATGAAGATCCTTCCCATAAATATAAATTCTTCTCCATAAATCTTCTCTATTTTTCCCGATAAAAATCTTTACTTGATTATCACATTTGACCATTGTGACACCATAAACAATGTATCATCTAGGTAACATTCACTGAACCATGTCTTTCGGGGCTCAGAGTAAGTAGGAGATTGACTAGAATAATAACTCTTTTCTAATACCCATAATTTATTACATCAAATGCCAAAGGTAATGAGAGGCACCAATGCTCAGATGTCCTAGGGTTTTGCCGAACATGGGGCGTGGAATAAGATTAAATAGCCCACAATCATTATCTCAAACAAGTCTGTGAAGAGCCCAGAGAAGCAAGACTATTCAGTAACTAAATTAAGTGCTTTTGTGAGCATTACATGGAATTTATGGTGCTATAAGGAAAACACTGAAAAATAGAACATATCCTCTCCTTGCAAAATAGATTACAGTCATGTATTAGCATATGCAAGTTACTAAACCCAGACTGTGATAAATTCTATGAGAGAAACTAGGAAGTTAACTAAGAGTTCAAAGCAGGAGGTGAGTACAACTATTAAAGGCAAAGAGAGCAGGGCTCATACCCAGCATGGGCTTTTCTTGGGATTGGCTCCTGTTTCAACTCTGATCCAATTATATATGAGGGCTAGAAATCAGGATTTTATGGGGAATATTGTTCCTACTATGTTGGAAATTTTTCTTTAAAAATATACATATGAACTACCACAACTAAACCAAGAAGACATAAAAACTGAGCAATTGAATAAAAAACCTACCAACTAAGCAATTCCCAACACCTAAAAAATTCAACATTGAATTGTACAAGGACTTCAAGGAGGACCTAAAGCTAACAGTCCTCAAACATCTTAATGAAATTGAAAGGGAAGGAGCACTTCCAAATTCATTTCTGGAGGTTAGCATTATCCTGATTCAAAAACCAGACAAGGACCCAACAAAGTAAGAAAACTATAGGCTAAATTTCCTTAATGAACATAGATATAAAATCCTTCAAAAGGATATTAGCAGGACTGGGAATTTAGCTCAGTGGTTCTGCCGGCCTCACAAGCGCAAGGTCCCAAGTTCAATCGATCCTCCTGGTACCAAAAAAAAAAAAAAAAAGGATATTAGCAAACAGAATACAACAAACTATCAAGATCTAGTCAGTTTCATCACAGGGATGCAAGGATGGTTCAACATATGCAAATCAATAAATGTAATATATTACATAAACAGAAGCAAGGAAAAAGTCACATTATTATCTCAATGGATATAGAAAAAGCCTTTCAGCCTTTCACAAAAGCCAACATCCATTCATGATAAAAAAAAAAACATGAAGAAAACACGTATAGAAAGATCTATCTCAACCTGATAAAAACCATTTATGATAGAACCAATGCTCAGCATCATATTAAATGGGGAAAAAGTAAAAGCTTTCTCTCTAAAATCCAGAACAAGACAAGGATGTCTACTATCATTACTCTTGCTCAATATAGTTCTAAAAATATTAACCAAAGAAATCAGGCAAGAGAAAGAAATAAAAGGAATATGGCCAGGAAAGGTAGAAATTAAATTATCACAATTTGCAGACGACATAATCATTTACCTAAAAGACTCAAAAATTCCAAAAGACTCCTAGAATTTGTAACCAAATTCAGCAATGCAACAGAATACATTAACAACAAAAAAATCAATAGCATTCTTGTACCAATAATGAATCCACCAAGGGAGAAATTAGGAAAATAATATTCACAAAAGCATCAAGAAAATTAAATACTTAGGAATTAACCTAGCCAAGGAAGTGAAGAACCTCTACAACAAAAACTACAGTACTCTGAAAATGGAAACTGAATAAGATATCAGAAAATGGAAAGCCATTCTCTGTTCCTGGATAGGCAGATCCAATATTATTAAAATGGACATACTTCCAAAACTGATATATAGTTTTAATGCAATCTGAATCAAGACAGCAACAGCATTACTCACATAGAACTAGAGAAAACAATCCTAAAGTTCATATGGAAAAAAACAAGACCCAGAATAGCAAAAATAATCCTGGGCAACAAGAACAAAATAGGAGGCCTCACAATCCCAGATCACAAGTTATCCTACAAAGCTAAGGTGATAAAAGCAGATGGTACTAGCACAAAAACAAGACACATGGATGAGTGGAATAGAATAGAAGATGCAGAAACAACTCCAGGCACATTCAGCCATCTGATCTTTGACAAAAAAGCCAAAAACATACACTGGAGAAAAGATAGTCTTAACAAAGGGTGCTAGGAAAACTGGCTATACATATGCAGAAAACTGAAACTGGGCCCATATCTCTCATCACATACTATACTAAAATCAAAATAAATCAGAGCCAGGGATTTAGCTCAGTGGTTCTGCTGCCTGCCTCGTGGGCACAAGGTCCCGAGTTCGATCCCTGGTACAAAAAAAAAAATCAAAATAGATCAAAGATCTAAATATTAAACAGAAACACTTAACCTGATGGAAGATAAAATATGTAAAACTCTTGAAGTCATAGGTGTAGGCAAGTACTTTCTTAAAGGAACCCCAACTGCAAATAACATCAACAATCAACAAATGGGATCATAACAAATTAAAAAGCTTCTGCACAGCAAAAGAGACAACAAACAGAGTGAAGAAACAATCTAGAGAATGGGGAAAAAACTGTGCTATTTCTTCTTGAACTAAGGACTAATACTAATATAGGGTTAGAGATGTAACTCCCAAACTACTAGGCATCTGAAACACGAGTTGGTATTCTCCAAGCTCAAAGAATGAATTCTAGGAACAATAGAGGTTAAGAGTAGGAAAAATTTATTGGGAGAAAGAAAGCTTCTGTCTGGGAGAGACAGAAGAGGTACCAGAAAGTGGGTTGCTCGCCCACCCCACTTTTCAAAAAGATGTTTTATACAGCAAAGCCATGTGGTGAGGCGGGTACAAAGCAGGACAAAACTATAAGACCCAGTAGAAATTTACAAGGTGGGCATGAGGTGGGACAAAACCATGACCAACCAATAAGATTACAAGTACAGTCACCCAGGTAACATTGAATAAATGGGGATCAAATGGAAAAACAAATCATATACAAGGAATTTCCCACTTAGAATATCAATCACTGCTATCTACCTGTAGGGGAAGTAGTGCCTCTTTTTATAATGCTAACCAGTGAATGTGCCTCAATTGTTCTCCATGTTGGCTCCTCAGCTGTGTTGGCTCCTAGAGGGCTGGCACCTTGAGGATTGGGGCCTTGAGGGCGGGTGCCTTGAGGGAGGCCCTAACTGCCTACAAGATATCTAATGAACTTACTTATCCACAATAATATCTAAGTAAAGAACTCAGAAAAATCAGTCTCCTCAAATAAAAGACCCAATCAAAAAAAGATAACTGAAAGCAATAGAAAAGAAGCAAAAGTGACCAATAAGTACATGAAAAGTGCTCAACATCACTTGCCATTAGAAAAATGCTAATTAAAACAACACGAATAGTCCATCTTACTCCAGAAATGGCTACCATCAAGAAATAAAATGATAACAAATACTGGCTAGCCTGTAGGGGAAAAGGAGCCCTTATTCACTGTTGGTGGAAATGTAAACTGGTACAACTACTATGGAAATTAGTATGAAGAACCCTCAAATACCTAAAAATAGAAATTTCATTTGACTGAGCTATTCCTCTTGTAGGTGTCTTCCTTAAAGAGTAAAGACATCATATTACAGTGATACATACATAGCCAAATTTGTTGCAGCACAATTCATAATAGCTAAATACTGAAAGCAGACTACATGTCCACCAACAGATGAACAGATAAAGAAAATATGGTATTAACATATAAACAATGGAGTACTACTCTGCCATAAAGAATTTGGATGGGCCGGGGATTTAGTTCAGTGGTGCAGGCACTGACCTGGCAAGCGCAAGGTCCTGAGTTCAATCCCTGGTACCTGGAAAAAAAAAAGAAAGAATTTGGGTAATCCGTAGGAAAATGGATATACCTGGAGACCATAAGTAAAATAAGCTAGACACACAAGCTTAAATATCGCATGGTTTCTCTTTTATGAGAAACCCAAAGTATAAATAAATCAAAGAGCACAATAAAAGACAGATAACAGAGAACAGGGAGACTGCTATTTTGTAGATGTGATAAAGAGAGGGGGTGAGAAGAGAGGGAAAGGGTATATACAAATGATTAAAATGTGTTATGTACATGTACTAATTCCCACAAATGAATGTAATCATTAGGTACTGTAAATATGTACTAATAAAAATAAAGAGTAAAAAAGCAAAACTAAACATGGATAATCAAATTGGCAGGCTGCATTTGGCACACTGAGCATCTCTTCTGTCTCTGACACAATACAAGCACTATATCTGGAAGGACTGTAAGAAAAACCGGCAAAGGATTTGGGATGAAGTTGTTGAAAGCTTTGCCTCATTTAGCATAATATGCAGGAAGTGGGAACAATGAGGGGTTGCTAACAAAAGCACGAAATGAAATGACTACAACAATGCTTTAAAAAGTTGAACTTAACAGCAGTATGTAAATTGGATTACAAAGATGAATAGAAAGGAAAGAAATTAATTTGGAGGCTGTTGAAATAGATCACTGGGAACATAATGCAGGGTGACAGAGGAGAAAAGGGACAGTGATGGTGAGAAATACACACACATTCTATAACATACTACTCATTTTAACCCTGTCTTCCTAATATAGAGAGATTCTTTTCCTGGAAAGTGATTTAGTTTCTAGTGATTAGAAAAAAAAGCAAAACCGAAGCTTGCCTATTCTGATACTAATCTTGAATATCTCTCCTATACAATGTGCTATTTTGGGAAATTAAACAAACTTCTCTCAATTGTCATTTCTTACCATTTCTTACATACACACACACACACACACACATAATTTCCTGGCACAAGTAGGCATCATGATAAGTGTTACACTATTTAAAACAATACTAACAAGGGCCAGGGATTTAGCTCAGTGGCACTGTGCCTGCCTTGCAAGCACAAGGTCCTGAGTTTGGTCCCTGGTACCAGAAAAACAAAAACAAAAAAACCAACAATATTAACCATTGGAGTAGATCACCACTTTTTATTTACATAGCAACACTCCACTGACTTTCTTTACTTTCTCTTCTAAACTGCCACCCCTAAAAATAAGACTTCAAATTACAAGTGCCATACATTTGTGATATATGAAATACTGAATTTCAGAGAATAAAGGATATTTACTAACCCCTTGAGAATTACTTTCTCTTTATTGCCCTTGGACTCACTTGTTTAAAGCTAACTTTTAGATATCATATAGTTTAAGAGAAATTATATTCTTTTGCTTTATACTAAATATGTAATTGCATATTTACATACACACCAAGATATCATGGATAAAATATAACTACTGCTCTAAATTATAACCTTTTCCACTGAATTGATACCATAGTACCAAGAAGCATGGGTTTTCATCATTATCATTTAATAAGTAAGTAATCATTCATAGTCATTCAATAAATATACTATATAAATTTCTTATGTTCTTTCCCAAGCTATTTGAAAAAAGCTGGCTGACTCGGGCAAATAAAGGAGGATAAGACAAGAAATCTTTATTCGTCAGCCCTAGTTTCTTTTGTTGGCTTGTTTTAGTTTTTAACTTTTATTAGTACATGTTTGCAGTACATAATGATTACATTCATTGTAGGGAACTGGTACATGTACATAACACATCTTGAGTCTTTTTTCCCCTTCCCTCCATCCTCTTTTAATTTTGCGAGCATTGGAATCATTTCTCTTTCAAGTCCTTATAAAGTTAATTATCATATATACAGATTAAAAACCAGAATAATCTGAAGTATCTAACTTTCTCCACTCTCCCCTGTCCTGAATCCATGATTTAGGGACCATGGCTGTTTACTATGTCACCACTGTCCCCATGTGGGTTCCCAACTCAAAACGTTCAGTTTGGGGTAGAGAAATCTTACATGTTTTGTCAATAGATTTAAATCTGAATTTAAGTTGAATATCTGCATCCAGGAGAACCAAGCAGCCTGGATAGACAAAAGAGGTAAATCAGACCATCTATTTCGTACTATGACATAAATCAGAAGATAATTTTAAAAATTTGAAAGACAGATGGATGCTGTGTGTTACATTAGCAATTTTATCTAAAAATAATTATAGTTCAAATAGATTAAAGGAAAAAGTTACCTCAGAAAAACACCAACCTTTCTATTTAGAAGCTAGAAGAGAGTCAATAGACTGCAAATTCAATTTCTTGGTGGAAAATAATAACCTGTCTCCCTTAAAAACTGATATAAATTAATTAAACTTAAGAATGGTAAAGTTAATTTCTATGGCTAGTCTGTGTCGGCAAATTCAGTATGTAAATCATTTTCTGATGAATGAGAACTGTTCTTACTAAGTTTATGTGCATATGTTCAAAGTAATTCAAGCAAACATAGCAAAATAACATGGAAATAATTCTGAACTTTGAGACTGAAGATTTTCATTCTACTACTTGATGTCTGCTAGTCATTGTACGATTTTAGCACTCAACTTCATCTTCAGTTTCATGTACTAACCCAAACAAAAACAAAAACAAAAATCTCAAAGAAAGAGTTCAATGATAGTCACTTTTGTACTCTAGAACCGTAACAGACACATAAAAGATGTTTAAAAAGATATACTGAAAAAACAAATATATACAATATGCATAAGATCACTTATTTTAGTTTGGTCATAAAAATCAAATGAAAGCAACCGGAAGTAATGATTTTAAATATATAACTCATGTGTGTATAAACATATACATATAATGTTTCATTATTATTTCATGACTAACTAAACATATTTTGTGCTGCATACAGTGTGGTAAGCCACCTTATCCATTTTTCTTGAATATCCTCTCAGTGTACACACACACACACACACACACACACACATTCAAATTATCCAAGCTGTCATGCGCTGATTTGTAATTTAAGGTATCATGTACATTACCTTCAAAAATCTCTTCCAGTTTTATCTTTTATGAGCAACCAATTTATGATATAGTATTTCATATAAATACTAAATGCATTTACTATATTAATATCAAATGAAATGTTAGGTAAATTAGAATGTCTCTATCTAAATGGTACTCTTTTTTACTAATTATATTGGTACATTTAAGGCATACAATATAATGACAGTCATCATTGGAAATTTGCACCTCTACATAATCTCTCTTGGTTCTTATTTTTTCCCCATTCCTCTGGCCTCCCTTCAACCCCTCCTCCCCTACCTATCTACAAAGACTTTGTTTCCATTTTTTCTTTTTCTCATATTAATTCCATTCCCTTCTTTCTTTTCCCCTACCCCTTCCACTTCCCCTTCCTCTTTGCCCCTTTTCTTCCTATTTCACATTACCTGTTATACCTTTTAGTCCTTATTTACACTTTCACTTTCTCACACTAGAGAAGCTATTGGGATTTACACATATGTGTCCTATTTATTCTAAATGGTACTCTTAAATAAACATAAAGAACATATGGTTCTTTTCTACCTCATAGAATACTCAGTTTATTATGGATAACAAAGTTACAGTAAACCTATAAAATCCAAAAGCAAAAATTTTTTAAACTATCAAACTTTATTCACAAAATTTCAAAATTAAAGAAAAGCAGTATTTCAAGACAATAATCAAAAATCACATTAATCATTTACTAACCTGCTCAACAAGATGTTTAGAAGTATAGAAATTTATCAAATTCCAGGAATTTAAAATCTCACTTATAAGACCAAACTACATAACAATCAATTCAGTACTGACTATATTTAATCCTGGAGGTGTTACACAGAATAAATGTTCTAGAAATTCAGGAAAGAGATGATTTAGAAAGACAAAAGAAGAGAAGACACTGTCAAGAAAATGTAACTGAAACATGAAAAAATTTGAGCAAAGACAGAAGAACCTTGCAGGCAAAGGGAATGTAAACCGAGAAATTGATACAGAAATTATCTGATTTGTTTTTGAAAGTGAATAAATCATATCTGATGGAAATTTAGAATGTGTTTGAAGAAAGAACGGGGGCACAGGATTGGCAGGAAAAAGGAAAAATAGAATATAAATATAAGGATTCCTTGAAGTATATAGAGAGGATGTTTGTCCAGGGAGAAGGACAGCGGGAAAAGGAGTTGTTGTCACTGAAGTTGCACCCATTGGAATGGATAATGGCCAGGGTGAGAGGTCAATGTCTCCATAAATGATACTGCATTCACTTTCCATTGATCTAAAACCACATCTATTCTTCAAATGCATTGACATAATTTTTCAGGCACTAGATGTCACTGTTCTACTTAAGTAAAATAAAATTTGGTCAGTCAGAAGCCAAAAATTCATCTAGCTAATTACTTCTACCAGTATGTAGATCTGAGTTGGCTTTCCTTGGCTCAGATATTTTAAAAATACAGCAAAAGGGATTTGTACCAACTGCAGTCCGCAGAAAAACAGCTTTGTAGATCCCTTTACATTTTCTAAGTCTTTTGCAGAAAAATAAATGAATACATAGAATTTTAAAAAATAAAATGAAAAATATTTCATTGTGCAGAAAAAATAAGACAAAAATTAAATATTTATACCTCTGAGGAGTAAGAAAATTTCTACCATGTAAGAAAAGATAGTACTGGATTTTGTGTAAACAAAACTACAATCACTTCTTCAGGACATCACCATGTTTGATTTTTCTGATCAGCAAATCATAGTTGGACCTTTGACGTCATTTATGAAAATATCCATTGGGCTTAGTCATGAAGATAATATCACACACACACACACACACACACACACACACACACACACCCTCACACACACAAATTAACCCAAGCAAGCTACTAACCTACTCTCTCTCTCTCTCTGTCTATTGACTTAAGTTTGATAAATTGGATGCTTTTTGGAACTTTGAACTTGAGTGAATGATGCATGGACATAATTCTGTTGGAGGAATTTCTTTATGAATAGTTGCTGTACTGGTAATGACTATACTGACTATTTTTGCTATGAAACAGTCATTAGATTTCTGTGGCTGGTGATTCCTGGTTGTTTCCAGCCTTGGCTCTCCAGCTTCTTGTTGAATCCATAAACCTCCCACCCTTAAACTGCCACAACCCTAAAACACACACACACAAACACACACACACATACACACACACACACACACACACACACACACACCATAGCCTTATAATAAATTTGCTTTACTGAATGAAAGCTAGGGTCAGTTTTGTTGCTTGTAATCACACAAAACAAAACAAAAACTTAGGAATATAAGTTGCAAAACAATACATATACTCGACTGATATTAAATTATCAGCTTGTTTTGTTTTCTTTGGTCAAGCTCCTGGTTGCCATGAGTTCTGTCATGTTCTCATGACAGAAATATTTTACATACATTTTCTTCCAGAAGTATCCAGTCATTTAAATATCCTAAACCTCTAAGATACTAGGTTTTGGAAAATAATTTTTGGACACCCCATTTGGTATCTCCTTAAGCAATGGGAAGGAGCTGAAAAACAAAGCAACAATATTGTGAAAATTTCTGGTATTACAGTCAGTGATGAAAACTTCCATAAAAAATGCAGGAAGGCAGGAAATTTTGAACTGACCCAGGCCCCAGTAATAAGCAACAAAAATTAATTTAGGCTCAGCTGTTTGCCTGAATCCTAGCTGCTGTTAGGATTTCTTTTAGAGAGGAAGTCTGGTGCGGTAGACAGTTTAGGAACTTCACCTACGGGCACACCAAAGTTGTATTTCCAACTCAGTGACTTATTAGTTACACTAACTAGGCAATTTACTAATCTGATTGTCAGTTTTCTTTTCTTCAAATGAAAAAATAATGCTGCTCCTCAAAAAGGTTGTGAAATAGATCTCGAAAGGAATTGTTCCTTGCAAGGAATGTGCTAGAAATACAATTTCCTGTTCATTTTTCAAGTTTTTTTCATTGTGAATAGAGCATGAAAAGTTACCACACATTCAGTAATCTTAGAGAACCAAAGAATCACTATCTGTTAAAGAACTTCAGAGAATATTTTGATCTCACATATTTCAGGAAGGCATCAGTAAAGAGAATTTTAGGGTTTTTTTCCAAGCACATAGCTAATAACAACTAGAAGTATTTATTTAATGAGTGTATTATTTCACACATATTTCCAATCAATATTTTTGTGCTATTAAAAATGTGATCTGAAAACATCAAACAAGAAAGTATTTGTAGGAGTACAAAAGACCTAGAAAAGTAAAAAAAAAGTGTTGGAAGACATTGGGGAGAAGTGTTCCTTTTTTTTCTGCTTTAAATGTTTGATATAATTCATCAGCTAAAATGTATATGAGCCTGTTGTTGTCATATGGGTAGGTTTTCAAGCTAGGAATGTACTTTCTTTAATAGGTGCTATTCAAATTTTATATTTCCTCCAGAGTTAGTTTCATTAATTTGTCTTCCAAGGTACTTCTTAGAAGTTGTCAAATTTATTTCAAAACAGATTTTTGAAATATGCTTTCTATATCCTTTTAAATTCTGTAAAATCTGTGGTAATTTCTCCTAGGTCTTGATATTTTAATTTAAAAAATGTATAATTGATATTGTGTAATAGGAAGTAAAGGTCTAAAGGGAAGTGGGAGGGGTAGGGGAAAGGAAAGAAGGGAAAAGAAAAAATATGAGAGGAGGAAAAAAATGGAAACAAAATCTTTGCAAATAGGGAAGGGTGGAGGGGGTGAAGGGAGGGCAGGGGAAGAGGAAAAAAATAAGAACCAAGATACTCATGTAATGGTACAAGATCCCAATGATGTATGTAAACGTATTTTATACCTAAAATGTACCAATAAACTTAATGGGGATAAAAGAAAGTATTTGTGACATACTGACTTTTTATAGCACTTAAAAATGTAAATAACAGATTAAAATAAAGAATTATTTGGTGATGTGTTTTGCCATGAGGGGATATTCCTTGTTGCTGTCAAATAAAATAAAGCAGCTAGCTGTATGTAGACTGGAGTAACTCCTAGCATCTGTAAAAACTACAAAAACAGAAATGTCTGGAGGCTTCTTTTTTAAAATATTGTTCTGGTTTTAAAAATAGAAAATACAGAAAAGTATAAAGAAGAAAGTAAAAAGTCTTTCTAATTTAGGCAACAAGGAACAGCAGTTAAAGCATTGCTCTCTTGGCCTAACACTCTTTCTTGTTCTGTCTTTCATATAAGCATGTCACAAAAGTGCAATGATTCAACATAAACTTTCACACCTAGGCCAGACTCATGGCAGACTTTGTTCAAAGTAAGTGATGGCCATAATACCCATGTAGTTTATAGGGACTACATGAATATTTTATAAAGTAATTTCTAGTACTTTATCTCATTTGTATGTAACCACAGATCTTAGTAGGAAGGTCAGTAGATTATATTTAGAAAAACAGTGTAGAGTTACATCAAGAAGCACTAGTCCTTCCTCTGTCCCAAAGAATCATTACGGAAATGAAAATACTAGCACTCTGTAAAGAATAACTCTTTGGACTTTAAATAAAATAGTAAGATGCTCCTCCCAATAAATGTTGCTTTCTCAAGGAGAAAAATAACTATAGCATATATCAGGTAGAGGATTACAAGTATCAAAACAGAATTTATAATGTCATGCAGGCCTGTTTCACTACGTTACAGAAATATGATACTAAAACTCTATGATAAAGTAATATGAATAGTTTCATAAAAGCAAAGTAATTTTAAATCTTATGCATATATTAATTTAGAAATAGGGAAAGTAAAAAGGGGAAAAAGTGAAAGTCAAAGATAGTAATAAACTTTAGATGTTAACATGTGGTTGGTTTATAAGAATAAGTTATTCCTTAGTGTTGTCTCATTTTAAATCTTTTTTCAAAAATATGCACATTGCCCATGAGGTCAGGAACCATGACTACTTTGTATACTGATGTATTTTTAATATTGAATACCTCATGATATCACTAGTGCTTTGCACATCTCTGTGATAAAGGAGCTGCTTGATAAATATCTGTATAAGGAATCTACTCAACTCTTAATATCTTCACAGATTAAAAATAGAAGCAATTCAAATCATAGGTACTCCAAAAATAACATCTTTATTTCTGTGAATTTATTTTAGCCATGCATAATGAACATTTACACAATTTATTGAGACTCTACTTTCTGCAACAGATTTTATGATTATATGAAAAATTTTAAAAGCACTGTTCTTGCCTTCAAAGAACATGTTGTCCAATTAAGAAACATGTCTTATATGTTGATAAATGTACATATCAAGAAAATAATGAAGCTATTTACAGATGATTCAACTTATACCATGTGGTAGGCAAATTTCTTATTTTGCTCCCAAATAGTGGACACTGCTCTGATCTTAACTTTGTACTTGGATTGCACGACTGTGCTTTCAAGTTGATTAATGTATCATAGCTTTAACACATCCAGGACTTCCAAGGGAAATGTGGGTGAACTCTATATGCTACATGGACCCAAAATCCATTATGTGGAAAAGGTGGATGAAATATACAGTGTATCCTGGAGTAGAGATACTCATGAGAATTGGAAGTATAAAGAAAGATGATCAGAAGTTATAAAACACATACTTATGATATATCATGCAAAGGTACAAATTCCCAATGATGAATGTCATCATATTGTATACCTAAAATGTACCAATAAACTTAATGAATAAAAAACCCCACATACTTACCTGATAATTTACTATCATTTTCCCTGCTAACTGATGTAGGTTTCCTTAAAATGAAATGAGATAAAGTATCCTTTTCTTAACTCTTACACAAGGCCCTAAGAGGAAATTTTGAAGATGATATTTGTTTTATTATCATATGTGTTATATGATATAAATTTGGTGAAACAGTTTTTAGTCTATAACCAAGAATCATTTTGAAATGATCTTAAAGTCTGCATTGTCCTCTCATCCAATCAAGTGAAATTTCTTCTTTCTGTTTTCATGTGTACTTATAATCTATTATTCCATTTTGGAGGACAAATTGAATATCTAGGTTGTTTTTTTTTTTTTGTACTGAGGATCAAACTTGGGACCTTGCGATTACAAGGCAGGTGGTTGAGCCACTGAGCTAACTCCCCAGCCCTCTAGTTTTTTTTGATTAATCAATCAAAATGAACTAACAGTGGAATAAGGAAAAGTCATTTGCTAATGCCCATAAAAAGTAAGCTATGTTTGTATTTTCAAGTACAATAGTTTGTACTAACTCAGTCCATGAGAAAGATAAAGCCATGGGAAGGAAGTTGGTGGAATATTTGCAAAAAAGAAAGATGAGCATTAGCAATATTATTCCATTTGTCAGAGCATGTGTGGCATAAAGATCATACTGATTCTCAAACAAAGTAAAATTATAAAAATTTACTGAAAGGGCAAGGCCAATAATTATTTTTAAAATTAAATATAAGCTAATGCTAAAGACTTTTAGTCTGCCAAAACATGTATTTGTGTGTCTCTGTAAGGATGAATATAGCTGAATAATTGGTTCTATTTTTTAGGTACCTTGCTTAAGCTATTTTGTTTTGATTTTCTTAAGATAGTAGGTACAGAAAATATTAAAAGCCAATTTGCTGTCCATTTATCTAAAAAATTTTGCTGTTTTTCTATGATCAACTTATTGTAAATGGTAGAAATTTATCAGTATGCTTTGCATGTGTGAAATAGAAATAATTAGAAAATAAATGAATTTAAAGGGGCATTTTTGAAAAAGTCTACTGGGAATGAAAGTTTGGCTTTGGAATATATGAGAATAAGAAACACAATGTTGACACTTTATTATTACAAACTATATTTAGATTTACTATTTTAAGATTTCAATGAAAAATTAAAAAGCAATGATTAATCAAGCAATTGTGTTAAAGGAAATAAAAATGTGTATGGTTGACTTTTGGATTACACTATACACATATTGTCATGTATGTTTATAGTCCTTAGTACCTCAATCATTCTTTCATCACTACCTTTCAGTCAATCCAACCAGCAGTCCCCTTTGATGGGTTCATTTAATAACTCCTCACTCAGCTCAAATTCCTTCTGCGTAGCACTGTAATGATAGGCATTCCACTCTAGGTTAATGCTTGCTTATGAGCAAATCCCACTTAAAAACACAAGAAAGAATGGCCAAGTACACAGAAAGGGAGGAGACAGTGCCCAAAAACCTTGGGCCTTTAAGAATATACATGCTTTACCAAATAGTTTCTCTAGTGTGAGAACCTGAAAGCGTAAATAAGGATTAAAATGATTAAAACTAATAATTGATAATTTGAAATAGGAAAAGGTCCAAAGGTGTAGGGGTGGTGGGAGGGGAGGGGGAAAGGAAGGCAAGGAAAGGAAAAATTATGAGAAAAGAAAAAAAAATGGAAACGAAATTATGTAAATAGGGAAGGGTGGAGGGGGTGAAGGGCACACAGGTAATGGGGAAAAAAATAAGAACCAAAATACATCATGTACAGGTAGGAGCACCCAATGATAAATGTAAACGCATTGTATACATAAAATGTACCAATAAAAGAATTTTTTAAAAAAGAGTACACATGCTACATTACTCTATAGGACTCTACACTTGCCAATCTATGTGAAATTCTTTAGCTATATGAAGTTCTTTAGAATAAATTCATTGGTACTGAAAAAGCCCTGAAGGATCAGACAGTATTATCTGGTGGGCTAGCATGTGAAACACATAATTTATTTAAATTCAATGAGACAGATTTGACATTTATTTCTTTCAGAACAATAAATCAAAATATAGCTTCAAAGTTTTAAAACTAATTGTAAAATTATTTTAGACAATTGTTCTAAGTAGAAAGAAGCAAAGAGCAGAACTTATAGGCATTTCCTGCCTATAATCTTACTGGTTAATTTACACAGGCAGCAGTGTACCAACCTACCATATAAATTTCCCCTACAAAATTGTTCATTATGTGCAACCACATGAATATTTTCATGTTCATAACCATGCTGAGCACATCAAACATTCAAACAAATTCAGGAAACAGTAGAGTTTAAATAACATATTGGGATTTTAAAAATATAAACAAATATTGCCTCTGAACTACTGCTGAATGGGTTACTATGTAGAGAAATATGGCAAATAAAATAAGTGGAAGGAAAAAGCAGACCATTATCCTTTTCCAAAACACTGTAAGGAGCACACTCCATTATTTAAATATGTGAAGTATTTAATCTATAAATGATTCACTTATTCTTTGTCAGAGTTTGAAGAATAAGCAGAAATTTTTCTCAGCATTCTAAGTAGTCCTTGACAATGACAGTAATAGCTACTATTTATTGAACACCTATGTCAGAGAAAGTGCCAGAATCTATCTCTATATATTTAAATTTATATTCTATATCTTTTTAATTCACACTCTAAATGTTTTGTTTAGTTTCTTTTCACTGAGAAATCCATGAACTAAAAGAAATAAAAAGCACTTGATAATACTTCCATGTAAATTGCTAATACTCTGATTTCAGCTGTTCCTATACAGAAATTCTGTATCACAGGTAATAATAAAACCAACCCATTGCAAATCACAAAATGCCTGCTAGTAGACAATCCAAAATTAGCAAGGATCTTAGAGATATCTACTCTAATTCTTTCATTTTGGTGTTAGGGAAACTAAATCCCCAAAAATTTGTTTCTCTTGACCAAAGTCAGTGAGTCAATGGTATGACTAAGTAAGCATTATAGTTAATGAATTAATTCTAAAATATAGATTATTTCCAGTGTTAGCTTTTTCCTATGAAGTTCAGACTTATTCTATTTTTTTGAAAAATAATTCAGATCTTCAGCAATTATATCTTTTTTGGATGATATTCATAAATTATGTGATTGTGTGTTTGTATTTTGTTTGTCACTAAGGATCAGAAGTATCACCAAAAAATCACAAAACTCCTATATAAGAAAAGAGTATCCTTTTAGATATACTGATGTTTTTGAAAAGTTAGAATTTATTCAAATTTTCCTGGAAATCTACATTCATCAGTTTACATACCAAAAATAAATGTTCTCTTTCTTGCTTATACAATATCAAGTTCATCAACCATAAAGGAATACCAAGTGAGGTATGGTTTATTTCCTCTACAGCTAAACGGATAATTGTAAGACATCAAAATTATAATTTCTGTTTAAATGGCTGAATGAGAACAGTGGAAATTTCCCTAGCTAATTTCTTTCTTTTTTTCATCTGTTACCATAAAAAGCTTTATTAATTATCTGCTGAAGTTTTAATGATGATGATGATAATAATCAAAAAATTTAAAATTTTGTTTTTCAATAAATACAAAAAAGCTATTAATTCAGATATATAATTAAAATAAAACAGCCAAGACAAGAATATCATTTATTTATATTATAAATAATTGAAATTATATAGGGACTTTGATATGTTTAATAAGCCAAAAAATTTTGTTATTCTATCATCAATGAAAGTTAAAATATAAATATTGAATAATTAATGTAACTATTTCTTTAGAGTTCACCTTATAAGAGAATATGGATTTTGAGTTTATTTATTTCAATATAATTCAGTGATGTTGCACGTAATGTGATGGTATGCTCTAGCATTAAATTAACTAAAATACTACCCAGATCTCACTGGTCACTCAATTTGGAATCTCAGGTTCATTAGCGGAACTGCTATGTATCAGTTTCAGGATAATAATATCAATTATTTCATTGATGTGGATTGCAGATTACATGTGGAAACATTTAGAAAGTTAACTGTAATTATTAGAATATATTTACTGTACATATACTAACATATGAAAGGCTACTATAAATAATTTCACAAATATTGTAATAATGAGTGATTCATGACCTAATGAGGTTTTCCTTTACTACCATTAACACTCAATTTTAAAATCTTTAAAAAACTTAACTAAATTAAAAACAGTAATAATCAAATTTAACTCATTTGGAAGCATAATTGATGTTAATGAGAAGAAAGTTTTTTTCTTTTGAACTGGACAAAAGCTCCCAATCTGGAGGACCCTGTATGCAAGATTACTTGTCTTGCTCCTAAAGTACTAGAATTGTAATTCTACTAAAGGAAGTGATACCATAGTGCCAACTGACAATGAAGCTTTCATTCCCTTTTTCTAGATTAGCTAGCAGTGGTAGCTCTTCTCTCTATGTGATATGAAAACCATTCAATATTTTGTCACTCAAGTACTAGAATAATACCTCAAAAATACACTTTAATTTCATTTTTCAATCTTCCTAGTAACGTTTTCTTAAAATTTTGCTTAACAGAACCACAGTTCATTGAAACAAAACTGCTGTGGTTAACAGAGAGAAAAAAACTGGGTGAGATGCCTACAAAAAAAGACATCATTAGTTTGATATAAATTAAAGGTTAAATAATAAATGCAAGGACCCAAGTTCAATCTCTGGTACCAAAAAAAAAAAAAAAAAGAGAGAGAGAGATACTTCCAGGATAAATAATATTAAATCATGAATGAATAATTTCTTTAAGTCCTTCGTTGTTTTTTTTTGGTACTGGGGATTAAACTTGGGTCCCTGCACTTGCAAGGCAAGCAGCAGAACCACTGAGCTAAATCCCCGGTCCGAAAAGTCCCTCCTTTCTAATCAAGGCAGTAAGAATTAAACCAAGATATTCCTTCAGTAGTCAAATTTACAAAAATTTTAAGGATAATATTTTTAAATTCACAAATATGATATAACTGATCTAATAAGAATAAATTATCACATCTTTTGAAAAAGGAAGTTTGGAAACATATTAATAATATTTAAGACAATATCATCTTTTGATCTGGTAATTTCACTTTCTGGAATCTATTGTAGGAGAATAATAAAACATGTGAACAGTTTATACTCCAAAGTGTTCATAAGTATGATATGTTATATACCCAGTTACAATAATTTGTGAGTGCCTACATAAGTCAAGATACATCTATTTAATAGAATGTTATATAATCATTGAGAATTGTTAATATTTAATTGTAATATTCACAATATGTTTAAAAGAACATGGATTTTTTTCTGCCTCTAATATTCTTGTAATAAAATATTCACAATATAATCTTTAAAAGAACAGATTATTTTTCTTTATTTTTTTTCTGCCTCTAATATTCTTGTTATCACTTCTATACAATTAGTAAGAGCTATGAAATCCTATACCAGACCCCTATTCTGTCCTAAAACACTCTTCATGATACTTGGGAGGCAGGCTTCACAACTTAGAAAATAATGTGGTCTGACATAAGTCAAGTTTCAGAATAATACATTACAGATGTACTTTAATATGACACAGTGAATGTACATATCTTTACAACTAGCCTTAGGACACACTGTCATTTACCTTATAAAGAAATAATTGAGAAAAATTCTGTAGGAATCAATATCAAGAGTGTTCATCCTGACATCAATTATTAGTGGGTTTTTATCACATAATTGTTTTGAAAGTGTCCCTTTTTAAGCTTCTGGAACACTAATGGCCATATTTGTGGTCAAATTTGATAGGTGGGTGAGATATGGTTATATAGTTTTGTCTCACATTTTGTTCTACATTTTTGCTCTTCCCTTTGTTTTTATTAACTTGCCTCTTTTAATTTTGGCTACCTTATTATTTTATGTGTCTTTATAAACCTTGTTAAATCCTTCCTAAAGTAGGTGATATTAAGGGATATAGAAATCATGGGAGACACAAAGATACTGGAAGAAAACACAGGGAAATTCTTCACAATGGACTGGATAAGGGTTTTTCGAAAAGACTCCCAGAATACTGTAAACAAAAGAAGCAAAAGAGACAAATATCACTAGATTAAATTAAAAAGCTTCTGCACAAACAGAAAAAAAGAAAAAATCCACAGGGTGAAAAGACAATTACAGAATAAACGTAGGAGTACAAACATTTCCTATTAAATTGATTTCATTTCCCTTGGATATACACTCAGTAGCGGGGTTGCTGGATCATATGATAGGTCTTTTTTTTTTTTTTTTAGGAATTTCTATACCACATTCCATAATGACTGCACTAATTTACATTTCTATCAGTCATACACAAGACTTTTCTTTCTTCACATCCTCACCAGCACATTATCTTTTGTCTTTCTGGTAATAGCCATTCTTACTGGAGTGAACTGATAGCTCATTGGGCTTTTTTATTTGTATTTCCTTGGTCATTAATGACAATGAAATTTTTTTATATTTTGTTATTTGTATATTTTTTCTGAGAAATGATTATTTAGATCTAAAGTCCATTTTCAAATTGAGGGTTTGTTTTGTTTTAGGCCTGTGGCAAGGCAGAAACATAATGGAAGCACATGGAGCAGGACAGGCTCTTTCCTCATGGAAGCCATGAGGCAGAGGGAGAAAGACAGCCAGAGACAAGATAGAGTCCTTCAAAGAGACACTCCAAGATCCACTTCTTGCTACTCAGTCCCACTTCCTAAGTTACCATCATCTCCAATACAACCCCCAACAAATTATGAACCCATCAATTCATTACTTTATCGATGAGATCAGAGCCCTTACGATCTACTCTCATAGTTTGATCTCTAAACACTGTGCTGCATTAGAGAACATGGTTTCATTGTTATCTGTACAACTAGGAAATATTTCCTATTCTATAAGTTGTCTTTTCACTCCACAGATATATTTACCTTGATTTATGTATTACACAATGCATACATGTATCAAAGCATCTCGTGGTAAATCATGAGTAGGAAAAACTTTTATATGTGAGTTTAAAATACATTTTTAAAAGAAATACACAAAATCTTTCAAGGGATTAGAGGAGTACATCACATGAATTAGGTTAAGTCACACTGTCATAACAGACTAACTTGATTTTCAATGGCTCACAAACCAAAAAGGTCATACTGTTGCACAACACATGTTCATCAGGGTGAACTTCAGCTAGATTCAATGTCATCTTCATTTGTAGATCCAAGCACCCAACTAGTTCAGTATAGATCACATTTAAGAGGTAAGAGTGGAGGTCTTTGAAGTTTTTCAGATTGTTAGATGATCATTTGCAAACCCTTTCAATGTGGTATAGATATATCTTCCTCAAACAGGGAAGGATGACAAATGTTTGAAGAGTAATATAATCTACCCCTTAGAAAAAGAAATGAGCTTGCTCTGAGGTTACTGAAATTTACAAGGGTCAGAATATATGCTGCAAAGTAGCGTCCCAAATATTCTCCCTACTTCACATTTTCCCTGCTGCATTCTATTCCCCAAATCATAGCCACATTTTCCTTAAAGCACGTAAGTCATATTAGTCCTTGCTAAAACCTTTCAATAGTTCACCAATAAACACAATGAAAGAACCAAAATCCTTTTATTGGCCAACAAGATCCTACATAATCTAACTGTTTGCTCTGGTCTCACTTCCTGTTCCTTTCCACACTTTAGGCATTCTTGCTGTTCCTTGACTATGACAAGCACATTCCCACCTCTGGATCATTATGCTGATTATTTTACATGCCTAGAATGCATTATTTGCAGATGGCAAACACCTTTGTCTCCTTCACAGTGTTGTTCTAATGCCACCAACTCATTAAGGCCTCCTGTCACAACTAAATAGCTCACCTTGTTCTACTTTTTTTCATGGCACTTTTCATTTTCCAACATACTAAGAAACATAATTATATTTAGTATCTATTGGTTATCCTCACTTCCCACAGAATATCTATTCTACAAGTGTAGAGATCTATGTTTATTTAGTTCATGTTTCCCACACACTTGGAAAAGTACATCGCTCAGTAAATATTTTGGTTAAGGACTGTAATATTATCAAGATAATATCTACAAAATGTTAGTGACTAATTGGGTGTGACAGAGTGGAGGTAGCATTTGTAGTAAGGAGTAAGGGAGGAAAATTAAAAAATAAGCATGAACATTTCACCTTTTCTTAAAAAAAATAATCCTTGATACAGAAATCTTAACACTATCCATTCAAGTTTGAATTTTATTACTCATCAAGTTTATGCTTAATAGAAAGTTACCCAATAAATGTGAATCTCATGATTTAAAAATTAACCTTACATATAGAAAAGACAGAAATATGCTTTAAGATGTTGAAAAACTTGGAAGAAATCATTATAAAACCCTTGTATGAAGAATAATAACCCTTTTTCTTAGTATGAGTTCCACTCAGCCTTTGAAGGAGGCACAGTACAGTTAATTTTTAAATAATAAGATACTATATCTGCTCCCCCTCCATACTTTTCTCTCTTCTAGAATAGACATTAGCTTAATTTTAAACTGAAGAAAGGTAGAGGGATTAATATGTTGATCCAATAACTCATTTACTGCAAAGGAAAAACATAAATAAGCTTTATTATTCTAAACCTAATTATTTATAAGGTCTATTATTTAATGTGTACATTACATTTTATTTGTATGTATGATATGGCTCATTAAAATAATGACAGATAGAGATTAAAAACAAAGGTATGGGAGACACAGATAAGGATTAAAGCACCTTGTATCCTGTAGCCAAGACTTATTCTGCTGCACTGTTATCAGCAGCAAGAAGGACAGTAAATAGAGTAAGAGCTTGGAATGTATTTGTTAAATAAAAGATCCACTAATCAAAGTTTAAATACTAACTACAGTGCAGATTTGACTTCAAGTTCTTCAAGCTCAGAGATACCACTAAATCAAAAATACAGTAAACTACCACAACCCAGTTTTATTAACACTGATGTCTTTTTTACCAGTTTTACCATTTTTTTCCATAGCATATCTTGCAAAGGGCATTATATTAACCAAAGTACTGGAGAAAAGCACTAAAGATTAAAATTGCTCTTTTCTTGCACACTCTCATCCCCTATCCCCTTGGACAGGATTTATCCCATTGGATAAATCTAGCTAGATATTATGGGCAAGAAGATTCATGTGGTCTATGGACTTTCACCTCCTAAGGTACAGACAGAAAGGAGAGGATAGAAGGTAAACTGATAAGTGAGTGGAAAACATCCAACATAGGTAAAAAATCACTCATTCTACTACAACCACAGTGAGAATCTATGTTACAGTAATTCCTAGATCTTTGAACAAAGCAGAGTAGAATACTGTTTCCTTGGCATATTGAAAAGAACTTTGACTTTAATGTAGAGTTCCTAGAAAATTTTTATAAATAAACAGCTTAGATCAACTTGGTTTTTACAATGATGGTGAATAGAGTATAGAAATAGGTAAAAAAAAAAAATGACCAATTAGAAAATGAATGAATCTTTAAAAATATTATATACTGGAAATGGATTATGAAAAAAAATACTTTCCACAAATTGCTTACTTCTTTGCACTTCTATAAAACACCATTTTCCATTAACATCACATGAATATTTTAGGGCTAATTTCACAATTATAGTTCCACTAATATGCTTCTTGTAATGCTTTCTATTAGCTGAATTCATTTTGTAAAACACATTAATCCATTTTAACTTATATATAAAACCTTTTCATGTCTTCATAATTATTAGAATTTTTTCTACTTTATTTGTCAATCTGTTGAGAATCACTAATTTTTATTCCTCAAAGTAGTTTATTCCATTAGTTTTATGACTGCAGAAGTCTCATTTTTTAGAGTGTGTTGATAAAAATAGTGAATGTACATATACTTAAAAATAAGAACTACTATTTTAATGTTGGTGGTAATTCACCATTTTCTCCCTTATATCATCTATTATTACAGGAGCTAAAAGATAAGAACTAAATTTCCAAGAACCTTTGCCACTGGAATCCATCAATGAGAAACTTGTTTCTCCAGGAGAACTTAAAAAATACGGAGACATTAGCACATGGGAGTTTTGCATAATTCTCTAAGTGCTTTTTAGGAAGTTATCTACCTTGATGCTGTGTAAATCTTTGAGCATCACTGGTGTTTTCATTGTTCCTGCAATTTCTGGAATCTGAAAAGTGTAATTTAATCCAAAATTTAGAAGTCAATGTTGTGACTTTAAGTCCTTCTGCTCTTCCTATGAATTTGTAAGCACCTAATGTATTGTATTAAATAATGCCCTATAAAAAGTTTCCTCCTTGAAACACTTCAAATTGTACCTATTTTTCTGACCACATCTGAACTAGTGCATAATTTGGATTTAAAAATGGAAGAAACACTGCCAAATGAAAACCATGTTACGTGAAACCATTTACTGTCTAGGTGATGGGATATGAGGAAATTACTATGAGGTGGGCTTCATATATGGATATACTATGGTAAAATCTTTGGTGAAATTGTTGCATATGCTACAGAAAGTACAATATATACCTACTGAGCATCCCAATAGAGTAAAACACAAGTCACATGAGCAGAAAAAGTGATGGGCAGAATAGCTTAACAAAACAGGGCTGAGACTGCTATCCTTAAAAAGTCCTGTTTGTAGTATTGGCTCTGGGGAATAGATTTCAAGAGAATTCTCATCATTCCCTGGTAAGATCAGTCCCCAGTGGACAAAACATTTATGAAATGATATTATGTGAAATATGTGCTGAACAACTAAAATGTTGGTATTTTCTAGGCAAAAGGTATCTATGTGATCTGCTCCCAGTTAAAATCTTTGGCAGTTAGTCTTTTTTTTTTTCATTAAGTTTATTGGTACATTTTAGGTATACCATAGTTACATTCATCATTGGGATCTTGTACCTTTACGTGATATATCTTGGTTCTTATTTTTTCCTCATTCCCCTGCCCTCCCTTCACCCCCTCCACCCTTCCCTATTTACAAAGACTTTGTTTCTATTTTTTTTCCTTTTCTAATATTTTTTCTTTTCCCTTCTTTCCTTTCCCCTACCTCTCCCACTTCCCCTATTCCTTTAGACCTTTTCTTCCTATTTCACAATATGTGCTTCCCTCTAGATGACTATGTTAGTCAGCTTTCCATTACTATGACAAAATACCTGAGATAATTGCCTTTTAAGGAAGAAAAGTGTATTTTGCTTATAGTTGCAGAGTTTTCAGTTCATGATTGGTTGGCTGTTGCTTTGAAGCCTGTGGTAAGGCAGTAGTTCATCACTGGAGCAGGGTGTGGTGGAGGAAACTATTCCCCTCATGGTAGCTGGGAAGCAATGAAGGAGAAGGGACTGAGTTCCTCATATCCCTTTCAAGTGCCTGCCCTCAATGATCTAACTTCCTTTCACAAAGCCCCAACTCTTTAAGAGTTCAATGAGTTCACAATATCCTCATAGCACCACAGGATGGTAACAAAGTCTTTAATACATGGGCCTTTGAAGACACATATTTCAACCATAGCAATGAGATTTCATAAGAGTTGTCAGAAATGGTTCAGGGAATTAAGCACATTTTGTGTGAATTCCCCAGGAAAGGTTTCCTTCAGATTTTACCCCATGTCCCCTTTCCTTACCTGAGTTTTCTTCATGAATTCCAAAGTGCTAAGTCATAGCTCTCAGTATAATTAATTATATCCTGAGTACTGTGGGTCCTCCTAGAAAATCAACTGAGCTGGTCATGGTCTTGGAAGTCAATATAATATAAACAAGCAATGAGATTCCTCCAAGATTGTACAAGTGGGGTTTAATTAAGGAGCTTTTCTACTCATACACAGCCTCCATGTATCCTTCCCAGCTGACTTCTAGTAACTCTTAGAAGTTATGGACAAGTGACTGCTATGTGTCTCCCATGCTTTTGTTTTCTAAATGAAAGAACTTACCGCAGTTACCCTGTATCTGTTTCACCACTGAAACTGGGAATGGATGTTCTGTTTATCAGCGTCTCCCACCCATATTTATCCTGCATTTTGAAGCTGTTGCTGAGACTCTGTGAAACACATTTTTGCTTTGCCAGCTGGCTCCCTCTTAAATTCTGCCAAAGAGGACAATAGTAGATCAAAGACCTGTGAGTTGGTCAACTTTCCCAACTCTGGGGCACAATATCCAACATCCACAAATTAAAGGAGAAAAAGTTTAATTTAGTGCACACTTTCAGGAGAGTCAGTCCATGATTGGCTGGCTCCAAAACAAAAACATGATAGAAGAGAATGAAGAGCAAAATAGCTGCTCAGTTCATGGCAGCTGGGAAGCACAAGAGAGGAAGGTCCAGGGACCAGATATAGGCACCAAAGTCATGCCTCCATGACCCACCCAGATACACCAAGAAGTGTGCTTTGCTCACACCCTTTGCAGCTCCCAAACCAATCAATGAAACAATTAAGCTTGAGTGTCACAGGCTGGCAGGGGGAAAAAGGACTGTGCTTCCTGTCTGCCTCTGGTTTCTGTCTGTGTTCTGTCACCCTCACCTCTTCATACAGCCAGTGGAGTCCATTTCATTCTGGTAGCAACAACAGAATTCCGTTTGTAGACTTTCACCCTCCCAGCTTCACTCCAATATCATAAAATCATTTCCCCTAGCTGAGCAATGACTTTTCTTCTCAAGCTCTAAAAGACCCTTTCCTTCAAACTTAGAAATACCAACATCAGGTTAATAGCATCTATTTTTGAACTCTGAATTTCAGCACCACAGAGCTTCTCCTGCAAGCTTCTAAATTTTAATAATTCAAGCCTTTCCTTTCACTCCTTCAGGCCTAGAAGTGATAGCCGCTTCATGGAGTAACTACTTCTGTGACATTGTAGAGTTCTTTTTTGACTCCTCGTTCTTCAAAGACTAGCAATGGTTACTTTTTATTAAATCTACTCTTTTTAAATGGCTGCTGTGATATCTGACTACTGATTGGATCATGAAAATGTGGGTAAGAGGGGTGGTGACAATTCTTACATATCACTAGATCCTGAAAAGCCCCATCCAGATTTGGTCAAGAAAATGCAATCCTGTAGAGCCCCCAGGCTACCATCCTGCAAGCAGTGACTGGAAGAGACTTCCTGTTATCCCCCTTGGAGAGTGAGTATATTCTGTATATGGGAGGAAAGGTGACGTTTTAGGAGACTAGAAGAGCTGAGTGTGGATGAAACTAGCTGTTCCCTGAACCTTTGTACATTTTTCTCCTGGGTAAATGGCTGCATTATAGTATTGGATCCCTGGCTGTTAGGTGTGGCCATATGTCAGGTCAGGCTAACAGCCGCATTAACAGAGTACCACAAACTGGATGGCATAAACAACAGATATCTATGTCTCACAGTTCCAGAGACTGGAATTCTGACATTAAGATGCTGGCAGAATTGGTTCCCTCTGAGGGCTTTGACAGAAAATTTTTTCTATGACTCTGTACTAGTTTCTGGGAGCTGCCAGCAATCTTTGGCATTACTTGGTTTATAGATGCAACATCCTGACTGCTGGATTCAGGTTCACAAAGCATCCTCTGAGTATGTCTGTCTCCAAATTTCTTTCTATTGTGAAAATACCAGTCATACTGATTAGAGGCCTCCCCTTGTCCTGTATGACCTTACTTTAACTAATTACACCTTCAATCATCTTATTTCCAAGTACAGTAACATTCTGAGTTACTGAGGTCAGGACTTCATCATATGAATTTTGGGAGGACACTTAGAAGTATCACAGTTCCATGTCACCTTTATGTATATTTCTGTGACATTGCTTTAACATTTGCATTATACTTGCATATGTCTGCTCCTCCTCTAAGAAAAGGTGTTCCAGAGGGGAGGATTCATATCTTTCACTGCTTTTCTCCTATACTTTCCTGCATAATGTAAGCACTCAGAAATATTTGTTCTACTGGAAAATAAAAAGTAAAACAGAAAGGTTAGAGTAAAGCAGAGTCTACATGCCAAAAATTTTAACTAACCACTTTAAATTTAAATAATTCTTTAAATTAAACCTATTAATTATATTTAAAATCTTCATTCAAAAGAGCCAAGGGTTCTACACAGAAAATCAAAGGAGACACCAGGTATACAGTAAGTCCCCAACTTATGATCATTTGAGTGTAAACTTTCATAAACACTAATGGACTTCACATCACAAACATTTGTAGGTGTGAACATATTGTGGCAGTAGCTCACATGTCTGCCGCACGATCTCACAGTTGTGGTGTGTGCTTACTGTACAGTGTTCCATCAGAGCCCAAGATGAGGAAAAGCAGTGGTGATGTGGAGGGGATGGCTATAAAGTGCAAAGCAATCAGCATGGAAAGAAAAGTGAAAATAATTGAGAGACTGCACCAATGTGAAAGGATGGTGGACATCACTCCATCATTTCCCACCTACTGTCTCTCCTCCAGTTAGTAGCTCTCTTCTTGTCAGATCACTCCATTCAGTCTCTTAGATGCCAGTTGTTGTACTGTACTGTACAACCATTTTAAGGTAACTATTAAGTGAAAAGTGTTTATTTACAGTTGTATTATACTGTGCCACTACATTAAGGTAACTGTAAAAGTGAAATAGTTTATTTACAGTTGTACTATACTGTAACACCATTTTAAGGTAACTGTAAAAGTAAAACTTTATAGTATTTTTGTGATAAATTTTTTCTTTTTAAAAATTAATTGTACTGGTACATTTTAGATATACATAATGATCACATTCATCATAGGGAATTTGTCCCTGTACATAGAATATCTTGGTTCTTCTTTTTCTCCCCAATCCCCTCCCTTCAACTTCTCTTCCCCTTATTTACGAAAGTTTTCTTTCTATTTTTTCCTTCTATTCTCTCTTTTTTTATTTTCCTTTCCTTCCTTTCCCCTTCCCCTCTGCCTCTTCCCTTGTTTCTCTTCTCATTTAAATATTTGCTTCCTATTTCCCAATATCTATTACACATTTTGGTCCTTATTTACCCTTTTGATTTCTCACATCAGAGAAACAATTTTGCTATTTACAACAGGTGTGTCCAATTTATTCCATTTAAGAGTATGTTCTCAAGGTGCATCCATTTACCTAAATATGTCTCGAGTTTATTCTTCTTTATGGCAGAATAGTACTCCACTGTATAAAAAAAACATCTTTTTTATTCATTGGTGATGGGCATTTTGGGTTGTTTCCAAGATTTAGCTATTACAAATTGTGCTACTATAAACACAGGTGTGCATATATGGCTGTGGTATGATGCTTTTAATTCCTTTAGGATGATATCAAGAAGAGGAATAGCTGGGTCAAATGGAACCTCTAGTGTTAGTTTTTTTCAGGATTCTCCACATGGATTTCCACAGTGGTTGCACCAATCTACATTCCCACCAACAGTGGACAAGACTATTTGTGTGTGTGTGTTTTATTTTTTATGTTTTACAGTATATATTTGTGTCACAAGTGTATAAGACTCACGTTGTCAGACTTAACGAACAAATCTGACTTGTGAACATTCTCCTGAAACAGAATTCATTAGTAAGTCAGGAACTCACTGTATTAAAACATGCTCAGTATCACTAATATTCAAGAGAAATGAAAATCAAGTGACAATGAGTTACTACCTCATGCCTATGTGGAGCTATTATCAGAAAGATAAAATATAATAAGGCTTTGCAAAAGTAACCCTCATACACTATTGTTAAGAATGTAAACTGATACAATCATTATGGAAAACAGTATGGAATTTCCTCAAAAATGAAAAGTAGAGCTACCTTATGGTCCAGAAGTCCTTCTTCTGAGTAGAGTATATATCCAAAGGCAAAGAAAACAGAATCTGTAAAAGATATCTGTACAATAATAAGCAATGTAATATTAGTAACAATAATCAAGATATTGAAACAACCTAAATGCCCACTGTCAAATGAATGAAGAAAGAAAACAGGGTATTATAATGATGTATATACTTCATTTTCTTTATACAATGGAACATTACTCAACCTTTTAAAAAATCCTGTCATTTGTGATAACACGGATGAGGCTGAAAGGCCATATGGTAAGTAAAGTAAGCCAGGCACAAAAAGAGAAACACAGCATAATCTTGCTTGTATGTGAAATAGAAAAAGATCAAACTCATAGAGAAAGATTATAGCAGTGGTTACCAGGGCCTCGGAGAGAGGAAGACATACTGCAAAAGAGGCATGAATTTCCACTTATGCAAGATTAATAGATCCTGAAGAACCAACATACAAAAATGTGACTGTAATTCACACTTTATTGTATACTTGAAATTTGGTAAGTGTAGCTTTCAAATGTTCTTATCACAAAGAAGGAAGAACGAAGGAAGGACAGGAGAAAAGAAATAAAAAGAAAGAGAAAAAATTATAACTATTACTGTGATTCTTTCACAATGTATCAAATTTTACACTTTAAACATATACAAATTCTAAGTATCAAATATATCTCAATACACTTTTTCAAAAAAGAAACCCTAAGAGAAATTAAATAATTTTCTCTCATCACTAGAATAGAGAGCTGATATATTCATTGACAATAATTAATACTGAGAAGTAGATCAGACACATGTACCAAACAAGTCAAAGAAGATAGACCAAGAAATTAAAGAATAAATTTCTTTTAAAAATTCAAAATAAAAAGTATAGGTACAGTAATGGACATTTGGACATTTGGAAGAAAGCATTGGTATAATTTCCTAAAAGAAAAATAATGTCTCAATTGAATTTATTTCTGAAATTAAAAGTAAACTTTCAGAACTGAATGAGAGTTTCATAATGTGAACTACTTTAAAAGTCAGTAAAAACACTCTTCTTTGTATGAGGAAACCTAGGCTTACATTTTAGATCCATTTGAAAAAAATCAGAAATGTTAGCAAAGGGAAAAACCATTGTGTCTTCCTATGAATTAAGAATTAAAAACATATTTTAAAACTTTGCAGGCTTTGAGTGGTAAGAGATGTTTGAAGAGAAAACTAATTTGAACTCTTGCATTTCTACAGAATGCAGGCACACTATTCTAATAAACACTTACATAGATAGTTGCTGGCAGGTCAGTATAATTTAGCCATTAGTTTTGACTATTTCAGGTGCTTAGAAAGAGAAATGTGGTTGAAATTGTCAACAATATTACTAACCTAAGACAAATATTTCTGTTTTCCAGTAAAAAGCGGTACCAATTAAAAGGCTCAGATTGGCCTTGCACTATGTAATCATGGTTTTCAACATAAATCTAGGAAATAGAGTTTCTGAAAATGGAATGATAATGGAATGATGCCTTCTGTTCAGATAGATAATAGTGGCTGGGGTGATTTTCCAGGTGATCACTTTGATGGAAATTATCGAATTGTACTCAAACTAAATGACAAAAAATACTTCATTTGCCATGACATAAATTGATATATTAGTACAAAAATAAAAGATAAAGAATGCAAAAAACTTGTTGAGGATACAAGATATCAATATGGACTTTTTTGAAGTAGGAAATTAAAGTACACAGAGTTGCATGGATTTAAATGCACCAGATATAACTGAGATAGAGAAAAAACAATATTGTGTCTAGATGCCAAAGTTACTATTGTTTCTCTAAAGCAGGGCAAAACACTGCTATCCTTTTTTCTCCTTTTGAAGTAATAGGAAGAGGTAGGGTTATGTACTATCAGACCACAAATATTCAGTACTCTCAAGAAATGAACTACAAGATGCTTTGTAGAAAAAAGATTAGTTGTCAAGGTAGTAATAATGTAGCTGGATCTAGACTGTTGAAAATATCAATATAAATTCTATTAATAAATTAATTTTGCTAAAATTCAATAAAAGTATTTATGAACACTTCTAAGATATAAGTGACTCTGTGGAAGTCACTCAAGCTGTCTAAATCACAACTTTCCTGACTGTAAAAAGGAAGAAATAAGGACCAAGTGCCGAGTATTGTGAAATATACATTAGAGAACAAAGGTACATTCTCTAGAATGTTTTCCAGTTATCACTTACCTTATAGAATTCTGGTTTACAGTGCCCAATCTTCACTAAATGTATTTATCTCTCTAAATAATATTTTTATGGCTGGTATGTACAATGAAAAAACTAACCCGTCCAAAGCTCATTAAAAATGGTAAATGAGAAAAATCATGAATTATCTTCTAGATACAATTGTTAGACCATCAGGTTTACTTGTAGGCCCTCTGAAAGCCAAGTAAGAGTAAACAAGGACAATGGGCAGTATTTTTCCACAAACGTATATCATTATATGGAACCCACAATATTGATTAATAATTGATAGCTTAATCATTTTACTTCCTAATGTGATTGTGTATTACATACATAGGCAGTTTACTTTTAGGAAAATGATTAAGAATTTTTGGTAAACAAATAATACATTAAAATATTTCTCGGCTGGGGATTTAGCTCAGTGGTTCCGCCGCCTGCCTCACAAGCACAAGGTCCCGAGTTTGATCCTCAGTACCAAAATAAATAAATAATAAAATAAAATAAAATATTTCACATTTTAAAAAATGGAAAATACTCTCTCAGCATTTTTTTTTGCAGAAATCATATTTTCTGAATATGTCAATATTATCAGGTAGGTGATATCTATTCCAAAATGATTGCTAATTGGTAAGGCAGTCAAATATATAAGGACTTTCAAATATGACATCATAAAAGTAGGGAAAATAGATTCTTTATTACTATTTTTGAAAATGCTATTGCTAAGCATACTATAATAAAATATCTCTCTCTCCAAACTATCATTAAGAGAAGTCCATGATCAGAATTATAATATTATTATTTTAAAATAAAATGTACATAAAGGACATTTTCTATTGTCTAAAAGTATTACTTTTTCAAAAGTACTTTACACTATTTTCAATGTAATTTTGAATGGATATATATAATACAAACATGTGCTCTTTTCATTGTCTGGAAAGTTTTTGTACATTAAGAGAATTTTCACTTAAGATTTTGCAACCCATTGCCAATATTTATCTTGTGTGTCAGTTGTGATTGTCAAGCAGCATACCAATAAAGAAAACTCTTTTTTGAAATAATCATATAATGATAGGTATAGCTAAATAAGTTAAATAGAGTTTCTGAAGACACACCTACATTTACATTATTTACATTTACATTATTCTTTTACTGTAGAGATGTTTAAGGTCATATTGTCATTACGGTTTTAGCCCCATTCACTTACTTATGATTGCCTTTATCAACTTATAATCCTAACAATATTCTTATTCACTGAAATCTGATTAGATTTTAAGCTACAATATATGAATTAATTTATGATTACTTTTAATAATAATCATATTTTTCTTAATATAAAAATACCTTTTAATTTTAAATCTCTTATGAAAGAGTGTAAACAAACACAGGTTGAAAGATAAACAATGAACAAGAAATAAAAATGAAAATCTGTTCTCAGAGATTAAAAAGATACACACAGTCAAATGTACTAAAATTTTGAAATTTTTTTTCAGCCCCATATAGTTTCCACACTCAGTGAGTCTTCTGTCCTGTATCCTTTGATGTCATTTATCTTTTCATCCTAAATTTGCCATTTTCAAGTAACTGAAACATATGATAGAATTTTAGAGATAACTCTCAAGGAATAAGTTTTATCTTTGTATTCCTAGGACATACTCAAATCTCCATGGCAGACATTCAAATCACATATGTAGATATATATCCTAACCTATAAACCTTGTCTAGTGCTTCTCAATCTTTTTGACATTGTAGAACAAGAGAAAAAAAGATTATTTTATATAGCAATCTTGGGTAAATGAAGGAAGTTACCAACAGCCAGAGGTTACATATTCAAAGGCTTTGGCCAGCCTATTTCCTGCTGCTTTGAGAGCTGAAGTCATCATATTTTTACACCTGTAGCTGATTATCCACAGGCCAACTAGGAAACTATAGCTGACACTGAAAAAGACCATTCCATGGTCAGCAGGAATGGTGGCAGCTGGGAAATCAGTATCATCCTAATTTGTGTTGAAACAAAGACTGCACTATCTGCATCAACAAGAACAGATGTTCCCTCATGTCAAGCAAAAGTTCTGCATTCCTTTTCTCCCATGCATTTCATAAATCCCAGATAGAAATCCCAAAATGGCAGTGGGTATGTACGTTTGACAGTGAGTCTTCAACATGCAGCTATGACTGCTTTTCCAGTCACCTCCTACCTACATACTCTGTTAATAAAACACTGATTCTGAAATAATATCAAGACTATAACATATGTGTGTTACTCCAACATCATATACTTAGCTTGTAGATGAATACAGGTGAGGAGGGATTGCATAATATATCCAAACTCTTTTAGCTATTCAGTGCCAGAAGAGGGGCTAGAAGTCAAATCTACTTAACCTCAGTTGCACAGACCCATTGGAAGAGGCCAATCCCAACTATTTTGGAAAAAATAATGACCCTTGTAATATATTAAAAGAGGTTAAACTTCCAAAGCCAACTTCATTTGTTCTGAAGAAAACTTCACTGAAAACAATAGAATAAGATGTATGTTTTACAAGCTAATTAGTATTTTTAAAGTTTTATCTGTTGTTTTCCTATAAAAAGACTTACACACAAATATATATGCAGAAATAACATAAAAATATAGACGTTCAACATTTCCTTGCAGACAAATATTGTCTGATATCTCAGTAGCCTAATGAGACCTTGCTACCATTGAGCTTTTGAGTATGTATCTCATGGAACCCTCTATGTTGGACGAGATTGAGCTCACACCCTAGAGCCATTTTTAAGACCTTAAGGACTTACTTGGATCAGATAATTCATTCTATATCTCCATGATTTTGATAGCACTAAATTATGATCTTCATTGACTATAAAATGAAAAGAAAGGCAGTAAGTAAGTGGACAAGAAAAATAACGCTTTTGTTGTGCCAACCAGTATTAGTGCCTTTGCCTTCTAAATTACATCCTGTTCACTCCAATTAGTATAAAACATCTCAGGTCCAAAGTCATGAGCTGAAATATTTCATGAAGTCTTTGGAATATTGTTCAATGATAAAAAACATCAATTTATCACCAAAGTAAGTCTCATAGTGAATATTTATCCATTTTATTGATGAACAAGTCTTAATTTATGAGTATTCTAAAGTGACTTTAAACATGTGTTCCCTTATCAAGTAAATATTTGAGTAACTTACAGTACTTCCTTAAGATAATCACCAAAGACAAAATCAACACCAGAAGTGCAGTCTAACTTGCTGAAGAAAGTGAAATTATGTGTGCACATATAGAGAAGGGGACTTACATAACAGGAGATAGTTTATCAACTATAACATCAGAATACAGTGGCAAGGGTGGGTGTAAAGTGAATATGAACTGAGCTGTGAGGGAAAAAAATGAACTCATTAAAAAAAAAACAACAGTGGAACATCTTGGGCCAGCAAAGTTCTTACTCTTATTGCAAGAGAAAACTTCCTCATTCTCACACTACACCCTTCTCACCTGAGTCAGTAATAATCAAACTGGAGTAGATATACTGTACCAAGGAGTTATTAGAGTATGTTGTTTTTATTCAATATTGATAAATATCATGCATTTCAAAAGTTATTTCATACTCAGAAATAGTCTCTTCGAGACAACCTACAATGTGGGAAAAAATCTTCACCTGCTCTTCCTCAGACAAAGGTCTACTATCTCGAATCTATAAAGAACTTAAAAAGATCAGAGTTCCCAAATTTAAAGACCCAATCCGAAAATGGGCAACTGAAATGAACAGTCATTTCTCAGACAAGGAAGTAGAAATAGCAAATAAATACATGAAAAAATGTTCAACATCACTGGTCATTCGAGAGATGCAAATGAAAACAATGCTGAGATTCCACTTCACTCCAGAAAGAATGGCTGCTATCATGAAATCAACCAATAACAAATGCTGGCGGGGCTGTGGGGAAAGAGGAACCCTGCTCTACTGCTGGTGGGAGTGTAGACTGGTGCAGCCACTGTGGAAATCAGTATGGAGATACCTCAAAGAACTAGGACTGGAAGTCCCATTTGACTCCGCTATTCCACTGCTGGGGATCTTCCCCAAAGAATTAAAAGAATCATACCACAGTGATATATGTGCACCCTTGTTCATAGCAGCACAGTTTGTAATAGATAAAACTTGGAAACAGCCCAAATGCCCATCAACTGGAGACTGGATCAAGAAAATGTGGTTTTTTTAAAAAATGGAGTACTACTCAGACATAAGAAACGAGAAATTAGAGACACTTATAGCTAAGTGGATGCACATTGAGGCGATACTCTTAAGTGAAATAAATAGGACACACATGTATAAATACTGAATAGTTTCTCTGGTGTGAGAAACTGAAAGTGTAAATAAGGACTAAAATGTATAATAGGTCATGTGAAATAGGAAGAAAAGGGCCAAAGGGGAAGGAAGTGGGAGGGCTAGGGGAAAGGATAGAAGGGAATGGGATTAATATGACAAAATGGAAAAATAGGAACAAAATCTTTGTAAATAGGGAGGAATGGAGGGGTTGAAGGGAGGGCTGGGCAAGGGTGAAAAATAAGAACCAAGAGAGATTATGTAAAGGTGCAAATTTCCAATGATGAATGTCATTATATTGTACACCTAAAATGTACCAATGATTGGAATGAATAATCGATAATGCAAAATAGGAAGAAAAGGTCCAAAGGGGTAGGGGTAGTGGGAGGGGCAGGGGAAAGGAAAGAAGGGAAAGGAAAAATGTTGAGAAATGGAAAAAATGGAAATAAAGTCTTTGTAAATAGGGAAGGGTGGAGGGGGTGAAGGGAGGGCTAGGAATGGGGAAAAAATAAGAACCAAGATGCATTATGTAAAGGTACAATTCCCAATGAGAAATGTAATTGTGTTGTATACCTACAATGTACCAATAAAAGAATTTAATAAAGTGCAAAAAAAAGTAAAAATCAAGGAATATTTATCCACACTGACAATAAAAAAAAAGAAATAATCTCTTCTATGCTCTCTCATAGAAGTCACTCATCTCTGGTATTTTTTTTTAGTACTGTACATCTTTGAAGTACATAATTATTACATTTATTGTGGACAGTGTGTGCATGTATTTAACACTCTTAATTCTTTTTTTTTTTTTTTTTTACCAGGGATTGAACTCAGGTCCTTGCACTTGCAAGGCAGACGGCAGAACCACTGAGCTAAATCCCTGGCCCTCTTAATTCTTTTTTAAATCACCTTTCCCTCCCATCCCTCTCTGCTCCCTCAAACACCTATTCCCCTTCACATTTGCAAAAGCTCTATTTCCATTTTTTACTCAATTTTCTTTTTTTATCCCTTTTCCTTTTCTTATTTCCCCCCTTCCCTCTCCTGTTCCCTTCCCATTTAAAAAATATCTCCCTACTTCATATTATCTATCTTTTATTTTGTTCTTTATTTATATTTTGGGTTTCTCATAAAAAAGAAATTATGCTATATTTAAACTTGTGTATCTGATTTATTATTTCCCACATATAGCTCCCTCCAGAAACAAATAAGTTATATCACTTTATATGATTTTTACCTCATTTACAAAAGTCATATCATATTGTATGGATCTTTTCAAAATTCAACCTACTATTTTGGAATTATATTATTTTTAAAATGTATAAAGCATATTATTTTTCAAATGCATGCATATACAGTTGGACATATTTCTATCTAATCTGCTCATTGTCATTGCTACAGTATATCTGCATTAGCTTTCCCACTGCTGATACACAATACTTGACAGTCACAACTTAAAAGAGATGTTTAATTTGGCTCATTCTTTCTGGAGGTTTAGTCCATGGTTTGAAAGCAGAAACACTGCAGAAAAGCATGGCAAAACAAAGCTGCTCAGTTCATTGCAGTCAGGAGGCAGAGCAAAGATACAACACCAGAGGGGAAAGAACCAGGAACTATACATAATACCCAAAGTCCTGCTTTCATGACCCACCAGACACACCAAGAAGTATGCTCCATCAATCCAATGGGTAGCTTCCAAGCCAATCAAGTAAATACAATCAAGTTTAACTATCATATCCCACCCCCATCAACTTGACACCTGAACATACCTCCTTAAACCATATTTACTCTTCAAATAAGCAACATAATAACATTATAATATGATAAAACCTAACATGATAAAATGATCTTACATACAACAAAATATGCGATAATCCCTTTCCTACAGTTTCAACAATTTCAGCATTTTTTAAAAGGTCACATGAATGTCTCTTCTGAGGCTCAATGCTGTGAACTTCTGTAACACTCAAAAACAAGTTTCATAATCTCAAGGCACAATAGCAGAAGGTAAACATTTGCATTCCAAAGATGAAAAATAAAGAGATAGAAAAGAATAGGACCAAAACAAGGTAAAAATCCAGTGCAGCAAACATGAAGTCCTAAAGCTCCACATTTGGCACTCAGGGCACACAGTGGTGAATTCCAGAGAGCTTGGATATCCCCAACTCTATGACTGCCCCAGTTGCAGCCCATACAGTCTCTCTCTTGGGCTGTCTTTACTCACTTGCAGCAGCTTTACTAAACAGACATTCAATGTTATTGGCATCAAAATATTTTAGGGTCTTCACTGCACCTTTGGCTTCATTCCCACAGCTTTAGTGAGCTTCCTTCCTGCAAGCCTTCCTTTAAAATCAAGGTAGAAGCCTCCCTGACCCTATAAAACCAGTATCCCCTGGACAATGCCATGGGCTGCCACCAAGATCAGGCCTCTTTGTACCATGGGATTGGCAGATTCTAAGTGTCTACATGGCTAAGTGGTGTGAAGTGAATCCCAGGGGCACTTTCATAGAAGACCCTTCTTGAGAAAGGGGCTCAGGGTTTCTCTTAATTAAAAGTTTATACACCTCTAAACCAGCAATGGGTGAGTTCTTGCTGATTGCCGAGATGCTCTCAAGGGATCTTTCTTCTTGTCGCTATACAAAGCACTTATTTCCCTTTTTTTTGGTACCAAGGATCGAACTTGGGTCCTTGTGCTTGCACAGCAGGTGGTGAAACCACTGAGCTAAATCCCCAGCCCTTATTTCCTTTTAATGACACTAATCTCAGTAGTCACATTTCCCCTGGCCCCAGCTTTGCATATGTTTCCTTCTGAGCCAAAATTTAAGCTTTTCACATGTTCCCACTCTCTCTTTTGTCCCTGATTCTAAAAACCTGCTAAAAGCATCCAGCAGTACTCATGCCACAGCTTGAATGTTGAGCTGTACTGAAATTTTCTCCATTAGATCAGTTAGTCCACCACCCTTATCTTCAGTTTCCTGAAAAGTCACAGGACATGGGCAAAATGTAGAGATTTTTTTCACCACAGTGCATCATGCATAGCCTCTAGTCCATTTCCCAATAAAGTCTTGATTCTAGTTCTCATTCTAGTCTGAATTCTAGTCCTTTTTCCCAAGTGAAATCTCATGGACTTTACTGTCCAAATTCCTAATAGCATTCTGGTTGTCTCAACTCCACCTAAAATTGTCCATCAATTTCTCTTATAGTGATCTGGGGCTTCACTAGCTTACACCTTCAAGTCTTTTCAAATTTTTTCCTCAAGCCAATTCCAAGGGCTTCTAAGATAAATGGCCAGCTATAGTCATGACAGTGATCCCATTGTTCACATCAATTTTCCATACTAGGTTTCCCATTTCTGGAGTATATACCTGACACCCACAATTTAAAGGAAGAGAGGTTCAATTCTGCTCATGGTTTCAGGGGATTCAGTTCATGGCTAGCTCGTTCCAACACAGAAACATTGTGGAAAGGTGTGGTGGTAAAAAGCTGCTCAGTTCATAACAGCTGAGAAGCAGAGCAAGGGAATAATGTCAGAGAGAAAAGAGCCAGGGAACATATACAGTACCCAAAGTCCTGCCACCATGACCCACCCAGATATACTTAGAGGTGTTATCCACCTATCCAAAGAGTGACTTTCAGGTAATCAAGTTGATACAATCAAGCTTAACTGTCACAACATTCCACTTATAATAAATCACCCTATACCTGGCCATTCCTTTATGAATAGCATTTCCAGATTTGGCACTTTTACCTCTAGGGACTATAATACCAGTTCCACATTTTTACTCATACAAACAGTGCTGTAATGAGCATTCTTGCATCCTTGAATGAGCTACTTTAAAGTAGACAACAGAAGAGAATGTGCTGAGCTTAAATACATAAACATCCCCTGTTATGGCTGGGTCCGGATGTCCCCCCAAAGCCTCATTTGGTCAGAGGCAGCTGAATCTAAAATATGTGATGCTGGGATTAAGGGTGTTTGATTACTAGACCATTACACATGAGTGAGTGGTTTGGCACTGCCCAGTAGTCTGGATGGGATAAAAGAGGCAGAAAATGTGGGGAAGCTTTCTCTTGTTGCTTTTTTGGTCTTCTGCCACCGCCATGAACTGTTGTTCTCTTGTTGCCTCTGCTACTTTGTGCGTGCCATGTTGTTTCTCTTCTGCGAGGCCTTTTTGTCATCCCTGTCTTGCAGCCAGCCAACTATGCACTGAAACATCTAGAAACTGTCAAATAAACCCCTTCCCTTTTAATTATGGGTGTCAGGTATTTGTCTCAGCAAGGAGAGAAAAGTAACTAACACACACCCCCTAGAGTAGACACAGTGATATCTCAGTTGTCGAATGGCTTCTAGCTTGAGCTTTCCACTATTAGAACAGCAAATATAGGGCATGCAGAAGAGCTCTACTGTCACAAGCATCTCTCACAAATACATCACAAGGAAATATTCCCTTGAATTGATTAGTAATGAAAAAATAGTGCTTGAAATTACAATCTCATTAATGATTTCCTTGGCACTTTGAGATTGTTAAAATATAGTTCCTATCTCCTTCAGTGTCTAATATCCACTCAGAAATTATTTGTCACACATTGTAGAAAATCATCATCATCTTCTTCATCATCTAAAATATATTAAATATTAATTTCTATGAAAAATTAATGAAAGAGTTTTTTGTTTCCTTGGAGTAAAATTAAAATAAGGAGTTTCACTGCATTTTTCTTGGTCTTGTTTTACATTGTTCCTATGTTCCTTTCCTTTTCTTTGCCTTTACCCAATTGTTTCTATTTCATTCTAGTTTAAAATACAGTGTAATCAGGATAACATAATATGATATCTGAATTTGGTACAAAATACTGGGGCAGCTGGGTATGAAGGAGGAGGGGATGAATATAAATGAAATAAGATTTGACATTTATTGATTGATAATTGTTGAATATGGATTTATGGGAACACAGGGGCTTGTTGCTCTATGACTATTGAACATGCTTGAAAATGTCCACAATAAATTGTGAAACAAAAATTTAACCCATATTTAATTTTGTTTGGATATTCAAGATTTTACTGCAGTCCTTGAAATAATTGGAGAGATACTGGAGTTTTGAAAATAAGATCAAGAATTAATGATGAAGCTTGTGTAACAAATTTTCACAGTAAGATTTTTAAAACTCTAGTAGCAACTCAATAGCATAATAATCTTTCTGGAGACTGATAGGGAAATAACACCAATTTTCTCATCACTTTCAATTTGTGGTAATTATGAATAATTCCAAAATCTCTCCAGGGTGTTTCTGGGGTGAACTGACATCTGAACTAAACCCAGCCTCATATATAGCCAGTTACTATGGGAAACAGCTCAGATCGAGCCTGGGATTTTGCTGTTACAAATGTACTCCATTGGACAAGAGGTGACTTGATATAAAATAGCTGGGATGAGGTGAGAGTTAAGATTTTGAGGAAGAAATATATTAATGAGCTCAACAACTGGATGAACTCACAGAGCTTTCATAGATACACTATCAACGCATGACACACATGAACTTTAGTCATCAGGCTTGTGCTTCTTACTGCCTGTGTCACCAGGGATAAAACCTTGCCATGCCTTATTGTATTTATTTGATTGTTTTTCATTTATAAAATGAAAATTGTAACCAATATCTCTTGTAAGGGTTGAATAAGATTTACAAATGTAACATTCCTGGCACATACTTGGCAATAGAGCTGATGGAAATAATTTATTTTAACATGTATTCTATGTCACTACACTTGAATTCAGTTTTTGACACACTAAGCTCTAATTTTAAGACACTGCAATATATAAATTTGGCTAGGCAGGTTCAGACCTGATCATGATGGTACTGTCTAGATATATAGCTTTTAGGTAATGGCTTGGTTAAATTGAAAGGTGAAAAATCCCAATGTGGATAATGCACATCTCTTTAGATCTATCAGTCTCTCACGTTAACCTATCTAGCCAGATTAAGCAGAAGCTGTACAGGAGACATGCTGTGGTTCAGATATAAAATATCAACCAAAGGCCATGTGCTAACAGCTTAGTTCCCAGCTGATGGCTCTACTGGGAGCTAGTGGAAACTTTAAGAGGTGGGCCTAGTAGGAGTGAGGCCACTAGAGGCCTGCTCTTAAAGGTGATTCGGGGATTTCAGATCCTCCCCCATTTCCTCTCTCTCTCTGCTTCCTGGGCACCATGAGGTGAGTGACTTACTCTGTCACATACTATCTGTCATGATGTTCTGTGTCACGACAGGCCAAAACCTGTGAAACCATGAGTCAAAATAAATCTTTCTACCTTATAAGTTAACTATATCAGGTATTTTGTCACAGGAACAGAAAGCTAATACAAAATGATACCCTCTGTTGGACTGTCATGGAGTTCTTAGGCAAATATTTTATGTTTTAGGGTTGTGTGTGTGTGTGCGCGCACGTGTGTGTTTGTTAATAAAAGAAGCTCCATTTGGCTTTAGGCAATATGTATTGAGATGGAAAAGTTAATGTGAATATTTATTTACACTTTATGAATTTCCTGTTTTGTACTCTTACTACCTAATACTGACTTTTAGAACTTATCCATTTATTCACTGAAAAAATAATTATTGAGTTACTAAGTTCTAAGCCCTGCTCTAGGTGCTTAGGATTCAACAGTACATGAAACACATAAAATTCTGCCATAAGCTTATATCTAGAAGACAGAGACAAATAATTTATGCTTTCTAAATTAATGGGCATCCTGAGAACACCCAGTACACAGGCTCAAAATTTTTCCCAGAGAGTAGGCTGGGACTTGGTCATGACCCAGCCTTCTGCATTATCAATCATGGAAATATGGCAAATATTATTTCAAGGATTATCTGTCAACAGACTTGCCCAAAGTCCTAACTCTGCAAAGTCCTAACTCTTTGAGCAGAATTCTCACGTTTAATTAGCCAAAATTATTTATCCTGTTATCCACATAAATAAGTCAAACCCTTGATGATTAAAGTATTTCATTTAGATACCAAAATACTGCTAGATAAAAATTTACATGTGACACTAAAAAACGTACATGAAAGACAAATGTGAGAAGGTTAAATTAGGCAACAAATAAAACGATATAAATAGGAAAGGAAAAAGTCGAAATATTCTGTTTGCAGATGATTTGATCCTATACATAAAAGACCTAAAGACTCTACTAGACCTGATTCACCAAAGTAACAGGATATAAAATCAACATTAAATAATCAATACTTTTACCACATGTCAATAATGGACTAGCTAAGAAAGAAAACAGAAAAAGAACTTCAAACACTAGCTTTAAAAAAATAGAATATCTAGGGATCAATCAAATGAAGGCTGTGAAAGATTTCCACAAGGAAAATTTGAAAACATCAGAGAAAGAAACTGAAGACATCAGAAGGTAGAATGACCTCCCATCTTCATGGTTTGGCAGGATTAATGTTTTCAGAATGGTCATATTACCAAAATAATCTAAAAATTCAATGCAATTCCCATCAAAATACTAATAACATTTTTCACAGAGCTAGAACAAACACTCCTAAAAGAAGACCCAGAATAGCCAAAGCAATCCTAAGCAAAAAGAGCAAGGTTGTCAGCATTACAATACCTGATTTCAAATTAAAGTACAACTCAAATAGTAACAAAACCAGCATGATGCTGGCACAGTAACAGACAAATTAAGCAATGGAACTGAATAGAGGGCACAGAAAAAAATCCGCACAACTACAGCCATATGATTCTGGATAAAGGAGCCAAAAATAAACATTGGAGAAAAGACAGCCTCTTTAATAAATGGTGCTGGGAAAACTGGATATTCACTCACAAAAGATTGAAACTAGAACTGTATCTTTCACCCTCTACAAATATCAATTCAAAATTGACAAATAGGGAAGGGTGGAGGGGGTGAAGGGTGGGCAAGGGAATAGAGAAAAAATAAGAACCATCATGTAAATAAGATATATCATGTAAATAAGGTACATCATGTAATAAAATAAGATACATCATGTAAAGGTACCAAATAAGATACATCATGTAAAGGTACAAGATCCCAATGATGAATGTAACTGTACTGTACACCTAAAATGTGCCAATAAAGTTAATGGAAAAAAATTGATCAAAGATCTAGGCACAGGACCTAAAACTGTGAAACTGCTAAAAGAAAACATAGGGGAAACACTTGAAGCTATCCTGATAGGCAAAGATTTCCTGAATAGGACTCCAATAACACAGGAAGTAATAGCAAGAATCAACAAATGGGACTACAAGTTTAAAAATTTCTGCACAGCAAAGAAAACAAGTAACAGACTATGGAGACAGCCTATGGAATAGGAGAAAATCTTTGCCAGCTACTCTTCCAACAAAACATTAACATCTAGAATATACAAAAGACTTAACACCAAAAAATCAAATCACCCAAAGAATAAATTAGGAAATGAATTGACACTTCTCAAAAGAAGTACAAATGCCTAATAAATATATGAAAAAATGTTCAACATCTTTAGCCATTAGGGAAATGCAAATTGCCTACATTGAAATTCTGTCTCTCCCCGGGCAGAATGGCTGTCAACAAGAATTCAAAGAACAGGTCGCACAGAACACGCTGAATCAGCCCGCTGCAGACAGGCAGGTCTGCCCACACCCTACCGAGGTCCCCAGTCACGTGGAACACACGCCGAATCAGCCCGCTGCAGACAGGCAGGTCTGTGCACGTCCTACCAAGGTCCTAAGTCGCGCGGAAGACACCGAAGCACCCCACTGCAGACAGGCAGCCACCTGATTCCACACTACAAAGACGCAGAGGACACCAGACCACCAGACCACGGTACTGAGTCCCTCTGCTCCTGGCCCAGAGGTAGGGGCCTCTGAGCCGTCGTCCCATTGCTCCTGGTCCAGAGGAAGGGGCTTCCCGGTCACCATCCCTCCCACTGCTCACAGCCCAGAGGAAAGGGCTTTTGGGCCACCTTCTGTCCCGCTGCTCCTGGCCCAGAGGAAGGGGCTTCAGGGCCACCATCCTTCCCACCACTCCCGGCCCAGAGGGAGGGGCTTCTGAGCCACCATCCCACTGTTCCTGGTCCAGAGGAAGGGGTTTCCCGGCCACCATCCCTCCGGCTGCTCCCAGCCCACAGTAAAGTGCTTTTGGGTCACCATCCCTACCGCTGCTCCCTGCCCCTGTCCCACCTCACCCAGCTCAGAGGAGATAATCCGTGCAGGCACTAACAGCCCCCTGCCCCAGTCGAAATGAAAAAACATGTAAGTAAGTCTCAAAACCAGACTTCCAGATCACCTACAGCAACCCCAAAGGGAAATGAGATGGAACACTCTGATACTCAAATACCTAGACCCACTGAACTGGCAACAAAAGGGGATCTGGAAAAAATGAAATCAGAAATAATTTCTCCGATAACAGGAAAAATTGTGCCCCTACTGCAAGACATGATTAATAAATCTAGAGAGGAGCTGAGGAACATGATGGAATCCCAACATAAGAAACAAATGGAATCCATGAAACAGATGCAAATAGATTTCCAGGACATGAAAAACTCCATCGAAAGTCTACACAGCAGAATGAGCCAATGTGAGGACACAATTTCAGATATAGAAGGTAAGATTGCAATTAGTGACCAGGAAAAGAAAAATTGCTTCAAAATTAAAAGGGAAAATGAGAAATCAATCCAGCAGCTGCTAGACGATGCAAAGAAGAATAACATAAGACTGATTGGGCTCAATGAAGAAACAGGAGAGAGTGCAGATGACATAAAAAAATCTCTTCACAGAAATAATGGCAGAAAATTTCCCAACCCAGGGAAAAGAGCTTGACATACAGATAAGGGAGCTATATAGGACTCCAAATAGCCTTGATCAAAAAAAAATCTACACATAGGCATATAATTGTTAAAATTCCAGAAACACAACAGAAGAACAAAGTTCTACAAGCAGTCAAAGAAAAGAAACAAATCACATACAAAGGAAAGCCTATCAGAATCACAGCAGACTTCTCAACACAAACCATCAAGGCAAGAAGAGCTTGGAGTGATATATTCCAAGCCCTAAAAGAAAACAGCCTCCGACCCAGATTGATGTACCCTGCAAAACTATCTTTCAAAATGGATGGAGAAATAAGATACTTTCATGACAAAGAGCACCTTAGGAACTTCGAGAATACCAAACCAGCACTACAAAGAATTTTACACAATATCCTAGGAACAGACATTGAGGATCACAACCCCAGGAAGCAAAGCAGAATGAACCCATCTGGCAAGACAAGAAATTAAATGTAAAGGGGGAGAACCCAACAAAAAGAAAAAGTCATGGCAATGACAAGTCAGTATGTTTCAGTTATAACCATCAACGTTAATGGTCTCAATTCACCAATCAAAAGAAATAGACTGGCAGAATGGGTCAAGAAGCAAAATCCAACCATATGCTGCATACAAGAAACACACTTAATTCAAAAGGAAACTCATAGACTGAAAGTTAAAGGGTGGAAAACAATACTCCATGCCACAGGAACCCAAAAAAAAGCAGGAGTAGCTATCTCCTTTGCAGATCAAGTTGATTTCAAACCAACACTGATTAAGAGAGACGAAGAAGGACACTACATCCTTGTAAAGGGAACAATCCAAAAGGAAAAGATGACAATCATAAATATCTATGCACCAAACACTAGTGCACCCAACTACATAAAACAAATACTAATGGACATGAAAAGTCATATATGCACTAATACAATTGTAGTGGGGGACCTCAACACCCCACTGTCACAAATAGATAGATCAACTAGACTAAAAATATGTAATGAAATACTAGAACTCAATCGAACTCTTGAACAAATGAATTTAACAGATGTTTACAGAGTCTTCCACCCCACAAAATCAGAATACACATTTTTCTTGGCTGCACATGGGTCATTCTGCAAAATAGACCACATACTCACACATAGAACATGTTTAAGTAAGTGCAAAGGAATTGAAGTTATCCCCTGTATATTATCAGACCATAGTGCGATGAAATTGGAGATCCATAGCAAAAGAAACTCAAAAAATTTCATAAACACGTGGAAATTGAACAACACACTTCTGAATAACCAATGGGTCACAGAGGAAATTAAAGAAGAAATCAGACAGTTCCTTCAATTAAATGACAATGACAATACAACATATCGGAATCTATGGGACACAATGAAAGCAGTCTTACAGGGGAAATTCATAGCAGTGAATACACATATTAGGAAAACAGAATGAACCCAGTTAAACAACCTGATGCTGCACCTCAAGCTTCTAGAAGAAGAAAAGCAGGACAAACCCAGAGCTGATACAAGGGAGGAAATTATAAAGATCAGAGGAGAAATCAATGCAATGGAGACTAAGAAAACGATACAAAAAATCAATGAAGCCAAGAGTTGGTTCTTCAAAAGAATCAACAAAATTGACAAACCCTTAGCCAACCTTATCAGAAAAGGGAAAGAAAAGGCCCAAATCCATGCAATTAGGAATGAAAAGGTTGAAATTACAGCAGACCCAGCAGAAATCCAGATGATCATCAATACCTACTTCAAGAACCTATACAGCAATAAGATGGACAACACAAAAGAAATGGACAGATTCCTAGATACATATGAATTACCAAAGTTGAATGAAGAAGACCTAAAAATTCTGAACAACCCAATATCAACCAATGAAATTGAAAATGTAATTAAAAACTGATCAACTAAGAAAATCCCGGGCCCTGATGGCTTCACTGCTGAATTCTACAAGACATTTAGAGAGGAACTGCTGCCACTACTGTTTAAACTCTTCAATGAAACTGAAAGGGAAGCAATATTCCCAAATTCATTCCTGGAAGCAAGCATCACCTTGATCCCCAAAGCAGAGAAAGACCCAACTGAAAAAGAGAACTTTAGGCCAATCTCACTAATGAACATAGATGCAAAAATCCTTAATAAGATAATGGCAAACAGAATGCAGAAGATCATCAAGAAGATCATACACCCTGATCAAGTGGGATTCATCCCAGGGATGCACGGATGGTTCAATATACGAAAATCAATCAATGTAATACACTATATCAATAGAGCCAAGGACAAAAACCATATGATTATCTCCATAGATACAGAAAAAGCATTTGACAAAATCCAACATGCATTTATGATAAAAAACCTACAAAAACTTGGAATAGATGGTCTCTACCTCAAACTGATAGAAGCCATCTATGAAAAACCAACAGCCAATATCATACTAAATGGTCACAAACTGAAATCCTTCACACTCAAATCAGGAACAAGACAAGGATGTACACTATCACCACTCTTGTTCAATATAGTTCTGGAAACATTAGCCACAGCAATTAGACAAGAGAAAGAAATAAAAGGAATAAAGATAGGTAATGAAGAAGTCAAACTGTCCTTATTTGCAGATGACATGATACTCTACATAGAAGACCCCAAGAACTCCACCAAAAGTCTTCTAGACCTAATAACCAAATTCAGTCAAGTAGCTGGTTACAAGGTCAACACACAAAAATCAATAGCTTTCCTCTACACGAATGACAGACTCACTGAGAGAGAAACAGGGCAAATAATTCCTTTCACAATAGCATCCAAAAAACTGAAATACCTAGGAATCAACCTAACGAAAGAAATCAAAGACCTCTTCTCTGAAAACTATGGCACTCTGAAAAGACAGATTGAAGATGATATCAGAAAATGGACAGACATCCCCTGCTCCTGGGTAGGATTAATATAGTGAAAATGGCCATACTTCCAAAACTGCTATATAGATTTAATGCAATTCCAATTGAGATCCCAGCGGCATACTTCATAGACCTCGAGAAAACAATCCAAAAATTCATTTGGAGCAAGAAGAGACCCAGAATAGCAAAAGCAATTCTAGGTAACAGAGACATGGCAGGGGGTATCACAATCCCCAACCTGCAACTCTACTACAAAGGTACTGTGATAAAAACAGCATGGTACTGGCAAAGAAACAGACCTGAGGACCAGTGGAACAGATTAGAAGATGCAGAAACAATGCCAGACACACTCAGCCAGCTTATCTTTGATAAAGGAGCCAAACACCCTCACTAGAGGAAAGATAGCCTCTTTAATAAATGATGCTGGAAAAATTGGGCTTCAACTTGCCGAAGATTAAAACTAGACCTGTATCTCTCACCATGCACTAAACTAAAATCAAAATGGATTAAAGATCTAAATATTAAAATAGAAACTCTGAACCAGTTGGAACAGAGGTTAGGTAGAACACTTGAAGACATCAGTGTAGGAAAAGATTTTATGAACCAAACCTCAGTTGCCCGTGAACTAGCACAAACAATCAACAAATGGGATCTCTTCTTATTTAAAAGTTTCTGCACAGCAAGAGAAACCACCAGCAGTGTGAAGAGACAACCCACAATGTGGGAAAAAATCTTCACCTGCTCTTCCTCAGACAAAGGTCTACTATCTAGAATCTATAAAGAACGTAAAAAGATCAGACCTCCCAAATTTAAAGACCCAATCCAAAAATGGGCATCTGAAATGAACAGACATTTCTCAGACAAAGAAGTAGAAATAGCAAATAAATACATGAAAAAATGTTCAACATCACTGGTCAGTCGAGAGATGCAAATGAAAACAATGCTGAGATTCCACTTCACTCCAGAAAAAATGGCTGCTATCATGAAATCAACCAATAACAAATGCTGGCGGGGCTGTGGGGAAAGAGGAACCCTGCTCCACTGCTGGTGGGAGTGTAGGCTGGTGCAAGCACTGTGGAAATCAGTATGGAGAAACCTCAAAGAACTAGGACTGAAGTCCCATTTGACACCGCTATTCCACTGCTGGGGATCTTCCCCAAAGAATTAAAAGAATCATACCACAGTGATATATGTGCACCCTTGTTCATAGCAGCACAGTTTGTAATAGCTAAAACTTGGAAACAGCCCAAATGCCCATCAACTGGAGACTGGATCAAGAAAATGGAGTACTACTCAGCCATAAAAAATGAGAAATTATAGAGACATTTACAGCTAGGTGGATGCACATTGAGGCAATACTCTTAAGTGAAATATATAGGACACACATGTATAAATACAGAATAGTTTCTCTGGTGTGAGAAACTGAAAGTGTAAATAAGGACTAAATGTATAATAGGTCATGTGAAATAGGAAGAAAAGGGGCAAAGGGGAAGGAAGTGGGAGGGCTAGGGGAAAGGATAGAAGGGAATGGAATTAATATGACAAAATGGAAAAATAGGAACAAAATCTTTGTAAATAGGGAGGAATGGAGGGGTTGAAGGGACGGCTGGGCAAGGGTGAAAAATAAGAACCAAGAGAGACTATGTAAAGGTGCAAATTTCCAATGATGAATGTCATTATATTGTATACCTAAAATGTACCAGTGATTAGAATGAATAATCGATAATGTAAAATAGGAAGAAAAGGTCCAAAGGGGAGGGGCAGGGGAAAGGAAAGAAGGGAAAGGAAAAATGGAAATAAAGTCTTTGTAAATAGGGAAGGGTGGAGGGGGTGAAGGGAGGGCTAGGAATGGGGAAAAATAAGAACCAAGATGCATTATGTAAAGGTACAATTCCCAATGAGAAATGTAATTGTGTTGTATACCTACAATGTACCAATAAAAGAATTTAATACAAAAAAAAAAAGAATACAAAGAACAATAAATGCTGGTCAGGATGCAGGAGAAAAGGAGCCCTCCCACACTGCTTGTAAGAATATAAATTTGTAAAGCCTCTATGGAAATCAGTTAATATTGAGGTGTCTCAAAAAACTAAAATTAGAGCTTCCATTTGATTCAGTTATACTACTGCTTGGAAGATACTGGATGCAATTAAAGTCTAAAAGAATACCTGCCTACCTACATTTAGTATGGCACAATTCACAATAGCCAAGATATAGAACCAGCCTAGGTGCTTATGAATGGGTAAAGATGATATAGTATATTTACATAATGGATTATTATTCAACAATAAAGAATAATGAAATTTCATTTGTAGGAAGATGGATGGGATGGAAGCCATCATGTAGAGTGAAATAAGCCAGATTCAAAAGGGAAAACTTCACATATTCTAACATGTGGAATCTTTAAAAAAAGACAAAAAAACAAAGAAAGTAAATAATTGTTAGACAATAGGAATAGGATAAAAGAGAAGGGAAAAGTGTAAAAGTAGGTAATGGGGGAACAGATACAACCAAAATATATGCACTGAAACACCTTCAAAAGTGTGAAAGTAGGGGGAAACTGGAAAAGGGATAATAAGGGGAAGAAAGTGATCAAAGTATCATATGCACATGTACAAATCTTCCGAAATAAAACCCATTAATCTGTATAAGCAGTTAAAAATGAAAAAAGAATATAAGACATATTATGTGTCATCTGAGGAAAGGAACGTGTTTCAACTGGTACTCCCATAAAACAGAAAGAAAATACACTACATTTTATCTATAATGTGATAACAAAACACAAAATGTTATTACCACCTACTCTGACAATGGCCCCTTGCTAGGGATTACTTAACATGCATTCTTAAATCACTTATTTCTGTGACTTTAGTAAACTGTTTCAGAGTTAAATTTTTCTTCATTTAGTAAAAGTTTCTTTTCAGAGTTGAGTGTGCAATCTAGCCCATGCTCTTCTTCAGAAGAGAAATTTTACTAAGCATGTGTAATATGAGACAGTAAATTACCTTACCTCATTAAATCAATTAGACGGGAGGCACTAAATAAGCATTATTCCCTGTAATTAATGGAAGAGCAAAAAGAAACCCAGAGGAATTCTCTGAATCAATTCTGGTTCTCAGTGCTACCCTGTTCATAAATCATTCTTTGCTAAAATAAATTCTGCTAAATTCAGTTTGTATACTTTTTCTTTGAAGAACAAGAATGTATGGAGTCTATTAGTATATGCAAAAGAAGGATATTATTTAACTTAACAAGTTCTATTTCCTTCCTTCCATAATAGTTATGTATTCTGTAGCAGACACTGAGAAAAATAGGAATTCTCATAGTTAAATCTCACCACATCTTGTGTCTGTATTTCTCTTCCTTTCTGCTGGAAAGAAACTCCAGGACAGCAGAGATTGTTGATATTATGTTATAGTGACCTATTTCTTAAATAAGTTCTGTGAACCAACTTGTACATTAGTCTGTTTGTTTCTGGCAGTTTTACATATGATATAAATAGATTTAGGGTACTTGGCAAGATCCAGAGCCCAGAGTCCTTTCCTATAGCTGCCTTCCACACAATGAAAATTCTTGCTAACTTATCTCTTTTTCATTCTTTTAATGAGTATCTGCTGAACACCACCATTCATTACCTAATGGTTCTCAATGTTTTGAAAGTCATTATTCATCTGATTAGTTTTTTGAGGTCGACTTCTCTGAAAATGCACAAATTTATAGACATCCAAAGAAATTTGGTATGTAAGTACAGGGGTGTCACTGAATCCCCAAAATCTTCTAGACCACAGAGCCAAGACAAAAAAATCCTAATTAAAAAGTATACACAAATATACATTAAAACAACAGAATTTTACACACCAATACCCAGAGTCCCCCTCAACACACATGCAGACACCAGAAATCTATAGTACCTCATTTACTTTTCTCTCATTTTTACCAAGCTTCTATTTCTTTAATAATAGAACTAAGATTATTCTTTAAAGTAAATGAAGACACTCAATTTCTTTTTTGAATGTGGATATCTAAACAGGTTGGAAGCAGTAACTGTTAACATTTACTGTTAAAATTTACACTCACAGCTGCTCTAGTTCATGTCAGATTTATTTGTTGTTGTTGATGTATGAAAGTAATATTTTATAAAGAGCAGTATTCTATAGTTCAGATCCCATTTACCTTGAAGTTGTTTCTGTAAAATCTCCTTTGTAAGATGCCTGTCAATACTTTTGGAGTGGTTCTAGATTGATAGTGCATCTGATATCCCTGATAATAACAATAACAACATGACTACAACACAATAGGGCACTCCTGTTTATTCAAAGTGGCCTAATGTTTCCACAGTGACTTTCTCCCCTGTTCTCATGTTTAACCTTCCCCATCCAGTAATGGTAAAGTAACATTCTTTGACTTACTAATGTCATTCTTCTTTTCCTCATTTATTTTATTGGGTCTATTCTTTTCTGAATGCCATTCTCCTTTTCTTTATTTATTTTATCGGCTCTATTCCTTTCCATCTCTCATTCGCCTGTCTTCTATTCACTAACCTAGTTTTCACATTACTTTTTCTATCTGGGTACATGTTTATCACATTTCTCAGCCACTAATGTTTTTTTCTGTAGCTATTTTCAAAACAGCAAGCATTTTTGTGACATATACACACACACATATATACATGTACACACACATGTGCCTATATAGACATATACATAAATTCACACATATCTCTAGTAGATGCTTAATCATCCTAAAAACAGTATAACTTGCAAAATGACACTTCATTCATGAAGTCAGACTGTCATGGTGCCAAGACAACCACAAATATGATCAAGGACACGTTCTTCCTCACAGAACATTACTCATGACAACTTATAAGAGATGGCTTAAGTATCATTGCCATATGGAAGATCTGCATGTACTTTGGTTAAAATCAGGAACAACTCGGGCTGGGGATTTAGCTCAGTGGTTCTGACGCCTGCCTTGCAAGTGCAAGGTCCCAAGTTTGATCCCTGGTATGAAAAAAAAAAAACCCCAAAATCAGGAACAACTGATAACTGACAAGCAACTGATAAACTGATAACTGTAAATTTTCATACCACAGATTAACTTCAAGTTTCCAAACTGAAATTAATCAAATGTAACAGCAGCTTTTAAAACATGAGAATTTTATCATCCTAGTGGGAAAATATCACACAGTTCATAAAGATATGGAAATTATTACTTACTATGATATTTTTAAAGCTACCTGATAACTTGTGCATTGCTTTTGCCTGATTAATATTTGATATTTGGTGGTAATAATAAAATCTGTGGGCCCAGGGATGTAGCTCAGTGGCACTGCGCCTGCCTCACAAGCGCAAGGTCCTGAGTTCGATCCCAGGTACCAAAAAAACCAAAATGAAGGCCTGGCTTTGTTCTGCATATGTACAGACCCAAATAATGAAATCTGTGGATACTATCTATGGGGATTATAGTAGAATATATGCTAAATTAATGGTATTATTTCTTAAATAAATCCAGTGATTTCTCTTACAGCATTATACAATGAACATGCAATGTTAAAAAAGGAAGCTTTGATAAGAGTGAAATTTTATTTTTTACTAATGTATCTCTTCTGAAAGGTTTTAATGATTTGCTGAACCCTGTTTTGTGATCTAATAACATTTTCTTCTCAGTTATTATTCTACTGGTAATATCTACATTGAATACTGAGTTACTGAAAAGAAAAAACTGTATTTTACATCTCTCCTCACAAAAACAATCTCTTTTGTTCTTCATTATCTCTAGATGTATTATATATGACCCTTCTTTACAAACAGTTCTTATATGTTTTGATTTTATAAATCGTAAATTAATACTATTTTTGATTCCTGACATTATTTCTTTGCAACTTATATAAAATAATTACAATTCTGATAATATCCATTAGATGTTCTAAACTCTGGCTCAATTATTCTCTCCAGGTTTCAAATACATGACTGTAGAACAGAGCTTTTAAAGAGTTCTTGGATCAGCTTCAGGGTGTCAAAACATACACCTAACACCATATGCAAAATTTTAGTATGTTCATATATGCATTTATTTAGTGGATAAAAAACTCATAAGCAAAGAAAGAACTACCAAGAATGATAAAGAACCACTACTCTGGGACATAATATGGCATGGCAACACATTGCAGTGGATAGCGGGGATTTTTGAATCACAAAAGCTCGTTTTAAAGTGTAAATTTTCACTATGAGAAAGTAATAGGAATTATGTAGCCTACAGCAAATATTAGAAGATTCAATTAATAGTAAAAAAATTGAAGTCTATTATAGGAAACTCAAAACTAAGCACAAGTAAAATAACTAACAATGATTTGATTTAGACTCCATCACTGATGTAAATTAACTTCCACCTAATATAGTTGCAAGAACTGACAGGGAAGAATTTGTTAAGGGGAGTATGGTCTCTTACATAGAAATAAAAAAAGAATGAAATAAGTTCTAGAGAAAAATAAAATGTTGAATAGATTTTTGTATTATAGATATGATCACATCTACATTAAAAATTCCTTGGAATGACAAATTTTAATAAACATTTTTATAATTATAATGTGATTAACATTGATGGGATTTAGCAGGTTTTCAGTTAATTGATAGACACATTTCTTAAGGGATCTTCAAAATCAGGTATTATCTCCTTACACCTAAAACAAACTTCTCTTCTATATGTGGAGAAAAACTTCCATTTAGGGAAAGGAAGAAAAAGAATTTTAAGTAAGAAAAATTAAATCAATTGAAACTTCTGCATCAAATCCCTATAATAATTTCATAAAGAGATACCAAACCAAAGCAAATAACATCCCTTAAACTCAGTAGGGGTCCTTGTGAATTTCTTGGGCATGAAAGAATCAGTAGACTTAACAAAAGAAAAAGAAAATATGTCCAAGAAAAGACAATCAAGAAAACAATGTTATATTACTTATGTAAAAGCTCTTCGTTGCAATTTTTATTTACTAGAGGACTAAGCTAATATTTAAATGCATTTAAACAGCACTGAACTTAAAAATCCACCCAAATAAGTTAGTGTGGAAGGAGAAAACTCTGACCTCAAGTCCACTGTTCCAGTAACCATTTTATAAATATGTACAGGTTTCCAAAGCTTGTGCTATGACAGCGGTTTAAGGAGGCTCCTTGAATACACTTGATATCATTGCCCTAAGCATTTGCTCTTTATTTCTAAAAAGTAGACTACCATATATATGGCATTGTGTTAGGTGCTAGCACTGTAAACAGTTGCCAGGTGTGTCGCAGAAGCCACTGTGAACCAGTGTTGGGGAATAGTGAGAACACAATTTACTAAGTAGGATCAGGAAAGGATTGACCTTGTGGCAGCCAGCACATACTGGGTGGCTGACTCAGGGACTGAGTCAGACCAAATTAGCTCTCAATTTGGAAATCCCTGAAGAGGAATAAAGACTAAGAAAAACAGGTAAAGGTGCCAGAGCGTTCCGGCTCAAGCATGACAATTCAGGCTAACCAGGACTGAGAAAGATAAATATGTGGTCAAGTGGACTGTGTTTGGAAAATGAGAAAACCAGAACAATGAAGCCCAAGGAATTAGAGCAGAACACAGTAGATGAGAAGCCACAGCAAGAGTAAATAGAGGAGGTTAGTTTCAGCAGTAAACCTTGAGGTTAACTAGCAATCATACAGTATTTCTGATGGGAGAATAATTATACCCAACAGAAGCACCTCTTCTGCAGCACCTTCTCTTAAGGGAACTGCTTTGCAAAGGTAAATGGAGCCCTCTGACAAATTTCTAGCTGTCACACCCTCTGAAACTAGTTTCAGAGACAGGACATATACATAAAAATCCAAATAAAATTACTACTGTGCTTGTACTACATTTAAGATATCATGCTAAGCCTTAATGTAGATGGCAAGGGTAAAATGATCACGATAATTGCCTTTAAAGATTGATAGTCTAATAAAAGATATATATGAAGATGGAGTTCATAGTTTCATAGAATAAGTGACAGGAGAATGGAAATGAGTGTGAGGCCTGATCTAAAAAGGACAGCACTGTAAACCGCCGGTGAACTAGTGGCACTTAGCTGGCAAACAGTGTTTCAACACAGGGTTAATCATTTTAAGCACGCATTTCTTAGAAGGAAAAGTCCTACCAATAACAGATGGAGACCTGAAAAGATTGCTCATTTTGTTAAGTAGTATGGAAGCCAGTACTGTTGACATCTCACTTCAGCCACACCTGCAGAAAGGAAGAGGACATTTGGGTGTAGTTTGAGTGCACTGCATGTGTCTGTGAGTGTGAGTGTGCATGTGCCTGTGTGTATTCATAAAAACTGACAGGCTTCCTTAAATACTTATCTTCTTATTCAAAAAAGGCTTTTTCACCTCTAATTTTAAGATGTGTATGTCACTAATTATATATTTGTTCCTATTTCTTTTCCTACTTAAAGAAATATTGAAAATTCACAAATTAGTTTTCTTGCTATTTTTATCTTCTACCAGAATTTATTTGTGTTCTTAACTAAAGTAAAAATATAAAATACCAATGGACCACTTGAAAAAATTTTGAATGTGTGTAAATAAACCATGCATTCTAGACAAGAATTGAGCATTCTCATCTTTTTAGATTGCACTATTCCAGAACATTAGAGAGTGAAAACTTGGTAAATTAAACTTCGTGAAAAAAATCACAATTAATTGATTCTCAAGTATGTCCTAAAGGAAGCAGTTGTACTATACAAGCTTTAGAAATTCTGAGTTCAGTTGCTCAGGAAAGCCAATACTTTCTTATCAATCAAAAATGATGGGTGTGGCAATGGAGAATTATTAAAATTGAAAAGAAAGCAAAAATATTTCTAAAGATATAATTCTATGCCTGTAAAATTCAAACAAATCAACTGAAAAATTCAGTTGTATATGAGAGAGCGAGAGAAAGAGGGAGATAGAGGGAGAAAAGAAGAAAGGGGAAGAAGAGGAGAGAGGGGGATTAGGGGAAGGGAAGGGAGGAAGGAGGGAAGGAAAGAAGGGAGGGAGGGAGGTGAAGGAAGGAAGGGGAAATTTAGGAATCATATGCCAGTCAAAGTGACTGAGATGTTCACTTTTCAGATGAGCTTGTACACTCTCAGGGAGAGCAAAGCCACGTCCATAACTCTTCACGTGCTGCATTCAATGTCTTAGCCTTTGTGCTGTTATGACAAAATATCTGACACTGGGAAATTTAGAAAGATCAAAATTTATTCCTCACACTTATGGAGGCTGCATGTTCAAGAGCAAGACTCCAGCAGGTTCAGTTATCTAGTGAGGGCAGCTCTCTGCTTCCAAGATAGTATCTTACTGCTGCATCCTTTGGGGGAAGAAAAGGAACATTGTGTCCTTACATGTCAGAAGGGCAGAAAGGCAAGCTAACCAAGAAGCTTCTTAACTAAGGTTCACAAGGGGAGCAGACCTCATGATCTAATCACCCATTAAAGGCCTCATCTCTTAATTCATTGTCCTTTTGAGTTCAACACCTAAATTTGGAGGGGACACATTCAAACTACGGCAGTAAGTTTGACCATTTTAGATTTTAAATTGAATTTATTTTTTAGTTACAGTACTTTATAACTGTGATTAATTGTTGATCAAAAATAGAAATCACAGATGTTGAAGTACAACTAATTTACAAATGTAGAAAGCTTGATATTTCATAAATATATTCCAGATGATTTGTTCATTTATTCAATAAATACAGAATTAATGGCTACTACACATCAGTAGTCATGCTACCTATTGGGTCTGAATGAATAAAAAAAGACAAGATTTCTACTCTCATGGATTTTATAGTCTAGTTGATGGGATAATAACGAACTACACAAATCAACATAATTTGTAAACTTTTTTTATCAGTATGAAGAAAGTGAATTAGGACCCTAAGACCACGATTAAAACTGGGGTCAGGGAAAACACCTCTGAAAAGAAATATTTAACATGAGATCAGAGTGACAGGAAATTTGAGCATTCATGAAAGTAAATAAAAAGAAACTGGTGCAATTAAGAAAGAAAACAATACTATTTTGGGTAGCGTTATAACAATTCTTAAAATTTAAACATTCACCATATATTGTGATCATCTCTTGTATTGCTCTGTTTTAGACAACAAAAATTTGATTGATATTCACAAAAAGCACATGGATAAGGAAGGTCTAATCCATATAAGAACAGATTGAATTGGCTGATATCATTTGTCTAGACAAGGGATATCATAACTATCTTCAAATATTTCAGAGGTCATTATATAAGGGGACTAAACTTCTCCTGCCCAATTGACAGGTGCCTAAGTCAGAATATATTATTTGGGCTCTCAGATCCTCAAAATACTCAGCTTCTGATTCCAGCATTTGAAGCTAATAGGGACAAATAAAAACCTGTCAAAGTTTGGACCAATGTTGATGTATCATCTATGCAAGTTATTAATTTAAAAGGTCTAAGCCAAAACACTATACTATAAATAAGAATGAACTAAACACAAATGTTAGAGTTCAAATGAAGTCAAAGACTAAAGAGTAGTGGATTCCTGACTCAAAGTAGACTCATTGTTAAGAGCCAATTACCACTTTGCTTAAATTTCACTTTTATGCTTCCAGAGAAGAGGTAAGGTAAATCCTGAGGGCCTTAAAGGAATGCTTGAGCTTTAATGGAAGAAACTTAATACTTTGTATAAATTATTAAATACCAGGCATTTTACATATATTACCTCATTTAAGCCTTACCACCATTTTAGCATCATATGCAGTATTACAGTCGTTATCTTCCTTTTATGGATAGGGCTTAGCTGGTATACAGCACTGCCATCTACAGGGATTAAGTGATTATGGGTAACAGCGAAGAGGAGAACCAGGCCCAGTCACAGCAGTGCAGAGAGAGGCAAGTTTTGATAAACATAATTCTCTGTACAGATTTTTCTGAAAATGAAAGAAGCTGCCTCAAGATGACGTGATATTTTTACCACTTGGAAGTTTCACAAAGAACTGAAGATATTCTACAGAGTAGTTAAGACATTAGCTTAAATAAAATCTCTCAGATGGTTCCTAATTTGAAGAGTCTAATTTAATATACAGAATATGATAAGCAAAGTGAAGTGTTTAAAAGCAAAGAAATTAGGTTGCCATAGTGAGGCTCTAACTCATTGGTAGTACATCCATTTACCAACTGTTTGTTTTTGTAATATAATCAAACCTACTGTTTGATTTTGATCAAGTTGCATAACCTTCCTAAGCAGCAGTGTCCTTATCTTTTCTGATAAAGAGAATAGTATCAACCTTACAGGTCTGTATATGGTATGATGATAGATTTTTATAGGCAATGTACTAAGAATGATACCTGCTACTCAGTGGGATCATTAAATGATAGCTAGGATTAATGCAATTCAATGAATTACAGATTGCTTACATTTTTTCCACAAAATGAATTTTGTAATATTTTAGTGATGAAAGAAAAGGGTACTAGCTTTAGAACATCTATTCCATCTTAATAATTGAACCTGAAGGGAGACTGGAGTGATAAAGGAAAGAAAGAAAAATAATGTAGGAAGACACGAGACCGTACATGAATTTTGCCATCATGGATCTTGGCCAGATTCTCTGAGTTACCTAGGTGGTAGTTTTTCTTGATAAGATAATCAGACAAAACAAATCAATGTGAAACAATGTGGAAACACCACACTGAGATTCTTTCAGCCAGAAATTAATTACCATGACTGGTGATGCAATATAACAAGAAAATATTAAATTTTTAAAAATCTTGTCCTAGTAGGAAATCGTTTGATTATTTTTTTTCTGTCCAAGATATCTGTATTAAAAAAACTGTATTCACAGAATGAAAAAAAAAAACATAGTGAAGTGAGTGTTTGTGGGGGGAGGGGGTACAAAATTCTGATGCATAGAAAATAAGAGGAAAAGACATTTTTATTATTAAATATTAGAAAGAAAATAGTTAAAAGGAAAGTAATAAAGCACTCAATCTGCTGAGATTAAAGTGCCCTACCAAAAATGCATATCTTTGAAGACATTTTTAAAAATCAAACATTAGAAATTAAACCTAAGAAAATAGCTAAGAGTGTTTAATTTGAGAACATGCAGCAGGTAGTGGCTAGCTTTCAGCTGCAGCTAATTTTAAAGGACCCTGAGAGCTACAGAGTGGTTTAAGGGTACACCATTAGGGCTGTACAAAACAAAGATTTAAATTTACTTTACACATGACCTTACTGAACAATATTACGTGAAAGTTAGAAAGGTTGACTTGGACAATAAGAAACAACTTTCTCTAATTATGCAACATACATCCTTTAGGTTGAAAGGATCACCTCATTCAAGTTTGATGGTCTCAAATTCGTGTGTGTGTGTGGTGTGTGTGTGTGTGCTGGGGATTGAACAAATGGGTCTTACAAGTGTAGAACGTGTGCTCTGCCACTGAACTGCACACCCAGATCTTCAGGGATGGCTCAAATTCTGAAGACAGACGAAGTTCCCTTCTGCCACACCTCTAGAGTAGTTGGAAAAACTACTATGGTCACCTGATAAGGTATCTCCTTATTCTGAAATTTTGAAAGACATTAACAGTTCTGAAATCCTCTTTAGATGATTATAATAGAACTTGTGACCTCAGAGGCTTCTGGCTACATGTATATATCTAACAATCCATTATAGTTCATTAATCTTACCTATTCTGTACATAGACTGGGTTGCTGTTGAATTTCTCCAGTATGCATCCTCAGACATACTAGCTTCCCCATCCCCAACCCCAGGCCATTCTCAGTGGTCCTAGTTTATCATAATAGGAAACAATGTGCCACCTCCTGTTCTGATTCTTACAATTCTTCCACTTTTGACAATGTTTGAGCCATTGCTTAATTAAACTGAAAAATTCAGTCTTTAAAAAGCCTTACACCTTTATCTCTTCTGATCACTAATCTTGCACACAAAAAACCATTCTGAATTTTATGCTTTTGCTTTATTTATATATTTATTTCTTAAGTAGGCATGCCTAAATAAGATAAATTTGAATTATTTGTAGGAAAATGAATGGATCTTCAGCACACAATGCTAAGTGAAATAAATCAGACATAGAAGGCTAAATATTGCATTGTTTCCTAGTAGAGAAACTTATAATATAAAGAGTAAAATAAAAGATGGTAAAAAACAGGGAAATATACTTTGTAGATATGGGAAGACATCTGGGGGAGGAAAGAGCATGAAGAGCAGGGGAGGAAAGGGAGTAAAAATATTCAAGATGCAACATGTATATGTACCACTTCCCCAAAATGAATGTAATTATTACGTATCACAAACACATATTAATAAAAATGGATTTTAAAAATATAAAATCACAAATGAGGAAGAGATTAAAGTAATTTACAGGTAGATAAAATACTCTAGAAAAATATAACTTACCACATTTATACAAAGAGAAGTAGAAAGCAAAATATAAATTTAAAAAAGTAGAAAAGTCTCTATTTTGCATTTAAAAAATGCTAGTCTTGATCAATGCTAGTAAGTTCTGCCTATCTTTTAAATAACATATGCATAATAGGATTCTATAACACAGCAATTTTTGAAAGTTTCCATACACTTAAATTTATATAAGCTTAGAATCTAAATTTATTTTAAAATATGATCAAAGGGAAAGCTGTAGTTTGATTTCAGTTGTGAAATTAATATGACCACTAATGAAAAACTTGAATAGCTGCTCCACCAATAAACTGAATCCAGGGGCTTATTAATACAATTAAGTGCCCTACATGAAGTTTTCCTAGGAATGGAAGAATATCACACTATAGTGTTAGTAAACCTATTAAGATGATTTATTGTAACAGCAAATTAAAAAGAAAAGCCAAATGAATATATCACTGTTAAAATTTGACAACATTTAACAGGCTACTGAATTTACATAAACTATAAATAGAATAAAACTGATAAAATATGAAACACGTTCACATGTATGTGTACTGGAAAATTCCTCAAGGACAATTCATACATTTTGGTCAGTTTTATCCTCATTAACCAAGGTCCCCATACCCTAGAGGAAACTCAAAGAGGGAATAACTGTATTCTCATTTACTTTGCATTTAAAAGAAAATAAAACTGTAGGGGAAGAAAAGATGTTGAGTTCATGGAAAGTCTAACGCACTAGAAATAAAAAGAAAGACTAATGGAAGGCTGAGAAGTGGAAAAAATTAATGAAGGTCATATATACTCTTGCTTGGTGGTTCTTGAGATATAGTACCATGATAAATAAGCAGCCTTGTTCATAGCTACTGTTACAAATATGTGAGAATAACCTTGAAATATTTTCTAACACTTTCTTCTCATTAACATTCCTGATGGTCTTTGGTATTAATGCAAATATGAAAGACAGCCACACTCCTACGCCTGTTCCGCAGTCATTGTACAAGTACATCCAAGAGGCCAAAAAACCCTGGAAAGTACTTTATTACACCATAGGAAAACCTACTTGTCAATCCTAATGTAAGTTAATATGGTGCCTCTGGTGTTTAATTTAATTCAATTTTTTTCTTGACTGATTTTTGTTTCACATCAAATAGATTTTTATGCATTTTCTGCCATATGAAATAATTTATGTCAGAAGTCTCCGTAAGCTCACATTGAAAGTTCTCTGCTTTTATCTGTCTTTTCTTTAGATACTGAACAACAAACTAACTTTCCCAATTAAAATACTTGTGCTAATATACGCACATTAATACAAACCGATATTCTAGATTGGATAACTTAGTGGCATACCATTAAAATCATGGAATTCTTTTTTCCTAATAGTCAACATTTTGAAATTACTCTAGGTCAACAAAAGGCAAAACTATGTGAATGAATGCTACAATAAAGGGAGACAAAAAGGGGAAATTACTTCTGGGCTTTAAAAATGTGTAGTTTAAATACCTGTTTAAAAGAGAACTTGTGAAGTCAATGTCAAAGCTCCAAGAGTGATGCTGAGTGAGGAGACAGAGTGACCATTTTCATTCTAGTCAATAGATTCTCTTGCACTCTAACAAGAAATGGATTTGGACACATAGGTTTTATGTAAGATTTAAACAATTATTTCCCTTTGTCATATTAATTTATACCTACAAATAGGAAATCAAACGTTTAAGTTGTGCTTTAATAAATCACATTTATTTTCATTAAACATTCCTGTCATTATAAACTGAAATGAAAACTGAAATGCTTCAAAAATCATATTCATTCTTAAACTATACAATCCTTTTGAAACTAGGTAATAGGAAAGCTGACATGAATATTCTGTTTTAAATTATCCAATTGTACTTCCTAGTGCAAAGGTTCAACTCTTTAAAGTTGACATACAGATGGTATTCTCTACTCTTTCCTTAAGTGTCAATGATGTAGATCAAATTCATTTAAGAAGTATACTAAGTTAAATAATCTTGTATATTTAGCACTCCTGCAACTCACCTTGACAACAACAGCAACAACAAAAAAACAAGAAACAGAAAGGAATACTTAGATCTTATTTTGGGGATTTGAACTTTAACTTCCTTATGATTACTTGCAACAATCTATGGCCTTTACCTGTCAACTAATAAACACTATTAGTTGGTAGCTACTATTTACTACCATTCCCATTGACTGAGTATTTATAATGTGCTACTTATCACAGTATTCTACAGGTACTCATATTTTACATTTTTCTTTCCGAACAGCCTCGTAGGACAAATATTTTAATATCTTTTCATACAAAACCAGAAACTGAGGCTCAGAGAAATTGCCCTAAGACCTCACAGCATGAAAGATTGAATTGAAAACTCTAGAGTAATAACACAGAGATTTTAGTGCTTTCCCCATACACACCCAAAATAAGCTGAAAATTAAAATAATTCTAGGCTATAAAAACATTAGTCCAACTAAGATATCATTTATTCTCAAGGTTTCTTTTTCTCAATTATCAAATTCTTTCATTTAAGAGGTTAGGTGAAGAGTCTGGACTCTTAATTAAGCTGTCTTAAATCCAAATTCCTGCTCTGCTACTTACTCATTCTATGACTTGGAAAATAACTAACTTTTTTGTGGCTTTGCCGCCTAAGGACACTAACACTATATCCCTCAGAGGACTACTGTGGAAGTTAAAAAGGTAAACTTATAAGATCAAGCGCTTAGAGTAGTTGCAGGCATAGAATAAACCTTGAGTAAATATTCATTTTTTACTATGAATATCTGGAGAGGGCATCATGCGTTGCCCATGTGCCTAACTAGGTGCTTGTCACAATGATTATAATCCATCTGAATCATTACTTCTGCATGTAGCCATCTGGCCTTAGATGATGATCAGGAACTGAAGATTTTGAGACAAAGAAACAAGGGGTGTAGGGGAATAATTAGCATCACCATATTTTCAGAGACTGCAGAAAAGAGCAAAAAACAAGATCAACACTATGTCAAGGTGGAAAGAAGCAATGTGGGAAGACACAGTAAAGTCTCTGAACACTTGCCCCTGAACTTGAGCTTGAGAGAGTTCCGTGAACTTTTCAAACTCGTCTTAATATTCAGTGCCTCTAATTCTAACTCTTCTATAGCCTTTTAGTTATTCAAGCTCTGAAACAAATTATCATAAAAGCATAAAATTTCACTGATGGTGGGGAAAAGTGTTGAAATCAAGATTAAGGTAAAAGATGATAACTTGTTCAATTTGTCTCTTCAGTTTATCTGGCAGATTTATAATCCCCTCACCACCACCCAAATATCCTTCAACAACACAATGGTAAAATTATAACCAAACAATGGAACAGAGAACAGCAATTAAGAAGAACAAACTACTTATATATTCAACGTGAAATTAATATCACATACAAAAGAATAAGTGAAAGAAGCCAAACACAAAAGATTCCATATTGTTGAACTGACTTGTATGAAGTTCAAGTCTAGCAAACTAGTGCCAGGGATTTGGCTCAATGGTGCCACGCCTGTCTTGCAAGCTCGAGATTCTGAGTTCGATCCCCAGTACCAAAAAATCTAGCAAACTAATTTGTAGTGTTAAAAGTCAGACTGGTGACACCCACTGGCGACCAGCTTAGCCGCGCAGGCTGAGAGGTCCCTGGCCATCTGAAGCCCCGCTCCGTCCGGCTCACCATGTCCACCTGTGACCAGAGAGAGACGGTGAGGACCCTGGGACACGCCCACTGGCCACCAGCTTAGCCATGTGGGCACCTGCAACTCCCACCCCCCCTGCCCCAACCACCTCCCCTGCCCCCTGCCCCTGGCCTCCTAGCTGTGCCACTACCTGGTTCCATACTACAGAGGCACAGAGGGGGGCACAAAGGCCACTGTCCTGAGCTACAGAAGTGAACAACAGATAGAGGGCCTCTCTCAGGCTCCTTGATGAAAACTGAAGCCCAGTGGAAAAGTGAAGAGAATCTCTGCAATAAAGGCACATCAGAGTACCGTACTTGGTAAGTTGGAGGGATCATTACCTCCCATTGGAACCTGCACTATCTTCAGGGACAGGGCAGCTGTAAGCTACAGTAGAGCCTTGCAGAGTTCAACCTTGCAGTAGGACAAGGAGCTCAACTTGAGACTTCCAGCCAGAAATCTGCCTGAATTTCACAGGTCTGCAACTGGCTTGCTGAGATTCATTGACTTATATGTGCACTCTGCTGACCACATTGGCTACTGCAGTAGCAGAGACATACCCTGAAGGAGGCCCTTCATTTTTATCTTTTATTTGTTATTTTCAAAGTTATTATTTTTTTGCTCTTATTTTTATATTTTTTCTTTTTCTACTCTTTTCAAATTTTTATTTTTCTCTTTTTTTTTTCTTTTCTCTTTTCCTTCTCTCTCTCACTTGCTCCCTTGCTGTCCCACATTGTTCTTCATCTCCCTTTGTGTTCCTGTTCTGGCCCTAATTCGTATTTCTTCTCTATTTTTCTGTTATTCTTTTTTTCCTTCTCTTGCCTGTGTCCTCTGGACTCCCTGCTAACCTTCCCCTATCCTTCTACCTACCTATCCCTCCCTCCCCAACTCCTTCTAATTCCCCATCCCGAAGGGTACTGTTGCTATATTGAAGAGTTTATTCACTATAAACATATGTTGGGTTGGTCCTCGATTTTTATTTAAATCACACAGCTAAAGGTGATAGATAAATAACTACCACAAATGGTCATTTTCTAAGATGTACTTGATACTAGGGTGTTGCTGATTGCATCACTTGGGCTAAGGTATTGTGATTGATCTAATCAGTTGTCCTTCCTGGTATAATGAAAATGTGACAGCCACAGAGGCATTAGAGACTCAAAACCTAAAGACAAGCTATATCTAGAAGATACCTCTGAGAAGCAATCATTCCATAAGGGTTTTAAATACAAGCAGCAAAGATACTTACAATAAGCACCTTCGAAGTATCAACTCAGGAATAAAACCAAGGACAGTACCTCAAACAAAAATGAGAACACATTTAAGCAAGGAACAAACTCAGACTTCCACCTGACAAAAGGCAAATTCTGGGGGAAACGAGGTGGAAAAGTCTGATAATCAACCACCTGGACACCTTGAAATGATAGCACAGGAAGTAACAAAACAGATGAATGAGGCTCTAGAAAAATTCAAAGCAGAAATAATCTCCCAGATAACTACAGAGATGGTGAGCAGCATGAAAGACATGATTAGAGGCTCTAGAACAGAAACTGATTAAAAAATAGATGAGCTCAGAAACATGCTGGAAGCCATGAATGCCCAGCATAAGAAAGAAATGGAATCCATGAAACAGATTCAAACAGATGTTCAGGAGATTAAAAACTCCACTGAAAGTATGCAGAGCAGATTGAGGGAATGTGAAGATAGAATATGAGATATAAAAGACAGGATTGCAGTTAATGACCATGAAAACAGAGATTTCTTAAAGATAGTAAGGAACCATGAGAAATCAATCCAGCAACTGCTAGATGATGCAAAGAAGAATAACATAAGACTGATAGGAGTCCACAAAAAACAAGGAGAAAGTACAATTGACATAAAAAAAAAAAACCTCTTCACAGAAGTAATAGAAGAAAACTTCCCAGACAGAGGTGGAGAACTGGACATACAGATAAGTGAGGCATATAGAACTCCAACTAGCCACGATCAAAAAAAAAAATCTACACTAGACATATAATAGACAAGATCCCAGAAACTCAACAGAAGAACAAAATCCTACAAGCAGTTAGAGAAAAGAAACAAATCACCTACAAAGGAAAGCCCATCAGAATCACATCAGACTTCTCAACACAAACCCTCAAGTCAAGGAGAGCCTGGAGTGAAGTATTTCAAGCCCTAAAAGAAAATAATTTCCAACCTAGACTGTTGTATCCTGCAAAATTATCTTTCAAAATCAATGGGGAAGTAAGATACTTCCACAACAAAGAACACCTGAGAAATTTCATGAACTCCAAAGCAGCACTCCAAACAATTCTAAACAATATCCTAGAAAAAGACAATGAAGGTCACAACTCCATGAGGCCCAAAAGAGGGAAGCCACTAGGCAAGGTAAGAAACTAAAGGGAAAGGGGGAAAAATAAGAAATAAAAGAACTAACAAGAGTAAAACATCATGAGAAGGATGAGTCAGTGCCTACCAATTATAACCATCAATGTTAATGGCCTCAATTCACAAATCAAAAGAAACAGATTGGCAGAGTGGACTAAGAAGCAAAATCCAACAATATGCTGTATACAAGAAACACACCCAACTCAAAAAGGAATTCATAGATTGAAAGTAAAAGGATGGAAAATAGTTCTCCACGTGACAGGAATCCAGAAAAAAACAGGGTAGCAATCTTATTGGCAGACAAAGTAGGTTTCAAACCAAAACTAATTAAGAGAGACAAAGATGGTCACTACATCCTTGTGAAGGAAACAATCCAAGAGGAAGAGATGACAGTCATAAATATATATGCAACAAATACGAATGCCCCCAACTATACAAAGCAAGTATTAATGGACATGAAAAACCAAATAAGCACTAATACAGCTGTAGTGGGGGACCTCAATATCCCACTATCATAAATAGACAGAACATCTAAACAAAAAATTGATAAAGAAATTCTAGAACTAAACCAAGCTATTGAACAAATGGACTTAACAGATGTTTACAGAGTGTTCCCACAAAATCAGAATATACATTCTTGTCGGCTGCACATGGGTCATTCTCCAAAATAAACAACATGCTAGCTCATAGAATATGTCTATGTAAATGTAAAAGAATTGAAGTTAGCCCCTGTATATTATCAGAGCATAGTGCAATAAAATTGGAGATCAATAACATAAGAAACCGCAAAACTCCCACAAACACATGGAAATTGAATAACACACTCTTGAACAACCAATGGGTCACAGAGGAAATTAAAGAAGAAATTAGACAGTTTCTACAAGTAAATGATAATGCCAGTACAACATACAGGAATCTTTCGGACACAATGAAACCAGTTCTACGTGGGAAATTTAGAGCAGTGAATGCCCATATTAGGAAAACAGAGAGAACTCAAATAAATAACCTAAATGCAGAACCTCAAGCTCACAGAAAAAGAAGAACATAACAAACCCAAACCTTGTACTAGAGAGGAAATTATAAAGATCAGAGCAGAAATCAATGCAGTGAAGAATAAGGGAATGATACAAAAAAAAAATCAATGAATCAAAGAGTTGGTTTTTTGAAAGAATAAATAAAATCAATAAACCTTTAGCCAACCTTACTGAAAAAAAGAAAAGAAAAGGCTCAAATCCATGCAATTAAGAATGAAAAAGGTGAAGTCACAGCAGACCCAGCAGAAATCCAGAGCATCATCAATACCTACTTCGAGAACCTGTACTCTAATAAAATGGAAAACACAGAAGAAACGGACAGATTCCTAGATACATATGGATTGTCAAAATTAAATGAAGATATAGAAATTCTAAACACCCCAATTACAGTGAGTGAAATTAAAAATGTAATAATTTACCAACAAAGAAAAGCCCAGGTCTTTATGGCTTCACTGCTGAATTCTACAAGACATTTAAAGAAGAACTAACACCATTACTCTTTAAACTCAAGGAAATTGAAAGGGAAGCAAGGCTTCCAAATTCATTCCTGGAAGCAAGTGTTATTTTGATTCCAAAACCAGGGAAAGACCCAACCCAAAAAGAGAACTACAGGCCAATCTCCCTAATGAACACAGATGCAAAAATTCTCAACAAGATACTGGCAAACAGAACACGGAGGGTCATCAAGAAGATCATACATCCTGACCAAGTCAGATTTATCCCAGGGAGGCAGGGATGGTTCAACATATGTAAATCAATAAATGTAATACACTATAACAGAGCCAAGGACAAAAACCATATGATTATCTCAATAGATGCAGAAAAAGCGTTTGACAAAATCTAACACCCGTTCATGATAAAAACCCTACAGAAAATTGGAATAGAAGGTCTTTATCTCAACCTGATTAAGGCTATCTATGAAAAACCAATAGCCAACATCATACTAAACGGTCAAAAACTGAAAACTTCCACGCTAAAATTGGGAACAAGACAAGGATGCCCACTATTACCACTCCTGTTCAACATAGTTCTGGAAACATTAGCCACAGCAATTAGAAAAGAGAAAGAAATAAACGGAATAAAGATAAGAAAGGAAGAAATTAAACTGTCATTATTTGCTGATGATATGATACTTTACATAGAAGACCCCAAAAAACTCCACCAAAAGACTTCTAGACTTAATTGACAGATTCAGTAGAGTAGCTGGGTAGAAGGTCAACACTCAAAAAACAATAGCCTTCTTATACACAAAGAGCAGACTCACTGAGAGAGAAATTAGGGAAACAATTTCTTTTACAATAGCATCCAAAAAAAGAAATATCTAGGAATCAATCTAATAAAGGAAGCAAAAGACATCTACACTGAAAATCACAGCACTCCGAAAAAAAGAGATCAAAGACAATATAAGAAAATGGAAAGACAACCCTTGTTCCTGGATAGGAAGAACCAATATAGTGAAAATGACCCTACTTCCAAAACTACTATATAGATTTAATCCAATATCAATTGAAATTCCAACAACATACTTCACAGAACTAGAGAAAATAATCCAAAAATTCATTTGGAACCAGAAGAAACCTAGAATAGCAAATGCAATTCTAGGCAACAGAGACATGGCTGGGGTTATCACAATCCCTACTACAAAGCTACTGTGATAAAAACAGCATGGTACTGGCAAAAAAACAGACCGGAGGATCAGTGGAATACATTAGAGGATGCAGAAACAACTCCAGACATACTCAGCCACCTCATCTTTGACAAAGGAGCCAACCACCCTCATTGGAGGAAATTAATAAATGATGTTGGAAAAATTGGATTTCAACCTGCCAAAGATTCAAACTAGACCCATATCTATCACCATGCACTAATCTAAGATCGAAGTGGATTAAAGATCTAAATATTAAAACAGAAACTCTAAATGTGCTGGAAGATAAGTTAGGTAGAACTCTTGAAGACATTGGCATAGGAAAAGACTTTATGAACAAAACCTCAGGAGCACGGGAACTAGCACAAAGTATCAACAAATGGGATCTCATCTTATTAAAAAGATTCTGCACTGCAATAGAAACCACCAACAGAGCTAAGAGTCAACCTACAATCCGGGAAAAAATTTTTAGCAGCTGTACCTCAAAGGACTACTATCTAGAATACATAAAGAACTGAAAAAAATCAGACCCCCAAATTCAAAGGCCCAATTCAAAAATGGGCATAACAAATGCTGACAGGGGTGTGAGGAGAAAGGGACCCTTCTCCATTGTTTGTGAGAGTGCAGACTGGTGCAACCATTGTGGAAATCAGTATGGAGATACCTCAAACAACTAGGACTAGAGGTCCTATTTGACCGAGCTATTCCCTTGCTGGGTATCTTCCTAAAAGAATCATACCACAGCGATATATGTGCACCCATGTTTATAGTGGTACAGTTTGTAATAGCTAAAGCTTGGAAACAGCCCAAGTGCCCATCAACTGGAAACTGGATAAAGAAGATGTGGTTTTGTTTTATAAAATGGAGTACTACTCAGCCATAAAGAATGAGAAACTAGAGACATTTATAGCTAAATGGATGCATATTGAAGCCATACTTTTTTTTTTTTGGTACTTGGGATCGCACTTGGGATCTTGCGCTTGTGAGGCAGGTGGTGGAACCACTGAGCTAAATCCCCAGCCCAAGGCCATACTCTTAAATGAAATAAATAGGACACACATGTGTAAATACCAAATAGTTTCTCTAGTATGAGAAACTGAAAGTGTAAATAAGGATTAAAATGATTAAAATGAATAACTGATAATTTGAAATAGGAAGAAAAGTTCCAAAGAGGTAGGGGAAGTGGGAGGGGAAGGGGAAAGGAAAGAAGGGAAAGGAAAAATTATGAGAAAAGGAAAAAATGGAAACAAAGCCTATGTAAGTAAGGAAAGGTGGAGTGGGTGAAGGGCGCACAGGTAATGGGGAAAAAATAAGAACCAAGATACAGTATGTACAGGTACAAGCACCCAATGATAAATGTAAATGTACTGTATACCTAAAATGTACCAATAAAAGAATTTTAGCAAAAAAAAAAAAAAAAAAGACTGGTGATTACACTGGCAGGAGGGAGGGAGCGCTCTTGCTGGAAACGGTGGAAATCATGCATGGTAGTTACGAGAGTTTCTGTGAACATAAAAATTCTTCAAGCTATGCACATAAGATTTGTATGCTTCAATTATGTAAATCATACTTCAGTTTAAAAAAAGAATTTAGTCACCAGAGTTAAACATATCTAGGTTTAAAGTGATGGCTTTAAATAGCTTGAATACTCTATGCCTCAGTTTCCTGTTGTAATTACAATGATGACAGTATTGTATCTTGCATGTAATGTCATTGTGATGACCAAACAAATAAGAAATATAAAGGTCTAAGAATGTTTCCTGTAACATATAATGGCAGTTATTAATGCAGGGCTGTGTATTCATTGCTTTAGATACACATTCTTAGGTGTATTCAGGCACTGTTATAAGTGCTTTGCATGTATTAACTTATTTAGACCTCACAAAAATTCTCACTGATTTCCAATTTTATAGAGATGTTAAAAACCTAAAATTTGCATAAAATGAAGGGTACAGCCAGTATGTGAATGCAGTCAATATTGAGTTAAAGACAGGACGAATTTGGGAGATTTCTGCTAAGTTACTTCCTGCCACAGTTATGGTTGTATTGAGTACTGTAAAGCATCCATATGCTGTGAGAGAAATTCTTATTGAAATGCCTGAACAAATCTTACAGACAATCTAAAGGATAACTGGTCTCTCTTTTTCCTAACCCTTCTAGAATCAACATAATTAATGGCTACCTTTCAGAGTATGTTATGTTGTTTTTTTCTTGAAAAAGAATTTTATTCTTTTTAAAGCCTGACTAGCATTCTGTGTGTACATATATATTTTTTTCAACATATGTGTGTGTGTGTGTCTACAAATATACAACACTTTATTTACTCATGGACACTTAGATTGATTCCCGTATCTTGGTTATTGAGAATAATGCTGTGATGAATAAGGAAGTACAGATATCCTTTCAACTTATTTCAATTTCAATGAATATATGTCCAAAAGTGGGATTGCTGGACCAAATGATAACACTCTTTTTAGCTTTTTGAGGAACTGCCATGACATTTTCAATAATGCAGAAACGAACTAAACTTATATTCTCCACCAACAGTACACAAGAGTTTTTTTTTGTTTCACACCCTCAGCAACACTTGTTGTCTTTCAATTTTTTGATAAAAACCATTTTAACAGGTGAGTTTTTATCTGTGTGGCTTTAATTTGCTTCTCATGATCAGTAATGATAAGCACTTTTTTATGGTAAACCTGTTGGCTATTTGTATGTCTTCTTTTGAGAAATGTCTGTTCAGAAACTTTGCCCATTTTTTGATTGGGTTGTTTTCTTGCTATGCAAGTATTTCAGTTATTTATATATTTTGGATACTAATCCCTTATCCGATGTGTTTGGTTTGTAAATATTTTTTCCTATTCTGAGGGTTGTCTCCTTCCTTTGTTGTTTCTTTTGTTGAGCAGAAATTTTTAGTTAGATGTTTCTACTTTTGCTTTTGCTACCCGAGTTTTCAGGATTACATCCCCAAAATTTTGCCAGGACCAAGTCATGGAGCTTTTCCCATATGCTTGTATCACAGACTTTTATAGTACCAGTTTTTACATTTAAGTCTTTAATATATTTTGAGGTGACTTTTCTGCACAGTGTAAGGTTCTAATTTCATTCTTCTGCCAAGGGTAACAAGTTTTCCCAACATGATCTACTGAATAACTTTCTATTCCCCATTGTTCTTCGCACCTTAATAAAAAAATGTATTGATTGTAAATGAGTAGATTTATTTCTGAGCTTTCTATATCTTACTTTATTAACTGGTGAAGTTGCCAGTATCATGTTGTTTGGTTATAGTTGTTTTATAATGTATTTTTTGAAGTCAGGAAGTGTGATGCTTCCAACTGTGTTCTTTTTGCTTAAGGTTGTTTTGGTTTATCAGGTTTTTTTGTAGTTCCATCTGAGCTTAAGGCCTGTGTTTCTTCCATATCTGTGAAAAACTACACTGGAATTTTGCAGGGATTTCACTCAATGTCTATATCACTCATATAATATGGGCATTTTGATAATATTAATTCTTGTAATCTCTGAACACAGGACATCCTTTAATCAGTGTTTCAGTGTTCAGTAGTCACATCTTTTATTTACTTAGTTAAATTTACACCTAACTACTTTATTGTTGTTGCTGGTATAAATGGTTTTTTTTAATTTCCCTTTCTGATGGTTCATTATTAGTACATAAGAAATGCTCTGAAAATAGTTCTCAATATATTCACTATGGAAATTAGTATTAGTAGAATTAGTATTTCTACTAAAAGTAGAAATTCCATTTGACTCAGCTATTTCCCTTCTAACTCTTCCCAAAAGAGTTATCATACCTCAGAAATGTATGCATACCCAGGCTTATAGCAACTAAATTTTGGAAACAGTCTATATGTCCATCAACAGATGAATGGATTAAAAATGTGGTATTTATACACCATGGAGTACTACTCCACCATAAAGAAGGATATGCTTGGGTCACTTGTAGGAAAATGGATGCACCTGGAGACCATGTTAAGTGAAGTAACTCAGACACACGAGGTTAAATACTGCATGGTTTCTCTTATATGAACAAATACATATAACATGCAAAGTAAAAGACAAATAATAGGAAAAAAAGAGAAAGAAAAAAGTTGATGTAATCAAGCATGGACAGTGTATCTAAAGGTGTACCCTGGGTTTAATACAACTGTCTTACATACTTTAATCAGTTCTTTAGCCTATTAGTCTGCTTTTCAAACTGCACATATGATAATTAACTTTATAAGGTCGTATAAGATAAATAAATGAATCTGATGCTGGAAAAGTAAAAGGGAGAGGGGAGGGGAAAAAAGAAGGGAATTGAAATGTGTTATGTACATGTACCAGTCCCCTACAGTGAATCCAATTGTTATGTACTGCAAACATGTAATAATAAGTTTTTTTAAACTACACACACACACACACACACACACACACACACACAAAAGAAAATAGTTCTCAACAGAACTACATTAGAGACCATATTTTAAAGATCTGTCATGAAGTAAGTATTTCAAGTAATTATATAATGCTATTTAGGTTTAGTGACTTCTTTCAGTCTCCAAAATATACTCTTTTGGCCTATGTTTTGTTTTTTCCTCTCTATAATTATACTGTGCTTATTACTCCACCCCAGGCCAACTAATCTTTCTTTCAGCCTCACCCTGAGTTAGTCAGTTAGCTCCTTCTAGTTCCACTTGAAATGAACTTGGGTTTTCTAGGTCAAAAGGCCCACAGCGCATTCAGGCTCTTGACATTGCCAAGAAAAGAATTAGTCCTGGGATGGGTTGGCATCTTTTCCTCAGCTTTGACAAGCAGTACCACATAGAAAGAAGGGAAAAAAAATCTATTCAAAATACATAAACAAATGAATAGATACAGATTTTATACATTGCACTTCATGTATTATCCACCACTTTATCTCAAACATAATTACAAATTTTAAATTTAAATAAATTTTAAAATACATTTAAAATTGCTATCCATAAACTGATCATCTTTTACTTTCATAAATGAGCCTTCTACTTAATTTCTCTTCCCTTATTCAAAATCTGTTATGTCGAGATGCTTCAAAAATATTTGACATCTCTTTTAATTTTGTGTGACCAATTAAATTGGGCTCTACTTAAGGCAGAGATACTGACCTCCCCAGCCATTATACCTTGGAGAGAAGCCACTCCAATGGAATTTTCAAACATCCACGCAGTTCTTAGAAGTCATGCCTTTGTTTCTTACTCTCCATTTTAGCATTCTGAATTATCCACATACTATAAGGAAAACAGAGATGTTGTATAAGAACTGAGTAATAAGTGTCTGTAGAAATATTTTCAAACTCGAATCTAGTCAATGTGAAAATCATTTGACCCTCAGTATCATCCCTGCCTTCTGAGGTCACCCTTTGAGCTTACAGTGGTATGAAAATGACAGACTACCCTACCAGGTTTTGTTGCCAGTATGGATACAGCTAGAATTATTCAGTGACTGAAGTTTAAAAGGCCGAGGAGAAAGAAGAGCCATGACTCTCAAGTGGCAGTTATAGTGGTTTGTGTGGTTAGGCAAAGCTCTCAGGAGTTCTGCCTGGGGGTTTGGGGGAGATTCCTGAGATGTACCCGTTTTGGTTATTGCAGATAGCTTAGATGATTAGTCCATCTCATCTGCAGTCCTACTCTTCTGAATTTCCCACATTAAACCTACTTTCCACTATAAGTAACTAGGGTGGCATCTAATTTCCTGACCAAAATCAAACTTAGATGTGACGCAAATACCAAATTTTCAAATAGCAATGCAAATAGTATGTTTCAGTTCACAACACATCTTCTTGGAACATTACAACAATCTTATAAAACATACATAGTTAATATAAGGGATCATATTTAACATGAAACTTGGAAAATTATAGACACAACTTCCTCCTCCTGAGGGCATGTTTCCTTCCTCTTTTAACCCAAGTCCAAATTAAATAGTAAAATGCAGTATAAGAAGATGCAACAGAGGACACCATTTGTAACTTTACCTAAGTTCTGATTTTTAACCTTGTTTGTGAGAATTCCAGTATAGTAGAATCCTTCCTAACTAGCTTTTCCTTGAGTGACCAAATGAGCTAAATTTAATTGACAATTTTTATTTTTTCTATAAAATAGTAATAACATCACTTGCACACTGAAATGACCCTAGCTACTGGAGTCCTACAAGAATCATTTTGTTTGATCCTAATCCTGTTATAACATCTGCTATTGGAATTATATAATTTAATATATATTACATAAATAATTACATTAGTAGTAGATATTTATAGAGTAGTTATCAGGTTTCTGGAATTGTTCTATATATTTTATATAAATTAATTGACTTAGTCTATTAGGAAGATAGTTATTATCCCTGTTTTAGAAGTCACAAAAATGAGGCCAAAATAAAATTGGAAATTTCTTCAAAACCACATAGACTGTAAGAATATACTCCAGAATATACTATTAACCACTGCACAGTTCAGTCCAACAAGAAAGTGTTCCTTTCATTACAACTACATTAATCACAAACATTCATACACAAATGTTTATAAAAGGATTGTTCATAAAAGGCAAAGGTAGAAACAACCAAAACATGCATAAATTAATAGATGAATAAACAAAATATGCATACCAATATAAATACATGTCAAAATATGGATGAACATTATATTAAGTAAAAATATATAGAAACAAAAGGCTACATAATTATTATTTCATTAATAAGAAATGTCCAGAATACATAAGTACAGACAGAAAATAAACTGTGAGTTGCTCAGGCCTCAGAGCTTTGGAACAAATGGGGAGTGACTAGTAATGGGTCTGAGAATACATTCTAAATAACTAATATGTTCTAAAATTCCTTTGGCAATGAGATATACCCAAAAAAGTGTGGTTAGGAGAAAAAAAAATCAGATTAATTCTTTGGAAAGAGAAAGGATGGCCTTGTAGAAGCAAAAAATTCAATGGGAAAAAAGACAGATAAAAATATAAAAATTTACACAGATTCTACAATTGGAATATTAAAGTGCTCTTACCCTCCTGCTTCATTTTAAATAAACTAAAACTGGAAATCATAAACAATTTATTATTGGTGGGAGTAATAAGCCAAACTCTTAAGTCCAATAAATCAATATATATGAGGCATCGAGGAAGTAGGGCAGAGTAGAGAAGATTCCAAAAAAAGAAAGATACTTGAGCTGGTTACTTACAAGGCATTCACCAAACCTAAGATATATATAGATGGTTTTCTAAACAGGAATATATGAAAACAGATTAGTATTAAAAATAGCATCAAATTGTTAGGATTTTTAAATGGCTACAAAGTAGTTCTTCCCATAAGGCATTGTTTTCTGAGATTTTTATGATAAAGTATAAAAATACAGTAAAAAGAGCAGACTCTTGGCAGATTAAATTTTATGATGATCAACGTGTATCCATAAAAACATGAATAAAACTGAAGTCAAGAAATGTATATACACAGTCAATAGTATATACTCCACACAGTCAAGTTTTAACCCAGTATGTCAGAGATGTACTCAGAGTGGAATCTAGCAAAGAGGGAATAAGAGGACAGGAGCATTTCCATTAAATCAGAGATTGATTCCAGTTGTCTGTTCTCAAACTCTTGCTTTGAGTTAGATAGGAGATATTACTTTACTCACAGTAACTTGAAGGAATATTTCTTGTGACCACCTGATTTCCTTTATTCCTCCTTGATGACCTCCAATCAAGCTGTTTCCCAGTCATTATTTCTGGAAGGATCTGTCCATTGTTGTGAGCTGCTTGTTGTACAGCCAAGCACTGGCTACTTCTCTAACATTAACATCTTTCCATAGAAATACATGAAACCAAGGAGCCACACTACGACTCATATCCTAGCTGAGTCAATTACTAGGGCAAAAGAACATTCATTTTATCAATTTTATTGCCTTTCTACCATGTGTTAGACATTGTGATGTGTGCTTTGTATACTGGACAGTTATATCAGGGAATAAAACAGCAATCATATCTCTCTTGTGGAGATCAGTCAGAAAGAGGAAAAAAAGTATTATATACTTTTCATTTTGTAACCACTGTTGTGACAAAACTGAATTCTCTTCAAACTTCTGACCCTGAGATGTTTCTCCAGTATTTCAGGTTTGGTCCTACCTCACAAGCTCCCACCTTCACATTTGCTCTTCCTCTCTGCCTGGAATAATCTTCCCTTGCTATCTGCACAAATCACCCCTTGTTTCTCTTAAGTCTTGTTCCAAATGTCTCCAACTCAGAGAGGTCTCTGCCTAACATACTACTTAAAATTCTAATGTTCACTTCACAACCTCTTGCTCCCATTTCCCACTTTTTCTCTGAAGTACTTCCTATTTTCTACCACATTGTACAATTTAACTATCCATCGCCTGTTTTAAAGAGTAGGCTACTTGGGATTAGAGATGTTTTTGTTTATATTCATTGATTTGTCCTGTTTCTGGAATAGTTCCTGGTGCATATTTGTGATATGCTTTCTAGCACAGATAATGTGGGAGTAAGGAAGGTGAGACTATTTTAGACTGAAATATGGAGGGGTGGATCAGAAGGCCGTTCTGAATAAATGATACACAGCATGAAGAAGAGCTAGCCATGCAAAAAGAAGTAGAAATGTGTGCAACATAAAGGCCTTGAGGCAGGGAGTGATCAGCAAGGGCAAAGGCTAGAGGTTGGTATGAAAAAGCATGAAGCACAAAGAGCTGGTGATCTTGAGAAGGGTCTAGAAGGAAGCAAGAGACAGTTCATGTGGTACCATGTAGTTCAAAATAAAAATAAAAAAACATATTTTTTTGTACATGCGAAGACAAGCCAGGGGAGAATTTAAAGTTGCGGCAAGGAGGAACAGAAGTATACAAAACCCTGGCTGTTCTCTGAAAATACCAATCAGAGGTGGCAGGAATAAAAAGCTAGAGGGCCAGTTAGGAGATAGTTTAAATACAAGAGGTAAGAAGCAGAAGAATTTTTTAAAGTTTGGGAGATGTAACTTTATGCATTTGCTGATGGATTCTACTGGAGCATGAAGAAAAATGTGGAACTGAGGTAGATTCCTAGGTTTACAGCTTACGCATCAGGTTTCGTCAAAAACAGTATTACTGGGCTAGGGCCTCCAATAAGAATAAATTCTACCATCATATTAAAAAATGAAAGGAACATAAATGAGATAAACCGTTTGTTTAATTTATTGAATGTCTTCAAAGTCCACCATCTAACTTCATTAAGTCTGAGGATAAGTAAACCTTAAATTCTATTTTAAATCAGTTTAAAGGGAGTATTTAAACTTGCAACCCACAGACTCTAGTCTGTCAATGCCTTTTATTCTGTCAAAAGTGAGGACTAAAGGCTCAGTAATCTTTCTTGCTTCCTCTTTTCTTATTTATATGCACTATTTTTTTTGACCCACAAAGAACACTTTTTTGACTGACAAAGAACATTTTTTTCTACTATATGCACTATTGTTTTGCTTATGCTACTTCATTCTTACTACTGAGCAATTGCATTATTATGACCTGTGAGAAAACCAAAGGTCTTAGATGTTTTGGCAAATATCACCCAGCTAATAGGTGTTGGAGACAGGATTCAAACTCAGACCTGCTCATTCCCTGGCTGCTTTTTAAAAAATACTGTCTTATATATGATGTTTTGAATTATTCAAAATTCAAAGCAACAAATAATCTCCATATTTCTGACATTTCTAGGTTCAAATACATAATTTCTTTATTTACAGTACCCATATTTTCATGTAGATTAGTATAAAAATAGTCGCTGCAGTGAAGACTACATAGACGAGGTAGACAGTGAAAGGGAGCTGAAAGATAAACATAACCTGAGGTTAAAAATGGATCATAAGGGCCAGGGATTTAGCTCAGTGGCACCATGCCTGTCTCACAAGCCCAAGGTCCTGAGTTCGATACCCAATACCAAAAAAAAAAAATCATCAGTAATCATTTTATTTTTTTATTTGTATTTATTTATTTTTTTAGTACTGGGGATCGAATTCAGGACCTTGTGCTTGTGAAGCAGGCGCTGGAACCACTGACCTAAATCCCCAGCCCAGTAATCATTTTATTTTTAAAAATCCAAAACAGATTATGGCTTATTTGTTACATAAATCACATGGGACAATACCATTTCATTTAAAAATTTTTCTTGTATGATTGAAGAGAAAAACTATTGTCATTTAAGTATGAACAAACAATATTTTATCACTTAGGTTTTATGTCAAATGTCTAAATGTCTACAGGAAGATACCAAGTTGGAAAATAATAGTGTTTAATCTCAGGAGCATTCATTGTTTATAGGCGCATCATTGGTTACATATGTAAAAGAAAGGAAAAAAGAGTCTGTTTTCTTCACTAGGATTGGAATAGTGTGGGAACTAATCTTATCCCTTTAGATCTAAATGAAAATGTTTCAAATTCAAAAGTAGACATGATAATGAAGTTGACTGTATATGAAATCCTTAACATAAACTATATATTTTCAGTCTGATAATAATGAGTCAAAATGAATAGAAAGCTGACATGGGTTGCCTTTACATTTTAGAATTCCATCAATCAGTTGACAAGTTGCCTTCTTTCTACGTGCCTCTATTATTGTCATGTAGTGCTCTAACACACACATTTTAATCATGTTTTAAAATACACATTAAACAAAGAATTGGAATCCTGAATACTGATGCTATGCATTTTCACTGAACATAAAGCAACACATTATTTATTAAAAAATTCACATATTATATGTGAATTTAGACCTCCTTCACAGATGTAAGTTAGGGGAAGGGCAGGAATTATTTTGTTATTTCTTTTTAAAATAACATATGTCACCAAAATAAGATAAAGTATATAAGCATGTAATATTTTGATGCATCATAAATATTCCTTGGTAAGATGGCGGAGTAGCAACGCGAAGCTTTCAATATAAGTGTCTGGGTGGAGTTCGGTTCCCGTCTCCACAGCAGCCGTAATCGTTAAGCGAAGAGAGCCTAGGGTAGTTGCCCAAGATGCCGAATATCAAAATCTTCAGCGGCAGCTCCCACCAGGATTTATCCCAGAATCTCGCTGACCGCTTAGGCCTGGAGCTGGGCAAGGTGGTGACTAAGAAATTCAGCAACCAGGAGACGTGTGTGGAAATTGGTGAAAGTGTACGTGGGGAAGATGTTTACAATGTTCAGAGTGGTTGTGGTGAAATCAACAACAATCTAATGGAGCTTTTGATCATGATTAATGCCTGCAAGATTGCCTCAGCCAGCAGGGTCACTGCAGTCATCCCGTGCTTCCCTTATGCCTGGCAGGATAAAAAGGATAAGAGCCAAGCTCCAATCTCAGCCAAACTTGTTGCAAATATGCTATCTGTAGCAGATGCAGACCATATTTTCACCATGGATCTACATGCTTCTCAAATCCAGGGTTTTTTTGATATCCCAGTGGACAATTTGTATGCAGAGCCAGTTGTCCTGAAGTGGATTAGGGAGAATATCTCTGAATGGAGGAACTGTACAATTGTCTCACCTGATGCTGATGGAGCCAAGAGAGTTACCTCCATCGCAGATGGACTTTGCCTTGATTCACAAAGAACGAAAGAAGGCCAATGAAGTGGACCGCATGGTGCCAGTGGGAGATGTGAAGGACAGAGTGGCTATTCTTGTGGATGACATGGCTGACACCTGTGGCACAATCTGCCATACAGCTGACAAACTTCTTTCAGCTGGTGCTACCAGAGTTTATGCTATCTTGACTCATGGAATCTTTTCTGGCCCAGTCATTTCTCGCATCAACAACACATGCTTCGAAGCAGTAGTAGTCACCAATACCATACCTCAGGAGGACAAGATGAAACATTGCTCCAAAATACAGGTGACTGCCATCTCCATGATCCTTGCAGAAGCCATCAGGAGAACTCACAATGGGGAATCTGCTTCCTACCTGTTCAGTCATGTCCCTTTATAATAGAGTAACTTCTGAAGCTTTTTAAACAAAATCAACCCACCCCTTGTTTTTCCTTGGTATTCGATAACAAATTTGGAAGACTCAGCTTGCTCCAGTATACCTTTCCACATCCCACATTAGCCACATTAGAGTTTATCCTAAATTGAGAAAAGATAGATTGAGACTGACTGTTGGGATTTCCTAACTGCATTGTCTCATTCCACCTTCCTTGATTTTGTGAGCCTTGCAACTTTTTTTTTGGTACCGGGGATCAAACTCCGATCCTTGTGTTTGCAAGGCTGGCAGTGGAACCACTGAGCTAAGTCCCAGGCCCCGACCTTGCAGCTTTAACTAGAGCTCAGCTGCTGCAAAATTTCAAATGTTTGAGGTTGTTTAAGGCTGTTTGAATGTGATTATGGAAGCTCAGACTCCTTTGCATGTGAATACTTCAGAGTTGTGCTTTGTTCAGAACAACCAGCAACAGAGCACCCCAGGTGTGACAAGTTCTCTAAGTTCTATCCTAAAGTACAGAAACTTGGGCAGCCCTAAACCTACTCCTAGTAGTGCAGGAGCCGGTAAGGCAAGAGTAGACAGCTCAGCTTGAGCAACTCCCGGCTGGGATTGTGAAGGTGGGGAAGGGGATAATACAGTGAAGCAAATATTTCTTGGGAGGAAAAAGCCTGACGCGTCATCTGCTTGTCTATATAGCTTGGATTCTCCTACCTATTCCTTTCTATTTGGCTTTACCTACAGCCACTTCGACCTTCTGGCCAAATATCCCCTTGGGCCCAAATGACTTGCTTCCTGCTTTGTCATCTCTAACATTCACATTAGATAATTTGCTGTAACTCAATCTTCCTTACCCTGCTACCACCACAGTAGTAGGTTTTAGCTGGTATCATATAGTGCCTTTTGATTAATTTAAGTATTTAATTTTCATCTTCCTTCCTTGGATTTGTTTAGCCTCTCATGATCTGAGATTTCTGTTAAAAAGATTGATGGTATTGTCTCTTGTAGAGGAAACTAATAAAGTATGTGTATGTGACTTTGAAAATAAATAAATAAATAAATATTCCTTAATTACAATGTAATAATGAAGAAACAGAATAACTAGCATCTGGTTTTTAAAATAGATTGCTATTCCTTTAACCTAATTCTTTTAAACAAGAAAATTGCTTCGAATTCCTAAAAGACAAGCAAATATACAACAATCCACAAGGTGGCAGAAGCATGCCACATGTCGTTCACATGAGCCAGCGCAAAATGCTTTGGTATTTAATCCTCTTTACTCTGTGGTCATCCTGTTGTTTTCTGCCAGAAGGAGTTCACACTTCAAAGAGCCATCTTTTTCTTAGGCAGTGCTTTCTGGTACACAAGCCATGCGTGTTGCATGCAAAACTACAATGGAAATCAGAACAATCCTAAGCAAATAAAATTGCAAATCTTTTCTGAGAGACTGCAGTTATCAATTTGACTTTATTGTTGTGGACTTTCTGAATCCCACTGCAGCAAATGTTTTTTGCATTTCCAGTTTTAAAACATATTTTGCAAAATGTACTTAGAAAATCCTCCTTCACCTGTATCCCAGGGTAACACTGATTTCCACATTTTTTTAAAAAATGTAGACCAGAGGGCCTTAGAGGCGTTGTGATTGGAACAGACAACAAAGAAGCCACTGTCAAAAAAAAAAAAAAGGCAGGGAAATAAATAAATAAAGTACCTAAACCTCCATTTTTGGAGATTTATGGAGGAGTGTATTACTTTCTTTGCTTGGTTGGGTCTCTTTGAAAATAGAAACCCTTCTAGAAAGTAAGTAAAACTAAAACTTTAGCATCTGGACTTGCAAGCTATGTGAACTTGGGCAAATCACTTAATCTGTGTTTCAGTGTTTCCATATATGAAATAGAAGAAATAGCCGCAGCTAACCACATACACTTGTTCTGGGAATTCACATAGGCAAAAGAATTCACATAAACACCTTACTCAGAATTGGTACACAGCAAGGGTCAAACAAATGGTAGCTATTGTGATGATCATGCTGAGAAACAGCAATTTCTTCAGAGATCTTTTGTTCTGTGCTGGGAACAGGGCAATAGAAGAAAAGACAGGGGCAGTGTGGGATTTCCAAACAAATTTTGTGTGGTAGTTTTTTTCATGGTGGCTGCAGTCCAGTTACGATGTTCTGGTACTCTGTAGCTTTCAAGCATTTCACAATCAAGCCCCCTTTTAAATTTTCATGTGGAGATCATTGGGATCTTCCTTTATCCTTCCTGGGATCTACTCAACAAGATGGCTTACCTTGTCCAGAAGAAGACCACTGTGTTTTTATTCATTTTATGACTTATCCTCAGCCAACATTTAATCCATAGCCTCATGTGATTTTGAATTCTGAAGCATGCAGCAAGTGCCTAGCAGCACCTAGTCATCATGTTATTAGTAGCCTAGAGCACTTGACTCCCAGTCTTATATATATCCAAACCAGTACCCAGTAAGCACAAGTGCACACTCTGCTTTCTTGTGTCTCAGTGTCAGAGTCTTGTCTTGCTGTTAGTTTACCTAACCAGCTCTCAGATGTAACTTCCAGAGCAATGATAACTTGGAAATTAGATTTTATATTTCACGATTCTCTTTACTAAGGATAGTGTTTTAAACTATCAGGGAAGATGATTTCATTTTCATGTCTTTGAAAGATATTAGATACAATTAAGCTAACAAAATAAGCAGAAAGAAAACACCTATGTCACATCACTTTTTTATTTTTGAGTATAAAATTACATTCATATCTCTAGCAAGTAACTTTTGTTCCAATAATTTTTAAAAATGCAAACACAACTGTAATATAAATCTGACTAACATTAATAATAAGGTGATAACAATATTGTGATCCTGAGTCTAAATCAGCCCTGTGAGACTGAGCCATTGTATATGCTATTTTAGGACTCTGGATGGGGAAGCACTAAGAATTGTGTCAACACAAAAGAATTTTTTTAAAAAACCAAAAAACTCCAGATCTTTAGTTTTCAAATCATAGTTCAAGAACCCTGGAGTCCCTAAGACCTTTAATGGGTCCATGAGATGAACATTCTTTTCCTAACCTTAGTACAACATTATCTTTTTCATGCTCACTCTGTCACAAGCAGACAGCGACACTTTCCAGAGCCTGTATGACATGTGATGACATCATCACTCTGACAGCAAATGAATGTGCTTTTATATTCTCAAATTTCAAAACATTCTCAGTTTTAATTCTAATATCATAAATATCAATTGACAATTTACATAAAAGGTCTTTGGGGTTTTCAATAATGAATAATTTTTACACAGAGAAAAATATTCCTGAGACCAAAAAGTTTAGAACAGCCACTCTAGACTGTGGTTAACATTTTTGTACAGCACTAACGGCTTTGCTGACTGAGTTCATAAAAAAATACTCAAGAGCTACAGTTTCAGATTCTGCTTCCTGATTTATCAAATTAAAGAAAAAGTGTACATTCTAATAAGCAGAAATTATAGTTATTTAAAAGTCTCTCTCTCTAAATGAAGATTAATTGTAGAATTATATAATGCCAATTCAGCATTTTAGAAAGGTACCTTTACATTTTTCTAATAAAATTAATACATATTGTTTCTAAATAAAATGCTAAGTTAAAGAAATAGAAGATTAGATATAAACATAGCAACACAAGTGGATCTGAAAAACAAAATACTGAATTTTTTTTAAAAAACTAAGAGAATCATGAAATTTACTTACCTAAATTAAAAATTTACACACAAAAGCATCAGCTCGCATTTCACAAGATAATGATGCAACAGATCGTGCCATTAAAGACTACGGTCAGAGGAGAACTGATCTAGGATAAAGGTAATAAGTAAAATTAAAAAGATCTTTCAGAGACTATTAATAATAATGTGCCATGAACAGGGAATATGCGCTCACGCCTCTAAGCTAAGCCAAAAATACAAAAGGGCAGAAAAGTAGAAAGAAAGAAAAAAAAAGAACATACGAGTTTTCCAGCATCCACATTTTGGTGTTCATCATTATAATCTTTCATCTTTTTCTACTTTTCCCCTCACTGAATGATGGATTTTATTCTGTACTATTCTTGCTTAAACAACTAAAAAGTTTTTCTTGATAAATTTCCTTCAAAATAGCCTAAATCATTTATAGTTTTTATAACAACATGTCATTTTAAACCACATTAGTTATTAAGTTGTTTGTAATACTTGCTATTTTAAATTACAGCAAGTCTAGTACACATATTTGCATGTGCATTCTTTTCCTCTAAGATAAATTCCACTGAATTGATTTTTAAGATTTTTAAGGATTTAGCTAATATTAAAATAATTGTGTATGAAAATAAATGTTAAACTTAAAAGATAAATCAGCATTAGAAGAGAATTTAGGGAATAAATTCTGAATTAATATTGTATATATTAAGTATATGATTTAATTTTCAAAGATACATGAGCTGATACTTTAAGATACTTATTAAAGGGAAATTTTCCAATCCTCAAATGCAATTAGAACCACATACATGTTAATGATGTGACTATTCATATGAAAACTGACTTACATAATCTGGAGGCTATTTAATAAAGTTATGGTTTGAGATTCAAGTGAAGCCATAATGAAAGAAGCTAAAATATTACAAGAAATTTAAGCCTAAATTTTTTTTTACATTTCCAGGGCACATTTCTGTATGTGTTCAGAATATGGAGGTTGCAAACATCAACATCCCACATTCACCCCTGAACTAATTTAGTTCAGTTTTGAACACATTGTTACAACCAACCTCAGCAGCTGCCTGCTAACAGTTCCCTAAGCAGCTCTCACAGCTGCACAGTAAAATGTTGGAGGCCTCATGGGAAGCGCAGCTGTGCTCCCAGACACAGCTGTGCACCAGAATGAATACTGGGTGGGGCTTTACTTGGCCTAAACTGATGGAACCTGGTAACTTCGTTTGTATGCACATAATACTTTTGAGATTAGTAGCAAAGGACATAAATCTATAAAGTTGTATTATGAGCTGCTGTCCAATTTAAAAATGGATATGAGTTCATTTTCTGTCTTTGCCACACAATACTCACCACACACACATATGCGCGAGCGTGCGCGCGCGCGCCAGCGCGCACACACACACACACTTGCTTGTTTTGTTCTGTTTCTTTGTGGAGTTAATCTCACTGGATTATCACTTGAAATGACACTGGTTTGAGTTTGCATTGACTCTTAAGAAGCTTTACACACAGATCAGCCATACCCTCCCAAAAAAGGCAAGAATAAAAAAAGCTTAATCTTTCCATGTACGAAGCCAGGAAAGCACAAACTAAAGTTGTACAGATAATAACCACTAACTCAGTCTTTAAGTAACAACTAAATTGAATAACTCCTGAATCAAATATTTCACCAGAAATATTTATTACATGCCTACAATATATTGTGCTTAAAAATTTCTTCCACTGATTAAGAGAAAGACTAGTACAAAGAAGAGTGGTAAAACTATTTTTATATTAGTGAATTTAAAAGCATGTCCTGTATAACTTTGTAAAAGATGCCTAAAGACTCAGTTTTATGATTTAAGCAAAGCTATTTAAGCATTAAATTAAACTTTCAATCAAATTGGTGCTGCTACTAGTGTAAAAAACATATATGGCATACCTAATGCTTTGGAAACTTAAAAACACGCTCTCAGACTTAATTCATTTTGAAGCTTGCATTAATTCATTTTGAAGTGTTTTACTTCTATCTAGTGTTTCCTTCATGATAAGAGCCCAAATATATTATATGTTTTAATAATGTTTATCAAACTCTATTTGAAGTGACACATTTAATAGCTCTTTAATAGATGAGTAAAATGATCCAAGTCGAATAACGTAAATGTTAAGAAAGCAAATGGAGACCCTGTGTTGATAATTTTTTTTAAGAAAGCAAATAATATTTGCTTTTTTCCTATATGTTAACTATCCCCTCATTGTTTCTTACAGTGCTGTTTGGACTTGCCTATAATTGGTGCCATGACAATTACTTGATTTATCTTTCTGTTCTATTTACTAATGCTCCATTTTATTTTTATTTGAGGTGGATGAATAGCACTGGGTAAGAAGCTGGCTGTATCAAACTGCAGAAGAGGTTTGCATTAGAATGTATCTATCAATCTCTGAATAAAGAGTTATGCATGGACTTTTGCTTTAAAAATAAAATCAATTTTAAAAAACAGGTTGACAGTAACCAGTAAAATATTGTTTTATATTCAGAGAAAGCATTCATTTGGCAATGCCCACATTTTATATGTCTCATTAACATTAGCATTTTTTCTTTATTCTGTACACACATTTAGGTAATGTTGTCATTATGAGTTCATCAGCTATTCCATTAACAAAAATACTCTTTCCTGCTTTTTCCTGGCACAAGCTTTCTTCCTCCTCCCTTCCCACATATGTACTCTTCCAGTAACTAATCTCTACAACTCTGGCAGTAAGAATATGAAATGTTTAATGAGAGATTTGAAAGATGGAAGCATAAGTGCCAGTCCTTTTGCTCTAAAACACAGAATTAAAACCATATATGACTCTTCCTACAAAAGTCTTTACTCATTAAATATATTTTAAACATAACTATCTGAACTGGAAATAATCATGTTGCCATGCATTGGAATGTAGATGAGATTTGAAGAGCAAACTCATATAACTTTACCAATAACTTGAACTACAGACTGCTCTGTGAATGGGAGCATTAGGGGATATTTTGACTCACTAGAAATAAAACTTTGCTCCTCTCTCAAACTGATGATCATGCAATAGATAAGTATGATGAAGGTAAGAAAAACCAGACTTTTATAACTGCATCTTCATTTAAGCTAAAGGAAAAGAAAATATTCACAACCAACACTCTGCACACTAGACCCTAGAAAGCAGTGTGTTGATAATTAAATCCACTGGAGAACCTGGGAGTAGCGGGTACATTTGGACCCCTATTCATATTAAGTGCTTTCCCATTATAGTTACAGGATGCTCTGGGAATGCTCACAGTGAAAAACTCACACTTTTAAACTAACACATTTTACTTCAGTAAAATGCTATAATAAGCATAAGGAGTAACATAACTTTTTGAAAAAGGACAGCAAAGATATAAAATGATTAGCAAATGAGAGGACTGAAGAGAGCTTCAGTTGATATGCAGTGTTTGGCTTAAGAAGACAGAAGCTTAAATTTTCTAATTAGCCATTTTTATTTAGATGGAGATGGTGATTTCATAACCTTTATATCTGTTTAGAAATGAAAAAAATTTACTGTAATATCCATAAATGTACATCTATAAGTCAACCTTCCATATCTACAGGGTCTGCATCCTAGATTTAACCAGCCACAGATAAAAAATCTGGGAAAAGAAACTGAATATGTTCTGAACATGTACAGACTTTTATTTCTTGTTATTGTTCTCTAAACAATACAACTATTTACATAACAGTTACATTGTACTCGGCACTATAAGTCATCAAGAGATGATTTAAAGTACACAGGAAGATATGCATAGGTCATATGCAAACACTATGCGACTTTATATAAGGGACTTGAGCATCCTTAACTTTTGGTGTCCTGGTGGGAAAACAGTACTGGAACCAATACCCTATGTCCTAAGGGACAACTGTACATATGACTGTATATGTTTATACAAGATCATTATAAATATGTGTATCTATGTATATATTCACACATATGTATAATACATATATATGTATACATACCCTAGTATATATTATGTATAGATACATGCTCTGCTAAAAAAGAATGTCTTTAAAGGTTATAACTGCTAGGCACTTAGTATAGATTACCAGAAAAGGCAGTGGAAATTCTGCATTTTAGTTTATCTGACTGAAAAGATTTAGATCAAAAGAGGGGGATAAAATAGTTGAATTTCAGCATTTCTGGTTTAATTATTTGAGATAGAAATAATGCCTTGAATCATTAACCTTGAAGCCTGATCTGATCTTATCATGAGCTACCTTTGAGTCAAGGGAAGAGAGAAAAAATTCTTTTGTTATACTTTGATACCATCCCATGGCATGGTCACTTATAGACTTAAGCCTCAACGCTTTTATAAGAAACTCAGAATAGACTCAAGGAATCTAATTAGTGCACAGGGACACCTCCTGGCCAAAATCAACATATGCAAATTGCTCACAACATGTTTTTTGACTTTGCTAATGGTTACGGGTACCTTACAGGTCTGAAAGTTTCCAGCCAATTCTCTGTGTCTTTTACCCTAATTCATCACTAGTTTGCCAACCACTATTAAAACACTTTCACGTCTAAATGTAAAGGCCCATATCCTGACATTGATCCAAGTGCGGAACTCCCATTGAAGTCGATGAGAGTGTTGCATAGAAATCAATGACAGGATATGGACCTTAAGACTGGACCATCTCTCCCCTGGAAACTTTTATTTTTTTCATTGACATTCAGAAATTTGAAAGTATTACAAGAAACACGGTATGTAAAGCACAGCATTTGCACAATGAGCTTTGTGGTTCTCTGTTCCTCCTCTGGCACAGTTCAGAATGAGTTGTATGCCAATTGTATTTTTGAAAAGAGGAGTAGGGGACTGTAAAACTGCCAACATCAGCAGCAATGCACTTGACTAGACTTTCATCTCGCACTATGCAGGTGAGCAGGCCTTAATCACAGCTTCTATGTTGGCATTAACACCACCTTATAAACCAAATGAGTTCTTTTTCTTGTTCTAAGGTCTGAATTGGCAATCAAAAGATTTCACAAAATATATGTCCTATTTAAAGCTTGAATAATATTAAACATTTTATAGTTTAGTTTCTAATAACAAGCTGTGTAAATTATTCTGCCATGCCATAAATCCTAGAAATGACCCTTTAGGTTTGAGTCTTTCTTCCAATGAATGCAAAGAATTTTATGCATATTAAAGGTAATTCTTTCATTTTTTGCAAACAGTCTTGAACATGGTTTTCAAACCTTTTAAGAAAATGTAAACATCTTAAAAGAAATTTAAATTCCATGTTTTCTTACCACCACTGTTACATCTCTCCTCTTTTTACATACAAATATGAGGGAAACAAAACTATAATAATCACTTTATCTATTTCAAATTTTAAATGAGTCCAAGTTACTTTTCTAAAAGGTTCACTCTTATTTACTTTTCTGGTCATAATATTAACCCATGTTTCAAGTGAACATGCCAATTATTTACCCTGGCTTTTGCTTCTTTCTAGGTCAGTTGGAGGGACTGTCTAGATAGAATCATGACTTTTCAAAATTTTACCTTACTTTAGAATTATCTGGAGGCCTTATTAAAACAGGCCGCTGAGCCCCACCCTCCACAGTTCTGGAGCAGCAGGTCAAGGATGAGGACTGGGAATCTGTGTTTATAACAAGTTCCCTGCTGATGTTGATGGTGCTGATCTAAGATCACATTTTGAGAATCACTAATCAATAAAACTCAATCTTTAGCAGGTACAAGAATCACAAGAAAGCTTCGATAATTGTGCCACCCATCTCCCCACAGGCCTAATTTAAATGGAGCAGGGCGAGGGCTGGCTCTGGGCATTTTCTTTTTAGTGAACACTACATGCAATTCTTTTTTTTTTTTTTGGTACCGGGGATCGAACTCGGGACCTTGTGCTTGCGAGGCAGGTGCGTGAACCACTGAGCTAAATCCCTGGCCCTACTACAGCAATTCTGACACAGTTGGTCATAGAACAATCTGAGATAAAACTACCCCTGAGTCTCTTCTTTCTAATAGTATGATTCCTTTCTCATAAGTTAAATGAGAAAGACCAAAACAAATACCCCATGTATAAATGGAAAACCGATAGCAGAGACAAAGACATCTCAGAGGTAATGCCAAGAACTGCCCTAAAGAGGTAATTTTTTAGATTCTGGCAAAATCCAATGACCAGACCACACTTACCATCCTAGACATACATTTTGTAGCATTTTGTATATTTGTAGTTATATAATTGCTCATTTGTAATATTGCCTATAGTGTCAATGAGCAATAAGATAATGAGGTTTTGTCATGTTTTCCAATTTACCATTACATCTGACCATCAGATCTGATGTATTCTAACACGTTTGGGGTGGGGCATTTTTCCTTGGAATGGGAACAGTGGACTTTCCTTCTTACTACAGGAAAAATTCTATAGAGAAGTCAATATGGTTTATAAATTTATTTTTAAGTATTTTGATTAAATATCTACCTGACAAGGTATCGTGCGGCTATAGACTTCATTAGGAATATTCTATACACATGTTAGGACTATAGAATCTAATTTATCATCCACTGCTTTGAGAAAAATTAATTCATGTGAAAATATATTCTTTGCCTCGCTGAGGGCACCAGGGACTCAACAACTTTGGGTAGCTTAGTTCTTCACAAAAGCACCATTTGTAAAGACCATTATTTTCATTTAAGAGTGAAATAAAAATTTCCTTCCAAATTCATAGTACCAGTTCTTCTGGTGAATCACTGAAAACTGAGAAAATTTTCTATTTCAATTCTTCATCTGTAAAGTGAGAATGTTGCCAGATATGATGATTTCTAAGAGAAGTCCTCTACCTACTCAAAATATTTTACAATTTAGAATTACAAAGCTAACCCAAATGTCTACCATGTCAAAAATTTTGTGATACATATATTATAATTAATATTTAATTGATATTATAAATTATTCCATTCTCATTTAGTGTCCTAAACTGCCATGCATTTCTTTTTAGCTAAAAATAAAGTATTCCTTTGTCTTGACCATTTATTAGCATTCTTCACATTATGATTACCTAGTAATTAGTTTTCTTCATTAATCAAAGGGTTGGGTATTGGAAATTAATTTCTCTGATTATTTGTGTATTTTTTCATTCACTATGTAAGTCTCTGTGAGTGCTATAATTGTAACCCTTTATAATTGGCAGACATTAATTACTGAAATTGTACTAGAATTTCCATATAATTTTATATCAGAGCCACATGAATACTGAATACATTCATCATGTTTAGAATACCAATGAGGGAAATTAATTTCCAGCTATTAAAATATTAAAATATGTAAGACTTGTGTGAATATGATAAAATTGAGATATGCAGACTTCTAAGTCCTATGTCACAAGTAATATGTCCATGTTCAGGTGTATCAAATCTAGAGCACTTATTCACCATTCACTAGAATTAATCCAGTTGTCTATTACTAAAAGACTTTAGGGCCGGGGATTTAGCTCAGTGGTTTGCCACCTGCCTCGAAAGCTCAAGGACCCAAGTTCGCAAGGACCTGGTACCAATAAAATGGGGGTTCAGAAGAGAAGGCAAGAGCTAAGTCATGAAAATGCTCCCAGGCAAAAGTATACAGTATAAGTGAACATATCTGGTCCATTCCCTTCTTAATATGAGAAAATGAAAAACTGGAAACAAAGTCTTTGTAAATAGGGAGGGATGGAGGGGTTGAATTAAGGGCAGGTGAATGGGAAAAAAATAAAAAACAACAGAGACTATGTAAAGGTGCAAATTTCCAATGATGAATGTCATTATATTGTATACCTAAAATGTACCAATAAAATTTTTAAAAATATTAACATATTTGTCCTCAACAAGCCCATGTTCCAGACATACCTATTCCCATAGCTCTTGCAATAATCCAGGCTTATAACTTCAGAGGCATTTTCAGCTCTCTTCTTCATGAGACACATTCAATAGATTCCATCTCCAGACTCTCCTGTCTTATTAGACCAGTATTTCTTAACTTAGGGTCCAAGAATGACCTTCCTGGGTCTGTAAACCTAGTAACACTGCATGCAGAATTTCATACCTAGGTATTTCTGAGGAAAGGGTCTATAGTTTTTATCAGAGTCTCGAAAACTTCTGTCACCCAATTTGTTTTAAGGCCCCCTGGCACATTCTATTCACCTTTTTTCAATTTCACTGTAACTAAGCAAATCCAGATCCAGTGCTCTTTTAGTTGAACATGACAGTTCCTGCCTTTTAGTGTCCTGACTGAAGTTTTCTTGCTGTCTTAATTTATCCTAAACAGTAGCATCAAAGTCATCTTGAAAGTGATAATCAGCCATTTGCTCCCTGGCTCACTGATTTTCAGGGCTCTCCCACTGTCTATTGAATAAGTCCAAATTTCTGGAGTGCAAGTACCATGTCTTACTCATTTTTGTATTCTTACCATCTACCTAGGCTAAGAAATTACTGCTTTTGAATTGTCCAAATGTCAGACAGCTCCTGTATTCCAGGTGCAACTTATCTTGCCTAGGTTGTCTGACACTGTTTCCTTTCATGAAGTCTCTGCTCCAACCAATTCAATCATTTCCCTCTCTATCAGCTCTCTGAGCATAATCCCACTTCCTTTCTTTCACGGCATCTTTTCCTCCTGGTTCTGCCCCTTTACTGGGGCTGCCTTACTCATCTCTCCCCATCTGGTTCATTTCAACCTGGTGAAATCTTATCTAACCTTCAAAGCTAAAACAACTGTTCCTTAACAGGCCTTCTAGGTCCCCTGCCCATGAGAAAGAAACCTTTTCTTCTCTAAACTCCTGGTACATTTCTTAGTTTATATGTATTAAACATGTAACACTGCTATTGTAATATTGAGTGCACCGCTCATAGTTTTTATTTTATAGTAGATTATATGTTCCTTAAATTAAAATGTTACCTTTTATGTATTTTTCTCTGCCTTATAATACCTAGCACAGTTTTATATATCGTAATATTCAACTAGTACTGTATTTGCTGAAGAAATTAAGGAAAAACAAATGAACACAGAATCATCCTTCAGATTATAACAAGAGGTCAGCTCTTGTTTTACTGGTAAAGAGCATGAGGTTCAGAGAGGCAGGATGATGGTATCTGGTCACAGGGTCAATGAATGGTCAAGATGGGCTGGCAATTGGGTGGTGGCATCTGGACTTGGTATTTGGACTTGATGCAAAACTGTCCACACATAATGATGCCTTTTGGGGGCGGGGGGAGAAAACACACTTAGAACTCTTAAGTAACTATAATTGTGTTGTTTTTGTAACTCTAAATATTATCTTTGCCATGTATTATTTATATGACTTATTTAATTTTTGCACATGTAATTGAAGGTCTAAATTTAAGTGTCATCTAAACTCCTCCTAGCTATAAAATTTCAATAGTTTCACTCTCATCATTCCTCTTTGCAGAAAAGGGGGTGATCTTCCAGAGGTTTTCCCAAGTATCAGGATATCCCACTCCCCATGCTGTATTCTTTGCAAAGTCTGCTTATCAGTAGGTGTTAATAACAACTACAACCTATGGAATCAAAGAATTCACTAGGCTTGAAAAAAACAAAAACATAAAGAAATGGTGTTTAAATATATGTAAGTGTTTAAGATACTGAAAATGTCAACTAATTGGGGAGGGGGATGGCCTCATTCCATAAATCTGATACTTAGCCTATATGGTCCTAGTATGGAAAGCTCTCCTACATTCTTCATTGTGACAAAGATGCATAGCAATTCAAAAGACTATAATCAAATGGCTCTAAACTCCACCACAATGATCAAAAGTATTACATTTTCATTCTTAATACTCTAAATATGAGTAGAAAATTATTCTTTCTCCTGCCCCTACAGAAAATAATAATTCATGCTAATTCTTAGTATATCTTCCCTTGTAGGGAACAGGGAAAGGGGACGTTACGAGAACCTCTGCAGTAAGTCCTAGTCTCCTGAGAGGCAGTACACGGTGAATTACAGTAAAGGTAGAAAAATGAGACTTTAAGAAGCTGAGCTTTGAGTCTGATCAGTGCTGCTCTGGGCAGCAAAGACAAGACCCCCACGCTTGCAGCACCTTTTATTCAGTACACGGGGAGAAACAAATGTAACAAATCAAATACAGAGTTCAGTACTTCACATTGGGATAAACAAGGTGTAACAAAAGACTGGGGGACAGTGGAAATCTAAGAACAGTGAGGAACTATGCAGATGAAGACTTGGTTCCTTCCAGGAACTATGCAGATGAAGATTTGGTTCCTCCCTGGTGTCTCCCACAGGTGTGGTCTTGCCCTGGAGCATCACAGCATCAGAGGATCACTGAGGTCTCAGTTGTGACCTGAGGCCAAAATGGAATTATGTCTGGGAATGCCATAGCTGGGCTGTAGGCAGAAGAACTAGACCTAATCAAATGACTTTTCCCTAAAATTATGTAGCATTGCTCCCAACATTCCATGTATGATTTTTCAGATAGGAATATCTGCTAAGTAACTCATGCACATAGCAAATATGAACTTGGTCGACTCTATACTTTGTTGCCTACTTGCTTTATTTAGTTTCTTCCAATTTATACACTCCATCCTAAAAGGCATTCTCGTTCTACTCAGTTCCAATAGAATATCTAGGCAAAATCTGGCAGTTCTGTAATTCTCTATCCCATATATTTCTTCATTTTAGCAATTCTTACATGAAATCCTTAATGTTTAAAAAAGCCCACACTCTTTTCCAGTATTATAGATGTTTGTCATGTTTGTCATGTGCCTATTCTTTATGTGCTACCCTTACTGTCTTTAAGAACACAATACACAAGAAGGGACAATATGATTCATGTTCTGCTAAGAAGGTAGCATAATACCATGGAAAAAGTTAGTGGCTGGAATAAGTAAATAAACCAATTGGTTCACTTATAGCCAAGAGACCAAGTGAATCCCTTTAAAAACTATAGATTTAGTAAAGTGAACCAAATTGTATGCTTTCTATATTCATTCAACAAATTTATTACTTTCTCTTGTGATGCATTGATTTTTAGTTGATAACATGGGCTTGAATCAAATCTAACTTACTGTGTTTCTGTGTCTTATAGAAACCTGAGTAAAGCAGTAACAGGTGATCTTAAGGGGAATTAATCATCAATGTCATTTAGAAAAACAACTGTCTGACTCAAAAAGCTACCCCATTCATACTAACTATTTTGCTATATCTTTTTCCCACGAGAGCAAACAACAGTGAAGATAAAGAAATAACTTCTTAAGTGATACCTATAACACACAACCAACTTATGTTTTTATATATATACATATATATATATATATAAATGCCTATACTTATACAATGGATATATTGGAATGTGCATGCTCTATCCTTTTAAATATAAATTTATATATACAAATCATAAATTTCAATTTTTATATATCCATGTGTATATAACTATACATGTACTGTATATTTAATATTACACACACATACATGGATCACAAAGCAAAGAAAATAATTATAGTTTTAATTGTCCATACTGGGGATTGAATTCAGGGCCTTCACACTGAACTACATCCCTAGCCTTTTCTAGTTTTTCATTTTTAGACAGGCTCTCACTAAGTTATTAATTTTCCCAGGTTGGGCTCAAACTTCCAATCCTCCTTTCAACCTCCCTGTGATAAACTCGAGGCCAAGGGGTGGTGTTCAATTCTTCCTACACCTTATAACACAGGTTAATGCATTCTCACTCTCTTAGGACTGTTACGTGGTTGCAGTAGTGTCACTCATTCTGATTGTACTAGACACCGTACTAGAATCTGAGACTTTAGAATCAAATGATGCTGTATTTTAAAATTAGTTGCAGCAACCACTGTGGAAGTCAGTGTGGAGATACCTCAAAGAACTAGGACTAGAGGTCCCATTTGACCCAGCTATTCCCCTGCTGGGGATCTTCCCAAAAGAATTAAAAGAATCATACCACAGCGATATATGTGCACCCATGTTCATAGCAGTACAGTTTGTAATAGCTAAAGCTTGGAAGCAGCCCAAGTGCCCATCAAATGGAAACTGGATAAAGAAAATGTGGTTTTTTTATAAAATGGAGTACTACTCAGCCATAAAAAATGAAAAACTAGAGTCACTTATAGCTTAATGGATGCATATCGAGGCCATACTCTTAAGTGAAATAAATAGGACACACATGTGTAAATACCGAATAGTTTCTCTAATGTGAGAAACTGATAGTGTAAATAAGAGTTAAAATGATTAAAATGAATAATTGATAATTTGAAATAGGAAAAAGGTCCAAAGACAAAAAGGAGTGAAGGGAGGGGAAGGGGAAAGGAAAAGAGGGAAAGGAAAAATTATGAGAAAAGAAAAAAAAAATGGAAATGAAATCTATGTAAATAGGGAAGGGTTGAGGGGGTGAAGGGCACACAGATAATGGGGAAAAAAGTAAGAACCAAGATATATCATATACAGGTACAAACACCCAATGATAAATGTAAACGAATTGTATAGCTAAAATGTACCAATAAAATGTACCAATAAAATTAATTTTTAAAAAATTAGTTGCAGCAATCATATAAAGTAACTATATATAGAAAATTCAAAAATTTCCTTCGGAAAGACTTTGGATTTTAATCAGTAAGAAGTAGGAGGCTACTGGAATTTTCTAAGCCAAAGAGAAAATGTGCTTTTTCTGTATTTGACTCTGTAGAAGATACACAGAGTTAATCAGTAGGGACAAATTTAAAGACAGAAGGGATTTTACTTAGATCCAAGTGTGAGGAACTACAGTCTAACCTGGACCATAATAGAGGAACTGATACACGGTGAAGGAAAGAAACACTGTAATTCAGTATTCATGATTTCACTTAATTCATGAGAATAATAATCCATGCCTCCAATTTCATAATTAAAACTGAAAATGCTATGGGATTTTGGACTGAATATACTTAATTTGTAGTTTTACTTCAGTTGATAAGCATGCCTCAAAGAGAGAAACGCCTATAAGATTTTGCGTTATAATGAATTCTACTATAATTTCATGTTGGACACATATAACAAATAATATTGAGATGAGTCTGGGCCAAATTCTCTGTGTCTCCTTTGATACAAAACACAAAAACCTTACAAAATAATCACCCTCATTATTACGAACTGTGTTCCTTGACATAAATAAAGGAAAGCAAGAAATAATGGCTGAGATATAACTGCCTGTCAGTGAAGGTTTTAGGGAAAGAGAAGAGAATATTATGAGAGATTCCCAGATGATAACTTCTATCTCTTTGGTGAAGAGATGTACACTAAAATATAAAATATATTTTAAAATATACAATAAGAATGAGCATCAAAATTGCACAGCACACGGCTTTGGAAAAATGGCGAACATCAATAAGAGCTGCTGAAGCAAATAGGAAAGGAAACTGATTAGGGGCATTCAAAATGGATTTACAGTGCCACCAGATCAAGTTTTCACTTAGTTATCCATTCAATAAATATGTATCGAGCTCCAACTCAGTCCCAGGCACTTTACTTATTTCCAGCACAAACTTCTTAACAATCCTCTGGGTCTGAATTAGAGGAGACACCTACTTAGGATCTGTACTATCCAAACACTCAGCTACCTCACTTTCTCCTTGTGGCTCTGGTTACTGATCTTCCCGTGCTCAAGGCAAACTTGTATTTCATGAAAGGACTTCTGGTATGGAGTCTATAAATCTCTCATTATATGAGTGTGTAGCGTTTGAAGATTTTGCAAAATATTCCTGTGAGACCTGAGTGACTCCATTTTAAAATTTGGCCCCATCTTAGAGTAAGGTGGCCTGGACATAAATTCTAGTTCCAAGAAAAAAAACCACAAGATGCACTTTGGCCACCTGCCTGTGATAATGTTCAGCAGTCCCCTAGCAACTAGCCTAGCAACAGCTAATCAGTATCTGCCTCAATGTCCCAGATGCTCTTCTTGATGGCCTGCAACAGCTAATCAGTAGTTACCCCAATACCCCAGTATCCCAGATGTTCTTTTCGAGGACTTGAGCAGCCGTTTGCAGTTCAGCGCGCAAGGCCCAACCAATTAGGTTTAAACTTTCAAAACTTGCTAAATGCTAGCCAATCGTGTGATTTGCGTGTGATTTGAAACCCCGCGCCTTGCTGTAACCTCTATAAAAACCCCTGGTGTTTTAGAGTCGGGGCTCTCAACCCTGACCCGCTGAGTCGGTGTCGGATGAGAGTCCCTGCTCGAGCTTGAATAAACGACCCTCGTGTGTTTGCATTGGAATCGGCTCCTTGGTGGTCTTTGGGGACCTCGCGATCTGGGCACAACAATTCCCACATCCCATTATAGATCTCCTTCTCCCAAAGGTTTACAGGATAGAAGAGCGGCTGGGTGTGTGTCATCCTCAGTCGAAGAACAGCTTCAGTTTTCCTATTATTTTCTAAGACACATGTCTAAAGTAAATTCAGAGCTGGGGATGTAGCTCAGTGGTGCTGTACCTACCTGGCAAGCACAAGGTCCTGAGTTTGATACATGGTACCGGAAAAAAATAATAATAAAGTAAATTACACCAGCAATACTCAATTTATAAAATGAAAATGTAACTATGTACATTATACTCAAATATAATATTTTAAGAAATATGTTATTCAACCAGTACCAGCTTTAGGTCACCTTCTCAACTCCGGAACAAATCATACCCATTCCTTTGGCTGAGGACATATCCTGCCAGCCTGAACTTCTCGGTTTCTTCCTCTTCTCCTTTGCAAAGTCTACCAATTATTTATGGGTCATCTCAAGCTCTATACTTTTGAAACTCTACGCAGTTCAAAATTACCTGAACATTCTAGAGTGCCTAAATTGCTTAATATATTTTAAATTGATGGTCCTGCATTTAAAAGAGAAACACCTCATGTCCCACAAAATAAACCCACATAAATTACTAGAATAAAGAATTCCTTGAAAATTTAAGAATGCAGATATCAGGGTTAAACAATCTAAAATTTGAATTTTAAGAATAAAATAAAAATTGTAAGAGGGAATGGACCAAAAGTTTTAGAAGAGCATGCTTTTAGATCTTCTAGTGATACATCAAAGAAATATTAGAATTATTAATTAAATTTAATTAAAAAATCTAGAAAAACTCATCAGAAAGGCCACACCAATGTTCAGAAATAGCTGGGTTCTGTTGTCTCAGATGGCTTATATCATCTCTCAGGAATGCAAGTTGTTCATGGTAGCATGAGAGATGAGGTGATCAACCCATAAACACAGGGCTCTGATTCAGCCTGAATGTCAGTGATTTTAATGCCAGACACATCCACTTTCAGCTGGAGGGTATTTGTCAAGAGCTGCCGTGGAGAATGCCCACACTTAGAAAAAAATGTACACCCTTAGCAACCATTAATGAATAAAAATACAAACCCACTGATCAGGATTTGAAAATTCCAAAAACACAGTATGACTTCGTACTTTGAAGTAATGCTAGGCATACAGACAAAAACAGATCTAGCAAGACAGATTCTACAGGTATCACCCAAATTGCTCATTCGTTGTGATCTGTGGGAATTTTGCCTGAACAAACTATGGAAGCTCTAATCACATTTTTAAAATTTCGTAGACTTCTTCACAGCATTTAGCAGTGGGAATTTCTTGGGCTGGTGGACTGAAACCTATGCCCTGCCAAGTGGAATTTCTGAGTATAAAGAAGACAGCCACCACTGAGAAACAGAGAGGAAAATGAGCACCAGGCCCAAATTGTATTTTGCCCCAATACTTTGGATCACTTTCATCTGCTCATCCTACCATAATAACTGAGTATTTCACAGAGATAACAGATTAAGATTGAAGAAAAGATGAGGGAAAACCCCCCACCATTAAATTATAAATGTAAGTCTTGCCTTCCATTTCCATTTCCATAATTTAGCATGCTTGTTAGAGAGGTTGGCTAATCATATTAACCAATGTAAATCTCATTTCTCCCATTGGATGTTTACCTTGTTATAATTTGCTCAGCATGTGCTGAGGCACTGAGTATGTTACAAAACAGCCAGTGGAATCACTCTAGATACATTCCCTATGTTCAGGTAGCTTACCATTTATTTGTAGAAGATAGACAACCAGACATACAAACCTTATGTAACTATTTCATAAAAATAGTCATGAAGAAACACAAGGAGAACAGATAAAAAAATGATAGGGAGAAGTAATTTAATTGGGGAGGTAAAAAAATATTTCCTTAGGGAATGAGATTTAAGCAAAAGGGGTGGGAAGGTAGGGGGTAAAGAGAACATTCCAAGACAAGGGAATTACATATGCAAAGGCCCCAAGGCAAGGAGTAGAGTGATGTGGTCCAAGAACAGCAAGACTCTTGTGACTACAAAGGGGAGAGTGGCAATAGATAAGAATCTTGGTGTTACTACAAGAGTTAAAGGAAAAATGTGTGGGAACATGCTTTCCATTGGGGGAAAAAAAAACATATCACTGTGAGATTTAACATAATCCAAAGTCTTGCACTCCCCTGAAAAAGCAAGTTAAAAAAGAAACAGAAGGCATTTGAACACAGGTTTTACTTCTTATTCTAGCCTTCCTAAACCCGTGCTCAACTCTCTCATCTTTGTCATCAACCAAAGAATAAGAAGATTTCAGTTTGCACTAATGCCAAAAGCCCTAAAACAAGAAATCATTTTCTCTCCTTCACATACCAAATAGGGCTTCTTCAAAGATATAAGACATGTGATTAAAGGACTTTTATGTCTATGCAAAGAAAGCAGACAATCTTGAAAACTGAGATTTATTTGTGTTTCCATTTGTGAAATACAGTGCCACACAGAGAAATGAATGGGGAGAAGCAGGATACTCCCTCTGCTCACTGTTCCATTCTCTTCTCCCACTCCTTTTCCAGTGGAATTTAAAAAATGGAATGTGGGAGGAAGAATGATCAGGGCTCTCTTCCAAAAAATGCATTCACTCACTCATTAACTCTTTTATTCAAGAGGCAAATATTTATTGATTAACTATCAAACCCCACTGATGTTAATTATAAGGAGATTCTAGAGACTGGTGTTTACTATACTTGTTTAGTTTCACAAGGATACAGAGGAACAAGGAACTTAGGGAAGATTCTCATTTGAAGTTTCATATTAACTATTTTATGTAAATATGTTGTTAACCATAAAGATGATTTAGTTTCTAGCTTCCTAGACACAGGCCCAGAAACTGGATATCTGGCATTAAGAAGGCTTAAAAGCCAAAGATCAAGAATGGAAGGGAAGAGGGAAGAAGGCAAGAGTCTTCTGGCGTGGTATACATGGTGGGCATTGGAGTGTACATGGGGTACATTAACGACAGTGTATGTGGACAGTGTAGATGGGTATGAGCTCATTTCTCTTCTCTGAACAATGTGTCAGGAGACAGCATGCTTGGAACAGATTTTCAAACCAAAGTCATCAATATAGCTTGTACATACTCAATAAGTGCTATCTACAGACCATTTTGTCTTCTGTCTCCTAAACACTGAATGCCTTGGGAAAACTGAGCTGACAGTGATGCATGATAAGGTATTAGGCAATTGCTACAAAGAAAAACAGAATGAAAGGAGTGCTTCTGAAAAATTCCACAGAAGAAAGGATACAGAATGAAGCAGAGAGGAATTACCACTAACGTGGCTAAGGGAAATAAAGGATGGGGCACTGTTCCTAGAGGGTGAATATGAATTGTAGGTATGTTGAACTGTGGACGGTAAAGCTGATATTTTGAGTTGGATTCTCTAGAAACCAACAAGAAACAAAAAGATATAGAATAATTAATTCTTCCCAGAAAAAACTTTTCAGAGACTTGGAAAAGTCCCTTCAAGCAAGACATCATGACATTGTATCAGCCAATGGGTTTCTATACACATATGGTACAGTATTAGCAGGATCAAGGGAATGGCTAGATACAGAACCAGTCATTTTTATTTCTATTTTTTTCTTTCCAGAAAGTAAAACAAACAATAAGGCGAAGCATGGAAATTAGTAAAAATTGATTAAGAAAAATGGCAAGGACTAAGCTAGTTAGAAGTTTTCTCTTAAAGGGAGAACAGTTTCATATTCCAAGAAATAGCAAAAAAAAAATAGAAGTAGAAATTTAGAGAGTAAGTAGCAAATTATTTTTTTTTCTTTTTTTTTTGTACCAAGGATCGAACTCGGAACCTTGCGCTTGCGAGGCAGGCGCCAGAACCACTGAGCTAAATCCCCGGGCCTAGTAGCAAATTATTAAAGGAGATTCAAAATTCTGTTACAAATAAACACCTCTTAGATACCTAACAAAATTCCTTTCCTAAATACACTAAGAATACAGTAGGAAATCTTAAAAGGAACAATAGCTCTTTCCTGATTTCTCTCTCGTGCCATTTTTACATAGCAATTATCCTTTACTCTCCTTTTAGTCTTTTAGTTATAGAACCATTCTGGGAAATAGTTCTGGAAAAGACTCAGTTATAATCATTTCACTATTTGTTCCAAGTGATAATTTTGGCTATTAACAGCTTAAAAATTAGATTCAGTGTTCCCTAACAACAACTACCACCACCATTAGCGCCACAACTACCACATGTGCCAAAAATGCTTTCAATCAGATTTACCAAGTCAGTGATAAAATGAGATTAAATCAATGTGAAAGGCCTAAAGTCCTTACCACTACAAGGAAACTGACACTGCCCATCCCCTCTGGACACATATTAAATATTTATCTAATTGGACAAGCCACTTGTTAGGGAAAAGATCCATTTGTATAAGTAGTAAAATTTAAAATGGCAAACTGATTCATCTTTAAAGATTCATGTTTTATCTCATCAGCTAGAAATCACCTTGAAGAATCACTTTCAGATATGTCCATGAGGGAGGCAGGCTGTTTTTATATGGTACTGGGAATGGAACTCTGGGGCCTCACACATTTTCAGCCCCTATTAGACTGTTTCAAATGTGTTTTTCTTGCCAGGGATTGTAATGGAAGAAAAATTAGTCTTTAACATATGTATAAAAGGTGCTTTTGTGCAAAGACAGTAATAAGCACGTGACTTTGCTAAAGTTATCTACCTATCACACAGTTATATTTAAAAAAGAGACCAACTATGTCACAAATTTTCCCTAATTCCTGAATCATCTATTCAACTCAATCTCATAATTGGAAGTTTTTATAAATTGTACAGAGATGTATTAATGATGACCTATATTCCTGATCTCTTTCGTTAAACCTTGAGTTTTCCAATCAAAGGCTTAAATATTGCATGGTTTCTCTTATATGAGAAACACAAAATATAAATTAAAGGCACATTGTGATCCTCCAGTTACAAGTCTTCCATATTTAGACAATCTAAATAATTTCTTTTTTAAAAATTAACTTCATTGGTATATTTTAGGTTTACCTTATGATCACATTTATCATTGAGAATTTGTACCTGTATATGATATATCTTGGTTCTTGTTTTTTCACATTCCCCTTCCCATTCTTAATTTCTTAATTGATTTCTCTTCTTCTAATCTGTCTCTCTCTGCACACGCTACTCTTCACAGTGGCTGGAAATCTACATTCCTAAAAATTAAAAAGAAATTTAATTGAAGATTTTTTTTCATCCCAATGATGCTAGAGGATAAAAATCTAACTACTTGGCATAACTAACAGACATTTGCCTACTATACCTCTGTCCCTACTTGCCCCCTCATCTCACTGCCATTTGTGTCTCTGCCATCAGCCCTCTTGAACACTGCATATGTTCCCAAACGCTTGAGCCCCTCTTTTTGTATTCTCTTTACCTGAGTTATCCTTTTCCTCACCTGTACCTGTAAAAGTCCTACTCCTCCTTCACACATCAAACCTTTGTACCACTTCTCCCATCCAAGAACACTTAAAATATTATTTCCCATTGTATACTTTGTCTTTAAATGTTTGGAATATTTTTACTGTTGGAAGATTTGCTAGGTAAAGCTGTACTCTCAGTGTGTCATATACCAAGAATTTGCAAAGCACCCTTCTGGATACCTCCCTTAAGGTACATTATGTTGTTGTTTTTAAACTTTACTTCAGGTGATCCCCTATCTGTCTCTAGGGTGGCTCTCTGACACTTGAGGTTAAATTCATACCTTATGTGTCAACTTCAGTGCTTCCACAAGGTTAAGTACTTGTTGGATTGTATAGAGAAAGCATTTGTATTGACAAGGTGACTAGTTCATACCTAATTCATAGCCATAGGAAGTTCCCATACAACAGGTATTGAAGACCATCCATTATAATGGTTATCAAACATTTTTCTTCCTTTCTTTCCATATTTCGGTAAAACAATCTCTTTTCAACATGCAGTTCATTTGAAAGCCCAAGATATAGAACAGAAAACATCATTCTTATTAAAGTGGTTGAGGCATCCACATGTTTCCATCCTGTCAAAAAAAGACATTGAAGTACATACTTTAAAATATACTTTATAGAAAACGGAAAATACAAGGGAAGAATATATTTACTCTAAATTTCTAATAATGAGACATACTATTTGTAAGTTCTATCAGAAGACACTGAATGCCATATAATGTCAAGTGAAATGAACTACTGGAATATGAACTATTTTAGAGCTTTTTTGGAGCTATCAGATTGTTCCCAATGACAGTGACTTTCTAATATGTTTGTTTTTTAAACTGCTTACTTGCTAAAAGGTAGTTTACTACAGTATTTATGTAACTAGACCTGTCATACTACTTTTGATATGTTAATCAGACTCTCTTCTGTCTCCTCATTTGCAAAATGGGTCAGTAAGTATAACTACTTCATAGGGTACATTAGTAAGGTGTCCTGTTGCTGAGACAAATTACCCAATACCCACAATTTAATGGAGGAGAGGTTTATTTGGCTTATAGTTTTAAAGGACTCAGTTGATGACTGGCAGGGACATAATTATGGAAGGCCCTGGCATGACAAACCTGCTTAGTTCACAATGCTTGACAAGCAGAGCAGAAGAACAGTGCCAGAGAGGAAGGGGCAAGGGATCATATATAGTACCCTAGGTCATGCCTCCATGACCCACCCAGACACCCTCAGAAGTGTCTTTACTAATCCCCTTATAGACACCCAAGCCAATCAAGTTGACCATTAAGTTGATCACAATAGGATTTTGGTAAGTATTCAATAAATATAAGCATAAGCTTAGAGTAACCACTATATGTAGTAAATATTCAATTAATATACAAGAGTTTGTTAAGGTCCATCATGAAAATGTCAAGTGAAGAGTACTGCAGGTGCTGCTGGCTGGACTAAGTGTTTCTCAAGTGAAAACACAGTGTACCCACTGAGATAGTAAATATCTGCATGATACTTTATTAAAGAAAGTTCCAACTGGTTTATTCTCTTCCTTTTAAGAACATCTGTGTAAAGGTATAATAGATAATGTGAAATAGGAAGAAAAGGGGCAAAGGAGAAGGGGAAGTGGGAGGGGTAGGGGAAAGGAAAGAAGGGAATGGAATTAATATGAGAGAGGAAACAAAGTCAGTGTAGATAGGGAGAGGTGGAGAGGTTGAAGGAAGGGCAGAGGAATGAGGAAAAAAATAAGAACCAAGATAGATTATGTAAAGGTACAAATTTCCAATGATGAAATGTCATTATATTGTATACCTGAAATGTACCAATAAAATTAATTTTTTAAAAAAGGACATCTGTGTTATGCTCTGGCAGAAAATTTGTCCACATTTAACTGTCATATCCAATGGGTGACGTCATTCTCAAAAAACAACGAAATCTCAAAGGAGAACAAAGACAAGACTCCATGTCCCAACTCCTCAGTTCCAGGGAGTCCAATTACGTCTGCACTGCCTGTTCTGATAAGCATGACCACACTCTCTCCAGCCCCCAAATTCCTCAGGACAGGAACTCCTCCCCAGACCAACCCCCAGGAACCACTCCCCCTTTAAAGCCTCTATTCTTCCCTCACTGGGAGCTGACTCTCTTTTCAGACTCAGCTCACTTGCACCCAAGTGAAATAAACAGCCTAGTTGCTCACACAAAGCCAGCCTAGGAGGCCTCTCTCCATGCCTTTAATACATTAACCATGTACTAGAACTTTGTGGGACACAGATTAAGGGCAAAGGACAAATGAATCTGATAGAGGAAATTCCAAGGCAGTCCTACATTCATGCTGTGGATACTGTTGGTGTAAGACCACTGGCCTTACCAAATGCTCCAAGGAGCTGACTGTAGTGAAGCACACCCAGGGATCCCAGCAGTGCCTCCAGAATGTAAGACCAAGGGCCTTACCAAACGCTCCGAGGAGCTGACTGCAGTGAAGAACACCCGGAAAGGAACACACCAGACAAGTTGGAAAACAGACCTTAGTCTGGCCAGACGGCACTCCCAAAGCAAAGTAGCTTAGAGAGGCAAATCAGCCCAGAGTCCGAAGCTCTTTTTATAGGGGGTTGCAGGGAAGTTAACAGGCGAAATTTACAGAACAGGGAACAAAGGTTAGTGGTCTTACATTTGTATGTTAATTAGCCTGACTGTACTGATGATCAGCAGATGTTTTGTAGATTGTTCTATAGATAGCAGTGTCAGAACATCAGTTTTCAAACAAAGAGTTGAATAATTTACTTTGGGACCTTATGGCTGATACAGATCTTATCTAGTGTCCAGGAACTAACAAGCATCTTTATCTACTTACTCACATTCAATCACAGTTGGGGCTAGGGGAGTTTTATGATTACAGAATTATGCAGTCCCATACTGGTAGTGTTTAGCCAGATATATACTAAAAGTTAGGAGCAAATGACATAGTTAAATGATTTGAAAAGTTTGCAGGTTCAACAGAAAGAGAACACCTACAAAGTTGGATCTAAGGAGAGAGTGATTACTGAAAAGACTGGCATTTAAAAGAAGACCAGTACTTTGCATCATAACAATAGGAAAGATGTCTTGAGGGCATTTCAAGAATCAGCAAGACTCCACCTTTCAATGGCTCAAGGGTATAAAAAAATAAAGGTAAACTCCTTTGAAAAACTTTGCTTTGAAAAGAGATCCCCAGGGTGTCCTGCTCAGGAAGGGCTGCCTAGGGAACTAAGTCCATGGAATTTGATCACTGTGCTCAGTTATCCAGGCATACACATCTACAACCATGGTCCAACAGAACCCAGTTATTGCTTGACCTGGTGACAGAACTTCACATCACACACATGATGCTGGTTTTATGTGCATGAAGGATGCGATAATTATGGAGTCATGGAGGCCTCCACACAGATTTCAGATGAAGGCCTAGTAAGCCAGGTAGGATGATTCTAAGAGGGCTGTGTGTGAAGCATGGTCCTGGGAACATGGAAAATTGGAATGATTTGCCCCTTTGGGGTGCCTTGAGTGACCTAGGTTGGAATCATGAGAACTAGCTTTCATTAGGAAATAAGATGGTCAGTCTCACAACCATTAGAGGAACTCACAAATCCATGGTGCTCAAATTTTAAATTGCAAGTGAATTACCTTAGAAGTTAATTAAATACATCATCTTTCCAGGCTCCAGCAAAGAGAGTTTCTCTGTTTTTAATTTTTTTTATCTATTACTACTTTAGATTCCTCCTCCTTTCTCCCTGCTTTACAATTAGACAATCAAATTTAGAGGGTTTAAATATGCCAATCAACCTTTGACAAAGGAGAAAATTTCAAATCTCTCAAATCTTCAAGCTTTGCTCATACCTCTTCCTTCATCTACTCCATAGTCATTATAAGGGCCCAATTTACTTTCTTTCCCATTTCTTTGTATTCCTCTGGACCAAACCTGATGCCTTTTTCTTCTGCTATTTACAAGCAGAAGAGAGAGCTTCTGCTATTTACAAGTACACCCCATCCATTACTGCTTACATGTCTTGCATCTGGACATTCACAAATTCCTGAGCCGTGGGCTACTCAGCATCCTGTAGAGGATTCTAGGTTCCTGCACCAAACACTGGGACAGATGTCAGGGATCCTGATTTAGTAAATTATGTAGGTGGACCACTGAGTTTATTACCACTAACCTGCATTCTAAACAAGCATCCCAGTTTAATTTATCACAGCCTCCTCATAGTGAACCTTCCTCAGTTCACTTTATCAATCTCCAACACAAAATTATATTGCTGCCCTCACCTTCCCACACAACTGCATCAGATTTCATAACACACTTTTATAATCCCTCTTTCTTCACATTCATCAATCCTTGCGTCATTCTTCTTCCACCAGATGTCTTCTACATTAAGGGTGGGGTCACTGGAAAGAACCACAGTGTGTGCTTCCTGGACTTAGCTCCCTAATGATGTGCTACTGTATATCCCTTGTGATAACCTTCATGGGCTTCTCTTCATCTTAGACTCCATAAGAACATAATTATCTGAGGGTTATCAAACAAATCAAGTGACTTTTAAAAGACTGCTTGATTGCAACAACTTTGTTAATTAGACTTACAGCAAGGTGTCTTGGACGGACTTAAACTAAGTCTTTGATGAAATATAGGATGTTGTTTCTCCATTATCAATAATACAATGGTGGCCATATGGCCTTTTTGCATGAGTTTCTATTCTGGGCTTGGAGTGAAGGTAGCAAAGTCTACAAAATAATAAACTGGGCTACTGTACTAGAGAAGGAAAACAACAGTAGAATTAGATGTGATAATATGTTTGCAGCCCTAACTCTAAGTCCTATTGATAGACATAGCATTCTTATTTCTGTTCAGATCATACTATGACTCTGAAAAAGAGAGAATTAATTGTAATACAGCAAGTTGTTAGGATTTTCAGCTTTGGAATTTCAGGAGATACCAGGCAAGGCATACCATTTTAGTGGCAATAGTAGTCATCAAATATCTTCAAATAACTTGTTGGCAATGTATACTAAAGCATGCTTGACTAAAAGTACCTGAAGAGACTTGTTTTTGAGCATATAGGAGACTCAAAGCTGAAATCCCCAGGCAACAATGGGAGCACCAAGCTAGTGACATAAATACCAAGCTACTAAAAGTATGTATATGTTGATAGTTTATTTATATATTTTCATTAATTATGAGAGTTGTGCAATGAAAATAAAATTGACAAGTACTCTGTAAAATTCATTTCACTTAAAAGAAAAATGTCTGCCTATTTCAAAAGTCAGTCTCATATATTTGATAGTATAGAGGAACTGTCAAAGGTATGTGCTAAATACTTCTTCCCATCCTATCCCAAAGTCTATTTTACTTTATAGATTATGAAACTTATAACTGTATGTCTTTTTCCTTGTCTTCAAGAAGATATTGGTTCAGATTCTATAGCTCATTTTATCTGGATTTCCCATATAATTATTTACAATTATATTACTTGCTAAATTGTTTTGGTAGCATTTCCCATATAGTACCTAAAGTCTTTGGGGAAATTAGGAGAACATAAATAAACAACAATTTGGTAAATGTTAATTCAGGCACATTCATTTTTTTGTTTTTTGATTTTTGTTTTTTTGGTACTGGGGATCAAATTCGGGTCCTTGTGCTTGCAAGGCAGGCACTGGAACCACTGAGCTAAATCCCTGAACCCTAATTTTTTATCTTATAATTCAAACAACTAGAAAGTTGGAGTTTTACGTACAATAGATAATTTGTGAAACTTCTTTAAATTTGAAATTTTTAGAATACCTTTTTACTTTGTCATCTCTGTCCTTCATTACTAAGAATGGAACCAATCATATACAGTTTAACATAGACATTTAAAACAATCTGGAGGAATGAGTGGAGTTGGAGGCCAGTCAAAAGTCATCTCAACTCCATACACACACTAAAAATTCACCTGGAAAGCTTCATTGTTTATCTGGTTAGTAAGCACTTATATTTTAGAAAGAGTAGAATATTTCTCACCAAATTACAAATTGTGAGTTTTATTGGGTCATATTTTGAAATATGTCCATGTATAATACAAGGAAAATCTGCATTGGCATTTGGAAAGACACAAAATTTCATAAACAGTGATTGCAAGTTTTGTGCCACAGAAGCACAGCTAACTAATGGACAAGTTCTAGACATTTGTGTATCTAAGTAGTGAGATCAGGAACAGCTGTGCCAGCCTGTTAGTGAATGTAGATGCACTAATCTCAAACACCAAAGAAACACAATCAAAGAATTTGGACCCAGTGGACTGCTGAGTATCTGTGGTTTCCTAAAATAATCAGGTCAACTTCAGAAGATGTCTGTGTATTGTCTAAAAGAAACTTAAATTTGATATAATGTAAAAAGTTTGCCAAACTTCATTTGACTCAAAGACTACATTCTATGTGTGTGTTAATGAGATTTCATCCGTACCTATAAAGAGCGGTTCCAGTATCTACAGGGATGAAATGATGTTTTTGAAACTACCCTTGTAGGGAAGGACTTTTGTGTGCAAAAAATATGGAAAGTAGTGTTACCCAAAAAGATTTTTCAGGAAAATAAATGGGACAGTGTTTTATTTAAGAAAATATAAATTCAAAAAACCATTTCTTCCTTCTTACAAATTAAGGCATGTTTCATGGTAGAAAAATTTAAAAATACAAAAAAGAATATCAAACCCAACAAAAAACAGTAAGAAAAATAAACCCTAAGGATTATGGTAGGAAACTGGTGATAGAACTGGGAGCACAAGGCTTTGGGGCAGCAGAGTGTCCTGTGTGTTTTCTCTTTTTCCTGAGTCAGCTATAGTTTCACATCTTGGCTTTGTATGGAACATGTCTGTGGGTGGCTTAGATCCAACAGCCCAAGAACTTATGGCCAAAGAATATAAAGAGTCTTCACCTCTAGCTCTGGTTGGACAAACCGCAAAGAGTGACTTGGAGTTGGGTCACACACTTATGCCTGGGCCATGGTACCCTCTATATGGTCCCGCCAAAGTCATTGCTCTCCACTGTGGTCAAATGAAGAGGTCAGTTGCTTAGAATCCTTCCCTGAAATTTGTGTAACCAGAGCGAGAGATAAAAACTTCTTATATTCTCTGGTTATAAGCTCTCAGGCTATTAACTCTGAGTCACCCACAGACATGTCCCTGTATGGAGCCAGGATGAGAAACTACAGCGGACATAGTGACCAAGGCATACATGTGGAAAAGAGAGAACCTGGAGGTGATTATAATTAGCAGCCAACATTCGAAACACACAGCATGAGCAGAGAAATTCTTCTGAGCAAATGAAATGATAAATATTTACTCACTAAAATACTTACAATCAACAGTGTAACTGCACCAAACACATCCTTTTCATTTACTTAAGTTTATATAACAGTATATATATATATACTGTATATATATATATGGATATATGTGTGTATATATGTATATGTGTGTATATATATATATATATATATATATATATATCCTTTGCAAACAGAGGAAAAAAATGTGCTTCTGGTACATAAATAAGGACCTATACTTAAAATATACTAAATATACCATAATAAATAAAACAATTAGCATTTTCTTTTTTTAAAACCTGTATTAGGAGAATTTTGAAAAGGTTACATTTTATAATATTCCAAACTGAATTCTAAGCTGAAGAGATAAAATGAAGGAAAACCCCCCAGATATTTAGTTAATCCAATGTAGATTGTGCTAAATGCTGTCAAATTGAGACATCATCACACTGCTTACAGCAGACCTGGACCCTGACCAGGTCATGTTCTGGAAATCGATATTTGACCTGAGTAGGAAGAGTGTTCCAAATTTCAGGCCAGAAGTAGCCATAAATAAAATTTTCCAAAGCAAACCTATACTTTGAAGTCAGAGGTCAAGAAACAGCTCTCTCCCCATGATGAATGTAACTATTATGTACTGCAAACCTGTACTGATAAAAAGAAAAATTAAAACAATAAAAGAGTACTGCAGATAAGGTATTGGAATTGGTGACAGCTCAGACATGGAAGTCAATGGAGAAAGCAGGAGAGCAGAACAGAACCTGTTTTGGGAGCACAAAGACAGATAATATCTTGTTGGGAATATCACTAGTACAATTCTAGGCATGAGCAAGTTACCATATGCATTAAGCAATCAAAGAGTATTTCATTAGAGTCAAGCACAAACCTGTTGTAAAACTCCAACTGAAAAAATGAGTACCTTTTAAGATTTTTTTCTATATTTTCCTTCTGTATTGTGTTAGACATCTGTTTGTGCATGGATCAAAGCAACAGGAAAACTGGGAAGGAATGTAAGACAACACATGGCAAAGAAGGATTAAGCAACAACAAAATTTCTAACCTCTAGCCACTTGCACCTGGTAGAGTGTTAAAAAAAAAATCCACAGGTTTATGCCTGGGGCTTTGCAAATTAACAAAATGTATATTAATTCTTTCAGCAAATATTTACTGAGCATGTATTACCTGTCAGTTTGTTGGGAGGTAGGGATACAAAGATATAGAAGGCAGTCTCTTCCTTAAGGAGATTACAAGATCAGGGTGAGGCTAGCACATAAAATGTACATTATAAGTAAAATTTCAACCAAAGTACACATTATTATGAAAAAAAATGGATAAGAGAACATTTCACTAGATCTGATGAAAATGAGTGGAAGGCCAGACCAAGCTAGAAAGTCCCAAGATACATGTAAAACTAAGGCCAATTCAAAAGACTGGGCTTTTTAGAAACTGCTAGTGGGTAAAGAAATCATGTCCAAACAGATTTCTTGTAAACTTTAAATACTTCCTGCTTTGGGATGGGCCAGAAATATCAACATAACAAGTTTAGTATTCTCAAACCAGGAAGTAAAGAAAGGCATGAAAATTAAAACTTTAAAAAATTATATTATTAATGAAAAGAACACTTAAAAGATGTTACGGGGCTTGGAGTATAGTTCAGTGGCAGAGTGTTCCCCTAGCATTTACAAAGCCCTGGGTTCAATCTCTAATGCCACACAATAATAAGTTTTGATGAATAAAAATGGTATTGAATTTGGAATAAGACACAGGAAAGAGGCAGGCATTTTGTTCATCTTAGAGACAACAGTTCACCAACTTGATTTAATGTTTGTTCCTTTCAATCCAGAAAAATTAACAAAAGTTCTAATTTGTCCCTTACTCAGCAAGAATTGCAATACAGAGAATTTTTAAAAATGATTTTTCCAGGCTCCTTCTGTCCGCTTTTCTACTTCTATGACCTCTTTTAAGTCTTTGATCATTTGAAAGGAATGTGTGGGTGATGTGCAACCTTTTGAAATGTTTTTCTGTCAATTTACTAGAGGGAAGTTTTCTTCTCCCTGTTCCCTCTACCTTTCCCTAAATTCTGCATAAAACTACATCTCACCTCTCCTGCAAGGCTTCTCAGAGCTGTCCTTGAAAAGACTCCAGTGAAAAGAGAAGGGAGTTGAAGCTGTGAAACCAAACAGTAGCCCCTCAAAACCAGATTTTTGTGACCCAAAACAATCCCGTTTCTTTGTGTGGCATGCCTAGCGGTTGATGAGTCATGTTACCAGGTGTATTTATAGACCATGAACTAAAAATAAATAAAATAATAAAAGCAGTTATCACCACTTTAGAGTCTCAGGAGAAAAGACTATGGCCAAATGAATACTTGAAATATTGCTATTATGAATGAGTGGGCTAAATTCAAGTTCATTTAAAAGTCAGGGATACTGAGTTCTCTAACTAGCCCCTTTCTTGATATATTGTTTTGTCCTTGAAAAACCCTAAATAAAATTATAGAATAATGATGGAATAATTGTGGAATTAGTAATAATTATTGTCAATGAACAAATAACTTGGTTCTTATGTGCTTCATATAACTATTTGCCATTTCAGGTCAAAATATACATGGTGATATAATATTCCTTTTCACTAAGTTTTCTTTTTATACTCACTGCAAATTAAAGCTATCTTCATAAAATATAATGATTAGATTCATGATAGCTACTATATTGAATATTGAATACTCTCCTCCCATAGAAATCATCCATGGATCTGGAAACCTGAGTTAACACTAGTAGATCTGAGTTGGGAAAGGCTTCCTCATTTCAGGAGCTCAGAACTGCACAACCAGTGTGAATTACTTCCTACAGTATGTTCTTCAGATAGGAAAAAGGAACCCATTGAGGGACCCAAAAGGCAGTTTCCGTTTTGAAATGAAATAAAGCTAAGTAGTAGTGGAGAAAAAGAGTTAAGAGGGTCACATTTACAAGAGAGGATGGTATCAACCATTGAGACCACTTGGTTTCTGCTTGCTTAAAATTGATCTCCAAATAAGACACACTTATCCAGAGTATGTGTAAGGTCATCCACTGGAAAGGGGTGGGGGTTAGAACTTAATATTTGTATGTATTTTGCCTAAAAAAAACTTAATTAATATTTAAAAACATAGATTCAAAACAATGCTATATTTATAAATACCTATTGGTAAGTTTTGTGTTCAAATATCTTTCTTTGGTTGATTTTCTCACAGGCCTTTTATATCTTTGTATCTATGCTGTTTTCTGTTGTTTCCTAAGGTTTTAGAAGAGGGCTGAGATATGTGAGCATTAAAATGACTGTTATAATAAAACACCATAAACTGGTGGCTTGTAAATCACCAATCTGAGACATCGAAGGTTAAGGTAATAGCAGACACCACATCAGGAAATATCCACTTCCTTATTCATAGGTTTTTGTCTGTTCATTGTACCCTCATGTAGCAGAAAGGACAAGAGAATTCTCTTTTATAAAGGCACTAATCCTATTAATCACTTCCCAAAGATCCCACTTCCAAATACTACCGCATTGGGAGTTAAATTTCAACATACAAGTTTGCAGGACACATAAGTGCTCAGTCTAAAGAGCCTGTCAGTGGCTTTGATCAGATAGCAAGTGTTTTGCATAAGAGAATGATTAAATAAAATTATGTAAGGCTCAAAATGGGCCTTTCTGCAGGCCACAGAGGAAGCATCTTCTTTATCTGAAACTGAACACGAGAAAAGACTGCGAAGTGTTTTATGCCATGAAGGAGTGCCTGGGACAGATTGTAGGTTCTGTAGGGTCCAAAACAAGCACAAATCCCAACCACCATCAGCCAAAAATACATTATTCCAAATTAAACTACATAGGACCAGAATTAATTAATTGGACCAGCAACTTTTCCACCTTTTCTTATTTTAAGAGGAAAAGGGAGAGCTTTTAATCCTGACTAAAATCAAAATCAAAATCACTTCTCCCAATAAGAAAGAATCATGGGTTTTTGAGTCCTACAGTACAGGCCTTAAATACTAGTTAACCTACTTAATACCTTCATAATCTTGAGCAAATTTCTTCAGCCTCACTCTCATTAATTAAAAAACAGATATTCATATCTGTGATTAATAGGACTTTTCCCAAATCTCAGTCTTTCTTATGTGTCACAATTTTTATTGAGTGTAGATAGAGTATTTTAGCTAACATCAAGAGTACAGTGGACCCTTGACTTACGAATTCAATCGGTTCCAGAGGGCTGACTGTAACTAAGTCAATACAGCTGAGATCTGGATGTTTACCTGGGCACATGCTGTAGATAACAAGAGGCAGATGAATCTTTTATTAACCTAATTAACCCAAGTTGCTCCTACGTCAGGCCAGTCATAATTTGAGGGTCCACTATATTTACTCCTACTGTTTTCTTCAAACCCATTTTTTCTTGGTATCTTATCCTAGGAGACCAGATAATAAGGGCTGAGGCCTAACTGACCTTCTGTGCAAGCACAAAAGAGAAAACCAGCAAGCTGTGCCTCCTTTGGCAAGGTGAAGGTATGCTAGCACATTCCAAGTTCTAGAGAATAAACAGCTGAGATCTGTATGGATGTTTACCTGGGTTCATGCTATAGATAACAAGTGGCAGATGAATCTTCTATTAATCTAACTGTTCCTTCCTGTGTTAAGTGAATAGAATAAAAGCAAGGTGAGCCAAACACTCAGGGCACTTAGTCCACTGGAGGCAAAGAGCCCCCTGGGCTTCTCATTCCAAATTATCTTTATCTTTTGTCTTTCATCCTGATTCGCCCCCTGGTCGTGGATAAACTCATGGGCTGGCTCCTACATCTTATCATAATTATCACTCACCATAAACAGAAAGCATCAGAAAGATAAATGGCTCAAGGGGAGTCACATTTTTTAGTTGTCTGGACAGCTTATGTTGTCCTGGTATAATTATTAATGACATTCCTTTTGCTCACAACTGTGTTCCAGTCTAGACAATCAATGTTGTGATCATCCTACCTAAAATTACCTGCGTGCCCCAAGCAGTGCACATACTATAGGGAAACACTGACTCACATGTAAAATGCACCTGACAGTGCCCCTGGATATAGAAAGCTCTCAGCTAGGGGACGTTTTGTCCTTCCCTGGAGTGCATGAGAGATGGTAACCATAGTCCTAGAAGCTATGGTGGCTATAAAAAGGGAAGGGACAAATACCATGGGAAGATACAAGGCAGAAAAAGCAACAGCTATGTATCATACGCACCTAAGAATAAGAAAAGAAAAATAAAAGAATTTGAAAAATAGAAATTGTGACAAAAGAATTTTTAAGTCTGGGTTTAGATAGAGTTAAATAATATCGCAGTGGTTGAGGAAGAGATTTTCAGGTTCTCTTACACTTTTTTTTTCTTTCTGGTAATGGGAATTGAACCCAGCACCTTCATACTGAGCTACATTCCCAGCTCTTTCATTTTTTTTTTTTTTGAGACAAGTTCTCCCTAAGTCATTAAGTTCCTCAGGCTGGGCTCAAACTTGCCATCCTCCTGCCTCAGTCCCTCAAGAGTGCTGGGATTGAGGAGATACTCTTAAGTGAAATAAATAGGACACACGTGTAAATACCAAAAAGTTTCTCTAGTGTGAGAAACTGAAAGTGTAAATAAGGACTAAAAGGTATAATAGATAATGTGAAATAGGAAGAAAAGGGGCAAAGGGGAAGGGGAAGTGGGAGGGGTAGGGGAAAGGAAAGAAGGGAATGGAATTCCTATGAGAAAATGGAAAAATGGAAACAAAGTCTTTGTAAATAGGGAGGGATGGAGGGGTTGAAGGGAGGGCAGGGGAAGGGGAAAAAATAAGAACCAAGAGAGATTATGTAAAGATGCAAATTTCCAATGATGAATGTCATTATATTGTATACCTAAAATGTAACAATAAAATTAATTTTTAAAAAAAGAGTGCTGGGATTGGGCTGGGGATTTAGCTTAGTGGTTCTGCCGCCTGCCTTGCAAGTGCAAGGTCCTGAGTTCAAGCCCGGTATCAAAAAAAAAGAGCTGGGATTACAGGTGTGTCCCACTATTCTTTCCCAGGTTCATTTAGACTTGCTTGAATTTCATGAATGGTAATTGCAGGAAATCAAACAAATGCATAATACCAAAGATTTCTAAGCACCCAAAATCTGTATACCTTCTATAGCCTAGAAAATATTTTCTTGAATAAGTGAGCTAGCACTGCTAATATAGTTGAAACAGAAAATACTGTGACTCAATAATTGTGGAGAAAAAAATTTAAATTGTAAGGATATAAACCAATCCTAAGAAATAGTATTTGTGCAACTCATGTATTCCAATGAGAGTTGGAGCACATAAAAGTAACATGTCTTTCATCTTGGGATTGAGTATCAAGAGCTCTTGCCAAGACAAAAAAAAAAGAAAAAAGAAAACCCTCACACGTACAGAGTAAAATGAGTAAATCTTAAAGCCCACGTTTTTGGTATAGAGTCTAACATTTTATCTATTTAACTAATAAGGAAAGTGCCTTTTTTCATTCAGTAGTTATTTCAATTCCATGATAAAATATTTTTATATTTTTCTATTCACAATAGAGTTGACTAGCATTTTTCTTCTTTAAATATGCTAAGAGTTAAAAGATTTTTGTTCTAAATAAAGAATACCCATGGGAAAATACTAAACACCAAAAGAGTAACAAAAATAACTCAGAGATTAACAAAAGCAGGTGAAGGAAAATATGAGCCTTGTAAAAGGTCAAAGAAAATTTTCAAGTAGCTAGATTTCTGTGCATTTGCCCTGTGAGGATTTCTGAAAACTCCTTTAGAGGGAAAATACATTTCCACGTGAAATAGTTTTGAAAGTGATTTCCACCTTTCTGCTGTGCTGCTATCTAAATCACGAAAACACTTCCTTTGTCTGCTCACCAGCAGGTGCTGAAGTATGCAGAGAGGATGAGGCTGCCTGCTGAAGGTACTTCCCCAATACCTAGCAATCTCTGGTTCTAAATACTGGCCTGTTTGCACATTGACAGTAGATTTTAAAACAACAATAGGCATTTTGTGCAAAAGGACATCATGTGTGGTTTTTATTTAGAGGGCTGCAGGGGTTGCAGAATCGTATTTCAGTATAAGCTTGGTTATTCGGTATAGGTAAGTTTTTGTTGTTTTCTTAGGGACGATTTTTATTCAAGGTTTATTTGAGGTTACTTCTAAGCAAAATTCTGGAGACATGGAATTAGTTGAAATATATGTTAGACATTTTTCTACATTTATTGCTAAGTCTCACTTATTCACATAGTCACTATAATACTAGTAATTTGTTGTTACTCTTTTTAGAAGCATTTAAATTTTAAAGCAGTATCGTAGCTCCAAATTGATCTAGAGATTCAATGCAATCCTGATAAAAATTTCCAAAAGGCTTTTTTGTCAAAACTGACAAGCCTATTTTGATAGTTACATGAAAAATGCAAATGACCTAAAATTGTCAAAGCAATTTTTAAAAAGAACAAAGTTGAAAGAATTAACTCCTTGATTTTAAGATTTACTATAAAGGCATATATTCAAACACTGTCGTAGTAGCAAAAAATAGACATAGAGGGAAAGAATTATAAGTCCAGAAATACTATATTTGATTATATTAATTTATTTTTAAAATATCTTTAATTGACAAATAAAATTGTACATATGTATGGTGTACAACATGATATTTCATATATGCATATATTCTGTAATGGCTAATTCAAGCTCATTAATATAGTCAGTATCTCATTACTTTTGTGGCGATAAGAGAGCAAAAGAACTATCAACAGAGTGAAGAGACAAACTCTTCACTTCAGGATTGGAGGAAATATTTGCAAGCCTTCATCCAACAAGTGATTAATCTTCAGAATATATAAGGAACTCTGCAAAAAAACCCCATATTATCTGATTTAAAGATGGACAAATGATCTGAACAGAGACATTTCTAAAACGTATATATATATAAATGGTTAACTAATGTTTAGAAGAATCAAAAACATCACTAATCACCAGGGAAATGCAAATCAAAACATAATGAGATAGCATCTTACTCAAATTAGAATAGCTATAATCAAAAAGACAAAAAACTGGTGTTAAGAATTTGGAGAAAAGAAAGTATTATACACATTGGTGGAAGTAAATTAGTATAACTATTATGGAAAACAATATGAAGTTTACTCAAGAAAATAGAACTATGTGATATATGTCTAAACAACTGAATACTATACAGCCATAAAAATGAGTCAAAACCAGTCATTTGTGGCAACTTGGATGAACCTGGACACCACAATGCTAAGGGAAATACACCAGATGCTACAAGTCAAATCTGCATGATTTCTCTCATATGTGGAATATAGCAAAGCTGAGTATATAGAAGTAGATAGCAGAATAATGGTTAACAGGGACCGTGGGGCTAGAGCTGGGGAATGGAAAAAAATTGGTTAACAGGTTATGAAGCCTTAGCCAGATAGGAGGAGTAAGTTCCAATATTCTATTATACAAACTAGTGATTATTTAAAAAAATATTGTACCATATAATTAAAAATAGCTAAAAGAGAATATTAGATGTTCTCATCACAAAAAATGATAACTGAGGTGATAATTAAGGATCCCAAGTTGATCAATACACAATGTATAAGTGTACTAAGCAATTACACTGTACCTCATAAAGATGTACAATTATTTTTTCAATTAAAATTATTGTCCCAATAATTTTCAAATATATAATATGTTGTTATTAACTACAGTCTCCATGACATCTCTTGAAATTATGGTTCCTACCTACCGGTAATTTTGTGTATCTCTACCAATATTTCCCTACTGCTTCCACTCCCCAAGTATTGTTGACTGCCCTTCTACTCTGCTTCTGTGAGTTAGATTTTTATACATTTCAGATATAAGTGACATTATGTGGGATTTATCTTTCCACACTTGGCTTATTTCACTTAACAAAATAGTATCATACAGCTCTTCCATATATTTGCAAATAATAGGATTTCCTTTTTTATAAATGCTGGGTAGCATTCCATTGTGTATGTAGACCACATTTTCCTTATCCATTTGTTAAGGTTCCCTAAGAAAGCATATGTTGGAAACTTAATAACCAATGCAACAATATTGTGGAGTTGGCTATAATGGAAAGTATTTAGGTCATGAGGGTTCCACTTTCACAAATGGATTAATGTCTATCTACTATTTATTTATTCATTTATTTTTAAGACAAGATCTCCCTAAAAAGGCTCTAGATTTTGAATTTTATCTCTTGCTGCTTCTAGACTTTTCTTTGCCCTTGCACCATAAAACACTGTGAGAAGTTGCCGCCCCCAGATGCTAGGCCTTTAATATTGGACTTCCAAGTCTCCAGAGCCATAAGCCAATAAATTTCTGTGTATTATGAATTATTCTGCCTGTGTATTCTGTTATAGCAGCACACAACTGACTAAGACACCATTCATCCATTGATGATTATTTAACTTGATTACATATTTTAACTTTTGTTAACAATACTACAGTGAACATGGGAGCACAGTCATTTGATTTTTTTTTTTTTTTTTGGTACGGGGGATCGAACTAGGGACCTTGTGCTTTTGAGGCAGGCACCGGAACCACTGAGCTAAATCCCCGGCCCTACAGTCATTTGATTTTAAACAAAGATGTGAAAACAATTGGGGGTGGGGATTTAGCTCAGTGGTTCTGCCACCAGCCTTGCAAGCACAAGGTCCAGAGTTCGATCCCTGGTACCAAAAAAAAAAAAAATACTCCCCTTCTCTTTGAAAACGATTAATGGGGAAAAGTCAAGACTTTTCAATAAACTACAACTACTGGATATGTGTATGGTAAAAACTGAAACAAACAAATAAAAAGCCCTTAACAAAAATGAAATGGGTCCTAGATCTAAATATGAAAGCTAAGCTGCAAAACTTGGAGGAAAAAACAAGAGAAAATAGTTAGGATCCTGGACTGAGCAAAAATTTCTCTTTAGATAAAATACACACACACACACACACACACACACACACACACACTCATAAACCATAAAAGACAAAAGCCCAAGCCATATAGAAAAAAAAAAAATCAATATCATTGGCCAACCAGTACCTGAAAAGATATTCAATATTATTAAATAGAAAAATGAGTTATCATGGCAAGCTTGCTAGATGGTTAATTTTTAAATGATCAATGTTATGAAGTATTGATAAAGATATGCAGCAACTGAAATTCATGCACTATTGGTGAGAATATACATTGGTATATTTGCTTTGTAAAAACAATAAGAACTCATACATGACCCTGCTATATGAGTCCTAGTTTTTCTACCCTAGAGAAATGAAAATATGTCACACAAATACTTCTATAAAAATATTTATGTATAAGCTCATGGAACCTATCCTCACAATTGTCAAAACCTGGAACCATCATAAAATTTCCCAGTAGACACATGAACAAACAATTATGATATATTTGCACAAAGGAATATTACTCAGAAATTTTTAAAAATGAACTATCTAAAATTGTAAAAACTACAAACCGATGTACAATGACAGAATGTGGATGAAGAGTTGCCCAGGGCAACTAGAAGTAGAAATGGGTTACAAAAGGGATTAGGAAACCTTTGGATCTGCGGGAAATGTTCTGCATCTTGATTGCAGTGATAGCTTTATGAGTGTTCAAAGTTCTTAGAATTGTTTATTTTAAATGAATACAGTTTACTATATGTAAATTATATCAATCAAGTTGATATAAAGTTCTAAAGGAAAGAGAAAAAAAGATTATGAAAAGATATCAAAGATTATTTATTTACTAACTCATGTAACATACATTAATTCACTCACATGTATATTCATTTGCCTTTTTCACTTATAAATAGAACCACTTGTCCAAGTATTATGTTAGATTACAAAAATGAATAACTGATCACTGTACTGATAAAATCAGCACTTCCACTAAAGAGGTAAATAGGTAATGTGTTTATAATATGATTAGTCACAACACAGATAAGTACAAAGCACTATATGAGTAAAGTAGATGGAGAGATTAATTTTTCCCAAGTTTAAGATACAAAAGGAAAGAAAAGGGCCGAATGGGCCAAATGAGGAAAACACTGACAGAAGTAAAACTTTAGCCAGATGCTGGATTGGATTTGTAAGGTGATTATCCAACATTCCAAACACGACATGCAGCACCTAAACAAGTGTGGAGATATACATGTACAACCTCCCTTTGTTATTTGTGGGAAACTGGCTCGAGGACCCCCTCCCTCTAGATACCCAAATGGCATAATGTTTGTATATAATTTACACACAGCCTCCTGTATACTTTGGATCACCTCTAAATTACTTATAATACCTAATACAATGTAAATGCTATAAAATAATTGTTGTGCTATATTGTTCAGGGAATAATAGGGAAAAAACTCTCTACATATTCATTGCAAATACATTTTAAAAATATTTTCTATCTGGTATTTGTTGAATCTGTAGATGCAGAACCCATGATAGGGAGAGTCGACATGTATGCATTTGTTATAATTTAACACACTAGTTCTTATAATACAAATTATATGAAAATGTTTAAAAGTCTATAGCAGTCTGTCTCCCACTGCAAAGCCTGACTCTCATCGTTCTGACTTCGAAAGTTTTACCCATAAATTAAGTGACCTCGCTCCTCTACTCAAGTATCTCACACTTACTGAGAAATCTGGAACTGAGAGGTTGAAAATAAAAGTATCAAATTGCATGGCATGTGAAAACTCGTATTTGTATAAAAGAGCTGCACTATAAGTTGGCTGAATCATTTCAGGCTTTCACTTCGGACTTGAGTAACCTGTAAGCTGAAAACAAACAGCTCTTTGGTCTGCCTTCATCCGGACTTCATGAGAAGTGATCACAGGAAAAAAAAAAAAAAGAAGAAGAAATTAAAGAAAATCAAAACCTTTGTTTTTCAGAGAATAGAAGGATTTCCAAGAAAATTCATAGTGACAAAATTCCCAAAGCAAGTTCACATTTTAGTTAACAATATAAATGTTCTCTTTTGCTTTCATTAGCACTTTTGATGACAAAAGATGAAAAAAGCCTATTCTAGATATACACAGATGTTGGTAAAGATACTTTGTTTGAAAGCAAATTTACCATGTCCTATACTCGTGTTTTCATGTCTTAAGAGTTGTATGAATTTGAAAGTGTTGAGATACAAAATTAACATATCTTCCAGAGTTTCACTGTGAAAAGGCATCTCGAGATGAATCTTGGAATTCAGTTCAATAAGCTTGAAAATATCAGCTTTATGTTTTTGCTCCTTGTAGCAGACAATATACTTTGAACTCATATTTGAATCTAGTTATTGGTTATTTCGTTCCAAGTTAGATTTCCAAGTTAGTTATTTGGCAGATGTCAGGAAATCTTGACTTTAAGATGGACGGGAAAATGTGGATGCATCCTCGTAAAAATTCTTAGTTGGCAACATGCAAATCAAGCACTGTACTCACAGAAAATAATTTACTTGTCATTTTCTTTTTTATCATTTGCATGAGTTCTTTAGTCAAGAACCATAATATTTTCTTTTCTGTAACTATTTTTATTTCTGCAAGCAATGTGAACAAAAATCACAATGTGGATTTTTTGTCATTCTGTTGTTTTACACACACACACATAGACACACACACACACACACACAAAGAATACCTAATATGTTACAAAGGAACTGTGTATTTGTGATTCTTTCGAATAACAGTGATTATTCCTTAAGAGCGACCATTGCCACAAAATATAAGTTGAATGCAAACAAGTTGGAATTATATCTTGTGTACTACCTACTTTTGATTCCTTTTTAATATTTTACTGAACTTTAACTGACCTAGCTCCTAACCAGAAACTAAAAGGACTATTTGTAGTTTTGTTCCAATTTATTCAGTTCTGTATGTGTCTGTCTTTATTGAGGTATAAGTGATATACTATGGATTGGATGTACATATTTAAAGTCACACAGTTTGATAAGTTTTGACACATAACTGCTATCCTTCAAAAGTGTCTTCATGTCCTCAACAATGCCCCCTCCTGAATCCCTATCCTTAGGCACTAGTGTGCATTTTCTGGAGTTCTACACCTGTGGAATCATGCAGTATGTACACCTGTTGTGTGTTGACTTTTTTTTTGTTATTAAATTCTTTCATTGGTACATTGTAGGTATACAACACAATTACATTTCTCATTGGGAATTGTACCTTTACATAATGCATCTTGGTTCTTATTTTTTCCCCATTCCTAGCCCTCCCTTCACCCCCTCCACCCTTCCCTATTTACAAAGACTTTATTTCTATTTTTTCCATTTCTCATCATTTTTCCTTTCCCTTCTTTCCTTTCCCCTGCCCCTCCCACTACCCCTACCCCTTTGGACCTTTTCTTCCTATTTTGCATTATCGATTATTCATTCTAATCATTGGTACATTTTAGGTATACAATACAATGACATTCATCATTGGAAATTTGCACCTTTACATAATCTCTCTTGGTTCTTATTTTTCAACCTTGCCCAGTCCTCTCTTCAACCCCTCCAATCCTCCCTATTTACAAAGATTTTGTTCCTATTTTTCCATTTTCTCATATTAATCCCATTCCCTTCTATCCTTTCCCCTATCTCTCCAACTTCCTTCCCCTTTGCCCCTTTACTTCCTATTTCACATTACCTATTATACATTTTAGTCCTTATTTACACTTTCAGTTTCTCACACCAGAGAAACCATTCGGTATTTATACATGTGTGTCCTATTTAATTCACTTAAGAGTATCACCTCAATGAGCATCCACTTAGCTATAAATGTCTCTAATTTCTCATTTTTCGTGGCTGAGTAGTACTCCATTTTATTAAAAATACCACATTTTCTTGATCCAGTCTCCAGTTGATGGGCATTTGGGCTGTTTCCAAGTTTTAGCTATTACAAACTGTGCTGCTATGAACATGGGTGCACATATGTCACTGTGGTATGATGCTGATTCTTTTAATTCATTGGAGAAGATCCTCAGCAGTGGAATAGCGGTGTCAAATGGGATTTCCAGTCCTAGTTCTCTGAGGTATCTCCATACTGATTTCCACAGTGCTTGCACCAGTCTACACTCCCACCAGCAGTAGAGCAGGGTTCCTATTTCCCCACAGCCCCACCAGCATTTGTTATTGGTTGATTTCATGATAGCAGCCATTCTTTCTGGAGTTAAGTGGAATCTCAGCATTGTTTTCATTTGCATCTCTAGAATGACCAGTGATGTTGAACATTTTTTCATGTATTTATTTGCTATTTCTACTTCTGTGTCTGAGAAATGTCTGTTCATTTCAGATGCCCATTTTCGGATTGGGTCTTTAAATTTGGGAGGTCTGATCTTTTTAAGTTCTTTATAGATTCGAGATAGTAGAGCTTTGTCTGAGGAAGAGCAGGTAAAGATTTTTTTTCCCACATTGTGAGTTATCTCTTCACACTGCTGGTGGTTTCTCTTGCTGTGCAGAAGCCTTTTAATAAGAAGAGATCCCACTTTTTGACTGTTTGTGCTAGTTCACGGGCAACTGAGGTTTTGTTCATAAAATCTTTTCCTACACAGATGTTTTCAAGGGATCTACCTAACCTCTGCTCCAACTGGTTCAGAGTTTCTATTTTAATATTTAGATCTTTAATCCATTTTGATTTTAGTTTAGTGCACGGCGAGAGATATAGTTCTAGTTTTAATCTTTGGCAAGTTGAAACTCAATTTTTCCAGCACCATTTATTAAAGAGGCTATCTTTCTTCCAGTGAGGGTGTTTGGCTCCTTTATCGAAGATGAGATGGCTGAGTGTGTCAGGCATTGTTTCTGCATCTTCTACTCTGTTCCACTGGTCCTCAGGTCTGTTTCTTTGCCAGTACCATGCTGTTTTTATCACAGTAGCTTTGTAGTAGAGTTGCAGGTTGGGGATTGTGAAACCTCCTGCCATGTCTCTGTTACCTAGAATTGCTTTTGCTCTTTTGGGTCCCTTCTCGTTCCAAATGAATTTTTGGATTGTTTTCTCAAGGTCCATGAAGTATGCTGCTGGGATCTCAATTGGAATTGCATTAAATCTATATAGCAGTTTTGGAAGTATGGCCATTTTCACTATATTGATCCTTTCTACCCAGGAGCAGGGGATGTCTGTCCATTTTCTGATATCACCTTCAATCTCTCTTTTCAGAGTGCCACAGTTTTCAGAGAAGAGGTCTTTGATTTCTTTCGTTAGGTTGATTCCTAGGTATTTCAGTTTTTTGGATGCTATTGTGAAAGGAATTATTTGCCCTATTTCTCTCTCAGTGAGTCTGTCATTCGTGTAGAGGAAAGCTATTGATTTTTGTGTGTTGACCTTGTAACCAGCTACTTGACTGAATTTGGTTATTCAGTCTAGAAGACTTTTGGTGGAGTTCTTGGGGTCTTCTATGTAGAGTATCATGTCATCTGCAAATAATGACAATTTGACTTCTTCATTACCTATCTTTATTCCTTTTATTTCTTTCTCTTGTCTAATTGCTGTGGCTAATGTTTCCAGAACTATATTGAACAAGAGTGGTGATAGTGGACATCCTTGTCTTGTTCCTGATTTTAGTGTGAAAGATTTCAGTTTTTGACCATTTAGTATGAAATTTTCTGTTGGTTTTTCATAGATGGCTTCTATCAGTTTGAGGTAGAGACCATCTATTCTAAGTTTTTGTAGGGTTTTTATCATAAATGCATGTAGGATTTTGTCAAATGCTTTTTCTGTGTCTATGGAGATAATCATATGGCTTTTGTCCTTGGTTCTATTGATATAGTGTATTACATTTATTGATTTGTGTATGTTGAACCATCCCTGCATCCCTGGGATGAATCCCATTTGATCAGGGTGTATGATCTTCTTGATGGTCTTCTGCATTCTATTTGCCAGTATCTTTTTAAGGATTTTTGCATCTATGTTCATTAGTGAGATTGGCCTATAGTTCTCTTTTTCGGTTGGGTCTTTCTCTGCTTTGGGGATCAAGGTGATGCTTGCTTCCAGGAATGAATTTGGGAGTATTGCTTCCCTTTCAATTTCATTGAAGAGTTTAAACAGTAGTTGCAGCAATTCCTCTCTAAATGTCTTGTAGAATTCAGCAGTGAAGACATCAGGGCCCGGGATTTTCTTAGGTGATAAGTTTTCAATTACGTTTTCAGTTTCATTGGTTGATATTGGGTTGTTTAGAATTATTAGGTCTTCTTCATTCAACTTTGGTAATTCATATTTATCTAGGAATCTGTCCATTTCTTCTGTGTTTTCCATTTTATTGGCGTACAGGTTCTTGAAGTAGGTACTGATGATCCTCTGGATTTCTGCTGGCTCTGTTGGAATTTCAACCTTTTCATTCCTAATTGCATGGATTTGGGCCTTTTCTTTCCCTTTTCTGATAAGGTTGGCTAAGGGTTTGTCAATTTTGTTGATTCTTTTGAAGAACCAACTCTTGGCTTCATTGATTTTTTGTATCGTTTTCTTAGTCTCCATTGCATTGATTTCTCCTCTGATCTTTATAATTTCCTCCCTTGTATCAGCTCTGGGTTTGTCCTGCTTTTCTTCTTCTAGAAGCTTGAGGTGCAGCATCAGGTTGTTTAACTGGGTTCATTCTGTTTTCCTAATATGCGTATTCACTGCTATGAATTTCCCCTGTAAGACTGCTTTCATTGTGTCCCATAGATTCCGATATGTTGTATTGTCATTGTCATTTAATTGAAGGAACTGTCTGATTTCTTCTTTAATTTCCTCTGTGACCCATTGGTTATTCAGAAGTGTGTTGTTCAATTTCCACGTGTTTATGAAATTTTTTGAGTTTCTTTTGCTATGGATCTCCAATTTCATCGCACTATGGTCTGATAATATACAGGGGATAACTTCAATTCCTTTGCACTTACTTAAACATGTTCTATGTGTGAGTATGTGGTCTATTTTGCAGAATGACCCATGTGCAGCCAAGAAAAATGTGTATTCTGATTTTGTGGGGTGGAAGACTCTGTAAACATCTGTTAAATTCATTTGTTCAAGAGTTCGATTGAGTTCTAGTATTTCATTACTTATTTTTAGTCTAGTTGATCTATCTATTTGTGACAGTGGGGTGTTGAGGTCCCCCACTACAATTGTATTAGTGCATATATGACTTTTCATGTCCGTATTTGTTTTATATAGTTGGGCGCACTAGTGTTTGGTGCATAGATATTTATGATAGTCATCTCTTCCTCTTGGATTTTTCCCTTTACAAGGATGTAGTGTCTTTCTTCAGCTCTCTTAATCAGTATTGGTTTGAAATCTACTTGATTTGCAAAGAAGATAGCTACTCCTGCTTTTTTTCAGGTTCCCGTCGTATGGAGTATTGTTTTCCATCCTTTAACTTTCGGTCTATGAGCTTCCTTTTGAATTAAGTGTGTTTCTTGTATGCAGCATATGGTTGAATTTTGCTTCTTGACCCATTCTGCCAGTCTGTTTCTTTTGATTGGTGAATTGAGACCATTAACATTGATGGTTATAACTGAAACGTATTGACTTGTCATTGCCATGACTTTTTCTTTTTGTTGGGTTCTCCCCCTTTACATTTAATTTCTTGTCTTGCCAGATGGGTTCATTCTGCTTTGCTTCCTGGGGTTGTGATCCTCAATGTCTGTTCCTAGGATATTGTGTAAAATTTTTTGGAGTGCTGGTTTGGTATTCACGAAGTTCCTAAGGTCCTCTTTGTCATGAAAGTTATCTTATTTCTCCATCCATTTTGAAAGATAGTTTTGCAGGGTACATCAATCTGGGTCGGAGGCTGTTTTCTTTTAGGGCTTGGAATAGATCACTCCAAGCTCTTCTTGCCTTGATGGTTTGTGTTGAGAAGTCTGCTGTGATTCTGATGGGCTTTCCTTTGTATGTGATTTGTTTCTTTTCTTTGACTGCTTGTAGAACTTTGTTCTTCTGTTGAGCTTCTGGAATCTTAACAATTATATGCCTATGTGTAGATTTTTTTGATCAAGGCTATTTGGAGTCCTATATGCCTCACTTATCTGTATGTCAAGTTCTTTTCCCCTGCTTGGGAAGTTTTCTGCCATTAATTCTGTGAAGAGTTTTTTTATGTCATCTGTACTCTCTCCTGTTTCTTCATTGAGCCCAATCATTCTTATGTTATTCTTCTTTGCATCGTCTAGCAGCTGCTGGATTGATTTCTCATGTTCCCTTATAATTTTGAAGCAATTTTTCTTTTCCTGGTCATTAATTGCAATCTTATCTTGTATATCTGAAATTCTGTCCTCACATTGGCTCATTCTGCTGTTTAGACTTTCAGTGGAGTTTTTCATCTCCTGGAAATCTATTTGCATCTGTTTTATGGATTCCATTTGTTTCCTATGTTGGGATTCCATCATGTTCCTCAGCTCCTCTCTAGATTTATTAATCATGTCTTGCACTAGGAGCACAATTTCTCCTGTTATCTGAGAAACTATTTCTGATTTCATTTTTTCCAAATCCCCTTTTGTTGCCAGTTCAGTGGGTCCAGGTGGTTGAATATCATGTTCCATCTCATTTCCCTTTGGGGTTGCTGTAGGTGATCTGGAAGTCTGGTTTTGAGACTTATTTACATGTTTTCTCATTTCGACTGGGGGTACAAGGGGGATGCTGTTGGCGTCCGGGAGGATCACCTCCTCTGAGCTGGGAGAGGTGGGACAAGGGCCTGGAGCAGCGGTAGGGATGGTGGCCCAGAAGCCCCTTCCCCTGGGCCGGGAGTGGTGGGACAGAAGGCTGCCCAAAAGCCCTTTCCTCTGGGCTGGGGGCAGTGGGAGGGATGGTGGCCAGAAGCCCCTTCCTCTGGACCTGGAGAAGTAGGACAGTGGCTCAGAAGCCCCTACTTCTGGGCTGGGAGCAGTGGGTGTGATGGTGGCCCAGAAGCCCCTTCCTCTGGCCTGGGAGCAGCAGGAGGGATGGAGGCCAGGAAGCCCCTTCCGCTGGACCAGGAGCAGTGGGACGGTGGCTCAGAAGCCCCTACCTCTGGGCCGGGAGCAGTGAGACCCCATATCATGGTCTGGTGGTCCGATGTCCTCTGCATCTTTGTAGTGCAGAACCAGGTGGCTGTACATAGGAGCGAGGGGTGGGTGGCTGTGGGATGTCCAGTGGATTGTGTGTGGGCTTTTTTTACTCAGCACCCTAGTTTTGAGATCTGTCCATGTGGTGGTGAGGATCAGTAGTTGTTTTCCTTTTACTGAAGAGTACCGTCCCATTGTATGTATAAACTGTAGCTTATTTATCCATTTCGATTGTTTCCAATTTTTGGTTATTACTGGTAAAGCTTCTATGAGGATCAGGCACAAGTCTCTTATGGACCTGTGTTTTTTCTCTTGGGAACATACCTACGATCAGAGTGGCTGAATACTACTGTGGATGCATATTACCTAAAAAGACTATTTGAAAAAGAAAATTCTTTAATCTCTTCTTAAAAATTTATAATCTGACTGAGAAAACCACAGAAAATATGTATGGCAAGTGCAGGACATGGGTATATCTAAGAGAATGTGAGCAAAGAAACAATATAGAGGAATCGAGAAAAATTACGTCTTTGCTTATATCTTAGGGAAGTATACAAGAAGGCCAGGAACATTTATTCAGCTCACTTCTGGAACTTAGGATATGCTTTAGAAAGCAAACAAGACCTATATAAGACATCTTGGTAAGGCTGGTGGGATAGTAGTCCTGACATGGGCACTGATGCTTAGCTCAGACTATGAAATACTTATGGACTCCATCAACCATAAAACCATAAAATGAGACACACAAAGGGAGTCTTTTAAAGAATTGGTGAGGAAAATTGAACACTAGCAATTTCTCCTTAGTTTTCATGATCTAGGAAGGGAGGTTCACTATGGAAATCCTTTGGAGATTCTATTTTATTAACAGGTATCATTAATAAGACTCAGATCCAAGGCTGGCTGATTAATTATGTGTACAATTTTATGGCTTTATTATTAATTTTAACTTAGTACTATCAAAAGAATAAAAAAATATATCATAGTATTTAAAAATAAATCTGTACAGATGGGATTCCTTCTGCATAGGATCTACTCTTTTCTCAAACCTCAGTAGAGCTTGCTCTGGTAGTGTGGATAACAAACACTAGCTTTATCATTTTTGGTCATGGATTTTGTCATATGAAGCCAGAACTGTTCTGAAAATGAGGTGACAGTGTTGCTCTAACAGGCTCCTAAAATTGTTCTCCGAGGGAGATTATTGGTCCTCCTGGGCAGGAACATGACATGTGGCTTGAACGATTTACCAGAAGCAGTAACTGTTTAATGTGAAGGTTGTCAGGTTTCATTTTCTTGGTGATGCTCTGCTTGCAGAAATTTGACTAGTGAGTTACAGCAGAAGTCAACAGGGGGAAGAAATCAATGCTCCTTGAGTGCTACCTCCCCACACCCCAAGACCTCCCTGGAAATGCTCTGCATCTTGGCCATTTGCTATTCTAATGCCCTTTCTCTCTTAAGCGGCCTTGGATTGGTCATTTTTCAATTCAAGGTCCTATTTGAATGGCTCTTAAATACTTAGATACTTAGCTCAACATTTCCCAGTTGCTGACAGATAATATCAGAATCTCAATTTTAATATATCTAAAATCAAACTTTCCCTGAAAAATCAGCCACTTTTCCTGGCTTCTGCATCCCTATCTGTTGCTGGACCATACTATATACACCACTGGAAATATGAGCCCCTAAATAAGTTTTGATAGGACAAAGAGAACTACTTTGGTAGAAGAGTAAGGAAATACTTCCAAAAAATTTGAAGTAGTAAAATTTAACACAAAATGTAGAATCATTTCTACATTTACTCTAACAGATAAAATATAAATTTGTTGCTCACACTGGACAGAACCACACATTTGGTTATGAAGCTCAAGGTAATTCTAAAAATATCTTGAATTTTTCAAATTTCTGAGTTATTTGCAGTAACAGTAAAGTAGAAGGTTGCCAGAATATAGAAACATGAGAAGTAACAAGAATTTTCAAAATATCCCAATATGCTAGGGAAGAGGTGCCCTGAGACTAGATGTTTATGTTTTAAATATCTTGGCAGACATTCCATGATAGAGACAAATGCATTTATCTATCTATTACACTAGCAATTTAGACCACCAAAACTTCTCCAGTTACTCAACTCTGTGTCAGTTATTTCCAATTAGCTTAATAGGGAAGCATGCATTCCATTGAAAATAATGTGATTGCCTATATAATATTATGAGAATCGTGGATGAGCAGAGACTGAGTTAGACGTTTGATGTGTATTGGAAGCAATGCATATGCATCCACACCACAACCAACATCATTATCTTATCTATTTGCCAATTCTACCAACTGCTGCGTGGCCTGGAGAGCTGTTTAAGGCAGGCAGTGCCATGTGTCTTTATGTTTTGCATGAACTCTGTATCAGATAGAGACCCAAAAGACTGAGCGGAAGTCAAGGGGCCTCTTACCTATACCCTGGATCAGTTCAGGGTTCTAGGACTTGTGCTAAACATAATCTGATACTTCAACTCTCAGAAAGGGAGGACATCTCTCAATCTGCAGCTGACACTGCACTTTGTGACACATGTGGCATGGACTGGATGCTAGCTCTCCACCACCTTCCCAGAGCTGCCATGGAGGGTCCAAAAAAAAATTCCTTCCCAGGAAAATCTGTCCTTTGCAGGAGGACTATTATCCCCCAACTCTGAGTTTTCTAGACCAAACTTCACTGCATCACGCCAAGCCCTGGCTCCCAAGGCAAGAACTCTTGTTGCCCTGTTCTTTTAGTCCCTTACAGACCCTTTCTCATATCAGTTCCAATACACATGGAGAATAGTTTCAGGCCTCTACCTGACTGAACCTTGAACCTCATTTTTCTTCTCACCCTTCTGTTTCCTTTCACACAGCACTATGCTCTTCTTTTGTGTCTCTATCATCCTCTTTCTATGGCTGTGGTTTATTGATTATCTATCTGAATCTCAAAATCTAAGCTATCAGCAACTGAAAAGAGCCTGTTTACTGTCCTTAGGGGAAAAAAAGGACCTAAAACTTAAGACATACACATTTTTGCTTAGCTTTTCATACTGAATAGTTTTCATTTCTTCCAAATGTGCAACCCCATCCCAAGAACAAACTGGAAGTCTTTTCCTTACAGGAGAGGAAAAACAGCAACAACAATAAAATTAATTAACCATAAGTTAATTAATAAATGGGTCACACAGAAGAGATATGAGTATCTAAGGTTAATTTCTAAATGGATCACGCTGCTGAGATTTTAAAAAATGTATAACAAAAGTAGGGCAGATAACAGAAGCTAAATTGCCGAGATAGAGGTTAGCATCTAGAGATAAATTCATCATCGAGGCTGAGCCAAAAATCTGGACTCACCAGGGCTGAAAAGTCAAAGGAGATTGTAAAGTCTGATTTTGGTCAACTTGATGGCTCTGCATAGGAGGAAAGAAAAGGCCTATGCATGTGAGTGTGTGAGTGTGTGTGTGCATGTGTGTTAAGCAAAGCAAACATAGCTGAAAAAAGCTTTTACTCAGAAAGACTACAAAAATTCTGATATGGGAATAAATCACAGAGAAAAGCATAACATTTTCCTACAGCAAGAATGGGGTAAGAACTGGAGCCCAGAACTTTCATTAAGGTTCAGTACTATAAAGCTCATAACAGCTGGGACAAGATGTGCAGAAACTGGGACAAGATGTTCAAAGCTGGGACAAAGGGCAGCACACTGGTAACTAGAGGCTCACTGTCTACAAAAGCTCCAAATGATGGCTTAACAAACTCAGCAGCCTCTTGGGCAAAGTCAGCAATGAAGGCAAACTGGAGGTGGTAGCGTAAGAGAATTCACCTCCACAGAGAAAACCCAAGAGTCTCTCCGTGGTCTTCTAAATGAAACACAAAAGAAAGGAACCTGCCAAATGAGTCATGAAATAGGTTGTAAGGTCTCTTAGATGACAGCCAGAAAAGAGGAAAAACAGTAAATATTTGCAAACTTAGTATCATTAAGGTGTGGGATAAAACTAAGAAGACAACAGTTTTCACATCAAATAATACAGTGATTTTGTTTGAACCAACAAATAAGTGAAGCCTGATATATTTTACATATTTAGATATCTCTAACTGACTAAAAGTTAAGATAACTTTCATTTCTTTACTCCATTACATTTTTCTTGCAAGTTGCCCAAAACTAAATTGGTCTTCTCATTTCTTTCTGTGTGTGTGTGTGTGTGTGTGGGTGTGTGCGTGTGTGTGTGTGTGTGTCTGTTTGGTTGTGTGTGCGTGATGGGCCTGTCAGTTTCCCTGAGCTAAACTACTCTGCTAAACTGGTAAAATCATTTGTTTTTGGACTTTCCAAGCTGAGGATCGAAATCTAGAGCCATAGTAAACCAAGGGATATTCACATCGTAGGCGTGAGACACCTGGTGAGTCTTCTTTCACAATTTTCCTTAAATAGATTTTCTTCTTTTCTTACTACCATAATCTTCAACCAGACTACAATTAACTCCCATTCTTCATCCAATGAATCTCCACACTGCTTCTATTATGCCTTTTCTAATTCCATTACTTCTACCTGGAATATTTCTAAATCCTACACTTATTTCCAAGTCCAGCTCAAATACTACCTTCTTTATGAGAATTTTCCATATTATCCACTAAGAAATTAGCTAGTTCTTCCAGAAAGTCTTGTGGAAATTTATTCATATTACATAAATGGGGCTTTTTTTACTTTCCTTTTTGACAGAGAAAGAGAGAGACAGAGACAGGGAGGGAGGGGGGAAGGGAGGCAGGGAAAGAGGGAGAGAAGGAGAGAGCAATTCTTATATGTTCACATACTATTTAGAAATTTCCTAAGGATAAGGTCTACATCTTTACATCCTAGCATCGTATTCTTTGCTCATGTTAACATTTCCTATGACTCTCATCATTATGCATCTCAAGATGCTTGTTGAATTTTTATCGCTTTTTTTCCTATCAGAGTGATTTTAATACTCAGGTAAACTAGATGCTGTATGCAGAAAATATGGTAGGATTGAAAGGAAAAAAGGATAAAAAAATCTATTCAATTGGTACTAAATCATGTTTTTCCTCACTCAGGAATGTATTTACCCCTTAAAATTCCCTAAATTATAATAATTTTTTCAACTCTTTTCAAATCTTCTATATTATTAAGAGGCAGAAACATCTGGGGAAGATATATAATAGTGAACATAAATGAATAGTCCTACAACTTCTCACATTATTCTTTTCTTTTATCCATGGTTTTCATTATCAGAACAATATTTCATGAGCAACATGTTGCTAACTCACAAGCACCCAATTCAATATCAACCAAAATCAAAACTAAATAAGTTATGCTTCAATTTCAAATTATAATTTGTAAATTTTTTCATCACTGGATAATTTATTTCAGTCCAATTGGTTAACTTAACCATCACTGAAAGGTATAACTTTAGGCAGGGGCAATCTTTATAATCTTTCAATAGACAGGTGCAGCTGTGCCAAAATCCTCTTCAGCGGTATTTTCACATGTGAGAATACTGTTAAGTCCTCTACAATCTTGCCAAATTCCATTTTATAATTTAAGTAGACCAACAGAGTAGCAGGAGGAGAGGGAGAGAGAAAAATTGAAGTTAAAAAAAAAGTCAAGTGAAATACTCCTAATTTCACAAAGGGAAAATATATCATAGCCATGGACAGCTGTGGAATGGAACAACATTCATTCAATTTTCACTTAACTTTAAGATACAGTATTTAGGCCAGAGCTTGTGCTCAGTAAATGTCAGCTTTTAGTTTCTTAGATAACTAGTGCATGTATGCCGATGCTCTGTCTACAGAAAACCAAAATAAAACTAATGTAAATATAAACACCAAACATTTTATTCTAGAGAATGAGCTGTGAAAAGCACCAAACTGGATTTGAAACGTGGTGATGATTTTATAGGACTCAAATATATTTAAATTCCATATTTACTTATTTTGCTTTAGAGCTTATAAATCTACTAAATGCTAATAATTTATTGTCTTCCAAAGACATATAGAACAGTGAGTGATTCTGAGTCCCAAGTAATAATATGTGAAATTCTCCCAGAGAGCAAAGGTTTGGCACATGATCTCTGCTATACACCCACGACGACAAGCTCCTGTACTACAGTAGATTTTAACAGCAATTCAAAATGCTACAATTCTGCACTTAGTTCTCTCATCTACACACAACCTTTGCTCATATCCTCATTTTTGGAAATATATGGATTTAGAAGTGGTTCATCAAATTTTTCCCTTTCTTATTGTAAGACCGAGGGCCTTACCAAACGCTCCGAGGAGCTGACTGCAGCGACGAAAACCCGGGAAGGAACACACCGGACAAGTTGGAAAATAAAACAGACCTTTATTAGTGTGGCCAGACGGCACTCCCAAAGCAAAATAGCTTAGAGAGGCAACTGGCTCAGAGTCCGAGGCTGTTTTATAGGGGGTTGAGGGGGAGGTTAACATGTAGATTTACAAAAAAAGGAACAAAGGTTAATGGTTGACTGTCACGTACTGATGGTCAGCAGACATACACACTAATGGTCACGCCCGTCACGTACTGATGGTCAGCAGACACATTGATGGATTGTTCTACAGGTAGTGGGCCCAGGAACATTCGTTCTCCAGACAAACAAGGGGTTGAGTAATTTTACTTAGGAACTTTGTTTCGTTACAGATTCTATTATCCCAGAACTAACAAGCACATTTTAACCATTAATTTACAAGTACAATAGAGGCTAGGGGAATAATTGATTTTGGAATCATGCAGTCCCACATTATGACTATGTTCAGGTGTCGGAGTAGGCAGCATGAAACTCCTAATTGATTTACTGATAGAGATAAGAAGCACTTAAGTAAACAATTTATATTCCTGTTGGTCACTCTGATACCTTTTTAAAAGACAGCAAGTCAAAACATTAAAGAACAAAGCCTCCGTTTTCTCTTATTATTAATTGAAATGCCTTTCATTAATGGTGATTGGATAAATGGCATTTACTAGTCAGACTGCTAAAGGTCCATTTTCAAGTGCTGATGAGCTGCAAGAAACTGCTCTCCCTTCTGCAGTGGAACCTGGAGGTTTTCCACAATCCCATCAGCTCTGATAAGGTGCACTGAGTTATCTTCCCAACTGCAATTGTGTCACCTGAATGCAATTAACACCTTATTAAGTGTACAGGCATTTCTACAGGGAATAAATTAGTCATGGCTCAGTACCTTGCAACTCTTCTTTAGTACCCTACTGGATGCACTCACTGTAGGCTATGGGGCATGCTGAAAACAAATAAATTCTTTGGAGTAATGCAATTAGAGATCATTTCATATTTGCCTTAGTAATGCTGATTGCATAAGTACTCACAAGGAGGAAAGTAATAAATTGAAGATGTCTGTTTTTATGGCCACAGGGACTGTTTTTGGATTCAGGGAAAATTTTGTGCCAGAAAGCTAGGAGTATACTTTGGGAAATTTTTCATTAAATTTAAGTCCCTAAATTATTCCTTTATTTTTGCTTCCACTTTTTTCCCTACATTGAAAATGTTTAGATATCAAAACTCAACTATAATTGAAATATAACAATGGTAAGATACATAAGAATATCTTAATATAAAAAGTAATTTTAAAATTTTGTAAGCAATTTATACATGTAAAGCTTTACGTGTTTGAAAATACCCCTCCTACGTTTTTGTTCTGCAAGCCAAAATATGAATACAGTAGTAATAATTGTTTCACCAAAAATGGTGGAAAGATAAAACATCCTAGATTAAAAAAAGAAAAAGAAAAATATTGCTTTATACCCCCACTAATGTTAATTTCTCTTTATTAACAAATTTCTACTTTTTTCTTCTCCCTTCTACTACAAATCATTTGCCTAAAGGCAGGCACAGAAATTGTTATTTGTAACCAATTCAGTTCTTCCAAAGGAACTGGAGAACCTTTGCTGGGTTCAGATGTAAAAGTTATAAGATACTTTACTTCTCCACTAAATATCAGCTGGAGTTCTACAGCGATGGAAGTAAGACGGCAGTAAGCTTTGCACACTATTACAGTAGTAAACGATCCAAAAGTTGTTTGCAAATAAGCATCTTGTTAGAACTGGCTTGACAGATTTTTTAAAATGTGAGGGGCTGGGGATTTAGCTCAGTGGTCCCGCCACCTGCCTCGCAAATGCAAGGTCCCAAGTTCAATCCCCGGTACCAAAAAAAAAAAGTAAGTGATATGATTTTTTTCCTTTCCTTCTCAGGAAACTAGGCACTGGTATTAAATGACACATAAATAGCTAATTTGCTAGAATGATTAGAAGATCACATGAACTACTCAGGTAGGAACCTCTGAGGCAAGTTACAAAGGAATGTGGGTTAAATGTTTAATCACCCTCTCTGTGCATATAAAATTAACATTTCATAATGAATTCCAGATTGGCAATTTTCAGCTTTCACATGAAGCTAGCTACAAATCAAACCATGGTTAGAAAGGTTGAGATCACTCTAGTCCACTTCCTCTTATTACCATTAAGGAATTGGAATCTAAAGAGGTTAAATGATTCGTTCAAAGTCATATAGTAAAAAACAGATCTTACAATGCTCCAACTAAGCCTTATATTACTAGCTTAATGAGTGGGGATTGGAAGAAAATGATAGCACAGCACATGACCCGTTCAAGATTTAGGGGGGGCGGGTGTCAATACATTTTGTTACTCTTTCTTGAAATAGTACTTTATAGATTAATGCTTCTTATATTCACAAAGTATGTCCTAAATTTGGTACTGATATTGATTTGGCTCACATTAGAGTAGCTGTAACAGTAATAAAACATCTTCCCTACAGTGTAACCTTTTTATTTTCTCTAAGGATTAGGAATATTCTCTTCACCATTTTTTTAAATATCAGGAAAAAGCCAATGGATTTCTCATGAAGTTTCAGCATTATTGAAATTATTCTTGCAATTTTAGATCATATTTCCCTTATACTGTTTTAGTGTGATTTATTAAAACCTAAAATTTATTGAAGTTGATGTACAAATATTGTGTAAGGATTGTTTCTTTCTATCAACATGTAAAGGCTTCCATAAGACAAAGACTAGTTGAACATACTTGGGCCAGGAGTGGGGCATCATTTAAGTAATTTGTGAAATGATATGAGAAACTTTTTGGAAAAGCTTCTGTAATTTATAGTTATATTACTTCTACTACTGCATAATTTTTCACAATTACCAAATACTTAGGTTTAATTTTTTTAAAAAAAACAGCTTTTTAGTTGTATTTAGTTCAGAATTGGATTAAAGGACGATATGCTCAGAATTAGTATTTAATTATTCCTTGGACCAATGGTGTTTTTTCCTGTAGTATTCTATATGAATGATTATATAGTAATTAAGTACCTTACCCTATTCATTTTTTAACACTGTCCTTGGACAATAAGTCTGAGATGAGATAAAGGAAAAAACAAACATTAAAACTATTTTTCTTGAATATCCAAGGTAAGATGTCTATAATATTACCAACAAATCAATCAATCCATTCAAGAAAGAAAACATACACTGACTGCAGTTTAGGGCTGTTTTTCTGTACAACAACTACAAACCCTATTGTTTGAGTAACTACTTCTAGAAATATATATTATGGAAATAAAAGATAGAAGCAAAAATTTATAAAAAATGATTATCATAGCATGATCTAAAAGAACAACAAATGAAAAAAATATTAGAATTCAGAGAAATGTCAAACAAATTGTGGCACATATTCCTACTTGGGTACTTTTGTTTATTTTTCAAGCTTCCCTTAATATTGTTTTTATCATTCTAAATATAGGCATTAGAAATGTTTTTAAATGTCCTTTGATGAAGCTAAAATAAAAGAGTCAAAAGAACCACAGCATTACCACTGTCATTGTCAGAAGCTATACTGTGAAAATATATGCTGAGACATTGTGTTTTCCAAAGAGGGGCAACCATAACATTTCTCTTCTCACATGTTCTCCTACCATATGACATTTTCCCCTAGAACCTTGACTGATATCCATTAGCACCTCTAACAGTGTATGTGGAAAAGACACTTTACACTTTCCAAAGTTAGATCATAAAAATGATGAGCCTGCAGGGTTCTTTTGTTTGTATTTTGTGTGTCGTTTGCTTGTTTTGTTTTTGTTTTTATATGCCATACTGGGGAATGTGCCCAAGGCCTTACATATGCTAGGCAAGTGCCCTACTTTTGAGCTACATCCTCAGTAATTTTTTTTTTTAATTTAGAGACAGAGTCTCACATTGGGATTAGTGTAGAAGTATAGGTTGGCCTCAAACCTCCGTCATCAGCCTCTTGCATAGCTAAGAATACAGGCACACACCAGTTATTGTTTGTTTTGTTTTTTATTCTTTGAAAGTTTCTTCAAACTCTACTACCATACTCTGAAGAGGCCCAACCTAACACATCAAGGTATTTTGGCCAAGAGAGTCAGCTATAGTCCCCAAAAGTTACTGTCAACCACCAGGTATGTGAGTAAAGAAACAAAGACATGAATTAATCCTGCAACCATTGAATCATTTCTCTTTGAATTTTCCTACCTAAGCCCCAATTAAGTCATCCTCATGGTGGCCTTTATGAGTTCCTGAAACACTTCATCTCTGCACATAATAAAATAGCTATCATTTTGCAATACTAATATTAGAATGGTTTTGCCATATAAATAAATAATTTGGTGGCTCACTGAGTGTAGCTCAGTGGTAGAACATGTGTTTAGCATACACAAGGCACTGGATTTAATCCTCAATACCAAAAATAAAATTAAATGAATAAATAAATATTTAGAAGATATGCCTCCTCCAGAGATAGTCACTTTCCACCAAAGAAAAAGAAATAAAAAAATCAATGTTACTCAACCATCCAAATACTTGAGACAGCAGTTTTCCATAATCATTGTATTAATAAAAAATAAAACTATGTTAAAAAAAAGAATCAAATCATCTTGTTTTAAATGTTTAGAATCAAAATAGAATTTTCCGAAAATACATTGAGTACATAGTGAATTCCTTACAACAAAATGAAAGTTGCCAGACTTCACTGTAATGGTTGAAAACCTTGATTTCAGCCTCAGTTATTCAAAATGGAGACTAAGTACCAAAATAGGAGAAAAGAAAAATGTTGCATTTTTACCTTAAGAACGGTACATAAGAAATTGCTGCAATTGAGTAAAACATAAGAGTTAAGGATGGAAATAAATTTTCCAAAGGAAAGAAAACACTTTTAAATAGAACTTTAAACTATATTTCTGTGAAGCTGTCAGAGTCAGAGGTGGTTAAAATACAACCTGTTTAGTACTATATAGTGAGAAATTGTTAAAGTTAATAGCTTAGCTTCCAACAGATGTATAGAGAGCAAAGGATATTCCTTCCTATGAATATGTCACTTGACACTGTGATACTGAGTGCAATTTACTTGTTCCTTCGGGTTAGTGATTGCTGTCATATTTAGACATATACATGTCAGAGAAAGTAGATGAGATCAATTAAACAGTTATTTGCTATATAGAGTTGTAAGCTAAAAGTCATTAAATTATTCATTCCCAGAGTGGGATAAATGTGTAAGTACAGAATGCACAAAGTCTTGGGTTGGGACTAGGAAGGAAAAGTCTAGATTAGTTTCCCAAAAGAAGTAATCTATACGAAAGCTCAGAGGAGAAAAGTATGACATACTAGGCGAACTGTGACTTTGGTTGGAGTTAAAACTATGAGGTAAGGAATGGCAGTAGATGAGACTAAGCAGGGCAGCAGGATCAGAACAGGATATACTCCATGTAGCCTTCTATATTTAGATTTTACGCTATGACTCTGACATATTTTGGGTAAGGAAGTGTTGTGATCAGATTAATTTCTACTAAGATCTCTCTGTGTGGGAACAAGAAGGCTGACTAGAAGGGAGTTTGCAGTGATCCAAAGAAAAGACAACAGCGATCTCAAAAAGTGGCAAAGGAAATGGAAAGAAGTGGATAGAATGGAGTGACATTAAGGTGGCAACACCAATGAGATATGTTCGTTTATTGTGTGTAGAGCTGAGGAAGAGATTATGAATTTAGAATGTACTAGAATGTGTTGCTTGAAAACTGAGAGCATGGTGGTGCCCATCTGAAACAAGGAACACAAGCTGTGTGTTAAACTGGGATGAAATTAAGAGAGACACCAATTGTTAAAACATGTTCATGTTGAACTGCCTAAAGTGTTAGAATTAAATATGTGGAAACTAATATTGTTTATGGGTAGAGTAGGAAAAAGAAAACATTGAGAAAATGGCTGCAAATGAGCAATCATTAAGGTAAGAGAAGTTCAAATGAGGTCACACATATAAAGAAAATACAGTTGTTAATTAAGAGTATGTGAAAGGTCCAGTGCTACAGAAAAGACAGCCAGGTGAACATGGTAAAATTTCCATTATATGTAGCCATTCTTTTTTCTAGTCCCAAATACTCAATGTTGCTTGTTTCATCTATACCTCTGATTTTCACTAGAAAGAGAACCTCCAAGGTACAGCAATTACACATGCAGGGAAATGTATAATTTGAGATAAGCAGAATTATAAATATTATTAGTAGGCTAGTCAAAATATATTATTTTGGAAAAGTACAACAAATGGTCTTTCTTAAAATTGCTTCTATAGTTACTGTCATATAAACTTACTCTAATGATTATTAATTTGGCCCCAAGTTTTTACCTTGAAAATAGGTAAACTGAAGAACAGATGTTGGATAATTTCCAAACAGTTCTGTAAAGGCAGAAATGGTCTTTGGACAGGAAGTTAGACATTTAGATCCAGAGTCCTATGTGTACAGCACTAAAAAACATATAGGCAAAAAAATAATCTTTTAAATTTCCTTGAGAACCCTTTTATAACAACACATTATTCAGCCTTTTTCATTTTTAAGTGGGCATAAACAACTTTAGTGTTTCATATAATTAAAAGTTTTACTTTGAGGGCCGGGGATTTAGCTCAGTGGTTCTGCCATCTGCCTTGCAAGCGCAAGGACCCGAGTTCAATCCCCGGTACCAAAAAAAAGTTTTACTTTGTGATTCTCTAAAGAATTCACTGTTTGTCAATTAACAAATAAATCAAAAACCTCATTTATTCTAGTTATGCCTGGAAGTTGATGTTCCTAATGAAATTCTTCTTATATAAGTAAAAATAAAAATCTTAAAAAATGAAATTTTTCTAAACTTCCAGAATTATATACCAATTGCTACGTTTCCTGAGTAATTTGCTACTTTTTAGATGCAAAACAGAGAAGGATTATTTTTGCATTATAATATTCTGTCCACATTGATCTAGGTACTATTTCAACAGAGACAGAAATAGTGACAGGCAAACCAAATTGACTCCATAACTGCTGTGGATACCTGCTATATATTTCTCATGGTTTATTCACGTCCATCAGAAGAAACATGCAAAGCAGGGTCAACAAACTTCATTCATGTGCCATACTTACACCTGAGCAACTAAAATAGATCTGTATTAGAAAAAAGGTACTTTTCATTGCTTAAAAGTCCAAAATGTTTTATTGAAATGAAACATGTAAGAAAGAAAATCCATTATCCTAATATCAGTATATGAAATGAGTATGTAGATGCATCATATGAGGCCATACATAAAGATAACTTTAAAAAATCGACAGCCACTACAACAAAAATGACAAGATGCAGTGCTGACTTTCATTATTTCAATGGGTATTTTCTATGTGCCCAACTCAATACTGGGAGCTCAGATTAATATCTCTAAAAGCCATGATCTCTTGCACACTATAAAAATACCAAGTGAATCAAAAATCACAGAAAATTGAAAAAGAACTTAGCATAATATAGCATTGAGGCAACGTGGTTTGGTTGCCTATGCCTAACAGCCATGATCTTTTAGACCCTTCACATTTTTCCTTCCAGAAATCTGTTCTTCTACCTCCAGCCAAAACTTCAAGGAAGTTAAGATGTACCCTAGTTACAAAGAATGAAAAATGATTAATAGATGGCAATCATCATGTATTGATTCCCCTGATCAATGATTGGTTTCCACATAGGCATGTGACACAATTTTATCTATTAAGCTAGAACTATTCTAGGATCTTCTGGAAAATGCTTCCTTAATAACAATAAATACAATACAGTAAAGAAAATCTTTCCTATTTTATTGGATATTTCCATGACAGGAGCAAATACCTCTCTCTGTTGCTGCCACTTTATGGCCTTGAAGGCTGCTAACCCAATAACAAACATGGCAATAATTACAGGGAAAGGAAAATACACACACACACACACACACACACACACACACACATTTCTCACACTGTCTTCAAAGCAATGTTTTGTTATGGTAGGTAAGACTGTCTACATTATTTAAACTATTTGAGTCAGAATTTTCTGCTTATGACAGCCAAATGCATCCCAACCAGTACAAATGTTCTTTGATTTATAGATGAGGTAATATAGACTCTGAGATCCACCAGATATTTGACAAGATCTAGCAATCTTAATGGCTAATCTTTTGACCAGTGGCCATCAGATTTGAGATATGTACTCTCCATCAATGCTAGCCTACCATGCTCACAAAACGTAATGCCTTGATTCTCTAATAATTTGAAAGTTTAGAAGAAAGTTTTTATTTTAATTAAAAAAAACTTACAGTTCATTCTTTATTCCCCAAACATATTATTAAAGGCTGAGAAGATCATATTTTCATTTAATTCTAGTATGGCATGAAACAAACCCACAGACACTTAAAGAATGCTGTCAATATTCAATAGTATTTATTTAAGCACATATAATTTTCCAGTAAGTGTAAATCCTAAAATGTATTGCATGGGTGAATTACCATAATGTGTCAAAACTTCAGAAAATAATTAGGATGTTAATGTGGAGGATGAGGCATTATGGGGAATCACAACTAAAATACAGTGAAAAGGCACGTAGATACATACAGGGATAGTGGCCATGGGGATTGATCACACACAGGGAAATTGGTCAAATTAATAAATATATCGAGGATAATGAGAGTTGTGATTCTAGCAGGAGGAAAGGGGAGTTACAAATATAGGAAGAGAAAAAGAATGAAACCTGGCAGTGATGTTGGATTGGAATTGGAATTATTAGTATAAAGTTATGGGTTTTAAAATATATACACAGATATAAAAGATATATGTATAAATTTATTTGTATACATACAGGAATACATATATATATATGCATGCACATACATACACATATGTATGAATGTATAAATACTTGAATACACACATACTTACAAGTATGAATATCTGTATATATCTAGATCAGTATGTCTATATTTATATATTTATATACAGATGTATATATGTACATAAAGATTTTTTTCTAGCTTATTAGAGGGTTTGAGAGCAGTAATACCAAAATTGCAGTGAATTCACCTAGCATCCATATCATAGAAGCAGGATTCTTTACTGAAATGCTTAATACCAGTGGTGGGCCAAGGAAAGTGCAAGATAATCTGGAATATTTTTTGTTCCAGAAAGAAAATAATCAGAGAATTATGGGGCTTGTCAAAAGGACACAGATGCCAGCTCGAAGGGGTTTCGGCAGGTCAAACCCTGAAAACTTAGACACCAAAATAAATAACTGAATAAAATAGGAAACAGTCCATATTAATCTTATAAATGAAGTAAAAACATTAATGAGGAATGGAACATTTATATAGTTGTAAAGTACTACCTCGCAAAACATTTAAACAATTACAAAAGTAGCTTCTGGTGGAAAAGACTGGCAAATATCACCTTAATCAAACAAAGTGACCATCATCAGTAATGGGACAAATCAAAATTGTGTTCCATCTGATATGATGCAAAGAGAAAATCAGCATTAGTTCTATGGCATACTTGTGAAAAATGCATTGTCTCAATCTAGTCATGAGAAGGAAATTTTAGGTTTTATTATTGTTCAGGGTGGTGAGGCCCACAGATCAGAAAACTGCTGCTATTGAATTTATGGTAGTATGTTCTTCACAGTTCTCAAGAGGAGGAGCACTCTACATCATGTGGGAGCACACAGGGAAGCACCAGGGTTAGCCAGGAGACAAAAGCAAGAAAGGGAAAGCGTGGCCAGGAGCCTTTATTACAATTCCAATGAGAGACACAAGGTAGAACCAAACAAATGGGTTTACAATTAGCTAATTTAAATAATGTCAGCAGGCTCTGAAACAAAGATCCTATTTCTAGTTTTCTAGGACCTGGCCCTGGGGTGATTAATGAACAGAATATTGCTTCCTGGAGTATATGAGCGATACAGGAGGAGAGGGCTAAGAGTATGATCTCTGAATCATACTCTATTTATTTGCATATGAAAGGCAGCCTCTCAGAGAGAGTGGCTTGCTATTTCTAAGAACTGGCTAGCCCTGAGAGGACCCATTCCTCTCAATCAGGGAGGCCTCAAACACCAGATCATCAAACAGAAGTACAGTAAGCAAATACAGTTAATGCAGATATTGCAGAAAACTCAAATGGAGGGAAATTCTAAATATACAACTTCAAAATTGTTCAAATCCTAAAAGCCAAAGGAAGACTCAGAAACTATTCCAGAGGGAAGGAAACTAAAGAGAACTAACAACCCAATGTAATGTGTGAAACAGATCTTTTTCGTAAAGATTTTCTCACTTCGACAGTGAATGACATCTGAATGGGTGTCTGAGGATTATATGGTAGCACTGTATCACTTTCTGATTTTGATGTTCTATTACTGTTATGTAACAAGATGATCTTGTTTTTAGGAGATCACATTGCGAGGGAAATTTTTGCTTAGTTGGTTTGGTTTGGTTTTGTTGTACCTGTAATTCTCTTGCAATATTTTAAATGTTTTTAAAAATTTTAAATTATGCATAAAAATATAACACAGATGGCTAAAAATATTTAATCTGTATTTTAAATTCAGAAAATATACTTATGATTCCTATCTTAAATTTTGAGTTTTTCTTACGAACTACAACTGCTTCACACACATTATCACATTTGTTTCACAACATGACTGCAGGTGCTTTAATTGCCAGTGTGCGACGATAGGGAAACAAGTAAGGGAGCGTGGATCGGACATCTCTCAGCCAAACAAAAATGCTAACCAGCATTCAGAAATGCTCAGGACACCACCAAATTTAGTAGCTAAACTTGGAAAGCTGACTTCAGTGCCATCCATAAAGAAAGACACAAAGGAAAGGGACAAAGAAAACACAGCAGCTTTAGAGTTCAAAGAAATTTAGGAACATAGATAAGCAGCCCCACAGCTCCCCTATCACCAGGAGAACCAAGCTCTTTGACCACCCCAGCCCTATATTTTCAGAGTTTCAGCCCTGAAACTCTGGCTATCAATGTACCAATTAATATAATATAATTTTGGTATGCTAAAGCCCCCACTTTCCCAGACATGTACTTACTGTAAGCAACATGACCCATCTTGACTCCTGGAGACTGCAACATTTATTTATTCAGCAATAACTTCCTGAACACCTACTACAAATTGGGTACCATCTGATTAGTGAGTGAAATAGGAATAAATCTTCACTTGTTTGAAGTTTTCATCTAGCAGAAGAGATAATGAATAAACAATGACCACAATTAACAATCAATTATGTTGAAAGATGATAAATGCTATTGCAAAAAAGAAATGTAGATTAGGAAAAGGAGGGCTGAAATTACTAGGTTTGAGAAGTACAGGTTGAAACTGAAAAAATCAAACTAATAACAGAAAGAAGTTTACTTTGACATGACAAAAAACAGATCTTTAAAAAAATAATGATATATGAGATTGAGATAAGTAGTCAATTTTAATAATAGGAAAAGTTGTTTGTTTTGAAGATGTTGTGTCCTAAAGTCTCCATCTCTGAGGCACTCTCTGCGCATGGAGAGCAAAATGGAAGGAACTTAGACAGAGGCAGAACAGAGAAATCAACCAAAACTCGCAGAGACATCAGAAAACTAAAAAGGCTGAGGGGATTGCAGAAAAGGAGAAGATAAAGAACAAATTCTTCAAAGGAAGAATTCTCTTATGCCACCCAAGAAATTACCTGGTGGGCTGTATGTCCAGAGAAAAAGTATACACATATTTTGCACAATTCTCCAGATCCACCAGTCTCTTGCTTGCCTGTTAATAATATTTTTCTGGAAAAGAGAAATGTATTCTTTTCCTACCTTACTTCTCAAAGTGATTAATGACCCCAAGTTACCCTATCTAATGGCCAATTCTCAGTCCTCAACTTATGCGACTTCTCAGGACCATTTGTGTAAATGATCACTTTGTCCCATTAAACATTCTCTACTCACTTAACTTATGACTCTCTACTTAATCTCTGTAGACTCTAGCCTTCTTAGGCCCCAATTTTCAGTCTCTTTTGTTGAGTCCTTCACACATCCTCTGACTGTAGTCTATATGTTGTAGTGACCCAATCCTCCTCTATGTGTATACTCATCCTCAAAGAAATTACACCCATCTTAAATGATGATGGTTGGCCAAATTCATACCTGTGGTCTCCAACTTGCAGTGCTACTTAATATTTCTACTGGCATGTCTAATATGCATCTGAAATATATCATTTTAACATAATTTAACTAAACTATTGTCTTTAATTTCTGACAAGGTTTTTCAGTTCTTTGCCCCAGCTACCTTTTCAGTTCAAATCACTTTTCCAAGTAGAACAATCTTTTGTTCACAGTGAACAATCTTTTAATGGGCTTAACCAGCTCCATCTGCACCTTTCACCAAGCTATTGTGTACATTCAGCTGTCAATTCTCTTGCTTCTTAAAGGTCAAACATGGAGCTCTTAATATAGGAGGATATTCAATAAGTATTTGTAATTCCACAGAATAAGACAGTAAAATTAAGTTAGAAAAGTGAGTAAGACTTAAGGACTGATTGGTAATGGATGATAGTTGGCTGTAACTCAAATTATGCGAGTTCCTACTATGTGCACCATGCTGGCTTTAGAAGTAGCCAAAGCTTAGAGAATTACTGATAAAACAGTCAAGTCAGGTGGAAAAAAAGTTTTAGAGGAGGTAATAGTTCTTATTTTGAGGCAATAAGGATAAGATAATCAATGGAAAATATCCAGCTAGCACTTGGACTGAAGGGTAAAAAAGTTTTCAAATCACCCCTAAAAATGTATGACAGTGCATGAAAATGCCAAGGACAGCTGGGTGTGGTGGCGTTCACATGGAATCTCAGCATTCAAGAGGCTGAGGCAGGTAGAATGCCATGAGTGTGAGGACAGCCTGGGCTACACAGTGAATTCAAAACCAGGTTGGAATACATAGCTAGGCCCTGTCTTAGAAAAAAATAAAAGAAAAAAGAAAACATCACAAACAAGAAAGAAAAAATAAAAAGTGAACACTTTCCCTCTTCTTGAGCACCAAGCACTTCAAATGTTTTCATTCTATGTCTTCCTCATAGCCATCCCCCTCCCAGCCCTACTTAATGTTTTGCCAGTGTTCACTAGGTCTCCTCCAAGCTCGCATCATAAATCAAACTTTATATTCATAAGGTTATGGCATTGTACACCAATGAGTGCTCATCTGACTACTTCTTTGTACAAGCTCCTAATTACTCTGAGGAATAGAAAAGTATTTTTATGCTGGGCAAATGTACATGCAAAGTTTGTATATTTTGGAATCTAGCCCAGTTAAACTGTAGTAACATAACTCATTAATGTATAGTTGTTTACATGCAATTCAGGCAATTAAAAATGTCTTTCAGGTCTAACTAGCACTGCAAAAGCAACTGAAACTTTGTAGTATGAACCTGTGGACTGACAGTTGCTTTTGATGTTTAACCTGAAAAACACAGTATTTTAAGGAGATAAGAAGGTCACAGGGCTCTATTTTTGTTAAAAGCAAATAATGTCTACATATTTCTGTAAGTCTGTGACATAACAATTTAAATGATCACATATCTTTGCATCTCATGTATACTTACATGTAAATTTTTATAATTAATATAAATTCATTTTAATTAATGATCCACCCAGCTCAATAGCACCATCTGTGAAACAGAATATGGCTGTCGATGGTCTATTTTCAAAAGAAGTAAAACAAAGTATTAAAAACCAAATAAAGCTTCAGAAAATTTAGAAGCTATCTAGGAAGACTAAGTGATTAAAAACATTCATTTATTACTGGAGAAATGAATTAAAGTAAAGAGTAAAGAAGGACTATACAAAAAGGAAGGTTAACCTTATCTAGATAATCAGAGGGGCTCCTTAGAAAGTAACTTATCAGCTGGATATAGAAGATAGAGTAAGAACAATCCAGAGTAAAAGGAATAAGAAAGCAAGGTCTAGGGCCAGGGATTTAGCTCAATACTTCTGCCCCCTGCCTCAAAAGTGCAAGGTCCCAAGTTCGATGCCCAGTACCCAAAAAAAAAAGAAAACAAGATCTAAAGGCAGACAACGCATCTTATATTTCATAACCTCATATTCTTTAAGAAAAAAGATACAGGTAACAAATATATGGTTCTATTAATTCAAATAATAGTAGGCAACATAAAGTCTTCAAATCATGTTAAATATATAGAATATAAGATAAACTCACCACTCCAAAACTTGGAAAAATTATTTAAAAAAAAAAACTTTCAGGGCCACCCTTCCACAGCTCCCAGCCCAGAGGAAGGGGCTTCTGGGCTGCCATTCCACTACTCCCAGTGCAGAGGAGGTAAGCCACACAGGTGCCAACAACACACACACACACACACACACACACACACACCACCAAAATGAGAAGACACATAAACAACTCTCAAAACCAGACTTCCAGATCACCTACAGCAACCCCAAAGGGAAAGGAGATAGAACACTCTGATACTCAACCACCTGGACTCCCTGAACTAACAACAAAAAAGGATCTGAAAAAATGAAATCAGAAATAATTTCTCAGATAACAGCAGAGATTGTGCCCATCATGCAATGATTAATAAATCTAGAGAGGACACAAATAAAAAAATAGAGCAGCTGAGGAACATGATGGAATCCCAACATAGGAAACAAATGGAATCCATGAAACAGATACATAAAACAGATTTCCAAGAGATTAAAAACTCCACTGAAAGTCTAAACAGCAGAATGAGCCAATGTGAGGACAGAATTTCAGATATAGAAGATAAGATTGCAATTCATGAAAAGGAAAAGAGAAATTGCTTCAAAATTTTAAGGGAACATGAGAAATCAATCCAGCAGCTGCTAGACAGACAATGCAAAGAAGAATAACATAAGACTGATTGGAGTCAATGAAGAAACAGGAGAGAGTGCAGATGACATAAAAAAGCTGTTCACAGAAGTGATGGCAGAAAACTTCCCAAGCAAGGGAAAAGAGCTTGACATACAGATAAGTGAGGCATATAGGACTCCAACTAGCCTTGATCAAAAAAAATCTACACATAGGCGTATAATTGTTAAGATTTCAGAAACCCAACAGAAGAACAAAGTTCTACAAGCAGTTAGAGAAAAGAAACAAAATACATACAAAGGAAAGCCCATCAGAATCACAGCAGAATTCTCAACACAAACCCTCAAGGCAAGAGCTTGGAGTGAAGCATTCATTGCAAGCCCTAAAGGGAAACAGCTTCCAACCCAGATTGATGCACCCTGCAAAACTATCTTTCAAAATTGATGGAGAAATAAAATACTTCCATGACAAAGAGCAACTTAAGAACTTCATTAATACCAAACCAGCACTCCAAAAAATTTCAGATTATATCCTAGGAATAGATAATGAGGATCACAACCCCAGGAAGCATAGCAGAATGAATCCATTGGGCGTGACAAGAAATTAAATGTAAAGGGGGAGAATCCAACAAAAATAAAAAGTCATGACAATGATAAGTCAATACATATCAGTTATAAACATCAATGGTTTTGGGGGGGGGGTTGTTTTGTCTTGTTTTTGTACCGGTAAAACTCGGGTCCTTGCGCTTGCGCAGCAGGCACCAAAATCACTGAACTAAATCCCCAGCCTATAACCATCAATGTTAATGGTCTCAATTCACCAATCAAAAGAAATAGGCTGGCAGAATGGGTCAAGAAGCAAAATACAACAATATGCTTCATACAAGAAACACACTTAATTTAAAGTGAAACTCACAGATTAAAAGTTAAAGGGTGGAAAACAATACTCCATGGGATGGGAACCAGAAAAAAAGCAGGAGTAGCTATCCTCTTTGCAGATCAAGTGGATTTCAAACCAACACTGATTAAGAGAGACAAAGAAGGACAGTACATCCTCATAAAGGGAACAATCCAACAGGAAGAGAGGACAATCATAAATATCTATGCACCAAACACTAGTCGCCCAAATATAAAACAAACACTAACGGACATGGAAAGTCATATATGCACTAATACAATAGTAGTGGGGGACCTCAATACACCCTGTCACACATAGATCGATCAACTAGACAAAAAACAAGCAATGAAGAGGGCAGAGAAGCTGAGCCAATCTCAGCACCCGGAAGGGAGCTCCCCCGCTGCCATCCCAAGCTCCTAGGGCAGAGAAAGTGAGCCATTCCCAGAACCCTGAAGGAAGCTCCACCGTCCCCATCCCAAGCTACTAGGACAAAGAAGGCAAGCCATGAGGGCGCCAGAAGCACCCCCTGCCCTGAGGAAATGAGAAGACACGTAAACAAGCCTCAAAAACAGACTTCTGGATCACCCACAGCAACCTCAAAGGGAAATGAGATAGAACAATCTGATACTCAACCACCTGGACCCTCTGAACTGGGAACAAAAGAGGATCTGGGAAAAATGAAATCAGAAATAATTACTCAGATAACAGCAAAGATTGTACTCATGGTGCAAGACATGATTAATAAATCTAGAGAGGACGCAGATTAAAAAAATAGAGGATTTGAGGAACATGATGGAATCCCAACACAGGAAACAAATGGAATCCATAAAACAGATACAAACAGATTTCCAGGAGATTAAAAACTCCATCGAAAGTCTGCACAGCAGAATGAACCAATGTGAGGATAGAATTTCAGATATAGAAGAAAAGATTGCAATTAGTGAGGAGGAAAAGAAAAATTGCTTTAAAAGTGTAAGGGAACATGAGAAATCAATCCAGCAGCTGCTAGATGATGCAAAGAAGAATAACATAAGACTGATTGGAGTCAATGAAGAAACAAGAGAGAGTGCAGCTGACATAAAAAAACTCTTCACAGAAGTGATGGCAGAAAACTTCCCAAGGAGGGGAAAAGAACTTGACATACAGATAAGTGAGGCATATAGGACTCCAGCTAGCTTTAATCAAAAAAAAATCTATACATAGGCATATAATAGTTAGGATTCCAGAAATCCAACAGAAGAATAAAATTCTGCAAGCAGTGAGAGAAAAGAAACAAATCACATACAAAGGAAAGCCCATCAGAATCACAGCAGACTTCTCAATGCAAACCCTCAAGGCAAGAAGAGCTTGGAGTGAAGCATTGCAAGCCCTAAAGGAAAACAGCCTCTAACCCAGATTGATGTACCCTGCAAAACTATCTTTCAAAATGGATGGAGAAATAAGATACTTTCATGATAAAGAGCACCTCAGGAACTTCATGAATATCAAACTGGCACTCCAAAAACTTTAGACAATACCCTAGGAAAAGTCAATGAGGATCACAACCCCAGGAAACCCAGCAGAATGAATCCATTGGGCGTGACAAATTAAATGCAAAGGGGGAGAATCCAACAAAAAGAAAAAGTCATGACAAGGCTTTTAAAACTTTTAACTTCATCTCCCTAATGAGTGTATAATTTAATCCTGTTACTGTACTGATTAGTATTTTTCTGATTCTAGAGTTGCACACCTCTCCTTGTGCTGTACTGGCTATTTACCATCTTCTTATGTCTACTTTTTAATTGAGTTGTCTATTAATGAGCTGTAAGAGTTCTTTATATATTCTGCTTATAGGTTATATGCATTGTAAATATGGTCTGTTTAAGGACTTTTCATTTTAATGATGTCATTTAAAGTTCTAAATTTTGATGGAATCTCATTTATAAATTTTTTTCTTTTATACATCATGTATTTTGTATACTAGGTAGTTCTTGCCTACCTTGAATTCGTAAACATTTTCCCTTATAATTTCTTCTTAAAGTTTTATACTTTTAGGCTTTCATATTTAGGTTCATACATCCCTTCGAGTTATTTTCATGTATAGAAATAAAGGGTTGAGGTTAATTTTTTATATCCGGATACCAGGTGTTCTGGTGCCATTTGCTGAAAACACTATCTCTTCCTCAACTCTTGAATTGAGTTTATATTTTATAAAATGCTAATGTTAAATAATCTTTCAAAACTCAGTGGACCATATATGTGTGGTTCTATTTCTAGATTCTCTGTTTTATTCAAATGATCTATCTGTATATCTTTCCTTACATCAACACTGCCTTGATTACTGTAGCTTTAGAAGAAGTCTTAAAATTAGGTACTAAATGTCTTCCAACACTGTTTTTGGTTTTGGGGGGGCGGTTAACTTTTCTTGGTCCTTTGTACTCCTACATAACTTTTAAATTTCAATATCCAATTCTTCATTTATAACAAGTACACACAGACCTGAATTTTTATATATACCTTGTTTTCTAATCCTGCTAAATTCAAATACAAGTTCTAGGGGCTCCTAGAGATTTCTTAGTATTTTCTCTGTAGATGATCATTTCATCTACATGTAAAGATTTTGCTTCTACCTTGCCAATCCTATCCTAATTGTGTCATTTTATTGCCAGACTATTTTGGTGGGGACTAGGTTTCAAAGTTTAATGGACAGATAAAGAGTAAGCCTATCTGCCCTTGTTCCCCACCTTAAGGAGAAAGCATTGTATCTTCTCAATTCATATAAGGCCTTCTCACTGGAAGTATGGAGTACATGTCTTTAATCTGTTGAGAAGGTGTTATGGAAATCTCAGAAAGAAATACACAGAGACACAGAATTCAGATAAAATAATAAAATTTCTTCTCGCAAGCGGACGGGAACGCCAGAAACCAGTCTAGTCAATATCCCTGCACCCTTTGTTCAGCATTTCCCTTTTTATAACCTTTTTGGCCATTATCTCATCCCTAGTGGTCTTTGATATGTAAATACAATTCCAGTTCCTATTTAGGAGTCACAGACACAAGATAGGCCATATACATTGTAAATTCACCCTGGCATGGTAACTTTGTTAGGTTAATGAAGTTACTGGTTAGAGTCAGATAATCTTCACCTTATACAAGGAGTTACAGGAAAAGCAAATCTTAAAAGAACACATTACTTATTTTGCTTCTACAACTACCTTAATATTCAATCTATTAAGTTATCTAAAACTTTTCCATATCAAAGGTACTGTTCTACTTCTAGTCTCTTGACAGCTTTTACCATGAATAGCTGTAGAATTTTGTCCAATACTTTTTCTCCAACCAGTGACAGGATCATATGGCTTTTTCCTTTCCTCTGTTAAAATGATGACTTTTGGGGGTGGATCTTCCAATGCTGAACCAACACTGCCATCCCTATAACAAAACCACTTTCTACATACTGCCAGATCTGACTTCTATTAGTTTGTTTTGTTAAAAAAATTTCTATCTATGTTCATACTTTTTTCTTCTATTATCTTCATCCAGTTTTAGGAATAGCACAATGTTGATTTCCTAAAATGAGGGGAGAAGTGTTCCTTCTTTTTTCTGCTTTAAATGTTTGATACAATTTATCAGTTAAAATGTATATGAGCCTGCTGTTGTCATATAGGTAAGTTTTCAGGCTAGGATTATACTTTCTTTAATAGGTGCTATTCAAATTTTATATTTCCTCCAGAGTTAGTTTCATTAATTTGTCTTCCAAGGTGCTTCTTAGAAGTTGTCAAATTAATTTCAAAAAAGATTTTTGTAATATGCTTTCTATATCCTTTTAAATTCTGTAAAATCTGTGGTAATGTCTCCTAGATCTTGATACTGTAATTTAAGAAATGTATAATTGATATTGTGTAACAGGAAGAAAAGGTCTAAAGGCGCAGGGGAAGTAGGAGTGGTAGGGGAAAGGAAAGAAGGGAAAAGAAAAAATATGAGAAAAGAAAAAAATAGAAACAAAGTCTTTGCAAATAGGGAATGGTGGAGGGGGTGAAGGGAGGGCAGGGGAAGGGGAAAAAAATAAGAACCAAGATACTCATGTAAAGGTACAAGATCCCAATGATGAATGTAACTGTATTTTATACCTAAAATGTACCAATAAACTTAATGGGAAAAAAAAAACCAACAAGCAATGAAATACTATAAATCAATCAAACTCTTGAACAAATGAAGTTAACAGATGTTTACAGAGTGTTCTACCCCACAAAATCAGAATACATATTCTCTCAGTTGCACACGAGTCATTCTCCAAAACAGACCACATACTCACTCATTGAATGTGTTTAAGTAAATGCAAAGGAAAAGTTATGCCCTCTATATTATGAGACCATAGTATGATGAAATTGGAGATCAATAGCAAAAGAAAACGCAAAAATTACATAAACACATGGAAATTGAACAACACACTTCTGAATAACCAATGGGTCACAGAGTAAATTAAAGAAGAAATCAGACACTTCCTTCAATTAAATGACAATGACAATACAACACATCAGCATCTATGGGACATAATGAAAGTCTTACAAGGGAAATTCATAGCAATGAATATCATATTAGGAAAACAGAGCGAGCCCAATTAAACAACCTGATGCTGAAACCTCAAGCTTCTAGAAAAAGAAGAGCAAGACAAACCCAAAGCTCATACAAGGGAAGAAATTATAAAGATCAGAGCAGAAATCAATTCAATGGAGGCTAAGAGAACGATACAAAAAATTAATGAAGCCAAGAGTTGGTTCTTCAAAAGAATAAATGAAATTGACAAATCCTAACCAACCTTATTAGAAAAAAGAAAGAAAAGGCCCAAATCCATGCAATTAGGAATGAAAAGGATGAAATTACAATAGATCCAGCAGAAATCCAGAGGATCATCAATACCTACTTCAAGAACCTATATGCCAGTAAGATGGAAAACACAGAAGAAATGGACAGATTCCAATTACCAAAGTTGAACAAAGAAGACTTAAAAAATCTAAACAACCCAATATCAATCAATGAAATTGAAAACATATTTAAAAACTTACCAACTAAGAAAAGCCGGGGTCCTGATGGCTTCAGTGCTGAATTCTACAAGACATTTAGAGAAGAACTACTGCCACTACTGTTTAAACTCTTCAATGAAATTGAAAGGGAAGCAATACTCCCAAATTCATTCCTGGAAGCAAACATCACCTTGACCCCCAAAGCAGAGACAGACTCAACCAAAAAAGAGAACTATAGGCCAATCTCAGTAATGAACATAGAGGCAAAAATCCTTAATAAGATACTGGTATGTAGAACGAAGAAGATCATACACACTCACCAAGTGGGATTCATCCCAGGGATGCATGGATGGTTCAACATACACAAATCAATGTAATACACTATATCAGTAGAGCCAAGGACAAAAGCCATATGATTATCTCCACAGATGCAGAAAAAGCATTTGACAAAATCCAACATGCATTTATGATAAAAATACTACAAAAAATTGGAATAGACGGTCTCTACCTCAATCTGATAAAACCCATCCATGAAAAACCAACAGCCAATATCATACTAAATGGTCAAAAACTGAAATCCTTCACACTCAAATCAGGAACAAGACAAGGATGTCCACTATCACCACTCTTGTTCAATATAGTTTTGGAAACATTAGCCATGGCAATTAGATAAGAGAAAGAAATAAAAGGAATAAAGATGGGAAATGATGAAGTCAAATTGTCATTATTTGCAGATGACATGATACTCTATACAGAAGACCTCAAGAACAAGTCTTCTAGACTTAATAACCAAATTCAGTAGGGTAGCTGGATACAAGGTCAACATAAAAAAATCAGTAGCTTTCCTCTACACGAACAATAGACTTACTGAGAGAGAAATAGGGCAAATAATTCCTTTCACAATAGCATCCAAACATGTGAAATACCTAGGAGTCAACGTAATGAAAGAAATCAAAGACCTCTTCTCTGAAAACTATACCACTCGGAAAAGAGAGATTGAGGATGATATCAGAAAATGGAAACACATCCCTTGCTCCTGGGTAGGAAGGATCAATATAGTGAAAATGGCCATACTTCCAAAACTGCTATATAGATTCAATGCAATTCCAATTGCGATCCCAGCGGCATACTTCATAGACCTTGAGAAAACAATCCAAAAATTCATTTGGAAGAAGAAGACCCAGAATAGCCAAAGCCATTCTAGGTAACAGAGACATGGCAGGGGGTTTCACAATCCCCAACTTGAAACTATACTACAAAGCTACTGTGATAAAAACAGCATGGTACTGGCAAAGAAACAGACCTGAGGACCAGTGGAACAGATTAGAAGGTGCAGAAACAACTCCAGACACACTCAGTAATCTCATCTTCGGTAAAGGAGCCAAACACCCTCACTGGAGGAAAGATAGCCTCTTTAATAAGTAGTGGTGGAAAAATTTAGTTTCAACTTGCCAAAGATTAAAATTAGACCTGTATCTCTCACCATGCACTAAACCAAAATCGAAATGGATTAAGGTTCTAAATATTAAAATAGAAATACTGAATTGCCTGAATAGAGGTTAGGTAGAACTCTTGAAGACATCGGTGTAGGAAAAGATTTTATGAACAAAATCTCATTTGCCCATGAACTAGCACATTCAACAAGTGGAATCTCTTCTTATTAAAAAGCTTCTGCACAGCAAGAAAAACCACCAGCAGTATGAAGAGACAACCCACAATGTGGGAAAAAAATCTTCACCTGCTCTTCCTCAGACAAAGGTTTACTATCTCAAATCTACAAAAAACTTAAAAAAATTAGATCTCCCAAATTTAAAGACCCAGTCCAAAAATGGTCATTTGAAATGAACAGACATTTCTCAGACAAAGAAGTAGAAATGACAAATAAACATATGAAAAAATGTTCAGTATCACTGGTCATTCGAGAGATGCAAATGAAAACAATGCTGAGATTCCACCACACTCCAGAAAGAATGGCTGCGATCAAAAAATCCACCAATAACAAATGCTGGCAGGGCTGGGGGGAAAGAGGAACCCTGCTCCACTGCTGGTAGGAGTGTAGACTGGTGCAACCACTGTGGAAATCAGTATGGAGATACCTCAAAAACTAGGACTGGAAGTCCCATTTGACCCGTCTATTCCCCTGCTGGGTATCTTCCCCAAAGAATTAAAAGTATCATACCACAGTGATATATGCACACCCATGTTCACAGCAGCACAATCTGTAATAGCTAAAACTTGAAAGCAGCCCAAATGGCCATCAACTGGAGACTGGATAAAGAAAATGTGGGTGTTTAATATATGGAGTACTACTCAGACATAAAATGTGAGAAATTAGAAACACTTATAGCTAAATGGATGCACACTGAGGCGATACTCTTAAGTGAAATAAACAGGACACAAGTGTAAATACCAAATAGTTTTCCTAGTGTGAGAAACTAAAGTGTAAATAAGGTCTAAAAGGTAAAATACATAATGTGAAATAGGAAGAAAAGGGGCAAAGGGTAAGGGGATGTGGGAGGGATAGGGGAAAGGAAAGAAGGGAATGGAATTAATAAGATAAAATGAAAAAATGGAAACAAAGTCTTTGTAAATAAGGAGAGATGGAGGGGTTGAAGGGAGGGCAGCGGAAGGGCGAAAATATATATATAAATATATATATACTTTTATATATAAATATATATAGAGAGAGAGAGAAATAAAGAAAACTTTCTATGGCTCTTTAAAAATGTCTTTAAGCAACTGGAGAATTTTTGTGTTCTATGCTTGGTTGCATTTCCCACTCTTTGACTAAAATCACCCCTGACTTCTTCATGTTTTTGTTGCTATTGATGGGTTCCCACAAAATGGTTAAGTTGGAAAGAATAGAGATTTATTTAGCTCATGGTTCTAGGGACTGGGATGTCCAAGAGCATGATGCTAGTGTCTCAGGAAGACCTTCTGCCCATGGAAGAGGAATCACATAGTAAAACAGAGCACATGGGCTAGCTCGAGTTTTCTTCCTCTTTGTATGAAGCCACTAAGGCCACATGCCTCCTGCCCCATTTCTTCTAATCCTAATTACTTCCCAGAGACCCTATCTTTAAAGGCCACTAACATATGAGTGTGGGGATTATGTTTTTACCCCATGAAATATGGGAGAACATATTCAAACTATAGCAATCCCCAAGCAATAAGAAAGAGTATGATAAAACTGCCATCTTTCCTCAAGAAAACGGTTTCTAATGATTCCTGATATTTATAACTTTTAGCTTAAAGAATACTATTCTAAAGCTCTGAGAAGAATTGAGAGATAAGTCCAAATATTAGCAAAAGTAAACAGCAGCTAGAAATTCTAGAATTTTGATGTGATTTTAGCTACTTTATAGAGATCAGGCTATTATACTATCAAAATCTTCCTGTTGCATTCAATGATAACAAATCCCTTGCTGTGGCACATGTTCACCACCACTGTTCTAGACCATCAAAATGATGGAAAAGCATTTCTAAACTATTGTTCTGAAAACCTACATTAGCAAATGTGAAACAGATCTTTATGTTTAAGGAAAAAGACTCTCATTAAGGAGGGTGAATGTGATTTTAATGTTTATTTCTCTAATAATAAATTTTTATATGTTTATTGGTCTTTCAGATATCCTTTTGGAAAATACTGTCCTGTTTTGGCCAATTAAAATATTGGATTATCTTTCATCTTGTTATTCTTCTGCAGGATTATGTATACACTTTTACTGTTACATGCAAATATGATATATCTTTTCTTATCATTCTTATAACTATGTCTTTTGAAGACCAGAAATTTGTCCATAAATCTGTAATGGTTAATCAGACTACATAAAAAGAATATTATTTATAAAGTGCATCAAAAACATAAACTACTTAGGAATAAATCTAATGAAAGCTGTAAAACACTTATTCTCAAAAAACTGTAAGACAGTATTAAGAAAAATTTAGAAAGAGAAATAAATAGAAGTGATACCAGGATTCTGGGGTGCTGTGGGCTCGTTCTAGAAATTCTTTCTAGGTTCTTATTGTCCTGAACAAAGAATTGGACAGGAAACAGTGTGGCAGGATTTTACATTTATAAAAGGTTGGAAATGAAATATGCGCTACAGAGTGAGTGTAGGCCAATTAAAAGTAAGAAAAGTACACTCTGCAGAGTACAGAGCAGGCCACTGAAAGCAGTAACAGTGGCCACACTGTTAATGGCTGCCGTCTTTTATATCCTCCCTTTTCTCAGGCTGATGTCAGATCTAGACCATCCTATCAAAACCCTATTTGATCTTGGGGCAGAAGAATTGCAGATAGCATTTCGTGATTGGTCCCAGGTGCAGGGCTTGGAACTGTATTTCTATATGTGTTCTATCTCTGTGATTGATAGGTCATGCCCAGTTGCCCAGCCAGCTGGCCATGCCCTAATTTCCTGCATCACCCCCTACCATGAAGTGACATAAATCCTCATAATAATTTATGGGGTCCTGAGGGAGTGGTGGTCTCTGTTTTCATACAAATACTTCCTGCTGAAAGAGGTTGTAGGCCTAATGGGGATTATATGCTCTCCAAATACCTTGGGATGTTGTGGCTCACTGGCTGGTTTGAAAAAAAATAACCTGTCAGAAGACAGTAAGAAAAGAGTTAATGTCTATATCCCAAGAGCTGCTGAGTTGACTGCTGATTGAGAGAAATCTTGGTGAATCTGTCCAAAGAATCATGGGCTGTATTACCATTTGAATCACCATCTTAAGTCTTGAATGGATAAACTTTACTGGTACACTGAGGCTGCAGAGCCCAAATATGAGAAGGAGCAGGTCAGAACATTTCCTGGTGTATGTAAGAGGTGGACTATGACTGCTCTATCAACTAAAGATTTCTGTGCTTCCTATAAAGGAGAAAGAATGATGAAAAGGGATGTTAGATAGACTATAGAGCACCTGAGAGCTGTATCCCTAGCAAGATTGCCCACATTACAGATCTACTTCAAAACAGGAGTCCAAATACAGTGCATAGGTAAGCTGTGGTGGAGTGGGGTCATTAGTGAATCTACACCCAGAGCAACACTGGAGTCTTGCTTTTTGAAGAGGACCCTCAGGTCTTCCAGAGGTTCATAGGAGTAGCCTTCTCCTTCTTTCTTCTCCTTCTTCTTCATTTTTTTTTTTTTTTTTTTGATACCGGGGATTTAACTTGGGACCTTGTGCTTGTGAGGCAGGTGGCAGAACCACTGAGCCAAATCCCCGCCCCAGCTTTCTTTTGAGCAGTCTTTTTCCTCAGACAGTTCAGGTGGAATTGGCTATTTATCCTAGACAGCTGAACCTAGAATAACAGCAACCTGGGAAAATCAACTGCCTCTAGGAATTGTAGAATATCTTGCGTGTGCTTTATAGATGATTTTTTATTAGTTAGCAAGTCCATTTCTTTCAAGATTGCTGCATTATATGCAGCACGAGAAAGGCATAATTGGAGCCTGTGTAAATATTTAGCTTTTTGTCTTTTCCTAATACAGTAAGTCCTTGACTTATGACAAGTTCTGTCTCAAGAGAATTGTTGGTAAGTCAGATTTGTTTATAAGCCAAAAAAGTGAGTCTTACACAGTACACCTGTGAAAGTTCACAACTGGAATTTTCACATGTCAGAGACTTACTGTATCAATGTTCAAGTAAGCACTATGAGCTCTGCTCTTTGAGCAGAGGTCCGTGGGCCAAAGGGTTTGGCCTCAGTGATGTGTTGTGAGCTGATAACTGCATGACCTGCCTTATGATGTCCTTCTTGGACAAAACTGCTTCCATCGGTGAACCACACTTCTTCACAGTCTTGAAAGGGCAGTTTACTGATGTCCTGCCTTCTTGCATAGGCCTGGGAAATCACTTGTTCACAAGAGAAGACCTCTGGACCTGTAGGCATCCGTGAGCCAGGTAAGAGTAGTTCAAGTCTTAATGATAACTTGTATCTATTGTTAAGTCTTTCCTCTGTCAATCATAAGGAACCTTTTATCTCAAAATACCCTTGAACTGATGGAGTATCAAGATTTCTAGTTTTTGCCCCAAAGTTAGTTTCACAGCTTCTTTTGTTAGCCCAAGTGTAGCTGCTGTTGCTCTCCCAGGTATTTTATATATCATGTGGCAGAATTTGCCTGTTGGCTAATTAGGTTGGCGAGGCCTGGATAATCTCAACAGGTAAAATCTGCTTTGACCTTCACCAGAATTAGAGAATTGCCCCAAATTTTACTAGTAAATCTCTTCCTAGTAAGGGAGCGGGACACTATGGAATAATGAAAGACTCACGGTTGAACATTTGACTTTTGAATTGGCATGTCACAGCAGACATAAAAAAGGCCAAATTGGGCTCTCTTTGACCCCAATTATGGCTACAGATGTAGCAGAGGGTTTTACAGAGAAGGAAATTAAAGCAGAGGATCTATATAAAATTGAATTTGCTTACCCATAATGTCCAGGGTCACCCATAGTTTCTCAAAGGAGATAGGGATATCTGTTTACAAGAGCATTGCAGATTTTCCTGGGCCCCTTCAATTCTATTCTTCAGAGTGGAAGGTGAGGATTTAGGCTGGCCTAGCCACTCTTTCAGAGCTGGGACAATTAATCGTCTAGTGCCATGCATCAGGTATATCGACCTCCTGACACACAGAGCAGGACCCAGGTGGTGGCTTGGTACAGTTGTATGCCCAGTGTTCCATCTCCTTGCATTCAAAGCAGGAACTCTTTCCCTGACTGGCCTTAGGTTTTCCCTTGGACCACTTGGGTGTACTTACAGCACTGCCAATTTTGACAGTCATAATTTTGGTCTGTGTTTTTTTTCTCCATCTTTGTTCTTTTATCTATATGTACATAAATCCTGATTGTTAAATACAGAAAAGGGTATGTTCACCAATTGTGTCATAGGGGTCTGGGAAGTGGCCGCAACAAATTGGACATCTCATCAGAAGAGGTCAAAATCAGTGGTCAAAGTTTGAAACTTACCTACAAGCCTACTAGGATCTTCTGAAAAATCAGCCTAACCATTATTTGCCTTATTGGGTATCTGCCACTGAATAAGGAACCTGGACTCAAGTAGTCCCCTCTACTCCTGGGATCTCACTTAAGGGGAAATATGAGAGTAATAAATTCTACTCCACATATGTCCTGCAGTGCTAAATGCTGTCTGAAGTGTTTGAGGAGGGAACTGATTTACTGACCTAGTGATCGTAAGGAGCAGTTTGAAGAGACCCTGAAGTGTGGTTGTTTTTATTAAACAGATAGGAGAGACCAGTATCCCCCTGAGAGACAGGTGAGTGTCTGAAGACAGAACCATCATTGATATTAATTACCTCTTTCTTTGAAGCCCTTTTTATATACCATGGCTCTTGCACCTTTACAGAGATAACCATAAAAGGCTAAACATGAGAAATGTCACACAGCTTGCCTTGCTTTTTGCAAAAAAGATCTAACTAAAGAATAGTATTGTAATTTAGACTGCCATTCTGTACCCATATTTCCTAGTTTCTACTGGACCCATTCTATTTCAATAAGTTGTTAAAGACTGGAGGCCCTGGGGCTCCAACTAGATACCAGCATGGGGCCCATAGAAAGAGAAAGAAGACTAGTTCTGAGGTCTTTTCAGAGGGTGTCCCTTGCAGAAGGATGCAGACCCATTGAGTCCCTGGAGCATCTTTTGTGAGACTCAACTGTTCTATCAGGTATCTCTGGTGAAGCAAGCAACACTGGTTTGGTTTGGTTTTTTCTTGGAACTTTCCATACCCTGTGGCCCAGCTGTGACTCCTTCAAGGTCAAACTATTTCCAGTTTTTAAGGATACAACCTAATGGTGAGGTCACTGGGATCTGTAGGGTGTGTATCATGTTCATTGTAGACCCTATGGAGAGAAAGAGGTCTGAGGTCCTTCTGTGGGTGTCCTGGAGTTCCTGGAGCATCCTCTGTGAGATACTACTGTACTACTAGAAATCTCTGGTGAAGCAGCACCATTGCCTTTCTTTAGGCGTCTCTACAGACTGCAAATTATAACTCCTTAAATAGGTGGCGCTCCCAGGGTTCCATCTAGCCACTTGAGAAACGGTATCCTTCTTATTTATCCTATAATAGAAACTTTTTTAAGGCAGTAGAGATAGAAACCTTGTTTTCAGCATTTAAAGAAAAAAAGTTAGAAAGTTCTAAGTACAAAGATATGGTCTGTTATCTATTGACTCCAGCTCTACTTTTGCATATTCACAGCCAGTTCAGTTGATTTTCACTGGCTATTCCTTTGCTCCTCTCAGGCCCTCAAGCAAATGTTTCTAAATTACTTGAATTTCTGTTAGAAGAAACAAGGAGGCAATCTAACTGGATTTAAAAGAGAAGAAGGAAGGAGACTTTAAGTCTTATCTATAATGATGAGACTTCCTGGTGTCCATGAGGTCAGTTGAAAAAGGAAATGGTGAAAAAACATGAAAAAACTATGTGATTGACCCACAGTACAAACCAAAATGGCTGACAATCATTGTGAAACCATGTGACCAACCTACATGACAAACCAAAATGGCTGCCAAACATGGTGGAAAGGTTGACCATGATGGCTCCCTAAGGTTTTAAGAAACAGGGCCCAGAGAAAGTGACTCACTAAGTATCCTTTGTATCCTTTTATTTCAGAGATAAAAGACCATCTAGGGGAAAAGCACAAACAAGACTTTGAGCACAAAAAAGGGCAAGCTGGGCCAGGGGTTACTCAAGCAGGCTCCCAAAAGAATGAGAAAGCTGAAAAAATATTAAGAAAAACAAAAACATGGGGGCAAAGAGGCATACTAAACTCTAGGTTGCATACATGGAACCTGAATGGTTTGTAAAAGCCCTCTTGGGCCTGGTAGAGCCTAAAATGATCCATTGCACAACTTGACCAGGGGCAGACACCCTGGAAGCCTCCAACTGACTTGTACCCAAAATGACTGACTGAAATATCTGGGAAAACACAGAGGCCATGTGCATCCCCTCCCCCTCCCACATGGTGGGACACATTAGGGAACTGTTCCAGAAAAATGAGAAAACTTCCTGAGCTCCCCTGCTGCCATTAATTTTTCCCACCCTCTAGAGCTCTACTTCTCCCTGACAACAAACATCAAAAAAGTTAAAATATTTGAGCCCTCCAACAGATGAAAGCCCAAGTGAGAGAGAAGGGACAAAAGCAACTGGGGCCCTACCAGAGTTCACAGTCCTCAGAGAGAGAGAAATAAAACTGTGCCCAAATGGCCTTATCTCCTGTCTGGCTTTGCCAAAAATGTTACTGGGGTCGTGGGGTGCTACTGGCTTCTTCTAGAGACTTTTTCTAGGTTCTTGTTGTCCTGAACAAAGAATTGGACAGGAAAAAATGTAGCAAGGTTTTTAATTTATTAGAGGTAGGAAAATATGCTCTGCAAAGTAAGTGCAGGCCAATTAAAAGTAGGAAAAGAAATACACTCTGAAGAGTGCAGAGCAGGCCACTGAAAGAGCTTAGTGGCTATGACATTAATGGCTGCCATATTTTATTTTATTTTATTCTTTTGTTTTGTTTTTTGCTTTTTGGTTTTCTTTGGTACCAGGGATCAAACTCGGGTCCTTGCGCTTGCGCAGGAGGCGGCGAAACCACTGAGCTAAATCCCAGGCCCCTGGCTGCCATATTTTATATCCTCCCATTTCTCAGGCTGATGTCAGATCTAGGCTGTCCTATCAAAACCCTGTTTAATCTTGGGCCAGAAGAATTGAAGATAATATTTTCTGATTGATCTCAGGTGAAGGGCTTGGAATTGTTTTTCTGTGCATGTGTTCTGATCTCTGTGACTGATGGGTAGTGTCCACTTGCCCAGCTGGCTGGTTATGACCTCATCTCCTGTCTCAGAAGGATGTACTATAGTCGTAGTATAGAAGGCTCAACATTCTTAAGGTGTCAATTTCCTGCAATTATATAAATTCAATGTAATCTAAATTTTAAAATGAGTGTTATGTGTAGAACTGAAATTGACTGATTTAAAAATTGGTATGAAAAATACAAAGAGTAAAGAATATCCAGAGTAATCTTGAAGAAGTTAGGGCTGTACAGTATATAGAGACCTATTTAAGTTATTTATGACACTACAGTATTGGCCCAAAGAAAAAAGAATAGATGAATGGAACAGAATAGTGAGTCCAGAAACAGATATATATTCAGTCTTGATTTATGACAAAGGTGAAGCTACAGTGCACCTGGAAAAGCAATATCCTTTCAATGAATAGTGCTGGATGAAGTGCTATCCAAACAGGTAGATGCTGTTCTGAAATTTCCTTCTTCCTGTTCAATAGTGTATTTTATCAGTCTTTCCATATTGACACACATAAACCTAACTCATTTTGATGACTACGTGACAGTTTTTAGTATGAATATATCTCAACTAATCCACCTATTCCTATCTTGATGGAGACTTAGTTTTTTTCTATTTTTCCCCTTAGACATGTAGAAAGTGTATCTATATATAGAATGCCAAATTCTGTAAGAAATGAAAGTTATTGACTTATTTCTCTCCCAAAAGGCCACAGCTAAGTATGCACTTAACAAGAGTGTATGAAAGCGCCCAGAGTGTAACATAAATGACACATGTTCCATATTTGTTCCACTTTTACTGCTCATGACTCACAAAGGACTCTGTGAACAAATTTAATCACATAAACCACCAATAAGTTTGAACAAAAGTAATGCTGCCTCTGCAGAGATTAAGGTAAGGGCTGACAGAGCAAACAGGGTGAGCCACAGTATGATCTGCTTACAAAAGTGGTCTCAGAGTACAAGTAGTGAAAGCACACAGAAAATATCTTTCTGGAAAAGCAAGAACAGGCTAAGGACCAGAGGCCAGGATGAGACACCAGACTTGGGCTAGAGGGAAATGCTAACCAAAGGCCAATATGCTGACTATAAATGTTCTCAATTTCTATGCTGATTAAATTACACCCAACTGCCAGAGATTGACTAAATTGTGTCATCAAGGAATTCTGTAGTATTGAATATTGTGTGGTATTTAAATAAGTGGGTCATCTTCTGGGGTGCAGAAATCTCATTAAATCTTTTCACTGGAATGGTATTTTTGTAACTGGATTGGACTTTTATTACACCCAGGCAATTCAGCTAGTGCAGTCTTCTTGAATAAAATGACTCTCTTTCTCAAACTATACAAACCTTCCTCCTTATCTCTCAAGGCTCATCTCAGGTCTGATTCTCCCTCTGTATACTCCTCTTGAAAGTCCATTCTGATTTGACAAAATTGTTCTTAAACTCCAGGACTGCATTTTGTCAAGTGCAGTTTTGTAGTATTCCTTCATTGTTTCATGTCTATTTGTATCATGCATGCACATTTAGTTTCCCAAAATTTACTATCATAGAAAGAATAGAGGAAACCTATTTGGCACTTTTTATGTGCTAAACACTAAAGTGTCATATTTAATCTTCCTAGCTACTTCCTAATGTATGTTTTATATTAATATGTCCATTTATCAAATGAGAAAATAGAATTTCTGATACTACGTGCCTTACTTTATCCACAGCTGCTTAAATGACATACTGGAATTCAAACACAAGATATTTTATTTCTGAGTCACTCATCAAAATATCTTCCCAAAGACTTCTCTGTATGCATTTTACATTAAAGAAATTGTACTAAGGCATTTGAGTATGTAATAACCAGCACCACTAGCACCACTAAAGTAGAAGGAAAGACCATGGGACTCAAGATTGGAAACTAAAGACCTAATCTTAGTTCTACTACTGTGAACACTAGTCTGTTCTCTGTTTTAAGGAATACATACAAATCTATCCAGCCAGCAAAAGAAGCATCTGTATGTAGTGCAGTCAGCCCTTGGAATCTCTGAGTTCCACATCCACAGATTCAATTAACCTCAGACTGAAGATATTTAGGAAAAAGAAAATTATGTCCATACTATACATGTTTAGACTTTTTTTCTTGACATTATTCCCTAAACAATACAATATCACAACTATTGATACAGCATTTACATGTATTAGATATTATATCTGGAGATGACTGAAAGTATACAAGAGAATTGCATAGGTTATATGCAAAAACTACAATATTTTGTATAAGGGACTTGAACCTTTGTGGATTTCAGCATCCATAAGGGTCCTGGGACCAATCTCCTGCAGATCCCCAGGGAGGACTGTTCCTTAATACTGTGCATTTTTTAGAAGTAGTGTAACACAGTGCTCAACTTGGGCATTAGAGTAGAATCTGGGTGGAATTCCAGTAAGGATTTGCTATTCATGAGTCACATTAAGTTAGTTAAGAACTGTAACCTACATATCTTCATCTATAAAATGTGTTAAGAACTACTATCTCACTGGCTCATTGGAAGGTTTAAATGATGTTGCATATGTAAAGATTTTAGCATTTTACTAGTCCATAGTAAGTGCTTCAGAAAACTGTCATTTGTACTCACTCCCACTGGATTAATAGAAAATATCCATTTATGCTACAAGTATGCTAATAACTGTGCATATATAAACTGATTAATCAAACAATTTTGGAAAATGGAAAAATACTATTTTAACTACTACTTTAGTCTTGGTGTTTAATATTTACTAGGCACGTTTAATTTCAATATAAATAATTCCACTTGAACTTTGACATCATTAACAAAATATAGTTGCTTCCTCCATAATAGGCTCTTTTATAAAAGAATAAACAAATGTGTTGCTTGATTATAGGTGAAATCTAATTAACAGCTGTCCAGTTGAAAACACTTTTGAAATTTTGAGTAAAAAAATCATCTCTTCCTGAATAACCTGGAAAATAAATTTATCTTATAAAGTAATCTCTGTACCTTGTTTTTGTTTTATCATAAAATTTAGAAAAATTGTGACTGTAATAAGAGAGATTTGGGCTCAAGCCATAAAGACACACATTTAAAAATTCCTGAGATAATAAAAATGTGCAATTCTTTTTTGCACTTTTGTTTGCATTTCAACAGTGAACATAAAGCAAGTCAGATGTAGAACCAAAAGAACTGACTCAGTTGAAAATGGTGAACATAGATTTTCTCTTAATGAGAATTTTTAAAAAACATTCATGAACATTTTCAATTGAAGTTGGCAGTGCCTTTGTATAAAATATTATATTATAGGCCTTTTATAGGGAAGAAATAGAGCAATGTTTTTTTAAAGTATTTTGTACTAGTACATGTTTGCAATACATATTGAATGCATACATTGTAGACAACTAGTACATACATATACTGCATTTTAATTCTTTTTATTTCTTCTTCCCCTCCCCCATCTCTCCCCCCCTCCTTCATTAGAACCCCTTCCCATCAAACAAACTGGAAGTATCTAAAGGACTCATATTCAACCAAGTTAAACCTCGTTCCAAAATTTGTTTGCAAGAATCTCATTTGAATGCTGGCCTATCAAGGCAAGTACAGCTATTTCAGGGGAAAAAAAAAAAAAAAAAACAGCAGGAGTTAAATTTGATGTTCATTAACATGAAGGGAAATTTCTTGCCCCATTTAACTAATATCTTGGTACAGTGTGACAAACAAATTTTAGTTGTTAAAATCTATTATACCTGCTTTAAATTGCATCTCCCTGTAGCCAGAGGCTCAATAGTTGGTTACATTCAATTTGAGTTGCCAGAAGCTGTTAATGAGTAGGATTTCTATTTATTCTCTTAATTGTTCTTTATCTAAATTATCACTGATGATGAAACCTTATGTTTGCTACATTTCCACATAATCAGAAGGTCTAAATAATTTTTTCCCTTCGGTATAATGATATGGAACTAAAAGCCCATTAAAATCTTTAAGGATAAGATTTTTTTCTTTGTATGTGGCACATTTAATTTCAAAATAAATAATTCCACTTAAACTTTGACATCATTAATAAAATATACAAAATAAATAAAGTGGAATTAATAATTGCTGCTCCAGAATAGGCTCTTCATAAAAGAACACAGAAATATATACTGATTGACTATCAGTTTATATCCAGCATTTCAATGCCCCCTGAAACTTAAAACTCAAGTACAGCAGCTTTGTAGTTAAAATGTTATGAGTATGATAGGATACTCAAATTTCATTGTTAAATTATTTACTGAGTTTATGATATAATAAAGTAACATGCAAACAGTGAATTGAACAGGACAATATAATACTCTTATATTCCAGCAGAGGTCTCTAGAGAGCAAGCAAAGTTATAGAAATAAGGGGTATATGTTCAGTAATTTAAATAGAAATTTTAACTCTTCAGCTTTTCGTGAGCCCTTTCTTTTCACCCACGCCCCTTTCTCTTTTGATGTCTGTGCTCCTTCATCAGATAAAAGGCTGTCTAAAAAACTGATCAGAAGTAGATGCAAGAGAACAGGTTAATCCCAAGTGCACCGGTGTAATGTGTCACAAAACAGACAATGTAATTATCTCAGCAGCCTGTTTAACCAGCTAATTCGGCAGCTTTGCATACCAGGGGTGAGCTCATCTGTTCAGTATATTGCCAGCCAAGGCTTTTTCACCCAGATCACTACCGTTTTACAAAAGCTTGTAAATGCTTGAGGACTGAGTATGAATGTGATTGAACAGCTTTTTGCAGTCTTTTATTTATAGGGAAGCAACAGACTAACAAAGAGAAGAAAATGCAGATTAACATACAATACTCAAAAATGAATTCAATGATGTAAATATCCTGGTGTGTTCACTGGAGATGAACTAACTCTCCTTACTTGGAATCTCTGGAGAAATGCTAAGGGACTTACCAGAAATAGGGTTTTGATGGTGAAAACTTCTAAGCCCGGTTTGCTTCTCTTAGAAGTAAATCTTCTTGCCATCAAACACATTCTGTGTTTTGCCAGCCACAGCACTGTTTGGGGAATCAGTATGGGCTTTGGAGTCGTACTGACCTGCACTTGAATTCTGGTTCCTACTTTTTCATCCACTTATTTTGAGCCAGTTAGTCTCATAGCTTCTTCTTTTTTTTTTTTTTTTTGGTACCAGGGATTGAACTCAGGACCTTGCCCTTGGAAGACAGGGGGCGGAACCACTGAGCTAAATCCCCAGGCCAAACTCATAGCTTCTTAATCTTTAAAATGTGAATTACTAAAAGGCTTAAATCATGTCAGGAAAATGATGCTTGACACAAAGAGATAGCTAAATAACTAGTAGTTATTTTATAACATGAGATATACATAAAAATCATGTATATATACAGATAATATGTATATACATTGACATACAATTAGTATATATATTATGTAGCGTATATCCCATAATATATCTCATATGTAATTTATAATATCATATATCATATATATTGTATGATTCCTGATCAAAATTCAGGAAATATTTATGTGTTGTCACAAATCTTTTCCTAAGAAATTAGTAAGGAAAACAACTGTTACCTGACCACAGTGACAACATCACTTAACTAGCTTGTCCAGCAACTAGCACTGTACCTTTTATGCTTGATAACATTTGATTTATTGAATGAATTTCACATAATATAGCAGAAGAAAACCACTACAGAATATGTAAAGTTAGTCAAAATACTGATGATATTTTAATGTTTTCTTGCAAATTAAAATTTTACATCAAAGGACAGTGAGTCCTGTTATCTAACAGTGGAGATGGAGGTTAACTTGTGATGCCACATGTCACATAGTTAAATGTCAACAATGGCAGAAGAGTCAAAGGCTTAGAAAATGATTTAAAAACCTTGAAGGTAAGGCAGAGATAAAGGAAGGTTCTGATTTATAGTGAAATCAGTAGGAAGGTCTATTATTTTACTACAGTGTGTTACATCTGAAAGGTACAGTGCTCAAGGAAATGGTATGGAGAAACTCCATAGCCAAAGAGGTGGCCAGGAAATAGACTGAAGAGAGAGTCAACCACCCTCTCCTACTCTCATGGCATGGAAAGCTCATGAATTCAACAGCAAGATCAAAACCAGGGAAAAACATAAAAACCTTCCTTCAGCTTTCATTTTACTCCAAAGACTATCACCAAAATGAAACTTGGATTATGCCCTTCCTTTACTCTACATCCTTTTGTGACTCTTCGATTAAGCATTCTACTTCCAATTTACTTCAAACCACTCTTGTCCAAGGGCTCCATTAAGACTGTACTCATTCCTCTTTCTCTTTCTTTATTTCTTTCTACAACCTGAAGCATTTCTACCTACATTAACTGTCAAGTCTCTTCTCAGATTTTACTGTTATGTTCTTATTTTTAATTTTTTTGGTGGTAGTGGGGTCCGAGTTACATTCCCAGACTTTCCTCCAACAATTTGGCAAGGCTGCTTCCTCACTACACTCCCTCTGGAGCCCAGCTGAAATGTTATCTCCTTCCAAAGGCCCTTGCTTCCCATCCTTTGTAAAATAGCAACCATGTCGCACTCTGTCTTTTAATGCTGGTGATTTTTTTTTTCATAGCACTTACCTGGACCTCAGTTTACATTATTTATTTATTTATTTAGGTACCGGGGATCGAACTCAGGTCCTTGGCTTGCGCAGCAGGCGGTGGAACCACTGAGCTAAATCCCGGCCCCCACATTATTTATTTGCTTATGTTTTGACTACCTCTTACCTACTGGAATATTAAGTGAAGCCAGAAATGTAATTAACTTATTGGTCTACCTCCAGATCTAGGAAGACCCCTGGCATGCAACAGTCACTTGGTGCACAGACTGCTGCATGAATAGTAGGAAAAGTCATGTTATGGCTTATATGTAGAGGTCTCCCCAAAGCCTCATGTACTCAAATGTAGGGCTTTGGGGTCTGGATCTAGGGTGTGTGCTAACTAAATTAGTCTACAGATTGATTTATATTTTGGCAGAAGACTTGTATGCCTTTTGCTCATGTCCAGAGACAATGCCAGAGACTGAGACTAAGGTCAGTGGAAAAAACTTCAAGGCAGTCTAATGCTGAGGTGATAGCATGGCTAGTGCTGGGGGCTTTTAGTGAGATCTATGCTGAAAATCGAGAGCAGAAGTCCCAGAACAATGATTTAAAAAGTTTTGAGTTTGGCCAGAATGCTCCAGTAAAGCTGTAGCTTGCAAAGAAATGGACCAGAGATGATTGCTGAAGAGACTGACATTAAAAAGCCAAGTGCTTTGGAATTGGACAATAGAAAAGATAGCCTGAGGGTATCACAAGAATCAACAGGACTCTATCCTTTGTAGCCTCAAAATTGCAAAAGTGAGACTTTGCTTTGAGAAGAGAGCTGGAGAAAATGATTGTCTAGAATGTCAGCATCCTAGGGAATTTATTCCTCTGGACTGGGTTTATAGTGCTCAGTGATCCAGGACCTTGTCCCTTACAGCCAAGAGAGAAGGAATCCTGGCTACTGAGACAGCTGACAGCAATCCCTGGTGTCATCTATGTGGTGCTGGTTTTAGGTGCACGCAGAATGCAAGAGTTGTGGGTTCATGAATGCTTTCACCCAGATTTCAGAAGAAGACCTGGGAGGCCAGGTAGTGTGTCCCTGAGAGGGCAGTGTGTCAAGCTGTGAGTGTGAACCCAAAAGTACAATGGAGACCTTGGAAGGTTGAAGCCAGAAATGTGGACTGTCAGAGGAAAGCTGCCCAGAGGGAGCAAATCTGGCCCATGAGCAAAGTAATGAGGATTCCAACCACCAGCAATACTATAGGAGTGGAGCCACCCAAGTGGAGTTCACTTTTTACCACAAATTGCCCTGGGTGATGGACTTGGAACTACAGGATGTAATGTTTGCCCTGCTGGATTTTAGCCTTGCTTTGGTTCCATTCCTTTCTATCTCCCTACTTGTTCCTTTTGGAGTGGTAATGTTTATCTTGTGCCATTGAATGTTGGAAGTGTTTAGCTTTCTTTTCATTTGTACAGGGGCTCACAGGTAAGAATTTGCCTTAGAGCTCTGAGGAGACTTTGGTCTTGGACTTTTCAGCAGTGCTAAAACTGTTAGGACTTTGGCAACTCTTAGAGATGGACTAAATGTTTTTTGCATAAGTCTTTGGGGGCCCAAGGATGAAATGTTATGGTTTGTATCTAGACATCCCCCCAGAGCCTCATGTGCTCATTGGTGGGGCTTTTTGGACTTGGCTGGATCTAGGGTGTATGAATATGGATTAAGGGTGTGTGATAACTACATTGGTCCACTGATTGGTTTAGCATAGTTTTGGGTGTGGGTAATGGGAAGCCTCACTCTGGGTGTGGGTGGCATCATCCAATAAATTTATAGCCTGGATGGGACAAAAGTCAACAAGGCTCACTGCTTTGCTGTTTCCCACCTGCCTTGCCATGGACTGTTTCTCCTCTGCAATGCCCCTCTGCCATGCTGTCCTGTCTTGGATCCAGGCAACTATGGACTGAAATCTCTACAACCTGTGAGCTAAAATAAACTTTTCCTCATTTAATTTGTGGGTATGTGGACCCAGCATCAAAAAACTAACTAAGACAGTCCAGTAGCCAGAATAACTGTGTTTCCCTTGCATTTTATTCATTCTCATTTCATACAGTATAGCAATTGAATCTCCATGTTCTGTCAACTCCTGAAGTACAGTAGGGCCTAGATCTTATTTATCTTGACTATAATGACCAGCACTGTGCTGCCCTTAAGAAAGTAGGCACCTAACAAAAAAGCTTTTTTAAAAAAATGAATAAAAAGAAAAATACAAATTAGAAAACTCTGGAAATATATTTTAAAATTTAGAATCATTTACATATTTTCCAAAAAGTAATTAGCCAGGTCAAGGTAATACTTCTGTGATGCAAAAGAAAGTTGAGTAACAAATATCTGTCTCAGCCAATAATGAAAAGTACTAGATACTCATTTTATCTTGTGCCATTTTCAATATAGCCTGCTAGTATCTCCTAACTTATAGAGGAGGAAACTGAAGAATATAATTGTTGACAATCTTGCCCAGAATTACACAGCAAATAAGTGCCAGCATTTGAGTCCTAGTCATATTATCAAGTCTCCATTCAGGCTGACTTGTGTATATTTCAAATACTCTTTTCTACTTTGTCTTTTATGATTAATACTACTTCCTACTGCTCCAACAATCAAATTAATATAACTAAATTAAGAAGTTAAATGTTGCAAAGTTTTTAGATACTACACTATTAAAGTATATTCAAGAATAAATGAATATCCCTCCTCCCCTCCAAAATTAAAAATTAAAAAACAGAATGAGTTAATGGTGACCTTGCAGTGGTAGAATTTAAATTTTGTAAGAATTTCTTGAGCCTATTTAACAGAAAAACATGTTGCCATGTTTTAGTAAAACATGCATCTCAAGACAGTTCCATGATTTATGCATTTCTCTCCTGTAGAGAACAAGCAATATACAGCTGGAGTCTAATTCATTCCAACTTATCTGTATTTTCTAAGTCCATATCATCTTTCTAAATCAATAGGCAGTTAACACTGAGTAGATGTATTTGGGTTTAAAAGAGACAAAAATTAAACTGTGAACTATCCCTTATATGAGATCTTGTTAACATATTTTCATATGGTATTAGGTCAAACATCTTAACTTGTTATTTAGTCTCATTGGCCAATATTCTTCAGCTGTCGTATAATTCACTCTTACACTATGCTTGCAGGCCATATTAATTTGCATGAGTTATAAAGGGTCATTGGTTTATTACAACATATGTGATATGGCCTTTGCAAAAATAAAGTGCTATATAACTAGTGATCTTGTGTATCAAATTAGTAGTCACTTCCCCAGAACTTTTATCTTTAGTTTTCTCTATTTTTTGTTATCAGATAATTTATACAGTTCTGCTCATTAAACTCATCATTGTAAGGTTTCTTTCCTTTATACATGTTTATTCATTTACTAAACAAATTGTAAGTTAATTTATTTTATTCAAGCTTTGTGCTTGCTCTGGGAATACAATGAGTTGTAGGGGGGACCAAGACACAAGGAAGGAACAAGGTTCAGGCATTTTGAAGGTCATAATTATAAAACTGAGTGAATAGTCACAATTTATTTGCATGTACTGCATACAAGGCCAGGTCCTGAGGCTAAAGGAAACGATACATTGCTTTGAAGGTTATGTCAACTTCCTGCATTAACAGGCATGGCATTTAAAAATATATCCAATGTACATGTATTAGCTACTCTGGGACTTAAGCCCGTTAAATGTAAATACATAAGTTGCTCAACATTTTGCTAAATTACTGAAGGAAAGTGGGGATTTATTTCTTTGGAGACTTTGAAAAAGAAATTTGTATACTTTGGTCAGAATTTAGGTTTGTTCGGACTAAAAAGTAGAGAGATAGGTTAATTTTGTAACCAAAAATCATAGCATTCCAAACAGAAGAAACCATGTGACATGAAGCAGCCAATGTAGATAGTCAGGAGAGCAGTTAAACACATTTGATTAAATCACAATGATAGTGAAGAACAGTAGGAGGTAATCCTGAAAACAAAGCACAAAAGGGTGTCACGGGTTGTGCCTGGCAGGTGAAAGATTTTACAGTACTTATTTAATTAAAAAACTTTTACAAATAACTTTATAGATGTATAACTGATTACCAGTTAATCTTTATTGTTAATATGACTGGGTTAAAAGACTGCTGGAGAGGTGATTAGATCCACTGATGTTCACAGCTGAATGTTTGGTTAGGAGGTAGCACTGTGCCTTCAGAGTTTATATCTTCTGCCCAAGACCTTCCTTTGTGCTTTGCTTCTCAGTCTCCATGCCATGAAAAGCTTTGCCCCACCACATCCTTCTATTGTGATGTTCCTGCCATGGAGCCAGACAACCATGGACTGAATCCTCTGAACTAAGCAAATGTAATCCTCTCCTCTACATTGTAGGTGAAAGGTATTTTTTCCCAGCCACGGAAAAGCTGAACAATACAACTGATGTACAAAAAGCTGCCATACAAAGCACCACTTTACATTCCCACCAAAAGTATTCAAATACTTTCACATTCACCTATCCTTTTTTTTTTGGCACCAGGGATCGAACTCAGGACCTTGCGTTTTCGAGGCAGGCGGCAGTGGAACCACTGAGCTAAATCCCCAGCCTCATTCACTTATCTTTTGTCTATTTTGATAACCAGCCTTCCTACCAGGTGTGAGGTGATATCTCATCAAGCTTTTGATTTGCAGTTCCCAAATGATTCGTGATACTGAGCTTCTTATCAAATGACTATTTGTCATTTGTATGCTTTCTTGAGAAATGTCTGTGCAAATCATTTGCATCCTTTTAAACCAAGATATTTGTTTTATTCCTATTAAGCTGTAGGGATCTTATGGTTTAGATCTGGGCTATTCCACAAAAACCTCATGTGTTTGGAAGGTGACTGCAACATGGAGGTGCTATAGTTATCAGTGGAATCATCCATGAATGAGGCAGCAGCTGAGTTCTTCTTCCTGTCAGATCAGTGACAGCATCAGATTATCATCGAGCACAAACCCTACCGTGAACTGCATATGTGAGAGATCGAGGTTGTGTGCTCCTTATGGGAATCTAATGCCTGATAATCTTAGGTGGAGCTGAGGTTGTGATCCTAACACTGGAGACAGGCTGCAAATACAGATTAACATTAGCAGAGAAGTCTGACCTCACAGAGACCATAATAAATCATTTGCAGATTCATGTCAAAACTCTATTCCTGAGTGTCAAGTGACAATTAAGCTGCATCTGATGTCAGGAAAGTGAACTGATGGACTTCAGTTGTATGCATCTGGTGGCAGGCTTTAAGTCAGAATCTGACCCTTATTTTTGTCCACATGGGGCCTATTATTTTATTTACCACATGGGTCTGCACCTGTTTCCACACTGTGCACTTGTCTGTTAATTTTGGTAATCCCACAAGTTCATCATAGCCAAAATAAGTAAGACAAACATCACTGGAAAGCATCTTTGAAGAATGGGAAAGACCTAAGACTCTAAGACTGCTAACAAAAAGAAAGCTGCATTTGAAAGCAAATACCAAGAGTTCTATTTAAATTATGGGTTAATTGCAATAGGTAATTCACATTCTCCAAATCTGCCTTTTTTGGGGGGGGGGTACCGGGGATCAAATTCAGGACCTTGCGCTTTCGAGGCAGGCAGCGGCACCACTGAGCTAAATCCCCCACCCCTAAATCTGCTTTTTATAATGTGTGGCAACTAGCTATCCAAGGAAGTCATGAAGCCTTGAAAATTACTTTGCCACATGGAGACTAAGCACCCTGCATGCAAAGACAAGCCTTTGGAGTTTATCAAAAGAAAAAGAAAACATGAACATGAAGAACAGAAGTAATTATTTAAGGCCATCGCTTCATCAAATGTGTCTACACTGAAAGCATCATTTTCAGTGGTAACCACATTGCTAAAGCTAAGAAGCCCTTTAGTATTGTTGAGGAGTTGACCCTGCCTACTCCTAAAGACGTCTGTTGTAAACTTTCAGGAAAGACTATAGTTCAATATGTTCCTCTTTTTGCTAGCACCATAACTAGATGAATTGCTGATATAGCAGAGGATATTGAGGCACAATTGTTAAGAGAGGGTTTAGGAGTCACTGTGATACAAAATCCAGGTTATCAAGTCTACAATGTTGACAATAAGATAACAGTATTTGTTATTATGTATTATATTTTTTAGGAGGATGTGTATCAGGGTATGTTATATGCACTTTTATTGCTAACCAACACCACAGCCACTGAACTAATCAAATCTCTGATTGATTACATATAGAGAAAACTTAATTGAGTATTTTGTGTTGGTATAGGCAAGGACAGAGCGGGTTCCATGACTGAGTGATTCCAACCAATGAGGTCACTTCTGAATGTCAGTCTACGCACTCTTTCAATCACAGAGACATGCTGAGTAGCTAAAAAATGTCACCCGAACTTAACAACATTTTTCAGGGGGTGTGAAAATTATCAACTACACTAAAGTACATGCCCTAACTCATATCCATTTGAACAGCTCTGTGAGAAGACAGATGCAGAGCACACTAGTCTTCTGTTATATACAGAAGTAAGGTGGCTTTCTAAAGGAAATCAACCAGCGACTTTGAGTTTGCAAGCCACTCCAAAGATTTCTTTTTAAAAAAACAATCACTACTAGCAGATATCAGTGACACAGACTGGGTTCCAAAACTTGCTTATTCATTTTCCATATTCAATATGCTCAACAAAGTAAACCAGTCACTTCAGGTAATAACAACAGTCATTCAATTTGTTAAATAAAGTGGCTGCATTCAAAGTCAAACTAGAATTATGGGGGAGATGAATGAACATTAGGATTTTTGACATGTTTCAAACATTAGCAGTGATTTTGAAAGAGACTGAGCCCCAACCTTCTTTCTCCCAGCTGGAGCATGATCACCTATCTCAGCTTTAAAAAGAGTTTGAGCATTACTTCCCAACCACAAAGGTTCCCAAAATAGGAAGGAATGGATCTGTTACCCAACTTGTGGAAAAATCAGGTGAATGAATTTTGTGCTAGAAGAGGATTGGCTTCTTGACGTGGCAAATGACAGCAAACCTAAAAGCATGTTTGAGACTACTTCAAATTCTGGATTAAAGTCAAAACAGAATATCCTGAGATTATCACAATAGCACTGAAAAGCCTACTTCCACTTCCAATAACCTATCTTTATCAACCAAGGTTTCTGCAATGACAGCAACCAAAACAAGATTATACAGTACACTGGGCATAATCAGCACACTTCAGATGTCACCATCTCTCATCACCCGCTCGTGAGACTGTCTAGCTGCAAGAAAACAAGCTCAGGGTTCCCACTGACTTCGCATTATGGTGAGTTGTATAATTATTTAATTATATATTATAGTGTAATAAGGTGCACAATAAATGTAATGTGTTTGAGTCATCCTAAAATAATCCCTCTACCTCCATCTATAGAAAATGTGTATTCCACAAAATTAGTCCCTTGTGCCAAAAAGGTTGGGGGTCTCTGTCTTCCAGATACATGGTTTACAGATATTTTCCCCCAAATGTGTAGGTCACTTTTAAATTCTGTTGACTGTTTTCTTTGGAGTGCAGAAGCCATTAGTTTGATGTGGTTCCAGTTACCTATTTTTGATTTTGTTGTTTATGCTGTTGGTGTTATGTCTAATAAGTCACTGTCAACACCAATAACAAGAAGATTTTCCCCTATGTTTTCTTCTAGGACTTTTACAGCTGCAAATATTCTAGATTACAGATTGTGGCCAAGTGAAATTTATCTTTGGGATACAAGGATTGTCCAATATATGCAAGTCAATTAATATGACATACCACATTGAAAGAATGAAAGATAAAATTCAAATTATCATCTAATAGATGCAGAAAAAAAGCATTCAACATCTTTTCATAACAAAAACCCTAAACTGGGTATAGAAAGAATTTTTTTCAACATAATAAAAGATATAAATGAAAAGTCCAAACCTAACCTCACACAGTGGTGAAAAACCAAAATTTCTTCCCCTAAGATGAGGAACAAAACAAGGATGCATAGTCTCTCCATAATAATCAACGCAATACCAGAAGTCCTAGACAAAGCAGTTAGGCAAGAAAAATAGGCACACAAAAATCAAGGAAAGAGACAAAGTTATCTCTGTTTGCAGATTATGTGATTTTATGCATAAAAATCCTAAATATTTGTTGTAGTCAGGGTTTAGTGAAGAGAATTAATACAGAACACATAATTTATAGAATTATTTTGTAATATTCACCCAAAAAGTTAAATGCAGAGGAGTTCAAGAGATTTGTCCACACACTAGAGAACCAAAGAATAAAGCTGAGGGCCTGGATCCCATGGCAACATCCCAAACAAGTCAAGCTAAAGGCCTAGAGCCCAAGGCAATGTTTTCCATGAGTCCAGCAAGAGGCCTGAAGCCCACAGCAATGTCTCATACAAATCTGTATGGAGGATCTGCGCTGGGAAGGCCCAAAGGCCAGTGGTGGAAGCTAGAAAGCCAGCACCAGCAAGGTGAAGGATTTGTGCCACATGTCTGAAGGATCTACACTGGAGCCAGGAAGCAATGCTCAAGGCAAAGAGCATCAGAGCTCCCCTGATGAGAACAGCAGTCATTCCCAGTGACAGCAAGGACCCAAGCTCCTCCTCTGAGGTGAACAGCCAAGTTTGCATCAGGAAAATCAGCCTTGGTAAACTTCTCCAAGAAAATCAATAGCCAACAATCTTCCCCTCCAGTTCTCTTTTTATGCCACTGGCAACAAGCTTCAGGTGGGTTTTCCATGCCCAGAACCATGCTGATTCAGTTCAGCTGCATGTTCCAAGTTGATCATTAGTTGATCCACCACAATACTCTAGTAAAAACCTGTTAAAACTAGCAAATTCAGTAGTAGGATACAAAATTAACACACACTCATAACAGGTGCATTCTCATACATTAATAACAAACTATTCAAAAAGAAAATAATCCCATTTACATTAGCATCAAAAAGAATAAAATACTCCTGAATAAACTTAACTAAAGAGATGAAAGACTTATGCACAAAACATTAATGAAAGAAACTAAAGAAGACACAAATAAATGGAAAGACATCCTACTTTCACACACTGGAAGACATCTGTTAAAATATCCATACTACCCAAGGTAATCCACAGATTCAACACAATATCCATCAAAATGTCAGTGATATGTTTTCACAAAAATAGGTAAAATAATCCTATTCAAATGGATTCAGAAAATACCTAAAATGGCCAAACCAATCTTGAGATAAAAGAACAAAGCCGAAAGTATCACACTTCCTGCTATCAAAATATATTACAAAGCTACAGTGAGTGTACAGGAAAAAAAGGCAATATATAGATCAGTGAAGAAAATAAAGAACTTAGAAAAAATTCATGCATATATGGTCAACTGATCAAGAATGCCAAGAATATGCAATAGGAAAATGATAGTCTCTTCAACAAATAGTGTTGAGAAAACTGGGTATCCACAAAAGAATGAGGTTTGACCCTTATACATACAGCGCAGAAAATTTCATGTGTACAGTACAGAAAATTATTAAAATTTTAATAGTTCATATGCAAGAAAATAACATGATCAGAATTGAAAAATTTATGTCAATAAGACAGAATGAATCGGGGGAAGGTAAGACAGAAAGATGAGAGAGAGAAAGAGAGACAGAGAGAGACAGAAAGACATACAGAGAGAGAGAGAGAGAGAGAGAGAGAGAGAGAGACTGACTAAAAAAGAGAATGAATGGGTAAATCCGAAGAAGACTTTTCTAAAGAATGGAAGTAAGAATGCACGGGCTAGAGAGCACACTAAAGAATGAAAATCAACAGCACTGGGAAACTTATCAGATTTGAACTGAAAGGAATTTTCTAACAAAATAAGGCAAAAAATTTGTTTAAAGATTTCATCTCATTCCTACTACTTAGTGAGTTAGACTCTGAGCTGATCAGGGAAGAGGTTGAATAGAAGAACTGAAGAACTTGAGAAAACTTTCCCTCCTCGTGAAGTGACACAGAGAGCTCACCATGGAAGACAAAGGGTCTCTGTGGACTGGGATGGAGAAATAAGCAAGGACTAGAACAGAGTTGGTATGCACTGGAGGCATTGCAGAAAAGAAATTAAGCCATTTGTAGTGCTGGGAAAGAAGGGGAAATGTTTAAAAAATATTTAAGAAAATTTTGCTCTGTGATGTGTTATATAATCCCAGATTCCAAGAAATAGGGAAGATCCATATCACATTTCAGGATTTTGGAAATTTGAATTTTTGTTAACTATGTATATATCATCATGTTAATTAGGATACACTTAGACAAATCACCTTCAACTTTTATATACATGCTGAAGTTTGTATCATGACTATTCAGAGACATGTAATCTTTCTATTAATCACTAAAGTATCAAAGTCTAAGAAAAATTCTTTTTTCTTTGAATATTAGATCAGATTTAAGGATATCCCTATAATAATACTGTCACTCAAGTCCTAAAATCCTTTTTCTTTAAAGAGAGAAACATGGCAGTGAAGGTATAATTACCAAGAAGACAGGTGAATCGAACTTAAATGTAGTACACCATAGTAATTAGATTGATCTAACATGATAGAGCTGAAAAATTTAAATAATTTATCAGAAAGAAAAGTGTATAAGTGGGGAATCAGAGATAAAGAATGGAAGCCCTGGAATAATTTCTCACTGACAGATAATGACCACCTAGGTTCAACTTTGACAACAACTTTCCTGGAACATTACTGCTGAGTTTACCAGGGAGGTGAGAAAGCCCAAACCAGAAGAAAGCAATCTAGCAAGATGTGAGGTCAAGGGTAGCATAAAAGATCATGCTTCCAGAGGTTCATATAGACAGGGGCTCTGGATACCATTAATGCCTTGAAGAAGAGTCTGGACTCGCACTCAATGCCTTAGATCCAACCAAAAAGAACTCATATGATACAGAGTGTGAGCTAGCAAGCTGAGGTCAACTATAGACACAGATGGTGAAACAGGCTAAAGATGGTCAGAGATTCAGGTAAAAGTTGTAATGGGTGGGATGGGGTACTGGATAGAGTCTGGATCAAGGAACCCAGAACATCATTTGGTATAGTATAATCAAAGCATCCCAAATAGGCAGAAGCCGAAGGTATGAATAATTGAGATGAGTGCCTCCTATTCGGGTTTTCAGTGATTTTGTTTCTGTTTTTGTTTCAATTGGTTTTGCAGTGCTGAGGATCAAACCCAGAGCCTCATGCATGCTAGGCAAGTACACCACCACTGAGTTAATTATCTTTTTCTCCCTCTTCTCCCTCATCTGCATGCACTGTGTGTGTGTGTGTGTGTGTGTGTGTGCGTGCGTGTGTGTGTTTTGCTGGGATTAAAACCAAGGCCTTCAACGTGCTAAACAAGCTCTCCTTCCTGGAATAGGTAACCTTGATTATTTTGCAGAATAAGCTAATACTGCAGAGGTATTTTTGTCAGTAGTCATTACAGGTAGAGAGGTGTGGAGACTTTTGTTTAACATTCACCATGAACTTTCATAATCATTATGTGCCGAAACATATCATGCATTTGCCTTATTTTCCTATATATCATTTCTTTCCCTAAAGCATGTTAACATCTTTGTAGATAACAGAAATCATCCATAATTTTATGTGAACCAAATGGTAATTATGTACTCCATAACAAGGAACTTTTTCTAGTTATATTTTTTTCTGAGTTCAAGGTATGATTAAAACATATAGTAAATGTTTAAATTTTTTTAAAATGTGCTACAGTAAAAGACACATTGCCATTGCTCCCTGTCAAAATACACTCCCTGGCTTTGAACACATTTATTTGGTTATTCACACTGCTTTCTGAACTAGGTCTGGAAGTCCACTTTCCTGAAAGTTCTTTGTTGTACTGTCATGGCTGTCACAGTCTTGAATCATTTCAAAACATTTACCTTTCCTGGTCACTTTGAGTTGGAGAACTGTAAGTTTCATGATAACTGATCCGGGAGTAAAGGAGAAGGGAACATGTGGCAGTGTTTACATCTGACAGAAATTGCCGTTACATTTTTAACTGATTCAGAATATCAAAGCAGCCACAACAGTACAACTACAGAAACTCACAAAAGAGGACTTCCAGAACTGCTTCAGAAAGTGGCAAGAATGATGAGGTAAGTGTGTTCAAAGCCAGAGGGGATATTTTGAGGGGAATTAATGGCAATGTGTCTTTTAGCCTAATACATTTTTTTTTTAAAGTTTAAATATCCACCATGTATTTTGATCATGCTTCATAATTTCTCATCCAAGAAAATACTAAACTCAGTCACTAGTATATTTTATAACCCATTGGTGGGGTCAGGAATAGATAGGACAGGGGAAACTAAACTGTTCGCCTGTTCTTGCACCAATTAGAGTGGAGAAGGCAGACTTTTTTGTTCTCGACTTTGCTGGCATTGTTGCTGCTGAGTGTATTAATTACCTCATTTCCTCACTCTTCCCTAATGTCAATGACTTCTGTACCACATAACCATACAGAGGCTAATCATAAGGTTGTAGGTAATTCTACATGAAATTCTCTAGAAAAAAATACCTATGGAGCACAGCATATTATAATTAAGACAATGTTACACCCTTCAAATCCTCCAAAGGCCCCAGGCTGGGTTTGGTTTGTTGCCAAAATATGTCAGGTTAACAGCCAACAATCATACTTTGTTTAATTTTTCTTCAAACAAAGAGGAGGAGCTTTCTGGCATACTACCTCTGGATATTACATCACCACACTATCACAGGAGTTTGATGAGTTTTTGATTGATTTAAGCCAGCACTCAATATAAAATGACAGTTGCTGAACTGACACTTGAGGACAGACAGACCCTTTTAAGTTGGCAAAAAATAAAAAAGAGAAAGGCTCATTTCTCTTCCTTCAGCAATTTAGTGTATACTTTTATCTTGTTATAAACTTCTATCCATTCAAATATACTCAATAACAAGGGATATTTATAAAGATCTAAAACTACATATATATAAATATGTTGTTTTCTCTAGCTCATTATGTAAAAAAGTACATTTTTAAAATCTTTCTAGGATTAGAAACCTCAAAAACTCTATCATGTGTGATATTAGCTAAGGAAAAGGACCTTAGAAAGGTACAGAGAAATGCTGGCCAGAGAAGCTCAGAGACAGGTAAAGGAAGTCTTGGCATGGCAGAAAAAAAGTTATTTTTTTTCCGTAGAAAAGTATATTAAATAAGGCAGAGTGAATGTGAACCTAAATATGAAAAGTCCTGAAAGCAACCATTGGTTTTGACAATGAGGGCAATATTACTCGATGAAGCTACTTTAGCATAGGTGTGATGGTAGGGTACATGCACAGCAGTATGAACAGAGACGATCTGGATTCCATATGGAAACACGAGTCACTTTGAATCCTACATAAATGTTCAGTTATTACTCTGAATTCTGGGACTAACTCTTTGTCCAAAGGGAATGCCACAAGCTACAAGCTAGCATCTGAGTCTGCTTGCCTTTATTGCATCCTGACACTTTCTGAGTTGGTTATGGGTCCTTGGCTTTATCCTGTGTCATCAAGCCCTTGCCGTGAACCCAAATTCATTCAAATTATTCTATTTCAAGTTCACATCTTGATGTATTTTCATAAAGCATTGTTTATCTCTCTTGAAATGAGATTTTCGCCTCATTCTCCTCTCTCTTCTCAGATATGGTAAGTACAATTATAACTGCCTATATCATGCATTCTGATCCAATTTAATTTATCTAAAAATTCTGTGATAGCGCTGCCTCTGAATGGTAAACAACATATAATTTAAAAAATAGCTCCGAAAAAACTATATAATTGGCTTTTTGAGAATTTCTTTAAAAAGATGAATAGAATGAATTTATATCATCCCTAAATTTGTGATAATCATTTGGAATTAATGACCAGTAAGAAAATCCTGCAATACAGCTACACGGGGAGAGGAGGGAAGAGCCAATCTAGCTAAAAGAAGTTAAAACATAAGAACATGATCATTTTTGTTGCCTTTTATCATGACTGGATGTTAACTCGTATTGTTGTTCAGTTGAAAAAAACAGTGAACTTAAAATAACTCTCCTTCTTGGTTAATATAACCCTAATTCTGTTCAGGTCTTTAGCAACCATATGTGTTAAGGGATGTGGAACCTCTTCCCACCTAAGAATGGGGATTTTACTTAGTCAAACCAAGTTATGTAAATATCATTGCACTGAACAACTGTTTGTTTCAGAAGAGGATCTGCTGGTGGTATTCAAAGGAGAAGCTCTGGAAGAAAGCCTTCCACTTTTCGTACTTGATATGCCTGTGTCTAGATGGACTAGCAGGCACATGGACACAACAGTGCTTATGACAGAACAAGGAAGGCTGCTAAACAAAAAGAGGGAAAACACCTGGGTCCATGGAATGCTGTTGAATCTCTGAATTGGGTGTATTCTGAATTGCCTATCTTTGGTCTTCTCGTAATATGAGATAATTTTTCTCAGATACCTTTTATTGGATTTCCTGTTTCATTAAAAAAAGATTATTCTAAGTGACATAGTATAGAAAGAAAGGGTATGAACAATTGATTTTATTGAGGTCCTACTACATATCAGATATTATGTATCTATTGTTTAATTTCATTTTTATAACAATATAGCGAGATTCAAATTTGATCATTTAAAGATAGGCATGGCTCAAAAATTTGCATTTGCCCCATGAATTCGGAAGTCCTGACCTCAATTTTTTTAAATATTTTATTTTATTTTATTTTTATTTTTGGTACTGGGGATCAAACTTGGGACCTTGTGCTAGCAAGGCAGGCGCTGGAACCACTGAGCTAAATCCCCGGCTACCCGACCTCAAATTTTAATGAGTTACCAATGTTGTTTCTAGCCTTCTTTGATACTAGTGGCCTACACTTCAAACTTTATGAAGACCAAAGTTCTGAGGTAGAACATTGGTGGTGAAGTAAGACATACTGTTCAAATCTTATCGCATTTATTGACTGGATGAACTTAGACAGATTACTTAGACCCTAAAATCTGTACTATCTGCAAAAGACAATAACAGTGCCTACATACAAAGGATTATTTTAAATTTTAAACTACATAATGTCTTTAAAAATCTAGCAAATACCAATACCAATTTAGTCATATAATGAGTATGTTTTATTCATTTCCTTCTACTGCAAAATACATAGTCAATTTTTTAAAAATCATATACTAGAATTTTAGGACTATAAAAGACTGCAGAGGTAAAATTCTGTGATAGCCCTGCCTCTGAATGGTAAACAACATATAATTTTAAAAATAGCTCAGAGAAAACTATATAATTGGTTTCTTGAGAATTTCTTTAAAAAGATGAATAGAATGAATTTATGATAATCATTTGGAATTAATGACCAGTAAGAAAATACTGCAACACAGCTACACGGGGAGAGGAAGGAAGAGCACATCTACTTAAAAGAAGAATATGATAATTTTCACTGTGTTTTACCATGTCTGGATAACAACTCTGTGGTATTATTTGAAAGAACACTGAAGTTGGAATCAAAAGATATAGCTGGAATCAAACCCCTTTTCCATTATTTACTAATTGGTAACTTCATGCAAGTCATTTTCTATCTCTAAATCTCATCTTCTTTATCTTTAAAATGGGGATAATAATTTAGTCCTTTGCTTATTCACAGATTGATTTATAAATCAGAGTATATACAAAAGCCTTTAATATGTTGAAATGTGCAGTATACATTAAAATAAAATAATAAAAGTTTCAATAATCACAAATGGTAAAAACTTCAGATTCTGCATTCTGTAACATGTTATTTATGTTTGTGTCCTTGGGATATTTACTCATTACTGACTCTGAAGTGTCAGCAGCCTTTCTGAAACTGTACAGTGTAGCACAGCACAGTGTCATGGACGGCTATAGATTCAACCAGAGCCTTTTGATGATGATGATCTTTGAAGGGTTCCCATCTCCAGAGCTGCTCTTCCTTTGCTCATTGCAGCTAACAGAATGAAACTACAGGCTTAGCACGTGGTACTCAGTTTGAGTCAAGGTTGGAAATCACTCAGTCAAGAAACCACTCATTTTGTCTTGAAAACAAATGGGTTAGAGAAGAAAAACCAAGATGACTCAGATTCAATTCTGAGTTTGTAATGGAGCATTGATTCAACCTCTACTGAATATTTACTAAAAATAAAAAATAATATTGGCAATACTCTTTGTGGAGTCTCTTCCAGACAACTGTGACATCTGAGAAACACTTGGAACACTACATATGAAACCTCTATAAATAACATCAGTATTCTTATCTAGGACTATTTTTCTCATTTCACAAAGCCTTAAAAAACTGAGTTATTTTCCAGGATGTCAGAAAGTAGTAGATATCAGTAAATTGGGCACCACTACTCACTATTCTATTATTACATTTGTCAGTTGCTAAGACATTCCAGAATACCTTTCCCCAAAGAAACTGTGCTGCAAATACTGGCCAGATTCTTAGACTGGGCCAAAAATTGACTGAAAATTCAATATGAGACAAAACAAGAAGTGGCTGCACGGAAAGCTAAGGTAAGTACTAATCTGCATTAACAGTGAATGCTATATAACACTAAAAACTAATCAGGAACCAGAGCCCCATGTGCCAATCAGGTGGCCACATATGACAAGGAATATGTCTAGAAAAGACAAGAGAATCATAATTAGAAACCACAAATTAACTCTCTCTTCCTTTCACAACCAAGCATCAGAAAGGAGCAGTCAACCACTGGCTGATTATTCTATTTGCTGAAAAATATTTTGTATGATTACATATATACATATATATATACACACATATATATACACATACATACATATATACACGTATATATGTAACTATAATATATATATATGAAACAAGCAGTTTGGAAGTATTACAACTAGTATATATACCTAGGGCTGCAATTATTTGATCATAGGAAATGAAAATGGCTGACTTTTCAAGGAAGTGACAAACTGTTTTCTGAAGTTATTTACCATTTTACTATCCTATCAATAGTGAATAAACTCTCATTTAGTTCCCTATCCTTCCCAATACTTGTTATAGTCAAATTTCTTGGCTTTTTTCAATTTACTAGTGATGAAATGATATATAATTATGCTCATCTTCATTTTACTGATTATTGAAAAGATGGGGCACCTTTACCCCAATTTATTCCTCATTTTTTCTCATTTCCATTCATGTCACACATCTGTTTTCCTATCTGGTTGCTGTGTTTGGTGAGGCTTCTCTAAGTGTAACAGTTATTAGAGTGGCCTGTGGGATTAGTGTGTGATGGTCCGCAATGGCTGACTGCACAGGATGCCAGCGGATCCATTAGCTTCTCAGTCCAAGAAGTTGGAAGTTGCAGAACAACAGGAATCAAGGATGCAGTGCTTGTCTGAGACCAAAGGTCTGGAAGTTCCTTGGAGAGTCACTGGTGGGAGTCTGCACTGAAAGGCTGAAGAACTTCAAGTCTAACGTCCACAGGTGATGGCAACAGAAAACAACAGTCTTTCAACCATACTAGAGCTTTCACAGGAAAACTTCTTCCTTCTCTCCTTTTCATTCCATCAATAGGCTTGAAGCCACTCACACTGATTGCTGGCCTGAATATCAATCATCTCTGGAAACTCCTCACAGACATACCCAGAAATATGCTTTTCTAATCTGTTATCTCTTAATGTAGTCAAATTGTCAATAACAATTAACAGTCACTGTTGCCTGTTTTGCTGATTGATTCATAAAGGTTTTAAAAATGTGTGTGGGGGCCTGGGATTTAGCTCAGTGGTTTCGCTGCCTGCTGCCCAAGCACAAGGACCCGAGTTCGATCCCCGGTACCAAAAAATGTGTGTGTGTGTGGGTGTGATTAGTACTTTGCTAGTTTAACATGTTGTAAATTTTGTCTCCAGTTTACCTAGAGATGTTTTACTTTATCTAACTTCTGATGAAAAGAAACTCTTTAGTCCAGTGTAATTCAATTTTCTCCAAAGCTGGTACATTTTAGGACATGATATATTCTTGTATTATTTTTTTCCTAAAAGTTTTTAAAATTTCACATTTAAGCCCTTAATTTATCTGGAGTTGATTTCTAAGTTTGATGTGGTCCTCCAATCACTGTGAAATCCTTGCATTTTTTTCCCATTAAGTTTATTGGTACATTTTTGGTATAAAATACACTTACATTCATCATTGGGATCTTGTACCATTACATGAGTATCTCGATTCTTATTTTTTTCCCTTTCCCCTGCCCACCCTTCCCTATTTGCAAAGACTTTGTTTCCATTTTTTTCCTTTTCTCATATTTTTTCTTTTCCCTTCTTTCCTTTCCCCTACCCCTCCCACTTCCCCTGCACCTTTAGACCTTTTCTTCCTGTTACACAATATCAATTATACATTTTTTAAATTACAATATTAAGATCTAGGAGACATTACCACAGATTTTACAGAATTTAAAAGGATACAGAAAGCATATTTCAAAAATCTGTTTTGAAATAAATTTGACAACTTCTAAGAAGTACCTTGGAAGACAAATTAATGAAACTAACTCTGGAGGAAATATAAAATTTGAATAGCACCTATTAAAGAAAGTATATTCCTAGCTTGAAAACCTACCTATATGACAACAGCAGGCTCATATACATTTTAACTGATACAATTACAGCAGAAAAAAGAAGGGACACTTCTTCCCTCATTTTAGGAAATCAACATTGTGCTAATCCTAAAACTGGATAAAGATAATAGAAGAAAAAAGTATGAACATAGATAGAAATTTGTTTAACAAAACAAACTATTAGAAGTCAGATCTGGCAGTATGTAGAAAGTGGTTTTGTTACAGGGATGGCAGTGTTGGTTCAGCACTGGAAGATCCACCCCCAAAAGTCATCATTTTAACAGAGGAAAGGAAAAAGCCATATGATCCTGTCACTAGTTGGAGAAAAACTATTGGACCAAATTCTACAGCTGTTCATGGTAAAAGCTATCAGGAGACTAGAAGTAGAACAGAAGCTTCTCAACAAATTAAAGACATGTACTCTATACTTCCAGTGAGAATGCCTTATATGAATGGAGAAGATACAATGCTTTCTCCTTAAGGTGGGGAACAAGGGCAGACTTGCTTACTCTTTATCTGTCCATTAAACTTTGAAACCTAGGCCCCACCAAAATAGTCTGGCAATAAAATGACATAATTAGGATAGGATTGGCAAGGTAGAAGCAAAATCTTTATATGTAGATGAAATGATCATCAACAGAGAAAATACTAAGAAATCTCTAGGAGCCCCGAGAACTTGTACTTGAATTTAGCAGGATTAGAAAACACAAGGTATATATAAAAATTCAGGTCTGTGTATACATGCTATAAATGAAGAATTGGATATTGAAATTTAAAAGTTATGTAGGAGTACAAAGGACCTAGAAAAGTTAAAAAAAAAAAAACAGTGCTGGAAGACGTTTAGTACCTAATTTTAAGACTTCTTCTAAAGCTACAGTAATCAAGGCAATGTTGGTGTAAGGAAAGACATATAGATCATTTGAATAAAACAGAGAATCTAGAAATAGAACCACACATATATGGTTCACTGAGTTTTGAAAGATTATTTAACATTAGCATTTTATAGAATATAAACTCAATTCAGGAGCCAAGGAAGAGACAGTGTTTTCAGCAAACAGCACTAGAACACCTGGTATCCGTATATAAAAAATTAACCTCAACCCTTTATTTCCATACATAAAAATAACTTGAAGGGATCTATGAACCTTAATATGAAAGCATAAAAGTATAAAACTTTAAGAAGAAATTATAAGGGAAAATGTTTATGAATTCAGGGTAGGCAAGAACTACCTAGTATACAAAATACATGATGTATAAAAGAAAAAAACTGATAAACAAGATTCCATCAAAATTTAGAACTTTAAATGGCATCATTAAAATGAAAAGTAGTCCTTAAACAGACCATATTTACAATGCATAGAACCTATGAGCAGAATATATAAAGAACTCTTACAGCTCATTAAAAGACAACTCAATTAAAAAGGAGACATAAGAAGATGATAAATAGCCAGTACAGCTATACAGGAAAGGTGTGCAACTCTAGAATCAGAAAAATACTAATCAGTTCAATGACAAGACTGAATTATACACTCATTAGGGAGATGAAGTTTTAAAAGCCTTGTCATGACTTTTTCTTTTTGTTGGATCCTCCCCCTTTGCGTTTAATTTGTCATGCCCAATGGATTCATTCTGCTGGGTTTCATGGGATTATAATCCTCACTGTCTTTTCCTAGGGTATTGTCAAAAAATTTTTGGAGTGCCAGTTTGATATTCATGAAGTTTCTGAGGTGCTCTTTATCATGAAAGTATCTTATTTCTCCATCCATTTTGAAAGATAGTTTTGCAGGGTACATCAATCTGGGTTGGAGGCTGTTTTCCTTTAGGGCTTGCAATGCTTCACTCCAAGCTCTTCTTGCCTTGAGGGTTTGCATTGAGAAGTCTGCTGTGATTCTGATGGGCTTTCCTTTGTATGTGATTTGTTTCTTTTCTCTCACTGCTTGCAGAATTTTATTCTTCTGTTGGATTTCTGGAATCCTAACTATTATATGCCTATGTATAGATTTTTTTTTGATTAAAGCTAGCTGGAGTCCTATATGCCTCACTTATCTGTATGTCAAGTTCTTTTCCCCTCCTTGGGAAGTTTTCTGCCATCACTTCTGTGAAGAGTTTTTTATGTCATCTGCACTCTCTCCTGTTTCTTCATTGACTCCAATCAGTCTTATGTTATTCTTCTTTGCATTGTCTAGCAGCTGCTGGATTGATTTCTCATGTTCCCTTACACTTTTAAAGCAATTTTTCTTTTCCTCCTCATTAATTGCAGTCTTATCTTCTTTATGTGAAATTCTATCCTCACATTGTTTCATTCTGCTGCACAGACTTTCGATGGAGTTTTTAATCTCCTGGAAATCTGTTTGCATCTGTTTTATGGATTCCATTTGTTTCCTATGTTGGGATTCCATCATGTTCCTCAGATCCTCTATTTTTTAATCTGTGTCCTCTCTAGATTTATTAATCATGTCTTGCACCATGAGTACAATCTTTGCTGTTATCTGAGTAATTATTTCTGAATTCATTTTTCCCAGATCCTCTTTTGTTGCCAGTTCAGAGAGTCCAGGTGGCTGAGTATCAGATTGTTCTATCTCATTTCCCTTTGGGGTTGCTGTAGGTGATCTGGAAGCCTGTTTTTGAGGCTTGTTTACATGTCTTCTCATTTCCATGGGGGGGGGGTACTTCTGGCGACTGCGTGCCTCACCTTTTCTGCCCTAGGAGCTTGGGATGGCAGCAGGGGAGCTTCCTTCCAGGTTCTGGGACTGGCTCAGCTTCCCTGCCCTAGGAGCTTGGGATGGCGGCAAGGGAGCTTCCCTCTGGGTTCTGGGACCAGCTCACCTTCTCTGCCCTAGGAGCTTGGGATGGCAGTAGGGGAGCCTCCTTCCAGGTTCTGGGCTTAGTTTGCTTTTCTTGTTGCTGAGAGAAAATACCCAACACCCACAAGTTAAGGAAGGATAGGTTTTTTTTAGCTTACAGTTTGTAGAGGTTTCAGTTCATAGTTGGCTGGCTCCAAGGCAGGGTGGCATGGCAGAGGGCCATCTCAAAGGAGAAGACAAGCAGCAGCAGCAGCAATAAGTAACAAGTGACCAATCCTTGCATTTTTAATTGCACTGCAGTTCTCCTTAAAAAATTGCTCAGGTTCAGGTCATGCATAAGCTTTATGTTGCCAAATCCAATGCATAATTTTTTATTTCTGATTATTTTGTGCAGCATTTCAAAATCTCTGCCACCCTATTCCTGAAACTATGACATTGCTTTTTTCATTTTCCTTCTACCTTTTCTTCTGATTTTTTTAGACTTCTTTGCTTTCTCCCCTGTCCTCTTAAATATGATCTAGAGTTCCATCATCAACCATTCCTCTTTCATCTCTTTAGTCCTTCCTACACCCATTCTTTAAGCAGATAGCTATCGTCTCATGACTCATACATCCATTAACTCAAACTCAGGTATCTATCCACAATACTAGATTCCTTAAGCCAAACAACTACTTTATCTTGTTCTTGTCAGTTCCTAAAAGCATTAAAAGAGAATATTTCTTCCATGCCCCCCTCCCAAAATCTGCTCCTCCTACTTCATGATGCAGCCCAGAGATTGGCATCACCCTGTATCTGGTCAAAAAAAAATCAAAACCAGGAAGCCATCCTGCACTTCTCTTGCCATTGCTCTCTTTCATCCCCTGAGTCTAATCAGCCTTCTAGTCCTACAGATTCTTGCACCTAGTACCTCTCATATGTGCATATTTTCCACGTTCTCTGCTGGTGCCTTAATTCAAAGACTGCACCTTTTACCCTTGAGTTCTTGCAGTAGTATTTTACATTGTCCTCCTGGAGCTAGACTAGTCCTCCAGAGTGCATCATCTGTCAGAGACATGATCTTCATAACATGGAAACCCAATCTTGAGGCAGAAAAGAAGATCCCTGTCCTCATAAATACAGTATTTCTACACTCCTCAGTCCTCACACTGCCCTACCCCACAATACCAGGCCAACCACTCTACTCAGATGGTCACCAATCCAACTCCAGTAACCACTGCAGAAACTTGTGATGAGATGCTGCCCTTGGATTAAGAGGGAATGCTATGCCCACCAGAACTTCTTTTGCCAGTTCATAACTCACCTAACTGCCACCATAGTATTGATTCTCACTTCAGACTTCTCTCCATTTGTCTCAAATTATTTGGACTCCCCTTCTAGCCCTTCATCTCTGATCTCTGAGTTTCACTTTCCAAAATTAAAAAATTCTGAAAATTCTAAATGCTTCACTAGGCAGTATCTATAGTTCCTGATTTGAACTGAAATCCGAGTCACACTGCAGCTATATCATCAACCATCTCAGGTCATGGTGTTCCTCCACCCCCACCCCCCCCATATCTACTATAGGTCTACATCATCCTTACTCCTCACTATCACTTCCAGGGTATAAATATTCAACCTTTATGTAAAACACCCTGCTCCTCTGAGGTCCATATCATTCTGTTGTGTGAACAGAATTCCTATTCACAGATTTCCTATTCCTTTCCCCATTCATTTGGCAATTTCAATATCTGATACATATCATTCCTGAAAACAACCTTTAAAAAGTATTTTGAATCCAACAAATGAAACTCAGACTTTCTTGCCCCTCATGTATGACAATTCTCTGGCATGCTGCACACAATCTTCCAGAGTTCTACAGTAGGATTGACCCTCTGTTGTGCAAAGAGGTAACCTGGTCATCAATGCACTGGGTATCAGGCTTCTAACTTTCCCAATCTTTCTTATCTACTCTTTTCTGTCACCTTCCAAATAAACTACCTTCACTCAGATTTTTGGCTCAGCGTCTACTTCTGGAGAATACAGCCAAAGACAGTATGGAACATTATTTCAGATCCTCAAATATTCCCTGCTTTGTTTCCTCTTCTGGCACATTCTCCTCATTCCATCTATCTAAGCCTCCCAGGTTCTTCTAGCTAAGTCCTATCTTCTTAGCTTTAGCATAAAGATTCCCCCCTTAGGAAGCCTGACCCTAACCTAGAATGAATTTGATTCTGGAAGAATGTGCTGTCATATGTCAGGACCACATTTTAGTACTGCTTGTCTTTACATCCCAGTGGGTTCTAAGCATTAAGAAGACAGTGATGACGTCTGTCTTTTTCACAACACATAACAAGTATCTAGCACAGGGCTTCCTAGAGAGTAGGAATCTAACATATATTTGTTGAATAAAGTCACCTATAAACTAAACATTATGATTACTTGCCTGTACCTCAGTTTAGAACAGAAAATGACGTGGCCTTCTCTTCTCCAGCTATTTTCTTAGACAGACCTTTCTCTCTAGGGAGTGAAGTTACAGCTCCTGAACATATCATACTCAGTCATATTGCCAGGGCTGTGTCCATTTGTTTCTTTGGCTCTTACAGCATTCCCTTCCTTTCTGCCCAGTTTATTCTTAATTACCTCACCGATTTCAGTTAAAAGTTAACCATCCCTGCAAAGCCTTCTCTAAAGTCTCAGTGATATTTAGAAGTAAGCACTACAACTTAGGTACTTTTCTCAGTGCTTCATAGTTAATTGCTTTCTTGTTTTGCAGAATTAGATACTGATAATGGGGGGGGTTGCAACAACTTCTGATATGTGTTGTTCCTTATAACAATTACTAAGTACTGTTGCTAGCAGGTGTTAACAGTTTGATATGTAACTATACTTGTTAACAGCAAGGGCTTGGGCATCTAGTTGACTGGGTTCAAATACTTGCCCAGGTTCTTTTTTTTTTTTTTTGGTACTGGGGATTGAACTTGGGTCCTTGCGCTTGCGCAGCAGGTGGTGGAACCACTGAGCTAAATCCCCGGCCCAAATCAATATAATTTTTGTTTGGGTTTTTTTTTTTTTGGTACTGGGGATCGAACTCAGGACCTTTGCGAGGCCGGCGGCAGAACCACTGAGCTAAATCCCTGGCCCCAATATAATTTTTAAATGCCTCAGTTTCCACATTTTAAAAATTGGGCTGATATAAGTAACTCCAAGGACTTTAGTGAATGTTAAATGAATTAACATGTGTAATGCACTTAAAACAAGATGTATTAAATGTCTGCTATAATAAAAATTAGTTTAATCATTCCACTAGGCAAAAGCAGGTTAAATGAATATGTCGGAAAGTATATTTTAACTCATTATAAAATTATTTTCAAACAGGTCATATTATCCAGAGAAATTAGCTATCTATCTCACAATAGTAAACACTACACCAGAAGAAGTTAAACCATTCAATCAACCAGTGACCACCTATTCTGGAATACAGTGGAAATGTATTTTTTAATAATTCTAAAACATCCTGATTTTCTGACTCTCCTAGCACCACATGTGACAGCATGTTCCAATTTGTACATAACAGCTCTATTTAGGAACCTCAAATCCCTCGTACCTTTAAGCTTTCTTCTCCCTATCAGAAGTAGGAAACTAAATATTGATACAAGTAGGAGAAACAGAACATTTATGTTTAACTCTGTGTTTAATGTCTCCTTCAACTAGATAACACCAACTATTTGGCTGAAGAAGATACTACAATGTCTGCTAGAACCCTAACAGTTAAGACGCAGGCACCAACTTTCCCTCTATTAACCTGATTCCTTAGATGAGACTCCTCTTAGGCTTCACAGTCTAAAATAACACATAATAGAAAGTTATGAAATTGCTACTTAGACTATGATGTGCACAAAAGGATGATGGAGAAAAATAAAAAACATACAAGACATTGTAAGCAAGTTCTAAATTCTCATTTACCTGATGAGATCTTGCCTGCCCCATAAAGGAAAACTAAACATAATTCCCTAAGGGCCACTTCTGAGATTTGTTCTGGAAACGAGTATTTTTCCCAGTTTTCCATGTTGCACAGCACCCTCCAACACACCACCCTCTTCCCCAGCTAATAGTGCAGCTAACCATGAACAATGAACACACAGGAAACCTCTGTAGAAACTATCTCTATTTTTTCCTGACAAAAATGATTAGATTACACTTTGTTTCACCAGTATACACTCCTTCCAGCAGTGTTTTGGGTTGCATAAATCCAAGATTTAGAAAAAGAAATTGATACAGAAATGAATTATTCAAGCAGAAGGGTCACTTTGAAAGCTTTCTGATGACATTAAAGCAAGAACTAGAATTCAACAATGAAGTTTTCTTTAAAAAATTGTAGATCGTCTTGCATTTTTCTTGACCATTCTTTAAACAGAAACTGCATAGAAAAGGAAAACCTCAATTACCACAAAACTGGCCTCTCCAAAATAATCATTGAAATAAGTTGTAGCTTTAAAATGATAACTTATTAACTGAACATATTTTCAAAATTTTTCATATTTCCCTCTCCTTTGTCATATCCAAATTACAATTTTCTACTTACAAAACATTATTTAGGATTTCAGTTTGGAAATGCTAAACAGTATTACTGCCCTCTTGGAAAACTTCCCTAAAATTTCCAAGTAAGGGAGCCAATTAGACCACTGAAGACACAGAGGTCAGATGAGGATCTGAAGTGACCCCGCTGACAGCCAGCACCAGTTGTGAAACATAGCAAGGAGGCCACTTGGACATTTCAGTGCAGCCACCTAAATGAGCCAAGGCAAAGCTTCAGAGGAACCACTGAAGGGAACCATGATAAATAATAAATTAGTTTTGTTTTAACCCTAAAAAGCCCTAAAGTTCTGGGGTACTTTGTTACACACCTGTAAATAACTGGTTCATCTTATGTGAAAGCCCCATTTCCTCTACTTTATTCTGGTTTTCTGGTATACCTGGAGTAATTATTTATGTTTCTCACCTCTCCAGTTCTAGAGAAAGTGAGAACATAAGAGCCTAGACCTGAACTGATTCATACTTTTTAAAACTTTTACTGGCTTACCTTATGCCACTATGGTGTCCTGCATTTAGTGTTTTAAATCTTGAAAGTGAGTCATTAAGTCATTAGAAAAGTCTTAATGTGGTTATTAAGAAACAAATTCTTACCTTCCAAACTTTTTTTACCTCTAATTTTATTCATAATGCAGGACAATGGATGCTCATGGACAACTAGCAAACTACCTGATGTGAAAAAGAGGTTCAGCGTTTTTTGACAGTGAGCCCCAGTCTATTGTTTTCATCTAATGATAGCCCTGTGGTCTGTTCTCATCTTTCAGTCCCTTACCTGGGAACAAGAAGCAATTCTGGCAAAATGCCTTTGCAGCTTTTTAGAAATAATAAAATTTTAACGTGGCCATAAGTACAACCAATGAAATATTAGGTCCACAGTATTATTTTAAATATATTCTCCATTCTCCAATAGTCAGAGGGTGTTCAAAAAGGAAGAGATAAGGGATTATATCTAAGATTAAGTGACAATTTTGTGATGGGTTTGTTCTATCCATCTTGAAACTGCTGCAGAACAAAACAGTCAAAGATTTTGTAAGACTGGAAGTGCCGTTTTGTTATAGTTGATTCAAAAAAGAAAGATAACTGTGGTCTAGTGGTTTCCCCACATATTTCAGTGTCAGCAATTATGAGTTGTAATCTCATCCAACTGTCTTTCTGGCTGACTCAGATTACTTTAAAAATTACCTAACTCTCTATCTGTCTCATTTTTCCTACCTATAAAATGGAAAAAAATGACCTTATTGTACAACATTTCTTAAAATTTTAACTGATGTTTATAAATACCCTGGAAACGCATGCTGTCATGATCCTAAATGTACACACACATTTTAAAAACATGTACACACACACACACACACACACACACAGTTTTTAAACTCTCAAATTCCTGTTACTTCATTCAAGATGTTAGAGAAAGAAGTTAAGATGGGAGCAGGGATGCCTGTGATTTTTCTTTTCCCAATTTAAAGATAGCTTACTCCTCGTTCCACAGGATGGAGAAATATTTGTTGTCAGCTCCTGTACTGAGCAGAGTTTTAAACTCCAGAGGTTAGTGGCAGCATCTCAGAGAGATTCTCTGAGATTTTCAAAGCTCCATTTTCTTTTAATTAGCTCCCTCTCTGCCTCAGGCAACAAGTTAAGGGATTCAATATGTTAGCAGGAGTACAGACTGTGTAGGTATCAGGAGCTACAGTAGGTTGGGACTTGTCAGACCCTAGACTGAGGTTCCAGAAAGTAAACATCAATGGTCCAAGATCATTTAGAAAGATTTCAACCATAAGCAGCTCACCAGATCCGAGAGACTAACCATGGCACCTAGGCTGGAATTCCGTAACTTTTAGCCACCCAATATCTTCCTGTAAGTGACTGAAGCTCCAGGGCTGCAAACCTAGCCAGACACTGCTTAAAAGTTAACATCACACTTGAGAGAAGCCACATGTGTAAATTCAGCTGAGGTGTTAAAACACTCGTGGAGGGTGCTCAGTCCCATACATGGCTGCTTCCTCTACTCTGATTACTTCTCCTGTCAATAACAGGGTTTCCCTCTCTGTACCTAGAAGATATTTGAGTTTGATGTTTGAGCTACATTTTTACTGTGGTACATTAATTTAACTCATGTCCTTATGACTTGTTTATTGAAAACATGAGCCATGCCCTGAAGACTGACAAGAGCTTTGCCCAAGAAGGCACAGTATTGTTTTCCAGAGTCCCAGTCTCTAGTGAATAGTTTCTACAGCTTTACATGTTAGGATGATTGCTCTGGAGCAAACTATACAAAGTCAAGGGCAGAATATTTGGAATGCTTTGTGAGCATTCATTATGTATGCAGAGAATGGTACTCCAAAATTCCTTTCTAAAGAAAATCAGATTAAGTGACATGGAAAAAAATGAAAAAGACAAAGCCTTAGTAATAAATCAGTCAGTAGTGAGGATTAAGTGACAGTAAATACCATTAGGCCTGGTTCTGTTTGAAGCTTCAAGTTATATGACCCTCAGAGTTTGTCTAAAAGAATCACAAGGTATCTGAAAAGCTGAGAAACATAAGTAAACATTTTTAAATTGTATGCTAATCACATTTGCAATATAATATGCTGAAAATATTTTTTGGCATAGTGTCCTAACTTTTAAACAATATGTTTATTTTTTAATCTGGAAAAGTACAATGAATATACAAATGAGTATTGAAAAAATCTGCAAATACAGGGAAACAGTATTTGTACACACTGTATTTTTTCAAATAATACATGGATGCAAGGCTTTAAATTTCAAAATATTTCACCTAAAACATGTCTGAAAGTGAAGAAGAAACATACTGAACAAATTATTTACAAATATAACCAACATACTATTTGACAAGAATTCCAGGCATCTTTAGACATCCTGATTAATCATAAATATCCAATGTTGCCCCTACCAAAAACAAAAGAAAGGACTTAACTACAGGCAATCTACTGTTTTCACAAACCTGAGGAGGAAAGTTGTGTGTATGAAGAGAAAGGAAAGTGGGATTATAGGAGGATGAGATAGTAACGAAGAAAGCAAAAAGCTACTATGTGGAGCTCGAGAGAGAAATCTGGGGACAAGAATTCTGTTCATGATATGGGAATTTTGGTTTTATCAGAAGTCCTTGTGGACACAACAACACACTCCTCAAGGCCTGGCTAACTACCTCCCCTTGTTTTAAATCCTTGCTCTTAGAAAAATGTTTGTGATTGCAAATTTCTGCTTTCCAGGTACAGTTATGTATCTCAAGTCTGTGAAAGGGAATACTTTTGTTGTACTTTAGGCCTGACATTCAAATGGGATTTGTACCTTTCAGCTCTTGTTCTGGTTTTGATTTTCCTTCCTAATGTGTATGAGACCAAAAGGAAGCACAGTTTATATGTGGGTCTTATTACAGAGCCTCATTAATTGTAGTCCAGAGATAACATATTAAATATGTAAGTCCTCCTGCATGTACCCTTTTCCTTCCCTTCTCTCCTACACATTAGGTATTTCTTAAACACTAGAGGAAGAGTGTGTGGGCAGTATCCAGAGTTAATCTTTTATGCAAGAAAAGTTAGTTAGGCCAAGTCAAAGGCTTCTCTGACCATTTTTAGCCACCTGATGGCTATTTCTGAGCACTGAAATCCCACATCAGGTCTGTCCTGGGGTTCTCTGTAACACAAGAAACATCCCAACCTCTAAAGCTTCACTTACCTGATTGACATCAATCGGTCCTCTCCTTTTTTTTTGATATGAACAATGAAGGACCAATTGCCATGATTAGAAATCTACTGATCCTTTACCTTTGAACTACTATTACTTTTCTGTTGTTTTTCAACCTTTATTTTTCTCCAATACATGTCACAAATATTCTCAACAATGAGATAAATAAACGTACCCAGAAGATAAGCACTTGCTAAGGTCATGATATCCAATACTACATGGATAGTAAATCAAGCAGGCCTGTCCATGTTGGTGATACATTAATCCAGATCCATTGTGACTTATATCAGACGTCACTGTACTTGTGACTGTGAGTAGCAGCATCACCCTGCATTCCTCTGTGTGGTAATAACAGAACAGCATTTTTAGATCTGCAAATCTGAGGCTCTGATTCCACAATCTCATGAATTCACATGCAGCAAACTCATTTTTTTCTTTTGATGTCTGAAGTCCTGGTTTTGCTTTTCCAAATTTTATCATTACAATGCCATATGTCTCTGAGCACTTTTAGAATAAGATTTGGACCAAAGCTTTAAAAGGATAAGCACATCACTCATATCTCATGTTTTTCCAAAGCAATGAAATGGACTTAAAATATTGAAGTAAACAGAACAATTTGAGAGAGACTTTGCTTCAATAGATGGAAATCTAATAGTTTTTCATAATCACATTTCTATCTTATTTATTTTTCCTTTAAATTAGTGGGTACATCTGACAGCCCTAGAAAGAGAAGCGTTAATAGCAGTGTCAAGGGCCAAGGATTGAACAAGCTTTCCCGCATCACCCCTGTGTCTCAACTAGGGATGAACCAAATGTCTAATTTTAGTTTTTGGCTCAATATCAAGCACCTGGAAATGGCATGCAGCCAGAGATGCACACAAAGCTAAACAGTGGGTGAGCAAGTACATCTGTCTCCTCTTGTTTTCCCCTTCTCAGCTATTAGGTAAATAAGGTAGTTATTAGGTAAATAAGGTAGTTATTAAATGATGACTTACGCAAAGCCTACAATTTTAGTGTTCACATTTCATCTCACCAACATTTATCAGGCTGCGCAGCAAGTAACATTTTGATAATATTTGTATGAAAACCAGTTTGACTCCCTACTCAACACTCTTTGAAGAAAGATCTCAACCTGTTTTCTTCTTAGACCAGAATGTATAGATCAAGCATGTCAGGTATTTGATTTGTTGAAATGGAAAATTCCAAAGTGATAAATTTTCAACTGCTGGTTTCTGCATGAGCACATTCTTGCACACACGTACATGTCATAGTAGTCAGGACTCCTGACTCCATTTCTTCACCCACAGAAACCACATTTCCTCTTACTCCTTCTCACTTCACCAATCCACAGGCCCTTTAACTGCCCCTGAAATACGGAGTTATTTCCCGACATCTCTACAACATAACAGAAAGCTTTCATGGTCTCATACAACCCAACTTATAACCACATGCACGCCTCTTTTGACCAAGAAAATCACTCATCTCTTTAGTGTGTCCAATTCAAGATTCTTTGCAATAGACCATGGTACATGGAACTTGAAGGCTAAATCCTGATGCTGCAGATTTCAAGGGAAGCAGGCACACACACAACAACAATCTGAAGCTGGACATGGCTGTGCATCCCCATAATTCCAGATACCTGGTGGCTGAGACAGGAGAACTGCAAGTTCCAGGCCAGCATGAGCAAGTCAGTGAGACCCTATCTCAAAATTAAAAAGTGAAAATGGCTGGAGTAATAAAGCACCTCCAGGTTCAATCCCAGGATGGGGAGGGGTAATGAGAGCAATGCCACATTTTATCTAATGCTTTATCTTTATGAGTATATAGTTTGTTTACTTACTCTTAAAGACTAAATTTTGTTTGCTCTCTGGAAGAAATGTGGCTATTTCTTTATAGTCTGAGAAATGTTGTATATGAACATAAATTAAAATAATTTAGTAATGTAATTAGGAGTTCAGAAATTACATATATCCCTAGTGAATCCTACACAAATATATGAAGTAGCAATAAGTAATTCTGATTATTATGAATAGGAACCTTGCAGTTTTAAGGTGCTCTTTCATACAGCATTGCCTCTGATGTATCTTTTCAAGTCCTGTAGCACTCACCTATACTACTCCAGACACCAAAGTGACCACCTGATCTGTTAGGGTTCTGGTAAGCATCCCACTAGTGCAGCTTGATATCCTTCCCCCCAAAACGCCACCTCTCACTTCCCACTTGGGGCATTTCTGTTGACACTTCAACTTGGAGACTTAGACGCAACCAACTCTCCTGTAATATATGGGTGCTGACTTCCCCCAGAGTGTGGGGGGAGCCAGCACCCTACATTGATTTGCTAGGGCTGGCATAACAAAATTCCACAGAGTGGATGACTTACCCAACAGAAATGTATTCTTTCACAGTTTTGGAGGTGAGAAGTTTAAGACCAAGGTGTTAACAGCTTTGGTTTCTTCTGAGGCCTCTCATTTGGACTTACAGATGGCCACAAATGGTCTGTCCTCACATGATCTCCTCTGTGTGTTCAAATTTCTTCTCATATAGACACCAGGAAGACTACATTAGGGTCCTTTCTATTGGTCTCAGTTTAACTTAATAACCTCTTTAAAGGCCCTATATCCAGATATAGTCACATTCTGAGTTAGCGAGGATTAAGGCGTCAACACATGAACTAAACAGAGGGGATACAACCCATAGGATCCTATGGGTGAACGATGAGGAGAAGGGAACTGATAATAAATTCTTCTTCTGTTCTTTCACTGGACAGATGATCCTGACTCACATTTTATGAGAAGGCCCTCAGATAGTACTTGGTGGTCAAGTAAGAACTTCTAAGAGTGGCCTACTGACAATTCAACTTGGTGTTGGTTGTTTCTCTGCTCTTCAAACCTTCCTGTTCTTAGGATCACAAATACCTATGAGAAGCTGACAATCAGGCTCTGCTCCCTGATGAGTTCAGGCTGACACATGTACGTTATCTTACTTCATCTTTCTAACAACCATGCAAAAAAACATCTTATTGTTGCTTTACAAATAGTATGAGAAGATGAATGACCTGTACAGCGTCACACAGGTAGTAAGTTACTAAGTCAAAACTCTGATTTAAGTCTTCTGCCTCCCAGCCTACATTATTTCCCAGGTACCACAATATCTCCTAGCAATTTTTAAACATCATCAACAAAAATGTAAGCCATTTTCCCTACCAATTTTTAAAAGCGTTTAAATGGACTAGAGGTAAGGCATCCCAAGTACTACATAATCCATCTCCTTATTACTTAAGTGCTATCCTTCTCCTTTCTCGAACCTACAAGCCTGATATTCCTTTTTCAAAGCTATTCTTATATCAGAAATTACTTTTTCAAATAAAAATACATCAAATAAATGTCTACTGTTAATACCATGAACTATACCCTTCCAAGGAAACCACATCTCACAGTCAAATTAGGGAGACTCTTATATCTTAATTAAAACTTAACAGTTTAATCGTTCATTAAACATGAGAGTAATTTAGTGTCTTACTATGCAATCATTATTGTTTCCTGAAAACCTGGTATGATGAGGTACAATAAATACAAAATGAAATATGGCCTGTGGAAGGCTATTTATTATTTCTTCTAGTAAAAACATTCATAACTGAAATTTATTGGTCCATACTCCCTTCATTATAAATATTTTATGCTCTGCCTGAGGGATCCATGTCTTAGCATTTAAATGTCTCAATCTTGTGTCAGTAACAGGAAGAACAAGTTCACTGGATGGAATTTTTGCTCTTTACTTCAGAATGTTATAATAATAATAGGCTATAAATGTGTTATAATTATGCCTTTGATGATTGCTATAGTTTTGTAGCCTGAATGAATTAAATTCAAAACTAAAGCTGAGCTGATAGACAAAAATGACAGTAGTTATTTTAACCTAAGATTTTGCTGAAAACTATATTCTCATAGTGAAATATTTAGTGTGGCCAGGAAAATACATAATTTTCCCTATTACTTCTATCTTACCATGAAATAGTACCTATGCTTACTACCACCTTTATGTAGCAGTAATGAATTACATGTATATTAATAAAGAAGTTTTTATTTTTGGTTATTTTATGCCATCATCCCTATAACAACCTTTGGGATCCTGAAGGCAGTTGTTAAAACTCCATTTTTCAAATGAGAAAACTGAGACTCAGAAAAATATATAAATATATAATTTAAATTTTTAATTTCTGAGTTACAGTAAATTTGTGTTACAGTGTGACTCAGTGTCTGGTCTTCTGTCAATCTCATCTTGTGTAATGAGTGAGAGGGAACAGTGGACAACGGCATGCGAGAGAGCAGAGAACATGAGCAAGTGACAAAATAGTGGATGACAGGTAATCCTGTCTGGGGAAATGAGGATATGAGACAGAATATGTCCTATATCATCTTATATTCTCCCATACTCATCTCCATGTTTAAAGCTGGCCAAACAGATCACTGGGAGATTCTTAGAACTGGATAGCGTTCCTAGAACTTCCAGCTAGCTATGTGACCAGGAGTTGTTCTCAATGACATGAGGCTTATTACCACCTTTGTTCATGGATATTTTAAATCTCCAACTGGTGGGCCTTTTCAGAAATCCTTACCTCACTTCATGCTCTTCCAAATAAATTCTGGACATACTTCTGAGACACAACACCCCACTTCACCTGGGAACCTGAAGAAAAACACTGAAAATAAACTCCTGTGTCTTGGTGTATCCTAGCATCTTATTCTAAGCTACTATAACAAAATACCTGAGACTGGGTAATTTATAAAAAACAGAAATGTGTTTCTTATGGTTCTTGAGTCTGGGAAGTCCAAGGTTAGCAGTTTGGTGTGTTTGGAAAACCTTTTCCTTAGATGACACACTGATGAGGTATCTTCACACAGCAGAAAGGAAGGGGCAAAAAGGGATGAGCAATGTCCTCACTTGGCAGAAAAGTAGAACAGAAGGAACTCTTTTTACAAGGTCTTTAGTCCCATCTGTGGGGGCTCCACCTACACGACTAAGTCACCTTCTAAAGGCTTCATTTTTTCATACCAAAACACACAGTTACACTGCAACACAATAATTTTGGGAGACACATTTAGAACACAGTATCTGGCATTACATTATTACACTTGATCTTAGTCAAAAAACCAAGAAGTGATGGCATTACATTATTGTAAGAAGAAATTCAAGAAGAAAGGACTAGTTATTTTTATTGTATATAAACATGTTGACAGAAAAGATTTCCTTAAGAAATATGTAATTCAAAGAAAAGATGATTTTCCAATAACCTGGATTCTCTGAATTCTCCTGCACAATCCTTGAGCATCTATCCTCTCAATCATATCCCTGAGAACACTGATTTCCCAGGATATAAAAAAGTTCACATGAAGAGAGTATTCTGTGATCAGATTCTCAAATCCTGACTTTCCTAAAATTATCTCTCCACACAGCAAAGCTGATTTTGATTACCAGTGATAAGATAACTGGATTGACAATCTTGGCATCATCTACAGTGGAAAGATAAAGTAAAGATATTTATGGGATTTGAGGGATTTGGTTAAAGATAGGTCTTTCAACATGGGAGCATTTTTAGTATTCACAATATATTATTAAAGTTTTTTTCAACCCAGTATTAATATGGTTTCAAAATGAATCTTGAAAAGGAAAAAGAAATCTTCTTTGATGCTCTCATATCCTGAGAAAGAACACATTCTTTGATAAGGGAAAAATGGAGTGTACAAATAAATGGATTTTCTGGAAGTTCCTTAAATGGACAATAAAGTTAATTTCAACTTTAACTTCCTAGGCAAGTTTCCTGAATAGTAAAATCATATAAATGAAGACAGCTACATGATAAAGTAACATTAATAGAAAACATAATCAAGGAAATTATAGTCATAAATTGTTTTGATTCTCAACATAAATTTAGGGACTCCTGGGTTAAACCAAGTTCAGTAAATTCTTTCACAGCAGAACTTTTCAAAGTCCTTAATATGTGAACCTGCCTGTAGTCTTTAAAGAATGAGTATACATTTTCTATGGCTTGAATGTATCCCCATAATGCAAGTGTTGGAAATGTGAAGCTCGATGCTACAGTATAAGAGGGACCTAATGGTAGATGTTTAAATAACGAGAGCTTCACCTTCATAGATGGGTTAATGCTGATTTAAAAAGACTAAAAGAAGCAAGTTCAGTTTCTTACCTCTCGCTCCTCACTATCTCCTATGAAATTATGCAATAAGAAGCCCATAGTCAGATGTGAGGCCCTCAATCTCAGACATCTCAGTCACCAGAATAAGAAATAAATATATTATCTATAAATTATCCAGTGTCAGGTATTCTGTTATAGCAGCAAAAAAGTACTAAGAGAATTACAGTGTTGTTACAATGAATATCTGAAATAGCGGAAGTGGCTTTTGGCTTTGGAAGTGGATAATGAGTAGAGGCTGGAGAAATGTGGAGGAACAGGCTAAAAAAAGTCCTAGATTGCTATGAATATAACATTAAAGAAAACTGTGGTGTGTTCTTGTCAGAAGGAGACAAGAACTATAAGTACAGTCTAAATTTCTTAAGTATGGACATAATCAGAATGTTGGTAGAAGTATGGACAGTAAAGACCATTCTGATGAGGTTCCAAGTGGAAATAAGAAACAAGGTACAGTATTAGAAACCAGAGTAAAGGCAATGCTTGCTATATAGTTGCAAAGAACTTGGCATAATTGTTCATGTCCTAAGACAGTGGTGGCAAACCTATGGCTCACCTGCTCCAGTGGGCTGTTTGTATCATTGAAAGCTCTAAAAGGTTCGCCATCACTATCCTAGGACTTGCGGAAGGAAGAAATTTAAGAGTGAATGCCATGGATTGAATGTGGTTTATACCCTAAAAGTTCACATGCTGGAAGCCTGGTCTCTAGTGAGGTTATATTGAGAGGTGACAGAACCTTAAAAAGATAGAGCCTAGTGGCAAGTGTTAAAGTGACTGGGTTACGACTGGCCTTCTAAAGAGATTAATGCAAATCTTGTTTGAATGGATTAGTTCCTGCAAGAGCATATCGTTATAAAAAGGCAAGCCTGGTTCCTTCGTGCTGTCTTGCTTCCTCTCTCGCCACCTGACACCTACCCCATTTCATGCATTCCTGTGGTGCATGTGATGTTGCTCACCACATTATACTGCAGACAGAAGCCTTCATGGGACGCCAAAGTGAAGGCCCTCCCTACCCGATCTTGGACTTTCAGGCTACTAAATAAATAAATATATTTTTCTTTTGAAGTACCTCATCTCAGTTATTTTATTACAGCAACATAAAATAGACTACAATAAGGATGAACGAGGCTATATAAGAGAAAATATATCTAAGCAAAAAAGTGTTCAAGGTGCTACATGGCTTATGGTGCCCGCACATAGTAAAATGAAAGAAGAGAGAAATAATTTGAAGTCATAATTTATAACTAAAGGGGAGGCAGAATATAAGTCTTTGGAAATTTCTTAGTCTGGCCACTTAAAAGTAAAGAAAGCATGTTCAGAAGAGAATACCAACAAAGTGGACAAGTGACTATTTGCAACAGAGATTAATATGGATAGAGAAAAGTCAGGTTCTGTTCATCAAAAAAATGAGACAAAGGGTCAAGGATTTAGCTCAGTGGTTCTGCCGCCTGCCTCGCAAGCACAAGGTCCCAAGTTCAATCCCCGGCATTTAAAAAAAAAGAAAAGAAAATGGGACAAAGCACTTCAGTAATCTCCCAGGCAAGATAGGACCTTGAGTGCAAGGTTTCCAGAGACACATGTAGGAGATCTCAGCTGTTACGTCCTAGGTTGTCCCAGGATTCTTTCTGCTCACTGAATTCCAGCAAAGCACACCTCCCCTAACCAGCCACGGCTCAAGTGCATCTCAAAAGGTAATAGCAATAAGCCTTGGCAGCATCCACATGGAGCCAATTCTGCAAGTTGCAGGTTTACCAAATGGCAAGAGCTGTGGTGCCATGCCAGCTCCGAATTCAAAGGATGTCACAAATAGTCTGGGGACCCAGACAGAGTTGTCACACCGGCACAGACCCCAAAGACAGTCTCCACAGGGACAATCCCCAGTGGAACCACAAGAGCAAAACCATCCCAGAGAATCCCCAGCAGGGCAATGCCTAGTGGAGCCATGAAAGTGGGGCAGGCCACAAGACCACAGAATGGTGAATCCACATTATGCAACTCCAGCTTGAGAGAGCTGAAAGTGCAGGCTCCAATCCATAAGAGCTTCTAGGTGGACTGAGTTCTCCAAAGCCATGGGAGCAGGAAGGGCAGAAGGTGTTCCCTGAAAAGTTAGGATCTGGATTCCAACTCCGGTGTATCCAAAATACAGGACATAAAGTCAAAATCTATTATTCTAAAGACTTAATGTTATTTTCTCTGTTCAGTTTTGGATTTACTTGAGACCAGTTAGTTCTTTTTCCTTCTTGCCTATTCTCCCTTCTGGATTGGGAATGTTTATACTATGCCTTGGTAAGCATGTATCATGGTAAGCATGTATCATGTAAATTTCACAAGTGCTAAGCTGGAGGGGAATTTGCCTTGGGAAGGATTGTGCCTTGAGTCTCACACATATCTGTTCTGCAAATGTCTTTGGACTTTTGAGTTAGTTCTATAAGGAGTTAAGAGTTCCGGGCTTTTGAGATAGAATGAAAGTATTCTATATGGGAGAAGAACATAAATTTGGGGAGCCAGAAGTAGAATGCTGCGACTGAATGTGTGCTTGCAAAAGCATACTATTTCTACTGCTAAGTGAAGGAGGTGGGACCTTGTGGGAGCTGTTTTGGCTATGAGAATTAATGCTGACTATAAGTGGGCTTGAGGCTGGAAGTTCAATTACTCACCCTCTCTCACCTTTTACTTTCTGCCATGGAATGATGCAGTAAGAGATACTCTGCCAGATGCAGGTCCCTCAACCTTAGATTTCTCAGCCTTCAGAATTTAAGAAATAAATCTCTCCCCTTTATAATAACCAAGTCTCAGGTATCCTGTTGTGACAGCACAAAATGCATGAAGACAATAATAAGTAGCATTTCTTAAACATTTACCATTAATTATTGTTTTCATTCTTCTGAAAATAAAATCTTCCAGGAATACTATTCCATGGAATAAGACTGGCAGAAATATTGATCAAGACTTTAGGATGTTCATTAAAAGGAAAAAAAAGATCAATTTATTTTTTGTGTGCCAGGAAACACTATGATGAAAGATGACTTTATGAATTCACATAAATATAATTCTAACTGCAACTGCAAACAATGAAGCCATAGATGAAGAAAAGGACCAGATATTTTAAAAGAACCAGTGTGGTTGCTGAGCTCAGATTCTGAAAGGATAGGTATAAAACCCAAACATCACTGGCCCTGCTCAAGGCTGGTCTGAGCACAGTGATATATGCAATATGGTAAGCACCAGGAAAGCATTGAAAGGTCAACTGCTAAAGGACCTACATAAGACAACCCAGCAACAGAGGAGTTAAGGGCAAATTATATAGGGCAAATTCTGAATGGGAGACAGTACCTATCAGAACATCAAACAGAAAAACAAAAATCAACCTCTCTTCCTGGCTCCCAAAGGTGGATTTGCTTGAGCAAGGATCTGAAGGATTCCAGTGTATGCATATTCAGGATATCTGTAAGTATAACCCCCCCCCCGGCGGGGGGCGCACTCTCATTACTCTCACATTGCCACTGAGAATGTAAAATAGTGCAATCACTCTGGAAAACATTCTGGGCATTTCTTAAGCACTAACTGCACAAACATCATAGGACCCTGCAACCACAGTGCTGAGCTTATCCCAGAGAAATGAGAATCTAGGTTTTCACAAAAATCTCTAAAGGGGACTCGGGATATAACTCAGTGGTAGAGTTCTTGCCTAGCTTGCAACTCAAGGCCCTGAGTTCAATCCCTACCACGGGGCGGGGGGAGGAAGAAAAAAAAAAAAAGTAAAACCTGTACAGCAATGCTGGTGGCAGCATGATTCATAACAGTCCAAAATGACAAACAATTCCATCATCCTTTCAGTGGTTGACTGGTTATACTACCTGTGGTACATCTACACCCTTGAACAGCACTCGGTAATAAAAAAGGAATACACTATTGACACATTTATACCACCAGGAAACACACTTTCTGATACAGAAAATGGGTGACCAGAGTTTATAAAGTCGACAGGCTGGATGAATTTTCAGAGCACAATGCTGAGGAAAAAAGCCACCACCCTCAAGATTACACCCTATACAATTCCACTTACATCAAATTCTTGAAATGCTAAAGTTGTGCAAATGGGGAGTAGTTTCGTGGATGCCAGGCATTCAGGAGAACGGAACAGGAAGGAGCTGGTCAGACAAGGAAAGGACAATTGGCAGGATCCTTGTAGGGAGGAAATGGCTTATTGGTTCCGGCTGCCAAGCGAGTTACAGTGGTTTTCAGTGGTCACTCACTGGGGAAAGTGAATAAAAAATACACGGGGGTCTCTCTGTATTTTTACCAGCACATGTAACTATATCGTAAGCTGGCAATAAACAGCTTAAATATACATGACACCCACGTATTTGGCCAACCCCTTCTTGGAAACCTGGCAGTAGGTCAATTCCCAGGCTGGGTTTTCCTCCTGGGAATGGCATTCTCCCATAATGCAGCCATACCCAAATGCCAGAAGCACAGGAGTTGGCTAAGAAGGAGAAGCAAGTCAACAACAATGAAGAAACGCTTAACTAGAGACTGGATGCGATGCGAACAGGAAGAGTAAGCAGCAAAGAGAGGGATCCAAACGGGGCACTGACCCCGTTAGTGAGATGCTGATAAAACAGAAGGCCGTGGACAGGCTGAGTGAGGGCCCTGTGAAGCCATGCGCGTCCCCACCCAAGAGGACCTTCCTTGCACAGGAAGGGGGCCAGAGGCTGCCGGGCTTCCGCACCTCCACTCCACCAGGTGGAGCCAGGGCTGGTGCCGGAGATTCAGTGCCACCGGGGTCGAGTCCTGGGGATGTCCACTTCGGCTGCGGAGCACTTACCCCACTTTCCTGCTCCTCACAGCCCAAGGAGGAAGGATCTCTGAGCGCCCCTCCCTCCCGTGCACCTCAGCCCTGGCCCTGCACCCTCTTCAGACGGAAAAGGTAAGAATTAGCACGCTCTCCCTGCCCTCCGTCACCATGGCGCATCTGCGAACCTGCGAAGTCCGCCAGCTGCTGCACAACAAGTTCGTGGTGGTCATGGGCGACTCGATCCAGCGCGCGGTGTACAAGGACCTTGTCCTCCTGCTGCAGAAGGACTGTCTGCTATCCTCTCGCCAGCTCAAGACCACGGGCGAGCTGAGCTTCGAGCACGACATGCTGCTAGAGGGCGGCAGGTGGGGCCCCATGCACAACAACATCTACTACCGCGAGGTACGCCAGTTCTGCACGGGCCACCACCTGGTGCGCTTCTACTTCCTCACGCGCGCCTACTCAGCCTACCTGGAGGATGTGTTGTCCGAGCTGCACAGGGGCGAACACGCCCCCGACCTGGTGGTCCTCAACTCGTGCCTCTGGGACCTCTCGAGGCATGGCCGTCACTTCCCCACAAGGTACCGGGAGGACCTGGAGTGCCTGTTCCGACGCATGGACCGCGTGCTGCCAGAGTCCTGCCTGCTGGTGTGGAACACGGCCCTGCCGGTGGCCAACACCGTGTCAGGCGGCCTCCTCCCGCCAGGGGCCCTGGCCAGACTGGTCCGCCTGAGCGAAGACGTGATGGAGGCCAACTTCTACAGCTCTTTCGAGGCGTCCCGGCGAGGCTTCGACCTGCTGGATCTGCACTTCCACTTCCGCCTCCACGCGGGCCAGCACCAGCTGCGTGATGGCGTACACTGGGACGAGCATGCGCACCGGCGACTGTCCCAGCTGTTGCTGGCGCACGTGGCGGACGCCTGGGGTGTGAACCTCCCAGGCCGCGACTCAGCAGCCGAGGGGGGGCGGGAGGGAACCAACGGTTCGGACCGACGTCTTGCTGCAGAGCACAGGAGGCAGCCCCGCGACAGCAGAGGTGACCCGCAGGAACCGGCTGCCTCCTGGCGCTCAGAGCCTCTCCTCCGTGGCCCGCGGCAACTTTCCATGCTTTGCCCCCAGGCTCCAGCCTCCTTCCGGCTCTACCCAGAAGACGGCCATTTGCCCTCCGACCCGCCCGCGCAGGAGCATTTCAATTTGAGCGACTCTTCCAGACGCCAAGTCGAATATAGCAGGGGAGTGAATTCTAGGGCTGGCCGCGAGCCCATACCAGGCCTCATCCGCAGGGTCTATACCCAGCACCCACGCCGAGTGTCGTCCCCCTACCCTGCTCAGCACCTTGCTGGGTCACAGGAACGCCTTCGCCATCGAAGGCACTCAAGCAGACAAATTCAGCATGCCCAGAGCCAAGAGTAGCCATACCTCTACCTAGGCCCCTTTCACAGCATATCCCCAATGCACTGGAGCGGGTTTAACTCAGCCCTGCTGCACGTTGGACCCTTTAAGTGTCTTACTGTCACCAAGGAACAACAGGCTCACACGTTTCCCTGCCAGAGTTTCCACACCCCTGAGAGAAGACCTGGACCCGGAAGACCTCACCATCCTCCTCTTAGCACCTGTATGGAAATGAACTCCACATGGAAAGATGTTACTCTCATTAAAAAAAATAATAAGCCTTATTGGAATGTATATCTTCAAGCAGTATCCTCCACTGCCATTCTTCCTTTAAAAAACTAAAACAACCCAAAAGGTAAAAAATTTGATCCACAATTTTTCTATTCAGTTTCACCATTTCTATTCAACTTCACAGATTTTGCATGTGTTCATAGAACTTGGTCACCAAACCTTACACCATAAGTTTTCTTGGAGATTTTATTACTGTGTATTTGTGGTTCAAAATAGAATTTGTCCTTTTAAAAAAATATTCACTACTCCTAAGTTGTTTTTTCTTTTTTTTTTTTTTTTACTAGAAACAATCTTTACTCTCAGTTTCATCAAATGCCCAATCTTCTTTTCACTATATTTTTTTGGTTTTGTGCACACTCTCCATCCTGGAAACTGAACCCTTGGACCTTCAAACTTAGCTATATCCTCAGCCCTTTATTTATTATTTTGTTTTGTTTTATGTTTGTTTGTGGCCCATTGTTGATATTTTGCTTTGTTTTAACTTTTTGAGACTGGGTCTCACCGAGTTGCTAACTTGCCCAGGCTGGACTTGAATTTGTGATCCTCCTGCCACAGCCTGTCCAGAATGTTGGGATTACAGGCTTGCACCACTACTCAAGGCTTAAAATAGACTTTAAGAACAATTTTAGGTTCACAGCAAAATTAGTTGAAAAGTATCAGAGAAGTTTCCAGAAACTGTGTGATTCCACACAGTCACAGCCTCTCTACCAACATCCCACATCAGATAGCAAGTTTGTTACCTTTGGTGAACCTAAGCTAGCATATTATTATCTCCCCAACTCCACAGTTTACCTTAGAGTTCACTCTTGGTATTGGGCATTCTACAGGTCTTGACAAATGCTTAATGACATGTACCTGTCATTATAATACACAGAATAGTGTAACTGTCCTAAAAATCCTCTTTCATCCCTCTCCTTCCAAATCCCTGGAAACCATGCATCCATAATTATCTCCACAATGCTGTCCTCTTTAGAATGTTATATAGTAGTTATACATGTAGCATTTCAGATTGACTTCTTTCACTTAGTAGTATGCATTTAAGTTTCCTGCCTGTATTTTTATAGCTTCATGGCTCATTTATTTTTAGCGTTGAATAATATTCTTTTGTCTGGATGTAACACTGTTTATTGATCCATTCACCTACTAAAGGACATTTTGGTTGCTTCCAAGTTTTGACAGTTATGAATAAAATTACTATAAACATCTGTTTGCAGGCTTTTATGTGGACATAATTTTCAATTCATTTGTGGAAATATCAAGGATGTGATTGTCTGATCAAGTGGTATGCATGTTTAGTTCTGTAAGAGACGCCCAACAAGAGGTGTAGCTAAGTAGTAGAATGTTTGCCTGGCATGTGTGAGTCCTTGGGTTCAATCCCCAGTACTGAAACAAACACACAAAAACTCAAACAAAAAACCACCTGCCAGACTGTCTTCCAAAGTAGCTGTACCATTTTTCATCCTCATCAGCAATGAGTAAGAGTTCCTGTTGCTTAGCAACCCATTCAAACTTTTGTTGTTTTCAGTGTTTTGTAGTTTTTCTGACGGATATAAAATCTGTGTCTGTAAGTTTTTGTTTTTGTTGTTGTTGTTTGCGCAAGGTATCCAGTTCCAGCACCACTTACTGAAAAGGTTGTTTTTTCTCCATTGTGTGGCCTTTGCTACTTAGCCAAAGATCAGTTGACTGTATTACTGTGTGCTATTTCTGGGCTCTCAACTCTGTTATTTTGATCCATTTATTCTTTCACAAATACCACATTGTCTTGATTAGGACACTAAATTTATAGTTAAGTCTTTAAGTAAAGTACCTTCTGTCTTCTGATTTGTTCTCTTTCAGTATTATGTTGGCTACTCTGGGTTTTTTGCCACTCCATATAAGATATTAGAGTCTAACAGGGCCTATAAATAGATTGCTGCAATTTGCATTGGGAGTACATTGAATCTACAGATAAAATTTGGAAAAACCAGCATGTTGACAATTTGAGCTTTCTATCCTTGAAAATGGATCATCACTCTTATTTATTTCATTCTTTGATTTATTAGAGCTTTTAAATTTTTCTTAAACATATAGATCTTAGACATATTTTGTTAGATTTATACATGAACATTTCACTTGTGGGTTTTTAAATTTCAAATTCTAATTGTTGCTAGTATATCAGAAAGCAGGGACATTTTTATATTTACGTCATATCTTCCAATTTGAAGCGCTTTTTCCGAAAGTTTTTTGGTCAATTAATTTGGATTTTCTACATACTCTCATGTCATCTATAAATAATAACAGTTGTATTTCTTCCTTCTAAATCTGTATGTCAATTATTGCATTAGGTAGGACTTCCAGTATAGTGTAGAAAAGGAGTAGTGCGAGGAGGTATCTTTGCCTTCCTCATCTTAGAGGGAAAGTCTCTGGTGTTTCACCATTCAGTGTGATGTTAGCTCTAAGATTTTGGTCATTTTTTTCATAAAGTAAAAAAAATCCTCTCTTTTTGTTTTTTTTATGAGTGGGTATTGAATTTTCTCAAATGCTCTTTCTACATTTATTGATATGATTATGTGATTTTTTTTCTTTAGCTTATTTGTGATGAAAGTACATTAAGTGATTTTTGAATGCTGATTCAGCCTTGTATATCTGGGATAAATCCCGGTTGGTCATGGTGTAGGTTGTTTTTATATTGTCAGAATGGATTTATTACTTTGTTGACTATTTTTTGTATCTATCTGACTGAGAGTTACTGATCTGTACATTTCTTTTCTTATAATGTCTTATCTGATTTTGGTATTAAGAATACTACTGGTCTCATACAATGAGGCAGGAAGTATTCTCTATGTTTCTGTCTTCTGGAGAAGATTATAGAGAATTGGTATAATTTCTGTCTAGAATTTGGTAGAATTTACCAGGGACCCCTGTTTGAGCTTGGTGTTTTCTGTTTTGAAAAGTTCTCTGTTGTTTTTTACTTTTTGTTTGTTTGTTTGTTTTGGTGTTAAAGATTTAACACAGGGCCACATGCATGCACTCTACTACTGAGCTACAACCTCAGTGTTTCAGAAAGTTCTTAATTAATTGATTAAATGTTTAATATATGTAGGCTTGCTCAGGTTATCTATTTATCCTATTGTGACTTTCAGCAGATTTTCTTTTTCAAGAAATCAATCCATTTCATCTAGGTTACCAAATTTGTGCGCATATAATTATTCAAAATTATTCCTGAAGTATCCTTTTAATGTAGGTATATCTGTAAGTTCTATAATAATGTCCCCTTTCATTTAGGATATTAGTAATGTATATCTTTGCTCTTTTTTGCTTAGTTATCCTTAGAAGAACCTTACTGATTTTAGTGATCTTTTCAGAGAGCAAGCTTTTGGATTTGTTGTTTATCTCTATTGATTTCATTTGTCAGTTTATTTCATTTCAAATTTGTATTATTTCTTTTCTCCTGCTTTAATTTACCTTTTCTATTTCGGACTTCCTAAGGTGAAAACTTAAATTTTTGATCTTAGAACTTTCTTTTTTCCTAATATATGCATCCAGTGCTATAAATTTCTAAGCACTGCCTCGGCTATATCCCACAAATCTTAATAAATTTTACTTTCATTTTCATTCAAAATTTCTCCTTTGACCCATGTGTTATTTACAAATGTAATGTTTAATTTCCCAAGTGTTTTGGAATTTTCTGTTTTGTTATTAATTTCTATTTTACTTTCATTGTGGATGAGTAGACAATTTCTATTCTTTAAATAGATTTAGGTTCAATTTATGGCCTGAAATATGGTCTTTCCTAGAAAATGTTCCATGTGAGCTTGAGAAGAACATGTGTTGTATTCTTCTCTAGTTGGAAGAAATGTTTTATAGATGTCATTTACGTGCAATTGAATGATGGTGCTGTTGAGTTCAACTAAGTCTTTATTGCCTGCTTGCTCTGTCCATTGTTGACAGAGTGTTGAAGTTTCCAACTATGATAGTGGATTTATCTGTTTCTGCTGGGAATTCTATCGGGTTTTGCCTCTGTTTGTAGCATTTGAATATGTCATTATGCACTATCATATCTTCTTGGAGAACTGAGTCTTTTATTATTGTATTTATATTATTATGAAATACCCCTTGTTATACCTGAGAACTGCCTTCTTTGAAATCTTCCCTAACTAAATTTAATTCAGCCTTCTTTTGATATGTCATGATATATCCTTCTCTTGCCCTTTACATTTAATGTATATGTGTCTTTTTTAAAAATTAATTTTATTGGTAGATTTTAGGTATACAATATAATGACATTCATCATTGGAAATTTGCACCTTTATATAATCTCTCTTGATTCTTATTTTTTCCCCATTCCCCTGCCCTCCCTTCAACCCCTTATGTGTCTTTATATTTAAAATGAGTTTATGCTAGAAAACATATAGTTGAGTCTTTTGATCCAATCTGACAATTTATTTTAGTTGTTATATTCAAACCAATAATATTTAAAGTGATTATTGATATTGTAGGATTAATATGTGCCATGTTTCTTACTGTTTTTACTGATTGTTCTTGTTTTTTTTTTTTGCTGTCTACCACTTTTTTGCCTCTTACAGTTTTGAGCATTTTATGCTTTTGTCCTTTCTTAGCATATCAATTATAGGGGTTGGGGATTTAGCTTAGTGGTTTTGCCGCCTGCTGCGCAAATGCAAGTGCAAGAGCCAGGTTTGATCCCCAGTACCAAAAAAAAAGCATATCAATTTATACTTCCTACTTATTTACTTTTCTTTACTTTTTTAAAAGTAGTTGCCCTAGAGCTTTCAACATACATTTTTAACTAATCTTACTCTATTTTTGAATAACACTATACTGCTTCCCAGTTATGTAAGGCTATCTATACTCTCCAGTCACCAAATACATTATTACTATTATCTTGAACAAACTGTTATCTGTTCAAATAAGAATAAAAAATGAAAGTTTTATTTTTACCTTTATTTACTCCTTCTCTAATTCCCTTCTTTATGTAGAATCCAAGTTTCTGACCTATATCATTTTTCCTTTCTGAAACAGTTCTTTAAACATTTTTTGCAAGACAGTTCTACTGACAACAAATTCTCTCAGGTTTTGTCTCAGAAAGTCTATTTCTCCGTCACAAAAAAAGCTAATTTTACAGGATAAAAAATTGTATATTTTTTTAGTTTTGTTGTTATTTCTCTCGTAACTTTAAATGTTTCACTCTATTCTCTATTTGCTTGCAAGATATTTAAGGAGAAGTTTGATGTCAGTCTGATCTTGCCCCTTTGTAGTTATCATATTTACTTTCCTCTGGCTTCTTTCAAGATTTTTTTTCTTTATCTTTTATTTTTTGCAGTTTAAATGTGCTACACCTATGTTCATATTTTTTCCTGCTTTGAATTCTCACAGAATCCTGGATCTGAGTTTGATATTCAGCATTATTTGGGGGAAATTCTCAGTTTTTTTCAAACACTTCTTTTGTTACTTTGTTCTTTCTTGTCTCCTGGTATTCAGATTATTCCTGTTATATTTTTTGTTGTTCCTTAGTCCTTAGATAGCTTACTACATTTTTTCCATCCTTTCTTCTCTTTATATTTTCAATTTTGGAATTTTCTATGGACCCGTAATCAAGCTCACTTATTCTTTCCTTAGCTATGTCCAGCCTACTAATCAGTCCATTAAAAGTATTCTTCATTTTTGTTACAATGTCTTTATTTCTACAATTTTTTAAGAATTTCCTTCTCTCTATTTAAGTTACCTATCTTTTCTTACATATTGTCCATATTTTTCCTTTAGAGACTTTCACATATTAAGTGTAGTTGTTTTAAGTTCCTGGTCTCATAATTCCATATGCAAATCTAGTTCTGATGCTTTACAGTTAGAAACTTTTTTTTTTTGCCTTTTTGTCTGCCTTGTAATTTTTCTGGGTATATTTCAAGATAACTAATTTTCCCTCCCTCTGATAGAAGCATAAGGGAATATTCCTCCATCTTCACTTTGAGATCTTGTAAGGCCCCAGGGAGTTAGACTTACCAAAGTTTTGAGAACTCATCTAAGACTGAGCTCCCCTGGAATTTTTAGCATTCCTATTTGTCTATACTGACAAATATTAGTCAATTAATCAGTTACTAAGCAATTTGTCAATTAGTCAATTACTGTTTCAACTTTCTTTCCTGGCACTTGTTTCCACAGTGATTTCTTCTCCAATAGGTTGTGATTATTTGTATCTGCCTGTCTCCAATTTTGGGTTCAGCAATATGTTTCATGATTACAATTCTCTGATAGATCTAAGAAGATTTCCTGATTTTCATTTTGTTGAGCTTTGAAATTGTTAGAGTAGAGTGATAACATCCAAGCTCACACCAGAAACTGAAAGTCCAGTGTAGCACATTTTCAAGTGGCCCTAAGAACTGAAGCATATTGTAGTGCTAAGCCAGCACTTAAAATTCATTCACAATTTTATTGTCTGTTTTTTATCTCCCTATCCATTTCTCTCATAGTTTGTGTATTTTAAAAATTTTTGGTCAAAAGTTGGTCTCTTTCTCCACCAACTGTCAGGTTAGAATTTTACACTATATTCCTTTGCCTCAAACATTACCCTTTATATGACACATCAAAGAATGACTTTACCCTGGGCTTCCCTCAGTCTCTGTCTTTGCATTCTTTCCTCAGTTTACAGGAGACATCATCTGGGGCTAGAGGCCCTTCTGCCAGCCTACATGTAGTAGGATGGCAAAGTAAACAAAAAGCAAATATCACCATACATTCAAATTTATTAAATGAACAGGAAATTGAAAACAACATTTCCATCACATCTTCTAATCAATGTCATGGAATCTCATTAATGAAATATAGAGATTAGTAAATTCTGATGTAGTATTTTAAGAGAACTAGAATATTAGAAATAAATATGGTTGAATATTCCCTTGCTGTTAAGTTTGTGCTGAGAGCCTTTATGTCTCATTTGTCATAATTCTCTACAGCAGATTCCTTTGCAAAAGCCTTCTTCTTTACCCTTTGTTAGGCACTCCCCACATTTTCATAAGCCATAAACTCACTAATCCATACACATGGCAGGGACCAAGTCTCATCTCAGTGAATCTTGTGTCACAGTGCACCCACCAATCCACCATGCACTGAGAAAAGATTGCAGCCCTACAGCCTCTTTCCTGTGGTTTCTTGCATGCTGCTTAATTTCACCGCATCTGTCAAGCCATTCTTTATCGGAGAGTCTAACAGCCTTTGAGTGCATGGTGCTCTATCACTCATGTAGGGGTTATATTGATCTTTCTGTTGTGTGCTCTAAAGTGGCTGGCATCAAAAGCCAGTAAGGCAGCGGGTTTGAGCAGTATGGGCCATTTACAAACTTCAGGACGAGATGCCGCAGGATGCCAGGGAAAACATTTTTTGTTTTTCCAGAGGGAACCATAGTTCATGAAATGTGGTTAATGTACCACTTTTGTATACCCTTAAAATCATTTTATAACCACAGTGAGTGGCTCTGAACATTAAATATATTTTATAAGTAGTTGGTTAACTAGCTATTGTATGCTTTAAATAGTAAATAAAATGGAAAGGCACTAAACAGTGACTATATTTCATAGAGTAAGATGCTTTTCTAGCCACTCAGTAATTCTCAATGTTAAGAAAAATTGATTTTCTAACTGCTGAGTGCCTCTAAAAATTAGCATCTTATCTTCCTACAGGGGATGCTTTTCAGTTAGTCTCCTTTGTCTAAGCTTTTGAATTAATGGTCTCTAAGATTCCTGTATCACTAAAAAGTTCTATAGGTTCTTTTGGATTGTAAGTTCACTTGGGCACGTACATAATTACTGGGCACAATATAAAACAGGAAATAGTTGCCGCTTCTTCTTTTAAATGTTAATTCCAAATGAGTTGTTCTTTATCAACTGACTGTTCTTAACTCCCAGTGCTCCCTCTCCCCTCAAGAGCAGGACTACATAGAGAGACCTAGTGCAATGACAGAATTTATGGGTACTAATTCCCAAGCACCAGTCACAGTCACAGAGCACTTTTGAACAAGGAATGCATTTTACACTTGTGAAAACTTAACAGGAAAGGAATTCCCTAAGAAGTAATAATAGTCCTATTTCTTTATGGAAAATTAAATCATTTTCCTAGTTCTTTATCAAACCTGTTTGACCTTTAAGAAGATCATATTGCCAAGTGTGAGACTTTCCATCACACAAGTTGAAAACTGAAATAATCAGGCACTTCACACTTAGGGAAAATAGCAGTAAACCTCAACCATCTGGGTGATACATGGATGTCAGAGGGCCTCCCTGAGTAATATAACTTTGTCATTGTGACCTCACCAGTAAAATAACATGGTTTGAGCTAGATTCCAGAAAATGTTCCTGGTGTAGATCTAATAATTTATAAATTTCTTCTAGTCCCTTATCTCATTCTGAAGAACCATATGTCTCAGGTGTTCCTACCAGTTCCACAGCAGTGGGTGGCTGGCATGTTGAAGCCTGAGGAAGAAAAGATAAGCATCAAACCTCTCGGGTACATGCACTTATACTTAGAATGTAGTGAACAAAATTCTTCCCAGATACACCCTTGAAATTCCCACTGATGTCACTGGGAACCATATTGGATCAGATGAGGACAGGCTGTGCCGATTTGGTGCCAAATCCAAGAACGAGTTGATACTTATTAATCCAGTTGAGATCAATGTGGTCTTCTAGGTTATAGGCTTGAGAAGGATGTGGCCAAAAGCAAAACATCCCCAGAAAACTGAGATCTGTAGGATTAGGGTATTATCTGAGTTACCATTGTATTCCTAGCATCTAGTCAGTAGTAGTTGCTCAGTGAACGTTGGTGATGCTGAATTGAATTCCTTAAGCAAAAGTAGCCTACTAGACAGAAAATGTGAAATATGTAAGATAGAAGATTGTAGAAGACTTCAGACAATGCTCAGTATAAAGATTTGAGTGTTAAAAGAAAAATGTCATGAAAATCATAATTGTCCAAACAAGGAATTATTTTCCTGATTGGACTCAATCCAGAAACTGCTTTTTCCAGCCAAAAAACGGAGTAGGGTTTTACCCTTCTCCTCACACATGTACATCCCAAAATATAGAGAAGAAATAAAGATAAGATGGATATTGAAAATATACATTGTCCTGGAATGGACAATGTCACTTTAGTTCTGAAATAAACAACAGTTAGTTAACAGTACCAGATGGCTTACTAAGTTTATAAGACCTCTGTGTGTATCGGCTAATTTAAATCTATTAATATCACTTTATAGATAAGGAAAAACAAATACTAATGTTTTGAAAAACCTCAAAGAGTGGGTAAAGTAGAAAATGGATAGCTGAATCTATCACAGTAATCACTATAGATAGGTCTGTATTTAAAATCTGAACTCTAGTGGTCTACCCTTATGCAAACAAGAATGTTTGCCAGTTAATGTAAAACTCCATGGTGGGAGAAAGCATTATAGAAAGAACAATATGAAACCCAGGAAATGAGTCAGCAAACCAGAAGTCAAAAATGATGTGGCCAGGAAAAGAAACAATTACCATAGCCACAACTGGAGAAAGATTTTATCTGTCCCATTGGGTATGATCTCAGTGTATATAATTCCAGTGATTAAGGTATGTGTTTATTTCTAACTTTTGATGCATTAGAGAAAGAAAGACTATAGCATTTGTGCCTACAAATGGACATATTTTCCCCCCGTGCTAGCCTTAGGCAAGATTATTGACTATGTTGGAGTTGGTCTTTTGTATCAGATCTGGATAGAAACTGTGACTCTCTTACCAATTGGGCACACATTCATACCTGTTCTGACAAAGTCTCATGTCCCCTTCTGAACAGCAACCATGGCTAAATTGGTATTTTCATTCTTCCTTGTAATCATGGAATCCAAACACATGTTAATAAAATTTGAAGGAAAAGGTAAGTGAAAAGAAGAGAGAGCAATGATCATAATTTTTGAAACTCCTCCCATGTGGTTTCCTCTACTTCAACGTCATAGAGGACTAATCCAGATTATTATCTCATTCAGTGGTTAATTAACAGACATTTGCCGAAACTTACAGCGGTTCAGGCCCTGACCAGGCTCTGGGGATAAATCAATGAAAAATTTCTCTACAAACATTGTTAATAAATGAACACAGTGAAGTGCTAGTACAGCTAATAAGTGCTGTGGAGAAATGTAAACTAAATGGCTTGGAGAGAAGAGGAGTGAGGTGATATCAGATGACCATGGAAGACATTGAGGAAATTATATTTAGCACTGACCTGATGGAAGTAAAAAAAAAAAAAACTCCCACACCATGTAGATATTTGGGGAAAAGTGTGAAATCCTGAAGGAGATGAGTGCTATCATGTTCAACAAGAAGGATCAAGTGGTACAGTAGTAACTGGTGAGCTCAGAGGAATCTGAGGTTGCAGCCGTAGCCTTGTAGACTATCATAAGCACCCTGGTTTTTATTCTAAGCAAGATAAGGAACATGGAAAAATGGTATTGTCTCACTTGGGTTTCAAAAGAACTATTCTGTCTGTGGGATGAAAATGTGGAGGAAAATTAGAGAAACAAATCAGGAGGCCATTGCAAATCCAAACTTCCTTTCAAGGCTTTGGCAAAGATGGTGTTGGTGGTAGTGGTGAGGTAAGTTTGCTTTGGGAAATGTTTGAGGTTAAAGCCACAGGCTTTGCTGATGGGTTGAATGTAGAGTGTGTGGAAAAGGAAGGAGGGAAGCATGACTTAGTTTATTCCCCAAGTGTTTCTTGATTCCTAGAAACTCTAATATTTTCTCCCAAACCATTCTGCCTCAAATTAATACCCTTATGAATTGAGACACCTTGTTGTTCTATGTAACCCTTTCTGCTTCTCAGGGACCTTAGAGAAATACTATCTAATATGATACAGAAGGAATCAGCATGCCTTTCTTCCATATTCCCATGGAAAGAAATGTGTGAGAGTTATTTCCTTTCCACTATTGTCCTGAAACTTGACAATTTCCTAAAGCATAAGCAAACTGCCAGCTTCAGTCAGGCCCTCTGCACTCCTCATGGGCATCCTTAGAACTTAAAGTTTCTGACACTAAAATTACCTTTTCAACAGTCTAAAATGGAGCTCCATATTTGGAAATCATCTGGGCTGCCTTTATTCCAACAAGCCTTAATTATCTTAGCATAAGATCTAATGGGAAGGCTCAGAAAGTACTATATAATCCCTTTTGTCTTCTGTGGATTCAGAAACTTGAACTAGAATGGCAACACTCCAGATTCCATGGCCAACTTGTCATGCACATGGTCTAAAATTCTGTGTAAAGAAGCTTAGTCTTGCAACTTACCTGGGATATCGCAATCCCCTTAATGAGAAGCTGAGTATTCTTTCTGTTAAGGTAAGGGGAGGAAGCAGCATCTCCAGATTCATTTTATGGTACCAGAACCAGAACTTATGATACCAGACCAGAAAAGCCAAAAGAAGTGAGACAGCCAGAGATAATGATTCCTGAAATACAAATAAGAAAATGGAAACATAGTTGTCTACCACAACCCCTTCCACATAAAAAGTCTGACCTCATTGTGGGGAAAAGAGAACACATAAATTCTCTTCCGACTGTGCCGTACACTCTGGTCAGAGGATGTCATGAAAAGTAGGCTCCCATACCTGTTACAGGAAAGCTACCCATCATTTTGACATAGGATCTTTTCTTTAACAATAGTTTTCATCGATCACTTACTATATGCCAAGGACTGTATAATACCTTTACTTACAGGACATGGTGACTTTAAAGAGTGCACTTATTTCTCTTAAAATACATGTTCCTGGTCCAGAGTACACTTTCTTTAATTCTAAATTGTTCATATATATATATTTATACTCTTTCTTGAACTTCAAGAGTAAGAATATATGATGATTAATAAAGTTTAGAGTATGTTAGAGTCTAATGAAAATGACTTTGAGGCAATATAGTCTAGAATATGAGTGCTAATGTCACCTGATTCTTATTGAGTAATGTTTACAGATCCCCTGGTACAGGTCCCAAGTAATAAACTTGGCTTAAATCTGGCTTCAATCTTGGCCTAAATCTTAAATTCTGAATCTCTGACTCGATTTAAAAAGTTGTATTGTTTCCATGAAGATGTCCAGTAGAGATGTATATGGCATGCTACAATCCATGCTCAAAATATCTTATGACCAGGAGACACCAGGGGGTGTTTGGCTGAAAGACATCTAAGAACCCAACAGAGATAGCCCTTCCTTCAGTTCTCTGATGTTTGAATTGTCAAATGATGATGCCTGAATATTCCAATTATGCCTCTCATGTGAGGACAGAAACAGGGCTTCATTCTTTTTTGTAACTCTACACCCAGCACAAGACTGCAGAACATGCTCAGCCATGTCTTTGGAGAAAAGGGAGGGAGGTTGAAAAAAAACAAAACAAGGCGGGAAGGACGCATGTTTAAACAGATTGAGGCCAAATTTTTGTGAGTAACTATTTGTTTGTGAGTAACTATTGCTCAGTGATATGTTTACTGTTTATTTAACTTTCTATCACTTCAATTTTTTTCCTTTAACAGGAATAAACTAGAGAACAAAAATTTGCATTTTTAAAATTTTTCATGTACACGTCACAGCAGCAAGCACAGGATTAACAGAGGCTTTAAAATATTTATGATTTATTTGCAGCCAATACTTTTCCATATTGAGTTAAATTTTTGTAAAAAAAACTGTATGCATACATAGAAGATTTTTCCTTTAAAAAGCCTTCAGGTTTTGCAGAATCATGTATGATATACTTTTTATGTAATTATTTACCATATTAATCTATTAAAATTTCAAGTGCAGATACAAATACAACATTCTAATGAAGTTCTTAATTTTTTTCTTCTAGGACCTATTATTATACTTTTCTTTATCAACAAAAAGTCACATTTTTAGTAAGTACCTTAATTAAAAACTCTAAAGGTGTGTACACGTACCACAAAGACCCTATTGCTTCAGGCTGATCACCAAAAATTAGAGATAAGCATCCACACAGAAGAAAGAATTATTTTTAATTCATTCATTATAAATTCAAGAGACAAGACTATTCTTGATTTCCTAAGCTGTGTGGTTCTAGATTAAATCATTGTTAATAACAAGTAGGACAAGTTAACACTGTACTTCATCCCTGTTAGCATGTAGGGATCTACTAATAGTCAAGATCAAACCAACAGACTTTGTTACTAATTTGGAGAGGTGGAAAGAAACAAAAGTTTATTGTAAGAAACAGTAAAATAAAACTATAAAACTCAAGCAAATGTTACAAATATGCTTTGAGGACAAAATATTAGAATTCTATTTTTTGAAACTCAAATGATAGAAGCAAGTTAGTGAGCTGGATGAAAGAAAGCTCAATATAATATATTTGGAGATAAGCAAATACAAATACACTGGTACAAAGAAAGGTGTCCAGAACCAAGAGAGCTTCACCTGGAAAGCTTCCCTTCTCTCTGGATGCTGCAGAGTACCAAAACCTCATGGATACATAATTAGTCATTTCACCACATGACATAGAAGCATGAGCCAGCTTTGAAATTCTAACTAAAGAATAGAACCTTGGGTATCAAATGAAGGTACACATAAGGAACTTCTTTCATAGTTAGGAAAGTAGAGACTGAAATGTGCAATCAGAAAGGCTAATAGGCTAGGAGAAGACCATAGAATACCATCTATTAAACATGCAATAATTTGTGTAAGAAATTTGTGTAGTGACTTGGGTGGCTGTCTCATAGATTACTCATCGAAGTCTATTTATAGAAAGGGGGTAAAAGGCAGACTGAAGATTACCAGTAGAACATTTTTTTATGAAAATATTACTGTAAATAAAAAAGTTCCTCTCATGACTAAGTTCATAGTTATCATCAAAACAGTAATTTTTAGGAGTTGAGTAGGAGACAGAGTACTATGTGTTTGAGGTCAACAGGGGAAATCACAAGGCAGGTAAATTATCAACTATGAAGCATTTACCTCCCATTAGAATACAGGAGATGTTGGAAAATGTTTATTCACTAAGTAAAAACAAATAAAGATGAAGGGTTAATATAAATCAATTTAGGAAATAAAAGCAGTATGGAAAATCATAAAGATAACGGGAATGTTACTACCACTAAAGAACAAATGTTCTGAGATATAAATGGGGACAGGTTGCAAAGTTAAGATGTTTAAAGCTTTTGGATTTCAGTCCATGACCAATGGAGGGTCCATTAAACCTTGAGCAGCCAGGAAAGCTAAGGGCTGGGTCAGCCAGACAATATGAATGAAAGTCCAGTTCAGAAAGATTTACCCAACAAAGTTGGAATGAAAAAAAAAACAAACTGGCACAGAGCTCCTAATTTCCTGAGTAATAGGGGTGTTTTGTACATCTTTTATTCTAATACTTAATCTTGCCCGGTTTCCTGACACAGTTCCTATCCTTTTGATTTCCTGAATGGTATGAACATCTTTCATTCTAATAAGATAACGTTTGGTGGGCCCCTGGTTCGAATGATCTGGTGGCCAGAAAGACCAAGAAATGACTAGAAGCTTGGAACTTTCAGTCTCACTCTCTCTAGGAGAAGAGAGAAGGGGCTGGAGACTATGGTAATAATCCCTCATGCTAACATGATAAAGGTTCAGGAAAAAATCCCAGACTATGGTGTTAAAGAACTTCCATGTTCAGAAATATATCTACCTGCTAGGAGGATGCATTCTAAGTCCATGGAGACAGAAACTCCTATATTCAGGAGGCTTCTAGACCTTGCCCTACATGTCTGTTCATCTGGCTGTCCATTGGTGTCCTTTAACGTATCCTTTGCACTAAATCAGCAGTAGTAAATAAACTATTTTCTAGGATTCTGTGAGCCATGCTAGCAAATTATCAAGCCTGTGGGGAATGTCATGACAATGTCCGATGTGCAATCCAGTTGGCCAAAAGTTGTAGCTAACTGATAGTGGACTTGCTACTTACCATTGGCTTCTGAAGTGGGGAACGGTCTTGTGGGACTGAGCCCTTAACTGGGGTGGGGTTGGGGGGTACCAGTTGTGGTTAGCTTCATAATTGAATTGAATTTTAGGACATCTAGAATTGAATTTTAGATATTCTGGTGTCTACAGAATATTGGGGAATTTCTTTGTATGGAAAAACTCCCACATATTTGCTCACAGAATTGTTGAGTGTGGGTATAAAGAAAAATGATGGCTTCTTCTATTCAAAGATAGTAACTGAAAGGAAAAAAAATTTTAAGGATCTGCAAAATTAATTGAGAATCTACATATGATGTTATTATGAGTTTAAAAATTAAAAAGGAGAAAATTTTCCAGGAAGTGAAAAGAAATATAATTCTGTTTTTGAATTGCTGAGTTTGAGATCCATGAAGAATACCATATGAAGATTAAAATATAAAATGTAAAATTAGGGCCTGGAACTGAGGACACCTTTACTGTTTGCAGGTATTGATTTGTGAATTATCAGCATGGAAGTGAAGGTGGAACCATAAATAATTATCCTTTGAAGAAGACAAAGAGAGCAGAAGATCCAGACAGATACATGTATTAGGAGGATAGAAGAAGAAAGAGATTTTAAAAATAAAATAAGAACAGCCTGATAGATAGGAATGGAAATGGAGCAGATTCCATACTTGGAAGAAATTTCAGTAGTTGTGGAATGAGCTATAAAAGCCAAGGAGAAGGAAATTTGAGAAAAATCTATAATGATAATCTTAAAGCAAGAGCACAAAGTACTGAATAATAATGATTGTGAGGAATGAGAGAAAAAATTACTAGAGAAGCTCAATAGTGAAAACCAAAAAGAAACTTAGAAGATCAATCACTAGACTCTAGATGCATCATATGGGTGACTGCCAAATTAACCATCTTAAAATACAACTTCACACATCTCATGATCAAAGCAAACAGTTCTTCATTACTCATAGAACTCAGTCTAGATCTCCTTGTCTGTCACCCAAGACCATGCACAATTTGGTTTTGCTTAGTTATCTTCTATACTAGTATACCTTCTACTCCAATCAAACCGGTCACTGCTGCCATTTTAACATGTGTTTATGATCTCAGTATCACTGACACTTAACTTTACTGAACATCCTTCATTCCCTTCCTTAAGGCTAATATTTTAAAACTGCCCCTTCCACCATATAATATTTTCTCAGGAAGCTATTCCCTCTTGCGCTGGGTCTGGGAGGATTGCTTCTCGTATCATTCATATGCCACCTAATGTTACAGGAGAAAGTACCAATAGTATTGTCTGTTCTACTTGTCCCACAATTCACCTATCCCCAATTAACTCTTGTATCCATGTTTTGTCTCTTGTATTCAGACTTTAGAAAGGAGATGCCCTTAATAGCACTCACCAGGCCTTTGTATCTCTCTTTTCTGTCTCATTCTCCACAACATCTTTAAATTATCCATTAGTTTCCAAACATCCATCTTCATCTCCTCCAACACCTTTTTGCAATGTTATCAAGAATAAACTTCTTCAGTTTCCTTTCTGTCCCCTAAGTAAACTTGTCCAAATCCACACCCATCTTTAAGCTATTTCCTAAGAGAACTTTTGTTTCTCTTACTAACATCTATGGTCCAGGCCTCAGGTTCTCTCAACCTATCATCTGTTCCAGACTGACTTTGATCTTTAATTCTCTCTCTGCTTTCAAAGCAAAATTTTGTCATTTTTTGTATTAATACATTCTTACAGTACATAATGATCACATTTATCCTGGAGAGTTGGTGCATGTAAATAATGCATCTTAATTCTTTTCCATTCTCTTCCCCTCCTTTCCCTTCCCCCTTACTCCAAGCCTTGGTCCCCTTCTGATTTGCAAAACATCTGTCTCCCTTTTTCCTATTATCTATATTTTATTTAGCCCTTTATTTATATTTTGGTTTTCTCACAAAACAAAACCATGTACTATTTAAGGTTGTATGTCTGATTTACTTCACATAATATTATTGTCTCAATATGCATCCATTTTCCTAAAAATAACTCAACGTTATCCTTCCTTATGGCAGAATAGGACCCCAATTATTATACACACCACACTTTTTTTATTGATTCACCTGTTGATGGCTATGTAGGCTGCTTCCAAGATTTAGCTATTGTGAGTCATGCTGCTATCAACATGGGTATACATGTATCACTGTAATACAATGTCTTTAACTCTTTCAGGAAGATAGCTAGAAGGAGAATAGCTGAGTCAAATGGGATTTCTATTTGTAGTTTTTTGAGGAATCACCATAATGATTTCCATAGTTGTACAAATTTACATTCCCACCAACAATATTGAAGGATTCCTTTTTCCCCAAAGCCTCACCAGCATTTGTTATTATTTGATTTCTTAATGATAGATATTCTTTCTGGAATAATATGGAATCTCAGTGTTCTTTTAATTTGCATTTCTTCAATGATCAGAAATGTTGTACATTTGTTCATGTATTTATTGGTCATTTGTACTTCTGTTAAATGTCTATTCATTTCAGTTGCCCATTTTTTGACTGAGTCTTTTATTTGGGGGAGTCTAATTTTCTTGACTTCTTCGTATAGTATAATATTAGTCCTTTGTCTGAAAAGTAGCTGGCAAAACCTTTTCCCATTCTATAGGTTGTCTATTCACTCTATTGGTTGTCTCCTTTGCTGTCCAGGTTTTTAGTTTGATATAATTCCACTTGTTGATTCTTGATGTTCTTATACAATTGAAATTTTGTTCAGAAAGTCCTTGCCTATCCCTATGTCTTTAAGAGTTTTATGTATTTTGTATTACAGCACATTAAGTGTCTCTGTTTTAACATTTAGATCTTTGATCCATTTTAATTTTAGTTTAGTAGATGGTGAGAGACATGGGTCTAGCTTCAATCTTCTGCATCAGAATAGCATGAGAATAGCCAGTTTTCCATTTGCTAAACAAGCCATCTTCCCTTCAGTGTATGTTTTGGGCCCCTTTGTCAAAAATCAGATGGCTGAATGTGTCTGGGGTTGTTTCTGCATTTTCTATTCTGTTCCACTGATCCACATGTTTGTTTTGGGGCAGTACCATGATTTTTTCTTTAATTCTGTAGATTTTTTAAATGACTGTAAGTCTGAATTGTGATGCCTCCTGCTTTGCTCTTGCTGTCCAGGATTGCTTTTGCTATTCTGGGCCTCTTCCAGTTCCATATGAACTTTGAGGTTCTTTTCTCTAGTTCTCTAGGAATGCTATTGATATTTTGATTAGGATAGCTTTAAAATCTGTGTGTCTGATTTAGAAGTATGACCATTTTGAAATTATTGGTTATGTCTGTGTGGAAACCGAAGACATCTTTCCATTTTCTGAGGACCTTTTACATCTCCTTTTTCACAGTACTGTAATTTTCATTATAGATGTATTTTACTTCCTCAGTTAGGTTAATTCCTAAGTAATTAATTTTTCTTGTTGCTATAGTGAGTGAACTGCCACACGATGACTTTTTCTTGCATCTCCTCCTTTCCTTGTGGCTACTCTCTCATTTGAGCTCTCCCTTCCCCTCCTTTTTTGGCTATCCTGTCTCTGTCAATCCCTTACTTCAATGGTTTTCAAGCTTCACTGACCATTAGAATCACCTGGCAACTGTTTAAAAAATATTAATGCCTGAGACCACCTCCTGAGGTGCTAGTTCAGTGGTACTAAATGAAGCCAGGAAATACTCCTTTTCAAGTCCCCAAATGTCTAATGTGTACCTGTGGTTAAAATCCACTGTCCTCCCTAATGCTTCCTACATTTGTCTCTTCAGAGGAATCATCCAGGGCAATTGTTAAGATCAGTGTATGCAGGTTTATCCTTGACATTTTGGTTGAATAGGCCCAAACTCAGAAATCAGGTAACCAGGTAACAAGACATTTTTTTCTTCTACTCACATCCATTGGCCAACACATAGCTATAGCATTTCTGAGCATCTACTGTGTGCCAGATAACTCACATTTATTTTCCCATCGACACTTATATAGGGTGATCCTGAAGCTAAGAGCTTTGTTCTAATACTTTATACATGTTGATTACTTATTTGTGTCTCCTTTACTTGACTCAGTTCCTCAAAGATATGGATTTCCTTACGTATTTTTATATCTCAACATGAGCAGAAAATTACCTAGCACATAAAAATAAATATGTACAGACACAAACATACATGTGTGTCTATATTGTGTGAAGTAATGAATGTGTGAACCATTAAACTATTTTCATATATATTATACTGTATTTCTAACAGAATGTATAGTTGGTGTTCTAAGCCTTTTGTATTCTCATACAAGTTAGGCTAGTGTTCACAATAGTGAATGAGAATTTTTGCTACCTGTATTTTTACCTATAAAATTATTCTATAATATTATGCCATTCACTTGTGGTTTTGGTTTTCTCCCCTCATGTTGTCTATCAGTACTCATTCTAACTTGGCCAAATGACTCATAGTTTTTGGTGTAGTTTTAGAATCACCTTTGTGTGAGGTACATGGATTTTTGAGTTGAATATATTTGGATTTATGTCTCTTTCCTTCTCATTTGTATAGCTGGATAACACACACGTGAATATTACAGATATGATGAGCTCTATCCAGATCTAACTTTTTTGGTCAGAGTCTCTGCTTTTATGAGAAAGACTACACAACTTATGTAAGTCGAGATAGTTTTTTTTTCAGCTAACTTTTTCATTTGCCTCAGTCCATATACTCAGTCCACATCTTTTCTAATCCTCTTCTTTGTCCCCATAATCTCAGAAAATGTTTGACCCCTCTTCCTCTTCTAGAATGCATTGCACCCTTTGTCTGCCTGACAAACTCTGATGAGTCCTTTATGACCTCCCTGATAAAGATTTTTGTCACTTCCTTCATGCTACCTCTGTCTGGACACAGACATTTTATCTTTACATGTGTCATTATTGATTGTTATTTTGGTGTACACATTATATCCAATGGATTGCAAGCTTCTCTAGAATAATAAAACAATTTTTACTATCTTTTGTATTACCAGACCTAGAGCAGTGCTAAAATATAGATACTTAATATTTGTAGAGTTGAAGTAGTGCTGGAACCAGACTGTTACTTCATTTCTATCCCCAAATCTTGCAAAATTCCTTACCCTATCATTGTTCAACATAAACTTTTAAGCCAGAGAACTTTAAGTCCAAATCTTTGCTGACATATTTTAAAATTGTGGAATGGAAGTTATCTTATACTAACATATAGTTATTTGTGAGTTAAAAGAACTAATGGATATAAATTGCCTATTACAATCAATACCCAAGATAGTAGTCAATAATTGGTAATAATGAGGTGGTTACCATAATTCTGGTAAACTTCTTGGGACCATTCCCTCCAGAGTTCTACTCCTAAACTGTAGTATTTCAGATGCATCCCTCTGTTAAGTAATTAGGCATTTTGAGTAAATCTAAACATGTCTTAGTTGGCATTTTTAATATAAACTTTGAAATCCCTCTTCTTACCTCTCTATGCTTTCCTGGATGTTTTCTGAAATAGGGGGATCCTTTCTGCAGATGAAAAAAATCTAGTTTCTGGGCTAATCCAATCATGCCCTACATTCCTGTTTACTTCAGTCACTCCAAACCATCTCTCATCACCTGAACTCTTTCATCCCTATATGGCTTTGAACAGCCCCTAATCTGGACCAATCTTCCACCCCTCCCTTCTGCCTCAGATCCTTTCAGTGTGCTGTCCAGAATTCCTGATAACTCATTAGCTTAATCTTCATTCTTCCTTATAAATGTTTCCTTTACTTTCCTGCTCTAAATAAAACCTGATTGCAGTTGTAGACGGGTCTTTCCTTTTAGTATCCAAAAAAAGGGCTTTTTTTTTCCTTTTACATCTTATATACTGTATCTGGAGGTATAATAGATGATCTCCTTTGCTTCTTCTTGCTACTTCCAAAATGAGTACTACTTCCTTCCTTGAGAAAGAATTCCATTTGAAATGCCTCACTTTGTGATCACCTCTTTGTATTTTTACTTTAATGCCTTTAATACCCTCATTCAATAATTCATCAATTCAACAGGGAGGTGGATACTATCAGTGTTTGCCTGTCTTTTATCTTCTGCATGTCCTCACATCTTTCCTTACCTAGTATAACAGATATGGCCCTCACTCTAATCACTCCCTCACACATTCCCTTGACAAAATGATTGCCTCTCTTTTCTTCATTGTATCGTTGCCTGACAAGACTCCACTCTGGTCAAACTAAACTTTTGCCTGTTTTGCACTTGATTGAGAAGCTGGATGTGACTTGACAAAACATGTAACTATACTGACCTGTTTCGTTTGAAATGTAAGACTACCATCTAAAGTGGGCCCAGAAATCTTAACACACACTTCAGTTCATTTAACTTCCCCACTCTCAAAAGGCCCTGTTTCAGTACTTATCTTTTCTCCTCAGAATGTCTAACATATTCCTCCCTCTTATTCTAGCTGGTGTCCTTACAACATATTTCACTGCTATAATGGCAGAAGTGAAAAAAGAATGTTCCCACGTGTTCACACATCTGATGCATAGTTCAGAGTGTCTCCACCAGGTACTTGGCATTTCTTGTAAGGGATGTGCTCATATGTAAAGTCAGCCCATCCATACAGCCTTTCAAAAGCTTATATACTGACCTTACTCAAGGGTTCCTATAAATGTCCCCAACTTTTCTTGAATCATCATTTGTCCCTTATCTACTAGAATAATCAAGGCACAACTACGCTCTAAGCTCTCACCTTCAAACAAGCAAATCAAAGTAAACTTTCCTTGATTTCATATCCCCATCCAGCTACTTACTACTCTACTTATCCTTTAGCTTTTTCCATTCCTACTTCTTTACACCAAACTGATAAAAATTGTATTGTCTCTTGTCTGAGCTTCTTTCCATCCCAGTCTTGCTTGAAAGTGTTGCATTCTGTCTTTCAAGCCCACATCCTTGGAAACTGCTCTCGTCAACATCAGCTTCTCCACACTGCCAAATGCAACAGACTAACTTGCCCTGATAGCAGCATTTGATATAGTTGACCATGGCTTCATTTTTGAAACAGTTTATGTTGTCAGCTTCTAGAATGTCTATTTCCATTCTGCTCCTGTTTTGTCATCTTCCTTACCTCTGGGTTTTTTCTGGTAATCTTTCCTGAACAGAGCAACCAAATGGATTTGGTTAAAACAGATTATTTTACTCTTCTTCCCCACAAAACACCATGACACCCTACTATATGAGATAGTAAAATCAAAACAAGTCCAGTAGTTTTGAAGGCCCTATTTTAACTTGTCTATGACTGAGCCAACAGCCCCTCTCACCACACTGACCCAGCCACTGTAGGTTCCTTGCTCTCCTTGAATATGCCAGGCATACTCTTGCCTCAGTGTCTTGGTATTTGCTTGTCTCTCTGCTGGAAAAGGCATTCTGTGATTGGTTCCCTACTTCACTTATGTCTCTTCCTGTGTTACCTCAGAAGACTTCCTAAAAATAGATACCCCCCCCACCTCTGGCAGTCATTAATTCGTTAATCTGCTCTATTTTTCTTCATAATTCTTTCTACTACCAAATACACAATTTATTACTTGTTTTAATAGAAAGGCACATATTCCCCTCATAAAAATTAATGCTTCATAGGACGAGTTAAAGTACCTGTTCTTTGTTTTTCTCTTTTCACTGCTGTTTCCTCCAGCAAATGCCAATATTTATTGCTCAGTAAGTGTTAATTGAATAAATAACTAAAACAATTTTGAATATCTATATTCCTGTGATAAGCATCTAAAGATACATTCTTAAAATCATTAAAGACCTTTATCCACTGTGTAAAACAAAATCCTAGCATAGCAAATTGAGAATTTAGGCAACTAGGTTGGCCATAAACCTCTGTTTAATGTCTTTCCTCTGTCCCAGCACTAAATCTGTTGACTCACTCATAACTCATTCCATTTCCCACAAAATGCATGGTGGTGGAAGTCCAGAATCAACACAAATGAGAATGATTAGAGCATGAAAGAAGAACAGGGAGATTATAAAAGGAGAAATCATTTTATTTTTTATTTTTTTTATTAAATTCTTTTATTGGTACATTGTAGGTATACAACACAATTACATTTCTCATTGGGAATTGTACCTTTACATAATGCATCTTGGTTCTTATTTTTTCCCCATTGCTAGCCCTCCCTTCAACCCCTCCACCCTTCCCTATTTACAAAGACTTTATTTCCATTTTTTCCATTTCTCATCATTTTTCCTTTCCCTTCTTTCCTTTCCCCTGCCCCTCCCACTACCCCTACCCCTTTGGACCTTTTCTTCCTATTTTGCATTATCGATTATTCATTCCAATCATTGGTACATTTTAGGTGTACAATATAATGACATTCATCATTGGAAATTTGCACCTTTACATAATCTCTCTTGGTTCTTATTTTTCACCCTTGCCCAGCCCTCCCTTCAACCCCTCCATTCCTCCCTATATACAAAGATTTTGTTCCTATTTTTCCATTTTCTCATATTAATCCCATTCCCTTCTATCCTTTCCCCTAGCCCTCCCACTTCCTTCCCCTTTGGCCCTTTTCTTCCTATTTCACATGACCTATTATACATTTTAGTCCTTATTTACACTTTCAGTTTCTCACACCAGAGAAACTATTCAGTATTTATACATGTGTGTCCTATTTATTTCACTTAAAGTATCGCCTCAATGTGCATCCACTTAGCTATAAATGTCTCTAATTTCTCATTTCTTATGGCTGAGTAGTACTCCATTTTATAAAAAAAACCACATTTTCTTGATCCAGTCTCCAGTTGATGGGCATTTGGGCTGTTTCCAAGTTTTAGCTATCACAAACTGTGCTGCTATGAACATGGGCACACATATATCACTGTGGTATGATTCTTTTAATTCTTTGGGGAAGATCCCCAGCAGTGGAATAGCAGGGTCAAATGGGACTTCCAGTCCTAGTTCTTTGAGGTATTTCCATACTGATTTTCACAGTGGTTGCACCAGTCTACACTCCCACCAGCAGTGGAGCAGGGTTCCTCTTTCCCCACAGCCCTGCCAGCATTTGTTATTGGTTGATTTCATAATAGCATCCATTCTTTCTGGAGTGAAGTGGAATCTCAGCATTGTTTTCATTTGCATCTCTAGAATGACCAGTGATGTTGAGCATTTTTTCATGTATTTTTTGCTATTTCTACTTCTTTGTCTGAGAAGTGTCTGTTCATTTCAGTTGCCCATTTTTGGATTGGGTCTTCAAACTTGGGAGGTCTGATCTTTTTAAGTTCTTTATAGATTCGAGATAGTAGACCTTGTCTGAGGAAGAGCAGGTGAAGATTTTCTTTCCCACATTGTGGGTTGTCTCTTGATACTGCTGATGGTTTCTCTTGCTGTGTAGAAGCCTTTTAATAAGAAGAGATCCCACTTGTTGATTGTTTGTGCTAGTTCATGGGCAACTGAGGTTTTGTTCATAAAATCTTTTCCTACACTGATGTCTTCAAGTGTTCTACCTAACCTCTGTTCCAACTGGTTCAGAGTTTCCATTTTAATATTTAGATCTTTAATCCATTTTGATTTTAGTTTAGTGCATGGTGAGAGATAAAGGTCTAGTTTTAATCTTTGGCAAGTTGAAGCCCAATTTTTCCAGCACCATTTATTAAAGAGGCTATCTTTCCTCTAGTGAGGGTGTTTGGCTCCTTTATCAAAGATGAGATGGCTGAGTGTGTCTGGCGGTGTTTCTGCATCTTCTAGTCTGTTCCACTGGTCCTCAGGTCTGTTTCTTTGCCAGTACCATGCTGTTTTTATCACAGTAGCTTTGTAGTAGAGTTGCAGGTTGGGGATTGTGATACCCCCTGCCATGTCTCTGTTACCTAGAATTGCTTTTGCTATTCTGGGTCTCTTCTTGTTCCAAATGAATTTTTGGATTGTTTTCTCAAGGTCCATGAATTATGCTGCTGTGATCTCAATTGGAATTGCATTGAATCTATATAGCAGTTTTGGAAGTATGGCCATTTTCACTATATTAATCCTTCCTACCCAGGAGCAGGGGATGTCTGTCCATTTTCTGATATCATCTTCAATCTCTCTTTTCAGAGTGCCATAGTTTTCAGAGAAGAGGTCTTTGATTTCTTTCGTTAGGTTGATTCCTAGGTATTTCAGTTTTTTGGATGCTATTGTGAAAGGAATTATTTGCCCTATTTCTCTCTCAGTAAGTCTGTCATTCGTGTAGAGGAAAGCTATTGATTTTTGTGTGTTGACCTTGTAACCAGCTACTTGACTGAATTTGGTTATTCAGTCTAGAAGACTTTTGGTGGAGTTCTTGGGGTCTTCTATATAGAGTATCATGTCATCTGCAAATAATGACAATTTGACTTCTTCATTTCCTATCTTTATTCTTTTTATTTCTTTCTCTTGTCTAATTGCCGTGGCTAATGTTTCCAGAACTATATTGAACAAGAGTGGTGATAGTGGACATCCTTGTCTTGTTCCTGATTTGAGTGTGAAGGATTTCAGTTTTTGACCATTTAGTATGATATTGGTTGTTGGTTTTTCATAGATGGCTTCTATCACTGTGAGGTAGAGACCATCTATTCCAATTTTTTGTAGGGTTTTTATCATAAATGCATGTTGGATTTTGTCAAATGCTTTTTCTGCATCTATGGAGATAATCATATGGTTTTTGTCCTTGGCTCTATTGATATAGTGTATTACATTGATTGATTTGCATATATTGAACCATCCCTGCATCCCTGGGATGAATCCCACTTGATCAGGGTGTATGATCTTCTTGATGATCTTCTGCATTCTGTTTCCCAGTATCTTCTTAAGGATTTTTGCATCTATGTTCATTAGTGAGATTGGCCTATAGTTCTCCTTTTCAGTTGGGTCTTTCTCTGCTTTGGGGATCAAGGTGATGCTTGCTTCCAGGAATGAATTTGGGAGTATTGCTTCCCTTTCTATGTCATTGAAGAGTTTAAACAGTAGTGGCAGCAGTTCCTCTCTACATCTCTTATAGAATTCAGCAGTGAAGCCATCAGGGCCCGGGCTTTTTTTAGTTGATCAGTTTTTCATTACATTTTCAATGTCATTGGTTGATATTGGGTTGTTCAGAATTTGTAGGTCTTCTTCGTTCAACTTTGGTAATTCATATGTGTCTAGGAATCTGTCCATTTCTTCTGTGTTGTCCATCTTATTGGCGTATAGGTTCTGAAAGTAGGTATTGATGATCCTCTGGATTTCTGCTGGCTCTGTTGGAATTTCACCCTTTTCTTTCCTAATTGCATGGATTAGGGCCTTTTCTTTCCTTTTTCTGATAAGGTTGGCTAAGGGTTTGTCAATTTGGTTGATTCTTTTGAAGAACCAACTCTTGGCTTCATTGATTTTTTTATTGTTCTCTTAGTCTCCATTGCATTGATTTCTCCTCTGATCTTTATAATTTCCTCCCGTCTATGAGCTCTGGGGTTGTCCTGTTCTTCTTTTTCCAGAAGCTTGAGGTTCAGCATCAGGTTGTTTAATGGGCTCATTCTGTTTTCCTAATATGCGTATTCACTGCTATAAATTTCCCCCATAAAACTGCTTTCATTGTGTCCCATAGATTCCGATATGTTGTATTGTCATTGTCATTTAATTGAAGGAACTGTCTGATTTCTTCTTTAATTTCCTCTGTGACCCATTAGTTATTCAGAAGTGTGTTGTTCAATTTCCACGTGTTTATGAAATGTTTTGAGTTTCTTTTGCTATGGAGCTCCAATTTCATCGCACTATGGTCTGATAATATACAGGGGATAACTTCAGTCCCTTTGCACTTACTTAAACATGTTCTATGTGTGAGTATGTGGTTTATTTTTGAGACTGACCCATGTGCAGCTGCGAAGAATGTGTATTCTGATTTTGTGTGGTGGAAGACTCTGTAAACATCTGTTAAGTTCATTTGTTCAAGAGTTCGATTGAGTTCTAGTATTTCATTATTTATTTTTTGTCTAGTTGATCTATCTATTTGTGACAGTGGGGTGTTAAGGTCCCCCACTACAATTGCATTAGTGCATATATGACTTTTTATGTCCATTAGTATTTGTTTTATATAGTTGGGTGCACTAGTGTTTGGTGCACAGATATTTATGATTGTCATCTCTTCCTCTTGGATTGTTCCCTTTACAAGGATGTAGTGTCCTTCTTCATCTGTCTTAATCAGTGTTGGTTTGAAATCTATTTGATCTGCCAAGAGGATAGCTACTCCTGCTTTTTTTCAGGTTCCTGTCGCATGGAGTATTGTTTTTCACCCTTTAACTTTCAGTCTGTGAGTTTCCTTTTGAATTAAGTGTGTTTCTTCTATGCAGCATATTGTCAGATTTTCTTCTTGACCCATTCTGCCAGTCTATTTCTTTTGATTGGTGAATTGAGACCATTAACGTTGATGGTTATAACTGAAACGTATTGACTTGTCATTGCTATGACTTTTTCTTTTTGTTGGGTTCTCCCCCTTTACATTTAATTTCTTGTCTTGCCAGATGGGTTTATTCTGCTTTGCTTTCTGGGGTTGTGATCCTCAATGTCTGTTCCTAGGATATTGTGTAAAATTCTTTGGAGTGCTGGTTTGGTATTCACGAAGTTCCTAAGGTGCTCTTTGACATGAAAGTATCTTATTTCTCCATCAATTTTGAAAGATAATTTTGCAGGGTACATCAATCTGGGTCGGAGGCTGTTTTCTTTTAGGGCTTGGAATATGTCACTCCAAGCTCTTCTTGCCTTGATGGTTTGTGTTGAGAAGTCTGCTGTGATTCTGATAGGCTTTCCTTTGTATGTGATTTGTTTCTTTTCTCTAACTGCTTGTAGTACTTTGTTCTTCTGTTGAGTTTCTGGAATCTTAACAATTATATGCCTATATGTAGATTTTTTTTGATCAAGGTTATTTGGAGTTCTATATGCCTTACTTATCTGTATGTCAAGTTCTTTTTTTTTGGTACCTGGGATCGAACTCGGGATTTTGCACTTGCAAGACAGATGCTGGAACCACTGAGCTAAATCCCCGGCCCTATGTCAAGTTCTTTTCCCCTGCTTGGGAAGTTTTCTGCCATTACTTCTGTGAAGAGATTTTTTTATGTCATCTGCACTCTCTCCTGTTTCTTCATTGACTCCAATCAGTCTTATGTTATTCTTCTTTGCATCATCTAGCAGCTGCTGGATTGATTTCTCATTCCCTTATAATTTTGAAGCAATTTTTCTTTTCCTGGTCACTAATTGCAATCTTATCTTCTATATCTGAAAATCTGTCCTCACATTGGCTCATTCTGCTGTGTAGACTTTCGGTGGAGTTTTTAATCTCCTGGAAATCTATTTGCATTTGTTTTATGGATTCCATTTGTTTTCTATGTTGGTATTCCATCATGTTCCTGAGCTCCTCTCTAGATTTATTTTATTTTTTATTTTTTATTTTTTGGTTGTTTTTTTTTTTTGGCACCGGGGATCGAACACGGGACCTTGTGCTTGCAAGGCAGGTGCCGGAACCATTGAGCTAAATCCCCAGCCCCCTCTCTAGATTTATTAATCATGTCTTGCACTAGGGGAACAATTTCTCCTGTTATCTGAGAAATTATTTCTGATTTCATTTTTTTCCAGACCCCCCTTTTGTTGCCAGTTCAGTGGGTCCAGGTGGTTGAGTATCAGAGTGTTCCATCTCATCTCCCTTTGGGGTTGCTGTAGGTGATCTATAAATATTGTTTTGAGACTTATTTATGTGTTTTCTCATTTCAACTCGGGGGAAGCTGTTGGCGCCTGCCGGGATTACCTCCTCTGAGCTGGGAGAGGTGGGACAGGGGCCAGGAGCAGCGGTAGGGATGGTGACCCAGAAGCCCTTTCCTGTGGGCTTGGAACAGTGGGAGGGATGGTGGCTGGGAAGCCCCTTCCTCTGGACCAGGAGCAGTGGGACGGCAGCTCAGAAGCCCCTACCTCTGGGCCAGGAGCAGCGGGACTCAGTACCGTGGTCTGGTGGTCCGGTGTCCACTTCGTCTTTGTAGTGTGGAACCAGGTGGCTGTACAGAGGAGCGGAGGTGGGGCGGGGGGGTGTCCAGTGGATTGTTGCCGGGTCACGGGCTGATTTAGCGTGTTCCCCGCCACTCAGGACCTCGGTAGGGCATTCACAGACCTGCCTGTCTGCTGCGGGCTGATTCGGCCTGTTCCAAGCGACTCGGGACCTCGGTAGGGCGTGCGCAGACCTGTCTGTCTGCAGCAGGCTGATTCGGTGTCTTTCTTGTGACTCAGGACCTTCCCAAGAAAACATTTTAAAGGAATGCATAGACACCTTGGAACTTTATTTAATGACACAGATAAATTTTGGAAGAAAACACTAAAGAATATCTTCTATTTACTTCCTTTTTCTCTGTAGTAGACTTGAATATAATTCTTGCTCAGGTCAGATGGTGCTCCGTTATGCAGAACAAAGGACAAACCTTTGGCCTCAACTACTAGTTACCTGAGCCCAGATAAAAACAAACAATATAGGCCCATGGCAAGACTGTCAAGTGAAAAAACTTGGCTTCTGTCTGGAAATTCCCTTTTCCCAGCTTTCTCCCCACTTAGCGATCTCTCTCTCTTCACTTTCAGTGCAGGCTATCCTTCTAAATCTTTCCTCTATGAAAAAATAAAAAAGATAATATCTTAACAATATTTATATTTGTAGCGGGGTCCCAATTTCACTTTTACTCCGTTTAAAAATAAAAACACTGTAGATTTGGAATTTTTCAGTTAACTAATCCATTCAATTCAATTAACTAATCAATTAACTAATTCAATTAACTAATCCATCTTCTTAATTAATCTTCCCTCTTGGATGGATTAGTATTTTCAAACAGTATTTTCATATAAATAGTGTCTGCAGCCTCACACTTTCCTCCCCTTTGGCTCAAAGGTGTGTATGACCTTATGTCAGAAAGTGATAGGATGCCATCTCGTATCACTTTCTTCTGTGTTTTCACATATTCTGGCTCCAGAGTAACTCTTTGTTACATTTTTGGATGGGTGACTAATTTTCGTAGGCCCATCTGCTTAGAGCTGGATGTCACAGGTGGTACCAAGTGCTGGGGTTTCTGACTCAACTTCCGGTTACTGGGGATCAAACTTCGGACCTCTGCAAGGTGGGTGGCTCTTTGCTCTAATATTAGGCCTACACAGATTCATTGGTCTTTGTGGCAGCTCCATGTTTTCTCAGGAAGGAAATGGGGAAACAGAGGTGCTGCTTTGATCTCCATCCAACTCCCATTACCATTTTAACTCCCCAGCTTCTGGGCCATGCTGGGTATGAGAATTCCCCTAGATGCTGTGGCCCTCCTAATGGCCAGGAATCAACAAACTTTACTTCCATTGACTGGTGAGGCCAGACCCCACCACCTACTGACTCTCCTTTTCCCTTTCTCCTCACCTATCTGACTCTTTCTATGGAGCACTATCTTGATAATGTGAGCCCCAAAGTGAGAAGAAATCAACACTCTGGTCCCTTCCTCCTCATTTCCTATCCCCTTCTCATTCCCACACTCCATTGGCCAGAGCCTTCTTATCCTATGAGACTCTGTATACCTTTTTAGTACTAAAAAATTTGTTCCACTATCTTTGTTGTCCTGAAATTAAAATCATAAGTAGTATAACTATCCTTATATACCTTCAAAATATCAATACAATGCTCTAACTGTAATAAAATGGGGAAAAGAAAAAGTAATTTATCTTGTATGTACTTCAAAATGTTAACAAAAGTTTGATCATACCTACAGGGAAAGTCGTACTGAGTCAGTCTGGTAGGCGACTATAACTTCAAAACCACCTGAATGTGTCTGTTTTAAGTTCTTTACTGCAGACTCACACTCCATGAATGTTTTAATAATGATATTCTGAACATATTAAAGGGAAAATTCTAGTAAAATTAAAAATGAAACAAAGTATGATTTTCCTACAATTTATAGTGTAATGAACTTTTTGGAAATTCAGTATATATTAAAATTGGGCAAAAATACTTCACATTTTTATGGCAGATGGAGTTAGACTCTAGGCTCAGCTGACTTTAAACAGATTTCTTTATCTACAGGAATATCTGCAGCTAAAGATACCACTTATTGCAGAGAACTGGGGCATTTGAATTGTCTAAAGTCCTATATTCTACTCATTAAATGCAAAGTAGCCTGCAAGAATTGTGTAATAACAATAAAGGAACAACACAGTTGTCCAAAATGCCCACCATGGGCTGATCATCCACCTCTTAGAACTGCCAGCATCACTTCTAAGAGAACAAGTCTCATGATGTAGCTGTCTTTGCAAAGGAGACCTGTGTGCCTCCCACCTGGAAAAGAATGGCTCAGGATCAGAGGTTTCAGGTATGGCTCTTGATTGGGGGCCTTACCAGACTACTACCATCAAGGGATTCTGAGGATGAAAATACATTGATTTAATATTCCCCAGATATTATCTCTATTACATATCCAACTTCACTTCAATTAACTTGGCCAGGTATTAGAACTTTAAACATTTTTATTCTAATTTATAAATTTGGTGTTTTCCAAATTACAAAATCAATACCTAACTAAAGTAAAAAATGAAACAACATGAAGATAATTTTAAGAGATCATTTATCTCTTTTCTCATTTAATTTCTCCTCATATGCACATGGTCATATGCACATATTCTCATACATACACGTGCAAAAACACATATGTATACACACAAGACACTGATATTTTAGAAATCACAACATCATATTCTATCTGTTACTCTGGGTCTCCTTTTATGAACAATATATCATGACCACCAAAAAATCTGTAGAAATTAATTGAATTCTACTTTTCTAATAAATAATATATGAACATAAATAATATATGAACAGGCACTCACATTAAATACCATTTATAAAAAGGATTATATCATACTATGTCATACTGCTTTCCAAAACAGTTGTTTTCCTTATCTGTCACTCCCTGGCCCCTCTCCTCTGCCTTACATTGCTATCTTCTCTAACCCACATCTCCCCTGCTAACAGGTTAACTAGTTAATAACTCAAGAGCATTATACAGTATCTGCAGTGCTCTAATCATAAGGTCTTTATCCAGGGTATTAATCAGGCCCCACATGGGTCCCAATCTGGATTCAGAACCATCTCAAATGTTCAAGTTTAAAACAAAACATTTATTTGTTTATGTTTTATGTTTAATGTAAAATCAACCCTATTACAACGTTCCTTGCTTTTATGTCTGATTGTGGAAAACTCTGGATAAATAACTACAGACCTGATTCATTCTTTTCAGAGGCTGCATGATATTTCAAAGTGTGGGAGTTTTTCTCTTTGAAGATGTCACTAATTTGAATAATGCCATTTTAAACATTTTTCTACATCTTTTTTTATTTTTGTGGGAGAATTTCTTAGGGGTGGAATTACTGGGTCAATGGAAATGTGAATTTTGAATTTTAACAGATGTGAGATTATGTTCCAAAAAGGTCATAACAAATTACATTTTCATTACAAATGCATAAAACTATTGCTTTGTGTAAATATCTAATATATTAAATTTTCTAATCTCTGTGTATAAAATTATATCAGTATCATTTCAATTTTAATTTCCCCCCATGCTTCAATATTTGGCATCCTTGTCTATATTCAAAGTATATTTGTGCTTGCACTTTTGAAAGCAGTTTATACAATTCTTTTGTACATTATTTCCTCCTACTTCTTTATATATTTTCACTGTTTTTATTTATTTATTTTTAAATTTGTATTTTACTAGTATGTTTGCAGCATATAATGTTTACATTCCTCCTCATGCGGAGTTGCCCCATGCACACAAAACATCTTCATTCTTTTGTCATCCTCTTTGTCGCCCCTTATTCCCTACTCCCTCCATCTCTCGATTCCTTTCCTTTTGGCAAAAGATCAATTTCTCTGTTTTCTATTATTTATCTTTTCTTTTCCTCTTTACTTATACATTGGCTTTCTAATTAAGAAAAAATGTGTGATATTTAAGTATGTGTCTTATTTCAGTTAACATTATGGTCTCAGGGTGCATCCGTTGTCCTCCAAATGACTGATATTTATCCTTCTTGATGTCAGAATAGTACTCCATTGTGTATAAATGCGACATTTTGTTGATCCATTCATCTATTGATGGACACATAGGCCTCTTCCAGGATTTATTTGTTATGTGTTCTGTTCCTATAGACATGGGTATACATGTTATCAATGTAATATGATGTCAACACTTTCTGGAAGATACCTAGAAGAAGAAGACCCGGGCCAAATGAAATTTCTCTTTGTAGCTTTCTTTTTGAGGACTTTCTTTCTTTCTTTCTTTCTTTTTTCTTTCTTTTTTTGGTACTGGGGATCAAACTCTGGACCCTGCACTTGCAAGGCAGGAGGAGGACCACTGCGCTAAATCCCTGGCCCTTTTTGAGGAATTTCTAAACTGATTTCCATAGTGGTTGTACTAGTTTCCATTCCCAGTGTTGAAGGGTTCTTTTTTCCCCTGAAGCCTCACCAGCATTTCTTACTATTTGGTTTCTTTTTTTTTTTTTTCATTAAATTCTTTTATTGGTACATTGTAGGTATACAACACAATTACATTTCTCATTGGGAATTGTACCTTTACATAATGCATCTTGGTTCTTATTTTTTCCCCATTGCTAGCCCTCCCTTCAACCCCTCCACCCTTCCCTATTTACAAAGACTTTATTTCCATTTTTTCCATTTCTCATCATTTTTCCTTTCCCTTCTTTCCTTTCCCCTGCCCCTCCCACTACCCCTACCCCTTTGGACCTTTTCTTCCTATTTTGCATTATCGATTATTCATTCCAATCATTGGTACATTTTAGGTGTACAATATAATGACGTTCATCATTGGAAATTTGCACCTTTACATAGTCTCTCTTGGTTCTTATTTTTCACCCTTGCCCAGCCCTCCCTTCAACCCCTCCATTCCTCCCTATATACAAAGATTTTGTTCCTATTTTTCCATTTTCACATATTAATCCCATTCCCTTCGATCCTTTCCCCTAGCCCTCCCACTTCCTTCCCCTTTGGCCCTTTTCTTCCTATTTCACATGACCTATTATACATTTTAGTCCTTATTTACACTTTCAGTTTCTCACATCAGAGAAACTATTCAGTATTTATACATGTGTGTCCTATTTATTTCACTTAAAGTATCGCCTCAATGTGCATCCACTTAGCTATAAATGTCTCTAATTTCTCATTTCTTATGGCTGAGTAGTACTCCATTTTATTAAAAAACCCCACATTTTCTTGATCCAGTCTCCAGTTGATGGGCATTTGGGCTGTTTCCAAGTTTTAGCTATCACAAACTGTGCTGCTATGAACATGGGCACACATATATCACTGTGGTATGATTCTTTTAATTCTTTGGGGAAGATCCCCAGCAGTGGAATAGCAGGGTCAAATGGGACTTCCAGTCCTAGCTCTTTGAGGTATTTCCGTACTGATTTTCACAGTGGTTGCACCAGTCTACACTCCCACCAGCAGTGGAGCAGGGTTCCTCTTTCCCCACAGCCCCGCCAGCATTTGTTACTGGTTGATTTCATGATAGCAGCCATTCTTTCTGGAGTGAAGTGGAATCTCAGCATTGTTTTCATTTGCATCTCTAGAATGACCAGTGATGTTGAACATTTTTTCATGTATTTATCTGCTACTTCTACTTCTTTGTCTGAGGTGTGTCTGTTCATTTCAGATGCCCATTTTTGGATTGGGTCTTTAAATTTGGGAGGTCTGACCTTTTTAAGTTCTTTATAGATTCGAGATAGTAGAGCTTTGTCTGAGGAAGAGCAGGTGAAGACTTTTTTTCCCACATTGTGGGTTGTCTCTTCACACTGCTGATGGTTTCTCTTGCTGTGCAGAAGCCTTTTAATAAGAAGAGATCCCACTTGTTGATTGTTTGTGCTAGTGCATGGGCAACTGAGGTTTTGTTCATAAAATCTTTTCCTACACCAAAGTCTTCGAGGGTTCTACCTAACCTCTGTTCCAACTGGTTCAGAGTTTCCATTTTAATATTTAGATCTTTAATCCATTTTGATTTTAGTTTAGTGCATGGTGAGAGATATAGGTCTAGTTTTAATCTTTGGCAAGTTGAAGCCCAGTTTTTCCAGCACCATTTATTAAAGAGGCTATCTTTCCTCTAGTGAGGGTGTTTGGCTCCTTTATCAAAGATGAGATGGCTGAGTGTGTCTGGCGGTGTTTCTGCATCTTCTAGTCTGTTCCACTGGTCCTCAGGTCTGTTTCTTTGCCAGTACCATGCTGTTTTTATCACAGTAGCTTTGTAGTAGAGTTGCAGGTTGGGGATTGTGATACCCCCTGCCATGTCTCTGTTACCTAGAATTGCTTTTGCTATTCTGGGTCTCTTCTTGCTCCAAATGAATTTTTGGATTGTTTTCTCAAGGTCCATGAATTATGCTGCTGTGATCTCAATTGGAATTGCATTGAATCTATATAGCAGTTTTGGAAGTATGGCCATTTTCACTATATTAATCCTTCCTACCCAGGAGCAGGGGATGTCTGTCCATTTTCTGATATCATCTTCAATCTCTCTTTTCAGAGTGCCATAGTTTTCAGAGAAGAGGTCTTTGATTTCTTTCATTAGGTTGATTCCTAGGTATTTCAGTTTTTTGGATGCTATTGTGAAAGGAATTATTTGCCCTATTTCTCTCTCAGTAAGTCTGTCATTTGTGTAGAGGTAAGCTATTGATTTTTGTGTGTTGACCTTGTAACCAGCTACCTGACTGAATTTGGTTATTCAGTCTAGAAGATTTTTGGTGGAGTTCTTGGGGTCTTCTATATAGAGTATCATGTCATCTGCAAATAATGACAATTTGACTTCTTCATTTCCTATCTTTATTCCTTTTATTTCTTTCTCTTGTCTAATTGCTGTGGCTAATGTTTCCAGAACTATATTGAACAAGAGTGGTGATAGTGGACATCCTTGTCTTGTTCCTGATTTGAGTGTGAAGGATTTCAGTTTTTGACCATTTAGTATGATATTGGTTGTTGGTTTTTCATAGATGGCTTCTATCACTGTGAGGTAGAGACCATCTATTCCAATTTTTTGTAGGGTTTTTATCATAAATGCATGTTGGATTTTGTCAAATGCTTTTTCTGCATCTATGGAGATAATCATATGGTTTTTGTCCTTGGCTCTATTGATATAGTGTATTACATTGATTGATTTGCATATATTGAACCATCCCTGCATCCCTGGGATGAATCCCACTTGATCAGGGTGTATGATCTTCTTGATGATCTTCTGCATTCTGTTTCCCAGTATCTTCTTAAGGATTTGTGCATCTATGTTCATTAGTGAGATTGGCCTATAGTTCTCTTTTTCAGTTGGGTCTTTCTCTGCTTTGGGGATCAAGGTGATGCTTGCTTCCAGGAATGAATTTGGGAGTATTGCTTCCCTTTCAATTTCATTGAAGAGTTTAAACAGTAGTGGCAGCAGTTCCTCTCTAAATGTCTTGTAGAATTCAGCAGTGAAGCCATCAGGGCCCGGGCTTTTTTTAGTTGGTCAGTTTTTAATTACATTTTGAATGTCATTGGTTGATATTGGGTTGTTCAGAGTTTTTAGGTCTTCTTCATTCAACTTTGGTAATTCATATGTATCTAGAAATCTGTCCATTTCTTCTGTGTTGTCCATCTTATTGCCATATAGGTTCTGGAAGTAGGTATTGATGATCCTCTGGATTTCTGCTGGCTCTGTTGGAATTTCACCCTTTTTATTCCTAATTGCATGGATTTGGGCCTTTTCTTTCCTTTTTCTGATAAGGTTGGCTAAAGGTTTGTCAATTTAGTTGATTCTTTCGAAGAACCAACTCTTGGCTTCATTGATTTTTTTGTACCATTCTCTTAGTCTCCATTGCATTGATTTCTCCTCTGACCTTTATAATTTCCTCCCCTGTATGAGCTTTGGGGTTGTCCTGCTCCTCTTTTTCCAGAAGCTTGAGGTTCAGCATCAGGTTGCTTAATTGGGCTCCTTCTGTTTTCCTAATATGCATATTCACTGCTATGAATTTCCCTTGTAAGACTGCTTTCATTGTGTCCCATAGTTTCCTATATGTTGCATTGTCATTGTCATTTAATTGAAGGAACTGTCTGATTTCTTCTTTAATTTCCTCTGTGACCCATTGGTTATTCAGAAGTGTGTTGTTCAGTTTCCACGTGTTTATGAAATGTTTTGAGTTTCTTTTGCTATGGAGCTCCAATTTCATTGCACTATGGTCTGATAATATACAGGGGATAACTTCAGTTCCTTTGCACTTACTTAAACATGTTCTATGTGTGAGTATGTGGTCTATTTTTGAGAATGACCCATGTGCAGCTGCAAAGAATGTGTATTCTGATTTTGTGTGGTGGAAGACTCTGTAAACATCTGTTAAGTTCATTTGTTCAAGAGTTCGATTGAGTTCTAGTATTTCATTATTTTTTTTTGTCTAGTTGATCTATCTATTTGTGACAGTGGGGTGTTAAGGTCCCCCACTACAATTGCATTAGTGCATATGTGACTTTTTATGTCCATTAGTATTTGTTTTATATAGTTGGGGGCACTAGTGTTTGGTGCACAGATATTTATGATTGTCATCTCTTCCTCTTGGATTGTTCCCTTTACAAGGATGTAGTGTCCTTCTTCATCTGTCTTAATCAGTGTTGGTCTGAAATCTATTTGATCTGCCAAGAGGATAGCTACTCCTGCTTTTTTTCAGGTTCCTGTCGCATGGAGTATTGTTTTTCACCCTTTAACTTTCAGTCTGTGAGTTTCCTTTTGAATTAAGTGTGTTTCTTCTATGCAGCATATTGTCAGATTTTCTTCTTGACCCATTCTGCCAGTCTATTTCTTTTGATTGGTGAATTGAGACCATTAACGTTGATGGTTATAACTGAAACGTATTGACTTGTCATTGCTATGACTTTTTCTTTTTGTTGGGTTCTCCCCCTTTACATTTAATTTCTTGTCTTGCCAGATGGGTTCATTCTGCTTTGCTTCCTGGGGTTGTGATCCTCAATGTCTGTTCCTAGGATATTGTGTAAAATTCTTTGGAGTGCTGGTTTGGTATTCACGAAGTTCCTAAGGTGCTCTTTGACATGAAAGTGTCTTATTTCTCCATCAATTTTGAAAGATAGTTTTGCAGGGTACATCAGTCTGGGTTGGAGGCTGTTTTCTTTTAGGGCTTGGAATATGTCACTCCAAGCTCTTCTTGCCTTGATGGTTTGTGTTGAGAAGTCTGCTGTGATTCTGATGTGCTTTCCTTTGTATGTGATTTGTTTCTTTTCTCTAACTGCTTGTAGAACTTTGTTCTTCTGTTGATTTTCTGGAGTCTTAACAATTACATGCCTGTGTGTAGATTTTTTATTGATCAAGGCTATTTGGAGTCCTATATGCCTCACTTATCTGTATGTCAAGCTCTTTTGCCCTGCTTGGGAAGTTTTCTGCCATTATTTCTGTGAAGAGATTTTTTATGTCATCTCCACTCTCTCCTGTTTCTTCGTTGAGCCCAATCAGTCTTATGTTATTCTTCTTTGCATCATCTAGCAGCTGCTGGATTGATTTCTCATGTTCCCTTATAATGTTGAAGCAATTTTTCTTTTCCCGGCCACTAATTGCAATCCTATCTTCTACATCTGAAATTCTGTCCTCACATTGGCTCAATCTGCTGTGTAGACTTTCAGTGGAGTTTTTCATGTCCTGGAAATCTATTTGCATCTGTTTTATGGATTCCATTTGTTTCTTATGTTGGGATTCCATCATGTTCCTGAGCTCCTCTCTGGATTTATTAATCATGTCTTGCACTAGGGGCACAATTTCTCCTGTTATCTGAGAAATTATTTCTGATTTCATTTTTTCCAGATCCCCTTTTGTTACCAGTTCAGTGGGGCCAGGTCATTGAGTATCAGAGTGTTCCATCTCATTTCCCTTTGGGGTTGCTGTAGGTGATCTGGAAGTCTGGTTTTGAGACTTATTTATGCATTTTCTCATTTCGACTGGAGCAAGGGCCTGTTAGCGCCTGCACAGATTACCTCCTCTGAGCTGGGAGAGGTGGGATAGGGGCAGGGAGCAGCGGTAGGGATGGTGACCCAAAGGCTCTTTTCTGTGGGCTGGGAGCAGTGGGAGGGATGGTGGCCGGGAAGCCCCTTCCTCTGGACCAGGAGCAGTGGGACGGCAGCTCAGAAGCCCCTACCTCTGGGCCGGGAGCAGCGGGACTCAGTAGCTTGGTCTGGTGGTCTGGTGTCCTCTGCGTCTTTGTAGTGTGGAACCAGGTGGCTGCCTGTCTGCAGTGGGGTGATTCGGTGTCTTCCGTGTGACTCAGGATCCGGGCGACCACTATTTGATTTCTTGAAGATAATCATTCAGTCTGTAGTAAGATGGGATCTCAATGTTGTTTTAATTTGCATTTCTCTAATGGTCAGAAATGTTGAACATTTGTTCATGGATTTATTGGCCATTTGCACTTCTTCTAACAAGTGTCTATTCATTTCAGTTGCCCATTTTTGATTAGTTTTTTTTAAATTTTGAGGTATAATTTTTTGAGTTCTTTATATATTCTAGATATTAGTCCTTTGTCCAAGATATAGTCAACAAAGATTTTTTTCCATTCTGTAGGTTATCTCTTCACTCTGTTGGTTGTCTCCTTTACTGTGAAGAAGCTTTTTAATTTCATATAATTCCATTTGTTTATTCTTGATGTTATTTCTTGTGCAGTTGAGAGTCTGTTCAGAAAGTCTTTGCCTATACCTATGTCTTCAAGAGTTTTACATAATTCATGTTCTGAGCAAATTAAGTGTTTTCTGTTTTGATGTTTATGTCTTTGATCCATTTTTTATTTTAGTTTAGTACAAGGTGAGAGATTTGGGTTAGATCTGGTCCACTGCATGAGTATAGCTAAATTTTCCCAGCACTTGTAGCTAAGCATATGTTTTCGGTCCCTTTGTCAAAGATCAGATGGTTCAATGTGCCTGGGGTTGTTTCTGCATCCTCTATTCTGTTCTCTGGATCCACATATCTGTTTTTGGGCCAGTACCATGCTTTTTTATCACTGGAGTTTTGTAATATAATGTGAAATAGAAGATTGTAATGCCTCCTACTTCACTCTTGTATCCCAGGATTGCTTTTGCTATTCTGGGTCTCTTCCGGTTCCACATGAATTTTAGGATTGTTTTATTTAGTTTGGTGAGAAATTCTGTTGTTATTTTGAATGAGATTGCATTTTATTTCATATAAATCAGTTCTGGAAGTATGACCATTTTGACAGTATTGGTTCTGCCTATTGAAGAATAGGGGATATCTTTCCATTTTCTAATGTCCTCTCAATCTCTTTTTACAGAGTGCAGTAGTTTTCATTGCATATGTCTTCTACTTCCTTGATTAAGCTAATTCTTAAGGATTTAATTTTTTTGATGCTATTAGAAATGAAAGTGTTTGCCTAATTTTCTCAGTGAGTTCCTTATTGATGTACAGGAATGCTATTGATCTTTGTATGTTGATTTTGTGTCCTGAATTTCATTATTAATTCTAAGAGTATTTGGGGTTTTATAGGTAAAACATTATGTCATCTACAAACAATGATAATTTCATTTCTTCTTTTCCTATATGTTCTCCTTTTGTCTCTTCCTCTGGCCTGATTGCTCTTGCTAATATTTTGAGTACTGTATTGAACATGGGTGAAGATAGTGAACATCCTCATCTTGTTCTTGATTTTAAAGAGAAAGTTTTCTTCTTTTTGCATTTAATATGGTGTTGGCAGTAGGCTTGTCATAAGTGGCTTTTATCAGATTGAGATATGGTTCTTCTATACCTATTTTCTTCAAGGTTTTGGTTTTTTTGTTTGTTTGTTTTGGTTTTGGTTTTGGTTTGGGGGGTTTTTTTGGTACCAGGGATTGAACTTGGGGCCCTATGCTTGCAAAGCAGGCAGTGGCACCACTGAGCTAAATCTCTGGCCCTGTTTTTGTTTTTTTTGAGACAGGATTTTATTGCATAGTTCAGGCTGGCCTTCAACTCACTATGTAGTCCAGGGTGGCCCCAATCTCAGCCCAGTCCTCCTGCCTCAGCCTTCTGAGTGCTGCTGAGATTACAGGCATAAGCCACCATGCCTGGCTGACTTCAATGTTTTTTTTTAAAATCATGAATGGATGTTGTATATTGTCAAAGGCTTTTTCTACATCTACTAAGATGGTCATTTAACATTTGTCCTTGCTTCTGTTTATGTGATGGATTACATTTATTGTTTTGTCTATGTTGAACCATACTTGTGTCTTTGGGATGAAGCATACTTATTGATAATTGATAATCTTTTATTCTGTTTGTCAGTATCTTGTTGAGGATTTTTGCATCTATGTTTATTACACAGAGATTGACCTGTAATTTTTTTTATTTGAGTCCTTGTCTGGTTTTGGAAGCAGGGTAATGCTTGCTTCCAGGAATTACTTCAGGAGTACCCCTTCCCTTTCAATTTCATTAAAAGATTGAGGATTGGCATTATGTTCTTCCTGATGTTCTTGTACAATTCAGAGGTGAATTCATCAGGTCTTGGACTTTTCAGAGCATGTTAACTTGTATATTATTGCTTAATTTTATTACCTGTTATTGCATTATTCAAGTTTTTTTCTGTTTTCTTAGCTTAGGTTTGCTATATCATATGTATCTAAAAATCTTATCAATTTATTCTGAATTCTCCAATTTATTGACATACAGTTGTTTTAAGTAGTTACTAATAATCTTCTGAATTTTCTCAGTGTTGTGGTTTTGCCTTTTTTATTTCTATTGATTTGGTTCTTTTCTTTCCTTCTTTTGATAAGATTGGCTGAGGGCTTGTCTATTTTTTTTATTCTTTCAAAGATCTAGCTCTTTGCTTAATTGAATCTCTGTATTATTTTTAGTCTTAATTTCTTTTCTTTTTTTTTTTGCTTTGATCTTTATAATTTCCCCTTTTGCACTAGCTTTGGATTGAGATAGTTCTTGTTTGTCTAGAGCCTTGAGATGTATCATTAGTTTATTTATTTGGGCTTGCTCTGTTTTTCTGAAATGAGCATTCACAGCTAAAAAATTTCCTTTTAGAACTACTTTCATTTTCTCCCATTGATTCTAGTATGTTGTCCTGGAATTATCATTTGATTCTAGAAACTGACTAATTTCTTCCTTGGTTTCTTCTGTGACCCATTGATTTTTCAAGAATGTATTGTTTAATTTCTTTGTATTTGCAAAATTTCTGTGGTTTCTTTTCCCATTGATTTCCAGTTTTTTTGCACTATGACCTCTTAATATACATGGGATAATTTTGATTCTTCTTCATTCACTTAAGCATTCTTTATAGGTTAATGTCCGGTCTGTTTTGAAGCATATTCCACATGCTGCCAAAAGGAGTGTGTATTCTGTTGTTGAGTGGAAAACTCTGTAGATATCTATCAACACATTCAGGCTTGAACCATTTGTGGTTAGCTATTTAATATCAGACTGTGTAATTCAAATCAGAGCCGCCAGGCAGCAAGACATACAAATTAGAGCCCCATCATGAACATGTTAAGTCCATTTGTTCAGAGGTTTGGCTCAACATTGATATTTCTCTTTTGGATATTTTGCCTAGTTGGTCTGTCTCCAGTCAAACCTTGGGTTGTGAGTAACTTGGTCTACAAGTGTTATGCAAGATGAGCAAACATTTTTAAGAAATTTTAACTTGATAAGCAATGTCTTGCAATATGAGTAGAACATCACATGATCACAACTGGTCTCTCTCTCTCTCTCTCTCTCTGCTTTGATATACAAGTGCTTGGAATATGAGCAGAATAAATTACTCTCACTAACCTTGATTTTATTGTATTTGTGAAAGTGAGACACTGAGGTTACCGACTATAATTGTGTTGATGTTTATGTGATCTTTTTGTCCATTGGTGTTTGTTTTATATTTAATATAAAAATATACTGGTGTTTACTTATAATTATTATCTCTTTCCATTGAATTGTTCCCTTAACCAATATACAGTGACCTTCTTTTCCTCTTCTGAGTAGTTTTGACTTAAAGTCCACTTTGTCTGAAAATAAGATAGCTACTTCTATTTGTTTTCAAGTTGCTGTTGCATGGAATATTGTTTTCAATCTTTTAATTTTCATTCCATGAATTTCTTTTTTTGGATTAAATGTATTTATTGCATACAGTATACTGTTGGGTTTTATTTTTTGATCCAATCTGCCAATCTGTGTCTTTTGATTGAAGGTTTGAGACTATTCTCATTGAAAGTTATTATTTAAAGGTATTGCTTTATTCCTATCATTGCATTCTTTTCCTGTTGCTGATTCCTTTTTTTCCCCTTCTGCTTAACTGCTCACCTGACTTGTTGCTTCATTCCACTAAACATTTTGGCATTGTTTCATTAAGTCCTTCTATTATATATTTAAGAATATTATTGCAGTGTTAGTTTGATGATCATCCACTTATTAAGGAATTTTTTGTCATGGAAAGACTATTTATCCATCAATTTTCAAAGAGAGTTTTGCAGGATGTAGCAGTCTGTGTTGGAAGTTGTTTTCTTATAGAGCTTGAAACACCTCATCATAAGCTCTCTTAATCTTTAAGGATTTTGTTGAAAAGTCTTCTGTAATTCTAATGAGTTTACCTTTATAAGTGACTTGTTGCTTTTTTCTAACATCTTTGAAAATTCTGTTTTGTATTGGATTACTGGGATTTTGACTATGATTTATCATACAGAAATTCCTTTCTGATTGTGGCTATTTGCGGGTTCTGTATGTCTTACCTATATATTAAATTCTTTCCTGTATTTGGAAAGATTTCTGCTATCATTTCCATAAACAAGTTTTTAAATGCCATTTATGCCATCTTCTGATTTTTCACTAATTCCAATTAATCTTAGATTAGTCTTTTTCACATCACCTAGCAGCTGTTGCATTCATTTTTTTATTGTCTTACTGTTTCTAAGGTATCTCTGAGTATATCATCATGTGCATCAGCCCTATATTCTAGTTCTGACACTCGGTCCTCACTTATGTCACTTCTGCTGTCCATACTTGCAATATAATTTGTTAAATCTGAATTTCTGCTTGTTCCTTTTTATGGACTCTAATACTTTGCTAAACTGATTGTGTTTTGCATCATTTTATTTAGCTCACCTAACTTTTTATTATTGTCTTCTGAAAATTCATTGACTGTGTTTTAGTAAGTCTATGATCAGTTTAGTTATATCTTCTTTGAGCTCACCAAGAACCTGATTGATCTAGGGTTGTCTGTCTCCTCTTTTACTATTTCATATAATTCAGCTGTTTGGCTTTTGTTTTTCTCTTCATAGATATCCCGTGGATCAGCTTTGGGAGAATTGGAAGTTTTTGGAGGAATTTATTGCTTTATCTTCTCATGTTTCTATTTGTGTGTGTGTGTGTGTGTGTGTGCATGTGTGTGTGCGTGCATGTGTGTGTGTGTATATACATGCACTGAGGTTTGTCTGTAATTATGGTAGAAAGAATTTGGTGCTAGGATGGAAAGCTCTTAGTTATTTTCAGTGACTCACTCTGTCTGTGGCTAACTTTAGGCCTTTGCCTCTGTACCAAGATCTAGCCAATTCCTTTAATTTGGAAGGGAAGAGTGCAATGTCATTAATCTAGTACCCACTTCTCTGGAAATGAACTGCAGTATTGTTGATGACACAAAGACAAACAAGATATTGGCATATAATAAAAACCAATTAGTGACAGCAATCATGTCACACTGGCAAGAGAAGCAAAATCAGCAACAATAATACAGTGATAGAAAAATTGGGTATTGACCCACCATAAGAACCAATAAAAGCTACCACAGTACCACCATAAGTCATAAAAAAAAGATGTGTAATTGATTATAATATAGACTTAAATACAAGCCAAATATTGTCATAAAGTTAATATTTACTAAATGCACCAACTATACCACCATTAACAATAGAAAAGAATTCCACAATAATAGCATAGACTTAACTGAGTATCTAAAGATTAATAAAGCTTAGTAGTAATACTGGTAAAGATGGAGGGGGTGGGGAACAGGAGAATTAAAGAAGTAAAATTTGAAAAATAAAGCAGAAGTTGAGAAGGAAAAGAGAAATGTGAGATAAAGGCTCCTATTAAGGAGTAAAAGAAAGTTAATAAAATTAAATAAAAATTACAGAAAAAATGAAGAAAAAACAAGAGAAAGATAGAAAAAAAGAAGAAAAAGAAAATTAAAAGAGAAAACCCCAATCCCTCATAATAAAGAAGAAGGAAGAAGAAGAAGAAGAAGAAGAAGAAGAAGAAGAAGAAGAAGAAGAAGAAGAAGAAGAGGAGGAGAAGAGGAGGAGGAGGAGGAGGAGGAGGAGGAGGAGGAGGAGGAGGAGGAGGAGGAGGAGGAGGAGGAGGAAGAAGAAGAAGAAGACGAAGAAGACGAAGAAGACGAAGAAGAAGAAGAAGACGACGACGACGACGACGACGAGGACGAAGAACAATGACAACCAAAATAATCTCCTCTGTGTGTTTGAATGAGTAGTTTCCTTTCAGGGTCTTGGAACCCAGAAGATATGGGAGTGGGATAGTGAGTCTTTGCTAAGACCTATTTTATTACCGCACTCATGTTTTTGTGTGCAAGAGCCGTGTGCCTGCCTTTCCAACTGGGAGTTGTCAATGCTGTCTGCCCAAAGTCTGTATTCACTCCAGGCCTTTCTTTTAGTTTCTGTGTCTCTCTACTTACCTCAAGTCACAGCTTTCTCCATCTAGGTTTACAGCCTAAGGGTTTGTGAGGTGCCCTCCTTCTCCACAGGCCCCTCTGTCTGTACTCCCCAGGCTGTGGCAACCACCAAGCCAAAACACATCCCTGTGCCTGATGATAGATGGAGAAAGCAAACAGATCACTTAGTCCTGTGCTGAATGTAGACAATGTGGCAGGGTTCAAGGACACTACTGGACTTAATATCAGTGCTTTCAGACACAGCCCACTCTGAAATTCACACAGGACCGGCTGGCTTCACATCACAGAGGGCAGGGCCCCTTGTCTTTTCTGGCCTGAACTTATACTTCTCAAGGGGTCTGTCTGGCTTGTGCCCTTCGCAAAACTGTCTCACATGGCCATCTCCCATTCTGTCACCGTGATAGGGTAATATCAGAAACCCTGTAGTTCAGTCTTTAAAAATTGACCTTTCCTAAAATGGCTTCTGATTCAACTCTCTCAAATATTCAGACACTGCTCTGTATTTCTTCCCCAACTCAAACCTGCTTTCACTTTCAGAGTAAAAGCCCATACTGTTTTTGTAGTTTACAGTAACCCTGGGCTTTTCATGGGTCTAGCACTGCGGGGTCAGTCCATTTGCTTTTCCATGGGGCTTCCCCCCGAGTCTTTCCTTGTGTCAGTGGAGACAGTGGCCCCTCCCCAGGAGCTGAGGTCAGGTTTCCAGACAGTTTTGTTCCTTTCTCTGCATTGTTCTTCATTTCTCTACATTCTCTGTAATTTCTAGTTTTCCTGTCACCTCACTCCTGATTCCCAGAAGTCTACATTTTTCTTTTTCATCAAAGTGTTTCTCCAGGTGTCTTGATTCCATGTCTTGGAGAAGCTGTATTTTGCTGCCAGTCTCTACTTTGCCATTTTTAATCCTTCAGTGTTTTTAATTTATAGGAGTTCTTTTTAAATTATGGCTCAGTTTTTCCCAGAATTTATCATTTGACTTTTATTATTGTTTCATACTATTTTAAAAGCATATATTAATCAAATCAACCAAGAAAATTTTACTGAAGAAACTGAATTGCAGTTTTCCAAAATAACTGTTTTAAAATCTCATATAATGAGATATGTGGTCATTAAAATCTAGAATGGTTCCACAGTTCAACTATATCATTATAGATTCATTTTGTTTCCATTCATTCTTTTCCCCTCTATCTTCAGTGTTTTAGCTTTTTATCCTCTGGCTATTTAGTGACTTTTGGACCTAAGATGGCTCCTAAAATACAAGCATCTTGTCTTCATGTGGTGTTCTCAAGGTTGAAAACCAGAGGTGCTGTGACAATGACAAAACTCTTTTCAAGGAGAAAGAATAACATTTGAATGAGTCAAGAGTGTTTTCCATGACCAAATAGATACTGTATAGCTTCCAGATTTCCTAATTGTCCTAATGAGTTTTATCCACCTACAAATAGTATATTTAGTCTCTCAAATTTTTATTACATTTTACATTTAGATCTCTATTCTATCCCAAATTTATTTTTTACCTAATTTGGATACATACAAATTACAGAAATCTAGTTTTTATCTTTTGTCAGATGGATAGGAAGGTTTTGCCAGCAGCATGTATTTAATGAACCAGTTTTCTTCACCAAAGAGAACTACGAACATTATCACATACTTAATGTTTATATATTCTGGAGCGCTCTATATTCTGTCTTCTACTAATTCTATGTCAAAATCAAATTTATTTTCTTTTGATTATAAATATTTTAACTATATACTCTTCTAGATGCAGCAAATGATTTCCCACTAATCTTCACTTTTTCTTGGCTATTGTTCAATATATAGTTCTGTAGGTATCGTATCTTAAACTCTTTTTATCCAATTTCACAAAGAACAAATCAAATGCTGATAGTGTTCTAATAGAATATTTACTAAATTTATGTGACACTTTTGTGAAAGTTGATGTTTTAAAATATTAATTCTGGGAAGGAAGCTCCCCCACTGCCATCCCAGGCTCCTAGGGCAGAGAAGCTCAGCCAGTCCCAGCACCCGGAAGAAAGCTCCCCCACTGCCATCCCAGGCTCCTAGGGCCAAGAAGGTGAGCCAGTCCCAGTACCTGGAAGGAAGCTCCCCACCTCCGTCCCAGGCTCCTAGGGTAGAGAAGCTCAGCCAGTCCCAGCACCCAGAAGGAAACTCCCCCACTGCCATCCCAAGCTCCTAGGGCACAGAAGGTGAGCTGTGTGGGCGCAAGAAGCACCCCCCCTCCACTGTCGAAATAAGAAGACACATAAACAAGCCTCAAAAACAGACTTCCAGATCACCTACAGCAACCTCAAAGGGAAATGAGATGGAACACTCTGATACTCAACCACCTAGACTCTCTGAACTGGCAACAAAAGAGGATCTGGGAAAAATGAAATCAGAAATAATTACTCAGATAACAGCAAAGATTGTGCCCATGGTGCAAGACATGATTAATAAATCTAGAGAGGACACACATTAAAAAGTAGAGGATCTGAGGAACATGATGGAATCCCAACATAGGAAACAAATGGAATCCATAAAACAGATACAAACAGATTTCCAGGAGATCAAAATTTCCAGTTAAAGTTTACTCAGCAGAATAAGCCAATGTGAGGATAGAATTTCACATAAAGAAGATAAGATTGCAATTAGTGAGGAGGAAAAGAAAACTTGCTTTAAAAGTGTAAGGGAACATGAGAAATCAATCCAGCAGCTGCTAGATGATGCAAAGAAGAATAACATAAGACTGATTGGAGTCAATGAAGAAACAGGAGAAAGTGCAGATGACATAAAAAAACTCTTCACAGAAGTGATAGCAGGAAACTTCCCAAGGAGGGGGAAAGAACTTGACATACAGATAAGTGAGGCATATAGGACTCCAGCTAGCTTTAATCAAAAAAAAATCTATACATAGGCATATAATAGTTAGGATTCCAGAAATCCAACAGAAGAATAAAATTCTGCAAGCAGTGAGAGAAAAGAAACAAATCACATACAAAGGAAAGCCCATCAGAATCACAGCAGACTTCTCAATGCAAACCCTCAAGGCAAGAAGAGCTTGGAGTGATGTATTTCAAGCCCTAAAGGAAAACAGCCTCCAACCCAGATTGATGTACCCTGTAAAACTATCTTTCAAAATGGATGGAGAAATAAGATACTTTCATGATAAAGAGCACCTCAGGAACTTCATGAATACCAAACCGGCACTCCAAAAAATTTTAGACAATACCCTAGGAAAAGACAATGAGTATCACAACCCCAGGAAACCCAGCAGAATGAATCCATTGGGCGTGACAAATTAAATGCAAAGGGGGAGAATCCAACAAAAAGAAAAAGTCATGACAAGGCTTTTAAAACTTTTAGCTTCATCTCCATAATGAGTGTATAATTCAATCTTGTTATTGTACTGATTAGTATTTTTCTGATTCTAGATTGCACACCATTCCTTGTGCTATACTGGCTATTTATCATCTTCTTATGTCTACATTTTAATTGGGTTGACTATTAATGAGCTGTAAGACTTCTTTATATATTCTGCTCATAGGTTCTATGCATTGTAAATATGGTCTGTTTAAGGACTACTTTTCATTTTAATGATGTCATTTAAAGTTCTACATTTTGATGGAATCTCATTTATGAATTTTTTTCTTTTATACATCATGTATTTTGTATCCTAGGCAGTTCTTGCCTACCCTGAATTCATAAATATTTTCCCTTATAATTTCTTCTTAAAGTTTTATACTTTTAGGCTTTCATATTTAGGTTCATAGATCCCTTCAAGTTATTTTTGTGTATGGAAAAAACCAGTTGAGGTCAATTTTTTATATACGGATACCAGGTGTTCTAGTGCCATTTGCCGAAGACACTATCTCTTCCTTGGCTCTTGAATTGAGTTTATACTCTATAAAATGCTAATGTTAAATAATCTTTCAAAACTCAGTGGACTGTATATGTGTGGTTCTATTTCTAGATTCTCTGTTTTATTCAAATGATCTATATGTCTTTCCTTACACCAACACTGCCTTGATTACTGTAGCTTTAGAAGAAGTCTTAAAATTGGGTGCTAAACATCTTCCAACACTGTTTTTGTTTGTGTTTTTGGCTTTTCTTTGTCCTTTGTACTCCTACATAACTTTTAAATTTCAATACCCAGTTCTTCATTTATAGCAAGTATACACAGGCCTGAATTTTTATATATACCTTGTGTTTTCTAATCCTGCTAAATTCAAGTACAAGTTCTCGGGGCTCCTAGAGATTTCTTAGTATTTAATCTGTAAATGATCATTTCATCTACATATAAAGATTTTGCTTCTGCCATGCCAATCCTATCCTAGCTGTGTCATTTTATTGCCAGACTATTTTGGTTTAGACCTATGTTTCAAAGTCTAATGGACAGATGAAGAGTAAGCATATATGCCCTTGTCCCCACTTTAGGGAGAAAGCATTGTATCATCTCCATTCATAGAAGGAGTTTTTGTTGGAAGTATGGAGTACATGTCTTTGATCTGTTGAGAAGGTTCTGTTCTACTTCTAGTCTCCTGATAGCTTTTACCATGAACAGCTGTAGAATTTAGTCCAATACTCTTTCTCCAACTAGTGACAGGATCATATGGCTTTCTCCTTTCTTCTGTTAAAATGATTACTTTTGGGGGTGGATCTTCCAATGCTGAACCAACACTGCCATCCCTATAATAAAACCACATTCTACATACTGCCAGATCTGACTTCTAATAGTTTTTTTTGTTCAACAAATTTCTATCTATGTTCATACTTTTTTCTTCTATTATCTTTATCCAGTTTTAGGATTAGCACAATGTTGATTTCCTAAAATGAGGGGAGAAGTGTTCCTTCTTTTTTCTGCTTTAAATGTTTGATATAATTTATCAGTTAAAATGTTTATGAGCCTGCTGTTGTCATATAGGTAGGTTTTCAAGCTAAGAATATACTTTCTTTAATAGGTGCTATTCAAATTTTATATTTCCTCCAGAGTTAGTTTCATTAATTTGTCTTCTAAGGTACTTCTTAGAAGTTGTCAAATTTATTTCAAAACAGATTTTTGAAATATACTTTCTATATCCTTTTAAATTCTGTAAAATCTGTGGTAATGTCTCCTAGATCTTGATATTGTAATTTTAAAAATGTATAACTGATATTGTGTAACAGGAAGTAAAGATCTAAAAGAGCAGGGGAATTGGGAGGGGTAGGGTAAGGGAAAAAATATGAGAAGAGAAAAAAAATGGAAACAAGGTCTTGGCAAATAGGGAAGGGAGGGCAAGGGAAGGGGAAAAAAAGAAAGAACCAAGAGACTCATGTAATGGTACAAGATCCCAATGATGAATGTAACTGTATTTTATACCTAAAATGTACCAATAAAGTTAAAGGGGAAAAAATTTTAAAAAAATTAATTCTCTGTATTAACCAATTTTTCTGTTACCAAGGCACAATATCTGACACCCATAACTTAAATGAGCAAAAGTTTACTTTATCTCGCAGTTTCAAGAGATTCATCTAATGATTTGCAGGTTCCAAAGTGGAAACCTGGTAGCAGAAGGGTATAGTGAAGCAACTTTTTTAGTTCATGGTGACAGACCGGGGTAACATTGTAGGAGAGGAACAAGCTAGGTACCATATGTAGTGCCCGAGGTCACACACCTCACTATGTAGCCTAGGCTGGCCTCAAACTCACAGCAGTCCTCCTGCCTCAGCCTCCCAAGTGCTGGAATTACAGGTGTATGCCACCATGTCCAGCAAATCCTTGGAATTTTCTTCTCTATAAAACTCAGGAAAGATTTATTTGTGAGTCCACCTGGTTTTGTTGTCTCTATATATAGTAGAGCACTATGTAGAGCACTCTACAGAGTAGAGTACCATGTTTAGAATATCCTGTTTTCCACTTTATCATGTATTAATCTTGACCATATACATTTTACTAAGAAATCAATATCTTTGGGTTTTCAAGCTTAGAATAATTAATTTGTGTTTAATAATTTTATATAATTAATTTATTCTGCATTTAGAGTTATATTTTCCTTCCTAATGATTTACTTTCTACTTTTTATTTGGTTTTGCTTTTTTTTTTTTTTGGTACCAGGGATTGAACTTGGGTCCTTGCCCTTGCGAGGCGGGTAGCGGAACCGCTCAGCATAAATTCCCAGCCCTGGTTTTGCTTTTTACCTTGAATCAACCCTCAAATGATTTTATAGTACTGAAGCAAAATAGTTTTGTTTTGTGTTTGTTTGTTTGTTTGTTTGGTACCGGGGATTGAACTCGGGTCCTTTTGCTTGCGCAGCAGGCGGCGAAACCACTGAGCTAAATCCCAGGCCCCTAGTTTTGTATATATTGATCCTTTCTACTAATTTTTTAAAAATTAATTTCACCTTATATGAATAATTTTCTTTTAGTTTCCTTTTTTTTTTTTTACTGTTATTTGGCTTATTTCTTCCTCTTTTTCTTGTTCTTTCTTAAGTTCTCTGCTTTAGTTGGTTTGGCCTTTTGGGTCTATTTATTTCTCAAAAACTTACCTCAAAGATGGTATATTCTGTGAATATTTGTGTGTCAACAAATGTTTCTCTTTCATCCTGAAAGCTGAAAGTTAGCTAAATCAGGTGTAGAATTATTGTGTTAATCTCTTTTGCTCTATTCTATAATTCTATATTCTATTCTATATTCTATTTTGTTCATATTCTATAATTTCTATCTTTCGGGGTTGCATTTAATAAGTCCAATGATAGTCTTATCCCTTTGTTATTTGTAAGTAACTTACTACACCTTTCTGGAGTCACATATGGTTTCCTTCTGTTTTCTTGGAGTCCAGGCTGCCAGGATATGCATGAGTCTTTTTTATGAATCCTCAACTGGCCTTTTCAATTAGCAGCCCATGTTCAACTCAGAGAGTCGTTCTATTATTTTTAATAATTCCTTTTCATCCATTTGTTTCTTTTTCTCCTACTATAGTGTCCATTATTCATAGGTCAATTTATTCCCCATAAATCTTTTTCTTTATGATTTTAATCTCTTACATTTTATGCTTTATGCTTTATATTATATTATTTTTCCCTTGGTCTTTGAGGCACAAATTTGAATCTCAGCACTGTTCTTTTTTTTTTTTTTTTTTTTTGGTACTGGGGATCAAACTCAGGACCTTGTGCTTGCAAGGCAGGCAGTGGCACCACTGAGCTAAATACCTGGCTCATCAGCACTGTTCATTTCATTCACTGATTTTTAGTTTGAAATTTTTTTAAGGTAGGAAGTTTTTACATAGTATTGTCTCTTCAGATGCTATTGTGTATTTTATTATTGGTTTAGTTGCTATTTGACTTGCCTAGTCTGTATTCCATTAGATTTTATTAGGACTCCTGTCCTGTGTTTTCTCTTGTTCCTCCTGTTCTGGAAGCTGGGTCCCCATAGGTGTTTTGTTATTTTCATCTATCTGCTCTTTGGGGCTTTGGAGTAGACTAAGTAGCAGCAGTCCATGAATTGCCTAGAGCACAATTGTCTCCAACCCCCACAGGCCCACAGTGTAAGCAAAATGGCTCCCTGTCTGCTATTAAAATACCAGTATGGAGACAACCAGCTCCCCAGTTCCCTGAAGCCCTCCCAGCCCCAGGAGGATTCTGAACTTAGTCGCTTATTCATCTCCTTTTCAGTTCAAGGGCCCAGGAGACCAGATTCACTCAAACAGGTTGATCTCATTCTTCTTTTAGAGTTGTTCAGATCTCTGCAGCCCAGCTTCTCCATGGAATCTAATAAACTCCCATATCAGTCTCCAAATGACACCCAGGCCCTAGGAGTGAAAACACAGTATTACTTCTTGTTACAACGCTAATAGGACTAGCTTTCTTGGACTCTGAAGTCCTCTTCTGTCCATGGTCATCAATGTTAGGAGTGGTAAGGGCTTCACCAGTCTCCCAGAATCCCCCAAAGTTTCCATTTGTGGTAATATAACTAGTAGTCCTTTTAGAGTAAGAAATAAGGTTTATTTATCAAAAACTCTCTTTGAGCCCAGTTTCTTCATTTTTAGAAAAGAGACAATACTATCTGTTGTGCAGAATAGAGAAATGCCACCTACTATAAGGGTTAGATTAGATGATCTGTGCTACATTACTTGCATTATGCTGAGCCTGTGGAGATCAGCCAGTAATTATTTATGCTTTCCCTACCTTAAGTGACTACACAGTGTTTATTATGTAGTGACAACTACATAATCATGGACTGAGGGATTGTAAATATTAAATCCCAAAGAAAATGTGAACAAAAGTGAAAAGCAAAATATGTGATGGTAAATAATACTTTGTTCTTTTATAAATTTAATACTTTAATTGTCAACAGTGCCATAAGAGCATCTTAGGTTGTTACATAAATAACATCATATATTGCAGGAATTTTTCAAATTTTTCCACAGTTAAAACTTCAAAAGAGGTCATAATAATCATGTTTTGGAAACATCTTGATGTTGCTGCAGAATAAAATTGCATGATCATGGCTGTGAAATAAATGAAACCATCATGCAAATTTCCATATATGATTCAGTAGCTCATGATAGTCCTTCAAAATAAAAAAGGCAAACCACACAAGAGGGATGTTTTGAAAACAGGAATATATAATATTTTTCAAGATTTCCATTGTCCATCAACCTATTCATCTCTTCACATATCCAATTAATCAGGAAAATAGTCACTTCATGGAAACCTGTTTATCTGCTTAATGGCCATAGGAAGGCAAAGTATTAATGCAAAAAAAATGGCTTAAGTATTATTTTCCCTTAAATGGAAGAGAAAAATGACTCTCAAAATTTCTCTGGACCTGTGAACTCAATATCTCCTGCAATTATTTTATTCCTATTTTTTCTTGTGTAATAAGGGCACTAGACAGGCAGCCTATTCACTGTTCTGTTAAGTAAACAGTGCCAATCAAATGGAGTGAACAGCTATTTGACGCAGAACCAGGAGGAGAAACCGAAGGAAGGGTGCAATACAAGAAAATAACCATGCAGCATGGTTTCCCAGTGCTCCTGTGAAAAGGGATGTGTAGGGAGGGCACAGGTTGGTTCTTGGTAGGGTTGGGGTGCAGGTAACCCCCATTAGGACATTAGGATGATACCCATTTTCCTATCTCATTCCAATTGCCTCTTGCATTTTCCTTCACTTCCTTTCACGCAGCAGTATTTTACTGAGTGTGTGCCTAATGTGCCAGGTATTATTCTAGGTGTGGTGCATATTAGAGACTCGATAAATATTGAAAAAAGGCATAAATGAGTGAGTAAATGAATTAAAACCTTTCACGATCAGAAAAGGTATCACAGGAAGAAAAAAAAAGAACATTTGAACTGAAACCTGATAAATGGGTGCATTTTCTAGAAATGCAGGAGGAAAGGGTCCTAGAAAGAATGGAAAATGGCTACAAATTCAGAGGACAGAGAGAACAGCAAAGTTTGGAGAGCTATGCGTAATTTAATGCCTGGAAGTTAATCCAAACTGTTAGAAGGGTGGAGCCTAACAACTGAGGCTAGACTGTTCTCAGGAGACATCATTGGGATCCTTGAGGACCAGAGGAAGAATTTTAAGTTTTGTCTTGAAGGTCAGGGTCAGCTCATAAAGAATGTGACTAGAGAAGTGAAGACTGGTTAAATATCTCTCCAGTCCTTCGATGGAGGAAAGTCTTGGAAAAGAGGAGTCAAGAAGCAGAGAGAAGCAACAAAATGCTCCTGCCAAGTCCCTGGAACTAGTGATAGGACTCTGGACTTGGCTCGTGGAAATAAGGATGGAATGTAGAGGAGATGCTTGGGATATTCGTGGGAAAGAATTAATAAATTTGATGGGATATGAAGGATAAAAAAAGGACAAAGAAAAACTTAGACTTGCCCCAAATGCAGGCTTTCTTGTTTTTGCAGTACATCAATGAAGACTAAAAGAAAATGCATCTTAAACAGATTACTCTGCTACAAGACTTGAAATGGCTTGGCGTGGGGCCAAAGGGGGCTGAGAGAATAGAAGGCTGGTAACAGAGCATTTTCTGTGAGTGTAGCGCTTCTCTAGGCACCCACTGCAGGTTTGTAAATGCATTCAAGCTTCACGGAAGTTGGCAGATTGATTCTTCTTGGCAGTCAAGGGGAATCTGAGCAGAGCTGCAGCATCACAGAGCCGCTTTCTCTTCCCCCTTCCCAAGATCTCTGTGGCTACAGTGAAGAGAGAACTTCCTCCGAGGTCCCCTCAACCCAGACTTACCTACACTTTTCTAGGGTAATGTGGATTTTTCCCATAGAATGAGTTTAGCTGAGTTGCTAATTTTTTTAAATTCTTTTAACACATAGAGAAGCATAAAAGGTTGATTCTATCCAAGATAAAGTCCCCACCAAGCAGACATGAGTCCCTTTCATACAATACTCATCTGTAACAGAAGTTGGAAGATCTTTGTGGCAGGGTTGTTTCCTAAGTTTCTCCTACAGAATGTTATGGCTGCTCTGCAGCCCACTTCACCCCATTTTCTAGGCTGATTTTGTTCAGCACATTGAGCTCCATCCCCAGCCATCCCACCCCATTTTTGAGTCAGGGTCTCACTAAGTTGCTACATTCTCCAGGATAGGCTCAGACTATCCTCCTACCTCAATCACCCAGAATGCTGAGATTACAGGCATAATACCACCATGCCAGCTCTAGGGTGATTCTTAATTCTGTCTCAAGGTATTTACATGAGAAATGACTGGACAAACAGTAAAGTGTTGCACTATCACTAAAAATGAGATGTTGGTGAGAGATCACTGTATTTCTCTGTTACTTTAAAAATAATCCAGGTATAATAGACTTCTTTTGTTTTGTTTAACCAATATCTATGATTTTCCTCTTGTAAAAAAAAAATCTCCCTTGCTTTCCCAGCCATGGTGTTTGAGCAGGACTAACTGCAGTCCTCAGGTTTAAGAGGAATTTCAGCTGGGTACAGTGGTAGACACCTGTAACCTCAGCTACTAGCTAGGTTGAGAAAGGAGGATCTTAAATTTGAGGTCAGCCTGGGTAACTTACTGAATCCCTGTCTTAAAATAAAAAGTAAAATGGGCTAGTGACAGGCTAGTGACAGGCCCCGTCCAATCAGACCCACTACCTGCATCCACAGGAGCACAGAGATAACAAGACAGATGCCAGCAGCTGCCCTGCTGCTCTCACCATTCCCCTGTTTATCAGCCAGCCACAGACCCATCACCCATGGGAACTCTAAAATTTTCCACCCTCTTGACCAGTGCCCCCTCAACTACATAAAATGCCCTATATTAACCACGGGCACCCTCCTCTCAGTGCCAATGGCCTTCTCACCCTTGGCCCATCTGCACCCAGATGGCAATAAACTCATCGCATGTTGCTTAGACTTTGCCTGCCTCAGTGTTCTAGTTGTGTCTCAGTCTGACCTTACAGCTAGAATGTAGCTTAGTGGTAGAGTGCCTCCAGGTTTGATCCCCAGTGGTGGAAAAAGAAAAAGACAAATTTGAAACTGAAATTTGCCCAAGATGTACCCTTAGAGCAATAAGTGGAATACAATTGATCTATTCTATTTAAATTACCAAACCTGAGTGGTCATTCAGAGCACTCAATTTCATTCAACCTTGGCAATTTTACTCAGAGTTCGGTACCTGACCCAAAAGGAGCCAATGGTAGTCATTCCAAGAGCTCTGACCAAAGTGTAGGGACAAAAGCACATTTATTGCTATGTTACTAAAATAAATACAAAACATGTTCCATCTTTGCCCCATTTTATTATTGCCTGCCTGAAACTTAAGGTAGCACAGAGGAAGCAAAGTTGAGAGCAAAACTAAGGCAGCTTCCTGACAACATTGTTAGATCATCTGGATCAAGACATACCTGAAGGCAAATGCCCCTAAACTAACTGTACAGAAATCAGTAATTCATTTTGTGCCTATGTATAATTCTGTAAGCTACAGTTCAGGGTAGACATTCACTACCCTTAAGTTCCTGTAAATTTGAATTAAGTAGAAAATGAGGAGATGAGAAGAAAGCCTCTTTTTATAGCTGTGGTTTATGGGATAATATTATTGCCTGCTTCCAAAATAAGTGAAAGAAATAGATAGACTATTTGTGAACACCTCTGAATAAGAAAAAAAAAATTGTACCTTATTATCATTAAAAAAGAATATGGAATCTGGGTAGTCAGCATTATACATTTCTGTTGTTAGACCACTCAAGCCTGGCAATTTCATTTTAGAAGATCAATTGTGCTCCACTATTACTCCTGGGCTACAACTTGGTCAATTTTTACTTTAAAGGGCATTTTATGGCAAAGATCCAAACCCTCTCACAGCAAAAGCTGAATGCTAATGGAATTGTTGTGATTTAAAACTGTGAAACACAACCTGTTTTTCAATGGAGGAAATAAGAACCATAACCACAAATATTTCCAGTTTCTTAACTCAACCTTGAAGGATATTTTTGCATTTTTAATCATTATTTAATGATGAGAGATATTGTAAAAGAATATTGGGTAGTGTCAGAGTATCTGATTAGGAGACTTGAGTTCAAGTTTTGGTGATGATACTTAATTAGCTGGGTAACCTGAATGCAAATATTAGATTGTAACATGATATTAAATGAGATGATGCTTGTGAAATGTTTTCTCTTGGGTCTGGAACATAGAAAGTCTTTAGTAAAGGCTGCTATGTATATTCTTGTTATTGGCAATAATGCTAGGAAAAATAATATTACTAGTAGTAGAATATTAACTTTGGTTTCAGTGATGAGGAATATTTGCATTCATTATATTTTCTTCTTTTTTGCTTCTTTCCTTTTCCTCTCCCTTCATCCCTCCCTCCCTCCTCCCTCTCTCCTTTTTTCTGTCTTTTGTCCTATTTCATTTCTTTTTTTCCCTTCTTTCCTTTCTTGTAAGTTATAAATATCAAGAATAAATTGCTCTAGAAGAAATCTTAGGTCTAATAGAAAGAGATGATCCTTATTTCTCAAACAATGATTTTTCAGAAACATAATAATGCAAAAATAACTCATTTTTCTAAGAAACTGAAGTAAATTTTCAACACCAAGTCATTGATTTATAGAACACTAACTCTCCAAAACTTCATGAATAAGTAGAAATATATTTTTTAAACACATGCTACATTTTGGGTGTAAATGTAGAGAACAATTTTTTCTATACCAGAAAAAGACAGTGATATTTCCTAATTAGAAAACAAAGATTTTTGGTAAACAAAGAAATCCAATCTCTAAAATTTACTCCAAATTTACTGCATACTTACTAAACATTATAACTTTAAAGAATATTTTCTACACTGATTAACAAAAATAACACTGAAAAATTTTCAGGATTTTTGTCAAAATAATATGTTTGCACTAGAGGAGAGAATTATTCTAGTTCTCTGTAAAGCAGACTATAAAGGGGCAAAGTTAGAAGAGAAACAATTTTGAAAATTTTTGGAGCCATCCAAGCAAGCCATGATTACTTGGACCAGGATTGTAGAACTGAGAGGAAGAAAAGTTGTTGAATTTAGAAAATAGCTTGTAGGTAAGCTGATAGGACTCACTGATGAATCACATTGGGGTAGGATGTAGGAAGAGGAGTAGAGAATTCCTGTGTTTGTATGCTAAGTGATTAGAAGGACTGTGATGCCACTTATTGAAATGGAAACATTTATGTTGCAAGTCAAGTAGATGTTTGCCAAAGTGGCTGGAGATAGTGGTATTCCAAACAAAGGTAATACCATGAGCCAAGGCATGAAGGTTTGAAGGAGCCTGGCTTCTATGAAAGAAGAATGTGTGTGAAATGGATGGTACTGGGTGAGGATGAGCAGACTGATGGATGCAACTAGAAATGTTGCCACAGACTAATTACCAAGATTGGGCTTGACTCTGGGTTGGAGAGGAGTTATGAGCCATGTACGGGTTAAAGAAACTAGCCTTATATAAAATAAATCATCTGAGACATAAAGAAGCTGTGTTAATTAATAGTTATGTCTCTAGATTTTCTTTCCTTGTGTATTTCCCTAGGCCACTAAAGCCTACTTACTCAGGACAAGATTGGAAATTTACCTTTTGGAAACTTTTGGAATTAGTTATGCAGATGGAATTTATACCATAGATTGCTAAACTAAACAATGGGTAAGATTAAAATTACAAAATAGGACATAAATACTATACCACTTCATAGAACAATAATAATATAACCAATAGGAGTTTGAAGAGGAAGTGTGAATGATAATAAGTAACACTTGCAGAGCACTCACTTGGTTTTCTAAAATGTTCTAAGAATGCATTTAAATCTTACTTTTGATGTACCTGTGTTATTCTTGCCAAAATGCTGAAGAGGAAACTGAGGCCAGGAGTGCTGAAATTTTGGGCCAATTCTATATAGCTAGCGAGTGGTAGAGATGGGATTTAAATGTAGTTGTTTGAGGTTGTTTAGAGTCCACAACTTTGGATGATTATCCATCCAGAAGGCTAGTTTCTGAAGAAAAATAAATTTTACAATGGGGAGTCCATTTATACTAAGTGAAATTGAAGCATGAGGTTAAAAGGCTTCTTGCCAATGCTTTCTTAAATGGTGAGGCCATGTTTATCTGAAGTTCAATAACTAATGCAGTTTTTATCTAATTTCCCCATTTCTATTAAAGTCCTTTCCAGTATAATTAAATCAAGTGCGTTTTATTGAAATATTCTATTGTTATAAAATTATTTTGACAAACCCTCATTTTTTTCTACACCTCTCCATCCTTGGTGTATGTATAAGGGATACCTGGAATTAGGGTTACAAAATGGTGGCACTGATTTCATTTGTGGTTTTGGTATTTGAAATGTTTTGTTACTATTTCTCTTTATACTTTTTTGTGCTTATTGATTTTTTTATGGAATTTGTATTATTTTGATAAGCAGTATAAAGTCATCATTATAATAAAAGAAAAGGAGCTAGAATAGGGATAAGGAGAACATACCAACCATGAAAGTTATGTGTTCTGTTCTTACAAGTGTTTAATCTCCAATCTGGAAAAAAAATTTTCTAGCTTACAAATACTAATTGTATGAAAAATGTAATGACTGCCCATTTGTAGATGCATTACTTGTGAAAATTTACATACTGCATCATTCACAAGTGTGGCACACATATGTATTGCTATAATAATAGAAAAGCCCTTTATAGAAATAAAGATGTAGCGGTAGGAATAAGTTCTTTGAATAAAAATTCAGTCATGTGGGGGATGAAAAGAATAATGATTTGAAAGAAAACAGTGTAGCAGAAATTATAATAAAAAATCAAGAACCTAGGGTCTAGTTCTGGCTCTGCAACTGAACTTGAAAGAGCTTAACCAATGCATTTTTCTGTGAGTTTGTGCTTCTACATAACAAATAGTGAAACTGGATGGCCTCAGTACACTGATTGAACATTGAACTCTCTGCTCCTCCATAATGAATAACAGACAGAAAATAAAAAGTCATAAGGTTTCAAAAGAATAGTAAAATAAAAGAAAAGAAAGCAACCAAAGCCAAAATTTTGGAAAGTGGAATGAATGATAACTGATTATAAGGAGGGTCCAGGCAAGGGGAATAAAAAGTAAGGTGGATCTTGCTGCAGAGCACAGGAAAGACTTGGGGATGTCTCAGTCCAGAAATTTTTAAGATTTCAGGATATAGTGAGAAATAAGGTTGGTTGAAAATTTTAAATTAATAGTTTTGTCTCTAGATTTTCTTTCCATGTGTATTTCCTTAGGCCACTAAAGCCTACTTAGGACAGATTGGAAGTTTGCTTTTTGGAGAATGTGAACAATAAACATTCAGTAAAATAATGAGGTACAAGTGACAGTGAAGGTTAGGAGCCAATGGATTTAATTAAAAATTTACATACTAAATTATCAAACTCTCAACCCCCAAACTCTACCCAAAGTCTTTCAGCCTTTAAAGGCTTCACTCTTAATTAAAACCCATGAAATTGCCAATACAAAGCCTACAGTTTCTTATAGTTCACCATAACACAAATAGCTAAAGATCATTAAACATTTGAGAAGGTCCAACATATGGAAATCAGAGTCCAAAACAAACAAGAAAAAAAAAACCCAGGGACATTAAAGCAAAAGAAAACTTACAAAGAAAGGAGAACAAGGTCATATAATTTTTTGAAGTAACAACCAAATATCATGTGTAAATATTGAAAATGAAAATTATACTAGTATAAACTAACAGTTCATGAAAATAATGTTAGGGAAATCTCAAGATACAACAATGACAACAACAACAAAAGACAGACTATAATGAGAAACAGATAATAAAATTAAATAAAACCTCTAGGAAATATAGCTTTTAAAAATAGAGATTTTAAAGAGAAAATAAATTAAAGCTGTATACAGGAAATTTCTCAGACCTAAAGAATGTGAATTACCAGGTTGAAACAACACCTAAGATTCCATACATTGTTTAAAAAAAAATTCAGTCTGTGAAATGTCAGAACACCATGGATAAAGAAAAATCCTAAAAATCTTTCAGAGATGGTTAAAAAAAAATCAGAACATGTGATACATAAACTTAACTACAATATTGGAAGCTAGAAGGCAATGGCAAACTGTCTTAAAAGTCTTGAAGAAAAATTATTTCTATTGTGTAAGCCTATACCCAGCCCAACTACTAATCATTAATCTCATTAATATGAGAGAATAGAATTATTTTTAAGATATAGACTCAAGACACCTCTCTCTTGTGAATCTTTATCAGAAAGTATTTGGATAGCATTTTCCACTGAAATGAGGAGGAAAATCTAGAAGAAAATGAAGAGGAGCTTGAGGATGTTAATTAAGAGAAGCCTGAAGAAAACAGTGGCATAAGGCCCAGAGATGAAAAAAATCATTGAAACTGGAGAATACAAAGCTACAGAAAGCATAACTCAAAGAACAAAACAATATCTATTAAAATAATTATTAGGTGGAAATTTTAACTTTGTTAGAGTTAGGGATAATTTAATGATTGGTTATATAGGAAACTAAGAGGATAAAAATGAAGGCAAATATAAAGTCCAGGAAAAATAAAAATTCTGTAATAAAATGCAATTAGAATTATATTGATGATCTCTAAATAATATGTACAGAATAATGATGATATTAATTACATCAACACTGGCTAATTCTAAATGGTGAGATATCTCCGTTGGGAGAATAGGAAGAAATGAAGAGTATGTGACTGTGTTGTAGGAAGAAAAGGTGACAGGTCAGGGGTATGGAAAGCTAAATTCTCACCTTTCATCACTATAAGTTCATAGATTGTGTCTAAAATTAAAGAACCGAAATAGTAATAAAGCACATTACTTGGAAGTATAAAATTAAATATCAAAATACGTATCTAAAAGTATTACAGTATTAGTCCTACAGTAGAGAGAAGTGGAATAAAATTGGATGTGTCAGGATTCTCCTTGTTTTGTTATACACCCAATAGTGTTGTTTGATTTTTTAAATATATGCAGTACATATATTTAAGATATCTTTGAGCAGGTGTATTTTGCTTTTAATGAGTCTTCATATAGTCTTCATATATAGGAAACAACAGTCATATCTACAATTGTGCCAGGAAATTATGATCTTCACCTTTTGTTTACAAAACCACAAAGGTTTTGATGAAATATTATGGCACAAATGTTTTTTTGGGAAAAAAATGGATCCTATAGAAATTAGTTCACCAAATGCTGGCATTATTTTGTCTTTTAATCTTCATCAGCCGATGGCTGAGTGGCTCGAAAATCTTGGAACTGGATGCCAAACTAAACTAGCAACAGCCTCAGCTTCTTCTTCGTCTGCTTCCCTAGTAGTCCAGTTAAATTAGTGAAATTTAACTAAGGTTAGACTCTGTCATTTATTCTAGACTAACTCAATTTGTCCTTATTGCAGGGCAATGGCCTTATTCACTGTTTATCCAAATCGTAAGTGATGATCTAGGAATAGACATTTTATTTGAATTTATTTTGTGACCTCATGTGATCTCCTCACTAGCTTTCACTGAGAATCCCAGGATTACTTATGTTCTCAAAATTCTTTCCTCTGTTGAAAGGACACCCCCAACCTTCCCCACAAAATCTTATTCTTGGAACATATTAGAATGATAGCAATTCATAATGGAGCACAGCTATGTGTTCTATATCTTTTTGCTTCGCCTTTATCAACAACAGCTTACTTATGTCATTGATGCTTATAAAACTTCCTAATCCTTTAAGCCAAGTTAAATCATTTGTTACAATTATTTTCTACATGAGTGATTTCTGTACATTATTTCATATTACCAAACACATATTCACTCTTGTTTCAAATTTATTTACAGGCAGCTTCATGAAGCCTTATTGGCCTTGCATTCTAGTGAGAATGACTACAAATAATGTATTCAAAAAGAGATTTCTAAAATTTGTTGTTCATTTTAACCTAAATGAAATTCTGATAATATAATCAACACCTACTTCATCTTCAAAGTACACTCAAAGGTTGATGGTTCCTTCTGTAGCCAATAATGTAGATTAATCTATATTAAGAAAGGTGGTTCTTATCCACATGAACCATTGCTATGTAAATTTTATTAGAATATTTTGTGACCTTCTCAAATAATACTTGCTCACAAGAAACAACCCTCCCTCAAAAGAAGAAAATTAAAGAGATGTTACTGTTTGTTTCATTATATCGATTTTCTATATTTGGACATATTATGATACAAGTTTTCAGTAAAAGAAAAGGCCAAGCTGATATATCCTTTTTTTTTTTTTTTTGCAAATTCAGAATTCATTACAATTTGGATTACTGCAAACAAAAATTATATCAAAATGTAGCCACAGAGGCAGGATGTCAGAAGGGGACTAGATAGGACTGAGAGTCCAACTGAGGGCAAGTAGAAGAGTGACAGGAAATGACTCTGGGTCATCAAACACACTGAAGGATTAATGATCACTTTACCAGCCATTTCTGCATATTAACTCACATTAAGAATGGGAAGTTCTAACACAACCTCAGATCTTACTACAACCTTTTTTTTTTTTTTTTTTTTTAGAATTCTTTATGACAATGCAAAATGAGGGAAAGGAAAACTACATGGGCAAAAAATCAGTTATGGACTGCAAGAGCTGTACTTTAGCATGAGCACAGAATGCTTGGTGAGAAAAGGGAGAACGAAAAAAGGTCTGAAGGAGGAAAGAGAAAGGGCTGTCAAAGGCCTTTGGCATGAAAACAAATGAGAACAGTGGATTATAGGTTATAAATGTACATGTATAGTATCTGAAATAAGAACTGACCTAAAACACCTGGAATCTGTAGTTACTACTTATAGGAGAATCAGAATATGAGATTACAATTGTTCAAAGACCAAAGTATCATTTTGTACAGTGTCTTTTAAAATGTACCTTAAAGAAGACCTACATCAAAATCTAATACTTTTTTGATTTAAAATATTCTCTGGAATTAATTTTATGAATAAGTTATAAACAAAATAACTTTTGTTTTACTTTGTTTAATTGACTTAGAGCCCATTTCTCTTCATGAGTGTGGTCTATATTCTATGATGTCAGCAAAATTTACCAGTATAATGACTCCTTTACACAAGTTTTGATGCCCCTACCAAAATCCAAGAAGGCATCATCTTATGCAAATTTCTTTTTTCCATATTTGTCCTTAATGACTGCAAAAATAGACAGTATCAGAATTTCTATGACACATCCACGACAGCATCTGTTTCAGTTTGGCACTGCCTACTAAATCCTTTCTCAGCAGGGTGCAAAACTTAAAGGAGACATATTACAATTTACAAAAAACTAGTGTCTTTTTAAAACTAGTTAAGCTACTCTTTGAAATCACAGTGTAATGTTTAATAATACATTAAAAAAACAATAAAGGAAACTATGTTAGAGGATTGAGAAAAAAACACAGTACACTACAAAGAGGGGCATAAATATAGATAGGCTGATGGGAAATAAAACCCACCTTCTACTTAGTAGCTGTTATGTTCTTGACTGTGAGTTCTTGAGACCACAAGTCCTTGATTGCTGCACACAGAACCATCTCACAGAGCAGCACCATCTGGTGACAGAATGAATAAAAACCACAAATAGGGCTGATTAAATCTGCCTGAATTCTACAGCCAAAGATGGAAGAGGAGGAAGAAGGCAGTTACATTCTCTCATATTTCTCTGTCATTTACATTTAATTCTAACAAACCTTTTCAAAATTAGCTTTTTTCCTATTGACAGATTTTTAGAACATCCAATTTTTTAAATTCAGGTTTGTTTATTTTTTTGAAAGAGAAGTAGGTGTATTTTGAGGTATTTTTAAAGCTTGTAATATTTCCAAAGATGTTTTCACTACCTCTTAGGACTCAAAAAGTCATTATTTCTTATTTATTCGGAAAAAGAAAATCCAGTGTTTTTAAGATTTTTACCACTTAGAGATAGAACTCTGTTTTTTTCAAAACATTTTATTATTTAATTTTAGAATTTTCCATTTATCTTTAATGTGAAATACAAAGATGCTTGAAAAGTCAAAGCAATGTAATAACAGCATTTTGGAAAATTCAGTTAGACAAGAAACTTCCAAACAAGTTATCTAAAGAACAGCTACTTTCTCAACAGGCTAAGTGCAATCATGAATAGAGCATAGATCATTTCTCTACAAACCATTTCATCAGTTTAAAGCAAAGACAAGAAAAGCCTTTTTGGTTTTGGTTTGGTTTGATGTGTTATTATAAACTGTTCCATTATCCTATTGGTATTTAAATGTTTGTTGTTGTTGTAGTAGAAGAAAGATGAAGTCCAGGTTTTAAAAGACTTTCTTGCCTATTCTGTCACTTTAAAGTCAAGAGCTTTTCTAAACTCTCTGGCTGACCTCAAATAAGAATTTCTGAAAGGGATGGTCCTGTCGCTCTAGAAACCCATTAGGCTACAGCACCAAGCTAATCCTGTGAGTGTTGGATTGCCCAGCAGAGGTGCGGCAAATTTGGTCTCTCTGCTGAAATGGAATTCCTGTGCTTCTAGTGCAGGAGAATAAGGGATTCTCTACTGACCAAGAAATCGCTGCACTACATCTGGGGAATGTGGTGACTTCTGAATTCTTAAATTCCTTCACCTATTTCATTTAAACTATGCAGTAACAGAAAAGCACAGGAGACTACAACAAGTAAAACTAACTGGATTTCATTCATTCATTTCTTGAAGTACACACTCAACAACATTAAACAGATAGTGCTTAGTAGTAGAAAACTAATAAAAAAATAAAAGGTATCCATAACCTCCGCTGTCATGGAGTCTATTATCCGGAGATGGAAGTAGACATTAAACATTAATCAAATACTTCCAAATTCATTATTTCTGCATTTGTTTAAACCATAAGAAAGGAAAGCACAAAGTGAGAGAGTGGCTAGAAAGGGAGACCTGTCCTTTTGGATGCAGTTTATGAAGTGCCTTCTCATGTGAAAGTTCACTAAGCTCAAAGGACAGTGCTATGAGCAAGGGAGGGCAGTTATTAATGTCATTGTACTGATGAAAAGCCAGAGCTCTGAGGCTAAGCATGTCTTACAAGGTCACATACTAACGAGACACAGTGCCAGGAGTAGGGCTCAGGTCTTTCTTTCCAATATTCTTTTCCTTATATCACCCTGACTGTCATCTTAATGAAGTCATTTTTGAAAATAAAACATTTGACTTCAACAAACTTTTGCTGAAAAAATGGCACTTTATTAACATAGGCTTTTTATACTTAAATCACATTCCTGAAGTTACTCAGCTTTTTTCAACCTAAAAATAAAGGCAAACTGGGGGAAAATATCTCCCAACCTCAGATTTTAAAAGAGCTCCATAACTAACACTTTAGTAAAAAACAACTCCTAAGATTTTTCTGCTCTTTTCTTTCCCCAAAACTGAAACACACAGAAATAATCACATTAAGCATTATGAACATAACTGGAGAATTTTCATTGCCTGTAAGTTGAGCAGAGAACTGGAAGTTCTACTTTCTCCTTTTTAAGTTCTTATGTTATAAAAGGCGTAGATTATATACTTAATTTTTTGAAATAAATTCAAATAATGGAAAAAGATGTAGGAAAAACATTAGTTCCTCTTTCCCCTCAATCCATTTCCTTTGTCAGAGGTAAACAGTGTTAATACTGTTATAGTGGTTAGTAAAGTTTGTTTTATGTGTTAGTTTTTACCAATAGGGATGATCCCATATATGTTAGCAATTTACCTATTTTCACTCAACAGTATACATGAACATACTTACATGGTAATTTATACAGATAGTCCATATTGTAACAAAAACTGAATATTTTACAATATTTATATATCATAATTTTTATTAACCATTCCCATCAGTGTACTTTTAGTACTTTATAATTTCTTGATAGTATAATGTCATAACAAATATCTGTATATTTTTGTGTATACATATAAGTATGACTACCACAAAATAGATATCACAGCTCAGTATCTGTACTGTCCTGTACAGTATCTGTACTGTAGATATTGCAGGGCAGTATCTGTACAAATAGCTTTTTAGGGATTACATTTCCTCCAAAATGTCTTGCCCTACAAGCAACCTGGCATGTGACTGCAATCATTTTCCATTTTTATAATTTCCAAATTTATAATTTGATGGCAAGAATAATATTTTTATTGTCATTTAGTTTACATACATATGTTTAGTAGTGAAATTAAGTGTCTCACACATGACTTTTATTAGCAGTATTTTTCTCTCTCCATGTATGTTGCCCACTTTTGCATTTTTTATTGTTGTACAGGACTTTTTTCTTATTAACTTGAAAGATCTCTTTGTAACTTATAGATATGTTTGTACACATATGATGTTTGTTGAATATTTTCTCCAAACTTGTCAATTGTGTTTTTAATTCTATTTACATTGCTTTGCACCATAGAAATGTTTTCTATGCATTTTACATTTTAGGCTTGGTAGTGGCTATTTCTTATTTTTACTCGGTTGCTTTGCCTATCTAACATTCAATCCATATATTCAAGTAAAACATCCTGATTTCCTTTAGGATAATTTTCTATTCTTCATTTGATAGTTTGATGACACTGTTAATCAAAGTACCCTACCCTCTTATAACCTGCATGCTGAATTGAGATTTATACTTTCTAACTGTACAAAATTCATTGGTTTTGCAATAAATAGCATTCATTTGCTTTGCTAAAGGCACAAAACCTCTGCATCATCATCAGTCTGCCACAAGTTAACTTCTGTTTCTACAGAGCTGCTTAACACATTGGCCAGAGATAATCAAATGTGCACTTAATAGAAAAATTACGCTTCTGACTAACATAATGCAACCATCACCCATAAATCAACCATATACTAAGCTTCTCTCCAAAAATCTCTAGAAAATTTTTCAATACATATAGTAGAGCTCTGAATTTTGTGAGATTTCCTATCTTCTGGCATATCCATGTTTTACCAAAAAGTTTTAAGTAGCTCTTATTTCATGCTCTCCAGGTCCAAACAGGATCATAGCATCAATATAACAGGCTAATATGATGTCTCCTAGAAGTAAATGGTAATCCCCTGAAAATGAAATTATAAATAAGAATTATGGAGTTGATATAGCCCTAAAATAGTGTTATGGCTTGTGTCTAGATGTTTCCCCAAAGCCTCAATGCAGTCTTGGGTGGGGCTTTTCAGAAGTGGCTGGATCTGGGATGTGTATTGTTAAGGATGCTAGGATTAAGGGTGAGTGCTACCCACCATAAGGGTGGGTATCATGGATAAGATCTAAAGGACAGAGGATCCCTGTTTTGTCTCTTGTCACTTGCTTGCTGCTTGCTTCCTTCTGCCTTCTCTGCTTTGCCATGGACTGTTTCTACTCTGTGATGCCCCTCTGCCATGCCACCCTGATTTGGAGCCAAACAACTCTGAATTGGAACTTCTACAAACTGTGAGCTAAGTAAACCTTTCCTCCCTTTAACTTTGGATGTTGGGTATTTTCTCTCAGCACCAAAAAGAAAAAGTAACTAAAACAGATGGATAATGACAGTATCATTTGGCCCTGACTGATGAATACAAACAGCTTCCATGATAGTAGAATGTATCTTCAGAGGATGAAATATTTGCCTAGTCAATATCCCTATGCCTAAGAACCAGGGGTTATATTCATTTACTTCAGCAACAAAAAATCACATTTTGTTCAGCAGCAACAATTAGAGCTAACAGGTGATTAAATTTATTGTAATCCACTATTATTCCTCAAGAATCTTTCTATTTGGACAGGTTACAAAATAAGTTAAATAGGACTATGGCAGGAATCATGACTTCTGCATCTTTCAGACACTTGGTGGTGTCACTAATCTCTACAATTCCGCCCAGAAATGCAAGATTATTTTTGGTTTAATATCTTTGTATGCAAAGCTAGGTCTAGTGGCTTCCAGATATCATGGCATTTTTGTATCATAATAGCCAATATAAAGTGTAGGGAACCGGGAAAGGGGACGTTACTAGAACCTGTGCAGTAAATCCTAGTCTCCTGTAAGCCACGGCAGCACAAGGTGAATTAACTTATTAGACAGGAAAAATAGAAGAAATAAGACAGAGAAGAAGCTGAGCTTTGGGCCTGATCAGTGCTACTCTGGGCAGCAAAGATGAAAGCCCCAGAGCTTGCCACACCTTTATTCGATACATCAGGAGAAACAAATGTAACTGATGACTCAGGGCAGAGAGTTCAGTACATGGAGAGTAATAAATGTAAAAGGTCACTCAGGGGGCAGCAACATGAAAATCCTAAAACAATGAGGAACTATGCAGATGAAGATTTTGTTCCTCCCAGGATGTGTTCAGCTGGTGTAATCTTGTCCTGGAGCATCACAGCATCACTGGATCATTAAGGTCTAGCTATGACCAGAGGTGAAGATGGAGTTATGTCTCAACATACTGTAGCTGACCTATAGGCAGGAAAACTAGGCCCTAATCATGATTTAATTGTGAAATGATTTTTCCCCACAATTACATAGAATTGCTCCCGATAATAAAGATTATTAAAATTTTTAATTTTATCCATTCCAACTATATAATTTTGAAATGGGGGTGGTCAGGAAATTATAGGGAATGTTTGGGGACACTCAGGGCCCAGGTAGTACTCCACCTCTCACCTGATATTAATAAGACCCTATTCTGAGTATTGGACCATACTGCTGATGGCATCTCCAGAAATTCATGTCTTTTTGGAGTCAGTGGCCAATAATCCTGAAAATACCTGACTATTTGGTGCGCAATAATCCTTTAAAAACTTGATTATTTTCCCAAGAATGCCCTATAAATTTCTTTCTTTTTTTTTTTTTTTGGCACCGGGGATTGAACTTGGGTCCTTGTGCTTGCGAGGCAGGCGGCAGAACCACTGAGCTAAATCCCCGGCCCAAATGCCCTATAAATTTCTAGTTACATAACAGCGTCCTTTCTCAAGGGAATCTGACCTCCCTTAATTCAAAGTATTCTAAATCTGTTAACTGTCTCACATGAGAATTAGTTGAGGGATTGGTCACAACTTTCTATTGTGATGACTCAAGTCAGAACCTTATTTATAAAATCCAGAGTTTTCCACTTAAATAAGACTTTATAGTGTGTCAGTTGATTTCATTTGTAGGAACATCATTATCACCTACCCAGTGTCAATGTCTCTGCTGGTGAAGTTATTCTGATTGTGGATCTGCTGCCAGTTATGATCATCATTATCTACATTGTCTTGGATGATTACGTGCTGTTACTTGGCATTGGCAACTGATAATTCCCATTATCACCACTGAATTCCAGTAAATTTCAGTCTTATGGAAAGAGTTCTTCTATCATTCCTGGCTACATTAGTCAATTTTCCTTTCCTATAATGAAATAACAAAGGTTGGAAACTTTATAAAGAATAGAAGTTTATTTAGCTCACAATTTTGGAAGCTGAAAGTCCAAACACCATAGTGCCAGCTCTAGTGGGAGTTGGTAGTAGACAGTGTCATGGTAGGAACATAGGCAAGAGGGAGAGATCACATGAGGAGACAGGAAACCAATCTAAAAGGTGATACCAGGCTTGCAGCCTCCCATGAGGCCCCATTTCTTAAAGGTTCCACAACCTCTTATTGCTACCATCATGTGTTGGAACAAGTTTCCAACATATGAACCTTTGGGGGACATAAACATATACAAAAAAATGCACTAGCCCATCAAATTTCCCCCATAGGGCTCTTCAGAGGTCGTCATAAATATATTTCTTCCATCCTTGCATAGCCTTGGTAAAGGGAGTATTCTTTGGATCTTCTCAAGTTTAAGAGGTGAATGAAAAGATCTTACATCATAAATCCACTCTAGCATTTTAATCTCTCTAAGTCCTTGGTACCTTTCTTTTTAGTATACCAAGAAAGCTGTAGAATTATAGCATCATTGTTGTAGGTTACTTTGGGGCCTAGGCTTTAGTTAACCAAACAACCAACTAACCAACCTATTAGAGCTTTTCTTTGCTGTTCAAGGGGACACCATGAACCTAGAATCTCTGCTGCACAGTGTACCCTTAACAAATTCATCTTGATCTAACATTTCTTCTTCCCACTTTGATTCAGTATACTTAACTGGGAATTAAAAACCTCCACCACATTATTTTCTTTTTCCAAGTTTTCAATACACTTAAAATCAAGCAGTTATGCACCTCATTTTCACTGACATGTTTTATGAAATGTCTCATGATCATCCCAAAGCCTTCCCACCCATAGTCACTTGATTACAGGCACCCAGAAGTGATCTTTCAAGTAACTGTTTCGTCTGTGGGTTACAGGCGTTTCCATTACCACATCGAGGCCTCAAACCCAATAAAAACTAACTCCAGACACACTCGTCTTCATAATTCTGTTACTCTGAGACCTTAAAAGTTCCATTATCAAAAACGTTAGCAACTTGTCTAATCAGCAAAGCAAGAATAACTGATATTATAGAACAAGTAATTTATTACAGGAATTATATCTATGCAACAGTAAATAGACCTGAGGAAGTAAAGTTCTGAGAAGGCTCAGAAAAAGTCATTAACCATTCCTAGCATAAGTTAACCAGCTGGTTTTTTAGGAAGTTAAGCATAGCCATCTGTGAAAGTATACCATGAAGTAGGCTAGTGTAGAAATATATAGGTTTGTTGCCCTTCATTGCTACTGCTTCTGAGATTTCACAACAAATCATGTGGTTCTGGACCTGACAGAACTCTTAATCAAAGAGCTAGAAGATGAGGAGGAGAATTGCCACAGAACAGGAAAAGATAAGAACATAATAGAAGATGCATGTGCAAAGGTCGTGGGGTTGGAAATAATTTAGTTTGTAAACTAAAGGAGAGCAATGTGTTAGAGGTATAAAAAAAGAGTAGAACATTAACTCAGGATAAAATTATATAGTAACAAGTCACATTATGGAGGGTCTTATGGGAGTTTGAAAGTTATGGCATTCTAAATGATTTAAGGAATTATTAAGGGAATTCTAGAGGATCCTAAATGTGATAATTTTCACTACCAACATATTTTAGTACCATATATCATGGGCTATGATAAGCATTTTGCATAATTTTTCACCTAACATTTACTGAGTCCTATGATATGCCAGAGAGTATGCTGGGAGTTTCAATATTAAATAAGAGAAATATGAAGGCCACTTTCAAGAAGTTTATGATATATATATATATTTTTTTTTTTTAATTTTTGGGGTTTTTTTGTTTGGTACCAGGGATCGAACTCGGGTCCTTGCGCTTGTGCAGCAGGCTGTGAAACCACTGAGCTAAATCCCTGGTCCAGGAAGTTTATAATATATTAAGCATTGTGACATTTAATCCCTACAAGGATGATATTTAATCTTTAAAATCCCTATGAAGTAGGAAACTGAGGCATGGAGAGAGTATTAAATTGCACACAGTCATCCAACCAGAAATGTCCAGGTTCAGTATTTGGATCCTGCTCAGGCATATTCCTATGACTTTGCTTTTAGCTGTCACCCATGCTATTATGTAAACTCTCAGATAAATCCAATGAATAAATCACTGGGATATGATTAATTTCTTAATCTATTCATGGTCTTCAGTTCTCTAGGCCTATGTAAATGTGTACATTTTAGGTTATAAATTTCACCTGAGCAAGGAAATGGGACAGTCTTGAATACGTGAAGTGTCCTCTACAGAATTCAGAGCAATTATATTTACTAGCTCTCTTGGTTTATCATGTGTACAGTGCATGCTGAGCAGGTGCCTGGCTGTCCATCATGAGATTTGAAGTTTTGCATTATATTGGACATGCTCACTGGGATGACACATTCAATTTGGTGGCTTCATATTGGAATCACATCTTTTTGTCATGTCCTCTTTCCTTAAACAGGAAGTATAACATCAAATTTTTTTAAGTTTTTTAAAAAGTTTCTCACTAACTTGAAGTAAAAAAAAAAGTTAAATTAATGTTGACTATATTGAACCAGTATTGGGCAGATAAAAATCTAGATTTGGTGTCATAACTGTCAGGTGCTTTAGAAACCAAGTAATTCACACTGTACTAATTGCTTTTATGTTCATTTATCCAAGAGACATGAGTCATCTCTCACAGAATCCTAATTATGAATGACTTACACCTTGTTGATGACAGAGCTCTGTGTTATTCTTACAGAAACTTCCCAAGATGTATTTCTTTCAAAATAATTTTAACTTTCTCTGATTTTAGTTTATCTGATAAACTTGTATCTTTTGTCATAAATGTGTGACCTAGGGGCCTAACCTTCCCTGTCTTTCTTTTCTTAGCCAAGAGGTTGTTCAGAAGCCAAGAAAGTTGAGTCTCTGAATTTTTCACTGCAAAGAGTGTCAATGTGCTGATGACAGATTAATCCAGCCACATAATTGCTGAAGCTCTGTTCTAGAAGCATGATTTTTTTTTCAGCAGGGAATCCAAAAATACTGTGAAAGACAGTAGTGACATGAAAATTCATGTAGTGCATATTTCAGTCCATTAAAACAAGGGTCACTGCATTCCAGAGGAATCAGGAAGTTGATATTATATCCCTAAGAGTCTAGGTAGGCTTCTCTTAACTGGATGTTAAATATGAGGAATTATTCCAAGACTGAGGAGAGAAAATATAAATATAACTCACCAAATAGAGATGAAATGGTTTATTGATGCAAAATATCTGCTGTGTCAGAGGCAAATGTTACCATCACCATTTTAGGTTTTATACACACAAACACGTACGTGCACACACACACACACACAATACATATTCAGTAGCAAAATATTTTGATTGACCTTTAATCCTTTTATATTTTACAAATGAGTTAGTCTTAATAGAAGAGGCATGAGCAGCACTAGACAGATAACTTTCCTTAACCCCTACCATGCCAGGACTTCCTCCCCATGTGGAGGCTTAAGTTAGTCCTTACAAGTAGATGCTTGAAGCCTGAAACAAGTAACACTTGTACCTATTTAAATGAGTATTTCTATAGCGAATTTTTCTTTTAAAACATCACCTGTCCATTATAGGGAGCATTGTGCGTTCTGCTTGTGAAATTTTAAGCACAAGTTTGGTTTCCAAGAATTAAGCCATAAAGACTAATCTCTGTGTCCTCTAAAATAACAATCAAAGTCTTCTGTCTTATATTTCTGGGAATTTCATGTTAAGGAAAGATTGACACATGATTATGGCAGAATTTATGTATTTATTCAGCATAGGGAGTGGTAGTACAAACTATCTGGAATATTATTCCAAATGGGAGGATCCAGCAGCAGGGATCAATCATTCTGCTGAGTCAAATGTTGGCTTCCCTTCTGAGGATTCCTAAATATGGGCATCAATGGTACTATGTACAAAGATGGCTTTTGTTACATGCATATCTTGCCAGTAGACACCAGTAAAATATTAATTTTTTTCTTTAAATCAGCAACTTTTCTGATCTCATTGCCATTAATCTCCATAAATTAGCATAAATGTGGTGCTTTGAAAAGTACCCTAAGATTTTGTAAAATAAGTTATAGGATTCTTGTTTTCTTTAAGTAGAAATATGAGTACAGATAGTTCCTTAAGGTCCTATAACTTACTGGCAGGCAGACCTGATAAAACAAAACAATGCCTACTCTATTCCTTTAAATTTATCACAATGAATAAAACTGTTTTGGAAATGTAAAAAAAATAAACTTAAACCTAAGACCTGATGTAATTTCATTCCTTTATCATATTAACAGTTCTCAGGAATATAATCATTTTCCCATAATTTAAACCCATTTATAATCTATGCAAAAATACAAGATAATTTTTAATTGGGTAATACCTCTTAGAATTAAACCATTTCTACAGGGAGAAGACTAAATTCTCTAAAGAAGTTTCCAGATTACCTGGCATATTTGGTTAATGGGTCTTACATGAAAGAAATTCTTCCTTCCTCCTTTTCCTTCTCTTCCTGTGCGTCCTTTCCCTCTTGCTTTTTGGTCCTGTTTTTATTGAGACAGCAAAATATCATTAAATTTATTAAAAGCAGTTGTCACATCAAATTATCACATTATTTTAGATGGCTCCATACAGAGTAATATAAACTCTTTCTCTCACATTCCTGCTTAAACTCTTCCTGCTATCTCTTTAAGAAATCAGCACAACACAGTAAATAATTCTCAGAGATTACCAATGCCAATCTAATTCACTCTGTATGCATATGAATTTCACGTGGTAAAGGCAAGAGCTTATTATAAAAAATGTAAGAAACTGCATGTTATACCCATATGTATATATCTATAGCCATAGGAAGAATTCATAGTGTAAATCTTGTCAATAGTTTCATTTTTGCATTCATAAGGAAATTAAAATCTTACCATCAAGGATCCTCTTATTACAGGAAGTTCAGTTCCTAGAGAAAAGCTTATTAGGAATATTTCAAAAACCAGTTTGCAGCCCAGGTCAAGAACCAGGAAGCATGGAGTTAAATAGACCACAATCAGTAAAGCAGAACTTGGTTACCAAGCATGGGACAGGATCAGACAGGCTAGGAACCTGCTGGGCACAGTGTTTCCTGGTTGTGAGAATAGAGCCCAATCATAGGAGCACAAATTTGAGCCCAGAGCAGCATGAATAGTTTGCAAAAGGCAAGGGCCAACCTACAAGACAAATGCATTTGAAAAGTATTTTATTCATAATAGTTTTGTGAGGCTACAGCTTCAATATAATAATTGGTAATGACTGGCATTGAAGTTAATTTTTTCATAGGTTAAAATATCATAGAATTGGCATGACAGAAGATCTGAACATGTGCAACTTTCACTGTTTTGCAAGGATAAAGCTGTAGCATACTGTTTCATGAGGATAAAGTATAAAAATAAAGCTGTAGTGTTTTATTATCTTCAGTAAATTATTTTCACTTGGAAAAAGAAATCTACATTTCAGAATCTTATTAGAAAAATAACAACAAGAAAATGCTTCTGAAGGCAGATAAGTGAGCAAAGTCATAGCCATTCTCCTCTTGGTTTTTTTTTTTTTTTTTTGGTACCGGGGTTCGAACTCAGGTCCTTGCGCTTGCGCAGCAAGCAGCAAAACCACTGAGCTAAATCCCTGGCCCCATTCTCCTTTTGTTTTCCCTCATATTTAGTAATGTTATTGCTAGAACACTAAGATAAAGTGTAGAAAAGGTAATTGGTTCATTCTTCCATTCATGCCTCCAACAAATATCAGGTCTGGATTGGAGAAGTAGACTTGAGAGTTATCAGCCAATAAAAGGAAGTTGAAGCTGTGAAACCTAGAAATAATGGACCATAGTTACAGCATGGATAAGTTTTAGATCAAGTAGTGTTAAATGCTACCAATAAATTAAATAAAATGTAGACTGAGAATTCGCTTTTGTATTTACTGACATGAGGCTCATTCGTGACTTTGACAAGAGTGGTCATTTTATTGGAATATCAGGAACAAAAGTTTGGATATAATAAATTCAAAAGAGGGTGAGAAAAGTTAGAGGTACTCAACGCCTCTAAAGACTTTCTCTAACAATGAAGGGAGAGAAATACAATAGTAGCTGGGTGAGGGTGGGTCAGACTGAAGGAGGGGTTTGGAAGAGAAATAGCACAGTGTTTGTGTGGAGATGAGAAAGATCCAAGATGAGGATGGGAGGCTGAGGAAGCAGGGAAGACAGAAAAACATTGGAGGGATAGCTCTGAGTAGGCAAGAGTAAATAAAGTCCAGGTCCTCGGTGAAGGAGAAGCCATGTGGAAGTCAACTATAGCAGAGAAAGTGCCAATAAATAGTTGTGAATGAATCTTATAAAACTTAATACATTCTTTCTCAGAATTTTAATGTGTGTGTACATATATGTTTATTCTGATGTTCTTTTGTTAGAAAAGGTAGTTTAAAGTCTAGTTCAGAATTGATGTGAGACAACTTGAAGGGATGAGCTTTTATCTCTAAATGTTTGTTGGAAATATAGATTATGTGAAAAGGAAATTGATTTTGGTCTGATACTTCTATACACCATCTTCAAATTAAGACATGAATAAGGAAATATCCAATAAGGACACAGATAACCAATCCTTTCTGGGGATATTCTTCACAATAGTTCAGAGTATCTAAAGCAGGTAGCAAAAGCAATAGTTATAAAAATAGTTTCCAAATATTGTATATCCCTCATATCTTTTTATCCAAGAAGCTTCCTGGCAGTATTCAGGCTGAAAATGTGATGAAGATAAACATGCAGTGCATTATTATCAAAAAGATAACATCACACAACTTCATGATCTTGTATTTTTGAGATTTTCAGTGAGGAGTGCAGGATCAGATCCTCCCATGTGAATCACTTTGATATTCAAAGAGTTCATGGAACCAAGAGAAAGGTAAGGCACATTATTGTAAAAGGAAAATGTTGTAACCCTTGTGGAATGTTCCTGGATTTCTGCCATGCAGAGGAAGGGACAAGCGGTGGATGCCAAGGAGGAATAAGTCACCTAGGGGATGAGTAGCCTATCAATCCCCTTAAAGGTTGAGCTCATCAAGGCCGTGAAGGGTCAGCTTCCTCACATGTTGAGCTCCTGTGCTAGTAACCCTGACTACTTCTATCGTCTTTGACACATCTTGTGATCAAAAAGGATTAAGAGAATCAAGCTTTCCTTTGCTAACTCCCCAAAGGAGTAAAACAGACTCTGGCAAATATTTGTTTAAGAAAGATCCTTTCTGATAACCACACTGGATGCCTTTTCAGAGTAACCACAGAGGTGGGATTAGCATTGTCTGGGTGGACTAGAAGGAGGTGGTTAGAGAAGGGAAGTTGGGTGTTACCATGGAAAGCTGGAATCCAGCTCTACTGGTACGTTAGCCTCTGCCACTTAGGAATCTTTTAATTGCCACAAAGCCCCATTTCTGGGTAAACACAATGGAACTCTCCTTTTGAAAGGAGGAGGAGAAAGGGGCAAGGGACAGAGAAGCAGCCTTCTTACTCAGGGAAAATTGTAGGTCTCTATCATTTCATGAACCAAGAAAAAAGGTTTAAATTTCCCAGGACATAAGATTTAACAGTGCCCTTGAACAATGTCATATGTTCTTTGCAAGAATTAAAAATGTCATATTTGAAACCTCAATAATGCACATGAAGAGACTCAATATATTCATAATTACCGATGTTCAAACATCACAGTTCAGAGAAGGGAGAAGGAAATATCTCAAGTTCCTTAGTTACACATGGCATGTCTGGCTTAAAAACAATTCAGCTTTCTCCCTCCATTTTACTAGAAACATCTCCAAGAGGGAAATTAACTGTCCAACTTTTGTCAAAGCACTTCTAGCCCATAGGCCAGGCTAGATGGCCTGGGCTTAGTTTGTGCCACTGGCTAAATTTAACACCCTGGCTTTTTTAGTTCTTGAGGGTGAATGGGAACAGTAATCAGAGGTGCTATGCTCTAGTTCCTTTTAATCCCTTTTTAATTATAGCATAAACACAGTATATGCAGTGATGGGCAATTTCCATAGATTGTTCTGACAGGTACCAGCTTGTTTCCAAATGAATGATTTGTTTTCTTCCTTTCTTCCCCCACCTTACCCTTTTTTTTTCCTGAAAGAACATCTTATTTGAACGGCCACTGTCCATCTTATTAAATTAAATGAATTACTTTTCCGAGGTTAAATTTAGAGGAAATAAGGCAAAGCAATTGCTATTTCTTTTTGTAAAAATAGTGTAAAGATGGAGAAATAAGTAGAGATTTTCATACTTTTTCAAGAATAATATTTTGAAACAGTTTATATGTTATGCTTTTGTCAATTTCTTTCACAAATAGGATGAGGAAAAATTAAATCAGTAATATGAAACAAACCAGTAACATAAATTCAGTGATTCCAACTAAATCACAGGTAGGGACAACCTATTATTGCTATATTATTCAGATTATTATTATTAATTTTCATATATATAGTGCTTTTCAATTTATAAAACACTTACATTACTATCTCACTTTATCCTCATAAATGTTTAAAGTCTTGTCTTTCCCACTTAAAAGATGAGAAAATAAAGATTCAGATTTCAAGTGACTTACCCAAGATCATAGAGGTATAAATAGGAAAAGTCAAAACTTGAACATAGGTCTTCAACTTCAAATTTAGCTTTTTTTATGTTGGAAACAGTCACATTTTCAATATTCCTTATGTTCATGTTTCTACAAGTCTCATTCTCTTTCCAGAAGTAAATAGATTAACCTTGGATTTGTACAGTATCTCGCCAGGACCAAATCTAATTAGCTATCTTTTTTTTTTAAACTAAAAGTGTAAATAAGGATCAAAATGTATAATTGATATTGTATTAACTATCTTCTTTATTCCTTCTTCTGAGTATGAATTTCTAAAGTATTTCAAGCAAAGTTTAACTTATTGTGTTAAGATGTTATTTCCCAATCTATCAGGACCTTGATTTCTAAATCTATAAAACTGGGATAATAATTGAAACTCAGAAGTATTTAGATAGATTAAGGTAAAATATATCTTCATCATTGTACTTTATTTTTTACTTTTAACTTTATTTTGAAAAGACAGACATTAATTTTATTATGTTGTTTTAAAAAGAGCTGATAAGATTTTTATTGCAAATGTCATTAGTATTCTATTCTCCAACATAATTTGTAGGTAGCTTTAGCAAGAAGGGGACACATAGGCAAAGATTTTTCACGTCTTAAAAGAAAGAGCTAACATTTTGTAGGAATAAAATAATTTCTCATTTCTGTGCCATGTAATAATAAACAGGAGGGATTAGCAAAGATTTAATTTTTATAATAATTACATTTGGGGATGTGAAATTTCAAATTTAGCTTGACCTTTTGGTGTTTGAGCTTGTCTACTTTTGGCATAAGATAATTTCCTGACTTTAAAGACATCAGGCAGCTCTTATCAGTGAATATTTTAATTATTCAAGTTGCAAAAATGACTTGAAAACATATGGAATCAATTTCCCACACAATGTTCATTGGGTAGAAAATAGTGAGGAAAATGGCATTGCTATAGACGTGGATTTAATTTTCTTGAACTTCAGATTTCATGGGCTTGGGGACAGCCAGGTTTCTATTAGATTTTAAGCAGTTCAAAGTGGACAGGATCTCAGCACTAATCTGAACTGTTTCAAGGATTCTTTGCATGCATGTCAATCATCTTGTATCAATACAGTATTTTTCAAGTTATCACCTTTTCCTCAACTCCTTAACACATACTTATATTAGTATCCTTTACAACTTCTACCAAAATTCTTCAAGACAAATTTAATATAAGATGTCAAAGACCCAACATGTATGATTCATGGCAATATTCATTTTGCATGGACTTTCGATGAAAATGCAAAGCCAGTAATAATAAAACCATATCAGCACTTAGTAACGCCTCAGCATTGTGGTTCAGACTTCTCTGATACACAGTTTGTACTATTTGTTTTCTAGATATGAATTCCAAGCTATTGGGAGATATAACCCTGCTGTTCTCTCACTTATTTTCCTGTCACTTCACTTAATAGCACAGAGCATCATGTGGACTGCGTGGGATTATAGCATTTAGTATGAAAAAGTTAGTGGGAGGGTATTACAGCAACAGTTATGTTGAAATAAAAGTCTGGCATACATACAAAACTATCTTCCAATTCTTTCCCTTTTCCAATTTTGTCCCTACTATCATATGTTATTACTAACATTTATTTCAAGTTGTTATCGATTTAATTTTGTGACACAGTAATTTTAAAATTCACTATACTTCAATTAGTTTATCCCTAGAACTTTTGTAGAAAATCCATCATAAGATTTGGAATGTCACAGACTGAAGCAAGAGTGATAATTATCCTAATAAACATTCACCAAATTTTCCAGTATACACACTAATTCCATTTACATCTCAGTGTGGACAGGAATGTTAAGTGGCCACAGGATTAAAACTCATTTCATGTCATTTATTTGCACTTATAGTTGATTCTTATTATTTTCAGTTTCCATATTTGTGAATTCACCCACTCACTAAAAGTATTCATAAACTCAAAGTCAATATTCATAATATTTTCCATTCATTCATGGACACACAGAGAATGGCACCAAATTTGAGTTATTGGGTGAGGTAGAACAAAGTCATGGTCTGCCTTCTTGCTTCAAATCTCCTTCTATAAACAAGTGGCTTGCTTTTTGGTCTACTTACTATCACTCTTCTGCATTCTTGTGCTTTGTGTTGTGATTCATTATTTAAATGAATCTAGCATAGTGTATATGTGTTACCTAGAGTTCTTAAATGTAAGAAGGGTGAGATGTGCTGCATGGGGAAAATGTATATGTTGGGTAAGCTTTGTTCACATGTGAGTGATAATGATATCAGCTATAAGTTGAATGCCAGTGAATGAACAGTATTAAATAAGGTGTCTTTAAACAGAAATACAGATAAAACAAGGTGATGCATTCATCAGTTGACAAAAATGTGACAAGCCTCATAGGGACCTAAACCTGTATTTCCCCTAGGAGCGATGGTTTCATCTTTGCAGCATATCTATAGGACATAACTACCACAAATAATGAGAACTGACTTTATGTGCTATATTTTCATCATCTTCAGAAAGGAGCAGTTGAGATTAGAAGATATTAATATGTAGTGTTTTCTTTTTTTAAACAAACTGCTATGTTTCACCATATGTATTATATTTGCCATATATTTTTCTTTTTATTATAACTTTGAATGCCCTGTAAAAAATGCCTAGTTCATTTGTTCTCACAACTGACAAGGTGTCATTGAAGATATTTCCTAACTTAAAGATTGGAGAAGAATAAGTTGCTCAGAGTTCCTGGGAATCTCATTGGTAGCTATGCCCACCTGACCACAGGGGGCTATTCTGCAGTATTCCGTATGGGCTGTGTCACTTATCTGATGATGGCACAAAAGAAAAGCATACCCTTTAGAGGGAATGAATCCAAATTCAAAACTTACTAATTTATGCTTCTATAACTTAGAGTAAGTTGTTTACCTTTCTGACTCCTTCTCTTTTTCTCTTTATCTGTAACAGAATATAATACCATCTTACAAAGACAGCCTTTGCCTTTATTAAAACCAATCCTAGAAACCCAAGATTCACCCACGAAAGAAGCTTGGTGGTGATATAGGCGGGAAACCCGCTGCATTGGAATCTCCCACCACTTTATCTTTCTGTGACATCATTGCTCTTTTATACCACTGCCAGCATGATGAGGGGCCTCCAAGGCTGGCTGTTCTCCTAACTGATACAAAAGTGGGTACAGCCCCATTTCCCTCTAGCACAACTGAGGCAGGCAGAAATCTTTCAAGAGAATTCATCAACTATTAAAGGGAACAAACCATCTGGAAGTCCTGGAGAGAGATTCCCTGTGGCAGTTTATTTGATGATGTTCTCATATAGAACAAGGCCAGAAATTGGAATGTAAAAAACAGGATCAGAATGGGAGATCTGCACTATAGATTCTTCAAAACAGCATTTGGAATAAGAGAGGCAGATCTTACTAGGGCTGTGTACTTTGAATCAGAAATCTGCAGTGTGTAAACTAGGCTTCTTGAGGGTTTTTGTGTGAGTGTCTTTTTAATATTTGTGTCCTTGTTATTTTTTAGTTCTCATCTAATAAAGTACCTTTAAAAGTAACAAACTTTTAAAAAAGCAAATTTCCAATAATGCTAATGAACACAATTTTCTATTTCTGACTGTGTTCTAGCCATAGCTTTAGAAAGAGATTGTGGTGGGGGCTGGATGGAAAACATAGTATAGATAACAGCAAAATTAACAAGTAACACTCCAAAAACTTTTGGGGACAGAGTTGGCTTATTTCATAAGCTTTAATTCCACACTAAGATAAGTACCAAAGTGATTATCATAAGGACCGATTATGACAATATATTTAAGTGTTTTGTACTGAAATATGGAACAGCCTTCTGAAGTACTTTGACAAGTGCAAAACATATGCTAAAATTCAGTAGTAGTTTTAAAACCTCTTCATAAGAAATCTTACAAAGTTCTTTTAGAAGGGTGATATGATCATTTTATAAAAACGTATTCAGTAATTCTATCCATTCAACTCAAAGGATATCATGTAATATACAACTTTCTTATGAAATTTATCATAGGAATAATTATCCTTATATTTCTGGAGGCAAAGAGACATTAGTGTCTATTTTTAAATCATAGGTAGAGTTCAGATTAAGATTGAAAAGTTTTGGCTCCAGTACTCCATCAATGCTCCATAAAATTGGTTGCATAAAATAATGTTATTGACTACATTCTACTGCTCCTCAGAATATGTCACATTTTATGCTTTTTAAGTCTCAGAAAATCTGTTCAGTGCCCATTGCAAAGCACTAAAGAAAAATGCTTTTGTAAACAGTGTTAAAATGATTCTTGCTGGCTTGTAGAATCAGGGAAAAGGGAATCAGAGCCACCAATTTATTTCCTGATTCAGAAAATGACTCACTATGTAACTTTGTGAACATTGCTTAACCTTTTAGCATTCCAGTTTCTACAGCTGAAAAACAGGGATAATATTTGTCTACCATACAATAGTAAATGCTTTAGAAATTTTTTTAAAATCTTGTATTAAGGGATGGTAAAGCTGGTTTTTCATGTACTTGAGATATTACTGACACATTCAGAAAACAGTTTCTGCCAAAAGTTATATGGTTAATGCTTCCAGATCACCTCCTTAAACACCACATTGTGCACTGAACTCTTTTTATCCTGCCTGGAATCAGAATGGTGATTGCCACTGGGTGTGTTTAACATGACTGATAGGCCACATCATGCAGCCCATATCACCCACCTGCGCCACAGCACTTTCTGTACAGTTGTCAAGGAAGACAAGAGTCAACAGAAGGCAGAAGATTCATATGGGAGGAATAAACTTTCTTCTTGGATTTTGATCTGGGAATATATGACTAAAATTATGAAAGAGCCAATTTTATTTGCAGCCTTCCTGCCACCAGATACAACTGTATTTCCTTCATATTCTGGATACCATAATTTAAGGAAAATATACATTTCCTTTCTTGCACTTTGTTTATTATCTTCTTCCTCTCCTTAGAAGTTTTTCTGGCTTTTTAAAAAAAGATAGTGCCTGAAGATGATTGATGCAGGATCTTCCAATACCTATTGCTTGACACATCAATATCTTTTCCCAGTATTCCCTCAACTGGCAAGAATTACAGTTCATTAAACTAAAATCTCCAGGTTACTTCAAATGGCTTTCTTCTAAAATCAACTACTGCTGGAAATTTTACTATCACATACTAAATTCCAATATCCCTTAATAAAGAAGAGACAGAAATCATCACAGCAAAGATATAACAAGCAGGCAGTATCAAACTATATGATTCTCTATTTTGGCCAAATTGCTCCTTATACCCAAATAGATATAGAACTGGCATCAAAAGGCCAGTGGCCCACCACCTGCCCCCACAAGCTCAAGAACTCGAGTTCAATCCCTGGTACCAAAAAACAACAAAAAGAAGGCCAGTGGTGTTGACATTCAGGCCTGGAGAAAAGCAGGACTCCAAATTAAGAAGGGCTGGAGAGAACAGAGCTATTTGGAAGACAATTAAGATTTTACATTATAAAAAGAAAATATTTTTTCAAGTATAAACATTTAGACAGGAAAAAGATAATGTGGTTTTTTTCACACTATGTGCCCATGGCAAACACAAATGGGCATTTTCTAACTCTGTGGAGTTGTGATCCAGTGGCATCTCTGTCAGTTCTCAATGACTTCCCTCTTCTGAAAAACTATACTTGCATCCTTTTTTAATTTGGTTTCATCACCTATTACTGCACATCAGAGAAGGACCACGAGTACACACATTCATGTGTCAAGAAGTACAGGCATCTCAGCATTAGTATGAAATCAACCCATGATTAGGAGTAAATAAAATGTAATGGCCCGTGTGGAAGGGAAAAGACATCAAGATGTTTAGATACTGACATTCTGTAACCTAACCAGAAAACTTAGAGCTTCATGTGCAATTTTGTTCTATGCCAGCATTTTACAGACTGCTTTCCTGGAAACATGATAAGTTATTTTGTATTCACAAAAGAGTTTCAGGTTAGAGAATTGCTGCTTTACTCCATCATCCCTCTCTTGGAAATTCATAATATACATTAGCCTAATAAATACTCCAAAGGTTTGCAGAAAGTAATAACTTTCTTTAACTCAGCCTCCCCCAGAAATAATTAACTAAGGAATATTTTTATATATTTATATTTCTGGGGTTATCAAACAGAAGTTCTCAGACCCTCAGTCACAGTATGAACAGTACTATTTTACACTTGATTTTTTTAATGTGTTAATTGAACTTCTGACTCTATTCTTTCTTCGATGATTAACCTTCAACGTATTGTAAAGTGTGTATTTTAAATACAACAACTTCCCTATTAGCAGACACCTATTTAAGGTATGACCTGGGAAAGGATTAACTGCAATTCCTTTTTCTTGTGAATCTTCCTTTAGAGAATTTGTGGACAAGCAGCTTCCTCATTTTGATAATGAGCAAGCAAAAAGTATTTGTTTAATTGAATCAGAGTATATCAAAGTCAGAAAAATTCTACTTCCTACCATAAAAAATTACTCAAAAGGGCAAAAAAAGAGTTCAATTTTTCTTTGTTTTTATATATTCTGTTTAAAGAGCATTTGCCAAAAATGTCAAGACAGACTGCAAGGTGTTTTATCTATGCTTATCACATGTTAACCATGAGTACATGCCCTTTGACTGCTGTACTTTTCCACCACTGGTATCTGAAGATGTGAATTAGAAGTGAATTTAGGCAGCAGAAGCTGAAATGTGGTTTAGCATTTCCCCTGAAAAAATAAAAATAAAAATATGTAGAGGTTATAATGCTTTCTTTGGTGAATATTAGGTTTTATTTTTCCTTTTCTCCACCTCTTCTCTAATTCTGCTCTCCTTGTTTCCATATAAGTTGAATTTCTCTTTTTGGTTTTGCCAGTAAGACTAATTTTGTTTTTACGTTTTCAAATAGCATCATAGTAATATAGAGCTCTAGAAAGTCTTGAAAATGCCCTTTTTCACATAAATTTTTCTCCCTCAAATTCCAAATTCCTTGTAAACATGCATGTACTTCAGTATCTGGGCCTCATGTGCCTTGGAGATATCACTTGTTTGAATGGTGACATTCTCAAGTGTTCAGTTCCCACTCACAAGGTGGAGGATAGAACATGAAGACTGGGTGACTTATGCATTGTCACAGAGTGAGTCACCACCCTCCCTGAAAGAGGGAGCCATTTTCTCTATCCACTCATGCAAGCTGATTTTTTTCTTTCTGTCCAGAACTTTGAATCCACTGTCAAATAGAATTAGATGATTTAGAAACACGCATGTGCGTATACACACACACACACACACACACACACACACACACACACACACCACTGCAGCATGATCCCTGAATTTTTCAACATTTAATTAGTATTTGTACAAGGTCAATACTAGTTTCCCTGTTATGCAAACCCACACCCATACTAAGTGTCTCTAGGGTTAGAAACACAGTGATAATATGACTATTTGGTTTCGGTGTTTGTGTGCAAGAAGCCCCAGGTCATTTCCAGAAAAAAAAAGGAGAGGTTCTGAGGAGTCTTACCAATGAAAGTGTCTTTCTCTTTCTTTCTCTGTGTCTCTCATTTTCTCTCGCTCTCTCACACAACACACATACACACAAAGCAAAGGATATGGAATATTAAATATAGACAATAATTTAATTATTTATTTAGTCAAGAAAGTTATAACTGAATTTTGACTGCATTCAAGTAAAATATCTTCATGAAAACTCTGCGTACTCAGGGAGAAGGACTGCACTAGCCCAGATGCTCCATCTTCATGACAGCTGGGGCTACCCTGCCCTTGAAAGTTAGGTGATCTTCAACTCCCCAATTCCAAGGCGTAAGTATGTCCTGGGAGCTTCTCTACCTCTGAGCTTCTGCTTCCTGTGGGGCCTCTGCTAATCCCAGGGAGGATAGCAACCATTTCTAGATTTTCTTGAACACCTCTGCCCTTCAAAACAGACGTGTGGGTGGCACTCAGTACAAGGTTCTGCGTGCTCAGTGGTATTTTCATACCAACTTTAAAATACCCAATTTCTCCAATATACACAGACAACCTCTCCTGAGTGGTGGAGCTGCTCTTCAATGCCCATACCTTCAGATTCTCCTTTTCTATCCCACTTAGCTACTAATGAATTTTCCCTAAACAGCAACACTTTGAGGCCACTTTAAAACAGAATTTTACCCTTGACCCAGTTTGGTCATGGGCCAGTTATTCTCTCAGGGGGAATAGCTCTTACAGGTCAACATTCTGAAAAATTATTCATCAAATTCAGGTGCTTCAGAGTGAATCTTCTTCCATTTTTAAAAAAAATTTCAAAGTGTATTGTATTAAATGCAAAGTCTAGAATAAAAATACTTGTTCCATGGTTAGATCTATCAGATCATTCACTTGCCTTGGAGCCATGAGATCAGAGGCCCTGAGGCTGGGTGGCCTGAATTTGAATCCTGAATGCCTTCCAGCTGGATCACCCCTGGGTAATCCCTTAATCTCTGAATGCCTCAATTTCCTCACCTGAAAAAGGTAGAACCCACCTTAGAAGGTTGTTACATGGATTCATTGAGTTAATACTTATTTGCCACCTGTAAGGATTGGTTGGCTTTGTTTTAACTTGGCCAAATGACAAGGCTAGAGAAGGGCTCTGTAGAACACAGATAAGCAGTGAACAGGACTCTTTTAGCAGAAGTTTTCCCCATGGGAGGTAGACGAGATGGTTGATGTTGCTATTCTAAGAGCTTGGAAAACTCCACTCAGAAATTAGTCCTTTGTGTAGACTTTCTGGCTATAAACTTTTGCAAGTTAAAATCCTGAAAAAAAGAGAAAGGTCCCTATAACTCCAATATTCACAATGGGTCTCCCTTTCCCTCTCCTTGCAATAAATAAGGTTCTCTAGTTCATGAGAGAATTTGGGTATTTTCATAGAAGTAAACTTCAGATTCAATGCATGCAGATTTATATTTTTCTGATGGAACACTCTCTTTCTGAGCAAAGCATACTTTAAAAATCTCTTTGACAAAAAAGTAAAAAGTATGGAAGCTTATGCTTTAGCTTAACTCAGTTTCTCTCTGAATAAGTCTCTCTTGTAATCTCCTATCTATACACTTCTTGCATATGGATCCAATAATTATGCATTGGTTTCAATTTTCATCTTTTATTTTCATCTTTGTTTCAACAACAGCAACAAAAAACACTGAAAGACTTGTTTAGAAGATCGGCAACAAGCACACTGTTTTAACAGCCACAGCAACAACAGCAATTTAGGTAAGTTTTCCACCCAATTCTGAAGGGACCTATCCACTTGGGTTCATGCGTTAATTTGGTGCACACTTAACCACACAGGAGTCTTAGATCTAAGAGTCACATGTGAGAAAAAGTACATTTGTTCTCCCTTTCATGTATCCTAAGATCAATTGTATTCCATTCACCTGTGCCAGAAGAAATGACTGCAAACCATAAACTATTCATTTTTGTGAAAGAGAAAAAAATCCACCACCACCACCCCCATACTTCAAAGAAAAACAATAACAGAAAAAACAATTCTGGGGAGCCACAGAGAGAAAGCCAAACTGTACCAGGCCATCAAGTGGTATATCTTCAAATGCTCCATTTGCAAGAAAACATGCGAAGCAACCCCCGGAGTTGTTCAAAAGGTAGCCTTGAAGTACATCTGGAATATCTAAAATTTCAAGAGACTTACTCTATGATCACAGACAATTTCATTCATTCTTGTGTCTCACTGTTCATCTAGATCTGACCATATTTAAATAGAAAGCACCAATACTTTTTACTTCCTATGTGCCCAGTACTAGTCAAAGCACTTTACGTAAATTAATTCATTTGCTCTTCTATAAAACTTCCAGGAGATAAGTATTCTTATGACCATTATATAGAAGATGAAACTGAAGACTGAAAATCAGCTCACTCAAGGTAATAAAGTTAGTAAATAGTAAAGCTAAGTTCAAAGGCATGTGGTCAGGTTTTAGAGCCTTAGGTTTTATTATAGTGCCTGATTTTTCAAACTCTAGTGTATGGCAAGGCTCCAGGTACACATGACCACTCTGCTTGATACCAACATGTCCTGCTTTGGTATGGTAAGCATGAGCTTTTTAATTGGAATTTTAGGATAACTAGAAATTTCTTTCTCCTCAAAGATCAGGGGGATGTCTGACTGCCACAGAGATCTTCAGAAAGCCACTCACTCAATAAATTTTTAAAACATGGATGTTAACTGCAACTAGGAATACTGGAAAACCAGGGACAAAAAGTCTGGGGTCTCCATCACAGCTCTATTAAATCCAAAGCCATAAAATCTTCCTATTTAAGTGCTGAGAGTTGGAGACCACATTAAGGACAGGACTGTCCCTTATTCCCAGAGCAAAGAAAAGTCACAAGCCAGTGTCTTCATGATCCTCTTTACATAGGAGGAGTCATATAGGTAAGTCTCTATAAGAAGGTCTCATTCACACACTAAATTTTAAGACATCATGCTTTATGTCTCATCTTCCATATCCCTTTATGGGGCAATTAAAAAAAAAAATTACCACAATTGTGAGGCATTGTATGACTCTCAGTTGGATGTTTTACTTTCAAGTTGTTTAAATATTCCCAGATCAACAACTCTGATCCATTACACAATCTTTGATTGTCACTTGTTTTTCTTTTAACAGAGTAATTCACAAAAGAAAGTAGGTGAGGGAGTTATGATAAGAGCATATACAATATTTAGGATTGTATGATGGCTACTTTTAAGCCAAAAGAATAGGGGAAACAAAGAAGAAAAGAAAGATTTTAGTTTTCTCAACCTCTCAGTGTCCCACCTTAGTCAGGGAGTATCAGGTTAGAATAGCTCTGAAAGGATTACCTGGCCCTCAACCCTTGGGAATTCTCCACACTATGTTTGTTTTTGTCTCTGAACAGAGGTGTGGTATGAAGGGGTCACCTAGAAGGTGAACAAGATGTTAAATGCCCCACTTCCTTACTGTGAAGTAATACTCTGCAGTCAGACCAGGTGAGCTGAAATAACTGGATATGCTTCTCCATAGAGCAAATACATTTTTTCACACACTTCCTCAACAAATCTTATTCCCATACTGAAGCATGCTTCGCTGCAGCCAATTTTAGACACGTAAACTTTTGCTGAAATCCTCTTACATTGCCTATCTGCGTTTGCTGCATTATTAAACCTTAATTAATCCTTCAGAAGTTCTCTTGTAAATCACAGACAACTGTGAAAATGTCACAACCATTGTTTATCAACATTGGAACTCTTTCATTTTCCCCATTGAAGATGAGCCCAGAAACTCAAACAATGTAAAAAATAGGGGCTACTTAGAGCAACCAATGTAATCAAATTCTCATCTGGAAAAAGAGAACTTACATGTTCTGAAAGGTTTATGTCAGTCGGTTGACAAGTTCTTGAAGTTAAATTTCACATAAATTTCAGCATTCTCATCCAACAGCTAGTTGTGAGCATTATGGAAGGCAGCCTGGTCCTTTGGGGAAAAAAAAAGTCTTTGTAGTAAGATAGATCTTCCATTGAGTTCTCATTCCATTTTTTGCTAAGTGACTTTGAGCCAATTATTTAAACTCTGTAAGTTACATGGATGTAATTAGAATAATAGTATGTACTTTAAAGGTTATTGTGACGAATTAGCAGTTTAATGGGAATGAAGTATTTGGCATCTTAATGACATTTGATAAACAAACCAGTTAATTTGAGGTGGAATTAAGAAAGTATGTTTGATAGAATAATTAACTAAAATTATAATCCAATCATGTTACTTTCCCACCTTAAATTTTAATGAATCCTTTTGTTATTAAAACCTCAGTCTTGCATATATAGCTTACAAGGTCCTGCTTGCTCTGATTCTGACCTCGGCAGTCAAATTGTCTGTCCCCACAGCTCCTACTGTACCCCACACTCCAACCATACTAAGGGCTTTGTTGTGTTGGTGGCTGTATCATGCTGACAAAATTCATTCACACTATTCCTTCTTGCTGAAATTTATGCTTTCCTTCCTTAGCCTATAGCTCACTTAGTCACCTCTCAGATTCGTTTAGTCACTGGATGCCTTCAAAAGACTTTTTGAACCATCTTAGAGTATGGGTTACCATAATGTCCTGTATTTCCTCTCTCTCAGCACTTACTACACTGTTCTGGAATTTCCTAGTCAAGCGTCTGAATTCCCCTAACACCAAGAGTTCATGTGAGCTGAGTTATGTCTATTTCTCTCCTACCATGCCTGCCACATACTATTCAACCACCAAAGGACTCATAGTGGACAAACAGATGAATGTATTGGCCCCATTGCCTATTTCTCCAGGTGTCCAATCACCTGTGAGCTTCTTTCCTGCCTACTACTCTCTATTCCAAAGGCAAAACTGGTCTAGGCAGAATGCTTTGCTGAAGGAAATTTGACAGAGTGCCAAAATGGTTGAGATGTTCTCTCCCTAGAGGTTAATGTTTAAGAAACAATCTCAACAGAAAGGTGATTTTTATAAATTTAATTATTAAAAAATAAATATTGCATACGTGGTATGATTATAACCACATAAATATGTTATACACTCACACATAGGAAAAATATCAAAAAGAAACAGGAAATTTTGAATTAGTCAACTCTGGGAGTTTTTTTTCTCCTGCTTTTCTGTATAGTCAAATATGCTACAGTGTTTAAGTAGTGATTTAATTTTTTTAAATAATGAGGAAAAAAAAATCTTCTAAACTAAATGCAAGTTTCTATTTGTGCCAGAGAAAAGAAAAGAATTCTGGGCAACTACTGATTTTTTTTTAAGTTGCATCTGTAAGTGTTTTAATTACCATTTCTTGCAAATGGTAGACTTCCTCAGACTTTCTATTCGAGCCCATGTCTAGACCTGCTCCCGGAAATCTCCATTACCATGTCTTCAGGATCCACTTCCTTTTGAAGCCTTCCCACATTGGATCTTTCCAATGAGAAAGACCTTTCTTCACTTCCCAGTGAAGTCCTTTAGCACCTAAGCATTATGGAGTCTATTTTCTCTATTCCTTTACTATTAACTAATTTCCTAATTTCCCAATTTGTATTTTTTGTTCCCTCAAGTTAGGACATTACTTTTTAAAGATTCCATATCTTCTAGGATAACACTGGCAACAGGGAAGTGTCTCTGAAAATACTATTGATTTAAAGAATACTCCATAAGAATATGTATTCCACAACAAGGAAGAGCTCTGTCATTCCCTAGGTTGTAGGGAGTTAGTTCCTGATTTGTAGGTCACTATGGGTTTCAGAAGTCAAACATGTCCCTTTGACTAGTACAATCAGTAACAAATTTTAAGTTAAGAGAACAAACTTTTCCTTTCTTCTGAAAAAAATTACTTTTCCTTTGAAAAATCATGAAAAGTTATTTGTAAACTGTCACCTTTAAAAACAAAGGGAAAATGCAATCATAAAATTGTACATTACTAGATCATTTATGGGTTCCTTCCTATCCTATGTAAAATTTTGAAAATGAATGTGTTACTCTGAATGATTTTCAAATTTCCTGAGTATTATTTAAAAAATTATCTTTAAAAATGGAAAGTAAGTAAACATTTTTTCATTTAAGAAACTCCAACATGTTAGAAGTATGCTATTAAAATACAACTTGTAGCACCATTTTAGGGTATATTAAGATTTTTTTGTACTTTATTAAATGTATGTCATCAAATCAATTGTTTTGCTGCTTAATATTGCAGATTCACAATTTCTGTAGTTCATATTAACTGCTCTGGAAAGGAATGAGAATTCTCTTACTTTTTTATATCAACAAGAAAAGGTCTCAATTTTACCAAGCCACATGAGACAATAGAAAGCATTTCATGGAGAACTGAAAATGGTTAGAGAGACCTCCATAAATCCTTGGAAATGATCCGCACTTCCTGGTTTGGACACTGGAAGCCTAAATTGATTTGAAATTGACAATCATGTTTTCTGAGTTTCATAATGCCTCTTTATCTGAGTGACCTTGCAAGGATAGAAAAAGGTAATGAAGCCCACAATCTGCCTCCCATCCATACCTCAAAATTCTAGGACTCTCCCAAAATTGAGATTAGACATGCACTGTTCCCTGAACACAATGGGCATTTCAATTTTTCCTATGTCGTATTTTAATGATCAAGCACAACCACAGGAATCCAGCTAATGCTTCTCTCAAGTAGCCCAAGGCTACATCAAAGGATCCCACCCAAATAACCAGGAAGTATGGTGTTAATGTCAGAGGCTCTGATTTCTAGATGTAGATGTGCTCAGACATTTTTTAATGCTTTCCCTTTTCCCTCTGCAAAATGAGAATGACATCCATTGTTACCAAAGCCATTGGAGGTTGGGGATATATAATGAGTTAGCATTTATAAAGAATTTGGGATGAAATAGCTATGTGAATTCAAGATATTTGTTTATGTTACTACTCAATCCTTTCTGGCCCTAATGTAGAAACAAAAGCAACATTTATCACAAATAACATAAAGTTGCTAACATAACTTTAGGAGAGACAGAATAAATGAATCCAACAAGAAAATAGATGCCAGTTAGATGACTGAGAATTTGTACTGAGATTAGGGCTTTTAACACTACATATAATACTTTTTAAATGTTCAAATAAGGATCTTTCGGGAAAGAAAAATAGGAAATCTATCTATCAGTATCTGTGTATTAAGGAGTGAAGGCTCACGTTTCTAGACAAATACTAACAAATATATTTACTAAAGTAGTTTCTAGTACAAGATTGTATACATAAAAGGCTCCTTTAGCAGATTTTAAAAAGGGGGGGTGGAATATGAAAAAGAAGGTTCACCTGTGAACTTGGGAGATAACCAGGACTTAACTAGGCTCCAACAGGTTTGTTCACAATCTTGGATGCTATCAAAAGTCCTAAATTCATATTTGAATTGTCAATACCTATGACCTTACTATCTCCTTTGTAAGTTGTCTTACATTCAGCTTGTAAAGGCAAAGTTTCTGCGCACAGAAAGCTATTAATCCTGGTCCACGTTAGCATAGAGCCATCCCTATGCCTTATATTTCCTATCATGTAGAGGGATTAACACTAGGATGCCAGTGCTGACATTTCTGCCCTGGGGGAAGAGGGTGTTATTTAATTGTATTAAGCTCTTTTATCTTCCTATTCTCCTGGGAGCTAGGAGCTCTCCAAAAGCATACATTTTACTCTGCTATTTTAGAGGACTAGGTTGTCCAATGTTGAGAATAGGATAGGTAAATACAAATCTGAAATTTAGTGTTAGTAAACCCATCTTCCAAAATCAGCTTTATAAATGACTTAAAAATGGTAATTTATTCCCAATCTGTTTTACTATCTGATTTTTCAATGACTCAGTTTGGTAAGAAAGATAGCCCTTGTCTTGAGACCCCGGCAGACCCCAATAACTTGTAATACAATGGAGGTATACCTGCCTTTTCTAGGCTAAATGAAAGAAGGGCAAATCTAGGTCTCCAAAGACTTGGGATAAAACACAGTAGGTATAAACTCAGAAAACTTACACTCAGCCATTACAAAATAGTATTGGATTTATTTCCTGTAGCTACTGTAACAAATTCCCATCAACTCACTGGTTTAAAACAACAGAGACTTACTGTCTCATAATTCTAGAGGACAGAGGCCCAAAATTCATTTCCCAAGGTCTACATCAAGGAGTCTGCAGGGCAATCCTCCTTCTGGAGTACCTAAAGGAGAATCTAGTCCTTGTCTCCTCCAGTTTCTGGTGACTGGCAGCATATCTTGGTTTCTAGCCACATCACTCTAATGTACCTCCAGAATCATGTCACTCTAATGTGCCTCATCTTATGTCTAATCTCCCTATGCCCCCTCTTAAAAGTATTATGTGACTAAATTTAGGGACCACTCTGATAATCCAGGATAATCACCCTATCTCAAGGTGCTTAATTTAATCATACCTACACAGACTTTTTTCCTATAAAAGTAACATTTACAAGCTCTAAGGATTAGCACCTGATATCTTTAGGAGACCAGTTTTTCAGCCTATGACATTAGTCACAAATAAGTATCATTTATTTCTTCTCTCTTTTTCCCTATATATTGACATTTTATAATTTAAGATAAAAATGTGGCCTAATATCACAGTCTTAGAGAATCAAGAAGGTAAATTTAACCTAGAGTTGGACCAATCAAATGATATTTAGAAGGAAAATATAATAAGGTGATCAACTTGTATGTGTATGTGAATCATCAAATTTTAAAATTGAAACCATATAACTTTCTACCTGAAATATGGTAAAATATAAATTGAAACATGTAAACAATCCCTTCATATCATTAATAATACTATAAATTCAAGGACATAATCATAAATCTATTTTATAAATCCCATATGAAGCATTTACTGCACTAATTCAGGAGTTAAGTCTTTTATTTTTTCTGTGTTTATATAGAGCATATGGAGGAATTATTCATGTCATTGATAGGAATTGTTAAATTAGAGAAAATGTCTCCCTTTTAGCTAAGAAGCATAGCCTTCTTAGGTACACTCAATTTCATTTTATTTCTGCTAACAAGATCTAGTGGTTAGTTTACTGTTGTCCTGTTCCATAATATTCAAAAGGGTCACCATTTGTCATGCTCTTGCTTCCATCAAGATGAGTAGGAGGAGCAGGGCATGGTGAAGTGCAGGCACTCAGCTTTGCCAAATGCGCTAAGTAGCTAAGGAACTGAACTACACACCACATGTATACCTTTCCAGTTAGGTTATGATATAATAACTAGACCCCCAAATCCAGTGTCTCAGGGAATATGTTTATTTCTCTTTTGGGTAAAGACTAAGGTGAGTGAGCTCAGTGGCAGCTCAGCTCTATGCAGTCATTCTGTGGGACAGAATGGCAGTCTGTACTGGCCTTTCAAGGTGGCTGTTGTCCCTTCCATCTCAGGCAGCCAGAGGAGGAAGAGTACCCAAGAGTGTCCTACAGCAAGAACTCTGAACTCTGGCCACCCTGACCTGCAAAACAAACTGGCACATATGGTCTAGCATGTGCTCAGGAAGAGAAAAAAGGCATTTTGATGAATATTTTGCAGTGTTTGCTATATGCACAGTTTATGTCTCCACAAATAAAAGATAATATAAATGGTCATCATAGGACTTTGGAGTATACATAAGTATTCAAATCTGTAAACAGTGAGGATTTATTCTACCCAAGCAACTATTATTTATGTTTAAACTACAAGAGGGAAGAGGAGGAGGAAAGAAATGGTTTGTTTACTTGCAATTACTTCATAAATTAGCTTATATCAAATTTCTCAAATGATGATAATGGGGGGTTAAGTAACTTTTGCTTTAAGTAACTTTTAGTATTACATGGTGTATGTCAAGAAGTTTTTCTCTCTTCATTTCTTCAATCAACTGAGGGAGAAAATAAGCAAAAGGAAGTTCAATTTCCTTTCTTAAGAGCCTAACTGTTGGCCCAGGCTGGGTTCCAAGAGTTGAAAGAAGAAGTGGTAACCAATGAAGTTGTCCTTTTGCTGAATGGAGAAGAAAAGAAAAATTCCAAGTTTGTTTCCCAGGCACAGGAAGGACAAGGGAACAAGGAAATCTCTGATTTTCAAGTCCACTGAACAAAATGCAAGAATAGAGTTTAAAATAAAGAGTTCTCCACTGAGGATCAAGCAAGTCCTGTAGGCAGGCAGGCTGGGTCTGGAAAGACGCCCAGAGGCCACATCACTCTGGGAGGGAAGTTTGCTTGGGACCTTAAGAAGCTGAGACTTATATTTCAACTCTGCCTGTAGCTGGAGGCTTGTCCACTCCCTCCATTTGAAGAAGAATAATCTGAAGCTAACTCACCTGTTTATGAGATTGCTGATCCTTGGCTACTGGTGAAGGGAAAATAAAACAAATAAATAAAACAAACTAAAATATGAAACAAATAAAACAAAACTAAAATTCATAAACCAACTTAGTAGAGTCATCTGTAGGACTTAATGTTGAGAGAGAAATTAGTTTTCATTTAGAGGAGTTGTTATGGCACAAAACAGGAATGAAGTATATTGAATTTTGAATTAGTAAAGGTCTAATTTAATACTAGTCCCGGTTAAGTAGTCTGTGATATTGGATAAGTGACCTACATTTTCTAAATCTTAGGTTTCCTTGTCTGTAAAATATGACATGAAAATACTAACTGAATTATAGAATTTTTAAAGGGTTAAATTCATTGTGAATGTTCAAAAATATTAACTAGGAGCTCAACAAATAGTAGTTTTAAAATTTCACAATATACACTTTTTCCTTTCTTTCTGGGTATAACAGCTGTCCCTTATACCTTAAAAATCAATTAGTCAAAATAAAATCAATTAGTCAATCAAACTTTCCCTATAATTCTTTGGATTCTACTCAGTATACAGTGGAGAGTCAAGTCCTGACAAGTGATATATCTAGCAAAGTAAAAGGTAGGCTTAAGAAAATTTCCTTTCATATGTGAGTGAGCCCCTGAAAAATGAAGTATATTTCTAACATCTTAAAGAAATAAATGCCATAAAAAATGACACCATTCATATAATGTGGCAAAAAAAGTTCTATAGGATATCTTTAAGTTTTGTTTTAGGAGCTGTATCATATGCTAAGAATTAATGATTCTCTATAATTTATTTATTATTTCCAAAACTGGCCATCTTTTCTATCATTACTCTCTCCAGATAAGTATGAATTTCATTTTCAAAAGACTCCCAGTTCTTTCTGTGGAATCACTGGGCATGCCAGTACATCTTCAGGCAAACTGTGAGAAGAGTATTCATTGGCAATCATGAGAACAAAAGAAGATTTTTCTAAAGGTGATGAGGCAGAAAAGGAAAGCAAATGCCCCTGAGGAACAGGGGGAAATGTCAAGGGAATTGGTCTATCTTCTTGGCACCCTGTGGTCTGACCAAGTCGGGAATGTGCCAGTTCATTGCCTTGTGAAAAGCTGAGAGGGAAAGAAGGATCTGGCTGATTGCACACTAAAGATAACTTGGAAAATGAACTTGATGGCCTTAAGGAATAAGAGTTGTGACATAAATTGGGAAACAGATAAAATTCATTGGTATGATAAAATTAAAGAGCCTTCCCAAATATTCTGGGGAAATAGGTGGAACCTTCAGATTATTGTGAAATAACTCAGTAATATTTATACTAATATTTATTAAGCTTGTGGTTGTGTCCATATTGAAATAAGTATTTTACAAAGTTAATACCTGATGTACCTAAGAGAAGGACATTAATACTGTCCCCATTATCTAGATTGGGAGATTGAGATTTATAGAAGTCCTTAGTCTTAAGAAACTATATGGAATGCCAAGTACAGAGCAAAAATCATTTACACACAACCTATCTATCCAGGAAATCAGTTCATAAATATTCTTTTTGATAGATTTTCCTCCAATTTAGGGTGGCTGCTGTATATAATAGCTACCTTCTTTCCAACACGCCCCTACTCCCACCGAAAAAGTAACCTAATACTTGCTCTCCTCCTAGCAACTAGTGACGTCACAGGCTCCTCCAGTCCCTAGCCACTACCTCACTCAACCCTACCTCAGCTCCTACAAGCCCTTATAAAAGGTACTTGCTAGGCTGGGCATTTAGCTCAGTGGTTTCATTACCTGCTGCTTAAGTGCACGAACCCGAGTTCGATCCCCAGTACCTAAAAAAAAAGAAAGGCACTTGCTGTCCTGGCCATATTGCTTTTGTCTCTCCTTCATTCAGAGACAGCAGATCTGTTCTCCTAATAAAGGCTTGTTGTGGCCTGGTCTGGTCTTGGTTTTCGACCTTATAACTGGCACTTTTCAGTGACACTTAAAGTATAAGAAAATTTTGCTCCCATCTTGGATGTGTTGATACTCAATTTGGTACCTGGAAAGGCTGTTTCTCTGAGGTCACACTGATTGCAGTGCTTTCAAAGGGATTTCTCTCAAAGATATTTCAGTTCATTTAGTATCAGCACAACAAGCTCACAGAATGACTAATTTTTAGTAATTGTGATGGGCAAACCTTTGTTGAGTCATTTGACTTAGAAATGACACTCTGATTCATCAGGTTTTTAACATTAATTATATTTAACATCTGCCATCTTCTTTACCCTTGTTCTATATCACTGATAACTAGGGAGAAAATAAGAGAAGCCAAATCCAGATTATGGTTAAAATGATAATTGAGCATTAGTGAGTTAAAGTAAAAATTGAATAACTTCAACATCCCATGAGGTTAAAAATTCTTATATTTCATAAGGTAAAAGAACAGTAATATTTGATGTAGCATTTGTCCACAGGTTGTATACTATAAATTTTATGTTTTTATATACAAAAAATGATATAAATGTGATCATTCTAAGAAATGAAATTATCAAGAGGGCAACATCTACTTAAATTAACTGCCTTTTTCAATCAATGTAAAATTGCAAAATGACTTACAATGAAGAGCTAAGACTTCTAAAATTGTTACGAATTTCAGTATACTAAAATGGAACCTGGCTTTTGATATTTCAATCCTGATGTAGATATTCAAAAGATGTTAGCAACACTGAATGAGATGAACCAACTCAGAGAGAGACCTTTTTACTCTCTTGATAAAAACAAAACTGCCTGTGGTGAATGTGTGCCGTCTTTCCCAGTGTCCTTTCACCTTGTTCCCATTCTGGAGCTCTTCCCAACTCCATCACAAACTGATTTGCTAAGACTGTCCAATTACAGATTGGAGAGCAAAGGAGCGAGCTGGCACTCCCTCCCACCTTTCCTCTCACTTGCCAAGACCAATCAGATAGAACTCCCAGGAATTTGGCCCAAGGACAAAACATGGTTGGAGTTGTCAGTGGATTACAGCTTCCTGATGAGATTGTCCCTATGCCTTCATCCAGATCCCTGCCACTGCCCTGCTTCTGACTTCTGGAGATTTGCTTTTTCTTCTATTTCTTAAATATTGGGAGCTATCCCGTCTTGTCTTCTTCCACTAAATTGCTCTCTTTTATTAGTTTCTGTTGTTTTGCAAATAAAGAGCATTAACAATGTCTTTTCTTTCTTTTTTTTTTTTTAACTAAACATCTTAAATACTTTTACTCTCTTTAACATTCTGAATGAGATCACACCTTTCCTGGCAGTTTTTGGTTTTAACAAATAAAAAATGTTCTGTGTATGCTGAACTCTTTTGGATTGAAAGAATCAATTACAGGAATCTGAGTCCTGTGTCATAGTAGATAGAAGAAACTACATACAGTGAAAACAAAAGTTCTATTTCATTGTTTATTCATTTCTTCTAAGCTCTCATTATTAAACAATGAAGGCACAAACTTACTAACTAGTAATTTCATTATACCAGGTTACAGCCTAGAGTTTTGAAGCAGGTTATTTTCTTACAAAGTACAAAAAAAATGAGGGGCCAAATATTGAGCTTTAGGAAGTGAATACAAAAACTTTTTGAAAGCTAATTTTTGAAAAGAAAATTTCATCATAACAAATTATCTTCAATTTGTACATGGCTTCTTCTCAAAGTGGTTTCACATCTAGTATCTTGTCCTCAAAATAAGTCTGAATACAATATGTATACTGAAGAAAAAAAACTGTGACACAAAGATATTAGGGTTAGTTGACTTAAATATAAATACTTAATGTCTGCTACATTCTTTATATATTGAGTTTGATACTGAAATGACTCAGGAAGTAAAGAACAAATTTTTACCTTAAAGCATGCTCATTGTATTCTACACATGGAGGCAAGCCATATGTCTATGAAGAGTGTGAGAATGTCTGTGAGTGTAACCGGTAACAAACTTCAAAAGCTATGTGGTAGAGTAACATTAATAGATACAGAGTTGAAGATGCTGCTTGTAAGAGGCTTGTAGTTCTATTAAGCTCAAGAGTAATAGATGAACTAGCAATTATTATGCACTTAGTAAATTGTGGGCATGACCTGAGCATTTGCCAGATTCTTCATTTAATTAATTTAATTAGTTCCATTTACCAAAATGTAGAAAGATTAAGTAAATCCCTCAAGGTCATTCAGCAGATAGAAGATAGATCCCAATGGTGAACCCAAGACCAACTCAGTTCTATGTCTAAGCTCTTACCTTCAAGCAGATGGGCCAGAACTTCCTGTTATTGTCTCTGAAGCAGCTAGCACAGTCCTTGGCATATTTTAGATGTCTGATAGTTTGTATTTGAGTGTATTTTAACTAACTCAAGAAGAATGGCTGAAATTCAGAACTAGCAACCCTGACATTCCAGTTAACTTCCAATTAATTCTTTTCATTAAACCCACTACTCCAAAACAACTAGCAGCACAAACACAGGTACAATCACACCTAATTATGCTTTCTTTAACATAAAACGAACAGCAGCAACATAAATGTATGGATGGAAAAAGAGATACAAGCATACACCTCTGTGTGTATAGATATATAATTAGAAATTCATATTAATTCCAACTCCTTAGCTTCCATTTCTTTTTGTATTACAGTACCTATATTTTTTATGTTCTGTTATGATGATCTGAATATTTTTAGTGTTATCATATACTAGATTTTAGCCTCATTTTTCATTTCTTCCTATGTAATTTTCACTATGCATATTCTAATATTTTCTCTCTGCAAATAGTATTGACAGATGACAGATTGTTCATTACTTTTATTTACATTTAGGACTGTCCTTCCTAGATGTACTGCTCATGGGTGTTTTATTCTCTTCTTTCCAGGAGGGTTGTCTAGATCCCCAAACCATTTTTTTCAGAAATCACCTGGGTTCCTTGGAGTTTCTCCCACTGGGCTGCCTCACTCCCTGAGAAAATTTCATTAATAAGGTTCTGAATACATTACCTAAATTCCTTCACCTCTTTCTATTCTCTTTTACTTGGGCTAATTATAACTAATATTGTCAGTTTATAAATAATTATAGTCAATGCTTCTTACTCTTAAAATTCCAAAATGCCATTCCTTTTAATACTAGCAAAACAGCTGTTCAAATTGTCTCTGACAAACTTATGATGCTTATTTCAAATGGCATATTCTGTAAATATTGATTTCCTCCTAATTTTTCTTCTTCGAGTTTGCCAATTCTTTTTTTTTTGGTACCGAGGATCAAAATCAGGCCCTTGCACTTGCTAGGTAGGTGGCGGCACCACTGAGCTAAATCCCCAGCCCAAGTTTGCCAATTCGTGACCTCTAATTCCCAGGACAGTAGTTATGATATAATAAGTACTATGCCAAAAAATAAAATTCCAGATAAACTCTTTTCTCCAAGCTAGGCCTTATTCCTTCAGAGGCCTGATAGTATTTCTTTAATGACAACCCGATTCAAGAAACATTAATTAGGGTCAGGGATTTAGCTCAGTGCTTCCACCACCTGCCTCTCAAGCACAAGGTCCCAAGTTTGATCCCTGTAACCAAAAAACAAAACAAAACAACAAAAAGGCATTAACTAAACAAGGGTCGTTCCCTACTCAAAGTATGGTCCTCAGAGCAGCTGCATTTGTATCACTTGAGTTACCCTGGGCCTCCTAAGCAATAATCTCCATTTTAGGTAGATCACCAGATGATTGGCAAAAGGTTTAATCCAGGGAATATATTCCAAATGATTTGTGGTGAGGTTTAAGGATGCAGTATTAAGATAAAGCAATCAGTGCAGTGTAGGCTCAGTGGAAGAGTATTAAAATGGATAAGTGAGACAGTGATGATATTAGGAGGGGATATCTCTACTGTCTGACTAGTCTAAATACTTCTGCATCTTCCCCTACTTTATCTAATGTCAGTTTTATCTTGAATTTTCCAGCATCATTTTTCTAATTTGTTCAGGCCAAACTTTGCACTGACCTGCAAATGTTATATATCATCACTTTTTATACAGCCAGGCTTCTGCATATCAACAGAACCAATGGATGTAATAACACACGTATGCAGAGACTTAGTATAAAGAGTTGGGTCCTGCAGGTATGGAAGCTGGCAAGTCTCAAGATATACAGGATATGTTCCCAAGCTGGGGACCTAGGAGAACCAAATATTTCCTTCCAGTTCAAATCTGAAAGCCTGAGAACCAGGAGAATTAAAGGTGTAGGTTTGTTCTGAAAATTGGCATCTGATGGCCCAGTCAAGTTGACATATGAAACAGTCACACTTCCCATATTCCTTTTCTCTGGAACCCTCCTTCTTTCATTATTCACTTGTTGAGGAATATTTTTCCAGGAAGCTTTCCCTTTGTGGATTTCCTCCTTTTCTCAACTGCCTATAGTATTCAGAAAATCAAGACCATGTTGTAGTCAGGGAAAACTTATTCTACTCTTATAATTGGCTTGTTAGGTTTGTCTTTAACCATTGGGTAACATCTTTTCTGGTAGCATCCATCCAAAGGCACAGAAAGGGACATGGTGCTCCTAATAAGAATACTTTGTGTTTTTGGCAAAGAGTCTAAGCAAGCATGTTTAAAATGCCTGTTGATTTACTTCAGCAAATCACATCATGGTAGAAAAGCTGGAACTAAGTTGATCTGGCAATTGCCACAGACTCCTCCCCCAAGGTAGTTATTATCTCTCTTGAGCAGCACACCTGGAAGAGGGGATAGACATGTATAGGGAGAGTCAGGAGGTGAAAAGTAACAAGAAGGCCCCTGTTCAGTAGTCTATACTTCTGTCTGTTACACCAGATGGCTCCCATTGACCAGACCTGCTGCTGGTCTAGGCATTCATGGGTGTCCTTATAGCAGCTCCTAGGACCAGAATGACTACATTCATTGTGGTGATGACATTGGATCATTACCTTTCTCTTCTTTGATAAACTTATTCCCATGCTTCTTTCCCTGGAACTTTTCCCTTTGAAAAACCTCACTTTTTGTGCTTGAAGGAGAATAAAAGAATGTCTTTAATTCTTGATTTGGGAAGTCTAACCTAATATTTGCAGGGTTTACAGCAAGAATACAAAGGGAAATCAACACACCACATAGCTGCATATTTAAGTTAAACTAGCAAACACTTAAATGAAGTGTGTTCCATTCTGTTTTTGACTAGAAAGGAAGTTCAAGTTTGGGATGCTTACAGACTTTATAGGTCCACACTGATAGACAGTAGACAAGGGATACCCAACCTTTGGTCCCTGGACTTCTGCTTCTCCTGATTTCCTTAACCCTCATGCTACTGCCTCCATATTTCCCTACACAACAAGTGTAAATACAATGTGCATGTCCTGGTAGCCTTTAGATAAAGTTTTATACCCAACCTTCCAACACTCAAAATTCCACAAAACATTAAGTCAGCTTCCCTTAATTAAAATCTTGTGAAATAGCACAGCCACCATTTAGAGAATGGAGAAGAAGGAGGCCAGTGCAAATGCAGTAGGCTCAGATTCTTTTGGTTAGGGAATCCTGGAGTTTCTGAAACCCAGACAATAGTTTTAAGAGTCTTAGAAGAGTATGCAGATTGAGTAAAGAGGGAATAGTAAAATTTCAAATGTAGGCACTCCAGGCAGGAGTTTTTCTTCTCTAGGTTTAAGCAACCTGAAGCTTGGGAGAGGCTGACAGGGAATCTTGGAACTTAGTTCCAAAAAAATTTAACACAGTCTAACATGAAAATGCAGAGACTACAACCCAATGCAAAACCTACACACATACTCCTCAAGTCAGAGTTAAGAGCTGCAGTCTTGGGAAATTTCCAGACAGTCATCTGGTATTCTCAGCTAATATCAGAAAGAACTCAAGTCCTTCACACAGAGAACCTGGGAAAGACTCCGCAGTACTTGGTGCCAATGTATAAACAAAACTCAGACCTTCCTTTGATTTTCATGAAAACCTCTGAAGCAAAATGCAGACTTCCAGCTCAGCCAGGATAGAACACAGACGGTTACCAGGATCCAGCAAAAGAAGTGTCCAGACCACCTGGGGCCAGAGAGTAGATTAAGGGAGGGAGGTGTTTAGGTATCAGAATCTTATTTCAATACATAGTTTTCCAAAAAGATGTTAGATTCTCTTTTAAACAATTATGAACCAAAATATTAAAATTAAAAAATTAATACCATCATCTCTCAGATTATTTTACACAAATGTGGTTTTAAATGAATGGTTTGTTTTTCAGAAAGGTCATAAAAACTAGTCCTGTGTTTAGGAGTAAAAGGGGAAAAATTCTTCTGCACCTGGTCCAACAGTGCTGCTTAGCTTTTGAGAATAATTTTGAATGGCACAAAGGCATTTTTCCTGTTGATGCTTTTTACTCTGGGGTTTGTTTTCTGAAACTGCCTAGAGGGTCAAATTAAAAACAAACTCCAAAAAACAGGTGTGTGTGCATTTCCTATGGGAATCTGTCATCCCTTCGGCTCCCCTCTACTACAAGAAAAAGAAAAAATTCAGATTTCCTCCTTCAAGTCGTGCTTCAACATGCCAGAGGCAGACACCACACCTGCTCCACCACCCGTCGAGCCACTCACCCTCACTGGGAAAGAAGGCATTGAGAGGGGACAGCGAAAGGGTGATCTGCAGCCACCTGAAAGTCTGGGCATGGCCTTGGGTATTTTCTCTGTCTCATGGCGTAGAGTTACCAAATTTGGTAAAGTCAGAGCTGCAGGGTGAACTAGCCGCAAAACTCCTTTCCTGAGAATAAGGACGGAAAACAATTTTTATGCTTTGTCAGCTTTAAGCACAGTTTGGAGAACACTCAATACATGTGCCATTATTCTATTCTTGTTCTGATTTATTTGCACCATCTGTGGAGAAAACCATGGACTACAAAGAAATTACCTTGACAACTTCTTTCACCCAAAGAATTGTTGTATTTTCCCAGTGTTCTTGTCTAGACTTGTTCCAAAAACACATTTGTGGAGTGGAACTGGAAAGTTTCTCATTAACATTGAGTTAAACAGCTATGACCTGGCTAGGGTTCATTTGTCTAACGAAAAGTAAATACTGTAATTCCTAGTCAGATTTTAAAGAATAATCATCTTCTGTGGGGAAATATTATAATGTAGAGACCCCCATTAATTTACAGTGTGGTAGACTTAAGAATCACTCCCCAAAATATCCTTATTTCCATTATCAGTGAATAGGTTAGGTTACCTTGTTAAAGGGACTTTACAGGTGTGACTAAATGAAGGCTCTTGAGAGAAGAGAGCAGCCTGGATTATTCAGGTGGGCTCAATATAATCTTAAAGGGCCCTTAAAAGAGCCAGGAAGGTTAGGGCGAGAGGAGAGAGATTTGAAAATGTCACTTTGCCTTCTTTGAAGATAGAGCAACAGTTTCAGAGCCAAGGCATACAGGTGACTTATAGAAGCCAGAAAAGCAAAAAAGGGAAGGAGATAAATTTTCCTTTAGAGTCTCCAAAGGAACACAGCCTTGATTGTTGCCTCTTTTGGACCTGTGACCTCCAGAATGTAAGCAAATGAATTTGTGTTGTCATTAATGTTTTATAACAACAGCAGGAAACAAATATATTTGCAAGGCAAAGCTTAAAATATCTGTTCAAAATTTATGGAGAAAATTGTATCTGAAGTCTAAAAAAATCAGATCACAGGATTGCATTTCTGTTACTTGTTATTATGATATGCAAAGACTACCCATGACTATGCTCACAGGGCTAGTGCTTCAACAGTGTGTTTTTGTTTATTGCTAAAGGAAAAATTTTAGAACTGAAAAACATGAGTTTACTAGACATGAGTTCAGTAAATGCAGACATATTTAAAGTAGTCATACAGATTCAGCCCTGCTGAAGCAGATAGTTTGCCAGTTAATTCTGATGACTTGTTGATGAGTAAAATCTCACATTCTGTGGAAACAGAGTTTGGGTGTATGTATGTGGTTAACTGGAAAGACCATAGGAAGTATAAAATCCTATATTGAGAATGTATCTGACAATTTTAACCAAAAAATACAGGGTATACATGTGATGAAGAGTCAGATGTGTGTGGAGAGGGCTAGCTCAGTAGTCACTGGTTTATCAAATATAATGTGTGAAGCAGAGTAGAAACCAGCCGTGCAGTTTCTTTAGGAAAAGGAAGTAAATTAGGCACAATCCTATAAATGAACCATAAGCCAAAGACTACCAGTTTTAACCAACTTGCCTCTGACCTAAGGAACCATGATGGATGAGGAGGGCAGCCTGTCTTGAGAGAACTGGGGCAGAGTATCTTGCTGTTTTTGTTTACATATGAGAGACAAATGTGAGTCCCCTGGGCTGATTGTGGAAGGAACAGTCAAAGTGAGGGTGTCCTGATGCCCTTGTTTGGAGAGGTTAGATTTTCTTTCTATCTCTGCTAAATTGCTCCCAGTGTACTCTTGTTACTTTCTGGCAGTGACCAGCTTTCTGCCCCTCTCACTTCTAGCTATCTAGCTGGATGTGCTTTTAAAAACTCTGTGAGAGGAACATGTCCTCTCTTCCCCTTCTCAACCAGCCTTACTAAAGCTGATCAATGTAGACCCCAAAGTACTGTAGCACTTTACAAACTCTATTTGACAGATCCCTTTAAAAATCTAATAAAAGATATCTTTTTCCAAGCAGATCGTATATATGTATCTAATTAAACACTCAATGCAACACATATATTTGCAGGAGCCCATCAACCCACCCCTAAAGTCCATATAAGGAGAACTGTTTTTAAAAAGCCCTTACTTTAAAAGATTAGTTTACCTTGTTATGGGGTTGCCAAGATCTTTAAATAGAGAGGGGGCATGCAGTGATGCATAGACTTTTATTTTTTCTTGTCAAAGATAACTTGGATCTCTCCCTGAGCTGTTGAAGAGTTGAAAAGCAAATAAATGTCAACAGTTTTGAATCCCAACATTGTTTACTGACAACCTTTCCATGTTTGCCAACTTGCTGCTTAACAACAATCCTGTTGACACTAGGTAAAAAGCTCTCCAGGTCCTCCCAGGTAAATAACCCATTTCTACAGATCACCTGGGCGCCCAGGTGAACTCTTTCCTGAATACACCCAGAATTCATGGAGATGAGTCATTCTTTTTGCCAAATGTACCTTGACATGGATTTCACATCTTCATGCTTTCTTTTCATATACTAATCTCAACAAAGACCATTATAAGAAGGCATCAATTTTAAATAAAAGTCTATGACTAAAATGAAATAAGGAATTGTTTTCATATTTGTGAAAATCATAAACATCTAGATTTTCTTTGGTTTCCACTTGGCCTTTTTCTAATAACACATGCACATGATTTTTTAGATAGAGATCTTCTCTTTGAGGGGAAGGTGCTTATTTTATTTGTTCCTGAAGTTAAATCTCACCACATTATGGGATATTCAGTGACGTTGCTGGTAACAAGGAGGAAAAGCTATTTTATTTCATTAAAAACTATAACAAAATCATGGATTAATCATAAGCAAAGGTGAAAAGCAGAAAGTTTCTTAGGAAGTAAAAGAATGAGTAAGAGTTAAATGAAGCAGAAGTTTTACTAAAGAAAAAGACAATTGTAGGGTGGAAGGTAAACAGCATTGTGCTGTCACTTGGCTGAGCTGTAAGGTAATTTGATCATTCTCAGGGAAGCCTGGCAAAGAGCCTGTAGGAGCAGTAGAACTAACCCGTGGAAGCGAGGGTGGGGCGTGGAATGTGTTGGACTGGCTAATTAGGCCCTTCCCTAACAGCCAAGAAGGAAATGGATTACCTGTAGCTGTGACTAAGAGACCTATGGCCAGCAAGTGAAATTGCCTGCACAAAATTCTGCCAAGAAGTACAAAAATAATTCCAGCTTTCACAGTGATTTTACTTGAGATTAGAAACAGGTAGGAATACCTGCAAGAAAGTCAGGGGAGAGTTTTAATTTTCAAATGAAGATGACAGCAAAAGATTTCCTAATGTCAAAAGTGATTTAAATGACAAGGGCTAAGAATTCAGAAGGGAGGTGGGCATACTAGCTAGGACAGGGTTCTGCATAAGAGAAGCCTGACTTAGAATTGGAGAATAAAGAAATTTCAGAGAGAGGCACATTGGATATAACTTCATTCCCCCACACTTTCATTTTACATACAAGGAAACGGGATCACACGCATATCACTTTAAGATCTTAGAGTTAGGGACAAACCTAATAGCCTCTGCAGTCTCCAGGGTCTAGTTTGGGGGACACTGAAAATAGAGAAATGAGTGTGTAAGGTACTGCCGCGGAAAACCACTTGTAGATTAACAACTGAAATCACAAAGTGGAAAAAAAAGGGACCAAACTGTAATCAGGTATTAGACTGAGAACTCATTTTCATGCTTTATTTCCATGGCTCTTCTTAGCCTTCACTCTGGTGAAAACCTTTATTTTTATACAGTACATCTTTATCACCATTTCTGTAGCAATGCCTACAAAAAACTAAAAACAGACATAGGAAAGGGGTTTTACCATTACAAATGTCAAGAAAATGACATAATCTATATTCTTATTTAAATAGAAAGTTCTTAGGAGTGTTATTCAACTATTTGTACATGTCTTGAATGATTTTAAATGAAGACATAATTATTTCAAGCTATAAATTGGGAACAAATTTTAAGCTAGACAACATTATTACATTCTAATGTCTTTATAAAGTTATCTAAGGAGCTGAAGGTCTAAAAGCCTGTAGTAAAAAGACACTTGGACTTTATTGCACATATATTTAACTCTGAATGAACATGAATATTTTCCAAAACTTTTTAGTGCATCACACAAGAGTGGTAAAAAGCTTACATGTACCAATTCTACACAAGGAATGTAAACATGTACCACAAACATATACAAGGAAAGAAGGAAAGGAACCAGGGAAAAACCTGGAAAGTTTTCTGCTTAATAAAGAACATCATCCGTTTGACTTTATCATTAATTATTACTGAATTAGGAAAAAAGTTGACCTTTTTGGAGGTAGGCAAAAAATCTCTGTTCTGTATATTGAAAATTCACTTTAAATCATTATCTCAGATGTTAGTGTTTTGAAACTTATAACAAAAGCACTTCAGCTGGGTGTGGTAGTACCCACCTGTAATCCCAGCACTTGGAAGATTGAGGCAGGAGGATCACTGCAAATTCAAGGCTCGCCTGGACTACATAGTGATTGCAAGGCCAGTTTGAACTACATAGCGAAACCCTGTCACAAAAGACAGACAAAACACTTCATAGCTGTTGTTGATAGTGTTTCATGCTCATGGATACAGAAAGAATGATTAAAATATACTTGTAAAAAATAGAAATCCTATCCTAAGAAAAAACTAGAACAAAAAGCGTAAAATTAGTTATCATGTTAATATGTGAATATGATTTGTTTTTTCCCACTGGTGATTTCAATTTTTATTTTCAATAGGTTTTTCATTGCCTTGCATTAAAACATAATATCCACTGTGACTCTGCAAAGCCACGACAAAATTTACTACAGCCCCAAATTTAAGTACTGTGCTGAGTCTAAAGAGTATACATACAAGAAAACTTTGTCCATTTTACTTTTCGTAATTTACTTTTTAAATGGGACTACTTAATTTTATGAGTAGATACTTCAAAAATGAAAATAAGCTAGCTGAAAATATTCCAGTGGTAGTATATGAAATTATTTTGACATAAAGGAAATGTCAATGTATTTTGAACTCTGAAGGGGAGTGTGATGATATTAAGCATCGTAAAAAAATACAACTTATTTTGTTGTTAATCATCAAAGCCCATAGGGTGAAGCCTCTTCAAACATTTAACTTCTAAAAACATGGAACATGCAGAAATTTCAGTTAAATCTTTATTTATATCCACTAAACTAAACTGCAAGAATATATTTCAAAGGTTATCATACAGTATCATTTGCTTTAGAAATATATTAGAATATTCTGTGGAGTTTGAGATAAGCATTGTGAAAGAGGAAGGGTACTGTGTTCGAGAGATTGACAATGGGTATTGAAGGACCAAGCCTTGTTTCCTAAACACAGAAGGGCTGCAGCAATGACCAAGCAAATGTTGAATTTACTCTGCCAGGATTTAGGAATAAGCTTGACAAAGTTCCAAGCAGTGTGACTCTGCCTATTGCTCCCATTTCCAAGAAACTGCTACAGCAAAGTTTCTCAGTTATGTTTCCAGCTGAATTATCAGAAAGTGTTAATCAGAGCACTAAATTGGCTTTCAGAGAACTTGCATATTACTCATGATATTTAGACAATTCTAATCCCAAACAATGCAGAGAAGCCAGGAAGGAATCAGTTCCCCTTCAGTCACTCACACTTGAAACTACTCAAGCCGACCCACAAATGCTCAAATCTTTTGTTCCACTTTTCTTTTTAAACTGTACATTAAAGTGCATTAATCCCTGGATCATATAAAGCTTGCCTTTTCAGACAAAAATCACACAAAAATATTTAGGATTTTTATTTAATTTGCTTAATGGAATTATCAACTTCCAGCCGCAGCCCCCCCACCCCCTGCTTGGTACACATTATAGCCTCATACATTATAGACTTCTTGGCATCTTCCAACTCATGTGCCCAGGGCTGCAGCAGTTCCGACTCCTCTGCTGTTATGTAACTATCCTGCTTGATTGCAAGTGGTCTAATTGTAGATATCTCCATTGTACCAACAGTGAAAGAAAAGGGCAAACCCACTTACGGATTAGAATATAAACCTTTACAGAAATCTTAGTAATCTGTAGATATTAATAACTTTAACCTTTTATTTGGATAATATAATGAATAGTTTCCATTGTAATTCCATTAGTGCTCTACACAGTATCTTTTCCTAATCACTCAAAGAAGAAATACCACAAATTCACAACACAATGTGAATTTCAGATTTGGATGTAATGCTGTAATTTTTTAATCACAAACACATAGTCCCATAAAGAAATTTCTCTAAAAGAAAGGGTGAGGAGAAAGAGGTCCACCACTTGATCTTGAATTAGGTTGTATAAATATAATATCACTTCTGTGAAGAAACAAGGTAGTTAAACATATGTCTTATTAAGCATCAAAATCTCAACACCTAGGCTGGGGATTTAGCTCAGTGGTACCGCACCTGCCTCGCAAGGGCAAGGTCCCGAGTTCCATCCCTGGTACCAAAAAAAAAGAAATAGCCAAAAAGAGAATAATACCCTGGGGTGAGCACCTGGCTTGAACAAGCAAAAGGTTCCCTTTCCCCTCCTTAGACTTCAACCTCAGTCTCTAGAACTATTCTTTCAAAAGTCTTATGTGCCCACTTCCTAGACCAACATTTATATAAATACACTGGTGCCAGTGTGAGTGTGTGCATGCTGTTGTCCAGTGTCGTTGATAGGGAAACGGTACAAATGATAGGCAGAAGGTGGACCTGTTATCTATATAAACCGAGGGCATCTGGCCAATTCCTTTGAAATATGGCCAACTTTCATTAGTTCATTCATTCATTGGTTTGTCTAATCTTTAGTTTATTTCTCTTAAAGTACTTAGGATCTACAATGTTTTGAGGATTGGCTTTTACACAGCTATTCTCCTTTCAGCTAACTATGAGCTGAAAAGGAATTAATAAAATTTTATAGAGGAAAGAACTGTAATACACCTAAGCTTGCTTCCCTAACTTCAAAAGGGTTGTTTCCCTTTTTAAAGGGGGAAAAAAATCCAATGAGAAACAAAACAAAAATACTATTCTACTAATAGATATCCATCTGTGGACCTAATATGTTTAACAGTGATAAAATTGTAGCATAGGTGGTTAAAAAAAGCATTTTGAATATAATGAATAAGGGTAATTTATCTACATTTGCACTGAAGCTATATCTAAAAGTAAGCCTGTCTCCTTGCACACTTTATGTCATCAAGAAATAGGCTTTAATAAAGTTATGAATTTCTGTTCCTATCCAAACTGGAGTTTGAGTGTGAGATATAGATCTTAGCAGCTGACAAACTCTTTGAAAGGAAAGTTTGATGACTTTTCTCTTGTGAAGCCAGTTCCTTTAAGAAACTACAAGTTGTTTCATATCTAAGTACATAAAAAATTCTGTAGAAAAAATAAATCCCTTCTCCAGAGATGACTAGATTCTTCCTTTGCAAGAAGTAGACTACAGAGTGTATCCCTCCTTTGCTGCCAGTAAGTTTTGCTCTGGGGAATACAAATAGAATAAAATAGAGAAGTTTCTCCCTTGATTATGCTCACCTAAAAATCACTTTCACTACTTATGTATTTAGTGCTTTTTACTGAAGGCTCAGGGATAACAAGAGAATTTTTATAGTTAACCTAGTATATAAATACAGAAGTACCTTGGTTCATGAACTCAGTTCTCTCAACAATTCTGGTTGCAAACCAAGCTGGACAAGAAACAAATCAAATTTCCCCTTAAGCTCAACATTGAACCTAACCATTGAATTTGATTCTGTTCTTGTCCAACTTGGTTTATGACCAGAATCATGGAAAGAATCAAGTTCATAAACTGAAGTACCACTGTATATGGCTGTGTGCTGAAAGCTTTCCTCAAATTTCTATTCCCTTGAATTTATCCACAGCAATTATGGTTTCCACTTTTGCATAACCTAAGGCACACTGACATGGTAACCTAAACAGCAGGCTATTCCTGCTTTTCTCATTGACAGTACTAAAAACATCCACTGAAATTTAGGTCTTTGCTTGAATCTGCCCCCTCTCCCATTAGACTCTTCAGAAAAGAGAACCGTATTGAATTTTACTGATATGAGCTTGTCATTCCATATATAAGACAAAGTAGATATGATTTCTTTGGGTTTTGAATAATCATTTGATTTCTCCCCATTATATGAGATGATGCTCAGGGTTACAGACCTGACCTTTCCTGCCATGGATCACAGGCAATGCCTTTTACTTACAAGTTTATTACCCTTTACATATAGATAGGCTTGAGGACCCAGTGTGGGTTGTCTACACTTGCAATATCAAAGCCCTAACTCTTATTGGTTATGTCAGGATACTCTAATTCAGGAAGGGAAAAAAAACTCAACTTCTTATCTACTTTGGGTATAGATCTACCATGCTCAAAACAAACACCAAGCAAAACAGGCACTAGCATTTCCAATTTTATACATAAGGAGACTAAGATTTGAGAAATAACTTGCATGAGATCACATAGGAAATAGGAGTGGGGCCAAGGATTGAACCCAGATCTGCCAGCTAGCAAGGTTATATGTTTTTTCTACTGTATCTTAGTTCTAGAAGAAAAGGAGGCTAAACTATTTTTCAAAGTTTTTGACCTCCTCTTCCAACCCTGGGAAGTTTTGTCACTGAAACTTTCTTAAACATCCCTTCAGATTGTCCCAGCAGGTGATCAGGTCCTATTGTAAATTACCCACAGACCCCTAGCTTAAAGACTCCAAAGAAGCCCTTGCCTATCCCAGCCTAGGACAAATTGTAAGGCATCTGTAAGGTCTGAGTTAAGAGATGTCCTAATTGGTAAATTGCAGGCATGAAGAAAACTGAAAACTGTACTTCTCAATTGAAGACAGGTTTGAGGAGGTGGTTGACTCACTTGTAGAGGAGATATGATTTGCTGGTAGCTGTGTGCACACATGCTTCTATCTGTAAGTGGACACAAAATCCTTGCCTTTACTGTCATGTCTTTAGAAAGCCATTTATATGAGAATGGGGAAATGTAAGATTCTATCTGCCTTACTGTTTTCTCTTTTTTATTGTGGTGGAACATATATAACAATTAACCCATTCAGTGCTGTCTGGTATAGTCACATTGTTGTGCAAGCAGTTCTACTATCCATCTCTAAATCTTTTTCATCATCCCCCCAAAACTCCCTGGACTTTAACAACTCTCCATTATTCCCTCCTTTCAGCTGCTGGCCATCACTAGTTTACTGCCTATTCTTTGTGCGCAATCATGCCACATTTGTCTCTTTGCGTCAGACTTATTTCAGTGAGCATCATGTTTTCAAGGTCTGTCTTACAGTTGTGATTAAGTATCCATCTTTTTGTAACTCCTCTTTACCAGCACTTGTCATGGCAACAATCTCTCTCAAGTGGCATGCTCAGATTGTTCATGTCCAGAGGTACCTGAGGTGGAGGAACTTAAAAAATGTGTGGTTTAACCAAGCAATGATAAATATTTACTTTCATAAATTTTGACACTTGAGCCTATCAAAAAAATTCCAAGTGACGAAAGGTGAGTTTTATGCATGCATTCTGTTTATGTACATTGCAATATTTTAATGCTAGGAATTAATGCTTTAAATGTCTTTTGTTACTATACCAAGCCTTTGTGATACTAGTTTTTTTCTTTTTTTTTTTTTTGGATTAAATTCTTTTATTGGTACATTGTAGGTATACAACACAATTACATTTCTCATTGGGAATTGTACCTTTACATAATGCATTTTGGTTCTTATTTTTTCCCCATTCCTAGCCCTCCCTTCAACCCCTCCACCATTCCCTATTTACAAAGACTTTATTTCCATTTTTTCCATTTCTCATCATTTTTCCTTTCCCTTCTTTCCTTTCCCCTGTGCCTCCCACTACCCCTACCCCTTTGGACCTTTTCCTCCTATTTTGCATTATCGATTATTCATTCTAATCATTGGTACATTTTAGGTATACAATATAATGACATTCATCATTGGAAATTTGCACCTTTACATAGTCTCTCTTGGTTCTTATTTTTCGCCCTTGCCCAGCCCTCCCTTCAACCCCTCCAGTCCTCCCTATTTACAAAGATTTTGTTCCTATTTTTCCATTTTCTCATATTAATTCCATTCCCTTCTTTCCTTTCCCCTAGCCCTCCCACTTCCTTCCCCTTTGTCCCTTTTCTTCCTATTTCACATTACCTATTATACATTTAGTCCTTAATTACACTTTCAGTTTCTCACACCAGAGAAACTATTCCGTATTTACACATGTGTGTCCTATTTATTTCACTTAAGAGTATCACCTCAATGTGCACCCACTTAGCTATAAATGTCTCTAATTTCTCATTTTTTATGGCTGAGTAGTACTCCATTTTATTAAAAAATCACATTTTCTTGATCCAGTCTCCAGTTGATGGGCATTTGGGCTGTTTCCAAGTTTTAGCTATTACAAACTGTGCTGCTGTGAACATGAGCACACATATATCACTGTGGTATGATTCTTTTAATTCTTTGGGGAAGATCCCCAGCAGTGGAATAGCAGGGTCAAATGGGACTTCCCCTCCTAGCTCTTTGAGGTATCTCCATACTGATTTCCACAGTGGTTGCACCAGTCTACACTCCCACCAGCAGTGGAGCAGGGTTCCTCTTTCCCCACAGCCCCACCAGCATTTGTTATTGGTTGATTTCATGATAGCAGCCATTCTTTCTGGAGTGAAGTGAAATCTCAGCATTGTTTTCATTTGCATCTCTAGAATGACCAGTGATGTTGAACATTTTTTCGTGTATTTATTTGCTATTTCTACTTCTTTGTCTGAGAAATGTCTGTTCATTTCAGATGCCCATTTTTGGATTGGGTCTTTACATTTGGGAGGTCTGATCTTTTTAAGTTCTTTATAGATTCGAGATAGTAGACCTTTGTCTGAGGAAGAACAGGTGAAGATTTTTTCCCACATTGTGGATTGTCTCTTCACACTGCTGGTGGTTTCTCTTGCTGTGCAGAAGCCTTTTAATAAGAAGAGATCCCACTTGTTGATTGTTTGTGCTAGTTCACGGGCAACTGAGGTTTGGTTCATAAAATCTTTTCCTGCACTGATGTCTTCAAGGGTTCTACCTAACCTCTGTTCCAACTGGTTCAGAGTTTCCATTTTAATATTTAGATCTTTAATCCATTTAGATTTTAGTTTAGTGCATGGTGAGAGATACAGGTCTAGTTTTAATCTTTGGCAAGTTGAAGCCCAATTTTTCCAGCACCATTTATTAAAGAGGCTATCTTTCCTCTAGTGAGGGTGTTTGGCTCCTTTATCAAAGATGAGATGGCTGAGTGTGTCTGGCATTGTTTCTGCATCTTCTAGTCTGTTCCACTGGTCCTCAGGTCTGTTTCTTTGCCAGTACCATGCTGTTTTTATCACAGTAGCTTTGTAGTAGAGTTGCAGGTTGGGGATTGTGATACCCCCTGCCATGTCTCTGTTACTTAGAATTGCTTTTGCTATTCTGGGTCTCTTCTTGCTCCAAATGAATTTTTGGATTGTTTTCTCGAGGTCTATGAAGTATGCTGCTGGGATCTCAATTGGAATTGCATTGAATCTATATAGCAGTTTTGGAAGTATGGCCATTTTCACTATATTAATCCTTCCTACCCAGGAGCAGGGGATGTCTGTCCATTTTCTGATATCATCTTCAATCTCTCTTTTCAGAGTGCCATAGTTTTCAGAGAAGAGGTCTTTGATTTCTTTCATTAGGTTGATTCCTAGGTATTTCAGTTTTTTGGATGCTATTGTGAAAGGAATTATTTGCCCTATTTCTCTCTCAGTGAGTCTGTCATTGGTGTAGAGGAAAGCTATTGATTTTTGTGTGTTGACCTTGTAACCAGCTACTTGACTGAATTTGGTTCTTAAGTCTAGAAGACTTTTGGTGGAGTTCTTGGGGTCTTCTATATAGAGTATCATGTCATCTGCAAATAATGACAATTTGACTTCTTCATTACCTGTCTTTATTCCTTTTATTTCTTTCTCTTGTCTAATTGCTGTGACTAATGTTTCCAGAACTATATTGAACAAGAGTGGTGATAGTGGACATCCTTGTCTTGTTCCTGATTTGAGTGTGAAGGATTTCAGTTTGTGACCATTTTAGTATGATATTGGCTGTTGGTTTTTCATAGATGGCTTTTATCAGTTTGAGGTAGCGACCATCTATTCCAATTTTTTGTAGGGTTTTTATCATAAATGCATGTTGGATTTTGTCAAATGCTTTTTCTGCATCTATGGAGATAATCATATGGTTTTTGTCCTTGGCTCTATTGATATAGTGTATTACATTGATTGATTTGCATATATTGAACCATCCCTGCATCCCTGGGATGAATCCCACTTGATCAGGGTGTATGATCTTCTTGATGATCTTCTGCATTCTGTTTCCCAGTATCTTCTTAAGGGTTTTTGCATCTATGTTCATTAGTGAGATTGGCCTATAGTTCTCCTTTTCAGTTGGGTCTTTCTCTGCTTTGGGGATCAAGATCAAGGTGATGCTTGCTTCCAGGAATGAATTTGGGAGTATTGCTTCCCTTTCAATTTCATTGAACAGTTTAAACAGTAGTGGCAGCAGTTCCTCTCTAAATGTCTTGTAGAATTCAGCAGTGAAGCCATCAGGGCCCGGGTTTTTTTTAGTTGATCAGTTTTTCATTACATTTTCAATGTCATTGGTTGATATTGGGTTGTTCAGAATTTTTAGGTCTGCTTCATTCAACTTTGGTAATTCATATGTGTCTAGGAATCTATCCATTTCTTCTGTGTTGTCCATCTTATTGGCGTATAGGTTCTGGAAGTAGGTATTGATGATCCTCTGGATTTCTGCTGGGTCTGTTGTCACTTCACCCTTTTCATTCCTAATTGCATGGATTTGGGCCTTTTCTTTCCTTTTTCTGACAAGGTTGGCTAAGGGTTTGTCAATTTTGTTGATTCTTTTGAAGAACCAACTCTTGGCTTCATTGATTTTTTGTATCGTTTTCTTAGTCTCCATTGCATTGATTTCTCCTCTGACCTTTATAATTTCCTCCCTTGTATGAGCTTTGGGGTTGTCCTGCTCTTCTTTTTCTGGAAGCTTGAGGTTCAGCTCAGGTTGTTTAATTGGGGTCATTCTGTTTTCCTGATATGTGTATTCACTGCTATGAATTTCCCTCATAAGACTGCTTTCATTGTGTCCCATATATTCTGATATGTGGTATTGTCATTGTCATTTAATTGAAGGAACTGTCTGATTTCTTCTTTAATTTCCTCTGTGACCCATTAGTTATTCAGAAGTGTGTTGTTCAATTTCCACGTGCTTATGAAATTTTTTGAGTTTCTTTTGCTATGGATCTCCAATTTCATCACACTATGGTCTGATAATATGCAGGGGATAACTTCAGTTCCTTTGCACTTACTTAAACATGTTCTATGTGTGAGTATGTGGTCTATTTTGGAGAATGACCCATGTGCAGCTGCGAAGAATGTGTATTCTGATTTTGTGTGGTGGAAGACCCTGTAAACATCTGTTAAGTTCATTTGTTCAAGAGTTTGATTGAGTTCTAGTATTTCATTGCTTATTTTTAGTCTAGTTGATCTATCTATTTGTGACAGTGGGGTGTTGAGGTCCTCCACTACAATTGTATTAGTGCATATATGACTTTTCATGTCCATTAGTATTTGTTTTATATAGTTGGGTGCACTAGTGTTTGGTGCATAGATATTTATGATTGTCATCTCTTCCTCTTGGATTCTTCCCTTTACAAGGATGTAGTGTCCTTCTTCGTCTCTCTGAATCAGTATTGGTTTGAAATCTACTTGATCTGCCAAGAGGATAGCTACTCCTGGTTTTTTTCAGGTTCCTGTTGCACGGAGTATTGTTTTCCACCCTTTAACTTTCAGTCTATGAGTTTCCTTTTGAATTAAGTGTGTTTCTTGTATGCAGCATATTGTTGGATTTTGCTTCTTGACCCATTCTGCCAATCTGTTTCTTTTGATTGGTGAATTGAGACCATTAACATTGATGGTTATAACTGAAACGTATTGACTTGTCATTGCCATGACTTTTTCTTTTTGTTGGGTTCTTCCCCTTTACATTTAATTTCTTGTCTTGCCAGATGGGTTCATTCTGCTTTGCTTCCTGGGGTTGTGATCCTCAATGTCTGTTCCTAGGATATTGTGTAAAATTCTTTGGAGTGCTGGTTTGGTATTCTCGAAGTTCCTAAGGTGCTCTTTGACATGAAAGTATCTTATTTCTCCATCAATTTTGAAAGATAGTTTTGCAGGGTACATCAATCTGGGTTGGAGGCTGTTTTCTTTTAGGGCTTGGAATATGTCACTCCAAACTCTTCTTGCCTTGATGGTTTGTGTTGAGAAGTCTGCTGTGATCCTGATAGGCTTTCCTTTGTATGTGATTTGTTTCTTTTCTCTGACTGCTTGGAGAACTTTGTTATTCTGTTGTGTTTCTGGAATCTTAACAATTATATGCCTATGTGTAGATTTTTTTTGATCAAGGCTATTTGGAGTCCTATATGGCTCCCTTATCTGTATGTCAAGCTCTTTTCCCATGCTTGGGAAGTTTTCTGCCATTATTTCTGTGAAGAGATTTTTTATGTCATCTCCACTCTCTCTTGTTTCTTCATTGAGCCCAATCAGTCTTATGTTATTCTTCTTTGCATCATCTAGCAGCTGCTGGATTGATTTCTCATGTTCTCTTATAATTTTGAAGCAATTTTTCTTTTCCTGGTCACTAATTGCAATCTTATCTTCTATATCTGAAATTCTGTCCTCACATTGGCTCAATCTGTTGTGTAGACTTTCAGTGGAGTTTTTCATGTCCTGGAAATCTATTTGCATCTGTTTTATGGATTCCATTTGTTTCTTATGTTGGGATTCCATCATGTTCCTCAGCTCCTCTCTAGATTTATTAATCATATCTTGCACTAGGGGCACAATTTCTCCTGTTATCTGAGAAATTATTTCTGATTTCATTTTTTCCAGATCCCCTTTTGTTGCCAGTTCAGTGGGTCCAGGTGGTTGAGTATCAGTGTGTTCCATCTCATTTCCCTTTGGGGTTGCTGTAGGTGATCTGGAAGTCTGGTTTTGAGACTTATTTATGTGTTTTCTCATTTCCACTGGGTCAGGGGTCTGTTAGCGCCTGCACGGATTACCTCCTCTGAGCTGGGTGAGGTGGGACAGGGGCTGGGAGCAGCGGTAGGGATGGTGACCCAAAAGCCCTTTCCTCTGGGCTGGGAGCAGTGGGAGGGATGGTGACCGGGAAACCCCTTCCTCTGGACCAGGAACAGTGGGATGGTGGCTCAGAAGCCCCTCCCTCTGGGCCGGGAGCAGCGGGACTCAGTACCTTGGTCTGGTGGTCTGGTGTCCTCTGCGTCTTTGTAGTGCGGAACCAGGTGGCTGCTTGTCTGCAGAGGGGTGATTGGGTGTTTTCTGCGTGACTCAGGACCTCAGTAGGGCGTGCACAGACCTTCCTGTGTGCAGTGGGCTGATTCGGCGTGTTCTGTGCGACTCCCGATGATTCTTTATAACTAGAAAGAAATTAATTATGTTGACCTAAAATCCTCACAGCAGGTCATCTGCAGACTGGAGATCCTAGAATACATGGCTTTTTACAAGTCTGAAGGCCTCAGAACCCGATACTAGTTTTTTCCGTTTTGTTTTGTTTGTTTTACTTTTTTGGTACCAGGGATCGAACTCCGGACCTTGCGCTTGCGAGGCAGGCACCGGAACCACTGAGCTAAATCCCCAGCCCTGTGGTATTAGCTATCAAGAGAATAAGATAAAGATTCTGCTTCAATAAAATGTGAAAATTATATGTATTTCTTATACCCATCTTCAGCCATCATGAGCAGTATTCTGAACTCATGTATAGTAAGATGAGGAAAGGGTTAAAAATAAAAATTTTACTGGTACTCTCAAAGAATATTATTCCTAGAAAAGAGAGTCATTCCTGTTATAAAGGAGGCATTGTGGTCTAGTGTAATGGAGAGTATATTAAGAACAATGCATTCCTGGTGAAATAATGCTTACAGCCCAGTCAACAAAACAAGCCAGCTGTGGAAAAAAACCTAAAATATCATATTTCATCAATTTTGTGACACACTTTTTCTGTTTTTAGATCTTTCAAGTTGAAAGGCATATTACAGCCAGTAAATGAAATCATAAAAAATGGAAAAAGATAAAATATATCTTTGTCTCTTTCTTTTAAGGAAGGTTTGATTTTGTGTTGTTTTTAACAACTTGTTTATGAACCTTCTCTTTTCTACTGTTAATGATTGTATGAGCCTAGAACTTAAATGGTGCAAAACACTGACCTCTATTTTTTTCTGACCAAAACCAGGGAGTACCAGGCACTGAGCAGAAACCAGATCTGAAACTGGTGGTATGGAGCCTGAGCCTTCTCTGTGGAAGACTCTAGTACCCATCAGTCTGTGTTTGAATCTTGCCTCTTCCACTGCTCTAGCTTTGTTGTCTGGAACAGATTACTTTAACTTCTCTGAGCCTTGATTTCCTTAAGTGATGAGTTATTCTATCTACCTGATAGTGTTGCTATGAAGGTTGAATTTAATGTAAGGAAAGCCCTTAAAATAATGCCTGGCACATACTAAACATTCTCCTGAATATTACCAGTTCCCATTGTACCTCACATCAATGGGGCTGTCTCTAGGCCCATGTGTTTTATTATGTACCCATTTAGGACAATTCCAAAATTACAGCATGAGTCCAGCATGTGTCTTCCTCCCCAAACTCCACATGTCTACTCCATTTTACTAACAGTGTCTCACAATTAACAGGTCTCCTAAGGAACTCTACTTCTTTAGCCATCATCTAATTATTTCTCTTCCAAATTCCTCAAACTCCATAAAATGCCCTAAATCATCTTTATGCCACCCTTAATCTCTCAACTCTCCTAAATAACAGAAGCAGCTTCCAACAGATTTCTTAGCTTCCATCTTGCCTCCTCTAGTCTGTTATCCTGAAGTCTCTAAACTGTGAACCACTGTCACATTAGTGCTTGACTCAGGACTCTCCAGTCACTTTTGTCTCAGCGAAAGCAGAAGTCCTAGTACAGCCTACAGAGTGGTACTACTCTGGCTCCACACCACCTCTTGTCCTGTCTCTTCCCCACCTTCACTCTGTGGCTGCCGTTTTGACCTCTTTACTGGGTCATGTACCATCTTGCTCTTGCATTTTTCTTTCCACAAATAACAAACGGCTTGTCCTCTTATTTCCTTCTGCTCTTATGAAATAGGCCCTTTTTCTCTGACTATAGAGAAACAGCATCCATCTCCTTCCTCACAGTACAACGTTTCCCATTTCATTTTATTTTTCTTTCTTGAAGCTATTACCACCTGATATATTTTTTGTCTTATCCTTGAGATCCTGGATTTTTGAGTATCAGGCTGTATCCTTGGGATCTAGAACAATATCTGGCACTAACAGAGGAATTTGTAAATATTTAATAAATTAATGCCTAAAATAACTAATTTTAGGATGAATTTGTTGAGACCCTCATTAGAGGTCCCACTGCATTTATTTTATGGATCTGTGAAAAATTTTAACTTTGGGTTAAAAGGAGCGTTTTATTTTTTTTAAGTCAGCAGAATGCTTTTTTTTTCTTTTTGCTATCATATTTTCCTTCAGAAATTTGGATACTGTTTCTCTTACTTGTTCAGAGCCAATCAATGTCACCCTTTAGTCTGCCAAAGTGGTTGCTGAGTGATGAGGCTTTTCATCCCTCTGGGAGCATAAAGTACTGCCTGTGCAGCTTGTACAGTGGCTGCTGGCTATGAGCAAAAATCTGGGATTGATCAATTGAGAATAACCCTACTAGGAAGCAAGAGCAATGAGCATTCACACTCTGGGTCAGCTCAGAGGGCCTTTCAAGTCTTTCCTTCAATCCTCCTGTGCATTTTTAGTGCTCATGAAAGTAAGGCACCCAAGAGAGTCAGCTGCAGCCTGATCCACTGAGGATTCCCACAGAACTCCAACTGCTTGCTCTGGTGACGGGGTTCATTTTATACTTTTATGACTTAATTTCTAATAAAACATTACTTGAACCAGAAGAAAAATCCCTTGCAGGTTTTACTGTTACTGCTAGCTCAGTAAAGACCTCCACTTTTGCTCATAGATATAACTTACCTTTTATGCTGTCAAACCAATAAAATCATTGCCTGGCTTTGAATTGGTAAGAGCTTTTAAGTAAGGCTCTGGGTTCAAATTATGACAGAGATGATTACAAGCAGAGTGAATTTAGGCAAGTTATTTAACTTTCCTAGGCTTCAGTTTTTTAAATCTGTGAAATGGACAGTTAATTATTTCACTGAAATACTATTGGTACTTAGTAAATCACCTGGCTTAGATGGTGGCTGTTGTTTCATCTTTTATCTTATATAATGACTACATATATGCAGGAAATTATTCTACATTTAATAAAACATAATTTTGTTCTTTTTTAATGATTTATTAAAATGTAAAATTCATTATATTCCAATGGAAAAGAGCATTATAGGTTCTTGAATTACTTTGAGAGGCCATAGTACACATTACGGGGACTTACCAAGTATTATTTTACAAACATACATGCAAATGAAGTATTTGTTAAAATTCTATTTTATATTTTTACACAAATATTTATTTTGATCAATTTGATAAAACAGTGAACATATTCTGGCACATCTGTTTTTTTAATGTGAAGAACCTAGTAAAACTCTATTTAACAAGTTTTAACTTCCCCTCACCCAAATAGCTACATAAACTTTAACATAATCAAAACCTTATATAGTAGTCCATAATAAACTTGTTACCTTTTAATTCTTAAATGTTAAAATAGTTTCTATTTTTAACATTTTAAATATAATTTTTAGTCTGTCTGACATCTATGACTTCTAATGCAGACAATAAGAGATGTGAATACCTATATTCTAGCATCTGGAGCAGTTCTTTTAAATTGTTAATCATTACATCTCTCCTTTCTTAAAATATTTGTTGTCTGCCAAGATTCAGTCATTCAGTTATTAACTCAGCCAGCATTCATTAAATGCTTACTATGTACCAGATGCTGCTGTAAATGCTGGACATATATGAAGGCGATAAGACACATAATATCTTTCCCCTTAAGAGGATTACATTCTAGTGTGGAATGAAGATGATAAAAAAACAAGACAATTTCAGATTTTTGTAAGTGTTATAAAAGGGTGAAGAATCATTAACAAAGGTAGGATATGTTTCTTAGCTGATCAGAAGAGGCTTCCTAGAGATAGTACTATTTGAGCTAAAACCTGAAATCTGAGCTGAAGTGACCAACTGGAAAATAACACAAGAAAGAGGATGGCATGTAGAAGAGAGGCAAGCCCAAGGGCCTCCTCATGCAGAGTTGCATAAGTTCAAAGGCTGGAAGTAGAGGAATTGAGGGTGCAGAGAGTGAACCATCTAGGAGAAGATAGATGGGAATGCAGAAGGTAGGGACTAGGCCATATGGTATCATGTAGTCCAAGGGGAGAGTATTTAGATTGTATTCTAATTTCAGTGAGAAGCCAAAGAAGGATTTTAAGTAGGGAAATAAACATAATTTTACTACCTAATAAGGAAGTAAGATTGGCAGCTGGGGGCTTAATCCACTGCAGAGGAGCTGGAGTTGCTGGTAACTTTGATAATCCAGGCCAGAGATGGTGGTGGTGTTTTAAACAAAAGTGGTAATAGTAGAGACAGAGTCACTGAGGCATTCAATCTGTCAGATGAGAGAAAAAGGAAGAAATCATTCCTGGATTTTGAATTTGAAGAAATAAGGAAAGTTGTAGATTGTCTTACTTTCTCATTTCTGGGACAAAAATGCCCAACACTCACAGCTTAAAGGAAGAGAGGCTTATTTGGGCTCACAGTTTTAAGAGGTTTCAGCCCATAGTCAGCTGGCTTCAAGGCAGAAATGGTATGGCAAAGGGGCATAAGGGAGGAAAGTTGCTCATGTCACGGTGGCCAGGAAGCAGAGAGCAAAGGAAGGGAGGAGCTAGCAAGGGAGATACACCTTCCAGATCATGTCCCTGGTGTCCCACCTCTAACCAGGCCTCACTTTGTAACAGCAGATCAGCTATGAAAATATTAGATTAATCCACTAGGTATGGCGCCCCCATGATCCAATCACATTCCAGAAGCCCTACCTCTGAACACATGAGGTATTTGGGGGATAACCTAGATCTAAACCATAATATTATACCTCTGGCCCCAAATGATTCATATCCATCTCATTATGCAAAATGCCCTTAGTCCATTTGGAAGAGTCACCAAAGTCTTAACAATTCCTGCATTGCTAAAATGTCCAAATCCAGTCTCTTCTAGGACTCAATGCAAACTCTTAGCTGCGAGTCCCTGTAAAAATAAAAAAGAAAGTTAAACATTTCCAACATACAATGGCACAGGGTAAACATTCTCATTCCAAAAAAGAATGGGGGTGAGAGGAGGAATCAAAACAAATCAAGACTGAAACCCAGCAGGTAAACAGTAAGTCCTATAGATCCAAGTCTAGCACCTGAGGCAAGTAGTGGTGAGATGTGACCTCTAAAGGCCCTGGCCAGGCCAATCTCTATGGCATTGCTAGGTGCAGCCCTCATTCTGTCTCTTGGGGTAGTTCCACTCACTACCTATGGTTTTCCTGAGCAGATGTTCCATATTTCTGGCATCTCCACCTTCCTGGGCCTGCTGCACTGTTGGCTTCACTCTCACAATTTCATGCACTGCCCTCTCTGGGGCACACTGCCTGGCCCCCTACATCTTCTGAGCTCTGGATAGAAGACACCATGACCCACACAACTCTTGCATTCTACATGCCTATAAAACCAACAGCACATGTATGATGCCAAGGTCCATTACCACATCAAGCAGTATCCAGGCCCTCTTGTATAATGGCTGCAAAGGTGTCTGAGTACCTGGGTGGGTGAACACTATGAAGTGAATCCCAAGGAACCAGTTCTCTAGGTGACCCTTCTCAAGCAGGGGGGCCTGAGGATCACTTCTCGCAGCAAAGTCCGAGGAGTTTACCCTTCTATATCTTTGAGTCTGTGAAAGGGTAGGGTCTTGGTGATTCCTGAGATACCCTCAAGTCATCTCTTCTGTTGTCCTGATGTAAAATACTTGACTTCTTTATAATAGTAATCTTTTCAGCAAATTTGCTCACCTTTGCCCTAGCTTTGCAGATGCTTCACTTCTGGTGAATTGGAAAACTTCTCAAATGGGCTTTTTGCTCCTGTTTCTCAATATATATCTGGCTAAAAGCTGCCGGCAGTACCCAGACATAAGCCTGAACCCTGGGCTGCTTTAAAATGACCTCCAGCAGATTAATTAGTACACCATCCTTTTTTTTTTTTTTTTGGTACCAGACACCATCCTTAATCTCAGTTTCCTGCAAATTTCAGGACATGCCAAAATGTAAATAAATTTTCTGAAGGAGCATAGCATACTTGGGTTCAATTCCAACTGCCAATAGTGTCTTATTTCCAGCTGAAACCTCATGAGTCGAGTCTGGCCTCTACTGTCCACATTTCTTTTGCCATTCTGGTCTTCTGAGCTCTGACTATAATCTCCTATCAACTTGGCCTACATCATTCTAGGGCATCTCCAAATCTTTCCAAACTCCTCCCACAAGCCACTTGCAAAGGCTTCTGAACCACATGGTCAGGCATAGTCATGGCAACAACCTCATTCTTGGTATTGAAATATGTCTTAGTTATTTTCTCATGGTAAGGCAACACCCACAATGTAAAAGAGGAGAGGTTTACTTAGGCTCACAGTTTTAAGAGGTTTCAGTCCATAGTAGCTAGCTTCAGGGGAGAAATGTCATGGCGGAGGGGCATAGCCAAGGAAAATTGCACACACATCATGACAGCTAGGCAGCAGAGAGTGAAGGGAGGAGCTGGAGAGGAAGACATGTCCTTCATTGTCACAGCCCCACTGACTCACCTCCAAACAGACCCCACCTCATATCAGGTCAGCCGTGAACATATTAGTAGATTAATCCACTCATGAGTGTAGTACCCCATGATCCAATCACCTTCCAAAAGCCCCACCTCTGAAAACATGAGGCTTTGGGAGAATATTCTACATCTAAACCATAACAGAATAGGTAAATTTTAGCGTAAGTATTGATGAGATGAGGAGTTATCAAGAATTCTGCTTTTAATATGTAAAGCTTGACATGTTTAGAGTATCCAAGCACAAATGTCAAATATGCTTTTGAACTTGGGTCAAGGGTTACAGAGATATATTTAGGAGCTACTAGCATCTAGGTGATAAGAAATTCTCTGGGCTGGGTAAAGTGTGGCAACAGAAATAGCCAGCTGATAGAGGTTTGAAGCACCCCAACATTTAGAGGTCTCATTTATAAGAAAGAACTAGTGAAAATAATGGAGATAGGACAACCAGAAAAATAGGAGAAAAAACAATGTGTGGTTGAATAATGATTGTTAACAATTACTGTCCCAGATACAGTTCTGATTGCCTTAAATTCAATACATTCAATTTCAATAGATAGGAGGTACTATTACCCTCATTTTAGAGGCATGAAAACTGAGGCACATTGAGGTTACCAAATTTCCCCAACAATATATAGCTTAAAAGTAGCAGATGTGGGATTATAACCAAACCTATCTCAATCCAGAGGTTATCATCTTTTTAAAAAATTTATATTCTATTTTATTAGTACATGTTTGCAGCTCATGGATTTATACTCACCTTAGTGATTACATGTACATATTACAGCTGGGGTTTTTTTCTAATCCCTTCCCCTTCCCTCCCCCTCTTCCTTCTCCTCTGGTTCCCCTATCACCTTTTTCCTACTTGTTAATATTTGTCTTAGCTCTTGTTATGGGATATAATGTTTTCCTTGATTGAACTCATTAGGATCCTGCACATGGCACACCTTTATTCCTTTCATTTCCTCATCCTTTTCTCCTCACTCTTCTCCTTGTTCCCTTGGACCACTTCCTTATTGGAGGAAGTCTGTCCTCTTGTCACTTTCTATCCATCTTTTATCATTTTCTTTGTACTATGCCTCACTTGGATGAGAGTGACCATACAGTATTTAAGCTCATGTGTCTGATTTATTTCACTCAACATTATATTTTCCAAGTCCATCCATTTTTCTACAAATGCTCAAATTTTTCATTCTTTATAGCCAAGTGGTATTCCATTATTTATAGATACCACTTTTTATCCAATCATCTGTTGATGGGTGTACAGGCTGATTCCAGGATTTAGCTATTATGCATTGTGCTGCTATAAACATTGGTATACAAGTATGGCTGTAGTATGATGACTTAAGTTCTTTGGAGAAGATACCTAGCGGGGATAACTGAGTAGTATGGAATTTCTCATTTCAATTCTTTGAGGAATCTCCATACTGATTTCCATAATGGTTGTACTAATTTGCATTCCCACCAACAACAGCATTTGTTATTGTGTGATTTCCCAATGATTGAAATTCTTTCCAGAGTAAGATGGAATCTTACTGGTGTTTCAATTTACATTTTTCTAATGCCTAGAGATGTTGAACATTTTTTTTTTGTCATATATTTGTTGACCATTTGTGTTTCTTCTTCTGTGAAATGTCTGTTTATTTCTCTAGCCCATTTTTTGACTGGGTCTTTAATTTTAGGTTGTTTGGGGTTTTTTGTTGTTGTTTTTTTAGTTCTTTGTATAGTCTAGATATTAGCCCTCTCTCTAAGGAGTAGCTAGCAAATTTTTTTTCCAAAGGTAATATTCTTAATGAAGATCTGATAATTGACTCTCTAACTTGTGAGTGAAGATTTAAAATTTTTCTCTCCCCTTTAAAAAATGTCAAGAGTTACTGAGAGACAAAAAGACAGGAAGATACCCACTGAATTAATTGTAAGGAGATAGGTAGTTGGTGACCTTGCTAATAGCTTTTCAGCAGAACAGTGGTAATATAGTACAAGGACAGACAAATAGCAGTCACCAAGTGGTTATGAAGTAGGAAACAGAACTACAGCTTTAGACAGCTCTTGTTAGAAGTTCTATTGTAAAGTAGAAAAAGAAATAGAGCTACAGCTAGAAAGGAATATGGGGGCTCAAGAGGCAAGGTCTTTAGTACCCTGGCAAGCAGGGTCAAGATGGAGGGAGAAATACACTAGATTTATTAGAATGCTGATTTTCAAAGACAATGGAGAGGAGAGGCAGAATAGGCAGGAATAGGCAGGAAAAGCCTTAGGATCATGACCCAGGTCTTACACCTGTGAACATGCAGGAAGATTTCATAGGAAAGGATTCTGACTACAGTGCATCTATGAGAAAATCTCTGCAGCCAAGTCAGTGAGCTCTGTTGTAAAACTGTCCTAAAGCAGTCCAAGGCAAAACAGCTGCAATTAAGAGCTTTTCAGTCCTCAGTCACTGACTGTGAGTTATCTGGGGGAAAGTCCTAGTGGATCTCAAAGGTGCTGTAGATGGAGGATGTCACTTAGTTGGTTGCACTCCCTGCAGCTGGTGAGCAAGATCTTTGTTAAAGGGACACCACAAGAGGGTTATGTGGTTTATATTTGATGACTTCATAATGTTTATATGGTGGTGAGAATCAAGTATAATAGAGATAAGGCAATAATTACTTAAAAATTAGCACAGGACTTTAACTTCATCTTATGATGATTCTAACACCGAAATCGTTTTAAGCAAAGAAAAATTCTTTCTGGGTACCTCCTGCCTCACAAGTGCAAGGTCCTGAGTTCAATCCCCCATAGCAAAAAAAAAACAAAAAAATTCTTTTCAGTGTTCATTTACATGGTGGCAATGAAAATATTTTAAGTATATTAAAAAATCATTATCCTAGAAGGTATCATAGTGAATATCAAATCTAGACACTCCTATACCTTAATAAAAATAAGAGAAAGTACCTTAATAAAAATAAAAATAAAAGAGAAAGTAAATCGATTTAAAAATGGTCAATGGAGTTGATAACATTTCTCCAAAAAGATATGTACATGACAAAAGGTATATGAAAAGCTGCTCAACATTAGTAATCAGGTAAATTCAAATTAAAACCACAATGAGATGTCATATACCTGGTAGGACAAATATTATTTTAAAAATAACAACTCTTGGCAACAACTGTACCCTTGTATATTGCTGGTAGTAACATAACATGTTACACCACTATGGAAAGAAGAATGGAGACATCTAAAAAAAAAAAAATAATCCATATGATCCAGCAACCCACTCTGGGTATTTATTCAAAAGAACTGAAATCAGTATTTTTTTTCCTTTGGTGTTAGGTACTTTCTAGGCAAGCACTCTACTCCTGAGCTATATCTCTAGGCCTTCTACTTAAAAATTTCTTTGATGCAGGGTCTTGCTAGGTTGCCTCAGCTGGCCTTGAACTTGCCATCCTCCTGTGTCATCCTCCTCCATCATAGATGTATACTACCACTCCTGGCCTGAAATCAGTGTCTTGAAAAGAGATTTCCCCTCCCATGTTCATTACAAGTATTATTCACAGTAACCAAGATGTAGAAAACACCTAAATGCTTATCAACAGAAGAATGGATAAAGAAACTGACATACATACAAAGGAATATTATTCAGCCTCAAAAAGGAAGAGAATTCTGCCTCATGCAACATTTTGAATGAACTTTATGGGCATTATACTAAAATAACCTAGTCACAGAATGACAAATACTACATGGTTCTACTCAAATGAGGTATCTAAAAGTAGTTGAAATCATGGAAACAGTAGAATAGTGGTGGTCAGAAGTGGAGGAAATGGGAAATTGTTCAATAGGTATGAAGTTTGGGTAAGATGAAAAACCCCTAGAGAATACTGCACAGCATTATATTATAGTTACCAGGACTATATTGTACATTTTAAATATTTTTAAGAAGGCAGATCTCATGTTAAATGTTTTCCCCCAACAAAGTATAAAAAAATGTGAACATTCAAATCTCAACAAAATAAAGGTTCCTAAATCATCAGTTTGGCGCCACCTAAATTTATATGGCTTACTGCTGGGGATTTAGCTCAGCGGCACCATGCCTACCTTGCAGGTGCAAGGTCCTGAGTTCGATCCCGGTACCAAAAAATAAATAAATTCATATGGCTCAACATAAACCAAGAAGCAATATTTTGAATATTCACCGACCAATTTAACTCTGCCACATCTCAAAAGTTTGGTCAAATCACATATTTAAATACTGACTTGAAATGCTTTCTGATAGGTATTTAACTTTATGTAATGAGCCCCAAATACTTGGTAAACAAGTAAATGTCATTAATGGTGTTTTTTTTCCTGTGTTCTTGATATCATGATATAAAGATACAACTGAAAGGCTTGACTGATAGGACACAAAGGCAATTTGTGTAAGATTACAGAATTAAACTGTATTTTTTAATAATCTGGCAATCCTTTTTCATTATTGAAATGTTATTAAAACATTGAACATGAGTTAAACCACTGATAAAATATAAAACACTAGGGTTATTGCCTTAATTGGATACAAGGTCAACTGCAAAGATTGTATGAAAGTTTAGGGATTCAGGCTGTGTAAGTTTGACTTAGTCTAAAAAACAAACTATATACCTGATTATTTTTAAAGGAACACACACACAGACACACACAGACACACACCACACACTACCCTTCCAAACTGAAAAATCCTCACAGATTTCCAAAAACTAAGACAAGATTTATCTATTTTAGTTCAAGGTGTATATTCAGTTTTTGAGCTAATACAGTACCTGTGAAAAAAATAATACGTTCTTCCCATTATAAGTGGCATAATTCCTGAGCTGTCAATTGCTTGGGGGATTCTTGGTGAAAATTACTCTAGTAATCTCAGGCATCATTAAGACAATAATATTGAGACATACAAAAATATTCACACCTACTCTCTGTTCCCTGGGAATTTGGACCAGTAATCCCATATGGTTAAGAGTACTTGTTATGTATGGTAGAGAATGATTCCAAAACAATAGAAATCACCAAGGGATGGTAAGAGGGAGTTAAAAATGAAGAAGACTTTAAGGCTAGCAACTTTGGCTAGTGGTTGCCAATTCTATGTCCTCTTCAAATTAACTTAGGTGTTAACTTGTTCAAGGATCTGACAACAGAATTTTGCTTATTTAACTGTTTGTTTACTAACAGCACAACAAGGTCAGCCCAGACAACTGACTATGATGCTACAAAAAATTCAGATAATGCATGGGTATCTGTATGGTACTCATTAAGAGTTGTTTTAGTGGGAAAAAGAATGAAGCCTCAAAACTCTTGAGTGTCTTAATTGCAGGCATAAAATTACTGCCTCCGTGACCTTAGAGAAAAAGCAACACTGGTCACACTAGGAAAAGAGGTCCGTTCCTCTCACTCCTTCTGGGAAGTGCAAGGGTGGGCGTTACATCATACTCTGGGAGATGCCATAAGTGCTCCATTTTCATGAAGACCCTAGGAATGAGATAAAATAGTTCTCATGCTCATAAATTAGAAACAACTCTGCAGAGCAAAACTGATTTTGTGCACTCAGGCAATGAGATTAAGTTAATGCCACAAGCTCTTTGTTTTGTGAAAGGTAAATTTTCTCCAGGCTGAAGAGAACAGTGATAATTATTCAAAATTCCTGAAGTAGGCTAACCATTTGTCCAGAGGGCAAAGAAATCCTGCTTGACTGGCTTCCACTCGAAACCAGTGTCAAGTTCCTGACCTTATGAACTCCCCAGAACAATATTCAGAGGAAAAGGAGGAGCTATTCTCTTTAGCTTCTTTATTTATTTTTTAATTTTTAAAATAAGAGCAGGTGATGTAGTTTGCACCAACATTCAAGATTGCTTCTGAGAGGGAACTGCTATATTTGATAATAGATTTTCATACATTACTAATTGGCTGACATTTTCATAGTTTCCCTTTTTAAAAAAAGGTAATGTTCATTAAGAATCCTTTCTTTCTTTATGGTGAGTGCTGTGGATTGACGAGTCAAGCATTATCCTGCTGGCATTCTAATGGTTTACGTTTATGAGATGTCACGATAGACATCAAGTACATTCTACACATACTCCTACGTCATTTCAAAAAAAAAAAGCCTTCAAGCTCAAAGATAAAAATACACTTAGAAAATAAGAAAACAGCCCAAAGAAGAAAGGAGTTAAGCTTTCTGAATGTGAGAAATCAACTTACATCTTATTATCTACTGATCTTTTCCTCTCTTTTCTCAGTGGGACTATTGACACTGTCCCAGAACTGGAGAAGAGTGAGAAAACAGACTTAACTACCTAAAGCAGATGCTCTCAAAATGTGGGATGTCACAGTTCTCCTTGAAAATTACCTTTAGGAGAGAGTTTGTGAGTTCAAGCAAAATTTGTATAGGATTTCACAACTCCCCTGAAATACATGAATGGACCCTGCCCCAAAGTTTCTGAACATCTGATAAGTCCCGTATAAGGATGGGGTGGAATTTTTAGTTCTATTCTACTAAGTTTTGAAACTTTGGCTACTTCATAATCCCCTACCTATCTCTGAAGTCCTTAGTTCCTTCTAGTCATTGCCACTGCTCTGAGCTTTGCTGAAATATAGGTAGGTCTGCATTAGCAATGACTGGTGCTTCACAAGCACTGGTTATGAAGCAAATGCTCTACCCTATCTTCTGCTAAAGGCTCAGTTCTTAAAACTTCAACCACACACAATGCATTGCAAAACTCACTTACACAGTTCTGGAGTTCACTTGTGAGAAGACACAGGATTTCAAAACTGGCTCTAGCTGGGTGGTTTTGCAGTTGCCTGAATGAAATGATCTGTCAATTTTAACTTTGATCTGAGGGGAAACACAGTCCCATCTTTAAATATTCTTCATAATCAGCTTGGATAATACTCCTATTTGTGAATTCAAAGATGAAAAGTATTTGGAGAAAGAACTAACCTCTTTCTTCCTGAGACATTCCCTCCAGGGCAAGTTGAAGTTATACTTGGAAAAGTGGGGAGGGAAAGCTTATCATTTTTTTCTATCCATAGTATCCTGAGCTGTCAACTCAGCAGCTTTCACAAGCACTAAACCTACTTTTAAAAAAGGAGAGCTTGAAAGTGTTGTACCATTAGCTATTCTGATTCTAGTCCATGCCAGGAAGCAGAGGTTCTTATTATACCGTGTTCTATTTTTGATCTCATCTGTATATACAGCCTGAAGTCTCAGCATAGTAATAACAGGGAAATTCTTTGATGATAATTGGAAACTGCTCTGTCTTGCCCCTTACGTGATCCAGTCTGACTGTCACTAGGAGTGTCACTTGGGCTGTAAAGAGCCACAAATAAGAATAGTGGGCATCTGAAATCTATGGGGAGGATGCAGAAGCAAGTCAGAGCCTCTTATGAAAGTTCTGGTGGTTACACTGGGGATACTGAATGAAGATGATGGCTGTCCCTACCCTGATATTGTCTGGCCTTCGACACATTCAGGTTACCATCATTCAAATTCCTGGACTGTGCTACCTTTGCTTTTGTCCACAGAACACATTGCAGGAAAAAAAGTAAGACCACAACCAATTATTGAAAACAAATATAACACCAGGCGTTGAAACCTAGTACCTCTTGTCATAAAGATTGTTAGCAAGAACAGGAAATGGCACAGCAGAAATCCGTTTTCATGATAATGATCTTGTGAATGTAAAGAACATAGGAAACGGAACACATGTAACCATTCCATTACCACCTTCAAGTGGTAACCTCCCTGTCCTCGTCACATGCCCTACTTTGATCCCAGCTAAAGTACAAAGAAAATCACAAGGCTGACTGACACTGGGGGAACAGCATAGCCCCCATTTATCTGTGTGCATGATTCCTTCGTGTGCATTTATCTGTGTGCATGAGTCTCCTTTGGACTCTGCTGGACTTGAGAATTCCTTGGAGCTAATTCCTTAACTTTGCCCTGAATAAAGCAGGTCAGACATAGGGGGAAAACAAAGAAAGCTAAAAACCGAAGAGTCACCTGGGAATAGGTGCTCTCTTCACCACCCTTATCAGGATGAGGAAGCCCTGACCTTCCCCTAAATAGAAGCAGTAAACAAAGAGGATGACTGAATGCTTTTCTTCTGTCCATCCCTCAGAGCTCCTCAGCTTATTGAGGAAAATGGAGCTTCTATCTCTTGCTCTCTCCTTCTATCTAAAGAGGTTGTAACTCGATTCAGGCTCATCTGAAAGTATAAAGGAAGATTTCAGAAACACGAGGAAGCCAGAAATGGCTGAGGTCAATCAAGCCAGGTCAGAGTTAGCGTTGTCATGCTATATTCCTCTTTGACCTGGGCATGTTTTCCAGCCGGTCTGTTTTACTTGGAAATCTCTTTAAGTAACCTTGTGTGAAATTTACAATAAATCATCTCACCCTGAGATGACTGCTTCAGATAGGAGGGGGAGTAGTGAGAAATGATGTTGAGTTTGCCAAATAAATACTGGGGAAGATGAAAGCCAGATTGCCTGGAGTACTGTGCCCACACCCCGCCTCAACCAAATGTCACTCACTGTGCCCAGCTGGCTAATAACTCCTTACACAGCATCCAAGGAGCTGCGCTATATGTTTTCTTCTACTGGGGATTTGTCCAGGCAGGCAAGCCTGAGTGTACTTTATGTTTCAGGCATCTTGGATATCTGTTCTTCCAGATGATATCCCAGTTACCAAATGGCCCTGATTGGTTAATAAGGAATGCAATAGTGTTCCTTGCCCTGGTTGTCACTTGTTAAGTGATGTTAGGAGATTCCCAGGCAGTTTCCCGTGTCAAGATTGAAACTGGTGCCCTTCTTATCAGATGCCATACAACATGCTTTCTGTGGTGCATGTCAGTTTCCCAAGTATCCTGTCTTGACACTCAAGGCAGAGTATGCTGGAATTACCTTTTTGAGAGGAAGGAAGCCGTACACTTCAAATGACCTAAAATTCAAGCATAGGACTAAAAAAATAATCACATGGATATAATCCTATAGGAGAAAAAGAATACGCTCAAGAAACTGACTTAGTCATTTCTCATCTCTAATGTCTTTTAGAGTTTTAACAGGTTGTATCTAATGGTGGTGAATCAGAACAGTCGGTCTGTTTTACCTATTTCAAAACATTCTATAATACTTTTTAAAAATAATCATAATTGGGACAGTGAGAACCTAGGACTGATTATTAAACAGATCCCTATCTTCTACTTGTTATCATCTTTACTTATTCTTTTTAGTCTCAGATGATTAGCTTACATGTTTACATACCTTTATGGCACAATGATTACTTTTCATTCTTTCACTATTCCAAGGGAGAAGGGGAACTAATCTAACAGGAAGGGAAGGCAGATCTCACAACTATGTAGCCTGAGGGTAGTACTTTGGCATTTCTGACCTTACACTCATGTGTAAAATAAAGAGATTTGTCTGTTTGATAGACAATTTCAGCCCTGAAATCTAAGATATTAGGTTTTAATAAAATCAAAACCTATGACATAGACAACATCCATATTTGTTGTGGATGTTTTTTAGAATTCTGATGAACATCAAATTGTGTATTTTAGGAGGGCATTACCTCTCTCCATGGATATTAAAACATTATGTCTCCCTATTTCTTACCTATAGGTTAATTTTTACAAATAAGGCACTTTTCTTCCTCAGTATGTGTATAGTGTCTGCTTTTTAAGGAATAAAGTCACTAGAATAGGGAAGAAAGTTATAGAATGCATTATATGGAAACAATTTTAAAGAACAAAATGGACCTCTGATAGAGATGAGGAGGAATGGTATTTCTGCTATTACACTGCATGTACAATCATCCCAAAAGTAATAGAATGAAATTTAAACAACTGCAGCTGACTAAATGAGGGAAATTTGCATACACAAAATTTTAAATTATATTTGGTGAGGAGACATTAACTTCTAAAATATGAGGTCCCAGTTTTTAAAGAAATAAGCCACTCCCTGAACATAGAAAATGCTAGAAGTAATATTCTAATTCAGAAATATGAGCTAGAATTAGCATACTTACTGTAAATTAACACTACCTGTACATAGTCTTGAATATCCTTACTAGACCTACCAACTGGTGCGGCTATCACTGTCCCTTGCTATCTACTCTGTTCCAACATTTTCTTGGGTAACTTAAGTCTGTTTCAAAGGCTTTCACACTATGAGACCACAGATAAGAAATTGTCTCAGGCTTGTGCAGACAATACATACTGACCACAGTAAGCTGCCATTTTCCACCCCAGAAGCGGTATAAACTGAAAAGGGAACTTTCTTTGATCTTATCCAGAGACTTCAGGCCATTTTAAATTACTCCACTTTAACATCCTGTTTCCTAATTCCATAGTCTTCTTGGTCGTTAAATACTTGAGTTCACCTTATTTGAAATTATTTACGAGCTAGAAAAAAATAAAGATCCAAAGTACTCATTTTCTTGTGAATGAAAAATAGATAGTGACTTCCTTGCCTACAAAGGCAAACTTGTTAACAGTGAGGTTGTCGTGCCTGTTAGCAGCTTGTAACTAGCATGCCTCTCCCTGAATCAAGTGATATGCTCTAGGCTTGTAGTTTTATTCCAAATTGGGCTCTGGTGCCAAGAGACCTTTGGCTAAACTAATAAACTAGCAATCAAGTAGATGTGACTCTGTTACCAAGGACTAGGATGACTATGGAAAAACTGAACTAAACACTGTAAGATATAACACCACCATGTAGTACAGAAATAACTAAAAGGATACAAAAGAACATGCAAAAATAGTTTTTCCAAAGACAGCATTTTTAACTACCTTCTTTGCCAATGCAAAATATCACATTCCTACACATCTGGTAATCCTTTCTGGGCCTTTAGGAAAAAAAAACTAATAGGAACTGTGGCAGTGATTAGAGAACTACAGACAAATTGGAGAAGGTTAATAGTTGCCCTCTCATCTACAGATCTGGGCACCTGGTCATGGAGAAACATATTTTTATTGTGACTCATCGAAAATATGTTTCATTTGTTATGTGGTCCATGTGTTTGAGCTATGGAAGAAATTTAAAAATGTGTAATGTAGTCTCTACATTTCAGGTAATCTAATAAAACAAAGCCAAATTAAATATGTGTGATCATATTATGATTATATGTAACATCTAAACCCATTTTTTGATAGGGAAAGAAGTGATTAAGAAGAACAAAGTATACATTAATACTTCTGAAAACAGGCCAAGGTCTCCATAGAACTTTACTAAGATGGGAAAAGCTTCATGAGTAAGTTGGATTTTGAACTGAGTACTGAAGAAAGTTTAGAAATGAATGTAGATGAGTGTTCCTTATAGCCAGGTAATGGAGAGGCAGGGAAAAATAAAGCAAGAGCTAGGGACAGCAATGGGATTGTTGGTAGATAACTCAAAACTCAATTCAGGCAGTGGAGGGATTTTCAGAAAAGAATTGTGTCATCTCAGCAATAGAAACTAGTCATTAGATGAACTTACCTGTAGAAAGAGGGTCTTGAATATGAATAATGAACCAAGAAATAGTAGCTAAGTCCAAAGATAATCAGAACGTAGTTAAGGACTGTAATTAAAACAACATAGAGTAACAAAATGTAGTATTTCCAGTAAACTCTGGTATGCTTGGGGAGTAAAATTCTTTAATTTTCTGGAAATAGGTAAGTCTGTTCTAGGGAAGTAAAGGCCTGCTGTTTTTCTCTTTTTCATTTTCTTAAAAATTCTGGAAATTGATTTTTAAATAGTTTTAAGTAAAACCTAACATACAAGAGTAAATCGTATTGAATGTAATCCCGTCTTATTTTCTGACTAAAAGGAATTTCAGTTTTTTATTCTTTAAGTTTGTTATTATAAAGTGAGAAGAAGATAGAGAAATAATATCAAATAATTACTAGACATCTTCTGTGTTGGGTCCTAGGCTAGGGTGTTTACATGTGTTTTCTCACGTTAAATTATTATTCTCTATACTTATAGGTATTTCAGTTAATCTCTATTTAAATAACAAAATTTCTGCATGTTGTTTACAATATTGTTGATCAGCTCAGTTGTTTAAAAGAAGGTACCTTTAGGACAAAGAAAAAAAAAAAGGTTTGGAAGGGCAGCCACAGAAGAATAAGACTTCAGGAGTTGTTGAAAAGTTTAATATTCAAATATATAGGTAGAGAACTAGATAGTGGGTTTATTTAAAAGAAAAAGATTCAGCAAATGCAAAACCTCATAATATTAAAACTAGAAAATTCTATAGATGTACATGGTTGAATTTCAGGAGAAATATTAGAACAGAAAAGTTAATATTTTGAGTCAGTTGATGCAATTCTAAGGTATTGCAATGTCTTTAATCTACTGTTTCCATAAGGGTCATGAGCAAATTTTGTGGAAGATTAGGAATCTTGAGCAATAACAGCACAGATGCAAGACATCTTAGGCAAGAGTCATATTTCTGAGCATTAATGTCAAAATGAGGCCTTCAAGACAGTCTGTTTGGAAGATTAGCTAGCTATAAAGGATTTTTTTTTTTTTGGTACCGGGGATCGAACTTGGGACCTTGTGCTTTTGAGGCAGGCGCCAGAACCACTGAGCTAAATCCCCAGCCCTATAAGGGAATTTTAAGTCTACAAATACTTATTAAGTAGGGTCTCTGTGTATGTTCCCAAAGAAACAAATTTGAAAGCTCTCAGAACGCATTTCTTTAACATTTCATATTAAGTTTGAAGACTATTGTTCCAGAAGATAAATATCAATGGTCTGTATTTATTATTTTGTGTGGGCTAGCCATTTTTATGGAGTCTTTCTAGGTAGTATATAGGATTAGATAAGACTAATTTGAAGTCAGGCTAAGGAAGTAAGAAATGCTATTTTTCAAATTAAATAATGCCAAGGATTAACAAATTAAAATAGTAATTTCAAATTAAATAATACCAAGCATTAACAGATACTTCCGCTGAAAAAATAATGCAGAGCATCTCAGTGTCTGCCCAATATCTTATATTTGTGTCTTAAGTAATTGTGCAAAGTAGACTTCTTAATACTAATAAAGTATAATTACAAAAAAATCAATCTAGGTACATGATATTCTGTTATTACATTGGTATTTGTAGAACCAGCTTTATATCCTACCCATCCTATATAGTAGAATAAATAATATGGTAATATGTACATGTGTAGGAAATTTCTTTAATGGAAGGCTATAGAAGAATAAGTACCCAGGTATGCTACACTGTGTATTAGAATGAAACCAAAATACAAGGAAATTTTGTAGTTATTTCTCATAACACAAAAAGATTTATTGTGTTGAGGGTGGCAGGGGATATTTATAACCAACCTAATTCAGTCAAAAAATAAAACCCCAGTTCAGGATATTCAAAAGTATAAACTATAAATGGCATCTCCAACAAGAGTGACTAAAGAAACCTCCTAAAAAGTCTAAAAAGCATTATGAATGCTTGACAATTTAGATGAAAAGTCCCTTAAGATTTTCTTTACCATAATACATGCTCTGCTTGCCTTTCCAGTGATATTTCTCATAAAGCCTTTAAATTTGAGTGAGCATCAATATACAATATGCAAGCATTTCATTTATGACTTGGAAAATGTGAAGAAGCAGAAGTTCACAAATTGTGGAGAAAATAAGAGTACCATTTGGCATTTGGTACCCTAAAAATACTGCCCCCCTTCAAAACACACTTCTCCCATTGTTCTTACCACTTCCTGAGGCAATTCTGGGAGTCCTCTTTCTCAAGTGTCTTTAGTTGTGCTAATGTTTAAATTCTACCAATTATTGCTACTTGTACTGTTTTGCAAAACTTCCATCACTGGCTTAAGTGGCTGAGTCTTACCTGTATTTTAAAGTAATACAAAGAAGAGTAAAATTAATTTAAACCAAAAGTTAACTTTGTAACTCAGGTTCTAAAGTCTCCTTCAAAATTGTTTCACATAACAAGATTATAAATAGTTTTACGATTAAGAGCACCATGGTGATAGCTTATATTTTTGTCACCACTCCAACATTATTATAATTCTGGACAAATAATAGATGTCCTATAAATGTCTGATCATTTTTATAAAAATTGCTTGTATCACTGACCTCTTCCTTACCCTCTTAGTGGTTTATTTTCGTCAAAGCACATTGATGGGAAGTTATTTCAATGTTTGTTAATTAAAACATTTAACAATTAAATGTCGAATTTAACAGGGGAGGAGGCTGCAAGAACTTCCCAATAGGGACAAGTGATTAATTCTGAAATAACGAAAGGGTGTAGAAGCAGCTGGGGCAACAGTCAGTTTCATGCTTGCAAGGAAATGATGAGTGGGGAATTTGTGACACTTGACTTAAAATCAATGCTCCTGGAAGGTGATATAATAGCGGTAAGCTGGAAAAAAATAAGTACAGGGGGAAATCAAAGCTGACACAGTGAAACTGCATGGAAAGAAGTGGGTAGAATAATGACAGTGTCAAGCAACTAATGGAGCTAATGAGGCATAACATGATGGCACTAAAGATCTCATGTCTTCTAAAGCAACTAGTTAATTTAGCTGACTAATTCACTTGCTCACCTTTTCTTAATTTCTTAGGGAATCCCTGGTGGTCCTCTAATATTACACTGTAGATCATTTCTCAGAATCTGCAAAATAATCCTTAATAGAAGACCAAAACACTTAAAAAGAGAAAATGTTAGAAATAAGACCTTTAACTTATTTGATAAAAAAGATGACCCTCTAAATCCAAAACAAATCCCAAAGTGGTTTCTCTCAACAAGAAACTATACAGGAAAGGAAAGGAAAAATGAAACTAAAATGTGTACCAGTTTTTTTTTCTAGGTGCAAGACAGAAATAATTAATTTGCATTTTAAGACACAAAAGCTTAATATTTGAGATCTAAAAAGTCTGTATCTGTACTATATTTTCATTGTTAAATTATTCTTGAACTCTTGCTTTGATTGTAAGGAGACTTGTTAATGGTTTCCTTCACATTCTTCTAACTTAAAAATAGTAGGAGATGGGTATATAAATAGCTAAATGAGAACTCTAATGAAAGGGCTTCCAGAGAGGTTTGGACTGTGCCAAGCAAACTTCTTAGTTGCAGGAGAGTTGCAGAGTAGAGTTTGAGTAGAGTTAGGATAGTTTGTTTGAAAGGCAGCAATCAGCTCCCTTCTCTGAAAACCACTGTAACTTGGCTGAATGATAGGTACTGTATTTCTTTTGGTGAGTGAAAAGGTCTCAAAAAATAAGAAATGTCTTATCTTGGTTAAGCTGGTAATTTGTCCTACTTAAGCAAGTAATGCAAATTCCCTTGCAAAGCTCTGTGGTCATTAGCTCATAATTAGGGCAATAAATCTGGAATTAGCAAACAAATCAGTGAAAACATCACAGTACCGTAAACGTGGGAGTCAGGTTATCTTATCCTGTAGGAACCAACAGAGAGTGTGCGGCAGTCTGTTCAAATTCTGAATGTGACTTTACATGTAATTATTATAAATTTAACAACTAGGAAGAAGGTGAAAGAAAAGCTGAGGGATATGAACATGCTGTAATAGTGTGTGTGAAAACTGAAATTTTAAAAGGAATTTAATATGAAGAATATAATTCTAAAATAGATCATGATCACAAATTTTAAGTAAGTCTTTTATACAAATTTTCACATAAGAATATTTTTGCCAACTTCCTATGCTGCTAGGGGAAGCAAAGGGACCTAAAATTATTGAGCAATGAGTCATAATTCACATAGTCAAAATATCATGCCAAGGAGAAAACCCAGACAGAGCTCTGCAAAGTTGGAAGCCTGCACTGTGCCCTTATCATACAGAATTCTCTTGTGGACAGGCAACTCCACCGTGCTAGGGTCTTGAGAGAAAGCTTCAGTCTGATGAGGAATCATACAATTCTGCTTCTTTTTTCTCAATACAAAAATGATAATTATGTTCAACTTATTCCTTATAATATGCCTTTCATTCTGCTTGTGAATTGTTTACAAGAATGTCCCTTCATCCTTTAAAGTTCGTATTAACTGATAGCAGTCTAAACCATGCCTGTACATGCTATGTATTTTCTGTTTATTTTTGAACTCCACCCAACATGCTCATTTTCCTCATCACTCAAGATTTAGAAAAAGCTGATTCATGCCAGTACCACACTATGCAATTCACCAAAACTAACTTCAAGATTAGGGCCAATGTGTCTTTTCTACACAAGAGCCTGAAATTCCCTTAGACTCCATGTATTTGTCCTAATACAAGCGATTCTGAGGCTAACCTAACTGGATTTGTGGTTTATATCACTAGTGGGGATATGTTTCTCCTTGTTCAAAAAGTGATATGTTGGTAGTCTAACTCTCCAGTCTTTGCAGAGGAGATAAGATGGGCTCTCCAGTGATCTGTTTACTCCAGTCAAGTTGTTCCCATTCAGTAGGAACTTGTGCTATTCATTTGGGTCTTAATTGGGATTAAAATTCAGACCTTTAGCTAAGTTGAAACTATGAGAAATTTAGAACTGGAAATATCCTTTTTCTGAAAAGCAGAGACAAAGCAAATGTTTTTTTTTTTTTTGCTTAAATTATTATTGCTATATTTTAGGTATACAATACATTTACATTTATCATTGGGTACTTGTACCTGTATGTGATGTATCTTGGTTCTTATATTTTCCCCATTCCCTGTGCTCCCTTCACCCCCTCCACCCTTCCCTATTTACAAAGACTTTGTTTCCATTTTTTCCTTTTCTCATAATTTTTCCTTTTCCTTCTTCACTTTCCCCTTCCCTTCCCACTTCCCCTACCCTTTTGGACCTTTTCTTCCTATTTCAAATTATTGATTATTCATTTTAATCATTTTCATCCTTATTTACACTTTCAGTTTCTCACACTAGAGAAACTATTTGGTATTTACACATGTGTGTCCTATTTATTTCACTTAAGAGTATGGCCTCAATATGCATCCATTTAGCTATAAATGTCTCTAGTTTGTTGTTCTTTATGGCTGAGTAGTACTCCATTTTATAAAAAAACCCACATCTTCTTCATCCAGTTTCCAGTTGATGGGCACTTGGGCTGTTTCCAAGATTTAGCTATTACAAACTGTGCCGCTATGAACATGGGTGCACATATATTACTATGGTATGATTCTTTTAATTCTTTTGGGAAGATACTCAACAGAGGAATAGCTGGGTCAAATGGGACCTCTAGCCCTAGTTCTTTGAGGTAGCTCCATACTGATTTCCACAGTGGTTGCACCAGTCTGCACTCCCACCAACAAAGGAGAAGGGTTTCTTTTTCCCCACAACCCCGCCAGCATTTGTTGTTGGTTGATTTCTTGATAGCAGCCATTCTTTCTGGGGTGAGGTGGAATCTCAGTGTTGTTTTCATCTGCATCTCTCAAATGACGAGTGATGTTGAACACTTTTTAATATGTTTATTTCAAAGGAAATGTTTTTAATCTATATTTAATCCTCAGCAAGTAAGTTTCTAGAGAAAAGACCACAGTAGGTTTTTACAGTATGCAATACATAAGCAGAAAAGACACTCACCAGGTAACACTCACTCACTAGCAGATCAAATGGGAATGGTGGGTGCAAGTGGATTTTTAATTTTAGATTTAACTATTTAAAGGTCTTCAGTAGTCTGGCTACAATCCAAAATATTAGAATGATGTGTGTATAAAGATGAAAACAATCCAGCAATTGTATATCAGTGTTAATTTATATTTTACCAACAGACTTGGACTTTGCCTCCTGGCCTTTAAGGGAAGCCAAAAAGTCCTATAAAATGCAATAAATATGTTCATCTACTACCTAGACGTCTCCCAGAAAACTCTCCAATAGCCATCAGTTTCTCCAACTATGACTGACAGATGCTGCCCTTTTCTGAGAGCAGCTGCAAGCAGTCCTGGACTGGCAGGCCAAAGGGCACCATCCAAGGGAAGAAGGCGCATGCCCAGACTGACATGGAACAAAACTGGAGTGAGGGCAAAGGTGATGAGTGGTATGTGCCAGAGCTCATGCCATGTAAGCCACAAAATGGATTTACTTGGGCTGAAATTCTGAAGGGTACATCATACACATAAGAGAAATGAACATATAACGGTGACAGAAATGGTTTAGAATTTTTCTAGGTTGCTAGAGAACAAAGAAATAAAAACAGGAAGAAAAAAATCCCTAGAAGGCAAGTATAGAAAATACCGAAGTACTCTGAAATTTCTAACTTGAGGCCTACACCAGGGTCTCATTTGGTCATACTACAGGAGGGACAATTCTACCTTTTGGGGCATCCTTTTCACACTTCAGGAGCACATCTCTACTCTCCCAGACCACAGTTCTGACCACATTCCTCTCACTTCCCTGAGCACTGACAGGACTGTTACTTAAAAATGGGGGCTAAATCCTGAAAACAGACCCATCCCATCCCCAAATACTTACAGTACTGTAATCCAAAATATTAGAATGATAGATGTATGTATAGGAAGCACCTCAGGTTTTATTTCCTATAGACCTTTGCACCATGCAAAATATCACAGGAAAATAGAGTGAATGCCTGGACAATGCAGTGCAGATTAATTTGTAGGCTCTTGCAAATGCAATCGGTGGTTCCCTTGGATGCTCCTTCATTTGCTATTTATAATTGCAAGTACTTTATGCAGAGGATCATATTAGTTAGAAATACAAATAATTGGCACAAAAGTCTGTCTGTAGACCTCATCCCCAATTCTGTCCTCTTTCCTTTTGTTTTTTCCTTTGGCATCTCAACCAGAATCTTTACTCCTGCCCTATTCTTTCACATTCATGTTCAATCACTAGGCTACTTTCTTTAGTGGAATTTTCATTGTAATCTTTGCATCTAATTCTAGAATATAGTGCTTTGTCCTTAAGACATTCACATTACCACACCATGTTTAGTTATGAGACAAGCTCTGAAAGGAATCATCCTTCGTCAAGCTGGAGGAAGTCATAATAGTGGGGTATTATGGTCTCTGCTGCTTTCTCCTCTGTGTCAGGCAGTGCAAGAGGAAGTCCCAATGGTGGCTTGTACACTCCTGTGTCCAGAAGACAGAGATAACAGAGTAGGGAGCTTGTTTAATTCTGAGACAAGGAACTCATGGTGAACAAATAGGGTTTTCTTCTGCCTCTAAACCTCTTCTTTCATGGTGCTCTTCTTCCCTCATATCCTGAGGCAGCTGGAATACCCACATGTCTTGCAAGGCTGCTGATACATAAGTCATGAGCTAATGCACAGGGCAGCAGTTTTCTCTTTTATTTAGATCAGTTTGGGAAAAAAAATGTTTATAAGTCACTTTAAAAATATTCAACATGGAAATGGCTTTATCTGATCTTTTGTGAATATATTCCTTCAAACTGGATTACCCTTTTAATATCAGTGATAGAACCACTTCTTTGTCATTAACGTGTTAAAATTTGTCATAATACAGGATAATTCTCTAATTACATCCCGAAAATAGGTTCTCTATCACATTGAACATTTGGGAAGATTGCAAATCTGAGACAGGGGTTGTTCGTTACTGACCTGGAATCTTATCCTTTTCAAGTTATTCAAGACCCAGAACAGTTGGTGTCAGTTTCGGTGAAGGGAGCATTCCTTTGGGAGTGAGGACAGAAAGCTTCGAACTTGAGCCATGTAAGTAGAGTAGAAATTGTGGATGTGAATCCAACATTTAATTTTTAACACAAGGGCAAATGTCAAAGTGCATATGTGAGAGAGATGAACATATCACAAAATAGCAGGTATGAGAGTAAGATGGAAACCTTAGTGATTATCTAATTCTACCTCCTAGATTTTACAGAGAAAGGATCAGATCAGTTATACAATTTTTAAGGCATTCAGTGGCAAAACTTGAGAGTCCAATACTTTAGTTTGATCGCTGGTCCATCATTTTACCAGCTGTAGGGTATTATGTATGTTACTTCCCTTCTATCTACCAGTTTCCTCATATAGGAAATTAAGATGATTTTTTGGGGTACTGCCTCACTTGCTCATTGCAAGGAATAAATTAATCTACTCATATATGTATAAGCCACTCTAGTCAATATTTGTAGCTTATATGTATTCAAATAATAAACATCTTTCATAATTCTCTATTCTGGTCATTTTGATTTTTCCTTATGACTTCTAGAATAACTCAACAAGTATTTTTCATTTATCACCATTCCTGGGAGAAACAGAATTCCTATGAACTTTAATATTAAATTATGTTCAATTTTATTTCTTAAAAGTGGATCTTTTGTATGATCTTAAGCCAGACTTGAAAACATGCTGTACCTCAACACATTGGACAAGCATTTCAGGTCTCACTAAGCCTTGAAGAATGGGGTAAAAAGGAAGTAGAAAGGCCTTCTGTAACTGAAAATAACACTTCCACACCCTGCTCATAACTCAGAAAGCTTTGCACCTTGATGGGAAGAAGAGGGAAGCTTACAAGGGAAGGATAAAAAGTATGAGTACTTCTTGTTAGTCTGCTTATCTTATAACTCCTCTTACCCCAAATTTGGGACCTCCTTTCTAACTCTCTGCCTATTCATTAAGGCCGAGCTCATCACAAAAATCTCCCAAGGTTCCAAGCCCATAGCAACCTTTTAGTGTCATATACTTTGGATACCTGTTGTCTCTACTATTCATTTGGATGTCAGTCTCAAGCCATATTCTGAGTCCTCAGCTGCTTTGTTGTTTTGCTATTACTTTTCCTTGTCTTGTACAGTATTTTGTTTCTTGACTAGATTGTAAATAAATTCTTGGAAGGTATCTTTTTTTTAATTAATAAGTCGATCAAGGAATGAAACTGTGTGATGGTAATGCAGAAAAAGAAAGTAGTAAATACTGTAACTCAAAAGAGTTTGCCAGAACTAAATAACCAGCTTCACTCCAAAGCTTCACCCAAAAACTAAGCAGAAATAAAAAGGCCAAAGCAAAGTCATAATAAAGCCTAATAAATATTTAGTTTGTCTTGGACTATTGCAATAGATTCCTAACCTCTTTGCTTCCAATTTCTCCTGTTCAATTTCTTCTCTATACAGCTGATCAAATGATCTTAATGTGTTAGGCACTCAGCAATCAATTGTTTAATTGAATTTATTAAGCATTATTTTATGCAAGAAAAAACACTTACCTGGTGATTCAAACAGTTACATCAGATTGTGTTGTGAGTAAAAATGTAAAATGCTGGCCATTTCAAAGTAATAAATTCAGAAAACAGCTTTGGACCATTTGGGCAAGTGGTTTCTAAATTCATGAGGGTGATTTCAAAATAGAGCATGCTCCATGTTCATTGCTTTGTCAGCAACCATGGTTTAATAATTCTTTACCCTATATCCAATTTATAATTTGATCACTGAATGCTGGAATGCTACTGATTTTCCAAACTAACTCAGGAAGTATTACACATTACATAGATTCATTAATTCAAGCAGATACTCAGTGCCTACTACATTTCACATACCAAGGCTGATAAAATACAACACAAGTAAAACAAGAAATACTACAATGCTATGATAACCTTTCTTTTTATTAAACATGACAAAATAAATGTTTACAGGTAAAATGGAACCTTGTGAATTATTCAGGGTGCAAGCTGGAAGCACATGAGATATTGAAACAGGGAAACTGTGAAGAACTCTATGTCCCTTTTGGAGATGGATAGAAGAAAACTTGGGGCCAGTGCAGTGCACCAGTGGGAGAGTAGAGCTATGCACTCCTGGTAGGTCTGAAGGAGCAGTAGGCAAGGGGTAGTTCCTGGAACCTGGAGGCAGAGTACTGGGACAGAGCGGAAGCATTTCAAATCCCAAGGGAAGGGCCGGGGATTTAGCTCAGTGGTTGCACCACCTGCCTCGAAAGCCCAAGGACCCGAGGTAGATCCCCAGTACCAAAAAAAAAAGCCAGCATCAAATCCCAAGGGGCAGACCTCGAGGAATGCATGCCCCCCTCAATCTCCACAGTCTCTTGAATATGCCCGGAAATCAGAATGAGGAAACTCTTACGAGGTTCACACACTTTTGCCACCCAGGCCACAGGGTGGTGTGGGGAAGAGGAGCAAAGATTGGGACTCCTTAGTGATGTTATTCAGCATCCTTTAAAAACTTTGTAATAAGTATTAATGCAGTCAGTATGGACAGGTTAAGCAGCACAAGCCCTCAGTGTAGAAGTGGGAGTGATTTCAAGTACATTTGAACTTTAGTTCTGAATTGACACATAAAAATTATACCTACTTACAGAGTACCATGTGATATTTTGCTACATGGTATAATATTCAAATCAGCCTAAGCACATCTCTCCTCAGACATCAAGTATACTTTTTTTTTTTGGAACCGGAGATCGAACTCGGGTCCTCGAGCTTGCGCAGCAGGCGGCAAAACCACTGAGCTAAATCCCCAGCCCATCAAGTATATTTTCAAAACAATATAATAATTCTCTACTGAGATTCTTCTTCTTTTTTTTTTGGTACCAGGGATTGAACGCTAGTTCTTGCACTTGCAAGGCAGGCGGCAGAACCACTGAGCTAAATCCCCAGGCCCTCTACTGAGATTCTTAAAGGCTAGGTGTCAGGGAAGCTGTCAACATCGATACTGTTTATAGAAAATGGAAAATTAACGAAGCAAGAAGAAAACGATCAATTCAAATTGGTTTGACTGTGTAAAACGTCTAATTTCAGCCACATATATATTAATTGCTTGCCATTTATGCCTAATTACCATGTAGCACAATAATGTGTATCATTAAACATGTGCCAAATTAACTTTACAGTACTAACTTTGCAGTGTTAACTTTACACTATTAGTTCACTTCAAGTTTGGACAGTTTTATTAGGTATTGACTCATGGAACATGTTTTTCTCTCTTTTAACTCAAAGAAAATACTTGCTTCAGTGATATTCTGCCTAATCACGTACTCTGCAAGAACCCAGGAAATGAAAAAAAAAATTTTTTTTTGGTGCCAGATCTTCCAGAAGTAATGTATGACTTAATTTAGTAGTGCTTAGAGCCAAAACAAAGCCCAGGGTTGGGTTATCAACTAATTCCTGCCATGATATAAAGCAAGGAAAGGCTTGTGCCAGACTCTTTATAGCGCTTAAGTCATAGGACTCAGTATGCAGTGAAGGGTCAGATGGGAGGGGTGTGCTATCTTTAGCAAATGTATCCTGATCACTGAGACCACATTCTACTTTGCACTTAATTGTAGTGTAAAACTTGAGAAAGCTGATCTACCATGAAATTACCAATGATTAAGATTATCAGAATGTGTTCATACTATATACCTGAATCCTCAGTCATGACAGAGATCTTAATACTAAGTTTCTGCATTCATTCTGAGGATTACAACCTTTTTTTTTGCCTTAACAAACTGACAATAGAAATCTACAAATTCTAGTTCCTTTAAATTTCTGGACAGAGGGCATCTGAAATACACAAGAAATTCTTTAAAAGCTCAGTTTAATTGTATCAAAGTCCTAATTCAAGCCAGGCATGGTGGTGCACACCTATAACCCCAGCACTTTGGGAGGCTGAGGTAGGATGATTGCAAATTTGAGCAAAGCCCATATCAAAAATAAGAAGGACTGCTGATGTAGCTCAGTGCAAATGTCCTGAGTTTAATTACCATTACTGAAAGAAAAAAGTCGTAATTTAGCAGTGAGCCTAATGTTGTTATAATTAAAGTAGTTTCACTGTACTATGTGATATGCATTTAAATGATTAATTACTTTTTTTTTTTTTGGTACTGGGGATCGAACTCCAGACCTTGCGCTTGCGAGGCAGGCAGCGGAACCACTGAGCTAAATCCCCAGCCCCATTAATTTACTTTAAAGACACACTCCCAATGATCTTAGAAAATAGTTGAGTTTTTTGTCTCACTTCTGGGTGAGGAACTATGCTTAGAAACTTAATTGTATAAGCATATGCTGGAACATGGGCCCTACAAAATATCCAGTATTGTGGAGAGTAAGGATTACTCTTTCAGGATTCATCTTCTAAGGGTCAAAGAGCCTTTCTGTTGTTTCCTCATTGTGGCTCTTTATTAATCACCAAAATGTTACAGGCATTAACCGACTATCCATAGTAAACAAATAATAGAATTAAGACACTTTGGGGGATACTTTTTATGAGTTAAGAATATCTATTATTCAACTTTAATATAGTAAGTGGAGCTCCCCTACACTGCTTGCCTATTTCCTAGTACATACTTAAATCCCTCAGATTGTCTACTTCTTTGAATACTAGGTGTAGTAAACTATAGCAACTACAGAGATGAGGCAGCAAGATAAATGGAACATAGCATATATAGGAAAAGAGTGGATTTGAGATTGAGTCTAATTATAAAGTTTACATTCTTTTCACTATTTTGCAAGGGTTGGCTATGCCTTCTAGCCTTCCAGTAATATTTGTTTCCTTCACACTATGGAGATTTTCTACCATCCCCTTACACAATAATCCCACAGTTTATCCCTTCCTCTTCTCTTGCTCTCTTTTCCTTTTGAAACACCTGACTTGGGATAAACTCCCTAAAGCAGTAAGAAACTGTGATGAACAAAACAGAAGTACTCTCATGTATTGGGGCTTGGGACAAAGACTCACCTGTAGTCAGTAGATTACAGCAGGAAAGAGTTGCATTTGGGGAGGAGTTGAGACCATTAATATGTCTTTTACCAGAGATTAGTTTTTTCCAAAAGTTTTCACATATTTATTACTAAACCAACCTACACTAGTGTTTCTATAGAGTATAAAAACACGTAAAATCAGATTCCTAATAAAACATGTCCAATAGTCCAGACAGTGGTGAAATTTTCAGCTTGTTATGGTGGGATCACACTGACTTGGATACAGCATAAACCTATGAGCCATCTCAGGTAAAATTCCTTATGTACTCAGCTGGGTTCTTCTCCAATGTCTCCTTTTGGGGTTTTACCTAATTTTACTGGTTTCATCTGGTCATTTAGGGAACAGGACAGTTTTGCTTTTATTTCTTGGCCAGGAATCACTTGATCCCAAGTCTTATGAAAAGATTTGGTGAGCAGTAGACTCTAGAGCACATACCGTGATAATGGAGGAAAAAAAGAGAACTTTGAAGAAATGTCAGTGTGTCTGGTTATACAGGATTTCTAAGATTTCTGCTGGCTAAGGAATTGTCTCCCTCTACCCCAAAGTTTAAAATAATTCACTGTGATGCTCTGTAACTTACTTGAGAAAAACATCAGGAGCTAACAATTAGTTTTTCTTTTCCAAGACTCACACTGACACCTGGGCCTTAGTCCACATCCCTTCAGTGTTTCAGTCTTCATCTATATAGGCTTCAGTTTCTCTTTTCTTTTTCTTTTTTTCCTGCTTTCAAAATTCAGCAAAAAACTTTAGTTCACCTGACTGTGCCCTCTAGTTACTATCTCATTTCTCAGCTCCTTAAATAAGCAGTTTCAACTTGGTGCACCAACTCTGTTTCATTCAGCTTCCCTTCAGCTTCGGAGGCTCCAGCTTCTATCTCGGGACACTTGTACAGATGTGCAGCAGCTTTCTTTCTGCCAAGAACATTGAACTATTGGACTTCTCTGTCTTCTGTTTGTCATATTTTTTAAACTACACACTCCTTGAAACACTGGCTTTGTTCTTGGTTCCCTTTGTAATTTCTTACAACTTTCAGTAGATTCCCTTCCTTTTCTCTGTTTTAAAAATTATTGTTTATTTTCTATTCTTTTAGGGTTTCTATGGGTTAGTGTCTTCATGAGCTTATTAATCTTTTTACACCATTTTAGTGTGATCTAATTGGCATACGATAATTGAACATATTTAAATTGTGCAATCTGAGGTTTTGATATATTTATGCACTCATTACTATAATTATAAACATATCCATCACCCTCAAAAATTTCCTCAGGGTCCTTTGTAATCACTCTTTCCTCCTATCCCCAAACCCCAGTGTTCATCCCAATGCAAAATCACTAGTTTCTGTCACTACAGATCAGTTTCATCTTGTAGAATTTTATAAACAGAATGATACAGTATCTATTCTTTCTTCCTGTTTTTTTCACTCAACACAATAATTTGAGACTCATAATGTTGTTTTGTGTATAAATAGTTCATTCCTTTTATTGTTGTGTATAAATTCATCATATAAATACACCAGAATTTTTCCAAGCCTTCAATTCTGTGTACTCCTTGGACATTTGAATTATTTCCAGAGTTTGGATATCACAAATAAAATTTGAACAAATTTTTTTGTGTGCAAATTTTCTTATGAACATATACTTTCATTTCTGTTGGTTCAAATGCATAAATCATATAGCAGTATATTCACCTTTTGAAAAATGATCCAACTGATTTCCATTTTACATTCCTACTAGCTAATATATAAGACTTACAGTTGATTTCTCCAAATCCTTGCTAACACTTGGTATAAGCAGTACACTAATTTTAGCCATTCAAAAAGATGGTATCCCTGTTTTTTTTATTTTGAATTTAATGACTAATGATGTTGAATATCTTGTGTTGATTTAACATTTATATCTTCTTTAGTGAAATGTCTTCAAATCTTTTGCTAGTTTTTTTGGAGGCTGTTTTCTTATATTGAGTTTGAGACTTTTTAAATTTTAGATACAAATCCATTGTCAAAAATATGATTTTCAAATATTTTCTACAAATCTGTGACTTTCTTCTTAATGTCTTTGAAGAAGTTTTAAATTTTGATGAACTCAAATTTATTGATTTCTTTTTTGTTGAGTCATGCTTTTGAGTTGGTATATATAAGAAATTTTTGCCTAATTCAAGATTTTTAAAATAACGATTCCCATTGGGAATTTTAGTTTTTGTTTTTTTTAGGTCTGTGATCCATTTTTAGTCAATTTTTTGAGTATGGTATGAAGAATGAATCAAAATTCATTTAGTAGGGGCTGGAGATTTAACTCAGTGGTTTCGCTGCCTGCTGCGCAAGCGCAAGGACCTGAGTTCAATCCCGGAACCACCAAAAAAAAAAAAAAAAAAAAAAAAAAAAGTCATTTAATGGCATATGGCTCTCGAATTGTTCTATCCCATTTATTGAAAAGATCCTTTCTCCATTGAATTGCCCTTGCAAGTGTGTCAAAATCAGTTATCTGTATGTGTGATTTCTTTGCATTGTGTTCTGTTGCTTTGCCTATCACTACTCCAATATCATATTGTCTTCATGACTGTAGCCTTATATATCTTAAAATCAGGTATTATAAGCCCTCCAATTTTGTTATTTTTCCTCTTCCTTTATAAATTCTCCACTTGAGGTGTTTCCTGTAGGTATTCCTTTGACTTGAGATTTTCTCTCTAAACATGATAGTCAGAGAACTCTGGAAACTTTCTCACAATTTCCATAAAAATTTCTGTGCTGAAGACTCTAAAAAAGGAGAACCTTTGGGTTCTAAGCCTACAGCTCGGCTAAGACATAGAAAGCTATGCTTGGAACTTTTATTTCTTTAAGCTCTGAACTTTTGGGAATGTCTCTTGTGATAGTTTGTCAACTTTCCCTCCCAACTTCGTGGTGTCAGCCTGACCTCCATTCTTCTCTCTGTTGTCCAGATTTCATTTAACTGTCTTTCTTTTCTTGATCCAATACACCATATCCTTTCAAGTGTGTTTCAGGTATGGTTATTCCAGTTCTCAGTAGATTCATGTTAGTCTTTTCTCATGGTTGAATGGCTGAATCAAAGCCCAACTGACCATCCCACTTCCAGATTCTTTCATGCCTCAAACCATTTCTCAAATTTATCTTTCTAAAGCAAATTCATGCTCAAGTCAAAACTCTTGTCCCAAAGCTTCCCTTTCTAGCTTTTTTTCCCTTCACTGACTTCTAGCACTTGCTCCAGATAAGCTATTTTTTCTCTCTCATTTGGACATGGATCTGCCTAGTTTTTTGTTTTGTTTTGTTGTTGTTTTTTTCTTTTTTGTGGGATGGAATCCAGGACCTCCTATTGGTTATATAAGTGCTATACCTATGAGTTAAGCCACCAGCCTAGACTAATTTTTTAAAAATATATTTTCTCAGTACAGAGGGGTTTTAAGAAGTGTTTATTTAAAGATTCATAGAAAGGCTGTGAAATCCATGCACTATCACATACATTGATTTCCAGTCCTACTACTTTCTTTATACTTTTGAAGTTTGCAGTAGATTTCAAAGACATTGTCATTTGATAGTGAATAATTTTATTTTCTTTAAACTTGTCCCTTGCCCTGTAGTCAACAAACAAGCCAAACCAAATCCAAAACAAAAAGCAATGTCTACTGAAAATTTTATCTACGTCTCTAAGGAAAGAAATAGATCAGATGGACTAACGTCTCTAAAAAAGAGGACAAACTTTCATGACCATAGACAACTAAAGGAGAATTTTCAGAGTAACAGGATACTAAAGATTCCCCTTCTTCAATTAAAAGTGTAACAAACTCAATATTCCTTAGAGTTCTTAGCCCTAATTGAGTCATAGAAAAATGATTATTACAAATGATATTTATTACAAATTCAAAAAGCTTTATCAATTTACTTACGGACAGAGTTTAATTCAGTGGTAGAACGTTTGTCTGTCATGCTCAACCCACCCAGACAAATTAGTTGTTTATGATATTTTGTAGAAGGGATAAGAGAGAGAATATTTTCTAAAAAGAAATGAGTCTCCTTTAAGGAAAATAATATATGAAGATCAATAGTTTTGGTAATAAAACCTTAGAATCTCACTCATGGATAAAGGAGAACAATGAAATGTGTTATTGTCAAAGAATGTAGTATCCTGAACATGGAATAATTAGTACTAAAAGAATGCCATAGTTAGGGGGAAATATGCTTCATTTTCCTGGAATAACACTATTGTTTTTAAAGGCAGGTATTTATCTTTTTTCCCCCCATTAGTACCAAAATAAAGACTTTATACCTGGTAGGCCTCTAATATATATTTATAAATTGAATTCAGTGATGTTATTTCCCCAATATTGGCACAGTTTAAACAATTGACTTAAAAGGATCCGATTGGGCCAGGGATTTAGCTCAGTGGTTCAGCTGCCTGCTTTGCAAGCACAAGATCCCAAGTTTGATTCCCAGTATCAAATAAAAAAAAAGGTCCGATTCTCCATTTCCAAGAAGAAAATATAAATAAGCAATACAATTTTAACATTCATGTTTTCTGTACTAAGAAAATGAAATGGGAAGGCCTGAGTCAAAGTAGTCCCTTTAATATACTTGTACTCTTTTGATGTGTTGTACAGATTTAGTTTTAAATGCTAAAGGGTAAAACAAAACCAAAACAAACACCTTTTATTAGTAGAAGGATTTTCTTCCAAGGAGCTGAAGTTCTTTTGGAAATATTCCATCATTTTCAAGGAAATGCAGGGTTCAGGTGCATGAATTTGTGTGGGGTAAAGGTGTCATAAACTAGAACATGGTGTTTACAACACTGAGATTCTCTGTTCAGTCTCACACAGTTCAACTTCATAGTTGTTTCAAAATATAGGAGAATTGAGTTCCTTAGGATCCTCAAGAATAGAAGGAGACTTAACTTATTTTTCGTTTTCTACTTCATGTATAAGAAGCAAGGGTCAAAGAAAGATACTGCCACAGTTAACCTCACACAGTAAGCCAGCCCAAGCCTAGCAGTCACAATTGCCTGACTGCTCAAAATCACTACTGCATTAACTTTCACCTACTCAGGAAAGTGCAACGCTTTGTTTGTATGAAAACACAAGAATTCAGGTAAGCCAAACCAAACAGTTTAGATGAGAAGATGATTCATCTTATTAGGATCTATTCACACAATGGGGGAAAAAAGTAGAAAATCACTGTATAAAACCTTTTTTTTCATCAGAAAACAACATCCTCTGGAAAAAGATCAACACAAAAAGGTTAGTATTTTTTTTTAAAGGTATAGTTATATAGAATAAGGACAGTAAACATGGGAAAAGAATGAATTAGAAATATACCAAATTGCATGTAATATATGCAATGTGATTTTTGATAAATTTAGGAAGCTATTTTGAACATGAAGAGGTTTCAATAGATTTTAAAAGGAAAGGAGAGGAACACGAGAGAGTGAACTTGTCCATTTATCCCCCAGTCCTTACTGCTCATCGGAAAACAAGAAGTAGAGCAGGTCAGGAAAGGGGTTATGGTTAACACTGCAAGATGAAAGATAAGCAGACAGGCAGTTAGAAGCCATTTTATCTAGAAGAGCAGGTCTGGCCTTGTTTCCATCTTGATAAGCATTAGATTGGAGAGCTTGTTTGTCTATAGACTGGGATGGGGAGGAGGGGTGACAGGACTGAAGCAAAGGGACAGGGAAGTTGAGGGCTTAACCATGGAATGGTGGCAAACCACTAATGTAGTTATAATTCCTTCTTTTGTGTTCTGAGTCTATTTGAACTTTGAAATTGCTAGACTTGTCTACTTAGATAACACAAGTGTATTTCTTTCAAATGTGGAGACTTAAAAGTGAAAAAATTTAGGTAATTTGGAAAGGCTCATCAAACCAGTCTAAAAATTTAAACAATGGCTAACTAGTTGGCCCACTGACTCAGAGCTTGGAAATGATATCTGAATTGAAGATCCTACTTAGTGTGGCATTTACATTTATTTAAGCATATATGCACCACATATTCTCTCTTTAAAGATGTGTTTTGATTTTAAGGACTCTACAATAAAGTAGATCATAGGAATGTCCATTTTCATCCTGCTCTGCTTTATAATGTGTGTTATAACTTGTTCAGAGGTAATATTTTTAAATATACCTTTTAAAATTGGCCAAGTTCTAAGATCATGCTTTGCTCTAATAGCCATGATTGTAAAAAACAGCATGTTTTTCTGGGATTTTATTTGCTTTTAGTTTTAGAATTTCAGTCCATAAATGACTAAAAAACTAGGGGGCTGGGGATTTAGCTCAGCGGTTCCGCCACCTGCCTTGCAAGTGGAAGGTCCCAAGTTCGATCCCTGGTACCAAAAAAAAAAAAAAAGGACTAAAAACCTAGAAATTCAAAATAAAATGTTACCTACTTTTAAAATGGACCTTTAGAAGTATCTGAGGCTAGTTAAAATGTTTTTTCTATGTGGTAAGTTTACTCAAGCATTAATTGCTGAAGTAGTTTATTGAATATTTAGGATGAATGGCAAAGAAGGAAGCAGTATAGGATGAATGTCATCCATAAAACTGCCTTTCTAATCTATACTAGAGATAAACCAAGAGCATTTTTAGATTAGGTATGAAATCAAGTTTGTATAAACGATATGTGCAAAGAAAGCATCTTAAAACAATATGGTCTTACCTATCTTAGCTACTTTAGATTGTCTGGCCCCCAGTCTTTTCTTCTCTGTGTTCCCAAGCAGTGCCTATAGATAATTTGCTCCCGACACCTCTGACCACCAGGAGCAGTGTCCAGAATGCTGTACAAGGAGAGTTCTCTCTCAGTATTCCTTTTTCTTCTTTACTTTCTGCTCTTGGCTACTTATCCGATTTGTGCTACTGCTGAAAGTCTATGAGGCCTGAAGACATTTAAATAATAATGGATGCCTTCATTAACTGGATGCCTTCAGATAGCAAATGCTTTCTTATGTGCTTCTGCTTAGTTATGAATGGTCTTCTCTCCACTTCCTTTAACAAGTTTTGCCAATACTTTCTAGTAAACATCCTGCAGTTTAGGAAATCTAGTTTACAATGTTTTTTCTTATAAAAATAAAGGTTTCAATGTACATAATTTAGAAATTTGTAAAAACTAAGAGTAAAATAAACCATAATCCAACCATCTAGATATAAATACTGTGGTATTTTTCTAAAAATTGTCAAGTACATCCAAAACCTACAGACATATTTCATTCTATTGATATGGCTTATAACTTTTCTAATTTAAACCATTAATCTTTCCAAATTGTTAAATAGTTAACTACATGACTTTTCACAATACATGAATATTTAAGTTCTTTTAATCAATCTTATTTATTATTTTGATTACTTTCATGTGTATTTAACAATTACTTTAATCTGTATTAAACAGTTCGCTCTTGCTATGTGGTATGCACTATGTGAACAATTTATAATATTCTCTTATTTATTGTGAAAAGTAGCCGGAAACAACTTTATTAACAATAATAATCATTTTACCATCTCTAATTTACAAATAAAGAAACTGAGGAACAGAAATGTTGAATAACTTGCCCAAGTTCACAGAGCTAGGTAGTGATGGAACTGAGATTCCAAGTCAGGCTCTTCAGCTTTAGAGTAGGTGCTCCTGGTTACCTTTGCATGGTTGCTATCATAACAATGCTGCCACTCACATGCAAATTTCTTCCTTAGAAAAATTCCTAGAATATCAATGCTGGCCTTATAAAGGCACCAGCAATTGCCTTTCAAAAGATTTATACTTCTCTTTCCTACACACCTTATACTATTCTCAGACCACAGAAAATTTAGGATATTATGATTAAAATTTCGCATTCACAATTTTCTTAATCAGTTGGGTTTTTCTCAGCACTGGGCTTCCTTGTTCAGTCCACAGCAGTTGATGAGACTTTATTACTCCCTCTTCTTGTAACTTCTGCTCACCCTCTGCTGCTTCCCTCTAACTTGTACATTCCTTCCATGTCTCCCTTACTGATATTTTTACTCTAACCTCCTTTTTAATTTTGGTGTTTCTTAGCTCTCCATTTGATTCTCTTCTCATATTGTAGTCTCCCTGAGAAATCTCATCCATTCCCATGACTTTAACCACAATCTAAATTCTAAGACCTCCCAGACATTTCTGCTAAATTCTAGTCTTACATATTTACCTGTCTGTTAGACCTCTTCACCAGGTATATTTTCCAGGCTTTAAAAACAAAATGTGTTTAAAATTGAACTTACCATTCCCCCTGAAATTTGATCTTCATCTTCTATTTACAGTCTGATTTTGATGTTACCATCATACAAGGAAATATCTAATGTGAGTCATCTTAGATTTGGGAAATGATGAATAGCATTGAATTTGAATCTGGTAAATCTGAATTTGAACTTTAGCTATTTGACTTAAAATCTGGATGAATTTAGGAAAGTTTTTAAACTCTTAAAATGCTAGTTTTATTTGTAAAATGGAGATAAAAATATCTACCTTGCAAGGCTGTTAAAAGAAGAAATGGGCTTATGTTTGTTTTTGAAGTGTTTGACATACCAAAAGCATTCTGCAAAGAATATTAATATTTTGGGAATGATATCTCACTTCTCATGTCCTATCAATTTTGAATCCAATTGTTTCTACTCTGAACTTCAAAGTCCTTTCTCTCTTTGCCATCCCTGCTAATAGTGCCTAACTAGGATTTTGTCATTACCGCTTCAGTGGTTGCAATTTTCTCTAACTCAATGCTCCATGCTAAGTACAACTCTAGGCTATAATTCCACCTCCTTCTTTCCTTTCTACTGGAAGATATGCTGAAATAAAAGGAGTGTGACATTAAAAGAGGTAAACCAGAATGTTCTCCAGCTTTCTTAGTCTTGTGCAAATTTGGGTACTGCATGTTTAGTAGCAAAGTGCTTGCAACATACCCGTGTGCCATCACACTATGGTTGAGTAACTCCATTAATTAGTTCCATTTATTAATTTTCTCACACATGGTAATTCCATCCTCCACTATTGTCAAAGTGAGCTCTTTTATAGATTAGTTTCTATTTTGCACATAGTGGTGCCTTGCATTTTCTATGGGACAAAATTTAATTCCCTCTAGCTTGGAACATAAGGCCTTGCAAGTCTGGCCTCTTCAGCTTTTACAGGCTGTCCTGTTTCCAGACTTCACCTTCCATGTGACTCTCGAAAGAGCACAACCACAGCGCATGTCATCTCCATCTCTCCCCCTTCGTCATTCCTCATGTCACCATGGTCTTTAGTCTCTAGTGCCTTAGGCTTCAGATTCTCCCCTGAAGATGATCTTAACCCTCTATACTTACAAGCTTTGTACTGGAAAATCCACTGGGAACATTTTATTCAGCAGCAGTGGATATTTCAAGCATTCCCCTTCTTCTAATTCTTTGACTGCTCCTTTATTAATCTCATTTTTGGCTTTGTTTCCTTTCTCCCCGCACTCCAATATTCTGGCCCCAGGACTTTTTCCTAAGTAGTTTTCTTTCTTCTCTGTTCTTCTCTTTATAGTCCAAATTCTCTTTGGGAGATCTGCTCTACTCTTTATGGCTTCAATTACTTTATATGTACACATATCAAACAATCTTCTATTTCTATGCCTTTTTTCTTTTTTGAACCCTATATTCACAATCACTCATAGGCCTTTGCAGCTTACCAATCTCGTGACATAAGCACAGTGTTTCCAGGTGAGCATTCATTATTCTCCCCATATTTTCAAACTAGTCTCTTTTTCATTAAAGATGCATATTTGTACCAATAGCACCACCCACCTTTTCTTAAGCCAGTAACTAGGAAACATGTTTGATCTTTGCCACTATTTTTGAGCCCTACATTTCAATTGCAGCGATATCTTGTTTATTATACTTGTTGTTTCTAAAGTCCTCACAAATATCTCTAAAATCCATCCTATCTCAATTTCTGTTACTATGACCTTAGCGCATACAGCCAACATCTCTTACCTAGAATAGTTTCCGGCTTCCAATTTTGTTCCTTGTCAGCTCACCCTTCGCCACACTTAGTATATTACTTCAAATCTTATAATATGGCCCCTAATTAAAAATCCTTTAAGACAAAGCTCAACAACCTACTATGATTCATGAGACTTTCCAAGATCAGAGTCTGGCCTCCAGGGATGGCCCCAGATGACTCGCCATGTGGATGCTCACACCATATGATCCAGCTCCTCTGAATGTTCTTCAGCTCCTCATGTCCTTTTTGTCCCTGTTTTGTCTGCATCAAATGCTCTCCTTCTCCTACTCCCTCCCTTTGCCTAGTTCACTCCTACTTGAAAGTTCTTATTCTTTAGGATTGACCAAGTTGTCCCAGATTTTAAGGTTGCAATGTTTTCTACATTTATCATACTTCACATTTCTTAACTAGAAGTTCTCATATCCCATATGATTGCTAGTAATTAGATTCAAATCCAAGAACCATAAAATAGCTACATTCTTTGAATGTTTATTTTAGCCTAATGTTTAATTGGACTGTCATTAAACAATTTTCTGATGTAGAGTAATGGCTTTTAATTTGCACATTGGTCCAATGACTGATAATCTCTAAAGTCTTTTATCATAATGCACCATATGTAATTTCTAGTTTCATTTTCTTTAAAGTAGAGTGAATAAACTTAAACATTGCAAACCAGTCTGAATGTACAAGTTTTTGTCTTTCCCATTGTCTCCTCTCCACCTAATTTGACAATTTCATAGAAAAGTTTTAGCAATAGTCCTTTATTGAGCCAAAGTAGTCAACTAAACTTTCAGGAGAAACAACTGTTTCATTTTACACTGTATTTCACTGAATACTGTAAGCAATGTTTAATTATATCACACGGTTACAATAGTCAACTGGTATAAAAAGTTTAGGAATAAACACAGTTAATTCTTGGCAGGCATGTAATTGAACCAATGAGAGAAGTGTGTAGGCTTACTGGAGCGTAGCCTACTGGCTGTGACCTTCCACTAAATCCTGAATATTAATCAGTTTGTTTAGAGGAAATTGATAGTATTGGTTAATTTGCCAAGTCAAGTGGAATCTGTTAAAAAGCACTTCTGTTAACATAGTTGTCTCTCTTCCATATTGACTGTAGGCACTGTGAGAGAAGGGAAACATGCATGTCTTAGAAAAGAAGAAATAAGTGAATGAATACATTAATAAATAACTAGAATGCCTACCTGCCATACTTTGTCCTTTTTCCACTATAGCTCAAGTGACAACAGCTTACTTAGTACAACCTTTCTGGAATGATTTCCCTATCCTTCAAAGTAAACCCCTCTTTTTCTGCCTCCACTGTACCCTATATTTACTCCTCACATAGCATTTTAAAATACTTGTACTAACATTTTTCTCTTTGCCTTTAATCTGTTGTATATTTCTTGAAGACAAGAAATTGTTTTTATATTTTGTGTTTAATATATAAATGACACATGCTTTTTCCTGCCTACCAAACTGATAAACAAATACATAAAATATCTCTGCCTTGTAAGTATTCCTGCCATCCCTTTAGGTGAGGAAACTGATGCCAGAGAGATTAAATAATATAAGCAATCATAAAGCAAATAATTCTTGGAGTTTCCTTGGCCTGTGGACTTCAAAGCGCATGCTGATTTCAACTACATACTATATCTCTTTCAATCAGCTGGTAAAATAAAACCTCTTCTAGGAATGGAAGTAAAGCACTTCCTGGTCTCAATCAATTCATTTTGCTTGCCAGCTGCTTGAGAATATTAATATTTTCTTTGCTTGATTTCCTTTTTATAGACTCATAGGTAAACAGCAAGCAAGAGGGGCAGGGGAAGAATGCTTAGGAAACAGGATACAAACCTAAACAATTAAGCAGATTTTGTGGTCTAAAGCAGAGTCATGTGGAGGTTGAGGTGGAAGAGAGGTTAGAAAGAAAACCATACCGCTGGTTATAGATTTACCCTATGGCATTACTTAACCCATGGACTGAGAGCATTTGTGTAAATTATCCATGCTACTGTTACTCCCGTAGAGGATACTGGATTTCCCAAATGTGGTTTGGGAAGACTTCCTGGAAGAGATCGATTCTAAGTTGTGTCTTGAATGGTAGAAAGAATATAGTTTGGTGTTTGAAAAAAGGGGTTTAATTTGCAGCCTAAAAGGACAGTAAAATAGATACAAATAAAAAATAGCCCAATTTCATTGTTGCTGACCGAGAAGAACTGCTGCAATGTTACAGCGAGCAGTAGAGAAATTCCATAGAACCATTAGAAGAAAAATAGAACTTTTTTATTAATGATTTTCCTGGATCTCCCAACTTCACACCCTTGACCCTCATGTTCATCTTTGATTTCTCCCAAATCAGACTTGCTAACATTCAACTTGGTTCTCAAGACACCATATTGTATACTAAATCTCTTAGCTCTTAAGATAGTATAATACCATTTAGTGAAACAGAGGCTCAGCAACACAAATTAATTCTTTCATATCATTTCATTATTAAAACACATCCAAGATATACTATTATCCTTCTTACCTCTTCTCATTTTTAAATTTTGTTTTGTTTAGTAAAGCAATAAGGCCTATATCTTCCTTCAGCATCATTATTCCTAACATCATCTCATTTACTATATATAAACTATCTTATTCCACAGGTGAGATGAGGCAGTAATGTCTGTTTTCTAATTGTCAAATTACTTCAATCACTTTGTCACAAATTTGCTTTCCCACAAAATGAAACTGGTTATCTTTACAGAAAACTATAAATATAAGAACGTAAAGTAATTATAAATCTCATTTCAATGCACTTGTATACCTTTATATTTGAATCTCTGTAGCTTTAGGCAAGCCACAAAATCCTTTTTTTAAAATTTCAGTTGATTTCTCCATGTGGGTAGTACATGTTTTCATTCCTTGTGAGAAGGTGGTGCATGTACGTAACACATCTTAATTCGTTTTTAAATCCCCCTTCCCTATCCTTTTTCCTCCTCTATGTGTCTCTTGACCCCCTTCTTTTTTTCCCTTGTACATGTTTGCAGTATGAAAATGGGATCGACAATGACATCTATATTACAGGATTGTTTTGAAATTAAAAAAAAAGCTATGGAAGTCACCATAGGGATTGCCACACAATTAAGAACTCAGTAGATAGTGGTGTCATTACTATAACCCAGGAATATGTATTTTTTTTAGTTTTATTGACCATATATCTGCTAATGGGCACTTGAAATGTAGCTAAAATTGAGATGCACCATCAATATGAAATACATGCTGTATTTCAAAGACAGTATGAAAAATAAGGTAAAATATCTAATAATTTTTATATCCTTATAGCTGAAATGATATTTTAGATACACTGGAATAAATATATGAAAATTAATTTCACTTTTAAATATTTTTAACATGGTAATATATTTTTAACATGGTAATTATAACATTTTTAATTGCATGTGTAGCTTGTATTTGTGGTACATGTTACATTTCTACTGCATAGTATAGATATAGATGATGACAATCACCAACTCATGAGTGGATTCAATTTTATTTAAGGGTCTTGTCATAACCTATTTCTCATGTGAAAAGTCATCTATAATGAACTTTAATTCTTACATATAAATTTAAAATATTTTATGCTTTCTTTGGATTATATATTATTTCATTTGTGTTGGAAAGATTATAGATTTTAAGTAATGTCTATATATATTATAATTTGATCTTAAATGATTCTTTAATATTTGCAAGATGTCCTCCTTTTCAGGCTGTGAAAATAATAAAGACTGACTTGAGCATTATATATTTATATATCCAGTTAATTTACATGTGAATGGGTAACTGGAGATTTATATGATAATAAATAGGAAAACTTAGTTAATTTTACCACAAAGCATTAGGTTTTCGGAATATCAGTATTAGATTATGGTTAAAAAGTGGCCTCAGAGATGCCTATGTAAGTAAACGAGATTGTTTAAAAGTTTGTGAGGAATCAGGCTCATTCTCTCTATGTACATTCTGCTTCTTAGTATGACCTCAAGCACCATCTGACTATGATGAAAGTCCAATCTTCAGTCATATGGTCAGCAAATTGTAAAGAAAAAAGGCTTCTATAAATAATCACCAAAAGCCTCATGATGAGGGCCTCAGTTTCCATCTCTGTAAATCGAGGTGGTTTTCCATAACCTCCAGCTCAAAACAAGATAGCCATACGTGACTCACTGAAATAAGTAGAAACACACACCCACATTTTACATTGCATATGCCACACATACAGAGAATAATGTTAAATACTAGTCTACCCTATGATCTACAAAGAAAAATAAGAAACTGCCCAAACATTTATGACAGAAGAGTTACATGTGACCAGACTCTCTGGGCCTCTGCTGAAGGGTACATATTGTGCCCTGTATTTGTGGGGGCTTTGGTGCTCTGATTCTGCTCTTCATTTCTTTTGCAAACACATTCAAATTCAAGGAAATGGGAAACTGAGTTACATTTCACTTAAACATTCCTTTGTAACATGATTTCAACCTAACTTTCTGTCTTTATGAAAACTTCTCAACATTTCAAAATCCCTCTCATACACTTTATGAGGCTGTTCCTGCCACAGAAACCCTCTGCTACTCTGAGGTTCCAGGGAATCTGTACCTCTATTTTGACTGTTGGTGATGATTTTTCTTTATAGTCATTTCTTACAAAGCTTTATTCCTTTTGTTGTATTATACATTCTTTAATAAAGCTCTTCTTATATTTAAACTGCATGAACTTGATTTCAACCTTTTCCCTTTGTACTATACACCCTTCCTAGACAATCTCATCATATTGTGGCTTTCATTACTATATTACTTATACAGAAACACACATCACTGAAGGCAGATCTCTCTTCTGATATTAATCTCCAATTTCTACTCTACATTTCCACTTGGATGTCACACTGGCATTTCACACTCAACATGTTCAACAAGTTCATCTTCATTGCTCCCCTTAACTCTTCTTTCTTCTGTTTTTGATGGCAGTAAACAGCAATACCATCTGCCTAACCTTCCCATTCAGAAACCAGGGTATAATTCTTAGCCCCATTTCCTCACTGCCTACATGCAATCCAGCACAAACCAGTCCGACACATTCTACCTCTTAAATATCTTCAGGATCTAATCATGTCTTTCCATTTCCACACCACTCCCATAGTGCAAGTCAACATTATCTCTTCCAGAATTTACTGCAGCAGCTTTGACTTCCAGTCTGGTGTCCCCTCCAAACTGATCTCACATGGAAACTCAAGCAATCTTTCAAATCTAATCATATCACTCCCCAATAGAAACTTCATTGGTCTTTTATTGCATCAGTATAAATTCAAATTCTTTAGCTGTAATCTCTGACTCAGCTTCTCTCTTCAATTTCGTTTCTTATTGTCTTTGTCCTTATCCTATTCTCAAGCTGCATGGAACACTCAATTCCCTAAATGTAATCATTCCTAGGGACTCTCTGTTTCTGCATTCTTTCTCTGATTCACCTGTGTTCTCTCCCTGGGTCTCCCTTCTCCCCTCTCCAGGACATTGTGGATGTTTCCCCTTTGGTTTCTGTTTTCCCCCTTTCTTTTCCCATGTAGCCAAACTTTCATCTATCTTTTAGACTCAGCATATGTGTCACTTTGACCAAGATACATTTTCTTACTCCAAGGCAAAATTAGGTTCTCTTTTCATTTGTATTCATAGCATATTACTTTTACATTTATAGTAACAACTATCATGTTTTATGCTTCTTTGCTTCCTCACTGTGAGATTTCTAGTTTCTTTGAATCCAGGAATGTCTTGTTCAGTATTATGTCTGAAGCACCTAGACTGGCACATTGAAGGGTACTGAATAAATAACTTAACCCCTACAATACTTAGCTACTTGGCTCCCATACAGTAAGTACATTTTAGATGTTTTTTTCTAGTGGAACTAGAATAGGAACCAATCATGCAGAAAGGAAGAGATAGTGTGAAAAGAAAAGGGACAATTTTGATGTTCTCAACTTTCCAAGAATTCTCATCCTACAGGCTAATTCTTTAATCTTTAGTTTAAATTTCTTCAAATACACAAAATGACCTTTCCTAAAATCCCAGGATAAATAACGTTCACAGGGTCAAAATCCTGGGATGAAAATGTAAATATGTTGCACATTACTCATTTTTTATTCCTTTAAAACTATTTACTAAGTAATTTGTTCAGAAGAAAAAAAGCAAAAAGTTCACCTCTTTAAAGGATATTATTGTTTTCATCTTAAATTTAGGTGAAAATCAAAGTGAGGTTGAATGTAGGTTTTTAAATGTGTACATTGTTTTATAACTCAAGTCTTAAAAATAAGAAAAGTAGAAAAAGGCTTTGCTTCTTAGAAATACAAAGGTTATTTATAGCCCAGCCTCCAAAGAACAAACAGCAGATAAACAGAAACTAGAGAGTCTATAGATTTAAAATATACCCTGTGCTGGTGTATTATTGTGAGTGACATTCATTGTCCAGTAGCAGCTAATGGACTGCCAACGCTGAGTGTGGTGCTTGAATGTGTCAAACTACCACAAACACTAGTGTTACCAAAAGCTCCTTATAATCTTCTAGTTGTGACTAATAAATGTACTTGGGTTATATACACTATGGAAATGTGTCTGATAAGACCTGATATTAATATGAACCACATGATCATAGAAAGAAAAACATGTATCTTTCATTCTTTTGTTCATTTCTGGTGGTTGAGTGCTTTTATTTTGAGCTGGGCTATTGCCATGTTTTCTATGAGTAAGATACAAGGACATAATATAACTAATCCATGCATGTACGGTATCCTAATATATGACAAATTGCTCATTTAAAAACAGAAAAAAGAAATCATGTCATTAAGATAATCTATGTTGATACGTTAGTAAATTTCTATATAGCCTCTAAATCAGCACATCATATTAAACTCAAATGTTTTCTATAAAGACTATGAACCAAGATAAATAATTTTTGAATAGTCCAAAATATGAACACAAATAAGCATTTACTGAAGGGTGAGACTATCATATTAATCATGATAGTCTTTCAAAATGTTTAACTTTTACAAAGTCAGAAATATATTTTTATATCAGGCCGGGGATTTAACTCAGTGGTTCTGCCACCTGCCTTGCAAATGCAAGGTCCCAAGTTAGATCCTGGTACCAAAAAAACCCCCCAAAACATTTTTATAATAAAGATAGATGCTATTTTTTTTTTAGTATAATATAGTTTGTTGATGATATTGTGTGCAAATGTTAGAATTTCAGCTAAAGATAAGGAGCATTAATAGATATATTTCTATAGAGTTCATTTTTATTTCAAGAGAATTAGTCAGTGTTCTACTTTCTATCTTAAAGATCCAGGAAAGCTACTTAAATTCTTCTATGCAAATAAACTGCTCTCTTTACCAATGCCTACAGCAGAATTTCTTTCACGCTTGTTATGTGATTAAGTGATCACTTTCTTAGCTATAATCAGACTTGTCAAAACATTAAAGAGGAAAGCACTGGGCTTACACTTGTAGCTTGGAAAATGTATCAGTGCTATGGTATAGCCAAACTATCATTTGTTAGGTGAGTAAAAAATGATTTGGCTGACAGTCTGGAAAAAATTGAGTCATTTGTTGTCTGTCCCCTGCCCCCCAGCCTGCCCTGCTTTGATAGTAATAGGTATGCAAGGTACAATCTGATATAAATAAATAAACAAACAGTGAAAGGGAGGTGGGGTGGGGTAGAAGGACAAAGAATAGACTGTTTAGAGGCAAAAAAAAAAATTACTTACATTGTGGAAGACAAGAACAAGACAGTAAGTGTAGCTACAGCAACCATTCCTGAAGACTGGAGAAATTTTCAGATGAAAGCCAAGAAATTTCAAGTGCTAGTAGACATCTCATTCCTAAGGGTAGACAACATAAGGTCAAATTTTTTGGTAATTCTATCACTCCACAATGAGTTAGGGGTGGGGCAAATCTTGGTATTTGCTTTATGCTATAAAATTAAGTGTAAAGAGATAAATTTGTAGAAAGGTTTTAGAACCTTTGAAGAATAAACCCAATGGCAGTTTGCTTATTAAATGTGGAAGACATAAAATGACAATTATATCATTGAAAACACTTGGATATAATGATCAGAGACTCCAGTACTCATAAATTCATATACTGATGATGAGTCATCTCAAGGTTTTTAGTGGCGAAAAGTCAGAAAACAAAGTATAAGCACTGGAAATTACATTTTGCAATGAAAGAATTAAGGAAAAAGAGCCAGGGGATATGGATAGAGTAACTTACATAAGAGTAAAAAATTCTGTCACTGTGAAGGAAATTTTATAAATAATCAAAATCCTATGCTTATGTAAGTATAAAAATTAGAATTTAGAAGATCAATTTATGATTTGTTCATTTTCAAAAATTTTGGCAGCAAAATTTTATTTTCAGATTTTTTTTGTCCTGCTACTTATTACTACTGTATTTCTCAACTCTATCAGTGAGTTCAAGATCGTTCTGTTTGAAAATTAGAATAAAAAAGAAAAAGAAAATTAGAATGAGCAAAACATTAAAGTGTGTCTGCTGGATTTTCTTATATCCATTACATTGTAATATTTGTATCCAAATATGGATATATTTATATCCATTACATTGTAATATTTGTGTAATATTAGTGAGGTTTATCAGTCAAATGCTGAATAAAGTGGTTTAGATAAATGCCAGACTAAGTATATCTGAAACTAGAGCCTAGTCTTAGCTTTGTCATTGATTTTGAGTGTTTGCGAAAAAAAATCACAATCAACTAGAACATGTTTACTTGCCAATAAAATTAAGATATTCTAAAATTTCCATGAGTATTTTGAGAATTAGATAAAGTCAGTTGGTAATTGCACACATTATTGTAAAAAAGGACATGATGAAAATTCACACATTCTGCTTGCATTAAATTACTCATACTGAAAGACTGTTTTAAGCAGAATTAAAACAGAATCAAGATCACATAGCAGCAAATAGTAAAACAGGTGATGTAGAGAAGGGAGGAGAAAGCAAAATGGTTGGTGCAGGGAAGCAAGGATGAGGAGGGTGGAGAGAAAGGAGATGAAAGGAAATATAAAGGAATTACATGATATAATGAGAAAAATCAGGGAAAAAAGGAAAAAGTGGAAAAGAGGAAAAAAGAAAAGATGACGGACTCTTCATTTCTTGGACTGGGATATTCCATGTATCCACTTTCACCACTCTAACAGCTAAATGCCCTGGTCACCCCATCCCTACCACTTATAAGTTTTACCCTTGGTCAGTCTTCAACTTTTATGTACACCAAACCAGAACCAACACTTGGCCCAGAGCACTGATATCTGAACTCTGGCTATTCCCTCTTTCTTAAATTCTTCTACTTCCAAATGAAGGGGTTTTACTAAGCACTCCAGGTACCTCCAGTTGATTCTGATCTCAGCTTTATTAAAATAACACAAGATGACTCCTCCTTTTTTAGTTACAGGCTTACCTAAGGCACAGTGGAGCTCCGCACAAACACCTTTATTTTGCTTGCTTTTTCCCTTTGGTCTTTCCTGTAACATTGCTTCTTCACAGGCGTTCCCATTAGTCTGATGAGGTTCATATAGCTCTTCTAATGGCTTCTGCAACAAACAACTCAACACCAATATGGGCAGTATCTGTTTATATTGTTGCGAGGGACTTGTCTTGCTTGACACATTTCAAGTTAGAAGCTGTTGGTCTGATGTGAGACATATAATAATCTGGGATTATAAAGCAGTAGGAATGATAGGGAGAAAAGGCTAACGTTTATTTTTCTGAGAATGAGCATATCTTTGAATCTCCCCTACTTTTACCCATTTTTATATGGAATTAGGGATGTCTGAATCTATCATTTTCTCCACTTGTCCATTACAGTAGTTCATGACAATACATCCATTAGGTATTGTGCCAAACAGAAGAAAAATAGGGATGCTTCATAAACTTAGTACTATAGTAATTTGGTAAATTCATCCTCTTTTTTTGTTATTTTCTTCATTTTGATCCCTTTTCCAAAATTAGGTCAGTATAGTCAAGAGAGTAGAATTTCAATTGAATTTGTAGTATTTTCCATTCTTTGTGTCATTCAAATGTAGGATAATTATTAGGGATTGTGATAAATATCCATGAAATTCTGAAAATATGCATCAGTAAAGAAAAACTAATAGCTATCTTAAATGTGGTGGCAGACTTTAAATTGGCATGGGAAATAAGCAGATAGCTAAATAAAACGTTTGGGATCATATGTGTCCTTTTGCATTTCTGGTTCTGAAGATATCTATAATATTTATTTATTTATTTGTTACCGGAGATCGAACTCAGGTCCTTGCAGGCGGCGAAACCACTGAGCTAAATCCCTGGCAGATATCTATAATAGAACATATCTCTCATGGCAAAACAAACTATATTTGTAAAATTTGAAAAATGAGGTTTGTGTTCACACAGTGGGCAGATCAGGAGGAACTGGCCACTAAATTTAAAATTCAATTCTTATAATTTACATAATCTGGGATTATAAAGAAATAGGAATGATAGGAAGAAAAAGTCACACTAACATTTACTTTTCTCAGGCTGATCATATGTTTGGATCTCCCCCGACTTTTATCCATTTTTATATGGAATTATAGATGTCTGAATCACTTTATCATGTCTGTTTCCCCCATTTCTCCTATGTGATTGAATGTTTGTGACTTAAATCCTTAATTTTATCTTGGTTTGATTTCTAAGAAATGCTGGTTTCTAATGTAATTGTTGTCCACTACATGGACCACTTGTATAATTCACTGTGTACTGTAGAGCAAGCCACACTTCTATTTCCTTGGTTCTCACCTCTTCTATAAAAAGGAGTTAAACCTTTGACATCCACACCTCTTAGATTGTTTAAAGGTTAAAAAAAAAATTATATGAAAACCCTCTGATGAGCAGAGATGTCATCCTTAGCAAGCCATGGAATCCTATATTCTCTGTTCTGGTGGCCTCTATAGTGATGAAGACTGAGAAATGACTGAGATTAAAATTGCTGAGATTACATGTATCCAACCTCTGGGACAGGAAGTGTGACATATACACAACGGCAAGTAGAATTTAAGCCTAGTTAGTCCACAGTTCAGTCTCCTACATTTGGAAGGTGTGCTGTACACAAAATTTTCACCAGAAAAGGTTTTATAGCAAACTTTGTTTTGTCAGAAGTTTATTTTATTGGTAAAATATTAAATAATATACAGAATTAAAAACTGCACTTACACTTCTGAGAAGAAATAAATCTTGGACAAATTATATGCTTGTTCCTGAGATTCCCTAAATTTATTCCAGTAGCTGTGCACTCAAGACAGTACAAACCTTTATAATATAATCCTTTTCACAAAGTTATTACAAAGTTTCTGCAGCTTTTGTGTACACACATACAGACACACTCACACATGCATGTACAACACGCATACACATATACACAGTACCCACATACATGCACAGAGGATGTATGTGTGTGCATTAAAAACAAAGAAAATACAAGTCCCACATTTCAGTCTGCAGTTATAAATGGTTTAGCAGAGGTCTCCAAATCAGTATATAGCAGAGTGACTTGTCACCAACCTGCAAAGACTGTTTCAGTATTTCCGTAGTAAACCCCATTTTCTGAGGTATGGTATTTGAGCCTTAAAAAAAACTACATTACACTGAGCAAACCTGACATACAAGGTCTGGAATTTTAATTTTACATACATTTATATATATTTTTTCCTTTTTAAACAATAGTTTTTATCTCCTCAAATTATTAGTTTGAAAAAAATGAGGTTTATTGGTTTGACCTTTTTTCATTTTGCTTCTAAAACTCAAAATATCCTAGAAACTGTCAAGCAATTAGTCCTTAAAATAGTCTAATCACCTTTGGTATTGTTAAAGAAAAAATATTTTAAATGGCCAAGACATATACTGTACAAAGCAGTAACTGCCTTTCACAGATATGCCAAAGAAATGTTATTTTTTTTTAACAAAACATGTATTTACATTACAGCAGTTTTACTACAGCAACATAGGTATAAAAAAGAAAACCAACATACTACATATAAATATGTATGATATGAAAAATACTTCTTAATTTTGTTATTAAAACAAGGCTGCTCTATTTAAAAGTTTTTATCTCCAATAGATGATAATATGTTTAAAATTGACTGAAGTGCTTTGCTTTTACTTTAAAATTCATTTCCAAACTGAGAGAAATGAAATAAAAATATCAAATATTAGTTTCTTAACTTAGAGCATTAGGCAAAAGTCTAAGAAGAAAATGTAGTCTGCCAGAATTTCACCTTTAAGATACATTTCAGAGGCAAAAGATAACTAATTTCAATGGAAATTAGCTTAAATAAAAATCATGAGATCAGATCAGTGTTTTCTACACTTTCTAATCTTTTGATTGTGAAATGTTTTTCTCTTTGCTTATTGTGTCCTTTAACAGGCTATGATTTCTAAGAGAGGTGTGTGTGTGTGTGCATGCGTGGTGTGTGTTTTGTCACTAACAGAAGAAAGACTAGCCTGGAAAAGAAGAAAAAAAATAACCATAGTTTTTAAGACTTCAAGGGGAGTATTGCACTTTTATAAAAAAAAAAAAAAATCTTTTTAAACTAAAAAGCAGGAGCAATCATTCTGAGATTGCAAATAACACATGGTCTAAAAAGTCCAAATATTAAGAGCAATTACAGGGCCCAGGACCCCCTCCAAACCTGGAATATTATTATAGTAATGTTAAAGCACTTTTCTCCCAATTGGGAAAAAGTTAAGACTCTTCATTTTACGTTTTTAACATCTTTCTAAATACTTACAAAAATCTGTCTAGACTCTCGTGATTTACATTTTCAGAGGAAAGCCAAACAATGTGAAATTCAACAAAAAAAGGAAGGCAAACATAACAATCGCTGGAGTCATGTTTTAGGTACCCAATATTTGAAAGTGAAAGTTACACAAGGATTATACAGCATACTATTTTCAGTCCAACCACTTTTCTCTTTAATATAAAACTACACTTGAGTATAAAAATATGCCAGCAGATTATACAGCAACAAAAATTAAGACTTAAGAGATCAATGAATTGGAAGTAAGAACTGGCCTTACTTAATCCTCAAACTGGAAGGAGGAAAGAGAGGTAAAGACTTTCAAATATGATGATGGAAGGGAGATGAACAGAAAGGAAAGAAAAGGTGATGGGGAGATTACAGAAAGGGGTTACACTTAAGGGCAAGCGATTTGTGTTCAAAATCCAAGAGTGCTTGACAGTTAAATTTTTTAAATCACAGTTTCAGAAATGAAGCTACTTAAAAAAAAAACAAAACGACAAAAACAAAATCAGATCCCTTCTCTTGTTACAGTGTACTTGTTTTTGTTTTTAAAATCCATTTCCAGTAAATTAAGTGAAATCCTGCTAAGTGCATAGTAGGGGATTTGGTAACCTCCACCTGCCCAAGAAGCGTTTCTTACTGTGTCACTTGAGGTAATCTGAAGGCCCGGTTCACTGCAAACTGGTTTATTTGTACCTACGTGAAGTTATGTGCTATACTTTATGTGACTTAGCACAGGGCCTCTAAATTTTATATTTTATTCACAATAAAAAGGACATCTTAGAAAACTAGTCATTGATGTACTATTCTGAGATAAAGGGTAATTCACAATAAATTTATACAGAAAATGTACAAACGCAATGTTATGGGAGATAAACCCCATAAATATAACTGTGAACTTATTTCTAAGAGTGCATGTGAAAATATCCACAAACTTACAGTACGGCAAAACAAAACTAAAAAGCTAGAAACAGAATGTTACATAAAAACCTTAGGGAAGTTCCAAAAATTTAGGTCTCTGCAATAAATGTAAAAAATATTCAAGATGTCATTATTTGGCCTAGGAATATACTATGATAAAAAGAAACACTAGCACATCACAGCTTCTTGGTCATATGACATTTGCTTTATATAACCAGCAGCTCATTTTTTTAAAAAAGGTGTCATATCCTAACACATCCATTACAAGTAATACACAGCCATGGTACAAAACCATTTGAGATTATGCTTTGGAGAATAGCAATGTGATGTTACTATTCAGTTTTGTTTAAGGAGAATTAATTACCTGCTTTTTTTTTTACATTGTTCCATAAAACAATAACAGATTAGAAGATAGATGCTCCAAGACTAGAACAACACTAGTCTGGGGATAGAAATCCAAAGCAATACTGTATATTATTATCCAAAAAATTCTAATAAATCCTTGTGTGACACAGGACTCACTCTTCCTTAAAAACAAAAGCACATACCATAATCCAATTCACAGTTAAAATTTCGCTCTACTTTGTATTTTACCTGCATAATCTTATAATGGTATTCAGAAATACTATCAAAGAGATATTAAAATCTGGTTTCAAAATTTCCTTTAACAGCTGAGCTGAAAGTTTCTATATTAGAAAATGCTTTTGCAGTTTTATCCTAAAAACACAAAGATGAGTTATATAGTACTCAATTTGAAGTGATTTTTAAAAATACACAATAAAAGTGTTGTAGAGCTAAAACAGCTAATCAACACTCTCAATGCATTTTAAAAAGGCACCGATATAACACATTTTTATAAGGATTTAATACATTAAATTCAAGATTTTAAGGGTCCAGTTACTGTATATTTTAATTATTTTGCAGAAACTGGAGGATAAAAATATTTCTAAAATAACTTGTATATACAAACTTCAATTTCATCCCTCTTTTTCTTTTGGATCTGGAGAATTTTCTGCTATAATCATGCAAATAGTACTTATTTAAATAATATATAAACTATAACAGAAAAACCACAAATGTAAAATCACTTTTTAAAAATGAACAATCAAAAATATCATAGCTGGTACCTCTTATAGAATTATGCTCTGTCTTGAGTGGGATGCAAGTTTTGTTTGTATTTTTGTAGCCTCTTCTGCTCTTTTTCTACCCTATCAATCATTTTGGAGATAGAATAAAATAAGGTTTGGAAAATATTTAAAACATAATTTTCATCTGAATGCCTCCTCTAAGGTAAATTTTGGTAAAAATTTATAAAATATAAAGACTTCATGCTCTTGTGAGGTGTACAGCTGAGATACAAAAACTATAAATAAAGCTCATGAAAATATTCTCTTTTTGCCAATACGTTTGCTGAATTTTTTTTTGTTATTTCTTTCCTATTCAAAAAGGAATTTTGCATTTCTTTAAGTTTTTATCCACTGGCTTAAAATCTTTCATTGTCATTGTTTCATTTTGTTCTGGAAATAGATAAGAGCCAAGAATGAAGTTTAGTAATTGCCACCAGTCTTAACGACACACTAGTAACTTCCCTAATATTTCTTAATGTGGTAAAGTAAACCTAACTACTTAGGTATTAACTATAAATTTAAATCTCTGTTCCTGAAACACATTTGATAGCTCTACTTGCTTTTTTTCGTGAATTTTCTTTAAAAGTTTGTGTTACACATGTACACACACACTGACTCATACAGCTTCCTGTATGTACACAGGACATACGCTTCCTCGTTTGTCCCACATCTGAACTCTCTGCTCTCATTCTCCCATTTTTTTCTCTCCTGAAAATTCTTGGTGGAATGTTTCCACACTTCAAATCTCTTGCTTCCAATCTGAGTACTGCCTGGACACTTTCACTATTTAAAAATGCATATTTAGAATGGCTTTTTAAAGGTGGATTCTTCATTATCACAGAAAGGCAGCATACTTCTCTAAAAAGAGCTGGAGATAAAAAACTGGGCAAAATTAGGGCAAAGCTATGTGATGAATTTCTGAATTTCTGCCAAACTGGATACTACAGAGGATAACCCATTTTTATGGCCCTCAAATACTCTCTCCACTGTGAAAGCTCATCTAAATAAACTGGGCATACAACTGTTATGTAAGACTTGATTTATTTGGTGCCTGACCCTCATACTTATTTATAGGAGCTACCACCTTGCATACTTCCTCTTGTGAAGAAGCATGCAAATATAGCCATCCAGCTTCTCAGAAATCACTATATCCACAAAAATTCTAACCTACAAATGTGAATTGACCTTGTCCTCATTTGTCCCTGATACACCTTGCCCCATCATGTCTTTCTGTTCCTCACACCATGAAGCCAAGAAAACACAAGTATACACTTGTAGCAAATATACTCTCACAGTCTATTAACTCGCTTCGGTAAACTAAGTTGCTCAACAAGATGAAATCAGAAAAGGAGAGTGCATGAGTACTGTCTTCATAGGAGAACTACACAGCTCTTTAGGTCCACCTAAACTCAGTTTCATTCCAGGTCAGTCGACACATGATCATTTGTTCATATACTGGAGTGGGAAGAAAAGTCATTGATGATCCCAGTGGATTCATGCACATTCACACACGGCCAAAATTATGACTATATTGATTGGCATCCAAATGTTTCCATAAACACAAGATCATGAGCTTAAAATTATTTACCTCATCCAAAAGGAAAGAAGAAATGTCATTTCGATTATAATTTGGGAGGGGTTAGAATAAGTAGGTAGGGGTGAGCAAGTCTCAAACAGATGCTTTCTCTTTGAATAAACTGAGTGTATAATGTACTAAGGCATGCAGGAAAAAAACCAACAGTAGACATTTTACACATCTCTGTTTTGGTGCGTTATCTTGTAAAGATGTAAAGAAACAGTTTGAACATTTCTCCAAAAATAATCATGATAGGGACTAGTAAGAGAAACCTGATTCATAACCATTGTTACCTAGTTCTAACCGTGGTAGTGCTTAGAAATTGCTTAAATAAGCAAAAGGTAAACTACCAAAATGAGTTAAGAGCAGTACTGGGGCCAGACTTGCTTATCTATCTGGTGTTCTAATCTTGACACTTCTCATGTCACACTCTAGAAACAGCTTTAGATCCTACTTAATGATTTTTAGAGCAGTTATTGATTACTACTTAATAGAATTTCAGTATTCACAAATGGTAATCAAATAATCCAGTCATGGCCAGGTCTGTTTTTTCAAAACACAAGCAGCAAGTTTCTGCCTTAGAAGTGTGTCCCCCCAAAATGACTTGATAATCAATATCACTTGGTTCTTCCCCTGTAATGTTACTGGACTGCAAAGAATAGAGCAACCACATGAAGGGAATTAAAATGTACACATGAAATATGAAAACATATGTCATGTTTGAATTAAAAGATGGCAAATTCCATGCTAAGATACTGAAATTCATTTCTCAGAAGGATCTACAGAGTCGAATGTTTTTTGAAACAAAAATGTGCAGCACCTTTGCTTACTGTCACATTTTAGACTGCAAGAAGGTAAGAGCAAACTTTGTTGTTTCTTTCTTTGATCTGTAGTCTATGGTACAGGTTACAATGAAGTTCCCTTTTCTTTGCAGCAAAGGTAGTAAATACTACTCAAGAAATACTAGAATAAATAGCCCTAGTTCAATTATCTTACAAGATTCAAGTTACCACATTCAGGTGAAATTAGCAATTGCTCTGAGGATACTGTGAAAGAAGTAGCTTCTAGAAAGACCTTTAAGACCTTCTACTCCAAGAGTAAAAGAGGAATGGACTATGGACAGAACACTGAGTGGTCACAGCTTGAAACAACCAATGAAAAGAGAAATACCAGAAAAGGGATTTCTAAGTGGAGTTTTCCCCCTACTGTTAACCTAATTATATTTTTTTGCTGACTGGTTAACACTGATTAAATGCTGATAAAGTGACAATTATAAGCATACTTTTAGAAACAAATATGTGTACTATGCTGCCATCACATTATAAAAAAAAATCCCAAATTTATGAAAAGTAGAAGTCCCTTCTGGAAATTACTGACTGCCTGTTATCCACTCTTAGACCATATGTTATTTTGAAAACTACATAAAAATACTATTTGTTAAAGGTGTTAAAAGTAAGGCTGCCAGGGTGTCTATAAAATGCCAGTCATCAAAACTATGGAAAAACAGTGCTTACGTTTAGAAAAATAAGATCCAAGGACCTCAGATGTATTGTAGTGGTCCTTAACTTCCTGTAGTTTAAAAGTTTTGCTATATGGTACAGTGTAAAATATACTGAATTATAAATTCCATAGGGGAAGTAAACATAGAACCCACAACTCAACTCTTCCTAGGAGTTATCACTGAAAATAACATTGTGTTTTGTGTTCCATGACCTTTAAGAACAATAAATTGGTTTACATTTTGAGCAATTTCTTCTCTGAAGAGTGAAATTACTTATACCATTTTAAATTGCAAAGTCCTACTCAGAAAAAACTAAACCTTTCTGCCTTCAATCATGATCCTGAACTTCAGAGGCAAATTAGAATATTTTAGGTGAATCTATATGAATCAAGTGATTTTGCAAAGCATGATATGCTTTATATCTGTGTGTGGTAGAAATAAACTGTTTTAAATTCCCACAAAATAAACCAGCCAAGTTACCAGGAAACAATATCCCCATCCCTTCTTCTGCTTCTGTTTCTTCCTTATTGTAATTAGGTAGAGCAAATGACACTGTGTTCACAAAATAAGAATTGACAGTAATAATATTAAAAAAAAAAAGGTATGCCAACATCTGAGGGAAGGTGGGGTTGTAAGTGCAGTATTTCTTCATGTGCAGTTCTTTACTTCATAGGGGTCCCCTTTGGAATGAAAAGGCCTAGTGGAATGTGTGCTCCCCTCGAACAATGTGTGATGAAAACTCGTAACGGTCCTGGCTTCTATAGCCACAGATGTTGCATTCCAGTGGGTCCCGGTAGCCATGGCAACCCATGTGAATGGTGTACATGACATGGTCTAGGAAAAGGACTCGGCAGTGCTCACACTTGAAGGCCCTTATCTGTTCTCCTTCTCCATTGAAAACTTTATAGATGTCTTTCAGAGAGCCCTTGGGAGCCTTGGTGGTCTCCAAGGCCTTGACATCCTCCTTCATGTAAGCTGGGCTTTGTTTCCTCTTGAGATTTAAGGCAGGGTTTCCTTGGTAGGACTGGTGGTCATCATGGCTGCTTTCTGAGTCAGTAGAATCCAGGCAGCTATTGCTGGGAGAGGCTTCTCTTTCCTGGGGTCGACTCTTTGGTCTGATGAGAGAGATGGGGCCATCCACGTTGTTTTCATGACTATCAGAGGTTTCCCTGCTGATGGGTCTCTCTATCCTATTTGGATGATAGACCTGAGAATAAGCTGAGCTTATGACTGGGGCCACCTCAGCGATTGTGCTTGGCGGGTGCTGCATCAGAGGGTGAAGGGCCTCAGCTCCAAGGTAGGTGATTGCATTGTTGATGGCTTGGTCCATCATATGAGACTGCATCAGCTCAGCCTCCTTCTCATACGTTAAGTTCATATCAAAGTGAATATCTGGGTAGCTGAATCTCATGAGCTTTTCCCCTGAAAGAAAGAGGGCAAGAAAATAAAAAGGAAAGAAATTACAACAAAATTATGATTTGATTAAAAATATAAAAAGGTAGAAAGTTAACACCATTTCCATTGTTCCATATTATGTGGTATATATCATATTCTTCAGGTCAAGTATTTGAGCTCTATAATTTTGCTGAGACTCATAGACACTCCCTGATACGTTGTTGTGGTTGCAAGCCTAACTGGTTAATAGGAAATGGGGATCCACAAAACTATACTCTGGAAAAATATGTTGCTGGTACTTGGTATTATTTCAATTCGAACTGCTCCAAAGACAGATTAGGGTAATGACTGGAATAATAAATAATTGAAAATAAAAATAATGAGAAATTATTTCATGGCATCTGATTAAAATATTGCCATTCAAGAGTTTCAAAGTTAAGATAGAGAAATCTGATCCATATTCTCAAAGACCTTACAGTTTAGGGGGAACTGCAGCAATTTAAAGATCATTTGTAATATAGCCTGCTGGGGGTTATGGGGTCAAATAGGAATGCTTATCTCAAACTAGGCAAGTAAAGGAAGACTCCTTGAAGGAAGTGGCATCAAAAATAAGAATATGGGGCCGGGGATTTAGCTCAGTGTTTCCACTGCCTGCCTTGAAAGCACAAGGTCCTGAGTTTGTTCTCCGGACCAAAAAAAAAGAATTAGAATGTGATGGTAAACACTGCCAAATAAAGAGATGTGGAGGTGGAACTACAGGCAGGAAGGCTCAGAGGCAAAAGGGCATGGCTTGTAAATAAGTTGCTTATATTTCAACATGGCTGAGAATGGACACAGAGGAAACTGATGAATCAGATAACATATGGCTCATTCAACTGCAAAAGGAATTGAATTCTATCCTGAGAGCAATAGGAATTAAAGCGGTTAAACAGAGAAGTGGCCTGATTAGATATGCATTTAACAAGATTTAGGAAGTTGCCGTACCATTCATGGTAACCTGAATTGGTCAGGAGAAATGGAGAACAGTCATTAGAATAGAGAAAAATTTAGAAAATACAGTGGTTAAGGCTTGATTCTTACCTAGTAATAGACAATGAGAATGAGAAACGAGCATGAAGCCCAGTTTTCTGGCCTGGGAAACTTAGTGGATGACAGTGAGATAGAAGAGATGATAAATTCAGTTTGGAGAGCACTATGAGTAACAGTCATGTCCAGAAAGCACTTAGATATAGTATCAAACTTAGGAGAGAGATCTGGGTTTCAGATGTAGATATGAGAGTCATCAGTTGATATAAGGCAACTTCTGAAGCATGGGAGTGGATGCTATCACTCAGAAGTAGGTAAACTGTGTAAAAGAAGGGTCAAAATAGAACTGGAAAACATTTTTTATGCTAAACCAAAGACAAAGCAGCCAAATGGGATTTTTACACTTGGCATCATGTTTAGAAGGTCATAGGCCTTGTATCTCATGGACTAAGGAGTGTGCAAGGCCAAAGGAATGTGTCTAATGGCACATTGCACAGATCACAGTCTGGGTAGTCAGATCCCAGAATTCTTTTATCAAATAGTTCTGAGTACGCTTCCTGTGTTTCTACAGTCCTCTTCATGGAGGAGTGTGTGTTTCCATAGCACTCTTCTTTATGCGCTGTGTGGGATGCAACGTAAAAAGAACCTGGGTGTTCAGGCATGAGTGTTCACACGTGTCTGAGGCACTTTTTTAGTAATGAGCAGAAATATATAACTGGGTCTAGGACGGTGCCAGGATTGATTCTGTTCATGTGGCCAAGGTCCGGTGGGGAGCACCAAGGAATCTGAGAATTCTGTATTTATTTGAACTTAGTCTTCAAAGTTAGGTGGGTAGAACATACATTTTTCGGCTTGATTAATAATAAAATATTTAGGCATCTGAATAGGGGTCATCTACATAGCTGAAAAGGGTAGGTCCATAAAGAAGAAAGAGAAGGAACAGGCAAAGAAGCTGAAGGAAAAGGAGAAGTTCAATGTCACAGGAACCAAGGAAAGAGTGTGTTTCAGAAGGAACTCACTATCCAGTAGTGGCAAATGCTCTACAGGAGTTGAGTAAGATACAGTCTAAAGAGGGCCCACTGGATTTGGCACTACAGAAGCAAGTCGTGGCATCCATGAGAATACTTTTGGTGTAGGATGGAGAACAATGCCAGGTTGCATGGCCTAGGAAATGAACAGAAAGAAAAAAAGATCACTGAAAGTAAGTACAGAAAATTAAACAACTTCAACAGTAAAGAGAAGAAGAAAGTTGTAGCTGAAAGACACTTGGTTTGGAGGAAAGTGTTTTTTTTTTTTCCAATCATGAAACTTTGTCACATTAATGCTGTTAGGCAATGAGGGTGAGGAAAAACAAGTGTGAGATATTCGGGGACCATGACAGAATTCTGGAGCACAAGAGAAAGAAATGACCTTAATCAGAAAGGAGTATACTACTTTCATTGAAATGAGGGAGTAAAAAGTACTATGTAGATGCACATAATTTTATAGAGATGATGATATTAAACAAATCATTTCAACGTATTTTCTTCCTGATAAATATAGGTATAAAATCATCAGGGTGTGAGATATCAAGTTTTCAGAAAGCAGAGAAAGGCTGAAAATGGCCATGACTGCAGAGCAGGGGAGAAGATTGTTCAGGGATATACGAGAGGAATTCTGTCACATAGTATAGATGGGCCAGCTGATACTTGAAATGAGTTACTCATTTATCTATATTGATACCAATTCATGACACTGTAGAATTTTTTCCAAAAGTGCGAGTTGCTGAGATGTAAATACCCCCAAAATGTGTAGTTAGATCCATGAGAGAGTAAGGTTTCACCAAGAGAAAGTGATAGGAAAACAAGGCAAGTGAGTTAAGAACGTCAGCAAAACAGTGGTAAAAGTGATGAGCTGAGCCATGAAATTTATGCTGGACAAAGAAGGGAGGGACAGACAAGTAGATATGGATGAAGTTCAGAGATCACTGGTCTGGAGTGCTTGGTAAAGCCAAAGAACAGTTATTTAACCGAGGGACACAGTGAAAAGGAACTGATGTGAAGTGTGGAGTGATAAAAATTTTTATTTCAAGAGGAATCAGAAATAGTTACTGTAGCTATTATTTGCTATATATTACTAGGATAGAATCTAAATAAAACATGCTCAGATTCTTAATAAAAGGTCACGTTATTTTAGAGCCATACTGTAATTTTCTAAAAAGCTGTCTTTTGTAGGGATGCAATCAAATCAAACTGAGAATAACTTCTCTAAGGTAGAGGAAACATGACAAAAATGTTTCAAAGAACATACTATATAAATTCAGAAAGCACAAAAATTAAAATTTCCCATTTTTCAAACTATTCTATTACCTAATTAAATATAAGCATTTAGTTACCTTCAACAAACTAATCAATTTTAAAAATAAATGAACTGGCTTCCCCCCTCTTTTGCATAGATACCTACAAAAACCAAAAAACAAAGGAAGAAAGAGAAACAGTAATAAAAGTTACCAAGGCAGACTTCTGAACATAATCTCAGGGTCTTGAACTGCCCTAGCATAAACTATGACCCTCAAGAGTTAGGTACTAGTTAGTATTCTTTCAATGAATAAATCAGGATGTCCTACAATGCTCTCTCTGACATTAGATAATGTTTTTGTCATTTATTTTTATACTGTATTGTCTACAAGAATAGATATATCACATATACAGTGAATAACAGTAACTTTAACAAGTCTTTCTATTAAATTTGTACTATTCCTATATTCTTTTAAAAACTGGATGACTTTTATACTTTATGACTGATACTTTATGACTGAGAATGCATTGAGGAGAATATCAACCCTGGGTGTACAAAGAAATACTGAAGACTTTGGAAATGAAAAAGTCTAAATATTTGATATTTAATCTTTTCTGTTATCATAGCTTGGAATACAAAGCTGAAAATAGAAAATATTGATCTATACATGAAACCTCTTGAATGTTTTTAATGCAGAATTTGGGAAAAATTAAAACATAATGCTAAATCAAATACTAGAAGAATTAATATCATGTAGAGAAAACAGTAAAAAGTCTGGTGCTAATGCAAATATAAAAACGTATTACAAAATAGCCAATAGGCTAGACCAGTGGTGGCGAACCTATGGCTTGCATGTTGCAGTGGGCTGCTTGTTACTGAAAGCTCTAAAAGGTTTAGCACTACTCAGCTAGACAATTCCCTTTATTATGTATAATTATTTTAAGTAAAATTTTTACTAAACATCATTACATTTTGAGATGATGACTTACTACTATTAGCCTTCCCTTTATTTCTTTCTTGTGCTCATGCCCAAGGGTGTGTGCTTAAGTGTGATACACAAGAACGTCAGAGCAGAAGAGGTGAACATTTTTACATTATCTGAAATACACCATACATATATTTCTAATACATAAGAACTTGCATTTTTCCAATTAAAATCACTTTGTAAAGAAACAAAGGCATTTTTGCTGCTTACCCACAAACTTTTGTGGAGTGGAGCTTTTACGTTTTCCCATATTCCCTGTTAGCTTCTCTATGACAGCAGGTCTCTCAAAAGGCACCAGAGAAATATTGTTGTCCATAATAGGCTCTTGTTCCTTACAATCTTCCATAGGAGGTACTATGTAAAACCATATAAAAAGGCATTCTGATAATTTCTTCAACATTTTGAAAGATAGAGATAGCTCTGCCCATCTCAGTATGTGCTATTAAAAACACAAGCCAGTTAGCTTGAATAAAAGCAAGAAGCAAGAATAACTTCTACTGTGAAAAAATACCCTTTAATTTTACACATACACACACACACACACACACACATACACATACACTCGGGGGATTTGGTTTTGAGTCTGTCTAGGATCAATGACAAACTGTTGCCACTATCGGTGTCAAACATGTTCATCTGGCTTCTCATCTTATCCCTCTGTGTTTTTAATATTGATCAAAATCAATGATACTTTAAGACTGCACTATTTGCAAGGGTTTTGGAGTTTATTTTTCTAAAACAATCTATTATAACAATCACTGGTTATTTTTCTAACTTATTTTTGTAACAATCACTTGTTAGAGAAAAACTTGACCAGACACTCAGAATAACTCAGAATAACAGCACAGTATTTCAACATTTTCCTCCCTATGTATTTTCCTACAGCAGATTTCCTGTTTGATGAACTGTTAGCCTTATTGGCAACAGCTTAAATACCTGCACAGAGCAAGCTTCATAAGGGAGATCCAATTCTGAACATGTCTATGCATAGTAAACTGTGGCAGCTTTATGATAGTAATTTATTTTAAAAAGAGCTCTTCAGGAGGATAAAAGAATCCTTCTTCAAACTGGCACACTGGCTGACTAAACTACTGCCCTAAATCATCTGACATTAAACTCTCCAATGTTGCTGTCTATCCCATTTGTCTATGTTTCTATGGGCTAATATGTTAGTCCTTAGATATTAACACTACATATTGACCTATAGTATAGACAAGGAACTTATAAAAGCTGTTTTAAGTAGAAATACTGTTCAAAGGATGTTTAAATAAAAATAGGCTGTATCTCAGACAGATCAGATCAATTGACTGGAAGCAGTGTTCATAGAAAAGATTTCCCTATCTTAGGCTCTCACTACTTGGTCAGCATGTGTTTTAAAATGATTTACTTCAATCCTTTCATTGTTACGAGACAGTCCCACTGTGTGAAACATAAGGCATTCTCATTTGTGAGGGGATCAGGTGACCATCTCTAGGAGCAAGAGAGCAAAGACGAAAGTGGAGAAAACCGAGTACACAATTCAGGTGACCTATTTAATAACCAATAGGTTGCTGATTTTGAAAAGATAAAAAATAGCATCAAAGCTGTTTTCCTAATTTGGACATGCTTAAAGAAATTAACAGTCTGTTTTGAGTAATCTAGTGGGTAGGTCAGAAAAATCTTTATATCTAGTTAATCTTTATATCTAGTAAGAGACCCAGGGGTAGAGTACTTGACTAGCATGTATGAAACCAGGGGTTCAAAAGAGAAAGAACCTCTGGCTAAGCACAGAAAAAGAATTTTCCAAAAACTGGATGTTACTTCGGAAAAAATATGTATTCCAAGATGAGATTCAGTACCAAAGAAATGCGTCATTTTTTTTGCTGATATTATTCACATTATCCAATGGAAAAGATAGATCCCAAGACATTATGTAATCTTTTAGCAACTAAAAAATTATTTAAAAGAAAATGAAATGACTCAATTAAAAGAGAATTCAAGGATGACTATAGTATTCAGATAAAGGCAACTGGAGAAAAAGAATGGCAGTAGTGATGTTGTGGGGAATCAGGTAATGACATACAGATTAGGGACAAAAATCTTTTGTTTTGGGTAGCAGATTCATACTACTTACTATATTATTAAAAATAACTATAAAACTATAAAGTAATCCATATGTGAGCCAAAGATGAAAATATATTACTGACCTAGATCCAAAAAAGAAAACATTTGGCAAAAAAAAATTTGTCATTGCAAATTTGGCTTTTAAGAAAACTGGTTAGCAGGGTTTGCCCCCAAAATTGAATATGCTAATTAGTTCTGAAATGAGTAGTCTTACACTTGGTAGCTCTCCTCTAAATCTCACCCTGAATTTTCTTATTTGCACATACTTAACACTCAAAATGAAACCAGAGTGTGGGAACTGTCCCCCACCACATTCACCTCAATTCAGATGATTTGCCCCAAGTTCAATGAAGCTGCTGTGAACTGAAAACAATGACTTCGGCACAGCTCTGGGCTAGATTCTATTTTACAGCCATTTAAATCAAAAACAGATTTTTTCCTCTACAATATTCACAGTAACTGACATATAGCAGGTGCTAAGTGCTATTTCAAGGCTTGCGTTTAATAATTCATTTACTCCTTTCAACCTGATGAAACAAGTACTATTACTATCTTCATTTTATAGATGGGGAAACAAAAGACCCAGTGATTTTAAGTAATTTACTCAATGTTACATCTAGTTAGCAGGGAATGTTAACACTAAGAAGTACGGCTCCTCAGTCTGAGCTCTTAATCACTCTGAAATACTATTCTTCATCAATTTGTTTTGAGCACCAATATCTTATAATCCAGCTTGAAATATTTGTAAAGTCTGCCATTGCATTTCCCCCTCAATTATGTAATCTGAAGTTTTTGCTTTCATGAATTTGGGTGCAACTCAACAAAATGTTTCATATATTAAAACATGAAATAAATTCTCAAGATACCTATTATCTCAATTGCATTAATCACATAAGATATTTATCTAGGTTTAAAATATTCAAATGTGCTAACTTCACTTCTTTGATCATACTTTATAACCAAACATCATCTTTGACTTTATTTGAAGTTATAACTAGGGTGAAAATATACTACTTGCATTATTTCCTCACAATGATAAACAATAAAGATAAGAACCATAAGCGTATTCCCAACATAGCTTTGTTTCCTTTTTTTTTTTTGTTACCGGGGATCGAACTCAGGACCTTGTGCTTGCCAGGCAGGCAAGGTGCCACTGAGCTAAGTCCCTGGCCCCATAGCTTTGTTTTCTTAACAAACAATCCACTAAAAATTGAAACTCCGGGAAGAAACAGAAGGATCTAGATTGGGTTAAGGAAATCAGGTAGGCACAGAGCAGTTGTCTTCTATGTTGTCACAAATTTTCTCCATGTTGATCAACATATATTAAAAAAACAAAAACTTTTCAGGGCCGGGGATTTAGCTCAGTGGTTCCGCTGCCTGCCCCACAAAGGCAAGGACCTGAGTTCGATCCCTGGTACCAGAAAAAACAAACAACAAAAAAACAAAAACTTTCCACTTATTCTGAGTTATTTTTCTTGATAGCACTTGGTTGTACTGATACTTGCTTTGGTTTCTATTAAATCACTCTTCTCACAGTCCTACTTTGCCCTTTCTCATCTCATCTTCATGGCTTTTGTTTTCCCCTCCTGATGTGCCACTGGATTTCTGGTGTCTCACTCCATATTTATCCATATTGCCTTATGCTATGGTTTAGATATGATTTGTTCCCCCCAAAGATTCATGCACTAGAATCTTGGTCTCTAATGTAACAGAATTGAAAGGAAGTGGGGCCTTGTAGAAGGTGATTAGGTCACTGGAGCATAACCCTTGTGAAGAGATTAATGCTGGTCTCACTGAATGGGTTAGGTCAGTGGATTCTTCCAGTAGTGCAGGCTATTATAAAAGAGCAGGCCTGATTCTTCTTTGTTCTCTTGCTTCTTCTCTTACCATGTGAGCCCTCTTTGTCACTATCTGCCATGAAACCCTAACTGGAAGTCAATGCCAGCTCCATGATCTCGTACCTCTGAAACCATAAGCCAAAATAAACCTTTTATTTGCAAGTACCCAGCCTTAGGTATTTTGTTATGGCAACTCAAAATGGACTGACACCTTATTAAAACCAATTACTTCAGGCTATTGCCTATAAAATGAAAACTGTGACAATCATGTCCTATCCAGACATCTCTCAGGAGGTCATTTGTGTATTCAACTTTCTTCTACACAGTTTTACTTGGCTATCGTATAGGCACATCAAAGATGTGTTCAAAATGGAACACATTTTCCTCCCCGAATTTTTTCGTATTTTCATAATTCCCACCTCCATGAATACACTATTAGGTACTCTACCATGCATGCTAGATACCTGTGGCAAATCCTAGATTTCTTCACATTTAGTTTCCTATCTGTTCTCCCTACCACATCTCCTTACAAACACATGTGGTGGTATCACATGGTTTACAGTCTATTATGTGTAGTTACACTCAGTTTCCTAGCCTTTTTAGATATTCCAGGCAACTAGGCCCTCTGTGAGCACTGTAACAGTCTCCTAACGGGTCTAATTGTTTCTGAATTCCTCCGTCTTCCCCATTGTTACTAATAAAATATAAGCATAATCCTGCTTTTAGTATAAGTACAAAATTCTTTGCCTTACACAATAGGCTCTTGATGTTCTGTCTAGACTCTCTTTCTATGGCCTTACTACCTTTCCTTGTCCTGACTCCAACCATACAAAGCTACTTGTAGGTTCTTAACCCTTCATCCTCATGTAGACTTCTATTTTCTTAACGTATGCTGTTCTCTCTGAATAAAACACTCTTCTCCATTTAGCAGCTTGCTATTTTTACCTTTCAAAATTGAGCTCAAACCTAACATTTTCTGGAAATTCATCTTGGATATCCAGTCTAACTTAGCATGTTGGATGTGCCCTCTATACCCCAACAGTACTTATAAATATCCTTAGGAATTTCACTGTATTCAATCTGCTGTCTCTATTATCTTTTATAGCATGAGAAAAATAGGATAAATATGGATGGATATCGTATGGCTTAATGAAGGAAATGATGCTACCCAATGGAAATAAGTGGGAAAAGCTACCTAGAAAGTTTGCAGGGTTCCAATTATATCTCAAAGGCTGTAAAAAAGAACTCCCCTTTTTTCCAAATAATTGAAAGCATGAAGCTAAGTATACCTAGAAGGTTTGAAGTTGGCCATGTTTCTGGTTTATACTTTCATTTTTACCTTCAGGTAAAGAGGAAAGGGTAATTACATAGTTTCGTTTTTAAAGCTTTTCTTCAAGCTGAATAGACTTGAAAAATGAGCATGCAGATAACATTCAAATAAGATAAATAACCTGCCATAAAATAATTTCATTGTTATCCTTATTTCTGAAACTAAAAGTCATGAAATTTCCTCAACTCAATCAACAGTGAAGGACTTTTTAGCATCTCCAAACTACGTCTTCAGTGTTCTGACTTGCTCTCTCGTTCTGATACTGTCCTTTCATTTTTTTATCACCATTATCACTTCCAGTCTCCGCTCACACCTACCCTCTGCCCCTGGATGGTATCACCTTTATATTCTACAGTGTTGATGTTTTCCTTTAGAAGGCATAAATTTGATTATTCAGTAGAAGAAATTCATACACTGGATCTTCATCAAAAGCTCTGCTTTTGCATCACAACCTCCTTCAGTCTTATTGCCCACCACTCCTTTAACCCCAGTGATGTGCATCGTCAAGGTCTTTTACACCTTCCAGCTCTTCTATGTAGGGAAAACAGTTTTCGTGTCCTGTCAGATATATATAATTTTTACTCATTTCTTATGCTCAGATCAAACACTGATGCATGTAAGGTGCGTTCCTTGACTTCTCCATTAGGTTAGCCCTACATCTTCACTCCTAGAGAATCGGGGACACATCTTTATTACAACTTTATTTTCATTTTATTTTATTATTTTAAAAATGGATTTCCTACCACAATATAAATATATGAAAGAAATTGTGTCTATTTCTCTTTATATCCCCAAAATGTTTGGTGGAATTTGGCAAATAGGAAGCCTTTGATAAATGTTTTCTGAGTGAAGTGAAAGAATGCCCTTTTTCCTTCAGATACTTCCTTAGTAGAAAAGCCAATATGGGGACAACAAGCATGTTTTGGAAAAGAGAAGCTAGGAAACACAATTATTCCAGATGTGAAGAAAAATTCCTGAGTCACAATGATGGCAACCCTCATTCCTAACACTAAAAGCAAAGCAAAGAAACAGAGAAGCTACAGTGACATAGAGTAGAAAGAGGGCAAAATATGAATCGTCATTGTGGCTATGTTTTAAAGGAGACACTGCCAAGCTCTGTACAGGAGATAAGAGTAAGATGAAATCTGGCAGCCTTTTCCCACAGCTTTCTCTCTTATGGCATTTATCAACCTCTACTTCATACAGCCAATTCCCTATTAAACATGTTAATAAAAGGAAAAGGAGATTAATGATAATCTCAATTTTTTATTACAATCAATCTAGAAATGTATGAAATGGCATTAATACTATGGTTACTGTGGTTAAAACAATACGCAGTATTTAAGAACAAATATTCAAGTCTATAAGTGCTATCGAAACCCACTCTCATTCTCCACTCCTCCCGGGCTGCACTCAGTGCTCCCTCCAGTGTTCCTGTCCCGCCTGCCAGACTCTGTTCCGGCTTCAGCACCACAGGTAAAGGGCAGATGCCTGGTAAGGGCTACACAACCTGAGAAAAAGGGGGTGAGGGGACTGAAGCCCCACCTATTTAAGATACAAGTCTTTTTCTTTCCCCCCAAAACACTTTTTGTTGTTGTTTTTTTGTCAATACTAACTCTACGACAAGTCAATTTGCCAAGACATAGTGTTCATTCTAATGATTTATTTGTACCTGCCTCCCCTTGACAATATAAAGTCCTTTAGGAGAGACTCTTTCTTCTTCAGGTACATATGCTATGTAGAATTCCATAAATAACTAAGTTGAAAAATAACATAATATATATATGTGTATTCCAATCAAATGTCAGGATAGCAATGGGAAACACTGCATGGAAAAATGCATAGTGATGATACAAATTGTCTCTGGGAAGCTTTCATATGCACCTAAGCCTTCTTCAGCTCCCTACCTCAAGCCACCCTTAAAACCAGTAATTGACGGAAACAGTATTCTAAGTAGGCAAATGAAACCTCCAATGCTAACACTGATAAGTTACAACTCTACAGGGGATGGCACATTTATTGTTTCTTAGTATTTAATTCCCTGAAATAGAACAGTAAAAAGACCTATTTTGGAGATATTTTTTATATGTCCAACCACATTTAATTCTCCTGAACTACACACTTAGACACAATACAGCCAGACCAGGTTTACTGGACTCCAAAGCCCATCATTTTATACCTTCATATGCCCAGGTCATATGAACTTTTATATCAAATTTACTAAGAGTTGAAATACAGCTTTATACAAACTGTTAGTTAATAATAATGTAAAAATTAGTGGACTCAGTCAAAAAATGCGTGGAGTATAACCTATTCTAAATATAAGAAAATGCCTATTTAGGATAACGGTAAACATTTAAAATTTTAAAAATTCCCAACTCAACTACAAATAATCAGTAACTGGTAAACAGTTCCATGGTATGTACCACATAAAACAAAAGCATACATGATTATTCTTGAGCTGGATATGTCCTGAGCTAAATAATTCAATAAATGAATATTTATATTTTAAAAATGAGTGAACTATATAATTTAATATTGGCCAAACTGTGTTTACATGAGGAATATAAATATGTTAATAAGTTAAAATTTTGTGTGTATTTGGATGAAAAATAAAGTCAGTCCTGATAGAAATTAGCAAGAGAAGATAGACACTACAAATGGGAAGTACTGAAATTCATTACTTTGCTTTGTAACGCTGACACTACAGTCAACTTTTCAGGAATTGAGAATTATTATAGCTGATAAACCTTGGGAGCTACCTTCCTGGCTGCCAAAGTATAGAGTATTGTGGAGATCAGGATGTCTTCCTTTGTGAGTGTTTTTATGTAGGGAGATGGTATCTAATTTTAGTCTAGATTATTCCTAATATGTATGGAAAGCAAAACTATAAATTTTCCAGATAATTTATGGAATAGATTGGAAAAATTTCAAAGTATATTACTAAACACTTACACAGAAGAAATAATGCAAATAACCAATTCATTTCTTAAGGAAACCTACAAACTTACATGGAACTGTCTATAACATGTAGTTAGAGAAATACAAGAGTCAACGTTACCTTCCTTTGGCATATTAATGGCCAGCTGCCATTATTATGTCAATTCAGGCACATGTTGTCAGGAATAATTTGTATCATAAAAACTCAATATAGTTTGTTTGCAATGTTTCCCAAAACTCAACTCATTTTAAGTGCTTAAGAAGATAATGTCATGTGAAGTTAAAGTGATCTAAAAGTGTTTGAAACCAAGATTTTTATCTTCATTTAAAAAGGGGAAGGGAACTATTAGCCCATAAAAACTACAAAAGCAGTACAGGAGGGAATTAAAATCGCAAATGCTGCTTCTACCCACCATGGTGACTCAAGACCTGCCCAGCAGCCTCCATGCTGACATTCTGGAGATAGTTGTGGCAGCGTTCCTTGTGCTCCTCCAGTGAACTGCGCTGCTTGTAGCTCCGTCCACAGTAGTTGCACTTGTGAGGTTTACCCACTGTGAAGAGAACACAAGGTTAGGATGCTGTTGGTCTCATCCACATCCCAACAAAATTAACAGGTAGCTTTTTGATAGGTTGAAGGAAGCATTTTATGCTTTTCAGATTTAAATCTCTTCCTCTTCTACATTCCAGTTTAGGCAAGCAAAGATAAGAAATATCGAGGAAGAGTAAAAGACAGCAAGAAAACAGGCAGATCATACCTCAGATGATAGGGGAAATACTCAATCAAACTCATGCTCTGACTGTATTCCTGAACTTGAGGGGCTGATGATCAATTTTTAAGTTATCTGACTCTTAACATGCTTACTCTTACTCAATTATGTCAGCTCTGACTCATTCAAAAGGCTAATCAGGAGCATCCTAGATACATGATGAGTTGTGGTTTTTTAAAAAAAATTTTGGTTCTGTTTTTTGGTAAGGCAAGGAATTTTTCTGAATTAAAGCTAAAGTGCAACAACTTCAAATGTCATTGTCTAAATATAAAGAGATTATTCATGGGTACCAAGAAGAGTAAAAAGAATTCAAGTGGTGAGAAAATGGTACAAATAAAAGTAGAGCACTTTTTTCTTTCTGCCATGGTAATAACTGTTCACACATGCAAAACTTTAAAGCAGACAATATATTCCCCCCCATCAACACTACTTTTATAACATGAAGAATCAGCCTATTACTCGTTGCTCTGAATCAGGGTTATTAAACCCTAATGTGTTTAGTTACAATGACACTGATATTTTCCAAAACAACTCACATTCAGGAAATGAATTTTTCCCTACTAGCCATGCATCCATTATCTCAGATCTATTAAAATAGGTACTGTGACAGTCCTGTAGAAACTTTAAAAATTGATTGAAAAGAAGAAAAAAACCCCTTAATTTAAATAGGCATATTTCAATGTTTGATTATTCATAAGGACTTCACTGAGCATTTTTAATTCTTGATTTTAAATGGATACAGAGCAACAGAAAACACCAAGTGGTCCTCTGCCAGAGCCCTCAGTCAAAAAGCACAATGTAAATCAGGCCAGTGTCTCTCATTTGACTCCCAGTGGACTCATTTAGTTTTGCCCAGAGGACAGACAACTCTTTTTCATGACTGAAGATAGCATCCTTAACTCTAGCCACCTTACAAACTCAGATGATGACACTGGTCACAAGAGAAACTAAAAGACTGTAACAAGGAAAAGTATTCAAGTCTCCCTAAAAGTTTCTCTGTACTGATTTAAAAATAAACCCTTAGGTTGTATCTGAGCTATACATAAATTAAAATCAGTTATTTCACAGTCACATTTTTGTAAATATCTTAAAAGCTTTTGAAAATATGACTAGTCATTTATTAAAAAAAGGCAAGACAACTATTTTTCAGTACCAAAAATTTCTGGGAAATAGCTGTGAATATTGTGCAGAACTTACATCACTATGTGAGAATATTAAAAAAAATAAGAAAAATCTCTTTTCCTAAACAGTGCAAATAATATAATTTTATTTACATGTAATTATATTCCAAGTCATGGAGCTACAGTACAAAAAGTCTGTTTGCTTCTAGCATTATTATTTTCTAGAGATAATGATAAATTTACAATGAATAAGTCTATTAGCCAATTAATACTTCTTCAGCACTTACACTGTAGATAGTATTCTACTATAAAATAGTTCAGTCATCTCCCCGTCTTCCTTAGGGTTAGTCCTGTCACATTGTGTCTTACAATGCCTCTGTTACACTGTGAATATGTTCTCCTATACCAGTGGAGGTAAACCTACAGCACACATGTTGTTTTTCTTTTAAGAGAAAAGGTGTTAATGCAGAAGTTGTTTATTCAGTTTTAATTGCGGTGTTGGCATTTGGCAATAAAATAAGTGGGTTTTGGGCTGCAGTTTGGGCACTTGTCTAAAAAGCCTGCCACCGCTGTTCCTTTTATTACTATAAGCACCCTTTATTCCCCCTTCACTTAACTGAAACATAGTTCCACTCTACTCCTTTGACTCCCCACCTTCTATAAAGTTCCAACTCACTTGATCAGGAGGACAAGACAATACACATTTTACTATATTCAAGTCATTTTTTAACTAACTATCCTTAGTGTTTTTTTTTGTTTTGTTTTGTTTTGTTTGGTACTGGGGAATGAACTTGGGACCTTGAGCTTGTGAGGCAGGTGCCAGAACCACTGAGCTAAATCCCCGGCCCTACTACCCTCAGTTTTGAAGTCCACCTCATCTGTTTTATTTCTGCTTCTCCCATTGTGTCATTGATTTATTTTAAAACTTCACTCCTTCCTCTTCATCCTATCCTTGTTCTCAGTGAATCCAACATGGAGGGATTTGAATAATTGTTTTAAAAGTATAACTTTGAGTTTCCCACCTCTTCACCTTCATTTTACTTCAACCCAACCCAACAACCCATTTTACTTCAACAACCCAAACAGGATTCTGGAGAGCAAATTTTCGGGATGACTATTCTTAATGCAACTGACAGCCTTGTGAGAAAGATGGGTACTTAATAAATGTACAGGTGACACATCATAGATTGTGGTAGATTCTACAAAGCAAATAAATAAATGAAGGAAAAATAGTTTGTCAGAATATTTGGCTGCAGATTGGTGGAGTGCTAGAGGCAGTGCATCAAGACTTTTGAAAACTGCCATCTGTTTTCCTTCCAAGTCCACATTCTGCCATTGACTACTATTTGGAGAATTTTTTTCAAAAATTAACAATCAAGTTTTGCCAAATCCAATGACTCAATTATCCCCATGAAACCATTTCCTTGATATTATTTCTTAAAAATCAAGTCCATGAAGATATTGTTTCTAAGGAGTCTGCCAAAAAAAATGTATACACACTTCAGGAAAAGAAAAATAGTATGTTTTTTCAACAGATGGTATTGTCACCTGCCTCACAAGCGTAAGGTCCTGAGCTCGATCTCTGGTACCCCCCCCAAAAAAAAATCAACAGATGGTATTACCCTGTTACGGGGGACCCTAGAGGATGTCATATATCACAGAAAACCCACTATACTGCTGGCCCTTAGAGAAGAAATTGAAAATTCATGTGCAGCAATCTCAATGACCAAGGTTACCCGAGTGGCAGTTTGCTGTACGGATAAATGCCTGGATGCTCATGGCCCCCACTTTGAGTGCCTCTTGTAATTGTAGAGGCCAAAAGTAATTTGTATTAATCTCATAAAATTCAGTCTCAATAAATTTAGTATTAAAATGTTTATACAAGTTTTTCTTTTCCTGAAGTATGTATACACTTTTTGGGCAGACTAAATTTACTCCATATAATGATGCTTACCTGTCAATTAAGTTTATGATTTATAAGTAAATATATATATTATAATTTAACATGTATAACATATATATTGATAGATGAGGACTAATATTGTTACTTTTATTTATACAATAATTATTACGTAGTCTCACCAACAGAAACACCATCATTCTGATATTTTTTGATATATAATTGAAAAGTCACTAGCCTCTGAATCACTAAATCCAGTGGAATTTAGCAATCTTAAATCTTCCTAAGCTCTTTGTCATCACCAAACTGTCTTGTGTCTTCAACTTCCTGTTTCAGTTTCTGGGAACAGATTCTGTGCTCGCTCTCAATCACCTCACAGCCTCTTCCCACCTTGCAAGTAAATACATTCCTACAGATTTTGTTCTCCGTACAGCATTCTACCCCTTTTGTTTTCTAGATTTACTCTTTACTTCTATGAAGCATCACATCATGCGGAGTAATCCTCATGTTTGTAAACTAGTACTGGTCCTTTACACCTCGCTTCTACAATTCCAGGACTCCCTTCCACATAATCAAAATAGCTCTACTTCAAATCTATATTTCTTACTGTCTTTTAAGTATCACCTCATGGATATTCCCCTAAAATCAAATCTGACATTCAAGGTATTCAAAAATATCTTCTTCCACAAAAGTTCCTCCTTGCTCTGAATGCCCTTTCAGGCTAGCATTACCACTGCTCTAACAATATTGACTCACAGCAATGCAGCCACTGTGGCCTCCTATCCCTTTTCTTCCAAATAACAGCTAAATTCTAGGTACTTCAATGTCTTTCAGTTTTATCCCTTTTCAGTTTCACAACCAATATTCTATTTCTAGCCTGCACTATCACTAACCTGGGATAGCACACAGTACTTGATATCAAGCAGGATTTCTCTTCCTATGTGTAATTATTCAACTTCCCTACTGATAATCCTCAATGACTGTTAACTTCTGTTTCATCTTGTCTTCTATGCACAAAAGTTAATTTTTATGAAATTAAGTCATTTTATACACTGTGTTTTACAATCTTATTTTATTGAAAAATATATCCTGAATAGTTCCTTGTTAAATATTTTTATTTCTACTATTAAGCAACAATTTTCTCTGATTCTAGAACTATATATATATATGTGAACTATATATATATGAACTACATATATGAACTATATAATGTTGAATTACTTAGATTAGTTGGCATTCTTAGTCCTTTTCCTTCTCTTTTAATAATGTTTTAACCACAGATACTATTCTATACTTCAGAAAAACATAATATTATAGGGCATATAGTGAAATGAAGACTCTCCTTGTAGCCTGGCCCCCACCAATCTAATTATAATCCAAAAAAGCAACCATTTTGAATGCCTTCTAGTTGATATATCCAAATTTCTAAATAATACTAAATTTTTCTTTATTGATCAAATTTAAACATAATATATTCCCTTTGTGTCCTGGTAATTAAGGACATAGCTCTCTTACAAACAACCTCTCAGTCCTCCTTTTCTTTCAACAGTTATATAACAATTTCTGATGAACAGTATAAAAATGGAAATTTCTATTATTAATGGAAATATTAATCATGTTATACTACCTAACAGTGGTTACATTTCCTTTTTTGTGCAACTTTTGATTTTCCTTGTTAGTAACTGTCTTGTTTTAACTTTTGCTTGTGTGTCTGAACACAGAATTACTCTTCTCTTTCTCAGAATGTTTTCAGACCTAATATTCTTGATATACTCAGTCTCAAACAACTTCTTAGTTTCACACACCTAACTTTCTCACAGCGATTAATCTTATTAGAACTGATGGGCCTTTGGACTTACTAGACAATTGTCCTGTGGCCATCCTTTGTCACCTCATGCCTGGCTTCTTTGATTACCCGAATCCCATATTTTTCTCTCATGGGTGCAGAATTTCTAGGTTGGAAATCATTTTCACTTAACATTTTAAAGGCACGGTTCCACAGAGCTTCTCATCTCCAATTTATTTTAAAAATTTTGATGCAAATGCAGATTTCTATGTGTCCCATTTATCTGAAAGCTCTTACTTTCTGTTCTGGAGGTTCTGAAATTTCTGAAATGAGTAGCATATTTTTTGATCTTACATATTTGACTTTAGCTCTCAAGAAATGTGTATGTACCACATAAAATATTTACAGAATATTTCACTTATTACAAAATACATATATACAGATAAAACATAAATATATATTTTATATATATGTATATCAATAATTATTGCAGTTGAAGATGGTCTGTGATTATTTCAACTTAATTTTTGTATGTGGTATAACTTAAGAGCTTTCCACTACTTTTTTTTTTTTTTTTTGCGGAAAAAAGATGTCCCTTTAATAAAATATTATCAACATACATCGTACACAAACTACAATGTATCATAATTACTTTTTTTCCCCTCTCATAATTCAGAACCAGACTACAAAGTAAGAAAAAACACAGAAACAGCTACAATGTTCCCAATAATCCGCACAAGGTCTTTTTTCAGGCAGATGGTATCTCACATAATATGATATACATGGATCAGAAAGGGGCAGTAATAAAACAAAGACCAGCTACACGGGAGGGGAGGAGAAGGAGAGGTGAGTGTAAATGTACAAAGAATTCGGTGTCTTCCAGGGCAAGACACAAAGGTTTCCATGGGGGTGAGGCGTCATGAGTCACTCCTCCTAGGCGGGGACAGGCTCCACTGTCGGGTTCATTGGTTTTTTTTTTTGTTTTTTTTTTTCAGTACTGGGGATTGAACTCAGGACCTTGTGCTTGCAAGGCAGGCGCGGTGACACTGAGCTAAATCCCCAGCCCGGGTTCATTGGTTTTTGAAAAATAAAAACAGGACCGGAAACATCACATCTGTTTGGTTTTTGGTGCTTCCCCCACCCCCCACAGCTATGCCGAAGTCTTCCATCCAGTTCCAAGCATTTACAGAGCAATTCTGGTCAACAGCCTATCTTTGAAAAAAGGAGGACGAATAAAGAGGGAGGAAAAAGAAAAAAAAGAAAAAGAAAACCCAAATTCCAGTCCACCCTGCCCGTGCACACAGCGACAATACAAGATCACAGGCCCAGAACGCAGAGGTCCAGTTTCCAAGTCCCAGATCATAGCCATCCTGTCAGTGGTGGCCTCTCTGCTCCAGGCCACCACCCAGAAGGCAGGATTCTCGCAGGGAAGACGGGGTGGGGTTGAGGGCCTGGAGATGTGGGCAGCCAGGAGGGAGGCCCAGGAGGGAGAGGAAGCAGTCCTGGTCTGTACATGCGCTGTACAGCTGTACATGGGGACACAGTACATGCGCTGGTCACAGCGGCTCGGCCGTGCAGTAATCCTGGAGGGGGTCAGGGGGCCTGGCCCCCGCTGGCCACACGATGGACTGGGTCCAGGTGTGTTGTTGTCGCCAGCCAAGCCAAACAAAGCAGGTTCCTGTCCACCTTTGCCTGTCCCACAAATCAAAATCCCCAAGTGGAGAAGAGTGGACTTCCTTTCGTTTCTTTCCCCAAAAGGTTTTTCCAAAGAAACTATAGACTGTAAACTGTCCAGTTCATTACTATTATTTTTAGATGGCTACAAAGACAGTGTGACATCTCACACCTAGACTAGCTTTCCTGGCGGCAGGGCTTGGGGACAGATAGATAGATAGCAGGGCTTGTGGTTTCTTTTCTTCTCCTTTTTTTTTTTTAAAGCAAGCAAAAAAGTTGACTGGAGTAGGAGCTTGCTAGAAGCTTCCATTTTTAAAAATTTTTCCCCCCCAAAACTCCCCCTTGAAAACAAATTAAAAAAAAAAAAACCAGCAACGGTAAAACCCCAAACAAAAAACAATAACAAGTGTCACGTACAGAAAAGGTCCTTTTGGGAAAGGGCAGGGGGTGGGATTTTCCAGGTCATTGACTTGAAATATATTTTTGAGTTTTATCCTTCATATTTTATGGAATAAAACGTTCAGTCTTTTTATTATATGAAATGAAAATTGGAAAAGGTGGGGACGTGGAGAAGAGGGTTGAGAAGAGTGGGGAGACGCCCTCCCCTAGCTCCTGGTAAGGACACCTCACTTCGTGCATAATTCCCGGCATCTTCCTGCCTGCAAGGCTGGCTCTCTCAGCTTCCTAGAGAAGGGGGTCACACGCTCATCGTCATGCTTAGAGAGTAACTGTCATTCTGGAAGGAGTGAAGGAAGTTCCCGACAGGTCCATCTATGTCACCTGACCCTAAGGATCCGTTCATGTGGTGTTTCCACTACTTTTTAAAAAGAATGTTCAATTATTCTTGCACCATTTGCTGTAAATAGTATCTTTTCAGACTAAAATAATCTCAGTACCTTCGCTGAAATCAATTGACCATGCATTATGGGGTGTATCTCTGGACTTCATTCCTTTCCATTAATCTCTATGTGTATCCTTAAACCAACAGAACAAGTCTTAATAATACAGTTAGTCACTCCAGAAAGAATGGCGATTACCAAGAAATCAAATAATAATGTTGGCCAGGCTGCAAGGAGGTGAGTGGGCCCTTCTACATTGCTGCTACAAATGTAAACTAGTAAAACCACTATGAAAATCAGTATGGAGATTTCTCAAAACACTAGAAATTCCATTTGACCCAGCTATTCCCCTTTATGTATCTTCCTTAAAGAGTTAATGACATCATATTACAGTGATACATGCATACCTATATGTATAGTAGCACGATGCCTCATGATAGACAGATCTTGGAAGTGGCCTATATGTCCATCAAAAGATGAATGGATAGAGAATACTTTATAAACAATATACTACTGTGCTATAAAAAGGATAAATTTGATTCATTTGTAGAAAAATCAATGCACCTTGAGATCACTGAGTAGTTACTTGAGATCATAATGTTAAGTGAAATTAGACACACAAGCTTAAATATTACATGGTTTTTTAAATATGAGAAACCCAAGTAAAAGTAAAGAGCAAAATAAAAGATAGTAAGAAAGAAATAGGGAGGCAGACCTTTTGCAAATGGGAAGGCAACCATGAGATGAAAGAAAGTGGAGGGAGAGAAGAGGAGTGGAAGGTAAAAAGAATGAAGATAAATGTAATCATTATGTACTACAAATGTGTACTAGTGAAATTTAAAAAATAAAATAGCGTAAGTCATTCAATTTCATGTTTTCAAAAGTTTCTGGCCATTTTAGGTTCTCTGCATTTCCAAACAAATTTTGGGATGTTTACCAATTTCTGCAAACCAACTGTGATGCTGACTGGGATTGCACTGCACTGATAGGCTCAATTTCAGAAGTATCAGTATCTTAACAGTGGTGAATCTTTTAAGTCTTTTAAAGCTGATCATACTTTCTCCACTTGGTCAGGTGTTCTTTAATTTCTCACAGTTGTGTTTCTGAATTTTAAGTGTACAATTTTAATACATATATACTAAATCTACCTTAAAGGATTTCATACATTTTTGGATGCTATAATAAATGGCACTGCTTTCTAAATTCCAATTTTCAACTGTTTATTTCTATTACATAGAAATACACTTGATTTCTTCTCAATATGTAAGAGATACCTGTACTTCTACATTCACTGTGGCATGGCTAGGGCGGTGCATGTGTGGAGGTGTTGGGGCAACGGTAGTTCTTTCAGTTAGATGGGAATAAGTTCAAGAGATCTGCTATACAACAAGGTGACTACAGTCGGTAACAATATACTATATTCTTGAAAATAGCTAGGAGAGTAGATTCTAAGTGTTCTTGCCACAAAATAAGTATGTGAAATAATCAATATGTTAATCAGCTGGATTTGCCATTCCATAATGTGCACATATATCAAAACATATGTTGTTCACAATAAATATCTATTTTTTGTTACTTAAAATTATCAAAAAGAAAAACATTTGATTTTTATATATCAAATCTGTTTCTGAAATGTTTTCTCTAAATCATTTTTTTCCTTATACATCTATCAGAATTTACCAGTGAGGCCATGAACTTTTCTGTATGGAAGGTTTTTAATTTCAATTCCTGGAATAAATATCAGGCTATTCAAAGTTTCTATTTCTTTATGAGCGAGCTTTGGTGATTTCTATTTTTCAAGGAATTTATTTCATTTGGTTGAATTTATTAACATAAAGTTGATCTAATATTCCTGTACTATGCTTCCAATGCCTATAGGATTTATAGTGATGTCCCATTTTTCATTCCTGATAAATTCCTGGTAAATTGTGTGTTCTCTTTTAATATCAATTGAACTTGGCTAGAGATTTATCCATTTTATTGTCTGTTTTCATCAGGCTCTAGTTTAGTTGACTTTTCTCTATTATTTTTGTTTTATTATCTCTTTGGCCCCTCTTTACCATTTTTCCTTTCCTTACGGACTTTGGATTTAACTTGCTCTTTCTTTTATATTTTTTTAAAGAAGGAAGCTTAGAAGATTAGATTGAGACTTTTCACTTTTAAATAGGCACTTTATTTCCCATGAAGCCCCACTTCTCTTCCTTCCTATCAAGTTAATGTTTTTCTCTATATTCTTGAATATAGAGTGTATACTTACGGTAGCTACTTTATCAAGATTTTGGTTATTTCTGGATTTGTTTCTACTGAATGATTATTCTCCTAATTATAGATTTTTTTTTACCTTTTTACATTTATTTTTAAAAGATACTAGATATTGTGAATTTTTCAGTAGCAGGTTTTAGATTTTGTTGCATTTCTTTAATGTGGTTGGCATGTTCCAGAATGGTTATGTTGTTTGGAACCAGTTTTATCCTTTTCAAGGTAGTTTATGGTTTAAGGCATGCCCAGAACATATTTTAATCTAAGGGAGAGTTTAACCTCTATGAAGTCTTCACTCAATGCTTTGCATACTGTAAAGTCTTTCCACTTTTTAAAAAAAATTGATCTATTAGTTCACACAATACCAGCAAGCATATTTCATTTTATTTGGTACTGGGGACTGAATCGGAACCTTGTGCTTGCAAGGCAGGCACTGGAACCACTGAGCTAAATCCCCAGCCTGTCTTTCCACTTTGATCAGTGAGAATTAAGTATTTTCCTAGTGTAGTGTTACTGCCAGAAAGTATTTGGTCTTCTGTTTTCTAGTTTTTCTTTCCCAGCTTTAGGTAATTGCCTTCTACACATAAGTATATCACTATTTAGCCAGAGTCAAGGGGGCTATCTGCAAAACCTAATGCTTTTTGTGGAGCTTACTTCTGATACAGTTCTCACCCGAGGTATATTGGATTCTCTAGACTCCAATCTCTGTCTTCTCAAGTCAACTAAACTAACTGGCTCTGTTTGAGTTTGATATCCCTGAGTTATGGCCTAAAAACTTTCTCCAGAAAGTAAGCTGGGGCAATCATAGGACTCATCCCACTTGTTTTTCCTTTCTCAGAGATCAAAGTCCTTCACTGCCTATTGTTATTGTCTAAAATCTACTTAATATATTTTATTTGATATTCGAGATGTTTAAGGTAGAGGGTAATTCTGGTTCCTAATACAGTACTTCATCACTGTTGGAAGCTTTAATTTTTCAATTGACTTGATTCTTATTTTTTTCCCATTCCCCTCGTCCCTTCAACCTCTCTTCCCCTCCTTATTTACAAAAGCTTTGTTTCTATTTTATCTTTCTTTTCTCATTTTTTCTTCCTTCCTTTCCCTCTCCCCCCTGCCTAGTGCCCCTTCCCATTTGAACATTTTCTTCCTATTTCACAATTTAGTCTCTAAAACATTTTCAGTTTCTCATACAAGAGAAACAATCCAGTATTTACATGTATCTGTTTGATTTATTTCATTTAAGAATATGACCTCAAGATGCATCCATTTACCTAGAAATGTCTCAGATTCATCTTCCTTTATGGCTGAGAAGTACTCCATTGCATATTAAAAAAAAAACACATCTTCTTTATCCATTCATTGGTTGGTGGGCAATTTAGGTTGTTTCCAAGCTTTAGCTATTACAAACTGTGCTGCTATAAACATGGGTGTGCATATATCGCTCTGGCATGATGCTTTTACTTCTTTTGGGAAGTTACCAAGAAGGGGGACAGCTGGGTCAAATGGAACTTCTAGTCCTAGTTTTTTTGAGGAATCTCCACACTGATTTCCACAGTGATTGCACCAGTCTACCAACTTGGTAATTTAGTGACAATTCAGGTAATTGAAATAAAATTTCTTATGACTACAATTCTAAGAAAAATGTTATAATACCAAAAATTCTAAGACATAGAAGATAGTAATGCCAATGTTTCCAACTACCTCAAAGTTAACATAGTCTTTTTTTCTGATATACTGCCTCTCTCAAAAATCCTCCACTTGGCCGGGGATTTAGCTCAGTGGTTCCACCACCTGCCTCGCAAGCTAAGGACCCGAGTTCGATACCCGGTACCAAAAAAAAAAAATCCTCCACTAACAAAAACAGAATTATTGATATAATCTGGCAAAGATGTAGATACAGACTCCTGACCCGAGGAATAAATTACAAACTGAAAATTTAGAAAACAAAACAATAAGACTTCATGATCTTGCCAACTGTTCAATTAAGAAAAAATTTGCTGGCATTTCCTAGTATTTTCCCTATCTGCTTTAAGAAGGACTTAGAAACAAAAAATAGCTAACCATTTAAATTCTACAATATAGCTACCTAAAAATGTGAAATAGCCATAAAGAATTTTGAAACAAGAATGTGGTATTATGAAGATACATAACACAAGTCTTGTTCACTTATATTTTCTTGAAATAGGTCACTTCAACAGTTTTCTTAGTGAACCTATAAACAAATTACAATAGCCCAATGCAGTTGGTAAATGTCTTATTCTTTATATAGATGTTATGTTTACATATATAGAAACATACAAAGAAGCACATCTATATACAGAAAATATATTTAACATTTCTCATGACATAAAATCAAGAGAGCATTATGCAAGTATTATATTCATTTTTCTTTCATAAAATTCAATGCATTTATATTCTTATGAATGCTTCTAGGGCTAAAATGGAATTTTGATACTTGATTTTACCTGGCAATTGCTTATAAAATTACAAATTCATCTGAAAGAAATAGCACTAACATGATGTAACTGGCATTTAGCTTTTTTCTGTTTTTACTCATAAGTTACTCTGAATTTGTGGGCTATTTTATTGCATGGACCCTGTATATAAACAATTTTTAAAATCTTGATCCATATTTCTATTCTGGTAACATGAAAGTCATATCCACAATAGTAGCATATGAAAGAGCTATTTCATCATACTGTCACTAACAAAGAATACTTGTGTTAAAATGAGAAATTGCCAAAGAATGAGCTGAGCTTATGTCCCAGAGTTGTAACAAAGTCACTTCAAGGTGCTGAATCAAACTCTCAGGGAGACAATATGTCACTTTCTGTTTCTGAGGGAAATAATAATAATCAACACCTGTCAGATTCCATGCAAACTGCTTGCTCAGTTTCAAGATGCCATCATACGGCATATTTCAATGTCATCTTTTTTGTGAAGCTGGTTACAACTGTTGCTGCAATGAGTTCTACGTAAAATCAGCATGGAACAGGAAAATAAGAGTTGCATAATCCGATCTGATTTCAAGGTTGGGGAAGTTGTGCAGTGCCCAGCACAGCATACGATCCCACTTTTACATACCTGAGTAGTTAAGAACGAAGTAAAAGCATTATTTTGTTTCTCATATCATTACATATCACAATTTTTAAATGGCTAAAAGGTTGTTAGAATACAACTATTAAGTTTTTTGGACCTGACTACTTAATAAATAGACCCAAAAAAGAAAGAAAAAATTCCTAAGTCACCAAAGACACAGTGAAGCCAAGAAGTCTGGAAACCTCTGTGATATAAAATAATTTGTATTTCCTTTTACTTTGCATTAATGAAACTGAATATTAAACATTTTTTTTTTGCTGCAATATATATTTTAATTCAAAATGAATCAACAGTTTGTTTTTTTTTTTTGGTACCAAGGATCGAACTTGAGTCCTTGCGCTTGCGCAGCAGGCAGCGAAAACACTGAGCTAAATCCCCAGCCCTGAATCAACAGTTAATACACCATAGGGCTGGGGATTTAGTTCAGAGGTTCCGCCTCCTGCCTCACAAGCAGAAGGTCCTGAGTTCAATCCCCGGTGCCAAAAAAAAAGAATATAAAAAAGTTAATACACCATAAATTCTTATTTTGACACTCACCAAAACACTATTACCCACTGTATGCAGTATTTTCAAATTATCTACTTAATGCCTTAACTTATTTATCAATTATGGTTTTAACAGTATTGTCTTTCTCATCAATTTGTTCAATCTCTGTACATATCAATATTTATTTTTAATTAATTTTTGAGGTATAGAGGTTTTTAATAAAAATGTGGTCAAAACTTGGTATTTTTCACTTTATGATTTATTTTGCTATTAAGTTTTAAAATTCTGCCAAAAACAGAATCTTTAAGAAACAACCACATCATTTTTTTCTAAATCTTCAGAAGTCTTAATTATTCTAGACTTTAAAAAAAAAAACGAAGTCAGAGGAGAACATTTTACAAAGAAAACAAATCTGTTCTGAAAAGTGAGCTATTTTTCAAAAGTGAATCCTTGTTATAGTAAATCTTATGATAATTAAGTATCAGTCAAAATTCATCAAAAATAAAATTTGTTTCTCTAGGAAGACTTTGTCCTGCATTCTAGGGTGGGAAAGACTGTTTAAGCAAGTCTGCAAAAAGGTATATTTATGTATATACCTTTAGGTATATATTTTAGAGATTCAAAACAACTCTTTGTATGCTAAAAGCCCTTGTGACTAAAGGGAGGACAGGAATAAAACATGTTTAAACCAATGTGTCCCCAAATTATTGTAAATGTGATAATAGTTTTCTGTTTCAACAACTATTTCTCAAGGAATTTTTCTGTGAATGTACTATGAAGCACTCTGTCCTATAATAATAAATCAGGTACATATTGTCATTTGTACACTTTATTTTCCTTTATAGGACTGCCAAGTGTTGAGCAAGGACTGCAGTTTTAATGTGACTTTAATGAGAACCTTCAGTGTGCCATGCACCATGTTCCAGGTGCAGTGGATTCAGCAGTTATTAACCCTATGTGTAGAGCTAACTCTTCTCTGCTCAAAGAGGTCCCTTTGTTTTATAATACAGTAATGTTTATTTTCAAATTAAAAACCTTATAAAGTACACAAACACCAGGGGAACTACTTAGAAGTATGGACGGGCCTTGAAAAAAAATTAGACATTTTAAGGTAAAGAACCTACTTTTAAATTTTAGTTCACTGCGGAAAAAGGCATAATTCAAAAAACTGGCTCATGTAAGATTTTCATAAGAGTGTAAATCGTTAGCATGTCCTTTTCTATCACTTTCAGTGACAGTGCTCCCCAGAGTTGTTGAATACAACACCTAAAATAAGGAAGCAAAATGGAATTAAAATATACACTGTATTCTGGCAGTGTAAGAGCTATGCTTCCAAGGCTGTACTTTATCATATAGAATGTCATCTTTTATTATATATTTTAATATTTCCTAATAAAATAATTAAATGGTAGGCACATGCTTAAATTTTTCAAACATTTTGAAGCTGTATACATACACATCAATTGTCTATTCATACAACAGATATTTACCAACTGCCTAAAATGTGGTATGTATAATCATAATAACTACAATACTCACAAATACACACAACTACTGAATTCAGAGGGATGCCATTTTTTATGCTAACTATAACTGAAAGAATATCTTAACTGATTAAAGAAGTCAAAAAGAAAAACCTACAGAAATTATAAACACATAAAAAGTTATAATGAAACAAAGAGAAGGTACAATAAAATCTAAAACACAAGACAGGTAATATTTGATAATGTTTCACTGTTACAAATATGTGAAACATTTATTAGGGGAATAAAAAGAAATAGCCAGGTAAGAGGTTCTTGGGGATAGGGAATAAATATTCCAATCTCATACATTCCCTTTATGATGTAACTTTAGAAAGTTTTTATCTGATTGCATTATAACAACTCAGGCTATAAGAAAGCAAGACATTTAAATAGCATAAAGGTCCAAAAATAATCCATTTGGAAGTAGATAACTGGCTCTAACTTATAAGGTATTCATATGGAGTAAGGAATATATATGTACATATCTAGAATATGCTTTCTAAGATTTAATGCCAGTTGTGTTGAATCAAGTTAAATGGAAGAACACACCCCATTTCTGTGAGAAATTTAAAAATGTGCACATGGGACACTTAAGGCACATGACACACAATCAATGCTGAAAAAAAAAGGGGAACTTTTTTGTTTTTGGCTTTGTTTTCCCTGTTGCAATCACTACCTTCTAATCTACAGTTGACAATGTTTACTGATTACTGCCCATTTCTCCTCATTAGCATACAAATTCAAGGGCAAGATCTCTTCTCTTCCCTGCTGTAATTCAAACACTTAATACCTAGATATGCAAGAAATATGTGTTCAATGAACAAATGTCTTTTCAGAGCTTTCTTAGGCTTCTGCACATTGTATCAAAGGGTTTCAATTGAGAGAGGCCATCAGGATGTCTTCCAAGTCCACTATCCAGGACTCAGTATCCTGAGTGATATACGAAAGCCTATTTGTTTATGTGGCTCACAAGCTTGAGAAAAATATGTATCAGCTGACCTTAAAAAAATCAGAATAATTTATTGCTTCTCCTCTGTTTACTCTTGCGGGGAATTTTTAGAACAAGTAGATTATACCTTAAGGTCTCCCTATTCAATATACAAAAAAAGTTTTGATTACTATCATGTTCCAAGTATTGTTCCCAGAGCTGAGGATATGGTAAGATAGAGGAGGTCCAAGATGTCATACAGCTTATGTTTGAGAAGGTAGAGATAGGCAACATGTATATCAACAAAACCCCAAGATAATCACAGATTCTGATTCAAACTTTTTAAGACACTGAGCTAGACCAGCAGAATAGACAGTAACTAGGATGATGCTTTATGTAGAGTGCTTGTGGAAGCCACTATTTCCAAGGAGATGACATTTAAGCTAGTATCTGAAGGATAATAAGAACTATGCCAAGAAACAGGGAAAGAGCTGAAAGCAGTGACTTCTAGCCTCAACTGTCATAGAAAAATCCCATAGATAGGAAAGAAAAAAGGAGCCCAAGGTGGTGAACTCAAAACGAGGGGTGGAGTGGTATAAGATCAGAGAAGAGAGTCAGAAATTCTAATAGCCATGATAGCTTGATTTTATTTCAAGACCAATAGAAAACCATTAAAAGATTTTAAGTAGTGAAATGATAAGATTTAACTGAGTTTTAATATAACATTCTGGCTGCTATTCAGAGGACAGACTGGAAAGCGGTGTATAGGCATGGGCTTTGGAGTCAGAGTTTATAGCTTTCCTAAGTACACTGGGATTGTATGAAATGTGCATCTATAATTAAAATAGTAGATATTTTACTATATCAAAGTATAATTTGTAAAAAGTATTTTCTCAAAAAATTATACTATTCTTAGATTTGTTACGTTCTAAACTATATTGCCTCAAGCATTATGACGTTTTTGTTTTTAAAATAAGAGCATGACAAAATAGTTTTATTACTGTGTGTGTGTTTGTATATGTGGTTAAAACCTAATCCAACTAATCTTTGTTGATAAACAGTGAATAAAAAGAGAAATAAAGTAAAAGCATACACTTCAGGGAAGAAAATGTGAAATTACAGTTTGTGGGTATATTAGATAATATTTTTTCTTTAAACCCAATTTTTCTTATGTTAAAAGAGGCTCTTAAAATAATGCTTGTCACACAATAACAATCCATTAAATATTAACCACAATTTAAAATTTTAAAAATTTACTCTCTACTATAAAACTTATCTACAGCTGACCTCCATGAATCTGAAGTTTTCTGGTTAACATAGACTATTTAACTGAAGACACCTACCCATCCATGTATTCATTCAATCAATATATTACCTAAAGGATAGAAATAAAAAATAGAACATGAAGTTTTCTTTTGAGATGCTCGAATTAAAATCCTTTCTTATCTACATGATTATTGTCATCATACTTCTGTATAGATATCATCAGGGAGACTACAGATAGATGATTTATGACACCTTAAATGAAATTTTAATCATTCTAAATATATTTTACATGCTGATAATGAATCATAATTGGTTTGTATTTTTCTCATTTATCTGATTTTTTACAATATTAGTCTTTTACAAAATTTGGCAAGATAGTACAGCCTATGGCTGAACAGGTTTCTTTGATTCATATAGATCAATTAGAAAAAATAAAAAAAAAGAATGGAGGTTAGCTTACCAAAAGAAAAAAGAAAAAACAGTAACAAACTCTACAAACAAAAAAGTCCCCACACACTCGATGAGTAACAAAGCTGGTTTGCAGCCTCTCCAGTTCTGCCTGGGAGTTCCAAGCATACCAGGCCTACAGACTCCCTATGGAAGGGAAAAACTGAAATGGCAACAAATTAAGACTATCTATATCAATAGGGTATAAAACTGCTAGCAAAAAACCAAAAACAAACAACAACAACAAAAACTGCTAGCAAACATCACAATGAAGACAATGTCAGTAGAATATTTAGAATATTGAGAAAGAAGTCTGTGAATCTTGGCTATTTCTTTAGAATTTATTACAGAGGAAGAGAAGGAGGAAAAGTTCTTAAATTGATCTAATGCCTTTACACGCAAGTGAAGAGCAACATCAGATGAACAGGCATTATACACTTCTCATCAATAATTCTATAAATGTCTGAAATTAAAAAAGCCTGTCTATGGCTATTTGTAAAAAGATGAGATTGTAAATCCCATTAAAATTCTTTATTTTATAAAGAAGACATAAAGTAGAGTAGATATGGAATGATTATTGCTCTAGGGGAAGAAAGAGATGGGCCAGTGAGTAGAAATCACATGGATTATCTTACAGCTTGCGACTTGACTTAAGGGGCTACTTACTACTTCCTGGTCAAATTCCAATGAGCAGGAACTGAAGTATATGTTTGAAGAGTTAGAAATAAAGATCTAATCCCTTTCCTTCTCTTCAGTATTTATTGCAAAGCATACAGAAAGGGAACAAGGGTATCAGCATCATGACTTGATGGGTGATACCAGCAGAGCACAGTTATGCAGATCACGTGTGCAACTGACACTGCTCTTGTAATCATCAGGGCAGTCCATTTCTATCCACCACTTCCAGGAAGGAAAGAAGGGTTGAGGGAAGTTCACACTTGGGAGATCTCCCAGAAAGCAGGCAAAATGCCAGGTCTAAAATCAGTTTAAAACAGTTCCTTCTTGTGGGAAGCTTACAGGACAAATTACAACACAGTTAATACACCATTACATTATGAATGAGCTGCACTAGATTCAGTTTCTAAAACAGCATAATTTAATCCAATGTGCCCATCACTGTATTAGTCCATGGATGTGAACTTTTAAAGAATCTCCTTCAATAATCTGGCATAAAGGTCACGGTGGTTTGATTTTAAAATACCATAAATATGAAAATGATTATAATCTTTTGGTCAAGTCTCTAATTTTCAGATTTTTAAAATTTGATTTTACAATATAATCAGTACTATTAATATCCAACAGGGGCCGGGGATTTAGCTCAGTGGTTTCACAGCCTGCCTCGCAAGCTAAGGACCCGAGTTTGATCTCCGGTACCAAAAAAAAAAGAAAAAAATCCAACAGTCTATAACCTGCAGCAATCCCAGGTTCCCTAAAGCTTTTTGCATGTTATATAAACTGAAGGGTGCTATTTATGTAGTTTTTGTGGTACTCAATACAAAAAATAAATTGAAGCAAATGACTGAAGGACTGGGAAAAAGAACTTATTAAAAAGATAAACAGCGACTATGAAATGAGGGAGAAGAGGGAAGATAATCTAAATAAAACAAGATGGAAACTGAATGTATTAGAAATAAAAGTGAGTGTGTACAAAGCCACATGTACTTTAGAAAACAGTTTATGGAATTGCTGATTAGTCAGCAATGTAAAGAAATGCATTTATGGTAATGAATTCTATAGTAAGAAATATGCTTGAGGGAATGTCACTCATGACAAATTAACTGTCTCATATAAAATTTTAAAACTACAGCAATGGATATTATTTCTTTAATGACACAGACAGAAGTTAGCTCCTTCTCAATCCAAAGATAGTACTTCTGAATTTAACTTTTTTTTTTTTTTTTTTTTTTGGTACTAGGGATTAAACTCAGGACTTTGGGCAGCATCACTGAGCTAAATCCCTGGCCTGAATTTAACTTTTAAGAAATGTGAAGATGTAGAAAGAGGGTATCTTGTCTTACCAATTTCTCTGCATACTTTATATTTTAAAAATGCCTGTTGATTAGTTTAATATTCTACTAAAGTTAAATGTGCAAATGTATTCAAAAACAGAGTAGGTCATAATAGTTGATTTTATGGGGATTTTCTCATGATAAATAATGATATAACAACAAAAAACATAAATTAGAGATTTATAAAAAAAGTAAGCTTAAGTGAGCTTTCAGTAATCACTGAACTACTTAATTTTTATGCTTTAAAAAAATCAGTATTAGGTACTAACATAAGCATTCAATAATGCTGAGGTATTTCTGTGGATAAAATATGGTCCACAGAATTACAGAAACCAGAAGAATAAAGACAGTTCTTATTGAAAAAACTAAAAACGTACAATAGGGAGGAAGCTCTTGTTTTAACAGATGAGCATTTATGTGGTACAACTGGCTTAGTTCCTTTTTATAGGGCAAAATAGAATTATAAACTGACAATTAGACAAAAACCAACATACTTAGGCTAAAAATTGTCAAACATGAATAGGTTACAAAGTATTGTAGAAAATAATAACATTCCAGAGGTGACTGGAAGTAAATTAAGTATGTTTGTTCAGAATAATTTAGTTTTATTGATGCTAAGTCAAAAGATTTTGACAGTAAAAAGTTCCCCAAATTTATTTCAGGAATATAAATATAAATATATATAAATAAAATTTGTATTTTTAATTAGGAGCAACAAAAATTAGAACAATTCCTTAAATGATCTGCTTACTATTTTGTATATTTTGAAAACTCAGAATTAAAAGCATCTTAAAAATATGATACTGTTAAGGAACATGCAGGTTTTTTAGAATGTAAGAGACAATAAATAACTTTCCTGGGGATTAAGATTTTTCTGTCTAATTGTATGCAAATAATTCAAGTTTTTAATAGTAAGTTTTCATAATAATCTGAATCTAGCACAATTCCATGGATAAAATTGAATTTCTGGTATGCCATAAAGATATCTGAGACTTTGTGAGAGTCATTTTTATTTATTTTTTTCTCTTACAATTTATAAAAGGCATTATAATATATACATGTTATACATTTTCATTAAAATATATATATACTCTTCTGTTTTAAGCCTTTAATTTGGGTATAACATTAGCATATGTGAAAAATATACCTGAAATGCTAATTAGAAAAAATACACAATTCTAGTTCTTCCAATGTTTATTTTTTTTTCTATCTCCATTAGTACATGTTTGCATTACATAATGACCACATTCATCATGGGGAGTTGGTACATGTACATAACACATCAGAATTATTTTTATGATCCTCTGCTCTCCTCTACCCGCCCCCCATCTCTTGGTCCTCCAACACTTTTAAAAATATGTATGCTAGGGCCAGGGATTTAGCTCAGTGGTTCCGCTGCCTGTCCCACAAGGACCCAAGTTCGATTCCCCTATACCAAAAAAACCCAGTATGCTAAGTATTAATAAAGGTCTAGGGCTCAATTAAAATACAATTTCCCTAGAGTATTAGGAGGTATAATAAAATCATACACTAAATAATTTATAGCTTTTGAAAAAATTTACAGGGATGAAAGGATAATGAATCATTAAACTGAAAATCAAACTACAAAACAAAAATCACTTTTGTAGCAAGAACACTGCTTCACTGATTTCTAGCTACAAATTCACATAAATAACATGTTATGTTTTATGTTTATGTGAAGTTAGAAGATTGTATAGTATATCTCAGGGCAACTGAATAAATACTGACCAATATACCATTTATTTTCCCACAACTTTATAATACATATTTGGGACATGTTTTTAAAAGTGTAGTTCATTTTCTCATTGGACTAAAAACTTGACTGTGATCTTCAGCTGATACACTGTTGATAACATATTTCAGTTCTTCCCTCCCCTTTCCCTCTTCTTTCTCCTAAGATGTCATCTAAATTTCATACAGAAAAAGTTTTCTTTTTTAGGCACACACAGCTGTATCTAAAACATGGGTTAGCAAATAGTATGATAGGAAAAAATTTGATGCTGAATGAAAGCCTTATGATATTAAATCTGTTTTCATGCTTCAAACCTATTTTTAAAATTAAAAGAAAATGTCAAAGAAGAAAAAGTAGTGGCAGTAGAAGAGGAAGTGGTATTATTAGTAGCAGTAATCTGGAGGGAACTACTTAAAATTTTGGTAGTTTAAAGTCCAGGTAGAAAAAGATAACACATTGTATTTATCATCATATAAAATTAGTAGCATAGTGAGATTTAAAGAATAAAACAAATAACCTGATGAAAATTCCATACCTAATTTGCAGCAAGCTCATTCTAAAACCAAAATGTCTAGACCTCTTACCTTCCAGAGATCGATTTCTCTCTTTCTTCCTCTCTCTCTGTTCTGGCTCCCTACTCCTATTAGAAGTTACTTTAAGAAAGTAAATGTTCTATAGAATCAACCTATGAGGTTGTTTCATAAATCCCATAGCAGGATTCTGGAACAGGACTGGCTTGGTTTGAGTCCAGACCCTGCCTATGTCACTTCTCTCTGCCTCAAGCTCCTCCTCGGTTCAGCAGGAGTAACAGAGGCAAGCAGATCTCTTAAGTGACCTCCTCTTGACTGTGGCTCTCCAATCCCTTTGCAAGACATATAGATGAGCAACCTGAAACAATGAATTCTTGGAGCTTGGAGGCCTCTTTGGTATGCTCAAGTATACTCCTAGTAAGTGAAATGTATACAGTCAGATATAATTTTAAGAGGTATATTTGCAGCCAAAACTACTGATGCCAGCTGTACCTGTTATTATAATTATATAAATTGAATATCAATTATATAGATCTATCAATTTAAATGAATTTTACCACTTTAGAAAGATTCAATGGAGATGAATTGATGAAAATGTTGCTGAAAAATTGGATGGTGGGAAAAGATTATCAAAAATAAAAAATATCGGAAAAAATTAATATAAGTTGGATTTTTACAAAAGTCAAGTTCATAAAGAACTTGAAAACATAATTAGACAATATAATTGGTGTGATTTAGTCCAGAAAAATTATGTAATATTCAAAAACCAAGTTTCTTATTAAAAGAAACAAATTTGGCTTTATATTAGAAGACAAATGATTAAATGTATATATGTTATGGAGACACCAGTGGCTGGGGTACGCAGGCCCCAGCCAAAGGCCCACCAGGAAAAGAGCTGCACAGGCCCACAGACCCCAGTAGAGGCCCACACAGATACCATTGCTAAGCTTGCACAGGCCCCAGCCAGAACCCCTCATGGACAACAATGCAGCACAGAAGGCCATCATTCTGAACCCAGGAATTTGCCCAGTGGTGAGCAGCAGAGAGAAGGCCTCTCTGAGGCTTGCTGAGAATTGAAGCCCACTGGGCAAGCAGACTCACCTCAACAAAGGCACAGCAGACTGCATCTGTTGAAATGAGAAGACATGTAAACAAGACTCAAAACCAGACCTCCAGATCATCAAAGGCCACCCCAAGGGGCAATGAGATGGAACACTCTTGATATTCAACCACCTGGACTCCCTGAACTGGCAATGAAAGAGGATCTGGAAAAAATAAAATCAGAAATAACTTCTCAGATAACAAGAGAGACTGTGTCCACAGTGAAAGACATGGTTAATAACTCTAGAGCAGACACAGAAAAATAAAAATACAGGAGCTGAGGAACATGATGGAATTCCAGCATAGGAAACAAATGGAATCCATAAAGCAGATGCAAACAGATATCCAGGAGATTAAAAACTCAAATGAAAGTTTACATAGCAGTATGAGCCAATGTGAGAATAGAATATCAGCTATAAAAGACGGGACTGCAATTAGTGACCAGGAAAGGAAGGATTTCTTAAAAATAGTAAGTGACCATGAGAAATCAATCCAGTAGCTGCTAGATGATGCACAGGAGAATAATATAAGACTGATCAGAGTCAATGAAGAAACAGGAGATAGGGCAAACAACATAAAAAATCTGTTCACAGAAGTAATGGCAGAAAACTTCCCAATCAGGGGAAAAGAATTTGACATACAGATAAGTGAGACATATAGGACTCCAACTAGCCATGATCAAAAAAAATCTACACCTAGGCATATAAGAGTAAACATTCCAGAAACCAAACAGAGGCATGAAATACTACAAGCAGTTAGAGAAAAGAAATAAATCACATACAAAGAAAAGCCCATCGTATTCACAGCAGACTTACCACAAACCCACAAGTCAAGAGGTCCCTGGATGGAAGTATTTCAAGCCCTGAAGGAAAACAGTCTCCAACCCAGACTGATGTACCCTACAAAACTCTCTTTCAAAATTGATGGAGAAATAACATACTTTCATGACAAAGAATACCTGAGGAACTTCATGAATACCAAACCAGCATTACAAAAAATTTTAAGCAATATCCTAGGAAAAGACAATGAGAGTCACAACCCCATGAAGCCCAGCAGAATGAATCCATCAGGCAAGACAAGAAATTAAATGCAAATGCAGAGAATCCAACAGGAAAAGATCATGACAAGGATAAGTCAATATATATCAACTATAATCATCAATGGTAATGGTCTCACTTGACCAATCAAAAGAAACAGACTGGCAGAATGGGTCAAGAAGCAAGATCCAACAATATACTGCATACAAGGAACACACTTAATTAAAAAAAACTCAGACTGAAAGTTAAAGGGTGGAAAACAATACTCCATGTGACAAGAACCCCCCCAAAAAAAGCAGGCGTAGGTATTCTATTTGCAGATAAAACAGATTTCAAACCAATACTAATTAAGAGACAAAGAAGGCACTACATCCCTGTAAAGGGAGCAATCCAAGAGGACAAGATGAAAATCATAAATATATATACACCAAATACTAGTGTACCCAACTATATAAAATAAACATTAGTGGACATGAAAAATCAAATAAGCACTGATACAATAGCAGTGGGGGGCCTCAATATCCCCTTGTCACAAATAGATCAACCAGACAAAAAGTAAATAATGAAATACTAGAACTCAACGAAACTCTTGAAAAAATGGACTTAACAGATGTTTACAGAGTGTTCCACCCCACAAAATCAGAATACACATTCTTTTTGGCTGCACACGGGTCATTCTCCAAAATCGACCACATACTTGCTCATAGAACATGTTTAAGTAAATGCAAAGGAATTGAAGTTATCCCCTGTATATTATCAAATCATAGGGCAAATCAATAGCAAAAGGAATCACAAGAATTTCATAAACACATGGAATTTGAACAACACACTTCTGAATAACCAATGGGTCACAGAGGAAACTGAAGAAATCAGACAGTTCCTACAAATAAATGACAATGACAATACAACATATCGGAATCTATGGGACACAATGAAAGCAGTCTTACAAGGAAAATTCATAGCAGTGAAAACTCATATAAGGAAAACAGAGTGAGCTCAAATTAACAACCTAATGCTGAACCTCAAGCTTCTAGAAAAAGAAGAGCAAAACCCAAAGCTCATATATGGGAGGAAAAAGATCAGAAATCAATGCAATGGAGACTAAAAGAATGATACAAAAAAATCAATGTGGCGCAAAGAGTTAGTTCTTCGAAAGAATAAACAAAATTGACAAACCCTTAGCCAATCTTATCAAAAAAGGAAAGAAAAGGCCCAAATCCATGCAATTAGGAATGAAAAGGGTGAAATTACAAAAGATCCAGCAGAAATCCAGTGGATAATCAATACCTACTTCAAAAACCTATACACCAATAAGATGGAAAACATAGAAGAAATGGACAGATACCTACATACATATGAATTACTGAAGTTGAATGAAGAAGACCTAAAAACGCTAAACAATCCAATATCAACAAAAGTGAAAATGTAATTAAAATCTTACCAATGAAAAAAGCCTGGGTCCTTATGGCTTCACTGCTGAATTCTACAAGACATCTGGAGAAGAACTACTGCCACTACTGTTTAAACTCTTCAATGAAATTGAAAGGGAAGCACTACTCCTGAACTCATTCCTGGAAGCAAGCATCACCGTGATCCCAAAAGCAGAGAAAGACTCAACCAAAAAAGAGAACTATAGGCCAATATCCCTAATGAACATAGTCACAAAAATCCTCAATAAGATACTGGCAAACAGAATACAGAAGATCATCAAGATCATACACCCTAAGTGGAATTCATCCCAGGGATGCAGGGATGGTTCAATATATGCAAATCACTAAATGTAATACACTATATTAACAGAGCCAAGAACAAAAACCATACGATAATCTCAATAGATGCAGAAAAAACATTTGACAAAATCCAACACCCACTCATGATTAAAAACCCTACAGAAAATTGGAATAGAAGGTCTTTACCTCAATCTGATAAAAGCTATCTATGAAAAACCAACAGCCAACATCATACTCAATGGTCAAAAACTGAAATCCTTCACACAAAATTCAGGAATAAGACAAGGATGTCCACTATCACCATTCCTGTTCAATATCGTTTTGGAAACATTTGCCATAGGAATTAGGAGAAAGAAAAGAATAAAGATAGGAATCAAAGTTAAATTGTCATTATTTGTAGATGACATGATACTCTATATAGAAGACCCCAAGGACTCCACTGAAAGTCTTCTAGACTTAATAACCAAATTCAGTAGAGTAGCTGGTTACAAGGTCAACACAAAAAAATCAATAGCCTTCCTGTACACGAAAAACAGACTCACTGAGGAGGTGAATTCTTTTCACAATAGCATCCAAAAAAATGAAATACCCAGGAATCAAACTAACAAAAGTAATAAAACACCTCTACTCTGAAAACTACAGCACTCTAAAAGAACAGATCGAAGAGGATATCAGAAAATGGAAAGACATCCCTTGCTCCTGGGTAGGAAGAATCAATATAGTGAAAATGGCCAAACTTCCAAAACTGTTCTATAGATTTAATGCAATCCCAATGGAAATTCAAACAGCATACTTCACAGGCCTTGAGAAAAAAATCCAAAAATTCATTTGGAACAAGAAGAGACCTAGAATAACAAAAGCAATTCTAGGCAACAAAGACAAGGTGGGAGGGTATCACAATTCCCAACTTCAAACTATACTACAAAGCTACTATGATAAAAACAGCATGGAACTGGCAAAGAAACAGACCTGAGGATCAGTGGAACTGATTAGAAGATGCAGAAACAACTCCAGACATACTCAGCTACCTCATCTTTGAAAAAGGAGTCAACCACACTCACTGGAGGAAAGATAGCCTCTTTAATAAATGGTGCTGGAAAAATCGGGTTTCAACTTGCCAAAGATTAAAACTAGACCTATATCTCTCACCATGCACTAAACTAAAATCAAAATGGATCAAAGATCTGAATACTAAAACAGAAATACTAAATCGGCTAGAAGAGAGGTTAGGGAGAACTCTTGAAGACATTGGCGTAGGAAAAGATTTCATCAACAAAACCTCAGTTGCCCATGAACTAGCACAATCAACAAGTGGGATCTCTACTTATTAAAAAGCTTCTGCACTGCAAGAGAAATTACGAACAGCGTGAAGAGACAACCCACAATGTGGGAAAAAACTTTTACCAGCTGTTCCTCAGACAAAGGTATACTATCTAGACTATATAAGGAATTTTAAAAAATCAGACCTCCCAAATTTAAAGACCCAATCTGAAAATGGGCATCTGAAATGAACAGACATTTCTCAGACAAAGAAGTAGAAATAACAAACACATGAAAAAATGTTCAACATCACTGGTCATTCAAGAGATGCAAATGAAAACAATGCTGAGATTCTACCTCCAGAAGGAATGGCTGCTATCAAGAAATCAAGCAATGGGCCAGGGAATTAGCTCAGTGGTGCTGCCACCTGCCTCACAAGCACAAGGTCCCAAGTTTGATCCCTGGTACCAAAAAATCAAGCAATCAAGCAATAACAAATGCTCATGGTATTGTGGGGAAAAGGAACCCTTCTCCATTGTTGGTGGGAGTGTAGACTGATGCAACCACTGTGGAAATCAGTATGAAGATACCTCAAAAAACTAGGATTAGAGGTCCTGATTGACCCAGCTATTCCCCTGTTGGGTATCTTCCCCAAAGAATTAAAAGAATCATACCACAGCAATATATGTGAACCCCTGTTCATAGCAGCACACTTTGTAATAGCTAAAACTTGGCAAAAGCCCAATTGCCCATCAACTGGAGACTAGATAAAGAAAATGTGCTTTTTAAAAAAATAAAATGGAGTACTATTCAGCCATAAAGAATGAGAAACTAGAGACATTTATAGCTAAATGGATGCGCAGTGAGGTCATACTCTCAAGTGAAATAAATAGGACACACATGTACATACCGAATAGTTTCTCTGGTGTGAGAAACTAAAGTGTAAATAGGGATTAAAATGTATAATAGAAGATGTGAAATAGGAAGAAAAGGTCAAAAGGGGAAGGGGAAGTGAAAGGGGTAGGGAAGTCAGGAAGGGAAGGGAAAAATATGAGAAAAGGAAAAAGTGGAAACAAAGTCTTTATAAATGGAGAGGAGTGGAGGGGTTGAAAGGAGGGCAGGGGAATGGGGAAAAAATAAGAACTAAGATACATATGTAAAGGTACAAATTCCCAATGAAAAATGTCATATTGTACAAAATGTACCAGTAAAATTAATGAACAAAATAGCGTATATATTGTATGGTTTGGATCTGGAATATCCTCCAGAAGTCCCACATATTGAGAGGTGGTGCTTTTGGAAGGTGACTGGATCACGGGTGAGCTATACTCAATCGTGGACATATCCACTGATGAGGTAATAGCTAAATGTGTCATTAGGAGTTAGGGCTTGTTTTGTTTTGAATCACTGGGGGCCTTAGGAGGGTATATCTCTCTTCCCTTCTCTTCCTTCCTCTCTGCTTTCTGGCTACTGTGAGGTGAACAGCTTTCCTCCACAATGCCCTTCTACCATGCCATTTTTTTCTTGTCCATGAATTAAATTTCCTGAATTGAAAGCCAAATTTAACCTTTCCTCTTTTAACTTGTGTTAGGTATTTTGTCCCAGTGATGGGAAAGCTGTTTAATACAGCAAGATCAGTGCTGTGACTGTACCTAACCATGTAGTTTAAAAGATACTAGAACTGGTTGGTAGAAGCCTTTGGAAAGGTATGGAGATGCAGGTTAGAGAAGCCCAGGAATACTATAAAGAAAGTTTGATGGGTGATTGGTGCTTAGAAGACTAGAATGCTAATAGGAATGTGTAGAGTAAAAGATGGTTTCAAAGGTTTAAATAGGGAAGTAGGATTTCATTTGCAGTTGGTCTACAGGTCATGTGTTATATTCTAGCAGAAAAGTTACATGTCTTGAGAATTTGCAGGAGACTGAGATTAAAGATGATGGACTACTCTGACAGAGAAAATTTCAAGAGAGCCCAACATTCAGCCTGTGCCATAGGTACTACTGTCTACTTTTAGCCAGATTTACAAATTGTAATCAAAATATATGGTGATAATGTAGATTTAAAAATTTAATAGTAAAAGACCTATTGACATTAATCTCCCTCAAAATACTCCCCGTCACACATCATTCTTTCTACTTACAGAAGCACTTCTGAAAGTCCTCTTTCATGAATGTCTTTAGGAGTTGCAATAAAAAATATAGTACATATTGCTACCAAGTGCCATCCAGGAGAAAGGCAGGCTCATAAAAACATTACAGTGCATCCTCATCCACTTTATTCACCAGATCTGGCACCATATAACTTGTAGCTCTTCCCCAAAGTCAAAATGACCATGAAAGGTAAATGTTTTTAATTGATTCGGGACATTGAGGCATCCATGATAGTGCAGCTAAAGATAGAAGAGTTTTAGAACTGCTTCACAAAGTGTCAAGAATGATGCAATAAGTGTGTCTGAAGTTAACTGTGAGAGGTTATGAATAGCAAAGTGTCTTTTACTGTAATAGTTTTAAATATTCACCATAGTATGTGATCATGCCTCATATACTGAGAATCAGGGGCAAAAGACAGAACAGAAAAATGTGAAAAACTTAAATTGTGGTCTAGGTAAAACAATGTATAAAACTGGGGCCAAAAAGAAGGTGTGAAGGCTGAAGAGATTAGTGCCATTAAAATGGAAGCAAGCACTTTGTACAGGGAAGAGGAGAAGGATACCCTGTGGGCATCTCAGCAATCAGCGAGAGCCCATCCACCCCAGGCTCAGGGGTGCAAAACTAGAAATCTTTAAAAAGAGAGTCCCTTGAATGCTTGCTCAAGGTCTCCTTAGGGAACTGGTTCCTGGGATTCCTTTCACTGTGCTTAGCCATTCCAGTATTCAGAGGCCAGTGTAGCCACAATCCAAGGGAGCCCAGTTACTACTTGAGGTGGCAGCTGACCTTAGCAACATCCATGTGGCATCCAGAATGCAAGAGTTGTGTTGTCACGGAGGCTTCCAACCAGATTTCAAAGGAAAGTCTAATAGGTCCAGCAAGAAGCCCCTGAGAGAGCATTGTACAATATTGTGGAAATGAAACAGAAGGTGCAGTAGAGGCACACCAAGAAGTTGGAGATGCCAGGAACACGGATCATCGTGCTGAATAAAGCTGTAGGTAGTCAATGAGAGACAGTCCAACAGAAGCCTTAAGTTCAAAGCTGCCTAAGCCTTCTGGATTTCACATCTGGCTGCAACCTGTGCTGGGTGCTGGACATAGAGCTACAGAATTTAATATTTGCCCTGTCAGTCTTTGGTCTTGCTTTGGTGCATTTCCTTTCTATTCCCTGTTCCTCTCTTGAATTGAAATGTTACCTGTACTACTGTTGTCAGAAGTATTTAACTTCCTTTCTTTTTTTATAATTTTATTTTATGAAAAAATAATTTCATAAAATAAGAGAGTAACAATAGATAATATACTATCATTTTCAAAGTAGTTATGCAGAGTGTTAAGAATAGACAAAAAGATTCTCATGAAAATGAAATAGCACAAAACTTTCTTTTAAATGAACTAAGAGAAACTAGTATAAATGAAACAACTTAGCATAAATGTTAAAATATTTTTGAAACAACAGGAAACAAATTAGCATAAATATTAAAATATTTTTGAAACCATGGAATAGGTAATTTGGGGGATTTTTGAACTTCTTCCTATTTATCTTCTAATTTGCTCTTTTATACACGTACACATATATATTCAAATCTTGGGTTGTGAGTAACTTGGTCTGTGAGCGTTCCATAAGACGAGCAAATATTTCTAAGAAATTCTAACTTGGTAAATGAGCAATGTCTTGTAATATAAGTAGTATATCACACTGAATGTCACATGATCACAACTGGTTCTTCTCCCTCTTTCTTGTGCATGTGCTACCACACATGAGCATTCACTACTTTGATATACAAGTGGATTGGATTACAAGAACAAATTATTCTCATAAACCAAGGCTTTACTATATTTTCAGTCTCTTATATAAGAGAAACCATGCAACATTTACTCTTGTGTGTCTGACATTTCATTTAACATTATGTTCTCAAATTGCACCCATTTACCCACAAATGCCTTGTTTATTTTTATTGCAGAGTAGTACTCTCCTGTATTGCAGAGTAATACTCTCCTATTTTGCACAGTGAAGAGTTTGGTTTGAGTCTTGGGGGAGACTTTGGACTTGGATTTTTCAGCAGTGCTGAAATTACTGACTCTGATCACTCTTAAGAGATAAGAGTAAATGCATTCTACATAATGAGATACATGTAAACCTTTTGGGCGCCACAGGCAGAAAGTTATGAGTTAGATTTAGAATGGACCCAAAAACTCTCATGTGTTTAGACATGGGGCTTTTGGAAGGTGACTGGATCACACAGGTGCTATACTTGTTAGTGGAGTGATCCAATGATAAATAGAGGAATTCATGGCTAAATGTGCTCTTAGAAGGTGCGGCTTGGTTGGAAGAGATGTGTCACTGAGGGTGTGCCTTCTGAGGTTGTATCTCCCTCTCCAGCTCCTCCCTTCTCTGTGCTCTTGGTTGCCATGGGCTGAGCAGCTTTCAACCTACCATGCTTTTCTACCACGCTGTTTCACTCTTGGAACCAGCAAAGCATGGACTGAATCCCCCAAACCATGTGCCAAATTAAACCCTCCTTAAAGTTGTGGCTATTGGGTATTTTGTCTCAGAGACAGGGAAGCTGACTAATACATTATATTTATAAATTTTAATGTAAGAACATTTTTTTTGTTTTGTTTTTTGGTACCGGGGATCAAACCCGGGTCCTTGTGCTTGTGAGGCAGGCAGTGGAATCACTGAGCTAAATCCCTGGCCGAACAAGAACATTTTTATTGAAAGCATTTTCCTTGTTACTAGACTTATTGCTATTAATCTATAAACTACCTCAATTTGCTTATGTCAGATAAAAGGGTTTTAATTAAATAATCCATGGAAAGTGCTTAATATACTTCCTACTGTCTAGAGAGATCTCAAGAATGTCAGATATTATCTATAGGTAACCTAACTATTGTCTGTACAATCAAAGTCAAGACACTACCTGGAGTTCTCTAGGGATACAAGCGGAGTCTCAAATATAAATACATATATATAAATTCAATGTATACACAACTTACATATATATTTATATATATTGAATATATACTGTATTCCTGATATTTTTCCAAGTGATTTGCATTTTAAGTCTATAATATAGAAAGCAGAAATGTGTCATTAATATCCAAAATCAAGACTAAATACAATGGACAGTCATTACTGGAGGGAAAGGAAAAGCAAAATACATTCTGTCAATATTCATAAAAACAAATTAGATTTAAAATAATTTGATTAATACCCTGTACTACTAATTGTAAGAACTAGTTCTTAAATTTTAGTTAGCCTGTGGCAATCATCTGTTTGGTTGCCACAGGCATTTTCTACCCTTCTGTTCCCGAAGAAAGGTCTGTTCCTGCAGAAAGCTCATTTCTATTGACTTCTTCGACAGGCTCCCTTGTCTTTTGTCATCTGGTGAAGGTTAGTCAAGGTGAGGCACCAGTAGAAGGCTGGACGATAGAAAGAGTGATAGTATCTATGGCCCAATCATGTGCTACCATTTCTCTACTGGTCAATGATCAAGAATCTCTCCTACCTCTCTCAATTTCAGTGACCACTTGGTCTCCTTTTCCCTTCAGCCTAAGTCTGGTAATGGCTTCCTATTGTTGGGCTCAGAATGCTTCAACCCTCCTTTGTTGGTTTCCCTTATGTCTAACTATTCTCTTGTGGATATCTGTCCCTTTGTGGATGTTCCCAAATGTTCCCTATTTGAGTGTGGCATTGCTTTACGGTCAGGATCCTAGTAAGATTTATTGGTGGCAGGAATGTCCCAAAGCTCCAGACAGTCAAAATTGAATTCTTGGATTGGGTTGCTCATGTTTGAACAGAGTAGGATAGCCTCCTTACCAGGTGGTTAATGGGATACTGGATACTGGAAGCCTACTTATGTGCTATCAAGATGATTACTCACTCTGTTGGCAGTATGGGCTGAAGTGTGACACAGGGGAAGGTTTTGGAAGTGACAACATTTACATGCTAAAGGAGCAACAACAGTATGTATAGTGCAGCTTAAGGTGAGACAAGGCTGGTTCTAAGGGCCCCAAGGGACAGACAAAAAGTAAAAAGACAAATAAATGGTCTTGAATGCTCAAGTCAGAATGCAGGTAAATTTTCTGAAAGTTTCTCTGTCAGTTTAAACATCCTTTATTTGCCTAAGCTTCAGAGCAAATAAAGTCAAAGACCTATTCCAAAATTTGATTTTTGTACTAAATATAATGAACAATACAAAAACGACTACTTCTTCACCTGTTATTTTGGGGAGTATCAGGGATTGAACTCGGGACCTTGTGCTTGTGAGGTAGGCAGCGGAACCACTGAGCTAAATCCCTGACTAAAAACAGCTACTTCTTGATTATGGGGCAATGATAAGGAAGAAATAATATACCCCTGGGTGAATTACAGTGACATCATTAGAGAAATGAAAGACACTGGTGGGTAATTCATACTGTACACCCACTTAAGCTATTTGTCAGGCTAACTGCACTAAATGTGACTGCAGATGAGTGCAGACTTACTTGCAGCATAATGTCAACTGCAATTTCAGTTCTAACTGAAGAATCTACTCTAGCATCTTTTAACATAGCCTCTAACCTCAGGTATGGAACTATTGATTTCTTTTTAAAATAATTCCTATCAACAAAGATAATCAGAAGTAGTTTGCTTTCATACTGCAGGAACAATGTATTTTCACTATCTTACCTTAAGGCAGGGCTAACTTTCCTTTTCTTGTGATAATATAGTTTCGAAAAATCTTGTTCAGCTTAACATACCATAAAACATCAAGTTGAAATATTCATGATATTATACTGGTTGGACTTGATGAGCAGGAAGGAGTAAACATCCAACATGTCTTTGTAAGATAAATGCTAGAGGATAGGATATTAACTCCATGGAAGTTCAAGGGCTTTCCACATCAGTAAAATGTTATGGGCCCAGTGGTCTTGGCTTGTTGAAATAGATCTTGCCTATAAGGTGCTGTATCTTCCATTGTGAAAAACAGGGCACAACATATCGTGGCCTCTTTGGTTTTTTTTAGAAGCAGAACACATGTGAGTATGCTACTCTGATGCATATACTAAGCAATCCACAAGGCTCCCAGTTTTGAGAGGAGTCTGGGTCAAGCAAAGGACCCTCATCATACCTCCACCATGATGAAAGCTACTCTATGCCATTAGCTCTAAATCAACCATATGCAATGATGTTTGGAAACGTCCATGGCAAACAGAGATGCTATATGACATCTACATTGATGGAAGCCTGAGTGCAGATTCCTAATGATTTTGTAGTTAGGATATGTGATCTTCTACCAATAATTATTCTCCACTTGAAAAGTAGCTTCTGTCTTGCCACTGGACTCTGGTTAGAACTGAGTATCAGAATACAAGACTAGTAACCAGAACTACACATCAAAAAGTTATTACCTCATTGAACATATCATAAAATGAAAGGCATACAGTAGCATTTCATTGTTAAAGTAAACCGAAACCAAGCAGGTTTAGGAAGGCCAAAAAGCATGCAGCCAGACTTCGTGAGTTTGAGTATGAAAAGGTTAACGTACAAGTGGCCATTGTAATACTTAGAATGACCCTTCCAAAGGAGATTTTACTCTCTGTCCTGAAACTTTGGGGCTTTTGAGTATCTCAGTACCGAAGTAAAGCATGCTTTTGCCAGGGTTTAAGGTTCTGGTGTTGCTGGGTTGGAAGGGGAGAATACTTGTTGGCTATTTTGGGTATCTCAAGCTGCTGAACGAACAAAGAGAATCTGGCTACCTTTAGTAATGTTTGAAGATTATTAAATTGGTTTTAGGTTATTATACAATAAGGTAAAGGAAAATTATGTTTGGAACTCAGTGGGTTCACTGGGACATCTCTTTAAAAAAAAACCTTATCCAGTAATTTTAGTTATTGAAAAAACTTAAGTAAACAAAGATACCACCAAAGACTCAGAATTTGCAGAAATTAAGGTTAGGGTTACCCATCAGATAATAAATCTTATCTAGTTCAATCTTAGAAGATAGTGAGGGTCAAGGGAAAATGGAAGTGAGTGGAATAATGACAATATTTCACTTAATGGATCAGTTTTAATGCATGATAATGATCATTTATGAGCTCTGACCAATCAGAATGTCATGGGCTTTAGTACCTATGTCTTATGTTCTAGTAAGTATGAAGAACATTGGTGATGGCTAATATTTTAGAATCCAGTTGGAAGTACAAATGAATTATATCACCCCGGATAATGAGATAGATGAGTGCCTTTTCCCCAGTAGTCACTCCATTAAACTGTCATTAATTACCTAATTTGAGTATGCTATATATGTTTCTGCAGGAAGATGGCTTAGCATATTATAAGTCACAAAATTAGCACAATTGCAGTTATAAGGACTATATCTTTATTTTTGAAGAGGGGTAAAATATGTACAATAACTATGATGTTAAAAGCAACACATTGTGATTTTAGTTTAGTGCATGGTGAGAGATACAGGTCTAGTTTTAATCTTTGGCAAGTTGAAGCCCAATTTTTCCAGCACCATTTATTAAAGAGGCTATCTTTCCTCCAGTGAGGGTGTTTGGCTCCTTTGTCAAAGATGAGATGGCTGAGTGTGTCTGGCATTGTTTCGGCATCTTCTAATCTGTTCCACTGGTCCTCAAGCCTGTTTCTTTGCCAGTACCATGCTGTTTTTATCACAGTAGCTTTGTAGTAGAGTTGCACATTGGGGATTGTGATACCCTCAGCCATGTCTTTGTTACTTAGAATTGCTTTTGCTATTCTGGGTCTCTTCTTGTTCCAAATGAATTTTTGGATTGTTTTCTCGAGGTCTATGAAGTATGCTGCTGGGATCTCAATTGGAATTGCATTAAATCGATATAGCAGTTTTGGAAGTATGGCCATTTTCACTATATTAATCCTTCCTACCCAGGAGCAGGGGATGTCTGTCCATTTTCTGATATCATCTTCAATTTCTCTTTTCAGAGTGCCATAGTTTTCAGAGAAGAGGTCTTTGATTTCTTTTGTTAGGATGATTCCTAGGTATTTCAGTTGTTTGGATGCTATTGTGAAAGGAATTATTTGCTCTATTTCTCTCTCAGTGAGTCTGTCATTTGTGTAGAGGAAAGCTATTGATTTTTGTGTGTTGACCTTGTAACCAGCTACTTGACTGAATTTGGTTATGCAGTCTAGAAGACTTTTGGTGGAGTTCTTGGGGTCTTCTATATAGAGTATCATGTCATCTGCAAATAATGACAATTTGACTTCTTCATTTCCTATATTTATTCCTTTTATTTCTTTCTCTTGTCTAATTGCCGTGGCTAATGTTTCCAGAATTATATTGAACAAGAGTGGTGATAGTGGACATCCTTGTCTTGTTCCTGATTTGAGTGTGAAGGATTTCAGTTTTTGACCATTTAGTATGATACTGGCTGTTGGTTTTTCATAGATGGCTTCTATCAGTTTGAGGTAGAGACCATCTATTTCAAGTTTTTGTAGGGTTTTTATCATAAATGCATGTTAGATTTTGTCAAATGCTGTTTCTGCATCTATGGAGATAATCATAAAGTTTTTGTCCTTGGCTCTAAATATTAAAATAGAAACTCTGAACCAGTTGGAACAGAGGTTAGGTAGAACCCTTGAAGACATCAGTGTAGGAAAAGATTTTATGAACAAAACCTCAGTTGCCCGTGAACTAGCACAATCAATCAACAAATGGGATCTCTTCTTATTAAAAAGCTTCTGCACAGCAAGAGAAACCACCAGCAGTGTGAAGAGACAATCCACAATGTGGGAAAAAATCTTCACCTGCTCTTCCTCAGACAAAGGTCTACTATCTCGAATCTATAAAGAACTTAAAAAGATCAGACCTCCCAAATTTAAAGACCCAATCCAAAAATGGGCATCTGAAATGAACAGACATTTCTCAGACAAAGAAGTAGAAATAGCATATAAATACATGAAAAAATGTTCAACGTCACTGGTCATTCAAGAGATGTAAATGAAAACAATGCTGAGATTCCACTTCACTCCAGAAAGAATGGCTGCTATCATGAAATCAACCAGTAACAAATGCTGGCGGGGCTGTGGGGAAAGAGGAACACTGCTCTTCTGCTGGTGGGAGTGTAGACTGGTGCAACCACTGTGGAAATCAGTATGGAGATACCTCAAAGAACTAGGACTGGAAATCCCATTTGACCCTGCTATTCCACTCCTGGGGATCTTCCCCAAAGAATTAAAAGAATCATACTACAGTGATATATGTGCACCCATGTTCATAGCAGCACAGTTTGTAATAGCTAAAACTTGGAAACAGCCCAAATGCCCATCAACTGGAGACTGGATAAAGAAAATGTGGTTTTTTATAAAATGGAGTACTACTCAGCCATAAAAAATGAGAAATTAGAGACATTTATAGCTAAGTGGATGCACATTGAGGTGATACTCTTAAGTGAAATAAATAGGACACACATGTGTAAATACCGAATAGTTTCTCTGGTGTGAGAAACTGAAAGTGTAAATAAGGACTAAATGTATAATAGGTCATGTGAAATAGGAAGAAAAGGGGCAAAGGGGAAGGAAGTGGGAGGGCTAAGGGAAAGGATAGAAGGGAATGGAATTAATATGAGAAAATGGAAAAATAGGAACAAAATCTTTGTAAATAGGGAGGACTGGAGGGGTTGAAGGGAGGGCTGGGCAAGGGTGAAAAACAAGAACCAAGAGAGACTATGTAAAGGTGCAAATTTCCAATGATGAATGTCATTATATTGTATACCTAAAATGTACCAATTATTAGAATGAATAATTGATAATGTAAAATAGGAAGAAAAGGTCCAAAGGGGTAGGGGTAGTGGGAGGCACAGGGGAAAGGAAAGAAGGGAAAGGAAAAAATGATGAGAAATGGAAAAAATGGAAATAAAGTCTTTGTAAATAGGGAAGGGTGGAGGGCGTGAAGGGAGGGCTAGGAATGGAGAAAGAATAAGAACCAAGATGCATTATGTAAAGGTACAATTCCCAATGAGAAATGTAATTGTGTCGTATACCTACAATGTACCAATAAAAGAATTTAATACAAAAAAAAAAAAAGCAACACAATTTGGTAAAGAATGGAGTAGATGTTTAAAGTTATCTATTGCACAAAGTTGAGGCAATAATATGTTAAAGAACACCTATGTACTATATAATCCTCAGGCAACTCAGTAATACTTTAGTAAACCAAAGTACATGGCTAGCTAAAGAAAATACCTGTCATGTCTTAAAAATATCTTTCAATACACAGTAAGTTACATAATAATACAATACCACTTTGAGATATTTATAGCATAATTTAAAAATAAACATAAAATGGAAAGAAATGAATAACTTGTGTCAGGGAGAAAAGTAAAATATGTAAAAAAATTTTTAATGGTCGCATTAATTTCATTTTTATAACTGCTCCAAATTTAAGGGTTAATGTTTAAAGTAGCTATACATAATTCATATTCATGTTAAAAATTAAGTACAGTCTTAAAGATAACAGGATAAATGTAAAGATAATACAAGCATTACCTCACAATTCTCTAATACAATTGTCAATGCAGATGAAAATATCACTTCCCTTTTTCATATTAAAATTAAAATTTAATATGTCATTATAGACAGAAGGAGCACATAAAATTGGCTTGAGAGTATTTCATATTAATTTTCTGCCTTCAACTTCTTAGTTATGGCAATTCATGCTAAAAGTGAAATGAGAGTCAGATTTCTGAATTCTTTCTCTTTTATGTACTTATATTGTGTCATTTTATAAACACTCTAGATTTTTAATTTATGAAGTACAAAAAGATTCACATAGCATTCGGTGACTATAGCTTGAGAGCTAAATAGACAAGGAGAGTTGCAATGAAATATGAATTACTCTAAAGACAATTTTCTAATGAATATAATGTTTCCAAGTTTAAAAAGCAAAACAATGGTTTCCCAGTGAGATCCCAGCCTGAGCACTGTTATCAGTCACCAAAAACCAAACCAACCAACCAAATAAAAAACTACCCAACTTTCATCTCTTCTATAATAACTTCAGTATGCAACTGTTATATTTCAGTAAGTATTCAATTATTTTGAGTTAACCATAATTACATTAATAATTATAAAATTATATACATTTTATGATTTAACAGCTACTTTTCTTATTCCAATATCCTTAACAGACTCTTCAGTTTACTGTGCTCCTTTTTTGCCAACTCTATACATCTAAAAAAGAAAAGGTCACAGGCATCTTACAAGAGTTATCAGTTGACATACACAAATGACAATGTTGTCTACATCACTGCTGTGCATTTCTCAGTATTATATTCTCTTGAATTCTTGACTTCAGCTTTCTTTTCAGAGGCCTGGTGACACTTACCAGAATGGGTCCTGAGGTGTCCTGTGAGGGCGTCCCTTCGTCTACAAGCGTAGCTACAGAAAGGACATTTGAAGGGCTTCTCACCAGAGTGTAACTTTATGTGTCTCAGAAGGTTACCCTTTTGAGTAAAAGAAGCTCCACACTGGTTACAGTGGAAGGGGCGTTCCCCTGTAGGAAGAAGTGGAAAGACCAAGTAGGTTAAGTGCAAGGGACTGACCTATAATTCATTCTTAACCAGAACCAATTCTGTTTTAATGTTCATCTCCTCATAAGTCTTCTAAATACCTCCCCATGAATTGGTTTTGCTAATAAACAAGTCTCAAGTTTTGATCAAACAGTCATTTCCTCTCTTCATATAAATCTGACAAGATTCCTGTTATTGGCTCACAACAGTACCAGTAATAGTATTTACAAGTGGTTGGCAACTAGATGCCATTACTTTACTGCCTTATTAATTTCTTTATAATGTTTCAATCCTCACAATCACATTAATTATTATTAATTTCAATTTACAAATAAAATTAAAGTTCACATTCAAAGTCACTGATTGCAATCACAGAGCTAGAAGTTGAGAACTGAACCTGGTCAGTTTGAATACAAAATCTTTTTCCATATATTTTACCATGCTTTCTCTTTTAAACTCAGAAAGTTTGAATTGGAAGAGACTGGTGGTCTAACTTCCTCATTTAGCTGTAAAGGCGCCAAAGAAAGGCATAATGAATGAGCCAGATTACAAAAGCTCATTACCAGGAGATCTCCACCAGAGCCCAAGCCTCTTGATTATCCTGGTCACTAACAGTGAAACCTTTGGCAAAATTTCCCAATATAACTAGAGAAAAATCCAAAGAAAATTATTCATCCAGACATTTCTCATATATTCTCATTATTTTATGAAAATCATGTTTGACAAGAATCTTTTCTCAATTTTCTATTACTGATATTGCTATAAAATTGTTATAAAACAATAAAACTGTTTAAAGCTGAATTATCAGTTTAGTCTATTGCCACAAGCTGGCTGTCACTAATGTCATCAAACATAAAAACATGTAGGTAATGAAGCAGAAAAATGGGCAAATGGGATCAAATTGATAACAGTATCAAACCATGAAAATCACATGTTGCCTATCTCTAAAGACAAATGAAGTAAATGATAAAATATCAATAAATAGTAAAAGTACTAACATTCAGTGTTTAGAATAAAAAGAAATTTAAAAAGTTCAAGTGGAACTAAACTATTTCTTTACTTAAAGTAGATGAAGATTATAAATTCAGTTTTTCAAAAAATTCATATTGAATTCTCATGTTTCATATATTTTAATTGAAATGTTCATCATAATAGTGAATCTCTCTCTCTCTCTCTCTATATATATAGATATATATATATATTTGATCTTTGACATATGCAAACCAGTGATTCTTTTATGAAAGAAAACTAGGAGGCATAAGGAAGATAAACTGCAGTCACTGTCTGCCAGTAGCCACTACAAATTCTATCAAACAGCTTTATTACAGTGCCTAAAGAAATTGACAGATCAGATACATCTTGAACTCTGTTCTATTTGCTCTTTTGGGAAGTTAAAGTTAATATATCAAAAAGCATAATCTGTGTGTGTGGTGGGGGATAAGGTTTTTTCCTTAAGAAATCTAGCTCTTAGAACTAAGTTTACCACAAGCCCATCCTGTAATGATGTGTTGAAAAAAAAATACTTAGGTTAAAGCTACCTTAAATTGTATCTTATTTAACTAGTTTGATTCATTTGGTAAAAATCTAAAACTTGTCATATGAAGTCATAAAAACTAATTTTTAAATCTAATTTCTGAAGATTTGTCTCTTTAAAAACACACATATGCAAGTGAACTTGAATGTTTGATTTTAATTTCCTCCAATGAGACAGAAGGACACAACTTTTAAAAGTCATACTTACATACTTTCCACCTCTGCCATGGAAATATAAATGACAGAGGAACTTTTTTCACAAATTAACTTTTTTTAAAAAGGAGAAAATAGCAAATACAAGTTATATCTTCCATTTCAAATATTTGACTTTACTTTTAGAATCCCTCTATATAAGGTTTCCCAGGCAAATAATAAGTTGCTATGCAGTAAATTTTAAAAATATTTATTAATACATGTTTGCAGTACATAATGACTACAATACTTGTGGGGAATTGGTACATGCAAAAACTTTTAAAAAGAATTATATTAATAAAGGTATTGAACAAAAAAATATATTTTCCTTTGGAAAATACTGTAGTAGCACAATGACTTAGATTTTCATCTATAACATTTGAATTGATTTAAAAATCTCTAATATAGAAGTTAATTCATTATATAAAATAATAAGCTAAAAAAGAAATACTAAGAGCAAACACTTTTAAAAAAGAATTTTAAATTTCAACTAGTTGAATTTAATGAGACTAATGACGGTAATTTAGCTTTCCCATTTAAAAAATACTCCAGATAGCTTTAAATTTTTTTTATTAAGAAACTACTTCATATTTATATAATCATCTTCAAAAAGGATAGGAAAAATGGAAGGGAATCTTGGTACATCTGGAAATACTGCAGTGTTACTGAGCATGGAAGTCCTAGTATGGAGGCCTTTGGTAAATTCCCAGTGCCATGAAATGTAAAAGATAAGGCATGACGATGACAACTTTTTTTTTTTTGGTAGTATTGGAGATTGAACCCAGGGCCTTCACACTGAATTATATCCCCAACCCTTTTAAAAATGTTTTATTTTGAGACAGTCTCTCACAGAGCTGCTCAGGCTGGGCTTGAACCTGCAGTTCTCTTGCCTCAGCCTCCCAGAGTGCTTGAATTATAGGTGTGTGCCATCATCCCCAGCTGAAAGTAACTTTTTTTGATTAAAAAAAAAAGAAAAGGTATTGACAAAAACACACTTTGATTTCAACCAAATGGGCTTTGAGAAATGCTGATTTGAACTACGAGGAAGTCTTGTTGACGCGTTTTACTTTGGAATATCAATTTTATGGGTTTCTTCATTTTAGGTTGAAATCTGCTTAACTAGTCTTAATATCTTGATTATATGAAATGATATTTCAATAATACAGTTTCATTGTATTTACCACTGAAGTTAATTGAAATTATGGTGAAACCTTCACTAACACTACTTCAGGAAGTAAGAATGAAAGTAGACGATAAATGAGTTTTTAAGTATATTTAGTCATATTTCAGGAGTACCCCAAACACAGACATATATACTCTGTTTAATAATAGTAACTGCATTAAATCACTTTCTGGAAAAACCATCTGTAAAACATTTGGAATCCCTTTATTAAATGTTGTGGGATGTTTCCTGGCCGAGGCATTAAAAAGATATAAGTAAATTTATCTGATAATGAAGTAAAAAGTTTAACCTCCTTTTGTCTATGCAAAAGTATACATATAAAAATATTATCTATAGAAATTCAAATAACACATCTCACTTATTTTTTCTCAGAATTTGTTTCTTAAATGAATCAGTCGGCCTTTTTAGAGTCACTTTAGACTTTGAAAAAATGAATCATTTTCTTCATATGTAAATCAAAGAAAGTTTTAAGAAAACTCTACCAATTCAATATCCACATTAAAGATATTAGAGAGTACTCCAATTCAAAAATTTAAGTCATTTCTTTGATGTCTGATAGCTTTTCTTCCCAACTGTGGATCCAAGAAACAATCAAGATGTGGTCATGGTATCCTTCATATCCATCTTTAATTCGTTTTGTTTGTAATCTACTTGTCCATTTTTAGTTATTCACAAGATGAATTTACAGATGATTTTATTATGCAATAATTACATTTTAATAGTTCATGTATGTCCATAGCTACATTTTAAAAATCTGAATTTAAATACTCAACTGAAATACAAATACATATGCATCAATTTGCTCTGGTAAATGAAAGAGAGGGTATTCCTGTGTTACCTACAAGAACACAATCATAAGCACCTGACAAGAGGGTCTTGGAACAAGAAAATGGCTCTCTTAACACTGCAATGCACAAAAATGGGAGTAATCTACTCCAAGAGGGGCACAGTTGAGGACGCTCCTATAGATTCGTGTTCATGCATGAATTAATACCCCTACTTATTTCTCCCTATATTCCCAATGAAGAGTGCCTGGAGTATCGGATGACAATATTACCTGATTACTTACTAAAGTAGCATTGCCAAAGAAGTAACACCAAGCCATTAATAAGATACTGAAATTGGCACTTTAGTAGAGTGTGAAAGAGAAAGAAGCAGCAGCGAACTAGATCTGATACTCCATGTCACTGTAATAATTGGATAGTTGTGCACCTTAGTTAAGACATTCAAACATATATTTCTCAAAGGCTATGTAAAGATTGAAGATAGTTCCTTTTGTAATAGCTACACATAAGAGTGGAAACTTGTAAAATGAAAACTAGTTAATATTATGGACAAAATATGTGGTTAATGACTAGATTCTGACTATATCTTTCTCAATCTAGTTTAAACACAAATAGATATTCTATTCTCAAATAGCAATAAAAAGGAGTTGAAATGTCAGCACCCACTCCAATATATAAACTGACTCATCAGAAACACATATTAAAAGAGTTTAAGATAGCATATCTAAAATTTCGAAGTCAACAAAACATGATGGCTATCCCAAGGTCCTTCATGAATGGCTATTAACTTTGACAAAAATCTCCCAGATCATAAAGTATAAGAATTTTCCCAGTGCTCCAATAAACCTTTATTTAGTCCATTATCCTTGCCTTTACCACTTGTGTTCATATTCCTAGGACTCACTTATGGAAATCTGTGCAACTATATATAAGCATTTTTCATGCCAGTTATGTAATTTTCAGTTTTAAAATAAGCTGACTCTACTACAGCAGCAAATATCAATTGGACAGTAGAGCAGGTGTGTAATTATGTAATTTATAAACGATCCTAATGAATATTACTACAGATACAGTCAAATACTGAATAATCTAAATTTTCAAGAAAGTTCTTCAAATTTTCTTAACTAAGAACTTAAAACATTTACTAAAACATCTTCCAAAAATAGTTTTTAGTATAAACTTCAGCCTTAAAACTAACACTATATGTAATTCAATTGCAAAGTCCTTAGACTGTTTTAGTTTGTCTTTTATTGAATTATCTTCCTCAATATTCTCACTCTGACATAATGAACACATTGTGACTTTGTGGAACTTATTTTATGACTCACAAAATTGTTTCAAGAGCTCAGATAAAAAATACATTGGTTATTTTAGAATCTTTACCCCTTTTTCTTATCAAATAGATATCAGGCTTGATCTTTCAACTTTTAGAAAACTAAGAAAAACTTTGTATTAGTAAAACAAACATTCTAAAAGCATGAGAATGTTTAAAAAAGAAATTCCAAATAAAGCAGAAGCAAAAACGGAACGGGCTGTAGGCTGGAAAAACGTATATAACTAAAGCTAATGCGTACGATAACAATGATTTTAATGTATAATTTCTCATGATAATTTTTTTCTTTGGTACCAGGGATCGAACTTGGGACCTTACGCTTGTGAGGCAGGCAGCAGAACCACTGAACTAAATCCCCAGCCCTCTCATGATAATTTAAAAGCATCAATTTTAGTTTATAGTCATACTTCATAATAAACTGTGGGTATAGTAATATATCCTGCATGGTATGTTCAAACAAAACCACGATGAAATCAGGATATCTTGATTCTAGCCTTAGCAATGTCCCTACCTACAAATCATTTGACTGTTTCTTCATGTGTGATTTGAGAAGTTTGAACTAAAAACATTTCGATGTAACTTATACATCTCGTTTTTTTTCTTTTGGCAACAGGGTCTCATTATGTACTTCATGCTGGCCTTGAACTCTGTGCAGCCCTGGCAGGCCTTGAACTCAATGGTGATCTCCTTGCCTCATCCTCTCAAGTTCTGAGATTACAGGCATGCACCACCATGCCCGACTTGCATCTCAGGTTTTAGAGTCTCAATTATTAAATTATTTAGATTTAAAACTGTAAATAAATTTCTTCACTGTGATTTATCACTCTTCCAAAGAGTATCACATACTAAAATTCAAGACTATTAGTTACTAATATTTTGCTGTGGAATACTGCTATGCATTATAGTAAAAGCTACATTACCTTCAAACCAAGCTTTATATATATCATGAAAGTTTTAAAAGTTGACTAACTACCTTCCTTTCTTACCACAATCTTATTTCAGTTGCTTTTTATTTTTAAATTTTGGCAAAAGATTTGAAAAGATTTAATAAGACCTCATTTGGTATGAACAATTCTATGATTACACATTTTTACCTGCATATCTACCACCCTTTGTCAGATTTGACCCTGCATACATCCTTGAGGAGTTATAAACAAAAATCACAGGAAGATGATAATATTCTTGAACTAGGAAAAGTACCTGTCTATTGCCGAGGCCTGTGGTAGGCAAAGAGTGACTGTAAATCAAATTTTAAGAAGTTAACTAGATAAAGGGAAAGTGATTCACCCCAATATAAATGTGTGAGTGCCATTTTATAGTATAAAATCTTAGCTAGCAAACTCTATTACCTGCCCATGGGTACGGTAAAATATGTATAGAAATACAAAAAGATTAAGTTACCCAATGAAATTCTCCTATACCTTTTGAACCCTTATCATATTATTGCTATATTAAGAACTGTGGAAACTGAATCCCAAACTTCTTTTCTGATATGCTATTCAGATCTGAAGGCTGGAAGTCAAGACCCAGGCTACTCTCTGCTTTCCAGCAATCCAATACTAGCAGAATTCTGAAAAGGTAGTTTCACCATTGTCACCCCTGAATAAAAAGGAAAGAGAATAGATGTCAGGTAATATCAACATCAGATGTCACAGGCAGTCATCAGTTATGCTTGCAGCTGCTTACCAGTGTGACTCCTTTTATGTACCATAAGCACATTGGGCCCAATGCAAACCATGCCACAGACGTCACATTTCAGTTTACCATTCGGAAGCCGGATTCCTCCCTCGCCTTGAAGCTCCTGGACTTTCCTGTTGTCAGCCACCTCGCTGCTCTCAATTAGGGGTTCTTCGAGGCTGCTACCCTCATCATGTCCCCTGATCTCATCTTCACGGCTCAGGGGTTTCCTGTCACATTCTTCATCACTCTGCATTTCTAGTTTTACTGAATTTGCTGTAATTTAAAAGGAAGAAATTTTAAATTTTAAATTACATGATATGTGATCTCACCTACCTCTTGTCTACCCAGTGTCCTTCTATTAAAGGATACAAATGACATTCAGTAGAAAACTGTCCATTGCCAAAGACTGTGGATACCTACTGTCCTCTAGGATATTTTAGTGATGCTTTGGGCTGAAAATAAAGATGGCTCAGGAATGTGCTTCAGCAACAGACTAACCCTTTATTTCTGCCTCATTTCTTTAACTCACTTGTTTACTTCTTAAGCAAGTCATTAAATAATTCTAATATTCACTTGAGTTTGTCATTAAGGCTACTAAGAGTAAGATCTATTTATGAAGACACAAGATTAAATATTACTTAACCTACTGAGCCATGTCTCCTCTCAAGATCATTATATTTACTTCATATTCCCTGCTTCGCATCAGAGTACTTGTGTAAACCTGCTTCTGAACAGAGCAAGAGAAACAACTTAAGATCTTAATCCAGCAAATGTCTTTCACATATGAAAGCATAATGTTAAAATAAATGTCCTAAAATCAGACTAAATATAAATAGTTAAGAGCTGTACAAATACAAGATAAAGTACAAAGGCCTTACATGCTCTTAAATTACTCAGCCTTTTTTTTCCTGTATGAAAAAAATTCTCCATTGACTACATTAGCCTGAAAATCACAGTATTCTGACTCTAATCTATGCACAGCGAAAGGTAGCTAATGACAGGAATGGCATAGCATGCATGTACACACTTGTGAATGTGAAGAAATTTAATGCCTTTGCTTTGCTGTTTTTGGATTATCCCACAGAAAAGCTGGAATTCTGTTAGCACAGCCCTCATTCTGGATTGCTGACAAAGTCTTTTCATGAAGAAGCAAGTTTTAAATTAATATCAGTTTTTATCTAGTGATCTTGAAAATTTCTTGTCATATCAGAGTCAATGAGCAAAATATTTGGTTCTACTTGAATAAAGAAATGTTTTAAATGTTTTAAAAAGGAAGGAAGCTCTTTTTACTGTAATTGTTTTCTTGGAGAAACTACACATTTTGTGACTTGTAGTTGGTTCTTATCAGGATAGGGAGTACTAGCAAAATTGCTCTTTCTCGTTCTTCTCCTTAGAGGGCCTCTACTGAGGAAACGTGGTACAAGAGTACCAGCAGTACAATGTTGCAGTAATTATTTAACTTCTGAATCTTAGGTCTTTCATTTGCAAAATACAGATGAATACGTATTACTGAATAGCCTACTCTGAACTATATCTAGTAAGTAAATCCTTAAGCATCCTAAGGAACTTACATTGTCCATGTCCTCTGTAAAATGGGGATCACAAAAGCATCCACTTCCTAGTGTTGATGTGAGAGATAAATGAATACATAGAGTAAACATGCTATTTTTCTTTGTACTCAGGGTGATATATTTATTTCATAAGATTTTTTTGTAGTTTACTACAATTCATCTTCACAATCTATAAAGGGATGCAAATCCTTGCTAGACCTACCTCTAATAGAATATTTACTATGTGGAGTTTATTTAGAAATCATTACAACAACTGGTTTTGAGACAAGCAGGGACAGAATTTCATCCAACTTTATTATATGCCCAACATACTCAAGAACTTGGTGATATATGGGAAATGTTCATGCACTATTAATTGACTTGTTTTACTTAACGTATTATGAACTGTACTTTTAAAAACTTGTCTATGTTTAAAGAAAAACAAATTAAAATTAAGATCTTTTCTACTGAGAGCTCAAAATCCCTCAACCCTGGTCTCAAAGAAAATATCATAATTTTCACCCTCAGAAGTTTGTCTGAATCTGTTTTAAATATAATTTATTCATCTAATCTGTCACCAAATATTCTATTTCTTGTTTATTATAGACATTATTAAATAATACCATATAGAACTATCAGTGTGAAAAATGGTGTTTTACTATACTTTTTAATATAGACTTAAAAGATTGAACTTGGCCAACTTTTACACGTTTGAATGTATTTTTTATGAAACTGTTTATCAATATTGTCTATCTTTCTATTAGGTTCTCAATCTTTATTCAATGAATTTAAAGAAGCTTTATGTACAGCTCAGGATCTATCCCTTAAACTGAAAATCCAAAATCTGAAATACTACAAAATCCAAAATCTTTTGTGCACTGACTTGATGCCCCAAACAGAAAATTCCACAACTGACATCACCTAAGAGGATTATGTCATCAAGTCATTAAAATGTATATAAACTAAAAACATTATATATAAAGTTAATTTCTGGATATGTATAAAAGTTGTATATGAAATAAAAATGGATTTCATGTTTAGACTTGAGTTCCAGCCCCAAAATATGTTCTGATGTATGTGCAAGTATGCCCAAGTCTGAAAGGACTTAAAAAAATCAAGAAAACAATTGGTTCGAAGTATTTCAGATAAGGGACACTCAACCTGTCCTAAGAAACTTGCCAAGTGTTCATGATGTTTCATATATAATTTGGTTTATCTTTTTATTCAAGGATATTTTACGGCATATTTGGTACTTCCATATGTTGAATTATGGCTTGCTTCAGTATGTTTTTCTCAACTCCTAGAATTTTTTTTTTCATATTTTTTCTGGTAAGGAAAACTTTTCCAAACAATGCAAAATGCAACAGGTCACTCTATGCAGTCCCATGCTTCCTTCATAATTGTTATTTAAGAGAAAAATTCAGAAGAAATGTTGAAAACATTACTTCATACAGCATGACTTTATCCCAAACTACAAACTATCTCACACATTTATGTCAAGTGAAATACTAAAGATTAGATGGCAATGCCATAATTCTTGTTATGAACTAGCCAATGTCTGATAAGCTACATTTAAATAAATACAGCTTAAAATTACTTAAAATTTTTTTTTGTTTTTTTTTGGAACAGAGTCTTGTTATGTTGTGCAGGCTGGCCTCAAACTCACGGTGACCATCTTGCCTCAGCCTCCTGCATACTAAAATTACAGGCATGCATCACTATGCTTTGCTAAGGAGTACATATTTAAAAGTATAGTTTTAAAGTCTAAAACTATAGGCCTTTCAACTGTCAAAATAGTACAGAATTATGAAAAATATCATTTGAAATTAGAACAATAAACTATCTTTTTCCCTAGTGAGAATGCTATAATAGAGGCATCTAACACATGCATCAGAAATAAATAAAACTGTCATTTAAAAAATTATAGCATTTACAAATATAGTTAGGATCTTTTATCCCCAGAGGAATATGCTGGATGCAAAGAGAAAAAAAAAGGACACTTGCTAGAACTAAAGCACAAAAGAAATAACAGGGCTATCACAAAATTCTCTAGCAATACAACAAGGAATGTTGATCATGTATGAGTATATCCTATTGTTTTCCTGATAAATCAATAAAGTACAACACATTTTAGGATACACATCATCTATTAAATTTAGCAAAATGTGATAGCGCATGTACAAACAAAATTCCATAGCAATTAATTTCTAACACATCTCACTAAAATTGTGTTGAAATTCTAGGATGAAAAGCAATACATAAATTAATTGAATAAATGTCTTTGAATGTTAATGATTAAATAGGAAAGCTTTTTCTACTCAAATGAGCCTCTACAATTTAGCTTCACTATGTAAGAAGATTTTAATGCAGACCACTCAATATTTTAACTCTTTAAAGATTAAATTTGTGTTTTGTATATATTAAGTATACCCTAAATCATAACATATATTAATTAAAGAGTTATATTATGAATATTTGTAGCTATAATATATGAAGCTGTTATAATTATTAAACAATAGATACTACTATAGTTTTCAAATCTTTAAAATTAGATTTTTAATCTCATAGGAATATTTTTACAATTTGTTACAGGAGGACATTCTTTTAAGTGGGATAATGTCCTTCTCCAGTTTGAAGTGAAATCTTGTGACAAATCTCAATATCAAGAATAAATTTTCAAGATTGTTTCTCTACTAGAAACTAAAAGATGTAAAAAAACTCAAGTTTATTTGTGGGATTTGTACATATAAATATATATTGACAAGCAATAATGACTTAATCAAAATAGTATTTTGTTAGAACAAATCATTAATAAGGAAAAAGGGGTATAAACTAAGATTTTAGTCAATTTGTTCTTTATCTACCAGTAGTTATATGTGAATATTTTTGGTGAATAAAATAGAAGCCTTTAACATAGCTATTTTTTTTGATGTAAAGGAAATGACATGCATATTTTCATACGAAGAAGTCAAAGTTTAGAGCATTTAGAAAATGTTTTTTCATTGCAATGGCATAATTCCTTATAGCCAATATTTAGTAGATTATGAGGTTTGTGAACACATAGAAAGGAAAACAGTTAACAATCAAGTTAATATAGAAAGAACTTTGAATATATTTCAGGACAAAAAGTTCCACATGTATTTTGGCAAAAAATAGCATCATGAAGCAAACATGCTTATGAATGCAAGATTCCCTCCCCTATTCCTTATGCTTTCAAAATGCTATTCATGGACATTAGAATTTAAACTTCCAGATTCCATAAATATACATCTTTCATCTTCATTCACAAAAGATCACACCAATAAGAAGAGACATATATGAAAAATGTACAGTACTGTGACACAATCATTGTGTATGCATCTCATATTCATACAACTCATCCTCCTCAACCACAAAAAAAAAAAAAGGAATGCTCCTTGAAAACAATGTTACCAGGGCTTAGGATGTGGTATAGCTCAGTAGTGGAGTGCTTGCTTACCTAGCACACGGAAGGTTCTGGTTCCATCCCCAGAACAAAACAAACAAAAAAGTCATAGAACCAGGAAATGTTTGTTCAGTAGTTGCTGCTTGGCTAATGCTTTGCCTGAAAATTTTACTAAAGGTGTAAGACTAAAACCATATTATTAACTTTAAAAATAAGAAATCCTATTAACAGAATAGAATGCACACAGAAATAGGCCGTGAAAGTGTTCAAGTACCAATACAAAGAATTAGTTTGGTTATATAAGAAATTTCTTAAACTTAACAGTAGTTAAATATTAGGAGGCTTTCCTTAGAAACTAGGCACTCTATTATTTTAGATTAATTCCACCTATTTACCCATCTATATAACACAGCTTGTGATTTTGTAATGTCTGGTAAGATTTTTCTTCAAATAATATAAAATATTTAAATTTTTGATGAAAAGATTTTTTATATATGGTGAAATTTATTGTTAATTTTGAATTACCAAACAATACATTTTGTCCTCAACATTAGAATTTGGGTTTCAAAAATAATCCTATTAATTTTCAAATAATGCTTAGTGATTATGATTTCTTTAAAAGAATAGTGATCATGTAGGGTATAATACAAAATTTTTAGATTATTTTCTGTCAAACTAGTTATTTACTTCTATTTAGTTTCCCAATTATATTTTTAAGGTTTAATTCTTCTGGAGTAAATAAAGGAGTTAATGAAATATTTGCTTCATAGTACTGAATAAAAGAAGGCTGAAATGCCATTTTTACCAAAAATTGGGGGGAAAAAGTCTTTCAGGTGTGATGTGTAAGTGGACTTTTACATGCTTGGTTTCTGTTGTGTGAGAATTCAAGTGGGCACTTAAGGGATTTTATAATTTACAAGCATCAATTTTTCCCGGTCTATGCCAGATACTTGAAATGCTGTTAATACACACTAATGAATCAATACTTCTATCTAATAATCTGTTGAAGTTGCTTCTGCACTAATATAACTCTCTCTCATTTAAACTTTAGAAACAGAAACACCAAACATGATTAAATCTGTCTTACTAGCTCAGCAGCTGTTTAAATACTGTTAGAGAAACTGTCTTTAAAACTCTTATGTGAAGTAGTTATTTACTAAGAATCTACTGTCAATTTTGTAAAAACAAAAGCATCGCAACCAAAATTATGTGAAGGTAAACATTATCAAAAAATCTCGCACAATATTAAACCTCTGCTCCTTTTAATTGTGGATAAATAAATGGGTAAATCTTGCAAAACAGCTCCCTCAAAAGAACCTCGTATCATTTGTTTTATTTGGCAATAGACAAGTCCAGACACTCGTATGACTGACCTGCTGCAGAACCACCTGTGGGTAAAATTCTAAACTTGTACATCACATCACTTCATGTTTTCTCCCCATTTTTTCTCTTCTCCCTCAAAAATGGCTGGATTATGTGTTTCTTACACACATGGGAGTAACTCTAACTCATGACACTATTGACTATTAAATACAGCTATTAGTCCCAAAATAGCTGTAAAAGTTACACTGCACCTTGAAGGCAGAAAGCCAAGGTCTCTACCTCTCTTTTCCACTTGACTTGCTGTGAGACCCTGGGAACTGTTTATCTTGACTAAACCATGGGACCCAGCACCATTGACGTCCTAAAACAGGAGATGAGATAGGATGACCTCTTGTAGACTAAGGATTTAGGATCCTTTCAATAGTAATAGTAAGGGGAAAATAAATTCATAAAATACATACTATGTTTTATTTTGTACTTGTAATGATTGAATTGTAGGTAAAGCAGCCACAGGTTAAACACATGGAAATCATAACTGTTAAGTGATTTTCCAAAGGATACAAAGTTAGTAAATGTCAGCTTGGTATCAACCCAAGATCTTCTGCCTCCTAGCTTACACATCCTTCCATGACACTGGCTCTCCAGGACACTGGCAAAAGACATTAGTGTTATTATATTTAGAAAAAAAAAATCAGTAAGCCATAAATGACTTTCAGTTACTATAAAACTAGGTCTATCAGTTGAAGCCCACCTTAGGAACTCAAGCCCGGACTGTTCAGATAAAATAAATATACTCTGTCACATGAACTGAACTACTGAATTAATACTTTCAAAACTGGATGCATGTCTCATTCAAAAAATCCACCTCTAATTTTTAAACTTTTTTTCCTCTTAAGGCAAGAGGTCCTAGTAGAACATACAGTTCCTTCAGAATCAATCAATATTCAATATTCTTCCTTCCCTTTTCCAATTTTCCCATTAATTTCTATGCCCCCTGTGATTTACCAGTGGTCAGTAAAAATAACAATTTGAGGATAATCCATATTACCAATTTTAATCTCTAAACCAACAGCTTATGGAGGGTACATTTCAGGACATCTCTTGTGGCCAAATTTGATACTCTCATGTCAATCACTGGTATAGAAATAAACACCTGTGACAGCTCACACATTTCATTTTACATTTACACACATTTCATTTCACATTTACACACACCTTCACAAACAAAATACAAAGTGATCTCCCTTGAAAAAAAATGTAAAAGAATAAAACATCTAACTCCTTAATGATCTCTAAAAATGCATGACTCTATAGAGCATATCCATCATCAAAACATACTTTGGTGACCCTTCACAGTGGCATCACTGTGGCCAAGGATGAAGCTTCTATTTCCTAGCAGATAAGTCCATGAGAACTGTATAATGTGGAGAAAAGAACCCTTGTTTAAACAGAAATGCCATAGGCAAACAACAGCCTATCCGTTTATCCAGCCATTAAATGAATGATTTCATTTGCCAAATCCTAAAGATTCAATACCAGCTATGTCTTGCATATCCAACTCCTTTTTTGCATCTTCTTGGGCAACACAACTACATTAAAGTCCCCATGATCTTTCACCTGGAGTAATTTCAGTACCTCTAACTTGTCTCTTCTGTTTTGTTTTTTTTTCTTTTTTTTTTTTTTTGCCACATTCTATGCCCCTAATTCATCATATATTTAGTAGTCAATCTTTTTAAAGCAGACTCATAATAGTATCCTCAACATTTTCAATGACCACCCAATACCTAAATGTTACATATAAAGGTACTAATGTGGAATCTAAAGGTCATAGCATTATCTAATCATATCCTTCAGCCATGTAAAGCCCTTTAATTTCCCAATCTTTTTCAAACTGATTTTCCCACTCTCCCTAGAATACATCCTAAACATTTCAATTGTTTGATCTAAGATCCTATTATAATTTTCTGGAATTCTTCCCTTATTTGTATCAAAATAAGCATATTACTCAAGGCTCATGTATCTGGTACCTTTTTCCATAAATGTTTTTGGATGCCAAAGTTCTTTTCTATGGAAATCACATCAGCTGCTACAGAATTACAGCGATTTCATTAGAGTATTTGCCTTAACTCTACACTGCCTTTAAAGTAAAGTCTTTATTCAGTTACAAAACCATCCTGTTCTTACAGGAGGCACCCAATAGATGCCTGTTGAACTGTTGCTGTTGATTTACATATTTACTTCTCTAAATTACTGAGATCTTTCATAAATTAACTACAAATGACAAATGTAATAATACAGTTACATTTTAAACACAAAACATCGACGTAATGTTAAAGGACTACTGTATGACAGGAAACACTTTAGGTACTATAAATATTGAGTGATTCAATTATGACAGCCACTCTGAAATATGTAATTTTATCTTCCTTTTAAGATGAGGAAGCTAAAAATCAGAATAGGTGAAATAATATGTCTAAGTCACACAGCTACTCAGGGTCAGTTGACTGGAACCAGGACCTGATAACCAAATTCTTGCTATTCTTAACTTGTTAACAGTTATTAGTAAAGAAAAAAAGGGATGTCAATATATTAAAGAATGATAACATCATCAATGTGATATATTTCTTTAATATGGGTGTAGTGAGTTTGGATAAAGAGATAGGTGTCTGAGAGTCCGTTTTGGAGGAAGACCAGCTTACACTGCCAAATTTTCTGAGCATGGATTTTATCTCATATAAGAGCAATCAACTTTGAACTGGTGTTTGGCAACCATCTGCTTAACATAACTGTGGGAGGCTTGTGAAGCAAATTACATTGTGAAATTATCTCTTTAATAAAGGAAGTATAAAATTCGTAACCTAGCTTCTGCTAGAAGTAAAATCACTACTATAAAATCTGGGTGAGTGTGCATGTTCCTGAGGAGAACTGCAATACAGAATTGCCAGGGGTCACCACGGACGCTCAAACCAGGTCCAAAGGCAGTGCCGTACACTGAGGAGAAAGCAATAAAGAATGGAGCAGGGTTTCTATTACCCAGCAACTATACCAAAAGGAGGACCCAAAGTCAAGCCACGCATTGCAGCAGCTCTAAAGACTCTGAAGTGAAGTGACAAGGAAACCTAACAGCTCCTCATACCCTGAATTCAAATATCCTTGAGTCACACATACTGAGATCAAAGATTCATCCCCAGGGTTCTTCCATAAATGCTACACTATCTGTCTGTATTAAACAGAACACACATTTGGTCCTAAGATGTAGCACTGGTCAATTTACAAATGTATAACCAATAAAACATATCAAGTAGTGCCAAAGAGAAAGCTTGTGGTGATTAAGAGAATCTATATAACTGCCACGCAAATATTAGCAGAACTGTGCCAGAAATTTATTTTCCAGAATGCAACAGCATATAAAAAAAAAGTTCATACCTAGTTTTCTACCCCCAATGAACACTTTATATAGACATACAAAACATGTTAAAAGATAAAAAATAATTACAAAGCAACATAGGAGGTACTAGATATGGAAAATGGATTAGAATACTTGAGTTTAAACTATTAACGTGTGAATTTTAAGGTACTTGGTGTCCCCCATTTCCTACTGTTTTATAGAGGACAATATCCTCTATATAGAAATCATAATACTGGGAAATCATGCAATCAGTTAGTGCAAGCAATATAGTCCTGTGGTTAAAAGCATGGGACCTGGACCCAGTGCCCTGGGTTTAAGGCTAGGGTTTTGCACTTACTAGTCACATGGCCTTAGGAAACCTAAGCCACAATTTTCTCATCTATAAAATCAAGGTAATAAGTTCTGAGTATTAAATATAATTGTACATATAAAACATGTAGCACTGTTTTGCTTTTTATCAATAGATTTATATGAAACCATTTCATATATGTGTAACATCAAACACATCAAACTCTAGGGCTATGATAAGTAGAGGAAAGTAGAGGGAAGCTAAAAAGTCTTCAACACAATATGGCTGGCATTTAAGATAGTACAAGTTAGTAATATAATAAAGGCTTTATGTAATAATCCAACAGCTAGTATTGAATGGGGGAAGCTGAGAGCTTTTTTCTCTAATGTCTGGATTGAAACAAGGATTCCCCTTTTACCACTTTTATTCAAAAGAACACTGGCAGTCGTAATCATAGCAATCAGATGAGAGAAAGAGAGGGCATCCAAACTGGACAAGGAGAAATCAAATGGTCATAGTTTTCAATGACATGATCTTATAAATAGGAAATTCCAAGAACTTCATGCCAAAAAAACTATTAGAACTAATAAATGAATTCTGCAGATTCAAGATACAATATCAAAGTACAAAAATCAGCAATGTTACTATATGCCAGTAGCCAATAATCTCAAACAGCAATCAAGAAAGTGATCCCATTTATGATAGCTACAAAAAAATGTCTAGGAATAAATTTAGTGGTAAAAGATCTCCACAATAAAAATCATAAAAGAAATTGAGTACACAAAAAAGTGGAAAGGAATCATATGTTCAGGAACTGGAAGAATCAATATTTTTAAAATATTCATACTATCCAAAGTGATCTACAGGTTCCATGCAATCCCTATCAAAATAGCAATGATATTCTTCACAGTACTAGAAAAAGCAATCATCTGGGGAGGAGGTGGTTCTGGAAAATGAATTCAGGTTCTTCACATTGAGCTACATCCCCAGCTCCTTTTTCACTTTTGAGACAAGGTCTCACTAAGTCACTAAACTGCCCAGGCTGGGCAGGAACTTGTGATCCTCCTGCTTCAGTCTCCCACAGTGCTGGCATTAACAATCCTAATATTTGTATGGAAACACAAAAAAACTGACTTGCCATAGCAATCTTGAGTAAAAAGAAGAAAGCAGACTATATTACTGCACTTCAAAGTATACTACAAAGCTCCAGTAATTAAAACAGCAAGGTACTGGCATAAAAACAGACACAGAGACAGACCAATGAAGCAGAACAGAAAGCCTGGAGGTAAACCCATAACATCTACAGCCAATTGATTTTTCAACACAGTTGGAAATAACATGCAGTAAAGAATGAACAGTCTTTAATAAATAGTGGTGGAAAAACTGGATATCTACATGCAGAATAATGAATCATCAGTCCCCAAAATTGATTCAAAATGGAGTAAAGATTCAAATGTAAGACAAAACTATGAAGTTACTAACAGGAAACATGGTAAATGCTTTAGGAAATTGGAATGACCTTTCCTGGGCAAGACCTAGAAGCAAAAGAAGCAATGGAAAAGTGGCATTATATCAAACTAATAAGCACAAAAGAAAACAGAGTAAAGAGAACAACCTAGAGAATGGAGAAAATATTTTCAAACCACATGTTACGGTTTGCATCTAAAATGTTCCCCATAGGCCAGCTGATGTGCTTCTGGGAAGTGACTGGCTCACGAGGGTACTAACTTCACCAGTGGATTAATCCAAGTACGTCACTGGGGGCATGCTTTCAAGGGTGTATCTTGTGCCTGGCCCCTTCCTCTCTGGCTCTTTCCCTCTCTGTCTTCTTCCTGGCAGCCCATGAGTTGAGCAGTTTTTCTCCAGGACCTGCTTCCACTATGTGTCAGCCTTGCCACAGGCCTAAATCAACAGAATCAGCCAAACATAGGCAGAAACCTCAGAACCAAAATAAACCTGTCCTCTGTTACACTGTCTCTGTGAGGTATTCTGTCACAGTAGCAAAAAGCTGAATAACACACCATATATTTGGCAAGGGGTTAACATCTGGAACATATTAAAAACTCAAAGAACTCAATGACAAAAGCATGACCCAATTAGTAAAACAAAGGCAACAGCCCTAAACTAACATTTCTCAAAAGAAGACACACAGGGCCAGGGATTTAGCTCAGTGGTTCTGTCGCCTGCCTCGCAAGTGCAAGGTCCCAAGTTCGATCCCTGGTACCAAAAAACCCAAAAACAACAACAACAACAAAAAACCCACAAAAGAAGCCATACAAATGGTCAAAAAGTAAATGAAACAATGTTTCACATCACTAACCATCAGGGAAGTACAAATAAAACTTAAGAATGACTATTATCAGGACAAGAGGACCCATTTGACCCAGCTATTCCCCAGCTGGATATCTTCCCAAAAGAATTAAAAGAATCATACCACAGCGATATATGTGCACCCATGTTCATAGCGGCACAGTTTGTAATAGCTAAGGCTTGGAAACAGCCCAAGTACCCATCACCTGGAAACTGGATAAAGAAGATGTGGTTTTTTTATAAAATGGAGTACTACTCAGCCATAAAGAATGAAAAACTAGAGACATTTATAGCTAAATGGATGCATACTGAGGCCATGCTCTTAAGTGAAATAGGACACACGTGTAAATACCGAATAGTTTCTCTCATGTGAGAAACTGAAAGTGCAAATAAGGATTAAAATGATTAAAACGAATAATTGATAATTTGAAATAGGAAGAAAAGGTCCAAAGGTGTAGGGGTGGTCGAAGGGGAAGGGGAAAGGAAAGAAGGGAAAGGAAAAATTATGAGAAAAGAAAAAAAATAGAAATGAAGTCTATGCAAATAGGGAAGGGTGGAGGGGGTGAAGGATGCACAGGTAATGGGGAAAAAATAACCAAGATACATCATGTACAGGTATAAACACCCAATGATAAATGTAAATGTATTGTATACCTAAAACATACAATAAAAGAATTTAAGGAAAAGAATGACTATTATCAAAAAGACAAAAGATAACAAATACCTGTGAGCAAGTGGAGAAAGGAGAATCCTTGGGCGTTGTGGGAATGTAAATTAGTGCAGCCATTATGAAACAGTATGGGAATTCCTCAAAAAATGAAAAATAGAACTAGCAATCCCACTTCTGGAATATATATCCAAATGAAATGAAACTAGTGTGTCAGAGACATCTGCACTCCTATATTAATTATAGAATTATTTATAACAGGCAATAAATGATAACAATCTAAGTGTCCATCAACTGACAACTAGATAAAGAAAACGTGGTAAACATATGAATACTACTCAGCCAAAAGACAATCCTGGCATGTGTGACAACTTGGATATAACTGCAGATCATTATATTGAGTAAGCTAGGCACAGCAAGATGAATACTGTATGTGCAGAATCTAAATGATCTCCCAGAAGTTGAGAATGGAATGGTGGCTACCAGCACTGGGAGTATGGGCAATGGTTGATCAATAGGTACTGAGTTATGTGCTTAGGTAGGAGCTAAGAGGTTCTGGTGTGCTATCGCACGAGAGAGCGATTACATGAAATAATGTGTACTGTTTCAAAAAGAAAAAAATTGGAATGATTTCACCATGAAAAATTATAATTGAGACAGGTATGTTTACTCTGATTTGAACACCATGCAATGTATGTGAGTACTGAAACACCACATGGTGCCCCATAAATATATATAAATTTTATGGTTTTATGTATCAGTCAAAGAAAATTTTAACAAAGTATTGAAAGATCGGGTAAGATTTATGCAAAGGGAGAGGAGAGATGGACCCAAAATAGGGACCAAGCATGAAGAGGAAAAAGGCAAGAGTACGTGTTGGGTTTGAGTGACACTATTTTTTTTCTGGAATGGATATACACAATAATATAAATAGAATATATGGCAAAATAGAGTTTTTTAAATAGAGTTAAATATAAGACAATGAGCGAATGACAGTAATTTCAAAATACAAGTACTGTCAATTTGTGATTCAACAGCCAAGGTATGAAGGAAGGAACACCTTAAAAATCATTCATTTAAAATTAGTCAATGACAGCTGTGACCCTAGCACCTGGGAGGCTGAGGCAAGTGGATTACTGTGAGTTTGAGGCCAGCATGGGCTACATAATGAGTTCAAGGCCAGCCCAAACTACATAGTGAGACTGTGTCTCAAAAAAACCAAACACCAAAAAAAAACATCATTCAGTGAGCACCTTCTCTGTACCACGCAGTGATACAACTGCAAACAAGACAAGACATGGTCCCTGCCGTGGCACTGGTGAAATGGATCCATATATATTCAAATATATAATTGTTTTCTTTTATATATGGTCTACTGTGCATGTTAGAATATTGTGATTCTACTTTAACCTCTAGCTTAAAAACAATCCTAATTCTGTGATTTATTCCATTTCTGAAGATCATGGATGAGAGGACATTTGAAATGTGAATATACGTTTATACATATGTTTAGTATATATACTGGAAGCCCAGCTGATATATCTGCAGGATTGTTCTTTATTAAGCAATAAATGTTCACAACTTCAACAGCAGACAGTATGTGATTAGGGTGCCTTCCCTATGTGTTTCCTTATGTTGATACTGGCCGGTTTCTAGGAAGGGGGAGAAAAGCAAAACAAACAAAATGTACTCAAGACTTAATGAAATAAAAGGTGCTACAATCCTCAAAAAAAGCATAAAGTTCTTGACTCAAATAATGTTATGAAGACTCTTTTGAATGTTTCTTCTGCTTCGCCCCAGTCAGTATGTGAATCCTGCCATTATGTATGGCTCATGGCTGTTTGTGAGCTTCCTCCCCACCTGGGACTAGGAGGTAAACTGCAGGTATCCAGGGAGGGGAACGCTGTGACTGCAGGGATCACCAGCTCAGCACTTTGCTGGACTGCGCCAAGCCGGGTGACACAAATCTTTCTTTGCTTGAAGACTATAAACACATGAATAACCATTAAAAGTCATTTTATTTCGTTTTCACCTTCAAAATGAATGCAATTATTTCAGGGGCATAAAATGCCCAAATCTACATTTTTGTCACTCTCATCTTATAAAACCCACTATTCTCTTTCACATTCCTGGTAGGTTGCCTTTTCTCAGGCAGCACATGCTTACTAAAAGCACCTCTCATTCTGTGGAAACTGTCAGCAATTACTGCAATGAACTTTAAATCTTGTTCCTCTAACTACTGCAGTAGTCCAGAAATAATGACACAACTTCTCACTGTTTGAAAATGTCAAGCTGACCACTCAAAAATTGAAGCTAGGTTTGTCCAGGACGATCCAAATGATAAGACATTTTATGAGCCTTCCATTTTATCTCCAGTTCTATTACTGCTGCCTAACACCTTCACAGTATAGCAACACCTTCTGGGACAGGCTGAAACCTAAACAAACCACAAAAGCTGCCATGGAACAGAGTTAACAATGTGTGCCTGGCAAGAGTCAGCTTTTTTTTTTTTTTTTTCTTTCCTTGATCTGACACTATCGTTTGAATTAATTTTCTTCCTCATAGTGGTAAGCAGTTTAAACCTGCTGCATGACTAATTTACTTCTAATAGTGAGGTAGCCTTTCTTCAATTGAGCAATACTATTTTTGAAAAATATACCTGGTAGACTGCCATTTTCATGTATTTCAGGACTAGATTTATTCTCAAATGTACGGTTCAACCTTTATACTCAGAGACAGGAGAAAATTACCTCTCCAAAATTTAAACTAACTTCCTTATACTCACGAAGCTTTATAGTTTTAGATGACATCTGAATTACCCATTAACAAGGTTAATAAGAATGCAATAAAATCCTTATACAGTTTTTCAAATAATATGGAGCCTCATTTAACTATGCTCAATAATGGGAAAGAGGGATGTATTATTAGATCAAGGAAGGTTTAAATGGCATATCTTTAACCACAAAAGAAAAAATAATCTAAAGCCTAGGTCGTGGAGGACAGCTTTTATACCCAGAAGACTCAGCTTCTTTCTTCATATATGAAAATTCTTGCTACCACTTATATTGAATATATATATCTATATATATATCTATATATATCTATATCTATATCTATATCTCAAATGTGTTATTGGGAAGATCGTACTCTAGGATCAGGGAATTCACTGGCTCTTACACTGCCCCCTTCCCAACTAAGTCACATGCAAAAATTTGCAGAGAAAAGAACCTGGAAAGAGTGAATTGAAGAACTGGACTTTCCACCGGGTTCAAGTTGAAAAAGTGTGCTGGTTTAGCCACAAGTAGTTACAGTGTACAACTTTTGTAATACACACTGGTAACCAATAAAGATACAGTGATGATCAAAAGCAGACAGCCCTTCCTTTGTATTGTGATGATATCAGATGAAGACAAGTGGAGACCACAATCCTGCAAAGATCTGTCTGTACGGAGGGAGAGGATTAGGATTGAGAACAAGTACACAGGCACAAAACCAAGAACAAGAGCTCAGAGCAATTTGCTTAAATGCCTAGAAATAAGGACTTGTCTTACGTATCAAAAATACCTTCATTTCTGCTTCATAGAAGCAAAAATCTGATGTATATTTTTGCATTTATTATGTAAATAATCCAAGAGGGACATTTACTCTTCAAAATGTATGTGTCAATATCAACTGGCAGCTCTCACCAATTCCAACACTGTGTCCATCACAAGTATAAATAAAATTATCTAACTGTCTTTTTTTCATCATGAAGGTAGCCCTAAAATGTGAAACTTTAAAAACTCAAATGAAAGACACACATACAAAGTTACAATGAAAACCTAAAATGAAATCACTTCAACTCATTATAGTCACCATCCTTAGACACAAGATTTCCGTGACAAGTAATAGAACTAATAGAACCTCGGTCAAAAAGTAATAGCTTGGTTAAAAGTTCTACATGCTGATAATAGTCACAAGCTTTCACTATGCTGCCATACTATCAGTCTTAATGAAATTCACTTGTCAGTTCCATTTTGAAACAGTAAAATCTAGCACTGTATGACAAGGGTAGAATTAAAATCACTTTTCTTTTTTCCCAATCAAGTCAGTTAATGATGAAAAATAAGAAAAGGAGTAACTCCGAGATTTCTGTCACAAATTGGTTTCGAAAAGATTCGTTTTCAGATTTGCTTCTTTTGCTTTTTTCCTATTTTCACTGCTGATCTTCCCAAATGATACCAGTTAGCTACTTTTCTTTTAAACTCACTGTGTCACCAGCAGCTACATCGAGTATAGGCAGCCAAAACTACGTGGTACTATACAACAGTAGAGTACAATGCAGAGGATAGTCTACAGTTCCCTAACGTTATCATTTGGGACCTGTCCTGTAGTTGAATATGTCACCAAGCAGTTCATTCTAAAACAGAGAAGGCAAAAGACCCATCTACAAACTTTTGCTTTTAATCATGAACTTCTATAAGCCTTAGTGAATTTCAATACTTTTTGAAGTAAGCCCTTCAAAGAAGAAACCATATTTATTTTACTTTTTTTTTCTTATTGATAGGGCACCTTTGCAAGCCCTGATACATCAGATTTCATAATTACTAGTGTTCTTATTTAAAGTTTTTACACAAAGCTGTTAAAAACAGCAATTCTTAAAATCAAGTATGGTTTAGATTTTAGAAGAAGATATGAAATCCAACTCAAATGATGCATATGAACATGAAGTCTAAGGTTTTGAAAGATACATTTGAGGTCCTCAATTCATGCTCTGCTCTGTAATTTTCTCTGTGTTTAACTTTATGCTCTCAAATTATGTCATTTCTCATTTTTCAAATTCATGTAATACATAATTCAGTAAGTACTAAGACAGAATATTTATCTATCATCTAGTATAGCACAATGTTGTCCCAGGCACAAGAAGGCAAGAGGTGTAAAGGAAGAGAAGTAAATACTTAAATCTATGTAAACAGTAATGTGTCATAAATCCACACTCTTCCTGGCTGAGGGCAAGTAGAAAATAATGACTTTTTCCACTCACTGAGAAACATCGTAAGTAAAAGTTAATAAAGGAAACTACTATAATTAATGTGGTACTAGAAACAGAGTAAACCAAGTATAGAACCAGATGTAAGAATCCTAAATCTATTGCTGGTTAGTGATAGAATTCAGTAAGTAAAAATGAAAGTAAATGTTATGTCTCAATTTCCCACTGAATAAATGGAAACAAACTAAATCCATATTTCCACAGAAAAACTCAAAAAAGTTAAACAGAAAATGCTTCCAGAGAAGTCTGATGCAAATGATCACAATTCATTATTAACATTATCCATTTTCTCACGATCATGAAAATGTTCCACAGTAAGATAATTATTCCAATGCTAAATGGGCAATTGATAGCTTGTTATATTCTTGAAAGATTTAAATTTTATAACACAAGAAAAGCAGCAGAAAATCACTGCATACTTTACGTATCCAAAATGTGACGCTCATATTACATGTATAAATGCAAATCAGGGAAGGGAAAAAAGTCTTAACTTCTAAAGAACCAGGTCTACACAAGATTATAAATAACACAAACTAAAGAAACTCAGAATGATATGAGAAATTGCCTCTTAAAATTCAGAACTTGAGAAAAACTTAATTTTAATTTCATAATTTGAGGTACAAAAAATTGTACTTATTTGGCCTGGTTTTTATAATCACATTTCCCTAGTCTGGTGAGTGAATATTAATATTCTGTCAAACTTAGAAAAGTTACAATATTCTTCACTATTTTGTTGCAAACATCCACAGCATCTATCTAAAGATCATTCTAATGGCCAACAAAGTAGGAAAACACAAAAAAAAGAACTTTGAAGAGAAACATCCATCTCTAATTGAAAACAGGAACATAACACAAGTATTTATATATTTTCTTTCATTAGTAACCCAATATAAAACTGTCAAAATATTTTGACATGTTTATAACTATCAGATACAAATATTTACATCAAAGACTGAAATTCAGATTGAACATCAGTATTTACAAAAGCTGAATGTAACTCTTAAATCAGATATATCAGTTATGCATATATACAGTATATATGGTATATAGTAAATATATCATGTATATATATACATATATACTAATGTAACATTACTTAACACACAGAACATAGAAGCTAAGACCTAAACTTCACATAGAATCTAGATTATGTTCTTCAGTATTTGCCAAGTTTTGCTAGAGTAGCAGAATGGCATATTTTCTGGAGTTCTTTCAGTTAGGGGAAATAAAACTCTCCCCTTATACTTTTAAAAATTTTACTCAAGTTTTTTAACATATTCATATAGTGATATAGAAATCTGTCATAATTTTATTTAAATGCTGGTTAAATATATGCTTTTTAAAATGCAGGACAGAGACAATGGCCTGGATCCTAGTGTTTAAGCAGTTTGTTTTCTTATGATTAATTTTCAGTTATTTTTAGATTTGTTCTATGTATGTAGTTGTCTAGAAAACAGTTCTAACCTGGCACACAAATTAATTGTTCCTTACCCATCTACCATAATAACACTGTTATTAACATGATGTAGACTAACATCTCATCTCATCTAAAAAAAAATGCTTAAGTCTTTATGACTTACTTTGTTCAGATAAAGTTTTATTTTGTTTTGAGGGCTTAATATGGCTTAATCAGTGTTTCAACGTATATCCCATTCCCATTCATTCACAGTAATTATAAAATAATAAAATACATTCGGAAAAGTTTTCTAAAAGTTGTTCTATAACATGTTGTGTATGTTTATGTGCATTGGTAAATTAGTCATTTAAATACATAAAATAGGGGTATCAATAGAAATATTCTAAATTAACAATAAAATAGGTGACAATGCCAAGTAGTATTGGGTTTCACTCAGCAAAACCAACATAACGGCTATTAAACAATTTATATTAAAAATATTCAGTATATTTTAATCAGCTTTGTTTGGGTGACAAATGCGGATAAAACATCCAATTTGAAGAATATGGGAAGAAGATTCAAGGTCTGTCTTCACCTGGGAGAACAATGTCAAAGGATTCACAAGCAAAAATTAATCGTAAGTGAATAATAAGAATATGCTATCACTAAAACATGGGACTTCACAAATTTAGGTTTCAGGGCACACAACAAAAATAAGAACAAATATGATATCACAGATATACATATTTTAAACACAGATATATTAATATGTGTTTAAAATTACTATTTATAAAAAGTGATTTTTTTCTAGCTCTGCTACACATAAAATCATTTAAAATAAACTGGATTTCTTAAACAAGCAGAAAAAACTGACCTGGGTTTAGTAAAATTCCATTAAAATACTTCTAAGTTTCCCATGAATGAAAGTGTCATATGGGAGATGATGTAGTTTTTCACTTTTATGGAAAAGTCCATTTATATTATTTCCCATATATTTCAAAACACTGTACTATCCAATCTCATTTTCTAAAATAACAAAATTCCTAAATGTATAATATAAACAAGTTACTAGAGAAGTATCTGGAGACAAATATTGTGTATTAGACATATAATCCTAATATGAAAATTAAATATAATGGTTTGCAATATGGTTATACTGCCATAGCATCTTTCAACACTGGTACTTTATTCTTTATCTAAATTAAATGAGATCATGTATGTGATGTGTTTTTAACACTAAAGTCAAATGCATGTATCAAGTATATTGTTTTTGAATTTAATATAGAAATGTGAATAACTATGAAATTATCATATCCTTATATTTAACCGTATGGAGTAATTATGTTAACTTGTTTAGGAAACAATATATATGTTAAATTAGAAGCCTAAAAAATATTGCACTTTTATATCCAAATTCTACACTTTCAGAAATCAAAGTATCTAAACTGAGAAAACAGTAGTCATATAACTAATATAAAACTTAGTAAAAGACAATTTTGCTTCTCTCAGAACAAAAGAATATTTAAAAATGGCACAAATTTATCAAAAGGATTGTGGAACATCTTTAATCTTTAGGTAGGCTCCTTAATAATAGTAATCAAAATATGTATCTTACATATCTGAGATTCACCAAATTTGATGGAGAGGCTTATTTTAGTAATTCCCTAGTGATTTAATTCTCTGCTTCCAGAATTCCAACAATAAACCAATATCATAATAGAAAACAAGTGCACTAATCTGTTGTTTGTATTAGTTCTTAAAATATATTCCTAAAAATCACAATTGTTCAAAGGAATAAATTTTAGCATTGTGCAGCTCAAGTGAAATAACACTAGTCTTTTCTCATCACAGAAATATTAAAATTTTCTAAATTTAAATTTTTCTCATCATTAATTACCCTTATTTATAGTGTATGTTAGCAAAAAAAAAAAAAAAATGAAATCAGCAAAAATATGAATCCACCCAGGTCAGGATCCTGAATCCAAGCCTGTTCAGGATATTCAACTGTAAAGGTCAGAGGTCAGGCTGCAAAGTCAGGTAGATTGTTAAAATATATTTTAATAAGAACTTTACTGACCTAATAAAGGTCAATAAAAAAACTAATAAAGCTGGGTGAGGCAGTGGATGCCTGCAATCTCAGTCATTTACAAAGCTAAGGCAGGAAGACAGCAACTTCGAAGCCAGTCTGGGCCACTCAGTTAGACACTGTCTCAAAACAAAACTGTTAAAAAGGGGGGACTGGGGATGTAGCTCAGTGGTGGAGCACTTGCCTAGCATGTTCAAGGCCCTGGGTTCAGTACCTAGTACTTCAAAACAAGCAAACAAAACAAAACAAAACAACACAGTAGAGATATGACAAAAGCAATTGAAGCTGATTATAAATCACAATAGTTATGAGAAAATTAGGATTTTGGTAACATGTAAAATGGAAATTTGTTTTCCCAGATTTGTCTACTCAGTGATATGTACTATATACTGAAACAACTGATTATGAAATCCAGTAGTGATAAACTATACACTGAAGACCTGCTATATGAAAATTACTGTAATTACTCTGTGAAATAAAAGAAATAATAAACAATGAATTTCACTCTCAAAATTAAGGAAACAAAACAGCTACCTAAAAAAAAAAAGTATACACAAAGTAAAGTGCATATCAAATGAGTGCTGTCATGTCTTTACCAAAGTACTATTTACCACATTATCCAGTGATGTTAGTTCATGCCAGAAGTGATGATACTTATAATAATAAGAAAACAGAGCTAAAAGAAAAGAAATACATTATGGACTCTGTGTTAATGATACTAAAAGGACTCACAGATTTTAGTGATAATTGTTTTGCATGTGGTTTTCCACTAATTAACTTATTAGAATCAAATAACTAGCTATGTTTAAGGGTTCCTTCTTTCATTCTGAAATATGCTTGCAAAATACAACTGCAAAGCAGATGTTTTGCTCTGCTATGAAGAGTTATCAGCAACTCATTTGGACTTCCAGAAAAGCATTTTGTATTTATTTTCCTTCATGTGCCTTCTTATATGATGGCACTTTTATAGTTCTGATATCAGAAAATGACCTCTCTGAACCTTTATGGTTAAAACAAGCCAAAGGAGTGAAAAAACTTTTTAAATTATTGTGAGAAAGTAAAACATTTTCAAACTATACACTACCTTGAGTAATGAAAACACTGCTTTTACAGTACTTGAATTTTAAATAATCTACATAAACACTACTTGAAAAAAACACAGATTTTAGAATAAGTCAGGCCTTGCTTTAAGTACCTAAACTGACACATTACTTACCAATTATTCAAGTACACCTATCGAAGCAACAGTAAAGTGAGCACATGTAATGGAATCCAACCATCTTGATTTCAATCCCAAAGCTGCAATTAATTACTAGCTGTGTATCACCATGCATGTTAGCCTCAGTTTCTCTCTCCTAGAATGTTTCCCTGCTTTGAAAATATTGAGAATAACCCCTACTTTCCAGAGATTCCTTAAGGAGTAAACAGTATAAAATACATAAAATCTCCTTACACTATGCTTAGCACATAGGGATATTCAATAAATTCTAATCCCCTTCCTTGTTCCTTTCCAAAAGGATTCTCATAAAACAGTGTGCTCATAATATTAATTTAGTTCCTAGAGTTAGTGTTAAAAGATTGTTTAGTGGATTATTTTATTATAGTTTGGGGTAAGGAAACGAACATATGTGATACAGAAATAGCAATGTCTACACAAAATATTTCTGAAGAAATCATAAAATGATAATATACTTGAGAATGGAAAATTCATGACTTTTCCCTAGCCTAAGAGTTCTTTTAGTGTCAGATGTCTACTTGGTCACTTGATGTCTTCCAAAGTAGAAGATGGTCATGTAATATTGCTGTATGTGTAGAAGAATGTGGACATATACTTAGTCCTTCAAAGTTTAAGGCACTTCAATCTCAAAAAATCTTCTGTTATTCTTTTGAAAACCTCTGCAGTTTATATTATTCAAAGGAAAAAGATTCCCTCTACCATATCTTCCTTAGGAATTTTCTCACTCTGGGAGACAGGCAGGAGGATAGCAAGTTTGAGCCTAGCCTAGGTAACTTAGCAAGACCCTGTCTCAAAACAAAAACTTTAAAAAGGGGTAGGGATATAGCCTAGTGTGAAGGCCCTGGGTTCTATCTCCAGTACCTCCAAAAAGAAAAAGAGAAAAAAGAAAGAAAAGATGCACATTGCTACAAAGTCCCAAGATTAAGATGTGCTGGGTATAATCTGAAGGCCTCACATACATGAAAAAGAATATTATCAGGCTTTCTCTGGTCTGAAAATGGAAGAACATTAACCTTTGCTGAAGTCATATTTTATAACCTCTATAGCGCTCCCAATTTGTCACAGCACACTGCTACAGCTCTCTTTGCTCAGTTTTCTTTTTCTTTTTTTTTTTTTTTGGTACTAGGGATCAAACTCCGGTCCTTGCACTTGCACAGCAGGCAGCAAAACCACTGAGCTAAATCCCCAGCCCTCTTTTCAATGTGTATTCTCATTTGTCCTTGTTTTTTCAGCTTTCACCACTTAAGGTCCAGTCCCAATGTGATCTCCTGAAAGAGTAACCCTTTCTGACAAATTTTTGCCAAAACTCATAGCTCCTAACAGAACAGTGACTCCACACCACTGTTGTAAGGCGAGTGATGCGACTTAACTGTCTCTTCCCTCACACTGTCCACAGTGACCCAGGAACAGCTTACTCAACTATGTGTTCCAGACATTTAACACAGTGGCTGGCACACACTAATGTGCTGAAAATGTTTACCGAATTAAACTGAATCCTTTCCCAAGTCATCTTTCTTTTTTTTGTCACCAAAACACTTAGAAACATACATAATAAAGGCAATTTTTGATAAGCATTTTTAAAATTGAAAGGTGAGTATCTTCTTTTATTAAAAGGTGCTACAGTGAGAAACGAAATATCTTCCAGATTATTTATGTTATTAAATACACTGGGTACATACTCAGGTTTGCCAGTAAGGTGACACCCCTCACATCTTAAGAGTATGAATACTATATATACTAACATATTAATTTTAAATATTAACACATTTCAGTATGTTTCTACTTAAAGGGGACTTGTTAAAAATCTAATTTAGGACTTTATTTGCCATATTCTTATTCTAGAAACTATTTTTAAAGCTTTATTTATAAAAGCATTAAAATTAGAGTTTACTTGTCCAGCCCTGGGAGTCAGCAGAGCTAGTTACACCGTGGTGTAATAAAAGAATGAGAGAGTGGATATCTACTCAGCAAAGGTGTTGCAGCATTAATGACAGGGAAACTGACCTGCGAAAAACACCTGAAACCTACAACATAATCTGTAGAATGAAGGAGGCAACATGATGTTGGGTCAGCCTGCCAGACAGTACAATGAACTCTAGGAATTATCTTATCCTGACATATAACCTCCTCATGCTTTACTCCACATACAGAAGAGCATATCTTCATTCTTTATTATCCTTAAGGCTGCAGCTCTGTTAATGATAGGTGTTGAGATCTCCAAAAGAGATGGACTTACTCACTGGAAAATGTTGTGACTTTCCGGGATCACTCTGGCCAAGTTCTTAAACTTGAGAAGATGGGGTAATTGAAAGTTAGCAAGTGGCTCTATAGTGGTGGGATGTAGGGTGAAGAATAATTATTAACTCAAACTGCAGGCAACACCAAATGTTAACCACTGGCCTGCTTAACATTGGAATCGTTATAGCACCAATAACAGGAATGTGTTGGATAGAAGAAAATACATTTTAATTTTCACCTAAACATTATACGAGTGAATCTTATTTTCAGCAATATTGAGCAACACTTCTTGGTATTTAAGAACAACTCCAAACGTAAGCATGCAGAATACAGGGAAAGAATCTTTGGAATGCTGTAACTATTTCAATAGTTCACATCCTGAAAATACCTGTTTCTAAAGTGGGAGGGGGATACTGCAAAGGTTACTAATTTTCTTATACTAATCATTCCCAAAATATAATTTTAATAATTCAAAATAATGTATGACTTGAGGTATGCCTCACAAAAACAGACTAAAATAACTAAATTTTTATCAACAAGAATGTCACACACAGCTAAAGGGAAATAGAAGTGATCATGATTACCTGGTATTAAGGTAGGTTAAATGACTGACAGGAATCAGGTTACTTTTCACCCATAAACATTAGCAGGGGAAGCTCACACTGCTTGTACATCCCTAAAGATGTCTGGAGATTGCTGAGCTGTCTCAGAAGTAAACATAGGGACTCACAGCCCTTTCACAGAGATTCTTCTACCCCCTTATACAGTTGGGCACCAGTCCAGCTGCCCCTGGCAGTGCTCAAGAAAAGAATTTTAGGAATGGGGAAAGGAATGGCTTATTCCCTAGAGAGGTTAGTGTGGAATGGGAGTGGAGGGGGGAGGAAAAGAGGGCACCTTTCACATCCCTGTCAATCAACTATTATTAACTATTATGCTCATGGAATGGAATCTAACTTTATCCTGGCTACATCTGGCTTTTTTCCAGGTTCAACACTATTGCCAAAGAAGACTGTGGTTTTCTTAAGTGATCTGGCCCTTGCTCCTTTAAGATCTCTCTGTTAATGCAGTAAGAAGAGTCTTAATATAATATTCTCACATATATATTGATTCTGTTCTGAAAAGAAACTTCCATAATACCTGTATGTTTAAAGTAGTAATCTTAACCCATTTATGGGGAAGGTTGAAAGTTTTTGAATTTTTGCATGAAATTCACATATGTTACTTAGAAAAATTCAAGGAACAAGAATTTGGAGAGAAAATTTATTATGTTCCATTGTTGTTTGCCGTTCCAAAAATGGAACACTAGGCATAGAAGGATTGAATTTTAAGACAAAGGGTAGGAGAAAGTCAAATCAGTGGAAAACCTAAGCAAATCAAAAATCTTTCAATGCAAGCTATGACAAGATTAACCCAAGTAGAGCTGAGAAAAAAAACAGTGATCTAAATACTGCCTCTTTCTACATTTTGACTCATTATTTCTATGGGAACTTTGATTTACATAATCCATGGCAGATCTTCTTAGACAGCAAACATTCATATCACTAATCATTTTTATAATGTAGAAGGCACCCTAAAATACATATAAAATTAAACTCACTGATTTTAATACTTTATAGTTCCATGAGGACAAAAATCCAACTTAAATAAAAAGTCACAATGTGTGACTATTATGTACATATGTATATGTAAAAGATTATCCATTAGTATTTATTGATTTACAAGCAATCTTATTCCAAAACATTTAAAAATGAATTATTAAAATAATATTTATTTTGTTAAAAAAACAGCAAAAATAACTCAAGATATTTATTAGGTGCTAATTACAAGGCAGGCCTTTGTAGTGTTTTACAAACATTATCTAATGTCATCTTCAGAACACTCATTTATGTGCATGGTGATCCTTATTCTGTGTAGGAGAGAAAATCTCAAGGTTAGTAATGTAAGTGCAGAGAAGGAGGTATGGTAAAGCCAGGCATCTGTTCATCCTTTTACTTCTCATTTAATATTAAATGCTTATAGTAGAGGAATGAGAGCCAAAAACCAAAAAAAGATGGCACTGCATTATGGTCAAACTGGTCAAGAGTTACTTCCTGGTATTCCAAGAACTGGCAGAGCTTCTTCTAGGCCCAAAGGACAAGATATAACAAAGAGCTGGGGAGAGGGCTTCTACAGAACAACCCAGAAGCCTTGACCCAAACTGGCTTTCTCTTGATCACTAGTGACAAAAGGGGGTCTTTGTCAAAGCATTTCCAGATCTGTAGACACAAAACATTTGGGAGGCAGGGAAGAAGTGCTGGTCATATGTGATTGTGACAACTAAAATAATGGTTTCTGGACATATATAGGGTGATTGTGGGTTCCCAGAGGAGAGCAGAAACACTGTCAGGAAGCTAAAGTCCAAGAATCAGGCCAGTGGAGCTGGTGGGAGGAACAAGATCTACCATAATCCACTCACTAAAGGACCTGTGTCTTAGGTAGAAATCACAGACTGCAGAGGTCTGTGACATCTAGGTTCCAGCTATAGGTAAGTTCATTTTCTTTTTATTTTGTTCTGAAAGCTTTCTAGTAGAAACTAAACAAGCATGTTCTTTTGTGTTACTAGCCCCAGGCTTAGTTATTTTGGCACTCCCACTTTTATTTGATACTCTGCTCATACACAGAACAGAATTATGCAATGAAATGGTTTTCTATCATACTCCATTTTCACCAAGAAGTAATCCAATTTAAAAATCAGAATTTAAAAACAATGGCAGATATAATTAATGATGGTAAGATGAGGTCATATTGTAGTAGGGTAGATCCTTAATTTACTCCAACTAATGTCATTATAAAAGGGGAAAATTTGGACACGGAGAAACATACAGGGTGAATGCACTGGTGAGGAGCAGACCACGAGAGGAAGATAGAGGAAAGGCACACAGATTCTCCCGGTGCTTTAATCTCAGACTTGGAGCCTCCGGAAATGTGAGGCAAGGTATTTCTGCAGTTTAAACTATCCACTTTGTACTTTTTTCAGCAACTCCAAGAATCTCATACAGGCTCAAATGAGACATACTTCAGAAACTTCCAAGGAGATGCACAAATAATCAAGAAACTACTGGAAGAACCCTTTGAAAAATGCTTCTGAGAAGAGGAAAGGTGCTAGAACCCCAGAGATGGGCTAATTCTATAATTTTAAAAGGCAAAGGGTACGAATTCTGAAAATTTCAAATAACTAAGCTTGCAATGAACCCATTAAAACTGATAGCCAAGTATTTGTGTAACAACTTTATGATCCAATATGTATTCACTAATGATATTTTTATTATTGATGGAATTATTAGACTGGTAGTTAAAAAATGTGAACTTCGTTAATCTGAAACTTAATTATACATTTGAAAAACACTCTTACAATATTCTTAAGGTCAAAATGGAGAAATATGTAGGAAATAATATGATGGAACACTCATAACAGGTTGAACAACCACACCCAAAGAATGTTGATTAATGAAAAGATGTTAACTTGAAAAGAGGTCTCCAGTTGTATGCCACAGGGCTACTTTAACAAAATTGAAGAGAAACATGCAAGGCATGTTTAGCCAACCTGTGGATGACACATAGCTGACAAGGAACACCTGATTTTCTGAATGTCTGAGTTTGGACTCCAGAAATCATCTATCTGTGGAATCACAGGAGAAATTAGAGATGTATAAACAGGAGAAAAAGAACAGGTAGGGGTAGAAATGAAAGGTCAAACTTGAACATGTGGAAGTAATAGAATCAACGTAGTTTGTGCAAGAGAGATCTGAGAATTACAAAAAGAAGGAATATTTCTGACCTCTCCATAACTATCACTCTACTGCTAATATATTTTATTTAATTGTTGTTGGTCTCATGTCCACTAATTTTCTAATTTCTTCTCTTACTTTCCAATCCATTCTTCTCAAAACCAGCATACACAGTTGAGGCAGGAGGATGGCAAGAGCCTAGCCAGAATAACTAAGTGACTTACCACGACCCTGTCTCCAAATAAAAAATGGGCCGGGGATGCAGCTCAGTGTGACGGCCCTGTGTCCAATCCCCAGTACTGGGAAAAAAGAAACAAACAAACAAAAACACAGCATAATAGCATAAGCCAATTGTAACCATAATGACCTCTTCTAACATTTCATATACAATCATGGTCATATTTAAATTTTTACCTTAAATAAGCTGGCTAATGCTCTCACTTGTTCTAGAAGTGAAAATCAACATACTATACCACTAGAAGGGGTAGTGAATGCCAATTAGTCTGCTACTCCCAAGGTTACTGGTCTTTTATCACCCAGCAATGCTAGTCCCCTCTGGGATGGTACCTTCTTGACTATGTTCAAGCTACAGAAGTTTGATGATCTGGTTTCCCTTCGTGTCCAGTTCAGTCAAGAGCCCTCTACCTCTTGGTTTATATTTCCATTATCAGCTATTCTTCCTTAGGGTACAATTCACCGGGAAGGTATGTACCAATTTTCTAGTACATATCCCAGAAGTTCAACAGACTTTCTCTTCGATGCTCATTCCTAGTCTGGTTTCCCCTTTTCTCTCTTCAAGGCAAGCTGGTTACAGAAATCTCACTCCCCTTTCCTGAGGCTCAGATCTAGTCAGTACCACAGAGGTCTCTCCTAACAGAGACTTGGTTTTACTCCTTTCTCTTCCAGAAGGCTCTGGGCATGTTATATGAACTGATCTCCTCCCTAGGAACCAGCTTTACAATGCAGAATACAAGTCCATTCCCAGGGAGTGGCAGACTTTATTAATCAGGTCAGGAAACTTTCTGCTCCAAGACAATGGCTCTGTATCTGCTGTACATGCTTAGCTAAGAAAGTTACTGAGGTAATACAGAAAATCAGACTTTCTAGATTTAAAAACCTCCTCTCTTTTTACTACCTCCCCAAAATAATTCAAACTCTATCCAAGTGACTGTTCAAAAGTCTATCAATAATTGTCCAATGTATTTAGAATAAAAATCCAGCGTACCTCCCATGATCTACATGAAAATACATATCAGATGGCTTTTTCCGCGTCCCAGCCATGTGATGTACCATCATCTCCCTCACATCTCACAGGTCCATCCGCCTTATTTAATATCTCTTATGAATGGGTAATGAAATTCAATTTATCCTTATTCAGGGCCTTCTCACATGCATCCCTGTCTTCCATACTCTAGCTAAGTAGTGCCTTCTTACCTGTCCTTCAGCTTAAATTTCACTTCCTTTAATCATTCAATAAAAATGAAAGCTCTGCTACTTTTTATAATACTCTACTCTTTTTCTTTCCTGGTACCAACTGTAAATTACATACATGGTTTCATTTTGAATGTATTCTTATACACCAGTTTGTATGGTCTGTAAGGACAGAGCTGTATCTGTTTTGCTCACTTCTGTAGTGCAATTAATCATCAGACACTTAATTATCCTCAAGAAATAGCTTATTAAATAACTGAAGGAATCACCACTAATGTCCAACAACAGAATCACTAAGTTCACATTCTTGGAAGAAATCTTCATTGTATATCACATGTTCTGCCAAAAAGATTCCCAAGTTAGGAAGAAATCTCAATTAAATGAGCTTGAACTTCTAGGTCTGGACCTAATACTTTCTAACACATGACTGTTAAATAGATTCTAAGAAGAGAAGGCTATTAAAACCAATACAAACATTAAGTTCAGAATTGAACTCAAAGTTGTAGAATTGGAGAAAAATGAAGTATCAGTATAAATTTGACAGTTGTAGATAAGCGCTTTTTAGTCTGGGAACATTAAAATGAATGTTGCATGGACAGATACATTTCTTTTAGGATAAAATATATTAAAATTGACCAAAACATATCATTAAGTTGAAAATTAGGCTACTATGGAATACTGCAGTGAGTAACAAAATAACACTGCTACCACCAAGATTAATTTTAAAGAGAGACCCTTAATCTGGATGCATAGTAGACACATTTGGGTAATTTTAAAAATTAAATTAAATTAGAACCACTCAAAAGACAGTATGAAATAAGCTGGTGGGAGACTACATGCAGAGTCAAATCTCATAAGCTGGAAAAAATACAAAAAACTTGAATAATCTTCAGGAAGAAGGTGTATAAAAATAAAGATGCAAACCAGATATGGCAGCACACATTTCTAATCCCAGCACTCTGGGATGCTGAAGTGGGAAGACAGCAACCTTGAGCCCAAACTGGGCAATTTAGTGACTTAGTAAGATGCTGTCTCAAAAATGGGGGGAGGGCAGGGTCTGGGGATGTACCACAGTGTGAAGGCCCTAGGTTCTATCCTCATCATAAATAATAAGTAGGTAAGATGTATCTAGACAAAATGGTTTAAACATAGTTCAGACATTTAAAACCATTCACACATTTTAATTATAGATTAACTCTAATTATTCAATGGTATACATAAACATTTTAATTTTAAACAATATTTTTAAGAAAAATCAACTTTTTATCTAGTTTTACTGAAGTTTCTTGTGGTACAAAAACATGTAAATGAAAGGCTGAAGAGCGAGCTGACATATCAGTTTATACTAACAGTATACTTTTTTTTTATTTTTTGGTACCGGAGATCAAACTGAGGACCTTGCACTTGTGAGGCAGGCGGTGGAATCACTGAGCTAAATCCCTAGCCCTAAGAGGTACACATTTGCTATGTCATTAGATCTAAATAAATAAACTGTTGCACATATTTCAGCAGAAGAAAATTTCCAAATTAATATTTCTACCTCATCTAAGGTTGTTGTTTCCATTTACCTAAGATACAATTTTAGATAAATGAAACAAAATTTAAATATTTTGACTTACAGCAAAATAACCCCACATGGAATATATTAATATTAGTTGATATTTATAAGTAACCAACCTCTGGTTACAGTGACCTGTAAGTACTTCACAGCCTATGAAAAAGTATGCTCAGAAGAGGGTAAAAGAGGTAATGGAAAAAGTATTACTATAATCATAAAACACCAGCATCTATTCATCAAAGGTATGGTGCTTGATCAAATGAACACTCCAAACATGTTATGAATTTCACATGACAGAAATTTAAAGCCAGAGGATGGACACAAAAGACTGACTCAGAAAATGTCTCAGAATGCCAAAGATGTGTAAGAATAGTAAATCAAGCCTGGTTCTCCAAAATAAAGGTGCTAATTATATACTGTATAAGGTTTTAAAAGTTTGTTTTCTTTTTCTCATTATATAAAATTGTTATGTACAGAGATATATAAACCAGAACTTCAAAATACTTCTACTTCCAACATTTTAACATATCTCTCTGTTGTTTCTTTATGAAGAATGTTGAGGCTGACTATATTAATAAATTATCGACATACATGTATATATTATAGCTACTACATTACTATTTACTACTCTATAGTAACCTAAAGCATTTCCCATATCAAAGAAACTCTTCATCATCATAATTTTTAACACTATATAATACTTCACTTTATGGAATAACCATGATTTACTTAATGCATTGTTTCCAAAAATAATTTCTATTAATAATGTTTCAGTGACCATATTTATGCATAAATGTCTGTACATTTCTGATTAGCTTCCTAAGATTAGAGTCTTTTTTGGGGGGGGTTACCGGGGATCAAACTCGGGACCTTACGATTGGGAGGTAAGCAGCAGACCCACTGAGCTAAATCCCCGGCCCCTAAGATTAGAGTCTTAAAAGAGGCATTATTAGGTCAAACAGTATGCACACTATACAGGTTTTGTTATATAAAATTTCTAAATGAGGCACCGATTTATACTTCTATCACTACTATGTGAAAGCATGAATGCAACCAACGAAGCTATCAATAAAACCCAGTAAAATAATACTGATTCAAAATAATCTCAGTAGTTGTAATTTTTAAAATATCATAGGTGAAACATTTTATTTTTAATATTTATTTCATTGGTCACAATTAGAGATAAAGATTTCTTTTTTTCTTATTTTAAAGCAATACAAATGAGTTTGTTATGAAAGATATTAAATCCTGAGATTAAAATGGTCATTAAAAATGCTAATTTATAATTAGTCATTGAAAGACTAAATGATTGTCTTTATATTTAAAAATTGATAAAATCATGTACAAATTAACTTGTGCAAATTAGCACAACTGAGGAATCATTCTAGATGTTCAAGTTCACTATGATGGTTCTAAAAATAGGCAGGAATTGCAAATAATCAGATTTATAATGTAAATTGACATATAGTAGCCCCCCAATCTGACACTTTGCTTTCCATGATTTCAGTTACCTGTAGTCAGTCAACCATAGTCTGAAAATATTAAATTCCAGAACAACTCATAAGTTTTAAATCGCATACTGTTCTGAGTAACATGATGAAATCATATGCCTATCTCACACAGGATATGAATCATCCCTTCGTCCACTGTATCCACACTTCATATATTACCTGCCCAGTAGTCAATCAACCATCTTGGTCAGCAGGTCAACTATTTTTGTTCAAGTTACCTTTATTTTACCTAATAATCCCCAAAGCACAAGAGCAACTGAGATATAACAAACAGTAAAGTACTTCCTGTAAGTAACAAAGGTGAATATCTAATGTGTTTCAGAGAAAGAAGACATTCATATAGCTGTATCTAATTTATAAATTAAACTCAGATATTTAAATACAGGAAAAAACTCTAAATGTAGGGGTCAGAACTACCCATATTTCAGGTATCTACTGCGGGTCTCAGAACATATATCTCCCTGGATAATGGGGACTATGATACAATATTTTAAAGTATTTTATTAGTGAATAATCATAACCAAAAGATTTAAGTAAAATTCCATCTCTGCCATAATTACCAAGTGAAGTAAAAATGTAACTCTGCATGGTTAGGTTATTACTGTGTAACCTGCATATTAGGAAATCTTTTTTTCTGAACTGTTTTTTCCTCATGTCCAGTTTGTGCCAACAAAAATAGTTAACATGTACTAATAAACCTGAGAAAATCACAGACGTTAAGACCTCTGCATCATTCTATATCCACCAATATGCATCAGTTATCTGGAGAAATTATAAAATCATTATAGATACTCAAGCCCCCCCTCCCAAAGTATTCTGTTAATTTGGTACAGGATAGGGCTGAAGCATCAGTATTTTTTTAAACATCCCCAGATAATTCTAACATGCAACCACGGATGACAATCTGTATACTAAGAAAGAATAAGTTCTCGTACAAATTTACAGAAGTTGATACAAGTAGCCAAGTCTCCATTTTTAAGATGTAAAAATAAGAAAATATCACTCTAATATCAAAAAAGTTTGAATGACTGATATTACATAAGCTAGAAAAATTAAACACATTTTAAGGCAGCTAACCACATATAATTTGCATTTAACCTTATTCAAAGTGCTGACAGTCAACAAATGGTCCCACTAACTAGTACCACACATGGGCCTTCCATGAAGCTACCTTAATTTCAGAACTAACATTTCCTTTCTTATTCTGAAGGGAAAAAAACCCCTCAAAGTATGATATTAAAAATTATCATTTATCTTTGCCATGTATAAAGAGAAACGAAATCTTCATAACTAATCCACTCCATATAAAAATGGACAGAAGGAAGACAAGGATGAATAGAATCACTGCCTTGGGTGATGGGCAGAGAGCTTCCTAAGTAAAGCACTCTCTTACTCTTGTCTTGGTGAAAACCTGTTTGTCTGGGGATTGGCTCAGCTCCTCTAGTTCCAGCTTCCCAGCCTTCCAAGGTGCTGACGTGACCTTGGTCGTCTATTTGCTGGAGCTAGATCCAACTAACAAAATCTAACACATGCGAGCACTTGTCTCTCCATTATCCAGTGCCTTCCAAGGGCAGCAAAGAATCAAGCAGCCAGTTACCTCACTGTCCTTGACAGCTTTTATGCTCAATCCTTAAATACTGCCAAAAGGTAACCAGGCAGAAAGATATGATCAGCAGCTGAATTGACCAAAATGAAGAAAGACAACACATAATTTCGGTCAAATATTACCTAAGTTATACAATTTGACAAAAGGGAATTATCTAGTAAACCAACTGAGTTTACCGATATACTGATGAATATTTGAAATGCTAATTTATTTGGAAGAAAGTCAGCCTATCTGCCTGCTGTCCATTTTCTCTGCTTTCTTCTTTCTTCTTTCTCTCCCTCCCTCCCTTCCATCTGCAAAGGTAACTGAAGAAGTTGAAAGAAATCTTAAGTATTACTATCAGATGCAAATATTATATCATCTTCTTGAAAACTGAACATCTAAGTCCACAAAAACGGTAGGGGATGCCAACTCATAGATTACATCTCATCTGCTTTGAAAGCACCATCACGTAACATCTAGTACCCAACTTCCATCCTTTTCAGTTAAAGAAACATGCAAAAATATACAATCCCATGTGAAATACAGAATTCCGTGAGATGTTTAGGTCCTAGTGTAGCCATCTAGCTAGAACAAGTTATTTCATCTCTGAATTCTCCCATTTTCCCTTCTAGAAAATAGAGATGTTACATATCATAGAATGACTATCAAAGAATTAAATAAAATTGCATATGGTCACACAGGGCTGACACTAGGCACCCAATTGGTTTCTTTATACAACCAACCTAAAAAAGAAACAAACTAACCAATTGTTCTCTATTTCAAAGATAAGTTTTTATAAAATTACAAACCACCACAGAAGACTTTAAAATGACAAAATTTCTAAGATATTATATTTTGATGAAAAAGAATACAAATATGATTAGTATGAGTTTGGGAAAAGAGGTTTTCTCATACATATTCACAGAGAGACTAAAAATTGGTACAAACATTCTGAAGGACAATTTGGAAATGTTAATCAAAATCTTCAAAATTCTTTAATGAAGCATTTCTACTATACCAAAATTTATTATGAGGAAGTAATTTGGGATACTAAGATGTTACAAGCAAAAGTATTTATAGTGGTAAATCTAGCTAGAAATCACCTAAATGCATTATCAGAAGAAAACTGTTTAAAAAATATACAACTGATAGTCACTGGAATGGTATACAGAGAATAGTAGTTAAGGAGGACTCAGCAAGGGATTTTTCTCAGTGGTACCGCTGCCTGCCTTGTAAACGCAAGGTCCTGAGTTCGATCTCTGGTACCAAAAAGAAAAAAAAAGGAGGACTCAAATCAAACTGCCTATCTTTATATTTTGGCTTTATCACTTAATAGTTAAATTATTGTGGGTATTTTTCTGTTTGAACCTGTCTCTCACCCAAAAACAATGTTAAGGATAATTACCTTCCACACTATAATGAGAAAATGCAGATAACAAATGGAGAGAAGTTACTCAGAGCCTGATTCACAGTAAGCACATGATATTGGTAAGGATTATTAATGTGTGGCCATCATATTAAGACTATAGAGCTATATGTACTAGAAAGTTATGAATTAGAAACATAGAACATTATAGATTTGTAGGCATCTTTTATCCCATTTTGGTGAAAATCTACATATATATGTTGCAAAGTTTGGCAAACAGCAATTACCTTTGAACAGTGGAAGTATGGGTACTCTGTTTTATCTCTAATAAATTATTTTTAATGGGTAGGTATTTCTTTTAGCCAGCAAAAAATTATTCTGAAATGAAAAGATCTATAATAATATTTATACCTTATTTAGAAACTCTGTCTTACCTTCTGAGAAAATTAAATGAGAAAATTAAAAGAGATTAAATGGAGCTAGTGGTACTGATAAAGATGATAAAGAAATGAATAAGGGTAAAGAAGATGTATTTTTTTGTACTTTGGTAGTATCATTTTATCTTTTTATTGTTTGTGGAAGGAAATAACATTAGAGACGTTGAATAGACTAATCGTATATAAAAGTACAAGTTCAGGAAAGCTATTATTGGTATGAGTGTGGGTAAGATAATGCCATTATTTTTTGTTATTCCTTGAATAATAATTCATTTTTATAATAATCTTGTAAGCACGGAAGGCTTCCTGTGTAAAGTAATTAATATAGTGGCAGTCATTGGTGGCATAGTATTTCATGTATGTGATAATGATAGTGTGGTATTTATCTTGATGCAAAATCCAATGATCATTTGGAACTTTTGAGGTAAATCTGTAAAATAGTAAGATTTGTTACTACTGAGTGATCAATTAACAAATTTAGCCTACTTATACTAATGTAACTCAACCTACATACCTATGTTAAATAGCCTAAAAATGTCTTCTAATTCATGCAGGATATTTAAATTACAACATTATATATTAATAGTTAAATTTTTTTTTAATTAAAAAAAGCTTTACCTATAAACACAAAACAACATTCTTCACCTAGTATGTGTTATTACTTCCTCTTTGAAAAGAAAAAAAATGTCAAGTACAGAAAGCTTGACTATATTATAAACAAAAGAGTATGCTAATAATATCAGCTTTTCTAGTTAGCAGAATGAGCATCAGCATGTTTTTTTAATCTCTCTGACCTCAGTTCCACATCTTCAATATGAGGCTAATACAGTCTACTCCATTGTACTTTTATAGGATTAACTGAGATTAAAGAACAAACAAAGAAAACCCCCATTGCACACTGTATGCTCTTAATAAATGATACTTATTTTTAGGCATATGAATAAAAGTTCCATTGTTTTAGATTCAATAAAAAGTCATTTACACTTCAGTTATCTTTATAAAATGATATTGTTATCTATACAAGTCAGTAACAAAAATTGGCTTAGGATGGGTTTATATTTTAATATATAGCACGTAAGCTAATTGATACAAGCACAAAGATGATTCTTATGTCTTAAAAGCAGCACTCCTGAAATGATCTTTGGGGAAAGACCGTTTTTAAAAAAAAATTTCCAATTCACCACAAATACCTTTGTATAAAACAGTAAGTGAAATTTGACAAATACCAACTATAAACTTCCAATGTTTATTAATACATCAAATTTTATAAAAGTTTTTTTTTTTTTTTGTGGTACTGGGGATTGAACTTGGGACCTTGTGCTTGTGAGGCAGGCGGCGGAACCACTGAGCTAAATCCCTGGCCCTTATAAAAGTTTTAAGCATGTATTCATCTATTTTTCAAGGCAGACTGGAACATTTTCTAGTCTATGGTATCTTGTAAAGAATACTCAATTTTAGAAACGATGGATACTAACTTCTATAACAAACTAAAAATACTAGTAAGCTTTCAATTACACAGATCTCAGTTCAAACAAGATATCAATAAAAAAATCACATAACAGCCAATATTCCACGGTGGACTCTTTAAGAAAACCACATATTTAATACCCTGTCTTAAAAGGCTATTTAACAAAGCAACTGTATTGTAACTTAATACTCAATACAGAATTTCACAGAAAAACTTCCATATAGTAATAGTCACTAAAAACAAAACAAAACAAAAACAAACCAATAAAAACAGCCTCACTTATTTACATTAAAATTATTAAATGAAGTTCTACACATTAATATAATTACAATAAACTTAGGGATACTTGACAACTTTAACAGAACCTGTTGCAACTCTAGGTAGTATTAGAAATGGGAAGGGGGAAACTGCATAGAGTTAGACAATTTTCAATAGGATAAAGCCAATGAAATCAGTAATGTATATAAATGTAAAGTGCTTCTTATGGAACATAAAATACTTACCAGGTATTTTCTCTTGTCACATTTTCAAAATAAACTCATTAGTTTTGTCATTAGCGCAAATTAACAATACAGATCCTACCTGCACAAATAAAGCATATTAGGGCCCATATATATATATATATATAAATTTGTATGAGGTGAGATTGAAAATTATGATGAATGTTTAAATTTTGAACATAATTTTATTATAGTAAAAGACATGTTGCCATTAATCCTCTTCAAAATAGTCCCCCTCCATTCAAACACACTTATCCCATCATTCTTGTCATTTTCTGAAGCAGTTCTGGAAATCCTCTTGTGTGAATGTCTTTAGTTACACTGTTGTGGCTGCCTCAATGGCCTGAATCAATTCAAAACTTTTACCTTTCATAGTCATTTTGACTTTGGGCAAGAGCCAGAAATCTCACAGTGCCAGATCCATTGGATAAGGGACATGAGGACACAGTATAATGTTCTTACGAGCCTGCCTTGCCACTGGATGGCATGCAACAGCAGCATTCACCGCATTTTTGATCACACCTCCTAAAGACATTCACAAAAGAGGACTTTGATGATAATACAGAAACCTATATTCCTTTGTCTTTAAGAGAAAAATACAACTAAACAAAGATATATTCTTCTATCTCTAATGATTGCTTATCAGTAATTTCATACCTTTAAGCCTGCCTTAAAAAAATATCAGAAACTATGAAAATGTAGTTATTTGTTATTTAAAATCATTGTATACCTAAAATATGCCAATATACTTAATGAATAAAAAAATACTATATAGTGATTAGGATTAGAAAGGTAAAAGGTGGACTCCAAATCAGCAGTACTCTACAACTTGGAAATTTTGTTTTCCTTTCAGATGATGAACTAAAATCATTTTTACTAAGATACTTCAGAAAAGACATCAGCGTTTAAATGGAATAGATGACTCAAATCCAATCTGCTCCAGGAAAAGGAATCAGGATATACAAATTTATTTTATATTGAGGGTTTTCTAGAAACTGATACTACTTACTGTTAATTTTGAGATTGCAAAAACAGATTGCTTCAACTGCCAGAAACCCTATCTTATGTTCTAAATTCAATTTATGTGTAACTGGTAAAAGCAATGATTAAAAATGTTTAATGACCACAATGAAAATAACTTTTAAAGTCCCCAATGGTGTAAGGCCATAATCAGCTATCAAATGAATAATCCAGCTTTTTTTCAAAGTATTTTTAATCAGTCTCTGGATTCCATCATACATGAAATACAGTACAGCTTGTTCCATTCTTGGTCCAAGATGCTAATGATAGTAACTGTGGGAATCAAACCAGTAGCACAAATGTAATACATTCACACTTAAAGTGCAAAAGAACATGCTTTCTTACCACTTTATTCTCACTTTAGTTCTGTCTAAAGGACAGGAAATAATGTCATCCCTCCCTTAACAAATAAGTCTGCCATTTCATATAACTGATCCATGACAGGTTACTAGTATTCAAAATCAGCACTACACAATGTCACTATGTAAGCCAAGAGGAAGCAATTTGTAACATGCAGACCTGAATTTGCAGTGTAGATTTGTTTTTCACTTTTTTAGGTAAAACCAGGAAAGCAGTACATACAACACATTTTAAAAATTGCAGTCATAATTGTTTAGTCATACTGTTTTTAATTAAAATTTGTGAGTGGCATCTTTTATATGGTGCAGATATATATTCCCAGAAATACTGACTGTTTTCTGTACCCAGGAAAGCCAAGGTGTGGTGCTGTTGGCAGTTGTCAAGGTATCTGTTTGCCCAACTTTTATCCAGGTGGAGCAAAGGTATGCTTTTGAAGCAAAAATAATGAGAAAAGCAGAAGGAGTAAAAAAAGTATGGACTGAATTTGCAATAATGCATTAAAATGCATAGTACAACCAGCAATTGTCTATTAAGGGAAGTACAAACAAAAATAAACCAGAGCACAACTTACCAAGACAGCTCTGGAGGGTAGTGTCACATTCCTCTTTGTTCCCAGTGTAAAAGCAATATAAAATTCTTAAAAGAAGTAATATATCAACCTCAGAAGATTTCAGTAACTCATTGTCAGAAATATAAAAATGCATTAAAATCCACAGCATACAGCAAAATAAGTTTTAATACAACTACATATAATCTTTTTCGAATTAAACTAAACAAAATCTTCAAAGCAAAGTGATCACAATTATATAAAATATACAGAAAATATACATCCTGTTGATTGAATTAACAATCAAATAAATATTCCACTCTTCCTGTAATAGTCTCAGCTATATCAGAGAGAATAGAAAAACATTAAGGAGTGCTTCCACAGCACTCCTCTGCTGCTCTACAACAGCAACCAAAACCAGCACGCACAAAAGCACTGAAATGGAAATAAGGGTGATCAGATTTATAAGGAATCATTAAAATTATTTTGAATTTTCTAATAAGAGTTTATTTTGAGTTGTACTAAGAGTGAAGCTACTTATGTTATATAAATGGCATATTTGGGAGATTTTTAGTATTCAAAAGTGTATATTTTCTGGATAAAATTGGTGTTTTTTCCTTTAATGATCATACACCTCAGATTTTATTCTCAAAACAAATAAAATGAAAGAGGGAAAAAAGAGTTAATTATTCTATGCCTAGGAGATACTGAAACTCTCAGAAACCCATCACTAAAAAAGAACCTGTTAACCTTCTTAGGCTACCTAACAAGTGTTTTTAACAAACTTGGGGCTAGTCTTGTCTGTACCATCCTAATTCTCCTATGTTTCCTTGGTCTTCAGCCAGAAGTATCAAATTACTAAGTGAAGAAAAAGAGCTTCATTTTTCCAATCTTGTAATACTTTCACCCCAACCTTATAATGTTGTTTTTCCACATTTTTTACTATTGAAATGAAAGTCTTCCCACAAAAATATTCATAAAAGATGAAAAAAAGAAAGGAAGATAATGAGAAGGAGGTGTCTTCCATATAGACAGAACTCATATTACAGGGCACTATTTTATTTTCTTTCTCTGTTTTTCAGATGGGGTCTCACTACATTACCTAGGTTATTTTCCAACTTGAGATCCCCCTGCTTCAGCCTCCCAAGTAACAGGCTTTGAGCACTACAGTATTTTAAACACTGATAGGGCAAGCATAGAGGCAGGGACTCTGCTTGTACCCAATGAATTCAGGTAACACATCCTTTGTTCAGAATTGCTATGGTCTGGTGACAGGAATCCCAACTAGAACAAGCTTGCCCTGCATTTTCCTTTGCATTTAGATGCCAACATTGATAAGGTCACGCCTTAAAAGTTCCACATAGCATGCAACACAGATAGCAATAAAGCCTTCAGCCATTCCCATATTCAGATAAGTCTGCAAAAAAAAAGAGGAAATCAGAACCACATTCACATACATAACTAGATTTAAACTTGTGACTACACCTATCTAGATCCTTTCATGTACAAGGAGCTGAATGGAGTCAACAACAAAGGTAGTTGGGAAATGGACACTCTGCTCCTATGTTGGAATCTTCTCAAAGGAACTCACTGCTTTGCTTCACTCGCTTCCTTTAAGAAGCATCTAAAAGATCTCCTTCATTGCTCTGGCTGCTTTTATAATTCCAGTCATTCCCTGAAATATGCAATTCCTTACTTTTTATTCTCTTGAACCTCCCAGATTTGACTTCTCTTGTACTGCAAAGCTCTCTCCCATAAGCTACCCATAGAAACCAATTCCCCAGACTGCCTTTCCTCCCAGTCCTTCCCCCAAGATCCAATCCTCTTCTCCTCCGATGTTTTCCTTTCCAACTGTTCCCCAAGGAACCTAATCTGACATCATTATGAGTGAAAATACACAAGAGGTTTCGAAGGGAGGGAAGAATGCCACTAGAGCGAGGGAAAAACATATCACACATGCACACAATGAAGGAATGATACTGTAATTCCTGAACTGAACTGATTCTTTCCTACTTTTGTCTATATACAATACACTGTATCACTTCTGACACACTCATACATTCCCAAAACTTGATTAAACATTTAAAGTACCATAGAACCTGTGTGCATGTATATTTATTTTTTCTAACAAAAACTACAAAACTTATAAAACTGTGGCCAAAATTAAAAGACAGGCACAAAGATTCTTTTCTACTTTCTGTCAAAAACTGGAAACCAGAAGTTTGAGGAAAAAGAGTTTTAGAAGCTGAACAAAACAAAACTCTCTCTAGGTTGGCATCAAACACTCTTTTTGAGAAAGCTAAACTTTTATTCATTCCTTAACCAAGCCAGCCCTTTCTGAAAACCCTTGGTTGTTTCACTGTAATATCTGCAATGTGATTTAAATTCCAAACAACTTCTATACTGTTTTAATTTTTTGCCTACTTTAGGTAACAATAAGATCTCTGGGGTAAAAAATAAATGTACAATCTGTTTGAAAACTTTTCATTCAATACATTTTTATAAGTAGAAAGACAGTAACAAGCATTAAGAGATTTTTTCCTTTTAAAATACAAAATTTATCTAAGCTATCTTTAAATTTAAGTAGTTAAACTTCGTAATTGGCTACTTATCTTTTTTAAAAGGTCCTACCATAATGACTAAAATAATGAACCAAATAATTAGTATTTAAATACATGAAAAATTAATCCTATATGTTAATTTCTTCTATGATAAAAAATATGAAAAGAGGAACAAACTATTTATCTGTTTAATTTAGGAGACTTGCTTTTTAAATGAAAATATGCTCTAATTATTTTTAAGGAAAAAGTATTTGTTTTTAGTAAATTTTCCATTTTGGATAGCAAATGATCTGAGATCTTTTGGCACTTACAAAATGTAAAATTAAAGTATCTCAAGTCTCACTTTCTGTTGGTCATATTTAGTACTATGATGAACGTATTAGGTAAGGCAAATATGTGGTCAATATGTAATACTTGGACATAAGAACTAAAAACTGCCTCTCCAAATCAGAGCAAAAAGACCAAAAAATTAATGTAATTTTCATTGACATTTTCTCATTCTTTTACCCGCCAAGGAAGCCATTTCGTAGTAAAGAACAAATATATCATACTGTTAATTATAATGGAGAAAATAATAAATTTAGAAATTAACTATATTACATAAAGGAATCAGGTAAAAAGGATGTGCCCATTTTTCACATCTATTGTTTATTAGCCTGGCCTCATTCACATACCACATTGTGGGTTCCATAGCTCAGACCCACACTGAAAGAGGGCCATTCTAGAGCATCTGAATTGTTAATAAAAGAAAATCCAGTCACAGTTCTCAGAAGAGACTTTCCAATGTATTTCCCATGAGAATGCTCAGCCTTAGTGAGAAAAACAAAGAATTATTTTTTCTTGTCACATTTATGCTGAAAGTGAGACAATTTTCAGGTCATGGGTTCACAGTTTTAGTTTTTGAAAGGAGCCATCTTTGAACACATACATTTTTCCACTTTCTAATACAATACCAAAATTCTAATTGTAGAATTATCTCTAAATGTTTGTTTCTCTTACTATGGAAAAAGCAGACTTGTTCATCTGCAGTGAAAACATTAATGGAACTTAACATATTCCTGCCAGCTTGAACCACTAGTGTGGTACATGCATGACTGTCCCATCGGGTGTAACAAGCCACCTGAAGAGACTGTCTCATGCCACCGATGGGACAGTCATGCATGTACCACAGGTGGCTCAGAGCCACTTGGCAGTAAGACATACAAATTATGACCCCATCATGAACATGTTAATAGGTAAGGTATATAAATGATGGTTCAAGTTTAGTGACTGCTAAAACTATACATCTATAGTTCATGTATTAGGTTTTTTTTAGTAATAATCTAGATAATTTGCCTTCAAAAACATACATACATGTTTAAACTTCTTAGAAGATATCACAAAAATCCAAAAGCTTTCTGGATAACATTTCAGAGAATTATCAAAAACACTGAAAGGTGGTAGAATTCAATGCAGGCTGAATTGGAAGTCAAAAGGCTTAAGGTTTATCTATGTAAACCTTATGCAGTCTTGGACAATTCATTAACTTTTCTAAGTCCTAATTTTCATACATCTAAAATAAAGGGGACCCCACCTGCCTCGCAAGCACAAGGTCCTGAGTTCGATCCCCGGTACCAAAACATAAAGATAAAATAAAATTTAAAAATAAATAAAATAAAGGGGATTATGAAATATCTCAAAAAATAATTAAATGAAATGTAAACAACAGAAATATAATGTAAAATTAGGGAAAGAGTAACAAAAAAGGGACACTGTACTGAATTATCAGTAGGAGAGGGTGAATTGGGAAACATTTACTTAAATTACTACAAAGCAACCTACAAGGCATTATCTTTTCAGTATTTAGTAAGATTCCTCAAAGTATTCAAAATGTGTGCTCTGTTTGATATCATAGCACCAACTGCTAAGAAATGGAATTAAAAGGACAATATAAGATGTAAATTGTTCATTAGAAAGCAGGTAATTCTTATGGAGAAGTACAGCAGAACAACTTGTTTTAATTTCTTCTGCACTTACATAGTATAAAATAACTTGCTTACATTAGCTTAACGTGCTACTTCTGCCATCCCTAATGCCTGATGGTCATGAGAAGCAGATTTATTTACATGAAAAGAAATAGGGATCAGCTTCTAAAAACCCTTCTTCGCATGCCCCACAATTTCAGAGAGTTGAGCTACGTGCTGAGCTACTGAACTGAGGTGACCTGAGATCTGATTGCACTGCAGGAGCCATTGGGCTATAGTGGTAGTGTTACTTTACCAAAATAAACCCCTCCTCAATAGGAAAACGTTCCAAGAGTGCTTCCAGGTGCCAACTTCTACTCTTCTGGAACAAGATCCCACTAAGTTAATACAGCTTTGAACTGTTTTTCTTTAAAGAAGAGTATATATATATCTAGATTGTACTCATCTTGAAATCTGTTCTCACAGTACATGCTCATTTGTTTCCTGATACATAAACAATACAAGTTCATGGTAAAAAAATAACTTTGGATCTAACGAAGACTATACATAACAAAATCCCAAGGAACTATACGACCCAAAACTGATCTGTGTTAAAATGTAACAGTATATATTCTTCACACCTTTCTTCATGAAAAAAGATATATACATTTATCTATGGTAAGTTTCTATTTACAAATTTGAGATCCATTACATAAACTTGTGCAACCTTTTAAATGTATGTATTTTGAAAATTTCTATGCCATCATTTTCTTTAGAGTATGTGGTCTCTAACAGCTGCATTGCAATGTATCCAATAGAGATGCCATTTTTAAAACAAATTACTTAAGGTATTTTGAAGTAATGGTTAATTCTCCATATCCAATACTCTGGGGAAATTATTTTAAGGAATTTTAACATGAGTTTATCAAGTTCTCAGTAAGTGAAAAATGCAAGCAGACATAAAATTATAGCAGTGAAAGTTTTATAATACCCCCTTTATTTTATTCAAATAAATTGAGTAGGTAGTGAAAAACTGCACATATTGTTACTATCAAATCTAGGAATTTTAGGTGGATGTCATGATTATAACACAAGTACCAGAATAATAAGTGCCTGTATTCAGATTCTATTATATCCAACATAAAATGATAAGCATTTTAAACACATTCACTTTGATTTTGATCACAACTGTGTAAAATATTAGTATTCCTTTTTGTTTATAAATTAAGAAACCCATTTTTTGAAAGGTTAAATAATTCATACACTAGTAAATGATTCTTACCAAATCTTATGATGTGGTCCTTGAATCTCATATATGAGCAGATATTTAATGTTCTCATTTATATTTGTGTACCATATATTTATAATTATTCACTTGTATTATTACTTTAATTAAAAAAACTCTAAGACAACCACTATTACCACCAAGTTACAGGTACAGCAATCTGATATTATTTTCCAAGTAGACAAACAGAAAAAAGGTAAAATATTATAGTTTCCAAAGTTCCATGTTATAAAAGATATCCAGTAATTTCTAAAATGAACACGTCTTGAATTTTGTACAACTAGTATTTTAAAACTGCCACTAATATACAGATAGCAATGGTTTAATGGCATTAAAGCATATGAAAACAAGAATAAAATGCAATTAAAATTATTAAATGCAACCCCCAAATCCTGTCAATAAATGGCTTGAATGAAAAGAGCCTCCATCTGAGTTTGGTGTGGAGAAAGTAAAACAATGGACTATGCTAGCTTTCTTAAAGATCCACTGGCAAGGGATTGAGGGCCTACTTTGACTTGTTCTACTCACTAGAATTATTATATTCTCAACAAATTAACAGAGTGTAGCTTATTGGTTATCTTTAGTTTCTCTTCTTTTTTATCCAGTTGTTGTCAAATCAGTATATATTCACAAGCCTCAAAAATCAAAAAGATTTAAAGATATCTAAGAAAGTTTTGTTTCCAACCCAGTCCTGTCTACTCAGCTCTTCTCCCTCAACCAACACACCCTGAGCAAGTAATCACTTCATTACTTTCTTGTGTATCCTTTCAGATATTTTATAATAATTACCAACAAATGTTTCCTTTTTTTGCACAAATGTAATTTATTCTACCCCTTCCTCTTTGTTTTTATTTTTTACTTAGCAATATATTTTGGAAATCTTTCCATATTTGTAAGATCTCTCATTTTGTATACACTGGCATCATTCTATTATAGGAGTATCTAATTTATTTACCCATTCTCTTATTGATGAACACTGTCTGCAAAGTATTTCCCATCTTTTGACCTTAAAAACAAGGCTGCAATGAATAAATTTTTACAGTAAACATTTTACAAATATACTTTACGATAGTATATAAAGTATAGTATCAAAGATGCTTCAAAAAACAGGAATAATGAAAGCTTTCATGAATGCGTTCCAATTTAGATTTACAATAATTTACACTCACATCAACAGTACATGAAAGTCAATGTCTCCTTGCAGCCTTACTAACAGAGATACCATAAAATCTCTGGTATTTTGCTAATGAAATGGATTAAAAGTTCTGTGGAAGTGTAATTTTATATTTTTCCAATGCTGAGTGAAGCTGAGTAACTTCACATGCATTAAGAGCCAAGTGCATTTTTAAAAAAATTGTGTGATAGCACATTTGACCAAATTTTTATTAGTTACTCTTACTATAAATTATTAGGAGCTCTTCTGTATTGGGGAGATTAGCTCTTTACTCACAAAACAAATTGCAGTTTTTTCATGTACCTCTTTGTTCCAATTCAGAGCTTACCCTGAAGTTTGGTATCAGATATGGAGTGGATTGCACTCAATAATAAAGTATGTCTTCTTATTCTTAGGAACTCTTTTCCATACTCTTTAATATGAATATTATATAATTAAATGAAATATGGGCTTTAAATTTTAATTTCTTTATGAGTTATTTCATTGTTTATGAATTATTTGGCTTTCAACTGATTTTCTCAAGTTTATGGGTACAAAGTCCTATCATCTTTATAGAGACTGCTTTTTACCTCTGCTTTTCAAATTTTTATATCCCTATTTTTATTCTTCTATTTAACTGTATTAACAAAATTAAAGAATGGGATCCAGATATGGTGGAAGACTACACATTCAAGCCCAATCTGTACAACTTGGTGATTTATTGAGACTTTGTCTCAAAATAAAAAACATTTTTTTAAAGGTTGATCATACAGCCTAGGGAAAAAGCCTGGGATTCAATCCTCAGTACCGCCAAAAACTAAAAACAGTGAAGAGTGACGAGAGTGAACAAAATCTATCTTGTTTCTGACATTAGTGAGTATACTTGTATGTTTTTCCCTAAATCAAAATGGTCTTTAGACTGAAAAAGTCTACCTTAATTCTGTTTACTGAGTATAAAGAATGATTAATTTTTGTCATATGTCTTTTCAATGTCTATAGAAACAAGCATATGATTGTTATCTTTAGTTTAATATAATAAATATTGGCAGATTTCCTACGATTGAATTATCTTCACATTGCTGAAATAAACCTTACCTGCAGCTATTGTAATACTACTTTAAGGAAATGTATATTGTCAATTTTATTTTATTTTTAAAAATACTACTTATTTTTAGACTGTGTTATTTGATAATATTAAAGCAAAGAAGCCAGGCCTTTAAGCAATAAAAAGCTATCAATCAGAAAGATTTAGAAACAGTCATCAATTCAGGTTGGAGAGTGGGTATAAATTATGTTTGGTTGTTATAGCTCTAGTACTTAGGTACTATGGAATTAACATTTTGATTTTTACTCCACAGGAAAATTACATCCTCAGAAGAAGTTTTTAAACCTAAGACTGTGTATGAGGTTCTTCGGTTTTGTTTTTCATTTAAAAATACATTACCTCAACTTGATATTTACTGAACACTTACCATTTTCAAGGCACTGGAAGGGTAAATAGTATCATTCAGTGGCTTGAAACTTGTTTTAACCCAGACAACAATAAAAAACATGCTTTTTATTTCAATATATGCATACATGTCTGTGTGTCTAATATTTACTCATGTTTTTGAAAAATGGTATCATAAAACAATACTTATACATTACTACACACAATGATATTTCATATTTTCTATTCCATATCATTTTTATTAAAGTGCTGGTTGCTATCCACTAGATTAATTTTGTAACCTATGATAACTTGGAATTTGGGGAAATACTGTCATATTAACTAAGAACAAGGATACTGGAGTCTGATGATAACCTGGGGTTGAATCACATCTTTATCTCTTAATGACTGAGTATCTCTTAATGTACCTGAGTTTTTCATCTATAAAATGAAGGCAATACTATTCTCTTAATTTATATATTTTTATGGTGATTAAATGAATTAATACATGTTTAAAAATATATTTAACTAGTTTGATCAAACATTTCCCTTGATTTTAAGTTGCTAAGAGAAAAAGTATTCTCAAAATGTAAACCCAAGGGGGAAAAATCATCTAATAAAACTAATTATAAGCATGCCAATGTGATCTAAATGACTGTTTTTAAATCTAGATCTGAACTATACTTTTCTTCCCAAACTCTTTGCAGATAACCAACAATTATGGCTGGGTTATATAAACATTAAGTCTCCCTTTTCCTCCTTTATACAATTATATTTACTTCCTTTTAAGGTCTTCATGAAACCTCTAAATATCTTAAGAAACTACTATTATAAATTAAACTTTACAGCTAATACAGAATAAAATTTTATTAGATATAATTTCACTGTAATAGCAACTTGCTCAGATTTATCAACTATATAGATCTAATTAATATATATTTAATGTATATATTAAATGGTATTGATATACAGGTCATCTCTGGTAAATATACTGCATTAATTTCAGATACAAGGAAAGGGGCTAAAAAAAGGAATTAAGATGAGTTACATACATGTACCAACCTCCCACAAGGTCTGTAAACATTATGTACTACTCATGTGTACAAATAAACTAAAATTTTAAAAAGAAAATAAAAAAGAAAACCTTAAACACTGCAAATGCCTATTTCTCTAAAACATGAAGAGCAATGTTTTGAAAATCAAATTAATTTAGAAATGAGAAGTTTTTTATTCTCTTTTTTCTAATTACACTTATTGATATTTGGCATATTTGTCCCCTATTTGTAGTAGGGGTACAAGTGGAGAGAGAGGTCTGTTTTGTTTTGGGATTATATTATATTCTTGATGTTAGCATGTAATCAGCAAGGAGGAGACAAGTTTGACAGAAATAAAGGTAAATGGATATTTTTATACTCATCCAAGGACAGCAAGTGGCAACAAGCTGACAGAGTGCCTAACTTCTACCACAACTGGAACACCATCCTCATCCTAATATACCTTAACAATCAGTCTGGCCTAATATATCCGCCTGATTCTTGTTCTCTACCCTTAAGTGTTCTCTTGAATTTCTCCTACAGTGATAATTCAACTCTAAATTTTAGGTTCAAATAACAGCCAAGTAAAAGTTTTCCATGTATTTTCAGTGCTCAGATTTACAAATGATAACAATAGTGTTTCTTGTAAACAACCTGCCCCGCCTCAAAAAATCTAAATTTAATCTTCCTGTAAAGTAAAAAGGTAGGTGTGTGTGTAGGTACGTTTTTGTAGGGTGAAGGGTTTTGGTCTTTTTGAATTTTGGCATGTACACTGGTAGTCTTTGATAGATGGAAATTGTTACCAAAAATATACAAGAAAATTAAACAAAATATTAAGAAATAGCAGGCTGGTTTTTTTATTCCTTGTTTTTACCCATTTATTTTCTGACAGATGAACCTGGAAATGTAATTAACAATAATCACATTAATTGACCATATGATCTATGAGAGACACTCTGTGAACCAAATGCCTTCCCAAAATAATGTGAATACAAAGAATGTGAAATTCAAGATAATTAATAGATCTTCCAAAGTCCCCTAAAAAGTATAAAGATATGATCCTCCAAAGCATCTAATTTGGTACGATCGATACATAAACCTCTTAAGAAACAAAAGCATAAACTAAGTTTTCTAGCATTAAAGCAAAGGCATGTTAACCCTTAAAAGTTTGAAAAGAGCAGTTTTACATCTACCCTCAAAAAGGCAAAATTACAGGTAAGTTAGGTAATATTGGGGAATGACAGCTATGAAAAAGTTGAACAAACATGTACATTATGATCAGCAGTATTTCACGTTGCTACACAGGTCTTAACCTAGTTTCATTCTTTGACTATTCAGTAAGTTTACTAAACTCTAAGCCAACACTATTTACTGACCTAAGAAAATAATTTTTAAAACTTTAATGCCTTAGATATAAAATGGTTCTAAACTGTGGTAGAAGGAAGGCAAATGATGACGGGAAAGAAAAATGAAGACTCCTAGTCCGCTCCTAAATATAGAGTCTAATCTTAGACAAAATTCTATAAGCTTGAAACAATAAAAGAATTAAATCTCACATTGGCTATTTCCTTTTATTTCTCTGCCACCCTGAGAAAATACCTGTTTTCACAGGGAGGTCTCTCAAAATGATAGCAGACTGATCAGCTCAGGTTCTTGAGATAATGGAAGCTTGCCTGGCTAACCAGGCAGCCTGCCCATCAATTTCAGATCCACATATCTCCCAAATTATAATCAGAGACTGGAGTTCACACCCTGAAACTAATCCATCACTCCAATCTCCTGACTTAAAAATAAGTTAAAGGAATAAGTGAAGGCACTGTATGACTCAAATCATGTGGATCTCAACCAATTAGTCCCATTTACTGTCATGGAACAGTCATAACTGGTATTAGAACAAGTTTTTCTTGTGAAAATCAAAGACAATAGAAATACTACATTATCAAAATGTCAGTAAACTCAAAAAAGTCAAATTATTTACATGGCTTAATAAATACTTAAAATCTTATTTTAATGTAAAACATATTAGCAAGGAAACTGCTTTCTTACTATCACATTTTTGTATGTTTATGAGACAAAACATAGCTGTGTAAATCAGAACTTTTTTATACTATATACAAAAGAGGGTGAATCTCTTAGAAATACCAATGAACCACCTGAATCTCATTTAACATGAAGGAATAATAGTTATACTTCACTGACTTTCTAGTTAATAGCACTATTTGTAGAGAAACAAAATCATATTATTAACATCTTAAGTACTAAACTCTCCCTTCATTACAGAAGTACAAGTGTGATATACCAGTGAGTTAGTTATTACAAAACAGAAAATCTCTGTAGCTGCTAAAATCATGTTATTTATGTGATTAGTAACAGAAAACAGTGTTTAGGATGTCTAATATTAAGGGAAAATTAGTCATATCATGAACAATTTCTATTATGCATTCCCATTCCTATGTTTGCATAGAATACAAAATAACTTAAACTTATATATACTGAGTAGTTTAATGAATTGTATGTCAAACATCTAGAGCAATGCCAACAGTTAAAATGCCATGTGAGAATTTCTGCTATTATCATTTTCAATAGTAACTGACTTTAACTATAGATTTTAGGTGTCTTACTTCTGATGTTTTAAAAAATCTTTTCATGTCCCCTTAATTACTCTGCACTCATTCTATTTAAAATGTTTATAACAAAATTTATACTATATTTATATATACTATATATAATTTATATATATACTATATTTTAACAAATCGTAACTTTCACCTCTAATAATCACAATCCAGGAAAATTAATCCATAGCGTAAGACCCTCACTGAACAGATATACCTAATAATTTTTATTCAATAGCATTTATGGTAAAATTCCAAAGGAAAAAGGCACAGAATTGAAGGAATATATATACAAGAAGAAATAAATACAAAGATTTTAGCCATCTGGGTCTTTAGTGTTGTAATATGAAAGAAATTAACTTCACAGAAGCTGCTGTCCCCAATAAATAACACAAGCAACTGCCATTCAACACCCTCTCCCAACACAGTGAGCCCTAAGAGATGCTGCCGTGCACTCAACAGCTACTGAACAGTTGCCTCTGACATTTACTACAACACTTACTAAGTGACACTCTGGAGTGTCCCCTACTCTGCTAACAGCTTTAAATGCTTACTTTCCTTTGATCTTCCCAATAGCTTTATGAGAGAGGTGTTTTTTTCAAATTCTTTATAGAGCTGAGGAATATAAAGCATAGAGAGGTTAAGCAACTTATCTAAGGTCATAGAGCTAGCTGCTTAAGTGGAGCCAGGATTTGAACATAGAACCTAAGTCCGAGCTTTTAGTCACTAATTGTGGGGAACTCACTATAGGGAAGAAAATGCTGGGCCCATCAAGGAGCTTATGATTGTTGCCATAGTTTAGGGGTATTTACCTCCAAGTGTTCATGCGTGGAACGCGGGTCCCCAGTGTGGCAATGTGGAAGGCAGTGGAACCTTTAATACCTAGGGCCTAATGGCAAGGAATTAAATCACTGGGGGGTGCTGTCTTCAGAAGGAATTAAAGTTGTCCTCATAGGACCCTGCTTAGTTCTCATGAGAGGGTTGCTTTAAAAGAGCAAGCCTGGCCCCTCCTGGTTTCTGCAGTTTCCCATCTCACTATACGATCTCTCCTTTGATTTCTCCCTCTCATGAGTATTCCCATCATGAAATCATTCTCCATGAGAGGCAGTTAAAGGTCCACTATGAGATGCAGTCAAGGGATGAAGAGCTGAGCTGATACCAGTGCCACTGCCTCAGGAATTTTATTATAGCAATGGAAAGGAAACTAACACAAATGCACAGTAGTCATGACCTCTGTCCTGCTAATGTCTAGGGTTTGTAACAATTGCTTTCTGTCTAGACTCTTGGTTTTTTTTTTTTATCATTAAAGCGTTTAACTGATACACAAAACAAAAACTGTACATGTTAGAGGGGTGACGATTTTTCAATACATGTGTAATATATATCGGTTAAACATGACTATATCCTGACACATGTATCATTTCTTTATGGTGAAAACTTTCAAAATACTTTCTTCTAGCTTACTGAAAGGTACAATGCATTTCTGTCATCTCTAGTCACCCTACTATCCACCGGAACTTCTTGATCCTAACTGTAACTTAGTACTTCTTAATCAACCTTTCCCCGCCCCATCACCCCCCTACTCTCTCCAACCATCTATCCTCTTTCAATTCAGATTTTGAGACCCTACATCTACCACTACAGTCACTGTAACTGCATTTATCACCACAATTCTAACTGCTACAGTTCTGTTTTCCACTTCTGATTATGAATGGGGAAAAATGTATTTCTCAAGTCTGTATTTGTGATTTCAAATAAGCATCTTTATAAGTGCTGTTACCGTGCATAATGCTATTAAAAATACCAATTAGATAACTATCACACTAAGTCTCCTGATTGGTTTATTTCTGGAATTTAATAACCACTTTTACATTGTTTCAAATGAGAAATTAGCCAGGCATAGTAGCGCATGCCTGTAGTCCCAACACTCAGGAGACTGAGGCAGGAGGATTACCGAGAATTTGAGGCCAGCCTGGGCTACATAATTAAGGCCAGCCTGAAATACATAGAGAAGAGACCCTGTCTTGGGGGGGGGAGAGAGAGAAGAATTAATTGTCATTTTATTTTTTAAAATTATCATACAGGGAAATTGAGGTATTTTTCTCTATCGGCAAGTATTGTCTTAGTCCATTTTATGTTACTGAAACAAAGTAACTGAGACCAGGTAATCTAAAAAAGAAATTTATTTTTCACAGTTCTGGGAGCTGGAAAGTTCAATATGAATATAGGAATTCAGTTTCCTCCAAAAAAACTTTTGGTAACACAGTGATGTCACAGCACAGTCCTATAACACATAGGTTCACATACCACTACTAAAGTCTGGAAAAAATTCATGCCTAATAAAATAGAAAAGGGGGGCCTGGGATTTAGCTCAGTGGAACTGCACCTGCCTCCCAAATGCAAGGTCCTGAGTTTGACTGCCTGTACCAAAAAAAAAAAAAAGGAAAAGAAAAGGGGCTTATAAACAAACTTAAAAGACAATCTCAGTTACTTTAAGGACTTTGTACTCTGTGTCATCTAACCAACCATATCCCTGCTGCCTAGAACAAATACATTGGATACTAACACAGAAAAGTTTACAAAATATACTTTCACAAAATACATACTGTTTATATGTGTAACATTTTCATCTTTAAGAATATTTAGAAGCTATAGTTTTGTGGGGATTTTATCAAAATAGCTGAATTTTTTCCAAGGCAGAGTTAACAATGGTGGCAAGTATTAAATGAGCACATCTCTTCAACATTATACACAACTGAAGATGGATGGAGGAAGTCTCCCAGCTGAGATTCTCAAGTACATATAACTAGAAGATCCTTATATTAAAGTAAAATAAAAGTAAAAAGCACTAGGTTGAGCGTGGTGGCACACCCCTGTAATCCCAGCAGTTGGGAGGTTGAAGCAGGAGGATCACCCCTTCAGATTCTAATATTATATCCTAATACAAGTTAGCCTTTAGTGGTGATATTCTAAATTCATGGAGGAAGAAAAGGCTTCAACTCAGGTCTAGTACTACCGTTAGGCTGTGAAGACAGTTACTTTAATGTTATTGTTCTCATCCACTGCCATAAATTTCTCTTTCAAGTCCTTCAGGGTAACCTGGTGAGAAAAATTCCCATTCTTGGAGATTCTCTTTACTAAGACCTGAGACAGATTTCTAGAGACACCTCTACTGAAGCACACACTCTACTGTAAGACAGTCATTATCAATCAAACTATGTCATTCTCTAAAAACCTCAGCTTGGATTGGTTTACTTGAATTGTTCCACGACAAGATGGAAAGCTGAGAAAAGGGTTCCTAGTGCATGTAGACAAGTTTTGGTTTGAAGCACGATTGTAAAGAAACCTTTCAGCATTGTGCAATCCTGACAGGGAGGCAGGACTGAGTAGGACAGTGAAGCAACAAATAAGTACCGCAAAGGAAGTGGGTTTGTAAAGGAGAGTGCTAGGCAAGAAAGAACAGTAAAAGGGACATTCATATATTTCTCTAAACCCAGCTCTATCTACATAACCTTTGCTAAAGCAATGGTGGCACGCTCCTTCCTGCTTTCTAAGTATTCAGCCCACCACAACCTTGTTCTTTTTTTTTTTTTTTTTAATGAAATAGGTCAGAAGGACCAAGGAAGAATGCCTAAGCCGAAACAAATTTCCCTAAATTTAGATGAAGAGGTTTCATTTGAAGTCGAAAGCCATGAGCCACCACAAATACAATAGAGGAAAGTATGGGAGAGAAGAAATATGAGAAGAACAAAGAATAAAGGGTGTAACACTGTTATTATTCTGTTACAGGTGACACATATAAGGAAGTTCACAGGAATTCTGCATATTAACACTCTACCCTACTCCGAGGCACAGACACAGATGTATCCATTTTAGTTCATTCCAGATTAAAAGAACAAGGATGAAACAGGGCCTGGTTAGATGTGAACACTGAGTAAAAGGCTATTTCTACAGATCTGTATTTGGAAGTCATCATCTTGTATGGATCCTTATGCATCCTATTCTGATAAGACAGGTGAAATCAGGTGAGAAGTCACCTGCACTAGCAATCCTTAAGGAAAAAATGATAGTAAGTACTACGCAATTAGAGGAAAGTACACAGCAAAGGAAGTTTCACTTAGTGAGATGGCAGCTATCTGGAGACAGGATTTACTGGTGAAGGTGGACTATGTGTTATATGATCCTGGCTCTCCTCCCCACCCCCCAGCTGAAGAAACCACCTCCAGTTCTCTCTCCTGAAGGGCAGTCCTACTTCCATCTCATTCACTGCAGGAAAATTCACTCCCTCTCACTTAGTCATTTGTTCATACTCTATGCTAGATGCATGAGCAAGAAGACTGCAGATATAAAGATGACCAAGAAGTAGTCTCTGCCCCACAGGATCTTGAAGTATGATATGGGACACAAAGACATAAAACAGTAACAATACAATTTAGTAAATACTACATAATAGAGCTATGCATAGACTCAGTGCTACAGGAATATGGGGAATGAGTAAGGTTTCAAATAAACGGTAACATCTGCTCTTTAAGAAGGACTAGGAGTTTGTCAGGCTGAGAAAAAGAAGCAGAAATTCAAGAAAAAGGGAAAGGTTTATGCAACAGTACAGCAATATGAAAGAACATGTGATGTTCAAGACATAGCAAGTGTCTGTGGCTGGAAGCACAGTGTAAGAGAATTTCAGAAGATGAAGACAAAAAGATTGGGTTGTTTAATAAAGGACGGGGTATAAAATACTAAAGAGCTTATTACACTTCATTTCATAGTAAAGGGAGTCATTAAGGTTTTCAGGATAGGGAATGGCAAACAGATTTTATTATAGAAAAGGGTGACAAGATTACAGAAAGAAAATGATTAATTCTATGAATCTAACTGGAAGGCAGACGACCTACAATTCTTCCTAAGAAATCACTGTATCTTGTGCTTTAATTATATGGCTATAATTTGGAAACTGCTGCATTTCCCTGAATGTTTCAAACTGACATCTAAAATTTTCAACTGATATTTAATTTTTAAAACTTATATCACTCTGCTAATTTCCTTCTCTTTAAAATGAGTTTTTTCCTCTATCCTACACAGTTATTTTTTATAAAATATTTTAAAAATGCTTGCTAATTGAGATGCATATTAATTATCCTATGGAATCCTAGATGTCAGTCTTATGTTTTCTGAGTATATTCCTATTCTATCAATTTTATTACTGTGTCTGATGGAACTTCTCATCTGTCTCTACAGACCGTGGAGAAATATAAGGTCAACCAGGTAACTGCTCGCGCAAGTATACTGGAAACAGCTCTTCTTTCCTCCCAGCTCCAGGTCACAGGGATATGGCTTCTTATCTTAGGCCAATCAGTACTTGGGTGCCACACCGATACCACTACCTTTATTTCTTACATTCAGTAGTAATTCAATGTGAAAGCTGGAGTCCCTGAAACTGTTAAGGAGATCATATAGGATATTCCTGGAATTTTACCAATGTTCTTTCTAACTTTCATAGGATCGCTGTAAGTGAAAGGATCCTAATGAAATATCTGTGATACTCATGGAATATGACTTGTAGGATACAGGTCATGACATATTTTGACCGTTTCTATGATGTAAACAAGAAAATAAAGAAAAGCATAAATTTATCAAGGACCTGTTATAACTGCAGAACTGACTGGTCATTATTACATTTTTGCTCAGAAAACTAAATAGAATAGTATCTGTTAACATTCTTAAGAGTTCCTTCTCAGTTTGGTTAGAACAGAGCACTAATCAGCTGTTGAAATCTAAACTGATTATTTCTGAAGTGTCAACAGATGCACAAGCTCCTTGGCTGAAAGAGGAACATGTGTCTACTTCGTGTCAACAGGCTGAAGGGATACAACCGAGAGAGAAGTGGGGAGACAGAAGAGTCACATAAAATGTCGTGGGGAAAAATCACACATAATTTTATAAAAATATCCCAAACAGAATGACTCGGAAGGACAAGAAAAGAGAAAATGGGCAAAGGAAGGCAGATAAAAAGAAAAAAAGAGAGACAAAATTAAAAGACCTTTTGCATGCTGCAGTCAAATTACATGGATCTTTATATTTTTTTTCCTGAAGAGCGTTATGACCCACCACCACACCAAACCCTAAAGATACCGTTCAGTCATATCCCTGTACAAGCGATTGCAAAGTAGAGAATATTTTAGTGTTTGGTGCTTACATTCTGTAATCCCTGAGTTCCTGAGGCAATCATTGTCTTCTTTCCCAGTTCAGTCCCTTCCCATTGCTGGCATAGAACACTCTTTGATGGTGTTAGTAGACTTGCCTCATCATTAGGGTTATAGAGTCACAATCTCTCTCTCTCCTTGAGGATTCTGATTCCATATCCTGGGGTGAGGTTTGGGAGCCTTTATTGTTACAAACATCCTAGATGATTCTTATGATCAAGCCATTTGGGGAAATAGGGCTCTATCACATAACTACTTTCAAAATTGCTTAGTTTTAAGGATGCTTCTTTCCCAAGAGTCACAATTTCTTCATGATGGGAAACCTTCGGGGTAGTATATGACCTTGCTTATGCTCTCTTACCCAATCTGCAGTGACAAAATTAAATGGGCTAACATACCTCTTAAACTTAACATCCAGCCATTTCTAAGCCAGTGAATCTCCTAAGAGGATAATTCTCTAAACTAAAGCACAGACATGCCTGACAAAATCTAGCCTGGCTAATCAAGAACAACTTCAACCCTGCACACAGCTAGGTTTTGCCACAGGTGACCTGGAACCCTGTTTGATATCTGCAGCTAGGGTCAGCTCCTCCCCAAAGGTTCACAGAGACAAAGCCAGCTAATTTCCCTGTTAAATGTGAGTGAGTCACCATCCTAACGATTTAGATTGCTAAGGTGCACATATTGAAATATGTGCTTCCCGGCACAATTCCATGTCTCATTACAATAGTAAATCCAATAAAGGTACAGTAAAAGTGCCATTCAGGCAAGGGAGAAATACGAAGTCATGAGCCAATTCAGATACTGCTAATAATCTCAGAGGTACAAATGTGGATGCCTACAGCCACTTTTAAAGACTCCATATTATGTCTTTCACCTAAGAATCTTTCAAAAGAAATATCAGCTGGAAAACCATGGTAAATTTCCATATCCAAAGCTAAATGAAACCTTGAAGGATGTTTTCCTTTCCTTTAAATGAGTTTTTCAAAATCTCTCTATATCTCTCTTCATTTTTCAGTCCCATTTCTAAATTTCAAAGTATAGTTTTAAAGTAACAATTACGCTCAAACTTCTATGCACAAGACAAATTTTGCATTGCACTTGAAATGGAAACATAATGGATATTTGTTTTCAAAGCACACAGTTTTCAGGCAAAATATCATTTACATTTAATTTAATCTGAATTGCCAAATAAAGAATTAAAAGTTTTTAAGGGTAATAATGTCTAAGAGCAACATCAATAAGATGTACATTATAGAAAAGAAATTCAGAATTTTGACTTATTTCTGTTATTTACCATAATGACATGGTTTATTTGCAGCTGTATGAACAGCGAGAAAGACACTGAAAATACACACTAAAAATCATAGCTGTATTATTCCTCAGAGGAAGGTACAACCGTCTTTCAAACACAAGGACCAGTCCAAAGCCCTCTAAAAAACTACATGAAAACCATATCCACAAACACTAATGTGAAACAAAGCATCTATAATTCCCCTTAGATATTCAGTTTGTGTCATAGTAAAAATGCAGTGACATTCCAGAGAGGCAGGTGAGGACTCAATATAAGGAAGAACTTTCAAAGAACTACAGCTGATCTAAGAACAACAATGCAAAAGTGAGCTTCCTCCCTCTAGCACGGCGACCACTCAAGCAAAATCCCAGAGACCACCTGTCACACATGCTGCCAAGGACATTCTTGCTCTGTTTAGGAAGTTGTTCTAAATGACCTTTGAGGTCATTTCCAAATAAGTGTTTGATTCAAAGGTTATTTCCAGTTGTGAGATGAACAACAGGAGGATACACAAACACGCCCCCCCCCACCCCGCGCGCACACACCCTGCTTACCCACACACTTTTATCCCAGAACAGACACTTAGAACCCTGACATTTCTAAATGTAATTTTGCAAGCAAAATAGGCAAAGAGGGATCAATCAGCTATTTCCTCAAACTGCCAGTCTGGGTAAAGTGAAGGAGGTATGGGTTTTTCCTACCTCAGGATTCTCTCTCTTTAGGTCAATGAACAAATCCAGGTCCTTGATGACCTCTAGCATATTATTTAAAGGTCTGCCAACAATCTAGCTCCTGGGACAGACTGGAAGCTACAAAAGCCCACAATAGACTTGAATACATAATTCCTCATGTAAAAACATGTCATGCAGTGAACCTTCTCTGCTCTCAACCATATTTCTGTTTTCCATGTGATGAAGGCACACGGCAAGTCCAAACCTGGTAGTTTCTTGAACAAGTGTATGGGGGGTGGAGGAGTATCAACTTCATCTTTTCTCAGTAGTAGGCTTAGCCCGTGAGTTTCTAGGCAATTTAACTTACTTAACAATCAACAGATTCAGAGAACTATAGCAATCTTGAAATAAGAAAGGTTCCTTATTCCCCTACACTTACACGAGGTATCAATCCTCTTATAACTCACCTAGCAACATAAATGCTAATTGATCAAATTTTAAGTAAAGGCTTATTTTTCTTCCTGAGTTCTTTGCTGGCTTCTTCTATTACTTAGATACATGCACATTTCTCCTAAAAGAACTGTGTGAGGATAGTCGAATTTCTTAGGGTAACAATTAAAATTTCATTAACTTCTGAACTTCATTCAGTACTACATTAAATACCTTAGAAAGGGTTCTTATATGATTTACCAATATAAGTCAGTGCAATAAAAACAGATATAGGAGTAAGAGCTACATCTTATTTTCTAGCATGTGTAACATTTGGAAGTTTTTACTTAACATCAGATAATCAGTACCTTCTCATTATTTTATATAAATATTATTCAAAACATGGCCCTCAAATAAAATCTTTTTTTACATTTCTCCTTGTTTTTAACAGACTTTTAAATTCCTCCTAGACAAAGAAGCAGAAATGGTCCTCAGGGTCAGAAATTATACATAGATATTTCCAGCAAACACACATACAAAACGATGTTTAAGTACCCATAACTATGAAAGACCAAAAACACCAGATTCTGATTTTCCCCTATCTGATTAACCAAAATTGATAAAATGTATTGTTGTCAAGTAGAGTCTTACATACCATTGGTTGAAGTGTAAATTGGTAACCTTTCTAAGGACAATTTGGTTACTTTACCAAAATGGTCACTGCATAGCCTTCCTGATGCAGTAAATATATAGCTAAACTATGTTATCCTAAGGATTTATGCAAAGATAAATGAATAGACAAGGACAGTTATTATAACACTTTATGTAAGAGTAAAAACCTAAGGACAACCTAAACATTTATCAGTCAAGGATTACTCAAGAACTAAGACACACAAGCTTAAATCTCACATGGTTTCTCTTATTTGAAAAACCCAAAGTATCAAAATTAAAAATAGGTAACAGGAAACAGGGAGATAGATGTTTTGCAAATAGGAAGAGGACCAAGAGATAAAGGGAAGGGTAAGGGAGGGAGAGGAGAAGGGAACTTAAAAAAAAATTAAGATGTTTATGTATATGTACCAACTCCCCATCATGAATATAGTCAGTACACACTGCATATATGTACTAATAAAAAATATTTTTAAAGAACTAAAAATTTACTAATTAAGTAAATCATTATGTATCCTCTCTGGATAATTAAATTAATACGCACCAAAGAACAAAGTATAGATATGATTTTTTAAAATCCTAAATAAAAAAATCAAGCCACAAGTCAGTATGCACAGTGTAATCCTATATGTGCTATCAATCTGAAAAATATATGTAGACACCTGACCATGCTAGTATCATGGTAAAAACTTACGCAAGGATAATTAAGGAACTGGTAAAACTACAGACCGAAGGCTTTGACTTTTCATTATATATCTGTCTCCCGTTATAACTTTATGCTATGATCTTACATTACTTTCATTGAGAATCTCTATTTAGACTTCTCTTTAGCCCCAAACCATGCAGAATTTTGTAATGTTGGCCACATCCCTTGTGGGATGAAGCTTTCCACCTACACACCATCATCCCCAGCATATAACACCAAAGTTCCAGTTCGGAACTTATGTAATGGGCAGTTTCACAGCTGACATTTCTCCACTGCTTTTCCCCTTTCTTTGCATTCTTGTATTGTTCATGTTGATATCCACCTTTCTTCTCCTTTCCTTCCCTCCCCCATCAAATACAAGCTTCTTTCAGAGCCTGGCCTCCTCTACAGTATACAGCATAGTGCTTGAAGATACTAGTGAAAGAAAAGTTACATTTCTGTTTTATGAGATTATAGCTTTAAGGGTTAACATTTTCTTTTAAAAAGGAAAACTCTTCCACTTTCCTGACCATGCAGACTTAGCAATAAATTGCTTTCAATTACAGAAAAAAACACTGAGATGAGTTAATAAATAATTTTTCAACATTAAACTAAGTAAACGACAGAGAAAGACAAAAATGTTAAAAATGGGTCTAAATAAATTTTCTAAAAGGTTAGAAAAATATGGAGAGTTTCAGTGGGTGAGGCACATGGGGCAGGAAGCACAGGGGAAGGAAAAGCAATCTGATTGAAGAAAAAATATTATTAAGAATTCTTTTATTTCTAATACTGGCAACTATAATTTCAAACACACACACACACACACACACACACACACACCACATACAACAAACATGGGTTTCAGCTTCTGGTATACATTTTATAACAGTGAATAGGAACACATCAGCATGGAATGATTATTGATTTCTTAATGGATTACTGCTGCACAAATTTACACTCACCAAAAAAAACCATCAATCTTTGGGTAATAATTATAAACCCATCACAGTGTATACAGCATCTGACTGAATTGAAACTTATTGCTCTGTGCCAGGAAATGAGCAATTTTCTATTACTCCAGCTCCAACCACATACAGAATGGTGAGCAGTGACTTTCACCAAAGGCTATTATAGGACATGGTTTGTAACAGCCACAGCATGCACCATCTGCAAATTGCTATTAGACAGGTAAACAATCAGGCCCTGGTGGACTTTTTCTTATTATTCATTAGCTATGGAAACTGTAAATAAAATGGGCACAAGACAGTTACAGTTATTAAAGACCTTTCATTACTGGCAGGTTATGGAAAAGAGGCCAACAGTACACTAGCTGAAGTCATGCTGTACTAACAACACATTCTATTTTCAACTCACATTTGCATCCGAAGGTTTGTAATGGCCAAGCTTTTTAAACCCCAAGTGTATTCTCAGTCAACAGAATTTTTACTAAATACTCAGTGGAGCACAATTACAATTAAGATACTACTTTCCAAAAAGAAAATCCCATTATGTCAGTTCCACCTAGCAGTCCTTAATCACAGGATAATAATGTGAAACAGTATTAAACAATTAAGTTTTTAATTCCTGTATTTTCCAGCTGTTCAGTTTAGATAACACCACTTCCTTCCAGATAGTTAATGCCATTCAAAACACCTTATTTAATCTATATTACCCACACTCATAATATAAAGACAGTTAATCCAACCCAAATAAAGGTAATTTGGAACCAATAATATACTTGTTTCCATTTTCTCTTTAGGTCCTAATCTATCACCAAACTTTTGAGTCGGATATATCAATTGTCTTTCCCAAAGAATTATACAATTTTTCCACTAATTAACTAACTTAAAAAGTATGTATTTCCAAAACATCCTAGGAAGAAATGAGATTTGATTATTTTTATGAAGCATAATAAGAGACTATTAAATTACCATGATAATCAACCGTGATAATTAGAATACTATTAAGTGTAATATAAAATCAAATAGAAAAGCTAAATAAAGCTATCATTATAAAATAAATAAAACAGATTTGTGAAACACCACAAGAGATTTATGAGACAGTAAAATCTGAAGATGGCAAACTCAGGAGGGGCTTATTTACCCACCTACGGTTCTCAGGCAAAGTCTATCCAAGGAGGTGAGTGGAAATAAGAAAGGACTTTTCTATGCAAAGTTATGAAGAAAGGGTGTTGCAAATGAAGAACTGCAAGTAAAGTACGGGAATGAATTTGCCATGTAAAAGGAAAAGAAACAGGAAAGGGCAGTGAAAGTAAATAAGAATAATAGAGGAAGAGGAAGTCAGAGATAGAGGCAGGAGCCACATCCTTAACTTTGTAAAGAAATTTTACTCAAATTTCAATGGAAAGCTTTTGTGCTTAAAGCAATGGATTCCTGTGACCCGATTTAGGTTTTCTAAAGTCTAGGACTGTTGGTTGTGCATTGTGAGAGGCACAACGGAGCAAGAAAAAGGAACAGGAAGACCAGGTAAAAACTGTTATAACATTTCACTAGAAATGTACAGTACTAGAAAATGATTACAGACTTGAGTTACAGGAATGGACATGGTGAAGACTGTTTAAATTTAGGCTGTGTTTTAGACACGCCAGTGGTTTCTGACAGACTAGTCCTAGGTAGGCTTTGAGGAAAGGAGCGGTATTAGACACAGAGTTTAAAGTCATTAAAGCATCAATGGTATCTAATGTGAAATCAACTGAGAAACAATGCAGAGGACCTGCAGGTGTAGACAGAAGGGCTGCCAAAAGATGAAGGTGAGTACCGGAGGTTTTCTGGGCCAGGAGTGATTGGCATCCATTGATTACAACACTTCTACTTGAAGCCACTCCTTTGAGTCTTTCCCTTAGCTAGGAGCAACAAATCTTAACTTCTTTATCAAAAACTTCTAGTTTTAGTAAAATCAAGATTTTACTAACTGGATCATTTCCTTTATCTCAATAGCAATCCAGAAAATCAAAGCACACAGTAAAAATAGAAACTTAATTACTAATCACCAAGTTCATAGGGGCTCATAAACAGCAAAGAAGTAAAAATACCAAAATTCAAGGCATGAGAACAATTAAAAGCAACAGATACTTTGTTATACAGTGACAAACACCCAAATAAGCATCAGCCACCAGAGCTGTGACCATACAGACACAGGATCCTGAACAGATTAAAATCCAAAATTTCCATAAATTCACACCTGAAGCATCTGAAGGAATATTAAAGTTTCCCACCATCCTTAAGAGCCACCCTAGCATGTAAAACTGCAGTTTAGTCATGATTTAAGAGAAATCTTGCCAGCAACTGAAAGTATTTTACACTGATTCAAGCCCAACCACTCAGGGCATAAAGAAAAAAGTCAAAAAGAAAACTGCAAATTGATTACCACAAAGAGTTCTTTTCAGCATAAAATGCTTATGGCCAATTGTCATTAAATTGCTACTACAGATACCTTCCCTTCAGTTAAGATTAAACACACGGCTTTCCTATATAATATTTCCAGTTAAATACTAGGGACTTAACTCATAGAACCTTATGCCAAGCAAAGACATTTCATGAGCTTCCATATAACACAGTTTTGTTGTAAAGTTAAAAAAAAAGAAGGGTAGAGCATCAATGAAAAGATTACTTGTTAAGAACATGGTTTGTTGTAATACAAATAATAAGAGGACTTGGTATTCTCCAAGCTATTAAATACACTGTCTTATTTCTTACAGCTATAGGTATGATTATAAACAAATGTTTTCAAAACTAGATAATGACTGCTTGTCTAGCAAAATGCCTGGACACTGTTTGGACAAATTTAGACATTACTTCAAGAAAGGAATGAAACAGTATAGGGTCAGGGGGACTTTTGTAAAGGTTGTGTATCTGATCTCAGGTACTGTTACAATGATTATATTATGAGCAAAAGTGATAACTACCACAACTGCTCTAAGAAAATTGAGGTCTGGCCTCCCAGTCTGGCATAAACAGAACTGCCTAATGGTTTCAAGGAAGAGCCATTTGATTCATAGGCTTCTGAAAGACTTTTCAGACTCAGCTACTGGATATGACTGAAAACAACAGTAGTATTAGATACCACTTTCATGTGGTATCCTAAATGGTTAACTGAAGATCTGAAAGATCTTGGATCAGAGAGATTTGAAATATTTATAAAAATATTAATATTTTTAATAGTAATTTTAGAATCTTAAATTTAAACTTTTCTACCTCTTAACTCATACTTCTTACCCATAAGTAACAAAATTGTCTTAAGGTGAATTTCAACTCTTAATTACTATGTGGACAGCTTGATAATACATCAAGGCTCTATGTATCCTTTTAAGTATTCTGTATCTTTAAATTTGAGCGTGATCCTAGCTGAGAGATGTTATTTTTTGAAGCCATGTGAAGTTTCCAAGTACCTGAAGTTTTTAGTCCAACATGGCACTGTGCTTGAATGAATGTTGAGAAGACAGCTAGAAGTATAAGGGAGAGCTAACTTCAGAGCATTTATTTTAAAGCTGCCTGTGAGTAAGACTAACTGGATGATTTGGCCTCTGGCATACTCAACAAAGCACAACTGAAGTGACCAAACCTTTGGGTAATCTTAGTGAATAACATCCAGAAGAACTGAGTGAGGTCTCTAATCCACTCAGATAACCAACACAGGTTTACTCGTAATATATTTCAATATTCAGTTTTAGCTAGCACTGTGCTAGCTAACTTCTATGTAAGTGAGAAAACAATATTTTCTTAATTATTTCTTGAAATATATTAAGCACCATAAGAAAAGTGTGCTAAAGTTACTTTATTCATCTTCACAACACCAGGAGATGAGCACTAACTTTTCCTATTTTTAAACATAGCACAAGCCAGGTGTGGTGGTGCACATGCCTAGAATACTAGCAGTAGGGAGGCTGAGACAGGAAGATTGCTCAAGTTCAAGGCCAGCCTGGGCTACATAGAGAGTTCAAGGCCAATCTGAATTAAGAAGCAAGATCCTGTCTCAAAAATATCAACAACAACAACAAAAAAGACACAGCACAGCCAGTCACTTTAACTGTAAAGCCCTGCTCTGTCTGCTACCCTCAGGCTACAGAGATTACAAAGTCTTTTTCCCTGCCCTCAAGCAGTGTCCAGTCACAGAGGGGAGATAAGCTGCACTCAAGTAATTAAGTAGTGGGAAAACAAGATAGGAAGTGATAAATGCTCCTAAAATTTTAGAGAAGAAACTCTTTCTGGACAGAAGGGATCATTTTGGTTATTATAGAGATTACTTGCATTGTGACTATGTGTGTAGTAACACCAATCTCAGAAAATTTAAAGTTCAGACATCAAAATATCTGTTCACATGTACTCTGCTGTGATATCTTTTGAAAAGATATTCCTTTTTCTCTTGATAAATAAAGGACTGTGGTGTCTTATCTGAAGTTCTGAGAATTCCAGATATGCAAAGAGAGATAAATTAGGACTGAGGATGGAAACTGATAAAATTGCCGAGCCATACTGGGAATTCACTTCACCAACACATCTAAGGCACAAGTAAACAAGTCTGTGCTAAAAACAATCATTTTGGGCAAGGTCAGGAAGGGAGTTTCACAGACCATGCAGCAAGGACCCTCCATGTCATCTTCAAATGAACTGCATTACTAGTGCATAATTTTTATTTCAATTATCCCCCTCACAAACAGCAGGTTTATTTGTGATGTGCCTTAATTAGGTAATTTTACTTTCATTTCTTCAGTAACTGATTTGAATACAGCAGCATTAATAATTACCTTGTATCTGCACACACATTTCTTTTCAAACAGGCGTGATGAGTCTATCTACCTGATAACAACCGGATGGATGAAAAACAAAAACATTCAGTAAAAGATTCAGGTATGTTGTATTTTTACACTTTTTGTTGTTGTTGTTTGTTGTCAAAAAAAAAAAAAGCAGACTGAAAGCATGCCCTTTCTAGAAGACTATCTGATATGAATTTGATTTACCATGTTTGTGGGATATGTTTCTTAATTACTATATAACTTGTTTCTCTCACTCTGCTTTTTATATAACAATACAATAATAACTGGTTAACTTATTACCCTGTCCCAGTCACCATTCTGGAAGCTTTCTATATATTGTCTCTAATGATCCTCATTCCTCAGATAAGGCAAACATTAATGCTGTCCTTGTACAAATAAAACTGAGATTCCAAGAGATGAAACTACCCGCCTTGAGACCCATATTTGGGAGGTATCAGGGCTCATTTCCTTATGCACAAATGAGAAAAAGAGGCAAATTCATTCAATTCTGTAATTTTTTAAACTGTATGTTTATTTTCCAGTAACAAAATACTAGCTACACACACACACACACACACACACACACACCCACACACCCACCCACACCAGCTTCTTTGGAGACTGCTTAAATAAATGTTAAGCCCAGGTTTTATCTGCACATTCTGTGTTAAGATGTGAGTAATTCTGAATACTATGAAGCATGTTAGAAATAAAATAGCACTTCCAATAAGCTTAAAAACAGCTTGTTTTTGTGAGCAAGGTAAACATACCCTGATCTTGTTTTTTATATGGGCCAAGTCCACTCTTCCTTTAACAATACACATGTAAACTTCATCTTATGTCTGATAAATTGTTACTAAAGTATTATCACAAGGTTAATTCTAAAATTCTAAATTCTAAAAGTATTGTAATGGGTAGAAGCCAACCTGGAGATTCTAAATCTCAGAGTATGATCTCAAGAAATTCTTTTCAAACACTCAGGGCCTGTGTCTTAGATACTGCTGAAGGAAAATGGAAAAACAGATCAGAGAACAAAAACAGTATGCAAAACCCATCTCATCTGCTCAATATCAAGTTTCTTCTTCATTGCCACCTCCCAAAGCGGGAAAGAACAAAAAAAAAGAATAGAAAAGAAATACAAGCAAAGAAAGTTCTTACTGTTTCTGACTGGCTTATGGTCTGTCTCCCTAACTTTCCAATGCCATTTCCCACAGAAGTGAAATAAAATGGCAGGTGAAGGGCAAAACTAACAAGGCATCCTTGATAATTCAGGAATACAATCAAGTAGGACATCTCCACGTATAGTAAGTATATCATACAGTCATTTGTCCAAAAGATAAATGCAGTAGATGAGTTCAATGGGGCCACTGGTTACAGCACCATTTTTTTCTTTTTCTTAACAAAAATCTATTTCAGATATTACCAGCTTTCATCCAGCTTTCAAAGGCCCATCTCAAGGCTCAAACCCTTAGGACCCTAGTTGTCCCAGCCAATCCATTCTCACCTCGCACTCTGGTTTCCACATATCTCAAGGAGTATGCTTCTTTCCACTGATTCCCAATGTTTAATCCTCTACCTTCTGTCAGAAACTATTCTCAACCTATTGTCATACTCATCATCATTCAAGCAGGAAATTTCTTTGACTGACTTATAAATTCACTATTTTGATTTTTCTTTTCTTCTAGAACTAGCATCTTCCACTTCTCATACCTGTGCTCTATCTTTTCAAATGCCTTAAATTATTTTCACAGGTCCTATCCCCACTAACAACAGACCACAGTAGTCTTGCTAAAAACAGTTTCTCTTTAAAAAAATTTAAGGTAAAAAATCTAGCAACACAAAATGGAGTTTTAAATAGATGAAAATGAAAAACAGACTAAAGCTCTTTTTTTTTTTGGTACCAGGTATCAAACTCAGGACCTTGCGCTTGTGATGCAGGCGGCTGCACCACTGAGCTAAATCCCGGGCCCCTAAAGCTCTTTTTTTTTTAAAAAAAAGTAAACTTGTTTCTCCTCTGTGAGAGAGAAGAGACAGATCTAAGTTTTAACTCCTTCCACTCAGATATCTTTTACCATCATATGCTACGATGTCTTCTTTAATACTGTCAAAAGTCATTTAATATTTATATGTGCATAACTTATAGTATCTGAAGCGATGAATGAATAAACCCATAAAACAATTCAAAGTAATATCTGAAATTCCACTGTATCACAGCAACTAAGAAAATACCTTATGTTCTGACTAAATCTAAAATATTACTCAATACATATGAGAATGGCTTTGTATATGAAAATATCACATCCTTCAGTATTCATTATCAATGGCAGTTGTCCATTTTCATGAGTCTATGATATTACTGAAATTCAAGGTGAAACCCAGGATTAGAAGTATCATCAGCTGTCTTACAGAACAGCTCCACGTTTCATTTCTTTGAAAAAACAACTGTTAATTGTACATGTATAAATTCATTTTTGTGAGAGCCAGAAATGCAGATTTAGAATAAAAGACAAAAGGTCCTATTTGCCCTCAAAGATCACAAAACTTTATCAAGTTTGATTTTCCCTCGTCTTTATTCTTCGCATACACAGAAAGATGGAAAGACAAAAACACATGGGCTTATAAAAGCAGTATTATCTTGTACACAGTTGCTTAAAAGCAAATGTCTAGTTAACTATAGCTTCTCTCATTTGCTTAAAAAAAAACTTCAAAATTATTATTAGCTATTGTATTCAGACCATGGGATCACTAAAACTACTCCAATTTAACAAAACTTCATGGAAACAGTTTCACTGCGACAACTTCAGTAAAAATAATTTATTTTAAATTTCATTTTGCTGGGACAAGGGGATTTTTGTATGTTTTTGTTTCCAAAATCCAAAATCCAAGAAATGTCATTAGATCATTAATTTGTCATAGTTCTGAAAAGATGAGAGTACGTAATTCATGCTTTGTGAGTATAAAAAGAGCAGACTCATAGAAAATGTGGCAATTTCTTTTTCTAGTTCTTAGTTATGTCCAAACAAAATCAATTGCTGCTTTCAAATAACTGTGAAAATTTAACATTGTAATAGAATTCACTTTATATTTCAAGATACTATTTAGAGTCAGTATTTTGAAGGAGTACTCAAAAATAATGAGGTACTACCTACCTATCTATAGTATCTAAAAATTCTTATTAAACAGTTCAATTTCCAAACTTTCAATGATATATGAATGATCTGCACAATCATTTCTAATAGAAATAGATGGACCTTATACAATTAAGATTTAAAATAAATCTTCAGCCATCACAATTATAGAAATGATACTTTTCAGTCTAAATAACAAATGTATTGAAATAAAGCAATCTACATCAGACCATCTGCATAATAAAGATACTGAGAAGTCTAAAACAGTGATGGTGAAAGCTTTTAGAGCTTTCAATGGTAACAGCTGGCTGCAGCAACCATGCCATAGGTTCACCACCTCTGGTCTAAAAGATCCATAAGACGTGTTTTATAAAAGAAATATACTTCTCTACATAAATATTACTCATTAAAATGTATGTTTTAAACAACATAAAACCGGATCTTTATGAAAATAGCCATAATAAAAAATGTTTTATATAGTTGTAAAAGCAATGATGCCTCTTTAGAACTCAAACAAAAACTTAATGTTAATTCACCTGAAAGAGAACAATGTAGTACCCAAGCACTTCAAAATATTACCAAGCCCCACATTTGATGTCTCAGTAAGACGTAGGTAGAATTGATATAGTCAAGTGTAAGGAGAATTACAGCTTCGATGATAATAAAAGAGGAATGACATTAATGTCAAAGGTATAGACACCCAGAATGTTAATTTATTAGAACGTGACTTTATACTGATTAATTATATGCTCCTCAGAATATCTGGAGTGCCTAAGAAAAGTTAATTGAAGCATTTCATCTTGTACATGCTACTAAAAACAGTTTTAAGTAAGTGATAGAGAACTGACTTTAAAATTACAAGTATATGGAATTCAATCTGTAAACTCTAAATCTGCCATACAAAAATAGTAGAAGTAATGAAGATGATGATGATACTGCATTAATATTAATACTAATATAATACTGGACTCCACCGCAAATGACTGAATAGAAGCAGAAAACATAAGAGCTGCTTAGAATCTTTCAGGTCACCTTTTGGGGACAGATTTGAATATTACAAAAAAATCTTGTATAGAATGAGCTATTATTTTTTTTTTCTTCTTTTTTTTTTTGGTACCGGGGATTGAACTCCGGACCTTGTGCTTGCAAGGCAGGCACTGGAAACACTGAGCTAAATCTCCGGCCCTAGAATGAGCTATTATTAAAAACAAACACATACCCAAACAGAGAAAATCACAAATAAATTAGAATTTCAGGATTATTTCAACATCTAAGAAATCAACTTTTCAAATTTCTTCAAATAAGTCAGAAGCACATTATTTAAATACACAAATCCCATAAGCTAATCACAAACAGTTCCTTTATACAATAAATATTTCCTAGACATCTATAATAAATACTGTATTCTATGGGTAAAGAGATAAAGTTCACCCACTGTCTTCACAGATTCACATTTAGAAAATCTCAGAATCTTCTTTGTAATCAATACGTAGCCCCCACAGAAAAAAATATATATATGCATGCTTTAGTAAATATCCTTTAATTCACAGTAATTAAGATACCTTTTTTAATTAAAAGGGGGAGGGAGTGATCTCAAAAGTATTTTGGCTGAACCTACTCCTAGGAGTCTAAACCTATGTCCATGCAAGGGAGAAGGAACTAGTCAAAGGTTTTCAACCCCAATGGCAATGTTATCTCTATTGTGATGCTGAATATATTCGACCATTAACTTCACTCACCAAATGATCTTCACTGATTACCCATATAGGTCCATACACAAGATCAAAATGATCTGGTCATGCCAACTAGAATGATCCCTAAATATCTGACCATAGACATCAATTTTTTAAACTCATTTAATGTGATCAACCTTGACACAGGGCCGGGGATTTAACTCAGTGGTTCTGACACCTGCCTTGAAAGTGCAAGGTCCTGAGTTCAATCCCCAGTACCAAAAAAACAAAACAAAAGCTTGACACAGGTGTCCACTTTAAATGTGCCACAAATCAAGTTTTGGAACTTGCAAGGATAAGGGCCAAATCCTACATTATAAATGATTTCATAGGGAAATGTCATTCTATGGGAAACTATCTGACCAGCTGGTTGTCTTTTCATTTTTGTTTCATTGTGCATCTTCAGATTTATGAACTCTGGAAAAACTCTTGGGTGGTAAAATTTGAAAAGCAATAAATTTATCCATAATGGATATAAATCATAGTGTGTACATCACACCTAGTTACTTTTAAATGGAATAAGCAATTCACGGGAACCCATGATGATAACATTCTTCTCTACAAAATACCTCAAATATTTTTGCAGTGTACCACACAAAGTGAGTTCTCAACAAATATTTGCTGAATTGATGATCTAAACATGAAAAATATCTCTCTAGAGAATGTTCAATCTCCACACACAGGAAATCTCAAAGTATTTCTTTTTTAAAAAATTTAATTTTATTGGTACATTTTAGGTATACAATATAATGACATTCATCATTGGAAATTTGCACCTTTACATAATCTCTCTTGGTTCTTATTTTTTCCCCCTTCCTCTGCCCTCCCTTCAACCTCTCTATCCCTCCCTATTTACAAAGACTTTGTTTCCATTTTGTCATTTTCTCATATTAATTCCATTCCCTTCTTTCCTTTCCCCTACCCCTCCCACTTCCCCTTCCCCTTTGCCTTTTCTTCCTATTTCACATTATTATACCTTTTAGTCCTTATTTACACTTTCAGTTTCTCACACCAGAGAAACTATTCGGTATTTACACATGTGTGTCCTATTTATTTCACTTAAGAGTATCGCCTCAATGTGCATCCACTTAGCTATAAATATCTCTCATTTCTCATTTTTTATGGCTGAGTAGTACTCCATTTTATAAAGAAACCACATTTTCTTTATCTGGTCTCCAGTTGATGGGCATTTGGGCTGTTTCCAAGTTTTAGCTATTACAAACTGTGCTGCTATGAACATGGGTGCACATATATCACTGTGGTATGATTCTTTTAATTCTTTGGGGAAGATCCCCAGCAGGGGAATAGCTGGGTCAAATGGGACCTCTAGCCCTAGTTCTTTGAGGTATCTTCATACTGATTTCCACAGTGGTTGCGCCAGTCAACACTCCCCGGAGCAGTGGAGCAGTGGAGCAGTGTTCCTCTCTCCCCACAGCCCCGCCACATTTGTTATTGGCTGATTTCATGATAGCAGCCATTCTTTCTGGGGTGAGGTGGAATCTCAGTGTCAAAGGAAGTATTTCTATCATTAATTTATTTTGAATTCAAGGGTGTCAGTAAAAATCAGTAAACATAAAAATTACATTTTGAAGACAGAATTCTGTATTAGATATTTTAAGACAATGGGTATATATTAATTAGTGTTTGCTATATTACCCTTTGTGTAATTTTACCCCAAGAGGCACAATATTATGAATTTTTTAAAAAATTAAATATATTTCAAATCATTTTAATACAGTAAAGGCACTGAATTACTAAATACCTTGAGCAGTAATGCAACATAACTGACTGGTATTTAGCTAACAAATATTGTATATTTATATATTGCAAATAACATTTATTTATAAAGAGGCTACAGGATAAAGAAAAAACATTTGAGTATTGAACATATGGCATATATTAGCCTTACAACTTTTCAAAGCATATAATTGTAAGTTATATTAAATATACCATAAAATTATAAAAAGACGGATATTTTACTTAAAATAGTCAATCACATCAATTAATTAAACTTCTAAGACTAGCATAAAGAATTCATTAAACAAAGAGTTTATTGAAGCACGTGTCTATCCACTTTCATATAAAATTTTGACTTAATGGGACAATAAGAACACTGATCAAATGCTGAGAATTACTGATTTATTTTATTTTTTAAACTGTTAATTTTTTTTTTTTTTGGTTTTTTGAGACAAGGTTTCACTATGTAGTTCAGGCTGGCTCTGAACTCACTATGTAGACAGGTTGGCCTTGAACTCCTTGGCAATCCTCCTGCTTCGGCCTCAAGAGTGCTGGGATTATAGGCATGTGCCACCATGCCCAGCTCAAGAACTGAATTGCTAAGAAATACTAAATTACTATTAAAGTAATACAAGAGCAAAGTAACCGAACCACAAGCTACATATTAGTTTTCCCTAGTACGGAAAATTCACACTTCAATCTAATTTACTTAACTACCTGATTGCTGTACCCTCCCAAATTCTACCCTACAGGTGCTTCAAACTCTACATTCAAATTTAAACTAAACAATCTTTTCCTGGAAATTTACTCCAGTATTTTCTACCTTCGCTGATGGACCCTACCACCATCTAATCACTAACTTAGCTTAACTCCCTCTTCTCCTTAACTCTACTGTCCAAATCCTGTCCACTTTAAGATGTTACTCAAACCCTTCTCTTCCTTTTTATCCCCTGACCACTACCTCTCATTACTTCCACCCTAATCATATTCAACAGCCTGCCAAAGAGGTCCTTGCCTATAGACTAGTTAACATCCACAATACGTCTTCCTCACACTGGAGCCAGCGTGATTCTTGTCAACTGAAAAACTGAAATCACCTGCAGGTTAACACCCATGGCTCCCCCGAAAATAAAAGCCAAGTTCCTCTTATACAAGATATACCAAATCTTGCCCTGATTAACTCTGAAGTCTCTAGCTTCAAGTTCTTAGAGGTGAACTTAACATTCTAGAAATACCAACCTGCTTGTATATCCCGGAATACTGCATGTTATTTCTTACTTCTCATTGTGGGCCTATTATTTACTGAAAAAGCCTTCCACTTTTCCCCTAAATCTTTTATATATATTACATCTCAACTTAAGCAGTCTCTCCCTTTGGGAAATCTTACCAAACCAGTACTACCTTTTACTTCCTAAAATAATAAAGACGCTGAACTTACTACAATGTAATGCCCTGCTTAGATGTCTGTCTGTCCCACCAGAGGAGGAGCACCCAAAGATATGGTGGGTACCCTAAGATTTACTTACAATGCCTGGCACACAGAAGACAGCTGATATACATTATGTTGAATTAATCAGCTAGAATGATACAGCAAAATGTCAAATGCCTATAACTAACACCTTAAGTACTTTAAATTTAAAACACCTAAGCTATTATCCCCAGAATGCACAAGTAGCAACAATGAGGCCTACAAATTGCTAAGATGTCATTATCTGAGAATTTATGGTAGCTTCAGAAGCATCAAAATGAGATTACATTTTAGAGGAGAGCTCTCTAGGAAAGAACTGACTCTCAACATGGACAGGTTACTCTATTATGAGAACTTGTTCTTTTTCCAGTCTTAATGACTGACATCTTTGGAGCACCAAAGATAAGGAATGATTTTCTTTTTTCTTTTTTTGGTACCGGGGATCGAACTCAGGACCTTGCCCTGCGAGGCAGGCGGCAGCACCACTGAGCTAAATCCCCAGCCGCTGGAATGATTTTCTTTACATGTAACCCAAACCACAAAACTTTATTCAGGAACACTGATACCCAATAAAAACGTTTCTTATACAGAGAAAAACTCTACTTTTATTTTTCACACATTTTTTATCAGTGTACATTGGTTACATAGATCAGTGGGTTTTGTTTCAGCAAATCTGTACATGTACATAACAGACTTTAATCATTTCCCCCCTCAGGACTCCTTTGCCCCATCCTCCCCGCATTTCACATGTTTTTGGGGGTGCAGGGCCATTTCAATGTGTACAATGTATTTGAACATTCTTTCTTAATCAAAATATTAATATACCTTAAATAATAGAAATTTTTGTTCTCAATTTTTACTCTAGAATATCAAAAAGCCTGCCTCTGTTCCACAGACTCACAATAAATAGGCAAAAGACCCAGATTTCAAACAGCTCTGGATTTGATTTCTTATAAGTCGTGAGTACATAAAAAAGTAACAACTGCTTTGAGAAACACCAGCAGTAATTATCAAGTCTTATGATATGCCTGAAGTTGGGACAAGCATTTCCCATGTATTACTTAATTTAAACCTCACAACAGACCATTGGAGTAGGTAATGCTCATCCTCATATTACAGAGGAAGCACCTGGAGCTCAGGGATTTTAAATAAAATGCCTAAGTTCACACGCCAATTTAGTGGCACAGCAAGAATTCTAAAACAGGCTGGTATAACTTCCAAGCCCCTTCTGATCCTCCATGTTATGTTATAAATTAGAGAAATTACTCACCTACCTCAGGAAGCTGTTGTGACACCAGTAAATATAGAAAGCATTTAACATAGTGAGATCCTATGTACTATGTAAATCATACCGCTCTACTTTCTGTCAATCTTGTGGTGATCACAATGTATTTATAATAAGAAAAAAATTCTTAAAATACTCTGGATGTATTTCAAATCACAGATATTCTAAGTCTCAATGTGTTCGCAAAAGGAAATTATTAGCAGATTAATATATATCTGATATAAACAAATATAAAAAGTAAAGATGCCGTATTTTTGAACTGTGACCCTACAATTGACCTATCATCAGAACATCAGAAGATCAAAATACATCAATATTTAAAATATACCATATATCAAAAATGACAGGGGAGAAGAAGATGGAACCCCAATATCTTAATTCATTATGCCTTACTGGAAGAGTGCCAATAAAACTGAATCAATCATAGCATATTAAAAAAAAGTACTTCTATTAGGAAAGACAAATTTGGGCAAAGACAGAGGCAACAAGGATAACTCTTCCGCAGTAAGTTGTTTTTCAAAGACAGACCTTAGTTTTCACCACTATGCATCGCAGCCTTAAAAACTGGAGTAGGAAGGGTGGAATAAGCCAAAAGAAAAAGATATAGTACCTTTGCTGTTAATTACCTGCAAATATACACTTGCTTTAGTTTCTATTTCTTTGAATACACAAGCATAACGCTTCTAATAAATGTGAAGAAATCAAATCAGATCTGTTTGTTTTAAATTTTCTAACAAATAAAAACTAAATGTAAAGTACAATGGAAATATAAGTATTATGATTCTAAACTGAGCTAGATTTTGTATTAAGTTCACTGAGTGTTATATTTCCCTATGGAAATCCAACCAGGGGTGACTGCCAAACTAAGCTATGGAAGACAGTCACAAAGCTAGTGAGTGCCATAACAGAAGTAATATTTTAAAAAGCACATCAGACTGCTTAGTTGACAGGATTATCTGATATCACTTCACCCTCATAATAACACTCTATTTCTTTTTGTCACTAAAACATGGGTCAGCATCGGACATGACGGGCACTCTGACAGGACGACATTATAGAGACACCAGTAACCTAACCAATCCAAAAAGTAATAACCCAGTTTTATGCCCAACTCTAAGAACTGTATCTTTCTGCCAAGTAACCTAAAAGGTGAACTGATTTCCTCAAGCCTTAATTTCCACATATAAGAAGTAGAAATCATAATACATCTGCTTCACTAGAGTCTAAAAATGGAAACAAGCTAAGAAAAACTGAATGTGAAACACTATGAAAAGAATACACTAGGTTCCTTGACTGATTATTGGTCAGAACCTTGTAAAACGAGAATTACTACCTCTTCTAATTCCACACATGCCACCTGGCCATCAAGCAGACTGATAAATAGTAGTGACTGCATAGTTGATCCACCTAAAGGTTTTAAAGTAGTAGACACATTTCATGTTACGATGTATTTTCATACCAACGAAGTAACTACCTGAAAAGAAAACCTACTTCCAGGCATTATAAAAATAGATATTAAAAAAACCTGAAGAATTACAATTTTTGGAACCTTAAAAACTTTTTGAAATAGCTGCTGTAATAAAAACCAATACTGAAGCAACTATGCAAGAATTGAAAATGAGTTAACCCAGAAACAAGAAGCAATCGCAAAGTAAGTTTCATCTGATGGGCCAAACACAATATGGATTATTTTTATATTGCTGTCTGAGTTGTCTATCTCAGATTCTTAACTTCCAGATTCTATTTTTAAAAATCACTTAACACTGTGTATTTCCAGTAGCCATCAAGGCATATGCTGTCATTCCTGACACCGAAGATTGTCAGCGGACTCAATATGTACACTAATGATCTTGGGCAACAATGCCCATCCTCTTATCAAAGAGATCTTTATTCCAAAAGAAAAAGTCTAAGTTTTCTCTATGAAAATTCACTCTAAAACACAGGAAGTAGTCACTGTACAATGTTAAGACCACTAATACCTCTTACTTCTTTTAAGGTTATCTTATATATTCAATTTTAAAACTAAAAACTGTCAGGCATTATAACATTTTTTAGTTTTCTGCCAAGTCGCCAGTGCTCTATTCTAGCACTATCAAATGATACCTGCTGTCATTATTTTTTATACAACAGCTGGCAGCAAGCTGTACAGATATCCCTCATCTCAGAATAGTTACCAAACACCCTAAACAAATGACTAGATCCCTATAGTAATACTGACCACTTTCCTAAAGCCAAAATAAGTGGGCTTATTTCATTTTATTTATATTTTATGGTGAGAATGTTACTTATTTTATAAAATTCAAAGGTTTATTTTCCTTCTATATAAACCTTTTAAAAATAACTTTTTCCCCCTTGTACATACAGATCTCTTCTTCCTGCTATTCCAGACTCTTATTTTTTCATAAGGTTTTCGCATTTATTTTAGGCTTTAATACTTTCAATCAAAAATTATATTTCTGTGTTTGGAAGCAGCAGCCCTATAGGAAATAAATTCGAACACATGAAAAATTTTCAAGAATAAATTATTTTCACTTTAAAAAGTCCAGAGTATGTGTAAAGGGATAAGGAAAACCAGAGCCCTCAAATACAAATGATTTGATAGACCTCCTGCGCACAAAATTATTCCAAGCCACAGAAAAGCATCTGAGTAACTGATTCTAGGTCTCTGCTCCAATTAATAGACAAGAGTCCCTCTCTACCTCTACTTGCTTTGGCAATCTAAAATGCTGATATTCTCCTAGATCTAGCAGAGGAAAAATGGGTATCTTCTCCATCTAACACCTAAGTGGGTAACCTAGATACTGTAAATAGAGGCTACATAAAGGATGCAACAGACAGCTCTGAAGTGGGAGCCAAAATATTTAACCTGCAACTCTTTGGAAAAGAACCTGAAAACATGTGCAGCTTAGCCAAAAACTGTACTAACATGGAATTGCCAAAGGCTAGAAAGTTAAAACACACAAAAAAAACTCTTTACCAAACATAAGTTTACTGTTGTTGGGTGAGAAAAGTTCGAATGTAAATGGCACAGTTCTTAATTGTACAAATTAATCATGCCTACACTTTGGACTATTTTAAAGGATGAGTGAGTTGCCTTTTTGAAGTACTTATAAAAGCAGAAACAATTTAACCAATAAAGGACCAATTAACTAATTAATAAGCATTTTCCTGCTGAAATTCTGCTGGTGACCAGGGGATGACAGTCAAGTCCCTGAGGTATTTTCTACTCCATATATCCACTATTACCAAAGCCAATAATGAAATATTTAACAAACAGAAACTATACATAAATCTATCTGGACTCCTTAGGAAATTACATGAAAAACTTTCTGAGAAAGAAAAGTATAGTCCACCAAAGAACTACTAAAATTAAATATTAAAATATACAAATTATATTGCCTACAATGTTACAGTAGTATAACTTTTATCAAGTCAACAAGCAAAAAATTAATGCCACAAGATCACTGTAAGAGATTAGCATGATATTTTAGTATATATTCAGTCAGTAACTTTATTAGTTTTGCCTTTCTACATGATAAAGAAATTTCAAGGACTGCATCTAGGATGAAATTTTCTGTTCTCTCCAGTAATAAAAAGGAGGGGAATCTTTTAATAAAGTAAATTCAAATGGTTCAATCATAATTTCAAGTAAATAGCTAAAATGACTTAAAATTAATGAATTACAAAATATATTCAAGAGTAATCTATATACTTTCGCTTATAATTCAGCAGTCTTCACTAATTACAAAGCTTTTAGCTTTACAATAACTTAAGTTTTGAAGGCTCTAAGAGGAAGCAGAAAGGTAAAGTTCCCTCGGATGAGAATTCACCTAAGAATATGCTTACAATTAAGTAGCTTTGGTTTCTTTGTTAAATCTTCAAAAAAGAAAGGGAGAAATATGACTTTCCTTCACATGTCACCAAAACAGAAGAATTGTAAGTACATATAAATCATACGTCCTTCCTATATAAGAAAAATATATATAACAAAAAATAAGGAGACAAGATTACTAATAGTTTTGAGTAGGAATAAGAGAACATTTGTACTTGGTAACTAACCTGACACAACATTATAATTCAGAGATTTACTACACTCTCAATAAATAAAAGTATTTTGTCTCCTGTCACTGACAGCATGTAAGTTGCTGATTACACAAAAGCATTGACTATACCAATTGAACAACCTTTTATCAAAAACAGTAGTCAAAACTGTCTATTTCTACAGCCAAAAACATCCTTCCAAATTTTCTCAGTTCTTCTCTATACATTCTAAAATAAAATGTTTCCAACTTCATTAGAGAAATGGATGTAAATGAGTTTCATAACTTTTCAATTACACTTCACTCCAATGCTGTAGAGGAGAAACTTTCACCTTTTTTAACACAAGTAACACTACAATTCTACCACTGATGGCTTAGCTTTGTACCAAAGCAATACAAAACTACTTCATTTTTTTCACTATGAAAAAACATGTCACTTTGGAAGTGACATGTTTCTGTATTTTTTATCCAACAACAACAACAAATCCAGTCATAAACCTGGCAAGTCCAAACAATAACCAGCAAACCCTACCATTTCTTACCTGATACAGGTAAGCACCAGCTCCCAAATGCCACCTTGGGATAGTTGAAACTAGTAATCAGGCTCATGTTTTATGATACTAGAATGAACAGGAATAAATCTGTGTTGTTCTTTCTTTAGCAAAATCTATAGCAATAGCTACACCAGAACATGAGCAGACCCCACAGACCTAACAAATTCAAATCTGTCACTAGAGAATTAGAAAAAAAAATCGTAAAATGAAGACTTACTGCTTGTCATGTGACATGGGGAGGCATGCTGTCCATTGGGTGTGCTTGAGGTGAGGTCAATTGCCATATTGGAGTGCTCCCTTTCAGGTGAAAGCTCATTGTCACCTGCTTTCACAAAATAAAATCTTTTGGTTTCTGTTCATTGTCACATAAACTCTAATTACTAACATTCTTTCTTATACACAGTGGCATGCAGTCTGGAATTTTTAAGTAACACATTTTTCACTATAAAAGAAGCTCTAAGGAAATATTTTTCAGAAATATATACTAAATGTATAAAATGACAAAAATCACAATCAGCTCACAATAAAGAAATTAACAAAACTTTTTTTAATCATAATACTCCAATAAAAACAAAACAAGGGGAAATGAAGCCGCTTATTTCTAAAGAATTTTTTAGTTGAAGAGTAAGTTTTAACATCTCATTTAATTACTAAACATAAAGTATTTATAATAAGCAGTTCTTAAAATGCAGGCTATTGGAAAGTTAGATGCTTGAAAAGAGAGCTTGCTAAAAAAATGTCAACTTATAGAACCTAATTCTTTCCCATTATGTGTTCAGAAGAACTAGGTTACAGAGTAGAAAATATTCAGTACACACCATACTAGTAGATATATTTAACCTGACATATTCAAAACTTAAAGAAATAGAAAAAATCAAGTAGAAAAGGGTTGATAAGCTATGGTTGATTTAAATATCTGTAATTTAATAAGCAGCAAGTCAATATTCTATATTTCCTTCTTCGCTTTTGTGCCATTATTTTCTCTGAGGTAAAGATAAAATTGTGAACAGAAAATAAGAATGTAGAATCCTTAATGCAATCTATAATCCAGAAATTAAAACTTGGGTAATAAAAAGGTAACTTTATTACAAGAACAAGTTAATGAAAATGAATACTTACATGTTATATAGCCATCAACAGCCTCTGTTTCCATAGTCAAAGTGCAGTGCTGCAAAACAAAATGTTAGACCGTTAACACTGTGAGTCCTTTTGATATCTGCCATTAAATTCTTAGCTTATTTGAAGCTCCAAGCACTTAGTCCATGCTGTTGCTGCAACCTGTGCCCAAGAAACCTACTACTGTGTACTGTATGTGCTCATTTGCAAGTCACTGAACTCTTTCTGCAAATGATCTGATTCCTGCTGGAGATAGGATAGGAAAGATAAGTGTACTGTGAGATGGGCTGTAGCGAGAGAGGAATGACTTGTCTTAATCAAAATTTACTTGTTTTACTGAAAAAAATGGGGGAATTACACCTCGAATTTGCCAGTTTTAATGGGATGTAAGTGTTTTACCATTCACTATTTCCCACAATCACACTGCAGTTTGAGGACTTCCCCAGTATACAGATAGCTCTATTCACAATTGTTGCAAGTTGGTTCATCATGTTCTAACAGGGACGGGGAGGACAAACAAACACAAGAAAACAAAACAACTTCTCAGCCCAACTGTGTCTAGAAAGAAGACTTCAGCAGCAGCGGTTAGCTAACTCTCCCAGTTGTATTGACATTTTAGCCTACCCTAAGGTTCTGGGTAAGCACCTGTTCAATGTAACCTTCATTTCCTGCGGATGATGGTTGGATACAAATGCCAAACCTACTTAATACATTCTGATTTTGAAAATTTCAGCAACTTTCAGCTGTGCAGGAGGGAATCACTTTTTTTCAAGTTTGGGGCATTTTCCTTAGGCACCAATGACATGACACAGAACGTAACTCACAGAAACAAAAGTAAAGCTGTATGAGATGACACCCCCTAGCTTTGATTCACATAATGAAAAGATCAATAATCTAACTGTATTCTTTGAAGGAAAAAGTTTAAGAATTGACGAGTGCTGAAGAGATTTTTATTTCTTTTTTTTCCCTCTTTTGGCCCTGGTCCTTTTTGCCTTTAGTTTCAAAACTCTCACTGCACCAGCAGCTAAATTATTCACAATGAGCCATTTCTGTATTGATCGCCAAGTATATTTAGCCTGGGCTCCTGGAATTTCTCCATTACTTACTGGAAAACAGGCAGCTTCACTTCTTGTCTCCAAAACCACTTCCCTTCTCCCTCCCCTCCCCTCTTTCACCACCACTCTCCCTACCCACCCCCCAAAAACTTTTCTTTCTTTATGGTATGATCAGATCAAATTCCCAACTCAGTCACTACATAGCACTTATATTTCAACCTGCTGCACTGTTATCAAATTCTTTCAAATTATGATTACATAAAGCTTTAAAGAAAGGGATCCATAAAGTTTAAAAGGGGAGCAGTTTCCTCGGATATTTTGCAAATGAGTATCTCTTTAAGAATGTACACATTTAACATACACATATTAGAAAGAAGTGTCAGGGAGAAGCGAAAGTACTCTGCTCCATCAATGAAATGGTTATTAACCCTCAGAGAAGGAAAGAAAAAGGAGAAAGAGAAACGAAATGTACATACAAAAGAAATTGTCCTTTGATTAAAAAAGATTCATCACCATTTCCAGCTCTGCCGGGAGATCTCAGCTTCTTCTAACTCCTCAAAGAGGAGGTGACAATGTCGGGCTGAAGATAAACCGAGAGAAAGAAAGAAGTTTTTTGTGTTTCCCTCTTCTCTCTTTCCCTCCCAGGCTCCCTTCAAGCCAAGCCCCCTGCAGAGTTCAAGGCGAGGAGGAAGGAAAAGCACTTTACAGGTGGGTCATTCCAAGCTTCCAAATCCAGCAAACAGATCCGCTGATAAACAAAACCAAGAAATGAGAGAGAAGGAACACCCCCCTTCTCCTCCTCCTCCTCCTCCTCCTCCTCCTCCTCCTCCTCCTCCTCCTTCCACCCCTCCCCCTCGTCCCTTTGGGATGGTCTAGTAGGAAAAGTCACTCAGGAATGGCACCACGTACTTTCAGGAAAGAGGAAAAACAGAGAGAGAGAGGTCAGTGCTACAGCAATGCGATTAACAAGAAGAGAAAAACTTGATCCACCGGTTCCTTAAGAATCGACCAAAAGCTAAGACAAGAAAACTGAAAGAAAAAAGGGGGATAGGGGGGGGGGGGACACTCAGGCAGAACCCAATGAGGAACCAAGGCCAACTTCACAGGACTGCTTTTGGCCTTCGGCCAAAAAAAAAAAAAAAAGAAAGAAAGAAAAAAGAAAAAAAAGAAAAGGAAAAGGAAAAAAAAGAAAGAAAAAGGAAAGAAAAAATTTAAATCTTCCATCTTTCTCGCCCACACTAGAACCTGTCAAAGTCATTTAAGTGGCGCCTTTTTTACGTGTGTCATACCAGTTCTTTTGGTCTGTTTTTTGCTTTTTCAATCCCAACAGGATCTGTATATTACCTTCTATCTGCAATTTATTCCAGGCTATCCAATCTTTCTTCTTGGAATTCAAGTTAAAACAAAGCAAAACAAGTCCAAATCCATGACAGCTATACAGATGAGAACTGATTAATCGATTAACATCCCAGAAACACATTACAAGGAGGGGACGATAAATTAAGGCAGAGGACATCATCTCCAACCCGATTCCCTGAGCGTCCTTTACAGAAATCATTACCCTAATCATAATCACAATCCATCCCTCCCAAAGAAAAACACCTATATTATTATCCCTGGTTAACAGCAACAAGTCATTTGATCACATCACAGTGCACAACGAGATGCTATACAATTACACTTAACTTTGAAAACACTCCCCCCTTTGCAAATCATACACATTTTTATATATAATCTATGAATCAGAAGACAAATAAAACAAGAGCTGTTCTTCCCCAAGCCAAAGCCAAGCGGAGATTTACCTCAGCAATGCATGCAGTAAAATAATCCCATCACCCTTTTGTTTGTGTTTACTGTTAGTGTGTCCTCTCTCTTTCTTTCCTGTGCCTAACGTGTGTTTGTGCACTGCAGGTGGTGGTGGAAACTAAGGCAGTGGATCTGGAGCTAAGGGTAATCCTGTTTTTACTTCCTCCATCTTCAGCGAGGAGCAGGGTTAGCCCGGGACAGCTGGTCAAACCCCGAGAAACCGATGCGGCGGAGCCCGAGCACATCTCCCCCGCCGGCCGGGCTCGCGCAAACGCCCGCGGGCGGAGGGCGGGCTGGCGAAGGCGGAGGGGCCTGGGGCGCGTGCGTGCGGGCGCGCGCGGGCGAGGGCCGGCGTGCGTGCGTGTGTGCGGGGCTTGAGCTCCGCTGCGAGTGTGAGTGTGAGTGCGCGCGCGCGCGCGCGTGTGTGTGTGTGTGTGTGTGCTCGCTGGGTGCGCGTGTCTGCGCTCTCAGCTGCTCGGCGCGCTCGGCAATCGATTACAGGACAAGTGCTGCCCCGCCGGCTCCGCGACGCGCGCACTCTTTCGCGCCCCCCGCGCGCACTTTCGCGCCCCCCGCGCACCAGGCCCCGGCGCCCCCCGCGCGTCCGCCCGGACGGCGACCCCGCCCCCCGGCTGAGGGGGAGGGGAACGGGCCAGGTAACGAGTCCCCGAGGGCTTCCCGGCCGCTCCGCGGCCCGCTCTCCCGAATCAGCACCGAGCTCACGTTTTCTGCCGGCTGGGAAGGAAGGATTGGAGCGGTGATGAAGGGAGGTGCATTTCGCCGCGTGAAGTTTTCTTTCAAACTGGGCCGTGTGGTGAGGCCGGCGGAGGGAGCGCGACGGCCGGGCTCGGGGATGGGCGTCCTGGCCTGAGGCGGGGCGCGCGGGGACCGAGCCGCCCACCCGGCCAGCGCGACCGACTCCGCCGCGCACCCGCCGGCCCCGCGCACGGAGCGGAGCACAGCGGCCTCGGGGACGGACGGAGCCCGAGATCTAGGTCTGCGGGCAGCGCCACTGTGACTGTTTTGAAAGTGCTTTCCAATGCAAGTTTAAAATTAGAGTGTCTACTTGCCTTTTTTCTCCCCGGGGCAGGAGCCACATCCATCAGAGCCAAAGGAGCGGGTGAGGGTCCAGAAAGTTATCTTTGCAGCGTGGCCCAGCGGTGTCATCCATCGCAGCTGCTTTATTTGGGAAGAGTTTCTGTGAATCGCCCCGAGAAAAACATAGGTGTATTCTTGCTACGCGTGGTAGCATTTGGTATCTGTCTTGACCACATTTGCGAAAAGAAGGAATAGAGACTTCTATAATTAAAGGGAAAAGGAAAATGAAAGGAGCTGAAAACACTGAAGTGTGTAGCCCGAGTGCATTAAACTTTGAAATCACATGAAAGAATCAGGAATGCCAAACAGCATTTTTGAGAAACCATATCACACGTTGTGAAGAAAAATCAGTGCTGAAAGAGTAGATGCTCCTGCTACTCCCTTTTAAGAATCCTAGAAATAGTTGCTGAGGTGTTGTGTTTGTTCTGCTAAGGAAAGAAAAATGACACATTGAAAACAAAATCATCGACTGTATCTTAAGCGCCACTCTGGGAAATTTGGGGTTTTTTTTTTAGCTTTTGGTGTGAGGAAAGAATTCACTATGATACACACTAATAGTGAATGTGTTATAACTTGTATATGTTTAAGTTTTATAATGTTATTTTTTAAAAGAGTATTCCATACATTGTATTTATTAAACAATTGTAACATTTGGCTAGGTTTTATTTTTTAATTATGGAAAATGACGATGCCGTACAGCAAACAAGATTCACCAATTTTCATTGGACAAAAATCATTTGGGTTGAGGCTTGTAACAACTCTGCTGCTTTTTTTTTAAGTCACAGTTTTTGTTACTGATATATTGGAAAAGCAAATTTTTTGACCTGCCCAGTACCTAAATAAAATTAATTTTCTTGAAGTAATATTTTAGAGAGACTAAATAGTAACCCATAAATCATTCTGATCATCCCAATAGACAGAAAAGCTTTATATCTTAAATTAACGAAGAAAATTGGAGTATTTAACATAATATGTAAATAGCCAGTGCATAAAGGACAACATAATGTCTCAAAATTGTTATAAATCCCTCCTGAAAACTAAGCTTATATGTTACAGTCTTTGCACAGTTGTAGAAGTCCTTAGAAAATATGAAGTAAAACATATCCAAAATTAAGATTAAATATCTTCATACTTTAAACAGTTGAATTATTTGGTATAAGAGGAGCCATTATGCAGTTTTAAGGATTTTTCTTCAATTTCCCAAGGCTACCATAGTTGACACAGTCCTTGCCCCTGGCTGACTAGAGTTTAACTTAGCTCCCTTGGAGCCTGTCCTTTTGAAGAGTTGCTTTCATTGGCTCTCCAGTCACCAGAGGCACACTTTCTCCCTCTAGTGGTTTGGCCTTCAGATGGTTTATGTTTGTTTGTTTGTTTTTATTTGTGTACCGGGGATGGAACTCCGGACCTTGTGCTTGTGAGGCAGACGCCGGAACCACTGAGCTAAATCCCCGGCCCTCAGATGGTTTATGTTTTGTCACCCTGTCTCCCCAGGAGTGAGACTTTTGGGGAGAGGAATGATGGATCCTTGATTTTAGAGTAACAAAAGATTTCTGACCAACTGTGAGAGTCAGGCCTCCTTGGAACACACACATTTCCTTGTATGTTACTTCCTCATTTGCAGATCTTGGTGAGTCCAACTCATCCAGAGAAGTCAAGATTGTGTTCATATACTAAGATTAGGGGTTTTGTTTCATGCCTGTGGAGTCTGGTCCTGGCACTAAGACCCACAATGAAATCCACTCATGTGAAGAAACCTTCGTATAAACTATAGTAATTCACTGTGTTGAAATTGCACTGGACAGTATTTTGGTAGTGATTAGAAGATGCATTTGTGTCCTTTGCCATAACTACACTGCACACATTTTAAGTACTTACATAGTTATACCATGCATAGAAGTATACCACCAGGGAAATGGAGCACCATGTTCTTTAGTCACTGTATCCAGTTGGAGAGTTAAATTTTCATTTTAGAAGGTGACAAGGTAGGGAGAAAACATACCCCACCTTTGCCATTTTTCACATAGCTGGTTTCATCCTTTCTATCCCAGCCTGTAGAAATTGCCTCTTCCAGCCACCACCTTCTATACCTCCTAGCACCTTGGCTATTTCCTTCATAACACAATAGATAAATATTTTATTTATGTATTGAGTTTTAAAATCTGTCTTCCCCTCTGTAATATGATCTTTTTTTAAGGGCAACGATTATGTCTGTCCTGTTTTCTTAGAACTATCACACTGGCATGAGTTGGTAGTAAATACATTTACTCAGTGAATGAATGAATATGGAGGAAATCACATACCCACCTCCTCTATATTAAGTGGTTTTCTGAGGACAAATATATCAGTGATATATTCTGATTCCATGAAGATTTTGGACAGATCTTGGCTTATAAGTCCTGTTACATAACATCCTTAACAAGTCAGCTGCAGCTTATGGTCCACGTAAAGAATGTGAACCTCTGTAGAAATCAAAATTTACAAATATAAATGGCAAAAGTAACTAAAATTATATGTAAAATGCAACTTTGATTAAAATATACTTAAAACTCTTTGTTTCATAAGCACCTCATTTCATCTCACTTCCTGACAACTCAAGAGCCAGAGTGACAATCGAGTGCAGCATTTAATTTTATAATCATGAAGTGTAATTAGCAAGAGAAAAATTTATAAAGCAGTGTAGCTAAAAGCTACGTTATGGCACATTGGTTTTGTTTTCTTTGGATGGTTTGTATGAGCTGTTTTAAATTTAAAAGCAAATCCCTTTAAAAGAACTTGGTTAAAATCTTATATTTGTTCAAACAGTTAACTCCATGTTTTTGAATTTTGGTTGTGTTGGGGGGACTAGTAAATTGCAGTTTTCTCCTAATATCAAAGAAGAAATGTTTGGAAGCCAGTTATTTATTTTTTTATTTAGATGATGTATAGTGCTAGTTATAGAGCATACTTACACTGAGTAGGTGCTCTAAAATAACAAATCTCTGGAATAGTCAACATTAAGCATACATAGGCACAGTGTTTTAAAACTAGTAACTTTCTTTATTTTTGTCAGGTGGTGGTGTTTTTTCTTATCTTTGAAGAAGTGTTATCTTTTTAAGTAGAACATGGAACTATGTTCTTAATTTCTCCTATCAAACTAGATTGGTACTAAAGAAAGGAGGAAGCCAGAAATAGAACCATAGTTTCAAAAGAAAACATTCTTACGATCCCAAATATATTTCATAAGTTAACATATTACTACTTCCCAACTTTGCCTCCCTGAGTACATTGATCATTTGGGATCTTTCTAGCTGGCATATGAATCCTACACAGTAAGTATCTTCTTATTCCATCTATGTTGAACAATAGCTTCTGTTAACAATCGGTAAGTGTCCCTTTGCAATTATACTCATGTCCCTAAAAAAGTTAACTTACATTCACACTTTGATAAAATAATACTAGATTTCTTCTAGAGAACATGTTTTGATATAGAGCAGATGATTAACTATATCTCAGATGAGAATTATAAATTGAAGAAGTTAGACAAAGGGGTTGAGGACCAGAGTGGTTTCAGAATAAAAATATAGCACATATTTTTAGAGTGTCATTAATGTCCATCATAATTACTTTAAAAATGCAAATGTGTTTAGCATTTGAAGAAACTACTTCCATTCATACAAAAATGGAACTTCTAGCTAGATCAGGTGGTGATGTTCAAAAACCTGGTCTAAAAGGCCGGGTGAAGAAAGTTCTAGGAAACTAAAATTTAAACGTAAAAGATACTGGGAAATTATTGGAATTCCTGGTAAAGTTAAATCAACAAAAGAAAAAGATATTCAGCTTTGTGAAAACATACCTTACAAGTAGGGAATAACAATAAAATGAGCCAACATTGTCTAGTGATATTTTTTAGCAACTAAATGCAAGAGATTAAGAAACTGATTTTGCTGGGGAAAAGAGAGAAAAGCCAAAGTGATCCTTTAACTTTGGAATTAGTAGGAAAAAAAAGGGCAGATTAGCCTTCAGACCTGTAATACCAAAAGTTAAATTCTGTAGATGGATCCATATTCTGCAGAGTGAGGACAAGTTGCATCACAAAGCTAACATTTAGTAGTTAAACCAGTACCAAGAGTACTATGATCCTGTCTTTTTAATTTTGTAAAACCTCATGGAACTGTATGTCCAGTTTGTGACATGCCTCAACTCTGTGAAGCAACATTCTTTGACAGTATGGCAAAGTCTAATTACTTGCTTAAACAATACAGGGTAGACTGAAGAAAATACAGGATTGCATTGCCAAAAGAAAGTAAAGAATCCAGGATTTTACCTTCTTCCTATTTATAATCAGATAGTTGGCAATCCAGAAAATTAAGAGGCCTATAGGGATAAAACTGAGGAGCCATGCTGCGTGATAATTCAGAAAGATGGTGTATGTGATGAAACAGGGATTAGAATCAAAGAAAGGTCATTTACTGGTAGTAAAGTCAAATGTCATCTCCCTCCAATTCTCAAGACCTGTGGTTTAGAAAAAGGTTAGTTTAATATAGAAGTTAGTGTGGCATTCTGAATTGTCTCAAGATATGATAATAAGAAAGAATAACACCATCAGTATCTTTCTCCTAGCAGCTATGTTCCAGTTTCAAAACTTCAAACTTGACATCATGCTTAAGTACTAGACACCTGGGGAAGTCCCACTCAATAGACTAAAAATATCACTAATAGTCCTGTAAACTGTATCTCAGAAAAAAGTTGCTTCATTTGGGTGACTCTTTTTAGAGTATACAATTATTGAGAAATAATCCATATACAGAATCTATAGTATGTTAGATTGATGATAGATTGGATTTCAATGAAGTAAGTTTATCTGTGGACCAGGAAATCTATCTACCATCATTGCTGTTATAGATACTTTATGCTAGACACCAGGGCAAGCATATTTGTTAACTCACATAACACTATCATTTTAAAAGATAATATTATGCTTATTTTTCCCATGAAGAAATTGAAATTTTGAGACTTAAATGTCCTGAGTTCCATAGTGTCAGAACTAGACACTGTCAAACATGTTTTAAAATCTAGAAAGTTCATATTCGTGGCCATCACACTGCACTGTCTCTTATGTAGCCAAATATCTTTATCAGTCATACAAACCTGTTTCTGTAGTGTAAATCCTACACTTTGGGTCATATAATGGCTAATGTTAAATCTCTTGAAAGAAAGTGTGTTCTTAGGTGATCAGTCAAATGTGGAATCAGTATAGAACACTGCCAAATCCAATGCAAATGTATATGAAAAGCCTATCTGCTATTTATTTTAATATCAAGTATTCACTCATACCTTCCTTAAGCCCTTATAAGTGAATACATGAAATGACCACTGGGAACAAATTAAAACAACCTTCCTATAAAGAACTGAGTAACAGTTGATCATGAAAAAGAGATATAGTCAAGAATGTAATTTTAGGGCTGGGGATTTAGCTCAGTGGTTCTGCCACCTGCCTTGCAAGTGCAAGGACCCAAGTTCAATCCCTGGTACCAAAAGGAAAAAAAAGAAAGAATGTAACTTTAAATTCAGATCACCAAACATATTTGCACATTTTATTTCAAAGGAAATCCTTTCTAATTCATTGCTTCCAGAAACATATGGACTATACTGCTCCCTTTTGTAGATTTACTACACCTACATGTACAAAGAACAAATGAATGACCTTAGTGAACACTGTAATTCTAAATGGTTATGACATTATTAAATGATACTTTGGATTTCTCATGAAACATTTTTTTCTGAATGGAGAGCAGCTTTAGCTTATGATAAAGGTCAGTTTGAACATTTATAGGGGTGTATTGAGTGAAGCCTGTGAGATTAGGATTTTTGTTCATATTCAGTGTATAAGTACAGTCAGTACAGGAGAGAAATATAACTATACTATTTCAATTAGGCTCTCCTACTTTGGCTTAACCATGGAAGTTGCATATTTGCTTTCTTATAGCAGGTTTTCCCCCTAAAAACAAAACTAAATAAGGCTTTTATTTCATAACGGAGCCAATTTGTGAAGGAAACTTATCAATGGCTTTGGAGTAACTTTGCTTTAAGCCGTTTTGAATTACCTGTTCTAATTCAGAAGAGCTTCCCAAACAGAAAGTAAAGAAGACAAACATAGTACCAAGAAAAACAAACATAGTACCTGGTATATTCATAATATATTCTTTTTTGAAAGTTTAATTTCCCAATCTTTGGTTTAGAGAATGAATGCTTAACATCAGTCTAGTTGAATATTTAGACAAAAATCATATTTCTGGGCCGGGGATTTAGCTCAATTTTTCCACTGCCTGCCTTGCAAGTGTTAAGGTCCTGAGTTCGATCCCCAGTACCAAAAAAAAAAAAAAAAGAATCGTATTTCTTCACAATATAGCATGGATGGCATCAGGATAAACCCTTTGAAAGTCTTTGCAAGTATTTCCTTCACAGGTCATTTCAGATGTGGAGCTGGACACTGCAGGCTATATGGTCTGATGCCATTAGATAGTTTATCATACCTAAAACCCCTTACTCAATTCCAGCCCCAACATTAGCAACTTCCATATGCTTCTCCTATGATGAAAGAATATATTTAACCTTTATATTTTTCTTTGTAAATTACGTTTCCTGGGGTTTTATTTACACCCATTTCTTATGAGTTTAGAAATGCATAGTTGTGCTTTCTAGGAACAGTACGGTAGTAGGACTATACACTTGGGTTTCTGTAACCCCCTAAAAGCTAATAGCCAGGCCCTGGACCTCAGAGCTCACTAAATGTGTCATTCTGCTGTGTTGAGAATCGAATAAACTTCATGCCTGCTTTAGAACTTTGATGGCTGCTTCAGGTTCAATCAAACCAACCTACTTAAGACTCATGAGGGACAGCAATATTTTTGAGATAGGGCTTCTAAACAAAGTACCTTGGGGTTCTGAGAGGAAAACCAGGGAGATCCAAGAATGAGAAAAAGAGAGATTAATAATATCAAATGCTGCATTGATCCTGTAATGATGACAGCAGACTTGTTGAGAAAACAGTAAGGGACAGAATGGAGGATATGAATATAGGCAATGCTTTTAAAAAGATTAGTTATAAGGAGAAAGGTAGAAGCTAGTAGTTAGAGGATTATACCAGAGGATAATATGGAGTTGAGGGAAAGTATTTCTTTTAAGGCTTCAGTATGTCCCAAAGCTGACATGAAAGTGTCAATAATAGTAGTTAGGAAATTGAAGATTGAAGATAATTGGTGAAGGGAGCTCCATGAAGGGTTTGGGGTAAACAATCTATTGTGTGGGTGGCTTGATTAGCTTCAGATAAGAGAATACATTCATCTTGAATTTGAGAAGTAAGAAAGGATAGATAGAGATGCAAATAAATTTGTTAGTTCTCATGATGGGACACTGAGGAAAGATACCAATGTTATTTACTAAAGATGAAGGAAGAGTCATTGACAGTAAATTTGAAATAGTTGTTATTTGAAATGATAGTTGCTATAAATAAGAGAGGCTAACTGAAGCAACAGAAAAAATGGTGAGCAGAGACGACTCAGTAGAGGCTGGTGACTACAAATAAGCCATCAGTAAGATCAACATTGTAGTGAAAGGTGAGCCCAGATATTATGCAGAAAAAAATGAACTACAGCATTGATCCAATGTAAATATTTTTCCAGGTGAGAGGCCACAAGACATTGAATCAAACTTAGGTTAATTTAAAGAAATAATATTGGAGCAATGTGCCATGGATTAAGCTTATAGTCTATAAAAATAGATAGGATAGATAGGAAGAAATAGAGGAATATGGAGACCTTGGGTCCCAATAGGTTGAAGAAATTGTGTACGAGAGAATATTGACTAAGAGGAAAATAGAGAAGACTGTGGACAGAAATCTGGTATTTCTGATGGAGGATAAGGTGCCAGAATGCAGAATGGAGGTTAAGAAGTCCTGACCAATAAAGGCTGGATTATCAAAAAAGTGATAGGTTAATCAGAAAACGTAATTCTTAGGAAGGAGAATAGAGGGAGATATGGAACTAAATGTAGAAGTCTATGAAGAATGAGTCTCTGGAAGGCAGATAAATAACAGCAAGGAGGAAAAGTCATGAGGTAGCAGAAAAGAATGAACATTAAAAGAACTGGGTTTTACATGGAAGTGTAATTATTCTGAATATGTCTTTAGATTGTTTAGGGAAAGCTGACCTGGTCTTCTAATGGTGAGCAAGGTGAATCATGGGAAAATAAATAGTCTTCATTTCAGAGGGCTCTATGAAGGGTGACCTAAAGAGCTGGTTTGACAAGAAAAGCACTGGTGATCCTAACATAATTATTACTAGTGCTCCTTTCTGCTCTTTAAAAGTTTCCTAGTTTCTATATCAAATTACATATTCACCATAGCTTAGAATGTAGTAGCCTCAAGTGAGAGTTCTTTTATTTATAAAATAAACGTATTTTAAGAAAGTAGGAGGATGTAGGATACATTTGCTTGTTTGTTTTGTTTGAGACAAGACTTTAGTGGCCACAGTATGAAGAACTTGGGAGGTCGTCCAGCAGTGGGATATTGGTTTAGGGAAAATGAGGTAGCAGGCAGTGTTGGAATTGAGCGACCTCAGCTGGAGTTCCCATATTACATTTTTACCTCTGTATCAACTTTTTCACTCTTTCAATTGGAGTTGAACAGGCAAGTCTTCAGAAGTTAATGTGCCCATTCTTATTTATATCTTTTTTTAAACAAAACATTTATTGGTACATTTTACATATACATAATGATAACACATCATAGAAAATTTGCACCTGTACATGATATTATCTTCTTTATATCTTTACATTGTAGCCAGTGATTGCAGTAGTTACTGTACTACAAGATGAAGGAATCTGGTAGGAGACCTTCATAAATGTTTACCAGAGTCCAAGTTCCTGCAGATCACTACCATACAATGACTCCAGTTGGGGCGATAACCTCCTAACACTTGCTTTTCCCTGCACTGACCTACTGAGTGTTCTTTATTCTGAGCTCTGGCATATTCAGCTATTTTTGTCAACTCACCTCTATTACTTCCTTCAAAATCAGGGTAAGGAAACAAGGCAGTTTAACGAAAGAAGGCAGCTTAAGGAAAGGTCTCTGGATCTTATGAAGACTTTGATTTGTTCATCAAAGTCACTAGATTTGTATACTGAAATTGACAAAAGGACTGTCATGCTTATGTCAAATGGCAATGTAAAAAGTGGAAATTACTTCTTTCACTTAAAAGGAAAAGATTCTTATGTATCCAGTCACAGCATAGGCTGAATTGTAACTCCAGGATCAGTATAATGTACCCATATTGGAACTGAAGATTCTTTTGTTTAAAAAATAGGGATGATCCCCTCCCACTAAACATAGAAATCCCTAATACAACACCATTTAAGTCAATGAGGTCATTTGTATTTAAGTCTACAAATAATACACTGTAATGCAACTGAGACCTAAAGCTCATCGATATGACCTGTAAAAATGTATGTAAAGTCGTTTCCATGATCTATCAATATTCTTCAGTTGCCATGGCAAATAAATAAAATGAGTGATTTGCATTCACTTTCTAAAAATATTTATTCAAATTTACAAATAGATTGTCCACAGATATCTTTAAAGTAGTAAGATTGCAATATCAATTTGAAGTATGAATCATGTTTAAAAACCTATTTTATATATGAAATTCATTTTATGAATCATGTATTTATAAATGCAATTGTTCAAAATTACCTTGATAAGAAATCAGTGAGAAACTGGTTCACAAATTTGTTTTCTGTACCTAAAACATTCACATGTTTAATATATTCCTGTTAACACATTAGTTGCATGCATTTAGCATATTGTATTTTTATGGCTGAAAATATTCTAGGCTGGACTCACCCATCTCCTAGCTTCCTACTTCATCCTATAGGAATAGCAGAGTATTTGAAGTGCTGTAGTAGTTTGAAAAATATCCCTTTAGAATCATGTTTTTCAAAGACCTGATTTATAACCCATCAATTAGCTGTGTATTTAGAAAAGAAATTACCAAGAAAAGGAGAAAGAAAAATATCAAGAAATTCTAGTTATGAAAAAAACTACAAGTAAACACAATGCTTTGGAAATCATAGCAACCAGATAAAAGAAGAAATACACTGTGGGTTATATAGATCTAATTGTATAGGAAGGCTATGAAATCATTGGCCTAAACAATGGTAACTACATACATATATGTGTATTTTTAAAATATGTGTATCCTTGCCCTGCCTAGCTCTGTGCTCCAAGAGAACTTTGACCCAGGGGGTACTGACAAAAGTATTATTGGTGGTACATGGATCAAGAGCTTTCAAGTCAGAAAGCCTAGGGCTAAATGCCAGTTCTACTACTTACTGTGCTACTGCACAGTTGGACAAATTCTTAATCTCTACTTCCTCAGCTGTTAAAAGTAGACAGAAATAATAGAACTTAGTTCATAAATATTTTTAAAAATTTAATATTCATAAATTATCAAAGCTGAAGATAATGTCTGGCTCTAGTAAGGACTATATTGTGTTTCTTTAACAAAGTAAGCAAGAAAATAGTCTGAATATCAATTTTACAAAGGACATGCTTTGAAAATCACCATGTATAAATTATAATTAGTGTGATAGAAGTTATTGCAGTTAATTGTGGCAATGACATAAAACTGACCATTGCTTTGTACCTAATGTCCTATTGACTTCCTTACCTTTATTTGTTTTTAATCTTTTCCTAAATATACAAGGTCATTTATACAAAATAAAATTCAAATATAAAAAACATTTTCTGCTACTTAGATAAGAGTATCCATTTCTTATTCTTACACTTCAAAAAGCAATGCTCTTAATAAAATATGTCCCATTCAAGTTTTTTCTATCCAGACCTCAACCAGCTGTAAACTAAATTATCTGTATCCTTGTCCAGAAAACTTCACATGGCAACAATCAGCCAAATTAACCTATGCTCATGTGGGAAGCACACAGTTCAGAACAACTGACCAGCTAAGTTGTCTTCCTCAAAGATTAAAGCCTGTACAGTTTTTATTCATTTGCTCTTGTTGAGACTCTACAGTGACAAATTTTGGCTTAAGCATTTTTAATGAAATCAAATCAAAAATATCAAAAATTATTTATACACAAAAAATTTTCCATGTGAAAAGTCGATAAGCTCTATCACATCTTACTCTTATGCAGCTTTCATTCTGCTAGATCACTATGTCACAATTTTTTGCCCTTAAATAATGCTGATATCATGCATTATAAATGTTTGCTCTGTAATTTCATTTAACTCAATTTAGCACCTACTATCTGATGTCAATTATGTTATCATTAAACTCACAATAAAATATATATTTTTATACAATCTGTGCTTTTTTCTACTATGCTAGAACAATTTTAGAGAAAGGCTGGGTCATCTTTTGATAAAGTTCTTATTTCTTTTTTTTTTTTTGGTACGGGGGGTTGAACTCAAGCCCTTGAGCTTGTGCAGCAGGCGGCGAAACCACTGAGCTAAATCCCCAGCCCTAAAGTTCTTATTTCTTAATATAGTGCTTTATACACATTTGGTACTGTGTTAATAAAAATTATCACAGAAATGATATTCTTTATCAATAAATTATTTTGAAGTATTCTAAAGCTGCCCAGTCTTTCATGCATTAAAAAGCATGTAATGCAGTTTCTTTTCCCTTTTTATGTATTTAAATACCTATGTTTTATATATTTAAATACCAATGTTTTTTACTGCCTACATCAACCTAACCACTCTTGTCTTCTGCAGCTCTTAAACAAACATCTCACTGGGTTTTTTTCAGTGTTTATAAAATCCTGCCGAATGCTTTTAACCCTCTCTTTTGGAAATTATATTATCTTAGCCGTTCAGTTTTCAATATACACTTCAAACATTGCTGTCCATTTAGAATACTGTATTGGTGTTATGTACTATTAAAAAATGAGCTCTATTTTAAAATAGCATATGACTTCAATATGATGATAGGACTAAAACTAAGGTTAAAGTCAAGCTTTCAGAAACACCTGTTAACTTATTTTCCATTTCCTTTCACTCAGGCTAGAAAGCATAGTGAATTTTTACTTTGTATTCTTTGCTAATTTTTACTTGTTTTTCTGTAATTCATTTAGTATTTTACATTATGCAATAAAAAATAAAAAGTTAACTTAGACATTAAATTGAAAGGAAAAATATGTATTTATTATAGTGATGTAGCATTCTAACCCAGTATGTCTTAGTCTTAATCTTTTATTGTTTCATGTTAAAAAATTTTATGATAGATTTCCTCAGGAGCAGAACATCTTAGGAATTGTCAGAATAGTTAATTTATCTCCTTTCCACTGTTCATATCTCTCATTTAGTTATATAAGAACTTAACATTTTTATTGGCACATTCATGTTGCAAGGTGGATGTACAGGCTTTTTTATTGCAGGCAGTGAGGACTTTATTACAATTAACTCATTTTTATTATATAAACTTTGATTAATTCTAAGAAATATTTGAAGCTACTAAGAGATATTTGAGAATCTGAAGAATTAACTTAGGAGGCATCAATTACTGTCAAAGTAGATAGGATTAAATTCAGAATGATGTAATAAAACATTATAATATATTTGACACAACTCATTCATTTGATATAGTGTTTATCATATCTACTGTATTTCAGGAGGTCATCATCATAAACTTTAAATATCCTTTATAAAAATATCTTGTAATTGAAGTAAAATTAATTGTGATATGAAATAATAAAATTATAGAAAATTATTATAGCTTGCAGATTAGTAGTTGTTACTGAGCTTTGATTCTTTAGTAGAAGTAGATATGTTGTTACTTATCTCTTTGGACAAAATGTGTGTATTAGAGAAAGCTTCCAATATATTTTATAATAAGAGCCAAAAGATCTTTTAAATAGAATTAATAAATTATTGTTTAGATTTACTTTTAACAAGGAAATTTTTATTAAGACTTATCTAGCTAAGTACAATAATAACAATAGGGAGAAAATCAGAATCTCTTCCATTACCTGCTTCTATAATTGTGCATGCATAAAGTATGCATGAAGTCTTTGAAAAGAGATTCTGTAAGCTGAATACTAATTTCATGAATACTGTAATTTCATGTCTGCTATCCACATTCAAGCTGGTTGTGCTTTGAGAAGCAGCTGAGGCTTTATGGAAAACTTTGTAAAATATTCTATTTTAGAAGCAATTCTTTTTCTTTGCATTATGTGCTCTGGGTATTTTTCTTCCTTTGTGTTTTATTTTGAGAACATTTGTATGGAAACAAGATCTTTGTTTCTTATAAGCACATCTGCTCTTGCTGCTTATAGATTACGAGAAGGCATCATCCTCTGTGACATCATAATCATTTCCTTGGCAACCAGTTTGGCTTACTTTTTGTGAAAATGTAATAAAAAGTTACAGAATGTTAGCAGCAGTGGAGTGTTTATTTCATACTTATTTCTTAGTGATCTGCACCCACTGCACATGGCCCTTACCTTTTAAAGCACTAAAGTTTTACCCTGTTGCATTTAATTTCCTTAAAGTCCATGTGACTTTTGATTCTAATTACCCATCACTTTGAGAAAAAATAAAATGCTTTACCAATAAAAGGATATACAGTTGAAAAAAAAAACTAGATAGTTTTTTCTGCATAATGTCCCAGGCAAGAATAAATAGAAAAAAATTACAATAAAAAAAAAGAAAAAAGAAAATGCTTGAGGAAACAAATTCTGAAGTGACCAACTTTATTGTACCTCGATGCTCTGTCATGTGGCTTGGCTGGGGTTAGTTCAATAAGGGAGAAAATAGATGAGAACCTGGTGTTTTATGTTCTACAGTAAATAATGATATAGATTTGGATAACATCTGGAAGGATCTTGAAGCCTTTTACTTGAAATGATTTTATAAACAGGCAGTACATTCACTCAGCCACTTCACTGCTGTCACTGCTGTGATGAAATGTGGCTACCAGGGACCTCAGAACATAATCATTTGGATAGGGAGCCAAGGCTGCTAAGGAGGACTGAAAGTAGGGACAGACTTTGTGACATTTTACTACATGAACATTTTCCAAAATTATGAACTTTTATACACAGTAACCAGACAATCCACAAAGAAATATTTATTGAGTGTTTGTTACATGTATTGCACTATATTGGAGATCATGAATGAGATAAGGTGGTAAAGGTAAAATCCCTGACCTCTCAAGGATTAGTATCTAATTGTTACTTATCACTTTTTTTTAGCACTACTAAAATATTTTTAATTAAATCCTTATCCCTTTTATTCAGCAGGTTCATTTTATTTTAAAAAGTGTACACGTTTGATATGAATCACATTTCAGGAGAGTTGACTAGCTGAGCTAAGTAAGCTGCTCTGTGATGAATACTGGGCATGACCCATGGAAACTTTCCTCATGATCTTCTGCTCTGTTTTAGTTACTTTTCCCATTTCTGAGAAAAAATACCCAACACTCAAAGTTAAAAGAGGAAAGATTTCTTTTGGCTTACTGGTTGTAGAGGTTTCAGTCCATAGTGAGCTGGCTCCAAGGCAGGGTTGCATGGCAGAGGGGCATAGCAGAGGAGAAACAGTCCATGGCAAAGCAGGGCAGGCAGAAGGCAGCAAAACAGTGAAGCAGCAGCCTTCTTTCTGTCCCTTATATTCCATTCAGGCTACCTGCCCTTGAGGTGGGTAGCACTCACACTCAGGGTAAGGGACCCTTAATCCCAGCATTGCACCATTAATCCCAGCATTTCACACTCTAGATTGATCTACCTCCAAAAAGCTCCAACCGTTATTGCATGAGGCTTTGGGGGACATCTAGATAAAAGCCATAAGATACTCTCTTCCTTCTCTTGTCTCTCAGGTATATGTAGGAAATACAGTAGAGGATTCAAATTGCCCAAAGGAATGATTGAGCAACAGTTTAGGAAAGTTCTGAATCTTTCCAAATGCTTTGAGATATATACTATAATATATATATATAAAATATACGTATATAAAGATATATACTATATCTGTTTTGCCCTAATTCCATTAAGTAGAACTCAGTTACAATGGAATACCTAACTATAAGAGTGCATAGGGGGCCTGGGATGTAGCTTGACGCCACGCCTGCCTGGCAAGCACAAGGTCCTGAGTTCGATTCCTAGGGAATACAGTCTAAAAGTGAGCCCTGAAGGATAAAAGAAATAGGTTTTGGTAAATCAATAGTCTTAGTCACCAAAAAAATCCTATAATTTTACTCTTTCCCCACGCAAAGAATTTACTCATCCTCAACCCAAGTGAGGGCATCCAATGCCTCATTCAGTCTCTGAATCTATCTCAAACTCTAAGATCATGTTTTCTGTGGATCTCTTGGGCCCAGCTGGTACTGGCTTCATGAGTGTGTTGTCTGTAAAATTGCATGAGGCCTCACACTTACACAGCCGCTGAGATTGGTTTAATGATCTCTTATCTTTATGTCTTAAAATTCCTAATAATTTTACCTTTGAATTTGTGTTTTAAATGCCTGACAGGATAACAGTGCATGTGTGCATGTGAGTGCAGATATGTGCAGTATATGTGGCCTCTATTCCTTGCTTCCCCACTCACATACAGCATTTGTGATATCCCATGAGCACAGAATTCCAGTACACCTATGATGCTTGGGAGTCCAGCAAAACTCAAAGCACAAAAGAATCATGTTATTCCTCAGACTGAGTAAGCAGTGACTATTCTGAGAAACCACATTTCCCATTTGAAACAAAACATGTTTTGGACACACGATATTCTAAGAAGCAGGAAATACCAAAGAAAACTATTATATCCTTTTTGTTGCACTATCTTTCCCTGTGTTAGGCAATGGCTTACACTAAAATTATGTCATAGAAGGAAAGAGAACGATAGAGCAGCCATAACTCCTGCTTCTAAATCTTTCTTACTCATTAGTAAGAGAGTATTGCTAAGATATGAACACATTGAAAAGCAAAATAAAAAACAGTTGAATTACATATGTGTGCAGAAGCCATGAATGATGTCATTTTGGTAATTCTGCATACAAGTTAAACACTGTTGTATTTGCATTTAAAATTGGCATTGCTTGATATAAAGATAAACAGTGAAATTACACTTTTTTTTATTTAAAGGAGCATTAAGTAGCAAATATAAAACGGTAAGTTTAAACGTACTATAGAATGAAGGAAAACTCTTTGTAGTTAGTATTTTTAATGACACATTTTGTCCATTTTTTTAACAAATGGTCCCACTCTTTCATTTTGTATTGGGTCTTACAAATTATGTAGCCAATTCTAAATGTGGTGAGCTGTATTATCTACCCAGTTTAACTGTAATTAAAGATTTCACTCAGAAAAGGGAAGAAACGACAGTACATAGCAGTGGATGACCAAAAAAATCATTAAATCTTTTGGAGTGGGTACTTTGACTACCCAAGATTTGGAAGTTTTCCTATCTGTTCCCAGTGCTTCTTTTTGTGACCCTTGGCTACTCTTTGAGAAAATGTCTTCCTTAACTCTTAGCCTCCACGGCAATATCAGAGCTGGTTGTTGAGGAATATCCTCTCCTGTGTGTTTCATATTTATCTTCCTTCACAAGGGTTATTTTAAGACCCTTTTTAGCTCTAGCTCATGGTTTTCTTAGCACCACAATTCCTAAAAATTTTCTTAGTAAGCTTTTGATCCATTTGAGTCCAGTTAGTTCCATGTGCCAGGGTTTTCACTAGACATAGTTATTAAACTTGCCATACTCTTTGTTCTCTAGTTTCCCATGTTTTTCCTTCAATGTAATAGCAGGAGCCTTAAGGCTATCTGAAACAATATTCTGCAATAGAAAAGTATCTCTCTTAATCCAATGTTTATAGAAGGGCTGAGTTGTTTAAGAATTTCACTGTTCCTTTGTTACTCAGGGCCGCTTATTATTCTGAGTCCAGAAGCTATCACTTTCTAAATCACATACATCCCTCAATTGCTGAACTTTCTTTTTCTTGTTCTCTGCTTAGAAATTAACCCAAACTCATCTGATTGTCTCCTTATTACTAAAGTTGTAGTCAACATACCGTCACTCTGAAATTCCAGCTATTTCTCCTAGAGCTACAGAGTTGGTAGATATGTGAGCTGACTTTCACATTCTCCTATGATAGCTTTACTGAAAATGTGCTGAGGCACTCACATTAGAACTTTCCAGATACCTAGTGTATTGGCCAGCTTTTCTGTTGCTGGCACAAAGCACCCAGTACCTACAACTTAAAGGAGAGATCTGTTTACACACAGTTTCCATCCATGGTGGACTAGATCCAAAGTAGACACATCATGGAGGGAAGGCACAGTAGAGCATAGCTGCTCTCTTCATGGCTACAGGGAAGCAGAGCAGAGAAACAGCACCAGAGAGAGATAAGCCTTCCAAAGGCACGTCATTTAACTGGGCCCCACTTTCTAAGCATATTGAATATGTACATCAAGGGATTAATCTACTGATGAGTACAGTACCCCCATGATTTTATCACCCTTCCAGGACTCTCTTCATCCAGTCTAGATGAAAATTAAGCTTAACTATTTCACCCAGCCTTCTGTATTTTATGCTCTCTGCTGACAAGTCACTGTTTTGGGGTTTTGTTATAATAGTAGCACAAATTCCCAATTTCCCTACTGATCTAGGTGGTAGAACTGTTGTAAATAACACTAAAATCTCAATGTCTCCATATACTAAAAGTTTATTTTTACTTTTATGATGAAGAATATACTACTCAATGATTAAGACAAAAGAGTCCTATTTTAAATTATTTTATTCTGTATTACCAAAACTTATATTTTTGAAAATCTTGGTTTAAAACTTTCTGTTGAAGCATTTAAAAGATCAGTGTGGATGTTCTATTTATTGTAATACTTGAAATGTCATCAACCAGATTTGATGGTTGTCACAGTTAAAAACCTCCTAAAATTGGAGGTAGAGGCATATGAAAAAAAATATATATTTGCACTGGAAAATTTATACTCAATTTTCAGTATTGTCTTTGAGGTTATATATAGCTTTTGATGAAATTTTATTTGTTAAAGTTCCATATTTTCTGATACCAATTAGTAGTTCTCAGAAGGTAATCAAAGAATTGACTATTTTATTTTCCACAAATGCTCTTTAAACTCACTGAACTATCTTTAAGCAAATTAGAAAATTCTGTTTAAAATTTCATAGCTACTAAGATATGAAAGGTGTTTTTAAAGATGGCACATTTACTTATACTGCTTCAACTACGAAAATACAGTATAATAGAAAACATTGCGAAAAGTTCCTTTTTCCAAACAGCATGAGATTCTTTTAAAAGGTAGTTAGTATTTGACTCATTGTTAAAATATTACCAGTACCAGAAATAGATAGACTACTTGTCTCTTTGCAGATTTCTATTAGACAGTATGGTTACAGAAAATGTCATAACCAGAATCTCATAGTTAATGGGGTCCTTGGTCATTGCCTACTGAAGTCAGTATTACAGTTAACTCATATTTGAATATCAATAAAGTTTAATTTATTTCTTTTTAGATAGAAATAATCATAAGTACAAGATCTAATTTTTTGTGTGTGTGTGTCTTTTTGAGGCAGGGTTTCTCAGTGCAGTTCAGGCTGGCCTTCAGCTCACTTTGTAGCCCAGGCGGGCCTCAACTAGCAGTGATTCTCCCGCTGCAGCCTCCTGAGTGCTGGGATTATAGGTGTGTGCCACCACACCCAGCCTCAAGATCTAAAATTTTGTTCTTAACAGATTGAATAATTTTTTGAAAGGTCTCAATAAAAAGATGCCCTTATACCACTTTTGAAGCCATTGGAGTAAAGCGTATGATTTTGGACTATTATTGACAAGTTCCCAATAATCATGTGCTCGGTTCCCAATCATTTTTGCCAAATGAGGGAAGAATTTCTTACCTGGAGCAAAGTTTGCATCTAACACTGTTCTGACTCTCATCCATGTGTACCCAAATCAGTGTTAGTCCCAGTCCCACTTCCAGCTGGGACAATTTCTCAGACTCATCTTATGCTAAACATGTTCTCTGGCACTTTGTGCATAGCAAAGATCAACCTGTCATCACTGCTCAGTTCAAACCTGACTGCTATTGACAGAACGTCAGGGTTATGATTATGTATGAAGGACAACACATTATGTCAATGCACTTAAGTCTTTTCTGTATCTGGTATGAAGTTTAGAATTACGTTTATTTTTTAATCTGGTTGACTCTCAGAAAATAAAGCAAGAGATTTTAAAAAGAAAAAAGAGATACACAATTTAAGTTCAGTTTACACACTGAATGGGATTTTATGCTCCTACCCAATAAGCTTCATAGTAAGAAGACAATATGAACCAATAGAGACTAAAGTGAAAGACAAATGGCATTAATGTTCTTTTCTATCTTTCTTTGTCAGCAACCATTTTAAGAATAAACTTTTAACTTTAAAATAGTTTTAAATTTACAGGAAAAAATTTGCAAAGATCTTACCAAATTAAATTCAAAATAATTCAAAATCAGTTGCAAAACCACTTTTTATTTATTTATTTATTTATTTATTTTGGTTTGGTTGGTGGGATTGGTTTACTTTTTGCTTTTTGAAATCATGTACATTTAATGTTACTTCAATAGGTCAAGAAAATAATTCCAAGATTTGAGTAAGGAGGTACCACTGCCATATCTAGTGATTTAGAATAATAAAAACTATGTTTAGTTGGAATAAGAATTCAGAGGCATGACCTCTGGCCTCCTTAAGTCAATATCGCAGTGTTTAAAGCTGCCCTCTGGGAAAATATTTTAGGGCCTGATGAACGTTCAGCTTCATTTAAGATACAGCTTGTCATTAATATACCCAAGTGACTGACAATTTCTCTTTACTGTTTAATGAGAGTGTACCTGGGAGTCCACTGAAGTTCACTGTCAAATCTAGGAAAAGAAAAGAGCATCTTGTAGAGCTGACCAATATTTGAAAGGCTAGGAAGGGCACTAATCTGCAGGTGACTTGTGGTAGATTAGAAGCTTGTTGCCTGATAGCCCAAAGAAGGGTATGCATGAACTCAAAACAAGTGAATGTGACTGTCTCTTTGCCACTTATACTCAATGCCTTTAGTATATAAAGCTTCTTAAGAGCAGAGGTCTTAATTCTACATGTAAACTGTGCCAGACACATAGTTAGCATTCAAGAATTTGGTGACTGGTTGATTAAAAAAAAACATGGTGATTTGTACTGTTCATGAAGAATAAGAAGAGGCTACTGAGTTGGCAACAGAAGAGAGAAATGTTAGGATGATGAAATTCATGATTTGTTCTAGTCTAGGCTCTCCAGGGAAACAGAACAAATAGAATACATAATTTATATATACATATATAAACACACGTAAATACATATATAAAATATATGCATATATACACATATGTCTGTGAATGGATTTAGTATGAGAATTGGCTCATTTATGGGGGCTGAGAAGTTCTTCCATCTGTTGTCTGCAAGCTAGAGAACCAGGAAAACCAGTGATACAATTCAGTCTGAGTCTGAAGACCTGAGAACTGGGAGATCTCTGGGATGGATGGAGGTGGGGGAATGGAGTGATGGGAACTGGGTTGGGAGTGGGATATAAATCTCAGAGTTCAAGAGCTTAAGGACCAGGAGCTCTGATGTCTTAGTGCTGGACAAGATAGATGTTCTAGTCCAAGCAGAGAGAGAGATTGGAGAAAATTCATCTCTGCATTTTTGCTCTCTTCAGATCATCAAAGGATTATTAGTAAGGATGATCTTTAATTGGCCTACTGATTCAAATGCTAATTTTTTCTGGAAACAATCCTAGAAACACACTCAAAAATAATGTTTTGCCTGCTATCTGGGCATTCTTTAGCCCAGTCAGACTGAGCTGTAAACGTTACCATTACAAGTATCCTATTTTTAAACTTGTGGGTTCTTCAAGGAAAATACATACATGGTTGAAGAAGCAAAAAAAAATGTCAGTAGCCACTCCATAGAATGTGAGAAACCATTTCTGATCGGAATCTAGAGTATTCAAATGTTGAGTATACTATGAAGTTGAGATTGAGCACTGGATAAGGGAGAATTTGAAATAGAAAGGCTTGCCCATGAGTACAATGGTGCTGACCACAGATGAAGACCATAGTGACCAATTATCTTACAAAGGATTTTCATTACCTAGGATAGCTTGGCAACAACATGTAATGAGGGATGGACTTTGGTTTAAAAATATGCTTCTCACTGGAGGATCCTGAACTTTTAGGTCTTTGCAAACTGCCTTTTGCAAAACATGTACATTGATGTTTTGTGTAATAACAATATTTTTTGAGGTCAGTGTGTACCATTACAGAGTATGTTTCAGTTTCTGGGTTGTCGCCTAGCCTCAAGGAAATTACTTTAAAAAATAGATTCTAAACTTTATATAATGAATATCTGATAGTAATAATATTTAATATTTCTTGAGTACTTATTGAGTTGTACAAACAAATGCCACGAGATTTGAGGAGAGAAGCTACTGTATGCTTGATGGGCAGCGAGAGTCTAGTGGAAGTGAAAGATGAATGATTTCTTAGAAATTGAGAAGGATTTGGGTATATTTAGCAGTAGGAATAATCTTCCTTTACATTTGCCTCTTCCTAAAGGAAAAGGGTGAACAAAGATTATAAAATGAAAATAACCACCGATGGGTTCATAGGGTAGCAATTAAACTAGCTTAACTACAATATGAAATCCTTAATGAGGAAAAATGACAGAAAAATTGAAAATTCAAAACAAATTAAGGGAATCCCTAAAGGATGAACCAAAGCTTTTTCCATATGGGGTAGGGAAAAGAATCTGGGGCTGATTTTGAGCTCCTCTATTCACTAGATGTGGAACACTAGGTAAGCTTTCAAAACTTTTCATATGCTATCATTTCCTCATACTTAACTTGTCACATTTTGGTGAATACTGTATCATCAGTAATACTTGGATAACATGCCACTCACTGAGTGATTGGTTAAAATTGGTAGCTTACATGATTTCAGGAAATGGAGAATCACTATATACATTTTATGAGTAAAGCATTGCATCAAATAGGACTACTCATGAAACAGTTTTGAGGGTCTAAAATACACATGAAGAAAAATGAGATGGGAAGGAGTATGACAGTAGTGAATAAGTACTGACACTAGAGAAATCTAATTCCTTAGACAGCTGAGCATTGAGGAGCAGTGATAGATTCAAAAGTCAGAAGATGGTAGCAAGAAGTGTCAACTGGGCTGATTGAAGTGAAAGTGATCAAATGATGGAAACTCTGCATGGAGAGGGAGAGCAAATATATTGAGGAATGGACAAATGAGAGACAAGTTTATGTTCTAAGAAGGTAAGGATCAAGGCTGAAATCTTAGTGAGTCTGAACATTATGAGGATGTCATCTGCAAAATTAGTCATGATGGAGAGCAACGATGGAAAATACATATAGTCTGGTGAATTTGAAGAAAATCCATAGTTTTTAATTACTTATATCATAGGAGCATTCAACAAAGGTTTTGAAGGCTAGCACCCAAATTTTAAATACTAGGGGAAAAATATGAGGTATATTCTGAAAAAAATTTTTTGTCTATATTGGGGATTGAACCTAGGGCCTTTATACTGAGCTACATCCCCAGCCTTTTTATTCTTTATTTTGAGATAGAACCATGCAAAGTCACTAAGTTGTCCAGACTGGGCTTGAATTTGCAGTTCTCCTGCCTCAGCTTCCCTGAGTGCTGATATTACAGGAATGCATCACCACACCTGGCTCAGATTCTGAAATTTTGAAAATAATAAGAAAGGGCCAATTTTTCTTCAGAGTTAGATAAAGAGAGAAAAATAGCAATGTAAAAGGAAAAAGGAATAACTGGTATATCTAGATGTCTAAATATTAAAGGAAGAAAACAGAGCACTACTGGTGAGTTAAGGATCTGGAGACCCAAGAAATCAAACATTTTCTCTTTTCTCCATTAAGTAGATATGAGAAAGCCAATCAAAGATTTAGTCTTTACTAAAGACTGTGTATTGATTTCCTATTGTTCAGTGGCCACCTCAGATGCTCCCTCTTCAAGCTTTTATAGTGGGAAAGGGACATGTAGGGATGCCTACCTAGTTACCGCCTTACAGTCTTTAATAAAAACTAAATATGTGCTGTGGTACTTTTTCAAGAAACACAGTCTCACTTAAGAGAAGTGAAAAATGAAATACTGTCAAAAAATGAGAAATCTACTTAACATTTGTTTTGTGGCTGTTGTAAACAAGGAACTGTGCAATTGGAATTTACAATAGTAAAGTAGAAGTTTTACAACACATTGTAGGAAAAAATGGACTGACTATGGGAGATGGAAACAAGGAAGAGTAAAAACAATTTTGAGAATTGAGAAGCAGTAGCAGGGGAGTTTTAGACCTCAAATAGCTAGTGTGACTAAGAGAAAGAAGTTGGTTCAGAGACTTCTGAAGAGCATCACAAATATTTCCTGGCAAAGGATATCCTGAGAGACCAAGCTCTCCACACACAAGGGCACACAAATGTCAGTTTCAATATCTACAAGATAACATCTCATGGTACATTCAGCCCTCACCCTCACCCATGGACTGATCAGGTTTCAGTTCTGGAAACTTGACTTTTAGGGTTACTTGAGGAAGTGGAGAGAAGAGAAGATTTCTTCATAGGCTGTAGGAGCCAAAACAACTCAGCTGCTAGGACAGCTCTGTCTGTCTGCAACAGAATAACAACCTGGGGGATTTGAATAATTAACATTTTATAGTTTCTTCATATCAGTAAATTGAATATGATGCCATTACTAACCTACTAAAAGTTCTTGAAGTGTCTCCTGAAATCATCAAAAAAGAAGCAAATTGTTGTATATTTATTTTCTGTTTTTCAGTGGCAACCTCAACTGCTACCTGGTATTTAGACGTGCATGTAGTAAAGTGCAGTAGACATAGCTGATTACCCCTAAATATTCTTTCTGCACTACTTCATTGTCGAACAGCTACACGTTTTGGGGAAAGTAAGCCAGTCTAGCTTCGCCGCAAGTGGATCCTGATTAGCTGATGCCAATGTGAGTGACCAGTCGCAGGTCCCCACACCCGGTCACAGACAGAGATTTGTTCATGGAATCAAGGTGCAAGCCAGCTTACTACAGGGAATTCCTCTGGTCAGAGAGATTGGCCCAGGCTCACCAGGAGATGTGAGTAGTCCACTTTGAAGGAAGCCTAAGACTTGAGTTAATGCTTGGAGAAAGAAATTTAATCAATCATTTTTCCACTCTCTTACTCCACCCTCTTATCATGATTACTGATAGATACTTTGTAATCTCAAGGTTAATTAACCCTGGAATAAATTTGCTACAATAGAAAAAAAATTGGAGAAACAAAATTTCTCCTTGGTGAATACCATATAACTGCTGGAAATTTTGCCTTCAAGTTCCACAGCTAGGAAACTTTTGAGTTCTTAAGTCAATTATTACCTTTTATTAGCTTAAAGTGGTTAATAATATATCACGACTGAGATACCTTTCTGGGTTGTGATAATCCTTACCTACTAAATATTTTATTTTTCCCACTTTTTTTTCACCATAGACCCCAGAAATTCCTGATGTCATGGCAGGTCATCTAAAGTTCTAAAGATTAGCAGAAAATATTCAATGTTATCAGTTCTGTGGATGTAATTGTAGTCAAAGCTGAGTATTTTGATATTTTAGTTAATTAATGCAGCCTTATCTCGGGTAGAGGAGTTTGGAATAGGATTTGGCTACATTGAAGCTAACCAATGGCCCAAACAAATCTACTTTGCTTTTAATTTAATTCATGACACTTACTACATTTGCTCTTGATATGTCTGATTGTATTTATCTTATATATCATATATATCAACTTTCTATACTTGATTTTTGACTTTGGAAGAATATTTCACTTCTCTTAGTCTCAGTTTTCTCATTCATAACATGGGAGAATATATCACTCTTTTATTACTGGTATAAGGTTTAAATATGTTAATGAAATCAAAGCACTTAGATTAATTCTGGATATAATAAATACGGTATTGTTCTGTTATTATTGTTATGACCATTCAAGTGGGGAAATAGTTATATATGTTAAATTACTTATATTTTTTACTTTAGGTACAATAAAACATTTTCTGTTTCATAATAAAAACAAATCTTTTCATGTGCCTGGTTTGAATGTAATCTTGATGGTCTCTTTTTCAGTCAACATGCTCATGCAACAAATATGTATATGTACATGTGATAAATTAAAAAGTGACCTGCCATAGAAGTGACTATGTTAATGTTATCAAAAATAAAATAACTGTATATATAAAATGCTTTTAAAATAAGGTGAACACATTAGCCTTTAAAATGAATTTAATAATTGAAAGGTAAGTTTTTTAAAAATTAGATTTTTGTTTTAATTTGCTGTTTAACAAAGTTAATTTCATATTATATAACTACTTTTATTAAATTTTCATAGAGATAATTGTGTGCTCACATGCCATTGTGAGAAGTGATACAAAGATCCCTTGTGTACGATGTTTAGTTCTCCCAAAGGTAACATTATGCGAGACGATAATATAATATTCCAACCAGGATACTGACATTGGTACAATCCAAATAATCTTTCTCAGGCTTCTCTTTTTATTTGTATTCATTTGTGAGCATGGTATATGCATATGGGTGTGTAAACGCATGTGTGCGAGGTTCTTTACAATTTTATCACTGTTTTCATCCCAGCATTTATCACTGTACACAAGATACTGATCAGTTCCAATACCACACCCATCTCCTGCCTATATTGACTTTCTGAACTAAAAATCAGTCTAAAAAAGAACAAACCATGTAAATAAACCCATGAATCAACCACCCCTAGACCACATGCTATTTTCACTGGGAGCATATAAAGAACCGGTGGTCTTATACTTCCAATGTGGAGTTCTCTGGGCAGCCCTCACTAACAGACACATTGGTCTGTATTTTGTGATTTACATAGATTTCTGGCATCTCCACATACATTTATCTGTCTAAAATAGGAGTGAGAATATAAGGTCTGATTCATGTATTCATTTCACATTCAATTGTTATTTATTTGAATTACAAGGGATCTATTCATTGTTATTAAAATCAGACTAGAGTTTTGCCATCTGGCTTAGGCACTCCAAGATCTAATTTCACCTTTTACATACAATGTTTAGCCCATGCTTATCATGGGTATGTGACTTAAAGATTTGTTAATGAAAAATATCAAAATGGTAATACACATTGTATTTTATTTTTGTTTTAAATATGACATTTAAATATTATTTTAAATACAAAATGCTAGAATAAAATAATGCTTAAAATAAATATAGTATCTATATTCTTAATATCCTCAAAGAGAAAAATTATAGTCAGAAGAGCCAATCAGCCAGTACATACATTGGCTAAGATGTAAGTAATGACCAAAAATGGAAAATTTATGACAACAAAAAGAAAATGTAGCAAGATGAACTCTGAAGGTGCACTGTGTGTCCTTTAAATAATCTCGGTACGGAGAGTGTAGCATTCAGGAACTACTTTGGAGAAACTTGACTTAGCTGTGTTCTCTTCCCAGTCATTGGCTCTGTTAGCAGTTCAGGTCTCTAGAGGTTTTCTCACCAGGAAATGGAAATAAGCCTATCATTTGTAAGAGATTAAATATTGATTACAATTTTATATATATTTCATATTAAAATCTATATGTAAGTGCTTCATTACTGAGTTTAATTTCTGTATGATTGTTCAGGTCAGACAATACTGTCATAGGATTTTCTTCTATTGTAAATATACAAAAATTAATGCTGTAGCATATAAAATGACTTTCCCATAGAGACTGAGATTTAGCTCTAACAACAAAATAAATGTTGGTAAGTGAATGGGCCAACGTGGTGAAATATTGGAAGCAAAATAACTGAAAGGCAGGTGACTGTGGGTACTAGAACCAAACTGCAGGAATTCCTGGCTCTGCCACTAGACAAGTAAAATGTTAAAATTCCCTGGACCTCAGCTTTGCCATTTGCAAAATAGCAATAATAACAGGATCTAGGATCTAGGCTTCTAGGATTGTTGTAAGGGTTAAATTATTTTATACATATATATGCTTAAAAGATTCCCCAAAATATAACTGCTCAGTAAATGGGAGTTGTTACTAAACAACATACTTTTTCAATATTAATCTCAACTTTTATCCTGAGTACATTATTATAAAAATGATACTGAAAATAAATGCCATTTACAGTTGTCAAAACAGAAATTCAAGAGATCTTCCAATAATACTCTGCAATCATTCAAAATTAGCTGATTATGCCTTTAGAATCACTACTTCTTTATCGTAAGACTTAAAAGAAATCTGACTGGCTGTGTATAATACAATTACAGTGAAACATATAAAAAAGTTTGCTGGCTAAAGTGAGGTTTCCTTTTCATATATGTTGTGAAAGAACAATGACCAGAAATTTCAAAATGTTGTAAAATTTTGCAAGTACACAGTATGTTGAGTGTAGAGGCAAGGTTGAGACAAAATGGGTATACAGGCTGTTGGCCTTGTATGATATTTCATTTCCTTTTGTTTTATTTCTTCTGTCGTCATTTCTCTACTTGACATTTCCCAGCACCTTGCCATCAGTTATTGTTTATTTATCATACACCCATATTTAATACAAAGCATGGCATTGTATTGATCAACCCATTATGTCTTTCCAGCTCATCTTTCTATTCTGTTCTGATGGCTTTACACATTAGCTCTTTTGAATGATGTTGTAATTTGATTCAGTCTCCTGGTACACACAACTTCTTAAGAATATATTAGGCACTTCAGTAAGCTGCTTTACTTCTTTCTGCATAAACAATACTAGATTTTGCATATGGCCATAAACCATTCTTTCTTACTCTCCTTTGCAAGCTTTTCTTACTTTGCCTGTGTCTTGCATGTTTTCTTTATGATTCTAACCTAGTTTATCTTTGATTACTAATCTTAGTAGTCTGCTTAGATGATCTCTTCTTCAGTATCTATAATAATAAGCTATTTACTGAATTATTCCAAAATCTAACCCCCCAGGCTGTATCTCTACATGTAATATATCTAACTGGCCTCATAATATCTTCATGTGTATGTCCTACTAACTTTTAAACTCATTATGTTTACACTGAAGTAATCATCTCTCTAAACCGGCTAGTACTGCAAAGAATGACACCTGTGAGTTATCCTTAATTCCTCACTTCACTTTCTTCTTCCTTCTCCCTGTTAATTAGTCATCATTCCTGACCCATGTGTCTTATAAATAATTTTTTTTCTCTCCATCTCTATTCCTGGCCACCAGCATTTCTTACCTAGATATTTCCAATCTTCCTAAGTAGTTTCCCTCTATTCAAAATATTCTTCAGGATGTTGTCAAAGCAGTCTTTCTTATGAGAAGATGTGTAAGTAAGTCATTTTTCCATGCAAAACCCTTCAATAGCCTCTTACCCTGAAAATAGAATTGAAACACACCACTGTGACTCCTGAAGCCTTTCTTGACATAGCCTCATTCCAGAAGTCAACTTATTTAGTGGCAAAAACATAACTTTTGAAACTATATACCTAGATTTCAGTCGTATCTATCTATCCATACATCCATCCTTCTATTTTTGAATTGTGTGCCCCAAACAGTTTTTGTCTTTGTGGGTACATCAATGAATAATAAAATCTGCCTGGCTGGAGCTTTTATTCTAGAGGCATAAGACAAACAGCAAGAGAGCAAGTATAGAACACCAGATAACGATGAAGTACTCTAGGGTAGTGGCCGTGATGAGATTAATATGCATATTTAGTGGTATTCAAGAGATGGAACAAAGACAGTAGGTTTCCAATTAGAAGAGTGTGGAAGAGCCTTTTCATTTCACTAGGATCATCTTGACACTGAAAGTTTTTGGGGGCACTTTATGTTTACAAATTTTATTTGTCTTATTACCTAAAAGGATCTCTAGCTGCTATGCAGAGACTTTGAAGAAACAAGAGTGTAAGTTTAGGGGCAGCTAAGAGGTTATTAGCAAACATCCATAGCAGAGACAAAACTAGAGTTGTAATGGTGGACATGGTTAGAAGTGTTCTCACCCTGAGCATATTTGAATGTAGTAGAGTCAGTAGGTGTTCCTGATGGTTTTGAGGACAAGAAAATGAGAAGTGTTAAGAATTACCTTAAGGTTCTGACTCAGGAAACTGCAAATGATGGAACTATGTTCACTGGGATGAGAAAAAAAATGAGAGCCTATTTAAATTTCGGAGGGAAGAATCAAGAATCTGTTATTTTTGAGATGCTTAGTACATATCCAAGTGGAATTGTTGAATAGGAAGCTAGCTATGACAGTATGGAGTTCAGATGGATAGTTATATAACATTATCTGTCATTTGTATATAGTTTTAAAGGCATGGGACTGAAAGAAGATACTTGAGGATGAGTACAGATTAGGGATATGCTAAGAAATATTTCATGAGTGGCTCTCTTCTATAAAAAAGTATGTCCATGTATAGACCAGCACTTAGTTTACCCTTTTTTGACAGGACTTGCTGTCTCTAATTTGCCACATTTTCCCTCTACCAACTTCGCTATATCTATACTTATATAAGCCCTATTTACTTATCTGTATTACGTGCCTGGCTCTTTTAACATCAGAGTTTATTAACCAGCAGTAGTCTTTTGCCTGAACATTCTTCGCCATGTCCACCATTACAACTTCAGTTTCATTTCTGCCATGTAGCTTATTTACTCCATGCTGTATTGCATGCTATTTGTTTTTTCAAATGCCACATCACTGGTGAAATCGTGTATCATTAGTTCCAGCTTCTTTAAATCCAGCCAATATCAGTCATGGCAGCAAAAGGACAAGTTAGAAATACTCTACTTTATAAATATTTTGCTCAGTGCATAGATTATTCTTCATTAACTTGGAATTCTTTAATTCCCTCTTGTTGAACTGAGAAGCCAACACACTGCTGCTGGGATATGAGTATCTCAGGAGTTGTGTTTTTAAGAGAAATTATCACGTTACCTTGAATAATAAAATATGTTTTGGATATCTTCTTAGATATGTTAGTATATAAAATATTATTGACGTGTAAGAAATAGCAACATCTTAGATTTGAAAAGTACTCAGTGTTGAGACTAACTGGTCAAAAGAGATTTTAAAAATCATTTTCAAAATATGGTAAAGAAAATTTGTCAATTTTTGAAGTAAAGCAATAATTTCATATGTAAAAAAAGAGCTACAAAGATAATTTATTATGCAAATGATTTTGTATAGAAAAATGATATACACGAATTATATACATGAATAGCCACACACTGGATTTGTCAGTCAGTGAAGGTAAGGATCGTGGGGTTACATTTGGATACTAAACCCTGTCTTGAGTTAATTGTCCTCTCACTGAGGGCATACAGTTAGCTTTCAACCAAATGTCATAATTTTTAAGTGATTTTTTTTTCCTTTGGAAAATATATAATGGTATCTAAAAGCAATGTAAAATATTTCACATTAAAACCCAAAAGGCTCCATTATAGCTGAATAGCAGTCATAATTTTCTCTTTGAAAAATTTTTTCCCTTTCTTTATTCTCTGTTCTTCCTTTCTGTTCCACCTCCCTTACTTTTCATCGTTTTACAAGTCTATTGATATTTTTTTCCCACAGAGTACAGACAGAATATTCTGTGTGGCACTAATATGCCCAAGACCTAGGAAGCTCCTTCAAAGATATGGTAGTATTTTGAGTTAAGTTATTGCATAAAACTACATTAGCTATCTCATTTATGAAAATTTTACCAAATTCCCAGATATGTGGTAAGCTGATGCTGGTAAAAACATAATCCTAATGGTTTTCATAATTGATGTTCGCAAAAGCAGAAATAAGTCTGACCTTGTTGCATCCTTTTTACAGGACTTCAGTGGTGAAAAAGGATGCTGTATTTTATGAGATTTAGTAAATAGTATATTCAGTCTTTTTCACTGCTGTATTCCTGGAGCAGAAGTAAAACAAAAAGGAATTTTTACACCAGTTTGTGATACATTAATAAAACATACATATATTTCTGCTTTTAGTAGTAGAATTCCCAGAATGATGTGGCAGATGATTTCACAAGGAGTATGGGCATTTTTCAGCCAGCACTTAAAATACTTTTAAAAGAAGACATCATTGCACCTCTATGCTTACTTTTTTTTTTGGTACCAGGGATCGAACTTGGGTCCTTGCGCTTGAGCAGCAGGCGGCGAAACCACTGAGCTAAATCCCCAGCCCTCTATGCTTACTTTGTCTGGTAAAATGTGAGATTCAGGAAGCTTTTGGTTTATTTTTAAATTATTTTGTTCTACTTTGGTATAATTTCTGGAATTCAACTTTCTGCAATGATAATTGACCTACACATTAATTACAAACTGCTTGACCTTAATCAATTTCTCTTCTTTGTATTAGTCCAAATTTCTACTTAGTGTTTAAATATCTTAAGGAACATGACCTGACTTATTCAAAACTTCCATTGACTTTTACTGGAGTTGGTGAAATTTTGTCAGACATCCAGAATCAAATTTGTTGCTACGTCCCAGAATACAAAACTACAAACGAGAAACTGGCCAACTTTGTGCCATATAGCATGGTAATGCTCTGTTAGTGCTTTTTTCTGGTCTCAATGGAATTTTTTTGATAAATATGTACATCTATAATGACAGGTTCCTGGTAGATAAATATTAACTTATAATTTGTTCATATACTTAATGATTTTATTATATCAAATATTAACATTGCCATTTATCATTATTATTATTTTTTAAATTTACTTTTTAGGCATTCTGGTTAAATGAAGTCTATATACAGAAAAATTTTGCTGGTTATTCATTTCTAAAATATTTAGGCATAGTTTTAATGATGGTAATGGATAGATGAAATTTTTTCCTCATGTAGATAGAATGAATTGAAGATTATAAAATAGGGCTGCAGATGAAGCTCAGCAGTAAAGCACGTGCCTGGTAAGCACAAGGCCCTGAGTTCGATTCCTGGTACCGAAAAAAAATTACATACAATTGAGTGAATCACAGAAAGTTAACAATTTTGTAATGGTAACAGCATAAAGGCACAAATCTACCTCCAAACAAGAAAATAATCTCTTTGATCAAAGTAAAACAATGGCAGGGACGGGTATGGTAAAGTGGAAATGGGGGTAATGCTGACTTTGGGAATGATAACAAACACACACCACAAACGTGAAAGAATTTCTCCCAAACAGATTAGGGGTCAGAACCAAACTGAAGGAAGATGCCTTATCTTTAGAGAATATAAGAGTACTAAGGGAAGTAGAGGAAATTCTGGCAAAGCCTGCTAGCATTGGCGGAGCCCAGCTCTGAGCTGCAGACAGGCTCCCAGAAATGAGGGACCCTCAAAGCCTCTTTCCCACAAGAGTGCAACATTCCAAGGCCACACAGGCATCTCTGGAATGCAAAGTGAGTGCCCAGTCCCTGTTCACCCTGCTCCTCTGATCTGGCTTTCTGATAGTTACTGAGTTTCCTCAGGTGAAGGAGGGGATTCCCCCTCATATGAAGAGCAAAGGTCTGAAATGAAGAGGAATGGGAATGCGAACTCCAGAGGAGAATATTGACACAGGGAAAAAGCACTTAAAACTGAGAAAACAGCAGAAAGCATGGAAAATTGAAACCAAGAGGAAAGAAAATAGCCTCTACAGTTTGTTAGCCTAGGTTCCAATTCTTGGTCACTGGCTCCTACATGTGTGCTATGGAGCAAATTTCTTTGCTTGTGCCTCAGTTTCCTCATTTGTAAAATCAGCATAATGAACAACCTTATTTGAGAATGAAATGATCACATACTATTTATACACAAAGGGATTATGACAGTACCTAGCAAATGCCAAGTGTTCCATAAATTTTGATTGCTTTTATTAAATAAGTTAAATACTGCTATTATTAAATCCAAATGAAATGAGACTAAATAGCTCACTTACTTAATAAATAAAGCCTCAAATTTGACCCAAATGAAGTCTGTATGGTGTGTAAATGGGACAACAGAAGTAAAAGACTCACAAGTCAAATGCCCAGGCCGGGTGCTAGAAGACACAGTCACTATGACATGCACCCCTTGCAAGGCTACTCAGCTACAGGGACAAAGGCCACATTCTGTATCACCTGACTCGAGTGAGTCCCTTGAATATAGCTGACTTGTTCAGGGATAGACACCTGACTCGGGACCCCATAGTGGCCTCTGCTTTGTGTCCTGGCTGAAAAGGGTTTGGAAGAGAATGGATTAATTGTTTTTATATTTGGGAAACAAAATGAAGGAACTGAATGGAAGGGTGGTTATGGATTGAACTGGTAATTTCTTGTAGCCTTAACTGAAATACAGCAGGAAATGGACACATGGATCCACATCTGTCCTAGGTGGCCAGGTGGGAAACAGAGGGAAATGCCAAGGAACTATATGCCTTTAAATTTTTTTATTAATGTATCTTTACAGTACATAATGATTGCACTCATTTGGGGAAATTTATGTATATCATTGTTGATTCTCTTGTCCCCCTCCCTTCTTTTCCTTTCTGCTGGGAACTGTATGCCTTGGAAACATTCTCTGCTGCTGGCTCCTGCTCTGGGAGCACTGAGTGACAGCCGCAGAGACTTCTCCTGTACTGTATTTCTCTGCTAAGGATGGGATCTTGACAAGGAATAAGGTTGTCCTAGAGGATTGGGCAGCTGGGGATTCTTGGCACCCTGGCCTCTGGGAAGCGCTTTCCAGAGCAAGCCCCTTCTCCCCTGTGATGAGACATGCTTTTAGAAATCCATCCTGTGACCAAAGTTTGGAATGCAGCACAGGGTTTTGGAAATAAGCAAAGGCAGATTAAGGAAAAAGGGCCCTTTACTGGGAGTTCAAACTGATGTTTCCCTTCAGGGCCCTGAAGCTTAAGCCTTTATTTCTAGAAGAATGAGGAGAGGAGGAGCTAGTCCCATTTGTTGCCAAGCGACCAAAGCTTTCCCAGGTCACGCTTGCTGTTATTGAGAATCAGTGACAAGGTGGATGTAGCAAGGCAGAGAGAAATCTCTCATTTCAAGATTTCTGGTTCTGTATTTCAAACCACAGAGTTCTCAAGAACAAAATGGACCAGAAGCCCATCAAAGTTCTTCAAAGATGATGTTTTTAGAAATAAGCCAGATTGGAGAAAGGAGGATAAATTTCAGGCTCAAACCAACATAACAGGCCATCTTATCTTTCCCTACAAGGCTCAGGCCCACTAAAAAGGATGCTAAAAATAAATTTCACAAGGAATATATAGAATTTGTATGAAGGAAAACATAAACCTATCAACCCAATGGAGGACATAAAAGAATTTGAGAATAAGTGGATGGACATGTTGGGAAGACAGACATTGTAAAGATGTAAGCTTCCTACAAATTCACTTGCATGTATAACACAAAAATTCCAGTTTTTTGATGAGCAACATAATCTTCATTTATTTGGAAAGCTAAATATGTAGGAATGACTAGAAATATTCTGAGAAACAAGAGTATGGAATAGAGTTTACCTGTGAAGTATTAAACCATGTTGTTAAGGTGTGAAAATACAAACTGTTATAGTGTTTTATTCCAGTCACAGAATAAATTGACAGTACAGTTGAAGGGATAAGAGTCCTGAAACAAACCCACACATAACAATCATGGGAATTTGGCAAACACTATATGCAACGTTTTAAATCAATGGGTTAAGTGGATTTTACACAATATGCATTGGAAAAACTGGCTAGTGTTTACAAAAATATATTGTTGGAACCCTACCTCTCACTTGACTATTTATTCTGAAATTTATATTGTCTATATATTTTGAAGTTTAAAATAGGAGCTTTAAATGGAAAAAAAATAAGATAATAAAATAAGTGAGCCAGGCATGGTGGTGCATGCCTGTAATTCCAGGATTCCGGAGACTGAGGCAGGAGGACCACCACAACCTCAAGGCTGCATAGTGAGTTCAAGGCCAGCCTGGAATACATAGAGAGACCTTATCTCAAAAAACAAACAAATAAACAAAATAAGAGAAGAATGTTTAGATTAATAACATAATCTTGAGGTGGAGTGGTATATTACTGGGTCTGTACAACAAAATTCCTGTGGCTTAGATGCTGACAGATTTTCAAGTCTTTCTCCATGCTATGCCTTCATATGGCCCCATTTATGAACATTTCTGGTGTTTCTTCCTCTTTCTCAAAAGACACCAGTCATACCCCAACCCATGACCTCATTTAACCTTAATCACTTTTTAAATGTCTCTATCTCCATATATAGCTACATGGGGAAGGGTGGAGGGGCTGAAGGGCGCACAGGTAATGGGGAAAAAATAAGAACCAAGGTACATCATGTACAGGCACAAGCACCCAATGATAAATGTAAACATATTGCATACCTAAAATGTACCAATAAAAGAATTTAAGAAAAAAAATGAATATTGGAGAATACAATTCAGTCTTAGGAAATATTTTCTAAGCATTATTTCAAAGGCACAAAAGTAATTAATTTTACTAGAAATGAAAGAAATTCAAATAAGTAAAATAATAAATAATGAAAATGTCATTTTTGATTAATTTTATTTTTTAAAAAATTGGTAAATCCCATAGTTGGTAGGAAAGCATAGTACATGGGTGTGGACTCTACACAGGGCCATGTCCCTATTTGTTACATATTAAAAGAATGTGTATATCTTAGACTTTATCATAAGTAGTTCAATAGGTAGTTCAATAGGCAAAAATATATGTAAAAGTGTAGGGTTGTTTCAGATAATAAAAATAGTAATCAAATTTAATATTTACAAATAGAGGATTGAATGAGTCATTAAAATACCAATTATATAATGGAATACTTAGCCGCCATGACAAAATATACAAATTAATAGATAAGCTTACAAGATATGAACATAGAATCTCTACAATGTAATACTAAGTGAGCAAAGTAGGTTATAGTGAGTTCCCATTTATGGGCAAAATATAAATGGAAGTACATATGCTGAAAAGTGGTTATATATGGTTTGAATTATTTAATTGAAAACAATATTTTGCTAATTAGAAAAGCAAGCTGTTTTCATTTTGAAAAACAACCATTTGCAGAAATTTAAAAAAATGCACATGTAGAAAAGCATATTTTAAAAATAGCAGATTAGGGGCCGGGGATTTAGATCAGTGGTTTTGCCGCCTGCTGAGCAAGCTCAAGGACCTGAGTTCGATCCCCAGTACCAAAAAAAAAAAACAAAAAAAACCAGATAATGAAAACAATTGAAATACTTTTGCTTGACGGGGGGGGGGGGGAAGCTTTATAATTTCTAGGAATTAAACATTTTGGGACATACAGACTTAGACCTTTGCTATGAAAGGTTTATGCTGTCTGAAAAAGAAATGTTGTGAGAAGGGCCTTGAACCCTGGATGAGAAGGAGTTCAGACGCATAGATAGAAGTGAGGCACTCTGCTACCAACTGGAAGTTTATTTCCCAAATATTTCTCTCATAGTTAAGTCTATCTCTTACATGGAAAAGTGTGCATCAGATTTTCAATACTGGCAACACATCTCTAAAGGAAGAAAAATGTAATTTTTCATAAAACATGAAGTGTTATTTGCTCACAACATGAAGTATTACTTTGGTTTGTTCTTTTGGTAAGATTTTCTTTTTTTTTTTTGGTACCAGGGATCGAACTCGGGTCCTTGCACCTGCGAGGCAGGCGGTGGAACCACTGAGCTCGATCCTTGGCCCGGCCCTGGTATATTTTTAATGGATGTATTTTGAAAGATCAAATATGTTCATACTATGTTCATGGTATAAGAAGTTCTTTGTTGACAGTCTGCATTATATCTGACATTATGTGTTACCCATGATACTGAAACTTCCTTGTTGGCATTTCAAATTGAAGTATATTTCCCACAAGTCTCATGCCAAATGACGAAAAATATAATTTTATTTATCATAAATAATAAAGTACCTTGTTATTTAGTATAAATACTTGGCCTTTAAAAACGTTCCCAAATGAATATAGATATTCACAGCTTTTAGACTGTTTTTTAAAAAAAGATTTCTTGAGATGTGTGTGGTGGTGCATGCCTGTAATCCCAGCACTTGGGAGACTGAGGCAGGAGGATTGCTGTGTGTTAAAGGGCAGCCTGGGCTACATAGTGAGTTCAAGGCCAGACTGAACTAGATAGCAAGACTGTCTCAGAAAATCAAAAAAAAAAAAAAAAAAGATTTCCTCAAAAGAAAAATTGGTCAAATGTAACATTTTAACAAAGGGAAGATTCCAAATTTGACAAGGTCATAAAATATAAAGGTTAGGTGGAAATAGCTATGATTATCTATCATAAGTACATTTTTAAAATTACCAATGAAAAAAATCCCAAATGGAACATTTAAAAACTCAATTTGTTCCTGAGAATCACTGTGTTAAACAGAATTCAGTGTGTAGTTAGTTACATTTTCATCTTTAATCTATGAAATAACAACCCTATCACTTCAACCATTTGGGGATATAACTTTATATCTTCAATTCTTGCCTTATATTTCTATATCGATTCACAGTATTTAAGGGCTTCTCATGTATTTATTTAACTCTGCCATTACATAATGTTGTTCCATTGAAATATTATTTTCATTTTTGGGAGAATGATTATTCTATCTATCACAATATATTAACTGACTTTTATATGCCAGACAGTATGTTAAGTTCTGAGAATACAAAAGTGGGCATTATCTTTAACTCCAAAGATTTATTAACAATGACTATACAGTATGAGCATTATTAAAACAGTAGTATGTTTGGGATATATGGGGAAAATATAGCACAGAAAACAAATGAGAAATTGGGTCAAGAAAGATATTGTAAAAAGACATGTAAATAACTACATCAGATGTCCAGAATCATTCATTAAAATTCAGCATACCATTAGGATTTTGGAATGAATGACTATATAAAAATAGTCAAGAATATTTCTTAAATTGAAAAACTAAAAAAGCTTGCACTGCATTAAAGCAGTTCAAAACTATCATAATAAAACAATTTGATTCTAACAAGGAGATGCCAGTTTAACTGGCTTTAAAACAATAATAACAATAAGCTTTTGAATGTCCAAAAACATCATAAGCACAATTAAAATGTAAACGACAAATAGGAAATGTACATTCAACATGTAGGAAGGATAAAACATTTATTGATAACTGCAATGGATGAAGGTTACTTGAAATTTCATAAGAATAGTTGTAAGAATGATAAAGCATGTAAAATTCTACATATGTAAATAAGTGAGCAATAAGCATATTTTCATTGAATAAAGTTAAAATGTATTCTTTCATAGAAAAAAGATATACCATTTTTACACACTGGAGTATACAATGGTGAAAAGAATGACGCCAATGATTAATAAGTATGTGGGGAAATGGCCACTTTATATATTCTTCATGAGTGTGAACATATGAGAGCGACCTGCAAAATCTTTCTGGAGAAAAATTTTGGTATTGTGCACCTAAGGTTTAAAAATGCACTTTTAATTCAGCAATTTCAGCTCTAGGAGTTTATTCAAAGGAAACACATCTATGAAGAAATGTATATCCTCAAAAGCAGACACTGAAACCAAAGCTTCTGGGTGATTCCACTATTGAAGGGTCATCCAGAGATCAAGGGTGAGAATGCGGGAGTAAGAAATGGGAGAGAGCCAGGAAAAGGACCCATTATTGACTCAGCCACTCTTACAGGCAAGAGATTGGTTGCTATAGCAGGGTCATCTAGGAAGCCATATGAATTGTCTCAGGCTTTCCATCTGAGGGGAAAAGGGTGCTGTTGTGTACCTGGTCCCATCTCTCATTGGGCCAAAATTCACCCCAAGGGTTAACTCTACCATGTTTCCAGGTTATACATGACCAGTTCCTACCTATCTCTGATCCTTATGGCACCCCAGGTCTCTGCTTGAGGGTTATTCTGTCTAGGTATGACATGAGGTCCTGTCTGCCCTTGTCTGAAGCTGATCAATCACCTTGAAATGCCTGAAATATGAAACTGAGAGAAACTGAAGTGACTCCTAGGAAATAGCCAATAAAGTGTATCCGTGAAAACACTTCAGTCTACCTATGTCTTCATTCATGTGCATTTCCCTGCCTATGACCTTCCCTTTTCCCCTTCCCTTTCCGTCTTCTTTCTTCTTCTTTTGTGAGAATCATTTGGTCTTACTCTTTCCTGAAAGAGAAAGGTACAAATGAAAGATGACAGCAACTTCTTCAAGGTGGAGGCCACAGCCTCTAAGAAGACAATATAAGATGAGTGAAAAGCAAACAAAAACAAAATAAGTCCTACAATGCTCACTGATAAAGCTAGTCCTGAGCTTGTAATTATTATTTATCATTAATTTCCCTAGTTTACCAAGAATTCAAGATTTCTCTCACCCTTGTCCAGTACTTAGGCCCCCAAAAGGAGGGGATCCAAGGTAATCAACCAGCCAAATACTGTCTGGTTCATCTCCTAAGGAAATGATAAATATCATCTCAATCTGTCCAGCTGACAGGGTGGCCGTTCAGCAGTGGTACCAGTTAGGCCAAGTTGAGAACTTTTGAGTTTATGCATGGTCTACACACGGTCACTAAAGCCGCTGCATTCTTGTACTAATATGGCTAAGAATAGAGTCAAGTTGATGTCCACAAGATGTCATACTGTTCTTTGTGGTTTATTGCTGTGGTGAGTGCAGATGTTAAACACAAATCCTCATGCTTTGTGCCCAGTGTGACAGGTGAAGTCACATGCCTTTCTAACAGATCTCTTTGTTGTCAGTTTTTAAACTTCGTTCTTTTTAGACCATTGAAAAACAATTTGTCCTTGCCTAGGGCTCTATGTGCAAGTATATGCTTACCTAGATCATACTTCCTATGAACTGGATACCAAATGTACTGCTCACAATTTTCCTGCTGGGAGAATTTCCCATAAACACTGTCACTACCAAATCCTGCTATAACACAGCACTGGTCCATTTTTAGCTAACACCAAAATATCTCACTGAACTATCTGCAAATCAGGCTCAATTACTTTCCTTCTCCACTAGTTGAACTATAGAGAAGACTTTTTTCCCTCATGAAGCCATATTTGAAATGAAAAACTGTTGCAACAGAAATGTAGGTGGGGTATTTGGGTCATATGTTCAGATTGTTGTACTTAAAAAGATCATCTTATCGTGCCCAGGTCAATGGATACACACACATTTTTCAGATGTGGCAGGATCTTGAATTTTCATGGAATTTATCACCCAATTTTGACACCTTTGGTCTTTCTAAGGAATGCAGAACACCTGCCATCTGCTGCTCACAAGGTCCAGTTAGGGTGATTTCACCTATATAGTATATCAACCTATAAGCTAACCTCAGAAACCCCACACTGTCAATTCTGCTGTGTTCTACTTACAGAAAGTCATAAGCCTGCCTAGATTCAATGCAAGGAAAATTAGACTCCCCCTTTTGATAGGATAGTGGAAATTTTCTAGGGTTACATATGGGGGAAAAGATGATGTTTTGGCCATCTTTGGAAAATATAATCATCTCATGCATTTCCTGGACTCACAAAATACAACCATTCTTATATTCCTAGATCCATGAATCTTTTGCCTACTTTCTCAATACTATTCCAATGAAGTTCTGGCACTTAAAATAATCTCACTTCTCCTAGGTCAAGTTTTAAGGAACCCATACCAGGATAGTATGAAGAATTAGCCACATATCTCTGATAGGACATTGAATCCTGAGTTATAAATGAGTAGTCTTACATCAAAAATTCTTCCCTATTCAGACTTTTATTTCAACACCCTTATTTATCTATACCTATGATCCATTACTACATGTTCTCCTGGATCCTGCTAATACGTATGAGCTCTGTCTCATAATTCTTCAGTATTTAGACCATTTCTTCCAAGAACAGAGACTGCATGTAGCAGATGTTGAGAGATTTGAACCTTGTCCACTCAAGGTTCAGCCTTGTCCTCAGTTCAGCCTTCAAGTTTAACCTTTTTTCTATATGGTCCCTGACTCTGATATAGAAGATCTTTCAATATCTCACTTAAGTTCTGCCATCCTTGCAATTATATCTTTATACTGATTTTCAGACAAATGTGACCCATAACTGATTGAGATTGGATTCTCTTTCACAGCTAACATAGAGGCCCTCTGGGTTTCACAGTTTGCCAGAATTGACATGTAGTAGCTATTATGAGATTTTATTGTCTTTATCAAAACTTCCAAGAGAGATAACAGAAGCTAGCCTATACCAAAATCCATATAACTATAAATTTACCCTCATACCATGCAGGTGTCTTTTCTTCTACCTATATTTCATTTCAAGCAACCAAAGGAGAAAGCCTTAGTAATTGAGTTGTCATTCTAAAATAGAAGTTTTTAACACCAGTTGGGAGAGGAGAGAATACTTCTTAATGTCTGACCATTAAGAAATCCAGTTCTAAAATTCCATTCTGAGGAGCTGCTTTCCAAGGTCATTTCTGATGCCATCTTTAACGACCTGTGTTTCCAGAAAGCATGTACTTTATTTGGAGAAGTAGAAGGACAAGAGAAGCAAAACAAAGAGAGAAACTTGTAGATACCTGGTTACTAAATTCTGTGTGGAAATCTGAGAAACCAAATAAAATGCATGGAGGGTCTATTCCTCCAAGGGCAGAAAAGCGATAAGCAAGTATCCAACAGCTTTCAACCTCATTGGTCAAAATTTTACCCAGGGTAGAAACACCAAGTTGTTCTTGGAATATAATGCCTTGGAATCGATGAAGAATTCCTGGGATCAAAGATGAGAGGTTTATCACAGTTACCTGTGCCAAGAGGCTTACCTAATTGCATCTATGTGAAGCTGTTCAGTGCCTGTGCAGTGCTGACTGCCATAGAGAGTATCTGAAATTTTATATATATATATATATGTATGTATATGACCAAGAGGATCTAAAGGACTTCTTAAAAGGTGTCTAATATTATAGTCATAAGAACATTCATCATGAAACTAGAGAAAATAATGTAAATTTCCATCCATTCAGGATTTGCTAAATAAATGATGGCATGTTTGTTCAGCAAAACATCATGAATCTCTAACAAAAGTACAATAATAAAAACATATGATGAGGTAAAATATTCACAATAAATTTTAGATTGGGAAATCTGGTTATATTGTCAATATATAAACTGATTTTATAAAATCAACTATTTTTTGGTTAAATCAATAATTTTCTCATTCTTGAGAATGTACTTGTTTTGTATTTTCTTATTTTCCTATATATGTTGTTATAGTGTCCTGAGGTGCTGCACTCAAACTATCAAAGACTTTACTTACTCTCTAGGAATTACTTCTAAATTTCTACCAATGGAGAACTCCCATTATAATAGTGATTCTTCTCCTCCCCTTTTCTTGCCCCTTTTCTTCCTCTTCTTCCTCCTTCTCTTTTTCCTCATCCTTATTTTTCATAGGTATTTTATTAGCAGGATGGAAGTGATAAATTTGTTTCCTCTAGATTAAAACCTCTATCTCTGAAATTTCTTAAGTTACATTACCCATTAAACGTGATTACGATAGAGTGTATAGACATAGAATAAGATGGCATTTGGAGGGAATCCAACTCAAACTGTTTCACTCAAAAGGGGTCCCAGCTATAGGAATTCTGAGAAATATAGATGCTACTTTATACTTTAGTTATTAATGTTTAGCATTAGGAAGTTTACTATGTGGAGAAAGTTTTTTAAACACTATACTTTATTTGTCTCTTTAAATAAGAACAATCTTGAGATAGAATTCTGTTAAAATCTTAATAATAAGAAGCACTTACATTGCTCTTACAATATGTCAGACATGCTTCTAAGCACTTTTCATCTGTTAACATATTTAATCCTCACTGTAACTCAGGTGCTATTTGTATGTTCATTTTATAAAAGAAGAAATTGAGGCAAACGAATTCACACAACTTGCTCCAAGTGACAGGATCAGCAAGTGGCAGAACTGAGGCTTGACGTCTAGCCTTCTGGATCTAGAATGTGCACTCTTAAATGTTATATAAAGAAAATAATTTCCAGAGCTTTCACTTTTATTTCCTTTTTTTCTCATTTGCCATTGCTCTTTTATTTTTCAGAAAGTTTTTTTTGTGATCTCCAGGCCAAATGAGAGTCCAAAAATAACAATTTTAATTTCCAAATTGAGGGCATGATTTCTAAATGGACCAAGTTATTTTTGTGAACCCTACATAAAATTCAGGAGCAGAACTTTGGGAAGGATCTTCCAGATGGCAGTAAATCTTCACAGTTCAGTAATTAAGCCTTTTGAGAATGTTAGTCTGTGATGGAGCCACTGCCTGATTAACTGTACAATATCAATTATATCAAATGGCACTACTTTAATTCTGTCAAAATTTAGAGAAATCTGACATGCTGACACGAGATTCTGTGAAGTGTGATAATGAGCTGCCAAGTGTCATAAAATGCCACGGTGGGGTGGGGGGGGAACTCCCTTGCTTTCAGAGGAAAGGTGTTTTTTCCTTTATTCATATTAGGGTATGCTTTATTAAATAGCAAGAACATCTAGACACATACTTTTTCTGTTTGAAATGAACAGCCTAATTTTTTCAGTTTTTATGAATGAAGTTCAAGTATTATAATGCTTCCAGAAAAAAATAAATATAACATTTATTTTTGTTTGAGAAAGATTTTGTCTCCTCAGTCCTATGAAGCATGGCTCTTCGAAAGTTAACTTCAACTTTGCAAAAGTTAAGAAGTTTGACTTGGCTGATTTTACAATGGCAGACGCTTGTCTGGTCATTAAGGACAAATCCTGGCTATTTAAATAGCAAAGCTGGAGTTATTAAGTGACAGGGTCTTTCAACAGGTTTGGCTTTCTTGAAATTAAAGGCATGTCCTTCTCACAAAAAGTAGGAGACTTTATTTTACACGCAATGTTATCATCTAATGTAAGCATTTAGTATTTCATTAGTGAAGTAATAAGAATAGCTAAAAGGCCAGTCTACTCTGATATTTTCATCATTATTTAAGTGCAATATGTAAATATTTTAATTTTCTGTTGTGTCTTAAAGGAGACTTAGTGAGATGTCTGGGTATCCTTAATGAGCACCCTGCCATGGGGAATATTCCATACCCAGTGTTTGGCAAACAGCTCTCTGAGTGACAACCATATCTGTTCTTTCTGCCCTCTTTTGTACCTTCTTTCATGCATTTCTAGTTAGCTACTGGTCATTTCAGTTTGGAAATCCCAGAATCAACAAACTTAAAAGTCTGAAGCCCAAGCTTCCATTTCTTCCAGCCCCTTCCCAACTCTTCTTCCTCCCTTTCTTTTTGATGAAGAGAATCATCATTTTCGAAGTCATCCAAAGTTGACTCCTCAGAATCTTCCTTAGTTCTTCTTTGGCCCACCCACTTTCAACATTCTAGGGATTTATAATCCATTCCCTGAAACTTTCAAACTCAATATAAAACAAACATAAAAATGCTTTTCTTTTTGTTGAATCATAGCTTTCAGCGAACAGTCAAAACTTTGCCATTACATAATGGCATTAGGAAAAGTTTCTGTTGCCCAGATCTCCCAGTCCAGACATTGGTTAGGTTTTTACATTATGGTGCTCTTCAGTTCCCATGGTTATCCCCTATGGCTATTTCAGTCGATGTTTTCCTTAACCGGCAAGTTTTCCTCTTATAGACCAGTTGAATGCTAAAATCTGGCTACTTTCTAATTGTGTGCCTTGATGTACAAAGCTTTTAGACATCCCAGCCATGGTAAGAGGCAATAGAGCTGGCTGACACATTGCCTCCCTGTCTTTGTCTAGTTATCATTTTTCAATTATATTTTTCTTGGCTTTGGTAGGCTCAGACAGAAGAAGCAAACCCATTGGTTAAATTGGATATATGTCACTCTCTACTTTTTGCAGGTATTTCCACTTTTTTTTTTTTTTTTGGTACCGGGGATCGAACTCGGAAACTTTCACTTGTGAGGCAGGCGTCGGAACCACTGAGCTAAATCCTCGGCCTGGTATTTCCAATTTTTAATGAGTGATTAAGTTATTCTCTTACTGGTATTTGGGAAGGGAAGCACTAAGCCCACCCCACTGACCATAGTACTTCACTTTTATTTTCTGTTTTTATAGACAGTGAGGCAGGGTGCAGCTGGCATGATAGTTGAGGAGAAAAAGATTGCCAGTCCAGCTGCCTTTTTATCTCCAAAATGGGTATCTAGCTTCTATGATTTACTCAATTACTTGCAACTATATTTAGAGAATGAGGTTACTTAAGGCTTCTTTTTCCTGAACTTTGTGGCTTAGTTACTAGTTCTGAGTAACTAACACAGAGGCTCCCATTTGAGAACCTATTAAGAATTGCTAAATTGTTTTGATATGTCTTTCAAACTATTTTCCACACTCAAAGTAGGACCAAGGAGGTTATCTTATGTGTTAATGTTGAAAGATTATGTACATGTGGGGTGAGGCCTTAGGGGGACATTGTCTTGATTGAGAAAAACTTTTGAGTCTCTTGATGTAGAACATTACATGCAAATATCTGCTATTGGCTAACCAATTTATACCTTTGCTATTAGGTAATGCACATATTTGCACTTTAAAACCTCATCATTGGCACTTCAAGATTCCATCATTTCCTCTGAAATGAGAAAGTGCAGTTCAGTGATGGTATTTCTTACCATTTTCCTCTACAAAGATCAGAATTTAGAGCTTAATTTAAAGATGTTTCTGGTCCTCTCTCTTGCACTTCGCAATGTCTTTAAAAAGGAGTATACTTTGGGCCCTCCTGACAGACATGTAGGGAGAGTAGGCATGGAAGATATATATCGTGAGGTTATTACAGAGTTGTCAGGCAAGCAAGTGATTCTGCTCATAAGAGAGGTTGAAGGTTTTATAGTTCTAGTTGTCAGATTTGTTGAAGGACACCCAGATGTGCTTACTTCATGTATTAGGGTCCATTCATTTCCTAATACTAACTATTGCACAAAAGACCTGGCAGGGGTGATTCAAGTTGTGCTTTTTTTTTTTTTTTTTTTTTGGTACCGGGGATCAAACTCAGGTCCTTGAGTTTGTGAGGCAGTGAGGCAGGTGGCGGAACCATTGAGCTAAATCCCTGGCCCAAAGTTGTGCTTTAATACTGTTAACTATTAACTTAATTACGAAGTCTAAGTTCCAGCCATTTTTGCTGTATAGTTGGCCATGTTATCATTCATCACACATTTCTAGGCAGAGTGAAAGTTTACTACTCAAGGATTCTTTCACAAAGAACTAATGAAATATTTATTTTACTAAGGGGAAAATTGAACTAAGTAAAATTGTAATGCAAGGAGCAATGTTCGGCAAAGAAATTGAAAAAGCCTTAAGCAAATCCACGTAAATACTGAATGTTTACAAGAGCCTAATTTGGGGGACATTTCAAAGCAAAAGAGAATTAAAATGCTAGGTGTGATTGATTTGATTATTGTTCCGCAAGTATTCATTCATACTTTTCACATCCATCAGGGAAATGTACTTCTCCACCACACATTACACTCAGACTGGCTTTGGTCAATGTTGTTTTAACAGATGTACTAAGAAACGTCTTGAAATGTGCATACTTGCTGTGTTTGATTTTGCTCCCTTGTTTTTTTGCAATGAGAAGAGTGTGCTTCAGGTAGCCACTGTTCAAGGAAGAAGAGAGATATCAGAAGCAGATCTGGACCCAAAGCACAGTTTGGACTGAATGTTTAGTGCAGCCATGCCTAGCCTAGCCTAGGCATACCCAGTTGATCCAAAAATATGCAACTGAGAAATGTCTGCTTATTATTGTATTTTTTCAATCCGGGAATATTTTTGTGTCAGTTAAGAAACAAAACATGTATATTAGATATTAATAAGGATGCTAAAACAAAGGGGAAATGGTTTAAAGCATTCCAAGTTCTGTGGGTTATTTTGGAGGAGAAGTATTAACTTCTTAAAAATTATTATTACCTTTTTTTGGTAAATGTAATATATGTATATAATACAAAATTCAAAATATACAAAGGGTACTCAGTGTGAAGTATTTTGTCTCATACTTGTTCTACATGTGCCTATTTGCTTTCTTCAGAAGCAACTACTGCTACTAGTTTCATACATACACTTGCAGAGATATTTTGTACATTTCCCCTATTTGCAATTATAATTAGATGTATGTATATGCAATGTATATGCAATAATAGCAACATATTACACATATAAATGTTCCTTGTAAACTATATAACAAGATTGTTCTGCATCAGTACATATAAGACTGCCTAAGTGATACATAGAGGACTACCTAATAACCTATTGCTTGAAATATTAAGAATTATTTAATTAGACCTCACTTATATAGTATAATCATTACCTTTAAATATTATTATCCAAGTGAACATGTTATATATTAAGGATAATCATTAGAAGTATAGAAATAAACTTCTAAACCAGTAAAGGGAAGACTGATAAATCATCAGCCCATTAGAAGACAAAATAGTAAAAGAAAAAAAGCAAAGAAAATGCATGGTAAACAGAAAATTCAAATATTACAGTAGAAAAAAAATCTAAATATACTGGGTATTATCACTGGGAGGTATCTCGGTAATGTTTTCCAGTTAAAGGACAAGTTTCTCAAATTATAGTTTTTTGAAGGCATATATATGTGTATATATATGTATATATGGTATTTATAAAAGGTTTGCTTATAATATGACTGAATGTATAGGAATAAAAAAGAGATCACAAAATAATTATCAAAAATAATCTGGCATAGGTATATTAATACTAGAGAAGCTAGATATTAAGAAGTATTATATGTAATAGTGTATGTAATTATAACTTTCAACTCAACTGAAGGTTAGACCTGTTAAACAGGTTTTAGCAGAAGGTTAAAACATTTCTCAGTTTGTAAGCATGAAACAATATTGCCTCAAAATATATGAGGTAAAAGTGGACATTAATCAGAATTGGACGATTGACGCCATCTTTTAAAGTTAAGGTAATGGTAAAGATAATTTGAATAATAAAAATAATAAAAACTTGATTTATTTGTCAGTATAGCCAAACCAGTTGGAAACTACAGATTTTTTTCAAAAACACAGATTACTGGGCTGGGGATTTAGCTCAGTGGTTCCGGCGCCTGCCTTGCAAGCCCCGGGTCCTGAGTTTGATCCCCGGTAACAAAAAAAACAAAAACAAAAAAACACAAAAAACACAGATTACTTATAAAACTAATCCACCTATTAGGCTTATAAGAAATCTCTATATATAGTGAGAAATTGATATCATGTAGAATTCATTTTTAGACCAAAATGCAATTAATTTATAAAATAAGTAGAAAAAATTTCTCAGTATTAGTAATCTAAACAAAAAAAGCCCCTAAAATCTAAACAATTTGTGGGAAGAATTAATGCAAAGTGTAAAAATTTGAAGTTGATTTCAGTAAATGTACTGTATTAGAAATTTGTAGGACTTTGTTATATTATGTTCTTAGACATATTTAACTCTTTATGTACAATACTCTATGTATTTCTAGGAAATAACAAGGTAGAGAAAATAAATTAAAGTAGAAAAAGATTAAACACACAATTTAATGAATTAAACTATAAAAAGTGAAGAGCAACACCAAAAAAACATAAAAAACAGAAAACAAAAACAAAAAAAACCCTAGAAGCTAGTTGAAACTGGCAAAATTTATTGCAAACAAAAACAGAAAGTATAAATAACCAGTGTTAATGTTGAAAATAAGGACATAATTAGAATAAAAAAATAAGGACATAATTAGAAATAATTATTATTCTAATATTCTATATTTCAAGCAAGGTAAAATTTAAAAAGCAATGTCTTTTACTAGATTCTTCTGTGCTATTTATTCTGGATCTATGCTCATTTTGAAACTATAAAGAACTGAAGAACTAAATCAATGTCCATGATAAAACACCATAGAGGCCTTTTGTGTAACAAATTAGCATTGCATTGTGATATACCTTCAAAAGTTATGTACTTCAAAAGTTTAATACTGTGTAGTTGATATTCTGTATTGACACAGGAACAAATGTTGCCATGGACCTAATGTTTGCAACCACTGCACTAAATTCATATGTTAAAATCCTAACCTGGTGTTAGGAGGTGGGGTTCTAAGGGTGGAGCCCTTCTAAATGGGATTAGTGTCCTTACAAAAAGAGATAGGAAAATATGCTTTCTTCCCTGTGAGCATGAAGGAGAAAATGGCCTTCTACAAACTAGAAGGGTTCTTTCACTTTGATTTTGGACTTTCCAGCCTCTAGATAGTGACGAAATAAATTGATATTTTTCTGTATCAGCCAACCTCTTATGTTCTGTAATAGCAGCCCTTATTGATTAAGACAATTGTTAAAGAGTTGTCTTTTTTTCTCTCGTTTGGTACATGAGGTTCTATAATTCCTTTGCAGTTTACATAATCTTTCATGATACTTTTTAGTATTGAAGGACCAGTACCTTGACTGTCATTCCCAGTTTCCATTGTATGTAGTAATTTTCTCCACTGACAAACATTTATATCAATAAATTACACAATTAAAAAATATAATCAGCTAAATTGTTCATACATTATCTTATCTTAATACAGTAACTTCACATGTTTTGCATCAAAGAAACAGTAAATTGCTTAACTAAATTATGTTTTGAAAAGAATTATAGGCTTCAAACATAGTAAAATAAGTGAAAGATTTTTAATGGATTTTCTCAGAAATGTGAAATTGTTTTAATTTGAGTCTGGCCTTACAAAATTGATTTAGTAAAATTTCAATGGAATGTTTTTTCCAGTTCAGGCTATGTGACTCACAAATACATATAAGTTGTTCTTGGGAGAAATTGTAGACAAATGGATCTGTAGAACTGAAAGTTTAACAGGTTTAGACCATGTTGGAAGTGAAGACCAGCTTACTTTGGATTTGGCTGGCTGTGCAGAAAAAAGAACTGCCAGAACCAGTTTGGGCAAGTTCAACTGCTAAGTGAGTCATCAGAAGCCACAGTACTAATCTTTTTTTTTTTTTTTTTTAATAACTGATTGTTTTCCATTTAGGTTTGTTACAGGGTCAAACAAAGTTTCAGCATTCCAAGAAGCAAAATGGAATTACCTCTTGTAGATCATTTTATCTTCTCGTCAGGGTATCGATGCACATATTAAACCAACTGCTATTTCTTCACAAGAATTTGTTTCAAGATTATCTTCTTTATTAAAACATTTCACAGGATGAAAACAGTACTGTCTCATGAAGAGGCTGTTTCTTCCTTAGAGCAGGTTCCATATCTGATCATTTTGCCTATTCAGGAGGTGAAGAACATGACCCAATATGAAACAAGTGTAGTTAAAAAAACCATCCCAAATTTCATTAGAAGCCCATAACAGAACTGAAATCAGAACACCAGTACATACACACTTACATATGAGGATATAGGTTGAACTTTTGTGAAAGGGAAGGGCACCAAGAGATTGAGGGAGGTGGAGGGAGGAAGGGAAAGGGGATAAAAATGTTAAGAGGTGTTATATACATGTACCAACTCCCCACAATGAATGTAATCATTATGTACTGCAAATGCGTAATAAAAGCAAAATAAAATAAAAAATATGAACAAACTTTTACAAAGCTTAAGTTGAAGAGTTGTGGTTTGAAACCAGGTCTGTGAGTCAATAGAGCCTATGATTCTCTGAGGTACCAAGTGGCTCCTCACAGTGTCACAAAACGGACAATTTTATATTCTTTTTCTTTCTTTTTAGTTACTGAATGAGCTTTGTCTGCTATAGCTATGTGCTGTTCTTTACGTACATTGGGCTATTTTGACACCTATAATATATTTGCCTATTCTTTTTTTGTGAACTGCTACTTGCTGAAAGCCATCTGACTAGAATTTGGCACCATCTCAGGCAGACTTATTTCTACAGGATCTACAAAGGATGAATGTAAATGTATGCAAGTGAGCTGGGTGTGGAACAAAAGGGAACACTGTGATGGCAGGAAAGCCAGTGTTGGCATAATATGCATTCTTCCTTCATCTTTAACAATGTAACCTTAATTTTACTTTGAGGTCGTGATTCTGTGGAATAATGCCTTCATGTTGCAGCTTCCCTATAGCTAGGGATAGCTGTAAAAGTTCTGGACAGTAGTTCTTTGGAGCTGGCTAGCCTTGGAAGGACCATTTATCTGCATATCTCCCCATGGCTTTACAGTGTGATCAAGTCGCTAGCTTGAAATCAGCCACTGCAAGCTTATCTACACAATGAAGATTGGAGGGCTATTTGTCAAACATTTACTAGCTTATTACTGGTTCTTGACAGTGAGCCAACTGTAAGCTGCATGACTTCCCTTAAAAAAAAATTACCTTGCCTAAGCCCCTTCTGTCTTCTCCTTTACTTCTTCCTGCTGCTATAGCCCCCTTCTTATATTATAAAGTTAGGAGGATACTGAGTCCTGGATGACTTGTTGGGGGACCATATTGCCTGTTGACAGTCAGACAATGTGAATACTACTGGTTTGCTGAGCTATACTTTGAAAACTACTGTGACATTGGATTGTTATAGGTAGATGAATAAAATTCAAACTGATAATGTTAGAAAATTGTGCTGAACTAAAGAAATATACATATTTAAATTTCTAAAATTCTGAGCTGGCCAAAAACATACCTTTACTGATCTTATTCAGCTGTAAAACAAAATAGAAAAAAAGGAACTGCCACATTGACCCATTATGTAGCACTCTACTGTCAGCAACTGATTTACCCTAGGAAACGTAGAGAATAAAAGAGAAGAAAATATATGAGTAAATAAGTGGAAAAAGAATTAAGACAGGTATGAGTATTAAGTTTAAATAGTGAGCTGTATGAAGACTGCAGCAGACACACTCAGCATACTGCCTCAATCTTTTTATATTCTTAGACACTCTGGCTCCCTATATTTTTCTCTTAAGTTGTCAGCCTATATTTTTGTGTTGTAAGACTGACCTCTGCCTGCTGATCCTTTTTGGTTCTACTTTATTAGAAGAACCTGGGCACTTATATCACTCCAGAGTCAGTTTTTAACAAATCACTGACAGGTGCAGGGATTTAAATATTCCAGCCACCGTGGCTTGATTAGATAAATCTGTTTCCAGATAGCCACTGTGGGATACAGCCAAAAGTACCCACCATGCGACTACTTGTAAAATACCTGTGTTTAGTTTCCTTACCCTACTTGTCCTGGACAGTACTTCCTATTATCATATACGAATTCTCATCTCAGAGTCTATTTCTGGGGAACCTAACTAAAGACAGAGAGATAACAAGCATGATCATCTTCTCAGAAAATAGTGGACAGAATAAAGGCAAGATTAGGCAGCCTCTTCTAACTTTTTGTTTTTGGTACTGGGGATCAAACTCAGGTCCTTCGGCCTGCGAGGCAGGCGCCAGAACCACTGAGCTAAATCCCCGGCCCCTCTTCTAACTTTTTGAATTTGAGTTTTCCCCAACTGACATGTCTCCAATACGCTTGGGGAAAAAAATCAACCCATTAGATACATCCAGGTTCAATTAGGAAGTTGGCAATATATGTGTGGACTTCAGGGGAGAAGTCAGACCCAGAGGTATATTAAATTAAAACAACCAGAGTTGTAAACTCATAACGTATGCTGATTTACTTTTCTATGAACTACTTGCCTATCTTGCCTAATTTTAAAATTCAGTACAGCTGTGAGTTTCATTAAATGTTTATGATCCTATTATGGGATGTATTTTTAGCCTTAATAAAATGAAGTTGATAAAGCTTCATTATCTGTCGTTTCAGAGGAAGAATAAAAAAATCTAACATCTACCAAGTGAGTCTATAATATGTCATCATAAATCTTCTATTTCCCAAGCCTTTGTCTCTCTGTGACATCAAAGATAAATGACTATTACTAGAATTAATACCTCTTAAATATATCATGATTCTTCAACATTATTACCAAAAGGCTGTTATGAAAACTTCACTAAAATAGAATTTGATTTTCTTTCTATAGACTGAAAGGGTGACTAATATATTAGTACCTGTAGTGGAAACATCTTCCATATTAACTCAGCAGGTTTCCTTAGAGGAACAAAATTATTTTATATGTAAGAAAAGATATTATAAAATATAGTGGCAAAATTGTCCCAGATTTTAAAAAAATCTTTTGAAAACTACCTTCATTTAATTCACTTTACTAGAAGAGGTTAGTGTTACATGCAGGCTGGAGTCTTGCTTTAAAAAGACATAAGGCTAGTTACAAAATAATACAACTTAATTGACCTCAAGAAAGCTCTTAAGAAACAACCTTAAGATCTTTGAAGCACTCATGTTTCTCCTACCAGAAGCAAAAGATAATTCTGCTGTAAGTTTCTTTGTACTATTCTAACAAACATAATTTGTCTATGTAAAACATCCTGTAACAGTTGCTATGGAACTAGTTTCTAGCACTAACATTATTAAAGCTCATTTTGGATTGGAAAGAAATGCATCTGAAATACATTGAAAACTGCCTTCTATAATTTGGAGAGTGGCAAAAAAAAAAAAAGAAAAAATATTTGCAAGCCTTAGTTACACATGAAGATTCTATGCATTTTAATGGTGGTTATGTCAGAAAAATAAACATTTTATAGGTGTATTTTCTAGATTAGCATCAGTTAAAATGTTTCTTCTGAAATTATGAGTGTTTTATTTTTTAAATTATATGATTATTTGAATACATTGCCATATCCAAACAATACTGGCCCACATGACATTTTAGAAATTTGTTCCTTTTTTCAGGATTATACCACTGTAGGCAAAACTATAAAATAATTAAAGAATGCTTACTTAGTCTATGCCTGTGAAACTGTGAGGGATTTTTATGCTTGCTTTCTTGCTTTCCACTATAAAAGGCTGGTCTCTGACAGCAAGGACATGAATTCATACCAAGATAAGAGTCACTGCTACACAAAGCTCAAGTATAATGTCATGCAAACAGTCTAATAGTGCTTCTCTTGATTCCATTTCATGTTTATTCTCTTTATTTTCAACTTATTGTGATTTTCCTACTTAATTTTTTAACATAATATTTTGTTTATTTTGGGAACCGTCTCAAACCTGTTTTGAGGTGAAATTGAGGTATGAATAAATACATAAAACTAAAATGATAAATGATTGCATCAGTTTGCATCATTTCAGTTTCATGGATGAAAATGTCCAAGAACAAAAAGAGTAAGTAACTTGATTTACTGGATATAGCAATTTTTCTAGTTACAAATTAATACCACAAGGGCTAGGGAACTCAGTATTCTTTTCAGTAAAATTCCCCCTATGCCTGGCTTTTCTGAGGATGTCTATGAAGCGAGGTTGTTTCTAGTGACCAGAATACTGTTTTCATTTTTATTTGAAAAAGCAAAATGCTCACTTCCTGAAACATATCCCTGCCAACTTTGTAACCACAGGTCCTAAAAGTAGATGGTACACTTTAGTCTAATTCCAGTGTCTTCCTTACGGAGGATGAGCCCTTCAAGGACCAGAAGCAGCTAGGGGAACCTCATCATATGAGGTGGCTTACAAGGAGGAGATCAAGGTGTGTGTGTGGGGGGGTCACTGGAAAGAAACTGTCTTTGGGTTGCTATCATTAGTTTACCCTTAAATCATTGTCACACTTCCCCAACAAGACCCTGTTCACAAATGTGTATTCTCATAATTGAAGTATTTAAAATACAATGGGACTGAGTTTCCCCTTTATCTTTGAATTTCATTTTAATATGAAGATCAGATGTATGAGAGGATATGAGTTTATAATTAAAGATATATCACATTTGAAACATCACATTTTTTCCACAATTTTTAATTTTCTCAGGCTTTCTGGATATCCAATTTGACGGATCATGCAGATTTTTATCATCAAATTGTACATTTTGATACTTTTTCTTCATAATGCTGTTCTTTTTTTTGTTTAAAGCAGAATTTTCAAAATAAAGTGTGCCAGTAAATAACACTTATGGGAAAATAATGAATTAAGCAACCACAGATAACTGCTGTAACTCATCAAATACAGTATTACTATGATGAGAAAAGAAAGATGTTATATTCTGAAGTGGTGGAGGGAAATTAGTAAAACTAATGGATAAAAAGATGTCTGTGTGCTTCCCTAATGTTAAAATATTCTTTGAACCTGTGTACTATTTTTATTATTTTCCTTTGGTCCATTTATCATTCTTAGAACCTCTTCTTCATCAGAAATGCTATAGATTTTTGTATACACTGGTATCACTAGAACTATGTGTGCCACAAGTTTGAGTTGTTTATCCTGAACTTACAACCATACATATATTGAAACTATACCTATATTTAGTATATATTAAATTGAGGGAAATGTTGGAGAGTTGATGGAGTTAATATAAATAAATTTAAGCCTTAGTATTTCAACTACTGACCATTTACCAAAGTCATTTATTATGAAAAAACAATTTAAGGAAGTAGCTATTTTACTTTATTTTATTTATTTATTTTTGTATTAAATTCTTTTCTTGGTACATTGTAGGTATACAACACAATTACATTTCTCATTGGGAATTGTACCTTTACATAATGCATCTTGGTTCTTATTTTTTCCCCATTCCTAGCCCTCCCTTCAACCCCTCCACCCTTCCCTATTTACAAAGACTTTATTTCCATTTTTTCCATTTCTCATCATTTTTCCTTTCCCTTCTTTCCTTTCCCCTGCCCCTCCCACTACCCCTACCCCTTTGGACCTTTTCTTCCTATTTTACATTATCGATTATTCATTCTAATCATTGGTATATTTTAGGTATACAATATAATGACATTCATCATTGGAAATTTGCACCTTTACATAGTCTCTCTTGGTTCTTATTTTTCACCCTTGCCCAGCCCTCCCTTCAACCTCTCCAGTCCTCCCTATTTACAAAGATTTTGTTCCTATTTTTCCATTTTCTTATATTAATCCCATTCCCTTCTATCCTTTCCCCTAGCCCTCCCACTTCCTTCCCCTTTGGCCCTTTTCTTCCTATTTCACATGACCTATTATACATTTTAGTCCTTATTTACACTTTCAGTTTCTCACACCAGAGAAACTATTTGGTATTTACACATGTGTGTCCTATTTATTTCACTTAAGAGTATCACCTCAATGTGCATCCATTTAGCTATAAATGTCTCTAATTTCTCATTTTTTATGGCTGAGTAGTACTCCATTTTATAAAAAAACCACATTTTCTTTATCCAGTCTCCAGTTGATGGGCATTTGGGCTGTTTCCAAGTTTTAGCTATTACAAACTGTGCTGCTATGAACATGGGTGCACATATATCACTGTGGTATGATTCTTTTAATTCTTTGGGGAAGATCTCCAGCAGTGGAATAGCTGGGTCAAATGGGACTTCCAGTCCTAGTTTTTTGGGGTATCTCCATACTGATTTCCACAGTGCTTGCACCAGTCTACACTCCCACCAGCAGTGGAGCAGGGTTCCTCTTTCCCCACAGCCCCGCCAGCATTTGTTACTGGTTGATTTCATGATAGCAGCCATTCTTTCTGGAGTGAAGTGGAATCTCAGCATTGTTTTCATTTGCATCTCTCAAATGACCAGTGATGTTGAACATTTTTTCATGTATTTATTTGCTATTTCTACTTCTTTGTCTGAGAAATGTCTGTTCATTTCAGATGCCCATTTTTGGATTGGGTCTTTAAATTTGGGAGGTCTGATCTTTTTAAGTTCTTTATAGATTCGAGATAGTAGACCTTTGTCTGAGGAAGAGTAGGTGAAGATTTTTTCCCACATTGTGGGTTGTCTCCTCACGCTGCTAGTGGTTTCTCTTGCTGTGCAGAAGCCTTTTAATAAGAAGAGATCCCATTTGTTGATTGTTTGTGCTAGTTCACGGGCAACTGAGGTTTTGTTCATAAAATCTTTTCCTACACCGATATCTTCAAGGGTTCTACCTAACCTCTGTTCCAACTGGTTCAGAGTTTCTATTTTAATATTTAGATCTTTAATCCATTTAGATTTTAGTTTAGTGCATGGTGAGAGATACAGGTCTAGTTTTAATCTTTGGCAAGTTGAAGCCCAATTTTTCCAGCACCATTTATTAAAGAGGCTATCTTTCTTCCAGTGAGGGTGTTTGGCTCCTTTGTCTAAGACGAGATGGCTGAGTGTGTCTGGCATTGTTTCTGCATCTTCTAATCTGTTCCACTGGTCCTCAAGTCTGTTTCTTTGCCAATACCATGCTGTTTTCATCACAGTAGCTTTGTAGTATAGTTGCAGGTTGGGGATTGTGATACCCCCTGCCATGTCTCTGTTACCTAGAATTGCTTTTGCTATTCTGGGTCTCTTCTTGTTCCAAATGAATTTTTGGATTGTTTTCTCGAGGTCTATGAAGTATGCTGCTGGGATCTCAATTGGAATTGCATTAAATCGATATAGCAGTTTTGGAAGTATGGCCATTTTCACTGTATTAATCCTTCCTACCCAGGAGCAGGGGATGTCTGTCCATTTTCTGATATCATCTTCAATTTCTCTTTTCAGAGTGCCACAGTTTTCAGAGAAGAGGTCTTTGATTTCTTTTGTTAGGATGATTCCTAGGTATTTCAGTTGTTTGGATGCTATTGTGAAAGGAATTATTTGCCCTATTTCTCTCTCAGTGAATCTGTCATTTGTGTAGAGGAAAGCTATTGATTTTTGTGTGTTGACCTTGTAACCAGCTACTTGACTGAATTTGGTTATTAAGTCTAGAAGACTTTTGATGTAGTTCTTGGGGTCTTCTATATAGAGTATCATATCATCTGCAAATAATGACAATTTGACTTCTTCATTACCTATCTTTATTCTTTTTATTTCTTTCTCTTGTCTAATTGCTGTGGCTAATGTTTCCAGAACTATATTGAACAAGAGTGGTGATAGTGGACATCCTTGTCTTGTTCCTGATTTGAGTGTGAAGGATTTCAGTTTGTGACCATTTAGTATGATATTGGCTGTTGGTTTTTCATAGATGGCTTCTATCACTTTGAGGTAGAGACCATCTATTCCAAGTTTTTGTAGGGTTTTTATCATAAATGCATGTTGGATTTTGTCAAATGCTTTTTCTGCATCTATGGAAATAATCATATGGTTTTTGTCCTTGGCTCTATTGATATAGTGTATTACATTGATTGATTTGCATATATTGAACCATCCCTGCATCCCTGGGATGAATCCCACTTGATCAGGGTGTATGATCTTCTTGATGATCTTCTGCATTCTGTTTCCCAGTATCTTATTAAGGATTTTTGCATCTATGTTCATTAGTGAGATTGGCCTATAGTTCTCTTTCTCAGTTGGGTCTTTCTCTGCTTTGGGGATGAAGGTGATGCTTGCTTCCAGGAATGAATTTGGGAGTATTGCTTCCCTTTCAATTTCATTGAAGAGTTTAAACAGTAGTGGCAGCAGTTCCTCTCTAAATGTCTTGTAGAATTCAGCAGTGAAGCGATCAGGGCCTGGGCTTTTCTTAGTTGATCAGTTTTTAATTACATTTTCAATTTCATTGGTTGATATTGGGTTGTTCAGAATTTTTAGGTCTTCTTCATTCAACTTTGGTAATTCATATGTATCTAGGAATCTGTCCATTTCTTCTGTGTTGTCCATCTTATTGGCGTATAGGTTCTGGAAGAAGGTATTGATGATCCTCTAGATTTCTGCTGGGTCTGTTGTCATTTCACCCTTTTCATTCCTCATTGCATGGATTTTGGCCTTTTCTTTCCTTTTTCTGACAAGGTTGGCTAAAGGTTTGTCAATTTTGTTGATTCTTTCGAAGAACCAACTCTTGGCTTCATTGATTTTTTTGTATTATTCTCTTAGTCTCCATTGCATTGATTTCTCCTCTGACCTTTATAATTTCCTCCCTTGTATGAGCTCTGGGGTTGTCCTGCTTTTCTTTTTCTAGAAGCTTGAGGTTCAGGATCAGGTTGTTTAATTGGGCTCCTTCTGTTTTCCTAATATGATTGTTCACTGCTATGAATTTCCCCTGTAAGACTGCTTTCATTGTGTCCCATAGATTCCGATATGTTGTATTGTCATTGTCATTTAATTGAAGGAACTGTCTGATTTCTTCTTTAATTTCCTCTGTGACCCATTGGTTATTCAGAAGTGTGTTGTTCAGTTTCTATGTGTTTACGAAATTTTTTGAATTTCTTTTGCTATGGATCTCCAATTTCATCACACTATGGTCTGATAATATACAGGGGATAACTTCAATTCCTTTACACTTACTTAAACATGTTCTATGTGTGAGTATGTGGTCTATTTTTGAGAATGACCCATGTGCAGCTGAGAAGAATGTGTATTCTGATTTTGTGGGGTGGAAGACTCTGTAAACATCTGTTAAGTTCATTTGTTCAAGAGTTCGATTGAGTTCTACTATTTCATTACTTATTTTTAGTCTAGTTGATCTATTTGTGACAGTGGCATGTTGAGGTCCCCCACTACAATTGTATTAGTGCATATATGACTTTTCATGTCCGTTAGTATTTGTTTTATATAGTTGGGTGCACTAGTGTTTGGTGCATATATATTAATGATTGTCATCTCTTCCTGTTGGATTGTTCCCTTTACAAGGATGTAGTGTCCTTCTTCATCTCTCTTAAATCAGTGTGGGTTTGAAATCTACTTGATCTGCCAAGAGGATAGCTACTCCTGCTTTTTGGGGGGTTCCTATTGCATGGAGTATTGTTTTCCACCCTTTAACTTTCAGTCTATGAGTTTCCTTTTGAATTAAGTGTGTTTCTTGTATGCAGCATATGGTTCGATTTTGCTTCTTGACCCATTCTGCCTGTCTATTTCTTTTGATTGGTGAATTGAGACCATTAATGTTGATGGTTATAACTGAAACATATTGACTTGTCATTGCCATGACTTTTTCTTTTTGTTGGGTTCTTCCCCTTTACATTTAATTTCTTGTCTTGCCAGATGGGTTCATTCTGCTTTGCTTCCTGGGGTTGTGATCCTCAATGTCTGTTCCTAGGATATTGTGTAAAATTCTTTGGAGTGCTGGCTTGGTATTCACGAAGTTCCTAAGGTGCTCTTTGTCATGAAAGTATCTTATTTCTCCATCCATTTTGAAAGATAGTTTTGCAGGGTACATCAATCTGGGTTGGAGGCTGTTTTCTTTTAGGGCTTGGAATATGTCACTCCAAGCTCTTCTTGCCTTGATGGTTTGTGTTGAGAAGTCTGCTGTGATTCTGATGGGCTTTCCTTTGTATGTGATTTGTTTCTTTTCTCTGACTGCTTGGAGAACTTTGTTCTTCTGTTGTGTTTCTGGAATCTTAACAATTCTATGCCTATGTGTAGATTTTTTTTGATCAAGGTTATTTGGAGTCCTATATGGCTCCCTTATCTGTATGTCAAGCTCTTTTCCCCTGCTTGGGAAGTTTTCTTCCATTATTTCTGTGAAGAGATTTTTTTATGTCATCTCCACTCGCTCCTGTTTTTTCATTGAGCCCAGTCAGTCTTAAGTTATTCTTCTTTGCGTCACCTAGGAGCTGCTGGATTGATTTCTCATGTTCACTTATAATTTTGAAGCAATTTTTCTTTTCCTGGTCATTAATTGCAATCTTATCTTCTATATCTGAAATTCTGTCCTCACATTGGCTCATTCTGCTGTGTAGACTTTCAATGGAGTTTTTCATGTCCTGGAAATCTATTTGCATCTGTTTTATGGATTCCATTTGTTTCTTATGTTGAGATTCCATCATGTTCCTCAGCTCCTCTCTAGATTTATTAATCATGTCTTGCACTAGGGGCACAATTTCTCCTGTTATCTAAATTTATTTCTGATTTCATTTTTTCCAGATCCCCTTTGGTTGCCAGTTCAGTGGGTCCAGGTGGTTGAGTATCAGAGTGTTTCATCTCATTTCCCTTTGGAGTTGCTGTAGGTGATCTGGAAGTCTGGTTTTGAGACTTATTTATGTGTTTTCTCATTTCGACTGGGGTGGGGGACTGTTAGCACCTGCACGGATTACCTCCTCTGTGCTGGGTGAGGTGGGACCTTGGCCTGGAGCAGCGGTAGAGATGGTGACCCAAAAGCCCTTTCCTGTGGGCTGGGAGCAGCAGGAGGGATGGTGGCCTGGAAGCCCCTTCCTCTGGGCCAGGAGCAGCGGGACAGAGGGTGGCCCAAAAGCCCTTTCCTCTGGGCTGGGAGCAGCAGGAGGGATGGTGACCGGGAAGCCCCTTCCTCTGGACCAGGAGCAGTGGGACGACGGCTCAGAAGCCCCTACCTCTGGGCCAGGAATAGCGGGACTCAGTACCTTGGTCTGGTGGTCTGGGGTCCTCTGCATCTTTGTAGTGTATAACCAGGTGGCTGCCTGTCTGCAGCGGGGTGATTCGCTGTCTTCCGCGTGACTTAGGACCTCGGTAGGGCGTGCACAGACCTTCCTGTGTGCAGCGGGCTAATTTGGCATATTCCGCGTGACTGGGGACCTCGGTAGGGTGTGGGCAGACCTGCCTGTCTGCAGCGGGGTGATTTGGCATGTTCTCTGAAGTAGCTATTTTAAATATAGGCAGGTCATTTGACATAGCCAAGAATCATTTCTTCCAAAGATTAAAAAAGGCATTGAATTAGATGAATTTCAATAGCTCTTTCAACTCTAACCTTATCAATGACCATTCTTTCAATGTTCTCACTTAAATAATATCTAAGGCAAGTAATAGGAACAAAGGGATATGCTCACCTCTCTACCCAATATACTTTGAGGGAAGTTCATTAGATTAATATGGTCAGGTCATCTGTTTTATTTGTAATACCTGGGGGCCAGAGTAGTTGATAAAAATGATTAATAAACAGTGAAACTGCACTTGTAACATAAGGAAGTAAATATGAGCTGAAGGCTAAGAAGAAGGGAATTGACTACTGGAATATACAATGAAAGGAAATGATCCTTGGTTTAAAAATAAATATTATTAAGAAACAGGGTAAAGTTGATGCTAAAAAGATATATTCTTTCATGAAAATCTTTAGAATTTTAGAAAGTGTTTCTCTGACACTGAAAGGAGATTAGAAGCAAAATTAAGCAGTGTGTCATAACGTTTTCCAAGCTCAATGGTGAAGTTGGATAGCCCAAGCTTCTATCCTAAATAGGTCATTTAAAGCTTGGGACCTTCGATAATCTGTTTAGTCTCTCTTGCTTCAAATTCTTCATCTGTAGCACGTGGGTGATAATAATATCGAACTCACAGGTTTGTTGAGGTGATTAAATGGACTTAAATATAAATTTCCTGGCATACCAGAGGTCTTCAGTAAATATTAACTAGCCTTGTTGCTGTTGGAGTGTATTAGAGAGGGCTTTATTAAAAACAGTGAACAGACTGTATTCACCTGGTACAAATGACAATGCTGAGCCTTAAGCATGTATTCAGCTGAAAAATCTCATTTTTTGAAAGTGGAGGATTTGGTAAATTCCTGTCTTACTTCAATAATAGCTTCATGGAGTGAAAGGTAAAAAAATTATTTGGGAAATTATGATTATGAACCTGTGCATTTGCCCATTAGCTGAATAAAATTTTAAAAATTCAGAATAAAGTATAGAAAGAAACCAGTGTAACTTCCCAGGAAATTACTGACATGATCAGATTTTTAAATTGGTGAGACATAAGAAGAAAGGCCACACACTTAAATATTAGGATGGTACTGTCAGGATAATGTCAGAGGTGCTGAAGTCTAAAATGAACTGTGATGGATGAAAAATGTTAAGGCTAACAAAAATTTTTAAATACTAAAGAGGTTTCTAGAGAAGCAGAATTAATCTAAGCAAAGCACATTCTTTGGCCAGGGTTGCTAACGAGCAAAGTTTGGAGCTTACTAGTGAAGAATGGGATCAGACCTAGTTGTTATTTAGTAGAAAATGAATCATGACCCCCCAAATCCATCCACAATGAGCTTCAAGGTTGTTAAAATTTTGGGAAGGGACCTAAAATGGGTCTTGCAGCATTTAAAGGCAATTTGTGTTTAGATAAAGTCTCCATGAGGGTGGGAAGAAATGTGGCTGCGGGGGTGAATTCTATATGAGATCAGGATAGTGAATTAGAATGATGAGTCTGCACCTGGGAGGCAATAGACTCCACTAGGAATTGTAAACAGGCGGTGTCCCTGACAGGCTGTGTCCCTGTTGACCTATGGGCAGGCTACTTTAGGCCTTCCAAAAAGCTCCAACAGTGGCATTTTAGGTAACAAGAAATAAAGGGCTTTGACAGTAAAGCTTTCAGAAAGCTCTTATGAGCAGAAATGGCATGGCAGCCCTGGTAAAGTTTCAGCAGTCAAGGAAAAAGCACTCTACCACTAACCAAATGGGAGGATGTCAGAAGATGAAACAAAACAGCAGGCTTTTGAGTTTGGTCTCCCTCTCAGGATCATGACAGCAAGCTCTACTGCAGTTGTGATAAAAAGAAAAAGTGCCTATAATTCCTCCAACCTTATAGGGGCAAGTATGAACTCTTGAATGTTGAGAGAGTCAAATCAAGTTTGACCCTTTGAACATTAGTAAAGGTGTTGGGAGAATCCAGCGGTGAAGGAGCGTGAAGACTCTCAATTTCCTCTTTATTGAATTAGGTGTAGCCTAGAGTGAATCCTTCTCTAGCTACATTGAAGGACTATTCCCCTGAACTCACTCCATTATAGCTAGCTAGCTTTGTAAAATAATAATAAATTACTTGAAACATCAATTTAAACAACAAACCCAGACACTATGTGTATATGTATATAATATATATTATATATATAATCTGTAATTATAAATGTTGTTCACTGAAAGTGTGTGCCAAAGTGATTGATGTATATTCTATTTACATGCTAATCTAGAGCACTGAATGGTATGTTACATGGTGCTTTCCAGCCTTGAGACATATTTGATATTGAAAATGACAATATATGCACAGTGCTATGAAGGGAATAGAGGAGATTTCTTAGGCCAGCATGAATTTCTGGCTATTACAGCACTGAGACACACCTCTCATCTTGAAGAAGGAAGGCTGAGTCCATGTAGTCATGTAAAGAATATATTGAAAGAAATGTTCTCTGGTTCTCTCTGTGTCTCTGTCTCTGTCTCTCTGTATGTGCTCACGCATATGTGCACATACTTTATAAAAAGTGCACTTTATTGAATTCTTATTCACAGAAAGCCTCATGTTCTGTCATTAACAGATGATGTTGTAAGACTTGAAACATACCTTGTTCTGTAGGATGCAAGTGGCTGGAAACTTGGATTAACTTGCAAAAATAGAGAGAACTCTTTCATGAAGAATCTATACTATGACATTACCAAGATGCTGGCATAAAACCCAACCAGGAACCTGACTTATAATGTTGAAATTCTTTCATCCTATTAAAACACCCCATTCTTAATATATTACCCTTGATGTTAAAAAGCTAACACTAAATTTTATTTATGCAAGATTTTCATTTTACATTTAATTTAATGAGCAATATCAAATTTTATGGTCATTGTTTTTCAATTTTTAATACTCAAAGGACATTGGCAATGTGCTGACTTGACATAAGGAGCACAGAGCAGCAAATGGTGTGATCAGGTGTGGAACTCTGCAGAGCTATAATCCAAAAGCAAAGGTCCTGTCAGGTAATAAGAAATCAGATCTTCCTTTATCTTCTCCCGTGACTCAGCCTGGATGATGCCTATCCAATATTACAAAAGAACTCAAGGCTTTAAAATACTGGGAATGGGGCACAATAAAGCAAGTTTATAGATGCCTCTGGGCACAAAGTGCGGGGAATAAAATAATCAAACCCATAGCATGGTGGGAAGCACTAGAGTAATATGCGTAAGAGCACGCACTCTGTGGCCTAAATACATTGATCTGAGTCCTGGCTTCAGCGCTTACTATCTTTCATTTACTAAATAGTAAATCTATTTAACTTCCTTGTGCTTTAGTTTCTTATCTGTAATGATAACATTTTTGTAGTGTTATTTTAGAATTAAATTAATACACTTAGTGCCTGGATAATAGTGTCAATAATTATTAGATAAAACCAGTTTAGACATAACTAAGATGTGCAGACAATCTCTCTTGTGTCATTAAATATTAATATATTATTTGAGGACATGTGATTGATGAGAGACAATTCTGTGACTGGCTGTTATTTTTCATAATGGAAGTGACTGGGCTCAGAACTACAGTGTTAGGCTTTCTGAAATACTTATCTAGCACTGGTCATATGCCATGTGAAAAACTTATTGTTTACATGCACTCTTGTCTCTTTATCCTCACAACAATCCCCTGGGATAGGAAAAGTTGATTTCATTTTTATTTATTTTTTTGGTACCGGGGATCGAACTTGGGTCCTTGTGCTTGCGCAGCAGGTGGCGAAACCACTGAGCTAAATCCCTGGCCCCTGATTTCATTTTTAAAGAAGAGTAAATGTTAACAGAGACTTCAGTAATTTGCCCAAGGTAAAATAGGTAATCAAATGTAGCACTAGTATTTAAAACTGGCAGTCAATCCCAGAGCATCCTGGATGCTCTTTGCCTTCTTGATGATGACCTCCTTAACATTTTCTTCTCTAGTATGTGCATTAGGAGTGAAACCAAGGGTCATTATTGGTCACCATTGAGATAGCCTTCTACTCTTCATGAAGGAACTTGAAATAAACCCCAATTCAAACAGAAAAGGCTGAAAAATGAATTTTCCTTATCCCCAAGAATGTTAAAAAACTTCAATTTCTCATTTGGTAAATTGTGGAGCCTCAATTTCCTCATCTGTAAACTAGGAACAATGCCTGTTCCATAGAGTTGTTATGACTATTACATGAAATATTATTTGTCGAGTATGTAATGTGGTGCTTCAAATATAATAGCAGTAATTATTGTTAAATCCCCAAGAGTTATATGTTGCCTTGGAGTAAGGGAAAGTGGAGAGCGGATCTTAAGGGGGAGGAAAAGAATAAAAAGATCTGGAGAAATGCACGAGTGGTGTAAAGAGAAGACCTCAAACACATTTATGCTCATGCCATGCAGATTTTAATTCAGTTCTCCCATTATTCATATTTTCTTTCTTGCTACTCTCCTTGCTGAAAGCTTTGTCCTTTTAAAGCATATGGGTAAGTATCATATTGTGTGTGAAAATCATAGAGGCACTAGTCTAAAAATATGTAACCTGGATTCTATTCCTGGCCTAGCTACAGAGTCCTGTTAACTTATTAATGTGTGTATGTCTCAATTCCATATATATATATCTATATATAGATATATATAGAGAGAATTAACTCTCTCCTACTTACAGGAATTTTGGAGTGATTATTGAACATCTATAACTCCTGAGTTTTCTTGCAGTAAACAATGTGTATAAGCAAAGTTTATAATAGCAGGTGACATTTGCTTAAAAAAGTGTTTTAATGATACAAAGGGGATGGGTTCTACATGCATATAATCAAGAAACAGTGTTCACTTAATTAGTGTTTATTTTCTTGATGAGTTTTTCAAGTTTTTTAATAAAACATTTCTGACATTTAACTTATATTCAAACTTATTGCACACTGACAAAAGAAATTTAGCAAAAACCTACTTTACTTCACCATGATGGCTTAATGCTAAGGCACACACAAGTTAACATTACGTAAGGGCACAAGTGAAATTGATTGTTGCGTCCAATTTATTGAATGTGAATAATCTTAATTCTCAGATTTAGAATTAAATGAGGTATAAATTTTTTTAAATTGTTTTGCCACTAGATTTTAAATTTTCTTCTTTTTCTAGGTTCCTTGACAAATGCAACATAATCAGGGCATTCTAATTGCCTGTGGGGGGTTAAATATAAACATATATTTAGCATGTGAAGGTTTCCCTCAACCCTCAGAGACTCTATTTGGTTTAGCCTGCTCTGGGAGATCACCATTTAAAATGATCCCCAGGTGATTCTAAAATGTGTCCCTAATTAAGCTGTCATTTTGGTTTCACAGGCCTTTTAAATTTAAGGGTAAGTTTAGTTTTCCTAGGGACTGTCAGCCAGAGGTGTAGAGAGAACATTCTATTAAATTCTTAGAAATTTTTTTCTCCAACATTCGGTCTCTTGGCTAGAGTGGAAAATAAGGAAGTGTGAGAGAATGAAGAAAACATCTAGATTCAGGAGGAACATCACCATGTCTGGCTGTGTGTCAAGTGGAGCTCCTTTTGTGTTGTTTTGTCCTTTGTTCCTCATGAGATCTTTCCAACTTCAGAGTTCTTTTTATCTTGAAGTGCCAGCAATTAGGGTTCTTGTTAGAGAACACTTTGTCAGCATTCCATAATATCTCAGGACAAGGTAACAAAAATATGCTTACTGTATGGAGTGTTTTCTTGGAGTCTGATATTTTGGTGTTTGCTTTTATTATACTGCTCCTTAAATGTAAGTATTATTGTAATATTTGAATGTAAGTGTTCAGTGTCATATTCTTAAGTGTGATATTTACCTAGAGGGCTGTTGCATACAATGTCGCCATGAATGGGCAAAGGACTTTATAATCTGGAAAGCGACGTAAATAAATGCTCAATCCAATGAAAAAATACTTTAGTGAATTTAGTGACCCTTAAGATGTTGATCCTTGAAGGCCGTCTTGTTATGTGTATTTGCCTCTAGCACACCTCTTCTGAAATATTAAGGCAGCTTTCGAAGAGAACGTAGTTCACCTTCACCAGAGAATGTTATCTAAATTAATTATAAAAACAGAGACTTTAAAAATAAGTATAAAAGAACTATATGGTGATTGTAACAAATTCAAACAATGCAGAAATGTGGAAAATAAAAAGAACAGTTCCTACTCTATTCTGCACTTTTTGTTTCAGAGGCAAGAACTATGAATATATAGTAGTGTATTATTCCAAGATTTTATTTATATGTATGAACACACACAGTCTGTTTCTGTCTCACCTGAAACTCATTTTCTTTTAACCAAAATTGTCCTTTTTATATATCAAAAATGGTCTCAGAAAATGTTTCAAGGCATTTTAAAATTAGTTGCCTAAAGATCAGGTAATACAGTTCTTGTACTAATTTTTTGGAGTCTCACAATATTAAGCGTAAGACGCTGTTCATAGCCAGTTTTTCTGAATGTCAAGGCAAGGTACACCTGTTTTCACGTCTCCGTGTCACTGCATCTCCCCAGGGGTGAAGCTTTTACTCAGGGGATTTCTGGTTGGAGGAAGAGGGACTGCACCGCAGTCTCACTCTAAGTGATTATTATCACACCAGTAAGTTTCCACTGCGGCTGCTGTGTGCAGGCTGTGAGCACATTTGAAGTCAGCGGGGGACCGTTAGAAACCTCCCCTTCACTGAGGAGTTGTAAAACCTCTGCTTCACTGAAGCATACTTGCAACCTGCGGTCAGTCACTTCTTTTTTCATCCAGTGCTGTTTTAAACTGTCTTCTATCCCACAGAGTAAAAACATAGCCAACAACAACAACAGCAACAAAAAAAGCAGTGCAAACAATCCCCAAGAGTGTTTTTGAATTTTCCTCTGCTAATCTTGTTGTAATGGTATGAGGTCTTGGCAGGAGCCATTTGTGGTTTAGACACGCTAAATAACATAACATTCACACAGTTAAAAACAATTAATATCATGTAGATAATCAAAGGCTATTTGATGTGGAACCTAAATTAATGGGCTTTCTACCTCTCTTATGTAAAACCATTTCATCTTCTTTACAGGTTGCTGATTGCTATATAAGGATATATATTTACTAATCTATAGAAGATACGGAATATTTTATAATGACAATTGCATAATTGTCTTCTGAGCTTGCATATTAGGTTATCAGTAGGAGATTATCCCATTTCAAATAAAAATACTCAGTAGTTAGTGGAAAGTGTCTTTTCTATGTTTGTTCTAAGATGGGCTGGATTTAAGAGCACTAAAATCCTGTTTGGTATAAATTAAAAAGATGTTTTCTTGGTTGAAATCATTGATTTTTCTATCAAATAGAGTTTAGGTAAAATTTCTATTTATAGTAGAAATTTCAAGAGGAGTGCAAAAGTCATACAAGAAAAAGTGATTCTGCAACCCTTACCCCTAAACCTTCTAGGACTAAGTAATTTTCTACTAGAAATACTTTAAATTCAGACTGTGTGGAAACTGTGATATTAAAAAATGTTTATACTTAGATTTCTCTTCTGAAAAGTTAATAAACCGATAGAGATAAATAAAATCCCAGCATCAAAGAGTATGAAGGCAATAAGGTATTGCTAGTAGGCTATTGGCTTTGTTTAGTTATTTGTCTTTCTATTAATAAATCATAATAGCATATAAACCATAGTCCTTGAAAAAAGGAAATTAGAAAAGTACTAATAATGATAATTTTATCACTTACTGGCTTATCACTTGAGAACTCCAAGTTAAATAAAAAAATCATTAGTTTGAGAAAAACTGAATCAAAGGATAGTTTTTTCAACTTATCAGTCATTGATGGTTTCCATTTGAAATAGTTTTATCTTTGGCATTTGTAATTGAAAAAACTGACTTCATTATTTGGAGTGCTAATAAAGTTGAAGGTTCAAAATTTCATGATGTTTTAAATGTGGTTGGGGCCAAATATTTATCTTTCTGCCATTTGTTGGTCTTCTGAAAGAGATAAATTACTTCTATCTCATTGGATTTTCTTAAGAATAATGAACTTAAGAATAATGAACTGCAACCGTGTACAAAAAAAAAAGGAGAGGATGAAGAGATGAATGAAAAGAGGAGGGGAGGGGAGGAAGGGAAAGGGAATGAAAAAAGGAATTAAGATATGCTGTGTACATGTACCAACTTCCCACAACAAATGTAAATATTATGCACTACACAAATGGACTAACAAACTAAAATGTTTTTTAAAAAGGAAGACTTTTTGGGGGAGAAGGTTCTTATGTTTCTTTTCCTTCTGAAAGGGATACAACTTCTGTCTCCAACTCTGCTTCTGTTCCTAAGGAGGAGAGACAGTGTTTTGATTGGTCTGGATTTCTCTTCCTTACATTTATTGTTGAGATTCCCCATTTTTAGGCTCCTGATGCTCTTTCCTGTTTTTTCCCTGTTTCCCACAGCTGTTCTTCATGTGCTTTGGGCACTGCTGGATTGTAACCACGAGCTTCTAGGTTCTTGGAAAAACGGAAGCCTTGATACAAGAATAGGAGACAACTCTGACACTCCTAGCAGGCAATTCATGAATATTTTTGTATTTAGGTTTTTCTGGTCCATCCAAAGCCCCACTTCCGTTGTAGGAGCCCTTGGAGGCAGAGAAAGCAAGTGGGGAGAGGTCTCTCTATGATTGGTGCTTCTCGTTGCTCAATTTATTTCATTCCTGCTCTTCTTAGGAGTGATTCCTAAGTACACGAGAACCTCAGGGAAACCTCAGCTGATAGAGCTTCTTTGTATTCTGTGCTGTGGAGAAACATTATTTGTTGTGTTTCCATGGATATTTCATTGGAAAGGCAGGAGAGACTGAGTCACATGTGGTTAACTAGCTGCCAGAATGAACCCAAGACTCTAGAATTGAATGAAAACCATTTTATACAAATAATACATGTTTTCTACAGGAAAATTAGAATACACAGAAATAATTAAAAGTCATGAAGAATATATTCTCACCATCTTATATGGCTATATGTAAAATTTGATTGTACATTATTTTAGAATATATACTTTATAGAATACTAGATAATTTTACCTATTTGATATTATTATATATTATTTATGTAGTATATGCTATAAAATGGAATATAGAAATTGACTTCTAACTCATTTTAAAATTTAGCACATTATAAACATCTGTGGGAATAAATTAATTTTAATAACAATAATTGTAGTTATTACAGAATATTTCTAATAACAGTAATTTTAGTTATTATAGAATATGCCAATATCCTGTTTTTGCTTTTCCTACATTAACATGTATTTTTCCATTTATTTGTCATTAATACTGTGATTTAGCAATTGTAATTAAAGTTGTAACTAATATTCTTTTCAATATACAAATTCTATTGAATACATGCAAGTGATTTTCAGTTTCACTACTGAAACATGCTTTGTCCAGCTGCATGTGTTGGCAGGGATATAAGCGTTTGCTTATCCAATTTTAGAAAAATGTAGGTTTTAGCCGTTTTGTCACCGCAAACTCCATATATCTCTGTATTTTCAGTTGAACCACTCTGACTCCTAAAATCTGAAGGTCTAGAACCATGTTTGTTTTATGTTCAACTTGAAGACTTATCAAAATGAATGAAAGTCATATGAATCCTTAAATAAAAACCCGAGTAGAGAGGAAAATGTTGATTAAAACTAAATTTGTCTTTGGCACAGCTAATTGCTAAAGTAATTATAGTTAAATAGGAAGGTATTTTGGTTGGTTTAAGCTTTTATGATTATGGATATATAAAATTTCAGTTTTAAATCACTAAGTTCACAGTTTTTCACTTAGTTTTTAATATGAAACCCAGTAGATTATTCACTCGAGAGACTTGAGAACTGGTGCTTCTCACAGCATTCTGAGATCGCCAAGAAAAGGGATCTACATCCAAGAACTGTCCGACTTGATTGATTCCTATCCTGTTCAGTTCACTTCCCTCCGGCTCCCTGAACCACAGAAGGAATTCCCCGCAATGGTAACTTTGGCTTTTAAAAACTCACTATGTGTCAAATCATTCATTACTCTGAGGCAACTTCTGACCATATTCTGCTCTGCTCTTCTCCTTTTGAGTGACCTAACTCTATGTTTGTATCACTGGGGGCAATTCTGAATTAACTGCTTTTAAACCCTATACTCCTATTGGAACAAAGAACGTTAACTCAAGGGAAAAATAACAATTGGAATTTCTTGTGGGCTATCAATAAATTTATTTTTTACATAGGGAAGATAGTAACATTCTCTGTTCTTTTATTCAAATATAAGGAGCTGTATGGGCACCTTTGATAATGGAAACCTGGGTACAGATGGTCCTCCCTGTTCTATGTTTGTGCACATAAGTGTGAAAATAGATCCAGAAATACAAAAATGCCTTTTTTAGAAAAAGTGAGTTTAATTTTACTCCTGAAGAAACTTTTAAGTGCATTGTGATTCCTTTCCCGTGCTGATATCACAACTTCATTTTAATATTCTCTTTTTTAATAGGGTGAAATAGTGCCTAACTTAAACCCATGAAATGAGAGGTTTTGATACAATTAAAATGAGCCAAACAGCTATAGAGATATTTCTGAGCCTGGTTGATGAAGAAGTAATCTAGTTTGATGGATGTCTTCATTTCTGTCTTAATCACAGCATGCAAGATTAGCAATACATGTGTTTTACTTCAGTTAATTACTCAGAATGCATGCACAAATACACAGCCCTACTTCAATTAATTGGTTTGAATTTCAATAAACTTAGGAGAGACCACATGGAAAGTACCTGTTAGAATCCTTAAACATATACCTACTGAATGGTTCAGAAGCATTATATAATAGCTTCCTCCAGGTCTAGATTTTCTGTCATCATAGTGAAAAATCTGAAAATATAAACATGTAGAACATCTAACAGTAAATCAGATAATTGGATGACCTAATATCCTGTCTTTAGCTATAGTCATAACCTGAGGGTTCAAAGAAGAGTGAAAAACTATTAGACTAACTGCTGTGGTTATAGGAAATAAAAAGAAAGGCATATGTTCTTACTCATACATTGATCCACCTTTTATGACCCTCAATATAAATTTCACTAGTGACTATTGTATTGTGCTGGTCTTGGAAAAGTTTATAGATTTAAGACAAGATTATTTTCATATTTCACACTGGTTTTAAACATCTTGTGTAATATGTAAGTAAGCAGCGTTCCTCTCACTAGAAACTAGAAATAATCCATTGGTTAATGGGAAAAGGTTTAAAATTAAGAAACATAATATTATGTTGGCATTCACAAGAAAAGAACCTCAGATTTTATGGAGACAGGAAGGGGACAGGGGTATGGACAGATGGGAAGGAGTAGAGGGAAAGTGGAATTTTAAAAGGATCAAGATATATATATATAGATATATATAGATATATATAGATATATATAGATATATATAGAGAGAGTCTGCCCAAAAAATGTATATAAACTTCAGACAAAGAAAAATCGTATGATTTTTTTCAACAGATGATGTTACCCTTATATGGAGACCCTAGAGGATGTCATATATCACAGAAGACCCACTACACTGCTGGCCTTTAGAGAAGACGTTGAAAATGCATGTGCAGCAATCTCAATGACCAAGGTTACCCGAGCAGCAGTTTGCCATACTGATAAATTCCCGGAAGCTCATGGCCACCACTTTGAGCACCTCTTGTAATTGTAGAGGCCAAGGGTAACTTGTATTAATTTCATGATGACTCAATAAATTTATTATTAAAATATTTATATGTTTTTCTTTTCCTGAAGTGTATATACAGTTTTTTTGGTGGACTCTGTATATATGTACCAATACCCTACCACGAATATATTCATTATATATCACAAACATATACTATAAAAATTTTTTTAAAAAGAAAGGGGCCTTATCAAAACATGTTGGCCCAAATTAACATAATTATGTGAAAATCAAAATATATCAGAAAGAATGTTGCTGGACAAAAAGAAAGGTAATAGAAGATGTGTGCTAAAGTAAGCAAAGCTGTTTAAAAAAACTCCAAAGGAAATAAGGAAATGAGTCTGTCTCTGGGATGCTGTTATTCTCCAGTTAAAAATAGGCAAATAGAAACCTAGTAAAAATATGTGTATAACTACATTTTCATGGGCAACATTGTGGGTGTTTCTATGATAGAAGGAAGGGTATATTATTAACTATTTTAAAATTTATTCCTGTATCTAGATACATTACATCTGTGGAACTGAGAAGAGTCCGTCAAGGGAGCTGAACCAAAGTTAATGTTAACATAGCTCTGTCTAAGTAGTAGGCATTTCCATCATGCAAAAAGATAGACTGAGAAAGCAAAGAGAAGGGAAGGGGAGGGGAAGAGAAGGGGAGACAGGGCATTTTGGCACATGCCCATAATAATCCCAGCACTCTGGGAAGCCAAGGCAGGAGGACAGAAAGTTCAAGCCCAGCCTAGGCAATTCAGTTATTCAGTGAGATCCTGTCTCAAAAAAAAAAAAAAAAAATTACAAAAGACTGGGGATATAGCTTAGTGTGAAGGCCTTAAATTCAATCCCTAGTATTGCAAGAACAAATAAACAAATAAATTTAGCTGCTTAGCTGCAAACTTCCCCTGAAGTTCATTTCTCATTGAAGCTGAATTTCTATACTTTGAGCAAGTGTTCTAACTAAATTTGTATCATGCTTTATGAGCAAAACTACTGCACAACAAAGTAATCTTCACAGGAATTTAAAATTTGGATAAATTTTCTTAAAAAACTGCCTTCCTACTTCCACTTGACTCCTTTGGTAAATAAGCATTGAAAGCTCTTCACAAAGTTACAAAAACAAAACAAAATCAGAGAAGTTTCTGCAGCTTTCAGAAGGCCTACTGAAATAACACAATGTACAGCTTTTGCTGACAACAAACAGGGAAAACAGTTTCTCTCAGTGGTTAAGCTTATGTTGTAACACAAGACCAAGAATCTATTAAAAAAAAAAACTGAACAGTTGAAAATGGGTTGCTGGTTTATTCTTCAGAATTAATCGGTCTTCTAGCATATTCTTGAGAAAAAAATTAGTCTCCTTGAAAGAACAGTTGCCTTCCGACTTCTGCTAGAAAAGCTAAATTGCAGCATAGCTGTTAAATGAAACTGTATGATCTGGATCTCCACTTATTGACGGTGGAATTTGGCTTTTGGTAAGTGACTTCATTACTCATTTGTTAGCTATTCTTTGAACAAAAGTAGTTTTGTTGCTCAACCTGGGATTGAACAGATAAATATGTGACATGCATTACATTGGGGCTTGGAGTGTGGCCAAAGTAGTTTTTGAGAGTTCAAGAGTAAGTGCCACAATATTAAAGAACCAGAATATCAGACTCATTCATATTCAATGCTCATGAGCTGCAAAAATAAACAGTTCCTTCTCCTGAGATTACTTTAAACTGGAAATTTCAGTTTTTCTAAAACTAAGATGTCCTGTGCTCTACTGGATAAGAACAATCACAATTTACACAAAAACAAAGATAGTTTCAAAATATTGTATTAAGGAATGTAATAGCAATTTTTATTTCCCAAATTATAATGAACTGATGACAAGAGAGTTAGTTTATTTCTAGTATGCACTTGGACAATAAATGAAATAAACAACTGTATATGCCAAATCTTCATAAAATTGCAAAAACAAGGTAGATTTCCTATTCTATATGTCAGAAACATTCCTGTGGCTTTGTTTGAAGGATTTGCGTTCACCCCACCACCACACACTAGTGTGCCCTGTTGTGGGGATTGAACTCAGGGTCTTTCCTAAGTTCCCCAGGTTGGGCTGGAATTTGCAATTCTCCTCGAGTGCTAGGATTATAGGTGTGCTCCACCATGCCCAGTTGAAGGCTTGTTTTTAATAGCAAAATGATGTTTGTAGTGTGCACTGTAGTTTTGTTTTAAGGATAAGTATATATTACAAAGTGGAATAAGAAGAGGGTTGGGGGATGTAGATCAGTCCAAGTTCCCTGGGTCCAAGTTCCCTGGGTTCAATCTCTAGTACTGGACACAAAAAAGTTTGGAATAAAAAAGACAGTTAAGAAGGGCCGAGGATTTAGCTCAGTGGTTCCTCTGCCTGCCTTGCAAGCACAAGGTCCCAGGTTTGATCCCCGGTACCAAAAAAAAAAAAAGAGAGAGAGTTAAAGACTATTGCTTACTTGTTGGTTCCATTTTTATAGATATATTATTATTTAAATTTAAAAATACAGCGTCTACAAAATATGTGAGTGGTCAGAGCTAAATCTCTTTCTAGTGTGTGAGAGAGCACTGTTTAGTAATCGCTGTCTATTCTTTCTGCAGTTCTACTTTAAAACATGATTATTTTGTAAAGCTCCTGCTCATATACACTGAATAAAATATGAAAATGGTGTCAAGACACTGTAAAATGTTTATACTTTGAGAAATCTTTGTGAAGTGAATATTTTATTTATTTAAAAGTAAAATGATCTCTTTCTAATATACATGTACATATGTACATGAATGCACATACAGATAACATATTATATATATATTTCTATATGTAAGATTTCATTAATCCAAGGGGGATTAGAAATACTATGTGTTTTGCATCTTAATTTATTACAATCCTATGTTGGCTATTAACTATTGAAAAAAATAGTAGATATTCAATAAACCTTGAGTTTTCAAAATTACTATTTCATGTACTTAAAAAAATGTCCAGTATTTGAGAATGACTTCATTTAACATCATGTATCATGGATTATTTTTTTAAAGTGTATTACCTTTATTCTAAAACTATGGTGCAAATATAGCTCAGTCTATTCCAAATTTTAATACTACTTTTATTGAGAGATGAGAGATGATCCTTATTTTTAGATTTAAGTAACATTGGCTATTGGATATTGGTTACTGAACAGAAAAAAGAAAAGAAAACTTAGTTGAAATAACAACATAAAGTTTTGTGTCTATTGTATTTGCTTAGTATCAGTTTGCGACTGATAATGATAATTTTCTTCTGGAAACTAAGATCAAGGGCAGCAAATTCCATCACTTTAGGGACAGGCATGAAAGAAACTACTGGAGCTGCTGCCTTGGTATGGGAATTGAGGTGAGAGGCTAGCATACTCTGCTGACATATATCTAAGTTGTCCTCAGCTTTGAAAACACTGTGCTCTCAACAAAACCACTGACTCTTAACACTGTGCAGAGAGGCTAAATTTAAATGAATATGCAGCAGTTGTTCTGGGAAGGGCAGAGCCAGGGTGATGTAGTTAGTTTGTTGAGACAAATTCTAGTTCACACTTGGAAATTCTAATTCTGTGATCTCTGGAACCCATATTTTTATGCACAGACAAGTTTATATCTTATGAACTTGTGAGAAACAAGCAAATTTTCAAAAACAGATATCTAAAAGATAATGAGTTATCAGAAAGGATCACGAATGATTAAGAAACAGGGTTTTCTGAGAGACATCTGGATGTGAGGCAGTCCTTGTGTCTTAATATTGCCTAACACATTTATTTCATGTTGGCTTTTACTCCTATAAAATGTAGACAGATACAGTATACAGGACAGAAAAGAAAATAATCCAAGGAAGTGAATTAGTACAAATAAATCCTGAATGGTCAGTCCTGATTTGAGCTCCTCTTTTCAGTGAATTTCCACTTATTTAAATGAAGGCATCCTCATTTAAATGAGGAGATATTGGTTACAAATACTGTACTGATGCTTACCTGAGAAGTGTTCCTTGAACGATCTATGGAAAATAAACTTCTGCTTACCATGACTTCCAAGACTGGTAATAACAGGCAGTTGTTAATGCCATATTTGTTCTCTTAATCTGTTACTGTTCATGACAGTTGTATTCTGTAAAGAAAACATTCTACTGAACCAACGAAAGAAGTAACACACCTCTTATTTTTTTCTTTTTTCCACCTGACCTGTTCACCTTTTTTGAAGCAGTGTCTTCAGTTTGTCACTTTCAGACAGCCATCCCAGGGCTACCCCCTGACATTTTGGGTCACTGTCATTTCCACACCTTCACTGTTCTCACAAACTAGGTCCAGGGTGAGACCTGGAGACCCTACTTAACTAAGGGCAACTGGCCCCATGGTGAGGGGAGGTCTAGCAGCAGGTAGGGCCTATATTGATGGACCAGTCTGAGAACAAGAGGTTTTGGTGAGAAGCATTAGCCAAAAGTCTGGATGTTTTGGGAGACACAGAGTGAAGAAGGGAGTTTAGGCACAAGGATTCAGAAGAAAGTCTCAAGCATTAGAAAAGTGTTGGTGCAAGAAATCGGCATTTCAGTACAAGAACAACTTCCATCCTGCAGGAGAACCAAGACTGATGTGGGAACAGCGAGGGAGAGGCCAGGAGTGGAGACAGAGATATCTAGTCCTAAGACTTACTCCAAGAACTTGGTTTTTAGAAGCTGGGCTTGACGCCACATTGAGACTTGATTTTGAGCCTTACTTCTGGGATTCTTAAAATCTTCCTGTTTAATGTGAAAGATTTGTCCCAGAGTCAGATACAAGAAGGCAGAATTTAGCTGACCAGTCAAAATCATAAGTTAGTTATGGCTGGCAATAAAACTAAGTCTCAGGTTTTATCAGACTAGGTCTCTTTATGCTATGTTCCAAAGGAACTAGTGCAGATCAATATGTTTAATTGTATTTGACATGTTGTCACTATTGTTTCATAACTACAAGGGGAATTAATAATTAGAATCAATTTACTAAAGCAATAAATTATGGAATTCATTGGCATATGTAGAAATATATACACGAATTTGTCTTGGAAAAACTCAGAATTAACTGATTTTTCCTGACTTGTTCATAATTATAGGATTTCTAAAGGGAAAAAACCCATTCTAAGCAAATTTCCAAATAATATATAATTCTATGTATTCAGTTGATATATTTTTCTTTTCTTTTTTTCATTTGCAAAACCTGGCATTAAAGAAAGTTCTCAAGACAGTTTTTCTCTTTTGGCATGGTTTAACCATTGTTTTTATTGCTCTAATTACAAAATTTTGAATTAAATGTTTATTCAAGATAAATTTCTATAGTATTTGAAAAGTCAGCCATTTATTCAAAGCTATTTATACTCTTTCTTGTCATAATTGTATGTGTCATCGTATGTACTGTTTTTGCCTTAAAACCTTTAAGGTTAAAAGACTTCTCTTTTCATACTGAAAATTATCAGCCCCTCTCTTACTATTCATGAATTTGTTTCATTACAGAATTGAAATAAAGGGAACTGATTTTTAAAATTGACCAAGTCGTAAAATCAAGTACCATTTCAAGCTCGTACAAAATTTATCAGATAATAGTATTTGATCATGAATTGCATTACTGCTTAATTGCCTAGGATATATCTGGGTTGTGTTTGTTTTTAAGCAGAATTGATTCTTTTACATTGATGGATCATCGAGCTTTCTGACCTTCCTGGGCCCATGGTATTGATGTGAGTTTCATTTTGCATGGAGGCCACACTTAAAAATTGAGGTGCGCATTAGAAGGAGCAATGGGCTGAGCTCTAACATGAATGTGCCTACAGGGAGCTGCAGGTGAGGGGAGTGGTGAGAGAGTCAGCCAGGGCAAGAAGTGGGAAGTTTTTGAAAGATTTTCCACTACGGATAATATAGGATCAGGAAATTCCTAACAATGGACATTTTTATGTTTTGCCATCCAGGGAAGAAAAGAAGGTGAAAAATGGATGACAAATCCAGATATCGGGAAAAATATTTAAAGAACTAAAAAGAGAAAGATAAAATATTATGTGGTGATATCTATATTCAAGTTGACATCTATACCATTGCTAGTGAAGGTCTGATTCGAGAACTAGCAACATCAGCGCCAACTGGAAACTTAGAAATGCTCTCCTGCCTAGATAATCTCAATCAAGATCAATATTAATGTCTGAAAGGTCTGCTTTTGACACTAAAAGGATAAAAATGTAGATTCAAATGTCATCAAAATTATTCATGAAATTTTTCTCGATTTCAATTTTTATCTTTCAAAAGGTGGAAAAATGTTAAAGATATCATCAAAATGAATTTTTATTTTTTGTCTCCTCTCAAATTTCTTTTAATAAAATATTTACTTATCAAGATATTTATGAAGTATGCTTAAAGCATCCCCTTAAGTGTTTTATTATAATATTAACACATTTAAATTTCTGATCTAGTGAAATGAACTATTAATTTGCTGTTTAAATTACATTACAATTTCCCAGATTTTGTTGTTGTATGATCCATTTTATTTCACATTATTTTGGGTAAACATGAAAATACACAGCATTGAGATTGCTTTAAAAACTCAACTAACGTGGTAGTGTTTTCTTAACCTGGGTACTAGTTCCGTGAGTATGTTCAGTTTGTGAAAAGCACTTGAGCTACGTACTCATGATATATATTCAATTCTGTGAGTGTGTGTATATAAATTTCAATTATATTGTTTTTCAATTCAATAAACATTTCAATTTAATAAATATTTAATAAACACTTCAGTAAACATTTCAACTATAGAAGAAACCTATGCCAGTGGAGCACATCTGCTACCCTTAATGCAGGGCTCTTATGAGACTTTATGCACATTTCCAAAGTGCTGAAATTGCTGAAATTATTTGGGAAACATCTCTTTGGTGGTTTAAAGATTATTTCTAAATAGTGTAGAGTTAATTTACATCTCCACACTCCCTGCATCATGCCTAATATATCATAGCTCCACACACCTTTTAAATTTAATTTTGCTTTGTTTTGTTTTATTTTATTTATTACCCAGCTTAACACAATTACCCATTAGTCTTGGCTGGAAATGCCTTGTAATGTTTCAAAATTCAATTCCATCACCAAAAGCAGTTTTGTGATAGAAATAGACATTAAAAATATATGATACCAACATAGAAAGCCATTTCCAAATGTGAGTCCCCTAAAATATTTTGGACAAGGGCAATATCAGTGAGGTGAATGTTTGATTTTTCTTAGGTGCTGCTCTGAAAAAGTTCACATTAATTTAGATATATATAATTCCAACACACTTGCTAAAATATTTATTTAATTGCCTCGAAAATGTACCAAATAGCTGAAGGAAAGAAGGAAAAAAGCTAAACTTCAAAATTTATAATTCTTTTCCTTAATTTAAGATGAAAACCTGAGGCACAGGTAGAAAGGAGATAAAGTGGATCACTATAAAAATGATAGAGGGTTCTAGGTCAAGTTGGCTATTGGAAATAAAGCCACTATCATGTTTCATCAAATATTAGGACTTGGTGCCAAGGGTTTTCATTATACACAGGGTATGAAGTACTTTATAAATCACCATATCTGCTGACATTCAATTACATTCAGTCTTATTAATATGAACTGCAGAGTATTTTTAGATGTCTACCGGCAGTAAAACTATCTTTTTCATTAGAAAAGCTCGGCTTTTACGCATGACCCGTGTTCATATAACACTTTTAAAGATCCACTATACAAATGCTGATTATTTTGAAATGTTTCAAACTACAGACTAATTACCTCAGAACCTTAAAAATAAACATGTTCACATGCCCAGGGCCTGATTAAAATGTGAGAACGGACCTTGTCCAAATCAGGTGGCGATTTTCCCCACAATATGCAGATCCTGCATACCTCTTTCTGCGTGATCTGTTTATTCTGCACAATAACATATTTATATTAGTGAACCTGATGCATTTGTCTTCGGTTTTGCAAATGTTTTCAGTTTTGAAGCCTCTAAGAGACAAAATACCTGTCCTCCTTCTTGCAAACCCGCCACAGTGGTCTCTGTGTGGAAGCGGGTAAGGCGGAACGATTCAACATTTGACCGTTCTCACACTTTCTGGTAATGTAGACTCTTCTTTTCTCCTCACTTTTTATATCCTCTCCCAAATGAAAAATCCGTATACACAACTTTTAGATCAGAGGTTTGAAACACTGACTATAAATCCAGAACTACACTAAGGAATTCTGATGAGGTCTGAATGGTGACACTCAGAAATATTAATATTATTGTTGTTACTGAGGCTTGAGAATACTTGTAGAATAAGGTTATTGGGAGCTGAAAATCCCTTGTATAGTGGTAGAAAAGAGAGGAAATGTGAATGAGACCACCACAAATTCTACTGATATTTATATAATGAACATCATGACATTTTGAGATCTATTTCCGGTACATAGGTATATTGTACAATATTCACATATTTGTATAAACATATTAATACATACGTGGATGTGTACCTCATATTTACATATAAATAAATACTATATTTGAATTGAGTTTTAAATGATCTGTTCAGAACAGGGTACTCCAAACCTTAAAAGTATTCTCAGGTATGCAAACCCTCTGAAAGAGGAATTTTCATACATGACCACAAGGCGGCGCAAATGATCTGTGAATGTAAATGGAGTGGCAATTATATATGCATGTTAAAATAATTTGCTATTCGAAAATTTTTCTCAGAAGTAAATGTTATGATTTGTAGTAACAATTTTATAAAGTTCTTTCTATGCCATCTAAATAATTTCAAAATGCCCACATTTTGAAAAATATTTTACTGTAGGTAAGTCACATTTTCCAATTTAAATTCTTGGCTATCATTATAGTATAAGTTAAATAAACATATTTTAAAGGGACAGATAAATGTATCTATTGTCCAATTTTAAAATATTTCTAATGTCAAATTGATTTTCTATAAAAGATTACAGTTTTATCAGAATAAAAATAAATTTTTTTATTGATCATTAATGACTGAAGAGACTTAATTCTTGATTTTTTTCTTAATTTATAAATTTCTGAGTTACACTGTGCTTAAAGGTGATAAATGTTAAAATAATTTCCTGGTAGTTTTCAGAATTTGAGAATATTTTACATTACTTGGTTTAGCTTTTAGATAATTATTTCCCAAAATTTAACTTTGTAATGAAAGAGCATTCTAAAATAAAAGAGAAACTATATATAAAATTTAATCCAATAAACATCATGAATGTCTTTTATTTTGAGATGAAAAGTGCTGAGACTTTATACAGGCATTTTCTTTGTGCTCAATAATTATACCATTTAATGAATGTAAAGGTTGTGCTATTAGTGCAGATTAATGGGTTTGCTATTCTCTCTCTCTCCTACCCCCATGTCATACTATTAGGTCTCAGAGTTAAACATCTTCCCAAGTGGGAAGGGTCAAAGCATCCTCCATCTGGAGCCATAGAATTTCCATGCATCGTAAGCACCCTGTAAAGCAAGTGTGAGTTCTGTCTTCCCATATGCCTACTTAAGGGAAATCCATATCTTTTGTAAAAGACAGCTATAAGTGAAGCATATGTGAGCCAAACCATGATACCATGATTTTTGGTAACCCAGACCAGTTTTTGATGACTCTAGTACAACATTGTAGCTCTCCTATTTTCAAGTAGTAGTATCAGACTGAATCCCTCACACACTGCTTCCTGTCAAAGACCTTAAAAGAACTTCCTCTCTTAGATGTCGAAACTCTCTATAGTGTACATCCATCATGACAAAATTTATCTTTACTTTATATTGTTATATAAAAATCTATTTATGGGGACCTAGGTTGGATTCACTCTGAAATTGGTCTGTGTATCAGGAGGTCCAAAGTAATTAAAAGTGTTCAGAGTTGAGGCTGAACACAGTATCACTGTTTAAACCAGAAATTTATTGGTGCTGATGTTCTATGACTATTGCAGAAATAGTTGCAATAGCATGAAGATTGGTTACTCTGTTCTTTGGACATGCCACCTGGTCTTATCTGCCATTGCCATTCCTGAGCCATGCATATTTTAGAATCACTTGCCTAGAGGCAAGTGCTGAGTCCTTACTGCTGAATCCTGTGGTCTTCTTATGACTTCACTAATCGGTTTCACCACCTATTCACTGGGTTCTGGGGATTCTGATACTTGATAACTTTGATGTGAATCATCTCAGGGCTGCAGATACTTTCCAGACCATTTTCTACTCCCAGCAGACATTGATTACCCAGTCTTGCTGGAAAATGGGATGTTCACTGTGTCCACATGACTCTGATACCTGCTTCACTACCTGGATACTCCTTGTCCCCCTGTGTGGCTGCTCCACCCTATGCAGCCAGGATTTTCTGGGTCTTCAGTGTGATGGGGCCATTCATATTCCTGATTGTGCCCTGTACTGACGCTACCCTTTCTTATGTATGGAAAACAACACAGAAGACACCATTTCCACTTTCTCTAGGACTTTCCTTTGTAAACAGAATTTTTTTTCTGATCAATTTATGAATCATCACTATCGCTTCATTTCTTGGCCATTTCTTTGTTGCCTAGTGCGTTTTATTTTGTTTTCCTGGTACTGGGGATTGAACTCAGGGCTTCAATCATTCTAAGCAAACATTGTACCACTAGGTTGTCCATTTTTGAAGCAGGTTTTTTATTTTCTTCATTGTTTTTTGGAGCTAAAAGTCTCATCTTAGTATCAGTTGAGGGTACAGGTTATTAGCAGGTGCCAGTTATGATCCGCTATGAGCATTAAGTCTGCTGCCTGCTTTCAATTTTATGGAAATGAGATTCATTTTAAATAAGTTGACAGATGCATTCATATTCACAATGAGGGACTGCACCAAGAATAAGATACTACACTTAACTTTTTAGTGGAAAAACCTGACTGGGTAGGAAACAAAAACTAGGAGGGCATTTTAGCTTCTACTGTAGCTCTGAATGGATATATATGTGACCACAGAAGATAATATGAAGGAACAAAAATGTAGGCAGAAAATGAGATAAAAAAGAAATGAAACTTAACTCATCATACTAAGTTATACTGATCTGTGTGATTAGTGGGACAGGGGAGAGTCTTAAGAGGACCCTCAAAAATCAATTTTAATTTCTTGGTAGAATTGGGGACTGAACTTAGGAACTTCACAATGAGCTATACTCCAGCCCTTCTTTATTTTTTATTTTGAGATAGGTTCTGGCTAAGTTGCTAAGTTGCCCAGGCTGAGCTTGAACTTGTGATCATCCTGACTTAGCTGCTGAGAATGCTGGGATTGCAGATGTGTACCAACTATTAATTTTTAATACTGTAGAATTCCTGAGTAATAATTTACTCAGCAGTGGCATCATCAGAATGAAGTAAAGTAAGAGAATGTCCTCTAAGAACCCATGAGAAAGGTAAAAACATACCTGAAATGGATGGAAAGATTTTTTTAAACTTTTAGGAAACCCAAGTAATACAATATCTTCAGGCAGCAAAACCAGGACTTTCTGCTTTACGTCACCATCATCCTTGTGTGGTTTCACTGCTCCCCTACCAACCACCTCCACATTTGCTGTACTATAGTAAGAAAGTCTCTTAACTTTTATAATAATGAATTCTTATGGTGTTTATACTGGCATATTACTGACAAAGAAGACTGGCCTAAATTAGGAGCTTAGTTGTGGGTTTTTAGCTCACAAGGATACATGATCTTATTTTACCTGGGTCAATACTAAATTGGAACATATGGCAAGCATAGGGGAATTTCCTAATCTGTAAAATGGAGGTAGCAGCTCTGATTTACAGGATATGAGAGGTAGCAAAGTCCACACAAATCATTTAGTGCAATGTCTGTTGCAGAATCAGCATTCAGTACATAAGGTCACGAGAGTCAATATTAGCCAAGGACATTCTGCAGGACAAATGAAGACTGAGGCTCCAGTCATGCAATTGTTGATTATTTCTTGGATACCAAAGGAGTAGCAAGTTGTTCAGAGATGATTCTTGAGGTTCTAATCCTAACTGCATCACTTGATATCTTGGTGTCCTTAAAAAAATATCCTGCATTTAAAAATATGGGACAGCTTAACAGACTTCAAATTAGTTTAAATAAACTTAAGGCTTACCAATACATTTTCTTAACAATTGCCAAATTTCGAAACCTATGGTATCAATTGCTTTAGTCAGCATATGCACTACTTCAGGTCTTGTGGTATGTTTTCAAAACAGTGTTCTTTGATGAAAGCCTATTTCCTTCTGGGCATATTGAACTATTGCCTTGTCTAGGTCTGTAAGAACTTTCTCATTTGCATAACAAATGCAATTAATCTATATGCCTTTTAATTAGAATGCCGTGTATGGTCTATTTACTCAGGGACTACAAATTTTATCTCTTCTATAGGATAGTTAATATATAAAGTACATTAAGGAATTCACAATTACCATTTCAAAGTCATTATAGGGAATGCTTAGCAGTAACATGATAAAGTTATAAACACATCTATGTCTTTCTTTTACTATTCTGCTTTGTGCAGTTGTCTCCAAAAACAAATTCTCCAAATTTAAGTAGGAAAATTTCATTGCTAATTAGATTTGGAAAACAGTCAGGAAACTAATGGAAAAATAAATTTAAGAAGGGGAGCAATTAATTCAAAATTATCCATGAAGTCTTTACTGCTGCCATACAAGGTACATTTCAATTTTTAAAAAATGTACGTAAAACTGCTTTAAATAATATATAAGTGCATACAAAAACAACTGGTGTTAGAAAGTATTGAGTGAACTAATCCATGGTTAAAGAATATCTTCATTTATTAAATATTTTAGAGAAGCTGTACTTATCATTGTGTATTTTAAGATTTTGGTCACAGTATTGGATGGAAAAACCTATTTGTTTGAAATGTGTGTTACTGTACTACGACAGTAGATGTCACTGTTGTCATTTTCTACTAATGTGCTGAGTCAGAGCTGAGTTCACATGTTGCATTTTTTTCAATTAAGGAAAGAGAAGGACTACCATCCAAGAATCAATCTTAAAAGTCGGTAGGAGTTTGAAATGATGTCATAGTTTCATCCTTCTAACACTCTCTTGTTTAAGAGAACAAAATTCCTCTCACACCTTGGCTATAAACTGCTCCCTTGGGGTGGCCTAAGATCTTTTTGTGTGTAATGATTTTCTTTTAAATAATTTCAATACTTTTGCTGGCACAACAGAATGAAGCCTTACATAAATGATGCTAAGAAAAATTCAACTCTTTTCTCATCTCTGATATTCATTATCCTTCTTCAATAGCACAGCATGTATAACATGGCAGTGATGATGAAGGTTAGGATCAATTCAGTTTTCATTGGAAAGATTATGTGTATTTACACTTCCTGGCAAATTGTTGAAATTACCTCCCACCAGCATTTTGGTCAATGCAAATCCATTTACTGCTAATTTTTACCCAGATACAAACAAAACAGTATTAGCAACAACAATAAAAGCTTACTTCACTGCTTTTCCTTGCAATGAATGTGTTGTTTCTATTGTCCAGCTTAACACTGAGTCAGCCATTAGTCACTAATGGATTAGTAGTTTGAAAAGGTGGGTGCTATTGACAGGCTCACATGGATTTCTAAGCACTTGTACAAAACTCCTTTCTAATGCTCCTTTCTCAGGTGCAATGAAGCATGTCAATCCCTTCTTGCTGGTTTTGGTTTCGGTCCAATCAAGAAAGATGGGGTTTACCATCCTAGGGTTTTCATTTTGCTTCAATCTTAGGGATCTAGTTTGCTTTGCTAGGGTTTTCATAGTTAATAGAGAGTGTGAGATAATGCATTGAAAATAATTTGGAAACAACTCAAGGGACATTATCTGTTTTCATTTTATTTGCCATTATCCTTCCTTCTAACTCAGAAAATTTACAGATATCTGTTGCATTTGGTCCTTAGAATATGTATGTGATTTTCTTCAAAATACTTGAGTGTCTTTTATCTGCTATTTTATTCCAAGTAATGTGGTTATAACTACTATGATTTCCCCTACTTATTATATCCCATATACCATTAAAGTCAAAAAAGCTAAATTTTAGATATCTAATTTGATAATTTCATAAACAGAAATGGTATGAACAAAGGTGAAATATTTTATAAGAAGATTCAAAGAGGTCCAACTTTGTGTTTTATTTAGATGGCTGGCATTTGACTATGCTATAAGTATTGCTGAATTAGGGCCAAATAACTGCTATTCTTTGTACTTACAAAGAGGCCAAATAGCCTGTGGCTGATACTGAATGATTCAGCCTTATTGCTAATTAGAGCTATCAAGACAAAATTATCTCTAATTCCTATTTCAATTTGGTTCAAGCCAATCAAGTTCAAATCTATGACCTCTTTGTTTTCAGCATATTCCCTATAAGACATGGCCTGTAAACTCTGTAAGTGTTATACTGTAAGTTAGATAGGAAAGGTCCATGTGTGTTGCTTAGAGTCAAAGAATATTCTTATCGCTTTCTGTGTCCCATAATGCAGGGTGGGGTGTTGCTCAGTAAAATTTTTTGTTGAAGCTTTAAACAGAACAGTTGACTATCTGATAAGTTTGCCAATTTTCTCTTCAAGGCTTAATCTGTCCAGGGCTCCCCAACCCCTCGTCTTTTAAGCAGTGCATTAATCCTCTCTTCTACCCTTTCTAGAGACCAAGAAGTTTTTAAAAAAAACATTAGCCTGTTTTACTCCACTCATACACCTTTACTTAAAAAGTACCAGTAGATTCTTGTTACTGGATTACACTTATTTTTTAATTGAGGACTTCATAAGATGATAAGATTAGTTGGGAAATATTTAAAAATATAGGCAGTACATGTTTTGTATATGCTATAAATTCATGTGGACAATCCTTAACTAAGCTTATAATATGGGATCTAGTTATATGCAGACAATTTTAGTCGTTCTGAGATTTCTTTCAGACATCTGTGGTTAAAACTCTGCAATGGTTTGGATATTCTTTAAATGTGGCCCCCGAGGGCTCATGTGTTATTGGCTTGGTTGCCAGAATGGCAATGTGAGAGATGGTGAGACTTAAGGGACGGGGCTGGTGCAAGGTAAATAGGGAGCCCTCCATGCCCCTCTCTCTGGCTTCCTGTCTCACCATGTGACCTCTTCCTTTTGCATGTATTCCCTCCATGATCCCACCTGCTGTCATGCGACCTAGACACAGGAACTTCACCAGGAACTGAGTCAGTGTGGCTTCCCAATCTTGGACATAAGACTCCTTTTATTATGTGCTAAATAAACTTCCTTTCTTTCTAAGACATCAAGTATTTAATCATAGTATCTAAAAGTGGAATAATACAAACTCAGTTAAATTCAGAACTTTATTTTGCTTCCTTCCTTCTATCTAAATTTGATTTTAAATCATTAGACTAGGGAAAAGTTGTGGAGGCTGCCCCAAGTTATCCAACAGTATCCTGCACCTCATGCAGTAATCTGTGCTCTTCTATGTATGGCATCATAGCACCATGAGAGGCTACTGCCTACAGGGGTTCCACATGAGCAGTGGGTCTTCTTGATTTGTTTTTTTTTTTTTGATCACCAGGTTTATTTAGCAGTCTTCTATCTTCTTTTGCTCTATCCCTATGTACTTGATCTAAAGGAGAACAAAAACTAGGACTTTCTAGATCAGGATGGATTGTATCACTTTGACTCTCTTTGATTCTTTTCTTACCCCAATATAGAAGTTCTTATCTTATGTGCAAGGAAGGTGAAGAGGAAAGAAAAGCGAAACAGATGCTTTCTTTAGTAGGCAGTCTTCTAAATACTTTTTACCTAGATGGATTTTTTTGAACTGGAAAAGTTAAGAATTTACTCTATGTTTTCTGTTTTGTTCATTGACATCTCTCCTGGTGATGTTGATCCTCAGGGGAAATGCTGGGTTGGGGAGTAGGAGATAGGAAGGAGATACAGCAGCTAATCCTTCTCATACTGCTCCGATTCTTACACAGAGTAGGGACTTTATAAGGAAGGGGTTCTAGGCACAATCAAATCTTTAAAATAATGCTACAAACAATATTTCTCTCCTCTTTATCAGTAAGAAACTTGAGGTTTAGCAAGATAAAGGTGTAGCAATCATCAACTACAGAATGGCATGGCGGCAGTGTGAATCCGTGTTACCTGTCAATCTTTTCTCACTAAGATAGTGAAAATTTTAGGCATGAGTGCCAGAGAAATAGTTTTCTTAATTTTTGTCCTATTGCCTCTTGCAATCACTCCGATTCTGTATTATAAACTTCTACAAGGTGGAATGGTCCACCTCTCATTTTGATTCACATTGGACCATGTTAGAATGTTTGTTTCTTTGTATCAGCACTGATATAATTGCAACTCCATCTTATGTCTGGCATTCTTAGTATAGTTGAAAAATCCAGTATAGATTTTTTAACCTGTAGTGCCCAGGTGGGAGGTTGAAGTGTCTTCCAAAAGCCCCACCTGTGAGCATAAGAGGCCTTTGGGGGACATTCTTGATAGAAACTATAACAAACCAGATAATTTGTCATGGAGGACCATCTTGGGTATTTGAGCAGCATTCCTGACCTCTTCTTCCAGGGGCAGTCCTCCAATCCTGCCAAATAAACATGTCTTTAGTCATCACCAAATGCCCTTTGGGGGCAAAATTGTCCACCCTCCAATGACAACAAGAATATAGCCTTCTTATTTGAAATTATATCCTGTCAGTATTATTTCTGTTCTTTACTTGAAAATTCTGCTTTGTAGGACTTAAAGTTTTTATCATTTTGTGCTCCTTCTTTAAGAAAAAGAATACAAAATTATGAAAATAAAATTGAGTAAAACAGTTAAAGTTTTTTGGATGATTAAAGAGAAGTGATAATGAATCACAAATTTTGAAAAGCAGGCAAACACTAATATAACAAAACCTAGGCAAAAAACCTCACAATATTTTTATTGTTTGTAACACTCATTTTGACCTATATTTCTGACTGCCTATTCTTTGATGGCCTCATTTTATGATGAGTTCTCATTACTTTTATAAAGGGAATGGGTAATTTAGGTTTTTTTCTGTGATGGTTAAGTTGATTTTGTTTGCTACGACTGGTACTTCAGAAAAGTTTATTTCAGCCTCACAGCTTGTTATCTTGTGATCTAATATATTACAGTAAATAAAATGTGATTTTATATAGATATCTCTCTGAACTTAATGTTATTATAAGTTGGTCCTGGGAAGGAATTCCAATAAATTATAAATTACATTTCATATGATTCCCATCAAAAAAGAGATGAAATGTGGAACATATATTTGTAATAGGAACTGTTGCTTTATTGAGGTTATTCTGGTTGAGAAAGACTTCAGTTTTGACTCATCAAACAAGAATGGAATCCTTTGCTCACAGTTGTATAGAATTTTCATGCACTAGCTTCTAGATCCACATATTTCAAACCTTTTTAAAAGTTCCATTCCACATAATCTTTCAGTTCTCATTATGGAAACTTTTTGTATAGAAATACAACCTCTACCATTTCACCTTGCTATCACAATCCTGGGCCAAGTGGATACAGGACAACAAACATTCTGGTGGCCATTTCAATTTCCTTTTATTCAGAAGGAAATATGATGAAAGGGCATTACAGTGAAAATATAGGTGTCTTACTTGATGACAGTAAAAAGAACTACTGTTTTGAAAAACTCAGGAACATTAATTCCAATATAAATACATTCCTAGGGCTTTTCCCAGGGGCTTGGAAATAATACGCAACAAAGATTCTTGAAACATTAACTTCATTAACAGTTCCTCATGCTGAGTGGCAGATACCCACACCATACTTTTCTAATGAAAATATGTACTTTAGCATAATGGTAGCCAGCTGTGGGTCTCAGTACCTGTGCTGGGGGAATGCAGGAAGAAATCTTTGTGTTCACCCACTTCATATGATGAATGGCAAGGTGTTTGCACATCAACGGGTAAACGGTTGAGTTTTACCTATGTTATAGGCCATGTTACATTTTTGTGTATCTATAAGTTTTTATTAAATATATATTTTAAAATTTTTCTTGTAGAATTAGCCCAATTCAGTACAATGTCACATGAAAATCTGCTTTTACAACCTTGGGAGGAGGTTGAAAGTGAGCCATCAGTGACTTGGCTACTGAAAATGATTTGGATCATGTAAGCCAAAGAAGTAATATATGACAGATAAGACAGATATAGATGTGACAGAGAAGTACAGAATGAAGACCTTGATTCAGATGAGGAAGAAAACAGTAATGTAAATAAATATTTGACTAGTCAAAATGACTAGCCAAATTGTCATGTATACCTGAACCATCCAATATTTGAACTAGGTCAGAAAATGTTATTAGGTTCTTGCTAGGGGTGAAACACATTAGACAGAATGCCAATCCTACAATTCAATGCTGGAAATTGTTTTTAATGGATGATATGCTAAGAGATGTTTTGAAATACATTAATAATGAAATATAAGAAAACATTTTATATGAATTAATAGTAATACTCAAAAATATATTTATCATGACACCTCACTATCTGAACTAAAAGCCTTCATAGCAGGACTTTATCATTCTAATCATCAGAAACTAAAGGATTTATGGAGAAGTGACCGATGTAGCTTTGAGATTTTTAGAACAGTAAAGACACTCAAGAGATTTGGTTTCCTTTGAAATTGCCTATATTTTGATGACAAAAAGACCCAATAAGGAAGAATAAAATCCAACAATTTGGCTGCTATTTACTCATTTTTTGAAAGCTTTGTTTCAAATTGTCAAGCAGTTTTAATGCTGTCCAAATACATGACAACTGATGAACAACTTGCATCATTTTATGCTGTTGAAGGTTTTGGCAATATATACCAAATAAAGCTTCCAAATATCGTATAAAAATATATGCCTTGGTATATGTGAAGACATTTTACACCTTGAGTTAGAAATGTATCCTGGAACTCAGCCACCAGGTCTTTCTTCATGCAGTAACAAACTCTATGACTTTGTGAATAGACTCATTGCACCTTTTAAAAAAAGTAACCCAAATGTTACATTTGACAATTGGTTCACTAGTTATTCATTGATGTTACATTTTCTAAAGGAATACCAGCTGACCAGCATAGGAACTATTGGCAAGAACAAAGCAGAGATTCCTGAAAAAATATTTTAAGTTCACAATAGAGAAATATATAGTAAAATCTTTGGATTTCAGAAAGATATAACACTAGTCTCCTATATAATGTGAAGAAAAGCAAGGTAGTATTGATATTGTCAACATTATACCATGATAATAAGATTGATAGTGAGGTAGGGCATGGTGGTGCATGCCTATAATCCCAGCACTCAGGAGGCTGAGGCAGGATGATCCTGTGAGTTCAAGGTCAGCCTGTGCTACATAGTGAGCTCAGGGCTAGCTTGGACTGCACAGCAAGACCCTGTCACAAAACAAACAAATCAAAAGATTGATAGTGAATCCTCAACAGAAAAGAAGCCAGAAATGGTCACATTTTATAACAAAACAAAAGGCGGAGTAGATGTTGTTGAGGAATTATGCAGGAAGTATGATGTCACTCAAAACACAAAGCATTGGCCAATGGTAGTGTTTCACTTGATCCTAAACATGTCAGGCATAAATAGTTTCATAGATAACAAAGAAAATAACAAGTACAAAATATCATGGAGAAATTTCTTAGAGGATTGGGACTGGAAATGATAAATGATCAATTACAACAGAAGAAGAACAGTATATGTCTGCCCGAAGAACTCCATAAAAGATTTCTGGAGCTGACTGGTAAACAGACAGATGAAACATGACAAGAACCTCCTAAGAAAACAGGAAGACAGCAAATGTCAAGTATGCCCTACCAAAGAAGACAGGAAAACAAGACACATGTGCTGTAAATGTAAGCGATATTTGGGTATAGAACATGTTCTCACGTGTGAAAACTGCCTTAGGTGTGATAACTGAAGTAAAGATTATTTTTGTGGTAGAGTTTTATTTGTATTTTCATTGTAGTTCACATAAGAATTTATTTCTGCTGTTATATTTTAGATTTAGTAGGCAAAAAATAGTTGATGTTGAAAATTTTGATGTTTATTCTAAACAGTCTATATTTGCTATTTTATTTTATTATTATTTCATTTTCCTGCTAAGTGGACATTGTATAATATAATAGGAAGCTCCTGACAAAAGAGGAAGATGAGAGGTGACAAGTATGGCCTGCATAAAGGGAAGCTAAGCACACATGCTGTCAGTGTAGGGAAGACTTGTGTATGGAACATGATGTTGTCATGTGTGAAGGCTGCCTTGGTTGTGATAATTGAAGCAAAGATTATTTCTGTAGTAGAGTTTTGTTTTTATTTTCATTGAAGTTTACATAGACATTTATTTCTGCTTTTATTTTTTTAGATCATGTAAGCAGGTAAACAGTTGATGTTGAAAATGTTGATGCTTACTCTACACACTCATTACATATTAAACATTTAATATTTTATTGATATTTTATTTTCCTGTTAAATACACATTGTTTGATAAAATAAAACTCATAAAATTAAAATTAGCAATTTATCAATATAAATACTCCTAAAAAATAAATGTGGGCATTACACACTCCAATAATGCACCTTTAAAAAACTGCTGTGATGCCCGTGGGGCTATTTTAAGAATCAAACATCTAATCATAGCTGCAGATACAGAGGAAGTTGATGTGAGAGATGGTGGAGGAAAGAAGATTGAGGCAGGTGACTTACATTGGGTCTTAGGAAACAAGCAGAGAATTATGAGTTCCTATTTTCAAAAAAGTAGGAAAATTCCATAGCAAAGTCAATACAGAAGCTTTTGTTTTCCACCATAATGCCCCAAAAGCCTCATTTCACCACATATATTGAGAAAAAGTATAGCACTGATGACACACAAGGTTTATTCTCATTGAATTAAGAGGATTTTTCTTTAGTTTTACTTGTTTTAGAATTTCTTTCTTTAACCTTTGTATTGAAAACTACAGTACCCTGAAAAAGGAGATCGAAGAGGATATCACAAAATAGAAAGATATTTCCTGAAAAATGGAAACAAAGTCTATGTAAATAGGGAAAGGTGGAGGGGGTGAAGGGTGCACAGGTAATGGGGAAAAAATAAGAACTAAGATACATCATGTACAGGTACAAGCATCCAATGATAAATGTAAATGTATGGTATACCTAAAATGTACCAATAAAAGAATTTAAGGAAAAAAAAAAAAGAAAGATATTTCCTGTTCTTGGATAGGCAGAACCAATATAGTGGAAATGGCCATACTTTCAAAACTGTTATACAGACTTAATGCAATCCTGATCAAAATACCAAAAGCATAACTCACAGAACTAGAGAAAACAATCCTAAAATTCATCTGGAACCAGAAGAGACCTAGAATAGCAAAAGCAATTCTGGGCAACAAGGGCAAGGCAGGGAGCATCACAATCTCTGACTTGAAATTATACTACAAGTCTCCCCCCCACCCTTTCTCTCTCTCTCTCCTGTCACCAACTTACCTTTCCCCTCACTATTATCTTCCAGATTATTGCAAAACTCCTAGAATCTCTGTTTTCATAGCTTTCAACTCATCCTGGGTATCCTAGCTGGATTTCTCTTCTTCTTCTTCTTTTATTGTACACACACCATTTATATGGCATTTTCATTTATTTATTTTCCCACACTTTTTTTTTTTTTTTTTTTTTGGTACCTGGGATTGAACTAGCTTCTGCTTGAGAGGTAAGAGACGGCAGCACTGAGCTAAATCCCTGGCCCACCCACACTTTTTTTAGTTCCTATTGTTTGCACAGATTTAATGGGCTTCATTTTGGCAAAGTTGTACATGAACATAGCATACTTTAATAATTCCCCTCCATTACCCTCTCACCCCACCCCCTTAGTTTCACATAGTTTTTGAGGAAGTTTCACTGTGTATAATGTATTTTGAACATATTCATGCCCCCATTATCCACCCTTACATATAGATATAATCATCCAGTACGCACAATTTTGTTCTTTTTTTCAGAAGAATATTTTGAAGATGCATCCATGTTTTTGTAGGTCTGAATGTTTGGCCATGATTTGTTTTTCGGTTCATCTGTTGATGAACATTTGGAGTAATTCCAGTTCTTCTGCATTATAAGTAAAACTGTCACGAACATTCATACATATGCAAGTTCTTATGTGACTAAACCTTTAAATTTCACTTGGATCAGTTCCTAATTTTAGTCATATGGCAGACACATGTTTAAGTGAACCTCAAAAATTACTGAGTTTTTCTTTATCTCATTTCTCATCTGTAAGACAGAAATATTAGCATTTAAATTATAGCATATAACTACTTGTCTTCATTACTTTTCTCATTGCTGAGACAAAATACACAACACCCAAAGTTACAGGGGGACAGATTTATTGTACCTCACAGTTTGTAGAGGTTTCCATCCATAGTCAACTGGCTCCAAGGCAGGATGGCATGGCAGAGGGGCAAAGCAGAGGAGAAACAGTCCTTGGCAGAGAAGACAGAAAGTAGTGAAGCAGTAAGCTCCCCTTTCCTTTTATCCCACTCAGGCTACAAGCCTATTGGATGGTGCCACCTTCACTCAGGGTAGGCCTTTCCATTATCTATATCCAGAACTTTGCTAAACCAATCAGTCAACTGATATAGTTATCACACACCCTTAATCCATATTCACACACCCTAGACTCAGTCACCTCTGAAAAGCCCCACCTATGAGCACATAAAGTTTTGTGGAGGACATCTAGATATGAGCCATAACACTAGTCTAGTCTGAACAAAGTTTTTAGTACAATGCCTGGAATATAACAAACACTCAATGCATGAAATAATGAGCATTATTAGCCAAGGACATTCTCTAGGACAGATGAGGAATGATGCAACAGTCACTGGGAGTTTTGATTACTTCTAGCATGTGAAGGAAGAAGCAAGTTTTTTGGAGCAACTCTCAGTGTTCTAGTCTAAGCAGAGTCTAAAACCACCCTGCCTTTTATGAGGCTGATCTTATCTAATCCCAGCACCATCATTTGGCTACTTGTTATCCTTAGGAAAGCTCTTAACATTTCTGCAATTTCACCATCTGCAAAACTGGAGAAAACTGTTTCATAGGGTTTTCTAGTTTTAATATTCCTCTTATTGTCATTACCATACAATATTCACATTTAAAAGCACTCATTATGTTGGGAATCTATGTTTAAATAGATTTTCTGTAGTCTGATAGCCAAACGAAATAGGGTGGACTGCCTTTGGTAATTGATTTGCATAATAAAACTGTTTTATAACTTTGGGGGACTGTCTTCCTCTATTTCTTTTTGCCTTTATGCTGGAGAAGTTTTCCCCAAGAACAAATATTTTCCTGGTCTCCCTCAATCAAAGCATTCGCTCAAGGAGATTTTTTTTCCCCACAACCTAGTTGACATTTATGAGCATAAGTTGATGGAGATCTTTTTAGTTTTAGCTTTTCTGTGAGATTTATATAATTTAGGAGTCTGCTACAAGGCTTCTGACACCTGGGGAGGACATGGAACTGTAATAGCACTCTCAGACATGAACTAGTCAAGAGCAATGATGCATCTAGAGGTTTTAGAGCTGAACTTCTGTAGAACATAAAATACCAAAAGCTCTATTTCTCCTCACCTTGTAATAACACTGCCTGAATATAGGTTGCTATTGTACTGGAAGGGATTGGAATGAAAGGGAACCAAGGAACTGCTATGATACAAAAAAGGACCTTGCTTATATAAGCTTCCATGGAAAGTTATTTCTTTCAGCAAGAATAGAGACATCGCAGAAACCAGTCCAAGTGGCTTTGGCAGATCATGAAGTCAGTAAAAATATTCTTAGCATTAGCAAGCCAGACTGTCTCTATCTTCATTTTATTAACACAGGTACAAAAAGTAGACGTGGCCCTAACTTTAGTAATACATATACCTGAACTTAGTACTTATATAAAGGAAAGTTTCAAGTATATTAAATTCATAAAATGTTCTAGGTATAACTAGATACATACATTTAAATAGAGTTGAGAAATCTGGTTGTTGATGACTTACTAAATTACCTTATCAAATAAAAACTATAAAGATTTAAGGTGACCACATGATGTTTTATACGTACACATGAGCACACACATATATACCTTGTAAAATGATTACCACAATCAAACTAGTTATTATCACTTCACATAGTTACTTTTTTGAGTGAGACTATTTAGGATCTTCCCTCTGCACATTTCAATATACAATAGTTATTATTAACTATAGTCACCATGCTATATATTAGGTCTCCAGAATTTATTTATTTTGTCCCTGAAAACTACTGCTCTTTGACCAATCTCTCCTTATTTCCCTAACTGTTTGACCCCTGATAACCATCCTCCTGTCTGTTTCTATGAGTTGAGGTTTTTTAGATTTAAAAAAGATCATTCAATATTTGTCTTTTTGTGTCTGCTTCGTTTCACTCAGTAAAATGTTCTCTAGGTTCATCAGTGGTGTCTCAAATGGCAGAATTTCCTTCTTTTTAAGTGTGAATTACCTTTCTATGTGTATTCACACACACAATTCATTGACAAACATAGTTTCCCCCCCATATTTAGCTGTTCTGAATCATACTGCAATAAGTATGGACATGTAGATATTTCTTGGAGTTAGTGATTTTATTTCTTTTGGATATGTACTCAGGAGTGAAACTGCTAGATCATATGGTGGTTCTATTTTTAATTTTTAGAAGAAACACTGTACTGTTTTACATTGTGGCTATATAATTTTATAGTCCCACCAGAGGTGTACAGTGTTTCAATTCTGAACATTAATGACAAAACTTATTATTTATTATTTTTAATAATAATCATCCAAACAGGTATGAGGACATATTTTATTGTTAGTAATATTAAAGTTAATATTTAAAAATAACAATATGGAGGGAACATAAAGTAGTTGTTGTGATATACTATACTTCCTTGTTTTCATATTTAGTATGGGTAAGTTTTATAAGTATGATGCTCTGGTATAGTGTGGGAATGTTGATGTATTGTTTTGTGGGGCTATTAACTCTGGGAAAACTTTTAGAATTAAAATTTAGCTTCTGAATTGTTTCTTAATGTGATACTGAATCATAGTGATATTGCTTATTCTTCCTATTTTTATTCTCATCATTTATAACATAGGATTAATGAATTATTGACATTATCATGAAAGTGAAAAGGCACAGTACCAACAGATCATAGGGTATAATCCTCAAGGGACTTGACCGCGGGTCAGCTGTGGTTATAATCATCTGACACTCTCTGCTTTTTGGGTGAATTTGACCTTAGGACCAAGACTACTTCAGGATTATCTCTTCTATGAATAAAAATTAAACTCTCACTGTACACTGATAATTTGACTTGAGTTATTAACTTACTTTATTGTGGATATTAAATATGTTGCAATTTATACTTCATACTCATTAGTTTGTTATAGTAGTTATAACAAAAAGCATGGCGTATTCTCTCAGATGTAGAAGGACCTTGTAATTTTGGAAATAGCAATTGAGAGGCTGGAAATAAAGAATGAACTGTACAACTTGAACAGTGATAGCTCTTTTTGGGATACTTGAACAATCAAGGAGCATTGGAACTACTTTATCCAAGAGAGAGTTATAAATTCTGTAAGATTCTCATAGGTTCATTTTAAGTTGGTGGGTTAAGTGATTTAACATAGAAATAATCTCATGAAAAATCAGAAGTTTGGTATTTTCTGTTTTCCTTGATTAACCCAATGCCAAACATTTTTTTATTGCATTCTAACTCTAAGGAGCCATGAACTGATTTGTAGAAATTACAGTGGAGAACATGGGTGGAAACTATCCAGGTGAGTCAGATTTAAGAACTTTTCTTTGCCTGCATAGAGGCTTTCTAATTTGTAAAACAATATTGCTTTAACATTTTTGTATCTCTGAGGCTGGTTGAAGGTTATGTTTAAAAGCATTTCTTTCAAAGGATTTGGTGGATTGAGTAACTGGGCCCCATTCTTCTGTCTCAGCTATGGCCTCATGGCAGGTAGGTTTTTTGGCTTGATTCCAGGGTTTTACTCTGAGTACAGTTTTGGACATAATTTTTTAGTTTTACTTTGTCCAGTGGAGATCTAAGTAGATGTGGCACATAGAAAGGCCTGAAATATACTGATTGGATTTGCCCTCTTATGCTCTTCCTTTTTGCCCAAGAAGAGTATGCTTTGTGTAGCCTTTTTTTTTTTTTTAAGGAGGATGAAAGAAACATGTTGCAAAGTTTGATTTGGTCCAAAGTTGGACTCAAGATCAATGGAGCCAGCCTACAACACCTGACTCTAGCCGACTCACATATGCACATACAAAAAATAGTCTTATTGGTCAGCCCTGAATTTTGGAGTAGTTCATAAGATCACTTTATAGCTGATTGATAAAATGTTCAAGATGTTCTTATTTCTTAGTGAGAGCTTTGGCTTACTTTTGCTAATGGGGGGGGAGGCATTGTTGAAGTTATCTTCCTGAAAATCAGAAAATCATCTGAAAGTACCTTTATCAACATTACTTTAAGCCAAGACATTTTAAATTAGGATCCAAATCAATAAACATCTTGGCTATTCATTTCAAGCAAATTTTTGGAAAGCATATTTTGGGGCCAAACAGTTTGCTCATCTGGGCAAATAGCTATCTAGTCACAAAACCTAATTTGCTTGCCTAAATAAATAACTCACTTAGTGAGGCATTGATTAGTTTATCAAGACTTATTTTAAGATGTTCATCTTTCTAATTCTAAACTATTAGGGCACTGATTTTACTAATTTTAACTAGTTCCTCTCTTGAAAAATCTGCTAAACTCCTTTGAGCACAGTCTCTAACATTCTCAAATATTCTTCCCTAATATCTACCTTTGAAATATTACTAAGATTCTCAAGATGATATTATCTTTTGCTGAAGTAAAATTAATGCATTCAGCTTTGCTTGATCAACAGTTATTTTGATGGTCCTTGTGTAATATTTGACAGCTGACTTACACTAGAATTATTCCGTTGACCATTAAATACATATATTAGTAGGAATACCAAAATAAAATGCCTAGGTAGGAGTTTATTGGCTTTACACATTGAGCTATGCATCAAGCTGTCATCTACAAAGGAAAGCGATCAGGAAGAGCATCTTCAAAGTTTCCAGGTCTTAAATTCTTTTTTTTTTTTTTTTTTAACCAGGTCTTAAATTCTTATGAAGCTAAGGTTCTGAGGTTCTCAAATGCATCAGTGACTGAAACAGGTATTTTTTATTGTTGTTTATTAGTTTTTGATATCACTTAGGAGGAAGTACACAAATTGTAATTATTTAAATGATTGTTTTATTACTTTTAAAATCTAAGATAATTTAAAAACTACTGGTATAATTTATTCTTCAAATTAAAAAGTTTTTTATTTATAAGTTGCTTTATATTAAAAATATGAGACTAAATATATTATTTTTCTTATGCTAGTGATACTCTCTTGAAATGATAGCATTTCACCCATTTAGAATTCACTGGCAAGCAATATTGCCTACCTCAAATAGAAGTTCTACCTAACATTAGGATGTAAGCAAAAACATTTTTGGCAAAGAAATACTGCATAGCTTAATCACAATGTTTCATTTGATGTTTTTCCAGAAAATATTATTTTGCACATAATTATAACATGTCCTATACAAATTAGAAACAATAAAATAAATTCTAAAAATGATGCTGTATACAGGCACATTGATAACCATAGAAGTAAGACAGAGTAGTTATCATTTTGAAAAATTAAAAATAACCCAAAGTATCATATATCTGATATAGATAGTGCAAGAGCAGATATTCATAATAAGGATGTTCCACCATCTGGGTGAAAACTTATAATCTCAGCAGAATTCTTTATGTAGTCAGAGAAACATATAATATATTTTAGAAATATTTATATGCCAAAATTTTGTTTCTTAAAATATATATAGGTAACATCATATTGTTGTAAAATCTTACTATCCAAAATAATACATTACTCAAAATGTTTGGTTAATGATTTATGATACTTAGTAATATTCTTTGTTTCTTGATTTGTTTTCTTTTAGTTTTATAGCAATGATTTTCATTCAAGCTTTTATCATATATTTAATATTTTATAAATAATATTTTCACAATGGCAAGAATTAAATTTTGTCTTTTATTTTCATTTCCACTTTCATTTTATTTCTACTTCCCTATTTCCTTTCAAAACTCATTATTTCAAATATACCTGAATAAGGAAAGGTCAACTCTAGGAAAATGTTACAGTTTTGATTTAATCTATTTTTCATGTGGAAGTAAATTCAATTGTGAGAGATTTTTTTTTCCCTTCTAAGTTAAAAACTTTCATTCCTTATAAATAAGATATAGATTGATTACTTCTTGGGCTCTGGGTGTAATGATTCCATAACCTTAGAGAAAATAGTCTAGTTTCTTTGGAGGGAGGTCACATTAGAAAGTCACTTTGAAGTCAGGTGTTGCCTCCTTTCAATATTTTTGGCAGTTTAAGTGCAATATCTTCCATATGTGAAATAACTAGGGTGTTTGAACAATTTATAAAAAGCTTTCACATAGTAAGGAACTCAAACATTTTAGCCCTTAACTTAGCATTGTGAAGATAAATATAGGAATGGATGAAAAAATGAGGCAAAGAAAAAATTTTTGTAACCTCAACTAGATGGTAGATTATATGAATGAAGAAGGAAAGAAGTTATATTTTTAAATTTACAAATGGAAATTCCTGTTGCAATAATGATGGCTGTGTTCAACAGGAAAATGTATGGATCTGAGAAATTATGGATATATGTCCATATATATTTAACAGAAAGTTAAACTATTCTCACAGAAACTTGACTTACTCCTTGACTGTTTTATTTCAGTTAACAATGGTTTGGGTAATTGATCTACTTTTTGAATTCACTGATTATTAAATATTTTCTAACAGGCTGAATAATAACAAAACTCCCTGATAAGCGTCATTACAGCAGCTCTACAGCTATATAGTTCAGAGTTTGAGAGCAATATTTTAATTAAATAATTAATTAATTAATTTTTTACCATTAAAATTACAGTTGGTTTTTTTTGTTAAATTATTTATTGGTACATTTTAGGTATACAACACAATTACATTTCTCATTGGGAATTGTACCTTTACATAATGCATCTTGGTTCTTATTTTTTCCCCATTCCTAGCCCTCCCTTCACCCCCTCCACCCTTCCCTATTTACAAAGACTTTATTTCCATTTTTTCCATTTCTCATCATTTTTCCTTTCCCTTCTTTCCTTTCCCCTGCCCCTCCCACTACCCCTACCCCTTTGGACCTTTTCTTCCTATTTTGCATTATCGATTATTCATTCTAATCATTGGTACATTTTAGGTATACAATACAATGACATTCATCATTGGAAATTTGCACCTTTACATAATCTCTCTTGGTTCTTATTTTTCAACCTTGCCCAGTCCTCCCTTCAACCCCTCCAGTCCTCCCTATTTACAAAGATTTTGTTCCTATTTTTTCATTTTCTCATATTAATCCCATTCCCTTCTATCCTTTCCCCAGCCCTCCCACTTCCTTCCCCTTTGCCCCTTTTCTTCCTATTTCACATTACCTATTATACACTTTAGTCCTTATTTACACTTTCAGTTTCTCACACCAGAGAAACTATTGGCTATTTATATGTGTGTCCTATTTATTTCACTAAAGAGTATTGCCTCAATGTGCATCCACTTAGCTATAAATGTCTCTAATTTCTCACTTTTTATGGCTGAGTAGTACTCCATTTTGTAAAAAAACCACATTTTCTTTATCCAGTCTCCAGTTGATGGGCATTTGGGCTGTTTCCAAGTTTTAGCTATTACAAACTGTGCTGCTATGAACATGGGTGCACATATATCACTGTGGTATGATTCTTTTAATTCTTTGGGGAAGATCCCCAGCAGTGGAATAGTGGGGTCAAATGGGACTTCCAGTCCTAGTTCTTTGAGGTACCTCCATACTGTTATCCACAGTGGCTGCACCAGTCTACACTCCCACCAGCAGTGGAGCAGGGTTCCTGTTTCCCCACAGCCCTGCTAGCATTTGTTATTGGTTGATTTTTTGATAGCAGCCATTCTTTCTGGAGTGAAGTGGAATCTCAGCATTGTTTTCATTTGCATCTCTCGAATGACCAGTGATGTTGAACATTTTTTCATGTATTTATTTGCTATTTCTATTTCTTTGTCTGAGAAATGTCTGTTCATTTCAGATGCCTATTTTTGAATTGGGTCTTTAAATTTGGGAGGTCTGATCTTTTTAAGTTCTTTATAGATTCAAGGTAGTAGACCTTTGTCTGAGGAAGAGTAGGTGAAGATCTTTTCCCACATTGTGGGTTGTCTCTTCACACTGCTGGTGGTTTCTCTTGCTGTGCAGAAGCTTTTTAATAAGAAGAGATCCCACTTGTTGATTGTTTGTGCTAGTTCATGGGCAACTGAGGTTTTGTTCATAAAATCTTTTTCTACATTGATGTCTTCAAGAGTTCTACCTAACCTCTGTTCCAACTGGTTCAGAGTTTCTATTTTAATATTTAGATCTTTAATCCATCTTGATTTTAGTATAGTGCATGGTGAGAGATACAGGTCTAGTTTGAATCTTTGGCAAGTTGAAGCCCAATTTTTCCAGCACCATTTATTAAAGAGGCTATCTTTCTTCCAGTGAGGGTGTTTGGCTCCTTTGTCAAAGATGAGATGGCTGAGTGTGTCTGGTGTTGTTTCTGCATCTTCTAATCTGTTCCACTGGTCCTCAAGTCTGTTTCTTTGCCAGTACCATGCTGTTTTTATCACAGTAGCTTTGTAGTATAGTTGCAGGTTGGGGATTGTGATATCCCCTGCCATGTCTCTGTTACCTAGAATTGCTTTTGCTATTCTGGGGCTCTTATTGTTCCAAATGAATTTTTGGATTGTTTTCTCAAGGTCTGTGAGGTATGCTGCTGGGATCTCAATTGGAATTGCATTAAATCGATATAGCAGTTTTGGAAGTATGGCCATTTTCATTATATTAATCCTTCCTACCCAGGAGCAGGGGATGTCTGTCCATTTTCTGATATCATCTTCAATCTCTCTTTTCAGAGTGCTATAATTTTCAGAGAAGAGGTCTTTGATTTCTTTCATTAGGTTGATTCCTAGGCATTTCAGTTTTTTGGATGCTATTGTGAGAGGAATTATTTGCCCTATTTCTCTCTCAGTGAATCTGTCATTCGTGCAGAGGAAAGCTATTGATTTTTGTGTGTTGACCTTGTAACCAGCTACTTGACTGAATTTGATTATTAAGTCTAGAAGACTTTTGGTGGAGTTCTTGGGGTCTTCTATATAGAGTATCATGTCATCTGCAAACAATGACAATTTGACTTCTTCATTTCCTATATTTATTCCTTTTATTTCTTTCTCTTGTCTAATTGTCATGGCTAATGTTTCCAACACTATATTGAACAAGAGTGGTGATAGTGGACATCCTTGCTTTGTTCCTGATTTGAGTGTGAAGGATTTCAGTTTTTGATCATTTAGTATGATATTGGCTGTTGGTTTTTCATAGATGGCTTCTATCAGTCTGAGGTAGACACCACCTATTCCAATATTTTGTAGGGTTTTTATCCTAAATGCATGTTAGATTTTGTCAAATGCCTTTTCTGCCCCTGTGGAGATAATCATATGGTTTTTGTCCTTGGCTCTATTGATATAATGTATTACATTAATTGATTTTCATATATTGAACCATCCCTGCATCCCTGGGATGAATCCCACTTGATCAGGGTGTATGATCTTCTTGATGATCTTCTGCATTCTGTTTCCCAGTATCTTATTAAGGATTTGTGCATCTATGTTCATTAGTGAGATTGGCCTATAGTTCTCTTTTTCAGTTGGGTCTTTCTCTGCTTTGGGGATCAAGGTGATGCTTGCTTCCAGGAATGAATTTGGGAGTATTGCTTCCCTTTCAATTTCATTGAAGAGTTTAAACAGTAGTTGCAGCAGTTCCTCTCTAAATGTCTTGTAGAATTCAGCAGTGAAGCCATCAGAGCCCGGGCTTTTTTTAGTTGATCAGTTTTTAATTACATTTTGAATGTCATTGGTTGATATTGGGTTGTTCAGAGTTTTTAGGTCTTCTTCATTCAACTTTGGTAATTCATATGTATCTAGGAATCTGTCCATTTCTTCTGTGTTGGCCATCTTATTGGCGTATAGGTTCTGGAAGTAGGTATTGATGGTCCTCTAGATTTCTGCTGGGTCTGTTGTCATTTCACCCTTTTCATTCCTAATTGCATGGATTTGGGCCTTTTCTTTTCTTTTTCTGACAAGGTTGGCTAAAGGTTTGTCAATTTAGTTGATTCTTTCAAAGAACCAACTCTTGGCTTCATTGATTTTTTTGTACCATTCTCTTAGTCTCCATTGCATTGATTTCTCCTCTGACCTTTATAATTTCCTCCCTTGTATGAGCTTTAGGGTTGTCCTGCTCTTCTTTTTCTAGAAGCTTGAGGTTCAGCATCAGGTTGTTTAATTGGGCTCGTTCTGTTTTCCTAATATGTGTATTCACTGCTATGAATTTCCCTCGTAAGATTGGTTTCATTGTGTCCCATAGTTTCCTATATGTTGCATTGTCATTGTCATTTAATTGAAGGAACTGTCTGATTTCTTCTTTAATTTCCTCTGTGACCCATTGGTTATTCAGAAGTGTGTTGTTCAATTTCTATGTGTTTATGAAATTTTTTGAATTTCTTTTGCTATGGATCTCCAATTTCATCACACTATGGTCTGATAATATACAGGGGATAACTTCAATTCCTTTACACTTACTTAAACATGTTCTATGTGTGAGTATGTGGTCTATTTTTGAGAATGACCCATTTGCAGCTGAGAAGAACATGTATTCTGATTTTATGGGGTGGAAGACTCTGTAAACATCTGTTAAGTTCATTTGTTCAAGAGTTCAATTGAGTTCTAGTATTTCCTTATTTATTTTTTGTCTAGTTGATCTATCTATTTGTGGCAGTGGGGTGTTGAGGTCCCCCACTACAATTGTATTAGTGCATATATGACTTTTCATGTCCATTAGTATTTGTTTTATATAGTTGGGTGCACTAGTGTTTGGTGCATAGATATTTATGATTGTCATCTCTTCCTGTTGGATTGTTCCCTTTACAAGGATGTAGTGTCCTTCTTCATCTCTCTTAATCAGTGTTGGTTTGAAATCTACTTCATCTGCCAAGAGGATAGCTACTCCTGCTTTTTTTCGGGTTCCTGTCGCATGCAGTATTGTTTTCCACCCTTTAACTTTCAGTCTATGAGTTTCCTTTTGAATGAAGTGTGTTTCTTGTATGCAGCATATGGTTGGATTTTGCTTCTTGTCCCATTCTGCCAGTCTATTTCTTTTGATTGGTGAATTGAGACCATTAACCTTGATGGTTATAACTGAAACGTATTGACTTGTCATTGCCATGACTTTTTCTTTTTGTTGGGTTCTCCCCCTTTACATTTAATTTCTTGTCCTGCCAGATGGGTTCATTCTGCTTTGCTTCCTGGGGTTGTGATCCTCAATGTCTGTTCCTAGGATATTGTGTAAAATTTTTTGGAGTGCTGGTTTGGTATTCACGAAGTTCTTAAGGTGCTCTTTGTCACGAAAGTATCTTACTTCTCCATCCATTTTGAAAGATAGTTTTGCAGGGTACATCAATCTGGGTTGGAGGCTGTTTTCTTTTAGGGCTTGGAATATGTCACTCCAAGCTCTTCTTGCCTTGATGGTTTGTGTTGAGAAGTCTGCTGTGATTCTGATAGGCTTTCCTTTGTATGTGATTTGTTTCTTTTCTCTGCTTGTAGAATTTTGTTCTTCTGTTGTGTTTCTGGAATCTTAACAATTATATGCCTATGTGTAAATTTTTTTTTGATCAAGGCTATTTGGAGTCCTACATGGCTCACTTATCTGTATGTCAAGTTCTTTTCCCCTGCTTGGGAAGTTTTCTACCATTACTTCTGTGAAGAGGTTTTCATGTCATCTGAACTCTCTCCTGTTTCTTCATTGAGCCGAATCAGTCTTATGTTATTCTTCTTTGCGTCACCTAGGAGCTGCTGGATTGATTTCTCATGTTCCTTTATAATTTTGAAGCAATTTTTCTTTTCCTGGTCATTAATTGCAATCTTATCTTCTATATCTGAAATTCTGTCCTCACATTGGCTCATTCTGCTGTGTAGACTTTCAATTTAGTTTTTCATGTCCTGGAAATCTATTCGCATCTACTTTATGGATTCCATTTGTTTCCTCTGTTGGAATTCCATCATGTTCCTCAGCTCCTCTCTAGATTTATCAATCATGTCTTGCACTAGGAGCACAATTTCTCCTGCTATCTGAGAAATTGTTTCTGATTTCATTTTTTCCAGATCCCCTTTTGTTGCCAGTTCAGTGGGTCCAGGTAGTTGAGTATTAGAGTGTTCCATCTCATTTCCCTTTGGGGTTGCTGTAGGTGATCTGGAAGTCTGGTTTTGAAACTTATTTACGGGATTTTCTCATTTCAACTGGGGAAGGTGGGGTGGGGGGGTGCTGTTAGTGCCCACGGGGCTCACCTCCTCTGAGCTGGGAGAGGTGGGACGGGGCCAGGAGCAAAGGTAGGGATGGTGGCCCAGAAACCCCTTCCTCTCGGCCAGGAGTGGTGGGACAGAAGGCATCCCAAAAGCCCTTTCCTCTGGGCTGGGAGCATCAGGAGGGATGGTGCCTGGGAAGCCCCTTCCTCTGGACCAGGAGCAGTAGGATTGCAGCTCAGAAGCCCCTACCTCTGGGCTGGGAGTGGCTGAAGGGATGGTGGCCCGGAAGCCCCTTCCTCTGGGCCTGGAGCGGTGGGAAAGAAGGTGGTCCAAAGGCCCTTTCCTCTGGTCTGGGAGCAGTGGGAGGGGTGGTTGCTGGGAAGCCCCTTCCTCTGGACCAGGAGCAGTAGGATGGTGGCTCAGAAGCCACTACCTCTGGGCCGGGGGTGGTGGGAGGGATGGTGGCCCAGAAGCCCCTTCTTCTGGGCCAGGAGTGGCGGGCTATTTTTTTTTTTTTTTAATTCTTTTATTGGTACATTTTAGGTATGCAATGTGTTTACATTTATCATTGGGTGCTTGTACCTGTACATGATGTGATGTATCTAGGTTCTTATTTTTTCCCCAGTACCTGTGTGCCCTTCACCCCCTCTACCCTTCCCTATTTACATAGATTTCATTTCCTTTGTTTTTCTTTTGAGAGCAATATATTAAAGTGAAGCAACATACTAACACCTACAAAATCAAGCACTATTTCCCATACTGGGATAGTGTCATATGATTTTTTCCTTATTTTAGACTTTTTCCATGTCTACTTTTTAATTCATTATTTTTAAATTTTCATTTATTAGTACATGAATGTGGTACATGTTGTTCACAGTCCGTGTGGGAAGTAGATACATGTACACCACACCTCTTAATTCCTTTTTCGTCCCCTTTACCATTGTTTCTGCTCCCTATTTTATTCTTTTCATACCACATATTGTTTAGGTTCACACAATTATTTAAATATCAAGTTTAATCAAGTAGAAAAAAATACTGATTTAGAATTAGATCATTAGCGAGATAAATGGATGTTTCCTGAGGTCTCAGACATCCAACACTATGAGTTGATTAGCTACAACATTATAATTCACAATTCTAATTTAGTGATTAGGTGATAGAGTGCTCTCAAGTATTTTGATTAAATCCAGGTTAAACTCAGTGAATTTGGCGATTCACTATCAATTTTGCTGAACTTGAAGATGCGTATTTGAGATTCTCTGGAGAACAGTCATTAAATTCTCTCTTCACTAAAATTCAGCTCAAGTGGGGAAAATTATCTTCATTTTAAAATAGATAATATATGAATCATCTTAGTGAAATTTGCCATAACTGGAACACATTTAGAAAATTACTGGCCTCAGGCTTACTGTTCTTGCTTGCTCAATTCCTTAGAAAGTTAAGAGAAACTCTAGGACCACAGAAAGCCATAGGGAGTGATTTGAAGGAAACTGCTCAGCTTTCTCTTTATACAAGTTGCTGAAATTTGGCAGATCTGCTCAGGCTTACATGGCATCCCAGTCTTGGATTAATCGATAAAATCATTAATAATATATACGAATTTATGAGTTTTTACAGCATTTCAGAAATTTTGCCACAACTAAGTATAAACTACTTTATAATCCCATTTTATAGATGAGTAATTGAGGCCCACAAGGGTTAATTAACTTTTCTTATGTCAGCCTGCATATAAATCATTGTACAGAACTTGTGCTATTTATGACTATGCTATACTCCAACAAGCATCAACTGCCAGTTTAAAAAGTCATTTCTAGATCTTCATTTGTCTTTGTCTTACTTCACCTGCCAGGTAGCAATGATGATGAAGCAATGGTCTCCTTATGAGTCATGTTTCCCTATGATACTTTTATCTAAAAGTCTGTAGCACCAGTAAATAAAACTTCATGTCTTGGTTCATTTTCTGTTGCTACTTCAGGACACACATACTAGGTAAGCAATAGAAGGTTATTTGGCTCACAGAGGCTGGGAATTCCAAGAGCATGGAGCCACACCTCCTTCAGTTATAGCATTAATGCATTCATGAGGGGCCAAACCCCATGACCTTGTTTCTTGCTGAAGGTCTCACCTCTTACTACTGCCATGATGATAATTAAATATCAACACAAGTTATGGGAGAGCAACACACCGGAGCACCCTACATATTAAGATGTAAGTATATTTTGAACTCTATCAATGTATCCTTTTGCCTAATGCACATACAAGTAAGATAAAGTCCATACAAATATTTTCAATTCAATTGTGTTTATTATTTCAGCAGTAAAAGTAGGGTTGATCATTTAGTTGTCTTGTTTAGGTTCCTGGTTATTTGGGAAGTGTGAGACAAAGCTATCAAAACGTTTCTTTCTTTCTTTCTTTCTTTCTTTCTTTCTTTCTTTCTTTCTTTCTTTCTTTCTTTCTTCTTTCTTCCTTTCTTTCTTTCTGCCTTTCTTTTATTTTTTTAGACTATTCATTGATATTTTTTTCTTCTACAGATACTCTTAAATCAGGGAAGTATAAATAATGGCCATTTTGAAGGTGGAATTAATGTCACTGCATCACTTTGCAACAATTTCAACTCACCTCTTTTGGGTGGTAGAGTGACATAGGCATAGTTACATTTTGGGAAAAGCTTTTGCCATTAGGAAATTAAAAAAATGGGCAGGATTTTTAGAGATCAAAGTTCAGCAACCACCTATTATCCATATATTGGATGTTCCCTCAGACTGCATGAGGATTGGCCAGTGAAAACTTGAATATCTGTTAATCATTAGGAGAAAGTACTATACTAAACATCCAATTACAAGCTCTGTTTTGGTATCCTTTACCCATGCACATCCTAAGAGCAACTCTAGTAGGAAAAACTGACAGGTTAGGGGTTCTCCAACTTCAGTAACCATCAGGGTCACCTGGAAAAGTTGTGAAAACCCAGATTATAGCACCCCACTTGGGGGATTCTGATTCAGTGAATTTAGGTGGGCCCTAGAACTTGCATTTTTAACAAGCTTGCAATTGATGCTGCTGCTGCAGGTCTGAGCTCATTTAGAGAACCACTTGAAAGAACAATTGTGTTTTCAAAATATATTTTGTACAATTATATACTATCATGTATTATAGAATCCACTTTTCCTCTTTCAATGTTTTAATTTTTTTTTTCTTACTTGCTTTCATTTAATTCTTAACCCAACCTGTGTCTTTTTTTTCTCTTTTATTTTGGTGACTCATTCAATTTTTATGGCTACTTTATATTATGGGAGAGTAATTCTTTTAGAATAATTTTTCACATTAAAGTCAACTATAGAATTTTAAGCTTCCAGATGCAGGGAGTCATGTATACTGTTTGTCTTTGAATCCTCACTCTCCTCCTATCACCAGGGCATAACACTGAACAATGTTTCCAGAAGAAATCAATAGGTATGTACTATATTAAATATTGTCACATTTTTCTCTATTTTTTCTTCCTAAAACCAGTTATATAGAGAGTTTTGTGTAATCTGAAATTTAAATATAAGGAAGGAAGACAAAAAGAGGAAAAAAGAAGGCTAACAATTCTTTAAGAAGAAAAATATGAAATGATTAAACCTAAATCAATTTGAATCTTAATTTATTAAAACCTTTATTTGAATGTTCTATGTTTTCTATTTATTTGGTGGTTTTTAATTTGGTGTTTATAGTACAATATATCAAGAAGAAGCAATCAATGGAAGTATATTGATCGGAAATGAATTAGAATGGAATAAAAAACTAAATAGAATTCTTTAAAACCTGGAAGTAGTTTTTAGAGGACACTAGTTAAATTCAACCACTATTAAATAAGTGAAATAGTAGAGAATGTTTCATGGGACAATTTAAAGAGATTAAAATTGAAGAAATATTTATAACAAATATTACAAATACATTCAAAATATTTTCTCAAATGAGAGAATCTTTGTATAACCTCTGTAAAAAGTATATAGTAAACAATTTTCATAATTTTCACATATGTTTGAAATAGAAATATTTCATAATGTCAAGATGTAAAATTCTACTGGAAGACATAAAACAATAATACTGAATGACTAGAAAGTCCTATTATGTCTATGAACAGGAAGACTTCTATCATTAGGAAGTCAATGATCACAAAATTAGTATGTAAATTTAATGCTGTTCCAATCAGGATGCTAGAGTATTTATTTGGGTCGGGGGAGCACTTGTAAAATAATATTAATATTTATTGCTTGAAAAATGTTAACATAGCCTGCAAAAGGGTTAGGTAAAGGAACTTGATTTTCTAGATGTCAAAATATCAAAATAAAAAAATATTACACACAAATCAATATGGCAGTATAAAAAGAGAAAAACAGATTACAAGAATAGAATAAATATTTAATGAACAAATCTTGGCTAAAATGATAATTTAGTATATGGAACAGTGATGCATTCAATGAGAACAAAAGACATTATTTTTTAAAAGGTCCTGCTATTATTGGCTATACACTGGGAAGAAATTAATTTAGAATCTGTTTAATCTCTTATACAAAAAAACTTCAGATGAACTAAAGACTTAAATATGGAAAATAATTAACAAATTTTCAATATTTTCAAAGAGAAATTTTTTTTATTATTTAAGATTTGGCAAAATAGTCTTAGGACTGTAAACTCAGAAGACATAAAGAAAATATAGCTACAGTTGACCACAGGAAAATGGAAAGTTTACCATTTCAAAATTTTTATAAATGAAGTCAATAACAAGATGATAACTATGGACAAAAATTTAAAATAGAACTCAATAGCCCAAAGCCTAACAGTAGTAATTTACAAATTAACACAAAAATGTAGAAAATATGCAAAGGGTAAAAGATTCTTAAAATATTTCAACTTGAAACAGGTATAAATATAAAAATGACACTGTGTAGTTGACTATTTGTCAGAGTGAAAATTAAAGTAATATTGAAATGTCATGTTACATTCAAAACAAAGTAAAAAATTATAGAGAAAGCTATATACCTATACCTTTCAGATATTAATGTGAGATTTCATAGTTAATTTTGGAAATCTTTCTGGCAATAGCAGCTATTGAAATTAAAAGTAAATACAGTATATTGTTTGATTCAGCTCTTCCACAAGTCCATAGATTCTACACCATAGAAACCAAAACACCATTAATTAAAGCTTTTTGTACATGGGTTTTATTGCAGTAGTGCTTATGGTAGAGCTATACAGGGAAGGTTTGTACATTCTATTATACATACATTGAGGAATAAAGTCCAGCTACCAAAAAATAAACTTTAATAATACAAATTGACTTAAGTGATTTTCCTAAGATAATTCTGAGAAAAAAGAATAAGAGATGAAAAGTTAAATATAATGCTGTTCCATTTTTTTTGGAACCAACCAAAAGCTGTCTCTATTTATATTTCAATACGGATGTAGGATCAAGACCAAGATAGAGCCAACAACTCAGCACGTCTTGTGTGGCTTAGTTAATTTTCTCATTGCTGAGACAAAATACCTGACACACAAAGTTAAAGGAGGAAAGGTTTATTTTACCTCATGGTTTGTAGAAGTTTCAGTTCATAGTCAGCTTCGGCTCCAAAGCAAGGCAGCAGAACAGAGGGCCTTAGCAAAGGAGAAACAGTCCTGGCAGGTAAGGAAAGTAGCAAACATCAAAAACAATGAGCAGCAGCCAACCTACTTTCCTTTCCTCCCTTACATTCCAAACAGGCTATAAGCCTATTGATTGGTGCCACCCCCGTCCAGGGTGGGGCTTCCATTATCCATCCCCCTAATACCTGGGTGACACCTTAATCCAGCCACCTTCAAAACTCCCAACCTGTGACTGCAGGAGGCTTTGGGGGAACATCTAGATACAAGTCATAATATTGAGCAAGCAGAAAACACTATAGTGTTCAACAAATAAGCCAGTGTCCTCTTCCCGGGAGCAAGGAGGTATACATTATGCAGTAAAGTTGTTGTAGGTAGTCAAGTTGCAGTCTCTTTGATCTATTTAATTACATATGTGAATAAAGAAACTTCTCAATATCAGGGGAGTGAAGCCTTATAGTCTGGCATACTCAGGAATGCAAACAAGAGGAACAGCCAGGAGGAGAATTTTACTTTAGGATGAAGTGTTACCCTATCACAGAGACTGGGTGAAAGACAGCCAGGCAGACAGGCTTGTAGAGGGTGAGAGCTAGACAGAGATCTCCTGAGATTCCCTTGAAAGCTCAAACTCAGGCAATGAGGATCACTGGGCCTGAGTTATGTGGTGGGGGGACAGGTTTTGTGGGTGCAACTTTCAGAGGAGGTAGATTTGAAGATGGCATTTATTCCAGTGCTTTGCATGAGCTTTTGCTCTGCTGCCTACATCCAGCAGAAACTAGTGGTCTGATTTACTTAGTGGTCACTATCTAGGTACCCTAAGTGTTTACACTAAAACCATAGACCTCTTTGCTTTGGTTAAGTGTAGAGTGTGAGTGGTTCTTAGGGTTTTTCAGTATCCAATTTATATTTGATGCCACTGTTGTCACTGACTTTACTACTATAGCCACAGTGACTTAGTTGGTGCTGTTAATTGGTTTTCTCTGTATGCCAATATCTTGACTGCCTGGTGGTCATGAACAAAATTGTGGTTCATTCTGGAAGATCTGAGCACTAAGCCAAAGATGCTGCAAACATCAGCACAGAAAACAAACAAATTAACAAACAAAAAATAGAAACATGAGAAAACAAGGCAACAAAATGCCTCAAGAAACTCCTAACTCCCCCAGAGCTGATCCAAGAGGGATGGAAGGGGAGGAAGTCATAAGCCACACAGCAGAAAAGTCTCAAAGAATATCAGTGGAGGTAAAAAGAACAGTTCAATAAGGTGCTTGTCAAATTCAAAGAAGATACAACTAAACAGAATGATTCAAAAGAAACAAATGATCAGTGAATCTAGAGAAGACAAAAATAAAAATCTAGTGGAGCTAAAGAAAGAGGTGCAAAAATGAACACCCAGCATAGAAAAGAATGAGAATCCAAAAATAAGTTACAAGTAGAAATCCAGGAAAGTAAAAATATGATTGAAAGAATGGGCAGCAGAAATGACCAATGTAACTCTAAGCCAATGCTGATCAAAAGAAACAAAGAACACTACATATTTGCTAATAGAACTATTCAACAGGAAGAGATAATAATTGTAAACATATATGCACCAAACCACTCTCTGAACAGAACCCCGTTACAAGAAATAATATTGCAAATAAACAAATGGATCATATTAAATTACAAAGCTTCTGCACAGCAAAGGAAACAACCAACAGAATGAGTAAGGCAATCTACAGAATGGAAAAAAAATTGCCAGCTATTCCTCAGATGGAGGATTAACATATAGAATATATAAAAAACTAAAAAAAATTAGACCCCCAAATAAAAGACCCAGTCAAAAAATGGACAGGTGAAATGAGTAGACATTTCTCAGAAGAAGTACAAACGACCAATAAATTCATGAAACAATGCTCAATATCATTGGCCATTAGAGAAATGCAAATTAAAACTACACTGAGATACTTTCTTATTCCAGTAAGAATGGCCATCATCAAAAAAATCAGATAATAACAAATGCTTGAGAGGATTTGTGGAAAAATGAACACTTTTACATTGTCAGTGGGCATGTAAACTACTACAACAATTATGAAAATAAGTGTGGAGATTCTTAAAAAAACCTAAAAGTAGAAATCCCTTCTAGTTATATTCACAAGGATATCAATGTCATATTACAGGGATACATGCATATCCATGTTTATAGGAGCACAATTTATAATAGCTATATCTTAGAAACAACACACATGTTCCTCAACAGATCAACTGATAAAGAAAAAGTGGTATTTATACACAATGGAATACTACTGCGCCATAAAAATAAATTTGAGGCATTCATAGGCAAATTTCTACAACTTGAAAATACAATATTAAGTGAAATAAGTCAGACATACAAGCTGAAATATAGCTAATGTGAGAAATCATATATATATGCAGAAAAAGTATATATCTATACATATGCAAAATAGAAGATAGACAAATAGGAAGTAGGGAGAATAGCAAAATAAGAAGTAGGAAGTAGGAAGAAGTTCAAATAATTCCCCAAATCATCTATTTTATTGTTTCAAAAATATTTTAAGATATATGCTAATTTGTTTCATTTATACTGCTAGTTTCTCTTTGTTCATTGAAAGAAGTTAACCTTTTATTTGTTTGTTTTTTATAAGAGAGAGCCTTTTTTGTCTATGACTTGTACTCTAAGTAACATTTTGGCCATTCCTTTAACATCATGATACACAGTGTATTAACTATTGTTATTCTCTAACTATTTTGTTATGAAATTTTGTTTTATTTTTTCATGGAAATAAGTTGAGTGCTTTTCATATTTTCTTAATTAGTATCTACATGTATTACATTAAAATAAAAATAAAACACTAAAAATAGAGAAAGCATATAATATTTAAGCTTGTGTGTCTGATTTACTTCACTTTATATTGTGGTTTCAATGTACACTCATTTTTCCACAAATGACTGAAGTTTATCCTTTTTGTCAGAGTAGTACACCATTATGTATAAAAACCACATTTTCTTTATCCATTCATCTGTTGATGGACACATAACCCATTTCCAAGATTTACCTAGTATGAATTTTGCTACTATAAATATGGGTATGCATCTATCACTGCAGAAGGGGAATAGCTGGCTCAAATAGAATTTCTAGTTTTAGTTTTCTGAGGAATCTCCATACTAATTTCCATAATGGTTGTATTAATTCTAGGAGTTTTTTCATGGATTTTTTTGGGGTCTTCTGTGTAGAAGATCATGTCATCTCTAAATAATGATAATTTGACTTCTTCCTTTCCTACGCTTCTTTTTTATTTCTTTTTCTTGCTTGATACTGTCTAATTTTTCAGGATCTATGTTGAACAGGAGAGGTGATAGCTGTGATCCTAGTCTTGTTTCACATTTTAGAGGGAAAAGTTTCAGGTTTTCCTCCCTTGGTATGATGTTCCACTGGTTTCTCATAAATAGCTTCTAGTAGATTGAGATAATGCCCTTCTATATCTATTTTATTCAGGTTTTTTTTAATGAATGGAATTTTACATAGGCCTTTTTTGCATCAATTGAGATGATCATGTGATTTTTGTTAGTGCTTCTGTTTATGTAATGTATTGACACCTTCATTGATTTGTGTATGTTGAACCATCCTTGTATCCCTGGGATGAAGGCTACCTGGTCATAATATCTTTTTTTGGGGTACTGGGGATAGAACTCAGGACCTTGCACTTATAAGGCAGGCGGTGGAACCACTGAGCTAAATCCTCAGCCCTCATAATATCTGATCTTTTTAATGATTTGTTGCATTCTGTTTATCAGTATCTGATTGTGAATTTCTGCTTCTATTATCATTAAAGAGATTGGCCTGAAGTTATCTTTTGTGGGGTCCTTTTCTGTTTTTGGAATCAGGTTAACCATAGGTTCCAGGAATGGTTTTGGGAGTACTCCTTCTTTTTCAGTTTCATAAAGAGTTTGAAAAGTTTGAGATCATCCTTCAAGTTCTTGTAGAATTCTACAGTGAATCTATCAGGACATGGGCTTTTCTTGGTAGGTTTAAAAAAATGTTTTTTGCATCTTTTATTTCATTGCATCTTCTATTTCATTGCCTTTTTTGGATTGTTCAAGGATTTTATTTTATCTTTTTTGGTTTAAATTTGATAATTCCTATGTATCTAGGAATCTATTTTTTGTGAATTCTCCAATTTGAGTACAGGTTCCCAAAATAGTTACTAATAATATTCTGGATTTTAGCAGTGCCCATTGTGATTTCACCTTTTTCACTTATAATTGCATTTATTTGGGTCTTTCCTTTTTTTCGGTAAAAATGTCTAGGGGCTCTTCATTTCATTGATTTTATTTCTTTTTTAGTCTCAATTTCATTAATTTTTCTTCTGATCTTTATAATTCCCTTCCTTATATTAGCTTTGGACTTCAATTATTCTTGTTTGCCTAGGACCTTGAAGTGTATAATTGGGTAATTTATTTGGACTCTGTCTGGTTTTCTTATGTTGGTATTCACAGCTATAAACTTCTCTCTTAGGACTGCTTTCAATGTGCTCCATAGAGTCTCGTATCTTCCATGGGCATTATTGTTTGATACCAGAAACTGTTGAACTCTCCCTTGATTTATTCTGTGACCTACTGCTTAATCAAGAACAATATATATGTTTAAAGGTTCAATTCTGATAATTTCTTTATTTTTTGTCTTATTGATCTGTGTGTTTTTGACAGAGGAATATTGAATTCTCCCATTATAATAGTGTTGTTATTTGTCTGTTTTTTTATATCAAGTAGTGTCTATTTTATCAAGTTTTATGTGCTGCTGTTTGAGGTAATTGTGTTTGTAATTGTTATCTCTTCCTGTTGAATTGTTCCTTTAATCAGTATTTAATGACATTCTTTTCTGATTTGTATTGGATTAAGGTTCACTTTTTTTCCTGAAATTACTATAGCTACTCCTGCTTTTTTCTGGGTTTCTGGTGCATAGAATATTATTTTCTATCTTTCATTTTTAATCTGTAAATTTCTTTTTGGATTAGATGTGTTTCTTGCATACAGCATATCGCTGGATTTTGTTTCTTGATCCATTTTGCCAGTCTGTATCTTTTGATTGGGGAATTGAGGCTATTTATATTGAAAGTTATTTCTGAAAGGTGTTGACTTATTATCATGGGATTATTTCCTGTTGTTGACTTTCTTTTCTCTTTGCCTTCTGCTTAATTTCTCACCTTGCCTGGTATATGCATTCTATTAGAATTTTTTGGCATTTTTGGCTTCACTGTCCTTTTCTAGGATATACTTGAGAAAGTTTTATAGTGCTGGTTTGATGATCTGGAGTTTCTTGATGTGCTCTTTGTCATGGGAATACCTTATTTCTCCATCAATTTTGAAAGACTATTTTGCAGCATATGTACATCTGGGTTGGAAGTTGTTTTTGTGTAGAGCTTTGAAACACATCACTCTAAGCTCTCTTAACCTTCAAAGTTTGTGCTGAAAATTCTGCTATAATTCTCATATGTTTACCTTTATAAGTGATTAATTGCTTTTCTCTAAGACAGTTTAAGATTCTGTCCCTGTGATTGACTTGTGAGATTTTTGAGTATGATGGGTCATGAAGAGGTTCTTTTTATTTGGTACTGGGGATGGAACTTGGGACCTTGTGCTTGCGAGGCAGGCAGCCACACCACTGAGCTAAATTCCCGGCCCACAAGGTTCTTTTTTGATTGTGGTTATTTGAGATTTTACATGCCTCACTTATCTGTATGTTTTTTTTTTCTGTATGTTAATATTTCTGTAACCAGTTTTGTTATGTTATTTGTGCTGTCTTCTGATTTTTCACTAATTCCAGTTAACTTTAGGTTAATCTTGCTTTGTGTCGTGTAGCAGTTTATTGAGTTCATTTTTCTTTTTCTCTTGTTGTTTTTTAGTTGTCTCTGAATAATTCATCTCTGACAGCAGATCTGTCTTCTAGTTCTGCGCTCTGTCCTCACGTGGGCACTTCTTCTTCTCATACTTTCATTAGAACTTTTACTCTCCTGGATTTCTTTTCGGAACCTTCTCATGACTCCAATTCTTTGCTAAACTAGTAATTCATGGCTTGTATATTTTTGTTTAGCTCAGGTAGCTTTTTATTAGTGTTTTTTTATTACTTTATGATTAGTTTATTGAGCTCCTTGATCACTTTCTTTATTATAGCCATTATCTGTTTAATTGTATCTTCTCTGAGCTTGCTGAGGACCTTCTTTTTCTTTTTTTATCTTTTTTTTCTTTTTTTATTAAATTCTTTTATTGATACATTGTAGGTATACAACACAATTACATTTCTCATTGGGAATTGTACCTTTACATAATGCATCTTGGTTCTTATTTTTTCCCCATTCCTAGCCCTCCCTTCATGCCCTCCACCCTTCCCTATTTACAAAGACTTTATTTCCATTTTTTCCATTTCTTATCATTTTTTCTTTCCCTTCTTTCCTTTCCCCAGCCCCTCCCACTACCCCTACCCTTACCCCTTTGGACCTTTTATTCTTATTTTGCATTATCGATTATTCATTCTAATCATTGGTACATTTTAGGTATACAATATAATGACATTCATCATTGGAAATTTGCACCTTTACATAGTCTCTCTTGGTTCTTATTTTTCACCCTTGCCCAACCCTCCCTTCAACCACTCCAGTCCTCCCTATTTACAAAGATTTTGTTCCTATTTTTCCATTTTCTCATATTAATCCCATTCCCTTCTATCCTTTCCCCTAGCCCTCCCACTTCCTTCCCCTTTGCCCCTTTTCTTCCTATTTCACATTACCTATTATACACTTTAGTCCTTATTTACACTTTCAGTTTCTCACACCAGAGAAACTGTTGGTTATTTATACGTGTGTCCTATTTATTTCACTTAAGAGTATTCACTCAATGTGCATCCACTTAGCTATAAATGTCTCTAATTTCTCACTTTTTATGGCTGAGTAGTACTCCATTTTGTAAAAAAACCACATTTTCTTTATCCAGTCTCCAGTTGATGGGCATTTGGGCTGTTTCCAAGTTTTAGCTATTACAAACTGTGCTGCTATGAACATGGGTGCACATATATCACTGTGGTATGATTCTTTTAATTCTTTGGGGAAGATCCCCAGCAGTGGAATAGTGGGGTCAAATGGGACTTCCAGTCCTAGTTCTTTGAGGTATCTCCATACTGTTATCCACAGTGGTTGCACCAGTCTACACTCCCACCAGCAGTGGAGCAGGGTTCCTCTTTCCCCACAGCCCTGCCAGCATTTGTTATTGGTTGATTTCATGATAGCAGCCATTCTTTCTGGAGTGAAGTGGAATCTCAGCATTGTTTTCATTTGCATCTCTTGAATGACCAGTGATGTTGAACATTTTTTCATGTATTTATTTGTTATTTCTACTTCTTTATCTGAGAAATGTCTGTTCATTTCAGATGCCCATTTTTGGATTGGGTCTTTAAATTTGGGAGGTCTGATCTTTTTAAGTTCTTTATAGATTCCAGATAGTAGACCTTTGTCTGAGGAAGAGTAGGTGAAGATTTTTTCCCACATTGTGGGTTGTCTCTTCACATTGCTGGTGCTTTCTCTTGCTGTGCAGAAGTCTTTTAATAAGAAGAGATCCCACTTGTTGATTGTTTGTGCTAGTTCATGGGCAACTGAGGTTTTGTTCATAAAATCTTTTCCTACACTGATGTCTTCAAGGGTTCTACCTGACCTCTGTTCCAACTGGCTCAGAGTTTCTATTTTAATATTTAGATCTTTAATCCATTTTGATTTTAGTTTAATGCATGGTGAGAGATACAGGTCTAGTTTGAATCTTTGGCAAGTTGAAGCCTAATTTTTCCAGCACCATTTATTAAAGAGGCTATCTTTCCTCCAGTGAGGGTGTTTGGCTCCTTTATCAAAGATGAGATGGCTGAGTGTGTCTGGCATTGTTTCTGCATCTTCTAATCTATTCCACTGGTCTGCTGAGGACCTTATTGATCTGTTTTTCAATCTCCATTATCTTTTTGAATAATTTGTCTTTGTGGCTTTTGCTTTTCTTCCCTTTGATGCTCTATGGGGGGAATTTTAGAAGACATTTTTTTTGCCTTGTTTTCTCACATTTCTATCTTTGTTTTGTTTTGTGCTATAGTTTGAAGGTGCATATAGTGAAAAGAGTTTTTTGCTGTTATGGAGATTTCTTTAGTGTCTATTTTTCAGTGATGCACTCTGGGAATGACTAACTATAGTCCTTTGCCTCTGTTCTAATATCCAACCACCTCCATTAATTTGGGAGGGGAGGATGCAGTGTAATTGGCTCAGCACCTACTCCTCTGGGAATAGACCAAAGTATTGTTAATGACACAAATGTAATCCAGATATTGGCCTACAGACAAAACCCATCAATAGCAATAACTATGCCAACCTGTCAATAGCAAGTAAATTAGCAAGAATAGTATCATCCAAGACAAACTAGATACTGACATACCATAAGAACCACTGGTGTACTACCCTTAAACATAGGAAAGAGGTCCAAGGAATTGACTATTAAAATATGAAAATATTAAAAAAATAGGAACAAATGAGATTTATATAAGTAAACATTGGATATTAGAGCTATTAAAGAATTTAAAGATAATATTCTGCTGTAAATTCAAGAGTGAGGCTAGGGAATATTGACAGGACATCAGTTTTCATAGTTTGCTCTTAATGTTGGGAAACTGGAGCCTCTGTAATGGTTGGAATAGTACCATTCTCACCTCCAGAAACTTTTCTCCTACTTTTATTTGTCATCAGCAATCTTTGTCTCTGAAAGTCCTGTGAAGTTCTTATAAACAGCAGATTTTTTTTTTCTCCTAGAGGTTTTACCCAAACCATAGAAATGCCTATTTGTGTCTAATTTGTAACATTATTGATAAGGACACCAAATGTGTGAATCTTGGAAATACAGGTATATCTGTGTCAGGTTGGGGGAAAGCATGTTTAGATCCAAAGTAGTAATTTAGATTTAAAGTAGGATTTAATGAAAATTCTGATACTGGACTGAGGAAATAGATTATTATAAAAATTGCAGCATTTTTCATTACAGTGATTACAATCCAACCCTTTTCTGTTTCACATGTGGGTTTTAGATTTTTCCCTGTTACCTACTATTTCATGGATTACTCTCATTTTTCATGAATCTGTGACTTCTGTCAACCTATGCTTTGTCATTGGATACTCAAATTTACAGGCCTCTGGCTTTATAAATCCTTTGAGATACAACTCTATGCCAACAGTTCCAGGAATTGACCATTCTAGATTCAATGTATTCACTGGCCTTTTCACTACCAGACGTATTTTTCCACCAGGGAGAAGGGACAGAACTAAAGATTTATGTTTTAGAAAGAATTTATAAATCCTAAAGATTGATGTTTTAGAAATGATTTTTCTGCTGAAAAGAATTGAATATTACATTATATGTTTTAGAGTAAGAGTTCTTGCCCAACCCTATTCTTTCTGGTGGCATGGATAATTATGGATAATTATAGACATGCTAAGAGATGTTACAATCAATCAGAAAATATAAAACACTTCAGGTAATCTGCTCTCTTGCTTCATGTATGGGATAATACATTTGGGGATCAGGAAAAACTATGACGCCTGGAAGCAGGCTCCATCTAACAAGGACATCTTGAAAAGTGCTGGCCAGTTTCCCTGTGTTAAACATGGAATATCAATAGGCAAGTTTCCATGACTTGAAGTGGTCATTAGACATTAGATGTTCACTGCCAGAATTATCGTGATACTCTCCCAATTTAGACTTCCTTTTATAGCTACATCATTCCTGATTGCTACCTTTAACCTGTCTCTGTTCTCTACATAATGCTTCCCTCTTTCCAACTCTTGTTGTTGCTGCTCCTTTTGTCATTTGTCTTTATCTTCTTTGTTTCAGACTGTAGATGAAGAAGTGATTATTGGACAAGGTACAGGAAGGTGCACTGAACTTCTAAAATAGCTCACTCAGTTTTCTTCTATGTGTGAAAGCAAATGGAATTTCTTCCACTTGTATAAGGCAAAACGTACTTTCAGGTCTAAAGGCACAAAGGAACATTGTATCAAACCTTTTTTTGGTATGATAAGTGCACTTAAAATGAGATCTATCCTCTCAACATATTTTAAGTGCACAATACTACATTGTTATATATCACATATTTTTAGGAAAAAACACCTTAGCTGCAAAATATCTCTTCAAATAGTATGGAAGTAACAAAAATTCTCTATAGAGTCCATTTATCAGGTAGGTATTGTTTAGTTACAGGTGACAGAAAGCCCAACAGAAAATTCCTCATGCAAAAGGCATTTATTGTTTCAGATAAAAGAAATGTAAAGAGATGAGGCTTCTTAAGGCACATTAGAATCAAGTTTCAAGTAATTTTTTACAAATGAAATTTAAATTTTAGAATAGTTTTAGATTTGCCACAATGTTGCAAAGATAGTATGTGAAATTTCTATATAAATTTCTATATAAATGAACCCATATTCAATTTTTCTTATTAGCACTTTACATTAATATATTTGTCTTATAATGAATCAATGTTGACACTTTACAGTGTTATTAAGTAAATTCCACACTGTATTCAGATGTCCTTAATTTTTACCTAATGTCCTTTTTTTTGTTCCAAGATCCTACTTATAGTTAGTCTTTAGGACTATTTGCTTTTTGTTCAGATTGTTTCTTACAGTTTCCTTGCTGTCACTGATGTTGACAGTTTTTGATAACTGTAAGGTGTGTTAAGTGTCTTTCAATTGTGATTTGTTTGTTCTTTTTTCCTGATTGGTGGGACTATAGTTTTTAGGGGATAACACCACAGAGACAAAGGACTATTTTCATTGTATCAAGGGTACTTACCACGACGAATACAACTTCCTACTACAGACATGAGTCTTGATCACCTGGCTGAGTAGTGCTTATCGTCTTTCTCTATTCTGATATAGGGCTCCCTCCCCCTGTCACTATGTGCTTTTGAAAAATCTGTATGGACTCATAGTTATTCATAAGCTATTTTTATTTGTATGGACTCATAGTTATTCATTTTGTTCTTTAGATTTTACTTTGATACTACTTCATTAATTTTTGTTTCCCAGATTGTCCTAGCTTTGTCCATTGAATGCTCTTTCAATTGGCTGCCATGTACTTTTGATGTACTCCCATCATTGTGAGAGTTTTAGCAGGGGAGAAACTTTTTAACCTTTGAGCACTGTGTGATTCTCCAGGGTAATCTTTATATTCCTGGTCCATTACTAAATTTAGCCATTTCTCTAGGAAATCTTTGTTCCTTTCATTGGACAATGATTTTAGAAACCAAGATCAGAGTGCTAGGAATACTCATTTTTATATGGGTGACATTGCTTCTAGGTCTTCCTAGGTGACAGAGCATGGAAATTATGTGGTCATACTGGAAGTTTAAATGATTATATCTGGACTCAGATTTTATTTGTCCATAGCCCAGGTTCTCCATGTTGACTCAATACTTAGAAGTTTTATCTACACTTGCAAGGTGTATATAGCATCCTTAGAACCTAAGTCCCAAGAGAGAATAAGTGTCTCTTTTCCAGAATTACCAACAAATTTCTACCACGTCTAATTTGACTCCTTTTAAAACACTTGCTAATTCCAAAAAATTTCACTGTAGGCAAGAAAATTGAGATGTTCTTTTGTGTTAAGCCTGCATTATATGTTTCTCACCAAGACGGTGAATTGACCCTAAACTACATGGGATAAGAGTTTGGGAGAAATGAATTTTCAAATGAATGTTAGCAAAAAAGAAAAATATGTACTATATGGTTGAAAAATTATAATTTTCCACAATTGCTAGTGCTTCTATGAATTCAGAAATTCTAAAGCTGGCTACCACTTATTGTGAAGTTTTGAGAGAAAAATAAGACAGCTAATTTTCTAAACAGATGCATCAGTAAGTGGCTTGGGTTGTACTGGTAGCAAATGAATACTACAACTTCTGAAACTGAATAGTACTTTTCTACATATTTACATATGAGTATTTTCTCCATTGAAACTACAAATGTAGGGACTACATCCATTGTCAGATTCCTGTATGGTTTTGGTTTTAAAAATAATTTCACTTTTACATAAATGGAGGCTCTAGGCTGGGAAGAGATAAACGTTGTCCTTTGTGATTACTGCTTTATTTTTACTGTCTCCATTGATTTCTTTCATTTACCATTTTAAAGAATATATTCAAAGGGAGAGTAGAGAGTTTATGTTCATTCATCAAAATGTTAAGGCATTTTCTTCCCCTACCCCTACTTTAAAGAAATTTGTAAGATATACAAAAAAGGAAAGACTATAAGATGAAAATGTATTAAAACTCAAACTACTACTAAGATCTGAAACTTTGTTTTCTTTTAATAGGCCTTTTAAATGAAAAAGGCAACTTAAGAATTAAGGTATAGCATAATTCTTTTCAAATTCAGTCTTTGCAAAGACCAGTATCTCTAAGATATAACAAACTAGTCATAACAAAAGTTTGCATCATTTAAAAAATCTGAAGGCAATATTATTTGCTTATATTTATTATGATTATTTTTATTTATTGTCTTTAAAATGTTACTTATCCATTGTGGAAGTGAAAACATTTACAAAATAAAATATTAACATTTCTTTTAATTTGAATTTTGAAAGCACTGCTAGTTAGGTCTCTATAAAATGTGTTTCCAATTGTAGTTGAGCCACAAATATCTTAGGTGACTTAAATTTGAGAACTACTATGTGGACATACATTGGTAACTCAAAGTCTTGGTTATTTGGAACTTTCATAGAATTACAGATTTTTTGAGTGTTGTTCATAGGTAAACTTCTTGGAGTTATCAAAACATTTTTGTTTTGGGCCTTTTTGACAAAAATTCCACTTCTCTACTTTTTGCAGTGGATTCTGGCTATAATTTATTTTTTTCTTAAATGACTCTATTTTGAACTATTCCTCTTATTTTATTTTATTTTTTTTGAAAACAGAAATATTTAATCCTTTTCCCATACATTAGAACTTGTTTTGTCCTCAGGGCACAGTTTGACATGTGCATGTGCACTCAGGATTCACCTCATGATGTGCTCACTGCAGGAGAGAGAACAGAAATGCTAGCCTCTGATTAACGATCACTTCAAAATCTAACACTATTTTTATCTTCTGACTCACTCCAAATTATTCTTTTTTTGGTACTGGGAATCGAACTCAGAGACTTGCACTTGTCAGGCAGATGCTGCACCACCAAGCTACATTTCCAGCCCTCTAAATTATTCTTAACCATAATCTTTTTTTTTTTTTTGGTGCTACTAGGGATTGAACCCAGGGCCTCTCACATGCTAGGCAAATGTGCTACCACTAAGCTGCACCCCTTCCTACCATAATCTTTCTTTTCAGGGGAGAGAATTATTGATAGAAATGCAGCCAAGAAAGAATCTTTCCCACCATAATTGCAAGGGAGCCCAGTGTTCTCAGTCAATCCACCCATCAACTTCCATAAGCATGCTGTTTGGTGCGCTCAATGCACACCCAAGATTTCCCTTTCTCCTGATACACTGTGCCACCAAAATCTCTGAATTCCCTGAAGCTCAAAATTTCAAGTATCATAGCCAGTGCCAAGAGTCAAACCTGAAGATAAAAGCAGAGATGTTCCCCTCTGCAAGTGTTAGGTTTCTTCTTTGCAATAATAATAATCATCATAATAACAATAATAAAAAATCCTGGTTCTACCATTCAGGAAAAGGATTATCCCTCCCTTTGCCAGTTCTGTCCCCACTTCCCTCCTCAAGGGTGGTCCAACTGAGGGTGTCTAGGGGTGCTGTGGAGGGCACTTGGCACCTGCCCTCAGTAAGCATGCTGGAAGGAGGACAAGAAGAAAATGGGAAGGTGCTTGTACTTAGGGTCCCAAGGGTCCTCTGGGAACATGTCACTGACCTCAGAGCACCCTAGTGCTCATCTTGAGTCCAGGCATCACTGAGCCATGCTTTGGCCCTGACTGAGTCCCATGACAACAAGGCTGCATCGGGGGAGGGCTCTTTCACAGCCTGTCAATAATTTGTTCACCATGTCCATGTCCATGCTGCAGCCAGAGGCCTCTCACCACAGCCCAGTCCATTCCAGCCAAGGTAAGAATCAATGTTCCGATTCTCCTATGTGATCCTGGTCACAAGAAGCAGGTTGCAGGCCATGAACTGCACGCTCAGGACACTGCTCATCTGTCCAGTGTAGACACCCACGAGCTCACTGGAGGAGCCATCTGCGGGCGCACTACAGCATGTGTTCTGGAGGTCCCAGACACACACTGAGTTGTCCATGGAGGCAGAGGCCACTAGGCCATTGTCAGGGCTGAAGGCAAGGCTGGTGATGCTGTTTGTGTGGTCTCTAGCTCTTTAAAAAGGGTCCTGGAGGCCAGGTCCTGGTGGCCAGGTCCTACGGTTTTAACTGCTGGCCCTTGCCAACTTCCTGTTGGGAGCGAAACCCAGAGAAAGCACAAGGCCACGATGGCCTGTGAAGAGCCTCACTGAGTTCCCCTGCTGGGCACTCCACAGCCAGACAGTCTTGTCAGTCGAGCCCGTGGCTAAGTAGTTAGAGTTAGGGTGGAATCTGACACAGTCCACATCTGCCAGGTGTCCTGCATATGTCCTCAGTGGGTACGTCAGATCGAAGGACCACAGCCTGGCGGTGCAGTCGTGGGACCCACTAGCAAAGTACAGGCTGTATGAGCTGATGTCCAGGTCCCACATGGGGTAGGCATGTCCTTAGTACAGCACAGTGTTGGTGAAATCCCCCAGATCCCAGTACTGGATGGACATGTCCTCAGAACAAGAGAGCAACCCTGAGCTGTCCGTGAGGAAAACTGTGCTGTACACTGGCTCACAGTGTCCCCACAGGATTTTCATCTCCGTGCCCGCACTGACCTCCTCATCCTCCTCTTCCTCCAGAATATCACTAGTCAAGTGGATATATGATTGTCTACAAGGTGGGGCTCTGATTTCAACTTCTTGGACTGCAGACTCCAGAGTTTTATGCAGGAGTTGTCAAACCCAGCAGCAAGCAGCTTGCTATAGGAGGAAAATTCTGCAGTGTTTAGCAACTGCTCTGTGTTGTAGAAGCGGTAGAAGCAGATGGAGGTGAGGGAGGGAAGGTCATCCTTGATGTGTTTGATGCTGTCTTGTAAGACCTCAATGTGGCCTCGTTCTGCAGAATGGGGCTGGGCACATCCAGGGGCTCCAGGCCGCTGCTCTCACTGCGGGAGGAGCCACTACTGGTGTAGAGCTGATAGTTTGTTCTCTTGGCAGGCTGCACATCCAGGTGGATATGTAAGGTGAGGACCTCGTACAGGGCAGTGTTGTCACTTTGGAGGTAGTGGATCAGGTAGTTGTGGCTGTCTTCCTGGAGACGGACCACCTTCTTGTTATCTAGGAATGCACGAAGCTTGAAATTGGACAGGATGTCCTGGATGGTCTGAGTGGTCTGCAGCTGCTCAATAACATCCTTCTGGCTTGCATTCTGTGGAACATTCCATGGAAGCGGCTATAGAAACTTTCCACTGTGTTCTTCGGGTTGCTCTGGACAAGGCTGAGATGGAGGTAGACAAATAGTGGGTAGAGGAGAGGCATAACTTCACGGCTGTACTGGGAATCAGAATCAGTGAGAAAATTCCGCAGTCGTCCAAACTGTACTTTATATTGCTGGGGTTCTGCCGGGCAAGGAGCTGCAGACACTATGTTGCCACAACCAGATGCTAACTGGACTGTGAGTTTGGCTGCCATCTCCTCAGGAGTCTGAGACAGACGCAGGCCTTGCTTCGGTGGGCCATCCGAATCCACAAATCTACGTACTGCCGGCGCTTGAGGTAGCGGGACACTGCCATCTGGATGTGTTCCGTGCACACCAGTTTCATGACTGAACAACCCGGGCGGCTCCCGCTCCCACCGCTGCCGCCTGCGGCAGGGCCTGGCTCCACTGCCGCTAGCCAGGCCTCCCGCGGCCCTGGGCGGTTGCCCCACGACCGCCTAACGGAGGGGCACGCTGGCTGGGCCGCCGACGCCGACGCTCCTATTCCTCTTTTAAAGTGTTAAATATTTCTAAAAATATTTAAGTTTTATCTTAAATCTGTTCCTATATATTTAAATTATTTATAAATATACTATTCAATTTGGGCCTGGCATACTCATTCTATATTTTAAGTAAATTCATAAACAAATAGTTATTGACAGCATCTGATACATAAATGTGATAAGTGCATTTTACATCCCTTATTTCATTTACTCATTACATTTAATAAGATAGGTATTAAAATATTTTTACAGAACAGGAAACTGAGGCTCAGAGAACCTTATTTAAGATAATACAGAAGAGGTAGGATACAAACCTCTCTGCAGAAGATAACATACTACTGAACATCTAAAAATTAAGAAAAAGAAGAGGTGATTTGACAAAAGAAAAAAACAAAATGAACATTAATTGTTCTGAGAGACACTCCTCTGTGATTCTCTCATTCTTTTGCTTGTTTTGTGAGGTATGTCCAAAATTTACTGTCCTGACCACTCCTTACTCAGATCATTTTTCAGGCCTAGGTTTACAGGAAATACCCTTGAGGGATGAGTTCCCCTGAAACAAAGAGCAGAGCAGACTTTCTATGAGAGCAGTGGATTCCTCAGTAACAGAATTCCTTTCCTGTATTTTTAGCCCCCTACAACCAGAGTAGCTTTGATGTAAGAAGTTGAGGACAAAGAAAGGTGAGTAAAGAATGACTTCTACATATGAACTCTCCAAATATTATGTGTAATTGTGATATTGGAGTGTTCTGAAAAAACCAATAAAATCAATTAAATTTAATAGAAATAGCCAACATTTATTAGTGCTACTACATGCCTAGTAAGTTCTTAATGCTTTATGGTGTTACTCCTTGCAACACTGAGATAGGCACTACTGTATTATTATCCTCATTTTAAGGTATTAAGAATTTGGTCTAAGATTTTATAGCTAGGAAGTGTTGGCACCAGGCTCTGAATGTGGCCTCTTTAGCTCCACCACCCAGGTTCTCAATCACTTCCTTAGGAAGTTCCCACTATTTTTGGTAATAAACAGGAACTTTTATTAGAATCTATGTTTAGCATCCTCCATTCACCAAGAAGAGTACAATAAAAAGGGGCCTGCAAGGGAAAGGGTCTTGAAGATGCTTCAGATACATACATTATATAAACCTGAAGAAGATTCGGTCAGAGAAATAGGCCTGCACATGATAGGGCAAATATGTGTTATATATTATATGCTGGATTTTAGCTCTGGATTTTATGCTAGTGGCTTTACCTTGCAAAAAACAATGTTCCAAATACCATTCCAAATCCCAAAACATGAAACCAAAGTCAAAACAGATGTCCATATAAATGTCCATTAAAGATAGCAAAGAAACTGATTAATGTGACCACTTTCATTGCTAAGTATCTGAGGAGTATCTGGTAGCTCTCCCGGGTCAGTCTCTCAATTATGACTGTGGGACACTTCCTCCCCATTATTGTTGTTATTATTATTATTAATTATTTTCTCCAAGCACTATCTTTCTCTTTTCTAGTTTACCTTGGGAAGGATTGCGGTTCTATAAACAACTACAATTTGGGCATGTTAGAACCAAAGAAAGACAACGTAGGGAAGAAAATGAAATGAGAAAGAAATACTAGGGTCAAAGAGAAAGAAAACCAATCTGCTAAGGTAAGAAGATGTAATCCAAGCCCACTGAATTGGCATCTTGTCCACTCCAGAAACCGTTTCCTGTGCTTGCTCTCCAGGTAACTAGGCAACGACGTTGCCTTGGTAACCAAGGAAGCTCGGAGGGCCTGGAGGAGCCCTGAAGTGTCCAGGTCAGGGGCGGGGTGAGGGAGTCCTGGAATCTCGCGAGATCTACGTGAGGCTGTCGGGAGGCGTGCTGGACGCCGTTGCCCTTAGGAACAGCAGAGGGCCGGCTTGGAGCGGCCTCTGGAGTGGCGGATATGGCTGCCCCGCAAAGCCAGTCCAACTCTCCTCTGAGGGTCCTTGAGGAAGCTTTGGGCACGGGGTTGGCCGCCGCCGGTGACACGGAGGACGCAGAGGCGGCAGAGGGCGCCTACTACCTGGAGCGTATCCTTCCTGAGTGGCGTGGCCTTCAGGGCCCAGAGGCCGGGATGTAGTCGGGCGAAGGCGAACGCTTCCCTCTGGGGGCGCCGTTGGAGACCGGGGCCACTGTGCTCCTGGGACCCACGGTGACGTCTTTACCGCCCCCTGGGTTGCCACCTAGTGGATTTCTCCTTTTAGGATTTCCCCCGTTTCTCTTAGAAGAATTGGGAGACTTTCCAAGACCTTGTACTTGGTAACCACTCAAAACATTTTTGTTTGGAGGGTTGATTTTCTTGCTAAAGCAGCACAAGCGGTTGAGTCGACCCTCCTTTCACGTAATGGTTTTCCGAAATCTTCAAGTTTTCAGAATACCTTTGCTCTAAATTCAACTGGGGAATGTTAGGACCCTAGGCAAGACTTCTGCCACTAGGCTTTAATGAGCTGAGACTCAAGACTACTCTACTTGGAATCCTGTAGATGACTCAGTTGTCCAGTGATGGAACATTTTATCTCAGACCCATCATCTCCCTGAGTAGTTTCAGTATTAGTTATTTAATAATGACAATAATAATTGCTTTTTGTTTTCTTGTGCCACTAAGTGATGACCTGATGAACTGAGAAGTCTCTGAGATAATAGGAAGAAAATGGTGATGAGCAGTTACTAATAGAAGTACTAGACAAATTGAATAACCATGTGTGGATATTTAGGTTCACTATTTCTTTGTAAAGCTTGAGCACCCCTCCTGTAGGTATGTAGATTAATGATACCGGAGAGATGGGGAGTACTTGTGAGAAAAATTCTTGGTAGAAAGGTGAGATGGTTATCTATTTTATTCCTAAAGATATCAGACAAACTCAGCAACATCCCTTATTTTGTTTAGTTTGTTTGTTTTTTTAGACAGAGTCTTGCTTTGTGATTAAGGGTGGCTTGACCTCACTATGTAGCCCAGGCTGGTTTTGAACTCCTAGAGATTCTCCTGCCTCAGCTTCACAAGTGCTGGGATTACGGCATGCACCACTATGCCAGGCCTCAATCTCCCTTATTTTTGTCTCAACTCAGGTTTGCTATGCATCCATGCTTTAGGAAGTCATAAACAATGTAATGAAAAGATTACAGAAAACGTGTAGTATTTTAATGAATGCAAAATGATTTTTACAGGAATACGTTTGAATAGTTTGAAATCATTTTAATTGAAATATATGTGTACTTTAGTATCATAAATGAGGTTTTATACTCTTCATAGCTCTAACAGCTGTCTTTTCTGGTAATATTCCTTTTTAAGTTAAAAAATGATTCATTTATCATCATCAAGCATAATGTTGTCCAGTGTCCTTGCTAGTGAATGGTAACCAAGGATCTTGGCAATTTTGTATGTATTAAAATGATTTCTGTAAACATAGTTTAGTTGTTAATATGAAACACAATGCAATAACTTTTTGCAAATTTCTTTGTGGAATATATGACATATTACCAATATAATGAAACTTTTTTTTTAATGAAACTTTTAAAAATGAAAATCAAATTTCCTAAATTTGCAGGGAGGTCATAGAGTCACAGCTGCCAACGTTTAGCAATTTACAAAGACTTTGCAAATATTCACTTTAACAGACATAAGCAATTTTGATTTTCCAGTATTTTATTACACATTTTGTGAATCATCTAGCCCCTTTGTTTTTCTTCCATCTCTGTTTGGTTGACTGATTACTATTTTGTTTTTCAATTGAAAGGTAGTCAGGGGATAGCAAAGTTAAACATTTAAGCATTCAGTTTTGCTATATTCAATGTTCAGGGAAAAGCTTTAGTCAAGGATTACTTGTGAACGCCAATTATCCTTGTATCCCTGGGCTCTCTTCACATGCATAATTAAGAGTTGATTGTATAATGTTATTTGACATTGTTTCTTAAGGCAATTATGGTAGTTGCCGAAGTGAGACTTTCTTGGGTTTAAAGTCTTTAGTTCTCAGGTAATTGAATTGAGCTACTTCAGTGTATAAATAAGAGTTATAATATGCGGAAATGAATAAGAAGTCAGATGTTCTCTACTTCGTATATGTACTTAATCACTTTTAATCTGCATTTGGCCCTGACTTACCTTATTTATGGTTGAGCAGATGTTCCTAGTGCACTAGACAATGGGCTGTCAATATTGTACAAAGCTTTGAAAGAGGTTAACTTGAATTTTTCAGGAAACTGCTCACTCCTTTCCTGTGCTCATTCAAACCTAAAGAACATGAAAGGACTAACATGACCCAATCTGCATACCTAGACAGAGCCTAACATGAGGGTGGGTCGGAATGTATTCATTAATATATACTTCACTTTCTTCATAACAGCTCAGAGAATGTGTTCAGGGGGAGAATTCCTACCCTGGCAACATTGCAGAATCCCTCCCTGTAATGCCCTACCTATAACAGTGGCATTTATTTCTCTTCTGAGCAACTTTACAGTATTATTGCTTTCATCTTTTAAATGTCTACAACATCAGATACAAAATATACATGACATAGTTCTTATTTACCACCAGAATTTTAATAAATTTAGCAATGGAGTACATGAATCCTCTGTAAAGCTCTTCATTGGGAAACTATTTGCAGCATTGAAAAATTTAAGGCTAGAGTTTGACTTTGAGATATGTGGGGGCCAAGTAGATATCTCCAGAACTTGGTTGACTGTGTTTTGTGAATGAATCCTCTACAAGAAATCAACACAACTTAGTTTAGATTTTCAATTGTAGTAATGGTTAGGGGGCTGCCCCCGACTGTGGAATTCTGGGAGTGTCCGTTTCCAACTGGTAGATTCAGGCTAGGATGAATTTACATTGAGAATGCTAAAGGTTAATTGATTTTATTATTTGTTCAAGGAAGAGTAAGTGGAACGTGGAGGCCTGAAAGTATTGTTTTAGTTACCCTTTACTCTGATTCTCTGCTTCTCTAATTAACTTTTGAGCATTTCATCTTTCTATACATTCTAACACTAAGAATTTGGCTTTTTATTCTGTGACTATAAATTTGCTGGCCACTAGAAAAGTCACCCCTGTCCCCAGTAGGAGTTTCTCATGATGCTAATCAACTCTGGAGGCAGTCCCCAAATCAACTATTGATTGCAGTTGTTAAATTTTCAGCTGCAAAATTAAGGATTCCACACTCTGAAATAGGGGCTAATATTAGACTGATGCCACATCTAAGATTCATGTTTGTCTTCTGAAGTGAAATCACCAGCCAGTCTTCCACTGAAATAGTAATATTCACTGATAGCTTTTAATTAAAATGGAACTTTTACCATTTTTGCTTTTTATTTTTTTGTTATTTATTATCTTTAATTTTTGGTAAAAATAAACGTTGTAGTAAGTGAAGATAATTAGAAAGCTGGGTATATAGATTTCTCTATTTGCCTTCTTATTCTTTTGCATGAATCATTTCCTTAGATAACCTCATTTCCTTTTGTTATAAAATGATACTTCTCCACTGCCTGCCTCGCAAGCATGAGATCCAGAGTTCGATTCCCAGTACCAAAAAAAAAAAAGATACTTCTCTGAAATGTTTATACTATTAAATGAAAAGATATTTATAAAGTCCTTAATACTCATTTACTCAAATGATATATTTCTTATTATCATTGGAAAATTTACTTTGTTCATGGGTGCTCAGATATTAAGTTATATATATCCTACGTGCATTCAAATAAAAAGGATAGATAATCTGAATATAGAATGTAGACCAAAAGTCATGTTACTAAATCCATAATACTGAATATTATATGTATGAAAGTCAAAGTCTATTTAGTAAGAAAAATTGTGTTTTATTCTGTTTTCTAGTCTAGACAAACTTTAGTATGCATGTGAATCTCCCCTGGATCTTTATAGTAATTTTTTTTTTGGTACTGAGGATTGAACTCAGGACCTTGCACTTCTGAGGCAGGCAGCGGAACCACTGAGCTAAATTCCTGGCCCCTCCCCTGGATCTTTAAATGAAGCTTTTGATACAATTCTGCCTTGCTAACAAGACTATTAATACTGTGGGCTTCTGGTCTGAGAGCTGTAGTTGGAGTAAAAAGCCTGTAGTTAAACACTTTGACTTTTACTCTTCCCATTTTTAGGTAGAAGTATAATATGTAAAGCCCATGTCTTTGAATCTCCTGGCTTGGAAGTTGGAAAAGACATACACCATCATCCATAGTGAGAACTATGGTCTTATATGTTGAAAGAAAGTTATTTTCGGCTTCTATGGTAGAAGAGATGTGATAGCTATCTGGGACAAAAATGGCCAGTACATTTCCACTCTTGGCAATTCTGTTGAATTGCTAGTGACTCCCTGCTATGTGGTGTTAATAAGAATTCTGAAACCTCATGGAGACTGAGCGGTAAAGACTATAGGAAGCAAATAGCGACATGGAAAGTGACAGTAAGCATGCCCGTTGTTTGCCATCTTTCGTGTATTATTCAGTTAACTTGTTTTGTTTATAATGGCTTGCAGAAAAAAGGGGAAAATGACTTGATGTTTGTTATTTATAGTACTTTTCCACTTTAGTAACTACAGTGTTGATGATGGAGGCACCAAGCTAGATTGTAGATTGCCTCTGTGTGCATTGGCTCTGAAATGTTGGCAAAAATGAGAAAAGTGATTTTGTCTAAAATAACTGAGAAATCAAGTAAAATATAATTATGTTTCACTCTAGTTCTTTATAAAGATGGTTGTGGTGGCTATGATCATTACCTGTAAGTTCAGCAGCAGAAGAGAGTAGTGTGTGAGGAACTTTGTTGCTTGAATCTTAAGATTATGCATGGCTTTCTGGCTCTGGTTAATTTGGAGAACATTGTTTGTGAACCCCTCATACTAATTGTCAGCCCTGCTCTATTAGTCCACCTGAAATGCTTCTCCTAGGCATGTGGTCTGAGTTGTGTCTTTTGCAATACCATGATAGCTTTAGGGCTCTCTGGCAGTTGCGGTGTTACATTGGCTTATTTTCTGATATGATTTGCAGTGTCAGAATCTGGTGCAGGAACTGCTAGTGCAGAAACAACTGGCAAGTGCCAGTGAATGATTTTTACTATGCAAACTCATAAGTCTTCCTAAATTCCTTCTGTAATAGGTGCAGATGTGGTGGCATGTGAGCCTTGGTCTGTATCTAGCTTGTGTCTCTTGGATATAGAATTTTGCCTGGAGACAGGTGGTGATGTGGGTTGTGATTTCAGGGCAGGAAAGAAAGGGGAGTTACAAAAAGTACCCTGAGCAAAAACAGACTAGAAAACTAGGCACAGTTGAGGTCAAGCAGACAGAAAGGCAGGAATCAGATCTGAGGGCAACAGACAATGTGGAAAATAAAAATGAATTTTGAAACTGGAGTTCAAATATGTTCTTAGAAGAAATACTAGGCAGACAGTGGGATGGGAGTTTTGTAAGGGCATGGAGCGAGGTGGATATTATGAAACTGATTTTGAGCCAGAACACTAGCTTATTTTTCCAGTGAAAAAAATAACTGCAACAAAACTGACTAGCTTAATTGTATAGATGTTTCCTGAACTGTAGGATTATCTAAGAGATTAAATTATAGATGAGAAAGTTGCTCTGTAAGAGTAGAACCATAGTAAAGGGTTTTATTTATCAAGACCCCCCCCCCCCCGCCCCGTCCCGGCCACACACACTAATTTTTTTTCTTTTTTAGTGAATTGCTCTTTTCTGCTCTGGCAAGATTGCTGTCCAGAGACCTGCTTTCCAAACTTTTCACACATAGTGAACAATCAGAACCTGCTTTACTCTGTCTTTCAAGCTTCCCCAAAGGCCAAAGGGATTAATATCTGTACAGGACAGGGTGTTTTCCTTATGAAGACCCAAAGTATAATTTCTCTGAGGCTTTGAAGTCAGAGAATGTTTTGCATGAAACTCATCTATTTTCACTGGGTGGATACTGAGTTGGCCTGTGATTACCATTGTCTCTTTATCCTGACTGTTAGGAAGCTTGGAGTCAAATCTGTGGTTTATGGTTAAAAAAGTTTATGAAACCTATGGCATATGCTTCATCTTTATCTTTACCTTAGTTCTATTGTTTCCCTTTCTCCTTTTAGAGTCGTTTGTTTTTATATTTCGTATGTCACATATATTTGTCAACTGCCACAGAAGTACTTTAGGATTTGTTCGTGCATTTGTCCATGTCATTAGCTAGCCAGATTGATGGATGCATACAAACATACATGCCAAATACATTTATTTCTTCAGTAACATTAGAACATGATATATAAGCTGAGTTGCTTCTGGAAAGATTTCCTGTACAAATCATATTGTAGATATGTAAAAATATCAATCAGAGAGGATATCTCTTCTCATTTTGTGTAGTTTGTCCTCTACGTGACCTTTTGTCTCATTAATCTCTTGACTTTGGTTAAGTTAATCTTTGGATTAATCTTTTAGGGTTTTTTTAGAGTTTTCCCTTCTGGTCTTGAAATTGAGCTAAGTGATTTGATTTAGCTGTTGGTTACATACCTCTTGAGAGTTTGGAAAGAAAATACCTAGGACATTACCTAGGACAGTGAGGGTGAACCTTTTTGAGCTTTCAGTGACAACAAACTGCACGTCGTGGCATGTGTATAGGTCACCATCACTGACCTAGGATATTGATAAAAATTGCACATTTCTATTGTGTCACTATAGGCCCAGTGTGATATAGTAGAAAATTCATGTGTTTATGCAGGAGAAATTTGTCTTGGTCACTCATAGCTTTGTGACCTAGGGAAAATCTCTTAATTTCTCTTATTAGGCTTCTTCATTTTTAGTTTAGAGATGACCATTGATGCCTTTTAATTTCACAGAGTTGTTGTAAAAAGAAATATTATCTATGAGAAAATACTTCCATACTTTATAAAATGGTAGTTGATTTTCCTCATAATCTTTATTGATTTTTGGGGGAACAATATATGATGCATAATTAAAAGCTGTTGCCCAAAATACTTGGTAGGAGTAAAAAGTTTTTTTTGATATTTTAAGTGTTTTGAAGACAAATCACTTTTTCTTCTCGATATTGCTGTTTAACAAACTGCTATGGAAAAAGGAAAGAAAAGGCCCAAATCCATGCAATTAGGAATGAAAAGGGTGAAACTACAACAGACCCAGCAGAAATCCAGATGATCATCAATACCTACTTCCAGAACCTATACGCCAATAAGATGGACAACACAGAAGAAATGGACAGATTCCTAGATACATATGAATTACCAAAGTTGAATGAAGAAGACCTAAAAATTCTGAACAACCCAGTATCAACCAATGAAATTGAAAATGTAATTAAAAACTTATCAACTAAGAAAAGCCCGGGCCCTGATGGCTTCACTGCTGAATTCTACAAGACATTTAGAGAGGAACTGCTGCTACTACTGTTTAAACTCTTCAATGAAATTGAAAGGGAAGCAATACTCCCAAATTCATTCCTAGAAGCAAGCATCACCTTGATCCCCAAAGCAGAGAAAGACCCAACTGAAAAAGAGAACTATAGGCCAATCTCACTAATGAACATAGATGCACAAATCCTTAATAAGATACTGGGAAACAGAATGCAGAAGATCATCAAGAAGATCATACACCCTGATCAAGTGGGATTCATCCCAGGGATGCAGGGATGGTTCAATATATGAAAATCAATTAATGTAATACACTGTATCAATAGAGCCAAGGACAAAAACCATATGATTATCTCCATAGATGCAGAAAAAGCATTTGACAAAATCCAACATGCATTTATGATAAAAACCCTACAAAAAATTGGAATAGATGGTCTCTACCTCAAACTGATAGAAGCCATCTATGAAAAACCAACAGCCAATATCATACTAAATGGTCACAAACTGAAATCCTTCACACTCAAATCAGGAACAAGACAAGGATGTCCACTATCACCACTCTTGTTCAATATAGTTCTGGAAACATTAGTCACAGCAATTAGACAAGAGAAAGAAATAAAAGGAATAAAGATAGGTAATGAAGAAGTCAAATTGTCATTATTTGCAGATGACATGATACTCTATATAGAAGACCCCAAGAACTCCACCAAAAGTCTTCTAGACTGAATAACCAAATTCAGTCAAGTAGCTGGTTACAAGGTCAACACACAAAAATCAATAGCTTTCCTCTACATGAATGACAGACTCACTGAGAGAGAAATAGGGCAAATAATTCCTTTCACAGTAGCATCCAAACAACTGAAATACCTAGGAATCATCCTAATGAAAGAAATCAAAGACCTCTTCTCTGAAAATTATAGCACTCTGAAAAGAGAGATTGAAGATGATATCAGAAAATGGACAGACATCCCCTGCTCCTGGGTAGGAAGGATTAATATAGTGAAAATGGCCATACTTCCAAAACTGCTATATAGATTTAATGCAATTCCAATTGAGATCCCAGCAGCATACTTCATAGACCTCGAGAAAAAAATCCAAAAATTCATTTGGAACAAGAAGAGACCCAGAATAGCAAAAGCAATTCTAGGTAACAGAGACATGGCAGGGGGTATCACAATCCCCAACCTGAAACTATACTACAAAGCTCCCGTGATGAAAACAGCATGGTACTGGCAAAGAAACAGGCTTGAGGACCAGTGGAACAGATTAGAAGATGCAGAAACAACACCAGACACACTCAGCCATCTCATCTTTGACAAAGGAGCCAAACACCCTCACTGGAAGAAAGATAGCCTCTTTAATAAATGGTGCTGGAAAAATTGGGCTTCAACTTGCCAAAGATTAAAACTAGACCTATATCTCTCACCATGCACTAAACTAAAATCAAAATGGATTAAAGATCTAAATATTAAAATAGAAACTCTGAACCAGTTGGAACAGAGGTTAGGTAGAACCCTTGAAGACATTGGTGTAGGAAAAGATTTTATGAACAAAACCTCAGCTGCCTGTGAACTAGCACAAACAATCAACAAATGGGATCTCTTATTAAAAAGCTTCTGCACAGCAAGAGAAACTACCAGCAGTGTGAAGAGACAATCCACAATGTGGGAAAAAATCTTCACCTACTCTTCCTCAGACAAAGGTCTACTATCTGGAATCTATAAAGAACTTAAAAAGATCAGACCTCCCAAATTTAAAGACCCAATCCAAAAATGGGCATCTGAAATGAACAGACATTTCTCAGACAAAGAAGTAGAAATAACAAATAAATACATGAAAAAATGTTCAACATCACTGGTCATTCGAGAGATGCAAATGAAAACAATGCTGAGATTCCACTTCACTCCAGAAAGAATGGCTGCTATCATGAAATCAACCAATAACCAATGCTGGTGGGGTTGTGGGGAAAGAGGAACCCTGCTCCACTGCTGGTGGGAGTGTAGACTGGTGCAAGCACTGAGGAAATCAGTATGGAGATACCTCAAAGAACTAGGACTGGAAATCCCATTTGACCCCGCTATTCCACTGCTGGGTATCTTCCCCAAAGAATTAAAAGAGTCATACCACAGTGATATATGTGCAGCCATGTTCATAGCAACACAGTTTGTAATAGCTAAAACTTGGAAACAGCCCAAATGCCCATCAACTGGAGACTGGATAAAGAAAATGTGGTATTTTTTATAAAATGGAGTACTACTCATCCATAAAAAATGAGAAATTAGAGACATTTATAGCTAAGTGGATGCACATTGAGGCAATACTCTTATATGAAATAAATAGGACACAGATGTGTAAATACCAAATAGTTTCTCTGGTGTGAGAAACTGAAAGTGTAAATAAGGACTAAATGTATAATAGGTCATGTGAAATAGGAAGAAAAGGGGCAAAGGGGAAGGAAGTGGGAGGGCTAAGGGAAAGGATAGAAGGGAATGGGATTAATATGAGAAAATGGAAAAATAGGAACAAAATTTTTGTAAATAGGGCTGGAGGGGTTGAAGGGAGGGCTGGGCAAGGGTGAAAAATAAGAACCAAGAGAGACTATGTAAAGGTGCAAATTTCCAATGATGAATGTCATTATATTGTATACCTAAAATGTACCAATTATTAGAATGAATAATCAATAGTGTAAAATAGGAATAAAAGGTCCAAAGGGGTAGGGGTAGTGGGAGGCACAGTGGAAAGGAAAGAAGGGAAAGGAAAAAAATGATGAGAAATGGAAAAAATGGAAATAAAGTCTTTGTAGACAGGGAAGGGTGGAGGGGTTGAAGGGAGGGCTAGGAATGGGGAAGAAATAAGCACCAAGATGCATTATATAAAGGTACAATTCCCAATGAGAAATGTAATTGTGCTGTATACGTACAATGTACCAATAAAAGAATTTAATACAAAAAAAAACTGCTATGGCATCTCTAGCTCATAGAATCTCATTAGTACTTCCCTTATTTACAACATTAAGATCTATCCAGGTGATTTTGGAATATTTACTTCATTTTGAAAGTCATTATAGTATGAACCTGAAGGATGACATTGCTTTTCTGGAGACTTAAAGACAAGGGACTGCTATCAAAATCACCCTCTCATATCTGTCTCTGAGAAGGGATATACTTCTCTATGGAAAGAGACTAATTTACTCTAGCTGAACTTCAGGAAATTTTATCTCATTAAGTGAAAATATTTAGAAAAATATAAATCTAATACTGGAAGAGAATTTAGAATGTCTTTTTAACTTACCCGTTCATCTTAGCTTTAACCTATGGGAGAAGTATGGCATGGGAGACCTACGAGATTTCTCTATAGATACTCTTCCCTTTCCATTTTTCTTTATTTACTCATTCATTCATTATATTTTTAAATATTTCAGCCTACAAAAAAGTTGAAAAATATATACCTTTCAGCTAGAAGTGTTAACATTTCCATATTTGGTTTAGTGATTATTATGCTCACTTTCTCTGTATGCTTCTATATTCTTTTTCTTTTTTCTAAAGCCACTTGAAAATAAGTTGTAAACATTGTAAATTTTTTTTTTTTTTTGTATCGGGGATCGAACTCGGGTCCTTCCCCTTGCAAGGCAAGCGGCGGAACAGCTGAGCTGAATCCTTGGCCTCAGCATTGTAATTCTTTACTCCTTTTTTTAAGCAAAACATTTATTGGTATATTTTAGATATACATAATGAAAACATTCATCATAGGGCATTTGCACCAGTACATGATATATCTTGTTTCTTCTTTTTTTCTCCATTCCCCTCCCTTCCCTTTGACCTCTCAGATTCAGGAAAATAGTAATAACAAATAGTTGTCAGGCATTTCCTATAAGCCACATATCATTTTAAATTCTTTACATATATTACCTCTTTTAAATCTCTTGAAGTTCTATAAAGTAGTATGGTAGCCAGCCAGCCTCCTAGCATTCATGCTCCTGTATAGAATTTACCTACTGAATAATGTTGATTTAATGTAACTGATAAGATATGGAAGAGATGATTTCTGAAGCTTGGTTGTAGAAGACATTCTGGCTTCAACCCCTTGGAATACTATGAAGAGTAGCTAGCTAATGTATCTTGAAGTTGTTTCAAGCAGCCTATGGAGAGAGACACATGGGAAAAAAAACTGAGGCCTTCAGCCAACACGTAGTTTAATTTCAGTGAGCCATCTTGAAAGTGGATCCTGCTGCTTTAGCCCAGTCTTCAGATGACTGCCACCGTGCTGTCATCTTGACTGTGACTTAATGAGAGACCCCAACTCAAAATCTTCAACTAAGTGACCAGTGAATTCTTGACTCACAGAAACTGTGAGGCAAAAATGGTGATTGCTTCCTTTTCTTAAGCTCTATTGAAATTACTTGATAAATAAAATTGTGTATTTTCAGGGTATGCAGTGTGATATTTTGAAACACATATCTAGTTCATTGTAAAGTTATTGTCACAATCAAGCTACTTAATGTACTGTGTCATGTTGTTATCTTTGTTTTGTTTTTTTTGTGGTGAGAATACTTAAAATCTATTCTCTTTGTAAATGTCAAGTATGCAACATATTATTATTAACTGTAGTCAGCATGTATCACATTAAGTCTACAGAACTTATTAATCTTATACCTGAAAGTTTGTCTCTTTGACCAGCATTTCCCAATATCTCCAACCTCCAACCCCTAGTAGCCACTTCTATTTGTGTGAGTTGGACTTCATTTAGATTCCACATATAAGTGAGATCATGCAGTGTTTATTTTCTGAGTCTAATTTATTTCACTTAGCATACTGTCCTCCAGGTTCATCCACATTGTGATGGCAGTATTTGCTTATTCTTTTAATCCTAAAATTTTGGGTAGTTGGTTATCAGCAGTAATAACAGGTACAGAATTTGATCCCTGGAGTGGGGTGTTAACATAAGAAATGCTTTAAAGTTATCAGAGTAGCTTTGAAACTGGTAATTGGTGAGATGTTGGAAGTATTTTAAATTGTGTGTTAATGAAAGATTAAATACCTTGAACAGATTGCTACTAGAAGCTTGATGTGTCTAGGGAAGTTGCTGGCAAGGGATTACAGGAAAATGAAACAGATGCTATTGGAAACGTCTGCATCAATAGGTAACACAAGTAGGCACTTCACTACTACTAGTACTTAATATGGATGAGTTAAACTTAGGGGATAGTCTGAATTTGTGTAACTTTTTTTGTGTAGTTATTGCTTCATCTTTGCAGTTATTTTTTTATCCTAATTACATTTCACCTTATTATGGGGAGATACACTTAAACTTGACCATAAAACACTGATTTTTTTTTTTTGGCAGATATCTGGTATCTGAGGATTTTTAGTAACTGATCTAGGTTTAAGTGTCTCCCAGAAGTGATAAGGGATAAGGCAGAAAATGAAGGGTGATTACTTACAAGACAGTTGAGTAATGAGAATAAATTTACAGGTTGAGAACTCTGTGAAGATAATTGGAAGACACTTCTAAGTATTTATGTAACACAAAACCACATTCTGAATAAAGAGATGCAGTATTACATAGGAAAGCCTGATCCTCTGGGATTGACTCCCAACTCTGTTTGATCCTAGCTGGCACCTTGTGCTTTTGATATTGATTTGTAATATTTACATGATAATAATTCCAGCTTCATAGACAGGATGGTAGTCAAATGATGTAGTGAGATTTAAGTAAATTTTATTGGTGAAACATGTAAATGTGTTTTTCACTTATATTTAAATTTTGCATGCTTCTTTTGTTCATTCACAGTAAGCAATAAAGTCTTGTTATATTAATATATGTAGGAACTGAAACATTTAGTATGACTTGAAGATAATTTTAAAATTTGCTGTTTTTTCACATCTCTTTACATTTATATTATATTATGTATATTTTTATAAGCATTCTTAGCATCAAGCCAGAAATGATTAGATAGTAGTCCAACAGAAATAAATGTAGCTTTCATGGATTTGGGTTGTGTAAAAAATACTAATTAAAATATCTTATTCTATATCTTTATTTGTAAGGCGTATGAAGGCAAATATTTTTGGAAATTAAATTACACATATTTACAAACTTCCCACTGAGGTAGTTAGATCCAATATTATATTTTAAGTTCAAATACATTTTAATACAGTGTATTCTATATTTTTGAGATTAAAACTTGACAAAATACTTAGAAGTCACTATAACTGAAACATCTGAAGACGATTATGAATATGAAGAGGTAATTTGTTAATTTTAGATGTTTAATCTGTAAATTTTTTGCAGTCATTCTTATGAAATGTTGGTTTTATTTTCTGAAACATGTAAGCCATTTTTCTACAGGAACACTAGCTTTTTTAGCTGATTTTAGGTATTATCACATGGTTAAAAATGAGATGGGAAGATTCTCTTTAAGTATTTTATTAGATAACACATCTGGCTTTTTTGTTTTTCTGTTAATTTTTCTTCAGATTCAGCTTCTTTTCACTCACCTCAAGGATCCAGACTGTAGGCTGCCATCTCTCATCAGGAAGCATTTCCCATCATCCTCTCTGCTCTTGGCAAAGATTCTCAGAGTCCCACTACCTATTTGGAGCTCGGGCCTTTTGGTTTCTTCCAGCTTAACTGTACTACTGTAAAATATAGTTATCTCAAAGCTGTCCATTTATTCATTGTCCCCAGGACACCTATCATTACTCCTGAGACTTGGAGGATAAAGTCATTTTTCTGTGACAAAAGCTGTGAATGAAACTGTGTCGAAGCAACCCTGGCAACTTGTGGCCTGGATAAGCAAGTGACAGGGCAAACTGAGGGACAGGCTTTTGGTAAAATGGAGATAGTACTATATGTAATGAATGCAGTTACAGATTGATTTAAATGTAAAGGGTGAAAATAGTTCTCAGCGTATTAGAATGTGATAGGTGTTAGCTATCATTAATACAATCACATTGCATTACCTCTCAATTTTAACACTTAATGATTTCATTTTGTAATAAACTAGAGATTTCCTGTTGCTGTGAAAAATTAATTATGGAGAAAAGCATGGATGGAGAGAGATTGGTCACATTTAGATAGCCTAACATTTTTTCAGTAAAATTGTTAGACTGCATTTGTCAATATGGATTACAGCAGTTGCCCATAAACTAATCTGGAATTATAGGGATGGACATCGAAGGTCAGTTACAGTGAAGCAAGAAAGCTGTCTACTTGTTCCATATTTTTCACAGATATTTAGAATGATGTGGTGTCTTAGAGAAAGTATGTTTATTTTGGTGGTTTACTTTGTCATAAAATACTATTTCTGAAATGAAATACAGTAGTCTCTCCTTATCTGTGGTTTTAATACCTAGGAATTTATGGTCATTTACACTCCCAAAATATTAAATGGAAAACTCAAGAGATAAATAATTCATAAATTTTAATAACTTTTATTGCATTATATTATTAATTGTTCTATATAAGTTTATTGTTAATCTTTTACTGTGTCTAGTTTTTAAGTTAAACTTCATATGTATATATGTAGAGGAAAAATACAATAGGTATAGAGTTTGGTACTATCTTCAGATTCAGGCAGCTACAGGATGTCTTAGAATATGTCCTCTATGGATAAGGACAGCCTAAAACTTTTATTTTTCTCCTCACTCTTTCTTCCTCTGTGATCCAGATACCAGATGATAATTTCACCATTCCAGAAGGTGAAGAGGATCTGGCAAGAGCAATCCAGATTGTTCAAGAACAGATTACAGATACTCAAATTTTGGTGAGAATTTTGAACACTACTGTAGGCTGTAGCTTTGCAGTAATATTTTTATATGAAAATTTGAAAGTTATTTAAACTTTAAATACTTTATTAAATTCAACACTATTACCTGCTATGCATTTTTCACTTCTGTTTGTCACAAGCTTTCACTTAATGTGAGCAGTCATATTTATTCTTCTTTGGATTGCCATTCTCCACATCATGGCTACTCTGGCGTTATTTTGTGATAAGTGACACCTCCCCTTAGAACTCTACCTGATTAATCTCACCGCAGATTAAAGTAAAAACCTTCAACACTCATGCCCAGAATTTGGTATCATATGCAGCTATACAAACAATTTTATAAACATTTTATATCTTTTATTTCATAGAAGTATTCAGCTTACAGGGACCACTTAATATATTATGATGCTTTCTTGTAAGGCATATGAATTAGTTTCATTGAGGATTATGATGGGGCATACTTTTTGACTATCATACCAATTAAAAGTACACGAGACTGATAACATTCTGTAATGATTTAGATCTAAAGTGTCCCCCAAAAGTCAGATGTGTTCCGAGGTGGAGCTTTGGGAAGGTGATTGGATCCTGAGGGCTCCAACATTAGCAGTTGATTAATCCCTTGTTGAGTCGTAATTTGATGACTTCATTTAGGTTATGGGAGCACAAGATGGGGCCGGGTTGAAGGTGGGAGATCATGGGAACTGCACTTTGTTTCCCTTGGGAATGACACTTGATTGCTGGCCCCTTACTCTCTGTTTCATCCTTGCTGTCCCTGCCTCCCGCCTGCCATGAAGGTGGCAGCACCTTCATGCCCAGATGTTTCTGCCTCAGAGCCAGCTGACTGTGGACTGAAAAGTCTGGAACCATGAGCCAAACTAAAACTTTCTTTAAGTTGTTTTTCTCAGGTATTTTGTTACCATGAGCCAAAGCTAATACACTTCCAATAAAGTTGAAAACCACATTAAAAATCGATCATAACTTAATCACTTTAGCACAAAACTTTTAAAAAGAACTTTATATTTTTATGCCAACATTAATTAAAAAGATAATTTTTATTCAGCTGCAGATTTGTCTTCCTCAATGAAAAATACTTTGTGAGACTTTACTGTTTAGTATCACTGTTTCAATCTTTCTATACTTTTTGCAGACTTCCTTAGTTTAGAAATCCATTAACTCCTTTTTCAAATATCTATTTATTTAAAAAAATTAAAAAATCTCAAAAAGGAGGATTTCATGAAGCCAGAAATTCTATTGTAAATTACACTCTATTGTAAATGGAAGCTAATGGTAAATTGCATTTGCTAATGTATCCTATGGATAGATTTTCCTAGGTAGACATAAAGTGAAGTCTATTATGTAGACTTATTAGTCTGTTAAATATCTTAATGGAATAATTTATAAGAATAATTTTATTAAAACTTTTTTAGTATGTTTCTAATACTTGATAAATACATTCATTATGGATATATATATATATATATATATTCTTGATCTTTTAAAAAAGTTTACCTTTTTTTCACCTCCCTCCCATCTCCAGATCCCCTTCTCATCTCCACTGTCTAGCTCCCTGTCTTCTATCATTTGTCTTTTATTTTACTCTTTAAATTAGTTATACTTTGGGTTTCTCATAGAAGAGACACCATGCAATATTTAATCATCTTTGCTTGATTTATTTCAAATAGCATTATAGACTCAAGATACTTCCATTTCCCTACAAATTACTCAAATTTATTCTTTATCCATTCATCTGTGATGGGCAAATAGGTTGCTTCCAAGATTTAGTTATAATTTGTTATGCTGCTATAAATATGGGTATGCATGTATCACTGTAATATGATGTCTCTGGCTCTTTTGGGTAAATATTCAGAAAAGATATCACTGTGTCAAATGGAATAGTAACTTCTACAGTGGTCACAGGAGTTTACGTTCCCACCAGTAATGCAGAAGGGTTCCTTTTTCCTTACAACCTTGGAACCATTTGTTGTTTGCATTCTAGATAATAGCCATTCATTCTTAGAGTAAGATGAAATCTTAAGTTGTTTTGATTTGCATTTCTCTAATGGCCAAAGGTATTGAACATTTATATATACCTCTTGGTTATTTGTACTTCTTTTGAGAAGTGTCTACTCATTTCAATTGCCCATTATTTTTTTCATTGGGCCTTCTGTTTGGGGAATCTAATTTTTTGAGTTCTTCATGTATTCTAAAACTTAGTCCTCTCTCTGAGGAGTAGCTGGCAACATTTTTTTTTTTTTCCCATTCTGGTAGGTTGTCTCTTCAATCTGTTGTTTGATTCTTTTGTTGCATAGAATCTTTTTAATTTGATATAATCTTGTTTGTTGCTTGTTGGTGTTATTTTTTCCTAAAGTCCTGGCCTATTCATGTGTCTTTAATAGTTTTTTACCTATTTTATCTTTCAGCAGAGTAATTGTTTCTGTTTTAATGTTTATTTAGATCTTTAGTCTATTTTGATTTTAGTTTAGTGCATGGTGAGATGTGGGTCTGGCTTCAGTCATGTGCATGTGGATAGCCAGTCTTCCCATCACCATTTGTTAAAGAGGCTGTCTTTCTTCCAGCTTATGTTTTTGTCCTTTTTGTCAAAGATCAGATGGCTGAATGTTCCTGGTGTTGTTTCTGCATCCTTTCATCTGTTCCACTGATTCACATGTCTGTTTTTATTCTATAGTGGTGTGCTGTTTTCATCAATTTAGCTTTCTTATGTAACTTGAAATCTGGACTTGTGATGCCCCTGCTTTGCTCTTGTTGCTCAGGATTTCTTTGGCTATTCTGAATATTTTCTGGTTCTGTATAAAATTTAGAATTGTGTTTCTCTAGTTTGGTGAAGAAAGCTGTCATTATTTTGACTGGGATTGGACTAAATATATATAGATATTATTTTTGGTAAGGTGGTTATTTTGACAGTAATGTTTCTCTCTAAAAACAATGATGTCTTTGATTTTCTGATGTCCTTTTTAAATCTGTTTTTTTCCCCCCCAGAATATCAGAGTTTTCATTATAGAGATCTTTTGGCTCCATGGTTAAATGAATTCCTTTTTTGAAACTATTTTGAATGGGACTCTTTTCCTGATTTCTTTCTCTATGGAGTCATTGTTGGTGTACAGGAATACTATTGATGTTTGTGTATTGATTTTGAATCCTACTACTTTGCTGAATTTATTAGTTCTAAGTCTTTTTGTGGAGTTTTTTTTTAGGTCTTTTATATAAAGAGTCATGTCATCTGCAAATAATACTTTGATTTCTTCCTTTCCTATCTATATTCCTTTTATTTATTGCTCTTATCTGACTGTTCTAGCTAAAAGTTTGAGTACTCTACTGAAAAGAAGTGGTGAGAGTAGATACTCTTGTCTTGTTCCTGATTTTAGAAGAAATGCTTTCGGTTTTTGCATTCAGTATGAAATTAGCTGTGGGTTTGTTGTTAATGACTTTTATCACATTCCGAAAAGGTCCCTTTTTATTTATTATAAATGGATGTTGGATTTTGTCAAAGGTTTTTCTACATTTGTTGAGATGATTATATGATTTTTGTTTTTGCTTCTGTTTATAGGATGTATTAGGCTTATTGATTTATCTATGTTAAACCAGCCTTACATCTCTGGGAAGAGGCCAAACATGGTCATGATGTATAATCTTTTAATGATTTGTTGCATTTAGTTTATGGTATCTTGTTGAGGAACTTTGCATGTATGTTCATTAAGGAGACTTGCCTCTAGTTTTCTTTATTTGGTTAAGTCTTTGTCCAGTTTTAGTATCAGGGTAATGATAAGTTCCAGGAATGGTTTCAGCAGTATTCCTTTTTCGGAGGGCAATTAGTCTTCCAACTGCCTAGAAAGGGGAATGGAGAGGGCTAAAGAAAAAAAGACAATAGAGACTTGTGTAATTTCAAAGTACATAGGGGGCTGGGAGGTCAATGCCTTAGAGTGGGCAAAGACTAAGACACTCCAAGCTAGCCATTATTTATTGGGTACACACAATAATTGGAGGAAGTATCAGGTGACTTTGGAGGCAGTGGTAATCCTATGTTGATGAGAATCTTATGCTGATGAAGGCATTAGGAGACCATTCTTACAATAATAGGTGGGACAAAATAGTAGGCTAATAAAGAAGTTGCCCTTCCCCCAGGTGAAACCTTTCTCTGCTACTTGGTTCTCAAAGAACCAGGATGTCTTCAGCTGATGTACACTTGCCCTTGAGAGTCACAGTATCACACAACCATTGAGGCCTAAACTTGTGACCAGAGACAAAACAGAACTATGTTTCCACATACCATAGCTGGCTTGCAGGCAAGGTGACGTTGGGCCTTAGCTATAGTCATACTTAAATTATAAAATGATCCCCCCCAAATTTATGTAGAATGGCCCTCAACATTCTTTCTTTTTCAATTTAATGGAAAAGTTTGTGGTATATGGGTATGAGATCTTCACTGAAGTTCTGGTAGAATTCTGTGGTGATTCTGTTAGGTCCTCAGATTTTCTTGGTAGGATTTTCATTATTGTCTCTATTGCATTGCATGTTACTCATGGTTTTTATACCTTCTTGGTTCAAATTTTGTAATTCACATGTGTTTAGGTATTTCTGTGTTACCCAATTTATTGGAATATAAGGTTTTGCAATAGTTTTTTACGTGTTCTTAATTTTGGTGGTGTTTGTTGTGATTTCATCTTTTTCATTTCTAATTGCATTGTGTGCATTTTTTTCTTTCTTTTGGTAAGTCTGTCTAAGGGTTTATCAGTATTGTTTACCCTTTCAATGAACTAACTCTTTGAGTCATTGATCCTTGGTATTTTTTTTAGTCTTAATTTCATTAATTTCCACTCTGATCTTTTTAATTTCTTTCCTTCTGTTAATTATTGGTTTGGATTGCTCGATGCATCATTAGGTTATTTATTTGGCATCACTCTATTCTTTTTATATGTACATTCACTGCTATAAACCTTTCCCTTAGAACTATTTTCTTTGTGTCCCATAAGTTTTGCTATGTTGGGCTTCAATTATCATTAGATTCTAGGAACTTTTTAATTTCTTCCCTGATTTCCTTTGTGATCCATTGTTTATTCAGTAATGCGTTTTTAAATCTCCATATGTTTGTGTAATTTCTGTGCTTTTTTGGCTGTTGATTTCTAGTGTCACTATTTTATGACTTCATAGTATGCATGGTGTTATTTTGATTCTTTCATATTTATTTAAACATGTTTTATGACCTAAGATGTGGTCTATTTTGGCAAAAGTGCTATGTTCTGCTGAGATAAATGTGTATTCTGATATTGTTGGATGAAAAACTCTGTAGATATCTGTTAAGTCCAAGTCACAGCCCTTGGTGATTCCTCTTCCTGCCAGACCTCACTTTCCAGCAGCACACTCAGCTACTCAACTCACCACCATGTGAACCCACTGATGACTATATTTCAGTCACCTTCTTGAATCCTTGCCTCTGAGTACATGAGATTTTAGGAGGCAATCTCAATTTAAATTATAGCATTCCATCTGTGACCTCCCAAAACTCACATGCATCTCTGTATGCAAAATACATTTTGTGTATTTCTATATGTTGTCAAAGTCCTAATCGTACCAGCCTTGCCGAAAAGTCCAAGTCCAACCTCTCTTCTATAATTCAAGGCAAACTGCTGTGAACCCCTGTAAAAATAAAAAAGAAAGTTAGTATTACTGACATACAATGGCGCAGGGCAAACATTTCCATTCCAAAAGGGAGGGGTAGAAAGACAGAAAGAAATGGGACCACAGCAAGACAAAAACCCAACAGGGGCAACAATTCAGTCTTGGTACTACAAGTTTGGCAGCCACGGTAAAGGATGTGTATTCCAATCAACTTGAGCAGCCCTTTCCCTATGGCTTTTCTGGTTGGGGCCCTCATGGCGTCTCTCTTGGGGTAGCTTTGCTCTCACTGCCTGTGGATGTTCAGTGTTGTTTGATTGTCCAAATTCTTGGCATCTGCAGGGCACTTTCAGCTTCACTCTCATAGCTTCACATAATGACCTCTCAGAGGCACACTGGTTGACCTCCAGGACCTTCTTCTGAAATCTGGGTAGAAGCCTCCCTGATCCCACAACTCTTGCATTCTGCATACTTGTAAAACCAGCACCACTTGGATGATGCCAAGGTCTGTTGCCAGCTCAAACAATAACTGGACCACTTTGTATCATGACTGCAGAAGCATCTGAATTTGGATGGCTGAGCATTGTAAACCAAATTCTGGCAAACAAATTCCCTAGCTATCCTTTCTCCTCTAGGGTGCCCTGGGGCTCTCTTCTCCAAGAAAAACCTTTCAATTTTGTACCTCTTAGCCTATAAAGCGTATTGCCGATTCTTTAGATGGCCTCAAAGCATTTTTCACTTGTCTTGATATAAAGCATTTGACTTCTCTTATAACTTTAATGTTTTCATCAACAGAGCTCTGCTTGGCCAAAACTTTACAGACTGCAGCTTTACAAACTCAAAACTTTAAAAACTACCCTGCTTTGCCACCTGTTGCACAAGCGCAAGGACCCGAGTTCAATCCCCGGTACCAAAAAACCAAAAAAACCCCCCCAAAAAACTACCCTGTTGTACCATTTGCTCTTGATTCTCAATGTAGAGCTGGGTAAAAGCCCCAGTAGGGCCCTGAATTCTGAGTTGCCATGAAATTTCCTCTGTGAATCAGTTCTAAAGACTTCTGAACCTCATGATCAGGTGGCCTCAGCAATAGCCCCACTTCTGGTTCCAAAATTTGTCTTAGTCACTTTCTTGTCATTAAGACAAAATATTCAGTACCCACAGTTTAAAGGAGAAGAGGTTTACTTTTGGCCCATGTTTGTATCCATGATCAGCTGACTCCCAATGCACAAATGGCATGACAGAGATGTGTGGCAGATGAAAAGCTGCTCATGTCATGGCAGCCAGCAAGCAGAGGGAGAAGGGAGGAGCCAGGGAGGGAGACACACACTTCCAGGTCATGCTTCCTGATGACCCACCTCTTCTTACCAAGCTCCATCTTCCAATAGCACACTGAGCAGTGAACTCACACCAATGAGTATAGCACCCACGTGATCTAATCACCTTCACTGGAGTATGTAAAGCTTTAAGGGACATTCTTCATTCAAAATGTAACCAAATTTAATGCGTTAGATATTATATCTATTGCACTAAGTATCTGTAATTCTTGTTGCAAGCTTTAAAAAAGCATAACTTTGCCAGAGTTAACTTTATAAATTCATGGCATAGTCAGGATGGTTAAGTTCATTTAGTTTTTTTTTTTTTAACTTGGTGTTTTAGTTCTTTGGAGAAACAATACTATGTAGAAAATTCACAAATATTTGCCTTAAGCTGTTAAAATTTAATATGGATTCATTTTATTATAAGCATATTTGCTGTACTTTTTAAAAATTTGCTTTTTATTTTTATAATACTTCATTCTTCAAAAGGCCCCTTTGAATTGTGGCATGTGCTTTCTGTTTTAAAGAATAATTATTGTATATAAAATCAGTTTACTTTTGTCTAAGCTTTTATTACCTGTGTTATAAGCAAGATAAAAATTTACTTGAATGTCACCTATTCAATAAGTAGTCTTTACTAACAAATAAGAAAATTTGTAACATTTCTTGTAAAATTATTTTAATTTTAGTTTTCTTTTTTAGAGTAATATACTTTGTTTACTTGGGGATAGTTTTACACAAATAAATTCTCACTGGGTTGTGTAGACACTCTGAAAAAGTAGGATGGACTGGCACCTGGTTCAGCCGCAGTAGTGACACATACGCGCACACACACATACCCCCCAAAACGGTATGAAAATATTTTTTATTCATATAATGAAGTTTTCTATTTATAATATTTCTATCTAACTTTTGTAATAGTATCATGACTAGTTTTTCCCTGCAATCTTTTTTTAAAGACTTATTTTGGATGTTTATAATACAGAGTAGTGATGTTTGTTTGGGAGAATGGGTACATGCATGTAGCATGTATTCGTCACTTTGAATTCCTTTACCCCCATCCCTTTCTTCCCTCATCTTCCCCTGGTTCCCTTCCCCCTTTTTAAGATCTATCTTCTAGTTTTATATCATTTCACCTTTATTTTATTCATTTGTTTATTTGCATTTTATGGTTCTCAAATAGGAGAAACCATGATATATTTAACTTTGTGTGTCTGGCTTATTTTATCCATATAATGGACTTCAGTTCCATCCATTTTCCTGCAAATGACATAATTTCATTCTTCTTTATGGCTGAATAATGTTCTATTGTGTGTGATAACACATACTCAATACCATTCATCTGTTTGTGGGCATGTAGGTTGTATCCACAGCTTAGCTGGTGTGAATTGTGCTACTATAAATATGGGTATACATATATCACTGAAATATGCTGTCTTTAATTCTTTAAAGTTATACTCAAGAGTGGTATAGATGGACCAAGTAGTATTTCTATTTTTAGCTTTTTAAAGAATATCCATACTTATTTCCATAATAGTTGTACTAGTTTACATTCTTAATAACAATTAAGAGGGCTCTGTTTTCCCTGCATCCTTTCCAGCATTTATTGTTTGTTTACATGTTTTTAAATTCTTTCTATTCCCCCATTAAGTTTATTGGTACATTTTAGGTGTAAAATACATTTACATACATCATTGGGATCTTGTACCATTACATGAGTATCTTGGTTCTTATATTTTTTCCCCTTCCCCTGCTCTCCCTTCACCCCCTCCACCCTTCTCTATTTGCAAATATTTTGTTTCCATTTTTTTCCTTTTCTCATATTTTTTCTTTTCCCTTCTTTCCTTTCCCCTACCCCTCCCACTTCCCCTGCTCCTTTAGACCTTTACTTCCTATTACACAATACCAATTATACATTTTTAAAATTAAAATATCAAGACCTAGGAGACATTACCACAGATTTTACAAAATTTAAAAGGATATAGAAAACATATTTCAAAAATTTGTTTTGTAATAAATTTGACAACTTCTAAGAATTACCTTGGAAGACAAATTAATGAAGCTAACGCTGGAGGAAATATAAAATTTGAATAGCACCTATTAAAGAAAGTATTTTCCTAGCTTTAAACCTTCCTACATGACAATAACAGGCTCATATACATTTTAGCTGATGAATTATATCAAACATTTAAAGCAGAAAAAAGAAGGAACACTTCTCCCCTCATTTTTGGAAATCAACATTGTGCAAATCCTAAAACTAGATAAAGATAATAGAAGAAAAAAGTATGAACATAGGTAAAAATTTGTTTAACAAAGCAAACTATTAGAAGTCAGATCTGGCAGTATGTAGAAAGTGATTTTGTTATAGGGATGGCAGTGTTGGTTCAGCATTGGAAGATCCACCCCCAAAAGTCATCATTTTAACAGAAGAAAGGAAAAAGCCATATGATCCTGTCACTAGTTGGAGAAAAAGTATTGGACTAAATTCCACAGCTGTTCATAGGAAAAGCTATGAGGAGACTAGAAGTAGAACAGAACGTTCTCAACAGATTAAAGACATGTACTCCATACTTCCAGCAAAAACGCCTTATATGAATGGAGAAGATACAGTGCTTTCTTCTTAAGGTGGGGAACAAGGGCAGATACGCTTACTCTTCATCTGTCCATTAAACTTTGAAACCTGGGCCCAAACCAAAATAGTCTGGCAATAAAATGACACAATTAGGATAGGATTGGCAAGGTAGAAGCTAAATCTTTATATGTAGATGAAATGAACATCTACAGAGAAAATACTAAGAAATCTCTAGGAGCCCCTAGAACTTGTATTTGAATTTAGCAGGATTAGAAAACACAAGGTATATATAACAATTCAGGCCTATGTATACTTGCTATAAATGAAGAATTGGATATTGAAATTTAAAAGTTATGTAGGAGTACAAAGGACCTAGAAAAGTTAAAAAAAAAACAAACAGTGTTGGAAGACGTTTAGTACCTAATTTTAAGACTTCTTCTAAAGCTACAGTAATCAAGGCAGTGTTGTAAGGAAAGACATATAGATCGTTTTTTTTTTTTCTCTGTACCGGGGATTGAACTCGGGACTTTGCGCTTTCGAGGCAGGCGCCAGAACCACTGAGCTAAATCCCTGGCCCTAAAGACATATAGATCTTTGGAATAAAACAGAGAATCTAGAAATAGAACCACACATATATGGTCCACTGAGTTTTGAAAGATTATTTAACATTAACATTTTATAAAATATAAACTCAATTTAAGAGCCGAGGCAAAGATAGTGTTTTCAGCAAATGACACTAGAACACCTCAGCACTTTATTTCCATACATAAAAATAACTTGAAGGGATCTATGAACTGAAATATGAAAGCCTAAAAGTATAAATCTTTAAGAAGAAATTATAAGGGAAATGTTTATGAATTTAGGGTAGGCAGGAACTTCCTAGGATACAAAAAACATGATGTATAAAAGAAAAAAATTGATAAATGAGATTCCATCAAAATTTAGAACTTTAAATGACATCATTAAAATGAAAAGTCCTTAAACAGACCATATTTACAATGCATATAACCTATGAGCAGAATATATAAAGAACTCTTACAGCTCATTAATAGACAACCCAATTAAAAAGTAGACATAAGATGATAATAAATAGCCAGTACAGCACAAGGAAAGGTGTGCAATTCTAGAATCAGAAAAATACTAATCAGTACAATAACAAGATTGAATTATACACTCATTAGGGAGATGAAGTTAAAAGTTTTAAAAGCCTTGTCATGACTTTTTCTTTTTGTTGGATTCTCCCCCTTTGCATTTAATTTGTCACACCTAATGGATTCATTCTGCTGGGCTTCCTGGGGTTGTGATCCTCACTGTCTTTTCCTAGGGTATTGTCAGATTGTTTGGATTGCTGGATTGGTATTCATGAAGTTTCTGAGGTGCTCTTTATCATGAAAGTATTTTATTTCTCCATCCATTTTGAAAGATAGTTTTGCAGGGTACATCAATCTGGGTTGGAGGCTGTTTTCCTTTAGGGCTTGAAATACATGACTCCAAGCCCTTCTTGCCTTGAGGGTTTGCATTGAGAAGTCTGCTGTGATTCTGATGGGCTTTCCTTTGTATGTGATTTGTTTCTTTTCTCTGACTGCTTGTAGAATTTTGTTCTTCTGTTGGATTTCTGGAATCCTAACTATTATATGCCTATGTGTAGATGTTTTTTGATCAAGGCTAGGTGAAGTCCTATATGCCTCACTTATCTGTATGTCAAGTTCTTTTCCCCTGCTTGGGAAGTTTTCTATCATCACTTCTGTGAACAGTTTTTTTTTTTTATGTCATCTGCCCTCTCTTCTGTTTCTTCATTGACTCCAATCAGTCTTATGTTATTCTTCTTTGCATTGTCTAGCAGCTGCTGGATTAATTTCTCATGTTCCCTTACAATTTTAAAGCAATTTTTCTTTTCCTGGTTACTAATTGCAATCTTATCTTCTTTATGTGAAATTCTATCCTCACATTGGTTCATTCTGCTGCATAGACTTTCGATGGAGTTTTTAATCTCCTGGAAATCTGTTTGCATCTGTTTTATGGATTCCATTTGTTTCCTGTGTTGGGATTCCATCATGTTCCTCAGATCCTCTATTTTTTTTATCTGTGTCCTCTCTAGATTTATTAATCATGTCTTGCACTATGAGCACAATTTTTGCTGTTATCTGAGTAATTATTTCTGATTTCATTTTTCCCAGATCCTCCTTTGTTGCCAGTTCAGAGAGTCCAGGTGGTTGAGTATCAGATTGTTCCATCTTGTTTCCCTTTGGGGTTGCTGTAGGTGATCTGGAAGTCTGTTTTTGAGGCTTGTTTATGTGTCTTCTCATTTCCATGGGCGGGGGGGGGGTTGCTTCTTGCGCCCATGCCGCTCACCTTCTCTGCCCTAGGAGTGTGGAATGGCAGCGGGGGAGCCCCTGTCTGGGTGCTGGGACTGGCTCACCTTCTCTGCCCTAGGAGCATGTAATGGTGGCGAGGGAGCCTCCCTCTAGGTGCTGGGGAGAGACAACTGTTAATACACATGTTCCACAGTTGGAAATCTTAGAGGAAATATTTTTAGAAGTGAAAAAAGGGCATAAAGGATGGAAATGATAAAAGAGGATAGAGGCCTAGAATATGATTGAAGAAGTATGCCATGCTTTTAAATTCTTGATAGCAATTCTGTCTGATGTGAGACAGATTCTCAGTGTAGTTTTGATTTGCATTTCCTTAATGCCTAAAGAGGTTGAACATTTTTCGTGTGCTTATTGGCTATTTGCATTTCTTTTGAGAATTGTCCATTCAGGTTGTCCATTTTCGATTGAGTTGTTTGGGAGGGGGTAAATTTTTAAATTTATTTATAGATACGTTAATATATTAATTATAAGATATAACATTAAGTATAATATAGTAATATAACTAATATGTTACACTTAATATATTAATATAATAGTCATATAATATAGTATATTGTATAATAAGAATTAGTGCTCTATAAGAAGAGTAGGTATATATAGTTAGATATTAATCTATTAGAAAAGTATCTAGCAAAGATTTTTTCCCGTTCTGTAGGTTATCTCTTCACTCTTTTGTTTCCTTTTCTGTAAAGAAGCTTTTTTCTTTGATGTAATCCCATTTGTTTGTTCTCAATATTGTTTTCTATGGTATGGGGGTCATTCAGGAAGTTTACACCTATGCCTTCAAGTGTTTCCACTTTGTCATCATCCAGCAGGTTCAAAATTTCTGGTTTTGTATTAAGGTCTGTGATCCTTATTGATTTATTTCTAGTACAGAGTGAAAGATAGGGATAGACTTTCAGTCTTTTACAAGTGATATCCATTTTTCCCAGCACCATTTGTTAAAAAGGCTTTTATCTAACTTATATTTTGGGCCTCTGTGGGACATATTATGTACATATTTCCCCTCCAAATAAGACCTAACTGGAAAATAAGCCCTACCATGATTTTTCCCGATCCTTGTAATATAAGCCCTTCCCCAAAAACAAGCCCCAGTTAAGATGGTCAGCCAGACAGATGCATTTAGTACATCCTTTGCAATGCTTGACAGACATATTGAATTATAAAATAATAATATTAATACATAATTAAATATAAATTAATATTGTTGTTGACATTAATACTTAAATAAGTGATAATATAAATTAAGTATTTGTAAATACCCAAGCAGGCCCCTTTGGACAAGAGGTAAACACCTTTTTAAACAGATGAACTGGAGACTTATCACTAAATGACCAATCGAAGTACAGACACAACGCATGAATAATGTGTGGACTTGATGAAGGACAGATGTGGTTGTTCCTAATATGAATCTTCCTAATTCAATTTGTCATGTGTTATAATGGACATAATTTAAAACTCATGAGAAATAAAACATTTTTTGAATTTTGGTGCCTGCAACTTTTTGTCACTTGTCTGTGGATCATCATTCTTAATTGTCATAATTTTTGTTGGTATTTCTGTTTCATAAGTCTTCAGTTAACACTGGATTAAATGGAAACTTTGTGAATGCCCACCCTTCAAGAGGTCATGACATGAAGAATTTATGGGATAAAAATCACTGACAGCTGTGTTGCCAGTGCACTATGAGTAGGCTACATGGAGAAGAAGTGCTTATTCAAGGAGACTTCTATAGCTGGACATGACAGATTGAGGCCAATGGTTCTATAAGATACGGAGTCGCAAAAAATTTAGGCTGGAATTCTGGTGTGGAGAGTTATGGTGATGATCATCAGAAGAAGATGACATTACTGTTTTGGAATAAATGTAGATTTTTGTACATGAATAAATGTAGATTGTTGTATAGGAATAATGTAGATTGATGTATATGAAAAAATAAGTCATCCCTTGAAAATAAGCCCTCTTACATCTTTTGGAGCAAACAATAAGACCTGGTGTTATTTTGGGAAAATACAGTAGCTTTAGGCAAATGCGATTATTTCTGTGTCTTCTGTTCTATTCTTTATTTTTGTGCCACTACCATGTCTTTTTTTTTTTTTCGCTACAGCTTTGTATTCTAATGTTAAATATGGTATCGTGATGCCTTCAGCAGTGTTCTCTTTGCTCTGGAATGGTTTGGCTATTCAGAACCTTTTCTGATTCAACATGAATTTTAGGATTAGGTTTTTCATTGTTGCTGTTGCTGTTTCTAGCTCTGTGAAGAATGTTGGTATTTTAATAGGAATTACACTGAATCTGCAGATATATTTTGGTAATATGGTCATTTGAGCAAAATTAGTTCTGCTAATGCATGAACAGAGGAGGTCTTTTTACATGTTCTGATGCCCTCTTCAGTTTTTTTTTTCATTGTTTTGCAATTTCATTGTAAAAATCTTTCTCCTTTTTTTTTTTGGTTTGCTCCTTGATATATAGTATTTTTGAAACTATTGTGGAGTTGGTTTCCCAATTTCTTTCTCAGTGGACTCACATGCTATTGTTGTTTATAGTGTACAGGAACACTTTTGGTTTTCCTGTGTTGCTTTTCCATCCTGATACTTTAATTTATCAGATCTAAAATTTTCTGGTCAGGTTTTTTTGGGAGTCTTTTATGTAAGGAATCATATCACCTGCAAATGGGCCTACTTTCGTTTCTTCCTTTCCTATTAATATCCTTTTATTTCTTTACCTTACCTGATTATTCTGGCTCACCTCTCAACTATGTGGGACCCTTGTCTTACTCCTGAATTTACAGGAAATACTGTTTTTTGGGATTTTTTTTCTTTTATTATGATGTCTGGGGGTTTGTCATATATAGCTTTTATCAGTTTGAGGTAAGATCTTTTTATACCTATTTTCATCAGGGTTTTTATCATAAAGGGATGTTGATTTTGTCAAAAACTTTTTCAGTATCTGTTGAGATAATGTGATTTTTATCATTGATTTTATTTATGTGGTGTATTACATTTATTGATTTACATGCCTTGAACCATCTTTTTTTTTTTTGTACCCGGGATCAAACTCAGGACTTTGTGCTTGTGAGACAGGCATCGTGCCACTGAGCTAAATCCCCGGCCCTTGAACCATCTTTTTATTCCTATGATCAAACTGATTTGTTCATGGTGAACGATCTTTTTAACATCTATTGAATTTTATTTGCAAGGATGTTATTGAGGATTTTTGTATCTATGTTCATCAAAAATGTTGGTCTGTAGTTTTCTTCTTTTGTTGAAGCCTAACCTGGTTTTCGTATCAGAGTAATGCTGATTTCATAGAATGAACTTGGAGGCATTCCTTCTTTTTTTATTACATGGGAAAGTTTGAGGAACATTGGCCTTAGTTCCTCTCCAAAGTTCTGAGAAAATTCAGCAGTAAAGTTTTTAGATTCTGACCTTTTCTTAGCTGGTAGAGCTATTTGCATCAATTTTCATTGCTTTTTATTATTCTCTTTATTGTGTATCTTCTTGGTTTAGTTTTGGTAAGTCACAGTGGTACCTCGGTTCACAAATCCTTTTGTTTGTGAACAATTTGGTTCACAAACAGAAGCATATGACAAAATTTTTTTTTGTTTTCAAACTTCATTGGATGACAAATATGACCGCAGCCATCTTTCCCACACAAACTCAAATGTGGCCATCTTTTCCAGAATTGTGGAAAGAATTAAATTCATGAACTGAAGTGTCACTGTATCTAGAAATTTATCTATTTCTTCTAGGTTCTTTGGTTTATTCTAATATATTTTCAAAATAATTTCTAATAGTATTCTCGATTTCAGTGTTTTATAATTTTACCTTATTTTATTTCTAATTTTATTAATATGTGCCTTGCCTTTTTTTGGTATGTTTGGATAACAGTTTTTATTTTTTCAAAATACCATCTCTTTGATTCATTGATCATTTGTCATCTGAATTTTATTAATTTCTTCTCTGATTGTTAATATTTCTTTCCTTCTGCCGATTTTGGGTCTGGGTTGTTCTTGCTTTTTTAGGACTTTGTGATGTAGCTTAGTTTATTTACTTGGGATCACTCTGCTTTTTCTAATGAAGGTACTCTTAGCTATAAACTTCCCTCTTAGAACTGTTTTCATTGAATTCCACAGATTCTGATATGTTGTGTTTCCATTTTTATTTGATTCTATGAGTTTTAAAAAATTTCCCCCTGATTTTGTCTGTGACCCCATTAACTAGCCTAGAGAGCATTACCCAATTTCTATGTGTATGTGTCATTTCTTTGGTGTCTTTTGCTATTTATTTCTAGTTTCATTCCATTGTGATTTTGTAGGATGCATGAGATTATCTCAGCTCTTTTCAATTTTTGAGAATTGCTTCATTGCTCAAAATACGTTCAGTTTTGGAGAAAGTTTTATGAGCTGCTGAAAAGAAGTGTATTTTGCTTTTGTGGATTAATCACTAGATATTTGTTAAATTCATTTGCTCTATAGTATAACTTGACTCTGATGTTTCTTTGTGGAAATGTCATCTGGTGGACTTATTTTTGAGTGTGTTATTAATAGCCCCTGTGTGTCTATCTTGTTATGTCAAATAGTGTTTGTTTTATGAAATTGGGTTTGCCAATATTTGGTATATATGTATTTGTAATTGTTATCTGTTTTCATGAATTGTTCCATTTATCAATATGTACTGACCTCCTTTGTTTCTTCAGCCAAGTTTTGGTTTGATATCAACTTTGTTGGATTTAAATATAGCTACTCTTGTTTTCTTTCAGGCTCTAGCTGGGGGATTAACATTCTATCCTTTCATTTTCAGTCTGTGTATATCTGCAGATGCAATGTGTTTCTTGCAGGAAGCATATAGATCTTTCTTGTTTTTTTTTGTCCAGTTTGCCAATGTTTGTCTTTTAATTGGAGAGTTAGGACCAATTACATTGAGCGTTATTATTAAAAGGTATGCATTAATTGTTGTCACTTTATTGTTTTTCCAGTGTTTGATTCAATTTTTGTTTCTCATTTATTTAACTACTCTCCCAATGAGGTATATTCTTTCCTTGGCTTTGTGGGTGGTGTTGTCTTCATTGTTTCTGGTTAAGATTTCTTTAAGTATTTTCTACAATACTGGCCGGGTGATCATGAACTTCTTGCGTTTATTTTTATGATAGAAGGTCTTTATTTCTCCTTTGATTTTGAAGGATGGCCTTACAGGATATAGTAATCTACATTGGCAATTAGTTTTTTCAGGACTTGAAAACTGTCATCCCAGGAACTCCTGGCCTTTAAGGTTTCCATTGAGAAATCTGTTATGTTGATGCTATGTGATTTATTGGTACATATATATGTTGTATAATGTTTATGTCTGGTTAATCATACCTGTTTCCTTAAATATTTATTATTTCTATATGTAAAACATTCAAAATCCTGTTTTTCTAGCTTTTTGGTTTTGTTTTCATAATTTGCATGAATCTAGGAATCTCTATTTTGTCAAGAATTTCAATTTTTTGGAATACAAGTTTTCATAGTAGTTACTATCTTCCAAATTTCAGTTATGTTCATTGTGATTTCACATTTCTCATTTCTAATTGCATTGATATGAGTCTTTTCTTTCTTTCCTTTGGTACATTTGACTATGGGTTTATCTATTTTGCTTACTCTTTCAAAGAAGCAGCTCTTTTGAGTCCTTGATTCGTTGCATTTTTTTTGCTCTCAATTTTTAAAATTTCTCCTGTAATCTATATGATTTCTCTTCTTAAATTCAGTTCGGGTTTGGATTGTTGTTTTTTGAGTATCTTGAGGTCCATCATTAGGTTATTTGTACTCACTTTTTTTTTTTTTCCTAAAGTGAACATTGATTGTACTGAGCTTCCTTCTTAGAACTACTTTCCTTGTGTACCATTGGTTCTGGCGTGTTGTCCTGGCATTGTTATTTGACTCTAGAAATTGTTTAAATTTCTTCCTTGATTCCTTCTCTGACGCTTGGATGTTCAGCAATGTGTTATTAAGTTTCTATGTGTTTGTAAATTTTCTGTGGTTTTTGCAGTGATTGATTTCTAGGTTCACCGCACAGTACTCTGATAGTAAACATGGGGGATTTAAATTCTTTTGTATTTTTAAGCAGACTTTATGAACTAGTATGAGGTCTATTTTAGAGAAATTTCTGTGTGCTGCTAAGATGACTGTATATTCTGTAGTTGTAGGGTAGAATGCTATGTAGATACATATTAAGTCCATTTGTTCAAAGATGTTTATCTCTGGTATTTGTTGATTTTTTTTGTTTAATTGATCTGTCTGTGTTCTGTTGTGAAAGTGGGATATTGAAGTCACCTACTATGATTGTGTTTTTTACTTGATCTTTAATGTCCTACAGTAATTGTCTTATGAAAATATGTGCTCCAATATTTAGTACATATATATTTGCAAGTACTATCTCTTTTTGTTGAATTGTTTCCTTACCTAGTCTGTAGTGAACCTTCTTTATCTCCTCTGATAAGTTATAGCTTGAAGTTCACTTTGTCTGCAGGTAAAATTGATACCCCTGCCTGTTTTGTGGGTCCTGGTGTATGAAATTTTGTTTTCCATCCTTTGATTTCTAATCTATGAATATCTTTTTGGATGAGTTTCTTGAATGCAACAGATTGTTGGATTCTGTTTTGTGAACCATTCTACCTATCTGCGTATTTTAATTGGGGAGTTTAGCTCATTAACATTGAGAGTTGTTGATGAAAAGTGTTGATTTATACCTAACATTGCTTCCTTTTTCTGTTGATGACTCCATTGTTTTTCTTTGGTTTTTTTTGTTGTTGTTGTTTATCTGTTTGGTTTCTTTGATATATTTATTCCATGTGAATTTTATGCTTTGTAGGTTTCTTTGTCTCTGTCTAGGACAGTGATGGCAAACCTGTAATACACATTCTGCAGCTGGCTGTTTGTTGTCATTGAAAGCTCTAAAAGGTTCACCATCACTGGTCTAGGATATTCTTGAATATTTTCTGGAGTGCTAGTTTGGTGTTTATGAACCTTTGAAGTTTTTCTTTCTCATTGAATGTCTTTATTTCTCCATCTATTTTGAAAGAAAGTTTTGCTGTGTATATTAATCTGGGTTGGAATTTGTTTGTGTTTAGGGCTTGAAATAATATACTGTAAGCTCTCCTGGCATATAAATTTTGTGTTAAGAAGCCATCTGTAGTCCTAAGGTGTTTACCTTTACATGTGATTATTTTGCTTTTCTCTGACAGCTTTTAAAATTCTGACTTTTTGTTGGATACCTAGAATTTTTACTAAAATGCATGATGGGGATCTTCTTTCTTCATCGTAGTGGATGTTCTTTAAGTCTCATTTACTTGTATCTTAAAATCTTTCCTCATACTTCGAATGTTTTCTGTTAGGATTTCTATAAACAAATTTTTTATTGCATTCATGGTGAACTCCAATTAGCCTTAGATTGGTTATCTTAGCATTGTCTAATAGCTGATGGGTGAATTTTTCTTGTTTTCTTATCATTTTTAAGGTTTGTCAGTAGTTCATCATAATTTACAATTTTGTCCTTGACTTTAGAAACCCTGTCTTCACGTTGATCATTCTGCAATTTATGAAATCTATACAGTTTTCTCTTTCCAGTATTTTATATCTGATTCTTTTTTTGTGGAAGCTATATCTTTGATAAATTTGTCATTCATGTTTTGAACTGTTTTGGTTAGCTCTTTTGATTTATTATTTGTTTCTTTCATGTCTATATTGGTCATTTTGTATGATAATTTTCATGAACTTTTGAGTCATGTCCTCTTTGAACTCAACAAATTTCTTTACATCTTTAATAAATTCATAGATCTCAGCTACTTAGTATTTTTTTTCCTCTCCCATGTTGCCTCCTGCACCTGCCTTGGATTCTTTCGGAGAGTTGTGACCTTTTGGAGACCTTTTTTGGTCTTGTTTTCATATGTTAAACTTTACATTTATACTTCACCCATTATTGTTATTAGAAGTTGGTCTGTGATGTGGAAGGTAAAGGGAGGTGAAGAGTTGGAAGGATGGGTGAAAGAGGAGTGTAAATCACTAGCAGGAGAGTCAGGTAGGAGAAATAATAATAGGTACAATATTAGACAAGGGTCAGATTATTTTGGGGATCTTTTATAATTGGAACGAAGAGTTAATATTGAGGGTTTTAAGAAAATATTTCTTGGAGAGAGAACAGGTAGGAGGAGGGTTGTGTAAATTGAGATTGAGGAGAGCTGCGAGGTTGTCAGAACCGGTTGATGTATTTGTGCACCTGTATTGTGGAGAAGAGGCAATGGAAAATAAGAGGCTAAGTAAAATAAGGAAGAGCAAAAAGGATAGAATAGAGAGGACAGAAGGTTAAAACAAGAGAAGATAGGAATAAATGACAGAGTAGGATAGAGGGAAAAACTTGAGAGATTTAAAAAGTATGAGAAACAAGTAAAAAATAATAAAATAGTATTGCTACAGAAGCTACAAATGAAAAAGAATAGGAAGAAGAGAAGAGACAAAAAAATAAACAACTAAACTAGTGGAAAAAAATTAACAACAAAGAAAAATCCAAAGAGGGTACCAGATCAAGCACTCCAAGAGACTGTATGTGGAGTTCCCACATGACCGCTATGCCATAAAGCCTGAGTGCCCACACAATTCCCTTCTTAGTTGTGGTCTAATTACAGGCAGTCACATCAGTTTCCCCCCTTTTTCCTTGCAGTCATATCCCAAACTGTCCCAGGCTCAAGAATTCTTCCCTCCAGCCAGCATTTAGAATGTGACATGCTCCTGGTTTGGCTTAGGGACTCCTTCCCCCAAACATGGAGGTGGACTCAGCGGGTGGCAGGTGAACTTGGCAGGTGCAGTTCACTTGTTTATCATCTATTTGCCTAGAGTCAGGGTGTGGGGAGGTTTTCCATGCCTGTGGTCCATTTTTTAATACTTTAAAATAATAATAATTAAAACAACTGAAGCATCTGTACATTTCCTTTTTTACTGTTGTATATGAGAGGGAAAGGGCAAACTAATCTCTGTGATCTCTTCAGAGTATCTAATAATGCTGTTACCTCAGGTATCTGTAACATGAATCACTCCTCTTCCTTCTCCTCTCTCATTGTCAGCCTTTTCCTGTTCCTCCTCTGGTTCTTCCTTTTTCTCTTCCTCCTCCCCTTCTCCTTGTCCTCTTCCTCTCTTTATTTTCTGTTTCATCTTGTTTCTCCTTCTTTTCCTCCTCATTTGTGTTCAATACTTTATCCAGTGCTGATCATAATTACAAATGATACATTGTTGAAAGATTTATATCGTGAATGTTGAAAACTTAAAATCCACAATTCCACTTGTAAAGAAAGGGCTGTATAAGAGTTATAGAAAGCTGAATTCTGGAGAAGAGATTAGAGTGTTTTCAGTTATACTATATACAGATAGTTGCCAAATTGCTCAAATGTTTACTCCACCCTCCACTTTACAGGTAGTGATGTTTGCCCTCAAAAAATACCTTTCTTTAGAGAATGAAAAGAATTTGACAGGCCCAGCCACCTTAAATATCAAAGACCCTCACTGATATAGAAGTTCTTCCAGTGTTACAAAGCACATTAAATGGAGAATTGTTCCTGTTTAGAGATGTTGACTATCAAGAAATAGACATACTTCTAAAGTAAGCATGGAAAACTTCACTTTGGCTAATATATGTGAATTTCAAAATGGTCCTTATTATTTTTTGTTTGTGTTCATTTCTTTGTTTTTTCTTTTCTTTTTTTGTTGTGATCGTGGGGATTGTTACTAGAGCTTTTATACTAAGCTACCTCCCCAGCCCTATATTTATTTATTTATTTATCTAAATTTTGAGACAGGGTCTTAAGTCACTAGGTTTCTTAGGCTGGGCTTGAACTTGGATTCTCCTGCCTCAGCATTCCAGAGTGATAGGATTACAGATGTGCACTACCATGACCACCTCTGTGTGTGTATTTGTGTGTTTGTGTATGTATGTGTTTGAGTATATATAATTTATGTCCCATCTAGATCCTAAAATTTTAAAAAGTATCTGCTTCTATTTATATATTGATGCCTGGATATCGCGAAGCACTGTATAAATGTTTATATACACATTTAGTAGAGTTTTCGTTTTTTATAAGAAAATGAACTTCAGTTGAGTCACAAAACCATAATGACTGACTTAAATGACTGATTAGGTGATATCAGAGTTTCTAAAAATGAATTTCAGTGTAATGTCAATAAAGCTTGTTTTTCCATTCAGCCCAGTGCCTTTGGCTGTATCATGCATTGCTTAAAAATGCATTATTTGTCTGCATCAACAATCCTTCCAGCTGATGAATTTCCAAGAACTTTAAGTGAATAAAGCCACAAGTGACTGAAAAAGTTAGTGAAATTACTGACTGGCTTGAAAATAATTATGTGCACAGCAGGATAAAAAGACAATGCAGTGGTGCTGCCATTCCACCACCAAATATGTGGTCTGTGTATGAATTCATACTGAATGATTTCTGAATGTCTTTGTATCAGTCAGCCTTCCCATTGCTGGGACACAACACCTGACACCCACAACTTAAAGCGAGGGGAGGTTTAATTTGGCTCACAGTTTTAGGGGATTCAGTACGTGGTTGGCAGGCTCAAAGGCAGGAACATCATGGCTGAAGGGCCTGGCTGGAGCAAAGCTGCTTAGTTAATGGCTGGTGGCAAGAAGAGCAGGGAAGCAATGGCTGAGAAGGAGCCAGCAACAAGATATACTACCCAGGTTCACACCTCCATGACCGTCCCGACACAGCCAGAAGTGTGCTGAGTCAGTCCCCTGGGCAGCCTCCAAGCCATTGAAGTTGATATAATCAAGCTTAACTCATACAGTCCACACCATAGAAGCAAAGCACAGAAAATGAGGAAATAGGGAATGTTGATCTCAGTGTGTATCAAATCATGAAAAAATATAGAGCGGTACCACATAAAAGTGAATGTAAGTGTATTCTCCAAGGAAAGCCATAACCTGAAAGAAGTAGGCTCATCATGATGCAAGACTTCAAAGTACAGTTAGTGATAATCAGATTTAGCCAGCTTGTGTAGACAGCATACATACAATTTCCCATAATATAGGGTTGTAATAGACTTTTCTGTATGTTGAATTTTCTTATGTTTTTTAATTATAGTATTTTACATTTTTAATATTATTTTTACAACTTGTTAACTGATATGTTTTTTTCACATAATTTTCAATACTAGAGGTATAAATTGTGTAAAGAATTTCATGGAGATATTTTTTAAACATTTTTTGCAAATTCATTCCACAAAAGTGCTGTATGTCGTTGCTGACTTTGTATTTAAGCATTGTGTATATGCATACAAATGTTGAGATTTCTTCAGTAAATTAAGAGATATCCTTCTTGTACATCTGTATTTGTGGAAGATAAAGGTTTTTGAGTGCTCAACTCCTTGGGTGACTATGCAATGGTAACTCATCTTGTATTTGATCAGTATTGACAGAAGACTTAGGTTTTCTGTCATAGAATTTTAGATGACTTATTATAGAGCTGGGTGTACATAATGACCAACCACAGTGATATATGTTCATACTTTATGCTTTTGACCTGTTTCTTAATGAATACTATTAGTCTGTCGATAACTGTTACACCTGTGTGAATAACCTTAGCATCCTTTAGTGTTTATACTTACAAAAATATGCATGTTGTTTTTGCCTATTTTGTTTATATTGGGCTATAACATGTTTTGTAAGATTTTATGTTTCTCAAATAAACTTCCTTTGTAAAACTGTTAATGAATGTCTTTTAAAGATTTTTAAAATTGTTTCTTCTAGAATTTATTTCTGGGATTTTGATTCTTTGGGATATCAAACTAGGAATTTTGGTCTTTCAGGATTTCAGCATTTGGGCTTGTGTTCTCAGGCCTATGGCTCAAAACTCACTTTATCACTGAAAGCTTCCTTTACCATGGTATATCCAAAACTCAGCTCTGTACACATAGGGCTCTAGGCCTGGCTCTCCTTGTCTGCAAGCATTTGCTTTTTTCCCCCTGTAGGCAGTTGGTAGCATTATATATATTATGACCATTTTATATATATATATATTTTTTAGTTCTGTCTCTCCCCACTTGGCTATTACATAGGAGGGGAGAGACATTTTTGTTTTAAAAGATGCTTTATATCTAGTGATAGAAATAATTCCTGCATATAATAATTGAGATACATTTTAAAAAATGAATGAAATGCTTATCTGTACTATTCATGAAAGCCTTGACATTTACAAAATAAGCAATTTTACATTTAAATTTCAGGAACAGCAAACAGTTCTTCGTTCAAGGCATGCAGTACCTGAAGTAATAGAAGACTTTCTCTGCAATTTCCTGATCAAAATGGGGATGACCAGAACTCTTGATTGCTTTCAGTTTGAATGGTAAACAATTACATGGATAAATGTTCTTTAGCAATACTAGCAGCATTCAACCTACACTCTTTTAACTGCTTTAAAAGACTGAGTTCTGGAAAGAAACTCACTTTGGTGTTGTTGTCTTACCCTGTTAATATATTCCTGGATTGTTACCTGGGCAGTGAAATATCTTTTTTTTATCTCCAAACTAAGATTTTTCAATTGTGGGATTTTTTCATGAATTTTCAGTGGTGTAGTAGGTTGAATAATGTCCCATTTCTCACTGCCAAATACGTGTATATCCTAATCCTTGGAACCTCCTGTTACTTATATGGCAAAAAGAACTTTTCAGATGTAATCAAGTTAGGTCTTCCTTTGAAATAGAAATATCATCCTGAGTTACCTAAGTGGGCCTGATGGAGATATGAGGATTCTTTTTTTTTGTACCAGGGATCGAACTTGGGACCTTGCGCATGCGAGGCAGGTGCCAGAACCGCTGAGCTAAATCCCTGGCCCTATGATGGTTCTTTTTAAAAATTTTTATTGTATTAGTACATATTTGCTGTACATAAAGATCATATTTATCATGGGGGAGTTGGTGCATGTATATAACACAACTTAATTCTTTTTACTTCATCTTTCCCTCATATATGAGAAACTATGCAGTATTTAAAGATTTGAAACACAATTAGTGGTGCATATGTTATTTTTCCTCAATAAATGGCGCTGGAGTTTGGGGATCCATATGGAAAAACAAACCTTCAACCCTAACTTATGCCTTATGTAAAAAATTAATTTTAGGTAAATCACAGATGAAAATTTTAAATATAAAACATGATTTCAAAATATGCTAGAATAAAATATAAGACAACAGCTTATGATTTAGTCATATAATATTAAGCAGTAATAAAAAATGGAAAATTATTGGTAATGATGATAATATGGATGAATCTCAGAAACATCCTGAGCAGAAAACATAAAAAATACATGCTACATGATTCCATTTGTTAATGGTTCAAAAAAGGCAAATTAATCTATACTATAGTAGAATAGTGGGAACCCCTAAAGAGTATGTATTGAACGACATGGGGCAGGAAGAATACACCTTTTCGACTGATAAAAATGTTCTATATGTTAATTTTGATAATGTGTATCTGTATATTCATATGTAAAACACTATCAAACTCTACATGTAAGACTTGTGCAACTTACTATATATAAATTATATGTCATTAAAATTTTAAAGGCTTAAAAAAGACTTTGAAATGACAGTTTACTCAAATAGGTAGAAAACTTTTCCTTCTCCACCTCTGGAACCACAGCAGAGGCACTTGGGTGCATTCACATACAATGAGAATATTGATTAGAAAGACATTTTAATGAAATATCTTTCCCAAAAATTCAAGTTTCACTGATTTTCACAAAGTTAAGAAAAAGAAGTATCTCCTGGAGTTATATAATAGTTGAAAGCTATTTCATAAATTATTTTCATATATTGTTACATAATTATTGTTATAATTTCCTGTAACTAGACATTTTAATAACAACTTATTTATTTGCATTATTTAGTGAAAATGCTTACATTTCTCAACTTATACAATTGATTGGTTTACTTTCTGTAATATTCTTGAGCACATATCCTCCCTATGTACTGTTCCCTGGCTGTTGATAAGTTCATTATTCACTCACCTTAAACATACTTTCTTGTTCTTTTTGCTTTTCCTTATAACCATCCACCTTCTCTAAGTATTCCCTTTCCAAATAATAGTTTGAAAATAGGATTGTAAAAATTTCTTTACTTTTTTCTTTCCTATGCAGTCTTTGGTTCTCTCCAGTTTGGTCTTTGTTCTTACCATTTCACTGAAGATAGGGAGGTAGTAAAAATTCTCTGTAAGGTAATAGTGCATTTATTTAGAACATTTAATTAATTATTTAATTTGTTCTTAATTACAGGAGAAATTGTATCCAGGGGTATATTCTTTTAAATTGAAAAGAAAGGTAAAAATCCAGCTTTTAGTCAAAAAATTTTGACAAATAATTACTCAAATGTAGTCAGTATAGTTGACTTTTTGGGAGAAGGTTAGATTTTATTTTCTTCTTTTTTATATCTTAAATTCTTTTATTGGTACATTTTAGGTGTACAATACGTTTACATTTATCATTGGGTGCTTGTACCTGTACATGATATATCTTGGTTCTTATTTTTTCCCCATTACCTGTGCGCTCTTCACCCCCTCCACCCTTCCCTATTTACATAGACTTCATTTCCATTTTTTTTCCTTTCTCATAAGTTTTCCTTTCCCTTCTTTCCTTTCCCCTTCCCCTCCCATCACCCCTACCCCTTTGGACCCTTTCTACCTATTTCAAATAATCAATTATTCATTTTAATAATTTTAACCCTTATTTACACTTTCAGTTTCTCACACTAGAGAAACTATTTAGTATTTATACATGTGTGTCCTATTTATTTCACTTAAGAGTATGGCCTCAATATGCATCCATTTAGCTATAAATGTCTCTAGTTTGTCATTCTTTATGGCTCAGTAGTACTCCATTTTATAAAAAAAAACACATCTTCTTTATCCAGTCTTCAGGTGATGGGCACTTGGGCTGTTTCCAAGCTTTAGCTATTACAAACTGTGCCGCAATAAACATGGGTGCACATATATCGCTGTGGTATGATTCTTTTAATCCTTTTGGGACGATATCCTGCAGAGGAATAGCAGGGTCAAATGGGACCTCTAGTCCTAGTTCTTTGAGGTACCTCCATACTGATTTCCACAGTGGTTGCACCAGTTTGCACTCTCACCAACAATAGAGAAGGGTTCCTTTCTCCCCACATCCCCACCAGCATTTGTTATTGGTTGATTTCTTGATAGCAGCCATTCTTTCTGGGGTGAGGTAGAATCTCAGTGTTGTTTTCATCTGCATCTCTCAAATGACCAGTGATGTGGAACATTTTTTATATTTTTATTTGCTGCTTTTACTTCTTTGTCTGAGAAATGTCTGTTCATTTCAGATGCCCATTTTTGAAGTGGGTCTTTATATTTGGGGGGTCTGATTTTTTTTAGTTCTTTATATATTCTAGATAGTAGACCTTTGTCTGAGGAACAGCTGCTAAATTTTTTTTCCCACATTATAGGTTGTCTCTTAGCTCTGTTGGTGGTTTCTCTTGCAGTGCAGAAGCTTTTTAATAAGATGAAATCCCAGTTGTTGATTCTTTGTGCTAGTTCCCGTGCTGAGGTTTTGTTCATAAAGTCTTTTCCTATGCCAATGTCTTCAAGAGGTCTACCTAACTTATCTCCCAGCAAGTTTAGTGTTTCTGTTTTAATATTTAGATCTTTAATTCACTTCGATCTTAGTTTAGTGCATGGTGATAGATAATGGGTCTAGTTTTAATCTTTGGCAGGCTGAAATCCAGTTTTTCCAACACCATTTATTAAAGAGGTTATCTTTCCTCCAGTGAGGATGGTTGGCTCCTTTGTCAAAGATGAGGTGGCTGGGTATGTCTGGAGTTGTTTCTGCATCTTCTAATCTATTCCACTGATCCCCAGGTCTGTTCTTTTGCCAGAACCATGCTGTTTTTATCACAGGAGCTTTGTAGTATAGTTTTAAGTTGGGGATTGTGATGCCCCCTGCCATGTTTCTGTTGCCTAGAATTTCTTTTGCTATTCTAGGTCTCTTCTGGTTCCCAGTGAATTTTTGGATTGTTTTCCCTAGTTCTGTGAAGTATATTGTTGGAATTTCAATTGGCATTGCATTAAATATACATAGTAGTTTTGGAACTATGGCCATTTTCACTATATTGGTTCTTCCTACCCAGGAAAAAGGGAAGTCTTTCCATTTTCTTATATCCTGTGTGATCTCTTTTTTCAGAGTGCTGTAGTTTTCAGTGTAGAGGTCTTTTGCTTCCTTTGTTAGATTGATTCCTAGATATTGCATTTTTTTGGATGCTATTATAAAAGGAATTGTTTCCCTAATTTCTCTCTCAGTTAGTCTATTATTTGTGTATAAGAAGGATATTGTTTTTTTGAATGTTGACCTTGTATCCAGCTATTCTACTGAATCTGTCAATTAAGTCTAGAAATCTTTTGGCAGAGTTTTTTGGGTCTTCAATGTAAAGTATCATATTGTCAGCCAATAATGACAGTTTAACTTCTTCCTTTCCTATCTTTATTCCTTTTATTTCTTTCTCTTGTCTAATTGCTATGGCTAATGTTTCCAAAACTATATTGAGCAGGAGTGGTGATAGTGGGCATCCTTGTCTTGTTCCTGATTTTAGTGTGAAGGTTTTCAGTTTTTGACCATTTAGTGTGAGGTTGGCTGTTGGGTTTTCATAGATATCCTTTATCAAGTTGAGATAAAGACCCTCTATTCCAATTTTTTGTAGGGTTTTTGTCATGAATGGGTGTTGGATTTTGTTAAATGCTTTTTCTGCATCTATTGAGATGATCACATGTTTTTTGTCCTTGGTTCTGTTAATATAGTGTGTTACATTTATGGATTTATGAATGTTTTACCATCCTTGCATCCCTGGGATAAATCCGACTTTGTCAGGGTGTACAATCTTCTTGATGACACTTTGTATTCTGTTTGCCAGTATCTTGTTGAGGATTTTTAAATCTATGTTCATTAGGGAGATTGGTCTGTAGTTCTCTTTTTTGGTTGGATCTTTCCCTCGTTTTGGAATCAAAGTAACACTTGCTTCCATGAATGAATTTGGAAGCCTTGCTTCCCTTTCAAGTTCCTTGATGAGTTTAAAGAGTAATGGTGATAGTTTGTCACTAAATGTCTTGTAGAATTTAGCAGTGAAGTCATCAGGACCTGGGCTTTTTTTTGTTGTTAACTTTTTAATTGTATTTTCAATTTCACTCATTGTAATTGGGGTATTTAGAATTTCTATATCTTCTTCATTTAACTTTGGCAATTCATATGTATCTAGGAATCTGTCTATTCTGTGTTTTCAATTTTATTGGAGTACAGGTTCTCGAAGTAGGTATTGATGATCCTCTGGATTTTTGCTGGGACTGTTGGGACTTCACCTCTTTTGTTCTTAATTGCATGGATTTGAGCCTTTTCTTTCCTTTTTTTATAATTTTGGCTAAGGGTTTATCGATTTTATTTATTCTTTAGAAAAACCAACTCTTTGATTCATTGTTTTTTTTGTGTCATTCTCTTAGTCTCCATTGCATTGATTTCTGCTCTGATCTTTATAATTTCTTCTCTTGTACGAGCTTTGAGTTTGTTATGCTCTTCTTTTTCTATGAGCTTGAGACTCTGCATTAAGTTATTTATTTGAGTTCTCTGTGTTTTACTAATGTGGGCATTGACTGGTATGAATTTCCCTCCTAGAACTGCTTTCATTGTGTCCCATAGATTCCTGTATGTTGTACTGGCATTATCATTTTCTTGTAGAAGCTGTCTAATTTCTTCTTCAATTTGTCTGTGAGCTATTGGTCGTTCAGGAGGGTGTCATTCAGTTTCCATGTGTTTGTGGGGTTTTTGAGGTTTCTTATGTTATTGATCTCCAATTTTATTGCACTATGGTCTGAAAATATACAAGGGGTAACTTCAGGTCTTTTACATTTACTTAGACATGTCCTATGAGCTAGCATGTGGTCTAGTTTGGAGAATGACCCATGTGCAGCTGAAAAGAATGTGTATTCTGCTTTTGTGGGGTGGAACACTCTGTACACATCTATTAAGTCCATTTGTTCAATATCTTGGTTCAGTTCTAGAATTTGTTGTTAATTTTTTGTCTAGATGATCTGTCTATTTGTGATAGTGGGGTATTGAGTTCCCCCACTACAATTGTATTAGTGCTTTTTTGGTTTTTCATGTCCATTAATATTTGTTTTGTATAGTTGAGGGTATTCATATTTGGTACATATATATTTATGATTGTCATTGCTTCCTCTTGAATTGTTCCCTTCACAAGGATGTAGTGACCATCTTTGTCTCTCTTAATTAGTTTTGGTTTGAAATCTATTTTGTCTGCAAATAAGATTGATATGCCTGCTCTTTTCTGGGTTCCTGTCACGTGGAGAACTGTTTTCCATCCTTTTACTTTCAGTCTATGAATTTCTTTTTGAGTTAGGTGTGTTTCTTGTATACAACATAGTGTTGGATTTTACTTCTTAATCCATTCTGCCAGTCTATTTGTTTTGATTGGTGAATTGTGGCCATTAACATTGATGGTTATATTTGATAGATACTGATTCATCCTTGTCATGATGTTTTGCTGTTATTGGCTCTTTCTTATTTTTTTTCCCCCCTTTCCATTTAGTTTCTTATGTTGCCTGGTGGCTTTGCTCTGTTGGGCTTCATGGAGTTGTGACCTTCATTGTCTTTTTCTGGGATATTATTTAGAATTTCTTGGAGTGCTGGTTTGGTGTTCATGAAATTTCTCAGGTATTCTTTGTCATGGAAGAATCTAATTTCCCTCTCGATTTTGAAAGATAATTTTGCAGGGTACAATAGTCTGGGTTGGAAGTTATTTTCTTTTTGGTCTTGAAATACTTCACTCCAAGCTCTTCTTGACTTGAGGGTTTGTATTGAGAAGTGTGCTGTGATTTTGATAGCTTTTCCTTTGTAGATGATTTGTTTCTTTTCTCTAACTGCTTGTAGGATTTTGTTCTTCTGTTGAGTTTGGGGATCTTGACTATTATATGTCTAGGTGTACATTTTTTTTTGATCATGGCTAGTTGGAGTTCTATATGCCTCACTTATCTATATGTTCAGTTCTCTACCTTTGTCTGGGAAGTTTTCAACTATTACTTCTGTGAACAGTGTTTTTATGTCAATTGTACTATTACTTCTTATGTACTATTCTTCTTATGTACTTCTTATGTACTATTACTTCTTATTACTTTTATGTCAATTGTACTTTCTTCCTGGACTCCTGTCAGTCTTATGTTATTCTTTGCATCATCTAGCAGCTGCTGGATTGATTTCTCATGGTCCCTTACTATTTTGAAGAGCTCTCTGTTTTCAAGGTCTTTAACCACAATTCTGTCTTCTTTAGCTGATATTCTATCTTCAGACTCCCTTAATATGCTGTGCATACTTTCAATGGAGTTTTTAATCTCCTGAATATCTGTTTCAATCTGTTTCATGAATTCCATTTCTTTCTTATGTTGGGCATTCATGGCTTCTAGAATGTTTCTTAGCTCATCTATTTTTTTTATCTGTTTCTCTTCTAGAGGCTCTAATTATGTCTTTCACTCTGCTCACCATCTCTGTAGTTATCTGGGAGATTATTTCTGCTTTGAATTTTTCTAGAGCCTCATTCATCTCTTTTGTTACTTCCTGTGCTATCAGTTTAGTGTGTCCAGATGTTTGATTATCAGACTTTTCTACCTCGTTTCCCCCAGAATTTGCCTTTCATGGGGTGGAAGTCTGAGTTTGTGCCTTACTTAAATGTCTTCTCAGTTTTGTTTCTGGTACTGTCCTTGATTTAATTCCTGGCTTTGTACTTCAAAATTGCTCATTGTAAATACCTTTCTTGCTTGTAATTAGAACCCTTATGGAATGATTGCTTCTCAGAGGTGTCTTCCAGCTATAGCTGGTCTTTAGGTTTTGAGTCTCTAATGACTCTATGGCTATTTCATTTTCATTATACCAGGAAGGACAACTGAGTAGATTAATCACAACACCTTAGCCCAAGTGATACAATCATCAATACCCTAGCATCAAGTATACTTAGAAAATGACAGTTTGTGAAAGTTAGTAATATATCACCTTTAACTGTGTGAATTAAATATAAATTGAGGACCTACCTAACATATGTTTATAGTGAATAAACTCTTCAATATAGCAACTTTACCCTTCGGGATGGGGAGTTAGAAGGAGTTGTGGAGGGAGGGATAGACAGGTAGAAGGAGAGAGGAAGGTTACCAGTGAGGCCAGAGGACACAGGCAAGAGAAGAAAAAAGAGAATAACAGAAAAATAAAGAAGAAATCTGAATTAGGGCCAGGACAAGAACAAAAAGGGAGATGAAGAACAATGTGGGACAGCAAGAGAGTGAGTATGAGAGAGAAAGGAAAGAAAAAAAAAGAAGATAAAAATAAAAATTTGAAGAGTAGGGAAAAAATTAAAAAGAAGAGGAAAAATAAAAATGAAAATGAAGGGCCTCCAGGGTATGTCTCTGCTGTCACAATAGACAACTTGGGCATCAGTGTGCAGATATAAGTCAGTGAGTCTCAGCAAGCCATTTGCAGAACTGTGAGATTCAGGCAGATTTCTGGCTGCACGTCACACGTTGAGCTCCCTGTCCTCCTGCAGGGTTGCACTCTGCAAGGTTCTATTGCAGGTTCCAGCTGCCCTTCCTCCGAAGATAGTACAGGTTCCGATGGGAGGTGCTGATCCTTCCAACTTACCCAGTATGGTGGTCTGGTGTCCCCTGTTTCTTTGTAGTGTGGAACCAGGTAGCAGTATAGCCAAGAGGCCAGAGGAGCGCTGCGGGGGAGGATCCTGCAGGTGGCCGTGCGGCTAAGTGGATTGCCCCCATGGGAATGGCCAGTGACGATGGGTCCACACCTTCTGGCTGGTCCCCGCTGGTGTGCTTGGCGTGGGCTGGATGGGGCGGGGTGCCCTGCGCCCCGGGATGTCTCTCCTGCATCCCGGATGTCTCTCCTGCACCCCAGGACCTCTCTCCTGCACCCTGCAGGGAGTAGGTTAGATTTTAAAGGCAGATCCTAGAATTAAAATTACCCTTGAAGGGCTGGGGATTTAGCTCAGTGGTTCTGCCACCTGCCTCACAAGCGCAAGGTTCTGAGTTAGATTCCCGGTACCAAAAAATAAAACAAAAGAAAAAATTACCCTTGAAAAAGCTATCATGTTACCCAGTATGTATAAAAAGTATGTGTGCCATTTTTTATGTATGTAAACTTTTAAAATTAATGTATAACTTTATTATCATTCACTAAACACACACATACAAAAATTAAAATTATTCAAAGAAAAACAATGCAAGGGAAAAAACTATAATAATATTCAAATATAATAGAACTCAACTAAAGCAAAACTGAAAAGTACTTAAACATTTTTTCCATGTAATTAAAAAAAAACTCCAGCATTAACAAGACATCAGAAGATGTGATTTGTTTTAGAAAGATTTTCAAAACTAATATTGGACAAATAGTGGTCTGGAGAAAAAATTCTAATTAACTAGTAGACTCCACATAGGCCAAATTTTTTTTTAATTTAAATTTCAATACAGTCATGTGACATGTGATGGAAATATAATCTGAGAAATATGTTATTAGGCAATTTCATCCATGTGTATCGCAAAGTACCACACAGAGTACCAACTTCTAAGTGCAAACTGAACGTCAATCATTTGTGATGGCCTCTTGATATTATCCAAATATGCAGTTAAAAGCACACAGTAGGTGAGTATTTAAGTTAAAAATTTAAAAAAATATAGTGTTCTTTAAATGTGAAGGATTTAAAAATATTTTAAGCCTTGGGCTTACCACTCAGGAATTGAGTTTATATCTTATTTTTTTGGATACAGCCTATTCTCACACATTTTTTCACTTAATTCTCCCAACAGTTATATGTGTTGGATAGATACTAACACATCTTCATTTTATGGATTGGGAAATAAAGTTTGAGAGGTTAGGAAATCTGCCTCAACAAATGCAAGTATAAGTAAAAGTATACCTTGACTTGGTAAAACTGTATTACATATTTTATATGTTCTTTGGTTTATTAGTCTGGTTTTCAATTTGTTATGTAATAATTAACTTTATAAGGTCTTATAAGAAAAATAAATGAGTCTGATGCGGGAAAAATAAGAGCGGGGTGGAGGGAGGGAAGAAGAAAATTGAAACGTGTTATGTACAAATCCCCTACAATGAATATAATCATTATGTACTACAAACATGTACTAATAAAATTACAAAATAATAATATATACTTCCAAAGTTGAAACAAAAGAAAATATCTTGCATATGGAAATGCAGGATTTTCTGAGATGTATTCATGGAATTTGTAGATTAAGATTCCAATCACTTACTGTGTCTTTAAGATCATTTTTTATATTTTTTATGGATAATAGAAATTTTGCATGACATGATTTTTGAAGACTCTAAGATAGGACACAATGTAATACATATTATTACATGTATTGATTTGTATTTCCTTTGTGACATTTTATTTACATAAAATTTAATTTAGATAAAAACTACTAAATCACTTTTGCCTTTATAGAAATAATTTCTTTGGTGAATTTTAATTTTGCATTAAATAAAGAATGGTTTTGAAAATCAATTTTATGGTCAGCAAAATTTTATGGTCTAATACTTCAGTCAATCCCTGTGTGTTCTCGTCTAAGATAAGTACAAATTACATTCCAGAAGCAGATAAAATACTGAATTTATGACTAACTGGTTATCTATTTGCTGTTTTATTATTTGTGTCAAATAGTACAATATATTCATTGAATTATTTTGGCCTTCAAGTTATTCTACAGGGGTTCTCTTGATAGTTTTTTATATTAAAGTATATAATAGAAAATATTTATTAATATGTAATATATTAATGTAATGGTTTAAAATATGAAAATAATGATAATTCAAACATGTTTAATATTTAGGTTACCAAAAATAGACTCTGTAGGGATTGCTTTGTTAATAACTTTATTGTGTGAAATGTTTTTCTGTGCTGAGATTTTTATTTGGCATTATGGAGTACTACATACAGTGATTAAAATTATAATTATTTACAATTTGTCAATGATTCTCTGATATTCTTTTTTATTTTACAGAGAGAATAGAAGAGTAATTCTGCATCTCCTGTCTTTTTCTTTACTACCTGCTGCCCCCTGACCTGGGCCTTCTTTTTTCTGTCCTGTCACAAATGTAGACTCACCCAGACCATCATCTGTGGCCAGCTTTTCTCCTGCTGACTGGATCCAGCTGCTCTCACCTATTTCAGGACTTTGCCTTCTTTTCTGCTTATTTATTCTTTCCCTCTCTGCTGGATGATCTCCATAAACATACAGATGTGCGTAATACCTCACATATTTTTAAAAAGGCGGGGAGGAGCAACTTGGATGCTACATCCTCTTTCCTGGTCTCTGTATACTTCTTTGAGAAAAATTTGTTGCCACTTTGTCATTTCCTTGCATTCCTGCTGTAGTTTGTTTTTCATTCACAATACTATGCTGGAACATTTCTTTCAGTGGCTTTTATCTGGCCAGTTCCTTCCTTCACTTGACCACTGGGCCACAGCTCTCTCATGTTTGCCACTACCTCACTGGCCTCTCTTTCTTAGTTGCTTTTGGCATTGTTTTCTTTTTCTTCTTTCAACCTTGAAACAATATGGATTTTTATGGTTTAGTCCCAAGTAATTCATTTTTCTTGTTACATTCACTGCCTAACTGCTCCCTTACAGGGGCATGACTTTAAAAAGCATCTCTATTCTGAGGATGCTCAAATACAAATTGCCTCCTTGCCTTTTTCCCTGAACCCTTGACATGTGTACCCAACATTCACTTCAGTTAGATTTAATGTGAACAGACACAAGTCCTTGATTTCTCTAACCACCAGGTCCTTCTGTATTTCTTGTTTCCACTCAGTAAATGGATGTCTGTATCTGAGCCAAAAACCTTGAAGTCATCCTTGACTTCTCTCTTTTTCTAACACCTGACAGCTGATTCTTCAGAGAATCCTTTGAACTTTCCCTTTACAGCATGTCCAGAAAGTACCCACTTCTAACAACCTTCGCCGGCACCCATTGTTCAACCCACCATTCTTCTCTCCTGGACTATTGCAGCAGCCTCTCTGATTCTATGCTTGCTCCTATGGAGTCTATTTCTTCATAAATCTGTTTCATGTCATTCATCTCCAAACCTTTTCCTGGCCTCAACCTGATTCAGAAGACAATGTTGTTGCTCATTCTGGCTCCCTGCTGTCTGCCTGCCTTCTCTTACCACTCTCCCTTGTTGACATATGTGGCTGCGGTTCCAGATATTCCAGCTATATGACCTTTTGTTCTTTCTCATACTTGCCAAACACTACTTTGTGCTAGAGCCTTTGCATTTACTTCCTGTCAGCCCTGGATATACCTCTCCCATAGATCACATGGCACCATCCCTCATTTCCTTCAAATCTCCACTCAAATCATTTTATCAGTGTGCCTGTCAGTCAAGGGTGCTTTACATAAGATAGCACCAACATCCCTGCCAGTCTCTCCTCCTCATTCTTTCTCTCCCTCTTGTCCTGGTTTATTTTACTTCATAATACTTTCCCTCATCCCCACCAGACTGAAAACTCTGAGATAGGGACCTGAACAGTTTGTCAGCTTTACCATGTCTAGACCAGTGCTTGGAACACAGGAGGTGTCCAGTTATATTTTTATGCACTATGATGGTATTCATTAAATTTATTTTAACAATATACAATAAGTATTGCCATTTTAATTTATAAATGTAATATGACAGCTAATTACTATGAAATTCTCTGAGACATAGCTTTTTAAATTCTACATTAATTAAGCCAGTTTATAGAGAGAAATGACATAAAGACTTTTGTTTTATTTTTATCATAGGTATGAATTGATACAGAAGGGAGTAACTGAACTTAGACCTGCTCAGAGTGTCCCGGATGTCTACACTCAGATTATGCTTTTAGAGAACGAGAACAAAAATTTGAAGAAAGACTTGAAACACTTTAAACAGGCAGCTGAGTATGTTATTTTTAAATGATCTGTTTTTCTTTACATTTTAGACTAAGTAAAAATGAAGAGTTGAATGTAGCTGTATTTAGAAATTTAATTCCGGAGAGCAGAATTATGTTTGAAGTCTTGGTTATAAAGAATCTGAAATGTTTCACTAGCAAATTAATTGAACAAATAACCAAACTCTCACAGTTTATTGAATCACCATTTTTATTTTGTAGAAGATAGTTAAATCCTATCATGGTTTTTGAAATTTTGTCTTGTGAAAATAAGCTAATATCTGAAATAATAATGAAGTTATAGAGAGCATGGCAGAAGGAGCCAGTCTATTTTTAGGAGAAACATTTCAGTATTTGTAAATTCCCTAGAAGGAATAATGTAATATACTAAGTTTGGGTGGTACTATGCATAGATGCATCAGTTGTAGCAAATTTGGTGGGAGGTGTTGACGATGGCAAAGGCTTTGCCTGTGTGAGGGCAGGATTCATGTGGAACATTTCAGGACCCTCTGATTAATTTTTCTGTGAATCAGAAACTACTCTAAAAATATAAAGCAGAAAATATAAACTACCCATATTCTCATCACTCAGGGCCAAACAAAATTACAGCACTTTTTTTTTTTTGTACTGGGGATTGAACTCGGGACCTTGTGCTTGTTAGGCAGGAAGCAAAACCACTGAGCTAAATCCCTGGCCAGCCAATATTAAAATTTTGTTGAATATCTTTTTGTATTTTTCTCAATGCATTGTATATATATTTTAAGTGAAAAATATAATAACACTTTATGTCATATTTTGTAGTTTACTTTTCCCTTCAGTAACATATGGTAAACATTTTTATAAATACAAACTTTGTCCTAAAAACATTAAAAAATTTCTTAAAGAAAACCTTTGTTTTATAATTTTCTGTATGCCTTTATATGCAGAGCATAATCGTAACAGTTAGATGCAAATCTTTCCATATCCTTTATAATTAATGAAAGTCATGGACTTTTTGATGAATAATATTTTTGTTGAACAAATAGCCATGTTATTTTTTCACATAAATATGTGAACGTGTTGACTTGGGGAGAATCTACTCATGTGAAACAATATAATATGGAAAACCAATTATTTTATGTGAAGGATAGTTAATGCTTATTCATTTATTTAAAAAATTTACAGAAGGTATTTAAGAATCATATTAACACAAAAATTAGACTGCGAAAACTATCATATAGGAACATAGTATTTTTTTTTTTTTTGGTACCGGGGATTGAACTCGGGTCCTTGCGCTTGCGCAGCAGGCAGCGAAAGCGCTGAGCTAAATCCCCGGCCCAGGAACATAGTATTTTTAATTTATGTGAAGAATATTTAGTGTAATGAAATGTGACTTTGCATTGTAAAGTGAAGGAAACATTAAGAATAAATTTCTGGGCTGGGCATGTGGCTCTGTCTTTACCTAGCATATGAAAGAACCTGAGGTTGATCTCCCGCACCACACACACACATACAAAATTCACGCTATTTACAGTGGTACCTTAGTTCATGAACTTAATTCATGCCACAATTCTGAAAAAGATGGCTGCCACATTCGTGTTCATGTGGGAAACATGGCCACTGTCATGTTCATCACCCAGTGCAGAGTTTGCAAATAAAAGCAAAATTTTGCCAAATGCTTTGGTTTGCAAACTACGTTGTTGGCAAACAAAGGTGTTTGTGAACCAAGATACCACTATATTTGTTTATTCATTTATAATGCTGGGTATGAAACCCACTCAGTTACCCTTACCCTATAATACAGAGTATGGCTAAGTTACTAAGTTGCTCAGGTTAGGCTCAGACTTGTGCTCCTCTTGCCTCAGCCTTCTGAAGTGCTGGGATGATAGGCATATGCCACCATACCCAGCTAAAAGTTTCTACTTTGTAAAGCTGCCAGTAACTAAAGGAACATTTGTGTTATCACTTATTTACTTGTGTGTGTTTATAAGAATGTTTTTGCAAGGTATACGTATTTTATATAGTCTATGAATATAGTATTTGGAAATTTACATTTTACATAGGTATGTATAATGTTCCACAAGCATATGTTATTAGAATTTTTCTCTTTATTCTTGTTTCTATTTCTTTTTTAAAATTATTTTAATTTTAATTTTAAAGTTTTTATTTTATTAGTACGTGTTTGTAGTGCATGAAGTTTACACTCATCTTGGGGAATGCTTACAGGTACATACTACAGCTTCTTTTTTTTTTAAATTCCTTTCCCCTTCCCTCCTCCTCTAATTCTCCATTCCCATTTTTCATTGTTATCATTAATCTTAGCTCATGTCATGGTATATAATGTTTACATTAATTGAAATTACTAGGTTCCTATACATGGCATATCCTTATTCTATTTATTTCCTCTTCCCCTCCACCTCACTCCTCCCACTTTTTCTCTTTCCCTATTGCAGGAGATCCACCTCCTTGTCCTTTCTATCCATCCTTTATTATTCTTTTTATTTGTACTTTGCCTCACTGAAATGAGAGATACCACACGGTATTTAAAAATGTGTGTCTAGCTTATTTTACTGAGCATTATATTTTCCAGGTGCATCCATTTTCATACAATGTCTCAAATCTGTTGTTCTTGATAGTAGTGTAGTATTCCATGATATACAGATACCACATTTTCTTTATCCAGTCATCTCTTGATGGGTATACAGGCTGTCTCCAGGATTTAGCTATTCCGAATTGTGCTGCTAATAACAATGGTATGCATGTGTTGCTATAGTATGATGGTTTAAAGTGTCTGGGGAAGATACCTAGCAAGGAGATCACTGAGTCATATAGAATTTCATTGAGAAATCTCCATACTGATTTCCATAATGGTTGTAGTAGTTTATATTCCCACCAACAGTGAAGGAGGATTCCTTTTACATCACAGCCTTGCTGGCATTTATTATTGTTTGATTTCTTAATGACTGACATTCTTTCTGGAGTAAGATGGAATCTTAGCATTGTTTTAATTTATATTTCTTTAATGGCCAGAGATGTTGAGCATTTTTTCATATATTGTTGACCATTTGTATTTCTTCCTCTGTGAAGTGTCTGTTCATTTCTCTTGTGCATTTCTTGACTGGCTCTTTAAGGTGGTTAAATTTTTTTTTTTTTTGGTACTAGGGATCGAACTCAGGACCTCGCACTTGCTGGCCAGGCACTGTGCTGCTGAGCTATATCCCTGGCCCGGTGGTTAAATTCTTTTGAGTTTTTTGTATATTCTAGATATTAGTCCTTTGTTTAGGGAATAGCTGGCCAAATTTTTTCCCCTTCTCTAGGTTGTCTCTTCACTCTACAGATTGGTTCTTTTGCTGTACAGAAGTTTTTAGTCTGACATAATCCCATTTGTTCATTCTTGCTGTTATTTCTTGTGCAATTGAGTTTCTGTTTAGAAAATCCTTTCCTACACCTATGTCAAGTGTTTTACCTATTTTATTTTCTAGTTGGTTTAATGTTTCTGTTTTAATGTTTAGATCTTTGATCCATTTTGATTTTAATTTAGTATATCCTGAGAGATAAAGGTCCAGTTATTTTTTCCATTTAGTTTATTGGTACATTTTAGGTATACAATAGTTACATTCATCATTGGGATCTTGTACCTTTACATGATGTATCTTGGTTCTTATTTTTTTTTCCATTCCCCTGCCCTTCCTTCACCACCCTCCATCCTTCCCTATTTACAAAGACTTTGTTTCCATGTTTTTCCTTTTCTCATATTTTTTCTTTTCCTTTCTTTCCTTTCCCCTACCCCTCCCACTTCCCCTACTTCTTTAGACATTTTCTTCCTATTTCACAATATCAATTATACATTTTGATTCTTATTTACACTTTTAGTTTTTCACACCAGAGAAACCAGTATTTACACGTGTGTCCTATTTATTTCACTAAAGAGTATAGCCTCAATGTGCATCCACTTAGCTACAAATGTCTCCAGTTTCTCATTCTTTATGGCTGAGTTGTACTCCATTTTATAAAAAAACCCCACATCTTCTTTATCCAGTCTCCAGTCGATGGGCAATTGGGCTGTTTCCAAGTTTTAGCTATTGCAAACTGTGCTGTTATAAACATGAGTGTGCATATATCACCGTGGTATGATTCTTTTAATTCTTTGGGGAAGATACCTAGTAGAGGATGGGTCTAGTTTTAATCTTCGGCACACAGATAGTCAGTTTTCCCAGCACCATTTGTTGAATAGACTGTCTTTTCTTTAGAATATGTTTTTGGCCCCTTTGTCAAAGACCAAATAGCTGATTGTGTTTGTGTAAGTTTCAGTATCCTGAATTCTGTTCCATTGATCCATGTATCTGTTTTTGTTCCAGTATTGGGCTGTTTTTATCGCTATTGTTTTATAGTATAGCATGAAGACAAGTGTTGCTATGCCTCCTGCTTTGCTCTTGTTGCCCAAAATTGCTTTTTCTATTCTAGGTTTCTTCTAGTTCCATATGAATTTTAGGATTGCCTTTTCTAGATCTGTAAAGTGTGCTGTTGGTGTTTTGATTGGGATTGCACTGAATCTGTGTAACAGTTTTGAGAGTATGGCCATTTTAACAATATTGATACTGCCTATCCAGGAGCAGGGAACATCCTTCCATTTTCTGATATCCTCTTCATTCTCCTTTTTCAGAGTACGTACTTTTCTTTGTAGAGGTCTTTCACTTCCTTGGTTAGGTTAATTCCTAAGTATTTCAATTTTCTTGAAGCTACTATGAATAATATTATTTTCATAGTTTCCTTCTTATCCTGTTTATTGTTGGTGCACACAATGCTACTGATTTTTGTGTGTTGATTTTGTATCCTGCTACATTGCTGAAGTTTGTTATTAATTCTAAGAGGTTTTGTTTGTTAGAGTTCTTTGGGTCTTCTAGGTAGAGTATCATGTCATACATCTATGTAGAGCATCAACAGTTATCTAAGATTAATAATTTGAGTTCTTCCTTTCCTATATCTATCCATTTTATTTCTTTTTCTTGCCCAATTGCTCTGGCTAATGTTTTAAGTGCTGTGTTGAGTAGAAGAGGTGATGATGGACATCATTATCTTGTTCTTGAGTTTTCGAGGAATGCTTTTAGTTTTTCCCCATCTAGTATGATGCTGGCTATTAGTTTGTCCATTTATAGCTTTCATTATTTTCAGGTATGGTTATTCTAAACCTGTTTTCTTCAGGGCTTTTATCATGTAGTGTTGTTGGATCTTTTCAAAAGCCTTTTATGCATCTATTGATGTTCACATGGTTTTTGACCTGGCTTCTGTTTATTTGATGTATTACATTTATTGATTTACATATGTTGAACCATCCTTGCATGTCTGGGATGAAACCTATTTAATCATGATGGATGATCTTTTTGATGATGTGCTACATTCAGTTTGCTAATATCTTATTGAGGACTTTTTCAAGTATTCATTAAGTTCATTAAGGAGATTGGCCTATAGTTTTTTAGTTGGGTCTTTATCTGGTTTTGGGATCAGGGTAGTACTGGTTTCCATAAATGAGTTTGGGAACGCTCTAGCCTTTTCCATTTCTTTGAAGAGCTTGAGGAGTATTGGTTATATAACATCCTTCAAGGTTTTGTAGAATTCAGCAGTGAATCCATCATGTCTTGGGCTTTTTTTAGTTGGGAGATTCTTTCTCACTCTGTCAATTTCTTTGCTAATTACTGGGTTGTTAAACATATTTATCTCTTCTTCAGTTAGTTTTGGTCATTTGTATGTGTCTAGGAATCTCTCAATTTCTTCAAAATTTGATAATTTGTTGGAATATAATTTTTCAAAGTAGTTACTATCTTCTGGATTTTGACAGTGTGTTATGATTTCATCTTTTTCAATTCTGATTGTATAGATGTGAGTCTTTTTTCACTTTCTCTTGGTAAATCAGACTAGAGGCTTGTGTATTTTATTTATTTTTTCAAAGAACTGGCTCTTCATTGATTTTTTTTTTACTATTTTAAAGTGTCAATTTTATCAATTTCCATTCTCATTTTTATAATTTTTCTTCTTAATTTCAGTTTGGGGCTGGTTTGATGTTGTTTCTCAAGTATCTTCAGATTTTTCATAAGGTTATCTATTTGAGCTTGTTCTGTTTTCCTAATGTGAGGATTTATTGTGATGAATTTTCCTCTTAGAACCGTTTTTTTAATGACTCAGGTTTTGATGAGTTGTACCATTCATTTTGATTAATTTCTATAAATTTTTAAATTTCTTTTTTTATTTCTTCTGTGACTCATTGGTTGTTTAGGAATATAATGTTAATTTTCCAGGAGATTTTGCATTTTCTGAAATTTCTTGTGTCATTAATTTCTGTTTTCATTGCACAGTGTTATGATAGTATGCTTGGGGTAATTTCTGTTCTTTTATATTTACTTTAGGCTCTGTGGACTAGTGTGCAATCTATCTTGGGAAAAGTACGGTGTGCTGCTGAAAAGAATATATAGACTGTTGTAGAGGGGTGGGATACTTTGTACATATCCATTAAGTTGCTCTGTTCAGTGGTGTGGTTCAGCTGTCAAATTTCTTCATTGGTTTTTTTGTTTAGTTGATCTATCTCTTTGGGAAGGTGGGGTATTAAAATCCCCTTTTATGATTATGTTAGTATTTAATCAATCTTTTAATTTCAGCAGTTTTTGTTTTATGAAGATAGGTACAGTATGCAGTGTATATATGTTGATTAATGTTATCTCCTCTCATTGGATTGTTTTCTTAACTAGTATGTGGTGAACTTCTTTGTCTCTTCTAATCAGTTTTACCTTGAAATTTACCATGTCTGATATTAGAATTGCTACCCCTGCTTGTATTTAGGATCCTAGTGCATGAAATGTTGTTTTCCATCCTTTAATTTTTTGTCTATGAATCTCTTTTTGGATTAGATAAGTTTCTTGAATGCAACAGATTATTGGATTATTGTTTTTTTTTTTTTTTGGTACCAGGGATCGAACTCGGGACCTTGCGCTTGCTAGGCAGGTGCCAGAACCACTGAGCTAAATCTCCGGCCCTGGATTATTTTTTAAAAATCTAGTCTACCAGACTATGTCTTAATTGGAGAATTGAGGCCATTAACATTGAGTGATATTACTGAGATGTGTTGGTTATTTACTATTATTGCCTTTTTAATCTGTTGGTATATCCTTTGTTTTTCTTGATTTTTTTTTGTTGGTATTTATCTGTTGACCTCAGTAGTTTCTTCTGTATTTTTAGCTGTATCCAATTCATTGTTTCTGTCAGGAATATTCTTAGTAATTCCTCTAGAGCTGGTTTAGCACTCATATATCTTCTGAGTTGGTGTTTTTTGTGGAAATACCTTATTTCTCCATCTATTTTGAAGGATAGCTTTGCTATGTGTGTTGGAAGTTACTTGCACTCCAAGCTCTTCTCATCTTCAGGGTTTGTGCTGAGAAATCTGCTGTGATTCTAATTGGTTTACCTTTATATGTGATTTTTTTGGTTTTCTCTCATTGCTTTAAAATTCTGTTTTTTTTTTAGATATCTGGTAATTTAATAAGGATATGCCTTGGTGAACTTCTCCTTTCATCATAATTGTTTGATGTTCTGTAAGCATTGCTTACTTGTATTTTAAGCCCTTTTCTTATGTGTGAGAATTTTTCTTCCATGATCTCTATAACCATATTAGTGAATCCATCTGGCTATCTTCTAGCTTTTCTCTAAGTCCTTTTAGCCTTAAATTAGTCCTCTAGTTGTCATCTAGTAGCTGCTGGATAATCTTCTTTTGTTCTCTTATTTTCTTTTTGGATTCTTTGAGCACTTTTATCACTATTTTGTCCTATCAGACACTCTGTGTTCACACTGTTCATTTCTGCAATGTATAAATTATATATAGTTTTTTATTCCAGATATTTCTGTCTGACATATGTTCAAGGATTACATATTTTTGTTCAATCTATCGTTAAAATTTTGAACTGTTTTGGTTAGTTCATCCAGTTTTTTATGTATTTTCCCAAAATTCACCATGGAAATATTGAGTGAAATTGATGTGAACTTTTGGTTCATTTCCTCTTTGAACTCATCTATTTTCTTCATGCCTTCTATGAACTTTTCATAGATTTATGCTTTCATAGATTTGTTTTCTTCTTTCTCCATTTTGACCCTTTATTCTGCCTTGGGAGAGTTGGGAGGATATTCAAAGGTCTTTTAGTTCCTTGCTTCCCCATTTTCCTATGTATATTTGTGTATAATATATATATATATAAACATATATATATAAACATATATATATAAACATATATATATAAACATATATATATAAACATATATATATAAACATATATATATAAACATATATATATATATATATTTTAAAAATTATACATCTCCACCTCTTTTGCCCCTCCTTTTTTAGAGGCATTGCTGCAGATTAGGGACTAGAGAAAGGAGAAGAGTTTCTGGCTTATGTGGAGATTTTTGGTAGGACGTTGCCTCCCTGTGAATAATTTTCAACTTTGTATGTCCAGTGCTAGTATTTACTCCTTCTGTTAGTTACTTTAAATGTTTTGGACAGAGTCCTATGTTTTGCCAAAAGAATTACTTCTGGTTACAATAGCATCTACAGATTCAATCTTACAACACTTCTATAGTTCTTCTAGTCACACTTCTCCCCTTTGTCTGTTCTCTGTGAACTCTGTGATAGTTTATTATTTTGTGTTTGTTCTGAAATGAAGTAGGTGAGTTGGGGTGGGGAGAATGGGAGGTGGTTGGGTGAGGAGTGTTGGACACTGAGGAGGAGGTTTGAAGGAGGGAATAGTGGTAGATGAAAAGAAAAAGTTGATGTGGGATCTGATTTTATTGGAGCACTTTTAGTTGAGTTGAAGGATTAGTATTGAGAATTCTCAGAGGGTATTTTGTAGGGGCAAGGGTGAGACATGGGAGAAATGGGGTTTATTTTGTGACTGGGGAAAGCTCTGTGGTTGTCAGAACTTGCTGATAGAGAGCACAATAAGCTATGTAAGATATGGAAGAGCCAAAGGCTTAGGATGGGTAGGATCAAGGAATAATATTAGAGAAAATATGAGTACTTGTGAGGGAGCTATGTATGGGGAATTTAAAAACTTGGGAGGAGGAATTTACATCTCTGGAAAAAGAATAAAGAAATATGTTAATAATATTGTGTCAAGGGTTTAAAGTGAAGAAACTAGATAAGGAGCTGAGATGAGGGAGAGAATCTAGACACCTATTTAAATGAGACCCAATGAAAGAACAAGTACGCAATAGTAACAATCTAATAAAACCAGAAAACCGAAGAAGAACTTAGCATAACCCCACATTAATGAGTAAATAAAAAGAAAACATAAGAAACTTAAACCTGTAAGATGTCCGATGGGGACACAGATTAAATATTCCAGTGAGAAAGTGCATATGTGATTCCCTAGTAGCTTCTTTGCCAGAAAGTCTGAGTGCTCATATCTAATAACTCCTCCGATCCGTCTGCTACAATACTGAAGCTAATTTATACTCAAGACTTCTTTGTGCCAGATTGCAGGCATTCTTGCAGAGTCTGATTTCTTCGGTTAAGAACTCTTACTGTCCCTCTCTCTGGTGTGATGTTGGATTCAGAAGACAGGCTCACTAGCACTAAATTGTTCACTGAGTCAAGATCACTCTGAAGCAATCAAATCAGCTATAGCTGTGGCTGCCTAATCTGTTACAATGTTATCTATGAGAGCAAGGTGAGAAATAACATACCATGAGACCCTGTTTTGGGTCTTTCTGTAGCCTAGAGAAGAAATCCACTATTATATTGTAAGCATCTTGACGGCCCAAGTCTTGACCCACAGTTAATGTGCACTAAATGTGATGGCTTTGTCTCTCTAATAGTGAAAAACAGCATCCAACAGTAATTTTATAGACTCAGTTATATAAAGCCCAGGTTGCCAAGGACCAGGTAATGCCAAAAGTGGCAAGAAAAGAGAAAAAAATGTTTCTTTGGGGTGGGGGAGTGTCCTCCGCTCTGTGGTACGGGAAGAAATAAATAGGATGGGGCAAAGGATCCTAATAGTAATGATGTATTATATATGTAGAATGACATAACAGAAAATGGTACAAAATTGAAAGTGAGAAACGGGAACGGGAAAGATTCTATAACATAATTATTATAGAAAAAGTAAAAGGGGGAAACATGAAAAGGGAGAGAGAAAAAAAATTAAAAATAAATAAGACATGAGAGAAAGAAGTCAGACAAAGAGACGTGGATAAAACTAGGAGGGATATAAAGTGACAAAGGAAATTTCCCTTCCCCTGCCCAAACTATATGGGAAGAAAAATGGGAAGAGGAAGGGAAGCACACATACACAGACATGCTCATAAAAGAAAAAAGGGTAAAATGATAGAATAAAATATACAGACAGAAGAAAACAGCAAAGAATAAAAAAAATTTTAAAAATAAAAATAAAAAACTAAAAAAATAATACAATCCAATAAGAATAATAAAAGAAAGTTTTCTATTGTTTTGGATGCACAGCTCTTTTCCTCAGCCTTTGGTTAAGGAGCAGAGCTCGGGCCACGATGTGTCTGTTCACACTGGAAGCCTAAGGTGGTAGCCCGCCCCCAGAGCAGTGCTTTGTGTAGATCTGCTTACAGTGAGAACACAGCGCCAATGTGAGCTTCCAATCCTGTGTAACTCAGGCTGAACCTGGCCTTTTACCACAGGAGCCAGGTCTGTGTTTACCAGCCCTTGTCTCTCAGTGGGACCCCTCTCAGTCTGCTCTCCAGCTGCCACAGTTTCCCGTGACTGTCTTTCCCTCGTCCACTCTGAGAACTTGACAGTGTGAAGCAGCCGAGGCGCTGCTCTGGAACCCAGGTTCAAACGCTCAGCCCTTCCCTGCAATGGCGTCCCCGCCAGCGCTTGCTCCACGATTGCGGCTACACGTGCTATGCCGAGGTCATTCACAAACTGGGGACTGTGGAAGCAGTGTCCTGCATTTTACTAGCTGATTTCAACTGCAGAGGATTCTTTTGGTCCTGATGCAGTTCTCTGGTTCTCCTTGAGCAAAAATGATTTTAGTTTTATTTGGCTTCCCAGCTAGCGGCTAGGAAATGGGTAATGGGAAGTAATGAGAAGTCCCAACCTGTGTGGGTGGCTTGTAGCCTGAATGGACGTCTAGATATTAGTCCTTTGTCTGAGGAGTAGCTGATAATTTTTTTTCCCCATCTGTAGGTTGTTTCTGTTTCTCTGAAGTGGTTTGTACTTGTTGCCTTGAGACTGAGAGTTTTTCGTTTTTTGTTTTTTCCCTTAAATTCTTTTACTGATAAATTTAAGGTATACAATACCTTCACATTTATCATTGGGTACTTGTACCTTTACATGATGTATCTTGGTTCTTATTTTTTCCCCATTCTCTTTCCTCCCTTCACCCCCTCCATCCTTCCCTATTTACAAAGACTTTGTTTCCATTTTTTCCTTTTCTCATAACTTTTCCTTTCCCTTCTTTCCTTTCTCCTACCCCTCCCACTTTCCCTACCCCTTTGGACATTTTCTTCCTATTTCACATTATCAATTATTCATTTTAATCCTTATTTACACTTTCAGTTTCTCACACCAGAGAATCTATTTGGTATTTACACATATGTATCCTAGTTATTTCACTTAAGAGTATGGCCTCAATATGCATCCATTTAGCTATAAATGTCTCTAGTTTGTCATTCTTTATGGCTCAGTAGTACTCCATTTTATAAAAAAAAACACATCTTCTTTATCCAGTCTTCAGGTGATGGGCACTTGGGCTGTTTCCAAGCTTTAGCTATTACAAACTGTGCCGCAATAAACATGGGTGCACATATATCGCTGTGGTATGATTCTTTTAATCCTTTTGGGACGATATCCTGCAGAGGAATAGCAGGGTCAAATGGGACCTCTAGTCCTAGTTCTTTGAGGTACCTCCATACTGATTTCCACAGTGGTTGCACCATTTTGCACTCTCACCAACAATAGAGAAGGGTTCCTTTCTCCTCACATCCCCACCAGCATTTGTTATTGGTTGATTTCTTGATAGCAGCCATTCTTTCTGGGGTGAGGTAGAATCTCAGTGTTGTTTTCATCTGCATCTCTCAAATGACCAGTGATGTGGAACATTTTTTATATTTTTATTTGCTGCTTTTACTTCTTTGTCTGAGAAATGTCTGTTCATTTCAGATGCCCATTTTTGAAGTGGGTCTTTATATTTGGGGGGTCTGATTTTTTTTAGTTCTTTATATATTCTAGATAGTAGACCTTTGTCTGAGGAACAGCTGCTAAATTTTTTTTCCCACATTATAGGTTGTCTCTTAGCTCTGTTGGTGGTTTCTCTTGCAGTGCAGAAGCTTTTTAATAAGATGAAATCCCAGTTGTTGATTCTTTGTGCTAGTTCCCGTGCTGAGGTTTTGTTCATAAAGTCTTTTCCTATGCCAATGTCTTCAAGAGGTCTACCTAACTTATCTCCCAGCAAGTTTAGTGTTTCTGTTTTAATATTTAGATCTTTAATTCACTTCGATCTTAGTTTAGTGCATGGTGATAGATAATGGGTCTAGTTTTAATCTTTGGCAGGCTGAAATCCAGTTTTTCCAACACCATTTATTAAAGAGGTTATCTTTCCTCCAGTGAGGATGGTTGGCTCCTTTGTCAAAGATGAGGTGGCTGGGTATGTCTGGAGTTGTTTCTGCATCTTCTAATCTATTCCACTGATCCCCAGGTCTGTTCTTTTGCCAGAACCATGCTGTTTTTATCACAGGAGCTTTGTAGTATAGTTTTAAGTTGGGGATTGTGATGCCCCCTGCCATGTTTCTGTTGCCTAGAATTTCTTTTGCTATCCTAGGTCTCTTCTGGTTCCCAATGAATTTTTGGATTGTTTTCCCTAGTTCTGTGAAGTATATTGTTGGAATTTCAATTGGCATTGCATTAAATATACATAGTAGTTTTGGAAGTATGGCCATTTTCACTATATTGGTTCTTCCTACCCAGGAAAAAGGGAAGTCTTTCCATTTTCTTATATCCTGTTTGATCTCCTTCTTCAGAGTGCTGTAGTTTTCAGTGTAGAGGTCTTTTGCTTCCTTTGTTAGATTAATTCCTAGATATTTCATTTTTTTGGATTCTTTTATAAAAGGAATTGTTTCCCTAATTTCTCTCTCAGTGATTCTGTTATTTGTGTATAAGAAGGATATTGTTTTTTTGAATGTTGACCTTGTATCCAGCTAAACTACTGAATCTGTCAATTAAGTATAGAAGTCTTTTGGCAGAGTTTTTTGAGTCTTCAATGTAGACTATCATATTGTCAGCCAATAATGACAGTTTAACTTCTTCCTTTCCTATCTTTATTCCTTTTATTTCTTCCTCTTGTCTAATTGCTGTGGCTAATGTTTCCAAAACTATATTGAACAGGAGTGGTGATAGTGGGCATCCTTGTCTTGTTCCTGATTTTAGTGTGAAAGTTTTCAGTTTTTGACCATTTAGTATGATGTTGGCTATTGGTTTTTCATAGATAGCCTTAATCAGGTTGAGATAAAGACCTTCTATTCCAATTTTCTGTAGGATTTTAATCATGAATGGGTGTTGGATTTTGTTGAATGCTTCTTCTGTATGTATTGAGATGATCATATGGTTTTTGACCTTGGCTCTGTTAATATAGTGTATTATGTTTTTTGATTTATGTATGTTGAACCGTCCTTGCATTTCTGGGATAAATCTGACTTGGTCAGGGTGTATGATCTTCTTGATGACTCTCTGTATGCTGTTTGCCAGTATCTTGTTAAGAATTTTTGTATCTATATTCATTAGGCAGATTGGCGTGTAGTTCTCTTTTTGGGTTGGGTCTTTCCCTGGCTTTGGAATCAAAGTAACACTTGCTTCCATGAATGAATTTGGGAGCATTGCTTCCCTTTCAATTTCCTTGATGTGTTTAAAGAGTAATGGTGATAGTTTGTCACTAAATGTCTTGTAGAATTCAGCAGTGTAGCCGTCAGGACCTGGGCTTTTCTTTGTTGATAAATTTTTAATTACATTTTCACTTTCACTCATTGTAATTGGGGTGTTTAGAATTTTTATATTTTCTTCATTTAACTTTGGCAATTCGTATGTATCTAGAAATCTGTCTATTTCTTCTGTGTTTTCAATTTTATTGGAGTATAGGTTCTCGAAGTAGGTATTGATGATCTTCTGGATCTCTGCTGGATCTGTTGTGACTTCACCTTTTTTGTTCTAAATTGCATGGATTTGAGCCTTTTCTTTCCTTTTTTTGGATAAGGTTGGCTAAGAGTTTATTAATTTTTTTTATTCTTTCAAAAAACCAACTCTTTGATTCATTGATTTTTTTTGTACCATTCTCTTAGTCTCCATTGCATTGATTTCTGCACTGATCTTTATATTTTCCTCTCTTGTAAAAGCTTTATGTTTGTCATGCTCTTCTTTTCTAGGAGCTTGAGGTTCAGCATTAGGTTGTTTATTTGAGCTCTCTGTTTTCCTAATATGGGCATTCACTGCTATGAATTTCCGTCGTAGAACTGCTTTCATTGTGTTCCATAGATTCCTGTATGTTGTACTGGAATTATCATTTACTTGTAGAAACTGTCTAATTTCAGGCCAGGGATTTAGCTCAGTGGTTTTGCCACCTACTGTGCAAGTGCAAGGACCGGAGTTCGATCCCTGGTGCAAAAAAAGAAAAAAAATAAAAGAAGTGGTCTAATTTCTTCTTTAATTTCCTCTGTGACCCATTGGTTGTTCGGGAGAGTGTTATTCAAATTCCATGTGTTTGTGGGGTTTTGTGGTTTCTTATGCTTCTGATAATGTACAGGGGGGTAACTTTAATTCTTTTGCATTTACTTAAACATGTCCTATGTGCTAGCATGTGGCCTATTTTGGAGAATGACCTGTGTGTAGCCAAAAAAAAAATGTAGATTTTGTGGGGTGGAACACTCTGTACACATCTATTAAGTCCATTTGTTCAAAAGTTTGGTTCAATTCTAGAATTTTTTTGTTGATTTTTTGTCTGGATGATCTGTCTATTTGTGACACTGGGGTATTGAGGTCCCCCACTACAATTGTATTAGTGCTTATTTGGTTTTTCATGTCCATTAATATTTATTTTATATAGTTGGGGACATTCATATTTGGTGCATATATATTTAGGATTGTCATCTCTTCCTCTTTGATTATTCCCATCAGAAGGATGTTGTGACCATCTTTGTCTCTCTTAATTAGTTTTGGTTTGAAATCTCCTTTGTCTGCAAATAAGATTGCTACCCCTGCTTTTTTCTGGGTTCCTGTCACATGGAGAACTGTTTTCCATCCTTTTACTTTCGTTCTGTGAATTTCCTTTTGAAGCAGATGTGTTTCTTGTATGTAGCATAGTGTTGGATTTTGCTTCTTAATCCATTCTGCCAGTCTATTTGTTTTGATTGGTGAATTGAGGCCATTAACATTGATGGTTATAATTGATAGATATTGACTCATCCTTGTCATTATGTTTTACTGTTTTTGGCTCCCTTCCCTTTAGTTTCTTGCCTTACCTGGTAGCTTTGCTCTGTTTGGTCTCATGGAGTTGTGACCTTCATTGCCTTTTTTCTAGGATATTGTTTAGAATTGTTTGGAGGCTATTTGGTGTTCATGAAATTTCTCAGGTGTTCTTTGTCATGGAAGTATCTAATTTCCCCATCAATTTTGAAAGATAATTTTGCAGGATACAACAGTCTAGATTGGATGTTATTTTCTTTTAGGGCTTGAAATACTTCACTCCTTGAGCTGAGTGTTTGTATTGAGGCATGTGCTGTGATGCTGATAGGCTTTCCTTTGTAGGTGATTTGTTTCTTTTCTTTAACTGCTTGTAGCATTTTGTCCTTCTGTTGGGTTTCTGGGATCTTGACTATTATATGTCTAGGTGTAGATATTTTTAATCATGGCTAGTTGGAGTTCTATATGCCTCACTTATCTGTATGTCCAATTCTCTACCTCTGTCTGGGAAGTTTCCAACTATTACTTCTGTGCACAATTTTTTTTATGTCAATTGTACTTTCTCCTGTTTTTTCGTGGACTCCTATCAGTCTTATGTTATTTTTCTTTGCATCATCTAGCTGCTGCTGGATTGATTTCTCATGGTCCCTTACTATTTTGAAGAGCTCTCTGTTTTCATGGTCCTTAACCACAATCATGTCTTTTATATCTGATATTCTATCTTCAGATTCCCTTAATCTGCTGTGAATACTTTCAATAGAGTTTTTAATCTCCTGAATATCTGTTTGAATCTGTTTCATGGATTCCATTTCTTATGTTGGGTGATGGTTTCCATTTCTTTCTTATGATGGGCATTTGTGGCTTCTAGCATGTTTCTGAGCTCATCTATTTTTTTTTTTATCTGTTTCTGTTCTAGAGCCTCTAATCATGTCTTTCACTCTGCTCACCTTCTTTGTAGTTATCTGGGAGATTATTTCTGCTTTGAATTTTTCTAGAGCCTCATTCATCTGTTTTGTTACTTCCTGTGCAATTAATTCAGGGTGTCCAGGTGGTTATCAGACTTTTCCACCTAGTTTCCCCCAGAATTTGCCTTTGGTGAGCTGGAAGCCTGGGTTTGTGTCCTGCCAAGGTGTCTTCTCATTTTTGATTCTGTTGTTGGTGCTATTTTTTGCTTTAATTCCTGGGCTGATACTTCAGTATTTCTTATTTTGAGTATCTTTTTTACTGGTGTTTAGAGCCCCTATGGGGTGGTTGCTTCTCAGAGATATCTTCCAGGTATAGCTGGACTTTTTAAGCTTCGATCTCTAATGACTGTTAGGCAATCTCATTTTCAGTATACCAGGGAGGACAACTGATTAGATCAATCATGACACCTTAGCCCAATTGTCACAATCAACATCAAACACATCTTAGAAAATGACAATTTGTTGTAGCAGTTAATCTGTCACCTTTAACTGAATGAGCTAGATCAAAATCTAGGGCCAGCCCAAAATATGTTTGTAGTAAGTAAACCCTTCAATATGGCAACTTTACTCTTCAGGATAAGGATTTAGGAGGGGTTAGGGAAGGAGGAGTACAGAGATAGAAGGAGAGGGAAAGGTTAGAGGTGAGGTTAGAGGACACGGGAAGATCCCACGAATTATGGGAATCTGTTGAAGACAGGAGGAAAAGACAGAGTGAAAGAACAGAGACAAATACAGAACAAACTGACAACAATTGGGAAGCTAGAAATTGTATTCACCTTTCTATAATAGTGACAGTCAAAAGGACAGAGAAACAATTCAGAATGGGACAGGAACAGGAACAAAGAAGGAGGAAAATATAGAGCCAGAAGGGATAGAGAGTGAGAAAAAGAAAAGAAAAAAGAAAAAAATATGTATAAAACAAAACAAACAAACAAACAGAAAAAGGTCTCCCTCAGGATATGTCTGTGCTGTCCTGGTAGACAATGTGGGCAGCAGTGTGTGGGTCTAAATTGATTAGTCTCAGAAAGCCAGCTGTAGTCTACTGAGATTCAGGCTGATTTCTGGCTGCAAGGTCCAAGCTGAGATCCCTGACCTCCTGCAGGATTAAACTCTGCAAGGTTCTAGTGCAGGTTACAGCTGTCCTCCCCACTAAGCAAGTCTGGGTTTCTGTGGGAGGTGCTGATCCCACCAACTTACCAACCACGATGGTCCAGTGTGCTTTTATTGAAGAGATTTTTTTCACTTTCCGAGGGGCTTCAATTTTCATTGAGGAGCGTCAGAGAGGCCCTATATGTTGTTCACTTCTGCTCTATCTTCTGGGGCTCATAACCATGGTTTTTATGATGCCCTGGTGCCTCTGCTGTGCAGATTCAGATACCGCACAGCCTCTACGTGGCGTGGTGTGGCATGGTCTGTCTGGGGGCTATGTCTGAGATTTTGAATAGATATAAAGTAGATATATGGAAAATTTGATATAGTAAATTTTTCATAGTGCTTCTTGGCATACTGTTTCAGTTTCTTATTTCTTTGAATTATTTCTTGAGTTTTCTAATTTTTTTAGTTAGTTGCTCTTTATGGAATGAATTTTGCCCCAGTAATATAAGTCATTATTTCTTACTAAACATTTAATATGTATTACATTTAAAGCTATAATCAAAATTATGTAACATATTACTCATGCAAATTATTTTTATAATGTTAAAGAAGACATAATTAAAACAGGCATCACTCAATGAAATGTTTCTTGTTTGTATTTGCTAAAATACCAAATTTTAGTTTTAATTTGAATGGTTTATGGTTATGTCTCATTCAGTATAATTTAAAATCAAACTAATTAGAAAAGTAAAATATTTATTTGCTTTATTCTGTTCAACATGACAAATTCGAAGGAAAGTTGCTTTACCCTTGGGAGATACTCATTTTTTTGTTGCTGTTGGTGGTGTTGTGTGAATATTAAGCATGGTTTACTTTTACGGCACCTTGTGGTGAAGTATGCTCCTGTAGCTTAATTCTACTACAAAATTCTCAGAAAATGGAGAATGAAGTTTTATAATCAGTTCCCAAAGTACATCTGTCATGCTATGAGCTTGCTCCAAATTATAATGTTTTATTACCCAAGTTTTCAATTTGATTTATCAGGATATTTTTCTAACAACAGTTAATGATAAACATTAGATTCTTTTGAAATTAATCAAATATTTGCTTTTTTAAGGAGTAGACTGTCTCATAATGCAGGAAAAAATTATAGATGTAAAATACTTTAAAAATAATTAATATTTAGTATGCAGAATGACCCAGTTCACAGATACTTAATATATTGTCCTTCACTACGCTAGCAGCCTTTTGATGTATCAAGAAAAAGCAGAGAAATCATGTAGCTATAAAGTTAATATTTATTTGGAACAGAGATGCCATGAAAAGAATACTGAATTTAAAATATCTCCCTTTCAATAGTCTAGCACTTATTAACTCAGTTTTCTTATTGTTAAACTGGGAGTAATTATACATAACATTATTAACTTCCAAGGAGAGATGTGATAATTAAATGAGACAATCTATGTTAAAGAGCTGTGTAAATCACAAAGTGCTTTGAAATGTCAGCTATTATTATCAATATCTCTAAAGGGCTGTCATTCCTAGATTTAGAAAAAATATAATCACATAGTTAATATGTTTGAAATTCAGCAACGATGAAGTATATAGGAAAAAATGAAAGGGGAAAAATCTTTCCTGTTAAAATATCACTTGAATTTCTATAATTAAATCTTGAAATTGTCTTTTTCTGTTTTAGGCAATGTCAAATTTGAGCAACAGAGATTTTTCTTATACATGCTGCCAATATAGATCGTCTTCTAAAATGTAAAGTCTGAGAAATAGTTGTTAGGAAAATTTTCTTATACATACTTTCAAGGAGAAAGCAATTTGTTAAAAAAACATTTACAGTTATATTCAATGTAAAAGTATATTACATAGACCGCCATTCCACACTTCTAGGGCAGAGAAGGTGAGCCAATCCCAGGGCTCAGGAAGAGGCTCCCCTGCTGCCATTCCACCCTCCTAGGGCAGAAAAGGTGAGCCACTTGGGGACCAGAAGCACCCCCCCGCCCCCGGAAATGAGAAGACACATAAACAAACCTCAAAAACAGACTTCTGGATCACCTACAGCAACCCCAAAGGGAAACGAGATGGAGCAATCTGATACTCAACCACCTCGACTCCCCGAACTGGCAACAAAAGGATCTGGAAAAAATGAAATCAGAAATAATCTCTCAGATAACAGCAAAAATTGTGCCCATAGTGCAAGACATGATTAATAAATCTAGAGAGGACACAGATAAAAAATAGATGATCTGAGGAACATGGTGGAATCCCAACATAGGAAACAAATGGAATCCATAAAACAGATGCAAACCGATTTCCAGGGGATTAAAATCTCCATTGAAAGTCTATGCAGCAGAATGAACCAATGTGAGGACAGAATTTCACATATAGAAGATAAGATTGCAATTAATAACCAGGAAAAGAAAAATTGCTTTAAAATTGTAAGGGAACTTGAGAAATCAATCCAGCAGCTGCTAGACGATGCAAAGAAGAATAACATAAGACTGATTGAAGTCAATGAAGAAATAGGAAAGAGTGCAGATGACTTAAAAAAACTGTTCACAGAAGTGATGGCAGAAAACTTCCCAAGCAGGGGAAAAGAACTTGACATACAGATAAGTGAGGCATAAAGGACTCCAGCTAGCCTTAATAAAAAAAAAATCTACACATAGGCATATAATAGTTAGGATTCCAGAAACCCAACAGAAGAACAAAATTCTACAAGCAGTGAGAGAAAAGAAACAAATCACATACAAAGGAAAGCCCATCAGAATCACAGCAGACTTCTCAATGCAAACCCTCAAGGCAAGAAGAGCTTGGAGTGATGTATTTCAAGCCCTAAAGGAAAACAGCCTCCAACCCAGACTGATGTACCCTGCAAAACTATCTTTCAAAATGGTTGGAGAAATAAGATATAAAGAGCACTTCAGGAACTTCATGAATACCAAACCAGCAATCCAAAAAATTTTAGACAATACCCTAGGAAAAGACAATGAGGATCACAACCCCAGGAAGCCCAGCAGAATTAATCCATTGGGTGTGACAAATTAAACGCAAAGGGGAAGAATCCAACATAAAGAAAAAGTCATGACAAGGCTTTTAAAACTTTTGACTTCATCTCCCTAATGAGTGTATAATTCAATCTTATTATTGTTCATGATTAGTATTTTTCTGATTCTAGAATTGCACACCTTTCCTTGTGCTGTACTGGCTATTTATCATCTTCTTGTGTCTACTTTTTAATTGAGTTGTCTATTAATGAGCTGTAAGATGTCTTAATATATTCTGGTCATAGGTTATATGCATTGTAAATATGCTCTGTTTAAGGACTACTTTTCATTTTAATGATGTCATTTAAAGTTCTAAATTTTGATGGAATCTCATTTATCAATTTTTTTCTTTTTATCATGTTTTTTGTATCCTAGGTAGTTCTTTCCTACCCTAAATTCATAAACATTTTCCCTTATAATTTCTTCTTAAAGTTTTATACTTTTAGGCTTTCATATTTAGGTTCATAGATACCTTCAAGTTATTTTTATGTATGGAAATAAAGTGTTGAGGTTAATTTTTTATATACAGATACCAGGTGTTGTAGTGCCGTTTGCTGAAAACACTATCTTTCCTTGGCTCTTAAATTGAGTTTATATTCTATAAAATGTTAATGTTAAATAATCTTTCAAAACTCAGTGGACCATATATGTGTGGTTCTATTTCTAGATTCTCTGTTTTATTCCAATGATCTATATGTCTTTCCTTACACCAACACTGCTTGATTATTGTAGCCTTAGAGGAAGTATTAGAGTTAGCTAATAAATGTCTGCCAACACTGTGGTTTTTTTTGTTTTGTTGTTGTTGTTTTTTTACTTTTCTAGGTCCTTTGTACTCCTACATAACTTTTAAATTTCAATATCCAATTCTTCATTTATAGCAAGTATACATAGACCTGAATTTTTATGTATACCTGGTGTTTTCTAATCCTGCTAAATTCAAATACAAGTTCTAGGGGCTTCTAGAAATTTCTTAGTATTTTCTCTGTAGGTGAACATTTCATCTACACGTAAAGATTTAGCTTCTACCTTGCCAACCCTATCCTAATTGTGTCATTTTATTGCCAGACTATTTTGGTTTGGGCCTAGGTTTCAAAGTTTAATGGACAGATGAAGAGAAAGCATATCTGCCCTTGTTCCCCACGTTAAGGAGAAAGCATTGGATCTTCTCCATTCATATAAGGCGTTTTTTGTTTTTGTTTTTGTCTTTTTTTTCACTTTATTAAATTCTTTTATTGGTACATTGTAGGTGTACAACACAATTACATTTCTCTTTGGGAATTGTACCTTTATATAATGCATCTTGGTTCTTATTTTTTCCCCATTCCTAGCCCTCCCTTCACCCCCTCCACCCTTCCCTATTTACAAAGACTTTATTTCCATATTTTCCATTTCTCTTCATTTTTCCTTTCCCTTCTTTCCTTTCCCCTGCCCCTCCTACTACCCCTACCCTTACCCCTTTGGACCTTTACTTCCTATTTTGCATTATCGATTATTCATTCTAATCATTGGTACATTTTAGGTATACAATATAATGACATTAATCATTAGAAATTTGCACCTTTACATAATCTCTCTTTGTTCTTATTTTTCACTCTTGCCCAGTGCTTCCTTCAACTGCTCCATTCCTCCCTATTTACAAAGATTTTGTTCCTATTTTTCCATTTTCTCATATTAATTCCATTCCTTTCTTTCCTTTGCCCTAGCCCTCCCACTTCCTTCCCCTTTGTCCCTTTTCTTCCTATTTCACATTACCTATTATACACTTTAGTCCTTATTTACGCTTTCAGTTTCTCACACCAGAGAAACTATTGGCTATTTATACGTGTGTCCTATTTATTTCACTTAAGAGTATTGCCTCAATGTGCATCCACTTAGCTATAAATGTCTCTAATTTCTCACTTTTTATGGCTGAGTAGTACTCCATTATATAAAAAAACCACATTTTCTTTATCCAGTCTCCAGTTGATGGGCATTTGGGCTGTTTCCAAGTTTTAGCTATTACAAATTGTGCTGCTATGAACATGGGTGCACATATATCACTGTGGTATGATTCTTTTAATTCTTTGGGGAAGATCCCCAGCAGTGGAATAGTGGGGTCAAATGGAACTTCCAGTCCTAGTTCTTTGAGGTATCTCCATACTGATTTCCTCAGTGCTTGCACCAGTCTACACTCCCACCAGCAGTGGAGCAGGGTTCCTCTTTCCGAACAGCCCTGCCAGCATTTGTTATTGGTTGATTTCATGATAGCAGCCATTCTTTCTGGAGTGAAGTGGAATCTCAGCCTTGTTTTCATTTGCATCTCTCAAATGACCAGTGATGTTGAACATTTTTTCATGTATTTATCTGCTAGTTCTACTTCTTTATCTGAGAAATTTCTGTTCATTTCAGATGCCCATTTTCAGATTGAGTCTTTAAATTTGGGAGGTCTGATCTTTTTAAGTTCTTTATAGATTCCAGATAGTAGACTTTTGTCTGAGGAAGAGCAGGTGAAGATTTTTTCCCCACATTGTGGGTTGTCTCTTCACACTGCTGGTGGTTTCTCTTGCTGTGCAGTAACCTTTTAATAAGAAGAGATCCCACTTGTTGATTGTTTGTGCTAGTTCACGGACGACTGAGGTTTTGTTCATAAAATCTTTTCCTACACCAATGTCTTCAAGGGTTCTACCTAACCTCTGTTCCAACTGGTTCAGAGTTTCTATTTTAATATTTAGATCTTTAATCCATTTTGATTTTAGTTTAGTGCATGGTGAGAGATACAGGTCTAGTTTTAATCTTTGGCAAGTTGAAGCCCAGTTTTTCCAGCATCATTTATTAAAGAGGCTATCTTTCCTCTAGTGAGGGTGTTTGGCTCCTTTATCAAAGATGAGATGGGTGAGTGTGTCTGGCATTGTTTCTGCATCTTCTAATCTGTTCCACTGGTGCTCAGATCTGTTTCTTTGCCAGTACCATGCTGTTTTTATCACAGTAGCTTTGTAGTAGAGTTGCAGGTTGGGGATTGTGATACCCCCTGCCATGTCTCTGTTACCTAGTATTGCTCTTGCCATTCTGGGTCTCTTCTTGTTCCAAACGAATTTTTGGATTGTTTTCTCAAGGTCCATGAAGTATGCTGGTGGGATCTCAATTGGAATTGCATTAAATCTATATAGCAGTTTTGCAAGTATGGCCATTTTCACTGTATTAATCCTTCCTACCCAGGAGCAGGGGATGTCTGTCCATTTTCTGATATCATCTTCAATCTCTCTTTTCAGAGTGCTATAGTTTTCAGAGAAGAGGTCTTTGATTTCTTTTGTTAGGATGATTCCTAGGTATTTCAGTTTTTTGGATGCTACTGTGAAAGGAATTATTTGCCCTATTTCTCTCTCAGTGAGTCTGTCATTGTGTAGAGGAAAGCTATTGATTTTTGTGTGTTGACCTTGTAACCAGCTACTTGACTGAATTTGGTTATTAAGTCTAGAAGACTTTTGGTGGAGTTCTTGGGGTCTTCTATATAGAGTGTCATGTCATCTGCAAATAATGACAATTTGACTTCTTCATTTCCTATCTTTATTCCTTTTATTTCTTTCTCTTGTCTAATTGCCATGGCTAATGTTTCCAGAACTATAGTGAACAAGAGTGGCGATAGTGGACATCCTTGTCTTGTTTCTGATTTGAGTGTGAAGGATTTCAGTTTTTGACCATTTAGTATGATATTGGCTGTTGGTTTTTCATAGATAGCTTTTATCAGTTTGAGGTAGAGACCATCTATTCCAATTTTTTGTAGGGTTTTTATCATAAATGCATGTTGGATTTTGTCACATGCTTTTTCTGCATCTATGGAGATAATCATATGGTTTTTGTCCTTGACTCTATTGATATAGTGTATTACATTGATTGATTTTCGTATATTGAACCATCCCTGCATCCCTGGGATGAATCCCACTTGATCAGGGTGTATGATCTTCTTGATGATCTTCTGCATTCTGTTTGCCATTATCTTATTAAGGATTTTTGCATCTATGTTCATTAGTGAGATTGGCATATAGTTCTCCTTTTTGGTTGGTTCTTTCTCTGCTTTGGGGATCAAGGTGATTCTTGCTTCCAGGAATGAATTTGGGAGTATTGCTTCCCTTTCAATTTCATTGAAGAGTTTAAACAGTAGTGGCAGCAGTTCCTCTCTAAATGTCTTGTAGAATTCAATAGTGAAGCCATCAGGTCCCGGTCTTTTCTTAGTTGATAAGTTTTTAATTACATTTTCAATTTTATTGGTTGATATTGAGTTGTTCAGAATTTGTAGGTCTTCTTCGTTCAACTTTGGTAATTCATATGTATCTAGGAATCTGTCCATTTCTTCTGTGTTGTCCATCTTATTGGCGTATAGGTTCTGGAAGTAGGTATTGATGATCCTCTGGATTTCTGTTGGGTCTGTTGTCATTTCACCCTTTTCATTCCTAATTGCATGGATTTGGGCCTTTTGTTTCCTTTTTCTGACAAGGTTGGCTAAGGGTTTGTCAATTTTGTTGATTCTTTCGAAGAACCAACTCTTGGCTTTATTGATTTTTTTGTACCATTCTCTTAGTCTCCATTGCATTGATTTCTCCTCTGATCTTTATAATTTCTTCCCTTGTATGAGCTTTGGAGTTGTCCTGTTCTTCTTTTTCTAGAAGCTTGAGGTTCAGCATCAGGTTGTTTAATTGGGCTCGTTCTGTTTTCCTAGTATGTGTATTCACTGCTATGAATTTCCCTCGTAAGACTGCTCTCATTGTGTCACATAGATTCCGATATGTTGTATTGTCATTGTCATTTAATTGAAGGAACTGTCTGATTTCTTCTTTAATTTCCTCTGTGTCCCATTGGTTATTCAAAAGTGTGTTGTTCAATTTCCATGTGTTTATGAAAGTTTTTGAGTTTCTTTTGCTATGGATCTCCAATTTCATCACACTATGGTCTGATAATATACAGGGGATAACTTCAATTCCTTTGCACTTACTTAAACATGTTCTGTGTGTGAGTAAGTGGTCTGTTTTTGAGAATGACCCATGTGCAACTGAGAAGAATGTGTATTCTGATTTTGTGGGGTGGAAGACTCTGTAAACATCTGTTAAGTTCATTTGTTCAAGAGTTTGATTGAGTTCTAGTATTTTATTACTTATTTTTTGTCTATTTGTGACAATGGGGTATTGAGGCCCCCAGTACAATTGTATTAGTGCATATATGACTTTTCATGTCTGTTAGTATTTGTTTTATATAGTTGGGTGCACTAGTGTTTGGTGTATAGATATTTATGATTGTCATCTCTTCTTGGATTCTTCCCTTTACAAGGATGTAGTGTCCTTCTTCATCTCTCTTAATCAGTGTTGGTTTGAAATCTACTTGATCTGCCAAGAGGATAGCTACTCCTGCTTTTTTTCAGGTTCTCGTTGCTTGGAGTGTTGTTTTCCACCCTTTAACTTTCAGTCTGTGAGTTTCCTTTTGAATGAAGTGTGTTTCTTGTATGCAGCATATGGTTGGATTTTGCTTCTTGTCCCATTCTGCCAGTCTATTTCTTTTGATTGGTGAATTGAGACCATTAACCTTGATGGTTATAACTGAAACATATTGACTTGTCCTTGCCATGACTTTTTCTTTTTGTTGGGTTCTCCCCCTTTACATTTAATTTCTTGTCTTGCCAGATGGGTTCATTCTGCTTTGCTTCCTGGGGTTGTGATCCTCGATGTCTGTTCCTAGGATATTGTGTAAAAGTCTTTGGAGTGCTGGTTTGGTATTCACGAAGTTCCTAAGGTGCTCTTTGTCATGAAAGTACCTTATTTCTCCATCCATTTTGAAAGATAGTTTTGCAGGGTACATCAATCTGGGTTGGAGGCTGTTTTCTTTTAGGGCTTGGAATATGTCACTCCAAGCTCTTCTTGCCTTGATGGTTTGTGTTGAGAAGTCTGCTGTGATTCTGATGGGCTTTCCTTTGTATGTGATTTGTTTCTTTTCTTTGACTGCTTGTAGAACTTTGATCTTCTATTGAGTTTCTGGAATCTTAACTATTATATGCCTATGTGTAGATTTTTTTTGATCAAGGCTATTTGGAGTCCTATATGGCTCACTTATCTGTATGTCAAACTCTTTTCCCCTGCTTGGGAAGTTTTCTGCCATTATTTCTGTGAAGAGATTTTTTTATGTCATCTGCACTCTCTCTTGTTTCTTCATTGAGCCCAATCAGTCTTATGTTATTCTTCTTTGCATCGTCTAGCAGCTGCTGGATTGATTTCTCATGTTCCCATATAATTTTGAAGTAATTTTTCTTTTCCTGGTCACTAATTGCGATCTTATCTTCTATATCTGAAATTCTGTCCTCACATTGGCTCATTCTGCTGTGTAGACTTTCAGTGGAGTTTTTCATGTCCTGAAAATCTATTTGCATCTGTTTTATGGATTCCATTTGTTTCCTATGTTGGGATACCGTCATGTTCCTGAGTTCCTCTCTAGATTTATTAATCATGTCTTGCACTAGGGGCACAATTTCTCCTGTTATCTGAGAAATTATTTCTGATTTCATTTTTTCCAGATCCCTTTTTGTTGCCAGTTCAGTGGGTCCAGGTGGTTGAGTATCAGAGTGTTCCATCTCATTTCCCTTTGGGGTTGCTGTAGGTGATCTGGAAGTCTAGTTTTGAGACTTATTTACGTGTTTTCTCGTTTTGACTGAGGGGGGAGCTGTTGGCACCTGTATGGATTACCTCCTCTTAATTGGCAGAGGCGGGACAGGGGCTGTGAGCAGCGGTAGTTATGGTGGTCCAAAAACCCTTTCCTGTGGGCTGGGAGCAGTGGGAAGGATGGAGGCCAGGAAGCCCCTTCCTCTGGTCCAGGAGCAGTGGGATGGCAGCTCAGAAGCCTCTACCTCTGGGCTGGGAGCGGTGGGAGGGATGGTGCCTGGGAAGCCCCTTCCTCTGGACCAGGAGCAGTGAGACGGTGGCTCAGAAGCCCCTACCTCTGAGCTGGGAGCAGCGGGACTCAGTATCATCATCTGGTGGTCTGGTGTCCTCTGCGTCTTTGTAGTGTGGAACCAGGTGGCTGTACAGAGGCGCATGGGTGGTCCAGTGGATTGTTGCCGGGGTGTAGGCTGATTTGGCATGTTCCCTGCATGTGACGACCTCACGTGCAGACCTGCCTGTCTGCAGCGGGCTGATTGGGCATGTTCCGTGCGACTCGGGACCTAGGTAGGGCATGTGCAGACCTGATATAAGGCCTTTTTACTGGAAGTATGGAGTACATGTCTTTAATCTGTTGAGAAGTTTCTGTTCTACTTCTATTCTCCTGATAGCTTTTAGCATGAACAGCTGTGGTAGTGCGATACCTTTTCTCCAACTAGTGACAGGATCATATGTTTTTTTCCTTTCTCTTTTACAATGATGAATTTTGGGGGTGGATCTTCCAACCAACACTGCCATCCCTATAACAAATCTACTTTGTACACACTGCCAGATGTGACTTCTAATAGTTTGTTTTGTTAAACAAATTTCTATCTATGTTCATACTTTTTTCTTCTATTATCTTTATCCAGCTTTAGTATTAGCAGAATGTTGATTTCCAAAAATGAGGGGAGAAGTGTTCCTTTTTATTCTGCTTTAAATGTTTGATATAATTTATCTGTTAAAATATATATGAGCCTGTTGTTGTCATATAGGTAGGTTTTCAAGCTAGGAATATACTTTCTTTAATAGGTGCTATTCAAAATTTATATTTCCTCCAGAGTTAGTTTCATTAATTTGTCTTCCAAGGTACTTCTTAGAAGTTGTCAAATTTATTTCAAAATAGATTTTTGAAATATGCTTTCTATATCCTTTTAAATTCTGTAAAATCTGTAATAATGTCTCCTAGGTCTTGATTTTCATTTTAAAAATGTATAATTCATATTGTGTAATAGGAAGCAAAGGTCTAAAGGCACAGGGCAAGTGGGAGGGGTAGGTGAAAGGAAAGAAGGGAAAAGAAAAATTATGAGAAAAGGAAAAAAATGGAAACAAAATCTTTGCAAATAGGGAAGGGTGGAAGGGGTGAAGGGAGGGCAAGGGAAGGGGAAAAAAATGAGAACCAGGATACTCATGTAATGGTACAGGATCCCAATGATGTATGTAAATATATTTTATGCCTAAAATGAACCAATAAGCTTAATGGGGAAAAAAAAGCATATTACATACTGGATTCTGGAGAAGAATGACCTAAGTAATAGGTTGACATGTTTCTTAACAAAAGAGAACATTACTTGAGTTTTCTATTGAAATGTGAGCCAGGTGTTAGTTTAGATGCAGAGGTCCAGAGATGAAGTTACCTGTCCCACATTCCTAGAGAACTGGTGAATGAAGACTACAAAATATCATTTAGAGTTCTATTATCTTTCACAGTTAAAACACCATTTCATAAACTTTGTTTATTTGGCAGTTGACATACCAAAAGATTCACCAGGGTCTGAGGTCCATAAATAACTGCTTTGAATTGCTTTGAATTGTATAAATTGAATTGTATAAATTAGGAACCTGTTTGCTTCATCTTTTTGTCTATTTTAACAGCATTTTGTGTTCCCTTTTTGTTGCCAGTTCAGAGAGTCCAGGTGGTTGAGTATCAGATTGTTCCATCTCATTTCCCTTTAGGGTTGCTGTAGGTGATCCAGAAGTCTGTTTTTGAGGCTTGTTTACATGTCTTCTCATTCCACGGGAGTGGGGTGCTTCTGGCACCCGCGGGTCTCACCTTCTCTGCCCTAGGAGTTTGGGATGGTGGTGGGGGAGCTTCCTTCCGGGTGCTGGAACTGACTCAGCTTCTCTGCCCTAGGAGCTTGGGATGGTGGTGGGGGAGCTTCCTTCCGGGTATAGAAGTATAACTATATTATAATAAATAAATAACAAAATATATAACAAATTGAAAAGGCTACCTACAGAATGGGATCAAATATTTACATATCATGTAGCTGATAAGGTATTAATCTATAAAATACAGAAGCAACTCGTGCAAGTCAATAGTATAGAAACTAATAGGCCAATGACTTGGATAGACATTTCTTCAAAGAAGACAAAGAAATGGCCAACAGGTACATAAGCAATATCATCAAGTAAATGCAATTCACAACCAAATAATAAATAATTTCCTACTTCTGCAGATGGCTGTTATAAAAAAAAAGGTAAGTGTTGCCAAGAATGTGGAAGAATTAAAATTGTTTGTGGGAATGCAAAATGAGGTAAGCCACCATGGAAAACAATATAGTTATTCTTCAAAGAATAAAAATAGGATTACCTACATATGACTGTGCAATCTGACTTTTAGGTATTTATCCAAAAGAAATGAAGTGAAGATCTTAAAGAGAAATTAGCACTTGTACATTCACTATTCACAACAGTATTTAGGTGGAAACAACATCAATGTCCATTGATGAATGAGCTAAAAAATATGTGATTATTCATGGAATGGAATACTATGGAGGTTTTAAAAAGAAGGAAATTTTGCAAAGATAAATGAACCTTGAGGACATTAAGCTGAATAAGCCAGTCATAGATAAATACAGCATGATTCTGCTTATATGAGTCACCTAAAATTATCAAATTAACAGAATTAAACAATGGGATGGTGCTTTCCAGTGCCCAAGAGTAGAGGGAAATGAGATATTAATGATCAAGGGTTAATAAAGTTTTGTTAAGCAAAATGAATTAGCTGTACAGATCTGTTAAGCATTATTGTACCTGTAGTCAACAATAGTATATTTTACACTTAAAATTTTGTTAAGAGAGTAGATCTCGTATTGTGTTCTTACTACATATACCAGAAAAGAGTAAATATACTGAATAATAAATTTCATGACTCGAATTTATCTTTATGGAATTCATAGGTAAATGGTAAATTCATAGGTATATTATACAAATAAGAACAAAATAAAAGACATAAGTAGGAAATAGGGAGAAATTCAAATACTTCCTCAAATTACATATTCCATTGTTTCCAAAATATTTTAATATATATTAACTTGTTTCATTTACACTACTAGTTCATCTTAGTTTGTTGAAAAGGAAGTTTTGTGTTATTATTTTCTGTTTCTTCTTTTTAAGAATCATTTTGGTGGGGCCAGGGATTTAGCTAAGTGGTTTTGCCACCTGCTGCACAAGCACAAGGACCCGAGTTCGATCCCTGGTACAAAAACCAAAAAAACAAAAAAATAAAAAACAAAAAGAATCATTTTGGTCTATGCCTTGTACTCTGAGTAACTATTTTGAAGATAATGATACACATTGTATTAACTTATTATTTTGTTAGGAAATTTTGTTTCATTTTTTCATAAAATAAAAAAAAATCTCATGGGCCTATCAGAGACTTCTAATATTTATCAACCTTTGCTGGTCTTATTTTATAGTCTTATCACCAGCAATCTCTTACCATATAACAAGTTAATATAGCATTATTTTTACAGTTCTTTGTCATTTACATCAAAATGTACAAGTTTTAACTTTCTAATTTTGACAGATAATCTTAAGCCCTCACACATGTCTCTATATAGAACATTTTGTCTATCCAGAAATTCCTCTTGTGTCCTTTCTCTGTTCATTTCCTGGTCTAAGCAATCACTGTTCTGTTTTGTTTTTCTGCCTTACATTGGTTTCTCATATTTGAGAAGTTTAAAAATGGAATCACAGAACATTTCTTTTGTGTGTTTAACATCTTATACTCAGCATACAGTTTGTACCATGTACTAATTATTTTTCACAGTATAAGTAATTTGTTCTTTTTGCCAAGTAGTATTCTGCTGTATTATGTATACCAAAGTTTGCTTATCATTTCCCATTGGAGTGTTTCCAACTGTTTGTTTTTTATTAATAAAACTGTTAGTAGCATTCATGTATAAATATTTTGTGGGATTGTGTTTTCTTTTACACAAAAACTTAGGGATAGAATTTTTGGAACAATTGTGGATGTTGAACTTTGTAAGAAACTTGCCAGTCTATTTTTGAACATTCTGAGCTGTAATATGTGAGAATTCCAGTTGCTCCACCCAGTTAGCAACATAGAGGGCTATCTTTTTTTAAGCTTTAGGTATTTTAGTGATTTTGTACTGGCATCTTGTGGTTTTGATAATGTATTTTACTAATAATACGTAATGTGAACATAGATTTTTGTGCTTATTGATCATTTATGTATACTGCTTTGGGTATGTTTGAGCCTTTTTCCTAGTTTTGATTGGATTACTTGTGTTACTGAGTTTTAAGAGTTCTCTGTATATATTCTAGATAGAAGTTTTTTGTCAGAATAGTGTGAGGCTTGCCTTTATGCTTTCCTCACACTGTCTTGATTAGCAGATGTTTGAAAAATATATTTTGATGGTGCTGGGGATCAAATCCAGGGCTTGTGCAGGCTAAAGTGGAGCAAATAAGTGCTCCACCACTGACCTTCAATCTGAGCCCTTTTTAACACTTTTATTTTGAGATAGAGTCTCACTAGGTTTCCCAGGCTGGTCTTAAACTTGAGCTCTCTCTGCCTCTGCCTCTGTGTAGCTGGGATTAAATTATGCCTAGTCTGTTTTTCTTTTTTTTTATGATACTGCTTTTGATATTTTATTTGACATACCACTGCCTACCCTCAGGTCAGAGTTATTCTTCTGTTTGCTTCTAAAACCTTTAAAGAGTTAAGATTTTATTTTATCCTCTGATTGATTAGTCCTTACATTTTGTATATAGTGTGAGGTAAGAGTGAGAAGTCAATTTCCTTCTCTGAAGGAATATCCAATTATTATAGTACTGCTTCTTAAAAAACATTATATTTAAACCATGTTGAATATCTTTGGAACTTTTGTTAAAAATCAATTTACCCTATAAGTGTGGGTCTATTTCTGGATTTTATTTAGTTCCATTCATCTATTTGCTTACCATTTTTCCAACATGGTAGTTAGTTTAGTTTTAAATAAGTCTTCAAGTTGGATAGTGTTAATATTCCAGATTTTTTTAAAAGATAGTTTGGCTACTTAAGGTTCTTTATGTTGTTGTATAAATTTTAGAATCACTGCCAATTTCCATGGACATGGTGCAGTATGTAGTTTAATTTGGGAAGATCACGTCTGTGTTTCTGTGTGTATGTGTGTATACATATGCATATATTTTTGGTGTGTGTGTGGAAGGATTGATATCTTCACAAATTTGAGTCTTCTTTTTACATGGCATATCTTTCCATTCATTTGTTACCTTTATTTTTTTTTTTAATTTTTTTTTTTTTGGTATCAGGGATTGAACTCGGGTCCTTCCGCTTGTGAGGCAGGCGGCAAAACCCCTGAGCTAGATCCCCGGCCCTGTTACCTTTAATATTGTATATTTATGGAAGAACTTGTAATGTATACTTTTCATATTTAATTATCAAATATGTAGTTTTTGGTTGCATTGTGAGCTTCACATAGTAGAAATTTAGTCTTGTGTTTATTGTATTCCCAAGGCAAAGCATAGTGCTTGATAGAGAGTAGGAGCTTAAGTGCTTGTGTGCTGACATTTAGTTCTATAGTTAAGCTTTTAACAATTTTAGACTAGTTAATTGATATTTTTTGTTGCTTTCATAGGCTCCATTTTCTTTTCATGATGAGAATTTAAACAACTTCTATCAAGCCAAATCTTACCCCATTTAGAGTATTAACTTCCTTCCTGGGTTTTTACATTAAGAAAATATAATGCAGACCAGAAAGAGTCTATTGAAAGCCCTTCATATTTGGCAGAGTACTGACTGAGATTACTAACTGGAAGAGGGAAAAGTACCATTTAAAAAATAATGAAACATTTTATTATTTTACCTTATACCAGAAAATATAGACAATTAAAGAAAATTAAAATTAAATGGCAATTAATATTGATAAAAAAAAGGTGCTTTACTCAGGGGCCCTGATTTCACTTACGATACTCACTTCTTCAGAAGGTCGAAGAGTGCCAAGCTTTTGTGAAGACCCATTTAATTTAATGACTTTCAGAAACAAACACTGTGAAAATAAAGATAATAATGAAGCCCATAAAATTTCATGCTTTAGTGTTTAGGTAATTGCTTGTTAAATTAAGAAGGTATTTTTTTTTTTCTAGATATGTGTATCCCCCTTTCTTTTTTGGTTAAGAATATAATGAAAGTTTTCTAATCTGGTTGGATTCCTTTTAGCCAATCAACAGTTATTCCAATATTAAAATTAGTAGGCTAAATTTATTTATGACCACTCAAAGATAATGAAATATTTGGAACATATATAATTATGAAAAATTACTTTAGCTCATGTTTGCACATGCAGAAAATATATAACAATGCTGGCCTGCTTTTACTGGTGCAAGTTAACAAAAAAAATGTTTATATGTTTTATTTTATCAAATAAGGATAACAAAATAACTTAGCAAATTCATTATTAAATGGTCATTCCAAAATAATTACTTAAATCTACTCAGTTAAGAAAATTATTTCACCAAGGCTATTGACTTAAAAATAATTTTTAAGGGCATATGATACTAAATCACATTGATATCATGTTAAAATGGAGTTTCATAACATAAGAATATGTGTATCTTAATATTATGTACTTGAATTATCAATTTCAATGTGGTGGTTTTCTGAAATTGGAAGTTAATCATTTCACCATCTCATTAAGACAAAGCATGTGAAAATTCTGTTTTTTATGATGTACAAATTTAGACAGAAAATTTCACTGAGTAACTCCTTTGTGCCTGAAAGAGAATCTTGATCTTTGCTGTGTTAATAAAAGTTTTTTTCACACAAAAGTGTTCTATTAATGTAATGAGAACATATTCTGTAGTTTAAAATATTAATTGCTTATCTGAATATTTTAAATCCTTTAGCACAACTTTTATTTTCCTTTTATTAAGCAGATAGGCAGGAAGAAGGTCATAATAGGAGAAGCATCACCATGAAATGAATTTAAATTGTTTTACTGAGTAGACTTCATTTGTGCAAACAGAAATTCAGTCCCTGAAAACCAATTTAATGGTCAGAAAACTTTAAGGTCTAATACTTCAATCAATTCCTATGCTTTCTTTCCTGGGATGAGCACAAATAGGTTTCTAAATGTGTATTAAAAAAGTGAGTTGATGCAATGGTGCACATTTGTGGTTGTGGTTAAGAAACTTGGCAGCATTATGTTTTCAAGTATTTCTTAACCCATTGTGGGTTTACATTTGTGATAAGATAAATAAAATATATACGTATTTATATAATCCATCAAGATATTGAAATAAGATACTTTTAGTAGACTGAAATGAGATGTTCAGAAAATTTTAATACTAAAAAATATACAATATTACTAATAATAATGCACTCTAGTATTTTTGGTCCATTAGGGGAGACTTAACTACCTATTCCACACCCCCTATTTTTAGGAAAGCAAATCTGTTAGAAGAATTGAATATATTTCTTCTAGTATACTAAGTAGTAATAGTAATGTGAGGTCAATGGTGATGATTAATGGTATCATGTAAACCATTTTACAGAAATATTTAAGTAAATAAACTTTAAGTTCCATTGTATAGCCATTTTTCAGGCACTAAATCTGGTATATACATATATTGCATAGCTTCCCAAGGTCACATTGCTGTGAAGAATTTTCTATATTGAATATGATCATATTACCATGCTGGAAATACTCTACTGAAGCAGCTTGACCTATCGGCTGATTATTTCTGGAGACATAGCACTAGATTTTTATCTATTGTTCTAAACATATATGATAATCACTTTTGAGAGCATCTGTTATTCAACTTGGCACTCTAGAGCTGTAATTTTGATAAGACTATGAGAATATTCTAAAGAGGTATTTTAAAATATAAACTGAAAAGCAATGTTATAAGATCTTATACATTATTCTTTCTGCAAAATGTTTTCATAAATTCATTTTTTTTTTTGGTACCAGGGATTGAACTCAGGACCTTGCACACTTACAAGGCAGGCACAATGCTGCTGAGCTAAATCCTGGGCCCCCATTGCTCTTTTTGATAATAATTTATTCTATATATAGTCTTTCTTCATGTTTCTAATAGAAGATAGTTTTCTAATTGAGTGAATTCAGGCAAGATTCATTGTTTTCACAGCAAAATACCAACTCAAGCATTTAGTTTTCCATTCACTCTTAAAGAAGAAGTACTTTGCCTACTACCTGGGAGATTCATGGACGTGGGAGGTTTCTTATTTGGTCATTTTTCACTCTAAGAAAGGCATTCGGTATGCTGAGTCTTAAGGATTAGGATTTTTCATCATTTTTTTTTTTTTTTAGCATTCCTCCCTCTTCTTACCTCTTCAGTGTTTTGGCCAGATTCTACCCTGTATCTATAGTTGATTTTGTTGGGAATTTCATACCTGCACACCAGAAGTCAGAGACCTCTGCTTGGTGTGATAAAATTTTAGGTCAGGATGGTCACCTGTCCATCCATCAGGAGTAGATGTTTTTCTTTTGTCTTTTCTAACATGGAAAATAGCTTTGCTTCTGTCTTGTGTTTTGCCCTTTCCTTAGGGCCTAGGAAGAAAGTAGCTCTTTGTACCCATCCCTGCCACCACCAGTGGAAATCTCTAGTAGGTGATCACTGTTAGGAATCTCTTACTGGTCTCCTGGCCTGTCCCCTATCTTCCCCATATCTTTCTCCTGAACACTTGAGGTAGGCCTGATAAATGAATTCAGACTCCCCAGCTCTTTTTTTTTTTTTTTGGTACTGGGGATGGAACTTGGGTCCTTGCGCTTGCACAGCAGGTGGTGAAACCACTGAGCTAAATCCCTGGCCCTCCCCAGCTCTTTTGAGCCACTGTGGTAACCCTCATTTGATATTACTCAGTACTTAAAATTTTAGCTGATTTCTGTTGCTCTTTCTCTTCTGCTTGGCCGTAGTTTGTATTCCTATCTTTATTCAAACTGGCACAATTATATTTTGATTTCGTGCTATTTCGTTGCCTTGTCATTCAGCTCTTTGATAGGTTCAAGGAAAACTGAATTTTTAATTTACATGGCTTTTTGTGCCATGTAGGTTAGAACTAGCATATAGTTAGAACTAACCTTTTATCAATATTAATAATTAAAAAGCTAACTTAATTATTAGGCTTAAAATTGAAAGATTTCTACTTCTAAATAGGATATAGAAATCTGCAAAGAACACTATCACACTAACAACAACAGGAAACATATCTTCAGACTATCCACAATCTAAAAATTAGAAGATATATATATATATTTTTTTCTTATATTAAATTTAGGTTTTATAGTTGCAGAGATGAAAACTATCCTAAACTGTGGTATCTTTTTTTTGTAAACAGTGAATATATTAGACTTTTGACTAACATTGAAAAACAAATTGCATATCTGAAGAAAAATTACCATTAATTTTATTTTTACAGTAAAGCTTTCTTGGCCAGAAGTGGTAAAGACCAAAATAAAGAAAAACAAAACCTTTGGATCTTCATCCAACCTTATTTGCATTCTTATTTTCGAAATGAGCCTCTAGTATTAAGTAGAAGAATAATTGTAGCTCACTCTCTTTCATCAGATTATCTCTGTGTAGGTTTTAAAAAGTATGAAGAAATGAGTGTCAGTATCTAACAACAGCACTGAATGATCCACTCTAATTCACTCCAAAGATAGTCTTGAACCAATAGTTGGGAGACTGCTAACTGGGATTTAAGTCAGTGAAAGAATGATCAACATTGCTTTTGATATAATTGGTCCTTGTTTTGCCAGAAATATCATCTTGAAAGATCTGTTAAATTGCAAAACAGCTTGATAGTAAATGACAATGGTAAACTTTTGAGGAAGTTATCTCTCTTTTTCCCTCTCCCTACCTCCTTCCTTTTGTTGTTGTTGTACTGGGGATGTTACACCCAGGGGCTTCACACTGAGTTATATCCATAGCACCCTCTCCCCCCACACATAGGTAGACACCTTTTTAATTTTTTATTTTGAGACGGGGTTCCACTAAGTCACTAAATTTCCTAGGCAGAGCTCAAATTTGTGATCCTCCTGCCTCAGCCTCTCCAAGTGCTGAGATTATAGTCATGCACCACCATGCCCACCTTAATTCTTTTCTTTTAGTAAATTATGTGCACAGATGAGAAGATAAATCTGTAACTTGGAAATCTTTGATACTGTTTACATCACTGTCATTGCATGCCATGGATATGCAGCAGACATTATACTAGTCATTACAAAAAAATTTGCCTGCACAAGTTAGCATATTGATTTTTTTTGTGGTAGTAAAATGGCGAGGAAAACGTTATGTTAATCCTTAAGTTTTTGAGAAACTTAAAGGAAACTGAAAATAGTGTTAAAAGTTTACTGTATGCCATAGCTTACCTGGCATAACTGTCACTTTTCAAATTCATGGCTTGTTAGAAACTGGAAAAACTTTATCATTGCCATACTCCTCAGGTAGATTTTTTAAAGGAAATACTTGAATCAGCAATTTTTCTTGCCTACAAGATTGCTGAGATGAAAATCAAGTTGGTTAGATGCAGAGAGTAGGACAAGAGGATTGTGTTACTGGGGCATTGTTATTTATATGTGATGAAAAGTAAAAATTTGTCAGGAAAATAAAGAACAGTACAGGTCATCCAAAAAAGATTGAAAAGGAGAGGAGAAAGAAAGAAACTTGGAGTTTTTCTTCATGCATTCTGTAATATGATTTACAGAAAGAAGTCATAGTAATCAACATATGCGCCATTGGGGTTTTGAAAGCCAACCTTTATTCTATGAAATTCTTTGACAACTTCCCAGACACTGTTCCTCACCGCTCTTTTTTGACCTAGTTTAGAGCAGAAATTATTTATGTGCATTTATTTTCTGTGAATCTGAATTTTGATTTTTTATGACACAGAGAAGTAGATTTCTTCCATTTTGATCCTAATGTGAGATGTCAGTGCTCTGATTCAATTCACTTTTCACAATGTGAGAGGCTCATTGTCATAGCCCTTTGTCAGTTATCCAAGATTGTTGGAGAATTATTTTTCATTATAAATCATTTTTTACAGTATTATATTGAAACTTAGAGTGTGGAGATTGAAACATTCCCATTAATTTTTCACTTAGGACTTGGATTTAGAATGCTTTTGCTTGCTGTGCATCACGGCTCTGCAGAAGATAGGTCTAGTTGCGAGTTCTTCTGTATTCTAACACTGATATTGAAGACCTTTCTTATTAAGCTACCAATTATTTTTAGTAATGTGATCAATTGATGGTGTATTTTTCTCATACAAATTAACAGGATGAGATTTTGGTTTTCCAGAATTATGTGCTTTCTTTTCTCAGAACTAAGTAAATTTTATAGAACTAAAAACTCCATTGTATTCTTTTTCAATCTTCTAATCAAGGAAGTTCAAAGTTAAGTTCTGTAAAGACTTTTCATTTATTTGTAATTATTTTGAACTAAAAATTTCAAGTGTGTAAGCAAAAAAGATTCTCCTTGAAAGTAAATAGATTTTTGTCTTGGACTTATTGTGATGGCATATGTTTAATTTTAGTTTAGTTAAATGAAATGTGAATGGATCATATTTTTGAAATTACAGGTTTTGTTCTTTAGACTCTTACCCACTTACACATTATGACCTCATACAAATTATGTTGGATGCCATCCTTCCAGAGACTTATATGGATATTTAGACTTTTATCTTTCAAATCATTTTTTTTTTTTTTTGGTACCGGTGATCGAACTCAGTACCTTGTGCTTGGGAGACAGGCGATGGAACCACTGAGCTAAATCCCTGGCCCTCTTTCAAATCTTTTGAATTACTCAATACTGAATTTGAACTGAGGACTAAATACTTTTTTCAGAGAGTGACAATAATTCTTAAGCTATTATTATTGTTATTTTTTCAGCAAGGCTAGAGAAGATCTGCAGAAAACTCAGAAAGAACGTGATTTTCATCGAATGCATCATAAGCGAGTCGTCCAAGAGAAAAACAAATTAATTAATGATCTCAAAGAGTAAGCTGCTCATATTTATTGTGTATTTAGGAGTTATTTAATTAGGGTTAAGTATTTGACTGTGACAGAAATTTTTAGATAAAGTTATGTATTCAACTTTTATTGAGTATTTATTATATGACAGATACTATATTATACGTTTGAACCACAAGGATGAGTAAGTTTAGACCTTCGTGTCAAGGACTCCTATAGTATTAAGGTGTGTGATGGGGGAGGAGTTCAACACAAACATAACAAAATATATCTCTCTTTTGCTGTGTTTCCAAGAAGGTAGTCAGTTCTACCAGATTGGAGTGTGAGAGGACTCAAGGACCTATTTTCAGAAAAATTGAATTCTGAAGTATAAGTAAGAATAAACAGTGAGCGAGTGAGGTTGCCAGGAGGCTTTTGGTAGAAGGACCGTCCTATACAAAGTCACCACGTCATGAAGGAGCATAGCATGGTCATCAAATTATAAGTCTTTCAGAGGGATAGGAAACATATCCTAACTGAACTTGAATGTATAATAAACTTTAAGAAATTTTTTTGAAGACATTATTCAGATTTACTTACACTCCATCTTTACATTCCTTCCCCCCAAGAAACAAGAAATGAATTTTATAGTCCCCTACTAAAATCCCCATTTGTTTGCTTTAGGGTAATGCTGTCTAGTAGAAATTTCCATGGTAACATAAATATTCTGTATCTGTGCTGTCTAATACAAGTAGCCACCAGGTATTTATATTTCAAAACATAACAAACTTGTTAAATATCCAAGTACATTTAAAAGAAGTATTTTTATAATTAATTTCATATAAAATTCATCATTTCATATTATATTTTTTCATATTTTATTATCTCAGAAGCCCTGGTGAAAAAAATCAAATAACCTGGTGATACCATACTTGTTATATATTCAGATAGTCATTATTTATTTGTTTAATCATTAGGAATAATGTCTACTTTTGACCTTCTGGATGAATCACTAATGTGCATTTTCTAAGAAACTAAAACAAAAACTCAGTGACGCCATCAGAGGCACAAAAGAACTAGTTATCAGATTAGTCACCAGTAAATACTTTTTCTAGTAACTATACCATTGCATAATAAATTAGTTATACGGTAATTGATGCCTGATTGAGTTAGGGTTTGGGTTCTCTGTATCATATTTTACCTAAATATTGCAATAGTATAGCCATAATTCCTTTTTTTGGTAACTCTTTAAAAGTTGACCTTATTTTTTGTATAAAAATTTCAGAATCCTATTTTTTCATGGTCCATGTAGACTCCCCATTCTAATAAAGGGGTAATAATTTTGCCTTGGTTTTCTGGGTATCAATGGGAAGTCCTTAAAATATCTTTCCCTATTGCATAATTACCCATGTAAATGGCCGTAAATAATTTTGCGGAAGAATTGAGGCTATCATAACAGCTTATAATTGCCATGGCATTGTAGAGTAGTCTTTCTTGTGCTGTCCACAGGGGCAGCCTCAGACATTTCCACTTTGGTGAATGCTGGCTATGCCTTGTTCCAGTCCTGTTCTTTGAAGCTAATAAAGAAAGAGTTTATTATTTTGGGGCAAATTACAGTTCAATCTATCAGGGCACTCTAGAGCACAGTATAGCACATAACTCAGAGTTATCCCAACAGTCAATAAAAACAGCTAACTCCTTTTTGTTTTCTTCTTCTTTTTTTTTATGAAGCCTTTTGTTTTCTGATCTTCAAATTAGAATCAGTAAAACAGGTTTTGACAGCCAGAGACCTGATTTAGGTTTTGAGCATGTTTGTTTTTTGTTTGTTTGTTTAATTTAATTTTATTTTTTAAGACAGGGTCTCACTAGTTCAGGCTGGCCTTGAACTCAGTATGTAACCCAGACTGGCATTGAGTTTGCAGCAGTCCTTCTGCCTCAGCCTTCCAAATGCTGGTATTACAGGCATGGGCCACCAGTTCTTAAGTGTTGCTCTATCAGTAATTTATCTCAGACACTGAAGTGCTTGAAGGTTAATGAATTATTGTTTATCTAGTTTTACATTCTAAGACTTTCAAAATACTTGAAGCAAAAGCTGATAAAATTCTAAGAAAAAGCACGCATTTCTACATTTTTAATTGAAGCTTTAACCTCTTTTAGTAATTATTAGGGAATATAAACAGAAATTTTCTACATTTATAGCATAACAATATAATTAACATTTCTTGAATTCTGTTTCGGACTTTTTAGGTGTACATGGAATATTTACCTCATAATATATAATATACTGAGGATCAAAGAAGTCTGTAAATCTCAGATTGATGTCATACAAATAATATTTTTTGACCACAAACAATTAAACTTGTAACTGGCAACAAAGAGATCTGTGGAAATTTACCCAATATTGGAAAATTAATTAATACACTTAAAATAGTCCATGAGTTAAAGAAGGAAATTAGAAAATATTTTAAACTGAATGATTGAAGATACAACGTATCAAAATCTGTGGGATGCAGCTAAAGCAGCTTAAAGTGAACTGAGAGCTTTTAATGCTTGCATTAGAAAAGAAGAAAGTTTTAAAATCAAGGATACCATCTTTCATCTTCTAAGCTCTTAAAAAGAACAAGTTGTATATAAAGAAAGAAAAAGAAATGAAATAAAAATAAGAGCTGAAATCAGTAAAGTAGTACGTGGGCAAACCTAAGAAAAAGAACAAAGATGTTGGTTATTTGAAAATATAATATAATTGATAAAGTTGATAATAAAATTAATAAATTCGAATTGACTAATCATCATCTAATGTTGTCAAGGAGTACCCAGGAGTGTTTGTATTGCTCTTGGAAATATAAATTATAACCTGGTGATTTAACTCCTAGGTATTTAAGTGGAATGAAGATATATGACCAAAAATGACATAAATTACTTGTATAAAAATATTTAAGCACAAACTGAGATTTTCATCGGCAGGATATTATATAAACACATTGTTGAATGTAATACAAGGAAATACTACTCATGATAGAAAAGAAGTGAAGTTTAGGTAATGATATATAGGTCAACAAGGAACATTAAAAAAAAAACCCATAGAGAAACCAGTTTCCAAAGAGAACATATTCTATAATAAAAAATATATGTAACTTCCAAAATCTTTTGGGATGTTAGCAATACCTTATATTTTGATAACAGTGTGGATTACAAAAATATGCATGTTTCTCAAAACTTTTTGAACTGTGACATTTAAGATCTGTTTATTTTAAAAATGAAATTATACTTCAACAAAAAAGAAGAGACATTTTGAGGGCATTTTAAAATAAAACAGATTTTAAAGGTGTTTCCATGATGTTGAGTTGAATTATCTTCTATGAGATATCCAAATATTTTTATATTTAACTTTCTGAGGATAAATTTAATCAAGCTTGTTTTCAAGACCATTTTTAATTTTGGTGTAACTAACATTTCTTGCTTAATCATCCATTGTTTGTGGCCTTTGTCTTCTTGAAAATTGTTTTTCAATTGAATGAAGGAACTGCAATTTTTTAATCTCAAAGAATATCAGCAATCTTCCAAGTATGTAGTTGAATTTAACGAAAGGTGGTAGTAGTTGCGGCAAATGTGATTTCCCTTTCCTATGCTTCACCCACCACCTCCAGGTTGTGATTGAAGCTATCTATAAGTAATATTTACCAGGCTCTAGTGTGTTGATCTTGATTTGGTTATTCATTTTTTTTTCAAGCTAAAAAAATAAAATTAAAAAAGAATAAGAGAGGGAAAGATTTTAGATATCACCGATTTAACTGTTTTGCCATAGAATACTATTGGACTTTTTTTTTATAGGTTGAAGTTACACTATGCATCTTATGCACCTACTATTAGAGTATTACACGAGAAGCATCACGCTTTACTGAAGGAGAAAATGCTGGCCTCCTTGGAAAGAGACAGAGCTGTTGGGAAGGTAAAGAGACAATTTAATCTACCTCAAAACAATTTTAATCACTATATTTTCTAACATTATTAGAAATATTTTTTGAGAACATTTTAAATCATTTCTATCAATTTTCATGTAAAATTCATTTGAAAGAAATAAAAAGTATTTAATCCACTTAAAACCTTATAATTATTAGTAAATTAAATAATATTTTAACTGAAACATCAATTTATAGGAGATTATTAAAGTGTAAGTCGAAGAATATACTCAGCCAGTGTGGTTAGACAAATTTGGGTTTAAGTGCTAGCTTTGAGAGAAAGTTAAACACTTAGAGCTCAGGTTTGTTATATGTGAAATGTAACCACAAAGACCTTTTAAGTTTGTTGCACAAAATATCAGATATTAATAAAAATTCCCTGACATTTCTCCCCAGATAGATATTGGCACTTCTATTTACTGATCAAATTTTTGTCTTTTTTGCTAATTAGCTACTCTTTTTCATTCTTCCTATGGGTTTTTAGAGAGGTTTAGGCCTTCGGCAGTAGTAAGGAAACTTTGGCTTAGACAAAGGAAACAAAAGATATATATATATATCATATATAATATATATGATATATATAATATATATGATATATAAAATATATATATGTACATATATAATATATAATTTATATATACATATATAATATATATACTGATATATATGTACAGATATATATATACAGATATATATGTACAGATATATAATATATACAGATATATGTACATATATATGTACAGATATTATATATATATGTGTGTGTATATATATATATGTGTATATATATATATATATGGTTTATTAGAGAATGTAAAACTGCAGCTGTGGTTAATATCCTTTCATTGTTTTCTGAAGATTTTCACTTTTCCAAACTCAGAAACTACAAAAACATGAATGATGGTAATACTGTTATTTAAATAATTTTATTGTTAAGGAGTACTTTATTCCAGTATATTTTGTCTTTTCAGTGAAATTCTTAGCTAGTAAAATGTAACATATCATTTGTTTCAGTGTCTTTTGTGCGAGAATTTTAATTTTCTGTCCTTGAATGTTTGAATTCATTGTAAGTAATGTTGAATAAAGTGAATTTTATAATTAAATTTTTATGGCATTATATGTTAAACTCTCAGAATTTCTTCTCCTTGCTCCTTTCCATCTAACCTATACCAAGTGCCTACACTCCTCTGGGTTGTTCATTTCTACTTCTGCAACCTGTTCTGTATTGGGTCTGCCACTCATCTGCTGTGGTAGATCTTCCTGGAAAGGACCTTAGTTCCTCTGTCTCTAACAGGAGTGTGACTCTGAGGTTATATCAGAGACCATATGGAGAACATATTTAGGCCATATACAATCTTTGGGTTTAAGATTTTTCTGCTCTGGTGTAGTAGAAAGAATTCAAGATTCAAGATGGTGGCTGTGAATCTCAATTGTGCTGTAAAGTAGCATTATGTTTATTTAGGTCATTTACATATTAGTCTGTTTTCTCACCTATTAAACAAGGATAAATTACTTAACTTGTGATTGGTACGTAGCTAAAATGAAAATATGTTTGAAATGGAAACATATATGGCCTGAAGTCTACATGTATTCCCGGTCTTCACTTTCCAATGCAGTGTGACTGGCTAGATCGTATTCCTAATGCTAAGGTGTGTGGTTCTGAGTGGTTCCTTTGAGTGCAAATCCAAGACAGCTTTACTAAATCCCTGGTCTCTTACATGACATCCTTGAGCATCCTAACATCAGTAGCTTAATTGTTCTGAGTCTAGTGATTTGCTTTGTCTGATCCAGCATTGAAAGGTTTCTGATCTCCAAGCAGAAGGTATAAGCAATTAGGAAAGTATTTGATGTCTCTTTACATTGATACACACCTTCCGTCAAGTTCTAAAACACTGAGGGGGAGGACTGTATGTTTACACAGCCCAATGCAAAAATGTGAAGGGCTATTTAAGGGATTGTTGATATTCCTAGGATATCCCCTGAGAAACTAAAAGCAAGTATACTCTACTTGAAGTATCCCTGAAGTATCTAGCTCTATTTGGCATTTGCTTTCAACTAGCCCACTTGAATTTTTAGCTTGAGAAGCAAACCAGAATTTTCATGTTTTACTGCTTGTCTCTCCTTTTTTATGCACAAAGCCCTGTATATTTCTTTGAATTATTGGATAGGATAACTTATTCTCTTCTACAGTGTGGGCCATTCTATAACCCTATTTATTCCAGCCAATCTCCACTTATTACTGTGTTCACAGAGTAATTTTTATTTGATTCCATTTTATTCTAAAAAATTCCAATGGAATATACTTCCTAATGGAAAATGTCTATAAAAAGCTTATTCCTTAATGTCTAAAGCAGTACAGTTAGGATTTAGAAATAGCTTTTTTCTCTCAACCACATTTGGTATTTCACATGCTGGACTCAAGAACAATGAAAGAAAATCAGATTTAAACAGGAGATGCTACTGGTACCACCTCTTGATTGCCACCGTAGGTTTCACTTTGGACAGTGCTGATACTGGTTACCTGATAGATGCTCTTTTAGAATTACCTTACAGATGTCATTGGAAACTGGAGGTGGCAGCCACCATTCTTAGGATAAGTTCTGTCCAAAATGCAGCATGGGTTAGCAGAAAGTCTGTAAGCATCTGATACCTATAACAAAGTGGAAGACTCATAATTTACTAAACTCAAGTTGCCGTGTGGCCAAAATGATTGTCAGATATAATTTACAGCATTCTAATCCTAGGATCAATTAGTTTATTCTCCAAATGAAGGTAGAGAATATAATTTTACTTGTATCAGCTTTCTAGGTGTGTTATTCTAGAACAAGCCAAAGTTACCACTTAGTGAACTGAACCTGTCTGTGTGCCCTTAATACAAAATGGTTTATTACCACTCAACTCTCTTTTTTCTGTGACAGCATACTTAACAGGTGTACATTGGGTGTGCAGGCATGGGGATTAGCTTTTTAGCTTGAACCGATTAGTGTGTCATGAAGTCACAGAATGAATTTATTCAAAATATTCATACATTGAAAATATATTAAAATATATGAAAATTTCCTCTGTGGCTCCCAAAGGATAAATCAGTTTTTATGCTTATTTTAAAATGTCTTTCTTTTAGTGTTTGATATAGTTATCTTCTGAGAATTAACTTTTAACCAAAACTTCTAAGGTGTGAGCCAAGAGTATTAAGAAGTGTCTCATGTTTTTAGTCTGATTCCTTATAATCACTTCATTAAAGACTATATTTTAATGACTATTTAGCTTCTTTTGTTCTCATTTAAACATATACCTTGCTCAAAATTTTTAATGATATTCATTTTACAATAAGTGAGTAAAAGTGTACTATGATAAAAATCTAGTAATATGTGTTTTCACATTCATTTAGTAGTTAACAGTGAAATAACTTTTAGATTTGAAATGTAAAGAAAAACCTGTTACTTTGATTTTTTTTAGTTTTGCAAGTTCACTGAAACTATTCTTTAATATTTTGAATTAGATCTCTATGACCCCAAAATGATGGAATAAAATTCTCATATTAGTATATATGTATAATAAATTATATTTTATTGTTTCTTAGTCATAAGATTCTAATGCACAATAAATATATATAGTTTCTAATTATGTTTACTAAGAAGATCTAAAAGTAACAGTCGGTTGCAATCCATAGTTGACTGGCTACAATGCAGGGTGGTATGGCAGAGGAGAAACAGTTCATGGCAGGCAGAAGGCAGAAGTCAGCAAGAAGGCAAGCTACAAAGGACAAGACTAGCCCTCTTTCTGTCCCTTATATTTTATCAAGGCTATTTGCCATTAGGGCAGGTATTACTCACACCTTACTCTTACCCAGAACTATGGCAAACTAGTCAATACTAATTTAGTAAACACACACCATTAAACCCAGGATCACACACTCTAGATTCAGCCACCTCTGAAAAATCCCCACCTGTAACCTCATGAGGCTTTGGGGGGGACATCTAGACACAAGCTATAACAGATGTTGAGACTGATGGTGCCATTACAAACATAGGATGTGAATATTTTTATTCCTTAAATAACTCAGTTGTTTGAGAGAGCAGCACGTCCTTAAGCTTTTCTGAAATGCCTGAGAGAGAGCAGGGAAAGGAGACTGAATTGAGGTTTTTATTGAGGTTGGGAGTTACAGGTGGGGTGAGAATTTTCACATGGAGGAAAGCTGTTTCATGGTCTGAATCGCCTACCAGGGCCAAGGAGAGAGCACCTATGTGTCCTTAACAGCTTACCCTGATGTGTGGCTCAAGGGGAAGAAAGCAGGGGTAAGGCTTAAAAGCTGTTAGTTAAACATCAAAAAATGAAGCTAGATTCTTCATTATAGTGATCCAGTCTGACAATTTCCAGTGTTAATGTGTTAACAATTTGAGCACTGAACTAATATAATATAGTCTTGGATTATAACTTGAAGTATAAAATACGTATCTATAATTATATAATAATATAAACAAATGATTGAGTAAATAAGTGTGGGAGAATAGACAAATCCTCCTGTACCGAATTCCAAATAACCTGTATGGAAAATTCTGCCTTCCCTCAAGGAGATTGAACTTAATAACTTAGCTGTTAAGTGTTGGATGTACCTAAAGACTTGCTTCCAGAAGTATAGTGGGTAGAGGGAAAAAGTAACTTTTTAGTGTGGAAACCTACTGCACCATCTTAGCCAGTGATACAGGTTAACGTCATCAGTTCTGAGTCCTGTTGGAAGAGAACACCTGGATATGATGTGTTATTAATGGCATTTCTCCTCTGTTATCTTTTTCCCCAAGTCCCGTAACTCCATTTTAACCATGAGGAAATGTTGGACAAACTCAAATTTAGGGCCATCTGCAAAATATCGTTTGACCGGCATCTCTCTAAATATTCAAGGGCATTTAAAATCAGGGAAAGTCCAAGAAACTGCCCCAGTCCACAAGAGACTAATGACAGAAAATGACCAAATGTAAGGTAGTATTTTGGTTGGGTCCCTGGAACATAAAAAGGATATTATTAAAAAAATTAATGAAATCCAGACAGAACTGGACTTTAATTCATAATAATGTATTAATATTGTTCTTGTGACATATGTAATATCTTAAAATATGATGTTAACAGGAAGAAATAGTGTGTGGGGCATGCTGGAGCTGTCAGAACTTTATTAACAACTATTTGTTGCATCTTAGTGCTATTCTAAATATGTTTATTTAAAAAATTTAATTTAACTTCTAAGAATATATTTTTAACCTAGGCATTTTATTAGCATTACTTTATTGATTATACCTTATTTTCTATTAATATAAAATATTGCTATTAGAAAAATGTTGCATATATATGCAATTAAATAGATGGTAGCTTGGGTTTGTGTAATCATATACAATGAGTAATGAGGTAGCTTTTTAAGGTTGAATTTTAAATTTAAATCTTTTATTCAGGAACAAAGGTAAATGGTATGCCACCCAGGTAGCAAATGTTTTTAATTATAAGACATATTTAGTAAAATAGGGACTATATATAGGTAGAACGAACCAAGAGCTTTGGGGATAAAATAGACTTTTCATATTTAACTTTCCAAATAATTACTTCATAGTTAATAGATATAAATGATAGTTTATAGATATAAAGATGAAGCAATTGAAACAGAGGAAAAATCTCTCTCAGAGAGCTGAATAATTATCAAAGTGTGTTAATGAGTATATTTGATTTAGGAAACTATGCTGTGAAAGAGATGTTTCAGATGCTTAATATAATTAATAATTGGCTCTGAAATTAAATTTAACTAAAACCGTGTTTTCTTTTTGTTAAAGTTCACAGTTGATTTGTTGAATTTATAGACATTAATACAAGAGAGATTAAAATTTTACTATTTGCAACCATTCAGTTTTTAAACATTGTATTTTATTTAACATTTTAAAACTTATTCAGTAAATAACATTGAATCTTTGAATTTTTTTCTTTTTAGATTTCTAGACTTCATGAAACATTGAAGGGCATGGAAGGAGGACTTATTTCTTACATTCCTGAAATTAAAGGTAAAAGTAATATTTAGTGAACCTCTAATTTAACATTGTTAATATTAATCTTATGATTTCTCAGCCTTTTATCAGTGATCAACATTCTAGAAATATTTAAAACTGAATAAGTATTGTGGAAACAATTTTAAAAATCAAAATTTTAGTAAAAATATTAAGAAATATAGATATGATACTGATTTTGCTTTATTGTTATTAAAAGTAATATGTATGAAATATTTCTAAAAAACTGCACAGTAAGCCCTTTGGCTTTACATATTTTTTGCAAATTGCTTCATTTAAAATGTTTCTGAAATATATTCATTTGGATTGCTATGTTTATGTTTATTATTAATTTATACTACTTTGGTTTCTATAAAGTTGCAGTTGAATGCAAAAATGGTTACTTTCCATGTATATTATCTTTTATTATATGTAATATTTTAATATATCATAAATTAACTTAGGAAATTAGGAATTCAGGATTAATAGCTAGAAATTGGAAATGTTTAAAGAGTTGTGAAAGTTGACTTCAGAACTTTGCATAGAAAATAGATATCCTATGTAGTAAAGCAGATTATGCTACAATTTGGTACTCCTAAATTAATAGTAGAGTACAGTGCTCCTTATTATACATATACAGTACACCGGGGCACTCATTACTCCATATATTTTAATTAATCACTGCTGTTAGACTATGCTGTGCTCAGAATTACATTATGAGTTGCCAATTATTTTAACTTTTAAAAATTTTTATCAGTATATCTTTGCAGTATACACAGTTTACAGCTATCTTGGGGAGGGGTACGCGTACAGACTACAGCCTTTTTTTTGTGCCAAGGATCAAACTCAGGACCTTGTGCTTGCGAAGCAGGAGGCGGCACCACTGAGCTAAATCCCCAATCCCCTTCCCTTTTCCTTGCCGCTTCCTTCCTTCTCCTCTAAGTCCCTCATCCTGATTTTCAGTCTTGTTATTAATCTTAGCTCATGTTATGGCATATAGTATAATGTTTAAATAACTTACTGAGGGAATACTATTTACTCAAATATCTTCCCCTTTAACTTCATTTTATTTTTTTGATTTCCAATGAAATATATGCTTAGTTCCCTTATTTTAGGTTACATGTGTCTCCATCTCTTATTTTTTAAATTTATCCCTCAAGTTTAAGGTTTTCTTCAAAACCTTGTTTTTTAAGTTAAATAATTCTCTTTATAATTGTGTTTGATCTCTAAGGGAGTTAGGCATTGGCAAAGGTAGGTACCTAATAAGTATTTGTTAAATGAAGGTGTACATTTATTTCCTACATTTATTTAGAGACTTGAGGATGTTCACTTAATATTAGTGGAATGTGAATATGCATGAATGATTAGGTGAAATTTAGCAATAAAAGTGTAATGAATAAAATTTCTGTAAATGAAGATGTATTTGTTTGGTATTTGTATATTGATTGTTCCCAGGTAACATTTGGGAAAATGCATAGCACCAAGTCAGTATTTTAAGCCTTGTAATGAACAAGTATTAGATGATAAACTTGGCGATTCTATGTTGGAGATATGGACTTTGCTAAGTTGTTACTGAATATTGGAAATGCTGTGCAGGATTTGATAACTTTGAAAGTAGCATGGACCCTAATGTATGCGTATCTCACATGTTATATAAATCTTTGTATTAGTAAAATGATGTTTATTTGATGGAGAGTGGAAGTTGTGTTTATTCTTACTACCTTGGAATGTAATTAAGAACCATTATTTCTCTGCTAGCTCAATGTAATTTCTGTAACTTTTATTCGAAGAGGTTCAAAGTGTTGACTATTTCCTTAAAATATTTAGAGTGTGTATTTTTATAATTTTATTTTGATTGTGGAGTTATAGTGTGTAGTCATAAGCCAAATTTGTTCAGATTTTCCACTTTCATTTGTTGTCTTTATATTTATTTGTTTCTTGCCTTTTAGTTTTTCTTTTGTGAAATTATGCTTAGCAATGTTATGCATATTACATGAAATCTCATATGTGTGGAGTTATCTGTTTGACTTCTGGGTTTCTTTCTCTGCTGCTTTCTCCTTTGTTTCCTGTGTATGCTATTATATAAAGTGCCCTTTTAATATATAAAGGGAACCAAAAATAATGGCCTTTACAGGATTATTGACCTAATTGCGCAAAGTAATATGTGTAAATTGTTTAAAACACTGGCTGTTATGTAGTAAAAGGTCGGTGAGCTAGAGATGCTAATTATTACTTTTAATTATTGACATGATGTTGACACTCTTGGCCTTTCAAGAAGCAAATACAATAAAAGAGAATTAGAAGTTTAAAAAAATTGTCCTTGTATTTGAACAAGCTGTAATTACTGTCTTTGTGACACCTTGGTTTCCTAGATGCTGTGGGGCCCTGGTTTGTAACACCATTGAAGAGCAGCCAGTTGGTATACATGTCTTTCTAGAACTGTCCTGTGACACTGGTTACAGAGCATTCTGTTTCTCTTGGAGATTATTTTGAGAATTTTTCTCCTTTCTCTAGAATTGCTACTGAACAAGAAAAAGTAGAGCAGGAAAGAAACTAAATGCCAGCCATGTGCTTCTTTGTCCTCACGATCCCAGGGTTCTTTAAGACAGCTTTGAGATTGAAATTATCCAAACATTTTTGTGTTATTTATTTATTATGACTCTAGTGTTATAATTCATAAAATTGAGTTGTTCCTTTTATGTGTTAATAAATATAACCTTGTTAGTTAATTTAAATCAACTTGCTATTTAGAAATAAAGGTGGAAATTATATGTCCCTAAATATGTACATGTATATGGAAAGGTACAGAAGAGAAAGATAACTTTTTTGTCACCCCCGCCATGATTTCACTAGCACTGCTCATGTCCAGGAGAAGTAGAAGACCAGACCGGTGGTACACTATAGTAGGATCTTACCTTGTGTTTTTGTTTTTCCTTTCTGTTCACATGACCAGCAAGAAGCATAGATAAAAATTTGTATCAATATAATATTCTATTTTTAAAAATCTCATTTTTTGTTTAGTTTGATTTGAGAACTTTTATAACTTCTTATTCTTTACTTTGGCATTCAACATTGTTTATAAACATAAAACTTCATGATAATAGAAATTTGGATATAACACGATTGAAGATTAGTTTCTCTGTTTTGAAACTGGCTTATTCCATTTCATTAACGTTATATATTAGTGCTACTCTGCATTTTTGCAACTACATTTTGAGACCCCACTTAAACCATTTTACTTTGGTTTGATTATAATTAGTTTAATACTTTAAAAAACATATACATTAATGAAACCTTGGTTTGCATATTTTTGCATATGATCATATTTTTACAGAAAAAATGATAAATATTAAGAATAAATTGAATTATTTTGTAGTTCATCAGACTTGTGAAAAAGAAAATACTCCACAGGGTCCTACTCAGAAAGATCTTCATGAAGCCAGGGAACAAAACAAATGTAAAACGAAGAAAAAAGACAATACAAAGGTATGGTATTGATTTATGTATCCTTTAATTCATATTTAACTCTCAGATTTTTAGATCCATATACTCATTTAATATCAGGGTTTCTTTTAAACTGGAAAAGGAATTTAGAGGTTCTATATTGCAAGCCTCTTCATCTATAGAGGAAAAATGGAGTATACAAGTATTATCATTAACTAGTTGATTCAGGGACATATGGTTATTAGTGTCAGCAACAGCTCAAGGAATCTTTGGTGCCATGTACCCTAACATAGTTGTGGTTACATCAGCAAACCTGCCCACTTTTCTGCTTAAAATCACTGTTGTCAAAAAGATGTGACACCCAGATCATCTCTTGTTAGTTTCTTATAGTATAACTTCTGACTTTGCTTAGTCTTTAAAAATAACATGGAATGGGGCCAGGGATTTAGCTCAGTGGTTCTGCCACCTGCCTCGCAAGCACAAGGTCCTGAGTTTGATCCCCAGTGCCCCCCCCCCAAATGGAATGATTATGCCCCACTTAGGAATTTGCTGACGTATTGAGTACCTATATCAATGGTGGGGAACCTATGTCATGTGCCACAGCGGGGTGCTTGTTATCATTGAAAGCTCTAAAAGATTCTCCATCACTGACCTATACTTTGCAGTCAGACTGGTCATGAATTCTTCTATAGTGATTTATAGAATGGTATTAAAAATGCCTGGTCAAAAAGATCAAACATGAAAAAGGAAGAAAACTACATAAAACCTTTGAGAGGTTTCATTTCTTGTTATGCAAATTATGTAAAATTCTAGCTGAGGTAATGAATTTTCTAATATAGTTGTTATCAGAGAGTTCCTTAGCATCTGGCATTCATTTTAAAATAAAGTATTTATAATTAGAATAGCTTTTTTTACTAGTAATAGTAATCCTAGAAGTTATTGTATAAATTCACATTGTAGCATTTAGTTTGATAATGCCAGTATCCAATTTTTCCCCCTAAGGTATGTATTGGATTCAGATATTGTATAAAATATTTGAATAAAATAAATAATAAACTTTAGGTTATGCTAAGATTTTGACAGAGTAATCTGTTTTTGTGTTTTTTCAAATTAGTGTTTTATATTTCCTCTAATATCAGTATTAATTTATGGATTATGGTATTTGAAGTAGAAGCACATCAGAGTTAAGGAGTTTTGGTGATGGTGGTGATTGTCACTAAGAACATTTTCATTTGATCAGATAAATGTTCTCTTGAAGGTAGTCTTTCATATTTTAAAATGACTTGTTTATTTTTTCTTTAAGTGTTTATGGCTTATAAAACTTTATATTAATTATCCAGCATGATAATTGAAGCCTTAAAAAGTGTAGAATGAACTGAATCTTTCTCATCCTAATTGAGTAGTCAGTTTTACCAGTATTTTCCATAGTTTTCTTTAAATTATTATTAAAATAAATGGCTTAGTTCAATTTCTGTTTTGTCCATTACTCATTTTAAAAGCTGCTTACTGACGTCCTTGTGGAAATAAGCATTTAGAATACTTCACTGATTTGAGTTATATTAGTATGCATATTGTCATTATTAATAGCATTTACATTTTTCTGTAGTTTTAACAGTGTTTTCTGTCCTTTGTAAATTGATACTAAAAGTTAACTCCATAAAACAACATTTCACTGCATTATATTTAAGAAAGTATCTTTTAATCTAGTTTTAATTTGTAACTAGAACTATAGAGAAGGGAATATCAAAGGTATATGGCTCCAGACTTTATTTTAAAACCAGCCACCCTTTTTTACTTTCTTAGCTTAACTGACCTGCTCTTGTTACTCCTCACATTGTCCTCTTATGAGTTACTTTTTTTTTTTTCATTTTTCTGAAGTACCTCCTTGGATAATTTCCATAAAGAACCCATGAAGATAAATTATCTCAGTGTTTACGCATCTGAAATGTTCTTATTTTGCCTTACAGTGAGTTAATATTTGACTGATTATAGAGTTGTATATTTAAATTAATTTTCACCAGAATTTTGATAGTATTATTTTATTGTCTTAGAGGATACCAATACTTACTAATGTCTGATTGTTTTTGTTTGGTAGGGAAATACAAAATGCTATATGCAGTACAACATACCAGTAGTTTGAATAAGTAGGAAAATGAAGTAAAATCATAAAAGCAACTTTATTTATGTGACTTGTTGAACTTTAATGCTGATTAGTGGAGGCCATTAAACCCTTACCTTTGGATGAAAATTCATTTTAGGCTTGCTGAGAGTTATTAATTAAGTCTTTGTTCATTTTACTTTCCAAACATAGTCTCATATCAGTAATTAAATATTTCCAGCTTTATGCAATATCAAAGCCCCACATTTGATATTTTTTTCCATTTCTCAGCAAGGACCTTCTTTGGGCTACATACTTGTAGGAGGAAACAAATAGTGATGGTAGTGGTATGTGGTCCTTTCATTTTTTTATTTCTCTAGTTTCACTGACAGAAGGAGGAAATTTAAGAAGAGAATTTATTATTTTTAACTTTTAAAAAATTTATTGATACAATTTTGCATTACATGCAGTTTCTGATCATCTTGAGGAGTAGGTACATGTACATCCTACAGTGTGTTTCCTTTTTAAATCCCATCCCCTCCTCTCTCCTCCTCTAATTCCCCTATCCGGAGAAGTTATTTGTCTTGAACTTCTTTGTGATGGCTTAGAGTTTTTTGAAGGCCAGATACTGAAAGTTATTGCTGTAAGAACACTATCATGAGCTCTTCATTCCTTAAGGAGTTCCCTTTCCTGGAGCAGTAGATCCTGGTGGGCTACCCTTCCATACTCTCACTAGTGGTATACCTCCTAGCTTCTTTCCTACTTGGTTCTTTTTTTTCTCTGCCAGGCCACCATCTTGGATATTTTTGAAATGTCTTTAGGCCAATATTTTTCCCGGTACCATATTCCTATATCTAGATCAATGATAAGAAGGGAACTGCACATTTTCCTCCTTAGTAAGCTCTTTCTCTTGCTGTTATGGACCACAAATTAGGCACTGACACACGCTGTCCTTTCCTTGTACAAAGATCAAGCACTGGGCTCCCTGGAGGGGTCCTTTTAGAGAGCTTCACAAGGGGTTTAAGACTATGTATCTTCTCCTCAAACTTTGGAGGAATAGCTCATATGAGGGCTTTCTCTAAAGAAATTCTTACCTCTTATCCTCTCCTCCAGCCTCTTTACCTTCTTATGTCTTTGAGATGTATGAAAAGCTTGAAAGAGACAACTGTGTTTAGTTAAAAGTTTAAAAAATATTCAAGTGCTCTGATACCTCTTTTGGAATACAGAAAGTGTTGAATCTTGGCACTTCTGTGTAACTTCCAATTTACTATTATCATTTTTCTTCAATTCATTTTAGTTGTTTTTCTTTAAGTGTTGTCAAATTTCAGCAGAACCTAAATTAAGCTATTATTCATTTGCTTTTGAATTTTGTCTCTTTTATCACACATAGAACTTTTCCATATTAAGCTATGTGTGCCCTTTTACCTCAGGGAATTATTTTCCTAATATTTATTTGAATCCATTTTTTTTTCTTCTCACTTTGAAGCACATAATAGACAAATTTTGACTTCTTAAACCAGTCCTTCCTAAACCTTATTTTTCTTCTATATCTCCATTTTTGGTCTGTTTACATTTTGATATAACCTTTCAAGTTTGTCTTCAGTTGCCTGCTTAGAAATTAGTTTTATCCAGCAGGATGTGGTGGTGCAGGCCTGTAATCCCAGCACTGGGGAGTCTCAGGCAGGAGGATCACCACAAGTTCAAGGCCAGCCTGGGCTACATAGTGAGTTCAGGGTCACCCTGAACTACAAAGGGAGACCCTGCCTCAACAAAACAAAACAAAAAAAAGAGTTTTATCTAATTTATCACTATCAATCCATTGAATTTGTTTTTATTTTGAAAATTCTTATAATTGATTCCCAAAATTTATTTCTTGTTCTCCAGTTACTGATTTTTTGGAAGGCAATTGTGTGACATAATGTAATATTTACTTAAATATGATGATAATTAGACTTTGTAATTTTTAAACTTTTTGCAGTATTGTAGATTGAACTCAGTTCGTTTTGCATGCTAGGGTACTGTTCTACACTGAGCTACATTCCCAGCCTGATTACTAGACTTTTCACAAGATTTCCTGCTCCCTGAATTTTCTATTTTCTTCAGTCTATCTTCATCCTTATTTTTCATTTTTATGTTAATCTTTATTCTTAAAATGGTTGGTGAGCCTTAGTCAAGAATTCATATTCATGCATTAGGTACTAGATTAGGTTATAAAACTGTCTCAGGTCCATCATTAAAAATGTCCAATGCTGTGTCATAGTCAAAACCCCTAACTGCTGTTGTCTGCAGTACCAGACCTCTGAAGATCGACTATGGATCTCTGTGGGTGGGAAACTCCTCTGTTGTGGACGCTGGAGCAGAACAGTTAGAAAGGCTGAGAAGGATGCACAACTAACCTTGGCTAACCTGAATGGAGTAATTATGGACTTTGAGGGTGAAACAAAGTATGTTTTACTGATCTTGGCTTTCCTTTCCCATTCAGCCTTCATATCTTACTGCACACTCCCAGATGATATGGCTCCAGATCTTGCCAGATATGATGAAGGAGCTCTGGTGTCACTACAGGGTTGGCTTTTCTCTCCAGTTCCAACACTCACATGTATATCATCACAGATAGCTCGCTCATTTTATTTATGGAGCAGTGTTAGTTGCTACATAAAAACATCATCGTATGTCCTCCATGGAAAGTGGAGGAAGAGTTGGGGAAAAGGAATTATTTCTCCCTCTGCTTTTACAGTTATGAAGCAGTTGCTTAATGAATATTTCTAGAGTTTTGCATTTTCATGTAAACAAAAATAAGAAAACATTCAGTCAGGAAACAGAACTACTTTAGATCTTTTGAATAAAGTCTCTTAATGAAGAAGTGGTTAAACAGGTAATGGAAGAGATAAGATGTCAGATAGGAGACAGGGAGAAAACTCAGAGTTGCATAATAGCAGAAGACTGCCACCACCTTTTGTGTTGGAGGAACAGTGGGAGAACAAGTGTGATCAGCTGGTCTGGGCCCGTCTTGAGGGAGTTGGATTGTTGGAAGGAGCTGTCTCTTAGCACATGGAGCCATGGAAGACATATGAAAGTAGAGGAAGAACTTTTAATGGAGTACTGGAAAAAAAATCACATATATATATATATAAAACAAATATTTATAGTTGAAAAATCTATTTCTAGTCATGATGCACAGTTGGGATGCTTCTTCCTTCTTTTCAGTGTTTGACTTTGCTTAGCCACACTTTGACTTAACAGGGTCCTTTACCTGAGAGTTGACTCATATCTTCCATCTTGAAGGGACTGAGTATTTTTTGGTCCTGCCATTGAAGTGCTATAATTTTCCTTTGACATTTTCCATTTAATATGCAAATGTAAAGAGGTGCCCCATATTTTTTGCTGGGTTGTAGAAGGTCCTCTCTAAAACTACCATTTAACAGGAACCTAGTTTCTGTTTAGTAATATATCCCAAAACTAAGAGAGATGCCGAATCATAATTTAATTTTAATTAGATGGCATTTCTCCTGTGTGCCATGATAGAAGCATTCTTCCCTTTCAAATAAGTCATCTAATAGTGGAGTCCAGTGTTGTTGGAGCAGGAAGCAAAATCTGTGCAGGCTGGTTTTTAGGCATAATAATAATGGGGCTAGTTGTACCTTTATGAACCTCTAGTTTTCATTACTATGTGAGAACACTGGAGAGAATTATTTTTAAGCTAACATAATAACTGAGTTTCTAATAAATTATTCCAATTTTTTACCTGTTTGTGTCTGAGTGGTTGTCTACCATGAATTCTATAGGTATTATATTATAACCATTCTTTTGCTACAGAATGTGTACTTTGGTCAAAAGTGATTTTTTTTCTTTTTGTGAATTATTCTATTATAATAAATAAGGAAATTGGTAAGTAGGTGGATGTAGTGGATTGAGATCACTGAAGGCAAATAGCCAAACTGGAATAGTACATGCAATTACAAACTACACTTTAACAAGTTTACAGTAATTCACGTTTGTTTTCCAAGATCCATCAGTTTTCTAGGAAGGCCACTTGGCACATTAAGGGGGTTGTGATAGATATCTATCATTTGTACCTTTCAAGTGTTTTATGGTGGCATTAATTTCTAGTTTTTATAGGAATGTACTTTGCTTTTGGTTTACTCTCTTGGTAGAGATGGCAAGATCTAGGGTTTCCATTTTCTTCACCCTAAATCAGGTAACCAATGAAGAGATTTTACTAATTGACTAATATGTTTATTCCAAGTACATCCTCAAAAACAGGGGAAATAATCTGTTGCAGTGTGTGACCATGGTGGCATGAAGAATAGAAAGGATTACTCAGAGAGGAAACCTAGTTCAATCAGCAAGAGGCCTAGAGAGGCTATCTCAGCTGAGAGCACCCAAAGTTAGGGAGACTCCCAAGAGTAGCATCAAAGCTGAGAACTCACTGGCTTTTATTTAGAATATCAGTGTAAAAACAAAAAAAAGAAAAGAAGAAAAGCAGTTTGCAAAGAAGAAAAGCAGTTTGTGCAAGGGACGGTCCCAAGGATAGGCAGTTTTCTTGGGGAAAGGGGAAGAACAACGGCCAGACACAATATACCTCGTTAATTTAAACATATTGTTGTTTAACAATTCACTCCTCACAAGCCTGCATACTTTTGACCCATAGTGGAACCGCTCACTCCTTAGCCAAGTACTCCACAATAACCAAGGGATGGATTCAAAATCCCTGTGGGCTGAGTGTAAACAAATTTGTGCCCCAACACTATTGAGCAAGAGGTTATTTTAAGCCCCTTGTTTGATTAATGAATGATGATTTTTTTTTGGTGCCTATGAAAGGGCTTCTATTTAGAGTCAATTTCTAATTATCTCTGAAAAGTATATAGTATAAGAGTTGCCCTTGTAAATGTCCACTCTCGCTTAGGGAAGGGATTGTAGGAAGATTTACAGTTGGATTTATGTTTATCTAAACAGACCTTGGATTGCAAATCACTGACCCTTTAAAATGGAAATGATCCAATATAATAAACCTGTCACTAGGCAGCTGATGGGTTTCCTACAGTTAGGTGCCATAGCAAGGGTTCTGTGTTGGCTTCTGCTGTTGGCAAGCTGGGCTTTTTGCACTGGATGACAGTTAGATCATCTTTGCTTTAGAGAAGCCCTTATTATTGAGCCCATGCATAACCTCTGCCTTGACACAATGGATACCTGGGCTCATTGAGCACTTAGCAGTGGATCCAAAGAAAAAGGACAGCATTCATAGAATAGAGCTTACTGTTCATCTCACAACTGAAAATCACATCAGCAGTGAATTTCTTTTAATGTGAATATTTATGGCACATACATATTTTCACACTTTTGCTCATTTTGAGAGATCTAGCCTCTAGCAATTTACCTCTATCTTATCTCAAAATTTCCAGTTTTATTCTTCTATGAACCCATAATCAATCAGTCAAGGTGATATCCAAAGTCACAAAACAAGTATAGATCCGTTTGCCGTGCTATTTTTCCTTCCAGGGAAGGGAGATTACCAGAGGTACTGCCAAATTTCTGTTTACCTGAAGGCTTTCCATTTGTCAATGTTTAATTATAATTTTTATTAGTACATGTTTACAATTTGTAATGATTACATGATTATATTTATTGTGGGGAGTGGTACATGCACATAACATTTTAATTCTTTTTATATTCTTTTTCCTTCCCTTCCTTTCTCCTTGCTTCCATATCTTGGTCCCTTTCCCATTTGCAAAAGATATGTCTTCCTGTTTTCTATTGTTCATCTTTTACTTTGCACTTTATTTATACTTTGGATTTCTCGTAGAAAAGAAATGATGCAATATTTAAGCCTGTATCTCTGATTTATTTCATATAGCAATATGATCTCAAGGTGCCTCCATTTTCCTACAGATGACTCTGTTTTATTCTTTTTTATAGCAAAGTAGTACTCAATTATGTATAAATACCATTTTTCTTTATCCATCCATCTACTGATAGATATATAGGCTGCTTCCAAGATATAGCTCTTAAGAATTGTGCTGCTATACACATGGGTATGCATGTATTACTGTAATGTGATGTTTTTAACCCTTTCAGGAAGATTCTTAGAAGGGAATAGATGAAATGAAATGAATTTCTATTTTTAATTTTTTGAGGATTTCCATACTGATTTCTATAGTGGTTGTACTAGTTTACATTCCCACTAACAACATGGAAGGGTTCCTTTTTTCCTGCAACCTCAGCAGAATTTGTTATTATTTTATTTCTTGATAATAGCCATTTTTTATGGCATAAGATGGAATCTCAATGTTGTTATAATTTGCATTTCTGTAATGGCAGAAGATGTTGAACATTTTTCATACATTTATTGGCCATTTTTACTTCTTCTGAGCAGTGTCTGTTCATTTCAGTTGCCCAGTTTTGATTGATTCTTATTTTGGGAGGAGGGGTCTAATTTTTGTGAGTTATTGTATACTATAGATAAAATCCTCTGTCCAAAAATACAGCTAGCAAATTTTTTTCTTTTTTTTTTTTTGTAGAATATTTTTATTGCTCTTTACCAAGTAAAAAATACACATTATAGAAGCAGCAGCAATTTTAATTACAAGTGAATCTCGACTCTATTCCATGACTTATTTTGGAATCAGCAAATAATTTAAATGTATTTAGTAACCTTCAAATAGTTACGCTGAATATTTAAGTGCATTGGTTAAATTATGGCTTAAACAGTTTGTATGTGTTTTAACCAAATAAGATAACAAAATAAAGTGAGCTTTTAAAAATTAAAGTATATAACAAACTATCAAAGGGAAATTTTCTGTAACCTTGCCAAATTTCTCACCTTGGGATAGCTTATATCTGGTAATTAAAGAGTGATCATTTTATAGAAGGAAAGTTTCACAGCCTAAATTACAGAAATAATGTTAACTTATTGGTGTCCTGCTTTCAAGAATGTGAGATGAACTCAGCAGTGTTTTATTTAGGATATCTGAAAAGATCACAACTGTTTATAAATGGTAAGTCATTTTTATTGACTGAATATTCATATGACACACAAATGTAATGCTGTTTTTTCTCCCCCTAATGGATTAGGACAGGAGAAGATATTTCAGTTTAATTTCTTTTTGCACTGGTTTATTTTTTTATCTTGAGATTTAGAAAAAGGTGGTTTGAACTGACGACTTAAAAATGAGCACCAGAAGAACCAGGTACCAGTAGTCACATATTCCACCCATTCAGGAGTTTTATTATGTGAAGTTATTGCACTTGTAATGTAAAAAGTAAATAAAAGTAAATTACCAAACTCAATAATTATTCTCAATAGTTGATAAATTTTGAAATAAGCAATTTCAAAATGATTGAGTTTCCCTTCAAAGGAAATCTGGCACAAACACCTAAATCTAGCTATGTACTTTAAAAAGCAAGGATAGAGGACCAGGTTTTAATTCTAAACTATAACTGCACTATGAAAAGAGAGGCTGTTTCACATAGTGGTAGGGATTTGGTCCACATCTAATACACTGTTATAAAAATAAACAAGTTTTTATAAAAAAATTACATTGCATTCCTTGTTCAAATTGCACAGTACAAACAAGCTATCTAAATTAATACTATATTTAGGTAATCAGAATTACATATAGTGGACATGTGTTTAGTCTGAAGCAATTAAGGAATATGAGGTACTGTTTCATAATGTATGAAAGCTAAAATTTGTTGTATCTAGAAATACATAAAATATTTTTAAAGTTTACAATAAAGAATGCATTCTTTACATACTTATTTTTTGTAGCCATGATAATATAGCAAATTTTTTTTCTGTTCTCTAGGTCATCTCTTTACTCTGTTATTGCCTTTGCTGTGCAGAAGCTTTTTAATTTGATGATTCTTGATATTAATACTTGTGCAACTGGGGTTTTGTTCTGAAAACTCTTGCTTATGCCTGTGTTTTCAAGAGTTTTACCTATTTTATCTTCCAGTAGATTAAGTGATTCTGTTTTAATATTTAGATCTTTGATCCATTTTAATTTTAATTTAGTGCATGGTGAGTGGTCTGGACTCAATCTTCTGGATATCAGAGCGAGTTTTCCCAGAACCATTCTGTCTTTCCTCCAGCACAAATATTTGGCCCTTTTGTCTAAGATCAGATGTGAATATGCCTTGGGTTGTTTCTGTATCTCTTCTGTTTCTTTATCTTTTTATGCCAGCAACATTTTTTTTTTCAATCAGTGTCTTTGTAATGTAACTTGAAATCCAGGATGGTATTGCCTCCTGTTTTGCTCTTGTTGCCCAGGATTGCTTTTGCTTCTCTAGGTCTTTTCTTGTTTCATATGATTTTCATGATTATTTTCTCTAGATCTGTGATGAGTGCTACTGGCATTGTATTAAATCTATGTATCAATTTTGGAAGTGTGATCTTTGTGTCAATATTGATTCTGCCTGTCCAGGAACTAGGGCTATCTTTCTATTTTTTTGATATCCTCTTTAATCTCATTTTTCAGAGTACTATAGTTTTCACTATAGAGGTCTTTTATTTCCTTTGTTAAATTAATTCCTAAGTATTTAATTTTTTGAAGCCGTTCTAACAGGACTGTTTTCCTAATTTCTTTCTCACTGGGTTCATTGTTATTGTACAGAAATACAATTGATTTTTGTGTGTGGATTTTGTGTCCTGCTACCTTGCTGAATTTATTAATTTTAGGAGTGTTGAATTTCTAGGATGAACGTTAAATTTCATACAAAGCTTTTTCTGTATCTATTGAGGTGATATTGTGATTTTTGTCTTTGATTCTATTTATGATGTATTATGTATTGACTTGTCTATTTTGAACCATCCCTATGAATCTGAGATGAAGCTTCTTTGGTCATGATGCATGATCTTTTTAATCTTGTTGAAGATCTTTGCATTTAGGTATCTTTGCATTTTCTTGGTATGCTTTTTATTACTGCCTCTATTTTATTGCCTGTTATTAGATTACTCAGGGTTTTATATCTTCTTGGTTCAGTTTGGTGATATATATGTGTCTAGGAAAATATATATTTCTTCCATATTTGACAATTTATTGGAATATAGGTTTTGAAGTAGTTACTAATCTTCTGGATTTCAGTGGTGTCTTTTGTGATTTCATTTTTTAAGTTTCTAGTTGGTCTGAAATGATTATTTTCTTTCCATTTTGGGGGTAAGACTATTTTCTTTTTTCGTTCAAAGAACTAGCTTCTTGATTAATTTTGATTATTTGCATGTTTTTCTAATCTCAATTTCATTAATTTCTACTTTGGTTTTATAATTTCCTTCCTTGTAGTGGCTTTGGATTTGGATTCTTTTCATTTTTCCAGGACCTGCAGGTGTACTACTGTCAGGTTATTTACTTGGGCTCATTTTGTTTTTCTAATGTGGGCATTCACAACTGTAAACTTCTTGTGACTGCTTTATTGTGTTGTATTGATTTTGGTTTGTTGCACTGACATTATTGTTTGATTTTAGAAATTAAATTCTTCTTTGATTTCTTCAATCACCTTTTTTCAGTGATATATTAACTTCATGTTTTCATAATTTATGGGCTTTATTTTTCCATTGATTTCTAGTTTCATTGTACTTTATGTGGTAATATACATGGGATAATTCTAATTCTTTTGTATTTATTTAAACATGTTTTATGGGATAGTATTTGGTCTGTTTTGGAGATGGTTTTTGTGCTATTGAGAAGTATATGTATTCTGTTGTTGGGTGGAAAACTCTGTAGATATCTATTGAGTTCCTTTGTTCAAAAATGTAGTTCACCTCTGATATTTCTTTGTTCATTTTTGTCTAGTTGATCTATTTGTCATAGTTGGGAAGTGAATTCCCCGACTCTAATTATGTTGATGTTTATCTGATTTTTTAATGTCCGGTGCTGTTCATTTTATGAAGTTAGATGTGCCATTGTTCAGTGAATATGTATTTTTAATTATCTTTATCATTTCTTTGAATTATAACCTTAACCAATAGGTAGTGACCTTCTTTGCCTCTTTTGATTAGTTTTGGCTTGAAGTCCACTTTGCTTAAAATAGGATAGCTACTCCTGCTGATCCTGTTGCAAAGAGTATTGTTTTCAATCCCTTGATTTTTTAGTCTGTAACTTATTTTTGGATTAGATGTGTTTCTTGTATAGAGCATTTTTTTTTTTTTTTGTACCAGGGATCAAACTCGGGTCCTTGCGCTTAGCATAATATTTTTTTTAATCCATTCTGCCAATCTATGTCTGTTGATTTGGTAATTGAGACCATTCACATGGAGAGTTATTATTGAAAGATACTGACTTATTCCTCTCATTGCATTATTTTCCTGCTATAGATTCCTTTTTTTCCCTTCTACTTAAGTGCTCACCCTACCTGATGTATTCATTCCATTGTATATTTTGGGATTGTTGGCTCTTTCTGGGATCTTCCTGAGAAATTTTTGGAGTGATGTTTTTGTGGTCATGAATTTTTTAAGGTGTTCTCTGTCATTGTAAGACCTTATTTCTCCATCAATTTTGATGTATAGTTTTTCAAGATGTATCAGTGTGTTGGAAGGTGTTTTGTTATAGGATTTGATGCACTTCATGGCTTTTGAGTAATCTGCTGTAATTCTAGTTGTTTTACCTGCATAAGTGATTTGTTTGTTTTTACTGACAGGTTTCAAGATTCTGTCCTTGTGTTGGACTTCTGGGATTTTTAACTATGCGGCATTGTGGAGAAGTTATTTTCTAATCATGGCCATTTGGGCTCCTATATGTCTGGCTTGTCTGTATATTAAATTATTTTCCCATACCTGAAAATTGTTCTGCTATTATTTCTGTAAACATGTTTTTAAAAATGCCACTCATTCTACATAAGTTGCTCATTTGTTTAAAAGTCTATGCATTTTAATCAATGTACCTAAAGATTGTATGAATCATCTTGAATCAAGGTATACATGCATGAATGGATATGAAATCTGAACAAATTACCACAGAAGTAGAGATGTAGATTCCTTTTACAGGTTTCAATAATTCTCCTGACTTTCTAAAACACCTTCATAAATACTTTAAAAAAGGATATAATAGTATCCTTTTGTTTGCAACAGCCACCTTTTATACATATTTATGAAGAAACACATGAAATATAATTTATTAAGTATCGAGAAACATCTTATTTATCCATACTAATTAATATAACACGAAATGTGAATTTTGTCCTATTTCCAGATAGTACTGATTTTTCACAGTATTTTATATGACAGTGAGGGATAATGTTAACTTGGACAAAAACAAGAACTTATGCTGTTTTCTCTCACAGGTGAATACACACTGCTTCTGATCCTACTTTCTGATAGAATGTAAAAGAACACGTTTTCCAGATCAATGGCTGCACACTATTTACCCAAGGACATTTTAATCTGCTATTGCAAAGATACCAAATCAGGCAGAACAGCTGTAACTTAGGTCGCTGCTTTGTTCAGTTGGCAAATCTGCTGTCATCCTCCAGGATCTCTGTGTTTATAGAGGTTAGATTGGGGAATGATATGGAAATCTGATGAGAACTAATGCACTAACACCTTTTGTTTAATTTCTGCCAGATTCCACCAGTCTTCCCAGTATGAGACATTATTTTTGATTATTGTGATCAGGGAAGGGAGCAGTATTAGATGTGACCAGTTGGCATTTCCCCCTCCTGTAACCCTTCTCCCTCAGGTCAGGAACTAGTGTGAGAATTCTGCCACATGACCAAATATGTCCTTTCAGGTTACATATATAGAAATTGAGAAATGACTACCAGATATGTTTGTGGATATGATTTCACTGGAACAGATCTGGGAAGTTCTTAATTTATTACCTGATTCCTGTTTGCCTCATCCTCAACTCTAAGAGGAGATTGGGATTTATAATACTGCAAGTGTCTGAGGATCAATACCACGCTAGGCCCTATGTCAGACTCACAATGTTTGAGCATTCCTTTTTCTTTAATAGGCAGTTTTCTCAGTAAACAGCCATTTCTACCTTTGGAAAAGGAATGCAATCATTATGTATACTTCCTATGGTGTAGTAAGATCTTTTTTACTAGAGACATGATTTCTGTGTCAGTAGGCTCAGTGTGAAAACTGACTCAAGTCTGGAAACTCGGAAAAAGACTGTGTCTTTTATGAGTCGCCTTCCTCAGAATCCTACCCATCCATTTTCTATTTCTGTTGGTTTTATAGACTGAACATTATTCCTGTTGATTTTCTACCTTTCTGATCTCTAAGGGTGTTATATTCTATTAACGATGTCGTCTTAACAGCTATTCCGACCTTGCTGCTTTATTCCATAACTGTGCCTACTTTGTTTTTGACATTAGATACCTCTACCTGGCCTCTACCTTCATTGCTTTCAGAAAGCCTTGTTCATTAACAACATCTGTTATCCTGTAAGACAACCAAAATAGCTTTTCAGTGGTGTTGCTGCCCCTGTTACCAGTGTAGACGATTCCCTACTTTCGGTACATTCTTCAGTCTCGCTGTGGACATGGTTATCTCATGTGATTTTTAGCTTTGTGTAGCTTGTCCTCTTTCTCATGCTCACTCTGTGAGTCTTTTGATACTCCTCCCATCATTTGTCATAGATTTTGGCATTTATACTTCATTTATACTTCACCCCCCCCCTTTTAAGAGCCATTTTAGAATCATATTAATACCAGAGTCCTCACCAGGGTGTTAAATCCCATATCACAGAAGAGTACTCTCAAACTAGTAACCTCTCCCTTGTTTTATTTTTCAGTACCCTTGTCTCGACAGCATCAAGATGTAATTGCACATGTACTCTCTTGGCACAAGTACATGTTGGTTAGTTCCAACAGTGGCTTTGGGAGTAGTCCTTTTCATCTTTTACAGAGTCATTACTTCTCAGACTAGATTTTATTGTGACTTAAATGGATTTTTGTCTGCTGTACAGAAAAGTGGGGGAATACTTTGTAAAGGGGGACATGTGTTTTCTTTCAAGGCAGAGGACTTTGAATTGACTTTGGTCAGGGAAGCCATATCAGTCTTAACAGGGAGAGAAGACCATTTCAAAGGTCTAGAGAATTTAAGAAATATGAATATTTAAGATTTTCAAGTGAATTTTCTCCATAGCATCTCTGTCCTATATGTGTCTCCATCCTTTTCTAGTTTTGCTCTTGCTATCAGAAGAAAAGAAAAAATGTTTCAGAAGTACTATAAATTAAACAAATTAAATTAGGCCATATTCTATCACTGAGAATAAATTTATTTTCTCCATAAAATCAATTGATTTCCCTAAAAGGAGTTTACTAACTTACATTTTTAAATTTCCCTTCTTTGCCGATGACTTTCTAACCAGTGTATTACCATGTGGTAACTGTATAGCAATATTCTTGGCAAGGTACAGGAATTTTCATTTTGAGATACTACCGTCACCTCCAAGTGTTGGGTTAATTCACAAATCATTATTTTATTTTATAAATATGTTAATTTCTTCACATTTGAAAGGGCTGCTAAAGGTGCCTGTATTCTCTCTTATTCAGTTTAAAATTGTGACCTCATCTTTATTTTCCTTTCAGTTCTCCTAATTTCTCATTAATATCTTTTTCTTATTAACTGTTAGATTCTGAATTTCCTTATTTGGGAGAGGTTATAGGTTCAAATGTTGTTGGAAAAGGCATAAGAGATTTATCTTTAAGATTTATTTGCAGAATAAATTTACATAGGCTAAAAGTTCAGCTTGCTTGGATTTGGGATTATCTGGTGGAGATAAATGGGCAGCCAAAAAACCCCCTCCCCCAACTTCCTACTGTACTACCTTGTTTCCTTTTAATTCTCACTCTGACTCTCCTAAACATGGTCTTCTTGGACTACATTAATACAGTCTCCTGAATGCCTTCCTTTAATCTGTTCTGTGTGGTGTTACATGATAAGTCTTCCTATAACATGCCTAAATAAACTGGTCTAATCTTTCTTAGAAGATAGCAGTTTCGAAGAAGATGTCAGGCTGAATATCTAGCAAACCAGTTAGGTATTTATTTGCTTGATGTGCTATGATAATTCTCATGTATATTCCTATAACAGTATAAAATATCATTTTATATATTGCTTCTTCAGTTTTCAATAATAATAAGATTGTACTTTTAAGTCAATCCTTATGTTTTAAGATTTTATCTTTAATTAGGGAAATAATTGATGTGAACCTTGTGAAACACATTTTCTTCTGAAGGTCTTTAAGGTAGTCATATGCTTAAAATTCAACAACAGAGAAACACCCAATCCAAAAATAGGCAAAGCCTTGAATGGACATTTCTCCAAAGATAAAGAAATAGCTACTTAAACATGAAAAGAAGCCTAACATCACTAATAATTAGGGGATGCAAATCAAAACTATAGTGAGATTCCCTTTCACATACATTAGTGTGAGTTTTTTGAGGGGGTAAGAGAGATGGAGAGGGGGGGTGTGGAGAGACAGACAGACAGACAGAGACAGAGATGAGAGAAGGAGAATACCCTGTCAGTACTGATGTGAGATAATTGGAACCTTACTCACTGTTGGTAGAATATAAAATGGTGAAAAAAAAGTATGGTAGTTTCTCAAAAAAATTAAAAATAGAGCTAGCATTTGATTCCACCATTACACTTCTGATTATGTACCCAAAAGAATTGAAAGCACGATTTTGAAGATATATCTGTACACCTGTATTCATACCCATTTATCATAAATAAAAATGGAAAAAATCCAGGTGTCATTTAGTGGATGAATGAACAAAATGTGTTAGATACAAATAGTGGAACATTATGCAGCCCTACAAAAAAGGGATTTATGCCCTGTGCCTTAACCTGGAGGAACTGTGAGGACATTGTATTAAGTGAGATGAGCCAATAACAAAAAGACAAATGTATGATTCCCCTCTTAAAGGATTAATCTAAATTGTACTTATAGTTGTCAAATTTATAGATGCGGAAAGTAGAACAGTAGTTGTCAGAGCTGAAGGAAGTGAGAAATGAGGAATGATTGTTTAATGGGTGTAGAGTTTCAGTCATGTAAGATGAAAACAGTTCTGAAGATGGCTGAGGGAGAGGTCTGCACAAGGTATGAATGCCTTTTATACCACTAAACTCTATCCTTAAATTGTTTAAAATGGTTTTATGTTTTGTATATTTTAATACAATAAAAATTAGATAGAAATAAACATTCTACTCAACATGTATAGAAAGAGCACATGTCGAAGAGAACACATAAACATAAGCATAAACATTATGGTATGTATTCCAAAAATTTTATTTTATATCTTAATTCAAATGTCAGAGGTTAAAAGAATACCTGTAATATGCCGGGGATTTAGCTCAGTGGTTCTGCCGCCTGCCTCACAAGCACAAGGTCCTGAGTTCAATCCCCGGTACAAAGAAGAAAAGAATACTAGTAATATTTTAGGAAATATTCATATCATGTAATATTAAAGAAAATGGTTATTTATCAGGGAGAGATAAATGGTCTTTAATTATTATTTTCTTTTTTTGAGACAGTTGAAACCCAATTTTTCTAGCACCATTTATTAAATAGGCTATCTTTCCTCCAATGAGGGTGTTTGGCTCCTTTATCAAAGATGAGATGGCTGAGTGTGTCTGGCAGTATTTCTGCATCTTCTAATCTGTTCCACTGGTCCTCAGGTCTGTTTCTTTGCCAGTACCATGCTGTTTTTATCACAGTAATTTTGTAGTATAGTTGCAGGTTGGGGATTGTGATACCCCCTGTCATGTCTCTGTTACCTAGAATTGCTTTTGCTATTCTGGGTCTCTTCTTGTTCCAAATGAATTTTTGGACTGTTTTCTCAAGGTCCGTGAAGTGTGCTGCTGGGATTTCAATTGGGGTTGCATTAAATCTATAAAGAAGTTTTGGAAGTATGACCATTTTCACTCTATTGATCCTTCCTACCCAGGAGCAGTGGTTGTCTTTCCGTTTTCTGATATCATCTTCAATCTCCCTTTTCAGAGTGCTATAGTTTTAAGAGAAGAGGTCTTTGATTTATTTCATTAGGTTGATTCCTAGTTATTTCAGTTTTTTGGATGCTATTGTGAAAGGAAGTGTTTGACCTATTTCTCTCTCAGTGAGTCTGTTGTTCATGTAGATGAAAGCTATTGATTTTTGTGTGTTGAACTTGTATCCAGCTACTTTACTGAATTTGGTTATTAAGTTATGAAGTTTTCGTGGTTTCTTTTGCTATTGATCTCCAATTTCATCACACTATGGTCTGATAATATACATCGTATAACTTCAATTCCTTTGTACTTACTTAAACATGTTCTGTGAGTGAGTATGTGGTCTGTTTTAGAGAATGACCCATGTGCAGCTGAAAAGAATGTGTATTCTGATTTTGTAGGGTGGAACACTCTGTAACCATCTATTAAGTTCATTTGTTCAAGAGTTCAATTGAGTTCTAGTATTTCATTACTTATTTTTTGTTTAGTTGATGTATCTATTTTAGACAGTGGGGTATTGAGGTCCCCCCACTACTATTGAATTAGTGCATATATGACTTTTCATGTCCATTAGTATTTGTTTTATATAGTTGGGTGCACTAGTGTTTGGTGCATAGATATTTATGATTGTCATCTCTGCCTCTTGGATGGTACCCTTTACAAGGATGTAGTGTCCTTCTTTGTCTCTCTTAATCAGTGTGGGTTTGAAATCCACTTGATCAGCAAAGAGGATAGCTACTCCTGTTTTTTTTTTTCTGGTTCCTGTCACATGGAGTATTGTTTTCCATCCTTTAACTTTCTGTCTGAGTTTCTTTTTGAATTAAGCGTGTTTCTTGTATGTAGCATATTGTTGGATTTTGCTTCTTGATCCAATCTGTCAATTTCTTTTGATTAGTGAATTGAGACCATTAACATTGATGGTTATAACTGATACATATTGACTTATCATTGTCATGACTTTTTCTTTTTGTTGGATTCCCCCCCTTTACATTTAATTTCTTGTTACACCCAATGGATTCATTCTGCTGTGCTTCCTGGGGCTGTAATCCTCATTGTCTGTTCCTAGGATATTATCTAAAATTTTTTGGAGTGCTGGTTTGGTATTCATGAAGTTCCTAAGGTGCTCTGTGTCATGAAAGTATCTTATTTCTCCATCAGTTTTGAAAGATGGTATTGCAGGGTACATCAGTCTGGGTTGGAGGCTGTTTTTCTTTAGGGCTTGGAATATGTCACTCCAAGCTCTTCTTGCCTTGATGGTTTGTGTTGAGAAGTCTGCTGTGATTCTGATAGGCTTTCCTTTGTATGTGATTTGTTTCTTTTCTCTGACTGCTTGGAGAACTTTGTTCTTCTGTTGTGTTTCTGGAATCTTAACAATTATATGCCTTTGTGTAGATTTTTTTTGATCAAGGCTATTTGGAGTCCTATATGCCTCACTTATCTGTATGTCAAGTTCTTTTCCCCTGCTTGGGAAGTTTTCTGCCATTACTTCTGTGAACAGGTTTTTTATGTCATCTGTACGCTCTCCTCTTTCTTTGTTGACTCCAATCCGTCTTATGTTATTCTTCTTTGCATTGTCTAGCATCTGCTCAATTGATTTTTCATGGTCCCTTATGATTTTGAAGCAATTTTTCTTTTCCTGGTCACTAATTGCAATCTTATCTTCTATATTTGAAATTCTTTCCTCACATTGGCTCATTCTGCTGTGTAGACTTTCAATGGAATATTTAATCTTTTGGAAATCTGTTTGTATCTGTTTTGTGGATTCCATTTGTTTCCTGTGTTGGGATTCCTTCATCTTCCTTAGCTCCTCTATTTTTTTAATCTGTGTCGGCTCTAGATTTATCTAGCATGTCTTGCACTATGGGCACAATCTCTGCTGTTATTTGAGAAATTATTTCTGATTTCATTTTTTCCAGATCCTCTCTTATTGCCAGTTCAGTGAGTCCAGGTGGTTGTGTATCAGGGTGTTTCATCTCCTTTCCCTTTGAGGTTGCTGTAGGTGATGTGGAAGTCTGGTTTTGAGGCTCGCTTATATGCCTTTTCATTTTGATGGTGTGGAGGGGTGCTATTGGCACCTGCGTGGCTCACCTCCTCTGGGCTGGGAGTGGTGGAATGTTAGCCTGGAAGCCTATTCCTCTGGGCTGGGAGCAGTTGAATGGCAGCCCAGAAACCCCTTCCTCTGTGCTGGTAGTGTTGGAACAGTGGCCTGGAAGCCCCTTCTCTGGGCTGGGAATGGTGGAATGGTGGCCAATAGAGTGTTATTTTTTAAAAGCTGACCGTTTTGTGGATTTTTGTTGTTGTTATTGTTGTTTTTGGAGACAGGGTCTCATCATATACTTCAGACTGACCTTGAACTCACTATGTAGGACAGGCTGCCCTGGAACTCATAGCAATACTCCTGCCTCAGCCTCCTGAATGCTGGGATTATAGGTGAGTGCCTCCATATCTGGCTGAACACCTAACCTTTTAGTTTTGAGATTCAGATTCCCACGCAGTTGTAAGATATAAATATTAGAGCCCTCTGTGCCCTACTGTATTCAAAATATGGACATTGATACAATCAAGGCATAGAATAGACACATGACCATACTAATCCCTAGAACTGCCCTTTTAGCCACTATCACTTTCATCCATCTCTTTTCCTTTAATCTCTAACCTTAGCTAACTTCTAATCTCTTCTCCATTTCCAGATTTTCTTTTTCATTTAAATATTCTTTTTTTTTTTTTGGTACCAGGGATTGAACTCAGTTCCTTGTGCTTACGCAGCAGGCGGCGAAGCCACTGAGCTAAATCCCCAGCCCCTCATTTAAATATTCTTAAGTGGATTCATTGAGTATTTAACTTTTTAGGGTTGACTTTTATACTCTGTAATTTCCTTGACATTGATCCAGACTGTTGTGTGGCTCAATATCCAGGCTGTTTTGTAAATGAAAATGTGTTTTTTTTTTTTTCTTTGCTTTTATTTCTGAGTATTTCTCAATATCTTTTAAAAACATTTGATAGAATTCAGCAATCAACTCTTGGGTTAGGGTAAGTGGTTCAGGGCTATTCAGATTATCTCATTTTAGTTTAGTTTTGGTGGTTTGTGACCTTTGGGGAATCATTCCATTTCCTCTGAGTTGTTTAGTTTATGAGAAAAAAGTTAGTTATAATATACTTTATTTTCCTTTTTAAATAAATATAGGATCTGCTTTCATATGTCTGTTTCATTCTTAATATTTGTGATCTTTGTCTTTTCTCATTTCTTAAAATGTGTGCCAATTTTGTTAGAGGCTTATCAATTTTACTGGTTATTTAAGCTTGTATTTTGAATTTTCAATATCTTTGGTTTTTGCTTTTATCTTTATTTCTTTTCTCCTGGTATGAAGTTTATTTTACTCTTTCTTTTTTCTTGCGGTAAGAACTTAGATTACTAATTTGAGACATTTTCTCATTTGTAATATAAGCAGTGATTTCTATGGGTATCCTCAGCATTCTTTATATGAATCTCACATATTTTAATACATTGTATTTATGTTTTCATTCAGTTGTTACTTTTCTTTTCATTTCCTTTGAGTCTCTCTCTTTCGTTCTCTCTTTCTTTTTTTCTCTTTCTGCATTACTGAGGACTGAACCATGAGTCTTCACACTGAACTTCACTATACCTAACCCTTAAGTTGCCCAGACTGGGCACTGTGATTGACTTGCAATCCTCCTGCCTCATCCTCTCCAAGGGCTGGGATTACAGGTATGCACTACTACTCCTGGGTGAGTCTTCCTCTTTGAGTGATAGACTATTTTTTAAATTTATAGTTTAATTTTTGACTGTTTAGACGTTTTGTTTTTTTTTTTAATTTCTACTTTGGTGTCATTGTGGTCAGAGACTATATTACTTTTTGTTGATAGGTTGGGGGTGAGGTGCAAATCACCTTCTTAGGTTGTGTAAGGTGACAGTGAAATGTCCACCCCATGTGGTTACTCCATTTCTAACATCTCTAACCAATTTACTTTCCTGTTTACACTTCTCAGAGTTCTCTTGTCTCTTGCATAATTTCCAGGGTCGACAATTGTACTTAACATGGAAGAGTGGAGGAAGAGATGAGACTGCAGCATTTTGTCTGGACTGGACATATCTTCATACCATTTTGTTTTCCTATTTTAAATATTGAATTACCTTGAAATTGGTTTTTAAAATGTGAAATGTAGAAATTCATTTTGTTTGTTTGTTTCATTCAGATAGCGCTTGTCCTGGCCCAGTTTGTTATATGATTTCTCTTTTCTCCAAAGCTTTGCATTACTATGCTGCCATTTAATTAGCTTCCACATGTACACTCATTTGCCTCTGGGCTCTCCACTGCTGAATTTGTTTACTCCTGTGGCAATACCACACTTTTTTGTTATTATATTTCTTAGTAAGTTCTGTGTATCTGAAGGTGATTCTCTCAACCTTATTTTTATTTTTCAGAACCATTGTAGCTATTCCTATACCTTTCATTTTCTCTATAAATCTTAAAATAGCTTACCAGATTCCTTAAAGATTTTTTTCCTGTGGCTTTTATTGGAAATCTTTTATTGTTTTAAATCAGTGTGGAGATTCTAGCATTTTTAAGGAATTGGGTCTTTTAATGCATGAATGAGCATAGTTTATCACCTCATTTATTTGGACTGACTTTCTTCAGATATCTTTCAATAACACTTTTATTATTTTCTCCATACAGATGTGATACTTGTTGTAATGCTAAGTACTTCATACCTTTGCTGTGGTAAATGTTGTTTTCTAAGATAAATAACTTGTTCCTTTCTTGGCTTTGAGGCCTCCTTTGACAGAAATCAAGAGGCACCTCATAAGCTCAGAACAAGATCAGCCCTCTGTCCAAGAGCAGCAGTGGAGAGGAAGCTCACAGGCTTGGAGTGGGCCCACACTTCTGCAGGATACCACTGGCAGAAGATAGCCGAGTGCAGGAGCACTCAGAATAAGACCACCCACCTACAGCACATCTCACCTACAGCTGGAACCAAATGAGAGATTCTGAGAAACACACCCAATCCTGTTTTTCATCAACACCTACATCCTTTCTCCACATTCTTTTCAGTCCCCATAAGGATCTTATCGTTTATTCCAACACTCTAATTCTCCTTAAGACCTCTTGTATACTTTTTCTGGCCTACTTGCTCCTCCTCCTTCCTGCTTTCTGACTCTCCAGATTATTTATCTGTACTCACTGGATCTCAAATTTAGTGAACAGAATTCTCTGTTATTTCCATTTCCACTGTAAGTATTCTTACTGTCTTCTGTGCTAAAGCAAATCTAGCTTTCCTCTAGTGATTGTTCCTCCTGAGGCTAGTGGGGTTCTGATAAATGCTTAAATGATAAATCATCTCTCAAAAGAAAGAGGGGGGGAGAAGAAGGAGGAGGGGGGGAGCAAGAGTAGGTAGAGGAGAAAGGGATAAAGAAGAGATTGAAGAAGAGGTAAATATTTTCCCCACTCTATACTCAATTGTTACATTGGTCCTAGAGTTCAGATACATATTCCCCTTGCTTCTCCTTACTCCTTTCAGTTCTTCTCCCTCCCTCCTTTGGGAATGTATCATCCTTTAGATTTCACTATGGTCAGATTATCCCACTTACCATACTATTTTATTATAGATAGCTTTTCTATACTTACTTTCGTAAATTAAAAAAATAATTTTCACTTTCTTAAAAATGATTTCTGCCATAATATTCCATTATTTAAATATTTACACGGATGAGGCTTGTAACACTCTGGACTTTGAGTTCCTTGTCAGCCTGCTCCAGGATCCTATTCATTACCGATTCTCAGCCTCTCAATTCCACTGTTGTTTCCTAGGCCTTATTATTACCAATAACAGACATAATTTTTCATTTTTTGTTGCTTCCTTCTCATCTTCCTAAACTCTGCATGTTAAAGTATTATAATGTTTAGTTCTTAGACCTCTTCTGTTTTTAGTTGTCACTCCATAGGTGTGACATGGTTTTAAATTCTACCTATATTTTAATGCTTCTTTTATTCTCATTGTCTATGGAAATCTCTTCTGTGAAACCTAGTTTTATATATCTAGTTTCCTACTTGATACCTGCAGTTAGGCATTAATTTCTTAGTTACAGTTAGGTTTCCTGCAATTTTTTTCACCTTAATTAACAGATACAGTTGCTGGCTAAAAAACCTCGAGTCTTCCTTGACATTTTTTTCTTGAGTTTTTTCTCTAAGACCTCACACTTTCTATTAAAATTAATCATTTTGGTTATAGCTTGGAAAATATCTATACTTTTGTCTTTTCCTCCCACCAGCACTATTGCTATTCCCCCTTTACCTTGGATTATTGAAAAATCCTCTTAACAACTCATTGATTTAGTGTTTGTTTTCCTTTAGTCTCTTTTACACACAGCTGCCAAAGTGAACTTTTAAAAACATGTCTATCCATGCCATTTCTGCTGAAAACTTTCCAGTGGCTCCCTGTCTTACTCAGAGTTACAGAGAATCATTGTAACCTCTGAATTCCAATGTGGTCTGTTCCTTTTTATTTCTTTGTTAATTTATCCTGCTACTACTCTCTTGTCTTTGACTCATTTGCTGGCTTCCTGAGTGTCTGTAGAAAACTCTAGATGTGCCCTTGTCTTGAGGGTTTCACACTTGGGATATTTCTTCCTGGATTTGTTTCTCTTCCAATATTGGAACAGCTTGTCCCTTTCCCTTCCTTTTAAAATGCCCGCTGTTTAAGGAGACCTTGCATAGCCACCCAGTCTTAATTTTCATGCTGCCGGTCATTCCCTGACACTTGTTGGACCTTTTTCCTGCTTTATTTACATACCTTTCCTTATATATTGTGTTGTACTCATTAGCTCCTTTGTTATATCACTTTCCACTGGAATGTAAGCTTCACAAGAGCGGGATATTTATCATTTTTATTCAGTGCTATATTCCCAGTGCCAAAAATAAGTCTGGTAAGTAGTATCTCATATTTGCATTTGCAAGAGTGCGTAAATGAAAACCAAGTGTTCTGTTGTTGCATAGACATGCATTTGCTTATTAGGAACTGGCATGAGTACAGTGACCTTGCTGAATTACAGTTTATAAGTTTTAAAAATATTTTCCTTGTAAATGATGATACTCTCTGACAATGAAAGTTATAATTTTCCTTTTCTAACCCTCAAAAATTTTCTTTTCTTATTTTATATGTTGTTTATGATCTTCAAAAAATAGTTAAGTAGAAGTAGTTACAACAGGCACTTATCCTTTTTATGATTTTTAAAGGGAATGCCTCTGAAGTTTCAACAGAAGGAATATTTATTGTCTTTGATACATATTCTTTATCAGGATTTTTAAAAAGGACCCCTTTAACCACATTTGCTAAGTTTGTGATTTATCATGAATATACATTCTTCTGGTAATAAGTGAATGATAAAATTTAAAATTATTTTTAAGTATTGTGATTGTATATCATTATTGTAGATTAAATTTTCTGCTTTTTAGATGATTTTTCTCTAAAAATACTTTAATGTGGCAAATGACATTATGAATTTTCTACAGTAAACATCCTCTCTAGGATAAAGTTAATATTTCTTTCACATTATTTGATTAATGTATTACTATATCTATTTTTATTAATATGTTATTTTATGATTAAAACTGGTTGGTCTTTAATTTCTCTATAGTTACTGCCTTATGATTTTTGTATAGAGGGAATACTTCTTTTCTGTTCTTTGAAAGAGTTTTTATCCTATTGAAGACCTGTCCTTAAAAAGTATAGCAAAAATCTTCTGTAGAACTAATTGGAACTGTTATGGACAGATTTTATAATATGTATTCTAATTTCTTTTTAATTATAATAAAACTATACAGGTTGTTTTTGAATCATTTTTTTGTGAGTTATAAAGTAATGTATCCACTTTGTCTCAGTTTTAAATTTAGCAATTTAAGGTATTTATCAGATTTTTATCTTTTGAATCTCTAATGGACCCATGATTATATTCTTTTCAAATTTTTAAATTCTATTTTTCTCCATCCTTTTCAATAAACCTTTCTTCTTTATTTCTTATCTTTCTTCCTGGAAATAAGTAACTTTTATTGGTATTTCTAAAATCTAACTTTTAAGTTTTATGATTATTATTTTTAGTTTTTTCTTTCATTACTTTGCTGCTTTATTTTTTATTATTTTCTTCTTTCTATAGTCTTTTTTTTCTTTCTTTCTATAGTCTTTAGGTTTATTTATTTATTTTTCTCACTTCTTATGTTGGATATGCACCTAATTAATTTTTGACCTCTGTACAATACTAAGTAGTATTGTAAATTTCCCTGTAAATACTCTCAGGTACATCTTACACTTGTTGATACACAGCATTTAACTTTTTATGTAGTTTGAAATATTTTAATATTTCCATTATGACTTGTTTTTTATCCTTATTCAATTAGAAGTATTTTCAAATATACATATGCATAGGTTTTAGGTTACATTTTATTTGGTTATTATATACTATACTTATATTTGGAAAAATCATAGAGCATGTGGTCTGTATGAAACTAGTTCTTAAAATTTCTTGGGAGTTTCTTGGTAAAAATTGCTAGTTGTTTTACTGATACTTATTTTCTTTTTTCCTATGTTTTTCATGATACAGCTATATATATAGTCAGACATCTATATTTCTCAGCATCCTTCACCCTCAGTTGTAACCATAAAATTAAATTATGCTAATTGAATATGCACTGAATTGATTTGTGCTGTGGAATTGCTTTTCAGAAATCTTTATTCTTTTTCTTTATTTTCAAGGAAGGACACTAATTCCCTGATCACTATTACAGAATTTTTCATGTCTTTTATTTTGGTCAATGATAAGAAATCTGACAGAACAAGTCTTGTTATGTGCTTGCACGTTTAGATTTGCTCTCTTGTGCTCCTCCTGTGGACCTGAAACGAGTATGTGTCAGCTACCCAGCAAAATATAGGAGAATCAGTGCTGTTGTAAGTGGCCTATATCAGCTGACCTCCACAAATGCACAAGCTAGATAAACGCTTCTTGTCCTGTACCACTGAGATACTGTGATTGCTTATTATGTGACATCCACAGATACAGTGCCATTATCATGGCCATATCCTGAAAGAAACATCAGGGTTGAATTGCTCCAAACTCAGTTTCTTTCAATGTGGTATGGAACAAATGTGTGTCTGTGATCTGTCCTTGGTTATCTCTCAAGACAGTGTACTATACAGAGAATGAACAAAAGGGAAGGAATCCTAATCTGTTATGCTCTGTGTGTGCATCAACATTGACCACTCACCTTAGCAGAGTTACTTGTAGGAGGATTATTTTTTATTTTTTCCATTCTACCTCTGTTTTGAAGCTTCTTTGCCTTAAGAATTTGATTTTTATCCTAATTTATTTTTTTATTAGTACATGTTTGCGGTACATAATGTTTACATCCCTCACATGGATTGGTACATGCACATTACACATCTTAATTCCTTTTTTCATCCCTTTTCCCTCCCCTCCCTCCCTTCTTTCCCCTCCTTCCATCTCTCGATGTCCTTTCCATCTGAGGAAGATCTCTTTCCCTACTACTCATTGTCTATCTTTTATTTTGCTCTTTATTTATACTTTAGTTTCTCATATAAAAGAAACCATGCAATATTAAACCTTATGTCTGATTTGTTACACTTAACAGTATGGTCTCAAGGTGCACCTATTTTCCAACAAATGACTCAAGTTTATTCTCTGTATGGCAGAGCAATACTCCATTGTGTGTATGTACTACATTTTCTTTATCCATTCATCTGTTTATGGAAATATAAGCTGCTTCCAAGATTTAACTATTGTGAATTGTGCTGCTATAAACATGGGTATGTCAGTATCAGTGTAATATGATGTCCTTACATCTTTAGGGGAAGATATTTAGAAGGGAAATAGCTGAGTCAAATGGTATTTCTACATTTAGTTGTTTGAGGAATATCTCCATACTGAATTTCATAATGGTTGTATCAGTTTACAGTCCCACCAACAATGAAGAGTTCCTTTCTTCCTCACAGTCTTGTCAGCATTTGTTATTACAGTAAGTCTCTGATTTAAGAATGTTTTAGTTGCAAACTTTCACAGAAATTAACAGACCTCTCATTTAGTTTTTTATGCTTTACCTTGTATATTTTTGTCCAAGGTGTATAAGACTCACTTTGTTGGACTTATGAACAAATATGTCTTATGAACATTGTCTTGGAGTGAAACTCATTTGTAAGTCAGGGACTCACTGTATTTAATACATCTTGATTTGGATGTAATTTTCATCCTATGTATACTATATAGACTATTTTTGAACCTATGTATACTATTTTTGGTCAATATCAACAGTGAGTAAATTGATGCATCAATTTCATAAATTTTTACACATTTTGACGCTACCTGGTTTGGGGCATATAAACTACTATCAACCAGATGAACATTTATTATTTTGTAGTAACCAATTTTAGTTCTTTTTAAACTTTTATACACAAAGTATTATTTAAATAAATGAAATGGGGATAATGTTTCATGTACTCCTTCAAGTAAAAATGGTAATGTTGCATATTTTGGATCATTTTATATAGTTGGTATCATTACTTTTTAATATATTTTTGTATCATTACTTTTTCAGTTAACAGGAGCCTTTCTATGGTATTAATAGTTTTCAGAAACACTAGATTCAGCATTCTTATAATGCTTCATTATTTAGATATTTTGTAATGTATTTTACATGCCGATAGTATCTACTCACTTTGGTTATTTTCATTGTTTTGCTCTTTCAGATAATTCAGTGAGGCCATTTTCTTACACATATTCATACCTTATTCATACTTTTGGTAATTTCTTTCCAATGATATTCAAGAATGTGAATTATTAGATCAAAGTATAGAAACAAATATTCATCCTAATCTTTGTTTTGAAAGGCAAACATAATTCTCCTATAAAAGTCTGCTCCTAACATTCATTTTTTCCCTGTATATTACTCCTTATTACTTTAACTGTCTCAATTTCTAAAAATGTTTTGTGATGTGATTTATTTTATATTTACAATATTTGTTGAGGTTCATATAAATTTATGAATTATACTTTTCTGACTGATTTCACAATATCATCTTTTTGTCAGTAGCTTTACTATAATAAGTATAATGTTTTTATCAATTATCCCATGAAATATGTCAAACTTTCTGTTGTCATTTCTTACAATTCTTACTCTTTGTTTCAGCATATATTGCTTCTCCATTTAAAAATAGTCATTCTTTTTGGAGATGCATTTAGATGTATACTGTATCATCTGATTCTATCTTCTATATTTCTTAGGCTCTGTTTCAGATCTTTAATATTGTTGTTTCCCTTTGCTTTAGCATGAGAAATTTTTTCTTATCTTCCAGTTCTCTTTGTGTATGTTGAAACTTTTTAATCCATCTTTTGTGTTTTTATATATAATTTTTCTTCTAAAGGCTACATTTATTTTTTTAAAAAATGGATAATTATTGATAGCTCTTTGTGCCTTACACTTGTTTATGTGAATACCTTTTATATCTGTAAATACTCCTGAAATTATAAATTTACACTTTATGGGTGGCAAAAAGTTAGCTCTCAGGATTGTATTTCTGATTTTGTCATTTATTATCCTAACAGCACACCTTTTGCATGTTTTAACTGTTCATAGCTCATGTTATCTGTTTTCCTATCAGTTTACTTGGGTTCTAATTGTTTTTTAGCAGAATAATCCTTCTGAGTATGTAGTCTTATATATTATTATATATTAAATCAAATGTTTAATATTTAATTTTAACAATTACTATTTTATTTTTGCCTGTATTTTGGCACAATACAAGTGAACAGTTATCTATTTTTAATATGTGGAAAGAAACAATGATAATTTAAATGTATTTGAAAATAAAGTGTTATATATTCAATGTAAACCAAACTCTTGATCAGATATATTTATTGTAGATAGGATAAGAGAAAGCAAAAGATGAGTTCCAGAGTATCTTTACTTGATCTGCACAAGGGGAGTAGAGATTGAAGTAATGTCAAAAATTTAGATTGAATAACAAAGAAAGTTAACATAGATTAAAATTATAGGTACTCAAATGGGGTGTTCCCTTAGGTTCAGCTTCTTTTAAATAGCAAAGGCAGATTACAATGGCAGTATACATGCCATTTACTGATCCTTTTCAATAGTGTTTTCATTTTAAAAATGTTTTCTATGCTTTTTATCACTAAAGAGAGAGTTGGCTTGGTCATAGAAGAAAAAAATCTTACAAACTGTATGCAGTTACTTTATTCCTTCATCTGCATGTTATATATGTCATCCAGTCAACCCATGCAGTTGTGAGCAGTAATAATAATACATGCAGTTGTGAGCAGTAATAATAAAACTTAGGCTAGTAAGTTTTACAGGGTTTAATTAACATATCAATATATAACTATAAGAGCATATGCAAAATATTTTATTAGCATTTGAGAGAGATGATCTTTATCAATTTTATACTTTGGCCTAGTGCAGCATTATTCTATTATATCCATTTACTGTTTATGAGGTAACCTTGTACATTTTAGGGTAAGGCATCAGGCACCTGATTTATTTATTTATTTATTTATTTATTTATTTATTTGGTACCAGGGATCGAACTCGAGACCTTGCGCTTGGAAGGCAGGCCCTGGAACCACTGAGCTAAATCCCCGACCCCCTGATTTATTTTTTTATTCTATAGGATCCCTTAGATTTTTTTACAGAGAGACAAAGAATATGCCTGCTTTTTATTAAAGCTCTTTAAATATTTAAATATACATGCCATTAAATGTGTGTTTATCTCATTTCATCTTCATTTCCCAGGGGTTTTTTTCCAAAGATCCTTCAATAGTTTCTGTATTTTCTGAGGTCATATTAGGAAACTCAAACATTTGACACATTAAAAATACATTAAAACTATAAAGTTCAAAATCAGTTATCACAGAGTGCTTTGTTGTTGGGTCTTAGTGTATTTTATTTGTTTAGTGGACCTTAAGGTACAAAATCATTAAAATTACAGTATGTTGACATCCAGTTTTTCCAGCAATATTTGTTAAAGACACCGTCTTTTCTCCAACAGATAATTTTGGCCCCTTTGTCAAAAATCAGGTAACTGTAGGTATGTGAGTTTGTTTCTGTGCCTTCTATTCCACTGTTTTTTTATTTCTCTTTTGTGTCAGTGCCATGTTGTTTTTATAACTATGGCTTTATACACAGTGTAGCTTGACATCCAGTATAATGATGCCTCCAGCATTGCTCTTTTGCCTCAGGGTTGTTTTGGCTGTTATTGGCTATTTTGCTTTTTAATCCAAATGAAAACCAAGATTGCTTTTTCTATTTCTATAAAGAATGCTGTTGGTATTTTAATAGAAATTGCACTAAATCTGTGGATCATTTTTGCTAATATCAACATTTTCATCATATTCTGTCAACCTAAAGACAAGGAATGTCTTTTCATTTTCTAACATTCTTTTTAATTTATTTCTTTAGAATTCCATAATTTTCATTTAGAGGTTTTCTATCTTTCTTGTTAGGTTGAATCTTTTTTTTTGTGTGAGTAAAGAACCATATGTAAACAATAGTATTGACAAAGAGGGATAATTTGACTTCTTCCTTTCCTACTTATAGCCGTTTTATTTCTTTTCCTTATCTGAGTGCACTGGCTATAGTTTCAAATATCATACTTAACAGCAGCAGTAATCTTTGGGATACCTTTGTCTCATTCCTGACTTTAGAGAGAATTCTTTTAGTTTTTCCCATTTTAGTAAGATATTGGCAATAAGTTTGTCATATATCTTTTATCATTTGAGGTAAAGCCTTTTGGTACATATTTTCATCAGGTTTTTTTTTTAATCATGAAGGGGTGTTGAATTTGTCAAAGGCTCTTTCAGCATCTGTTGAGATGATTGTGTGATTTTAATCCTTGCTTCTAGCTATGCATTATTACATTTATTTATTTACTTTTCTTGAACCATCCTTGCATTTATATGCAGAAAACTGATCCCTAGATCTCTGCCTATCATCGTGTACTAAAATGAAATCAAAATAAATCAAAGACCTAGATAGAAAACTGAAAACCTTAAAACTGCTGGAAGACAACATAGGAAAAACACCTGAAGCCATAAGCACAGGTCCTGAACTGGACTCCAAAAGCACAGAAAATAAGAAAGAATCAACAAATTGGACTACATTGCATTTAAAAGCTTCTTCATAGAAAACAAAATAACAGAGTGAAGAAGCATCCCACTGAATGGGAGATCTTTGTTAGCTACTCTATTGATAGAAGAGTAATATCTAGAATGTATAAATAACTAAAAAAAACAAAAAACAAACAAAAAAACCCAAACTACTCCCTAAAGAAGAAACCCCCCCCAAAGTGGACAAATGAACTGAATATTTACTTCTTAACTGAAGAAATTCAAATGGCCGACGAATATATGAAAAACTGTTGAACATCTCTTACCATGAGAGAAATGGAAATTAAAATTCCATTGAAATCCATCTCACCTCTGTCCAAATAGTCAACTATCATCAAGAATGCTAAAAACAATGAATACTGGCAAAAGTGATGTGAGGAAAAAGGAGTCCTCCTGTATTTTTGCCTGTGTTGTCAATTAGTACAACCTCTATGGAAATCAATGTGGAGATGCCTAAAATACTAAATGTAGAATTTGAGCAGGCTATACCATTCCTAGGTATATTCCTGAAAGAATTAAGGACTGCATACTATAGTGACTCATACATACCCATATTTATAGAAGCACAATTTATAATAGCTAAGATGTGAAAACAACCTAGATGCCATTAACAGAGAAATAGATAAAGATAACATGGCATATATACACAATAGAGTATTATCATATAGAATTAAATTATGACTTGAAAGAAAATAGATTGAATTAGAGACCATCTGATAAATAAAATTAACCAGGCTCAGTAAATTAAATATCTCACATTTTCTTTTATATGAGAAACCAAACAAACAGAGATGGGAAGAGATCAGGAGATAGACTTCTGGAGATGGCAAGGGGGAGTGTAGTGTAGGAAGAGGGAAATAATGAGATTTAAATTAAAATATTAAAGTGTGTACCAGCTTCCCTGAACAATCAGAGAATTATGTAATATTAGCAAGTACTAAAACAAGACAATAAAAAATTACATTTGCAGACAGCACTATATCAATATAAAATCATGTAGACTTGGAAATTCTTCTGTCTTACATTCTTTTACTCTGTTTTCTTTGAACAAAGGAAATATTATTAACTTAATTATTCCCTTAGATTTTTATATATTTTGATTGTTTTTATAATATATACTGATGCTCTTAGAACTTGAAGTTTTAAAAATGCAAGTATATTCTAAAAATGACTATCATAAGAGGAAAACTATTAGCTTCCTTTTAGCATTAATTACTTGAAGACAATTTGTAGTTTTTATTTGTTTATTTTATTTTTTTCCCATTAAGTTTATTGGTATATTTTAGGTATAAAATACAGTTGCATTCATCATTGGGATCTTGTACCATTACATGACTATCTTGGTTCTTATTTTTTTCCCCTTCCCTTGCCTTCCCTTCACTCCCTTCACCCTTCCCTATTTGCAAAGACTTTGTTTCCATTTTTTTTCTTTTCTCATATTTTTTCTTTTCCCTTTATTTCCTTTCTCTTACCCCTCCCACTTCCCCTGAGCCTTTAGACTTTTCCTTCCTATTACACAATATCAATTATACATTTTAAAAATTACAATATCAAGATCTAGGAGACATTACCACAGATTTTACAGAATTTAAAAGGATATAGAAAGCATATTACAAAAATCTTTTTTGAAATAAATTTGACAACTTCTAAGAAGTACCTTGGAAGACAAGTTAATGAAACTAACTCTGGAGGAAATATAAAACTTGAATAGCACCTATTAAAGAAAGTATATTCCTAGCTTGAAAACCTACCTATATGACAACAGCAGGCTCATATACATTTTAAGTGATAAATTATATCAAACAATTAAAGCAGAAAAAAGAAGGAACACTTCTCCCCCCATTTTAGGAACTCAACATTGTGCTAATCCTAAAACTGGATAAACATAATAGAAGAAAAAAGTATGAACATAGATAGAAATTTGTTTAACAAAACAATTAGAAGTCAGGTCTGGCAGTATGTAGAAAGTGGTTTTGTTATAGGGGTTGGCAGTGTTGGTTCAGGATTGGAAGATCCACCCCCAAAAGTCATCATTTTAACAGAGGAAAGGAAAAAGCCATATGATCCTGTCACTAGTTGGAGAAAGAGTATTGGACTAAATTCTACAGCTGTTCATGGTAAAAGCTATCAGGAGGCTAGGAGTAGAACAGAACGTTCTCAACAGATTAAAGACATGTACTCTATACTTCCAGTGAGAACGCTTTATATGAATGAAGATACAATGCTTTCTCCTTAAGGTGAGGAACAAGGGCAGATATGCTTACTCTTTATCTGTCCATTAAACTTTGAAACCTAGTCCCCACCAAAATAGTCTGGCAATAAAATGACACAATTAGGATAGGACTGGCAAGGTAGAGGCTAATTCTTTATATGTAGATGAAATGATCATCTACAGAGAAAATACTAAGAAATCTCTAGGAGCCCCTAGAACTTGTATTTGAATTTAGCAGGATTAGAAAACACAAAGTATATATAAAAATTCAGGTCTGTGTATACTTGCTATAAATGAAGAATTGGATATTGAAATTTAAAAGTTATGTAGGAGTACAAAGGACCTAGAAAAGTTAAAAAGCAAAAACAGTGTTGGAAGATGTTTAGTACCTAATTTTAAGAGTTCTTCTAAAGCTGTAGTAATCAAGGCAGTGTTGGTGTAAGGAAAGACATATAGATCATTTGAATAAAACATAGACTCTAGAAATAGAACCACACATATATGGTCCACTCAGTTTTGAAAGATTATTTAACATTAGCATTTTATAGAATATAAACTCAATTCAAGAGCCGGGGAAGAGAAAAATGTTTTCAGCAAAGAGCACTAGCGGGCTGATTCGGCGTGTTCTGTGCCACTCAGGACCTCGGTAGGGCGTGGGCAGACCTGCCTGTCTGCAGCGGGGTGATGTGGCGTCTTCCGTGTGACTCGGGACCTCGGTAGGGCGTGCACAGACCTGCCTTTCTGCAGCGGGCTGATTCGGCGTCTTCCGCGGGACTCTTGAAAGATTATTTAACATTAGCATTTTATAGAATACAAACTCAGTTCAAGAGCTGAGGAAGAGATAGTGTTTTCAGCAAACGGCACTAGAACACCTGGTATCCATATATAAAAAATTAACCTCAACCCTTTATTTCCATACATGAAAATAACTTGAAGGGATCTATAAACCTAAATAAGAAAGCCTAAAAGTATAAAACTTTAAGAAGACATTATAGGGGAAAATGTTTATGAATTCAGGGTAGGCAAGAACTACCTAGGATACAAAAGACATAATATATAAAAGAAAAAATATTGATAAATGAAATTCCATCAAAATTTAGAACTTTAAATGATATCATTAAAATGAAAAGTAGTCCTTAAACAGACCATATTTACAATGCATAGAACCTATGACCAGCATATATAAAGACTTCTTAGAGCTCATTAATACACAACCCAATTAAAAAGTAGACATAAGAAGATGATAAATAGCCAGTATAGCACAAGGAAAGGCGTGCAACTCTAGAATCAGAAAAATGCTAATCAGTACAATAACAAGATTGAATTATACACTCATTAGGGAGATGAAGTTAAAAGTTTTAAAAGCCTTGTCATGACTTTTTCTTTTTGTTGGATTCTCCCCCTTTGCATTTAATTTGTCACGCCCAATGGATTCATTCTGCTGAACTTTCTGGGGTTGTGATCCTCATTGTCTTTTCCTAAGATATTGTCTAAAATTTTTTGGATTGCTGGTTTGGTATTCATGAAGTTCCTGAGGTGCTCTTTATCATGAAAGTATCTTATTTCTCCATCAATTTTGAAAGATAGTTTTGCAGGGTACATCAATCTGGGTTGGAAGCTGTTTTCGTTTAGGGCTTGAAATACATCACTCCAAGCTCTTCTTGCCTTGAGGGTTTGCACTGAGAAGTCTGCTGTGAGGGGCTGGGGATTTAGCTCAGTGGTTTTGCCACCTGCTGCGCAAGCACAAGGACCCGAGCTCGATCCCCGGTACCAAAGCAAACAAACAAAAACCTGAGAAGTCTGCTGTGATTCTGATGGGCTTTCCTTTGTATGTGATGTTTCTTTTCTCTCACTGCTTGTAGAATTTTGTTCTTCTGTTGGGTTTCTGGAATCCTAACTATTATATGCCTATGTGTAGATTTTTTTGATCAAGTCTAGGTGAAGTCCTATATGCCTCACTTATCTGTATGTCAAGTTCTTTTCCCCTGCTTGGGGAGTTTTCTGCCATCACTTCTGTGAACAGTTTTTCTCTGTCATCTGCACTCTCCTGTTTCTTCATTGACTCCAATCAGTCTTATGTTATTCTTCTTTGCATCTTCTAGCGGCTGCTGGATTGATTTCTCATGTTCCCTTACAATTTTAAAGTAATTTTTCTTTTCCTCCTCACTAATTGCAATCTTATGTTCTATATCTGAAATTCTATCTTCACATTTTTTTCAATCTGCAGTGCAGACTTTCGATGGAGTTTTAAATCTCCTGGAAATCTGTTTGCATCTGTTTTATGGATTCCATTTGTTTCCTATGTTGGGATGCCATCATGTTCCTCATATCCTCTATTTTTTTAATCTGTGTCCTCTCTAGATTTATTAATCATGTCTTGCACCATGAGTACAGTCTTTGCTGTTATCTGAGTAATTATTTCTGATTTCATTTTTCCCAGATCCTCTTTTGTTGCCAGTTCAGAGAGTCCAGGTGGTTGAGTATCAGATTGTTCCATCTTGTTTCCCTTTGGGGTTGCTGTAGGTGATCTGGAAGTCTGTTTTTGAGGCTTGTTTATGTGTCTTCTCATTTCCGTGGCGGGCTGGGGGGTGCTTCTGGTGCCCACGCAGCTTACCTTCTCTGCCCTAGTGGCGTGGGATGGTGGCAGGGGAGCTTCCTTCTGGGTGCTGGGACCAGCTCACCTTCTCTCTTCAATGGATTTCTCCTCCTTTATGGTGCGCAGCAGCCTCTGCTGGGTTTCCACCTCTGGGGTCAAGTGGGAAAGCCAGTCAGCTGTGCATTGGGAGCAGTCAGGGCCACCTTCCTGCCACCTAGTGCCCATTTTTACCCGCGGGAGCTGAAGTCATGGCTGGCAGGGTCCATTCTAGTTAGCAGCAACAGGGGAGCATCCTTGAACTTTGAACCTCCAACTGTCCAATTTGTAGTTTTTAAAAAATCCCATTTATGTAGATTTTCTGAAAATTTTATCATGTTTTTGATTAGTCCCTAAATTAATTTGGCTCATTTTTACTATAAAATATTTATAAATCTCAATTCTTTTATGGATAATACATTTACAATGTTTTAACTTCAGTTTAATTTATATCTTGAATTTAACTTTAAATTCTTGAGTTTTCAAATTGTTATTTGAAAGCAAATAAATATAAAAAATCTGTGTATAGGGACATATTTTCCCAACATCAGAACTATCATATGGTTAGTTTAACACAAAAATGACTTTGCTTCAAAAAATTGATAAATTCCCATTCTTTTAATATATTCCTATTGCAAAAATTTAAGCTCTGTGGGTTAAATAGTAAGCCAAGAAGTTTAAGTTTAACACAAAATAAGAAATAACTGCTGAAAAACTATTTGGCCTACACCATTCTAAATGATAAATGAGAACTTCAAGTTCAGATTTTTTTCCTTTTTTAAGATGCTATATATAAAAACAATAGCTGATCACTGCTCCAGTTTTCATACAGTATGGTGTTCTTTTTGATGTAATAAAAAGTACATTTAGGGTCAGGGATTTAGCTCAGTAGCACAGTGCCTGCCTGGCAAGTGTGAGGTCCTGAGTTCTATCCCCAGTACCAAAAAAAAGTACATTTAACTAAGAATCTCATCGTAGTTTGTGACTTAACTAAAAAGTAATTATAACTTTGTAAATATCACATTTCTGAGGACCCTGTGTCTTTGTTCTTTTCCTCTTTTAAACAATATTTCCTCAAAGATAAGAATCTGTATAGAAAGGTAAATTAACAGGTTTTCTTTTAATCCATGCATTTATTAGATAAATAAATCATCATACTTAATATTGATGTAGTATCTACTTTTTAGATAAATCAAGTTAGAAATTAGCATGTTAACTAACAAAATGGCATTTATTTAATAGATTGCAGTGTGTTTTGAGCTATCTTTTCTATCAGTGTTTGAATGTAACACTGCAATAAGTGGTAACTTAATTTTTTCAGCATTAGATAGTTTTGAAGGGATATTGTGTGCCAGCTGACTTTGGCGTAGCAATGTATAAAGCAAACATAGTTCCTGTCTGTCTTTGGCATAGATTCTAGGCCTTAGGCTCTAGCAGTTGAGAAAGAGTAATTATATAGCAATTTTACAAACTTCTCTGATGAGGGAAGTGTAGTGTGTTAAAGGCACACAGGGAAGAAATCTAGATGGTGACCCATGTAGATTTGGAGGACTCTCTAAATGCTTTCAGCAGAATGTGATAGCTGAACTAAGACCTGAGTAAGCAGGAGCATGCTACAAAGAGAGGAGGTAGATAGGCTCTGACAACATGCACAAAGACCAAGAGATCAGCTCAGTGCTTTTCAGTGTGTCCAGGAATCATTCAAGGAGCATGCAGTGTTGACTGCTTGACTGGGGCCAGGCCATGGGAGCCTTTTGAAGCCAGGCTTAGGAATTAGGGCTTTATTGTAAGATGTCTTCTCAGGTTCCCAGTGAAGGGGTTGCACTTTGAATTTTTGTGCCTGGAGAAAGTATTTTTCAGCCCACGATAAATGAAGTGGAGTGAAACTGGAAGTAATGATGCCAGTTGGGAATAAATGTAGCAATCTTACCTAAGGTGAAAAATAAGGATATATTGGCTAAGGAAGTAATAGTATAAGGATGAAGACTTGACAGATTTTGTTCTTATGAGGCAAATAGGTGGGTCTTGGTGTCTGATTCATTAAGTAGTGGATGTGATGTGTGTGTGTGTGTGTGTCTTGGATTAGGCAGTAGAGTTAACAGTTTTCTCATTTTTTAGAATAGAAGACACAATAAGGAACAGTTTTGGCGGGAAGATTATTAATTGGTTTGTGACATGATGAAATTGAATCTCTGTGGGACATCCAAGTAAAGCTGTGTAGATGACTATTGTGCACATAGTACTGGAGTTTGAGAAAACTGTGGTAGGAGGAAACAAAGGGTCGAAAGTTGCTGTGAAGGAGTAGGGTCTCTGGAGGGATCCTGGTTTGTCTGAAGGTAGGAGGCTGAAGCAGTACTTTGCAAACATGTTGAGGATATGAGCGAGTTGGTCAGCCATCAGTAGGCATGACCTAAGCATGCAATGGGAAGGAATGCTTGCAAATATGGAACAGTATGAAGATGAGATGATGAGAGAGACTAGATGGCCAAAAGGGACACATATCTTGAGTGGGGACTGATAGGCTGAGATCATGCACAGCGACTTTTCTGGTCTGAGGATGCCAAAAGGGTTCAGTATCAGAATCCCCTGGCTGTCCGGACGGGTTGCGTATGATTATAGGTCTTCTAGGGAGACAATGTCCTTGTCTGAGGTAAAGAGGGAGACTAGAAATACAGCCTAAATCTCTTGCTGTTTCCATCTCTGTCTGTCTGTTTCTCTCTCTCTCTCTCTCTCTCTCACACACACACACACACACACACACACACAGAAATTTAAATTGTTGCTGAGCTACAGGCTTCTGTTCATACAGATTCTCAGAATATATTAGGGGATAAATCTTTATATGAAAAGGCTCAGAGTTAGAGTCCCTATAGTCATAAATCTAGTTTAAGAGACAAAAGTTGGTCATAAACGTAATTAGACACTAGAAGTTCAGATTAGCTTTAACTTCAAACATCCCAGGGTATTTCCCTACTGTTGGTGTCATAAGCACAGAATACCATACAACATGTGATACTTTCAGGCAATATTATGTAACTTTTTTATACTATAGCACTCAGATAAATATTTATATGTCTTATCTTGGTAAATGGATAAGGCCTTTTTTGATAGAGGAAGCCAGCCACTGGGCTCGGGCAGTCCCAGGTCTGTCTTCACTACCCAGGGAGGAGTAGGAAAAGTGTTTTATGTTCTTTTATGAAGTAGGTGGGCACAGCTACCACAGAAGATAAAGGAAAGGCTCAGGAAAAGAAAGTTTATTCATAGTCCTAGAGACAAAAGTCATAGCACATCATACCATTTGAAAAAGGTACAAGGTGTTTGAGACACAGAAGACAGACCCAAGGGAAAACTTAAGACCAGAGCCTTTATGAAGTTTTTACAAGAAAGGCAAAGTGTGGCTAGGTGATGAATTTAGGATTAGCTAGTTTGAATAATTCTGGGGGGCTCTTAGCCATAGAGGTTGTCCCGAGTTACATGACACTGGACTCTCAGGTGATTAAGGCAAACCAATATTGCTTCATGGCACATATGGGCCAGATTAGGAAGTAAAACTTTATCATAGTTAATGTATCAAGGTTATGATCTTGGCTGGGCCCTTTGCTATTTTAAAAAACTAATTAGCCCCAGGAGGGCAGATGTCAAAATATTATACTATTCAGAAATACACACACTCACACAATACAAAGAATAATACTTCTGGCATAGGTATTGCTCATTTGTGACCAATCAACTTTAATAGGGAAGCTCTGCTTTGGATATGAGGAAGTAGAAATGAATTGGACATGACATGTCTGCTGAGTGCTTGGCCTTTAGGGAAAGGACCACATCTGTGTAACACAATGGTTTGCCTAGATGTTACAGGTGATGAATTCCAGGGGAGGATTTTTACTGTAGTGCTATGAATGTTGAGAAGAGAAACATGTTCTCAGTATTTCTGAAGTCCGTGAAAATCTTTTCATATGTTGATATCCTCACATTTGTGAAACATTAAGTCACTGAGGGTCTATGAATGTGATGTCCCCAGTATTTTTCTGATATTGAGCCAGAGCTGTTACAAATGCCAAGACTTCTGATAATTTTTCAGTGCTTTTGCATTCATATCTTTCTAGTTTCTCATACTGAGAAAATGGTTTCATATACTTTGAAATTATATTTGTGCACGTATGAGTCGTTTTCTTATTGCTGGGAAATAATACTGGATCCCCACCACTTAAAAGAATTAAGATTTAATTTGGGCTCATGGTTTTCAGAGGATTGGATTCATAGTTAATTGGCTTCAAGACAGAAATGTCACAGCAGAAGTATATAGTGGAGGAAAACTATTCAACACTTGGTTGCCATGAGTATAACACCACCATGATTCATTCACCTTTCAAAAGTATACCTCTGAAGACCAGGGATTCAGCTCAGTAGCACCATCCCTGCCTTGCAAGCGCAAGATCCTGAGTTCGATCCCCAGTACTGAAAAAAAAGAAAAGTGTACTTCAGAATACATGAGACTTTGGGAGGGAGATTCAAGATCAGAAATCCCCAACAACTGGAACCAGTTCCTAGCCAGTTAAGAACTAGACCACATAGCAGGAGGTTAGTGGCAAGGCAACAAGTGAAGTTTCATCTATAGTATTTATAGCCACTCCTCATCACTCAGTACCATATGAGCTCCACCTCCTGTCAGGTCAGAGGCAGCGTTAGATTTTCACAGAAGCATGAACCCTGCTGTGAACTCAACATGTGAGGGATTTAAGTTGTGTAGTTCTTATGGGAAGTTAATTTTTTTGAGGGGGGGGGAAGCTAATTCTTGATATGAGGTAGAACTGAGGCAGTGAAGCTAGCATTGGGGAGTGGCTACAAATTACAGAATAACACTGGAAAAGAGGTTTGATGACAAAAGAAAACAATGTGTCAATTGTTTGCACACTCATGTCAAAACCCTGTCAGTGAGTGGCAAGTGACAATTAAGCTTCATCTGGTGGTAGGCTTTAAGTCAGAATCTGACACTTATTTTAGTCTGTGTGGCCCACCCATTAAATGTTACTTACCACTTCTATCCATGCCTCTTTCCCACATTGCAAACTTGTCTCAGGCACAAACTTGTGTTTTTTGGTATACCCACAAGCTAACCCTAGCCAAAATGAGTAAAAAACACACATTATTGTAAAGCTTTCAAAAACAAGAAAGATTTGATGGTGAGAGAGCAGAAGAATCTTAAGACCATCAGCCAAAAGAAAACTACATTTAAAAGAAAATACCAACTGTCCTACTTAAATTATGGGTTCGTTACAACAAGTGATTCACATTCTCCAAGCCTACTTTGTATATGTGGCAATTGGTTAGCCAATGAAACCTTCAAAACTGCTTTGCTATATGAAGATCAAGCATCCTGCATTCAAAGACAAGTCTTTCTTTGGAATTAAAAAAAACAAACATGAACATGAAGAATGGGAGTAATTACTGAAGACCAATAATTTGTCAAATGCTCTACACTGAGAGCATCGTTCTTAGTGACTAACCAGATTGCTAAAGTTAAGAAGGCCTTTTCAATTGCTGAAGAGTTGATGCTTCCTCTGCTAAGGAAATTTCTTGTGAGCTTCTGCAGTTCAAAAGAAATTTGATAATATTATTTTAGTGCTGGTATTGTTTGATTTGCCTGTTTTGGAAGGATGATAAATCAGATGTAATATCCATCTTCAAGTTAAAATTTTGTTTTCCTGGATTCTCATTGAGCTCTCCTCTATTTCACGTTACTAAAATAATTTGGAAGAAATAATTTATTTGAATGGGAATTATAATTCTTTACAGATTACTGTAGATTATGAAATGTAATTTATGAGATGTAAGTTCTCATAACATTTTTGGGACTATATTGACACAGAAGGAATTGGCACAGTAATCTCCAGATGGTGCATCATGCTTTGTTTTCCTAAATAAGTTATTTGATGATGCAGGGCTGTCCTGTAGACAATTATTAAACATAGATAAGAAGGAAATAACTAACATTTTATTAGTTTGTATTATGTGCCAGGAACTGTATTTCATTCTTAACGTATATTGCCTCATTTTAATTTTATAAACTAATCACAATTTCTATCTTAGAAATAAGCTGTGTATTAATCAGGGTTCTGCTGAGTAAGAACCAGCAGGATATAGAAACAGATAGATATATGCAAGGGAGTTTCTTAGGGGCCTTAGTCCAACCAATTATGACTGACCGAATGTAGCCTGTAGACCCTAGGATGCCTGTAGCATGGCTTAGTCTAGGTTAGAAGACCTGAGAATTCCGTGAGTGTATGGAGGGTTTTAGTTTATGTCCCAGAGTCCAAATTCCGTAGAGCCTGGAGTTCTTGTGTCTGGGAGCAGAAAAAGAATTTATCCCAGCTCTGTGAGAGAAAAACCAATTTATCTTTTCTATATTTTTGTTCTGCCTAGGCCCCCAGCCAGTTGGATGGTGCCTGCCCAAATTGATGGTTGGATCACATGCCAGTGCCCCCTGGAAGCAGAAACACAATCAATACAATTTTTTACCAGTTGTCTAGGTGTTCCTAGTCCAGTCAAACTGACACTTATAAGTAATTTGCAAAGGCTCCTTCACAGAGAAGAAAAGACTTAGTTGGAAATAGTAGTAATTCCTTCTTATCCATGTAGGACAAATTCTAAGCCCCAACCACTGTAGATTCTTGAAATTGTAGATAATACTATATACTATGCTTTTTTTAAACATGCATATATCTGTAAAGTTTAATTTATAAATTAGGCACAGTGAAAAATTAGTAATGATCACTTTTAAAGAAAAAATATAACACTCTATAGTATACTGTAATAAAAGGCTAATATCATCTCTCAAAATATTTTACTGAATTGTACTCATCTTTCGTTTACAGTGATGTGAGATGATGCAGTGCCTGCATGAGCAGATGAAGTGAGGTGCAAGGCATAGGCATTATGTTGTAACATTAGATTATTCCCTAAGGGTTGCTTAATCACAGCACCTGCAATACCTTAACAATCATTCTGAGATAGCTTCTAAGTGACCAATGAGCAGTAGTGTATAGAGTATGGATATTACAGACAAAGGGATGATTTATGTCATTATCAGGACAAAGTGGTGACTCAGAAATATGTATTATTTAAAAATTATGAATAGTTTGTATCTGGAATTTGATATTTAGTATTTTCAAATAACAGTTGATAGCAGGTAACTGAAATCAGGGAGAGCAAAACTGCAGGTAAGAGGGGATTACTGTACACATGTACATAAACAGTAGCTTTCAGAGGTATATATTTTATCTAATTAAATATATAAGAAGTTTGTATATGTATACATGTTTAGTTGGCTTTATAGGTATATTATTTTGAACATAACTATAATTTATAATATACTATAAAATATTTATGTATCTATACATATATACTTTAAATATTAATACATGTAATTATTACCTCTATATTTTATACTATCTTCATACACATATACATACATATATACATAATTATTATAGCAAGTGAACTGTGCTTCATGCTCAGGATCTAGAACCCTTAAAGGATGTTCCTAGGCCATTCTAGAGGATTTTCAGGAAATTGTCCATTGGATTTTTCCAACTGCCATTGTGGTCCCTATTCTTTTAAGTTTTCTTCTCTGCTGAAAGAGCCCTGCAGTGGATCCCAATCTCCTGCTTGATGCTACAATGCATGGCTTGAAGAAAGACTTAGAGACAGAATTAGAGACAGAGATGGGGAACTGGGATGATCAGTGTTTGAGCAAGCAAAGGTCCTGAAAAGCCAGAACCATTGATATTTATTGGTGACACAATCGTTGTTAAATTGGGGTAAAGAGATAATGTGAAGGGGCTGTGTGTAGTTGCTAGGGATATGTTCCTGATGCAGACAAGGCTTGTAAAAGAAGAGACAAAGCATTCTTGTGTTAGGCTGGGAACCTGGGACCTGATTTTGGGTCAGTCACTCTGACCTCAGCTGTGTGTTATCTCAGGTGCTTTGGTAAGACTCACTTCTTTTTTTTTTCAGACTCACTTCTTAAAATAAGTCAATTGTGGGGTTAACTATTTACAGCCTTCACTGCTTGCAGCCTGCTTTAGCCATAATCAATGGGGTCGTCCCCCACAGCTGGGCATAGTAGTCTTTTGTTCTTGAGTACTTTTGGAGTGTTCTGCTTGATCATGGTTAAAGGAAAAAAAGTTAAATTTTACAAAAGGGTTTAGAACTGCCCTACCCTACTTTTAACTACTTCAGATTTTCTTTTGAGGGGCAACTATGTTTAAACATTTGTGATTTTCTTTTCTGTAGTTAATGCCCATTTCTTAATAATATTTCCGTATTTTATTTCTTGGCTTATGAATTTCAGATGTTAATTACTGACTTCCTTCTCTGTTGGTTAAAGATTTGGGTTGCTAACACTTTTGGTGTTCTTGTCTTCCTCTGTATTGTTGTATCATTACTTTTATTCCTTCATGGGTAAAAGTAATACATTTAATAGTAGCTAATATACTTAAAATCCTATTTTAATTCATAAAATGTATAAGAATCTGGTATCTTTATCACATTCCCCATTTCTTTACCTCTCATTGTCCCTCCTACATCCTAATACTCCTCAGCTGTGCTTTTACATTTTTCAAGATATTATTTACATTCTTATCTGTAACCCAGACTAAATCTTTTGTGTGGTGTTAGGCAGCTTTTCATCACTATCACAAAATACCTGAGCTAATCATCTCATAATAAAGAAACATTTATGTTGACTCAGTTTTCAAGGTTCTAGACCATGATAATGTCCCATTGCTCCTTTCCTGTTTTGATTTATTTTTATTCTTTATTTTTTTGTTGTTTGAGACAGGGTCTCACTATGTAGTTCAGGTTGCTCTGAAACTCACTGTGTAGGCCAGGCTGGGCTGGAACTCAGCAATCCATCTGCCTCAGCTTTCCAAGTGCTGACATTACAGGTGTTCACCACCACACTCAGCTCCATTCCTGTTTTGAGACTGGACATTGCAGTAGAAGGGTGTGATAGAGCAAAACTTCTCATCTCATGAGCAAGAGGAAGAGGAAGAGGCTGGGGTTCCATGATCCGCTTTGCAGACATATCCAATGTGATGACTTGTATCTAGATATCCCTGCAAAGCTCATGTGCTCCTAGGTGGGGGTTTTCAGAGGTGGCTGGATCTAGAGTATGTGAATGTGGATTAAGGGTTTGGGAATATGGACTAAATGTGTAATAATTGGATTAGTCCACTGATTGGTTTAACACTTTCTGGGTGTGGGTAATGGAAAGCCCAACCCTGGGTGTGGGTGGCACCAACCAATCAGGCTTGTAGACTGGATGGAATATAAAGGGAAAGATAGAAGGCAGGCTGGCTGCTTCCTGCTTTCTTTGTCCTGGCCTGTTTCTCCTCTGTGATACCCCTCTGCCACACCACCCTGCCTTGGAGCCAGTTGTAGACTGAAATTTCTACAAACTATGAGCTGTAATAAACCTTTCCTCCTCCTTTAAGGAGGGTAAGTGTCAGATATTTTGTTCCAACAATGAAAAAGTAATTAAGATACTCAAAATGACCTAAAAGCCTCCCACAAAGCCCTACTTCCCAACAGCATAACCCTGGGGACCAAGCCTTTAATACATGAGCCTTTGGGGGACATTTAGTATTCAGACTATTGTACTGTGTGTATGTAGTTTACAAAAATTAGACACTAGTAAACTTTGTTTCAATTACTATGATTATTTAAGTAACTTTTTGCTGAAAAACTAGTAGTATATTATGAATATATATTTCTGATGCTGATCATAATCCCAAAAGACACAGTCCTGAATGCCATAATTTCAAATGTTGAAATCCCAAAAGATCAAAATTGCTGAAATCTAAAGTCCCAAGACTCATAGTTCTGAAATATTAAAACCTCAATTAATGAAATACTGAAAGCCAAAATCTTAAAAACTGCAATTATCGTAAAAGAAAAAGCTATACACTAAAGGTACTAAGCCAAATTCTAGAGAAGAGATTGGCCTGAAGGTATGGCAATGATGAAAACTTCGGCTGAAGAATGTGTTATCTGTCTGCATTGGCATTCCTTATAGCTGACAAAGTTCTAGGCACTTTCAGTAAATGCAATTTGCCTGAAGAAACCAGTACAGTTAGTGACTGATCCACAAATAATTATGTGCATGGTAGGATAAGAACACATTCAATTAATTATATTGCTGTTTGGTTACCAGTGTTGTTTATGCCAAATTTGTGTTTTGTCAGAGAATGCATGCAGAACTGTACTCCTCATACCAAAAACAACATCAAGGCATGGCACAGAAGTTGGGACAGTGTAATAAAGTATGCTCATATCAGTGTACAGGAGCCATGTTATGTACAGAATGAGTATGAATATGTTTTTTCAGGATATTCATGTCCTAAAAGAAAAAAAGCAGCCATTCATTGTGATGCAAGTCCTCAAAATATAATTGATAATCATGAAAGTCAGTTCTTACAGGCTACCTCCATGCTGTTGCCCATAATCTATTCCTTTAGTACACTCTTACATATGTCAAATTTTCTTTTTAGTTTTCATTTGTTTTTGATGTTTTTATTTGCTTTCTTTTTCTCTTTTTCCTTCCACTGTTTTAAATTGTTAGCATTGATTTTTACAATTCATTAATTACAGCTCAGCATAATTTCTAATACTGGAAATATAAAGAGATCAAAAACTTTTAGAGAATTCTAATTTGTTTTGAAAGTTTAACTTTGTAAATGTGCATTAACACAATGTTGACTTTGTGAGTAATCATTGTGAATATATGTAGAAACATTAAAACTTCCTCAATAAATGAAGAGTTATCTTCTTTTTACACTTGTATTTGTGAGAGATAAAACTTCTTGAGATGTGGACTCTGAGTGATTGTGTGGTGGTGACTCATCGTGTTTTTTGATATAAAGACAGCATCTCTGTTATGGTATTTTATTTTATTATTATTTTTTAAAAAATTCTTTTATTGGTATATTTTATGTATACAATACGTATACAGTTATCATTGGGTGCTTGTACCTGTACATGATGTATCTTGGTTCTTATTTTTTTCCCCATTACCTGTGCACCCTTCACCCCCTCCACCCTGTTATGGTATTTTAGATGATCACAGTTATAAAACTAAGTGCATATAGTTATCAACCATAGTAATATGCATTTTATTTTTGGCATATTTTTTATAAATATAGAAGGTACAAAAATAGTCTTATTTTTATGCCCTGCTCAAAATCAAGCTAAATTTTAGTTTACTTCATATTTGTTACATGTTTTTAACTAAAGGTTTTCTACTCAGATGTATAATTGCCTTCCTTATTTCCTATATGAAGAAGTTATGTTTCTTTGTTCTATACTTTAATACTTACTATGTCTATTGCTTGGAATCTGTTATATTCTTATTTTGAAGTCTGTTATTTCCTATTCTAACTAGAATTACTTATTTTATACTTGGATCCTAACTGAGTTTTGTAGATTTTTATTTTCCTTAAATTTTTCTTTCCTCTTATATTTCTTTTTGTTCTGTTCTTTTATTATGTGTTGAGGTTTTTCCAGACTCTCAACCATATCCATTTAATGAAATCCACTCCTCTCTACTTCCACATTTTCCTAAAGATCTTCCTCCTAGACCTTTGTGTTTTCCATTTCTGTTGAGAGGTGTTACTATGTTTTCTGTCCAGATATTATCATAATACTTCCATTTGTTGTTTTCCTAGATGTATATTTTGTTTCATTTTATTGAGTTTCACTTTAATTTTGATAATATACTTTCTTTCTTAAGTAGTGTCCTAAGATAATGTGCAACTCATACCCAAATTTGGCCAATAAGAAAATTCTAGATAGAAAAATGTTCTCTGTAGGAACTTTAAGTGAATTAATTTGCTGTGCTTGAGCATCCAGTGATGCTAAAAGAAATGGAGAAATCAATTTAATTCTCATTCCTTTTAGTATTCTTGACTTTTTGAAGTTTTACTATGATAAATCTAGGTGCTAATCTTTTTACTTTTTCTTTAACACAACTTGTTTAGTACTCTGTATGCAATTTAATTTTGTAGAGTCCTATTGTGTATTTTTATCTGTTGTCTTTTCTTGAAAGCTTAGTTGTTGGCCTCCTGGATTAATCTTATGTTTCATGTATATATTCTCTCATATTTTCCATCTTCATCACTACTAAAACTTGTTATTTTGAGTATGATACATTCTATTTCAAAGAATTTTCTTGTTTTCAAATATGTTTATGACTTATTCTTTAATAAATCTTTTTTTTTATCAAACTTGGGATCCTGCGCTTGCAAGGCAGGCACTGGAACCATTGAGCTAAATCCCCGGCCCTCTTTAATAAATCTTAATGAATACAATATAGTCTTCAAGTATAATTAGATTTTTTGTTTTGCCTTTTGATCTTGGCATACTCTTTCATATAGAATCTTGCTTTTAATTTTTAAGATACCCTCTTCTCTTAGTAATGTTATAAGAGTGTCATAAATAGCTTCTGGCTATGAATTTTATGTTTACCATTAAGAATTATTCAATATAAAATATGAATTAGATCTCTGTATAGATTAGTTGTTTTGTCCTCTGGAAGGTTGGTATATAATGAGTGAATAAGTAGCTGATCATTGCTCTGGGCTAGTAATGGCGAACCTTTTAGAGCTTTCAAAGATACAAACAGCCCACTATGGCACATATGCCATAGGTTTGCCACCACTGCCCTGGGGCTTTTAAATGCCAGAACTGAAGAGGCTTTACTCATGGGCACCAGCACCTAAATTAATTACTAACTGATTTACTTCTTAGTTTTGCCTGGCAGTTAGGTCAGTTTCTTTGGAAGTGAATGTATTTTTTCCAGTGGTCTGACTCCTTGCCTCCTATTCATTCTAGACTGTAGGAGTAGTGAGATAAAGGTAGGGATAGTGTCCAGGAGTGGGAGTAAAGGAGAGTCAACTGTTCTGTGCAGATCAGCGATCCCTGTATGTCTAATCTCTCTTCTCACCACCACTCTGAAACTTACCTTTTTTTTTTTCTGCTACTAATCTGTTTGTTGAAATACAAATCAAAGTAGTTGTCTTGGAGCTTAACTCCTTCACCTGAATTGTTGGCTCTGCTTTCCTCTCCTTGTTTCTTCATTCAGTTTCTTCCAGTAATTCTGTCTCATTTCTCAGTATCCTCTTTTGTTTTCTTTTTCTTTGTGGGATTATGCCTTTTTATTTTCCTTTATATTAAATGTTTTAGCCATTGCTCTTTCCATACTCATCCTGCTACTTCTTTCCTCCTTAATATTAAGTTTATACAGAAGATTATCTTAGTAGCACTAAATGGAGTCAAACAAAAATAAGAGATGAAGAGAAAATTATTTATAGGAAAACATCATTTCTGAAATTTGTAATATTTATATGGTATTTATGAACTGGCAGACATTAAAAAATAATGAGATCAAATGAAAATAAAAAATGCACATTTTGGAAAATAAATGTTAATGTTTTACTTTCCTTTTTGTTTTCTTTTTTCTTCTGTGGCCTAGGTTACATTTCTTTGACCTAGAAATGTACCAACATGTTACTTGCATGCTGTTTTTTGTTACATGAACTACATTACGGTATGTATATTAGATGATAGCTTTTGAGTAGAAAAGGTGATTAAAAATAACATGTGAAATGTAAGAATTGAATATAATTTAATATCATTAGAGTTCACTGTGAACGAATCATGCTAAGGATACATCCATTTCAACTAGTGCAGTAATGTGGGCTCTGTGGGGCATTCCCATGCCAAAGCATTCATTAAAGGAACCAGCTATGTGTAGTTTTTTCCCTGTTCCTAAAGCAGATAAATAAATGACAAGATTGTATTTATAGTTATCTCTATGGATAATCATATTTTCTGGGTTAGCACCAGTTAAAATTAAGTTATATATTTATTTTATCAAACACTAATAATATCAATATATATTGGCCTACAGTTTTCATGTATACTGTACTCAGATGAATTATTGCCTAACATGTGGCATCTCTTCTCCTGGAGTTTATAATGTATATCAAAATAGAATTGATGTTTATTGCTTTCTTTTGGCACCTACACTTCATGGAAAATAAACTCTGGATAAATAATGTATTTAATCTGAATGTGAAAGATACAAGCAATGATATGTATTGTTTAGAATAGTCTGTCTGAGACACTGTCAGAGCATCTCTAGAGAGCTTGGCCATATTTTTTACTTCAAGGAACTATATTACCCATTTTTGAGATGACAAGAAGAGCAGAAGAAAATGGATTGGTGCATAAAGCAAAAACAAGTACATTATCACTCACAAATAGTGCTATTATGAACTGGAAGCTATATACTGTATACCCATTTCCATTTTAAAAGACAAGGGCCAAAAAGGATTTTAGAATTTACACAGCAATGAAGGATGTGAGTACAGAATACATGTGAGTTGCCTTAATATTCTCAAAGGAATTAGTAATTTTCCCATTGCCTCTCTGTACAATCATATATTGAATTATTCCATGTTACATAAAATTCTTATAGCACTATAGACTTTCTAAGAGCTATCTATGTTTGCTACAGAATATCTTCTGAGTTAGTTTTAGTTTCTTATCCTTTTAAAATTATCCTTGAAAAATTCATCATTCTTTGGCATTTACAAAAAAAAGAGGAATCAATACCCCTAGTCATGCTTGTTCATAAACAACATACAGAATTACTTGTCTAGGTTATATTCATAGGAGAAATAGAAACAATACCAGAAATCACAGAGTAACTTTTCCCTCATTCTCCCCACCCATCAGCAAACACACAAGCATATCATCCTCTAATTGCTGACCTAAAATAGAAGAGTCTTCGTATAGTCTTTGTATTTTACTTCTCAGCTGATGTGCAGTTAAGGGTTCTTCTAGATCAAGAGTTAGCCCAATGGGGACAATCTTTCTGTCTTGGCCCAAGCCTGAGGGCTAGCATTTGATCTCAAGGTTTCAGGCTCCAAAGATGGATATAACACCTCTCACAGCAGGCTCAGTTTGTGATGACAGCTCAGATTTCTACTCTGTGTACTTTCCATTCCTTCCCAAGCTCTTGGCTGTTAACACAAGGCTATCTTCTCACTAGTCCTCCTTTCTGCAGGCTTTTACCTTAAACACTAGAGGCTTTTCTTTTATGAACTTATTTCCTCGGGAGACAGGCAAAAAAGTATGGTTTGGCTGCTGTTGGTTAGCACTTCATTCCATTTGGGGAGATGGAGATTCTCTCTCTGGGTTTGATAACCACAACAGAATCAACTGTTATTTCCTGATACATTTGAAGCCATTGCATTCTTGCTACCTAAAACTTGGCCTAAAATTCTATATATTTTCTTTAAGGGTAGAACTGAATATACAGAAGAAGATTTTCATCCACAGACCTAAATATGGTTTGCTTCTTTTCTGTATCCAACTCTTAATATTAGATATAACCAAATAAACATTTAAGAAACATTTCAGTACAAGGTTAGGTACCATTAAGATTTACCAGGCTGGTAAAGATTGAATTCTCTGAAAGAGAGGTATTTTTTCAGGTGTTTACTTGGTCACATACTAGCTTTGTAACTTTCGTTCAATTAGAGAGATTCTGGTTGCCTTAGTGGCTTCATCTGTGAAAAGGGCTAAAAATATCTGTTACATATGATTGTTGTGAATCCCTGTATTTAACACAGTTTGATCTCAGTCATTAGTCATATTGTAATGATGATAATAACACCATTAAATACAGACACTTTACATATATGATTTAATTTTGGATCCTTTAATCAATTCTGAAAGAGAGGCTATTAATTCTTATCTTGTAGGTAAAGATACTAAAGGCCAGGAAGTTTTACTAATTTGCACCAGATCATTCAGTCAGTATCAGGCAAAACTAAGCTCAAATCCAAGATTCTGTCTTCAGTAGCTTTACTGTCTCCTTTAATACAGTCTTTTATTTGATGACTAGCATTATCAAAGATGTCTGTTTTTACAGAATATTCAGAAGAGTCCATACCTAGATCATATTCACAGAGTTATAGGTTAGTGAACTTTAGGATTTCATGTGGAAACTCAAAGACCACTTTACCTGGAAAAATTTGATTTTCCTGTAAACTGCTCTAGAGAGAGACAGAAAGCAGGTCGGGGCAAGAGATGATTTTGGGAGAAAAGAAGTCCAGTTAGAATGCTATAGTGGATGCTTTGATCTTAGAAGGGGCAGTTTGGAAAAAGTAGTGGAAGATTGGAACAAAGAGTGAGCAAGAACTATGAGAAGGGAAATTCTCAAATACATTTCAGCCTCTTCGTCATGCAGTTTAGGCCTAAGTATTATTATCAGCAGAAATAGTAAAAGGTAGAATGACTTTCAATAATGAAGTAATTTCTGTGTAAGGATATGTCATTTTACAAAAATTTGAATTTATATTTTGTCATCCTACTTTTTAAAATGACTTTATGACATAATATGATATATCTCCTGTACAGTGTTCTTTAAATTAGCAGTTATATTAAAGTACATCACTAAAATATTCTCAATGAATAAAATGAGTGGTCTTCACCTTGTAGCAATTTGCTGAAGAAATTGTTTCTTTTCAAATATTAAACTTACTTCCTGCCTTTTGTTTCTGTCTTTTTTTTCTTTCTTTCTCATTCTCTTTCCCTCCCTCCCTCTCTCTCTTGCTCTTTCTCCCATTTATTCCCTCCTTCTTGCCTCTCTCTCTCTCTCTCTCTCTCTCTCTCTCTCTCTCTCTCTCTCTCTCTCTTTTCTCAAGCCTCATTATGTTTGGCAGGTAGAGAATCCAGCCCCCGAATTATATTCATTCCCTTGCTACGGACTTTGGGGAGTATTTGTACTTTGGCAAGCCTTAGTAAAGAAGCAAGACTTGTGGGCTTCACACTCATAATTCCTTCACTGGTTTGTCCAATGTTTTTTTCAGGAATAAAGTATATTCACAAGGCAAAGGGAGAAATAATGTGTGGCCATACTACATTTATGCATATAAATACTGATGTGTAAAGTTGCTGTAACAAAAGTTCGATATATCCATTTCCATTGTACTGTTAATATTCTATACACATTTCTATTAACACTCTATACACTTATTTTGTTGAATTTTTTTATATTTTCTAATTTTTTTCTTATCTAAGATTATTAAAATGATCACAAACATTTTCTTGTATTTTTATAGTTTGTATCTTACATTTATATCTTTAGTTTATCTGGAATACATTTGGGCATAATTAGTATGAAGTAATACAACTCACTTTTCTCCTATAGCTAACAAATTCATTTTTGCAAATATAAACAGATTTGAGACAATTTAAAACTTATAAACCAAAAATATTTTCAGAAGTTATATAAAGTATTAGTACTACTGACTAGATACAATAATAATATTTTTCTTCTTATTTTTAACTAGAAGACTGATAGTGTAACCATCTCTTACATTACCAACATTATCATAAATTTTCATAACTATTAACAAGGTTAAATCTAGTGTATATATTCTACTTCAAAAGCCTACAGTCCTTGAGATCTTTTGTTTGATATTTTGCTCCTTATATGAAAAGCTAAAGGTTTTTTTTAAATAGGTGTTGAACATTAAATTTCAATTGTTTTTGGATTCATGGATGCAAGAACAATGTTGTTACTCCTCAGAGATAATTGTTATATTAAATTATAAGAATAATTTCCATAATATCTCAACTCTATTTTGCAAAACTTAGTATTGTGTCTGCGTCATGATTGTTTAGGAAAGCATGTTGTTCTGGCAAATGACCATCATTAAACTATTTAGTGCAAATTTAATTTCCTTTGCTAGATATAAAATGCATCTAAGAAGTGGTGTGTCTTATTTTATAGATAGTGATTTTGAGTGAAATAGTAGTGAATAAAGAATAAAATTCTTGTCTCTTGTACAGTGAAGCCATAAAAACTGATATGGTAAATCAAAAGAATAAGAAGAATTTAATGATAGTTATTTGGGCATTTTTATCAATGGAACTCAATATAATTTAACTTAACATTTATTAGCTCTAAAATGCTAAGAATTGTTTCACATTACATGAGTTGTTAGGACAGAAAACATCAGATTTCACTTAACTGCATCGAATTATCTTTTATTATGATTCTTTAAATAATACAGACATAAAATATGTATTCAAAGCTAGAGTTAACAATCTTTAAGATACGTGTCAAGGCTCTCTGTAATGTATCATCCTACTGTTACTTGCTAGCTATATAATCTTAGTCAGATATCTTACCCCTCATGTTTTTAATCAGTGCACCTTTTACTAGTCACATGGTGTCTCAGATATAACTTTTATTCATCATATCATCTTTGTTGTTTAATTTCTATCTTCTAAACAACTTAGATGACTGTATTAGTTACTTTCCCATCTCTGGAACAAAATACCTGGCACCTGCAAAATGAAGGAGGAGAGATTTATTTTGATACACAGAATCAGAGGTTCAGTCCATGGTTGGCTGGCTTCAAGGCAAAAACATCATGGAAGAGGTTCATGGTAAAGGAAAGATGTTCACCTCATGGTAGTCACCTCATGGTAGCTAGAAAACAGAAAGTAAAAGGAGGAGCCAGGGACAAGAATACACCCTACAAGGTCACACCCTCTGTGACCCACTTCTTTTGACCAGGCCTCAACTCCTTACATTCATCAGTGGATTAACTGATGAACATAGCGTCCCATGATCTAGTTGGTCACTTTCCAAAGACCTTGTCTTTGAAAACATGAGACTTTTGGGGGTCGTTTTAGACCTAAACCGTAACAATGACTAAGAATTAAATTCATTTCCAATTTTCTAGTTAAAATTCACCAAATACTTTCTATCAGTAAGTCTATTTCTAAAAATATGTTCTAGTTAAATGCAGCTAAAAGCACAATTAACAATCTAAATGCTGTTATTTATTAGTTGTTTAAAATTAAGTAAATTATTTAATCATTTAATCAGATATTTCTTCAAATTCTCCATTAATGATGTGTAGAATGTAAGCAGGAATAAATTGGGCAATTGAAACAGTTTCTAGATGTTTTCAAACTTGAGAGAGCGAGGAGAAATGTCAGTGGCTAATGGAGGCATTGAGTAAGGAGAGGGATGATGCAAAAAAAAATCAATATTTCTTTCTTCTGAAAGCAGTTAAATTTATTTCCTTTCAATATGGCAAGCAATGGAGATATTGGGCAATTAGAAAAATGTACAGTTCTCATGATAACATATCAAATATACATAATTTTACACAAATAAAATTGCTTTTAATTCAATTGTATGGCCAGAGCATTTTACACTTACCATGACATTGAAATTTTGTTGATGTTTTGTTCAGATAGCTCAATAGTTATTTGATGGTTAAAAATACTTATTTTATTATTTATTGTATTATATATTATACTTCATGTTACCTACACTAAAATTTTATGTATTTAAATAAATCTTAAGTATTGCATTCTATGAACTCATTTTCACTTAATTAAAAAATATGTAGTTTATAAATAGCAAATCTTTTTCTGGAATGATATTTACTTCTAAGAACAATTTAATTCCTTTTCAAATAGCACTGAATTCCTTTTATGGAAAAGGAATTCTTGCTTGCATTAATTGTTATTAGAGGCAAATGTACATTAAATTTCTTACATTTCTTGATTTCTGTCTTTTCATCCTTAGTACAGTATGTAATGATATGGAAAAAAATTGCTATGAGAATCCTCTTAGTCTTCACACATTGCGGGGAGAGTTATGGCATTTAGAATTACATTGCCAAGCCCTTGTCTCTTACTAACTTTGGAATGTTGAGCAAATTAATTTCTCTGACCTTCAGTGTTCTCATCTGTAAAATCAGAATTATAATACCTCATTTAAAAATAACTTTTATGAGAGTTAAGGAATAAAATATCTGCAAAGCATGTAGTCTGGTGCTGAGTACATGGCAGCCCTTCATATTGTTACCACTAACATAAATGTTTCTACATTTTAAAAATTATTTCTTGAAGATATTTCTATCAATTTTGTAAGCTTTGTATTTTCTCTTAAATTCAATTTATTCTACCACAGATCCTGCAGTCATAAATGTGACTCTAATCCCCTCTAAATTATTCCTTAATACTTGGCCTTACAGATCCTTGACTTATTCTGCCTCAGTGAACTTTACCTTATACCTCAGTCCCAGTCTTGTCGTGTTATTTTACATGCTCAGAGAAACTTGAGTACCTGAGTTTGTGAAACACTTGATTAATATTACTTTACCTTTTGGTTTTCTTTTTGCAGTACTATGTTACTATACCCAGTGGTACTCTACAACTGAGCTACATCTTGAGCATTTTTTATGTTTTATTTTGAGACAGGATCATGCTAAATTGCTTGGGCTGGCCTTGATCTTGGCAGTCTTCCTGCCTCATCCTCCCAAGTAGCTGGGATTCCAGATGTGTACCACCGTGGCTGCTAATTTATTTTCATATCAAAATCCTCTCCTTGTCTATTTACAGTGATCTTCACACTATTCCTCTTCATGCAGAATATATAGGTGATTTTCATTAGTTAATGCAGCAGATAGCTTCAGCTTCTCTGTCACTGTTATTTCAAGTACTTTTTGTTGCTAGTGATAGAAACTTGCTTTTAATGAGTCAAAACTCATCTTAAAGTAGCTTAGTTTTAACTAAAATGTAAAAGTTATTCATTAATATAACCAAGAAGCCCAGTGACAGTTATGGTTTAATGATGATTGGATCTGAGAGATTCAACCAGTATTATGTTTTGCTTCTAGCTCTTTATGTCTTTGTATCTCTGTTTTTTTTTGTTGTTATTCAACTACTTTAGTCCTTTGGCTCTTTGTTTCTATTAGGTTTTATTTTTTGATATGTGCTAGAAAGAAGGTTGCTTGCCATCATAATTTCATATTTATGGATAGCAGGAAAAGTGGAAACATGTTTCTGATAGCTCTGACAATTGATTTAGTGAAAACTTTGGCTCTGCTTACTTCATACACCTGTCTTTGAAGTAGTCAACAATGGCCAGGGGTGGGGACTACTCTGATAGACTAGTTCATGTTTCCAGTCCACAACTGCACAATGTGAAGTTTGTTTAAATCTGTGATTAGCAAACTGTGGCCTTTTGGCTAAGTCTGGCCCACTTCTTACCTTTATATAGTTTTATTGGAATACAAGCATGGTGTCTCAGTTTCTTTCTCACTGATGGGACACAATACTAGACACCTGTCAGTTAAAGGAGTTGCTAGAGGTTTCAGTCCATAGTCAGCTAGCTGCATGGCAGGATGGCATGGCGGAGGGGCCATGTTAGAGGAGGGTTGCTCATGACATAGCAGACAGGAAATAGAGAGAGATCAAGGGAGGTGGGAGGGAGATACACCTTCCAGGCCATGCCCCCAGTGACTCACCTTCTCTAACCAAGCTTTACCTTGCCAATCATATTTAGTATCATACCCTGTGATTCAATCACCTCCCAGTAGCCCCACCTATGAGCTTTGGGGGAACATCTTGATATAAACCATAATATATATTCATTGATTTCTGCATTGTTTTTTGGTACTTTCACACTAAAATGCCTGAGTAACAGTTACAACTGAGATTATAGAATATTTCTATCAGTATACCATAGAATATTTGCTGTCTGGTCCTTTATAGAGAATATTTGCTAACTTTTCTAGATAGATTTCAAAGATTACCCTGTGTGACATCTATATTTATATAATCACCTCTTTATGATTGTGGGCAAAATCAGTGAACATAATGAGATGCTACTCCTGGGACTTTGTTTCCCGTGTGGCAAAAGGAATTTTTTTCTGATGTAATTGAGTTCTCTAATCAGTTGAGTTAATCAAAAGAGAGACTATGCTGGGTAATTCTGACATAATCAGATAAGTTTTAAAGAGAGAGTCTAGAAATTAGAAGTGAAGAATGTCAGAGAGATTTTCTTCTGATATTCAGGAAGAAAGGAAACATTTATGTTGTTGACTTCCAGGGAGGCCAGGTAAAAGTGGCCTGTGGGTTTTCAAAAAGAGCTGACCGCAGTCCCCTGCCTGAGAGCTAGCATTCAAAACAGCTTCATGGAAACTCATTTTGCCAATAGTGACTTGAGAAGAAGACTCAGAGTATCAGATGAGAATTTTGGCCTGGCCAAATCTGTGCCTTCAGCTAGTAGAGGTCACGAGAGGATTGAGTTACTAGATCATTCCCAGGCTTGTGACCCATGTTGGATTACAAGATGTTAAAATCTACGTTGTTTTTATAGCTACTCATTTTTGTAATAATTTGTTACTCAACAATATAAAACTAACACAGACTTTTATAGTACCTAGAATAGGGGTGCTTTTGTAACAAAAACCCAGGAAAAGAAAGTAGCTATGGCTTCTGGCTGTGTGTGGATGCATTAGAATTTTAAGAAGTATGAGAGAGAATATCTAATTTGCCATGAATGATAAAACAAACCACAGATTAGGGGAAAATTTTAGCAAAGGCATACCTGAGAAAAGACATTATACAAACTATACAAATAACAAAATACAAGCGTACAAAATACACAAATAACTCTTTAAATTGTACAACATTGTATTTTGATAAACATATATGTAGTAAAATAATTTCTATAGTTAACCAAATTAATCTATCCTTTGCCTTTTGGAGTTACTTATTTTTGTGATACGATTACCTTAAATCCACTCTCCTAGCAAATTTCCAGTATACAATGCAATATTACTAACTGCAGTTCTCATGTTGTACATTAGATCTTTCAATTTATTCATCCTATATAACAGGAAGTGTGGTCCCTTTGGCCTACTTCTCCCCCTTTCCTCCCACTTCCTGCCCCTAAGAATCACCATACTACTCTCTGTGGTTATGTTTAGATTCCACATATATGTGAGATCATATAGTACTTCTCTTTTTGTATCCGGCTTATTTTACTTAGCATAATGTTCTCTCAGTGCATTTGTGTTGTCTCAGATGTCAGGACCTCATTTTTAAAGGTAGTATAATATTCCATTTTGTACATGTACCACAGGGTTTTTTTTTTTAACCATTTATCTAATGGTAGGCACTTGGAAAGTTTCCATATGCTGGCTGTTGTAAATCACATTGTAATAGATATGGTAGTACAGATAGCTCTATAAAATGCAGATTTAATTTCCTTTGAGTAAATGCCCAGGAGAGGGAATGCTGGATCATGGAGTAGGTAGTTCATTTTCAAATTTTTAAGGAACCTCTGTACAATTTTCTATGGTAGCTGCACCATTTGTATTCTACCTGCCAGCATGCAAGAGTTAAATTCTTCCTTATCCTTGAAAACAATTACGTAGTTTTTTTTTTTTTTTAAATAGTAGCTATCCTGAGAGATGTGGGATGATATCTAATTGTGGTATTGGCTTTCATTTCCTTGATGATTAGTGATGTTGAACATTTTTTTATACACCTGTTGACCATTTGTATGTCTTTCTTGGAGAAATTTCTCTTTAGTTATTTGCTCCCTTTTGGCTTTGAGTTGTGTGAGTTCCTCATCTATTTTGGCTGTTTGCTTCCCAACAGATATATAGTTTCAAAATGAAAGCATTCTTCCCATCATAAGCTGCGTTTTCATTCTACCGATTGTTCTCTTTGCTGTGAAGAAGGTTTTTTTAGTTTGAGGTAGTTGTACTTGCTTATTTTTGCTTTTGTAACCTGAGCATTGAATGATATTCAATGATATTCAAGACCAAAAAGTAGCTATTCCTTATACTGTATTTTCTAACAGGAGTTTTATGGTTTTGGATTTTATGTTTAGATCTTTAATCATTTTGATTTATTTCTGTGGATGTTGTAAGATAATAGTCTAGTTTCATTCTTTTACATGTGGATATCCAGTTGTTCTGATACTATTAAATACCGTCCTTTCATCATCTTCCTTTCACTTCAGATGGAATAGTGTATGGATGAAATGACTGAGATCCTACTGCTCCTTTCACAGATAAATGACTGTGGAATTAATATCAGAAATCAGCTGCTTAACATTTATGAAATGGAACAAATTTTTAAAAAACTATATTATGGAAAAAGTTGTTTGATATAGAAGAAATAATCCCATTTGTTCAAAATATTTATTATTTTAAATGTCTTATACCTATTGTAGATTTTTAATTGTTTTCTATATTTCTACTTATTTATATGGAAAAATTTCATTCTATAATTTGTATTTTGAATTTGAACTCAGCTTTCTTTTTTACTACAACTCTACATGTAGTTCCTAGATATAATATTTTCTTTCATCATAAATGTGCATGCGTGTGATTATTTTATTTTTCCACAAAGAGGTATTTCTTAATATTTTCTCTGTTTTAGGACTTTTCATACTTAGTTTTCGATTCAAAAAACTTCCTGTTATAATTTATTTTTCTTCTTCAATCCTAGATCTTTAATGTTGAAGCTTTGATTATATCAATTAATTATTTATATTTACTATCAATTATTTTAGATATAGTGGTCTTTTTCCCTAACTTTAGATGTGCAGACATTTATCTTTAAATATAAAGTGATTTGATATATTTATTTCAGTGTCATTATTCATGGAAATATACTGTTTTAATTCAACTCTGTTTATTGTGATTGAATGCATACTCTTTTCTCCATCCTTGTTTTTAGAAGTATAATAGTTTTCTAAAATGTTTCATTAGCTTTATTTTTTATTTAGATGATTTTTTATCAATATCATATTTACATTTGCATTTATGAACATCTCTTAAACATTAATTCATAATAAATATAGCTTGAGTTTATTTTAGTCACTAACTGCCAATGTGCAGCTTGCTATTTAGAAACTAAAATGCTTTCATTCTTCATGCATAAGAATTGATTTCATATGTCTGAAGAATCATGTTTTCACATTATTGAAATATGTGAAGAGGACTGTGCTCTGTGAAGAGTTTATTAAAGTTTAACATATTTGAAGGGTTTAGTTTGGGAATTAGTTAAAACCTGCAGCAAAATGGATCTGACAAATAATTATGTATAAAATTATTGTTCTGTTATATGGTAATTAGGCTCATGGAGTATGTATTTCATTTAGTTTTCTTTTATTATTTTTATGCATATTCAATTATTTCTTTGTTGAGCTAGGTGAGAGCTAGAGGGAAATGACTTTCCACATTATCTGTTAAGCACTTTTATGAATGTTGTCTCATTATGTATGTAAATAAGTTATGAATTTTTTTTCATTTCAAGATTGAAATGGGAAATGGGGCATGAAGATATTCCTTTCTTTCCTCTTTCCTTTCTTTCTTTCTTTCTTTCTTTCTTTCTTTCTTTCTTTCTTTCTTTCTTTCTTTTTTCTTTCTTTGATGAAGATGACTTTTGCTTCTGATTGGGTGGGAAACCAGCACGTCATCTTTTCTGCCCAGTTAATTTCTCCCACACTCACAGGTTCCCAATTTTACATTGTTCACTCACATATTTCTTAGAAATCCAGATATATTTAGCTAGCTGTTTAACTGACCCATCATCTAGGATGTCTTAAAGGTATCTCAAACCCATGTATGAACCCACGCTGTCTCCCTGGCTTGGTACCTATTTCCGTGACTGACATAATCATCCATCCTGTTAAGTACATCAGAAAACCCAAAACCACCTTCACACTCCTCTGTATCTTTCTTCCTACCACAAACTTTTCACAATATTTTCAATTTTTCTTTCATTTTCTTTTTTCAACTCATTAGTCTGTCTTCCCCTCTCTACTGCTATAATTCTACTCAAATCACCTTCTCTTACAATGTTTACCTTCTCCCCTTCTCCAGAAATAGAAAGATCTTATCCAAACAAAACTTTGTAACACATCTTTCAGTGATTTCCCCTTGTTGTTAAAAACAAACATAGTTAACATAGTAAATAGGGACCAAGAAGTTAAGGCCTTTCTATAGCTTTGTGAATTTTTCATCAAATTTCCATTGGCTTTCAGGGTCCTTCCTTCAGGTGCTCTGGTGTCTTGAACCCTCTCTTGGGGCTGGGTCTTTACATATGCTCAAACAGAATTTAAAATCTTCTGCTATTGAAAGATGATGTAGTATATTAACTACATTAATAAAATTTCTTCTCCTTGTAATCATGTTTCTATTGTTAATAGCAGAACATTAAAAATATACCATCAAAATACCGGCATTTGAGTTTTCTTTTGAAGAGATCATTTTGATATAGGGGAAATAGATGCAACTCCCAAACCTGCTAGATATCTGAAATGTGAATTTGTGTTCTCTAAAATTAAAGAATGAATTCTATGTAGGAACAACAAAGGTTAAGAGGAAAAATTTATTGAGAGAAAGCCTCTGTCTAAGAGAGACAGAAGGGGAACTGGAAAATGGGTTGCCAGTGACCCTGCTTCTCAAAGGTGTTTTATGGGACAAAGCCACAAGGTGAGGTGAGGCAGGGTCAAGGTGGGACAAAACCATAGTCACCTAGTGAGATTGCAAGTACAGTCATTTAGGTAATATTGATCAAATGAGAAATGACAAGATGGACAAAACTATGATCAACCAATAAGATTATGAAAAGTATAGTCGCTTAGGTAATATTGATTAAATGTGGATCCGATGCCGAAGCAAGTGGCATGCAGGGGTTTTTTGGTGAGAGATCTTTCCTGGAAGGGCTGGGTAAGATCTTGGTCCCTCACCATGGTAATTTATACCTATTTAGAATATCAATCACTGCTCTTTATCCTTAGGGGACACAAGCAGGTGTGCTAGTTTCTCTTCTTTTACAATGCTGGCCTTCAGTGAATGTGTCTTGATCGTCCTCCACCTTGACTCCTCCCAGGCAGGGCCCTGTAAACTGCCTACAAGATATCTAATTAACTCACTTGTCTACAATAATTTTGAATTAATGAATTTCAAACTCACTAATTCCTATATGTCCTTCAGATAGCAGCTTAAGCTTCACTTTTTTGAGTTTTACTCGACCATTCATTCTAGGTCAGGTTCCTTTCATATTCTCTTTCTCACTGAACCTAAGAACTTATCTTTTCTTCTTAGAACATTGCCTCATCACTCATGATCAATGCTTGTTTCCTGTTCTTAATGTGGAAAAAGCAAGAAGTCTACCTCTTTTTCTCATTGCTTTATCTCCAATGTCTCATATTGTGTAGATCATAATACTAAGTGATTTTTGAGGTGATAAATATAAGGAGATATTAAATTAGAGAGCTGGGATTTGAAATCAGAGCTGATTCCAAAAGTACAATTTCTCAGTGACAGCATATTTTTAGCATATTATAATAATAATAAATTACTACACTGAATGTTTAACACTAACCTTGGATACATTGAAAAGAAAAATGAGAATCCTTAGCTTTTCCAATTACATCAGTGTAATGATGTTTTCAGGATTTGTAATATTAATGAAATGAGAAATTATGATGACAGTTAACTGGTTTTGTGGGAAGAGTATAAACGTATCAGGGGAAACGTCATTGAAATCATACAGCTAGATTGTATATTGTTTGCAGTTGTGTCCAAAACATTCTAAGGGAAGCAGATGAGCTTCTGTACTTAAAAAAATGAGATGAAGTATTGCTGACAGAATTTAAAATTCATTCTCATCCTCTTTCCACATCTCTTTCCCTTCCTCCTTTTATTTCTCTCTTCCTTGGTCTTTCTGTGTATTCCTCTCCCTAACTCTACTGTAACCTCTAATATTTTAGTATTAAAATACTGTACATGTCTTGGAATCCTTGGAATCCTTGGTTTAAATGACCTGTGGAGAACCTGAGGTCAGGGCTTAGTTTTGACAGCTTTTTCTCTCTTACCATGAAAATTATAGTAGTTTCATGGAATAGAAAGTGCAGAATTTTCTGTGTTAATTTCAATGGTTTATCTTTTTGATGTTAACAAAATGTTCATTATATTATTTTAAGAAAACAGTATACATTTTATTCTAAAATCCTAAAACAGAAACATTCTAAATATTACTTTTGCCATTTGATTTTTAATGTATTTTATTTCATTTATGTTTTAAAGTACTTACTTGTATTTGTAATTTAATCTTGATATCAAAATTGTATTTTCTCTGTCTTTGTATTTATATCTTTTTTCATATATATTTAACACAGTCAAATTGAAACTGACACTGTCTTTAGAATCATCTTGAAAAAATAACCCTAAAATTAATTTCATAGGTTGCATTTACTTCTTCTTCTTTGTACCGGATCAATTTTTTTTCTAAGAACTAAAGTTATTTCTTATCAAGGGGCTAATTATGACACTTAGGACTGACTTCTTGGGCAGCCTGAGATTGCTTATTAGCAAGAGATTTGGGCTGCACCTCAAGATCTGTTGCTGCCCTCAGATATGATCGTTTTTTCTCATAAACTTAACTCTAGGAGTTAGTTCACCTTTTGTAGTCACTTTTGTAAGACACACCTATAGTTAAAATAGTTAACTGTGTCAACTTGAGTAAAAAACGCCCAACTAAAATGGATCATCACAGTTCTGGGTGTGGCTGAAGAGAGAGAAGACAGAAGACCCATCCTGGGTTTGAGTGGCACCAAGCAATAGGCCTGTAGTCTGAATGTAATAAAAAGGAAATGAAGGAAGTCTGGCTTCTATTTCTTCAGAGGAGCTCGAGTCTTCCCCTTCACCTTGGATGTTGTCTCCTGGCTTCCAGCACATACTCGTCAGCCTCTAGCACGGACACTTTAGTGTCCCATCGCAGATCTTTTAGCCTCTTGATATGGACACGCATGGGACACTACATTGAGCTCCAGGGTTTCAACTGGGTCCTTTGGATCTCCGGAGCACAGGCAACCCTTTTGCACTCTTCCACACCTGACTCTGTGGGCGGCTATTGCAAGCATGTCTTGGAATGCAAGCCTATTTTGTAAATCCTTCTATATTTATATATCTTGCATTAAATCTGTTTCTGTAGTAAGCATTGACTGATGATAGAACCAGTACCCAAGCCCCGAAATGAAATGGTTAAGTTCTACATGCCCCTAGGTTTAAATTATTAATTCTGATTAACAGCCCAATTATTTGATGAGAACATTTATTCTACTTACATTCCATATAACTAGATGATATATTGAGCTAAATTTTATTTTTACCTTCTTTATATCCTCTTTTTTTTAAAAAAAAAATTATTATTGCAAATAATACTCCATTTTTTTCTGTGCTTTCATTACTTAATAGACACATGGGAGATTACTCCTGGATCATTTGCTTATCACATCCTAATGCAAATTAGCACTTTTATTTCCTCCTAGGATCTTAGAATGTTATTTGTGCCCTTTCTGTTATTCTGTCATTCTCATATATTTTCATTTGTATATAATTTAAACTCCATAATACTTCAGTATTATTATAAAAACAGTTGGTTTTTTAGATATATTCACATATTTACCCATTATTTCTCATTATTACATTGTATATTCCAGAATATCCAAGTGAGATAATTTACTTCTAAATGATGGTTTAAAAAATTTCTGCCTAACTCATAACACTTTCTCTAGTGCATTTTGTGGAAAATGCTTTTTTTTTTTTAGATCTCCAGCTTTGCAATACATTTTCATGGAGAACACAGTTTTTGGTTCAGAAGTATTTTCCTTCAGTATTGTTTCATCATCTTCTGGCTTCCCTTGTTCTGTTAAGTTGTGTGTCATTGGTAGTATTCCTCTGAATGTACTGTGTCCATATTTCTCTCTAGCTGCTTTTATTCTCCTTATCTTTGATTTTCAGCAATAACAGTATGATAGACCTAAGTGTTATTTTCTCTTTATATATACTGCATGTGGTTTGTCATATTTTTAAAATTTCCATTGATGTCATTTATCAATTTGGAAAATTCTCAGCCATTACCTTCTCAAATATTGTTTCTTCTTCATTTTCTTTCTGTTCATAATTGGGATTCCTATGTATTTTTTACAGACTTCTCAACTTTATTTTATTTGCATCTTAAATTATTTTCTATATTTTCCAGCCATTCCTTATGTCCATCAGGTTGTTTTCTTTGGCTCAATTTTTCAGTTCACAGAGTCTGATTTTTTTCATCATCTGTACTACCTGTGGACAAAGTTCTGATATTGATAATTTCTCTTGGGTTTTAGTAACTTTGTCTTACATTTCATGTGCCTGTTTCTGTTTTGTTTGTGATTGCTGAGTGTCAGATAACATTTTTTTCAGAAGTGCAAGACTAATTTGAGTTCTAAAAGTGATATTTTCTTCTAAAGAAGACTTATACTGAGAATTTATAAACAACTATGTTGGAAGCACTATTGATTCCAAGTTGTTTTAATCCAATTAGTGACTGAGATGATTTAAGTCTCCCTTTTAACTCTAGTAGGTCAAATCTATTGCTAAATCACTCTCGTTCCCTGGATATAGTCCTCAGACTTGCAACTTATTGCCTGGAGTATTTATCAGAGCCTATCTCTTGGCTTAGTTTTAGCTCCAATGTTGGTCTTTTTTTTATTTCAACCCAGTATTCTCTACCAGAATCATCTGACTGTGACCAAATCTTAAGGTGAAAATTAATTCCAAATATCAAGCTCACCTCCAGGCATTTTTTTTTTTTGCTTTTAGGAAAAATATTTATAAGTAAACTTTTATAATTATTGGTAAAATTTATCCCATATTGAAATTTTAAAATAGTATGTTTTTGTTGAAAAACATAATCCATTTTCTGGAATCTTCTTGCTCAGAGATTTTAGTGTACCCTATAAAAATCTAATTGTTAAAATGTGATCTTGTCACTCCTTCATGGTCTTTTGCCACTCACCTTTCAGTTTTCACATTTACCTGCATTTACTCTGAGTTTGTTTTCATTTGAATTTGCTTTTCTTAATTCCATCTCTTTCTTTCTCTCCGAAGATGCCTGAAGTACCAAGTTTTGATTTTCCAAGAGTCCAAATTCTTCTTTAGATTAAAGTATGTTGTTTGTATGCAAAGACTGCAATTAATTGCTCTGTAACCCTAGAAAAAAGCTAATGTCATTATACCAAGGTAGATCCATAACATGGTCCCTTCTTCTTCTCAGTTGTCTCTCTGGATGAAAATCACCTGGCTCTAGATAAATGTGATTCACTCATGTACATACTTGCTAATATTGCAGAGAGCCACAAATAGAAATGAAGCAATACTTTGGCAAAGGTTTTAGCTAATTTTGACCATAAGACAGATGTTTGTCATAATTGAAATGCTGATATTCTTGAATTGTTATTTTATAATCCTTGATTTTGTAGTGAATGCATAGTAAATTTGATATATTTGTACATGGATATAAGCCAAAAGGTAGAACTTGAATCAGAGTCTCTGAAAAGTGTTACTAAAATACAAATGTGGCAGGTTAAATTCATATTTACATAGTAGTACAGTTACCCATAATAAATCAGAATGTGCCATTTTAGGGCCACTAAATCTTTAACACTTATTAGCATTTTACAGTACAAAATTGAATAGTGTCTCCAGCCAGTCTCTTATAGGATTTACCACTTAGTGACTGAATTAAGGAAATGTAATTTCTATGTAAGTCCATGTACAAAAATATAAATCATGTTATTTTTATTCATTTCTACTTCAGAGGAATATGTTGACTCTGTTCCATGAATAAAATATAAATAACACATTGACTTGGGGGAGGGCCATTTGTTCGCTAAATAGGTATTTATAAAATAACTATCATGTGAAAGAATACTGGAGAGATAAAAGTGAGAAATATGCTATCCTTGTTTTCTGGTAGTTCGTAGTTGATTGGAGAGACTATATAATGGCACAGTCATGATGGTTTGTAGAAAACAGTTTTGAGATGGACTGCTAAAGTGGGGCAAAAGCCTGCAATGACAACATGAACCCCTGGGCACAGTAAATTTTCATACACTGTAGCATGGCATGTTGTTTCTGTACCCTTATGTTCTTTCAACAGAATCATTATGAGACCCTGATAAAACCACAGAGGCAGAACATTTGCATGAAATAAAATGTTCTTTCAATGAAATACTGTACCTAAATGATCATTTAGGTTCACTTGCTTGTAGTCAACTTAAGAATCACTAATTGTGGCAGTCCCAAACTGAGTAATAACATTCTTAGTGTGCTATTAGCTTTGCTGTAGATGATGCCCTGATGTGTGTGGGGGTCTGATAACAGCTGGCTAGCTATTCCCAGGGACAAGGAGGGAGCTTTTGTTACACTAGTGACTCTTCATTTGCACTTGCAGATGTCTGATGACTAAAATGGCATCAAAGTTTGGCATCTCTATGTTCATATTGTGTCTGTCCCCTTTGTTGTCTTAACCCTTGTGTCAGATTCTACTCAGCTCTGAACATAGATATGTTGATCACTTAAGAATATGTTATCCAATACTGTAATATGGGGTTAATTTGGCCTGTTGTCCATTGAAACTGGTATTTTTTTCCCTTTCTTTCCCTTCTTTTCTGCCCTTACTTTTTGTGCTTCTTTAGCAGTCACAGCAACCCAAGTATCTAAAGTTCTTTGGCCTTATCATAGAATCCATACCCAAAAGCGTGGGATGTTTTACACAGGATTACGGTGCCAACTACATGAAAATTCAAGTCTCTAGGACATATCTGGAAACTTTTCCCTGGTTAGTGGAAATTATCCCCTTTATCCCACTCCTGTATATTTATAAAAATATGCTATTCTCTTTGTTCTGCAAGCAGCTCTCCGCCCCCCCCCCCACAACTGTTGCTGACTCCTTTTAGCTGAAGTCCCAGTTTAGCTGAACTGACACCCCTCTCCCAATAACACAAGTATTGTGTCCTTGTGATATTTGACCCGGTCTCAGTTCTACTTTCTCTGGGTCAAAAGATCCCAGCATCTTCTATCAGTTCCACACTAATAAGAGATATGGCATAAAAGAAGAGGAAATGTGGCATGTCTTAGAGCAGGGTACGTATTTGGGAAAGCAGATTAAGATGACATTAGAGAGATAGGTTTGAATCATCCTCCATGGATGGCCTTATTGATTGACCAATCTTAAAAATTTAAACTTTACCCTGTGGACAATAGAGAGTCATTGCTGGCAACATAGAGATATGATCTATGGTTACATATATCTTTTAATGTCATTTTGTGTGAGGAAGACACGACAGAAACTTCAGCAATATCTTGTGGAAAACAATAACAACCTGTAATCAAAAAGTGTGAATGCAGAGAGAGGGAGGGATGCTAAAATTGTAGGTTAGAAAGATTAAAATGATGGCTAGCAAGTGCCATTACTCATGATCATGAATGTAAAAAGTAGAACTGATTTGAGTGAAGTTTTTCCAAAAAAGGCAGCATGTCCAGGGGTTCTTCTGATCTGTCTCTTGCTTCAGCAGTGTTTGAACCAAACACACCTGGAGACCTTTTCTCCTCCAACCTCTGACTGCTCCAGTCTCTGCTATATTTTTCTCTATTTCCTATTTCCAGGATCAGCTAACCCCACTTTTATGGGTTAACCCCTTATTAATAAGCAACCTTGTACTCCCAGACCAATCAGAATTATTCTATGGATGTAGATGTCACCATCAAAATTTGGTCAATGTGAATCTGCAGGACTCCTTACCCATCTGTCAACCACAATGATGTATCTCTGCAGGGTGTGGGCCACTTCCCTGATTTGGCCAAAGAGAAGCACAAGAACATGCTGAGCCTCCATTGAAGATTCAAAAGCAGCACAATGATAAGACCTTGTCCCAGGATATGCAAAAAGTATCTCAAGATGAATGGAGTAAACCCTGGCTGCCTTGAAAGCCAACATAGTCCTGGAGGAGAACGTGAATACAGCCTTTTTGTATCTTTATGCTCTGGGCTCTGTCTACACAGACTTCCATCCCTGCAACTCTTAGGTGAGGAGATAAATTTTTCATGATAGCAGACTACCTGACTAATGTCTGCAGGCTGAGGAACCCACAGGCCCTTCCAGAACCCTCTCTGTATTTCCTTATATGAGGGCTCTTGCCTAAGCCTTTTTCTCAGGCCATTAGGCACCCTTTTAATGCTGGGGCCCTATCCCAACACTTGGACCACACAGAAAAAGCTTTTGGCTGGGAAAAACATGTTTAGTGCTAGTGAGATACATAGAGAAGATCTAGGTAGAGTTAGATGAAGCCAACAAATATACATTAGGGCAAGATGGTCAATTACAGATTTGAGAAATTCAGTGTTTAAGGAGCAAATATGGATATAGATATGCATATGTACAGGTGTATGTACATGTATATGTATGTGTATGAGCATGTATACTTCTGATGACTAAACTAAATTTAGTGTCAATGCCTAGACTGGCAAAATTTTCAACTAACATTAGAACATCTGTCATAAATGAAATATTGAAAAAGCGTTAAAAACCTTGGAGTTTGATTGCTTAACAATGTTGATTGTGACCCATGCACACCAAATGAATAAATGGCAACTATCATGCAGTGCAGATATTAAGTGTATCATGCAGCTTACCCCTTGCTATCAAAAACCGCTTCTAAAAAAGTAATGGATTTTCTATAAGGATGTGGTATTCCTCTAGTCAAAAGCAAATAAGCATTTATTTACATAAATCAGAGCCCACATAACCATACAGATAGAACATGGAGTTGGTTTCAACTGGACAAGTGGTATTTAGTTATTTCTACGTGACACTATCAACCATAAATGAACCTCAGCACGATCTTCTGAAATTGAATGGCATTCCATCCTAAACCTTCCTGAGAAGTTGCCTAATTGTATTTGAAGGAGGTAATGTTAGGTGGGTGAGTATCAGTAATCATAAGAAGATTAAAGAATAACAAACTACTGCATTTAAATTTTGTAATTAGTTTATGTGAAGTTACTCTGGCTTTAATAGGAAGGCCATTTTATTGTCTTAAGTCTAACTAATTAAAATTAAACACTGGCTGTGTCAGTACAGCAATGTATGTGAAAGGGCTCTGTAAATTCCATAATATAAATATGAATACTTCTTTTACTAATGGAAAATTAATAACCATATGGCTAATTGTTGGACTCTGTGAACATGAAGATAATGGTATTTTGTATTTATGAAAATACTGTCTCATCTTTAGTCCCAAGGATAATTCAACAGCATGTTTCTCTTTAGGCACTTGTAAACTCTTTTAGATCAGTGAATACCTCCAGTGTCCTTGTATCCCTAGGCATCTATCATACTGTTTGTACATTAATACCTGTTTTCCTGGATGAATTAATAGAAACCATTTGACTGTTCTAGAAGCTTCTGCTTTATTCCCACACTGTGAGTGGGAGCAGGAGGAAGCTAAGATTAAGAAGGATTCATTTATTCTTATCCATTCATCTGAATACCCTTAGGAAGCTTCAGTTATTTAAGACAAAGCCTTAAATAATCCCACTTAGGATTTCTAGTAAGTTTAATGTATTACAAATCAGGGATAGTGATAGAACATTGGCAGTTAATAGATGTTATTTGCTTGGCTCTTTCGATATTGACAGTACTCTGTGGTAAATACTTACAATAAAAATTGGATGTCAATATTTAAAATTCTTTCTAATTTGCCTAAAAATGTATTCCTCTCTTTATTCTTGTCCAGTCACACTGGCCTCCTTTTTTGTTGGAACATTGTCTCCTTTCTTTAGGTTTTTAACTAACTTTTCCATCTGCCACAAGTGCTCTTTCACTAACTAGCATCATGGTCAACTGCATCACTGTTGTTAAATCTTTGCTGAATTGTGCCCTTCTTCGTAGGCCACCATCTATAAAATTTTGCACCATCTCCCACAACTCACCCTTCCACTGCCCAGTATATTCCTAATCTCTCTTGTCTTTCTCTCTTTCCTTTCCTTTCCTTCCACAGCAATGTTTTCAAACGTTTTGTAGAAATTATACATATACGTTTATTGCTTATTTTCTGTCTCCCTAATATGTTATAAGCAATATGAGAGATGGGATGTTTGTTTATCTATTTGTTTGCTAGTGTGTTTCAGGGAATTAGAATGGCACTTGCTAGTATGTAGCCACACCACCCTGAATGCCCCTGATCTCCTCTGGAGTAGCACTTGTTAAATTAGGACTGTCATTAAATATTTGTTGAATGACTCAATGAGAAACTCGAGTATCTGACAGTTTTAGAAACAAAAACAATATCTTCTAACATTGGGCTTACATCCCTACATTACCACCATTGGTTGTAAGTCAGTGGCCACTGGTGCTTTAGGAACAATATTTATGCATTCTTCAGCCTTTACAGTCAATACTGTCCCAACTGTGTGCCCAGTACTGAGGCTTATATGTCTTACAATTAGTTTTCATGTTTCTTTTTTCTTTACTTACAGTAAAGAGGATTATTACTGTCTCATATCATCTCTGTTATCAAAAATGATTAAGAACAGGGCATTTATATGTTTACTGAAAAAGGAGGGAGATCATACATATATGTTGAAGTGAAAAATTTATCTCTGTGTTAAATATATAAAAATGTACCAATTCGTATGTGCACTAATTAATTCATTTGAATTTTCTTCCTGTTGCTTGCCCTTTGAATGTCTGTCCCCTCCTCTAGACAGTCACAACCATAACTTTATTTAAAATTCAGATAAGAAGGCTCATCAAAGCATGGATTAACAAAAATAAGATAAATATTGCAAAAGACTATATTAATAGCAAGTACCTCGACTAGCTCAGAGTGGAAGTTGTTTATTTTGTGGTAGAACTTTATAATGCTATAAGCTATCATGCCACAAGTAGCTAATCTTTGTGGACAGAGAGAGTGAAAACTTCAGTTGCCTAAGATGTTATCAGAAACTTACATTTATAGTGAAAATGTAAAACAAACAGATGCCAATCTGTTGGGCAGGACTATTAAGCATTACTCAGGGAAATGCTGTAACTCAAATAGGTGAAAGTATAAATTATTAATTTAATACAAATATTGAAAACAGGGTCATCATTTTAAAAAGTTACTCCATTGATTAACTTTGTATAAGGCATTTTCTAGCACTACTTCACTGCAAAGCGCTGATAGAAATAGTCATTTGTATCATTATGATGGTGCACTGTTTTCTGAACTTCTTGAGTTTTTTCTCTCTCTTTGCACTTTGCTTACCTCCCTTTGAATACTTTTGGATTTGCAACACTTTTTGTGTGATAATGATATCATTAAACAAAAGTAATAATTTATTATCTAGGGTTATTTTGCGTGTCATATATAATTGACGCTTTTTAGATATTTAATTATTGTATAACATTTATCAAAATGAAAAGCTGAACAATTTAAAATTGCAATTATTAATTTAGCAACCTTAGAGTCAGAGTAAGATAGCTGAGGTATGTTGCAATTTGAATTACAAAACTGTATGCTTATTCTTCATTTTCGAAGCCTGCCAACTAGAGAGCATATTAGGCATTCGGTGCAACTAGACAAGTCATCCAATTCAGCAATTTCTAGCTGGTCTGATATATCTTCAGGCAAATTTAACCTTTATAAGGCTTATTCTTCGTCTCTGCTTCATAGAGATTACACAATTGTTTCTTTTAAATGAAAATGATAGTGAGAGGGATATAACCTAAAAGTCATTGAAATTTCCACTTCTATCAATTTTAGTTTACATGCTGCTAGATGAGGGAATTAATAAAGGCTTAAAATATCTTCATTAATTTTCAAAACAAACTGCTAGTGGAGAATTCTTTACTTTTCAAACCTAAATAGATCATGTCTTTTACTGATAAATGTTCCCTACATTGGAAATTTTTGTCATCTTTCAATCAATTGCTTATAGTTTTTGTTTTCAAATAAACTTTAAAAAGTTCTTATAATTATTTGGCACAGTAATGAACTGACCTAATTTAAAACTCCTGGCAAAATATGTCCCTGTATATTTAATAGATATTCATAAGAAATAACTAGATCCTGCATGAATGACCCCTGACCTTCCTGATTCTGTTCAATTTTGTTTAGCATCTGTTTAGCCTCTAGGGTATTATAGGAACCACCAGGATGGCTTCCAAAGAAATAGAAAGATATGCAACCCAGCTGTGTGCTGTTTGTGCCAGGACTAGGAACTCTGCCAGCTGGCTACCCTTTGCAAATGTGCATAGTGAACAGAAAGTCATTGGGTATTTCTTTCCTTTCCAGAAGGGAAATTTTAGCTAAGGGGACACAAATGCATCAGATCATTATTTTTGTTTCTCAGGAATGGTCTGTTCATGGGAAGCATACTGACGTGATTCTTTGCTTTGTAGATAAGTTTACTGTAGATTCCATTGTGGTGATTTTTGTAAGTGGGGTGGGCATCAGAACATCATTGAAATGTGTACTTTGTGATAGGATATCTTGACTTGGCAATGAGAAGAATATGAAACCTGATCAGACTTTTTATTTATTTATTTATTTATTTTTGGTACCAGGGATCGAACTTGGGTCCTTGCGCTTGCATAGCAGGCGGCGAAACCACTGAGCTAAATCCTTGGCCCCAGACTTTTTTTTTAATCATTTCTTTTTCTTTTTTTTTTTTATTGTGTTTAAGTTAATTATATTAGTACATTTTAGATATACAATATAATGACATCCATCATTGGAAATTTGCACCTTTAAATAATCTCTCTTGGTTCTTATTTTTCCCTCTTCCCCTGCCCTCCCTTCAACCCCTCCATCCCTCCCTATTTACAAAGACTTTGTTTCCATTTTGTCATTTTCTCATATTAATTCCATTCCCTTCTTTCCTTTCCCCTACCCTTCCCACTTCCCCTTCCCCTTTGCCCCTTTTCTTCCTATTTCACATTATCTATTATACCTTTTAGATACTCTTAAGTGAAATAAATAGGACACACACCTGTAAATACCGAATAGTTTCTCTGGTGTGAGAAACTGAACGTGTAAATAAGGACTAAAAGGTATAAAAGATAATGCGAAATAGGAAGAAAACAGACTTCTTAATATGTGCGGTCTTGCCTGCACCAGTTTGAAATTTTGGTGATTGCATAAAAACATAACTCAAATATCTCAAAACATTTCTTTCACACACTACATGGCTGACATGAGTCAGCAAAGGAGCTCTATTCCTCATGATCATGGGGACTTAGGCTGATGAAGGCGGGCTTGACACATGCTTTCAAAGTAGGAGAGGATAGACAGGAGTGGCAGGACATGTGCTGGCACTTGCAGCTTTCTCCCAGAAGTGCCTTCTCTTGCTTGTGCTCACATTTCACTGGTCAGGAAGTAAATCACATAGCCACGCCACACCACACCTGGGTTCGAGAGGGCAGATCATCGACACGGTGGAAAGCCCTCATACTACTAAAATTTCCAGTGCCAAACTGATCTCACTTGATGGAAATGGCAGCGCCACTTGCTGGGCTTTGACATTAGTCGGAGTATAAGCTTATTCTTTTTTCTTTTTGGTACTGGGGATTGAACTCCAAACCTTGTGCCTGCGAGACAGACAGTGAAACCACTGAGCTAAATCCCTGGCCCTGAGTATAAGCTTATTCTTATCTAGTAGGAAAGAGATTTGTAAAATTGAATGTTATCTTGATTCTTTTAATTCATATGTTTATTTTTATTAGCTAATAAAATTAGAATTCGTGTATAATTATCTCAGATAATTATGAACCATCACTGGAACATGCAATTGGAAATATCTGATTGCTTCCCCATGTAGATTTTATAATATATGAGAAAAAGTTCTGATTAGAGTTCAAAATTGTGTGGTCAAGAACTTGATTGTTAATGAAGTGGTAAAGACTGTTTATGCTAAAATGAAGATAATGTTAAATGGATAAACTGATAAGTTACTTTGCATATGTTCTTTAAATATTTTCTTTTTGCAACATATATATATATATATTAAATACCATGCTTTTCCAAATGTTAAAAATAATTTTAATTCTTCAGAAAAATTTAAAAATGCAGAAATGAACATAAAAGGCACTCAGAGTTACTTACTATTAATATTCTGACATATTGGCATGTGCTACTTGATGACAGGGACACAATCTGAGAGACACATCCTCAGGCAGTTTCATCCTTGTGAGAATATTACAGTGTGTACTGACACAAAATAAGAGAATAAATCAATTGCGCCATATGGCCTCTTGATGCAATCAAGACATTAGGTAAATCTGAAATATTTGAGGCTGCTGTTTTATGCTTTATATGGAATGCTGTTTTGAAGTAAAATTTTTTATTAGTAGAAGGAAACCACTCTAAAAGGCACAGTATAACAAATACATAAACCAGCAAGTCATTTATTACTACTTTCAAGTATTATGTAGTGTATGTAATTGTACATGCTATACTTTTAGACAATTGGCAACACAGTAGGTTTCTTTACAACAGCATTACCACAAACACCTAAGTAATATGTTTTAATACAACACTGCAATGTCTACTATATTATTTAGATGATAGGACATATTGTCTCTGTTATAATTTTATGAGACCACTGTTGTATATTCAGTGTGCAGTTGGCTCATATCATGTGTTACACAATTGTACTTTTTTGCACATATGTAAATAAATCATGCATATGTGCCTTGTATTTTTTGGGTATTTTTCTATCCCTATAAGTATTCTTCATGAATATAGTTAATAATAGCTAAGTTGCATTCCATCCCCTTATATATAATATTCTCTAATCTAATTAAATAGTTATTTAATTTATGCAATTTAGGTGTTTCTAGTATTTATCTATTATAAGTAATGGTCAATAAATGACTTAGCTCATTGCCTGAAAATTTTTTAGAATACATTTTTAGAAATGGACTTACTGATAGGAAGTATTTGGTTCTTTTAAATATGCTTGATACATATTGCCAGTTCTTTCTAGAATGTTTGTTTCAGTTTGTATTGCTACCACTGGTGCAAGGGAGTACCATACATCATCAATTTTCTCATTTCTAATAGTGTGACAATTTTCAAATGAATAATTTTTCATTTGTTATTTTAGTTTACATTTATTTACTAGTGAGACAATCTTTTCCATGTTTGTTTACTACTTTATAGGTGACTTATGTATCTATATACCCTGGACCATTTTTCTTATAAAAGGTTTATTTTTTAATGCTTGATTTAAAAAACATTTTTAGTGTAGACTAATTCAATAATAATAATAATAATAATAATAATAATTCTTATTGTTACATACCCACACTTTCCTTAGTGTTTTCTTTGACTTTATCTCAGAAGTTTAAAACATTATGTAATCAGTTATAACCTCATGCTGATTTCTTAATATTATGCTTAGAAAGGGCTTCAGTATTCTAAAAGATTGTATAAAGTATTCTGTATTTTTTATGCTCTTTTATGACATTTTAGACATTAAACTGTAATCCATTTACAATTAATTTGGAAGCAGGTAATATGCAATATTTTACTTTTTCCCAAATAAATAAAACAGTTCCACAACTCATTTTGAGTCTCTTGGAGACTTCAGTTACCAGAAACATATTCTTATACGCCAAGGAAAGCAAACTGTGCAGATCTTACCTGAGACAAAGTTCTGCACTGAAAATCATTCTGCTCCTGTGTAGAAAGTCCGAATACAGAACTTTATTGGCATAGTTAAGGTAATAATCTTAATAGATCTGGCTGTCTGATTATCTGGCCTATATCTGTTGGGAAATATCAGGAAAGGGAGATCAAGGAAAGGTCAGAAAGAGCTATAATTATAATTTGAAAATAAAAATTAAAATGTAGACAAGATGTATTACTCAGTGGTAGAGTTCCACAAGATTACTACATCATGAAGAAAAAATGATTCATCATCTTTGTTCTTTTCTGCTTAAAAGCTCATTATATTTTAAGGTGTACAAACAATAGGCCTTGATACAGGAGCTAGAAAAGATACAGTAAAATGAAAAGGAGATTGGAATCAAAGAAACTTGGATTTTAATCTGATGCTCTTAACCTAAAAAATCCATATCATTGGAAAGGTTTAAATTATTGTAGCCAAATTTGCCCATCTATAAAATGGAAGAGATAAATAAGTCTTCAAGAGTGCCAGTGTGGAAGGAAAGTGGCTTGCAGCCTCATTGTGTTCATCTCTCTTTTACTTCCTCTTCTATCCCAACCCCTTTTCAAGTTTAATTTCCCAGTTGGTGAAGGCTCAAAATGGATATGGAATTCCTTTCAACAATAGCAGGAACTTTTAAATATTTTACTTTCAACTAGAGAAGCCAAATCATTCTTTTAAATTGGAAAGAAAGACAGGTCATTCACTAGTGGATCTTATTAATAGGGGTCATTAGGAGATGTAAGAATACTGATAGTTTCTGGAGCTGTAGAACAAAGAAACAACTCAGACTTTGTTGACAGGAAAATGTAGTCTGAATCTCTATCTCACCACTGACTGACTGGTAGTGAAGGCAGTTATCCTACTTGAGCTCCGTTGTTTTTCTGTTTGTAAATGCTATGATATCCAATATGTAGGTTATTAAATAAATAGTATTATTTTCAATATTCAGTATAACTACAGAAACTTCTGCTCTTGAGTGGTCTCTCAAGTTTAGTGATAAGTCGACAATATTAAATGTTACTTCATTTATTTTCAGTTGAGTTCCTGAGTACTATTTTTTATGTTCTTTGAAGATATTTCATTGAGATAAATAAAAGATACAATAAGTCATCATATATAATACCATAGATATTAAGATATCGAGTGGCCAAATTTATATTTTTCAGTTTCTGATTATATGGTAAATATATAATATATACCCTGTTGTAATAATGATTTTAGGTATACTTTATACATTTTTTAGCTAAGTTCGCTAAACTTTGGATGATGGGTTGCGCAGATAGATTCACAAATTTTAACAAGCATAAGAATCATCTGGTGAGATGGTTAAGAAAAGATTGTTGAGCCCCATTCCCAGAGTTTATGATTTAGAAGCTTAGAGTAGAGCTTGAGAATTTACATTTTAAGTAAGGTCCCAGCTGATGTTGATGTTGTGGTCAGGGGACTGCACTTTGAGAGCTGATGAAATTGACTAAGTTATTTTAAAAATAACATTCATTATTTTCAAGATAGTAAAAATATAATTTATCTCTAGAAGTTAATTTTTAAAAAAAGTGCCAATTTTTGTTAGCTTTCAATAGTATTCAGTTTCTTATAAAATAATACTCCTTTCATGCAAAATGTAGGCATTAAACATAAGTCTAACATTATTTCCTATGTTTTAAAATCAAACAATTTTTTTTTTTAGTTCTTTTATTGGTACATTTTAGGTATACAATTCATTTACATTTATCATTGGATGTTTGTACCTGTACATGATATATCTTGGTTCTTATTTTTTTCCCTATTACCTGTGTGTCCTTCACCCCCTCTGCCCTTCCCTATTTACATAGATTTCATTGCCATTTTTTTTTCTTTTCTTATAGTTTTTCCTTTCCCTCTTTTCTTTTTCCCTTCCGCTCCCTTCACTCCTTCGTCTTTGGACCTTTTTTCCTATTTCAAATTATCAATTATTCATTTTAATCATTTTAACCCTTGTTTACACTATCAGTTTCTCACACTAGAGAAACTATTTGGGATACACACGTGTGTGTCCTATTTATTTCACTTAAGAGTATGGCCTCGATATGCATCTATTTAGCTATAAATGACTCTAGGTTTTCATTCTTTATGGCTGAGTAGTACTCCATTTTATAAAAAAACCACATTTTCTTTATCCAGTTTCCATTTGATGGGCACTTGGGCTGCTTCCAAGCTTTAGCTATTACAAACTGTGCCGCTATGAACATGGGTGCACATATATCACTGTGGTATGATTCTTTTAATTCTTTGGGGAAGATCCCCAGCAGTGGAATAGCTGGGTCAAATGGGACCTCTAGTCCTAGTTCTTTGAGGTCCTCCATACTGACTTCCAGAGTGGTTGCACCAGTCCACACTCCCACCAACAATGGAGAAGGGTTCCTTTCTCCCCACACCCCTGCGAGCATTTGTTATTTGTTGATTTCTTGATAGCAGCCATTCTTTGTGGGGTGAGGTGGAATCTCAGTGTTGTTTTCATCTGCATCTCTCGAATGACAAGTGATGTTGAACACTTTTTCATATATTTGTCAAACAAATATTTTATCTGTTTTATTAATGGCACAAATAAGCAGTATTCTAGAAATATACTTTAAAAATGGGATGCAGTTGTGGAGTTTCCAAATAATAGTTTATGGGTGTGGATTTAATTTTTGTTAGTCTTTTTTCCTCCATCCTAATTTTATATGGGTCAAAAAATGGCTCAGTGATAGCTTAAAAATAAACTGAAACAAATTTATATTAGTTTTATAGAATAGTTATAAAAGAATAATATAGTCTATAGTCTATAGAGTTGAACTTTAAAGAATAATTAGATACATACTTTAGGGGTATTGAATCAAATAAGCTTAAATATATTTGGAAATATACCCTTTTGCAAGTGTAATTCTTTCCCCTGCAATCTAAGGCCACAATAATACCAAACATAAAAGTCAAGAAATTGAACAGTAAGATTGAATAAGTAAAGAAGACTTCCCTTGGATGACTCTTATTTTCCTACTTAGACTGTGAATGTCACTTAGCTCAATCAAGTCAAGCTAATAATGTCAGCTGTCAGTCATTCCTGGGTAGTGATGTGTGAAGTTTGTCAGCATATGATGGACCACTTGAGTGATGAATGAAACAATGAGGGTGCAGGAGTGTGAATAAAACTTCTCAATTTCTGGTAAATTTTTCACATGAGAAATTAAGACAAGAAAAGAAAATCCACATTAAAAAGTATTTTAATGGGGTGTTTACTTTTTAGAAGTATTAAACCTTTTAATTTTGCATTTTATAAGTAATATAAGTGGCCAATGATTAAATCATCATCATATGCTCCTAAATTCACATGGAAAAATATTTTGTGGTACAGTATTGGGATTGAACTCACCTTGAGCTATATACCTAAGCTTTAAAAAAAATTTTATTTTGAATCCTCAGCCTCCCAGTGTGCTGTGATAACAGGCATGTATCACCATACATGGCTCATGTTGAAATTTTGATTTGATTTAAATATGTAAACTAAACATATGTCTGTCTATGGATTTCTGAGTCCACAAAATATCAATAACAAATCACAGCTTGTTGTATATATCTCTGAATAAACTAAACTTCTTTCTTTAGGCTTAGCACATTTGTTTTTAGTGCTCTTTTATTATTTTTATCATATTGTTAGAATTAATGGAATATTTTAATTTTATAGCTATGGTTCATTGGTTTCCTATGAGAAGCCTATAATTTTTATCAGTTGTCAGATGTAGTCATCTGTAGTAACATGGCCTTTTTACTGGTTTTTTTTTTTTTTTGGCTTCATACACACAACTATCAATCCATCTATATAATCTATTAACATAATCATAATCACTTAATAGTAGTCTCTGTTCCAATAGTTTTATTACTTATTTCTTAACCTTAATATCTTCTGCATATTTCTAGTCTAGCTTTTTTCAATGATGTAGTTTTTTATTTATGTTGTTTTCTTACAGAACTGTGACTCTTTGAAGTGGAAAAAATGTATTCTACTCCTATTTGTAATTTACATAGTGGATTGTCAAATGTTGGCTCAGAATTATTTGGGATTAATTCCCATTAATGATCGTTCAAGGGAAAGCAAAGAAAAAAATGGAAAATTAGATCATACATGAATACCTGGCCTAGGAGAAACCTGGGTGCCCATGCAGTTCATTTGGAAGAAGTCCAAATAGGTTGACTTCCCCATAGGGATAAATACAGGGCATGCTTAACTGATATATCACTGAAATTGACAGAAAGATACCTATTTTAGTCATTTTCCTACACCTACAACTTAAAGAAGAATTGGACACACTGTCTTTAGAGGTTTCAGTCTATAGTCAGCCAGCTTCAAGGCAGAAATGGCATGGTGGAAGGGCCTGCTGTGGAGGAAAGCTGCTCAACACCATGAAGGCCAGGAAGCAGAGACAGAAAGGAGGAGCTAATGAGGGAGATGTACCCTTACAGTCTCTTCCAACCAGGCCTCACTTCCTAATATAACAATCAGCTATAGTGCTCCTGTGGTCCAATCACCTTCCAAAAGCTCCATCTCTGATCACATGAGAGGACTGGTGATCATTTTTTTGATCTAACCTATAACATTCCACCCCTGACCTTGAAAGATTCATGCATATCTTTTTATGGAAAATTTATTTAATCCATTTCCAGTTGATGCCAAAGTCTTTAGCAGTTCCAGCATTTCTTAAAAGTCCAAAGTCTCCACTGAATTTAAAGGCAAACTCTTATCCCCTTAAAAATATAAAAGGTAGACACTGCTGACATACAATGCCAGAGTAAACATTCCCATTCCAAAAGAGAAGAATAGGGGCATAGAAAGGAATAGCACCAAAGCAAGACCAAAATCCAGTTGGGGAAACATTAAATCCTGTAGCTCCAAGTCCAGCACACTGGGCAAGTTGTGGTGTGATGTGAACTCAAGAGCTTGGTCAGCCCCACCTCTATGACATTGCTGGTTGCAGCTCTTATGGTCTCTCTTGGGTGGCTCTGCTCAGTCCTTGTAACTTTCTTCAGATGTCCTGTGTTCCTGGCTTTTCCAGATTCCTGTAGCCTCCACTTTTGGCTTCACTCAAATAGCTTCATGCACTGCCATGTCAGAGGCACACTGCCCAGTCTCCTCCATCTTCTTTTGAAATCTGGTGGAAGCCTCCCTGATCCCACAACTCTTACATTCTACATGCCTGTAAAACTACTACCATGTGGAGGACATAAAGGTCTGCCACCAGTTTGAGCAGTAGCTGAGTCCTCTTGTATCATGGCTTCAGAGCCCTTTGAGTGCCTGGATGACTGAGCACTGTGAAAGGAATCCTGGAGAATCTATTCTTTAGTCAGCTTTTCTCCAGCAGTGTGCACTGGGACTTTCTCTCAAAGCAAATCTTTGAAATGAGTTTATTCTTTTCCACAACTAAGCTAATGTAAGGTCTTGGTTATTCCTGATATGCCCTCAAGGCATCTTTTCTATTGTTCTGATGCAAAGCACTTGGCTTCTTTAATGTTAATCATTTGAACAGCCATGCTCTCCCGTGTTCCAGTTCTACCTACCGACACTACTTCTTCCTTTTCCTCCTCCTCCTCCTCCTCCTCCTCCTCCTCCTCCTCCTCTTCTTCTTGTCTCCTCCTCCTTCTCCTTCTCCTTCTCCTCCTTCTCCTCCTCCTCCTTCTTCTTCCTCTTTTTTTTTTTTTTTTGGCAAAACTGCCACCTTTAAATGGGCTTTCTGGTTCTCATAGTAAATATGGCTGAAAGCCACCAACAGTACCCTTTCCACTGCCCTAATGTTGGGCTGCCTTGACATTTTTTCCACCAGGTTAATTAGTCTGTGTGACCCTTAACCACTTAACAGTTTACCCAGATTGTCACTCAGGCAGTGCATTTGTTTATTCTAAGATCCATTTTTTTTTTTTTTTTGGTACTGGGGATCGAACTTGGGACTTTGAGTTTGCAAGGCAGGCGATGGAACCACTGAGCTAAATCCCTGGCCCATGTGCATTTGTTTATGTATTGACTGTTCCAAGCATTGCTCAAGCATGTGTCATTTCAACCAATCAATTCTTCTATTGAATAAATTTGATAAAATTTTCATTTTAACATTTCCTATTATAAAAATAAATGAAAAAAATATGCATTTTTGTCATCCTATATTTAAATAATTGGACTAATGTATTAGTCAGTGCTTACTAGAGTCAGATGTAGAAAGATACAAGATATCTGTCTGCATGCTGGAGACCCGGAGGATCCAGTTGAAGGCATGGAACTAATGGCAATGTCCAGTGCAAGTCCCTATCAAGAGGCAGAAGGATCTGCTATGGGAGACAAAGAATCTGCACCAGAAAGGCCCAAGGGCCAGTGCTGGAAGCTAAAGTGTCTGTGCCAAAAGGCTGAAGGATCTAAGTGAGAGGGCTGAGGAATCTGCAGTGGAAACCAGGAGACAATGTCCAAGATGAAGACAAGGATTTAAGGTCCTCTGGAGAAAGAAAGCAGTCAAAGCCCCTCTGAAGAAAAATCACCAAATCTCTTCCAAAGAAAAGCAGCTGGAATGAAGCTCTTCCAAGGAAGATCAGCTGAAATCCTTCTCGCCCATTCTCCTTATGTGCCATTCTGACAACAAGCCTCCTTAAATCGGTCTTCCATGCCCAGGACCACGCTAACTCAATTCAGCTGAGCATTCCCCACTCAAGTTGACAATTAGTCAATTCACCACCACAACTGGTTAGTGATTAATCTCAGTCTGTAGCAAAGTCTCAGGACATGAACAAAATGTGGATAAATTTTCTGCCAGAGCATAATACTCATGGCCAAAAGTCCAACTGCCAATGGAGTCCTTGCTTTCAACTAAAACCTTCTGAGCCTTTCCTTTTGTGTCTGCATTTCTGTCAGCATTCTGGTTGTCTTAGCTCTAACTGGAATCTCCCATCAAGCTCAGCTTATAGCATTTTTGAGCTTCTCCAATTAGCATCCCCCAGTCTCTCTAAACTCTTCCCGTGAACCAATTCCAAAGTCTTCTAAACCCCCTGGTCAAGTAGTTCCAGCAATGACCCTACTCTAAGTACCAAAATTTGTCTTGTGACTTTTGTCACTGAGACACAATACCTGACACACACAACTTAAAGAAGAGGTTTATTTTGGCTCATTGTTAAGGATTCAGTTCATAGTGAGCTGGCTCTAAGGCAGAAATAACGTAGAGGAGGGGCCTGCCATGGAGGAAAGCTGCTCACATCATGGATGTCAGGAAGCAAAGACAGAAAGAAGGAGTCAAGAGGATATACCCTTTCAGGTCATGCCCCCTGCCTCTTCTGATCAATTCCCTCCTGCTAATGTCACAATCAGCTATAGAGCTCCTGTGGTCCAATTACTTTGCAAAAGTCCTGCTTCTGAGTGCATGAGTTTTGGGAGTTATTCTTGATCCAAACCGTACCAATACCCATCTGGCCCACCATCCTTTTAACCACTTTCCAGTCTAATTATTCAAATATAAATATGTGCTGCCTGAGTATTGCTTGGGATAAACTGTTAAGTGGTTAATATAAACAACAACAAATGGTTAATATAAACAGCAAGTCTATATTTAATTGCAAATGGGCTGTGAACTGAGAAGTATTATCATTAGTATTGGGGCAGCTGTAGATATCCAGACAGATCCAGCAGTTAACAGAATATGGGATTGTCACAAGTAAAGTAATAGCATACTAAAACCAAGAATGCTTAATCAATATCTCCAGAGTATAAACTTATAATTTGATTAACACAGAATTATTTATAATAAATAACTAGAATATGAAACAATAATTTACTAACCAGTTGAAATTGATGGGCTATTAATTACATAAATAATAAAAGAAATAGCATCTGTTAAGGCCCTACTAAGTCAAAGCATGTGGTGAATACAGAGATTATTTCACTCAGTTTTCACAGAATCCTATGCAACAGATATGATTTTGGTTATAATTTACATATGGAAAAATATGGCTTCAAAAGTTTGTTATATCCTTTGCCAAAGTTCACACATTATGTATATGGTGGAGGTGAATTGTTAAGGAAAGCCGTGACTTTCAGTGGTGACTTTTATTTCACATGGGAAACTTTAAAATAAACACCAAACACCGAAAGCCAAAACCACACTCTCAGAAATTATTATTCAATTGGTCAGTGACATAGGTATTTTTAAAAATTCTGCCCAGTGATTTTAATGTGTATTAAGTTAGGAACCACTTACCTATCAAAGGATACTACTGAGAGTTTATTTTTGCCCTCCACTTGTACCTTATCAGTACAATGAAATGGTAATGATTATGTAGCTTGAAATAATAGTTTTAAGATTTATTTTACTTACTCTACCCTGTAAACATTGTCTTTATTTATATATTCTACATTAACTTCACTTATCCTGCCTACTGACTCACTGACTATTGTCTCCTGGAATGTTTCAGGATATTGGCTGGGTAATATAGGAGTCATGTTTTACCTCTGCAAATGCATGCATATCTAGATAGAATTTCTTTTACCAGTGCTTTGCTGCCTTTTTGTAAGTCTTCTTTCAAATAGTTATTTAGTTATAAACTATATTTTCCTCAGCTATAGAAATGTGATAGGATCTAAGTGGCTAACTTTTATTAAATGCCTCACTTCATTAGTTTTATATAATGATATAACAATATTTATTAAATGGTATACATAATAAGTTTATGGGCTCAGATATTTCCATATAGTCAAAAAAACTATATGACTGGATTTTGATCCACTGTGGTATATTTTCCATCATAATTAATGATTTCCATCTTCCACCATTTTCAACTAAACATCACCATTAAAATTAAATACACCCATAACAGTAGAAAAATGAGCAAAGGACATAAATATGTAATTCAGAAAAAATGAAGGACACAAAAGAGAAATATAAAGCAGTTTGACATACTCAATTGATTTAAGAAACATAGGTAAAATAAAGTTTTATATATGAATTGCCAATAGCATTTTCATAGAATTTCACCTAATAGATGTAAAATAATTTACATGTGTATTATTTTTATTATTCTTGTCCTCTTGGTATAATGCAAGCTCCATGAAGAAAGGAATTTTATCTATTTTGTTTAGGGACATGTAAGAATTTAAACCAATGCCTTCCATGAAGTAGAGACTCAATAGTAAATATTGGTCAAAAGAAATAAATGTGCAATGAATGGATGATTTTAAATTGTGTGTGTGTGTATATACCATTAACAATGATGTGGTGAATTGATCAGTGTACACTGGTAGGAGTGGTACAGTGTTTCTGAAGAGCAATCTGCGAAGAGTTATCATGTTTTTATCAAATCTTTATTTTATTTGAATTATTTATTTACTCTTGTAGAACTACACTTTAAGGACATAATCAGTAAAGGGCAGATGTATAGACAGAAAACTCTAAATGCTGTATTCTAGCATTGATATTCACAAGAGACAAATATAGCAGGGTGTTATAGCAGGATGGAATTTATCATTCTTTCAAAACAGACCAAATGATGTGAAAATGAAGTAATATGATGTTAAATGAAAACTAGAGGGTGAACAATGGAGCATGGTGCCAACTTTGTAAAACTAGAGAGAGAAAGAGAACAAATTGTGTAATTTAACTGAATTGTTAATTGTGATCCTATCCTATCTGGGGGGTGAGACTAACAGTGGTTCTAATTTTCTTTGTAGTATTGTGAAATACACATCTCTATATGAATATGTATCATCTTGTTATCAGAAAAATGTCACATTTACAAAATTGAATTTATCATTTTCCAACTCTGAAGATATATTAAAAAATATATTAAATGCTACCTCCACAAGGGCAAGACTTGTTCATCTGCTTTGTCCAGTGGTAGAGTTCTCATGCCTAGCATATTGTTTGAGATAAAGTGCACTTACAAGCATTTTTTAATAAATAAGTGAATGCTTCCCTCTCTAACAATTTTGGAGTGTAATACGAAGGAAATAGATTAGTTCCTTTAAAAAATATTGTTAAGCAGTTAATCTACCCATGATTAATAGTGAGTGTCTATTCATAGCATGTCTTCTTTTCACTGAAGATTTTCTTTTCATATGGACAAAGAATTTCTTTAGAGTTTGCTCAGTGGGGAAGGAAGTGACCAATGAACAAAAGATATTTATGCCACTATATATAATTTCTTTCCTCTTTTTATTTTGGTTAAACCTTTTATCTTTACTAAATGCCTATAAATTAATGTTTCTTGGACGTAAGGAAGAAAACTTTAATAGTTAACCAATAAGCAAGTGTTATTGTTGTTTTTTATCCAAGTACTGGGGATTCACCCCTGGCCTCACACGTGCAAGGCAAGGACCCTACCACTGAGCTAACCTCAAGTCCAGCAAGGATTCTTTTGTTATTCAGTGGCATTGTTTTTAGTTCTGTCATTTACAGAAAACAGAGGGATATAAGAATTATCACAGACTGATTACTCACATTATTCTGAGGTTAAAAGCTTATTGAAAAATGACATTTGTCCAAACAAACAAGACACCATTATACTGTGCTTCATTGGAATTCACAAAGGAAGTGTTTCACATAACTTTTAACATGTAGCATGCAGCTTAAAATTGGTTAAGCAAATAGATATGTGCCTTATTTTACATTTTATCTATTTTACATATTTTTTCAAAACTAAAATGGAAAATGAAGGGCTTATGGTAAGAGTATAGCAGAATGTAAATAATAATATGTTGTAATTTAGTATTAAATAAGAATATCAGTGCCTATGGTTATTGGAATATTTAACACATGATTCTTGCTTTATGTTTTCTCCAGGATTCAGAATTTCCAATAGAGATGCAATCAAATCTAAATTTGAATTTAAATAAAGAAAATCTTCATCCACTGAAATTTGACTACAGACTGAGTGACATTTTCAGACTGCCCAAACTTCCAGTTAGCTGGTAGGATTCTTGATGTTTTATTAATTCCTTTGAGATTTTATTGTCACATCTAAATTGTGGTGACCTTATAGTCATTCCTGGTCAAAGTGGATTACTCTTAGCCTGTTCCCAAATTATTACTCATATCAGAGAAAGAGCCATCATTTAGATTCTGCAAGAATTCTAAAATTAATTGGTTTAGGCACTTGGTGGCAGTGCAGACTAAGTACATTATTGTGGAGGTTAGGGTTCTGGCTTAAAAGAATATACAGGTCATTTTAGAAAGATTTCTAGGACTATTTTAAAGATGGGACTTCAGAAACTATGTATTTTTTGTTTATTTTACTTGCAGATTTTATGAATATATGCTTTCTCCATTAATAGATCCTGTCTTTTTTTTTAAGATCATAATTTTATGAACTGTAATTACATTGGCTTAAAGACCAAAATTATTGCTTGGCATTTATTCAATACACTCTTTTATACATCTGCATATTTATATTCATGAAAAATGCATTCCAAATATTATAAAATTTATAATACTATTGTTCAGATTTTTGAGAAAATATTTCTGTGGGAGCATCTGCACGTATAAATCCTATAATAGAATTCTATGATACATTACAGGTTTTTTTGCTTTTTTTTTGTTTTTGTTTTTGTTTTTTGGTACCGAGGATTGAACTCGGGTCCTTACATTTGTGAGGCAGGCGATGGAACCACTGAGCTAAATACCTGGCCCGATACATTACAGTTTAAGGAAATGGTCAGCTTTGGTTGATAATCATGGATATAACATTTTTATTATGCTTCAGATAAGTAACATTATTTTCTTCCATTTGGTCATATAATCCAAAGTGTACATGTAATTGGTCTTCAAAAAAACCTATGATTTATGCAAAGTTTGCAGCACACATCTTGTAATTGCTGCTGTTACACTCAGAGATGATTAATCCCTTGAAATATATATTAGCAAGCTTTAATACCTTACCTAAGTTTCACCTGTGGTATTATTTTCCATTCATGAAATTTCCTCTGATCTTAATTATCTTATATGTGTAATCTTCTACCTAAACATTATTTGTTATATTTCTTGGTAAAAAGAATACTGCCTGTGATATGTGTCTTAAGAATATAACTGATATGATCTTAGCTGAATTAAAATCGAATGTTAATACATTAAGGGAATCATAAACATGATACATGATGCCTTCATGTTCTGTTTTTAATTAAAACAGATATGTGTGCATTTGTGTCAATCTTTTTTAAAAAATTTAATTTTATTGGTACATTTTAGGTATATTAAAATATAATGACATTTATCATCGGAAATTTGTACCTTTACAAAATCTCTCTTGATTCTTATTTTTCTCCCTTCCCCTGCCCTCCCTTCAACCCCTCCATCTCTCCCTATTTACAAAGACTTTGTTTCCATTTTTTCATTTTCTCATATTAATTCCATTCGCTTCTTTCCTTTCCCCTACCCCTCCCACTTCCCCTTCCCCTTTGCCCCTTTTCTTCCTATTTCACATTATGTATTATACCTTTCAGTCCTTATTTACACTTTCAGTTTCTCACACTAGAGAAACTATTTGATATTTACACATGTGTGTCCTGTTTATTTCATTTAAGAGTATGGCCTCAATGTGCATCCATTTAGCTGTAAATATCTCTAATTTCTCATTTTTTTATGGCTGAGTAGTACTCAATTTTATAAAAAAAACACATTTTCTTTATCCAGTCTCCAGTTGAGGGGCATTTGAGCTGTTTCCAAGTTTTAGCTATTACAAACTGTGCTGCAATGAACATGAATGCACATATATCACTGTGGTATGATTCTTTTAATTCTTTGGGGAAGATTCCCAGCAAGGGGAATAGCTGGGTCAAATGGAACTTCCAGTCCTAGTTCTTTGAAGTATCTCCATACTGATTTCCACAGTGGTTGCACCAGTCTACACTCCCACCAGCAGTGAAGCAGTGTTCCTTTTTCCCTTGTCAGTCTTTTGATAAAAGTTTATGACTTTTTCTTTAAGTATCTGTTGGCTGGAATTTTATGTCATATTGCTTGCATAAGTCATGTCAATAATGCATCATCTACAATTTCAATTTGTGATTATTTAATCTTAAATAACTTCAGGCATGAAGAAGATACTCTCTACACCTTTCATAACATTAATTTAATTTTCATTGACACCAATTCTGTTTATCATATTTATGTTTTATCACCTTAATTCATATTTAATTACATTACAATAGCAAACACAGCTAGCTTATTAAGAAATTTAGTAACTAAGTGTTTTGACTCTTTGTAATCCTGGAGCTTGGATGGTAGGAATAGCTGCTGGTTGACTTAGACAATACCGAGAGCTCTAAGCAGTGGGATGAAGTGGGCACAGCTTGTGTACTTCGGAGATACAGAATGGGAAGAGATGATCAATCGAATGATTAAGTAGAGGTTCAGGGAAAAGCTTTATTAATTGAAAATATGGGGGAGAGAAAGAGGGAAGCGTTTAGCTCTTACTCAAAGACAAAAATCTGGATTTCAGCTTAATTTATTTCCCGCCTTTGGAAAGACAGCTGCCCTAATAACTACTATTGCAACCTAGGGAATAATTTCTCTATCACAATCTGCACTAGTTAGTCCCTTAGGAGAAGAGTCTAGCATTATGTGTTAGGCAGTAGAAAAATGAATCAGGCCGGGGATGTAGCTCAGTGGTGCTGCTGCCTGCCTTGCAAATGTAAGGTCCTGAGTTCTATCCCTGGTACCAAAAAATGAATTAGTAGTAGAAAGAATAACCACTAATATTTTAGGGTAACAAACCTAAAAGGAAAATTAAGTTGTGACTTTGGGACAACTCTTTTACCTGGGTCTTTTTGTTCACCTTTCTACTTCATTTCCAATTTGTTTCCATTTCTGTTTGCTTATCACCATTTGTTCTTTGCCACGTGTTTGTGGTTCTCCCACCAACTTTTTCTCTCTTTGCATTCTATACTACCAATCCTTAATATAAAATTCAATTTAAAATTTTAATGTTTCACCATTTGCATAATCTTTATTCTTAATTTTAAAACCAGATCTATCACCACCCAGTACACATTTATACATATAGTGTTTTGGTGCTTAATAGCTCTTTAATAGAATATTTATTGGCTCCATTCTTTATTTATTTTTTGAGGTGCTGGAAATTTAGCCCAAAGTCTTGGGCATGCTAGGCAAGTGCTTTACCATCTTAAGTATTGCACATCCCTGACTCCCCAAAAAAGGTTCTAAAATGGTCATAAATTTATTCACTTTTGTTTGTCAATTACCATCATTGGAAAGAAAATTTTTCACTATGGTGTAAAGGTTCCTTAACTTCAAATGTATAACAATAATAGTAATTAAAATGATATAGAAGAAATATAAATAATAAGTATTTTACTAAGCACTTATAAATGCCAAGATTCATCTGCTTTGGGCATGCCATCTCTGACTTTCATATTTCAGTGAAAGAAAATATTATTCCTATTTCTGCCTCTGTCTTTTTCACACACGAGGCTTAGAAACCTTGAGAATCACAGAGAAAGAATTTGTGTCAGAGTTGTTTAATTCAAAAGCAGTGAATAAGCTACACATTATTTTTAAAAATTTCTGAGGGAATAATTTCTGTTTTTACAGTTGGGCATACAATTTAGCATTAATATACAATTATGTGACCTATGATTGAGGTGAAAGCCTTTTTTATTCTCTTAATAAGTATGGCCTAAGATAATTACTATAAATATAAATATTAAAATAATTAATTAGATTGTGTTGAAGTGGAGAATTTGCTAATTATTTGTTCTTTCTCTGGAAAACAGATTTATCAAACTGTAGTTTTTACTATGTTTTTCTAACAAGGTCATAATAAAATAAATGCATATTAAAATCCAGATAATATAAAAATTCTTAATGTCTTTCTAATTTGCATTTTTATGGAGTGTAATTTCATGGGTCAAGGAACCAGGAGGATTTTAAATTAGATTAGTTAAGAGAATTTTTAAGCTTTGATTTAGGTAGATGTCCTTCTACTACTCTTACAAGATGGTTCCTATCAGCCTAGAAAATTTCCTTCAGTAACTCCCATTAATTTAAACAAATATTCCTTTTTTGCTCAGAGAACTTCTCACCAAACTTAAGGTCTTTGGTTGTGCTCTGCTCATTTTCACTAAAAAGTCGATATAAGTGCTAACTGATCTCATAACCACCCCGTGCTCTTTTTATTCTCCCAATGGCATCCTGGTGTTCTTGCTGAATCCTAGACTGGTCTTTAAGCACATCTTCAAAGAGTTGCTCCTTTTGGGTCAGATTTCTGGTTGCTAAATTGCCCCTGGATTTCAACAGCTTCATCTTTTAACTACTGCTCAGGGGGACCTCCATTCTCTACTTTCAATATTCTCCATATAGTGATATCTTTAACCTGACATGTTCTCTGAGCTGGAATACCTAATGTGCTACTCCGCATTCTTATGTCCAAGAAAAAACCTGGTGTTTCCTGTGAAAACCTTTTCTTGAATTTCCCCATATTTGCAAAGGCAATACCTTGTGTAAACGTATACAAGCTAAAAACCTAGGAGTCATTTTGGTTTCTCATGCTGTCACATTGCAATTTCCATCAGAAAATCTGCAGGTACATCTGACATGACTTTTCTCTAGAATATTTATTTTTTCTACTTTTTTGTCTGTTGTTTAGCCTCTTGCAAAAGTCCATTGCTTTACCTCACAATAGTTTACTTACTTCATCGTAGCTAGACTGATCTTTTAAAAATGTAAATCAGACTATAGGGTTTTTTAAAAAATAAAACAATATCTTTCCTTTATTTTAAAATAGAATGCAAACTTCTTGCATGGCCTCACAGACTCTGCAAGGTGAGGCTCCTGTCTGCTGTGCTGGCTCCCATTCTCTCTTGCTCTGCAATCGGAACCACGTCAATCTCCTCACTAACTTGCAGATGTGCCACATTTGTTCTTGCTCAGACATCTTCACACAAGGTCTTCTGTGTCTTCGCAGTATTTATTTGCTAATTTTTACATGTCTGGCTCATTTCTTGTTTTCCTTAGAAATTTCACCTCCTCAGAGAGGTAATTTCTCCAAAATGTAACTAATATTTTACTCCTCACTTCTACAATCACTTTTATTCCTGTTATTCTGGATTCTTTCTTTCATGGCTCATAGAAGGCATGCAGAGGCATATATTTTAAAGTGTTTTATGAAAAAGAAAAACATGTTTTCCTAGTTTATGTGTGGCAGAATAGTAGTGTTCCTATTCTCTGAGCCCATTGGAAGAGTCCCTTCTCTAGGCTTCTCTGATGAATTTAGCATGTGAGTAAAACTGAGCAGAGGTAGTGCATACCACTTCCAGGCCTAGCTGCTAAGCCCCAGTGGGACTTTTTGCTCCCTTTCCTTGGAATGAAGGGACTTTGAAAGTGCTGAGTCATGTGATGAGAGTAGCATGGATCCTAGAGTCATCTTTGCTTGCAGAGTTCTCCAGGCTTTATCAAGCTTTTATACCCCAGACTAATGCTCTATATTCTTGTAGGTTGCATGAGATAGGCTATATAAAAAATGAAAAATAAAATCTTTAAAAAGAAAGATTGAGGGGACTTTCACATTCACTCATTCATTAAACAAAAATTTCTTGAGTAGTACTCAGGTACTATTCTGGGCAATTAACTAATTAGAGAAAAATCTATTCCCAAGAGCTTACATTTATTGGGGCAACAGTTAATAGCAATAATGAACACATACATTCTATAATTATTTGATGGCCATAAGTTCTGTAGAGCAACATAAAGCAGGACAGAGGGATGCTGAGTACAGAGTGGCTACAGAATTAAAGTGGCCTAGGCTTTTCTGAGAAAGTGCATGTAATGAACACCTGAAGTATGTGAGGAAGTAGGATATGCAAAGAAGTAGAAAGAAAATGAGCGTCAGGACAAATGGCAAATGCAGAGCCCTTGAAGTGGGGGCACAACTGTGTGTGCTGCCTGAAGTTCTTCACCTCATGTCAGTACTATTCTGTGGCTTTCCGCTGAAACAGACATTGGAAATCAGGTGGCTAAGTAACTCTTAGAGTTACAAAATGAACATTAACATGGGCTCATAAAAGCTTAATTGTTGTTTTATTTTGCTTGTGAATTACGTATATTTTCACAAGATTGCAATTAATATTTTAAAATGTAAAATTTAAAATTAAATATCTTTTAAATAATTAAAGATAAAAATGTGTATGTATAATATGCTAAAATTATGTTGTAATTTTTATAATGTGTGCATCTACCCAAATCAAACCAGCAACATATTAGAGCAAAATATGCATCTAAATTTTGAATTATCAAAGAAAGTTTAGTTTCTTAAAACTTCAAGAAAATTTGCCCTAGAAGTATAATTACATGTAGTTAAAAATAATTGTGGTCATTATTTATAAGTAGTGTACAGAAAAATTTAAAACTTTTTCTGTAATATAATGATATGGTCTACTAGTTTTATGATTTACTATCAAAGTACTAAAGCATTCATATTCAGTTAGCTTCCATTAAATAATGATATAGTAATATTTATGCTATTAACTTTTAAGAAGGAAGATGTGCATGAATTTACAATACATGTAAGCATTCATCTTAATGAGCTATTTACTTTTTAGGGTGTGTTCCATGAATAAATATATCATCTAATTAAATTTTCTATTTATGTTGGATTATCTTTAGTGCCCTTGCATATAACTTTCTTCAACATTAAATTTGTTTATACATGTTTTTTTTGAGCAGCTGTCATTTTCCAGAAGGTGTTTTGATTTGTTTTTTGGTCAACCAGTAGCAAAAATTGTGGAAAGACTTTTACATTGGTCACAGATGATACGTAAAGCATTTTCAATTCCAGTGTTTCATAGACTCAGTAAGAGGCTGACAGCTGCCCTTCTGGGGCTATAATCATTTTTCATTCTCTTTTAATTATCTAGATACATAGTAACAACCACAGTGACCTACAAGAAGACATCAATGAACATATTATAATTATATATAGCAATTATGTGTAATGCCATAATGCATAAAAATCCCACCTATTAACTAAGGTTGGTTAAAAAATGAAACTATGCTTGTCTCCCTTAGGACATAGTTTCAGTTTTTGAAAAATCTAGACATTTAGTTTTTGCAAAACATTTTTTCTGGGGTATATTATTATGATAAGGCAGGTCTATTTTCATAGAATGATGGTGCATTAATAATATTCTAGTAAATATAGAAAATGTCTCTCACTCCATCTTCTTCTTTCATTACACACTGATATTTCCTATTATCTACTTTGTAATAGAAAGGAAACTGCAAGTTCAAGGCAAAGGTTAATCTTTATATTGGAGAATGATAAGAAGGTTGTTTAGGACAAATAGCAATATACCTCTAGTTCTCTTTAACAAGTTAGTATTTCAAACTACAATATTCACACACATACACATAGTTCTGTTTAAATAATTAAAAGTCACAGACAGCAGAAAATATGACTAATCAGTAGTTTCAGCAATTTTTGTCATTACTTGATGGGGTGCCTCACCTAAACTTGCCAAAACATTCTCTTTCATCCATTTTTAAAGACAGTGTATATGGGACGGTAATCTGTATTTTTTCCTTTGCAATTCACAGTTATATGATGAATGGGTTGTAAACATCAGAGCTAATGCTGATAGATCTAAATCTTAAACCAATTTTGGAAATTTCTTATGTGGTCATGACTAGAAGATATTGTCACATTGGTTTGATATCATTAATTTTTTCACATTAATAGTGCTTTTATAATTTAATAGAAAGTAATAAAACTTGTTATTAGACTTATACACTCAACATACATAACAATACTTATGCACTGAATTCAACTATTAATTTAAAACTACTGACGTTATCCCAAGGCAATAACCATTAATTCAGAGTACCTCATAAAGTAGGACATTTTAACTTGTGTGTCTGTGAGCACCTCAAATTTAATAGTTATAAAAGCCAGTTTTTTCCTCTATTTCCTTCCTCTCCACCTTCACCCTCTTTTTCCCATTTTCATGTCATTATTGTCCATATAATAACCTAACATGACCTGTAAATCTTCCAGATATCAATTTATCATTTAAGCCCGTGTATCCTATTTATTCACAATTAATTTTTCCATCGTTCACTTCTGTCAAAGCCCATCGTCTGTCATTTAAGCTACTCAGCAGCTTTTTACTGCTTAGGACTTTTCAATTGATGAATATGTAATAAGGAAAATTTGTCATTCAAGGTACCATTGGCATATTAATATTATGTATATGGGGCAATGAATGATAAAATGCAGTTAAAATCTCCTTTACGCAGCCAAGTCACCAATGAGGAGGAAGGGCATTGATTTGATCAGAGCCAAGGATGTGATGAAATAAGTGGTCTTGAAGTGAGAATAGTATTTCCCCTTCATTTACTTCATTCAGTGGTTGTATATTTAAATTTCTACCATTTGTTTTAAACATTGGTAATGACAGAAAGAGTGAGAGAGACAGAGAGAGAGGAGAGAGAGGAGAGAGAGGCTCATTTATGTGCATCATTATATCATTATGTTAGTATAATCTAGAAACCCAGTTATTGATTATGGGGCAAGGAAAAATGGATAGAGGAGGAATGATGTTATATTTATGTCGTTTGGTGTGGTTGGAGGAAGCAGGACAAATGGAGTCCAGCTGTGACATCTGATAGTAGAAATTAAATAGTTTGTAATTACCCAGAGTATACATTTTGCATATTTTCCATAGAAGAAGGTAATATATACACATGAAAATATTTTGTTATCTTAGTTCTCAAACAACTCTAGCTCCTAATCATATCAGGACAGTATCAGGATGGGGTAGTATATTTAAACAGCATCTATTTCAAGTGTAATAAGACACGTGTCTTATGATACAGACTAGGCTTTTCCTATACAAATATATGGGTAACTCTGGGAGAGAGGAAGAGGCATTTCCATGGGAGAAAAATCAGCTGTTCATTTCTGATCTCAATATGAAGTGCTAGACTAAAGCTTTCCAAGGTAACTTATATCTGTAACAACTCTTATAGATGCTGCTGACAAGCTTTATAACTTTCATGTCATTATGTTATCAGTGATTTCTTAAAGCGCTGAATTCATTTCAAAAATTGTACCTTTTATACCAGGAACTATACTTAAGAATTTATTTTCTGTTGGCTTACTTGAAAGTCATTTAGCTAAAAGTAGAAACTTTGAAATAGAAGGCTAAATAAAAATGCAGTTTATGAATAGATTATTAGTCTCTCTTTAGAGATCAGTTAACATTTTTTCTGAAGTTTTGGATCATATTACTAAGATGATCATATGAACATTTATCGAGAAGTTGAAACAATTACAATGTTGAAAGTTTCTCAAATATAGTGATATTTAATTCTAATGAAAAGTTCTTTAATATGGTGCTATTATTTGCCCATTTTGCTGGTGAAGAGCCTAAGATTTTGGGGTGTTTGGTAACTTAGGCTTGATTTATTTGCTTCTTCTGTTTTTCCAATTAATATGATTTAAAATGATTAATAGATATAACTTTAGTGAAAGTGGTTATGATTAAAAAATGGTGAGAATGGACTGTGTACAAATCCTGGACATACCACATACTAATCCGGTGATGTTGGTCTAGTTACTTAACCTATTTGTCTCTTTTTTAATGTGAGCCCTGGGACCTTAGACAAGTTATTTAACTTTTATTTCTTCACCTATATAACCAGTATTATACCTAACCCAAGGAGCCATTATGATGTATAAATAAATCATCTTACTATCCATAAATGCTTGTTTAATAATAAAGAACTTAAGGCTTATGTAGAATGGCTAAATTTTATTGCTTTAATAGGAAATCACCTACAGGTTAAAAAATTACCATTTTTAATAAGGAATACTTTGTACTTCAGGATATCAGTACCTGGTCCAGGATTTGGAAATTTTCAGGGATTTCCTAGTTTAGTCATATTAAATTTAAAACTTAAATAGAATTTTTTGGATTGTTTACCTCAGTGCACTTAAACTAAGAAATGTCATGATTTTTCTCTAACCTAGAGGAATAAAACTGTCCATTTACATTCTACATTGTCAAGTTGCATTTAAAGAAGGTGAAATGCACATTTAATAAGTAAAATAGAAAACATGATTTAAATAATTAGCTAAAATGACAAAAATAAATCAAAACTTAAAATGGCAGTTTATTGTTCATAATATGTTTTAAGCTATAACTGCCTCTTTGCTGGAGAAAAATCATAATTTTGATGATTTTAGCAGTGACCCATTAAGAAAAAGACCACCACCTTAACATTCTCACTTTTAGAATCTTAAGAAAGCAGACATTAGGTGAAAAGTCAGCCTTTTAACTTAAACTACAGCTTAGTTCTTGACAAACCATTTGCTGCCTGTAGAAGCAGCTTGTCTTGGAGCTGGTGTACCTTGTTCCTGAGTCCTGTCTCATTTGAACCTGACTGCATCACTGTGCTCTGAAGAACACTCAAAGAGTGCCTGTTATCCACCGCAAAATTCTTCAGTAAGTCTTATATGATCTTTTTTTATCTGGTTCTTGCTAACCTCTCCAAATCTATATTCCTGCACACTATGCTACCATTGTTTCAGCAACCAGACCTCTTCAAAACTCAGTGCCTTAAACCAAAAATATTAGATTATTTCTTAAAATTGTGTAGATTCAGCTGTACAATTCTGCTGTGTGTGACTGAGCTGAGGTCACTTTCTTCAGGATGGTCACTTGTTCACCAGTGCAGCTTGTGTGTATAAAGTTCAGGAAACTTACTAAAAGGTTTCAATCTGATTCTTTCAGAAAAGAAAGATTTTTCTGGGTCCCTTCTCTGTGTTCGCAATACTTAACCATCTTGTGCTCATAATGCTTTCTTTTAAGTTCTTCATTACATTTATTGAAAATGTCCTGTGGTATATTACCTTAAAGCGCACTGAAAGGTGCCACTTGAAAAGACTATGTGACAGTGAAGTGAAACAACCACTACCATTGCTCCTCACCACACTTCATCTTTTGGGTCAGTGTCACATATATATTTTAAGAGGGAACTGACCTTCTCTTTGTGGAGAAATCTGCATGAAAAGGCTGGGGGTCCTGTCTATGGGAACCAGAAGGAGTAATGCAGGGAAAGCTGGGGGACAAAAGCTTCCTGGTGGTTTAGAGGGAATAATCCCCTCACTCAGCACTATCTTTTTTTTTCTTTTTAATTCTTTTATTGGTACATTTTAGGTATACAATTCGTGTACATTTATCATTGGGTGCTTGTACCTGCACATGATGTATCTTAGTGCTTATTTTTCCCCCATTACCAGTGTGCCCTTCACCCCTTCCACCCTTCCCTATTTACATAGATTTTGTTTCCATTTTTTTTCTTTTCTCATAATTTTTCCTTTCCCTTCTTCCCTTTCCCCTTCCTCTCCTACCACCCCTACACCTTTGGATCTTTCCCTATTTCAAATTATCAATTATTCGTTTTAATCATTTTAATCCTTATTTACACTTTCAGTTTCTCACACTAGAGAAACTATGCGGTATTTATACATGTGTGTCCTACTTATTTCACTTAAGAGGATCGCTTCAATGTGCATCCATTTAGCTATAAATGTCTCTAGTTTCTCATTCTCACTCAGCACTGTCTTAAAGAATAAGGAATCATCAGACAAGAACAGTTTTGAGATAAGCAATAAAGAGAAATTGGTAAATGACAGTGAAATGGTAAAATATAGAAACTTGAGTTGAAAACTAAATGAATTAAATGTTGTAATATGAATATAAAATACATTTAAATTTGAGTCGGAGGAACATGGTAAGAAATAAATATGGGAACTATTAAAATAGAATAAATTAAGAGGTTAAAAACTTGAAAATAGAAGCCAGCAAATGAGAAAGTAAAATAAGAAGGTTAAATTTTTTTTCAGTGTAAAGATGAACAGAATTTAGAAGTGATTTTTTTATATGGCTAATAAACAAAAATGTATGTTAGGAAATGATGAACATCAGCTAGAAATAGTGAAATAGACTAAAGATAAAAGATACAATGAGCCAAATGAAGTTTGAAAAAGGAGCAACTTAAACAACCAAAAGTAATTGAAAATACTAAAATATTGACAGGCTGCTGGACAACAAAATTGTACATTCTATAAAGGCCTAAGAAAGAAAACAAGGTAGAATAATGGGCAACAATATAAAAACTCCAGCCTGTAGACTAATGAGGTTGAATTCCAGCAAACTGGCCCTTTAGAGATGCTTTAGATGCACCTGTGTCCCACCTGCCAGTGTGACAAGGTTTACCCATGCTAGCAGAAACCTCCGACTCTGTGGAACTGCCCATGGCAATGTGCTCTCAGCCTCAGTCTCTTCCCCTCAGACTTGCTTCATAGCTTAGACAAATACTGTTTTTCTGTTCAACAAAGAGCACTTAAGCACTGGCATATATTCAAAATATCATTTGTATTATTGACATTTCAGTATTCATTATCATTTTAAGCAGCAAATATTTTGTATAAACATAAGTAGATCTTTCTACTTGACAACTGTGACCTTTGGTTTCACCTGTATTGTACAGATTATATATAATGGAGATTTAAAGAGTGTGTTGTAGGAATGGATAAAAAGAATCAATGTCAAGTGTATGAAATCTAATAGACACCATTAAAATGAGATTTATATTTTTTTACATTTAGGGTTTTTAGGATTTATTTCTTTTCATATTTTAAATTATTTGGAGAGATTGAGTAAATTTCTACAATAAAATTGACCCTTTCTGTGGGTTTTGCATATGGAAATTTAAATAACCATGAAATTGCAGTTAGGTCTATTGGGCTGAACATGTACAGACATTTTTCTTGTGCTTAGTCCCGAAACAATATAGTTTCCATAGCATTTTGATTGTATTGGATGTTATAAGCAAACTAGAAATGATTTAAACAAGAGGATATGCATAAATTAAATGAAAACACTGCATCATTTTGTATAAGGAATTTGAGGATCCAGGTATTTCGGTATATGGGGAGGATCCAGAATCTTTCCCTGTGTAGATATTGAATACTAATATAATACTATGCCCTTGTAGTAATACGTAGCAAGACTTACTCTACCATAGAAATGCACTTTTTTGGCTTTTTTATATTTTGACAGATTGCATAATTTTAATGCTGGTATTGATAATATTGGTTGCTGAACAATATTGTAAAATATAAAGTATTTTTTACTTGGTAAAGGTTCAGGAATTGATAATGACAGTTTTAATTACAAGAGAAATTGATATTACATAATTGCCTACAACTTTTGGCAACTTTGTAAATTTGGAGGAAATGATTAAATGCATTTTTTTCAAAATTATAAATACCCTTATTCTCTTAACATTCTTATTAGAATAATACCCTTGCTCCACATTTCAAATACAAAAAACCAGATAAACACTATTAACATGCCAGATAACTATTATTCCTTCAAAAAATCTTTTACAAGCCCTCTCATGCCTACTCTCCAGTGGCCAACTCACATCACATTAGAAACTGTCCCAAAACTTGCTTTATGCAGTTAAGACATCATATCTATCTGTGTTAACTGTTCCATCCCTTTCATATATCTGATCAATATTGACACATTAATCATTTAATTATTTTATTACTTTATGAAAAAGACAACTATGACTTTTACATAAACTTTTGTGTACTTATTTTCTTCACTTAAATTTATTATTTATACTATTTTACACTTTTTCTATCTGTATTGCATACAGTATATATCTGGAATTAAAATGAATTTAGAAGATTAAGCTACAACCTAGTTTTGTTAATTTTCTTTTACTACTTATGCTTGATTTAAAGAAAGAGGGTAGACAAGAAACTATTTAATTCCTGATATAATAATAAACATTTATATGATATGGAAATACCGTAGTTTTTAAGCTTTTCACTTGTAGGAAATTAATTTTCTTCAATTAGAATACATGTTGAAGTAAGTTTTGGAGCATTCAATTATACAAATATGTACATTATGCATATTTTAAACTATAGGATGTAGTATAATGTACATAAGTTCTTTCACTTAATAAATTTATTCCAAGTATATGAAGATATATTTTCATGACATTATAGTAAAAATACATTGCTGCCTACTTAATTTTCCTCTATGCTTTTTTTAATGTCTGGACCCACTGACCTCTTTGAAAAGTCACTCAAGTCCATGGTAATTAGAAACTCCTCTTTTTATTAGCGTCCACCCTTATCCCAGCTCTTTGTGCTCTGTGGCTTATTAAATGACTTTCCTGATGCTCATTTTAGAGACTACTGCTTGAGCCATGTTTGAATCCCATTTACCACCTGTATAAATTGGGATGCTTTATGGTAAGAGTGATACAACAATGACTACTAAAAGATAAAAGGAAATTATTGGGTCAATTGAGAAGATCAAAAGTAGCAGCAGCTTCAGGTCAAGCTTGATTTACTATTTTAAAGATATCACCTAGTACCCACATTCACTGCTTTTTGTTTTGTCTTTGTGTAAATATTATTCTTAGGCTCCCAAGGATCCTTTCATGGTAGCAGAATGGCTGAAGTCCCAGATTTCACATTCTTTCACAACATCCAGTAGGGAAAGAGGGAGGATCTCTTCCCTTAGCCCTTCAAGAAAAAGAATGGGAAGTTCTATGCCAGCAAGTTCAGGCAATATGACCCTGTGTATCATAGACTGAATAGATAAAATGCCATTTGAACAGTAAAAACTGTGACAGAGGAAACTAACCACAGGATTGACAAAGAACTGTCAAGGCCTACACTAGAGGTGGGGATAGTATCAGATTATGTGCATGGCTGATAATAGAAGGTGGTGGTAGTAGGGAAGAATTCCTTAAAATGCCCAGTGTAGTTACCAGAAAGAAAAGGAATGAGGCCAAACAAGTGTCAACTGCGCTGTATGTGTTTTCTTCACTGTTGGGTTTACCTGATAATCAGTGCCAACTAGTCTATTCTTCCCCAAGTAATAGTATGTCCCCAGTGTCCCAACCAGGGTCTCTGTTTGCACTGTTATTTGGAAGGTCCTGTTCTTATCACATTTAGTGTTGTGTAGCAGAAAGAAAATTACCACTGATATCAACAACTCAAGCTATTTATTTAACAGCATTGTACTCAGGACATTGTGCTACATTCTGGAGAGAATAAACAAAAGAAAACACTTCTTAGGATGGCTTAAGGATTAAGTGAAATTGTTTACATAATAGATTATGGCATTATTCTTGGAGCATTGCGTGTTCTCAGCAGATGTTAGTTTTTGCCTATTGGGTACAGTCCTTGTCAGGAATTCAGTGACCTCAGACAGAGTCTTTATCATATAGGACAATTTTTAAAAGATGTTCTTGACCTACTAAGCCTGACCCTTAGTGTTACTACACCTACTGACAATCTCCTTTATTTCTGGTGCTATTTGTATGGAGAATGGATTAATTTTTGAACAGGATGATTTGCTCTCTCCACTGCATCTCTGCTGCCATCTGTTTTCTATCTCTTGGGCACTAACTTGTGCAATTCTAGGAGGTAGGTCTATTTTCAATTTTCACTAAGTAAACACCCATGAGTCAGTAGTGCATTGTAAGGGATAACAACTTTAGATAGAGAAGTAGATTACTAATCTGGCTGAAGTAAGATCTTCTGGTAAAATAAAAGATTTACACTAAATGGAAACAATATATATTACATCTTGTTCTTTACTTTGGTAGTTTAAATGATAAGTAAGACTAATAATTAGACATGTTACAGCCCTTGATTTATTAATAGTGATATTTTATTTAAATATTTCCAGATAGAGCAGAATGAAATAATTTATGACATCATAATCATGTTTCATTAATGTTTCTGAGAGATTCACTATGACTTATTAAACCTTTGTGTGAAGTCTCTACTGCATTATTAAGGTCAGTACAAAAAAACCTAAGAAATGAGCCACTTTATTCATCCATCCATCCACCCATCCATCCATCCACCAATCTATTCATCCATCTTTATCTATTGATGAACCCTAAGCATAAATACTAAACTGTTAGCAATGGATTTCTTGATTGCAGAATAGATGATCTTTGTGTGTCAATTTTATTATAATCTGAAGCCTATAAAATGCTGGATTTTATTTTAATTTCTTGTTCTTGGAACAAAAACAAAAAAATCAGGATTTTTAAATTGTGAAGAGCAGTATCTTGTTAACCCGATAAATGATTTTTATGAGATCTTAAAAATGTAGTCATCTTTCCTATGAATTGTTATAAAAATGAAATTCAAATTATTTTCACATCATTTCAAACACTCCTGGAGATTTCTTTCCCCATGTATACTAGTAAGAAGTTTCTGGTGTAGTTTTATGGGTTTTCATGCTCAACCACAGTTAAGGTACATAGCTGCAGTTTAGCTTGACTTTAATAGAAGTCCTTATCTAGGTTTAAAGGAACTTTGTAAATTTGGTGCACCAGCTAGCCATATTCTTTCATTATTTCATGTATTATTTGTTTTATTTGCAGATGATGCTCACATATCATACCGTACTATGTTGTCACCTTCTAGGCATGTGATGAATTTTAAATTGCATTGTGAATTTTAAGATCCTTGAAACATATAGGTTATATTATAATTTATACTAAATTTCAACATGATTGATATGGAATATATTTAATTCTGGATACATGTAGCTGTGAGCAATTTAACTTAGATATTTGGTATAGCTGAGGGTACACCAATGTGGATTTCAGAGAATTACATTACCTGGACTCTATAACCTGTTGGGTTTAGAGCTTTTATGTGAATAACTGACCTTCTCTTAGGCATGATTTCCTCACCTATGAAATGTACATCATTTGTCAAATTGTATTGTATGAACAAATTGTTTTTTATGCTCAAGCTGCAGAGTCCTAAACCTATCAGGTTTGAGGCCATGTGAGGGATCTGCTTCATAGCAATGACTGGAAAAATGATACAAGATTCCAAGCTATTGTTTAATTCTACTTTGTGCTGTGGTTTGGATATAACCCCCAAAGAGTATTGTGTTAAAGGCTTTCTTCCCTGCCTTACGAATGGAGGCCTGGGGCAGCAAGTCAGGTTGCTTGGGAATGCCCTTGAAGAGACATTAGGACCCTTAGTCCCTTCCTGTGTCTCTCTTTGCCTCCTGGATGCCACAAGGTGAGCTGCTTCTCCACCATGCACTCCCCTCATGGTATACTGTTCTGCCATGGGCTCAGAGGCAACAGAGCCAGGCAACCAAACACAGAAGCCTCTGAAACTGTGAGGCAAAACAAGTCTTCCTCCTTGTAAGTTTACCTAGGCATTTTGTCAAAGTGATGGGAAGCTGACTAACACAACTGGTATCATGTTTCTGTAGGAACTGACATTTTAGTCCTGGCAACTCTGATGGAAGGAGATTGAGCTTTCATTATACCTTTGTACAGGAGGGATATGGTATAACTGCATATACCAAGGGGGAAGGACCCAGTGATGTTTGGTCCACAGTAGCTTTACCGAACACTATCAGCATTTTTCAGAAGTAAGTATGCCTCATCATCCTCTCCTGCCAAATAGAACAGGGGGCACTCCTTCCAGGGACTTCCTATGGTTTTTAAGGCTTGAAAGTTTCAAATATCCACTGCTTTTAAAGAGACTATCAATGCTCAAATGTAGTCTTTGTAACTACCTCTGCACTTCCCATCAAGACTTGAAAAGCCTCAACCTGCAGTTAATGGTCCTCCTTATCTCAGATTTCTTTTCTTCCACAGTATTAATATTTTTAGAGAGAGTAGTTCTCTAGGGATCTCAGAGTGCTCCAGGAATCTGCTGAGGTTATTAAATGAGTCTAGATGAACCCCTGTCAGGTGACTCTTTTGAATATCCTTGGTTTAATGCTATTTATTCTGTGACCCTCTTCTCCACTATCATATATTTTATTTTATCTTTTATTTTATCTTTTCTTGGTAAGCTTTGTTACCTAGTTGCTTGTCTTTTTGTCCTTCACAAGGAATTTGTAAAAATTTGCTCTTTTGTAAGGAACCTAGCACACACATTCTCTATGCTGATCTACAGGCTGTATTTGCAAAAACTCATGCCAAAACTAACAAGGTCACATACTGTTGATGATTCATTCTGTACTTTCAGTCCATCTATTACTTTAAAGATGGGTACCTACAACCCTTCCAGAAGTTTTTTTTTGTATCTCGGACTCACATATTTCATTCCTGTACATGTCATTAGCCAATTCAAGGTTCAGGGACTTATACAATAAAAGTTAATTTTCCATACAAACTTAGGCAGTGGAAATTTTCCTATGTGGATAGCTTTTCTGAGACCTCTTTAAGTAGCCATCAAAGGAATCTTATGGATTTGGGATATTTCTTTTTTGTAATACTGGCATCTTCAACACATGACCTTCAAACTTATGAGAAAGGAAAAGAGAGAGTGGACTATTGCTCTGGGAGCATTCTGGCTAGTCTTCACAGTATTGTATACTATCAGAGCTTAGTCTCACACTATTGAGCAATAGCTGTAAGGAGGACTGGGCAGTGTGTGCTAAGGTTAGTAATCACATAACACAATTGCTTGCACCATCTTCCTACTCAGTTCCCTTTGTGAATATGAAGTGTCTGCAGCAGAGAATGTTATGTTCAGTGGGAAGGAGGAAGAGACTCACTCTCCCAGTTATAGACTGTCTTTTCTTATATATATAGTCTAAAAGAAAATTGCTATATGGAGAAGCATTGAACACCTGGCCAAAATTAGGGCATCTCTATGGAAGGAAGGAACAGTGGAGATATATCAGAGAGTTAACATGGTGTGAGTGTGAGAGTCTGGGCATAATGGTATCAAAAAGCAAAATGAAAGAGAGTTTCAAATGATAGACTAGCCTATAACATTATAAAGATTCTGATTTGGGAAGTGAATGGTCCTTGGTATGTCATCTAAAAGGAATCACAAGATCATTTCTCACATTCTGGTTTGTTGTGGCATGCATGGGGGCTAAGTGAATGAGCCCCTGGTATTCATTCATAATGCTGTGCTATGTCCGGTTGGCTTTATTTCCTAAGTAAATATCTCATTCTCAGTGAGGCCCAAAACAAGAAGCATGGAACTATAAAGATAATATAAATAGTTATAACTATAGTTTACTTCATTGAAAGTATAGTTTACTTCATTAAAATTACCATTAGAAATATAGCACAATAGCAGTATATTATAATTTTTAACTTTGCAAATCTCATAGACTTAAAATAAAAATAATTTATAACATTGAATTTATTTATGATAGTGAAGATATAAATCTATGCTAATTGCTATAATAACCTAGATAATTAATTATTATGCATTCCTAAAATGGAATCCCATTAAGTTATTTTACTGTGATGGATATAATCATTTTGATAATATAAGTAATCTACACATTTTTCTAGATTAGTCACAGATGTTTTGCTAAAGCTGTTTTAATGTGATGAATTATAATAGTTCACTTATCAGCATCAAGTGTCTTGAAATCCTCTTAATAATCATCTGGATTTTATTAGCTAGAAGTAGATTGATTTTTTAAAATTAAAAATAACATATCAAATAATATGTGACTTATTTTCCAAAAAGTAACTTACATGTAATTATGAAATGAACTAAATAAATATTTAAACTATTAAGTAGTTTATAATTTTAAAAACCCTGCTTTCTGATTCAATGGAAAAATTACTCAGTTTGGTAACTCCTGATGACTTACTTGGCCTCAAAAGCCCTTACTGATAATGCCTAACTCCAATTTATCCTCTAATGTTGTCAACTCTCCTTTTAGACCAGGAAAACCCATCTAACATCCAGCTTACACCTCAAATGATGACTTCTGCTAAGTAAGGATGAAAACCAAATTCCTCTGTACTCTGGTCTGTACTCCTTCCCCAGGATCTTGTTCTACTGCTTTCAGTTGAGGTGTTTTCTGATCCTGCTTTTATCTGCTGTGTTTTCTGACATAAGCATAGGGTATACAAATCAGAAATAGAAATATTAACTGACTTTTACAACCTTGTTACTTGTTTTTTCCCATTACATTGATCTTAGTTGAAGCAGTTTGGTTCTGTACTTTTATCTAGTGAAGTATTAGTATCTGCACTGTCATTAAGTGACAGGAAAAAGTAGAGCAATTATGTGGGCAAGGAAGTTATCTTTTTTACTTTTTTGTTTGAAAAATCATTAAAGGAGCAGAAAATTATATGACATAGCTAAAATGTGCCAGAACAAGCCTAAATTAAGAACTGCTCAACACTTTACTTCCAGATAATTTTGAGAGATCCAGGAACATAAGAAACTTGTCCTCTGTTTCCTATGTTGCATAGCCATACACGTGACAAGACCTCACAGTAGAAATTGTGGTATTGTTCATCCAGGAAGAGAGTAGCACAGAGTTGCAGTTTGCCAGTATGACTCTAAGCCAAATGATTCCATGTTTTTAATAATGCAAAGAAAAAAATGGTAGCAGGAAGAGATATACTGAACTAAAAGAGGCCAGAAGGACAGGAACCAGAGTTTTCTGAAGAGACTTACTTAGTAACTATTAGTGAATTCTTTCAGTTGTGCCTGTAAAGCCGCAAAATAGGCTCTGATTATCCTACCTCCAGAGTTGACACGAAATGAGAAACCATAAGAAATTATGCTCAAAAAATTTAGTTAAAAAAGAAAGACAAGTTAAATTTCTGGCATCCGTGAAATTCTACTCTCAAATTCACACCAACTATGGAAGTTTATATCTAGCTCTTTGTGTCTAAGAAATGATATAATAAAAAATTCACCACTGAAGTCCAATCATTTTTCCTTTAATAGGTGCCCCCACATTACTAACCTGATAACAAAATGAAGCATAAGTTCTTTTGTAACATTTCATTGTTTTAAAAATAGAAGTAATTTTACAGACATTTCACTTTTAAAGAGAATGATTTGCATTTCTTTGAATTCTTTGTAAGGAATGACTCAGAGATAAATGTTGATTTATAGCCAGTTATAGATCTTTCAATCATAGACTATACATTTTTTCATTCAGTTAGAATATTGATTTAGCTATAAATATGTGTCAGGGAAAATTACAGAAATAAAGACAATCCCTGTTTTGAGACATATTTATAAAGAAGAACATGATAACCACACATTGACAGCCTAAATCCAACTATGAAGTAGAGTAAATGTCTGAAAGAAAAGAAAAAAATCTACCTGTTGTAGGTAAACTTTGAACATGGTGTTGAGAAATTGATCTATTAGGTGAAAAGGGAAATCCATTTAAAAATATTTGGTTACTTTTCCCACTAAATGAAAAAAATCATAAAAAGCCTCATTGTAGTTACTCTTCATATTAATGAATTTGTTTAGAAACATTCCTGAAAGGTTGAAAATACAGCCTATAATTTTTTGCCAACTCAGCTCTTTACATTTTCTTATTGACAAAGTTTTCTTCTTGAGCTATAAATAAACTCTGCTTAAGATTTTAACACTTACTCCTAGGAACAATTCCTCTTCACTAATGCAGAATGTCTTAGTCTTTAATCCTCCTGTAACAACCACACAAGAAAATAAAAGCAAATGAGTTTTTGTAATATAATATTTTTTTGGTTGAATTGTGTCCTCCAAAAGATATTAAGCCCTGTAAATATGATCATTTTAGGAAATAAAGTTTTTGCAGGTACAATCAAGTTAAGGTTATGCTGCACTAGTATGGCCCCCAATCTGAAATGACAGATGTTTTTATATGAAGAGAAGAGACACAAACACAGACATATACACACTGTGGAGAATGCTATTTGTTAATGAAGGCAGAGATTGCAGTTGTGTTATCACAAGCCAAGGAATAACCAGGACTATCTGTAGCCACCAGAAATTAGAAGACAGTTATTGGATGGTTTGTCCTTCATAGCTTTCAGAAGATACTCATGCTGCTCACCCATTAATTTCAGACTTCACTCAGTTGTGGTAATTGGTTACACCAGCCTTCAGAAATTAATATTGTGTTGATTCTTATTAATTTACTTATATAACTCCCAAATTAATTATTGTCTCACAGGATGCTCTTGAATAGGTCTCTCAGATGGGTTTCAACTGTGTTTATTAAGGATCAACATCCAATATAACCTTTAGACTTGGGATGATCTTCTCTTGCCTTAAGCCTCAGAGAGTACAATCATTTTGAATAGCTTTCTTGCCATTTTTAATCCTCCTTTGATATATGGGAATGTCTGAGGCTGGCATTGTCATCTGTCAGGTATTATTCTTTTGTATCTTTCTTCTTTTGGTACCGGGGATTGAACTCGGGTCCTTGCGCTTGTGCAGCAGGCGAGTCAGATATTATTCTTGACAGGATGCCCCATTCCCACTATTCTTTATGATCCTTTGTCCTGTATATAGAGTCAAACAAATATCCCAAGGAGCTCCTGGACTTTTGCCTCTGTCATCTTTCATAAACTGAATATTGGGACCCTGGCTCCAAGAAGGTGCCTGATCAATGGATTGTTCCTGCTTACTGGTATAATCCTTCCACAGGATCTTGCAGGATTGGGCTGCTGGAAGTGTGCTGATTTGCTATTTTTTTTTTTTTTTTTGGCACTGGGGATCAAACTTGGGTCCTTGTGCTTACGGGGCAGGTGGCAGAACCACTCAGCTAAATCCCAAGCCTGTGATTTGCTAATTTTGAGTGACCTTTTCAGTCACTTTAGATAGTGGATGACTCCAGAATCTGGGTGTGGGCTCCATCCTATCTATGTGTAAACTCCCATTTGTCTACTATAATGCTCAAGGACTCTACCTCTTCCTCAGGCTTGCTAGCATATTTCAGGTACTTTACCAAGGTGACAGACCCTATGTCCTTTGAGGGCTTTTGAGTCTTTTGTTCTACAATGCCCATGGCATTTTCACTTGATGGCCTTTCTGAGATCCAAATCATGAGGTTGTGGGCCAGCCAATCTTAAGTCATGCATGATTAGAAAGACATTTCTTTAGCCGTAGCAATTAGACAAGAGAAAGAAATAAAAGGAATATAGGAAATGAAGAAGTTAAATTGTCATTTTTTGCAGATGACATGATACTCTATATAGAAGACCCCAAGAACTCCACCAAAAGTCTTCAAGACTTAATAAGCAAATTCAGTAGAGTAGCTGGATACAAGATCAGCACATAATATCAATAGGAACAACAGACTCATGAGAGGAACTGGAGAAATAACTCATTTCACAGTAGCATCCAAAAAATGAAATACCTAGGAATCAGCCTAATGAAAGAAACCAAAGACTTCTACTCTGAAAACTATAGCACTCTGAGAAAAGAGATCGAAGAGAATATCAGAAAATGGAAAGACATCACTTGCTTCTGGGTAGGTAGAACCATATAGTGAAAATGGCTATACATTCCCTAGATTCAATGCAATCCCAATTGAAATTTGGATAGCATGCTCCACAGAACTTGAGAAAACAATCCAAAAATTCATTTGGAACAAGAAGAGACCTAGAATAGCAAAAGCAATTCTAGATAACAAAGACAAGGTAGGGGGTATCTACAAGGTAGGGGGTAGGGGGTATTACAAAGCTACTATGATAAAAACAGCATGGCACTGGCAAAGAAACACCCAAGGATCAGTAGAAAAGATCAGAAGATGAAGAAACAACTCCAGACACACTCAGCCACCTCATCTTTGACAAAGGAGCCAAACACCCTCACTGGAGGAAAGATAGCCACTTTAATAAATGGTACTGGAAAAATTGGGTTTCAACTTGCCAAAGATTAAAACTTGACCTGTATCTCTCACCATGCACTAAACTAAAATCAAAATGGGTCAAAGATCTAAATATTAAAACAGAAAAACTAAACCTGCTGGAAGAGAGCTTAGGTAGAACTTTTGAAGACATTGGTGTAGGAAAAGACTTCATGAACAAAACCTCAACCACATGTGAACTAGCACAAAGAATCAACAACTGGGATCTTATCTTATTAAAAAGCTTCTAAAAGGGCCAGCGATTTAGCTCAGTGGTTTCCCCACCTGTTGTGCAAGTGCAAGGACCCGAGTTCCATCCCCAGTACCAAAAAAAAAAAAAAAAAAAAAGGCTTCTATGCAGCAAGAGAAACCACCAACAGAGCTAAGAGACAACCTACAATGTGGGAAAATTTTTTTATCAGCTGTTCCTGAGACAAAGGTCTACTATCTAGAATATATAAAGAACTTAAAAAATCAGACCCCCTAAATTTAAAGATCCAATCCAAAAATGGACATCTGAAATGAACAGACTTTTTTCATACAAAGAAGTAGAAACAGCAAATAAACACCATGAAAAAATGTTCAATATCACTGGTCATCTGAGAGATACAAATGAAAATAACACTGAGATTCCACCTCACCTCAGAAAGAATGGGTGCTATCAAGAAATTAACCAGTAACAAATGCTGATGGGGTTGCGGGAAAAAAGGAACCCTTCTCCCCTGTTGGTGGGAGTGTAGTCTGATGCAACCACTGTGGAAATCAGTATGGAGATACCTCAGAAAACTAGGATTAGAGTTCCTATTTGACCCAGCTATTCCCCTGCTGGGTATCTTCCTAAAATAATTAAAAGAATCATACCACAGCAATATATGTGCACCCATATTTATTGCGGCATGGTTTGTAATAGCTAAATCTTGGAAACAGCCCAAATGCCCATAAATGGATGAGTTGATAAAGATTTTTTTTTATATAAAATGGAGTATATCTCAGTCATAAAGAATGAGAAACCAGAGACATTTATAGCTAAATGGATGCACATTGAGTCCATACTCTTAAGTGAAATAAATAGGACATGTGTAAATACAAAATAGTTTCTCTGGTGTGAGAAACTGAAAGTGTAAATGAGGTTCAAAATATATAATAGCTAATAATGTGAAATAGGAAGAAAAGGTCCAAAGGGGAAGGGAAAGGGGAAGTGGGAGGAGTAGGGGAAAGGGAAGAAGGGAAAGGAAAAAAATATGAGAAAAGGAAAAAATGAAAACAAAGTCCTTGTAAATAGGGAGGGATGGAGGGGTTGAAGGGAGGGCAGAGGAATGGGGGGAAAATAAGAACTAAGATACGTCCTTAAAGGTACACATTCTGGATGATGAATGGCATCATATTGTGTACCGAAAATGTATCAACAAACTTAATGAATAAAAAAAAGACATTTCTTGCTGAATGAAATAGTTTATTGGCTCCTCAACTATCATGTGGGCTAGTGGTAGTGTGTAGAAGGCCAAAGTCAGCATTGAAAGAGGTCATATATATGTTAGTTGGCTTTTTGTGGCTTGAAATAAAATATCTGACATTCAAACTTAAAGCATAAAAAGGCTTATTTTAGTTCAGCATTTCAGAAATTTCTGTTAATAGTCAGATGCCTCCAAAGTAGAAACATCATGGCTGAAGAGCATGGCAGGGAAAGGCTCTTTGCCTCATAACAACCAGGAAGCAGAATGACAGGGCCTAGGTATAGGATATACCCTTAGAAGCCATGCTGCCAGTTACCTTCCTCATCCAAATAGGCTTTACCACTCAATATGACCATTGAGCTGTTAACTTATCAGTGAAGTTATCCATTGATGAAATTAGTGCTCCATAATTTAATTCATTCCAAAAACCCCACCTCTGCACACATGAGCCTTTACAGGACAGTTTTGGTCCAAATTATAACAATATTTTACAAATGTGCAGTAAGTCTTGGAAAATCCACAAATAATAAACTGTACGGGGCTTAGGCTGCCCTACCCCTATGTCCTTGCTTGTTGCAGCCCACATAGGCTCCCTATTGGGCTTGCTCCACTCTCAGGCTGCAGCTTTCCTTGGCAGACATTTTACATTTTTGTCTACAACTTCCTGGAGTCTCCACTGCACCTGCACTTCATTCCCACCTTTTCAGGCACTGCCTTGTCAGGGGCTCCTTGCATGGCCTTTGAAATTTGGGTGGAAGCCTTCTTGCACCACAATTCTTGCATTTTGCATGCTGGTAAAACCAGTACCATGTGGATGACACCAAAGTTGGCTGCCAGCTGGAGCAGTAGCCTGGCTCTCTTGGACTGTGGGTATAGCAGCTTCTGAGTGCTTGGATGGCTAACCACAGTGAAATGAAGCACAGAGAGAAAATTCCCTATGAGGCCCTTCTCTAGGAGGCATCCCATGAACTTCCTTCTTAAATGAAAGGTTTTCAGATTTGCATCCTTGAATCTGCAGTGGGTGGTCAGGTCTTGCTGATTCCTGAGATACCGTCATTTCACCTTACCTTCTTTGACTTCAACTTTACACATGCTTCTTTCTAGGCCAAAATTTAAATGTTTCAAATATTTTTGTTCTGCTTTTTTCTTCCACGTATCACTAGAAATCTGGCTAAACTCAGCTAAGTATCCATGCCTGACTGTTGGACTGCTTTGTAATTTCACCACACTTAATCTCAGTCACTTGCAAAATCTCAGGACATGGTTAAAGAGTAGACAAATTTTCTGCCAGAAAATGCAACACACTTGGCCTCTAGTCTACTTGCCAATAGAGTCCCTCCCACCTGAAACTCCCTAATCCTGGACTTTACTGTCTGCATTTCTATCAACATTCTGGTCTTCTGAGTCCTGACCTGAATCTCACCCTTCAGATCCTGCATTCTCATTCTCAGCCCTTTCCAGTCCCCTTCTCTACACTTTTCCAGATGCATCTCTTTTAAAAGGCCTCTAAATGACCATGACAGGTAGAGTCTTAGCATTGACCTCAATTTTCTGTATTAGCTTTTCTGCCACTGTCTTTGGTGGAAGGATGTGATGGAACAAAGCTGCTCAGTTCTTTGGGACCAGGAGCAGAGCAGGGGAACAGTGCCTGAGAGGAATGGGAGAGGTATCCATATATAGTATCCAAGGTCATCCCTCCATCACACACACACTCACACACACACACACACAAACACACACCCAGGAGTGTCCTCTACTAATCTCATGGGCATTTCTTAATCTACTGAATTTGATATATCAGGATTAACGGTCACATCGAATAATAGGAATATGGCTTTTCCTGTGGTTGTATAAAAGAAATTGTCCAGGAATGCACCTTGAATGTAGAGAACCAAAAGATGATCCCAGGGCTAATTTGGAAGAGTTACAACTAATGGTTCATAAGCAAATATATAGATACTTCCTTACTCTAAAGTCTTACTGATAAATCACTTTAATCACATCAGACACTATTTTTAAATGTAAGTTGTTCATGTAGACAGGAGCCTAACAAAAGTATATTTGCTTTAGGCCACACATACTTAAGTCCTATCAATAGCTGTAAAAATGTGGGCAGAAGGAAAAGTTGACAAAGCCTCAGCCAAATCCACATGATATCACCTACATCTGACTGAAATGGTCTGTTCTTTAAAGTCTAGCTCTCTGGAGGGCTATGGCCTCTGACATGCTGGCCTTTTGTAGCTGACACAGACCCTGAAGAAGTTGATATCTAGACATCATCTGCCATTTGCACTCCCCGGCCCTGGGCAGCTATCCTCTCCTTAAAATGAGGGTCTGAGTGGCACACCTTTGGATTTATGGCGATTATATCGCTAGGGTTAAACTGTGTATTCGTGTATATATGAGGGACCAGATAAATTTTTTCAAGGTTATGATAAGGGAGACTCAAAGAATGACTGTCAATTTGGTGAAAATACCTTGGTATATAAATTATCAGTGAATTTGATAATGTTATTATATTTACATATCTTATTTTCTATATCACTTTTTCTCATTCCTGGGCTCTAAATTGTTTTCTTAAATCTGTCTAGCTATATATCTATCTATATTGAAACATACATTGTCTTGATTTTTTTGCTTGTTACACATTTTTAAAAAGAGTGCTAGAATTGCAAAACAAATAAAATAGTATTGCCTTGCTCCTAACCTCCTTTCTTAAGTCTCTGAAATTAAGCACTTTTACCCATCCCCTTATTGTTTAACTCTATATTTCTAAATAACCTTTTAAAATTGATTTCTTTAGTTTAAACTTTGTATTTTAATTCTAATACAGATATATTAAGATAGAAAACCATCTTGCTTAAATTATCATGTATTTTTTCCCTCTACCTGCCCACCCACCTACACACATTCTTTCCCTCCAGCCTTCCAGTTTACATCATAATTTATCATTAATTCGATATTCATTATTTATAAAATATGACTGTGGAATCAAGTAATTTGTTTTTTCATGCAACTTTTTTTCTGGCATTGATTTTTGTAGTTTTCCCCTTTATTTAATTCTACAAACCTATTAAAATTTATTTTGAAACATTTTGCTGTGCCAAATTTCTTTTGGTCTGATGGGTTTTCTTTCATCTTGAAGACCGGGCAAATTAGTACAAAGGCCCTGGGTTCATTACCCAGTTTGAAGAAGAAGGAGGATAAGGAGGATGAGAAGGAGGAAAAAGAGAAGTGGACATGAATAGGAAGAGGAAGAAGAACAAGAGAAGAAGTAAGACCTCATCACTCATCAAAAGGGTTGGAAACCTAATCATGTTGGTGCCTACAGGGGTTTTCTCTTGGCTGGTTTATGCTTCCCAGAGAAGCATCCAAGGACCTGGTTGGAGAGCATACAATGAAAGTATCTCATTATTCAGAATTTAATGTCAGTGAATCCCTCTGGTATTGGTGTGGACTCTCACCATTCCCCTCCGTGAGCTGAGGGTCCTTATGTATCATGCCTTTGTAGCTCCAGAGGATAAATCTGCTTTCTGCCATGAAGGTTGCACAGTTTCTGGAAGAACATCAGGGAGTTCAACTGTTGTTGATGTAAGGTTTCAACCACTCTGCCTCTTTTTAGCTTTACTCAGTGCCTCAAAATCCTCATATTTTCCAGAGTTCTAGATGAAAGAAATAGTTTGTTTCTTATGCTTGCCACTCTTAAGAGGTGTTTGGCTTTAGGCTTCTCAGTTAATATTTACTATTAACTGAGTTAATATTTACACACTTTGCAATTTCAAAATTTTCATTTTTTTTGTCTCTACTTCTATTGCTCTTCTATATTTTCTTTGACCTTTTGATAGTTTTATTTATTCCTGATGTCATTTTAATTGAGATTCAAGGAAAAGAATTAAGCATGTGAATTCAAACTTCTCATAATAAGTTCAGAAATTACAATTTCTGGTCAGCAACAATTTCTGCCTTTTACTCTCTGCTAAAATATATTAGTTCCTAAAATTGTAAATATTTGTAACAGTAAAATTGAAATCAAATATGGCAGAGTGAAGGTTTTCATTGGATTTTCTATTCTAAATAAAAAATGACACCCAAAGTACTTTTAAAAATAGCTCAGGAGATATAGGAAATAATATACTGAAAATGCAACACATTTCAGAAGAAAGGGTACTAAGAGCACACTTTTCTATCCATTCCTTGTAGCATGTAAAAGTTTCAAAAATAAACTCAGTGGTATACACCTGTAATCCCAGCACCCTGGGAGCCTAATGCAGGAGGAACACAAATTCAAGCCCAGACTGGGCAAACTCAGAGTAGAAATGAAAGTCATATACACAAATATTAAAAGCTCCTTTGAAATGACTTCAAGGATATGGATGAGAGGTTTGAAAAAAAAAACAGTGAAAATGTAAAAAAGTAAAGAAGCTGATTAGACAAGTGAGAGAAGGTAAAAGTCATGATATAAATTTCAAACAAGATGGATATTGACAGACCTGATTTTAAAAAGATAGCAGAAATGCAGACTATGTAGGATTCCAAGTTTTAACAAACCCAAGTGGGTTTTTGGTTTGTGTGTGTGTGTGTGTGTGTGTGTGTGGTAGGAGGTCAAACCCAGGGTCACGTGTGTACTAGGCAAGCACTCATCTACTGAGCTCTACCTCCTGCCCATAAATCTAAGTTTTCAGTAATCTGACCATCGCAATCACTTCTATGCCCAACAGGTACTCAACATAATCTGTGAGTGTAAAGCTCCAATATTATGTTGATAGTTTAGAGAAAAATAGGATTTATTTCTAAGATAATAATATTTATAAATCTACTGAAATATACTTGTGTCATTTAATTTGTGAAATAGAAAATGTTTTCATGGAAACCACTGAGCTAAATCCCCGGCCCTCAAAAGTTATTGTTTATCGAGACAGGCAGGTCTGCCCATGTCCTACCGAGGTCCCCAGTTGCGCGGAACACCGCGAATCAGCCTGCTGCAGACAGGCAGGTATGTGCACGCCCTACCGAGGTCCCGAGTCATGCAGAAGACACCGAATCACGCTGCTGCAGACAGCCAGCCACCTGGTTCCACACTACAAAGACACAGAGGACACCAGACCACCAGACCACGGTACTGAGTCCTGGGGCTCCCGGCCCAGAGGTATGGGCTTCTGAGCCACCATCCCACTGCTCCTGGTCCAGAGGAAGGGGCTTCCCAGTCACCATCCCACCCACTGCTCCCAGCCCAGAGGAAAGGGCTTTTGGGCCACCTTCTGTCCCGCTGTTCCTGGCCCAGAGGGAGGGGCTTCTGAGCCGCCATCTCACTGCTCCTGGTCCAGAGGAAGGGGCTTCCCGGCCACCATCCCTCCCGCTGCTCCCAGCCCACAGGAAAGGGCTTTTGGGCCACCATCCCTACCGCTGCTCCCGGCCCCTGTCCCACCTCTCCCAGCTCAGAGGAGGTAATCCATGCAGGAGCTAACAGCCCCCCGCCCCAGTGGAAATGAGAAAACATGTAAATAAGTCTCAAAACCAGACTTCCAGATCACCTACAGCAACCCCAAAGGGAAATGAGATGAAATTCTGAAACTCAACCACCTGGACCCACTGAACTGGCAACAAAAGGGGATCTGGAAAAAATGAAATCAGAAATCATTTCTCAGATAACAGGAGAAATTGTGCCCCTACTGCAAGACATGTTTAATACATCTAGAGAGGAGCTCAGGAACATGATGGAATCCCAACATAGGAAACAAATGGAATCCATAAAATAGATGCAAATAGATTTCCAGGAGATGAAAATCTCCATTGAAAGTCTACACAGCAGAATGAGCCAATGTGAGGTCAGAATTTCAGATATAGAAGATAAGATTGCAATTAGTGAACAGGAAAAGAAAAATTGCTTCAAAATTATAAGGGAACATGAGAAATCAATCCAGCAGCTGCTAGATGAGGCAAAGGAAAATAACATAAGACTGATTGGGCTCAATGAAGAAACAGGAGAGAGTGGAGATGACATAAAAAATGTCCTCACAGAAATAATGGCAGAAAACTTCCCAAGCATGGGAAAAGAGCTTGACATACATATAAGTGAGCCATATAGGACTCCAAATAGCCTTGATCAAAAAAAAAAAAAACAAAAAAACTACACATAGGCATATAATTGTTAAGATTCCAGAAACACAACAGAAGAACAAAGTTCTACAAGCAGTGAGAGAAAAGAAACAAATTACATGCAAAGGAAAGCCCATCAGAATCACAGCAGACTTCTCAACACAAACCATCAAGGCAAGAAGAGCTTGGAGTGACATATTCCAAGCCCTAAAAGAAAACAGCCTCCAACCCAGATTGATGTACCTTGCAAAACTATCTTTCAAAATGGATGAAGAAATGAGATACTTTCATGACAAAGAGCACCTCAGGAACTTCGTGAATACCAAACCAGCACTCCAAAGACTTTTACACAATATCCTAGGAACAGACATTGAGGATCACAACCCCAGGAAGCAAAGCAGAATGAACCCATCTGGCAGGACAAGAAATTAAATGTAAAGGGGGAGAACCCAACAAAAAGAAAAAGTCATGGCAATGAGAAGTCAATATGTTTCAGTTATAACCATCAAGGTTAATGGTCTCAATTCACCAATCAAAAGAAATAGACTGGCAGAATGGGACAAGAAGCAAAATCCAACCATATGCTGCATATAAGAAACACACTTAATTCAAAAGGAAACTCATAGACTGAAAGTTAAAGGGTGGAAAACAATACTGCATGTGACAGGAACCCAAAAAAAAGCAGGAGTAGCTATCCTCTTTGGAGATCAACTAGATTTCAAACCAACACTGATTAAGAGAGATGAAGAAGGACACTACATCCTTGTAAAAGGAAGAATCCAAGAGGAAGAGATGACAATCATAAATATCTATACACCAAACACTAGTGCACCCAACTATATAAAACAAATACTAATGGGCATGAAAAGTCATATATGCACTAATACAATTGTAGTGGGGGAACTCAACAACCCACTGTCAAATAGATAGATCAACTAGACTAAAAATAAGTAATGAAATACTAGAACTCAACCAAACTCTTGAACAAATGAACTTAACAGATGTTTATAGAGTGTTCCACCCCACAAAATCAGAATACACATTCTTCTCAGCTGCACATGGGTCATTCTCTAAAATAGACCACATACTCACACACAGAACATATTTAAGTAAGTGCAAAGGAATTGAAGTTATCCCCTGTATATTATCAGACCATAGGGTGATGAAATTGGAGATCCACAGCAAAAGAAACTCAAAAAATTTCATAAACTCATGGAAATTGAACAGCACACTTCTGAATAACCAATGGGTCACAGAGGAAATTAAAGAAGAAATCAGACAGTTCCTTCAAGTAAATGACAATGACAATACAACATATAGAATCTATGGGACACAATGAAAGCAGTCTTATGAGGGAAATTCATAACAGTGAATATGTGTATTAGGAAAACAGAACGAACCCAATTAAACAACCTGATGCTGAACCTCAAGCTTCTAGAAAAAGAAGAGCAGGACAACCCCAAAGCCCACACAAGGGAGGAAATTATAAAGATCAGAGGAGAAATCAATGCAATGGAGACTAAGAGAACGATACAAAAAATCAATGAAGCCAAGAGTTGGTTCTTCGAAAGAATCAACAAAATTGACAAACCCTTAGCCAACCTTGTCAGAAAAAGGAAAGAAAAGGCCCAAATCCATGCAATGAGGAATGAAAAGGGTGAAATTACAACAGACCCAGCAGAAATCCAGAGGATCATCAATACCTACTTCCAGAACCTATATGCCAATAAGATGGACAACACAGAAGAAATGGACAGATTCCTAGATACATATGAATTACCAAAGTTGAACGAAGAAGACCTAAAAATTCTGAACAACCCAATATCAACCAATGAAATTGAAGATATAATTAAAACTTATCAACTAAGAATAGCCCTGGCCCTGATGGCTTCACTGCTGAATTCTACAAGACATTTAGAGAGGAACCACAGCCACTACTGTTTAAACTCTTCAATGAAATTGAAAGGGAAGCAATACTCCCAAATTTGTTCCTGGAAGCAAGCATCACCTTCATCCCCAAAGCAGAGAAAGACCCAACCAAAAAAGAGAACTATAGGCCAATCTCACTAATGAACATAGATGCAAAAATCCTTAATAAGATAATGGCAAACAGAATGTGGAAGATCATCAAGAAGATCATACACCCTGATCAAGTGGGATTCATCCAAGGGATGCAGGGTTGGTTCAATATACGAAAATCAATCAATGTAATACACTGTATCAATAGAGCCAGGGACAAAAACCATATGATTATCTCCATAGATGCAGAAAAAGCATTTGACAAAATCCAACATGCATTTATGATAAAAACCCTACAAAAAATTGGAATAGATGGTCTCTACCTCAAACTGATAGAAGCCATCTATGAAAAACCAAGAGCCAGTATCATACTAAATGGTCAAAAACTGAAATCCTTCACACTCAAATCAGGAACAAGACAAGGATGTCCACTATCACCACTCTTGTTCAATATAGTTCTGGAAACATTAGCCACAGCAATTAGACAAGAGAAAGAAATAAAAGGAATAAAGATAGAAAATGAAGAAGTCAAATTGTCATTATTTGCAGATGACATGACACTCTATATAGAAGACCCCAAGAACTCCACCAGTCTTCTAGACTTAATAACCAAATTCAGTCAAGTAGCTGGTTACAAGGTCAACACACAAAAATCAATAGCTTTCCTCTACACCAATGACAGACTCACTGAGAGAGAAATAGGGCAAATAATTCCTTTCACAATAGCATCCAAAAAACTGAAATACCTAGGAATCATCCTAAGGAAAGAAATCAAAGACCTCTTCTCTGAAAACTATGGCACTCTGAAAAGAGAGATTGAAGATGATATCAGAAAATGGACAGACATCCCCTGCTCCTGGGTAGGAAGGATTAATATAGTGAAAATGGCCATACTTGCAAAACTGCTATATAGATTTAATGCAATTCCAATTGAGATCCCAGCAGCATACCTCATGGACCTTGAGAAAACAATCCAAAAATTCATTTGGAACAAGAAGAGACCCAGAATAGCAAAAGCAATTCTAGGTAACAGAGACATGGCAGAGGGTATCACAATCCTCAACTTGAAACTATACTACAAAGCTACTGTGATAAAAACAGCATGGTACTGTCAAAGAAACAGACCTGCGGACCAGTGGAACAGATTAGAAGATGCAGAAACAACACCAGACACACTCAGCTGTCTCATCTTTGATAAAGGAGCCAAACACCCTCAGTGGAGGAAAGATAGCCTCTTTAATAAATGGTGCTAGAAAAATTGGGCTTCAACTTGCCAAAGATTAAAACTAGACCTGTATCTCTCACCATGCACTAAACTAAAATCAAAATGGATTAAAGATCTAAATATTAAAATAGAAATTCTGAACCATTTGGAACAGAGGTTAGATAGAACCCTTGAAGACATCGGTGTAGGAAAAGATTTTATGAACAAAACCTCAGTTGCCCGTGAATTAGCACAAACAATCAACAAGTGGGATCTCTTCTTATTAAAAGGCTTCTGCACAGCAAGAGAAACCACCAGCAGTGTGAAGAGACAACCCACAATGTGGAAAAAAATCTTCACCTGCTCTTTCTCAGACAAAGGTCTACTATCTCGAATCTATAAAGAACTTAAAAAGATCAGACCTCCAAAATTTAAAGACCCAATCCAAAAATGGGCATCTGAAATGAACAGACATTTCCCAGGCAAAGAAGTAGAAATAGCAAATAAATACATGAAAAAATGTTCAACCTCACTGGTCACTGGAGAGATGCAAATGAAAACAATGCTGAGATTCCACTTCACTCCAGAAAGGATGGCTGCTATCGTGAAATCAACCAATAACAAATGCTGGTGGGGCTGTGGGGAAAGAGAAACCCTGCTCCACTGCTGGTGGGAGTGTAGACTGGTACAACCACTGTGGAAATCAGTATGGAGATACCTCAAAGAACTAGGACTGGAAGTCCCATTTGACCTCACTATTCCACTGCTGGGGATCTTCCCCAAAGAATTAAAAGAATCATACCATAGTGATATATGTGCACCCATGTTCATAGCAGCACAGTTTGTAATAGCTAAAACTTGGAAACAGCCCAAATGCCCATCAACTGGAGACTGGATAAAGAAAATGTGGTTTTTTAAATAAAATGGAGTACTATTCAGCCATAAGAAATGAGAAGTTAGAGACATTTATAGCTAAGTGGATGCACATTGAGGCAATACTCTTAAGTGAAATAAATAGGACACATATGTATAAATACCGAATAGTTTCTCTGGTGTGACAAACTGAAAGTGTAAATAAGGACTAAATGTATAATAGGTCATGTGAAATAGGAAGGAAAGGGGCAAAGGGGAAGGAAGTGGGAGGGCTAGGGGAAAGGATAGAAGGGAATGAGATTAATATGAGAAAATGGAAAAATAGGATCAAAATATTTGTAAATAGGGAGGACTGGAGGGGTTGAAGGGAGGGCTGCGCAAGAGTGAAAAATAAGAACCAAGAGAGACTATGTAAAGGTGCAAATTTCCAATGATGAATGTCATTATATTGTATACCTAAAATGTACCAATCATTAGAATGAATAATCAATAATGTAAAATAGGAAGAAAAGGTCCAAAGGGGTAGGGGTGGTGGGAGAGGCAGGGGAAAGGAAAGAAGGGAAAGGAAAAATGATGAGAAATGGAAAAAATGGAAATAAAGTCTTTGTAAATAGGGAAGGGTGGAGGGCGTGAGGGGAGGGCTAGGAAAAAAAAAAGAAAATGTTTTCATAAAAGTAGCAAGGATTAATATATATACGTTCACATTTGCATACAACTTAACTTTGATCACAGAATTTATTGCTTTCATTTCTTTTGAAATACTACAGAAGATTTCCACTGAAATTATATGTATAAATTCAGAAGTCATTTCTTATTACCCTGCTAAAGACTTTACATAAACTTAACCTCATTTCCCAATTTTACAGCCTGGGCAAACTGGGTACCTTTCCTATAATCCTTTCTTGGAGCTAAATGAAAGAAGTATAATTACTATTGTGAAATGTTAGATACTTGGAAAATTTCTTAATAGACAAGAACTTTGTGCAACATGTTATTTCATATAAAATTCTAATAATGAGGATGTGTTTTAGAGATTTATATTAAACCTCAAATATTCAGTCTGATAATAATTTTATATAGGATTTAATCATTTTATTGACACATTAATAAAACAATTCCCTACTCTAGAGGAGTAAGATTGAAATAGACTTGTTATTCTAAATGTTAGGAGGCTTAAAACTGTTTTAATGTTATAAATACCATTACCATGGATATTGTTCTTAATGTATGACCAGTTCAGAGTAAATATTGGCCTACTTGTAAACCAGCCCTACTCTCCTTCAGCCTTCACTTTCCACCCCCAAATATTCTGATTTGTAGTGCTTGCTGTTTCTGTGTTAATCCCTCCATCAGCTAACTGATCTAAAGTCACTGAAGGTGGAGCAGGAGAGAGGTAAACAGTGGATTCTTTTCAGCTGTATGAGCCAGGTCCAGCACACCACTGATTAATATAATCTTTTAAAAAATGTATTTGTCCCCTCAAAATTAATACACTGCTTTTAAATTCAAGTAGAACAGAAGGGTTTACGATGGGAAACTATCCAAATGTCATTCTGCCAACCTGCTTTTCAGAAGTTACTCTTTTGAACTGTTCCTGTTTTTAGTTTGGCTGGTTATTATTTCTCCTCAACAGTAAACTATTTTCTAATTTGGCAATAGTCCAAACACTTGCAAGTTTTTCAAGTGACACTATTTTTTCTGGTATCCAATAACTTTCTCCTTTTCATTTTTTCTGTTCTCTATGATTCCTTGCAGCTTGATGTAAGGTCATTATAAATCAAACTCTTTCATGTACCACTTTTTCTGCCATTTCAGCTCCTCTTTTTCTTTTTTGGGAGGGTATTTGAGACAGAGTCGCACTACATAGTAAGGCTATCCATGAACGCACTATGTAGCCCAGAATCGCCTCCAGCTCATGGCAATCCTCCTGCCTTACACCCCCTGCCCCCAAGTAGTGGGATTACAGACATTCACTACCAATGGCTGGTTGAATTTTTGTCTGTTATATGACTATATATTTTATTAGTGCTTTTTTCTCTTTTTTTCTTACCTTAGTCTTGTTTAATGAGTAAAGCATTACTTGAATCTTATGAGTCTTTAAAATTATGTATAATCTTTTCCTACTTCTTGAATTATCTTGGTTTTTTTCCTTAAGCTTTCAGCTTTTGTGTTGTTCATTTTCGAATAGCTGCTGAACTTTGATTATCTATTCATATTCAGCAATGTGGACTTGGGCTGATTTGCCTACGAGGTGCTTTGAGATGTCTATCCAGCTGTATAGAAAGTTCTCATATTAGGACTTTCAGCACCTTTTATAGGTGGGCAGAGTGTTCAGGCTTCAATTTGGAAACATCCTAAGAAACCCCCAAATGCCAGGATAGAGAAATTTTAAACTCCAGAGAAGACGTGTGTGTGTGTGTGTGTGTGTGTGTGTGTGTGTGATATGTTTGTGTGTGATTCTCTTTGTCAGAATGTGCCAGGTTTTTTGCACTCTACAGTTATGAATTGAGGAAAGAACAATGGCTAGAGAAGCAGTGTGTGGAGAGCAGATTGATGCAGCTATTTCCGGACAGAAAGTTTCTCGATCCCTTTCTCCCACCCACCCTCAGCCTTCTGGGCTGTGCACAGTACTTGGAGGTTCCAAGACCATTGCTTCTGTAGAGTCCTACCATCTTTCTCTGATCCAAACCCTTTCTGTGCGGTGAAATTGTGACTCTACTTTTCTGTTGAAGACATATGTCTTCATTTTCCTTAAAATTTTTGAAATCACTTATCCACTAAAGGTCCTTCTCTTGATTGTGTATTTCTCTGCATTTCTTCCACTTTTGTCTTCCAAATAATATGAATAATTGGCATTTATAATGGAAATATAATCATTGTTGGACATATGGCACAATAAGACCATTTGGAATTTCTCAGTCAATCATCTCAGTGCCTTTTTTGAGAACTATTCATGTTGTACCTGCTATCTGTACATAATTATATTTTTGAATTTTTATATGAACACTAGCTAAATAGTAAGCAATAATAGCATCACAGTTTTTGTTTTTGATTTTAAGAAAATAACAATATCTGTTTGTACAATTTTTTCCCTCAATTCTGATTATTAATGTTAGGGGCATTACATAAGAAGTTTAGAGTAGAGGGCTGGGGATTTAGCTCAGTGGTTCCCCTGCCTGCCCCACAAGCGCAAGGACCTGAGTTTGATCCCTGGTACCAAAAAAAAAAAAAAGAAGTTTAGAGTAGATATATGAAGATCTCTTCAAATGTGAGAACAAATAAAATCTTATACTTTATTATATTGTTGCATCACTGAATCTGATTTATTTGTAAAATTATGTTCAAAATATAAATGTATGTCTTAATACTTTCTTTGACTTGACAAAATAATTTTTAGGAAACATTTATTTTTATATATTATTTTGACCTGAAGTATAAGGACTGTTTCTTTATCTTAATTTTTACATATTGTTATTTTTAAAATAATTTGATTTTGGGAGAGATTGGTGATTCAATGCAGTTGACACTGAGACAAATGCAGTGTATTGACTGGAAACTTCATGTTATATTGGCTCAACTGGATTTCTAATACTTGAATATTATTTCAAAAGAATTTGTAATTTTATTTTCTTTTGTACTTTGGTGACAAAAAAATAAAGTTCACTTCTATTTTAATTTATTTTAAACCATATAATACAACATTTATTCTATCTTCTTTCATAGTTAATTTATTTAAAGATCAGCTCTATATTTTAATAATATTGATTTACATAAAAATACGTGTTCATTTTTTCCAGTAAATTATAGAATACAACTATTTAAAATATGTAGATTGCTCAAACCTCCTCTCACCTTTACCTTAGCATTCTGTACCACACATTACTTTTATTGAGTGCTTAGGGTTAAGCTGATGGTTTTCAGATTAAAAGGGAGAAACATTTATCCTCACTAACAAAGAATTTGTGAGCACCTCCTTGAGTTGCAAGACACTTGCTCCAGCAGAATCCTTGTTCTGTTCTACTATGGAAGCACTGGAGTAGCTGCTGTCCTCTTATGGAATTTGCATGTAATATACCAAATGGCACAAGAAGTTTATTATAATATATATTTTTTAATTTGTGCAAAATTTTTGTCTTTTAAATTTAAAAAGTAATGTGGGCTTATTTTACCTATATTTTTAGTGAAAGACCAAATCATTTTTTCTCTAAATATAAATGTTGGGCTGGGGATTTAGCTCAGTGGTTTTGCTGCCTGCCTCGCAAGCAGAAGGACCCGAGTTTGATCCCTGGTACCAAAAAAAATAAAAAATAAATAATAAATAAATAAATATAAATGTTACCTCTGTTTCTTTTAGAAAACTATGAAAATATGAGAAAATATTTATAATTCTATTAATTAAATAAATTACTATTGATATTTTGCTATTGTCTTTTCATCATACTTATGTATAATAAGCTACTATTTATATATAATTTTGGAATCATGTGGCTTTTATATTTGGAGCTTTAATATAAAATGTCCTTGGTAGTACAGTCTTTATGGAAAACTGGCAGTTTCTCAAAAAGTTAAGCGGCCACCCACTTTATTATGCACGAGCTTTATTTGTAGGTGTTTATCCCAATTAATTAGAAATATATGCCTAGAAAAGACTTATACAAAATGTTTATTGTAGCATTCTTCATAATGGCACACTATTGAAGTCTAAATTTACATAAAAATGGATAAAAATATATTGTATAAGTGGGCATGGAGACACATGGCTGTACACCCACCAGTCTGGGAGGCTAAGGCAGGAGGATTGTAAATTTGAGTCTAGCTTGGGCAACTTAGTGAGGCCCTGGCTAAATTAAAAAAATAAATAAGGTTGGGAATGTAGCTCAGCGTGAAGGTCCTATGTTTAATCCTTAGTACTGGAAAAAAAACAACAACCCTGTAGTATATTCATTAAATGAAGAACTACTCAACAATAAAAGGAATGAACTGTGGATTCACACAACAGAGATGAGTAAATACTGAGCAAAATAAAAGATAAGGTCTCACTATGTATTCCATGCTGGCCTTGAACTTACTATGTGGTCCAGGCTGGCCTCAAACTCATGGCAATCCTTCTGCCTTGGCCTCCCGAGTGATGGAACTACAGGCATGCGCCACCATGCCCAGCTCTTACTTTTCTGTCATTTTACAGTATTCAGAACACTTACTGTTTGTAATCTTTCTTTTCCTCATTGACTGCATTTGAATTTTGTGACATTCATAAGTGCAGGTATATGTGAATGAGTGTGTAAATTTATAATCAATCATATATCAAGAGAAGAAATGCTTCATTGCTCTTAGAAGTACAGTCTAACAAAAATGTCACATTCTTTTATGAACTTGAATAAAATTTTCATAAGTATTGACAGGAGTCTATCTAGATGTGGATAATTGAACATACCTATAGGGTTCCTGTGAATTGAAGATTTAGTAAGATAAGACAAGAAGAGTTGTAAATTATAGTAAGAGAATTCTATGTTGGGTCTAAATCTTATTGTACTTATTGTTTTAATTGTTCATGTGTGTTTACATCTTTATGATTTGTGTATTGTATTTTGTTTATGATATTTTTCCCTCCTGAATTTTGATACTCTTTTCTGTAATTTGCATTCTTCTAAAAGAAATTTTGCTGTTCACTCAAATTTGCATGAGAAAATATTTGTTTGGAGTAAGTAATAGAAGAACTATGTGAAATTATCGTTTTTTTTCCAGTGTAAAAAAGACTTAATTGGTGTCGATTTTATTGGATCAGATTGAAAATTGCCTAAAAATCATGGAAGATGGGTGCATAAAGAATCTCCTAGCCACTGTGGTGGAGCTCTGCTTGCTATAAGCTCAGGAACACTGTATTCTGAGAGGAACTGACGGCCAAGAAAACATGTTCAAACAAGAATGTGAAACTTCTCTTTCCATAGTGTTTGTTGATGCTTCTATGGCAGAGCTACCTCTATATCAATATCTTTCTGTATATTGGTTTTATTTACAATCTAAATGTTCATTATGCTTTTCTTGTTCTGCTTCTTGCTTTCATAATCTATTCCATCAAGGAATAGAATCTATAAATATCATAATGTTCAGTTGCCTACTGTCCTGATATTTAGGCTGTTTATATTTGCTTCATGTATCAGGACAGCTGCTTTCTGGTATAGTTCACCTACTTGCTAGCGGATCTTCTTTAGCTCTCTCTTGTCTACAGTAGTTACTTCTTTCAGCCTGTTCTTCAGTGGTGGTAAAATTATCTCTTTGGAATTTTTGCTTTCTGTAATAGTGGTGAATATTGAATGAGAGAGTTGCTCTTGTGACAATGGGACACTATCAGTTATTTCTATCTTCCAAATCTTTTTTTTTTATTTGGTACCAAGGATTGAACTCAGGGCCTTGTGCTTTTGAGGCAGGAGCCGGAACCATTAGCTAAATCTCCAGCCTATCTTCCAAATCTTTAATATGCCTTTTATTTGGAATTATAGCATGTCATGACAATATTTAAAAGCTTATTAACCATATTAACTGAATATACCTAAGAAATAGAACTGAGCTGGAATAAAACATGAAAATACTTGAGTCTTGTAACTTTTTAACTTGTGTAATGACCTTTAGCTATTTATGAAAAAGTCCAAATAAATTTTTCCTTTAGAAATATTTGTTTCTTTGTACCTTGTAGAACTATACTGGTGTCTTTCAATCACAGAGGCAGTTGTACATTTCTGACTAAAAAGTGCCTAAATGAATGACTTCCTGATATGAGTAATTTAAAGCTTCACTGAATTTTAAACTAACAAAAAGTGAGTGCTATAGTTGTCCTTGTTAATATATCATACCATTAAGCTTATCATAGCATTAAGCATAGTAATTATTAACTTGATTTTAAAATGTATTCTATTAATGAAAATTATTTTCAGATTGTTACTGATATTCAAAAATTAATGATATTGTAATTTTAAACAATTTGCCTATAGACGGAAGTTAAAATACTGTTTGTCATCACAAGTCTTAATTTCATCTTTCACTACCATTATTTTAATGTAATGACATATTTTGTATGTCATAATCACCTTAGCACAATTCAGATAAATGAAGTGAAATAGAGTTTTTCTAGTAGCATAATGATATTTTAACATTGAAAACTGAAGCAAATGAGGTCGTTAAAGGAGTTAAGTTCATATGTCCACATACAGTATAAAACTCTTGTTTTTTTCAGTTTTTTGTTTAAAAATAGCTACATTTAAAAAGTAAGCTGAAAGACTATCTTTAATCTTGGAAAAACCTGAATATAGACAAAAATACAACTTTCATTTATCATCATAAATGTAAACTACCTCAAAATGGCTGATATAGGTTAGCTTTATATATATCAATAAGCATTTCATATATTCTTACATTTCATTTTCTATTATTATTGCTTTTCATCTTTTTAACAAAAGTTTCTTAGACTTGAGTTAATTGTTTTGCTAATGATTTCTCAGGCACAGAAATTAGAAGACCTTAGTATTTAAAGTAATATTTCCCTATCATGAAATGTAATACTTTATCTTTTAAAATATTTAATTTATAGCCCTTTAGTATTTGAAAAATTAGAAAATGTGCTAGTATATAATTACGTCTTAATTACAGTAGCCAATGCTGATTTTTAAAAATGTAATATTATGTTTCAGTCTTTACTTTTCACAGCTACAGATATGCCAGGAAGATTATGGTGTTTGCAGTACTGTATGAACACAAAGAGACAATGTGAAGAATGGACTAGATATGGAGTCTATTCTTTGCACTCATAGTTAGAGGTGGAGACTAGCACTAGGCTTACCACTGAGTGTGCTCCTTTTTCCATTGATTCTCTCAGTGCTGTAGTTGCCATAATATTGCCATTTTTATATTTGGCCCTTGTTTGGTCGTTTTATTTATAGTGGAAAGTAAAAGCTGAAAAGAGGGACCCTGAAGAAACAGGTCTGAGTGGTGAGATGCTGCTACTGACTAGTAATAGGCTGTTTGAAGATGGTATTTGGAAGACAGACTTAATCTCCAGAGGAAAACCCCTCAGAAAACTTACAGAGAGGATGTTCATAAATGTTGACATGAACATAATAAAAATTAAGCTGCAAAAACTATAGAATTCAAAAATTGTCTTGAAGAATTGAGCCATCGATGGGAAGATTTGTGGTATTAATGATAATCCTGATTTGTCTATTGCACTAAATGGAAATTGCTTTATTATGTGGTTCTCAAAGTGCTATGAAAAGTTGAAACTTTGCACTGCGTAGACAAATATGGGACAGATTCTTCTACAGATTATAACAAAAATAAAGAATGTGCACTCTGAAAATACACAGCTAAAAAAGCTTGCTTTGTTCCCCTTTTATAAAAAGTGATGGATAATTAACCTCTTCTTTTGTCTAGAGAAAGGATTTATGCATAGTTGAGAAGTTGTTGCTTTCCTAAGGTATACCCACAAAACCCTTCCTGACAGGTGGTGGAGGTGGATGGAGACACCACTTTTAAACGACCTTAGTGGTTCCGGAAGGCACTACCTGTCAGTTTTCCTAGTCAAGCTCAACATTAAACCTGAGCTATAGTTTTTAAAACTAAATTGATGGGAATTTTCATATTGAAAATTTAAAAAATATAACAAGAACAAATATTTTATATGGGACACTGCTTCAGACACATGTGAATAAATAAGGAATTTAAAAGTCTTTGATAATATGTAATTTAAACTAAGATAATGCATATTAAATCTTTTTTAAATGATAATTGTGATTATTGATCCTTTTCAGTTTTATTTTTTTGTATGAAACTAAGCATTTATTTTATAAAGCTTTATTTTCTTTAGCATTTTCTATTTCATTAAGACAAAAGCATTATCTTCACTTAACAATTCATTCAGGGGATAAAAATCTGTCCAGTCCAAGTTTAAAATAAAAAAATAAAAAACACAATGTTACTGTTGCTAATAAATTTTTGTTTACTCATTTATTTGACAGTAAAATGTTACCAGTAGGCTGTTGCATTAATACACATTCTCCAATAACATCAGTGACTAATTATGATGCATTAATAGAATGCTATTCTATTAGTGAGAATGCTAACAAAAGAGCTAGAGTAATAAAAATAACATGCTAAGAATAAATATTCCTAATTAAAAATGAGGCATATTTCCTCTGAAACTATGTAAATAGAAAAGAAAAGAGTAAGGTGATTCAGCTTGTATATCTCAGATAGCTGACTTAATGTTACTACTTATAGTTTTTAAATTTTTTTTACTCCATTTATTCAAAGCCATGTATTTTCTTGTTTTACTTGAATTATGAAAATATTTGTCAGAAAACAAATTAAACTCAATGTAAGCAGAATTACATTAGAAATAAAAATAAAATAAATCAGTGAAATAGAAAGCAGATAAACAACAGAGACATCAATGAAATAAAAAACTGATTCTCTGAAAATATCAATAAAGTTGATAAATATCTAACCAGACTGATCAGGAATAAGTGAAGGTCTATTGCTACAAGGTCTGCAAACATTTATAGTACAATCAAGAATATTAAGAACATTGTAAAGGTCAATAAACTTAATGATTTAGATGAAATGGATAAATTCCTTGAAAGACACAAACTATCAAATCTCACTCAATAAGAAATAGACTGAATATCCCTAAGAAATTGGTGAGGTTGTATATCTTATTTTATTTCTCTGTTTAATGCTTTTTGAATATTTCTTACTTATTTTTCTATTCAATTCACAGCATTTAACTTTTCGTTGACCTGAATTCATGTTTATGTTATTAATAGACCCCTTGTCAGGTTTAGACACTGCAAGTAACTTCTCCCTATTTTATACTGAGTAACTTCAATTGTGTCCATTGTTGAAGAAGCTACTTAGGTTTTTTTTAATCTTTATTTTTTATTATTACATGTTTGCTATACATTATAATCACACTCATCTTGAGAAATTGTTCCTGCTCATAATATATCAGTTCTTTTTTTCCCCATTCCTCTCCACTCTCTTTAATTCTTCTTCCTCTCCAACTTCTAAAAGTCTGTTTCCATATTTTTCTTTCTATTCTTTTTTAAAAACTTCCATATTTTGGAAATCATGAAAAAAAAAAAAAACCCTGCTGCACACATCCATGTGCAGGTTTCTGTGTGCATTTCCTTTGGGTAAATGTATCAAGGAGTATGATTGCAGTATTGCACAATGATATTATATTTAGTATTATAAAAACAATCACCAAAATAATTTCAAAATTTTTCCATATCCTTGCCTGCATTTGGTCTTATATTTAGGGAATTTGGCATTTGAACAGATGTTTAGAATTGTTTTTGGCTGATTTCGATTCTAACATCCCTGTCTTTGTATTTTACAGTGGTTTTAAGTTGCATTTCCCAGGAGACATATGATATGGGGGAATCTTTTTCATATTCTTCTTGCCATTTGTATACCTTTTTTCATGATGTGTCTGTTGAGGTCTTTAAACTATTTTTAACCACATTATTTTTTATCAATGATTTTAATTATTTTATATATTTTAGATAACAGTGAACACAATAGGTATGTGTTCTTTGGCAAATATTTTCTCAGATGGTGTCTTTTTTTGTACTTTCGTAGAACAAAAATATTTAGTTTACGTAAAATATGGCTTATAAATATCTTACATGGTTTGTGGCCTTCATTGTCTTTTCTAAAAAGTCATTGTTAAACCCTAGACTTCTAAATTTCCTCCTGTGTTATCTTCTAGCAGTGTTTTGCATTTTATAGTTAGATTTGTGATTATGGAATCTTTGAAAATTTTTTCTGTCTGAATCACTTGTATTTATTCTCACTGCTTTTATTTGTTCAATTGTATCAGTCTCTGGTTTTCATATAGGAGGTTTGCTTTTGATGTCTGGTGATAATCAGCATAGTGTTCATGTTTAAGAATGACACTTCATGGGCGGACGATTTAGCTCAGTGTTTCCACTGCTTGCCTCACAAGCACAAGGTCCTGAGTTTGATCCCCAGTACCAAAAAAAAAAAAAAATGACACTTCATGCATTTGAAGAGTGTACCATTCAGTGGTCAAAATAGCATCACTTTATTTGCGATATCTCAAATTTTAATATCTGTAGGCCTTTTCTCTCACAGCCTGGTTTCTGGTTTTCCAGAACTGATTAAAAGAATAAGGTTCGGCCAGGTTGAACGGGATAGAATACTGTGTAGTTTATAGTGTTATAGGGCCAGGTGAGTTGGAACTATAGAGATGCACCACACTGAATTAAATGGAATCCTTTATTATCATAGCCAGCTCTCCAAAGCGGGCTCAGGCCTCCAAAAACTCTGGACAAAGGAAAGGCAGTTTGCAGGGTCCTTTTAAGGGCTCTTCTATTTGGGGAGGGTTCAGGGCGTGGGGGAGCACAAGCAGAATTTCAGAGGAACAGAACTTTGGTAAGTCAGTGGGTGTCAGGGGCAGTTTTACATAGTTTAGTTAAAACAAAGTATCACATAGGTGCGGAGTCTTCTGTTTACAAGGTATTGAAGATAACATAGTTGCAGACTCACACAGGATGCAGTGGTTGGTCTGTTATGGATTAAATGACAGGACTCCCAAGGGCAAGGTGAGGGGGAGGCGACCGTGGGAATCACTCAACTTTATACAAATGGAGCCAGGTTGGCTATCACAATAGAATGTCACTTTCTGTTTTAGTTTGCAGTCTGGAACCTCTTATTTGCCTTACTCTGAAATGGATGAATTTCTTTAGACAACATATCTTACAACTTTTCTGTGAGTGAGGAGATGGACACAAGGGTTCTCAGAAATAACTGCTTCTTAACCATACCTAGTCAATTGATATGCCTTTACTTAAGTCTTTCACTTCAGCATTCCCTTCGGTACACAGTTAGGTAGGCTGAGTCATTACCATCTATCCAACTGTCTTGGGATTCTTACATTTCAGATTGGAATTACAGCTACCTCCTTTCATCAGGCATAGACTGTTTGTTATTGCTCTTCTTGTTCTTTTAAATAATAATAATCATTTATTAAAGTAGATAAAGAACACTTGTTTGCTCAGATTTTAATACTGCTTTACATGTTTTCTGTTTGAACAATCATTATGTTATCAACCAAAATATTCAGCTGGTAACAGATTTATTTAATATTCACTTGTCAATCACACAGTTGAGAACCTTGAGGGAAAAACATATCAAAGGCATATATACAATTAAAGAAATTCTCATTATACATGTTGCATGGAAGATATATTTTATTAATTTTACATATTCTAGAAGACATTCAAATGAAGATAAATATCTTCTGACTGTTGATAAAACTGTTCTGGCGGTTGAGGTCCTTCATTTTCTATTTTTGTGATGAGAAAACCCCAAAATTATTAATGTTAAATTACCATCATACGTTCATCTAAAAGACAGTAAATAATTTGTAAAAAAAGATTATAGATTGGTTAGTTTAGGTATTTTATGGTGGCTTAATTCACTGCTGGAGTATCCTCTAGAAAAGGAAAAAATAAGGAAGAAAACTGTCCTTATATTTTATGTTGTTTTTACTTTGTTGAATTAAAGCCAGAAGCCATAAACATATTTTCCACCATGCATTTCTTCATAATGCTCTGATAAGTCTTTGCATATAGAAACAATTCCATAAAATTTCATGAATGTCTATCCACGACAACAGATATGAACCTATTGGAGTAACATTTTAACTAAACCAAAATGTTACTGAACTATCATTGTGCAAGGCAATAGGAACTCCATTCTTCTAGGTAAGAGATAATAAAAAACGTGTGACAATTGAAGTTGTTTATAAGTGTTATGAGGGAAAAGGCAAAAAATATAGAAACAAGATAGAATAATATTTTTACAAAAGGTTGTTCAGGGAGGTCTCTTCCTTAATGTTTAACATTTCTTGTTAAATATTCTCTGAACAACAAGAAGCAAATGAATTACTGAAAAATTCACTTAGAAATGTGAATGAGACTTCAGTGGTAGTGAGGTTTATATTTACCTTACCAGAAGTATATGTCTCTTTCATGTTTCCCTACTTTTAGAGGTTTATGAATGCATGCTTTAAATACTTCTTTGAAATTTAAATTGCAATTGAAAAAGATATAAAATGCAGTGATTTCTTTGTTTATGGATTTGGAGGAGAGAAAGAAAGAGACCCAAGGCTAATAGAAATAGATTATATCTCACTTATGGAACATAGATTAAGATAATGTATTTTATTGTGGACCTCCCTTCAGAATTCGAACTAAATTTCATTTACTTTTTCTATTTAAGTAATAACCTCAGGGCTCTTTTTAAAAATCATTATTGGAAGATAACCTAATATATCATTGATATAGTTTCTTTGTATGGTAGTATCATTGACAAAATATCATGTTAGCAATATCGCCTTTTTACAGTCTTGAAATGATAAAATAGAGAAAGCTTTGCCAAATGTAATTTCGGGGACAGGGTATAGTTCCTATTTTTTATGTTTTATTGAAAAAAGAAACAATACATGTACTTTATAGAGCATCAGTTTAAAAGTGAACATGTATTTGGTTTGCCCAAATTCACAATTTATTTTCCTTTAAATATCTTGCAGATCTTTATTATATGATCATGATTTCATTTAAAAGAACTCCCAGCTGACACTTGGTTTTTCTAGAATCTTTAAATGTAAACATTTAAAGTATATTAACCTAATATTTATTCCGTCTTTAAAGAACAACACAACTGATCTTTAAATCATGATGTTTGACATATAGAAGAAACACACTTTAAAATAAATACTTTAAACGTGGAGATTGAGTTGGATATTAATTTTGTTTCAAAATTGTGTGTATAAAATTAGGGACACAGTAAAATTTTCTCTCCCATCATCATCCTATTCCTCCCATTCTCCATACTCCTTGAAGTAACCATTTCATGTATCTATCTTGTGTAGCCTTCAGAAGTTTTATTCACGTAGAAACAAGATTAAATATATATGCTTGCTTGCCTGTATGTACCTAAAATTTAGCATATTTCAAAGTTTCTCTGTATGTTACATTTTATTATTGATGTCCTGGAGATCTTTGTATATTGGTACAAGATAAACTTCTTTATTTAGTTATTACCTACTTGTTGTATAAGGTGTCAAGTTTCATTCACTCTCTCTGAGATATATATATATATAATTTTATATATTATTTTATGTGAATTTATCTACTACTACACATATATGTTTTATATATTATTTATATATTTATATATTTATATATATATAATTTTCACCAATAATCTGATACTATAATCAATGATATATACTTATGTTGTTTTATACGTATATATTTTAGGGAAAAGACCTAGAAATAGAATTATTCTATGCAAAAGCCCAGGCCTTTTTAATTTCAAAAACTGTTATCGCCAAATTTCCCTCATAGTATCATTTTGTATAACATTGTGTTCCCCCAATAAAAATTGAAAGAGTTAATTTCTTTACAATTCTTGTTCAAGACTTTGAATGTGCACCAAAAAGATGATTAATAATAGAATATTTAGGGGAGTTTTAATTTTTATTTCTCATAGTATGAGATTGATAATTGTTTTTTTTTTTTTTTGGTACCGGGGATTGAATGATAATTGTTTTAAAATTCACTATTTGTGCTTCCCTTTCTGTGGACTCTATAGTCTTATATTTCTCCCATTTTTCTTTTGGGTTGGTTAATCAGTTCCTATTAACTCTTCATATATGAGAGAACTTCTTTTTCCTATGCTATAAAGTTATAAACATTTTTCACAGTTTGACATTGTCTTTTGAGTTTACCTGTGGTCTTTAACTTTTAAATTTTGGCTTAAAATATGAAACCTTTTTCTATTCAAAGTTTTGGTGGAGCACTCCAATGTCTTCTGATATTTTTATTAGTGTATATTTTAAGATATCATATATAGAATTTATCCTGGTTTATCATATGAAGTATGAATAGCACTTTATTTTCTTATGAGTGCCCCTGAGTTGTTCCAGCACTATTTATATAATCTTTTTCTTTGTAGATTTACAATGTCATGTTTATCATATGCTATATTCTTGAATATTTTTGATTTCTGTATGGAATAATTATTCTGACTAGCTTTTTTTCTTTTTGGTACTGGGGATCGAACTTGGGACCTTGCGCTTGCGAGGAGGCAGGCAGCAACACCACTGAACTAAGTCCCCAGCCCTTATTTGTAATTTGACTCACTTTTTTTCTTGGATTTTAACACCTTATTCTGAAAAGACCTATAATGTAATATAGAGATAAGAATTTTTAAATTGTAACTACTTTTAACACTTAATCTTTTTTCTACAATATTTAATAACAGATTTTATTTGATTTTTATAAGATCAGATCTCAATGTTTTCTTTTAAGATTTTTAATAGTTACAAGTATATTACTATTCATAATTCAGACTTTTCTTAACAAACAGGAAGTAAATGGAGGTTATATAAACTATTAAGTGTGGAATAACGACTTTATATTTTCAAATGACTTTTTAAAAATTCAACAAAAGCTGCACATTGACTTAATTTCACACATATATTTATACTATATGTTTTATTTTTTATTTATCTTTATTCATTCTTCAAGCATTTCTTACAACACTGTCTGCATGTTAGTTATGACTAAGGATTATGGAAATGCAAATGTCTGAACATCTGAATCTTCAATTTTGTAGTGAACCTAAGACTACTATGCTTTATTAAAAAAATACAGTCATGCTGGGCATAGCAGTATGTATCTATATTTCCAGATACTTGGGAGGCTTAAACAGAATTGTTTGAGTCTAGAAATTCAAGCCCAGCCTTGGCAACATAGCAAGACATCATATAAAAAAAAAAGTAAAAAAACAAACTATCTTTGTGAGGTCAAGTAATATAATATTAATAATGAATTGATCATAACCAAGTTACAACTATTTGGTAACAAAATATCGTTCTCTCTTAAAAATAAATTCAGAGTGTATAATAATTTTAATTTTAGTTTGCCTATTTTTTGATTTTTTTAGTTCATTTGTTTTCTTATTGAAAATTTCAGAGACCCAGAAAAGTGTAATGGTAAAATGAACTATGTATTGTTATTCAGCTTCAAAAGCCATTAGTTTTGTATCATTTAACATTTTCACCTTGCCTTCTCTCTATTCTTTCCTGAGATATTCTAAACTGCATCCCGAATTCACTTATCACTCAGAAATACTTCAATATGCATCTCTAATAGATAAAAAAATTTAAAATCACATAATTAAAATAGCATTATTACATGAAAAAGACTGATAGTGATTCCTTAATACTATCTTAATTTCTTTTCAGAATTCATTTTAGCTATGCAAGTTGTATAGAAATTCTTAAATGAACTATGCAAGAAATGAGACTATTAATTTTTGTCCCTTCAACAAAATAAGAAGACAAGTAGCATTCTAGTCTTTTATGGCTTTTGTAAAACATAAGTTAATCATAGTTTTCTATCTTTGTCTTTTCTAAGACAAAATAAATGTCTTCCCGAATCACTTGTGATTTATCTACACAATTTTCAAGTGGAATGACATTGTTTATTCTTATTTCATCTTATAAGGTCAGCAAATGTATAAATTTCTAACCTTGTGAAAGGAATGTGACGTCATGCAGGTTTTCAGAGAAGAATGCAATTAGTGTCAGGTGCATCGAACAGTAACTGCAACGTGTTTAAGGAAAAACAAGAGGAAAGAAATCTCACCCAGAAAAAGCTGATAGTTATATGCCAGTTTTCATAAATTACACAACTTTGTATTTGTTTCCCTGACTTAAGACTTAACATAAACCATAACTTGTATTTTATACTTTCAATGTTAGTTATATTTTAAGAGATTTCCACAGTATATTATTATTTTTTATTTCAATTATTTTCATAAGAGCTATATAACACATCTAAAAATACCCAAAACTTTGTAAGATTTTTATTGGCTGTTTTTATTTAAAGATATTATTTTTTCCAGTAGGGAATTAGATTTAGGATTCATAGAGATGATGTTTTACAAATGTATAAATTCATACAGTTCTTACTTCTAAAACCCAAAATTGAGTTTCGGTAAGAGAACATTTGACAGATGACACTTAATAGTACTTTTGAAAGTGGCAATTGATACTTTAAAAGAAGTATTGTGATAACATGCTTATAATTCATATGAGTATTTTATTGTATTTTATGTTATTTGACCACACATTCTACATATATAAAAATAAATGTAAAAGTCAAGTGAGATTAAAAGGAAAAAGTCCAACTTATTCCCTACCCTACATATCCTGGATGTGGATACCTATTACTCACATGTTGCTTATGGATTGTACCTAAGGAATTGTGTTCACTTTGGAAAGACAAATGTGAAATTATATCATGCCTATTCTAGTCAACCTCTTATTTGCAGTTTTGCATTTGAGAATCCTTTGTAGGATAAAAAGAATGTGGATTTTAAAAAAATTATATAACATATTGAAGCATTTTGAATATGGAAGAATCATAAAAAAGTAGAATATTTCTTAGTTGGGGAAAAATAAAGCTAGCAACCATGATTAGAAAATTTCTATCTAATTCCTTGAATTAACAAAACCCACAATATATAATTTTTCCTTCCTAGGAAATAATACATATACATTTCTAGAAAGTCTAGCATGATGATAAGAATCCACTTAGATATAAAGTAATGTTAATAAAGTATGTTTCAGAAAATATAATTTTATAATTTTAATATATGAACATAGAAATCAAAATTCAAACATCATTGAAGAAGAAAAGTGAATAATAAAAGCTCTCTAAATCTATATTCCCTGCCCCCTTCTTACACATAACTTCTTTTGACCATCGTTTGACCATTTTTAGTTTATCTGATGATGTATATTTGAGTGTTTTGTGTATTTCTTGATATGTTGCCTCTAAGAAATAATGTATTGTTTCTCCACTATGGAAAATAAGAACGAGATTTCTTAGTAGTCCTTACACTTGCTACTTCTTTATTTTTAATTTTTAAAATTTAAAAAAAAGTTTGCTTTTTTAATGAAATATCCTTATGAATTTTATTAGTGAAAGTTGAAATTTCAGTATCCATTTATTTTACATCTTTCAGTTTCACATAACAGATTCTAAGTTTGCATCTCAACTTTTCTCCAGTCTCTTCTCACATTTCAATTTTTGTCTGATGTGTTAATATTTTCATAGTTTCACATATTAGAATATGTATTAACTAAAATTATCTTTAATTTTTTACTCTGCATTCTAAAAATTGATTTAAATAGAATTTAAAATATTATGATTATTTAGCTACTATTGATTTGATATTGATGTTAAATGTGTATAGTATAAAAATACAATTCTTTACATATAACAACATTTTACTGTATAAAGGAACATCATACATGACTGTCTAACATGTTATTCTCTTAAATATCATCTCTTATTTAAAATTATGCTGTATTCTTATTTCCTTTGCTTTTGTTTCTAGATACTTTTTAAATGATATCTATTTTTTCTAAAAAGTTTCAACTGCCTCTTTTAACATTATTTTTACAAGAAAATTATGTGCCTCTTGCCATACTACCAATGTAGCAGTATGTACTTATTGCCTTCTATCTTTTGCTTTTTTTCTATTTATCTCTTTTGCTATTTGTTGTGGAGTGTGTCTAATAATGTCCCCTCAAATTCTCACATGGTCATAGGTGGGGCTTTTCAGAAGTGGCTGGATGTGGAGTGTGTGATGCTGAGATCAAGGGAGTATGATTACTAAATTATTCCACTGATTGTTTTGACATAGTTCTGGGTGGAATTAAGGGTGCTCCACTCTGGGTGCAAGTGCTAAGAGCAGGTAGCCTGAATTAAATATAAGCAACAGAAAAGGGGTCATTGCTTGTTGTCTGCTTGCTTCCTCACTACTTTGCTGTTTTGCTGCCCTCCTGCCTTCTGCCTACCATGAACCATTTCTTCTGTGATGCCCCTCTGCCTTGCCATCCTGCCTTGGAGCCAGCCAACTATGAACTGAAACTTCTTCAAATTGTGAGCTAAATAAACTTTTTGTCCTTTACCTTTTGAGTATGGAGTATTTTGTCTCAGCAATGAGAAAATTTAGACAGTATTTATTTATTTATTTATTTATTTATTTATTTATTTATTTCGGTACCGGGGATTGAACTCGGGTCCTTGTGCTTGCACAGCAGGTGGCAAAACCACTAAGCTAGATCTCCGGCTCCCTAGACAGTATTTATTGTTCATTCATACTTATTAATGAAGGACTAAATGGATTCATATAGGTAGCTTGTTTTGGTGTCTTCTGTCAGTAGATTACTACCACCTGAATGATTATACTGATGGCATGTGCCATGTATGTGGAAGAACATGTAGATTGGGAAACCTGCACTTTCTCCTGCTCTCTATATTAACCAACTAGAAAAATAGTAGAAAAGGGAACATTTTCACTGAAAAGAAAATAGCATACATTCTACATTAAATCTTTTCTTGTGCTTAATGAGTTATGACTCTCTGGATTAGATAATTTGCCTTTTCTGTTCCATTTACCTTTTCTGTATTTTTATGAATGTAAGTTGTTTATTCTCCTGTTGTTTCACTGATTAACTGAAAGATAGGACAAGGAAGCCAAAGGCAATATATATGTGTCTAGTTACCATCTTGAATCAAAAATTAAGAAAAAACAAAATATGATAATATCATTAACTTTTTAATACATAAAAAGCTTTGAAATAACATCATATATGTGGAATATTTTAAATAAAATTAATTGTAAACTACTGTGATGACAAGCTCTGGTACATGCCTTTGCATCACATGAATAATTAAGAAAGTAGTATACCACCTCCTAACATTTATTGAACACGTCTTATACGTCAGGCACTGTTTTGAGTACAGTACTTAGCTCTCATTAGCTATTAGTATGCATAAGGATCCTGTGAATTTTATACCAAAATTAACTCTATTAACTACATGTTACATATTAAGAATTGAAAGTAGAACAACTAAGAGACTTGCCCCAGGTTAAACAATTACTAACTGATGGAGCTGAGATTCAATATTGTAGTAGACCCCCTGAGCCTATGGGTTTAATTATATCACTAGTGATGAAAACATGAAAATGACAAAAATAAACTCATATGTGAAAATTTTAAAACATACTGTTTTTTAAATGTCACTAATATTTATGCTTAACAAATTTAGGAATAATTTTTTAAAATAGTCGTTTAAATGAGATGTGCCAGTATTATTTTTTTCTGGCAAGAATATGAGGCTTAGATCTATTCCCTCTACTACTCAATCCTAGTTCTGAGACTCCTGATTTATTTTCCTTTTCTGTTCTTCAGTTCTCTTTTATGTTACATGTTCATTTCATTCTTCATGATATACTGTTTATATTAAATCCTACATTCTTGGCTCTGTTCTAAGAGTATAGGAAATACCAATGACCAGAACATAAAGTTATTTTCTTCAGGGAACTTATATTCTAGGGGAAAACATAGACTATTTGTAAATATAAACATAATATAGATTTCTGCTTCCAGCGATGAGACTAGCTTGTTTCTAAAGCATTTTTCCATTGAGAACTAGAAGCCTGAACAAAAAAGTTACAGGAGAGCTATACAATTAGCAAAATTCACAGGAATCAGAATCTGGAGAGAAGGGAAAAGGTGAATCTACCAGTTGAAAGGACTTTTTTCCTCAGTTTCAATTCCAAAGCTGCTGTTGAAAGGGCTAGATAGTTTAGCAGATAATGGAAGCTAAAATGTTGAGAAACAAACCAGGATTTTCAGCAATCAAAAATTAGAAATAAGGGTTACAAAGAGACAAAACTCCCTGGCTTTTGATTGAGCCTTGAAGGTATGTAACTTAGGAAGAAGAACCAACCAGTAATAGTCCAGGTTTCAAAAGGATTGAATACTAGTTTTGGATCAGGTAAGGATTATTAAGTTAATTTGTCCATGCCTCAAATGAATACCAGAAGCAATGGAGAACATTTTGATGGTTGGAAGCAGGGAAAAATATTGTTTGAGATGTGTTGGTAGAAATAGAGAACTAGAAAGAAAATGCTGTCCTGCTGAGAGTGTGTTAAATGATAAAGGGGTCCATACAAAGTGTGGAAGGGGTGAAAACAAGAGCAGATAGTAGCCTAGGAAAATAGGAATGGCTTTGAAACTAGAGATTATGCTGACTATATGTCTTTCAGTGCTGTTGAAAGGTTAGTTTTTCTGTTTATACAGTACAAAGGTGAATATTCGTAGATATCACAATATGGCAAAGTCAGTGGGTGGCTGGAGGGAAGAAGATAATTGAGCAACAAGAAACCAAGAAGCTATGTAGCTAGGTAATTGGAGAAATTCCTCAGTGACACTGAAAATGGAAAGAATGCTGGCAGGAATTAAAAGTGAGAAGTCACTGCCTTTCTGAATCAGATTTATTACAAAAGTTGTGTAATTAATACTTTCTTTAAAGAGGTTTTAGTTTTTTTCATGATTGAGTAGCCTTTTTAAAGAAATCAAAAGGAATGATATTTAAAACAGCTAAATAAGTCATTTTTCACAGTGCTTCATTTTTAGCTGTGATTGGAGGAATGTTGAAACACAAGGGCTTGGTAATATCTATACATTTTTTAAGGTTTGTCTAATCTTAATCCCTTTTATAAAAATGAGTTTAATCCAGTGGTGCATGCCTGTAGTCCCAGCACTCTGGGAGGCTGAGGCTGGAGAATTGCAAGTTCTAGCCCAGCCTAGGCAATGTAGCAAAATTGAGACCCTGTCTAAAAAAATAAGGAAAATAAATAAAAGTCTTAAAAGATCTGGGAATGTAGCTTAGTGGAAAAGTTTTCAGATTCACCAGTACTGGGAAAAATATGTTGAGTCCTAAGCTTGTGAAGTCACACTGGCTAGCAGAAAGATCCATCTCTTTCAGGGGAGTCCTGGTTTGATAGAAAGAAGCATAAAGGAAACGATCATGACTGGAGATAAAAAGGGGCAACCCCATTCATCTGCTACCTGCACAAGAGTCTAGCAGTAGTGGCGAACTTATGGAATGTGTGTTATTTGTTTTTCTTTTAAGACGAAAGATGTTAATGTATGAGTTTTTTCTAAACTAAAATCTCACTATTCAGGGTTAATTGCAGTGTTGGCACTCTGTGATAAATATGTGGGGTTGGGGTTGCAGCTTGGACACTCCATCCCTAAACAGTTAGCAATAGCTAGTCTAGGGTAATTTTAGTATACTTAATGTACTTAGATGCGAAGAGAGTTCATTCATTATAAATTTTGGTGGAAAGGTCCTTATTTTTCTCTTTGCCCTTGTAAGAGGGAAAATTGAGACAGGTGGTTTTACTGGACAGTAAGCTGCAAAGCAGCTGTGCCTGATTCTTTTTTTTTTTTTGCTCATTTTCCTCCAGTTTCAATTTTTATTAGTACATGTTTGCATTGCATAGTAATCACTTCATTTGGGGGGAGTTGTTACATAACACATCTTCATTCTTTATTCATCTCCTTCCCCTCTTCTCCTCCAGCCCTCTCTCCATCTCTCAGTCTCCTTCCCATTTGCACTTCCTATTATCTGTCTTTATTTTGCTCTTTATTCATATTTTGGGTTTCTCATATAAGAGGAATCACACAATATTTAAGCTTGTGTGACTGACTTATTCCATATGGTCTCAAGGTGCATCCATTTTCCTACAAATGACTCAAGTTTATCCTTCTTTATGACAGAGTAGTACTTTATTGTGTATAAATACCACATTTTCTTTATCTGCTCATTTGTTGGTGGGCATTATAGACCTCTTCCAAATGTGAGCTATTATGATTTGTGCTGCTGTAAAAATGAGTATTCATGTATCAATATAATATTATGTTTTTAACTCTTTCAGGAAGATACCCAGAAGGGGAATAGCTGGATCAAGTGGAATTTCTGTTTTTAGTTTTTTTAGGAATCTCCATAAATATTTTCAGAGTGCTTGTACTAGTTTACGTTACCATCAACAATGTAGAAGGGTTCCTTTTTTTCCTGTACCCTTGCCAGCATTTGTTATAATTTGATTTCCTGATGATAGCCATTCTTTCTTGAGTAAAATTGAGTCTCGGTGTTGTTTTAATTTGAATTTCTCTAATGGCCAGTGATGTTGAACATTTTTTCATGTTTTATTGACTATTTGTACTTCTTCTGAGAAGCGTGTCTGTTCATTTCAGCTTTCCGCTTTTTGATTGGGTCTTTTATTTTAGTGGGTTTAATTTTCTTGTTGTTGTTCTTTATAGTATATTCTAGATACTCTAATGCTCTGTCTGAGGAATATCTGGTAAAGTTTTTTAGCATTGTGTAGGATATCTCTCCACTCTGTTGGTTGTTCCCTTGCTATGCAGAAACTTTAATTTGATATGATATCGTTCCTTGATTCATGATGTTATTTCTTGTGCAATTTGAGTGAGGTTTTAATTTTGACAGAGGAATCAGAAAGAAAAAATGTTATTCTTTTGCTATCATTTTTTCTCTCCTTCTTGAATGATTTTATATTTAATCCTTAAGACAGAATTCATTTTGAGGAAAGGAAAATTTTCAGTATAGAAACTCAGATAACTGTCATGAGGATAAAAGCTTAAATTCCATAGCTATCATTTTATTTTAATTATAAGTAAATCGATATCCTTCACAGTAATTTTTGACAATGGAACAATGGCCCAAGATCACTGTGTAACATCTGGTATACCCTCTGTCATTAAAAATCAATTAGAATTTTTAATTATTTTTGTGCAACATCTGCATAGCAATCTGATTCCAAGCCAAATTAAGTGTTCTTTTTGATGATAGCGCAAAATGACACAGGGACAGCTTAAGAACCTTCCCTTTCCCAGAGTAGGAGTGACAGTATTTGGCTTGACTTTCTTGATTTGATTTATATAATTAATAGAATATATTATTTTATCTTAACAAATTGTGAGACTCAATATTAAAATCTGTTTTTCAGTTGTCCAAATACCTCTTTTAACTTTGGCACTTCATTTTCTTATCAGACTGTTTCTCATAGTTGGCAAACAGTTTCAAATAATCCCCATACAATTAATTGCTGATGATATGATTTTCATCCTTCTGGCTTTTCTTGAGCTATTGCCAGTATTGTTGAAATCTCCTGATTAGGAAAGTCAGAAGGAAGCAGTAATATCATAGAGTGACCAAAAAATCTGAAGACAAAGTTTCATGATCAACATAGATTCTAGTCAACAAAGATTTCAGCTTTTAATCCTTGATTAATTATAATTATATATTACCATCACTTTTATTTCCCTCTGATAGATTTTGACATTTCTGTTCTTCAAGAGATTATATTATTTGAAAAGAACATGAAAATTAATCTCATTAAAATTGGCATGAATCTGTAGGTGATGATACATGCTATTTGAACTCTGTTGTTTTTGTTCTAAATATAATTGCATTTTGGTAACTAGCAATTTTTCAATGCTAAAAGCCCAGCCATTAATTCTGTAATTGTGTAAAATTCACTAGTAATATTCTACTATCTATACCTCACTGCTCTAACTATTTCAGGAAATTTTTGTGTACATGATATCTTGTAAGTAACATGTCTATGGCCTGTGATTTTTTTTCAGTTTAGAATTATCTTAATTTTGTAATACATTTGTGTGAATGCCTGTTCGCCCATATTTCAAATTGGTGCATTGGTTTAAATATCAAAATATCATCTGTGAATTTTTTTCTCTAAAAACTGTCCAGAGTGATACTTGATAGTTTTATAGGATTTCATTTTGTTTTGGTATAATTATGTTGAATCTTTAACAACATTAAAATGATACTTTAATGATTAAAATTAAAGGATATTTACTGATTTGTAATTTTTCTTAAATATTTTTTCCATTAGAGATGTTGTCTTATCATTTCAATTAATTGAATTTTCTTAATCCTTATATTGCAAATTACTAATTATATTTTCAAAAGTTTATTTATATTGGTTTTACAAGAGGTGATCATAAAATATGGTGAATGTTTATTTTTTTAAAACCTTATTTTAGTAAAAGACATATTGCTAAGAATGAAGGGATAAATGTGTTTGAAGCAAAGTGGGAAGATTTTTGTTTCTTTTATTGTGACAAAGTTTTTAATTTAAGCATTAACCATATTTTCTGATCACCTCTCATTGATCAGTTGTTTATGGCAGTTTCTATTAAGTAGCATTATGGTGTGTTCTCATGCATCTTATTCACTTGATCTGGTGCTATGAACTTCTAGCTCTTTGTCAAAGTCAAAAGACCAGGAAATGTAATAGTTTTGAATAGATTCATGACATCAGGGCAGCCCTGACAGGACCACTGAAGAGAATCACAAAAGAGATTACAGAACAGCTTCAGAAAGTGGCAAGAAGGATGGGATGAGTGTGGTCAAATTGAGGAGACATATTTTGAGGGTAATTAATACCAATACATTTTTCACTATGATAGTTTTTTGAGAATATAAATGCTGTATTTTTATAATACCATTTATGTATGCAGTTTTTATTCAGTAACTTTTCCTCTAAGCTCATGTTACTTATTAAAACATGGACACATTATTGGTGTATTGTCTTGACAATTTCTGATTGTCCAATTTCCATATAATTCCTTGTTGTATTTTTATTTATTGAGTTGTTCATTGAATGAGTTGTTTAGCAATTAATATCAGCATTATTGTCTATTTCTATGTACTGTGATAGCTATGTCAATTTTCCTGGGGGTGCTTCTTCACAATTTATTTTGTTTACAGAGTACCCTTATAGAAGTAGGCTCCTTTTTCACAAATAGAAGTTATACCTGCTCATTCATTAGTTGTGAATCTCTCCTTTTTTCTTCTTCCAAATAGTTTTTTTATTGTAAAGTTGAATTTCTGGTGTTAAGAATATACCAGAGACTCATATAATTACATAATTTATTCCTATATTTTTCATACTCTATTTTAATGTTTGTTTACTTTTATTTGGAAATCCAGTTTTTAGTTGTAAAACCTCAGAAGATTAAATTTTTCTCATTCTTGCTTTTATTTAATTTTAAATACATAATGTATGCTATAAAAGAATCAAGATTATTGTTCTTTATTGAAGTGAAAGGAAATTTTTAAATTAAACTCTCCATGGTAACATAAGCCTAGATAAATAAATTTATACCCATGATCTTCTAAATAGCCTCATTATCTACTTCCTGTATCTTCTTCTCCTTAAATTCTACAGTCCAAATTGAATCTTGTATGGTAGATGCTTATTTTTCTCACACCACAACTAATATTCCCCCTTGGGATCTATGCAATTTGTACTTGACAGCTGCTCTTGCTCAGATGAAATTTTGTGCTCATATGTGCTTTCTCAGCCCCCATGTCTGTTTCCTAATGCCCCTCCATCATTCCTCTCTCTCCTCACAAACCCATCTCAACTGTCCACTTCAGCTCAAATGCTACATGAACTATTTGTTCCCTGGTCTACTCTGAGACTTCCAACATACTGATGGATTTACCAAAGATAAAGCCCTGAGACTTAGGACAATTCTCCTAATAACAATGATTGTGTTTTACTCCTTATATTATTCTGATTTCAATGATGAAAATATTACCAAGTGTTATGGCTTTTGTCTAGATGTTTACCCCAAAGTTTCATGCAGTCATAGATGGGGCTTTTTCAGAGGTGGCTAGATCTTCAGTGTGTGATGCTGGAATTAAGGGTGTGTGATTTCTAAATTAGTCCTCTGATTAGTCTGACACCTATCCTAAGCCAGGTAACCTAGATATGATATAAAAGGAGCAGAAAGAAGCTGGTGTTTTTGCTTGCTTGTTTTTGCTGTCTTTTCCCTGCCATGTACTGTTTCTCCTCTGTGATGCCCCTCTGCCATGCCACCCCGCCTTGGATCCAGCCACCTATGGACTGAAACCTCTATAAACTGTGAGCTAAATAAACTTTACCTCCCTTAACTTGTTGGTGTCATGTATGTTGTCTGAGTAATGAGAGAAAAGTGACTAAGACACCACACACATTTTAATCATCTTTATTTATTTAAGGCTCTTTAACTTTTAAGAAACAGAAATTACTCAAAGTATTCAGTTATCTAACAATTCATTTGTGAAAATGAATACCAATTGGTTATTCTAGAGAGAGTTACTAAGATATTGGAAGCAACTGGGGACAGAAGTGATGATTTCTTCCCTCTCATTGTCTCCTGGGGTCAGCAGTTCTCTACTGCATCTTCTCTTCTATATTTCTGCTCCAGCCAACTCCCAGAAGAAGGACCCTCTTCTTGCACTCGACTTTTGGCGAAATAACTAAAACTGTTATGGAACTTCATTACCAGATTCACAGGACTCTACGTAGTCAAATGTCCACCTCTGATCCAAAGTGCTTGAAAGAAGAAAGAGGAAGGTCATACAATTCAAACAGCCAAAGAACAAGTGATGGAAAGAGGCTGGGTACAGAGACATGACCCACGTATGGCCATCATAATCAGCCATTTTGATATAGGTATGTCTTAATACCAGAGTTATTCACAAGTCATGTTCTCTTCATGGAAAAAAACATAGTATGACTCATTTCATTATTGATGATTTGAGTTTTTGTCATGATAACAAGTATCTGTGAAATCAACATGGCATGAAATTTGCTTAAAATGTGAGAAAACTGGGCTGGGGATTTAGCTCAGTGATTTCGCCGCCTGCTGCGCAAGTGCAAGGACCGGAGTTCGATCCCTGTACCAAAAAAAAAAAAAAGTGAGAAAATTATAGATTAATATCAAATTACAAAGATAAGATACCAAGTTGTCTATATTTAGCAACTGAATTATACCAAGTGTATTAAAAGCAGAGTTTTGGAATAATACCTTTGTTGTGTTTTTCTTATATTTTCTCCATTACTTTAAATATTACATATTTAAAGGTTTAAAAGTAATACAAGCATCTCATGAACAGTATGCATAAGTATATGGGTATTTTATGTAACTGTAAATAAAACCTAGGAATTATGAGATCATTTACCTGAAAATGCCACTTTAATGAAATTAGATTGACTCTGAGATAAAGAAAACCAAGATTCTGTGAGTTTTAACTCAATATGGGGATAGAAAGAAAAAGTTTTTGTTTCTATTGTTGTAAAGATTTTAGTGTTTTAAAACATTAAGGTAATAAATATTAACTTTGTTTCTTTTTATTTGAAAATTGGTTTTTATGTAGATTACCATAGTTCCACCCAATCTTTTTAATATGCGCTATTAGTGTAACTCAGGGAAAATTACAAAAGTTGCCTAAGTAAAGTCTTTTGTGCTTTATTTAAAAAATCCAATTTTAATGTTTCTCATTGTGTATAATTTTAGAAATTATATATATATATATTTGTGTGTGTGTGTGTGGTACTGGGGATTGAACTCAGGTCCTTGTGCTTGTGCAGCAGGTGGCGAAACCAATGAGCTAAATCCCCAGCCCTAGAAACTATATTTTTAAGACCGTAAAATTGTCAATGTTCTATTGTGAAAAATTTAGAGAACTATCTTCAATGTATGTTTTATGTATATCTTGAGTTGGCAATTTAACATTGTACTTCTCTAATGCCTTCATTTCAGTAATTTTTGAATTTGCTTTGTTATATAAATTCTTTCTTTTTTTTTCAATACTTCTCTACTACAAGAAAGATTTCTTTGGTTCTAGAGGAATCTCACATGCATCTGAGCAGGCCTAATACTGAATACAGGCTCCCTTCCAACAGTGCTGGCAGCCATTTTACTGCCCTCTCCACAGAAAGCCAGCTGCCCAGGGATTTGTAAGTAGGGTGCAGATTTATTGGTTACAAAATCTTGGGAAAGGGATATTTTCTGTCCTATCCTATAATAACAGTCATTTCTAATCTGTACCTTAATTTTGGTCTTATTAAAGAACTTAAAAGGAAACCTATTAATTTGTATTTGATCGGCAATAAATGGACTCTAATATTTTGTACTAGCAAAGAAAAATAAATTATAACTAGAACTCTACTAAAAATAGTCTGTCCATATAGATATTAATGTAAAGAGCGAGTAACTGTCATTTGTATTTCCTTTATAAGTTGTTTCTCTTTAATATTTTAAAATAGTCAATCTCCACTCACATTTAATTGATTTTACCTACAGTCTACAATTTTATGTACACTTTCCAATACCATGACTCTTTCATTAGTCAAAATGATAAGTGGTGATGATGAAATCAGTTCAAATTCTCCTTTACTCTCCTCATCAACAACTTTGTGATCTAATATTAATTATGTTGTAGTCATCTGTGATATAAAACCAGAGTCATGCTAGCAATGTTGAAAATCAGAAGATTATTGATGTTATCTGAATACTGATTAGGTTCAGGCATATTGTCTCCAATATATGGCATCTTATCATTTAAACACAAGGAAGTCACTTTCACCTTTCCCTCACTCCTTCCCTCATAAATACTGAAGTATGAGATTGTCCCTCTTTCCATCGTTCACTCTCATAATTAGAGACTGTCTTTGATCACTCTTGATGATGTCAGGAAGGAGGGAAGAGCTCTCATCTGAATGACTTTGTGGAAAAAGAAATCATCCTTTGAAGGCTTCCTATGAGGCTTGATTCACACCTTACATCTCACAGGACCTATATTTGGGCTCTGCTTCTTTTGGTATCAGTTCCATCTTCAGCTGGTTTCCATTATCACAGCCAGACAGCAGTAGTTGTTCTAAGTATTATACCTGAACATCACCAAGTCAACAAAAAAATTAAAAAGCTCTTTCTCAGCTACCCCTTACTTCCATAGCCCCTACAGATTACTGGCTCTAAGTGGAAATGAGAAGTGATGATTGACTTAATCCAGTCAGGATCAACTTGGTCCTGGGAGTGAGAGCAGCAGTACATGCATGGAAAGAGTGGTTTACTAAAAAACATTTAGGGCCTTTTATTAGCAAGAGTGAAAAAAGGTTGCTAGGGACCTGACAACACATGTTCAATATAATACATGCTGCAGATTATCATAATAGTTAGGATGCTTAAAGCAAAGAGGATTAGTAAATAAAAAGATCTGTAGTTATTCAAGAAGGTTACTGAACTCTCTGACTTTCTGTGTCTTAAATTGTATGACTAAGTGATATATTTATAATTAAATATAAAATATTGCAAAAAGAAATATCAGTCAGAGGGAAACTTGCCAGTGTTAAGCAAAACAGGAGGAAATTCATAAAGGAAAGATAATTACAAAAATATATTTTCAAAATGGTAAAAACCAGAACAGTGATAGACTAAGTAATATATTTGGAAAACCTCTGGCATGTAAATAAATTTATAATAAAATGATACACTAATGAACAATTTTTGAGCAAGAAAATGAAATTTTCACAGAATAGGGGCATTATCAATAGACTTGCCTAAAGCTAATCCATTTCACTATTAGTAGGAGAAAAAAATTAAAATGATGCAAAGAGTTTTTCAGTCTTCTGTGTGGAAAAAAGTCATAAAGAGCAATAGCATGCATTCTTGCAAGAATGAAAACATGGCACTCTATTGCTGGGAGGGATTGGCAAGTAATGTAGCTACAGTAATTGCAACTAAATCTTAGTTATATTTTACCATGGAATTATGTCATGGAATATCACATCATATTGTGAGAACAAAAAGTAAAATCTTTTCCACAGTCATCCTTCTGTTGATGCAACAAAAACAGAATAACAAGTTTGAAATGTGTTACATAACATGGGACCCCATCAGAAATGAAAACCCAAAGAAACTGAAGAACTCATGTATTTTTATGCTTGGTTTAATGAAGAGGTGGATAGGCATCCAGAAGTATGATTGCACAAAGTAGGTATGATTCACAGAAGAAGTTTAGCTTATTCAATTTCTCCTCTGGTTCTCTAAATCTTCAGAGATTAGAACCTTCCTTCCCTCTGGTTATTGTGTGGGAGCCTCTGAATGAGGATGTTATGTTGTATTTCAGTAGAAAATGAACTAGGTTTTTATGCTTGCTTTAGGAGGGAAGGAGCAAGGAAAGGTAGGTGAGAGTGACTTTTCTGCTTTTGCTGTTCCACAAGTGATAAGGTGCCATATTTTGGAGGCAGTATGTTCTGAACTTGATCAGTATTCAAATAAACATCAATGATGTCCTGATGTTTATGCAGAGTCAATATCACTAATACCACTGTGCTTTTCTGTTTTGATATCATAAATGACTACAATTTAATTTGCACTAATAGTGGATCACAAAGTAGTTGATCAGGAAAGCATGGGAGAATTAGAACTGATTATTTCATCGCTAGTCTTATCATTTTGACTAATACAATTTCTCTTGAATTCTCTTAGCCTAAATTATATTACCTTTAAATTATAATATAAAAACTTATCTTTTACTCAAGAAATACTTTAAAAGAGGACAAGTGATATGTAGAATCAATGTATGATAGCTTTAGTATCAAGAACTTTATCTAAGTCTTTCAATTTTGTAATTTAGATATTTCCTAATTATTATTATTTTTAACATTACTAAGGATCAGGTGAATATGCCTTACTTTTGTACATCGCCTTTGGTTCATAACCATCAAGAATGTTCAGAAGAGGAAAGAAAATATTTTTAGCAGTTGGCCCAAGATTGTTTCTTCTACAAAAGCATCCAGTTATTGGAACTTGCTTGAGCACACGGTGCTAGCCTTGAAATTTAAGAGCTGGAGCTTGTGAAATGACATAGTTGAACTGTGCTGTATTAGAAATTATAGTAACTGGAGATTGGGCAAGACCCAAGGGAAAAATAGAAAACAGAGAACCTTAAAAATCAGATTTTGATACTCACTTTAAGTTGTATTCTGTGCTAAATGGATGTGCTAAAGGGCACTACGTGCATAGGATGGCATGTTGTTCAATATATTGAAGCAAATGTAGCTGGTGTAGATCATAGGAGGTTCCTGAAATTAGCTGAAAATTTTTCCAGTGAAGGGTAAGTGATTTAGGATATTCTCTTGCTGCAATCTACTTTATGTTTTGGTAGGAAAATGCAATACTCTGTAATAAGCAGCAAGTTGTTAGTGTGTGTGTGTGTGTGTGTGTGTGTGTGTGTTTGATGCTAGGGATTGAACCCAGGGCCTTGTGAGTATTGAGTGCATGCTCTACATGAGGCTACATCCTTAAAGCCTAGAATGTTCATTTTTATTTAGATCGCTGTTTAAATACCAGTGACTATATAAATAATTCACTTTCTAGAAGTAGTGCTATACTTGTTATATCACTTACATTTCTAAAACAGTATGAAACAATACAAATAAAAAAGAAGGCACATTAACATTTATTGAATTTTATTTCATGCCAAATTAAAGTTACATAATTTTATAAAATTAGGCATTGTTTCTATGTTTTTGATTTGGTGTGTTTGTTTTTGTACCAGGGATCAAACTCAGGACCTTGTGCTTATGAGGCAGGGGCGGGTGCCACTGAGATAAATCCTCGGCCCAGTTTCTATGTATTTTTTATTTTGTTTCAACTCTGAGTACTGTATATGTAACATAAAATAGAATGCACTTAAAAAACACAGTGTACTAAATTGATATATAAAATAAATTTAATATTGTGTTGCAGATATGTTTTGCTAATAATATATTTTCTCTGAAAAGAACAGGTTGTTTTCTAAGTGGAACGGAACACATGCCAATATGTCATGCACAAACAGTTATATCTAGTTTTTATATAAATAATTAGTTACACTGGATCCTAAAAAGGTACATGATATACTATTTTCTTTATTTTTTGAGGTGATTGTGACTGATGTTGGAGACAACAGTTATGCCAAAGCATTTTCCCACATTATAATAACTATTTTTAACTTCTGTAGAAATAACTGAAGGTAGAAAACCATGTTGCATTTTTCTCCCTCCCCTGCAATGTAATGCTTTATGCACTGCTAAACCTTTTTAGAAGTCTGAATATAAAGGAATTTTGTGCCAGAGACAAATAACAGAGTAGACATTAGCAACTTTTTCAGGTACATTGCATTTTTTTCCCTGATAACTTGAGTGAGAAAATACCATTTTTGTCTGAGGTCTTGGTAACTGAGTATTGAAAGATTTTTCATATTGCCTTTTACAAAAAAGTGAGAAGAATAAAAAGAAATGTTTGATTTTCCCTTACACATTTTTCTTCCAAATTTGGTCTTCATTATGATATCTTGATAATGTTTTGAAATAATTCAATCTTATAATGAAACAGAAAATCATGTTAAAAAGTGTGGATTTCTGTAATATTTTAAAATAACAGAATGGGGTAGTTTGTAATAAATGGTAAAATGTTAAAAATAATTTTGTTTCAAGGTGTTGTGATGAATTATAAAAAAATATATATGGAATTTTTTCACCCACCATGCTGCTAATTAAAGAAGAAAGTACCAACATTCAGACATTTTATGAAAAATTATAAACTAACCCAACTGTTAAAATGTAAGTTTTGATAAGTTTATAATATCTTTGAAGCTAAGCATTAGTAACTGCCAAGTTTTGATGTCTCCATTACCCAGAGGTGTCTGGCCTCCTAGCATAGTCTCGGCCAAATCTGATTGGGTTGTTTTTATTCTGCTAATGCTTCATTGGAGCTTTTACATGACCATCATTGAAGCCAAGGTCTAGGAAATGCAGTTGGAGCTTTCCCACTATAATAGAACAATACTATGACTTGAATAAAAAATGGGAGCACAATGGTGAGGTTTTAAAGGAAACTAAGGTTGGAGTTCAGTGTTGCTCAGGAAGTTATTCTAACATATAGGGGAGAAAGAAGACATTAGAGTTGCAAGAAAAAAGGTCATAGAATTTTGTGCTGATTAGTTGGTTAAGGTGTAGTATTTTCTATCCAAGAAAGGTTAGAGACTGGATAGCCAGTAAAAGGAAACAAAGAAGGAAGGAAGGAAAGGAGAGAGAGAAGAGAAGAGAGGGGAGGTTAGGAGAGGGGAAAGGAAGGGAAGGGAAGGGAAAGTAAAGGAGAAGGAAGGGAAGAAGGAAAGAAAAATAAATGAAAGAAAGAGAGATGAAAGAAAGAGAAAGACATTAAATATAGGTACAGTCTACAGTCAGCCATTGAAGAATTCAGGAAAGATTAACGTAAATCTAAAAGATAAAAAGGGAACTTGGTCATTTCAACAATTCATTCATCAGTAGTGTTCACTGATGTGCCACTTTAAGGGTCTATCATAATGTGTTGTAGCAGTAATGAGGTTACCTAGCATGCCGGTGCTGTGTTGGAGAAAGCATTGGTAAAGATGATCTACTTCTTTTTTGCTGTGTTGACTAATTAATAATAGCCCAGAGGAATGGATCCACAATATACTGCAAATATGTACTTTTAAAAATAAAAATATATAAAAGTAATAGCCTATGTATATATATATATGTATATATATATATATATACATATATATATAGAAAGAGAGACAGAGAGAGAGAGAGAGAGAGAGAGAGAGAGAGAGAGAGAAAATGGCCATACTTCCAAAACTATTATATAGGTTTAATGCAATGCCGATTGAAATTCCAACAATATATTTCACAGAACTAGAGAAAACAATCCAAAAATTCATTTGGAACCAGAAGAGGCCTAGAATAGCAAAAGAAATTTTAGGCAACAGAGATATGGCTGGGGGTATTACAATCCCCAACTTGAAACTGTACTACAGAGCTACTGTGATAAAAACAGCATGGTATTGGCAAAGAAACAGACCCAAGGATCAGTGGATTAGATTAGAAGATGCAGAAACAACTCCAGACATACTCAGCCACTTCATCTTTGACAAAGGAGCCAACTATCCTCATTGGAGGAAAGATAGCCTATTTAAAAAATGGTATCGGAAAAAACTGGATTTCAACCTGCCAAAGATTAAAACTAGACCCACACCTATCACCATGCACTAAATTAAGATCAAAGTGGATTAAAGATTTAAATATTAGGACAGAAACACTAAACTTGCTGGAAGATAAGTTAGGTAGAACTCTTGAAGATATTGGCATAGGAAAAGACTTTATGATCAAAACCTCAGTAGCACGGATCTTACACAAAGAATCAACAACTGGGATCTTATCTTATTAAAAAGCTTCTGCTCTGCAAGAGAAACCACCAACAGAGCTAAGAGACAACCTACAATGTAGGAAAAAATTTTCACCAACTGTACATTAGACAAAGGACTACTATCTAGAATATATAAAGAACTGAAAAAAATCAGACCCCCCAAATTCAAAGACCCAATTCAAAAATAGGCATCTGAAATGAAAACATTTCTCAGACAAAGAAGTAAAAGCAGCAAATAAATATATGAAAAAATATTCAGCATCACTGGTTATTTGAGAAATGCAGATGAAAACAACACTGAAATTCCACCTCACCCCAGAAAGAATGGCTGCTGTTAAGAAATCATCTAATAACAAATGCTGGCAGGGATGTGGGGAGAAAGGAACCCTTCTCCACTGTTGGTGGGAGTGCAGACTGGTGCAACCACTGTGGAAATCAGTATGGAGATACCTCAAAGAACTAGGCTTAGAGGTCCCATTCGACCCAGCTATTCCCCCTTCTGGGTATCTTCCCAAAAGAATTAAAAGAATCATACCACAGCGATATATGTCCACCCATGTTTATAGTGGCACAGTTCATAATAGCAAAAGCTTGGAAACAGCCCAAGTGCCCATCAACTGGAAACTGGATAAAGAAGACATGTTTTTTTAATAAAATGAAGTTCTACTCAGCCATAAAGAATGAAAAACTAGAGACATTTATAGCTAAATGGATGCATATTGAGGCCATCCTCTTAAGTGAAATAAATAGGACACACATGTGTAAATACTGAATAGTTTCTCTAGTGTGAGAAACTGAAAGTGTAATTAAGTATATACATGGATGAAATGGCCTAATAACATATTACTCGGATTATGTTTCCATCGCGTGTCATATGACTGTATTGAAATTTAAATTAAAGAGAAGTTTGGCTTATGTGGAGTTGGCTAGCTAAGTGGAGTTTTTTTTCCACATCATTATTTGTTCAATGTTGGTTTTGGGGGGGTCTTTCTGAAACAAATCACATCCTCTGGTGTCTTGTTGCTGCTTGAGATGCTTTTTAAAGTTATATGGAAAAATGTTTAAGCACTTTTCAGTTTTGTTTTGGTTGAGTTCTACTATGTTTGACTATTATTGTGTTTTCTTTCCCTTTGCATTGTTCTTCTTTGAATGGTTTTAATTTTTTGTATGTGTATGTGTTTGATAATAAAGTTATTTTTTAAAAAAAGTAATAGCCTTTAAGAATCATTAAAGTAAAATTTCCTACAAAGATTTTTTTGATAAAAGATTTTTTCAGAAATATAAAAACTTTGTTCAAAGAGAACCAAAGATGGTCTTATTTCTCATCCAAATATATTAATTTCATCCATGTAAGCATGGAAAATCTTGTTTTGTTTTGGAGTGATTTCATTTCTGTTTTTCGGAGAGGTAAAATACAAGCTCTATCAAATCAATAAATTAATTTGTAAACATTTATACTTGCATGAATTAACCTTGACAAATCATTTTTGGAATGACAGAATTGTCAGCACTGATTTGAGTTATGACTCATGTTCACAAGGAAATAGAACCAAAAAAATTACAAGTAACTACTTTTCAAATATTTATTAGCCCTTCTCCCTTCTTTTTGCAAGGAAAGCATTTAATCTAATCATCCCATAGCACATTATGATGTGTTACAGTGTGATGAATATACTAATATATACCATATATTCAGATTTTTATTTTTAGGGATTACATAAGAAAGAAATAGTATATACAACTCAAATGTTTCTTAAACATACAGTCAAGAAGTTATTTAAAATTGTATTCTAAAAATATTTTTCAGAAGAATATTGACTATTTAAAATGTTTAGAAGTTAACTAGTTTCTGTGAAGTGTCAGTGTCTCAGCTCACGCAGACTGCCATAGCAAAATGCCATAAACTGGGTAGATTATAGCTGGTATTGTATTCTTACAACCACAAAGACAACTATTGTGAGTCTGTGGTCAAATTGTGGTCAGATTTAGTGTCCAGAAAGGCTGATTTTCTGGTTTACACACAGCACCGTTTGCAAAGTGGAAGGAAGCAGCTCTCTGGATCCTCTTTGCTCAGGGCACTAAATCAATTCCTGAGACTCTACCCTCATGATTTAATCACTTCTTAGAGGCCCTACAGCCTAATACCATCACCATGGGGATTAAGATTTTAACACATGAGTTTGGACCCATACAAACACTCAGACTGTAGCATTCTATCCTTGACCCCAAATTCATGACTTCCTCACATACAAAATGCATTCATTTCCATTCCCAAACCCAAAAGTTTTAACTAATTCCAGCATCAGCATTAAAGTATCAATCCAATGTGTCATCTCAATATTATATAAATCAGATATGGATGAAACTCACCAGTATAATTCATTCTAAGGAAAGTTGCTCCTCAACTGTGCACCTGTGAAGTCAGGAATCTTTCTTTCAATAAATTCTTCCTGCTCTTAACCTCTGTTGTTCCTAGAATTCATTCTTCCATTTTAGAGAACACAAACCTGGCATTTCAGACATCTAGCAGGTTGGGAGTTATAATATTTCCCATATATTATTTAGAGGTCCTTATCATACACCCTATATCACCAGGACTTTGGCAACCCTCTTTGGTGGTAGTTTGACTAGGCTCCAATGCTAGGGTGGCCTTTGTGTGGCCTTCCCTCTGTCTAAGTCTTGTGCCTGTGGTACCTCAATCTGGCCTCTTTCACTGTTGGCTCTACTATTATGATGTCTCAAGGATGGTTCCATCCCCATGGTTCCACTGGGATTTCCCTAGTGGGAGTTGTCTGTAATGGCTGTAGCCATGAAGCAGATTCCAGCTTTGGCCCTGTAACTCTCCATAGTATCCTTCAAAAAGCAGCCAGACCCTCACACCTTTGCTGGCTGCAATGCAAGCCACACTGAGGCCAGCTGTAGCCCTATATGGGATGATTAAAGAGCATGAGCGTGGGGATCAGAGCCTATGATATGAGGTGGTAGTGAGTTGGAGAATGGTGAGGGAGCTCTCTTCTGAAATTATTAATCATTAAAGATGCTTACATTTTGAGCTGAGATGGGAGGGCAGCCATTTTAACATAGTCATTACATAGTGACCACCATTAATATAGAGGACAAACTCTTGAACCCTTAGCTTGTTTCTAATTAAAATCATGATTTGTATTTTCTTCTGAGGTAGATAGGACTTAAAAGTGGATTTTACTAAAAATTGTGACTCTTCACTTGGGTCAATGATATGCCCAATAGGTAATTAAAAGTAGACTAAAGTTTGGCCTTTATTCTGTAAAACTCTGCATACTGTAGAGGTTTCTGGTAACATTTAAAGGGGTTCCAGTAGCATCCTTCTAAATTAAGTTTGTTAAAAAAATTATTATTCCCAAATTGTAGGTTGTCTCTTAGCTCTGTTGGTAGTTTCTCTTGCAGTGCAGAAGCTTTTTAATAATATGATGAAATCCCAGTTGTTGATTCTTTGTGCTAGCTTCCATGCTACTGAGGATTTGTTCATAAAGTCTTTTCCTATGCGAATGTCTTCAAGAGTTCTACCTATCTTCCAGCAAGTTTAGTGTTTCTGTCTTAATATTTAGATCTTTAATCCACTTTGATCTTAGTTTAGTAAATGGTGATAGGTATGGGTCTAGTTTTAATCTTTGGCAGGTTGAAATCCAGTTTTTCCAACACCATTTATTAAATAGGCTATCTTTCCTCCAATGAGGGTGGTTGGCTCCTTTGTCAAAGATGAGGTGGCTTAGTATGACTGAAATTGTTTCTGCATCTTCTAATCTAATCCACTGATCCTTGGGTCTGTTTCTTTGCCAGTACCATGCTGTTTTTATCACAGTAGCTTTGTAGTATAGTTTGAAGTTGGGGATTGTGACACCCCCAGCCATGTCTCCGTTGCTTAGAATTTCTTTTGCTATTCTAGGCCTCTTCTGGTTCCCAATGAATTTTTGGATTGTTTTCTCTAGTTCTGTGAAGTATATTGTTGGGATTTCAATCGACATTGCATTAAATGTACATAGTAGTTTTGGAAGTATGACCATTTTCACTATATTGGTTTTTCCTATTGAGGAAAAAGAGATGTCTTTGCATTTTCTTGTATTGCTCTTGATCTCCTTTTTCAGAGTGCTGTAGTTTTCAGTGTAGAGGTCTTTTGCTTCCTTTGTTAGGTTGATTCCTAGATATTTCATTTTTTTGGATGACATTGTAAAAGGAATTTTTTCCCAAATTTCTATCTCAGTGAGTCTGCTATTTGTGTATAAGAAGGCTATTTTTTTTTTTTTTTGAGTGTTGTCCTTATATCCAGCTACTCTACTGAATTTGTCAATTAGGTCTAGAAGTCTTTTGGCTGAGTTTTTTGGATCTTCTATGTAAAGTATCATATTATCAGCAAATAATGACAGTTTAACTTTGTCCTTTCCTGTCTTTATTTCTTTTATTTCTTTCTCTTTTCTAATTGCTGTGGCTAATGTTTCCAGAACTATATTTTTCCCCCCATTAAGTTTATTGGTACATTTTCGGTATACAATACAGTTATATTCATCATTGGGATCTTGCACCATTACATGAGTCTCTTGGTTCTTATTTTTTTTCCCCTTCCCTTGCCCTCCTTTCACCCCCTCCACCCTTCCCTATTTGCAAAGACCTTGTTTCCATTTTTTTTCCTCTTCTCATATTTTTTCCTTTCTCTTTTTTCCCTTCCCCTACCCCTCCCAATTCCCCTGCTCTTTTAGACATTTTCTTCCTGTTATACAATATCAGTTATACATTTTTTAAATTACAATATCAAGATCTAGGAGACATTACCACAGATTTTACAGAATTTAAAAGGATATAGAAAGCATATTACAGAAACCTTTTTTGAAAAAAATTTGACAACTTCTAAGAAGTACCTTGGAAGACAAATTAATGAAACTAACTCTGGAGGAAATATAAAATTTGAATAGCACCTATTAAAGAAAGTATATTCCTAGCTTGAAAACCTACCTATATGACAACGGCAGGCTCATAAACATTTTAAGTGATAAATTATATCAAACAATTAAAGCAGAAAAAAGAAGGAACACTTCTCCCCTCATTTTAGGAACTCAACATTGTGCTAATCCTAAAACTGGATAAAGATAATAGAAGAAAAAAGTATGAACATAGGTAGAAATTTGTGTAACAAAACAAACTATTGGAAGTCAGATCTGGCAGGATGTAGAAAGTGGTTTTGTTATAGGGATGGCAGTGTTGGTTCAGCATTAGAAGATCAATCCCCAAAAGTCATCATTTTAACAGAGGAAAGGAAAAAGCCATATGATCCTGTCAGTAGTTGGAGAAAAAGTATTGGACTAAATTCTACAGCTGTTCCTGGTAAAAGCTATCAGGAGACTAGAAGTAGAACAGAACGTTCTCAACAGATTAAAGACATGTACTCCATACTTCCAGTGTGAATGCCTTATGTAAATGGAGAAGATACAATGGTTTCTCCTTAAGGTGGGGAACAAGGGCAGATATGCTTACTCTTTATCTGTCTATTAAACTTTGAAACCTAGGCCCCACCAAAATGGTCTGGTAATAAAATGATACAACTAGGATAGGATTGGCACGGCAGAAGCAAAATCTTTATATGTAGATGAAATGATCATCTACAGAGAAAATACTAAGAAATCTCTAGGAGCCCCAAGAACTTGTACTTGAATTTACCAGGATTAGAAAACACAAGGTATATATAAAAATTCAAGTCTGTGTATACTTGCTATAAATGAAGAATTGGATATTGAAATTTAAAAGTTATGTAGGAGTACGAAGGACCTAGAAAACCTTAAAAAAAAAGAACAGTGTTGTAAGACATTTAGTACCTAATTTTAAGACTTCTTCTAAAGCTACTGTAATCAAGGCAGTGTTGGTGTAAGGAAAGACATATAGATCATTGGAATAAAACAGAGAATCTAGAAATAGAACCACACATATATGGTCCACTGAGTTTTGAAAGATTATTTAACATTAGCATTTTATAGAATATAAACTCAATTCAAGAGCCGAGGAAGAGATAGTGTTTTCAGCAAACGGCACTAGAACACCTAGTATCCGTATATAAAAAATTAACCTCAACCCTTTTTTTCCATACATGAAAATAACTTGAAGGGATCTATGAACCTAAATAAGAAACCCTAAAAGTATAAAACTTTAAGAAGAAAGTATAAGAGAAAATATTTATGAATTCAGGGTAGGCAAGAACTATCTAGGATACAAAAAACATGATGTATAAAAGAGAAAGAATTGATAAATGAGATTCCATCAAAATTTAGAACTTTAAATGACATCATTAAAATGAAAAGTAGTCCTTAAACAGACCATATTTACAATGCATATAACCTATGAGCAGAATATATAAAGAACTCTTACAGCTCATTAATAGACAACCCAATTAAAATGTAGACATAAGAGGATAATAGCCAGTATAGCACAAGGAAAGGTGTGCAACTCTAGAATCAGAAAAATGCTAATCAGTACAATAATAAGATTGAATTATACACTCATTAGGGAGATGAAGTTAAAAGTTTTAAAAGCCTTGTCATGATTTTTTCTTTTGTTGGATTCTCCCCCTTTGTGTTTAATTTGTCACACCCAATGGATTCATTCTGCTGGGTTTCCTGGGGTTGTGATCCTCATTGTCTTTTCCTAGGGTATTGTGTAAAATTTTTTGGAGTGCCAGTTTGGTATTCATGAAGTTCCTGAGGTGCTCTTTATCATCAAAGTATCTTATTTCTCCATCAATTTTGAATGAGAGTTTTGCAGGGTACATCAATCTGGGTTGGAGGCTGTTTTCCTTTAGGGCTTGAAATACATCACTCCAAGCTCTTCTTGCCTTGAGGGTTTGCATTGAGAAGTCTGCTGTGATTCTGATGGGCTTTCCTTTGTATGTGATTTGTTTCTTTTCTCTCATTGCTTGTAGAATTTTGTTCTTCTGTTGGGTTTCTGGAATCCTAACTATTATATGCCTATGTGTAGATTTTTTTTTGATTAAGGCTAGCTGGAGTCTTATATGCCTCACTTATCTGTATGTCAAGTTCTTTTCCCCTCCTTGGGAAGTTTTCTGCCATCAGTTCTGTGAACAGATTTTTTTATGTCATCTGCACTCTTGCCTCTTTCTTCATTGACTCCAATCAGTCTTATGTTATTCTTCTTTGCATCATCTAGCAGCTGCTGAATTGATTTCTCATGTTCCCTTACAATTTTAAAGCAATTTTTCTTTTCCTCCTCACTAATTACCATCTTATCTTCTGTATGTGAAATTCTGTCCTCACATTGGTTCATTCTGCTGTGCAGACTTTCGATGGAGTTTTTAATCTCTTGGAAATCTGTTTGTATCTGTTTTATGGATTCCATTTGTGTCCTATATTGGGATTCCATCATGTTCCTCAGATCCTCTATTTTTTTTTATCTCTGTCCTCTCTAGATTTATTAATCATGTCTTGCACCATGAGCAAAATCTTTGCTGTTATCTGAGTAATTATTTATGATTTCATTTTTCCCAGGTCCTCTTTTGTTGCCAGTTCAGAGAGTCCAGGTGGTTGAGTATCAGATTGTTCCATCTTGTTTTCCTTTGAGGTTGCTGTAGGTGATCTGGAACTCTGTTTTTGAGGCTTGCTTATTTATTTTCCCATTTCCACGGGGTGGGGGATGCTTCTAGCACCCACTCAGCTCACCTGCCCTAGGGAGCTTCCTTCCAGTTGCTGGGACCGGCTGAGCTTCTCTGCCCTCTGGGCCAGGTGCGGCAGGACTCAGTACCGTGGTCTGGTGGTCCGGTGTCTTCTGTGTCTTTGTCATGTGGAACCAGGTGGCTGCGGGGGTGGGGGGTGGGGGCTGTCCATTCGTGTTCTGCGCGACTCGCGACCTCAGTAGGGCATGCGCAGACCTCCCTCTCCAGAACTGTATTGAACAGGAGTGATGATAGTGGGCATCCTTGTCTTGTTCCTGATTTTAGCATGAAAGTTTTCAATTTTTGACCATTTAGTATGATGTTGGCTGTTGGTTTTTCATAGATAGCCTTAATCAGGTTGAAATAAAGACTTTCTATTCCAATTTTCTGTAGTGTTTTTATCATGAATCATTGTTGGATTTTGTCAAATGCCTTTTCTACATCTATTGAGATGATCATATGCTTTTTCCCTTGACTCTGTTAATATAGTGCATTACATTTATTGATTTATAAATGCTGAACAATCCTTGCATCACTGGGATAAATCCGACTTGGTCAGGGTGTGTGATCTTCTTGATGACCCTCTGTATTCTGTTTGCCAGTATCTTGTTGAGGATTTTTGCATCTATGTTCATTAGGGAGATTGGTCTGTAGTTCTCTTTTTGGGTTGAGTCTTTCCCTGGTTTTGGAATCAAAGTAACACTTGTTTCCATGAATGAATTTGGGAACATTGCTTCCCTTTCAATTTCCTTGATGTGTTTAAAGAGTAATGGTGATAGTTCTTCTTTAAATGTCTTGTAGAATTCTGCAGTGAAGCCATCAGGACCTGGGCTTTTCTTTGTTGGTAAATTTTTTATTACATCTTCAATTTCACTTATTGTAATTGGGGTGTTTAGAATTTCTATATCTTCATTTAAGTTTGGCAATTCATATGTATGTAGGAATCTGTCTATTTCTTCTGTGTTTTCCATTTTATTAGAGTGGGTATTGATGATCCTCTGGATTTCTGCTGGGTCTGTTGTGACTTCACCTCTTTTGTTCTTAGTTGCATGGATTTAAGCCTTTTCTTTCCTTTTTTTGATAAGTTTGGCTAAAGGTTTATTAATTTTATTTATTCTTTTGATAAACCAACTCTTTGATTCATTGATTTTTTTGCATCATTCTCTTAGTCTCCATTGCCTTGATTTCTGCTCTGATCTTTATAATTTCCTGTCTTGTACTATCTTTGAGTTTGTTATGTTCTTCTTTTTCTAGGAGCTTGTGGTTCTGTGTTAAGTTATTTATTTGAGTTCTCTCTGTTTTCCTAATATGGGCATTCACTGGTATGAATTTCCCATGTAGAACTGCTTTCATTGTGTCCCATAGATTTCTGTATGTTGTACTGACATTATCATTTACTTGTAGAAACTGTCTAATTTCTTCTTTAATGTGTCTGTGACCCATTGGTTGTTCAGGAGGGTGTTATTCAGTTTCCATGTGTTTTGGGGGGTTTTGCAGTTTCTTATGTTATTGATCTCCAATTTTATTGCACTATGGTCTGAAAATATACAAGGGGTAACTTCAGGTCTTTTACATTTACTTAGACATGTCCTATGAGCTAGCATGTAGTCTAGTTTGGAGAATGACCCATGTGCAGCTGAAAAGAATGTGTATTCTGATTTTGTGGGGTGGAACACTTTAAACATCTGTTAAGTCCATTTGTTCAATAGCTTGGTTCAGTTCTAGAATTTTGTCATTAATTTTTTGTCTAGATGATCTGTCTATTTGTGATAGTGGGGTATTGAGTTCCCCCACTACAATTGTATTAGTGCTTATTTGGTTTTTCATGTCCATTAATATTTGTTTTGTATAGTTGGGGGCATTCATATTTGGTGCATATATATTTAGGTTTGTCATCTCTTCCTCTTGGATTGTTCCCTTCACAAGGATGTAGTGATCATCTTTGTCTCTCTTAAGTAGTTTTGGTTTGAAATCTACTTTGTCTGCAAATAAGATTGCTACCTCTGCTTTTTTTCTGGGTTCCTGTGGCACGGAGAACTGTTTTCCATCCTTTTACTTTCAGCTTATAAATTTCTTTTTGAATTAGGTGTGTTTCTTTTATACAGCACAGTGTTGGATTTTGCTTCTTAATCCATTCTGCTAGTATATTTGTTTTGATTGGTGAACTGAGGCAATTAACATTGAGAGTCATAATTGATAGATATTGACTCATCTTTGTCATGATGTTTGGCTGTTATTAGATCTTTTATTTCTTATTTTTTTCCCCCTTTCCCTTTAGTTCCTTACATTGCCTGGTGGCTTCCCTCTGTTTGGCCTCATGGAGTTGTAACCTTTATTGTCTCTTTCTATGATATTATTTAGTATTGCTTGGAGTGCTGGTTTGGTGTTCATGAAATTTCTCAGCTGTTTCTTTGTTGTGGAAGAGTCTAATTTCCCCATCGATTTTGAAAGATAATTTTGCAGGATACAACAGTCTAGGTTGGAAGTTATTTTCTTTTAGGGCTTGAAATACTTCACTCCAGGCTGTCATTGACTTGAGGGTTTGTGTTGAGAAGTCTGCCATGATTCTGATGGGCTTTCCTCTGTAGGTGATTTGTTTGTTTTCTCTAACTGCCTGTAGGATTTTGTTCTTCTGTTGCGTTTCTGGGATCATGACTATTATATGTTTAGGTGTAGATTTTTTTTGATCATGGTAGTTGGACTTATATATACCTCACTTACCTATATGTCCAATTCTCCCCCTCTGTCTGGGAGTTTTCTACTACTACTTCTGTGAATAGTTTTTTTAATGTCAATTGTACTTTCTCCTGTTGCGAGGACTCCTATCAGTCTTATGTTGTTCTTCTTTGCATCATCTAGCAGCTGCTGAATTGATTTCTTGTGGTCCCTTACTATTTTGAAGAGCTCCTTGTTTTCATGGTCCTTAACTGCAATCCTGTCTTCTATACCTGATATTCTATCTTTAGATTCCCTTAATCTTCTCTGCGTACTTTCAATGGAGATTTTAATCTCCTGAATCTGTTTGAATCTGTTTCATGGATTCCATTTCTTTTTTATCTTGGGCAATCATGGTTTCCACTTCTTTCTTATGCTGGGCATTCATGGCTTCCAATATGTTTCTGAGCTCATGTATTTTTTTGTCTGTTTCTGTTCTAGAGCCTCTCATTGTGTATTTCACTCTGCTCACCTTCTCTGTAGTTATCTGTGAAATTATTTCTGTTTTGAATTTTTCTAGAGCCTCATTCATCTGTTTTGTTACTTCCTGTGCTATCAGTTCAGGGTGTCCAGTTGGTTGATTATCCGACTTTTCCACTTCATTTCCCCCAGAATTTGCCTTTAGTGGGGTGGAAGTCTGAGTTTGTGCCTTACTTAAATGTCTTCTCATTTTTGTTTTTGGTACTGTCCTTCATTTACTTTCTGGGTTGATCCTTTGAAAATGTTTATTGTAAGTATCTTTGTTGATGTATTTACAACACTTATGGAATGGTTGCTTCTCAGAGGTGTACTCCAGATATAGCTGGTCTTTAGGTTTCAAATCTCTAATGGTTCTGAGGCTATCTCATTTTCATTAGACCAGAAGGGCAATTGACTAGATCAATCATAACACCTTAGCCCAAGTGATACAAGCTGCAACACAATAGCATCAAATACCTCTTAGAAAATGAATATTTGTGGTAGTTATTAATCTATCACCTTTAACTGTGTGAATTAAATCAAAATCAAGGACCAACCCAACATATGTTTATAGTGAATAAACTCTTCAATATAGCAACTTTACCCTTCGGGATGGGGAGTTAAAGGAGTTGGTGAGCGAGGAGTAGGTAAGGTGAAGGATAGGGGAAGGTTAACAGTGAGGCCAGAGGGGACAGGCAAGAGAAGGAAAGAGAAGAAAAGAAAGATAAGGAAAAAATACAAAGTAGGGGCAGAACAGGAACACCAAGGGAGATGAAGAACAATGTGGGACAGCAAGGGAGCAAGGCAGAGAGAGAGAGAGACAAAGTGAAGATAAAAGAAAGAAAAAAGAGAAAAATAAAAATTTTAAAAGAGTAGCAAAGAAGAAAAAAAAATTAAAAATAAGAGCAAAAAAAATAGTAATTTTGAAAATAACAAATAAAGATGAAAATGATGGGTATGTCTCTGCTGTCACAATAGACAACATGGGCAGCAGTGTGCAGTTATAAGTCAATGAGTCTCAGTAAGCCAGTCAGAGACTTGTGAGATTCAGGCAGATTTCTGGCTGCAAGTCCCAAGTTCAGCTCCCTGTCCTCCTGCAGGGTTGAACTCTGCAAGGTTCTGCTGCAGGTTCCAGCTGCCTTTTCCCTGAAGATAGTCCAGGTTCCAATTGGAGGTGATCATCCCTCCAACTTACCAACCACAGTGGTCTGGTGTGTCTTTACTGCAGAGATTCTCTTCACTTTTCCAGTGGGCTTCAGTTTTCATCAGGGAACCTGAGAGAGGCCCTCTCTCTGTTGTTCACTTCTGCAGTTCAGGACAATGGCCTTTATGCTCCCCTGTGCCTCTGTAGTGTGGATCCAAGTAGCTGTACAGGGAAGAGGCGGGGTGGGGGGTGGGGGTGGGGGCTGTTGTTTCAGACACCCGTGCAGCCAAGCTGCAGGCTGGTGGGTAAGCCCCAGGGTTCTCACCGGCTCGTTCCTCTATTCTTAAGTGGATGGAGCGAGTGGGACTGAGCAGGGTGCACTCAGCCGGCGCCTGCTCTGCCTGCGTGCAAGGCCAAGCTGGAGGCTGGTGGGCAAGCCCAGGGGTCCTCACCGGCTCGTTCTCCTTGAAATGTCTCTTAATTAATTATTTAAATAATTCTGCAAACATTTATGAATGTGCATCATGTGTTAAGTCTTGGAGTACGTTCTAGGTATTCAGAAATCAAAGGCTTCATCCTGGATATCCAGCAGCTCATAACAAGTAAAAAATAATTAAAATTCTAAATATGAAAGGTGTTAGTACAAATAACAAAGGAGAAGTTCCTAAGGCTGCCTGAAGATAAGGGTAGTTGATAAGAGAAAATACTATGGTGGAGATGGTTATTGAACAAATTTTTTTGTAGTTTATCCAGAATGTGGGAGATGAGTGGTAGAAAAAGAGTGGATGTTGAGAGAAGAAAAGAAAAGGGGAGCATGTTTTAGAAAGACCTAGAAAAGTAGGAAATTGTATGTCTACAGAGAGAACTGCAAGTAATTCTACATGATACAATAAAATTTGTAAAAGGAAAAATGTGCAAAAAAGTGAATGCTGTTGGAACAAAACATTAAGAGGAGGGATGAGAACAGTCGTATGGAAAAGCCATATCATAATTAATGTTGTATGGTAATCATAAAAAGGAGTTTGAGCATGGAATTAAAGATATTTTGGAATTGTTGATGGATTCTAAACAAGAAAGACACAATGTTATGCATGTTAGAAGGATTGTTGGGCCAGGGATTTAGCTCAGTGGTTCTGGCGCCTGCCTCACAAGTGCAAGGTCCCAAGTTTGATCCCCGGTACCAAAAAAAAAAAAAGAAGAAAGGATTGTTTGAAATTATCAATATTGGAGGCCTAGAGATGTAATTAAAATTCTAGTGAGATTAAAGGGGGATAGACTTACACTATCATGAGAGCTTTGGAAATGTGAGTGGGAAGAACAATTAAAAATGATTTCGGAAGTGGAATCTAGTTGAATTCTTAAAGAAGTCTTAAAATCCAGCTTGGATTACTCACAAGGGATCATTTTTACAGAAAATACTGTGGTGATTCTCTATAACTAAAGGTGAAAAACCCAAGCACAGAAGGGAAGGAGGCAAGATTGGTTAAGTCTTCTCTAGAGGAAGTATGACATTTGGTGTTAAGATAAAGAACTTTCAAGTCTCTTGGTATTGTCAGGTGATCCCTGGAAAGCACATCTCCAGAGGTTCAGCTACAGCAAACTTAAGGCTAAAAAACCTGTAAGCATAGAAGACTTTTTTTTTTGAGTATATGGTCTCCTGAAAGTTAAGAATACAACTGGAAGCCAGGATAGTGGTTGGGGTACAGAGGGAGACGCTAAATTTTTAGAGCATCCCTGAAAACTGAAGATGAGTAGTAGGAAATTAGATAATATCTGAGTTCAGAGAAAATTTCTGAGCTTTAAAGATCTAAATTTGGGAGTTGCATAGTGTTCTTATGTTGTTTCTTGTGCATTTCTCTTATTAGAGAGGTAAAAATATTCTCCTGTAGGATTTACAATTGTAATCAGAATTGTATGTAAGAGGAATTTTTTCTTTATTTTAGCAATATATTAGACATCAAAGGCACATTAATATTTTAAAATAATTTCAGTTCATTTCCTCCTTTTTGTATTTTTAATAGAATATTTATATATTGTCAATTACTTATCATACAAGAAGAATGGATCCTCATAGCCTTATATAAACAGGAAGTTGAATATGAACCATAACAGTGAAGGCCTGTAGTAATTTAGTATGACAATGATTTTAACTGTTGGAAATCTTTAAAATTATTTTTAAGCAAAACACTAACCACCTCATATACTTGTGAGTCTTTATAAAAATATCCAAAATACAGTGTAGTAGCCTCATGTTTTGAAAAACTACAATTGAACAGCAAAATATAAAAAAGTATAATCAGTCCTTAAATTAAGGTACTTACATAATTGAGAAAAGTTTTGATTTAGAAAACTTAGTTCAATTTTAAAGGATAATCTGATCAACTTTCTTGGAAAGGAAAGTCTTATATTCATAGTTATTTAAAAATAATCATGTTAGTCAACTGGTTCTTATTAGTTTTATGAAAAATAAAAAATAAGCTGGTATAATAATAAATTATTTATTAGATTCTACCATACTCTTGTAGACAAAAAGAATGCTTACTTTATTATATTCATGTGCAATTTTCCTCAGTTTTGCTGGAATAATGTAGATTGTCCAGACTTCTAAATGGAAGAAACTCCGGTCACTTTGGATAAACAAACCAATATTTCTGCACTGTGGCTTTATATAACTGCAAGCATAAGTATACTCTCCTTTCTGGGCGTGGTGGTGCATGCTTGTAATCCCAGCACTTGGGGGGCTAAGGCAGGAGGATTGCCACAATTTTGATGCCAGCCTGGGCTACGTAGTGAGTTCAAGGCTAACCTGAACTGTATAGTGAGAGGGCGTCAAAAAAAAAAAATAGAGTATACTCTCCTAGTAGAAATAGTTTGTTTCTAATTTGCTATTCTAAATGTGTGTGTGGATTTCACTGATGAACAAATGACAAGTACTAATTTTTCAAGTCAATGAAAATATTCACAAATTCTTAATGATCAAAGTTGACTTGTAATTTCTTCCCTTATTGCCCTTCTGTTATTAGTTTTGTAACAAATGGGATCATGATTCTGACTCTGGCAAGTCAAGTTTCTCTGGACAAATCTTGGGTCAGGGTAGGGCCCTTTCTTCATGATCCCTGTGCCAAAGAACTCCATCACAGCTTCACTTTTACTTCGGAGTAAATTTCCTCAGACACTGGGACTCTGGGTGCTTTGGAGGTTCTCAATTTTGCCATGTATACTTCATGAGCAGTAGTATTCCCTCCCATTCTTTTTCAGATCTGTATAGTTAGAGGTCTTTTGAAATGTACTAATGTCTCTATCTTAACCCTCAGTTACAGGAGACATATTAATGTAGAAAAACTTGGAGCATTTGTTATGAATATTGTATTAAATGTCTGATTTCCTACAAAAGCTACAACACCTAAATTTCAATAGTTTTTATATATAATTGTATGTTTTTGTTCCATATCTTATAGGTAATATCTCTAGGATACAAAGGCCTTAGGGCTCACATTAAGAAGGAAATTCCAATTTATAAAGAAAAAATTAAGATTTATGCACTATAAGAATTTTTTGTATATTATGCCCTTTAAAATATTACTGCTCTTAATGAAAAGATATTATTCTATGAGACATAAAGAACAATAGGCAGACTTTATTCAGAATCATTGCCATAGGTGTAAGGACCACTGACTGCAATGATAGATTTTTGAGGGACGAGATAGAGTTGGTGATAAAGATTGGACTCAACTCTAAATGTAACAAGGACAAGTGGGAATTTATGGGTAAGGAGAAGAGTACTTAAAAGAGAGGGGCCATGGTGTAGAAAATTACTAAGAGGAAACATGAGGAATAAGGAGGGATTCTGGTTAACCTGGCCTAATAAGATTGTTGCTGAAGGCAGGCTTGGCTGACATCGCCTGGGTTGTGTAGGATGAGGAAATTGATTAGATATTGAGGGTGATCCAATATATAGTATGGTTAATTCCCATAAGCTGACTTTGTGGGATTCTTGCTAGATTTGGAGAGGGTAGGGATAAATACGATAGCACAAAGCTCAGAGCCTAGTTGAAAAGAAAATTGAGGGAAGCCTGAGTTTGGTCAAATAACTTATCTCATTTATATTTGAAATTTTATTTATATTAATAAAAGGTACTGCAAAGAAAAAAGCTTTCAGTATTATAATGTTAGGGTTTCAAAATATATGAAAACAGAGAAAGGACACAGAATTATTAAAAGAAAGCTATGCTGTACTCTGAATATTGACATGTAACTGTATGAAATCTAAAAGAATTCACATATACATACATGTATACATAATTTAAAAATAGGTTACTTCCTTTGTTTGTGTATCTTATATCTCTGAATCTGTATAATGTTTATCTTTATCAGATCAATCTTGTATTTTAGATTTCTCTTAATTCTATGTAATAATTATTCATTCTGAAGAATTTACTTAAAAATTTAAAATTTCATAAAAGCTCTGTAGTCAATAAATCAAACTCTTGGTTGAAAAATGAAAATATGTGTCTATAATCCTGTCCTACCTCTTGATATTTGATATCTGAAAAGCATCTGTCAAATTTAACAATGAGAATAATGGACTAGATGACTCTTTAGTCCCCTTTAGCTATGAGGATCTTTGGATGCCTGTGGGTAGTTCCTCTTCACAGGAAGGACATTCATTTGAGTGTAAATACTATTACCCACATCTGTTCTCCATGAGGGGAGGAAGTTTAGAGTTTCAGTGAAGTTCCTTGCTGTGCAACACAGAGCATGAAACCTGAGGTTGTTGATGTGAATGAATCTCTAAAAGGAGTAGCCACTTTGTCAGGCCGCAATGTGCTATTCTTATAGCAGGTGATACTCATAGAGACCATTTCTTCGTTTTCAACCTTCTGATGGAAGGCAGATCTACTAACAGACAAGTATAGAGATTATAATGTATTTTAACAATTTTAGAAATTATATCGCTTTTCTCCTTAATAAATTCTACCTCACCAACATTACTGTTTTGGGCAGAGCTTTCAGTATTTTTCCTTTAATTTTACTAGTGAAAACAACCTCAATCTATTTTTTTCTTCTTGGAGAAAATTTCCTAATTTGCCCATTTTTCATTTCAAAGATCAGCCAATGTATTTTTTTTTTTTTTTTTTTTTTTTGGTACACGGGATTGAACTCGGGCAACCATTGTTTTTTTGTTGAAGCTACCTTAGGAGTAAGAAAAACTCTGACATGGTATTTTGGAATTCTCTTTCAATGTGTTTCTTGCCGTTTTCATATGTGCCTTCTAATACCCCTATTGGATCTAACATTGTTTTTTCCCTATAAATTCATATTGCTTCCTGGTACTTGACCAGATCTTGCACATTGAGATTTTTCTATCAGACTTGATAAAAATCCATAGAATTTTCTTTTCTCATTTGTTTCCCACCTACCATCTATGTCTCATTTCTTATCATGAACTTTTATTATGATTTGACTTTTATTTCACAATATACTTTTTAAAGATATTTTCACTTGCAAAGTTGTAGGCAATTTTACTTTCAAAATTCAAATAATATGATGTGTATATTGTTTATAATTGGATATTTCTTAAAGATTTCTTCAATGAAGATATTTTTCCATATTATAAGTCATTGTGTTTAATATTTTCTTTGAAATTTTTCAGAGTGATTTCCTTCTTTTATCTAGACCAGATTCTTTGTCTGTATTTCCTATTTGTTCATGAATATATCCCAATTGGAGAATCAGAATAGACTTCTCCTGTTTCAGAACTTCCCCCTAATGGAACACTAATGTCTTTAGTTAGGATTCCTATACATATATGAATATATATTTGAATATGTATATGATATAGACATAATATATATATTATATATATTATAGATTATATATATCACTAGAGACTGCTTTAGGTCACCCTTGTCATATCTTACATAGATTATCTCAGGAGATATTCATATTTCTACTTTCAATGATTTTTCTTCCTCTTCAGTCTAATCTCTGCCCTCACAAAGGAGTTTCTTCTAAATGTAGTTCCTTAGAACTCCCCATTATCTACAGATTTAAATCCAGATTATTCCACATTATACCAAAAGCACATGGGCTAAAATGAAAGCTCCCCCTTATACCTCCTTTCATTACAACTTTGTACTTCATTATAAGAAAACTACTTGGAATTTTTTCCTATGATGAGGGTTTTTTCTTGCTTTTGTGCTTTTTAAATACTTAGTCTCTCCCTTCTTTCTATATCTAGCAAATTCCTACTCATTTTTTAAATCTCAAGGCCCTATCTCAAGTATCATTGCTTTTGAAGTTTTCCTTTCTCTTTGGGTCGCTCTCTGTGATTAACATAGTTAATTGTGGTATCAATTTGAATAAGAAAAGCCTAGCTGATTAGTTTTGCACAGTCCTGGGTGTGTCTGGATGACTGATTTACTGAAGAGGGAAAATTTACCCATTTTGCAAGTGAGTAGCACCAACCAGGCTTGTAGCCTGGATGAAATAAAAAGGGAAAGGAGAAGTAAGTCTCTCCTTTTAGTTCTTTACAGGAGCTCCAGTCCTTCAACTTTTGACTGGATCTTCTGGCTCTCCAGCACACAGGCAGCCCTTTTGCATTTGTCTATTCCTGACTCTGCAGGCAGCCATTGTAAGCCTATTTCATAAATCTTTTACATATCAGTGTGTGTGTATGTGTGTGTGTGTGTGTGTGTGTGTGTGTGTGTGTGTGTGTGTGTATGTCTGTTCCTCTAGTAAACTCTGATTCAGATTTTGGTACCAGAGAAGTGGAGAATCATTGCTGCGACACTACCTGACCAAGTGTTTGGAATTCTTTGGAACTGATTCATAGGAAGAGTTTGGAAAGGTTTGGAGATGCCAGGTGGAGAAGCAGACCTAGAATGCTGTAAGCTAAGATTTATAGGAGATTCTTGTCAGAGCTCATAAGACCAGAATGCTGACAAAAAAAGCAGATGGCTTAAACGAGTGGATTCATGTGCGATGTCTATAACACTTGTCAGAGCTCAGAAGACCAGAATGCTTGACAAAAAAGCAGATGGAAAAGACCAGGCTCAGGAAGTTTTTCAGTTGAAAATAAGGACTCCATTGTCAGTGGGACCCCAAATCATGTGTGTTATGCTCTGGCAGAAAATTTATCTACATTTTGCTCATGTCCTGAGACTTTATGGGAGACTAAGGGTGGTGGACTGAGACTAATCTGGTGGTGAAAATTTCAAGGCAGCCAAACATTCAGGCTATAGCTTGGATACTGTTGAGGCTTTTAGGTAGCTCTAAATTGAGAATCAAGAGTAGAGAGCCCAGGTGGAAGTTTTTGAAAGGTTTGAATTTGGCTTAAAAGGAAGCTCCAGTACACTGAGGAGATCTTGGCTGCTAAAAAGATTCACACTGCGAAGAAGCCAAGTACTTAACAGAAGACAATAGGAAAACTGGCTCAAGGACACTCTGAGATCAGCAAGACCCCACCCTTCTCAGGCTCAAGTGTGCGAAGGTGAAAGGTGACCTAGGGATTCACTGGGATTCAGTTTACCCTGCTCAGTCCTCCAGGCACTTGGAGGCCTCTGCAATCACCAGCAAGATGCAAAAGGGCTTGGCTGCTATGCCAACTGGTAGCAGAGCTTGGCATCCTCCATGTGGTGCTGGTTTTTTACGCATACAGAATGGAAAGAAGCTTCCAACCAGATTTTAGAAGACCTAGGAGGCCAGACAGTGTGCTCCTGAGAGGGAAGTGTATGATGCTGGAAGGGTGAAGCTAAAAGTGCAGTGGAGACTCTAGAAGGTTGGAAAAGTCAGGCATATGGAAAGTCTGAGCAAAGTTTGTAAAGAGTGAGCAAGGCTGGCCCAAGAGAGAAGCCATGAGGGATACAGTCACCTCCAGTGCCATAGGGGCCAAGGCACCCAAGCTCTGGAATTAAAAATCTCACCACATACTGTTTTCCCTGCTGGACTTAGATCTTGTTTTCAATCCATTTCTTTCTATCTCTCTATTTTTCCCTTTGGAATGTGAATGTTTACCCTATGTCTTTGCATGTTGGTAGTGTTTAACCTTCTTTTGATTTTTACAAGTGTTTATAGCTGAGAATTTGTCTTAAATCTCAGAGGAAACTTTCTTTGGGCTTTTCAGCAATGCTGCAACTATTAGGACTTTGGGAACTCTTAGAGATGGACTAAATGTATTTTGCATAAAAGGATGTGGATGAGTCTTTTGGGGCCAAGGGTGGAATGTTATGGTTTATATGTGGATATCCTGGGAAAGCCTCATGTACTCATAGCTGGAGCTATTAGAAAGTGATTGGATTATGAGAACTTAGAGAGGACTTGCTGTTAAAAGGTTCAGTCTGATGAGAAGAGTCTTATCACTATGGGTATGGTAGGGTTCTGGGGAGAGCTTATCTACTTTCCAGGCTCCTCCTTGATCTCTCCCTGCTTCTTGCTGCCAGGACATGAGTTGATTTCCCTCTGACATGCCCCACTACCATGTGTCTGCCTTTGAGCCAGCAGACTATAGAATGAAACCTCTACAAACTTTGAGCCACAATAAAGGTTTCCTTCTTAGAGTTGTGGGTGTCAGGGATTGAGTCTCAATGATGGGAAAGTAACTAAGACAACTGTTAAATAAGTATGTAGATGAGTTTCCTGAGGGGGAAAAAAAAAATCACATTCAAATTTTAAGTGATAATTCTGAAGCATGTTATAATTTAAATTTTGAAGCATGCGAATGATAGTCTGCTATCCCATAAAAAACAATAATAACAAACTTGAAGGAGTTCACATTCTAACCTATGAACTTTTTCATTTTTATCTCCAACGTAACTGTCAAGCAGTTAATTAAAGTTAACTGGGATATTGTGGCGATTAATATAACATCGTATGGTTATTTTCATTAACAATATTATCATGGAGGTTTTATGTTAAATTTAGTAATAATTGTGTTTATCCAACTGGAAATCTTTAGAGAAAGATCTGTGGACAGATAATTCTATTTTCAATTAGTTTTAGAAGAAATGCCAGCTTTTCTTTTAATGTCCATCAAACTTGACACATTTTGTATTCTTTAGGATCACTTTAAAATTTTTATATGGTAATTATCAGAAGTTTAGATAATTTTCAGGAAGTTATACAGCTAATAGTTTATACTTGTTATACCACATGAAGATCTTTATGCCACATATGAAGTTATAAAACACGAAAGTAGAAATATGTATCATCAGACATTAAAAAAATTAAATTACTCCCTTAAGTAATATATTGGATTTTCAATTCCGATTAGGTCTAAGAATATTAGAATTTGAATATTTTGATGGTTTTTTACTTTATACCTCAGAAATATTAATAAAGTAATCCTTGTATAAATAACCAACAAGTAACTATTGTGCAAACTAGGTGGCAATTTCTATTACAATTGAATGTATTTATTCTGTGAGTTATTGCATTTATTATCCAATAATATTCTAAAATGTACTTTGATCACTGTTGTGTACTTCATCGATGTGTTTTGTACTTCATTAATTCATAACTGCCTGAAAGTTAATGTTCATCCTGAGCCATTCTCCTCTAGAGAGCATCTTGCAATTCAATGCCAAATCACAAAATGACTATAAATTACCATCAACTTTTTAAAATTTTTCTTCTTGTTATATAAATTTCAAAGATCACTTTGATAGTGTATCAGATAAATAGAATTTTTATTTAATAAGTGATAGGACAGGTATATTTTCCCATGGGAATAATAATGAATTGATTGAAAACAGAAGAAGGAAATTGTAAACTTCTGGGTAAAAATATAGTGCTTGTGTATGTTGAGTTGAATATTGAATAAATTTGTATTGTCTTTGTATCATGAAATCTGATTTATTTTACAATTATGGTTTCTTCAGGGAATGTAAGGGCTTTTATTAAAATAACATCTAGCCCTCAAGTTGATCATTGTTTGTCATCTTGTCCAGATCACAGTAATATTCACTTGATCTTGGCCAAAAGGCCGAGAAATGATCACAGTAATATTCAAAACTTACTCAGATTTCATTTATGAAATCTGAAAAATATGAGGTTAAAAATCCTTCAAATCCAAGACCTTTCTTTGACCTAAATTTCAGAAAATATTTTTTAGTACTGGCATTTGAAATTATGATTAAACAAATTTTCAAATTCAATCAAGTGGGGTGAAAAAATTTAAATACTTTTGGATACTCATTTGCTTATTTTTGCTACTCAGGAAGTTATATTGAATTAAGATTAAAAATTCTAATTGGGACCCTATTGCTCTAGTGAGTTATTTAGTTTTGTAAGGTAAGGTAAAGGAGATTGTGAAATCCAAAACTCCATGGAGTGAGCTAGGTAGACACCAATATGAAAACAATGCAGCTGGTCTTCATTAGAATTTTGAAAATGAATACCTCTCTCACTCTGACTCTGCAGTCACCAAGCAAACTTCTGATTATTTGGCCCCCTCTTTTTTTTTTTTCTTGCAAAGAGAAAATCTAGATAGTTATACACTGGACTGCTTCCTTCTTTATGAAAATGCTAGAGGTTATAGAAGTAATTTGCTGAGATTTATGAAGTAAAAAAGAAAGAGCACAAATACAAAAGGCATTTCATGTCAAGACACCAAAGACTGACCTTTTAAACAGGTACAGTGTTGGTACGAGAATCTGCCTCGGGAGTAAGTGATGTTGCCACAGTATTCCAAACTGAACATGACAATTCAGTAAGGCCAAACTCACTGTAGAAGATTTTTTGTAATTAAATTCTGATTGATTTTAAAAGGAATTCATTCATTCGTTCATATGTTTATCCACTTTCTGAGTCAACCTATATTATTTACTGTGGATATTTTTGTTTAAGGCACTTTGTTGGTCACTGGGGATATAATTACAGAAATTTCTCCCTGTGGAGCTTATCGGCTGTCTGTTGCACATATAAAATATAGTTAATATCTATTTTTGTTATTTTTTCCATCCTTAATTTACCTTAAGCACTTGTTTTGCCAACCACAAGTCTACAATTATCAGAATTTTTCCAAAATTTAATTCACAAAGTTATCAAAAGTATGTCAAATCAGAGATTCAATTGTGGCCACCTAGGGGGCAAAACCAAGAGTAAGAGTCTTCGAATTTTGCCCCACAGAAAAGCAGGTACCTAGAGGTGGGAGCTAAATAGAATACTTACACAGGAGAGTAAATGAAAAGAGAAACTTACTGGACTAAAATCCAGTATCTGGTGAGTTTGTAGGGGGAAACTAGACCACTTCTGGATCACAGCAGCCCTCTACGCCAGGACTGAATACATGCCATCTTGGGAGAGGATCAGCTAGAGGAGGGAGGGAGCTACCTCTTCAGTGGTGGCCTGTGTGATGGAATAGGCTCACAATCACACTAACCTCTTCACTGGGAAATGGTCACTGCAAATGAAGTACATGCAAGCCAGGGCTTTGGCCAAGTCTGAAGCTAAAGATGGATGAGAGATGGATATATGAATTCTGGCATGTACTTGGGTTTAGAAAAAAATAGGACTCTGGGAACAAGAAGTGCCTGTGAGCTCCAGGACTGTGGGGAGAGAGAAGGGCTGCCCCACTGAGAAAAAAAAAAAATAGTCACCCATTCTGCCCACATGCAATGATAGTGCTGTGTAAGTGGGATATTCAATGCACTGTTTATGCTAGCTAGCAGGCTCCCACAGGGGAGCCCCCAGCACCCCTTTGCTGGGGTCTGCAAAGGGCAGGGAGACCCAGGACCTTGCCATGCTCACAGGTCAGAAAGTCAGTTCTCTTGCTGCAGTGAACAAAAATGACCAAGAGTGGAGGGACAGAGAGCAGCACCCAGGTCAGAGGCCTTCTTATGCTGCACTAGGCAAAAGGCTTGTACAAACCTGAGGAAGCCTCCCACCCTAAGCAGAGACCAGTTGAATATCTTAAGATGTTGGCAATGCACATCTCACTGGCAGGGAGGTGTAGATTGCATCTCGAGTCACAGCAGAGAAAAGGGAGATTCAATGGAGCTAGACCAGAGTAGGCACTTGCCTATAGTTTCTCCAAATACCAAAAGATCTGAGACAGTATGAAGTCCTGCCCGCTACCCATAGTCCCACACTGGCAGAACAGGCCTTCTTCCAAGTGTGGGAACTGCACCAAGTTCTATGGGCAGGTGGGAAAGCTGAGCTCTTGAGACAGTGAGAGATAAAGGATTGCAGGCAGAGGGACAAATGGGGCTGCCTAGGTCAGAGAGCTTCTGGTGATATATCAGGTAAAATTTGCCTGTGGAGGGAGAACATGGAGATGAGCATGGAATTTGGCCAGCCTTGAAGGGAGTGAGAGTGAGTGGTCCATGGGAGATGTTGATGGAGAACTGGGTGTTGGACAAATTATATCACATCCACTTCCTCCCAAATCAATCAGGCCAGTAAGAACTTGGAACAGTGACAGAGGCCTCCATTTGGCCATGCCCTCGGCATAACTTGCAACCCAGAGGTGAAGCCAGAGAGATCAGCAGCCCTCATCATTTCTATACAGGCAACTGAGCAGTCCATGAGGGTGTGGTGTGCGGGCCAGCTAGACTGCTCACAACCAGGCTATGATTCTTGCATAAAAGAGAGCAGTGGGGGTGGTCTGGCTTAATGCTGTAGCAACTATGTGAAGGCTTTTTGTTTGATCCCTTGCTTGTTTGTTTGTTCTGGGTCTTCTTTTCTTTTTTTCTTCTTGTTCTTTATTAATACTATGTTTTAAATTTTACTCTTAAAGCTTTTATTCTTTTGTCCTGCTCTTTTATTCTTTCTTGTCTCTCCTTTTTTACTTTCTTTTTTATTTTTTTCTTTCCTTCTCATTTTCTTTTCTCCTTGTCTTCCCTCTCTTCCTCTTCACCATATATATGTGCACAAGACAGTAAAAATTAACAAGTAATTAACAAGTGCTTTAACTTAAATAGTACCATTCATGGGTGTGTCAGGATAACTGTTGATAGAATTGTCCTTAGAATATCCACAAAAAATTAATTATAAATATATTAAAGGGTTCTGAAAATTTTACAGTTTCCTTCAGTCCCTTCTTATGCTTCCATTTCTCTGTATATGTCCTCCATCCTCTACAACTATTCTGTCAAAAACCCCCAACACTAGCCCTTTATGCTAACTATAAAAATAATTCCAACAGAGTACAGTCTCCTTTTTATCTCCTAAGAGTGATATTTCCCTTATCTCCCTTTCTTCTTACTCATTTACCCCTTTCCTTTTCACATTCCTTTTTCCTTCTTCCCACCCTCAACATCCCAGAATAACGGCAACATACACTATAAAACTATACATTATAGTATAGTCTGTAAGTGGCATTGATAAAATTGTGAAATTTTCTAAACAACTTTTATTTTATTTTTTTAAACAACTTTTAATGTTCATGATTGATCTACAGTTAGTTGTGTTGATGCTCTTGTATCCAGTAGGAGTCCTCTCCTTACAATGTAGTAACTGGATTCATCCCAATTAAACTTAATAGAGTGAAGTGGTAGACTATACCTCTTAAAAAAAAAAACCTAGACAACATCACTTGAAAACAGAACATAACTAAACAGACATTCATCCCAACAGCAAAGTCTTTTTACAGTTTTATTTCAAGCTTCAGCGTATACCAAAAAAAAAAAACAATACCTCTTGAAAAATAAAGGCATGATCATATCACTGGAAAACATAACTAATTAAACAGATCTTCATACCAACAGTGAAGTCTTTGCACTCTATTTGACCTCAGTGCTTTCGCGCGCGCGCGCGCACACACACACACACACACACACACACACACACACACAAACAAGGCAACAAAATGTCTCCCGAAACTCCCACGGCTCCCAAAGCAGATGCAAAGGGGAACCAATGGGGAAGAAACAACATACAGAATGACAGAATTGCATGATCAAAGAGGTAGCAAAGAACCTTGGCAGTTTCGAAGACCTAGATAGTAAAGTCAAAACACTTAATCTTTTGGACGATAAAATAAGTAAAACTCTTGAAGACATTGGAGCAGGTAAGAACTTTCTAAACACAAAGGTACATATACCTTATGTACATTTACCTACTCACAATGAATGTAATCCTTATGTACTACAAACATGTACTAATAAAAACTGTAAAGTACGGCAAATCACATAGCTATGTTAAATTTTGGAAATTTGCTAAAATTAACATCCTAATTAAAAATTTTATTTTGATATATTATAATTTGCTTTTTGGTCTAAATTTATTTTACTTCGGCTTCATATTGGCCAGCTAAATATAGTAACTCAAATTCATGAGCCTTGCCTCTGAATCTTGACAAATACAGCTATGGTTTTGTTAATGAAAAAAACCAAATCATTATTACATATTACGCAAATGTTTCATAAAGAATTTTTTCAAAGATCAGAATTAATAATCATATTTTAGCTATACACTGAATGGTTTACAATGCTTTTGAGGTAATATGTTTATAGAGGTAAGTTTGCCATATGACAATTTCATGGAGTGTAAAAGGGTGCTAATCATTGATGATCACTGGGAAGAATTCTACATGATTGAAGGATGAATTGAATTGTATTTGAAAGATAAATGAAGTATTACAAGTGATCTGACTTCCTCTCATGAATTGCTTCTTATATGTTCTATAATTTTTCCTTAATATAAGTTAAAAGAAGTCAAGATTCCAGTGAAATAATAAAACTGGAATTGCATATATTTTCTCTGTTGCGGGACAAAGGGGTATTGGCATGTTTTTATAATGGGTCTTAGAGACAAAATATAATTAATATTCATATATTTCAACAGGTTACATAAATTTGGTGAAAAAACAAACTTTAGACAATCTAGTCATTGCCTCTGAATATGAAATATTTGACTCAGAATATTGACCTTTAAAAAGTATTAGTTTTGTGTCATCTGAATTGAGCAAATGTGTTTTAGGAGAGGTAATGCCTCTTCAGTGTCATTGTGTTATATTATTAAATGCTTAGGAAGAAACATTCACAAATAAAATATTCTTTCAAGAATTTCACAGTTTGGTAAACAAATATAGTCTTAAAAAACACTTTATACTTGATCTGTAAATAGCCCTGTGAGTACAGAGTGAAGAGGAGGAGGAACAACTTGTAAGGAAGTATATATGGTGGGATATATGAGAATTGTGTGACAACCATCAATGACTTATGATTCAACCTATATCCAAGCCCACTGAAATAAATTATTGGCTGAAAGTTCATCCTAAAATTTTTTCTTTATATTGGAATTTTAAAATTTTGTTTTTATATAAAACATTGAGACACCTGAGTAAACATTTTGGTTTCTCAGCCTTTCTCTTTTCCCCAAATTTCCATTTCAAGAGTCCTATGTTCATACATGCAGATACCATTACTACTCCCACATGCATAGTATGCAGTTGATATTTGTGATATTTTAGTTTATCCTTCCTCTCTGGGGACGGTTGTAGCATTTTGATTTTTCAGGTTTGCAACTTTAGATTCTCTGTAATTTCTTTTGTTTTCCTCTTTTCCTTATTATTATGAAGACTTTAAACATCTGAATAAGCACTGAGAAAGCATTCATCTTTTATTTGTTTAACAAATAATAATTGAACTCTTCTATCCTTCATGCACTGTGTTAGAGATTGAATCTTTCTCCTGTGGGTCCATGAAAGTATTGATGTTATACTTTCAAACTTGTTCACCTTTTGGATATCAACTTTCTACACACATTTTTTGCTATGATTTAATTATTTGTGGCAATATGAGAAATAGAAACTATGATATGCTTGCTGGTAGAAGGACAAATTTCCAGAGAAAACACTTGAACTCCAAGTTTTGAATTTTCACCAAAAAAAATTTTTTTAACAGCCTCACTGCCCTTTCTATGTTCCTTATATATTTAAAATTTAGATACAAATTTAAGTGTGCAATGCTGGGGTAGATGCCTATAATGAACTACTGTACAACAATGAAAACTAGATACCCCTAAAGTCATAAGGATGGCTTTCAATAATGTTTTATATGAAAAATTATGATCAACTCAGTTCTGAACACATAAAATTTTAAGTGAATAATTTAAAAACAGTAGATGATTAAAGCACTGTTAGAAACACACTTCACACCCCAAAACAAATAGAAAATAATTTGCAAAAATTACCTGCATATTATTCATCTCTTATTGGCTTTCACTGTTGAATATTTCTCTCAAATGGTCCTCTTAGTTTTATACATGCCATATTTCAGTGAATTAAATCTTTAACTTGCCTTTTGCTTATTTTTGCATTTGGGTTTATTATTGAGAATTCTTACCTGCTAGAACACAGTAATATTCTTCTACTCCTTCTCACTCCTTTATGACTTTACATTATATATTAGTCTTTAATTCGCTTAGAGTGCATATTTACATATGGTACATGTCTTAGTTGCATTTTTTTTTTGTTGCTGAGACAAAATACCTAACATCTAAAGTTAAAGGAGAAAAGGTTGATTTCAGCTCTCAGACTGTAGAGGTTTCAGTCCATAGTCACTGGCTCCAAGGCAGGGAGGCATAGCAGAGAGGGATGGCAAAGGAGACACAATCCACGTGTGGCAAGCAGAAGTCAAGGAGCAGCAAGCAGTGAGCTTACCTTTCCTTTTAATTCCATCCAGGCTACAAGCTTATTGGGTGGTGCCACCCACACCTGGGGGCTTTGGTTTTCAGTAAATCCATTCAGCCACACCAGAACTGTGCTAATTCCAGTCAGTGCATTAATTTAGTACCACCCACCCTTTATCCCAGTAATACATTCCCTACATCCAGCCAGTTCCAAAAAATTCTACCTATGAGCACATGAGGATTTGGGGGGACATCTAGTTACAAGACATAACAGTGCAAGATGAATCAGCTTTTTATGCAATAAGAAATAGTTTTAAAATCTTATGGACTTTACAATAAAAATATATTCCATGTTTGCTTACATGATGAGGGCAGGTTCATTGTGATGAGCTGTGCCTGGGTCTATTCATTCAGGATCCAGACTGAAGAAGGAGTCTGTCTCTCCTTTTGTGGCCTGGTTTGACAGAATCATGAAATTCTGTCAAACTCTAGTCTTTAACCTCTATGAAGTAATCAACATTTTTCCTTTCTGTAAAATTATTCTTTATTTTTCTACTGGATTACTTGTGTTTTTTTAAGTTACATATATAGAAGGGAATTTAAAAAATAAGGTTTTATGTTAATCGTTTTTCCCTTATATGTATGTTTCATAACTTCTCTCCATTATTTGTTTTGTCATTTTGATTGGGCCATGTTTTGATTAACAGCCTTCTGTATCTTACTGCAGTTAAATTTGTTCTTTCCTTTCCTTCCTACAAGCCTTCAACAATGGATCTTCCTAAGGTTTCTATTACATGGCTTCCATGATAATAGTTGTTCAGTTCCTCTCCATTGGCTTCAAGAAATATTCCTTTGATCCCACATTCTCTTTCAGCTGCCATCTCATTTTTCTGCTTCTCTTCAATTCAAAATTCCTCAAAGGCCTTTTGTTTACACTAAGTTCTTTTCATTTCTCACTTCCAAATAGCGCTCTGCTTAGATAGTATTGATTGATGAAAGATAAAAAAATCAAACACATATAAAAACAGAATATGTACCAGACTTATGTACCTATCAAGAACATGGCCTAGCAAAAGAGGCGCAATCTTACTTCAGATATACCTACACAACTACCCCAACACACTGGACAATTTTGAAACAGATTTCGGACATGTTTTTTCATCTACAAATACTTCAGAATGCATTTCAAAAGACTGCACTCTTTTTCAATGGAGGAATAATTTTCATATAGTAAAATATACAAATCTTATGTGGCTTGATGTACATATATATATATATATATATATAATCTTTAGTTTATAGACCATTTATAACACAGACTTTTTTTTTTATCTTTTCCCAAGTGGTATCCTTCAGGGTAATCACTATTCTAATGATTCCTATGAACAAGAACTAGTTTTGTCTTTATTAAATTTAAATGAATATAATCAGAGTGTTTCTGTCATGTGTGACAACTTCCACTAAACATAATATTTCTGAGATTTATCTATGTTGTTGTGGGAATCAGTAATTTATTATTTTCTAGTATTGAATAACATTCTGTTATGTAAATATGTCACAATCCAGTTGATAGTTATTTATATTCTATTTTTTTATTATGAAGCTACTGTGAGTATTCATGTATGTGTCTTACTGAAAATATGCTGGATAAAGATGAGACATACATTCAGATGTAGAAGTTATTTCTAAACTTTTTTCCAAAATGGTTGAATCAATTTATACTCCTGCTACTTCTATGGTGCCTAGACTTCTAGTTGCTTCAATACTCTACCATTTGATAATGATAATCCTCTTGATTGTAACTATTTTGCTGAAGTATGTTGAAACGTCATTATGTTTCAATTGATACTATTCTGTTAGCTAGTGTTTCAGACACATTTTAAGTTCTTTGTGTGTTTTATTTCCTGCCTTGCCAATTAAAATATGAGTAATGTGGCCATGAATATTTTTGTATATGTTTACTTGTCACAGATACTGAAAGCCTACCTGATCTTAGTGGTTAGTTTGTAGCTGTACCTTTTATAGACCATGACCCCTATTTTCATCTTCAAATTGTATTCCATTATCGACCTCTGACCCTTAGCTTCTCTGATTAGCTTATTCATTTTATCTAATCTTTAACTCTTAATCTGTGTGTGACAATGTATCTGACCCTAATTTTACCATCAGCCATCCCTTCAATGAATCAGAAAACATCATCTCCCACACAGTCTTACCATCTCACATTCTTGGGAATAGACAGTGGTGAATAATACACAGAGTATTTCAGGAATCAACAGATAAAAATTAAGGTCCAAGAAAGTACTAATAGAAAAGAGTGGGATATTATCAGAGAAGAAAACAGCAAAGGGATATAAGAGAGTAGAAATCATTTGTAGAAGTTTATAGTGCATCACTTGTAGAAGTTTATATGAATCCTCCTGATTCATCAGGAGAATGATGTATTTTGTTTAGATAAATGAAGTCAAGTTGATAAAATACCTAAACATTGGCCAGATAGTTTCATTTTGATTTAAAAGAAAATAGAGAGCAGTCAATCATGAATGTTCTCAAATCAAGAGCATATTTTACATGATAACTTTAGAAAGACATAATCAATTGTTAAAAATTTAAATATGACTCAAATATATATTTTAGCAAAATAGTTTATTTGTATAAAGCAAATTAGTGGTTTTTGACATTTAATATTTTAAATGAACTTTTAAAAAGGAAAAGATCTGAACCATATTATCTAACTGCCTAAGTAATAAATTAGGAATACAAGTTATCTTTCTAGATTTATATTAGTAGATGATCTGTATCTGCTTCTATGAAATTTAGAAAGATGCATTCATCCACAGAGTATGTTTTAGTAAGAACATTTCAAACTTCTCCTTCACTGTTTAATTTTTATTTTTATAGAAGAGTTCTGGTACATGTTACAATTGTCATTTTATATCTGATAATAAAATTACTCAAATTGACTTAGATATTAAGGGCAGAGCTTAAGGCATACTTGAGTTTACTGGTTAGAGGTTCACTCCTCTGCTCCTTGAGTTATCTTCTATATTTACTGCAAAGCTATACTCATGTGTATTTTAAAACACAGCTAAGATACAATTGAGGTTCTGAATGAAAGGCTTTCACTTTTTTTCTTCCCATAGATTACAGGGAATTATATTTTTTTCTGGATAAAGTTGATGGTTTGTCGGGTGGGACTGCCTATGATATTAAGAAGTTATTTAAGTAATTTCCCTTCCAATAGGGCTAATAATAAATTTTCATAGTTGTTTAAGTTTGTACTTTCTGGACCTCAATCTATTTTTAATATTTTAGGAAGTACTAAGTTTAATTATATCTCTTTATAAGTATAAAGTATAATACTTACTTTTCAATGAGAGGTTGTTACCACTAAGAATTCTCTAGACCACAGGTTTAAATCTGTGTCCATGATTCTTTCCTGATTTTGTTTTTTCTAAGTGTGTGTGTGTGTGTGTGTGTGTGTGTGCGCACGCGCGTAGAAGCAGGGAGGGGGTCAGGGAAGTGAAATTCACAAAGTTTGACTTCGCAGCAAATTCAAGTAAGAACCTGAATATCATTCAGTGAATTTGTCCATTCTGAAAATTAAAGCTAAAATATAGGACTCTTGGATGCTTTCTGGAAGACTTTTTCCAACTGTTAGCTTGATTCTACATTTGTTCTAAATTACTGGAAATGATTTTTTATAAAATATCATTTCTGATGTTTTCACTTACTTTTGGCTAAATTCATTTTAGAGAAACAATAACCATTTTTACTTTTCATAGAAAACATTTTGTATATGCCACTTTTTCAATGCCTCTGTTGCCATCTTAGTTTTCTAAGCTTTTGTTTTCTCCCTGTGTTCCTTTGTATAGCCTTTTCAGTTTATTCTGAATACTACAACTTCTAGATGCTAAGTTAGTATTTTTACATATCACAGTGACTAGCCAACTCCCCTCTTCAATTCATGAAGGGCAGTTCATTGACTTTCATATCTCAATAAACATATTTTCAAGTCTTACTCCAATAAAAATTCATGTGATATTGCCTTTTATTATGTAGGTTCTGTCCACTCAAGCTGTTTTTCTGCTCATTTCCTACCTTCCTCAATCATTTCCTTTTCAGTCCAAACTCTTGCATATCAAGATTCTCATCATGAAAAGTGTAAACTGTTTTCTCTTAGACTTGCTGTCCTTAGCAAATTGAGTGCTCATCTTTAATTCTGCTTTCAGTGATGGTAGTGGTCGTGGTAGTGTGCTTGCTGATCAATGTAAAGGTGTATATTTTTTATAGCATTTTTAGGTCCTTTCAACCAAATTTCTTCCACTTATTGATACTCTAATTAATATAACTACCAAGAGCATAAGGAAAGCAGTCCTTAATTATGGCTTAGTCAGGCAGGACGTGGTTGTCTGAGACTACTGGCCGAAACCCTTAATAGCTCTTCTGTCATTGTCAGTATTGTAATTCTGACCACATTAAATATCTCTATCATTTTATTTCAAATTGTGTTCACTGATTTATTTTTGTCTGTTCTTTTTCATAATATAATAATTATACTATATTCATATTTTGATTACTATGATGCAACACTTGAGACCAGGAAACTTTATTAAGAAAAAAGGCTTATTTATTTAGCTCACAGTTCTGGAAATCCAAGGGCCTGTATATGCTTATGTCCTTCTTATTGGTTCCTGATATAGTGCAAGGCATCACATGGCAAGAGACAGGCAATACTTATATGTATGTGCTCTGGCCTCTCTCTCTCTCTCTCTCTCTCTCTCTCTCTCTCTTTTTATGAAGCTACCAGTATTCACTAATAAGAACTGCATCCTGATGACCTTCCCTAATCCCCATCACCTCCCAACAGCTCTATCCCCAAACACTTTAATTGGAATAAGTTTCTACTGTTTAAAACATCAAAACTGAGATTAAATTTCAATGTATTAAGCTAGGGACACAATAAAGAAGTATGTAAACAATACCAAATATTCTTGAGTATTTTAGTATTAATTATTTTTGTTTTGTTGAAATAAAATTGTCAATAATAATAAGATAAAGATTTATAAGTGAATATATTAATAACATGTTTTCTATTCAAGAAACCAGGCTGATACTACACTTCTTGAAAAATAATGACTATTACCAAGTTGAAGAAAGAAAAAAGTTTAAATATCTTGCAAAATTACATTGCATGTAGTATAGAGGATTTCAGTGCATTTTTATGGCTTTTTTTGGGCTTAAATGGAGTGTTTAGTTAATAATACTTCAAATTGTGTCTTCTGTCTTATTTACTTCACAGACAGCTACACCATTAACTGTACCATTTTCAGTAAATTTGCTATGTGAATGAGTAATCAGATTCCCAGGAGAAATGGAGTTTTTCACTGGGAAACACATTTTTCTCATACATATCCTATTATTATACCAGGTAATGATATGTGGTAGCACATGGAAGCACATAAATGAGGAAATACTAGATATAATTTCAAAGACATAAAGAGGTCTTTTGTTTCATATTAACATTTTACAACCAAAACCAAGAATTTATGAAAAAAAGCAAATTTTCTTTTTTGTATATATATTTAAAAGCAAGAATTTTCTTCATATTTAAAAGCAAGCTTCTGTACATTGGCTCCTAGAAAGCTACTCACTTGTAATATCACTTTCAGCATGTCCTCCACAATAATTTATATGGGGGCAGCTATGGTATGGTAGTCACATTTTTTGTAACTGTGACAAAATACCTGAGAGAAACAACTTAAAGAAGGTAACATTTATTTTGGCTCATGGTTTCAGAAGTTTCAGTCCATGGTAAATTGCCTCCATTGCTTTTATGGTCAGTGGTGGGGCAGAAGCATTGTGGTAGAAAGGCATGGCAAAGGAAAGCTGCTTCCCTCATGGCAGCCAGAAAGCAGAGAAGTTAAGGAAGAGCCAGAGAGAAAGGGCCTGGGATCAGATATAATCTCCAGGGTCCTATTCTCATGAATATCCCTCAACCTCTATCTCCTGTTTCCATCACGTTCCAGTAATGCCATCAAAATATGATCTGATCAAAGGATAAAGCTACTGTTGAAATTCAATCAACTTTCAAAAGCCCATCCTCTAAATACATGTGCTATTTGAAGTACAGTTTAGATCCAAATCAATCATAACATGTGGAAACTAAGACTAATTGGTGAAATAATAATAATTATTTAAAGAAAATGTTTTTTATTTTTTAAATATGATAAAATGTTTAAATTCATATTTTAAAGTTGGTGAAAGCTCAGATTTATATAACATTTTGTATCCAGTTCTTTTGGGCAACAAAAACATCAAATGTTAACTTATTTCACTTTTGTATTGATGACAAATTTATTTATACAGTAGTCCCGAATAACCATAAGAACTTCTTGGCATTATTTTGTTTTTAAAAGAAAACATTTAATAAACTATATCATAAACCCAAAAGTATGCTGGAAAAGTATAAAAGGTTAGAGGGGGCTAAAAGAGCTTCATTTTAGTGCCACTTTTTGGTATGTCCCGAGTCACCATTCTTTCCTGCTTCTAAGATTATGATTTTTATTGTAATTGGTTTAGTTTTAAGATGACAACATATTAACAAATTATTATTGATATAGGTTTTTCAATTTGTCCAAAATTATGCATTGTAATTGGAATGAAGCAGCATTTCCAGTTGACAAATGGGTCTATGGGTAATGAGGTATTTCTTAAATAAAGCTTGTGGCAATTCAACCAACAAATGGTGGCAATGAGAAAGCTATTGACAGAGTACAACCAGGGAATGTTCATCTCAATATATGAAGGAATCTGTACTTTAAGTAAAAGAATGAATACCTAAAGCAGTATAAATGATAACCAGCTACCAAGAAAACAGACAATGAGCTTGGGCAAGAGTATTCTTTTAGAGTTTACAATGTAACTAGGGAGAGATGAAGAAGGAAAATACAATATAGGCTCATTCATATAGGAAGTTATTTGAATAGCCTGTACCAAGATAATAACTTCTGACCAAGAGGTTATAAAAGTCATAAATAAGATTATCATCATGGAAAGTGACAGGCAGTAACTCTGAATGCTGACATAGACAGGATATTGATAAGAAATATTCTGTGCCTTCAGGCTTTGGTAGATACCTGGTTCTCCCAAAACATATGCAAGGACTGAAATCCAAATCAAAATTACTGCAAAGAACTAAAACACCTTCTGACATTTAGATGATAGCTTGGTGAGTTTAGAGAAATTCAGGCAATAATCTATAAAAGATATTAAGACGGGATAATGCAAAAAGCCATAAGTAAAGGAAATAATTTGAGCATAGAAACAGATATGGTATTTAGTAAACCTAATACCTAAAAGTACAAAATCTCTGAAATAGGATATAATGGAAATGTTTACCCAAAATAAAAAATCAACAAATGCTAATGAAACACAGAAACATTCCATAAAATTTTGATAGCTGTTTTTTCTTCTCATTCTTAGTGTGAGGATATTTAGTAATATTTTCTCAAGTACGATCAAGAACAACAGAAAAGTAGCATCTAGAGGCTGATTTGTTTGATGTAACTGGTTCTGAAAAGAGCAGCTGTCTGGAGAAAAAGATGTCATATTTTTAAATTTTAAGAAGACCTGCTGAAAAATACATGATAAAACATTGCTTCACTTTATTTTCCATTCCTTATCTGAAAAAGTTCCATCACAGGTTCTTGGTACAAGGACACAGAAACATAGCTGCCAATCTGACGACTGCCAAGTGATATTGCTTGGAAGAGGCCTAGATGGAATGACCAGATGAGTCTCTCCAGAGAGTCTTCTACTTGATCTTAGCCAAAAGGCCGAGAAGCGATCCAGAGAGTCTTCCTAACCAATGATCTTATTTTATTTTGATTTTGCTGCCTTCAATTATGTCACTGTAGGTTCCTTGCATTTCATTTTGCTATGCCAAAATGCTATGTAAGCTATCCTTTGCTGGTGTGGGTTATGTCTGGAAGTTGAGTGGCTGGTGCTCCTCGTGGGGCTCCGGGCCGCATCTTCCTCCGGAGTCCACCAGCAGAAACCACTGGCTGGAGCTCACACCCCGTGTCCCGTGCAGGGACCTTACCCCAATAATAATTTAAAAAATATATATATTTATTGGTACATTTTAGGTATACAATACATTTACATTTATCATTGGGTGCTTGTACTTGTACATGATGTATCTTAGTTCTTATTTTTTCCCCATTACCTGTGAGCCCTTCACCCCCTCCACCCTTCCCTATTTACATAGATTTTGTTTCCATGTTTTTTTCTTTTTTCATAATTTTTCCTTTTCCTTCTTCCCTTTCCCCTTCCCCTCCTACCACCCCTATACCTTTGGACCTTTTCCTATTTCAAATTATCAATTATTCATTTTAATCATTTTCATCCTTATTTACACTTTCAATTTCTCACACTAGAGAAACTATTCAGTATTTACATGTGTGTCCTATTTATTTCACTTAAGAGTATGGCCTCAATATGCATCCATTTAGCTATAAATGTTTCTAGTTTCTCATTCTTTATGGCTGAGTAGTACTCCATTTTATAAAAAAAAACACATCTTCTTTATCCAGTTTCCAGGTGATGGGCACTTGGGTTGTTTCCAAGTTTTAGCTATTACAAACTGTGCCGCTATAAACATAGGTGCACATATATGGCTGTGGTATGATTCTTTCAATTCTTTGGGGAAGATACCCAGTAGGGGAATAGCTGGGTCAAAAGGAACCTGTAGTCCTAGTTCTTTGAGATATCTCCATACTGATTTGCACAGTGGTTGCACCAGTCTGCACTCCCACCAACAATGGAGAAGGGTTCCTTTCTCTCCACACCCCTGCCAACATTTGCTATTGGTTGATTTCTTGATAGCAGCCATTCTTTCTGGGGTGAGGTGGAATCTCAGTGTTGTTTTCATCTGCATCTCTTGGATGACCAGTGATATTGAACATTTTTTCATATATTTATTTGCTGCTTTTACTTCTTTGTCTGAGAAATGTCTGTTCATTTCAGATGCCCATTTTTGAATTGGGCCTTTGAATTTGGGGGTCTGATATTTTTCAATTCTTTATATATTCTCGATAGTAGGCCTTTGTCTGAGGTACAGCTGCTGCTTTACATAGAAGACCCAAAAAACTCCGCCAAAAGACTTCTAGACCTAATTGACAGATTCAGTAGAGTAGCTGGATACAAGGTCAACACTCAGAAAACAATAGCCTTCTTATATGCAAATAGCAGACCCATTGAGAGAGAAATCCAGGAAACAATTCCTTTTACAATAGCATCTAAAAAATGAAATATCAAGGAATCAACCTAATAAAGGAAGCAAAAGACCTCTACAGTGAAAACTACAGCACTCTGAAGAAGGAGATCGAAGAGGATATAAGAAAATGGAAAGATATTCCTTGTTCCTGGGTAGGAAGAACTAATATAGTGAAAATGGGCATACTTCCAAAACTACTATATAGATTTAACACAATACCAATTGAAATTCCAACAATATACTTCACAGAAGTAGATAAAACAATCCAAATATTCATTTGAAAGCAGAAGAAACCTAGAATAGCAAAAGCAATTCTAGGCAACAGAGACATGGGAGGGGGTATCACAATCCCCAACTTCAAACTATACTACAAAGCTACTGTGATAAAAACAACATGGTACTGGCGAAGAAACAGACCCGAAGATCAGTGGAATAGATTAGAATATGCAGAAACAATTTCAGACATACTCAGCCTCCTCATCTTTGACAAAGGAGCCAACCATCCTCATTGGAGGGAAGATGGCCTATTTGATAAATGGTGTTGGAAAAACTGGATTTCAACCTGTCAAAGATTAAAACTAGACCTATTATCTATCACCATGCACTAAACTAAGATCGAAGTGGATTAAAGATCTAAATATTAAGACAGAAACACTAAACTTGCTGGAAGATAGGTAGAACTCTTGAAGACATTGGCATAGGAAAAGACTTTATGAACAAATCCTTAGTAGCATGGGAGCTCGCACAAAGAATCAACAACTGGCATCTCATCGTATTATTAAAAAGCTTCTGCACTGCAAGAGAAACTACCAACAGAGCTAAGAGACAACCTACAATTTGGGAATAATAATTTTTTTAACAAACTTAATTTAGAAGGATGCTACTGGAACCCCCTTAAATGTTACCAGAAACCTCTGCAGTAGGGTCCAGCCTCCTGCTCAGTGTACTATGCATACCTGAGAAAAAAGCTGAAAGACAGAACTAAGAAAGAGAGAAAGTGGGATGTCAGGATGACCAGTGCTGTTACAACCTACAAAGATGATGGCCAGTCCAAGCCACTGATTTTTCCATGTCATCAATTGGAGTAAAGGTGAGCTATGTGCAAGGGCTGGACTATGTGAGAAAATGCAACGTCCTGTGGTTACTATGGAAAGTAATGAAGGCAAGGCCTGTAGTAGAAAAGATAAAGCATTCTCAAATTAGGAACAGAATAGACAAAATATATGGTTGTAATTAGAACATTGTCTTTCTAGTTAAGAAAGTTTTTGATGTGGGAGTAGAATTTGGGCCCAAGTTACTCTGATCTTGGCACATAAGTTTTTGTCCAGACTTGCTTCTCAAGCCAATTGTGGGGTTAACTCTTTGCAGCCTTCCCTACTTATAGCCTGCTTTGGGCATAATCAATAATTGCAGTCTCCCACATCTCCCCTTTCTCTGTTTGAAAATGGCAGCAGGTGCATCACGGTGAGCTGTGATTGTCCTTGGCACCTGTTTGCTCCTGTGTCTCATCACCTGGAGGTGCATCAGGTCTGGAAGTCTGAGGGCTGTCCCATGAGAGGGGAGTCTCTCAGTTGCAGCCTTTACATGGCTTTCAGCAGGGATGTCACATCATGCTGCTTGCAGTGAATCCATCGTCTCAGTTGTACATTCTGGGATGATGGCCACAGCATGTTTGTATTTTCTGTTCAAAAATAAACATAAGCTGGATCTATGTTATTAATTGTATTGAGCCATTTACCTTTTAGTTAGGACATCTTTTGACAACACAAGTGTCTAGGACATGTCTGTAGATCTAGCTTTGTATCAATGGAGTTTTGATGGAGTATATTTACCTTCCATAAGTGAATTTAAAAAGTTTAAAATTAAAGTAATAAGAGAAAGTAACAAGATCTAATTGAGCCTGTTGAGGTAGCTCCACTCTCCCTTTTTTGTTTATGTAACTTTATGTGCCTTTAGGGAAAGGTGAGTATACCCAACAATGGCTTGTCCCTGTGGGTTATCCAATGGACATATGTTACAAGGACCTATAATGTATCTAACTGACTTAGCTGCTTACAATATTTCTCCCTCTAAAGAGCTATTCCTGACTGTGGTTTGGGGAGAATGGACATAGATTTTATCTAACTGCTTTGAGCTGAGAAGGGTTGATGTAGGGAAGACCACAGTTAGGGGCTCTCTTCAGGGAGCCAATTTAATGGCCTTAAATAAGAATCATGTTGTAATTTAGCAATTATAAACTCTCTTTATAAAGTTAATCTGGTGGATTTTGGTAAAAAACCAGTCTAACACATTTGTTGTTGATTTTTATCTGTATGATCACTTGGAGTTTGGAAGCCTAACGGCAAAAATAAACAAATTTTTAAAGAAATTAGGGCATGTATAATAGTCAAAGTATGTAGTACTAAAATAAAAAAAGCAGGCTGAGGAAAGAGCCATGTTTAGAAATTGTCTTTAAGGGACTAAAAGATCATAGTAAGACACATGGTGTATCTTTTCCTTTTCCTATCTTACTCTCAGTGCTAGTGCCAAAAGACAGTCATTTATGGTAATCAATAGGTTTTAGTCACTGTAAGGCAGAGAGAGTGGATGTAATTTACCTTAAATTCATATTAATTTAATCTTTGAAAACTGGTCCATTGCAGATGCCTGGCCTTTCTGGTTATTAGTACTCTCTAGTGGCATCAGAAAATGAATACCCTGGGCTAGGGATTTAGCTCAGTGGTTCAGCTGCCTGCCTTGCAAGCGCAAGGACCCGAGTTTGATCCCTGGTACCAAAAAAAAAAAAAAAAAAAAAGGCTAGAAAATGAATACCCATTACAGTGACCTCTTTTATTTTCCTTAGAAAAATCAATACCTATTTCTTGAAATCTGGGCATTCCATCTACTGGTCAGGATGATCGCAATGTTTAAGAACAGTCCCAGATAGGTCTTTACATAACTTTGACATTTGTATCTTGAAAGTAGTTACTCTTCTTCATATGTGAGTAGTTCATATGTGAGATTCCCTTATGATTTCATAAGACACTAATGATGCAATAATATAGTAAGCTTGGTTACTATTGCATATTGGTGCATGATTTATGCTTGCAGTAAAGATGACTTACGGTTTATATTACGTTTAAATATATCAGTATATGAATTTTTGGCAGGAGTTCCATAACATTTTCCCCAATTGGGAGAAAGGGAAGGGTATCAGTATTTCCTTTGAACTCTTCACTGTTAAGTATGATGCTAAGTGGATCATGTACATTTATTTTAATTCTGAAAACAATCTCTCAAGGTTGGTATTATTAGAACCAGTTTATTGATAAGTAACCTGCATCTGTGAGTGGTTATCTGATTTACACACGGTCAGTTGACAGGCAAGTAATCTGAAAATATTTGTTGAACACCTCCTATGGGAACAGTTATTCTGGTGAGATGATGTAGACAATAAACTCAGTTGTAATTTTCATGCCCAGTTGCCAGGTGATAAAAACCTACAAACAGGAATATCAAAATTATTATTAGAAGTGATTCTTACATTTTGGATTCTTGAGATTTTGTTCATTAATAACTTTTAAAATAAATCTCATTTTGGAAGTGTAGACATGATAATCTGGTAGTCTAAATAATCTGACAATTTTAGTGAAATAGTTTATTGAGTTGTGTCACATAACATTAGAAAATATTAGCTTTATCGTGCAAATAGCTATAGTTAAAGGAGAGTATAAAACCAGACTAGAGCTGCAGGTAACTAGTAAATGTATTATGTTATACAGTTTACAAAATGATTGTTACTCTGTGCAGTTATCACAATGATCCTATGAAATCAGTCCATTTTCCCTATGAGGACACTGGGGATCAACCTTAATAATGAATGCTTACAGCCATATAGCTACCTAATAGAATAGTGAGGATTCAAGCCTACATCCTCTAGTGCCATTTTCCCGAGCCTTTTCAAGATGAGAAAATACATAAACTCACTTGCAAATTCTCTATGAGTGAAAAGAAATATCCCCCAGCAAATTGTTCTGTCTAATTTTACTGCATAATTAAGCAGATTATACAATAAATTAATGTGTTGGCATAGTTAACTATTTCTTATTTACTTTTCTTTCCCTAAGGAATCTAATACACTACAGGAGGCCTTTTAAACAGAAACATCACATTAACTTCTTTAACAGTTATGGGAAAATAAACAGTGATAAGTGTAGCTATAAGAGATGGCCTTATGCATCCTGAAAGGATATCACCTTGAACCTTAGAGAGCAGTACCTCATAGAAAGGGATGGCAGCAGGGAAAGCTAGAAGATAGTTCAGCTTATGTTTTCTCAAAATCTCATCTACTTTAGAATCTTAAGTGAGATTATTAGACATTCAGATTCCCGGACTCCAAACCAAACTACTGAATCTGTATCTTTATAGCACAATCCCTATTCAGCTATTTTAAAAAGCTCACTAGGTGACTTTTGCTGATACCTTAAACATTAGAAATCGGAGAATCTAATTCATTTTGAGCCAACATGCTTCTATTATATTAATCTGACTGTACCAAAGTAGTCTGTCTAATTCAAACAAAAAATAATTTACTAGGAGCTCTAAAAAATTATTGAGGCAGAAGAAAGCAGTATTGAGAACAGAAAAGAATGAAGTTATTTTTGGGGGTCTAGGAATCAGAAAGAACATACCATGAGAAATTTGTTCAAGATATTGTATCTCAGACTAGACAGGTGCTAGCCATTTCTTAGTATCTTTGCTTCTCTGGAGTAGCATAGGTCGTGTTAGCTTCTTATCCAATGGGTAGTTGGGACCCTGTAGTCTGGGCTGAAATCAGTGAGGTAAAGACAAATGCAATAAGAAAGGGCCAACTGTAAGGAAGAGAATTTAACTTTCCACACACAACTGCCCTTTGTATAGTGTATTACCCAAGAATTTATTTTCACTGTTGATTGAAGCCTACTATTACTATTCTTAAGACCTTAATAAGACCTGGCTTAGAAGGGGCCTTCACTAACAATGAGACATTTACATTACAGTTATGAGCTCTAATGCTATCCAATTGGAACAAGTGCTAAAGCTCTAGAAGGCTCTGGTCCAGCCAGTGCTCAGCCCTTTGTTGGTGCTGTGTGTCTGTGGAGCTTTCCCTGGTGCACAACTCATTGTTCTACTACTCTCACCCCAAGCAGTAGCCTACAGGCTGTTAGTTTAATTAATTTAATGAGATTTTATCTTTTGAAACAGGATCTCACTATGTAACTCAGGCTGGCCTTGAGCTCACTATGTAATGCAAACTGGCCTCAAAATTGCAGTGATCCTCCTGCCTCAGCCTTCTGATTGCTGGGATTACAGGCATGTACCACCACACCCAGGTTCAAGGACATTTTGTTGTGACAATTTAGCAAAAATAAATAGCTTTTTACATGGTAGTATTCAATGTTAGCTAATCAATTGATTAAAGTCTAGTTACCCATATAACTATAGTATCTAGGACATTAAGTTTCTTTATCTGCCTTCTGTCTTCCCACTCCCTCTGCCTAGAACATTTCTCCAAATCACCACTCTTCTTGCTCCTTCTCAATATTAGAAATTCAATATAAATGACATTTTCTTGAAGAGAATTTTAATATTCTTTCCTAGCCTTGTCCCTGCCTTCTACCCTGCTTTTCCTGCCTGATCTTTTTCCTTCCCAGAACTCTGCATTCTCTGAGATTAGCTATTTAAGAATTTGTTTACTTGTTAATGTATCTCACTGTACCCTCCTCCCTGCACACACAAGTATCTGTCTTCTTCAGCAGGTTATGACTATGACTGCCACTTATTTTGAAAAGAAAAGAATGTTTGTTACTTGAACACATAACTCTTTCATCATTTCGTTCTCCTTAGCAGTAGCATAGAAGGCCCCTCCTTTTTTGGGGGGGTGGGTACTGGGGATTGTTTAAATGAAGGACCTTGCACTTGTGAGGCAGGGGTGGTCCCACTGAGCTAAATCCCTGGCCCAGAAGGCCCCTCTTTCTATCTTACCTGTCGCTATATCTCACCATTCACTCCATGCCTTAACACACCTTCAGTTCTCGCAGTTTGCTGAATATTCTATTCTCTTCCATTTTGCATGAGAATTTCTGTTTCCTTTGCCTCTATCGGAGAGAGAGAGAGAGAGAGAGAAAGAGTAGATTGAGTTGCTAGGCCATGTGACACCCCATAATTTGTCTCCATATGTATATTTTTATTGCTAGATTATCTCTCTAGTTTTACTTGCCTTTCCTTTAGTAAGTGTTTAATTGTACATTTTATATATCAGTAATTTAAATTATAGCTATTGTCTTAGCAACTAGAATTAATACAGGGTGAGATAGCTGGCTCATATGAACAAAGTTAAGTACGTTATTGTAAAATAATCATTATTTTAAGAATAACTATAAAAAATGCAAACATGGTTTTAAGTCATACATGAAAGAATTATTACAGCTATAAACAAAATATACATTAGACTCATCACAAGTCAAGAGTGTTCAGAGTTTAAGCAACAGTCAGGGAAGGTGAGAGGTGTTGGCTCTGAGAGCATAAACTCTGGTGATTAAAGTACTGTTTGCAATTTTATCATCAACTATAATCATGTATTTTTATATTTAACTTAATTTTAGTTTAAAATAAGACTGTTTAAGAAATTCAGACACACTAAAGTTTTTACATTCATATATTCAAGTTTCTCTTTAAGAGTTTTTTGGAAGCTCATTCTTAACCATTTGGGTAATTGAAAAATGTGACTTGACTTATAGCAAGTTTGACTTTTGTCTTTTTTAAAATTTAAGAATAGTCTAATTCTTAGTATTAATTTTACAAGTGACACTAGTGGTTTGTTTGGCATGTATATGAAGAATAATTTGGAGTAAAGTTGGCATTTATGATTTAAAAACCCTTAAATTTCACTATTTACTTGAAACAATCAAATTAATGATAAATCTTCAGCTTGATCTTCTCATGTCAGTGAGTTCTGACCATGGCTTCATCATGGTTTCCTACTATATTAATTTCAATGTTATTAAAAACATGTACCTCTAGTAATTTAGGGCATTTAGAGAATGTGGAGGAGAGATCAATAAGTAAAGATTAAGTAGTGCTCGCTTTGGCAGCACATATACTAAAAAAGTAAAGATTAGATTAATTTGTTGTTAGATTTTTTTTTTTAGTCATTGATATATAGTCAATATTTAAAATTGAATTATCATTTTGAAAAGATAATCTCATCTAATTTTAATGACTACTTTTTCAATGTAATTACTACTTTTCCCAAAGAATAATACAAAAGATACTACCATTTATTTTCCATGAGTATTACTATTCTTGAGAGTGAAACACTGATATAGAAAATCCACAGTTTTGTTCATGGGATTGGAATACAATAGTAAAAATAGAGTACCTTGAGGTTTCTTGTTGCTAAAACAAAAATACATATTAAAATGAAACTAATTATCATAATAAGGAAAAATAAGACTGAGGACACTTTTGGATAATTATACCAGAAAATAATTTTGTACTGTCTTTATCTGTTTAAAATAAAAGTTTTCATGTATAATGTACAAGTATCTATGTTTTCATATATCCTTGTATTTGATTAATAAGATATGAATATTTTTACTAATTAGCAACCTAATATTTGATATAATACTTTATTTTTGTATTTAAGATACTTAAAGGGTGTAAAGATATAGTACTATCATGAAAAGATAAAGAGTAAAGATTCTGCTTTTATAACCAAGATATACTCTTGAAAAGATAAATAAGAATATAAATAATCAGTATCTTATATCAATGTTTATATCAGTCTATATTTAGAAAGTAGATCCTTTGTTCTTAGAAAATACTACTGTTGGTTTCACCACTGTGAAAAGCATCATTATAGAATGAAAAGTCTTAACTGGCATAAAAATGTTCAATTTCAAGAGAGAGACTTTTGATGGGTAAGATAGTTGAGAAATGGTCAAAAAAGGGAGGTTGGAAAGGAAATAGAAATGGTACAGGAGACAGAGACAATGTATGATTAGAAAGAATTAATTATGCATAAAACGATGAGATAGATGTATTTGAAGATGTAGTTTAGAATAGACTATAGAGAATCCTATAGGGTTTAGTATTAGAATTATATACTTTAGCAATGGTAGTCCATTTAAAAGTTTTTGAATCTTTGCAATATTTCTTTGAGGGAAAGAGATTTGATATATTTGTTTTCAAAATGTGGTCTACAGATAAACTTCTTAATAAAACTACCTGGGGAATTGCTCTGTAAATGCTAAACTTCTGTTTTAATAGGCCTGTGTGCAATCCAGGACTTTACATTTTTATCAAGATCCTCTATTATTTCTCCCTTCACAATAAATTCCCAGAACCACTAGGAGAGAGACCATAGTCAGCAGAGTTCTGCTTTGGGGTCGCTAGCACTTCAGTGTCTCAGGACACACTTCAGGGTGCATCTTCCAATGTGAAGGATTGCAAACATTCTAACTCAACAGAACACCCAAGTAATGGAAGATGACTATAGTTTTCTTTTTATTTTACATCTGAAATGATCAGTAATTGTGATTCTTGCCCAACCTAGATTCAGAGCCAAGGCTCTCAGAAAACACTATCACTCACTTTTATTAAATTGTCTCCACATCAATTAAGACACTACTAGTTTCATGAATAAAATCTATAGAACATTCAAACTTCATTATTTCTTTTCTATAAATATGGTTAAAAAATAATTTTTTGTGAAGAAATTGGGACATTTACCTGGTTATTTTTGCAAGTTTTAACAATAAATCTAAAATAACATTTAGGAAAACATATGCAACTCTACACCTTTCCTTGTTGCTGCACCCATTTTAATCATTTATGTAATAAAGTCGTATGTTATTCAGTCACCCATGGAATGCATGTGAAGAATAATGAAAGCTTCAATTTATACGTCATGAATCTGCAAATATCTCTCTTTCTTTTCCATTTTGAAAAATCAACTAATTCATCTGCTTTAAATTTGCTAAGTGTTGACATTCAAATTTGGAAATTTCTGCATCCTATTATTGATGTATGTAAAGTTGTCATAGAAATTGCCATATGAGGTTAATTGCAGAATGTTTTTCTCTATTAGTTTACTGTTCATGTAAAATTAGTTTTTACTGTTGTTTGTATTTATTGCAAAAACCTTATACTTTTAAAAAATGAAACAATGACTGGTTTGTCAAGGGAATATAAACCTACTTCTTTTTCACTGTATTGTCAGTGATCAGAATATAAAATTTAATGTTTTTTTCAAGTACTTTCCTTGCAATAGACAAAATAGACAAGTAAGGCATTCTAAGAATTTGGAAAACATTCATGAAGCCCCCCCCCCTTTAGGTTTATCTAAAGTAATTTCCTTTTTAGCATTCCATTTTTATGTGATGTACCTAGTAGAGGTCATGTTCTTTTGTTCCATTGTGAAAGTCTGAAAAAATAATAGCTTTCCTACTAGCAATTAAGCTGGGGCTCACTTTTTATGGATGATATGCATTTGTTTGATTTGCTTTATTAAATAACAATTTAAATTGAAAAAGTCATATTTTTCCAGTGATAAATACTTGGCTAGGAATAGGTTAGGCACTTTAAAAGCTATAGTAAGAAACACAAGTAATCTTGCTTAATATTCAAAACCTGTCATATAAAAATTGTAAAAGCATGTTTTAATCATAATCCCAGCTATACTAAACATTAATGAATCCATTCTGATTTCTGCCTTTATCTCTCAATATTCAAATCCTGTGACAATACATTTACTCCTAAAGGTGAATTTTAGGCACTTATCAGTTTATATATGCAAAGGTTATATGATACTGGAGTATTCCATCATGGCATATATTTAACAGTGTAGTAAATTAATAAAATAAAAAGCACTTTATTAATTATGGAGGGCTTATTAGTAATTAAACTATGGCATAACAAATTTATATCAATTCAAGGAAAATGCTTTTGTCCTGTATCTTTGATTAATTTTTAATACCTGAACACTTTGTAGAAGTTGAACTAGAGGAAAAATATTTGCATTCTAGGTTTTGATTATCAACATTCTAAATTCCAAATGCTTTTACTTGAACAAATTATATTATGGTAATTTTTTCCTTTAAAGGGAGAATATCAATGGCTTAAGAATAATTTAGGCAATTTATCATCATCGTGAAAAAGTAAAATAACAATATAGCCCATTTAGAAGGCACATTAATCTCCTGTGTGACTCCAGAAACAAGCAGAATTTTAAAAAGCATCTTCAAAAATTATTCAGAATATACCTCTATTATATTAAGAATATATCTCTAATAATCTTTAAAATTTTAAATTATACAAGTAGTGAAATGGATAAATTTTTAGACACATAAAATTATGAAAATTAAATTTTAAAGATATAAAAATCCTCAAGAGACCAATAACTGGCAAAAATAGAGGCAGTAATAAAAACCTGGCTGACTAAAGCCCAGGACCTGATGGATTAACTGCTGGATTTTACCAGAACTTCAGAGAAAAACTAATGCCAATACTCCTCAAAATCTTCCATGAAATTGAAAGGGGAGGAACATGGCAAAATTCATTCTTTGGACTTAAGGTTAGCCCAACACCAAACGGGGACAAAGGCTCAACAAAAAAGAAGCAGAAGGGGAAGAGGAAGAAAGAAGAGCAGGTGGCAGCAGAAGAAAATTACAGGTAAATTTCTTTAATAAACATAGATGCACAAATATTCAATACAATATTTTCAAACAGAATGTAACAAATAATTAAAAAGATCATACATCATAATCAAGACAGCTTCATCCAGGCATGAGGGATGCAAAATTGGTTCATTATATGTAAATAAATAACCCTAATACATCACAATAACAGAAGTTTGGATAAAAATCACATAATCATTTTGATAGATGCAGAAAAAGTCTGAAAAATTATAGCAGCTTGTGTAACTTTCCATTCACTACTTTGCATATAGTACCTGGAACATGATCATTTGCTGGGTAAAATTTTTGGCTATGCCTTCTTAGAAAATGAAAAGGATAAGAGTTAGAATACAGGGATTGCGTGACTTCTGTGGTTGCCTGTCTAGTGTACCTTGGTCTAAAATGAAAAATTGAGCCTACTAAAAATAGTAGCTAGCATGCTATGCAATTATATACTTGTCAAAACAAATAGATTAACACATCAATAATTCTTGAAAAAATTATCCGCATTCAGATTTTTAAATGTTTTTGAGTTCAATTATTAATTAAACTTTGGAAACTCTTACTTACAAAATATAGTATTTATATTGGTAGTACAAACTATGCAGTGTTTAATGCCTTTTCTCATAATTCTATCTAAAAGAGAACAAAAACTACTTAAATTGTGGACTTTATAACTGATTTTTTTGAAAATGAGTAGACTAGCCCATTGAATCTTTAAAACATTGTATTGGAGGATGAATATACAGATGTATGTATTATAATATCTGGCATATTGTTGTTCTGAATTTGTAGAATAGAAAGCATGTGTATCTTGGTATTTTGGTATGTGTATCTTCTGTGAAATAAGCGTATGAAGTATTCTATTAATTCTAGTTGTTTATGGGAATGCTTCCGATATTCTAGTTGTAAAATCATATTAACACAAACCATTTTATATTACTTACTTATATTACACTTGCTTAAGCCTCAACATTAAAAAATCATGTTGCTATAACAAAAACTTCTTGATTTTAATTTCAATGACTCAAATATTTTTATTTAGAATATTTTCTTTTGATTGTGGTAAATAATATTTATCTTATATAAATAAAAAAAACTTTGCCTGTTATGATTTTCTGAAGTTCAAGTAAGGAATGTATCTTTTAATGTGTGTTGATACATTCTTGAATAGTTTTTTGTTGTATTAGTTCTGTTGGGAGTTCGTGATATTTTTGTTTGTTTCTTTATTTTTGTAATCTTACTGTTCTGGGATTTAACAAAATATACCTAAGGTTATGACTTTCCTCATTATTTCTGTCTTTATTGCTGAAACTTTCAATCTATAGACTCTATTCTTTTTAAGTACGTTTGTTTCAGTGTTTAGTATTGCTTTTCCTGCAAATACCTTATTTTTTTTTCTGAAAATCTAATCATTTATGGTTTAGTTGTTATGGTTTTTATTTCTTGGCCTTTGTGTCTTTTCCTCTCTGTTGTCCATTTCGTATTAATGTGTTTGATTTAGGCATTCAGAGACCTTCCATTAAATATGCAAGATTGCTAATATGATTTGTGATTATGATTATACTTCAGTTCATTTTCTGAAACTTCTTGTTTCAACACTAGAAAATTTTTAGAGGCCGGGGATTTAGCTCAGTGGTTCCACTGCCTGCTTTGCAAGCTCAAGGTCCTGAGTTTGATCTCTGGTACCACAAAAAAAAAAAAAAAAAAAAAAAAAAATTGGAAAATTTTTACTTCTGTCTGTGTGTTCTTATTTCCAAAAACATTTTTGGGAGGGTTAGGATTTCTGTCTGCTAATAGAGACTCAGAAAAGGGTTTTCTATGCTGGCAATTACAACAACGAAAGATGAGATTTGTTCTTACTCCATATAAGACCAACATTAGATCCTAGTAATGAATCCTAGTAATGAAAACTCAACAAAATAAGAGTATAGTATTGTTAGTTGAGTTTTAATAGTGGAAATCTTTGGAAAGGCAAAATTTCTTTAAAAAGGCATTAAAAATTACTAACAATAGAATAAAATATTGCTGTTTGATTATATTGGCTTTAGTAACTTATGATCTACAAAAAACACCTTACATAATAAAAGGATAAATTACAGATTGGGAAAAAGTATTTTTTATTCCAACAATCAACAAAGTATTAAGTACTGAGAATATATAAATAAATTCTACAATAAAAAATACTACATAAAGGGCCTAAGTCATGAATAACACTTTATAGAACAGGAAGTATATGTTGGTAATAAACAAATGAAGAGATATTTTGGACTTAACAATGATCAGACAATTACATGTCATGCCATAATGAACTCTATTTTACTTCCACTTGGTTGGAAAAATAAAATAAAAATCTCACTGTACCAAGTGCTTAAGAGGTTATGAGTCCTTAGGGTCTTTTTAGACAGTGTTCCTTTAAATATAAATTGGTGCAAATGCTTTGAAAAGCAATTTGATATTGTGTATAATTTTGCTCACAGTGTGACAAAGCAATTCTGGCTGTAGATCTAGGAGAAAATATTTCCTATGTGCATTGGAAATATGAACAAAGATGCTTATAGTAGCGTTCTTTCCAATAGTAAATATGTGAAAGTAAATCAGATGCTTCCACAGTAGAAGAGTGGCCAGATATAAAATAACAAACTGTTATAAAAAAAAAACTACAGTATGGATGAATACTAGTAAAATCTTATAAACATGTACCCTGAATAATTTACAATTTACAATTAAACAATTTACAAATAATTCACAATTAAACAATTGAAAATGAAATAAAAACTCAGAAAACTAGATGAAGCAAAGCTATATAAAAAGAAAGAAAGAATGATAAACACATCCTTTGGAAAGCTTGTTCTCTTCTCTGAGCAAGCAGAGAGGTTGGATGGGGTGAAGGAGCATCACATAAACAAATCGCAATGATTGACGAGATCTTACTTTGACTATTGTGCGGTTTCCTCTCAGTTGGTTATCACATTACTCAAAAAAGACAAATAGAAATAGAGAGTCACACACAGACCAAGTATGACACTTTAATATATCTGGTCTATTTCTGAGCAAATATTCTACATCATTCTTTGGAATAAAAAGTGCCATTTGTTTACTTCAGGATAGTTACTTTCCAGCTCTGCATCTAATGCTTCTTCTTTCTTTCCAGGCTTCCTTCAGAATATGTTATTATTTTCTTTTGTCTTTTTGCTTAGGATCAGGTCCCACTGCTGGTAAACCTAATATGATAGTGATCGCTAGTGTGGTGCATGATATGTTTGCTCTATTCTTTTGGGTCTTTGATTTATAGTCACAGGCAAATTGAAGTTTCTTGTTGGTGCTTCATAAAGAAAGCATCTCTACTCTTTAGTCTTTTTGTTGTCTCTCAGCCTCCCTTGAATAGTGTCTTAGTTACTGTTCTCATTGGTGAGACAAAATACCTGACACCCAAAGTTAAAGGGGGAAGGGTTTATTTAGCTCACAGTTTGTAGGGGTTTCGGTTCATAATGTGCTGGCTCCAAGGAAGGGTGGCACATGGCATAAGGGCAACAGTTCATGGCAGCAGAAGACAGCAGAAGCAACAAGGGAACCTGAACAGGCCCTTTTATGATGACTACCAGACTACCAGGGATTAGGGCAGTGCCAAACCAATCCATGTACTGATTTAGTAATCACATCCCCTTAATCCCAGCATCACACACTCTAGATTCAGCCGCCTCTGAAAAAGCCCTGTGTCGTCATGAGGCTTGTGTGTGTGTGTGTGTGTGTGTGTGTGTGTGGTGGATCTAGACCCAAACCATAACATTCTTCCCCTAGCTCCCTAAAGACTCATGTACATTCCTTTATGCAAAAAAAAATTTAGTCCACTTTTAAGAGTTGCCAAAGTCCTAACAGTTTCAGCATTGCTGAAATGTCCAAGTCCAAAGTCTCTGCTGAGATTTAAGGCAAACTCTTGTCTGCAAGCCCCTGTATAAGTGAAAAGACAGTTAAACACTTCCAAATTCAGTGGCACAAGATACAGTGGACCCTTGACTTATGAACTCAATTCATTCCCGAGGGCTGGTTGTAACTCAAGTTAGTTGTAAGTCAAGAATATTTTTCCCATAAGAAATAATGGAAACACCCATAATGCATCCTGAACTTCTAGAAGCACCCCTTAAATAACAGTTTCATAATAAAAAAGGGTTGTATAATGTGTGTAATTTACCAGAAACACAAATTCCCCAGTGTATTTACCAGAAAGTTATAAAATGTGCCTAAAAGATTTCAACCTTTTAAGAACTAAAAACTGGTCTAAGGCTGTTTCTGTCTTTAACACTGCTCTGTAGTATGACATTACACTGCCATTAAGCAAGTGATTGCAACAATTGGCTTTTTCTCTGTCTGGGTAGGTCATCTCTACAAATGGTTGTAGCTCTGCCAAGTCTTCAAGATTTCCTTCATTTCAGAACTTTGCTGCACTGATGGTTGATACTCCCACCCCCCTTCAGAAAGCTCCTCAGCTGCCATTCTCTGTTACTCAGGCAGAATTTGATGAAGTTTCTCTGTAGACAGTTCCTCTGAGTGTTCCTCCTCCAATTCCTCAACATCACCACTGTCTACCTGCAAGCCTATGGACTCTACAATAGTGACAGTGTCGTCACAGGGTCAATTGAAGGCTCAGGCTCCTCTACACAGCCATCAAAGTCTCTCTCTTGTATAATTTTAGGCCACACTTTCTTTCAGGCAAATCTCAATGTCCTTAGAGAGACATTGGCCCAGGATTTCTCAATTAACCCCACACAGGAAAGGATATTGTAATGTTTTTTCTAGAACTCTTTAAGGGTTAAATGTGTATCTGAGACCATCTGGAAGCATTTTAGGAACAGTTCCTTGGTACAGCTTCTTTAAGTTAGCTGTAATCTACTGGTCCATACGCTGCAGTAGAGGAGTTGTATTAGGTAGGAGGAACTCAACTGAGAGCCATGGGAATTCTTTCAAATCTCGTGGGTGAGCAGGAGCATTGTCCATGATGAGGAGAACCTTGAGTGGTAAACTTTTGTCCTCTAGGTATTTCTTAACAGTAGGACAGAAAGCCTCCTGGATGCACTCAAGAAAAAGTACTCTTGTTCCCCAGGCTTTTGCATTAGATTTCCACATGCCCTCTAGCCTATTCTTCATAACTTTTCATTTTCTGAACACTCTAGGGGTCTCAGAGTGATAAACCAAGAAAGGCTTTATCTTTGAGATCACCACTCGCATTGGCACATAGCAATAAGTTTAGCGTGTCCTTCATAGGCTTGTGGCATTTTCTTTTCTTCCTAGGTAATGTATGTTCTCCTGGGCACTTTCTTCCAGAAAAGGCCAGTTTCATTACAGTTGAAAACTTGATGAGAGCAAAAGGCATTTGTCTGTGTCATTGCTTTGAAGCAGTGTATGTAATTTTCAGCACCCCCTTTATCAGAATTGGCTGCTTCATCATGCCTACTTATGCTATGAACCCCAGTTCTCATTTTGAAATTGTGAAACCACCCCTTAATAGCATGAAATATTTCACCACTATCACTCATTGATGGATTATCCTTTAGGAGATCTGCATTTATGGCACTATCTCTTTCATAAATTATAGACTCAGATAGTCTATAACCTGCCATCTGCCTTTTGTTTATCCAAACTAATAACACCCTTTCTACCCATCTAACATTGTTGAGCTTGACTTACTAACTCGAGTAACACCTTTAGCAACACTAGCTTCCTTATACAAACATTTTCTCTGTAAGATTGTTGAGATGGTGCATTTCAACATGCTGTACATATTAGCAAGATTGGTCACAAGAATGTCACTCTCATATTTCTCTGCAATTTCCTTCTTTTTGATTGTGCTTGCTTTCTTTACCTTACCTTCCTTCTTTAGCTTTTATTCTAGCTTTTTGAGGGCTATTTTAATAGCAGTAGTCTTAGCAATTATATAAAGCACTGAACGAAATCATGTCCACAGACACACAGGTCTGGGCTCAGACTGACCCTTACATACACTTTTCTGGCATTGCAAATCTTTGTTTACAACCACACCAGTGGCCAGCATTTGGGTTGTAACTCAAGGTATTGGTCATAAGTTAAAGCTAAAATTCTGGTCATAACCCAAATTGTTGGAATGTGAGGCCAGTTGTAATTCAAGGGTCCACTGTAGACATTTCCATTCCAAAGGTTACAAACAGGGATAGCAAGGAATAGGAGCGAAGCAAGACCAAAATCCAGTAGGGAAAGCATTAAATCCCACAGTTCCACTTCTAGCATCTGAGGCAATCTGTGGCAAGTTGTAAACACCAAAGGGCTTGGGTGGTTCTGCCCCTGTGGCACTTCTTGTGGTTGTAGGTCCCATGGCTTTCATCTTGGGCTGGCTCTTCTCCCTCCTTGCAATTTTCCTTAGGTGATCCACATTCCTGGCTTCTCCAAACTTCTGGGGTCTCCACTGTACCTTCAGCTTCACACTCACAGTTTCATATACTGCCTTCTCAGGGGCATACCTCCTGGCCTCGCAGGCCTTCTGAAATCTGGCCAGAAGCCTTCCTTACCCCACAACTCTTGCATTCTGTATGTGCCTAAAACCAGCACCATGTGGATGACGCCAAGCTCTGGTGCCAGCTGGAGCAGCAGCCAGGCTTAACAGTGCCTATGAACTAAATCCTGAGGAACAACTTCCCAAAGAAGCTGTCATTCTGGAACATGGTACTCTGGGGTTCTCTTTTCAAAGCAAAGTCTTTCACTTTTGCAGTTTTGAGGCTGCAAAGGGTGGAGTCCTGGTGCTTCTTGTGATGTCCTCAGGCCATCTTTTTCTATTCTCCTGTTCCTTCTCAGCAATCAAGATCTCCTCTGCCCTATCTTTGTAGGCCAGAACTTTACTAGACCTACCTTTCTGACTAAAGTCAAAATGTTTTAAATCATTCTTCTGGACTCTTTGCTCTTGATTCTCAATGTAAATCTGGCTAAAAGTCCCCAACAGAAGTCATGCCACTGCCTCAGCATTAGATTACCTTGCCATTTCTTCTGTCAATTTAATTAGTCTGCCACCCTTAAGTCTCAGTCTCAAGCAAAGTCTCTCTGGACATGAGAAAAATGCAGACAAAAGGCATAACACACATCATCTGGAGTTCAGCATCCAATGCAGTCCTTCTCAGCAGAAACCTCCAGCATCTGGTCTTAACTGGCTTTCTGGTCTTCTGAGCTCTGACTAGAATCTCCCATACAGTTCAGCATAAGGTCTTCTAGCTCTGCCTTTTCAGCCAGCATCTCCAAACCTTTCCAAACTCTTCGCTGAAGCCATTCCCAAAGGCTTCTGAACCACATGGTCAGGTATAGTCACAGCAATGACCCCATATCTCTGGTATCAAATTCTGTCATAGTTACTTTTCTCTCATTGCTGAGACAAAAATACCTGACACCCAAAGTTAAAGAGGGAAAGGTTTATTTAGCTAACAGTTTGTAGAGGTTTCAGTTCATAATGGGCTGGCTCTAAAGCAGAGCGGCACAAGGCAGACGGGCAATAGTTCGTGGCTACAGAGGATGACAAAAGCAACAAGGGAACCTCAACAGCATCTTTCTGGCCCTTTTATCTTACCCAGACTACCAGGGATTAGGGCAGTGCCAAACCAATCTGTGTAGTGGTTCAGTAATCAAACACCCTTAATCCCAGCATTACACAAGCTAGATTCAGCCACCTCTGAAAAAGCTCTATGATTGCATGAAGCCTTGGGGAGACATCTAGACCCAAACCGTAACATATAGAGAACCTTGATCCTTCTCATCAAGGTTTGAAGACCACCCACACCAGACCTATTAATTTAATATATGGAACTTCTCCAAGCCAAGATCTTGTTAGGGTCTGACCCAATCTAATCTAGACTATGGGCTTCTCTATTATCAGATCCCAGAGACAGTCCTTCCTGGAGGGAAGGAATCACATCTCAAATATATTCATCAAGACAAAAGAAGACTTTAAAGCTCCATTGCCTCCTTCAATTTATTGCCTCCCTTCTGGCCACAGCAAAATTTTGGCTTATCCTAGGTAGATGTTTTAGATGAGATTAAAGAAATAACCAGGATGTTTAAAAACTGCTATTAGTCTAGAAATGTCTACTCTCTGCAAAGATTCTTCTAACAAAGTTTTCTTTTTCATATCATCTCAGAATTATAGTAATTTTCTATTTTTTTTTTCTTTTTTTTTTTTTTTGTATGGGGGATCGAACTTGGGACTTCCTGCTTGCAAGGCAGGGGGCGGAACCACTGTGCTAAATCCCCGGCCCTCTATTTTATTTTATTCATTTACACATTTGTTAATCATTTTTATGTTCCCTCCTTTGCAAGACTTGAAAATTTTTCTATTCTTATTTTTCAAAATAAAGGAAAGATGAAACTCCAAGAATAGCAAGCCTAGTTTTAACATTTACAGCTGGGGAAGCAGCTCTGAGGATAATCTAACTTTGTGAATGACTACAAAAGGTGTTAAATAAGTAGCAGGTGTTTTATAACCCATGTCTATTTGAAAAGATACAGCCCAGATGGAGAAGCTTAAGTACATCTATAGTTTGTATAACCAAACTCCATAGTCACTGGGTTCCATCTGCCACACTAACCTCAAACCACACTTAGTGGCAGCTAATTAACACCTTGATTAAGCTATAGACCACCTGCAGCTTCAGCGATGTAATGAGTTCACTGAAGTTTATATAAACTCATTGTAAAACTTAGATCAAAACAGTGTAAAGAAAAGGGAGGAAAATTCATCAAATGTGTCATGCTCACACACACCAATATTTATGAAGGCATGCATATCAGTGGTCTCATCTCTGCTTCTCCCTTAAATCTTCATTCTCTCAGATGTGGGAGAGAATGGCTATAATCTTTCTAGACTATTAAACCCATAAACTTCAAGCAATAAGGAATATTGTATTGTTTTCTCTCAAGTCAAATTTGAAAACTACCAAGGAAATTCTCTACTTTGCTTAGTTCAGGCATATGGGATTTTTTAATATAGTTGGGTGCTCTGGTTGACAAAGAATTTAGAATGGTTGCCTAATCTTGTGGCTTCTATAACAAGATATGGTTAGCAGACCCAAAACCATTTGTGTGGAACAGGTGACCAAAAAAAAAAGTAATCATCTGAAAAAATAACATAAACAGCATAAAACAATTGATACATGTATGTATTGTTAGATGTACAATATAAATGCTTTGCTTCCCTCGTTTTTTAATTGGTAGAATTGTCACTGCCTCACCTATGAGTTGAGGAGCAGCTTTTTATATTAAGAAAATGAGTGACTTCACATAAGAGAAAATTAAAATATTAGTTAAATATGTTTAAGCAAAAAACCAATCTTTTGTATGACTTTTATGACACCTTAACTACTAGCAGCTTTCAAGATTGATTGATGAAAGGAGAGCAAGAAAAAATATAGAGATAATCATGATCATCCAGATATGGTAGTGTAAAGGGAGGAGATAAGAATAGAAGGTAAGTCTGTTTGAGGTTACACAGTGAAGAAGTGCATAGGTGATATCTGTTCTGCCCACTTTACCCCAATGGCCACAGTAATTATGGATCAACTGTTTCTCAACTAATCATGGTAAAAAGTGACACTTGTAAGAAAAAAATCAAGCAAAATGCTGGAAAGCTGGGAAATAAAACAACAATAAAATAAACCAACATACAAATAGGTTTAATTTTACACAGCTCAGATTATCAAGAATCTCTTAGTAGAGTTAGTTATTCAAAACTATGAAAAAAGATTCATCAAATTATTCAGTACTTGGTATGGATGTGCATTTTCTCTTTTGAAGAGTCACTATTTATTTTTTTTCTTAAATTCTTTTATTGGTACATTTTAGGTATACAATACATTTACATTTATCACTGGGAACTTGTACCTTTACATAATATATTTTGCTTCTTTTTTCCCCATTCCCCTGCCCTCCCTTCAACTTTCAATAAAGAGACCCAGGACTTTCTTGACTCTAAGTGATGACATTCCATGACAATCTTTTTTTCAAAAATGAAGAAAAAGAGGTTCCTGAATTTCATTATATCCTCTCAAGGGGAAAAGGTTCAGTTTTAGTTTAAATTAATACATATCTAGTAAAGTTAATGTAAAAATCCTTTACTTGCTTTGAGATAGTATTTTTTAAAATTGTAAAAGACAGCAAATGGTCCTCAGTATGCACTGTAATAAAGAATTTGTAACAGGGACTTGCCCATATGCAATTTTGAGAGCTGACTGAATATTCTCTATGAAGTCTTTTGTCTTTGCATCCAATTGCAGAACATGAAGTTTTCAGGACAGGCAGTCAGGAAGAAAGGATGGACATAGAGTGAAGGAGAGCAAAGAGAAGATGGAATCCAGGGTCAGGAGCTGGAACTACAGGTGAACTAGAGATGTGCTGTTTCTCATCATCCCACCCCTGATTATGATGTCCTGAAAGAAAAGCCAGCTCTCTCTAAGAGCTAAACACACAACTGTATTGCTTCTGTACCAGCAGAAAGTATCTTTGCTAGCATTTCATATTATCTTTACTTTTAATTTTATCTCTCTTAGTAGGTAGTGATATCTCATCATAGTTATAATTTGCATTTTTCTAATAGCTGATGATACTGGATGTCTTTTCATTTCTAACTTAATGACTTTTCAGTCTTCAGAATTCTTTACGTATTCTAAATATGAGTCCATTGTCAGATATGTAGTTCATAAATACACACTTCCAATTACAAATTATCGTTTTATCTTCTGAATAGTCATATAGAGCACAAGTATTTAACATTAATTAAGTATAATTTATCTATTTTCCCTCTATAGATTATGATTTTGGTGTAATGTTTAGGAACTCTTTCCCAAGCTCTCAAAGATTATTGCTAGTCTCTTGTAACATTTTCATTGGTTTCCCTTTAAGAATGTGATCCATGGGCCATCTTTGGCCAGTCCCTGTTCTGATTTCACTACCTGGCATCATCTATCTAGTTGTTGTTAATAGTTCCCTACTCTTTCCTGAAGAAATTATATTGCCATGACTGGGTCAAGGGCTTTGGGGTAAAGGACAAGTGTTATAACTAACATTTTGCATCTCTGATTAGCTTTATATGTAATTTATTTTAAGAAAATCTTCCGAACTACTTCTGTGAGAGAATGGGAGGGTTGAATATTCTGTGTGTTTGGTGGGTTTTGCTTTCTTCCTAAATATTTGATCATTCAGCAGCCAAAGGGATCTGACCTGGGAGGACACAGTGACGACGCCACTGTGAGCAAAGACTACTTCAGGCTCCCTGAGGACCATGTCTGTGGATTTTAAAACTCATGTAGACCAGGAATGTAAAGCTGCTGAGGAATTTGTCAATATTTATTATGAGACAATGGATAAAAGAAAAAGGGCACTTATTAGGCTGTATCTGGATGAGGCCACTTTAGTATGGAATGGAAATGTTGTTACAGGGCTGGAAGCCCTAAGTAATTTTTTTGAGATGTTGCCTTCTAGTGAGTTCCAGGTTAATATGTTAGATTGCCAACCAGTTCATGAGCAAGCTATCCAGTCCCAGACTACAGTTCTTCTGGTAACCAGTGGAACTGTGAAATTTGATGGAAATAAACACGACTTCAACCAGAACTTCCGGCTGACTGCTCAAGCCACTTTTAAGAGCACTGTGTGGAAGATTACAAGTGATTGCTTCCATTTTCAAGATTAGGCTAAAAGTTAAAAGGGCAAAAGTCAATTTTTTGGTCCTTTAGGTCCAGCAACAGAAGTTTATCTGAATTAATTAATTTTATTGTAAAAACACTATAAATTAGTATGTGCTGAAACTAGAATTCTTCAATATTTTCTTATTTCTGACAGCAACTTTTCTAGTAACTGCCAGTTTGGACTATCGCCCTTAAGAGCTTTAATGCTAGTTTTTGGCATACCTTATATACATTCCACTGATGACATTCTTAGAGTAATATTAAACATATGATTGCAGTACTAATATACTCACTGTGAACCCAGCCTATCGCCAAAATCCTTTTGTAATACTATCTATGGGATGTCAGCACAACATAACACTCTGGGAAGAAGTAGAATTTTTTTGGTTATTAATTTTGTAGCAAAACTCATGCCTATTTTGAGTTAACACTCGTAATGCAGTTTTAATATATAAGTATAGCCTTTTCAAATCAGTTCAGTTTATGTTTGCCTAAATACTCTGACATATTGAAATTACATGTTGAAATATTCCATAGTCTTTTTTCATATTAAGTTTTCTTATGTTGACATATTTCCTTAACAAGTGAATTAGTTACAGAGGTGAAAATTGTTTTTCTTTGATACCTGATTCATTGGTGGCTTAAAAGCAGAACTTAAAAACATTTTTCTTGGCAGCACCAGGTCTACATATTTTGGGAATGTATGATAGTAGAACTAATAACATTTTTAATGAGAAATGTGAAAGTCCAAAGTTAAAGACAAAAATAAGGGGGGGGTGAGTAAATGGTAAAATGTTGATACTTGTTTTCTACCTTCTAAAAATGTAGCCTATTTTTAGGATTTCAATTAATAAATCAATAAGTATTATTGCTAAATGGTCATGAGCATCACTTTTGTTCTGAGAATGTTTTTTAAGGTCTTTGCACTTCATTCTTGTCATCAGTATATATCTCAATTTATTCAAGAACTTATAGGGGTAAAATGTCAGCAATAAGCCTGACCTGACAGGGTCTAACATGGAAAGTTGGAAACAAATCCATTCCTCTATCTTTGTTACATCCTTAACTTCTAAGTCTTCCATGTGAATTTCAGGCCCAGAGACTTCTATGTATTATCCACCCCAAAATGAGTGATTTTTCCCCCTGTGTTTTGTACTGTTAATTATATCATTTATTATTTAAAATTAAAATTAATTTGATTTATTCTTCCATATGGCATTGGGCAAAGAGATTTGTTTTAAAACACTTTTCTGTTATGTGACTAACTCATTGTCTTTTTAAAGAGAAAACAGAGAACAACAGATCATCATAACTTCCAAAAGAATAAAATCATTTTATGTCTATACTTCTAAAGTGAAAAACCCTAGCTCTGATTTTTGGATAAAACTTATTGATCTTTGCAATTTTCTAATGTCTTTAAGCTAGATATATCAGCCTTGTTTATACATTACAACCAGAATTAATGTTTTTATTAAATTCATTTAGTCTTGCCCAAAATTGTACACTGTATTTCTGATATAGTACCAAAATAGAATTAAACACAAAGGGTTGGAACTGATAATTAAACTACACCTTCTTATTGAACTAATCAAAACTTATGCATTATAGTATTCTACTCAAAAGTGAGATTATTCTTACTTTAGATTGTTTTGTTTTTTAAACCACAGCTTTAGCAGCAACAAAAATGGCCAAATACTGTCCTTTCCATTGTGGAGAAGAGTCCCAAATAAAAGCTGCATGTAACTAGCAATAACTGAACAATTGTAAATTACTTTCTCCAAACTCTAACTTTGAAATGCCTAGAACTGCTCTTTTATGGACTAGATGGTATTTTTGACATGGTCATATTTTTATAACTTGAAAAATAAAATTTGCCTGGGACAAGTTTCTCAAAAAAAAAAATATCTTGGGCAACTTCTGCTTTTGGTTGACAATATTTCAGAATATTGACATGAATATTCCTCCTTATCCCAACAGGAAAAGATTAGGCAAACTTCCTTATTCCATAGTCTCAATATAATGTTTAAAAATCAAATAGTTATGGTACAAATGATTCTCATATGACCTTTGAAACTGAAAACACTAAGACTGTAATAATTTCCTACATTGTTCTAAGCTTTTGAGCTCACATTTGTTTCTCATTTTCCTCTATCTACAGAGAGTAGCTACCTTTACAAATTCAATTCATATTATTTGTTACAAATTTTTCATTATAAATTCTATAGGTCAGTGCCTTCCTTATGATTTCAAGTCTTAAATAAATATTTGGTTTTCTATTCTTGTTTTTATCAAAACCTACATTTGGAAAGAAAACAATGTACACAGTGGCAAATCTGAAGATATATCCATCTCTCAAAGTTGTGTGTAAAAGTATAATAACATTGTCCTCCAAAATTTTCCAACTTTCTCAAATTGACTATCATTCAGTTATTTTTATTTCTTTGAAAGTATAAACAATCACTATTTCTGTTTAAATTTAGGCATATATAAATTGCATTTTTATATTTACACCCATTCCTTTGAATTTCTAGTATAAAACATACAATTCCACTGTAGTTACCTTATCTTCTTCATATAGTAATTGAGTGTATTGAGTATTAAAAACTGTCAAAGTGTTGTGTAGTGAATCTCATATTTTTATAATATTTGTTTTAATAGGCCTCCTTGAAAATTGAAAATAATTTCACAAAAACAATATTTATCATTTTGTAAATATGAACATGACTGACAGACTCCAAAGTAAATGATTATATGTGTCTAGTTTAAATTAGAAAATTAACTGTATTTTTCAATGCTTTAAGATAATTAATACTAAGTTAATAATTAGAGTGAATAAATCTCTAAAATTGCTTTAACTCACATGTTCAATTATTCAAATATTGCTAGCCTGAATGTTAAAATATTGAGTACACAACTGAAATTCAGCATGTTTAAAGTTTTCATCTAAATAACGTGTTTCAAAACACATCAAATAATAATTCAAAATAAAATTATTGAGGAACTTGCAGTTCAGTGGCCACTTATGCATCTGTTTTTCTAATGTTAGCAAATTAAAGATTGCAATGGAAAGGAGGAGGCTTTAAAAATAGGAGTCCTCTTACCTAGTTCTCTTACCTGGTACCCAGATACTACATTATTCTCTTATATGCCAGTGGGGAGGCAAAAAGAATAACATTAAAATCATTGGAAATAATTTAAGTGTGTTAGCAGTTATAAGAAGATTAGTTTAAGGGGCAAATAAACAAGTACATCTCAAAACCAAGGAGCATAGTACAGTATAATATTTAATGGTCATAGTGATTATTCCAAGTCATTAGAAAATACACAATGAAGACTACATTCTGGCTAAAAAGAAGTGGACCCACTCTCTGTGGTACAATAATGGTGAATACATATCATCAGAAGTGTATTGAAACCCATAGAATGCACAACATCAAAGTGAACCCTAATCTACTAGTGTACACTTTGGGTGATAATGATGTGTCCAGATAAGTTTATTAATTTTAACAAATGTGTCATTCTAGCAATGGATGTTGATAAAGGAGAAGGCAATGGATGTGTGGGGGAGGAGTACATAGGAAATTGCCGTACCTTCTGCTCAAGTTTGGTGTGAACCTAATACTGGCCTAAAAAATATAAGGTATATTAAAAGCAACTGGACCAGATATCAGATACCAGAAACAGATATATGTTTATACATGTTTAAAAACAAGACAAATCTTTAGGTTCTTCAGCCAAAATATCTACATTCAAAATACTCCACTAGTAACCCTGGATGGAAACTTGGTTTATATTTTCTAACTAAGTGATAGTTTGGGGTGGTATGGTGTGGTATACTCTTGGCAGTTAGAATAGTCACTACATTTTCAGTGGTGGTAACTGAAAAGAGAGGCTCTTGGGCTGATGGAAATATTGTTTTTTGTTTTTGTTTTTATTCTTGATTCTATACTCTTAGGTGTATTTAATTTTGGCATGAGCCTTACCTCAAAATCTATACATTAGTAATTTTCTTATTGGCTATCCTTGATTGATGAAATTCTATCAGCTGCTTCCTAATAATTTACCCTAGTGATTAAAATATATATGCACTTAATTCCTAATCATATATAAAAAAGCATATAGGACTTAATTGCATCTGAGCCAAGTTCCAGTTTCCTAAATGAAAAGGATATTGATTTAGTTGACTTTAACTTCATATTAAAAATATATAATCATTTTGAACTCTTTTTGTTAAACTATTTCTAGTAGTTTTTTCAATTAAATATGGTGATAAGATAGTTTTGTTATTATTGTTATGTAGTCTTTTATTTAAATAGTCATTAGTCTTCATGAGAAATATCTCACATATTTTACACTTTCTTCTTGGCCCTATTGTATTACTATCCGGTGATGGTGAGCCTTTTAGAGCTTTCAGTGATACAAAACACCCTCCTGTGGCATGTGTGGCATAGTTTCACCACCACTCCTACACTGAAGTATCTTCAAGAAAATACACTTAATTTCAAAAGCATACCATGCTATTGTATACAAGTATTAGGTGTTTTTGTATGTGTTCTTTTTATGACAGAAATAACATATGAAACAAGTCTGCACATAATTTCGCCTCAGTGATTATCACAGGAGCCAGGCCTTGTGTCTTTTCTGTTTATTTATGTTCATAGATGCCATACTCATTATGTTTGCTCAGCGAGCAAGGAAAAAGACTTCAGATCTATGCTTTTATTCAACTAACAAAAACTCTTACATGACATTAGTACAGAAACTAATGTAACTACAGTTCATTTATAACAGCAAAATCAATGTATAATAATAAAAAGTTAGTTTGGAGGATCTCAATATTTTTATGCTTCAAAATTTACAATTTAATTTTTAGGAATTTGTATTTCAAATGTGTTTATTAGAAAGAACTTTGAATAGTTCATAAAGAATCTCTGAAATCTCAAAAAGTGTCTGTTAAATATCAAAGAAAATAAATTATAGCTAAAGTTTCAAATTAAATTTAAATAAGACTTTTTCTATACCTGTCTGGATTTTTCTTCAGATCTTGACATTGGTAGAGTATAAATCTTCTCCAATTTTTTTCATTTCACTGAAATTCCCAACTATATGATATGATAAACTTTTCCTTTCAAGATTTCAAAAGATTTTGGTGAACTTTACCATTTCATTTTCTTAGTGTGGAAACTAAAACAGAGTTTCTTAGATTTTTGTTTCCTATTTTTTATGTCATATTTTCTTTGTTAATAAATTAATATTTTTGTAAACTGACAGATATAAGAGCCTTAATGAGTATATTATGTAAACAGATTTGTGAATATGGACAGATATGTATTCTTTCAAATATTTTAAAATCCTGACAATATTGAGTTTTTAAAGAGATACAATTCTATAGCTATGCCTCAAAGATTGAGCTTAGCCACTTATAAGTGGTTACCTTGATCAAGTTATTTAATTTCTCTCTCAGTTTTGTTGTCTCTAAAATAGGAGATAATAACACTTGCTTCAGTGTTAAATGAGTAATATTTTAAAAAATTTTTGCGTTATCAGTACTAATTGAACATTAACTATATTGTTATTTTGCAGAGATATTGTAGATTCAACCATGTACTTTGTAGTTTCAAAAAATATGACTTTTCAATACATGGACTATCAGGCTGTATTATATCAAATGTAGAAACAAAAGGGGACTTTGAGAATAAGATGACCTCAAAGTGAAGTGTGCTTTTTATTGTTTTTATGTCTTTATGAAAACTTTGGATGCATTTAGCCACTTTCAGATTTCTTTCAGCGGCCTGTTCCTATAATATTATTAATTTCTGAGTCTTGAGATATTTTCCTTGGGAAGGTGTTACAGAGAAGAAGACAGAGATGTGGAGAATTTGTCAATCTAAACAGCCTCATAAAACCCCAGTTCCCACTTTTAGTGGTTTACTGTTGCGTCCTAATCTCTGTGAAGACAAAAATACATAGTCTGCATTTATTCCAGTTTCCCATAAAGATATGAGAAAATCAGAAAAAGGGTTAGGAGAGGTTTCAATGTTCTTTCTATAGATAAAATCCAGAATGATTCTTCTGTAATTTCTCCCTGAGTTTTTCAAAAAAGAAAATTTCCCACATTGTGTGGATTAGCTACTCAAAATGCATTCATAACCTCTTCCTTCCTCCTTTGTCTTTAATTATTTTTCAGAATTTAGTGTTTAAGTTACTGATTCCCTAGGCTTCCTTGATTTTAGGATCACTCATGACTCCCTATTCTGCTGTCAATGAGAAGAGGTTTGCTTGCTGAAGAGAAAAAGCCTCAAATCACCAGGAGAAAATCCTTTGCGTTCTCTCCTTCCCATGAATTATTATCCTAAAAAACGTTTCTACAATCTCATCTTGAACCTTCCCTTTTAGATTCATAATCTGTGTCTTTCACTTGTTAAAGTGTGCCTTGTGGCCAGAACATCCTCCTCAGCAAGAGTCTCCTTTTGTCCCAGCTTACTAATTTCTTCCTCATGACACCCTGCCTCCAACTCTTCCAAACCAGATCAGGTTCCCTCTTTCATGTAGGATTCTTGTGTAAGATTGATCACATTTATGGATGTGATGAAATATTTGGCTATAAGCCATGGGCAGTAAGAACCATCTTGTTTTTTATCCTTGAAGCATAAAGGGCTAACATTTAATGAGCCAGATATGATGAAACAAGCACAGTTCTTAGTATTTTATTTGTATGAACTTACGGCATGTTCATTGTAACATATTATTTTGCAGGTGAAGCAGCTGAGACAGTAAAAAGTAAAGTATGTGGATAGCAGAGATGAATCTAATGCAAGTAGTTTGCTCCAGAAACTTTGTGGTGAGCCCAAACCACTGGGAACTTGCTCTGGAGAGGCGGTGAAGGGGAAAGACTAGACTTTGAGATAGTTTATGAGAAACACAACTAAGGGCCACTCTACTGTGTAGTTAGTGCATGTGCACATTTTAAATGATGTTTAAAGCTCTTTATTATTTTTATGTGTTCTTTCAGACAATTATTATGTCAAAATATCTAGTGCTATTACAAATTTATTTTGGAACATCACTTTCTTATGTGGGAAAACAGTTGTTTTTAAGTATTAAAGAGCATGAGAAACACGGCAGAAACATTTAGAATATATTTATTCTCTGGTCAGCCTCCTAGACATTCAAATTCAAATTACTAACTAAGGTGGGGCCAGCAGATATCTTTAAAAAAAAGTAGGTGTAATTGATAAACACTTACATAATAAATACTACATTAGTGAACATGATTAAAAAGTAAACAAATATTTTTGTGTTAAAAAACAGTGGAATTACAACGTTGGGAGGTTCATATAAGTTGTTTTATCATGTAGAAAAATCCCTCCTTAAAACATCTCAGAAGCTAGAAGTATAATTTTATTCTATATTCCCTCTGGATGGTACATTCATAACTGGTACTTTGAGTATTAAAGATCAAGGAGAACTAGTCAAGGCTTGCAGAAACTGAGTTTAGGTTCACAGAACAACTTACTGGACTTTTGAAACACAATCAAGCACAGTTAGCAATGCCATTTCAAAGGAGGCAGATGTAATCTTTTTCTATTTCAGTAAAAATATTACAAGTTAGTATTCTATCCAGTTTCTAATTACTGCTCTTATTTTATCCATGTGCTATTGTTTGCACATAACTCTCTGAATGAACAAAGTTAAGCCAAAACTAATTTCCCTGTATTTACAAGTAGCTATTCCATACTATGTGTCTGTTGGTATGTATGTTTGTATGCATGTATGTGTATATGATTTAGCTATCTTGGTCCAGGGGTGCTGGGCCTCTAGTTGGTGTTTCACCATTATATTTGTGCAATATTGCACTCTCCTCCTATTTTAAATGCATGTTTGTTTATATCTAATATTAAGAGTTTGATACCAAAAAAAAGCAAATTGAAAAATTTTGGTCTGTCAATGAAAATCTTCTTCTATATATTTAATTCTACCCTTAAAAATATAGAATTTAAGTTCAGATGAACATTCAGGTTTTAGGTAGCAAGAATGCATTGACTCAAAACATATTATCAAATAAGAGATGATTCTGTTGTGGTTATCAAACTTAGAGAAAGAATCTCCATCTCCCCAAATGGCATGAAGTGCTAGCCAACAGCAGCCAAACCATACTTCTCTGCCTATCTTCTGAGGAAAAAAATCCATAAAAGAAAAGCCTCTAGTGTTTAAGGTAAAAGCCTGCAAAAAGGAGAATGAGAGAAGATAGCTTTGGGTTAACAGCCAATTGCTTGGGAAGGGATGGAAAGTACATGGACTAGAAATCTGAGCTGTCATCACAAACTGAACCTATTGTGAGAGGTGTTATATCCATCTCTGGAGCCTGAAGCCCTGAGATCAAATGCTAGTCCTCAGGCATGGTTGGACCAAGAGAGAAAGATTGTCCTCATAGGGCTAACTCTTGATCTGAAAGAACCCTTAACTACATGCCAGCTGAGGAGTAAAATATACAGCCTTTAATACTCTTCCATTTTAGGTCAGAAGTTAGAGGATGATATGCTTGTGTGTTTGGAGGTTGATATGTGGGGATACTGAGAAGTTATTCTGTGATTTCTAGTATGATTTCTATTTTTCCTATGAATATAACCCAGACAGACAAGTGATTCTCTATGTCATTTATGAACAAGCATTAGTAAAGGTGTTGCTTCCTTTTTTGTAAATGCCAAAGAATGATGAATTTTTCAAGGAAATTTTTAAAAAGCTAACTCAGAAGATATTCTGTAACAAACATAGTTGCCTCTTAGAAACTCTACATTGTATTAAGTTATAAAAAATAACGTTTGATGTGTGTAAAGGTTATCTACTTATGGAAATGAAACTGGGAAAATTTTTTGGAGAATATGACTCAATTGATATTGAGTGAATCTTCACAGATGTTTAATTTGATTCTCAGTAACACATAGTGTACTTCCTTAGTGGTTAGAATATTTTTCCAGTTAGAATAAAAACTTAAAAGAGATATATATTTTAAAAATTATTGACACATACATGTTATAATTAAGATCCACGTTTAAGTTGATATTCAAATTATTTCTAAGTATTTGATTTTTCATAGCATGAATAAAGTTCTAAAAATAAGTTCATTGGTCTCCTCTATGTCAGTTATACTCAAACATAAATAGATTGATCAATATTTAATAGGCTCAATGTGTGAAAATAGAATCTGATTTGTTTCTTTAGAGTTAAAAACAATGGCTTTTAAAAACAAAACATAGGAGATTTTAATACCACTTAATTGCAAAAATATCTTTTATCATTCAAATTTGTCTTTTTTATAATAAGTTCTTTTAAAAAGCAATTACACTTTAATGACAATTTAATTATTTTCCCCAAAGTATAATGCTAACTAAAATCTTAAAATATTCTAATTTTCAAAAATGTGTTCTTTATGGTCAACTGTCAGTCAATAGAGTGCAGGCAGTAGTTACCTAGTAACGGTAGTGTTTCCCTTACCTAGAAGTATATGTTCCATGAACAGCAGTGAATGCATGAAACCACAGATAGAATTTAGTCCTATATATAAGAAGTGTTTTATGCCTGGCACACATATAGTCATGATAAAGTTTTATTTATAATTATGAACAGTAAGAGATGAACAGGTATAATAATAAAATAGAATAATTATAATAATACACTATAATAAAAGTTATATGAATGTGGTCTCTCTTGCAAAGTAAAATTTTTGATTTTGATTTTGAAAGCACAAAGGTTCTTCACTCTACACTAAGCCTAGCTTTATCATATGCCCTGCACTGTTACCATGTATTACTCCAATTAATCTCTTATATTTTTGCATGTACACCTCCTTTGTATCACTATTCTTGTGCTTTAGGATCATTTTAAGTAAAATAGGGTTATTTGAACATAAGCACTGTGATACTTTAACAGTCTATCTGATAACCAAGGCAAATACTAAGTGACTAATGTGCAGGTAACACATACAGTATGGATACTCTGAATCAGGGGAAAATTCTTGTCCTGTGAGAGATGGAGCAGGAGAGCAAAATTTCATCACACTACTCAGAATGGTGGGTTATTTATAGTTATGAATTTTTTATTCCTGTAATTTCCTATGTATTTTTTCAGACTCTAGTTGACTGTGAGTAACCAAAACTGCAGAATGTGAAATCAAAGATAAAGGGAGATCATTGTAACACATTTTGTAATTGTCCAGTATAGTTCATTTCATGTGCCATTTTTTCCTTCTCAGACTATGCTATTTTCCACCAACATATAGTTTATTCTCCTCAAAACTCTCCCTTAATTTTGAACACACTTCTCCCATCATTCTTGCCACTTTCTGAAGCAGTTCTTGATGTCTTCTTTCTTGAATACCTTTGCAAGTTGTGATAAAAAATATAGTGAAATCTACTGCTGACCTCCAAGCAATGGAAAGGCAGGCTCTTAAAAACATTAGTGTGCCTTCATCTGTTTACTGGATCTGGCACCATGAAGCTTCTAGCTCTTCTCCAAAGTCAAAATGACTATGAAAGCTAAATGTTTTAAATAGAACCAGGTGTTCACAGTATCACAACTAAAGACACTGAAAGAGGATTTTCAGAACTGCTTCTGAAAGTGGCAAGAATGATAATACAATTGGCTATTTCAAGAAAGTGTGGAACCTATAATATAGATAGCTTAAAGAATGAATAAGAACAGTTTCTTGATGTAAGCACTTCTGGAATCAGTAATAGATAATTAGCATGGTTTGGGGACATAGAACATGAATCTGACATCCAAGAATTTTCAGATTATTTGTTCAGTAGCTAAAATTTTCTTAAGATATAGCCCTTACAGTCACTGTCTGATCAAATCTAATAAGTTGTAACATTTGCCAATTAATAGTAAATGTTTATTTTTATCATGAAACAAAAAGCAGAAAATGAAAAAATTCTGTAGCAAGTTTTTAGTCCCTCCTATATATAGTATTGCAACTGTAATTAAACATGTTCTTAGATTTTTATGCATAGACTCAAATTTCAATATATAGGAATATAAAATATTTTAATGTGATAGCATTCAACAATCTGTGCTTTTTAAAAAAAATGAACAGTAAGCTATGTTTGAAAATAAACAGAGAAATTAATTTATGAATTTTGAATATTAAATTAGCAAATACATTTTTTAAAAGAAAACCTTTAAAAATTTTTTATTATTTTAATCCTACTGAAATCTTTGCTCTCAAACATGGTTACAGCAATTATAATTTGTAAAACATTTAAGAAAAGTGGTTTGATAATATATGTATTATGAATCACGAAACATCCACTCTGTTGGACAATCTTCCACAAGAAGTATTACAATGTTCTGATATTTACTAATAAAAATACTGTGAATTACTTCTGTTTCCCAATAATGCCTAACTAAATGTGTAAAAATGTAGAGTTAACTAAGAAAATACTTGTTCCTATAGTGAATAGGCTATGTTTCAAACCACACAAATGATTGTATAAAGATTGCAGTGTCATAAGAAAAAATTCATATTACCTTAATGGAACAAATGAGAAGTTAAATGATATATATGGTGTGGATAGTGCATGAGTTTCTTTTTTTTTGTGGTACTAGGGATCGAACTCAACACCTTGTGTTTGGGAGGCATGTGCAACACCACTGAGCTAAATCCTGGCCCCATAGTGTATGAGTTTCTACTGTTGGTATAATAAATTAGTACAAACTTAGTAGCTTAAAACATTACAAGTTTATTATAGTTCTGGAAGAAATTTTTTTTTAGAGTTTTATTTTATTTTTATTGTTTTAGAGTACATTTTATTTAACAAATTTGGGCCACAAAAACTTAAATCTTTTCCATACACTGTATTCATGTATCTCAGCCTGAGGTAAATGCTTGCTGGGAAGCTTGTTTTCATAATTTCCTTTTTTTAATTTTGGTACCAGGGATTGAACTCAGGACCTTGTGCTTGTGAGGCAGGCGACGGCTCATAATTTCTTTATAAAGTTCTCAATTATCTTCTCCTTTTAACATTAGGGTTATACCTAAAGAGATCATCAGCAAGAGACTCTTCTTTTGCATGTTGCTTTTGTACCTCCATTTCCTGTCTCAACCAGTCTTCTAATTCTGCATTCTTTTGAGCATGATGAGCTGTTAGATCTGATCCTCTAATGATGTGCGGGAGTTTACCTGCTCCAGTAAAGGTGACCTTTTTGAATTTCTTGAAATTCTTTAGTTGATGACTATGATCATTATTTATCCCACAGAGATTTCTGTAAGTGGAGTTATTAACCACCAGTGATCCAAATTCAGTCATTAACAACTGTTTTGGAAGCATCTCACTGCTGTCCTGAAGTTCATCATTATTAGATATTTCTTTAGTTGACCACAGTGATTCTTTCTTGAGCTCACATTTCTTCCCAACTTCACTTTCTTGAGGTATCTTGTCACTTTCTGGTAGTATTTTATCATCAAAATTGTTATTTGTTTCTATATCCAATCTTGGCTTTTTTCTAATGTTGACATATTCTTGTTTTTCAACTTTCACTTCAATTTCTAACTCTGGTCTTGTGTTCTTGAATAACTGCTCCAGTAGTTCATCTTCTATGGCCAAATCAATTTCTTTTCTTTTTTTGATCTTAGACTTTCTGTAGAAACAGATTTACTGTCAGAGTTTTTCACACTGGATTTTAAATCTTTATCCTCTGTAAATTAAGTTTTCTGATTTTGTGTCCATAGGTTCATTCTGAGATAGATTTTGCTCTTTGTTTTTCCATAGTGAGGTTATAGCAGGTTGTGTTTGTTCTGAAAGAGAACAAGACATTTCTATTCTTGCTGATTTGGATGAAGACATTTCTTGGTTTTCTTCATCCCTTTCCCTTTTTTTTTCTAATGGTATTTGTCTGTTGCTGAGAAGCGCAATCTCTACTTTTATTTGTTCCTGGGAATTTAGTTGTTGAAAGCTGATAGTTTTGGATATTTGCCCTAACCAGAGTATTTGATGCTATGTTATTATTGGAGCTATTTTGGGGACTTCTTTTATAATGGGTATTTCTTGTGAAGATGATTCACATTTTTGTTCCATTTTGGAGATTTTTATTTCTTTTGGCTTTTCACTCGCATACATACATGTATGTGCCTGGTCCGATTCTGTCAGCTACGTATGTTGCAGTGCTCTCAGGAGCACTTGACATGAGTTTTTCACTGACTGACCAGTCCTGTGAAAGGTGTGGCCCTGGAGTGTTTGTCTTTAATGCTGTGCTGTGCTGGCCCTGAGGATCACAATAATTCTCTGTAGTCATGAAAATAACTGCCAATCTAATTTCTGCTTCAGGAATAGGTCTAAAATTATGGAGTATATCCATAATTGAGTGAATCCATTTTTTCTGGGAGTTGGGAATTAAGATCTGTATATTTGTTATTCCTATGTCAACAACACAAGTTCCAGGAGCTGAAAAAAAACTATCTTCTTCTTCATTTTCTTTGGTTATCAACCTAGCTTCTCCACCGCCAAAAACAACTGCTGAACTTAATTTCTTATGCTGTTTGACATTTAAAAATACAAATGTTTTCCCTTTGAAGATTTGTTTTCTTTCCTGTTGTCCTGACAGATCAATATTTTTACTTCCAATGGCTAGTTCATCAACAGGTGGGTAAAAACTTTTAATTTGTGGAGGCTGTTTCTTGGACTGAACTGCTGTAACAAATTCAGTAAAATATTCTGGCTTTACAATCAGCTGTTCATAAATGAGTGCACATATTGTTTTAATGGTAACTTTAATTGATACCATAACAAGGTGAATACATTCTTCTGTCCAGTTGTTTACCATAAGTCCTCCAAGTTGTAATATAGCTTGACTTAAAGCAGTTTTCCCAGAGACATCTAAACAAGAGAAGCATGCAACCAAAGGGTCATATTCTATTGTGAATTTACTTTCAAACACTCCAAAGGTAACTCTATTACCTGTCTTCAAAGTTCAAGAAAGGCCATTCTACATTTTTTCCTCATTAACAAAGGTACCATACTTAGAATTATGTTTTAATAGGAATTTCACCTGTTTGCTGCAAGTTAGTTACAGAAAAGTTAGCAGTTAACACAGCATGACTTCAACTGATGGACTGATATTGTCAATTAAAATGGCACAGTTTTCCCTTCCAACAACATACTCAACACCAGTCAAAAGTCTTTATGGTTCTCCTCCAGCTGGGCCCATGACAGGTAGCAGCTTCCACATGGGTCTGGCTTCTCAGGACCAGTGTGGCCATGCAGCCTGGAAGAAATGTTTTAGAAGGTCTCACTTCACTCAGATAATATTTTTTTTCTAGTTGCGTTTAGTTCCTTCATTGTTACCCATTCCCACTGAGACTAGATCACTGTAAAGTAAAATAGACATATTACAAAAACTGATTTCTTTAGTAACTGTGAAGTCCAAATTACTTTTGAGTTGGATGTGATTTTTTGGACATCAGCAGATTTAATTCCTTTATTATACAGATGAATAAGTAAACCTGAGAGGTTAAATGTTTAGTCCAAATTCACACACCACTGGAATCAGGCAAGGCTAGAATTTAAATCTCACTTTTCTCATTTTATTGTTCTTTCCATTACACCTTGCTGCCGTATATAAAAACTGAAAAATTTAAAGGGAAAATATGAAAAAGTAAACCTATTATAGTACAAAAATTATTAAAAAATCATATCACACGGTTACCTTAAATTTTAAATCTTGATTTATCTTCTTTAGAACTCTGGTCCCTTTCTTTCTCTCCTGTTCCTCACATACTTTCTCTCAAGCTTTGTCTACTCTTACAAGATGACATCTGAGAAGTTAAACAAAATTCTGTCTATTGACAAATACTGTGGGGGAAAAAATTCTGAGCATAGAGAACAAAGAAAAACAGTTTTGTGGAAAGTTTCTAGTGTTGGAAAAACAATTCCTAGATCAACATGACTGTCAGAGTGTTATTACCCTTAAGATTTTTATTTCTGAGTTGCAAAACCAATAGTTATCATGCTCAAAATACCTGCAAACTGCTCCAGAATTAACATTTATGTCCACATTAACAGTTTCCACCAATCATTTGATGTTATTTTTTTGTATTTATATAAAATAGTATATATTTATTTTTGAGTATGAGAAATGAAGAATGAGTAATGTGGTCCTTATGGTAGCTAATTGGAAGTACTTCTAGGACTTCAAGTTTTTGTTCTCTAAGACTCTGTCTGCCAGAGAGGAAAGGGCTTTTGGGCCGCCATCCATCCTGCCACTCTTGACCCAGAGGAAAGGCCTTTTGTGCCTCCTTCTTCTGGCCTCTCCTGGCCCAGAGGAAGAGGCTTCTGGGCTGCCCTCCCACTGCTCCTGGTCCAGAGGAAGGGGCTTCCAGGCCAACATCCCTCCCAGAACATCTGGCCCCTGTCCCACCTCTCCCAGCTCAGAGGAGGTGAGCCACGGGGGCTCCAACAGCACACCCCCACACCCAAGAAATGAGAAGACCTGTAAATAAGTCTCAAAACCAGACTTCCAGATCACCTACAGCAACCTCAAAGGGAAATGAGATGGAACACTCTGATACTCAACCACCTGGACCCACTGAACTGGCATCAAAAGGAGATCTGGAAAAAATGAAATCAGAAATAATTTCTCAGATAACAGGAAAGATTGTGCTCCTAGTCCAAGACATGATTAATAAATCTAGAGAGGAGCTGAGGAACATGATGGAATCCCAACATAGGAAACAAATGGAATCCATAAAAGAGATGCAAATAGATTTCCAGGAGATGAAAAACTCCATTGAAAGTCTACACAGCAGAATGAGCCAATGTGAGGATAGAATTTCAGATATAGAAGATAAGATTGCAATTAGTGACCAGGAAAAGAAAAATTGCTTCAAAATTATAAGGGACCATGAGAAATCAATCCAGCAGCTATTAAACGATGCAAAGAAGAATAACATAAGACTGATTGGAGTCAAAGAAGAAACAGGAGAGAGTGCAGATGACATAAAAAATCTCTTCACAGAAGTAATGGCAGAAAACTTCCCAAGCAGGGAAAAAGTACTTGACATACAGATAAGTGAGGCATATAGGACTCCAAATAGCCTTGAGAAAAAAAAATCAACACATAGGCATATAATTGTTAAGATTTTAGAAACTCAACAGAAGAACAAAGTTCTACAAGCAGTTAGAGAAAAGAAACAAATCACATACAAAGGAAACCCCTCAGAATCACAGCAGACTTCTCAACACAAACCATCAAGCAAAAAGAGCTTGGAGTGACATATTCCAAGCCCTGAAAGAAAACAGCCTCCAACCCAGATTGATGTACCCTGCAAAACTATCTTTCAAAATGGATGAAGAAATAAGATACTTTCATGACAAAGGACACCTTAGGAACTTTGTGAATACCAAACCAGCACTCCAAAGAATTTTACACAATATCCTAGGAACAGACATTGAGGATCACAACCCCAGGAAGCAAAGCAGAATGAACCCATCTGGCATGACAAGAAACTAAATGTAAAGGGGGAGAACCCAACAAAAAGAAAAAGTCATGGCAATGACAACTCAGTATGTTTCAGTTATAACCATCAACGTTAATGGTCTCAATTCACCAATCAAAAGAAATAGACTGATAGAATGGGTCAAAAAGCAAAATCCAACCATATGCTGCATACAAGAAACACACTTAATTCAAATTGAAACTCAGACTGAAAGTTAAAGGGTGGAAAACAATACTCCATGAGATAGGAACCCCCAAAAAAGCAGGAGTAGCTATCCTATTTGCAGATCAAGTAGATTTCTAACCAACACTGATTCAGAGAGATGAAGAAGGACACTACATCCTTGTAAAGGGAAGAATCCAAGAGGAAGAGATGACAGTCATAAATATCTATGCACCAAATACTAGTATGCCCAACTATATAAAACAAATACTAAAGGACATGAAAAGTCATATATGCACTAATACAATTGTAGTGGGGGACTTCAACACCCCACTGTCACAAATAGATAGATCAACTAGACAAAAAATAAGTAATGAAATACTAGAACTCAATCGAACTGTTGAACAAATGAATTTAACAGATGTTTACAGAGTGTTCCACCCCACAAAATCAGAATACACATTCTTCTCAGCTGCACATGGGTCATTCTCCAAAATAGACCACATACTCACACATAGAACATGTTTGAGTAAGTGCAAAGGAATTGAAGTTATCCTCTGTATATTATCAGACCATAGTGGGATGAAATTGGAGATCCATAGCAAAAGAGACTGGAAAAATTTCATAAACACATGGAAATTGAACAACACACTTCTGAATAACCAATGGGTCACAGAGGAAATTAAAGAAGAAATCAGACAGTTCCTTCTTTTAAGTGACAATGACAATACAACATATCGGAATCTATGGGGCACAATGAAAGTCTTATGAGGGAAATTCATAGCAGTTAATATGCATATTAGGAAAACAGAATGAGCCCAATTAAACAACCTGATGCTGCATCTCAAGCTTCTAGAAAAAGAAGAGCAGGACAAACCCAAAGCTCATACAAGGCAGAAAATTGTAAAGATCAGAGGAGAAATCAATGCAATGGAGACTAAGAGAATGATATAAAAAAATCAATGAAGCCAAGAGTTGATTCTTTGAAAGAATCAACAAAATTGACAAATCCTTACCCAACCTTATGAGAAAAAGGAAAGAAAAGGCCCAAATCCATGCAATGAGGAATGAGAAGGGTGAAATGACAACAGACCCAGCATAAATCCAGAGGATCATCAGTACCTACCTCCAGAACCTATATGCCAATAAGATGGACAACACAGAAGAAATGGACAGATTCCTAGATACATATGAATTAACAAAGTTGAACGAAGAAGACCTAAAAAGTCTAAACAACCCAATAACAACCAGTGAAATTGGAAACATAATTAAAACTTACCAACTAAGAAAAGCCTGGGCCCTGATGGCTTCACTGCTGAATTCTACAAGACATTTAGAGAGGAACTGCTGCCACTACTGTTTAAACTCTTCAATGAAATTGAAAGGGAAGCAATACTCCCAAATTCATTCCTGGAAGCAAGCATCATCTTGATCCCCAAAGCAGAGAAAGACCTAAACGAAAAGGAGAACTACAGGCCAATCTCACTAATGAACATAGATGCAAAAATCCTTAATAAGATACTGGCAAATAGAATGCAGAAGATCGTCAAGAAGATCATACACCCTGATCAAGTGGGATTCATCCCAGGGATGCAGGGATGGTTCAACATACACAAATCAATCAATGTAATACACTATATTAATAGAACCAAGGACAAAAACCATATGATCATTTCAATAGATGCAGAAAAAGCATTTGACAAAATCCAACATGCATTTATGATAAAAACCCTACAAAAAATTGGAATAGATGGTCTCTACCTCAATCTGATAAAAGCCATCTATGAAAAACCAACAGCCAATATCATACTAAATGGTCAAAAACTGAAATCCTTCACACTCAAATCAGGAACAAGACAAGGATGTCCACTATCACCACTCTTGTTCAATATAGTGTTGGAAACATTAGCCACGGCAATTAGACAAGAGAAAGAAATAAAAGGAATAAAGATAGGAAATGAAGCAGTCAAGTTGTCATTATTTGCAGATGTCATGATACTCTGTATAGAAGATCCCAAGAACTCCACCAAAAATCTTCTAGACTTAACCAAATTCAGTCAAGTAGCTGGTTACAAGGTCAACACACAAAAGTCAATAGCTTTCTTCTACACAAATGACAGACTCACTGAGAGAGAAATAGGGCAAATAATTCCTTTCACAATAGCATCCAAAAAACTGAAATACCTAGGAATAAACCTAATGAAAGAAATCAATGAACTCTTCTCTGAAAAGTATAGCACTCTGAAAAGAGAGATTGAAGATGATATCAGAAAATGGACAGACATCCCCTGCTCCTGGGTAGGAAAGATTAATATAGTGAAAATGGCCATACTTCCAAAACTGCTATATAGATTCAATGCAATTCCAATTGAGATCCCAGCAGCATATTTCATGGACCTTGAGAAAACAATCCAAAAATTCATTTGGAACAAGAAGAGACCCAGAATAGCAAAAGCAATTCTAGGTAACAGAGACATGGCAGGGGGTATCACAATCCCCAACTTGAAACTATACTACAAAGCTACTGTGATAAAAACAGCATGGTACTGGTAAAGAAACAGACCTGTGGACCAGAGGAACAGATTAAAAGATGCAGAAACAACTCCAGAAACACTCAGCCATCTCATCTTTGAGAAAGGAGCCAAACAACCTCACTGGAGGAAAGATAGCCTCTTTAACAAATGGTGCTGGAAAAATTGGGTTTCAACTTGCCAAAGATTAAAACTAGACCTGTATCTCTCACCATGCACTAAACTAAAATCTAAATGGACTAAGGATCTAAATATTAAAATAGAAATGCTGAACCAGAACTCTTGAAGACATCGGTGTAGGAAAAGATTTTATGTACAAAACCTCAGTTGTCCATGAACTAGCGCAAACAATCAACAAGTGGGATCTCTTCTTATTAAAAAGCTTCTGCACAGCAAGAGAAACCACCAGCAGTGCGAAGAAACGACACACAATGTGGGAAAAAATCTTCACCTGCTTTTCCTCAGACAAAGGTCTACTATCTGGAATCTATAAAGAACTTAAAAAGATCAGACCTCCCAAATTTAAAGACCCAATCCAAAAATGGGCATCTGAAATGAACAGACATTTCTCAGACAAAGAAGTAGAAATAGCAAATAAATACATGAAAAAATGCTCAACATCACTGGTCATTTGAGAGATGCAAATGAAAACAATGCTGAGATTTCACCTCACTCCAGAAAGAATGGCTGCTATCATGAAATCAACCAATAACAAACGCTGGTGGGGCTGTGGGGAACAAGGAACTCTGCTCCACTGCTGGTGGGAGTGTAGACTGGTGCAAGTACTGTGGAAATCAGTATGGAGATACCTCAAAGAACTAGGACTGGAAGTTCCATTTGACCCCACTATTCCACTGCTGGGAATCTTCCCCAAGGAATTAAAACAATCATACCACAGTGATATATGTGCGCCCCTGTTCATAGCAGCGCAGTTTGTGATAGCTAAAACTTGGAAACTGCCCAAATACCCGTCAACTGGAGACTGGATAAAGAAAATGGGGTTTGTTTTTTTTAAATAAAATGGAGTAGTACTCCACCATAAAAAATGAGAAATTAGAGACATTTATAGCTAAGTGGATGCACATTGAGGTGATACTCTTACATGAAATAAATAGGACACACATGTATAAGTACTGAATAGTTTCTCTGGTGTGAGAAACTGAAAGTGTAAATAAGGACTAAATGTATAATAGGTAATGTGAAATAGGAAGAAAAGGCGCAAAGGGGAAGGAAATGGGAGGGGTAGGGGAAAGGAAAGGGAATGGAATTAATATGACAAAATGGAAAAATAGGAACAAAATCTTTGTAAATGGGGAGGAATGGAGGGGTTGCAGGGAGTCCTGGGCAAGGGTGAAAAATAAGAACCAAGAGAGATTATGTAAAGGTGCAAATTTCCAATGATGAATGTCATTATATTGTATACCTAAAATGTACCAATGATTAGAATGAATAATCGATAATGCAAAATAGGAAGAACAGGTCCAAAGGGGTAGGGGTAGTGGGAGGGGCAGGGGAAAGGAAAGAAGGGAAAGGAAAAATGATGAGAAATGGAAAAAATGGAAATAAAGTCTTTGTAAACAGGGAAGGGTTGTGGAGGGGGGGGGGTGAAGGGAGGGCTAGGAATGGGAAAAAATAAGAACCAAGATGTATCATGTAAAAGTACAAGTTCCCAATGAGAAATGTAAATGTGTTGTATATCTAAAATGTACCAAGAAAAGAATTTAAGAAAAAAGAAAAGACTCTGTCTGCCAGAATCCTGGAACCCCGAGAAATCTTATCTGTCAATAAATAAAATGCAAATAGATACAAAGTTTGATTTAAAACTGGTGAATGTTAATTTTTTTAAAATTTAGTAATGTGAAAGACATATTGCTATTAATCTGCCTCAAAATAGTCCCCCTTGCTTCAAACACACTTACCCCATTGTTCTTGCCACTTTCTGAAGCAGTTTTGGAGGTTTCTTCATGAGTGTTTTTAGTTGCACTGTTTTGGTTACCTAGGTGTCCAGAACTGATTCAAAACCTTTCCTTTCACTCATTGTTTCGTCTTTGGGAAAGCACTGGGAGTTGCACAGTGCCAGAGCCTGTGAATTAGTTGGATGAGGGCACGTGGTAACATTTTTAAGAGTCTGCCACGCCACTGGATGGCACTTTGCAGCATCATTCATTGCACGTTTGCTCACACCTCATGAAGACATTTAAACATTCACTGTACCTTTTGATCATGCACTGTATCTCAGTAGGTGTTTTAGTGCTACTTAATAATTTGTCCATTCTTTGTTCAGGTATTCTTAAATGCTAAAATGTATAATTATTAAAAGGCAAAATTATATGAGATAAAAACATTAATGAAGCAAATGTAAAAATAAATATTTACTATAATACAGATTGCTATGAAAGAAATTAAAAGAAAGGTTCCATGTAAATGTGTAAGTGGAACAATGATACAGATTTGGGTGCCATTAAGGCTCTGATAAAGGGTTGTTTTCATATGAAGAATGAAAAGGCTCTAGTCAGATACAGAGTTAGGGGAAAATACATGTATAGACACACAGACACACACACACACACACACACACACACACACAAAGGTATAAACTGAAAAGAAACTGAAGTATGTGAAAAAAAGGTCAAATTTAGATGAACATAATGAACAGTGCCCAAAATGGTTAGAAATCATGTGAGAAAGTAGAGAAGGACCAGAATAGCTGGTCCATTTTGTGGAACTTTGAGTCATTCCAAGTTAAACCGAAAGGCCCTGAAAGATTTTAAGCATGAGTGTTACATTGTATGAATTTCACTTTATGATGGCGCTGAGGTTGCTGTGCAAAGAGTAGATAAAAAGGGAACAAAGAGAGGCAGGAAGACTAATCAGAAGCTATAGTTGCAGTCTGAGCTAGACTCGGGCTTTGTGCAAGCAGGTGTATTTACTATGGGAAGTAGAATTCACAGGATTTAATGATGGAGAGTATTTCGTTCTGAAGAAGGAAGTTTCTAATTTAATCAACTTGGTGGGTGCCATTTATTGAGATAAGGTAAATAAACAGCAGTTTCAGGAAGGAGCCTGAGAATAATCAAGAACTCAAGGTAAGGCCAGTGCAGTTTGAAATTGCCTGCCAATTGACTCATTAGATTCACACTTCCTTTTTGAAATCCTTTGCTTCGTGGGAGTCAGAATGGTAGTATTACAGTCTCTATAATTCATTATTAACCACTTCCCCTCAGTTCAGACTGTATTTTTCCTTCTTGTGAGCATTGAAGCACCTTTTTTTACCCCAAGTAAGTCATTATCTCATTGTGCTTTGTAACTGAGTTGTTTATGTGACTTGGTTTAGCCACTGTACAGAGATCTTTGAAAGCAGAGGTCTGTCTTTATTTCTCCAAATGAAATTCACTGGCTTTGCAGATGACAATTTTGTGTTCCTTTTAAAATTAACTACTACCTCTTGGAACTAGGCATATATGTTTCATCAAGTTCATGTGTTTGGCTTCTTACTGTTTTTTTTTTGTTTTTTTTTTTTGGTACCAGGGATTGAACTCGGGCCCTTGAGCTTGCAAGGCAGGCGGCAGAACCACTGAGCTAAATCCCCGGCCCCATTCTTACTGGTTTTTATTCTCTTCTTGACCATCTCATTGGCCTTCTGAGCATATTATATTTTATAATAATTGTCCCCAAGTTATTAAGTTTTTAGATATCTTACAATCCTAGGATCAGATCTAAAAATGAAATTTTGTACTTGGCTATTTAGTATACTGCTATAATTAAGTTTATTTCAAAACTGTATCTCTTACAATCCACATTTGCTACCATGGAACTTCTCTCTTTTCCCACTGACGTTACTTAGCAATTGTGCCAGTTATCCCAATAGAGTCACAATATGATAAAAACCCAGAATTTGTCATGGAAGGATGAGGCTGCGTTCTTTTAAATCTATTTGAATAAAGTATAGACTGACATTGCAAATTTGTTTCTGGACGTCGTCTCTTTTATTTGTGTTTAATCATTTAGTTATCTTTTTATTACCAGCTCATACAGTTTAGATGCATGCTATTCAGCCTGGCATTCGAAATTGGAAGCAAAATTCAGGTTGTGAAAATATATTTCCTGTGATATCATCAGTTACCCTGTCTATCTGCTTAGTCATAAAATCTGGAACTCCATGAGTTAGGTTTATGGAGATAATTTACTTTCCTAACACCAATATCTCAATTAAGGATCTTTTTGCAATTTTCACTGACATGACACTAATGTCCATCTTAGAAATCTGCCCTCACTGAACTTGGACTTCATACTCAATTCAGAGGTGAGAAAGCAATGGCCACTGCTATTCATTTACAGATAGTCAAGAGTTTTGTACACAGAGAGCATTGCATGTGGAAGAGGAAGAGGAGACTAGGTCACACTGTGGCTTGGACACACAGCTCTTCATCTGAGGGAAAAAGGAAAGTTAAAGGAACAGAAAAGTTACAGAAAAGGAAAGGAAAAGGAAGGTTACAGTCAAGTGGAGAAGAGGCACATCTGGGTCCCAGGAGAGTGGCAATATAAAGACACGAAAAGCTGGCAACAACACAGGCTCTGCATTGAAACACCATAACTAGGCTGGCTGATGCATTTCTGTAGCAAGTGTGCAAATGTGTTAATATATTCCAAGTCTCTTGCATATTAAGGGAAGCTGGTGATCGAAGAAAGTAATAGAGAAAATGTTAATTGTTCTTTCTCAGATATGTTCTCATTCTTGAGCATCTACTTTAGATTTCTAATAGAAAAAATATTTCTTAAGAATAAAGCATGGACATGAATCTAGAGAGAATATTTTTGTGTCATGCAGAGTTGAACCATGGGTATACATCACATACTGGATGTTGGGGGAAATAAAAGAATCTTTCAATGCTTGGTGATCCATTTGTGGAACACCCATAAGACAGAACATAATGAAATGCATTCTCTTCAAATTCTTTCTTCTTGAATTTTTCTAGGTAACATACATGAATTTCATGTAAATATTCAAAAAATTTCAATTTTCAGCATAAATGGGTTGGTATAATGAAATGTAAAAGCAATCAACAGGGAATATAGGAGGGGAAATTTCAAAATATACCTGTAAGGAGAGAGTTGCCCTCAGCGTCACAAAGTCTGAGAGATGCAAAATCCAAACCAGACTTTCCCACCTGGTCTCTGGGACAGCAGGCAAATTTAGCTTCTTGGTGCTTCAGGTTCATCATTGGGATAGTTGTAAATTGACGTGGGTAAAGTAAGTGGTCTCTAAGACAGCTCTCATGCATAATATTCCATTAGTCACAATAATTTCCAACCAAGAGCTTGGGAAACTGTGTTTTAGGTACCTGTTTTGGATACTATAAAGAAAAAAAAAGTGATGTTACTACAAAGTCAAAGGGATCAATATAGGAGAGATGCTCTTTAAATTGGTCAGTGACAGTTCTTCACCAGCTTTGATGTCATTCTCCATTATGGAACAAGGAGACAGTAAGATACAGAAAAATAAGTCTTTATTTGCTGAATGTAGAAAAGACAGAAAGAATAGAAATTTATATTTAACACAGAGGTAAGAAATGTGGGCAGTGGACCTTTGTTTTGTATTTTTATAAAATGTTTTCTTTAATTTTTTTCAATAGGTAGTGAGCTACATAGATAGGTACATAATTAATTATATATAATTATAATTAAGCATATTTAAATAAAAATTTATTTTAGAAAAAGTGTATCTTATTCATATTTATTTTTTCTAATATTTTAGTACTAATATGGGTCCTTTAAAAAAAAACCCATATACAATCAGCCTTAGAGACACCAGAACACATACTAAATTCTATTAAAACAATTTAGGGACCCACTCACGCATATAATAATTATGATTGTGAGCATCCAAAGAAAATTAGTATGTAATGTCTTAATTAAAGCTGAGGATCAGATCATAATTTTATTTACAGATAGAATTCTATTAAATCTTTAGAGTGGTACATTTGCATTTTACTCTCATGTAATTAATATTTAGTGAAATTCTTTTGGTAGCACATAGAATTATTAATACTTTTTTGAGAAACATAGCAATTTGTAAAAAAGTCTCTTTGGAAAATGGCCAATAAATTTTATCACTATATTAAATGGAAATTTTGCCTCTTGCTTACCAGTTACTTATGAGTTGCATATTTACTTATTTATAGTTATTAAATGAACAAAATTGTAAAATCAATTTGATTGTGTTTGAGTGGGATTTGTTAAACTGAAGTTGGAAATCTTTCCAAGAAGCATTCTTAATTCATGAATATGAAATGAATATTGTTTTTGTTTTAATCTTGATGATCTTGTTTTTTTAAGGATAAACTGTGATTCATATTAGTAGCATACTATCAAAGTTACATGACTATTAATGTTTGAGCCTTGAGATACAAAAGTAAAAATTTTACATTCTTTTTACTCCTCTTGTCACAAGACATTGTTGTTTTGGTCACAGTATTTCCTCAAGGTGGCCTCTACAAAAAACATCATTTATCTTAGTTTCACTAAGAGAATTCTACAGAAGTCCTTTATTTTTGAAAATGAGTTTTCAGAGATAACCCCAAATAGAAAAAGCATAAACACACAACTCTATTAATCCTTTTATATGAAAATAAATGAACAAACAAAGAAGCCATCAATAGAAAAATAATGAACAAAGAGAAGGAGGAGGAGGACAAAATAAAAACTTAGACAATCTTGTATTTCTTAATGCTAAAATGCGATAAGAACCTTCACCTTGTCCTGGTGCTTCCCAGATTGGGAGTGAAAAGCACCTAAGTTTAATGAGATAAGTGCTGTTGGAATGAAAGAAGCATGTGTTTTTGACTTGTTCAGGGCAGTAGCTTATTAGCACAGTTTTGTTTCCGTGTGAACACCATTGCCCTCATCCTCTCACCTGCATCCCCCCCTGCATTCTCACCCACTGCAATAGAAATGGTTACTGTGGCTAAGCTGGTGGGTGAAACTGGAGACAGGCAGCCTTGACTCAGCAACTTCTGATTTTTTTACTGTTTCTTTCTGGGCAATTAGATTTGGGAATCTATAGAAATGGAGGCTTTTCACTTCTACTTTTTATTTGTCAAAAAATGCTGTTCTTAATTCTTAAAGTCCATCTGGAAAATGATTGCTAAATAAGTAATCATTTTTGCATAATTATTCCTTTTTATTAATACTTCTTAACATTTAATAATAATTAGTTTCACTCACTAAAGTAATATTTCTCATTAACTATGGTATAATTAATATATGAGTAATCTAGAATTTGAGGAGAGTTATTTTATTGTATCTTGAATCATTGGTTTGTGATTATTTCTGCCAAAGGAATATTTTAAAAATGACCTTTCAGCCTTTCAAAATCAAACCTCTTCTCCTTGACAGTTTAAATATTTAGTATGCTTTTTGTGTTCTAGGAAAAATAAGAGATTTTTTTCACATGTCGATAGTACATACATTAATATTCCAAATCTCACTCTGTGCTGCAGATTGATCACCAGAGCACTAATTTGTCTGCCCTACACATGTTAATATGAAACTTCTCCTGTGTCATTTCTGAGTTTTAAATGTATTTGTCATATTCTGGAACTTGGAGGATTTTTAAAAATTTTATCAAATACCATGTATATCATCAAGCACAATAAGGGCTATTAGAAAATTAGAACAGAATTGAAATTTGAAGACAGAAATGTAGGTAATTCTCACACAATAAATAAATGGAGGTCAGCACTGTTTTTCTTATTGCTTCCAACTCTGCCCTATGACTCAGGAACCACCACATGGTTATTTAGAAGTGTCTGTAGTTGTGAAAGCAACATGAAAATGACACCCTGTTATCATTCATAATCAATTCCCAGATTATTTTCAAATAGAAAGATCTCCTGACCGGGGATTTAGCTCAAGCGAAAGGACCAGAGTTCGATCCCTGGTACCAAAAAAAAAAAAAAAAAAAAGAACGAAAAGAAAAAGAAAGATCTCGTAATGACATAAAGTAAATTTAAGGCCATAGCAATGGAATAGTCCTTCTGATAAGTGTTTGTTTAACATTTTAGAAAATGAGACATTAATGCAAAGCTTTGAGTGGTACTTATTAGGGTAAAATAAAAGAAAATTTATAAGTAAAAATGTAAGTGTCTTTAAAGAAAACATTAAAGAAAAAATAGGACAGCAGTTTAGGAACTGGTCTATGGCCCCATTTTTCTGAAGGTGGTACATGTCTGTCTGAGATTTAGTGAAAAGTGGTCCAAAGAAGTTCCTTTATTTCTGTAGACATTACTTTGTAAAGAACCAAGATCCCTCAAAGGACTTTGGGGCCAAAGAGCCTTGTTTTGGGTAGAAGACACGCACGACTGGGATGGAGGGCATCAGAACCATAACAGTGGCAGCACTTTGGAGCTGCTCCTCCCACCACCTGTGTCCTTGATGCATGGCCTGCCTGTCTGCTGATGCTTCTGCTATCTCCCATTCCCCATCTTCTCCATAAGATTTCCTTCTCATTCATCCTCTCAGCTTCAGCTGCTGCTGTTGTTACCTTATTACTGTGGGATTTCCTAGTTCATGTTACCAGAAGTTCTCCAGTCCTCACCCTCCTAATTGGGATGGTGCTAAGCTCCCCATCCAGGATGTTGGAGGATCCACAAAGAGCTGTGAGCAGGCTGTGTTCATTTAGGCAGTCTGTGAGTTGGAAATGATTTTGATGTTATTTCTGATAAAAACATGTCAAAGATGAGGAGATGTGGCCTGAGGATGGTCAGCAAATGATCGAAGACTAGAACGCAGTATTTATTAGGTATATTACTAATTAAATTTTGTCATTATTTATCTAAATATATTTCATAGCAGCACACAACATACTAGTAGGTGATTTAAAATGATTCAGACATGGAACATCTCCTCTTTAAGAGACTATGATATAAAATAAACCCCAGTAATGTGGAGGGGCAATTAAAGGACTACAGAAATAAAAGTTGTAACGTGTTCAAGATCCAGATTCTGAATTCACTGAATTCTGAATTGACTCTTTTTAAAATTTCCTTTTATGGCTCTAATTTTTTTCCAGGAGCTCAGGATTATCATAACATGTCCTAGTGTAGAATTCTTTTCTTCACTCAGTCCTTAGCAGAATTATATATTACTTTCTTCCAAAAGATCAAATATTTCTCTGAGCTCTTTTTCCATTCTTTATTTTGACATTGTCAACCGACAACCATCTTTAGGTTTGATTATCCAAAGCAAGATTCTTTATACCTTTAATGCCTACATATATTTTTCTTATATCCCAGATTATAATTTTGGTTCTCCCTTTTAGATGCCTCTGTCAGCTTACTGACTGCCTACTGTTATTAGATAGATCAATATTTGAACCTCTTTGCTTTCCTATCTTTTAAGTCTATCTTCATGGAATGTGTTTTACATCTCTCACTTATATTTTCTGATCATATTTCCAACTTTAAAATATTTTCTTATATGATTGTCCTATAATTGTGTAATGCCAACAAATGTGAAAATTAAAGCATTATCTCTTCCACCTCCAATATGGGTTCTCTCAGTAACTAATTTTCATCAATGATAAGGTCTCTACTTGCTTCCTAGTCTTCTTGTTCAAATTTTTTTGTCTTTTAATTGATGATTTTAATACATTTTCCCCACAATATTTAAAATATTTTTTCCTCTATATTCAAATTTTCCCCATACTTCAAGGACTCAAATACCACCAAGCTCATAAAATTATGATTGTGTTTTACAATCATTGTCTGCAATTGTATTTTTCTATAATAAGATAGCAATTATTAAGTTAAGGAAATTTTTAAAAATAAAAAGTATTTTTTCTAGAACTAAGAGTTTCACAAGACCCTACTTTTTAGACTAATGAAACCTACTATAGTCATTAAAATATTATTATAGCGAGGGGGTGGGGACTTAGCTCAGTGGTGCCACTGCATGCCTTGCAAGCACAAGGTCCCAAGTTCGATTCCCGGTACCAAAAAACAAAATTATTGCAGTCAGAGAACCTTGTATTGCTTATGTAAAATAATTTAAAGTGCAGTTTAACATGTAGATATTGGGCTTAGATAATATGCTAGGGTCAAAAAATTCAAGGGTGTATGAAAAAAGATTGGAAACATAAATTATGGTACTTCCATACACTATATTACAGAGTTTTGATGGAGTATAGGTCCATATTCCCACATGTCCCATAATATTTTTGAGTGAAAGAAAACACATTTCAAAAGAGGGTACACAGTCTAATATCATATGTGTACAAAACTACAGTGATACACAAATATACACACATTTATTTTATATATCTACTGAGTAGATCTTAAAAATTATGCAACAACTTGTCAACAGTGATTTCTACTGAGGGGATATGATAGCTACTTTTCATATTTCATTATATTTTTAAATTTTGCAATAAGCTTGAATTAATAGTATAATAAAGCAAAATCATTGTGAAATAACAATAAGAAAAGAGGAAAATAGTTAAACTTCAAAGTACACACTCAGTCCACCACTAATTATTGAATTATTGTGTAAGTGAACAAAAGTCTCTTATAGTGCATTCTATATAAAAAGCTTACATTTAATAGAAGTAGAGACATTTTAAAATGATTTTATTATGTTGGTCTGGTTTCTAAGATTTCAAAAATTAGTTCATTTTTTTAGTTGCTTATCTGTATTATTTTTACTTGGATCTTGTTGTAATCTTTAAACAAATTTAATTTACTATATGTATTTCAGTTGAATATGGAACCAAACAATAAAAGTAATAACATTCACTCTATATTAGTCAAGAAAGTGGTTATAATTTTGCAGTTATAATGTTCTATAGTTTGTAATTTCATTCAGCTAAGACAACATACATGATTCTTTTAGGATTAGACTTTGGAGTAATTATTCTTCTTAGTAATTGTAATCTAAGATCATCCAGGCCTCAGCAATCTTGCTGCTCATAGCCTCTATATATGTGCCTTCAGAATGGCCTCTCCTCATTTCTTCCTGAGAGCTCTCCCTTGTTTTCACTACAAGTCCCTCTGGTGTCTTACCTTCACTCATCAATTCTTTCATGCTTTTCTCTCTTTGTTTCCTATTGAAAAATAGCTGACTTGAAGGTAGTAAGAGCCACCTTAGGACAATGCTGTTTTCTGTTTACAGTACTGTTTTCTGTATTCTCAAAGTTAAAGAAAAGAAAATTGTGATGGTCAACATTTTCTTTTGGTTTTGCCTGGCCACATAGGGTCTTGTTGTTTGTAATGCTGAAATGAGCAACATCAACCTCCTCTTCACTCATCCTGGTTCTGCTTGTGCCATGGTTCTTTTGCACACAGTCACCTCCTGACAGGAATTGCAAGAGGTTTAGGCAGAGATTGAACCGGGAAATGTTCACCTCGCTGTCTGCTGCTACTTTCTTTGCTTGGTTCCATGTTCTCAGACATGTACCAAACATTCTCAGGCTTTTCCCTGAATCCAGAGTAGCTCTTAAAAATGGACACCTGGGGGCGACAATTTCAAACATAGATTTGAATATAATTTTAAACTTACCCTGAATTCTATGACAAGCAATGGATTTATAAGTTTGCTTAGCATTATCTATACACTGTAATTGCCTAAAATTGCTTTTCCTGGCAACTTGAAGAGAGACAGTTTTAGTTGCAATATTACTTGTTTTTTTTCCTCTTTCTCCTAGAATTTGAATTGGTGTTCCTAAGAACCAGATAATAATTGAAAATTTCTATCTTTTGCAGTCATGCTACTTCCTGTAAGACTGCTACTCCATAAAGTAGAACCAGCCAAACAAAAGTACAATTTGATTTAAAATTGTGCTGCTGGTCCTGATAGTAAGAACAATTGTAATTTTGCCTAAACTTCCTTTTTTCACACTTCCCAGATGTCACTAAAATTGTAAATACACTTAAAATCTATGGAGAAACTTTTTTTTACTTTCTATTTCCTTTTTCCTAACTGAATTTCATAGAATTCACTTGTGTTTCAGTGATTTATGTGTTTTGTCATTTTATTTGTGATGAAAATAGTTGCAGAATTATCTTATATAGGAATATAATTTCTTTTTCTTTTATCAGTGGTTTAATACTTATAATTACAATTTTGAAGGTGTGTAGAGAGTATTGTTTTCAACAACTAGGTGGGACTCTACCAATAAGATACCTGGAAGTGAACACCTGATGAAAGTGCCATCATTGTAAGTACCTATAGTGTTCAGATATGTTGTATTCAAAACAGGTTTAGTTGTTTTTTAGTCAAAATTTTGCTGAGGGAGATATTCTTCCCTTAAAGTAATGCGGATGGTTTTGTGAGTAGATAGCCCTGACTTATATTAGTTTGATTTATAGATTTTGGATTTTATGATGGTGAGAAAGCAATATGCATTCAGCAGAAACCTCACTTGGAGTTTTGAATTTTGATCTTTTCCCTAAGCAAGTGATATACAGTAAGGACACTCTCTTGAGATGGTGGGCTTCAGCTCCAAAAGCAGTAATACGATCCCAAGGGCAGACAACCAATACACTGTGAATTGTGTTGTCAGAGTTTTTAGATATAGGTATTCAATAAGTTATACAATATATTCAGCACTTTATTGTAAGACAGGCTTTGGTGTTGCCAACTGAAAGTTAATGCAAGTGTTCCGAGCATATTCTTAAGGTGGGCTATGCTAAACTATGATATTTGGTAGTTAGGTGTATTAAATGCATTTTTTACTTGAGCAGTATTTTTTTCAACTTATAATCATAAGTTATAGGGAAAAAACTGATTGTAAGTTGAGGACTATTTCCACATAACACCCACTCAACACAGGCAGATAAAATCAGTAGCAAATTATAACAAACACTCATAACTGAGGGCAGGAGGACATAGCACAGCATTCTGGGCTCCACAGGAAGTGCACTCAGAAAAAAGGACTTTACAATCAGGGGCTGTAGGAGGCCAGCTCTGCAGTGGGCACCAGTTCCCACAGAAGGATGTTGTTGGCTTATTTGAAAAATTCCATTGCTGGTAGAGACGCTTACTATCAGATATAAATGGGAACTGTACCTGAGGTCTTTGGTTAAGAAGTCTGGCTTGGCTGGGAGACCTTAGCCATGGGAGCAGGATGAGGAGAGGAGGATATGATGAGGTCATCTGAGGCCTTCCTAGTTACACCAGATTCCAAGGCAGTATATAGATCTTGTTTGCATCTAAGTCCTTATAACACAAATACAAATGATTCCTGTGTTGCCTTTTTGTCATTACAAATACATATCTTCTTTAGTAGTTGAAAATGTTCTATTATAAAGGCAAAACTGGGATTTTTACAGAAATTGAAGCCCTGGAATTATGAAAGACTTCAAGGTGCAAACCTGTGTTCTTTATTCTTAAAGGATCAAATTTAGTTTATCAGAACATTCTAACTTCAGATCTAAGAATATATTCTGTGATGTGGTATCCATAATTCTTTCCTCAATTTATAAGTGCACAGAAAGAATTCATCCTGACAACACTGGATTGACAACTGAACAAAGTTGGCAGCGTTGCTTGTCATCTTGAAACTGCAAAATGCCAAGAAGGCTTCTGAAAGCTTGAAGCTATCCTGTCATTATGAGCATTTATTTATTTATTTATTTATTTATTTTATTTATTGGTACCAGAGATCGAACTCAGGACCTTGTGCTTGCGAGGCAGGTGACAGAACCACTGAGCTAAATCCCCTGCCCCAATTATGAGCATTTTATTGAAGATTAATTAAAATAAGTTTGCTTGGTAATAATGCTCAAAAGTAAATCAGTTATATCACAAAATACAACTAACTTGGAAATCGTGTTTTGTGTATATACATAGTTATGGTTAAGAATGAGACCTTGTGTTTTCTTAGTTAAAATAGGTAACCTATGGCAACAGTATAAAAAATGATATGGAATGCGTTAAAGTTAGATCAGAACACATACAGATCTGGTAGTAACATGAGGACCAATTTCTATTTTGTTTGAAAATCATTCCGGAATTGATTTTGCATTTGAATTTTCATATTTATTCCCATATTAGAACAAAATTAGTTTCTTTTAAAGCACGAAAACATGTATAACTTTCTACATTATAGTATAGTGACTTGTTAGAATTCTTTATATCTATTAAGTAAATGAACTACTTTCATGACCCTTCTGCTTGCTAATAGCCATTTTCAAAGTATCTTTCAACATTTCTGGGTTAAAGTCACTAATGAACAACTTACATAATTCAAAATAAACTTATTATATAAGATTTATTGATAACATAGTATGTTAACTAGATTCTGCATATTCATGGGAATAAAATGATAATACTTATCAGACACATTTCCTTCATGGAGTTAACAGTTTCCTAGGGAAAAATACACATATTTAAATAATCCTACAGTAAAAAATTACACCTTCAAGAAGTGCTTTGAAAGAGAGGTTATAGTTTTTGCTGGGAGGTTTGATATATAAAGCAGGTCAAAGAAGTATTTTTTTTTCTGTACCAGAGATTGAACTCAGGACCTTGTGCTTGCAAGGCAAGTGTGGCACCACTGAGCTAAATCCCTGCCCCCTAAAGAAGTATTTTTGAGAAGACATTCTTTGGATTTATAGCTACAAGATTTTAGATCCAGGTAGTAATTTTCAGTAGAAAGGGTCAGGGAAAGATCTTACCAGGAAGAAGATCTGAATAAAAGCTCATTGGCCACATGCAGTTCAACAACCATAGCGATGGTTATGAGTTGACTTGTATCACCTTAAAAAGATATAAATTGTCCTTATAACAAGAGGAAAGCTGGATGCAGACATGCACAAAGGGAAGAATATTGAAGAGATGTGAGGAGAAGATGATCATCTTTAAGCCAAGGAATGATTAGCAAAAATCAAAAGGCCAGTGACAGATCCTTCCCCAGCACTTTCAGAGAAAGCATAACCTGCTAACACCTTGACTTGAACATCTGACTTACAGAAGTGTGACACAATAAATTTCTGCTGTTTTAGGGCACTCAGTTTGTGGTACTTTTTTACAGGTGCATAGGAAAGGGATGAAATGACCTAAAGAATACTAGTGTAGATTGAAAAGGGAGAATGAGGACAACCTGACAGCAACAGGAGATGGAGCATTAAGCCAGGGCCAGATCAAGAATAGCCCTGAGGGGTCATTTCTAAGAATATTGTTTGTATTCATAGAGAAAGGGGTTTAAGTGGTCCGAAAGAGATATAGTCCTTTGGAGTAGAGTGCTGACAACAGTGATGGGGAATGGACAGAAATTTGCAAAGAAAACACAAAAATTCAAGATTACATAAGGGTATTACCCCATCAATTTTCTGTTGTTTTATCATTATTTTAAATCTATATTAAGACACTAGTGATTGTTCAAAGAATGACTTGGACAAAACCCGTTTGGTAAGTACATGAGTTTTTTTGGTGTTATGTACAGAGTAATGAATGACTTGGGCGTACAGCATAGCTGAAGTCACTAACTCTCCATTGCTAAATGTTATAGTTTAATCCAAATGTCCCCCAAAGTTTCATTTGTTCAGAGGTGAAGCTTTAAGAAGGTGATTGGATCAGGGGAGTGTTGTACTCATCAGTGGATTAATTTGTTGTTGAATTCATGTGCTGTTAGGCTATGGGGACTGGTTAGAGGAGTGAATCACTGGAGGTATGACTGGGAATGGTATATTCTCGTTGCTGGCTCCTTCCTTCCTCTATGCTTCCTGGATGCCATGAGGTGAGCAACTTTTTTCCACCATCCCTTTTCACGGTGATGTTTCTGCCTTGGAGCCAGCTGACTATGGGCTGAATCCCTGAAGGATGAGCCAAATTAAACCTTTTCTCCTTTAAGTTGTGCCTATTGGATATTGTGTCCCAGCAATGGGAAAGCTGACTAATACATTAAGCTACTGGTTTTATAGGGCTTTAATGTAAAACAGCAGGAAGCAGAAGGAAAGGAAACATGTCCTTAGGGAAAGTTGTATAGCTCTGCTCTCATCCCATCCTATCCTTATTGAAAACTCTGCCAGTCTCAGCAAGCACTGTACAGCTGCAGTGGTGGATGACCTTGGCATGCTGCTATCTGGCACACAGCCTCAGCACTTGGTAAGTGCCCACATGTCAGCTAAAGAGAGACTCACTACAAAATGGTATTACTTTGGTAGGGTTCAGGGAACTATTTGCCATATACATACTGCTTTATTCTTTTTCTTTCTTGATTGCTGTTTACAGATTGAGGAGAATGTACCATAAATGGTCGCTTAACAACAGAGAGGTATTCTGAAAAATGTGTCATCGAGCAGTTTTGGTGTGCGTTTAGCTACCTTCCCATCACTGGGACAAAATACTCAAGACCTGAAGCTTAAAGAAGAAGAGATTCTTGGCTCTTGGTTTTGGAATTCAGTCTATGGTACACCAGCTCCAAGGCAGATGAAGAGCATGGGAGAACAGATACTCAACTCTTGGAAGCTAGGAATTAGAGAAGGGAGGATCCTTGATAAGAGTACACACTTGCAGGTCGTGATGATCCCAGTTATGTGCCTCTTCCAACCAGGCCCAACCTCTGAACACATGAGACTTTTAAGAGACATTTTAGATCTAAACCATAAGAAATGTCATAGAATGTATTTACATGACCAAGATGGTACAGGCCAATTACTTGATATGGGCTTTTGATGTAATCAAGGGGTGTAGTAAGTACAAAAGTTATCAGAGTACTCCTGGTACATTATGTCATATTGATATGGAGTAAAATTTTAAAATATAAATGTACTCTAAATTAATAAAAATGTATAAATTGATTTACCTTTGTCTAAAATATATATTTAAGTTTTATTTTTGAATGATATTTTTCCTGATTATCAAATTCTCGACTGACAGTGTTTTATTGTGTTCAGTCTTTAAACGTGCTGTCCACTAACTTTTTACTTGTAGTATTTCCTACTAGAAAGTGACTGTCAGCCTCATCTTTGTTGCTCTGTTGTGGTATGTCTTTATTCTATGACCATTTTCAAAATATTCTCTTTATAATTGGCTTTTGTTATGATATACTTTGATATGGTTTTCTTTGTGTTTCTTGTGCTTGAATTTTGAAAAGATTCTTGGACCTATGAGTTCATAGTTGTCCTCAAATATTTTGGTCATATATTGTTTCTATTCCCTTTTTTCTCTTCTTTCTTTCATAGACTCCAGCTGCATTTATATTCTTCTATGTGAAGTCTCTAAATGTTAATGGATACTATGGTTTGTGTTTTAATTTGGATGGTTTTGACTTAAATATTTCCAAGTTCCCTATATTTTTTCTGCAGTGTGTAATCTGTTAGTAATCTCATCGACTAAATTTAAAAAAATCTTAGCTATTATAGTTCTATATCTCAAAACTTTGATTCTTTTTTAATTTTAATCTTCCTAATTTCTAATTAACCTGCTTAATCATTCCTCTCATGCTTTAAAAACATGTTGAATATAATTGTAATGACTTTTAAAACTTTCTTGTTTGGTCTACTAATTTCACTATGTGTATCACTTCAGGATCAGTTTTGATTGTTTTCTTCCATACATAAGGTTTATATGTTCTTATTTCTTTGCATATCTTATAATTTTTATTGGATATCAGGCATTGTGATTTTTGCCCTTGGCTGCTAAATATTTTTGTTATTCTATGATATTCTTCTTGTTTATTCTGGGAAGCAGTAAAGTTACTTAAAAGGAGTTCAATCTTTCTTGGTTCTACTTCTAAAGATAAGTGGAAACAGAACACTATTTGTTCTTGGGCCTCTTTCCTTTTTTTTTTAATCCCATGACCAAAACATGACCTTTCTGAATCCTCTAACCAAGGCCTCAATGAATTAATTTCTAGTCTGGAAAACCCTCATTATTCCCAGCCATGTTGAGGTCTGAATGTTGGTTCCTCTAATCTTTTCAAGTAGCTTTCTTCACAGCCTTAGGTGTTTTCCTCAGAAACAGGCACAAATTGATACCCAGCTGAATAGTCAAGGGAATTTAACTTGCAAATCTCTGCAGTGTTTTCTCTGTTGCTCTCTATTTTTTTGTGTGGTGCTGTAGTGAGGCTGGCCACTTTGTTTGTACTTCCTTTACACCACCCATTTACCTCTTCCAATCTGGTTATCACTCCCTTGGGAATTATCAAGTCACCAATGACAATAATTTTACCAAATCTAGTAGTTTATATTTGGTTTAAGTGATCTGGCTTTTGTAATGTTTGATTTCACTTTTCACTAATTTCTCCCTCATTTGTCTACATTTCCTTCAAACATAGTAGCATGAATTTTCCCTAGAACATTCATAATGGCTCTCTCTCTCCTTTCTCTCTCTCTCCCTCCTCTCTCTCTCTCTTTCTTTCTCTCTCTCTGATTAAAATGTTCTTTTTTAAGATATCTGCTTGGCTAATTCACTCCTAATTTTCAAGACATAATTCCTCAGTAAGTCTTCTCATCCTACATCCAGGATGATCACTCTTCAAAACAAGTCTCTGTGCTTCAATGCCAAAGTCACATGCGGAGGCACTTTGGTCAGTAACAACTTCAAATGAATTTCTAGTTGATGTGCAAACTCACTTGTTGGCCAGGGAAGTATAAGCGGAGGGACCTCTGGGAGACTATAGTCCTTCTGGTACCTGTCTTCAATCATAAGGCAGTTCTCAAGTGAGAGATCCAATGAGCTGACCCCAGCTAAAGCACACCAGTAGGAGGTAAGAGTATGTTGTCTGAAGGCACTAAATTTTTAGAGTAGCTTACAGGCAAGGATAACTAGAAGCCCCCTTTGATCTGCACTTCAGTTTCTAATCCTCTATTTTTTATTTTTCCCTTAGCATTTGTTATCCTTTAAACATATTAATTACATCATCTGTGGATTTATTATACTATTATTTACTTTTTGCCTAGCTGTCTGTACTAGATGAAAAGCTTTAAGATGTCAGTATTTGTTTATTTGTTTCCAATGTATCTCAATTGTCTAGACTAGTATTCCCATTACCAAGTAGGGATTAGGTCAATATTTATAGGAAGGAGACAGTATTCTATCATAAAACAAGATTCCTTATGGAGATGATAACAAATTTACCTTACATGTAGTACATGCCCAGAATCAACAGGCTAAATGAAGACATCAACAAATGCTAAGCTATGGACTTGTAATTAGCAAAGTAGAAGGAAACTATTAGAAAAAATAGGCACTATTTAAAATTACTTTCAAGTATTAGACCATTATGTGTCTTATCAGAGTGATTTTACATTAATATAAAATGTTATCACCTGACTTATGATGAACAAAAAGACCTAAGTAGTTTTAGTCAAAAGTAAATTTAAGTACATCTAGCCACAATTTTTACTACAAGGATTTGTTCCAGTATCTTTTTTGAGTGATTAAAAAGTTAACACAATTTGAGTTAGATACGTTTATTAACATCACTTTCAAATTTTAGTGAAAAGTTTGTCAGAGATTTGTGCTAAAAATGCATAAGATTTTTTTTTAAAGCAGAGAAAGATCTACTGATTGTGTTCTGTGTCGAAGCATAGCTCAAATTGTTTTTCAGTGAGAATGATGCCTTACTGTTCATTAAAGATGTTTTATCTTGAAAACTAAATTTCAGTTCTGAGTTAAGTAGTATGAAGATGGCTACAAATTTTTAAGTAAAAGTACATTTAAAAAATGATCACTGAAAACCCTTTTAAAATGACAGGGTCAGAATTTTAAACAATTCTATAGGCTTATTTTAAAATATGTAACTGAAATCTTTACATTATGAAAGAATCATCAATGTTTAACTGCTAATTTATATACCAACATGCATTCCCAAGCAATCTATAACAAAGAAAAATGACAAGCATGCTTCTGTAAGCTTAGAATGAATGTGAGTTTTATATTAATCCTCTTTGATGCTTTCTGAGTTTGAACATCTTACAGGTCTGACTAGGTAATTTATCAATTCTCATGCTCAATGAATTTAGTCATCAGGCATAGGCAACTTACAGAAATAAGGTACAACTATTGAGGGTCCTTAGAAACGTTAGTATGGATAGATATCACAGAATCAACATACAAATTGACATGTGATAACATAAGAGCAAATGGCAAAAGCTTTTTAGCTTTTAGCCTGAATATGAAACAAACCCACAATCGAAGGCCAAGTCCTACAACAGCATATTGAAACACAAGTTTTACATGTTTGCTTGTTAGGAATATTTCACCTTTACTTACCTCTCACATGCTGCACATTAGAAAAAAAATAAAATAAAATGGCATTATACAAGAACACATAAGGTAGTTTGCTAAACAATTTATGGATTTTTAAGACTTCTACTAAGAGATTCTAACCTAACATTACCTGTACTCTATAATTCTTTCCTAATGAAATAGAGTATCATAGCTAGGTAGTAAGTCAAGTCAATAAAATGTCAGATTGCCCCTGTGGAAATGAAGCTTTACATAAAAAATAATTTACCTGTATTTTGACTTTGGCAGAACACATCTCTGGTGTGAACCTTGGTTCACAAACTGATTGATTCCACAATTCTGGTCGCAAACCAGCTGAAGAAGAACTGAATAAAATTCAATGGTTTGGTTCCATGTGGACCTTATGGGAAAATTTGGTTCTGTTCTCATGCCATTTGGTTTGTGACCAGACTCATGGAGAGAATTGAGTTAATGAACCATGATCTCCCCGCCAACCCTTCCAGGCCATGACCACCTCTTCCTACCAGTCTTCATACCTAGCTCTAAACCCATCAATTGGCTAATCTAATATCACACCCATGATCCAGTCACCTCCCAGAAGCCCAACCTATGACTGCATGAGGACTTGGGGGATATTTTAGATCAAAATGTAACACATATCAAAGCTCCAAACTAAGAAATATTGAAACTCACTTCATTTTTTGTGCTCTATGTAAGGGGGGGGGAGGGAGGAGAGAGAGAGAGAGAGAGAGAGGGAGAGAGAGGTCACACAGTACCTGAGAGAGATCACACAGTACCTGAGATTAGTCCATAGCTGATTATTACTTGGAGATCTGTAAGAGTTAACTGAGGCAGTAAGAAAAGGAAGAGGGTATATTACTTAGGTCAGAATTATTTGTAAAACACAAGATTTACTGAGCACAGATAAATTTATGAACAGCAAAAAATTTCAGCTTAAGCTACATACAGCACAGATTTTTGCAATCCAGCTGTTTCACCTGTTTCTATTCATTGCTATAATCTTCTAGTTTCTCACATCTTATTTCTACAAGTCTTCTTTACAGTTCTTTTGTGCATTCACATTACATTCTGCTCATCTAGTCATTAATTCTATTCTCATTTATTTACTGAAAAACTATTCTGATGTTCCCTTTACCTGGCTTTCTAGTATATACTGGGATGTGTAGAGAAAAACATCACAATGACTATATGGATAGAATTCCTAATGCTGCAGACTCTCAGAACATTGACCTCTCTGAATTCCCAAAGGCCTCATCTTCATTTTGCTCCAGCTCCATATCTCTGAGGTCACAACCTTGATATTGCTTTTACCGGAAAATGCTTCAGGACTAAAATACTGAATCAGATTTTGTGCTCATTGACTTATCCTCCTTTCTTTCCCACCTCTCTATTTTCTTTTCTTTCTTCCTTCACCTCAAATTTTTTCACTATCACTGCACTTGAATTTATATATTTATCCTCATTAAATTCTTTACTCTTGTAATTTTTCTTCTATCACAACTTTCCTTAATTTCCAGTATTTTGGTGTCTTATTTTGATCAAGCTACTCTTCATGATCTTTTATACTTGTATTACTGAACATCATATCAAAATCTAGATCTTGAGCTGCTCAGGATTCGACATGTAATATTCCAGTCTTGTGTTTTTCTATATCACTTCCATCTGTACTGCTACATTCTTCTCCCACCCCCAGTACTGGGGATTGAACTCAGGACCTGTGCTTGTGAGGCAGGCATGGTGCCACTGAGCTAAATCCCTGGCCCTATGCTGCTACATTCTTGAATGTTATCACATGATTTTTTATAATGATACCGCAATAAGTATATGGTCATCAGATTTGACTAGACCTCATGATTCTCTAGATTTCTTCTCTATATATTTAACCTTACCTTTCCCTTATTCTTATAATGGCTGGTTCAAACTAGTTTCATTGAACTCAAACTTTTTTTCCCTGAGTTTTTGTTTCTTAACACAAGACCATCAGAGGAACTTTTCTTATATTTCCTCACTTTCCCCATCTATAAACTTATGGACAACAACAAAATGTCATAAAAAATACTATATTTGTTATGTTAATTCCTTTAAACATGCTTGGTGTACCATTTGCCAAAGTAAACTCATTGTTTATTCACTCATTTTCTGAAATAAATTTTTATCAGCTACATTATGACAGGTGCTGCATTAGGCTTGAGGGGACATAGGAATGAATAACACATATTAGGATGCTTTTCACAGAAAGCACTGAAAAGAGATGATTAGCTATTAGAAAAATAATAAAACTTTCCACTAGTAATAAAAACTTTGACGAATACTGAGACAAAGTGATATATTAGACACTGGGTACCTGGGTAAGAACTTACATACCAGGTAGACAAAGGGAAGGAAGCAACATTTGATTAGAGATTTGAATGACAAGAAAGAGCTACCCATGAGAGATATAAAAGAGGAACATTTGAATTGTCAGGAAAGAAGGAACACATGAGTCCTGTGTTAGTTTTTTCTCATTGCTGAGACAAAAACCTGACACCCAAAATTAAAGGAGGAATGGTTTATTTAGCTCACAGTTTGTAGAGGTTTCAGTCCATAATTGGCTGGCTCCAAGGCAGAGTGACAGATGGCAGAGGGGAAATAGTTCATGAAGGCAGAACACAACAAAGGCAACAAGGGACAACCACAGCTCTTCTGTCCCTTATATCTTATTCAGACTACTTAGGGTGGGTGACATTCACACCCTTAATCCTAGTGCCCTTAAACCTAGCATTGTACCATGAATCAATTACACACTCTAGATTCAGCCACCTCAGAAAAAGCCCCACCTAGGACTGCATGAGGCTTTAGGGGGACACCTTGCGGGGACATCTAGACACAAGCCACAACAAATCCTAACTGGGAAATGACTCACCCTGTTTCATCACCATGGAGTAGTTGAAAAATTATGGGAAATAACTGTGGATGATGAGGTCAAAGAGTTATCAAGGGCCAAAGGTAAGTTATGAAAGAAACCCTTAGTAATTATTAAGGATGGGAGTGACATGATCCCATTTATATTTTTATTAAAACTCAAACTACATTGACTGTGATTGAAGGTAGGGAAGGGTAGAAGAAGAGATATTATTTAGTAATTCAAGTAATGTACCATTTGTCCATGAAAATAAGACCTAGCTGGAAAATAATCAGCCTTGAAAACTAGAGATCAAACATGCCAGCCCCAGTCAGCCTATCCTTGTCTTACCTGCCATCACTCTTCTCTTGCTTGGTGGCTATTCTATAAGGCAGGTGTAGCAAGAATAGGCTGATTTGTCCTGACATTTCTGATCTCTAGTTTTCAAGGCTGATTATTTTCCAGGTAGGTCTTATTTTCAGGGAAAGAGGGTAGTGAGAGATTCATGGTGATTTGACTTTAAGGTGATAGTAGGGAAATAAAGAGTTATTGACTACTGAGGATATATTTAAAAGGTAGAAACAGAAAGACTTGGTGGTCTATTTCATGTGAGATAAAAGAGTCATGAATACCATAGTTTTTATTGTTATTTGAATACTTTTATCTAATCATTTGCTTCATTGAGGAGAATGAAAGAAAATACTTTTAAAATGAAATTACAGTTGAAACCCTGAGATAAATATTAGGCATGCTGTATTTAAAATACTTATTAGCCATCCAAGTGGCATAGAATATGTGAGATTGGAGTTCAGAAGAGAAGTCATCACTAGGCATTGATATTCAAGACTCAATAACTTATGGGTGGCAAAAGCAAGGAATAAGTGAGATAATGTAGAGAAAAATCTGTAGAGAGAGAGAAGAGAAAACAATTCAAGGTATACTTTGGGAGCATTTGAATATTTAGATAATAAGTAGCGAAAGAAGAGCCAAGAAAGGGGACTGACAAGTTGATAGTGAGGTTGAAGAAAAGACAAGAGAAGGTGATAACACAAAAGCTAAGGAAAGAAGGTACTACAAAACATCAATGACAAACTGTTTAGCTGAGAAGTCTAGGAAAATTAAAACAGTGAACTACCTCTTAAAGTTAGCATTCAGATGCCATTTACACTATCTATTTCAATTGAATAATGAGTGTTTTGAGGAAAAAATTCAAAATTAAATACAGAAGAGAGATAATAGAAAACTGTTCCCATAAGAGGATGAAGAAAAATGATGGAGGAACATGTGAGCTAAAAGAAGGAAGATTCTACAATATTCTGCAAAGATTAACTCAATAGAAAAAAATAGGTAATATGACAACAGAAGTAGAAAATGGAATGAATGCTGGTAACAACCAGAAGCTAGAAGAGGCAAGGACTAATTTTCCCCCTGGAGATTTCACAAGAAATCAGCCCTGCCCACATCATATGAGACTAGGGTGACCATTAATCCTGATTTATCAATTTTATTGGATTAAGAACCGCTCAGAAGACTAGTAAAGCATATTCCTATTTCTGGGTATGTCATGGATTTGTGACCTTGGCATTATATATGGTCCCTAACCCATTCTTCTCCAGTTGTCTTAGTTACTTCCTCATTGCTGAAACAAAATACCCACCACTCACTAGTTAAAGGAGGAAAGGTTATTTTAGCTCACAGTTTCTAGAGGTTTCAGTCCATCTTCAGCTGGCTCCAAGGGAAGAAGTCATGGCTGAGGAGAAACAGTTCATGGAAGGGTAGACAGAAAACAGTGAGCCTGCCTTCCCTCTCTCCATGTATATTCCATCCAGGCCACAAGCCTACTGATTGGTGCCACCCACACCCAGGGTGGGTCTTCCCTCTTCAGTAAATCCATTCAGCCACACCTAAAACTATGCTAATCCCCAATTAAGGGACTTATCCAGGTGTCATACACCCATAATTTATATGCACACATCCTAACTCCAGCAACCTCTGAAAAGCCTCACCTATGAGCACATGAAGTTTGGGGGAGCACCTACATATGAGCTATAACACTAGTAGTGTTGCCCTGCTCTGTTTCCCAATTACTATAAATTGAGCAGCTTTCCTCTACCATGCCCTTCCAACATGATGTCTTGCCTAGGAGTGAGCCAACATTGGCGTGAATTCCTCAAAACTGCAAACCAAATGAAACTTCTCCTCGTTTAAATTGTGGGTGTTGGATATTTTGTTTCACCAAAGGGAAAGCTGACTAATATACTGGGTCAGACTTATTTTGGACTTTTGAGGTGCATAATTGTAACAGAATACATTCCTGTTGTTTCAAGGCACTCAGTTTGAAGTCATTTGTTACAATAGCAGTTAGAAATCAATAAACCTCACCAATTAATTCCTGTCATTTGTATTTGTAATGTCTCCCTTGTTTAAGGCTTCTTTCTTTCATGATATAATCCCTGGCATGTAGTAGGTGGTTAAATGTTGAGAATTACTAATACTCCTAGTTCCTCTTTTCTTAAGTATTATGTTGGCTGGTAATTACTACCATGGCACCTCTATTTCCCACTACTGTTGCTATAGGAGTTTCTAATCTCTTCTATGTTTTTGGACATTTACAGTACTATTACCACCTCCACTCCTGTTTTCATTTGTGTAACTTCAGGAAATCACTTAAGAAATAATTTCTTCTATGAATTACATATGAACCAACTTTACAAATAAAATATTCCATCTTATTTTGAAATTTTGAGCCTAATCTTAGACATTATTTACAAGAGGCAGAAATATATCATATTTTTGACCTTTAGTTTTCTGTCTGTTAAAATGGATATTACATATTTCTCAAAAGTGTTCTTTTCCAGACAAATATGCATTCCATCACATTATAATTAGGACGACAACATTGCCTGCAATGTTACTCACAGCTTAATGAAAGGATAATCATGCTATGGAGCTTTATATTTTGGATGTAATGTTTATTTCTCAGTAATTATTTCACTTTGTAGAAATGATTTTCATTCTCATATTTTCATGCATCATGTACCAGATGGAAAACAAAGATAATCCCAAATGAAAGTGAGTGTTGTCTATTGATAAGAATTAGCTATATGAGGACCCTTTTCTTTCCTCCACTTAAACATTTTTAAAAACTCTGTTTCTGTTTTTTTTTCAGGGTACCATGGGTAATCTCTAACATTGGTTTTCTTTTCTTCCATCATTTCAAAGATGATCTATGAGGTATGATTGAAAAATACAGTGTGTTTAAATTTTTTAAAAGCGCTACAATAAAGACACTGTCATTCATCCTTGTCAAAATACTCCCCCTCACATTGAACACACATTGTTTTGCCACTTTCTGAAGAAGTCCTGGAAGTCTATTTTTGTGTCTTTAGTTGCACTATCCTTTTTGCCTCAATATTCTGAATCAATTCAAAACCTTTACCTATCATGGTCCTTTTGACTTTGGGGAAGATCCAGAAGTTGCACTGTGTCAGATTCGGTGATTGAGGTGGATGAGGACACACTTTAATATTATTAGAAGCCTGCATTTTTGTTGGCTGGTACTGGACATTAGCATTCAGTATACTTTTATCACATCTTGTAAAGACACTCATGAAAGAGCTATCCCATAACTGTTTCAAAGAGTGGCAAGAATTATAGGGAGAAGTATGTTTGAAGTGAGTGAGGTATTTTGAAGGGGATTAATGCCAGTATGTCTTTCACAGTGATAAGTTTATTTTAAATTTAAACAGTCACTATATTTTTCAGTCACTCCTTGTATATGTAAAGAAGATTATAGGCTACAGACTTGGGAATCTAGAAAGCCATCTGGGTTTGAAAGGAGAGGTAGTCAACAGCAATTAAAATCTAATAGCTAACAATATTCATCTTTGTACAATCCTTTTAAATTTTTAAAATTATTTCTTCATAATAAAGATACTTCTAAATATAGATATCCATAGCAAACAGAATACAGAAACTGAGGTCTCAACCTGATCCAGTTTATAGTATTATCACCAGATGGATTTTCTTTCAACTCTTGTTTGGAAAGGCCTATTTTTACAGTTGATATAAATCAAGATGATGCAATACTGGCCCCAAATAAAACAATCTTTTCATAGGAGGTTAAGCCTGACAATGGTGCCGGTACCTATACTCCATGAGGTGTCCTCCTCCTCCTTGGGTTTTGTCAGGAACTGTCACTGTCTTCTGTGAGTGGATTATTCCTGCCCATAATGTTGAACTCAAGTGCACCCATGGAATGTGTTGATCGATGAGATGATAACAGAGGGAAAAGGTATTCTTTCCTTAAAAGTCAGCAAATGTTTTGAAATTATTTTTCCTTCTCCTCTAATGACAGGCATCCTGTTCTAAAAGAAGATGACATGATAGAGATTGACTTATGAGGAGTGAGAAATTAAGCTGTGTGTATAAATCATTGACATTTGGGGATCAGTTCTTACTGAAGCACAACCTGGACCAGTGGTGACAAACTTATGGCACGTTTATTATTTGTTTTTCTTTTAAGACAAAAGATGTTAATGTATAAATTCTTTTTTTCTAAACTAAAACCTTAGTATTCAGGTTTAATTGCAGTGTTAGCACTTTGTGAAAAACAAATGGGTTTTGAATTGCAGTTTGAGCACTCATCTCTAAAGGGTCCACCATCACTGACCTAGACTTTGTTGACCCTCAGAGGTTGTAAGGGACTTTACTTCTTGATCCCCAGGGCTGTTGCTGCCTTTTAATTTACATTATGGCTGAAATGTATTCATAAAGACACACTTAATTTTTTTTCTAGTACTGAAAGAGCACTGACATTTCAAAGACTTTACTAAAATCAGGTGTGAGAAAATTGAAACAGACCCAGAATCTACTATATTTCCCTATCTTTTTAGTGATTTCTCAGTTCCATATGGAACCTCACAATCAAAACATCTTGATAAAGTCTTGACATTCTTTTCTGCACCTGGCTGGCAACTGAGTAGCTCTTCAGTCTGTGTCAGATCCTGCAGAGATAGGAAGATCAGCTCCTCCTTCAAAAAAGGACTCACTGCCCATCTGTGAGGACCATCTGTGAACTCCTTCAGGTCCACCTCAGCTTGGGTAGAGGTCATGCTCTTCTCAGAGTAGCTTCAGTCAATGACTAAGCAGTTGTGCCAGCACCTCACACTGTCTTTTCAAAGAGGGACTCCTATAGTGAATAATCTTTTCTTTGAGGCTCTCTGCTGGGCTGACAGAGACTCTGTCAGACCAACATCACAGTCTGGCAGCAACTGTTAACCAATCCTACATCTTCCTGTTTCTTTATAGATATTTTGTACTTCTAACCTCAGTTCATCATCTGCTTCCCAGAGAAACAAACTTGCATAAAATCTACCTATTTTGGGGTGTGCCCTGCTAGATACTAAGTCAGGACTGAAGAACAGAGTCTAATTTTCTCCTTATAGGTGTTATCAATACCTCTCCCTCTCTGAGTTTATTTACTGGGAAGCTTCACCATCAGCAGCAGAGTCAGACCCTATCACAGAGCAATAATGTACAGCACTTGTGTGCCTATAGTCACACATTTGTCCTTTCTGTTAAGATTTTGCAATGAATATTCTTTCAAGTGTAAAGTGAGGAAAATAAAACTAAGTTCCTCACAGTTTTGAAAATAATTAGCCAAAGTTAAAGAGCTCACTTTATGCCAGACTTTCCAGGAATTAATTTATTTTAGCAAGTGAGGGTATGGGGACAATGACAGAGTATATATGGAACACACAACTCATATCGTGAGTGGACTAGAGGCTAGACAGAGGGATATCCCAGGACAGTTAATTAACCACTGGTCTCTTCCTTCTCTCAATGAGATTTGTAAAGACTTTAATGTGCTTGGTATAAATTTACCTATTTGTTGAGCTAGGCATGCAATAAATGTTAACCACTATGATTATTCATTTTCAGTGTTGAGGAAGAGAAAAAAAACTACATGATTTGGATAGAGAAATAAAAGATGTTTTAGAACTAAGTTATTTAACTTGAACTTTATCTTTAGGTCATTGAATTTGAGAGTATTAAATAGGAACTGACATTCAGATTTACATGTTTAAAAAATTGCTTTTATAAAGTGCTCAATGGATTGAACTGGGCCATCAACAAAGGTGAGGAAATGGTGGATTTTATCCAGTCTTGGGGTGATAGTTGTCTGAACTATGATGGTGGCAACACAAGCTGGGAAAAAAAGACTTGAGACTAACTTTAGAAAACTCTAATTATAGACTTGGCCTAGCACCAGTTGTATTACGATGGACACTCCCATTTGGGTTTGTGTACTTATTTGTAAAAATGAGATATTTGAATAAGATAATTCTTAAAATTATCTCTCTTTTCTTAATTGTATAATATCAAGAGGAGAGTGAAGAGAAAAAGAAGGAGGAAGGGTAGAATTGTACGCAGAAATGTAGTAAAAGACATTTTGAATAAGTTTGCTTTGGAAACTATATTTTATCACATTATTAAGAAAGTAGGAAATTTTAAAATAGAGCCCATTTAACATCCAGCTTTATGTTGCTCTAGTTTAACATTTTCTGTCGTATCTTAACACAATAATCACATTCTTATCTCCTTTGAAAAAGAATGTAAGTGGAACTGTCACTTCAGTGTGAACAAGAGGGTCGATCATAGTGTAGGTGTTTGATAAATATGTAAAAAGCATTAAGCAAGCTCTTCCAATAATAGCTTTCCTTTTAAGAAAAATTCTAGGATTTATGCAAATCCCATATGGGATTTATGCAAATTCCATATACTTTGGTAGTCAGAGAAAATAGATATTTTCCATAGAGTAGTGAATTGAGCCTATCTCTCAAGCAATACAGATAATTGTAGAGAAAGTAGGGAAACAAGATGCACTTTACTCTCTTGTGCTTTGGAAAATTGTGTTGCATCTGCTTCAGACCTGGCAAAGTAAAGTGTATCATTTTGGAAATTGCTGCTGAGCATGATTATTGCACACTAGCATGGCAGAGATTTCGAAGTTATTGTGGAGCTGAGGTGGCAGGGTCACTATGTGTTAGCGCTATGGAGGCTATTTGTTAGAGTCTGCTGAATAGCTGACATCAATTTCAGGAGGCAGAAAAGTGCTGGACTCTATTCTCACTTGGCAAAACTTCAAGAGATAATGGTTGAATGAGTAAAACTTCTTCTAACTTGCTTGCATTTGTAGAACTCCATGTTGTTTTTTGAGTGTTGAATTAGATGAGAAAGCCAAGCCATAATTGGCTGTAAACGTTCATGTGTTATAATTCTACAGTTTTTTGGAGAGTTTACATTTAATTTTTAAAATGTCAGTATGAATGTAGCAGTGAGGATTAATGTAATACTAAATATTTACTCTACTTTTGGGCTCCAATATCATTTCTCCTAAATACTGATGCAGTCGTCTTCTCTCCTCTTTTGGCTTTCTCCAGACTTTGTATAAAATGTAGCCAATGAGATTTTTCTGAAATAAAAATCTGATCATGCTGATCCCTATTTAAATATCTCATTGTCTTATCTCTTTAAAAATCTTTAGTAGGTTAATTCACTAACTAATGCTGTAAAGAATAAATGCCAACACTTAGTTGTTTAAAATAACAAAAATCATTTTTAAATCACATTTTCTGTGCGTCCGTGATTCTGAAATACCATGGCTGGGTGGTTCTAGCTTGAGGGCTCTCATGAGGTTATACTGACTTATTGTCTCTAGAGCTCCAGTTGTGAGACTTGACAGAGGCTGGAGGATCCCTATGAAGCTCCTCTTACATGATTGTCAAGTTGCTGATGATAAATTGATTTTTCTCCACAAGGCTGCTTGATTATCACAATGCCGTGGCTAGTTTACTACAAAAGAGGAGCTTGAGAAAGCCAGGCAAAATTCTTCATTAATTCTTATGACCTAATCTCAGAATTTACCTCATCACTTCTGCCATATTCTATTGTTACACAGACAAGCATTCATTCACTGTGGGAAAGAGCTACACAGCTACACAGAGGTGTGAATAATAGGAAGTGATGATCATTGGGCTGCATCTTAGAGGTTTTCTATCACAGTTGATTTTCATTTAGTTTGGTCCAAGCTCTTAAACATTGCTTTAAAAAGTGCTTCAGAATAAGACCATTTCTCACATCTTCAGCTTTGTTCTGCTATTCTATGGATCATGCTAAAGCCATAAATAACACCAAACAACATTTCTTCAATTCTTCTAATGTACCATTTTGTTTTCACCGTTTTCCTTCTTTTCTGTTTTGGTACCGGGGATCAAACTCGGGACCTTGTGCTTGAGAAGCAGGCCGCAGCACCACTGAGCTAAATCCCCAGCCGTTTTCACCATTTTCTTGGATCTTGTATGCACATTGTTTTCTTTGGGTCACTCTTAACTTATGCTGTAGGTAAAATTATTAGACATTCCCTTTTCTGTAACTTTTTCCTTGACTTCCTATTGTAGATTAGTGACTTGATTTGTGCCTCTATAGTATTTTGTCTTTCTTAATAAAGCTCATCAAACTCTTTAATCACTACTTTTTCCCCATTGTGTTTATACTAATAGACTAATATCTCTGAAATCAGAGACCATGCACATTCTATCACTCTGCCTCAGTAACTGTTAGGTTTCTATACTTTAAGAATTTTTTGAATGAGTAAATGGTTATGTGAATAAGTGAAAGAATATCTTGACTTAGTAAATAATACATATTCTATATTTTAAGGAAATAGAGATAATCTGAGAAATGAAGTTACCTAATCATTTTTTAGTTAACTTATTTCTTTTTATAAGTCTTGAAATAAAAGAAGAATATGTGATATATCAATACTTGGGTTAGTTTCTCTGTGGACTAAAACTGGTATCTTGTTTTTCAAAGGTATAGATCCTATATTTCCCTCTTAATTATTAATGATAGATGAGTGAAAATGATTTTGTTTTTCTAGGTTACAAAGCAATACTATGGCATCTGAGAATCAGTGCAAGTTAATTAAGATTATCCTAGCAAATCACAGGTTTCTTTCAAAGCTGTAAAAATTACAATGCTGTTGTTAAAAGAGATTAAGCCAAATTTTTTATGTCTTTAAATTTAATATTACCTACACATTATTTTCTGTACCTACTTTTAAAGATGGACAAAATATCATTTGTAAAAGCACAGTGTTACTAATTAATTGTACAAAACAAAAATCATTTAAAGACACTTCAGGGAATTTCAAATGTCCCCCATCAAATCTATCACTCTCTCCCTCATTAAACATGCTATTAAGTATAACCAAAACACAATTCTCAGTGGAAGACTGTATTATGCATAGAATTTATAGGAATAGCACATAAGAAGAATAGTTCAGTGATAAAATTTCAGTCAGTGTTTTCAATATTTTAAGATTAGTGGGACATCTATTTATCCTGATATGCCAAATGTCAAGTAAATGGAGGGAAGTGAGGAAAGTTAGTTCATATCCCATCTTATGGATTTAACGTTGGGGTATCTAGAGTAAATTCTTCATGTATGTTGAGGAGATATCCCTATATATCAGACTGAGCAGAACCTTCTTAGCCCATGGAGCATAGTACCAATTTTGTCATAAAGCTGCATAAATGCAGGAGTATAATACCCATGTTTATTCTTTAGAATATTTCTATTGATGAGTTATTAATTTGCATTTTATAAATTTTGTTATATTAAATAATGGGGACAAATTTAAAAAGCATTGACTTTTTAATATATATTGAATGTTTGTAGAAAAGCAAAATTTTCAGCATCAACTGTTTTTTGGTGTGCAAAGTCTAAAAAAGAACAACAGAAATAAATTCCTCTATGAACTACAATGAAAATACCAATAGCACTCTAAAAAAATAATTTTTACTCCAATTATCACACCTAAGGCAGTCTTCATACATAACAACAACACATTCCATACACACGTATTGCTTACACGGACAGCACATGTGCTTTGCTTTCCTGGTCTTTTGGTAAGATATACATGACATCTCACTGGTCTTGCTGTTTTGTTAGGAGCTTCTTATTATACAATGAATAGTTAACAGGAACATAAAATATCAATAAAAAAGTATTAAATTCTCAATATGTATATTGCATTTAGAATAAACATCAACACTTTCACATTAGCTATGTATTTGCTTGCAAAACCTAAAAGATAACATCAGAAATGAATTCCTATATGAACTACAGTGAAAATACTAATAGAACTCTATAAAAAATAATCTTTGCTTCAATTGTCACACACAGGGCAGTCTTCACACATGACAAGTGCATGTTCTATGCATGTCTCACACTGAGAGCACATGTGCTCAGCTTTCCTTTTCTGTGTGGCAGGCCATTCTTGTCACTTCTCTTTTCTTTCTGGTTTGTCAGGAGCTTTCCACTGTATTGTACAATGTGCACTTAGCAGGAAAATAAGGTATCAATAAAATAAAATATCAAATTTGTAATTTTCAATATTTTCAAATCAGCTGTTTGCTTGCTTACAAAATCTAAAAGATAACATCAAAAATAAAAACCTATGTGAACTACAATGTAAATACAAGCAATAAAAGTCTATCACAGAAATAATCTTTGCTTCAACTTTCACATGCAAAGCAGTCTTCATACATGAAAACTACATGTTCCATACACAAGTTTTGCTTACACTGATAGCATGTATGTTTTGTTTTCTTGTTCTTTCTTGTAGGGCACAGTTGATATCTTCTTGGTTTTCCTGTCATCTTTATGATGCTGCACCTGCCTGTTCACCTGTCAGCTCACCAGTGTGCTCTACAACTTTTTTGCATAGTTCCCTTGGCAGAAACATTTTGTTTTTCCTCTGATGAGATCATCATCAGTTCCATTCCTCTAAGAAAATGTATCAGTGGTATTTTGCACTTGTTATTTTCTTTGTAAACTATCAAACTATTTATGCCACACATGTTTAGGATCAAGCAAAACACAACATTGGTGAATGCTTTGTATTTTGAGTGACATCATAGTTGCTGTATAACTCATCTGCAACATTTACTCTGCCTTTGGTTTTGTTGTAGAAAGTTTCCATCTCAGGCTTCTGTTTTGTCAAGGTTTCCCTATCAGTATTTCCATCATAGTGCAATGTTGACATCAGTAGTACAAGTTTCTTTTTCTTTGCCATATATGAGGTGAATGGAAATCTTTCTGAAATCCAATGGTTGTACTATACAGTTCTGTTTTGAAATTTCAAAATTTCACTTGGAAGTTCTGCTTTGCTCTTGTGTACAGTTACTACACTGGTGCACGTGTGCTCTGTTAGCAAATGTAACATGAGTTGGAAACTGGTAAACAAATTGTCAAATGTCACATTCCAATTAGTTTGGGAGATGGGAGCAACAAGTCTGTTCACAACATCATTCAGTTTATTACTATACAAATAAGAACCTAGTGGTTGAGTTCCAGGATAAATTTCTAAACTAAAAGCATAATAAGTCTTCACATCTACAAGAGCATAATTTTTATTTTTTTGGTACTGGGGATCGAACTCAGGTCCCTCTGCTTGCAAGGCAAGCAGCGGAGCCACTGAGCTAAATCCCTGGCCCTAGAGCATAAATTTTTTTCCCCATTAAGTTTATTAGTACATTTTAGGTATAAAATAAAGTTACATTCATCATTAGCATCTTGTAACTTTACATGATGTATCTTGGTTCTTTTTGTTTTTCCCCTTCCCTTGCCCTCCCTTCATCTCCCCCTTCCCTATTTGCAAAAACTTTGTTTCCATTTTTTCCTTTTCTCATATTTTTTCTTTTCCCTTTTTTCCTTTCCCCCTACCCCTCCCACTTCCCCTACACCTTTAGACCTTTTCTTCCTGTTACACAATATCAATTATACATTTTTAAAATTACAATATCAAGGTCTAGGAGACATTACCACAGATTTTACAGAATTTAAAAGGATATAGAAAGCATATTTCAAAAATCTGTTTTGAAATATATTTGACAACTTCTAAGAAGTACCTTGGAAGACAAATTAATGAAACTAACTCTGGAGGAAATATAAAATTTGAATAGCACCTATTAAAGAAAGTATATTCCTAGCTTGAAAACCTACCTATATGACAACAGCAGGCTCATATACATTTTAACTGATAAATTATATCAAACAATTAAAGCAGAAAAAAGAAGAAACACTTCTCCCCTCATTTTAGGAACTCAACATTGTGCTAATCCTAAAACTGGATAAAGATAATAGAAGAAAAAAGTAGGAACATAGATAGAAATTTGTTTAACAAAACAAACTATTAGAAGTCAGATCTGGCAGGATGTAGAAAGTGGTTTTGTTATAGGGGTTGGCAGTGTTGGTTCAGCATTGGAAGATCCAGCCCCAAAAGTCATCATTTTAACAGAGGACAGGAAAAAGCCATATGATCCTGTCACTAGTTGGAGAAAGAGTATTGGACTAAATTCTACAGCTGTTCATGGTAAAAGCTATCAGGAGACTAGAAGTAGAACAGAACCTTCTCAACAGATTAAAGACATGTACTCTATACTTCCAGTGAGAACGCTTTATATGAATGAAGATACAATGCTTTCTCCTTAAGGTGGGGAACAAGGGCAGATATGCTTACTCTTTATCTGTCCATTAAACTTTGAAACCTAGTCCCCACCAAAATAGTCTGGCAATAAAATGACACAATTAGGATAGGATTGGCAAGGTAGAAGCTAAATCTTTATATGTAGATGAAATGATCATCTACAGAGAAAATACTAAGAAATCTCTAGGAGCCCCTAGAACTTGTATTTGAATTTAGCAGGATTAGAAAACACAAAGTATATATAAAAATTCAGGTCTGTATATACGTGCTATAAATGAAGAACTGGATATTGAAATTTAAAAGTTATGTAGGAGTACAAAGGACCTAGAAAAGTTAAAAAACAAAAACAGTGTTGGAAGATGTTTACTACCTAATTTTAAGAGTCTTCTAAAGCTATAGTAATCAAGGCAGTGTTGGTGTAAGGAAAGACATATAGATCATTTGAATAAAACAGAGAATCTAGAAATAGAACCACACATATATGGTCCATTGAGTTTTGAAAGATTATTTATTATTAGCATTTTATAGAATATAAACTCAATTCGAGAGCCGGGGAAGAGAAAGTGTTTTCAGCAAAGAGCACTGGAACCCCTGGTATCTGTATATAAAAAATTAACCTCAACCCTGTATTTCCATGCATGAAAATAACTTGAAGGGGTCTATGAACCTAAATATGAAAGCCTAAAAGTATAAAACTTTAAGAAGAAATTATAAAGGAAAATGTTTATGATTTCAGGGTAGGCAAGAACTACCTAGGATACAAAAAAACATGAAGTATAAAAGACAAAAATTGAGAAATGAGATTCCATCAAAATTGAGAACTTTAAATGACATCATTAAAATGAAAAGTAGTCCTTAAACAGACCATATTTACAATGCATAGAACCTATGACCAGAATATATAAAGAATTCTTAGAGCTCATTAATAGACAAGCCAATTAAAAAGTAGGCATAAGATGATAATAAATAGCCAGTACAGCATAAGGAAAGGTGTGCAACTCTAGAATCAGAAAAATACTAATCATTACAATAACAAGATTGAATTATACATTCATTAGGGAGATGAAGTTAAAAGTTTTAAAAGCCTTGTCATGACTTTTTCTTTTTGTTGGATTCTCCCCCTTTGCATTTAATTTGTCACGCCCAGTGGATTCATTCTGCTGGGTTTCCTGGGGTTGTGATCCTCATTGTCTTTTCCTAGGGTATTGTCTAAAATTTTTTGGAGTGCCGGTTTGCTATTCATGAAGTTCCTGAGGTGCTCCTTATCATGAAAGTATCTTATTTCTCCATCAATTTTGAAAGATAGTTTTGCAGGGTACATCAATCTGGGTTGGAGGCTGTTTTCCTTTAGGGCTTGAAATACATCACTCCAAGCTCTTCTTGCCCTGAGGGTTTGCATTGAGAAATCTGCTGTGATTCTGATGGGCTTTCCTTTGTATGTGATTTGTTTCTTTTCTCTCACTGCTTGTAGAATTTTGTTCTTCTGCTGGATTTCTGGAATCCTAACTATTATATCCCTATGTGTAGATTTTTTTTGATCAAGGCTATTTGGAGTCCTATATGCCTCACTTATCTGTATGTCAAGTTCTTTTCCCCTCCTTGGGAAGTTTTCTGCCATCAGTTCTGTGAAGAGTTTTTTTATGTCATCTGCACTCTCTCCTCTTTCTTCATTGACTCCAATCAGTCTTATGTTATTCTTCTTTGCATCATCTAGCAGCTTCTCGATTGATTTCTCATGTTCCCTTACAATTTTAAAGCAATTTTTCTTTTCCTGGTTACTAACTGCAATCTTATCTTCTATATCTGAAATTCTATCCTCACATTGGTTCATTCTGCTATGCAGACTTTGGATGGAGTTTTTAATCTCCTGGAAATCTGTTTGCAACTGTTTTATGGATTCCATTTGTTTCCTATGTTGGGATTTCATCATGTTCCTCAGATCCTCTATTTTTTTTTATCTGTGTCCTCTCTAGATTTATTAATCATGTCTTACACCATGAGCAAAATCTTTGCTGTTTTCTGAGTAATTATTTCTGATTTCATTGTTCCCAGATCCTCTTTTGTTGCCAGTTCAGAGAGTCCAGGTAGTTGAGTATCAGATTGTTCCCCTCTCTTTTCCCTTTGTGGTTGCTGTAGGTGATCTGGAAGTCTGTTTCTGGGGCTTGTTTACGTATCTTCTCATTTCCACGGGGTGGGGGGGGGGTGTGCTTCTCACACCCGTGGGGCTCACCTTCTCTGCCCTAGGAGCTTGGGATGGCAGTGAGGGAGCTTCCTTCTGTGTGCTGGGACCAGCTCACCATCTCTGCCCTGGGAGCTTGGGATGGCAGTGGGAGAGCTTCCTTCCAGGTTCTGGGACTGGCTCAGCTTCTCTGCCCTAGGAGCTTGGGATGGTGGCGGGGGAGCTTCCTTCTGGGTGTTGCGACCAGCTCTTGGGGGTCTCCAGTCTCCTTATTGAACCTCCTTGTTTCTTTCACAGGTACCTTCTTTCCAGGATACTTTGAATTTCTGTTTTCCTCCAAGCAGTAATCATGGTAGAAGACCTCCAAAATGATACAGGGGGAAGAGATGTAACTTCCAAACCTACTAGATACCCAAATATCTAGAGCATAAATTTTTTATGGCCTATTTTGACCCATTGCTTTTCCATAAGTCTTTTACATTCCTGTGATTACCATGAGGAATCCCTGCTATGTACAGCAGACCTATGAATGCTTTCAGTTCAGCTAGCAAGATGTCATAATAAATACATTTCTAAATATGGCTATTGGTGCATACAGAATGTTGCACTTATATTTTAGCCTTTGTGTATTTCACAACATCTTGGAGCATTTTGTCTGTTACAATTTCCAACACTGAATGGTTGTGCTGGCAATCTGTCCAATAGGTTTCACCCCTGCCAAGATCCTCACTATATTTTCAGATGTAGTTTTAACATTGAATCATTCCATTCAGTTGCATGATAATTTTGCAACATTTCAACTAGTCAAATATATATTCACATTGCTGTTCTTTTTCCTTGTCTGAATCAAGGAGGTCTGCATTCCCTGTGTCTGTACCAGTCAATTTCTGCTCCATTTCATTGGCACAGAAAATTAGGTTCACATGGCCAATGTCAAAGTCATTATCATCTTCATCATCCATGTATGTGTAATCTGGTGACTCACTTTTGACCTTCTCCAAAACTTGAGAATCTGGTTTTTCACATTCCATTGTACTGCACTGGGATACTTCTACCAGAAAAATCAAAAGAAAACTTTTTTAAAAAACAAATCCTAAATGCACAGAAATTTAGCAATGAGCATTTCATGGGTAAACACCTGTTGCTGCTTTGGAGCTTCTGTACACACCTTGTCATTCATCTGCAAAGTGGATGAATGCACAGATAGGTTTTTGCTTTCACCAGGTGCAGCTATTGTGAATCATACCCACATTCCATTATGGTAAAAATATGGAAGGAAGAGTAGTGTGGGTGTATTTTACCCCCTGTGATGCTCAGGTACACATACACAAAACTTGTTAGAGCATTATGTGGGTAAAATTCCCAGTTTGACACTTTTGCACATGTCCACACACCTTGCTCTTCATCATACCAAGTGGGTAAACACAAAGATTGCTTCATGTATCCCCCATGCACGGCTATTGAGACACACAGCTGAGTACTATTATGCTAAAGTATAGATTTATAGTAAAAAAATATAGGATGGGTTGTTGTAATGCAATGTTATGCCCTTTGGAATAGTTACCTATTTTAAGCTATATCCTGATTGGATACTGGCATCAATTCTTTTGCATCTTAATTAATTCTATGACTGCCCCATAGTTGAATGTATGGAGAAGACACTTTGATGAAAGGTTTGAAACTGTAACAATTACCTTGAACCTTGTCAATGTATCATTTACCTAGAGCAAAATTTAATACATTATTGGATAACCAGTTAATGATAATCCATGGCCCTTATATACTGGCATTTTTGGGATGTTATACAAAGAATATTTTAAAAATTTATCCTCTGATACTTTTTATTTGAGATATTATTGGGACAAATACAATTAAAAAAGAGGCAGGAGAGTCCTTTCTGTCCATAACACTTATTTAAGATCTATCTATGGGAGGGGCAGATCGTTTGCTTCCAGATTTGTAAGAGATCTACATTGTCTTGTGATGTAAAACAATTCAGAAACACTTATGCAATATTTTGAGCATGGTTCTATGCATCCAAATTTTAGACTTGTTTAATGAACCCATGATTGAAAGCATTTGAACTGATTAAACAGGAATTCCTTTTACATTTTGCCAAGTTGACACACATTACAAACAAATCAAGATTTTAGGAAAGCAAAAAATACTACTAAGAGATCATGTTATGGACCTAACTGGTTTTTAAAGTAAAAGATGTAGTTTTAATAACCAATAAAGAAAAGTTATTAAAAATTTGGAGAATATAGTCATTTTATATATCTGATTCCCTATCCTCTACTTGGTCATAAAGAAACAGAAGGTGTCGACAAATGTTTCCCTCAAAGACTGATAAAGTCTGTTTGAGTTTATAAGTTTAAGATCATTTCTTAGAATACACAAGTTAACAATTATGTAAGTGCAATTTGTTAATTCCAACAATACATTTTTACTTTGAAACAGTTTTCTATAGTTTGTACATTTCAATATTGAAACTGTAATTCCAAATCATTATACAAAATTAGATGTTACAAATGACATAAATCTTTAAAAAACAATTACACATAATTAATAAGCATTTGTCATAATTTTTAAAACTTAATTTATTGTTTCTTAGCTTTGATATTTTGAGTCTCTAGAAAAAGAATATAAACATGTATCCTACATTATGCATTAAGTGGTAATACACCATTTATCACGAATCCATAGTTAAGTGTTCATATTCAAAATTGCTATTCAATTTGACATATATAAATGTGACATAATTCTCTCCGTTAGCTTTAATGACATGATTTTTTTCTTTATATTCACAATAGTTTTCCTCTACAGTACTCCTACTTTCATAGCAAAACATTAATGGCCAATAAGTTCAAAACTCAAGAAATCCATACAGTTGTCTTAAGAGTCTATATTGCAAACTTACACTAATATCAAAGAGACTCAAGAAGACAGTGTGGTCAATTTTCCTATTTCCCATCTTTGCAGATTTGATTTTGAGCTGGCCATTTAATAAGGTGTAAGTCACAAACTAAAGAAATGCTGTTTCCTGTCACATGCTAGTAAAACAGAAGGTGAACAAATGGCTTCTTTTTTAGCAATAACCCCTTTTGGTGATTTAAAAAAAAATGTTACAAGAATCAAAGCAAAACTATATAAGTGACCTTCACAAAAGTTTTATTACATTTTTAGCATACCAGTTATTCCAGAGTTTCCTTGTAAAAGACTGCTCAAATAAATTTTCAGTTGCATTTTCAATAAAAAGTTTTAGCTGTTGGTATTTCCTTGCTGTTATAGAATCACAAACAATCAATATTTCTAAATTAGCATAGTTCAGTATTCCAACTTATTGCCTCAATCACTCAGTTTCAAATTGTATTTTTTCCTCAGGTAATGATGGAATAATTGTTTTTTAGCCAAAATTATTACCCTTAAATGTTAGGTGGTGGACACATATTTATTTCATTTGAAAAGTTATATTCATATTTAAGGCATTTGAGATGTGACTATTTTTCATTATGAAATTCACACATGTTTATATAAATATTTTGAAATAAACAAAAAAGTAAAACATTCACTACCAGTTACTCTAACAGAATATAATTAACGTTTAATTAAATATTTTAATGACAAGTAAAATATTTACTTGTAATCATCATTTGTTTGTTTTTATAACTTTCTATTTTGGTTCATTCATCTCCACAGACATCTAACATCATCTGTATCACCTGACACTATGCCTACTACATAGTAGATATTTACTAAGTGTGATTAGTTGAATCAGTTATTTATCTCCAAATGCCAGGAAAATGCAAATTTATACATTCATAAAATTTCTATATCCAATGTTTGCACTGTTCCAAGAGGCATTGTTCTCATTCCTATTTGTATAAATTGCCTTCATGGGTGAGAATGTGAATAATGAGGAGAATTTTGTGGCCTAGATGTGAAATGCTGTTGCCATGTATGTGTACCCAGGAATGTGTATATACATGTATAGATTTACACACACACCTATCAACCTATATACATATGTACATACAGTAGTCATAAGTATTTCATTCCATCTATAAAACTGGCAATAAGGTCAAAAGTGAATGCATTTCAACTTATTTGATAAATATTTATTTTCACATAACTGAGCTATGAAGTAGGGAAACCTGTATGTCAGCAAGATAGATATCATATGTAACCTCTTGAAAATATCACAGACCATAATATTATCAGAGGGTGTTAAAAGGAGATTTTTTTCTGATATCACAGTTTCAAGGTGCTGAATAGTTCTGAGACTGCAGACACTAGTCAGAAAATACCCTTACATTCTAAACTGGGAGGCTGAACCATCTATGCCAGGCTTGGAAATGGTGACAAGAAATACATTTCTGCCAGTATCACCCATCTTCCACACATAATAAGACAAGGCTTAGAATTCATTTGAATTTGAGATTCAGAAGAGAAAATTTATATGAGAAAAATCAGAGACTATGGCTTTGCTCTCATTTCCATAGAGGGAAGGTGAAAGATTCTTTCTCTTCTTTCATCCCATACCAAGTAAGGGTGTCTCTAGGAAATCCATTGTAAGATTTTGCTTGAGTTCTCTGGAAATGAAGAAATATTGAAGATGGCTCATGATTTACTTAAAAAAACCAGAGGAAATAAAAGTGTTTTTAGACAAGAGACTAGATAGCTTCTCAGGTTGTCTGATGGCAGGGCAAAGGGAGATTGTCCTAGGCAGAAATGGATTTTCTTGTGATAGTAAAACATACATCATATCTTATATATCTGATATGGGTGCCAAGGAGGTGGGTGCTAGCTGTGAGAAGACTTGAAAAAAATTTGTTCAAGATGACTTTCTGATGACCTTCTGAAGGACACATAACCACAGCAAAAAAGAGACTGGAAAGCAAGAGGCTTATAAGTGTCCAGAATTGGGAGGCATCACATCTCTAGGATTAACAACCAAACGTCTCTAGTGAGGGGTTCTTTGAATAAGCCACAGGTGCCTATAGAAGAAAAACAAAACTAAATAGATGATGGACATCAACCACTATAAAGGGAATCAATGATGTATAACAATCACGATGACCATTGGAGGTTTTCTCTGCTCCTTACCTCTTCCTCATCCTAACTAGAAGGGTCAGAGGCAGAGACCAGAGCATTGGCCCCATCTTATCTAGTTCAAGCCAAACTAGAAGAGAGAAGATGAGAGTGGACAGGGTCATCTGGCTCTTAGGTCAGACTGTACTCAGACTTCTTTATACCATGAAACTTGAAAAAATAACATTTAATTGAAATTTCATCCATCACAGAAAATTATTTAAAAGGGAAATTGTACAAACTCAAGTTCTTGTAATTTACCCAGCTAAGTTCGTTCTAGTAACTTGCTCACAAAAAGCAATGACAACAAAATATCTGACTTTTATAATATAAGAAATAATGGATAAAAGAGTTACTTACCTCTAGCTATTCAGAGCAGTCCTTCCACCAACTATTCCACTGAAAGTAAATGTGGAGGGAGAATTATCTTGAATTCATAGTAAATCCTGCTAAAGATATTGACTATGGAGGTGAGCTATCTCTCAGAGATGTGTAGAAAGTCAAAACTTAAAAGCAGTCTGGACAACTTAGTGACTTACCAAGACTGGGTCTCTAAAACAAAAATAAGGCTGGAAAAGTAGGTCAGTGTGAAGGCCCTGGGTTCAATTTCTAGTATCACCCCAAACAAACAAACAAACCAAACAAACACTAGAGAAAAGTATTTTGCCTCTGCCTCAGGATAAATAGCACAATATTCTCAATGTGCTCAGCCTTATCTTGTAGTGTCTTCCAAAAATTTACAAAAGCATCCCATAAGGAAAGGAAACATCTGGTAGGCTCACAAATTGCTAAGCCATCTTAAAATAATTTCAGTGAAGTTATAACTTTCTTTTTCTCTTTCCCTTCTTCTTCCTCTTTGGCCTTAGAAGGGGGTAGGGGTGGAAATAAGCAGCTAGCAGGTGATAGGGACAGGAAGTTCTTCTGATTGAACAAAATCGTAAGCTTAGATAAATCATATGAAGTAGAGTACTTGTAATTATCATGTTACTAAATAAACTGTGTCTTTCACTTTAAAGTCAGACCAATTTTCACATTCCTTGCTAGTAAGAAAAACTAACATACATGGCCCCCCACTATGTGCCAAAAATGGTCCTATTATTGCATCTACTTAATCTTTTAGTTGTCACAGTAGCTCCAATATGTAGGAGTTGATAATACCCAGCATTTTATAGAGAAGAAAACTGAGGTACCTCAGTAAATGATTTGCCAAAGTTATATTATCTATAAATTTGGGATTTATATTCATGCAATCTGCTTCTAGAGTACAGGACCCTAACCATTTTTTATAAACTAAAAGTGAAGATAAATCTCATGAACTTATTGTATTTTTTCGTCAATTTCTGGACATACGAAACCTGTACCCATTAAGTAGGATAGAACTGAGAGAAAGAGATGATAGCAAAATTGCTCTACAACTGTAATTCTTGTTCAATATATTATTGTTGACTTTATTTCTTAGCTAGCTGTTAGCAACTATTGGAAAGTTTTAAAATAATCTTTCCACTGACAGAAATTGCTTTGGGGGTATAATCAGACTGACTTCTGTGTTTAGATTTGTTTGGAGAGACACAAGAGTAGAAAAATATAGGTAGGTTAGAAGTGTGAGTTGATGGTTGCTGACGCTAGGTAATGGAAAGGAGAAGGTAAAGGAGAAGAGATAAAAAATAGAGTCAAGCGCTATCTATCTATCTATCATCTATGTAAAATAGGACTTAAAGATTGACTATAGGCGTAAGAACATGTTATTACATTGTATCATTTATTTTTCTTTTCTTTATTTTTGTTAGTAAACGTTTGCAATACATAATTAGTATTTTCATTGTATTTGGTATCTGATGTATCTGACACATCTTAGTTTTTGAATGTGTGTCTGAAACTGCAAGAATGTATCATCCAGTAAGAATTGAATTAGAACTTTTACAAATGGGAAAGGGATCAAAAGATGGAAGGAGAGGGGAAAGAGAGTAGAGAGGAAGGGGATAAAAAAAGAATTAAGATGTTTTGTGTACCAACTCCCCATGATGAATGTGAGCATTAAATATTACAGATATGTACCAATAACAATAAATTAGATAACTCATTACAAACACTTGATGTATATTCTGTAAATGGCTAAGAAGCTTGCTGAAGTGAGAATAATTTAGATACTAATATTCTGGTAAATTTTGGGAAAATGGTTCAAACCCTCCATTTCTCCTCTGACTTATCTGCAAAGCATCAGTACCTTCTTCATGACATATTGAGCGCATCACACAAATTATTCTTGTAAAGAGATCCGCAGTTACTGACATACAGAAAGTCTCAATGCTATCTTTTACTAGAACATTTTGTTTTTATGTACTTGACAGTGATACTCTTCTTGAGGTTAATTTCTCCATGTCACAAAAGACACATGATTCCCCTTAGAGTAAGCTAGCTATTCATGAAGCTAGTTTATTGCTCTTCTGTGAATAGAGAAGATCCTTAAGACATTGTGAACCACTGACAAATCCACTCTACTTTGGCCTGGTACAAGTGGGAAGGGCTCTGGGTTGCCAGCCTTCCACCCAGAAGAGATAATTGGAAAGAAATTTGCAAGTTATCTAGCTAGTGAAATATTGTGTCAAGTAGGAAGTAATAAATCTGTACTGTATTTATTAGGGTACTCTAGAGGAACAGAATCAATGCAAAATATTTGTATAATTATGCGAAGGGATTTATCAGGTAGGCTTACAGAATTAAAAGCAGAAGAGTCCATAGTTGGCCAGCTGCGGGATCAGAGGCAGGAAGACCACAATGATCATAATGCTAGAGCCAGCAAACATTTCTAAAGTGAGAGCTACATAAATCTAGAAGCAACCCCTAAATGTATATTTAAGAAAAAATATCATGGATGAGAAAGAGAGTAACATCTTGATTTCTCTAACCAAAAGAGAAAATAAAAATTTTTCCCAAATAGAAAGTTGACGTCTTAAACTACTATTATTTTGGCATCATTTATATTCATTTACCAACTGACTTTTCAGCATAAATCAGCTTCTCTTTTGTAATTCTTGTAAGGACAATTTAACTTTTTTAATCTGTCATTCCTAATTATCTTCAAAATAAACTCTATACAAGTTAAATCACATTTGGCTAAAAGTTTTAGGTCCTAGAATTGATTTCTCTTACTTACATAATTTTTTAAAAGCTTACTTGTAATCTTTATGACATGGAGTGGTAAACACAGCAGAGTTAAATGAATTGGTAAGCTAAAATAAGTTCTTTGATCTTGTGGGAAAGAGACAAATGTATTTCTATACCCTTCAATTGCTCCACTTCCACTTTTACCTCAGCCTTTAAAGTTTACTTTTGTTTTGTTGCACATTCTTTGGCTCATAGTAGGTGCTGTTATTTTTTTCCTGGTAAGTTTGATTAATATATACGGAGGTATAAAGATGAGGATATTGTTTAACATTGAAATTAGATAGTTTCTGCAAGGTCAAATGTAAAAATCACTGAGAGCCCTACATTTTTCTGCCACGCCCTACATACCTATACGGGATAAAGCAGTGCTTTTTTATCCTCAGTGTGCATAGCAATCACCTTCCAATCTCAATAAAGTACATATTGTGATTTTTAGGTTTGAGGGCCATAAATTCTGTTTTTCTAACAAGTTACCAGGTGCTGCCCTGGAGATCACATTTTGAGCAGTAAAGATAAATAGGATGAAAGGAAGGCCAGGAGGCTCTTACATATATTCCTTCAATATTTTCACTATTTTAGACATTTGACATCCATTATCTATTATTAACTCCTGTAATAGCTGTAAAAGTATGTAGTATTATCCTTCAAGTGTGGGAAAATAAAGAGACATTTAGCAATTAAAAGTAACACACTGATCTATCTTCTCAGTAATCAAGATGTAGATTGTGAAATTACCTAAACTCTAAGATCATAGTTTTATTTTTAAAAATGGGAATAAAACTATCTTCCATTCAGAAATGTTAGAAGGGTTTGAGATCCATGTAAATCCTCTACCCCTGTGTTTGGCCCAAGTAAGTCCTTAAAACATTATCTGTTATTATTGTTATTAAACTCCAATTTTAGCAGTGTATCCTGCCAATCAAACTAGAAGAAAACTTAAGTGGTTATATTTCACATTTAGTATTGGTCATTAAGAGATGATAAAATTTAAATTATAAATATAATTGACAAATTTGTATTTCCATTGACCTGATTGGTTAAGATACTTAATCTTACCTCTTTTTCTCTTTAAATAATGAATCTTAGTAATAACCATTCTTTGCAAATTATGAATATACCATCTTACTCATAGTTTCCATTAGTCAGCACTGAGGCATACTGAGTGTATATTTTTTTTCTCAGCACGGAAAAGTACAAGTCAAGTAGTGAACCCTAGTATGCCAATCACCTAGTAATTTCAAGATTGCTAATTAGCATCATGTAGAAGTGGTAAGATTAACCAGGGTATAATGCATTCATTTATGTTAATGAATCTTTATTTGATCTTAAACAAGAATCACACATTTTTCCTGGAAGCAAAAAGAATAAAAGAACTAACTGGAGGCTTTTATTAAAGGGTTTATGCATTTAAATGTGTAATTAACCTATAATCATATAACAAGCACTTCATTTTAAAGGAAATGATACAATAAAAAGTATTGAAAAGGTAGGCTATCTCTAAATGTAATGGACATTTTAGTAATTGAAGTGGAGATATCAAAGAAGTATTAAGACACCTCCTGTTGCAATTAAAAAGGAAAAATATTACACAAAACATTAGAGACTATGTACCAAATTTGTTGAAAATAACTATAGACAAAGAATTTAAAAACAGGAGAAATATAATCAAATAGGAATGCTTATAGAAATGATGCTTGAGATGAGCCCAAAAATGAAAGATAAATACAGGTAGATGTAGATGGAAATTAAAACACTTAGACGATAGCATCTTTTTATTTTTAAGTGTGGTACTAAGGATCAGAAAAATAGAATTGAAAATTGATGTTAGTTTGAACAACTGACAGTACATTGCTTGAAAAACTATTTTCTTGGGCTGGGGATTTAGCTCAGTGGTTCTGCTGCCTGCCTAGCAAGCGCAAGGACCCGAGTTCGATCCCTGGTACCAAAAAAAAGAAAAACAATTTTCTCATTCAAGAAATGATTTAGAAGCAATGTTTTCCTAATTATTTTACTGTTCTTCAGTTCCAAAATTCTAGGGGTACCTCTACCAGGCAGGAGACAGAGTAAAGATGCAGAGCATGATTGCCAGGAGCTAGTGATAATGTGGTTGCTTGTTCATAGAGTCAAATTATGAGAGACTTGAGATGAAATCAGTACTTGATGTTGAAGATGGCAATAAGAGAGGGCATCCCAAATGAGGCCAGGATAAAGACATAGAAGACAAGGGATCTAACGGATGTCAAAAGACTAAGCTAGGAGAGAAATATATGGGAATTATGGAAAGGTAATGTGAATAACATACAGAATAACTCTGGATTTTCCAGTCAAAATGGTATGATGTCAACATCTAAGTAATTGTCAGGATTTGTGTGGAAAGTGCTGTATTGGCAAAATTAAGTGATGCATTAGTCCATTTTCTAATGCCGATAACACAAAAGAACAGATTGGGTAAATTTTAACAAAAGGAGACTTACTTTTGTCTCACAGTTATAGAGATCCAAAGTCTAAGGGCCTCTTTTGGTGATGGCCTTCTTGTTGGCAGAGTCCTGAGGTGGTGCATGATATCACATGGTGAGAGACAGGACATATGCCTGTGCAGCTGTGCATGTGTGTCTCTCTTTGGTCTCTCTTCTCATTTATTATAAAGCCACCAGATTTTAATCATGGAGGCTCCACCCCAATGACCTTACCTAATCCTAATCCCCTTGAAAGCCTTCACCTCTAAACACTGTAATAAAATTAAATTTGACTCTCTTAATATCTCACAATAGAGATGATATTTCAACACATAAAGCTGTGTGGGACAAACTCAGACCATTGCAAGTGTTCATAGTTCAGTCTTGGAAACTCAGTACAGTGAGTCACTATTTATAAAATGAGGGAGGTAAACTAAGGACTGGAGCAATGAGCCTGAGGTTGTTAAACCTAGGAATTGAGGCATGATCAAGGTAGGACATAGCAAATGGTCGAACTGATCCAGTATGCCTTGAATAAAAACCAGATGACAGCTCCAGCAACAAAACTGATCTCAATTTCGAGCTAAATTCTTCTGTACAAGACTCTAAACACCATCAGTTGGGTGTTGAACTTCAACATATGTATGGCATGAGAGGACATTAATATTCAGGAGACAGTAGGGTCTTACATTTAAAAAGATTGGTGTTTTTTTTTTTTTGGTACTGGGAGAGAGATTTTTTTAAAAGCAGCAATTCTGGCCTTTCCCTCCACCTCTCAGTTTCTCTACACATGTAGATGAAGAGGGTCCTTTCTGACTAATAATTTGTCACCTATCTTATGGTTATTTTATAAGTATTCTAGTCTGTTCTTTCTCCTCTAGTAAGTAGCATCTTATATGAATAACTGGTGGCTATACACTTTAGCCACAGTGGGATTTAGAAATTAATTCTAGGTTAAGGAATGAGGAAGAATATTGTGTCTGCTCTTAACAGCCATATTTTTTTTATAATCTGTGATGCTACTCTTGTTTGTTCTCAACTGTGTCTCAAATCTGAGGAAATGATGGGTACTACACTTGAGCTCTGAATTTACACAAAAAATCAGATTGTTAACTTGGTTGCATAAAAGTAGACAGCTTACCCATTCTCAAATTTTACCAATATTTTCAAGGGTAGAGATAATCAAGAAACATGGCCCAATAAAAGGAAAAGTCTAGGACATCTTCTATGATTCCTAGGTCTCTCTTTTCTGTAGCTGAAATGCTTTCCAACCCAGAGGAATAGAAGATTCACAGATCACCTCTGCTCACAGGGACTTTTAGGTTATTTACACATGTTTTATAGCCACATTGCTATAGGGTGTATGTGACAATTTCCAAGGGACTACATTTCAAAAATTCAGTTCTAAGCTCATCTAAAATAGGCAATCTCAAACAAAGACATCCTGCTAAGAGACTTCTGTAGGAAAGAACTCTTTTCCTAGTAAATATCAGTACCTTATTTATTAAGTAGTGATTTATCAGGAGGTTTGTAAAAATTACCCAGGTAATAAGTTTTTTTTTTTTCCCCTCAGTGTGAGTCTTAGTAAGCAGAAGAAGAAAGAAAAGTAAACCTCAAGGAAATTGCTTTAACTCTTAACAACTCAGAATCGTGGAATTTCCACAGATTGGGGCAGGGAAGTGGAGGAATAGGAATACAGTTCAGCTTCTGGCACTAAGTCCAATAACAATCATTATTTGACATGAATATAATCTAAGGAAACTATTATAACTGAGAAGAAGAGGCTACACAAATTATAGAAGAATTTAGGCTTGAGCAAATGGAGAAACCTTGACCAATCAGAAGATATGAGATGGTCAGGCAGAGCATTACCATGCTAACCATGACAATGGGGAGAAAAGAGTGAAACAAAGGTGTTTAAAAATACTATAAACAACATACTTAGAAATGGCAAACTTGTAGCTTTGACATTAATCATATAAAAAGATAAAAGTAAAATATTGCCCTACAAATTCTGGTGAGGGAGCTGAAACAAAATGGCAAAATGAAAATAAATGACATAATTGAAAACTATGTAAAAATCTTAGAAAAAAGAGATAAATTGAATTTGATTAATGGACATGAAAATAAGACATTTATTTCAACTCAGGTTGGCCATATGTATTACAAAAAAAAGCAGAAGTGGAAAACATGTTAAAATTTACAATTTAGTCGGAGAAATCTAATTTTTCATTTATTTAGTTGTCAAATATGCCAATATACAATCTCTGTTAATTTTAGCCACAAGAGAATATGTACATGAATAAAAAAGCCATTAAAAAATTTCCTGCACTTTATTATTCAGTTCCAGTGTGACCCTCTAATGTCATCTCCTCTTATTGCTAAACTGACCTCAATGTTAACAGTCCATGGTCTAAATTTCATCACCGTACAGTGTCCTTCCACTCTGATTGCTGTTTTGTCTGGCCAAATCATGCATGGATTTACTTCAAAAGTTGTGGCAAGGGATTTCCTTTAGTGGAGTTCTCTAAATGTACTCGACAGGGGGCTGATTTGGATTTCAAAGAAAGAAGCACTGATTGGAAGGTTAAGGAAACTTCCATAGAGAAGAGGCTGCAGTGTGTCTTAGCTACCAACAAAACAGACATTTCACTTAAGTATGTCTGAAATGAAGTGTTGGGTTAAAGAATATATATCACAGTATGATGACTGGAACTAGTCTCTATGTGTTTAGCAACATGACTGATCTTTGAATGTATTTGATCGACAATCTAAACAGATTTATTAGTATCAGGAATTGGTCAAGGCCCTGGCTTGGTTTCAAACCTGCAGGGAAAAACATCAAGAAGCCAGTTCACAGAATGGTCAAGACACTCTGTATTCTTGATCAGGAAAAAGAAAGAAAGGAGTGTGAACTGGCACACTGGAATCCCTCACCCAAAGGCCGTTACAGGAGAAGTTCTTGATTATTTAACTCCAGTAGCTGCTGTGTCAGTGCTCCATGCATCCCAGCCTGATTTGTAGCTGCCAACATGAGGGGCAGAGAAATGCCTGAAGATTTCTTTTGAATGCTGAAACCCACTTTGCCCAACTGTGTGACAGTCCTGAAGTTATGAGACAGTACAGCTTTCCTAGGAACAACCCTCTGTTCCTGACTGGCAGTGGTCAGTGTATGAATACCCTGCCTCTCTCACCCCTAAGGTCTGATATCTCTGCAGGATGTTCCCACCCTCAGATGTTCTCCAACAGGGTTAGCATCTAGTTCCCCACAGTTGTAGCTGCTTAGCAAGTATCCCTCATTAGCCATCTTTCCTTTCTTGTCTTAGTTGGAATAACTGTAGGCAAGGTTAACTGCATACAATCTTTCATAGGCAAAATATTATTTACCAGATATGTTTAGGTATTGGATTACAGTTAGAGATCGTTAGTTGTCAATCCTTGCTTTGAAAAAAAAAGTTGAGAATTTTAGCTGCTCAAATCCATTGCCATTAAATGGTAGAAAATGTGAAACTAAATTAGGAGCTCATCTTTTCTATCAGAAGTGTGTCCTTCAGTCATCACTCCACTCTGGTCACTAATTGGCATTTGGCATTCATTTTGAAAGTTTCCATAGCTGTAACAACAGAAGCAGCCATGTCAAGAAGGAGTTTCTATTTAGTTTCGTTAGTGTGATCATACTCATGTGAGTTGCTTAAAAATGGGTAGTAATCTTAGAAAAGCTGATGAATCTGACAGAGATAGAGCTCTATGTAGGGAAATTAGGAATCTTAATATCAGAGGCAAGTGTAAGATTATTGTTTCAATTCAGTCCTTTCAGTTTAAGGATTCTCAAAAGTTAGTGAAAAATATATGCATGCATTAAACATTCTGCACTGCAAGTTTAATTTTGAGCACATAATTAAGGAACAATTTTTGGAAAGGTTTATGAACATTCTCATGGATTCAAACTTTTTATTAATCATAGTCTTTATGTTTTTTCAATAGAAATCTTGCATTATCAACTCACTGTCCAAAACTTCTCAGGGTATAATGAACAAATACTGAAATTTAAAAGAAATATGTTTACCAGACATGTCTAGAGGAAATAAGTCATTAGACTTCATATTAAGTATAAATTTCAGTGTTCTATCCAGTTGCCTTCACTGCTTCATTCAATTAATCATTTGTGCTGTGCACTAGAAATTAAGCAGTGATTAAAAATACATTGTAAAAATACTTGGTGACACAGAGATTATTTGAGAGGAGGGACTGGTAGTTTAAACAAAAGTTAAAAATAATTTCAGTGGTCATAACAGCTATGGACAAAAATGTGTATAAATCAAGAGTGTGACAGCACATGCAGAAGTAAGTCTGAAGGCTTGAATGTAGATTTTTAAGAAGGTGGTCAAGAAAAGAACACAGAGAGGATTGAGGAAAAATAGGAAGAATGTCAGAGTGAGGCATGGCAGGATTTTAGGAATAGCCCAGCAAGCAAAGGAGCAATGGGTGCAGTAACACTAGTGTGGAAATATTTCCAAGTAGCAATTAAGTCAGTGCGGCATGGAGAAGAATGAGTGAAAAAGGGTATAAGAGGCGGTAAGAGACAACAATGGGCCTGCCTGCCTATAGGGCTCTGAGAACTGTTTTAATGACATCGGTTTTTAGTCTAAGTGAAATGGGAAGCCACCTGAGGGTTCTCAGCAAAGAAATTATACGAATTGACTTACATGTTGGTGTTATCAATCTAACTACTGTATTGTGTTTGAAATAGAAGAGTATATTAAGTCAGACTGAGAAAGTAGTGGTTTCAAAAAAAAAAAAAAACACTTCAAATCTCAGTTGATCAGCACAGTAACTGTTTGCATAACTACCTGAATGTGTATGCTTGGCAGGGAGGGACTTGAATAATTCAGGCTGTGTATCTTGTGACTCTCCCAGAGTTCTGGTCCCAGAGTATCTGGTGCTTCTTTCTACTTTTTCTCCTTTTTATAGTCAAGAGATGAGCGATGCTGTGCATATTATTTCTGCCAGCAATATACTGGCTAGAATTCCACAACATGGCTAAACCTAACAGCAAAGGAGGCTCAGAGCTACTGTCTAAATCTGTGCTCTGGAGGAAAGGAAATGGGTTTTGGGGAACACATTGTAGTTTCTGCCTGGGGAATAAGGACAGAAACAGAGGCATTAGTTAGTAGGCTGTTGCTTTTGCCCAAGAGACACGATTGCAAAGTAGACTACAGTGTTAGAGTTGACACAGCAAACATGATATACTGAGGGTTTTCATAAGCTGTGCTGCATTTTGTTTTCTTGTTGGGGAGCAGTATTAGTAGATATTATATGAAAAATAATCTTGGAAGTTAAATATGAATGGGAAATTCTGAGTTTTTCTACAGAGTATTCTTTCAAACTTCATTAGATTTAGCATTTTGTTTGTTTTTTCATTGCTAAAGGTAATATGCAGTTTCAAAAACAAATATCACATGGTTAATACTGCAAATATATTCTTTAAAAAGATAAATTATTGGATAGAAGATGATGGTTTAAGTCTTTGAAACTTACTTCCTACATGAACTTTGGAAAACTCTTTACCATTTGAGATTTTGATTATTTTGTTTCTAAAATGGACGTATTATCAATTTCATGGCTTATCTTTCAGGGTTACAAAAACAAAATTTTGTACATGCAAATGCTGTAAGCTAAGTGAGGATTATTATATGGTTTACTGTAATTAGGAGAGAACAGACAAAAATGTAAGGTCTTTACCAGGAGGAACTTGAATGCCTGTCAAGGTGCTGTACTTTAGATCTGAAATGAACCCGAATGTTTGGCCACCAGTCCACGTCACTATTGGGAAGTGATGGAACCTTTAGGAGTTGGAGCCTAGTAAGAGGAACTTAGGTCTTTGGGGTCATGTCCTTGAAGAGGATTTTGGAACCTCAGCCCTTCTCTTCTTGTTTGCATCCTGGCTTCCATGAAAGAAGCAGCTTCCTCTGTCAGCTGTTTCCTGCCATGATTTACCTTGCCAAAGGCTCTAAAATAATAGGGTCTTCCAAGGGACTGAAATCTGCAAAACCATAAGCCAAAGTAAACCTTTACTCTTTTTAAGTTTATCACCTCAGACATTTTGTTAGAGTAATGGAAAGCTGACTAACACACAAGAGGTCTTACAGGACTGCATCATCTTTAACACCTTGGAATTGATCCACATATATTTGCAAAGCCTGTTTATATTTGTGAATGCATAAATTCCATCGTATACAAGCAGAACTTATGGTTGATTTTCTGGGGCCATTTTGCTTGTATCTCCCCTTTTGTTGTATCCCTTTTCCAAAATAAGGATATTTGGGGATGCTGATTAAAGAGTCAGACATTTGCTCAGTGAACACTATGGATTGCAGAGGTAAAAGGTGAAATTGTTGTGGGAGATATTCCTTTAGTCCTTGATGAGAACAGACTCACATGAATGCCTCAACTCTGTGGTGACCAAGTCATCTACATTTAGTATCTAAATGAACTCTCCATCATTGGACTGAAAGGATGCCTCTTTGTAAAATTACACAAACTGAGAAACTGAGTTCAGGCACTCTTATTCCTAGAGATCTAGTGGTTTGATTTTCATTCAATAAATATCAATCTCTGTGATTATATCAGGTCACACAGGGAATAAATATTGGCTTAAATTACTCATTCTCAGTGGACTCAATGCATCCATTGGGTCAAGTTTTAGCTGATTAATCAGTAGACAAGTCTGATTTCTGAACCTGGAGTGAACTTCATTCACCTTAACGCCAGTTACCCAGCCAAGGAAAAAATGGTGGTGGTTGATGGTAAAATTTACAAAACATATCATTAGTAGAGTAGGTAAAGGGGAAGTAGGACTCAAAATACAATTATATAGCTATTGACAACATATTTTAACTATCAGTGCAGCTGCTGCCCTCTCTGCTGTTTCATGCTAGTTGGATAAATGGATATGGCTATTTTCATTCCATGGTTTCCACTTTATTTTTTCCTTCACTTTTTAAAAATTAGTTGTATTGGTACATTTTAGATAAACATAATGATCACATTCATCATGGGGAATTTGCACCTATACATGATATATGTTGATTCTTCTTTTTTTCCCATTCCCCTCCCTCCTTAGCCTCTCTTCCCCTCATTTACAAATGCTTTTGTTTCCATTTTTTCCTTCTACTATTTTCTATTCTTTCCTTCACTTTTGAAGGAAAATGTTTTGCTGATATACAACTACAGATTGGTAGTATTTTTTTCTTTCAAAATGTTCCATATTTCACTCTATTCTCTTCTTGCTTGTATGGTCTCTGACAAGAAATCCACTATAATTTTTATTATTGTTCCTCTGTAGGTAAGGAACCTGCTCCAAATTCTTTTAAATTTTTAAATTGCCTCCTCCTTCTTGCACTTTAAATATGGTGTATTTGTACTATTTGTTCTCTGAGATTTGTTGATATTTGGTTGGGTGTCTGTCATTAATTTCTAAAAATTTGAAGCCTTTATTACTTCAAATATTTTCCTACTCTGTTCTTTTTTTCTTTGCTATTGTGTCCCAATTATGCATGCAATACATATTTTGATTGTTCCATAGTTTCTCAGGGTTCTATTCTTTTTTCTTTTGTTATTTTTTTCTGTTATCATTCAAGTCTGGAAAATTTCTGTCTACCCATTTTCTGATTTTTTACTGTAGCTGTGCTGGGTCTACTGATAAGCCCACCAAGGACATCTTCTTTTCTGTTACAATTATTTTTTAAAAATTCTATTGATTCCTTTTTGAATTGTTTCTTAGTGTTTTTATTTCTCTGCTTAAATTTTCCATCTGTTCTTGCATATTGTCTTCTTTTCCCCACTGGTACTCTTAATAGATTAAACATAGTTTTTTTTCTTTCTTTCTTTTTTGTCTGTACCAGGGAACTGAACTTAGGACCTTGTACTAGTTATGTCTGATACTTCCAACATTTGTGTTATATCTGGTTTTGATTTATCTCTTCATACTGTGTTTTCCATTGCCTTTTAGCAGAACTTATAAATTTTTTGTTCTTGTTGAAATCTTCATATTGAAAATAAGGGTAGGTAGATCTCTAAGGTGAGAATTTATGTTAATCTGCATAAAATTTGGCCTGTGTTTAATGCTTGAGATAGCTATAGGTGCAAGAGTCTTCTTCAAACACCTATAAGTGGGATGTTTCTGTCTTTTTTTTGGACCTTGGACCTTGTTAAGTATTTCTCTTCAGAGTGGTTATGTGTTCATGTTTTTCTCAGCTATAAACTACTGTTTTTATATTGCAACTCCTGGTGTGACAATAAAGCATTTTTTGGATTAAATCTCAGGCTTTATGTGGATTTCCTTTCTGAGATGTGACCTTTACTAGTGGTTCTCCAGTGATATAGGTTTTCTCCCCAACTTACCTTTCATAGCTTCAGTATTCCCAGTCTGTTCCCTGGAACTCTTGACTCCTGGCAGTGCTCTATGTTCTTTATTGAGACAGGACAGCTAGTAGTTGTTGGAGTGGGAACAGTTTCTTTCCTCCAATTTGGATAAGGTTCTGGAAAACAGATCCTCCCTCCCCCAATAATAGACATGTATGCATTTCACCATTATTATTCTGTCTTTTTCCTGCCAGAGTCATGAAATGCTCATTTTATGGATATTCACCATAAACACATGATAGAGATTCTGGAAGTAAAGCCAAAGAAAATGTGAAGACCTCCCAATGATTATAGATGCTAAGAGTTTCTGATTCTCAGGCTAGTCAGTTCTAAGCCTCAGTAATTGGTCAACATTACCATTTAAATGTTCTGTCAATTTACGGCTGTATGGACTTCTGTTCTAGGTGACATCTCTGTTGTGTTCTTCTGGATGAGCATGTGTCTTCATATTTAAGGGTAGTCATTTCTCTTTGACTTTAGTTCAAGAAAACTTAAGGATTTTTAGTTTATTCAACTTTTTCTGATTGTAAGAATGGAATGGTGAACCTGCAAGTTCTTCACATATCAGAGTTGAAACCAGAAGTCCTTTATTCGTTCGTGTGGTTATGTTTGTTTGCTATATGTATGTATGTATGTATGTATGTATGTATCTATCTATCTATCTATCTATCTATCTATCTATCTATCTGTCTGTCTGTCTATCTAGAGTGGCTATCTGGAGAAAGAAAATAGTCTCTTACTACACCAGAGATTTACTAGGGATAGAAATATCATACTGTGACTGTGGCTTATAATTTCTGTCAATTCCCTGTCTAAATGCTGGGAAATTCCAGTGTAGTCCTATGCTGCTAACTTATGCTGCTAATATGTTTTGTTCTTGTTTAAGCAACGGGAGGGAAGGATTGCAAAGATTAACAAGAGATCGGCCATAAATAGAGCTCAACAAAGAAAGAGAAGAAATACTAGATGAAAACTACCATTTATCCTCTATTATGACATGTTAAATCCAACATTTAGTTATTGTCAATTTTAAAAGTGAAAAATTCATACCACCACCATATAGAGAGAGCATTGATATATTTCTTTTGACTGAGTCTAACAAAATAAATAGGTAGAATAGAGATAAACTGAAGAATTGAATATTTTTCTTCCTTCAAAAGTAAGATAAATTTAATGTTATAAAAACTGCACAATATGCTACCAAAAATGAACATGCACAATAAAAAAATAAATAAAATTCTTGTGCTTAAATTAAATTTCATGGAATCAAATTCTCAATATAGGGAAGGGTCTTAAGAATCAGTTTCCTTTATAAATTTATATAATTGGTTTTACCTTAGTTGCAATAAAAGGGTTATATGGAAACATATCAGTATGCTAATAATGATACTTTATTTCTCATTCTTTCACTTTTTGTAGATGTGAACATGCCTTTTAGGTGTGAAAGTATATTTCTGCAGTTTTCAGGACCATTCATTATATGCCAGACACTGTGCTAATGATTTGTTCAAGTTATTTTTAATCTCTGGTAAAGTAGCACATTTAATAAATCCTGTAACAATAAAATGAATGATTTGTGTTACATATAATATACCAGTTGTGAATTTTTATTCCATTCTCTTCTTCACTGCTGCCTCCTAAGGTGCCTTTCCAGATATTTTTTCCCTAATCACTCCTCCTTCCATGAAATTTTATTAAATATATATTCTGTATCTGTTTGTTCAAAAACGTTGTGACATCTCCAACTTTTACTCTTTTCCTATAATTTTTATCTCTTGGACCTGATATGGCCCTGGCTGAGAAAACATGCCCCATTTAATAATCATCATCATCATTCATGAAGCATCTAACAAAATCTGTGGGTACAAGTTCTAGTATCATACTTCTTGAGTTTATATACAACTATTTACCAGATGTGTGGTCATGAATTCTTAAACTTAATATTTCTCAGTTTGCTCAATTCAAAATAAAAATAACTGCACCAAAAACTGACCAAAGTAATTCTGATTGCTATAACAAAAGCTACAAATGCATAATGTTTCAGGTACTATTCATGTGTATTTCTCACAAAGACAGATTTCAAAAAAGGTGCTCCCAAGTAGCAAGTTGATACTTCTTCAGTTGCTGGCTTGCTCCATCTGTGCACCTCAACATGAAACTCAGACATAGCTTCCAAGGTTGCTCTGGGAGTCCACATCCAGTCATCAGTTAGACAACATAATGGAGAAAAACACACTGGAAGCCTTTATGAACCAATGTGGAAATGGTAAACATTACCTTTTTCCATATTTCACTGGTCAAAACTTAGACTAGTCCTTGACTATCTCTGTAAAGGAGACTGGGAAATGTGTTCCATCTCTGTGTTCAGGAAAATAGGATATAAATTTAAACTACTATAGTTGTTCCTCATTATCCACAGGAGATTGGTCCTCAAAATCTCCTCAGATACCAAAAAAATCTATGGATACTCAAGTCTCTTATGTGAAATGGTGTAATATTTGCATATAACCTATAGGCAAACTTCTGTATCCTCTATATCATCTCTACATTATTTGTAATGTAATACATTGAAAATGCCACAGAAATAGTGGGCACACTGTATTATTTAGGGAATAATGACAAGAGAATATAGTACTGGTATATTTTTTCCCTAAATATTTTTAATTTGCTTGTGATTGAATCTACAGAGGCAGAAACACAAATACAGAGATATGTAAGATATATAATGCTTAGAATAGCCTAGTACTGTAACTGTAATGTTTTGAAGATTATAGTTGGGATACATAAAGTAAGTTTAATGTCATCTTTATGCATATGAGAACATTTACATTTACAGAGATTAAATAACTTTCTTAATGTCCCTAAGGTAGAATTTTAACCCAACTTAATCAAAACCGCCCTTATTCTTATATTTTAATAAATCCAGGATTCTTTCATAGAGTGATACAAATAATTAGCTGATTTTTAAAAATGCTTTTGAATCATTATCATGACGATAATGATAATGACACCAATTTTTGAATTTCTAATTGCTGTAGGTTCAGTTTTTAATAAGATAACAATTACAGAAAATATGTTTCAGAGGGGCAGCAAAGAATAATTTATCAGTTTTTAAGATGGAGACTTTAATACCAAACTGAAAATTACATTTCTCTAAGGATATAGAAATTAATATAACTGAGCTAGACACACCTTTAAAAATGCTGTTGATCTTTTATAATTCAATATCAGGAGCCCTATTAAAGTAGATAACATTTTGTCCATTTCAAATTAATTCAATGTTTTCAAGATGGTATCTTATTATGGATTTATTTTTATTCATAGTTCCTCATAGAGATTCTATGAATCTTTACTTCAATTTTATAACATAAGCATTTAGAAAAAAAATACAATAAAACTCAAATTATACGAATAGAAAAATTCATGTTTTTTTAAAATTCATGTTTTAACACTACTCATATTTACCCTTTATTCTATTTTCTTCATGCATACATGCTTTACATAGTGTAATTATATATTTCTGTAGAGTTTTCAGAATTATTTTATAGCTTCAGAACATTCCATTATACTATTGTACAACTGGTCACCTTTAACTAATACCAACTGCTGCATTTCCCATGTGTATACTTTTTTCTTACCATTAGTAAACATAAGTTGAAAAATTATTTTCAGCAGTTTATGACAGCATGACATTTAGGTTTATTTTTATCTCTTTTTTTCTCTCTATAGTTTCTACTTAGCATTTTTAAAAAATGTTTTTGTCCCTCTCTTTTAGCCATAGTTATTATTCATTTCTTTGGGTTTTATGACTGCTTCTCCCCACTATAGTTGTATGTAAGTCTCTTTCCAAATATCCTGGATCAACTTTAGTATTCAAAGAACATCCTGACTTTTGCCTTACAGTGAAAGATCATCAGGATCCCACTGCTTATGGTTTCATTGCCTGTAAATTGATTACATTACAGAGGCTCATTATTGAAATTTTGTAGAGCCATTATTGTTAAATATATCATGTAGGATTGTTGATAAGAACTGTCCAATAGATAAATAAAATTTGTAAATTTAAGGACTAATAAATATGTAAAAGATTTTCCATATTCCTTAAAATATAAAATACTTAGAGATACAAAGTTAACTTAGGAGGTAATTTCATAACATTAGTTAAATTAATATTCTAATATTCTTTGCATATGAAAAATCTAATGTTGGGATTTACCACTATAAAGTTTTACTAGTTAGAAGGCACGGAAAACATATCAGAACCTTATTATTTATAGAAACATAGAGATACCATTAAACATTGATTTAAAATTGTAAATTTTTAATAATTGATTTCTATTAGCCTACCATTTTGTTACTATTAGTTTGACACACAGAAAAATGTGCTCTGTACAAAAAACCCAAAACATAAATAATTAAAGAGAAAAATAAAATATAAATAATTGGAAACAGGGAGATGGGTCTTTTGCAGAAGGGAAGGGGACCAAGAGATGGGGGGAGGGAGCAGGGAAAGGAGAAGAGGTTGAAAACAACCCATTAAGATGTGTCATGTGCTTGCACTGACTCCCCACAAGGAATGCCATCATATATACTGCAAGCATGTACCAAAACAGCAACAACAACACAAAGGAAATATGTTAGTTATGATTATTTCCAACTCATCATTTTTGAACCCATGGTAATTTTGCACTTTTTGTCCCCTTCTTGATGATGTAGGGTTTTGAGGCTGGATCTCACCAGTGAATCTGAACAGAAGTTATCTTCTGATCAGCTTTCACTGCCAGTGAAAGATTGTCTGGACCTATTTCCCTTCTACCACAACCACCAGCCATATTGCAAGACAAGCAGGAAATCATCTTTCATGTAAATAGCTGTGAATTGGGGATTGTTGTTGCAGCATAACCAATTGGATTCTGTTTATAACAAGAAAGTCACTTCTTGTTTTGTCTGGACCATTTGCTCATCTAATATTTGTTCATCTAATTAGTCTTAGAAGCAATTTATTTAAAATTATTAATAAAGGGTTTCTGTTTGCAAATTACTGATTTCTTTTACTTGTGGCCTCAGTAAGAAAAGGTGGCATGCTTAATTTGGCCCCCTTTTACTTATTCTCTGACAAGTTTATTTTATAACTACTTATTTTACAACATAGATTTTATTGCTTTTAAAACAATTAATTCAGAATTAAAATGTCTTTTGCATAGTAATATTTCATTTGGAGTATAAATGTTGGGTTACATAAATTAAAAAATACACATCTGTTGTTTTACTTTTAAAAATTATTTCTACTCTAAGTGCCACTTACTTTTTAGCCTAATTTCTTAGATACCCACTGGTTTATCAGAAATTCTTCATAAATAAACCCCTTAATAATTCACATAGGATAATATGCCAGGCTGTTAATATATTTGCATTTTCCTGAAAAGATTAAATGTACTGGAAATTATATTAGAAAATTTGAATTTCAATTACATTTGAAAGATCTTACTTTGCTTTTTTAGGAAAAAAGCATTATGAACTCTTTCAGAAAACTAGCACTGACTTTATCCTCATTCCTAACTATAATTTTACATAATGACTGTCCTTAAAGTGAAAAATCAACATATTATATTTACTTAAAAATGAACATTAAATTGAATATCTTGTTAAGTCAGCATTATTACTATAAGATAATTTATAATTATAACTTATTTCTAATAGTTTCTCCTGAATTAGAGCTAGGAGTGGTAAAATAATCAATGTAATACTTAATTTGAGGTTTAAGCAATTGTGTCCACGAATATAAAATCTAAGCTAGACACTCTATTAGTTGAGCGATGTTTCTGTTACAAAGAAGCTGTGAACAAAGATTGATAGCTTATGAACTCTGAAGATTCTGTTAGAGAAGCAAATCTAAAAAGAACAGCAGCTCTTCCAAAAAAAAAGGAGGCGAGTCAAGGCTCTGCTGATGAATAGCAACCACCCAGCTTCCTTATAAAAACTCAATTTTAAGTCTTCCGGAAAAGATTACTGCATAAGTGCAGGCCCTCACCGTTGGCCTTTCTCTCATCACACTGACTGAAATGAGAACAAGAAGATGAATATAAGCGCTGGGAAAATCTCCATCTCAGCAGGGAGTGATATGCACAGATTGTTGCTACATATACAGGAAATGATTGTTTAAAGTGAAAGTTACAAGGATAATTTGCCAACCTCCTTAATGAGGAAGCTGTGAAAAACTCAGAAGGACACAAAAAGAGGGAACTGTTGGCTGAACATCCAGTGTGGGGTTCAAGTTAGGATGTGGAGGTGAGGCTGGGCTGTGAACATAACAAGATCAGTCACTTGGAACTCATTCATCATCACAAATTTCTATACCCATCTCCTTCAGAGGTTGCTGAGGCCACAGAGAGAACACTTTCAAACACAACAAAGCAGAGAATATTCTTTCAATATTCTAAGTATATATTGAAAGTATATCATTTACAATATGAATTTTTAGTTTGGGCAATTTTAGGTGTAAAATACTAGGTATTGATCATTAAATTTAATATTGATTCAAATAATGATTTAATACCCATTATTAACTTTAATTAATATGATAAGCAACAGAAATTAAAATATATTAAATATGTATTAATCTTAAGATAAAGGTGAAGTGACAACACACTAAATATCTGAACAACATCAAGAATAAAATAATAGTCAACTTACATTGAATGCATATCTACAGTCACTAATTTAAAGATTTAATACATGTAAAATGTTTAATAATCATATTTGATTATTATTATTATTTCTGTTTTTAAAATAAAGGAATTGAGGCACAGAAGGATTTAATGTTGTCTACTGCTGTAAGCTGGAATTAGAAGAAAATTCTATGATTTTATCCCCCAAAATTTTAGAAATCTCTACTTCCTTTAAAACAGAAATTCAAGCATATTGTTAGAATATAATTCTAAATAAATTAACCTCACCTATGGAAAGATTCAGAAAAAAGCAAGCTATTAACTAAATTAAAATGATACAGAGAGATTATAAAGATTAAACAAGGACTATTAATCAAATGCAAATAAAAGAACAGGGATTATAACAGATTTCAGATTTTAAAACTTCAAAGCAAAATAAAATGGAATGTTTTCAAGAAGGTATTTTTTATTGAAGTATAAAATCCTCAAATAGTAATATAATTTTTTAATATATGTGCTAACTAGTTTGATAAGTAAATTTTAAATTCTGCTTTCTGTAATTAGAGATTATGTTATTAATCACATTCAAATTTGTAATTGTATGCACCTGGCAAATTCAACTTTCATCATTTTGAAATTATTCTATTTTAAAAGTTTTTTTTTTTTACTATAAAGTCTCTTGTGTCTGATATTGGCATAGTTATGCTAGCTTTCTTTGGTTTTGTATTTGCATGGTATATCACTTTCCATCCCTTTACAACCTTTCTGTATAATTATATTTTAGGATTGTAAGGGGCTGATAGTTTTAGTTTTTAAATCTAGACTTCATTATTTGTTTTTAATTAGAGCATTAAATCGATTTATAATTCAAAAAATACAAATGTATTTGGGTGTAAATCTTCATTGGGTTTTGTACTTGCTGTACCAAGAGTTCAACCTTCCTTTCACTCTCCCTTCTTAGCTTTTTATTAGAAAAACATTTTCAATTAAGTTTTTCCTAAAATGTTGGAAACTTATAAATTGTTCACTAATTTTGGGGGAGATTGCTATAGAGATTATGTTTTACATGCTTTAAGTGTAATAAGTACTTTATCCTCCCTCTCAAAAATACAAAGAATTTTAGAATACTTAGATTCCATTTGCACCTCTCCTGACTGACATGTCACTATTGATGTATATTTTAATTTCATCTCATTATTAGTATAATAACATTATTCTTATTGTTTTATTTAATTAAATTTTCAAATTTACTCATATATTTACCACATACACTGATCACATATAAAATTTTGAATACTACCTCATAGATAGTCTTGATTTATTTCTTAATTCTATAATGCTTGCAAATTTTTAGCATGCTTCATAATTGTCTTTCAAAAAGATATTGTTTGTTGTATCTCTTCTTTCAATTGAAATATAAGTTCTGAATGCAGGGATTTTTGCCACATGGGTTCATGGATCAGTGCCAGACACCTAGAACAGTACTTTCCCTGCTTAGTAAAGCATCAATTATATATTTATTGAGTGAAAGAATGAATTTGTTTTTACGTCTCTCTTTTTATTTATGTGTTTATTTTTTATTCACTGTTTTTATGGTGCTTGGGATGAATCCAGGGTCTAGCACTGAGCTTGATTCCCGGGTATCCTTTAATTTTTAAAAATGAGACAGGTCCTTGCTAATCAAAGTTGCCCAGGGTGGGCTTGAATTTATGATCCTCCAGCCTTACCCTCCCAGAGTTCTAGGATTACTTATTTTTCCATCATCTCTTAATGCTCCATTATGAAATCAACTTTCTTCTATTGAAAGCACATCTACTACTAGGATTTCCCTTCATAAAGATTTTTTGTTTTGCTCCCTATTTTTTTCCTCAGAAATATCTTTAGTTTTATTGTTAAAAGGTATTTTGCACTATACAGAATCCGATGCTTTTAAACATATATGATGTCAATTCTGAATGCTTCCACTGTTGTTATTGAACAGTTGGCTTCTAGTCTGTCTGCTCTTCTGTACCACAATCCATCTCTATTGTCTACACTATGAAGCAATTCTTTTCATATATTCTTCTCTCCATTTAAAAAAAAATGTTGTTGGTGTGGATTTAGTTTTACTTAATTTTTTGAGGAGATTTATTAGATTTATTGAAACTAAGGACTGTCTTATATCACTTCTAGAAAATCGCCAGCCATGGCATTTTAAATATTGTCTGTATCCTATTTTTCTATTGTGCTTTTAACCTCTGATTCAACGTGTTTTAAGCTGCATTGTGTTCTTCATGTATTTTAACCTCCCTTTTTGATTCTCCATCTCTAATTCTGCTCTTATTCCTGGCATCTCTGGGCTCACTGTTGCCTTGCTTCTTGCGCACTTAGTTATCTTTTACTGTGAGCTTCTCCTTTTCCTCAGAAAAGTGTTTGTGGGAATGTTTGAAGCTAAAATGAAGGTACATTTTTTCAGAGAAGTTTGGCTTTTGTATCTGACAGGGACCACCCGTCTGAGACTAATGTATAATAATTTCATGGCTAGAGTTAATATGGATTTGGATTGCTCATGGAATTTTTTTCTTACCTGTTCTACTGTGAACCAAAGTAGCTTATACTTTCCAGCTCTTCCGGAGTGTCAGTGAAGTGAGTGCACACACTTTTGTGTCTTTTGTGGTCTGTGGAGATACAGTACATATTAAGAATTTCCTCCTTGCTTTTCTACTTTGGCTGAAAACTTAATTTTGCTCTCTTCTTTTTCCTTTTCTTTCCCTCTTTCTCTCTTTTCTTTCTTTCTTTCTTTCTTTCTCTCTCCCTTTCTTTCTTTCTTTCTTTCTTGCTTGCTTTCTTGCTTTCTTTCTTTCTCTTTCTTTCTTATCACCCCATTCTTATCCCCTACATCCCTGCCTAGGTTGCCTGTGATACTGTGGCTTGAGTGCCTCATACTGGGAAAATATCTAATAAATATTAGTGTGCTTTCCATTGTTATAATACCAGATGCTGTCACTTTATGAAGAAAATAAATTTATTTATATTATAGGTTTTGAGGCTGTAAGTCCAAGATGGCTGGTCCCCTTGGTTTGGCTCTGGTTAGGGTACCTGTGGCCCTATCATAGGCTGGCAGATAGTATCATCGTAGGAACACATGTGAGATGAGGTCACATGACTAGACAGGAAGCCAGGAAGAGGGGAGGGGCCATTTTTGCTCTTTTAAAACAATCCTTTCACTAATACTAACTAGGGTCCCATAAGAACTAGTAAAAATTCTACCACCTCTTTACATCACCACACTGGTGACCAACCTTCCAATACATAAACTTTTAGGGGATACACCCCATCCAAAATAAGATTCAGTGCATTCCCAACTACTGTGTAATTCTGCCCCTACCTTTATTTTTTTGGCAGTCATTGTTGAGTTATTTATACATGAAAACTAGAAAAATATATTAACCCATGCTTAGTAGTTTTCAGCTAGAGACTCCATCTGACATCTAATATTTCTATTTTACTGTTCTCTACAAATAATAATTTTCCAATGGGGATATTAGGGATTATTTAATAATAAAAACATCCAGGAGAAGTGATTACCAGTTTGAAGTTAGGGGATCGTATTGGTAGAGGAAGAGAAAGAATGATGGCTATTTGAATCTATTTCGTCTTGCACACTGCAACAAGACACACTTTCTACCACTTTATTAACATTTTTTGTGGTCCACAAAAATCAACTGTAATAAAATCATAGAATCCATAGGTTTTTCAGGGAAAAGTGGGTGTTTACATTTTTTTCAGTTTCCAAGATTTTATAATCATTTCTGAAGTTTGTGTGTTGTATGACATAAATTGATCGTTCTCCATGCAAAGATCAAACAAATTCACCTCTATAATTTTTCTAGAATTATTGTTTTCACTTTGAACCTCTATTTAAAAAATTTTTTTTATTAATTGTATTGCTACATTTAAGGTATACAATATAATGATATTCATCATTGGAAATTTGCACCTACACATAATCCATTTTGGTTCTTATTTTTCCCTATTCCCCTGCCCTCCCTTCAAACCCTCCACCCCTGCCTATCTACAAAGACTTTGTTTCCATTTTTTCTTTTTCTCATATTAATTCCATTCCCTTCTTTTTTTTCCCCTACTCCTCCGATTTTCCCTTCCCCGTTGCACGTTTTCGTCCTGTTTCACATTATCTATTATACCTTTTAGTCCTTATTTACACTTTCAGTTTCTCACACTAGAGAAACTATTCAGTATTTACACGTGTGTCTTATTTATTTCACTTAAGAGTATCACCTCAATGTGCATCCATTTAGCTATAAAAGTCTCTAGTTTCTCGTTCTTTATGGCTGAGTAATATTCCATTTTATAAAAAAACACATTTTCTTTATCCAGTCTCCAGTTAATTAGCAATTGGGTTGTTTCCAAGGTTTAGCTATCACAAATTGTGGTGCTATGAACATGGGTGCATATATATCACTGTGGTATGATTCTTTTAATTCTTTGGGACAGGTAACCAGCAGGGAAATAGCTGAGTCAAATGGAATGTCCAGTCCTAGTTCTATGAAATGTCTCCATACTGATTTCCACAGTGGTTGCACCAGTCTACACTCCCACCAACAGTGGAGTAGGGTTCCTATTTCCACACAGCCCCGCCAGCATTTGTTAGTGGTTGATTTCATGACAGCAGCCATTCTTTCTGTAGTGAGGTGGAATCTCAGTGTTGTTTTCATTTGCATCTCTTGAATGACCAGTGATGTTGAACATTTTTTCATATGTTTATTTGCCATTTCTACTTCTTTGTCTGAGAGATGTCTGTTCATTTCAGATGCCCATTTTTAGATTGAGTCTTCCAATTTGGGAGGTATGATTTTTTTAAGTTCTTTATAGATTCGAGATAGTAAACCTTTGTCTGAGGGACAGCTGGTGAAAATTTTTTTCCCACATTGTGGGTTGTCTCTTTGCACTGTTGGTGGTTTCTCTTGCTGTGCAGAAGCTTTTTAATAAGAAGAGATCCCACTTGTTGATTGTTTGTGCTAGTTCACGGGCAACTGAGGTTTTGTTCATAAAATATTTTCCTACACCAGTGTCTTCAAGAGTTCTCCCTAACCTCTCTTCCAGCTGGTTTAGTGTTTCTGTTTTAATATTTAGATCTTTAATCCATTTCAATTTTCGTTTAGGTCTAGTTTTAGTCTTTGACATGTTGAAACCCAATTTTTCCAGCACCATTTATTAAAGAGGCTATCTTTCCTCTGTGAGAGTATTTGGCTTCTTTGTCAAAGATGAAGTGGCTGAGTGTGTCTGGAGTTCTTTCTTCATCTTCTAATCTATTCCACTGGTCCTCAGGTCTGTTTCTTTGCCAGTATCTTTCTGTTTTTATCACAGTAGCTTTATACTATAGTCTCAAGTTGGGGATTGTGATATCCCCTACCTTGTCTTTATTGCCTAGTATTGCTTTTGCTATTCTAGGTCTCTTCTTGTTCCAAATGAATTTTTGGATTGTTTTCTCCAGGTCTGCGAAGTACACTGCTGGAATTTCAATTGGGACTGCAGTGAATCTATATAGCAGTTTTGGAAGTATGGCCATTTTCACTATATTGATTCTTCCTACCCAGGAGCAAGGGATGGCTTCCTATTTTCTGATATCCTCTTTGATCTCTTTTTTCAGAGTGCTATATTTTTCAGAGAAGAGTTCTATGATTTCTTTTGAATGCTATTGTGAAAGGAACCAATAGCCCCATTTCTTTCTCAGGGAGTCTGTTTTTTGTGTACAGAAAAGCTATTGATTTTTGTGTGTTGACCTTGTATCCAGCTACTTTACTGAATGTGGTTATTAAGTTTAGAAGAGTTTGGGTGGAGTTCGTGGGGGCCTTCTATATAGAGTATCATGTCCTCTGCAAATAATGACAATTTGACTTCTTTGTTTCCGAACTTTATTCTTTTTGTTTCTTTCTGTTGTCTAATTGCTATGGCTAAGGTTTCCAAAACTATGTTGAACAGGAGTGGTGATAGTGGACATCCTTGTCTTGTTGCTGATTTTAGCGTGAAGGATTCAGTTTCTGACCACTTAGTATGATATTGGCTGTTGGTTTTTCATAGATGACTTCTATCAGTTTGAGGTAGAGACCATCCATTCCAATTTTTTGTAGGGTTTTTATCATAAATGCATGTTGGATTTTGTCAGATGCTTTTTCTGCATCTATTGAAATGATCATATGGTTTTTGTCCTTGGTTTTATTAATACAGTGTATTACATTGATTGATTTGCATATATTGAACCATCCCTGCATCCCTGGGATGAATCCCTCTTGGTCAGAGTGTATGATCTTCTTGATGATCTTTGGCATTCTATTTGCCAGTGTCTTATTCAGGATTTTTGCATCTATGTTCCTTAGTGAGATTGGCCTATAGTTCTTTTTTTTGGTTGGGTCTTTCTCTGCTTTGGCGATCAAGGTGATGCTTGCTTCCAGGAATGAATTTGGGAGTATTGCTTCCCTTTCAATTTCATTGAAGAGTTTAAACAATAGTAGCAGTAGTTCCTCTCTAAATGTCTTGTAGAATTCAACAGTGAAGCCACCCAGGCTTTTCTTAGTTGATAAGTTCCCCCCTGCCCCGCATTAAGTTTATCGGTACGTTTTAGGTTTAAAATACAGTTACATTCATCATTGGGATCTTGTACCATTACATGAGTCTCTTGGTTCTTATTTGTTTTTCCCCTTCCCTTGCCCTCCCTTCACCTCCTCCATCCTTCCCTATTTGCAAAGATCTTGTTTCCATTTTTTTCCTTTTCTCATATTTTTTCTTTTCCCTTTTTCCTTTCCCCTATCCCTCACACTTCCCCTGCTCCTTTAGACCTTTTCTTCCTGTTACACAATATCAAATATACATTTTTTAAATTACAATATCAAGATCTAGGAGACATTACCACAGATTTTACAGAATTGAAAAGGATATAGAAAGCATATTACAAAAATCTTTTTTGAAATAAATTTGACAACTTCTAAGAAGTACCTTGGAAGACAAATTAATGAAACTAACTCTGGAGGAAATATAAAATTTGAATAGCACCAATTAAAGAAAGTATAATCCTAGCTTGAAAACCTACCTATATGACAACAGCAGGCTCATATACATTTTAAGTGATAAATTATATGAAACAATTAAAGCAGAAAAAAGAAGGAACACTTCTCCCCTCATTTTAGGAAGTCAACATTGTGTTAATCCTAAAACTGGATAAAGATAATAGAAGAAAAAAGTATGAACATGGATAGAAATTTGTTTAACAAAACAAACTATTAGAAGTCAGATCTGGCAGGATGTAGAAAGTGGTTTTGTTATAGGGGTTGGCAGTGTTGGTTCAGCTTTGGAAGATCCATCCCCAAAAGTCATCATTTCATCAGAGGAAAGGAAAAAGCCCTATGATCCTGTTACTAGTTGGAGAAAAAGTATCGCACTAAATCCCACAGCTGTTCATGGTAAAAGCTATCAGGAGACTGGAAGTAGAACAGAACCTTCTCAACAGATTGAAGACATGTACTCCATACTTTCAGCAAAAATGCCTTATATGAATGGAGAAGATACAATGTTTTCTCCTTAAGGTGAGGAACAAGGGCAGATATGGTTACTCTTTATCTGTCCATTAAACTTTGAAACCTAGTCCCCACCAAAATAGTCTGGCAATAAAATGACACAATTAGGATAGGATTGGCAAGGTAGAAGATAAATTTTATATGTAGATGAAATGATCATCTACAGAGAAAATACTAAGAAATCTCTAGGAGCCCCTAGAACTTGTATTTGAATTTAGCAGGATTAGAAAACACAAGGTATATATAAAAATTCAGGTCTGTGTATACTTGCTATAAATGAAGAATTGGATATTGAAATTTAAAAGTTATGTAGGAGTACAAAGGACCTAGAAAAGTTAAAAAGCAAAAACAGTGTTGGAAGATGTTTACTACCTAATTTTAAAAGTTCTTCTAAAGCTATAGTAATCAAGGCAGTGTTGGTGTAAGGAAAGACATATAGATCATTTGAATAAAACAGAGAATCTAGAAATAGAACCACACATATATGGTCCATTGAGTTTTGAAAGATTATTTATTATTAGCATTTTATAGAATATAAACTCAATTCAAGAGCCGGGGAAGAGATAGTGATTTCAGCCAACGGCACTGGAACCCCTGGTATCTGTATATAAAAAATTAACCTCAACCCTTTATTTCCATACATGAAAATAACTTGAAGGGATCTATGAACTTAAATATGAAAGCCTAAAGGTATAAAACTTTAAGAAGAAATTATAAGGGAAAATGTTTATGATTTCAGGGTAGGCAAGAACTACCCAGGATACAAAAAACATGATGTATAAAAGAAAAAAATTGATAAATGAGATTCCATCAAGATTTAGAACTTTAAATGACATCATTAAAATGAAAAGTAGTCCTTAGCCCATATTTGCAATGCATATAACATATTAGCAGAATATATAAAGAATTCTTAGAGCTCATTAATAGACAACCCTATTAAAAGGTAGATATAAGAAGATGATAAATAGCCAGTATAGCCCAAGGAAAGGTGTACAACTCTAGAATCAGAAAAATAATAATAAGTACAATAACAAGATTGAATTATATACTCATTAGGGAGATGAAGTTAAAAATTTTAAAAACCTTGTCATGTCTTTTTCTTTTTGTTGGATTCTCCCCCTTTGCATTTAATTTGTCACGCCCAATGGATTCATTCTGCTGGGTTTCCTGGGATTGTCATCCTCATTGTCTTTTCCTAGGGTATTGTGTAAAATTTTTAGGAGTGCCAGTTTGATATTCATGAAGTTCCTGAGGTGCTCTTTATCATGAAAGTATCTTATTTCTCCATCAATTTTAAAAGATAGTTTTGCAGGGTACGTCAATCTGGGTTGGAGGCTGTTTTCCTTTAGGGCTTGAAATACATCACTCCAAGCTCTTCTTGCCCTGTGGGTTTGCTTTGAGAAGTCTGCTGTGATTCTGATGGGCTTTCCTTTGTATGTGATTTGTTTCTTTTCTCTGAAGGCTTGTAGAATTTTGTTCTTCTGTTGGATTTCTGGAATCCTAACTATTATATCCCTATGTGTAGATTTTTTTTGATCAAGGCTATTTGGAGTCCTATATGCCTCACTTATCTGTATGTCAAGTTCTTTTCCCCTCCTTGGGAAGTTTTCTGCCATCAGTTCTGTGAAGAGTTCTTTTATGTCATCTGCACTCTTGCCTCTTTCTTCATTGACTCCAGTCAGTCTTATGTTATTCTTCTTTGCATCATCTAGCAGCTTCTCGATTGATTTCTCATGTTCCCTTACAATTTTAAAGCAATTTTTCTTTTCCTGGTCACTAACTGCAATCTTATCTTCTATATCTGAAATTCTATCCTCACATTGGTTCATTCTGCTATGCAGACTTTGGATGGAGTTTTTAATCTCCTGGAAATCTGTTTGCATCTGTTTTATGGATTCCATTTGTTTCCTATGTTGGGATTCTATCATGTTCCTCAGATCCTCTATTTTTTTTTATCTGTGTCCTCTCTAGATTTATTAATCATGTCTTGCACCATGAGCAAAATCTTTGCTGTTATCTGAGTAATTATTTCTGATTTCATTGTTCCCAGATCCTCTTTTGTTGCCAGTTCAGAGAGTCCAGGTGGTTGAGTATCAGATTGTTCCATCTTGTTTCCCTTTGGGGTTGCTGTAGGTGATCCAGAAGTCTGTTTTTGAGGCTTGTTTATGTGTCTTCTCATTTCCATGGGTGGGGAGTGCTTCTGGTGCCAGTGCGGCTCACCTTCTCTGCCCTAGGAGCTTGGGATGGTGGTGGGGGAGCTTCCTTCGGGGTGCTGGCATCAGTTCAGCTTTTCTGCCCTAGGAGCGTGGAATGGCCAGTTGATAAGTTTTTAATTACATTTTCAATTTCCTTGATTGATATTGGGTCATTTAAATTTTTAGGTCATCTTCATTCAACTTTGGTTATTCACACATATTTAGGAATCTGTCCATTTCTTCTGTATTTTCCATCTTATTGGCATATAGGTTCTCAAAATAGGTATTTATGAGAGAAGGTGAGCCAATCCGAGGGCCCAGGAAGAGGCTTTCCCACTGCCATTCCACGCTCCTGGGCAGAGAAGGTGAGCCATGTGGGCACCAGAAGCACACCCCCCCCCGCCCCTGTGGAAATGAGAAGACACGTAAAGAAGCCTCAAAAACAGACTTCCAGATCACCTACAGCAACCCCAAAGGGAAACGAGATAGAACAGTCTGATACTCAACTACCTGGACTCTCTGAACTGGCAACAGAAGAGGATCTGGGACTAAACGTCTTCCAACACTGTTTTTGTTTTTTAACTTTCCTAGGTCCTTTGTACTCCTACATAACTTTTAAATTTCAATATCCAATTCTTCATTTATAGCAAGTATACACAGACCTGAATTTTTATATATACCTTGTGTTTTCTAATCCTGCTAAATTCAAATACAAGTTCTAGGGGCTCCTAGAGATTTCTTAGTATTTTCTCTGTAGATGATCATTTCATCTACGTACAAAATTTATCTTCTACCTTGCCAATCCTATCCTAATTGTGTCATTTTATTGCCAGACTATTTTGGTGGGGACTAGGTTTCAAAGTTTAATGGACAGATAAAGAGTAACCATATCTGCCCTTGTTCCTCACCTTAAGGAGAAAACATTGTATCTTCTCCATTCATATAAGGCATTTTTGCTGAAAGTATGGAGTACATGTCTTCAATCTGTTGAGAAGGTTCTGTTCTACTTCCAGTCTCCTGATAGCTTTTACCATGAACAGCTGTGGGATTTAGTGCGATACTTTTTCTCCAACTAGTAACAGGATCATAGGGCTTTTTCCTTTCCTCTGATGAAATGATGACTTTTGGGGGTGGATCTTCCAAAGCTGAACCAACACTGCCATCCATATAATAAAACCACTTTCTACATACTGCCAGATCTAACTTCTAATAGTTTGTTTTGTTAAACAAATTTCTATCTATGTTCATACTTTTTTCTTCTATTATCTTTATCCAGTTTTAGGATTAACACAATGTTGAGTTCCTAAAATGAGGGGAGAAGTATTCCTTCTTTTTTCTGCTTTAATTGTTTGATATAAGTTATCAGTTGAAATGTATATGAGCCTGGGAGTGGAAGGGGAAAGGGAGAAGGAAAAGGAAAAATTATGAGAAATAAAAAATAAAAGTGGAAACAAAGTCTCTGTAAATAGTGAAGGGTGCATAGGTAATGGGGGAAAAATAAGAACTAAGATACATCATGTTCAGGTACAAACACCCAATGATAAATGTAAATTTATACCTAAAATGTACCAATTAATATATAAATAAAAAAATAGGACACACATGTGTAAATACCAAATAGTTTCTCTGGTGTGAAAAACTAAAGTGTAAATAATGATCAAAATGTGTAATTGATATTGTGAAACAGGAAGAAAAGGTCTAAAGGAGTAGGGGAAGTGGGAGGGGTAGGGGAAAGGAATGAAGGGAAAAGAAAAGAAAATAGGAGAAAAGAAAAATAATGGAAACAAAGTCTTTGTAAATACCAAAGGTGGAGGGGATGAAGGGAGGGCAGGGGAATGGGGAAAAAATAAGAACCAAGATACATCATGTAAAGGTATAAGATCCCAATGATGAATGTAACTGTGCTGTATACCTAAAATGTACCAATAAACTTAATGAAAATAATAACATATTAAGCAAAAAAAAATGAATTTGAACCTGTTGTCATATAGGTAGGTTTTCAAGCTAGGAATATACTTTCTTTAATAGGTGCTATTCAAATTTTATATTTCCTCCAGAGTTAGTTTCATTAATTTGTCTTCCAAGGTACTTCCTAGAAGTTGTCAAATTTATTTCAAAACAGATTTTGAAATATATTTTCTATATCTTTTTAAATTCTGTAAAATCTGTGGTAATGTCTCCTAGATCTTGATATTGTAATTTTAAAAATGTATAATTGATATTGTGTAATAGGATGTAAAGGTCTAAAGGAGCAGGGGAAGTGGGAGGGGTAGGGGAAAGGAAAAAGGGAAAAGAAAAAATATGAGAAAAGGAAAAAAACGGAAACAAAATCTTTGCAAATAGGGAAGTGTGGAGGGGGTGAAGGGAGGGCAGGGGAAGGGGAAAAAATAAAAACCAAGAGACTCATGTAATTGTACAAGATCCCAATGTTGTATGTAAATGTATTTTATACCTAAAATATACCAATAAACTTAATGGGAGGGAAAAAAAAGAAATAGGTATTGATGATCCTCTGGATTTCTGGTGGGTCCATTGTAATTTCACCCTTTTCATTCCTAATTGCATGGATTTGGACCTTTTCTTTCCTTTTTTTTTGATGAGGTTGGCTAAGGGTTTGCCAACTTTGTTTATTCTTTTGAAGAACCAATTGTTTGCTTCATTGATTTTTTTTGTATCATTCTCTTAGTCTCCCTTGCATTGATTTTTGCTCTGATCTTTATAATTTCCTCCTTTGTATGATCTTTGTGTTTGTCCTGCTCTTCTTTTTCTAGAAGCTTGAGGTTCAGGATGAGGTTGTGTAATTTGGAGCCTGTGTGCCCATGCAGCTCCTCTTTGGGCAGACTCCTCTGAATCTCTATTTTTTATTTTTTAATTTGTCAGTTTTTCTCATTCGTTAAACTGTTTTCAAATAATTGACCAGTTATGTAATTAAATAAACACAAATACTTCATCTATTTTGAAATTCTACCTATATCATATTTATTTTGTCTATTTCTGTATAGTTTATCCTTCTAAATGTGGAACTACTGCCTACATCTTACTGAACATCCTTCTGATTTTAAATTTAAGTTATGGGCATATACATATTTTCAATGATTAATATTATCTTAATTTTTCATAATTATTATATTTATATGTAATTTTGAATTTTACCTATATATTTCACTTCTCTGTGGGTTTTTCTTTAATGTATGATAGTCTCCTCTAATCCCATAAGTATATAAATATCTTATAATAATGAATGTTAAAAGGAGAGATCTAATTGGTTGGATGGAACAATTTTGCTGTAGAAGATTAAAATGAGATAATAAAAGAGATATGCAAAATGGTAAACTGAGCAAAACTAAACAAACTAATTACCTAATATTTAAAAATAAATTTTATCATAGATTTTTCCTCTGGTTTATAATTATTTTATGTAGAAGGCAGAAGATTTGATACCCTTTTGTCTTGGAGTCTCATAAAAATGATTCATGTTCTGATGTTCAGGTCAGAATTTCATGCATCCTTCCTGTTTGAAATGAATAGTAAACATTTCTCAGTTTCTCAGAATATATGCTGCTTTGACCTCTAAACAACAGACCCAGAGAAAAATATCTGAAATTCTGAGCCCTAACATGTTTTCCCTCCTTTACATATTGGTGTTACTTGAAACAAAAATACATATTTTTCATACTTTATTCATTAAGATATTGAAATCTTGGAATATTAATTCTTTCATGATGATGCCATACATAAGTCCATCTAAGTTGAGAGGTTCTGCAGTATTGAAAGTTATATTATCTGAAAAGCTGTCTCTGTAATTTGCTATACAGAATCCTATATATAGCATTTGCATCAATTTACCTGATGTTCTAAATTCTTAAATAATAAAACATCCTTTGTCATTCAGAAGTACACTACACCTGAAATGGCTGAACTCAGCTTTGCTGTCTCAATAGAACTCATTCTTATATATTAACTAACTCAGTCAAGTTGCCAGATTATTATTTGTAGTACACTTGTTTTTATAAAAATATTGCTCTAATTTGTTTAAATTATTTTAAAATTTTATCAATTAAATTCTTCCAGTACCTATGATAAACTAATAGAATGGTCTTTATATATCGTGTTATTAAAAACAGCCAAAGAGGATGGAGTCTTTTTTCTAAAAAATATTTGATGAAAAACTTTTAAAAAGAATATATCCCTAAACGAAAAAGTATTTTCTTGAGCATGTTTCGGTAGCATTTTCACTCATTTGCTTATTAAATAGAACATGAGTGAACATCTGTTTATAATTGTTCAGATAAAACTCAAATGGGTTTTAATTTACTTGGAAACATAAACATGTCTTTTAAAACAGAGGTACATAAAATTGCATTGTTATGTTTATTTTCTTTGTATTGTCTCTATTTTTACTTTGTTAAGATTGAAGAAAATGTGCAGCAATAATTAATATGGTTAGTGACTACTTTTATTGGTTATTTATAAAATATAAACAATATATAAGAATAAACATGCAAGTGAAAGTTGTTTAATTTTAATTCTTATCTATAATTAACATAAACATAAAGAAGGAAAAATGAATGTATAAACCTGTTATGCACAATTATGTATAATCCATATTTAGATAATAGTTACCTATGCTAAAATTACTGACACCTAAATGAACAACTTTTTTTAAAGACATAGAAAATTTCTCACTTAGGTCTTATGTAAAAACAAGTGTTTTCTCTGCTTAAAAATATTTTCATTGAACTTACGCTGCATCCATTAGGAAACCATTCATAAGAGTTTTGTTGCTGTCACTTACGTTCCACTTTGTCTCCTTTCTTTACCTTATATAGATGGTTGATTTATACTCTTGTACATTCTTCTAGTTAATATGCCCTGGCAGCCTAAATGGATTTTGATGATCTCATTTTCAGTTGTATAAACAAGTTTTCCTGTCCCCAATATGTGGATTTGTACTGGATGTGGCGGAAGCTCTAGGATTTGGGGACAGTGACAGTGATATTTGGGGACAGATAACTAAAGTTCATGACAGCATAAAGTAAAAGCAGCATTTAAGAAGAAATTCCAACCTCCATATGTCTGGAGCAGTGTCCACAATCGTTTTCTGATTTTTTTAAGTTAGAAGGAAAATGATTATGTGGCAGATTATAATATTTATAAATTTAAGTATAATTATTTATTAGACTTAAACTGCTTAAGGTAATGTTCTTGGGTGTTTAGCTACTATTTTAGTGAAAATATTTTAGTTTTTTTAAACCTTAAATGATAATCTTTTATAAATTTTATTTTATTGTATTTTTATGGTCCTTTTTAGAACTTTTTTACTTGGGTTACAAACTAATTTACTAGCCTGACTTTTCTCATGGCCAATTTTTTTCTAACTTTGCTTATTTTTCCAGATCTTAAGAGATAAATACCTATGTAGATACTTAATAAATGTATTTTATTATGTAGCAGAATCCATAATTTGTTATCAGTGAAATCTAGATTAAGGACTTTAATGTGAATTTTCCAGTGATTAACCCAGTCCCAGCCCTCTTGGATTGTGTTCAAAGGCTGAACCTCATTTTATATTTGGTGTATTTGTGCAGAGCCAGCTAGTCCATTGTATCCTAGAAACACTAACTACATTCATCAATAGCAATTAAATAATTAAAATTTGCCTTCTTAGGTACTGGCAGGACAAGTATTCTAACAAGCATGAGCTTTTAAGTTAGTAAACACAGAAAATACTACACAAAATCTTTGTAAGGGTTAATGTTGCTGTGGCTATGCAAGCATATATTTTCTTTAACAAGATTAGTAATGCCAGCCTCTTGCATTTGAAGAGACAATTTAGCTTCAATTTGAGTACTATATGAAATATGGAATAAAATGACAATAGTAGTTAAATTAAATTGAAATGTGCATCACAATTACAAATGAAGAAATTAAAGCATACCTTCCTGCTTACCTGCTGTGGTTGTTATACATAAACAAAAATGTAATATTTCAATCTTTGTTATAGAGATCTATTTGCAAAAAATAGAATATTTTGTTATAGTGTAAAGTTTTTACATGTGTTTTCCTCTTATTATTTCTCCTACTGGTAAATCTCACCTAATTAAGGGTTTCACTCCACATGTGATTATTATTTGTGATCTAGCCTGCTTCTTCCTCATACCACTAGCCCCCAAACTCAACATGCCTTATGGCTTCTAAGTACCATAAAACCTAATGTTGAGCAACAGAGCCATATAAACTCGTTCTGCTACTTCCCGGTCTAGCTTCCTGTCTACTGGTTGACCTTCTGCCACTTTTGGACTTCTTATCAGTCTCTGGTAGGTAACCCCAACCTCTCTGAGACCTGTGAATAATGCAAGTCTTCTGTTTTATGCATTTCAGTTTCCATTCCTAGTTGTGTCTGACCTGACACCCATACTGAACCTAGCCTTCTTTCCAGTTAGGGTTCTCTTAGAGAGTGGCTATCTGTGGGAGTAAACTAGACACACATCAGACAAAAGCCACAAGGGTGTCTCAAGTACCCTTTGATAAGCACATGATAAATATGCATGTCCCTAATCCCTTGAGTTCTATCTAGGTCAGGACAGAACTGGAGTTTATGGCCACTCTCTAGAGACAGACTCCAAGGCTGTATAAGAAAAAAACTAAAACAAGTTAAAGTCAAAATAGTAAAACAAACAGGTAAAGCAGAGCTGGTTCTATAATTAAAAGTAACAATTTGTTAACCCCCACCACTACTATTCACAATTACTGAGCTAGAGATTATCACTTTTAAAGATTTTTGGGGTTTGTTGTTTTCATGGTTAATTCCCATTTCTAAACCTGAATAATACAACAATAATGATTGCTAATATTCTGTTGATTTTCTATGAGATTAGGTAGGTACTTAGAGTAGCTCTCTTCTTATCTCTTCACCAAACCATCCCATATAGTTATGTCACCATTTTCACTCCTTTACCATTTTTTATACCTGTAAATAGTGTATTTATACTTTTATTCACTTCCTGATAACTCAAGGAATAATATTTTTGCTTCCCTCTTTGTATGATTAGGGTATTACCATATTCAGCCTTTCCTGGACCTCTCTCCCCTACCCGTCCTTCCTCCACTTCTGTTTTTTTTCCCTGTAGATATGAGTACAGTAGCTATAGTAAATAATATATTTTCTTTCTCATGATAATTTCTACCAACCTGGAAATGTTTTTTAATCTTTCAACAGTTTGAAATTTGATAATGAAGACCTTATTTATCCTGTCAGATTGTTCATGATTTTATTCCCTTTTCTCATGGTTACTTAATGCCAAATCTTTCAAATAAAAAGTTTCACATAAGTATAGCTTCACAAATGAAATTCTACTATGTTTTGGCCTTTCAGTTGCTGTTTTCCTCTTTCCCTCTACCATGTATTTTGTGAAGCATTGAGAGGCAGTATATTAAAATGTAACTAATTATACTTTGCAATAGGCTAGTGTTTTCTTTAAGATTTTCAAAACCTATACGATATTAGAAAGACCATCAATTATTTAACCTTATTTAGTGAGCCATAGCATTACTTTAAGGGAAAAATAATGCACAGATACTTCAGTTCCTTTTCATGGTCAACAATTCAAAGCTTACAAGCTAACATTTTATACTCATAGAGTATTTTCCCGAAATATTTTACTGTGTGTTTATTTAAATTGATGCTCATTAGCTAATTCTATGATAACTCATTCACCCTATTTTATGTCTTTTTGCTTACTATTTTCTTTCTCATAAGTTGTTAGGAAATTTTAACACTTGAGGTTTTGTTGGAGTGTGTATGTGTGTGTGTGTGTGTGTGTGTGTGTGTGTGATTCCACCAGGCTATTTATGATTATCAAGATATTTCTCAATCCCTTTATGAGGCAATTTTAATATGTGTATATGTATAATTATTTTATGTTAACATATATAAGTTTTAGTATTGAGTATAAGAATATATACCCTGATAAAGGATATTAGTCTGTTATAATATTAACTTCCAAGCATAAAGAAGTCCCAGTAGCTACAGCTATAGAAGGACCAGAAAAAACTGAAAACAGTCTGTCCAAGCACTAGGCCTGGTCCCACAGGTAGTGGCAGCAATGGAGATGATACTGCCCAATGTGGATGTAGTACAGCAGCAGCTTCTTCCAGTGCAAATTGTTGGTGTCATCATTGTAACTATAAATGCTTAAAATGACTTGATTTTGATAAGAGACCCGAAGATATGTGTGGTCTTAGGAAGAAGGGATTGTAGGATATTTCTGAGAAATCAGAATCCAGAAAAATACTCTACCTTTATGAGAGAAAAACTACAACCAAACGGCAAAAGCATAATTCCAGTTGCATACTCAGGAAGCCATGGTGTAAATCAGAAGTCCGCAGCTCAGTGAGCACAGTAGTATATTGAGAATTAATTCCAACCTAGTGTTTGTCAAAATATAATCTATTATAATTTTCTGAATTTCTGGTTTAAATGTAGATAATCAGGCCTGTCATGGCTTATGTTTAGATGTCTCCCCAAAGCCTCATGCAGTCATAGGTGGAACTTTTTCAGAGGTGGCTGAATCTATAGTGTATGATTGATTCATGGTGCAATGCTAGAATTAAGGGTATGTGATCACTAAATCAGTTCACTCAGTGGTTTGGCACTGACCTAATCCTGATAGCCTGGATACAATATAAGGGACAAAAAGACTCTTGTCTTACCTTTGCTTGCTTTGCTGCCTTCAGCCCAGTATGAACTTTCCTCCTCTACAATGGCCCTTTGCTATGCCACCCTGCCTTGGAGCCAGCCAATTATGGACTGAAACCTTTACAAACTGTGAGCTAAGTAGACCTTTCCTCCTTTAACCTTGGGCATTGGGTATTTTGTTTCAGCAATGAGAAAAGTAACTAAGGCAAGGCCCTTTCCAATTGTTAGGCTTCATATAGGAGCCAGTAATCTTTATTAGCCTTCATGAAGGACAGTTATTAATCTTAAAATTTGGGAAACATTTTAATAGCATATTAAATACTGAGTACAGTATAGAAAAATAAATCACAAGGCATTTTCCTCCACCAGCCTTCTATACTTCACATTTCAAGGCCAGTATTCTCATTCCACTGTCAGCCTTGTCAGTGTGGCCAAAGACCTGGAAAGACTTTCCTGCACTTTGAAATGTTCATATCTGCAGTGAAATGGATCTGGAACAGGATAAAATTTAGAGGACATTGTTCATCTTCACTTTGTTGTGTACTAGTTTAACATGCAATAACATAACAAAGTTCATTTTAGCTTCCATTCTGCCTTCTATAACAAGTACCTAAAAATTATGTCCAGTTAGTATAATCCGCAAAATAAAAATAAAACAATGTGCAGACATATTAAACATATTCAGCATATGAAGTCTAACACTTTAACCTTCATAGTTATGAATAATCTCCTTCTTTAGTAAATATTAGATTCAGGATGGTTTTATATTAACCAAAATTAAATCTTAAATATAATGTTGAAATACAATTTAAGCTTCATAGTCCAATGACTATTTTCTTTTAATTTGCCTGATAAAAGAATGCCTGTTAGTTGGAGTGTGCTCAGCTGCATTAAATTGTAGAGAGTTTTAGGAGGTGTTAAGAAATGTGATGTTAATTTCACCTGCTGACTTTTTAAAGGCAACTTATTATAAGAAGCAGTTGAATAGTGATATCATGCTGTTGGCACTTGAGCTTTCTGCTGGAGGTTGCAATCCACTCTTTACAAACCTGTAATTACTGTTTCCTAAGTAATGCTAGGTTTTCATTATTGAATCTGGATATGTCTAAAAGGCACTGAGAAGTAATATACAAATAGGCAGAGTGATCAAATAATAACTACTTTATGTCAATAACATTCAATTTTTATCTTTCTGATGATATAACATGTTATTGGAAATAATATTAAATGCAACTGGCAGGTTAATTTTTTTATTTTGAGATGTTATTTCTTTTGTTGTTTATGATTTCCAATCCTATTACTTTTTTTTTTTTTGGTATCCGGTATCGAACTTGGGACCTTGTGCTTGAGAGGCAGGTGCTGGAACCACTGTGCTAAATCCCCAGCCCTCCTATTACTCTTTTAAATGAAAAGATTTTATTTCAGTATTATCAACCTGTACTTCAGAGATTTGACAAAAAATAGAGGACAGTGAAATTTTACATTGAAATTTAAATATTTGTCCCTCATTATTCAAGGTAAATATTTTTGATTTTTTTTAACATTATGTTATATAGAATTGTGAAAGCCATCCATGTCTGTATAATGGAATATAAAATAAATTATTTTCTTTGTTTAAAATACAAAATCCTGATAGTGTCTTCATTTCTCCTTTGAAATATATAGATAATTTAAGTGATCCACTGAATAGGTAGGTGCTGCAAAAGCAAAACTGGATTCTACATGTGAGAATACACCATGCATAGAATCGTGTGTGTGTGTGTGTGTGTGTGTGAAAGCACACATTTCATTTTAATGTGTTTCATGAATGGTTCTAGGCGCAAAGATTAGGGCTGAGAAGAGGAAAGATATTCTCTCATAGAGCATAAATTCTGATAGGCAGATAGGATGTACACAGTGAACAGCAACTCCAGGCTAGTAATTGGGGTGATAGCTGCAGTGGTGGAGATAAGCAACAGCACTGCATGTGGTGTACAATACACCGAGAGGAGTCTACAATAACCCTTAAATTGAGGCCAAGAAACTTAAGTTTTTGACTGTATCATTCATATATACAAGATAATATAAAAGATCAAACAGGAGCTTTCATGGTCCATATGGCTTGATCTTTATCTATTATCTAACTTCAAATCTATATATAATGATTTCTTAAAAATCTGCCCAATATTAAACAAGTAACCATCTGACTGAGTCAGGACTAGAACTGAGGACTTCTGATAGCAATATCAGATGTCAGTATGAGTGAACATGACAAACTACAGGCTAGAGGCCTTCCAGAAAAGAGTTACATTATTCAAACATGAGTAATTATAGCATTAAAATGGAGTTAGGAAGTCTGATTTATGCCTAGATAAATCTCTAGACTCGCTGAGCAAGGGCATTAGAACACTCTAGGTTTGGATTTGTGGCCCTTCACTTTAACTTTTGTCAGTCTATAACCATTACCTTACAAAAATGTGAATACCGTACTACTGAACTTTTCCAAAGATTTCAATGATTAGAGGGGTCTTTTGGAAGAGGAAGGCCTCAAGTGGTTAACATAAATCAGGTTAATTAAAATGCAGTTACCTGGGTTATTTGTGTATCCATATATATTCATACCTTGACACAAAAATATGTTTCTAAAGGGAGAAAGTAAACTTCTGACATTATAATCAAATGATTAAGTGACTATTATATTCAGTCATTATTGAAATGATGGCTTCAAGGAGTTGTATGTGTTACCTATGTGTTCTTGAGCCCTTGGACATATGAAACCTTCATAGGTTCCTTTATGGAAAAAAGAAATGAACTGAGGCATAGAAAGCCATAAAACTATTTATACAATATTACAATTAAATATACTCAGTAAAATTTCAGGATATAAAATAAAAATGCCCAAATCATTTATTTTTACATAATAACAAAAAATCCAAAAATGACATTTAAAAATACTGCCATTTATGATAGCACCAAAAAGAAGTAGAAATATAAACTTAACAAAAGAAGCAAAACCAAGCTATATATGCTGAAAACTATAAAACATTGCTGAAATTTAAAAGAACAGAAAAAATATTCCATGTTCATTTATTAGAAGGCTTAAATTTATGAACATGACCGTGCTACTTAAAGCCAGCTACAGATTGAATACAACCATTGTCAACATGTAGTAGCTTTTCTTTTTTTGGTTAAACTGTAAAATAAATCCTAAAATTCATATGGAACCACAGAAGACCATAAAGAGCCGAAACAAACTTGAAAGACTACAAAGCAGGAAGCTCCACACTTCTGGTCTCAGAACATGTTACAGATCTACATAAATCAAAACAGTATGGAGAGATGATTATGGGAAAATGGTGGAGTAGGAAGCAACAGAAATATATCTTTTCACCCAGACAAGAATGTAGTGGCAGCATTTAATATGACAATTTTGGAACTATGGTGTCTATTAAAGGCTTGCAACTTCCAAGGGAAGGCTTCCATGGTTGATAGTGGTTAATTTATGTCAACTTTAGGACTTATCACAGTAGCACCTATTGTTTTCCCACCTCAGCTCTGTGGTAGGCAGCTTTGTACATATTACTTGAGCCATCTGCACATAGCTTGCTTGTGTCACAGTGGATAAAATGACTCTTTCCTTTAAATATTGTGGGTCTCTGTTCTAATCTCTGATTGCTGCTGCTCATCACAAAGGGAACACAAAAGAAGTAGATGTCCATCGTTGAACCTCAGTCCGTTTTCTCAGCCCCACCCTATTTGGCTAAAATGACTTCCAAAGGATTGAAAAGTCCTTTAGCTTTCTCCTCTTCATTTTTCTCTTTTTCTTGTTTGAGGAGATAAAACACTAGATCTTTCAAAAACAAGTACATATATGGTAAAAATTAGAAAGTGACTATGCATGCTTACAGAAAGTTCCAGGCTCAGAAAAGAGCTAAGAAAACCTTAATTTTACACTTTAGATTAACCTGTAGCCTAGAGATGGCCTACAACAGAAAATAGCCTACAATTAGAAAAAAAGGGGAAAACTCATCAAAAGAAAATGGAAAAAAATCTTGAGAAAGGAGGAAAATCTAACTTTCTAGGGTTACCACATTATTAGACTCAAATGTTCAGTTCTAAATAAGCATAAAATATCACAAGCTATTTAAAGGAACAGGACAGTATGGCCTGTTCAAAGGTGTAAAGCCCTAAATTAACAGAAATGCCCTGAAAAAAAAATTGATAGCAGATCTACTTGACAATGACTTTAAAATAATTGTAAGGGTGACCAAAGAACTAAGGGAAGGTGTAGAGAAAGTCAAGAAAACTATTGTTATGGCTTATATCTAAATGGCCCCCTAAAGCCTCATGAGCTCATAGGTGGGGTTTTGGGGAGGTGACTGGATCATGGGTATGTGATATTGTATTAGTTCACTGATGGGTTTATAGCTGTGTGTGATGTAGGGATTTCAAGCCTGGTGTGAAGAAGTGAGTCACTGTGGGTGTGGCCTAAAAGTTCCCTTCCTACTTCCTTGCGTGTCTCTTGCCTACCTGCCATGGACTTTTTCTCCTCTGTGATGCCTCTCTGCCATGCCACCCTTCCTTGGAACCAGCCACCTATGGACTGAAACCTCTACAAACTGTGAGGCAAAATAAATCTTTCCTTAACTTGTGGATGTTGGGTATTTTCGCCCAGGAATAAGAAAATAACTAAGACAACTATCCATAAACAAAATGAAAATTTCAATGAAGAGAGAGAAAACAATGACAATGGAAATTCTCCTGTCTGAGAAAAAGAAGAAAACAAACATGGAAATACCTGGGCAGAGCCTCAGAGACCTGTAGCACACCATCAAATATCCCAAGTACACACTGGAAATCACAAAAGGAGAAGAGAAAGAAGTGGCAAGAAAATTTGAAGAAAAAAAATGGTAGCAAACCTTTGAAATTTGATGCAATCCATTAACATGAAAATTCAAGAAGCTGGGAAAAACCCCAAATAAGATGAACTGAAAAATACATACACCAAGGAATAGTATAATCAACGTTGGAAAGCCAAAGACAAAGAGAATCTTGAAAGCAGCAAGAGAAAAGCTATTTACCATATATAAATAATCTTCAGTAAGATTATCAATACATTTCTCAATAGAAACTTTGAAGGCTGTGGGAATGTATATTCAAATTTCTAAAAGAATTATCTCTCAATCAAGAGTCCTATATCCAGCACATCTGTCATTCAAAATGAAGAATTTAAGACACCTCAGATACACAAAAGCTGAGTGAGTTTAACACTAGATCTACCCTGAAAGAAAAGGAGGCAATAAGAAGGAAAGAGCATCCAATGAAGAGAAAGAACATGTACAAATATGTAAAACATTTTTAGACTTTAAAATGCATAGTGATGAGTGATTGGCATAGAAACTGTGATAAAGGATTTACACTTCTGATTTGAACAACTGTGAATACTATGGTGCTACTTAATCAATTTTCTTTTTCTTTTTTTTTTTTTTTGGTAAGTGGGATCGAAGTCAGGACCTTGCATTTGCCATCCAGGTGCGGCACCACTGAACTACATCCCAGTCCTGGTGCTATTTATTCAAAAAGGAAGCACAAGAAAAACAATAGGTCTAGAAAGATAAAAATAAATTGTAGACATGTGGATTTGTAATATTTATCAGAAAACCAAGTGGAAATAATCAGTGACCAGTTATATATATATGTTTCAGAAGTATGATCTGAGTTGCTATCAGAATGGAAAGTCTTATTCATTAATCATGTGCAGTAAAAGAGGCAACTTGAAACCTTGAATATTACTTTACATTTCTGCTAACTTTCTCCTCTTTCAGCCACCCTGCCAAAGATGAAAACACTGCGTCTCTTTTAGGTTGGATTCCTTACATTTTTGACTTTAGTTTATTAATTTTCTTCACATTTTCAGTTCTCTGATGTTACAAATCCTAATTTGACATGTTAGTTGTATTTTCTTGTGATTTCAGTGTTCTTTGAATTTTTTTAAAACCACTTTATTGAAATATGATTGATGTATATATTTAATGTATGAAACTTGGTAAGATTGGAGATAAATATATATCTGTACAACCAGACCATCAATCTGTTCCATAACATATCCATCACCTCCAAACTTTACTTCTATCCTGTTAATTTATCATTATTATTTAGTTAGGCAATAAAAATACAACATGAACTATATCCTCTTAGTAATTTTTAAAGTATATGGAACGCCATCATAACTATGCTGGATATTAGATTTCTAGGACTTAATCCATTTTGCATAACTGAAAATTTTAATCCTTTGACTAATACCTTTCTGTTTTCCCATCTCTGCAGTCTCTGGAACTCTTTGCTCACCATTTTACTCTCGCCATTGTACTTTCTGCTTCTAAGAGTATGACTATTTTATATCCTTTATGTAAGTGAGATCATGTAATATGTGTTCTTGACACCTTCTACGTTTTTAGAAGTAGGAATGACTTATGTTCTTTTCAATGGCCTTTAGAATTTTCTTCTCTCATATTTATTAAATGATGTCTTAGTTACTTTTGTGCTACTGATACAAAATACCTAGCACCGAAATTAAAAGAGAGAAAGTTTATTTGGCTCACTGTTTGTAGAGGTTTCAGTCCATGGTCAACTGCCTCCAGGGCAGGGTGCCATGGCAAAAGGGAATCACAGAGGAGAACTAGTCCACAGCAAGCAGGCAGGTGAGAGCACATTAGTCCTTTTTCTGCCTCATATTTTATGCAGGCTACCCACCCTAGGGCAGATATAGCGTTCATACATACCCTTAATTCTAGCCAGAACTATGCCAAACCAATCACACACCCTTGATCCTAGCACCACACACTCTAGATCCACCTACCCCTGAAAAGCCTCTGCTATGACTGCATGAGGCTTTGGGGGGACATTTAGACGCAAGCCATAACAAGTAGAGACTACATTTTTGGTTCATATTTATGTATCCCTCCAATGTTAATAAATACCAGCTGTAAATTCTCACCAATGTTTTAGAGCTAAGAATTTTTAGTACCCGCCCAATATATTGCTCCCAAATAGCTATGATTGCCTTCTTCCCAAGGGCTCCGTGTTTACTACATTGGCTTAAATGAATGTTAGATAAACAAAGCATAACAAATCATCTAGCAGTTGAGTATATTCCAAAGTTTGTGAAAAGCAGAATAATCCCTCCTCCAGTCCAAAATTATCTATATCCTAATCTCTGAAGTTTGAGAATGTGTTACCTTATGTAGCAAAAGAATTCTTGTGTCTGTGAATGAATGATTTGTGGCGATTATTCTGGATTATCTTGGGGATCCCAGTTTGATGTCAGAAGTCTATAGAAACAGTAGAAGTTGAAAAAGACTGAAATAGACTCTTTACTAGAACCTCTAGTAAGAAGTGCAGCTCTTCTGGGCCCTTGATCTTATTCCAATAAAACCTATGTCCAAACTTTATATTATAGAAATGTAAGATAATGTTTTAAGCCAAGTTTGTGGTAATTTCCTACACTAGCAGTATAAAACTAATACAAGACCAGGACAAAAAATATTTCTAGATATCAATTTTTGAAATTTGTGAGAGCAAAATTTAAAAAGAAAAAAATTCTCTTACTTTCCTAGGTTAACTTACCAAATTAATAAAATAAGAAAGAAATTAGAAAGTCAGAAGAGACACTAATCATTTTGGAGACATTAATTTTATAGATTAAAGAATAATTTTTTCTGATCCAGAAACCCACCAAGGAAAGATGTCTCTTGATATCTTTCTAACATTCATTAGTCCTGAGGTCAGTAATTTTTCTTCATATATGACTTACATGTTCTTAATAATATAATTACTAATTTTTATAACATAAGTATTTCAGAAAAAGGAATTTTAATGATTCAATGATGGTGTAAACAGGTAAATTTGGGGTTAACATGAAGAAAAAAAGTAAAGCAAAATTAATTGATTTCATTTTTAAAACACATTAAACTCAGTTAATAAAATATCATGAGTTTATGTGTTGTTTCACAAATGAAAACATTATACCGTGTTCCTGGTTTTCATTTATTATCATTTCAAAATTTTCCCTAATGACAGTGTGATTTCCCTACTCAAAGCCAACTTTTTCTGACAGTGTAGTAAGACCAAATATTCCCCCATTTCTCCAGCAAATGGCCAGATTTTAAGCATAATTTAATTGTCTTACAATTGTACCTTATGTAGCTGCTATCCATGTTTTCCTCAGCCAATCTAATTGCACTCTAAATGTCATCTTCCTGACAGTCCTTGAATATCTCATTATTAGTTTTGCTTTTAAGACTATAATAAATTTCCTGGCAAAGGTGCTGGTAATATTTGTTTTGGCTGTCCTACAACATTGTATTTATGAGCTATACAGTCCAGTTATTTATAAGTTTAGGAGAAAAATATATATAACACAAAATTGACTTTTGTGGAGGTGGCAACAGAGGTAGCACTATACTTGCTTCATCACACTCAGCCAAGACTTCTGAAAGATCCTCCTTGGGTATGTCTTCCCCTTGGTTCAGGAAAAGAACAAGGATGTATATAATATTTTTACCCATGTCATCTACTGATAAATAATTTGTTTTTAATAATGGAGATTAATAAGTACAAGACGTTTTAATAATGAAAATAAAAGAATAGAAATGCAAATTTTTTACCTCCCTCCCAACTCTCAAGGATGTCTTCCTTCCTTATTTATTTTTTTACTTCTAGCCATGTGACCTAGAGGCCTCATTCTCCTAATACCTCCCCTGCCAATACCTTCCCCATGAAGGAACTGATACTTTTCTCCCTACTTTATTGACTATGTGATTATACAATATGATTATGTGAGTCCCACTCACAATGGTATGTAAATTCAAAAATGACAATATTTTGCCTGAAAAGAGATATCTTAAAGTTTGCATTTCTAGGCACCCAGTCTCTGAAGATGGACTCTCAGAACTGGACTCAGAATTTTCTGGAAGTTCTAAAATCACATGATGTGGACAACTTTCTATTTGCAGTTTGAACATGAGGAAAATTATTATTATGTGGGTTCACTGAAGAGCCTTTTCCTCTTCTGTGATTATCTTTTAGAGCATAAAGGTCAAAATAAGCCAAAGAATGAAAATGTAATAAAAATTTAGATTACTGTTTATGATCTCCACGATCTCTTCAGAAAATAATTTCACAATGCTTTTTATGATTAGAGTAAAAGGAGCTACTAGAGTCATGTTTTCTATAACAATAACCACCTCCTCTGTGTTTTCACCTCTTCAGAGGCTAATAAGACTGTCATATTGATGGAAAGCTTCCTGCTTACTAAATTATAGCACCTCGATTTACATTAGCGTAATATGTGCCAAAAATGAAATACTATCTTGTTTCAAAGTCTGTGAATTTATTTTATTACTTAAAGTTGATTTTTCTTGTACTCTAAGCAGTAATAGTCCTCTTTAGGTTTTTCAGAAAAGGTGAATAAAACAGAAGAATGGAAAAGGAAGAAAGAAAAGTGGAAGGAAGGAAGGAAGGAAGGAAGGAAGGAAGGAAGGAAGCCAGCAGAGTGATGGGGGAGGGAAATAGAGGGAAGAAAGGGAAAGGAAGGAGAGGAGAAGGGAGGGGAGGAAAAGAAACTGTGTTTTCCTATTCTTTCTCCCATAATATTACATGATTAATAAAAACATTAAGACTGAACAATGACATGAAAGATCATATGTAAACATAAGGAAATATTCTCAAAAGGCAACTGAACAGTTAATGCATTGAGGTATAATACCTAATTAGAGAGTATCTAGAAGGAATTCTGTAGTTACAATAGACATATAGTTTACATAGTTCCAAATATAACAACTCAAAAGGAACATATTACTAACTTTAAAAGAATTCTTTTATGATAGTATGTAATCTTTCAAAAAATTACAAATCCTTTTATGCATCAAAAGTTAATGATGTAGGTGGAAATGAAAGCTGGCACTATGGATATATATGTGTGTGTGTGTATATATATATATATATATATATATATATATATATATATATATTAGAACTTTTGAAAGCTTCCCAACAAGTCTAAGAAAGTAGTAGATAAGGTATATCATATCTTATTTTACAAATAAGGCAACTAAAGCTGAGGGAGGTTCAGTGATAAAAATATGCAGTGGGGCATTGACTCATTGACATTTAGTGAAAATTTCAGTATAACATTCCTCTTTTTTGCCGATAATTATCCTCTATCTAAGAATTAAATTATCTCCAATTTGTAATTTTTTCTTATGGAAACATTCATTGCCTCACATAACTTTAGGGTATTTGGGGTCTAAAATAATGCTAACAATTAGTCAAAATGTGCTTTTTGCTTTCAGAGATTTTAATGAAATGAAAATGGACAATAATAACATGTCCTAAAATTTACATTTCTGGAAACTTGAGCCTGAAACTTCTGAAGAAATTTGACCTTTCAGAGTTAATTTCTCTACTTTTTGCTCACCTGGGCTTTTTTGTGTGACACTATTCATGATTACCACATATATTAAGATTATTTATAATTATGCTTTGCAGTAATTTCCAATCATATCTTGGGCTTGTTGAATGTGGAAGTTAGTTTCTATTCATCTTAATTCTATAAGAATAAACTCAGAGCTTGGCACCCAGTAAATGCTCAATAAACACAGGTTTATTTTCTACAGTGGTACTTTGGTTCAAGCTTAATTTGTTCCATACTTCTGGTCACAAACTGATTTTGGTTGTGAACCAAATCAAATTTTCCCATAAGGTTCAATGCAAATACAGCTAATCCATTCTGAACTATATGTCTTTTTAGCCACAAAATATGAACCAAAGTACAGTATAGTACAGCTTGAAGAGAGAGAACACTAACCTTGCTTGCTTCTGGTGTGGAGGGCAGGAACATTTGTGGGGAAGAAATTATACTTTGGAGGGAGAGTCCGCCTTCAGGGGTTTCCTTTTTTCTTTGTCTCTTAGCTACAGGGCCAATTGTGATGAAAAATCTTATGTCACTTGTTTTTTCCAATGCTGCATAACCCTCTGGAAATGAGAGACCATGTTATCATTTGTCAGATTCAACACTGTTCATTACAGTTATGTTGGGGTGGTGCTTCTCAAAGAAATCCTGGCACTCATTCCATTTTTCCACAATTGATTTTATTACATTACTCTTAACCTCCTCCCTGCCTTTCTCCTCTTCATTGAAATGCTCCTCAACAAGTGACTTGTGCTGCTCACTCTGCAGTTTAGCAAGTTCTTCCACTGTCAGCTCCTCCTCATGGTCCTCAACAAGCTCCTCTATGTCTCACCATCAACGTCCAGATGCATAGTCTTGCCTATGTACACAATTTCCTCCCCTACCTTTGCATCACACGCTTCAAAGTCACATTTAGTGACACATTCTGTCCCCAGTTTCTTCCAGGCTGTGTTTAAGGGTTCCATATGTGACATCTTCCCAGGCTTTGTCAATGAGATTGAAGCAGTGAGGGATATTGAAATATTTCTTCCAGAACTCTTTCAGAGTCAGACATCTCTTCAGTAATATTAAAGCACCTGGTGAAGATCTCCTTGTGGTGAAGAGCTTCTTGAAGTTGCAGATCACTTGCTGGGCTATGGGCTGCAGAAGAGATGCGGTATTGGTGGGGGAGGGGGACCTGACCTTTACGAGGTCATATTCTGTGTGCATTTCATCCACCAAGGCAGGAGGGTGTGCTAGGCATTGTCTATCAGAAGACACTTTTCAGGAAGTTGTTTATCAGAATGATATTTATTAACTGTGAATGCAAACACCTTGTGCAGCCATTCCATGAACAATTGCCTTGTAACCCAAGTATGTGCATTGGTCCTCCACATGACAGGCAGTCTGGCCATGTTAACATTCTGTTTCTTGAATGCATGAGGGATCTGGGAATGGTACCGCAGTAGTGGCTTAATCCTCAGATCAGTGCTTGGATTTCCACACAGCAAAAGGGTCAATCTGTCCTTCATTGGCTTATGCCCCAGCAATGCCTTTTCCTCCTGTGTGACATAGGTCTTGTTTGACATCTTCTTCCAGAAGACCCCTATTTCATCACAGTTTAACGCTTGTTGAGAGATGTAGACATATCCTTTTGCCTTCATGAATTCTGTGAATTCTTTCTGTAGGCTTCTGTAGTGGCCTTGTCAGAACTGGAAGCCTCACCATGTCTTCACACACTATGGATGCTCTTTCTCTTGTGGAATTTATCAAACTACCCTCTACTGGCTTCAAAATCATCACTTGTTACACTTGTAGAGGGGTTTTCTTGCAGTAAATCACTGAGCAATTTCCTGGCTTATCCACAGATCATTGCTTCACTAACACTGTCACCTGTCAGCCGCACTAACAGTTTATCCACCTCTTCCAACACTTGTGTCCTCTGCTTGTTTAACATTGTTACTACTTTTTCCACATCAGCTCCTTTGATGGCATCTTTATTCTACAAATTAGTTGAGATTGTTGAAGTAGCAATCTTGTACTCTGAGGACAAATCAGTCGCAGGAATACCACATTCATGCTTTTCTACAATTTTCTCTTAAGTGTAATAGTTATTTTCTTCAAAACCTTCTTATTATCATTCTTGCTCTACATGTTATCTTCATTATTTCTCTGAACATTCTTGTCACCTTCATTACCACTCTACATTTTCTTTTTTACCACCATGCTTGCCCTGCATTTTCTTTGGAGCCATTCTACATTGAATAATGCTCTACAGTATTGTATGCGGTAAAAAACATGCAGAAAAGCCTCACAGCAAGTGTGCACAGGTCTGTCTGTGACTGTTATCTCGAATAGAGGAAACTATGACCACAGGTCAGAACAGGAAGATAGCTATGGTCATATTGGTCACCTGACATAGAGTTCATGAATAAACCAATTTGTTTGCAAATAGAAGCGTCCAGGAACTGAGGTATTACTGTATTAATTATTTGAAAGGTAAAATTCGAGTAATCGAGAACTCACTTCTACTGCTCTTAGGTAACCACTATTATCATTTGGACTCAGGATCTCCTCGACACATTTTACACGAGCATAATATAATTTGTAATGCAATAAATTAAGTCTAAAAGTTGTTTTGAGAATACAAAACTTTCTTTATAAAGACACTATATGTGATTAGAAACCCTGATATTATTTGATAGTGTTAAAATACTTCAATACATTTTATGCAAAAAGAAAATAATTTGTTATGGTGATCAACCATCTTGCTACCATGAAGTTGCATAGATTCTGAATAGTACTTCAAATGTTAAACCAAGAGTATTTGTTTCAGATTACCATTTATTATGTTATATCAGGACAACAGTATGAATTTCATTTTTTCTATAAATCATCGTGGTATTTTCACTTTCATTATATTATTATTAATAAAACTTGTAATCTGTTTTATTTCTATTAGTTTCTGAACTGGTGATTTATATGTTGATTCTGTTTTTCAGAGTGTTTTCATTCAGTAGTAGAAATAACTCTTGATCCATTGAATTAATCTCAGGATAATGATATATGAATAGGAAAACTCATTCCAAACTATTGGTGGTGGTAACCACGTAATGGTAGAATTTTATGTGTTGTTATTGTTTTTCTAGTGCTGTTCATCTTTACTTCCTAAGTTTTACAATATTTATTTATTTAATTAGAGACAGTAAAAATAATAGACTTCATAACTATGATCCTTGACACTTTTTTATACAAGGTTGATTTAATTTCTTTTTTCAAAAATTGCTTTAAAGATAGGCTGTATTACATTATTAGTAAAATCTGAAAGGATAAGGCAAATTCTAAACCAGCCTCTTAGCTCTTCTTATGGTTTCAGTTTGCTTGGTTTATGGATGTGACAGATTCACAATATACCTATATGGCTGCTTCATGATAAATTGATAGTTCTAAGATCATTTTTTAATCTGTAGTAGAGTCTTCCATTTTATATTCATTCTCATTAGGATAATCCCTTCTATATTCCTTTTTAGAGTAATATTTGCTTTAGGAGGATAGGTGGAAAATAGAGTAGCTTAGTTTTTTTTTGTTTGCTCTGTCACTAATGAAAAATGTTAGTGTACTTAAAGATAAGCAACTGAAAGCAAATGTTTCAGAAGGACTGTTTTAATCACTGTGATTGTAATGGAGCACCTAAAATGTATGTAATGAAATCTTTAAAGAGATTAAAAATTCCTTCAGTAAATGTACTCACTTATTTGATTACTTCAAAATTGGAAGAAAAACTATAAATTATTTCATTTGGGCTTAATAACTGAGTAAGATGAATTCTGTTTTCAAACTTTAATGTAGGTCTTGGTGTTTTAACAAACATTTTAATAACTTTAACTTCAGCAATTTATTTGGTTTTTCTTTGCGATTTTCCCCATACCACATTCATCAATAAGAATGACTGATCAGTAGCTATGCTCATTTGACAAATAAAGCTATAATATTGAGAATTAACATTGCCTTCGTGTTAAGATGTGTCTGAGGGAATGTCTGACATCTCTCCTGAGAAATGCATGGTAATTTACTGGAGACAGTATATGCAGTCATTAAAAAGTTAAGTTTGTCAGTCTTTTTTTCCACCAGGATCTTAAAAAGACATACCAATTTAGTAAATTGCATCCTATATTTGACAGTTCTGTTTTGTTATAGTCTTATTCATTCACATGAGATGAAGATATCTGTTTTTTCAAATGATCCTTGATCTTCCCATGTTTCCATCATAGTTTTCCCATAGGTGCTATGAAGCTTGAAATTCTAAATAGATTGATTTTTCATCTGAAATTTAACTTATTTACCTCTTCACCTTCAAATCTAAAATATGCTCACCTGTTTTGCTTCAGATACTTTTTACCAGCAATGCAGTTAAAAATAATTCACGAATCCTTCATATGTCCAATTTTTTAAAATGTCATTGTCTTCATGCAATCAATTTTCAGTCAAACCTTTGTGTCATTTTTTTTTCTTTGTATCATTTTTACTCTTCACTTCTCTAGATATTGCTCAACCATTCATTTAAAAATCTACTATTCAAAATGACCCTTAACCTTAAATTTCTGTTGTTTACTGTCTTATTCATCTGCTTCTTAGCCCTCAATGTTATCTTATAATTACATGATACCATCTACTTCTTTGTCCTTCCCCAATACAATATGTGCCTCCTATGGCTAAAATTACTCTTTAAATTGTGGATTTTATTATTTTAATTAAATTATTAAGCATAATTGATGAATCATCCCCACAGATAAGATGCAATTTTGTTGTTTCTATTTTGTTTTGTTTTGATACAAGGTCTTGCTATGCAGTTCTGGCTAGCCTTGAACTCACTATGTAGCCCAAGGTGGCCTCCAGCTCCTAGCGATCCTCTTACCTCAGCCTCCTAAGTGATGGAATTACAGGTGTGTGCCACCACACCTAGCTGCAATTTTATTTTTGACATTCAAAACTCGGAGTCATTCACCAAACTATCTTTTCAGCTCAACAAGGTATTACTACATACTTTCTACTCGTAATCTCCAGTTTTCAAATCTCAGCTCTTTTATGTTGGATTCAATCCCAGAGGATCAATGACCAATCCCTGAATGTTTCTTGTTTTGTTTTGTGGTCCTGGTGTTCAAACCTAGAGCACACACTGTACAACTGAACCCTGAGCATTTATTTTCTAAAGCAGTATTATCACTACCCTAAATGTTCTCCACAACTCAGGTTGTTATAAGCAAAAGTATATATTTTTGGTGTAACTGTAATACTGTATTTTCCATTAAGATCTGTGAATTATTTTGGAAAATATTTGTCAAGTACAACTTCATTACTTATGTTTTATTAGTTTATTCAAAATATTAACATGCACATTTTATTTTATCATCTAAATATTTGTATAATTTTGTATTATGAATAAAAATTACCTGATTGTATACAGTGTCAACAATTAGAGTGTGTTTATATGTGTCATGCAAGCACATGTGTGTGTGTGTGTGTGTGCCTAGAGGTAGATGAAGACAGCCTAAGTCAGTGATGGTGAACCTTTTATTTTTTTATTTTATTTTATATTTAGTTCTTTTATTGGTACATTTTAGGTATACAATTCATTTACATTTATCATTGGGTGTTTGTACTTGTACATGATATATCTTGGTTCTTATTTTTTTCCCCATTACCTGTGCGCCTTTTAGAGAGGAGTGCCCAAACTACAACCCCAAACTCACTTATTTTTTGCAAAAGTGCCAACACTGCAATTAAACCAGAATATTAAGGTTTCAGTTTATCAAAAAATAACTCATACTTTAATATCTTTTGTCTTAAAAGGAAAACAAATAACAAACATGCCATAGGTTCACCACTACTGGTCTAGGAGGTCACTTATGACTGTTTAACAATTTTCTCATGGTCCAACGCTTGCCTACTTCCTACCAGTTGAAGTTGCACAATAGTATGTCTTAACTTTCTTTTGCCTGTTTCAGCCTTTGTTATCTCACTTCAACTCATCATCTGGCAGTTGCCTGAGTATTGTGCTTTAATCTGTTCTCTATTCATCTAAATTAGAATTCTATTTTAGATGAAAATAGCACATAAATATCCACTGAGAAATCCCTGGTGGTTTAATTATAGCTGATTTTTTAAAGAAGCAATTTGAAATGGTCTCCAATGTGGTTAATTTAACAATAAGTTTTTATTGGTGTACACATGGTAATAAGTATTAAAATATTAAACAATCTTCATTTTCATTGCCAAGTTTTTTATGGGGGGGACTGATATAGAGATCTTACAGTTAAGGTTCATTTACAAATCCAAATTTTATTGAGTGGTTGTTTGTATTTGTTTGTTTTTCAAACTCACAGTGGAAAAATAAATCCTTATTGGAGAAAACAAAACTTTGAAAAACAAATCTTTCCTTTAGAAAAGCTTCATTTTTGAATTATGAGACATTTTCCATAAAAGTTAAAGCAAAAGCTATCATTAGTCTTTAATATATCTCCTATTTTTTTATACAATGAAAGTAGATTTAAGGAATAAAATGGTACATCAAGTTCAAGGCCTAACTAAATAATAATAACTTTTAGGGCACACTATTTGACAACATCTTAAAGGATACATACAAAAAGAGCATTAAACTGTGTCAAGGGGATTAGAGTAGTATTCTTTCAGTAATGGGGTGAGCTGCGTAAGTCTGGAATTTGAATAGGAGAAGAAATGTGGGCATTCTAATCTTAAACATGTAAAACATGTTCATTCTTAAATAAATATTTTAAATAATAATATGCTTTTGCAAGATCCATATGGATTTTCTAAAATCTCTTATTTCAAAATATAAGTCAAGCATGGTAAGACTGGTCCTTATCATTTAATGAAAGGATTCGGAGTGAGTATAAAGTATTTCAAGTCATATTGCTCAAAGTTTGTTCTGTTCTGGAAAATAAGTCCTATAAGATGTTTAAGTTTTTAGAAAGCAACATGAGGGGCCGGGGATTTAGCTCAGTGATTTCATCACCTGCTGCACAAGCACAAGGACCTGAGTTCGATCCCTGGTACCAAAAAAAAAATGCAACATGAATAAATGTTTTGAAAACATTACACATGTTATTTCATCCTATTTTAAGGATAGGTTAATCACTGACACATTAAAGACAATATTTTGCGATACATTTAAAACCTGTTTCCTCAAAATTATTTCAGAATAAGATGCCTTTCCAGCCCAAAATATTCTCTTTAAAGCAGCAAAACAATGTCCATGAAGACAAATTCTTAGGCATGTTGTTTTAAAATGTTATCAGTTAAAAATGAAACAAAACTTTAAAGCAAAGTCTAGAATTGAGAGCTGCTTCCCAGTGGCCCTTAGCACGCAGCATATAGAATGAGACTGTACAGGAATCTCCTGGCTATTGCTGAGCGGAAGCAGATTGCACTCACTGTAGTGACTGTGGTGTGTCTAACTTGACCTCACTGAACTTTTCTCATCTGTAAAGGAGCAGCAGTTATGCCTCTCTGTTATGCCAACAGCTGTGTTGTTGTGGGGATTATGTAGAGAAATTTATTTTAACAGTCCTAAAATGCTACAAAAATCCCCATGTTTTCCAACTTAATTTTGCCTCACACTGCTTGATAACCTCAATTTTTCCTATCAGTTCTGTTCCTCTAGTCTTAAATGACTGCTTTAAGTGTGTTCTGCTCCCCTGACTTCTCTGAGGACAAGTTCTAGCTTGCTTGTTCCACAGATGACACTGGACACTGTTTCCCACTCCAGGGAAAGTGGGAATCTTTTGGAAAGCCCTTGAGGTCCCGCGGCTGCCTCTCCAAAGTCTGGCAGCCTTTCAAAAGAAAAGATGCTATTCTCTCTTTAATCACAGGAGGACTTAATGTCAACTTTCATAGAACTTTAAGCAATTCTTCCTTTCCTACCTGGTATTTTCAGTTTGTCTCCTTCAGATTCTTGCTAACAATAGTTAACATTGTTTTTGTTGTTCCCATAAAATCCAGACGAGCAGTACTGTATTGTCTTAGTTACTTTCTCCTTGCTGGAACAAAATACCTGACATCTACAAGTTAAAGGAGGAGTCGTTTATTTTGGGTCACAGTTTGCAGAGGTTAAGGCAGGGCAACATGGCAGAGGGACATGGCAATGGGGAAACAAGTCAGGGTAGGGGAGGAAAGAAGCAGCAGCCATCAATGGAAGAGCCACACCCTTAGCCATACCCACAGTGACCCATCTCTTCCCACCAGGCTTCACACCCATCATCACCCCCAGCTATAAACCTACCAGGGGACTAATCAGTGTAAACCCATGATCCAGTATCAAACACCTATGATGCAGTCACCTCCTAAAGGCCCTACATATGAGTGGATAAGGCTAAGGATGGGTGGGTGGACATCTAGATATAAGCCATAACAAATACCAAAACATATAAAACAAAATATACAAACCTCTCTTCTATACCTTTCAGCTACCATTGTGCCTCTTTCTGCCTATTCAGATTTGATATTTGTAGAGAGAATTCTCTGCACATTTTCTACATCTTTCACCTTCCAATCACTCTGAAAAAGACATTAGTCATCTGATTTCTGCATATACAATTTACTTGTGAATTTAGTTTTAAAAGCTTAGCCACTAGTTGTCTGTGAGTATCAATGTTAATGTCCTTTGAAATAAACTTCAGGAAAGTAATTTCAAGTTACTAAGTTTGTGTGATATTCATAAGGCATGTATGAAGAACAATGGAAAATAATAGTATCTTTACATTTTTAAGAATTATTACAGAAAATGACACATTGCCATTAACCCTCCCCCCAGCAGATACTCTGTCATGCTTCAAACACATTTATTCCTTCATTCTGAAGCAGTTCCGGAAGTCCTTCTTCCTGGGTAGCTATAGTTGTGCTGCTGTGCTGCCTGGATGTCTTGGATCAACTCAGTGTGTTTATCTTTTATGAGATCATTTTGACATTAGGGAAGAGTCAGAAGTAGCAGGGTGCCAGATTGGGAAACACTGTGGATAAGTATAGGCTACAATATTTTTATGAGCCTGCATTTTCATTGGGCAATACTCAGCATATTTTTGATCATACTTCATAGAGATGCTCATGAAAGAGGCCTTCCAGAACTGCTCCAGAAAGTGACAGGAATTATGAGATACATATTTTTACAGTGAGGAGGAATATTTTGAAAGAGATTAATGGGAATATGACTTTTATTCTAACACATTTGTAAACAATTTAAACATTCACCGTACTTTTTTTCACCCTTTATAATCCACCTATAAATATAATTTTTATAAGCTAGGTTAACATTTCAAAATAAAATTCTCTAAAACATGTTGAATGAATAAAGCAAGATTTTACTCCTTTAGTCAGAAATAAAGAAACAAGGTAACATTCATGTTTCCTTTTTAAAATGCTAGCTTCTCTTGGTGGTCCAGTTCGAATATCTCAGAAGTTATGTATGTTAATACTGCCACATATATATTATCTACCTATGTAACATCTTAAGAGATCACATATAAGATATTTCCCTATGGATTATGAATATACATTACTTCTTGAATATCTAATACTTTTTAATTTAATGTGATACTTTATTCACAAAAATCATTCATCAAATTCTTAACCCTTATATTCAAATCCAAATTTAAGAAACTCTTTAACCTTTTACAGAGTATAATAAAGACTTCTCAATACATCATCAAGGTGTGTTAAAATGGCTTGGAAGTTTTGAATTAAATTGCAAACTTTGCCCTAAAGCTGTTCATTTTATTCCTATTCAGAGCACTCTTAATATCAGGGGATAATTCTCTTTTCCTATTCTAAAAAGGTTTCATGAGTTTGAAATGAAAATTATTTTAATTACTGTGACAGAAAAGTCAATATGATATTTCTTTCTAGCAATTTGTTCCATATGAACTCATTCAAGAAGTGGAATTGTATTGGGCATGACTTATATGCACATTATACAGTTTTAGTATGTAAATGAAAGCTCATATTATAATGGTGGCCAGATTTCATTTGCAGTATTTTAAAGCTAATAGGCTCTCTGCAAATAGAAAGTGTTACTAAAAATAGGTTCTTGGTTTTCGGCTCATTTCTTTTCCTATCTAGTTTTGCTGTTTTACTTGTCTCTTTGCATTCCCTTGTGTTGATTATATTGTTTTCTTTTTAACTTTTCTTTCCAAAATATATATCTCCAAAAACATGTTGAAGGAATAAAATTGTCAAACTGGAAGCTAAAAAATAAGCTATATTTTAAAGAATATATCTGCTATCTCACAAATCAGATAGGTAAATATTTTATACCTTTGAAATAATTAGTCATTTTTAGTACTAACATATAAAAAACCTTAAAATTATGCCTGAATCTTATAAATTTAAACCAACTTAGAATTAGGCAAGATAAAATAAGTTCAATTTATAGTTGATACAGGACTTAGAATCAGAACATAGGTCTGTTGTAAGGCAAATATTATCCTCTGATTTTTCTGAAATTGCTAATGACATGATTAAATGATACAAAATTTGCTTAAAGTTTCTTTAGTTTCTATTTAAACTATTAAAATTACAAGCTAGTTTCTGAATATGCATCAAATGATGGTAAAAGATTGTGGTCATGATAGGAGCCAATGAGACTAAAAACCAGTGTAGATTTAAAAAATTATTGGTGATCTTATTTAAATAATTCCTTACAGATAAATGACAGTTAATTATAGAAGTCTGAGAAAATTATATCCAATGTCATGACATACATTCTCTAAATATTGCAAGTAATGAGATTTTATGTTTAACAATTATTAAGGATTCATATTAGCAAATTTTGTAAAAGAAATTCTTTTCCTGATGTTTGTAGTTCTAGATTAATGTTAAATGTAAGGTATTTACAAAGCACTCACTATGTAAAATTTAATTATAATTGATCACCATATAAAATATTAATACCAATAGTGATTACTATTTATTTATGTATTTATATCTTTTAAATTCTCATGCATTCAAAGTTTTTCTATTATCATTAATACAAGAGTGATCTAAATATGCAATGAATGTTTAAATTTTTAAAAAATTATTACAATTAAAGACACATTTCAATTAATCTCTCTCAAGATATTCTTCCCGCTTGAACACATTTATCCTATCTTTCTTGCCACTTTCTGAAGCAGTTCTGGAAGTGCTCTTTCATAAGTATCTTTACAAGGTGTGATCCTTAATATGGTGAAATTTTCTGCCAAGTGCCATCCAATGGATAGGTAGGCTCATAAAATATTAAGGTGTGTCCTCACCCACCTTACTTGTATTTATCACAGCTGTCACCATGGGACTTCGGGGCTCTACCCCAAAGTCAAAATGACCACGAAAGGTAAATATTTTACATGGATTCAAGAGATTAAGGCAGCCATGATAGCATAATTAAAAGTGCTCATAACAGAGGCCTCAGAAGGTAGCAAGAGGGCCAGGGATTTAGCTCAGTGGTTTTGCCGCCTGCTGCGAAAGCGCAACGACGACGACCTGAGTTCGATCCCCGGTACAAAAAAAAAAAAAGAAGGTAGCAAGGATGTGTATTAGAAGCAAGGAGGAGTATCTGAGGGGGGTTAATGGTAATGTGCTTTTGCTGTATTACATTTTAAAAATTTGAATATTCACTGTAGTTTTTGGTCATACTTCCTATTCACAATAAAAAAGTCTAATTTCTGCCTTAGAAAACAACCCATGTATTTATTACAAATTATGGACAAATTTTTTTTTTTCAGTACCAGCGATCAAACTCAGGACCTTGCACTTGGAAAGCAGGAGTGGTGCCGCTGAGCTAAATCCCTGGCCCAACAATTTTATTTTTACTCATTCTTGTTTACATTCCTGATATTTGATCATATGAGATCTTTATTATGCTTTTTAAAGAAAAAGGTCATAAAATTATAACAATTTTGTAGGACATCATGTGTTATGAAAATATTTAATCTATTTTTAGTTATCTCCAAATATGGTTAAAATTTTTATTAGAAATCTCTTGATTCTCATTTCAAAAGTAGTTTTAGATTTTGATAATTTTTTTTCAATGAAATCTACCCATTCTGCAATTTAGTGATTTTTAATAAATTTACAGAGTTTTGAAACCATCAGCACAGTATAATTTTAGATTATGACGGTCACTGCCAAAGAAAGCGTATGCCTATTAGCAGTCATTCCCCATTCTGACCCCTCCCTCTAGGTCACAACTAATCTCTTTCTGTCTCTCCACAGTTGTCTATTCTGGATGTTTTATGTAGTTATTTGTGTCTCATTGAATCTGCATTCTTTTGTAGACCATAATAGAATATAGCAGTACACATAGTGGAATATAGCAGTACTTGTTTCTTTTTCACAACTGAATTGAGTTCATTTCTATGTCCATCACATTATGTTTATCAGCTCACCAGTCAATAGATAATTGGGCTTTTCCCTCTTTTTAGCTATTGTGCATAAAGTTATTATAAACATTCCTGTACATTCTTTGTATGCATATCTGTTTTTATTTCTCCTGGGTAAATAACTAAGTGTGGAGTTGTTGGTTGATATGGTAATTTTTATGTTTAGCAGTTTGAGAAACTGAAAAACTGCTTTGAAAGTGCCTACACCATTTGATTCCTACCAGCAATCAATGAGTGTTCCAGCCCCTCACATCCTTATCAATACTTGTTATTTTCTTTATTTGGGTTGTATATTAATATATGTGAAATGTGTATGTTATTGAAGTCTTTATTTGCATTTCCCTAATAACTAATACTCTTAAGTTCTCCCTATGTAGTCATTGCTCATTCACATATCTTCTATGGAAAAAAATGGCTATATAATTCCTTTACTCATTTTTTGAGTTATTTGTGCTTGTATTATTGAATAGTAAGTATTCTTTATATATTCTAGGAAAAAAATCTCTCATCAGATTCATGACATGCGAGTACTTTCATTCTGTGGCATGTTATAAAATGTAAGTTTTAAATTATAAAACCAATTTATTCACTTTGTTATTACTTGTACTTTTTGTGTAATTTAAGAAATCACTGGCTAACCTAAGAGCATGAAGATTTACTGTGTTTTCCATTTTATAATCATAATGCTTACACTGCTGTATTTTTTGTTAATTTGAGGGTGTGGAGTAAAGTAGGATCAAATTCATGTTTTTTTAACCATGGAGGGCCTATCCGCACAGCACCATTTGTTCCAAAGATTAGTTTTTTCCCTTTTAATTTTCCCTGAAACTGTCAAAATCAATTGCCCATAAATGTAAAGGTTTATTACTGGGTTCTCAATCTTATTTTTATGTCTTGTCTTTATGCCAGTACTATATTTCTTACTTGTAGGTTTGTAATAAATTTTAAAATAATGAAATACATTACCTCAAATTTGTTTTTAAAAGGTGATTTTGGCCATTTAGCCTTTTTGTATCTACAAATTAATTTTAGGATCAACTTTTCAATTTGTGAAAAAAACAAACAAAAATAAAGATTTTGATAAAGATTGTATCTCTGTAGACCAATTTGTACTGTCTTCTTAACTATGTTAAGGCTTTTGGTCCCTGAATGTAAAGTATGGTTCCATTTATTTAGGTCTCCTTTGTTTACATTCTTTTGTCACTTTTTGTAGTTTTCAGTATATGCCTTACATTTCTTTTGATAAATTTATTCCTAGGTATTTAGTCTTTTTTTTTTTTTTGGTACTGGGGATCGAACTCAGGTCCTTCCACTTGCAAGGCAGGTGGTGGAACCACTGAGCTAAATCCCCGGCCCAATATAAATAGAGTTATTAATTAAATTTTCAGTTCATTCATTGATAGTGCCTAGAAATGCAATTTATTTTCATATGTTGATTTTATATCTTGAAACCTTACTGATTCTGATATTTTATATAACTACCAGGAAATCCAATCAAAATACTTAATAATGATATGACATAATATTTTGAGGAAAATCTTCTGAAAGCCCACTATATTGTTAAAATAACACTGACGTTTCGGTGCATTTTGTTCCATTTTTAATTTTTAAAAATGTCTGCATATATTTTGTGAATACAATTTTAACACATCATGTGCATCCTATTTTATACTTAATATTATTTTCTATGCATTTTTACGTTCTATAGAAAATGGTTATTTGTTTAAAAAGTTAACCAAGTGGGCCGGGGATTTAACTCAGTGGTTCCATCGCCTGCCTTGCAAGTGCAAGGTCCCGAGTTCAGTCCCCGGTACCAAAATAAATAAATAAATAAATTAAAAATAAATAAAAAGTTAACCAATTGTTCTATGAATATTATTAAAATCTGTAATTGAGAATATCAACTTAAATTGTTATGCATGAGAATAATTAGGATAAAATACAGAGTTCTGTGGTCAGAAATATGGATATCAATATTAGTAAGAAACATAACAAAATACATTAATACAGGAGATAATAAATTAATAAGCTGGCTCTTAGGAAAGAAGATACAGATTTTTGCTACATTTAGGACACCCTGGATCAAAACTATGAGAGACATTTTATTAGGCTATTTTCTGTTGCTACTAAAACAGTGCCACAGAATGAGGGACATTAGAAAAGAGGTTGACTTTGCCCTTTGGTTCTGGAAGTGTGTGGTCAAGGGCACACATCTGGTGAGGGTCTTCTTGCTGGGAAAGTCCCAGGGCAGTGCAGGACATCACATGGCAGTAGACAGGAAGCACATGCATGCACATGTGACTCTTATGGTCTTTCTACTTCCTATGAAGCCGCCAGGATACCATCATGAGATCTCCACCCTCATGGCCTTATCTAATCTTAACTTCCAGAGGCCTCACCTCTTAACACCATAGTTTCCACCACTTCCTTTGTTTGTTAATTTGTTTGTCCCTTCCCTTCCCTTCCCTTCCCTTCCCTTCCCTTCCCTTCCCTTCCCTTTCCCTTCCTTTCCTGGTCTCTCCTTCTCCTCCTCCTTCTCCTCCTTCTCCTCCTCTTCATTCTTTCTCTCTCTCCCCCTCCCTCTCTCTCTGTAGGAATGGAATCCAGAGCTTTGCACATGCTAAGAATGTGTTCTTCCACTGAAGTATAACTGCAACTCCTTTATATCTTTTACATGCCTCACAAGGAAGATTAAATTTCAATGTATAAAGAAGCCTTGGAAAACATTTAAACCACCAAAACATATCAGTACTGATATTTACAATTCCTATAAATATTGCTGCAGTCTGTTCTGGAACACATTTAGGTTTCTTATAGACACTTTCCTCTTTTGAGGCCTTACTTTTCTATGTAAGACCAAAGCAGTTTTTAGTCTAGGGGTAATTATTGAGGCAAGACCATTCTGAGAATTAATCAAGTGCTTTGTGAATTACACAGTTTTCTCTCTGGCTGATAGGAACAGTCGCCTGGCCCTGTGTGAAGGTGGGCTGTCACTTCCTCTGATCTTTTCTCGTGGTTCTTTCCACAGACTGGAGTAGTTTCTTTGCATGCATGTCTTGACATGTACTCTTCTGAATACTTTCATGAGGACCTTGAGTATAGCTTTTATTTCTTCTACTAGATGGGAAGTCAGAAAACTTTTCCTTAAGAATCAGGTCAAAAATATTTTAGACTTTTTTGTTTCTGCAGTCTCTGTTGCAACTTCTCACTTATGCCACAAGAAAAGCAGATGAATGAGTGTCCCTAATCAAATATAACAGTGTTTACTAAAACAAGTGGCCAGCTGTGACTCATAGTTTGCTGACCTACTTCCTAAACTCAATCTCCTCAGTAACCACCCAGACTTAAACTTTTGTTGAATGAATGAGGAAGTCTTATGCCAGCTACACCATCTTCATTTGAAACTCTTTGGGGCACCAGGACTTTAGGAAATTGGATGTTAGGGTCTGAAAAATAGGGAAGAAGAGGAAAAGGTCCCTTGAAGGGTTTTACTTAGCACCACTGGTCTGAATTCTAAATGCAGAGCTCCACAGGAAAGGGGTCTGTTTACAGAAGGTGTCCCTGCTACATATTTGCACACTCCCTAAGATCCTGATGTGGCACACACACCTGGAAACCACAGGAATATGTCCTTATTAATATAATTATATCACAGAAAGCAAGGCACTCTGGGAACATTATGGTGTACCTTCATACACGTATATCACTCTAGACAGAAATTAAAAATTAGTAAGTTTCTCAAGTGAATTAACCACCTAAGGTTAATATTGTAACAGAATTGTTGCCTGGCCTTCTCTAAGGCTCTGTTAAAGTGGACATGGCAGGAGGCAAGCAGACACTTTTCTGTGCAACATCTGGTCCCAAGTGAGCTCTTAAATTATAATGTTGACAGAATACTTTGACCTCTCCAAAGTATGGCAAGACTACTAACTTTCTTGTCCTTGACAGCCTTTACTTTAGTTATTGCAACCATAGTTTTACAGCGATATTACATTCTTGGTTTACACTGATTTTGTTATAATGTAATATCCCAGTTCTTTCACTTTATTAAATTCTGTTGAATAATGCTTTTATCATATTTCTTTTGTACTTTCCATTTATCCTTTTTATGTTTCATCATGTTGATTTCATCCCACAATAGTGTAATTTTAACTGAGATTCCCCTGACTTTATCTAGAACTAGAATTAAATTTAAAAATATTGTCTCAAAAACAAACCAACTTACTAGGTATGCTCCATCCAAATATTTGCAAATCTCATACCAAATTTAAAGTGGTCCATTATCTAAGCACCAATTTGCTATACTTCCACATAACACAGTAGAATGAGCTGGAACGACATCTGTGCTTTCTACCAATACCAAGTATCATCTGTTTTGTAACAGGAGAGATTTTAGTGCATTCTGAAAGCAATGAAACTCAAAAATTTTACCATCATATTTCTAATCCTCATCACCCACTGACTCTATAGCTTTTGGAATTTTTATATCTTATCATTTTCACCTGTGGTATAAAAGGAATAATTCCAGTGCTGTGGATAATAGGAAATTAGGCACTTAAGATGCTCTGATTCATGAGCAAAACTTTCTAAATGTAAAACAGTCTACCAAGATGCTGAAAGGTTTTACTCCCAACTGGTAAACTGGATATGTGCAGATTAAAATAAATGGACAACATTTTAAGCTTTTACAATGTCTTCAGATCTTATCTGGCATAATTGGAAAATGGTGACTGTCAAAGCAACCATAAAAAGAATTTTCAACTATGAAATAGAGGAATGAAGAAGAATCTTTGCTTTTTTGATGGAATAAAGGCTGTCAAATATTCATAATTTGTGTTCTCAGAAATTAACTGGTTATTCAGAGCCTAATTTGCACATTTTTCATTTAGTGAGTTATTCAGACTCTTTACTTCTCCCTCTTTTTTAATTGGAATACTTTTCTTTCACCATTTGTTATTATTTTGAAAAGCAGAATAAAAATGTAAAATTAGAAGAAACCTAAAAATCACTAGGAGTTATTATACAAGAAGATGAAAGAGTTATAACAATTACATTAAATAAATTGATAGCCTTTTATGTCATGTGACTGATACTTCAAGGTACTAATAAATTGAAATGTTTTGCTTTCTATATTAAACCAATATTTCATTATAAGGAAATGCAGTGTATATACATGTATGATATATAATATATGATATATGTTGCATACAGGTAATATCTGCATAAGTACAAACAAGTGAATAACAGAAAATTTGGGTAAGTCTGGTAAATCTAGGAAAAGTAGACAGCTTACAAGTAGGATGAGGAACAAATCACCTGTAATGGTCACTCATATCAACCAGATGGAAAGGTACCCTATGATACAGCAACAGGAGATTGGACATGAACTATAGAATGCTAAGTAAATACCCCCATTTCCTGAGTCAGTAACTGAAGATGATCCTGCTAAAATGTAGTGAAATGGTAATGAGGCATAATAATCAGAAAAATGAGAAAAGTTATATTACAATAATATATTATTGGGCTGGGGATTTAGCTCAGTGGTTTCGCCGCCTGCTGCGCAAGAGCAAGGACCCAAGTTCAATCCCTGGTACCACAAAAAACAAAAACAAAAAAAATAATATATTATATTATATTAATTATATATATTATATATAATATATTACAATTACAATTTGGTGGCCTTGATGCTAAGGAGGAAGGTGCAAATGTTTAAAAAAAGGTTCAATTTTACCTTTGAATTCTATGAACAGTTGGACTTTCCACCGTGTTATATGCTGTTCTGAGCGACTGAAAGAAGTCTCAAGTCATAAAGCCTCTGTAGCGATTTTTAAAAAAATTCTTTGAGTCTCAACTGAGAACCTGAAGTATTCACCAGGTGGCTATCTCCAAATTTTATATTTCAGCACTACCCAACTACTGAAAAATGTACTGGTTCCCAGTGGCTTTTCCCCTAACTTATTAGCCTCTAAACCTCTGGATCTTAGACTCATAAAATTCCTTAAGGGCAAAACCATCGCCAAATACAAGACTTATATCTCTGTGCCTTTTTCACCTCGCAATTTTGTGTTTCCTTGGCATCCCTGCACTTCAATTTATTGTGTATAAATATTTATTTGTGACCATTATAGACCAAGTGATGGGTTAAGGACTTAGGAAAATAAGCACAAAAAAACAGATGTAGTCTTTGCCCTCATTCAATTTAAAATCTACCAGTAAACTCAATAAATAATCAAGCATTTACAAAATAATGAATACAGCTGGAGTTGAATGAGTAGATGGAAAGACAAGGTACTGCAAAAGCATATATCAGGTTATTTTAACTTTATCAGGGAGGTAGGGAGGGACTTCTACAGGCAGTGATGCTTTATCTCTGACTGAGGACTTGATAAGGGATAGTTAGGAAGGGAAATGAAAACAGAAAGGACGCATGCAAAGGCCTTGTGCAGCTTGATTAGCATGAGAAATAAAGGAGACCAATGTGCCCAAAATGAGAGAGTTCTGAGAAATAAAACATGTGATATGACCAGGCATGGTACTAAAGGCCAATTCATGTAGTGCCTTTTAAGCCAAGCTAAGAAGTTTTATATTCATCATCAGAGCAATGGAAAGCCAATGAAAGACTTTAAGCAAGAGGATAACATAATAATAGCAAACAATGTATACTATCAGAATTAGGTATCTGAAATGTGGCTAATGACCTGCATTTTATTAATATCAGTGTTACTGTTGAGGAATCTACAATTCAAAAAGATAATTAGACATATTTATGATAACGGAGATAAGTGAAGGAATTGGATTCAAATTCACAATTTCATTTTCATGTCTGTTGCTCCTCCCTTTAATCCAAATTGCTTAATATGAAAGAGAGAGAGCATGCATAGAAAGGTAAACATCAACAGTTTAATCTGATTGTCAGATGATACATGGGGAAAAGAAAGCAGGCATTAAAATAGTAATTTTAAAAAATAATAATGGTTAATTTACTGTTTTTGCAGTGCTGGGAATAAAACTTAGACTCTTGCACATGCTAGGCTATCACTGAGATGAACTCCCAATTCTACATTTTTAAATGGAAGAAAAAAGAGGAAAGGACCAGATTGGTGGAGAAATTGATTTGGAGGCATGTGAGCAACAGTTGAAGGAAGTAGTCATGTTTGTCTTAAAGAAAAGAAACTGTGAATGGGTAGAGTGCATCAATGGTCTTCAAATATTAAGAGTATGAATTTATTCTGCAAGGCTCCAGAGCACTAAGTCCAAGAGTGATAAGATACAGGAAATACAGTACATTGTAAGTTTTCAGGAGAATTTTCTGAGGATGGCCATTGCCATCTGTAAACAGATTTCATATTATTGAAACTACATGTATTTTTATGAAAAAATAAAACAAAATTTCATAACAAAATAACAAGAGAATATAGTAACAATAGTTAATACAGTTTATCTTCAAAGGAGTTACTCAGAGTACAAAACAGAGAAAAAAAATTCTGTCTTACAAAGAAGAAACAAACAGATAATAGTGGAAAATTTTCAATGAAAAGAAACTAGGAATATAAATTAAACAAATTAGCATATATATCAAAATATTTTTGAAATAACAGAATAGGTAATTTGGTGAATTATTTGAACTTCTCCCTCCTTCCTTTTTAGCTATCTTCTATTTTTATCTTTATTTATTTATAGATGTAAATATGTTTCTCATATAAGAGAAATCATATGATATTTAACCTTGTGTATCTGACTTACTTTACTTAACATTATGTTCCCAAGATGCATTCATTTATCTGCAAGTGCCTCAAGTTCATCTGTCTTTATGTCAAAGTAGTGATACAGGGGAAAATATAACTCTCAACCTACAAGATGTCAGATATGCTGAGTTTGTGTTCCCCAAAATCAAGGAATGAATTCTAAGGAACAACAGAGGTTAAGAGTAGGAAAAATTTATTAACAGATAGCTCCCAAAAGACAGGAGGGGACCCAAAAGTGAGTTGCCACTGAGGCCCTGTGTCGGGGGTCATTTATACAGCAAAGTTACAACGTGGGTACAACATGGGTCCAACTACAATCAACCTGTAGGATTATAAGTATAGCTACTTAGCTAATATCAGCCTAATAGGGAAGTGGGTCACATTGCAGGAATACATAGAAAGAACAAAGACGTCATTGAGAAGGGATGGGTCCAGATAATCTGGTCACCCATCTGGGTGACTCATTCCTATCTGGACTTCCTGGACTGGGTGGTGCTAATTATAGTATAATTTCAAGTTACTGTTTATCCCTTAGTGAGGCATGTAGGTCTGGCCAATGTGTCTTTACCTCAAAGCCTAGGCTTCTTCAGATATACCTCCAGTCACAATTCTGATGTCTTTATTCTTTCTGCTGACTTATTTGAGAGCCCTCTCTTACTGTATATTAATTTCTGTCTAACTTAGGTGCCTATAATATTAGTACGCTATTGTGTATAGATACCATATTTTCCTTATCCATTCATCTGTTGATGTCCGTATGCTGTTTCTAATATAAATTGTCCAACTGTAAACATGGGTATGCATGTATTCCTATAATATGCTGACTATAACTCTTTTGGGAAAATAGCTGGAAAGAGGATAGCTGGGTCAAATGGAATTTTTATTTTTAGTGTTTTGAGCAATCTCCACACTGATTTCCATAGTGACTGTATTAATTTATATTCCCACCAACAATTTAGAAGAGTTCCTTTTTGCCCCACCTCACCAGCCTTTGTTATTATTAGCTTTTTAAAAAAATGATAGCCATTCTTTCTGGGAAAAGATGATATCTCAAAGTAGTTTTAATTTGCATTTCTCTAGTGTTTGGCAATGTTGAACATTTTTTTAATGCTTTTATGGGTCCTTTGTATTTCTTCTTCTGAGAAGTGTCTGTTCATTTTAGTTGTCTATATTTTTATTGGGTCTTTTGTTTGGGGGAGAAAAAAGATATTCAGGGACTATTCCAGAACTTTGAAGAGTAACTCATCGTACAGCTCTACAATCCTTTTCAAGACTCAGTACTTAGCACCACCTTGTGGAAGGTGATTAAAATAAATAACCTGCCATACACAGCTTGCTTACTCAAGGAAATTTTAATATTAAATTATAAGGAATATGATTCATGTGTGAAAAGATAAGTTGGGAGCAAGATTATTCCAACAACACTTTCTGGAAGAGATATAATTTGATGTGGACCTTGGGAGACATACAGGATTTATATTAGCAGAGAAGGACCTAGTTCCTTAAGTAGAGAAGGAAAGAAACAAGTAGTCGACCTGCCGGAAATAATAGGTCTGCCCTTACTGGTGTTGATGTAGTAGGTGAAGCTGGGCAGCTAAGCAAGATGTTTTCCCACAGGTCCCCCAAGCTTTGGGTAAGGGATTGTTTGAAGTTGATCTCATAAGGTAGAAATCAGTAAGACTTCCTTTGTTTTGTTTTGCTTTTTTGGAATTGAACAGTGTCTCCTGTGTGCTAACACTCTTAAAACTGAGCTACACCACCAGCCCTTTTTATTTTTAAATTTTGAGACAGGGTCTCATTAAATTGGCCAGGTTTTCCTTAAATTTGTAGTCCCCTTACCTCAGCCTTCTAAGTAGCTGTCATTACAGGTGTATACCAACTGTACCTGAGGCTCTTTCAAAATAGTGAAGCATTACTTTAGTGAGATTGATCTGGCTGAATGGACAGACTGAGTTAGGATTTTGGATTTGGGCCAGGAAGTTGAGATGTTCTCACTTTGTAATTTAAACTGTTCTTGAACTCATGGTGCAGCTCAGGCTGGCCTCAAACTTGCAGCAATCCTCCTGCTTCAGTCTCTCCAGTGCTGGGATTATAGGCATGCAGATCTCAGGATTTGGGAAATTAGAAGGAAGGGCATTGATTAACAAGTTACTATGCATACATCAAATACTTTTAAAAAGTATTCATACCTTGTGACACGGTAAATCCATTTCTAAGAACTTATCCTAAAGAACTAATCACTGATGTATATGAGTCAGCCACCAGAATATTTAATATAGCATATTTATATGATAATAAATTGGAAACCCAAACAGACTAATAGGTGACTTGCAAAATATTGGAATCCCATTACTCAGGGGGGTACTACAGGGCCATTGGGTTGATACAGTATAAAAGGAACAAAATGATGACTTATCATTGAAAGAGAAAAGCAAGTTATAAAATGCTAAATTAAAAAAATGCTAAACTGAACAAATAAGGCATTTTATTTCTGTAGAAAATGCAATTTTTGCCTCAAAGAAAAAGAAATTATATAAGCAGAGCTAGATAACCACTTGTTAGTGATATTGTAGAAAACATTTGTCTTTTGGGCAGAAAAGTGAAACTTGTGATGCCTAACAATTCTTCCAGCTCTGCATTCTGTGATTCTCTGCTTTGTAATTACATGCAACCTTTCAAAGTTATTAAATGAAGAAAAGAACCCAAATATAAAAATATGGCAAAATGACTATAATGCAAATGAACTTGCTCATGGTTCAAACAATTTTCTTTTAATTTTATCTTCGTATAAGAATGGTTCTTGTAGTGCCTAAGGCACAGTAAAAAGCCAAGTCTTAAGCATTGTAGTAGGTTATAAATACCAGGTTATGCAATAAAAAGCAACCCTTTTGAAAGCTTTCTTGAAGTATATTGATTGCTAATAAAAATTTAGACAATCTAGAAATTGCCATATATTCAAAATAAATGGAGAATTACTATCAGGTTGTATATCTAGCTTGATTGTTGGTATACAATTGATAGTTCTTTTGTTAGCATGAGGCATTATTAATGTGCTCAGCATGCAGATAGCAATGTTCCAGGTAACTATAGGAGGCATTGTCTTATTAAAACAAACAACTACCTCTAATGTTGACATTGTTCAAGTGGAAAATGCCACTTGAGATTACTTGCTATCCAGGAAATAAATTTAGGACTGCTCACAGAGGCCTGGTGTATGGTCTTGATACCATTTACCTTCTGATTCTCCTACCAGGTGGCAGAAGTAGGCATTATTTAGGTAAAAGTTTATAGTTAAAGTGCTTTCATATTTTCACATAATTAGATTAAATCAAAACAGACAACTTGGATAATTTTAAGAAGCTCTTATAATAAGTATAGTATGATAAAGATGAAAAATATTAGCTAAAGTGAAATTTTGAAATTAAATTTTTTGTAGCTTAAGTATTCACTTAAAATAATATTTTTCTTTATTAAAAAGGAGAAGTCTCACAAGGAATTCCCACCGACAAGTTTCAGTGTGCTTGAGGCAAATATTTAATTAATTTTTATCTATTAAAATTGCTTTATCTTTCTGGAGATGACCAGTGGACTCATAAATGCCAGTAAATTTAAAAGCATTTTGCACATGTTAAGAACAAATGAAAGATGACATGAATAATATAGTTATTCAGCTAAGCCAGAGATGATTTTTTAAAGGATTATAAATGTCATACACAAGATATAATCACATATACCTTAATATAAAATTACTTGACTGGGTTTAATAAATTGCAAAAATCAAATTCACTCATCTAGACCCCAAACATTTTAAAAAAATCATTCCAAGGGGATGCTTATTTTTCACTAAACAGTAAATGCTATGGCTAATTAAGAAATGTTTTCAAAGACTGAGCATACATCAGCTATTTTCCATGTCAGTTCACATTTTTGTTCTGGTGTTTTGTTCAGTTCTTTAAAAATCCCACTTCCTTATAGCCCATTAATTCTGCATCTGACATCATCCTACAATGACAAAAGAAATAGTCACACCTGTTACATTTGTCTAATTAGTCACTTGTTATATAGTCAAACTCTTTGCCAACTAACAGGCCCTTTTGGCCTTAATCACTCAGTGGCCCCTGACAAAGCAGATTGTCCTTTCCTTCCTAAAATGTGATATTTTCTTGACTACTGTGATACCATACTTCTTTGTGATCTTTCTTACATTCCTTTCAAGACTAAGTATGTGTATGGGGGGGAAGGGTATTCTGCAGATGTCCACGATCACAGTACCATTTGTTTTTTCCTTCAACTGTTGTTTCCCTATGTGGTATTGCGCATTTCCCTCCTCTAGATTTTATCTGTATGAAGAAGCCCCACAAATGCATACTCTAGACCACATCACTCCATTGACCTGCAGACTTGTAGGTCCCATGAGATCGCTTTTATTCTATTATGTTCTCTTTGTTCATAGCATAGAGTTGATGAAGAGGCTAGGCTAGTTTTCCTGAGAAATGTTTCATTTTCTGGAAAAAGTATCAAAAACATCATAAAGTAAAAATCATTACAACTTGCATTCTTATCACAAGTCATAAAAGATAACTGTGTAATAGAGAGGTCAAACTTTCATAAAGAAGCAATATAAATAAAGGGTTTTGAATTTTTATTTTTGCTTTGGGCAGTTGCAAATTTACAGTGAGGTATGCCTTAATATACAGAGTAGACAACTTACGGTTAAAGATAAACATGAGCCTATGTATATTAATTCAAAAATTTGCTTTAAAAGAGGATTCTGGCTTATGTTGGTGTTTTAAATTGAAAGACCTGTCAATTTGACTATGACTTCAATGTGTATTTTATAGGTATTGTTCTACCTGGCCTGGAGTAGGAAAGCACCCAAGAGTTATTGCCCTCACAAGGTTAGCTAGTAGCTTGTGATGTATCTTGGTGCTAAATATTCTGTCCAAGTGAAAATAAGCTGCAGCACAGACTCACTTTTACTTTGATTCAAGAAGCATGGGAAAAATGAGCCATTCAAGATCTGAAGTTATGAAATTATGGATCACATTACCGAAAGGGAGGGCCAGGGATTTAACTCAGTGACACAAAGCCTGCCTTGCAAGCCCAGGGTCCTGAGTTTGATTCCCGGTACTGAAAAAAAAAAATATTGAAAGGACCATAAGTGAGACCAATTATGAGTGAAGCTGTTCCTATGAAGAGGAGCAGTGTTAAAATGAGTACCTACTATGTGCCATGTATTGTTCTAAGCACTTATTTACAAGTAAAGAATGCCAGCAAAGTGCCAGACTGACGGGGATACAGATACAAATGAAAAACCAGTAGGCAAGATAATTTCAAAAGTCTATATATGTTACAAAGTTAATAAAACAGATGTTTCTGTATATCAAAGTGTATTGGGGAGGTTTGGAAGTCTAATTTAAGATGTTAGCTAAGGTGTGAATGTTAAAAAGATGTCACCCTGGAAAAAATTTTGTTGAAGAGCATCTTAGGCAGCATGAACACCAAATGCAAAGGCCCTAAGGAAGAAGATAGAAAATGAAAGAATGATGCAGCTAAAATATGAGTGAAAGGTAGCTTAGGAGATGTGAGAGGAGACCAGATGATCTGAAGATGAATTTCATTTCCCAAGGAATTCAGTAAAGGCTTTTATGAGGAAGGCAATGGGGTGTGATGCATGACTACTATGGCTGTGGAATGAATGAAGGGGGACCAGCCTACAGCTAGGAGATGTCTCAGTGAGAACAGTGGTGGATATTTTTGAGTGCCCAAACGGGGAAAATAGGAACAGATTATGAGTAACTAGAAGAGATGATAAAATCTAAGAAGTGCTGCTTTGCTTTTGTTTTTATTTTTTTATTTTTTAGGATTGTGAAATTTTAAGGAAATATGTAGACTAAGAAGAATGCAGGAAAAGGATAAAGAAACATACAGAAAAGTGACTCATGATGTAAGATCCTAACTTAGGTCAAGAATTACATACAAGAAAGGCCAGATCTTCTTATGACAGGTTGCATCCTATCAGAGCTGTTTCAAGTTCTACATCTCCTTTGTTGGTGAAAGGAGATTCTTTCAGGCCTGGAATCTGCCCCAGAGATGAAAAGGGCCCCTTGTCTCATTATCACCATACAAAAAGATGTGCCAGGCATCTGCAGGACATTGACATATTGTCATTTTATGGGAAAGATCCCTTACCTTTGTGTGTCTTCATATGAACAGAGCAAGCATGAGAAGTTGGCTTCTCAGTAGTGGTATACATAGGTTTTTGGCATCAGGCAATCTAGATTTGGTGTGCTAGTCAATTACTAGCATCCTCTGGAAAGCCAGATAATCTACACCTAGAGGAATGAGGATCTAAGAATTTAAGGGATTCTTTGGTACACCCTGGTTCAGACAGGAAGCCATTGGTTTTAATGGAAGCTAGAAGTCAGTATTTTTCTCAAACTTCAACCAAGAAGTCTACTCTAGCAAGCTCATTGTAACTAAGAATAAAAATCAAAGGACATATTTTTTGTTTCTGCTAATAATATGACACTTTTAAATGAGAGACTAGATACTTCATCCAAGACAAAAGAAAATAATTGAATATACAAAAGTTAAGGTGTTTGAGATAAAAAGAGGACAGGGAAAGAGAAATTTAATTAAACTAGGCTTTCTCTTTTCTCAGGGAAACAGGCAGCAAGATCTTTTGCTGTGAATAAGAAGAGTTGTGTTAGGGAGACATAGTAGAGGTTTAAAATATCAATAAGGAAAAAAGGAAAGCTAAGAAAAGATGAAATGTTTGATATACAATGCGAAGATCCTAGGTGATGAGTTCTTATTTTAGATGGGCCAAGTTTTATCAGTTTTAAAAACATTGAAATGCATAATTTTTTAGTATGGGGGCATATTTTTAGATAACAGTCTGTTTATAGAACTGATCCAAATTTGGGCTTTTTTCTAGGTATATGTGATAGAAAGGTGGAACTTGTGGTGATTGAAGATGCTTGTAAAAGATTCATTCATATGATAAACTGTACACCTTGTTTGCAAGGTGTTAGCGAGAAAAGGATAGAAGCCATCAGGGAGCTGTTAGGACTAGGGGAAAGAATTCATCAAGAGGACAATATTCTCTCAATTTTAGAAGTCCAGTGAATCATGAGAAAAATGAGAGATTAGGATAGTAGAGGCTTTTGTCTGATTCTGGAATGCTGTTGTTTCGATTGTTTTTGGTAGGGCCATTTAAGGTGAAAGTTTGAATCTAATAAATTTTGTAGCCAAAGTACAGTAAAAATGATGTGGACATTTAAAGCCCTAGTATTGTTAAATTTAGGAATATTATGCAATCATTCATTTGAACTTGAAGACTTCTAATAGTATAATGAGGGTCTGCATGGGAAGAAAGAATGTGAGGACTACATTCACAAAGAATGTGTGGCAAATTCATAGGCTTTACTGGGAATTCAGTTGATAGGAAATGACAAGGAAAAATTTGAAAAATTTATCTGATATTAAGGTGTGATTTTAAAAAAACAAATCAAGGTACTATAAGAGATGACATTTACTTGAAAGAATGATGTCACCACCCCCCCACCATATCCAGATGGTGCAGACGTAGGGGACATGTCACCTCAAAGAAAAGAAAATCTGTTCCTCCAATAGATAAGGAGAGACTCTAAAGAAATGGAAGACATACCATAAGAGCTTGTGAGAAGGAAAGCAATAAACCAGGAAGAAAGAAGAGCAAAGCATATCAAAGGAATGAGAGTTTTAGAGGAATATGGCCTTTAGTTTTGTGCTGGAGGAAGAGAGATGGTATCACTAACCATACTTGATCTCAAATATTCTTATTTTGGTCTAACGTGTTTGATTGTGGAGCTGGATGTGGGTCATATGCAATATCTTGCCTTATGTTAGAAATGTGAAACTGACAATACTTTACAGTATTATAGGAAGAATCTTATTTTGCAGAAAGTCAATTCTGGTTGAGAACAGTGGCTAAGTCCTTATTACCATGAGCATCGTAGAGCAGCTGTTTAGTTCTTCAGGGACTTGGTTATGCATAATGGAGAGCTAGAGAGCAGCAGTAATGAGAAACATTCTGGCGATTTTGTTTTCATGTTGAATTTTATTATATTTGAAAAGTAAGGAGGAATTAATGCATCCATTTTCAGCCTAGTTAGAGCATGTGTCAATATTCAACTTTTACAATTTAACTTCATTTTAAAGACTTTGTTCCAGGTTTGATAGTGTAAACCTTAAGACTGTGTCATTTAATATATTTCTTAGAAATTCAAAATCTCTTTCATTTATTATTAGTATGGAACACCTTTGCTAAAAGACCAACAATTAGATTCCAACAGAAATATATTATAATTATTGTTAGCTGTGACATAACACAGCAAGATAATGGTTCACTTTCCTATCTCTGTAATTCACTCTTTTAAAAACTCTTAGCAAGTGTTTGTGAATGTGCATGCATGGGTATATTGTTTCCAAATGATGTTGAAGAAACTAGAGGGCTTGCAGAACAGGGAGGAGGAGTTCCATTGGTCTTGTTAGTTGACAAGTGAGGAGTTTTCTTCTTCTTTTCTCTTCTCTATTCCTTCCCATCATTTTTACCCCTACACATTTCTCTGTCAACAGACAAGGAAGTGAGACAGACTGTGAAATATGTTAACCAGAAAAAGAACAAGGAGTAGATATCCTGACTGCTAAAAAAGAAATACAATCTTCTCAGCTTTTATGGTATTTAATCAGATAGGTTGTTGTGAACTGAAATTATTTTTTTTTGTGGTAATTTGTACTTTCATACATTTTCTTACTCCCCTCATGTAAAGTCAGCACTCTCGTTAGATTAGGGAATGATAGTTTAAACAAGGGAGGCAATAAAGAAAGTCAAGTACTGAGGGGCCAATGTTGAAAACTTCACTGAGGTTTCTGGATGACATGAATCAACTCAGCTGAGGCTACTGGAAGAAGTTCAGTTAAGCTGAGAAGATGGAAAGAGAATACATAATCCTGCCCGCAGAGTAAGGGAAAGTTCAACAAGTGATAAGACATAGGCAAGACAGTGAACAGGAGTGGGGAAAAGACACAGGGAGATTCAGAGAGCCAGGAAGGTACGGTGGACCCTTCCTTGACTTATGAACTCAATTCATTTTCAAGGGCTACTTCTAACTCTAATTGGTCAATTGAAGGCTCAGACTCCTCTACACAGCCTTTGAAGTCTCTCCTGTATACAGGCAGATATCAATGTCCTTAGAGAGGCATTGGCCCAGGATTTCTCAACCCCACACAGGAAAGGATGTTGTAATGTTCCTTCCAGAACTCTTTAAGGGTGAAGTCTGTATCTGAGAGCATGTGGAAACACAGCAGCCAGCATTCAGGTCATATCTCAAGACTTTGGTGGTAAGTTAAAACTATAATTCTGATCGTAACCCAAGTTGTTTGTATATCAGGGCTGTCATAACTGTAAGCCCCACTGCAGTTTGTTATTGCTGTAGGGACTCAATCAGTGAACCCTAGCCTTGAGAAAGCTGTCAGGGCCAAGTAAATTCACAGAGTGGGAAAAACTATGGTCCCTGGCATTATCTTAAAACAAGACATCAGGGAAAAAGAGAAAGACTGAGGGATAGGAACAAAGATGCAATAACTTGGGAAGATGCCTGTTTAATAGAACTGAGACTCAGAAGTACATACAGCAAAGTTGAAAGGTTCATATTATACAGAATCGTCTGTGTGAATGAAACCAGAGCATGGCTGAGGAGAACATTTGCATCTGACATGACAAAAGAGATTGCAACTTTTGACTAGAGAGAATAAACCAGGAATTTTTTATCTCCTAGGATCTGAAACACTGAGGAGTAGGTCTGCAGCTGAGCTAAGAGACTCAGCTCTAGATCAAAAGCCCAAAATAATCATAGTGGATATTTTGTATCAAGCATCTTTTTGAAACATCACATTATTAATACGTACAATTAACATACATTGCAGTTTTAAAAGAAAACATAAGGAGAAATTTTTATATGTATTTTGGCAATGATTTCTTAGTGATAACACCAAAAGTACAAACCACAAAAGGAAAAAAAATAAGATAAATTGGGCCTTTAATTTTACCAAAATTAGTCTTTTCACACTGCACCTTATAAATATGCATAATTATTATGTAACAATTAAAGTAAAGATATATTTTTAAAAGGAGTAATTAGAATTGAATTTTAGAGACAGTTGATTAGATGTTTACCTTTTAGCAGATATGTGTCTGAGAGAAATGGGTAAGGATCAGTGTATTATTTCTGGGAAGGAGAGATTGCAACTTCTGACCCCAAAACATGCTGGGAGGTTTTCTCTCCTGTTATCTAAAATATCTGGAATCCAAATGAGTTTATTACTGCCAAATCAAACAGTGAACTTTGGTTCACTCATTCACTTACACAATACACATTTATTTACTATTTAATTATATGTAACTAGGCAAGTCCTATGACTATCTTGTTAGACAATTAAGATGAATATTTAGCAACATGTTTTGTCTCTTTGCTTTGCCATGTTGTTTCTTATGTTATGAACTTTTTTGAGTTTTAACATAAAAGAGGGTCATAAGATCTACATGTTTGTAAAAAGAGAATGGGATTTTTTAAAGATTGAAAAATTCCCTAATTTGAATAAGTAAAAGAAAAAAAAAGACGATCTTAAATTTGATTCTGTTTCATGACTTAGTTTCCTTTGAGAATTCAACTTCACTTTAAAAATAGGCAGTCTTATAAGAATGTCAATCCAACCTCAAAGATGAGAACAAACAAGATAAACTATAAAATCATAATCTTTTTGAGTCTATCAGAGAACTAAGGTCACAGAAAAGTAGGTGAACTGAATTTGAAAGGAGTAGCAAACACCTTCACAGAGAGGTAGTTCACAAAGATTATATTCCCTTTAGCAGAGTGAAGAAGGAAGAGTGGAAACCATGAAATTGGGTAAGAGCCAAAGAACAAAAGTTTCATTGAATTTTTAAAGTTCAAACATGGGTCTAGCATAGCAGAATAGAATTCCTGGGAGTACCAGACATCCAGGTAAGCCCACACCCACTTTTCATGGAAGCAAAAGCTATCTGCTGCTGGAGGAGGGCCAGCAAACTCTCTTGTCCTCTGGTTGTAGATGGAGGTCAACTGCTACTGCAAATGTCTGCTATTGAGAGAGCAGCAAAGAAGATGAGCAGTTTCAGATTCCTGCGCTGATAAAAGCATAAATTCCAGATGTTCAGCCACTGGAGGGCAGCTGGAAACTTATTCACAACCATGACATGGTCTTCAACCACAACAACAAATTATATATATATGTTTAGCTGCCAGGAAGAAGAAAGAAAGACATGCTAAGGAATCCAAACTCAGGCTCAGATGCTGCACACGTCCATCTAGCATTGAGGCTTGGGCAGTAGTAAAGTGAAAGAGAAAGGGAAAGAGGAGGGAGGGAGGAAAGGGGCTAAGGGAGAAGAAAGAGAGCAACTGAGAAGTTAGTTTAAGGAATTGAATTGGCTGACTTCATTGTGGGGGCCGTTGAAGATCATTTTGACAGGACAGAAATTTAGTATTGTGGCAGTCTTGAGTAAAACATCTGCAGACTGGAAACTGAGGCAGTTTCTGTTTCTGCAGATTTGAGGCAGAATTGTCTCTTCTTTGAGAAGCCTCACTTTTTTTTCTTTGAACCTTCAACTGCTTGGAGGAGGCTCATCCAATTACTGAGGGTAATTTGTTTTATTCAGTGTCCACTGATTTCAATGTTAATTACATCTAAAAATAAACATCCATAGCAACATCTAGAGCTGTGTTTGACCAAATTACTGGAAACCAAGACCTAGCCAAGTTAGCACATAAAATTAATCATCACAATGAATATCAGAAAAGTAGATTCAGAAAAAGAATCATTAACAGTGATAGAAACATTGTAAGAAAAGAAGTTTCATTTTTAAAGAGACTATAACAACCCTAAATATGTACATCCATAGCTTCTAGACACATGAAGCAAAACTGATAGACCTGAAAAGAGAAATTGGTAAAGCCACAATTATAGTAGGAGACTTCAACAATTCTTTTTCAATAGACATCAAAACATATAGATAGAAAAAGGTATAAAAAACCCAAATGGCACTATCAACGAAGTTGACCTACTTAACATTTATAGAACACAAGATTGTAGAATAAATAATTTTGAAGGCAGTCAAACAAGTTTCAACAAATTTAAGTGAGCTGAAACAACTAATGCATAAAACAGTATGTTTGCATCTTGGAAGTAAGATAAAGACAGATAAAAATGGCTGTGTATTATATTATTTTACTTACAGCAAGTTGACCAGAGCTAGGTTTGTGTGGAGGTAATTGACTAAAAGGGCACAAGAGAATTTGGGGAAATGAAGGAATATTTTTTATGTCATGATTTAGTAATGGATATAGGACTGTGAATTTGCCAAAACTCATTAAATCATATAAAGTATAAATTTTATTGTAGGAAAGTTATATCTCAATAACCTGATTTTTAAAAAATTCTTTGAGGCAAAAATTTTCACATTTTGGGTATTTTATACTGGCAAACTCCGATGAGATTAAAAAATAATACAGAACAATAATACTTAGGTGGTATCTAGGACCAAAAGGCGTTTCCCTTGGTTCCTTTTATGAAATCACTGTCCTGAAACAACTAACTTCATGGCTCATTTTTAATAAATATATCAATCAATCTTTACCTCAAGATGATCTCAAATTAAATGTCTGATTTTTTAAAGTAGACTTGTTAATTAATGTTTTATTTATTACACATATAATAATTATAATTTGGTGCTCATTACTCAGGGCACATTTGTAATATTTTTAATTAGGTAATTAATTTATATAAAATTGTTCCATAATTGAGGGCTGTATCATTGTGTTTCTTAAAAATATAGCTTGCCTAAATATTAATTTGACAAAAGAATTAGCAAAGTTGTATTATTTAATGAAAATACTTTATGTAAAAATGCACCCAAATTATACAGGTAGACAAATTTTTGTAATCTCAGATCAAGAAACAGAACATAATAGCATGCTAAATTCCCTTGTTTGCCCCTTGTAGTCCCTCCACACTCCCCTCAAAGTTTATTATAAACTTTATGCATCTGAAACATATAGTATACACATTTTGCTGATCTAGTATTATGTGAGAGATTTTTTTTCATGCCATCACACATAGGTGTAGTTTTGTTATGCTGTTGGTTATAGAAGTATGCCTTAGTATGAATAAACTGTAATTATTTTTCCATTCTGATGCTAATGGACATTTTGATTGTTTTCAGTTTTGGCTATTTCATAGCATGTAGTTACAAACATTCTTGCACATATCTTTGGTTGAATTAAGTATTTCTGATGGGTGTACATGTAGGATGCAATGATCAGATTGTCAGAGATGGATATATGAGCATTAAACTTTACCCAAAATACAGGTGTTTCACAAATGAAATTTAGTTTTTCTAAGTATGACATTTGAAATGCCATGAAATGTTAAAGTTTTAGTATTAAAAGTTGAAAAATTATTTCAAACAACTAATACTACTACCTATCTGCTTAACATCTCAGGAAATATGAATGGTAATATCCAGAACACATATTATTCTATGTTTCATGTAACAAAAAGATAATCTTCAGGTACTTAAGTACAAAAATAATAAGATTATTGTTCTCTCAGCCTCCAGTGGCACTGCAGTTGACAATGCAATGCTATGTTCATAGATTAAATCTATACATTTCCAAGTTTCATTGCTCCAGAAAATACCATTAGTCTTACACTGAATGCAATTAACAGCATTTCACTTGCAAAATCCATTATTACTGTAATAAATGTGATGATTGACTTATTTGAGTGCCAACAAAAACCAGTAGTCAAAGGTCTGCAAGGACCAGTTTCTCACATAGTGACAAATGGAAATTTTCCTAGGTCTTAGAAGAAGTATTTCCTCATGAAACTTCCTAATTAAAAAGGCAAACATACAAAACAGAGAAAATGATCCTTATTTTCACTTTCAGTTTCTCACAAAGGGGAGGGGAAAGTGGGAGGGGGAGGGGAAAGGAATAAATATGAGAAAAGGAAAAAATGGAAACAAAGTCTTTGTAAGAGGGAGAGGTGAAGGGGTTGAAGGGAGGGCAGGGGAACGGGGAAAATATAAGAACCAAGATATATGTAAAGTTACAAATTCCCAATGATAAATGTCATCAGATTGTATACCTAAAATGTACCAATAAAATTAATGAATAAAAATACTAGAGAAAATGAACCATTTATGTATATCTAATAGATATAAATATACTCCAGTAATATAGTTATCTAATTTTTCAAAACATAATTTATAGAGGGGCTTTTAGAAGTTTTCTCTTAGCACTTGATAATTTAACTTCATATATCACATGTTCTATATACACATTTATATTATGGATTTATTTTATAATTAAAAATTCTTTTTAAGAAGATCAGGAAAGATATAAGGAACAGGAAATATAGAAAAGATAGTTATCTATATATACAAAATGACATCACATAAATGTAACAACAAAACTCAAAATGTCATATGAAGGCATGAACATATCCATTCATGCTCTGTGAATCTATTTTTCAAAAATAGAGGTTGCTTTGTGTTTTATTTAAGTTTTCTTTAAAGACAGTCATGACTATCCTTATAAACTAGAGCTTCAGAATTTTTAGAGACGTTGAATAACGTTGCTGTTTTACTGGTCCTTACTTAAAGCGGGCCCTATACTGATGTCAATTCTAATCAAGTGGTTTTGAATTTTATTCTACTTTTTTTGAAATTAATACTCAGCATATAACATGGAAATTGTTTTCCTGAAAGTTTGGAAGACTTCTCTGATAAAATTGTATTGTGTATAAGCCCTCTCGTGGGACTAATCAAAAGCTACATTTTTATTACACATTTGTTTATCTTACTGTTTGTTTTCCTTCTCATAAGATAGGTGGTGACTATTCCTTGTGTATCCTTCTAATCTTTGTTAATAAAGTGAATGTTCAATTATTTGTTTTATGAGTAAATGAATGATTGATCTTTGACAAAACAATTTTGAAAACAGAATCTGAATTATGTATTTATGGATTTTGGTAATTTTTTTAAGAACTTTTTAAAAAATCAAATTTACAAATATCTTAGTAAAGGTAATCTTTGGTGTTAGTTGTTTTTTTTTTTTTTTCTGGTACTGGGGATCGAACTCTGGACCTTGTGCTTGTAAGGCAGACAACAGCACCACTGAGCTAAATCCCTGGCCCAGGTGATGGGTTTTAACAGCTGAATTAGGTCCAGTGTGACTTTGGGGCACAGATTTTTTGAGAATGAATGCTTGAAATGTTCTCATTTTAGTTTTTATAGACACTTTTAAAAAAGTATAATCTTGACATTCTGAGTTAAAAGTGTGGGAAACATCTGAGAACATTGTATTATTTTGTGTCCATATTTATTTTTGTTTATTTCATCTGTTATTGGCTGAGTGTATAATAAATACTTATAAATAAATTGTGTTAGATTCATTATATATATTTAATGCTCTCCTATCAACTATATATAGGTTGATGACTTTATATCATCTTTGTGGATTATATATTTTATTAACATTAAATTGCCCAAGTTACCAGTTTTACCTTCTTAATGCAATTGCTAATTGTATAAAATTAGTAGTATGAACTTTGCTCATTTGACCTTTATTTTATTCTCTTGTTTTTGGATAGCATTTTGTTTATTTTATACTTAAATAATTAATAAATCTGTGCTAAATTTTCCCATTGGGCACAGATCTGGGGTTGGAAATGACAAAAACTGTATATTCAACAACTAACTTCTTTCTGAATTTCAATGAATACCTATCTTTTTCTTAACATTCTTGTGTTTCTTGTAGAATACAAGTAAATTTTATTGTGATGCCCATTTTTCTTTTATTCAGTTTGTGAATTCTTTTTTTTTTTGTATTAAATTCTTTTATTGGTACATTGTAGGTATACAACACAATTAGATTTCTCATTGGGAATCGTATCTTTCCGTAATGCATCTTGGTTCTTATTTTTCCCCCATTCCTAGCCCTCCCTTCACCCCCTCCACCCTTCCCTATTTACAAAGACTTTATTTCCATTTTTTTCCATTTCTCATCATTTTTCCTTTCCTTTCTTTCCTTTCCCCTGCCCCTCCCACTACCCCTACCCCTTTGGACCTTTTCTTCCTATTTTACAGTATCGATTATTCATTCTAATCATTGGTACATTTTAGGTATACAATATAATGACATTCATCATTGGAAATTTGCACCTTTACATAGTCTCTCTTGGTTCTTATTTTTCACCCTTGCCCAGCCCTCTCTTCAACCCCTCCAGTCCTCCCTATTTACAAAGATTTTGTTCCTATTTTTCCATTTTCTCATATTAATTCCATTCCCTTCTATCCTTTCCCCTAGCCCTCCCACTTCCTTCCCCTTTGCCCCTTTTCTTCCTATTTCACATTACCTATTATACATTTAGTCCTTATTTACAATTTCAGTTTCTCACACCAGAGAAACTATTTGGTATTTATACATGTGTGTCCTACTTATTTCACTTAAGAGTATCGCCTCAATGTGCATCCACTTAGCTATAAATGTCTCTAATTTCTCATTTTTTATAGCTGAGTAGTACTCCATTTTATTAAAAAAACACGTTTTCTTTATTCAGTCTCCAGTTGATGGGCATTTGGGCTGTTTCCAAGTTTTAGCTATTACAAACTGTGCTGCTATGAACATGGGTGCACATATATCACTGTGGTATGATTCTTTTAATTCTTTGGGGAAGATCCCCAGCAGTGGAATAGTGGGGTCAAATGGGACTTCCAGTCCTAGTTCTTTGAGGTATCTCCATACTGATTTCCACAGTGGTTGCACCAGTCTACACTCCCACCAGCAGTGGAGCAGGGTTCCTCTTTCCCCACAGCCCCACCAGTATTTGTTATTGGTTGATTTCATGATAGCAGCCATTCTTTCTGGAGTGAAGTGGAATCTCAGTGTTGTTTTCATTTGCATCTCTCGAATGACCAGTGATGTTGAACATTTTTTCATGTATTTATTTGCTATTTCTACTTCTGTGTCTGAGAAATGTCTGTTCATTTCAGATGCCCATTTTTGGATTGGGTCTTTAAATTTGGGAGGTCTGATCTTTTTAAGTTCTTTATGGATTCAAGATAGTAGACCTTTGTCTGAGGAAGAGTAGGTGAAGATTTTTTCCCACATTGTGGGTTGTCTCTTCACACTGCTAGTGGTTTCTCTTGCTGTGCAGAAGCCTTTTAATAAGAAGAGATCCCATTTGTTGATTGTGCTAGTTCATGGGAAACTGAGGTTTTGTTTATAGAACCTTTTCCTACACCGATGTCTTCAAGGGTTCTACCTAATCTCTGTTCCAACTGGTTCAGAGTTTCTATTTTAATATTTAGATCTTTAAACCATTTTGATTTTAGTTTAGTGCACGGTGAGAGATACAGGTCTAGTTTTAATCTTTGGCAAGTTGAAGTCCAATTTTTCCAGCACTGTTTATTAAAGAGGCTATCTTTCCTCCAGTGAGGGTATTTGGCTCCTTTGTCGAAGATGAGATGGCTGAGTGTGTCTGGCGTTGTTTGTGCATCTTCTAATCTGTTCCACTGGTCCTCAAGCCTGTTTCTTTGCCAGTACCATGCTGTTTTTAATCACAGTATCTTTGTAGTATAGTTGCAGGTTGGGGATTGTGATACCCCCTGCCATGTCTCTGTTACCTAGAATTGCTTTTGTTATTCTGGGTCTCTTCTTGTTCCAAATGAATTTTTGGATTGTTTTCTCGAGGTCTATGAAGTATGCTGCTGGGATCTCAATTGGAATTGCATTAAATCTATATAGCAGTTTTGGAAGTATGGCCATTTTCACTATATTAATCCTTCCTACCCAGGAGCAGGGGATGTCTGTCCATTTTCTGATATCATCTTCAATCTCTCTTTTCAGAGTGCCATAGTTTTCAGAGAAGAGGTCTTTGATTTCTTTCCTTAGGATGATTCCTAGGTATTTCAGTTTTTTAGATGCTATTGTGAAAGGAATTATTTGCCCTATTTCTGTATCAGTGAGTCTGTCATTGGTGTAGAGGAAAGCTATTGATTTTTGTGTGTTGACCTTGTAACCAGCTATTTGACTGAATTTGGTTATTAAGTCTAGAAGACTTTTGGTGGACTTCTTGGGGTCTTCTATATAGAGTACCATGCCATCTGCAAATAATGACAATTTGACTTCTTCATTTTCTATCTTTATTCCTTTTATTTCTTTCTCTTGTCTAATTGCTGTGGCTAATGTTTCCAGAACTATATTGAACAAGAGTGGTGATAGTGGACATCCTTGTCTTGTTCCTGATTTGAGTGTGAAGGATTTCAGTTTTTGACCATTTAGTATGACATTGGCTGTTGGTTTTTCATAGATGGCTTTTATCAGATTGAGGTAGAGACCATCTATTCCAATTTTTTGTAGGGTTTTTATCATAAATGCATGTTGGATTTTGTCAAATGCTTTTTCTGCATCTATTGAAATGATCATATGGTTTTTGTCCTTGGTTCTATTAATATAGTGTATTACATTGATTGATTTGTGTATGTTGAACCATCCCTGCATCCCTGGGATGAATCCCACTTGATCAGGGTGTATGATCTTCTTGACGATCTTCTGCATTCTATTTGCCAGTATCTTATTAAGGATTTTTGCATCTATGTTCATTAATGAGATTGGCCTGTAGTTCTCCTTTTCGTTAGGTCTTTCTCTGCTTTGGGGATCAAGATGATGCTTGCTTCCAGGAATGAATTTGGGAGTATTGCTTCCCTTTCAATTTCATTGAAGAGTTTAAACAGTAGTGGCAGCAGTTCCTCTCTAAATGTCTTGTAGAATTCAACAGTGAAGCCATCAGGGCCCGGACTTTTCTTAGTTGATAAGTTTTTAATTACATTTTCAATTTCATTGGTTGATATTGGGTTGTTCAGAATTTTTAGGGCTTCCTCGTTCAACTTTGGTAGTTCATATGTATCTAGGAATCTGTCCATTTCTTCTGTCTTGTCCATCTTATTGGTGTATAGGTTCTGGAAGTAGATATTGATGATCCTCTGGATTTCTGCTGGGTCTGTTGTCATTTCACCCTTTGCATTCCTAATTGCATGGATTTGGGCCTTTTCTTTCCTGTTTCTGACAAGGTTGACTAAAGGTTTGTCAATTTTGTTGATTCATTCGAAGAACCAACTCTTGGCTTTATTGATTTTTTTGTATCATTCTCTTAGTCTCCATTGCATTGATTTCTCCTCTGATCTTTATAATTTCCTCCCTTGTATGAGCTTTGGGGTTGTCCTGCTCTTCTTTTTCTAGAAGCTTGAGGTTTAGCATCACGTTGTTTAATTGGGCTCATTCTGTTTTCTTAATATGCGTATTCACTGCTATGAATTTCCCTCATAAGACTGCTTTCATTGTGTCCCGTAGATTCCGATATTTTGTATTGTCACTGTCATTTAATTGAAGGAACTGTCTGATTTCTTCTTTAATTTCCTCTGTGACCCATTGGTTATTCAGAAGTGTGTTGTTCAATTTCCACATGTTTATGAAATTTTTCCAGTTTCTTTTGCTATGGATCTCCAATTTCATCACACTATGGTCTGATAATATACAGGGGATAACTTCAATTCCTTTGCACTTACTTAAACATGTTCTATGTGTGAGTGTGTGGTCTATTTTTGAGAATGATCCATGTGCAGCTGAGAAGAATGTGTATTCTGATTTTGTGGGGTGGAAGACTCTGTAAACATCTGTTAAGTTCATTTGTTCAAGAGTTCGATTGAGTTCTAGTATTTCATTACTTATTTTTTGTCTAGTTCATCTATCTATTTGTGCCCATGGGGTGTTGAGGTCCCTCACTACAAATGTATTAGTGCATATATGACTTTTCATGTCTGGTAGTATTTGTTTTATATAGTTAGGTGCACTAGTGTTTGGTGCATAGATATTTATGATTGTCATCTCTTCCTGTTGGATTGTTCCCTTTATAAGGATGTAGTGTCCTTCTTCATCTCTCTTAATCAGTGTTGGTTTGAAATCTACTTGATCTGCCAAGAGGATAGCTACTTTTGCTTTTTTTCGGGTTCCTGTCACATGCAGTATTGTTTTCCACCCTTTAACTTTCAGTCTATGAGTTTCCTTTTGAATTATGTGTGTTTCTTGTACGCAGCATATTGTTAGATTTTGCTTCTTGACCCATTCTTCCAGTCTATTTCTTTTGATTGGTGAATTGAGACCATTAACATTGATGGTTATAACTGAAACGTACTGACTTATCATTGCCATGACTTTTTCTTTTTGTTGGGTTCTCCCCCTTTACATTTAATTTCTTGTCATGCCAAATCAGTTCATTCTTCTTTGCTTCCTGGGGTTGTGATCCTCAATGTCTGTTCCTGGGATATTGTGTAAAATTCTTTGGAGTGCTGGTTTGGTATTCACAAAGTTCTTAAGGTGCTCTTTGTCATGAAAGTATCTTATTTCTCCATCCATTTTGAAAGATAGTTTTGCAGGGTACATCAATCTGGGTTGGAGGCTGTTTTCTTTTAGGGCTTGGAATATGTCACTCCAAGCTCTTCTTCCCTTGATTGTTTGTGTTGAGAAGTCTGCTGTGATTCTGATGGGCTTTCCTTTGTATGTGATTTGTTTCTTTTCTCTGACTGCTTGGAGAACTTTGTTCTTCTGTTGTGTTTCTGGAATCTTAACAATTCTATGCCTATGTGTAGATTTTTTTTTATCAAGGCTATTTGGAGTCCTATATGCCTCACTTATCTGTATATCAAGCTCTTTTCCCCTGTTTGGGAAGTTTTCTGCCATTATTTCTGTGAAGAGATTTTTTATGTCATCTCCACTCTCTGTTGTTTCTTCACTGAGCCCAATCAGTCTTATGTTATTCTTCTTTGCATCGTCTAGCAGCTGCTGGATTGATTTCTCATGTTCCCTTATAATTTTGAAACAATTTTTCTTTTCCTGGTCACTAATTGCAATCTTATCTTCTATATCTGAAATTCTGTCCTCACATTGGCTCATTCTGCTGTGTGGACTTTCAATGGAGTTTTGCATGTCCTGGAAATCTATTTGCATCTGTTTTATGGATTCCATTTGTTTCTTATGTTGGGATTCCATCATGTTCCTGAGCTCCTCTCTAGATTTATTAATCATGTCTTGCAGTAGGGGCACAATTTCTCCTGATATCGAGAAATTATTTCTGATTTCATTTTTTCTAGATCCCCTTTTGTTGCCAGTTCAGTGGTTCCAGGTGGTTGAGTATCAGAGTGTTCCATCTCATTTCCCTTTGAGGTTGCTGTAGGTGATCTGGAAGTCTGGTTTTGAGACTTATTTATGTGTTTTCTCATTTCGTTGGGGGTGGGGGGCTGTTAGCACCTGCACAGATTACCTCCTCTGAGCTGGGTGAGGTGGGACAGGGGCCAGGAGCAGCAGTAGGGATGGTGGCCCAAAAGCCCTTTCCTGTGGGCTGGGAGCAGCGGGAGGGATGGTGGCCGGGAAGCCCCTTCCTCTGGACCAGGAGCAGTGGGATGAAGGCTCAGAAGCCCCTACCTCTGGGCCGGGAACAGCGGGACTCAGTACCTTGGTCTGGTAGTCTGGTGTCCTCTGCCTCTTTGTAGTGAGGGACCAGGTGGCTGCCTGTCTGCAGTGGTGTGATTCGGTGTCTTCCGCGTGACTCAGGACCTCGGTAGGGCGTGCACAGACCTTCCTGTGTGCAGCGGGATGATTCCGCGCCACTGGGGACCTCGGTAGGGAGTGGGTAAACCTGCCTGTCTGCAGTGGGCTGATTCGGCGTGTTCTGTGCGACCAGAAGAACAAAATTCCAGTGGTCCTCGCCAAAGCTGCTTCAGCAGTTCGGGCTGTGGCGGGAAGGAAGCCACTGCCCAGGCTTTGTGGCTTGAAAACTTGGCCGAATTCTTATTTTTTATAGGTCATTTAAATCTCTTAAATTCACTCTTCTGTCATTTTATTTTCTGGGGTTTTTTTTCTTGTTGTTTTATTCATTCATGGAAAGTATTGACTTTATTTTCTAAGTTGTGCTTTATAAAGGATTTCCTTGCTTATTTTCTTCTTCAGTAAATTGGAAGCTTGTAATCACCTTCTAATTCTATTTACAAAACATCTTTCACCTATATTATTTTATCAGAATAAAATGACATAATTTTAAAGTTTTATCTATTCATTATAAAAATGGATTAAACAGGTTACTAGTAAATTGCTCTTTTACCAATAAAATGTTATTTCTTATAAAAAGTGCATGCATGTTCATTTTCCAAAAGTATAAATTTTTGTATTCCATTTTGTATCCACATTTACACCATTATTCAACTCCATCTTGCATTTAATTTTATGCAGCACTAAGTGTAACTTACTTTGCTTCTCTCAATAGCTCACTCCCAATCCTTATATCACAAATTTCCTAAACCTTGAGTTCTTTTTGATTCATATTTTGTTGACTGACAAATATTTTTAAGTATTTGTTTTTCAAGATATTTATTGTTGTGTGTGTTTTTTTTTTTTTTTTTTTGGTACCAGGGATCGAACTCAGGTCCTTGCGCTTGCAAGGCAGGTGCTGGAACCACTGAGCTAAATCCCTGGCCCTCAAGATATTTATTAAAAGTGCTGTATGTTGAGATGTTGAATAGCTTAGCCTGTCTTTTTATGACCTTTACTTACATGTGAATGAAATTTGGCAGAATAAGTGTCTGATTTACAATTCTTTCCTCTCAAAATCCTTTAGTTTGTTACTTCACTTTATTCTAATTCAGTATTGAAAAGTGAAGCATGACTTTCTGCTTTGATCGCAACTGACATTTTCCTTGCCAAAATGCTTTTAGATTTCAGTTTAGTTTAGCCTTGTTTTGTTTAAAAATGATTTTCAGAATGTTCCCCTGTTACTTTGAGTGGAATTAGATAAATCCTGTTTGCTAACATTCACAGTTCTTCCTAGTTTTCTTTGTTGTAGGAGTAGTTTTCGTTTTGTTTTAGATTTATGGTTTGCTTGATTAGATAAAGACTGATCTGATGGCCAAAACCTGGTGGGGAAATTCACTAGGCCTGTCTTCATTTTTTTCTGACTTCTTTAGCACTCCTTTCCCTAGGCATGGGGCAGGACTTCTCTGGAATGAAGCTGCTATATCCTTTCAAGAGAGAGAAGTCAGACTGAAGGGTGTAGCTCCATGACAGCACCTGGCTGCGCAAGAGCAGTGTATGAATGAAAAGAGAATGGGAGAAGGTCAGAAAGACCTTACTTCTGAGCCTCCCCCGCCAAATCTCTTTCAGTTCAAAGTGCTGATCATGCCACAGTGCCATACTTTGGGTTATTTTTGTCTGAGTACCAAAAGTTACAGAGAGAGAGAGACAGAGAGAGAGGCAAAGAGAGGGAGAGGGAGAGGAGAGAGAGAGGAAAGAGGAGAGAGGATAGAGAGGATAAAGGAGAGAGAGAGACAGAGAGAGAGAGAGAAGAATATTTAATTAAAGCAGCCCTATACAATATTCTGTTTGCTTTTCAGAAACAGTATCCTTTTACAAGAAGCAGTAATGAGAAGTTTTTACAATAAGTTTATATGCTGAAGTCTGACTTAGGGCACACTTGGGTGGATTGAACTGCTTTCTAGGCTTCTCCTGTTTCTAGATTGTATCAGATATTGTTTCGAATTACAAAAGGTATATCAATCTCCTACTCTCAAACCCCTATTCAAGTTACCTACTTTCTGCTTATACTGTATGTTGTTATTAGACTTATAATAGTATGTGTGGGGGAGTTTCTTTTTCTCTGATTTGATTGGTATTGGTAAGAACTGAAGAAAACCAAGTACAAAGAAATTTTAGCAACACTCTGAAACAGAATTTAGAGATATTAAATAAGTTGCTGTCACAGTAATGTTCAATCAAGGTTAGAAACCAGAAGTACCTGCCATATTCTCTCCATATTTTTTCCTGTGTCCTTGTTTGTTTTTCCATTTATAGTCTGAAAATAATTTTCTACTTGAAAAACAAAGATCTAGGGCCGGGGATTGCTGCCTGCTGCTCAAGCACAAGGACCCGAGTTTGATCCCTAGTACCAAAAAAAAGAAAAACAAAGATCTGAGTAAATCTCAGAAAATTCAGTTTTTGTTACATAATTTAATATAATAAATGTTAATTAACTTCTAGTCCCAAACAGCCAGGTTATCTCATAATTGTCCTTTTTGAGAATGCTAGATTTTAGGGAACCCTGTGTACTGCTCAAATTATTGCTTTTCAACCTAAGATTCATTGAGACCTTTACCTGACCAAGATTTCTCTAGAAACCAGGTGAACATATTATGTTCTCTCTAGTTGAGTATCCTGTTTTTCATCTTTTTTCTCTAAAATATTTTATTATGTACAGCTATATTTCCTTTTCTTTTCTTTTTTTATAATTATCAGTGATTACAAAATAAGATTCATTCCAATGTAAATTTATTTCCTAAAGTTGTAACCTATATACATTATAAAAAGTACTAATTTGGTATATGAATATTTTATATCCTTTTGGAAAAATATTGACCAATTTGTAGTTTATGGAATAGTCATCTTGATCATGTATTTACCAATTTGCTCTTTATTTTAATGACGAAAGGTTATGATTTCTCTCTTGAAGCAGGGTAAGAATGAATGAGTGGGAATGTTGATGACATCATTATTAAATGATGATGAGATTTATTTATTCCATGTTATAAATAAAAGAACGTTAAACCTTTAGTCATTTTACTACATGCTTTGAAAATAACTGTGTTCATTATTTTGATAAATAGATTTCTTTATATGGGACAAAATCAATAACTATTAATTTACTGAGTAATAACATTATCTGTTAGTTATGCAAGACCAACAGTAGCTAAAGCTTGAGTGGAGACATTGAATTAGTAGTATTCACATATTGCTAAGAATGAATTCAAAACTAAAACTTAAGGTATTTTTCAATATACTGCCCCCCTTTTTTCCGTGTCTGAGAGAATAAAAACAGTTTTGAAACCTCTGGGTATTATAGTTATTCCTTGCCTTTCTTCCCTTTAGAAAAATTATGTTAACCAAACAGAAAACTAATTTTTTCCAATTTTTTTCTTAATTAAGTATGTGAGAAATATGCTTTAGTGGAAATTCTTAGTCCTATTTAAATTTAAAATGTATGGGCGAATTTTAATTAATATATTTTTATCTAACCTAACAATTATAATTATAACAAAGAATTCAAAACATTGTTATTAGCTATGTTGCTTAAAAATTACTTTTTTCATTCTTATCATGATGACAAACAGCTATCCAAATGCTTTTTGAAGTTTCTGTGGGCCTTCCAAAAACTATTTTTTATGAGAAGTTTTTCCATATCATATTCTTTTTATTCTTTAGCAATGCCTTGCCTCTATGAAATGAAGAAGCTAATATTAACCTCCAAATGAGTATTTATTTTCTCCTCCTCCTCCTTCTCCTCTCCTTCTCTCCCCTACCCTCTCTCCATCCCAAAAGATTTTTCTCTGGATCTGCCTCGGGGTCTTTCTGGTAATTTCAAATTTATCAGAAACTCTTCATTGTAATTCTCTTTGCTATCATTGCCACCATTAATTCTTTATTTTTGTCATCTTGCAGATTCTTAGTGGCTTCCCTCCTTTGTGAAGACCATCAGAGTGAACCATGAATATATTTAAGTTTTTGGCCACAAATTATCCTATCTTCCTGAAAGATTACTAGTCTAGATGGTATTATAATCTTGTGCTAGGGTATGAAACAAGAGAGATTTTGAATCATTTCAATATGGACCTTAGACCCAGTATAAGAAAATGTTCATTTTGTTATGTTGAAATGAACATCATTTATAGGCAGACAACTTTTCTCTTCCTAAACGAAAATCATAAATGCTCTTCCAGTTAGTGCCAATTTGTATTTGTAAGAGTCACTTACATGTAAAAGTCGTTTATGTATCTCATAATGTCTTACAGATTTTTTAAAATGTACTTTTCCATCTAGATCCAGTTTAATATTGTTTGAATTAAGGATACTGGGTTATTTGGGGGGGCAATATTCAAATCACCATTGCTTTATGTTTCTGAAGGAGATAAGAAACAATATTGTTATTTTACCTCACAGTTTCAGTCCATGGTCAGATGGCTCCATTTTGGGTGAGGTAGAGGATTGTGGCAGGAGCACATAGTAGGGCAAAGCAGATCACTTCATGGAAGCTGGGAAGTAAAAAGATAGAGGAAGAGGAAGAGTATCCCCTTCAGCAGCACACTGCCAATGACCTAACTCCTCAGAAAACCCATGCTCTATGGATTTTGTTGTTCACCACAGAAGTTGGTGCCACTCAACCATCATGCCCCCCCACAGCGTGAGCTTCCAGCTACTTAAACTTCTCACAGAATGTGTAAAGAATCTTTCCATTCTGCACAACTGTCTTTCATGACTGTCTACCACCCAGTCAATGTGGCAAGGTGACCCCATGGACCCTGAGATGGCTCTTAGTTATAGCACTCTAAGGTATAGTGGGTGCTCCAGTGGACTTCTTAATCAAAGCTCACCTGCCACACTGGAGTCATCACATAGCTTGCAATTGGATTTCTCCTGAGGCCAGGGCTGCAGGTCCATTGTTTATCATTGAGGCTGTTGGGCCATCTATGGGCTTATCATGTGTTTCCCAAATTAGGTTTCCTTCCCCTCAGGGAGATGGGTGTTGGCATTGCAGACTACTATATACTTTTTTTTTTTTGCATTACTTTTCTGCTTTATCATGCTTTGTAACTTTCCTACCACCTCTTTCTCTATTTCTGAATTCTACCTCTATCTCCTTAGAATATAGTTTCTACTTTCTAACTCTTATCTCTTTTAACTGCAATGTCAGACAAAGGATACTTCTGCTCTGCCATTTTGCCTAGAATCCTCTTACATTTCCTAGTTCTTCCCTGAGATTCCCTGTAACAAAAGAAAGAATAACAGGAGAGGAAGGGGCTATCAAAAGAATTAAGATATGTCTGATACATGTACCAAGTACCAACATTGAATGTATTCTCTATGAACCATAAACATGTAGTACAAAAAAAAAAAAGATGAGATGGCCAAAAGAATCTTTAACAAAGATATGGTTTGTTATACAGATTTAAGTCACTGTCTTTTCCATTTTTAAGAGCCTCTAATTAGTCATCCTTCTCTCCCTGAAACAGAGGGAGAGACTCTTACAAATGGAGATTTCCTTTGTAGATGTAAATTTCTCTTGCAAAAATTTTTTTCAGAGCTATTCCTGTATCTGCAGTTTCTCAAAATAATCAGTTCAAAATAATATGGCAAAGAGATATATTTTGGCAATGAATATTCTGTTTTCCCACAGTCATATTTTGAGAAATTATATTCTGAGACCCACCAGTGCTTTGTTCTTGTCTTCATGATTATGATGTGTTGCTGCACTTTCAGGCATCATGTCCAGGACAGGTGAGGAGAACAGAACAAAACAAAACCAATGCAGCAAGGAAAATCCAAGGGCAAAGAGCTTTGTCCTTGTCCCTAATTTCATATAAAGAAAAAAATATACTTCTCAGGAATTTCAGTCTATATTTCATTGAACAGAACTATGTCACAAGATTACTGTTGCTGTAAAGACAGTCTAGAAAGGTGTTTAGCTTACCAAACTCTGTAGTGCAGGAAATAAAGGAAATGAGATTCTGAGTGCTGGGGGGAGCTAATACTCAGAGCCTGTGAATGCAAATTTAAATGAGTGGTTTGTGTGAGATGAATTGGTTAACTCTACTGTAGATATCACAATTCTTCAATTGCCCATCTCACTTAAAATACTAAACCACTTAGTGCCTCTGCAGACATACATGCTGAATAATCACTAGATTTATCAAAGATTAGTTGAATATTTTAACTTTCTTATTATTCCTTGATTTGAAAAGAAAATACTTGCGGTGTAAAATTTTAATGAAGTTATTAAAAATGTATTCTTTTTCTCTATATACATAAGAAGAAAATTTTTTCGTGATCTCTTTCCCACTCTTACAGGGGAAAAATAAGTATCAGAGCCCCAAATAATTCTTACAAAAATGTCTACTATCTCCATAGACTTTCCACACCAAGATTTTAGGCATGACAGTGATTTAAAATAAACAATCCTTACATTTAAATAGGCTAATCAATTTGCAAAATTCTAAAACATTTTGAGAACTGTCTTACATATGGTATCTAGCCAAAAACAATTCTAAAATGGGATTTTTTTATTATGTATTAAAAGTTTTCTTAAAAGAGAACATATTTCACAGCCTGGAATGTGACATTACTGCTGCACAGCAGTAAAGTTGATGTGTATGGTGTATGGCACGCATCCAACTGAGTTATACATCAAGGAAATTTCAGGGGTTGATTATACTAGAGCGCAATCCTATAGTGGAGAATTACCCATTTTCTCATGAGCTACCATTTAAAACATTCCTTTTGAATTGAAATTTGTGACTTCCTGCTAACAGCTATAAAAGAGGGATGAGGAGGAGGGAGTGGTGGGGTAGATTGTTCCCATTATGAAAGGAAGCAACATAGGAAAGGTAGGAAGATAACATTTAAGTTTCCAGTAGCTCTAAGGGGAAAGCAGTATACTCAACAAGCCTCCCATACTCCAGTTTTCTAATTACTGCTGAGGTGTTCTGAGGAGTTCTAAACTACACTGTTTTCAGAATAAGGCATATATTTTTGTTGTCTTAAATTTGAATTTTTTAGCATTTGGAAATGAGTATTGTACATTAAAATGTTGATAGGAAATAAAGTATTGATGTTTTCAGTTACTTATTTTTAATAACCATACAGTATTTAGCCAGGTCTATTACTCTTGCGAAGCAAGGAATAGAGGCAATTACCTTGATAATGGAGACCTAATCATCCAATGTACATTAACCCTTGAGGTAACTTGATAAGAGCCCCAGATTTAGAGTACTTGCTCATGAGACATTAACTTCTCAAATGAAATTAAAACTTATTTTCTCTGCCTATCTGGGACAAACTCTACATTGGGTTTCCTATTAATAGGAAGACATTTAAAAGATGAATGAGAAATTAACAAGTGATTGCTTGGCATTGCAAAATCACCTTGAATTTTAAAGTTGGATCACTATTCACTGATTTAAGAAGGAGAAGAATCCATACCAGACAAAATAAGGTAAATATCCTGTTACAATAAGTGCTCTGTGCATTCAAATCTGGGAGCCGGAGAGGACCGGTTACAGAAAATCAGGTGAGATCTCTTGGAAGAGGTCATCTTTCGAGAAATGTAGAGGATTCTACATTTCAAATAGGCGGATTGATGAGTGGGATAGGGGTTGGCATGTGTCCTTTGGAAGAAAAAAATGTCACTTAAATATCCTTAGTGACAACAGACGCAAACATTATCCAGGGTTGAAAGGTACATTTGTATTAATTAGTACACGTGTGGATTGGGAATAGTGCAGTTTGATGAAAGAACATTAGACACTAAGATAACTCTATAACACGTTATCGTTTTGTCTGTGTGTTATAGGAGATTAAACACAGGGCCTTTGTACTGAACTATGTCCCCAACCCCCCATCTTTTTAAAAAAAATTTTCAGACAGGTTCTTCTTTGGTGAGTGGCCAAAATTTGGCTCAGACTTGTAATCTTCCTGCCTCAACATCCCAGAGTGCTGGGGTTATAGGTGCATGATACTATGACTAGCTCTATAATACTCTTTACCAATGAATAAGTAAGATTTGCTGAAGCCTTAGTATGTAATGGGTCCTGAAATGTTTCTCAGCCTGAAAAGTCGGTGTTCATGTCTCAAGTAGACTTAATGACTCTGGAGAAGTTCATTTACTGCCTATTAAATTAGCTATGTACTGTATATGACATTTCTATGAATTCCTGTAATAGAAAAGAAATTTTGTTATTTTTATTATAGTTGTTATGCTTTTTATGTTTTTGATTTTTGCTTGATTTTTCTTAGAAATACAAGAAGGGGAAAGAAAGTATTTATTTGTCATGGTCCATCTTTTAAAAAGGCATGAGTGTGATAGTTGTAGATAAATGCAGTGAACAAGTAGAGACTTAACACTGACAATTGTTTTTCTTCACTTGTTGAGAAACTGAGGAGCCATGACTTAGGGGTGGTTGTCTTACCATATGGTGGCACTAGGAAAATAAGACATTCATATTGATTTTAGATCCTTGGTTGATTTATTGGCTTGGGTATTTACTTGAGAGATTTTTTTTTTAAAAGAAATCTTTTCCTTAATAAAATGAGCAAAATATTCACTTTGAAGGAAATGGAGTTAACGTTTGAAAGTTACTTGACTAGAACAGTAATTTGCATGGTCTTAGTATTGCTCTTTCCATGATTGCAGTTTTGACTTAATTGTTGATGTATTTTCAATGTTTCATTACTTTACTCTCAAAGTAGAATTATATTGTTAAGACAGTGTAATATGTTGTAGCCTATTTGGTAATTGAGGACTTATTTTTTAAAGTACAATAAATACTCTTTCTTGTAGACTATAATTATAGCTATGTTTATGATGTCAAATTATACATGCATTATTAGACCTTCACAGCCCTTAATAAATTCTGTACATTACTGTTTGGGGCCTTCATCTAAGGTATGCATCTCTTGTACAGAATACAAATATTCATATAACTAAAATCTAAGTTATATTTCTTAAAAAACTCTGAATTCACTTACAGATTCCACTTTTCCCTTAATAGTAAAAAAGAGGGAATAATTTAATGGCAAAAAATAGAATGAGTTATAATTGCTAAGTGATTTTAAGTTCATAATTAGGCATTCATATTCATTTTTATAGTCTTGTGAAATAGTCTGTGTCATATAACCTTTTTTAAAGCTGATGAAAAATAAAAACATTATGACACTTCATATAAGAAATGAATTAGAAATTGTGGATTTTGAATAATTTTGTTCTAAAGACTTTAATTTTATGTTTTTCCTGAATTCAGAATGTTAGAATATTATACAATTGAATTCTTTCATACTGCTAGATTAGTCACATAGAAAGGGACAAGGGACTTAATCTCAGTATACATATTAATATTGTAGTGTATATATTGTATACTTTCATTTGTATATTTTAAAAGTGGACTCTTGTCAGTCTTCTTAGAGCTAATTAGTGTTTTTCTTTTGTTTTGTTATGGCTCACTTAATAGTAAGATATAGGTCATCCATATTTTAAAGAAGAAATTATAGAAACAATTTGCATATAAGTATTTTATTCTATTGTATGTATCTTGCTACTTAGATAAATTTTGTAGAAGTGGATTGTTTTAATAAAAATGAGAGATTAGTAAATTAGGCTTAATTTGTTACCAAACCACAATTTTGTTTGTTTTGTTAATACTATCCAAAACTAGATATTGTGGGTATCAGTTCATTGCGAAATGAGTTGTTACTGTAATATGTTAATATCCTTTTGCACATGAATTGCCCTTGGATAGCAAGGTAAATGTTTCCCTGAATATATATATAATAGAAATATACATATATATATTCTATGTATGTATATATATAATATATATAATATAAATATAAATATATATATATTACCTGGACAAATGTGTCCTTAGGTGCCATTCTTATTGAAATCTTAAAAAAAAACTTATAGAAAGACAACACCTCACTTCTTACATGTCTCAAGCAAGCTTATTATTTTTTAAAAGCAGTTCTAGGAAAAAACAGATTTTTAGTTTAATATTAGGTATTGTTTGAAAAATTGTTTCATGAACCCAATCAGAGCACACAGTTCATGGTCACTCATCCTTGCATTTGGCCCCCATTACACAAAATTATTTAAAAGTCTATGCAATCAGCAACAAATCTCAAAGCACAAGGTACATTAGGAACCACCTAAAACAAAACAGGTCAAATTCAGCAAGACCAAGCTTATGAAAACATGGGACGGCTGCCTATCCAATGCCATTGCTTATATTTTCCTTATGATGTGAAACTCAGAAAGCTGATAAAGATTCTTTCTTTGATCAAGTCAATAATTAATTGAGATCTGTTGTGATTATTATAATAATTACAATATAATGTGAAAATTATAGCAACTTTAATTCTTGGAGCCACTTGCAAAAGCTGTCAGTTGTTTATCTTTCAGACCAACAGAATTGGGGGTCAATGACATCAGGAATAAGAAAGCTAAATTCTAAAGGTCAAGCAACTGGTTGCTCTCTAATTGCTGTTTTCATAATTTACAACTGTCAGAGAACAGAGGGTTAGAACAGGGAATTCTCATTTTGCATAAAGGTTTTCTACTTCTCATAACATTTCCAACAACTCAGTATCATGCCCAAATGAAACCCAAAGTAAAGGATGGTAAGAGTGGGTTGGGAGGAGCATTCCACACAAGAGTTCTCTCAGCCTAATTAACATTCAAAGATCAGATGGAAAACATGAAATCAAGAAGAAAGAACAAAAATAGCAGGGAAACGGTACTTGAAAAGAGGACTTTACATATTGATAGACAGGAATAAAAACAGTGAGTTTAATCATCTTTGAGTTCTAACAAGACTGAGCAGACTTACCTGAGGAATTTCTAATAGGTAGAAGATTATCAAGGCAAAGAAAAAACACATGAAATTTTAAAAAGTGTAGCATTTTACATAATATTAACAACATTCACTATATTTCAGAAAGGAAAATCAAATTCCTCAGATTATAAATCTAATAAAAGCAAAGAAATTTTGCATTCTCCTGGCTCTGTTGATTTGTGAAATATAAAACTCATAGTAAATTGCTGATATATGCTGGTAGATTATAACCTATTGGCTCTAAAAAGCACAGATAATTTTAAAAATTAATTTTAAATATGCAAACCTTTGAGAGTAAGCTTTAGTATCTTTGGTGGTAGAGTGAAGCCATGTCATAAGTAGTAATATAAAAGTTTTTTTATTCATTCATCATACGTGATAGTATTTTTTGGAAATTGATTTGCTGTGCAAATGAAGTTGTCACAGGATAACATTAAAATAAATTTCCATACATAATGATACATTTAGATTAAAAACAGAGGATAAAATCCAGGCAGTGGAAAGTGAACCTACAATTCAGTGTTTTTCACAATATAGATGCAAAATACAGGATATATATATATATGATTAACCCTTCTAGCTCCAATGTCGAATGATTGTGACTTTAAACAATAAATCATTTGCAAAATAGCTGAAATACTTTGTCTTATACAAAATAACTTTAAAAATAAATGCATATAATATTAAATAAAAGTTTTTAAATTGTTAATATTTTATTTTCATATACCTAATAATTCTTAATTATAATGAACATAAACTATATTAATACATTCAAATATACACAGATTTTTATTTCACTAGCAATAGGTGTATAAAATATAAAAAATACTTTCTGATTGCAAACAAGGAATATTTTAAATTATACAGATAATTATAAAGTAAAGGATCTGTGTTAGCTTTTATCACTTAAGGAAAAAAAAGCCATGAAACTTCATACAACAGAAGTGTCTAAGGCTCAGGCACCTGATGTAGTCAGCCAGGTAGTTCTGTTTGCAGCTGGGCACAGATGTGTAGTTCATCTGGAATTTACTGACTTGATGTGTGTGGGTCAGCTGATCTGATTTGAGGTGGAAATCAGGACTTTAGGCTGTGTTCCCTATCTTTTATCTTCCTCTAGGCTAGGTAGCTAGTTAACTCATGACAATGATAGAAGGCAAAAGAGATTCCCAACGTATCCATGCAAAACCTCTTCAATGTACCATGTTTACTAACAGCTCATTAGCTAACACATGTAACATGTGCAGACCCATATTCAGAGTGAGGGGAAATACTACAAAGTTATATTGTAAAGAGTTTGGGTATAGGAATGGGTAGTAGAGAAAACAAAACCTCAGGGGCTGAAGTTTATATTATATGGAATAAAATAAATTTCAGAAGAAAGATGAAAATTTTGACCTAAACTATTATAGGAAACTACCAAATTTATTCTCAGAGATACTACTACTTTTACTAATAGTATTGTAAAAAAAATTCAAAGAGTATCTATGCTTTAATAATGGTTTCTAATCATTCCTATTTTTATTTTGGAGCCATGTGTTTTCTTTATCATGAAAGTAACCAAAGGTTATATGAAGAAAAAAGTGAAATAAATACATTAGCCTCAATTACTTCTCACAAATTAAAACATCAACAACTATCTATCTATATAAATATATAATATATGAATAAATATATAAAAATATATAAGTATATAAATATCTATATAAATATACAAAAGCTGCTTTAGTTCTTAAAAAGGTTAAAAATTAATTTCTCAGTTGTCTTTTAATGAAAGAGAACTTACCATTGATAATCCAAAAATCTGGTAAAATTAACTGAAGGGTAGTTGGAAAGAAAATTTAGAACATATGAATAAATAAATAGTATAATATACTAAATATGTAATAATTATACATAGATAGATCTCTGCTGGAATGCTGAAATTCACTGGCAGCAGAGCCTAAAGAAACTCTTAGAACTTAGCATAGGATTGTTAAGGTTTAGATCTAAAATGTCCCCAAAGCCTCATGTGCTTGGCAGATGATAGGATCATGGGGAGATTATAGCTGACTTGCTGCTAGGAGGTGGAATCTGGTCAGAAGAAGTGGTTCATCTCCTTTCCCAGCTCCTGTCTTCTCACTTTGATTCCTGGCTGCCATGATGTAAGAAGCTTTTCTCAGTAGCAGGCCCTTCCTCTAGGCCATTTCTGCATTTGTGTCTGGTGACCATGGACTGAAACTTATGAAACTGTGAGCCAAAATCACCTTCTTTGAGTTGGGAGTGTTGGCTATTTTGCCTCAGGGATGAGGAAAGTGACTAAGACAAAGGCATACTTCATCATTTCATTGGAATGAAAGTTAAAGTATCTTATTTTGCACACCTTGCTTTGACTATCATTTTTTAAAATGAAATTACAGTGTTCCTGTATGACTTAAAACTGATAATAAAATCATTAAGGAAACTAGTCCACAATGTAATATTTAATTATGTCTAGTATTATTTAGTTTGACACAAAATAGTGTAATTATGAGATAATAGATGATTTGTTTTTATTGAAAAAAACTAATATAATACAGTGAAATCCCTTTATACCAGATTTAAAATATCAAAAGCTATAATGTTATATTCCATAAAATAGATGATATGCTTTGAGTTAAATTTAATTTGCTTTGTTACTCACTGTAAGACCATATTTACTTTTTTATTGCTTTTGTAAGAAATCACCACAAATTTAGTGACTTAAACACAAACTTGTATCTCACAGTTCTGTAGGTCAAAAGTCTGAGCAGGCTTAGCTGGGTCTTCTGCTTATGATCTCTATTAAAATCAAAAGGTCAACACATTGGGCTCTGATACGAAGACTTTGTGGGAGAGTTTGCTTCCATGCTCATTTAAGTTGTAGGAAGAATTCATTTCCATGTGGTTGCAGGCCTGAAGTCTCTGTTTCCTTGTTGGCTGATGGGGGTGAAATAGCTCTTAGTTTCCAGAGGTCCCTAGCCGTGATTCCTTTATGTTTGTTTTGTCTTGTTTAAGGACACTGGGAATTGAATGCAAGACGTTCACTCCAAACTATATACACAGCGTTTTTTAAAATTTATTTTTGAGACATGACCTCTCAAAATGATAAGTTGCCCAGGCTAGACACAAACTTGTGATCTTCCTGCCTCAGCCTCCCAGAGCGCTGGCATTATAGGTGTGTGCTATCACTCCTGTCTCCTACCACAGCTCTTGCACACTTCCTCCATTTTCAACTCCAGCAAGGTGAATCAACTTTCCTGTTGCTTTTAATCTTTCTGTCTCATTTCCCTTGCTATTAAGTATTCCTTTGATTAGATTAGTTACATCCTTCAGCATAATTTCCCAACTTCAAACATATTCACAGGTTCCAAGATTTGGGAATGGAATAACAATTCTGCCTTCCTTATAGGATTCATTAAACATCTACTATGTGAGAGAAATTTGTAAAATCTAATTACTTAAGATAATTAAAATATATAAACTTTATTGAACACTATACAGTTTATTAAGCACTAATTTATGAATTATCTAAACAAATTTTCTTATAAAATACTATTATGTCCATTTGACAGAAGAGGAAACTGAGGCTCAGGCATCTTTTTTAAGTGGCTGTTCAGAGTACATGTCTTATTGCAGTGGTAGGAAACCTATGACATGTATGTTGGAGTGGGCGAGTGGGCTGTTTGTATCACTGAAAACTCTAAAAGGTTCACCATCACTGTAGAATTATTCTATTTTTTGATACTACAACAGAAAACCCGAGACTAGGTAACTTATAAAGAAAAGAAATTTCTTTCTCATGGTTTGGAGGCTGAGAAGTCCAAGATAGTGGGACCACATGAGGTAAAGGGCTTCTTCATGCATTATAACATAAGGGAAAGGATTGAGCTTGCAAGCTCAATTCTCACTTCCTTTTCTTACAAAACTACTAATCCCATCGTGGGAACTCTATTTGTATGATGTCAACTAATCCTAATTACCTCTCAAAGACCCCAGTGTCAAATACTATCAACATATGAATTTAAGAATTAAGTTTTCAGTACATGAACTTTTGGGGAGCCATGTTCAAACCATAGCAGTTCACACACCACAAAACCTTAGGGTAACAACCACAATGCACTCCACTCTAGTGCTTAAATTATTACTGTTTTAGCTAAGAAATGTTTGTTTATGACTTCTGAAATATTTTCTATTTTTTCAAACAAATATTGTATTTATTCTATAAAAATAATTTCCTTTGGCAAAAATGTGTTAGAATAAGATTGATTTTTAAAATTAATTTTACTGGTACATTTTAGATATACATAATGATTATGTTTGTCATAGAGAATTTATACCTGTACATGATATATCTTGAGTCTTCTTTTTTCCCCAAATTCTTCCCCTCCCTTCAACTCCTCTTCCCCTCCTTATTTACAAAAGCTTTGTTTCCATTTTTTCCTTCTGTTCTCTTTTTTCTTTTCCCTTCCTTTTGCCCTTCCTCCTCCCTTGTTCCCCTTCCTTATTAATAGATTTATAACTTTGTGTTCAGAATTCTTAGTGCCTAAGTTTATCCAAAATACTATACTTATGAAGTGTTTCCATTACTATCTACCCCAGCAATCTTTTTCCCCACAGCAATTTGAACATTGTATTAGTGAATACACTGATAAGTGGGCAATATTAATAAAGATGTGTGGGGGTGGAGGAGCAGCTGATCTGTCAGATAAGGGGCTGGAAAGTTACCACACTGAACTAAAATATTTGAACGTATTAAATCCGGAATATTTTACAGGTCATTAGAAACTTACATTCAATAAAGATAAGGCAGGGTGACCCAACACCAGAAGTAGAGACTTTTGTGTATTCTTATAGTTGCATGAATAAAGCTACAAAAGACATGAGGACACAGGGCAGGATATGGGAGTGATAAACACTGCATGCTGTAGGGGCATACTTCTGGCTGCCCTTGCACTGATCTCTCTCTTGCTAAAGACAACAAATGGTTAAAACATAAACATACCACACACGCTCAGGGATATAGTGTAAAAATAAGTGAAAGCTATATCATATTATAAGGAAAGTGTTGGGTAATTTTAAAGGGGGTCTGTGATGTGGACATTAAATGCTGCAATAAAGAAACTTAGTTACTTATTAAAAAGGAGCTGATTAAACTGTGCGCTTGAGAGAATCAGAATGATTCATACCTTTTATTTTTCTCTGAATTTGACAGAACTCATTTGTAGATAGTAAATCATATATTTAAATATCTCTGTATACTCCTGTGTTGATTGTAAAATTGGGCTTGATAAAAACAGAAATTTAACAGAAACTTGTCTGGGAATGCAGTAGATTGCTGCTTAGATGCTACCCCATCCCCTCTTCTTACTCTAGCATGGGTGGATGGGAATAGAATGAAGCATCAACAGACACTTTTTCATTTTTGCCTTTTTATATGTGTGAGAAGAAAGATGTCAGCAGCAACTAAGATGCAGAAATAAGTGCACAGAAATAAAAGAGCAAAGCAGCATACTATATTGCATGACATTATCAGGGCCCATTTCCTGTGGAGTCTTTGTTTTTGTCAATTTGTTATTATTTGAACCTATTTCTGGCTACTTAATTCCCATTTGTAGTTTTATGTCCCATAGTCATGTGTTTATTTCTCACATTGGCCCAAATTGACCAAGTAATTCTGCCCTTTACACTTGTACTTTTCCATTATATTAAACAATTTCAGGTATATTTACTTGGCCCTCCTAAGTTCAACTCATTTGTGCTTTTTTAAAAACAGCTTTATTGAGATGATTTTACAACCTCAGGTTCTACTCTTGTTTTCATCCCACCCTATTCCTCTCTTCCACCCACTGCAAACAGACTCAAGAGCTCAGCAATTGCAGCCTTTTAGCTTCCCCTAGCCAATGTCACCACTAGTTCCATACCTCTTTCTATCAGTCCTTGCAGATGGCTTATGACACAAATGAGGTTTAATGATAAAAACTTATTCACAGTCTTAGGACATTTTTAGTGTAGAAATTCATATATACATATATATATTTCTTAAACTTAGAACCGTATTTTATGAAAAAGTGCTAAATATTACAAAGAACGCTTTAATAATAAAATAACCATAAATAATTAATTTTGCTTTGTAATTTATTTATCAAGTAGATACCAAAATGTTGTCAATATTTAAACATCATTACGATTATCACATCAGCTTGGTGTGGTATTCAGTAAATTAGAGACATGTTCAGAACAGAATTCTTCAACGTGTAAATTTACCTTATGTTCACATCTTAAATAATAATTCTTTGAATTCTTCCTACATTATAAGTAGTTTTGGAAAAGAGATTTCTCATGACAAATCCTTTACCATGAAGAAATTTTACTTTACCTTGAAAAAATCAATTATGTCACTAATATAGTAAAGGGGATATGAAATGGAAAATTTTATATTCATAACAACACAGAATTCTTGTAAATTGCTGAAACATGAAATAACCAAATAAACTGTCTTATTTAAATGGCTTTTATAAGAACATAAATGTGTAATATAACTTTTCAAACTTGTTAAACCATAAAGAACTACAGCAATTTCATAACAGGAAGTACAGTGTGTATAAAATTATGTAGCATAAAATGTTCAGCTGCTAATGTGGCAAGAAGGTTCCAATAGATATTTTCATAAATCTAGAAATAGTTAATCTGTTTCATTGATCTCTCTCTTTCTACTTACCAAAATTATGGTACCTGACTTCCCCTGTCTTTGGAGTTTATAAATTTCCTTTAGGTGACTGTGTGAATTTTAAAATGATGTCTATTTTACCTATTCAACAACTTCTGGAAAAATGGAAATGATATTGCAGTGATTGTAGGGATGGAAAGATGTGATACCTGTCCTTACTCATCTTAAGTGTCTTGGCCAAAACTGTATTAGTTAAGGTTCTCTAGAGGAACAGATTCAGTGTAAAATACATGTGTGATTTAATGAGGGATTTAAGAGGTAAGCTTACAGAATTGGAAGTGTGCCAGTGGCCTTCTGCTGGATCAGAGACAGAAGAATCCAAAATGTCCATTCTGTAGACTTTAGAACTGGTGGATAGAGTAGCAGTCAAAGGTCAAATGCCTGGAAGCTGACTGCAGAGTTACCAGTGTGAGTCTGTTGCGGAAAGCTGAGGAGTCTGTGTTGGAAGTCTGAAGAGTTTGAGCTGAAAGACCGAAGGAACTGGAAACCAACCTCTCCAATGGCAATGGCAAAGACCAGGGCTGCTCTGAAGAAAAAGGGAAGACTTCCTTTTTCTTTACTTTTTTCTTCTGTCCAGTCTACAAGCCATCTACATCTAAGGTAGGTTTTTCTTGGTCAGTTAGCAGCCTATATATGGCAATCACACACAGACACACTCAGGGCTTTACTAATTTAAAAGGTAGCTTTTAGTCAAGTTGACATATCAAAACTCCTATAGTTAAAGACAAATTAAGCAAACTAAATTATGATTCAAGGGTTTTGGAAATTAACCCCTAGATATCTGGAGAAAACTGTCTATTTTTATGTTTAGAGTTCAATGAAGAATGGGGATCCATACAGAAATGCTATTGGAGAAAAGGATGTGGTCTAGTCATGACAAGCTGAGAGGGGGAACCCCAGCGAGGCCTGTCTGTTCAAGTTCTTCTTATGCCTTTTGTATAGCATCCCTCCCTCCTGGGTATGGGAGAGGACCCTCTGGATGATGGTCAAAAGGGGAGAAGGAGAGTGTGATGTTTCCAAGCTTGTTGGTTTGCTTTGGAAGAGAGGAGTTCTAGTGTCTACTGCTTGCCTTGGGGAAGAGAAATTTTCATTTCTCAGACTACTTTGGAGAAGAAAAAATAGAAGAGGAAAAACAGCAGAGCAGGAGACTGTAAGGGTCCTGTTCCTAAAGCCTTTCCAGTCTCTTTCAAGTCAAAGTCTTTAGCATGCCAAGTGCTGTATTTGGAGGTATAGCGCTTGAGCTCCAACAAGATTGAAAGTGCTGTTTTAATTAAAGGCGTATTCTTTTATTTATCAAATAGAGGACAGAATGAATAATACTACATTTTAAAAATATGTTGAAACAAATATAAAATTAAGTGACTTTGCTCAAGGCCACGAATCACCGTTCTTTGAGAATTTTTCTTTAGGAGTAAGGTTGTAAGAACATAGAATGAGGAAAACACAAAGGAGGCTTAACTCTTGTGGCTATCATTCAGGCCATTATGAATTTGAGCATAGAGTATGAGAATACACCCCCTATTTAGTAAAAAATCAAAGTGCTCCAAATTCCAACAACATAATGCTTTAAAGAAAAGTTTTAATATCCCAATTTTAAAACTTAAAATACTAAAGAAGTGTTAAGATTTCAGTTTTTCATGTGTCCTTAGTATCTTCAAAAATGAATGAGACCCAGTGTCTTATTTTGACAGGTTTCTACTTACTGCTTTGTGCACATATTTGTTATATGAATTTTATTGTATTTACTTTGGCACTTTAAATACACTAGTTATATAATGTTATTTAGTAGTGAGGAAATTATGAGATGACTTTTCATGAAAATAGCAGTGAAAATATGAGTATAATGAAGAGACATGTGTCATAGTAAAGAGAAACTATTGGTTAAATAGTCTTAAATAGACCTAAAGCCATGGTCTTCAGTTACTGTGGTGCATTCTCCCCACTATCTTCTTCTGTTGCTCCTCACTTTCCATTCTCCACAAGTATCTAAAGATATCTTTTCTACAAATATCAATCATATAACATTCACCAACTTTATTCATTTTTTAATGCTATAGCAAAATACTTGAGGGTGGATAACGTATGAAGAAAAGAGGTTTAATTAGCTTATGGTTCTGAAGGTTTAAGCATGGTGCTGGCTTGTGCTTAGCTCTGAGTCTCATGGAAGATGGCATCACTATGGCAGGAGGGCATAGAGAAGAGATCACTCATGAAACGGAGCCAGAGTAGTGCAGGGGCCAGTCACAGTTTTTTATGATAATCCGCTGTCATGAGGACTAATTCCACCAGACCAGCATTAATCCCTTCTAAGAGCAGTTCCCCGAGTGGCATAACTACTTCCTATTAGGTCCCGCCTCCCCTAACCCCTGTACTAAGGATAGAACCCAGGGTCGTTGCACTGATCTATATCTCTAGCCCATTTATTTATTTATTTATTTATTTATTTATTTATTTATTTATTTATTTTTATTTTTTATTTTGAGACAGAGTCTTGCTCGTTTGTCCAGGCTGGTGTTAAGCTTGAGATCTTCTTGCATCACCCTCCCAGACTGCTGGATTCACAAGCATGCACCACCACCTGGCTTACATCCCACTTCTTAAAGGTATCAACACCTCTCACATTGCCACACTGTCAACAACAGAACACTTGGGGAACACACTCAAACAGTATCCAAACTACAGCACCTACTTAAACTCATGAAATGATCTTAGGTCAAATCTCAGTCTTCTTTCCTCAGTCTCCAAGGCACTATGTGGTCTGGTACTTGGCTTCTTTTGCTTCATCCATCCTCAACATGGTTCTCTTTGCCAGTTACCCTGGCGTTCCTCTGTCCTTGGAATGCACTAACTCCTTTCAGCCCTAGGATTTGCCCTTATGGTCACCTGTGCCTGACACTGTTTGCCTTTAGATCATTCCAAAGGTGCTTCTTCTTTGTTATTCTGTTCTTAGCTAGAATGTCCTGTCTTTACAGACAACTTCCCTGACCACCTCACTGTAAAGAACTTTCTCCCCTGAATCATTGTCATATCACTTTGATATTTTTATAGCTAAAACATTTTCTTTATGGTATTATTTGTTTCTTTCTGCTCTTACATAAGCTCCCCCAGAGTGATGCTTACATTTTGTATACTATACTTTAGTAGTCATTCAACACATATTTGTTGAAATGATGAAAAAAATGCATGTTAGAATGTTTAGTATATCCCAATGCACAACCAAACACAAAATGCAGTTATTAGCTGGGAAATAGTCAGAGGACTCTCTCTATATTTTTCCTGGCAAGCCAGAGAAATGCATACATAAAATGCAAGTGAGGACAGTGTTTAAGGACAAGTGGATAAGTGGTCACCTAACGTTCAGGGAGAACATATTTTGATATTGATTTATTTTCAGCACACTATGCATCTTCTGTTTTGGCAATAATTAGAGCCTGTAAACTGAAGTGAAAGGAAACATTTACAATGCTGAATACCCTGAAGAGAAGACAAGGGTATCTAATTAGTCTTTCTTGTGACAATCTTTTTTGGATTAATATTCTTTGCTTTTGAAAAGCCTAACGGTCGTGCTTATGTCACTGATTCTACTGATAATTAACAGTGCTCACCATACACCTACACATATTCCCTCCAAAATATCCTTGTGTAATGCCACCACTGGAAAGAGCAATTTCAATTAGGGATGAGAGCTTTTGAAGCATATATCATGTTATCTATTATAAAGAATGTGTCTTATTATAAAAGAGAAAAAGTCTCTGCCAGAACATAATATTTTATGTAACATGCTCGGTATATTGTTCAACAAAACATTTTATGGATACTTCATCAGAACACGACTTGATTAAAAATCAGGATTAGCATTCACCCACATTTTCTTTTTTTGAACCCCAAGATGTTTTCCCGTACTATTTTCACCCCAGTCACAAGCTTATTAACTTAGGAATGAGGTGACAAGGCCTTTGTCTTCACATCTTATAATTATAATTAATAGTAAGTTAAAGGGAAGCAGAAAGCTTATATTCAAAGTTTAAAGTAAAGTGACTTTGTGGCACTTAGAACAGGTGCCAGAAAGACATTAAGTAGGAGCTTATTATTCTTATTAATTAGAACTTTTGGAAGGCATCTTTGAAAATGAAAGTAATTATGTGACTAGAAGAAGGACATGTTTTAGTGAGTGGAGTCTGAGGAGAAATCCAGGCTGTCTTCACCTTGGCATGCCCAGGGCCTGTGAGGGGCCATTTCCCTAGGGCCAGCAACTGTTAGTACTAGTTGCATAGCTGAGGCAGAGATAGGAGTGAATGTGTACATAGGCTTCACTGTTTTCCTCAGTGCATTCTTGAAAACCATATCTTTAAGGAAAACCTACAAATTTTCTTTACGTTTATTTGTGAAATTGTTATCTATAGTGGATATACTTTTACCAGAGGACTTAACATTTGGAGTAGACCATAGTCAAATAGTTTTTCTAACCTATTTACATATATCAACTTCTTTTGTTTTCACAGCACTCCTATAAATCAGCCTTATATTTACTCACTTTTCATAAATGGGAGAACTGAAGCTGAGAAGTTATACAATGTACTCAGTAGGTTGTGGGCCATTTTTCAAATATAGGCAGGCCGGCCTATGTTGCACAATGATAATGGTCACTGAATTGTCACTATGTCTATAGCACTGTTCTATATCCTTTACTTGTATTAACTTAATTAGTTTTCACAATGAACCTATGATACTAGTACTGTAGTGTTCCTAGTTTTCAGTGAGTGGCTGAGGCAAAGGCTGGTAAAAAAAACTTATCCAAAGGTACATAGCTAGTGAAGACTGGAACAAGAATTTAAATTCACATCTCGCTCCAGAGCCCATGGTCTTACACACTTACCTACTTGATATCACCCAAATGCTTTAGGAATAGAGATCTTCAAACTATGGTTCACAGGCCAAACCTGGCCAACTCGCTGGATGTATAAGTAAAGTTTAATTGGAGCATACACTTGCTCACTTATTTATGTTTTGTCCATGGTTGCTTTTGGATTACCAGGGCAAAGCTGAATGGTTACAACAGAGACCATATGGGTCATAGCCTAAAATGTTTTTGATCTGGCCTTTCTCAATCATCTTTATTTGATCAACTCCTCTACCCCTTCAAATACAGTAAGTACACAGTTTCCAGAAAAAAAAGATTGTAGAATTTTATACATTGTTAGAATTTTTTTTCATTTTTTTAACTTCAAAATGCATCCCAGTAAATCCTCTAAACAGAAATATAACTTCTCAGTTTTTGTCATCTAAAAATGGAAAAGGAAATTGAGGTTCTGAGTTGACTCTACTGAAAAACATGGACACTGGGAGAGTTCACTCAAGTTCTGGCTCTTCCACTTTGTGACCTTTGTGAGCTTTTACAGATAGATCCCCTAACCTCTATGTACTCTGGCTCTCTCATCTGCAAATAGGGATACTAGTAGATCCAACTCATGGTTAATGAGTTAATGTATGCAATTCTGGGATTAGGAACTGACTACGAAAAAGTAATATTTGTTACTTCTATTCTTCAACTTCTTCAAAAATTTGACACAACTACTATAAGCAGAGGGCAGAAGTTGAGGCCTAAGTATATTGGGGGAATTTTCAGTGAATTAATAGCCTATAAAATTGATGCTTATTAAATATTATTCTACATTTTTCCTTTACAGGCTTCTATGAAAATTAGTTGAATAAAATGTCAATGCCCTCTGACAATTTAATGTATGAATACAAGGCTCACACTATTAGAACGAGAAAATAAATTAAAGATCTTAAGTGCAACATGTAGTCCATCTGTTCAGAAGTCTGTAAAGGTTCATAGGAGGATTGCTACCCACCTGGATTTTCTTCCAGTGTCAGAGCATCTTAGATGTAGAGAGAAGGATCTTCTAGCTCCTTTAAGACTGTTGTATCTGGTGGTACCAAGTGCTAATGTATACACTGGCCATTCCTTGATGGGTTCTTTAATTAATGCTTAATAATGACTCAATGACTTAAGCATTTACTATGAATGATGATAATTATATGAAAGCTCTTTAAAAAGAATTACTGATATTGGATTTCAACCTGCCAAAGATTAAAACTAGACCCATACCTATCACCATGCACTAAACTAAGATCAAAGTGGATTAAAGATCTAAATATTAAGACAGAAACACTAAACTTGCTGGAAGATAAGTTAGGTAAAACTCTTGAAGACATTGGCATGGGAAAAGACTTTATGAACAAAACCTCAGTAGCATGGGAACTAGCACAAAGAATCAACAACTGGGATCTCATCTTATTAAAAAGCTTCTGCACTCCAAGAGAAACAACCAACAGAGCTAAGAGATAACCTACAATGTGGGAAAATTTTTTTAGCAGCTGTACCTTAGACAAAGGAGTACTATCTAGAATATATAAAGAACTGAAAAAAATCAGACCCCCCAATTCAAAGACCCAATTCAAAAATGGGCATCTGAAATGAACAGACATTTCTCAGACAAAGAAGTAAAAGCAGCAAATAAATATATGAAAAAATGTTCCACATCACTGGTCATTTGAGAGATGCAGATGAAAACAATGCTGAGATTCCACCTCACCCCAGAAAGAATGGCTGCTATCAAGAAATCATCCAATAACAAATGCTGGCAGGGGTGTGGGGAGAAAGGAACCCTTCTCTATTGTTGATGAGAGTGCAGACTGGTGCAACCACTGTGGAAATCAGTATGGAGGTACCTCAAAGTACTAGGGCTAGAGGTCCCATTTGACCCAGCTATTCCCCTGCTGAGTATCTTCCCAAAAGAATTAAAAGAATCATACCACAGAGAAATATGTGCACCCATGTACATAGCAGCACAGTTCATAATAACTAAAGCTTGGAAGCAGCCCAAGTGCCCATCAACTGGAAACTGGATAAAGAAGATGTGGTTTTTTATAAAATGGAGTACTACTCAGCCATAAAGAGCGAGAAACTAGAGATATTTATAGCTAAATGGATGCATATTGAGGCCATACTCTTAAGTGAAATAAATAGGACACACATGTGTAAATACTGAATAGTTTCTCTAGTGTGAGAAACTGAAAGTGTAAATAAGGTTTAAAATGATTAAAATGAATAACTGATAATTTGAAATATTAAAAGGTCCAAAGGTGTAGGGGTGGTGTGAAGGGAAGGGGAAAGGAAAGGAGGGAAAGGAAAAATTTTGAGAAAAGAAAAAAAATAGAAACAAAGTCTATGTAAATAGGGAAGGGTGGAGGGAGTGAAGGACACCCAGATAATGGGGAAAAAAATAAGAACCAAGATATATCATGCACAGATACAAGCGCCCAATGATAAATGTAAATGTGTTTACCTTAAATGTACCAATAAAAGAATTTAAGGAAAAAAAAGAATTATAGATATTTATAATACACTTATAAAGGAAGATTCATATTACATGGAAGTAACTAAAATCATGAGTCTCAAAACCAGACCATCCTGGATTCAAAGTCAGTTTCCACCCATTATCAAATGTGAACTTGAGAAGCAGACATAATCTCTGGACCCCTGTTTACTTAGGCATTAAAACAATACTAATTGGAGCAGAATCAATCACTCAGTCATACATTTGACAGGCATTTATTCAAAAGGTACTATGTGCCAGCTAGTGTTGGTATTGTTAACATAGATTTAAAATCCTGTTGTGATGAGCTTTTATTGAACGTGTCAAAATCAAGCATTTAGTAAAAAGTGTTGTACATTAAGCTTTCAAACAGTATTAGATATCATTGCCATTAATGGATGATGATGACAATGACTTTGGACACCAGTGCCTCATTATGGAATTGGTAATAATGCTGAACTGTATTTGGAAAAATATTTCTGGTCCACGGCTCTTATCCCATGCTCCCTGTGTTGGCCATGTCCCATGAGTGATCTGAACAGGAATTTGTAATTCTTGATTGGGGGTATTTATTGCTATGACTCAGTATTTGCTCATGCACTTATTTAGTGAATAAGTAGAAAAAGAAATGGTTACTCATTAATTGTTATGAAAGGATTAAATTCCTTTGTATATGCTGACAATGTTTGTATTCAGTTAATGGCCATTACATGGATTAACTAAAATATTATATTCTTTGAAGGATAAAATTCAATGCCTGAATGAAATGTATGCAGAATTATCAGAATTTACAGATGATATATATGTTTGTGTGTTACTTACAAAATAGTCCCTCCTTATCTATAGCTTTGCTTTCTGTGGTTGTAGTTATCCTTGATGAACTGTGATTTGAAAATATTAAATGGAAAATTCCAGAAATGATTCATGAGTTTTAAACCAATACCATTGAGTAGTGTAACAAAATTTCATGCTGTCCTGCTCCAAGCTGCCTGATGTGAATCAGCCCTTTTACCAACATGTGCATACTGTAAGAGAATGATCAAAATATAGGGTAGTATTTCCATTAAAATATTTATTACAGTACAAGACACATTAATCTCCCTCAAGATGCTCCCAACTCTTCAAACACACATTCCATCATTCTTGCCACTTTCTGAAGCAATTTCAAAGGTCCTCTCCCCTGAGTGGCTTTAGGAGGTGTGATCATAAGTTCCATGAGAGTGCCCTTGAAGCAAAAGACAGGCTTCTAAAAGCATGACTGTTTGTCCTCACTCATCTGATTCACTGGATCTCACACTTTGCAATTTGTGGCTGCTCCCCAAAGTCAAAATGACCATCAAAGGGAAATGTTTTGAATCAACCAAGGACACTGAGGCAGCCACAACACCACAACTAATGACATGAAAGAATTTCTAGAACTATTTCAGAGAGTTGCAAGAATGAACAGAGAAGTGTGTTCACAGTGAGTAGGAGTATTTTGAGGGGGTTTAATGGCAATGTTTGTTTTACTGTAATATTTTTTTAAGTTAAACATTTGCTGTGTTTTCCAATCACATCTCTTATATGCTACCTTGTTGTCAGTTACTTGTAGCCTTTCAGTTACCAGACTGACTTGCACTATCTCAACAGCTTGTGTTTGTGTTCAGGTAATCTTTATTTTGTTTAACACTGGCCCCAAATTGACTCTGGCAAGTCGGGTGTGCTAAAGACAAGCTGTTCAGTACTTCAAGTGTAAAGGTGAAAATGCTTGGCTTAATAAGAAAACAATTGCTGAAAACATAGTTGCTAACATCTAGAGTAAGAATAAATCTTCCATCCTTGAAATTGTGAAGAAAGAAAAAGAAATTTTGCCAGTTTTGCTTCACATTTCAAACTTCAAAGATTATGGCTACAATGTGCTGTTCTCAGTTAATATAACAAAGGCAGTGAATTTGTTAGTGGAAGGCATGAACAGAAAATACATTATAATTGTTGTATTTTATCATTAGTTATATTTTTGCTGATCTCTTATGTTTATTTTATAAATTTAATTTTATACAAGATATCTATGCTTAGAAAAAAGTAGTTTATGTAGAGTTTGTTACTATCTGTGGTCTTATACATCCACCAGTGGTCTTGGTATGTATCCCTTGTAGATAAAGGAAGACTGTTGCATAGTTAGGCAAACAATCATCCCATGTGGAATGGAATTGGGAGCTGCCATGGTACAGAGGAGGCTCCACAGTAGAAGGGATGAGGAGAGTCAAGAAAAAACACAAAGCTAAATGGCCAAAAATAGGTTTGTTTTTGTATATTTTCCTTAACTTCTGCAAATAGCTCCTCTCACAAAAGTCATTTTGGAAACTTATGTTTTAAAATTCATAAATACAGCAGTGATTCTAGCTATCTTCACTTAAAGAGGATAATTTGTCATCCAGTCAAGAGTGCATGTGTCTGCCAGAAAGCTGTGAGCCAACATACATCATACTCAGTAGCTTCAAGGATTTGGTGTGCCTTTGTGTGCACGTTTGAATATAGAGTTCATTTCAATCTGACATATTTACCTCTTTTCATATTTTTCTTCTAATTAAGTTCCATAAATGTATCCTCTACCCAGTTTGAGCTACAACAAATTTCTTTCTTGAACTGGCCTTCTGAAAGTAACAAACCAACATGATGATGAATTGGGAAATGAATAATTTTCCTTCTACTGTGTTTATTTTGAGCAGAAAAATATTTTTAAAAATGAAACAATGTTTTGCTAGAAAGAAGACCTTGTTCATAGTGGTTACAAGGCTGTGCAATGAACACTTACATCAGCCAATGTTCAAAAATATATAGTCCAACCCAAAGAAATAATATTTCATTTCATAATTTGGGGACTTGATGGTATTGATGGAGGGTATAGATAACAAGAAAAGTTGTGCGTTTGTGTAAGCCCTGCAGTTATGTAGGTATGGACTCAAGCCATGATTTCTTAGGGACATTGATTTCCTAAAGTCCGAATTACAGAAGAAAATAACAAGACCCTTCATAAAGTGGTGTTTGGGAGAGATGAATGTGTGAGTGCAATTTTTAAAATCATCTTTTTTCATTGCACTATTGAGGCAAGTAAATGTGTTTTCAGTGGAGATGGCCAAACCAAAATTAAACAATTTCTTGCTAATATTTAGGCTGGTATTTTAATAGGTACTTAACACTGGAGAAATTTGTCCCCATTATATTGTAAGGCATAGATGAAACTCTATATAAATAAGATTAAGGCATTGCTATAGATAAAATATCACACATTAACCTTCTAGACTCTTGAATTTAGAATAGTTTAACTACAATATTTAAATAGCTACAATGATCAGTCTGTTCAAACCATATTGCTTAATGTGTTAATTGTTAATTTTACATACTTCTTTTTCATTTCCCTCTATGCCTGTATAGAGGAGGAATTGCCTTATGCCTCTTGAATTCATTACCGTAATTTGTGTACTGTGCATTGACTGAAGCCAGTTTAAGTGGTGTATTAGCACAGAATTGGATCTTCTTTGCTTTGTGTAGATAGTGGGCCATGGAGTTAATGTTTCATTTATAGTATTTATTCTAAAACTGTGCTAATGTGGTTGTGATTCATGATCTTTTCCTGCATAGTGCCTGATTTAAGACAAACTATAGTCTGAAGAGAATTTTGATTTTCTATGTAAGTATGATCACTGGTCCAAATATCTTAACACAAAAATATGTTGGTATAACTTTTCTTCCCTAAAAGAAAAACCAGAAGTACTGTTTTAAAACCAGAATTAGACATGCACAATCACCTAAACCAATTTCTTTGTTTTGCAATTGAGGAATCTGAGATCCAGTGAAGTTCATTAGATTAATGAGGATCACAAAAGCTGTTATTTTTAAAGCTAGAGCTGGGACGTAGAACGTACTTCCTCTGACTTCCGAGCTAGCATTCTATGGGATAATCACTGTCATTTTGTTCATTCACACCCTGGAGCCATTTGCTCTTTTACGTCCCTAACATCCGTTCTCTGTCCCTGTGCAGTGTCATCATGCACCCCTGCAAACACTCTCTGATCTCCTGTGGGGAGGATCACCTCTGGAAAGTAGTGGGCCTCCCAAAAGGCCAGGTACTTCTCATGGGATATGGCCACACTGACTGGCTGTCTGACTGTTGCTTCGATCCCAGGTCAGTGCACAAAACCCCCAGACCCGATCGAATTCCTTGAGGGAATGAATTTATTTGCTTTTTCCTCACTTTGCTGGCTTCGATGACTGCTTCTCTCTCTGCAGCAGCACACTCTCCACTGCATTTAGAAACATGTAGATAAATGTGCATTTGACTTTCATTATATTGATTTTAGATTGACTGCTTTTGATATTTGGTACGCGTAAAATTTAGTCCACATGCTGATGCATTTAACAAGAGTAATAAGCTTCTTAGGACAAGCATTATTAATACTGCTTTTGCTCTCAAGCGTTGAGAAGGCACATGGATTTCTAGTCAATAATGTGTGCCAGTGTTACTTTGCTTCTGCTAATCTTGCAGGTTTTCCTTTGGGAATTAAGTCATATACTGAAAAGGATCAGAAGGCAGTGATCAATTTTTAAAAATTCAGTGACACTCAAGATATTCAAAAAGATAAAGCAGTTCTGGAAACATTAAGCTCTGTGATTTTTGAAGTTCACTGAAATTTTGTACTGAAAAGGCCAAGGGCACAGAAGGAAAGACATTGTTAAACACACTACTTCTATGGACAGAAAGTTCTGACACAGCTCCTCGTGGTTAACTCCAAATCCCAATACTGACCATGTTCTGCTGTCCATCTTTCTCAACATTTTATTTTTTTGGTACGGGGGATCGAACTTGGGACCTTGTGTTTGCAAGGCAGGCGACGGAACCAGTGAGCTAAATCACTGGCCCATTTTCTTAACATTTTTAAACATTCTTGGATCTGTCTTGTCCTTATACTGCCTGGCACAATGACTTTTGGAGACCTGAAGTCTTTGGTGCAGTTTCTAAACTATTCATTCTGTTTGGGAATTTTGTTGTTAGGAAGGCTTCTTACTGATTCATTTCAGTGATTACACTTGATTTCTTTTTCTTTACCCATCTTTCTCCTTGGTATGAATATCAATGAAATTAGATTAAAAATAAACTTATTGAGAAATTAATAAGTTTTAATAAGACTGAACTGTCTGTTCTTTAATTGTAATTTTAAAAAATCTTTCCAAAGTGTAGTTTATCCTTAGTACTAGATATTTGAACTCAACTTATGAACATATAGTGCTCCTTATCTGGTACACAGAGCTGTGCCACCTGCTCACTTCTGAGAAGCATGGAGCTAGTCCTGCAAACAGAGATGATACAATTAGAAGTGCAGCCTGTCGCTTCTGTAGCTACTGGGCATAGTAATCAGATTTGATAATGCTTTGTTACCATGACAGCAAGTGACTCAGAGATTTTCTCATTAGTGCTTGACCAGCAATGGTCCTTTTAATAGATCTTCCTGTTTCCCCACTCAATTACTGAAATTAAAGTGAGGTGAGATACACCATTATTCACTCATAATATGGGTTTACATTCAGTGTTTGCTTATAGCAGAATTATAGTAAAATGCTTCTGCACTGTTAGATTATTTTTCAGTACATGAGAAAAATGCAGTGGGGGAAACACACTTAAAGATCAGCATATTTCAGTGAAAAATATTGAATGGCAAATATTTTTTATGTGGAATTACTGAAGAACCAAAGAGATTATTGGGAAAAACAGCACAAAGGCTCTTTTTATTTATTAGAGATAAATTCTGAGTTTATATCTCAGACCTCAACATTATGTAAAAAGGCTTAATGTATATAAATCAGTAATGAACAAATAAGTATATAAAAAAGGAAAAGGATCACCTCAACACTGTATAAAACTTAACATACATAAATCAGCCATGAAGAATCTAAGTATATAAAGAAGGAAGGCGATCAAGACATGGAGGAGGGGTAGAAAGGCAGGGAAAGGGAATGAAAAAAGGAATTAAGATGTATTATGCACATGTACTAACTCCCCACAAGGAATGTAAATACTATCCACTATACAATGTACTAATAAATGACAAATAAATTAAAATATATATATATTCGTATATAATGTTAATGTTTAAAAGTTGTTGAAATTTGTGCTTTCTAAAATTTAAATCAGTGACATTTGATTTTTACTCTGGCTTATGTAACATAATTAGTAAATAATAATTCATTGTTAAAGATAATGTATCTATCTTTATGTATGGTTTAAAAAGCAAGATAAATTTAATTTAAATATGATACTTTAATTAGAATTTAATAAGTATTGATCAAAGAGGAACTATATACTCATAGTACCTAGTTGGTAAATAACCACAACCACAATCCTTACACAAAAGTATCCATGACTGGATAAAGAAAATGTGTTGTTTTTATAGTTTTTTTTTTAGTTTTTACTAAATTTTTAAATAAAAACCACTCAGCTATAAAGAATGAGAAATTAGAGACATTTATAGCTAAATGGATGCACATTGAGGTGATACTCTTAAGTGAAATAAATAAGACGAACCTGTAAATACCGAATAGTTTCTCTGGTGTGAGAAACTGAAAGTGTAAATAAGGAGTAAAAGGTATAATAGATAATGTGAAATAGGAAGAAAAGGGGCAAAGGGGAAGGGGAAATGAGAGGAGTAGGGGAAAGGAAAGAAGGGAAAAAATAAATATGAGAAAATGAAAAAATGGAAACAAAGTTTTTGTAAATAGGGAGGGGGGAGGAGGGGTTGAAGGGAGGGCAGGGGAATGGGGAAAAAAATAAAGACCAAGGTAGATTATGTAAAGGTACAAATTTCCTATGATGAATGTCATTATATTGTATACCTAAAATGTACCAATAAAATCAATTTTAAAAAGTACCCAAAGCTGTATTCAAAATAAAATTAATATACAGGTACTGATATATATATATATATATATATATATATATATATAGTATAGAAATATATGTTGGATGTATAAAATATTTTTATGAAATTAAATATTGTCAGCTGTCTGTACTGGTCAAAATAGAAAGCAGGGAATAGATTAAAAACAGTGAAAGAAACTGAGTTTTAAAAGTCTCATCTTACATTTCTATCTTTAGCAATTTTAAATAAGTATCAAAGGGAAAAACAAAGAATAAGAAGAAAGAAAGAAAGAAGAGACAGGGAAAAGTCAATTTTTAGGCTCATTAAAATTTTTGAAGGTTTGGGAAATAAAATAGGAAGTTTTATTATTGGCCTGTACATAATGCAGAAACAGCATTCCAAGCTTAACAAATACAGTGCAGACATGACAACTAGAGACCTATTTCACAAACATGAATGCAAAACTTTTAAAGACTGTGTGGAGAATGGAAATCAGTGGTTTGTTTAAAAAGAGCAGTATAGAATAACAAGTAGTATTTGAATTTGGAAAGCATGGAATTTATAAATAATATAAATAGAAGAACATCTTGTGATAGGTGTTGAAAGTTACTTTACAATGGTTATATAAAATCTAGAATTTCTATGTCTTAAGCCTCATATATTTGCTTATGCTTTTGAGCTTTCTGTGTTGAAATTGACTAGGAAAATGGATTTTGCTTGTAGCAAAGATCTACCACGTGAATTTAAGAACTGGATGCCAAGTGTTAAGAACAACAGACAAATGGGTGTTCACTGGAAATAGATCAAAATGGGAAATATACAACCAAACAGGGAAAAACACATGACAGCCAAATTCTAAACAGATGCAAATGTCTAACCAAGCTCTCCCTTGTCTCTAGAAGTCTAGTACTTCTCCAATTGGTGTTTATTCTCACTGAATGTTAGCCACATTTGTTTTCCTTAATAATAATTATTAGTTTTTACTAAATTACTTTAGCATTAACATGTTTTAATATATGTGTAACTTTAAAGAAATGAATGTGGAAAAGTTCTAATTATAAATTCTATGCAAATATGCAGATTTTATCCAAGTCAAGGAATTTAAAAGCTTTTATGACAAGAGTCTCCCAAAGGCCTTATTGATTCAAAATAATATACATACAACTGATCATTGCCATTTATTTCTCACAGGAGAATTAGTTCTGTTTGTATCTAAGTTTTTAAGGTCCTTAATAGGACTTTTAGTATAAGGCACTGTTGAGGAATGACGTGGGTAGTAACACTTGCATCACGGAATAGCCTGCTGCTATCACACATGTACCACTAGATGGCGATCATACATTGGTAAGGTAAAGCACCCTTTGGATTTACTCGGAAGACTGATGAATTTCTGTACTTGTTGAAAGTGATTCATCAGTTGTTGAAAATGATTAAGGAGTGGAAGAATGCAAGAAATATGCACTGGTGCTATCTTTACACTATTAAAAGAGTGAAAAATATGATGTTGAAAAGTAGGGATACGACTATAACCCAGGGCAAGATATGTCATACTTTGAAAACCTCAAGGCATGAGTCAGAGTATCATGCGGCCCATGTTTGAATGCTAACTTCAGTTTTTCTCTTCTTGTCAGTTTTCTCATTTGTAAAATTGAAACAAAAATAATGCACACTCTTTAGGTTAATTATGAAGGCTAAATGCTGTATCTGAAAAACACAAATGCTATTGCGGGACATACATGCTAAATAAAAGCTAACTCATTACATTTTATTTCTTAGTAAGAATTTGGAGAACTTGAAGAGGTAGTACAGGATGTGGGGAATAGCTCAGGGGTAGAGTGCCAGCCTGGCATGCCTGGGGCATTGGCTTTGATCCCTAGGACCTGCTCCCTCCTAAAAAACAGAAAGAAAGAAAGAAAAAAGCTCTCAAGAACTATTATAAAACTGGAATGCAATGAGCTACAGAGAATCCATTGTGATATCTGGATAATACCAATCTCCATTAAAAAATATCAGAAACCATGATATATTAGTTAGTAAGATGATGTCTCAGTTCTTACCCAGTTAAGTATGAAAATACTTAAAGCCAAGGGACAAATTAACATAATTAAATGAAAAAAGTGTGTGTTATTCACTATTCTTAGCTCTTAAAAATGAAAATCTTACTTTTAAAAAGATGCCAAACTAATCATCCTGTTATTTTTCCTGATGGGAGGGTATTCCTTATATTTTCATTTTTCCTTTTTCTTTTTTTAGGTTTAAGATTATGTTTTTAAAAGAAAAACATTTTTTGAAATCAAAAAACACCAAAAGCTGCTTTTAAAAATAATCCTTTTGGGGGAGAATGTAAAACATATAGTGTTTACGCTTCTTTATCCACAGACCTGTTTTATTATTGTTGACCCATTTAGATTTGCTTTGAGCAAACAAGACACAGAGTTGCATATCAATTCCAGGTTACTATTAATGGATCAATAAAGCTCACACTATACTATCTTAATTATCTATTAGTTGGCATTTACCTTTAGTAGGGAATCGCTCAATAACAGCAACAGAGTTTTGAATGTAAATATAATGTCCAGTTTGCTTGTGCTTGAGGTTGCATTTTTTTCTGTCTGACCATGGCTTGTTATGTGAAACAGCATATATCTCCTGCATATCTCTCTAAATGAAAGCAGAGGGGTTAGTGGTTTAAACAGTTTCACAGTGCTGCATTTTATCCTGAGTTCACTGCCTAAGGCAGAAATAGAGCTGACAGCATCCTGTTGAACATAACTTCCACCTTTATGAACTGATTTAGGAATTGTGAATAAGTGAACCTCTCCAAATACCTCATATTCTCTCTTCCCTCTACAAGCTGTCTATTCATGTATTTATGTAGTGCCTAAAACCATAGTCTGAAAGCTTCTTGACAAGAATATCATTTAGTTATTAAAAAGAAGTATGTGCTCAGTCCGGCTTGCTCCACCCACTTGTGACCAGGAGACCAAACTGGTGAGGACCCCCCTGGGCACGCCCACCAGCCTCCAGCTTAGCTGTGCAGGTGCCTAGAACAACAGTCCCCCCCCCCCCCAGCCTCTTGGCTGTACAGCTACTGCAGAAGTGAACAACAGAGAGAGGGCCTCTCTCAGGCTCCTTGATGAAAACTGAAGCCCACTGGAAAAGTGAAGAGAATCTCTGCAATAAAGGCACACCAGACCACTGCACTTGGTAAGTTAGAGGGATCATCACCTCCCATTGGAACCTGAACTAACTTCAGGGAAAAAGCAGCTGGAACCTGCAGTAGAAGCTGGCAAAGTGCAACCCCACAGGAGGTCAGGGAGCCCAACTTGGGACTTTCAGCCAGAAATCTGCCTGAATCTCATGGGTCTGTGACTAGCTTACTGAGACTCATTGACTTATAACTGCACACTGCTGCCCATGTTGTCTATGGTGACAGGAGAGACATACCCTGAAGGAGGCCCTTCATTTTCATCTTTGTTATTTTCAAAGTTACCATTATTTTTTTGCTCTTATTTTTAATTTTTTTCTTCTTTGCTACTCCCTTAAAATTTTTATTTTTCTCTTTTTTATTTCTTTTCTTTTTTCTTTGTCTCTCTCTCTCTGTCACACTCCCTTGCTGTCCCACATTGTTTTTCATCTCCCTTTGTGTTCCTGTTCTGCCCCTAATTTGTATTTCTTTGTTATCTTTCTTTTCTTCTTTCCTTTTCTTGCCTGTCCCCTCTGGCCTCACTGATAACCTTACCCTATCCATCTGCTTACCTATTCCTTCCTCCCCAACTCCTTCTAACTCCCCATCCTGAAAAGTAAAGTTGCTATATTGAAGAGTTTATTCACTATAAACATATGTTGGGTTGGTCCTTGATTTTGATTTAATTCACACATTTAAAGGTGATAGATTAATAACTACCACAAATATTCATTTTCTAAGAGGTACTTGATGCTATGGTTTTGCTGATTGCATCACTTGGGCTAAGGTGTTGTGATTGATCTAATCAGTTGTCCTTCCTGGTATAATGAAAATGAGATAGCTTCAGAGCCATTAGAGACTTAAAACCTAAGGACCAGCTATATCTGGAAGACACTTCTGAGAAGCAAGCATTCCACAAGGGTTCTAAATACATCAACAAAGATACTTACAATAAGCAACTTCAAAGTATCCACCCAGGAACTAAACCAAGGACAGTACCAAAAACAAAAATGAGAAGACATTTAAGTAAGGCACAGACTCATACTTCCACCCCACAAAAGGCAAATTCTGGGAAAAACGAAGTGGAAAGGTCTGATAATCAACCACCTGGACACCCTAAACTGATAGCACAGGAAGTAACAAAACAGATGAATGAGGCTCTAGAAAAATTCAAAACAGAAATAATTTCCCAGATAACTACAGAGAAGGTGAGGAGAGTGAAAGACATGATTAGAGGCTTTAGAACAGAAACAGATAAAAAAATACATGAGCTCAGAAACATGCTGGAAGCCATGATCACCCAACATAAGAAAGAAATGGAATCCATGAAACAGATTGAAACAGATATCCAGGAGATTAAAAACTCCATTGAATGTAGGCAGAGAAGATTAAGGGAATCTGAAGATAGAAAATCAGGTATAGAGGACAGGATTGTGGTTAAGGACCATGAAAACAGAGAGCTCTTCAAAATAGTAAGAGACCATGAGAAATCAATCCAGCAGCTGCTAGATGATGCAAAGAAGAATAACAGAAGGCTAATAGGAATCCATGAAAAAACAGGAGAATGTACAATTGACATAAAAAAAAAACTGTTCACAGAAGTAATAGTAGAAAACTTCCCAGACAGAGGTGGAGAATTGGACATACAGATAAGTGAGGCATATAGAACTCCAACTAGCCAGGATTAAAAAAAAATCTACACCTAGACATATAATAGTCAAGATCCCAGAAACCCAACAGAAGAACAAAATCCTACCCTACAGGCAGTTAGAGAAAAGAAACAAATCACCTGCAAAAGAAAGCCTATCAGAATCACACCAGACTTCTCAGCACAAACCCTCAAATCAAGGAGAGCCTGGAGTGAAGTATTTTAAGCCCTAAAAGAAAATAACTTACAACCTAGACTGTTGTATCCTGCAAAATTATCTTTCAAAATCGATGGGGAAATTAGATACTTCCATGACACAGAACACCTGAGAAATTTCATGAACACTAAACCAGCAGTCCAAACAATTCTAAGCAATATCCTAGAAAAAGACAATGAAGGTCACAATTCCATGAGGCCCAACAGAGGGAAGCCACCAGGCAAGGTAAGAAACTAAAGGGAAAGGGGAAAAAATAAGAAATAAAAGAGCCAACAACAGTGAAACATTGTGAAAAGGATGAGTCAATATCTATCAATTATAATTCTCAATGTTAATGGCATCAATTCACCAATCAAAAGAAATAGACTGACAGAATGGATTAAAAAGCAAAATCCAGCAATATACTGTATACAAGAAACATACCTAACTCAAAAAGAAATTCATAGACTGAAAGTAAAAGGATGGAAAACAGTTCTCCATGCTACAGGAACCCAGAAAAAAGCAGGGGTAGCAATCTTATTTGCAGACAAAGTAGATTTCAAACCAAAACTAATTAAGAGAGACAAAGATGGTCACTACATCCTTGTGGAGGGAACAATCCATGAGGAAGAGATGACAATCCTAAATATATATGCACCAAATACAAATGCCCCCAACTATACAAAACAAATTAATGGACATGAAAAATCAAATAAGCACTAATGCAATTGTGGTGGGAGACTTCAATACCCCACTATCACAAATAGAAAGATCATCTAGACAAAAAGTTAACAAGGAAATTCTAGAACTTAACCAAGCTATTGAACAAATGGATTTAATAGATGTTTATAGTGTTCCACCCCATAAAATCAGAATACACATTCTTTTTGGCTGCACATGGCTCATTCTCCAAAATAGACCACATGCTAGCTCATAGGACATGTCTAAGTAAATGTAAAATAATTGAAGTTACCCCCTGTATATTATCAGACCATAGTGCAATACAATTGGAGGTCAATAAGATAAGAAACCACAAAACTCTGACAAACACATGAAAATTGAATAACCCCCTCCTTAACAACCAATGGGTCACAGAGGAAATTAAAGAAGAAATTAGACAGTTTCTACAAGTAAATGACAATGCCAGTACAACATTCAGGAATCTATGGGACACAATGAAAGTAGTTCTGCACAGGAAATTCATAGCAGTAAATGCCGATATTAGGAAAACAGAGAGAACTCAGATAAATAACCTAATGCAGAACCTCAAGCTGCTAGATAAACAAACATAACAAACCCAAAGCTCGTAAAAGAGAGGAAATTATAAAGATAAGAGTAAAAATCAATGCAATGGAGACTAAAAGAATGATACGAAAAATTAATGAATCAAAGAGTTGGTTTTTCTAAAGAATAAATAAAATTGATAGACCTTTAGTCAACGTTATTAAAAAAGGAAAGAAAAGGCTCAAATCCATGCAATTAAGAATGAAAAAGGTGAAGCCCCAACAGATCCAGCAGAAATCCAGAGGATCATCAATACCTACTTTGAGAACCTGTGCTCTAATAAAACGGAAAACACAGAAGAAATAGATAGATTCCTAGATACATATGAATTGCCAAAATTAAATAAAGAAGAAATAGAAATTCTAAACACCCCAATTACAATAAGTGAAATTGAAAATGTAATAAAAAATTTACCAACAAAGAAAAGCCCAGGTCCTGATGGCTTCACTGCTGAATTCTACAAAACATTTAAAGAAGAACTATCACCATTAATCTTTAAACACATCAAGGAAATTGAAAGGGAAGCAATGCTCCCAAATTCATTCATGGAAGCAAGTGTTACTTTGATTCCAAAGCCAGGGAAAGACTCAACCCAAAAAGAGAACTACAGACCAATCTCCCTAATGAACATAGATGCAAAAATCCTCAACAAGATACTGGCAAACAGAATACAGAGGGTCATCAAGAAGATCATACACCCTGACCAAGTCGGATTTATCCCAGTGATGCAAGGATGGTTCAACATATATAAATCAATAAATGTAATGCACTATATTAACAGAGTCAAGGGAAAAAACATATGATCATCTCAATAGATGTAGAAAAGGCATTTGACAAAATCCAACAATGATTCATGATAAAAACACTACAGAAAATTGGAATAGAAGGTCTTTATTTCAACCTGATTAAGGCTATCTATGAAAAACCAACAGCCAACATCATACTAAATGGTCAAAAACTGAAAACATTCATGCTAAAATCAGGAACAAGAAAAGGATGCCTACTATCACTCCTTTTCAATATAGTTCTGGAAACATTAGCCACAGCAATTAGACAAGAGAAAGAAATAAAAGGAATAAAGATAGGAAAGGAAGAAGTTAAATGGTCATTACTTGCTGATGATATGATACTTTACATAGAAGGCCCAAAAAACTCAGCCAAAAAACTTCTAGACCTAATTGACAGATTCAGTAGAGTAGCTGGATATAAGGACAACATTCAAAAAACAATAGCCTTCTTATACACAAATAACAGACTCACTGAGAGAGAAATTCTGGAAACAATTCCTTTTACAATAGTATCCAAAAAAATGAAATATCTAGGAATCAACCTCACAAAGGAAGCAAAAGACCTCTACACTGAAAACTACAGCACTCTGAAAACGGAGATCGAGGAGAATATAAGAAAATGGAAAATGGAATTAAAGAAAATGGAAATTCTTTGTTCCTGGGTAGGAAGAACCAATATAGTGAAAATGGCCATACTTTCAAAACTGCTATATAGATTTAATGCAATGCCAATTGAAAATCCAATAATATGCTTCACAGAACTAGAGAAAACAACCCAAAAATTCACTTGGAACCAGAAGAGACCTAGAAAAGCAAAAGCAATTCTAGGCAACAGAGACATGGCTAGGGGTATCACAATCCCCAACTTCAAACTATACTACAAAGCTACTGTGATAAAAGCAGCATGGTACTGGCAAAGAAACAGACCCAAGGATCTGTGGAATAGATTAGAAGATGCAGAAACAACTCTAGACATACTCAGCTTCCTCATCTTTGACAAAAGAGCTAACCATCCTCATTGGAGGAAAGATAGCCTATTTAATAAACGGTGTTGGAAAAACTGGATTTCAACCTGCCAAAGAGTAAAACTAGACCCACATCTATTACCATACACTATACTATAATTGAAGTTGATTAAAGATCTAAATATCAAAACAGAAACACTAAACTTGCTTGAAGATAAGTTAGGTAGAACTCTTGAAGATATTGGCATAGGAAAAGACTTTATGAACAAAACCTCAGTAGCATGGGAACTAGCACAAAGAATCAACAACTGGAATCTCATCTTATTGAAAAGCTTCTGCACTGCAAGAGAAACCACCAACAGAGCTAAGAGACAACATACAATGCGGGAAAAAATTTTAGCAGCTGTACCTCAGACAAAGTTCTACTATCTAGAATATATAAAGAATTGAAAAAAATCAGACCCCCCAAATTCAAAGACCCAATTCAAAAATGGGCATCTGAAATGAACAGACATTTCTCAGACAAAGAAATAAAAGCAGCAAATAAATATATGAAAAAATGTTTCACATCACTGGTCATTTGAGAGATGCAGATGAGAACAACACTGAGATTCCACCTCACCCCAGAAAGAATGGCTGCTATCAAGAAATCATCCAATAACAAATGCTGGCAGGGGTGTGGGGAGAAAGGAACCCTTCTCTATTGTTGCTGAGAGTGCAGACTGGTGCAACCACTGTGGAAATCAGTGTGGAGGTACCTCAAAGTACTAGGGCTAGAGGTCCCATTTGACCCAGCTATTCCCCTGCTGGGTATCTTCCCAAAAGAATTAAAAGAATCGTACCACAGAGAAATATGTGCACCCATGTACATAGCAGCACAGTTCATAATAACTAAAGCTTGGAAGCAGCCCAAGTGCCCATCAACTGGAAACTGGATAAAGAAGATGTGGTATTTTTAATAAAGTGGAGTGCTACTCAGCCATAAAGAACGAGAAACTAGAGACATTTATAGTTAAATGGATGCATATAGAGACCATACTCTTAAGTGAAATAAATAGGACACACATGTGTGTATCCTGAACAGTTTCTCTAATGTGAAAAACTGAAAGTGTAAATAAGGTTTAAAATGATTAAAATGAATAACTGATAATTTGAAATATTAAAAGGTCCAAAGGTGTAGGGGTGGTGGGAGGGGAAGGGAAAAGGAAAGAAGGGAAAGAAAAATTATGAGAAGAAAAATATAATGGAAGTGAAATCTATGTAAATAGGGAAGGATGCAGGGGGTAAAGGGAGCACAGGTAATGGGGAAAAAATAATAACCAACATACATCATGTACAGGTACAAGCACCCAATGATAAATGTAAATGTATTGTAAACCTAAAATGTACCAATAAAAGAATTTTTAAAAAGTATGGATAACCTCTTTATTTGATAGAAGCATAAACCTAAGAGTTCAAATTTGAAAGCATAATGGATGTATTGATAAATCATTGCTCTAAGATAGTGATGACCTGCTTCATCCTGCAGAGATAGGTGCTTCCATAATCTGGAAGCCTCACTAGACTTTAGCAACTATAAGTTTAACATGGATTTATTAAATAATAATATTCTGCTGTATATTCTTTTAAGAGGTGTATGTTATGCTTCTTTTCTTAATAGAGTTTGTCTCCTTTATGTGAGAGGCACAACAATTCAAAGCAATAGCATACATATTTAAATAGCGTTTTAAAGGTGTTTTTGGTCTAATTCTAGCAGTAATGCATGATCACAATAGAGAAAAGTTTTAAAGTTTCTAGTAGTCCCACTGCTCAGTGAAAACCACATTTCTTCATGTAAAGCCAGCCTTCTAAGTTTTAATTCTAGCTTTATAATACTTGAAAATGGTTTAGCTCCATTTGAGTTGTCTAAGTACTTTTTGTCGGTGTCTTAGTTACTTTTCTCATTACTGAAACAAAATAACCAACACGCAAAGTCAAAGGAGGGAATTTTTATTTGGCTCATGGTTTGTAGAGGTTTCTGTCCATAGTTGGCTAGCTCCAAGGCAGCGTGGCCTGGCAAAGGGGCATCACAGAGGAAAACTGGTCCACAGCATGCAAGCAGGTAAGAGCACACTAGCCCTCTTTCTGTCTCTTATATTTCTGTAGGGTATCCGATCTAGGGCAGGTGTAGCACTCCCACCCTCAATCCTAGCCAGAATCATGCCAAACCAATCAGTGGACTGATTTAGTAATCTGACACCCTTGATCCCAGGACCACCCGCTAGATCCACCACCTCTGAAAAGCCCCCCCTGTGACTGCATGAGGCTTTGAGGGGACATCTAGATACAAGCCATAACGGTCAGACAACACCTTGGTCATCTTTCTCTCCTTTACACTAGCGTGTGTGTGTGTGTGTGTGTGTGTCTGTGTGTGTAGCAGTAGTAGGAGTAGTTGATAGCTTAATATTTGATCAGTTAATGGTTAATGTTGTGGAAGGAAATTCAAAAGAACAGAACCCTGAGATCTCTCTGTGTTCTGGAAGGGCTGGATTGAATGTTGACAGCAGTTACCATTTAAAGAACATCTGCCATGTGTCACATATGGACTATGTACACAGCAGTAACAATGTGATGTATTTCCATTCTGCTTTGTCTTCCTTCACACAGAGAGCCTCTGTGTCTTCTATAGTTGAGGGGAGGCCATATGGCTGAATGCTAGTCTAAGAAATATGAATGAAAGTGATACTGATGTCTGCGGCACACTGAAGAGCCCAGTCTGTCTCTTACAGTCTCCCTTTCCCTACCTTCAGGGCAGGGAAAGGAGGAGTAGTGTGGCTTTATGATGGAGCAGGGAAGCTTATCTTTCACTGACATGTGATATGGTCAAGAGAAGTCAGGCATCTTTGTTGTTCGCCTTAAGCTTTTAAGTTTGAATGGCTTGTCTGTTATGGCTGTTAGTGTTAATTATGCTCTAAAGTAAAATTTTATGTACTATGCATAAAAAAAATGAACCTTGGAAGGATGACTCCAGAGTTTTTCTTCTGTAAGTGTAGAAATCTGACTGTACATAAAATGTAACTTTTAAAGTCAGACTTGTTCATGAGTATGACAGAGTAGGATTTAGCCTGTCATTTCATTTAACATCTGAGAGACTCAGTTGCTTTATTCGAAAATGAGAATCTCCTTTTCCATAAAGTTTTCATGAAAGCTGCATGAGAAAATATATGTAGCTTAGCAAGCACAATTCTGGTGTCCAAGTAAACATTTAATAGAAGGAACATTGTTATTGTTTTGCAGAACAGCATAGTTATGGTTTTCTCTCAAAGCAATACTGACTGCAGGTCTTTTGGTCTTTCTCCCTTTTCTACCTAAAAAACTAAAATATAGGAACTCTATAAGTTTATTAAGGGCAAAGTCTGAATCTTACCTATTATGTATCCCTGGGACATACCAGGTCAATTGAAACATTATTGTGAATAAGCAAATATTTGTCTAATTTAGATCAACATAATTAAGCTTGCTAGACCAGAAATGGGGCTACTCTCTCCCTTTCTTTTAGTAGGCATCATGCAACTTTAGGAAGAGACAAACATACATATGGGATATGGTGGTATACATCTATGATCCCAGTACTCTGAGAGTGTGGGGCAGGAAGATTACAAGGCAGGCTCAGCCTGGGCAATTTAACAACTTAGCAAGGCCCTGTCTCAAAATAAAAAATAATTAAAGAGGGATGGAGATATAGCTCTATTCAAAGGCCCTGGGTTCAACCCCCAGTAATCAAGCAATACACACACACACACACACACACACACACACACACACACACAAATATATTTATATGTACCACTTGTTATTCTTGAAATCACTTTATCAAAGAAACCCCAAACTTAATGTTAATCTTTTATTTGACATAGAATAACAAAATTCAAAATCTTCTGTGAATAATATTATACCACGAATAAATTTTGGTCAAAACTCAGTAATAGGGACTCAATAATAAGCACTTCCAGAATGATAGAATAAAATCTTTTAAAAAATACTCCTCCACAGAAGCAGAGTAAGCACTGGAAAAACTTGTCAAAATCAACTTTTTCAGAATTCTAGAATTAGCCAATCCAGGAAACATTCAAGAAAAATTGCCGAATTTGAGTAAGAACAGTATCCATTTTATATTTTACCTTTCCATGTTTCCAACTAGAAAATATGGATAATGAGATAATTGGAAACACTCTGATGTACTTCTAGGAATGTGAAAGACATGCACAGGAGGGACTGTGTGCATGCCCAACAAAGACTTGGAAAGGGTCAAATTGCTCAACTATGTCTGACCTTGAGCATTTGATCAAGCAGGAAGCAAAACTAAAGCTGAATGGTAAACGTCCAGAGTGTGAAAGTTGTGCCCCAACATATACACAAGAACTGGCTGACCTACTGGGTCAAAGCATATAAATCACTAGCTTCCCAATGATTAGCTGGACATTAATCTCACCTAGAAAAATTGATGTTGGGGTTTAATTCTCTAATGTAAGAGTACTAAAAAGCTACGGGGTCTTTCAGAGGCAGAGCCTGCTGGGAAGTGATAATATGACTGTGCACATGAAAGGATTGAAGTTGGTTTCAAGGTGTGGTCGAAGTCCACAGGAATAGACTGGCTCCCTTGGGAATACTTTGTTATAAAGAATGGGCTGGCCCCTTGCTAGTCTCTTGTTCCTTTTACTGGGGAACCCTGAAATGTTACCAGAAACCTCTGCAGTAGGCTCCAGTCTCCTACTCATAGTATGATGCAGGCCTGAGAAAAAAACTAAAGACAGAACTAATAGACAAAAAGCCAGAGCCAGGATGACCAATGCCGGTGCAACTGACAAAGGCGCAGGCAAGTCTAAGCCACCGATTTTTATTAGTAATCCATTGAAGTAAAGATGAGTTATGTGTAAGGATAGCACTACATGTAAAGATGTGCGGTCCATGAGGTTTTTATGGAAATTAATGTAAGCAAGACTCATAAAAGACAAGACAAAGCATTCTCAAATTAGGAACAGAATAGACAAAATATATGGTTGTACTTAGAACATTGTTCTAGTGAGGTTTAAGCTGTGGGAACAGAATTTACGTGTGAGGGTCTCTGACCTCAACACGTAGGCTTTTGCCGGACTCTCTTCTATAAACAAGCCAATTATGAGGTTAACTCTTTACAGACTGCACTGCTTACAGCCTGCTTTGGGTATAGTCAATATTGCAGTCTCCCACGTCTTTCTTAACACGGGACCTCTCTTGCTCTTGCTTTGCTTACATGAGTTCAGGCCATATGATGGGATCTGCCAGGAAGCTTTTAGCAGAAACTGTTGCCAGTGCCTTGCTTTTGGACCTCCACAATGATACATCATGTAAACCTCTTTTAAAAATATTTAGTCTCAGGTATTTTGCTGTAGCACCATTGAATGGATTAATGTAAACAACAAAAGCTGGAAAGAAAGAAATCTGATCTCAGCTTTTCCACATTGTATTATTTTAAATCTCAGTTTTTCAACAATGACAAAAACAGAAAGCATGAAACAGAACAACATACAGAACTTGTTAATATATTAGATTGTGTTACAAGGTGCCATTACATTTGCAGATGGAATTAAGATTTTTAATTAGCTGATTTTAAGATAAGAAGACCATTCTACACTGTCCACTGGGTCCACTGTAATCAGATGTCTCTTTTTGATGAAGGCAGAATGTGAGAAAGGAATTCTTCCCAGCTCCTCTAACACCACAAGTTCAGTCCAGTGAAATTTATTTTAGCTTCATGGCCTTCAGAGCTGTAAGATAATACATATTATTTTTTTTTTTTTTTAAATTTTTTTTTAAAATAAAATTTTTTTATTGGTGCATTGTAGGTATACAACACAATTACATTTCTCATTGGGAATTGTACCTTTACATAATGCATCTTGGTTCTTATTTTTTTCCCCATTCCTAGCCCTCCCTTCACCCCCTCCACCCTTCCCTATTTACAAAGACTTTATTTCCATTTTTTCTGTTTCTCATCATTTTTCCTTTCCCTTCTTTCCTTTTCCCTGCCCCTCCCACTACCCCTACCCCTTTGGACCTTTATACCTAAAATGTACCAATGATTAGAATGAATAATCAATAATGCAAAATACATATTATTTTTTTTGCCACTAAGTTTGTGGTTAAGACATAGCAACAAAAGCAAATCTAAAATACTAGTCTTACAAAGCTATTGTTAAATTTATTCTGAAGTATTTTATTTTTCTGATACTATTACACATGAAATTGTTTTCTTAAAATTTAATCTTCAGACTCTACAGTGCTAGTACAGAGAGCTGATTATTTCATACTTCAGTCTTTCATAATTAAGTATGTTCTTAGCTGTGGATTTTTTAAAAAATTAATTTTATTGGTACATTTTAGGTATTCAATATAATGATATTTATCATTGGAGATTTGTACCTTTACATAATCTCTCTTGGTTCTTATTTTTCCTCCTGCCCTCCCTTCAACCCTTCCACCCCTCTCTATTTACAAAGACTTTGTTTCCGTTTTTTCATTTTCTCATGTTAATTCCATAACCTTCCTTTCCTCTACCCTTCCCACTTCCCCTTCTGCTATGCATTTTTTCTTCCTCTTTCACATTGTCTATTATACAGTTTCAATCTTATTTATACTTTCAGTTTCTCACATCAGAGAAACTATTCAATATTTACATATGCGTGTCCTATTTATTTCACTTACGAGTGTGGCTTCAATGTGCATCCATTTAGCTATAAATGTCTCTAATTTCTCATTCTTTATGGCTGAATAGTACTCCATTTTGTATAAAAAACCCATTTTCTTTATTCAGTCAACTGGGCTGTTTGGTAGATGCCTATGTTAAATTAAGAAATTTTACTTTTATTAATAATTTGTTAAATGTATTGATCATGAAAGGATTTCATTAAATGCTCCTTCTGAATTTGGGTGCATCTATGTTCCTAAGAGGTAAAGGTTTATATTTTCCTTGTGATATCATTTCTAGTTTTATTATCAGGGCAATACTAGCCTCACAGGATAAACTTTGATGTGCTCCATCTTCATATTTTGTGGAAGAATTTGTGAAGAAATGATGTTAATTTTTCTTTAAGCATTTGGCAGAATTCAGCAGTGAAATCATCTGATACTGAGCTTTGATTTGTGGAAATGTTTTGATTGTTAATTCAATTATAGATTGTTGTTCATTTTACCAAGATTTATAATTTGTTGGCAGATTGTTGTCATGATGTTCACAATTTCCCTTTTATAATTCTGTAAATTTTATATTGATATTACTTACATTTTTATTTTAATAACTTCATATTTTTATAACTTTATTGAACAAACTAGCTAAAGAATTGTCAATTTTTCAAAGAACTAATGTTTATTGTAGGTTTTATATATTTGAATTCTCTATTGCATTGATTTATACTTTGATATTTATACTTTCCTTTCTTTTTTTTTCTATTTATTTATTCATTTATTTTTGTTGTTGCTGTTAAATTCTTTTATTGGTACATTGTAGGTATACAACACAATTACATTTCTCATTGGGAATTGTACCTTTACATAATGCATCTTGGTTCTTATTTTTTCCCCATTCCTAGCCCTCCCTTCACCCCCTCCATGCTTCCCTATTTACAGACTTTATTTCCACTTTTTCCATTTCTCAGCATTTTTCCTTTCCCTTCTTTCCTTTCCCCTGCCCCTCCCACTACCCCTACCCCTTTGGACCTTTACTTCGTATTTTGCATTATCAATTATTCATTCTCATCATTGGTACATTTTAGGTATGCAATATAATGACATTCATCATTGGAAATTTGCACCTTTACATAGTCTCTCTTGGTTCTTATTTTTCACCCTTGCCCAGCCCTCCCTTCAACCTCTCCATTCCTCCCTATTTACAAATATTTTGTTCCTATTTTTCCATTTTCTCATATTGATCCCATTCCCTTCTATCCTTTCCCCTAGCCCTCCCACTTCCTTCCCCTTTGCCCCTTTTCTTCCTATTTCACATGACCTATTATACATTTAGTCCTTATTTACACTTTCAGTTTCTCACACCAGAGAAACTATTGGATATTTATACATGTGTGTCCTATTTATTTCACTTAAGATTATTGCCTCAATGTGCATTCTTTTAGCTATATATGTCTCCAATTTCTCATTTTTTATGGCTGAGTAGTACTCCATTTTATAAAAGAACCCCACATTTTCTTTATCCAGTCTCCACTTGACGGGCATTTGGGCTGTTTCCCAGTTTTAGCTATCACAAACTGTGCTGCTAGGAACATGGGTGCACATATATCACTGTGGTATGATTGTTTTAATTCTTTGGGGAAGATCCCCAGCAGTGGAATAGTGGGGTCAAATGGGACTTCCAGTCCTAGTTCTTTGAGGTATCTCCATACTGATTTCCACAGTGGTTGCACCAGTCTACACTCCCACCAGCAGTGGAGCAGGGTTCCTCTTTCACCACAGCCCCACCAGCAGTGGTTATTGGTTGATTTCATAATAGCAGCAATTCTTTCTGGAGTGAGGTGGAATCTCAGCATTGTTTTCATTTGCATCTCTCGAATGACCAGTGATGTTGAACATTTTTTCATGTATTTATTTGCTATTTCTACTTCTTTGTCTGAGAAATGTCTGTTCATTTCAGATGCCCATTTTTGGATTGGGTCTTTAAATTTGGGAGGTCTGATCTTTTTAAGTTCTTTATAGATTCGAGAAAGTAGACCTTTGTTTGAGGAAAAGCAGGTGAAGATTTTTTCCCACATTGTGGGTTGTCTCTTCACACTGCTGGTGGTTTCTCTTGCTGTGCAGAAGCTTTTTAATAAGAAGAGATCCCACTTGTTGACTGTTTGTGCTAGTTCACAGGCAACTGAGGTTTTGTTCATAAAGTCTTTTCCTACACCAATGTCTTCAAGAGTTCTACCTAACCTCTGTTCCAGCTGGTTCAGAGTTTCTATTTTAATATTTAGATCCTTAATCCATTTTGATTTTAGTATAATGCATGGCGAGAGGTATAGGTCTAGTTTTAATCTTTGGCAAGTTGAAGCCCAATTTTTCCAGCACCATGTATTAAAGAGGCTATCTTTCCTCTACTGAGGGTGTTTGGCTCCTTTATCGAAGATGAGCTGGCTGAGTGTGTCCGGTGTTGTTTCTGCATCTTCTAATCTATTCCACTGGTCCTCAGGTCTGTTTCTTTGCCAGTACCATGCTGTTTCTATCACAGTAGCTTTGTAGTAGAGTTGCAGGTTGGGGATTGTGATACCCCTTGCCATGTCTCTGTTACCTAGAATTGCTTTTGCTATTCTGGGTCTCTTGTAGTTCCAAATGAATTTTTTGGATTGTTTTCTCAAGGTCCGTGAAGTATGCTGCTGAGATCTCAATTGGAATTGCATTGAATCTATATAGCAGTTCTGGAAGTATGGCTATTTTCACTATATTAATCCTTCCTACCCAGGAGCAGAGGATGTCTGTCCATTTTCTGATATCATCTTCAAATCTCTCTTTTCAGAGTGCCATAGTTTTCAGAGAAGAGGTCTTTGCTTTCTTTCGTTAGGTTGATTCCTAGGTGTTTCAGTTGTTTGGATGCTATTGTGAAAGGAATTATTTGCCCTATTTCTCTCTCAGTGAGTCTGTCATTCATGTAGAGGAAAGCTATTGACTTTTGTGTGTTGACCTTGTAACCAGCTACTTGACTGAATTTGGTTAAGTCTAGAAGATTTTTGGTGGAGTTCTTGGGATCTTCTATACAGAGTATCATGACATCTGCAAATAATGACAATTTGACTTCTTCATTTCCTATCTTTATTCCTTTTATTTCTTTCTCTTGTCTAATTGCCGTGGCTAATGTTTCCAACACTATATTGAACAAGAGTGGTGATAGTGGACATCCTTGTCTTGTTCCTGATTTGAGTGTGAAGGATTTCAGTTTTTGACCATTTAGTATGATATTGGCTGTTGGTTTTTCATAGATGGCTTTTATCAGATTGAGGTAGAGACCATCTATTCCAATTTTTTGTAGGGTTTTTATCATAAATGCATGTTGGATTTTGTCAAATGCTTTTTCTGCATCTATTGAAATGATCATATGGTTTTTGTCCTTGGTTCTATTAATATAGTGTATTACATTGATTGATTTGTGTATGTTGAACCATCCCTGCATCCCTGGGATGAATCCCACTTGATCAGGGTGTATGATCTTCTTGACGATCTTCTGCATTCTATTTGCCAGTATCTTATTAAGGATTTTTGCATCTATGTTCATTAGTGAGATTGGCCTGTAGTTCTCCTTTTCGGTTAGGTCTTTCTCTGCTTTGGGGATAAAGATGATGCTTGCTTCCAGGAATGAATTTGGGAGTTTTGCTTCCCTTTCAATTTCATTGAAGAGTTTAAACAGTAGTGGCAGCAGTTCCTCTCTAAATGTCTTGTAGAATTCAGCAGTGAAGCCATCAGGGCCCGGACTTTTCTTAGTTGATAAGTTTTTAATTACATTTTCAATTTCATTGGTTGATATTGGGTTGTTTAGAATTTTTAGGTCTTCTTCATTCAACTTTGGTAATTCATATGTATCTAGGAATCTGTCTATTTCTTCTGTGTTTTCCATGTTATTGGCATATAGGTTCTGGAAGTAGGTATTGATGATCCTCTGGATTTCTGCTGGGTCTGTTGTCATTTCACCCTTTTCATTCCTCATTGCATGGATTTGGGCCTTTTCTTTCCTTTTTCTGACAAGGTTGGCTAAGGGTTTGTTAATTTTGTTGATTCTTTCAAAGAACCAACTCTTGGCTTCATTGATTTTTTGTATCATTCTCTTAGTCTCCATTGCATTGATTTCTCCTCTGATCTTTTATAATTTCCTCCCTTGTATGAGCTTTGTGTTTGTCCTGCTCTTCTTTTTCTAGAAGCTTGAGGTTTCAGCATCAGGTTGTTTAATTGGGCTCGTTCTGTTTTCCTAATATGCATATTCACTGCATGAATTTGCCTCATAAGAATGCTTTCATTGTGTCCCACAGATTCCGATATTTTGTATTGTCACTGTCATTTAATTGAAGGAACTGTCTGATTTCTTCTTTAATATCCTCTGTGACCCATTGGTTATTCAGAAGTGTGTTGTTCAATTTACACATGTTTATGAAATTTTTCCAGTTTCTTTTGCTGTGGATCTCCAATTTCATCGCTCTATGGCCTGATAATATACAGGGAATAACTTCAATTACATCGCACTTACTTAAACATATTCTATATGTGAGTATGTGGTCTGTTTTGGAGAATGATCCATGTGCAGCTGAGAAGAATGTGTATTCTGATTTTGTGGGGTGGAAGACTCTGTAAACATCTGTTAAGTTCATTTGTTCAAGAGTTCGATTGAGTTCTAGTGTTTCTTTACTTAGTTTGTATATACTTGATCTATCTATTTGTGACAGTGGGTTGTTGACGTCCCCCATTACAATTGTATTAGTGCATATATGACTTTTCATGTCTGGTAGTATTTGTTTTATATAGTTCAGTGCACTAGTGTTTGGTGCATAGATATTTATGATTGTCATCTCTTCCTCTTGGATTCTTCCCTTTACAAGGCTGTAGTGTCCTTCTTCATCTCCCTTAATCAGTGTTGGTTTGAAATCTGCTCAGTCTGCAAAGAGGATAGCTACTCCTGCTTTTTTTCAGGTTCCCATCGCATGGAGTTTTGTTTTCCACCCTTTAACTTTCAGTTTATGAGTTTCATTTTGAATCAGGTGTTTTTCTTGTATGCAGCATATTGTTGGATTTTGCTTCTTGACCCATTCTGCCAGTCTATTTCTTTTGATTGGTGAATTGAGACCATTAACATTGATGGTTATAACTGAAACGTATTGACTTATCATTGCCATGAATTTTTCTTTTTGTTGGGTTCTCCTCCTTTACATTTAATTTCTTGTCATGCCAGATGGGTTCATTCTGCTTTGCTTCCTGGGGTTGTGATCTTCAATGTCTGTTCCTAGGCTATTGTGTAAAATTCTTTGGAGTGCTGGTTTGGTATTCACAAAGTTCCTAAGGTGCTCTTTGTCATGAAAGTATCTTATTTCTCCATCCATTTTGAAAGATAGTTTTGCAGGGTACATCAATCTGGGTTGGAGGCTGTTTTCTTTTAGGGCTTGGAATATGTCACTCCAAGCTCTTCTTCCCTTGATTGTTTGTGTTGCGAAGTCTGCTGTGATTCTGATGGGCTTTCCTTTGTATGTAATTTGTTTCTTTTCTCTCACTGCTTGTAGAACTTTGTTCTTCTGTTGAGTTTTTGGAATCTTAACAATTCTATGCCTATGTGTAGATTTTTTTTGATCAAGGCTTGTTGGAGTCCTATATACCTCACTTATCTGTATATCAAGCTCTTTCCCCCTGCTTGGGAAGTTTCCTGCCATTACTTTTGCAAAGACATTTTTTTATGTCATCTGCACTCTCTCCTGTTTTTCATTGACTCCAAACAGTCTTATATTATTCTTCTTTGTATCATCTAGCAGCTGCTGGATTGATTTCTCATGTTCCCTTATAATTTTGAAGCAATTTTTCTTTTCCTGTTCATTAATTGCAATCTTACCTTCTATATCTGAAATTCTGTCCTCACATTGGCTCATTCTGCTGTGTAGACTTTCAATGGAGTTTTTCGTGTCCTGGAAATCTATTTCCATCTGTTTTATGGATTCCATTTGTTTACTATGTTGGGATTCCATCATGTTCCTGACCTCTTCTCTAGATTGATTAATCATGTCTTGCACTAGGACCACAATTTCTCCTGTTATCTGAGAAATTATTTCTGATTTCACTTTTTCCAGATCCCTTTTTGTTGCCAGTTCAGTGGATCCAGGTGGTTGAGTATCAGAGTGTTCCATCTCATTTCCCTTTGGGGTTGCTGTAGGTGATCTGGAAGTCTGGTTTTGAGACTTATTTATGTGTTTTCTCATTTTGACTGGGGGGTTGGTGGGGTGCTGTTGGTGCCTGCACGGATTACCTCCTCTGAGCTGGGAGAGGTGAGACAGGGGCCAGGAGTAGCGGTAGGGATGGTGGCCCAAAAGACCTTTCCTCTGAGGTGGGAGCAGTGGGAGGGATGGTGGCTGGGCAGGCAGCACCTTCCTCTGGACCAGGTGCAGTGGGACGGTGGCTCAGAAGGCCCTACCTCTGGGCTGGTAGTAGGGGGAGGGATGGTCACCTGGAAGCCCCTTCCTCTGGGCCAGGAGCGTCAGGACAGAAGGTGGCCCAAAAGCCCTTTCCTCTGGGCTGGGAGCAGCATGTGGGATGGTGGCCGGGCAGGCAGCCCCTTCCTCTGGACCAGGAGCAGTGGGACGGCGGCTCAGAAGCCCCTACCTCTGTGCTGGGAGCAGCAGGACTCAGTACCGTGGTCTGGTGGTCTGGTGTCCTCTGCGTCTTTGTAGTGTGGAACCAGGTGGCTGTACAGAGGAGCGGGGGCTGGGGGGGGTGTCCAATGGATTGTTGTTGGGGCACAGGTTGAATCGGTGTGTTCTGCAGGACTTAAGACCTTTGTAGGGTGTGCGCAGACCTGCCTTATTCTTTCCATTCATTATGCTTGCTTTGGGTTTATCTTGTTCTTTTTCTGTTTTCTTAAGATGGAAGCTTAGGTTATCATTTGAGATCTTTATTCTCTTTTAGTGTATTTGTATCAATTAGTTTATAGCTATGAATTTCCTTGTAAACAGTGCTAGAATTGGTCTTTCTCCCTACTTCCCTTCTCCTTCTGCTCTGTAACTGCATCACTTGTGTTTTTGAGCTCCAATTTCACTTAAATTCTTTTGTGGTTGTATTGGGCCCACCTAGTTATCCATGATAACTTCTACATCTCAAGAGCTTTGTATTTATTTATTTATTTATTTATTTATTTATTTATTTATTAAGAGTCTAGGTTATTTTAGTTGGGCCTCATGACCTGGCAGCAACATTATTAAACTGACTCTGAGGTTCCAGTTGTCACTGTGTTCCTTTTGTTTCCACTCTGTGATGTTCCTCTATAAAGGCTAATGCCATGCTAAGCCAAGAGCTTTATTTTAATTATCTGTGAGGCCATCTGTGCCATTATAAGGTGCAGGTTCTGGGAATTAGAATATGGACATTTCTGCAGGAGGGAGCATTTTATTCAGCTTACCACATTTTATACAGTGAAAAACCACATAACGTCATTATAGGAAATTAAAGAGAACCTCAGGAAATCAAAGATATTTCATGTTCATGATGCATAAGACTGTATTGTTAAGATGTCATCTAACATCTGTGTTTTCTGTTTGTATCCTAATAAATAATGATGCTGAGCATCTTTGGTGTGATTATTAACCTTTTACAGAAATGTCTATTCATATCTTCTATCATTTTAATATTTACTGTTTTACCTTTAAGATCAATAGTTGTTTTTATAACCCAGATATGTTATTTACAGGTATAGGTACATGATTTCTCCTAGTATATAGCTTAACTTCTCCTTTTCTTGATGGTGTTCTGTGAAGTATAAAATCTTTCAATATGTAAGAAATAATTCTTCTGTTACTTGGGTTTTGAGGTCATATCTAAACAATCATCCTTTAATTCAAGGTAATGAAGATTTGTTTCATCATGCTTTTTAAGGGTTTTATAATTTTTATTGTTACTTTTAATCAATGAGATATTTTGTATTAATTTTTAGAGGTAGTGTCAAGTAGGGATTTAACTTCATCCTTTTGCATATTCATATCCAATTGATCTTCACCATTTGTTGAAAAGATATTCTCTTCCCTATTAAAATCTCTGACACCCTTGTTAAAAATCAACTGACCCTCAAAATAAGAATTTACTACTTAACTTTCAATTCCATGTTGTTGATCTCTGTGTCTATCCTCATGCCAACATTCTACTGTCCTAATTACTGTAGCTTTTAATAAGTATACTCTTGGGAATTGCGAGTCCTCCAGTTTTTCTTCTTCACCATGATTGTTTTGGCTAGTTTAAAGGTATTCTATTTTCATATAAATTTTAGGATCAGCTTGTCAGTTTTTTTGCCAAAATAATAATAAAGCTATTGCTATTTTTGTAGAGAGTGTATTAAATCTATAGATTGACTTGAGGAGAAATTGGAATTCTCATACACTATTGAAAAGATTGTAAAATGCTACAACTGTTTGGAGGTATTTGACAGTTCCTCAAAATGTTAAATGTAAAACTTACTATATGACCTAGAAATCCCACACCCAGGTATATATATCCAAGAGATTGAAAGTGTATGTCCATACAAACATTTGTATTCAAATGGTCATAGAAGAATTATTTATGGTAACTAAAAATGAACACAATCCAAATGTCTATTAACTACGCCACTGATGCTTAATACTGTAATTAGTGAAATTGGTCTTTTCTTGTATATTAGTTATATGCATTTCTTTTGTGAATAGCTTACATGACATATTTTTCTATGTTTTTTAAAAAATCTAGTATTATAAGAACCCCCTCCTTCTTAGGCATGACTTTTATAGTGTACAATACATAAATATTTCCTGGACTTAATTTTCAAAACAGCTTTTTTGCTTACAGAATTTAATTAATTATCCATATGTTTCGCTTATGAAATACAACATGAACTAAGGATTTGAAATAAATTTATTACTGTTTATCTTTATAGTCCAGATTTATTTTGACACCAGATATTTAATTTAATAGTTAGTTGACAGTATCACTTCTACTCAGTATTTCTATGGCAAGATTTTCATATTTTAACTATTTTTTATTTACCTCTTGATGATTACTTAATATCTTTGAATTCAGATACTTAGTATTTCCTAATCTAGTAACTCTTATTAAACATAAATTTTCTCATTTAGAATAAAATCATGTTGCCTCTAACTTTTATATCTTTAATTCAAAGTAATTTTAGTCACCTTACTTTTTATAATTGATTGTCCTGATTTATTTTTTGTTTCACTTTCTGCTTTTTCTCCTAAACATGTATTTTATTCTTCTAATTTATCATCTATTTTTAGCCTTAGCTGATTCATCTCTTTGTCTGTCTGTCACTTAGGCATGTCATTTATATTTTTTTACTTTAGTAATTAATATTATAAAATAACTCACTTATGTTTATAGCTTCCTTGAAGATTTTATGTTGATAATTGTTTATTACTGCTACATGGAAGAGAATTGTAGGAGACCAAATAATGAGAATCGAGGCCTAATTGACCTCTGCCAGCACAAAAGAGAAAATGGCAAGCTGTCCCTTCTTTGGCCTACCTGAAAATATTTCACTTCCATAATGACTCCATTGAATGTAGTCTTGTCATTTCTCTCAGACATCAAGATCTGTTTTCAAACTGACATATTATATGGCAGGCAAATATTCAGTTTCTGCACAGACATACACACACAAGATGCAGAATATTGTATTGATGGATTGATCAATCGATAGGTAGATAGATATACAGGTAACAGAATCATACCCAACTGACTTTGCAAAATAGTATTTCATTTCCATATCCATTTTTCAACTTGGGATACAAGAGCAAAGCAGATTAGAGGGAGAGATTCTTAGTGTAGCACTCTGAACTAGCTGATGCTCCTGCTGTTCATGAAACTAACACACAGTCCTTACCTTATCAGCTCAGCAGCTGCCCTGGGCTTTACTCAGAAAATGCTTCTGGAAGGTAAACAAGTCATGTTTACCAAATTAAGAGAAAACATTTAAGCACATGTAATTGATATATTTAGCTTAACAGAACATTTGATCAATGTTTATAGAAATGATCTATAGCTTTCACTGCCTTCCAGGAGTAGAGTTTACATTAGGAGTCTTCTCTTTACAAACTCTATTCTTCCCTGCATTACCCTGTCATCATCTTGGAATTTTCTTTACTACTGCTTGCTCTGACTTCATAAGTAGTACTAAATCAGTCGATGCTAAATTGTCTTAACATTTTAGAAATTTTCTTTGGTAATTTTCTAATTTTTTCTCATTTCTTGGTTAGTGTAGATTTCAGAGTTATTTTGCTGGAGTTTTACAAATTGTACTCTTCTTTTGAGTTTAAACATACTTACAATGATCTTATAGTTTTGAAGTTGGAGAAGAAACAGAAAAAAACAATAACTCCATTGGAACCTGGTATAAATGCCCTGGCTTTCCCTTAAATATGTCTCAGGCTTCATGGGCTTTGGGTTTCCATTAGTCCTTTACCCAAAAGGAAGGGACTGCCTCTGAGATTCTGAGATTGTTTAGGATCTTCACTTAGATCCAGAGGGTGCTCCTATTGGGTGTACTATTAATGTTTTAGTCATTTGTCATAGAAAAAAAGGTAAAAAGTACTTGTTGCAGTGGTGTACTTTCTATGAAAACTAGCCCCATAAATTCTAGGTTTTCTAGGATATTTTGTGTATGTACTTCTTAATGAAAACAGAAATTTGTGAAAACAGAAATTGAAAACTTAACCTTTCTGCATTCCTTCCACCAATTTGGTCTATCATTTGTTTATTTATTTGTTTATTTATTTATTTAGTACCAGGAATCGAACTTGGGATGTTGCATTTGCGAGGCAGGTGGCAGAACAACTGAACTAAATCCCCAGCCCCTAGTTCTATAGTACATTTAGAAGAAATTCTTTGAAAGCTTGAGCCTTTGATGATAAAATGCATGGTTTTCAGGCTTAGAGTATGTTGTTCCTTTGTTTTCATGTTTTCCTGGTCATTTTTATGAACACTGGGTGAGGAAATATATCCATGCCATCATCTAACTCAGAAACCCACATTTATTTTTAATAGATGATTAGAACTGACCACTAAGGTCATTTTCACTCTTGAGTTTTTATGTAAGCAAATTTTGCCCAAAGACTATTTCTGTAGGCAAGAAATTTCACAGGTCAAATAGATGCTGTCAAAATAATGACTCCAGGAACTGTTAAATGTCACGAGGAACTAACATTTTGCCTCTGGTTAAACCAAGACTCATTCAACTGTATCTAAGCTGTAAATAAATATTAACTTGTATGACCCGACCTTGCTGATTGATGGCCTGATTAAATTACAGAGGAAATCTTGGCAAGTTACAGCAGTGGAGAGAAATTTTTTTTGCTGCTCAAATATCAGTAAAGCTCACAATGTTCACCTTAGAAAGTATTTCAATATATTTAAAGGTATGCTAGTCGAAAGGATGTTACATCCTGAAAGATGTCAAGCCTTCAGGTCAGAAGTTTCCTTTCTGAGTCTATAATGTGTTTCAATCTAAGTCAAACTTACTCATCACTATTCTGTTTATTTATTTATTTTTGGTACCAGGGATTGAACTCGGGACCTTGCACTTGAGAGGCAGGCATCAGAACCACTGAGCTAAATCCCCGGCCCCACTATTCTGTTTATTTTCAACTCTCCTTAAAATTATATCAGATGCTCAACACAGGTTATCATACAGTGATCAGTAGCCATTAGAAATACTGTAAATGACAGCAGCCAATTTTTAGGCAGTATTACTCATATGCATAGTCAAGTAAGCATAAGAAATTAGTAGTAGAATAAAACATACTATTGTTTTAATTTTATTATCATCTTTTACATAGAACACATAAGGTTTGCATAAAGACAATTGAACTACAAATGAAAAACAATGCCAAAGGCTAAAGCAAATTTTTACTTTCATGAAGGATCACATAGAAGAAAAGAGGCTAAAAGTTGAACAATAAGAGCCATATTGTAATAGTCCAAGTGAAGGATGAATGAAGACTGTAAACCTTTTTCAACTCTGATTCTTCAGGGGAATTAAATCCTAGACAATGATTCGAGTGACACTTTCTCAATTTTCCAACTCTGTATGTGTAGTAAATAAATTAATGTTTTTCATTCAGTGGAAGCATTAGGATATTACAGGTTAAATCTCCCCCCAGAACACTTATTAAGAGGGTCCAGCCAAAGTAAGTCCAGTCAGTGGCAAGAGAAAAAAATAATGATTGATAAAGATATATAAAAGAATAACCTTAGTAAGAATAGTTCTCAAATTGGAAGTGGGAAAGAGTGAAAATTTAATATGGCTTGTGTTTTTAACTGGTAAAGCTAGATTTCTAAGAAAAAGAATAAAAATAAAGCATCAAATTTTTGGAAACTTTTATAATTTTATCTTGAGTTTAGTGAGTTTGCATGCTGGTGTTGCATTCAGATAAACATTTTTTGTTTGTGAATCTGAATCTCAAATGAGAGATTTGAGTTTGTGGGTGATGTATCAACAGCCAGAGTAATGTTGCTTAATAAATCACTCCCAATTCTTTTTAGCTCAACACAAGAATTTCTTATTCAATTCATAGTTCTGTAGATTAAAAGTATATATGCAGCTTTTCTCTAAAGATCTGGTCTTAGCTGGGTTCCATTGCATCTGTTTTCAGGCTGAGTTAGCTGGATGAATCAGCTTCTTGTCAGCTACAGCGCCTTCATTTTCTTCCCTCCTCTCATTCTCTATGTGCTGCTTGTATCTTTCCCATAGGATAGACTAGTTGTGTCTTCACACGAATGCTCAGCTGCAAGCACCAGCAAATCCACCTGTGGAAAACGGCAAGCAGAAGCATGTATGTTCTCTCGAGAATCATTCTGGAGCTGGCATAGCATCACTGTCCCCTCATCCTATTTGTCAGAGCCCAGAGGCAGGGAATGAGGAGAGGGATACAAGGCTACAGAGTCAATGGTTTGGATATAAAAAAAAGGTTAGGAATTGGACCACTTTTGAATTCTGCCATTTCATATGTGTAGGTCGACCATACGTTCACATTTTCCCAGAAAAGACCCAGTTTATTCCTCTCATCCTTAGTAAAATATTACTGTCAGACCCTATTATTCAAAAATGTGTCCTAATTTGAGTGATAAATTATTTGAGCATCCTCCGTTTGTCAGGCCTTTGAGCTGGAATAGATGAAGCAGAATATATGAAATGAGCAGAAAACACAGAGTCCACGAATGAGGTTCTAGGGAGTAACAAATGCACCAGGACAGAATGGTTCTGGAAAAGCCAGAATAGAAAGGTTGCATGGAAGAGGTCTGAGGGATAAAGTCAGCACCATCAAGGCATGATATAAATACAATATGGAATGAAGGTATCTGTTGCCATTTGTCAACTTCTTTCATGAACATGATGAATAGTTTCAGAGGAGTCATTGCAGGGAATTAAAGATAACACTGATTTAATACTGAAACTTATAATTGGCTTTTCTGAGTCCTGTTTGTTTGAAATAATAGAGACTGGGCTCTGAGGAATTGAGGTCCTCTGAGCACTAACATTCTTCACGTCTGATCTCAGTACAGAAGCCAGACTAAAGCAAGTGTATAAGAACCAAGACCTATAGATTATATTTCTTCCCTACCCATTATTTTTGACACTAAATAAAAATGATCTGATTTTTATTCTTTAGGAATTATTCTAATTTTATTTTATTATGATTGAAAATTCATTTTTCTTCAGTATTTGATGTCTTTGATTGACACAAAAATCAATAAGATCTATTATAGTTACATTAAATATTAACCAGGACATTATTTTGAAACATTTGGGATGCTGTGATTTTTCAGTCAAATCCAAAATCTTGCTGTGCATATTAAACAGGATAGCTTTAAGAGTTGCCAAGATATTTTTGACAATTGTCCTAACTTTGATGAAGCAAATAAAAAAATAACAATTTTCAAGTAGAGTTTGCTGTAAAAAGCTTTGCAGATTTAATATTATATAAAGGTTTGCATGTACAAGCAGATGCAGCCGGAATTGTAATAAATAATATTAAAATTTTTGAATAACAAAACCCACATTTGAAATGTAGGATGACAACTTTTAGAAATTCAAAACTTCAAGGAGAACTAATTGGCTAACACAAAAAAAGCACAGAAAATATGGCTAGTAATGACTTCACACTGGCAATGATAAAAACAACAAAAACAAGGAAAGATGAAAGAAATAGGAGACAAACCTATAATCTTCATGTAGTTGAATCCTTTTTTTGGCTGCTACTTAAACTTTACAAACCTATTTTGTATGAGTGGACATCAAATTCCCTTTGGGATTTTCAATTTCATTTATTTTATCAATATAAAGAGCCTTCTTGTGGAGAAAGGAATAAATCACATTTAAATGAAATACAAGAGATTACACCAGTAGCTGAGCTTTTACAATGACTAATCCAATAGCTTTGGCCAAATATCTCAATGTCAAAAGCATTATAAGTATTGTACAAGGTAGGTCTGGCAAAGAGAAATCAATATTAAAGTATTGGATTTGATTAAAATGTTTACTTTTCCCCTCCACCTCCCCTTTCCCAAGCTAAATGGCCCTTTCCCATACTAATCTGATCTTCGTTACAGTTATTGGCTGCCTTGTTTGTTGTTACAATACCATTAATGTCTTAGAATTCATTCCTGAATCATACACTTTTCTGTCCCTCTGTAATTCCAGTATTAGGGTTCTTGTTCTGATGTCATACCATGTGTCCCTGAACTTGTTTACAAAACTTATAAACCTCACTTAGAAAAGTATATTATAAAATTTGCAGGGGAAAACATGCTTACCAATATAATTCTACTCAAAATTGCCCATCTCAGAAAGTTGTCTTTTCAATCATTTAAATATCATAAAAAATTTCAGACAATTGATGTTGACCTTTATCTTGCACATCAGTGCCTTTAAGTGTTCTATCATTTCCACCTAGAATATTTTTCCCTTTCTCATCTTTCACACAATTAATTCTTCATTATCTTCAAGGCTTAGCTTCCAAATTCATTTCTATTTATTTATTAATTTTTATTAGTATATGTTTTCAATATATAATAAATACATTCTTTGTGAGGAATTGGTATATATACACATTACGTAAGGACATTTTTCCTAATCCTCCTATATTAGGATAATTTCCAAGAAAACTTTTTACCTTATAGATTATCAGTCACCATCACACAGAGTTAATTTTAAAGAATGTGATGTGAACTCTGGCAGAGCAGGACAGAAAACTATAATGTTTATGTCTGTATTTCCAACACTTATGGCACTGAAAAGTATTAGTCATCTGTGTGATCTAGTTGCTGTTTAGGACTTTATGCACTCATTTGTGGATCATGGGACACATTGCCTTACTTTTCTGCTTGCCTCTTTCAAGTCCACATTATCCAAGCCTGCTTGATGTTGTCATCCTAAAACCCTGGTTTTATTATATTACATTCAAGAGCAGCCACTCTATCATCATCTGTTATTTATGAGAAGAAACGATGCTCCTTAGAGCAACATTCAAGGATTTCCATAAACTGACCCAGACTGATTTTCTGATGTTGTCACATCCTTTTCTCTCCAATGCAAGCACTTATCCTAGACAAAGTAACTGAGATACTGAACACAGAAGACTTCTCCCATTGCTTCTTGGCCTTTTGGCTAAAATAAAGTGCAGAATACTTCTCCCTGCTCTTGAGAATTACACAGACTTTCTACTCTATTGCTTCCCTCACTTTGGATGTTTTCTATCTTCTCACCGTTCCATCCATAATCTTTCCATATTTCATTCCTCTATGAAGTTCTTGATAATGGATCCTCTCTTCAGTGATTTCTTCTTCCATTTAACATCCATTAAATATCACCATTTCACTAATGATTCTATCAAGTTTTACCATTCCATATGAGGGGAGATTTTACTTTACCTCTGTCATTTGCGTATTTCTAAGCTTTGGCCAACTGACCAATAAAAAATAGAAAGATGGTATGTATGCACTACTAATAAATAATTTGACTTACACAAATCCACTGATAGTTTGCAACTGTGAATGCATACTTTTGATCACGATTATGTCAACATGGCATAATACTTAACTGATATGACTTAGAAAAGAAGAAGACATGATTAAGGTGAATCAACAACATTTTTCCCCTTTTCTGGTTTAAAATACATAAACAAAAAATGTAATACATGGCAAAACAATCTGTGAGCAGCCACTGTAAAAAAGAAATACATATAATATCCTGTCATAAACTTTCAAAATGAAAATTAAATAGATTCTTTTGTAATATTTTAAGCCTCTGGTGCTCGCCTCAATCCTTTCCACATTATCAGAATGTTGGATTATAAAGTGGTACTTTTCAAAAATAATCCACAACTTGGAGATGTGGAAATGAAGGGAGGGACAAGGCAGCTAGAGAAAAATAAAGTGAAAGGCTTACGAGTCACTTACTGGAACCACAGTTTCTTTTTAAGCATGGAGGGAGCAAGTGACATCTTGCAGAGTTCCAGATAAATTGGTGGAAAGACCCAAGCCCTCCTGCTAGCTTAAGGGGAATTAATTTCTGTAGGAATATTTTTAGAAACTTGATAAAGAGCAATTCCCCAAACTTCTCATCATTCTACCACCTCAAAGAAAAATTCACATAATCCAGTCAAGCTAAACATTCCTTACACACACACACACACACACACACACACACACACACACACATAATATAAGAATTAAAAATATAAAATGTTTGACTTTGAAACTCTAGCGGTGAAGACAAACAGATATAAGTAAATAATTAAGTGGGCTAAGAGGAATTTGCCCTCATCATATCAAGGCAAAATTATTCCTAAGAAAACAAATATAAAGAAGAAAAAGTAAATTTTTAACTGTGAAACAAAGCGATTCTACAAAAATAAATTTTATTTCAGGAAAACTTGCAATAATCACTGTAACTATAGATAAAATATGAAAATAATTATAAACGTGAAAAAAACAGATGTGCAAGACATGAATGAATGCCTCAACATCAGAAAAATTAGTGTTATTAACATAGAACAAAATTTATTAAGATACATGAAAAAGTTGGCTGAAATAGTTAGATTTATGTAACAAAAATGAACAATTAGCCTAAGATATGCTGGTACCAATATATTTTCCTATTAATTACTGAACTTCAATGACCAAGAAAGAAATCATCAAATAAGCAGAGGAAAATAAATGTCTTACAAAGGTCTAAGTTCTAAACAAGTGTTCTTCAGACTTTTCCACAACGGTGAATGCCAGAAAATTATAGAGTAATATCTATAAAATATTAAGGGGAAGAAAAGTATATCTATGTACACCATGTATTAAAGAACCCAGAAAATGTAGAATCCATGTGTGTAGCCTTGTTGAGGAAAACAAATAACAGCTATAGCAGTAGCAACAAAAACATGAGAACAATACCCACCCAAACAAATTTTCAATGGAGATGTGGTGAAAAAGACTAGCATAGTATTCCATGCCAGGAAATACTGGAGCAGAGCCAGCAAATTTCTGAGGGAAAGGAAGCAGGAGTATAAGAGCAACACATGTTTTTAAATGTATGAATCTTGAAGGTATAGGAATTGTAAGCCCTTCTTTAAAAGAATGGCAAGCACATTTAATCAAATGTGTATGTACACTGATATTTTTTCTCACGTCCAGAACCCAGTTGAGATATTTTTGCATTTAATTGTTGAATCTCTTTTGTGTCCAATCTGTGACAATTTCTCCATTTCCCCTTGTCTTTCATGATCCTGGCATTTTTGTAGAGTACTTGCTATGCGTTTGTAAAAATGATCTCAAGATTGCATTTGTCTGATGTTTTCTCCTGATCATATTCCTGAGAAGATAACACAAAGATGTTGTGTCCTTAATAAGTCAGGTGAAGAAACATGTAATTAAAAAATATTAACTACTTAAACTTTTCATATTTTTTCATATGTTCTTAATATAGCAGATGATGAAAAATGTAATTGCATTTTTCATAGAATGAAAAATGTTCTAGATATTAAAAATTTCTTACAGTTTAATTCATTTTTCTTCAGGTGAGTTTAGATAACAGTGATTTTTAACAAACTTATTTTAAAATCATGTATAGATTCTGATTTGTTTTCATATATTTAATATCTTATTTAATAATACTTTCATTTTCTTTATTTTTATCAATGCTATATCTATGTCTATCCTGACATCTATTTCTAGCTGTCTGGAAAGAAAGTATTCAACAGTGAATTTTGGGAAATGCTCTAGGCATTTCTGGCTGCTGGAATTTTGATGTATAGTACTAAACTGTATTCTGACTTTTTTTCCTTGTACTTTCTGTGTACTTAAATTTCTTTTTTTTTGGTACCTAGGATTGAACTCGGGTCCTTGAGCTTGTGCAGCAGGCTCAAACCACTGAGCTAAATCCCTGGCCCACTTAAATTTCTTTTTGTAATCATATTACACAGCTTTCATTTTAAAAGCATTCATAGTTGTGTGTGTCAGAGATAGAATACTGGCCCAGTGTGTGTGAGGCTCTGGGTTCCATTCCCAGCACCAAAAAATAAAAAGGAAAAACACCAGATTTCAGTTAATTAGTAAATTGGCAATCTCTTTCATACAATTTTTGTATTATGATTTTCTTGACAGAAAGATTTGGTGCCTTATTTATATTGAACCTTTGCTGGTTAGCAAGTTGGCTTGAATAGCAAAAGTATAATTTAATGTTTGCCTAACTGAATTGATTTCATCTGAGAAACTGTATTTTGAAGGAGACACCACAAAGTCTATTTCACTAGATAAGTGAATATTTATTGCATATTGTTTTATATACTATGTATTATATAATAGTTTAATATTTTATTTATGTATATTCACATATAAATATATTAAATAGAAAATATATATATGTATGTGTAAATATGTATATATGTACACATGCATACATACAGGTTATATAACTAAAGATCTATCAAATTAGTTATGAGATTTTTTAAAAAATTCTTTTATTGGTACATTTTAGGTATACAACACAATTACATTTCTCATTGAGAACTTGTACCTTTACATGATGCATCTTGGTTCTTATTTTTTCCCCATTCCTAGCCCTCCCTTCACGCCCTCCACCCTTCCCTATTTACAAAGACTTTATTTCCATTTTTTCCATTTCTCATCAATTTTCCTTTCCCTTCTTTCCTTTCCCCTGCCCCTTCCACTACCCCTACCCCTTTGGAACTTTTCTTCCCATTTCACATGACCTATCATACATTTTAGTCCCCATTTACACTTTCAGTTTCTCACACCAGGGAAACTGCTCAGTATTTATACATGTGTGTCCTATTTATTTCACTTAAGAGTATCGCCTCAATGTGCATTCTTTTAGTTATACATGTCTCCAATTTCTCATTTTTTATGGCTGAGTAGTACTCCATTTTATGAAAAAAACACATTTTGTTTATCCATTCTCCACTTGACGGGCATTTGGGCTGTTTCCAAGTTTTAGCTATCACAAACTGTGCTGCTAGGAACATGGGTGCACATATATCACTGTGGTATGATTCTTTTAATTCTTTGGGGAAGATCCCCAGCAGTGAAATAGCGGGGTCAAATGGGACTTCCAGTCCTAGTTCTTTGAGGTATCTCCATACTGATTTCCACAGTACTTGCACCAGTCTACACTCCCACCAGCAGTGGAACAGGTTCCTCTTTCCCCACAGCCCCGCCAGCATTTGTTGTTGGTTGATTTCATAATAGCAGCAATTCTTTCTGGAGTGAGGTGGAATCTCAGCATTGTTTTCATTTGCATCTCTCGAATGACCAGTGATGTTGAACATTTTTTCATGTATTTATTTGCTATTTCTACTTCTTTGTCTGAGAAATGTCTGTTCATTTCAGTTGCCCATTTTCAGATTGGGTCTTTAAATTTGGGAGGTCTGATCTTTTTAAGTTCTTTATAGATTCTAGATAGTAGACCTTTGTCTGAGGAAGAGCAGGTGAAGATTTTTTCCCACATTGTGGGTTGTCTCTTCACACTGCTGGTGGTTTCTCTTGCTGTGCAGAAGCTATTTAATAAGAAGAGATCCCACTTGTTGATTGTTTGTGCTAGTTCACGGGCAGTTGAGGTTTTGCTCATAAAATCTTTTCCTACACCAATGTCTTCAAGAGTTCTACCTAACCTCTGTTCCAGCTGGTTCAGAGTTTCTATTTTAATATTTAGATCCTTAATCCATTTCGATTTTAGTTTAATGCATGGCGAGAGGTATAGGTCTAGTTTTAATCTTTGGCAAGTTGAAGCCCAATTTTTCCAGCACCATGTATTAAAGAGGCTATCTTTCCTCTACTGAGGGTGTTTGGCTCCTTTATCGAAGATGAGCTGGCTGAGTGTGTCCGGTGTTGTTTCTGCATCTTCTAATCTATTCCACTGGTCCTCAGGTCTGTTTCTTTGCCAGTACCATGCTGTTTCTATCACAGTAGCTTTGTAGTAGAGTTGCAGGTTGGGGATTGTGATACCCCTTGCCATGTCTCTGTTACCTAGAATTGCTTTTGCTATTCTGGGTCTCTTGTAGTTCCAAATATATTTTTTGGATTGTTTTCTCAAGGTCCGTGAAGTATGCTGCTGAGATCTCAATTGGAATTGCATTGAATCTATATAGCAGTTCTGGAAGTATGGCTATTTTCACTATATTAATCCTTCCTACCCAGGAGCAGAGGATGTCTGTCCATTTTCTGATATCATCTTCAAATCTCTCTTTTCAGAGTGCCATAGTTTTCAGAGAAGAGGTCTTTGCTTTCTTTCGTTAGGTTGATTCCTAGGTATTTCAGTGTTTTGGATGCTATTGTGAAAGGAATTATTTGCCCTATTTCTCTCTCAGTGAGTCTGTCATTTGTGTAGAGGAAAGCTATTGATTTTTGTGTGTTGACCTTGTATCCAGCTACTTGACTGAATTTGGTTATTAAGTCTAGAAGACTTTTGGTGGAGTCCTCAGGGTCTTCCATATAGAGTATCATGTCATCTGCAAATAATGACAATTTGACTTCTTCATTTCCTATCTTTATTCCTTTTATTTCCTTCTCTTGTCTAATTGCTCTGACTAATGTTTCCAAAACTATATTGAATAAGAGTGGTGATAGTGGACATCCTTGTCTTGTTCCTGATTTGAGTGGGAAGTTTTTGACCATTTGGTATGATATTGGCTCTTGGTTGTTCATAGATGGCTTTTATCAGTTTGAGGTAGAGATCATCTATTCCAATTTTTTGTAGGGTTTTTATCATAAATGCATGTTGGATTTTGTCAAATGCTTTTACTGCATCTATGGAGATAATCATATGGTTTTTGTCCTTGGTTCTATTGATACAGTGTATTACATTGATTGATTTGCATGTGTGGAATCATCCCTGCATCCCTGGGATGAATCCCACTTGATCAGGGTGTATGATCTTCTTGATGATCTTCTGCATTCTATTTGCCAGTATTTTATTAAGCATTTTTGCATCTATGTTCATTAGTGAAGTTGGCCTATAGTTCTCTTTTTCAGTTGGGTCTTTCTCTGCTTTGGGGATCAAGGTGATGCTTGCTTCCAGGAATGAATTTGGGAGTTTTGCTTCCCTTTCAATTTCATTGAAGAGTTTAAACAGTAGTGGCAGTAGTTCCTCTCTAAATGTCTTGTAGAATTCAGCAGTGAAGCCATCAGGACCCGGGCTTTTCTTATTGATAAGTTTTTAATTACATTTTCAATTTCATTGGTTGATATTGGGTTGTTCAAAATTTTTAGGTCTTCTTCATTCAACTTTGGTAATTCATATGTATCTAGGAATCTGTCTATTTTTTCTGTGTTTTCCATCTTATTGGCATATGGGTTCTGGAAGTAGGTATTGATGATCCTCTGGATTTCTGCTGGGTCTGTTGTAATTTCACCCTTTTCATTCCTAATTGCATGGAGTTGGGCAATTTTTTTCTTTTTTCTGATAAGGTTGGCTAAGGGTTTGTCAATTTTGTTTATTCTTTTGAAGAACCAACAAGGCTTCATTGATTTTTTGTATCTTTCTCTTAGTCTCCATTGCATTGATTTCTCCTCTGATCTTTATAATTTCCTCCCTTGTATGAGCTTTGGGGTTGTCCTGTTCTTCTTTTTCTAGAAGCTTGAGGTTCAGCATCAGGTTGTTTAATTGGGATCATTCTGTTTTCCTAATATGTGTATTCACTGCATGAGTTTCCCTCCTAAGACTGCTTTCATTGTCTCCCATAGATTCCAATATGTTGTATTGTCATTGTCATTTAATTGAAGGAACTGTCTGATTTCTTCTTTAATTACCTCTGTGACCCATTGGTCATTCAGAAATGTGTTGTTCAATTTCCACGTATTTATGAAATTTTTTGAGTTTCTTTTGCTGTGGATCTCTGATTTCATCGCACTATGGTCTGATAATATACAGGGGATAAGTTCAATTCCTTTGCACTTACTTAAACATATTCTATGAGTGAGTATGTGGTCTATTTTAGAGAATGACCCATGTGCAGCTGAGAAGAATGTGTATTCTGATTTTGTGTGGTGGAAGACTCTGTAAACATCTGTTAAGTTCATTTGTTCAAGAGTTCGATTGAGTTCTAATATTTCATTACTTACTTTGTGTCTACTTGATCTATCTATTTGTGACAGTGGGGTTTTGAGGTCCCCCACTACAATTGTATTAGTGCATATATGACTTTTCATGTCTGGTAGTATTTGTTTTATATAGTTGGGCACACTAGTGTTTGGTGCATAGATATTTATGATGTCATCTCTTTCTCTTGGATTGTTCCCTTTACAAGGCTGTAGTGTCCTTCTTCATCTCTCTTAATAAGTGTTGGTTTGAAATCTACTTGATCTGCAAAGGGGATAGCTACTCCTGCTTTTTTTTGGGTTGCTGTCACATGAAGTATTGTTTTCCACCCTTTAACTTTCAGTCTATGAGTTTCCTTTTGAATTAAGTGTGTTTCTTGTATGCAGCATATGGTTGGATTTTGCTTCTTGACCCATTCTACCAGTCTATTTCTTTTGATTGGTGAATTGAGACCATTAACGTTGATGGTTATAACTGAAACATATTGACTTGTCATTGCCATGACTTTTTCTTTTTGTTGGGTTCTCCCCCTTTACATTTAATTTCTTGTCCTGCCAGATGAGTTCATTCTGCTTTGCTTCCTGGGGTTGTGATCCTCAATGTCTGTTCCTAGGATATTGTGTAAAATTCTTTGGAGTGCTGGTTTGGTATTCAGAAAGTTCCTAAGGTGCTCTTTGTCATGAAAGTATCTTATTTCTCCATCCATTTTGAAAGATAGTTTTGCAGGGTACATCAATCTGGGTTGGAGGCTGTTTTCTTTTAGGGCTTGGAATATGTCACTCCAAGCTCTTCTTCCCTTGATTGTTTGTGTTGCGAAGTCTGCTGTGATTCTGATGGGCTTTCCTTTGTATGTGATTTGTTTCTTTTCTCTCACTGCTTGTAGAACTTTGTTCTTCTGTTGAGTTTCTGGAATCTTAACAATTATATGCCTATGTGTAGATTTTTTTTGATTAAGGCTTGTTGGATTCCTATATGGCTCACTTATCTGTATATCAAGCTCTTTCCCCCTGCTTGGGAATTTTTCTGCCATTACTTTTGCAAAGAGATTTTTTTATGTCATCTGCGCTCTCTCCTGTTTCTTCATTGACTCCAAACAGTCTTATATTATTCTTCTTTGTATCATCTAGCAGCTGCTGGATTGATTTCTCATGTTCCCTTATAATTTTGAAGCAATTTTTCTTTTCCTGGTCATTAATTGCAATCTTATCTTCTATATCTGAAATTCTGTCCTCACATTGGCTCATTCTGCTGTATAGACTCTCAATGGAGTTTTTCGTGTCCTGGAAATCTATTTCTATCTATTTTATGGATTCCATTTGTTTCCTATGTTGGAATTCCATTCCATCATGTTCCTCAGCTCCTCTCTAGATTGATTAATCATGTCTTGCACTAGGACCACAATCTCTCCTGTTATCTGAGAAATTATTTCTGATTTCATTTTTTCCAGATCCCCTTTTGTTGCTAGTTCAATGGGTCCAGGTGGTTGAGTATCAGAGTGTTCCATCTCATTTCCCTTTGGGGTTGCTGTAGGTGATCTGGAAGTCTGGTTTTGAGACTTATTTATGTGTTTTCTCATTTCGACTGGGGGGGTGGGGAGGTACTGTTGGTGCCTGCGCAGCTCACCTCCTCTGAGCTGGGAGAGGTGGGCCAGGAGCCTGGAGCGGTTGTAGGGATGGTGCCCCGAAAGCCCCTTCCTCTGGGCTGGGAGTGGCAGGATGATTGGTGTTCAGGAAGCCCCTTCCTCTGGACCAGGTGCAGTGGGATGGTGGCTCAGAAGCCCCTACCTCTGGGCCGGGAGCGGTGGGATGGAGGGCAGGCCAAAAGCCCCTTCCTCTGGGCTGGGAGCAGTGGGAGGGATGGTGGCTGGGCAACCCCTTCCTCTGGACCAGGAGCAGTGGGACTGTGCCTCAGAGCCCCTACCTCTGGGCAGGAATTTTTTAAATGCTGAGAACTTGATTAGCTCCAGTACAGTGGTCTGGTGGTCCAGTGTCCTCTGCATCTTTGTAGTGTAGAACCAGGTGGCTGTACATAGAAGAGGCCAAAGGAGTGGGAGGGGGGTGTCCAGTGGATTGCTGCCAGGGCACGGGCTGATTCGATGTGTTCAGCATGACTGGTGGCCTCGGGACCCTGTCCGCAGACCTGCTTGTCGGCAGCGGGCTGATTCGGTGTTTTCAGCATGACTAGTTATGAGATTTTTGATAAATTCTATAAAGGAAGGTTTTGTTTTACATTCTGTATTTTGGAGGTCATTTATTTCAGAGAGGCATTTTAAGATAGTTTTCAAAATAAGTTATATAATCCAAAACAAAATGAATTATATTTAAAACAAGGCAATAATTAAGAATCAAATATTCTGTCCTTAGAAAAGGCTATCACAGTAGATTTCAAAGTTCAACATGCATTATACACACTTGAAGGACTTTTAAAAACATAAATTTATAGGCCTCAAACCTAGTTTGATTAAATAGATTTGGGGTAGGGTGAGTGGGCTTACATTTTTAACAAGTCCACCTGTAATGATGCTGCTGCTTGCTAGGACCACACATTCAACACACACACATACACACACACACACACATACACTTTTTGAATATTCTAGAAACTATTCATTTTTTGAACTATTCATTTTTTTCATGTGTGTGTGATGAAACATTGATCTGTAAATAATTTCAGAATACTGTTGAACCATCTTTTCTTATAGTTATTTGTATGGTCTCTTGTTCATAATTTCTTTCTCTTCTGGGTACAGGATCAATGACTTTTCTGCACTATTTTGGCTTATTTGCATACTTTTGTACTTATTCTCTCCTATTAAGTTGTTAGAAACAGTATATGAGACATGATCAAAAATATAGTGAATATTTAAGTTTAAAAATTATTATATTAAAAGACACATTGTCATTAATCCCCCCAAGCTATTTCCTCTCACTTAAAGCACAATCTCATTGTTTTTGCCAATTCTGAAGCAGTTCTGCAAATCCTCTTTTCTGAATGTGTTTAATTGTTCTTCCATGGCTACCTCAGTGTCCTGAATTGACACAAACCTTAATGTTGATTCACAACGTTTACTTTTCATGATCACTTTGACTTTGAGGAAGAGCCAGAAATTGTATGGTGCCAGATCTGATGAATAAGGTAAACCAGAACACATTTCAGTGTTTCATTTAACAGAAATTGCCTTAGTCATTCAATAATAGTTGATCAAAAGATACAGTTAATGTCAAAATTTTAAAAATTATTACAGTAAAAGACATATTGTAATGAATCTCCCTTAAGACATTCAAAGTGCTCCCCCTTACTTCAATCACGTATCCAACCATGCCTGGAAATGTGTCTTCTACTGTAATAACATTTTTTAATTTAAACAATCGCGTTATTTGTGGATCACTTCTTGTATGTCTGCTCTTTAAAAACATATATGCCCTTAAAAGAAGATATAAACAGCCATATACTATTGAAATAATGAAGGCTTAAACAAATTCTTTAGTATTCATAACAATAATTTTGAATTCATAGCAGATCATAGATTTAACCTGTTTCAATTTGCTAAAATTTTTTTGATTGACACCTATTGTTCAGTAAAAATCTTGAAGTTTGGTTCTTTAATCTTGTTATCACTGACCAGGTAATTTTGAAACCCTTTACTGTGTGGAAGCATAAAGACATTCCTGAACCATCTTATCACTATTTTCTTTACAATCATCTCCAGACATGAAATTAGCTACTCTGCAAGGAGTGTTGATACATTAATTTAAAAAATTACATTAAATATAGAAATGTGGGCACTATGAGTATAATAAAATCTTTGAGGGGAAAACTTCCATTGTTACTTATGTGCCAGATTTCATAGTAAGGCAATTGGAACATAAACATTTTTAAGAAAGAGTTTGCAGAATAGTGTATTTGTATTTTATTACAGTAGGATTCTGCTTTCTTTTCATACAGCAACACATTTATATCATATATCAGGTACAATGTACAAGGAGTTATCAAAATACACACTAAATATTTAAAATTTAAAAATTATTGCTGTAAAACACACATTGGCATTATCCTCCTTCAAAATATTCCTTCTTGTTTCCAACACACTTATTCCATTATTCTTTTCACTTTCTGAAGCAGTTCTGAAAGTTCTGTTTTGTGAGTGTCTTTACAAGATATTTTTCAAAATCTGGTGAATGCTGCTGCTGAATGCCATCCAATGGAAAGCCAGGAGCCTTGCAAAGACTTGAATTTCTCAAATGATCAGTGATGTAGGACATTTTTTCATATATTTATTTGCTGTTTATACTTCATCTGAGAAGCATCAATTCATTTCAGATGCCCATTTTTGGATTGGGTCTTTAAATGTGGGGGTTTCTTTTTGTTGGGATTAGAAGATTGCTTTTAATTGCTTTTTTTCCATTAAGTTTATTGGTACATTTTAGGTATAAAATAGTTACATTCATCATTGGGATCTTGTACCATTACATGAGTATCTTGGTTCTTATTTTTTCCCCTTCCCCTGGCCTCCCTTCACCCCGTCCACCTTTCCCTATTTGCAAAGACTTTGTTTCCATTTTTTTCCTTTGCTTGTATTTTTTCTTTTCCCTTCTTTCCTTTCCCCTACCCCTCCCACTTCCCCTACTCCTTTAGACCTTTTCTTCCTATTACACAATATCAATTGTACATTTGTAAAATTACAATATCAAGATCTAGAAGATACTGTCACAGATTTTACAGAATTTAAAAGGGTATAGAAAGCATATTACAAAAATCTGTTTTGAAATAAATTTGACAACTTCTAAGAAGTACCTTGGAAGACAAATTAATGAAACTGACTCTGGAAGAAATATAAAATTTGAATAGCACCTATTAAAGGAAGTATATTCCTAGCTTGGAAACCTACCTATATGACAACAACAGGCTCATATACATTTTAACTGATAAATTATATCAAACATTTAAAGCAGAAAAAAGAAGGAACACTTCTCCCCTCATTTTAGGAAATCAACATTGTGCTAATCCTAAAACTGGATAAAGATAATAGAAGAAAAAAGTATGAACATAGATAAAAATTTGTTTAACAAAACAAACTATTAGAAGTCAGATCTGGCAGGATGTAGAAAGTGGTTTTATTATAATGGCAGTGTTGGTTCAGCATTGGAAGATCCACCCCCCAAAATCATCATTTTAACAGAGGACAGGAAAAAGCCATATGATCCTGTCAGTAGTTGGAGAAAAAGTATTGGACTAAATTCTACAGCTGTTCATGGTAAAAGCTATCAGGAGTCTAGAAATAGAACAGAACCTTCTTAACAGATTAAAGACATGTACTCCATACTTCCAGCAAGAATGCCTTATATGAATGGAGAAGATACAATGCTTTCTCCCTAAGGTGGGGAACAAGGGCAGATATGCCTACTCTTCATTTGTATATTAAACTTTGAAACATGGGACCACAACATAATAGTCTGGCAATAAAATGACACAATTAGGATAGGATTTGCAAGGTAGAAATAAAATTTTTGTATGTAGATGAAATGATCTGTGGGTTGTCTCTCCACTTTGTTGGTGATTTCTTTTGCTGTGCCAAAGATTTTTTAGTATGATGAGATCTCAGTTGCTGATTCTTGGTAGTATTTCCTGTGAGGAACGGTTAACTCCTAATGATTCTAGTAAGCTATTTACTGGATTGGGGAAATAAAATATTTGGAGAAAAAACATTTTTTCTTTACTCCTAGAAAATAAAAATGCTATTATTGTCTTGAATATAAACAACAAAAATCAAATCATAGCATTGAAATATTACTTATTTCAATGACCCATGATATTTCTGCTTTGATATTTATTCCTTTCAGTCTTAACTAATTTTAAAGCTTCACAATATATTTATAAAGATTTGTCTGGGAGTTTCAAAAGGGCCATACTTCAATGTCTTTGCACTTTACATTATAGAAGGTAGATTTCCTGTTCTTGAACAATATTTGAGATTTAATGAAATATTATTAAATTTTACTTTGAGAAGATAAAAAGCATTTTCATTTGAAATATGAATGAAAATTACATATAAAAATAAACACAATATTTTAAACTGTATGTATAAAGTAACAAATCACCTAGTCAATATAGGAAATATCATTGGAAGATGCCCAATTGCCCCTGTAAAACTTCACAAATATTATTATACTAAACTACTAAGGAAGCCTCAAGCATATGGTTATATTTTCTTAGGGTTGGAATAATGTTAGGGTTAGAGTTAGGGCTAGAAAAATAGAATTTTTTTAAAATCCAAGAATGTTTCGGCAAGAAGCCTGCCCAGACAACAGTAACATGGGTGTGTAGACCCTAGCCAGATACAAGCCCTGATGACAGCTCTGCAGGTACACAGGCCCCAGCCAGCGGCCTGCCAAGATACCATCAGTAAGTGTGCACAGACACTAGCCAGAAGCCTTCCTGGGCAACAGCTGCTCAAGCGCACAGGCCACAGCCATAGGTCCACCCAGATTCCATCTTTAAGTAGGTGCTGGTCCCAGCCAGAACCCAACCTGGACAACAAGGACATGGATGCTCAGGCCTCAGCCAGAAGCCCACTCACATACCATCAGTAAGTGCACACAGGCCCCAGCCAGAATCCCAGGGGGGAAAACAGCCCAGCTCAGGGATACAGAGGCCATCATTCTGAACACAGGAATTAGTGCAGTGGTGAGCAGTAGAGAGAAGGCCTCTCTGAAGCTTGTTGAGAATTGAAGCCCACTGGGAGAGCAAAGAGTCATCTCAATAAAGGTGCAGCTGACTGCATCTGTTGAAATGAGAAGACATGTAAACAAGACTCAAAACCAGAATCCAGATCACCAAAGGCAACCCCAAAGTGCAACTGGATGGAACAATCTGAAACTGAACTACTTGGACTCCCTAAACTGACAATGAAAGAGGATCTGGAAAAATAAAATCAGAAATAAATTCTCAGATAATAACAGGGATTGTGTCCATAGTGAAAGACATGATTAATAACTCTAGAGTAGTCACAGATTAAAAAAATAGAGGAGCTGAGGAACATGATGGAATCCCAGCATGGGAAACACATGGAATCCATTAAACAGATGCAAACAGTTATCTAGAAGATTAAAAACTTCATTGAAAGTTTATGCAGCTGAATGTGCCACTCTGAAGACAGAATACCAGATATAGAAGACAGAATTGTGATTATTGTCCAGGAAACGAAAGATTTCTTAAAATTAACAAGGGACCATAAGAAATCAATCCAGCAGCTGCTGGATGATGCAAAGAGGAATAACAGAAGACTGATAGGAGACAATTAAGAAACAGGAGATACTACAAACAACATAAAAAACTGTTCACAGAAGTAATGACAAACATTTCCTAAGCAGGGGAAAAGAATTTGACATACAAATAAGTGATTCATATAAGACTCCAACTAACTGATCAAAAAATAAATCTACACATAGGCATATAATAGTTGAGATTCCAGAAACCCAACAAAATAACAAGATACTACAAGTGGTTAGAGAAAAGAAACAAATCACATACAAAGGAAAGCACATCAGAATCACAGCACACTTCTTAACGCAAACAAGTTGAGAAGACCCTGGAGTGAAATATTTCAAGCCCTAAAAGAAAACAACCTCCAACCCAGATAGAAGTACCCTGCAAAACCATCTTTCAAAATCAATGGAGAAATGAGGTACTTTTGTGACAAAGAACACCTGAGGAACTTCATGAATACCAAACCAGCACTCCAAAAAATTTTAAGCAATATCCTAGAAAAAGACAATGAGGGTCACAACCTCATGAAGCCCAGCACAATGAATCCATCAGGCAAGACAAGAAATTAAATGCAAAGGGGGAGACTCCAACAACAAGAAAAGTTCATGATAAGCATAAGCCAATACATGCCAGTTATAACCATTAATATCAATGGTCTCAATTCACCAATCAAAAGAAATAGACTGGCAGAATGGGTCAAGAAGCAATATCCAACAATATACTGCATACAAGAAGCACACTTAATTCAAAAAGAAACTCAAGGACTGAAAGTTAAAGGGTGGAAACAATACTGCATGCATCAGAAACCTGAAAAAAAGTAGAAGTAGCTATCCTATTTGCAAATAAAATGGATTTCAAATCAACACTAATTAAAAGAGACAAAGAAGGACACTACATCCTTGTAAAGGGAACAATTCAAGAAGAAGAGATGACAATCATAAATACAAATGCACCAAATGCTAGTGCACCCAACTATATAAAGCCAATATTACTGGACATGAAAAATCAAATAAACACTAATATGACAGCAGTGGGGGAACCTCAATACCCCACTGTCACAAAGAGATAGATCAACTGGACAAAAAAATAAACAATAAAATACTCGAACTCCACCAAACTCTTGAAGAAATGAACTTAACAGATGTTTGCAGTGTTCCATTCCACAAAATGAAAATACGTATTCTTTTCAGTAGCACATGGGTCCTTCTCCAAAATAGACCACATACTTGCTCATGGAACATTTTGAAGTAAATGCAAAGGAATTGAAATTATCCCCTGCATATTATCAGATCACAGTGAAATGAAATTGGAGATCAATAGCAAAAGAAAGCACAAGAACTTCACAAACACATGGAAACTGAATGACAAACTCTTGAAGAGCCAATGGGTCACAGCAGAAATTAAAGGAGAAACTAGAGAGTTTCTACAATTAAATGACAATGCCAATACAATATATCAGAATTTATGGGACACAAAGAAAGCAGTCTTATGAGGGAAATTCATAGCAGTGAATACTCACATTAGGAAAACAGAGCAAGCTCAAATAAACAACCTAGTGTTGAATCTTAACCTTCTAGAAAAAGAGCAGGACAAACCCAAAGCTCATACAAGAAAGGAAATTATAAAGATCAGAGCAGAAATCAATGAAGCAAGGAGTTGATTCGTCAAAAGAATAAACAAAACTGACAAACCCTTAGCCAACCTTATCCAAAAAAGGCAAGAAAAGGCCCAAATCCATCCAATTAGGAATGAAAAGGGTGAAATTACAATGGAACCAACAGAAATTCAGAGGATCATCAATACCTACTTTGAGAACCTATATGCCAATAAGATGGAAAACACAGAAGAAATAGATTTCTAGACAGATATGAATTACTAAAGTTGAATGAAGAAGACCTAAAAATTCTAAACAATCCAATATTAATCAACACAATCAAAATCATGATTAAAGACTTACCAATGAAGAAAAACCTGGGTCCTGATATCTTGACTGCTGAATTCGACAAGACATTTAGAGAGGAACTATTGCCACTACTGTTTAAACTCTTCAATGAAATTAAAAAGGAAGCAATACTCCTAAATTCATTCCTGGATGTATCACCTTGATCCCCAAAGCAGAGAAAGGCTCAACCAAAAAAGAGAACTGTTGCCCAATCTCAGTAGTGAACATAGATGCAAAAATCATCAATAAGATACTAGCAAATAGAATGCAGAAGATCATCAAGAAAATCATACACCCTAATCAAGTGGGATTCATCCCAGGGATGCAGGGACAGTTCAACATACAGAAGTCAATAAGTGTAATAGAGTATATTAATAGAGCCAAGGACAAAAACCACATGATCATCTCAATAGATGCAGATAAAGCATTTAACAAAATCTAGCACACATTCATGATAAAAAACCCGACAGAAGAGTCAAATAGATGGTCTTTATCTCAATCTGATAAAAGCTATCTATCAAAAACCAACAGCAAACATTATAGTAAAAGATCAAAAACTGAACTCTTTCATGCTATAAACAGGAACCAGGCAATGATGTTCACTATCACCACTCCTGTTCAATATAGTTCTGGAAACATTAGCCACAACAATTAGACAAGAGAAAGAAATAAAAGGAATAAACATAGGAAATGAAGTCAAATTGTCATTATTTGCAGATGACATGATACTGTATAAAGAAGGCCCCAAGAACTCCACCAGATGTCTTCTAGACTTAATAACCAAATTCAGTAGGGTAGCCAGATACAAGATCAACACACAAAAATCAATAGCTTTTCTGTACACAAACAACAGACTCACCGAGAGAGGAACGGGAGAAATAACTCCTTTCACAATGGCATCCAAACAAATGAAATACCTAGGAATCAATCGAACAAAAGAAATCAAAGATTTCTACTGTGAAAACTACAGCACTCTGAAAAAAGAGATTGGAAAGGATATCAGAAAATGGAAAGACTGGATAGCAAGAACCAATATAGTGAAAATGACCATACTTCCAAAACTGCTATAAAGATTCAATGCAATCCTGATTGAAATCCCAACAGTATATTTAATAGAACTAGAGAAAACATTCCAAAAATTCATTTGAAACAAAAAGAGACCTATAATAGCAAAAGTAATTTTAGGCAACAAAGACATGGCTGGGGGTATCACAATCTCCAACTTGAAACTATACTCCAAACTACTGTGATAAAAACAACATGGTACTGGCAAAGAAACAAACCCAAAGATCAGTGGAACAGATTAGAAGATGCAGAAACAACTCCAGATATACTCAACCACCTTGTCTTTGACTCAGCAGCCAAACACCCTCAATGGAGGAAAGATAGCCACTTTAATAAATTGTTCTGGAAAAACTGTGTTTCAACTTGAGAAAGATTAAAACTAGACCCATATCTCTCACCATGCACTAAACTAAAACCAAAATGGATAAAAGTTCTAAATATTAAAACAGAAACACTAAACCTAGAAGAGAGGTTACGTAGAACTCTAGAAGACGTTGGCATAGGAAAAGATTTCATGAACAAAACCTCAGTCACACATGAACTGGAACAAAGAATCAACAAGTGGTATCTCTTCTTATTATAAAGCTTCCTGACAGCAAGAGCAGCCACCAATAGAGTGAAGCAAAAACCCACAATGTGTTAAAAAAAAGTTTTTATCAGCTGTTCTTCAGACAAAGGTCTACTATCTAGACTATATAAAGAACTTAAAATAATCAGACTCCCAAAATTTATAGATCCAATCCACAAATGGGCATCTGAAATGAACAGACATTTCTCAAAGAAGTAGAAACAGCAAATAAACATGAAAAAAAGTTCAATATCACTGGCCATTTAAAAGAAGCAAATGAAAACAATGCTGAGATTACCTAATTCCAGAAAAAAATGGCTGCTATCAAGAAATCAACCAATTTGATTATGTGGGTCGTGGGGAGAAAGGAACCCTTCCGCACTGTTAAGGGGAGTGTAGACTGGTGCTACCACTGAGGAAATCAGTTTGAAGATACCTCAAAAACTAGGATTAGAGGTCCCATTTGACCCAGCTATTCCCTTGCTGGGTATCTTCCCCAAAGAATTAAAAGAATCATACCACAGTGATATATGTGCACTCATGTTTATGGTGGCACAGTTTGTAATAGCTAAAACTTGGAAACAGCCCAATTGCCCATCAACTGGAAACTAGATAAAGAAATTGTGTGGGTTTTTTTTTTTAATAAAATGGAGTACTACTCAGCCATAAAGAATGTGAAACTAGAGACATTTATAGCTAAATGGATGCACACCCAGGCCATATTGTTTTGTTTTGTTTTGTTTTTTGGTACCAGGGATCGAACTCGGGTCCTTGTGCTTGCACAGGAGGCAGCGAAACCACTGAGCTACATCCTCAGCCCAAGGCCATATTCTTAAGTGAAATAAATAGAACACATATGTATAAATACCAAGTAGTTTTTCTCTTGTAAAAAGAGAGAAAAAAAGTAGTAGTTTCTACTACTAGAAAAAAAGTAGTTTCTCTCTTTCAGTGTAAGTAAGAATGAAAATGTATAATATATAATGTGAAATAGAAAGAAAAGGTACAAAGAGGAAGGGGGAGTGGGAGGGGTGGGGGAAAGGAAGGAAGGGAAAGAAATAAATATGAGAAAAGGAAAAAATGGAAGCAAAGTCTTTGTAAATAGGTAGGGGTGGAGGGGGTGAAGGGAAGTCAGGGGAATGTGAAAAATAATAACCCAGATATATTATGTAGAGTTATAAATTCCCAATAATGAGTGTCATCTATTTTATACCTAAAATGTACCAATAAATTTAACGAAGAAAAATCTAAGAATGTTACAAGATAGGGGAAACCTAAGTGCTGAGGTAAAAAACTTGTCTCATGAAGTATTTATTTTACTTTTTCGGTTTAAATATCTACTGATATAAAGTACTCTATCAAACTAGAAAAATTACATAGAAATTTCCACAGGAAGCTTCTAATCAACTAAGTATTTAGACTTCAGTACTGAAATATACTAGTACACCATTTTGAGGTGTTTGATAGGCTGTGAACATAATCATTTCCTCCACTTTTGTTTTAAAAAAGAAATTGTCAAGGAATAATTTTCTGATATTAAAAGTAGTATACAGAATGAGTGGAATAATTGTAATGTGAAACCTGGATATCATTAAATAATTTGCTTTCTAGTTGTCCTCAAAAATTGTACAACATGATTTAATCTCAATTAACCAGCATCAGCCATAATTTGGTATCATTTAAGTCAGTTGAGCCACTTCTGGCATTAGAAACATTTTCAAGTTTAGTGAGAGGGGTACTTAGGAGAAAACCTCTAAATAAATGACTTTAGTGGTATTGTTAAATATCCACAGCTCCTGTGAGGAAAATATCCTCAATATATAACTGTAAAATCTAAATATAGTAACCATACCTTTACATCAGAAAGGTCATATTAGTGAATGACATTCTTCTTTCAGTAATGTGATTGTATTTCTCAGTGTCTTCCAATTATTTATTTCCACCAAGAAAATAATGTTGAGAATTATAAGCCTGAGTAATGTGTATGAGGCATATATAACACCGTTCTTAAACATTCTTTTGTAAAACAAAGAAGTTTCAAAGGTAGATAGTAGAATAAAAAGTATTTCAATTGTTCTCTTTTGTATGAATTGTATGGTATCTTTAATGGAGAAAATAGAATGAATTTATCATGAGTAGTAGCACAGTGATACTTTGGTACTCTCCATTAATTGGTTCAGGGGTTTCTGACAAGTTACTAAAATGAGAAAATACCGAACTTTAGCTAGAGAGGGTAGCTAGCCATGGAACAATCAATACTGACCCTTGTGATAGATAAGGAAAGGTATTATACTTTTCTGCTTCTACATCATTAATCTACATGTAGACCTGTTTTATTTTCTCTATTGTTAATTAATTTTTCTTGCATAACTAGTTATAATTGAAATATATTTATCTTCTTGCAAAATATTAATAACACATTATTTTAATAATCTTTTTTCCTGTAGTTAAAGGTTGATGTATTTAAGTTCAAAGATTGATAAAGTTTAATTGTCAGTGCTTTAGGGATGGGAAGGAAAGGGAATTTTTCCATGAATGTGGAGCTGAGGAAATCATCCTTCCCATCCAAAATCTGATTAATATTTAGTTATATTTTTTCTAGTTTTGTACTGTATATATAAATCATAATTTCTCTTAAATATTAATGAACTTTGACATATTAACTTTAATTTTGAGATTGTTGGTAGTTTTCCTTCTGGTTTATATTTTTACTTTGTTAGATATAATTTTACTTACATAGAAATATAAATTAAAAAGCATTATAACAAAATTTTACTATGCCTATTTGTAACATCAAATGATCACCATTAATTTTCAAGTAGTGGTAATATAAATAGAAATTTTAAATATATTTATGGAAATTTTGAATAATGCCTAAAACAAAGCTCATCTTTGGCATATATACTATATGTCCTCAACTATATCAATCCTTCCATAAACCAGAGGTGAATGCTATATTTAAGTAATATTTTACAGTTTTAAAAGTACTTTTTTAAGGTGTTCCTTTGTGGAATACGAGCATAACATCCCTTCAGATAGAGCTATAGGTAGAACTGTTCTGTGATGATCTGAATTTTAATTGACAAAAATAAATTGGCTGTTGATTGACAGACATGACTCAAATTCATATTTTTCTACTTTAGATGAAACACTTAGCATTTCTTAGCTGTTGCTTTAAAAAGATAATCAAAATAAGACAATAATTTATACGAGATATTTAACAAAAAAGTAACACTGATGGATCTTTAATTTGTAATTTATCTTGAATTTTTTTTCTTTTTTGGGATACTGGGGGTTGATGCCAGGGCTTTCACACTGAGGTACAATCCTACCCCTTCTAATTCATTATTTTGAGAAAGAGTCATGCTAAGTTGCCAAGTTGCCCAGGCTAGGTTTAAAATTGTGACCTTTCTGCCTTGGCAGATTAGTGCTAGGATTTTAAGTGTGTGCCACCATCCTTAGCTTTGATTTTCAAACATGAATATCTACTCAATTGTACAATAATAATTCTACGATTAGCCACTATCATATTTATGTGCTATTTTTGTGTCTACTGGATTTCTAGTCTTTTAATGTTTCAGTAGCATTTTAAACTTCCTTATCATTTTTTCCTAGTGGATTATTTTATAATTGGCTTTATTAATTTCTTGAATATATTTAAAATGTAGCCTCCCTCTATGTTTCTATGTCTAGCACTGTGCATCTCCTTATGCTTCCATTTCCATGTTATATTAATTTTTAGGGGTTGCTTTCTCCAAGGCCATGTTGCTAATCTCAAGCCAAAGCTTGTGCATAATTCTAATGCATAGTGCTGGTCATCATTGAGCTTATAACCCAGCATGCTAATCTACACCTAACTAATCTGAACTAGTTAATGCATGCCTAATTTCTAAATCAAGAGTACCGTTCCATAGTCAGTAATTTTGTCCTTATATAGAGTAATGGCACAATGAAAGTTCATAATATTTTTTTGTTCATAAATCACCCATTTTCTATCAGAAATGGGTAATTTCCTGGGGGATAGAAATAAGAACAATCATCCTCTTAAAAAAAGATGAATTTCCTGTCACTGGGTTACTTTTTTAAAAATTTCTTTAAAGCAATGTGCTTTATACAACTAAAACATTATTAAAAACCATCAGATAAACATCCACAAACCTTACTTCTTAGTGCCTACAACTGGGTTGTGGATTATATTTTGATTGGTATTTTGACATTTCTCCTTTTACAGATAAGTATACTAAAATTTTTATTATGTACCAGAATCAACAAGGCATTTAATTGGAAAAGATGTGATTAGAACATAAACTAGACTTCTGATTTCTCCTAGTGCTCTAGTTTATTTCCAGAACAGTTAAGAATTATTGAGTTTAAATTTAGTGCCCTTAAATGATTTTATTTACTTGTAGCACTGGTGGTGAAGAATTAAGACAGATTATTATCTAAATGCATATTCTGATGGTCATCCATTTTTTAGTGAATGGCCTAGCTCTGAGGAAGGCTATCTGATCTATGAAGTGCTGGATAATTCAAAGTGAAATTTGTGCAGATTTCCCAGAGTTGATTACAAATATTATTGGAAGCCTGCTTGGGTCATATCTATCGCTTCCCATCCCTGCTGCACTGAATTTATGGTGGGACAGATGGTGTTCCCAGAAGGACCAATAAAGTGTTTTGGTAACTGAATCTTTAACAGAAAATTTCAGGTTTCATTTATATATCCATGGTTATCTTTACTTCTTTCTCCCATATATACTTGCAGGATGGAGATAAAGAAGAGATACATAGCTGAATTTAAACATGGCTTAACTTAATGGCATTTGGAATTTTGAAAAGGAGCTTCATAAACTTAAGTACTTAACTGAGTTCCTGGATAGGAATACAGAATACCTCAGAATACAAGAGATAGCCTGTTTGTCTTGAATCCAATGATCTTATAAAGAAGTTTTCAACTGCGTATGAAGCCAGTTATTAGAAAAATGGGTCAGTCATAGAAAGGAAAACAACCTGAAAATGAAACAAGAGAAATAATTACTAAAAGAATAAATAAGAATGAGTATTCTAGCCTTGGAATGGAAATCAAATTAAGTGACTCTCACATTTTACTGTGTATAAATAAATATGGTCCAACATTCATTACCAGGATTTTAAGCAATGGGTTACAAGGTTGAAATAGAATAATGGAAATGTATACCCTAGTCCATAAAAATAGATCAGTTATCAGTTGAAGTAGAATAGATGTAGGATGTAGAGCTCATTAGAACTCTATGTGTTTGCAAAGTGGAAGTAGCAGAAAAATATTTCAGTGATTAAGAAAGGAGATGAATAGAATACTTTCCAGGACATAATAGCTTTCTTCCTGTATTCCTCCTATATGGAGTGAAAGAAGGATTATTTGAATTATTTGAATTCATTCTTTTGGATTTTATCTAACAAGGGAAAGTTTTATATAGAAGAAAAATATCTGAATAAAAGAAAAACTTTCTAACAAAATCTCTCAAACCAAATGAATGGAACATCCTGGTACTAGACGTTTAAATAGATTGGGTGATACTATGGGAGAATTTGTAGACTATTGGAAGAAATAATTGACATGCAGGATATGTGATGAGACTAGGTGGATTTAAGGATATTTCCAAGCTTGAGACTCTACAATGCTGTGATAAATAAAAATACTTTCAACAAGCTAGTTTTGAATGTACCCAAATTGTCATCATAATATCATCAGTTATGAAAAACATTTAATTTTATATCAGAAACAAAAAGCATTGCTTCTGGAATCATAATGATATGCTTCTTTTATTCGTCAGAGAGCTTTCAGACAGTGTGGCTTTAACAGGTGTGGATCATGAATAAATCTGAGCCCTGCATTGAATGTACCTTCTAAAACAAGCAATGATAAGGTTTTCTATTTTCACCTTCTATATAAGTGTATAGAATATGTACTTGAAAGATATTGGCCCTAATTTCACTTAGAACTTGCAAATTTTTTCTTTTTAAGAAAAGCAATAATCTGCACTATTCTTCTTGTCTTGATTCAGCTTCAGCTTCACTCAACAACTTTTGGTACCAAAGCAGAAGCTGCCAAAAAAACCCACAAAAAAACCTCATTCCATTTTTAGTTTAGTCTGCATTTGGTGGACAATGTATCTTGTTCTATCGAATATATTGTAAGATCAATCCTATGAAGACTTGGACTTGGTATCATAATTGCATGTTTTGATTACCATGTATTTTGGAAAGTCAGTAATGAATACATTGAGAAAATTCTACAATTTAGGATTTTTACTAATTCAGCTCAAAGATCTAAAGAAGGCATGGAAGCAGCAGCCTCACAGGGGGGCTTTTCACTGGACATGCCATTTTTTACAATGTAGTCTTGGAAAAATCCTTCAGTTAAGTGGAAAAGATAAGCCTGAGACTCGGCCTTAAAATTCATTTAAATAAATCTGGCAATGACTGTGATTATGCAAAAGACAGATATCAAAATAATTAAGCTCAATAATTAAGGGCAAATCTATACTGGAAATTGTTATCATTTCTCAAACGTAGCTTCTGCCTCCCCCTTGTAACTTCCCAGCTCTTTGGCATGCCCCCAGTTACCATCCTTTCCAACTAATCTGAAAGTTCTGTAATCTCTCCTTGTACCCTACAGACTGAAATTCTATAGGACTGCAGGACAAGCTTTTATTATTTGAATGTTGCTTATCTAATATTTAATACAATCCTTCTATTATTTTTTTCTTCTTATAAGTAAAATCTTTCAAATCTGTGATGATATCACAATTTTTACATGCTAAACACTCATCACTCTCATCTCCTAATTTTACACTGTGAATACTTGCTTATATGTGTGGATTTTGTTTGGATGTGTTCACTTCTTAAAAGCCTGTGACCACTTTCAAAACTTATAAAATTGAATATATTCTTTTCTCTCCTATCACTTGTATCATGTACATTCATTATTAAAATACTTACTAAATATTATAATTAATTGGTTATCTGTGCAACCTATAGATTATAACGTCCTTGAGGGAAGAGTTTATTTTGATCATGTTTGCATTCCTAGAACAGAGTAGATTTTGTGAATTTTAAATTATACTTTATATTATTCATTTTTCAAAAGGATTTAAAGAACTTACAAATATAGTTTTTTTGATATATAATTAATGTAAAGGACAACTTAGCTAAAATAAGATGAAGCTAGAAGGTAATATGCAAAATGCATACAATCTGCCTTAAATTTTTTCTATTAGATGCAGTTACCTAGATCCTTATTAATTTTAAATTAATTTTTGAAATTTTATTAATTTTAATTCATATATATTTAGAATTACTAGAGGAGGATTTCAACATTGAGACTATGTATTATAGCATTCAACAAAGAAGAGACCTCATTAAGTACAGGATTCCCATTATCCATAAAATCAGTCACCTCGATTGCTCAACAGCTGCATGATGACTTCTGTTAGTAAGGCCTGCAAGCCTTTTACCATTAGGTCCAGGTTAAGAGTATCTAATAGCTCATGTAATATATATAATCTGTTAAGTGATGGCCTCAGTAGTAACTCCTCAGTAATGAAGATGGGGTTGTACCTTGTATCTTTCCTCTTTTGTAGGACAGAGGAACAATACCACAGGTAATTCAGTAAAAGCAATTGTACGGTAGTGAAAAGAAGTTAAAAAAAAAAGTAATCCCTGAATTCAAAGCCTTCCACTTCTCACAATTTAATCCACAAGAAAATATGCAAAGATTTGTAGGAATATGTGTACCTCATATCTTTCCAATCTTTTGTAGAATTGGTGGAGAGTAGATATTTAAGAGGAATAGAATAAATTCATGAATTTAATAAATGTAGTAGTTCAGTTATAGCATGAATTAAATTGAAGGAGACCCAAGTATCAGAGAGGTGGAGTTGTACAAATTGTCTCAGTTAGGGGCTGGGGATTTAGCTCAGTTGTTCTGCCACTTGCCTGGAAAGCACAAGGACTGGAGTTCGATCCCTGGTACCACAAAACAAAAACAAAAACAGAAACAAATTGCCTCAGTTATAAAAGAAGTCTTAGTACTATGCAGAACTAAGGTTGAGTGTAAAAAGGCTTACAAACAAACAAACAAAAATATCAATAAGAGTAGCTTCCCTGGCTTATGATCCATGTGGCCATGGGAAAGAAACAGCAAGGGTTTGGAAATGGAGAGTTCTTACCACTGGAGCTATGAGAAAAAAACTTCGGTCTAGATCTGAATGAAAATGAGGCATCTCCCAGAGGTTTGTGAGAAGCAGGAGCATGAACGGCATCCTCCCATTCTAGGCCTAGAAATAGTAATTTTAAACTTTGTAAAATGGTGGGGATTGAGGATTTTAATAAACACTATTCTCAAAGGACTAGATCCAGGCTGAGAATAGGATTTCACTTAAAGGTACTAATTAGAATAAAGACCTAGGTAAAAGCCAAGGCCTATAAAAAATGGTGAGAGGTTGAGACCAGACAATGTCACTAAAATACAGAGTAAGTCAATAGGGATAAATACTACTGAAGAAAACAAAGTAAGAAGAAAGATTTCACTCATCTGTCTTCTATAAAGCCTGGAAAAAGGAAGCGAACCTGTCCTGAGTTTTCTCAGAAAGAACACGATAAGAAGAAATAGTGGAGCAAAGGCCTTATGTGGCTTCAGTAGAGAGAGAAGGGATAATCAATGTGAGAAAACAGTCAGTGTGGTAACCTAGGTGGATGGGAGGTGGATCATAGCCCTTATTTCATATTTAATGTTTAACTTGTACCCTGGGAGTAGAGAAACTATTAAGAATTTTGAGCAAAGAAGTGGCACAAACAGCATTCTTCAGGCATTTGTACTGAAAATAGATTGAAGAAGGACAAGGACATAAGCAGGAATACTAGGTTAGAGATCATCGGTATAATTCAGACTTAGAATTTAGTATACTAACACAGCACTTGCCTATGCTGATGATCTGAGGACTCAAGGAAATTGACTTTTTCATTAAATATAGATTTTTTAATAATGTACTTTATGGGAGCTATTTGTTTATTCATTGAACTTACTCATGCATCTATCCAAAGAAGTGGAGGGATTGGAGGTATACTGTTTTCCTGCATTTATAGGATGATAGCTTCCAGCCTTAGCTGCAGTTTTATAATAACTTGGGTAAAATTCAGAAAAAAACAATTTCCTATATCTTGAAATAAAGCTTGTTTAAGACAATAAATACCCATATTAAATATCCAATCTCAAAATAGGACCCATTTGCTTATATATTTGTATTTATAAAACTTGAAAAAGTGTTTGAATTACTTACTAAAAATAGGCGTTTAGGGACCATGTTATATTCATAATTATGTTTCATTCATTGATTCATTGCTTCAATAAATTCAGCTATTTATTAAGTGTTCCTCTGTGGCAGGCACCATACCAGGAATTGGGATATAGAATAAATTTTAAAAAGAAAGTTTTTGTCCTCAAATAGTTTACATTTTACTCATAAAAGTGAGAGACACAATAAATGTATAGGTGCTGTTGATAAGTTATAGAGAGGAATATAGCAGTGAAAGGATACAAAGAGAGGCAAAAGGTAGGGAAATGATACTTTTGAAGGGGTTGTCAGAGATATCCTTCATAAGAAGGTGAAATTGGAGAAAAAGACTAAAGTCATGGAGCAAGCCATAGAAATACTAAGGGAACAGCATCCTTCTTGTGTTAGAGGAAGAGTGGTTATGGATATCCTGAGGGGAGCATGCTTGGTGTGTTTGAAGCAGAGGGATGTCGATGAGATGTCTAGCTTTGTGTCTGGAGCATTCTAATCAGCTAAGAAATCTCTTCTGTTGAAACCCCTTAGCTCTTAGGTTAAACACCAAATACCTTCCCACCAGGGGACTCAAGGCCTTCTGTAGTTTGGCTCCTCCTACTTTGTGGCCTCCACTTCCAAAATCTTCACTCTAACCTAATCTGCCTCCCACCTCCCTGCCACACTCACCTTCAAGTTCTGAGTAAGTTGTGCCCATCTCAGGACCTCTACCCTGAACTTGTGGTCAGTTCTTCCTGGAACTTTGGCTCTGACTCATGTCTTTCAGGTCTCAGCTCCTATAGTTCCTCCTTGCACTGGCAACCCTGAGCTCCTATCTTACTCTGGTTCATTCAATGCACACCATTTATTACCATCTGAAACTATCTTAGGGACTCACTTCATTATTTCATCTCTCCCTGTGTAGAACATAAGCTTCAGGAAAGCTGGAACTTTGTCTTTCTAGTTTAACCATCTTTGCCAGTAAAATATTCTGAATGTGGATGAATCAGAGTGAGTTCTTTTGAGATAGTAAATATATCACTTAAAAATTTTCTTAGACTACTATATATTCAATTAACATTGATTTTTTTATACAGAATTAAGAATTTTTAAAAAGCAACCATGTTTGCTAAATTAAAAAAAATCTCAAATATAGCAGTCTTGAGATAGCTGAAACAAACTTAGGTTTAATATCCTGAAAATATTTTTCTAGACAAAAACCTAAAACATACATGGAAATTGAATTTTAAAAAGATAAGAGAGGTGCACCATAACTGACTCCTGCAAGACACGAATGGCTCAGGGTCCTGAGTCACTTTGCCTACGGATAAGCTGGCAGGTGGTTGCTTCTGGGGGCTCCCCAGGATCCCAGCCACAGGGCTGATGCTGTCAGAGTCACGCTGGAGACGGACACTTCAACGGTAACACAGTCAGTCCTGCAACTTAGAGGTGAAAGATCTAGAACTTTGTCCGGTCAGCTCTTCTGAACTCAGCTGTGTACTGATCACTTATTCCATTAAAAATTGCCTGGAGAACTTCACCAGGGAGTGGTGAAATTCACAGACTCCTTGGCAGACACAGGGCAGCACTGGCAAGTCTCATTTTTAAGTAGAAAGTGAATGTCCTCTTGCTTTAGATCTCTACACTTTAGCCCACAGGAATGAGAGGATTTTAGTCTAAATCTTAGGGACTTCAGTCTTCAAGGTTAAAGAGAATTTTCTGCTCAAAAAGCAACATTTAAATGCTAAATCCTTCCATATTAAAATATTGATTGGTAGAGCCTTGGGTTTTCCAGTTGAATATATGTTAAGAAGAAAATCACAGTATTCAGACCATTCTTAAAATGGGACAGTCAGCCTCACTCATAATTGTTGTAAAACGACAACAACAAACAAACAGACCTAGAATTTGAGGCATTATGATACGGGGTTTCAAATTTTGAGATCAGTTTCTTGACTTCATGGAAACTAAAGCACAAAGTTATTATATTTTTTATGAAAGGCTTTTAGTAGAGTTTTGTAGTATTATTTTAGTAGAATTTTATTTCTGTGCAATACAGAATTGACAGACCTCTGTATTCTTCTCTATCCATTGTGCACAGTATTATATAGTTTTGAAGTAATGGTGATGCTTATTGCAACAGCTGTTTTAGGGATGTTATGTTGATCTCTTAAACACTAAGAAATGACAAATAATGAGAACCGACACAACTTTGCCTTAAAGAGTACCAGACTGGAATTTGTCATATTATGTTAAAGGAAGACTTGAAGTGTTCATTGATGTTTACCATTTTAATAGTTCTGAATGCCATTACAGTAGCCTAGATATGTTTTAAAAGCCAAACTTAATATTTTTAGTCTTTTAAAACAAATAAATATTTTAAATAAATCCTATTTCAACACAATGAAATTGTTAAAAACTGTCTCATAGCAAAAGAAAAATAAGCATTTCAGTTTTTTTATTTTTTTAGTGGTTAGTATAAGAGAGTGTAAGTTGTCTGTTGTTACCCTTAAAACTATTTTGACAAATATTAGTGGTTTAACCTGAAATGCAACAAAAATTTAAAACACAAACTTGCCTTTAAAGTATGCCACTCAGAGTTGGGGTCGTAAGTTCTGATTTTTTTTTTCTTTTGTACTGGGGATCGAACTCAGGACCTTGTGCTTGCAAGGCAGGCACAGTGCCGCTCAGCTAAATCCCCTGCCCATAAGTTCTGATTTTGTCACGGCTGTGTCCAGTCATCAGAGGTCCTCAGAAAACCTCCAGCTGACTTGGAAAGTGGCCTGCTGTGGCCTCTCTGACGGAGCTGTCAAGAACTGATGTGAACAAGGAATTCGCAGGGCAGGAAAGACTCTGCTGCCGACCCTGAGAGGGCTGCTGAGTGAGCCCTGTGCATGCAGTATTATCTCGAATTTTTCTCCAAAAGTAATCAAAGTCAGGACGCTGGAAGAGCGTTTCGTCTGCCAATGCCAGTTAGCCACGCAGCGAACTGACCCTTCCAAGACTTTTTGCTCTAGGGTTCGACCTCAGTGCTGTGAGGCCCTGTGGGTTGAGCTTCCTCTGCGAGTCTGTCCTATTTTCAGTTTCTATGCCTGCACTTCTGTCTGCAAGAATGGGGACCATGGCCCAGGATTTAGCTCAGTGGTTTCTCTGCCTGCTGCACAAGCACAAGGACCCCAGTTCGATCCCCGGTACAAAAATAAATAAAGAATAGGGACTGTGATCGTACAATTCTAGGAGAACACAATGTTGGGATAAAGCAACTATTTAACCTCTCTGCTTTTTTAAGCAAAATATTTTAATTTTCTACCTTATTTTTAAATTTTTTTCATGATAATATAAAAAATTGGAAAAATGTTTAATGTTAAAATTCCTAGTTGCTAAAGAGCACTGAGGAAAGGGAGGTAGCACTTAAGAATAAAAAGAAAAACACAGCATTTTCTTGAACACATATATGTGATCGGGTATTAAACCAACCAGCATCCTCTGTCATCTCCACAAGATCAGAGGAGTCAGTTTGTTACTGCGGTCCTGCAGTCATCAGCAGAGTCTGTACTTTATTCACTAGTTAAGATTCTAGGTCCTGTACTGCAGTCTGCCTAGTCTATGCTACCCGTGTGCCGAGGCACAGTGGCAGGGGCAGCACCCAATCTATGTGGCTGATGCTGGGGCCCTGCTGGGGGAGCCAGGTCACACCCTTCTCCTTCGTCCTCTCTTGTCCCTTCCTGCTTTCAGGTGTCTTGTTCAATGCCTTGCTAGTTTACATCCTGGTGGTATTACCTGCTGAAGTCTTAAAGTTGTAAGGGAAACTGTCTCCTTGCTAAACTTCATCCCCAAAGATGGGAACCAAGCAGAGTGGACTGTGTCCTTTCCAAAGTGCAGGTGACTCCCAAAGAGCCAGTCAGGTGACACTGAAAGCCTGGGGCTTAACAAGACTGGGCTATTGCACAGTCCTGAGGACCTGCATGGAAGCCAGCATCTTTCAATACTTGCAATTTTCTAGAACCACAGGCTTTGGTGGTAGAGGCCAAAGGTCCCAGGCACTGCCCTGCCACCCGGGAATGAGTAGTGTCCCCAGCCCCAGTCCAGGGGCCCGATGAGCTCTTGTCACCATAGCTCTCTTGTACACACAAAGATAAGGCGTTGGCACCAAGACTGAAACCCTTCATGGCTTCTATTGGACATACTTTCTTTTTAGGAATGAAGGAAAATTCTCCCATTTTTGAGCCATTCTTTTGTCAGTTCTACAAAACACATGTAACTATAAATATTTTTAAAAGATACAGTTTTGTAAATATTTAATATTCTGTTAATTTGATTTTAATTGTACATGTCAAGTATTCTGTTTTAGGGGTTTTTATGTTTTATTATACTTTGTTAAAAAGGAAAAATTGTACATTTTTAGAATGTTTTTATGAGTAAATTTAATGTACTGAAAATAAAAATTAAGAAAAAAAGATAAGAGAGGTGAGAGTATAGCTCAGTAGTAGAGCACTTGCCTAGCATGTGCGAGGGGCTGGGTTTAATCCCCACCACTGAAAAACAAAGATTAGCACAGCAACATTTAACAATATGTGAGTATCAAAATTGTTTTGTTCAAGATATGTTTTTCAAAAATATTAAATTTAGAGCCCCATAGATACATAAGTATTGGAGAAAATGCACAAACATGTCTATTGCAATAAGAAAGCTAAATAAAAGAATTCTAAGGATTTAAATTAATTCTTGAAAGTTTTGACAAATGCATAGGACATGTCTATCTTATTTTCAGCATAAGATTGTTATTCTTGATCTTTATGTTAAATTTAATAAACTAACCTACTAGTTTATATTCTTCTCCATGGCAACCAAAATATAGCATCCTTCATGAGTTCACTCATTCAACAAACAAATATGTCTTAATGAATATAGGCATATGAAAGTAAATAGCAAAATAGACACAGTCCTTCCCCTCATGTATATTAAGTGGTTTATCAATAAGTACAAAGTTAATGTGCTGCAGGTATAGTTATTTCTCTGCCTTTCCCACTCTTTATTATATATGCACTTTAGGATTTAATGCGCCACAGATTTAAGGACAAAACATGCTTCATACTTGTTCTCAGGGATTCCTGGGACTCAACCTAAAAATAAATGTAAACATCACATTAGGGTCCAGTCTAAGGAGTGTGTTCAGTGTTTACAGAAGGTGATGTTAGATCAGTGGTTGAATCACAGGACTAGGAGGAGGTGTGAATGAGAGGAACAGGTAAGGTGTAGGGCAAGATGAGAACTATGTTGTGGAATGTAAGTGCGGTGAGAAAGAGAAGGGTGCCACTCGATCCCACATGATTTTGCTTAGGCTAGACATTTGTACAATCTTCCCATTAAAAAAGAAAGAAAATCATGAACGACACACATGTAGACCAAAATCAAATACATCTGAACTGCTTGCCAGAATCTTGTCATTCTTGTGTAAAGAATGAAATGTGCTGAAAATCCAACTGAAGTTGCTCAAATGACTGACTGAGGAGACTCTGGCACCCTCAGCAATGTATCCATCCAAGAAAAGGCATAGTTCTGGAGAGAGGCAGAGGAAGCCGCACTGTAAAGTTTACTTTCTTTAAATGCTGTGCTGCACATCATTCTGCTTTTGATCTCTTTCTGCCATGTTCCTCAGCACAGTTAAAGATTTCCACAGTCCCTAGGCAAGAAACTCAGTGCCTAGTTATTAACAATGTTCCTAGGGATTTGTTGGCCATCATGAAACTTACGTTCCAGCCTTCCATGTTTCTCTGTTTATTTTCTGAATTCTCTCTCCCTCTGATCACACTCCCTCCAGTTCTCTCCACATGCAGCCTTTCACTGAACTCTTGATGCTTCCTCCCTTGTTTTGCTAGCATCTGTAAAACCTGAGCACAGTATTGCCTTCTCAGTTCAGTATGTTTGTGATTCTGGTTGATTCTAGATTAATACATAAAAGGAGGACATAGCATTAGAGAAGCAGGACAAAAGCACTTAGGCATGGGTACTTTTTACTCTGGAAAACCAAAACCATTCTTTATGTAGATTTCTACTTATCCTGATTTATTCTATCACTATAACCTCATCCCCACCCTCATCCCTAATGCAACAAGCAGTTCTAAGAGTTTAAAGAAACTTGCACGAAAAGACCCTTTTGCTTCAAATCATCTTAAAATTTAGGGTGCTCTCACCAACTGTGTATATTAAATATTTTAATATTTTTCAAACAATCTAAATTATAAAAATGAATTTTCTAATATAATTATTTTATAAATTGAGTAAAACCAAAATTATGGCTTTTAACCTATACAAAAGCAAGACCATAGTTTAACTTAATTTTGGTTAGACATTAGTTTGCTGCATAAAGTAATAATACATATTTTATGTTAACTGAGGACACTGTGTATCATCTTTTTACAAATCCAGATAGTTCTATTAAGTAGACAAACACAAGTACAAGGGACTATGACAAAATAGTAATATCTTATTTTATTCCATTACTTATGGAAATAGAAGCAGTTTTATATACAAATTTAACTAGAAATCACAAAAGAATCTTTTAAAAGAGCACTCTCTAGTCTGAAGTACACTAAGAATTATAAACGTCCTATTGTAATAATTCTCTTAATAGATCTTAAAACCCACTCTTACAGGTAATATAGAGCAGAATTTACTGTCCATAATTAGAAATACAGACAATGAGTTTTAGACACACTAAAGCTAAGTGTTAAATGGCCTGTCCATAATCACTGAGTTGTCTAGCAGAGCCAGGATAAGCCAGCCATGCCTTCTTACTTCTACACTTTGTACTTCCTCCTTTGTGTCACAAGAAGCATCAATTCCTTCTGTTCCATCTTTCTCTCATGAAATATTTTAGCATATTCATGTTGCTTTAAAAATGCTTGTTATTAACCTGGACCCTGTGACATAATTTAGTTATCAAAATTAAAGTCATTTTCAATTCAAAATTAAAGTCATTTTCAATTCTAACATTTCTGCAGTGATGTCCTAAAGTCTGGAAAATATCAAGAATTTACATAAGGAACATGCAACATGTGCTAACATATTTAGCAACATGTAGGCTAAAACAATTATGGGAAACATGATGAATATCTCAAAATAGTTGATATTTGGTGTTTGTTATTTGGAAAGGGTAAGTTGGCTTGACCCAAACTTGATACATAAGCTGAAAAAAAAACTTGTAAAGGACTTAGTGCCAAAGAGTGTTGTCTAAAGCATTTTTTACCTGGAAGTATTCTTCATAGAGAGGATGGGATTGGGAATCAGGGAGAGGTAGCCACCAGACTAGATGTGTCTTGATAGAAGTAGCAGTGAAATATGAAAGTAGAGAACATTGTGAGGAATATTTAGCAGGAAAAGATGATAACAAGTTTTAGAAAATGAGTTACAGAGAAGTGAACACCATCTGAATATGTACTTACCACAGAGATATATATGATGTATGATCAAAAGATACGGTGAATGCCTAAATTTAAAAAAATGTATTACACTAAAGGACACATTGTCATTATTCCCCTTCAAAATACTTCCACTTGCTTTCAACACACTTATTTCATCATTCTCGCCATGTTCTGAAGCAGTTCTGAAAGTCTTCGTTTGTGTATTTCTTTACAAGGTATGATAAAAAAATACAGTGAATGCCATTGCTAAATGCCATTCAACAGAGGGTCAGGCTCATAAAATCATTACAATTTGTCCTCATCCACCTTATTTCCTAGATTTGAGACTTTTGGCTGTTTTCCAAAGTCAAAATGATCCTGAAAGGTAAAGGTTTTAAATCTACTGAGGTCATCAAGGCAGCCACAAACGGGCAACTAATGACACTGAGGAAAGGAAACTTTCAGAACTTCAGACACTTGCAAGGATTGTTTGAAGTGAGGATGAATATTTTGAAGGGAATTCATGGAAATTTGTCTCTTACTGTAATTCGTTTTTTAAAAAATGGTTGAACACTCACCGTGTTTTCTGATTGTGTCTCCACTAATCAATATGCAAAATATTGTTTTGAATGCCATAATTGAAATAAATCAGACATACAAGTTTAAATATTGCATAATTTCTCTTATATGAAACTTAAATTATAAATGAAAAGCAAAATAAAGATAATAGGGAAGTAGGGACACAAATTTTTCTCAAATGGGAAGAGGATCAAGAGATGAAGGGAGGGGAGAAAGCAGGGGGTGGACAGAGCACAAAAAAAGGAATTAAGATGTGTTATGTACATGTAACAAATCCCCAGGAGAAATGTAAACATTATGTACTACAAACTTATACTAGTGCAAAGAGAAAAGAAAAAACACTACAAATTCCTGCAACTCATAATGCTTAAGGTTGGTTAATCTATAAACTCTATTTTTCTAACAAATTGAAGTAGTTTTATTGAAAATAAAAGTAGTGAAATGCTTTGTAACTAACAATAACAATAATATTTTATTTTTGTTCATTAATGTCTCTTTGCATCCAAAAGGCTTATTACAATATTTCAGGGCTGGGAAGCTGGCAGGAAGGTGGCAGTGCATTGGAAAAAATAAAATATTTCAATTGTTGAGACTTTAGTTCATTAAATGTGCACTTGCATTATCTTTTTAGTTGTATTGTAGAAATAAGATCAATGTACATTTGTAGATGTTATGAATAGTTATATATATTCTGACTAAATAATGAAAACTAACAAACCCAACTTGTATTTTTTTGTGGTGCTAGGGACTGAACCCTACTACTTTCATTCTGAGCTATATCCCAAGTCTTCTTTAATTTTTTGTTTTGAGATAAAGTCTGGCTAAGTCACTAAAGTGCTCAGGTAGGAGTCAAACTTGCGACCCTTCCACTTCAACTTTCTAGAGTGCTGGGATTACAGGTGGGTGCCACCACACCCAGATAATCTCAGCTTTTCAAATGGTACTTATTTGTTTTCCTGGTACTGATCTATATTTAATTTTATTAGGAAATATTTGTAATATGAAACATGAAACAGATAAACAATTTATAAATTATAAAATGTAAACAAATATCTGAGAAACTTGCCTTATCACTTGAACAAAATTGATATAACTCAAATGATCCCTTCTTCACTGAGGCACTTCCCTGAAAATAGTATACTTTTCCACCCCAAGGGTTTCTGTCTGTTCCTATGACTTCTTTTGACCAATGGGTTAGCCAGCATCAGCCAAGCAAATGGGATATGAACTGGGGAGCTTGCTCTCCTGTGTCTCTCTAGTGTCCTGCAAACCTCACTGAGTAGTTTCTGTGCCTTCAGACTCAGTCCAGAATGCACAAGGTGAGATGGAGCTGCTCCAGCAGGCCCGCACTGCGGGACACAGAGCTGCCCACCTCTCACAGCTGGAAGTTGCTGACCTACAATCCATGAGCATTAGGAAAATAATTGTTCTTTTAAGCTACTACAGTTTCTAGCCATTTGAAACACAATAATAACATATTAATAGATATAATTACTTATATGTTAGAAACTGCCTATTTGTCCTTCTCCTATCCCTCTACTTAGCATCTAAAGAAGATGAATCAACCTGAAAAACTTGAATGTTGAATATTTTCTACAAATATCTTTATTGTTGATGCATAAATCCATATATTTAATGATTTGTATATATTTTGTGTTTGAATATGTTACTTTTATTTCATTAAAATACATTGTAATATATGTCATAATCTGAATCTTTTTCCTCAACATAGTATTTCATCTACATTATATATAGAGCATTTTATTCATTTCCATTGCCCTATGATATCCATGTGTGACTTCTTCATATTTAATTTATTCATGCTACAGTTATGTTATTTGGGTGATTTCCAAGGTTTGCTAATGCGAGCATTGCCTCAGTGAATATTATGTACATCTGGAGATACAGCCATGGAGAACATGTACAAAAGTTTCTCTTAGGCATCAGTTCTCAGACAAGCATCAGGATTCTTGACAGAAGTAGAATCAAGTGTTGAGGGTGGAGTGCACAAGAGAGACAGAGAGAGAGAGAAAATGAGAAGTGTTTTTTGAAGTTGGAGCTTAAATCTGAAAGTAGTTAGGAGGCAGGATTCTTTCTTGGGAGAAACTGTTGATTGGAGGAGCCCCGTTCACAGTAGAAAGTAATCTACTTCAAGTCTGCTGATTTAAATGTTAATCTTATTTAAGACGTAGTTTACCAAAGACATGTAGACTGATATTTGACCAAATTTCCAGGTACCATGACACAGATAGCCAAATTGACATATGAAATTAACTAACACAAGATCCCTTTAGGATGTTGAAAATTGTTAAGAATTTCCCCCCAATTTTTGTATATCTAATGATTTAAATATAGATAAAATGAAATAGAAAATTTAAATATATATTGGTTAATTAACTATAATAAACGTATAGCATGTTAACATAAAATTTTTATGAAAATCTACATGATACATAAAACAAAAGAAAATTAATGGAAATAATGATATTGTTTTAGAATTTTATAAAATCTTTAGTACCTGGCTTCATAGTCAGGTGGAGAGAATTTTTCTTTTGTTTCCTTCTCATCCTAAGCAGAGATTTACTTATTATTTTTTAAGGACTGTTTTGACCTTTATTGATCTTTCATTAAACTTTTCTATAGTATTTTTTCTAACTTAAAATTTTATATTTAGTGCAAAAGTTTTTAGCCAATCTTTTAGAATAGGCTAACTTTCCTTTAAAATATATGTTTCAGTTTATATCATAGTTGTTATATGTTTTGTTTTCATTTAATTCAATTACCTTCTAACATATCTTCTTTGATGTGTAAATTACTTAAAAATTTTTAAAATTTGCACATATAGTTTTTAAAAGATATATAGCTTTGTTGTTCATTTATTACTTAATCAAACTGTAGGAAAATAGCAATAATTCTTCAATTTATAACATTTGATTTACTTAGTATATGTTCTTTTTAAAAATAAATGTTCTATGTATATGTGAGAACAATATGTTGTCTATAGTTATTTGTTAAAGGATTTTATAGATGGGCATTGAAATTTTTAATTTTTACTTTTCAAATCCCCCATATCTTTAAAGTAGAAAACTAAATTAAAAGTGGTGTCTAAAACTTTCAGTTTTGTAATAGAACAGGCATTTTTGTTTTTGTGTTTTTAACTTTATTGCTTTTTTGCCTGTTAAGGTACATTATATTTTATATAATATAGTTCAAGCTCTCTTTTATTACTATACAAGGACTTATTTTATCCACAACATACTTTTGCCTTATGGTGTCTCTTTGTCTAATATTAATATATCTATTCCACCTATACTTTTATTTCCTTTTGTCTGGGTATCTCTTTCAACTTTCAACTTTTGTAAGTCCTACAGAGTGTATTATACTCATACAAATGCTTATAGGTGAAATTTCCAATTATGTCTTTGGGAATTTTTACAGGGTCATTATTTAGTTGATATTTGTCTGTGAAATGGCAAAAGCCTAAATTGGAATGATTTAGGCTAAAAATTAGCAACTTGATCTATGTGCATACTGTCTTATTTAATTTAGGCTATCATAGCAAGATTCCAGAAACTGATTACTATAAACAACAGGACTTTATTTCCAGTGTTAGGAAGTCCAAGGTCAGGGTGCCAGCATGGCTTGTTCTGGGGAGGGCCCTCTTCTGCCCCTTGGAAGTGACTAGCTTCCTACTGTGTTCCTCTTCTTAGGAGGACACTAATTCCTTTATGCCGTCCCCACACTCATAAGGCTAGATCTCCAAACACAGTCACATTGGGAATTAGGATTATGAATTTGGGGGATAAAGGACAGAAACGGTCAGTCTGTAATACCCACTGTTGCTGATTTTGACTATTTTGGCACCTTTTTTTTTTTGTGGAGCCTTGGAAACCTGCCTTTGTTTCACTTAGGGTTCCTCTTTTCCACTTGAGGACACTGTTGTGTTTCTCATTTCTTGAAGCCCTCAGAGATATCTTTCATTTTTTCATGAACCAAAAGCATGCAACTTTAAATATTTCAAATTATGCCTTTTAAAAGGCAAAATAATTTCAAAAGAATATTCAGAAATGTGTAATGTATCTTGGATGTAACATCGATTAAATAATAGTTTAGGAGACTTCTGAAGAAACAATACTACTTCATTCCAGGTGCAATTACTCCAGTTATACTTTTGTTTCTCCTAGAACATGGTTTAAGGAGACATATATAAAAGTTATATGAGAGGGTGTTTTAGCCACAGGCTGAAATATACCACAGTGATTATCACGTGAAAACGAAACTACTCTGTAATGACCTGCCAGCCCATCAGGAAGATATGTTTGAGAACAAAATGCACCTAAATAATTTTGTTTCTTTTTTTGGCTGTTTTAAAGACAGGTGTATTTTTTGAGAGTCAATATTAAAAACTAAAATTCTGGATAGCAAACATACGTACAAATAAGCAATTGATGCAAAGCAAAGAGCACTTTTCATTTTCTATTGGTGAAGGACTACCTGTCACACAGAAAATTTTCAACTATGCTAATTTAAAAAATAAAATAAATAGCCTTTTCTAACTTTAATGAGAATATCTTCACTCTATAATCATCATCTCTGCAGCACCTTCAAGCTTCCCCTCTCAATGGTAGCAAATTCTGTGGTGCCAGTACAAATTTCATTTACCTCTTAGCATAAAAATAACCAAATCTGCTAACAAGCAAAGAAAACACTTTCCTGACCCTGCCATTTCTTGGTATCTTAGGGATACCAATTATTTTTCCTTGTCCATTTATAGGATGACTTCATTCATGCCTTCACCCATTTATATACTTACTCATTCGGAAGTATTTACTGAGCACCTCATGTGGCCAATCATAATGCTTGATTCGGTACAAATAGAAAATAACATGTTTCTCCATCCTAAAACTCAGATGGAGGAGGGAGACAAATAAACGGTTCATTACTATTCAGTGGGAGAAAGTTGCTAGAGGAACACATAGAAATAGGACAGAATGCAGGAGGATGTAAAGAGTATGATAAAAGTGAATTTTCTTGCAACTGATATTTACTCCCACAAAGCAAAAAGCAAACAAAACATAGATGTTTTTAATCACTGATATCCAGCTATTTTTCAAACTAGCTTTTATGTCCATTATTAGAAATCCAGTGCCTTTTAAAACATCTTTTAATGACCTAAATGGAAAATCTAATGATTCATCCTCAACCAACCTGCACTTGAAAACTCTTTCATGTAAAATGATCTAGTGCAAAGCCATTGCATTCTGGATTCTCTTCTTTTTTCATCAACCAAGCTCCACCCTGGAGCATTTAGTTACTCCAAGCATAGGTAAGCAATGCTGACTTCCTGGTTCATATTGTGTGGGTTTTTTCTTTCCTTTTTTTTTTTTTTTTTTTTTGTTGAAGGGATGGTTGAGACAGGGTTTCACCATGTAGCTCAGGCTGGCTTTGAACTCATTACATATCCCAGGCTAGGATTATAGGCATGTGCCACCATGCCTGTTTCATATTGTGCTTTTGAAATTGTCTTACCCCATGTCTAAATTGTCCTCATTCTCAGCTCACATCATCTACACAGACTAAAAACATGACCTTGAACCCAGCACACTCTAATAAAAACAAATTTGGTGAATTGGGAATAATCTAGAATAATTAATGGAAAAACATTAGCAACTTTTCCTCATCAGCTCAAATTACTAAACAATCCAGGTAAGTGATGGTGTAGACTCAATAAAATCATAAGGTTAATCCTTTGTTTATGCCACTACAAGTAAAAATAAATCAGATACACAAATACACCTACACATTTTACTCAGATTGTGGCCATTCATGAAAATTAACTAATTATTAATACATTTAAAGCAGATTATCTTTTTATGTTCTTACAAACAGTGGTGACAAGTTGGCAACCTCAAGTGGTGACACTTCAGTTAAATTATGGGACCTATCTACAGGCAAATGCGTTTTGACCTTTGAAGGACATACCCACACAGTTTGGTCATGCACGTGGCATTCCTGTGGTGACTTTGTGGCTTCTGCCTCACTGGACACAACTAGTAAAATCTGGGATGTTAATAGGTAAGAAGTACTTTAAACATTATATATCTATATCTATATAGTAAAGTTACTTTCTTTCTCCTTGATGCTACCACTATGAAACATTAAAAGAAACTTTTAATTGATAAGACTTAAATAATCTTAGTGAAATCCATTTCCAACTCCATTAATCTTTGTTGATATAATAATTTCTTTCTAAATGTAGATAGTAGGATCAAGCCTGCAAAGTAAGATTAGAATTGCTTCATTGAGAAACTGTTTTAAACAGGGTACTGACCAGCACTTCTTTAAACAGTTGGAGTTTTAGTTCTAGGCTTGTTGTCACAGTACTATCCAGATTAGTCTAATAGACATGAATATGATAGAAATATTTATGTAATTTACACCTCATTTTGATGCATTGTAGTGTTTTCCCTAATTAAATGCTTCTTAGCAATTCACAAGTTTTAAGAAATAATGCAGTATATTGTGTGCGAAGTCCTATACACTATAATGTGAATTATAAGTTTTTTGTTTTAATCTTAACTCTAGAGACAAATACATTATGTTTACAGTGTCAAAACTTCTGTCACACATGTATTTTTGATTATTTATTACATTGTTAGCTATGCAGGTATAATACCAAAAAAAAGGTAAGTTAGGTACTACCTGGTATCCTAATTGTTTTAGCTGAGAAATTATAAATTGTCTGTCAAACTTCTGATCACTTTCATCATTGAAATGATGCCCAGGACACAAAATAAGAATAGTGACTCTTTAAAATTTAGGCAAACAATTGTTACATATCCAGTGTAATTTATTTTTGTAAGAGAAAGGTGGAGGTACTTTAAGAAAAAGGACTGTTAATTTAGGGTCATGTGTACTGTAGGTGCCTTGAACAACCTGTCTCCATTCTTCCTTGAGTCATGAGTGACACAGAGAATGGAGGGAAAGCAAGTAGGTACTTACAAAATTGATATTTTTTTTCTGGTAGGATTCCACGTTTAATTCTATGCATAAATGGATTATTGTTTAAAGCCATGTGACAAGTTTTAAGCTCTTTTCTCTCAACAACAAACTCGTCTTTCTTTACTCTGCTGTTGTGATGCTGAAGCTGGGTTCTGCAAACCACACTGTTCCCTTTGCTTTGTCTGCTGACCAGCAGGCTTTGCCTATATGAGGGGTATGCAGGAGACTATAAACCTGGAGCTGAACAAAGCGACTTAATGCTTCCTATCTTCTCCCTAAGGGGTTTTGGTGGCCTTGCATTCTACTGAGCCTCATCCCATTTCTTCTTCTCATCAGCAAAAGAAGTTTGTTTGCATCACAGCAGGTGAATCTAGGTGGCAGGTTTTTTTCCAAAACCATGGCATCATCAGGAACAGTAGCCTCAGCAAGCAGGTGGCCCTTTCAGTTGGCTTTGTTTCCATCTCTGCAAGATGAAATTGAGCAGAGAAGCACCATTACCAACAGACAAATCTTCCTCTTCAGAGGGCTGAGTTTAAGTTTCAAAAGCCTCCTCTTCAAGGTTTTTCTGGTTTTTAAAAAAAAATGTTTTTCAGTACTGGTAGTTGAACTCAGAGCTTCACGCATGCTAGGCAAGTGCTCTACCAATTAGCCATACCCCACCCTCAAGGTTGTGAGTCTTAACAATTCCACCCTATTCCTTTTATTTACTCAGTCCTTGGGTCAGTAGCTCTTTCCTAAAGTTGCTTTTGCCATATAACCTTAGTGTTCTTTCTTCCTCTTTTCAGTTATTCAGTATACATAATTAACAATCCTGTTATATAGATTCATTGTTTACTGCCCTGTCTTTTAAATTCTTGCTGTTAAAATGAGGTCCTAATATGAACTTCCACAGATCCAAACATGGGAGTATAAATAGCATCTTGCATCTGAGTTATAAACTACAGCTAAATAAAGGTTTCTCTTATATGAAGAAATCCAAAATATAAACAAAGAGCAAAAGAGAAGATAGATAATAGGAAACATGGAGAGAGATCTTGTGCAAAAGGGAAAGGGAACAAGAAATAGAGGTGGGGGAGGGAGAGAAAGGGAAGGAGTTGAACAAAAGAATTAATATGTGTTATATACATGTACTAACTCCTCATGAGTAATGTAATCATCACTTACTGCCAACATGTACTAATAACAAATAAAAATTGAAGAAAAAAACTATACTTTAGCTAAAAATATTTAGCATACTCTGAATGAAAAGCATGGCACAGCATGATACATTTTGACCTAATTCTATGTAAAATAGTAACAATTTGAGGTATGTTTTAATTTTCAGATGGATAACATTTTATCTAGAATAATTAATCATATATATTTCTTAATTCTATTAATCTTCTTTATTATGTGACCTGATTTCATAAATATGTATTATAGTAAGCTACTGGAATTTTAACACTAATAGTTAATTTTAATTTTTATCACCTTTGATTTAAATGAAGATCCTTATAGAAGAATGTAGTCCATTCTAAAATTTTTCTTCAAATCTCTTAATTATTCAGAATGTTTATATAAAACTGTGGTTAAAAAACTGATTCTCAGTACACACTGCTCATCTTAGAATGATTTCAAACACTTTGACTTGTAAGCTTTTCCCATGACCCTGTTATCCAAATATGGTTTTCCTATTTTTACCCAGTAGATACTGACATAAGAGATTAAAATCAGTTAAAATTGCTCCTGACTGGTACCAAAATTCTTTAAATACAAAATTTCTCATCAGCATCAAGAGATAAGATGTTCATCATAAATGACAAAAAACTGTACTAATTTTGAAGCTGAAGAAGTGGACAAATATTGACAAGTAAGAGAGAAATTGAATGTTTCTGTAAGGGCTATTGATAAATCATTCAGAGCTATAATAAAAAAACACCTTCCAATTCATAATTACTCACAGATCAATATGGTGTAGATATGTCTAAAACTAGTATCTGGCTTTAAAATTTCACAGGTTAATAGAACTGACTTAATGATGGAAGGCAAGAGGTTATTTACCTTGGTAGGATGGGTGTAGAAGCTGTGTTTTCCTGGATGATATAAACTTATTTTAATGCTCCATACTTCTTGATGAAGAAAGAATTTATATTTGCGCATGCTATTGTTCACAAGAGAATGAAGAGGTTAGAATATATTCTCCTCTGTTACCATCGACCCTTCCCTTTGAGCTCCTGGCTCAGTTTTGAGTATGCTTTAATTGGTAGCATATCACCAGCTATTTGGTGATTGTTCCTGGATTGGATGTGCCTTGGCAAGACTATCCATTTAGCTCCTCACTGACAAGATGGGGCACTGTGAAACATAATCCAGATTAAGACTCTAGATAAAGATTCAGGTTTACTAAATGTTAATAAGAATCCATGCACAGTATCTATGACAATCTTTTTTTTGGTACTGGAGATTGAACTCGGGTCCTTGAGCTTGCGCAGCAGGTGGCGAAACCACTGAGCAAAATCCCCTGCCCTATGACATTCTTAATCTAAATGAATTCACACTCTGTAAAGATTCTATGAGTATTAGCAGTATTTGATGATCTTCTGAATGTTCATATATATGAAGCAGAAATATATATACATTTATTAGTGTTCATTGATTTCTCTCTCTTTTCAATTTTCAAATATATTCTTTAAAAATCAGTATTATAGGATGTGTGCATACTTGGACACACGCACACACACGACTCCATTATTGTACTCTGAGCAGAGTGCATGGCAAGTGGTGGTTCACGTGCACACACGAATAGAGTGAATCAACAAATATATATGAAGATAGTTTTTTTTTTAAACTGTTTCCCTTGGCTACTCCATGTTCAAAATGTAGTATAATTATGCTGTCTTATCCTTTATGAATCTAGACAATGATGCAAACCAGACAGAAAAACTAGAAAAAATCTCAGTCAGCTGTAAATACTAATTTGTATTTCTTAATACACATTTATACATGACATTAATCAATAAGTATTCATAAGATAACAGTATTGGGCTATATTTTTTTCTTAAATTCTTTTATTGGTACATTGTAGGTATACAACACATTTACATTTCTCATTGGGAACTTGTACCTTTACATGATGCATCTTGGTTCTTACATATTCCCCATTCCTAGCCCTCCCTTCATGCCCTCCACCCTTCCCTATTTACAAAGACTTTATTTCCATTTTTTTCCATTTCTCATCATTTTTCCTTTCCTTCTTTCCTTTCCCCTGCCCTGCCCACTACCCCTACCTCTTTGGACCTTTTCTTCCTATTTTGATTTATCAATTATTCATTCTAATCACTGGTAAATTTTAGGTATACAGTATAATGACATTCATCATTGGAAATTTGCACCTTTACATAGTCTCTCTTGGTTCTTATTTTTCACTCTTGCCCAGCCCTCCCTTCAACCCCTCCATTCCTCCCTATTTACAAAGATTTTGTTTCCATTTTTCCATTTTCTTATATTAATTCCAATCCCTTCATTCCTTTCCCCTACCCCTCCCACTTCCCCTTCCCCTTTGCCCCATTTCTTCCTATTTCATATTGTCTATTATACCTTTTAGTCCTTATTTACACTTTTAGTTTCTCACACCAGAGAAATTATTGGGTATTTATACATGTATGTCCTATTTATTTTATTTAAGAGTATCGCCTCAATGTGCATCCACTTAGCTATAAATGTCTCTAATTTCTCATTTTTTATAGCTGAATAGTACTCCATTTTATATAAAAAAAGCACATTTTCTTTATCCAGTCTCCAGTTGATGGGCATTTGGGCTGTTTCCAAGTTTTAGCTATTATAAACTGTGCTGCTGTGAACATGCATGCACAAATATTGCTGTGGTATGATTCTTTTAATTCTTTGGGGAAGATCCCCAGCAGTGGAATACCAGGGTCAAATGGGACTTCCAGTCCGAGTTCGTTGAGGTATCTCCATACTGATTTCCACAGTGGTTGCACCAGTCTACACTCCCACCAGCAGTGGAGCAGGGTTCCTCTTTCCCCACAGCCCCGCCAGCATTTGTTATTTGTTATTTGTTATTCATGATAGCAGCCATTCTTTCTGGAGTGAGGTGGAATCTCAGTGTTGTTTTCATTTGCATCTCTCAAATGACCAGTGATGTTGAACATTTTTTCATGTATTTATTTGCTATTTCTACTTCTTTGTCTGAGAAATGTCTGTTCATTTCAGATGCCCATTTTTGAATTGGGTCTTTAAATTTGGGAGGTCTGATCTTTTTAAATTCTTTATAGATTCTAGATAGATTTTTGTCCGAGGAAAAGCAGGTGAAGATTGTTTTCCCCACATTGTGGGTTTTCTCTTCACACTGATGGTGGTTTCTCTTGCTGTGCAGAAGCTTTTTAATAAGAAGAGATCCCACTTGTTGATTGTTTGTGCTAGTTCACGGCAACTGAGGTTTTGTTCATAAAATCTTTTCCTACACCAATGTCTTCAAGAGTTCTACCTAACCTCTGTTCCAACTGGTTCAGAATTTCTATTTTAATATTCAGATCTGTAATCCATTTTGACTTTAGTTTTGTGCATGGCAAGAGATATAGGTCTAGTTTTAATCTTTGGAAAGTTGAAACCCAATTTTTCCAGCACCATTTGTTAAAGAGGCTATCTTTCCTCCAGTGAGGGTGTTTAGCTCCTTTATTGAAGATGAGATGGCTGAGTGTGTCTGGCATTGTTTATGCATTTTCTAATCTGTTCCACTGGTCCTCAGGTCTGTTTCTTTGCTAGTACCATGCTGTTTTTATCACAGTAGCTTTGTTGTATAGTTGCAAGTTGGGAATTGAGATACCCCCTGCTATGTCTCTATTACCTAAAATTGTTTTTGATATTCTGGGTCTCTTCTAGTTCCAAATGAATTTTTGGACTGTTTTCTCAAGGTCCATGAAGTATGCTGCTGGGATCTCAATTGGAATTGCATTGAATCTATATAGCAGTTTTGGAAGTATGGCCATTTTCACTATATTAATCCTTCATACCCCAGAGAAGCGATGTCTGTCCATTTTCTGATATCATCTTCAATCTCGCTTTTCAGAGTGCCATAGTTTTCAGAGAAGAGGTCTATGATTTCTTTCGTTAGGTTGATTCCTAGATATTTCAGTGTTTTGGATGCTATTGCCCTATTTCTCTCTCAGTGAGTATGTTATTCATGTAGTGGAAAGCTATTGATTTTTGTTTGTTGATCTTGTAACCAGCTACTTGACTGAATTTGGTTATTAAGTCTAGAAGACTTTTGGTGGACTTCTTGGGGTCTTCTATATAGAATATCATGTCATCTGCAAATAATGACAATTTGACTTCTTCATTTCCTATCTTTATTCCTTTTAATTCTTTCTCTTGTCTAATTGCTGTGGCTAATGTTTCCAAAACTATATTGAACAAGAGTGGTGATAGTGGACATTCTTGTCTTGTTCCTGATTTGAGTGTGAAGGATTTCAGATTTTTGCCATTTAGTATGATACTCACTATTGTTTTTTCATAGATAGCTTTTATCAGTTTGAGGTAGAGACCATCTATTCCAATTTTTTGTAGAATATTTATCATAAATGCATGTTGGATTTTGTCACATGCTTTTTCTGCATCTATGGAGATAATCATATGGTTTTCGTCCTTGGCTCTATTGATATAGTGTACTACATTGATTGATTTGCATATGTTGAACCATCCTTGCATCCCTGGGATGAATCCCACTTAATCAGGGTGTATGATCTTCTTGATGATCTTCTGCATTCTATTTACCAGTATTTTATTAAGGATTTTTGCATCTATGTTCATTAGTGAGACTGGCCTATAGTTCCCCTTTTCAGTTGGGTCTTTCCCTGCTTTGGGGATCAGGGTGATGCTTGCTTCCAGGAATGAATTTGGGAATACTGCTTCCTTTTCAATTTCATTGAAATGTTTAAACAGTAGTGGCAGTAGTTCCTCTCTAAATGTCTTGTAGAATTCAGCAGTGAAGCCATCAGGGCCTGGGCTTTTTGTAGTTTATAAGATTTTTATTACATTTTCAATTTCATTGGTTGATATTGGGTTGTTCAGAATTTTTAGGTCTTCTTTGCTCAACTTTGTTAATTCATATATATCTAAGAATCTGTCCATTTCTTCTGTGTTGTGCATCTTATTGGCATATAGATTCTGCAAGTAGGTATTGATGATCCTCTGGATTTCTGCTGGGTCTGTTGTCATTTCACCCTTTTCATTCCTAATTGCATGGATTTGGGCCTTTTCTTTCCTTTTCCTGACAAGGTTGGCTAAGGGTTTGTCAATTTTGTTGATTCTTTTGAAGAACCAATTTTGGGCTTCATTGATTTTTTTGTATCATTCTCTTAGTCTCCATTGCATTGATTTCTCCTCTGATCTTTATAATTTCCTCCCTTGTATGAGCTTTGTGTTTGTCCTGCTCTTCTTTTTCTAGAAGCTTGATGTTCAGCATCAGGTTGTTTAATTGGGCTTGTTCTGTTTTCCTAATATGCGTATTCACTGCTATGAATTTCCCTTGTAAGACTGCTTGCATTTTGTCCCATAGATTCTGATATGTTGTATTGTCATTGTCATTTAATTGAAGGAACTGTCTGATTTCTTCTTTAATTAACTCTGTGACACATTGTTTATTCAGAAGTGTGTTGTACAATTTCCACTTGTTTATGAAACTTTTTGAGTTTCTTTTGCTATGGATCTCCAATTTCATCACACTATGGTCTGATAATATACAGGGGATAACTTCAATTCCTTTACACTTACTTAAACATGTTCTATGTGTGAGTATGTGATCTATTTTTGAGAATGACCCATGTGAAGCTGAGAAGAATGTGTATTCTGATTTTGTGGGGTGGAAGACTCTGTAAACATCTGTTAAGTTCATTTGTTCAAGAGTTCAATTGAGTTCTAGTATTTCATTACTTATTTTTTGTCTAGTTGATTCATCTATTTGTGACAGTGGGGTGTTGAGGTCCCCCACTACAATTGTTTTAGTACATATATGACTTTTCATGTCTGTTAATATTTGTTTTATATAGTTGGGTGCACTAGTGTTTGGTGCATAGATATTTATGATTGTCATCTCTTCCTCTTGGATTCTTCCCTTTACAAGGATGTCATGTCCTTCTTTGTCTCTCTTAATCAGTGTTGGTTTGAAATCTGCTTGATCTGCAAAGAGTACAGATACTCCTGCTTTTTTTCTGGTTCCTGTCACATGGAGTATTGTTTTCCACCCTTTAACTTTCATTCTATGAACTTCATTTTGAATTAAGTGTGTTTCCTGTATGCAGCATATTGTTGGATTTTGCTTCTTGATCCATTCTGCCAGTCTATTTCTTTTGATTGGTGAATTGAGACCATTAACGTTGATGGTTATAACTGAAACGTTTTGACTTATCCTTGCCATGACTTTTTGTTTGTTTTGAGTTCTCCTCCTTTACATTTAATTTCTTGTCATGCCAGATGGGTTCATTCTGCTTTGCTTCCTGGGGTCATGATCCTCAATGTCTGTTCCTAGGATATTGTCTAAAATTTTTTGGAGTGCTGGTTTGGTATCCATGAAGTTCCTAAGGTGCTCTTTGTCATGAAAGTATCTTATTTCTCCATCCATTTTTGAAAGATAGTTTTGTAGGGTACATCAATCTGGGTTGGAGGCTGTTTTCTTTTAGGGCTTGGAATATGTCACTGCAAGCTCTTCTTGCCTTGAGGGTTTGCTTTGAGAAGTCTGCTGTGATTCTGATGGGCTTTCCTTTGTATGTGATTTGTTTCTTTTCTCTAACTGCTTGTGAACTTTGTTCTTCTGTTGAGTTTCTGGAATCTTAACAATTATATACCTATGTGTAGATTTTTTTTTGATCAAGGCTTGTTGGAGTCCTATATGCCTCACTTATCTGTATGTCAAGTTCTTTTTCCCTCCTTGGGAAGTTTTCTGCCATTACTTCTGTGAAGAGTTTTTTTTAATGTCATCTGCAGTCTCTCCTGTTTCTTCTTTGATTCCAATCAGTCTTATATTATTCTTCTTTGCATTGTCTAGCAGCTGCTGGATTGATTTCTCATGTTCCCTTATAATTTTGAAGCAATTTTTCTTTTCCTGGTCACTAATTGCAATCTTATCTTCTATATCTGAAATTCTGTCCTCACATTGACTCATTCTGCTCTGTAGACTTTCAATGGAGTTTTTCATCTCCTGGAAATCTATTTGCATCTGTTTTATGGATTCCATTTGTTTCCTATGTTGGGATTTCATAATGTTCCTCAGGTCCTCTCTAGATTTATTAATCATGTATTGCTCTATGAGCTCAATTTCTCCTGTTATTTGAGAAATTATTTCTGATTTCATTTTTTCCAGATCCCCTTTTGTTGCCAGTTCAGTGGGTCCAGGTGTTTGAGTATCAGAGTGTTCCATCTCATTTCCCTTTGGGGTTGCTGTAGGTGATCTGGAAGTCTGGTTTTGAGACTTATTTACGTGTCTTCTCATTTCAACCTGGGAGGGAATGCTGTTGGTGCCCACGCAGCTCACCTCCTCTGAGCTGGGAGAGGTGGGACAGTGGCTCAGAAGCTCCTTCCTCTGTGCCAGGAGTGGTGGGGCAGTGGCTCAGAAGCCCCTTCCTCTGGGCTGGGAGTAGCAGGAGCGATGGTGGCCTGCAAGCCCCTTCCTCTGGACCAGGAGCAGTGGGACTGTGGCTCAGATGCCCCTACCTCTGGGCTAGGAGTGGCAGGACCATCTATTTTTTTGGATGGGGGATTGAACTCTTGGGACCTTGTGCTTGCAAGGCAAGTGCCGGAACCACTGAGCTAAATCCCCAGCCCCTTGGGCTATGTTATAGATAAAAGAAAATTGTCAGACTCAATCACTATCTTCAATGAAATTATAAATAATTTTAAAATGTAGCAATTTTTAGCAATTATAAAATATGCAATGGATCTGCTATTTATAATATCATGTCAGGTATTCTGGTAACTCCTCCTGGTTTTCTTCCAAGGTAGTTGTGTATTTGGCTGAGTTATACTGTCACTCTAATATTTGGAAAGTGTAGTATTTACCTACTTAGCTTGTAGCTCTGGGAAATAGCCAAAAGGTAATTGAGCGTAGCTGCCCTAGATGTTTTTAAAACATGTTACACAGGCAAGAATTTCATAGTTTGTAACAAGGGTAAAATAACTTTCAAAGCTTCTTTACCCTAAATTATTGGAGATAAATCTTCTTTATATTTCTACATTTTTATAAGCCCTTGCTAATTTGAAGAAAGAGAAAAAAAGAAAGCCAGTTTAAGAACATGTTCTTTTAATTTGTTGACTTGTGTTGCATCTTATTACTTGGAAGCAAATGAATCAGAAACCTACTAAATTTGTGAGAGGATTGTATTCACCAGGAAACTATGAGCCTGCCATTAATATCTCCATGACCCTTCAAAGTATAAAATAGTCCTCAGTGCTCCAAATTTGGCTCCAAAAAGCAGATCTCTAGTGACACATAGTTAACAAGAAAAACATTGACTATAGCACACACTTCAGATGTGCTCATAGAAAATAATAGACAAGACATTCTTGAAGTCAGAAAAAAAATAGGCAGAAGAACTTTTCTTGGGAGCCTGTCATGGTCTAATCAAGGAACATTTTTCAGTTCCAGGGAAAAGTCCCTCAAGATGCCCAGTATTTTATCACTATTCAAACAAAATGTTTTGTGTTGCAGTTATTCTGTCCTTGCTTCAAATATCAGTCCACTTTCACACTGTTGGGTCAAAATACCTGCCACCCACACTTAAAGAAGAAGAGGTTTCTTCAGGCTCAAAATTTCTGAAGGTTCAGTCCATCATTAGATGGGTCCAAGGAGGAATGTCGTGGTGGAATAGTGTGGTAGAAAAAAGATGCATAGTTCATGGCAATTGGAAAGCAGAGCATGGGAAAAGCACCAGAGAGGATGGGACAGATGATCAGCTATAGTTTCCAAGGTCACTCCTCCATGACCTACTCAGACATATCCAGAAATGTGCTTTATTAATCCCCTAGGCAGCTCTTAAGTCAGTCAAGTTGATAATGCAGCTTGTCACATTTCACTATTATGCATTGAGTTTGTGGAGGTGGCAGTGGGGAGCAGAAAAATATTTTATTTAGTTGGTCACCCAACATAAGTGAAAACTCTGGAACATATTGTGCATCATTCAGAGATCATAGACCATGAGAAACATGCAGTAACTCTATGTGACATTGGGTCGTCTCCTTTTTTGAGTAGTGGAAAGAGTTTAGTGAATACTTTGTATTTGGAAGGAAGGATGGGACTGATATTTAGTGATCAGAAAGGCTATCACAGTAGTATTAGCTATTTACTAGAATCTCCTCCACATTTAGATGAAAATTTGACTTTCTATCTAAATGGTATTTCTCAGTTTCTCTGTTAATGAGATGTAGCTATGTACTGTTAGTCAAAGTACAGCCATCATTTTTATGTTCTTTCTCCTTATGGTGAAACTGGACATCAATGACTACAGTATTTCTTGAAGCTAATTGTTTAAAAATGACAGACAACTGTATACATACCTGCTTCATATAAAGTTGTGCCTATTCCATACCTTCAGTTAGCCTATACTATTCTCGGAATTCTTAAAAAATAAAAAAATAAACTTTAATTTTATTTGAGACAAACTATTCCCAGCCTATTTGTCACAGTATGTTAACCTGCCTGCTCCAGTATAGGCGCTTTGAGAATATTACTCTGGTAATATGTTTGCCCCACATTGAATATTATCAAGGTAACTAAGACAAATCTGAAATATTCTCAAAATGATTTGGATGGGACAAAAATGAAAACTCCGTGGTGATAATAAATAACTATTTAACTCTCTCTACATTTTATTTTCTTGTCTCTTCTCACCTTTTGTCCATAATATTTGTCACAATATTTTGGAGTCCATGATGTCTTATTTACCAGGAGCAATATCTGCAAATCAATGGTTGGATTGCATGAAAATTTAGTAGTTATAAGTTATAAGAATATAACATCATATGTGTCTTATTAGAACACTGATTCAAAAATGATTTAAACAATTCAAAAGACCAAGAATTTCAATTTTTATTGCATAGTGACCATATTTACTAATGAGAACCAGTTTTGTGGTTGTAGTTGAGCTAATGAAATATAAATGATACCTATGTTGTAGTTGTACTTGCAGATTTATAAATTTGTTTACAGGTCCAGCATAAGTGCATTGAGCATTTTGTGTTATTCTAATCAATAAGATGCAGCATTGAGCAAAATAGACAAATGTAGATATCATTATATCAGGAGGCAGAAAGTAAGAAAAATAAAAAAATAATAAATAATGTTATGTAGCATTTAGATAATGATAAATATTATGGAGAAAAATAAAGCATAGGAGATGGAAAGAAATGGTGGGCATTGGAAAGGATTGCATTCTTAACCATGAAGATCAAGGTAATTCTTACTATAAAATTGGATAACCTAATTAAGTAAGGGAAAAGCCAAGCAGATATCTGGGAGAATATTTCAGGCTCTTCTGAGTTTTTATGTGGTGGTGGTAGGACTTAGATAACTGGTGAACAGCAAGAAGGCCAGTGTAACTGGAACAAAGAAGCAGATGGGTGTACTGTAGAGGTATGAGTGTGTGTATACAGCCTAGGGCTTTGCCACCTAATTCAATGATTTTGACCTTTATTAAGCTCAATAGAATGGGAAACCACTAGAAGGTTTGATCTGAAGTCTCAATCTGCTTAACACTTTAATAGGATGATCTGCTTACTATTTTAAGATTAGACTGTGCCAGAGGGGTAGTAAAAGGATGAAAGGTGAAAGCAGGAAGACCAGCTAGGAAATTATTACAACAATCTAGGCAAAGGATGGAGAGAGTTTGAACCATGATGGGGTCAGTGGAGTCATAGAATTGTTTGTGTTCTGGATAGAGTTGGAGAAGAAAGCTAACAGGAGTTTCTGAGATATTGTGATTTATAAGATAAAGAGAAAACAAATGACCTGTTGCATTTTGAGATGACCGAAAAGCAAATGGCTCATTCGCTATACATTAGAACATTACTCTAAACTTTTAAAAAGGCTGTTCTAATTGGATGTATCAACTCAAATTCCAGACAGAGCCATAGAATGAGAAATACCTTCTCTTTTCTCATGTAACATTTCTCTTGAAGAGAATTGAGTTTCCCTACTGCATACTAGCATCACTTCCTTCTTAATTTAATAATTCATTGGTCAGTTATAACCATGGGCTAGAAGAGATGAGAGAAACAGAAGACTGTAGGTAAAGAAACCAATTTTTTAAAAAGACATGCAATACTATGATTTTGTTTCAGTTAGTTGTCTTCTATTAATGATATATACTACTAATTTCTTTTGGAGAAATAATGCACCAAATTGAACTGTGAAATATAAAAATTTCTTTATTACTAAACAGCATTACTATAAAAGTAATAAAAATTGGTTTAGTACTATAAATTATTCTGTTAATATATTTTATTTCTTTATGATTCATTTACAAAGTTTGTTATGCTAGCAAAGAAGGACATATTGTACAGTATTAATGGTTTTAAAATATAATAATGTAAAAAGAAGTATTAAGACTCAAGGACATGTATTATTAGTACATTAATATGTGTCTTGTATTGTGAAGATCTCCAGTTTGCCTTCTTATACTTGAAAAGGCACCCAGGGTATATATTAACAGACTGCTGAAGTAATACTTGAAGAATAATTATGTTACATTCTAAGAAACGGTAAGATACTTAAATTGACCTCTTATGATTAATATATCCTGTTCCACCAGGATAATAAATCAACTATTACATCTTCTTGAATTTTCATTTATATTCAAATGACTAGGTTCTGCTTGAAATATAGGCTTGAAATATCTAAGTATCACTGTCATAAACACATAGCACAAAAATGAAAAAAATAGAAATACCAACATTTTTCACTTTCATTTCTGCCCCTAAAAGTACAGTTAAGAAGTATTATTCAAGAAATATCTATTTTATGAAGAAAAACATATTAAAGCTAAGGTTCATATTTTATTTAGCAAGTTATAGCGTAATTTAAAAATTGAGTTCTCTCATAACTGATCCAGTTTGTGTGTGTGCGTAGAACACCTTGAGCAAGTCGCTGCAATAACCTTGATGTGAACGCTCTTTTATGTCAATTTGCAAGGATCAACAAATAAGAGGTAAATATCATTAGCATTTTAAAATATATTCCTATGCCTTTATATAAGAAATACCAAGAAAAGATTGACAGTATTCAAAAGTAACAAATTACTCAGCTGAAAAGTAGAAAAAAAAACATAGATAAGTCAAAATATTTGACGTGCCACATTACACAGTAGGAGTTAAGATGGAAAATACAAATATCCTTATATTTTGCTTGGATACAAAGGCTAATTATTCATTAAGCCTTTGGAATATACTGAATGGACTTACAGTTTTAGTTCTAGGATTTTAAATATAATTAAGCATAATTTAATAATAATCACACCTGAGAAGTGCTATGATTATTGATCTCTTCAATGTAGGTTTCGGAACTGTATTTCCCGCTGTTTAATTAGTCTTTCACTGAGATATTCATTGATATCTCAAATAAAGCATATCAAAAATGAAAAAATACTATTTTATATAACTTGCTAGTATAATTTGTATCCAAGTTATGTTTAATAGAGTATAAACTTTTTGTTTGTCATATACCAAAGAAAGTGTTCACTAGAAACAATTTGGGTTAATATAAATAAAACTAACAATATTTCAACCTGAGTGTACAAATGTACTTTATAAATTGATACACTTTATTACTCTATTACTAACAAAATCCAACCTTTTTCTTCACCATGTAAAATATACAATACCCCCCTTTTCCACCCTCATGAAAAATGGTGTGGTTGATAGGTGAATCTCATACTTTCTTGATACTAATGACTAAAAGGTTTTAAAACATATCTTTACTAATATATGTTAAAATAAAAAGATACATAGCCATTGTCAACATAAGGTAAAAAATAAAATTCACAATGTGTTTCTATTTAAGCTTCAGTTATGTATGCATGCAGGTGTGTGAATACCCAGATTTATGCATATAGTTTAATTATTATTAATGAAGCAAATTTAAATATTTAGCTAAACAGTAAGTTTAGAATAACAAGTATTTTACCATCTTAAATATTTTACATATCTGACAAAAGTGATATTTTATTCATTTATGATTTGTCTATGACTCCAGAACTAAACTTGTGTTAAAACAATTTATCTGAAGTAGCAAACACTAAATTTTATCACTTTGCCCAAACATTGTTTTGGTATTGTTCAAATGGTTTTCATTTAAAGAAATACCTAACATTTGAGTCAGTTACTATTGAAATGAATACGGATTCCAAGCCCATCAAATAAAAGTAAAATATTCACTATAAAATACCAAAAATAAACATTTAGGAGAAATTATAGTAATCTTTTCTTATATAAAACTATATTGTTAGATGGGAAAATCTTTAGATAATAAAGGTGAATTTGTTTACTTAATGCACTAGGAAATACAATTTTTGTAGACATTTTAAATAATGTTACATGGTCTGACATGAGTTCCTACGAAATTTCAATGCTTATTAAAAAGCAGAACTCGGTAATATGTGTCCTGGCTAAAAAAAATAGCCTGGACTATCTTTAGTTAAGAACCATGGAATGATTAAATTCTGCTCTGACCTTTAGTCAACCAGCAAACCTGTGGAGGCCTCCACTGGGGAAGCAATAGCTCTAACAGAGTTTCATATTCTAGATAAGTCAACCATGCTGATTTTTCCCATATCTTCTTGTATCATCTCCTAGTGTTCACCACATAAGTAGTAAAAATCTCTGTCCTACTTATTGTTGATTATTCATTCATTCATTCATTCATCATTTGTCCACTTTGTGCCAAGTCCTATTTGTGGAGCTGAGAGTACAGTGCTGAATCAGGGAGTCAGAGGTCTTGCCTTGTGAACCTTACATCACAAAGGAAACCATCTTGTGTTATCTGTGCCATACAAATTATTAGACAAGCTCTTACTTTGCCTTTGATCAATGAATTAATCCTTACCTGAGGTGTTAAAAGGGAATACCATTGAGAGTGATTGACTTTCTGAGCTGTCAAGAGTAGTTGAGTCCTAATTTCCCTATTATTGGAAAGAATTTAGAACCTTAGGAGTAGTAAGTCACCAGTGATGTGCCATTGAGTCTTTGTATATTTCTTTTCCCATTGGTATTTGGGTTTTATTAGCTTGTCACATGTAAACCTGTGACATATAAACTATCTAATTAAGATTGTCTAAAGCAGTTTTCACAAGAAGGTGAAATTTTCCGTGATGGTTATATTTCATTTTCTTTTGGTTTTGAGTAAGGAAGAAAATGATGAACTGTAGAATAATATGCATTACCAAGAGTCAATATAAAATGCTACTCAGCAATAACAACTAGAAATGATCATACTAATATATCATAAGTTGTTTATGTTTAAAGTATTTTCTTCTAGTAAAATGCATACTTAAATTATGTGATTCCTTAAAACATACAGATGAATAAGGCTCCAAAACTCTTTTGTGAAATAATAAAGACCTTTAAAAATCACTTTTGAAGTTATAGAATGATGTATCATTGTTTCAACAAGTAAAATTTCTATCCCAAAATTCAAGACTTAAAATTATTTTTGGAAATTTATGACAAATTTTCTAAGTATGTGCAGTTTTTAAATGCAACTTTTGAGCCTATAAACAAAATATCTTTGTATAAAAGTCTTAATTACTACAAAATAAATTAGGTACCTAATGTTTTTTTCTTGATTACCTATGCCCAAATATCTGACAAGTTTGTAAAAGCACCTAATGTATCAAATTTTAGAAGTGAATTATAATTTATTTCTTTGCCTATTTTTCTAGTTGTGTGACTAATTAAATGTACCTTTTAGAAAAATATCAGTTTCTGGTAACTCCAAAATAAACTTTTCTATTGAACTTTTCTATTTTACATATATGAATTAATATAAGTATATAAAAACTGTAATAAGACATTATATCCCTGAATCCCTAAAATACTACCTGGGTGCTTAATATTCATTATGAGTTGTAATTCTCTCACACAAATAATATTTTAGTAACAAACACATGTTAATTTTATAAGCAATCTCCTTTACTCTTTGCTTTTATTTCCTCCTAGCTCATTTATAAGAACACCTTAGTTTACAGGCTTTCAGTGATACCTATAACAATAAATTATCTCTTCATTATCTGAATTATAATGATTCTCATTATCTGTGTTCATATCCTTACTGCTACAAATCACTTAAGGACTCAATCCCCAAACTGAAACTGATTATTCCTTTTCCTCTAAAATATTGGGATTAACTCTATCAGGCTAATAGTGTTGTTTTTCTGGGTCACCACAAAAATGTTACCCACTGTATTGTAGATATTGTCCTTATATCTACCAATCAGACTATCTCTCACTCACCTCTGATCTTCCTTTCACTGCATGCTTTGGAATTCAGTCGTTGTCATCAGCATAATGTTCTATGTCCTCAATCTCTTCAATGTACAATTCATCTTCTTGTTTAAACTGGCTATCCCTTGCGGGTATTGATTCCCTTTTCTAATGAAGCCTGTAACTCCCTGAATTTAATCTTTCTCAAGAGATTTACAACTCATAATGAATATTAATTATGTAGCTGCTATCACTGAGATGCACACATATAATTTATTTTAGGATTTTCAAACATATATCACATATTAATTCATGTGTAAATATATAGAAAGGTTAAATTTGTTCTTGTGATACTGACACAAATTCTACCTTGCCCTCTGGACCCAGATGTCTTTTCACTAGTCTTTTTTATGGTACCAGGGATCAAACTGGGGTTCTTGCGCTTGCGCAGCAGGCAGCGAAACCACTGAGCTAAATCCCTGGCCCGTCTTTTCACTAGTATGTTAAGAGTAGCCTCAACATAGCTTGGGATATGCTGGGTAATTAATAAATATTTATTCAATTAATATGTACTTCAATGGCTTCTATCACCTTCTTACTCTTTAATGTTAACTCCTAGACCGTTTTTCCTTCCTTCTGCACCTCCAAGAGCATAACTTGTGATGAGCACATGCTTTGAGACTGTGCCTTTAGCTCCTCTTCTGTTTTATCATCAAATACTGAGGTCATGACCATTTTTATCATATTTTGAATACTTTAGCACTTGGCTTACTTTATTCATTAAATGCAATGTCAATATTTGAGTAGAAAATTCATTGAATACACGCTAAATTCCGAATGTATTCACTTCCTTACTACAATGTATTCACTTCCCTTGTCTACTCTTTGAGCATAATTGCACCTCTTTCCAAACTGTGTACTCTAACAGCTCTCATGGCAGTAATTCTTTGATTCCATTTCAATTGGTAATTAATTGCCCCCACTTTTTTTTATCCTTGAAGTAAGAAGCCTTCCTCTTCTTTCAATGAGTGGGTTCCCAGGTTCATTGCAATGATCTCTTCTCACATTGTCAATTCCCTTACACCTCTCTTCCTCCATGTATACTACTTATAAAAACCCTAACTCAAACTAAATTCTCTGCTTATTTCATGGCTACACGTGGTCAGCTTAGCATGGTTAAGAAAGAAATCACAGAATCATGATGAGAAATCACAGGATCATGAGATTACTTGGTAATCTCAACTCAAGGTGATCCTACTACATTTTCTTTGTCGATTTTTCTACTACATGAGATGAGTATTTCACATTTTTCTCCTCTACCTTCAGATTCCTAACACTTTCCTCATTCTTTATCCTTCTTAAATGATGACATAGATTTTATTTCACTGAGAAAAACAGAAGGAATTATAAGAGAACTATTCTATCTTCTACCACCAAATTCATCAATAATTTAGGTATTTTCTCTCTCTCCCTAAATGTTGGTAGGGCTTCTTCTAGATAAGCCTGTAGCTAGATAGTCTCAGATGGCATTCTTCAGATGTCTGAAGTTTCAGCTGGGCAGCTGGAGTGACTCTTTGTATGGTATCTCATCCATCAGCAAATATGCAGAATCTCCACATATTAGCAGAAATGGTCCAGCAGCAACAGAGGATAAATGCCCCAGTGAATAAGAACTTGTCTAAGCTTCTACTTGTGATTGTATTACTGACTAAAGTTATTCACATGCCAGTGTTAGCTTTCATGTTGGAAGGAAATACCCATGAATATGCATGTAATAAAATAAATAACGTCAATTGCTATAGACTGAATATTTTTGTCCCAACAAATTCATGTTGAAGCTTAAATTGCCAATGTGACGGTATTTAGAGGTGGGGAATTTGGGAGGTGATTAGGTCAGGAGGGTGGAGCCCTTATGAATGGAATTAGTAACCTTGTAAAACCAGACAAGGGGTCATGTTCCCTCTCTCTTTACTTCTTACCATATAAGGGTAATAACAATAATAGGATTGTCATCTTCAGACCATGAAGTAAGCTCTTATGAGAAAATGGATCTGCTGGCACTTTGATCTTGGAATTCTTAGTCTTCTGAACTGGATATATAAATGTTTGTTGGCTTAGCTACCCCATGTATTTGTTACAGCAACCAAAGTTGACTAAGAGAGGGATCACTTTTTAAAAATACACCTTTTTTTAACCCATTATTTCTCTTAGAATAACTCCTTTCCAAATATATGTATTATATTTATATTAAAGATTTGACAATTCTACAGTTGACCTAGGTAGTTGAATCAAATTCTAACATAATTCTGAGGTTAAAATGGATTCTCCCATCTCACCTTTTACACATAGATTATTGGAAAAATTCTTATAAATTGATTTTAATAAGTAATTTTAAGCTGTGTACTTTTTAGCTCAATAAATTTCATATGATCTTTATTCTTTATATTTTTATTTTGAACTTATTTAATATTCGTAAGTTGAAAATGATAAAATTTCCTTATATCCTATTCAGATTTTCCCAGTGATAACACTGTTTTTTATAAAAAACATTGCATACTATCAAAACTAGTAAATTGACACTGGTATAATATTAACTCAAACACACATCTCAGTTGAATTTCACCAGTTTCCACATGCAGTGCTTTTGTGTGTGTTTGTATGTGTGTAGGTTATGAAATTTTATCACATGAGTAGAATAATCAGTGCAACCAAAGATATAATCAAACACAGATAGATCTGTCACCATTAAAAATCATATTTATGTTTCTATTTAATCGATACCCTCTTCCTCCAGTCCTAACCCTTAGAAACCATTTGTCTGCCCTTCTTCACTATAATTGTCAATTCAGAAAAATTGTATAAATAGAATAACATGGTATATGATCATATGTTATAGTTTATATCAAAATGTCCCCCAAAGCCTCATACTCTCATAAGTGGGGATTTGGAGAGATAATTGGATCATGGGGGCACTAGACTCATTAGTGCATTAGTCCTCTGATGAGTTCATATCTAAGTACATTGTTGGGAGGTAAAGCCTGGTCACAGGACGTCAGTTACTTCAGGCATTGCCTGGAAGGGTTTACTTCCCTCGCTCCTCCCTTGATCTCTCTGTTTCCTGCTTGCCATGCCATGAGCAGTTCTCCTGTGAAATGCCCCTCTCCCATGTTGTCCTGCCTTGAGGCCAGACTAATATTGATTGAAATCTCTGTGAGCCAAACTGTGAGCCAAAATAAACATTTCCTGCTTTAAGTTGTGGATGTCAGATATTGTGTCTCAATGACAAGAAAGTGACTAAGACACCATAGGAGACTGCATTTTTTTATTTAGCATAGTACTTCTGAGAATCATACATTTGTGACAAACATATCAATAATTCATTGGCTTTTCTTCCTAAATAATAGTCTATAGTACATACATCCAACAAGACATTTGTTTAGATTCTAGTTGGGGAGTATGACAGATAATCGAAATAACCAAGGATTTAGTCAGCTTTCCCATTGGTAGAACAAAATACCTGACACTAACAACTCAAAGGAAGAAAAGTTTAATTTAGCTCACAGTTTGGGGGGATTCAGTTCATATTTAGCTGGCTCACAGCCTGAAACATCATGATAGAAGGGCATGGTAAAAGAAAGGTGCTCACTGCATGGCTGTGAGCAGAGAGAGAGAAGAGGAACCAGGGAGGGAGATAGATCCTCCAAAGTCACCCCCAACTATATACCTCTTCCAACATGGCCCAACCCCCTAATGGCACATTTAGCTATGAACTCATCAATAGATCAATCCACTGATGAGTATAGCCCCCTATAATCTAATCATCTTTCAAAAGCCTATCTCTGAATACATAAAACTAATTTATAACATTTTAGGTTTGAAGAATAACATTCTACCCTTGACCTCAAAAAGATTATGCTCATTATATAGAATGCCTTTAGTCCACCTCAAAGAGTTGTCAAAATCTTAACAGTTCTAGCATTGCTAAAAAATACAAGTTCAATGTCTCTTCTTAAACCCAAGGCAAATTTTCAGCTGTGAGATCCTACAAAAGTCAAAGAGCAAGTTTAATTTTTCCAACATACAATGGTAAGGGGAAACATTCCCATTGCAAAATTGAGGAATAAAGAATAGAAAGCAATCATCCCAAAACAAGATTGAAAATCAGCACGGCTCTCCTGAGCTTCTTGAAACATAGCTACAGAGTCCTCTGCATGCCTGGATGACTGAACTCAGGGAAAATACTTCCCTAGGTGGCTCTGAATAAGCAGGGTTCCCTGGGTGCTCTCTTCCCAAAGCAGTCTTTCAAAAGGGTTTAACTTGTTATACTCTTTACTGTCTGCATTCTTACCAACATTCTGGTCTTCTGAGCACTAACTAGAATCAGCAACCAAGCCCTATTTACAGTATTGTGGGTCTTCTCTCTGGCCTACCTCTCCAAACCTTTCCAAATATCCTCCTGGGAACCCAATCCAAAAGCTTTTAAACCATCAGATCAAATGCAGTCACAGCAATGACCTCACTTCTCCAGTATTAATTTTCTGTTCTAGTCAGCTTGCTCATCACTCAAACAAAATACTCAACATCCACAACTTAAATGAAGAAAGGTTTAATTTATCTCACAGTTTGGGGGATTCAGTCCAAGTTCTGTTGGCTCCAAAGGCAGAAGCAACATGATGGAAGGACATAGCAGAGGAAAGCTGCTCTCCTCATGGCAACCAGGAAGCAGAGAAAGAGGAGAACAACTAGGGAGGGAGATATACCCTCCAAAGGCACACGCCTGAAGGACACACCTCTTTTAACTTGACCCCATCTCCCATCGGCCTATTTAGGTATAAACTAATGATGAGTATAGCAAGTCATGATCCATTCACCTTCCAAAAGCCCCACCTCTGAATACCTGAAACTTTGGAGACATATTTTATTTATAAATCATAGCAATCATTTGTGTTCCGGTTTTTCTGTGAATTTAAGCCATCTTTTCTCTATGATATATGTTCAAGAGTATAATTTCTAGGTCATGTGAATGTGCTTTGAATATTATAGAAATTGCCAAGTTTTTCCAATGTAACAGTGCTATTTTGTGCTCTGATGATATATGAAAAATGTTTTTCTGCATTGTCCTCAGTACTCAATACTATCAATATTTTTTATCTTAGCCATTTTAATAGCTATGTAGTGCTATCTGTCGTGGTTTTAATTGGCATTTCTCTAATGACTGTGTTGTTGAACATCATTTTGTGTACTCATTGTCATTTGTATATCTTCTTTGGTGAAGCATCTATTTAAGTTTAATCCTTTTTCTAATTAGATTGCTTGGTATAGTGTGATTTCTTCAGTATGCTTTTTTTTTTTTTTAAATGTTTTGATTATTCTAGTTACTTATCTTTCCAGTTCTATTTTTTTCCAAATCTGAAAATCAGATCAGCCTGGTTTTCTTAGTCAGCAGTGAATTGCCATAATCCTTTCCTGCCTTAAAAATTCTTTATAGCTCTTACTAGTATCTTCTTTCTTCCTCTTGATTCTTCATCACACTCGTCACAATTAATTTCCCTCTAGATTATTTAGCAATCCAATTGTACTTTTCTGTGGATTTGAATTAAGACTCCCCCTTTCTAGGAAACTTCACTAACTTCAATCAAACTGATGGCCACATTTTCTATCCTATCTGTTCATTTTTTTCCTAAGAAGACTCCATTAATATATCTATTTATTATGATTACTGAATTATTTAAAAAGTTCACTCTTGTTCTTTAATTCTTTTTCTTTCCATCTTTGCCATTTATTCCCCTCCCCATTTGGTGCAGCTGCTTTGCAGTGCCTAAGGCATATACATCCTCTTTTTATTGAGCTTTTATAAATAATTTGCTCTATGCATGCATGTTTCTGCTCTGGTTCTCTTTAATTTTACTGCCTGTCTTCCATGTCATAATCACTTGTTTTCTCTCTCTCTCCCTCTTTTGAAATCCTTCCCGGGAACCTTAATAATAACCTAGTGTCACATTGTCTCATCCTCTACATCATATTTTCTTTGAATTTATTATTAAGGGTATCCTTTTTTCAAAATAAAGTTATTTTATACATTCCCCCATATATAATTCTGGCATAGTTGTTCCAGTGATTGCATACAGTAAAATTCCTCCTTCACAGCTCCTCTCATGTTAGAAAGGTATATATTCTGCAGTGGTCTGAAATTAAACAAGTAATCCTAGAAACTTCTTTCTATCTACTATCTTTTTAAACAATGTCTCTGTAAATTTGTCTTCTCCTACCCATATTAAATGTGGACTAAAATAATAAGGGTAGTTTTTAAAAACTTTTTCTCTTCGGATAGTTAACTAACTTATTATTTACAAGATAAAACAATGAGAATGTTCATATTGGATGAGAATAAGTGTCAACAATTGTTTCTTTTATAGGGTAAGAGTGGCACTCAAACCCCAAAATTATTTTAATGTGACTTTTTTACTCCAGCTCTGCACACTTCTAATGAATTTAAAACATTTTGGCAAAATGATTACAAGTCATATTTTGAAATATATTATTTGATTTTAATATAAGGTCTTCCGTACTCAACCTTGCTTATCAAAGCAAGTAAGTTTCAGCTGCAGGATTGAAAGAATATTCTCATGGAATATTTACTCCAAATTTTATTTACCATACCCATGTGTGTGCCCTTTATTTTGATTGTATAATGAAGCACATGAAGGGAGGTTTGAGTCTGAAAAAATTAAATGTACACAAAAACTATGTACAGAGGTGCCTGTGATCCTAACATGCAGTGAGGAAATGTGAAGCAATAGATTCAGGTTATTTTATAAAACCAACATTAATTAAAATGACTTCTTTCTGCCCCTGTAGCAGATCTTTGCTGTACAACTATCTTTCACTTGGTACAAGTCTTACATGTATGAACAAAATTTAGCTTTTGTTTCAATGACGCAGAAAATATATATGTTGGATTGGGAGTAACTGAAGCTGCCCTCCCTAAATATATCTGGGATTAGATAAGACAAATTGGCACACATTTCTTAATCATGAGTTCTACTTCATGAGAAGGAGGATTCACCTGAATCTTAAACTGTTATGAACTGTTAATATATTCTAGCTTAGAATGAGATAACTATTCATAGTGTATGATATAAAAGTTTTGTATAAAAGCCACTCCATATATATCAATTCTCATTTGAATTCCAGTTCTCATGGCCTGAATCTATCTTTACAAACACATTTTTATTTTTCTATGTTCTTCTAAGAGTTAAAGAATAATGTTTTGAAAAAATATTTCAGATGACGTTTTCCCTCTTCACATGGTCATAGATCTCTTGTTCTGACATGTCACTGCCACCGGAAGGGGGCTCATGCGCAGATACGTTCTTCTTGTATGTAATGTAAGACTTCCTTTTGCATCTTGAGTCTGTTTCAACTGGAATGAGAACAAAGATTATATACTCCTGTAACAATGGCTTCACCTGTTTAGATAGGTCACATGGGGTGTGTGAATTTGTTAGTATCTCCTCAAGATACTTTAAAAATGCCATTCAAGACCATTCTTATGTTGCTTTGGGAACAAGTTCTTTATTTATCCTTTGGTATAGTTTTATTCTTTATAATGCACCTGGCATAATTTGATTAGTATTTATCCTTGATACCCTTTTACAAACTAAGATTTTTCAAATACCATCTTCATATTCAAATATAAAAAGAAACAAGTTAAATTTACCTATTTGAAATTTAAGATTTTATAATATAAGAATGCTTGTAAACCTGAATAACTCAGAAAATTGAGGAAAATGCGAAGAAGTATAAAGTATGCTTTATATTATTATTCACTAAAACCTTCAATATTTAAAACTTTGGCTTCTATAATATAAAATAAATAAATTTTAATGATAATGAATTTTAAAATTCATCTAAATATAGTAGAAGTCATAAAGTGTGCCTGAATTCAAGATCACAATTATAACATATCCCTTTATGTTAGAAGAATTTTTAAGATCAATACACCAACATAACATATCCTGCCATGATTTCTCTACTTCTTAATTTAAATAGTTACAAAAGAGACAGAAGCACAAAAATACAGAAAATATGAGTAAAACCCAAAAGAATGTGTGAGCCAGTTTTAATTTCCACTCTTAATTACATTTATTGGTACTATCATATTTTCCAGAAAAGATTTAAACCAGTTTCCAAGAATAAATAAAATATGAAGTATGACAAAACTGTATAAGCTAAAGTTAGAAGGAAAAAGAAAGTATAAACACTAATGAGACTAAATGGAGCCAGAAATATATGCAAATGCCTTTTGTAATAATCCACCTACTAGTATTGATTCACATATTCTGAAGCAAGCTTTCAAATTGCCAAGGAAAGGGTTTATTTCTTTTGTATAATCAAGAATATTTTGATTTTCATTCAAATGAAGTATTTAAGACATACAACTATATTGGTACTGAAAGTGGGTTTCTACTGCTGATACAGCTCATCATAGAACACAGGTGAGGTAGATGCATTAAATCATATTCTCTATAGTATCCTTATAATGAATATAATTATGAGTTTCAGAGTGTGGTTTCTAATGTCTAATACTATCACTTATGGCCAATTATGCAGAGATCACACAGAGCATTAACAACTGGACATAACAGGATTTTCTTCAGAAAATTCACATGCTATGAATATATATATAAACATAATACACATACCATAAAATTCAATTGTGTACACTGTACAATTTAAAGCTTTTAGTATATTCAGAAAGTTGTATAACCACTGTCATAATCCAACTTTAAAACATTTTCATTTTATCAAAAATAAACTTTCTATACATACAGGATCAATTCTCATTTTTCCCTTCCCCAAGCTTCTTGAAGCCACTACTTTACATTCTCTTTCTATGGTTTGCCAATTCTAAGCATTTTGTATAATGGAATGACACACTGCATGACCTTTGATGACTTGTTTCATCTAGTATGTTTTCCTACTTCCTTTGCATCATAGCATGTATCCATATTTTATTATATTTTACCAAATAACATTCTGTCCGATGGATGCACCATATTTATTCACTCATCACTGATTATTATTTTGAACTTTCCACTTTTTGACTAGTGTTAATTATGTGGGTGTGGAACATTTATGCTCAAGTTTTTGAATTTACATATGTTTTAATTATTATTGAATAACTAGGAGTGGAATTGCTATGTCATATAATAATTCTTTGTTTAACAATGAGAACTGATAATTTTTTTCAAAATATCATTTTTATTCCTTCCAGCAGTGAGGAATTCTCATTTCTCCATATTCTTGTTCATGCTTTATATTAACTAGTATTTAAAATGTTATTATCATAGCTATCTTAATAGGTGTGAAGTTGTAGAAGATTGTGGTTTTAATTTTCATTTCCCTAAAGGATAGTAATGTTAAGCATTCTTATATGTTTATTATCCATTTACATATTTTCTTTGAATAAATTTCTACTCAGATTCATTGTTTTGTTTCAATCCTTTTTTCATAACTCAGTTGTAAGAGTTCATTCTTTATATTATATATATATTTCTCTATATTGATACAAATTATTTTCAAATATTTTTGTATTTGATAGCTTGTCTGTACACTTTTTTAAATGGTATAATTTGGAGCACAAATGATTTTAATTTTAATTAAATCCTATTAATAATTTCTTCATTGCTTGTACTTTTGGCATTGGATTACCAAACCCAAGAACATAAATATTTACTCTTATGTTTCATGTTATTTTATGAGAGTCTTATTTTGGTTAATAAATTTAAGTCTATAATACCTTTTGAGTTAATTTTTGACTATAATCTGTTTTATTCTTTAACAAGTAGATGTCTAGTTATTTGAGAAGACTCATTAAAAGTACTATTTTCTTCTATAATTGAGTACTTTGAAAAAAGTCAATTATCAATGTAAAGGTTTATTCCTGAATTTTCAATTAAATTAGTTTAATCTACAAATTCTCCTATATGAAATTACTACATTATATTAATTCCCGTAGCTTTATGGTAAGCTTTGAGATTAGAGGTTGGGAATTCTACGGTTATTTTTTTAGATCACTTTAGTTAATCTGGTTCCTTGCATTTCCATATGAATGTTAGATCAACTTTTCAATTTCTGTGAAAAATATACCTACAATTTTGATAAAAATATTATTGAATCTGTAAATAAATTGGTAGTGTTATCATTTTGAAAATATTATTCTGATCCAAGAATCTGAGATATTTTTCCTTTTCTTTGTGCATTTAATTTCTATCAAGAATGGTCTGTAGTTTTCAGAGAACAAGTTTTGCAATTTCTTTGTTAAATTTATTCACAAGTATTTTACTCTTGTTAATACTAAACAGAATTGTTTCCTCAATTTATTTTTGAATGTTCATTACTAGTACTAAAAATACGATGGATTCTTTCCAATTATTTTTTTATTCTGGTGAAATTGCCAAACATTTCCATATTAGTATTTTAAGTGTAAAATTCAGTTGCTGATAATCACTGCCACTATTCATATGTGAAATTCTTTTCATCTCATACAACTGAATTCTATACCTATTTTACAATAACATTTTGTTCCCTCCCTTACCCCTAAAGTAACCATTCTACTTTCTGACTGTATAAAATGTATGCCTACTTGAACTAAGTATCTGGTATAAATTGAATCACACAGTATTTGTCTTTCTGTGATAAGCTTAAATAGTTTAAAATAATGCCCTCAATTCATTCATGTTATAACTTGTGTCAAAATTTTCTTTATTTTTAGGACTGAATAACATTCCATTGTATGTTTATGCCATATTTTGCCTATCCACTTAGAATCAATGGACATGCAGCTTGCGTCCACACATTATTGTCATAATAGTGCTATGAATATGAGTATACAAATATCTCTCTGAGACTCTCTTTCAATTCTTTGGCATATATACCTAGAAATAGACCTTTTTTTTTTTTTTTTTTTTTTAAAGAAACTGTCATACTGTTTCCTATAGTTTTGATACCATGTTACATACCCACTAACAAGATACAAAGACTCTAATTACACTGGGGCCTCGGTTGACAAACCTGATTATTCCACAATTTGGTCACAAGCCAAGTTGGATGAGAACTATATCAAATTCAATGGTTAGATTCAGTTTTGACCTTAGGAGGAAATTTGATTTAGTTCTCATTCAGTGTAGTTTGTGACCAGAATCATAGAAAGAATTGAGCTCATGAACCAAGGTACAACTACTCCATATCCATATCCATATCCAAACTTATTTTGTGCTTAATGATAGTAATTATTCTAATAGATTACAAGTGTTTTCATATTACAAATTTTATTTGCATTTTCCTAAAGATTAATGATGTTGGGCATCTTTTATGTGTGTCTTAGTTACTTTTCCCATTGCTGTGACAAAATATGTGACATCCACAAATTAAAGACAGGTGTGACAACCTCTCTCTCCCTTATGATAGGGGTTTCACTCTGTTTCTATTTTACTGTGTATGTATTTCTAAAATCTTTAAGTTTCTGTTTGATCAGTTTCCCATGGTATCATATCCAGATATTAATCGCTACTATTTGGCATCTGATTGCTCTCTTATGTTAGAGAATTCCTCACAGTATAAATCACTCTATAGTTGAGTCTATTAACATCCCAGTCCCTTTGCAGATGTAATCTTTGAGGCCAGTCTTTCAACCTTGCTGAGGCCTCAGGTGTTCTCTTTTTTATTCTTTCTTTTAAATATTTGGCTTTTTATTTTAATTTGGCTACAAGCCATCTCAAGCTGAACCCCTGAAATCTCCAGTGTTCTCCAGCCCCCTCCTTTGCTTTACACAAAGTTAGTACCTTAAGGGAGAACTGTAGAGCTTTCTGTTCTTATGGCCTGCTAGTGCTTCAAAGAACAGCAGCCTCTTTTCTTAGCGTTATAGTGCTGTGTTAAGATGGTGACCCCTACCCCTCAAATTCAAAGACCCAGTTCAAAAATGGGCATCTGAAATGAACAGACATTTCTCAGACAAAGAAGTAAAAGCAGCAAATAAATATATGAAAAAATGTTCAACATCACTGGTCAATCAAGAGATGCAGATGAAAACAACACTGAGATTCCACCTCACCCCAGAAAGAATGGCTGCTGTCAAGAAATCAACCAATAACAAATGCTGGCAGGGGTGTGGGGAGAAAGGAACCCTTCTCCATTGTTGGTGGGAGTGCAGACTGATACAAACCACTGTGAAAATCAATATGGAGATACCTCGAAGAACTAGGACTAGAGGTCCCATTTGACCCAGCTATTCCCCTGCTGGGTATCTTCCCCAAAGAATTAAAAGAATCATACCACAGAGAAATATGTGCACCCATGTTTATAGTGGCAGTTTGTAATAGCTAAAGCTTGGAAACAACCTAAGTTCCCATCAACTAGAGACTGGATAAAGAAAATGTGTTTTTTAAAAATAAAATGGAGTACTACTCAGCCATAAAGAATGAGAAATAGAGACATTTATAGCTAAATGGATGCATATTGAGGCCATTCTCTTAAGTGAAATAAATAGGACACACGTGTAAATACAGAATAGTTTCTCTAGTGTGAGAAACTGAAAGTGTAAATAAGAATTAAAACAAATGGTTAAAATGAATAATTGATAATTTGAAATAGGAAGAAAAGGCCTAAAGGGGTAGGGGAAGTGGGAGGGGAAGGGGAAAGGAAAGAAGGGAAAGGAAAAAATATGAGAAAAGGAAAAAATGGAAATAAAGTCTTTGTAAATAGGGAAGGGTGGAGGGGGTGAAGGACACACAGGTAATGGGGAAAAAATAAGAACCAAGATACATCATATATAGGTACAGGGACCCAATGATAAATGTAAGCATATTGTACACCTAAATTGTACCAATAAAGGAATTTAAGCAAAAAAAAAAAAAAAAAAGATGATGACACCTAGTCTTCTCAACTTGCCTCTTTTCTTATGGTAGTTCCATCTTTTAAAGAGCTAAGCTAAGAGTGATTAGAGCCCAGAATTCTAAATCTACTGCATTCAGACTATACTTCCTGGTCTATAGTAAGGGCTGGTTAGAAGAAGGAAGCCTGACACCGCTCAGCATCACCTGCCTGGAATAAGTTCCTGCAACATAGAGCAAGGGCAGAAGGAAAATGCTGCTAGCTGACTGTATTAGTCAGGTCTCCCATTGCTGGACATAATGCTCAATTCAAAGGAGGAAAGGTTTAATCGTCTTGTGTTTTAAGTCTATGATTGGCTAGCTAGGAGGCAGAAATGTCACGGGGGATGGATGTGGAGGAGCAAAGCTGCTCAGTTCATGGCAGCTGAGAAGGAGAGTCAACAAATAATGCCAAAGAAGAAAGACTGAGAGACTATAAATTATACTGAAGATTGAACCTCCATGACCAACCCAGACATGCCCAGCATGGCTTTATTAATGTGCTAGGTGGTTTTTAATCCAATGAAGTTGACATATCAGGATTAATGGTCATATTGACCTTCCCACCCTGAGAATTTCTAGATTGCGATCTGAGAGGAGAAAGAGCCACATCTTATTGGTTATACTTGCACAGAATGGATTTTCTGTTATACTGAACCTGTGGGTTCTGATTTTTTTGTTTTGTTTTGTTTTGTTTTGTTTTTTTAGTAGTCATTCTAATGAATGTCCACTCATATCTCATTGTAATTTTGGCAACAAGTTCCAACATAAATGTCATAGACTCCATTCTTATTGAAATTTAATTCACTTTCTTAAATAGTTTTTTTCATTTGGAATATTTCCCTTGCTCAATTTCCAGATAGCTTAACTGGTTGTTTTTAATCATTTTCACCACTTATGATTGGTTTGTTTGGGAGAGTGTACAGTAGCTCTTTGTATCATATCCATTTCAGCAGTACTTTTCCTTCTAAATTATTTTTAAAGCAGACTATGCAAAAAGTAAAAAGTAACCTAAAACATGAACATAAAAATCCATAGTAAAAAGCATTAAGATGTATGCATACACACAGATATACATGTATACTGATATTCTAGATTAAGTTATCCATTTTACTTACCAAAAATCTGGCCCAATTAGGGGTAGAAATACAGTGGTGAGAGTAAAATTTAAATAAATTGATTGTTTTATGAGAAGTTATTTATAACCAGTATTGATTAAAATGTGTTTTAGAAATTTAAAATTTAAAATTCTTATTACATGAATAAGTAAACTTTCTGAACAATAAAAAACTTTTAAAAAATAGAAGATACCAAGTTTAAAGCCATTCTGGAAAAACCTAGCATGACCTTGTCTCACAATAAAAATAAAAAAGGCTGTGAACATAGCTGAGTGGTAGAGTGCGTCTGAGTTCAATCCTCAGTGTGACAAAAAAGAAAAAAATAGTGAATGAAATTGCTCTTTTGTCTAATTACATTCTTTGAGGGTAGCCACTGCTACTATTTGTTTATGTCCTTACAGATATATGAAAACACACACATACATTTTTGTTTTGTAAATAATAGAATGTGCATTTGTAGTTCATGACAGTGTTTATCATTCAGTGGTGCATGATAGACACACTTCAATATCAGAATTTAGTTCTAGCTTAGGCTTAATGAGCATATATTTTTCCACTTTTAGAAATTACATTACTCATAGTAGCAACAATACTACTAAGAAATGCTACTTATATTCAATGTGCTAATTGCTAAATATTTTAAATTCTGAAGATAGTATTATTAGTGTCCACATTTTACTCATAAGGAAATTCAGGCACAAAGATTAAAAATGTTTGTATAAGGCTCTACATCTTGACACCGCAGAAGTGGACAAACATGGAGGACTACATGAAAACCTCTTCAAAGCCTATTTATAGCCATCTTTTATTTAGATACACCTACAGTGCAAATAACTGAATTAATTTTAGTTTTTTTCATTATTGTGAACAAAAACTACATAAACAAAAAAATTGCTTGAGTATTTCTGTAAAACAAAGTACTAGATATAAAAACTTTCACTAGAACTACAAATATTCTTCTCTAACAGATTTCCTAATTTATTTGTTGTAAAAATTCTGAACCAGCTTGGTTGATTTATAAACAACTAGCCTTTATGCCATTTATAAAAATTCACTGAAGAAATGCTTAAAAATACCAAGCTAATATTATAAATATAGCCATAAGTGTACACATATGTAGGGGGCCCTGCCCCCCCCGCTGGAACTCTTGAGTGCCTTCTACGGACATGCCCGGGCTTGTTGCAGATCTACCCGGCAACAAGGAAGTAGCCCCAGTACACTCCTCTTGCTCCTCCCCTCTCGCCCTACGGTATATATGTTGTAGCAGCTTCCGCAATAAACGAGACTTGATCAGAAACCTGTCTTGTCTCCATCTCTCGTGTCCCCTGTCCCCTCTCATCCTCGCTCCCCCTCTAGGGTCTCCGTTGACTTACCCGCGGGCCGGGACACACATATGTGCAACCTTACATTTATAGAATTATTAATATAAACTCCAATATCCTGAATAATGTTATCGTAAGTTTAGTCTAGAAATGCTAACATAATAGTATATGTATACATAATATTTATTTTAAGAGTTGTAATAGTTTGATATTAATATATCATATCATATAGTAAATGCAAATATTACAAAGCTATTTCAATCTAAACAATGTGATACCAGCATAAACAAAGACAGATAAGCCCATCAATAGAATAGAGAGCCCAGAAAAGCTTTCTTTATACCTATGCCAAGATCATTCAATGGGTAAAGGACAGACTTTCAACTAAATAAAAAATTTGCACCGGTTTTTAATACAATATGTAAAATTAACTCAAAATGGATCAAAGACCTAAATGTAAGACATTAAACTATAATGCTCTTAGAAAACATAGGGAGAAATACACATAACATTAAATTTGGCATTTCTTAGATATGATCCCAAAAGCACAAGCATCAAAAGTAAAAATAAATTACTTAATTAAAAATAATTACTTAAATTAGAAGCTGTGTATCAAATGATGGAATCAGAATGTGGAAAAGCAACCTGTGGAACCAGAGAAAATATTTGGAAATCTCATATTTGATAAAGTGTTATATTAAAATTATTTGAAGAACTTGTACAACAACAACAAAAAATAAATAACCCCTCTAAAACACTGTGCAAGGGATTTGGATAGACATCTTTCCAAAAAGATATGCAATAGACAACAAACATGAAAAGATGCTCAGTGCTGCCGATCATTAGGAAAATACAAATCAAGAGCACAGTGTTTCCCCACATGACACCCATTTGGGTGGCCACTATCAAAACGACACACTGTAAGTATTTCCAAAATGTGAAAAATTGAAACCCTTCTGCACTCTTGACGGAAATGTAAAATGGTGCAGTTGCTATGCAAAACAATAGGTGGTTCTTCCAAAAATTAAAATAAAATTATGTAATTCAGCAATTTCTTTTCTGGGTCTCTGCCTAAAAGGTTCGAGAATTGAGTTGGAGGGATATCTGTGAACTTGTGATCACGGCAGCATTATTCATAAAATCAAAAAGGTAGAAGCAACCTAATTGTCTCTGAACAAATGAATGGATAAACAAAATGGGCATATACATTTAGTGTGTAATGTTGTTCAGCTTTAAAAAGGGAGGACATTTAATACATGCCACAGTGTATATGAGCCCCCAAGACATGATTCTACTTAAAATAAGCCAGTGGTAAAAAGACAAATGTTGTATGTTCTGCTATGTTAGTTACCTGTAATAGTCAAATTGGCAGAGACAGGAAATAGAATGGTATTTATTTGTCAGGAGCTAGGGGGAGGAGGGAGTGTGGGATGGTTTAATGAGTACAGAGTTTTAGTTTTATAAAATGAAAAGAGTTCTGGAGACATGATTGAACAAAAATATGTACTTAACACTACTCAACAGTACACCTCAAATAGTTGTTAGTCAATTTTATGTCATTTATATTTTATCACAATTAAAAAGTATGTATCACTATTGACTAGGCAAAACTAAAGTTAGATTAATTCAATAAAAGGGTTGTTTTTGTAGGAAAAATGAATGATATCATGCATTCACCAAATATTTTTTTCTCAGTCTTTTTTTTCTCTTAAATTCTTTTATTGGTACATTTTAGGTATACAAAACATTTACATTCATCCTTGGGAACTTGTACCTTTACATGGTGTATCTTGGTTCTTATTTTTTCCCATTCCCCTTCCCTCTCTTCAATCCCTCACCCTTTCCTATTTGCAAAGGCTTTGTTTCCCTTTATTTCTTATCTCATATTTTTTTCCTTTCCCCTACCCCTCCCACTTCCCCTATCCCTTTGGACCTTTTCTTCCTATTTCACATTATCAATTATTCATTTTAATTTTTATTTACACTTTTAGTTTCTCACACCACAGAAACTATTCAGTATTTACACATGTGTGTCCTATTTATTTCACTTTAAAGTATGGCCTCAATGTGCATCCATTTAGCTATAAATGTCTCTAATTTCTCATTCTTTATGGCTGAGTAGTACTCCATTTTATAAAAATAAAACACATTTTCTTTATCCAGTTTCCAGTTAATAGGCACTTGGGCTGTTTCCAAGCTTTAGCTATTGCATACAGTGCCACTGTAAACATGCTTGTGCATATATTATTGTAGTATGATTCTTTTAATTCTTTTGGGAATTAAAACCCGAGGAATAGCTGGGTCAAATGGGACCTCTATTCCTAGTTTTGTGAGGTATCTCCATACTGTGGTTGCATCAGTCTGCACTCCCACCAACAATGGAGAAGGGTTCCATTCTCCCCACACCCCAGCCAGCATTTGTTATTGGTTGATTCCATGATAGCAGCCATTCTTTCTGGGGTGAGGTGGAATCTCAGTGTTTTCATCTGCATCTCTCAAATGACCAGCGATGTTGAACATTTTTTCATATATTTATTTGCTGCTTTTACTTCTTTATCAGAGAAATGTCTATTCATTTCAGATGTCCATTTTTGAATTGGACCTTTAAATTTGGGGGGTCTGACTTTTTAAAGTTCTTTATATATTCCAAGTAGTAGACCTTTGTCTGAGGAACATCTGATAAAAAATTTTTCCCACCTTGTAATGAACAATATCATGCATTCAGCAAATATTTGCCAAAAATAATGGGTCATATTCAACATACATTCCTGATAGAAGAAAAAAATTGCAAACAAGTAATAGAGAAAATGTTATTTAACAAAAGTAAAATGATCTCAAACTTGCTGCTATTATCTTCTATGATGGTGAGACTTTAGATTTATACCCCTTATAATTAGGTGCAACATACAGAATCTGTCCTCAGAATTAGCAATAGTTTTTAACTCACTTTTTTAAATTTGGTAAAAAGTCTGATTTTAAAATTTTTCAAGAAAAATAAGATATATGGATATGACAATAATAACTCTTTAATGAAAAATATTGGAAAATGACTCATTATGGATCACCATATGTATATGTCAAGCATGTAAAATACATTTAAATCTATTGTAATTAAAATACAAGTTTTAAAAATTTGTGAATGTTTTTATAAACAGTGTGTAAAGTTGTGTAACTTTGTAAACCAACAATGTCACTAAATTAAAGTGTTAAAAATATATAACAAAGTAGGAGGGGAAGGGGAAAGGAAAGAAGGGAAAGGAAAAATTATGAGAAAAGAAAAAATGGAAACAAAGTCTATGTAAATGGGAAAAGGTGGAGGGGGTGAAGGTCGCACAGTTAATGGGGAAAAAATAAGAAACAACATATTACGTACAGGTACAAGCACCCAGTGATAAATGTAAACATATTGTATACCTAAAATGTACCAATAAAAGAATTTAAGCAAAAAAAATGTATTACAAAACATTAATGGATTCATGAAAAGAAAATATCCCTAAATATTAATTGACACAAAAAGCAGAATCAAACTTTACATATTGTGTAGTCTTTTGAAAAGTATTAATACAAACATAACTGAGGGAATAATAGGGAAAACAAGAAATACTTTTTTCTGAAATCACCCAAATATTTAAAAATAATTACTTGTGAGCCAAGTGATTAAGGGTGACTTTTATTTTCTTTGACACATCAGTACACATTTGCCAAATCTTCTACAGTGTATATTTATTTCTTTGATGATTACAGAAATAAACAGTATTAAAAATAGTGATGCCTATTTTAGACCTTACATTATGTTTAAATGAGTTTCATTAATTGGCTTTTCACTGCTTGCTTGATCATTTTACCAAGTCATTCAAGTCTACCTGTAGTGTCTCTGTCTTGATATTTCATCTTTATTTCTGACATGTGACCTTCTTCCGCTACCTCTGTTCCTCTGTTCATTAAGTGGAGTCTATTGGAAAAATGAAATTTAGAACCAGACAGCTATTCTTTCTGGTTCCAAGCTGCTACAAGTCTTGCAGGTCACACAAAGCTCTGAGACGTTGAGAGAGAATTCACCTCTGGAGCCCAGAGTTTAACTGGACTCAGCAGGAAGTGCTCATGCTGTTTCAACTTTCGAATAACCTGGTTCAATTGTTTCAATTTTTCTTTTATCTGTAAATTCAAGTCATCTACATTAGAACCCGTTATATTTGACCTAATATAGTTATTCTTGTTTGCATTCTCTTGTAAGGACATGCAAATTAATTACACAGGTCCTAATACCGCTTCACTTCCAACTGTATTCTGACCTGACAAAATCACCTGTTATTACTTTCCTTATGTTAAACTCGTAAAATATGTCAGTCAACAAATCTATTTCCCTCTCCTTAGATATTCATTAGGGAATTAGTTTTCTGTCACTCTGAATTGTACCCAGTAAAACCCCTGAAATTCACACAGTCACATCTTGAAGGTAAATAAAATGATCAAAGAGAAACTGAGTCAGATGTCAAACTCACACATGAAATGATTTATGATTTTAAAAAAAAAATATATTTAAATACAAATTTTTGTAAAAGCACTAAAATGAAAATTCTTCTCTAAACCATGTAATGATTGATAAGTGAAATAAGAGAACTATAAATGAAGTTGTCATCATCGTTTTATGTTTTAGGGCTAGCATCTAATTTTAGGTTAAATATATTTTGTAGGAGTATATTGTTTTGGGGGCTTTATGCCCATTTTATTAAATACTGAGGCTATTTGCATAATTACTGCATATACTACATCTATGTCATTTTTATTGAGCTTGAAAGGACAATAGCAATATTTTAGATGGTACTAGATTTATAATGATTCCCTCTTTCTCTAAAATTAAGACCTAGCTAGAAAATAATCAGCCTTGAAGACTAGAGATAAAAACTGCCAGCCCCAGTCAGCCTGTCCTTGCTTTGCCTGCCATCACTGTTCTCTTGCTCTGTGGCTACTCTCTAGGGCAGGTGAGACAAGGACAGGCTGACTGGGACTGGCATTTTTCACCTCTAGTTTTCAAGGCTGATTATTTCCCAGCTAGGTCTTATTTTCAGGGAAACATGATTGTACTTCCTTTTATGACATATCAATGACTTATTCTTTTTATATTTATTTATTTTGAACAGACATATAGAAACAAAAAATTATAGATGTGTATCAGTGCCATGTGAGTTTTCAATACATGCATACATTGCATAATGTTTGCATCCAGTTAAACATATCTAACTCAAACTTTATCATCTCATTTTAATGCAACTTTTCACTCTTTTCTCCTAGATTTTTGAAATATACAGTACATTATCTACAGTATCATCATCTACAGTAACTCCAGTGTACAATTGAACACCAGAATCTCTTACGCCTAACTATAACTTAGTACCCATCGATCAGTCGTCATCTGTATTCTCCTCCTCCCTATTCTTCCCAACCTTTGGTAACCAGCATTCTATTCTTAATTTCTATTACATCAACCTTTTTAATTTTCCCATACTAGTAAGATCATGCAGTACTTGTCTTTCTTTGTCTAGGTTATTTACTTAACCCAGTGATTTTCTGTTTCATCTTATTACTTCAAATGATATGATAGGATTTAAATTGTTTTCATGGATGAATACTATTCTATTGTGTCTATATACCACATTTTCTTTCTTTGTGCATCAGTTGACAGATATTTAAGTTGTTTCTATGTCTTGCCCACTGTACCTAGTACTGCAGCAAACTTGGGAAGGTATGTCTCTTCAACATACTGGTTTTACTTCCTTTGATATATGACTAGGAGTAGGGGTGTTGCATGATATGGTAGTTTCCTTTTTAATTTTTTAAAGGAAACTCCATTCTTTTTTCCATAATAGGTGTACTAATTTAATTCCTACCAACAGTGTGCAAAAGTTCTCTTTTCCCCATATCCTTACCTGCATTTGTTATCTTTTTTTTTTTTTGGTACTGGGGATTGAACTCAGAACTTTGTATTTGCAAGGCAGACTCGGTGCCACTGAGCTAAATCCCCAGCCCAGCATTTGTTATCTTTAATCCTTTAGATAGAAGCTATTCTAAGTGGAGTAAGTCGGTATTTTGCTGTGGTTTTGATTTTTGTTTTCCTGATTATTAATGATGTTGAGCATTTTTCATGTATCTGACCATTTGTATGTCATCTTTATTTTACTTAATGGTCAATATTTAATATATTTCAATGCATAAAGATGTCTAATTCTGTAGTGTTCAACAACATTATATGGAGCTATCCACATAGCTGTCTTAATCTATTGATTTGTGTACAAGTCAAAATATCAACTACTGATTTTAATACTATAGTGTCACGCTCCTTTTGCTAAAATTCTGCTGGCTTTGATTCAGAACTAAATTCAAATCCTTTATGCTTGGGCAACGATTAATCTTTTTTATTTCAGTTATCTTCTCTAAACGATAGAAAGCTGCAAATTTGAAGCCAAAAGCATTGTATTTAAATCTTTGACTCCACCAGCCATTACTAGATGTTTCACACTGGATATATCTTAACTTGTATAAACATTAATTGCATTTGTGAAATGAAAATAGGAATATGAAAATGTTCTGTAAACTGCAGAGCTCTAATCTAACTTTTGTTTGTAACACCTAGATATTTAGTGCCTATTTTTATTCTGAGTTTGCCCTTTAAGTGCTCACATCTTAGTGGAAGAGGTAAATACAAATCATATTCTTAGATAATTTACAGATGTGCAAATATTAAAAGAGGCTTGAGAGGAACAAATCTAAATAAGGGACAGTTGATTAAAGTAGTGGCTTTTGAGGTGGGCTTTAAAAAGAAAGAAATAAAAAGAGTTTCAAATGGAAACAAAACAAACGGAAGATCTAAATAATGGGAACAAGAAGCCCTATAGGTTCATAGTAAAGTTGACTTTTGATGGAGTGGGTACAGAATGACACCAGAGGAGACATGATAGCAAGTAAGCCTTGTAAAACATTTTGAAGCTGAGGGTAAAGAGCCATGGTACCCAAATTAGGAGCCTGGACTGGACTCTTCCGCTGGGTCAGCAGGCCACCATTGGAACTCCTTAATCATTCTTCACACAGATTATGGCCAACTGACACCTATACTTTATACATTTTGGATTTGAAGTCTGATGAGAGTAGAAGATGCCGAGTTAATTTCTGCTATGGTTGGAATGTTTGTATCCTCTCAAAATTCATGTTGAGACTTAGTCTCTACTGCAGCAGTATTAAGAGGTGGGGCCATTAGGTGGTGATTAGATCATGAGAGATCCTTGCTTGGGAATAGGATCAAGGCATTTATAAGAGAGGCTCCGTATAGCATCGGCCTTATTTCCCTTCCTGTATCTCCTGCCATGCAAGGCCACGGAGATTAAGGCATTATCTTGGAAGCACAGGCTGTCCTCTCATCAGACACTGACGCTGCTGGAGCCATGGTCTTGGACTTTCCAGTCTCCAGAAATGTGAGAAATAAATTTCTCTTCTTTATAAATTACCTAGACATTTTGTTATTACAGCAATACCCTGAACTCAGGTGTCACAGCTGAAAGAACTGAGTGTGAGAAAAGTGAAGAAGAAAAGGTGTATTTTAACCATTAAGATTTTAAAATACAAAGTCCGCCAAAAAAGTACACACACTTTAGGAAAGAAAAACATGTATAAATATTTTAATACTAAATTTATGAAGACATCATTAGATTAATACAAGTTACCTTTGGCCTCTACAGTTACAAGGGTGTTCAAAGTGGTGGCCATTGACTTCCAGACATTTACTAGTATGCTGAAGTGCTGCTTGGGTAACCTTGGTCATTGAGATTGTTGTACATGCATTTTAAGTTTCTTCTCTAAGGTCTGGCAGTGTAGAGGGTTTTCTGCATATAAGATATCCTCTAGGGTACCCCACGGAGGGTGAAATCATCTTTTGAAAAAAAAATCATACTATTTTCTTTTCTGGAATTGTGTATACATTTTTGACAGACTATTGTACAATAAAAATAATATAATAGTTGTCTCAATTTATTTAGACTGCTACAAAATACCTTAAACTATATAACTTTAAAAAGCAGAAATTTGTTGCTTTATAGTTCTGGATCCTGGGAAATCCAAGATCAAGCACCTCAAGGAGGACCCACCTCTTAGTATTATTGCATTGACCATGGAGAGTCAAGCTATGAACTGTGGGTGGACATAAATATTTAAACAATAGTCATTGTGAAATAATGCCAGTGGAGCTATGGCTAAACTTCTTAACAGTATAGGACTGATGAAAATTGTGGGACATAGGATCTGCAAACATGGTGCCTGAAGAAAAAACAGAACCTAAATTGACTGGAATATCTCGTAGATATCCTTCTTCCAAGGATATGAGTAAATATACACAATTCACATATTGTGTTCATACTTAAGTTTAACATGCAGAGTTAATACTCAAAAATGTATCTTGGATGGATATTTAATAGAAAGTATATTTACCCATTTAGTTTACATAATTGTAGCTTTTGTTCATAATACTGACAGACATGGCCTAACTTTCATTAGGAGGACTACATTCTAATTACGTTTTCCTACACTAATCATATTAATGCTATACTTGTCTTGATACCAAAGAAAGTAATTAGGTTGTTTTTCATGATAGCAAGTGTAATCTGTATGTTTCAAAATTGGTATATGTTTCATTTTAGGTTTCATCTCAATTTGCATGTAATCAATTGATAGTGATTCCAAATCAGCTGGCTAAAAATTAAGATAGGTATTCTTTCTCTAAGCTTTTGTACTATTATTTTAATACATTTAAAAATATTAGAAATTTCAAGAAAAATTAGGTTGTTCTTAATTTAAATCTGAGTATATTGAAAGCAACTTTTCAATCATAACTATTACATCATTAGTGCAAAACTGCATTTTAAAATTACTTTTTACCTTCTCATTGAGAGAATGATATATGTTAAAGTAATGATTTATAAAATATTAATATATCTGAAACTGAAATATGCATATCTTTAGAAAGTATATCTGACATCTTCTGATTATATAATTACTACATATTCTACTTGAAAATAAAATAAATGTATTATGTTTTTATCATGATAAAATGGATGTAACATAAAATTTGCCATTTTAATCATTTTCAGTGCACTATTTTCAGTGGCATTAATTACATTCACAATATTATGGATCCATCACCAGAATATATTTCATAATCTTTTAATACCCCAAACAATAATTCTGTATATGAAAAGGGAAACATAGAACTGCCCTATAATCCAGCAATTCCACTTCTCGGAATATACTCAAAAGACTTGAAAGCAAGGATTCAGATACTGGTACACATAGTTCTGTTTAACTTGTTGAGAAAGTGTAAAGTGTTTTCTATGATGACTGTATCACTTTACATTCTTTCCAACAGCATATGAGAATTCTTGTTTTTCCACATTTATTCCAAAACATGCTATTTTCTTACTGTTTTCTGAAAACAGCCATTCTCTAGGTGTGAAGTGGTATCTCATTGTGTTTCTGAATTGTGTTTTCTTGATATCTGATGAAAAGTACCTTTTTATCTGCTGTTTGGGCATTTGTATATATTCTTTGAAGAAATGTCTGTTCAAATCTGTCTTAATCAGAGAACCAGAGCCAATATAATATATACAGAGATAAACACAAAGAGATTTATTATGCAGTTTGGGCTTACAAAGTTATGGAGGCTGAGAAGTTCTATGGTCTGCCAGCTGCGAGTTTTGGCCACAGGAATGATAGTGGTATAGCTTTAGTCCAAAAGTAAGATCTTGAAAAACCAAGAGAATGGTTGGCTGAGAACAAGAGAAGGTGGATGTCTCAGTTTAGAAGAGGAGCAAATTTCCTTTTTCTTTCTTTTTTCTATTTGAATGATGCCCAGCTCAATTGATGATGATGAGTTTACCAATTCCAAAGCCAGTTTTCCAGAAACATCCTCAAAAGAACACCCAGAATCAATGCCACATCAGCTGTCTGGCTATGCCATGGTACAGTCAAGCTGACACATAAAATTAACCATCATAAAATCCTTTTCTCATTTTTTAACTTGAGCTGTCTTTGTGTTGTTGAACTCTTACAGAGCCTTATTCATTCAGGGTATATATTCTGGATATAGTCATATGATTTCTCATCAGATACATAGTTTACACATACTTTCTTCCATTCTGTGGGGTATGTTTTCACCGGCTTGATAGTGTTCGTTTGCTTGTCTTCTTTTCTTTAGCTTGTATTTGGGCATCATTTTGAGAGACTTCTTTGAATTTCAGGAACTTTTAAAAAGTGGAATATCCCCAAAAGACAAAATAGACAAACAAACAAAAACCCCACCTCTGTTTGAAGGTTGGATCTGTGCTGCTTGATACCACCTATAAGATTTAACTAGCCTATTTAAAGCTCTGTCTCAGAGATTAGAGACCATCTGAAGATAAGAGCTTCGTTTTCTAAGGTCATTTTGAGCATCTATCCTGTTGTAGGCATGTGCTTGGTTTTAAATCCCCTAGTACACACACATTCTTGTGGATGTTCTAATTTCCCAAAGTCATTCTCTCCTTTGCTGTTTGTGATGTATTTCAGGCAGTCCACTCTATATCTTAATGGTAATATTTTATCCCATATGGCTACAGGCTTTTCTTTCACCTTACCTCTTGGATCAAGAGGTGCTGCTTCTTTGTCCTTAATGGGATCCCAAATAGAAAAAAACAGAAAAAAGGTGCCTTGTGTCAGTCCTCAGTCACCCTAAGCAGGTTACAACGGACAAACACAATTATTTTTTAATTAGCTATTTCTGTTCTCTTCACAATTAGAGTCCATGGTCCCACAATGAGAATGCGGGATGCCTTCTTCAGGACAGTTGTAGAGAGAGTGAATAAAGGAAAGTAAGAATGCTGCAAATTTTTCCTAAAATTTTATGTTACCCTTTTCTTAATTTAGCATTTATTTGGTTATTTTCTAGAGTTCTGAGAAAGTTGGTCAGACTATTTCTGCTTCTTGTTCAGTGTTCTTGTGAAAGGACTGGTGTTTGGTGCTGTCTGCTCTGCTGTTTTACTGATGCGGCTCCCCTATGTTATAATTTTATGTTCTAACTTGAGTCAATAAAATTAGTAACCTGCAAACTATAAGACAGACAGGTAATACATACTGTAGAAGAAGTATGGGCAGAAGATTGGCCTTCAATGGATTTAGAGACTGGTGTAATGTGTATATAGTATCTATTATACAAGGTAGTGTATTATCTGCAATAAACCTAGTGAGTCAAGAAAGGATTAATAGTGATAACTTTTAAGGTATACTTTGGAGGTTAAGTAGAATTTTATAGTTAGTGATAATGGGAAGAAAAATTTCAGCTGGAAATGTTAGTGTAAGTGTAACATGAGGAATCAGAAGCAAAATAGAGAAGAATCTCATATCATGGGTATATAAATCATTTATGAAGTTTGGGTGGAAGAGAGAGCCAGATGATAGAAATTATTTCTATATTTTATTCAGAAGGCAATGAAAATAAAAGCTTTTAAGCTAATGCTATGATTGAAGCTATTGCTCTAGAAGATTAGTTTGGCAATGATATATAGAGTGAATTAATAGAAATATATATGTTTAATTAAGGTGGTCATATTTTTCTTAGTATCTTAATTGTTGCATTTTGTAAATGAGTACTGAAGAGTTTCTTATAATGTGGAAAATTTAAATAAATTAATAGCTTAAAATTCACTATGGTTAAAAGTATAAAAAGCCATTATCTGGTATTTAGTGATCAACCTATGGAAAGCTATATGTTTGTAACAAAATATCATATTTTGTAATGAGGAATTTGATTTTCTATGAGTGAGTAAAGATTGTTCGTAGCAATAGTAGTCAGTTATCCTTATATGATACAATTTTTTACCTAATAAATATCACTAGTCTAACTTTAAATTTCAAGAATGAAATGTATGGAGAATTTTCATTGCCTTCTAATTGTGGTATTTTGGTTTTCTGTTTTGAAATAAATAGCATTGTTATCTTCCTAGCATGGGCTTTTCATCTGTGGAGTCAACCAAATATAAAAGATAATTTTTGGAGAAAGCCTGCATTTGTAATGAAATTTTTTTCTTGTCTTAATACACTAAACAATATAGAATAACAATTATTTATGTAGCATTTACATTATGTTAGGTATTATAAATAATGTGGAGATAACTTAACATATACATTAGGGTTTTTAAAGGTTATGTACAAATATGATGCCATTTCTATAAAGGACTCGAGAATCCACAGATTTTGTTTTCCATAAGGGATGCTGGAACAAATTCCCTATGAATATCAAAGAATAACTATTTTCTGTTAAAGATATTTGGTTTTATCAAATTACTCTATTACATAGGTCTATGTCAATTAACAATGTACATTTTTATGGCTTGTCTTCTGCTGTATCTTATTTTACATACACTAGATATTTAATACTTATTTTCTAGCAATATAATATTAAGTAACTCTATTACTAAAAAAGATTCCCTATAGGTATAGTGAAAAGCACTCTGCTTTCATCCTTAAATACTGGTTAATTCTAATACCCTATAAACAAGTCTATCCCTTACATTTAGAGCAATAGGTAACACCTTAACTAGAACAAAAATTATTAAGTATGCTTTTAGATATGTAGAGTTTTTTTTCTATTGTTTATTGTTGCCATCTCTCATCTCCACCATTTGGTTACAAAGCCAAATGAAAACTAAATGAATTAATATGTCTCTGAACAGACTGAAAAAAATAATGTCTAAGTAGAATAGAGAATCAGCAGGGCTCTCCAACCTGGGCAGCCATTCAAAACTGGTAGAATTAGTTTGGTATTGTGTATCTCCAACACTTAATGAAGCACTCTGGATAGAATAATGCTTGGACCTAACTACAGATAAGTGTGTGAGTGTGTAAAGCCAATACTTTAGGACCTTGTCTGGTAGAACCTCAGAAATCACATGCAAATTACTTCCAGACTAAGATGTTGATCTGGCTTCTGAACTATGCTCTTTGCTTAAAATTTATCATTATAATAGTAAAAAAGAATATATAGAGAACACACACACACACACACACACACACACATATATATATCACTGTCATTAGGAAAATACATCATCTAAATTCTAGGAATGTTGAAGAATTTTTGTAAAATGCATCTTGTTTAAAATCACATTGGAAGAGCAACAGCTGAGTAAGTTTATATAACATAAAAATATATTAAAAAATAGAAGGAGATAACAGAAACCAAGACCTTTGGGATTCAGAAATTCTAAAACCAAATGTGTCAGGGCTAAAATTGACCTTTGCTTCTTTCAAATATTTCTAAAAATATTCCAGTCAACTTACTAATTAATTAAAATCAAGAAGTAAAGAAATATGTTAATGAAACAATGAGTGATAGAAACAAGGAACTGAGTTCATATTTTTATTAATATGAATATTATATTTCAATAAAAACTCAAATATTCTAAGTGAAAAATGATTATGATAATATGAATCAGGTGTACAAGATGATTTCTATAAAAATCTGGCAAAGTTTGAAGTGTTAGGATAAAAAGATCAGAAAAGGTATTTGTCATAATCCACAAAGAGAAATCAATAGAAAATATTTACTCTTAGCCACAAGTTAAAGAAAAGTATTATTTATAATTTTATAATTGTTACAGTAAAGAAACAAAATCAGTATAATGGAGGAAAGAAAAATTTTCAAAAAATAAAGAAAGATACAAATAAGGTAAATAATAGCACTAAATGTTATAATAAATGTGACTAAATTAAGCCTTCTTAAAATCTCTTTCGGTTTTGTCAATAAATAACTAGAGCTGCCTATTTAAAATACATGTAATCATTACATCACCTACACTTTCAAAGTACTAAACAAAGTCAATCAAAAGATAAATTATATTAATATACAATAACAAACTACATTTAAGGAACTATAAATAGTACAGGAAAGATACTTATGTAAATGCTATTTAAAATTCACATTAAAGATAGCCATGCTACAAGCCAATGCTTATTTGCTAAAATATGCCAAGAAGGATATTGGATTAATTCCTATGCCTCTCATAAGAAGATATTTTAAATACTTTAATAATGGCTGCTTAGGAAATTCTCACAGTAGCCCATCATACCATTTTGTGAATAAGGAGTCTGAAAACTAGATAAATTAAAGAATTTCCTTTCTACATAACAAGCAAAAGGTAGAACTGGGATTTGGTTCCTCTGAACCCATTTACTCAGGCTCTACTGACTTTGACCTTATTACATGGCACTCTCTCCTCTTGTAACAATCATCAAGCATCAAGTAACAAAGTAAAACCTCATAATACTAATACTAAAAGCTGGGCACAGTAGACCACGGCTGTAATCCCAGCACTCGGGAGACTGAGGCAGGAGGACTGCCACAAGGTGGAGGCCTGCCTGGGCTACATAGTGAGTTCAGGGCCAACTTGACAAAAATGATTCCAAACTGATTCTGTATATTAGGTATATATTATGACAACACATTACTTCCAGGTTCCAAAAGCTGTGTAATTTACTTATTGTTACATTAAAAGTCACATCAAAGTTTAGGGGTTTTGAACAGCAAACATTTTCTATCTCACAGTTTTCTAGTGCCAGGAGACTGTGACTAGCTTAGCTAGGTGCTGCTGGCAAAGAATCTCCCATGATATTACAGGCAAATTATTATCTATTGCTGCAATGTTCTGAATATGCAAGTGGAACAAGAAGATGTTTCCAAGCTCAGTCATGGCGCAGCTGGCAGGAGAGTTTTTACTATGTGGCTTCTCCACAATGGTCTTCATGACAGGTAGGTGGAAGAGGAGGAGGAAGAGGTGGGGGGAGGGGAGGGGGAGGGGGAGGAGGAGAGAAGAGGGGGGATTATTAAAGGTGGAAATTGCAGTATCTTTTATAAGCTGTCTTAGAAATGACATCCTATCATACTATCACATCCAGTATGTTGTAGTGGTCATATATGTCAACACTGGCATGCAGTTGTAGGGGACTAAAAGAAGGATGGACAGCAGGAGGTGGAAGTCACTGAGGCTTTCTTGGAGGCTAATCAACTACGGTTACACCTTCTATTCCTCTCAAAGAGTCAAATCCCTCTTTTTTGAGAAAATTAATTTTTGGATAAGGGATTTTATATTAGTATGCAGAAAAGGTTGTCTCAAGAAAGTCAAGATTCTTATTCAAGACAGTACTTTGAAAACAACTCAGACTTAACTCACCCCAGCCTCATACATGACCTAAAATTTCATACCTTTGCTTCTGCAGTAAAATAGAATGCCCTAGGTGTCTCCTGCTGTATGTAGTTTTGTTTTCCAACATACATAATATTTGCATACAGCTGAGCTTTTGAAATTGTCATGACTATCTTTTTTTGCCTCTATTTTATCCTCTAACCTTTGATTTACCTTCTGTCTCACATCACTGGGATAAGCATTCCAGACTGACAACTTTTCTCCCTGCCTTTTCAGATTATTATGATTCTATTAGTGATAAATGTGTGTATATAGAACCAGACTTGTTAAAATCATATGAAAAGTAAGGGTAAAGCATTTGCAGGCTGCCATTACAAAATATCACAGACTGAGTAACTTAAACAACAGACATTTATTTCTTGCAATTGTAAAGGCTAGAAAATCCAATGTCAAAATTCTGGCTCATTCAGTTCTTGGTGATAGCTTTCTTTTTGACATGAAGAAGACTTTTTTCTTGCTGTATCCTCACATGCAGCTTGAGTAGCATGAGTAATCTCTCCAGTGTTGCTTATAAGCACCTTAATCTCATTAGATCAGAGCCCCATCTTTATGACTTCATTTAAGTCAAATCAACTGCTTATTCCAAAGAGTCACAATGAAAGTTAGGGCTTCAACACATAAATTTTGTGGAAACACAATTCATTTCATAGAGACAAAATGTATGAGACAAAAATGTAGTACTTGGATTTGGGGATTTATAGTTTCCATATGGCATTTTCATCCTCAAAGAATATGTATTTATTTAGATCATTGTTCTCACTATTAATGCACATAGTGAGTGTTATGGTTTAGATATAAAATATTCCCCATGAGTCTCGTGTATTCAAAGGTGGGGCTTTTGGAATGTGATTGGATCAGGGGGCGATACTCATCAAATGAATCTTTAGCTGAATGTGCTCTAAGGAGGTAAGGTTTGGCTGGAAAAGTATTACTGCAGGCATGATCTGGAAGAATGTAGCTGTATTCTTGTCTCCACCTCTTCCCTTCTTTTCTCTCTGTTTCTTGGCTTTCCTCCACCATACCCTTCTGCTATGCCATTTCTGGTTTGGAGCCAGCCAACCACAGACTGAACTCTCTGAAACCTGAGCCAAAATAAACCTCTCCTCCATTAAGTTGCCAATGTCAGATATTTTGCCTCAGCAATGGGAAAGTGGTTAATATTTTATTTATTTTACAGATATTTAAGTTTCAAATAAGTTGCTCATGTGTTCTATCTTTGCTTGTATTTTATTTTATTTCATTAGTACATGTTTGCAATTTCTGCAGTTTACAATTATGGGAGTGGCTACATGTACATATTACAGCTTGTTTCTTTTTTTTTATCCCCTCCCAAGTTCCCTTACTCCCTTTCTCATACTTGTTGATAGTATTTGTCTTAAATCATGTTATGGCATATAGTATTTACATTAATTGGGGTTATTAGGTTCGTGTACATGGTATATTTTTATTATTTCCCTTTTCCTCCTCCTCACTCCTTGTCCTAGTTCCCTTGAACCACTTCTTTTTTGAGAAAATAAGGATGTATTATTACCAGTATGCCTGAAGCTCTTCAAAGAAACTGAAAGGGATGGAGTCCTTTCGAATTCATTTATGGAAGCCAGTTTCACCCTGAACCCACACCCAAATAAAGACCCAACAAAAAAAAGAACTATAGGCCAATCTCATTAATGAACACAGATGCAAAAATCCTCAACAAGATATTAGCAAATAGAATGCAGTACATTATTTAAAAAATCAGACATCACAATCAAGTATGTTTTGTCCCAGACACTCAAGGATAGATTCAACATGCATCACTCAAGAAATGTACTACATTACATTAAAAAAGCAAGGTCAAGAAACATGTGATCATATCAATAGATGCAAAAAAGCCTTTCAACAAAATCCCAACACCCCTTAAGGGGTGTTGGAATTTTGTATATATTCATATATATATATATATATATTCATATATTCATATATATATATATATATTGCTGAAGAAAACAGGTATAGAAGGTCCATACCTGAATATGATGAAGACTACTTATGACAAATGAATAGCTAGCATCATAGTAAATGGGGAAAAATTAAAAGCATTCCCCCTAAAATAGGAACAAGTCAAAGGTATCCACTATCATTTTCTATTCAACAGAGTACTAAAAAAATTAGCCAGAGCAATTAGGCAAGCAAAATAGAAGGGATACATATAGGAAAGAAAGAATTCAAATTGTCATTATTTCCAGATGACTTGATATTTTACATAGGAGACCCAAAGAACTCCACCAAAAAACTCTTAGAAGTAATAAACAACTTCAACAAAGTAGCAGGATTAAAGATCAACACATAAAAATCATTAAAATTTTTGTACACCAACAAGGAACAGGATGAGAAAGAAAATGATACTTTTCACAGTAGCTTCAGGAAAAATGAAATATCTAGGAATTAATCTAACTAAGGAAGTGAAAGACCACTACAAAGAAAACTATAGTAATCTGAAGAAGGAGATTGAGGAAGATATCAGAAAATGGAAAGATGTCCCCTGCTCCTGGGTAGGCAGAACCAGTATTGTCAAAATGGCCATATTCCAGAACTGTTACACAGATTCAGAGCAATCCTAATCAAAATACCAGCAGCATACTTTACAGATCTGGAGAAAACAATTCTAAAATTCATATGGAACCAGAAGAGACCCAAAATAACAAAAGTAATTCTGGGCAATAAGACCAAAGCATATAGTATAGCAATACCTAACTGCAAGCTATACTACAAAGCAATAGTGATAAAACTGGCATGGTACTGGAACAAAAACAGACATGTGGATTAATAAAACATAATTGAAGATACAGAAACCTCACCTGACACATTCAACTATCTGATCTTTAATAAAGGGGCTTAAAGCATGTGTTGGAGGAAAGATCACCTATTCAACAATTGGTGTTTCGGAAAACTGGTTATCTGTTTGCAAAAGACTGAAACTGGGCCCTTATCTCTTATACACCAAATTAAAATCAAAATGGATCAAATATATAAACATTAAAACAGAAACAGTAAACCTTCTGGAAGATATTGAAGACATAGGTGCAGGAAAGAATTTTATAAACAGATCCTTAATGGCATAAGAAATAGCAGCAAGACTCAACAAATTGGATTATATCAGACTAAAAAGCTCCTGTACAGCAAAATAATCAGTAGAATGAAGAGACAACCTATAAAATGAGAAAAACATTTTTCAGCTATTCCTCAGTCAGAAGACTGATTTCTAAAATACACAAAGAACTCAAAAAACTTAAACCATCTGAAATGAAAGAAATGGGAAAGAAAAATGCACACTTTGCTTCTTTTTAGAAATGTGTATTTTCTGAGTTTTAAATGTTAAAAAAATCTTGCTCAAGTTTAATATTGTACATAACAGTTTAAAACGCATTTTAAAAAGGAAAATACATGTATATAAAACTAATAGTAATGAAGTAATAACAGTGTACCTGTAGGTGGACTTGCATTTGGTTTCATTGACTTGAATAGCTTTTTAGAGGATCAGATTGATTTAACATTAATATAAGAGAACAACAAATCCATTACACATAATAAATTCACTGTTGTTCAGAGCCATTGATATACTGTATTAGATTATATTAAGTAATTGTCATCATTCATCTAGACATACACATGCTCACAATTATAAAATGGGTTACTAGACAAAAAGTTTTGAGGTGAATAAATTCAATGAGTAAAGATATCCATTTTTTCTAGAGTATATTTGAGTTTCTGGTATGTTTACATATTAAGAGCATTATACTCTTTGTGAAATTATATATTTTCTATTTTTAAGAAAAAATGAGACATATCTGAGATATAGAAGAGATATTGCCTCTGGTAATATTAACAAATTAATGTATGTTAGTCAAAGTGTGAGAAATATACACTTAGTAAACTTGAAAATGTTTTAATGACTTTAGACCATCAGCTAATGTGATATAGTAGCAATTTAAATTAAATTTATCAACATATTTTGAAGTAAACAAAATAAATTATTTAAGAGTGTAATCTCAAAATAAATATAGTAGGAGGCTAACATGTATCCATATATTTTGATCTATTGTGTGAAATAACTTTTATTACAATAAAAATAAAATATTCAAGTTTTTCTCTCAAAAGAACTGTGAGAAATAAATACCTTAATTACATTCCCAATTATTCTATTTCAATTATTCTATTATTCTATTCTATTCTTACTAACTAATTTTTTACAAATGGAAGGGAGACCAAAAATGGAGGGAGAGGGAAGAAGGAGAGAGTAAGGGAATATAGAAAGAATTAGATGCATTATGTATATATACTTATTCCCCATAAGTGTAAACATTGTGTACTTCAAACATGCACTAACAAAAATAAAAATTAAAGAAAAACAGTCACACTAATTAAGTACCTGAAGGTAATGGAATAACTGCATCAACATGCTGAAAAAAGAGGACTGTGTGTGTGGTGAGGAGGGAGCAGGATCCTAATCCTGTTTGATCTGCCTTTCCACCTGCATCTTGTATCCCAGCAACTCAGCAGGATGAGGGAGAGTCCAGACTATGGCTTCGGGAAGACTCTCACTCTCATCACGGTGCCCACAGCATCTGGCACCATCCCTCCGATGTGACAATGGCCACTGTTTGCAGCCAAGCTGACAAGAAGCAAAGTTAATCCTACTGAACAGGCACAAAGAAAAACACTGAAAAAGTCAGTGAGTGTGGCCTGAAAAAAGTAGAATATTTATTCACCCAAAAAAGGCCAAGAGGGAAATATAGCAAAAGAAAAATGATTAGAAAATTATCAAGCAAGGGCTAAAGAAGACATAACAGAAGAAACAGAATCTTAAAATGAGAATTCTTCATCCTCAAATGCAGCAGGAAACAAAGATGCCTTATAGGTAGGTTAGTGGTGGTTCTTATATGCCCTTCTGTGATTCTAAGAAGTCATTTAATGAACTGTATTAGAAACATAAACTTTCTTTATTCTAGAAAATATTGTATTCTGTGTTTTTAGTACATCCTCAAAAAAATCTAATGATACTATTGACTTGAAAAGTAGATGGAAGATGCTTTTATGTTTCATATTTATGTATAATAAAATCTTCTAGCACTTTTTAGCTCTAAAAAGTAATTATAACTGATTATTTGGATATAAAATATATTGCCACTTATAGAAAAGAAACATAAACAAAATTTGTCATCAAGGTATAGTTTCTGGCATGTATGTGGGGGGGATGTTTGCATAGGCATGATGTAGATCATTTGAGATGATAAAATAATGAGGTATTTAACTCAAACATTTTTGATAGCATAATAACTAAAGATAATTGAAAGTACATGGCAGTTGGAAAATTAATGTGAAGGAGTTTGAAAATACTACATTCTTTGTTTTTCTTTTGACTTGTTAATTCAGACCAACAGAAATTTTCTGTGAAAGCATAAGTCATGGAAAAGTTGTAAAAGAGATTTTCATAATATTGTGATGATTATTAGTTTAACAACTTTCATTAATACTATACTTTAAAATGGTTGACTGAAATTTTTACAGTCTAAAATACAACTCCTAACAAAATTTGTAGTCTTGAACATTTACTTTAAATTCCATTGTATTCTATAAATTGGAAGTGTTTGTGAACAATGATGTATGGAATAAATGTGAGTTTTTGGTATTGAAATTTGTCAAACTTAAAGAATAATTTTTAAGTAAAACCTCATGCTTTTAATTTTTTTCTTATGACTTAAATAATGGTATACCCTATTTTATGTGTTTGTTAAATAATTTGGAAATGTTAAATATATCAATCATTTAAAGGTCACTTGAAAGTTTGGTATGTTGCTTTGAAAATAAGGTAACAAGTTCAGAGTGACACAGCTCAAGCTTCATTACAAAAATTTTGAGATAGTTTTCCAGAAACAATGATAATAATAACTTTTTATTGTGTCAGTTTATGCCAAACTGCTACTATCATTCTTGGTTCCTTGATAATCTTTTTACAATGTGTTAGGCGGCATTACCCATAGGACTATTTAACATCATCAAAAACTGGTAAAGCTTCTGAACTTCAGGAGAAACCACCAACAGAGCTAAGAGACAACCTACAATGTGGGAAAAATTTTTTACCAGCTGTTCCTCAGACCAAGGTCTACTATCTAGAATATATAAAGATCTCAAATGAATCAGACCCCCTAAATATAAAGACCCAATTCAAAAATGGGCATCTGAAATAAGCAGACATTTCTCAGGCAAAGAAGTAGAAGCAGCAAATAAACATATGAAAAAATGTTCAATATCACTGGTAATTCAAGAGATGCAGATTAAAACAACACTGAGATTCCACATCACCCCAGAAAGAATGGCTGCTATCAAGAAATCAACCAATAACAAATGCTGGCAGGGGTGCGGGGAGAAAGGAACCTTTCTCCATTTGTTGGTGGGAGTGCAGACTGGTACAACCACTGTGGAAATCAGTATGGAGATACCTCAAAGAACTAGGGCTAGAGGTCCCATTTGACCTAGCTATTCCCCTGCTGGGTATCTCCCCAAAAGAATTAAAAGAATCATAGCACAGTGATATATGCTCACCCATGTTTATAGCAGCACAGTTTGTAGTAGCTAAAACTTGGAAACAGCCCAATTGCCCATCAACTGGATAAAGAAGATGTGGGTTTTTTTTTTATAAAATGGAGTACTACTCAGCCATAAAGAATGAGAAACTGGAGACATTTATAGCTAAGTGGATGCACATTAAACATTGAGGTCATACACTTAAGTGTAGTAAATAACGAATAGTTTCTCTGGTGTGAAAAACTAAAAATGTAAATAAGGATCAAAATGTATAATTGATATTGTGAAATAGTAAGAAAAGGTCTAAAGGAGAAGGGGAAGTGGCGGGGTAGGGGAAAGGAAAGAAGGGAAAAGAAAAAATACAAGAAAAGGAAAAAAAATGGAAACAAAGTCTTTGTAAATAGGGAAGGGTGGAGAGGGTAAAGGGAGGGCAGGGAAATGGGGAAAAAATAAGAACCAAGATACATCATGTAAAGGTACCAGATGCCAATGAGGAATGTAACTGTATTGTATACCTAAAATGTACCAATAAACTTAATGGAAAAAAATTGGTTAATCTTCTAAAAGTATACAAATTAGCAAATTAGAAATAATTTAACATGATTATGAAGATACATTGAAAGGCCTATGGTCCTCCATGAAAGAAGAATATGTAGGCACCAATTACTCTATCATCTACAAAACCCTGAGCTTTGAATCCATATTTTCACACTTTCCCCAAATGATTCTGTTTCTCTTTACTATCACGTAGCTTATTTTTCATTAGTAATCGGTATTTATTTTGTGCCATGACGGTGGAGGATTTGAGGGAGCCCTTTAACTACTGTTGTGTTCTCCAGTGTTTAACATATAATATAGATGGAAAATGATATAGATGATATCTTATATCGATAACTAGAGGACATAAGGATAGTATCACAGTAGTGACATTGGAATAAATCTGTAAGATTTTTATAAATTCCTACCCACATCACATAAAATAGAAAAGATAATGAAAAGAAAGAAACAAGTAAAACTAAGTGAGATTAACCTCAGGATTGAGAGATTTTGTGACTGATACAGCTGGAAGTCCCAACAGAGAATTGAAATGCTATTTTATATCATTATACACATGAGCAAATATGATCAAAATAATTGATATGTTATTGTATCAAATCCAATTACACCAGCATTATCAATTGACTATAAAATCTAATTGCTGATTAGAGAACTTATCACTGAGGTTATTCTTGATATATTTCAAATTGACATTTCATCCAGAACTATACCTCTTATAATTTATGATAATAAAATATTTGGTAGTGTACACACACATATACACATAAAATCAGTCCTACATATGTGTGTGCATATACATACACATATGTTCAATGTATAAAGATTTTCAGTATGTAGAAGCCTTCTTTGAGCCCTTTATACTTGGATGACTAGACAGCCAAGTTCATCACACCTCTCTAAGACCAACAGTTCCCTTATATTCTCTAGCCTAGTGAGCTGCTCCACAAGTGCTCCTGGTCTCCTTTGTACAATTTGTACCTCCAAAGCTAAACCACATTGTATAGGATGTGGGAAACAGTAGATCATCCTAGTTAAGCATGTTCGATTATCATCATCAGCCATGGTAAAGCTACACTTCTTGCTTTAGAGAGTTGCCTTAGTTAGAGCTTTGATGAAGGAAGTGGGGAAAGGGGAGGAAAGCCAGGATCCTTTCCATGATTCTGTGGTGCTTTTTAAAGTGGCCTCTCATTCCATTTCTCATTACTCTTCCTGTTCCTGGCTCCAGTACACAGGCCATTGATCTCTCTGCTGCTCCTCCAAGTACACTTGTGCCTCAGAAACCTCCCCTTACCTGGAAATCACTTCCTCAAATATCCACATGGGTCATTTCCTCACTTCATTCGGTCTCTGCTCTTGAGTCATCTTCCCATGGAGGACTTCCCTGACTCCCTATAGAAATAGTACTTTCGTCTAGTCCTATTTTTCTTTATTTAATCTTATCTCAGTAGAATGTCTTAAATATTTATAATCTCACAAGTGCAAATGTACAACAACGGATAAATGGATAAAGAAAATGTGGTGTGATACACAATGGAGTACTACTGTGCTGTAAAGAATGATAAACTTGAGTTATGTGTACGAAAACAGATGCACCTTGAGACCATAATGTTAAGGGAAATAAATTAGACACATAAGCTTAAATATCACGTTGTGTCTCTTTTATGACAAACGCAAAATATTAATGAAGAGTAAATAAAAAAGAAATCATATGAATTATGGAGATCTTTCTCAAATGGAAAGGGCCTCAAGAGATGGAGGGAGTGAGCAGGGCAGGAAGGGAAAAGAAAAAGGGGTTTAGGATGTACATGTACCAACTCCACACAAGGAATTGCAAACAATGTGTACTGTAAATGTGTACTGATAAAAATAAAATAAAGCTTAGAAAACAATGAAAGCTTTTTCATAGGTTTATTAGAATTATACTGTACTATCTCCCACTGTTTAGATAGAAAATAGGAAATCTTCTGAAAACTATGTTGAATAAATTAAGAAGTGGGTTCCTAACATCCATATCAACAAATTTTTTGTAGATTTTTTTATTTTTTAAAAAATGAACTTATAGATGAAATTTAATTTGTATCAAAATTATCTTCATCTACAAATACTTTGATAAAATTCTGATCTATTATGTAATACCAGGTAGCACAAATTTTAAGGATTTTTATGATAGTGAGAATAATTATAAAAATTATTAAATTAACTTACAACAAATATGATAAAAATCACTTACAAACTCACTTATGCCCATTGATTGCCAAATCTACATACAAAGGCAAACTTGAGTTCTTGTGGAGTCAGTGAAGTTTTGATAAAAATTTGTATTATTTTGCTGGAAAACATGTAAGCCTGGATCCTACATTTTTACTCATCTTCCCCAAGCAGAATACTTTACCGAGCTATATACAAAAGCATCAAAGTTAAGTGAACAGGATTGGAAGTGCATGAAGCAAACTTTTGGCCAGTCCAAAGTGGTGTACGAACCAGCACTCAGAGTGTATGTGGGAAAGAGGGAGTAAAAGGAGAGTATCCAAACAGATAATCACTTCATTAATGAATTCCATTATAGCAAAGAGAAGAGAAAGCAAATGGGGAAATGGCAGAGACTGCTACATGCATACTCTCTCTTTATGAACTCAGGGAACGAGCAAAGTTATGCATGGAAATGACCCACCAAGAGCCAATGACCTAGACAATAGTGAATCTGTTCCTTTTTTTTCTTTTATGTCATGTATGCCAATAAATAAAATTGGCAGCTCTTCTTTCCTTGTGGAAGAATGAGGAAAAGGAATTGTTTTCTGCATTATTATAGAGTGGAGATTCAATATGGAAGTTAGCTTTAGTGATTAATGCAAGGCAAAGAGTAATATAGGAGTAGTGAGGCTTGACAAGGACTATGGAATCTAGACAAAAAGATTTCCTTCTCTGGTTGATAAGGGACGACTTCACAGAGGAGGTGGGACTTGATGAAGTTTGTGTACCATTCAGGTTGTGCAAGGATCAGGACAGCATTAAGCTCTGAAGTGGAGATATTCAAAACTCATGAGTAGATTGACTGGACTATAATTTTTTCTCACTGTTTTAGTTTGCCTATGAGATGTTTATATTCATTTAGTTAAACTGTCCAAATCTATCTATTTGTAAAATCTTATCTGTCAAGATAACATTTGTCAAATATAGATTTGAATGTAATAATTTTAAATAATCATATTTTAAAATGTGTTTATACTTTAGCTTAGAATGTGCTGAAATTCATAGAAGAAAATAAAATAAGACAAAATTAAAACCTTATGAAATATTTTTTTAAAACCCCTGAAATAGTATATATATATATATATATATATATATATATATATATATATATATTTATATCTGTTAGAAAACTCCAATGTGTACCATTTTGGAGAAAATTTGTCTTTAAATAGCTATTTTCATATTATTCTTAAATTGAAAAATACTTAAGTTTTCATATTTCTTTAGGAGCAATAACAGGTTTTAAACCACACCTTATTACTAATTTGTGAATTTGGGAAAAAAGAAATTAGACTATGTATTTAACCACAGCATTTTAATATAACAAAGTATAAGGCTTTGTCTTTTAAAATGATGCCAGTTAACTGAAAATAGTTTCTAGTCAATGTTTTCTGCCTCTGATGTTCAAAAACCAAAACCAAAAAACTAAGAAAGTATCAAAAGATTTTAAAATAAAGCTTATTTTATGTTAAGAGGGGACAAATAAAATATTACAAAGCATTTTATCTTGAGAACTGAGCATATTTATATACTATGGTAATCTCAATATGAAGAACTAGAATATCTAAAGTTCATTGCCTCAGGGAAGTTTTCTTATGTCATGCATTATGTTAGTTTGTTCATTCATTTATCATAATCTGAACTCATCCTATAGGCTGGATAGCTTGATATTCATACTCCTTTTCATCTGACTCTGAACTCTGTCCTTATCTAACTTGGGACCTGGACACTTCCAAACTTCTCTTCCATACCTCTGTCTGCCACTTCATACTGCTAGCATCAGAAGATCTACAGTAAGTCATCAGGCTCACTAACTGCAAGAGATAGACAGGCTGAAGTTTTGATCCTACTAATTTTGAAATTCTGATTTTTTTTAATGTGTCATCCTACCTGTTTTCAGTTTTAGGCTGATTGAGAAATCACTAACTTTAAAACAAGTAAGTTTGAAAAACTAAGTTAGATAGTACCTTCTATGGCTGGATTGAACTCCAAAAATACTCCTTCATAGACAAACAGACCATTGTTCATACTCACGTGTTTTGCTATCTGCTTCTCCCTGAGTCTAGAATCCTAGTCCTGGGCAATTGCAGTATTATCCACTTGACTGATTCTTAATTTCTCAAGTATTTTTGCCTGTGACAAAGGAACTTCTTTAAACTCTGCACACATCAGGAAAAATCACAGTCTTAACCAAAAAGGTCCCATTTCTAAAGTGATGTTGAAAGCAGTATATAACAGAGGAAATTTATCTAGCTTGCTTAGATTACAAGAAAAAAATTAGAATTGGAGTAAATGCCACATTTAAAAAACATGCATTTATGATTGCAAGAACTAGCCAACCAAAGTGGGAAAAAGAAGGGTTAAAAATCCTTGGGATTTGAAGTGATTGTATTACAAAATATGAATATATAATTAATGCACTAGCTGCATAAACTCTTTCGAAGGGGTGTTCTAATCTCTTTAAATAATCCAAGACTATTCATACTAGAACAAATAGAAAAAAAATCAGTAAAGATATAAATAACTTAAATAATATCAAACAAATTTCCCTAATTGAGGCTTATACAGCACTCTACCCAAAAATGCAAAATACACATTCCTTTTAAGTATACATTGAATGTTACCAAGATACTAAATGCTGAGCCATAAAGCAAAGATCAATAAATTTAAAATGATTTAAAACCTAACAGAGTATGTTTCCTGGACAGAACTGAATGAAATTAGAAATCAATAACAGAAAGATACCTGGAAAATGTTCAAATATTTTAAAATTAAAAAGTACAATTTGGTTATTAAGGCTAGAAGACTTTTGGTGGAGTTCTTGGGGTCTTCTATATAGAGTATCATGTCATCTGCAAGTAATGACAATTTGACTTCTTTATTTCCTATATTTATTCCTTTTATTACTTTCTCTTGTCTAATTGTTGTGGCTAATGTTTCCAAAACTATATTGAACAAGAGTGGTAAGGGGCTAGGGATTTAGCTCAGTGGTTTCGCCACCTGCTGCACAAGTGCAAGGAGCCAAGTTAGATATCTGGTACCAAAAAAAAAGAGTGGTGATAGTGGACATCCTTGTCTTGTTCCTGATTTTAGTGTGAAGGATTTCAGTTTTTGACCATTTAGTATGATATTGGCTGTTGGTTTTTCATAGATAACTTTTATCACATAGAGGTAGAGTCCATCTATTCCAATATTTTGTAGATTTTTTAAAATCATAAATGCATGCTGAATTTTGTAAAATGCTTTTTCTGCATCTATTGAGATGATTGTATGCTTTTTGTTCTTGGCTCTGTTGACATAGTGTATTACATTTATTGAATTGCATATGTTGAACCATCCCTGCATCCCTGGGATGAATCCCACTTGATCAGGGTGTATGATCTTCTTGATGATCTTCTGCATTCTATTTTCCAGTATCTTATTAAAGAAAATAGCTGGATACAAGGTCAACACACAAAAATCAATAGCTTTGCTCCACACGAACAACAGACTCACTGAGAGAGAAATAGGCCAAAAAATTCCTTTCACAATAACATCCAAAAAACTGAAATATCTAGGAATCCACTTAACAAAAGAAATCAAAAACCTCTTCTCTGAAAACTATAGCACTCTGAAAAGAGAGATTGAAGACTATATCAGAAAATGGAAAGACATCCCTTGCTCCTGGATAGGCAGAATCAACATACTGAAAATGGCCATACTTCCAAAACTGCTATATAGATTCAATGCAATCCCAATTGAAATTCCAACAGCATACTTCATGGACCTTGAGAAAACAATCCAAAAATTCATTTGGAACAAGAAGAGACCTAGAATAGCAAAAGCAATTCTAAGCAACAGAGATATGGCAGGGGGTATCACAGCTCCCAACCTGAAACTATACAACAAAGCTACTGTGATTAAAAACAGCATGGTACTGGCAAAGAAACAGACCTGAGGACCAGTGGAACAGATTAGAAGATGCAGAAACAACTCCAGACACACTCAGCTACCTCATCTTCAACAAAGGAGCCAAACACCCTCACTGGAGGAAAGATAGCCTCTTTAATAAATGGTGCTGGAAAAATTGGGTTTCAACTTGCCAAAGATTAAAACTAGACCTATATCTCTCACCATGCACTAAACTAAAATAGAAGTGAATTAATGATATAAATATTAAAACAGAAACGCTGAAGCGGCTAGAACAGAGCTTAGGTAGAACTCTTGAAGACATCGGTGTAGGAAAAGATTTTATGAACATAACCTCTGTTTCCCATGAACTAGCACAAACAATCAACAAGTAGGATTTCTTCTGATTAAAAAGCTTCTGCACAGCAAGAGAAACCACCAACAGTGTGAAGAGACAACCCACAAGGTGCGAAAAAATTCTCACCTGCTGTCCCTCAGACAAAGGTCTACTATCTTGAATCTATAAAGAACTTAAAAAATCAGATCTTGCAAATTGAAAGATCCAAACCAAAAATGGGCATCTGAAATGAACAGACATTTCTCAGACAAAGAAGTAGAAATAGCAAATGAACATATGAAAGAATGTTTGACATTACTGGTGATTCCAGAGTTGCAAATGAAAACAACACTGAGATTCCACCTCACACCAGAAAGAATGGCTGCCATCATGAAATCCCCCAATAACAAATGCTGGCGGGGCTGTGGGGAAAGAGGAACCCTGCTCCACTGCTGGTGGGAGTGTAGACTGGTGCAAGCACTGTGGAAATCAGTATGGAGATACCTCAAAGAACTAGGACTGGAAGTCCCATTTGACACAGCTATTTCCCTGCTGAGTATCTTCCCCAAAGAATTAAAAGAATCATACCACAGTGATATATGTGCACCCGTGTTCATAGCAGCACAACGTGTAATAGCTAAAATTTGGAAGCAGCCCAACTGCCCTTCAACTGGACACTGGATAAAGAAAATGTGTTTTTGTTTTTTGTTTTTTGTTTTTTTTTTTAAATAAAATGGAGTACTACTCGGCCATAAAAATTGAGAAATTAGAGACATAGCTAAATGGATGCACATTGAGGTGAGACTCTTAAGTGAAATAAATAGAACATGCACATGTAAATACCGAATAGTTTCTCTAGTGTGAGAAACTGAAAGTGTAAATAAGGACTAAAAGGTATAATAGATAATGTGAAATGGGAAGAAAAGGGGCAAAGGAGAAGGGGAAGTGGGAGGGGCAGGGTAAAGGAAAGAAGGGAATGAAATTAATATGAGAAAATGAAAAAGTGGAAACGAAGTCTTTCTAAACAGGGGAGATGGAGAGGTTGAAGGGAGGGCAGAGGAATGGGGAAAAAATAAGAAGCAAGAGAGATTATGTAAATGTGCAAATTTCCAATGATGAATGTCATTATATTGTATACCTAAAATGTGCCAATAAAATTAATTTTTAAAAAGTACATTTAAAATAATGCAAGGATCAAAGAAGAAATGAGAGAAGCATTAGAAATCTAACCAGAATGAAAACATAACATGTCGGAATCATTCGACAGTATTCAGTGAGATTAAAGAATACAAGAACAACACGCAAATCAATCTTATTTCTAAATACTAGAAATTGAAATTTGAATACTAGAAAAGATTAATTGGTTCCAGGAGGCAGAGTGAGTAGTAAAAAGCACAAGTACCAAGCAAATTGTTTTGGCTGGAGAAGTTTAGTGAGTCATGAAGTCTTACTGTGTCAAAATTTTTCTGTCGGGTCGGGGATTTAGCTCAGTGGTTTCGCCGCCTGCTGCGCAAGCGGCAGTTAGATCCCCGGTCCAAAAAAAAAAAAAAAGCAAAAACAAAAAACCCCCAATTTCTGTCAAATTTGGTCCATTGTTATTTCTATGAGTTTCAAAGCGGTTGAGTACTAAGATATGACTGTGTAGGTTTAGTGCAGTTCCTATAAAAATACCAGCACTATTTTTTGTAGAAGGAAACAAAAATTTAAATTGAGTCAAATTTGGGATCCTACTGTCGCATTTGCTGAAATGATAGGGCAAAGCTATGTAACTAACGGGGCATGGGTTTCAGGTGTTTGCTGTCCAAACTTTCTTACTAGACAGTTGTGGCATGTGTCATAGAGTGAAATAGTACAATGGATTAAGTATCAACAAGGATGATCTCAATTTTAGTATGAGCTAAGACTACTAGGATAGTGAAAATGACTCCTTGTTAGTTATGTCCCGTGTTGTCGATTCTAAATCTGTAGATTGTGGTAAGGATAAAACATTAAGGGCAAAAAATACCCCCACTGCCTTTTCCATCTTCAAAAAACAATTCCCTGATGTTACTTTCCATTTGTCACCTTTGTCTTTATATTCTCACAGTCTACTTACAGGAGATAAGGCTTTTGGCCAGGCCATTTTGCAAGAAGCAAAAGAACATTCCAATTTCTTTATATCTGTAATTGGACTATTGCATGGTGCATTATCAGTAGTTTTCCTGTTGATTTTTTTAAAAACTTATTTTGTTTCTAAAGCAGAATGACACAAAATTATCTTTCTTGGACCTTTCAATGGCTGGACTTCCAAGTCGTGTTTATTGGGCAGCACACTGAGTGTAAAGAATAAGTAGTAAGATCAGTGTAATCATTGAGTGACCTGCCACGGTGGTGGGAACTGCCACTCTTGAGTGATAATTTGGACAACTCAGGGTTATTTCATTGTTGTTGTTTCAGTGATTCTTGAGCACTACTGTCAGATAACTGGAGGGGGCAGGCAGAACAAACATCTTGGTATGAATAGGGCTGTCCTACACCCTGAAACTTGCTTTGTGTCTCTATATGACTTCCAAATAGCCTCCTATGTATACATCAAGTTCAAATAAAAGCTCGTTTACAATGCTTTTAAAATTTTATTTTTAGCCTTGATTACAAAACTACATTAAAAATAAATTCTTAAAAATATTCCCCTTTAAAATATATTTTGTTTTTTAAGAATACAACCACTTCATAAATCAAAGGAATATTTTACTACATTCTATGAAGACTTTATTTAAAGTTATTTACCACTGCCAAAAAATCACCTCATGGGGAGTCAGACCACTTGAATATTAGTTTCCTAGATAGCAGACCTTAAGAGTTGGCATTTATGGCTGTCACAATGATGATGATTCCATGTGTAGCTATGAGCCTCTGAATCAATCATTAGTTTCTTAATGTAGTTGGGCATCAGAATTTGTAGTTTGAAAAAAAATCCACATTATTTTGTTATAAATTACTTTGCTTTTTACATCACAGTTAGGCCATATATTCATTTTTAAAATTATTATCTATCCATTACAGTATAATAGATAAACTTTAACTATATTTATCTTTCAGAGAGACCATTAAATCTCATGGAATTAAGAATTACTTTATGAAGAAATTAATCAGACTAGTACCAACTAATAAGTATAGAAATAGCATAGTTATTTAGCTGAAAAAAGTAGTAATTGCATAAGACTGAAGATTTATTTGGAATAATTGGCATACTTATATGCATCAGTTGATATTTCTATCAGGTTTAAATGATGCTATATATAAATGGAAAAACAAAGTCATGTAAAAGTTGGTCTTACAATACAGATGTCTAATAGGCATATAAGTCATCCTTATCAACTTTCTGCCATACTGACCAGTCATGTAATGAAAACGGATAGTACCTGAATGCAAAAACAATTATATGGCTATCTGAAAGAGGGTAGTCATACCTAAAGGATGAACAAAATACTTCAAGCAAAACTAACAGCAACATAACGACTGTTACAAAGTGTTACAAAGTGACTGGCACAAATGTAAGGAGATTATGTTGACTTGAAGAAAGCAGAGTTTGAACTGCTTCACTGCCCCATTTAAACAGAAGAGTATGCTCAGTATGAAGCTAAGAGGCAGTTTAAAGAGATAACACCCTGCAGGTAACAGCTGCCACCAACACCCAAAGGACAGAATGTATGGGAGGTAAATTTATTTACTTATGCAATTTGTGAGGAAGCTCTTGTCTGACATGAATCAACCTCCTCAGATCCACTCTTTTGACCAGAAAAACATCAAGGTTAATAGCCCAATCACAGAGTGGGAGATATTGCCATATGTATATGATTTAATGGAATAGCTGCAGTCATTTTAACAGGAACACTGTCAATGTGTCATTTGGATGGGCATAAATTTTGTGCTGATTTTGAAAAATAAATTTAAAAAAAGAATTATTCAAAACAAAACATCCTAAAACATAACTGTTATAGCACTGTTCATTCAATCCCAATTCTGTTCTGGAAATTTTACCCCTATTGAATTCAGTTCTAGGTTCAGGTGAAAAAGCAGGAGACAGCCAATGCTAAAGAAATATTGACACTATAAATATCTACATGGCTTTTAAAGAGAGTTGTGCTTAATAGGAAAACGGTAGTTTCTCACATAAAGTCCAGGCTTTGTTTAAGAAAATAGTACTGAATCCAAAGATTAAGTATACTAAAAATAATAGGGTATGCTTCTTTATTGAAAAACTGATAGCTTTAAATCCTAGACATAAATAAATAGATATGACATATGTGAATCTACCAAAGAATAAAACAGAGCTCATAAAATGTAAAGACATGATAGGACATATTTATAACCCCATAAAACAAACTGACATTTTAATACCTTGAGTGGGCTACTTTGCCGTATTTGTATATATGTCCTCCCTACAAAGTTCCGTCCTTGATTTGAACACATCACACATGACAGATAAAAAGCAGAAGGAAGATGAAAGATGCAAGTGTCATTCTGTTTATGAACTCTTTCAAATTGGTGACATTCTGTCAACAAGACCAAGGAGATCATATATCATGAATTGTGATGATTCCTGTAAAACTTATCGAGAATATATTCAGATCCTAAAAGAATCAATTATTATGCAAAACCCAAAAGCAGGCATTAAGAAAAGTTAGAGTAGTGTGATATAAATACAGAGAAAAGCATGTGTTTGTCTTTTTTTCAGACTTGGTTTTATGGTTTCCTACAGAGAGCAGTTTTCTTTAAAAGCATTAATTAGTTCACCGGTAGTGTGATTTTGTAGGAAGAGGTGTGAATAGTCATTGTGGTGACAATAAAATGCAATGTGCCCTAATATAATTCAAGGAAGAGATGGTGAGGAACACACCCTAAGTGACATATTTTAATGGAATAGTAAATGAATGACTAAGAAAAGAGAGAACTTCATTTTCAACATAAAAAGAAGAGGCCATTGAATAAAAGAAGTGAAAATGAGAAAATAGATTCTTAAGAGGTTCTTAAGTATCTGCCAGTTTGTATCATTCTGGCTAGCAGAATGGTCATATTTCATTAACTAGTTAGTTACACATCAAATATGAGATTCTACATTATGTGTCTTACAGTTCACTTATTATTTAGATAAGTAATTCAGAGAAAATGACTTTAAAATTTTTTAGAAAATCAGGAAGCAAGTAGAAAACAACGACTCTAATTACTGTTTTAGCTTCTGCATCCATTCATTGGATCTGAGATATGATTGTGGCTTACATATTCATGGCTGCTTTGGTTAAGTACCCTCTATTCTGAATTTTGTTTCCCATATTACTGTTAGAGAGAAATAAATACATTTTGTTTAAATATATCAGTGGAGCAAAAATATTTCCATAATCCAGAAGAAATCCAAACTCAATTCACTTAATCATATAATTTGAGATTCATTATAAGATGCTGCATATCTCTGAATTTTCCAATAGCTTGCTATCTTTCTTTTTTTTCTTTTTTGGTACCAGGGATCAAACTTGGGTCCTGGCACTTGCGAGGCAGGCAGCAGAACCACTGAGCTAAATCCTCAGCCCACTTGGTATTTTTAAAAAATCTTTTCTTATGTATTAAAATTTCTTCCAGGAGAAAAACTTGTCATGAAAAAAAAAAATAAGAACAAACTTCCTTGAGGTATTTATATGGTATGTATTATGGTATGTAGAAGGTAATTGTTAAAAATATGCTCTGTGAAGTGCACCCAAGAAGAATGCAAAAGGGATCATACCTACTGAAAGAAAACCTTCTCATGTGTCTTTCTCATTTTATCACTATGGACTTCTTAATTAAATTAGCTAGTTGCCCACCAAAGCCTGACCTAAGAATGACAAGGTGAAGCCACTAGGTTTAAATGTGTGGTAGATAAAATAGCAAAATCCCTTATAGGAAAAATGAGCAATATGGAATATTGTCAGGTGGATTTCCATGAAGGAGCGTGGAAAATCTTAAAGGAAATATAAGGAACTCAGGGAAAGAAGTTCCAAAGTGCTGATGCTACAGCGGAGAGAAGGCTGATTTTGTCTGTCATAGCTCCCCTCTCTCCTTACCATGAATAACATATATGGAATTACTTTTAACTATGTGATGAGAACACTTATACTCACTACATATAATTCTGTGCCTACAAATCAAGTAAGAGATAATTATATTTCCTCTTTTTCTAGAAGTCTGGCTAATTTAAACTTGACTATCTTTCCTATTAGTCTAGGCAAAAATTTTTCCTTGGTCATTTATAGGGCATCTCTTCCCTAAAATTGTGTCTAGGTTCTAATAAGGTCTTATTCAATACTAGGCCTGGGGAGCCTGTCCTAGTCATTGGTTATCTGTCCCCTGCTGAAATGTCCAAGTCTTGATACAATAGTGATGTCAATTGCATTGATGTCACACATGGAGTGTCTTTGGATGAAGAGTGAAACTGGAGCTTGAGACCTAGATGTAGCCTCTCAGATGAGGCTGTCCCCCTCTGAGGTCTGACTTCCTTCTCTAGGTGATGAAACTAGGATTGAAACTAAATTATTTCCTTCTCACAGAGCCTGACAAATATATACACACTTCCATTCCACTCCACTCCAAGGGGTGTCCTTCATTCTTTTTCCTTGTCCTTAAAAGCTTCCCAGCAGCCTCTCCTTCCTTCAGAGAAAACCAGCATGAGCTTAGGGTCTCATAAAACATGAGAAACACTTGGACTCCAGATAATTTCTCCTCTCTGTCCATTCAACATTTCAGGGGTAAGAAATTACTAAGCTTTTTTCCTTGCTTCCACAGCATGATTAGGGGAAAATCACCAGGAATCCAAACGTAAATTAGTGCTTCAATAAATTATACACCCAGAGAGTAAGTTTCATAAATTGATATCTCCAGGAACAGTGATGATGAAGAAATTAATCATCAAATTAATCCCCAAATACAATTTTAAAACAAGGACGTAATGGCTAAATTCTGGTAATAGATTTAGTCAGATTTGTGCATTATGCATGAAACTATTGCAAAAACATGGAAATTAAATCATATTTAAGACATCATAGTTTATGTATTATATTTAATAAAAATAATAAATTGTAAAAAATCAAGACTGTCAGGAAAAGACAGAATGCTTAGTCATTGTACGCAGTATAGAGATATTGATTTAAGGCAAAAATGTATTGGCCGCAGAATCACAGACACTTAAAATAGAAATAATAAAGATGCTTATCCCAAGCTATTTGGCCTTTCTAGGTTTATCCATCTGCTTTTCTTTGTTTGTTTGTCTTATTTTTATGTTTTTACATGCTTTATATCCTTGTTCAGTGGGTAGAAAATTCAGGAATATGGAAAAAAGGAAGACTTAATTTGGATAAAAGTGAAAGTTGGACTAATTGAGAAAAGTGATCTGTGCTTAAATTGTGTTCACTATTTGCATATTCATGAAGAGATCTCTCTTGGTTTAAAAACTTCAGCATTGGCTTAATTTTCTCCCTTCTGGAGTTTCATATCATATTTTCTTGCTATTGATCACCAACTTTTCACCCTTGCCTTCAGTTGTTATAGAATATATTAAAGAGTAAGAATGGAAAAAAATAATAGACATACCAGGAACCAAAGAATGAAATTTTACAGACACTTTCACACCCTTTGACTTCAGTTGTTGAAAATGTCCCTCAAGGATTCTTTGAGATTAAAGGCCTCATTCCTAAGTAGCAATGTTGCTAGGTGATGGCACCTTTAAAAGGTAAAGTCTACAAGGAATCCTTTCATCCTTGGAGGCAGGAAGTTCTCTACAAACCTTTGAGTTCTCACGTGAGTGTTGAAATAAAAGCAGCAAGCCTGGCACAACCCAGGTCTCTGCTCTTGTATCCAGCTATGACCACTTGGTCTCACATACACAACTGCCATTGCTGAGCCTGCACTATGCTGTGTAAGCTTTAAGCTTCCAAATGTATAAGCTAAATAATCCTCTTATTCTTCATAAATAGCCTGAGTCAGGTATTTGGTTATAGTGATATAATGATGAAATGCGGACTAATATAGTGTCTCTATGGAAATTACCAGAGGACTTGTTCAAAACAAGATAGGGATATAGCTCAGTTGTAGACCACTTCCCTAGCATGTCCCAAACCTTCAATTTGATCTCCAATCTTGGAGAAAAATGACTTATTTGGCTCAGAAGGGTGAGGTCTAAATAGCATCAAGAAGGAGATTATATGATATTGTATAAGGTCATATGTGACAGACCATGACATCTAAAATAGGAGATATAATGTCAAGAGAAATAGAATGTACCTTACACGTGGCAAAACTGAAGGTCTTCATTTTCTTTACAATGGTTCTGCCCTCATTCAGACATGTAGAAATACTTTCACTGCTGTTTTAAAGAGGCAGGATAAAAAAATACAAGAGATGATAAAAATAGTTATGGCTAATTAAAAGACTTATTATAGTAAAAGACACATTGTTAAAAATGATAAGTATATTCAAAGTGAGGGGAGCACTTTGAGTGGGATTAATATTAATGTATCTTTAAAAGTACTAATAATTTTTAAAATTTTTAAATATTCACCCTATTTTTCATGCCTTGTTATCAAACATTTATGACATTTTCTATCAAATTAAAATATTATGACAGGCTTCATCTACCTTATTCACTGCATCTGGCACAATACAACATCTAGCTTTTCATCAAATTCAAAATGTCCATGAAAGTTCAATATTTTGAGTCATTTCAGGACATCAAGGCAGCTACAATAGCACAACTAAAGACATGAAAGATGACTTCCAGAACTGCTTCTAAGAGTGACAACAACAATGGAATTGGTATGTTTAAAGTGAGTGGCAGTACTTTGAGAGGTATTAATGATAATTCTGTAATAAATTTTTACTATAATAATTTTTTTAAATTTAATCATAGTGTTCACATTGTGTAGAACCCTCAGATTGATACCATCAAGGATGGTAGCAAAGAATTTATTGATTTATTACTCTAGGACATTTTAATTTTAAGAATAAGAGTGTGAACAAAGTCAGATATTTAAGTTAACTAAATATACTTTTAGATGAGAAAACAAATCTAAAATACTGGCAAGGTTTTGTTCTTCTAGTAAGGGGAATTAATTATTCTATCCATTTTGTTGATTATATAACCCTTTTTCTCTCTCACTCCCTTTTCTTAGGGGGAAAGATTTTCTGGGGATTGAACCTAGGGCCTTGCCCATGCTAAGCATGTGCCTTACCATTGAGCTACATCTCCAGCCCTTATCTTTTCTCTTTTATGGTATTTGAAAACCATGTAAATATCAGTAAATTTATTTTTAAACATAGATTCATTATTTTAAGTAAAGTCCAAAGGAAAATATACTAGATTGAGGGTTAAATATTGAAAAGTTATAACATCTCTTTAGAGACCATAAAGATTGATAGTCTCATTAAAACTCACAAGTCTTTATGGACTACTTAGGCAAACTATGTGTTACTGTGCAGTCCTAGAAAGTGACAGATGGGACCATAGTCCTCATGGAATGAACCCTAGGTGGAGCCAGCAAGTGCAAGAGAATACAAGAACATAAAGAAATAATCAAATGAAAGTCATTGGTGCTACAAAGGAAATAAATAGGATAATGTGACAGAGTGACAACTATAGTGTATGTCTTTCAGTTTTCCACTTCTTTATGGCTAGAAGATACCCAGCTTTGAATGAACCTTGGGAAATACCTGAGTTGAAATCTTTCCTGCAATAATCCAGTCCTTGGAGAATCTTGGAGAATCTAAGAATCCCTGTCCCCATTTCAGCTATGTTTTTTCTCTTCTGTGCTGTTAGCTGGGTTCTCTACTGTCCTGGAAGCAAGATACCTTGGCTACCGATTTTTGCTGTTTGTTGTTCCTTTTTTCCATTCCCGGTTCCTACTTCAAGACTAACATCTCTTTCAAAGGGTTGTTATGAATGGAGAAGATGAGTAACACTTCAATATATCTGTGTGGTTATTTGTAAGCATACAGTGTTGTATTCAAATATTTGGTAGGATGAAGTTTGAATAATGATTTCACAAGTGATTTTTAGAATATTTAAAACTGTGTCCTTTAGTCAAATGACAGTTAACAATGAAGTTAATCACATCATCTTTAAAGCAAATTTATTATCTTTTATGTGCAAAGCTTTCCTTAAAAAATATATGCTAGAGGGCCGGGGATTTGGCTCAGTGGTTTTGCCACCTGCTGCGCAAAGGAAGGATCTGAGTTCGATTCCCGGCACCAAAAAAAAAAATATATATATATATATACACATATATATATATGAATATATACATACATATATATATATTTATATGCTAGATATGCTTCAAAACAACCCTCCAAATCTTTGCATCTATCTGCCTACTAAATAAATTGCTCCTTGATGAATTAAAATCATGAAAAATTTAGAAGGTACATTTCTTAAGAAAAATTATCTAACTGCACAACATAAAAAAGCAGCACTAGATACTTGAAGCTGTAAGATTTCATTTATTTGGACTCAAGTTTAATGTTCAAGCACAGGAAGTATTGGCTTTTATAGTTTCAAATCATAAGCACACTTTCTAAAGCATAAGTAACCATTTTACTTAATCTGTTAATTTTTAAAAATCTGGACCACGAGAATTAACTTGCAGTGTGATATTTTACTTCTAGTTCTTTTATGATAATAATTGAGGTAAATAACAATTCAACCAGTTTGAAGACTGGTACAGACTATTGTATGTACAATAGATAGCTAGATGATACAGATAGCAGGTAACAAACCTAAGATCTGAAAGCAAAAGAAGAGTTTATTACTAAAGACTTTTCTGTTCCATCCTTACGTCATAGAACCTTATACATTAATGCTCACATTCATTTATATGACTCAAAATATCAAATAGACTAAAAAGTAAAGAAAACAAAAGGAGAAAGAATGAAGGAAACTCAAGTTAACAAATGTAAAGTATGATGGCTGATAAGTGTTATTGAAATGTCTTTAATTAATTAATATAAATGTAAAAGGTAAATTCTAGGTAAAAAAATTATAGTAGTTAGTGTTCTTCAGAAAACCAACATGATACTGTATATACGATTATTGAGAAATAAATTTTTTATCAGAGGTTGGCTCATGCAGTTATGGGGACAAGAAGTCCCACAGTCTGTTGTCTGCAAGCTGGAGGCCCAGGAAAGCTGGCGATGTACTACTGCCTGTGTAAACCCAAAGGCCTGAGGACCAGGGGACTGAATAGTGAAGGTGCTGGTCCAGTTCTAAAGTTCTGATAACCAGAAACTCTGATGCCTGAGGGCAGGACATGATAGATGTTCCAGCTGAAGCAGAGACTAAATTCACCCTTCTTCCTGTTTGTTCTACTTTGGTCTTCATTAGTCTGGATGATGCCCTTCCACAATGATTCTTTATTCAGTCTATTGATTCAAATACTACCTACCCTCTTCTAGAAACACTCTTATGGGAGTGTCCAGAAATAATGTTTACCACATATTGGCACATTCTTTAATCCAGTTAGATTCACACATCAAAATAACCATCTTACTGAAGATATTAGTCATTAGACATTGGCATGCTTTTAAGTCCATTCTTAGAATGAAATTCTTGATGTGTAACATTTGCTCATTTCCATGGTATAGATACTCCCACCATGATAAATTTCAGGGTAGAAATGTGAAGTCAATGAATTGTGCCATTCTCTTTTGTGAAACAGTGTAAGTAGACTGCATGCGTCATTATATCAGACTAATTAACTTTTGTTTCATTTAAATTTAAAATTTTTTCTAACCTATACCAGTAGAAGTTGTTTATCTGGTACTATGGAGGATAGGTTAACATAAGTTAATTTTCTACCTACTCACTATTATATATATAAGCCCTGAAACATTTCTAATAGTATTTTTTTAAAAAAAACATGTATTTTAAAAAAAAACATGTAACATGTATTTTTTTCTGCTTTCATAGCATAACTTCAATTGCTCATGACCCAAAGCCCTCAGATGCCATTAACATTATTTTGTGTAATGAACAAAGTAGTATAGATAGTAAAAGTATAGTCATAAACTAACAGGGATAAAACCCTGCCTCTATCTCTAACTACTTGGAGCATATAAAGGATATAAAGTGTTACTTGATTCATTATACTATATTTTCTTTATCTGTAAATTAAGAAAATCATTAAGTGTTGTTAAATTTTATTATGTGAGATATTCATGTTCCATTAGGGCTCCAGGGAGCCTAAATTAGTAAACATGAATTATTGCTTCTAAAGGAGGTGCAGGATTAGTTTGCTCCAAGCTGGTTCATTGACTAATGAACAAAGTATCTTGATTTTTGTGTTTGTGCTTAAAAATCACCTGATTTATGAGATATTGTTGAATCAATATGGAACTCACTAATAGCAACACCATAACTCAGGTGTGAATGAAACTTATCTAACACGTGGAACTTTATAACCTTCTTGGGCATGGCACTTTAGCATGACGCTTGGTACCATCATAACTAGTGAAATTACTAACACAAAACTTAAGCATGTGAAAAACACAGTACAAAATAGGCTATGACTGGGACATATTTATAAGTTGAGTTGAAACAAGAAGGCAAAGTTTTGCCTGGTTTGACCACAGCTGGAAATATGTATGTCAATACGACTCAAAGTTTTTTCATCATTCTCTACATGTTCATGTATACAAATGACTACAAAGTGCTACAGGTATTGATTTGGGGGTCCATTCAAAGATAAATGAAGCTGGACACTAGTTAATGTAATAAGGTCAGATTTTAATTGGTCATATGCTTTTGTAACAGGGAAGAAGGTCTAGAATGACCTGCACTCCACTTTGATTTGTACTGAGGTGACTGAGTATTTTAAAGGGAACATCAGGGAATGTGGAAAGGGAGAGCAGAACTCAGTAGAGTAGGTAATGAAAAATAGTAAAGGGTTAGTTAGTGTAAATAATTTTACCTTCCAGCTGACTGAGCACTGGAGGTCTATCCTTCTTGATTACTTTTTTTAATTGACACGTAAAATTTTACATTTATATGGTGTAGCATGTGATTTTTTGATACATATGTGTTTTACGCAGTGTTCAAATCAGGGTAAGCATATTCCTCAAAAATGTATCATTTCTTTGAGGTGAAAACATTCAAAATATTTTTTCTAGCTCTTTTGAAACGTACCTTACATTATCGTGATCTATAGTCACCCTACTGTGCAATAGATCACTAGAACTTATTATTCCTATCTAACCATAGCTTAGCTGATGATTACATTTTAAAGGAATGATTTTCAAGTCCTTTGAGAAAGACATTCCTAAATTGTAGGAGATTCATATACATCTCAAAGGGATAAAGGGAGGATTCAAAACTGTAGGCACTTTTCTAGTAAATGCCATAAGAAAGAGTGGTCAGGGCCTGCCTGGTACTGATTACAACAACAGTCAGTTCTTCCTGCCAGTCTTGATGTTTCTCATGCAGGCACTGTAAAAGGGCTGTAGGTTCTATAAGCCACGGATGGGACCTAGTTGAGAAGGGGCTCAGAGGACCTTGACTACAGTTTGGTCAAGTTGGGAATCTTTGCTATACAATTACATTTTATCAAATGAGCAAACTTATAAATATGAAATCACAAATGATGAGGGTTTATTACACTTCACACTTTTGTTAACGTTTGTAATCTGCTTGGAACAGTAAGCACTTAATGTCAACATAAACTATGATGTACAATATAGGAACTGTTGAGTAATAAGGTTACTTGGTTTGGTTTTTACTAGCATGTCTCAGGTTGCCACTTTGATATTCAATCTCTTTTTAATCTTCTTTTTATTTTATGTTTTCTGTTTTCCAGTTGAGTGCCCTGCTTCCACTTTTTTTTCATTGCTATCGGTGTGTGCACTATTCTGCCCTCTTCCCCCTCCCCAGTGCTTGTCTCCACCTTTATACCAAAATCTGAGAATGTGCCAGTCCCTTATATAAATGATGTGATATCTGAATATAACTAAACATCTTCTCCTGTATACTTTAAATCATTTCTAGATTATTTACGTTACTTAAAACAATGTAAATTGTATATAACTAGTTGTTCTGTATTCTTCAGTGAATAATAACAAAAAAGAAATATGTGCAATGTTCGACATTGGACACATTTGTTTTTTTCATACATTTTCTATCCCTGACTGGTTGAATCCATGCATGCTAAGGGCCAATTGTATTTGAGTTTATTGAGAATCTGCCCATAGTGTAAAATTTTTATGATCAAGTAGAGAAATGCTCAGTGTATGAGTACATTGTCCAGGGTTTTGGCCATGAACTTCTCTTGTCTAGGGATGTGGCCTAACCCTGTCTTACCTGAGTGACATTCAGACCATGTGACCTCCACGCAGACACAGATTGTAGTGGGCTTTTCTCTAGTCCATGTGCAGATTCCATAGTGGGTATTTAAATTTCATGGGCACAGAGACAGGTATGATGCAAGGTGAAGTAGCCTGTGTTATTTTTGGTTATATTAAATGAAATACCTTCATTATAAAATGTTCTTTTGGAATCAAAATGTGGATGTTACTTGAGGACTTTGCCTTACAGAAGTGCAGAATTCAGTTGTGCTTTTGAAGTAGTTCATGTATAAACATTTAGAAATAAAGGAGAAGATGGAGAAAATCCTCCATTGAACGTGGATGTTACAAACTGCTGTATGGGGATTTAAACTTAAACGCATGTTGGAATGTTAGATTTAGGCATTTCATAAAAATTTTTTTTTCAGATAAGCCCATAAGAAGTTTTATCATTGTACATTAGTTCAATTATATAAATACTATTTAATATCTATGTTCTGCCATGAATTAATATGTCAATGAATTCCAGTACTTGGATTCAGAGCAAGGATGGATTTTTTTATCCTTTTTTCATACTCTTTCAAAATTATCTTGCTACTTGTCTTCCTGTAAAGGTTATATGATTCCATCAAGCATGTTTTGTTAACTGCATGTTCATACAAGCCTCAGGTTCAAAAGGTTCAATTTCATATTTAGTATTAATAGTATTAAAACAAGCACATCTTAAAAAACAAAAATCCTAAAATTCAATGTCACACAACAGAAAACTATGTGTAAAATGGTGTCCTCATTGACTTAGCATATATATAGGAAATACATTTTAAATGAAATATATCTGACTTAGAAGAATAGATAACTTTGTTTTATAGAAAGTTGAAAGTTTAGGGAAATACCTATCATTCAAATACCAGAGTAATAAATTAAATCAATGGAGCAAGGAAAAAAAATAGAGGAGACAAAGGAAACTTAGGGAAAAACAGGAGATAAGTTAAGAAAGAGCTATTGCTTGTGAATGAACTTTTTTTCCTAAAGAATGAGAGAAAAACAGCAGACAGGAAAACAGAGAAAATTGCATCAGGCTTCAGTGTTTATGTTTTTGATGGAAATGTACAAATCATTTTCATCCTTTGCTGTCCTGTCATGCTCCATCACTTTAGTCCATTTTCACCTTGCAAAGAAATTCTGAATGGGCCTTCCTTCTCTGGGAGCTAATTAATCTCTCACAAGCCTGCTCTTGCAGCCTCTCTGCCCTGGATGCCCCACACCTTAAGCCAGGGACTCAGACTCATGAACAGATTTCTTCCCATCTTGAGCAGTTCTTTCTTTCCTTAAGCTATGTGAAGACCTAGCTTTTCGATTTTATTCTGGAAACGATATATGAGTTATAAAATATCATTAATGACTGCTCTTTCCTCTCCAATGCCATAAATGAATATACTCCCAAATAACTAAATTGAGTTTTAATGACAACAGAAATGTCTGCATATAAATTATGTATGTACACAATATTTTACAAAAAATTATATATAATATATAAGGACTCACATTATGCAATTATATGTCCTTTGTTTATGTTGTGTCTTTATTACACTAGCATTGTGATAAATCAGATGCATTTATGATGCTTTTGTGTTTGTCTAAAAATATACTAACTTTAACAAACAAGAATTTTTAGTTTAATTAATGCAAAATTCTATTATAATGCAAATTTTTAATGTGACAGTATAATTCTTTACAGATTGAAATGCCTCAACTAAAAAAAAAGTTAAAAGCCTATTTCAATTTCTATTTTAAAAACTACCAGTAATAAAGTATTTACATATGGTAATACTTATATAGTAATGGGTGGAATTCTATTTTAACAATTACTCAAAAAAAGTTAGAAATAGTCATCATGCCTTAATATTTTCTGATATTATTAATCATTTCCTTTTTTCTCAACTATCTTTAATGCCTTTATTTTATTACTTATTTTTCTGTTAGACTTTTAGAGAATTTTTAATTTTTTATATTTCATTTTATTTTTTTTTAAAAAATAGAAAACCTAATAGCTGTGCAGTGCATGCCTTTATGAAGAAGAAATAGAGATAAGATCACCACAAATATTGATTGTATCTCAAAAACCAGAAGAATGAAGCTAGAAGAAAATAACATTCTGACTAGATGTATCTACCTTAATTTTTCAAATAAGATAATACATGCATATAGTGAAACAAGCAGCTATTAAATTTCCAATTAGATGAGCTTTGAAAAAGGGATACCAGTGAAATCAATTAAGATATTAAATATTTATAGAAACAGAAAATTTTCCCTACTGAAGGTCCACCTTCCACAATATTGTTCTGGTTTCTACAAGTATAGAATGAATATTCTTGCCCTTTATATGAATTTAATCATATAATATGTATGCTTATTTGTCCAGATTCTTTCATTTATTGCTCTTGATATTGAAGTACATTTTCAGTAATGGTTCATTAGTTTTTTTACCCACAATATAATTTGTTAATATTGTACCCCTTAAGCTACTATCTATGACCATTAAATAATACACTGTGTGTACCCCATACCTTGGGGAACTACTATCTTGTATTTTATACCTACATACTTAATATACCCATCAAGAATGGCTAGCTTTACTCTAGTATGTTTCTTATAAAAATTAAGAAAAAAGGCATTTTATATTTATGCATATATCGATCATTTCAGGTGCTTTTGTTCTTTTCTGGGTACAGATGTTTCTACCTGGTGTCATTTTCGTTCAGTCTGAATAACTTCTTTTCTGCATGTCTTATAAGAAAAAGATGAATTTTCTCATCTTTCATTGATCTGAAAATTTGTTTCATCCTCATGATTAAAGATTGTTTAGCCGAATATTGAATTTTAAGCCTTCAAAAACATTATTCTGCCTCTTTTATTTGTGTTGAGATGTCAGCTGTCATTTGTATCATTGTTCACTGCATGATGTGTTTCTTTTTTCCTCTATGGCTACTTTAGGACTTTAGCTTTGTGTTTTGCTGTGACAGTTTGGCTAAGGTGAATTCTGTCTGTTATTAATCATGGTTGAATTTTTCTGAACTTTTAAAATCTGCTTCTTTACATTTTTTATTAAATTGTGGAACATTTTAACTATTATTATTTTTTTTAATTTACCTTTTTCTCCCTACTTTCCAACCCTCTTTGCAACCGCAATTATAGCTATATTAGACCTTTCCATTGGTGACTGAAACTCCTTATCCATAATTTTAAAATATTTTATTTGTTCCTCAAATTAGATAATTTCTGTTGATTCCTTTTCAATCTTATGGATCCCCATTTCCCAGCACTATCAAATGTGATATTCTGCTTATCCACTGAACTTTTTGTCTTACATTATTATACTTATCTATTCTTCCATGGGCAGCTTTTTATAGTTTTCATTTATCTTGTGAAATTATCTTTATACCTGTTATAACTAGCTGTTTAAACCATTAAACATTCTTATAATAGACTGTTTGAAGTTTGTTGTCTTTGATTTCCAGCAATTAATTCAGGGTCTATTTTTATAACTTTATTTTTCTTCATCAAAGCTCACACCTTCCTACCTGTTAATATATGTAGCAATTTGCTTTCAATTATATGCTGAATTTTATACTAACACAATTTAGGGAATCTATGAACTATGAGGGCAGGGGAGTGGGGAAAAATAATATCCAAGATATATTATGTAAAGGTCCAAATTCCCAATAATGAATGTCAGCATATTATATACCTAAAATGTACCAATAAAATTAATGACTGAAAAACATATATATTATAGCAAAAGACACATTTCCTCCTCAGAATGCTCTCCCCCACACACTTCAAACAATTATTCCATCATTCTTGCCATTTTATGAAGTCTTTTGTAACTGACTTTCACTGTTGTGGCTAACTTGATGTCCTGAATTGATTCAAATCCTTTACTTTTCACAATCATTTTGACTTTGGAAAAGAACAAGAAATTGCATGGTGCCAGATCCTGTGAGGTAGGTTGATGAGAACACATTCTAATGTTTTCATGAGCCTGCTTTATTGTAGGATGGCATTCGGCATCTGCATTTACTATACTTTTGATGATACTTTATAAAGACACTCACAAAACAAGACTTCCAGAACTACTTCAGAAAGTGGTAAGAATGTGGGGAAAAGTGTTTTCAAAGTGATGGGGAATACTAGGGTATAATGGCAATGTATCTTTTTCTGTAATAAATTTTTATTTAAGCATTCACCATGTATTTTTCTCACAGTTCATATATTGAATTGTCTTTCTATAAAAAAGAATTTCTATGAAGCAGTGTAATTGTGAGCAGATAATATTTGCCCTTTCACGTTTTTTTTTATTCTTTGGTAAAAGTAATTTATTCTAGTTTTGAATTTACCTCATGAACCTGACATTCCTGTGGTGGAGACCTTGTAGAATCCCAATTGCAAATCTGAGGGGCACAGGAGGTTTCTTCACTCTGGTTAGGATTCCATGCTAATGTTTTCCAGCAGCTCCTGCTCTCTGGTGTCAGTACTCAGCTCTCAGTAGGAGGGCAGGGAATCTCTCCCAAGCCTTGTGCAATCCTCTGGAAATGCTGTCTAGACCCTAGCCAAGAACTGATTCATGGTGAATACCATACAAGCTACACCAATCATAAGCTCTCTCAGATGTCCTATTGTGCAACTTTCAGGCAGCTCAGCAACCCAAACTTTTCTCACTGCCCCTCAGCTTGGGGAGATTTCACTTCTACTCCCATCAGGGGAAAGTGATTCCAAGCTGTACATCAGAGAGATTAAAAGGTTTGTGCTGAGTTCTTTCTTGCTTCTCAGATCACCATCCCATGCTATGTTTAGTTTAATGCTAGAAACACTTGCCTTATGTAATGTGTATAATTTTATAATTTTTTATTGTGGAAAGAAAATTGCAGTACTGGTTACTCTATCATTGTTGGAAGCATGATTTCTAGGAAGGAATTTTTATTGTTAGATAAGAGAGATAAAGGCAACTGCAATACACACAGCAGATTGAGTGTGGTAAGAGACCAGGAACATTTAGAGTTAATACAGAGCCTATGATCCAAGATATTTGTAACAAGCTCCATTTATTCTCTAGTATAGAAAAATCGAGTAGAGATGAACTTGAGGGAGCAAGTCAGTAACACACAGAGTTAGAAATTTTTTTATGGAAGACAACAAATCTGACTGGAAGTGTTTTAGTTACCTCTTTTGTTGGTGAAACAAAATACCTGGCCCCCACAAGGTAGAGGGGAGAGGTTTATTTTGTCTCAGGTTTTAGTTCTTACTATGCTGGCTCCTAGGGAGGATAGCACGGCAGAAGGACATAGTGGACTGGAAACAGAGAATAAAGGGAGCAGTCAAGGCGGGAGATAAATTCTGTCAGGCCGCACACCCAACACCCCTGCTCTCCTGACCAGACCCACCTGCAAACAGCAAGTCAGCTATAAGCCATCACCATTCAATCACCCTGCCAAAGCCCAGCCTAAAAGCTCCCAGGCCTCTTGGAGGACATCTAGATGTAAACCATAGCAACATGTTCCAGATTACCTCTCCCTCCTTTTTCCAATTAATCTTCCCATTTTCTCTCATCTGCCATTCATGTTTACTAAGTAGCTATTCCCATACAAATATAAGACATAATAAGAAATAGAAACCCAGAACTCATGAAGAATTACAAAATGTAAAGGATAAATTAATATAAAAAACATCCCAATAAAGAATATATAGTGTATAAGAAATCACCAAAAATATCAAGAATTCAGACAAAACAATGCTCTGTATTTTCAAATTACAGAAATGCTATTTTAAAAATCAGGTTTATATAGTAAAACAAAACATCAAAAAAACTAAATATTTCCTGATTTTATAAGGCAAGAGATACAGGTGAAATGCAAACCAAGAAATATCAGGAAGTAAGTGAAATGGAACACAGAAAAAAAAAAAGCTTTTGCTTTCTTTTCCTCCACCCAATATATAAATAAACATAAATAGGTTATAAATTTTTTTAAATTAAGGAAAAAGAATACAATGTTTGTAGATAAAATGTTCAATGTATAGGCAAATGAGACAAAATATAACACAATGATTTTAAAGAAAATTAATAAAAGCAGGAGAAAAAAATATAGAAGAAGAAATTTTTCAGAAATAACAAACATCTGAGAATAGTAACAGGAAATTGCTACCAAGACATACTGTTCCAAAATTTTTGAACTTAAATGCTTATGGAAGAACTATAGAGGCTTTAACTAAATAATTTCCCCAGAAAGTAGGCTGGGCAGTGGTGGAGAGTTTAGCCTGGCTTCAGACTTTGGCAGTGGTATGACATAATGAAATATTTCTCACAAACTTTTAAGAAGAGAACATAGGACTCAAGAGATCATAACCAGTAAAAATTGCTGAAGTACTAAATAATTATGACATTGTATGAAAGACCAAGAGCAGAGAATGACTGTAAATGTGTATTAAATAAACACTAGGAGGTTGGAGGAAGCAAAAATATACAACTATAGGATTTGTTGTTACAGATCAAAATATGTATTATGATTTTTTAAATTCTAAAATGAAAAATAATTAAAATTTGGAAAGATGTGTAAAGAAAGGTAGGAATTAAAGAACTATCTTTTTTGTTCACTATAATTTCTATAGATGAAAATGTTATTAAAGATAACATGTAATTTTAATATTTTTCTTAATATTGGATATCTTTTTTTAAGTGCTGCTTTGTACTAAAAGATTTTTTAGTTGTCCTTCGGCAATGCTTTTAGCTACACTTGTTTTGTGGTTAAATTATATATGAATTCATTTAATAATTTTCTATTTTACTATAATAGGTACATAATTCTCAGTTTTCATAATATTTCTTTCTCTCTTTTTTACCACTTCTCCCTATCTCTGTCTCTTCAAGAAGCTATAACTAAAACAATTACACTAATATTTAAAGATGATTATTTCAAGACAGTAGACTTAGAATGTAAACTTTTAAATAAAAATTTTCATACGTTTTAGAATTACTCCAAAAGAGCAGATATAAATCATACAAAAATTTAATTATTTAAAAAGAAAATAATTTATTTTGTAAGTTTTAGCATCCTTGTGGAAAAAGTTAAATGTCATAGGCAAAAGCTAAGTATACCTTTAAATATTTGAGCCTGTTGGTATACATTATAAGAAAAATATACTGTATTTCTTAGAGGATCACATATTAAATGCTTCGGGCTTGTGAGCCATACTGTCTCTGTTTTAGCTATGCACCTGTCTTACTGTAATTCAAAAACAGCAACAGAGAATGTCTAGACAAATTAGCCTGTTAATAAAATTTTATTTTAAAAAAAATAAGCACTTGATTCATGAGCCATGATTTGTTGGTCTCAGTGTATACTGGCATATATTCAACTTCAATCATCAAAATTGTATCAGCCTACCTCATAAATTTTGAGGTAAAGTCTAACTATGTAATGTCCCTAATTAACGAATTTATTGATTTTATTTCCTTACTCCAGATATTAAGTACTGTAATATTTATCCTTGATATATAAAGGGAGAAGCTGCTGAGTAACTTACATACATGTTCATACATATATGAATCTTAATATCTCTTCTCAAAAATGCTGGAATTTAAGAAGAGAAGAATAAGCTTTGTTAGTAACAGTTCCTAGATGCTTTGGTCAAATTTACTTCTTCCCTTCTATTGAATATTTACAATAGAATTCATTGGTCAGGGAATATCAGGATGGAGCTAAACTAGATCTCTGAGTAAATCAAAGTAAAATGTTTTATTCACACAAGAAGGGTATTTGCCACTGAGATTTTAGGACTTACCTATGTTTACCCTGCTAGTTCTTTTCAACGTCAGAACTGGAATCTGGTGTCCTGGTTCCTACTGAAGAGTTTTGCCTACCATAGTATGGGATAAGCCTAGTCTAGGTCAGAGAAGAACCAGTTAGAGATTATTACTGGTTATCAAATTATGAATGCCCTAATAGTAATTCCTCTGTTCTCAGCACACATTAGTTACCCTGCTTCTTTCTCTATTTTTAAAAACAGATTTATAAAGTTACTTAGAAGCAATCATAATTACAAATGAAGAATGACTGTGTTCTATGTGTACCCTTGATTTAAGAAACAACCCTTTCATAAAATGACAAAAAACAAAGCTACAACTGTCTTCCTTTCTCAGTGACTTCTAGTGGTTTAGATCAATGACTCTCAAACTTTTGTATGCATCAGAATTCTGTGGAGAACTTTCTAAAACAGACTGCAGGGCCCCAGTTCAGAGATTCTGATTCAGTAGGTCTGGGATGAGGCCGAGAATCTGCATTTTGATCACATTCCCAAGTGACACTGAGAGTGCTCATCTGGGTAAAGCACCTTGAAAGCCACCAAGATTTTCAGGCTTAAACATAAATTATAATCACCACAGGAGGCATTAAGACATGAATACTTAAGTTCCATCCTAAGTTAAAGGAAAAAGAATATGTGGGCCTTGAGAACGGATATCCATGTTTTCTTAAAGTGTCTCAGGTGATTCTAACACACAGCCAAGGCTGAGAAAAAGAATTAAAGAGAATTAGTGACCTAAAAATTTGTTTGATCTTATGAATTAGTATAAGACTTTCTTTTCTTAACATATTCCTTTACTAGATGGAGATAACTTATATGTAGTCATTCCATGACATAAGTAAGACAGTATAAAAATGACTTTATCAAGTGATTTTAGAAACTGAAGGTAATTTAAATTTAATCAATATTATGCTAATTCTATGAAATGCTTAGACTATAAGCTAGTTATTTTTATTGTCATTGTATAGACAGTAAAAGCATTTATATACTAACTCCTAAAACTTCATCTCTTATTTCTCTCCATACAGTGAAAGATGCAGAGGTACCTTGTGTGGCCATACAGACTCTGTGAACAGCATTGAGTTTTTTCCTTTCTCCAACATTCTTCTTACAGGCTCTGCAGACAAGACCCTGTCTATATGGGATGCATGAACAGTAAGTAAATCATCTGACTTTTCATGGGGTTTTGATAAGTGTGGTCACTCTTAATCATTCTTTGGGTGAATTTAACTTAAGAAGTGTATAGGGGCATGTAGGGTCAAAGTCACTTCCTAATTACAAGACCCTAGTTATATACCCTTATGTACCCTGCCTTCTAAATTCTACAATACATAAACAGTAAAATCACTTCACCAAACATTAATTCAACAATTATTTATTGAAATAGAAACTCTGCTGGTGAAGGGAATACAAAAGAAAAACGCTTTACCTCTCTCTAAGGAGCTTATAATTTGGCAAGGAAAATGAAACAAGAAATATTTTAGTGAAATGATGTCTGTGTTAAAATGGAAGAATATAAAAGTGGAAAGCCAGCAGGAACCTCATCCACTGGCAGTGTGTGAATGGCTTCCTGGGAAGGTTGTACTGGAGCTAAAGTTTGAAGAGAGTCATGGCTTGTGTCTAGATGTCCCCTCAAAGCCTCATGCAATCATAGGTGGGGCTTTTTCAGAGGTGGTTGCATCTAGAGTGTGTGACACTGGAATTGATTCATGGTGTGATGCTAGGCTCAAGGACACTAGGATTAAAATTGTAAGCACTGCCTGCTTACAACTTATCTATCCAGTAGTCTGGATAAGATAAAAGGGGCAGAAAGACACTGTTAAGGGCTCTTGTTGCTTTTGCTACCTTGTGGATGTCATGAACTGTTTTCTGTGATGCCCCTCTGACAAGCCACCTTGCCTTGGAGCCAACCCATTATGGACTGAAACCTCTACAGACTGTGAGCTAAGTAAACCTTTCCCACTTTAGCTTTGGGTGTCGGGTATTTTGTCTCAGCAAGGAGAGAAATGTAACCAAGGCAGAGGGAAAGTAGCATATACCAGGCAACCTAGAGAGGAATGGTGTCTAAGAAAGGGTAGTGACTGTGCAGAGCCAGAGAAGGTGGAAGTGGCAATGGCATATTTTGAAAGTAGTGATATAGAAAGACCTGGAGGAAGAAAGGAGAAATTACAGGCAAGGGTCTGCATGTATACAAAGACAAGATTGTGAAGTATCGGATTTAAGTATCAAACTGTTTCAGAGGGAATCTGTTAAAGAGTGCTAAGGAAACAGGGTAACATAACATAATTTGCCTTCTGGATAAATTACTTTGCCAGTCGAGCAAGGAGTCAGTCTCGTGAGGAAGCTGGTACAGCAGGTTATGAATGCACAAGAATTTGAGTTGAGTATGTAAGGATGAAAAGGAAAGAATGGATTAAAGGTAATTTTAACTACCAGAATTTGAAGAGTGAGTAGAGAAGGAGATTATGGGAGGAGGAGGAGGAGTTTAAGAGGGTTATCTTGAGTCACAGAGCTTTCAGAACCAAAACTCTCCTGGATTGCTTTGACTTCAGGAATAAATATGAGAGAAAACCTAGAAACCAAAGATTGGACCTCCATCTCAAAGAGTTCAGGAGAAAAGACTGTAGCTCTTGTGTCAAATAGATGATCCTTCTTTGTTCAGCCAGACACAGTGTGTTTATTAAGAGAGAAGGAACTACAAATACAGGAAAGAGCACAGAAGTTTATTGAATGTAGATTTTCAAAATTTGAAGAATGGTAAGACAGTGAGACCAGGTTTCCACATTTCTCTTGGCAACGTTTGCTGGGGCTTATGAAATAAAGGACTCTGATTGACTATATAAGAAAAGATGAAACTAATTCCAGTTTCTAGTTCCTGAGGTTTAAAATTGCTACCATTTATCTTCTCATATACAAAACATATTTAACCTAAAGGAATCTATGATGAACATAGAGATAGTGTGAAGAGGAATGCAAGTTCAGTATAGGAGGCAAATTAATTTTGGATAAATCAGAAACAAGATATCCTTAAGCATAACGTACAGGAAAAAAGAAAGTGAAAGATCAATTGCTTATATTTTGTTTCTTCTGTGGTTTAATAAAGTGGAGTTGCTGTGTGTTCCTGGAGTCGGCAGTGTGCTTTCTATGTAACTAGTGTGCCTTACATGTTCAGAGAACACCCTTAGTAATAATTCCAGGTGTCTTGGGTGTGTGGTAGCTTACTTTCCCACCACCTTTGCAATTGTATGTATCTTGTCTCCTTTGAGTGAATTCATGTATTTTAGTCAAAGATGAGAGAAGTAGGACTATTTGCAATGCCATATGGAAAGTCTCTTAATAAATATATGTAAATAAAAATATTTGTCCCCACCTTTCCCCCACAAAGCAACAGCAAGACATATTTTGTTAGATATTTCAACATTTTTTATAATTAAAACTGTATATAGCTTGCCGTAATTGTTATTTTCATTAATTTTAAAATACTGAATGTTCTGACCTTTTACAGATGTTTTTAATTTTGTTTTTTTATGTTTTTATTTTCTTAAATTCATTTATTGGTACATTTTAGGTATACAATACATTTACATTTATCTTTGGGTGCTTGTACCTGTACATGATGTATCTTGGTTCTTATTTTTTCCCATTACCTGTGTGCCCTTCACCCCTAAACTCTTCCCTATTTACATACTTGTTTTCCTTTTTTTTCTTTTCTCATAATTTTTCCTTTCCATTCTTTCCTTTCCTCTTCCCCTCCCACCACACCTACCCCTCTGGACCTTTTCCTATTTCACAGTATCGATTATTAGTTATTAATCCTTTTTGTCCTTATTTACACTCTCAGTTTCTCACACTGGAGAAACTATTTGGTATTTACACATGTGTGTCCTATTTATTTCACTTAATGGAGCTTGACATAAATTTGCCAATAAACATTCTAATTTATTTTCTCTTAAAAAAAGATAAAGTCAGAGTGATATATTCATAGTCACCAGATTCACACTTTGCAGATATTTCCACTTCTGAGGAAGCAGAAGTCAAGGGGACATTGTGGGAGGAATATGACAGAATACCTCTTCAACAGTACTGTTGTTAAGTACAAAGGTCCTTAGACACTTATGCAGCAGAGTTTGCTTTTGCTAATGGAACATCAATGAAAAGCGGGATTTTCCATGCATTTAGCCCCCCAAAAAACCTTAGATGTAAACTGTATATAAAAGCAAACCATAGAGAAAATACTCATTTATCATTACCTAAATTTTAGGCTCATTTTCTATCTTTTTTAGAGTCCCTTTCTCTTTGTGTCATTCTCTCTCTCAAATGCTATAACTGGATGCTCTTGATTATTTCTTTTTTTTAAATTCTTTTATTCGTCCATTTTAGGTGTACAATACTACAAAGCTACTGTGATAAAAACAGCATGTTACTGGCAAAGAAACAGACCCGAGGCTCAGTGGACTAGATTATGTCTTATTTACTTTCTTTTGTGTGAGAACCCAAAATCCTGATGCTTAGAAGTAAGCTTCTCTATTAGGAAAAGCCACCTCTCATTTATCTACCTTAAATGATAGCTGTTTATTGATGGTCTTCCTCCTTCATGTTGCCAGCTTCTTTTCTTTTGTCCTTATTCCCCACAGTGTCAGGAGAAAAAAGAGGTATTCAGCATGGCACAGCGGCTTTTGCATAGTAGTAGCATTGCATGTGGTTGGATGCAAATGCCTAAAAGAGGATGTGAATCCCAGCAATATAGCTTTAATCAATATAAATTTGTTTAAATAGACTGAATGACAAATCGAAATGTATCTTGAAAATTGTTTCCATTTTCACTTCAAAATTATAATAATAATTATTCATATAGGGTTATAATTAAATTATAGGGTTAAATTATAGGGTTATAACTTTGTTATACATACTAGCTTTATATCAATTAATGCTAGGAGAATGACTAAAGTATTTTGATATAAATGAAATAGTATATGGTAATGCATAATTAAGTAGAAAAAATTCATTGAATAAGTTTATTTTCTGAAAATATTTTCATGCCATGTGGCCAAAAAAATCAAATTGGTAGCTATGTATTGTAGAAAATTAGCATATAGGGGCCGGGGATTTAGCTCAGTGGTTTCATGGCCTGCTGCGCAAGCACAAGGACCAGAGTTCGATCCCCGGTACCAAAAAAAAAAAAAAAGAAAAAAAAATTAGCATGTAAAGCAAAAGAAATTAATTAATTTTAATTATTAAAAATTAGACAATACAAGTTAACTAAAATATTGACATAAAGTTATATAAATAAAATTTGAAAACTCTAGAATTAGAATTATTTCAGTAAATTTGCATTGTGCAATGCTGGTGAATTTGCTTCAGATATACTTTATATATTATATGTTGTTTATGTAATGTGGAATTGTTAATTGTTGTTTACGTAATATGGAATCATTGAAATGATTCATAAAAGTCAAAATAAATTTACATTTAGTAAATGTAACAGTAAGAACTGCATAATGGGTTATTACAGATGACGTTATTTGACTTGTAACATCAACTGAATCCATAGTATGGTTCTTTTTATAATATATGTTAACTTTTTTATAAATGATAAATTGTCAGGGTAAACCTAAAAGAAGATGAACGACTTCCTTCTGTTATTAGGAAGAAATAAAAGTACATTTTGTTATCTTAACATGACCACTTACTATTGAGATACCCTCTAAAATATTTTTGATGAAACGTGAAAGTGACCAGTGGATTATACTCCTATAAATTAGTTTTAAACTTCCTTCTCCTGCTCTCAAACATATACTAGTCTTAAATCATTAACTTAATCTAACAGCTTATTGTTGAAGATAATGAATTTGGACCCCTCTAAATCAGTCTTTAGGTCAACTGGACAAATCAGCTGTGAATTTTCTGGGGGATGAGGAGAGGGTTATAAATCTCTATAATTACCAAATAGAAGCTATAAAAGAGTTTGCAGTTTGGAAACTCATGAAATTGCTCTGTTTTATAGGGCTGTATGTATTTTTCCTCAAAGGTATGAAAGAGTAAAACTACTTGATTAAAATTGAAAACTAAGATTGTTTTATTGTCACAAAATGATATATAGTAAATTTAATGAAAGTTATGATTTTCCAAAAATCACGAACACTCCCAATGTTCGTACTTTTGATTTGCAGCCTCTTTAAAATAAATGCAATGAGATTAATAGTCATCCACAAGTCCAGTGAAAACATAAGGTTTCTGAATTTTTTTTAAAGAAAAGAATGTATTCACAGTACAGTAAAACAAAGAATAAAAGTGAGGTGACTAACACATCGGCGAGTTGTTTCAGAGCTGGGCTGGCAGTGGTCAGCGTAACATTTCATGTACTGAGATGAGTTAGACATAGAGAGTTCATGGCCTGGAATGCCTTTAGTGGCCATGACTTGCGCCCTAGCAGGCACTTGTCCTGCATTCTGCTCTCTCCTGACTTAGCTTTAGCCAAAAAATCCAGTAACCAATCCGTGTGAGCTTCTATAAAGTGAAAGAACTAGAGCTCACACGGAGTGAACCTATTGGCTCCTATGTGGTGCCTGACCCCTGACTATTTCATAGTTCAACCTCCCCCTGCTAAGGCCAGTTGATATTCTTAGAGGATGTGGAAACAAAAGCAAAGCTTGTAGCTTTTCTCCAGGTTTTATTTCTCATCTATATTAAATTTAGTAATATTTATTGGAGATCTACTTGTCAGGCAACATCCTAATTTTTAGGGAGGCAACTGTGACAGAGGGAGTAGGTATACAGACAAATTGTTTAAATGTAGTAATTGTTTGTACTGTAGATGGTAGACTACAGATTTATTCTTTTTTGTACCACAGCTCACTATACCAAGATTTTATGGATAACATTTATTGAACATGTACTATGTACCATCACTTTACCTACAACATTTACATAATGCTTACTAGAATCTGATCGAGTGGGGATCATTACTATTATTTCAGATTTGAGAATACCAGAGGGTCAGGAAGGTAAGTTGCCCAGGACCAGCCAACTGGTCAGTGGCAGAGTCAAGACACAGGCTGGCTCTCCAAATACGGGGTGCCTTCTTCATGTCCCCTGGGCTGCCCTTCAGGTTTCTGCCACAGTAGTCCATACACTTTTTGCTGAAGTGTTTAATGAGCCTGAGCAGTGTACTGACTTAGCAATATTGCCCCAAAATAAAGTGTAAAAAGAGCTAGGGATATAGCTTATTGTGAAGGTTTAGTCCCCAGCATCTTCGCAGTGTTGCATGTCAGGGAGGGGAGGATTACAGGAGGATAAAATTAGCAGTGTTATAAATTCTGTATCGTTATTTTATGGCCTTTAATTTTTGTTGGTCTGATAAAAAAGTAACAGTGATATAAAAATTACAGTGAAGGTAGAATTGATAGTTTAATATGTTTATATTTTCAAAAATATGATTTAATTATTATAATTAAGGACAATTAACAGTAAGTCACAAGTCAAATCTAAGATTGGATTTGGGAGCTATCTGAGCTGCAAATGATCCTTCACAAACAGAAAACTAAAAGGAAAAAAAATACATTGTCATCTGTATGTGTCAGTTGACAGATTGGACTGTCAAACACATTTACCTATAATGCAAATATGTATGTTTGTTAAAAATTTGTTAGGTATTTTTCCTACATTGGAATCACCATCTCACCTTTGAAAATAATTAGAAATTTTCAAATACTTTAAAACAAGATAGAAAATTCTGTTCCTCCAAACTAAAGGAATTATATACAAATATTTTTAAAGGTTCTGCCCGTACATAGATTGGGCAAGGGAAACACCATCAAACATGTTTTCAAATCCTCTATAGGACAAGTTTTCTTTGAACATGCTGTTTGTGCATTGTTAAAAATAACATCTGTACTTTGATGGAATATAGTCATATTGTTATTTTTAAAAATGACTTCTTATAATACAGAGTTATCAAGTGTTTGTGATCAGATCAAAGATCAACAAATTAGGAATAGTTGTGTGTTGAGGAGAAAACCACAATTCATCTTTAATGTTTTTTCTTAAAGGGTTTGTTAAGAAATAAGTAATAGGAAACATTTTCTTGGTTATTCCCTAAATCATTACAAAAAACTGTGAATATTTTAATCATCTAAGTGCTAGTTTGCATAAAATTAACCAACTTAAAAATAGTCCTCTAAACTGTAATAATGCTTTGCATTGTACAATGATAAAGATGCCTCACTACTTTATTTCCATTACATTATGATGCACCTGGCTTTGCAGACCCTGATTCAAATGTATTCATATTGCATAGATACCACGCTAAAGCTTTCACTACATATATGTTAACAACACTCAGTTGTTAAAAACATTAATTCATCAAAACCACATGCAATTAACAGTATATAGGACATCTTAATTTTGAGAGGAAAAATTTCTTTTGCTATTTCATCTCAAAATAATTTCTCTCCACACTGGTGAATTTACATTTATCTTTAATTTTATTTCACCTCTTTTTAAAGTCTTCCATGACTTTTTGGAGGTAACCAAGAAAAGTAAATTTAGATGTTTGGCAATTAATTCTTTCTAAAGTATTTAAAATGTTGAACTTGATGAGTGAGCTATTTTTTTCCTCACCCAAATATAAACCTTACCTGTTTGCTAACATACTGTGTAATGACTAATGGCTTTGGCAATGTGATACAACCAGATGTATTTGCTAAAATAGATCTACTCATGTGTTTCTATAGAACCCTGGGTTTATATCCTGTATCATCTTGTATTTATATCAGGTAGCATAGCCCAGTATTAACACAGTCATTCTGCCTGTATTGAATAAAATGTTTTGCCTCAATTTGTCATTTGTAAAATGTGGACGGTAGTAGTACTTATCTCATGAGGATGTAATGGATATTAAATGATTAATCACATGAAGTGTTTAAAAGAGCAACTGATAATTCAAAATATTTTACATATTCTTGTAGCAACTGTCTTGCTAAATTATTATTTGCTTGCTAATATTTCTTTTTCATAAAACTCTGAGGTTTCCTCTGTACTTTTGCAATAGTTAGCATAATAAGTGCTCCATAAGAAAGGAAGGAAAGGGAAAAGGAAGGTAAGAAAAATGGAAAGGGAGCAAGCCAGGGAGAAAAATGTCTTACTATGGTGTTTTTTCTAATGCAAGGCCTTGTGTCCTGTTCTATGTGTCCTATTTCATTTGCTCTCCCTTTACTTTATTTCCATCTAGATTGATGCCAAGGCATGTCACAAAATTGGCACTAAACTGATATTTATGAAATACATAAAATATACAATTTTGTTTCTCAGGTGGTTATAACCAAGTTGTATCATCTTCCTGCTTTTCCAGTAATAATGTAGTCTATCTCCTCTGCTATTATAATTCCAAGACATGGATGTCATCAGATTTTTCAAATTATCTTTTAATTGAGCCCTAACATTGACTCTGAAATAATTTAATTTTATACTTCCTCAATTATCTTTATTTTATTATGCCTTACATTTCAGACAAACTTTTTTCTTCCCCTTTCATTTTCATTTTTCTCTGGGTATCTGTGTAGCTTCTAATATGCTATCACATAGGATTGACAGGCTTCTATTTTTTCAAATAATTCACCTCATTAAAAATATAATAGAAATTGTCTTCTAGCATTATGTTTCTTCAGATTATTAGTAATAAAAGTACTAATCTTTTACTTTCACATCTTTTCCTAGAAAAGTAGCATTTGCATAGATTTCAACTGCTTCTTAAAACACTAATTTAAAAGGTTAACTTTTATGAATGTTTTCTAAAATGCCTAAGATTTTGAAAATTTACCATCATTAAGTTTGTTACTGCATTCAGATATTTTTCATTAGATTTTTATGTTACAATAAATTGGAGATAAGATGGTTTGCTTTCAGATAAAAAAGTATTTTGCCTAAATAATCCAATTTTCTTAAAACTTAAGCATTTAAATGCATAATAAAATAGCTTTCTATTAAATAATTCAATTTAATATGTCATAAAATTTTTTGAAAGATTGTTATTTAACTCTGATAAAATACTGCATTTCTTTTTATATATCATATGTTCCACATAAAACCTTGGCATACATATCATAAAAAGCATCATTATTTCCTACTTTTCCTTTATTGTTAATATATATTACATTACAGTGGTAGCAATAGGAAGATTAGATATTTATATCTTTGTGTTAGTCTTTGAAAAAATATCATGTTTTAATAATGGAATCACTGATTTAAAATCATTGTGTATATTCAACTGAAATATATATCTGTGATTTTATGTGATTAGTTCAATTATATAATAAAATTCCTTAATACCTCATGCAATTAATTTAAATTTTGTTCCATAAAGATGTGGTGTAGAAGGCGAATAAGCAAAATTCCTTATCATTTCTTTAAAATAACTTCAGTATTATTGATAACACTTCACTATTGATATAGTTAATATACCACTTTGCAGTAGCTTTTAGAATTGTATGGATTGATTGAATCTAGGATTGGAAGTATTGAATCAAAAGAAAAATACTAAGTACTAGACTCTCATCTTTGAAAAAAGGTGACATGGCTTAAGTTTTCTCAATATGCTTATCCAGTTGATTTTTATTCCATTGACAAAATGAGTTATTTGTAATCAATTTTAAAGTATTTACATTATTAGAAGAGAAATTATTGTGAAGGATGACATGAAATTTGAAAAAAAATACATACAAATAAGTCAGTTGTGTTTTTAAAAATTAATATCCATAATAAAAATAACTAACACTCATTCTGCCAGGCATTTTCTGAACACTATTATCTTTAATCATCAAATTCCACCGCAAGTCAGACAATTTTTAATCATATTACAAATGAAGAAATTGAAAATCAGAGATATTAGATAACTTCTTAAAAGGCCTAGAACTGTATTAGTCTTGAGATCATATCCCTGTTCCCTCCAAAAAGATTCATGTCCCTTTACTACAGAATAGTATCTCTATTTTAACATGATATTAAACAAATAAAACCTGATTTTCAAAGGCATTTGTAAGCATCTGCTATGACATTGTGTTAGATCCAATTTCATCACCTTGTCCCATTTGTCAAGTACGTTCTTAGGGAAGAGTAAGTATTTGTATACTGTAAAACATAATTGTTTAAAGCAGTATCCTCAGAAATTATATAATACATTCAAAAGTTTTACAGAAATATTTGTTTATTCCCTATATTGAATAATATAAATGACTGTTTCTTCATTTTATTCATATTGCCAATTCAATCATAACAATAAATGACTGTTGAGGAGTTAAAAACCAAAGAAGAATCATGAATGTACATTTTTAGATATGGTAGAATACAGGCATGTGCTCTTGCAAAAACATCATTTTGAACCTATCTGATTTGAATAAATAATATTTTAAGAAAATTTAGAATATTTTAATTGAATATGTTTCACCAAAAGGAGCCTTCATTGCATTGCCTCCAGCCTCTTCTGTCTTGAGGATAGTGTGGAGAAAAAAAATATACCTTGAAGTCAGATAGAATGGAATTTGAGTCAAGGTTCTATTATTTCCCATTCATGTATGATATAGCATGATATTTAATGCGTATAAAACTCAACATTCTCTTTTAAAATGTAAACAATAATTGTCTTAGTTACTTTTCTCTCATTGCTGAGAAAATACCTGACATCAAAGTTAAAGGAGGAAAGGGTTTAGTTTCCAATTTGTACAGGTTTCATTCCATAGTTGGCTGGCTCCCAGGCAAGGTGGCTCATGGCTGAGGGGCATTTTACAGAAGACCAACAGTTCATGGTGCCCACAAAGTAGCAAAACCAACAAGAGAACCTTAATAGCATCTTTCTTCCCCTTTTATCTTATCCAGACTACCGGGGATTAGGGCGGTGCCAAACCAATCAGTGTACTGGTTCAGTAATCACAAGCCCTTAATCCCAGCATTACACACTATAGATTCAGCCACCTCTAAAAAAGCCACCTATGACTGCATGAGGCTTTGGGGGAACATCTAGACACAAACCATAACAATAGTTAAATCACAGTTTTAGGACTAGGACTTTATATTTGGAAGTGAAAAGAGTAATTTTCCCCTTCATTGATAACTGAGAATGCTAGTGGCTAGGCTCATGATTTGTTGTTCTGTCTCTGGTTGATGGGTTAAATGATGCTTAATGAAATTGAACAGTTTCATTGCAGATTATTTTTGCGAGTGTTGTGCCTGTTGCTGTCACTTTCTAGAACTCAGTGACTAATTTATTGCATCAATTTGTAATTCCACAGCCTCTATAGTGTTTATTTAACCTATTTTGTTCATAGTCCTTTAATTGCAGTTCAATGTATAGAAATTATTTAGGAATAATCTTGTCACTGTTATTTATTATTTTATATATTCAGTTCATTAAAGCTTTACTGATGATGGCTTGGCTGTACTTCAAGACAGTCTTAACTTTGAATTCATTGTAGCACTACATGTTAATCATAATTTTCAGGTATCATTGATGAAACTAGAAATTAAATGAAGCATTTTTGGCAAGTGTTTCTGGCATCCTACTGTGATTATGATCCATGTAAAGTAAAACTCCAACTTTATATATATATATATATATATATATATATATATATGGCACTGGAAAATTATTAATGATTAATTAAAGTGAATTGCTCATGGATAATAATGAAGGCTCCTTCTAATTGTGTTTTTTTCAATCATTTATTTTACTCAAACCTTTCCTTCAATAAAGAAAATACTAGAAAAGAAGACAAGCTTCTTTGTGTACTCTCCTGGATTTGCCACTTGTGCATTATAAAAGCAAAGGCTCCTAGATTTAGTCATAAAGCAAAATTGAATTATATGTTTCTATAAAAGATATATTGAACTGACTATTTGTTGTTGTTTTTGACTACATAGCATCTAAAAATGTTCTCAGTTTGGGAAGAAATCTACAATTTATGAAACTTAGTGGGAAGGACATTGAAACCTACTGGCAAACAGAAAATAATAGAAACTAAAACATAATTTAGTGGGAAAAGACAAAGTGGAATTTATTTATCCATAAACTATCTCTCTGGAATAAACAGTAAGAAAGTATACTTAGACTTGTGTTGCCTTAGTATTATTTATCATCTTCTTATACCTGCTAATACATAAATGTCTAGTATAAGGGTTTTAAAACTAATAAAACTCTCTATGTCTCTGTCTGTTTATGTCTCTGTCTCTCTGCCCCCCTTCCATATATATATATATATAGGATATATATATAGGTTATATATATATAGGATATATATATAGAGGATATATATATATATAGGTTTTATATATATATATATAGGATATATATATATATGTATATTAGAATTTTCAAAGTAATAAAAATTTTTTAAAAATAGCCCAGTAAACTTAAATGGAAAAATCAGTAGCTTTTCTCTCTGTAGGCAAAACAAATGTTAAAAATGCAAATTACCAACATCAACAAAAGATATACTGCAGTGGCTGTTAAACTTAATTATCAGATTGATTGGCTTGGGTGCTGTGTAGGGTATTAGTAAGGCATACTTATAGGTGTGTCTAGGTGGATCATGGAGGTATACTCTTGTGACTATGTTTAGTTGCTGGCCCCTCCTGCTTTTGTACTCTTCCTCTCCCATTTTGATCACCATGAAGTAAGCAGGTTTGCCCTGCCACACCCTTCTGTTGTGATGTCAAGCCTGCCCAGCATAGATTGAAACCTCTGAGATGATGAGCCAAACAATATTTCTTCCTTTAAGTTATGGTGCTGGGTACTCTTTCCCAGTCAAGGGATAGCCGACCAATATGCCATATGAATGAAAAATGTTTACATGATGTAAAAAAAAAATTGCATTGTAATAAAGAAATATGTAAATAAATATTGACACATGCAGGATATGTTTGGTTCTTTAATTGCAAGAGACAAACATACCACCTAATTCCTTTTTAAAATAGTGGAAAGATTGAATGGAATTGTGAGAGAAGGTTTTGATATTATTTTTGCTCTGAGTGTTTTGAAAATTGACAAAGTTATCCTAAAGTTTTATATATGTTTAGATAAGAGCAATTGATAAGTAAAACTGAAAAAAAAGGTTGACAATGAAGATGAGACTGCTAGGTATCAAGCTGTGAGGTTACTATAAAAATGTTGTAGAGGTAAAGAAAAATTTATAAACCAATCAAGGAAATAGACAAAGAGCTGTAAAACATCCTACATTAATAATATATAATGTAAACCATTTACTTCAAAAGAGAAATCTCCTGGAGACTTTTTAAAGAATCATCCTCATTGTCACTTTTTTCTTTCAGCCTTTCCCCATTTTGGCCTTTTGTTTCTGATTCTGAAATCCCTTTATATCTAAATATCATTGGACTTTGGAGGTCTGGTTAGAGTTTTATCTATTTCAAAAAGTCTTTATCTTACTGTTCAATGAGATTTTTCTTTTTAATTTATTTCAAAGTAAACCATTGTTCAAACTAGAAAAAACATGGATTCTTCAAAAATATTGAAAAGGAACTTCAAAACAGCAAAATAATATTTTGCTATTATACCTTTCAGATTTTATATATTATAGATATTATATCCATCAAAAGTGTCTCCATTCATAACAGTAGCATTGTACCATAACTTGTATTACAAAAGTTAACTTTTCTTAACATAATACCATATATATATATACATATATGTATATATATATATTCTCTTCTCAAAGTATTGCGGATATATTGCAATTATTACATAAGTGCATCAATATTGGACAATATTTTATTAATAAATATTTTAATTGTTTCTAATTATTTACTCCTCTAAATTACCCTGCAAAAGATATCTCTATAGGTGCATTTTTTTCTATGGTTGTGAACTTATTTCATTGATACATATTTATAGGTGGAATAAGTTGCATTTTCAAAAAAAATTTAAACCATATTGACAAAAGCTGTACAAAGTATCACGAAATCTATTTATGTCAACCATCCCCTCAGCTCCATGAATGTGCCTATTTTTCAACATTTTAGTCACACTGATTTTGGCAACAAAAGATCAAAATGATTTTACCAATGTTTAATGTGCATTTATATAATTATTAGGAGGGTAATGTTTCTTATCAATAAGCACAAAGTTGATATGAATCCTACCATTGACATTGATTTCTATGTAACTTGGAATTCATATTTAAAGTATTTGACACAAAATTTTGGACTTTTAAATATTTAGTATAATCTGATTTATTTTTAAACTCAAGTTAAAATTTTTAAAAATTTCACTATTTTTTTTTGTCATGGGAAATTATGTGCTTCTTGGAAATTATTGTGATTGTTCTAACGGTAAAACAGATAGTTAAGTGTGTTGTTAGGAAGCTAATTACAATGTATATTTGTAATATCACCCTCCACCTTCCCTGGGATTTGTGTCTTCAGTGGGTTGATAGTATGAATTTGGCAGTAAGTAGCATACTACTGTACCTAGACTACTCTGATACAACTCTCAGTTAACTGGCTAGGACTTCTCAGTACTTTCTGTGGTTATTCTTGGAAGTTTGCAGTGTCTGAACATGCCTAGGATATAAAGAAGAAATGGTTTATGGAATGTTAGCCACTGGCACATGAGACTTGGAGCCCACTGCTATTCAGTGCCTTACTACCCAGGGTCAGTAGACAGACAGATGGTGGAGCATTTTCAGTCAGTCTCTGTTTCATGAAATAAAGCTACAGCTTGGCATTTGCTGAAACTTGAGTAGGAAACAACTCAGCAAATTTAGGAATTAGATTTATGGTTAGTTTTTAAAATATTTTTGCATGCTTTAATCTCTTTCTGTGTCTTTTGTGGGTACTATATATCTTGATACCCAGTTACAAGTACATAGAAAGTGGCTCAATCTAAGATTATAACTCTAATACACATTTGATTAAACTTTGTATTTGAGTAGTCATAAATAAGAACCCTTTGTAACATTGAAGTAGTCAAATTGAGATTACTTGATCTAGAATTCAGAAAAATCTTACTATTTACTGTGTGAAAATAATTTTTTTGAAATGTGTATATATGTCTATATATTTGTGAACACCCAAATCTCTGCTACGGAATGTAGTACAATCGATCAGTCATCATACGAGTACTCATGGCTAGTATACAGCATATACTATTCTAACCCGTTAGCTGCAAGGCAAGTGTCCCTGACTTTGGGAAGATTGTTAATGGAAGGAGGAAGATAAAATAATAAGAAAAATAACTAGTATGTTGGATGATAATACATGTTATGGAGAAAAATCAGGGAAATAAGGTATGAAGTCTTTGGTTGGTATTGCAATTCTATTATGATACATTTTGAACAAAGGCCTAAAGAAGGTTTTTTAGAAACCCTCAATTAGTATCTGGGCAACAGTGTTAAAGACAGAGGAAACTCCAGGGACAAAACCCTTGCAGTAGCAATGTGTCTGTTTGGAGAACAATCAAGGAGTGGCTGGAGTGGATGAATAAAGGGAAAAGCTCTTGAAAAACATAAAAAGATCAGAGAGATGTTAGTTGGAAGGAAGAGTAGGGCAAATTTCACACTTTTGTAGGTCATTTTGATGACTTTGACCTTTACACAGGGTTATATGAGAAAATATTTCAGGGTTTGAACAAAGGAATGACTTTTATCAGACTAGAGAACAGAGAAAGGAGAAAGCAATGGTAGAAGCAGAAAAATCAGTTGTGGCTATCATAATCCATCTATGAAAAAGTTAAAAGTGGCATGGATCTGAATAACGGCAAAGAGAACTGCATGGTTTAATAAAACTGAACACATATCAAGGAAAAGATTGAAGGAGAGAGGATAAACAGAGGCACAGAAAATGTGGTATTGCCCCACAAACAAATTTTTTTCAAAGACTTTCACTAACAATCTAGTCTTTTAAGAAGAAACAGATTGCCCAGTTGCTCAAAAAATAAAAGGAACCACAAGCATAATTTTAATGAATTTGTTTTTGACAATTTTATTAAGGTATAATTTATATACAGAAGTTGCATGTGTTTAATGCCTACAATCTAGTGATTTTGAGCATATGCATGCTATCACCACAACCAAGGCAGTGAACACATCTGTCACTGCCACAAATCTCCTTGTGTCCTTTTTTTTTCATAAGACACTTAACGTGAGAGCTACTTTCTTAACAAATTTTTAAGTGGATAATAATACTCTCTTGTTAACTTCAGTCACTCTGTTGTATAAAAACAATCTATAGAACTTACTCTTCTTCCAGATCTGAAACTTTTATACCCATTTGAACATCAATTCCCCATTTCCCTCTCTACTGAGTTCCTGCCAGAAGTATTGTGTTTTCTCCTTCTGCAGGCTAAACTATTTCCCATACCTCATACAACTGAGATCATATAGTATTTGTATTCTACATAGGTTATTTCACTTAAAGTAATGTCTTCCGAGTTCATTCATGTTATTACAAGTGCTAGAATTTCCTTATTTTTATGGCTAAATAATTTTGAATTGTATAAACATACCATAAAATTTTGTGATTCAGTTTTTAGCTGTATAGCCAAAAGGATTAGAATCAGAATCTTGAAGACCCATCGACACCGTCATGTGCACTGTAGCATTATTCATAGTAGTCAAGGTATGCAAACAATAAAATAGCCATCAACAGATGAATGGATAAACACATTTATCTTTCTTTAATTCTTCAGCATCATATATTGAGCATTCAAATGATCATTGTAAACTTGTATCTTTACATGAACTATATGTTTTTTATTATTTATATATATTATATAAAGTACTAGGTTTTCATTTCCATTGTTAGGAATTAGAGGTTCATCTTTGGACCTCAAATGCAAAGATTTCATCAATAACATATCTTGCCAGTTAATTCTGTTCTACAAGATTTTGCTAAGCAGCTTTCTTTTCAGAAATGATGTATTTATTCCAGCCCGATTCCAAAGTATACCTAGGAGAGTGAAGCAAACGCTGTTGATACCTTGCCCCAGGACCTCAGATTCATCTGCAGGTACACTGGGCAGTTCCTGGGGCCTCTTTGCACCTCTAGAAGTTTCAAGTGCATCTCTGTTTCCCTGCCTGGGAGGTTTCCTCTAATGCCGCTAAGCTTAATAGGCTCCAGTTCCAAACAGCTAATGCTCCTAGGGACAGATGTAAGTCAGTGGATAAGTAGCTCAGCATCATTGTCCCTCAGGGGACAATTGTGAAGCATATTTCATTCAGCTCCTCAGAATCTTTAAGAAGCCTGAATCACAATCTCAGAGTTTTCTTAGAACATTCATTTTGTTGACTTTTGCCCTGTTTTGCACTTTCTAGTTCATTTCCTAAATAAATGACCTTCAGGTTACACCTTGGGGGAACTACATCAAAGCAATGGAGATATTTTAATCAAATCACTCATGCCTGGTAGACAAAACAGAAGATTCAGGAACGTTGCTCAGGAATTATGCAAGGGTATTTGGTGGCCCCTCTGGCTTTACTGTACTCCTCTTTGCCTTTACTGGTCTCAAAGTGTCTAGCATTACAGAAACAGAGACTCTTAAAATACTAATAGAGCTCTAAATGTTCCCTTACCCAGTGCAGCTAACGTTAGCATATGTTTCACAATGGTTAATCTGGTGCTATTTCTGCAATTAATTGTTTTTGTCAATAGTTACAAGTAAGGATAGCTGTGAAATGCAGGATGAATAGTAAGAAGCTGGACATTTATAGACATACTGAGAAGATACAGTGATCATTTGTATCAGTGAAAGAGAAGCAGAAATACAGTTTCTTAGGGCCTAAGCCAGTTTACAGATAAGGGGGAGATTTTGCCAGAAAACTATGTTTCTGCCATTTACAGTAAATCTAGTAGGAATTTAAAGTGCCACAGTAATTTAAAAGGCATAAGTGGTATGACGGTTTGGCTGAATTCTAAGGAAATCACATGTTGTAAGCCCTTAGTTAAGATCAGACTCAGTAACTATAAGAAGATGAAGAATTTAGAAAAGATACAAATTTTTTTGAGATACAGTTTCACTTACACTCCAGATTAGCCTTGAACGCTCTGTGTAGGCCACATTCAAACTCATGATCCCCATGGCACAGACCCCTGAATGCTGGGATTAGAGGCTAAAGCCCTAATTCTATATTAATTTTTTTATGTAGATGTACTTTGGAGGTATAGCAAGGGTTTCTGGCTTGGAAAGTTTGAGATATAGGGACTTCAGATGAGCAAATATTCGGTGATTCATTCTTTCCCTTTTTAGGCATAATCTCTCTCAGAAATGGAAATTTCCATGATGCTAGAAACATTTTTACTATATATGAAGAAAGAGAAAAACTCTATTTGTTTATAATTATGAAAAATTTTTAACAGAGAGCACATTTCCTGTTCTATGAAAAATATTTCAGGTAAATCAGACAGCCAAGAAAGACATATAGTAGGATTTGATCATTTTCCTGAAAGGATAGGAAAAGTGAAGTGTTTTTGGTCAAAGTTGTGTAAACCAAATTAAGGTAATATTATATAATAAGTGATAAGTAGTAAGGTAATATTATTACCTTATAATATTAAGGTAATATTATATAATAAGTGATAAACTTGTAAAGTAGGTTAAAATTGCAACAAAGACACCATAACATATTTTCCTCCAAGATTGGTGCTAAGTAGATTAATTTCACCAAGCAAATATCTACCAAGTGTCACTACTTTGGTGGGGGTGTGGGATCTGCATGTAGAGATGGGGTCAGCGTGAATAAAATCCAATTCTTTGCTTGAGGAATTTATAGTTCAATAGTTGAAAAATATATAAATAACTTATTTCACTGCAGTGTGCAAAGGGCACTGAGTCTTCAACAAAGTTGGACTCAGAGGTGTGACATGGTCTGACTTATTTTTTTAAAACATTATTTTGACAGTCCTATTAAGAAGAGGCTAGGGCTAGGGATTTAGCTCAGTGGTTCCGGCGCCTGCCTCACAATCGCAAGGACCTGAGTTCGATCCCTGGTACCAAAAAAAAGAAGAGGCTAAGTGGGGTAGGGAATAGGTAGAACACTTTGGTGGGCTTGGGGGAGGAGATGGAGAAAGATTTTGTTTATTCCTTCATGTACGTATCCAGTCATTCATTCATTTGGACCTAGGTCCAGTGTAACAAAGAAGTTACACCTACCCTTCATGCACTTTCCCCAGATGTTGCCATTTTACTCTACTTGCTTCATTCTTTCTCTATTTGAATACATCCATATTTGTATGTTACTTCCAAAATTTTGAGAATAACTCATAGGCATGATACTTCTTTTGTCCATAAATAAATTGGTGTTCAATATCTAAGAATGAGGGCACTTTTAAAAGTCTCAGGAAAATTATCCAAAGCAGTTATTTAGCACTGATAAAACTAGACAATCTATAGACTTTATTTAAAGTCATGTCACCACTCCAATAATACCTTTAGAACAAAAGAACACCTAGAATCATTTGTTACATTTTGTTCTCTTGATGTCTTTAGTTCCCTTTAATCTGAAAGTGTCTTCGTATTTCAAGATATTGACATTTTTGAAGAGTACAGTCTAGTTATTTATAGAATGTTCCTCAATTTATGTTTGTTTGGCATTTCCATTTTGTCAGACCTGGCTTATTCAAATTTAAAAGGAACACTTCAGAAGTGATGGTCTTTTCAAGGAAATACATCAGGAGTCACATGTTGACCTACGTCATTACTAATGATGCTAACTTTGATCATTTAGTCTTGCTAGACCTAGCTAAATTAGTCTCTCCACTGTAAAGCTAAATGTTTCCCTTTATGTATTTCTTCATATTGCTTTTTCTATTAGTATACATTTGCAATACATTCATTATGAGGAATTGGTAAATATGCATACTACCTCTTGATCCTTTTTCCTCCTCCTTATGCTCTCCTCTTTCCTGTATCCCCCAGTCCTCAGATCCCTTTCCTATCTCCACAAAGTCTACCTCCCTGTTTTCTATCATTTATCTTATATTTTCCTCCTAAATTTATATCTTGAGTTTCTTGTAAAAGAAACATCATATAATATTTAACCTTCTGTGTCTGATTTATTTCACTTAATATTATGGTCTCAAGGTGTATCCATTATCCCAGGAATTATTTATGTCTGAGTAGTATTCCATTCTGTATATATACCACATTTTCTTTATTTATTCATCTGTTGATAGGTGTAGGCTCCTTCCAAGATTTAGCTAGTATGAGTTGTGCTACTACTAGTATAAACATTGGTATCCATGTATCACTATAATTTGATTCCTTTCACTCTTTTGAGAAGAGACTCAGAAGAGATATGGCTAGGTCAAATGGAATCTTAATTTTTAATTTTCTAAGTAATCTCTATACCAATCTCCATTGTGCTTGTACTAGTTTACATTCCCTCCAACAATGTAGAACAGTTGCTCCTCTTCAATATCTTCTTCAATATCTCTTCAATATCTTCAATATCTATTCTCTTCAATATCAACCTTAACAGCATTTTTTTTATGAACTTTTCATAATAGTCATTCTTTCTAGAGCAAGATAGAATCTGTGCTCTTTTGATTTGCAATCTCTAATAGCAGAAGATGCTGAACATTTTTAAATGTACCATTTGGCCATTAATAGTTATTTTTTTTTTTGAATGGTGTCTTCATTTCAAATGCTCATTTTTTTTTGATTGGGACTTTTATTTTGGAGATTTATTTTTTAAATTCTTTATAGATTCTAGATAATAATCCTTTGTTTGGGGAGTGTCCAGCAAGCATCTTTTTCCACTTTGTGTGTTGTCTCTTCTTTCTGTTGGTTATTTTTTTTGCTGTGCAAAATATTTTTAATTTGATATAGTACTATTTGTTGATTGATGGTGCTGTTTCTTGTGCAATAGGGGTTCTGTTCAGAAAGTCCTTGCCTATGTTTATGTCTTCAAGAGCTTTACCTAATTTGTCTTCCAGTAGAACCAATGTTTCTGTTTTTATATATGTCTTTGATCTATTTTGATTTGATTTTAGTACAAGGTGAGAGATAAGTACTTAGATTAATTCTTCTACGCAAGAAAAACCTGTTTTCCAAGCACATTTTGTTAAAGGGGCTATCTTTTCTCTAGCATATGCCTTTGACCCCTTTGTTGAAGATCAGATGGCTGAAGAAGTTTCTGTATCCTCAGTTCTGTTCTACTGATCCATATGTGTGTTTTTATGCCAGTACCATGCTATTTTTACCAGTATAGCTTTGAGAATAACTTGAAATCCAGGTTTGTGATGCCTCCTGCTTTACTCTTGTTGCACAAAATTGATTTTGCTATTTTGAGTCTGTTCTGGTTCCATATAAATTTTAGGATTGTTTTCTCTACTTTGTGAAGTATACTCAAGATCTGGGTTCTGTTTGTTCTCATCACCATAAGAGTAATTGGTTCTGTTTTTTTCTCAGTAAACAAAACTAGAAATAGACATAAAGATCAATATGTACACACACACCCCTACTTATTACCTGTTTATATAATCAACTAACTATATTAATAGTTTGACTTCAAAATTATATATCTGATTCCAGTCTCACATGACAGTGTTCATTCCAATTTTCTCTCTTTGCATATTTATAAGGGATCTTTCCAGCAGTGGCAAACTTAGCTTCCTCAAATAGTACATGTAATATTACAACATACAAAAAGTAGTTTTAGTATTAATAACCCAGTCTTGGAGATAGGAAACATCCTAATCAAGATTCAGTATTTGTTTAGAGTTCTATTTTTCTTTAGCCTAAAGCATTTGGTCCAATTCTATGTTTAATAGTTACTTGGGTTAGATCTCCCTGAACTCCCTATTAGTGTTATTTATTTTAAAATATTAGTCATTTGAAATATGTTATATAATTTGTTTCTGTTTCTGTTAAATTTTAGGATATATGTATATACCTGTGTCAATGTTTATTGTCATTCCTTTGTAAGAAATTCTTTAATTTTCTTCATATTTCCATATTTACACAACAATAAAAAATATTAATGTTTTTATTCCAGTTAAATGACTTTTTGCTTCTTTTAAAATAATTTCTATTTTGTATATTATTAGAGTTTTTAAATTGTAATATTTATAATGAGGAAACTCACTTTCTCACTTAATATTTGATCAAATTTTAATATGTGCTTGAAAAGAAAATATATTCAGTTATCTAGATGTAAGTACATTTATATCTCCTTTATTGACTAAGATTGAGAGGACTTTTTCTGCATGATGTCCTATGTTCATTTGATTGATCTTATAATAATTCTGATGTACTAACATCTCCTGTGATTAACACATTTCTACCTATGTCTCTTTGCATTTTGTTTCATAATTATATTTTCTACATTTTTGCTGCATAGCTATTTATAGTTGTTATATCTATATTGTGAATTGAAGCTTTTAGCATTAAAACAATAATCTTTGCCACATTCAGTAAGGCTTATTTTAATATTTCCTTTACTTTTTTATTATTCTCAAAAGTCTAACATGTCCATGACTATCTCTTTCTTTATGACCTTTCTGGATTATTTTAATATGTGTCTTGTATATAGAACATTTTTGTGTTATTTTTTGTAAACCAAGTTGACAGTCCTTCTTTCATTCACATTTATTCACAATTGTTAAATGTTTGAGTATAGCTCATTCATATTACTTTATGTAATAAGTATGTGTGTTATGTTTGCTGTCTTACTCTATATAAATTGAGTTTTTGACTCTTAAAAATTTCTTTTAGTGTTTAGGAGCAACTGTATTTTTTGTTCTAGAGGTTAATTTTTCACTTATTTATTTTTAATTTCCTTAACCATGTGTTTTCTTTTTTAACATGTTGCTATGCTATCAGCACTTTTGAATGATACACGCCTACCCCTTGCCTACACAGCACCTCCCCTCTAGCTTCCTTAAAAATTATTTATATTCCATTGTTTTACTTATCTTCTTTAGAGACTCCAATTATAGCAAATTTCATCTCCTTTACCTGTCTCCAATTTTAATCACTTTGTTTCTGGACCTTTTTGCTTCTTTTCTTATTTTAATTTCTTGCTGTGTTACTATTAATTTTTAATGAAATTTATTTTATTGTTGCTTAAATCTTCCTTGGGCACCTTCCAATTTAGTATACTCTTTCCATATAATTTTGTCTTTTTAAACCTTTTTTAAAAATTTTTTCTTCTTAGGCTTTGATTTTCTGGTTCAAATTTTTTGTGTTTGTTTGTTTCCCTGTATGTCTCAAAATGCTTAATACTTAATTAATTTAGATTAAAATGTTCTGTTACAGTTTTCCTCTTCTTCATCCTTGAATTTGCTAGGATGTAGAAGAAAGGCTTTGTAATGTTGAATTAGCTGTATTTTCATTCAGGCTTACTTTTATAGAAGTTTTTAATGAATAAAGATTGTGATTCTCTACTGTAATGGCCTGGACTGGTGAATTGTATTATTGTATTGGTTTCTGAGTTTCAGAGATGCTCTGTGGCCAGGCCTGGTGGTCCTACTCATGATCTCGACATTCAGGAGGCTGAGCTTCAGAAGGATTAGGAGCTCAAATCCAGCCTGGATCATGTAGCAACTTCAAGGACAGAGTTACATGGCAACATTCTGTCTCATAACAACAAAAAGATGCCCTACGTTTTCAGTGTAAAAAAAAAGGATAATTTCTTTATTGAGTAGATTTGTTTGGGAGGAAAGGATGCTATGAGGTGATGAGTTATTAGTCCTTCAGTTTTTATTTTATCTTGTAGAGTCTAAACTCTTCCCTCATGCTTCATTTTCTTTGTTCACTACACAATTTCCAAATTGTACTATCATTTCCTTTTGATTCTCTTCTTGAAGACCTACCTACTTCTTGCATTCTGTATGTTCTCTTCCCAGTAATCTTTGTTTCAATCTAGATTTTTCCAGTGTTTTCACAGAGGGAGGATATTTTCTGAAATATTTTTATGTGAAAAACTTAGACAACATTATAGGAAGTGTCATTTATATGCGAACACATATAAGTATATGAAAAACTATCAAGAGAGAAATCTTTCACTCCTTAGAGAGCTAATTAAGCTTGTCTCAAATCCTAATTTAATTACATTAAGAAGTGAAAATTACCTTTACCTCATTTTGTACATTTTGGTGGCTTCATGTTTTTTTGTGTTTCAAAAGTTTGTCTGTTGATCCCAGTCTCAGCCCAGGAATGTTAAGTCCTTTGGATGAGTTCTAACAGAATATACACAGAGTCCTGCAGTTTGCTGAGATTTAGTAAACTTTGTTGAAGACTGGTACATGCAAGGAGCATGTGCTGGTTTCACGCTGTCTTCCTTTTCTATATCTCACACTCTGTACCTCTTCATTTGTATTGCAAAATCCAAAAAGCTTTTTCAGGTGCAGAAAACAATGTAATTCTCCTAAATTTCTTCTCCAAATTTATCTACCCAAATTGATCAAAGTGCTTAGCAATAAAAAGGATTTTTAGTTTTAGAGGGTAGTTTTAAAATATAGCACCATTTTACTCTGTTAATATAATGGGTTAAAAATGTATTATAAACACTTCAGGGTAGGTAGCTAAGTAAGGGAATGGATTTTCAAGTCAAACATATGAGACTCGAGATCTTACCCAGTTGATGTTCACTAAATTATGTTTAAAAAAATAAAGCTCAAATGAGAGACAGGAGCCTGATCCTGTAAAGGCAACATCTCAGATACTGCCTTCGCAACTGGTGCGCACTTCTGGCCAAGAACATTGGATGAGACCTCTACAAGAGGACCTTGGGATCACCTCACGAAGTGAGAACACTGAAATTATGAAAAACTCCCATTTATTAACTCAGGACTTGCATAACCATCATATTTTCCAGGTAGCTGAGCCCATAGATCTTGGATTCTATAGTTTACCCTTAGTCAGGACATCTTGTGAAGGGCATTTCAGAACCAAATTCTCTTGTCCCTAGAAAATACTAACAATCTATTCACCGAGGTATGCATTTAATAAGGAAATTGCACAGGGGTCACCTGCTAACATTCCTCTCCCCAGGAGCACTGGAGAATCTGAAGGGAGCTAATGAGCACAGGTCAGCTGCTTTAATGCCTTTCTTCTAGCAACTCGATAGGATTGTTCTTTTCTGTGTTTTTCTAAAATATTAGGTATTAAATGGACAACTAGAAGAATAATTAATGTACTGAAAGTGGGAAGGAAAATCTGGTCATTTAGATCATGAAATTAGAGTCATTCATTTATTTGGTTTCAGCTCTGCGCTATGTCCATGAAAATAGCAGACTTCACACTTGAAGTTCATTCATCGGAAGAAATCAGCCAGTGCCTTAATTGTTTAGGCAGTTGATATTATTCATGATGTCTCAAACTGAATTGAGACTTCTATTAAAACCCTTTGAAAATAGTGTAGAGAGTTTGTATATATATAATACTGCATATTATATGTAAATATACCATATGTAAACATATATAATAAATCAAAGTCTGAATTTATATACTGCTTATCCATTTTTTTTTAATTTTTCATGAGAATCAAACCCAGGACCTTGCACATGTGAGGAAAATGCCCTACTGCAGAACTACATACCCAGTTATATGTCAACATTTTCTTAATTGTTCTAATTTTGTCCCCAAAAATATATCAAGAAAATAATCATTGCAATTTGGTCACATGTGTAATTTTAATGTATAAATCACTAAAATTTTCTCAAAACTGTTCTAAATACAGTTCTCTAAATAGAATAATTTTAAAGAATGCTGAAAAGTCATTTTAATTCATAAAACACTACTAAATTTCATCTTCTCTTTGCTCCCATACTGTAGTTTCTCCCAAGCAATGCAGCTGCCTTCATGGGGTCTCAAAAGTCATAATCACCAAGGGACAGTTTGCTAGATGCTTCTAAAAAATGAACAAACAACTCTTACTCATTATTTTTTATTGGTGAAATTTGAGAACTTAGTAGAGTAGACATTTTCTGAAGTGAAAATATACTTAAAGCTTCTGAAAAGGCTTACTTCGATTAAGTAGGAACATTTTAGAAAATAAATGAGGCTTTTTCATTAAAAATAGTCTTGATCTTTATCATGTGAGCAAAAACACCTGTCATTCTCCAATAATATTTGGCTTTTAAAAAAATCTAGATTTTCTAAATGATAGCTTTTCCTCCATACCCTTTTTGTTAAACCTCTTCTTATGCTTTCTGACTTGCAACAGTATCTTGAGTTTTGTTTCAAAAACAGAATGCTATTTTGGGGGAAATTTTTATGTATTTGTGAATTATATTTATGAGAAAATGAATTGATTATTCTGGTCAGATATATTTTATTGTAGGTATATTCCTATTGCTAGCTCATAGTGGAAGTTTCTGTTCACATAAATTGTAAACTTTAAAATGCATGCTTATATATGAGTGCTGCCCACTTACATAGTATCTTTTTTCTGAGATGGAGAAACCATTTTTTGCAGTTGTACAATCACTGGGCTCCATGGTACACAGCTGGGAACCAGTGGCCTCTCACAGTCCTTGTGAGTTTACTGCAAGGAAGCTGGTAGGAGCCCTGAGGACTCCTGAGGGCAGAGTCCCAGGAAGGTAGGACTGGATGCACATGCAACTGTTTCTAAAGCGGTTATATCACAAGCCTCAAATTTAAGGCAAAGGGGGAAAAGAAACTTTAAAAATGTCATCATTTACTAACATATATTTTATAGAAACATCATTTGAAAAATACAAAAGCAATGCAAGACACATTGTGTATTAAGAAAAAGTTGATGGGAAAATATATAAAAATAGAATTTTTTAATACATGTTTCAACTAGACTTCTTTATTCTGGGGGGATAATGGCAAAGGAACCATACTTCATATTTTTCATATTTCACTGCAGATATTTTACTCCTTTCATAGAGCTTTTATTTCAAATATGGTTTGATTTCTGCAATCAACATGGGTGGCACAGTCCCATTACAGAGCATGTTAAGAACCCTATCAGTAAGCTCCAGATGGTGGGGAGAGGTGAGAATTAGATCAGAGACAAGAATTACCTTTTTTTAGGGACAAGGTAAGTCTTGATGATGAAGAGCAACAGGCAAAGATAACTCCAGGGAAGTGATTCTATAGCTTCAATGTGTTTACAAATCATCTGACAAGATTGTGATTAAATGGAGTCTTGGTACCTAGCTCAAGAAATCCTAATTCAGTATATTTTAAGGATTCCAGGAATCCTGAGTACTTCTAATTAAGGTGAATCTCTGAGCATATTTTGAGGAACATGGACTTGGCTCTGACTGGCCAGCACCAGTATCTAAGTGATCTGGCCTGAGGAACTCAGGTGGAACACAAAAAGAACATTATGTCATCATGTTTTTCTACAAGAACATGATATAATCATATTGCTTAAGTAATCAATATTATCCTGAAAACCAGAGAATAAAATTAGGACTCATTAATTCCCATAGAAAATTAGAAAACTATATATGATATATATATATATATATATATATAATGTTTACCTCATTCTCATTACAATAAATCCAATGTGTGAATTAAATATCTAAACTCACAAATTTCAACAATTGATGCAATGCTACCACAGGTAGGATTAACTCATGAGATATAAGGACTAGCAAGATCTAAGAGAGATAACCAGGCTCCTGCCAAATGAGTGATCATCCTAGTAAGGAACTGGGAAACTAAGCAGGAACATAGAAAAGAGACTTGTACAGGCTGAAATGTGTCTCTTCAAAATTGATTCAGTTATGCTGCTTCTGATTATCTTTGCAAAAGAGTTAAAATATATTGTATTACAGTGGTACATGCAAGCCTATGTTTATAGCAACACAATTCATAATAGCTAAATGTTGCTAAAATTCATAATAGGTAAATGTTATAAAGTGGTCTATATGCCCATCAACAGATGAATGAATAAAGAAAATGTGGTATTTAGAGAGAATGGAGTACTATTCCGCTCTACAGAATAAATTTGAGCCATTTATAAAACAAACAAAAACCAAACATGCCCCTTGATAGTATAATGGTAAGTGAAATAAATTAGACATGGGAAGTTAAATTTTGCATGGTTTCTGTTAGATGAGAAACCCAAAGTATAAATAATTTAAAGAGAAAAATAAAAAATACATGATAAGAAACAGGGAGATAGACTTTGTGGAAACGGGAAGGGGATTTGAGAGTGGTGGAAACTGGAGTGAGAGAAAGAGGAAGGGAAATAGAAAGGATTCAGATTCAGTTTGTGTATGCACTTGTTCCCCATGGTGAATGTACATATTATGTTTTGCAAGCATTAACTAATAAAAACACAAAATTTGTATGTTGAAGCCATAACCTTCAGTACCTCATAAATTGGCTATATTTTGAGATAGGACCTTTAAAGAAGTAGTTAAGATTAAATGAGATCAGCGAGCAGACCCTAGTCCAAACTGATTTGTGTCCTTGTAACAAAAGGAATTTGGACAAACCAAGAGACAATGTGCATCAACCAAAGATAGCCCATAAGAGAGGATTCTGAGGAGATAGTCATGTGCAAGCCAAAGAAAGAGGCTGCAAAAGAAATCAACCTTGGAGCTATCTTGAGTCTCAGAACTGTGAAGAAGTTAATTTCTGTTTTTGTAAACATGTATTTAGAGACCAGGCTAGGCAACATAGTGAGACCCCATTGAATTAAAAAAAAAATCTATTGTTTAAACCATCTGATTGGTGGTATTTTATTATTTCAACCCTAGAAAATTACCTAAAAATGTAGAAGTAGATTTGGAAGTGGGTAATGAATTGAGGCTGGACAAATATCAAAGTGCATATTTGAAAAATCCTATGTTGTTGTGCTATGAAGAGATTGTTGGTAGAAATAGGGATTTTTAAGGTGCTTCTGGTATTGCCTCATATAATGAAAATGGCAAGCATGTTATTGACACTGGAGAAAGATATTTGCTATTAAAAGGTAGCAAAGAACTTGACTGAATTGTGTTCTGATGTTTTGTGGGAAGCAGAAATTATAAGTGATGAACTTAGATATTGAACTGCAGAGATTTCTAAGCAAAGTGTTGAAAGTTTGACTTGCTTTTTCCTTGCTGCTTATAATAAAATTTGAGTAGAGAGAAATGATGTGAAGAAGGAATTGCTAAGCAAATGAAACTCAAACTTGAAAAATTGGAAAATTACCAACCTATTTATATTGAAAAAAAAAAAGAGAACGGATGTTTGGAGGGAGTGCCAAGGGTGTCCTGAATAGTAACTTTATAAAGAGATTATTGGTGTGACTCATAGGTCTAATCATCCATTTCAGCAGAAATAGGACAAAATGAAACAAGACTCAGACTTTTGGGTTCCTAAATGGCAAAACAATAGAGCAATCTGGCTGTGAACATGTGGCATCTTTCAGAAAAAGGAGAGAATATCCCCTGACTATCTATATCTTCTGCAGGGCCTTTGTATATGTTGCTCTGCTTATCATACTTTTCCCACCTCTCTGTGTCTAGAAAACAGCTATGGATCCTTAGATCTCAGCACTGAAATCACTGCCTCATGTGAGCCTCACTATGCGTAATTCCACCATTACAGTCACTCACTCAAATTCTTCACACAACCTATAAGTTCCATAAAGTTTGGCACAGAATCTGTTTGCACTCACATTTGCATCTTTAGAGGTTGAGTCCTAACTCTGAAGAGGAGCCTAAAAAATATCTGTGAATGATTTTATCTATGCATGTATGAATGAATATAAAATCTCAAAGAGAATATAGCACTGGGTTGTTATTACTATCTATATCAAGTCCTACTATTTAGCTTTATTTAAGAATATTTTTAAAAACCAATGTAGATATTTCATAATTGAGTTGATAAAGTTTAGCTGTATTTCACATTCAAACAAACACATAAATATCTGATGTATTTCCATAGGATACAGCAATCAGGCTAAAAGCCACTTTCTGAAGCAGTTCTGGAAGTTCATTCTTCTGAGGGTCTTTACTAGCACTGTTGTGGTTGCCTCAGTGTCCTAAATTGATTCAAAACATTTACCTTTCTTGATTATTTTGACTTTGAGGAAGAATCAAAAGTCAAGTGGTGCCAGATTCCCTTAATAAGATGGATGAGGACAAATGGTAATGTTTTCATAAGGCTGCCTCTCCTGGATGGCAGCTGGCAACAGCATTCACCATATATTTTTTTAAATCAGATCTTGTAAAGATACGTCTCATGAAAGAGGACTTACAAACTGCTTCAGAAAGTGGCCAGAATGGTGGAATAAATGTGTTGAAAGCAAGGAAGAATATTTTAAGCATATTAATAGCAATGTGGATTGAATAAATTTTTTATTTAAGCACACGTCATATTTTTTGATGGTCCTTCATGTGAAAGTACAAAATTGAAGTGTCATCAACTTTTGATGCTTGCTTGAAGTTTGTTGGTCTCTGCTGCCAAACATTTTCCTTCCTTCTTCTCATCTTTTCTTTAACATTTCTGTCACCAGATTATTTATTCTCCTTGGTTTTAAAACTAAATTCTTTCCCCCATGAAAATCCTTATGAAATTTGAAAACTAGTTCAGTTTACAAAAGAGATTTTAGAGCATGAGCCCAACCATGAAAGTCATTGGTAGACACTATTGTTCATTTTAACTCTGAAACAGTGTTGTTGAATAGTTCCAGAATCCAGAAAGATGAACCTGACAGGAAGGTGGAGTTGCTGATTTCCCTGAGGAATGCTTAGTTGTAATTATGCTTTTTGAAACATACAGTAATAGCAGTTTCTTAACCTTTAAGGTTGACAACGCAATGGCTTGTTGTGTCTCTGCCACTTTATTACTATCTTTTCTGTCACTTCCAATCTAAAGTTACTCTTTCAGAGATGATATACAGTATAATTTTTTGCTAATGGTAACATTTTACATACCAATCTCTTACTCAGCTCATGTTTTTTTCTCTGAAAATATTTTATAGCAAATAAATATTTTTTAAAAGTTGCCAATCTACAGTAGCATGGGAACTAGCACAAAGAATCAACAACTGGGATCTCATCTTATTAAAAAGCTTCTGCACTGCAAGAGAAACCACCAACAGAGCTAAGAGACAACCTACAATGTGGGAAAAAATCTTTAGCAGCTGTATCTCAAAGGACTACTATGTAGAGTATATAAAGAACTGAAAAAAAATTAGAACCTCCAAATTCAAAGGCCCAATTCAAAAATGGGCATCTGAAATGAACAGACATTTCTCAGACAAAGAAGTAAAAACAGCAAATAAACATATTATAAAACTTTCAAGATCACTGGTCATTGGAGAGATGCAGATGAAAACAGCACTGAGATTCCACCTCACCCCAGAAAGAATGGCTACTATCAAGAAATCAACCAATAACAAATGCTGGCCGGGGTGTGGGGAGAAAGGAACCCTTCTCCATTGCTGGTGGGAGTGCAGACTGGTGCAACCACTGTGGAAATCAGTATGGAGATACCTCAAAGAACTAGGGCTAGAGGTCCCATTTGACCTAGCTATTCTCCTGCTGGGTATCTTCCCCAAAGAATTGAAAGAGTCACACCACAGCGGTATATGTGCACCCATGTTTATAGAGACAGTTTGCGATAGCTAAAGCTTGGAAACAGCCCAAGTGCCCATCAACTGGAAACTTGATAAAGAAGATATGTTTTTTTTTTTTTTATAAAATGGAGTACTACTCAGCCATAAAGAATGAGAAACTAGAGACATTTATAGCTAAATGGGTGCATATTGAGGCCATACTCATTGAGGCCATGTATATACAATACACATGTGCATATACTTTCTCTAATGTGAGAAACTGAAAGTATAAATAAGGATTAAAATGATTTAAATGAATAATTGATAATTTGAAATATTAAAAGGTCCAAAGGTGTAGGGGTGGTGGGAGGGGAAGGGGAAAGGAAAGAAGGGAAAGGAAAAATTATGAGAAAAGAAAAAAAATGGAAACGAAATCTATGTAAATAGGGAAGGGTGTGTGTGGGGGGGTGAAGGGCACACAGGTAATGGGGAAAAAATAAGAACCAAGATACATCATGTACAGGTACAAGCACCCAATGATGAGTGTAAACATATTGTATACCTAAAATGTACCAATAAAAGAATTTTTTTAAAAAGTTGCCAATCTAAGTGTGCAAATAAAGAGGCCAAGAAAGGTGGCCAAGAAAGCTTTCACCAGTGCTCCCTATAGGAATCTTGCAGAAGGCATTCTGTGAACGATGAACTAGCCAGATTTGGGGAACTCCAGAGCTTTTAGAGCTTGTAGTCATATTGATCTCAAATGCTTTTCCATTTGCTATTTTTTTCCATATCATTCACTTCAGAGTTTTTCTATTCCCTTGAGGGTGCTAAGTTTCATTTTGCTTTTCTAAATTAGATACTATATCTGCTGTAACATTCTAATTAGAATCTAGTTTTACTTACAATAGTGTAAAATCTGAAGATACAACTTTTCTTGCACCTAGATTAGGTGACCCATGCTGAGGAAGTTTGGATAGACTCAATTTTGACAGAGTCAGCAAGATCACTGACATACCCAAGGGACATCTGCCTTCCAGAATCTGACAGGTGACATCCCTGCAGATGATCAGCCTTAAGGGCTGATGTGCATGACTTTCACTTTCCATGGTAATCTGATGTCAAGCTGCAAGCAGTTGCATATCACGGAATTTTTATCCTACATTGTTAAACGTACTTGGTAAATGTTTCCCAAGAGGTAGACTTAAGTTCAACACATTTCTATTCATTTAATAAAAAATAGTTTTCTGCTTCTTTATATATGATTTTAACATAGTATATTAATAGATATTGAGTGGAACACATTGTTATATTTTTCTGAACATGAGAATATGAATTCTATTCATGTCAATGAAAACGATGATTTTCATTTACATTTTTATTTTGCAAAAACATTTTTTTATTGGTGGGACTATTTTTGCATGGAAAAATAAAGTCATTTAAACTATATTAAAATATAAATATAGTATTAACATTATTTCCACAAGCTATCGCCTTTAGTGCTTCCTGCTATAAACTGAGTTTGCTGGACAAGGAGCTCCTGAATGCTTTATTTTGGCCACTAGATAACCTTGTTTGAAGAAAAAGTGGACCCTCTAGAAGTCTTATGACCTTAGTTACAGTCACACTGCTTTTTGCTGTCTCTGGTTTAATTTAGAGTGCAGTGGAGAATTACAAAGGAAAGGCGACACCTTGCCCCTGGGGCACAAGCAATTCACTTCCAGATAATTCCTACCTAGCAACCTGATCAGCCGGGCAGCCAGGATCCCAACGCTGATTGCAGTGCTGCACATAGATTATCCAAAGACCTGATTTCTTTTCTTCCAGATGTGGATTTGGAGAAGTTTTTGTTTCTTTATATTCTAATAGTAAGAATATGACTTCTCTCTGGAAGGACTGTTTGTAATACTAAAATGAAAGATTCTCTCTTCCAATTTTAATTTAAATTCCTTCTGTCTGTATATATTGTTGTCCAATCTCCATACAGCACTGACTTTTCTTTTCATACTTCCCTTGTGCTTGCTCATTACAACAAAGCCCCCTCCCCAAGAAAAAGTATAAAATGAACTCAAAGGGGAATAGAAAGGGCACACCTCATAACTTGGCTGATTTTCTATGAAATGCATTTTCTACCCTAGCAAGGTAGTTGAGGCACATTGAAGAAAGGAAAATAGCAAAAACTGGAGGTATCTCTTCAGTGATAGCTCTTCTACCTGCCTTCATATTAGGAGGTCTTTATGGTCTTTCCTATTTGAGACCTTAACAGTGTTCAGATGAGACCCCAAAATGCTTCGAGTCATAGAAAACCAGACCTTTGGTAGAAAAGCTAAAGAAAATGAAGTTTATTTTACCTGGAGAAAAAACTGAGAGAAAATATAATTCCAGCATGGGTAGAGATATTCATAAAACATAGAAGATAGCTATTCTATTTGAACTAGGGATTCAAATTTCATCTCATTTGAACTATAATTAATTTTTAATTTAAATTTATAGAAGGAGAAATTTGGAATTCACATGAAATCTCCTTAGTAGCATGTCAGCCCTTTGAAGCAGGAGCAGGCACTCTAGAAGTGTCAGGACCCCTGTGTAATCTCACTGCGTGTGACTTCCCTTTATGTAACTTGGAGTGTGGTGGAGAAATGCAAAGCACGCAAAGCCTTCCCTTGGAGAACAGCCCACTTACAGATAATGCATACATGCAAAACTGGCTTAGTGGCACTTCATAACCAGATGCTGATTGCAGTTCCACACACTGATTATTTTGAGCCTAGGTCGGAGGTAACACGTTTGTTCTTGTAATGATCACAAAAGTACAAGTGATCAAAAGGAAGTTCAGAGAACTAACTTGGCCAGATTCACACTGAAAGTAATAAACTTATATGACAGTCTCTGATTCTCAATGTCAAAACTTCTATTATTTCCATTATTCAGCATTGTATCATAGATGAAGTTTGAAAGCCTATTTCAAAGTTTGGATTTTATTAAATACATGTGATTAGTGATACAGTTAGGATTGTAGTTCTGCTTAGGTGGTAAATAGAATTCAAAAGTTGATAAATAATGAAATAATTTTTCATTTTTCCTATTAAAATGTTTTATAAAGCATTAGAGAGCAGAAAATAGAAAATTTGAAAATAACCTATTTCCTTTGAAAATTTCAATATATTTTTAAGATCTGACAAACTCCAATTTAAAAAGTATGAGCCAGCTTACTATGTCCATAAAAATGAGAGTTGAATTATATGGCATGTGATAGCTATAACATTTTGCTGGACATAAGTAGCTTTGAAAAATAAAAGAAGGGCCCTGGACTTTTCACAATGAATCTGCATCTCTCACAATATTTTTCTTCCTCCCTACTTACATAGCTATGTATTTCATGTCAGTCCAAAGATATTTTTTGTTTGTGCAAATTTAAGGTGATTAGAACATTTTTGATGGCAGTAATTTTTCAGGTCTAACCACAGTGTTTATTATCCTGAAAATTTTAATGTAAATATATGACAATTAGCAGGGTTGTATTGGGAAGGCAGAAATTTTTCTCCTAATCTGGAGGTCTTGAGATCCATAATATCCATACACAAAATTTTTCCATAACAACACTGCTCCAGGTAATCTCTCTAGTGATATAAATAGGTTAAAGTGATAGTCACAGAAAGAAAGTGACAGGGTATATAAGGGATGCCTAAATTCTGCAGCCACTGAGCAGGATATCCCCCTATTAAATCACAATGGAATAAAATTAGATATATAAAAATCACTTTATTAAATTTATTTGAATGAATTAATTAATTTATTTATTTTTTAGTACTGGGAATTGAACTCAAGACCTTGTGCTTTTGAGGCAGGTGGCTGCACCACTGAGCTAAATCCCTGGCCCCCTATTAAATTTATTTTTATCTAGGATACATATACTTTAAAATTGCCAGGAAAAACCCCCCAATTTCCTATTCTCTTACACTACTCTGTTTGCATTCCCATGAGAATTTCCAATTATATCTTGATGATTTTGATGGATAATTTAAGTGTAGAACTTTAAAAGAATCAATGTTATAAGATAATCCTAATGAACAAGCAGATTTCATTATCCATTTGCCTATCTTGCATTACTAAATACATTACTTTTCTTAATTAACTTGGTGCCTCTCAGTATGTACAATAGTAATTTTAAAAAATAAAACAGTAAAAAAATAATTTTAAAAATAAAACAGTAAAAAAAAGTAAAACAATAATAATTTTTTAAAATATTTCTGATTTTCCAGTCTTTATTCTATTTCCTCAATTTTAACCTGCCAAAAATGAAACAAATGCCTATGGAAAAGTGATTAGTTTAATCCTTCTTTAACTTCTTAATTAACTTTTAATCTATGTTGTTACACAGGGAGTATCTCTTAATACTGAATGTGTCTGAAATGTAAGAGACAAAGATTTAAATGATTTAGATAAACATCTGGCTAGCACCAAGGCATAAAAATTATAAAATTAAGATACAGGTGGCTGAATCTCAACAGTAGTTTCCAGCAAAAACAAGGTGTTGCCTTCATTTCTAAAATATTTTGCTTACAAAGAAACCAACTTAATAAATATGTCAATACATCTGTGTGTTGGAGCACATTTCTTGGATAATCTCACATGAAATTCCAAAAATTTAGAATGAGAAATTAAAACATAAAAGGAAACATGCAATCATTTATTAGACATGTTTTAATAGAGAAAAATATCTATAATTTGAAAAATTTCAACGTGAAGTGAAACACTATTGTTTGTTTAGTAGGAGTGGATTCTGTCAACAGCAATATGAAATAATCAGTTCAATGACATGATGGTGGTGTTCAGATAATTACTATACTTATGTCTAGTAATTTTCACCTATTAAATGAAGAACATAGTAGCAAGTAAAGATAGGAAGCTTTGACTGTTAATATCCCTTTTACTCTATGTGTGTAATGTGTCTTCTAATAACTGAAAGAACATGACAATAAACTCCTTATACACAAAGTGAAAATAGTCCTACTGAAATAATGCAGATTATTTGAATAATCATTGTCTTGAATTTTTTTGCGTAAGATATCAGATACCTTAGAAACACGCATGCATACATACAGAGAGAGAGAGAGAGAGAGAGAGAGAGAGAGAGAGAGAGAGAGAGAGATGCAAGCATGTATCTCTTCACCAAATCTAACTCATGTGAAGGAAAAACAAAGAAACAAAAATATATTCGTGGAAATACTGAGAAAAGATGAGTACATCACAAGTCAGAGGTTTCCATGAACTTTTGAAATACAAAAGGTGAAAAGGTCCTCTGAAATGAAAAACCCATGGAAAAGGAATCTCAGAAATTCAACAGCTATAGTGAAATTAGGTGATCAATGCCTTCTTGACCTGTACAGAATTTGGGAATGGCAGTCCTTCCTTCTCAGTAATCCATGTATTCCGGTGTCTTCTTTCCCCAGTAGTGTGTATAACGTACTGCCAGAAAAGTTTTCTTACCTTATAAGATGTCTTGCTGTTTATTTTGATTTATCTTGAAATGTCACCAAGGAATACTTTTTTTCTTTACTTTCCTTAACCTGAGATTTCTGAAGGATCAGCACTTTTTTCAGCTTATAAATTATTCTTTTGTTTAATTATTATTTCACTTCCATTTGCTACTTTTTCTTCTTCTGAAACACTTCCCATTGGGATGTTCGATCTCTGAGATATGCATATCCTCTAGTTAGTTTTTTTTAAGCATTGAAGTATATCTCAAAAAAAAGAAATGGAAGGAGACATTTTAAAGCTGATGGCTGCATTCATGGTCAACAAGAAAACTTCTTTAAAAATTTTCTTTTCCCACACTACTTTCTTTTCATTTGTTTGGCACCTTCCATACTTGTATTAGATCTCTTCTGTTTCCTCGTTCCACCTACCCTTCCCCACTAAATCTCCTAAATCTCTCTCTCTTTTACATTCTTGTCTCCAGTTCAGATCTTTTGCATTGTCTTCTCCTTTGTCTTTAGTCCTAATTCTTGTTTGTCTGTTTTTTTAACCCTTTTCATTGGTTATTCAGATATTTTGGAAGAACTGTACATGCATATAACATACTTTAATTACTTCACCCCCATCACCTCCATTTGCTGCCCTCCCCCCAGTTTCATATTTTAGCTGTTAATGCATCTAATATATTTGGCTCATATCCATCACTTCTATTCATATCCTTACACCCCCATTTTCCTTTCTTCTTTTGTAATAACAGGCTCCTTCTACTTTCTTGTCATCTTTTTAAAATTCCATGTACTAAGAAGAATATGAAATATTTGTCTGAGTCTCTTATTTCAGTCAATATGATGATCTCCAGATCCATCCATTTTCCTGTACAAATGACAGAATTTTGTTTTTCCTTGTGGCTGAATAAGACTCTGATGTGTGTGTATACATATCTATCTATATCTATATCTATATCTATATCTATCTATCTATCTATCTATCTATCTATATCTCACATGTTCATTATCAGTTCATCTGTTAATAGGTACATAGGCTAGTTCCCTATCTTGACTGTAGTGAATTGTCTCACAATAATCATGGGTATGCAGGTATCCTTATAATGTGCTAGTATGCTGGCTTTAATTTCTTCAGGTATATATCAAAGAGAAGATCAAATGGTAGTTCCATTTTTAGTCTGTTGAGGAGCCTCAATACTGATTTCCATAGTGTCTGTATGAACTGATATTCCCACCAGCAGTTCAGAAGGGTTTCTTTTTCCTTACATCCTAAACAGCATTTATTGTTTCTTGTATTCTTAAGCATAGCAATTCTTAATCTCAGTATAGTTTTGATTTGTATTTTCCTAGTGGCAAAAGGTAGTGAACATTTTTCATATATGTTTTGGCTATTTGTACTACCGTTTTTGAGAAATGTCTGTTCATTTTCCCACTGATTGATTGGACTATTTAATTTTTGATATTGAGTTTTCTGTGTTCTTTATATATTCTGGACATTAATCATCTATTGGAAGAGTAACTGGTAAAAATTTTCTGCCATTCTTTTTTTTATTAGTACATGTTTCCAGTATATAATAATTATTTACATTTACCATGGAGAGTTCGTACATATACATAATGCATCTTAATTCTCTTTTCTTCTCCTTCCCCTCCCATCCCTCTGTTCCCTAAAAATTCTTGTTCTTTTTCCTATTTACAAAAGCTCTGTTTTCATTTTTTATTCAATTCTCTTTTTTTTAATCCCTTTTCCCCTTCTTCCCTTCTCTGTCCCTCCATCTATTTCTTCTCTCCAATTCTTTTTTTTATTATTAAATTCTTTTATTGATACATTGTAGGTATACAACACAATTACATTTCTCATTGGGAATTGTACCTTTACATAATGCATCTTGGTTCTTATTTTTTCCCCATTCTTAGCCCTCCCTTCATCCCCTCCACCCTTCCCTATTTACAAAGACTTTATTTCCATTTTTTCCATTTCTCAGCATTTTTCCTTTCCCTTCTTTCCTTTCCCCTGCCCCTCCCACTACCTCTACCCCTTTGGACCTTTTCTTCCTATTTTACATTATCGATTATGCATTCTAATCATTGGCACATTTTAGGTATACAATATAATGACATTCATCATTGGAAATTTGCACCTTTACATAGTCTCTCTTGGTTCTTATTTTTCACCCTTGCCCAACCCTCCCTTCAACCCCTCCATTCCTCCCTATTTAAAAATATTTTGTTCCTATTTTTCCATTTTCTCATATTAATCCCATTCCCTTCTATCCTTTCGCCTAGCCCTCCCACTTCTTTCCCCTTTGCCCCTTTTCTTCCTATTTCACATTACCTATTATACATTTAGTCCTTATTTACATTTTCAGCTTTTCAAACTAGAGAAACTATTTGATATTTATACATGTGTGTCCTATTTATTCCACTTAAGAGTATCGCCTCAATGTGCATCCACTTAGCTATAAATGTCTCTAATTTCTCATTTTTTATGGCTGAGTAGTACTCTATTTTATAAAGAAACCCCACATTTTCTTTATCCAGTCTCCAGTTGATGGGCATTTGGGCTGTTTCCAAGTTTTAGCTATTACAAACTGTGCTGCTATGAACATGAGTGCACATATATCACTGTGGTATGATTCTTTGAATTCTTTGGGGAAGATCCCCAGCAGTGGAATAGCAGGGTCAAATGGGACTTCCAGTCCTAGTTCTTTGTGGGTTCTCCATACTGATTTCCACAGTGCTTGCACCAATCTACACTCCCACCAGCAGTGGAGCAGGGTTCCTCTTTCCCCACAGCCCCACCAGCATTTGTTATTGGTTGATTTCATGAGAGCAGCCATTCTTTCTGGAGTGAAGTGGAATCTCAGCATTGTTTTCATTTGCATCTCTTGAATGACCAGTGATGTTGAACATTTTTTTCATGTATTTATTTGCTATTTCTACTTCTTTGTGTGAGAAATGTCTGTTCATTTCAGATGCCCATTTTTGGATTGGGTCTTTAAATTTGGGAGGTCTGATCTTTTGAAGTTCTTTATAGATTCGAGATAGTAGACCTTTGTCTGAGGAAGAGCAGGTGAAGATTTTTTCCCGTGTTGTGGGTTGTCTCTTCACACTGCTGGTGGTTTCTCTTGCTGTGCAGAAGCCTTTTAATAAGAAGAGATCCCACTTGTTGATTGTTTGTGCTAGTTCACAGGCAACTGAGGTTTTGTTCATAAAATCTTTTCCTACACCGATGTCTTCAAGGGTTCTACCTAACCTCTGTACCAACTGGTTCAGAGTTTCTATTTCAATATTTAGATCTTTAATCCATTTTGATTTTAGTTTAGTGCATAGTGAGAGATACAGGTCTAGTTTTAATTTTTGGCAAGTTGAAGCCCGATTTTTCCAGCACCATTTACTAAAGAGGCTATCTTTCCTCCAGTGAGGGTGTTTGACTCCTTTATTGAAGATGAGATGGCTGAGTGTGTCTGGTGTTGTTTCTGCATCTTCTGATCTGCTCCACTGGTCCTCAGGTCTGTTTCTTTGCCAGTAACATGCTGTTTTTATCACAGTAGCTTTGTAGTAGAGTTGCAGGTTGGGGATAGTGATACTCCCTGCCATGTCTCTGTTACCTAGAATTGCTTTTGCTATTCTGGGTCTCTTCTTGTTCCAAATGAATTTTTGGATTGTTTTCTCAAGGTCCATGAAGTATACTGCTGGGATCTCAATTGGAATTGCATTAAATCTATATAGCAGTTTTGGAAATATGGCCATTTTCACTATATTAATCCTTCCTACCCAGGAGCAGGGGATGTCTCTCCATTTTCTGATATCATCTTCAATCTCTCTTTTCAGAGTGCCATAGATTTCAGAGAAGAGGTCTTTGATTTCTTTCATTAGGTTGACTCCTAGGTATTTCAGTTTTTTGGATGCTATTGTGAAAGGAATTATTTGCCCTATTTCTCTCTCAGTGAGTCTGTCATTGGTGTAGAGGAAAGCTATTGATTTTTGTGTGTTGACCTTGTAACCAGCTACTTGACTGAATTTGGTTATTAAGTCTAGAAGACTTTTGGTGGAGTTCTTGGGGTCTTCCATATAGAGTATCATGTCATCTGCAAATAATGACAATTTGACTTCCTCATTACCTATGTTTATTCCTTTTATTTCTTTCTCTTGTATAATTGCCATGACTAATGTTTCCAGAACTACATTGAACAAGAGTGGTGATAGTGAACATCCTTGTCTTGTTCCTGATTTTAGTGGGAAGTGTTTCAGTTTTTGACCATTTAGTATGATATTGGCTGTTGGTTTTTCATAGATGGCTTCTATCAGTTTGAGGTAGAGACCATCTATTCCAATTTTTTGTAGGGTTTTTATCATAAATGCATGTTGGATTTTGTCAAATGCTTTTTCTGCATCTATGGAGATAATCATATGGTTTTTGTCCTTGGCTCTATTGATATAGTGTATTACATTGATTGATTTTCATATATTGAACCATCCCTGCATCCCTTGGATGAATCCCACTTGATCAGGGTGTATGATCTTCTTGATGATCTTCTGCATTCTGTTTACCATTATCTTATTAAGGATTTTTGCATCTATGTTCATTAGTAAGATTGGTCTATAGTTCTCCTTTTCGGTTGGGTCTTTCTCTGCTTTGGGGATCAAGGTGATGCTTGCTTGCAGGAACAAATTTGGGAGTTTTGCTTCCCTTTCAATTTCATTGAAGAGTTTAAACAGTAGTGGCAGCAGTTCCTCTCTAAATGTCTTGTAGAATTCAGCAGTGATGCCATCAGGGCCTGGGCTTTTCTTAGTTGATAAGTTTTTAATTACATTTTCAATTTCATTGGTTGATATGGGGTTGTTCAGAATTTTTAGGTCTTCTTCGTTCAACTTTGGTAATTCATATGTATCTAGGAATCTGTCCATTTCTTCTGTGTTGGCCATCTTATTGGCATATAGGTTCTGGGAGTAGGTATTGATGATCCTCTGGATTTCTGCTGGGTCTGTTGTAATTTCACCCTTTTCATTCCTCATTGCATGGATCTGGGCCTTTTCTTTCCTTTTTCTGACAAGGTTGGCTAAGGGTTTGTCAATTTTGTTGATTCTTTCGAAGAACCAATTCTTGGCTTCATTGATTTTTTTGTATCATTCTCTTAGTCTCCATTGCTTTGATTTCTCCTCTGATCTTTATAATTTCCTCCCTTGTATGAGCTTTGGGGTTGTCCTGCTCTTCTTTTTCTAGAAGCTTGAGGTTCACTATCAAGTTGTTTAATTGGGCTCATTCTGTTTTCCTAATATGCATATTCACTGCTATGAATTTCCCTCGTAAGACTGCTTTCATTGTGTCCCATAGATTCTGATATGTTGTACTGTCATTGTCGTTTAATTGAAGGAACTGTCTGATTTCTTCTTTAATTTCCTCTGTGACCCATTGGTTATTCAGAAGTGTTTTGTTCAATTTCCACGTGTTTATGAAATTTTTTGAGTTTCTTTTGCTATGGATCTCCAATTTCATCGCACTATAGTCTGATAATATACAGGGGATAACTTCAATTCCTTTGCACTTACTTAAACATGTTCTATGTGTGAGTATGTGGTCTATTTTGTAGAATGACCCATTTGCAGCTGAGAAGAATGTGTATTCTTATTTTGTGGGGTGGAAGACTCTGTAAACATCTGTTAAGTTCATTTGTTCAAGAGTTCCATTGAATTCTAGTATTTCATTACTTATTTTTAGTCTAGTTGATCTACCTATTTGTGACAGTGGGGTGTTGAGATCCCTCACTACAATTGTATTAGTGCATATATGACTTTTCATGTCCATTAGTATTTGTTTTATATAGTTGGGTGCACTAGTGTTTGGTGCATAGATATTTATGATTGTCATCTCTTCCTCTTGGATTCTTCCCTTTACAAGGATGTAGTGTCCTTCTTTGTCTCTCTTAATCAGTGTTGGTTTGAAAACTACTTGATCTGCAAAGGGGATAGCTACTCCTGCTTTTGGGGGGGTTCCAGTCGCATGGGGTATTGTTTTTCACCCTTTAACTTTCAGTCTATGAGTTTCCTTTTGAATTAAATGTGTTTCTTGTATGCAGCATATGGATGGATTTTGCTTCTTGACCCATTCTGCCAATCTATTTCTTTTGATTGGTGAATTGAGACCATTAACATTGGTGGTTATAACTGAAACATATTGACTTGTCCTTGCCATGACTTTTTCTTTTTGTTGGGTTCTCCCCTTTTACATTTAATTTCTTGTCCTGCCAGATGGGTTCATTCTGCTTTGCTTCCTGGGGTTGTGATCCTCAATGTCTGTTCCTAGGATATTGTGTAAAATTCTTTGGAGTGCTGGTTTGGTATTCACGAAGTTCCTAAGGTGCTCTTTGTCATGAAAGTATCTTATTTCTCCATCCATTTTGAAAGATAGTTTTGCAGGGTCCATCAATCTGGGTTGGAGGCTGTTTACTTTTAGTGCTTGGAATATGTCACTCCAAGCTCTTCTTGCCTTGATGGTTTGTGTTGAGAAGTCTGCTGTGATTCTGATGGGCTTTCCTTTGTATGTGATTTGTTTCTTTTCTCTAACTGCTTGTAGAACTTTGTTCTTCTGTTGAGTTTCTGGAATCTTAACAATTATATGCCTATGTGTAGATTTTTTTTTGATCAAGGCTATTTGGAGTCCTATATGCCTCACTTATGTGTATGTTAAGCTCTTTTCCTCTGCTTGGGAAGTTTTCTGCCATTATTTCTGTGAAGAGATTTTTTATGTCATCTGCACTCTTTCCTGTTTCTTCATTGACTCCAATCAGTCTTATGTTATTCTTCTTTGCATCACCTAGCAGCTGCTGGATTGATTTCTCATGTTCCCTTATAATTTTGAAGCAATTTTTCTTTTCCTGGTCACTAATTGCAATCTTATCTTCTATATCTGAAATTCTGTCCTCACATTGGCTCATTCTGCTGTGTAGACTTTCAATGGAGTTTTGCATGTCCTGGAAATCTATTTGCATCTGTTTTATGGATTCCATTTGTTTCTTATGTTGAGATTCCATCATGTTCCTCAGCTCCTCTCTAGATTTATTAATCATGTCTTGCACTAGGGGCACGATTTCTCCTGTTATCAGAGAAATTATTTCTGATTTCATTTTTCCAGATCCCCTTTTGTTGCCAGTTCAGTGGGTCCAGGTGGTTGAGTATCAGTGTGTTCCATCTCATTTCCCTTTGGGGTTGCTGTAGGTGATCTGGAAGTCTGGTTTTGAGATTTATTTACATGTTTTCTCATTTCAACTGGGGCAGAGGGCTGTTAGCTCCTGCAGGGATTACCTCCTCTGAGCTGGGAGAGGTGGGACAGGTTCCTGGAGCAGCAGTATGGATGGTGGCCCAAAAGCCCTTTCCTGTGGGCTTGGAGCAGTGGGAGGGATGATGGCCAGGAAGCCCCTTCCTCTGGACCAGGAGCAGTGGGATGGCAGCTCAGAAGCCCCTACCTCTGGGCTGGGAGTGGTGGGAGGGATGGTGGCCCAGAAGCCCCTTCATCTGGGCCAGGAGCAGCTGGACAGAAGGTGGCCCAAAAACTCTTTCCTCTGGGCTGGGAGCCTTGGGAGTGATGGTGACTGGGACGCCCCTTCCTCTGGACCAGGAGCAGTGGGACAATGGCTCAGAAGCCCCTACATCTGGGTCAAGAACAGTGGGACTCAGTCCCCTTGGTCTGGTGGTCTGGTGTCCTCTGCGTCTTTGTAGTGTGGAATCAGGTGGCTGCCTTTCTGCAGCAGGGTGATTCTGCGTCTTCTGCACGACTCAGGACCTCGGTAGTGTGTGCCTCTTCTCTCCAATTCTTTAGACTCTTTCTACTCTGCTAATTATTTCCTTTGCTGCACAGAAACTCTTTGACTTGATGGAGACCCACTTGTTAATATCACTTCTTGATATTTTTCTCTGTGCTACTGTAGTCCTATTCAACAAGTTTTTGTCTGCACCCATGGCTTCAAGTGTTTTCATGTGTTATACTTAGGTCTTTGATCTGTTTTAAATGGATTTTTGTACAGAGTGAGAGGCAAGTATCTGATTTTAATCCTCTATAAGTAGATGTCCTGGTGTCTTAGGACCATTTGTTAAAAAGGTTTTCTTTTCTCCAGTGTATATTTTTGGTGCATTTATCCAGACTCATATGGCTATAGTTCTTTGGATTTGTTTCTGTGTCCTCTATTCAGTTTTACTATCCTATGTGTCTTTACACCAGTACCATGCTGCTTTTGTTACTATGGCCTTGTAGTATAATATGACTTTCAGTATTATGATGCCTCCAAACTTGGTCTTTTTACATAGGATTGCTTTGGCTATTCCAGATTTTTCATTTCCATATGAATTTTATTATTTTTTTAGTTTTGTTAATAATGTCACTGGTATTATGATGGGGATTGCATCAAATCTGTAGATCACTTTTGCTAATATGGCCATTTTGACAATATTACTTATGCTGATCCATGAACGTGGAACATTGGATTAGTGTCTTTACTATCACTGAGACAAAATGCCTGATCCATGGTACTTAAAGGAGAAGTTTATTTCTGTTCAGTCCTTTATTAGGCACCAAGTAGGAAACAGCTTGGTAGAAGGGCATGACAGAGGAAAGGTTCTCAGTGCATGGAGCCAGACAGGAGAAAGAGAGGGAGAGAGAGCGAGACAGAGAAAGAGAGACAGAGAGAGATAGAGACAGACCAAAGAATACAACTTCCAGGTCTCTCCTCTTCTACCTAGGCCCCACCTCCAAACATGTGAAACTTTTGGAGGACATTTTAGAGCTAAAACCCAAAAAAATGTCTTTCCATCTTCTGATGTCTTCCTCAATTTCTTTCTTCAGTGTTCTGAAATTTTCACTGTAGATATGTTTTACCTCCTTGGTTAAATTGATCCCTCAGTATTTTATTTATTTGAAGCTATTGTGAATGAAATAATTTTCTTGATTTTTCTCAATAAATCCAGTATTGGTGTATAGTAAAGCTATTGATTTTTTAAAATGTTGACTTTATATCCTGTTGCTTTGCTGGATTCATTTATCAGCTCTGAAAGCCTTTTGGTAAAGTCTTTAGAATCTTGTAAGTATAGGATCATATTGCCAGCAAAGAAGGATGATTTACTTTCTTTCTATTTGTTTCCTTTTTATTTTTGTCTCTGCCTAATTGCTGGAGCTAATATTTCCAGAACTGTATTGAATAAAAATGGACAGAATAGACATCCTTGCCTTATTCCTGTTTTCTTCTAGTTCTTTTATTTTCCCTTATTATTCTATAATCTCACAATTTTTCTTTGTATTGAAGTTATTTCTACCACTTATTGTTACAATTATAAGTTTGAGCCATACCTGACATTCTCTTTTTTTAGCTGCAGTATTTTATATTTTATGAAACTAGATTTTTCTATCTATATCCCTTTGATGCTGCTCATTCATTTTATCGTAATGTTTTGTTTGACCCTTTATCAGATCTACTTTATTGTGAAATATTACTTACTGCTGGGCTTTTGGCATAGTCACCATTCCTTAAGTCATGAATACCACTTAAGAATTTTTCTTCAACATATTTTCATTATATATGTCTTTCGCCTTCATGCACTTGGGGATATTATGGCTTTCAAGTCATGGCAAAATTTCAGTGGACAGCAATAGAAAAAAGTGGAAGGCAAAATCATTTTAGTTTTTGTGGTCAGATTGCCTTATGTGTCAAACGTGTTATTCTTGCTTGAATCATGAGCGTGCAGCATTCCTAGTCCTTATTTTACCTAGGTAAAAGTAAGAGGCCTCTACAATAATGGAAACTTGGGCCAAAGAAGTGCACTAATCCAGGTACATGCAGAGAGACTAGATTTCCTTTTAGGCCAAGAAAATGACTGGGATCAAGGAGATCTTTACACAACCAGAGCCAGTATCAGAAGACTTTGTAGGCTTCTTCCAATAGACTCTCCTCCATAGGGAGCATTTTCTCATGTTCATTCCCAAAATAGGTTAATTCTCCAGGTCTGTCCAGACTCTACCAGCTTGGTTCTCTGTTACTTCAAAGAGAGGTAGGAGGGAGGAGGAACCAGGATCTTAAGTTCCCAACATTCATTTATTTTGGAAATAAGGAGACAAAAATGTTTGTTATGAACAATATGATTGTATATCTCTAAAAACGGAGAGAATAAAATGACATACTTTTCGTTATCCCAAAACAACTTCTTTAAAATAAGATAATTCAGGAAGATGATAGGTTACTATATGTCCCAAATATATAGGGATAATTTAGAATAACAATAAAACCACAAAGCTCTTGGGATAGAATTAATAAACAATATTGTGATAGTTATAATAATAAAATTATGTAACTGTTAAATTAAAAAATTGTTTGTGTGAAGTGGAAGACTTTCTTTGTTCACATTGAAATCTTTAATACTGTAAAAAAATTCAAATCTAATATCCTTGTGAAATCTGAACTAATATTCAAAATTCTAATAAGATTGCCTTGAGGGGGTAGGGATAGGCAGAAAGTTGGAATGATAGACTAAAAAGTAAATATCAAGCTTCTAAATATTATAAGTGAGAAGAGTCAGAAAATTCCTTCTAAAGTATATTATAAATTTACAACTAAAATGTAGCATAAATGAAGTAATGTAGGACAAAAATAATGGTCTTCAGAACACTACATTTTGGATGATGAACTGTGGTACCTGAGTGATAGGTACCTGAGTGATTAGGGGAGTCCCATAAGGAGTCCTCAGCTCAAACTCAAGAGAGCATCCAAGAAAAGGCATAGAACTGTCTCCCGAGTTGAGGATGGAGAGTCTAAGGTTGGCCACAGGTGCAGAAAGAGGATCTCTTTAAGTACTTTAGAGACTACTGATCAACACATAAGAGTGAGCAAAATTCTTATGTCTGGAGAAGAATTATATGAAAAGATTAGAGGAAACAATATCTAGAGTTCATATGATACTGGGAATAATGTGTATTAGAACCAAACATTCTAAAGCTCATAACTATTTCATGGGGCATTGGCTTGAGTACTAAGAAAGGAGTTATTATTTTACTTAATAGTAAGGTTTCTTCAGAGAAACAGAACAAATGGATGTGAGTGTCTCTGTGTGTGTGTGTGTGTGTGTATATATATATTTTAAGCACCTGGCTCATGTGATTTGGGGGGTTCACAAACCAAACTTTGCTGGGCAGTCTGGCAGGTTGGAAAACCAGGGAAGAGTTGACATTGCAGCTGAAGTTTGAAAGCAGTCTAAAGGCAGGATTTCCTCTTTTTGAGGGTGACCACTTTTTTTTTTTAATGCCTTCCACTGATTAGTTAAGACTCACCACATAATGGAACGTAATCTTCTTTATTTGAAGTCTACTGGTTTTATTGTTAATCATATGTAAAATATTCCTTCACAGAAACATCTCGCCTATGCCTGACCCCAAATTAGATACCATGGTTTTGCCAAGTTGACATATAACCTAATACCCCATATTTTATACTACTTAGGAATTTTCTCAGTAATGGGGTATAAGCAGCCCTAGATTGAGCACTGCCATGGACGTATATAAAAAATTACGAAAACAACTCCAAAAGAAAAAATATTCATAAATGACTTCACTGCATCTAGAAAAAACAACACAAAGGTAATAATGAGAATAAAAAAACAAATAATCTACCACTCAACAAGATAAAGTTCCCAAATTTTATTTTCCAGTAAAAATTACCAGACATTCAAAGAAACAGGAAAATAAATATTCACAACACATAGAATAAGGGAGAAATATCACATATGCACAGTGTAAGATTTCTGAAGATTGGACATACATATCTTTCCTCTGAATAAAATTCCTCTTCATTTGTACACTAATATTTAATGTGCATCTTAAACTTAACATTCTAAAATCATACTTAACTGGTCTTCACTACCATTTTCTCAAACCTGCATTTACCCTTGTGCTACTCATTTGAGTTGATAGCAACACCATCCTTTCAGATGGTCAGATCAAATACCTGGAAGTGAATTTCTTTACTCCTCTCTTCCTTAATTCCACATCCAGATCATTCTGAAATCTTGTTGGCACCACTTCTACTCTTGTGTAGCCTCCTATCTCTGTTCCCTTAAAGTTTATTCTCAACTTCATAACCAGAGTGATTCTTGCAGAATATAAGTCTGATCAGTTTTTCCTCTGTCCACTCTCACTAAGGGCTCTTCATTTTGGTCAAATAAAAGCTAGTGTCCTTCCAATGGTGTATCAGTCCATTTTTCCTAGAGAAACAGATTTAATGCAAGGTATACAAATATGTAAGAATTTGTATGGCTGGTTTTTTGCAAGGTGGGTTTTTTGTAAGCCTGCAGAGTCAGGTGTGGAAGAGTGGAACATGGCTGTCTGTCCACTGGAGATATGAAGGATCCAGTGGAAGGCATGGAGCTCACCATAATATCCCCTGTGAGTCTATAGTGGGAGGCTTAAGGGTCCAAGACAGAAGTCTGAAGGCTTTGCACTGGAAGGCAGGAGACAACCTTCAAGGTGTAGGTGAAGACTCCTCCAAAGAAACAAAAATGAACTTCCTTTTTCATTTTCCTTTTATTCCATTCAGGTAACAAACCTATGTGTTGGCTCCACTCATACCCAAGATGAGTCTTCTGTTTTCAGCAAATTCCTTCAGCCACACCCAGAACTATGCTGATACAATTGTTGGGTGTTTCTTACTCAGATTGACACAATCGCTTATCTATCACAAATGGCTACCTGATCTGTCCCTTCTTTTCCCTCTAACCACATATGCCACCATTCTTCTAATTTAGCATTGTCTAATAGTAATGTAATGTAAGTCACACATGCGAATTTAAAATTTTAGCTGCACATTTAAAAAATAAAAAAATTAACATACTGCATTTAATCTGATACACCACAAACATCATTTCAACATGAAATCAGTATAAAAGTTTAACATTTAATAAATGTAAAAATATTTTTCAGATTTTTTTCATAAATAGCGATACAAAGTGTATCTTACACTTACAGTATTTCTCAAGTTGTGTTCACTCAATAGCTACACATGAGTAATGGGTACCATACTGGACAGCACAGTGTCTGTCAGCTTATTCCTCTCTGCACTAATTTCCACAATGTTCCTGGCACATGCCAGTTACAGGTGAGTCTTCTAACCTATTTTAGTCCATTTGTGCTGCCATAAAAAACACCACCGGTTGGGTAATTTATAAAAATGAAAATTTATTTCTCATGGTTTCAGAAGCTGGGAATTCTAGTGTTGCGCTTCTGGCAGGATTGGTGTCTGGTGAGGGCGGGTCTTCCTGTTTCCAAGATGGAGCCGTGGTGCTGCCTTCCCCAGAGCGAAGGAGTGCTGTGTCTTCACGTGGCAGAGGGGCGAGAGGGCAAGTTCCCTTCAGCCCTGTTTCTTAGGTTGCTAATCTCATTCATGAGGCTCATTTCACATAACTTAGTCACCTACTAAAGGCTCCAGCTCTTAGTAGTATTTCATTAGTGTTTAAGTTTCAACACATAGATTTTGGGTGATGTTCAGACCATAGCATAAAGTTTTTGCTTGTTTCTTTTTACTGTAGCTGCTTCCCCAAGGTGTATGCATGGGCTTGTTATCTCACTTCCTTCCAGTCTTTCATTGAATTTCACCATTTTGGTGAGGCCATGGCAGATTATTCTACTTAATAAATTCTCCAGCTCACCCAACCTTGCATTTCCTATTTCTCCTACTGCTTCTAATTATAACAAAGTATTTACCACTCTTTAATCATATATAAATTACTTATTATGTGTCCCTCTTCTCAGGAAAATTTGTCTTATGGTGTTAGGAATTTAGGAAAATTTTGTTAATTTATTGTATCCGTAGCTTCTTAGATATCGTAAATCAATAATTACATATTGAAGAAAAGAATAAATGGAGTTTATTTTGCAGTCATTTAACAAGTTAGATCAGTGTTTACTGACTTTGAAAGATATTCAAGATATTTTACTAAAGAAAAAACCCAACATGTTGAAAAACTACGTAAATGTATATCCTGTTTTGTCTCAAAATATATGTCTGTGGCTATGAATATAGATGCATTTAGATGGCACATAATTCTTGCAGAGAAATAATACATATATATAGTTGCTGTTACCAATTGCATCTACCTAGAGAGAGTGGAATTGGTGGAGAGAGGAGAGGGATTCTTTCATCATTTTGTATTATATATTATTTAAACATTTTAAAATGATACACATGGAATTTTGTGATGATTTAAAATATGTATAGGTTTAAAATTAGAAATACAATAAAATATTATCATGTTCTGAAAATTAATTCACTTAGAAGGCTAAAACCTGTTTCTTAGAGGTTAGCATTTCTGAACCTTCTAGGTATTTTTCCAAAGATATCCTGAGACCGCTAACTTGTACATGTATTAATCTGTTATCTTTGTTTGTATAAATAGGGCCATCTGTCTTTCATCATTTTAATTCATAGAATTGATTTGATAAGCTGTTCTGGGGTTCATAGCCTTTGCAATTGAATTTCAAGCTGACCTATGAGTTGAATTACAGAAATCAGATATAAACAAATGAACAGATTTCAGCTGTCCATTTGATGTAGTGATTTGAATTAATTTTAATGGGCCCCATGGCAGTTTTCTAGCCTGTAACTGCTATCAAATAGACTTTTATAAATTCACTAAAGATGCTTAAATACTTTGGGTAATAATGCAACTAATTTGTGTTTATTCAAGTAATAACTATGGATTGAATTAAAAAGAAAATATGACACAAAAGATAAGAAAGACTATTTAATGTAGTTTTTATTTTATCATTTCGTAAGATAGACATTTTATTCCAGTTTTTTCTTTGAAAAATTAAAATATTAATAACACCTAGCATTGTCACTATGCTGTTTTAAATATTTATCTCATGTGATTCTTACAATAAACCTATAAAGTTGATAGCAGGATTATCCCCATTGTTTCAGATGAGATAGTGGAGATTTAAAAGAAATAAAGTAATTTTTCCATGACCACAGAGCTAAAAAGAGTAGAATTATCACTTAAATGTTACATCCTTTCCCTGCAAATTTATGTTAAGCATGATGTCACTAACATCTTTCCCTTTGTAAAACCAGACTTCTGATTCTTCAAAATAGTTCTAAAATTAAAAATGTATTTGACCTAAAATGTATTATATATGTTGTATGAAACCCTATTTTTTATACTATTATTATACATCACAACACTTAGAACAGTGACTAGAACAGAGTAGGTACACAATAAATAATTTTGAATTAGTAAAATCAGAAAAGTTTTTGTCTTTGGTCACATTCCAGTTCTTAACAGTGAAGAAAAATACCTTATGAAATGAAAAGGATGGAAACAAATGACATGTGGAACTGTTACTTGTTTGATAATGGAATCATCATATAAAGGGGCTTTAAGTTCATACAACTGGTATCAGAAATGATAGAAAGATGCAAAGGGTCAGGATATTCCACATTGTATCTACTCTAAAAATTGAGACATATATATATATATATGTCTATATATATATATGTCTATATATATGTCTATATATGTCTATATATATGTCTATATATATATCGAGAGAGACAGTTGTCTGTATAACTATATAATAACTGTATAATTGACAGAAATATATATTTCCTCTGTTAATTTCATTCATCTTGAAATATGAAGACCTATTTAAAACAGGAAACTCTCTTGAAGGCCGGGTATGAGTCTACCACACCTCTCCTTTATATTAGTAGACTTTGCTTAGCTCTTGAAATATTCTGAGTCAAGCCAACTAATAATGGTTCAATTTCTTCTTGACCCACCTCCCCTAAACCTTGTCAACTACTTTCAAAGCAGCTGCAGGCTGTGTATGTGCTGACTCTCTAGTGCACTTCATCTTTTGCCTGGTATAGTCCTGCAGATCGTCCTCATCTCTTGGTGAAACTAATCATCTTCAAATTAGCTTCCTGAGTTAGAAGTCTACCTTCATTAAATTGTGTTAATTCCATGTCACCTCTAGAAGTAAGGCCTTTGGCTTCCTAATGAAAGTAAAAAAGCTTTCTTCAATCACCATTCATCTTTTGTAAATTCTTATTAGTATGTGTTTGTGATACATAGTGATTATATTCAGCTTAGAGATCTTCACATCTTGATAATTTTTACTGTCCCTGCCCCCATCCTCCCTGTTTCTCCTCATCCTTCCCCAGATCCCCTTCCAATTTCTACAGAGTATACTCCCTGTTTATTAATATGATTCTTTTATTTTGCTCTTTAATTTTTAAAAAATATTTTCTGTCTCTCCTATTAGAGAAATCATGATATTTATCTTGTGATTGACTCATTTCACACAGTATTATGGTCTCAAGATTTATCCATTTTCCTATAAATGATGGCTGAGTTGTACTCCATTGTGTATATATATACTACATGTTCTTTATCCATTCATCTCTTGATGAGCATATAGAACATTTCCATGATTTAACAATTATGAGTTGTGCTGCTGTAAATATGGCTCGTCTTCCCCACAAGCCTCCAGGACACCTGAATTACAGTAACTAGAGCACCTTACAACTGTACAAAATCTCCAAACATCTTCTCTCACTGAATTCTATTTAAAATGCAGTGGCTTTACCTTTATCAGTTTAAACCCTTCTTGGGCATCAAAGCTCAGAAGAAAATGCTATGTCCTTCATAGTCTTATTTCAAGGTTTTGCCATCCTACCCTTAACTTAGAATGAATCATTCCCATCAAATTTAATTCAGGCCTCTATTTATTGCACATCTCCTCCCTGTATTTATTATACTGTCTTCATTCTTTTTCTTATTGACATCAAACTCTTCATGGAAAACTGCAATGGGTTATTTAAGCTTTTCTTCTCCAGCATCTAGGACAGGGAAATATTTACAGGAGGAAAAAGCCAATACAATAAATATACATTGTTTATTGGAAAAAAATCAGCTTTCAAAATTGCAATAAAATATTTTTAAATATATAGAATAAGGATAGCATAGAGAAGATAACATAATCTCTATATTATAGAAATGGAGCATGATGACATTTGTATTGATAACTGGATGAATTTAGATGGATGTCTTATTGGAAAAAGGAAATAAAGGAGCAGGTAGGAAAATAAATCAAAATTATTCTTTGATTTCAAGTTTTCAGGGAAAAATTATTTTCAGATACTAAGTTTGCCTGCATTGGAAAGAAGTGATTTTGTAATTTCAAGAACTGTCATCCTTTGTTACACTATTGTCCTTTACTCACTGTGCTCTCTGGGAGTTTTCAGCAGATTACACACTAGGAGCATTGGACACAATGGCATTGAAATCTTGCAGTGCAGGAAGGCTCAGTAATCAATTCCTTCACTTTCTAGGTGGTGTGATTTGGCTCCATTTACTTTTAACTTTTCAGAGTTCTGTATGAAGAAAGCCTCTAGATAGTACCGAGGGAGGGAGAGCAATGAGACCAGTGATTACAAATCAATCACTTTTATTTCTGCCAGAGCTGGTGGAGGAACACAGATGATAGACAAAGCGATGGTTTGGTTCAATAATTGAGTTGTTTCTGTCATGGGGGAGAGGGGATAAGGCCTTTTCAATATGTCACTCTTTTTAGTAAATACGTATATTGTTTCAAACATCGGGTGGAATACAATAGAGAGAGGTTTTAATAGTGGTGCTTATTGTGAACCTCAAATGTTATGAGCCACTTTGAGCAGATTTGGGGGAGGATCAGCTGTACTGCAGCTATATATCCAAAATATCAGAGACACTTTCCACATGAAAAGTGTAAGGGGCACATTACCTAATCTAGGTGTGATTCAATTAAGGCATTGCTATTAAACAATTTATAAATTGTATTTAAAATTTAGGCAAATGTAAGAAAAGGGATTTTTATGCATATGTAAAAATATGCATATTCTTTTCTGAAAACAACTGAAGTTATAAGGATGGTTCATAAGTAAAAACATCTGGATTGAATATATCAGAGTCTGTGTAAGAAGGCTGTTGCCAGGATTTTGTTGAAATAACATTTTTATGCTAGCACATTGGGGTGGCGCTGTTTGATGTCAGGCCCCTAATTACTCCCTCATTCTGTCAAGCTGTTACCACCAAATGTAAGACTTATATTACCTATAAGTGAGACAGAGATATTATAAAACAGCCTTCATTAATTAGAAAAATAATATTTGCTTGGAGAAGAGGATGCAAGACTATAAAAATAATATCCATTTTTATAAATAGAATGCAAATTGTAATTTAACCCTCATCTTTCTTTGGGGGGAAAGTGATGAGAAAACATTTAATTTATATAAAAACCATGCTGCATAACAGAAAAACAAGTGCTATAGTGTAAGAATTTACCCCCCATCATCGAGTACTATGACGTTAAAGCCAGTCACTTAATTTCTGTCATCTTCCAATAATATTCTTAAGAATGAAAATAATAACACAGATTTCTAACAAGAGAGCATAAAAATATTGAGATGATGAATAACATGTGATTTTTTTTGGTTGCTCAGTGTGCCTTTTTTTGTTATTTTCCTGAAAAGATCCACTCCCAACATTAAATTACAGAAAATAAACACTGATGGCCACTGTACCTTTTAGATATTTTCACACAAATCATCATGGTAAACTCAGAGAAAGCATATTTAAACTGGGTATAGAGCCTTAATTTGTCCTAATAAAACATCAGTTTGTCCACATTCTGATAGTAACCATGGTTTCCACATCGTATTCACAGAAGTGACCATGGTTTTTATTTCCTAATAAGACTTACTGTGCTACAAGATCTGACTCAGAGCTTTTCCTAGGAATACAAAAGGGATAAATAAAAATGTAAAAGAAAAATTACTAAACTGTCCCCTGACAACTAAATGGTTGATCATAAATTGGAGTGTCTATGCAAATGAAGTAAATAATTAAAAACTCCAAGAACAGCATTGACTAGGTGGTTGATGACTGGCAATTATAAAAGCTGAATTTTTAATATGCATACATCTAAGAAGCCAGTAAAAATTAGCTCCCAGACTAATGGACTTGCCTTTCTTCCAAAGCAGAATTTTAATGAGAGCATTATTTATAACATAGAGTCCAAGAACCAGGGTATTCTTGCTTAGTTTCATTTTTTTTTAATTCCCTGACAACCTATCCATTAAACCATGAACTTCATTACAGAAGAATAATACTTTATACTTTGGGAAGTAAAGGTCAAAATGACCTTGGAAATTAGCCACACTGTATACTCTAAAGATATGCCATTTAGTATGAAAGAAATTATACATCCTGTTTTTTCTAAATATTCAAATTGTGTGTGCTTCTTTTATATATGCCACATGATCGAATTACATTTCATGTAACGTTGTCTTGAAGCTGCATAACTTATTACCCTTCCACAGAATTTCTATGGGATTGTTTCCTACATAGGATAAAATGTAAAATTCTAGTGGATATTTAATTTATTTTGTATATACTTTTATAATACTTGAGAATGGTTTTAGTTGTTCTGATACATGCCTATTGTTTAGTTGCTAATTGCTTTAAGGTCATTGAAAAGACTTTATTTTTCCCTTTCCATACCATTGTATTAGTAGTAGCCTGTATTAGAAGGATCAGAGCCCTTTTGTGTTTTCCTTAAAGTTGCACTAATATTTTCCCTTTTGAGATTTCAACTGGAGCTGTCTCTGGTCTTGATTGCATGATTCCTTCCCCCACAGATGTGTCTAAGCAAGGACTGTTTGGCAGAGGCATCTAAGGAGATTTTATTGGCTGTATGACATTCTCCCATAAACTATGAGTCAGATGAGACAATTACTCAGATCTACTTTCAACCAGATTTAACATGATAAACAAACTCATTCATTTATCCAGGCTTGTCTCCTTCTATCCTCCTCCTCCTCCTCCTCCTCCTCCTCCTTCTTCTTTTTTTTTTAAGGTATTAAGCATTCTATAAATTTCTGTGTCTACTTGTAAATACTTTGGGGTTAAAGGTTTTATTTAAAAAATCAGAGGGAAGGGGAAAGGAAAGAAAGGAAAGGAAAAATTGCGAGAAAAGGAAAAAATGGAAACAAAGTCTTTGTAAATAGGGAAGGGCACACAGATAACGGGGAAAAATAAGAACCAAGATACATCAAGTACAGGTACAAGCACCCAATGAAAATATAAGTGTATTTTATACCTAAAATGTACCAATAAAAGAATTTAAGCAAAAAAAAAAAATCAGAAGATTCAGTTCCCTCTCTGATGTCTGTCATGGGACAGATAACAGACAAATGCCCAAGACAACCTATATCCTTATATCAACCAAGATGAACCCAGGATGTTCTTACTGGGAATCTTTGGTGATAAGGTAGAGATTATAATCTACTTCAGAACACTGGATTATGAGAGCAATTATTTTTCTTTTATATTTCCAAAATTTTGTGTTTCTTCTTTTTAGTTGCTTGTTTTGTGATTGGCACATTTTTCAATTGGGCTTTTTTTTTTCTATTTGATTTGAAGAACTCTTCATAAATTAAAGCCACTGCTTCTTTCCCTTTTGCAAATATTTTCCAGGTTATTGTTTGACTCTTTAATCATAGAAAGCATATTTTAAATGGATGTAGGGCCTTGATTTGTTCTAATAAAATCTTGATTTACCCAAGTTCTATCAGTAACCGTGGGAGCTAGGAATGAAATTTATGCTCATAAACAATAAGCATATGTAATATAAGAGAATAAACAAAAGAATTTCATAATAAGTAGCTCACAATTCCAAGAGGGTGGTGGAATATCTCTGTAACAAAAGTTAAAAAGCCAGGCAGATTTCCAATAATATTCTCTAATTAAGATAGTCAATTGTCTGAAGCAAAGACACATCTGTAAATCAATATTTGAAACTTCTGCTATCATTGCAGTAGAGAAGCCTACCACATAAGGTAGCTATAGTAGACCAAAAATCTTCTGGTGATTGAACTTCTAGCTGGTGTGGCAATAAAGTCATAAAGAATGAAATAACACAGTACATCATATAAAGGATGTATCAGACAAAATTGAAATGATCAACCAAAATAGAGGGGTAAAGGAAAAACAATGAAAATAACCAGAGAGAAACCATTTACATAGATGACTGACTTTGTAAAGCTAAGGTATTCAGTTTTCTATTACTACAGTGTAAGCCAATGTAAACCTCAATGTGAAGTTGAAAGTTATTACTGGACATCTCCATGTTTACTGCATTAGTTGCACAGAAGATGCAGCTGCCAGTTGGCCTTTTGTCTCTCCATTCAATGGGTGTTGTAGATTGCTGAGATCCCCTAAAGATATTTTTGGAGGTCTATGGCACCATTCATTCATTTTTAGCTCCTATTTTTCATATGCATTCCTTTGGTCATTCCAGTCAAGTTCTAGGACAAATATCTCATTTGTTAATTTTTTAAAATTTTTCTACCTTATTCACTTAAGGCAATCAAACTAGAATTCAGTTAGGCATTTATCTCATTAATTCAAAATAAAAATTATAACTAATTAATTTTAGAATCTTTATGATAGATTTTACATGTTAGTGAGATCCTTCTGGAGTTTGAAAGTTAATTCATCCTAAACATGTGCAAGCTAATTTTTTAAGAAACAATCTCTTATGCACAAAAATTGCCAACTGAATTTTTAGAAAGAATTATTTATAAGAAGTTACTTTTTTCTTTGCTATATTTTTCTAAACATATATGACCCAGAACATTTCCAGCTTTCCAGTTGTCACACATCTTTAAAATGGCAAGCAAAAAATTTGCACCTTTTATGAGAGAGGTAAATGTCCCTTGACATACTGTGACACAGAAAGTTATAATAAAGCAAAGAAGAGCCAAAGTTTAAATCGCATACAAAAAGAAAATAGAAATATCTAGTAAAGGATATGAGGGAAGTTATTACTATTTTTGGTCTCTAACGTTCAAAGAATGTTCTATTGTTTCAAAATCTCAAATCTTATTAAAGAAAACTGCTGGGAAATTTGTTTTTATTAGACACATGGAATCACACCACACCTACATCAACAATAATTCTACTCACCCTGAATACAAATCTACCCTAAAATATTATTTTTCAGGAACTTTTCTTCAGCTACAAATCATTTAAAATGGACATTAAAAACATAAGCTACACTAGGGAATCTGTTTAGGGAAATCTGCTATTGAATAAAATTGCCAACAAATTTAATAATATAGGTGTTTGCAGATAGAAATGTGTTTAGTAGAAATTTAGGTAGCAGAAATGAAGGAGCTCGAAGACTAACATTTAAGGTATTTAAAAATAGAATCCAAGAGTGTGTCATAAAGAACTCCTCTCAGAAAAAGTAAGTGTATATAGTTAGGAAGGCTAAGCTTCTTCTTAAAATTTTTAAAAATTGAAATGTGATACAATTTCAAAAATAAGAAAAAACATTATTTCAATAACCGCACAGTTTTGGTTTCATTTCTATAGCATTTCTTATATTTTCATTTCTGAAATAGTCATGTTCATACAACCACTTAGCATATGTGTGAATATGAATGCACAGAAACATATTGGCACATGCATCTTAAAGTTTAAAATTCAAATGATAATTACTGGCACTTTGTTCTTTTTGGAAAAGGTGCTGGATATAAGATCTCAGCATGCAAAAAAATTGTAGTTCTATATAATTCCAATGAAAAATATACTATTTAGCTTAAAGATGAGACTCAAACAACCAGTTAAAAATCAAATAATTTAATGAAGGGTGAGCAAGTCTTCTACATTGAAAACTGAGAAACATAGGTGGAAAATTTGAACAACTCGAATGTAGGGATTTGTCATGTATATACAGTGGAATAAAAATGTCCATTTTTCCCAAATCAATTTATAAATTCAGTTCAATATCAATAATAAAATATCCCAGAAGTTTTCTTGGGGGGTAGACAAGTGAATTCCAAAATTCATAGAGAAATGTAAAGGGTCAAGATTTAGCAACACATTTTTTTTTTTGGTACTGGGGATCAAACTCGGGATCTTGCACTTGTGAGGCAGGTGCCAGAACCACTGAGCTAAATCCCTGGCCCTAGCAAGACATTCTTAAAGGAAAAAAAATTTGGAAGACTTCAGCTCCAAGATACCAAGTCACAGTATAAGGTTAATGACATTGTGGTATTATTTCAAAAATACACAATTAGAATAATGGGACAAAATATAAATCATAAAACATATATCTATACATTATGGTTTAGATATAAAATGTCCACCAAAATGACTTGATTCCTAGCTGGTTGCATTATTGGGAAGTGGTAGAATTTTTAAGAGGTAGGGCTCATTTGGAAGAAGTAGGTCACTGGGGATGTGCCCTTCTCTTTTTCTGCTTCCTGGCTGCCATGAGGTGAGCAGCTTTTTTCTGCCACACCCTTCTACCATGATGTTTTTGCCCTGCCACATGCCTAAAAGTAATGCCAAATGACCATGGACTGAAACCTCTGAAGCCTTGAGTGAAAATGTTATCTCCCCTGCTCTAAGGAAATTATCTTATGTATTTTGTCAAGCTACCAAAAAGATAACACACTCATGTGTATATTGTCATGTGATTATAAACTAAAGTGACACTGAATTTGCAATGGGCTGGACATTCCATACCCTCTGAAATCAATATGTTGAAATCCTAACCTCCAGTGTGATAGGATTATGAGGCAGGGCATTTGGGAGATAATTAGGTCAAGTGGGCTACACCCTAATAAATGGAATTAATGCCCTGAAATAAAAAAGAAGATCTCTTTCTTTACTTCTGCCATGTGAGAATACAGTGGAAAATTGTTTATTATCTGATATTGGGCCCTAACCAGAACTAAACAATGCTGGCACCCTGATTATTGGTTTTCCCCTCCTAAAATGTGAGACATACATTTCTATGGTTTATAAACTATCCAGTCAATGTATTGTTAGAGTTGTATGAACTATCAAAAAAGTAAAATGGGAAAAAGAATGCTTTTAAGTAATGATACCAGTTGGATTTCATTTTCACATGGAAAAGAAATAAAAAACTTATTCCAGGCTGATAGAATACCTAGAAATTAATTCCAAGTAAATCATACAATAACTAAAAGTATTTAATGTCTGAAATATAAATCAATATTTTTTCTAGAAGTTAATAGAAGAGGATATTTGAATCATCTTTGAATTTCAGGTTGGCAAGGATTTATTAAACAAATGATAAAATGCATTACTACCAAAAGAGAGGTTTGACAAGTTGGGTATTATCAAAATCAAGAAACTATTTTTATTAAACATACCATTAAGAAACTGAAAAGGTAATCAGTAGAAGAAGATTTATGAAAATAAAAGCTGGAGTAAAGAAATATAAAGAGCTCCCATAAAACAAAAGAAAAAGACATGAGAAAGAAATGTTAAAAGGTGGATAAAAGATTTGAGGAGATTTGAGAATAGTTTTATAAAAAAAGATTTTCAAAGGACTAATAAATATATGAAAAGGGTTCAACATTCATGGTCATTAGAGAAATATTACTTAAAAACACAAGGAGATGCCATAAATATACACGACAATGTGTAATAGCCAAAACCTAGAATAACTTCAAATGTCCATCAACAGTAAAATCAATCAAGAAATAAGGCCATTTACACATTCAAGTACCATAAATCCATGATGAAAAATGAAATACTGTTACATGCCATATAGGTGAATCTTACAAGCATAAACTTAAACATGAAGGAGGCTATTTTTGGTTCAAGAATGATCCTCAAACTCTCTTAGCTCATGGCTTTAGAATGGTGATTAGATCCTGGAGGAATGACAGCAGACTTGCTGTGAGGAGATGGGAACTGCTTAAAGGCTGGTCACTAAGTGTGTGACTTAAAAGGGCATGTCTCCCTTTCTAGCTCCTCCCTTTACTCTCTGCTTCCTGATGCCATGACATGAGAAGTCTTCCTCTGTAGCAGGCACCTCCACCATATTTGTTCTGCATTTGAGCCTGTGAACTATGGACTGAAACTTACGAGACCATAAGTCAAAATAAACATCTTCTCCTTTAAGTCCTAGGTATTGGGTATTGAGTCTTAGTGAAGGGAAAATGACTAAGAAAAAAAGCATATAATTATTGAGTCCATTTATATAAATTCAAAACTAGAAAAATTCAGTGCTGGTAATAATTAAAATAATAGTTACTTCCTGATGAGATAGGAATTGGGAGGGGCAGGAAGAATGCTTCTGGGCACTAATGATCTATCTATAAGCCACTTGGCATAAACTCATAAATATAAACATTTGTGATTTCAGTATTTTCCTGTGCTTATGTTATATAATTCAATAAAAAACATTTTCTTACAAAATAAAATAGAAATATTCAAAGAAAAACTGCACAGCCTCAGGGGAAAAATAAAACATACATCCTTAAGATAGGCGAAATTCAAAAGCAGCTGTACTCATTAAGTCCAACAGAGGGAAATACAAATATGATGATAACTAAGTGAAATTGTTATATTTTTATCTCTGTATATATTATCTTTGCTCTTTATGACTTCATGTGTTGTTCTTAAGGAAAAATGCATTCTGATGCCTGTAGTAAGAAAGAACACATTGTAAATTCAAGGACTGTGCTTGAATTTAAGACTTTTCAATAGTAATTGTTAATTTTCTTAAGTAAAGATTTTTTCCTTGATTACAACTGATTAGCAAAAGAAAATTTATTTTAGTTATATTCTCTTATATGGAATTTAAAATTTATTAAAATAAGTTATATACATGTCTATACTTGAATGCATTCTATATGCAAACATATACTTTATATATTTAAATGTATATTTTATGTAGTAGAGTATATAGATACACACATATATATTTTTTACCAATTTTTAAATGAACAGAAAATTGTGTTTGGGATAAGGGAAAAATCATTTCTATTTGAATTGAGAATGCCTTGCATGTTTTTTGAGGTATATGTATCTTCTTGATTACAGCTTGTTTAGACTGATATTGAAATTAGCCTGAACTACTTGAAGACTCAACACCTGATCTTGAAGAATTATATGTAAAACATTTTGGGTAACAGAAAAGCTATCTAAGGATTAAGTCTTAAACACTAATATCCAAAGAGATCAGCAACAGACTGATAAAAGAAAATTAGCTGCAATTTAAAAATCAATCATTAAAATAAGGACATGCCTTAAAGTTAAGCAAAATTAAGAAATTATTCTAAGTGAAAATTAGGGTATATAAATTTTAATCTTTCTTAAAGCATTTTACTTCTCTGTGTGTATGGTTTGTGAGAAGAATGTATGCTGCAATAAAAAGAGTACAGGCTCCAGATTCTGACAAACCAGTGTTTTAACACTGAGGTTTTTTTTTTTAATATGTTAGCGAGTTACTTGACTTCTTGCGGTTCTTGTACTAGCATGTGCCTTGGCCTGTGATTGTTAAGAATTTAACCACAGTAGTATGCAAGTTTGTAGCTTGCTTTTGGTTGAATATTGCCAGTAAACAAATTGGGGCTAGAAGGCTAGTTAAGATAGTTTACACTAGAAAATGATGACTTACCTTTGGGACATAATCAGTGGGAAGCATCCACTTGTACCCTGAGGAGTAACAGGTTGAATTTAGAGAGATCTGAGTTGGAGATGCAGTTTCAATGTCACCATGCATATGTGGCAGTGGAAGCTTGGAAATGAACCAAGGCTCCCAGGATGAGTGTGTAGCATAAGAATAGAAGAAAGCTTGGGATCTTGAAACTTAAGAACTACAACATTTAAGGGAAGCCAAGAAGAGTTTCATTTTCTGATGATACGGATGTTAGTAAGTACAAAAAAGTAGAACAGAAATAACAGAATGAGGTTGAACAAGTAGAAAAAATAATTTCATAATAATAACCATACACCAAAGCCTCTGGATAACTAAGATCAAGAATATAACTACCATATCATGGAAGAAAAAGCCTGAGATCCTGAGAATAAATTCCCGTACTCTGTTCCCCTAATCGTTTCCCTGTTTCAAACTGTACATCTTTCTTCTTGTACAGATAGAACTGACTTGTTCCTCCAAACATGTGTTTTACAAAGTTTACCCTATAGATTCTGGGTTTTATGTCTCATCCATATAAAAAGCAACTCAAAATGAAAGTAGACTTTCAGTTTTTATTCTGAGTTTTGGAAAAGGCACCACTTCATATACAAAGCTTATGCATCTCAGCTGATTGCCCCAAGAGCTATTGTCTCTTCAGATCTTCAGTCGCTTGTCCTGACAAAGCTGAGCTTACACTCCCTTTTAGCTGCCCCCACAAAGGCAGGCTGACCAGCTATGAGCCGTGAATTCTGACTCTTCCGATCACTTTCAGACTTAAATGCCACACAGGTGGTGGAATCAGGGTCATGGTAAGGCTGTTGAAGTTCCCAGATGACGCACTTACACGTATGGGGCAGTTTGATTGCCAAGAAGAAAATTTTAACTGAATATAGCTTCCTCCTTTTCATAGATTATTCAAAGTCATAGTTTCTCCTGCATCCTGTCCACAGAAAACCCTAATGCAAAGCGGTGGAACTGTGGAGCAGCTTGTCGTTGCTTTTGTGTACTATCCATGCACTCATAGCTCATTTCCCATCTGCTCCTACCTCAATGCTGTCTTTTTTCCCCTAAGTTTCTCTAGGTTTACACTTTCCAGATAGTACACTGGCACAGTAATTCTTGTTTCAGCCTCCATTTTCTAGAGACTCTCATGCTATGAGAGGCAGCTTGTTATTTGCATGGGTGGTAGTGCCCTCTGAGACCATCTGCATGCTGAATTAAGGTAAAGTATTCCCAAATGGGGACTCATCCACTTGATTCTGTGGCTTAGGGGCACAGGGAACCTTGGGCTTGGAGAAAAGAAGGAGCCATTACAATCGGGATAGACATCCCAAAAGACACCTGGCAAAGATTAAAAGAGCAGTAATAAAGGGTTAGTCCATTAGTTATTATTCTTCCTTGCAGGCCTGATAGCTACAAGTTTGTTCATTTTATATTTCCCCTTTTAAACAGTTGAATAACTCTAACCTCAGTAGGTGTCCCTATAAATATGATACATTTATATGAGAAAATAATTCTTGAGAAATTTATTACAACTGCTAATTTTTGTAGATTAAGGCAATGGCATGATGCTGTATTAGACAGCTTTCCTATCTCTGAGACACAATACCCTATATACATGAATTACAAGAAAAAAAGTTTAATTTAGTTCATGGTTTCAGAGATTTAGGGAATGGGTGGTGGGCTTCAAGGCAGAAACCTCTTGGTAGAAGGACATGGGAACAAAGTGGCTTATTTTATAGTGGCTGGGAAGCAGAACAGGGGAACAGTGTCAGGGAACAATGGATAAGGGACCATATGTAGTCCCTAAGGCCACACCCCCATGACCTATTCAGGCACACCCAGAAGCATGCTTCATTACTTCACTACATATTTCTTAATCAATGAAGTTTACATATCATAACTAACAGTTATACCTATTTTTAGCTTTTTATTTAAAGGACATTTCTCTATGAAATTTTTAAAAATCTTTAAATGTGATTCTATGCCCTTATCAAAACAATTTCCTTATAAGGAATAGCTTTTGGGTTGCCAAAAACTATGCAATCACTGACTCAAGTTGATGAACTAACATAAGATAATGATCCCATTGCCCTTTTTACTAAAGAGGAAGGCAGCAACAACCAGTGAGAAGATAGCATAGGGCTTGGTAGCCATTCTTTGTGTGCCTTGTAGGATAGACATTTCATTTTTCAGGGCGCCTCAATTCTCTGCTCTTCCATTGCCTTTTATAAGCCTAAGGCACATCTAAGCATAGTCAAGAGTAAAGATAGTCACAGCAGGTTACAAAAACACAAAATACATCAAAATCAGAGCTTCTAACCACTGAGAAAAAACATTACTTCTCCCTCTTCCCTCTCACCATCAGAAGATACCATTTAGCTTTCTTGCTTTCCCTTTTATAGATGCAATAAATTATATGAAGCATAAGATATGTAGAAGAGCTATAAATACTTTCCAAATTATATTTCACTGCCACTGAGAGTAATAATCTCACAATCTGGTAGGGAAATCACTTCACTTATATAATTTGTTGTGTTCACAATTCATGATGTTTAAACACTGAATTTTATTACACTAAAAATATTTTCTTATGAATAAAAATTTTTAAATAAAATAAGTTAAAAAGAATTCCAGAGAAGAAATTAATGCAAGAACTTAATCAGTGCATTATAATCCCCATTAAGTTTCAAGCAATATCTGCAATATTGGAAAAACACATAAGCAAATTGGAAAAAACAGCTAAGCTTTCTATTAACAGATGAAGACAGTGTGGGGTTTCATAAAGAATCATAGGCTTTTTTATTTATTTTATTGTTTGACTTATTTTAGGAGTCAGATTTTTTTTCTCAGAAGAAACTATGAACCTGAGACTAGAGGGAAAACACTGACATGTTTACCCCTTTTCTTGCTCCCATTTTTTAAAATGAGAGAATAAAATTTAGAAATGCAAACTACATAGTTTAGACAGCAATTTAAGTTTCTAAATAAAAGCAAAGTATTACGGTTCAAGGAATGAAGGAATGTAGATCTTGCAGTCAGTCAAGTTGGATTTGAAATATGTTTTTGCCACTTCTCCCTAGGTAAATGTGGGCAGTTTACTTAAGCTTTTCATACATCTGTTTCCTCAGGTGAAAATATTTATGGTCAGATTTTTGTAAAAATTCAATTATATCTCACATATCATACATATAGGGCACTTAACATATAGGAGACAAACATGAGGTGAAGGCTTTATCAGCAACCAAATTATCTGAAGATTTGAAGCATTAAAATCTTTAACCAAATAAGAGTAAGAGATACTAATAAGAGTAGTAAGAGATACTAGTTCACTTTGCAAATGAACATTTCTACACAAGTAACAAGACCTCTTTAAAAAATACTAACTCCATGAAAGTTATTTTTAAACTTTTATGAAGCACTCAGGATAACAGTATTATCTTCTTCATTAATCTGACTTATTAAGATACTGTGCAAATTCTTCAGGCCAAAGTGTCACAACCAAAATAAACACACCCCTCACCTATGTCTGTTTATCCTGATTGCAGGCAAAGTTCTCCCAGCGGGGCCAACCTAGTTGTCAAACCAGATGCACCTGGAAGCCTCATAGAAAGGCAGATGAAAGGCTCACCCAGTTTTTAACTTAGTATGTCTGGGGCGATATTCTAGCAAGTTCTCAGATAATATTGATATGTCTGGTCTGGGGACCACACATTGAGAACCACTATATATGGAAATAGTAGAATCTTAGATGCTTTCAAATATAAACTAGAAAGCAATGTAACAACAAACAGGGACATATAATTATGTACATAAAAATATGAGAATATGTATAAGATAGTCTTCCACCTGTGCTTTCCTCACTGAAGACCACAGTTCAACTGAGCTATGTTCCTAAAGTAGGAACCTTTAAGGAGTAGGATCATACCAAGACTCCCAAGCTACATAGTGCCAATCCTTTCCTCAGCCAGATTTTACTTAACATGAACTCTCCTGTTGGTTAAATTATGTTTCCCAAAATGATATGTTCTAATCCTAACTCCCAGTATTTATCTCTGTTTCCAATGGTAGTGGCTTGGAAACGGTGTTTTTTAGTGTAGTTAAGATAAGGTCATTCTGGGGGAGGGTAGGCTCTAACCCAGCATGACTGTCATAGGAAGGAAACACAGACACTTAGAATGCTTTGTGAAGACAGAGGCAGAGGTTAGAAGGCTGCATCTGTGAGCTCAAAAACATCACGGGTTGCTAGCTCTATCACCAGAAGCTAAGCAAGAGACATAGACAAGTTCTTCTTCAGGGCTCTTACAGCGCTTTAACACCTTGACCTCAGGCTTTTTTGTCTTGACATTGTGAGATCATATGTCATGTTGTTTTATGCCACCTGATTCGTGGTGTTTTGCTTTTATGGCATCAGGATCTATTCTCCAATACCTCAAGATTGTCAGTCTACCTTTCAAATCTGTCTCCACTCTCAACATTTTCTGTTGTTTTACCTCACTCATTTTTTTTTAATTCATGGAAGTGTTTCCTTAAAGAAAATTCCAAGGGAGAAGATAGGTAAAGTGTGACCATTAGATTCTGCAATCATTAGAACTCAAGAAAGGAATACCAATACAAAATGCTTTGCTGACCATTTCCTTCTGGCTCTGCATCAGGTACCTCAAGCTCTGCCCCCATTTTAATTGTCTGTACTTGGCTTCAATACCCTGGCTCAATATTTATTTTTGGCTCTGATTCTTGGCTTTCCTCCTAAGTCTTACTGGCCCTTGCTCTTGGCTTTGTTATCACTCTACTGTCCTGCAGCTATATTTGGTAAAAATTTCCGCTTGCTCTTCATATTTGGTTCTTGTCGTTCTATTTTATCCATTTCTTTCCTATCTATGTCTGAGTCTACTCTTAAAAATATGATAAACTCCTCACCTGAGAGGTCCACCCAAACTAATTTTTTTCTATATAATTTTTATCACATTTCTTTCATTAAATGAAATATGTCTATGCCCTCAAGACATAATATCATTAAACCATTTTCTATTCCATTTTAAAAAATTACCATTCTTCCTGTCCCCGGACTTTTGTGACCCTGATGGGTTGACTTTTACTACTATTTTAGTTCCACTGTTTTTTCACACTATTCATCGTCCACTGCCTCCACTCAGTAATCTTCTCCATGTTATCTACTTTCTCCAGTTTCACTTCACTGCCCTACCTATGGTCTGTCTCCAGGTCAGCATCCTACATTCAATATGTCTTTAATGCCTGTTTCACTCTATTTTTCCTTTCACCCTTGCCAGACCAAGTGGTTCTCAACTTCTGGTGCACTTTAGTGTCACCTACAAAGTTTTGGAAAAACGATTCTCTAATAGTGCTACCAAAGAAATTCTAATTTAGTTGACCAAGGACCAAGCATCATATCTCTTGGCAATAATCATCACCCTAATATTAGTTCAGCAGTTTCAGTATCTATAAAGACTTTTGCAGGAGCCAGGGATTTAGTTCAGTGGTTCTGACACCTGCCTTGCAAGCACAAGGTCTTGAGTTTGATCCCCAGTACAAAAAAAAAATTTTTTTTTCTTATTTCCTAGCCTCACAGTTCGTCATTTCAAATTTACTATTATCACCTTCTTTCACTCACTACATCACTCAGATATGTTTTACAACTCTTCATCACTTGAAATAACTTTACTGTTTACCAGCATAGTCTCAAACTCATAACTAATCTCAGTCTCATTTCTCTTCCTTCTCACTTGCAATGAATAAATTTTTATTATGACAATACTTTTTATGCTCTAAATTTTTATTATAAAAATATTTTGTTCCTTGATTTTTTTTCAACTTGTCACATCAGATGGCTTCACTTTCAGGTCTCCAGAGCCAGACATGTGGTCAACCATATCAATATATCAATACCTTAGTATTATACCATATTATTAAGAAAGAAAGTAACTTAATAAGAAGAAAAACTTATTCTGCAGTTATCCTTTTCCCACAGCAGGAAGAGCATTTATCCTTCCAGGAGGAAAGTATTAGACCAATACTTGAGGCTTCTTCTCTGGATTCCATCATAGATATATCCCCAAAGAGGATGTAATTGGCAGTAATCTGATTGGTAGCTGGGAAAGAACCTACATGTATGGGTCAGTCTTTAATTCTCTAAGTTAAGGATATAGGTTTTGTTTTGCTTTTGCTTTTTTTTTTTTGCTTCTCTTCCAGACAAAAAAGTTTTTCAGTTCCACTAATGATATGTGAATTGGTTTAATTTAGTGGAAGGAATACTTAGATAGGGGTTTTTAACCATTATTGAATTCAGCTACATCACTAACCAGTCTTGTATTCTAACCCATATCTATTTGATTCTAAGCCATCTCTTCACCATTGGTTCTCAGTGCAAGAGAAGAAGAACCATACTATAGACTAATTAGCCATTCTCTGCTTTTCTTTTTCTTTCTTTTTTTTGGTACTGGGGATCGAACTTGGGACCTTGTGCTTGTGAGGCAGGCGGCAGCATCACTGAGCTAAATCCCTGGCCCTAATTAGCCTTTCTTCATCTCCTTTGTGGCATAACTGATCTGGGAACCCATTGATAGCAATTCTGTCCTCTAACCATTCTTGTTACTGTACACAGAGAAATGCACAAAGCCATATTATTTGATGTACTGTGATTCTTTAATTTTAAAAACAGATAGACACTCATTATTGCATCTTATTTGTATTCCTTATATGTGTTCATTAGCTTCCTTTCTCATAGCTATTTCTAACTTCTCTGGCATACTGAAGCTCTAATACTAAATCTACCCGTTAATTTTCAGTGGATAACCACAACTCATACAGTTTTGACCAAACCATATAGCATTTAAACTTTTTACTTTCTTCTTCACTTAAAATTTCTCTTTGTCATTCCCTCTTCTCTGCTTTTTGTTTCTCCTCTAAGACTATTTTTTTTTTCCCTCAACAATGCTTCACAGGGTTCTTAACTTCTCCCCTCTCTGAGACCTCATTGCATCAAATCCTTCCATTTTTTATATCTACAACTTAGCCCTCTCTGAAACATAATTTCTCCCAGTCTGATAAAATAAGCATGACAAAAAGGTCATGAGCTGAGAAGAAAACCCTGTTACTCCTTCAGATGATCCTTTTTGTTTTTCTCTTTTCAATGCTTAAAAGAATTATCTAGATTTTACGACTTCACACTTTATTCCTTTCTCATATCTCACATTATTTAACTACCTTTAAATCAATGGAGATGCCTCATTGATAATTTGTCAAGAAAATAATAAATATAAAACCATAAATACCCTATCGCTTGTGTTTCAGCCTCATTTTGGCTCTCACCTTTCTTTCTCTTGACCAGTCCACCCATATTCTCAACTGCCCTCATCATTTAGGTGATAATATCACAGTTCCCACTTCATATTCACATTAATAATTTATTTGGCCCTAAACTCAACTGATCTTTACCCCAATTTCTTAGCCTGCTCTAAATTTCCTATTTCCATAAATGACAAGTTTATATCTTAATGACTCATATACAAACTCTCAATGTCATTTTATATTTTCATTTATCAATTTCTTCACCATTCATTATGTACTTGTCTCTTGCCAAGGAATGCCTTATATCCTAGGGACAATGTAGAAAAATAAACAATATCCTCAATGATATTATATTATATTGTATTGGAGGAAAAAGCTGTCAAGGAAACATATGAAGCATGCACTAAGGGCTGTTTTAGAGCTACATAAAAGACTGAACTTAGAGTAGAAAGTGATTCATGTTGTGTGAGGGAGTTGAAAAAAATATTTCACATGCAGTAGGTACTTCACTGGAGCCCTTAAATAGGACTGTGCATTTAAAAATAAAACTTATAAGTCCAAGAGGCTACTAGGACAGCATCCATAAAGTCAAACATGCACAAAACTGTATGAAATTTGGTTTGACTGAAGTAGAGAATCAAAAAAGAGTAAGACAAAGGAAAAGGAGTCTAAGAGTTATTGTGAAGTTCACCATATGCTTTAAAACTGAGCCAGTGATCAAAGTTGTTTTTAGATAATTATCCTAGAAACAGCATGGAGAGGGAAAAATAATTACCTTTGATTCTACTTCACCAATCTTCCAAGTATTCAATTACTTGTTAAATCTTGCAGACATTCCCTTCACATCTTTTCTCTATTATCTGTATTCTGCTGCTCCCTTCCTGGTCCAGCAGTTCAGGACCTTTCCCTTAACGATCCAGATTACAAGAAGAACAATTTCTATTATGCCATTTATGTAATCATAAATTTTCCAGACATCTGACCATCCACTACATTGAATATATATTCTTCATTATGACATTTAAGGATTTCTCCAGTGACCTATCTATCTAATTATCTGCTAATATGAAGTGGGCATGTTTAGTGTTCCAGCCACACAGCACTTTTGCCTGATATTTATACGTGACTGAAGCTTGTCCTCCCTTGTGGCTTTGATTTATGTTTCTTTACCTTGCATACCATTTCCCCCCTCTGCTTTGTGGAAACCTGTCCATCCTTAAAATTTAATTTTAAATTATACCTCCTTTCAAGATTTAATTTTTAAATTACTCCAAACATGCTTGATTGTATCCTTTTGCTTCCATGAAGCATTCTACCTTTTAAATTTATTTTAACTGATGCATAACATGAACATGTTTTGTGAATATCGTACTATATAATATTTTGATACATGCACATCTTGTGTAATATTTAGACCAGGTGAGGCATATTTAATCTCCTTAAACATTTATCATTTCTTTATGGTGAAAACTAAAAATCTTTTTTTGTAGTTTTCTGAAGTGGACAGTATAGGCTCTTATCTGTAGCTACCCCACTCTGTAATAGTGCAGCACATCTTCTGCTTCTAACTGTAATTATACCCAGTGATCAACCTTCCCTCATTCTTCCCCCACCTCCCAATCTTCTAGGCCTCTAACCATCACCATTCTACTCTACTTCTATGAGATCAACTTTTTAAATTCTGGATATAAATGTGATTATGGGATACTTGTCCTTCTGTGCCTGATTTATTTCTCTAAACATAGTGATCTCTAGTTCCATGTATGTTAATCCAAGTAACAGAATTTTATTCTTTTTTATGGCTCAATGCTCATCTACCTTTTCAATTATGTGACTTAAAAAGCTATCTGACTTTAACTTTTAATAAGAAAAGTTACCAATTCTCATAAAATGTAACATATTGAAACTGGCACTACATCTTACTGGCTTCCATTTTATTTCGTTTCATTCCAAAATATTGCCTTATATAAAGTATATATTAATTAGAGTTACTTTTAACATAGTTTTGAGGTCATTGTATTTTTTTTGACTCTTCATTGTTTAACATAAATACTTACCTGTATTTATAAATGCCTGTAGTTATGATAATTTCTTGTGTGCCAAGAAAGAAGGGTCTTAAAAATTTATAATCAGTTGTATATATTTGTAATGTTTCCACCATGCTCTGCTTCCCCCAGAGGGTAAAAAGTCTAAAAATGCACTCTAGATCAATCATGTTTGAAACTCCATGTTCAGAAATTATCTTCAGGCACTATAGTATAAGAAAAAAGAAAATTAAATTCAGTAAAAGGATGACATTTAAAATTTTGAGTGCCAAATAAACAATGATTTAGGTTTTTTTCACTACTGAACTCATTGATAACAAGTAGATTCAAATAATCTACTTGTTTCAAAGAGAGAAACTTTACCTCAAATTGTAACATCCTGGTCCTCTTGTCTTTTTCTTTTCTGTGTCCATCACTATGTCATTTCTTAACTCTTTTATTCAAGTTTCCTTTAAGTGGTAGAGTCTTGACCACTTTACCAATAAGTATTCTAAATATTTTCATTGGATCCATGCTGAAGATGTCTAATCTTTAATGAAAATTATAGGAGGATAAATGAAACAGTTAAGTGCAGATTTTTTTTCTTAACTTTACCTAAGTAAAAACTACAATAATGTAGGAAAAATGTGCAGACACAAAAAGAACAGGTAAAAGTAAGACACTACATTCTAAAAAAAGTCATGGTCATTATTTTGTTCTACCTTTTTTTCTTCTAGCTCAACATGATAGTATATTATTAGCAATTATTGTAAGTTGACATTGAGACTGTGTGTTAATTCAGTCTTCAAATATTTATTAAGTATTTACCATGACTCGGGCAACTATACAAATTATCAGGAATGAAATATAGGTAAAAACAAATGGATAATTTCCTAAAGGATGTCACCATGATAAGCAATGATCAGCAAAGGAGGGAATGGCTGTGAGCAGAAACTGAGAAACAATGCATTCTGGGAACAGTAGGCCACCAGTCTAAAATAATAACAAGAGACAAAAGGGGGCAAGAGAGATGAGAAACAGTCCATGGCATGGCAGGCAGGAAGTAGCATGACTTTCTCTTCCTTTTCCTTTTTATTCCATCTAGTGTGTAAGCCTATTGTTTGGTGCCACCCACACCTGGGCTGTGTCTTCCCTCTTCAGTAAATCCATCACCCCCATTCAGAACTATGCTAAACCAATCAGTGGACTAACTCATTATCACACATCCATGATCCAGTCACTCCCCAAAGCCCTGCCTATGTGCACATGAGGCTTTGGGAAGATATCTAGATATTAGCCATAGCAGTATTTAAGAATACAACAGAACACATGCAACCAAATATACTCTCAACCTTATTAAAAATCTGTGTATGCAATATGAAAGAGCTCATCAGACTCTGCAGACATCAAAAAGCCCACACCCATACATACTGCCCAATGTAGAACACCTGCCCCCAGCATTCTTCATACTGCATTCATTCTCTCTAGTAGATACTTTCTAGAAAGCCATTTTAATTGAATGAATAAATAACAATCTACACATCTACAGGAAAAAATGCATTACTTATAAAAAAAAATAATTTACTTGCAAGTACAAAAAACCAAGACCCAAAAAATACCAATGCATAGCAAAGTAGTATTCCACCTTTGTTCAAAAACTCATGTTCTAGACAATAATAAATTAGCAAATTAAAAAAATAGAAAGAGAAGTAGATAAACAGTTGAACCATGAAGAAATTGATAGAAGAAATGGAAATACCCAGAGATCTAACATTTGAAACCACTTCTAGGACTAGATGGTTTTTTGAATGAGTCCTTCACCCTTCAGAAGGCACAGTAAGGCCAATGATGTCTAAACTATTTCAGGACCAGTTGGATAAAGGCTGGGTATTATAATGCTGGTATGATAATAATATTGAGATCTTGCAGAAAAAATGAAAATAAATGCTTAAAATAGCTGACCAATTTTACTTTAAAATATGGATGTAAAAAATTAGAATGCTTCCAAACTGATATCTTGCTGTGTATTTAATGTCAGAAGCATATTATAGAACAATAATAGGTACCTAACAGGAAATATATTCATATATTCTATATGTCTTCTATGTCTACCTTCTCAAACATTTCAACTATAAACTCTTGTTGGGAGCAATGCTACATAATTCTAGGGAAAAATCATTTGAGTAGGCCTAGTTCTCCTGCCTACAGACCAGCTACAACATTCCAGACATAATTGCATTTTGACCTCGGTTCACAACTGAGACCTCAGTGATCCCCAGATGCTGTAATGCTCCAGGACAAGACCACACCTGCAGGAGAGGCCAGAGAGGAACCAAATCTTCATCTGCATAGTTCCTCATTGTTCTTAGATTTCCACTGCCCCCCAGTCATTTTATACCTTGTTTATCCCAATGTAAAGTACTGAACTCTGCATTTTTCACTTTTTACATCTGTTTCCCCATGTACTGAATAAAAAGTGCTGCAAGCTAGGGGTCTTTTGTCTTTGCTGCCCAGAGTGGCACTGATCAGACCCAAAGCTCAGCTTCTTCTAAGTCTCAGTTTTCCACCTTTCCTGTAATTCGCCATGTGCTGCCATGGCTCACAGGAGACCAGGACTCACTGGAGAGGTTCTGCTAACATCCCCTTCCCCTGTTCCCTACAAACTCTTTTATGGTATAGTTGGCCAAGGATTTTATCTTGGCTACTGCTGTCTCCTAGGTACTCATATTAACATCTTGCCAAAGTAATCATTAAGTTTCTCTCGGTATGTGGAAAATTGAATGCAGCAGTTGTCAGAGAAACAAAAGAGATATTTGTAAAGGGCACAAATAAAATTTAGCAGGTAAAATATAAGTTAATTAGATGAGAAGAGAGTTTACGAAAAAAACCTAATCTTGCTACTTCATAATACTAATAATATAAACAGAGCATTGATGTGGCTACACATGTTATATTAGAAATATGGATGAGGAGTACAGGATAATATTTTGAGAGCTTAATATTTATCCACAATAAATGAGAAATCAAAAGATAACATCTAAAGTGAATGAATTAGCCACAGCTGTTTAAGAATTTCAATTAGGTACAGGGAATAAAATATTATGATTATGTAAAATAAAACAACAGTAGAAGTTACAATCTGGTTGTCTCTAGGGAGTGGAATTATTAGGTCTAGACAGGGGTCTGGTATATTTTAATATTATTATAATCATTCTTAAGTATCATAAGCAAGATCTTAAGTGCCCAAATGACTTTAAAATTATGGTTTGAATTTTTCAAATGTTGAACATATTAGTGAAAATAAGAATTTACAAATAAATTAAGCCTGACCATAATAACATTAATGTAAAGAATGATAAAATCTATTTGTGACAAGAGTAAAGAGAAAGAAACCTTTAAATAAATATTGAGGGATTCAAACTGATCAAGGCATTTGTTATTATGCACTAAAAACTTTAGGATTCTGTGATTTCTGATCTAGTAACTTATTTTCTTAACTTGTCAAAATGTACAAATGTTTTCATTGCTGGCCTTGTTTATGATGTATCATTCTCCTCCTATTTCCTTTTAAACGCCCACCCTCTAATACTGGGAATGGAACCCTGGGCCTTTGCACTGAGCTACATCCATAATTCTTTTCAAAATTTATTTAAAATTTTTTTTATGTTGAGATAGGGTTTAGATAAGTTCCCCATGCTTAACTTGAACTTGTAATCATTCTTCCTCATGCTTCCAGAGTTCTGGGATTACAGGCATGTGCTACCATGCCCAGGTTAAATGGTGAATGCATTCTAAAGTACATGCTTAGACCCTTTCTCTACAGTGTTATTTAGTGTTCTTATCCAGCCTCACACTTTAAATTACCATCTATTTATTGATAACTTTTACATTGGTCTGTAGCTCTAATCTATCTTATGGATCTAGAACTCAGAACTCAGTATCTACTGACATTTTTAGCATCTCACCCTTGGTTTTTTCAGAGACATAGAATAATATTAACAAAACTATATTCATGCTTTTTCTCTCTCTCAAAGTTTACCGTTCTATGAGGTTTTCTAAGAAAATCTATCTGCAAAATCATATTTAGGAGTTATCACTAAAATTTCAGTCTAGGACTAGTCTTTTACCAAATACTATTGGTACAATATTCTAAACATTTATCATTTTTCTACTTCTTTTTGAGGCCTCCTACTTCTACGCATTGGTAAGATATGGCTATCTGCTGCCCAGACAACTAACATAGGTGCTTGCCCTTCCAATATGTACTCCCATTGGCTCAGTTTCCAAATGAGAAGCATATTCCATTGGTATCATATTTATACATAGGCGTACATCTGTATAAATAATGAAATACAATATTATATATAAATCAATAACTTCTGCAAAAGAACTACAAGGGAATGTAAAGTGTAACGATGATGGTGATAGGAGGAAAAATGGAAGAGAGAGAAAGTGAAAAAGAAGAGGAAGAAGAAAGAGGGGGAAGGAGAATGGGAAAGGGAAGAAGAGGAAGAGGAAAAAAAGGAACAAGAAGAAGAGCAAAAGAAGAAGGAGAACAAGAATCACAAAGACGAATGAGAACAAAAAAGATTTTCTAAAAACAATTTTCAGCGCTAAAAATAGTAAGTAAAAGAACAACAATGCTCAGTTTCCCCCCAAACTCTGAGAAACTCGAGTATTTCAAAAGCAACCATTGACAGAAAATAGAATCTGATCAGAAGACCTAGTTCAAATTTCTCAGAGAGAGGCACTTTCTCTGATTTGGTCACTACATCTGTCTACCACGGTTCCAAGAGTCAAGAAAAAAAAGACTGAATTGAGGTCTGAACTGATCCAAACGAGGCAGAACTGATTAATGGCCAAATAAAAGAATGACTCTGGGAAGTGTGGCTTCTGTAGCAGCTCTTGCTTGTATCTCAACCCCGTTTCCTTTGCGTACTTTATTCCTCCTATCATTTAAATCTCAGCTCCAATATAATTTTCTTGGTGAAATTGTATTGACTTCCAAACCCATGAAATATTGTTCCTAGCATCCTGATATTTTCCTTAGTGTTTATCAGGGTAATCATGTTTGGAGAGTTTATTAAAGTCTGTCTCTTCATCATTACTCTTTGAGTCCTTTCAGGAATAAAGTACATACTGATAGGTCCACAGGGCCTCCACTGCCGCCTCGAAGTCCTTCTATAAATATGTATTGAGGAAATGAACAAACAAAAGTGAGAAGAAATAAATAATCTAAAATCTCACAATACTGGATTTTTACTTTTGCTTTCTGAGTTTCAGTTTTTTAGGTCTTGAAAATGTTGGCTACAGTTAAACTTGTTTTATATGTATTTGATAATGTAGAGAAAGAAATCAGTGATCTATTAAAAATAATAAAACAAAACAAACAAGTGTCACACTTTTACTTTCCTAACTTCAGACTCCCTGTGCTGCTGACAGCCTGTGTATAAATCCTTCTCAGACTTTCCTTTTGCTCATAATAATAACAATAAAACCTCATTCATTGAGTGCTAACTATGTGCAAAAATCTTTTCTAAGCATTTTGCATTACTATTTATATGAGATGTGATTGAAGAATATGTTTTTTAAATTTTTAAAAAATATTTATTACGGTACCTTTCATGGTCATTTTGACTTTGGAGAAAAGCCAGAAGTCGCACAATACCAGATCCTGTGAAGAATGTGGATAAAGACACATTGTAATGTTTTTATTTGACAGAAACCACCATAAATGTTTAATCAGTGAGGCATGATCAAAGAATGTGGTGAAGGCATAAATTTTTTTAAAATATTACAGTGAAGGATACATTGCCATTAATCCCTCTCAAAACATTCATCATACTCCCCTTTGTTTCAAATACTTATCCCAAAACATCCCATTGTTCCTTGGCAATGTCTTTTATTATGATAATTTTAAACAGTTAAACATTTGCTATTTTTTATAATCCCTTGTATGTACATATGATTGTATAGAAATGTATTCCTGTATCCATCTCTTCAGGTCCCTTTACCTTTACCTATTGACACTCTCTGCTCAAAGGAATATTCTAAAAGTTTGATCAAAGCATGTTTTCTCAAAGACTGGTTAATCCAACTGCACCTCCAAGTTCAACAGAAATGAAAAAATTTATGTCAAACAACTGATACCCCACAAACACCAACAGGGCCCCTTTGTCACTGTATAACATGGGATTATATTATATGTGCTTATAGGCATTTTGCTTTTCTCACACTTATCAGGTACCAATAATTCAAACTTGTCTAATAGAGTATTATTTTATTATTTAATAATCCTATTTTATTATTTAATCCTCTTTATAATTTAATGTATATTTGGCCCAAGAAAAAAGTTTATGTAAAAATTATTTTCTTGGTGGGCAGTCACTTTACTTCCTGGTTTTTGCTATTACTATATGTTGCAAAAGCATACTCATATATAAATTTATACATGCTCATTTATGGCAAGATTAGGAAACATCATTTTTAGTGTAATAGATATTATCAAATTGCCTATCAAGATGCCTATAGCAATTCACATTTCTAGCATGAATAAATGGAAGTATCCTTTCCCTGCAGGCCTACCAACAGTAGGTTGGTTGACAGTTATCTGTTCATTTTGGGTTTCACTGACTAGTGTATTTAACATCTCATCATGTATTTATTGTACATTTGTATTTTGGTTTTTTCCTTAAAATCTTTTATTGGTACATTTTAGGTATACAATATGTTTACATTTATCATTGGGTGCTTTTACCTGTACGTGATGTATCTTGGTTCTTATTTTTTTCCCATTCCTGGTGCTCCTTTCACTATTTACAAAGACTTTGTTTCCATTCTTTCCTTTTCTCATAATTTTTCCTTTCTCTTCTTTCCTTTCCCTTTCCCCTCCCGCTTCCCTTACACTATTGGACTTTTTCTTCCTACTTAAAATTATCAATTATTCACTTTAATCATTTTAATCCTTATTTACACTTTCAGTTTCTCAAACTAGAGAAACTATTTGGTATTTACACGTGTCCTATTTATTTCACTTAAGAGTATGGCCTCAATATGCATCCATTTAACTATAAATGTCTCTAGTTTCTCGTTCTTTATGGCTGAGTAGTACTCTATTTTATAAAAAAAAAAAATCTTCTTTATCCAGTTTCCAGTTATGGGTACTTAGGCTGTTTCCAAGCTTAAGCTATCATAGGAGAGGAATAGCTTGGTCAAATGGGACCTCTAGTCCTAGTTCTTTGAGGTACCTCCATATTGATTTCCACAGTGGTTGAACCAGTCTGCAGACCCACAAACAATGTAGAAGGGTTCCTTTCTCCCCAAACCCCTGCCAGCATTTGTTATTCATTGATTTCTTGATAGCAGCCATTCTTTCTGGGATGAGGTGGAATCTCAGTGTTGTTTTCATCTGTATCTCTCTAATGACCAGTGATGTTGAACATTTTTTCATATATTTATTTGCTGATTTTACTTCTTTTTCTGAGAAATAACTGTTCATTTCAGATGCCCATTTTTGAATTGCATCTTTGCATTTTGGGGTCTAACTTTTTTCAGTTCTTTATATATTCTAGATAGTAGTCCTTCGTCTGAGGTAGATCAGCTAAAAAATTTTTCCCACATTGTAGGTTGTCTCTCACTTTTGTTGGTAGTTTCTCTTGCAGTGCAGAAGCTTTTTTTTTGGTACTGGGGATTGAACTGGGGTCCTTGCACTTGCAAGGCAGGCGGCAGAACCACTGAGCTAAATCCCCTGCCCTACAGAAGCTTTTTAATAAGATGAGATCCCAGTTGTTGATTCTTTGGGCTAGTTCCCATGCTACTGAGGTTTTCCTATTCCATTGCCTTCAAGAGTTCTACCTAACTTATCTTACAGCAAGTTCAGTGTTTCTGTTTTAATATTTAGATCTTTAATCCACTTCAATCTTAGTTTAGTGCATGGTGATATGGGTCTAGTTTTAATCTTTGGCAGGCTGAAATCCAGTTTTTCCAATAACATTTGTTAAAGAGGCTATCTTTCCTCCAGTGAGGATAGTTAGCTCCTTTGTCAAAGATGAGGTGGCTAAGTATATCTGGAGTATTTTCTGCATCTTCTAATCTATTCCACTGATCCTCGGGTCTGTTTTTTTGCCAGTACCATGCTGTTTTTATCACAGTAGCTTTGTAGTATAGTTTCAAGTTGGGGATGGTGATACCCCCAGCCATGTCTCTGTTGCCTAGAATTGCTTTTGCTATTCTAGGTCTCTTCTGGTTCCAAATGGATTTTTGGATTGTTTTCTCTAGTTCTGTGAAATATATTGTTGGAATTTCAATAGGCATTGCATTAAATCTGTCCCGGCCCGCGGGTAAGTCAACGAAGACCCTAGAGGGGGAGCGAGGATGAGAAGGGACAGGGGACACGAGAGATGGAGACAAGACAGGTTTCTGATCAAGTCTCGTTTATTGCGGAAGCTGCTACAACATATATACCGTAGGGCTAGAGGGGAGGAGCGAGAGGAGGGTACTGGGGCTACTTCCTTGTTGCCGGGTAGATTTGCAGCAGGCCCGGATATGTCCGTAAAAGGCACTCAAGAGTTCTAGCGGGGGTCAAGGCCCCCCACAGGTCCTCCCTTTAAAATTATAATTATAAGAAAGGCGTCAGGAGAGCCAAGCCTGCGGGGGCTGAGCCTGTCTTGGGTCAGAGCAACATACGTGTCTGCACCGTGCACCTTACCCGTCATCGGTTAACCAGAGAATCAATGCTCTGGCACCTGTCTTAGGCGGCACACAAGGGCCTTTTTACAGCATGGCACGCTTGCTCAGTTGCCCGTCATTGGCTTGCCAGCCCTCTCACCAGGTACTCATCCTGATCAGCCATGGCTAACCGATTATAATGGACCTGTATGGGCGCTGTTTTTATTGCCTTGATTTGGGCTTTTAGGAAGGCCACGATTTTGTTATAAAGTATGGGCCCTAAAGAAATGAGCAAGAGTAGACCCAATAGAGGCCCCAACAAAAGGAGGAGATAGGGGAGAAAACCATTGAGGCCAGTCCAAAGGGGATTTTGAATGAGTTCTTGTCGTCTTCTGTTTAAATCTTCTTGAAGTTCGCGAATTTTTCCCTGACGATCCCAGATTTGTTGGCATAGAAACAGCAATGTTTATTTAAGGCTATGCAAATCCCTCCTTGTTCTGTTGTGAGGAGGTCCAGACCCCTTCTATTTTGAAGGACCACCTCAGCCAGGGAATCGATCTGATCTTGTATATCTGTAAGAGTGTTGGAGAGAGCTTGAACATCATTAATCAATTGGTTGGATAATTTGGCATAGGAGTGTAACGCCACCCCAACGCCAGCAGAGCCAGTGGCAAGGGCGCCGGACACCCCTAGCCCCACGAGCAAGGGGACCAGTGAGATGGCCCTTTTATGTCGCCCAGCGATATAGTCAAAGCTGGGCAAGGGCACTGGCTCATCTCCAGGAATAAGGGAGATGCCCGGGAGGACAGTCGCCACCACGCACAGCCCAGTCCAATTAGTGGGGAGGGAGATGAATGCCAAGCTCCCTCCACAGACGAGCACGTGACCCGGGGCAGGGCAAATGGCGGCAGGGCCATTAAGCACTACCGAGCAGAGAAAGAAATTTTGGACTCCAACACATATATCGAAGCTATTGTTGTGGCCCGAATTTAGATAACAAACTGAGGCATTGAACTGTACTGGCTGGACCCTGAAGGGCAGAGAAAAACTGCAATTGTAACTAGAACTGTTGGCATAGTCAGTTTGGTCGACAACTGGCAAGGCGAGGGGCAGGGGTGTGTCAAGAGTCAAGCATAGCCAACAATCCGCAGCAAAGGCGGGGTTGGATGTATTGATCAAATGATAAGTGGCCTCTAGGACACTCAGAGTTTGGGCGTCAGGGTCTGGGCCTCGAGGTTTGGGAAGGACCAGTGGATGATAATTTAGGGAGGGATACATCTCTTGGATGATAGTCTCAAGTAGTTTTTGTACTCGCTCTTCCCTGAGCTGATCTGAAGGCCCACCACCATCAGATATATGGATTGGGGCCTGTGGTGGCCAGGAACAGCAACAGACCATGCAACAGATTCAGGGATGTCATCTCTTTAACCTGTAAGCAAAATTTCATCCTGCGATGTAAACAAGGCTGGGCTGTAGATAAGAGAGTTAGGCTAACCTGATTAAGCTTTTGAAGATAACCAATGTGGACATACTACAATAACATATTCAGAACTTAACCAATATAAACATTTTGTAACAACATATTCAGTGCTTAAATATCAAGGACAACCAATACAATCAATTTATAACATATTTAGATAATATTCATTGTGATATGTCTCCCATAAGATTATATAATATAAAATTTACTAGGGGGTCCCTTTAATGAATTAAGACCAGAATAATCATTTTCTGGGTGGCCACTTCTATATTCATCAAAGGGAGTCCCCATCTTAAGTCATTTTGACAAACAAGAGTCTATATCTTCCTATTTTGTAACTGTCAATTGCAAATTGATTATTGCTTGTAATGCACATTACTTTCACAACATAAATTCCAATGGTACTTTGATCCATTAACAACCTGGAAAGGAAGGCATGTCTTTAATTCAGTCATATTTATCTGTAAATCAATTTAACAATAGGCGAATATCCTATGAAAGGGAAGGAACATATTGAGCTCAACTGTACGAACACAAACAACAGACAATAGACAAACATATAAGACAGTGTATAAAATTAGGGTGCACCCAAATATAACTAACCAAATTGAATTATACTATACTCTTGATGATTATTAGATTGTAATTGTAGGCGCCGTTGTTAACTGGTTAAGATTGGACAATGTCAGGTCATCGGCATCATCAGCACGCCTATCGACTTGTTTTACTAGGCATTCTGGGAGCCACCTGGCTGACTTCATTTCCTTGGAGTAAATACACACTGATCCTCGGCCCCAGATAAGTACAGGATCGGGCCCGTGCCATGAGTGGTCCAGGGGGTCTTTCCACATCACCGAGGCAAATTGTCGTTGCGTCTCTGGTTGCCAGAAACGATTGGCTGCAGATAAACCTTTGGCATCCAAATTTAAGAAGTTAAGAATAAATAGTGCATGTGATATCAGGTTTCTAGGTGACCCCTTGATAGGGTACCATTCCCCTCCTTTTATTTTATCTAATGTAAATTTGAGTGTGAGGTTGGCTCTTTTTATAATGCCTTGTCCCTGTGGATTATATGGGATTCCCGTTATGTGTGTTATGTCTAATTGTTTGCAAAACTTTGAGAAGCCAGAACTGGCATAGCCTGGACCATTGTCTGTCTTAATTTGTTGTGGACATCTAAGTACTGAGAAGGCAACTAGAAGGTGGGCAATTACATGTTTAGTAGCCTCCCCGGATTGTAGGGTGGCAAATACAAATCCACTATATGTATTAATGTTGACATGTATATATTTAAAATTTCCAAATTTAGGGTAATGTGTGACATCCATATAGTGTATAACATACATTTGGGCCCAAGATTTACGTACGGCCTGAATAGCTGAAGCTACAAAGGACTGGCTCAATGGGCTGTACAATACCTGTAGAGTGTTTACCTAGCCCTTTGCCTGGAATGTACCCATTTTTAAACATCTGTGTAGTGACAATTTTATTAGGGCTAGAAATAATCATCTCCATTTGTGATAATAGGTCTCTCCCCCATAGATTAATGGGTAACCCTGAGATGATATAAGGTTGAATGGTGTCCTGATTACCATCTTGGTCTCTCCAGGTCAGATCTTTGGCACTTTGTTTAGGATTTTGACTCTGACCTATACCCCTGAGATGGGTGAGGGTGTCTTTTAATGGCCATGCCTGAGGCCAATTTTTTCCCTTGATGAGAGTTACATCAGCACCAGTGTCTACCAATCCAGAAAATTGTCTCCCATCCAACCACAAGGTCATGAGAGGCTTCTGGGCTGAAAGCATCTCCGACCAGTAGACATCGGATGAGCCGAATCCCTGGCTGCCTCGGGCGTTGTTAAGAGCCTTATTAGAGGTAGAGAGAAGGGGAAGGAGTAACAATTGAGCAAATCTTCGGCCTGATTGAATGGTGTTAATGACTTTGGGGGAAGAAACCATAACTCTAATCTCTCCGGAATAATCACTATCAATCACCCCCGGGTAGATCAGCAGCCCATCTATAGTGCTGTTGTTTTTGTCTATTACAAGCCCAAAGGTTTCCTTAGGCAGGGGCCCAAAGACCCCTGTCGGAAGGGCCTGTATCCCCATTTCTGGAGTCAATACTGTGTGGGCAGTGGAACTGAGGTCCAGTCTGGCACTTCTCGTTGTTGCTCTGAAGAGGTCTGGAATGGATTGTTGTTTGCTGGAGCAAAATTGAGCGCCCCGTAAATTTGTTTGGGTGTGGGGGCCCGGGGCTGGCCCCCTTTCCCGTTTCCCTGGTCCGGGTTATGGACAAGCGGGAGGGGCCAGCCTTGAGCGTCAGTCATGGACTTGTATTTATTTGTCCAATGTCTCCCTTTATTGCATCGAGGGCAAGGCCCCGGAGGTGTGGCCCTAGGGGCCGACGTCCTAGGGGCCTGACATTCTTTGGCAAAATGACCCGTTGTCTCGCACCGGAAACATTTGTTACCCGGGCGGTGTGACAAAGCGACAAAAACTGTTTGACCGTGTAACCCTGCATGGCGGCAGCCCTGGCAAGTCCCTGTTGGTAGGCAGTCCCAATTTCTGAGCAAAGGCGAATGTAACCTGAGAGATCAGTTTTCTTTTTATAAGGGCGGATGGCGGCCTGGCAAGCAGCATTAGCATTTTTAAAAGCAAGCTGTTTAACAAAATCTGTCCCGGTTTTTGTGTTCCAAAAAATCTGACCCGCTGTTGTGAGCAGGCGGTGAACAAAATCCGTGAAGGGCTCATCAGGCCCCTGTCGGATATTGGTGAGAGAAGTACTCACATCCCCTTTAGAAGGGAGCTTTCTCTAGGCTCTAGTGGCTGCGGTCTGAATCTGGGCATATAACCCCGCATCAAATTGCATCTGTTGATCGTTGGTAGCATAGGCCCCATCCCCTAGAAGCATATCAAGTATCCAACCATTACCCGCCTGAGCATTGTGTCTAGCAGTATCTCGGCAATTTTCAATATATTCAGATTTCCATAATAAATAATCACCTCCTGTAAGGGTGGCGCGGGCCAGAGTCTGCCAATCAATTGGGGTGAGCCAATTTTCTGCCACCGATTCTAGAATAGCCATGGTGTAAGGTGCAGTGGCCCCGTATTGAGCTGCGGCCGTTTTAAGTTCTTTAATAACCTTGAAATCAAAACCACTATGGTGTCTCCACGCCTGTCCCTGTGCGTCAGCAGTCTCAGTTACAGGAAAGACTTCCACAGTTTCAAGTTTTAGGGGTACCCTTGATCCAGATGGCACCCTGGGGGTCGCCCCTCTAATGGGGGGTCGTGGCTTAAGGGTGTCTTTTCTACGGACATTTTTATGGGCTTTGCCTGTTCTTAAGCCTTCAAGCTGGGTAATAAGGTCTTGATGTTCCTTTTCTAACCTTATCTGTTTTTTTAGAAATTCTATTTTGTCCCAGAGTTCCTTTTGGGGATCAACAACAGGGCATGTCAAAGCGGGCGCAATGGGAGTGTTGGGTTCTGGAAGATAAGGAGGCGGACATTGAACTACGGGTGGCCAATCAGGATTGCGATATCTGGTTGCCTCCTCCTCAAGATTGGTCCAGTCAGCCTCCCCCGGACCGTTCTGTGGGAAGGGGGGGGTTTCTGAAGTGTCGGAGGGAAGGCTACAAGGCTGGTTCCTCCTTAACAGGCGGGGCGGGGTTAGAGGCAGGGGCTGAAAGAGCGGGGGCGGAAGCTGAGAAGCGCCGAAGCTTTTTTTTTTAAAAGGCTTGGAAGAGGCAGAGCCCGCCTGTAAGCCCTCATCAATAACATTTTGTTTTTCCTTGTCTAAGTCATCGTCGCTATCAAAAGACATCAAGTCTTCTCCTTCATCCTTTGAAGGAGTCCCGTCCCGCAGGGGCTCGGGCCTCGGCGCCACCTTGGCGTCCCGCAGGGGCTCGGACCTCGGCGCCATCTTGGCGTCCCGCAGGGTATTTACAAACTCCTCACTCCGAGGGAGAGTGATCAACCCTTCCTCCGATCGGAGAGCTATCTCCCCGACCTGGATGGCTTGAGCCACCACCGGATCTTTGGTTTTCTGAGAGATAATGTCATTAATAAGATTCCAATAAGAAAATGCAGTGATCGGGACCTTTCCTGGTCCGCAAGTAGCATAATAATCTTTAAGGGCCTCCCCTACTCTTTTCCATCACCTCTCGTCAATGGTACCCTTGGCGGGAAACCAAGGGCAGAGATCTCTAATATAATAAAAAAATTTCAGCAATTGTTTGACTGTAACCTTTACCACTCGTGCCTGTAATGTCTCCTTGAGACCTTGCACGAACAATTCGTGCTGACTAATGCCCTGTCCCATAATCGCTGCTCAACTTACCGAGGTGCGAAAAAGACGGCAGGTTTACGTCAATTGCAAGCCTCTCCTGTGTCGAGTGTGCTCTTTGTTCCTCAATCTTAATCTTAGGGCCCCTGAGCAGCGTCCTTCACTGGATCCCCCGTTCTCTGGCCCCATGTTGGGCGCCACTTGTCCCGGCCCGCGGGTAAGTCAACGAAGACCCTAGAGGGGGAGCGAGGATGAGAAGGGACAGGGGACACGAGAGATGGAGACAAGACAGGTTTCTGATCAAGTCTCGTTTATTGTGGAAGCTGCTACAACATATATACCGTAGGGCTAGAGGGGAGGAGCGAGAGGAGGGTACTGGGGCTACTTCCTTGTTGCCGGGTAGATTTGCAGCAGGCCCGGATATGTCCGTAAAAGGCACTCAAGAGTTCTAGCGGGGGTCAAGGCCCCCCACATAAATCTATATAGCAGTTTTGGAAGTATGGCCATTTTCACTATATTGGTTCTTCCTACCAAGGAACAAGGGATGTCTTTCCATTTTCTTATATCCTCTTTGATCTCTTTTTCCAGAGTGCTGTGGTTTTCAGTGTAGAGTTCTTTTGCTTCCTTTGTTAGATTGATTCCTAGATATTTCATTTTTTTGGATGCTATTGTAAAAGGAATTGTTTCCCTAATTTCTCTCTCAGTGAGTCTATTATTTGTGTATAAGAAGGCTATTGTTTTTTGCATGTTGACCTTGTATCCAGCTACTCTACTGAATCTGTCAATTAAGTCTAAACGTCTTTTGGCAGAGTTTTTTGATTCTTCTATGAAAAGTATCATATCATCAGCAAATAATGACAGTTTAACTTCTTCCTTTCCTATCTTTATTTCTTTTACTTCTTTCTCTTTTCTAATTGCTATGGCTAATGTTTCCAGAACTATATTGAACAGGAGTGGTGATAGTGAGCCTCCTTGTCTTGTTCCTGATTTTAGCATGAAAGTTTTCAGTTTTTGACCATTTAGTGTGAAATTGGCTGTTGGTTTTTCATAGATAGTCTTAATCAGGTTGAGATAAAGACGTTCTATGCCAATTTTCTGTAGGTTTTTTTTTTTATCATGAATGGGTGTTGGATTTTGTCAAAGGCTTTTTCTGTATCGATTGAGATGATCATATGGTTTTTGTCCTTGGCTCTTTAATATAGTGTATTGCGTCTATTGATTTAAGAATGTCGAACCATCCTTGCATCCCTGGAATAAATCCAACTTGATCAGGGTGTATGATCTTCTTGATGACCCTTTGTATTCTGTTTGCCATTATCTTGTTGAGGATTTTTGCATCTATGTTCATTATGGAGATTGGCCTATAGTTCTCTTTTTTTGGTTGGGTCTTTCCCTGATTTGGAATCAAAGTAACACTTGCTTCCAGGAATGAATTTGGAAGCCTTGCTTCCCTTTCAATTTCATAATGAATTTAAAGAGTAATGGTGATAGTTCTTCGTTAAATGTCTTCAAGAATTCGGCAGTGAAGACATCAGGTCCTGGGGTTTTCTTTGTTGGTATTTTTTTTTATTACATTTTCAATTTCACTCATTGTAATTGGGGTGTTTAGAATTTCTATATCTTCTTCATTTAACTTTGCCAATTCGTATGTATCAAGGAATCTGTCCATTTCTTCTGTGTTTTCCATTTTATTAGAGTACAGGTCCTCAAAGTAGGTATTGATGATCCTCTGGATTTCTGGTAGGTCTGTTGTGACTTCACCTCTTTCATTCTTAACTGCATGGATTTGAATCTTTTCTTTCCTTTTTCTGATAAGGTTGGCTAAAGGTTTATCAATTTTATTTATTCTTTTAAAAAAACAACTCTTTGATTCATTGATTTTTTTTGTATCATTCTCTTCTTCTCCATTGAATTGACTTCTGCTCCAATCTTTATAATTTCCTCTCTTGTAGGAGCTTTGGGTTTGTTATGTTCTTCTTTTTCTAGGAGCTTGAGGTTCTACATTAGGTTGTTTATTTTAGTTCTCTCTGTTTTCTTAATATGGGCATTCACTGCTATGAATTTCCCCGTGTAGAACTGGTTTCATTGTGTCCCATAAATTCCTGTATGTTGTACTGCCCTTGTCATTTACTTGTAGAAACTGTCTAATTTCTTCTTTAATTTCCTCTGTGACCCATTGGTTGTTCAGGAGGGTGTTATTCAATTTCCGTGTGTTTGTGGGGTTTTTGCCATTTCTTATGTTATTGATCTCCAATTTTATTGCATTATGGTCTGATAAAGTACAGGGGTAACTTCAATTCTTTTACATTTACTTAGACATGTCCTATGAGATAGCATGTGGTCTATTTTGGAGAATAACTTGTGTGCAGCTGAAAAGAATATGTATTTTAATTTTGTGGGGTGGAACACTCTGTAAACATCTATTAAGTTCATTTCTTCATTATCTTGGTTCAGTTCTAGAATTTTGTTGTTAATTTTTTGCCTAGATGGTCTGTCTATTTGTAGTAGTGGGGTATTGAGTTCCCACACTACAATTGTATTAGTGCTTATTTGTGGTTTCATGTCAATCAATATTTGTTTTGTATAGTTGGGGGCATTCATATTTGGTCCATATATATTTAGGATTGTCATCTCTTTCTCTTGGATTGTTCCCTTCACAAGGATGTAGTGACCATCTTTGTCTCTCTTAATTAGTTTTGGTTTGAAATCTACTTTGTCTTCAAATAAGATTGCTATGCCTGCTTTTTCTGGGTTCCTGTCACATGGAGAACTGTTTTTCATCCTTTTACTTTCAGTCTATGAATTTCTTTTTGAGTTGAGTGTGTTTCTTGTATATAGCATATTGCTGGATTTTGCTTCTTAATCCCTTCTGCCAGTCTGTTTCTTTTGATTGGTGATTTGAGGCCATTAACAATGATGGTTATAATTGATAGATATTGCCTCATCCGTATCATGATGTTTTACTGTTGTTATCTCTTTTATTTTTTATCTTTCCCCCTTTCCCTTTAGTTTCTTCCCTCTGTTGGGCCTCATGCAGTTGTGACCTTCATTGTCTTTCTAGGATATTGTTTAGAATTGTTTAGAGTGCTGGTTTGTTGTTCATGAAATTTCTCAGGTGTTCTTTGTCATGGAAGTATCTAATTTCCCCATCAATTGTGAAAGATAATTTTACAGAATACAATAGTCTGGGTTGGAAGTTATTTTTTCTTTTAGGGCTTGAAATAATTCACTCCAGGCTCTCCTTGACTTGAGGATTTGTGTTGAGAAGTCTGCTGTGATTCTTCCTTTGTAGATGATTTGTTTCTTTTCTCTAACTGCTTGTAGGATTTTGTTCTTCGTTTGGGTTTCTGGGATCTTGACTATTACATGTCTAGGTGTAGATTTTTTGGTCATGGCTAGTTGGAGTTCTATATGCCTCACTTATCTGTATGTCCAATTCTCTATCTCTGTCTGGGAAGTTTTCTACTATTACTTCTCTGAACAGTTTTTTTATGTCCTGCTTTTCCATGGACTCCTATCAGTCTTATGTTATTCTTCTTTGCATCATCTAGCAGCTTCTGGATTGATTTCTCATGGTCCCTTACTATTTTTAAGAAATCTTTGCTTTCATGGTCATTAACCACAATCCTGTCTTCTATATCTGATATTCTATCTTCACATTCCCTTAATCTGCTGGAATACTTTCAATGGAGTTTTTAATCTCCTGGATATCTGTTTGAATCTGTTTCATGGATTCCATTTCTTTCTTATGTTGGGCATTCATGGCTTCCAGCATGTTTCTGAGCTCATCTATGTTATTTTTTTTTTTTATCTGATTCTATTCTAGAATCTCTAGTCATGTCTTTCAGTCTGCTTACCATCTCTGTAGTTATCTGGGAAATTATTTCTGTTTTGAATTTTTCTAGGGCCTCATTCATTTGCTTTGTTACTTCCTGTGCTATCAGTTCAGGGTGTCCAGGTGGTTGATTATCAGACTTTCCCACCTCATTTGCCCCAGAATTTACCTTTGGTTGGGTGGAAGTCTGAGTTTGTGCCTTGCTTAAATGTCTTCTCATTTTTGTTTTTGGTACTGTCCTTGGTTTAAATCCTGGGTTGATATTTTGAAATTGCTTATTGTAAGTATCTTTGTTGCTTGTGTTTATAACCCTTATGGAATGATTGCTTTTCAGAGGTGTCTTCAGATATAGCTGGTCTTTAGGTTTTGAGTCTGTAATGACTCTGAAGCTGTCTCATTTTCATTATATCAGGAAGGACATCTGATTAGATCAATCACAACACCTTGGCCCAAGTGATGCAGTCAGCAACACCATAGCATCAAGTACATGTTAGAAAATGACAATTTGTGGTAGTTATTAATCTATCGCCTTTAACTGTGTGAATTAAATAAAAATTGAGGACCAACCCAACATATGTTTATAGTGAATAAACTCTTCAATATAGAGCAACTTTACTCTTCAGAATGGGAAGTTAGAAGGAGTTGAGGAGTGAAAGACAGATAGGTAGAAGGATCGGGGAAGGTTAGCAGTGAGGCCAGAGGACACAGGTGAGAGACAGAAAAAGAACAGAAAAGAAAAATAAAGAAGAAATCTGAATTAGGTCCAGAACAGCAACAAAAATGGAGATGAAGAACAATGTGGGACAGCAAGAGAGTGAGTGTGAGAGAGAAAGAAAAGAGAAAAGAAAGAAAGAAAAAGAAGACAAAAATAAAAATTTGAAAAGAGTAGAAAAAGAAAAAAGTAAAACTTAAAAATAAGAGCAAAAAAATAATAATTTTGAAAATAACAAAAAATAAAAATGAAGGGCCTCCTTCAGGGTATGTCTCTGATGTCACAGTAGACAACGTGGGCAGCAATGTGCAGATATAAGTCGATGAGTCTCTGCAAGCCAGTCGCAGACCCATGAGATGCAGGCAGATTTCTGGCTGCAAGTCCCAAGCTGAGCTCCCTCTCCTCCTGCAGTGTTCAACTCTGCAAGGTTCTACTGCAGGTTCCAACTGCTCTCCCCCTGAAGATAGTCCAGGTTCTGCTGGGAGGTGATGATCCCTCTAACTTACCAAGTACGGTGGTCTGGTGTGCCTTTATTGCAGAGATTCTCTTCACTTTTCCAGTGGGCTACAGTTTTCATCAAGGAACCTGAGAGATGCCCTCTATCTGTTCTTCACTTCTGGTCTATTTTCTGGAGCTTAGGACAATGGCCTTTATGCCCCCTGTGCCTTTGTAGAGTGGAACCAGGTAGAGGCACAGCTAGGAGGTGCGGGGGGGGGGGGTTGCAGGTGCCTGCTAGGCTAAGCTGGTCGCCGGTGGGCATGGCTCAGCTTGGACAGAGTGGGGCTCCAGGTGGCCAGGGCCCTCTCTCTCTGCCTGCCTGGCTAAGCTGGTCACCATGGGCATGGCAAGTCTGTATTTTGTTTTATATGAATGATCTATCCATATTCTCTTTCTGTACTTCTTTGGGAATATTTTCTTGTTATTAAATATAAGTATTCTTCATCCTCTGCTCTGCAATTTTTTAATAAATTGAAATTTAACCTATTATATTTATCTTTTACCATTGAAAGTATACTTTTGGAAAGTTTTGGCAGTTAGCTTATTCACATTTTATCCTTATGCCAATTACTAACACATCACCCTTCTAAAGTCAGCTCTGTGATGCTGGGAAAACCTGCAATTCCCATTTCTGTGTGCAATGGACTAACAATTGACCTCTTCCTGTGTGGGGAGTTAAGGGTGATGGTGTGGCTGGAGGAGGAAGGCAAGATTTATCTTTGCTTGTCTCCTTTCCATGGTTCTTGGGGCACCTTCTGGCTTTTTGCATCTCAGCAGCAGCAGGCCCTTGCTATGACAGCAGCTGAATCATGTTTCACTTTTTCCCAAACTCAAAGCATCAGCTCAGTGAACCCTTTTCAGAGACACTACCACTACGCAAGCAGCACCTCCCTGAGAAGTCTGAGCTCAAGTCCTTTCTCTAAGTCTTTTCAATTTGTTGAATCAAATTTTTCCTTGGTCTTTCAGCCCTGAGTTTTGTAGCTGCTTCCTGCCATTACTGCCTCTATGAAGCTGTAAGGCTAACTTTAATCCTTTCAGCCACCTAGTTTGTGCCTTTATACTTAAGATATAAAATTTTTTCTTTTAATTCTCTGGAAATAAATGTTGCAATTTCTAAGTCTTGCCTTAATCTTCATAAGTAATTCATAATCAGTGTAGGTCACTTGATTTTCTTTTAGGAAGTAATCAATGTGCTCTAGATTTTCAAATTTGTTATCTATAGTGATGCTTACATTTTTACTTTATATGCTCTTATTTCTTTTACATTTGCAATTAAATCTCCTTTGTCATTTAAATGTATATATCATGTATCTATCTATATATACATATATATATTGCTTGATTAAAATAATTCAATTATATATGATACAGTTATTTGTGGTTTAGTGCAGAATTCAGCAAAGTTTTTCTACTAAAATCTGGCAATGTACATCTGGGATTTCTGTTGTAATGGAAACTCTGCCATTGTAACACCCAATCATTGATAAATAATATAAATCAATATTTGTGCTCTAGGATCACTGTTTGATAATTTTTGTCCTCTATTCTCCGGCTTTCCCTGATATTGTCTATATCCCATCTAAATATAATTTTTAAACTGGGGAGGTATAATTCAGCAGTAGAGTGTGTGCTTAACATATGCAAAACCTTGGGTTAAATCCCTAAAGCACAAACAAAATTGGTAATAATAAAAAAGCCCACTTTCCCCAGAATGCTTCCTATGATTTTCTTCTGGATCTTTGTTATTATTATTATTATTATTGGTAATAGTAGTATCAAGACGTGATCCATGGCCTGATGATGTCCATCTTACCTGAGTGCTTGTTAGAAATTCAAGCTCTTAGGCTCCGTACCGTGGTGCTGGAATTGGCTCTATTCTCCCTAAATTTAAGTTAAGTGACATAAAGATTGTAGCTTGAAATTGTCTATGAAAGGAATATTTGTACCATAGGAATTGGCAAATGCTACAAATGATGGTATTTTGTTTCAGAAAATAAATTTACCAGTACGTAATTGGCCTACCCTAGACCTACTGATTCAGAATCTGTATTTTAATAAAGTCATTTATATAAATATTAAGTATTTGAGAAGCACTGAACAAGACCAGTTTCTTCCTAAAGTACATGTTAGAATTTCATGGCGTGCTAATTAAAATAGATATTCCTGAACCTTGTTCTAGAATACTGATTCACAAACTGCATAGAGCCATGTAGGAAGAATCTTTTTATGTAAAAAAATGTATATATTTTAAACAAGCTTTCTGCTATGTTCTTTTGGATCCAAAAGTTTGATAATTACTGCCCTAAAATATCCTTCCCCAGGGCATGCTTTACTTCCTAATGTATGACAGAGCAGAACAGAGTCATAAATAATTATTCCTAGGTCTTGACACCATATCACAGAACTTGCAAAATATGTAGCACTGAATTTCAGAATTGTTATAGACAGTTGCCTCTTTGTGCTTTCATTTTCTCGGCTATACGGTGTTTTGTGCCCATCTCAACAATGGATATGGGCTGTATACTCTTAGGTAACTTGTTTTCTTTAGTGTCACTGGTCTACACGTTGAGAGGAAATGAACTTGAGGAGCTGTGCTTAAGAAACCATACACTAGGTGCATCATCCACCCCTGGACCTGATTTAGATCAGAAGTTGCAGGGCTCCAGACTGATGCTGTCCTTGGATGCGACTTTTACAAGAACTTGGGAAGGGGTTGCATGTGAGAGAACAGAATCCTTGGGAGCCAGAGGAAGATTACTTCAAGGATTTAAGTATTCCCTTGTTTCCCACTGATCATTTTTTGTGCCCCACATGAATAAAGAAATTCAAAATTCATTACACATGTCTTTCATAGATGGTGTATACCTGCTTTGGAGTGTGGATTCTGTTGTCTCAGGCTTAGTGCAAACTTCAATTTAAGCACTGTACTCTCGTGCAGTGTGTTTGGTACTTAGTAGATTTTAAATAAATGTTTCTTGAATGAAGGACAACTACCAGTTATAAAACTGTGAATATGTAATATTTAAAGATTTTTTTTCTGACTATATATTTTACCCAATTTTATCGATAATTTTTAAAAATCATGTATCATAGAAAATAGAAAGCTCATATTGGCTTCATATTTGGAAAAGTAAATGCTAAGTATAAAATTTATAGCTCATTAATGTATATAAAATTGTACAAGACAAAAGTGTTGGAGATTTGTTGTATACCATTGTACTTACAGTTAACAAATTCTTTACAGAGAAAATGTATTGAGATGATAGTTTTTATGTTAATTTTTAATCACAATTAAAATTATATCTAAATATCAATAGTCCACAAGAAGCTGTGAAAAATAATTTATCCACTGAATAAAAACTTTTAAAAAACAGTAAAATTTTTAATGGACAATAAAATCAATAGCCGCATAAAACTATTTTTATATTTGGAGAACTTGAATTGTGGAATATAGTGGTGAAAAGAATTAATTAAATGTATGAAAAAAAGAGTAGAGCTTTAGAGTCTGTTTTCCCTGAGAGATTATTTATTTTAGCCTTTTCTTGCTTATCAGAAGCCAGTGAGATTGAGTCTTCACTTTAATATTTGTTTTTATTAGAATTTTCTTCTGACCCTTATAATGTTTTTCTTTTGCATTGTTTCCAATAATTACGTTTCTTGTAGAAAGCCCTGACTCTTGATGTCTTCTGCATGAATTTCATGAGGCTGGTGGTTTAACATAGGGAGGCTTGTTTGGTTAATGCAAGAAAATGTAGATATTTTGTCAAGGAAAAGCATTTCCACAGACAACTTTGGTTCATTAGATGGTGCCGCTGTACCCTCTTCTGGTGCACTGTGTTCAACATATTGTGACAAAAGGCTCATTTTCATTAAAAAAAAAAATTCCTAGAGGATTTTCTACTTTGATGAAATGGAATTAATTATAGTCTAATATAAGGTGGCTAGAAATGTGTTTGTGTGTGTGTGTGTGTGTGTGTGTGTAAAGTAGCATTTTAGTCAGTTTTCACGCTACTGAGAGATTTTTTTCTTAACTTTATTTCTAAAAAGCTTGAAGAACTCTGCATGAAAGCTTTGCTTCCTTCTGGAAACAGCTTGTTTTTTCAGTAGTTAAACGTAGAACAAAGAAATAAAAATGCCATAAGCCAAGAAAGATCCACAGGAGAAATTTCGTAGAGGCAAGGCAAACTAACATTAATAAATGATGCTAATTAGGCTTGATTTGCATATTTAACTCACCTTAATTACACATGGATTCAGCAAACATTTTAAAAGCTGTAATCAATCTTTCACAGACATGGTTAGTTATTTACATGAAATAACAAAAAATGGGAGTCTTGTCAATGATTACACTATTTCCAATTTATATGGGGGATTATTTCAGTAATAATAATAATAATAGAATGCATTTTTCTTTAATAATTTGTAATCCCATAAATTTAAAGGTCTTTGGTATCCCAAAATATTTTTTTAAGTTTGTAGGAAATATGAATAGGACATAAATTACTCTATCATATTAAACTATTTAACCTTGTTCAATTAAGAAAAGAGCTTCATAACACTCATTTAACTTGGATTTTTAAATTTTATAACTGAAGTAAGAGCTATAATAGAAAAAACTGCACCCACTTGGCAATGAGTTGGAGATTTTTTTTCACAGATGGAATAAATTTTAATTTTGTTCACCCTTGGATATAATTTGCTTTCTCTTTAAAAATATTTTTTATTGTTTGCAGAATTTTATTTTTTAAAATTTTATCTTAGTACATGTTTGCTGTACATGAAGCTTACAGTCATCTTGTGAAATATGTACATGTATATATGACATCTTGATCATTTTTATTTTCCTTCCCTTCCCACTCACCTCCCTTCCTCTGTCTCTAAATCTTCTATCCTCATTTTCATTATTATTTTTAATATTAATATTTTAAATTCATGTTTATAATATATAATGTTTACATTCATTGTGGGCAATTGATACATATTCATGGCACATCTTAAATCTTTTTACTTCCCCTTCCCTCTAGACCTTCCTGTTTGAAAAAAATCTATCTCCCTTTTTCCTTTGGTCATAGAATTTTAAGTAAAAAAAAATAGGAACCATTATACAATATAAATCTCCTTTAACTTCAGTATATTTTAATCAGAGAATTGTTCTTTAAAAATTCTTAAGTATTTTTGTAGAAGAGATTCTTTTCTAAGAATATACACAGGAATGATTCTATGAGGAGGCGATGGCTCTCTTGTGCTGTGTAGGGCTGAAAGAATCCTGGGAAGGACCAAGGGCTTTAGGTTCTGGACAGGAAAATGGTGCACAAAACCTTATTATGTGCAGCCACTAAATGGATATTAAATACCAGTGTTAAGGCTTCGTTTCTTAGAGTTCTTTGTGAGAATTCTTTTATAAAATAGGAAATCCTGGAAGATTAACCTTTTTGCTTGAATTGCCTTGAAAAGTCAAGGGTCATCGGGTGAAGGAAAGAAAGCTGGGGAAGGAAAAACTCACAAAACTTTCTTAATGTCTTTCCTAGGTTAACTCTGTGTGTGTGTGTGTGTGTGTGTGTGTGTGTGCGTTTTCACACGAGCATGCATTAATTTAAATATATTTATTAAGTATCTCTCCTGAGCCAGTTCATTACTGTGGTTATAATTAAAAGTGAAGAAGATAATAGACACCATTCCTGATGTCATAGAGCTATGAAATAATTAATACTTATTGAGCACTTTCTGTGTCCCAGTCAGGAAACTAAGCAGTTTACATAAATCAGTTTGTTAAATCCTCAAAATGGGCACTATCTTGTAGGTATTATTATTATTATTATTATTATTATTATTATTATTATTATTGGTACTGGGGATCAAACTCGGGACCTTGTGCTTCTGAGGCAGGTGGTGGCACCACTAAGCTAAATCTCTGACCCTTGTAGGTACTATTATTATACTTATTTTACAAAAAGAAAACCTGAGGGCTGGGGATTTAGCTCAGTGGCACTGTGCCTGCCTTGCAAGCGCAAGGTCCTGAGTCCGATCCCCAGTACCAAAAACAAAAATCAAAAAAACAAAAACAAATAGTAAAACTAAGGGCCAGAGTGTTCCAAGGACACAGCAACCAAGAAACCACAAAGTCAAAGCCAAGCAAGCTCACTATAGACACTGTGACAACTGTTACATTAATGTATGTATAATGTTCAATTCTCTTTAGATATATACAGAAATAATCATAAAATACACAGTTATTCATTTTGAGGCTCTTTGCAAACAAGGCTCAAGTACATTCATTTAACATGTGTAATTTCTATCTGAAATATGTTAAATAATGCAAAGTAATATCTCAAGTGAATTTTTGTAACAAGGCAAAATAAAGATCTCTCAAGCCCTTTATTATACATTAAATTGTATTCCTCAAAATCTGTATGTTAATACTTATTTCTCAGTACCTCAGAAGGTGACTGTATTTGGAGACAGCATGTTCAAAGAGGTAATTGAAGTGATACGAGGTCATTGGAGTGGACCCTATCCAATATGACAGTTACATATTGAGTAAAGACCATATGAAGATATAAGGAGGCCCCCTCTACCATCTACACAGCAAGAAAAAAGGCTTCATAATGAAACCAACCTTGCTGACACTTTGATGCTGGACTTCTATCTGTGAGGAAATACATTTTTGTTATGTAAGTCACCCAGCCTGTGGTACTAGGGTAGAGCACACCCAGTAAAATAATACACCATTAATTGTGTCAGAGGATGAGAACCCCAGGCAATATCTGAAACTGAAAAACTGTACATATTTTTATAGTTAAGAGTGGGACAGTTATACTGGTCACAGATATACTCATGGAGCAGTTCCATTTGCTTATCTGATACCCAGTTTATCTGACAGGCTTAATCTGCACAGTGGTGGTTACCTAGGCAAGAGTGGGTGGAAGGCATTCTGCAGAGCAGTTGGTGTTTGTTAGTGCTTTTTGTTGGTTTCAGAGGCCAAAGATGTGTGAGATCAGCCTTAGAAACAGGGTCACTGTAGTGAATCTGGCCAACTGGCTGACTTTCAAAGCCAGAGTCTGTTGCTGTTTGGCTTGTCAAGGAGTGTTCACTGAAGTTAGTTGTCATTGATTAATTAGATAGTTCTAAAATCAGTTCTTATTGCTCACTTGTAGGCAGGGTTATAGAACTGTTACTAATTGATGAGATGAGCTTAAAAGTAGTTCTGGTATTCGTTACCATGGATATAGAACAAGTCTTTTCCTGTGAGACTTGTGACTTTTTATTCCTAGTGGTCAACACTAATAAGTAAAGAATAGAAAACTGAAAATTAATCTTAAAGTGGTAATATCTCTTACTTGTGTAAGCATTATGCTAATCCGTTTGTATACATTTCTCCAAATAAAAAATGGGGATTTAATATGGTACCAATTTTATATGGTAAGGATTAGGGTTACTGTGCATAAAATACTTAGCATAAAGTTTATACAAATAAGAGATATTATCATTAATTTTCCAATGGGCTGAATTCATTTTCACACCAGTACTGCATTCTTCACCACTGCAATATAAAGTACTACCTCTTGCAATAATATGAACATTTAGTATGATTTCTTTTCTATAATAACTGAGATAGACCAATTAGACAGCAAGAAAAGTGATTGTACCTGCACAGCCCAGTCCATGAAACACACAAAAGATGCAATTCACAGTGGTTACATCTGAGGATGACCTGAGACAGGAGACCAAACTTCATTAGGTGGTCTTCTATAATATTTGAATATAGATAGGCTGGACATATTCCTATTTTTTTTCTTAAAAGTTATAGATAATAAAAAATTAAGGTAGTTTTTACAGTAGAAGCCACAAAGGGGCTTTCTGGAGTGATAGAAGAGTTTTATATCATAATCCAAATGGCAGCAACACAGATATATACATATATAATAATTCATTAAGATTTGTTCACTCTTCTGTGTAAATTATACATCACTAAGATAAAAATCACATCCACACATCAAAACGGCATTTTAAAATATGACCTTGGAGGGGAGAAACTGAGTTGAATTGCCTTACTTTACATTTTTAAGCCTTAAATATTTTTTAAATGATACTGAATTTATTGGTCGAGTGTACCTATAAAGGCAAAGGGAATGTATGAGTATTATGTCTTTAATACTTTTAGTGATAGTTTATTTGGATACTTCCTTTATTATTTTATTTAGATCTATTTTTAATAGTTTTATACTTTTTTTGAGCATTAGACTTTTGATGTTTTCATTTTTTTCCAATTTTTCACATAGCATTCTCTTTTTTTTTGGTATGGGGATCGAACTTAGGACCTTGCGCTTGCAAGGCAGACGGTGGAACCACTGAGCAAATATCTGGCCCTCACATAGCACTCTTGACAGTAGCAAGGCTTTTAATATTCTGAAGAGACAAGCTTAATTTTCATACACAGACTTTATGTCAGTCAGGTAAGCCAAGTTGTGTTATGCTAAGAAACAACCTCCAGACCTCACAACATCCATAACTTCCTCCTGTTCTGGTTCCCCCATAGGTTGGAAGGGACAGGAAACATTTCTGCACATTTTCCTCATGGAAGGGTCCAGGATGATCTGGCAACCACTTCCTTGAATGTTGTTGATTTCTGAAAGAGGGAGAGAAGGCTCCTAGAAGACCCAATACCTCTAATTAAAGGCTCAGAAAAAAAGTTTAGGTTGGAAGGAACATGAACAGTATATTTATTATGTGTTCTCGGGCCAGGATTCATTATGTGCCTTGACACAACAGCATGAAAGCCATGAGGTGTGTACCTACTCAGAAATAGAACATTGGAAACAGTTGGCAAATATCCTCAGCTACTTCATCTTCTTGCATATAAAGGATTAGATGACTTTGGATTTAAAATAAAGGGGTGCCCCTCTTGACTGGCTCTGGGCTTTTTCAACATCTATGTTAGCATGAGTTAAGTCCCTCTGATTTCACACATCAAGAATGGGAAATATAAAAGTATGCATCTCATAGTATTGTTATGAGGATTCAGTATGATAATGATTATAGAGACCTTAATACAATGCTTAAAGTACATAACGTACTCAATACATGTTCAGCTCCCTCCTCGCCCTGCAGTCCTCATTTACTTATAGCTGTTACAGATGTTAAAAGATTGTGGCAAAGTCCATGTAATGATGTGTCCCCAAGTTGGAACCACCTTCCAGCAAAGGCTTGGGGAGAATCAGACACCACATACATTCTATGTCATGACTGAGCAAAGCGAAAATAAATATTAGGAGGAAGATGGAGCTGTTTGTCCAATGATGACCATACTTGGTGAAGGAGGTATTTTTCCAATTTTCATTTGCAATTCCCACATACTTGTTTACTCTCACTCAACAACTGTTTATGAAATCCTAGTAGACCTATCCTAATGATATGGTCGTAACACAAAATTTTTCTTGTGGGGCTTAATTTAGTGACAGGCGAGTAACAATAAAAGGAAACAAGTTTATGAAAGAAATTTTAGTTAATGATGAGTAGCATTAAGGAAACAAAACAAGGTAACCTGTTTGCTGGGTATGGACACCAGTGGAAATACTTGATACTTGAAATTTTGGGGGTTCAATGCAGTAGAAACCCAGTCCTCACTCATGAACTGTCCAGATTGGAGGCCCAGCTTATTGACTTCTCTTCTTGTGATCTAGATACCCAGATTCCTTGCATTTTGTGCTCTTCCATCATCTAGGGACCCTCTTCCTACATGCTACTAAGAGACAGAAATAGAGTTTAGAAGATTATGGGGGGTATTTTCAAGGACCAGGCTTAGTGGGCTTATTCAAGATGACTTGTATTTCACTGCTCAACTGGTCAGAACACAGTTCCATGGACATACTTAACCTCAAAGCTGGTTTTGTGCTCCAGAAGAAAAAAGGGTTTTCCTAAAACAGTTTCTTCTACTGCATTGGTAGGTGGTAAGAGAGGGATCAGGAATATTAAATCTCAGACTCCACTGAAATAATTTTTGAATAGAAAACTGAATAAAAAGGGGACTCCACTAAAAATAGTTTTGAGTAGAAAGCTGAATAAAGAGGGGAGGGGGACGGAGGGGGGGAGGGGGGAGAGAGAGAGAGAGAGGAAAATAAAAAGAGAAGAGTGTTAGACCACGAGAGAAACAAGAAGGCCAGTGTGACAGCTTTATGTTTTTATGTTTTCCTTTCTTCCTTTCATCCCCTCCTCTCTCTCTCTCTCTCTTTCTCTCTCTCTCTCTCATCCTGATAGAAAACAGGGTTCTGAATGAGAACATAAGCTATTTATTGCTCACGGATCACCCTGTTATGCTCCGTGCACCAAATTTTCTTGGGGGATAACAGTGGGAGCTACCTTAAGTACACTGTATGTGTACAGTGGGTTTATGTACCATGGAAAAGGAAGGCCAAATTATGAATTTCAGTTTCCTTCCAGGGATGAGAAGGAGCGGGGTGGGTTGGAGGTTGCTCTGAAATGCAAAACAATCTTCAGCAAAAGATAAGGGGAAGAGCTCTAGGATTGCATCCCCCTGGACTGTTAACAAATGCCTCAGGAATAGATGTTCCTGAATCTTTCCACAAGTCTCTGTCTTTAGGGATGCTGTTCTGTTCAATCATTTTTTAATCGAGATGCTATTACTTTTTTTTTTCTAATAGGTAGAATTAATGGAGCCAACACCAGTATAGGGAGGGACTTGAAATATTGGGAAGCCATTGCTTCCCTTAGATCTGAAAGTGCAGGCAAGGAGGGCTTTCCTGCGTGCCATGTGTGTTGTGCTGTAGGAGAGGCCCTGTGCAACAGGAATTTGGTAGAGGATAAGGCTATTGACCAAAACTGCAGCTTAACAGGAAATTACTCATGGTGATTTATCCATCTGCTCATCCTTTGGCTTATGAATCTCCTGCAAGTGGTTTCCTTTGGCCGACGCCAAGCAGAAATGAGAGGCCTAGGAGCCCAGTGCAGCAGTTAGTAGAGAATAAGGAGGCCAGAGGCCAGAGGCTGTGGTAATCTGTTATCTTCAGAGCCAATCAGAGGACACAGAACAAACCTCACAGATGCCTCTGAGACCCCTTAAGAAGGCAGACAGATACTTAGATCTGGAACTCAGCGGAGGAGGGCCAGAGCAGATGCTGACTTGGAAGTCATCAGCATTGCAGTGTTTACATGTTTCTGATATTAAGAGCTAATATTTGTTGAGCATTTCTTTGTGCTAGGCAGTACACCAAAATTCCACATGCAGTGTTAGCTCAGTTATTTCTCCTAACAAAGCTAAAGGTGAAATACCATTACCTTACTGTACACAGTAGGCAACTGAAGCAAAGTGTAGTGAAGCAATTTGTTTAAGGTCACACAGCTATTAGGTGGCAGACCCAGAAATTAAGTGCCAGGCATTTCTACCCACCCAGGCTACTGATAAAAACCATTATTGGACACAGCTTGTCTGAGAGAATCAACTACTGAAGATATGTGTGTTGAGTCATATCATAATTTAAAAAAAACCTCTCCCCTCTTTTAAAATTTTTTTCTACTCTTTTGAAAGGAAACAATTCTGACAAGAATTCATTAGAGAAGATAGTCCAAATTTTAATGTCCTGGCTTGTGTATTGTTTTTGATTAAGGCTGTTAAGTAGCCTAGAATATTAGTAACCCACATATTCCCTCTACCTCACAAAGAGTAGGTTCACTTTTATCTTGGGAACAAAGCTGGATAGAAAAGCTTTTTTAACTTTTCTTAATTCCTGAAACATTTGTCTTTGAGTCAGGTTTTGTTATAGCAGCACAAATGTGGCCCGTCAGCATTTCTATTATAACCCCTTATTTCCAGGGCTTTTCAAGAGTGCCTTGGAGACTGCTTTGAATTAACTTGGCATTCAGGATTGAATTCAGGAAACTACATTTTCCTTACCAATTAATTAGTTTAGAAATTCTCAACTTAGGAGAGGGCCAAACCCAAAAATTTTATTAGTGCAAAAAATACCTTAAAGCAAATTTGCCAACTTAAAACATTGTAAAAATATTTACACTCATTATATAGTATAATATTATATCACTCTGTATTAGTTCTCAAAGAAAATGAACAATAAAAGTCCCTAGGATGAAACTAATAATAATTTTAACATCTTATACTGTGCCTGTTTGATTTTCTGAGTAATTTATTTCTACTTTGGGAATTAGGATGATTTGAAGTTCTCAGTATAACTGGTTTAAAGTCATAACAGTATCCAGATATGGAACCATAATACAAGGCATGGGGGGGTATCCAGAGAGGAGACCGAAGTGTTTCTGTGTATTTTTTGGTGAAATTTAAATTTATCTGGGGACCTTTTTCATTCTGTGAACTTGATTAGCAGCATGCACTGATTCTGTACATAGATCTTTGAAACTGAACTTCCTGAATACAATGGCAATCCTGAGGACTAAGTTACATAAAGCCTTTCTAACTTTTCTTAACTTAAAAATATTCCAAGAGTGACCAGTAAAAATGAGAGAACATTGTGATCACTTATCATTAGTAGCTCATTTTGTAAGATTTTTTTTCCTGCAATCTCTCTTCTAGCCTAAACACAAGGTAGTGAATGATAGTAGATGTAGCTGTTTGGATAAATCTACTCTCCTCCCGACTGATTTCTCTGAAGCTGCTCTGGCTTCTGTGTTTCAGAAGAGTGCCAGCAAACTGCTACCTGTGGACTTTTGCTCTACCTTTTCTTTCTTCTTGGAGTACACTTTCTCTGGCTGTCTACTTCATTAACTCCCTACTACCTACAGTCTTTGTTCAGACCTTACCTTGTGAATGAGACCAAACTGGATCACTCTGCTTGATGATTTGCCCTTAGTCCCCCTTAGGGACAAGATAAGTTTCCTGTACATGCTCTGAAGGCTGGTGAAGTAAACTAACAATAGAAACAAATAGATGAACAAGAGAAAAGGCATAGCAAGTTATCAATGTGCCTCAGCATGGGGGCTCTTCAAATATGAAGGTGAAAGAAGGTACAGATGAGTGAGGCTGAAATACCTTCTTCACTGGGGAAGTGGAAATGGGAGATGGGGCTGCAAGTGATTTCAGAGGGCCAGTAAATGACTTTTAGGGAAATTGATGGAACCCAAAGAACAGACACTAGATTGTAAAAGACTCCCTTTGGAAGATGAAGAACAGAAAGTAGCAATGACAGAGTCTTCCTAGGTGAGGTGACATTCCTGAGTCTTCCATCCCAGGGATGGTGAAACTTCAGGAAGTTCCAAGACAACTGTATTATTTTTGGAAAGTCTTTGTCCAGTCATGTAAGGAAACTTGGAGCTAGCTTGACTCTGAGACTGGTTTTCCAGCTCACCATGACAAAGCAGCACACTTTGGTTCTCATTCTCTGAGCCCCAGTATACCAATATCAATATTATTGATATTTATAACCCTGTCAGATATTTTCTTTTTATATACTTATCACCTCCTAACACTTTTTATACTTTTTTAGCAAAATATGTGTCTTCTGCTACTAAAAGATAAGGCCCATGAGGATAAGGTTCTTTGTTTGTTTTATTGGTTGACATATATTAAGCACTTAGAATTATGTCTAACAAATTAATTGCTCAAAAATAATTTGCTGAATGAAACCTGAATTTCAAAGCTCATAACAGGAATTCCCAAAAAACTATTCCAGATGTAATTTTCCTTGTTCTAAATAATTTGCATTATTTCCCTCATAGTTAAGAATTTTCTTTGAATGTTAGTGTCAAAATGAAAAGCCTCAGCTATAGATCCCCTTTTTAATGTGTTATGGATCCATCTTTCCTGGAAACATTTAAATTGAATTTTGGAAATTTCCAAAGTTAATTTTAATGTCTTTTAGAAAAGATAAATGGAAGATAAATGTGAAGTATGGTTTCCACAAAACAAAAGCTTATTCTGTATTTTAAAATACCACTGTATATATTTTATAACACTTTTATCCATGTGTTAATATTAATGCTGAACTTGGAAAGTTATGAAATTAAATTGTGATCCTATAATTTTAAAAGAAAAAGAAAAAACAATGAAATTTCTAGTCCCAACCCAGCAGTACTGAAAATGCTGTGTTAAAAGCAAACTATTCAGTGGAACCATTTAGCAAGGATTCACCACCAGCTCAATATACAACAGTAAGAATGGTAGAATTTGTATGTAGTTATCAGGACCGTGGCACCACATCCAACCTGTCTGATTCTAAATGGTGCTTAATGGCAAAAATTAATATTATCTGTCATGAAAATGTGTTAATTTTATTATTAGGCTAAAAATACTTAAAAGTTCAATTAAAATGAGCTTTCAATTTCTTTCACATATCAGATGGAATTTTATTTTATTTCTGCTTTGTCTTCCTAGGGCACTTGTGAGCAGTCACTCTATGGGCACATGCATTCTATCAATGATGCCATCTTCAGCCCTACAGTAAGCTCAATTCTTCCAATAAACTATTTTAATTCTTTATATGTGCAAATGCATTCTTATGAAACAAATTTCCAAGGTAAAATGGTAACACTACATTGGTGAGACTAACAATTTTAGGTATTAATTATAAACATGATAAATCAATAATAGAGGGGTGCAGAATTTTAAAACTCACACTTTCTCATGCATGTAGATAATGAGGAATAGTGGGAGTGATAAGGAATTCTCTTGAAATAAATTCCATTTACACACATTTTTAAGAGCTTTTTATCTAATTTGGACTTCACAAAAGTAAACAGATTAATAGATTGCATTAAAATTTATTGCATAATCAATAAAGTAATGTGCTTGAAAGGAAACCTGAATAAAAAAGCTAAAGAAATAGAGGTTTTTCTGTTCACAACATATAAACTGACAGCAAAAGTATTTTTATCTGCAGTTTTTTTTTTCTTTTGGCACCAGTGATCGAACTTGGGTCCTTGTGCCTGTGCAGCAGGCAACAAAACCACTGGGACAAAACCCCAGCCCTACCTGTGGTTTGATGTATTTAGATATAAGGATAATTTCACCAACCGTGAAAACTGCTCAACTTTGCTTTTTGTTGCTAAGCTCATTGAGTATATCTTTAAAAGGGTTCATATAATAGTTGTGGATGAATGACTTAACTTCCTACATTCTGAGATGAAAATGATTTGATTAGATAGATGACCTCTCAAGTCTTTTCGAACTCTAAGTGATTTAATTATACCTAACATTTTAATTTGACTTCAAGTTCTCAGTAGAGTGAGATCCTAATTCTATATCCTCTTCTTTTCCAATTAGCTAAAAAAGAAATCTGATAGATTACTTACATCTAACTTCACTTGATTTTAGCCAAAAGGCCAAGAAGCGATGCTTACATCTAACTTAAAAATGACAATGTAGTCAAAATTCTGTTACTATCATGTCATTAATATTCTTTTAGACGTAGGAAAAATACTCACTAAAAATTACATCTACTAAAAGGATGTTGATTGCTCCAGTTGAAATTGTGCTAGTGTCATTCTCATTCCTGAGAATTTTATGATGGGCTCAGGCACATATATTTTAATGGATTTGTCTTTGTAAGGAACATTCCATTTAATAGACTGTAGTGAGCCAATTAGTTGAAAAATATTATATTACAGATTGGTTCTAGATAACAAAGTAAAATTTTTTTTCTAGCGGAGTATAGAGACATTTAAGTACCATAGATCCATATGATATATTTATACTAAAATTCTGTCAAGTAGCTTATAGGTTCTTATGCCCTAGGAAAAGTAAATGTACTTTGAAATGAAGTTAACCAATAATTTGTAAGCCAGGCATTTTATTTTGGTAAGCAATATCATAGCTGAAAATGACACATCATTCAACATTCTAAATAGTAAAGTTAACAAATATTAAACTAGCCAAATGAGATTCACTAAATCAGCCATCAAGGAAAATAGACATTAATTATATATATTTCAAAGGGCAAGATGATGAATATGAGGTCCAGGTGTCCAATATCAAAACGACTAATCTGCTTTTGCTTACATGCTTTGTTCACACCAAAAGGACTGTTACAACACTATTCCCAATCAACTTCTCAAATCCCTATTGAACATTCCTATTCATTTATCTCTTCTTTAGTGCAAGTAATTATTAACTCTTAAGAGAAATGTTATGATAACTGACATTTATAAGTAAAATTCTTGGTCACCTTTATTAATTGTTTTGGAAATGAGTCATGTCACATACCTGCTAAGTGGGGAAGCAGAATGACTGCATATCCTAAAAGCTTTCAGGGTCTCTTGAAAACATGTCATGGAGACACCATTCTCATGCAAACACACTATCAAATTAGTGGTTACAGATGTGTTATATGGTGCAGATACAGCAGTTTATAGCAGTTTAGTTGCTTGGTATTAACCTTGCTAATTGTTTGAAGCCTCTAGGGAGAGGTACTCATGTTACATTATGAGCTAAAATGACATGTGGTTGTCTATATGAATGTAATTCTAGGAAAATTCTATAGCTGAGACATTTGTAAGCAGAAATCACAATATAAAATTTAGTGTTATCAATCTAGGAATCAAGATATATAAGCAACATTTATGTGTGGTCCTGAAAAACTATGTAAATTAATTTGTATTTCTGTGTTTATAGTATTAGAGCTCTGCTGTCTTGATTTCGGACTGATTTCTCATTGGAAGTATATATTTTTAATCTATTTTATAGTAATCTCTAATGAGACAGCTTTTTTACAAAGGAAAACCAAAAAATCAAAAGGAAGTTAAGAGGTATATGTTTCCAAACATATGAATAATTTAATATAAGGAAAGATAAAAAACAAACTAGCTATGGAATCCATCGATTTGTATATGTCCTGTATACACAACAGGGAAAGGACTATTGCAACACTACTCTTAATCAGCTTCTCAAATCTTTATTGAGCATTCCTATTAATTTATCTCTTCTTTTTTTTTAAATTAAATTCTTTTAGTGGTACATTGTAGGTGTACAACACAATTACATTTCTCATTGGGAACTGTACCTTTACATAATGCATCTTGGTTCTTATTTTGTCCCCATTCCTAGCCCTCCCTTCATCCCCTCCACCCTTCCCTATTTCCAAAGACTTTATTTCCATTTTTTCCATTTCTCAGCATTTGTCCTTTCCCTTCTTTCCTTTCCCCTGTGCCTCCCACTACCCCTACCTCTTTGGACCTTTTCTTCCTATTTTACATTATTGATTATTCATTCTAATCATTGGTACATTTTAGGTATACAATATAATGACATTCATCATTGGAGATTTGCACCTTTACATAGTCTCTCTTGGTTCTTATTTTTCACCCTTGCCCAGACCTCCTTTCAACCCCTCCAGTCCTCCCTATTTACAAAGATTGTGTTCCTATTTTTCCATTTTCTCATATTAATCCCATTCCCTTCTATCCTTTCCCCTAGCCCTCCCACTTCTTTCCCCTTTGCCCCTTTTCTTCCTATTTCACATGACCTATTATACATTTAGTCCTTATTTACAATTTCAGTTTCTCACACCAGAGAAACTATTCGATATTTATTCATATATGTCCTATTTATTTCACTTAAGAGGATCGCCTCAATATGTATCCACTTAGCTATAAAATCTCTAATTTCTCATTTTTTATGGCTGAGTAGTACACCATTTTATTAAAAAAAACCCCATATTTTCTTTATCCAGTCTCCAGTTGATGGGCACTTGGGCTGTTTCCAAGTTTTAGCTATTAAAAACTGTGCTGCTATGAACATGGGCGCACATATATCACTGTGGTATGATTCTTTTAATTCTTTGGGGAAGATCCCCAGCAGTGGAATAGCAGGGTCAAATGGGACTTCCAGTCCTAGTTCTTTGTGGGATCTCCATACTGATTTCCACAGTGGTTGCAGCAGTCTACACTCCCACCAGCAGTGGAGCAGGGTTCCTCTTTCCCCACAGCCCCGCCAGCATTGGTTATTGGTTGATTTCATGATAGCAGCCATTCTTTCTGGAGTGAAGTGGAATCGCAGTGCTGTTTTCATTTGCATCTCTCGAATGACCAGTGACATTGAACATTTTTTCATGTATTTTTTTGCTATTTCTACTTCTTTGTCTGAGAAATGTCTGTTCATTTCCGATGCCCATTTTCAGATTGGGTCTTTAAATTTGGGAGGTCTGATCTTTTTAAGTTCTTTATAGATTCGAGATAGTAGACCTTTGTCTGAGGAAGAGCAGGTGGAGATTTTTTCCCACATTGTGGATTGTCTCTTCACACTGTTGGTGGTTTCTCTTGCTGTGCAGAAGCCTTTTAATAAGAAGAGATCCCACTTGTTGATTGTTTGTGCTAGTTAACAGGCAACTGAGGTTTTGTTCATAAAATCTTTTCCTACACTGATGTCTTCAAGGGTTCTACCTAACCTCTGTTCCAACTGGTTCAGAGTTTCTAGTTCAATATTTAGATCTTTAATCCATTTTGATTTTAGTTTAGTGCGAGGTGAGAGATACAGGTCTAGTTTTAATCTTTGGCAAGTTGAAGCCCAATTTTTCCAGCACCATTTATTAAAGAGGCTATCTTTCCTCCAGTGAGGGTGTTTGGCTCCTTTATTGAAGATGAGATGCCTGAGTGTGTCTGGCATTGTTTCTGCATCTTCTAATCTGTTCCACTGGTCCTTAGGTCTGTGTCTTTGCCAGTACCATGCTGTTTTTATCACAGTAGCTTTATAGTAGAGTTGCAGGTTGGGGATTGTGATACTCCCTGCCATGTCTCTGTTACCTAGAATTGCTTTTGCTATTCTGGGTCTCTTCTTGCTCCAAATGAATTTTTGGATTGTTTTCTCAAGGTCTATGAAGTATGCTGCTGGGATCTCAATTGGAATTGCATTAAATCTATATAGCAGTTTTGGAAGTATGGCCATTTTCACTATATTAATCCTTCCTACCCAGGAGCAGGGAATGTCTGTCCATTTTCTGATATCTTCAATCTCTCTTTTCAGAGTGCCATAGTTTTCAGAGAAGAGGTCTTTGTTTATTTTCGTTAGGTTGAATCCTAGATTTTTCAGTTTTTTGGATGCTATTGTGAAAGGAATTATTTGCCCTATTTCTCTCTCAGTGAGTCTGTCATTTGTGTAGAGGAAAGCTATTGATTTTTGTGTGTTGACCTTGTAACCAGCTACTTGACTGAATTTGGTTATTCAGTCTAGAAGACTTTTGGTGGAGTTCTTGGGGTCTTCTATATAGAGTATCATGTCATCTGCAAATAATGACAATTTGACTTCTTCATTACATTCCTTTTATTTCTTTCTTTTGTCTAATTGCTGTGGCTAATGTTTCCAGAACTATATTGAACAAGAGTGGTGATAGTGAACATCCTTGTCTTGTTCCTGATTTAAGTGTGAAGGATTTCAGTTTTTGACCATTTAGTATGATATTGGCTGTTGGTTTTTCATAGATGGCTTCTATCAGTTTGAGGTAAAGACAATCTATTCCAATTTTTTGTAGGGTTTTTATCATAAATGCATGTTGGATTTTGTCAAATGCTTTTTCTGCATCTATGGAGATAATCACATGTTTTTTGTCCTTGGCTCTATTGATATAGTGTATTGCATTGATTGATTTGCATGTGTGGAACCATCCCTGCATCCCTTGGATGAATCCCACTTGATCAGGGTGTATGATCTTCTTGATGATCTTCTGCATTCTGTTTACCATTATCTTATTAAGGATTTTTGCATCTATGTTCATTAGTAAGATTGGTCTATAGTTCTCCTTTTCGGTTGGGTCTTTCTCTGCTTTGGGGATCAAGGTGATGCTTGCTTGCAGGAATGAATTTGGGAGTATTGCTTCCCTTTCAATTTCATTGAAGAGTTTAAACAGTAGTAGCAGCAGTTCCTCTCTAAATGTCTTGTAGAATTCAGCAGTGAAGCCATCAGGGCCCAGACTTTTCTTAGTTGATAAGTTTTTAATTACATTTTCAATTTCATTGGTTGATATTGGGTTGTTCAGTATTTTTAGGTCTTCTTCGTTCAACTTTGTTAATTCATATGTATCTAGGAATCTGTCCATTTCTTCTGTGTTGTCCATCTTATTGGCATATAGGTTCTGGAAGTAGGTATTGATGATCCTCTGGATTTCTGCTGGGTCTGTTGTAATTTCACCCTTTTCATTCCTCATTGCATGGATTTGGGCCTTTTGTTTCCTTTTTCTGACAAGGTTGGCTAAGGGTTTGTCAATTTTGTTGATTCTTTCGAAGAACCAACTCTTGGCTTCATTGATTTTTTTGTACCATTCTCTTAGTCTCCATTGCATTGATTTCTCCTCTGATCTTTATAATTTCCTCCCTTGTATAAGCTCTGGGGTTGTCCTGCTCTTCTTTTCCTAGAAGCTTGAGGTCAGGTTGTTTAATTGGGCTCATTCTGTTTTCCTAATATGCGTATTCACTGCTATGAATTTCACTTGTAAGACTGCTTTCATTGTGTCCCATAGATTCTGATATGTTGTATTGTCATTGTCATTTAATTGAAGGAACTGTCTAATTTCTTCTTTAATTTCCTCTGTGACCCATTGGTTATTCAGAAGTGTGTTGCTCAATTTCCACGTGTTTATGAAATTTTTTGAGTTTCTTTTGCTATGGATCTCCAATTTCATCACACTATGGTCTGATAATATACAGGGGATAACTTGAATTCCTTTGCACTGACTTAAACATGTTCTATGCATGAGTATGTGGTCTATTTTGCAGAATGACCCATGTGCAGCTGAGAAGAATGTGTATTCTGATTTTGTGGGGTGGAAGACTCTGTAAACATCTGTTAAGTTCATTTGTTCAAGAGTTCAATTGAGTTCTAGTATTTCATTACTTATTTTTTGCCTAGTTGATCTATCTCTTTGTGACAGTGGGGTGTTGAGGTCCCACACTACAATTGTATTAGTGCATACATGACTTTTCATGTCCATTAGTATTTGTTTTATATAGTTGCGTTCACTAGTGTTTGGTGCATAGATATTTATGATTGTCATCTCTTCCTCTTGGATTCTTCCCTTTACAAGGATGTAGTGTCCTTCTTCGTTTCTCTTCATCAGAGTTGGTTTGAAATCTGCTTGATCTGCAAAGAGGATCTGCTTTTTTTCGGGTTCCTGTCACATGCAGTATTGTTTTCCACCCTTTAACTTTCAGTCTATGAGTTTCCTTTTGAATTAAGTGTGTTTCTTGTATGCAGCATATGGTTGGATTTTGCTTCTTGACCCATTCTGCCAGTCTATTTCTTTTGATTGGTGAATTGAGACCATTAACGTTGATGGTTATAACTGAAACGTATTGACTTGTCATTGCCATGACTTTTTCTTTTTGTTGGGTTTTCCCCCTTTACATTTAATTTCTTGTCATGCCAGATGGGTTCATTCTGCTTTGCTTCCTGGGGTTGTGATCCTCAATGTCTGTTCCTAGGATATTGTGTAAAATTCTTTGGAGTGCTGGTATGGTATTCATGAAGTTCCTAAGGTGCTCTTTGTCATGAAAGTATCTTATTTCTCCATCCATTTTGAAAGATAGTTTTGCAGGGTCCATCAATCTGGGTTAGAGGCTGTTTTCTTTTAGTGCTTGGAATATGTCACTCCAAGCTCTTCTTGCCTTGATGGTTTGTGTTGAGAAGTCTGCTGTGATTCTGATAGGCTTTCTTTTGTATGTGATTTGTTTCTTTTCTCTCACTGCTTGTAGAACTTTGTTCTTCTGTTGTGTTTCTGGAATCTTAACAATTATATGCCTATGTGTAGATTTCTTTTTGATCAAGGCTATTTGGAGTCCTATGTGCCTCACTTATCTGTATGTCAATCTCTTTTCCCCTGCTTGGGAAGTTTTCTGCCATTACTTCTGCAAAGAGATTTTTTTTTATGTCATCTGCACTCTCTCCTGTTTCTTCATTGACTCCAATCAGTCTTATATTATTCTTCTTTGCATCATCTAGCAGCTGCTGGATTGATTTCTCATGTTCACTTATAATTTTGAAGCAATTTTTCTTTTCCTGGTCATTAATTGTAATCTTATCTTCTATATCTGAAATTCTGTCCTCACATTGGCTCATTCTGCTGTGTAGACTTTCAGTGGAGTTTTTCATCTACTGAAAACCTATTTCCATCTGTTTTATGGATTCCATTTGTTTCCTATGTTGGAATTCCATTCTATCATGTTCCTGAGCTCCTCTCTAGATTGATTAATCATGTCTTGCACTAGGGGCACAATATCTCCTGTTATCTGAGAAATTATTTCTGATTTCATTTTTTCCAGACCCCCTTTTGTTGCCAGTTCAGTGGGTCCAGGTGGTTGAGTATCAGAGTGTTCCATCTCATTTCCCTTTGGGGTTGCTGTAGGTGATCTGGAAGTCTGGTTTTGAGACTTATTTATGTGTTTTCTCATTTCGACTGTGGTGGGGGGCTGTTAGCGCCTTCATGGATTACCTCCTCTGAGCTGGGAGAGGTGGAACAGAGGTCGGGAGCAGCAGTAGGAATGGTGACCCAAAAGCCCTTTCCTGTCGGCTGGAAGCAGCGTGAGGGATGGTGTCCAGGAAGCCCCTTCCTCTGGACCAGGAGTAGTGGGAAGGCAGCTCAGAAGCCACTACCTCTGGGCCGGGAGTAGTGGGACGGATGGTGGCCCAGAAGCCCCTTCATCTGGGCCAGGAGCCGTGGGACAGAAGGTGGCCCTAAAGCCCTTTCCTCTGGGCTGGGAGCAGTGGGAGGGATGGTGACTGGGAAGCCCCTTCCTCTGGACCAGGAGCAGGAGGACGGCGGCTCAGAAGCCCCTACCTCTGGGCCGGGAGCAGTGGGACTCAGTACCTTGGCCTGGTGGTCTGGTGTCCTCTGTGTCTTTGTAGTGTGTAACCAGGTGGCTGCCTGTCTGCAGAGGGGTAATTAGGCATCTTCTGCATGACTCGGGACCTTGGTAGGGCATGCACAGACAGGCCTGTCTGCAGCGGGCTGATTTGGCATGTTCTGTGTGACTCAGGACCTTGGTATGGCATGGGCAGACCTGCCTGTCTGTAGCAGGCTGATTTGGCATGTTCCATGTGACTCAGGACCTCAGTAGGGTGCGCACAGACCTGCCTGTCTGCAGGGGGCTGATTTGGCATGTTCCCAACTTATCTCTTCTTTAGTGCAAGTATTTATTAACTATTAATAATGGTCTGTCTATTGGAAAGAGTCTTCTCTGGCCTCCATTTTCCAGGAAGTTGATTTTCCTAAACCTCTTCTTGGACTTTTTGTCCATTTTTGCTGTTATTTTTATTTTTTGCTTTATTCCTATTTTCAAATTAGTTATGTAGACAGGTCATATTTATTAGACATACTCATATATTTTATTATTTCATTGGCTACAACTGACTTGTTTGCTTTATCACCTTAATTTGAGATTTCATTTTCTACTTGCTGGAGAATATTCTTTGGTAGTTCATTCTGGGAGAATGTACAGCTAGTAAACTTTCTAGGTCTTTGTATATCTGAAATTATCCTTACTCTTTTCATCCTGGAATTCCATTTTCTTGTGGCGATATTCTTGCAGATGAGACTATTTCTTCAATGTGGATAACTTTTTCTATTTTTCTGTGTGGTATAATGTAATATCTTCAACAACATACATTTAGTCTTTCAGTGTTGTTTCTACATGTGATTATTAATTTTCCTCTTCTCTTTCTCAGGATGTGTGCTTTCTAAATGTGAGTACCCTTATCTTTCTACTGTTCTGAAATTTTTCCAGCCATTATTTCTTTAAATATTTCTTTGGTCAACTTTTTCTAGTCTGTCTTTTAGAAATTCTTTTTATATTTTTATTGAAATTTCTTATTTAATTCTACATTCCTTAGCTTTCTAAATATTTTCTATGCTTTCTAGTTTCCTCTGTTGCATTCTGACTAATTTCTCTACATCTATTTAAAAATTCATTAATTTTTCCTGTGGTTGACTCCTGAATTTTTATATTACAATCACTATATTCCACATATAATTTTTATTGGGTTATTTTCAAATTTTCCTGTCTTTGTTCATTATGTCTAACTTGATTTCAGGTTTAATATTACTTTTCTTTTTTATTTTATAATTCATAATTTCTATGAATTTTTAGTGATCAGGCTACTTATGCATTATCTTATTCCTCCATATTGCCCAGATGTTTCCAATACCATTTTGTCCTCATCTATTTCAATGTAAACTCCAAGATGGATTTCCACTGAAACTGCTCTTGATTTTCATATCATTATATCCAGTAGCTAGTCCATCATTATTATCAGACTTCACTTTTCATCATCATTTAAAATGTTCTTCTCTCTTGAATCCTGGGAAGTGAAATATCCATAATCAATCCTTCTCAGCCTATTGTGCTGGATCCCCTTGTTACCTAACTGCTAAATATTAAACTATATCAAGACTCAGTCTTAAATTGTGTCTTTAACAGGTTCTCTTCTTAATTCATCTTATTTAAGCTATAGCATTTCATTTCATCTACAGGCTCAAGATGTGCTAGTAGATATTACTCTGACTTCTAGACTCACCATTGCCTATTGTTTATCTCAGTTTAAATTCTGTAAGATATCTCATTTAAATATACCAAAGTTGAACACTTGCTTTTTTAAAAATCCTAACTGGTTCCTTTCCCCCATTTTATCAGCTTAGTAAATATTATCTTGTTCATCCTGATGCAGAAGCAGGAAGATGAGTCATAGTTAGCAGATGTCTTAGGGCTTTCTGTTTACTTTTTTTCAGAAATTTCTCATCATTGGAATTCAGTGAACAGAAATGAGAAAAAATATATTTTCAATGTTGTATGACTCAATGTCTCCAGCATCTACTACTGTACAATTTATTATATATTTAGTATTCTAGTAAGGCAATGAATGAATAAATGCAGAGTTCTGAACAAATGTAAACACAAATTTTCATTACAGCATTGTATCATATTTATTCCAACTTTATTGGCCTTCTAAATTCTGCCAATGATGGCCTACTAAGCACTGTTGGATAAGAATAGATTAGCTATTCCTTAGAAAACTTCTGTAACATCATAGGGTTACATGAATTTGAAGCATACGACAGTTAGCAAATTCCAGTTATGTTGGTTTCCTCCTAGTAACTTTTGAATTCTGGTAGTATCATTCAAAAGATCTGTTTGTTTAACCTAATAATAATAACAGAAATATACAGCTGCAGCACATATTTTGCACTTTAGCCAAAAAAATAAATTCTATAATTATTCTGAATGAACAATGTAACTGCATTAAACTGGAGCTAAATCCTTCTAAAAACTAGATGTAATATCAGTAGAAGTATTTTGTCTGTTCCATATCAGCATATATCATGTAGTCAGTCATTAGGTATTTTAGAGCTTTAAATTTTACCTGAGATAGGTTAATTGCTTTTTTGTAAGTTTCCAGTATATAGATATAAATGCATTAATTTGCATTGTTTTCTTCAAGTCATTCATAAACAAATACATTCAATCACTTACCTAAAAACATTATCCTTGTTCCATTTTAGCAAAAGAAACTGAATTTCTGATTCCTGATTTTTTTTTAATCTAAGATCAAACAGAAAGTACTTAGTTTCAATTTCTGGCCATTTCATATAAAGAAATGTAAACAATATTTAAGTTTTGTAGCATCGATCCTCTGAAGGATAAATGATGTCAGGCAGTATTTATACACTACAAAAATTTCAATTTTGTTAAATTCTTCAGCAATCCAGCTTGATGTCAGCTACCACTTAGCCGGGCCAATAATATTGATACTTGACATCAATTCTTATTCATTGCTGCACCTAGAAGATGTGTAAGTCAAAATTTTTAGTTTTGTGCTGAAAAATACTGGTTCAGGTTATGTCCATCCAAGGAAATTGCAAATAAATAGGGAAGAGAAAATTTAGCAACAATAAACATGCCATTTTTATTTTCTATAATGCTTGAATTATGTTGTGGTCCTACATACTCAAAATTAACTTTATATCTTTTATGCTTATCCTATACTATGTAACATTTTTAAAACAAATCTTTTATGAAATAACCTTCTTGTCCTTGCAAGGAAACTAATTTCTGCTAGCAAAAGAGACATTATAAGAAAAGTAAAACAAAAGAAGACAATTTATATGAGCAGATTTTCAAATAATGAACTGGAAAACTATAAAAGTGCAATAAATTGCTAGAAATATCTTCTATTTCTACTTTGATTTGTTCTTAGAAATGCAATAGCATAAATGGCCAAAAATATAAACAGAACTGATAAGATTATATCTACTTTCAGTTTTAAAAATTTGTATTAAATTCATCATGGGGTGTTGATACATGTACATAACACATCTGAATTCTTTTTATACTCCTTTCCCTTATGCCCTCCCCCTCCAACTTTCAATTTCCTTCCCATTCATTGACAAAATTCTGTCTCCCTGTCTCCCATGATCTATCTTTCATTTTGCTATTTAATTCATTCAAACATTGGGTTTCTCACATAAGAGAAACCATGTGATATTTAAGCTTGTATGTCTGATTTATTTCACTTGACATTCTGGCATCAAGGTGTATCCATTTTTCTACAACTAATCCAAATTTATATTTCTTTATTCAATGTAATACTCCATTGTGTATAAGTACAACATTTTTTTATCTATTTTTTCTTGATGGACATATAGGCTGCTTCCAAAATTTAGCTTATGAGTTGTGCTGCCATAAACATGGGTAAACATCTATTACTGCATTATGATTTCTTTATACCATTCAGAAGGTACCTAGAATGTGAATAGCTGGATCAAAGGGAATTTCTATTTTTATGTTTTGGAGGAATCTGCGTACTAATTTCCGTCATGGTTATGCTACTTCACATTCCCGCCAACAATGCAGAAGTGTTCTTTTTGCCCTGCAGCTGTGACAATATTTGTTATTATTTGATTTCTTGATGATAAGCATTCTTTCAGGAGGAAGATGGAACCTCTGTGTTGTTTTAATTTGCACTTCTTTAATGACCAGAAATGTTAAACTAGCAATTTGCATTTTTTTCTTCAAAAGAGTACTGTGTCTATTCATTTCAGTTGCCTATTTTAGATTGGGTCTTTTATTAAGGACAAAGAGTATTTTTTTTTTAACTTTGAGATTTTATTTTGTTTCCGACAGGTGGACAAGATATCTACATGTTAGAACCTCTTAACAGTCACTAAACATGTGAAAGCCTACTTACATTTATAAAGGCAAAAAGAAAGATCATGATTCTCTAATAGGGAACATGAATCCCCAAATAAATTATCTTACAAAAATATCAAAATTGCTTTCCCCCTTGTCTACTACTGGTAAATATGAAAAGAAAATTCACACTGTAAAAATCTGTAGGCTGATATAGTAAGTTAAGGCCATTATTTTTGCATATTAAATAAGTCCTTCAAATAAATATTTTACACAAATTTAAGTTTAAAAAAACAGGTTAGGTTTCACCCTATATTTCTTTGGTCCACTAAAAGACCATTTTATCAACTGACATTAAACTGGACAACAGCTCACACCATGAACAACACACACACCACTGAGACCGCACGTGTGCAATGGCTAACACTGCTGCATCCTGAGGAGTTTCACCCTGCACAAACCCTCAAGCCTATCCGGAATCAAGCTGCAGGGAAAGAGCAAAAGATATTAATACCTACTACAGAAATGTGCAGGCATCGTGAAAAAATGCAGAAAGGATAAGTCTTCCAGACATAAAGATTACTGAACATGGGTAAAACTCAAGACTGCTTCCAAATACCTGAACTTGGAATGCAGTCAGCACACTCGTGGAGGACACAGGAATGAACACGTGACAGAACTCTGGCTTCTGTGGGGTATATTCCTGTTGTTTTATTCCAAAGTTTTATGTGAACTTCAATCCTGGTGGAGATTTAATAAAATACCAGTACATTAAGTTCTTCTATTCTAACAACCAAATGTAAGAAAAACTACCATAGAGGGATATAGGACTTTTTTGTATCTTCCTAGACTTTTAAAGCTAATTTGATTTTCATTATAATGATATTTTAATTAACAATATGCTAAAAACAAAATCGACAGAATTACTTTTTGTCCACACTGTTCAATTCTCTTATTGCTAAAATACTGTATTACAAAATGAATCCAGTGAACATCTTCAATTTCAAAAGGCCTGAGAGGTGAATTCAACTTTTCTTTAATCTAGGCTGAGGACAGCGATGGTAACTTTGCAAATTGAAGCTTTCCATCCAGGATAGAAAAAACGAGCATCCAAAGTAGAGAGAACCACAAAACCACTTCTCTTGTTATTCGAGCTAGTAGCTACTCAGAGCTTAAAGTTTCCGTCTTCATTATTATTGGCGGTTCCAAAAGTCACAGTTTCGATGTCAAACGTGACAGTAGATCCAGAAGTAACTGCAGGCAACTGGTTGGTCATTTCTTTTCCATTTACAAAAACTGCACCATTGGTACTGATTCACACTGCCTGGTCCCGCTGCAGAGAGCCGCATCCGCGCTGGTTCTCTGCACACACTCTGATACTGCCTCTGCGGTCTGGCTGCCCCACAGTTTCAACCCTGAATGTTAATGTCTGCGCACAGAAATAGGTCGGAGCTTTGGAGTAGAGAACACCCGAGGATTCAGAATCATTCCGAAGAGCTATGTTTCTTTGACTGCTCAGACTGTACTCCTCAAAGCCAGTTGTCCACTCATGAGGCCCCAGTGTGGAGTGACCTATCTGGGGGACGCTCCAAGGACTCCACTCCTGTCGCCCGTATCCTCGAGCGTAGACTCTGAACTGATAATCAACAAACATCGGGGTCTATGTGTAGTACAATGAATTCAGTTTCAGATCCTACGTATTGGTCTTCAAAATGATTTGAAGTGCATTTACGGAACTGAAGCCTGTAATCTTGGGCTGCAAAGTCGTCGTCCACCTTACACCATCGCACGATGATGCCCCCAGGCCTCTCTATCAGCTCTTCTATCTGTTCTGGTGAACGGAATGCTACAGCCACATGCTTAAAAATGTGGTCTTTCACTATGTTCAAAATGGAATCATCCAACTGAGCAGATAAGCAAGGCGCATCAACCAGCACAGGCACTTCCGGTAAGCTGTCCAACTGAATGTGTGAGCCCTTTTTGGTAAAGCTCCACAGTTTCTTGTTCTCTTCCTCTATACCTCCAAGAATAGCAATCTCACCTTCTCAGACTAAGTCCTCTGCAGTGTTCACTCGGTGCTCTATGAGCTTCTGGCAATCATCTAGTGGTTTAATGGTCTCCTGCTCAATGGTGTCCACTTCTTGCAAAAGAGTCACCAGGCGCTCAACCAGAAGCTTCCCAAGGGTCGCCTTTAAATCATTAAAATGCTGTTTGAGGACCTCCCTTGTCTGTGATGCACTCTCTTTAATCTGCCTCTGCTTCTCCTGCAGCCCCTGAAGCCGCTGGCCCAGCTTTGGGCCGCCTCCACGTTCTCGCGGGCCTCCTGCAACACCAGCTCTGTCTCCAGCTCCATGGTCCCCTCATCTGGCTGCGCAACGAGCGGCTGAGGGCGAGGGTTGCCGACTCTATTTTTTTTAGTTATTTTTATAATGCTAGATATTCATCCTCTGTCTGAACTATAGCTGCAATTTTTTTCCCCATTCTATAGGTTTTCGGTTTACCCTGCTGTTTTCTTTATTGTGTAGAGCTTTTTAATTTGACATAATCTCTTTTGTGCACTCTTGATGTTATTTTTGGGCAATTGCGGTTCTGTTCAGAAAGTCCGTGCCTATGCCTGTGTCTCGAAGAGTTTTACCTATTTTTTTCTTCCAGCAAGTTAAGTGTTTCTGTTTTAATGTTTAGGTCTTTCATCCACTTTGATTTTAGCCTTGTAGATGGTGAGAGATATGCATTTAGATTCTATCTTCTGCATGTGTATAGCCAGGTTTCCCAGCACCATGTGCTAAAGAAGCTATCTTTCTTCCAGCATGTGTTTTTGGCCCCCTTGTCAAAGATCAGATGTCTGAATGTGTCTGGGATGTTTTCCGCATCCTCTGTTCTGCTCCAGTGATCCACATGTTGGTTTTGTGCCAGTACCTTGCTGTTTTATCACTGGAGCTTTGTAGTATAACTCGAACTCCAGAATTCTGATGCCTTTTGCTCTTGTTGTCCAGGATTACTTTTGCTATTCTGGGTCACTTCTGGTTCCATATTAATTTTAGGATGGTTTTCTAGAGTTCTGTGAGGAATAATGCTGGTATTTTGATCGGAATTGTGTTAAATTTATAGATTAATTTTCTGAGTATGACCATTTTGAAAATATTGAGTCTGTCTATCCAGGTAAAAGGGATATCTTTACATTTTCTGATGTCTGCTTAATCCAGCTTACCTTCATAAGTGATTTTTTTTACTTTTCTCTGACAGCTTTTAAGATTCTGTTCTTCTGTTGGACTTTGGGATTTTTGACTATGATGTGTTGTGGGCAGCTTCTTTTTCAATCTTAGTTATTTGAAGTTCTATAAGATTTGCTTACCTGTATGCTGGGTTCTCTTCTCATACTTGGAACATTTTCTGCTATGATTTCTGTAACAGATTTTTTTTTATTCCAAGTGTGCTGTCTTCTAATTTCTCTATAGCTCAGTTAGCCTTGGATTAGTCTTTTTAGCTTCATCTAGTAGCTACTGGATAAATTTTTCTTGTTGTTTTGTCATTTTTAAGGTATCTTTGAGTACATCATCATATGTTCCCATTCTGTCCTTGAGGTCTAAAGTTCTTTCTTTACATTGGTCACCTCTGCTGTTTTTATATTGAAGATAATGCTTTATCTCTCCAATTTCTGTTTTGTACCTTTTCATGGAGTCCATTTTTTGGGTAAATTTGTCATTTATGTTTTGAAATTTTTAGTCAGCTCTTCTAACTTTTTATATATCTTCTATAACCTCATTGGTAGGTTTGTTCGTTAGTTTCACCATCTTTTAGGTTATGTCATCTTGGAGCTTGCCAAGTTTCTTTGCTTCTTCTGTAATCATCACAACATTTTAGCTCTTTTGTCTCTGATTTCCTCTTGGTTGGTGCCCCTTGGATCTGCTTTGGGAGTGTTTGGACTCTTTGCTGGCATTTTGTCACCTTGCCATTTCATGTTCATTTTGTATGTGTGTGAGAGAGTTAAAAGTCAAATAGAGTAAAGCAAATTTGCTATTGCTATGAAGATCACTTTACTTAGATTCAGTTTTCTAGTGATGTGATATTGGTTTTATTTTTCAAGAGGTATTGTCAACCACTTCAACCTATTCAATTTAATTGAGTTAGACCCAATCACTGTGTTATAAGGAGAGAATTTCTACCATTTATAACAGCATCAAGAATTCTAACCAAACATCATTTGTAAATATACCTTAAAGACTATATTATAGTGCTATTTGTGGTTTGTCTGGGGTGTGGAGGGTTGAGGAAGAGGAAGAGATAAAGGAAAGAGTTCTGTCAGTGGGAAGGAGATATAAGAGAATGTCAATGGGTAAAAAATAGACAGGAGAGGAGGCTCTGCTGGAATTGTTTTATAGCCAGGATAAAGGCTAATGTTGGGGGCGGGGGGGGTGAGAGTATTTGTGTAGGTGAGCATAGGTATGCAAATAAGTAGAGTGTGTTTAGAAACTGAGTGAGGCTGTAAGGTTTTTGTTACATATATATGTGAAGGAGGAAAGTAAGTGAAAAAGAAAAAGCAGTGAAGGAGGGAGAGAGCAAGAGGAATATCCTTAAAGAATAAAGTAAAATAAAAAACAATACCTATAAGGAAGCAATAACTAGAAAACAAAAAGATGCCCCAGAACAAACAAACAAGCAAGGAAACAACAATAACAACAGCAAATTTTACACAGTTTTTGTAGCATTAGCCCAGAGTATCCACACAGCTCTCTCTACACTGAAGTCATAGTCTGTTTACATGCAGCCAAGAGCAGTTTGCCTCTTTGGACCGTTCAATTGCCTGCCCAAAGTGGTGAGGGTGCCAATCCATCTGGATCCACCTCCTGGCAGCAGACTGGACCCTGGGGATGGCAACTGCAGGTCTCAGCCACAGCCTCAGTCGATTTGGGAGGAAGTGGATGTGGTATCATTTGTCCAACTCCCAGTTCTCTGTTAGTTTCTACCAGATCTGTACTCCTGCTGCCTTCACTGCCAGGCAGATATGGTCGTCATCTCCCTGTCTTGCCTCCACAGGCTTTCCTTTCTTATAACATTGCCAGAATATAGGGACCTAGGTGCTCCTCTATCTGTCTCTGCCTCAGACCTGCATATGGAGCCTGGCACTGTCCCCAGGCTCACCATGGGGTGATGGTGGGTGGAGGACAGGCCCTCAGGCCATCTCAGGCCCTTCTGGAATTTAGGGAAACACCAGGAGAACACTTGCTCTGTTCTGGAACTGCCACTCACCCTCCCCCCCACCCCCTGTCTGTAAGGATGAAATCCATGGTTTCCCTCAGTCAGATCAGCCCTGTCCACCACCCACCGTGTTCAGGTGCTTTCTGCTTAGGGCAGGGGCAGGGCCCTCCCCAAGCTTTTTGCCCAATGCAACCCCAGAAGCTCTCTGAGCTGGGTGCCAGTCTCTGTCTCACCTTTCACAGGCCACCCCTCCTCCCCTTTCTGATACAAGTACTTGGTGCAGTCTCAGGTCCCCTGCCCTCTGCAGCCCCCCAGCCCCACTGCCAGCATTCACTGGGTAGTACACTGAATGACCCACAAGCAAAGTACTCTCATTATAGGTGAGGGGAATGGGTTACTTAATTTTTTGTGTGTGGCAGGCAAATCTTCTCTTTCCCCACAGTTCCCCCTCTTGCAGAAACTAGAACTCTGTTGTTTTCAAAACCCAAGTATGTGGCATTATTGTCTCATATTGTTTCAGTGCTTTGGGCTTCTCTGAATCCCTGGCTTGAGGTATCTCATTCACCGTGTTTGGTAAGGAGGTTAGAGTGCTTGCGAGTCTATTCCATCAGCCAGTTTGCCACTAAAAAGATGACTCTCCCCGCTTAGTCCAATCCTCTCCCAAGGTAGCATATACGCCAGGTCTGGGGTGCTGTGATCCACTTTCCCTTCACTGCAACCCAGAAAATAGATTTTGGTCGAGAAAGTTGCTTTTTTCATTTACTCTCTTGTATTATACTTTATCTTTCCCTCTCTCTTCCCAGTACCTGCTTCTCTCCAGGGCCAGTTCAGAGACTTGTATCCTTACTAGAGCTTCTTAGTAAATGTCTTTTCTCTCTATTTCCAAATTTTAAACTTCAATAACTCCTACAGTCAGTTAGCCATGATTTTGGATATTTATGATTTTTACTGGGGACATGAAAATTAGAACAAATATGGTTGTCATATTTATTGATATGTCTTCTTTTAGTATAAATTTAATAGTTTATTTTCTATTTATGGATTATTTGAATGACTTAAAGTTTTTTTACCATATATTAAAAGTTTAATAATGAAGTTTCTACTTAGCAATTCTTTCTAAACATTGACTATGCATGTCTTGGCCACTACTGTAAATACTGAGGTTTCAGCAAGGAAGAAAACAAAATCTTGTCTTTATTAATCATCTATGGTCATAAGAACCAGAAACAATAAATAAGTAAATAAGTGAATACTACTAAGACTAAGTTTGCATACATTTAAGTGATTAGTATTTTATTTAACCTAATTCACAATTCAGTTAACTCTGCATCCTGAAGCTTAAAACTAGCGATTCCTATGCAAATGATCTGCTTAATTGAACTATGAAAATTTGTAATTGCATATATTTGTTTGATGCCACATCCCATGTTGAAATTTAAAATATAGTCAATATACTACCCCCCAAAAATGAAGAAGTGCTCCCTATCAAGAATATCAGGGTATAAAAGAGTAATGGGATGAGTTTGGGCGCTTACAGTAAAATAGTTGGTGGTGATGAGCATGCTGAGAAAATGACATTTAATAGGCAAAGGAAAAAAGTATGCTGAAGCACGAGAACTCAAGCAGAGGCAACAGCAAAGTCTAAGTCCCTGAAGAAGGAATATCATGTGTGGTGGGAGAACAGCAAGTCCAGGACACATCAACTGGACTAGGATTAGATTAAGCAGGTAGAATATCTTGCATCTAGTAGGTAACTTTGGTTGTTTTTATTGGGTGAGTATGGCATAATTGAAGGAAGTTTTTAATAACTGCATACCATTTTCTGTAGTTCCCAAGGTATTTATTTGCACAAAGTTACCCTGGCTATGAAAAATATAGTGTTAGCTTTTTTATCCCGTACATCTTGGCATAATTCTTATTCCAGAAACTAATTAACAAATACGTACTGGTTGTGAAATATCAGAAAGTCACTAGATTAGAACTCAAAGGACATTTAAGGGGATGTAGGTAGGACAGTGTTACATGATGAAATTTATTATTATTGATTTTAAATTTTGTTTAAAAATTTAACACATCTTGCAGTCCCCTCATGATTGTTCTAAACACATAGGTGCCCCAAATAGTCAAAAGTTACTTATTGCTTTATAAGAAATAATGTCACTGCTCAGAATATTTGGCCATTTAGGCAAATCATCTCAGTTAAACAAGTTTCACAGCACAAGAAGTGGTTCCTAGCAATATCAAAATATCAACATAAAATTATATATTTCCTTCCCATGATGATAAATTGTGATCAGTCTTAACTTGTATGTGATTTTAAAAGTATGAAAAACTACATATCTGATAAAACACCAGGGGGTTTTAGAGAGATCTTTTAACAAACAGGGATAATGTATCATGGATCGTACATTGTCCCTGAATCACGTAATTAGAGCAAAAAGAATTGTCACACCAATTTACTCATAAACATAATTACAGGAAAACTCGATTATCTCCTTTAATGTGATTTTCTCCACTTAATTGTGCAATCTCTGGTGAATGTGACCCCATGAATCCACACTTTAATAAGTGACTGCTAGTTAACATGCCACACTGTAGGCAGAGCAAAAGAATCTGTCTGACTTCTGGAAGAGATTTAATTTGTAAAAACAGAGTGACCCTGTGTGGAAAATGTTTTAAAAGTTACATCTCCCAGCAGAATGGGATGGAATTTCCTGTAGTAGCTTTGACCATAATCTTGGGTCTCAGCATGTCAATCTGCCTTTCATCTCACCGGTTTCCATAGCTGTGTCCAAAAGCTCAACAGTTTTCTAAACTGCTATATCTAGATTACATTCAGAAACCTAAATTTATTGTATTTTCTTACAATATTCAAGTTTCTACCCTCCTTTCAATTTTTTTTTTTAAGAATTGGCAAACTTTCTCTGCCTTGTTACTTGAGTGGTGGTGAAGCAGAAGTACCTTCATTTCTGACTTGTAATTTTACTTTCTATAAAGGGCATTCTATGGATACAATTCCATATCTTCAATGAAATATTATTGTTCTGCTGCTGGATAACATGGGTCCTTGCTTTAATAGAAATAGAAATTAAAACTAATGCACCAATTTACAGAAAGAAAAAGCTTTAATTGGAAAGTTAGGGGGAAGAGAGAAAAAGACTCTGCCCTCCTCCCAAAAATGGGAGGGGGTCTTATTGGCCATTATCTCAGTCTTGCTGTCACAGTTCTGGAATCTTCATGGCTGAGGGATGGATGATTTCATTCCCAGGAAAGTATTGTCTCTGACTGTGCCAGTCTTTGTCATGTGAGGTTCTGCCTTTCCTGAAAACCAGGTGATTTCAGATTTAGGAAAATGACTAAAGTCTTCTAGGTATAGCTGAATGTCCCTATAAACCTCTTATCTTGGTGTCCCCAGTTGGATAGGAGTGGGCATTGAGGCCTGAGGTGTGTGACGGGGATTACATCATGTAAAATTCAGGGCTGATCAACCCAGTCCAGCCAGCTTCTAGACAGACATTCTCTACATGATCAACATTGGAGATCACTATGTGGAGAAAAGATCTTAGTCAAGATTTATAGTAACCAAGGAAAAAAATAAAAGCCAAGCTTAGTTATGCTTTTGGTTAACTATAGGACATCTATGGGCTCAAGTGAAGGTCACAGTTCAGAGCAAAAATGGCTTTTAAGTTTGTGACTGTCGCAGAAGAAAACACAAGTCATGCTTTTAATGAGTAACAGGAAGGGGCCCAGAATTCTGCCTCTTCCCCAACCCTATAGTGCTCTCTGACCATTATGACTACGTCAATTTTATTAGTGAAAAAAACGTGGAGTTTCTAAAAAATTAGGGGTAACAAATAGAAGTACAGCTCAAAAAAGTGCAGTTCCTAGAAAGCGTATGAATTTTTAGTGAAACACTTATAACTTTACCCTCTAATCTATTTCTGTGTATAAAACTATAATTTTTAGGATATTTTATGCTATTACTTCAATATGGCAAAAGCCAGGTACAGCTTATGATCATAAATTATCATCTGTATATACATTGTAAAATTACTCTGAATTTATGTATCTGTGCTCACTTATATATTAAAAGAAAATAAATTCATTGCAGGTTATCCCAGAAATCTTATTTCAGTGAGCACTATATTAATCAATAATAATTGGCCACTTTAAAAGACTTGCCAAATAGCGTAACACCTTAGGTTACTACTGCTATAAGTAAAACAGATCTAGTAGAATTTGTGTGGAAATACAAGTAATATCATCTACAGTGGTCAAAGAGCAGAAGAACAATGCTATTAAGAATAGTAACTAACACTCCACTCCCATTTTTGCTGATTTGCTTTGTTTCTCTATGAGTGTAAATGTACCTACTTTAAAAGGCTGTATCTAAGCCCTTAAATGATTATTTTGAAATTATGAGATGTATAATGTTATATATTTTTTGTAGCAATCTCTATAAATGTTTGTGGAATAAAATTAGGGAAATGAAAATATCATAGCTTTTCCAACAAGGAAAGAAATAGATTTGTCTGGATTTTGCACTTTAGCTAAATCATCTGTTGATGTGGGATCCAGGATTTCAAATCCCTCTTTGACCTCTAGTCACTGCAACAGAAGCCTTATATTTTTCTATTTGTCATTCCCTGCCTTCCTCCCTTCATTACTTTGAGGATATAAAAGAATTGACTTCTTCCCTTGATAAAAGGACAACAGATTAATGAATTTAAGTGCCTGCATCATTAAAATTGTCATCCTTGGTATACTATTTCAAGTGCAGTATCAACTGTGGCTAGCTTTTACTCTTCAGGGGGTCCACAGATCTTCAGTTTTTTATGTAAATTTATGCAAAAACTGCTCCAGCAATACCACATGCTATTTATTTCAAGCCCAGAAAGAACTGCTGTTTCTTGATTTAGGAATGGAAAGAGCAGAGAGAGAGAGTAAGGCTGAGTTGCAGGTTAACAGAGTGTCAGTCCACTCGGGGCAGAAGAGAGTTTGGGAAGAAAGCATGATGTCTGTTACCCAGTGCATTGCACCGAAGATCGCTTAGGTCTATTTTATTCTTATCTATAAATATTTCTAAAATATAAAATTACATGAAAACACATGTCATTTTGCTTAGGAGGTTTACAAATTAGCTTCTCTGAGATGATTCCATTGCTCCTAAAGTTCTAGCACTGTGTCTTCTCCTTGTCCATGTCACAGATCTTCTGGCCCCTCGCTCACCACGCTCTAGCACCTGGCACTGGGCCTTTCTAAAAAGCAGCTCTTACATGATCAATACTTAATGAATGACTACAATTTTATCAAAGTTCTTTTAAAAAGAAAAATAATTCTGTCATTTAAAAAAGTTACATACAAATGTCCTTGGTCAGCTTGTGCTAACAAAAGAAAATCCACTAGTGGAGCAATGGAAACAGAACATGCTAGAAAAAAGATGGGTTAGAGCAGCTTGATTAAATGAAACAGAGTTGTAGAAATTTTTCAGTTGTAAAATGTGCATTTAAACTCATTGGAATATTCTTTAAATCTCAAGTTGGATCACTCATCACCATAGGTTATTTTAGGAAGTATGCTTATCATGTTGTAAGTTTTTTATTTAAATATAGGTGTTTAGAAAAGATAAGCTCATGGGTAGAGGCAAAAATTTCTCGTGTTGCAATCACATCAGGGAAATATATACTGTGTGTGTATCTCTTTATAGTGTGTGTATGAATTACTCAGTTGTATGGCCATTTAACATTAGTTGTATATATTTGTGATGCTACAGTTGCTTTAATGTTGGGCTATAGGGTTATTATCATGACTTTGTTAAATCCTATATTACATAGTTTAATAGAAAAAGTGACAAAAAATGTAAAATTCTAAGCTCTAGCCAGGTTTTTCTTGATCTATTTATGTTCACAACAACCCACACCTCCCTCTTTCTTCCCCTATACTTTTCGTTTTCGCTCTCAACTTATGTTGGTTGTAAGATCACTGCTCCAAAATCAAATAATAGCATCCATCAAAATTAGATCTGAAAGCTCATACTAAAGAGCCTACATCTGATTTGCATGTTAATTTTTTTTAACTTTGTACTTGTTTATCTAATGGATTTGAACTCTGAGTTACAGATCCCAGTTACCACTTACCCACATATGTGAATCAAAACAGCCTCCGTTTTCTTGTACATAAAGTAGAGATATTACCCAATACCTCATAAATTTCTCAAGTTAATCTTGTTGGATGCTAGATAATTTTGTATTCCTATAATTACTGATCAGCTGTGTTTTGGGATACTGTTAAGTTACTTAGAAACAGTGTTGTGCTTTCAAGATTTGTTAGATGAGATTAGAATAGTACTCAGTCTAGGATTCATTACTTTCACACTACTGAAGCAAGACCTTCCTTTTTGTGTTCTAATCCACCTGCTGACTTCTAATCTTGAAACATTTCATTCTATCTTCTGGGAAAGGCAGCATTTTCAGCCTTGTATGCGAACTTTCCCTGTTCCCTGTCTAATTTCAGGTTGTACTTTCCAGGATTCTAGATAATTTCCACACATATGTACACTAAATAATACTCAGCTAAATACAGTATTGGAGGAAGTTGCTCTGCAGACTTCCAGGGCTATCTCTGGGCATCTCGCCTCTGCTGTACACTGCTTGCATGCTGGAGTTGCCTCAGTTTCCCCAGACTCAACACATCTCCTTATTTTAAGGAGAGGTCCAAGTATATCACAGCAGTTTTCAATGGCTCCCCTCATTACTTTTCCTTCTCTTACTGATTATTATCCTTTGTTGTCTGATGTACACTGTATTTTCTATTTTTTTTTTTTTGGTAATTTCAAGCAAAAGGGTACATATGGTCTCAGTTACTTGCAGTGGAAGTCTTTTTAGCATGCTTTTGAATGCCAAATTTCTTAATTTCTCAAACCTTCCCTTTTCTACTCAATGGAAGACCTGGAACTAGAAAACCTTTACATTCTCTTTCAGAAATATATCAATAATCATTAATACTTTCTTTAGTGATTGAAAGAAACTATATGGCTATATCATTTAGATGGCTCTTCAGGGAAATAATTCCTTCCAGTATCTAGTGTTTCTAGAATCTGAGAATCTTTGTGACTCAATAGTTACTAGCAGGCTTAACAAGAAAACAGACATCTTCCCTTAACATACATAGCAATTCCAAGCTGAAAAGCATAATACTACTCTCTCTTCAGATACTGAGTACTAAGCTTTAATTTTTACCTCATATCTCCTTGGTTCATTCCTTCATGTAACAGAAACCCTACTGTCCTGCATCAACAATACAGTGTGCTACTCTGTAATTATATCACAAAACATTGCTGCATTGTGACCAGCAATGCAATGCCGTATCTGAAGGAAACACCAAGGGCCTATGAGGCAAAGATCTCATACGTGACTATCTGAAATAATGCCAATAATGGTAGTGAAAATGAAGTAAACTCACATGAGATTCAGAAAATTCAACTTTAGTGCTTTTAGAAGAGGCTCATTGCCAAAGGCAGAATGCATTAATTTCCATTTCTCCTTGAGATGTTAGTTTCAAAAATTATCCTCAGAGTAGGAAGACTTGTGATTTATAAAAACTTCTCCTTTTTACTTTCAGAAACCCACTATTTTGTCTCTCAAATGGCATGTAGGTAGTTGGGCTGATCTACACTCAATACCACCAGAATAGTATTTTTAATTTACTTAACATCTACAAAATAAAAATCATTACAGTGGGTATTATTGGGAGATTCAAAGAAGTAAAGGATTTAGCCCTTCACTTTGATGAACCAGAATGTAATTAAAGAATCAAAATCTACATATGAAGTAGGTAACTATTTGTGACAGAATAGTGTCAAAAATGACTAACTAAAAATCAATGGGGGCAAACAGTCCTAAAAAAACCTGCATGGGAGTGTCTGTGGTAGGTTTGCTCATCATTGCAAAAACTGGAAACAAGCTAGATGCCCTTCAACAAGTAAATATATAAACTGGTATATCAAGACTATAGACTGTTATTCAGCACTAAAAAGAAGTGATCTATCAAGAAATCAAATAATATGGGAGAACTCAAAATGCATGTGAAAGATGTCAGTCTGAAAATGACACATCCTATGTGATTCCACCTGTATGATATTCTGGAAAACTATAGATATAGTAGAAAGAATCAGTAGAAGATGGAGAGAGGGAAGGATGAATAAGTAAAACATAAAGGAATTTTAAGGCTTTGGAAATACTCTGCATGATACTATACTGATGGACACGTATACATTTGTCCATAGCCATAGAATGTACAAAAGCAAGAGTGGATCCTAGTATAAACTATGGACTTTTGTTGATTTTGATGGGTCAACATAGGTTTAAGAGGTGGTTCTCTGATTACCAGTCTGGAGGGAGATGTTGATGGTGGAGGAGGCTGTGTATGTGCAGGGGGCAGGGAGTATATATGAAATCTTCTGCTTAATTTTCCTGTGAACCTAAAACTTCTCTAAAAAACACTAAATGTTTTTAAATTGTTGAGAATATTTAGCATATTTCTTGAGAGACTTCAGTTACAAACACTAGCAGAAATTTTGCTTTGAGTATTCAATATGGAAAGAATAATTTGTTCATTCATTCATTCATTTATTCTTTCAAATATTTGCTAAGTTTATAAGGCACAAATGACTCTATTGTCCAGAACAACTTTTTATAATGACAGGTGTCTTTTTTCTCTTTAATTTTTTTAGTAGTACATGTTTGTAGTACATGTTTACAGTTCCTTGTGTGGAGTTGGGACATGTCCATAATGCATCTTAATTCCATTTATCATCTCTTTTCCCTCCTCTTTTTCTCCCTCCATTCATCCCTTTACCATTTAAGAAAGATTTATCTCCCTACTTCCTATTATGTATCTTTTAGTTTGCTCTTTGTTTATAATTTGGATTTGTCATATAAAAGAAACCATGTGATATTTAAACTTGTGTGTCTCATTTATTTCACTTAATATTATGGTCTCAAGGTGCATCCATTTTTTTTATAAATGACTCAGATTTACCTTTCTTAATGGAAGAGTAATACTCCATTTTGTCTCCTTTATTTAACACTCAATGTGACAATTAAGGACTTGCATAAGCAAGTTTTATTTTAACTAATTAAAACTAAATAAAACTAAAAATTTCAGTTCTTCTAGTGTTTAGCTCTTGTAATGTAGTTGCCTATTTCTTTCTCTAATGATGAACCAAAACTGTGGTTTATTTGAAGAATAGCAAAGAGAATAATATATGTAGAAGTTTGAGCTGATAAACAAGAAAAAGGCAGGTCAAGGAGGAGCTCAAATTTACATTTTAAAAAATTATTCTGCTGCTAATCTAGAGAAGAGTTTGTCAACCATGACAATACTGATTTTATGGACCAATAACAATGGCATAAAGTTTTAATTTCTAAAATTATTATCAGTACATGTTTGCAGTACACAATTGCATTCAGAGTGGGAAGCACATCTTAATTCTTTTTATTTCTTTCTAATTCCATGCTGAAGGTGGAGGGCTGTCCTGTGTTTCACACTTATCAGCATCCTTAGCCATAACCAACAGAATCTCAGTGGCACTCACTCCAGTCGTGACAGAGATGTCTGGACATTACCAAATGTCTTGTAGGAGGAAAACCTCCCCTAATTGTGAACCATTGCTCCAACAGTGGCCTTCAAAAACGTAGGGCTGAAAACAGGAAAGTTTTACACCTGTCCTTGTGTGAGTTGATGGAGGCCTGAAGTAAGTGATTGTGTAGCACGGAGGCAGAATTCAAATGAACAGGATTCTAGAGGAAAAAGGATGGAGAATGGGAGACCAACTCTGATGATTCCAGGGCATGTGAAGCCTTTTATTGAAGTGGGAAGTAGAGCCAAAGGATCAAGTTTGAGGAAGTAATTAATATGGCTTTGAATATGCTGACACTGAGGTATCTGAAGGAAGGTGCCCTATGGAGAGCTGGAAATAAAGATCTGAAACTCAAGAGAGAGGTGTGAATTGGATATGTAGATCTTGAACTCATGGGAATATCTCATTCTGCCCCCAGCAATCTAAATTTAATAGCAACTGTCAGTGTTTTCAACTAATCTCCAAATATAGGTATTTTGAGCCCATTTAACACACAATGCCATTTCTATTTTTGTGTGTCTGTTTGTGTGTTTCCTGATTTCATGTGGAATAAAAACTTTTAGCTCTAGATACATCACCCTCTTTTGCTGCTTCCACTCCAGAATCCTTGATCTTGTTTTCCTCTTTTTGGGTCACTCTTTATCCCCTATAGCACATTTTGTTCCCCCAATTTTCGAGCTCTGAACTCAAACATATTCATAGTGTGACCCTTCCTGACTAGGCTATTTACCATTCAACACTCTTTTATCCAAGCAATTCATGTCTACACGATTTAAAAAATTTTTTTCCATAACTTTTATCAACATTTAACATGTAGTTTTCCCTAGAAGTGTTGAAGTTTCATAAGATGGAAGCTTCACCTGTTCTGACCATTTCTGCATATCCATTACTTATAACAGTGTCTACAAATTAGCAGTCTCAAAAATATTTATTGATGAATGAAGTAGTAAGTTTTATACTGGTTGAGACAAGTTTGCCTGAATTCAGTCCATCTTTTGCTTGGATTTCTGACAAACTGTAATACCACAGGAAAGCAATGATCACTTTTCAGAGTTTCAGGTAGCACAATTTTGCACTTTATAGTACTGGCTTAGCTCACCATGACTACTGGCCTTCAATATTTTCTTTAAAATATCAATATCTGTGTCCAAAATGCATGACATTTTTACATCACATAAAATTCACATTCCCAGTTTTAAGTACAAAAACTTCTCAGAATTATTTTGCATGGTTAATCTTATCATAAATTCACATATTTTCAATGGACTGATATGTTAATTTCTGCTTTTGTGCTCTGACAATGTATCATTTTCAAAACAAATGATGCCATCTTGCTTTCCCTTCACTAATATTTGTTCATACTCTTAATCTATCAAGTATCATTTTCAGAAATCTCTGTTCTCCCAGTGAACCTATCCTAGGTCTAAACTTCTGGAAGATACCTCCTGAGATTGCAGTCTTAAGTGAGGTGTTCAGTTTATACTCTGAACAACCCTTTGCCTACTTTTAGCTTTTAATTCTTGTATTGTAGCTACCTAATTATTTCTTTATCTAATGATAAACCATAAGTTTTTGAAGGTTTGTATCTATTACCTCTCTTCCTTCTGGCCTGCAGTGAAGGACATAGTAGAGCTTGGAAAATATTTATTCCTTTTTATACATTTTCTCCATTGACTTTTCATTAGTTATATGCCTTATAAACTTTTTTTTTTTTTTTTGAGATAAGGTCTCACTATATAGCCCAGTCTGGCCTCGAACTCAGGGATAATCCTCCTGCCTCAGCCTCCCAAGTGCTAGGATTATAGGCATGTGCCACCACACCTGGCTTCCTTATAAATTTAAGCTTGTTCAATTTGTTTTTGTTAATACAAGGTTGTTGATATTCTCTTAGTTTTAGTAGTTGTTTTGGCATATACTACCTCAATTATAGATTATGTCCTTTTTGCACTTAAAAAGTACTTCATGATCTTCTATCTCCTAAAGTAACTTAAGTAAGGTATGCAAAATTTTTTTCTTGTTAAAATCCAAGGGCTCAGACACTGAAGTCACATTGCCAAGGATTGAATCCTGTATGACTTAGTCACTTTCTAATCACTGGGACAATTTACTCAATACCTACAATTTAAAAGAAGAGAGATTTATTTTGGCTGACAATAGTTTGTTATTGGCTGGCCCCAAGACAGAAATGGCAGGGCAATGGGGCGTGGTGGATGAAAGGCTGCTCACATCAGGGAGGCCAGGAAGCAGAGAAAACCAAAGGAGGAGCCGTACAGGGAGATTTACTCCTTCAGGTCACACCTCAGTGACCCATCTGTTTCAAACAGTCTCACTGCCTAATGGCACATCCCCCTCTGAACCCATTATCATCCTCCAGAAGCCCCATCTTTGAACATATGAGGCCTTTGGTGGACATTTGAGATCTAAACAATAATACTAGGTCTATGTTTTACTAAATCAATGACTTTGGGCAAGGCCTATAATGTTATAAGCTTGATTTTCTTATCTACAAAATATGCTAGTATAAATATTGACCCATATTGAAAACAGCAATCTTATCCACTTCTATCCATGCTTTGTATTTCCTCCTTCTTTAAAATTCTTAAAAATTCCCAAATTTTATTACCTCTTTCCATTCTAATTCCACAATTCCTTTGCCTTACTGGTGCCGCCAGGGACTGAGGAAATGATGTAATGACCTATTGCTTAGGGCTGCATATGCCTGTCCTAAGAGACACGCTAATGTATCAGAACTAAAAATGTTTGAAATACTAATTTTCCTCCTAATGAGCCTAAACATTTTATTATAGTTATACCTTAATACCAAGTTGCAGGTCATTACCTTCACATATTGGAAGCAGCTGATGTTTCCAGAGCTTAATGTTTCTATCATTTGCCTGATGACCACTCTTCTCGCCCATTCTACACAGCAGAACCTTAGAAAGTGAAAATGAAGTCTCTTGGTAGACAATTTTGTGCATTATGTTTTGATTTCATTATTCATTCAAAAATATTTTTGATTATAAATATTAATATGTATATATAAATCTCATGAAATTTGAATTTGTAAAATGAAGAGAAAAGGTGAAGTTAAAATGAATCATTCTACTACCTAAATAATCAGTTCAGATTTAGTTCCTACACTCTTATTTTCAATACAAACTTCATATGTATGTATCATACAGTATAGGCAATTTTGTTTGCTACTTTTCTCTTTGAACTATCTATTCATATTTTTCCTTGCCATTAAGAATCTTTGGAAATACCATTATAAAAATAACATAATATTTCAGTTATATAATTATATATGTTATGGTTTTATATATGCATATACTATATATGTATCACTATTTTCTTATATTTTAACCATCTTATAAATAATAGTGCGAGGAACATCTGTATGACAAATATTTATCTGAATTACTGACTAAGTGTAGTCCAGCGAGAATATTTATTTACTTATTTATTTATTTATTTATTTTTGCAGTACTGGGGATTGAGCTAGGGGCGTTTGCAGTGAGCTACACTCCCAGCCTTTTTCATTTATTTATTTTTAAAATTTTGTTTTGAGACAAGATCTTGCTACATTTCCCAAGTGGGACTTCAGATCCTCCTGCCTCAGTCCCTCATAATGCTGGGATTATAGGCATGCACCACTGTGCCTAGCCAATATTTTAAAATATTGGTGATATATTATTTTCCAGAAATAAAATAAAATAGATAAAATCTCAGCCTGAGGTCAAGCAGACAGTACTTAAATATTCATTATAAATCATGCTATGTAGGTAATTTTAGGGAAGTCATATTACCTCTTTAAACATGTTTTTTCATCTATAGAATGAAATTATCTTTTAAACAGTATTACATAACAATAAAAGTTATTAATTTTAATTAGTAGGGCAGCCACTAGGAATGCAATGCAGTTTGAATTATATCTTTATCAATAGGAATATTATGAAAAATCTATTCTAATTTGATAGAAAAAATAAGACATTTTTAAAAATTCTTTTATTGGTACATTTTAGGTATATAATACGTTTACATTTATCATTGGGTGCTTGTACCTGTACATGATGTATCTTGGTTCTTATTTTTTTTCCCGTTACCTGTGCACCCTTCACCCCCCTCCACCCTTCCCTATTTACAAAGACTTTGCTTCCATTTTTTTCTTTTCTCATAATTTTTCCTTTCCCTTCCTCTCCCACCACCCCTACACCTTTGGACCTTTTCCTATTTCAAATTATCAATTATAATAAGACATTTTTATTGAAAACTCCAAACTCAAACTACTTTCAGCAAAATTAGGGTATTTATTGGTTCCCAAAACTAAGGTCCAACAGGGTAGGTGGCACCAGTAGAATTATTCTGAAGCCAAAACATATGTACCACCACACTTCCTGAATGGTCCTAATCTTATCAGTTTCTTTATTTCACTAGCACTGAATGTTAGAAGTAAGATTATGTGTTTAAATTATATATTTTCTGAAACCTTTCAGAGAGGAAGAACTCTCTCTCTCTATATATATCTATCTCTCCCCCCTCCCCCCTCCCCCTCCCCCTCTCCCTCTCCCTCCTCTCCCTCCTCTCCCTCCTCTCCTCTCCTCTCTTCTTCTCTCCTCTCCTCCCCTCTCCTCTCATTAGTTTGAAAACTATGGGAAAGTATTTTTAATGGTCTTACTTCAGCCACATGCCTGCTTCTTAAATATTTACTCTGTCCACGAGTATGGTTTTCTATTAGGAGATCAGCTGCAGTGTAAATAAGAAACAGCTCTTCAAAGTAAGGAAGACTGAAAATCTATGGCCACTAGAGGAATCTTGGACTGGGTAGCCAAGCTAACTAGATCTACTCCAAAGAAACCACTGATGTTTGAACTTGCTTAATTAAATGACAGAACTCTCCCCTTATCTGCAATTTGGTTTTCATAGTTTCATTTACCTGCAGTCAAGTGCAGTCAGAAAATCTTATTACAATGCAATCAGGAATTATATTTTACCAGTTTATTTTTTAAATAAATTATATCACATTTTATTTCTTTTTAATTTTTATTCTTTCAAAAAAGGACATCTGCAATTTAATATTCAGTGTTTATTTGAAATTTCTTTAATAAATGCACATGGAATCATAAATTTCCATTAACCATGGCTTCAACTTCAGTCAACAAATATATGAATAATTCATTTAGGTTGATTCTAAACTTGTAATTTACAGTTGATGTTTTTCTTTTTCTCTTTCTTTCTTTTTTTTTTTTTTTTGGTACCAGAAATAGAACTTGGGTCCTCGCACTTGTGCAGCAGGCAGCAAAACCACTGGGCTAAATCCTCAGCCCCTATTGATTTTTTTCTTTTAGTTTGCAAACTTTTTTTAAAACCTAGTGCAATTTTAGTTTTTAATTTATTTCCACCATTGTGAGAAAATGTAGCCTTTAAATATTTTTTCTTTGCCATTTCTTAAGACTTACATTGTGTTCTATCATATATTTTACATATATAGTACTTGATGAACTTGTAAACTTGATATATATTTAGTTTGTATTTTTAGATCAAGAATTTTGTTGATGTTAAATCTTGTATAACCTTTTTTTCCTTTTCTCTTTTTTTGAATGACTTACCTTCTGATAGATGTCTTCCCCATTATTTGGGAAAATGATGATTTTTCTCTGTAGCTTTGCTTTTATCTTTTGAGAATTGTTTTGTATTTACATAAAAATCTGTCAGTTATATTTTGATGGAGTGTTCCTTTTATTGATCTCTGGTAATTAGCACTACTAGTGATTTTTTTCACATAAATTTTTTTTGAGATTGATATTATCTTCCAGTTTCTTATTAATTAGTATTTAATAATTTATTTTATGTTCACTTTCTAAATATTTAGCTTATTTTGTTATTGATGCTTCTTTTAAATATTTTTCTTGTAAATTGCAAATTGTATTCCTTTTTAAAAACTGTTTTTGTCTTTTATTTTAGTATATTCTTTTTCTTTTTGTGAGTATATTCATGTGTGTGTGTGTGTGTGTATGATTATATATTGGTAGGTATTGCTCTTAAAACTTTATTATGCTTTTGTTAATTATTTTTTCTTTTATTTTAAAAAAATTATTTCCTAAGTTTTTATGAATGAAATTTAGAGTTAATGTTTAGGTTGAGGTTTTTCCTCTTTTATAGTCAACAATTAACCTTGATAACTTTTTTTTATTTTTCAATATTTATACTTACCATTATGTCTGCTGACCCTCTCTTTAGGATTTTTCTCCCTTTTTGGTAAAATTCAAGCATTAAGAATTGTTCCTATAAGTTATATTTAAATATTTTTAGTTTTAAAAGTCTAAAAAAGCATTCAGTGTAAAGTGATATTTAGCTAAGTATACTATCTCGGTAGAGTTTTATTTTGTATACAATATAAACATTCCAGTGGTTCCAAGGTCTACTTTCTGTTATCAATCTACATGGCTTTCTTTATATATAATATCACTTTTTTACTTGTAGGTAAATATTCTTTTATTTGTACTATTTCACATTTTTCAATACGATGTGACTAAGTATAAGTGTTTATTTTTAGGTATAGGAGCGCTGTAACTAATCCCCGATGAGTACCAAGGGACAACCATATCATACCTTTCTTGAATTCTGGAAAACTTGCAACCATTACACCTTCAACTACTTTTCTGCTTGTATCTGTATGGTCCTTGTTTGTTATGCTTCTTAGAGAAACACTAGACCTCTCAATTCCAAACTTTCATTTAAGTCTTTAGATTACAAATGTACTTTCATTTTTTTATCTCTATCTCCATATCTAGCTAAGTTTCTTTGATTACAATCTCAATCCACTCACTAGAGTCCATGCTATGCATCAAGCCTTTTCTGTTTGGTGACTCTTCAATTCTCTTGGTTTTTCTCAAGTCATTTGTATTATTTTGGTATATTTCCTTTTCTTCAATAAATATTAGCACTTTGCTAAAATCTTAGAGACCTGTGGTTTTAACATCTTTTTCATACTCTCATAATTTTAATCTACCCATATTAATTTCATCTTTCAATTTTTGACTGTCTTTACCCATTTTAAATCACTTTGCATTTTATGGAAAATGTTTTGTTTCTTTATTTGAATGAGTAAAAGAGCTAATTGTGTTTTCCCTCCTTTTTATCTCCTTTGTTCTATTTGTACTGGTTTACCATTCCATAGCATTCAGTATTGTCATCTATTTTCTTCTGTCCCAGGGCTCCCAGGCCAATAGCCCCAGGATCACCCACCTAGGACAGTTTTTATATTTATGACTCAGGAAACTTTCCTCCTGGTATTGAAACCAGATACCCAGTCACTCACTGCATAATTTAGTTCAGACCCAGGTTGTGAGACTATATATTAACTGCAAAATCCTTAAAAATGTAGCTTCATAAAACATGTAGCTTCAGAAAGCTTTAGACAGCAACTTTTGACAGTGTCATTTTACCAGAAATCTTACATTACCCATGGTTTTAGCAATAAGTTGGCTTTTATCTTCCTTCAGACACAAAGCCCTTTTAGTCTCTGCTACACTACAGAAGCTGAATGACCAAGGTCTGCTTCAAAATCCAGAGACTAGAGGCCCTTGGTTTCATCCCAGTTTTCTTTGTGACTCTTGTGAATATTGTTCCTAACATGCTTTAATAAAATATTGTGAGGTCTTATACTTTAAACAATCATATTTATAGACCAATTATCTGAGACATAGTATTGCACAGTAGCTAACAAAGCCAAAGAGGGTCAAATATTGCCTATTCTTTTAATGCTGTGGATAGTGGCAATTTAATTAAGTTTTCTTGGGCTCCCTTTCCTCATTCATAAAATGAAGGTAGTCAATTAGTCTCTAGCAATTTTTATTCTTTTTAGAAATACCTGATATTGGTCCATGCGTTAATGTAGGTGCTTGGCACCTTGAGTGGCACAGATAGTTACCTAGGAAGTGGTAGCTGTTATTTTTCAGTTGTCTCATTTGGAAGTTATATTTAAGATAATTTGGATTGCAGTCTTTCAATATATTTTTAACACCTTCTAAAATATATTTAATTCTATATTGTGAGATAGAATAAAATTTGATATACTATATAGTTGTAAGAATCAGTTTTGATATTATTTATAGGTCTACTATAAAGTAAACGTTGAGGCATTGTGCAAATTTATTATTTTCAGGCTTGTGACCATGCAACACTTTCTCCTGAGCTTCAGATTATTTAACATTGCTATATTTTTTTTAAAAAATAGCCTTTTAAGTCATATATAGTACATAATGATTATTCTTTAGTCTTCTATATTCATTAATTTAATTATTTATTCACAGTCAATACCCAACATGTGGCAGAAACTACTCTGAGTTCTAGAGATTCGGTGTTAGCTGTGAATCTAAACTTCCCAGCTCTCCATCCAACTTCCTTTGGTACTTTCTACTTCACAGAATCAATACTAGTAGCAATGGCATATTTTAAAATTTCACGAAATAAGAAGTAATACATTTGGCAATAACATTTTAAAAATACATGAATGTTACCTTTGAGAACTATAATTATTTGTGATGATGGTTTACATTTAAAGCTTAATACACAAGATTTTATAAATGTATTTCCCCATCTAATCATCGTACCTGTGTACTTTATAGTTTTAATCATTGTAACTACAGTTTAGCATAAATTTTTCCCATGTTTTACACTGAGTTTATAATTTTTATTTTATGGTTTAATAATTATTCTTGTAAAGTATACATTTCTGTATTTTACCATTGTTTCTTGAACATATACTAGGCATTATTCTAGGTCATAAGAATGTGCTGATAGATAAAATGAAGTAGTTATACTTACAGATAATAACATACATAGGGGTGCACAATTGATATATGCTTATTTGTTTAATTGTGTATTAAGTAGTGTAACTCTTTGAGAAGAGAATGTTGTATATATCCTGTTGTTTAGCCTTAAAGAAACTCTGCAGAAAGGAAGCACTGCTTTCAGAGACCTAAAATTATTTTATTTATTTAGATGTAGTTCTATAGCTTGACTTTCTAAAAGAAGACAGGAAATAAAGATACACACACACACACACACACACACACACACACAACCTAGTGAGTTGAACTAAGAAAGTGCTAACTCACTGCAGACAGATCTGCACATGCCCTACCAAGGTCCCCAGTCAAGCAGAACACACCCAATCAACAATCCACTGGACACGGCCCCCCAGAACCCCCCGCCCCTCCTCTGTACAGCCACCTGATTCCACACTACAAAGATGCAGAGGATACCACTGGACCACCAGACCATGGTACTAAGTCCCGCAGCTCCTAGCCCAGAGGTAGGGGTTTCTGAGCCACCGTCCCACTGCTCCTTGTCCAGAGGAAGGGGCTGCCCGGCCACCATCTCTCCTACTGCTCCCAGACCAGAGGAAAGGGCTTTGGGGCCACCATCCCTACAAATGCGCCCGGCCCCTGTCCCACCTCTCCCATCACAGAGGAGGTAATCCGTGCAGGCAGCAACACTCCCCGCCTAGTTGAAAGGAGAAAAAACACAAATAAGTCTCAAAACCAGACTTCCAGATCACCTACAGCAACCCCAAAGGGAAATGAGATGGAACACTCTGATATTCAACCACCTGGACCCACTGAACTGGCAACAAAAAGGGATCTGGAAAAAATGAAATCAGAAATAATTTCTCAGATAACAGGAGAAATTGTGCTCCTAGTGCAAGACATGATTAATAAATCTAGAGAGGAGCTGAGGAACATGATGGAATCCCAACATAGGAAACAAATGGAATCCATAAAACAGATGCAAATAGATTTCCAGGACATGAAAAACTCCACTGAAAGTCTACACAGCAGAATGAGTCAATGTGAGGACAGAATTTCAGATATAGAAGACAAGATTGCAATTAATGACCAGGAAAAGAAAAATTGCTTCAAAATTATAAGGGAACATGAGAAATCAATCCAGCAGCTGCTAGATGATGCAAAGAAGAATAATATAAGCCTGATTGGAGTCAATGAAGAAACAGGAGAGAGTCCAGATGACATAAAAAAACTCTTCACAGAAATAACGGCAGAAAACTTCAAAAAAAATCTACACATAGACATATAATTGTTAGGATTCCAGAAACTCAACAGAAGAACAAAGTTCTACAAGCAGTGAGAGAAAAGAAACAAATCACATACAAAGGAAAACCCATCAAAATCACAGCAGACTTCTCAACACAAACCATCAAGACAAGAAGAGCTTGGAGTGACATATTCCAAGCCCTAAAAAAAAACAGCCTCCAACCCAGATTGATGTACCCTGCAAAACTATCTTTCAAAATTGATGGAGAAATAAGATGCTTTCATGACAAAGAGCACCTTAGGAACTTCGTGAATACCAAACCAGCACTCCAAAGAATTTTACACAATATCCTAGGAACAGACATTGAGGAACACAACCCCAGGAAGCAAAGCAGAATGAACCCATCTGGCATGACAAGAAATTAAATGTAAAAGGGGAAAACCCAACAAAAAGAAAAAGTCATGGCAAGGACAAGTCAATATGTTTCAGTTATAACCATCAATGTTAATGGTCTCAATTAACCAATCAACAGAAATAGACAGGCAGAATGGGTCAAGAAGCAAAATCCAACCATATGCTGCATACAGGAAACACACTTAATTCAAAAGGACACTCATAGACTGAAAGTTAAAGGGTGGAAAACAATACTCCATGTGACGGGAACCTGAAAAAAAGCAGGAGTAGCTATCCTCTTTGCAGATCAAGTAGATTTCAAACCAACACTGATTAAGAGAGATGAAGAATGACACTACATCCTTGTAAAGGGAAGAATCCAAGAGGAAGAGATGACAATCATAAATATCTATGCACCAAACACTAGTGTGCCCAACTATATAAAACAAATACTAATGGACACGAAAAGTCATATATGCACTAATACAGTTGTAGTGGGGGACCTCAACACCCCACTGTCACAGATAGATAGATCAACTAGACAAAAAATAAGTAATGAAATAGTAGAACTGAATCAAACTCTTGAAGAAATGAACTTAACAGATGCTTATGGAGTCTTCCACCCCACAAAATCAAAATACACATTCTTCTCAGTTGCAGATGGGTCATTCTGCAAAATAGACCACATACTCACACATAGAAGATGTTTAAGTAAGTGCAAAGGAATTGAAGTTACCCCCTGTATATTATCAGACCATAGTGCGATGAAATTGGAGATCTATGGCAAAAGAAACTGGAAAAATTTCATAAACATGTGGAAATTGAACAACACACTTCTGAAAAACCAATGGGTCACAGAGGAAATTAAAGAAGAAATAAGACAGTTCCTTCAATTAAACGACAATGACAGTACAACATATCAGAATCTACGGGACACAATGAAAGCAGTCTTATGAGGGAAATACATAGCAGTGAATATGCATATTAGGAAAACAGAATAAGCCCAATTAAACGACCTGATGATGCACCTCACGCTTCTAGAAAAAGAAAAGCAGGACAACCCCAAAGCTCATACAAGGGAGGAAATTATAAAGATCAGAGGAGAAATCAGTGCAATGGAGACTAAGAGAATGATACAAAAAAATCAGTAAAGCCAAGAGTTGGTCCTTCGAAAGAATCAACAAAATTGACAAACCCTTAGCCAACCTTGTCAGAAAAAGGAAAGAAAAGGCCCAAATCCATGCAATGAGGAATGAAAAGGGTGAAATTACAACAGACCCATCAGAAATCCAGAGGATCATAAATACCTACTTCCAGAACCTATACGGCAATAAGATGGAAAAAGCAGAAGAAATGGACAGATTCCTAGATACATATGAATTACCAAAGTTGAACAAAGAAGCCCTAAAAAATTCTGAACAACCTAATATCAACCAATGAAATTGAAAATGTAATTAAAAACTTATCAACTAAGAAAAGCCAGGGCCCTGATGGCTTCACTGCTGAATTCTACAAGACATTTAGAAAGGAACTGCTGTCACTACTGTTTAAACCCTTCAATGAAATTGAAAGGGAAGCAAAACTCCCAAATTCATTCCTGGAAGCAAGCATCACCTTGATCCCCAAAGCAGAGAAAGACCCAACTTAAAAGGAGGACTATAGACCAATCTCACTGATGAACATAGATGCAAAAATCCTTAATAAGATACTGGCAAACAGAATGCAGATCATCAAGAAGATCATACACCCTGATCAAGTGGGATTCATCCCAGGGATGCAGGGATGGTTCAATATATGCAAATCAATCAATGTAATATGCTATATCAATAGAGCCAAGGACAAAAACCATATGATTATCTCCATAGATGCAGAAAAAGCATTTGACAAAATCCAACATGCATTTATGATAAAAACCCTACAAAAAACTGGAATAGATGGTCTCTACCTCAAACTGATAGAAGCCATCTATGAAAAATCAACAGCCAATATCATACTAAGTGGTCAAAAACTGAAACCCTTCACACTCAAATCAGGAACAAGACAAGGATGTCCACTATCACCACTCTAGTTCAATATAGTTCTGGAAACATTAGCCACGGCAATTAGACAAGAGAAAGAAATAAAAAGAATAAAGATAGGAAATGAAGAAGTCAAATTGTCATTATTTGCAAATGACATGTTACTCTACATAGAAGACCCCAAGAACTCCACCAAAAGTCTTCTAGACTTAATAACCAAATTCAGTCAAGTAGTTGGTTACAAGGTCAACACACAAAAGTCAATAGATTTCCTCTACACAAATGACAGACTCACTGAGAGAGAAATAGGGCAAATAATTCCTTTCACAATAGCATCCAAAAAACTGAAAAATCTAGGATTCAACCTAACGAAAATAAACAAAGACCTCTTCTCTGAAAACTATGGCACTCTAAAAAGAGAGATTGAAGATGATATCAGAAAATGGACAGACATCCCCTGCTCCTGGTTAGGAAGGATTAATATAGTGAAAATGGCCATACTTCCAAAACTGCTATATAGATTTAATGAAATTCCAATTGAGATCCCAACAGCATACTTCATGGACCTTGAGAAAACAATCCAAAAATTAATTTGGAACAAGAAGAGATCCAGAATAGCAAAAGCAATTCTAGGTAACAGAGACATGGCAGGGGGTATCACAATCCCCATCCTGCAACTATACTACAAAGCTACTGTGATAAAAACAGCATGGTACTGGCAAAGAAACAGACCTGAGGACCAGAGGAACAGATTAGAAGATGCAGAAACAATGCCAGACAAACTCAGCCATCTCATCTTCGATAAAGGAACCAACACCCTCACTGGAGGAAAGATCGCCTCTTTAGTAAATGGTGCTAGAAAAATTGGGCTTCAACTTGCCAAAGATTAAAACTAGACCTATATCTCTTGCCATGCACTAAACTAAAGTTGAAATGGATTACAGATCTAAATATTAAAATAGAAACTCTGAACCGGCTGGAACAGAGCTTAAGTAGAACTCTTGAAGACATCAGTGTAGGAAAAGATTTTATGAACAAAACCTCAGTTGCCTGTGAACTAGCACAAACAATCAACAAGTGGGATCTCTTCTTATTAAAAAGTTTCTGCACAGCAAGAGAAACCACCAGCAGTGTGAAGAGACAACCCACAATGTGGGGAAAAAAAACTTCACCTGCTGTTCCTCAGACAAAGGTCTACTATCTCGAATCTATAAAGAACTTAAAAAGATCAGACCTCCCAAATTTAAAGATCCAATCCGAAAATAGGCATCTGAAATGAACAGACATTTCTCAGACAAAGAAGTAGAAATAGCAAATAAATACATTAAAAAATGTTCAACATCACTGGTCATTCGAGAGATGCAAATGAAAACAATGCTGAGATTCCACTTCACTCCAGAAAGAATGGCTGCTATCATGAAATCAACCAATAACAAATGCTTTTGGGGTGTGGGGAAAGAGGAACCCTGCTCCTCTGCAGGTGGGAGTGTAGACTGGTGCAAGCACTGTGGAAATCAGTATGTAAATACCTCAAAGAACTAGGACTGGAAGTCCCATTTGACCCTGCTATTCCACTGCTGGGGATCTTCCCCAAAGAATTAAAAGAATCATACCACAGTGATATATGTGCACTCATGTTCATAGCAGCACAGTTTGTAATAGCTAAAACTTGGAAACAGCCCAAATGCCCATCAACTGGAGACTGGATAAAGAAAATGTGGGTTTTTTTTTTTATAAAATAGAGTACTACTCAGCCATAAAAAATGAGAAATTAGAGACATTTATAGCTAAGTGGATGCACATTGAGGCAATACTCTTAAGTGAAATAAATAGGACACGCATGTATAAATACCGAATAGTTTCTCTGGTGTGAGAAACTGAAAGTGTAAATAAGGACTAAAGTGTATAATAGGTAATGTGAAATAGGAAGAAAAGGGGCAAACGGGAAGGAAGTGGGAGGGCTAGAGGAAAGGATAGAAGGGAATGGGATTAATATGAGAAAATGGAAAAATTGGAACAAAATCTTTGTAAATAGGGAGGAATGGAGGGATTGAAGGGAGGGCTGGGCAAGGGTGAAAAATAAGAATCAAGAGAGATTATGTAAAGATGCAAATTCCAATGATGAATGTCATTATATTGTATACCTAAAATGTACCAATGATTAGAATGAATAATCGATAATGCAAAATAGGAAGAAAAGGTCCAAAAGGGTAGGGGTAGTGGGAGGGGCAGGGGAATGAAAAGAAGGGAAAGGAAAAATGATGAGAAATGGAAAAAATGGAAATAAAGTCTTTGTAAATAGGGAAGGGTGGAGGGGATGAAGGGAGGGCTAGGAATGGGGAAAAAATAAGAACCAAGATGCATTATGTAAAGGTAAAATTCCCAATGAGAAATGTAATTGTGTTGTATACCTACAATGTACCAATAAAAGAATTTAATTTTTAAAAAAGAGGTATTTTAGAAATGCTCATGATTTGCCAGTTAATATTACTATTAATTGGAATAAATAGTATATAATATACCATTCATGAATATTGATGATAATATTAATTTTCTTGATAATGGCATTTAGGTAGATAGATCACAATTTCAATTTCATTAAAATAAATATTTGATTTGACTTAGAAGTTTTAAAAATGTATTTTATTTATTTGATATAATTAAAAGTTGTACCAGCGTTAATGCTTTTTAAATTTTTAACAAAATACTTACAAGTAGTTTCTTCAGTTTTCTATCCTGTAGTCATGAGGTGTTTTTTTTTAAACTAAATGATTGTTTTGTTTTCTGGCTTGCAATTAAAAAAAAAAAAGAGTTGCTTTCCATTTCCAGTTCACTTTGACAGTCCTAACCCTAACCTGAATGATTTATTAGAGGTTCTGTCTTGATAGAAAAGTAAAAAATGGGAAGACTATCCAGAAGTAGAGTTCAGAAATGAAGTACTAATTGTCTACAATGTATAAAAATTTAAAAATTTAACAACAACAAAAAAGAAAGTACTAACTCTTCAGGATGAAGATTCAAATACAATCAAATTGCACCTGTATGATTTTATAATCAATTAATAACCTAATTAACTGGTTTCTAACAGGCTATACAAAAACTTAAAGACTTTCATACAGAAAATTGTATTAATTTATGACATTTCTGAACTTACTTGAAAAGTAACTTTTTACTCTTAAATCTTATCTCAAAGCCCAATTTTGTAAAATCTTCTTTAAAAATTATGTACTTGGGGCCAGGATTTAGCTCAGTGGTTCCACCACTGGCCTCGCAAATGCAAGGTCCCAAGTTTGACCCTTGAGACCAAAAAAAAAAGTACTTATATGTTTAATTTATGGAATAGTATTGGTTTATGAAAATAGTCTTTTAAATATTCATTTAAATTATAAATGACCTAATTAGCATTTGAGCTTTCTTTTTTTGTTACTCTGTTTTACAGTATATAAATATGCTTGGAAACCCTGTGTGGAGAGACAGCAGCCAATCTGCTTTAGCTCCCTGTAGCTGTTGGTATCAAGTTTGCATAAAGGAAGGTTCTGGCTGTTTCTGAATCCAAAACTGTACATGGTTTATTTTTTCCATGTGAGGTTATTACTACAAATTTCACTTCTGCTCATATTTTATTTATAAATAATATTACATTAATTATTCCTCATAACTTTTCCTGTGATTTTTAACAAATTTCAGAAGTAGTGTCAAAAGTTTCAAAAGTATGACCACAGTTGTGGTCCTTGACATATATATATATATATATATATATATATATATATATATATATATATATATAATTTTTTTTTTTCTTTTTAAAATTCTCTTTCAATATATTTTCCGCAGCCTAGATGAAGCTGAGTTGTTCTTATGTTCCCTTACTCTATTCTAACTTATAAATAACTTCACGTCTGTATGGCTCTTCCCATTATAGGATCTTTATTTTAGTAGTAGGGACAGTTAACATAGGCATCCAGGAGTGGTGACTACTCATTATCATCTCAAAAGTATCCTTTGTCCACTTTGCTAAATTCTATTTGTGTAAGTTAACTCATTTGAATCATGATCAAAACAATATTTCTTCAGCTCACTTAACATTTCATGTTTGAAAAAATCCTCTTAAATCACATGTAGTCCCAATGATAACTCTATTCCCTTTATGCTCATTAATTCAAGTATTTATTCAAAGATTAAGTGCTAGCATGAAACAGGAATTCTGCTGGGTGCTAGAGTTTCTGTATTGCAAACATATGGATTCAATCTGAACTTAGAGCTGTCCATCAACTACCTTTAGTACCTTCTCCTTGGAATCAGTACTGAGAATTACCAGAATAAGCAGAATTACATTTTAGAGAATTTCCTAAAAACTCTTGAGTCTTCACTCTTTGTAAGAGTATCACACAGTTCCACGCATCTCTGACATTTTCTTTGAAATCTTGATTTAAGTGCCTAGCTATAGCTATCCTTTCTTGTCTTGCTTGTCCTCAATGTTACGTAAAATGATTTCCCTTGTATCATCAATAAATCACTTTTGCACAGCTCCTCACCTTCAGATTCCTCAAAATATACACACTTCATTTGGATCAGCACCAGATGAGTTTCTTGTTCTGCCTGAGGGTGGGCAACTGGCAGGTGGCCCTCTGGTTTGCCCTGAATGGGAGGAGAAATTCAGGGTCTTGCGAATACTCCAACTTTTGGATTCTAGATTCGTTTTTTTCCCCATTAACTTTATTGGTACATTTTAGGTATAAAATACAGTTACATTCATCACTGGACTCTTGTAACTTTACATGAGTCTCTTGGTTCTTATTTTTTCCCCTTCCCTTGCCCTCCCTTCCCTATTTGCAAAGACCTTGTTTCCATTTTTTTCTCTTCTCATATTTTTTCCTTTCCCTTTTTTCCCTTCCTCTACCCCTCCCAATTCCCCTGCTCTTTTAGACCTTTTCTTCCTGTAAATCTGTGGTAATGTCTCCTAGATCTTAAAATTGTAATTTAAAAAATGTATAACTGATATTGTGTAACAGGTTCTAGATTCCTTATCCTTTTTATCATTTCATTTTCTTTTTTCTAAGTGGTTTAGAACCAAGAGGATTAGAATTTACATTTACCTCAAGACTGCTATGGAAGGACTTGAGTTAAAATGAATCTTTTAGGTGAGCTCCAAGGAGACATTATTCATCTATCAATTTAGCAAATATTTTGTTGAGCTCTATTATACTCCCAAAGCTGCAGTAGTCCATATACAACTGCACCACCTGCTTAGTATGACTAAGCAGTTCTTTTTCTTTTTACAAAGTTTCATTAAGTTATTAAATCTAAATGCAAACTTATTTATATCACTTAATAAGGTATTATATTCATACTACCATAATGCATACTTTGTCATAGCTCCTAAGTTCCTAAGGCTATGGAAAATTTGGACTAAATGTAGTTCAGTTTTTTTTTTAAATTAGTATGTACTCTTTTACTAACAAAGTGTTTAGTACAGGACCTGGTTCATTAAAAGCATTTAATAAATATTGAATTACTTTAGTATCATTAAACTATCAAAAATTGATTATTTAACAATAAAAGTTTCATTATTAAATGTAAAAGTTTTAAAGTATTTAAATATTTATTTTCATTTTATATATGATAAAACCTTCTAGTGTTAGTGCTTTCCTCAAATTTTAATATTCAGTGGAATAAAGCATACTTGAAGATTGCCTTAATTCACAAACTTCAGGCTAGAAAAGTACACCAAGTGAATAACTTGCCTTTGATGAGAGGAACATCTGAATTAAATTGTGATTAAAACTTATCTACTCTGTTCTCAAAATTGAACAAAGATTCTGTTTTGTGACTTCTGAAAGATGATTGAAAGCCTTTATATTTGGAAAGAGATTTTTTTCTAATTTATAACATTAATATTCCCTGCTAATACTGAGAACTTTCATCTTCTGAAATGAAATTCACTGATTCTTCACAATTCTTACAATACATGTTTACATATTTGAGATCATTCCAAGTTCGCTATGTTCCCTTTTAAGTCATAAAAAAGATTAAACATCTCATTTATTTGACTGAGGACAAGGCTGTTGTATTACTTTGCCAGTGGCAACAGTTATAGAATTTTGAAACTAATGGAATTCATTGCATTACTGGTGTGTTTAGGGAAAAACAAAAGATCCACTTGAACTGTAATATGTAATGTACATTTTTTACAGAAAGCAAAGAAATCAGGAAGTAAATGATGAAAAAGTGAGGTAGCTCAAAATAACAAGAATAAAAATTATGTAATAATAGTTAATACCTTTAACTTTTTAAAAACTTAAAAAGAAAATAAGAGGACAGTTTTTGACATTAGATTTTAAAAACTAAGCTGGAACTGAAGGGAAAACTGTATATCAAATTGAAAATAGTATATTGACTTATCATACACTTTAAAGATAGTTTTGATGTGAACAACATTCAGTTTTATTTGTGAATGGGCAAAGAAATTAAATGGTGAAATGATAAGTGTAAGATGGAAGTTGCCAAAGGACAAAACCCCCTCTTATTCATCAGAATGTCCTGAGTTCTTGATGAGAAGTGGGTGTTCAAAGCACATTTCATGAGAGTCCAGTAGAAGTATAGACAGCCAGTGAGCTCCAGTGGATGAGCCTGAGTTGCCATCACTTTTTGAGAAAATATCCTCCTCTTCTATTGTCATTTCACTTGAATTCATCCACTCTTCCTTCTCTCCAGTTATTTTCTTTCTTGCTTCACTAATTACTATCAAAAATGGCTCAAATATTTCTATTGAGAATTTTGTCTAATGGACCACAATAGGCATGATTTCATTGCAATCAATGGACTGGCCCTAGTCATTCTACTCTCCAAGATGAAACTCTTCTCTCACTGTGTCCATTTATCTTCCTATATGTTTCTCTCTTTACTTGAGGTACAAAATATCAAGACTAATTGCAACCACATAAATTATGATGTCTTGCTGAGGTAATTTTTTCAGGTGCATAGTTTTTATGCTACATATATCATTTACAAGACACATGGCATGTATTTGTATAGCCAGATTTCATAAGTGCATATATTTTTGTTTTATTGTACCCTTCACATAAACAAAATGTCTTCTTGAAAAATTATTTTTCTAAAATTAGTATAGAATTTCATGTACTAAGAATATTATTTTATATAACTTCATATGCAATGTAAATAATGAGTACATTTCAGTTTAGAGGAATGTGGTTTTGCAGAGTTAATAAAATTGTGACATGAACGTTACCTTTTCCCTTTGGGTTACTATGAGTATTTATATATGCAATGTATGTATACATATTTTTGTTTATTTTCTATTTTGAAGGGTCACATGATAGCATCCTGTGATGCCTGTGGGGTTATAAAGCTATGGGACTTTCGGAAGCTTTTACCAGTTGTGTCCATTGATGTAGGTCCAAGTCCTGGCGATGAGGTGAATTTTGATTCATCAGGTAGGATTCTTTCAGTTTCAATTTTGTAAGCAACCTGACAGCATTTATGTTTATTCTGAAACTCTGATGTTTTCTCTTAAATTGGGGGGTATTTTTCCTATAAATTTTTGTTCCTAATGTTATATTAAAGTAGATTACAGTGTATTCATCATATTATATGTCCATCATATTCATTTTAAAAAATTATATTCATCATATTCATAAAGAATGAAATAATAGCAGAGATAAGTGTGTGCTAATATATATAACACAAGTTTACCAGTAGTACCATTTAAAATCTTAAGGACACATCCCTCAGAATCATGATCCAAGGTAACCAAATAGAGTTTTTAAAAGGAAAAGTTACTAAGAATAGAGGAAAAAAAGTTTGGTAAAAATAAACTTGAAACATTTTAATGGAATATTTATAGTTATAACAACTTAATAAGTTACCCCATGTGGTTTAGATTTTATAATTAATTTAAAATACATACTCATCTTTTTGTTGCAATTATGTTCTGTATTCCACAGTAAGCAATTATGCAACTGATTTACATTACTTAATATTATGATCTTAAGGCATATCCATTTTTCTACAGATGACTCAAATTTTTCCTTCTTTGTGTCATTGTAATACTCCATTGTGTATATTTGTGTACATTTTCTTTATCCATTCATCTGTTGATGAACATACATGCTGCTTCCAATATTTAACTCTTATGAATTTTGCTGTTACAAACATAAGTGTGCATGATTCACTGTAATATGATGTTTAACTTTTTTGGGAAGATATCTAGAAGGAGAATAGATGGGTGAAGTGGAATTTCTACTTTTAGTTTTAAAGAAATCTTACTGATTTCCGTAGTGGTTGTACCAATTTACATTCCCACCAATGATGTAGAGTGTTTTTTTTTTCCCACAGCCCCTCTACAATTTGTTATTATTTGATTTATTGATGATAGCCATTCTTTCTGCAGAAACACTTAATTTGCTGGAAGATAAAATAAGTAAAAATCTTGAAGACATAAGTGTAGGCAAGGACTTTCTAAACAGAATCTCAGTTGCCTTTTTTTGCCTCTTACTGAATTGTTGCTGTCATTGTGTTCTTTCTCTGTTATTTACTACTTTAGTTTTTCATTTTGTTTAACTGTTCACCTCGCTTGATGAATTCATTCCATCTGACTTTTTCTCTTCATTTGTTTCATTGTCTCCATCTAGAATCTTCTTCAATATTTTTCGAGTACTTATTTGGTATTCTTGAATTTCCTGAGATGTTCTTTGTCATAAAATGTCCCCATTTCTCCAAAAATTCTAAAACATAGTTTTGCAGGATATATTATTCTGGGTTGGAAGGTGTCCTCTTTTAGGGCTTTGTACACTTCACTGCAAGCTTCCCTGGCCTTTAAAGTTTGTGTTGAAAAGTCTTCTATAATCCTAATGGGCCTACCTTCATCAGTGATATTTTTGCTTCTCTTTGACTTTTTTTATGATTCTGTTCTTTTCTTATATCGGACTTCTAAGGTTTTGACTATGATGTGTCTCGGGAAGCTTCTTTTTTCTTTGTAGTTATTCAGTATTCTGTAAGCCTTACTTTCCTGTATGTTGATTTTTTTCCCTGTACTTAAAAATTTCACTGTTATGATTTCTGTAAACAGAATTTTTATTCCATATTTTCTCTCTTCTACTTACCCTCTAGCTTGAATTAACCTTAGGTTAGCCTTCTTGGTGCCACCTAATAGCTGTTGAATAAATTTTTATTCCTATTTTATTATTTCTAAGATTTCTCTGAGTATATTATCATGTGATTCCATTTTTTCTTAATTTCTGAAATCTTTTTCTCACATTATTCATTTCTGCTCTTCATGTATTCATTAGAATTCTTTATTTCTGGGATTTCTGTTTGGCACCTTTTCACGGAGTATATTTCTTTGAGAAATGTGTTACCCTGATTTGAACAGTTTTGGTCATCTCTTTTAAATTTTTACTTGATTCTTTTGTAGCCACATTGGTCAGTTGGTTAGCTTCACTGTCTTTTGAGTTTTGTCATCTTTGATCTGGCTGAGTTTCTTTGCTTCCTTTTTAATCAGGTCTTGTACCTCAGCTATTGGGTGTTTGATCTCTTTTCCACTGGTGCCCCTTAGACCTGCTTTTCCCCTGTAGTTTTCTTATTTCCAGGTCACTGGTGCATAGGTAACTGGTACATGGCATTTTGTCCTGTCCTATTCTTCTGATTTGGCTTCTCTGAATCCCCTGCTTGTATGTCTCTCGCTCACTGAGCCCAGTAGGGAGGTTAGCGTGATTGTGAGTCTATTCCATCAGCCAGCCCTGTATTGAAGGGCCAGCTCCCTCCCTCATACAATCCTCTCCCAAGATACCATGTATGCTGGGTGTGGGGCAGGGTGCCATGATACAGAAGTGGTCCAGGGTCCTCTCATACACCCTCTAGACACTGGATTTTGCTGCAACGAAATTCTGTTTTCATTTATCTTCTCTTATCAGATTTTATCTTTTGCTCCTGCCATAGGGTACCTGCTTTTTTCCAATACTGACAAAAGACACTCACCCTTGCTGTCACCCCATGGGCAATCATCTTCTCTCCTCTGGTCGTATTTTCCAAAGCTCTTGTAGTCATATGATATATAGTTAATCACTTTAATTAATTCTTTTAACTATATATAAGAATAATCCTTGAAGCACACAAAGTTTGAAATATGAAAACTCAGTCAGAATTTCATTTTCTACTGTGAATGCCTGTTAATATTTCCATTTATAGTTTCTGACATGTAAAGCTACATTGGCACTATAGCTCTAAAGGAGATTTAAATTGGTTTTCATAAACATTTTGTATTCCTAAATCTCTTCTTAGTATCTTGAGTGAAATTTAAGTGTTCATACTTTTGAATTTTGAAGTTTGCAATTTTAAAACTTTTGGCTGTAATTTAATCTCTCTACAACTACTCTATTTCTTATAATAGTCTAATATTAAGAAAAGCACAGAGAATCCAGGGTGGAACAATGAGTAACATAAAAGACAAAAAGTATAAATTGGGGACCTTTCTAATGGAAATACTTTAGGAGACTGAGAGAATGTAATTTCAACTTGACCATATAATCACTTTGACCATTTCTTCAAGGAATTTATGTCAATTAATTTTAATTCTATGTATCTGAGAAATTACTGTCATAAGACATTTCTCAATGAATAAAGAGAAAACTGCACTTTTGTACATTACTTTATTTACAAAGGTTAAAATATATCAAAAGTTGTGAAACTAGGGAGAACAAATATAAGATCTAATAAGAGCCTGAGGAAGAAGTGAAAATCACAAAGTACTGGAAATAATGGTTTTTTTTTAAAGAGTGACTTTGGAGCCAGGCAAAATTGAAATTAGGGTAGAAAAACATACATCTTTTTTAATTTAGGAAAAGATTATTTAAAAGAGTTTAACTGAATTATATCATGCAAATATCTGGAGTATAAGGAAAAAATCAAATCTGACTTACTAAGATGAAAATATATATTTATTTGAATATACTTTCATGTATTCCCACTGACATGCCAGGCCAAGCCTACATTATATAATCATTTTCAAAAACAGTGAGAGTACAGTGACACTGCTGACATTAATGAATATGTATTAAGAGTTTACATTAAGTTATGCCAAATCATGGTATATGGTCGAAACTCTGACAAAACTAAAGTGTATAGTTAGATAAATTCCTAGATCGATGTTTGTTACAAATTTACTAATGTTAGTCTAGGATCTGGTCATCTATCTCAGATGAGCTTTTGAACCTGATAAGAAGTCATTGAAACCAAATATGTAATGCCATCATAATATTATATGAGAAATGAATGTATGGATAATATTCTGTTTTAGAAAGCTCATTAAAAGATTGTGAGTAGTTGCTAGATATTCTAAGTGATCTCATAGAAATAAAAATTTTTGGTGATGTTTCATATATCTCAGTCAGTTTAATTGAAGAACAGCTTGAGGTTATGAGGTGTGCTGCTTTATAAAAATATTTCCATGTACAATGACGTATTTTTACTAATAAGGGGTTTCTTGATACTAGAAATTCAATACAATATAGAAATAAAAGTGGAGGTCATAAAAGCTTGAAATTGTATCCATCACTTTTCACTTAAAATTTTCATGTATATCAAAATTACCTTATTATTCATTAAAATCTTCAGCAAATATTTTCATTTTATATTTATAAAAATAAATTAAAATAGGGGTGTGTGTGTGTGTGTGTGTGTGTGTGTGTGTGTATGTATGTTACTGGGGATTGAACCTAGGGCCTTTACACTGAGTTACATTCCCATCCCTTTGTATTTTTCCTTTTAAGTTAAGGTCTCACTAAATTGACCAGGTAAGACTTGAATTTACATCCTCCTGCCTCAGCCTCCCACATGCTGGGATTACAGGCTAATGAATAGTATTTTATCTGCTTTAAAACTGAGATTCCTCATACCCTATCATTTGTATCATATAGCTTTGGAGAAAACATTTGAAAATCAGGATTGTAGCAAAAGAATGCAGACTATAACTCAGAGCCTAGAGTTTAATCACATCTTCACCACTTTTTAGGCTTTAAGCAAATTATTTAATCTCCTTGAGCTAACTTTCCTCATAGAAATAATGGAGGAGATAATTGTCTTGAAGTGTTTAATGCAGATTCAAAGGAATAATGGTATCCTGCAAGAAAGCGCTATCAGAGTAGTCATCGACTGAGTTTTATCCTAGGACTGGAAGGGTCTGAAATGTTGGCTCATTTATTTCAGGAATGAGAAAAGTGAGTGAACACATAAATGTAAAGTAAAATACAATGTGTGGCATTCTAGAAAGTTTCTGATCAAAGCATGGAAAGTAGTGAATAGATATTGAAAGAAACAAAGGTCAAAACCTCACTCTCATGTGATATTAAAAATAACTGAAATGGTTAACTAAAAGGTAATTATCTATAATGTGATATTTTCATGTATACTTAAAATCAAAATATTTGAAGATTTGTGAATCATCATCCAGAGTTTAGCTTTCCCAGAGTTCTATTAGCCACTCAGATATTTAAAAGAGGAGTTGTGAGTGGCATAGCATTTTTTACATATGTTTTCTTTGCAAATACATTGCTCATGACAAATATAGATTATCTGTGTTTACAGATATATACATTTTAGTACATATTTATAACTATATTTTTAAAAGAATGCATTCCTGTGTTTCTTTTTCATTAAACAGAGAGCCTTTCAGTAATATAAAGCCACAAATTTTGTGAATATTCACTATCTTAAAAATGGTGCTCACTTAGCATACTCAAAACATCACATATTTTTCCATTCAGAAACTTAGTGCTATTTCAGAAAAATGTTAAATGGAAGTCCACAGTGAAAGTAATAAAAATGAACTGTGAAAATTTATACATACACTTTTCCTTTCTCTCATTTCACTATGTTTATCCAGTTTAGAAATATTTTCCTTCTTTATAAAAGGCAATTCCAGTACATTTATAAGACAATCACATCCCTAAAAAACTAGACTGAAATCTGAGCCAGATGGGGACTTTTCAGTAGAAAGCTTATCAGTATCAGATCATTAGAATGGGCGAAGTTTCCCACCATTTGGAGGAAATCCTAAATATTTTCCACAGGCAAAACCACAACAGAAGTGCTAAAATGGGAAGTAAAAAAGATGACTCCACTGAAAGATATGAAAATTAGCAACCCCCCCCCCCCGTTTTTCAAACCAGAATGATAGAGCGCCAGATTCTTTGGTTTAAATTTGATTTTATCAGTTTCTGCTAGTAGAGGCTACAGTGCATTTGCTTTGTATTTAAAATGAGGTTGTGGTTCATTCCTTGTGATGGAAGCAGTGAAGTGAAATGGTGAGAACATTTAGAAATTGGAAGCCCTGATTTTAAATTTTTCCTTCACTACTTACAGTTTGAATGATTTTTGGTGAAATTTCTAAACATTTCTGAGCCCCTGTTTCCTTGCATCTAAAACATTAAAAATCCATAGAGACTTAAAGTTCCAGCCAAGATAAATGCAGGGACCAACCAGATTTTCTCTTTATGCATAACAATTGAATAAAAGACAGAAGTTTGTGAAATAGTAGTTTTCAGATGCGGGCTGTTGCATAATTTGTAAAAAGTGATTCCTGAGAGAGGGGAAGAAAGCAAGGTAAGCAACATCACTAGTCCCTGATTTTTGCCTGGAGGAGGTTTCTAGATCTCAGCTGAGGTACCAGTATATACAGTAGGTGTTGGGGTAAGGAGCCATAGTGGGCAAAGTAGCTTTAGTTCACAGGATTGAGTACAGGACAAGTGAGAGGGGCATGAGAGAACCATGGAGATCTACAGAGCATGCCCTCCAGCCTCTAGCAGAGCAAGGACTGGCACAGACAGCTTCAGGCCAGGGAAAAGACTGTCTGAGAGTTATAGAAAAAAAGTCCCCAGAACTCAAAAGGCCTAGTAGTTTGTGTTCCCACCAACTAGAATTAGCAAACTACTGCCCATGGGCCCACAGCCTCTTTTCATATATGAAGTTTTATTGGAACACAGCTTTACCCATTCCTTTTTTGTTTTCCCATTACTTTTTATATTGCCTAAGTTTGTCCTTGTACCACAACAGCATATTTGAGTATTCTTAACAGAATTTGTATAGCCTGCAAAGCCTAACATCCTTACTGTCTGGCTGTATGCGTCATCTTTCTATTACTGGAACAAAATACTTGACCTACACAATTTGCAGAGGTTTGAGTCTATGGTTGGCTGGCATCAAGGCAGAAACATCATGTTGGAAAGGTACGGCTCTCTTCATGGTAGCCAGGAAGCAGAAAGAAAGGGAAGGAACTAGAGAGATAAAGGACAGGGGGCCAGATATACTCCCTAAAGTCATGACCTTATGAACGACTCCCTTCAAATAGACTAAATATCCTAAATTTCTATTACCCCCCAATAATGCTGTCAAATTATGGTATCAATAATGGATCAATCCACCGATGAAATTAGAGCCTGCATGATCTAATTACCTTCCAAAATCCCCACTCCTGAACACATGTGACTTTTGGGGGGCATTTTGAATTGAAACCATAACATTGTATCTTTTTTAAAAAATTGCTAAGATAGAGTACATTGAAGGGATTGCATCCATAGTTAAGCAATATCTGCCTAAACCTCTGGAACTATATATACTATATATATATACTGTATTTTGAACCATACGAGTTGGCTCATGTATTCACCTATTTCATCCTCTGTACAACTCAATGAGAATGTTAACTTGTTCACTTTTTACAGATAGAGAAACAAAGACACTACAAAGATATTAAAAATCTCATGTCACCTGGATGATGAAATCTGGAATTGGAATTCAAAGCTAGGCAGTCTAAATTCAGAGTAAAGATTGATATTATGATTCTTCTGGGACTAATTTTATCTCTTAGGAGAAATCACTCATTAGCTATGAATACTAAAATAGTCTCATTAACTACCAATTGGAAATGTTTTATTAAAAGCTAAGCCATAGACTCCTATTGTTGACATTAGCTGCCAGTTGTCTCTAGAAGAAGAGAGAAAAAAAATCTCTGTGGTATTATCTGCCAGGTTTCTAATGTGTCTTATGTCAAAGGAGAAGCTAAGTACCTGTGTGTTCCAAGTCAGAGCTGGAACTCCAGTCTCATAACGCATTCTGAATCCCTACTCACATTATCAGGGCTGAATCATGCCAGCACCTGCAGGGTCCTTCTTTCTGTCTTTAAGGCCTGGCCTAATTAAAAATGGAAATCAAAATCTTAAATAAGAAAGAAAGAATGCAAGCCAAACTATTTTATCTCTAAAGATTAGGAGGATCAAGCCTGTTCCACTACATCAATTTCTTGGGATAGAGAACCACATGAAGAGAGGATAAAACAGAAGAGAGAAAAGGTGACCAGATGACTCAAATCAATTATTTATAGTCCCAATATTTAATTTCATGTTTGAGCAGTCCTTTTGGGTAAGCAGGTCCATTTTCTTCTTAGATAGAATAAGAGGTTCCTCTCATACTGGAGAATGGAACTGAAGGAATTGAAGGAAATCAGATTATATAGCCCTTTGAATATACAAATCTATGAGTAATACCTGGGATGGGGCATGCTGTGCTCTAGGAACTAAACTTTCTCTTGCAATTATAGCACTATGAGTTGGGTTTCCTCTTCTATTTTAGAGTGTGGAGAGCTTTAATTACATATTTATATTAATAAAGTTACATGCTCTTACAATTCTGTAAAAACCCGAATTGGATTCATTTATTTACTGTGAATTAAGAATTATAGAGAAATAAATGGAGGACTGTATGGACCAGTTTTATGTTTTATCTGTAAAATTAACTATTTTTCCACTTTGGTTTTGTCTTATTATCCCTTGGACAAGAAAGAATGTAATTTTATTGCAGTAAATATGGGGAAATAGCATACCAATAACATTGGAGATATAATGAAAATTTTAATTACAGACAGATTAACCAAAAATATATTAATTCAGGGATGATATTCATAGTAGCAGAGAGGGTTATAGCCATCAGTTTGTTCTGATAGGTCTCATGTCCCTTCTGATTGATTGGCCAATGATTAAGGACTTAGACTGGCATCTCAATAATAGATCATGAATCCTAAGAACTGAGATGCATTTGAATCGCACAATTTCTGATTGATTAATATAAAGGAAATTTTCTGACTTCTACAAAATATAATAGAATTTATACAAGTAACTCAGTCATTCTTTTCAGATGTTTGAAAGGCTATATATTTAATCTAATGATGACACCACTGTACAAACCATGAAGCTTCTGTTTTGGAATTGTCTTCATAGCCATAGAAATAGTTTTACATCCCAAATACCTACAAATCTTTTTATTCCTTTCTGAATCTGAATTGAATTTATAGAAATATCTAGAAGTTACTCACATTTCATGAGTTAGAAAAGGAATATGAGTCAAGCATAAGGTGAGTTCTAAAGAATAAAATTATTTTTCTTTGATTAATAACATCAAACTGAGCAAGACATCTACCCTCTCTTGACCTCAGCTTTATCTATCATCTGTAAAATGAAAAGTTTGGATTAAGTGACTTCATCAATTGGGTTTATAGTTAACTTTTAGACAATTTTCATTGCATTTTCCCTGTGTATTTGGTGTAACAAAAGACATGGTATCACACACACAAAAAAATTAAAATGTGAAAAAGAAACTCAAAATCTAAATAAAAATTTCCACTTTTTCTTGATTCAAAAAAATAGATGTGGTACAAAAGTGAAGATTATTAAAATTGAGCCTCAAATTAAATGACAGCTGTACTACTCAGAAGCTTAACTGTTATTCTTGCATATCTAGCAACACATGCAGTCTCTGTAGCAACAGAATTTTGGCGAGAAAATGAATAAATTTTTAAATTAATGTCTGTATGAGCTAATAAGAATTTGACCTGTAATGTTTGACTCAGAACAGAAAATAATTTACTCTCCTTACAAATCTCAGTACTGTGTAGTTGTAATTCATGAATTACACAAAGTCACACTTGTGTTAATTCTTCGATTTTTTGTAGTATTTTTTAAACACGTATAGTTGTCATTGTATCTTAGGTCTCCTATGTAGTTGTGCTACATAGACATCTAATTGTAACATTATAGGGAAAGATAATCAAACCTTGCTAGGAATGTGTTCTTGTATAAGTAAATATCCTCAGAAATTCTTTACAAAGCTTATACATAGAATTATATGCAAATAGTTTAAATCTACCCCATACACAAATAATGACATATCTTAAATTAGTGTTGTCAGATTTAATGAATATTGAGTGTGGTGTTTATATAGGACATATTTATTTTAGTGGCATCTATAGTAGTTACAGGCATATAAACCATTAGGGAGGTCATGCCAAATTATTTTTCAGCACATTTAAATAAGAAATTCAGAAAGATTTCTGTCTGAGTAGCAAACATGAGAAATTAATTGCATAGCTAGCTATATCTTAATATCTTCTAGGAAATAAAACATTCCAATACATATAATTAGCTCTGCTGGTATGTTCATATACATAGTGAAAATTACATGCACATGCTAGCACAGGTTATTTTGCAATATAGCAAATGACATTTCCACACATATCTTACTGAATAAAAGTGAATTTATGAAAGAAATAAATCATAATCAGCCCTTTGAATTTTTCCAAAGGGTATACCAGTTTGGATATCTAAGAAGAATAAATTATTTTAATCTAATAGCATGCAGTTTTATTAGATTAAAAACTAATAGTTAAAATTTACAGTGCACACATACTGCATGGCCCAAAGTGAAGTAGTCCAATAATTTGTCTTCCTTTTAATAGTCTGTGTATACAAAATTGAATAGATAATCACCTTTAATCTGCCAAGCTGATACTTTCTAATAGGATAATCCTTTAAGGGAAGTTTCAGTTCAACAGATGCACAAATCAAACCAGAACAAATAGCACACAGCTCTTGGAGATGGAGCCTGTACAGTTGGCACTTGTGATAACCTGCATTTACATTTATCTAAAATTGAATTTCAAACAGTATTCAAATATGATTTGCTCAATCTGATTGAGCTGTGAAGTATCTTTTCTCACTTGTAATGTAAAAGGACTGTAAATGAAAATTGTTTGAAATCATCATGCAGGATCTTACTATGAGCCCTATCTACCAGGAAAAAAAATGAAAAAAATAGTGCATCATTATTTTGGAAATCAACACTCGGTAAATATTTTGAAATAATGAGTTTGATAAACCTCTGGGGATCATATATACACGTTTTAGACTATGCTTTTTATCCAGTAATTTTATCATTCCTTTCCAATTTTTTGCTAATGGTGGAAATTATATTAATTCGGTTGAAAAATATTTAATGTGAGCCTACTATGTGCCAAGAAATGTCCTAAATTCTGAAATTTAATCTTAAAGAGCTAGGTAAGTTTCTACTTATAGAGTAAGTTGAAGTAGTAGACATGAATTTTCAAGTAATAATTGGGGTTTTTTTCAAGGTAAATTAAACTATTCCAATTGTAAAATCCTATATGTGTCATCCCAGTGTTATTTGTATAGAAAATATCATATAGCTATATACAGAGGTGGAAAAGAAGGATGAGGGCTCTTTGTAAGATCACTTATAATCATCCATTTCTGTTCTAATTGCCAGAGTTTAATTTACGAACTCAATGATCAATTTGTTTTGATTATTACTGCTTTCCTCAGTTATCCTTTTACTGTGCCTTCCATAATATCTGATTTGTTCCTATATTCATATTGCATGAAGGACTATTTAATATTATCCAAATTTAGTTATGACAATGAATGCTTCTGGTTCTTCTACTTCTACTTCTTGTACACATTTCCCCATTAGCTCCTTCCTCTTCATTCTCTTGTCCTCCTTTTTCTCCTCCTTCTTCCTTAGGTACAAAGAGCTTAGTTAATCATACTTCTCAGCATATAGACAAGTATCATCAGATTTATTACTTTTCTCTTTTCATATTCCATACCTACTCTCATGGCCTCCCATATTTTGTGGAAGTTTTTTAATGTTTCTGTTATATTTTTTTAAAGATTTTCAAGAGTCTTTAAAGAATATATCTATACAATTACTTTACTTACTTAGGTATTTACCTAAGATTCCTAAAAGCTGTATTTAGGATCAGATTCTATTAAATTTGTGCTTCTTTATTCTATGTTATGCTTATGTTACTGAGTTTTACCTCTATTAATATGTGACTAATCAATTTTATCAATTCTGTCAACTGGCTAGTACTCCAATTTATTCATCTTTCTGTTTTCTTTAGCTATCACATTCATGATACACATATGAGTTCCTGCTAAACCCTTGCTACTCTGAGGCATTCTGTGCTAAACATCCTCATAAATATATCTATAATGGGTTTCTGTGAGATTTTTTTCTGTGATATAACCAGGGGTGGAATTGCTATGTCCAACCTAGGGAAAACATTCAATTTTTGTAAATACTACCAGTTTGACCTCCAAGATTATTACTTCTGAACTATTTTATAATTTAAGTAATCTTGTTCTCAACATTTGCTAGTACTATAGACTAGTCCCTCACCACCAAATTCATATATGTAAACCATAACCCCTAATGTCACTATATTTGAAAACAGGGATTTTAGGAAAGTAATTAGGTAGTTAGTGAGGTGGTAAGAGTAGAGCCCTAATCCAATTGAATTGGTGGCTTTCTAAAGGACTTCCCAACTCTGGGATTAAATAAAATACAGTAAGTTTCTGTTACTTAAGTAATACAGTCGATAGTATTTTGACATAGCAGTCTAAGCAGACTAAAACAGGACGCATTTGAGTTTCTTTTTCTGGGAGTATAGTGCATATGGTGTATTTACATTTTCCTACTACTAGTGATGTTGAACATACTTTTTACATACTTGTCTGTCTTTCAGGCTTCCTCTTCTGTGAATTTCCTTTGCCTAGTTTGGGTTTTATATTTCCTATGTCTTGAGACTTGCTGATTTTGTAACAATTATCTATGTATTAATCTATAGTTTGTTGTACATATTGTAGATTTCTTCCAAATACTTGCCTATTTATTGATTTCTTCTATGGTGTCTTTTATTGAATTGAAATCTTTAGACATTGTACAGTTATAACTATTTTCTGTCTTTGTAATTTTTTGGAGGACAGTATTACTTAAGAGTATCATTCCCACTGTTAAGCCTAAAAAATGTTCTCCTATATGTTCTTTTAGCTTTATATTGGTAACTTTTATTTTAGATCTTAGATTCAAGATGCAATAAAGTGTTATCAGTTACTTTGTTGAAGTAACAAACAAACCCAGGATTTTCCTATCTTATAGGATCATTTGCTTCTTACTTATGAGAGAGTTTCAGTACATCTCAGGCCTAATGAACTTTCCTAAGCTCAGCCAAACTCCATGTGTCTTTTGATTGTGGATCACAGGGCCTCTATGTATGGGGCATGTCATTTTCAGAGTGGAAAGAGCAGGGGATGAGAAACCACATTTGACTCCTTTCTGAGGTATCACAAAGACTCAGTCTGCTTAACATCCCATTGACCATACCATGCTCATAGAAAGTTATAAGCCAAATCCCAAACCACTGAGAAGGGAAACATATATTGTAATACTATAGATATCAAAGGCAAGTCTCATGATAATGGGTGGGAATTTTTAACCCTATTGCAGAGAAGAAACAAGCAATTGGGAACAATAATTTAACAACCATATCAACTTCATGTAGGTAAGCAGACAATTTTCTGAATTCTTTCTTCTACATATTGATAGAATTATTGTTTTCTTATCTGATATAATATGTTTTTAAAAATGTGGTATCTTAATATTACTTAATAACTAAATGTGAAATCATTTTCAAAGAAAAAATTTTCTTTGTGAAAGGTATCTATAGAATTTCCTATTTCACAGAATGTTTAAAATTGGTCCTTTAAAAATTTTAAATTGTATTGAGTTACCTCAAAAGACATGGTTTTGTAATAAATTGTTCTATAAGATAGAAAAATCACTCACTGCTCCTTGCTTAATAAAAATGAATGCATATCTATGCATCTTCCATTGATTTGAAAATTTTTATAGAACTTTTACATTATTTTATTAACTGGTTATTCAAATAATTTATAGAATTTCTTATTTTTGACTACTGAAATCTCAGTTTTTGACATGCCTGTATTAAAATCCTCTAGCACAGGTTTTCACTAATTTATCCTATAATTCTGTAATCTTTTGCTCTATGTATTTTAAGCTGATACTTTTATGTACATATAGATTTTTGCTCATTGTGCCTTTTTGATCCTTTTTCCTCTCTTTATCAACTATAACATCTCCTTTATGATGATTTTTACCTTAAATTTTATTTGATTTCATGTTAAAACTTATACTGTTTTCTTTTGTGTCAAATCTTGTGAGTAATCTTTTCATACCTTTACTTTTATTTTTTGTTTTTCTTTCTTTTTTTTATTAAATTCTTTTATAGGTAAATTTTAGGTATACAACACAATTACATTTCTCATTGGGAATTGTACCTTTACATAATGCATCTTGGTTCTTATTTTTTCCCCATTTCTAGCCCTCCCTTCACCCCCTCCACCCTTCTCTATTTACAAAGACTTTATTTCCATTTTTCTGTTTCTCATCATTTTTCCTTTCCCTTCTTTCCTTTCCCCTGCCCTTGTTTTTCTTATTCACAATTTGATATTCCTTTTTTAGAGTAGTGAATTTAATTTACTTATAAGTGTATATTGTTTTCTAAATCAATATGTTTGCATAGAAAAATGCATATGATCGTGATTCTCCAGAAAAACTGAGTGGTAAGATATTGTGTGTTTTATATAAATAGAATCAGAAAGAGTATACAAGTGAGAATCACTAATTCTAAAATCCAAAATCAAAAATGCTTCAGAGTCTGAAAAATTTTGAGTGCCAATTTGACCTCATCAGTAGAAAATTGTGAAATATAGTTTCATGCATAAAATTATTAAAATCATTGTATAAAATTACTTTCAGGCTATAGGTAAGGTACATAGAAAACATAAATGAATTATATGTTTAGACTTGGGTTTGTAAGATATGTTATTATGTATATACAAATATTCCAAAATGCAATTCCAAAACATTTCTCTCTTCCACCCTCCAGGGCCAGTGTGTGGGAGAGAGAGAGAGAGAGAGAAAGAGAGAGAGGGAATGAAAAGAGAGATTTTATTTTAAGGAACTGGCTTACATGACTGTGGGGGCTGTCTGGTTGGAATTTTGCAAGGCAAGGCAGCAGGACAGAGATATAAGAAAAGATTGTGTTGAAGCCTAAGTCTGAAGAAAGTATGGGGGCAGAATTCTTTCTTTCTCAGAGAAACAGTCTTTCTCTTCTAAAGCTTTTAATTGATTGAATGAAGCCCATCCACATACTAGAGGGTAATCTGCTTTACTCAATGTCTACTGAATTAAATGTTCATCATGTCTAAAACATACTTCCACTGCACATCTAAAGTGGTGTTTGACAAAATAGTGGGCACAATAGGTATAATACCAGAGCCAAATTGATACAAAATTCATCATCACAACACTAAAATGTGATTTTCTGTACCTTATTTTTTTTCTCTTTGATGGTCTTGATTCTTTCAATAAATATTTTTGTGCCGTATTTAGACACTGAGGATAAAGCAGTACACACACACACACACACACACACACACACACACAATTTTTACTCTCATGAAACTTACATTCAGCTTGGGAAAGAAGGCTCAGAGAATGGGAAGTAGATGATAAAAGAACTAAGAAAGTCAATACCAACATATATGCCACCTGGTGCTATGTCCTACAAAAAATTAAGACAAGTTATGAAACAAGGTGATGACATAGTGTTTCTTCAGAGATACTGTTCAGAGATGCCTTCTCCATGAGATGATATATCTGAGCAGAGTCCTGGATGATTTGAGAGAATGGATGAACACAATGACACCTATGCCTGAATCATGCTTTTTATATGTGAAATCACATAAGGAAGAGTATAAGAAATGAGTCAAAGTGTTAGGTAAATGCTTGATCATGGGTAATCTATGGAGCTGTGATACAAATTCTGATATTCTCAAAAATGATTAACAAATTATCTTAATTTTTTAAGTGCACATATGTTTAATGTGGTATAAATAAAAAAAATTCAAATCTTTCCCAAAGAGAAAAACACATGCAGCTTAAAAGAGAACCAATATATTTTATAAAGTCAAAGAATAATCAGTGAATTTGTTTGCTATTCATTATGGATTATTAAACCACAGAAAATTTTCTAAAGACATGGTAGGACTTAAGTTTCAAAACCAACTGTGTGAAATGTAAAAATCTAAATACTTCAGACATTGCTAACAGACAACAATTGATAACATCATGGTAAAAAACAATGAAACACACTATAGTTTCCTTTGCAACTCTTTCCTCTTCCAGAAGCTGACACGTTACTACTGTAGGTCAACATTACTGGATTTGTTTACAAAGGAGAAACCATAGGATTTGCTGCTCTTCAACCTCACAGTGAGACAGTTTTTCTTTTCTTTTTTTTTTTTTTTGGCTTGAATTCTTTTATCGGTACATTTTAGGTATACAATATGTTTACATTTATCATTGGGTGCTTGTACCTGTACCTGATGTATCTTGGTTCTTATTTTTTCCCCATTACCTGTGTGCCCTTTACCCCTCCACCCCAGTTTCTCTTTCAATATTGATGTGAGAACCATAGTTATAGATTGTGATGTTGCTAACATTTAGAGGGGGGCTCAACTTTTACTTTTATTCATTTGACAAAGATATTTTATAATTAAATTGGTTTAGGAATCTCTTTGGGGAATATTTGCATCTGTATAAGCTTATATGAAGAAAATGTTCCTATTTTCTTTAAAATAATTATATCAGTGAGAATTTTGAAGTCTAAATGTTTTGAAATTTCAAACAATGGGAAACAATAGAAACTTAATCCCAACATGGGTGACCTCTTATTAATAATGCACCATGTCTGTAAAAGTCTATAAATTTTAATATCATTCCTTTCACCAGGATATTTTCTCATACTTAGTTTTGTGGGGTTTTTGTTACCAAAAATGACTTCTTTTTAAAAGCATTTTGACTGGTCATGGGAGCACACCTTGTAATTCCAGTACTTGGAAGGCTGAGTCAGGAGGATCATGACTTTAAAGCCATCCTGAACTATATAGTGAGTTCAAGGCTCCCCTCAACTACATAGTGAAACCTGGTCTCAAAACAAAAACAAATTTTTTTAAATCATTGCCTTTTTTGCCACAAGCCAGTTAAAATAGGTCACATATTTCTGGAATTACTACTTCTATTCATCCTCTGCTTATACTCAAATTACCCTGTAACTTTTCTGTATCTCCCCTGCCCTAAAAGTTTCTAGTCCCAATTAAACATTGCTAGTTGTAAGAAAGTTTTTATTTGGCTTTGGAGTTTGGTACAGCAAATTGATCATAATGTGATGAATATTCTGTTCATAGTGGCACTTAATAAACCCATCATATGTCATTCAACCAGATTTAAATATTGCTCTGCTATTTTCAGCAAAGATGGCAGAACATGTGTTAACAGAACCAGATTTGCTACAATTAGCTTCCCTATTAACAATATGATTAGGGATTTCATTTAGGTATTTAATGAAAAAACAAAGAGAGCAGAATTCATATTAATTACAGAATACTGTTAAAAATTAATTCAAGAGAGCATCTTTAATCTTGAAAAAAGATGATCAGTGAAGATAATTTGAAAATAAATGTCTAAGCATGAGACTTGTGCAGATATAATATCTCAAATTCAAACAGTGAATGCCACATAACCATTAAAATATCATAAATGGGTATATAATGAAATACAAAAACAGATTTTTAGGATACATATACTAGTTCCCAACTTATCTGCTGCTTCTCTTTCCACTGTTTCAGTTGCCCACAGTTGACCACAGTCTAAAACTGTTAATGGAAAATGAAAGAAATAGACAATAAGTTGTAAATTTGCTTACTGCTCTGAGTAGCATGAGGTTATCTCATGTCACCCTGTCCCACCTTCACTGGAATACTAAAATTCCCTTCATATGCTGCCTTCCCTGCAGCAGTTAAGAAAAAAGGGACTCTGTTCACAAAGCTTCTATTATATATTGCTACCATTATTCTCTTTTCTTGTTTACTGTTGTGAATGTCTATGTGCCTAATTTGTAAATTAAATTTTGTCATGAGTATAAATGTATAGGAAAAAGCACAGCATATGTAGGGCTCATTACTATCTGTGGTTTTAGGCTTTCATTAGAAGTCTTTTGGAATATATCCCCCAGGGGTAATGGGAAATTATACAGTGGAGATAAATGTAGTGTTAAAATAGAGGATAGAAGGACATATTTTCACAATGAAAATCTGCATAGACAAATAGGTCTGCTGCTCATTCTCCACTGGCCCCATCCTTTGAGACACCCATTCTCTTTTCCACACTTTTCCTCTGTTCCCCAAGGAAGCCACCTGGCCTGCTGACCTCTGTTTGGAACTATGGCAGGCACTACTCTGAGAGGCATGGGCAGGAGGAGGGGTGGGAGAATTTACTCCCTCTCCCCCTGCCCTGCTTATGCACATTCAGGCAAGGGCTGCACTACTTGCTTTATGGCTTCAGCTGGGAATCCCAGCTTCTGAGATGTCATTTCTTAGCCAGGCTCCAATAGATAATTTCCTCTCTAATTGTGGACAAGCTTAGGGTCAGTGAAAACTTCCCACTGCTTCTAATTTATGTTTTTATTTACTCAATTATGCCTCTCTTTTTACCCCTTCAGTAAATAGGCCCTTTATTAATGTCTCTTTTAAAGTTCCATCTGATAATGTGCTGTTTTTTTCCCGCTAGGACCTTGACTAACACAAGTGCACATAAACCTGCCATAACATCCAGCAGTGTAAGTGCAGTCATTCTTGATGAGGTGATTTCCTTTATGTTGAAATTTTCTAAAGTAAATATACAATAATTTTTCAATATGAAGAAAGTCCTGTAAAAATGACCCTATATATAAAATAGGGTCAAAACATAAAAGTAATCCTGGTATGCAGCCATGAAGAGCTGGTATTTTTGAAGTTGTTATAATTGGCTAGATTGTAAAATGATTTCCTCTCTATACACTTACTATTCCTACACATCCCCTCTGAAAATATTCCAGATAGAAAAGAGGACAGAACCAGATAATTCATCTGAAGCAAGTTGGCATTTGTATTTAGTATAGATTAATGCTTATTCCCTCTAGCCTTCTTTTCTTTCTGCAAGTAAGAGCCTTTCCACTCCACTGTCTCAGGGCTAAAAAGTCAAAGCAGCAGATTCCTAGCCTCTTTCAACTCATCTCGGTCCCTCCTTCCTCCCTCTCTATGTGAAAATGGTGTCTCACCAACAAAGGAGTTCAAGGAGAGCCAAGCAATTCCCACTGAATAGCTCCTGCTGGCGAAGCTACTCTAAATCTGACCACTGGTCACACGGGTTCCTCCATCCATTGCTGCCACCAGATGGCCACAAGAGGCTTGAGTTGTTGCCACTCTGCAAATAATTGGCCCGGCAGTCTTCATTCACTGAGCTAAGTGTTAGACATCCATGAGGCTACACAAATTTATGTTGTGGTTTTTATCCAACCAGGTTATATTATAGCTGATATTTTTATTTCCATCCCTTTATGATCTGTGTCTATTCCTCAAATCGTTCCAAACTGGAGATAGAAGGAAAGGGATATTGTACTGATGCCCTTACATAATATTCAGATTTCTTTTATATTGGTACTGGAGGCATTATTTATAGAAATGCATATTTTTGTTATTCTATGACTTTATTTTTTTGGTACCGGGAATCGAACTCGAGTCCTTGCGCTTGCGCAGCAGGGAGCGAAACTACTGAGCTAAATCCCTGGCCCTATTATCCTAAATGATTAATACAGACATTTTTTTAAAAAATAGAAGATATTTAAATGGAAAATAAATCATATGGTACCACACAGAGTTTCAAATTTATATATTTATTAAAGAACTATGAAAAATTGCCATATAATAAGTATTTGATAATGTTACTTTAGTTTTAATTATATATAAAATTGTTTTTTCATTTTAATTATGCACAGAAGAGGTAGAACAGTTGGGAACAACACCCTTCAGTGACTGACTGGCTTTGAATCCAGAGCCTATCATTAATTAAACTTGGTCAAGTATCTTAATGTTTCTATGTCTAAATTTCCTCCTCTGTAAGATGATGTTAACAAAATAGTACCTGCTGCAGTTTTTGTGAGCATTAGTGAGAACATCTATATAATCATGATAAAGAAGGCAAAAGTCTCTGGCCTCATTGTTTACATTTTAATGGGGGAAACAAGAAATAAAATACCTTTTCTTTGTCCTTCTCTTTCTCTATTTCTCTGTCTCTTTCTTATAGAAATTATGAATGCAAACACAAAATACTAAATCTGTGTTAGGTTTGCACAGTGAAAGGGTGGGGTGTTGATGCTTTAGGAATGTTGTGGAGGAAAGGCTTCTGAGAAAGAAAACCTGTATGAAATGAAGAAGCAAGTCATGCACACATCTTGGCAGAGCATCCTAAACAGAGGACTCCAAGAAAACAGACCCTGAGCTAGAATAAAGTTGAGCAGGTCCATGTGGTTAGAGTAGAAAGAATAAAGGAAGTAAGGTATATCTGGTGAATTATCTGAGAGCAAAGTGGAGTGAGCCTTCCAGGCAGGTTCCAAGCTCTAGTTTCCAGCCACTCTTTAAAGGATGTGGCATTGCTGGTGGGAAAGCCCAATCAGGGGACACTAGGAACAAGGCAGCCTGAGAAACTGTTGTTATCTCAAATGCACTCCCTTGTTGAGCAGGATTTTCACCTATGAAATACTCCAATAGAGCACTGAATTTAACATTTTATTTTATTTAAAAAATTAAATCACTATGATTTTGTATAGGCTCTAATTTCTTATGTTAGTGGTTTTCATAAACATCAACCTTTCTTTTGTACATTAGCACATTAAATTCTTATATGGGAGAAGATATCCAGTAAAGAATTTATGTATATCATGTAATTCATGATTTGATCATCCTTGGGTATTTATAGTTGTATTGAGAAATCATTCTTCCTTGGAATATAATAGTATTTGAAATATAAATTAATGTGTTTATTTGATGCTAACCAATAAAGTTTAATATTGTGCCAGTTTAAGTCCTCATTTGGTTTTAAGAAAGAACATGTTCATAATTTGACTCCTACTCTAAGAAAGTAAATTAAAATTCAAAGTGTTAAGGTCAGAAGTGAATTGATGAATGTTATTTTAACTTTCTTTAGAGCATTTTTGTTCCCAAAGTGAGTCAGTATTTTGCATTTTGGTCATTTTTCTTTTGCAGGAATAATGAGGGTGGGGACTCTAAAACTGCAGGCAATTGCTTTGAGTTCTAAGCACTTTGAAGAGATTAGACCATTGATACTCTCTTCAGTTTGTAGAGACCAATGCTGACTTCCCCTGTGTGTAAGAAGATAGACAGTTACTGAATAGAAACTGCTTTTGTCCAGAAGATAGTATAGTATTAAATATTCTCTTCTCAAATACATATATATATATATATATACACGCACCATCAGAAAGCTTTCTAAGATCATTGGGAATCTTTTCACAATGACTTGATAACTTTGTTTGAACCTGAAAAGCTAAATTTGTTATCATTTCCCTGGAAAATATCTTTAAAGGGGTTAGAGGCTGGATTGTATTTATATTAAGCTAACCAACTTGGTAGTGAACAACTAATTATCCTGGGGATTAAAGGGAAAAAAATGACATGATTTCTGCCAGTAATAAAATGAAAAATGTGAGTGAACTGCCTGGAAGTGTTCTTACCCAAACCAGTAGGACTTATCTGTCCAATGTCCTATCTCTCCTGCGTAAGTTTATAGAAGATGTCTTTCTTTGATTTCAAAATATAATTGTTAGAATTCAGATGAAGCCATATAAACATTATAAATTTTATATGACTTGATTCCATATGCATTATGTTGTTTTATTTCAGGAAAAGTTCAGTTGGCAAAATCTTGATTTAAATGACTTCTATCATTAAAAATGCCTTCTGTGGGAGAGGGATGCATATATATGTATATATATATATATATTACTGTGGTTCTATGTAGTGTCTGGCTTAAATACAAGAGCTTCATCTACTGATTAGCTTGCTCCTGCAGACAATCAGATAGATACTCCAACCTTTTGAAGGTCATCACATCCTTCATTTCCAAAAGCATCCCGTGAACTTCAATAGTTTTGTAAATTTCTGTTGTCTTTGTGTTTCTTGCTCTGTTATACATACATCAGGGATATTGCTTTCCTTCAGAGAAGGTAATAAAAACCTATGATTTAGGAAACAAGGTCATCATCAAATAAACCTTTTATTTATATTATTCAGACTGCCTATCTTAAGGGTATTATAATTATGGATCAATTTCAGGTCAATTGGATGTGTGAAATATAAGTTACAAGCTATAAGCTCATGATTATATTATATTTTGTGGTTTGAAACAGTGAACCTGATTACATGACCTAGTAAGGTACCCTCTTTAGTGCACTTGAAACAATTTGCCTGTGCCGACTCTAACAGTTTACCAGGAAGTACCTGTGGCACAATTTTAGCTATTTTTTCAGGGTATAAGGAAATATAAACTCCTACTGTTTCTATCCCTAGAACTTCTTAATTCCAATCCCAATAACAAAATAAAAGATTGAGATAGAGACCATCTATTCCAATTTTTTGTAGGGTTTTGAACATAAATGCATGTTGGATTTTGTTGAATGGTTTTTCTGCATCTATTGAGATGATCATATGGTTTTTGTCCTTAGCTCTATTGATATAGTATATTATATTTACTGATTTGTGTATGTAGAATCATCCCTGCATCCCAGAGATGAATCCCACTTGGGCAGGGTGTATGATCTTCTTGATGATCTTCTGCATTCTATTTGCCCATATCTTATTAAGGATTTTTGCAAATCTGATAAAAGCCATCTATGAAAAACCAACAGCCAATATCATACTAAATAGTCAAAAACTGTAATCTTTCACACTAAAATCAGGAACCAGACAAGGATGTCAACTATCACCACTCTTTTTATTGGAAGCATTAGTCACAGCAGTTAGACAAGACAAAGAAATAAAAGGAATAAAGATAGGAAATGAAGAAGTCAAATTGTTATTATTTGCAGATGACATGGTACTCTATATAGAAGACCCCAAGAACTCCACCAAAAGTCTTCTAGACTCAATAACCTAATTCAGCCAAGTAGCTGGTTACAAGGTCAACACAGAAAAATCAATAGCTTTCCTCTACACAGACCCGCTGAGAGAGAAATAGAGCAAACAAACAATTCCTTTCACAGTAGCATCCAAAAAACTGAAATACTTAGGAATCAACCTAACATAAGAAATCAAAGACCTCTTCTCTGAAAACTATGGCACTCTGAAAAGAGAGATTGAGATTGAAGATATCAGAAAATGGACAGACATCCCTTGCTCCTGGGTAGGCAGAATCAACATAGTGAAAATGGCCATACTTCCAAAACTGCTATATAGATTCAGTGCAATCCCAATTGAAATTCTAGCAGCATACTTCACGGACCTTGAGAAAACAATCTAAAAATTAGGAAGAGACCTAGAATAGCAAAAGCAATTCCAGGCAACACAGACATGGCAGAGTATCATAGCCTCCAAATTGAAAGTATACTAAAAAGCTACTGTGATAAAAAAGCATGGTACTAGCAAAGAAACACACCTGAGGACCAGTGGAACAGATTAGAAGATGCAGAAATAACTCCAGGCATATGCAGCCACCCTATCTTTGACAAAGGAGCCAAACACCCTCACCGGAGAAAAGATAGCTTCTTTACTAAATGTTGCTGGAAAAACTGGGTTTCAACTTGCCAAAGATTAAAACTAGACCTATATCTCTCTCCATGCACTAAAGTCAAAATGGATTAAAGGTCTAAATATTAAAGCAGAAATGCTGAACCAGCTGGAACAGAGCTTAGGTAGAACTCTTGAAGCCATTGGTGCAGGAAAAGATTTTATGAACAAAACCTCAGTTGCTCATGAACTAGCACAAACAATCAACAAATGGGATCTCTTCTTATTAAAAAACTTCTGCACAGCAAGAGAAATCACCAACAGTGTGAAGAGACAACCCACAATGTGGGGAAAAATTTTCACCTGGTGTCTCTCAGACAAAGGTCTACTATCTAGAATCTATAAAGAACTTAAAAAAATCAGACCTCCCAAATTGAAAGACCTAATCCAAAAATGGGCATCTGAAATGAACAGACATTTCTCAGACAAAGAAGTAGAAATAGCAAATAAAAATATGAAAAAATGTTCAACATCACTGGTCATTCAAGAGATGCAAATGAAAACAACACTGAGATTCCATTTCACCCCAGAAAGAATGGCTGTTATCATGAAATCAACCAATAACAAATGCTAGCAGGGCTTGGGGAGAAAGGAACCTTTCTCCATTTTTGGTGGGAGTGTAGACTGGTGCAACCACTGTGGAAATCAGTATGGAGGTTCCTCAAAGAACTAGGACTGGAAGTCCCATTTGACCCCACTATTCCATTGCTGGGGATCTTCCCCAAAGAATTAAAATAATCATACCACAGTGATATGTGTGCATCCATGTTCATAGCAGAACAATTTGTAATAGCTAAAACATAGAAGCAGCCCAATTGCCCATCAACTGGAGACTAGATAAAGAAAATGTGTTTTTTTAATAAAATGGAGTACTACTCAACCATAAAAAATGAGAAATTAGAGACATTTATAGCTAAATGGATGCACATTGAGGCAATATTCTTAAGTGAAATAAATAGGACACTTATGTGTAAATACCAAATAGTTTCTCTAGTGTGAGAAACTGAAAGTGTACATAAGGACTAAAAGGTATAATAGATAATGTGAAATAGGAAGAAAAGGGGCAAAGGTGAAGTGGGAGGGGTAGGGGAAAGAACAAAAGGTAATGGAATTAATATGAGAAAATGAAAAAATGGAAACAAAGTCTTTGTAAATAGGGAGGGGAAGTGAATGGGGAAAAAATAAGAACCAAGGGGGATTATGTAAAGGTGCAAATTTCCAATGATGAATGTCATTATATTGTATACCTAAAATGTACCAATAAAATTAATTAAAAAACGAATATTTTTAAATTAATTGAGTAACAAATGAGGAATCATATGAAAATACAACTGTCAAATGAACTGATAATACCGTACCAGGTATGATATAGTTTGTAATAAAACATTAAAATGTAAATAAAAGAAATATATATCTAATGAAACAGAAATCTAAGAATGGGTTCATAAAATTGTACAGAGTACCTAGAACAATTTTGTTACTAATACCAATAATATTTTCTTCTCAATGACAATGGATAACTGAGAAGTAATGACATTTATTGAAAAGTAAATATGTAGGAGATTTGGAATTATTCACAATGAAGATTTATTAAATGCATTCATATTGTAGAGTATTCCCAGAAGAATGATGCTTAATTTTCAACTGAACTTCATTTATTTAAAATCCTGTGATTTTTTTGTGTACTAAACTTTCTTTTCATTTAACAAAAGAAACTAGTAGTATAAATGAAACAAATTAGCACATATCTTAACATATTTTTGAAACAATGAAATAAATAATTTGGGGAACAGTTTGAATACTTCCTAGTTATCTATCTTCTATTTTTCTCCATATATATATATGTATATATATATATATATATAGTTTCTCATATAAGAGAAACCATGTGATATTTAAGATTGTGTATTGATTTATTTTACTTATGTTCTCAAATTGCATCCATTTGCCTAGGAATGCCTTAAGTTTACCTTTCTTTATGGTAGAGTAATGCTCCATTGAGTGTAAACACCACATTTTCTTTATCCACTCATCTGTTAATGGACATAATCAGATAATAACAAATGTTGGTTGTGACAATGTGAAAAAAAAAGGAATTCTTCTACATTCTTGGTAGGAATGTAAACTATTTCAACCACTATGGAAATCAGTATGGAGATTCCTCAAAAAAATTAAAATTAGAAATTCCATTTGAACCAGCTCTCCCCTTTCTAGGTATCTTCCCAAAAGAGTTAAAGGCAGTTTTGCTAATCTCTCCCTCTGTGCATATATATACCCATATTTATAGCAGCACAATTTATAATAGCTAGCTCTTGGAAATTCTGCAATTTCTAAACAGGCCTAACAGCCCTTTAAAGTGACATAAATGACAAAATGTGAATATAAATTCACTAAGATCTTTTTTTTTTTTGTCTGCAAAAACTGTACATTTGGATTTATTTACTGACTTAAAAGTTATTACTAAATAACATTTAACTTAAAATATGTTGAGTCAGAAATCTAAATAACACCTATAAGTTAATATGTCATCTGTGTTATTTTTATATCATTCCTATGTGCTCCAAAATTGAGTGGAAGTCAAGTTACTTTCCCTAATTTTTCCTAAATAATGTTCTGAAGCTCTGTATTGACAAATGTACTTGTCTTCCATTAACTATATATCCCGGGGCCATTAAAGCCACTAACTTTTAATAATTAATTCATACATTATCATACAAAGCTGGTATCAAGTGGTTTTTCCCTCAACTTAGATTTCTCATCTCTTATCCTTTTAAGAATGTGCTCTGAAGTCATTTTTCAATCTAATATAAAGCAAGAACATTATAGGCTCTGTAGTTTTGATGAATCGTGTTATGTATATGATTCACTGCATTATACTATCTTTCAGCTCTCTTCTACATCGTTTTTTAGCTCAAACCTAAATTAGTGTCCTGGTTTTGATATTTAAATGTTACACCCAATTAAATTAAGAAATTTACCTCGTTTGAATATGATGCATTTTGTTTTTATTCAGTGTAACAGGCATATAAATTGGTCTTGTCTTTTCACATTTCTTCTCCAATTATTTTCTATACAATTTCTGAATTAGGAGAACATTCTGGGGCTGAGTGATATTTTACTACTCTTCCACTTGGAATTTAGCAATGACAGATGTCTCTACCCTGTATTTCTTTAACAATTATATAGTCAATTAGAGATAGTTTCCTGCCCACTGCCTTAGGTAATTTTCTTTCTTTCTTTTTTTTTTTAATCTTAGTTAGTGGTGCCCAAACCCTCACGAAGCTCATTTGGATGATGAAGCGGCATGGCATCAAGATGTCAAACTCTTTCATTCTGAGTTAGGATCACAAAGGCCTTACAAGGAAGAAAGGGAGGAAGAGTTCAAAGCATGGGGAAAGACTGCAGGGCTATATTTGTTTCTGTTTCTCTGAGGTGGTTTCTTCTCTCTAACTTTTAACCTCGTCATCGTCATTGGGCATGTAATGCTGGCAGTTATGACTTGCAACTCTGAGTTAGGAAAGCATAGTGGTGAAAATCTTTTTTTAAGAGCCTGAAGTTTTCAGTTTTAATAAATATATGTGACTCTGATCCCAGTAATCTTTTAAATTTTTTTGTAAAATTTTATAGGAAAGCAATGTGACATAGTAGAAAGACCATGAGGTACTGCTGTTCCTTGGGTTCAATCCTGGGCAGTTTTGCTAATCTCTCCCTCTGTGCTGCCCTGGAGGATATTACTTATTTATTTGTGTTTAAGTAAAATAGTAGTGTTGGTAACTTGGAATTCCTAACTCCAGCTTGAAATTCCCCTTCAGGAGCTAGACATACAAAAATTCTTTCATATTCAAATCTTCATTTTGTTCTCATGGGGATTTTAGGATTACCAAGTGTGAATTTCTGATTTCTCTCCTGAGTCTGTCTTCTGCCTTTCTCTGTCTCCTTCACCTCAGTGCTGGGATGGCAGGCCACTTAGCCACCCAGCCAAGTCAGGCATCTAGGGGGCTAGTCACTTTCCTTACTTCCTCTCTCCATCTATAATCCATCACTTTGACCTTTCAGTTTACCTCCAATGTTTGTTCAAATATATCCACCTCACTTCACCTCCACATCCATGGCCACCTTTCTAGTTCAACTTTCCAATTCTACAGTAGTTCCATAGTGTTCTCCACACTGCCACTGCTAACCCCTACAGTTTTTTTCTTGCAGTTGCTAAGGTAAATTTTTAAAAATGTAAATGGAATCACAACAGTCTCCTCTGGTTGATATCTGTCAACTCTACCTATCCCTCAAATACATATGTGCATATTTGAACTTGGATAAAATACAAACATTTTCATGTAGCACCTATCTATATTTCTGCCTTCATCTCCCCACTTTCGCATCATTTGTCATTGGTCACTCAGCTCCTCCCACACTTGATTTATGACTCTTCCTGGAACTTGGAAGGGATTTTCCATCTCAGGACCTTCATAGAATCATTCCTTGGGCCTTCAACTATTACCTGTTCTCCTTGCTGTGTATGCTCATTTTTTAGTTTTCCTATTAAATATTACGACTGCATGAGGATATTTCTGTGGGTTCTGCCTTTTATTGTCTCTCATTTACCTCTTTTAATTTCTGTGATTCAAAATTTTTTACAATATAGTTATTTTTACATTTTCTTATGTTTGTCCTTGCATTTAACTTTAAGTAGTATGAGGACTGGGATACATTTATTTTATTCACAAATAGACCTCACATGTCTAGTACAATGGCTACCACTTGTAGATGTGCAATAAATCTGCCATATGGTCAGATATAGTTAGGAAAGATATGGTCATGTATCTGATCCTAGAAGTAAATTTTCAGAATATTTTCTTTTTACCAAGTGGATTCAGACACATGGCTTTGAGGTGAAAAAAAAAATCCTTCCTTCCTTAATATCTAGCAATATGATAAGTGAGCAACCTTATTTATGCATCTGACATCCATTTTTCTGGCCATTTAATAACTTTGTGACTTTGAAAGAGTCAAACACATGGAGTCATCATTCACGAACAAAATAAGAATATTTAGTTGACTGGAAAACCTCTAGTGTTTAAAAAATATCAAAAGTTACAATATGTATAAATTGTGTAGAATATACACAATTTGAAAAATAATTGCTCTGGTGATATTAGATGTCAATTTGACACTGTGTGGGTTTATGGATACTCGTCTTCGGTCTTATTTACTTCTTTCTAATTTTCCTGCAGTTTCCGATACCAGATAGCTATAGCTTACTAGAATACTTCTTGAAAACAAAAAAAGGTATAATGTCTTGAATGAGTGTGAGAGGGTATATCTATGAGTGTGTGTATTTATGTACAAAAATAAGTTCACATACTTTGTAATTATCATGATTCAGCATATAGATTTGCCTGCAGCTGATTTCCAGAGACTCAAGGCATTGCTTTTGTCTTTAAACAAACCTAAAGTCAAATTTAATATATCGCCATCTAGTGGTTACCACTCAGCAAAAGAAAAAGCCCCATTAGGGCCTCCTATCTATTTGAGCATGTCACACATGTAGTAACAGAAGGGCAGGGGAATGGGGAAAAATAAGAATCAAGATATATTATGTAAAGGTACAAATCTCCAATGATGAATGTCTTTATATTGTATATATTGTATATATTGGTGCCTAAAATGTACCAGTAAACTTAATTATAAAAGAATAATGTGCTGTTTTAGAATCTATCAGTGACCTTCTTAAATAATGCAATACTTGTCAAAACTGTTTATTATTTTCTGACTATAATACTTTAGTATTATATAAAGTTTAATTTTCTCTGTGAGTCTCGAAGAATGCTGATCAATTTTACTAATACAATAATACATTTACATGGTACATTATTAACATATCTCAGAATTTTATCTTTTAAAGTGAAAATATGAAACTAAAAGTTCTTTTATATGCAGAGATGACCCTCATTATTGAGTGTTTTTACGAATAAGATGCCATTTACACCAAGTGCCACATTTTCTCACTTGGTCTAATTTTGTTTTCAAGCAAGTGTCTGAAGGCATGGAATAGAGAACAATTCCCTGTCCAAATATAAAAAAAGGAACTAGCATTTATTTAATGAGTGTCTCCCTTTTGCTGCCAACTTCACATACAGTCTCCTGATGATCCACAGGTAGGTATCATGACTGAAGTTGAAAAGATAACAGACAGGATTCAGAAAAATAACCCCCCAAGGTCATGCAGCAGGTAAGTCACACAGACCACTACAGCCATGCAACTTTTTTTTGCATTGAACCCCTCTGCTTGAATCCTTGGTAGTAGTAGCTCTGAGCTCTACCAAATGACATAGCTTTCTTTCTCTGTCTCTTGATTTTACTTGAACACTAATGAATTTTAATGAAAGCCTTTAACATTTTATTTGCAAAACTATATTTGACTGGTGTAGCAACTGTGGGTGAGGCTCCTGGAGCCCCTCTCAGCTCTCTGTGTCTGGCCAGTACAGCATCCATCTCTCTGCTGCTGGGAGCACTGGCTGCTAAGCGCTCATAAGTGCAATTATCTTTAAATAGCAAACAAAGCAAACAATAAACCCTTTTGCTGAAAGCCATTTTTCTAGGAAATGTCTGAGGTTACACGCAGGTGAAGCTTGTGGCCACTAGCTGATTGATCTGAGATACAAAGGTTGTCCCTTTGCCTCAGTGCTGGACAACTCTACAGTGTCATTCATGCTTCAGAGCTCCCCATGGAACCAGGCTCTGATGACCTGAGCTGCATCATCATCACTACTTGGCCTCTGCCCCTCCACAATCTGCTTCTCTCACTCTGTTACAAATTTCTCCTAAGAGCTCTTCCTTGCAAATAATCTCCACCCAACTGCAAGGTCACAAGCTCTTTTTCTCGGGGAACATGATGTAAGACAAAAGCTTATTGCCATTTCACTATTTAGTTTTAAAGACGCAGTATGACAACAGAACAACAATCACAATTTGGGAAACATTGTTTTGCTTACCCACGGGTCCATATTAACCAAAGGAAACATTTTATGAAAGACATTTGAGGAAAACAAAATCATTCTGAATGCCATAAAATATTAGATCTGTCTCTTTGGAAAAGCAAAAACAAAACAGAACAAAAGATATAAAAGGTTATACAATACTACTAAGTGCACTGAGGAGAACAAAGTGTAGTATATGACAAAGAGAAAAGGAAACAGCTTTTGGTGGAATACATTATAAAAATGTAGCTGAATGTAGCTGAATGCACTGGGCAAATAAAATGTCATTTTCTCCTTGATTTTTGCTCCTGGAGATGGCAATATGTAATATAAGGAACATACTTCTATTTATGAGAAATAGAAACTAGAATGCTTTGCCAGCAATGTAAAGTTATTTGGTAACAAATTTAACATTATTCATTAGCTATGTCATACAGGCACTACTTTCTTAAAGTACTTGGAAAAAATAAATATTGAAGAAAGCAGAGCCATGAAAGAGAAAATGCCTACCTTGTTTTCTATCAATCATTTATGTGCTTACATGAACCAACATGAACACCATCCTGGGAAAGCAGATGGTTTAGTTCCTGGGGAATTTCTAATCTTCATTCGGATTGCTATAAATTCCTATGTAGAAAGGAATCATAAACTTGCACACCTTCACAGAATTTAAATGTTTGGGGTAAACAGTTCACCTTAGTTTCTCTCCCAGAAGCATTCTTTTTTTCTTACTAATTTCTTCTTTCACCCTAGTCCTGTTTTCTCAAAACAAAGTCCAAGGATTCACTCAGATTGATTGAATAAGAAACTATTAGAACTAAAGTTCAGGAATCAGCATACTAAATACATTTTAAGCAGGGGCCTTTAAACTGATACACATTTACCCTTAGGATCACAAAGAATTTCATCTCAGTAGATGGGCACAGTATACGTGAATCATTTTCTAGAACCTCAACATCTATATGAACTCTTTCCTAAAACTGGTTCACAACTTCCTAGTTGTTTCTTTCCAATTTCTCTTTTTTTATAACATTTTTTTCTTATTTTGCTAAAGGAGAATTATATTATTGTCCTAGGTGTAATTATTGTGCTTAGTGATATTTTATATCACTAATATTTAATGATATAATATTTTATATCATGTTTTGGGTGTTTTAACCAAGAGACAGTTTGAAAATGTGTATCTCTCACCAGAAGAGTCTAGCAAGAAAATCAAAGAGATCTTTGATACAAAGCAATAAAGGTGGCTGATGATGTTCCACTTCAAACTAAAATCTCACGACAACTTTCTGCTAGCTATTCTCTTTCCCATCCGTCCATCCATCCATCCATCCATCCATCATTCTACTGTTCTGCAGCTCTATCATTCTGTAACTCTTTCTGGAATCCAGAAGAAATGGTCATCTTGAGAATATTTGTTGGCATTTTTCTTTGAATTGTTAATTAAGTTAGGTGTTTTTTACAGATAGTAAGCCTGATTTAGCTAACTGATTTTATAGTGAGGACTAGCCTTTTACCAATTACTGTAAATTGAATAATGTAAATCTACAGATATAAATAAGCTTTTGATCACAATCTATTTGTAGTATATTTGTGTTGTAGTTCAGGCTGCTATTACAAAATATCATAGAATGAATAGACTATAAGCTTCAGAAATTTGTTTCTTAAATTTCTGGAGGATGGAAGTCTGAGATCAGTGTGTCATCACAGATTTTGGGAAAGGTCTTCTTCATTTACAAAATAGCTGCCTTCTTCCTGTGTTCTTTCATAGTAGAAAGAAAAGGAGATCCAACCATTTCCCTTTTATAAGAATAGTAATCCAATCATGGGGATCCTATCCTCATGACCTCTTTTAAACTGAATTAATTGCTATGGCCCCTCCTCCAAAAACCATACCATTTAAAAGTAGGGCTTTGCTGTAGTTTGGACCTTGAATGTTTCTCAAAGACTTGTTAGTTGCTAAGCCAGGCAGGCATCTTTAGGGGAAAAACCCTAAAGAAAGAAAGCTGCTACCCCTTTAAGACTGTTAATGTACCTCCAAAGTTTTTCTTTCTTTTCTCTTTCTTTCTTTCATTCATTCTTTCATTCTTTCTAGCAAAAGCTCTCTGCAGAATCTCTCAAGGAACTAGCCAAGGTCACTGAGTCAAATCTGACTCATTCTTTTAGGCCACCTAGGCTCATTATAATACTAAAACACTCATATCCGCAGAAGCATTACTGTCTGCCATCTTTCCTCTTTGAACATGTAATCTCTGCCCAGAAATATATTTGCCATCTTTCTTTTTTTGAACCTATTTTCCATGACCTTGAACTTAGCCTGCCTGGACATGTTCTGCCATCATTCCTTTTTAAATACGAGGTCTATTCCTTAAAGTGAGCATGCTCAGAAATATTCCTGCCCTTACTTGTGCCTTCTTGTATGAAAATGTAAAGGCTTTCCAATAAAATCCTCACAGCTTTTTTTTTTTTTTCCGCCAGCAGGGATCAAACTCAGGACCTTGTCCTTGTGAGGCAGGCACAGTGCCACTGAGCTAAATCCCCTCACAGCTTTTTGATCAGGGAAAGTATTGCTTTTCAAATAACCTCAGTTCTCTCTCTACTTGCAGCAAGTAATAAATCTGTCTAGTTGTACTCATTGGATTTGTTCTCTCCAGAGAAGAGACTACTGGATTCTGTTACACCATGTCTAAAGACCTAGTTACTAGCCTTTGGGACTACTGTGAGGTGATGGAACCTATAGCACATGGTGCTTAGTGGGAAGAAAGTAGGTCATTGGAGGTGTGTCCTTGGAGTGGATACTGCACCTTGGCCACTTCCTCTCTATTTCTTTGCTTCCTGGCTGCCCTGAGGGAAACAGGCCTCCTCTACCATACCATACTATTGTATGTGTAGAGCTTTTTTTGTTTGGTACCAGGGATGGAACTCTGAACGTTGTGCTTGTGAGGCAGGCAAGAGAACCACTGAGCTAAATCCCCAGCCCTATATCATACTATTGTAGATAGCTAAGTCAGAAATTATAAGGCAGTTGGACAAGGCTGGACCCTCAGCATAAAAAACAATCGAGATGGGGCTGAGATTTAGCTCAGTGGTTCCGCTGCCTGCCTTGCAAGCACAAGGACCGGAGTCTGATTCCCGGTACCAAAAATAAACAACAACAACAACAACAAAAATTGAGGCACATTTGCTGAAGGTTAACATTAAAAAGAGAGAAAATACTATACCCAGGTACTTCCCTAGGGATGAATAGCAGTGATTGATATTCTAAATAGACCTCAGTCATCTTAACTGGGGACCAAACCATCCCTAGCCAGACCATTCCTTCTGGGAAATCCATGTACACTACATGACTAGCTTCCCCATTTGATCTTCATTTAATGAATATTATCCGGGTGACTATATTTGTAATATTACTGATTGATCATGGTTTCGTCCCACCTCATGCCAACCTTGGGATTTTCCAATGGATCTTATAGTTTTGTCCCACTTTTTTACCCGTCTCACCTCATAGCTTTGCCTCATAAAACACCTTTGAGAAGCAGGGTGGGCAGGCAACCCACTTTCTGGTCCCCCTTCTGTCTCTCTTAGACAGAAGCTATCTTTCTTTTGATAAATTTTTTCTACTTTTAACCTCTGTTGTTTCTAGAATTCATTCTTTGATTTTAGAGAACATGAACTCACGTTTCAGATATCTAACAGGTTGGGAATTATAATATTGCCTTTGTTTGGATTATTCTGCTTATTTGGATTACTTGACAGCCTATATTAATGCTATAATGTCATTTGACACTGGAAGCCCAAAGTAACAGGAAAAGTGACCATGCACTGAAACCTCTGAAATCATGATCTAAAATAAACCCTTTCATGTTTTTGATTATCTCAGGTATTGTGTCACAGTGATGGACATGTGACTAATACAGGGATCATCATGAATTTTGGGGCATACAAGCATTTAGTTTCTCATAATATATGACATAAAACAGGATGGAGATAACATCCTTTATGACCATTAAAACCTTTGAAAATAATTGTAGGCATCAGCTTTGTGTAAGATTGTATATTACTTTTCTTATATATTACTTATATATTTCTTATATATATTTATACTTATATATTTTCTTATATATTACTTTTCTTTTCTAAGATTGTATATTACTTTTCAAAAATTTTACATAAGGAAATAAGTTGAAGTGTGCTGCTCAAAAATTTTCAAATTTCTCTTCTAGGTAAATTTCAAACAAAACAAAACATTTTGGCAAGTGAAGGGTTTCATACCCAATTCCTTTCCATTTTTGTAATCTACCTTTCTGTCCAAGAGGTGTACCAGAGAGAGGAGAGAATGTATCTTGATGGAGGAGGACAGAGGAAAGACCTAAAGAAAATTCCAGTAACAATATAATGTGACTATTTAAAGAATGATTGGTATCCAACTGCATACATCTATGTGTATGAATCAAGGTTGAAAAAGAGAAAGGAAAGAGGTCAGATAGAGCTAAATAATGCAAAACAGAGAAATGAAAGATAATTTCAGGGCAAAATGATTATTTTGCAGATTGGTTCACTCAATTAAAATTCTTAATTATTCTAATACTTTCAGCCATAAAATCCTAATTTGAGAAAATCCTAAGTGATACTCAGCTTTTAAAGTTGTTTTGATAATGCAAAATACAATCTATGTTATCTCAGTTTTTGGTAGATAGAAAAGCACATATATCCGGTTTAAGTAGTTGTATAAATTAATTCATATGTAAAAGAGTTAATTGTATAATTAAGTTCATTTTTTGAAAGAACCTCTTAAAAACCACTCTTTTCTCTGGAATATTTTCAATCACTATCAAAATATCATGGAGAAAAATGTAAAATAGTTGTTTATGCATTCCATACCGAAAAACCATATTTAGCATTTTTATTTTTGTGGTAGTCTCCTAGGACCACATTTCACTACAGTCTTAAAAATTCTCCCTTTTAAGCCCATATTCTAAAAGGTGCAAAATGCACAGGTAAGGTATAGGGTTTTATGCAAAGGAAAAACAAACACTGTTTATATGACTGGCATTTAAAGTGATTATGAAAAAATTCTCAACAACATGATTTGTAGTATGAGAACCATGAATGTCCTGGAAAAGACAATGGTAACCCTAGCTGACATAAAAAATAAGATGCATTCACTATTTAATGGCTTTTGGGAGTTTTTCAATGTGAACTGCATGTTTTATAAAAATTGCTTTCAGTCTTCCTTTCTCAAAAGCCAGCTCTCCCATTATTATTCCACATTAGTTCCATTTGCTGATTTGATGACTAAAGGCTTGGTGGCCAGATGCAAATTCTGCTTTCTGATGTTAATCTAACAAACAGAACTGGTGAGAGTCTGTCACTTGCCAGCCAAAAGCTAGGAGGAGCCCTGAGACTCATTTTGAGAAGTACTGCACAAATCTAAAGCAATACAAGGTAATTATATGAATTGACTTGTTAGTTCTGAAAGTGAACATTCACATGGCTAAAAGAGAAAAGGAATATGATTTTTATGCAAAGAGGGGAGTTCTTTCCTGGCCAAAAGATGTGCTAAGTATAAAATGCGACTCACTTTCTTCTAAATCAAACCGAGACAGAATACCTTGCTATACATGAAGAACATAGAGAGATGGGGCACCCCACAATGAATTATGAATTTAGTTAACTAGTCTTAGTAAAGGATGAGTTACAAGGATAGATGTGCTATTTCAGAAGTACGGGATTAATTGCATTAACAGAGTTTTTTTCACATTTAAAGTGTGAGTTCAGTATAAGAAGAATTCCTAAAATTAGCATTCATGCTGGAGCAGGTAAATAAGAGGGTAAAAATGGAGTTAAAAGTAAAGCTATGTTGCCTCTGAAGACTGAACAATTATATTTGCAAAGAGTTGCATTTTCATGGATATGAGATAATATTGTGTGTGGATAAGATACCACCAACGAATATTTAGTTATGAAAAATAGGGGAATAAATCCAGATACTTAGTTTAATAAGTCTTTTTATTCTAAAGTGTAGGATTTCAATTATTTTAATTTATGGTTTGAAGAATCAGACATAATTAAAATAACTACACCCAGACTTAATTTTCAGACATTGCATTATGACTGCACTTTAACCTAAGTACGAGAGACATATACTTGGTGATATAGTGCTTTTGGCACATGGCACATGCATTATGAACAAGTGTTAACTGATTGAATACACAACAGCTCCAAGAGACCATACAGAACAAAAATAAGTATCGCCACAGATTTCCTTTATGTTTTTAAATATATATGAGTCTAATTAATGGTTTCTTGGCAATGCCTCTGAAATTTTTACTGTGACCTTTTATTCTCTAACCTTAGTGGATCAGTTTCATGTGGTCAAATCAGACATGTAGCTATGTGGGACACTGGTGATTCTGAAATAAAGATGCACAAAAAAAGAGGGTGCTATGGGCAGAGGGCCAGGCACTCTGACCTATATAATTGATTATAAGTTTGGTTTCTTACAGTTCTAAGCAGAGATGTTGAATAAATTGTCAGCTTTCAAGGTCATATGTTTGGTCCTCTAATGTATAATGTAAAATTTTCTTACATATATGGCAATGTACTTTAATAATAGAGGAGCTGTGGCTAGAGGGATTAGGTCTGGTATTTTTTTTTTTTTTTTTAAGGTCTGGTACTTTCTATGCAAGTTTCATGTTCTGTTTCTGTCTCTCTTTCTCTCTCTCTCTTTCTCTCCCTCTCTCTCTCTCTCTGTCTTTAGTTATTCATTTGGCCAGCAGAAAAATGACAAGGCTAAGACACATGGAGTTACCAGAGTAATCTGAAAAGCCTAGAAAGTTAGTACGTAGAATTGTATTGTCCTAAAGTTCTTTACATTTTTTATTATGGAAGATATTATTTTTACAAGACCAATTGGCAGCTTTTTTCTTCCTTCATATTTTCAGCCCTTAATGATAGAGGAACCTCTTTCCTAGTTTTAACTAGGGGGACATATTATTCATATCAGACAAAAATATATCAGCTTAAATTGGTAATAAATTCTGATAAAGAACTCTTGCTTTCTGAAAAAAGGAACAAATGGTTTTGAATGAATAAATGAATGAGTTGATGGATAAGTGCTTGGTTTTTATAGTCACAATAAATGATAAAGTTTGTTAGGATTCTATTTTTCCATTGTACAATACCAACATGCCTTTCTAAAATACTGGTAGATAATGTACAAGATAGTTTCAATCATCTGATATGAACCTCAGTCAAGGTTAAAGAATAATTGAGAAGTATTTAAAACAAATCTTTTTATGGATTAGGCAGGGATATACTGGAATTATGTGTGTGTGTGTGTGTGTGTGTGCATGTGTGTGTCTTTGCATGTACATGTGAGCTTTCCAGACCTGTGATATAATGTTTGAGAAAAATGATTTAAAGGAAGAAAGGCTTATTTTGACTCATGACTTCAGAGGCTTCAGTCCAAGGCAGAAACATTATGAGAGAAGGAAATTATTCACTTAACATAACAACCAGGAAGCAGAGAGAAGAAGGAGCTAGACAGGAAAAAGCCAGGAACAAGGTCACCCTCCCATGATCCATTCTATTCAACTAAGTCTTACCTCCTAAACCTCCCATAATGTGATCAAATTATGATCTCATCAATGGGTTATTTCACCAATGAAGTTAGAACCCTTTTGATCTAATCGTCTTCCAAGAGCTCTACCTCTGAACACATGAGATTTTAGGGAGACATTTTAGAATTAAACCATAATGGTACATACATGTGTGGAAACATATACTGATGCATAAACATATATATTTGAGCTATAATTATTTTTGCAAATAATAGACCATTCCTATAGAGTCTCCCAACATATTGGTTCCTGAGAATGTAAACATTGTAAAGTTTCCACTTCCCTTCTCTATTGAAACCACTTGCACATTGCATGTTCCTATTCCGAGCTCTTTCTAATCCCTTGGGGAGAATTATATTTTGATAATTTGCATTACACTGAGATTAATATTCATTTCCTGCCTTCACCTATTTTCTGACAGTAACATGTATGTTCCAGAGCATTTATGGAACTTTATTACAGTGAAAGCAAAGGGAAGCTATGTGGTTTTTTGTCACTGTCATTTCTTCATTGTTATATTTATTGATTCATCTGAAAAATACCTAATTCCCTGGCCATCTAATTTTTACTCACCTTTATTAAAACATTTCATTATTATTGTTCCCCATTGGTCTCAACCCCAATGACTTCTCTTTTTTTCTTTCATGTCTCCCATTCTCCCAACCCCTTGTCACTCCATGGATTCTTTAGCTTAGAGAGAAAAAAAAACCCAAATAATTAGATTCTCACAAGTCCTTTTACTGAAACTTGGACCGTGGGTTTAAATTTGAAATGTAAGAATCTGATGTTTTAAACTCTAGCATCCTGCTGAATCACAGTCATGACTCCCCCTTGCAGGAGTAGAGGGCTCCTTGAGAATAGTTCTATGGTGCAATACAAAGTGATGGGTGAAGATGGCATGGAATTCTTTAATACTTAGGAACATATTTCCACAATTTACCTAATAAACTTCACTCAGCCTATATTCATTGAGTTATCAATTACATTTTTATTTTTTGAACACTGGCTGTTTCATTTCACACCTTGTACAATGTATTTCTGAATGAATACTAAAGAAGATAAAGACTCTGCCCCAGCGGAATTCACATTTTTAGTTTTTTTTAGTTTTGCCTGCATTTTTAAATTTTGCCTGCTCTGTGAAAACTTCTCAAACTACCCCAGTTCATGCAGTATTCTCCATTCTGAAATTAAACAATATATATATATGTTTTTTCTATATATCTGTTTAATGTTCAAGGAAATACCTCTTCATAATTTCTCTAGTTCTCTTGATGTACAATTCATCTTATTATCACTCTGTAAAGTCCTTTTATTAGGTGGGAATTCATTCAGGGATACTTATAACAGAAATATCTGTTTGGGTTAGTATATTTTGATCCTTTTCTTAGTTTCCTCCAGATTAGTACTCTTATTGCAGATACGTAAGTTAATTAGATATCTTGTAGGCAGTTAGACAGGGCCAGCCCAGAAGGAGCCAACATGGAGGACAGTCAAGGAGCCAACATGAAGGACAATCAAGACACATTCACTGAAGGCCAGAATTGCAAAAGGAGAGAACTACATCCATGTAGGATGAATAGCAGTGACTGATATTCTAAATAGGTATCAATCACCTGGGTGGGGGGCTAAGATCTTCCAAGAAAGATCCCTGACCCATCTCTTTCTGTGGAAAATCCTTGCTCAGTTCCTTGTAAGCTTGCTATGTGACTTGTTTCCCCATTAGATCCCCATTTAATCAATATTACCTGGATGACTGTACTTGTAATCTTATTGGTTGGTCATTGGTTTTGTCCCACCTCATGCCCACCTTGTAAATTTCCATTGGGTCTTATAGTTTTGTCCCACTTTATACCCCCCTCACCACATAGCTTTGCTGTATAAAATATCTTTGAAAAGTGGGGTGGGCGGGCAACCCACTTTCTGGTCCCCCTTCTGTCTCTTTTTCTCTCAATAAATTTTTCCTACACTTAACCTCCATTGTTCCTAGAATTCATTGTTCGATTTTAGAGAACATGAATTTGTGTTTCACATATCTAGTAGATTTGGGAGTTACATCTCTTCCCCCTATATCATTCTCATTTCCAAATGCAAAGTACTTCAAACTCAGTAACTAAGAAATATGCTTCTATAGCACAGCCATAAGTTAGCAGGTACATACTATGAGGCAGGAATTGTACTTACTAATTTGTGTGACACATCTCATTTTATGCATATGATAACCTTCTGAGATAGGTAGATCTAAGCTCAGAATGGTTATTTTCTTGATTCATTAATACATACTAGTTTATAGTGGAATGCTGTTAGAGAACACTACTGACTCTAGGATGAACACTTTCTGAGGCATGTGTTAGCTTCTGAAAAGAAGTCTATTTTGGTTTGATGCAAATTTACTTTGTTAATCAGTTACATGTGTTAACTATTGATGTTAAGAAAGAATATGATCCTAAAATGTCCAACTGTAATATTTTAATATCCATAGAATATTCTAAATGCAAAAGAAAACATTAACATTTTTAAAGACTTGAAGCCATCAGTTCTCTTTTGTCATTAAGTTACTTAAATTTTAATGAAGACTTTCTAGGAGAATTAAAATTCATTTTATAGAAGTCTACCTCTAAAACCTTAACAACTAAAAAGTAAAAATTTGAAAGCTTCAGGTTTTCAGTGATAAAAATGATTTGTTGAATTATATGACAATAATTACACTTATAAATCCTACTTTGCTATCAGTCAGCCATGTGCTGCCCTTTAAAAGAAACCCAAAATGCTGACAGATGTCTGGGAGCTATCAGCCAATAAGATTTTTATCAAATTATTCCCTTTTGTTTTTGACTCTGAAAGGAGTTACAGATTCACCCTTAAGTAATGTATGGTAATAGTCAACCAATAACTGGCCTTATTATGTACCATAACTTTGCACGAGAAGACTGTAGGATGAAAAAGAAATGTTTATCTTATTGCTGCAGGTAAGGAAAAATAAATGAGTCTGAACATTAATCTCTAATGGTTTCACCCATCTAACCCAATTACCTCAAAAGTAAACAAGTGAAAATTAGCAATTCTAGAGACTGTGGTTGGGATGAATGGCTGATAAATTATCAATAAAATCTGAAAATCTTTCAACTAACTTTACACTTATGTGACATAATAACCCTTATTGTATTGCAATATCATAATTATGATAAAATTTTATTTTAATCTATACCAAAAATTAAATGCACTTTATCCTATAGATATCAGGGACAGAGAGATGTTTACTATGTGTCAATGAAGAGCAAAATGCCAGAATAATAGCAAATTTATTTCATGTGACATGTATTTGGCAAGCTAGCTCTGATTTGTCAACTCTTACTGGTCCTTGAAGAGATAAGTAAAGAAATGGAAAATCAGCATTTAAGAAAGTGTACTATAAATAGATGTATAATAAATACCATACTTAGAATAGCATGAACCTAAACTCTACTGGATAAATAATGTGGCACCTTTTATATCAAAACTTCCAAATGTTTTAAAAGATGTACTTGGTATCTTTACAATCTCAGATGAGACATTCTAGTCACTGAGGCTTCAGTAGAGACTTTGGTCTTCAAAGCATTCTATTTAGGGGAAAGACAGAAAATTCATCAGAGTAAAAATTGTTAGGCATTGAACACTGCTGGTACAAGCTTGAATTACACAGATGAAGAGAATACAAAGAGTTGGGACAGGTTTCTGAGCTAAAATGAGAGAAGAATGATGGGGATGACCTATAGCTTACACCCTTTCCTGCCTCCTTTTCAGCAAAGGTTGCCATGTACCAAGTGTCAGCGCATGAGGCACAGCAGCCCACTTATCTATGAGATATTTTCCAAGGCCCCAGTGTATCCAGAAACCTATGGATAATAACAAAAATTGATATTTTTTCTGTACATACCTACCTATCATAAAGATCATTAAGTAGGCACAGTAACAGACTAGCAACAATAGATAACAATAAAATAGGTTAACTATAATATACTGTAATGAAAGTTATGTGAATGAGGTCTTCCTCTCTCACCCTCTCGGAATATGTCATTGCACTGTACTCACCCTGTCTTTCTCGTGACATAGGAGATGATCATTACTGGAAGCTCTTAACAGCTCCTCTTTGAGTATTTGAATCACAGGTATCACTTCTGTTGTACTCTGAGGCCATTTTTAGATAAAATAAGAGCTACGTGAACACAAGCACTATAATGCCAGTGCAGTCATCTAATAACCAAGCTGGCTTCTGGTAGACTGACGTGGGTAGCATATACCACTTGGAAGTGCTAAACGAAGGGATGAGTCACAACTTGAGTGAGAAAAAGTGAAATTGCAAGACTTTTTTCCCACTTTTCTGAATAATGCACAATTAAACACCTATGAAGTGTTTATTTGTGGAGTTTTTAATTTTATATTTTTAGATCACAGGTGACAAGGGGTAAATGAAACAGCAAAAAAGGAGGAGACTACCTGTACGCAGAAGTCTGTAGAGCTTTCATGGGGGAACTTTTGCTTTCCTTCTTGATAGGAAAAAGCTTTGCCCGACTTGAGCAAGTATAGAGCTGTAGCAGCCACTTCAAACCCAAGACAGAAAAGTGTGTGCGCTGATGTTCTCCGAGCCTCTACACCAACATTTGAAACTTCTTGGTTTCCAGAACCTGTGATGGAGGAAAAATAAACCCTATTTGTTTATCCTTCTCATCATCAGATAGTATACTATTTGTCCCTGAGTGAATTCCTATCTAATAATAGGAATCTCAGGAAGCAAATTAAGACTACATATAGAGACAGAAGTGGATCTGCTTGTGGTTAAGACTGTGTTCAGATAAATACAAATAGAAAAATATTCAGATGTTTAGGTTTTTAAGTCAGAGAAGGAGGATCAATTCAAACAGGGATGGGCCTTTTAGAAATAAAAAGGATGATTTTTAGAAAAGGAAGAATAAAATTAGTAATTACTACTAGCCTGCTATACCCAAAGGTTAGAGATAATTTCTTCAGCAAATATTTGAGTATTTACTACATGCCAGGCATTTTATAACTATGGTTACTATGGCTTCCTCTGAGTTCCTTATACTTGAGAATATAAGCAATACATAATTGATGGTAACAATAATAAGACAAGTTTAATTTTAAACTATATGTTGTATTTATTTTTTAAAAAATTTGTGGAGAAGTTTGGAAGGGAAATGAACAGTAGGGATCTGATATTTATGTACAGTAAAATGACATGATCCTGGCACTGTGAGGCAATCAACTCTTTTATATTGCTAAAATACAGCACAAGTGTGAAAATTCTGCAATTTTCTGAAACACTTGATTCATTATTGGTCCTATTATCACATTAATACTGATATATCTTATAAATCACTACCCTGATAGCTTACACATTATTCAGCATCTGGGAAAACATTGAAAGTAAAAAAAAATACTAACTTTTGGACTCAAAAGTTAGCAGTCCTTTTCTTCCATATCTTGAAATACTTATATGAAAAATATTACATATAGAATATTATATATTTGTATATAATTTACATGTTTATTATTATTTTCTAGCACATACATTGGACCAGAGAAAGAATTGCAAGAATGGCTTATTATGGGTTTTTTTTTTTTTGGTACCGTTACACAATGCATATATCAGTATATCTGTCAAATAGTCTATGTGCTCATTATTCCCATCTATTTTACATTATACACTCTGAAAAGACATAGGCTATATTCATGAGAGTCCAGTGTTCTACTAAAAAGCACTGGTATATTGACTTTTAAACTGAGAATCCTAAAAGTATACACAAATTTTTAAAATAAAACAGATGAGTGACAGTCTCGAAAATAAAAATGATAAAATCAATAAACTACTGATATCTACAATGCTTATTGTCTAGTATATACCTAAAGCGTTTGGTTTTATTTTTTCTCTTTTTTGTTATATTTCTTTCATCTCTAGCAAAAAATAGAGAGGGGGAAGAGGAAGAGATAAACTGTCAGTTTATTTTACTCCATGATCAATCTAATAGAGAGTATATAACAGATTAAAGACCATAGAGCTTTCTAGACAACAGAATTTTAAATCATTGTTGCATTTCCTGTTCTCGGTGAGTCATGGATTTGGAGGCATGTATGTGTGTGTGAGTGCTGGGTGGAATTTGATAGGGTACAATTGTGATGTTTAGGGACCTTCCAAAATGCAGGGGATATGACCATTAGAAAAGCTTCCAATAACAAGTTGTTCTGAACCATCTTTTAGACATTTCTTATTGTTTATATTTTAATGCAAAAATTATACCCTCTGCTTGACTCCTGGGTATTTTCCTGAACTATAATTTTGCATCTTATAAAAATGGCAATGACAGAATCACAAGATTTTTTTACTTTAGAAAATAATTTAAAGGAAGGCAGTGAAACTAAAGGAAGGAAAAAAACTTTTTTTTTTAAGTGTGTTGAACTGGAGTGGGCTTCATGGAATGCTTATGACCCTTTTAGACAAGGCCTGTGAGGGATGCAGCTTTTCCATTCTCCTGATTCATGTTCTTTATATTAATATGGTAGTACTGGTGCTAAGCAGACCCAGAAATGAAGAAAAGACACTGCTTAATGAAGCAGGAAGCTATGTTTGAAGTGCCCCTTCCAATGTCCAGATAAAGAAAAAGCACATTACAATTTCTCCTGGCCAGGGGCCTCTATTTTGCATCAGTGACTCAGCCAAGAATCATGGGCCCCTTCTTTTTGCTCAGTATATCATGTTCAGTTGATATATTTGTCATTTAGCATCATAGAAAAAAATGTATTATGAGTATACAAATTTAAAACGTAAACATTTCTCATTTTAGAAAGTTTTGTTTCATCTGTTCACATTTATCTCTTTTCTTCCCTCTCAGATATTCTCCGTTAGTCTTTATTCTGACTATTGCTAATTTAACATTTTATAAATATCATCTGATATCTTATGTAAAATTATTATAAATTTAGTTGGAAAACATAAGTTAATATTAAGTAGGTGAAATTACCAAGAAGTATACTTTGCTTTTGGATGCTACTAAACAAACAAACAAACAAACAAAATATATATATATATATATATATATATATATATATATATGAGCATTGGTTTAAACTCAACCAATCAGGGATGCCTGAAACAGAGAAAGAGAGAACAACTTTATAATGAAATCTATTCAAGACCAAAAATGAGCTTAATAGGTTTAAACTAGGAACAGTTCAGGGGTCATGTTGTATCTAGACTAATATGAGTTCTAACATTAGAACTTTCACATTCCTCCTCAGTTGATAGTCTGGAAAGCTTCTTTAGGTGGAAGAAAATTCTAATTCTAGAACCACCATCAGACCCCACATCAGAAAGTCACCATTCAAAATCTGCACTCAATCATAATAGTAGGTGGTGGATTAGCTCACTTCAAGTATCCATTCTTCACCTCACTTTGGTGATTTATTCTATATTGTAGTGTATGTTGGTGGCATAAAAGCTACCTTGCTTTTATTGTATTAACTGGCCATTTAAAATGAAGATGAATTATAATTTCTTAGAGAAAAGTTGTTGACAATTAAATTAGGTAAACATAAGCTATTTATAGTTTATTCAAATATATCTTGGAAATATATGAACATGAATACTAATTCAGGCATGATAATAGGACTATACTTAGTTCTAGGTAATTCTGATGATCAACTGTGTTTTAAAGAGGTACTACAATCATTCCTTGTTAAGTTGCTATATGTGGACCACTGAAGTATCATGTGAGAAAAGGGAGTTTTCCACTTAGCTTTAGAAAAAAATATCCTAAATTTCATGAAATATACTGAAATGTCAGCTCCACTTCATTCTTCCAGCAATATGTGTATAAAGCATTCAAACTTGAATACAGGCCATTAATCAAGTTGCCAGCTTCCTTCTGAATCACTCTTCAGTTGTGGGAAATGTTGTTACTGTAGTTTCCGGTGGGTCTAAAATATGTCTTCTCCTATTTAACGATACTTATGTTTGGCATGAAATAGGGAAGAAAGGTGAAGAAAGCAGAACATTATTTACTCATATAATTTCGCATACACCCATGATATTTGTCTAAGAAGATTTAGATAATGTTAACAGTCTTTTCCCATGTAACTGCTAAACTAAATTGGCTCCCTAATAGCTGAACTGTTCTAACACCAGTTACATATTTTTCTGACAAAATAATATTAAATGAAAGCTCTCAAATTCTAGGTACATGCAATCATATTTTCCCTCTCGTCATGGTCCTTATTTTTTCAAATTTAAATGCACAAGTTGTATAACTTGTTTACTGTTGCCAATAAACCTTGAATCAAAAGTATATGTAATTATTGTTGATGGTTGTTTCCCACAAGAAAGCTTCCCATAGATGTAATTCTAGCTAAGAATATTTGTAACATATACGTTCTATTGGAGGCACTATCTGTCAGATTCATTTTATTTTATTTTATCTTATTTTATTTAGTTTTATTTCTTTTTCTTTTTCTCAGTACCAGGGATTGAGCTCAGGACCTTGCGCTTGCTAGGCAGGCACAGCACCACTGAGTTACATCTCCGGCCCAAGAGTCATTTTATGTCATAAGTTATTCAGTGCCATCTCTGCTGATTCTATAATAAGCAACCTAGTTTAGAAAGAGCAAGAAGTGAAGACAAGATGGATCAATTTGTAGAGAAAGGTGCTTTGATATCATGGAGCAGCTCTTCATAGACAAGGAATCTCTCCTATGGGAAAAGAGGTGGCTACAAACAGATGGTCTTCTCTAAGTAAAACTGACAGGGCTACAGGTACTTGGTTTCTCCTATAAAAAGAGGTAGTTTACCCATTGGGGTTTCAGCACTACAGAGCCTAATTATTCCTGACATATTGCCCATTTCATATGCTCACAATATTATGGCCAAATAAAAGATAATAATTGTACCAACTGGTTGCATAAAACTCAATGGAAACAATGCAAGCTTTAAAAACATTTCTAGAGAGTGAGATGTTTTAGAATGCATGTCTAGCTATTCTTTCTAAATTGGCATATGGTGAAGACCAGATAGTATTAAAGCAAGCTCCTATGTACCATATGATTTTGTTTTGTTTTACATACTTAAATTTTGTGTTACAAAATATTTCAAGAAGTGGGTAAGTTATTGGAGTTCGGCGATATTTTTACTGTTCAGATCCCATAGCTGTAATGTCTTGTTGGACACATGCATCACTTGTTTTAGTGAAATTTAAGATTATATTCTGGGTCACCTTAGTTTGCAAAAGAAATGTCTAAGTCAAAAATAAACTTTGTAAGCATTCTTCCGTATGAAAATCATATCCATGATTTTATTTAGATTCTATACATAAAGAATACTCCTAGAAGAAGGACCTTCAGGAAAATATATTACAGAAGAATGAATTTCCAGAAAATACTTTTGTTAATATAAATAATCAGAATATTTTTGCCACAACATTTAGCTTCAGACACTAGGCATCAAAAATTATAAATAATACCACAATATTTTGTAAAAGTGTGTGCTATAAAAAAACTTAGTTGTATGTGCATATGTGCTGTAATACATTTGTTATCAACATATTTCCATGCATGGCTCATGTGAATCAGCCTCATTATGTTATAAGCATTTAAAAGAAAACACATTTTAAGATTGTCTTGAAATTCACTTTTATTCATTTAACTCTATTTACTCAAGAAATGTGGTGTTTTTTTCTCATTAGCAAGTTCCGGCTTTGGGATAAAATATACATCCAGATGTTCCTTTAGCACAAGAGTACTGAACCAGAGCCATATTATTTTTTGTTCAACCACCTGTGTATTAGCATCTGTTTTCAATTTTATATATGTAGTTTTCATCATTGATTACCATCACTTTCATTACTTTACAAACTACATAATGTAGCAACCATAAGACTCATATATTCCAATTTCTTAGATTGGTTTATTATAAAAATATAGCACTATGTTTGCAGAAATCTGGTATTGACTGTCTAAAGAAAGATAATTGAGTCAAACAAGAGCTATTTATTCCAAAAATGCCCTAATTAAACCTAATTAACATTTTTAAGTAAGTTTTTTTGGTTAATAAAAATAAAAACCTACATCTCCTCTTCACTGCTTCTTCTGTATAGTTAAATATATATACTTAAATATATATATGTGTGTATACATATATTTCAGTTTATATGGTGCAAATAAATAAAATATAAATGCAGTTATATACATATATAACTGTATCCTACCTTTTTCATTTAGAATTTATATTGAGCATTTCTCCATAATTAACATATGAAATATTTTAATCTAGTAATAAAACTGTAGTTTTATTATTTTAAAATAATTGTTATGTTAACATGGCACTACCAGAAACACTATCAATGTGCTCAGCAAACCGCAGTGCTAAATAATTAGTTATAGTGTAAATACATTAATGTAAAATGGAAAGCTAGCATAATTACATCTACAAGGAGTTTTAGTTTTTGACAAAAGGCTACCTTCTGGCATAATTCTTACATACATTAGAAAGGGATTTATTTTGCCTGAGGGATGCAGTGGGGAGGAAAGTGATGGACTGTTACTTGAAAAAGTAGCATTTGAATAGAACATTAAAGAATGAATAAGGGTTTGCCAGACAGAATAGTAAAAGATGCAGAGCAAATGTATCAGTCAGCTTTTCAGGTGCTGAGACAAAATGCACCAGTAACCTCCTAATGTGCCAGCAATCCTAAGAAATGGCTGGTAGGCCCTATTAAGAATTAATTAATTAAAGAAGAAGGGAACACTCATGATTCTGTGAATCTTCTTAAGGACAATTCATCTTGGAGGGTTAGATTTTGAAATTATTTTGCAAGTACTTGGTAAATGATCCATGTCAAGAAAAAGAAGTTAAAGGAAATTCAGAGATTTTGAACTTAGGCAATGCTTGAGTGATGCTCATTTTCTACAGAAAGTAGGATATATGTTTATATATTTATATTAACAGAGTGTCACTTAAAACATAATTCTTGAAGTAATCTTAATTTCCTACCAAGGTTTCCATATTGATGAATATTCCTGGAGTCATAATTTACACCAAATTATAAACAAATATAGATGATCCACAAATAGAAATGTAAAAAAATTAGCATAAATTTTTAGCACTAGAAATCTGTTAATAATGTCTAGAAAAAGAATAACATCAAAGAAAAAGATAATACTTCTCTTTTTGCTAAGGAACTCTTCTTGAAAATGTGTAGATATATATAAAAATATACACACAAATAATGCATACAACTAGACTATGATAGGAAAGTGAGCACACGTGGGAAACTTTTTAAATTTTTCACTATTATTGTACTTTTGTTATATGAGGCACTTGAAGGAAGACTAATAGAAGGTTGTCTTGAGCTTCTAAAGGAAGATAATGTATCAAGTATACATTCTTTGAGATCAAAGGCAAAAGAAAGGAAACTTTTTGTTACCTATCCTTTAAAACATCCACAGAATTAGAGTTATTTCAGTTTCTTTGTGTATGAGTGAAGAAGCCACTTGCTAAAATAATCCCTTGAAAGACAACTTAGTAGCCTATGTGGAAAACTACAACTACAGGGTAGAGTGAGCTGATTAGAGGAACATATTTAGACCTGTTTGGAGAATTTCTGTTTAAATGTAAATTTTACAATTTCCCATAGCTGTACTGTAATTTTTAAACCTGGTGCTTGTCTTTAGGGATGACTATCTGTAGCACTTCTAACTCTAGGAATAATATTGATTTTTTAAGAACAACTTTTTAAGAAAAACTGTCTGTTTCAGTATCATAACTTTATCCACTTAGATGTTCATTTGGATCTCTTTCATCCATTGTTCTTTAGTAGGGAATGATGGTTATTGCTATATCTGAGTATCTTGTCATCAACAAAAGCTTTTAATAAACCTGTATATAATCTGAAGGTATACTAAAAACATAACCTTAAAACATGTATTATGCAGTGAGATACAAATGAATATATTCTAATATCTTCTTAGTAGACTACATTTAGAAATAGCAGTATTTTTACTACAGAATATTCCAAGAAAAATACATCATATAATTTTATTGTTAACACATTAAATTTTATTATTTCCCTACTTCTGCCCATATCAAAACACCACTCCCTCTTATGAAAGAAAGTACCTACCTTAACTTTTCTATATAAAGAAACATCTCCTGAGAAATTCATAATTTTATACAAGATCATCAAACTACAACAAAGAAGGAAAAAAGATTTTTTCCATAGCTTTTGTTTTCTTGAAATTAGGATCTGAGGGATCCAAATTGAATAAGTGGGACGTATACATTGCCTAAAATTTTGCATCACTAACGTTTACCTCAAAGTCATCTTCTAATAATTTTTTCTTTTTCATAAGCTGTTTCTTCTTTTTGCTTAGATTCTGGTGCTCCACAATCTTATTATAATTGAAGTGTTTCTTATTGTCTTCCTCCTCATCCATCACAAGCAAGCCGTTTCAGCCTTTTGTCTTTGTATTTCAGTTTCTTCCTCTGGAGATGTGGCATTGAAGATTTCATTGATTTTTTTCTTTTTTTTATATTTAATTCTTTTATTGGTACATTGTAGGTATAAAACACAATTACATTTCTCATTGGGAATTGTACCTTTACATAATGCATCTTGGTTCTTATTTTTTCCCCATTCCTAGCCCTCCCTTCCCCCCCTCCACCCTTCTCTATTTAGAAAGACTTTATTTCCATTTTTTCCATTTCTCATCATTTTTTCCTTTCCCTTCTTTCCTTTCCCCTGCCCCTCCCACTACCCCTACCCCTTTGGACCCTTTCTTCCTATTTTACATTATCGATTATTCATTCTAATCATTGGCACATTTTAGGTATACAATATAATGACATTCATCATTGGAAATTTGCACCTTTACATAATCTCTCTTGGTTCTTATTTTTCACCCTTGTCCAGCCCTCCGTTCAACCCCTGGAGAAATCCCAGCAAAGAAAACAAAAAGAACAAGAAATTACTGAGGCAATAAAGAAAAAAGAAAGCGAGGTTGAAAAGGTACCACAGAAGAAGTCCATTGATCCTGCCTTGTCAATGCTGATTACATCTGTAAAAAAACAAAACAGAACAGTTTCAAGCAAGAAAAAAACAAAGAGTCAAATAAGTGGATATTATTTCTTTTTGCATTGATAATGTATTCTAAAGCATACAGAAACAGTAGAGGAGATACTGGGAATAAAGTCACCTTTTCACATAAAAAAATCTTTTTCTGACCATAGTAAGATTCCTTTACATGTATACTTGTACTTAATTGTGGCTGATTGATAGAGTTGTACTGTATATTTCCACAGATCTATCATAGTTAAATTACCTGAATTACAAAAAAAAAAAAGAAGGAAAAAAGATGTTCATAGCTGATGATATTGGCATTAGTTCTTCTCATTGAGGTCAGAAAAATATTTTTACTTTTGAAATTATCAAACTATTTTTAGCCTGGAATATTTGATTCTAAAAAGCTTTGATCATCACTTCTATTATCTTTTATATCTTCTATCTTCCATTATTCCTTCTTCTGACTTTCCTTGTTTTTCATTTTGGCCTTCCCATGTCCCATTGGATTCTCCTAGAGGATGGTCAATCAAGGCATCCCAAATTCCACTAGCCAAGAAGAAACAATCCTCCTTGATGATGAGATGTTCTCTTTCAAACCTATTCTTGAATGGAATGATATCTGGGCCCAAAATGGTGTGTTTATTAGTCCAATTCCTTGCATACCCAGAGCTTCACTGATTCCCCTATTTTCAGATGTCTGGCTTCAGAGTTTAACATTCTTTTAGATTTTTCAAACTGTAACATTTTCTTCTAGTACATTCTGCCTTGCTAAGAGAGAAGATTCAGTTTTTATTGATTTCAACCCAAGAACTGTAACTATATCATGCAACAGACACTGTTGGCTGTTCACTGAAGATTCAGTCTCCCTTTTTGAGAGAGTACAGTTGTCTTCTGAAAGTGGCTGTTATGCCAGAGAATGCAATTCTCACTCTTTCTTTTATCAAACTAGGGCCAAAGAAAAGTACTTGTCATCTGAATAAGGTGGATATTTATTGGAAGAAAAATATTTATTTTATGCTAAGGAAAAAATAGTTATTTTATATCTGTGAAAAGGTTAAGGAGGATATTTTCATTTTTTCCCTCCATTTTCATATTTACTGGCTAAATGTTGATGTCTATAGTGACCTTTTAAACTACACATTTAAAATAGAAGAGCTTTGTCAGTTTAATCCTCTACAAGATAGTCTTCTTCACAGTTGGTTGATGTAAAAGAAGTAATATTTATTTCTTAGGCCACTGATTTTTAGATTTTTCCACCATTTGTCATTACATTAAAACCTGCAGGTAATAGTAATTGATTTTTTAATATTAGTTTTTTACTCAAAATGTAATCTGATTATTTACTCTTCTTAAAGATCTTCAATAATACTGGACATAGATTGATAAGTTACAAATCAGCCATGTCATACAATCAAGTTCACTTTTTTAAACCTCAGAATATAGCATAATCATGAGCTTATAGCATGCCACTTCTATTTCACACACACCTCAAACCTGAATCTTTAAGAATTTGTGGGAGCATCCAATCCAAAAAACAGAATAAAATATTTTGTACTATGTCAGTGTAGAGCTAATTTCCTAGTAGTCTCTGTTGGTGCAAGGCACCAAAGCTCACCTTTAAAATTGCAGGGAAGTTGCCAAAAATATACTAAAATTCAAGCTTCAAAATCTTTAATGAAATCTTTTTGAGGCTATTCAAAAATTTTTGAAAAAGTACTGATAATAACTATAAGGGCCTTCAAAAACATTTTGTACGTAGTTTTCAATTGACAAATATTTCTTGATATGCTAGGATCTGTACAAGGAGAATAGAGATAACACATAAAAGTACAGCAAAAGGACAAAATACGTTTTGTAAATTAGGTAAAAATACTGAAAAGGAGAGCAAAATACTCATGAACAATCTATTTCAACACAAAGAAGAAAAGACTGGTCTTTCAAGTATTTGCCATAATAATTAAGGTCCAACATAACTGTAGTTGATGCCCCAAATAAAATGGGCTATGCAGGCAGATTCAAATTTCTTACCTTGTCTCAGTCTTGAAAGTTGTAACAACCTTGAAAAAATTTCATTGACTCTAGTTTCCAGGACTGAGGAGTCATAAAATATTGGGATTCTGTGAGACACTCTTGGTTATAAAGGTAGAATGGCAATTTTGTGATCCTAGACATATTTCAAGACATCCTACACCCTACCTATTTCTCCATCCCATTGCCTGTTCAGGGTCTTTGATGATGTTTTGTTTTGTTTTGTTTTGTTTTTTAGCTATCATCAAAACAGTTTTTAAAAGTAAATTTATTATTCTTTTCACATAAACCATACACTGAGATTATCTTTTCCCTCAGGGTTTGTTGGTTTTATTTTTTTATATTTTTTTTCAGTTTTTTAAATTTATATATTAATTGGTACATTTTAGGTATACAATACATTTACATTTATCATTGGGTGTTTGTACCTGAACATGATGTATCTTAGTTCTTATTTTTCCCCCATTAACTATGCATCCTTAACCCCCACCACCCTTCCCTATTTACATAAACTTTGTTTCCATTTTTTTTCTTTCTCATCATTTTTCCTTCCCTTTCTTCCTTTTCCCCTTCCCTTCCCTCCACCCCTCCACCTTTGGACCATTTCAAATTATCAGTTATTCATTTTAATCATTTTCATCCTTATTTACACTTTCAGTTTCTCACACTAGAGATACTATTCGGTATTTAAACATGTGTTCCTATTTATTTCACTTAAGAGTATGGCCTCAATATGCAACCATTTAGCTATAAATGTTTCTAGTTCCTCATTCTTTATGGCTGAGTAGTACTCCACTTTATAAAAAAACCACATCTTCTTTAACCAGTTTCCAGTTGATGGGCACTTGGGCTGTTTCCAAACCTTAACTATTACAAACTGTGCCACTATAAACACATATATTGCTGTGGCATGATTCTTTTAATTCTTTGGGGAAGGCTCCCAGTAGGGGAATAGCTGGGTCAAATGGGACTTCTAGTCCTAGTTATTTGAGGTATCTCCATACCATACGGATTTCCACAGTGGTTGCACCAGTCTGCACTCCCACCAACAATGGAGAAGGGTTCCTTTCTCTCCACACCCCCATCAGCATTTGTTGTTGGTTGATTTCTTGACAGCAGCTATTTTTTGTGGGGTGAGGTGGAATTAAGTGTTGTTTTCGTCTGCATCTCTCAAATGACCACTTTTTAAAATTTTATTGGTAAATTTTAGGTATACAATATAATAACATTCATCATTGGAAATTTGCACCTTTACATAATCTCTCTTGGTTCTTATTTTTCCCCCATTCCCTTGCCCTCCCTTCAAGCCCTTCATCCCTCCCTATTTACAAAGACTTTGTTTTCATTTTTCATTTTCTCATATTAATTTCATTCCCTTTTATCCTTTCCCCTACTTCTCCCACTTCCCCTTCACATTATCTATTATAGCTTTTAGTCCTTATGTACACTTTCAGTTTCTCACACTAGAGAAACTATTCGGTATTTACACATAAGTGGCCTATTTATTTCACTTAAGAGTGTCTCCTCAGGGGCTGGGGATTTAGCTCAGTGGTTCTGATGACTGCTTTGCAAGTGCAAGGTCCTGAGGTCAATCCCCAGTACCAAAAAAAAAAAGAGTATTGCCATAATGTGCATCCATTTAACTATAAATGTCTCTAATTTCTCATTTTTTATGGCCGAGTAGTACTCCATTTTATTAAAAAAACGTATTTTATTTATCCAGTCTCCACTTGATGGGCAGTTGGGCTGCTTCTATGTTTTAGCTATTACAAGTTGTGCTGCTGTGAGCATGGGTGCACATATATCACTGTGGTATGATTCTTTTAATTCTTTGGGCAAGATACCCAGCAGGGGAATAATGCTAGGTCAAATGGGGCTTTCAGCCCTAGTTCCTTCAGGTGTCTCCATAATGATTTCCACAGTGGTTGCACCAGTATGCACTTCCACCAAAAATGGAGAAAGGTTCCTTTCTCCCTACACCCTCGCCAGCATTTGTTAATGGTTGACTTCATGATAGCAGCCATTCTTTCTGGTTGAGGTGGAATCTCAGTGTTGTTTTCATCTGCATCTCTCGAATGACCAGTGATGTTGAATATTTTTTCAGATGTTTCCTTGCTATTCCTGCTTCTTTGTCTGAGAAATGTCTGTTCATTTCAGATGCCCATTTTTGGATTGGGTTTTTCAATTTGGGAGGTCTGATTTTTTTAAGTTCTTTATAGATTCTAGATAGTAGACCTTTGTCTGAGAGATACCAGGTGAAAAATTTTCCCCACATTGTGGGTTGTCTCTTCACACTATTGATGATTTCTCTTGCTGTGCAGAAGCTTTTTAATAAGAGATCTCACTTGTTGATTGTTTGTGCTAGTTCACAAGCAACTGAGGTTTTGTTCGTAAAAACTTTTGCAACACCAATGGCTTCAAGAGTTCTACCTAAGCTCTGTTCCACCTGGTTCAGCATTTCTGTTTTAATATTTGGACCTTTAATCCATTTTGATTTTAGTTTAGTGCATGGTGAGAGATATAGGTCTAGTTTTAATCTTTGATAAGTTGAAACCCAATTTTTCCAGCACCATTCATTAAAGAGGTTATCTTTCCTCCAGTGAGGGTGTTTGGCTCCTTTGTAGAAGATGAGGTGGCTGAATGTGTCTGGAGTTGTTTCTGCATCTTCTAATCTGTTCCATGGTCCTCAGGTGTGTTTCTTTGCTAGTACCATGCTTTGTGTATCACAGTAGCTTTGTAGTATAGTTTCAAGTTGGGGGCTGTGATACCCCCTGCCATGTCTGTGTTGCCTAGAATTTCGTTTGCTATTCTAGGTCTCTTCTTGTTCCAAGTGAATTTTTAGATTGTTTTCCCAAGGGTTGTGAAGGGTGCTGCTGGAATTTCAATTGGGATTGCATTAAATCTATATAGCAGTTTCAGAAGTATGGCCATTTTCACTATGTTGATCCTTCCTACCCAAAAGCTAGGGAAATCCTTCCATTTTCTGGTATCATCTTCAATCTCTCTTTTCAGAATGTTATAGTTTTCAGAGAAGAGGTCTTTGATTTCTTTTGTTAGGTTGATTTCTAGATATTTCAGTTTTTTGGATGCTATTGTGAAAGGAATCATTTGCCCTATTTCTCTTTCAGTCAGTCTTTGTACAGGAAAGCTATTTATTTTTCTGTATTGACCTTCTATCCAGCTACTTGACTGAATTTGGTTATTAAGTCTAGAAGACTTTTGGTGGAGTTCTTGGGGTCTTCTATATAGAGTGTCATGTCATCTGCAAATAATGACAATTTGACTTCTTCATTTCCTTTCTCTATTCTTTTATTTCCTTCTCTTGTCTAATTGTTGTGGCTAATGTTTCCAAAACTATATTGAACAAGAGTGGTGATAGTGGACATCCTTGTCTTTTTCCTGATTTTAGTTTGAAGGATTACAGTTTTTGACCATTTAGTATGATATTAGTTGTTGGTTTTTCATAGATGGCTTTTATCAGATTGAAGTAGAGACTGTCTATTCCAATTGGTTGTAGGGTTTTTATCATAAATTCATGTTGGATTTCGTCAAATGCTTTTTCCATACCTATTGAGATAATCGTTTGATTTTTTTTCCTTGGCTCTATTGATATAGTGTATTACATTTATTGAATTGCATATGTTGAGCCATCCCTACATCCCTGCACTGAATCCCACTTGGTGAGGGTTTATGATCTCCTTGTTGATCTTCTGCATTCTATTTGCCAGTAACTTATTAAGGATGTTTGCATCTATGTTCATTAGTGAGATTGGCCTATAGTTTTCCTTTTCGGTTGGGTCTTTCTCTGCTTTGGGGATCAAGGTGATGCTTGCTTCCAGGAATGAATTTAGGTGTATTGATTTCCTTTCAATTTCATTGAAATGTTTAAACAGTAGTGGCAGTAGTTCCTCTCTAAATGTCTTATAGAATTCAGCAGTGAAGCCATCAGGACCTGGGGTTTTCTTATTTGGTAAGTTCTTACCTATATTCTCAATTTCACTGATTGATATTGGGTTGTTTAGAATTTTTAGATCTTCATTCCACTTTGCTAATTCATACGTATCTAGGAATCTGTCCATTACTCCTGTGTTTTCCATCTTATTTTTGTATAGGTTCTCAAAGTAGGTATTGATGATCCTATGCATTTCTGCTGGGTCCATTGTGGTTTCATTATTTTTATTCCTAATTCCATGGATATGGGCCTTTTCTTTCCTTTTTCTCATAAGGTTGGCTAATGATTTGTCAATTTTGTTAATACTATGAAAGAACCACCTCTTGGGTTCATTGATTTTTTTTTGTATCATTCTCTTAGTCTCCATTGCATTGATTTCTGCTCTTATCTTTATAATTTCCTCCCTTGTATGAGCTTTGGGTTTGACCTGAGCTTCTTTTTCTAGACACTTTGAGGTTCAGCATCAGGTTGTTTAATTGGGCTCACCCGGTTTTCCTAATCTGAGTATTCAATGCTATGAATTTCCCTCTTAAGACTCCTTTCATTGTGTCCCAAAGTGTCCAATATATTGTATTGTCATTGTCATTTTATTGAAGGAACTGCCTGATTTCTTCTTTAATTTCCTGGTGACCCATTGGTTATTCAGAAGTGTGTTGTGCAGTTTCCATTTGTTTATGAAATTCTTGCAGTTTCTTTTGCTATGGATCTCCAATTTCATGACACTATGGTCTGATAATATACAGGGGATAACTTCACTTCCCTTGCACTTACTCAAACATGTTCTATGAGCAAGTATGTGGTCTATTTTGGAGAGCGACCCATGTGCAGCTAAGAAGAATATGTATTCTGATTTAGTGGGGTGGAACACTCTGTAAACATCTGTTAAGTGCATTTGTTCAAGAGTTTGATTGAGTTCTAGTATATCTTTGCTTATTCTTTGCCTAGTTGATCTATCTATTTGTGACAGTGGGGTATTGAGGTCCCTCATTACTATTGTATTAGTGCTTACATGATTTTTCATGTCCATCAGTATTTGTTTTATATAGTTGGGTGCACTACTGTTTGGTGCATAGATATTTATGATTGTCATCTCTTCCTCTTGGATTCTTCCCTTCACAAGGATGTAGTGTCCTTCTTCGTTTCTCTTCATCAGAGTTGGTTTGAAATCTGCTTGATCTGCAAAGAGGATCTGCTTTTTTTCGGGTTCTTGTCTCATGGAGTATTGTTTTCCACCCTTTAACTTTCAGTCTATGAGTTTCCTTTTGAATTAAGTGTGTTTCTTGTATGCAGCATATGGTTGGATTTTGCTTCTTGACCCATTCTGCCAGTCTATTTCTTTTGATTGGTGAATTGAGACCATTACCATTGATGGTTATAACTGAAACGTATTGACTTGTCATTGCCATGACTTTTTCTTTTTGTTGGGTTCTCCCCCTTTACATTTAATTTCTTGTCATGCCAGATGGGTTCATTCTGCTTTGCTTCCTGGGGTTCTGATCCTCGTTATCTTTTCCTATAATATTGTTCAAAATTTTTTGAGTGCTGATTTATTTTTCATGAAGTTCCTAAGGTGCTCTATGTCATGAAAGTATCTTATTTCTCCATCAACTTTGAAAGGTAGTTTTGCAGGGTACATCAGTCTGGGTTGGAGGCTGTTTTCCTTTAGGGCTTGAAATGCATCACTCCAAGCTCTTCTTGCCTTGAGGGTTTGCTTTGAGAAGTCTGCTGTGATTCTGATGGGTTTTCATTTGTATGTGATTTGTTTCTTTTCTCTAATTGCCTGTAGAATTTTGTTCTTCTGTTGGGTTTCTGGAATCTTAACTATTTTATGCCTATGTGTTGATTTTTTTGATCAAGACTAGTTGGAGTCCTATATGCCTCACTTATCTGTATGTCAAATTCTTTACCCTTGCTTGGGAAGTTTTCTGCCATCACTTCTGTGAACAGTTGGGTTTTTTTCTATGTTGTCTGCACTCTCTCCTGTTTCTTCATTGACTCCAAGCAGTCTTATGTTATTCTTCTTTGCATCATCTAGCAGCTACTGAATTGATTTCTCATGGTCCCTTATAATTTTAAAGAAATTTTTCTTTTCCTGGTCACTAATTGCAGTCTTTTCTTCTATATCTGAAATTCTGTCTTCACACTGGCTCATTCTGCTGTGTAAACTTTCAATGAAGTTTTTAATCTCCTGGAAATTCTGTTTGCATCTGTTTTATGGATTCCATTTGTTTCCTATTTTGGGATTCCATCATGCTCCTCAGCTCCTCTTTTTTTTTTTTTTTTTTTTTTTTTTTTTTATTTGTGTCTGCTCTAGATTTATTAATCATGTCTTGCACTATGGGCATAATCTCTGCCTTTATCTGAGTAATTATTTCTGATTTCATTTTTTCCAGATCCTCTTTTGTTGCCAGTTCAGGGAGTCCAGGTGGTTGAGTATCAGATGGTTCCATCTCGGTTCCCTTTGGGGTTGCTTTAGGTGATCTAGTGTTCTGTTTTTGAGACTTGTTTGCATGTCTTCTCATTTCAGCGGGGGTTGGGGTGGGGGTGGGAGGTGTGCTCCTGGCACCCCTGCAGCTCACCTCTTTGGCACTGAGGACAGCCCTAAAAAGTTCTTATTAAAATATATTGAGGACCATGATTTTAAAAATTCATGTTGATGTTATAAAATAGGTATTATCACATCCATTCTCACTTCTTTTGTCAGTAAAAGACAATATTTAGGCCAAAAGTACTATTGCCCTTTACCTGGCTGTTGGTTGAAAATGGCCCCCAGTTTTCATGTGCTGTGAATCCACACATGATTATATCACTCATTTCCATTTCATTTCAAACATTATAGCAAACTAACCTATAATTTAATATTTAAAATGGACAATTAAACCCAATATGCAAATGAAAACCTCAACCAATATGTTAAAAGTCCTTAAAAATCATAAATCAATTTTCATTCACTCAAACCTTTTTATTTTAAAAAATCGTAAAATATTTTGCTGCTTTGCTTTAAAGCATAAGTGAAGGAAAATTTAAAATGAAAAGTAATGAATTATTTATTTATAATTATATGCAAGATGTCATGAATTTAAAATATAAAAAGACAAAATTTATAAATTCAACATTTTTAAGAAACTAGTATTTTAAGATTTCTAAAGCAAATATAGAAGAGGGATATACAGTCAATACCATTTAATCCTAAATGACTATATCTTTCTCCTCCAATGCATTAGCTTTAAAAAAATAAATGAACTCAATCATATTTGACAAATAACAATCATAACACAAGAGAAGACATCATTTAAGGCATAGAGTATATAATACTAAAGATGTTTGCTTCTTCCAGCCAATTAACATGTAATCTATTAGATCATCTCCGCATCTACATTTGCCTAGATACAAGAACAAATTTCTGACAAAGTGGTGTCAGTATCTGATGGATATAGACTGGTACTGTTTTATGGATCAATTAGCAAAAATAATTAAAAATACCTCTTTGTGTAAAGACAGAACAAAATTTGTCTAAGGGGCCACAATTAAATACAAAATTTCTTACTTGAGAGGTTGCATCAAGCTGTCAGGTCAATTTGAAAATTAGAGACTTGTGGCCAGATACTTTCAACTACTTCTTGAAAATCTAGCTATTAATGAAAGTGTTTAAACAATAAAATGTATTCTTATTGTTAGTATGAAAAGTTGTGGTGTATTTCACAGCAGTTCTGTAGTCACAGAATACATGAGGACATCAGTGTCCTCCCTAATGTTTTTATAGTTACTTCAGGCTTCATTATCACACAGTGTGTGGCAACATGCACCTACATGTGGTATAGAATTTGAATTTATGAAGAAAGCCATTGGAAATAATAAGTGACAGTATAAAAAGAATGTTTAAAGCTCCTAAAAAAAGCAGTTTTCATGCCTTTAAACGCATCCATTTCCATACTGCTTGAGATATATACCAGTATTTAGATAACTTCATCATATCCTCTACAATGTCAGGCAATACTAACCAAACTCTAGAATAGTTCATATGATACTCGTTATATCAGCAAAAGCACTGATTTAGGAAAAAAGATTCTAGTTAGAAAAATTTTACAACTCAAAGATATTAACTAAATGGTTACTTTATGATATAACTATATTTAATTTTAAGAGAAAATTATCTGGGGTAAAAAGAGAGGGGTAGGAAGGATATTTAAATAACATGGCAGGGTTGCTGATGGTCTTTAAAGAAACAAAATGATTTATATTTAGTTTCAATTTGCCTGCATCCCTAGAATATAAAAACCTTCAATAAAGTAAATGTGTTAATACTAGAAATGAATATCCTAGAGAAAAGTTCCATTCTTTCTATGGTCAACGTCAGGGCAGAGGTAAAGGAATCATGAAAGAGAAAAACTGAAGCTCAAGATTTCTATAGAATTAAAGAGTGGGAATCAAAGGAAATGATTAGACTACAAGCACCACAGGAAATTTAAACCAGGTAGATAAGGACATTGTACTTTCTTCAGAACCTGAAATCTGGGTTGAAGCTAATCCTGTCTAGATCTTTAAGGGCCCATGAGACAGAGAATGGTGTGTTGGATACACAAACGTATGGCTATATGGCCAAAGCATCTGTATCTAAACATATTCAAAAAAATAAAGATAATAAATATTCTTCTTTTGTTTTTCCATTGATGCCACCACAGGAATTATCACAGATGTTTTTTCTCCTGTCTGCTAATCTGTTAAAGACTATGATCCTGGGAAACAGACCTTGGAGAATTGCTTTCTCTTCTGGTACAAAAATATTCTAAAGTTCTATTTTTTAAAAAAATCTCCCACCAGGTGAAATCAATGTAAAATATTAAAATAGGATTTCAGCTCTGGAAATCTAAATCATTCTCTTTTACATTGTCCAGAAAGATCATTTACTCATACTAAATGAAAAATGCCTTCATTGTGCTATATATGAGAGGATGAAGAAAATTAAATCATAATGAAGATAATCTAGAATATCCAATTTAAAACTTAACATCATATTATAACAACACTGTTTCATTTAATTTTCTCGTTCTGGGGTATTTCTAAGAGTTTTTAAAATGTTTAAATTGATATTTTACTTGTGGTTCTTTATTTTTATCAATATGGGGTTTAAAAAACATAAGTCACTGACAAACATCCTAATTTCATCTTTTCAACTGTATATTTATAATTTCATATATTAGGTAATTCTTATTCATAAAAATATAACATTTATGTAGCTAGTACAGAAGCAATAGTTACACATTGATTTGGCTACATAAAAGTATTCAGGAGCACATCTCACCTGAAGACATTTATACTTTAATTATAGATGTAAAACCCACAAATAATAATACAAAAAATAATCCATCAGTATATACAAAATAAGGTGATATATATTACCATTTTTGAGGGAATTTTGAAAGGATGATATAAAGAAATGAATTCTAGTACATATATAAAGATTTATGTAAGAGAAACCATTGCAATAGGTTTGGTCTCAACTTTATTAAAGTTCTATAAAATAGAAAATGAAAGCCTTAAAGAGGTAATTTTCTTAAAAAGTTGCTGGAAAATTTATACCTCCAAAGGAAGCTCAATAGTGCCAGAAGGACTTCAGTCATTACTCTAGACATCGAGGCATTTGGGTAGTTGGATTTCAACCCATGATGTTTGAAGATAGGCCTGTTTAATAAGCCCAAAATTGAAATATGTCTATCCCTTCACCTGTGGAAAACAAATGCTTTAGTTGCTTCAGGATCTTATGATAAAAGGATGGTTTTCTTTGAATGATCCCCATTTACTCATTGCGTTTGGATTTCAGCCTGGCTGGATGGACAAATCATTCTGCTTCTTAAACCCACTGTGTCAAATTGTGATACACCCTCAAATATTTCCTTCAAAATCAGAATTTTGTAAGGGTGTCATTTACCTATTTCTGTCCACACTGGGTGCTAAAATACAGATTTTAATCTAGATAGGATCCTCTCAGTTCAAATGTCGATTCTTCAGCAATTCCTGGGGTTTATTGTCTGTCTTCTTCTAGTCCTCTCCTCATACCATCACTTCATTAATAAAGTTGTTAATGTAGATATGCAATAATTTCAGATTCCAAAGTTTCAATTTTTGCTCATTAATCAATGGATCCTATCCTTTTACCAAAGGGCTGAGAAATCTATATGCTCCTTGCTACTTTTCTCAACTATCAGCTTCAGAAAAGTAGGTGTATTTTTATTGAGTATACTTCTTTTGATGCCTAGCTTTTATTTCTGAACATGCTAAAGGTAGAGATTTGGGGAAGATACCCAGCAGGGGAATAGCTGGGTCAAATGGGACCTCTAGCTCTAGTTCTTTGAGGTATCTCCATACTGAAAACTGGATAAAGAAGATGTAGTTTTTTTATAAAATGGAGTATTACTCAGCCATAAAGAACAAGAAACTAGAGTCATTTATAGCTAAATGGATGCATATTGAGCCCATACTCTTAAGTGAAATAAATGGGACACATATGTGTAAATACTGAATAGTTTCTCTAGTGTGAGAAACTGAAAGTGTAATTAAGGATTAAAATGAATAATTCATAATTTGAAATAGGAAAAGGTCCAAAGGTGTGGTGGGAGGGGAAGGGGAAAGGAAAGAAGGGAAAGGAAAAATTATGAGGAAAAAAAATGGAAACAAAATTTATGTAAATAGGAAAGGGTGGAGGGGGTGAAGTGTGCACAGGTAATGGACAAAAAAATAAGAACTAAGATACATCATGTACAGGTACAAGCACCCAAGGATAAATGTAAATGTATTGTATACCTAAAATGTACCAATAAAAGAATTAAAAAAAAAATAAAGGTAGAGGTTTTAAGTGCTGAGTCTTTCAAATGATTTTAATTGAGTCCTTTATTTAATGGGTTCACTAAAAGAATGATTATATAAAAATTAAAATAGATTATAATAGAATAATCTAATAGTTAAGAACATTGATCTGGAGCTAGAATTCCTGAGCCTGAATCCCAACTCTTTCACTCACTTCCTATATTAATAGCTATGTGACCATGGGCAGAGCACTGAATCTTCCTGACCTTCTGATTTTGCATCTGTAAAAGAGGGATTACAGTAATACCTACTTTGTATTTTTGTGGTGAAAAAGAAATATGATAAGTAATTACAACATTATCTAGCACAGAGTGAAGTTACTGAGATATTTTCCATTTTTTGAAACCAATTTCTATTATTATTATCCATCTTTTATTTTTCCCTTTCTGGAGGCCACATAGAGCTTTTTTCTCCTTAAATGCTATAAAAGACCATAAAAATTTTAGATCCTATTATCAAAAAAGGGTCCTTTCCTACCTATCGTCCAGACTCAATATAGACTCCTTCTCAAGTGTTTCTCAATACCTAGATATGGTGTTCTGGACCCCTTACATTTTGCCATTTCATCCCTTCATGTCCAATATCCTGAGAGCACATCTGAAACTCTAGACGAGACTAAAAACCAGAAGCTTAATTGTAGAGAAAACCCATTCCAAACTGACAAGTAGGGATTTCATTTGTGCCACACACCTCCATCATCACTATCTCCAGAACCATAAAATAACAACAGACAAGGTTCTGGTTTATTCAAAACTTTAGAAACTCACATTAACCATGAATTGTCTAATACTCTGGGAAAAATATTCAGACAAAAGTGCACCTGCTCATGAAATAAGCCACAAGGGAGATGTTCTCTCTTGTTCTTCAACATTTTGCAAGCGTGCTGTGAACCATAGAAAAGTATCTTTTCAATTGCTTCTCGGCCTTTTGGCTAAGATCAAGTGAAAAGTATGTCTTTTCAGCTGACCTGATCTTCTTACCACAATAGTAGAAGTTCCCAACCTTTGGCTTCAGTACTGTTACCAATATAACTGATGCTTCCAATTGCTTAGATCCTGGCTCTGATGCCAATAGCCATGATGTTTAGGCTTTGCCCAGAAACACTAGCACTTCCCACTTACATTGAGCTTAATTAAGGCTATAAACCTGCAACATTCTGCAATCAATAGATTGCATAATTGATTAATTTGTTACCCACACTTCAGTTAAGTATATTTATTTATATTTGGAAATGAAGATAACACCAAGAAATTCCCAGAAACCCAGCTGTAGACTTTGTCTCCCAATAGTTACCAAGCCCAATCTTGAACTCATTCTCCTTGTAGAGAAAAATGAAGAATTCAGTGTTTTAAGAAAATACCAGATGTTGAACACGATCACCATCTGAAATCAACACTCCCTCCTACAGTTTTCTCGACCTGCTTGAATCAGCTGTGATTTTTATCAACTGAAATTCCTCAACAGGGTTAGAAGGTGATAGAGAGAGGAGGGGAAGTGTCACATATCTCAATCAATATCAGAAAGAAAATATTTTTAAAGGAATACATGAAAGACTGTTTTCAGATCCTCATGATAGTTTTGAATATTTGGAAATGTCATTTGGTCTCATAGGATACAGTCTCTGTTTTAAGATATCCTAAAAGTGATTTCTAAGATCAAATTAGAAAATTATATTAGCATATATTTGAATAGAAATTAACATATTTGTGTGACTCCAAAAAATACATCTCTTAATAATTGAGTAAAGGAACAATTACTGAATGCATGATTTGGAGATATCTCTAGTGGTAATGTTAATGTTAGTAGTCATGAACTATTTTATCCAGTTAACCAAAAGAATTATGTGGATTAAAACATGAATTAAGTGTAGATTTAAGGGATCTATTGCTGTTGTATAGATAAATTTTTGAGATGTTTAGAAGAAAATTACAGTGAATAGTCATATCCCTAGAGGAATATTAGGGTAAACATTAAGAAGTAATAAAGGCCGGGGATTTACCTTAGTAGTTCTGGCGCCTGCCTCGTAAGCACAAGGTCCCAAGTTTGATTCCCAGTACAAAAAAAACAGTAATACATATCTACATAGAATACAAATAAATTACAAATATTTCAGACAATATAATAAAAATAAAATTAAAGCAAAATGTGCACTGAGAAAAAAATATGTTTGTGACATATAAAAGGTGACTCCTTAAAATGTAGAAAGGTGAATATTCTTCTTTAGCCAGCATCAAATTTATTTACTTAAAGTCTTTATCAAGATAGTTATCAAAAACACAGGTTAACAGAAATACAGACGAAAAAAATCATATAAAACAATTTATCCTTCTTTAGGCAAAGTAGTACTCCATTGTGTATCCGCATGTTTTCTTTAACCATTCATCTGTTGGTGGACATATAGGATACTTTAAGATTTAGCTATTATGAACTGTAGTACTATAAGCATGAGTATGCATGTATCACTGTAATATGATGTCTTTAGCTCTTGTAGGAAGATGTCTAGGAGGGGAAGAGTTGAGTCAAGTAGAATTTCTATTTTTAGTTTTTTTGAGGAATCACCACTGATTTTGTAGTGGTTGTATCAGTTTACTCTCTCCCCAACAGTGAAGAAAGATTCCAGCAGCCTTACCAGCATTTGTTTATATTTGATTTCTTGAAAATAGCCAGTTTTTAACATGTTATGGAATCTCAGTATTGTTTTAATTTGCATTTTTCAAGTGGTCAGCAATGCTGAACATGTTTTTAATGTATTAATTGGCCATTTGTACTACCCCTAAGTATCTATTCATTTCATATGTCCATTTTTTGATTGGGTCTTTAAATTTGGGGTGTCTAATTTTTTAAATTCTTTATATATTCTAGATAGTAATCCTTTCTCTGAAGAGTAGCTGGCAAAAATTTTTTCCATTCTGTATACTGTCTTTTCACTCTGATGTTGATTATCTTTGCTGTGCAGAGCTTTTTAATTTAATGTGATCCCATTTGTTGACTCTTGGTATCATATGTTGTGCAATCAGAGTTCTGTTCAGAAATCCTTTGCCTGTGTCTGTGTCTTCAAGAGTTTGAGTTATTTTGTGGTCCAGCAAATTGTTTCCATTTTAATAGTTAGATCTTTGATCCTTCTTGACTTTAGCTTAGTGCATGGTGAGAGATATGGGTCTAGGTTAAATCTTTAGCATGTGGATAGCCAGTTTTTCCATCATCATTTGTTAAAGGGGCTATCTTTCCTCCAGTGAAAGTACTTGGCCTCTTTGTCAAAGATAAGGCAGTTCGGTGTACCTAGAGTTGTTTCTCTATCTTCTATTCTGTTCCATGGATCCACAAGTCTTTTTTGATGTTGCCACTACTGTGCTGATTTACCACTGTAGCTTTGTAATATAACTTGAAGTACAGGATTTTAATGCCCTCTATCTTGCCCTTGTTGAGAAGGAAAAAAAACCCACTATGTGACTTTGAAATCATATTAATGTAGAATATTTAACAATGAAATATTCTACAGTATATGTGATAAAAAAGAAGAATGAACTTTATATATTGCACCAATGTCTGGAAGGTGATAATAACAGAATGGTTGATGATATTACAAGTAACTTCTTTTATTTTATACTTTAACATATGTATTTTTCATTTTTCCTAGAGTTAACATGCAATAATTTAAATCAGGAAAAATTATTTTTATCAAGGATGCAAAAAAGACTTTATTAACTGGGATAATTTTAACTACATAGTAGAATCACCAGGGGAGCATTAATAAAACCAAATCTTAGTTTCATTCTAATTTTTTGATCAAAATATTTCATTTTTTTTATTTTCTTGCTGATTGTGATGTTTTCAACATGATTCTCAAGGGATTCCTAAGTAGTCAGACCAGTATGAGCCCACAAACTGGCCTTTGGGTACAACTGGAATATCATAACTCCTTGGGACATTTTGAGAATCAAGTGAAATAATGTATGTGAGTGATCAAAGTATGATAGATAACTAATCCAATTATGGGCTTTTTCCCAGTAAGCTCTCCTCTGAGAGATTTTACTTCTTTTGGAAAAGAGTAGTTCAATGAAGCATTTATGTCTTTCTAACACTTTTGGAGGTGATAAATCCCAGCTTTCTGGGGTCTGTGACCAAGACTTGGTCTCTTATCTCCCTAGTAGTACAAGGAGTGGTCCAGGATCTGACTAATCAATCATTACCAAGGTTTTATATTTGTTTGTTTTTCTGAGCATGGCCAACAAACTGTAAAGTAAGCCTATTCCATCCCAGTTTTCCTTGTGTAGGGAAGAACACTAATACTCCTATGTGATTAGAGTAAAAGCTCTTGCCTTCATATCCTCCATTGTCTGTCAATGGGTCCTGTTAGCTCTCCTTTGAAATATAGTATACCACAAAGCTGCCCACTTCTGGCCTCAGTTTACCACTAGTTTGGAGCTATTGTGCCACTTGGTGCCTACTTGGTGTTCTCTTTGTCTAACTGGAAGCAATTGTCTCAAGAGCCAAATATACAGTATTTTAAAAGTATAAATCTAATGGTGTAATTTCTTAGCTGAAATTCTCCAATGAAATCACATTACATTTAAAATAGTAGCTACAGGTCGGGGATTTAGCTCAGTGGTTTTGCCACCTGCTGCACAAGTGCAAGGACCCGAGTTCGATCCTCGGTACAAAAAAAAATATGTATTACCCTTGGGCTGGGGATTTAGCTCAATGGTTCTGGCTCCTGCCTCGCAAGCATAAGGTCCCGAGTTCGATCCCTGGTACCAAAAAAAGAAAAAGATAAAATAGTAGCTACACTTTTGTATCCTGACAAGCCTCTACTTGGTTTACCTCTTGACTGCTTCTCCAAATTCATACATCGTTTTCCTAACACTCTTAATTCTGACTTTCTCACTGCACCGTGAACATGGTATATTTTCCTTGCCTCTTTATACTTACTCTTTCCATTTCCAGGACTGCTCATCAAGTAGACATACAAATACTCCTCACCTTATTTCTTCCAAGTTTCGCTCAGCTATTGCTTCCTCCTAGGCAACTTCCTTGACCTCTCTATTGAAGTAATTCTCCCTCACTCACCTATTATTCATCAGTCTCTGTGTACTATCCATGCCTTTTTGGTTCACAGCACTTAGCAGTATCTGACACATTAGTTACATGTTTATTGTTTGACCCATAAAATGAAAGCTTCATAAGGTCAAGAAAGTTCTCTGCCTTATTTACACAATCAGTATGTGATTGTGTCCTGTTACTACTACACATAAGTGAGGGTCATCATTTATACATTGAGTTAGATCTTTATTATGTAGATAGGCTGCAGAAGGCTATAGAAGGCACAAACCAGTGGGTGAGAACTTGTAGAGCTTCTGTATCATACCAGCAAGATCTACCCTTCCTTTTTTTCATTCCTTAGGCAGGTAACCCTCAAATAGTCCCCTTTTCTCTTTCAGTTTGATCATGATTCGTATTACTTGAAATGCAAAGAGCCCTAATAGCCAACTAAATATTTAGTTTGAGGGCCTGAGGAATTTTGAGGGAAGAACCATGAAACACCTTCATGATCAGATCACTGAAATAAAAAGCTCCACACACACAGATTTTCACCTCTTAGGTTAACCTTTGGATGCACCATAGGCCACCATTATTTTCAACATAATCAAAGACCTTTCCCTTCCCTGTTGAGCACTTTGTTCTTTGTGTCACTGTGTATTCTCTTCATTTGCTGCTTGAACAACTCAGCTTCAGCTGTTTCATACCCTCTTGACATTTCTCTCACCCTTCCAGATTTGCAGATGATTTCAGAGTTGTGAATAAAATTCTTATCTTTCAAAATTGATTTTCCCATGTTTCTTTTACACACCAAGCAAATAATGGATGCACTTTAGTCTATAGTGATAATATCTCTCATCAGTATTAAAGCACCCTGATAATCCACTTATCCCTATACTGAATTAGTTTATTTAAATATTCACATGAAGCTATTACTTATTCTGAAATTTGAGTCCAAGATGATGACTTTATGAAGCCCATATACCTGAGTACTCTGAAACCGCTCCTGTAACAACATAAAGTAGTGTAAACTGTAAGGGACCTCTGTCAAAGCCAGGACCAAATGGAACTAAGTTCAAAGAATTCTTCACTAAACCCAGGGAGCAAACAAGTTTTAAGGCACATTTCTTGACTGTTGCACTAATTACTAACATTTGTAGTTCTCCTGTGCATCCTGTGATGTGTAGCTGCATTCCTGGCCTCTACTTTCTTGATGCCAGCAGCACCATTCCAATGTGACAATGAAAAATATTTCCAGATTTTAACAACTATCCTGCTGATGTGTGTGTGTGTGTGTGTGTGTGTGTGTGTGTGTTTATGTATGTGTTAAGAGAAGCTCTCCTGAGAAAAATATAGACTGGCCTCAGGATAAGATTATCTTCTCATACAACCTTTTCATCCCTCTTCCCCATAGCTTGTTCTTTCTACCTTTGTTTACTCCTCTCTTGAGAAGCTTGCAGATCTTATAGTTATATTTTTCCTCCTATTGCAATGACATTGTCCTCAACCTTGGAGGAAGTCTTTGTTACAGATTTCAAATAAAGCTTTTATTTATACTAAGTCTAGACTTACTTTTTTGGCTTTGACAATGAAATTACTGAAGAAAATGAAATGAATGAGTAAACATAAACTTTCAAAGCAACCAGCTTCCTTTGTACTTTATCAGGCTGTTGCAGTGATAATGCTATTGCTCTCCCCAAGCCTGAGTGGGCTCTGCTTTGGACTCTATTACTTGTGCCCACTGCAATCTATTTCCCTGTCAGCCCTCACTATAAGCATACTCGGTCAATAGAGTCAAACAGTTCTCACCTCTATCTTTATTTTTGCTTAAATCCCACCTTTGTCATAATCCAGTCTAGATCCTAGTCGATTTCAGCCTTTTCCTGGCTTAGTTCCAAAGAAAACTTGACACTCTGCAATTAAAATTAAGGAGATGAATTAATTTTCAGAAGGCCTAATATATATCAATGTAAAAAGTATGAGAATGACCATTCCAGATGCAAAAAATTGTATGTGAAGTCCAAGAGACAGGAATTGCAAATTCATGTTGCAGGACAATAAAGTTAGCTGTTTGAATTTAAATTGGTAGAATAATGAGAAAAGGTGGGAGATTTGAATGTTAATCTTACTTAATGGTTAGATAGAAGTGATTGAACTTGATACAAAAGACCAAAACAATAAAGCAGTGAAGATTCTTGATTGTGGTGGTGACATGATGAACTTGTTTAGGACGTTAAGCTGAATGAGGTCGGAAGAACTTGTAAAACAGAGGGGAAAAACTCAACAATACACCCTGAAGAAATAATGCTGCCTGGAGATGATCAGGATTCTGATTTACAGGATTGCTGTAGACAAAAAAAAAAAAGCATTTTAGGAGTGAGTATTGATTAGGATGAAAATCATGACTGACTTTTTATGTGTGAAATTTCAGATATTGGCAAATTGCACAAACATTACTATCCTATAGTAAATTAAAAAGTGTCGAATCTATAATTTGGGAGACAGTTGTCTTCTGTTTTCAAAATCTTCAAAAGATTCCTGGTTCTTGAACAGAAATTTTGGAGCACAAGAAATATTTGCAGTATTTTGCAAATTTTGAGTAAAAACTGTGATATTTTCTCACTTTCATAAAATATATAAATTGAAGTCTCAACTGATTTTATAACTTCATGCTAAATATAAGATCCAAACAGACATATTTAAAATTGTAAATGTTTTAAACACTTAAGAATGGCTAACATTTAAAAATGTGAAGTACAGTTTTGAACTTCTTTCATTGGTTGGAAGTATTGTGTTCAAAAGAATGAGCAAAAAATTAACACCCTGTATTGGCACCCTGCATAGGCACAGGCTATATTAAAATGTGATTAAGATAATGTTAAATTACAGGGTCATTTTTATAATCATTATTTCATAGATTAACAAATACCAACTTCCATCAGGCATTAAAATCCATTAATTTAGATAAGGAACATTGATTTATAAAAGCCAAGTGGCAGATTTTAACACAACCTCACATTTTAATAAAAGTGTTACAAAGTTTTAGTTATTAAAAATTCATAAAGGTTAACATTTTAGATATAAAAAGAGCAAGGCACCAATCGATTTAATGGGAGATAAAGGGTAAAGCATGCAATGCTTAGACTTTAAAAATCCAATTATTTCTATTACTCTGCATACATTAGGCAGTCATAGTTTAGTGCTATCCCATGCAGCACTTGTCTTGCTGCCTCTTATCAAACCTCCTGTTTGTATTTTAATTGACTCAAGGAAGAGCAAAGAGAAAAAGAAAAACGAAGTTGTAAAATTACAGAAAGGGCTCTGCATATGTAAAAGCACATAAGTGACCTCCTGTATGTTATACTATTGCTTTAAATACCATGATCCTTCAAAAGTCAGTTCCATATCATTCTGCTTAGTTTTAAATTATCATATCCAATTCTAAATATGTTATGTGAAAATTTCTGTTGCCAATCTTAGGAGTGCTTACTAAACACAGGAATCATGGTGGACTTAATTGAATAAATTCCTACCAGATACACTTCTTACTCACTAAAACAAGGGCCCTAAAATTTGCTAGGACCTGGCCACACAGCACCACTGAAGCTTTGTGCTTAAAGCTGCTCCCCATTGCTTGCATTACTGCTTGATCTGCCTCCTGTCAGACAACTGAACATTATAGTCTCATAGGAGCATGAACCTTACTGTGAACTGTGCATGCAAGATTCTTTATGATAATCTGATGATCTAGGGTAGAGCTGAGGCAGTGTTGCTAAGGCTGGAGAGTAGCTGCAAATATGGATTGACATTAGCAGAGAGGTTTGACTGCACAGGGACCATAATAAATGAATTTCTTATAGACTCATATCAAAACTCTATCATTAAGTGATAAATGACAATTAAGCTGCATCTGATGGCAAGCCTTATAGTTGCAAGTGAGTTGATGTTCTTCAGTTATACAGTGTTATCTGCTGGTAGACTTTAAGTCATTATCTAACACTTTTTCTAGTCTGTGCATGGCCTGCCCATTATTTTATTCATCACTTCCATCTATGCTTTTTTGCCTACACCACAAATTTGTGGGGTAAGCCTACAAGCTAGTTTTGGTAAGCCCACAAGCTAACTATAGCTAAGATGAGTAAACAACAAACATCACTGGAGACCTTCTTTGAAGGGGGGAGGTTCACTGATGAGACATCGGAAGACTCTAAGATTGCTAATAAAAAGAAAGCTACATTGAAAAGAATATACCAGGAATTCAACTGAAATTATGGGATCATTTCAATAAGTGATTCACATTCTCAAAGCCTGCTTTGGACAGTATTCCCTGTTCTGGGAGAATGTTCTTAAGTTGGATTCATTTGTAATCCAACCTAGTGAGTCTTATGCAGTACACCTGTGAAAGTTCAAAATTTGAATGTTTGTAAGTCAGGACTTACTCTACAATATATGGGGACTGACTACTTAATGAAATCATGAAACATTTCAAACCCCTTCAGCACATGGAGACAAATCACCTTGCAATGCTTGGAAATTTTTCAAAAGAAAAAAAAAATGAACACACACACAAAAACAGAAGCAATTATGGAAGGCCACCATTTCACTGAATGTGTCTGCATGGAGAGGATCATTCTTAGTGGCTAACTGCATTGCTAAAGCTAAGGAGCCCCCTCCTCCTTTTTTTTGGTACCAGGGATCAAAGTCAGGACCTTGCGCTTGCAAGGCAGGTGGTGGCACCACTGAGCTAAATCCCCAGCCATAGGAGCCCTTTACTGTTTGTGAAAAGTTGGTCCTGCTGGCTGCTAAGGGGATTTGTTGTGAACCTCTAGGAGACACTGTGTTTCTCTTTTGGCTAGCACCATAACTAGACTAATTGATGAAATAGCAAAGGATATTAAGGCACAATATTTGGAGAAGACTAATAAGTCACCATGATATGCAATCCAGGTTGATGGGTTTACCAGTGTTGACAATAAAAAAACACATTCTTGTTTTAGTGTGATACATTTTTCAGGAAAAGGTTATGAGGACGTTTGTTGCCAGAAAACACCAAAAAACACCACAGGTAGAGAACTATTCAAATTTTGAATGATTGCATATGAGGAAAGGCAGATTGTTCATTTTATGTCAGTAAATGCATGGACAGAGTGCCTACCATGACTAGATGGCTCTCTGATTTGACTACTTGGATCAAAGTCACTTCTGAATTTGAGTCTACATACTGTGTCATCCATAGGGAAATTCTGGCTGGCCATAAAAATACAACTTTAACTTAATAATATTTTGCAGGATATTACTAAAATTATCATCCATATTAAAATGCATGCCCTTAATTCATGTCTTTCCTCACAGCTCTGTGAGGAGGTGGATACAACAGAACACACATATTTCTTTTTTTTTCCATCAAGTTTATTGGTACATTTTTGGTATAAAATCCAATTACATTCATCATTGGGATCTTGTACCTTTACATGAATATCTTGGTTCTTATTTATTTCCCCTCCCCCTGCCCTCCCTTCACCCCCTCTACCCTTCCCTATTTGCAAAGACTTTGTTTCCATTTTTTTCCTTTTCTCATATTTTTCTTTTCCCTTCTTTCCTTTCCCCTTCCCCTCCCACTTCCCCTACTCCTTTAGTCCTTTTCTTCCTATTACAAAATATCAATTCTACATTTTTAAAATTACAATATCAAGATCTAGAAGACATTACCACAGATTTTACAGAATTTAAAGGGATATAACAAAAATCTTTTCTGAAATAAATTTGACAACTTCTAAGAAGTACCTTGGAAGACAAATTAATGCAACTGACTCTGGAGGAAACATAAAATTTGAATAACACCTATTAAAGAAAGTATATTTCTAGCTTGGAAACGTACCTATATGACAACAACAGTCTCATATACATTTTAACTGATCAATTATATCAAACATATAAAGCAGAAAGAAAAAGCCATATGATCCTGTCAGTAGTTGGAGAAAAAGTATTGGACTAAATTCTACAGCTGTTCATGGTAAAAGCTGTCAGGAGACTAGAACCTTCTCAATAGATCAAAGACATGTACCCCATACTTCCAGCAAAAATACCTTATAAGAATGGAGAAGATAACAATGCTTTCTCCCTAAGGTGGGGAACAAGGACAGATATGCCTACTCTTCATCTGTCCATTAAACTTTGAAATATAGGCCCAAACCAAAAATAAATAATCTGGCAATAAAATGACACAATTAGGATAGGATTGACAAGGTAGAAGTAAAATCTTTATATGTAGATGAAATGATCATCAACAGCAAAAATACTAAGAAATCCCAAGGAGCCCTTAGAACTTGTATTTGAATTTAGCAGGATTAGAAAACACAAGGTATATGTAAAAATTCAGGTCTATGTGTACTTGCTATAAATGAAGAACTGGATATTGAAATTTAAAAATTATGTAGGACTACAAAGGACCTAGAAAAGTAAAAAGAAAACAGGGTTGGAAAACATGTATTACCTAATTTTAAGACTTCCTCTAAAGCTACAGTAATCAAGGCAGTGTTGGTGTAAGGAAAGACATATAGATCAATGGAATAAAACAGAGAATCTAGAACCACACATATATGGTCCACTGAGTTTTGAAAGATTATTTAACATTAACATTTTATACAACATAAACTCAATTCAAGAGCAGAGAAAAAGATAGTGTCTTCAGCAAATGGCACTAGAACACCTGGTATCTGTATATAAAAAATTAACCTGAACTCTTTATTTCAATACATAAAAATAACTTGAAAGTATCTATGAACCTAAATATGAAAGATTAAGACTATAAAACTTTAAGAAGAAATTATAAGGGAAAATGTTTATGAGTTTAGGGTAGGCAAGCACTACCTAAGATACAAAAAACATGATGTATAAAAGAAAAAAATTGATAAATGGGATTCCATCAAAATTTAGAACTTTAAATGACATCATTAAGAAAATGAAAAGTAGTCCTTAAACAAACCGTACTTATAATGCATGTAACCTATGACCAGAATATATAAAGAACTCTTAAAGCTCATTAATAGACACCCCAATTAAAAAGTAGACACAAGATGATAAATAGCCAGTACAGCACAAGGAAAGGTGTGCAACACTAGAATCAGAAAAATACTAATCATCAGTACAATAACAAGATTGAATTATAGGGCCAGGGATTTAGCTCAGTGGTTTCACTGCCTGCTGTGGAAGTGCAAGTTTGATCCTGGGTACCAAAAAAAAAAAGATTGACTTATACACTCATTAAGGAGCTGAAGTTCATGACTTCTTCTTTTTGTTGGATTCTCCCCCTTTTCATTTAATTTCTTGTCATGCCCAATGGATTCATTCTGGTAGGCTTTCTGGGGTTGTGATCCTCATTGTCTGTTCCTCGGATATTATCTAAAGTTTTTTGGAGTGCTGGTTTGGTATTCATGAAGTTCAGAATGTGCTCTTTGTCATGAAAGTATCTTATTTCTCCATCAACTTTGAAAGGTAGTTTTGCAGGGTACATCAATCTGGGTTGGAGGCTGTTTTCCTTTAGGGCTTGAAATACATCACTCCAAGCTCTTCTTGCCTTGAGGGTTTGCTTTGAGAAGTTTGCTGTGATTCTGATGGGCTTTCCTTTATATGTGATTTGTTTCCTTTCTCTAACTGCTTGTAAAATTTTGTTTTTCTGTTGGGTTTCTGGAATCTTAACAATTATATGCCTATGTGTAGATTTTTTTTGATCAAGGCTATTTGGAGTCCTTTATGCCTCATTTATCTGTATGTCAAGTTCTTTTCCCCTGCTTGGGAAGTTTTCTGCCATTATTTCTGTGAAGAGGTTTTTTTTTTTATGTCATCTGCACTCTCTCCTGTTTCTTCGTTGACTCCAATCAGTCTTATGTTATTCTTCTTTGCTTTGTTTAGCATCTGCTTGATTGATTTCTCATGGTCGCTTACAATTTTGAAGAAATTTTTCTTTTCCTAGTCATTAATTACAATCTTATCTTCTATATCTGAAATTCTGTCCTCACATTGGAGCCAATAAACTGCTGCATAAACTTTCATTGTGGTTTTGAATCTCCTGGAAATCTGTTTGTATCTGTTTTATGGATTCCATTTGTTTCCTCTGTTGGGATTCCGTCATGTTCCTCAGCTCCTCTATTTTTTTTATCTGTGTCCTCTCTAGATTTATTAATCATGTCTTGTACTATGGGCACAATCTCTCCTTTTATCTGAGAAATTATTTTTGAATTCATTTTTCCCAGATCCTCTTTTGTTGCCAGTTCAGGGAGTCCAGGTGGTTGAGTATCAGATTGTTCCATCTCATTTCCCTTTGGGGTTGCTGTAGGTGATCTAGAAGTCTGGTTTTGAGACTTGTTTATGTGTCTTCTCATTTTGCTGTGGGGAGGGGGGCTCACCTCCTCTGGGTTGGGAGCGGTAGAACAGAGGCCCAGAAGCCCCTACCTCTGGGCTGAGAGCACTGGAACGGCAGCCTGGAAGCCCCTTTCCTCTGGGCTGCCCACAACACCCAGCCAGGACACACATATTTCTTAATCACGGAAGTAAGATGGCTCTCTCATGGTAAATCACAGGCCAAAGGCTTTCAGTTATGAGTTTATCTAGAAAGTTCCTCTAGAAAAATGTGCACTGCAGGCAGCACATTTCAGTGACACAGAATGGGCCTCAAAACTTGCTTGGTTATGAGAGATATTAAACCTACTCAACAAACTAAATCTGTCACTTCAGGACAATTGTATTTAAATCAGCAGATAAAGTGACTGCATATAAACCCAATCTCAAATTATGGGGCCAATCACTGAACTTTGGTTTATTTGCCATTTCAAACATTGTCAGAGATTTTGAAAGACACTGAGCCAGAACCTTCTTTCTTCCTGCTGGTCACCTATCTCAGCTTTCAAAAGAGTTTGAGCATTAATTCCCGACTTCAAAATATCTCCAAACTGGGAAGGAATGTATCTGTGACCCACTTGTGTATAAATCAGGTGAATTGACTTTGTCTATGCTAAAAAAGGATCAACTGCTTGAGATCACAAATGACAGTGGCATTAAAAGTATGTTTGAGACAACTTCAACCATCTATATATTCTGGATTAAAATTAGGGCAGAATATTCTAAGACAGCTGCAGAAAATACCTGCTTCTGTTTCCAATTTTCCATCTTTGTGAAGCAGTTTTCTGCAGTGACAGCAACCAAAATGAGATTTCAAAGTAGACTGGACAGAAGCAACACACTTTAGTGTCAGTATCTCCCATTATTTCTAGATAGGACCTTCTAGTTGCAGGAAAACAAGCTCAAGGCTCCCACTGATTCTGCATTTTGGTGAATTGTATATGTATTTCATTATATATTACAATGTAATAATAATAGAAATAAACTACAAAATAAATGTGATGTGTTTGAATCATTCCAAAACCACCTTATACACACACACACAGACACACACACACATACACCCCTCCCTGTTGAAAAAATGTCTTCCATGAACCTGACTCCTGATGCCACAAAGGCTGAGGGACACTGTGCTAAGAAAATGGGCTACAATTTTATCAGATTACATTTCACAATCATTTACTCTTTAGAAATGTCCATCTTTCACTTGATTGAGAGATCTTTTATGAGAAAATTATGAGTAGGCAGTGCCTGGGCATGTCTGGTGAAGTTCTTATAGCTTTTCTGGGAGGGATCCCCAGTGTTTTGCTGCATGTTTTGAAGTGGCTTTGAAGCTGTTTCTGGGCCAGTGGTTCTCAAAAGTCTTGGTCTCCAAATGTTTTTATGTTCTTGAAAACTATGAAAAAATCCCAAAGGCCTTTTGAGTATTTGAATTATATCTTTTGATACTTACTATATTTTAAATTAAAATATACACTTATTTCAAATAAACACAAGCTCATTACATCCTGGTGTAAATATTTTGTGAAAATCTACATTTTAAGAAGATATGAGAGAATATTAGCATCATTTCACATTTTCAGATGTCTTTAATGTGTAGCATGAGAGACCTAGATTTTCATATCTGCTGCTGTAGTAAATCTTTCTTGATATGTTGTTTTGATAGATGTAGAAAATCAGGCACACATAGAATAGCATTGGAATAGGGAAGATTTTGAGTCCCCCTAAAAGGGCAAGAAGGGGCTCCAGAAGACCTTAAAACCACACTTAAAGGATTGCTTTTGGGGGGAATAAGTTCAATAAGGAGAAGAGCAGCCACCATTTATAACATTGACTCCATGTCAAAGCTGAGGGAAATTTTACAGGAAAATGCTAGCAACTGAAGAACCTACCTTTTGTCCTCAAGGTATCTTTAATCTGTCTGTCATTGCTTTCCATATCCACTCCAATCTTGCTCCTCCAAGATCATAAGTTTAGCCTGCAATCAGATGACAAAAGAAACAGAGAAGTTGGGGGGAGTAAAGCTATAAGCAGAAAAACACATTTGTATTGTGGAGGTTTTCTATACTACAGTTCAGGAGGAATGTGGTTTGATTTATTATTATATCCTATTGATTCTTCAGATATACAGGCCTAACATCTGCAGTTTCATGAGTGACCATGAAGATGAGTGCATGTAATCATTTGTAATTTTGTTGGGTCATGAGTTTGGGGCAGGGTGCAGGTGCATCACTGACAAGTGGGCATAGCTGATCCGCAGCACCTCCATCCCAGTGTGAGGTACAGAGGAAACTTTTCTTGAGTGAATCTCTCCTAGAGTTATTAATATCATTACTGGAAGTCTTGGGTTTAGGGAAGTAATTGTTTGATGAGAAATGCCTTGGAAAACTAAAAATCCAACCACCAGTTTTGGTAATAAAAACAAGAAAATGTGAAGCTATGGTGCTTGTTAAAAAATAACTGTCTATTTTGGTCTAATATTTATGAAAAAATTAAGGATCCAAAATTATCTCTTAAATTTAAACTTTAATGCATTTATGAGGATAATTAGAAATAATTGTAGTATTCATAAATTTGAGTCTTTGCAAATGTCAGGAGACTCCTATATTAAATCAATATTTAAATTCAACATCAAAATAATCAGGGCTGTTTTTCATTTTCAGGTTCAATGGTTTTCAAATCTTTTACTAAAATCTAATCTGGAGGAGAAGTTAAAAAGTATTGATTATTAGTTATAATATATTTATAAAAACTTGTAAAATTTACTTACTTATAAAGTAAACACTAATTAGCAAATACAGATCTTTTTCTGCTATGTAAAATATTATGTTCTTTCTATAACAAGATGATCTATAAGGATCTGTGCTTAAATGACTTGACACAATTGCCTGGCATATATAAGGTGATACATAAATGTTCTTTAATTTTATGCTTTCTTAACAAATACCACTAAAAATAAGTTTGAAAAAACCCCAAACTATTTATTGATTCCTGCTCAGTTCCAGTTACTCCGTAAACATAGGGGATAGAGTGCCTAGAATAGAATTATTATTATGCATCAAAAACATTTTATTCTATAAAAGTCCCTAACTCCTTGGGAAAAAAATATTCATATTTCTCTCTGTGCATTTACTGTAACTTACAAGAATTTGGTCTTATTGAAATAAATTACTATATCTGGCAAACTCCCAGAAGTTTATTTACATCTGAAATGCTACACCAACTATTCCTTTTTTCAGCATTAATTGGTGATGGAAACTTAGACAGTATAAACTTTATTAATAAGCTTACATATAAACAATGATAATTTGGCAAAACCTATTGGCATGTTTACACTCTAAGAAACATTATATCTTAATTAATTTTAATTTATTTTTTCTCCACTGTTTCTGAAAGTTTATTTACAAGAACTATTTTATAGAGCTTAACATACAGATAAGTGAGGCATATAGGACTCCAAATAGCCTTGATCAAAAAAAATCTACACATAGGCATATAATTGTTAAGATTCCAGAAAAACAACAGAAAAACAAAGTTCTCCAAGCAGTCAGAGAAAAGAAACAAATCACATACAAAGGAAAGCCCATCAGAATTACAGCAGACTTCTCAACACAAACCATCAAGGCAAGAAGAGCTTGGAGTGACATATTCCAAGCCCTAAAAGAAAACAACCTCCAACCCAGATTGATGTACCCTGCAAAACTATCTTTCAAAATTGATGGAGAAATAAGATACTTTCATGACAAAGAGCACCTTAGGAACATCGTGAATACCAAACCAGCACTCCGAAGAATATTACACAATATCCTAGGAACAGATATTAAGGATCACAACCCCAGGAAGCAAAGCAGAATGAACCCATCTGGCATGACAAGAAATTAAATGTAAAGGAGGAGAAGCCAACAAAAAGAAAAAGTCATGGCAATGACAAGTCAATATGTTTCAGTTATAACCATCAACGTTACTGGTCTCAATTCACCAATCAAAAGAAATAGACTGGCAGAATGGGTCAAGAAGCAAAATCCAACAATATGCTGCATACAAGAAACACACTTAATTCAAAAGGAAACTCATAGACTGAAAGTTAAAGGGTGGAAAACAATACTCCATGTGACAGGAACCCCCCAAAAAGCAGGAGTAGCTATCCGCTTTGCAGATCAAGTAGATTTCAAACCAACACAGATTAAGAGAGATGAAGTGGACACTACATCCTTGTAAAGGGAAGAATCCAACAGGAAGAGATGACAATCATAAATATCTATGCACCAAACATTAGTGCACCCAACTATATAAAACAAATACTAATGGACATGAAAAGTCATATATGCACTAATACAATTGTAGTGGGGGACTTCAACACCCCACTGTCACAGATAGATCAACTAGACAAAAAATAAGTAATGAAATACTAGAACTCAATCAAACTCTTGAACAAATGAACTTAACAGATGTTTACAGAGTCTTCCACCCCACAAAATCAGAATACACATTCTTCTCAGCTGCACATGGGTCATTCTCCAAAATAGACCACATACTCATGCATAGAACATGTTTAAGTCAGTGCAAAGGAATTGAAGTTATCCCCTGTATATTATCAGACCATAGTGTGATGAAATTGGAGATCCATAGCAAAAGAAACTGGAAAAATTTCATAAACACGTGGAAATTGAACAACACACTTCTGAATAACCAATGGGTCACAGAGGAAATTAAAGAAGAAATAAGACAGTTCCTTTGATTAAATGACAATGACAATACAACATATCAGAATCTATGGGACACAATGAAAGCAGGCTTAGGTGGGAAATTCATAGCAGTGAATATGCATATTAGGAAAACAGAAAGAGCCCAATTAAACAACCTGATGCTGCACCTCAAGCTTCTAGCAAAAGAAGAGCAGGACAACCCCAGAGCTCATACAAGGGAGGAAATTATAAAGATCAGAGGAGAAATCAATGCAATGGAGACTAAGAGAACGATAATAAAAAAAATCAATGAAGCCAAGAGTTGTTTCTTTGAAAGAATCAACAAAATTAACAAACCTTTAGCCAACCTTGTCAGAAAAAGGAAAGAAAAGGCCCAAATCCATGCAATTAAGAATGAAAAGGGTAAAATTACAACAGACCCAGTAGAAATCCAGAGGATCATCAATACCTACTTCCAGAACCTATATGCCAATAAGATGGACAACACAGAAGAAATGGACAGATTCCTAGACACATATGAATTAACAAAGTTGAACGAAGAAGGCCTAAAACTTCTGAACAACCCAATATAAACCAATGAAATTGAAAATGTAATTAAAAACTTATCAACTAAGAAAAGCCAGGGCCCTGATGGCTTCACTGCTGAATTCTACAAGACATTTAGAGAGGAACTGCTGCCACTACTGTTTAAACTCTTCAATGAAATTGAAAGGGAAGCAATACTCCCAAATTCATTCCTGGAAGCAAGTATCACCTTGATCCCCAAAGCAGAGAAAGACCCAACTGAAAAAGAGAACTATAGGCCAATCTCACTAAAGAACATAGATGCAAAAATCCTTAATGAGATAATGGCAAACAGAATGCAGAAGATCATCAAGAAGATCATACACCCTGATCAAGTGGGATTCATCCAAGGGGTGCAGGGATGGTTCAATATGAACAAAGCAATCAATGTAATACACTATATCAATAGAGCCAAGGACAAAAACCATATGATTATCTCCATAGATGCAGAAAAAGCATTTGACAAAATCCAACATGCATTTATGATAAAAACCCTACAAAAAATTGGAATAGATGGTCTCTACCTCAAAGTGATAGAAGCCATCTATGAAAAACCAACAACCAATATCATACTAAATGGTCAAAAACTGAAATCCTTCACACTCAAATCAGGAACAAGACAAGGATGTCCACTATCACCACTCTTGTTCAATATAGTTCTGGAAACATTAGCCATGGCAATTAGACAAGAGAAAGAAATAAAAGGAATACAGATAGGTAATGAAGAAGTCAAATTGTCATTATTTGCAGATGACATGATACTCTATATAGAAGACCCTAAGAACTCCACCAAAAGTCTTCTAGACTTAATAACCAAATTCAGTCAAGTAGCTGGTTACAAGGTCAACACACAAAAATCAATAGCTTTCCTCTACACCAATGTCAGACTCACTGAGAGAGAAATAGGGCAAATAATTCCTTTCACAATAGCTCCAAAAAACTGAAATACCTAGGGATCATCCTAACGAAAGAAATCAAAGACGGCTTCTCTGAAATCTATAGCACTCTTAAAAGAGAGATTGAAGATGATATCAGAATATGGACAGACATCCCCTGCTCCTGGGTAGGAAGGATTAATATAATGAAAATGGCCATACTCCCAAAACTGCTATATAGATTTAATGCAATTCCAATTGAGATCCCAGCAGCATACTTCATAGACCTCGAGAAAACAATCCAAAAATTCATTTGGAACAAGAAGAGACCCAAAATAGCAAAAGCAATTCTAGGTAACAGAGACATGGCAGGGGGTATCACAATCCCCAACCTTCAACTATACTACAAAGCTACTATGATGAAAACAGCATGGTACTGGCCAAGAAACAGACTTGAGGACCAGTGGAACAGATTAGAAGATGCAGAAACAATGCCAGACACACTCAACCATCTCATCTTTGATAAAGGAGCCAAACACCCTCACTAGAGGAACGATAGCCTCTTTAATAAATGGTGCTGAAAAAATCGGGCTTCAACTGGCCAAAGATTAAAGCTAGAACTGTATCTCTCGCCATGCACTAAACTAAAATCAAAATGGATTAAAAATCTAAATATTAAAATAGCAACTCTGAACCAGTTCGAACAGAGGTTAGGTAGAACCCTTGAAGACATCGGTGTAGAAAAAGATTTTATGAACAAAACCTCAGTTGACGGTGAACTAGCACAATCAACAAATGGGATCTCTTCTTATTAAAAGGCTTCTGCACAGCAAGAGAAGCCACCAGCAGTGTGAAGAGACAATCCACAATGTGGGAAAAAATCTTCACCTGCTCTCCCTCAGACAAAGGTCTAGTATCTCAAATCTATAAAGAAGTTAAAAAGATCAGACCTCCCAAATTTAAAGACTCAATCCAAAAATGGACATCTGAAATGAACAGACATTTCTCACACAAGGAAGTAGAAATAGCAAATAAATACATGAAAAAATGTTCAACATCACTGGTCATTCAAGAGATGCAAATGAAAACAAGGCTGAGATTCCACTTCACTCCAGAAAGAATGGCTGCTATCATGAAATCAACCAATAACCAATGCTGGCAGGGCTGTGGGGAAAGAGGAATCCTGCTCCACTGCTGGTGGGAGTGTAGACTGGTGCAACCACTGTGAAAATCAGTATGGAAATACCTCAAAAAACTAGGACTGGAAATCCCATTTGACCCCACTATTCCACTGCTGGGGATCTTCCCCAAAGAATTAAAAGAATCATACCACAATGATATATGTGAGCCCATGTTCATAGCAGCAGAGTTTGTAATAGCTAAAACTTGGAAACAGCCCAAATGCCCATCAACTGGAGCCTGGATAAAGAAAACGTGTTTTTTTTTTTATAAAATGGAGTACTACTCAGCCATAAAAAACGAGAAATTAGAGACATTTATAGCTAAGTGGATGCACATTGAGGTGATACTCTTAAGTGAAATAAATAGGACACACATGTATAAATACCAAATAGTTTCTCTGGTGTGAGAAACTGAAAGTGTAAATAAGGACTAAATGTATAATAGGTAATGTGAAATAGGAAGAAAAGGGGCAAAGGGGAAAGAAGTGGGAGGGCTAGCGGAAAGGATAGAAGGGAATGGGATTAATATGAGAAAATGGAAAAATAGGAATAAAATCTTTGTAAATAGGGAGGACTGCAGGGGTTGAAGGGAGGGCTGGGCAAGGGTGAAAAATAAGAACCAAGAGAGACTATGTAAAGGTGCAAATTTCCAATGATGAATGTCATTATATTGTATACCTAAAATGTACCAATGATTAGAATGAATAATCGATATTGTAAAATAGGAAGAAAAGGTCCAAAGGGCTAGGAGTAGTGGGGGGGCAGGAGAAAGGAAAGAAGGGAAAGGAAAAAATGATGAGAAATGGAAAAAATGGAAATAAAGTCTTTGTAAATAGGGAAGGGTGGAGGGGGTGAAGGGAGGGCTAGGAATGGGGAAAAAATAAGAACCAAGATACATTATGTAAAGGTACAATTCCCAATGAGAAATGTAATTGTGTTGTATACCTACAATGTACCAATAAAAGAATTTAATACAAAAAACAACTGTTTTTTAATATATTGAAAACACTAAATTCATTAATATTAATTTTAATAGAATACAGGATATAGAATAAGATGTTTAAAATAGACTCTACTTATAATTTTACACAAATTTTAATTTAAAATTTACTATCAGTAACAATTTAAACTTTATCCTTTTTAAATTAACTTTATTGGTAAATTTTAGGTATACAGTATAATGACCTTCATCATTGGAAATTTGCACCTTTATATAATCTCGTTTGTTTCTTACTTTTTACCCATTCCCCTGCCTTCCCTTCAACCCCTCCATCCCTTCTTATTTACAAAGATTTTGTTTTCATTTTCACATATTCATTCCCTTCCCTTCATTCCTTTCCCCTACCCCTCTCACTTCCCCTTCCAACCTTTTCTTCCTATTTCACATTATCTATTATACCTTTTAGTCCTTATTTACAATTTATGTTTCTCACACTAGAGAAACTATTCCATATTTACACATGTGTGTTCTATTTATTTCACTTAAAAGTATTGCCTCGATGTGCGTTCATTTAGCTATAAATGTCTCTAATTTCTCATTTTTTATGCCTGAGAAGTACTCCATTTTATTTAAAAAATCCCACATCTTCTTCATCCATTCTCCAGTAGATGGGCAATTGGGCTGCTCCAAGTTTTAGCTATTACAAATTGTACTGCTATGAACATAGATGCACATATATTGCTGTGGTATGATTATTTTAATTCTTTGGGGAAGATATCCAGCAGGAAAACACCAGGGTAAAATGGGACTTCCAATCCTAGTTCTTTGAGGTATCTCCATACTGATTTTCACAGTGGTTGCACCAGTCTACACTCCCATCAGTAGTGGAGCAGTGTTCCTCTTTCCTCACAGCCCCACCAGCATTTGTTATTGGTGGATTTCATGATAGCAACCATTCTTTCTGGGGTGAGGTGGAATCTCAGTGTTGTTTTCATTTGCATCTCTTGAATATTGAACAATTTTTCATATGTTTATTTGCTATTTCTACTTCTTTGTCTGAAAAGTGTGTTCATTTCAGATGCCCATTTTTGGATTGGGTCTTTCAGTTTGGGAGATCTGATTTTTTTAAGTTCATTATAGATTCTAGATAGTAGATCTTTGTCTGAGGGACAGCAAGTGAAACTTTTTCCCCACATTGTGGGTTGTCTCTTCACACTGTTGGTGGTTCTGCTTGCTGTTCAGAAGCTTTTTACTACAATGAGATCCCACTTATTGATTGTTTGTGCTAGTACATGAGCAACTGAGGTTTTGTTCATAAAATCTTTTCCTATACCAATGGCTTCAAGAATTCTACCTAACCTCTATGCCAACCGGTACAGTGTTTCTGTTTGAATATATAGGATGTTAATCCATTTCAATTTTAGTTTAGTGCATGGTGAGAGATATGGTCTAGTTTTAATCTTTGGCAAGTTGAAACCTAATTTTTCCAGCACCATCCTTTAAAGAGACTATCTTTCCTCCAGTGAGGGTATTTGGCTTCTTTGTCAAATGTTAGGTTGCTGAGTGTGTCTGGAGTTGTTTCGGGATCTTCCATTCTGGTGCACTGGTCCTCACACCTGTTTCTTTGCCAGTACCATGCTATTTTTATCACAGTATCTCTGTACTATAGTTTCAAGTTGGGGGCTATGATACCCACTGCCATGTCTCAGTTGCCTAGAATTGCTTTTGCTATTCAAGGTCTCTTCTTGTTCCAAATGAATTTTTAGATTTTTTTTTTTCAAGGTCTGTGAAGTATGGTGCTAGAATTTCAGTTGGGATTGCATTGAATCTATATAGCAGTTTTGGAAGTATGGCCATTTTCACTATGTTGATTCTGCCTACCCAGGAGCAAGAGATGTCTTTCCATTTTCTGATATCATCTTCAATCTCTCTTTTTAGAGAGCTATAGTTTCCTGAGAAGAGGTCTTTGATTTCTTTCTTTAGGTTGATTCCTCGGTATTTCAGTTTTTTAGATGCTATTGTGAAAGGAATTGTTTGCCCTATTTCTCTTTCAGTCAGTCTGTGTAGAGGAAAGCTACTGATTTTTGTGTGTTGACCTTGTATCCAGCTACTCTACTGAATTTAGTTATTAAGTCTAGAAGACTTTTGGTGGAGTTCTTGGGACCTTCTATATAGAGTATCATGTCATCTGCAAATAATAACAATTTGACTTCTTCATTTCCTATCTCTATTCCTTTTTTTCCTATCTCTTGTCTAATTGCCGTGGCTAATGTTTCCAAAACTATGTTGAACAAGAGTGGTGATAGTGGACATCCTTGTCTTGTTTCTGATTTTAGTGTGAAGCATTTCAGTTTTTGACCCTTTAATATGATATTGGCTGTTGGTTTTTCATAGATGGTTTTTATCAGATTGAGGTATAGAGACCATCTATTCCAATGTTTTGTAGGGTTTTTTATCATAAATACATGTTGGATTTTGTCACATGTTTTTCTGCATCTATTGAGATGATCATATGTTTTTTATCCTTGGCTCTATTGATACAGTGTATTACATTGATTGATTTGTGTATGGTGAACCATCCCTACATCCGTGAGATGAATCCCACTTGGTCAGCATGTATGATCTTCTTGATGATCTTCTGCATTCTATTTGCCAGTATCTTATTAAGGATTTTTGTATCTATGTTCATTAGTGAGATTGGCCTATAGTTCTCTTTTTTGGTAGGGTCTTTCTCTGCTTTGGGGATCAAGGTGATGCTTGCTTCCAGGAATGATTTCTGGAGTATTGCTTCCCTTTCAATTTCGCTGACAAGTTTAAACAGTAGTGGCAGTAGTTGCTCTCTAAATGTCTTGTAGAATTCAGCAGTGAAGCCATCAGGACCAGGCTTTTATTAGTTGGTAAGTTTTTAATTACATTTTCAATTTTATTGATTCATATTGGTTTGTTTAGAATTTTTAGGTCTTCTTCGTTCAACTTTGGTAATTCATATTTATCTAGGAATCTGTCCCTTTCTTCTGTTTTCCATCTTATTAGCATATAAGCTCTCAAAGTAGGTATTGATGATCGTCTGGATTTCTGCTGGGTCCATTGTAATTTCATCCCTTTTATTCCTAATTGCATGGATTTGGCCCTTTTCTTTCCTTTGCCTGATAAGGTTGGCTAAGGGTTTTTCAATTTTTTTTTTATTCTTTCAAAGAACCAACTCTTGACTTCATTGATTTTTTGTATCATTCTCTTAGTCTCCATTGCATTCATTTCTGCCATGATCTTTATAATTTCCTCTCTTGTATGAGCTTTGGGTTTGTCCTGCTCTACTTTTTTCTAGAAGCTTGAGCTTCTGCGTCAGATTGTTTAATTGGTTGTTTGGTTAATTGGTTAATAAGGTTGTTTTCCTAATAAGAGTATTCACTGCTATGAATTTCCCTCCTAAGATTGCTTTCATTGTGTCCCACAGATTCCGATGTGTTGTATTGTCATTGTCGTTTAATTGTAGAAACTGTGTGGTTTTTTCTTTAATACCCTCTGTGACCCATTGGTTTTTCAGAAGTGTGTTGTGCAGTTTCCATATGTTTATGAAATTCTTGCAATTTCTTTTGCTATTGATCTCCAATTTCATCACACTACGATCTGACAATGTACAGGGGATTACTTCAATTCCTTTGCACTTACTTAAACATGTTCTGTGAGTGAGTATGTGGTCTATTTTGAAGAATGACCCATTTGTGACTGAAAAGAATGTGTATTCTGATTTTGTGGGGTGGAACACTCTGTAAACCTGTTAAATTCATTTGTTCAAGAGTTTGATTGAGTTCTAGTATTTCATTGTTTATTTTTTGTCTAGTTGATCTGTCTATTTGTGACAGTGGAGAATTGAGGTCTCCCACTACTATTGTATTAGTGCTAATTTGATTTTTCATGTCCATTAATATTTGTTTTATATAGGTGTGTGCACTAGTGTTTGGAGCATATATATTTATGATTGTCATCTCTTCCTCTTGGATCGTTCTCTTTACAAGTATGTGGTGTCTTCATCTCTCTTAATTAGTGGCGGCTTGAAATCCACTTGACCTGCAAAGAGGAGAGCTACTCCTGCTTTTCTTCCATTTCCTGTCACGTGGAGTATTGTTTCCTACCCTTTAACTTTCAGTCTGTGAGAGTCTTTTTTAATTAAGAGTGTTTTTTTATTAATTATATTGGTCCATTTATGGTATACAATATAATGACATTCATGTTTGGAAATTTGCACATTTACATAATGCATCTTGGTTCTTATTTTTACCCCATTGCTCTGCCCTCCCAGAGTATTACTCAGCCATAAAGAACATGAAAGTAGAGACAATTCAACTAAATGGATGCACTTTTAGGCAATATTCTTAAGTGAAATAAATAGGACACACATGTAAATACCGAAGAGTTTCTCTACTGTGAGAAACTGGAAGTGTAAAGTAGGACTAAAAGGTATAATAGATAATGTGAAATAGAAAGAAAAGGTGCAAAGGGGAAGGGGAAATGGGAGGAGTATGGGTAAAGAAAAAAGGGAATGGAATTAATATGAAAAGAGAAAAAATGGATACAAAGTGTGTTTCTTGTATGCAGCATATTGTTGATCTTACTTCTTGACCAATTCTGCCAATTTATTTCTTTTGATTGGTGAATTGAAACCATTAACATTGATGGTTATAACTGATACATATAGACTTATCATTGTCATGACTTTCTTTTTGTTGGATTCTCTCCCTTTGCATTTAGTTTCTTGTTGTGCCTAAGGGATTCATTCTGTTGAGCTTCCTGGGGTTGTGATCCTCATCTTCTTTTCCTAGGATATTGTCTAAAATTTTTTGGAGTGCTGGTTTGGTATTCACGAAGTTCCTAAGGTGCTCTTTGTCATGAAAATATCTTATTTCTCCATCAATTTTGAAAGGTAGTTTTGCAGGGTACATTAATCTGGGTTGGAGGTTGTTTTCCTTTAGGGCTTGGAATACATAACTCCAAGCTCTTCTTGCCTTGAAGGTTTGTGTTGAGAAGTCTGCTGTGATTCTGATGGGCTTTCTTTTGTATGTGATTTGTTTCTTTCCTTTAACTGCTTATAGAACTTTATTTTTCTGTTGGACTTCTGGAATCTTAACAATTATATGCCTATGAGTACATTTTTTTTTTTATCAAGGCTATTTGGAGTCCTTTATGCCTCATTTATCTGTATGTCAAGTTCTTTTCCCCTTCTTGGGAACTTTTCTGCCATTACTTCTGTGAACAGTTTTTTTATGTCATCTGCACTCTCTCCTGTTTCTTCGTTGACTCCAATCAGTCTTATGTTATTCTTCTTTGCATTGTCTAGCAGCTGCTGGATTGATTTCTCATGGTCCCTTACAATTTTGAAGCAATTTTTCTTTTCCTGGTCACTAATTGCAATCTTATATTCTATATCAGAAATTCTGTCCTCACATTGGCTCATTCTGTTGCGTAAATTTTCAATGGAGCTTTTAATCTCCTGGAAATCTGTTTGTGTCTGTTTTATGGATTCCATTTGTTTCCTTTGTTGGGATTCCATCATGTTCCTCAGTTCCTCTATTTTTTAATCTGTGTCCTCTCTAGATGTATTAAACATGTCTTGCTCTAGGGGCACAATCTCTGGTTTTATCTGAGAAATTATTTTTGAATTCATTTTTTCTAGATCTTCTTTCATTGCCAGTTCAGGGAGTCCAGGTGGGTGAGTATCAGTGTTCCATCTCGTTTCCCTTTGGCATTGCTTTAGGTGATCTGGAAGTCTGGTTTTGAGACTTGTTTACATGTCTTCTCATTTCCACAGGAGGGATGGTCATTGTGCTGCTCGCACCTGTGTGGCTCACCTCCTTGGCTCTGGGGACAACTCTGTTCCATGGCACTGGGGGCAATGGTATGGTGCCCCATAAGGCTTCTCCTTTGTGTGGGGGTGGCTCTCAATTTAAACTTTATCTTATAAGAAAGTTTCTATATTTTTATTCCATATGGTCTTATATGTTGGCTGCTAGAAACTTTTACCTAGAAAAATCAGCCTTAGCTCTCACCCTGCCCACAACCATCTGAATTCTTATTTGAATCTTCAGATTCTGGGTATATATAATTATAGTTACTGGAAATTATCAAGGAACTATCTTCCTGAGGCATGAAAGCACTTAATGTTTAGCAAATTTCAATTGCCTTTAAATGGTAATTTTTAATCATAAGATTTTTCACATTCTCAGTGAAGGTAGATTTTTCCCCTCTTTTTGTACTCTTATGACACTTTTTTAATGTTTTCATCTAGTTTTTGTTACAGATAATTATACTGAAACTGGATTGCAACTTTCAGGGAACCAAAGACTTCTGTTTGATTTCTTTCTGTAATACTTCAAATGGTGCCTGAGAAATAAGAAACCCCCTAGTGTTTGTAGGGGTCAATGCATTAATCTACAATTGGCTTTTTATTTAAAAGCACAATAAAATTAGGAGGCTAAGAAGGATTTCATACAGCATTTGGTGGACATTTTTTATTTTTATTCTTTGTCTTCTTTACAGAAGAATACTCCTACTGTATTTTTTCCACATGTTTGAAAAAGAATGACTCTTTCTCACCACCTTATGGGCAAGAATATGATCTGAAGTTTTAAAGTTTCTTTCCCACCTGTTATTGTTTCAATGTGTGTCAGAAACCTCATCTACAGTGTAACTGTGGGAGTGAAACTGAACAAGAAGTAATTAGGTTATGTGGTCCCTGCTCTGGTGAAAGATTCATGTCATTATCACAGTAGTGGTTAGTTATAAAGGCCATGGATTTCTTATGAAAGCAAGATTGGCTCTTTCTTGTCCTTTCTCACTCTTACTCCCTCTTACTCTTTTGACATGGAATGATGCAGAATGCAGGTCCTCACCAGATGCTCATACCCCATAATGGACTTCACAGCTGCCAGAAGCGTGTCACAAAACTTACTTTCTTTATAAATTACCCAGTCTGTTGTACTCTTTTATAGGAACAAAAATAGACTAAGATACTGCCCAATATCACAACTATGAGATAGAATATATTCCTTTATTTTTCTTCAGATAATTTCAGTTTTGTGTCATGAATGTTTAGTAGCATCCTGGGTAAAATACTGTCTTCAATTAAAAATTCCCCCATCAGAAATATTCATCAGCATCACATTCCAAGCAGCACTGTATCTTGACAGGTGCATGAAATTCTATTTTATTGCTTTTATCCTACAAAAGGTTTTCAACTCTCACAGCTAGTTTTATTGATTTTTTTCCACTTAATATATTTTAAGTAGGGTCAATATTTTTTAATCCAGTTGTAGAGAATGATTATTTTTTGTAATTTGTCTCATTTCTTCTTTGAGTTTCAAATGCTGAAAACATTTCCCCCTGCATTTTCTTTGTCATGCTGGGCATTTGTCTCAATTTTCTTCAGTGATTTTTTAGTTTCTAGCCTGTTTTTTACTTAAGATAAAGATATTGTAAAGCATATCTATATTATATTTGAGGCATATTTCCTTTCAACAAAACCTCAGGAGAAGGTTAAAATAAAATGTCCCACTGTATGTCACAGATATTGTAATATTTTTACCTTTCTCTTTTGTTTCTTTTGAATGTATTTCCTTACTTTTGATTCACATTAGCACTAATGTTTTTACTTTAGCATTTCAAATGCATGATTATTAGTATAGTTTTTTATGTTTCAGTTGGTTGTTGATAAGTGAAATACCATGTATTTTTTAAATATTAGTCTTATTACAAAATCAGTCAACACTATCTAAAAATTACTTTAGAATTAGTAGAATATGAATTAAAAGAAAAACATTAAAATGGGAAATATTCATGTATCATTTTAAATAAAAGTATGTTTATGTCTTGTGACAGCCATTTTCATTGAAAAGTGATACTGAATGGGACAGGATATATCATCTTTTATAGGTAATAGCTGTGATTGATTATCCATCAAATAAGGCATTAATACGTGTTGGAAAATTAACTTTCTTGGTAATTTTTATCGTAATGTGGTAAAATGACCTATTTTCAACCAGAAATAATCTAGCCCTCATAATAAACTATTATAATTCTTTATAGTCAAATTATAACATGAAATTTTTATTTTAGAAGATTTTTATCACTCAATGTCTGAAACACTGGATCAAAATAAGTGCTCTTTGTTTTGAATTTTTTCTCACATATTTCATGGCATAGTTGCTTATCATGAAGAATATTTGTTGCTATTAATGCAATTATGAGAAGCAGAAATGTCCAATTTGAACCAAGATTTGTGACTATTTTACCTAAAGCACAGATGATCAAGACATTCACCTTCTCTATCGAAGGGTTGTCTATCCCATTGCCCCTGATAGTGACTTGTATACTTCTATAAAATGCCACCAGATACTGTGCTTTTAAAACTCCCCAGATAATTCTAAAGTCCAATTACAGGTAAAATGCCATTTATTCGGACCAAATGGATGTTCCGAATTGTATTATTTTTAGTCATTTGTTCAGAACAAAAAAGACATTCAGTTGTTGATGGATAATGTCAAATGTTTTTCCTTTCATTTTTAATATAAAATATGTTGCAGAAAACCTTTGATAATCACAAACATCTCCATCTTAAAAGATTTCTATTATTGTGAACTGTTTTTCATCATTTGGATCTTCCTGGAGGGACTTTATCTCACTAGGAAGTAATCTATGTTTAGTCTTAACTCAAGAAATGAAAGCTCTTGAGAAAGGCTTGGAACACAGAGGTCATTAGCAAAGTGCTAAAATTGAAGTATTCACTGAAGTACCCCTTATAATAATGAATACTGTGCTATTACAAGATTTATTTTCTTAGAATAGTAATTTTCCCAGGTAGGCTCTTTGCAATATTTGTTGTAGTAAGTTCACTTCTAAAGTTATTTTTGAATATATATAGTATAAAAACAAAATCAAATCTGTAATAATAAACATAGATGAGAAGAATTTAAAGAAAACACTGTAAAAGTGCTAACCTTTTGATTCAGAACACTAAAATGAAATTTACTGATATAGTTTAATTAACTTAAGAAATAATTATTTAGTGGTAAAATTTAAAGCAATAATATCATTTTGACAATTGAAAGTCAGAAAACAGTTATAAAATTAAGAGACTTATGAGCAAAAGCTATACAAATAATGAATCTGAAAACAGGGCTTATTTGTTCTTTTCTTAGATAATGAGATTGGCTTTACTCAAGGTTTTTTCAGTTTTTACAGTTTTACTTGTTGAAAGTAAGCAAATAAATATTGCAAAAAGGATTTATTCACTTAAGAAACTGTTATGAAGCACCTAATTTGGTTGAAACAACATTCTATGCAGAGAGCATTCAGTAATGGAACAGAGTGGAACTGACCCTGATATCATGGGACTTATGACTGTCATAATAGAGACAGGGGTAGAGGCAAATGGTAAGGAAATTAACTAATGCGTAGAATATCAGATGACAATGGATGATATTGAAACAAGAAGGGGTATAGATTACTGGCAGAAGATAGAATTTGCTAATTTTTATGGAACAGTTGTAGAAAGACTCACTTATAAAGTAATGTTCAAGCCATGCAGATAGCTTGGGGCAGCAAGAACAAAACTTAAGATGGGAAATAAAAAATCCTCATGTAGCCAGTAAACAGTGAGCCAATGGCAGGATGAGTAATATGAAATGTGGACAAAATGTCGTGCTTCATATTATAAAGTAGATAGGGCCAAATCCTTTAGGACCTCACAGGCTATGTTCATAGTTTGTGATTTTACTATATTTTTTCTACATTTTAAAAAGAACTGGTCTGTTTGCTCATAAGAATAGTCTATAAAAAATGAGATATAAGAAGTCTATTGTGATGACCTGCGGCAGAGAGAATGGAATTTGGACCATATTAGTTCCAGAGAGGGCAGATGCACATGGTTTCTTTCTGGGCATACTTTGAAGACATCAAGATGTAAAATATGAATATGTGGATTACTACTTGTGTATTAAAATTAAGTCCATATGTGGCAGAGTTTTATTACTACCCAAACCAGAACAATCACATAAAGAATTGCTCATCCTTATAATAGACCATACAAATTTCTTGTATTTATCATTGCCTTCAAACATTAAAAATCAGAGGGACAAAACAACATTTGTATTTGTGTGTCCGTGTCCAGTACACGTGCTGGCCTATAAATGTATTCATTTTATTTATAATAAAAGAAATTATTTTTTAAAAGAAAACAATAAAAATAACTATTGGGTTTTATTTTATTCTGATCATATAAACTGGCAATGTTATTGAAATCAAATTTGCCATCTAAATGTCTATGTGGATATTCAGAAGCAATTATAAGTAAGTTAGCATAATTCCTTATGTTCTGGCACTATAATGTCTAGAAATTACACTCTACCCCTCCATCCTCTGCTAATTAGTTATCCTAGATCAATGAGTTTGAGTATTTCTGGATGAAAGCCAACATTGGAATTAGAATTTTTCTTTAAGTATAGGCTGGATAATACATCTGAAAAGGATTTGATTTGCAAATCACTGTATAACACAGTACTCCAAACATACCGACTTCCAACATGAAACATATTATTTCTCACAAGTTTCAATAGATCACAGCTGTGCTTTTTCATGTGCCTACAACTTGTTAGTGGGTTGGCAAAGGCTGGGTGGTCTAGGATAGTCAACTGCAGTGACTGAGCTCTGCCCCTTTTCTCTCATTTTTTGGAAGTTTAGCCCAGGAGTCTTCTCATGGTGATATTGAAAGTCAGTCAGGAATGCAATGCATGTTTTCAAGCCTCTGCTTATGCAAAGTTGGCTGACATCCTGTGGGCAAAATAAAGTCACCTGGACAAGTCCAGGTATAAAGAGTTGGGAAAGGGTCTCAGATCCATTTAGTGAGAAGAACTTCAAAGTCACATGACAAATAAGAAAGCCTTGACTACAAATACAAAGTGCCATTACAACTACCATTTCCTTTTCAAGTGTCAAGTTTGGAAGATAGGAAACTTTGGTTAAGGTCTCACTCCAAATCTTAACCCTTTGCTGTTCAAAAAAATATGGTCAGGGTGTCCAGAACAGCAAGAAATTTAAAGGCTACTGGAAACACTTGCAAATACTCTCCTGAAATCTTATTCTGAAAAACACACAAATAGAATCACATAAGGTCATATTTGGGGCACTTAGTTGAGAAATAAGACATCACAAAATCCATAATTCAAGTGTTGTTCAGATAGTAGTTCACTATTTGGAAAAGACAAAGAAGCTTTCTGGCTGGATTTGATTCTCTGGCTCTTAAGAAGCACTAGGGTTTTGTTCAAATTTCAATAACTAGAGCTTTGAAAGTTTCTCACTGTGCATTCTTATACTTTAGCTTTTATCAATATCAGACAACAGCTAAACTGGCAATAAAGAATGAATAACAATAACTCAAGGATGATTAGAATATTAACAGCATCTCAAAGGTATAACAATATAGCAATCTAAATAGTTTAGAAAATGTAAATGAGTCTATATTGTGTTTTCCACAAAGTTCTTTCAATATAAATTACTAATTATTTTTAAGTGAGTAATAAAACTCATATAAGCTTCATGCCTCAAAGTAGTAAAAATCTTTCTTCTAATTATAGTTATTCCAATTAATTTGTGGTCAAATAATAGTGATTATTGAAGTTTTAGAGATTCTACATCATCTTTTATCCTCAAAACTGTGATCTGAGTAATTTCTCAATGATGTCAAAATTAATAAGCCAAAGTCAATATTAGAAACAGTTTCAACATTTACTGCCAAATATACCTAAAACGCATTTGAGGACAAGATAGTAATAAATAAATAAAAGCCAATGATATTAAAAATTTATTTCAATGTTTCTCAAAGCTACACATATCTTTTCTGTCAGGCTCATTTTAACTCTTTTTCAAGTTAGGACTGAAATATATACTCACCTGACCCCTGAGGCAAATATGATGACTTTACAACCCTGCTTTTAGTATATTGTGATGTAGTTCCCTCTTCCTTTCTTGTTCATCTCTAACACTGGCTGTAACTGTGGTAGCTGAATAATATCCTGGTTCTCTCCTTTCTGCTATAGATGGCAGCCATATTGAAAATTCCAACTTTTCCTTGATAATCAAGAATTTGTACTATTAATAAAATCTATTTTTGCAAGACTACCTTTATATGTATGTGTGCATGCATGTTTGTATAAAATGTATATACAGAAAATTTTTATTTTCTACCTATCTTCTCTCCCTGTAGACCAATCTTAGGCTGCCTGTCTTATCTAGGCAAGGAGCTAACAATAATAACTATCTTAGAGATTGAAGTCTAGAAAATTCATGCATTTAAGCAGTTAGCTTGAAATGTCCTTTTTTCTGTTATGGCTCTTGCTTAGATTCTGTTCTGTGACTATTTGTAGATATAAAAGCTGCTTCTTGAGATAGATGGTTATTTACAGTGCTTTCTTTATTATACAGGACAAATTATTAACAAGAAAATAATTGAATATTGAATAAGCCCTGGCAAAGAAATAATTTTTCACCAAGTCTGTCACACACTATGCTGTAAGCATGCATTCCAATTAGTAGTGGGCCAAGTAGATTAATGTATCAAATTGTTGAAATTCACAATCCAAACATACTTTTCTTAAGAACTTAGTACCATTGTGAATCAGTTTTTATTCCAGGTTGTTAACTTTCTGCAAATTTCCACTATATTTTATAACCCCTGGATTTAAATCTTAGTTGATGTTAGCATGATTTTGAAAGTAGAGGAAGGCCACTTAATGCTCTCTTTTAGTTGAGCACATCTTACAGTAGAGGCATGAAAACCTGTGAAAAATTATGTTGCATAGTTCCTGCCAAAGAAGAAACTTTCACTCTTTTTTGCAGCAAGTAGTTTATTATTGACTGTGGTAGTATAGAAGATACAACCATAAGCACAATAGAATCTTCCTTATAGGACTTAAAATCTTTTGGGAGCAACAGACAAAAACTGGATAATTTCAGACAGTACCAATAAAAAAAATCCTACAATTATTAAAGGGTGCCAGAATGAGAGGAAAAATATATTTTCCATACAAGGAAAATACGGTGGTGCCTCTGTTCATGAATTTAATTCTTTCCATGATTCTGGTTGCAAACTGAATTGGACGAGAACCGAATCAAATTCAATGGTTGATCTTATGGGGAAATTTCATTTGTTTGACCTTATGGCAAAATTTGATTTGGTTCTCACCCAATTCAGTTGGCAATGAGAATTGTGGAAAGAATTAAGTTAGTGAACCAAGGCACTCTGACTGTGAGTTTGAGGGAAGAGGAAGGTAGGTGGTGCAAAGACCACTTCCTTGAGCACATACACATAATCATACAGTAGGGTAGGAACAAAAGATTTTAACCCTTCAAACAGCTTATGATGTGGGAAAAATGAATGAGGGTGAATCCCTATCATCTTGCCATTTGTTATCCAAAAACATGTAACTGTCTTTAAGTTTAATTAATTGTTCCAAAGAAGCATTATCCATAGATATATTTGAAATCCAGAAAAATGTTTTGAATTGAGGATATTTATTAAAATACAACAATTTAAGATTTTTATAGTATAAAAATTAAGTGTAGGCATGGTGCCACACAGCCATAATCCCAGCACTTTGGAAAGCTGAAGCAGAAAGTTTACAGGTTGGAACCTAGGCCGGGCAATTTAATGGCTTAGTGAAATTATATCTCAAAAAATAATCAAAGAGAGCTGTGTGGCCCAGATCAGCAAGGCTGTAGGTAGATCCCAGTCAGGGGTCTGCCCTGACCACAGAAGCTCCTGCACAGCCGCCCAGGCCAGGGTCCATCTGGAAAGGAGCTGTGCCAGCTCTTGGGCTTCTGCCAGAGGCCCACCATCCCATCAGTGTGTGTATGCAGACCCCAGGGAGCAGCTGTATGTCCCAGACCAGTGTGGCTGCAGACAGATCCCAGTCAGGGTCTGCTCCACCACCAGAGGCTTCAGCACACCCATACAGGCTGGGGTTCTGCCTAGAAAGGAGCTGCAGGGGTTTGCAGGCTTATGCAAGAGGCCCACCCTAACATTGGCGATGGCCAGGGACCCACCTAGAGAAGAGCTGTACAGACACACAGGCAATACCCAGAGGCTTCCCTGGTACCACTGATAAGTGCATGGAAACCATAGCCAAATCCTGTGCAGACCGAAGGAACTGGGGTAAACAGCCCCCAAACAGCTACATAGGGGCCCCAGCAAGAGGCACACCTAGATACCATACCAAGTGTGTACAGGCCCCAGCCAGAACCCCACCAAGACAACGGGTCAGCTCAGGGATCCAGAAGGCCACCACTCTGAACTCAGGAATTGGTGTACTGGTGAACAGCAGAGTAAAGGCTGTTCAGTGGATTGCGGAGAATTCAAGACCACTGGGTGAGCAAAAAGTTGCCTCAAAAAAGACACATCAGGCTGCATCTGTTGAAATGAGAAGACACATAAATAAGTCTCAAAAACCAGACTTCCAGATCACCTAAGGCAACCCCAAAGGGCAACAAGATGGAACAATCTGATACTCAAACACTTGGACTCCCTGAACTGGAAATGAAAGAGGATCTGGAAAAAATGAAATAAGAAATACTTTCTCAGATAACAGCAGAGATTGTACCCATAGTACAGGACATGATCAAAAAATCTAGATTGCACAAAGATAAAAAAAAAATAGAGGAGCTGAGGAACATGATGGAATCTCAACATAGGAAACAAATGGAATCCAAAAAACAGATGCAAGCAGATTTATAGGAGATTAAAAACTCCATTGAAAGTTTACACAGCAGAATGAGCCAATGCAAGGATAGAATTTCAGATATAGAAGACAGGATTGCAATTAGTGACCAGGAAAAGAGAAATTTCTTAAAAATTGTAAGGGACCACAAGAAATCAATCCAGCAGCTGCTAGATGATGCAAAGAAGAATAAAAAAAGACTGATTGGAGTCAATGAAGAAACAGAAGAGAGTGCAAATGACATAAAAAAATGTTCACAGAAGTGATGGCAGAAAACTTCTCAAGAAGGGGAAAAGAACTTGACATAGAGAAATAAGTGATGCATATACAACTTCAACTAGCTCTGATAAAAAAAAATTCTACATATTGGTATATAATAGTTAAGATCCAGAAACCCAACAGAAGAACAAATTTCTACAAGCAGTTAGAGAAAAGAAACAAATCACATAAAAGGAAAGCCCATCAGAATCACAGCAGACTTTCCAATACAAACCCACAAGGCAAGAAGAGCTTGGAGTGACCTATTTCAACCCAAAAATGGAAAACAACCTCCAAACCAGATTGATGTACACTGCAAAACTGTCCTTCAAAATTGATGGAGAAATAAGATACTTTCATGACAAAGAGCACCTTAGCAACTTCATGAATACCAAACCAGCACTCAAAAAATTTTAATTATACCCTAGGAAAAAACAATGAGGACCACAACCCCAGAAAGCCCAGCAGAATGAATCCATCAGGCACAACAAGAATTTAATCGCAAAGGGGAAGAATCCAACAGAAAGAAAGTCATGGCAATGATAAGTCAATATGTATCAGTGTTAACCATCAAAGTTAACGGTCCCAATTCACCAATCAAAAACAATAGATTGGCAGAATGGGTCAAGAAGCATGACCAACAATATGCTGCATACAAGAAACACACTTAATTTAAAAAGAAACTGATAGACTGAAAGTTAAATGGTGGAAAACAATACTCCCTGTGACAAGAACTTGAAAAAAAGGAGTAGCTATCCTCTTTGCAGTACAAGTGCATTTCAAACCAACATTGATTAAGAGAGACAAAGAAGGACACTACATCCTTGTAAAGGGAACAGTCCAAGAGAAAGAGATGACAATCATTAATATATATACACCAAACACTAGTGTGCCCAACTATATAAAGCAAATGCTGACATACATAAAAAAATCAAATAAGCACTAATGCAATAGTAGTGAGGGACCTCAGTACTCTACTGTCACAAACAGATCAACTAGACAAAAAATAAACAATGAAATACTACAACTCAATCAAACTTTTAAACAAAAGAACTTAACAGATGTTTACAGAATATTCCACCCCACAAAATCAGAATACACATTCTTTTCAGGTGCACATGGGTTGTTCTCTAAAATAGACCACATACTTGCTCATAGAACATGCTTAAGTAAGTGGAAAGGAATTGAAGTTATCCCCTGTATATTATCAGAACATAGTGTGATGAAATTGGAGATCAATAGCAAAAGAAACTACAAGAATTTCATTAACACATGGAAACTGCACAACACACTTCTGAATAGCCAATGGGTCACAGAGGAAATTAAAGAAGAAATTCCACAGTTTCTCCAATTAAATGACAATGACAATACAACATATTGGAATCTATGGGACTCAATGAAAAGGAGTCTTACCAGGGAAATACATAGCGTTGAATACTCACATTAGGAAAACAGAGTGAGCTCAATTACACACCCTGATGCTGAACCTCAAGTTTCTAGAAAAAAATGAGGAGGAGAAATGCAAAGCTCATACAAGGGAGGAAATTATAAAGATCAGAGCAGAAATGAGTGTAATGGAGACTAAGAAAATGAAAGAAAAAATCAATGAGGCCACGAGGAGTTTGTTCTTTGTAAGAATAAACAAAATTGGCAAACCCTTAGCCAACCTTATCGGCCAAAGGAAAGCAAGGCCCAAATCCATGCAATTAGGAATGAAAAGGGTGAAATTACAATGGACTCACCAGAAATCCAGAGGACCATCAACACTAATTTTGATAACCTATATGCCAATAAGAGGAATATACAGAAGAAATTGACAGATTCCTAGATACATGTGAATTACCAAAGTTGAATGAAGAAGACCTAAAAATTCTGAACAACCCAATATCAACCAATGAAATTGAAAACATAATTAAACACTTAACAACTAATAAAAGCCCGGGTCCTGATGGCTTCACTGCTGAATTCTACAAGACATTTAGAGAGGAACTACTGCCACTACTGTTTAAACTCTTCAATGAAATTGAAAGGAACCAATACTCCTAAATACATTCCTGGAAGCAAGCATCACCTTGATCCCCAAAGCAGAGAAAGACTAAACCGAAAAAGAGCACTATAGGCCAATCTCACTAATGAACATAGATGCAAAAATCCTTAATAAGATACTGGCAAACAGATTGCAGAAGATCACGAAGAAGATCATACACCCTGACCAAGTAGGTTTCATCCCAGGGATGCAGGGATGGTTCAACATATGCAAATCAATTAATGTAATACACTATATCAACAGAGCCAAAACAAAAACCATATGATCATCTCAATAGATGCAGAAAAAGCATTTGACAAAATTCAACATTCATTTATGATCAAAACCCTACAAAAAATTGGAATGGATGTTCTCTACAACAATCTGATAAAATCCATCTATGAAAAATCAACAGTCAATATCATACTACATGGGCACAAACTGAAATGCTTCACACTAAAATCAGAAAAAAGACAAGGATATCCACTATCACCACTCCTGTTCAATATAGTTTTGGTAACATTAACCATGGTAATTAGACAAGAGGAAGAAATAAAAGGAATAGAGATAGGAAATGAAGAACTCAAATTGTCATCATTTGCAGATGACATGATAGTCTATATACAAGACCCTAAGAACTCCATCAAAGTCTTCTAGACTTAATTACCAAATTCAGTAAAGTAGCTGGATACAAAGTCAACACACAAAAATCAATATCTTTTCTGTACACAAAATTCTGACTCACTGAAAGACAAATGGGGCAATCCATTCTGTTCACAATAGCATCCAAAAAACTCAAATACCTAGAAATCAACCTAACGAAGGAAATCAAAGACCTCTTCTCTGAAAACTATGACACTCTGAAAAAAGAGATTGAAGATGATATTAGAAAATGGGAAGACATCCCTTGCTCCTGGGTAGGAACAATCAACATAGTGAAAATGGTCATACTTCTAAAACTGCTATATAAATTCAGTGCAATCCCAATTGAAATCCCAGCAGCACACTTCACAGACCTGAAGAAAGAAGAGACCCAGCATAGCAAAAGCAATTCTAGGCAACAGAGATATGGCAAGAGGTATCACTATCCCCAACTTGAAACTATACTACAAAGCTATTGTGATAAAAACAGCATGGTACTGGTAAAGAAACAGACCTGAGGACCAGTGGACCAGATTAGAAGATGAGAAACAATGGCAGACACACTCAGCCACCTCATCTTCTACAAAGGTGCCAAACACCCTCACTGGAGGAAAGATAGCCTTTTTAATAAATGGTGCTGGAAAAATTGGGCTTCAACTTGCCAAAGATGTAAACTAGACCTATATCTCTCACCATGCCTAAACTAAAGTCTAAATGGATTAAAGGTCTAAATATTGAAACAGAAACACTTAACTGGCTGGGACAGAGATTAGGTAGAACTCTTGAAGCCACTGGTATAGGAAAAGATTTTATGAACAAAACCTCAGCAGCACAAACAATCAATAAGTGGGATCTCATCATACCAAAAAGCTTCTGCACAGCAAGCAGAACCACAAGCAGTGTAAAGAGACAACCCACGATATGTGGAAAAATTTTCACCTGCTGTTCCTCAAAGGTCTACTCTCTAGAATCTATAAAAACCTTGTAAAAATCAGACCTCCCAAACTGAAAGACCCAATCCAAAAATGGGCATCTGAAATGAACAGACATTTCTCAGACAAAGAAGTAGAAATAGCAAATAAACATATGAAAAAATGTTCAACATCACTGGTCATTTGAGAGATGCAAATGAAAACAACACTGAGATTCCACCTCACCCCAGGAAGAATAGCTGCTATCATGAAATCCACCAATAACAAGTGCTGGTGGGGCTGTGGGGAAATAGGAACACTGCTTCATTACTGGTGGGAGTGTAGACTGGTGCAACCACTGTGGAAATCAGTATGGAGATACCTCAAAGAACTAGGATTGGAAGTCCCATTTTACCCAGCTATTCTGCTGTTGGGTATCTTCCTCAAAGAATTAAAAGAATCATACCACAGTGGTATATGTGCAACCATGTTCATAGCAGCACAATTTATGACAGCTAAAACTTGGAAACAACCCAATTGCTCATCAAGTGGAGACTGGATAAAATTTTTTTATATATGTAAAATGTGGTATTAGCCACAAAGAACAAGAAACTAGAGACATTTATAGCTAAATGGATGCACCCTTAGGCGATACTCTTAAGTGAAATAAATAGGACACAAATGTGTAAATACTGAATAGTTTCTCTAGTGTGAGAAACTGAAAGTGTAAATAAGGAGATATAACAGAAGTGTAAATAAAAAGGTATAATAGATAATGTGAAATAGGAAGAAAATGTGCAAAGGGGAAGATGAAGTAGGGGGGGTAGGTGTAAAGAAATAAGGGAATGTAATTAATGTGAGAAAAGCAAAAAAAGGAAACAAAGCCTTTGTAGATAGGGAAGGATGGAGGGGTTGAAGAGAGGGCAGAGGAATGGGGAAAAAATAAGAACCAAGATAGATTATGTAAAGGTGCAAATTTCCAATGATGAATGTCATTATATTGTATACCTTAAATGTACCAATAAAATTAATAAAAATTAATAATAATCAAAGACCTGAGGATGTAGTTCAGTGTGAAGGCCCTTGGTTTAATACCCAGTGCCACCAAACAATAACAACAGAAAAACCCTACTCTCTGTATTGTTCAGCTTTCCCATTATTGGAATATAATAACCAACATCACCAACTTAAAGGAGTTGAGGTTTACTTTGGCTTATGGTTTCAGCAGTTTAGCTCTATGGTTGGCTGTTCCCAAAACAGAGGTAGCATGGCATAGGAGACAGCAAAAGAAAGCTGCTCCATTCATGGCAGCCAGGAAGCAGCAAGAGGAGGAGGAGGGACAGAGAGAAGGGGTCAGGATAAAAATACATCCTTTGAGCTCATGCTTCCAGTTACCTACCTTCTCCAACCAGGCTTCACCTCCTAAAGGTCCCTTCAACACTCTTGTGATCAAATTGCCTTTCCAAAGCCTCACTTCTGAACACATGAACCTTCTGAGGTACGTTATAGATCTGAGCCATGACACTTTCTAATATGGAAAAATAAAAACAAAAATAATAGTTCAGTTTTTGCTTCATATTAGGGACAAATACAAAAGATGACTTGTCTTCACATAGATAATGCAAGAGTAGAAGGCAGTTTTGATCCTGCTGTGGAATAAGTTAAAATAAAAATTTGTAATCAATATACTTTTCTCTGCAACAGAATTCCTATGGCATTATGAAATTAATCAAAATATATCCTTTCCATAAAAATTTCAACTAAGTTTAACATGGTAATGCTAAACTTCATTTTTACAGACTCAACATGCTAAATTTTATCTTATACTACAATATTATATATGATGAATATAAAACAAACACTTTATATATTGGGACAGATGGAGAAAAATAGCTAAATAAAAATGGTTTGCCCAAATTTTCACTATGTGAGGCAATGAAACATGAAGATTTAATATTCAACAGTCTTTTTATTTTAATTATTCTACAAGAGTGAACCCATGGTGATTAGAGAAGTTTGTGTGTTAAATTACATTGTTTGATTGTTGCTTAATTCTGAGTGTAATTTATATCAGCTAGCTAATTTCTACATTAACCAAAATATGCTGCTAGTAGACAAGAAAACATAATAAGGTGGGAAAGGTATTCCTAACCCATTGTTAACTTACCAAAATACTGAGTTCTAGAACATCTGAAGGATACATTAATCTCACTATTGGCCAATAATGTTAATATTAGCTTCATTTCTGACGGTATCTCACATTCTTTTTGCATCAAGGTGAGAGATAAATAAATATGTTGTCAGTGGTATTAAATATTTATCACATTTGAAAACAATGTCAATCTCAGGAAGAAATACTATGGTATGTTAGAATCAGTATATAAATAATTGGATATTTATGAATACAGTAGTTTGTTCTCACAGTTTGCTCTCAGAGAATTAACATGCTCCTGTATGTGCATGCTGGTACAGATGAGATAAAAATGAGAATGAAGAATTCTCCAGGGGAGAACAGTCTTACATTAGATCCAAATAGAGGCAGAAAAGAAAAGACAGTTCTAACTCTGAGTCTGACATCCTAGTGAAGTCATGATTGTGCAGATCATAAGTGAGAAGGAAATTAGCAGGAGGATATTTAGAAATAGCAAGTGTGGATGTTTTTGTGGGTCAAGTTTTGCAAAAACATTTCAAAAGTAAGATGGGCCAAAAAAACCCAAACCACTTCTCTAACATCTTCACTATCAATGGCATTAGAGGAGGCAATTATTGAGAAACTGTATTCTTTCAAATGGCCTTAAATTGAAAGCATAGTCAATGTGTCCTAAAGCCTTCTTTGATTGACTATCTTTAAACCACCTCAGCCTATCACAATCCTCAATGTTGTCTGTAATATTTCTTGGTTTCCTACATCGCTGGATCCAGACAGGATTGTAATAACCAAACATATCCTAGAATAGTCCTTTTTAGAAACATCTCAAATGCATCTAGGATTCGATCAGGTATCACATTGTCTATGTTATTTATTAACAAAATATTTCAAATGTACTCTACAGTAGAATAAAAAAGCAAAAAATTAATCTTAGATGCAATAAAATTATTAAAATCAGTTTTACAATTAGATTTTCTAAATGCATAAGTACGTTATGACATTTCTAGGTTGGCTAAAGAACTACTGAGATATGAAGTCTTATTGTTTATTAGATTTCAGAATTAAATGAGAAAAACTTGTTTGGAAAAGAAGCAAACTTTTTTCCTATTTTGAAGTATGTGGTCAAATAGACAATATTTTAAAATAAGTTTATAATGTAGTATAATTCGTGAAACTCTTATTTAAATAGAAAAAATGCATCATGTATATTAGGAAACTTCATGTGGCCAGGTAGTACTATGCTAGTACTAAACCCCAAAAAGAAAAAAAAGAGGGGGTGGAGGAGCATAGACCACACACATATTTGTCATTCAAAGGACATTATATTTTTATTAAAGACATTGGGAATTCTCCTTGGGAACCACTGTCTGGTTTCTTGTTGAGTGTGGGAATGTGCTCCTGTATTTTGACTGCCAAACTAAACATTAAGAATTCAGAATAATTTTAATTTTTTGAATAGGTGAGAGTAAAATGTAAAATGGTTTCCCTTATAGAAAGATAGTATATGCACCTTTATTCAAATAGTTTACTTGCTTAATTAATATACATACAACCAAATATATCATATTGGCTTTATACAATAGTAGTAGATATATTTTTGAAAATTCAACTGATAAGATGGATAGATGGAACCTTTAATATCACATAAAACTGGCATTAGAATATAGTAGCCTATACTAATATCTATTTTCTATTACATAAATCTTTACACCTTCTTGTTCTTCCAACTAAGGAAGAAGTTGTAAGAAGTAAACAGATGGTAAATGCTATTTATTCTCCTTTTGGAGAATATGGAAATTCAAATTTAAAATTTTAATCTAGAATTATCTCAGAGACTATAGTATGTTTTACCTTAAATAGATTCTATGTCAGTATGAAATACTTTAATGTTTAATCCAAATTTGAAATGAGGTTCAGTTTTATTACTTTGGTTCTCTTGTTTAATGTTCCCTTTGGATGGCTGAACCATTGGTGATGAATTTTTTTAAGAGGTTTAAGTGGCTGTGGAAAGTCCAATTAGTAATGCAACTGATAACTTAGCCTGGGGATTTAGCTCAATGGCGCCACGTCTGCCTAACAAGTGCAAGGTCTTGAGTTCGATCCCCAGTACCGCAAAAAAAAAAAACAAAAAAAGTAATGTAACTGATAACTATTCAAGAATTTCTGAAAATATTTCATATTCTTCAATGTGCTAAGAAGTGTAAATTAGAGGTGTGTGTTCAAGAATTAACTGAAGCACTGGTTACTGCTAACCGTGAATGTGAGGGGTTCTGACCGTATTGGTTGCGCTCAATCTACCCTGTAAATTATAAACGCATATTTAAACAATAGTTACTCTTAAATTCTTTTTAATATTGCTGGAGTCATATATATAAAATAATAAATAAATGCTAATGTAAATTTATTGAATATTTGGAGTATTGTCCCACTTTCCTTTTTTGTAATTTTAAAAGACTAAATTAAATACAAATAGTATCACCAGATTCTGAAGTACATTAATTTTCTCTATTTTTATAGATATTATAGAAACTCAAGACCATTAGCTTAGGACAGAAAGAAAACCACCTAAATGCCAATAAACAGTAGAATGGATAGATAAAAATATATCTCTGCAATGGAATGCATTCAAAGATGAAAATTAATGAGCACAGCAAAATACTGAGTGAAGGAAGTCAAATAAGAACTCTATGATTTTTTTAATACAGAGCTCAATATCAGAGCAAACTATTTTTATATGATGTAGGGATGAACTTCACACCAAAACTAGAAAAGGGTGAACATAAACATTGACATACAGGTTTCCTCTAAATAGGAGAGCAGTAGTTGGAAATAAGAATTGACATTGGTAGGCATTTTCGGGTGCTGGAAGTATTCTGTTTCGTTACATAAGTGGCAGATACACAAATAGTTAATGTTTGTAGTTTCTGTATTTGTGCCCTAAATTTCCATAAAACAGATGGCAATTAATGAGGATGATGAAGAAGAAGGAAGAGAAATGTGAGTGGAACAGGGGAGAGAGAGAGAGAGAGAGAGAGAGAGGAGCAAGGAGGGTGGAAGGGAGGGAAGGGAAGGGAGAAAGAAAGAAGAAAGAAAGAGAGAGAGAGAGAAAGAAAGAAAGAAAGAAAGAAAGAAAGAAAGAAAGAAAGAAAGAAAAGAGGGAGAGAGAGGAAGGAAGGAAGGAAGGAAGAAGTGAAAGCAAGGAAAAAGGCAGGAAAGGAGGAAAGATGGATACATTAAAAAGGAAAAGAGAATTAGAATTAAAATGGAGAAAATCAGGGCATGTAATATATTGTGTGTGTACTTCATCCAAGATGTACAGTTGGACTTCCATAGGAAACATATCACAAGGAGTCAAGGGAGAAACTTGGTAAGATGAGCATAATTTTGCTCCTTTTATTAATTGTATTGCACATACATTCACAATCACACCTCCATAGACATATGCACCTGTATATGCACAGATGCTCACACACTCCCCTTACCCTTTGTCAGAACTAAGTACACTGGGAAAAACTTCAGGAGCAGAAAGAAGCAATGTTCTTAGATGGGCTTCATTTGCTGCCATTCCGGTTTAAAGGGACACAGCAAAGGAAAACACTATTATAAGTATCAATCTGATTTCAAAATGTGTAATTCTAGAGTAAGGAAAAGTAAATATATTTTGAACATCTTTTCTTTTTTTGTGTGTGCCATGCACTTTTCTAGATCCTTTTTCTCCTAATCCATGTAGTCTCACAGCAAAGTTGCAAGAAAAAAAATAATAAAGTTTCCAAGAGGTCAAGAGATGTTCTCTGGACTCACAGTAGAAAAGTGGTAGCAACAGAATTTGCCCCTGACTCCCTTTATTCTACTATAGCAAAGTAACTTTCCTCCTCCAACTCCCAATCTCTCTCTCTCTCTCTCTCTCTCTCTCTCTCTCTCTCCATGAACCTGTACCACTCTTCACAAATATTAAGGTGACTGTCCTGAAAATTACAAAATATTTATTCAAGTAATGATCCTTTTGCAAGTAATTAGGAAATAAATTTACTTTGCATTTAATTGCCACTATGTATTAAGAAATTAATGTATACCTAGATTTGGCGATAGTTGCATAAAAATATATGTGGATGGTTATATAGTATAGATTCAGTTAGCTTTAATTGATAGCAAATTAGTGATTGAACAACATGTTTGACAAAAACAAAATGACAAACCTGCAATAAGGTATAAGTTGATTTTATGAAATCAAAGCCCAAACGTAATGTTTGAATGATTTAAAAATATCTCCCAAATGAATATCATGCTATGCCTTTATAAAAGAAACATTTATTTCTGAAATAAATATTGCACTCTATCTTTTTCAGTAACACCGAATTAGACTTATCTTTTGAGTATCAAGTTATCTTCCACCAAATACCTAAAGCTCTATAGATACCTCCTGGATCCCTGCATGTGACTGAAGCAATAAACTTGGGTTGAAAGGAATTTTAGAGGAATGTTTGTTTTTGGTGTATGTTTGCAATACATAGCAGTTACATTTGTTTTGTGGAATTGGTACATGAATATAGCATATCGTCATCATTTTCTGTCCCTTTATCTCTCCTCCCTACCCTACCCTTCCTCCTGGTCCTCTTCCCCATCTCCAGCAAGGTGTCTCTGCCTCTGTCTCCTCCCCTTCCCTCACCTCTTCCCCTTCTCCTCCTCCTCCTCTTCCCCCTCTTCCTCCTTCTCTGTTCAACTGTTAATCTTGCACTTGAACAGAGGAGTTGCCTTTATCTGCCAAGACTTTTTTAACAATTACTACAAGTTCACTTTTCTTTTATCATTATGTCCATTGATAACATAATACCAACTGACCATGTTTAAGTCATTTTAGTTTTGTTTCATTTCCTTTTGATCATAACAATATCTTTCATTCCCAACAATGCAATTAAATATTTTTGTGTTGCTTCTACAACACCAGTGCTATACATGCCTAACATCATCAATTCATTGTATGACCACTATATAATTAGAATTTTTGTCCATTTTTTAGCTTTTTAAACATTTTTGAATTAATTTTATATATGCAATAGTACAATGTGTAGATAGAGTGAAGTGAGGTGGGAAACTGATTGTTATGCTGAAGAAGAAAATGCATATTAGATTCTTTGTCTTCTGTTAAGGGAATATGGTAGGTGTGCAAACATACTTATTTTATTTTATTTTATTTTGTTCATGTCATTGATAACGAGGGTCTAACCATCTGCCAGACCATATTACCATGTAAAAAATTCCCATCATGTGTTTCACTAGCAAACTCAGATCAATTACTACTTGTAATGGAAGCTCTATAAAACTTACAGCTACAGCTAGTGAGCATTTATTTTCTGGGCACCAGGCATGATGATAGGTACAGTTTAAGCTATTCAAGTTTAACATAATGAAAATTATAAAAGTATAGGCATTTATAAAGAATTACTAGTACAAGGAAAATGGGTATGAATACAAGTTTTAAAGATAAAATTTTTGAATTCACCTCTGAGGTCTAATTGTCCAGCATTTATCATTGTGACTCACCAAATAAGGTAATGATCACATATAGAGATTTTTAAATTATGAAGCTTCAGTTGTTCTCTGGATTCAGATGAGTCCCCTGAATTCATTCTGCATCCTAAAAATGACTATAGAATGATAATCATAAGGCTTATAACTAAGCTGAGTGACAAAGAGCTTGTGTGCTTTTTCTTATGAAAAGTGTACAATATCTATTTTCAAATCTTTACCTGCCATTTTCCCATTTCACTCATGGGACTCATTTTCCCCATAGTGGCCCCTTCTTTCTATATTCATAATGCACATTTCAAATCCTTGAACCTCATGGTGAAAGAGTAGGTGGAACATTGTTTGAAGACTGATGTTTTTTCATTAAAAGCAGGAGTATTGTGAGTCTTTATGAGATCAGCAAAAATGTAGCACAGAAAAGCAATTTTATCACTTTTGGAACTATATTGTTATTAATCTCTTTAGTCTCTGGATTTAGTCTGTTCTTATATTGGAAAATATTTCTAAAGATAAAGTACTTCTTAAGAGAATTCTGGGTAAGTTCTATAAGGGTTCTGGAACATCTTTTGAGCTTATACTGTTTGATGAGCTGAGTACCAAACATTAAAAAGAATAGGATCTCAACTAAGTAATTGTTGTTATGTTTAATTATGAGATAAGTAGCATACACATACATGTAATCATCAATGATCTATTCTTAAAGAGCATGTCTTTTCAGATATTTCTGAATTCTACATTTCTTGATTTCTGAAGAGAACTGTGAATTTACTTTTAAATGTTAATAAAAGTAATTAAATAATTAACACGCATAATCTTCCTGGGAAATGGGAAACATTAAATTGAATATTGTGTTTATCTCTTTAATCATGGTAAAATACTCTAATAATCTAGGGACCAATATATTGTTGATTAGACTTTTATCATTTACTAAATCAAATAATAGTATTCATAATACAATTTTATTTCTATGATTTGATAATTCCCATTTGGAAATAACATTACTTTGTCTAATTTCTTTTATAAAAAGTCATCTGGGGTGTGAAAGAATAGTGTGAAAGTATGTTTTTTAAAGAACATGGGGAAGGAAAGAAGTTTAATGTGACTTATATTAGGTTCTACATATGCATATTAAAATTATAGTTACAGTAAATTTAACTCCTATACTTCACATTTAGACTTCATAGTTGTCTTCTAAACTTATAAGAATGTTGCTATAAATTTATAAATTGGAGTATTATATGTAATTATGAAACAAACATTTGAATTATGAAAAAGTTCTTGTGCAGTAGAAATTTCTTTTAGTTTAAATTGTCACTAATATCAATTATATTTTACAGTGCGTTAACAACCTTAAATTTAGGTCATCACAAGTTTGCTGACAATTTCATAAATATTAGCAAACATATTTCTAGATTCTTTCTTGAAATTCATGTTGCCAGTGGTAAGACTGCAATCTGAATAGATAGTAGGATGACTCTGCCTAACTTTCCATCTGCTTATCACTCATTCATCACTGTTTATTTTTTAATATCTAATTTCCATGAAATTTGGCCTTCTATTCATGTTAATTCCATGATACAAATGTGCTTTATTCAGGAATTATTTTCATGCTGATGGTCATCTTGTGAATTATATTACAGCACTATAAACAATGTTATGTTTACCTTTTGGATAATATACAAATGAGATTTCCCAATGTTAATAGGTTCCATCAGTAGTACTGTCAAGTTCTGATGGTAAAACCCTAATTTCATTTTAATCAGAAAAGTTAATTTAATATATTCTGAAGGTATTTTATTAAATTAACATTATAACTGCTATTAAGGCACTGTTAAGCAAAAATTACATAAATTAAATAAACAGCCTATGTAGCTTTGAATATCAAGTATTATGTATTTGCCTATTCTTATTAATATATTTTCTTATATGGTTTACTCAATTCATGAGCCTAACAAACATTTTTTTTTTTTTTTGTACTGGGGATCAAACTTGGGACCTTGTGCTTGAGAGGCAGGCAGTAGAACCACTGAGCTAAATCCCTGGCCCCACAAACATTTTAAATGACCACTTTCTCTGATACAAACATCTTTGTTCCTAGTAATAAAGATACATATATAGGTAATATTTTTAGGAATACATGATATTTGTTATATGAAAATTGGCATTAAATTGTCATATATGGCTACTCGTCATAAAATTCCACTTAGAAATCTAACCATAGGCTCTTCTTTGAAGCTATCAGAATCATTGCTCTGAAATAATTACTCACTAAACTGTTGTTTATTTACTTATTTATTTATTTAAATTGTGGCAAAAACCATAAAATGACATTTACAATCTTAGCCATTTTTAAGTATATGGCTGACTATAGTCATATCATTGTATAACCAATCTCCAGAACCCTTTTAATCTTGCAAAAAATGAAACTCTATACCTACTGAACAATGAATTTCTATTTTTAAAACTAGATAGCCTCCCTAGATTTTAGCAAAACTTTCTCCTTTTTAATTTCCTTTTTTTCTATGAAAGATAGCTTTGTAATTTACTTTGAGAAAACAAATGTAAACATTCATTTCCACAGATCTGTATTGAGACTATTTTAATAGTGAGAGCAAACTTTGAATCATTTTTCAGTTTGTGGGATACCATGACAAACACATCATTGTTCTTCCCTGCACTCCTCTTAACATATATGGAGCTGTAATTGGATTACCACTGGGAACACGGATACAGGACACTCAGGATGGTTTCTCCCCTTCAAAATACTAGAGATAGGAAAGTAGATACTGTTAGAAAAAGAAATGGATCTATTATTAAACTTACTGAAATCAGTTACTTAAATTGGGATACACAAGCTCACTTCTGCTTCACTATGACAGTCAAAGCAGTTTAAAATCCACAAAATCCTCATTGATTAAATTAATGACAGCAAAATAATAAGTGTTGCCCATAGTTAGACCTGCCATGATCTAAGATAAGCATTGTGTTCCTGTGTGGGGCAGTCCTTAAAAAAAAAATGAAGCTGAACCACACAAATCAATCTTTCCAAATTCACATGATCACTGAGCAGGACTCTGTTCAGGTCCTGCATGCCTCAGTGCCCTTTTCACCTCTCCCATGTTGGGAAGGCTGTCTGTGTTACCCCAATGCATGGTTCTCCAGGCAGTACAAAATTGTCTTGAGAATACTTACTGCTTCTCATTTCCTTCACATGAACTCCATGGGAAAAAGTCTACAGCCAGTGTTTGTAGTCATTGTGCTTTTAAGCATACTCATTAAGAGAATGCAGACTTTTTGAGGGAAGAGCCCATGTCCTATGGATCATTTTCTACTGCAGAATTTTTCAAAGGGTGGCATATGATTGATGGATGAGCAAGTTTGGCAAATGAATGAATAATCAGCTTTTAGGTAGAATCGCTGTAGAACAAGATCATTTCTATTACAATTACAGGAGCTCATTCTCTTGTTTAGAATGTGTATTGGAATGTAAAGCAAGCTAGAAGTCTTATGGAAATACGGTTTCCTTCTGTAAGCACTCTAAGGACTTATACAATTTGCCTATACAATCTACTTTGGATAATGGCTTCTAGATGCTCCTTAGAACTTAGCCAGTTGTTCCAGATAAAAATCATCTGTGATCATAATGCGAATCACTCATCATGAAAAATGTATAATAGAGACCTAGAATTTATATAACCTCTACTAACATTTATTTTATATGAGAGTGGAGTACATTCAACAGCATATACATAATTAAATGTAAATGTATGCTGAAAATCCCATAATCATGAAAAATGCATATCCTGATGGACTACTTTTATTTGGCAACCTGTCCTTCCAGTATCTGTTTTAATATTCAAGAGTAGATTAGAAATTATATCTACAGTCTCAACACTTTCTATAAAAAATATATATGAGTAGGAATAGATAATTTACTTTCCTTCAGCTGTACATACAGAAGGATAATTACATCTTTCTGAAAAACTGAAGCTATTAAATTTCTTCTAACCTTTAACATTACCTTTCAGGATTTAATGTTGTTAGGTAATACATAATTATACACTATTGTTCAAAGGTGCTCACCCCATTTTTTAAACATTTTCATGTTGTTGCAACACTTACACATATTATCAGTATAAAATCAATATTATAAGTATACTTATTATATACTTATGATAAGTATATATTATCAGTATATATGACTTTATTGTTTGAATTAACATTTCAGTGACCACATCTTCAAGGATTTTTTACTCTTATTTAAATAAGTATATATTGATGTGAGACCTCTTCTAGCCTGTTCCATTTTATTATTAACCTAAAATTGCTAAAAAATAATTAAAACAATATGTAAATAAAATAAATTGATGTATAAAAGTCTTACAATAGTGTTGACTAGCTAGAAGAGAAAAGGGAGGAGAATATTTTCCTAGCTTTGTATACTACCATCCATCTTTCTATAAGTGTAAAACAAGAAAACAGGCATAAAGTACCATAAAAGTAATGTTTACACTACACTTTTTACTAAACAACATATACTATATTGTTATTAGCAGTCAGAGACATGGAGAGAGAAGGGAAGGGAAGAAATGGAGGGATGGGTGAAAGGGGTGTAAGTCAGTAGGGGGAGAAGTAGGTAGGAGAAATAATAATAGGTTACAAATTGAACAGAGCATCAGATTCTGTTAGAGGTCTTTTGTATTTGGAGTGAAGGGTTAGTTTTGAGTGCATTGAGCAGATATTTGTGGGGCAAGTGATGTGGGAGGAGGGTGATATAATTTGTGATTGAACAGAGCTGCAAAGGTATCAGAACCTGTTGATATATTTGTGCACCTGTAAGGTGAAGAGGCAAGAGAAGACAAGAGGCAACTAAAATAACAATGAGTGAAAAGAATAGAGAGGACAGACAGTTAATACAAGATAAAAGGTGGATGACAGAAAAAATAGGGTATAGGGGAAAAACTTGCAAAGAAGAATTTAAAAAGTGGGAAAAACAGGTAAAAAATAACAAAATAGTATTGCTACAAATGCTAGAACTGAAGAAGAGAAGAGAGAAAGAAATAAACAATAACTGAATCGAAGCAAAAAAAAGAAAGAAAAAAAAGAAAAAGAACCACAAAATAATCTGGTAGTGACCCAGATCAAACACTCCAACAAGAATGTGACCACTATGCCGCACAGCCCAAATGTTCACACAATTTCATTGTTGTCTTAGTTGCAGTCTAATTGAAGGCAGCCACACCAATTTCCCTTTGTCTCGCTTACCCACGCCGTCAGCCAGAAGGCAGATTTTGACCTTCTTCCTGGGAGTGGTTTAGGGACTTTTCTTAAAGAAGCGGCCAGCAGGGGGCGCCAAGCAGACTCTGTGGGGCTCTGTGTGGTTTCTCTCACTTGACCAATGCAAAGTACAAACAAAGACCAAAATAAAAGACTAACAAGAGGAGGGGCGGTTGAACTTTTGCAAATGGGAACAGGTCCCAGGGACCAAAGGAAAGGAGAGGAGGTAGGAGAAGGGAAAATAAAAAGATTTAAGTTGTGTCATGCACGTGTACCAAATACCCAGAATCAACATAACATTATATGTTGCAAACATGAAGTAAAAAATAATAATAATAATAACACTAATAATAAAAATGGGGAAAGGGGATCTAGAGACAAAGGGAGGAAGTTAAGTGGGGAGGGGAAAGAAAATTTTTAAAAGGACATGTTATAATCATGTACTTACTCCCTAAGATGAATGTAAACTTCATGTACTGCAAACATGTACTAATAACATTAAAATTTAAAAATAAAATGTACTATATTTGAACTATGTCTACTAATAAAGTTCAGATTTTTTAAAAGTCATATTAAGATGTGTAAAGATCATTCTGATGGTCAGAGACAGTTAATATTGTTGAAACAAATTCATATGTGGAACTTCTAGAATTTCATATTCTAGAGACTGAGAAAGATGCACACAATCAGTTGGTACAGCTTAATGTTCTCTTGCCTTGAGGAAAGGAGATAAATTAATAGATACTAGGAAAACTGATCCAAGCTCCTGTGACTATAATCTTATATTTCCCAAAGTGGTTTGCTCAGCCAGTTAGCAAATGAGGAATCTATGACTTAAGGTAACAGGTCTGATTGTTATTTCATCCTCTTAGCTTCCTTTCTTCTGAAGTCAGGGACTACGCTCCAAACTTAAGTCAATTAACTTTTAATTTTCATAAGATCATAAGAGGAGCTGTTCCAGTAGACAGGCAGCTCATCATCCCAAATGTCTGGAAATGTGGCTGGATTCTCAATGGCCAAGGAAGATACATACAAATACAAAAATGATTCATTACAGTTTTTGTGTGTCAAAATTATAAGAAGACAGACCAACCTGTCAGTTTCTGATTCAGCTATATGAAAAAAAGGGAGGAAACTTCAAAGTTGTTTTCCTTTCCTCTTCAGAGACTTACATCAAATTATTTTGAATTTTACTTCTTTTAAAATTTCTAACTCCTGACCTGTAAGAAACCTCTGAACTCTAATCATGAATCTACCAAAATATTTTGTTTCAAATATAAACAATCAAGAAAGAAAAAATGCATTTCCTTTATTTTTGAATAGTAGAGACTCCTTAATTACTAGCTGCAAGATAAAAATATAACACATAAACAAATTCATATTATAAATAAGAAAATAAATCCCCACCAAGCAAAAATATTGCAAAATCCATATTTTATGAACTTGCCATAACTTAAATATGTAGGTCTCCTAAATTAAAAATACTTACAGAATATGTGGCAACTTCTGTCAGCACATATAAGGTATCTTCTAATCAGAGTCTAAGTGTGATCTATTAGCCATCATTTAGGTAGATGCAGCTCTACACTGATTGTTTTATCCTGTTGAGAAAATAAAAAGTTCTCAATAATGACTCACTGATTAGTAAAACTGAATTTACTTAAGCTTAGGACTTGGAAAAAATCAATAATTGGAAAGATAAATGTTTGGGATCATAATGAAAAGCATGTTAAAAATTCTCTGTAAGAGCCTGAGGCATTACCCAAATTTATAGATGTGGTAACTGAGTGTTGAAAGACTGAAGACAGAGGAAAGAGCCTAGAAATCTGATTCAAAGTCTTGAAATATTTGTCTCTTTAAAGTGATATATGAGTTTTAATCAGTTTCACTATAGAAAAGAGAACTAAAAAGAGCATCATTATAAGTGCTATCAATAATCAAGGAAGAAACTCCTGGTATTAAGTGATTATTATCTTTTCAGAAGCCCTCTGAGACCTAAGATTTGAACAAAAGAGTTGATTATAATATACAAGTTTGCCCATATTTATTTACAAGATATTTTCAAAGCATAGTAGTTTTTTCTGGATAAACTTGATTCCTTGTGAATCTACAGTATCTGCCCTAATGGTCTATTTTAAGGTGAATCATTAGTTCATCTCCTATATTGATGACTATAATAAATTATCTTTTTGTGATATCTTCAACCTACAGATAATCACATAAAAGATTATAGAAAATGCCAAACAATTAATTTGAGCCCATACATTATATGTTCCAAATGTCTAATTTATCCATTTATACACATCATTTCTTGTTTAGGGCTTATGTTTATACTGTACTTAAATGTCAGTAATTACCTTTAAGAGTTCACCAATCATATGCCTCAATATAAATAGTCAAATAATTTCCTAAGTTAAATAAAATGATTTTTAAATGGTATCTTACAAAACAGCAAACAATATGGAGTTTGCTTTGGGAACAGGAAGTAACACAGGATTGGCAACAGGAAATAGGGCTCTTCCCTTACCCCTTCTCTGAAGGTTTTCTCATTGGATTTATGATCTTTAGTTGGGGTGAGGAGGTCCAGGATATTGAGTTCTCTAAGCAGGCAATGAATGGAAATGAGGAATTCCTCAGATCTTCACAGTTACCTGTAGGACTTGGTCAGCTTTTGCCCCCAAGACACATATCTGACAGGAAGACAAGAAATTTTAATGCGAAAATCAGTAATGTTTCTGAACTTCAAATTTAGAACTTCTACAACCATTTATAAACGCTTCTATAATTTTAATTTTAATGATAATGTACTTTGTGTCACAATATCCTGTTGAGATAACTTTCTTGGAAATATAATAAAGCCAGATATATGTGTGTGTGTGTGTGTGTGTATGTGTGTGTGTGTATATATATATATATATATATATATATATACACACATATGGACTATATATATATGAAATAAAAGAATGCCTTCAAACTATAAAAATAATTTAAATTGGATGTATTTAAAATAATTAGTTTTTTATATATAACACTATGGATGAGTATCCATATGAAAATTGGAGACATGACCTGTTATTTATCAGCTCCCAATGCAATTATAAATAGATTTAATTGGCATTGGGATTACAGGCTTACTTACTAGTGTGTAACTAATTAATAGAATTTTCAACTCAGCATGTGACTTCTTTAATGATAAGCTTAAGTTGTGAAAAAAATGAAGACTTAAAATGACTATGCATATGACTTTTAAATTACTTTCCATGTTTATGCAGAAACTAAAAAACTAAGCTTAGTAGTTTGTGAAGTTCTATTTTAAGTTAAGAAAGATATGATATAATTATTTAAAGTAGTGATCATAGATTAAAATACTAGTAGAATAAGCATTTGTTAAAGTAAGTAAACATACTATGAAAACTTGATGGAATATAATTAAAATTAATTTTTGATAATTTTTTAAATTGTTACATAAAAATCTGCCTTTTGAAAAGTCTTATAACTACTAATCTTATTAGTCATTTATAAATAAAAGCACTAAAATTCTATTTTTATTAAAATAATCTTTCCTACTGACTACTGTAGCTGATTATTTTCATGCCTTCAGCAATTTCTCTTGTCCAATATATATTTCTATTCTTTATTTGGGGTGTTATTGAAGACTATGGTGATTATTGAAATTGAAAATTTACAGTAATAACATATAATGTTTTAGTTACTTTTCTCATTGCTGAGACAAACTACTCAACAATCAAAGTTAAAGGAGGAAAATTTTATTGTAACTCACAGTTTTTAGAGGTTTTATTCCATAGTAGACTGGCTCCACTGCAGGGCAGCATGGCAAAGAGGCATCACAGAGGAAAAACAATCCATGGCTTGTCAGGGCAGGCAGAAGGCAGCAAGCATCAGCAGGAGCAGTAGGCCTCCCTTCTTTCTTCATCCAGGCCACCTGCCTTTTGGGTGATGCCATTCAGAACTATGCTAATTCTAATCAGTGGACTAATCTATACACCCTTAATCCCAACTTCACATCCTTAATCAACACCCTAGACCCAGCCACCTCCAAAAAGGCCCACTTAAGAGTGAACCAGGCTTTGGGGAAACATCTAAATACAAACCATAACAGATACATTGCTATTAATTTCCATAAAATACTCCTTCTTGTGTTAAACACACTTATCCCTTCATTATTACCAGTTTCTGAAGCAATTCTAAAAGTCCTTTTGTGAGTGTCTTCATGAGATGTGATCAAAAATATAGTGAATGCTGCTGGTGAATGCCACCCAACAGAAAGGTAGGCTCCTAAAAACATTACTGTGTGTCCTGATCCATCTTATTCATGATATCTTATTCACCATATAATATCTGGCTCCTTCTCAAGGTCAAAATGACCATATAAATAAATGTTTTGAATCAATTCAGGAAATGAAGGTAGCCAGGACAGTGTAACTAAAGACATTCACAAAAGAGGACTTTTAGAACTACTTTAGAAAGTGACAAGAAAAATGAAGCTTTTTGGAACTTAAGAAGAACTGTCCTATGAGAACTTATCACCCATATAAAAAGGACATCATTTAATTTTATAGTTTATACTGAACATGAACGCAAATAAGTTTTAATTTGTACATAAGGAAATATCTGATGATGTACTGGTAAAATCTAAAGGCATGTGAGATCAACTCATAGAATTTTAACTTCTTCAAATTAGATATTTATGTCAGTATTACATTTGACATTTGTGATTTTTAACTGGATTAGAGCCTTAAACAGAGTAAATTTCTTTAATTTATCTGATGTGTTAAGATATCCCGTGACACATTTTAAAAGGTCTAAAACACAGGTTTTGAATAAATAAGTTATCAAATTCATGAATTTGCATTAGAGTTTATTAGCTCAGGTAAGACATGGTGCATGCAGATAAACTACTAGTATGTCCGTATTATGTGTGCATTTTACTTTTTCCGTGCCTAATAGCCTTCATTTACATTTTGGAAATTCTCAAGAATACTAATTACATCAAGCATATAGTTTTAGATCCTGAATTTTCTTTCAGCACATTCTAGGAGGCATTCTATTAACAAAGGAAAAAGAATGAGAGTGAAGGTCAAGAGATATATGTTCTGTTTCTACCTCTGCCATTAACAGAGGAACTTTAAACAAATCACTGTATCTCATAGTCTACAAACTCATGAACTAAGAAGGTGCCTTTTTCCTTAATTACTATGCCATGCTGTATTTTCAAAAGATGGTGACAATAATAGTAATCTCACCCACCTTGCTCCTCCACAATGGGATAATGAAACTCCTTTCATCAAGAGGTGAGGTCCACAATGCCCTTCCTTGAATCTAGGTGGGTTCAAGACACCCTTGTAGCTAATAGAAGTGGCAGAAATAACACTGGATGGCTTTTGCGGCTTGGTGAAAATAGTCATGTAAGTCAGCCTTTGTTTACCAAAACTTGAACTGACCTATAATTCCTTGACTGCCGTTGAGTCTAGTATTCTCTGAAGAAACCTAACTAGATCCCAGAGAAAGACCATATAAAGAAGCCCAGGTTTCCTCTGTTTTAGCTCTGACTGCAGCCAGATGAGAGACTCTAAGGTAAAACTACCAATCCACGGCCTTATTGAATTCTAGAGCCACAGAAAATGTCAAATATAGCAGAACATTTTTAAGTGGTTATATTTGTGGGTAATTTGCTATGCATTACATAGTAGTATGTATGAGGTAAAGGAAAATGATTTCATGCCACAAATTTTATCTTTATTTTCTGGAAAAAGAACATTCTGTCCTTACAGTTGACTACCAAAATGTTTTTGGTACAGATAATGTTTAACTAAGTGCCCTGAGTTGTTTCAGGAAAACGTGTTGTGACAATAATCTTGCTTATTACATCATAGGCTCATTAAAAATAGAATACCTCTTTTAGTTTATTTAGGTCCAAGGCCCAATACAGTATCATGCGACTTACTACAATTTAGGTAATTGTGCCCTCAAAGGTCTGTTTGTTAGTCTCTGTTGCCAAGTTGAGGTCCTACTAGAATGTGTGGAACCTTTAAGAGCAGGGGCTTAGTGGGAGGAAGTTAAGTCACTGGGAACACAACCTTGAAGTTGACATTGAGAGTACAGACCCTTCCTCTCTTTGCTTGCTGAGTGTCATGAAGTGAAAATCTTGCTCCATCACATACTCCCACCTCTGATATTCTGCCTAGACAAAGGCCCAGAGGCATGGAGCTAAGTGATCACCATCTGAAACTGTGAGCCAAACTAAACTTTTCCTCCTTAAAAGTTGATTTATCTTAAGTATTTTGTTTCAGTAATGCAAAGCCGCCTAATAGAGCTCTGCATTACTGTAAATTATAGCTTATAATGTGATGGTTGAGAAATACATAGGAGCCATGTATAGCCTGCTACCCACTCTTATATTTCCACAATCCCAACCTCCTTAATTCTCACGAATGAAATCTCTTAAAACTTCCATCATCTATCTCAGAAAAATCATGTTATGACAGAGAAGACACTCCATCATAGTCCCCCACAACAAAAGAATCTTTAGTGATTTATCTCAAAAGCTCATTGGCTTTTGTTTTGTTTTCTATGCTTTAATGTACATTTCTAATTTCTAGAACATTAAGAGCCTCTTGAGACACATAACTGTATCCTATTCATGAGTGGATTTTTCATCTTCCCAAATACCTCTCCCAATAAATACTTAATGAGTGTTTGATGACTGAGTACAAGCCTCTAAGAAAAAAAAAAGATGAATTAGCATTTGACTTTAAAAACTAATCATATAGAAAACACACACACATACATATATACACATACATTTGTATGTATATAAAAATTTAGTTGACATTTATTGTTTGAGAATTTCCTTCTATTCCAACTAATGTCTACCCCTCTCTGCAGCTATAGATTTGTAGTAAACATTGGACTAAGGATGTGGGAGGATGGGTGTGTTTTCATGTCTTATTATTGAGCACAGGGTGTCTGTGCTGCAACCTCAACCCCTTGTCTTTCTTTATTTTTCTTCAAAGTTTCACAAAGTTGCCCTAGGCTGGCCTAGGTAACTTGTTCCCTATGCATGAACAAGCCTTTAGAATCCAAAGTTACTTCCTTAACAGGAGAGGTCAAATTGTTACACAGATTTCAAATTCGCTCCCACAGGTCTACTCTTGACATCAGAGATACTGATTCCTCAAGATCTTAAAGCATGTCAGACATATTTTCTTTTCACTTTCTGTGCCAATTTTTCATTAAAGTTGATGTACAAAAACTCATTTGTTTCATGTTTCATTTGTTAAGAGACAAATGAGTTGAAACAAAACAGCATCTGTGATAGACTTGATATTACATCAAAGTTACAGGTTCAAAGTGTCAGTTAAGACCCAGTTCCAGAGACCTCAGAGGACCAGGTGACTGCAGAACAGCTAGAAGGAAAAGGAAAGTACAGGAAAGAAAGAGAATCATATTAAAATGAATCTAAAATACAAAATTTCAGAATATTTGAGCAAAGTTAATACTAAGGAAGACAACCAACAAAAACATGGAGATATTAAAAACTAACTGTTTTACAAAAGATTAATGAAAGCATGCACAGGCCCAGGTTCAATCCAAGCACCAAAAAAGAAAAGTAAATGAAAAAAGGAAAGTAAAGAATAAGAATTTAGTGCTTTGTTTATTTAACTACATTTGTGTTCATTAAAAAATCAACTATTTCATTAGGTATTTGCTATCTGTACATGGATTTCTACTGATACTCAGGATCCCTTTTATGTCTGATTCTATCTCAGCTGACTCCCAGGATCCTCTGTAGACCTTGGGTCCTTGATCCTGTGTTCAAAGATCTCCTGGAATATTTCCCATTTCTTGGTGCTACTTTCAGGCACACGGAGCCTCCCTGAGTCCTCCTTCCCCATCCCCCTCCCTCTCTCCCACTCTCTCCATCCAGACTTATAGTTTAGCTCTTCCCCTTTTGACTCTCTGCTGGCACCACTGAGAGTGGAAAATTTTGAGATCTCACTGTGTTCCTGCCTGAACTTCTCACAAGACACAGTCACTGATTTCTGCAAAACTACATAGAACCTCTCTTTGGTCTAACCCAAGACATAGGCTGAATTATGAGACAGGACTGCGTCTCTGTAAGAAAGAATCTTTTATTTTGCCATGAATGAAAGAAAATTTTATCTTATTCTCCTTTCAGCAATAAAGTGGCTAAATATGAGAAACATAAGATATGTAATTAGGTAATATATATATAATATTCATTGGATAGCCTAATGAATTTATCATTATTATCCTTCTAAAGTATTCTTTATTTTTAACCAGTTTCTATTTTTAACATTTTCCCTGATTTCTCTATCCTCTGCTTATCATATAAGAAAAACTCCTTTCAAACTATCTTTAAAATGAGGAAATATGTTTAAGGAAACAAGAAATAGGGATAGGTAAAATATTTGAAATCAATTTCTTGAATGAATTTTTATGTTAAAAATATACCATTTTAGAAAGTTTCTTGAATTATCTGTCTATGTAACTGATTTTAACTTGATATGCACTTATTAATTTTTTATTTTTATTAGTACATGTTTGCAGTATGTAGTGATTATGTTCATTGATAAATTACATAACACATTACACAACACATAACACATTAAAGAGTGTCAAGTACTTTAAGCAAAGTAGTCTTCAATTACTCAGAAACAGCAGCCATAACAAACTTGGAAGAAACAAACTGTTCATGATTCTTATGCTATACCTAAACTCGTCACTAAATATTGTCTTAGGACAATAATATTTTAAGATTATAATGTTAAATTAATCAAAATTTTAGCAGTTTAGTAGTCAGAGTATTTTTTACTTCATTGTTGGTGCTTTTATCTATAAAATGGGAACAAACTTGACTATATAATCTCAAGCTCTTATGTGGCTCAAAAACTATTCGATTCTAGTAAACACTTAAATGATAAATATAATTAAGTACAATAAAGAAATATTAATTGATTAGTAATGTGCTGTGCTATGTAAATAATTTTTCTTTACTGTAATCATTCCTGACCTGTTACTGTGAATCAACAAATTCGGTGTGCTTTTTAAAAAAAAATAAAAATGTTTTAAAATTTTATTTAAATATCATGTTACTTTATTCATGTAATTTTATTTTTCTCAGACTGATTAGGGGGAAATTGACAAATAAATACTGTATGTTTAAGGTATACAATATGTTTTGATAAACAGACATTGTGAAATCATTACCATGGACAAGCTAACATTTCTTCATGTAATTACCATTTTTCCTTTTTATAACATCAGAGTTCTACTCTTTTAGCAAATCTATGTATATATTATTAACTGTAGTCATCATGATGTGTATTAGACCCCTAGAACTTATTCATCTTTCACTGAAATATTGTTCCTGATTGAATAGTTCACAGAGGGCAGAGGTGTAATGGGCCCACACATGCATAAATTTCACATTTACAATGCAGCTTCTTGACTCAGCAGAATCCCCACGTCTATCCTCTCAGTGAATTCTTAATTACTGCTTATTTATGTCTTTACCTGCTTTGTATTGTTTGCAAGTTTTCTGATAAATATATCATTATGTGTGTGTGTGTGTGTGTGTATGGGTCTGTAGCAATGAGATCATTTATGTTCTGAGTACTTGCTAGAAGCATACGGTTTTATATATGTTTCGCAGTTCCAGAGCACTTTTGCATACTTGGGAGATCTTGCTTTGTTTTATTGCATCACATTGCAAAATAACCTTGGCTGTTCTACCTCAAGGTCTCAGGTGTTGAGTCGTTAGTGGCTATGGAATAGATCAGAATTGCATTACAGCTGCACAACTACAAACAAAGGATAATCCAGGTTCTTTCAGGCTTAACATCAGCATATGGACAATTCCTCAGCACTTGCCTGCAGAGTTTTAATTTGGGAGTTTTGAGCTAAATTCCCTCAGGTTGACTTCTCCAAAAGACTTTAATTTCTAAAATCAAAACAGGAAGACATGTGAAAATAAGTGGTAATAATTAAATCCAAGAACAATAACATAGACATTTGTGCCTATATATTTCCAAATTGGTCACCTTATAAAGACTTATATTTCAATGTATTTGATTTTTACTTGCATGCATTTGGGAAGATTTAGTTCACTGACATCCTAAATAAAATTCAACTAGTAATAGGAACAAATCTGTGAGCAATTTATCGGAATTGTTGAATCTGTACTTTAAAATTAAGCACAAAGTGATATCTACCTGAATTATAAACAAAAAAGAGTTGGAAAATGTTTATGCTACAGAAATGTCCATGACCACATGGACTATCAAAACCACCTCCTATTCCCGCTTCAAACCTCTCCCAGCCTGTAATACACCTCATATCACCTACATCCATGCTTCTCCAGGTATCCACAGTGGTTCTTGGAGAAATCAAATCAGATTTCTAATTTAGACTTTCAAAATAGTGTTTTGTTGCACCTGGAATAAATTTAAAGTGTTCTTATGCCCGTCGATCATTGATCTGTCTACTGTATTTTTTGCTTTTTTCCAAGTTTCACATTTTTTTACTAATACACTATGTAGCTTTTGCAGACTGTTTTCTTTCACTAAGCGATATGCATTTAGGATTTTCTCATATCTTTTCCCAGCTTGATAGCTCATTTTTTGTAGCTGAATAATATTCCACTGTATGAATGTACCACAGTATGTTCATATATTCACCAATTGAAGGGCATCTTGGTTGCTTCCATGTTTTGACATTTATGAAAAGGCTGCTATTAGGACCCATGTGCAAGTTTTTATCTGGACATAAGCTTGCAGTTCATCTGTGTAGATACTAAGCAGCCTTATGTAAGGATGTTAAGGTAAGAGTATGTTTAATTTTATAAGAAACTATCTTTTCAAATGGCCATACCATTTTGTCTTATCACTGACAATAAATGAGAGTTCCTACTGGTGCCACAGCCTTAACACCATTTACTATTATCTCTTATGAATTCTGGCCATTGTCACCGTGTATAGTATTATTGTTGTTTTAATTTGCAATTTCATGATGGCATATGATATTGAGCATTATTTTCATATTCTTATTTTCCATCTGCATATCTCCTTTGATGCACATCTTTTACCATTTTTCATTGTATTCTTTGATTTCTTAAGTTTTCAGGTTTCTTTGCACCTTTTAGACACAACTCCTATACTCAGTACATTTTTTATAACTATTTTTTTCCCAGGCAGTGACTATTTTTTTATTCTCTTAACATGCCACTTTCCCAGCAGAAGTTTCTCCTTTGAATAAATCCAATCTATTAATTTTTTCTTTCATGGAACATTCTTTTTTGTGCTGTATGTAGAAAAATCATCACCAAACCTAAGTTCACCTATATTCTCACTTGTGATATGTTTTGGAAGTTTTATAGTTTTAAATTTTACATGTAGATCATAATGTATTTTGAGTTATTTTTATGAGTTCAAATGCCTTTTATTACTCTTTCTCATCATTTCTTTTTTTTCTCATCATTTTTTATTTGTAATTGTTACCTCCAAAGGATCTTTCCTGATCATTCTAAAGCAGTTTCTCCCAGCTAGTCATTGTCCAATGCACTAGTCTTCTTTTTCCTTAGAATTATCACTATCTAATGCAATATCATCTTTTAGTTGGGTGCTTACATTTTCTTTGTTTGGAATGAGTGTTCAGTAGGAGTCTGGACTCAGTCTATCCTGCCTGTTGTTCTATCTGTTGTGCCCAATGTCTATCAGAGAAGCTAAACATTTAGTGAATAAATGAATGAACAAGAAATCCACATTTCCAATGACATAATGACACATGTAAAAGTTCTTGACTATGAGTATCTCTATAAGTAAAAAGTACCAAAAATTTGAAGGAATGAAAGCAGAAAGTATGGAAGAGGAAGCAAGATTAGAAAAAAAGTGTAGCTATTTTTTTTGTTCTGCCTCTAACATATATTAAGTCCCGCTGAAATTAGAATGTGGAGCCACAAAACGAATGTGACTCTTAGGAAAATTAAATGATTTGCATGGAAGTTTTTAGAGTCCCTGGTCTATTGCCAATACATTATTTTTGGAGATCTATTTAATCATTTTGAACAGTCAATATAAGGCTCAGATAGATTACTTTTCCTTTCCACAAAATGCAAATTTGCTTCAACTAATTTTACTTGAGTTTATACTAAGCAAATAATGGGAAGGAATGCATTTGTGATCCAGGTTAGATTAAATTATAAATTATCCTGTTTTTCTCTTATATACAAAAATAATCACGTGACCCAATCTTTTTATAGCTTCTACTGAATCTTGGAACAAACCAAAAGATGAAAAGGAGACTCCAAAATTGACTCTTTGACTTCTGATGAGTCATTATATAAGGATTCTTAAGTTTTGAAGTATCCATATACATTTGCCAGCCACAGACAATAAATACGTTGCCTGGCTTAAACAGTAGTCATTACTGACAGAGTACTAATATGTCATTGGACTATTAATTCACTTAATAGATCAGCTAGGGTATAACCTAATGGCCAAACAAGTGGTGAGCATGCACAAGACCCTGAGTTTGATCCTCAGGATTGAAAAAGTGCAAAATATACCAATGAGACCAGCTAGTCATCTGCACTTACATCTCTCTGATCATTTTTAATGAAAAATTAAAATAATTTTGGACTTTTCCATGAAGTCTGATTGGCAGTTTTTTACACCTTTTTAATAGAGGAATATTTCTCCTTTATGATTTGATAAAGCATATTGGATTCAACAATATTTGTTGGGCAAACTATTACATGACTAAAACTGCTTAAAATCCTATGGTTGTTAACAAAAAATATGCACAGTTTTTGAATTCAAGAATTTTACTCTTTGCAGACATAAAATTCAAGAAGTTAAAGGATTAGAAGAAAAGCATCAAGCACAATTTTAAAACTGCCATTCTATTTTAACCCTTAAAACTAATTATTTTCATGTTAATTTTCATAATAACTTTTGAAGATATCATTACACTGATTTCTAAAATGGGAAAAAAATGAGATAGAGAGGGTCTAAATGATACTTGCCCAAGGTTATTCAGTGGAGCAGCCAGAATTTAACGTAAAGGTAAATTGTATTCTTTATTGAAGAAATTATGTGTATAAAGTGCATAGGTCAGAGCTCAGCTCATCATAGCCCCTGAGTAAATATGTGCTAACTAAATTAATCAGAACCTGAGTTTCACCCAGTGTCATGCTATCTAATTAGTTATGCAGTTGCTGGATGTATAGACAGTGTGTTGTGTTTATCTTACTTTCTTTCACTCTTAGTGTGGGTAGTGGTTCTATAGGGGATGCTCAGTGTTAAATGATATTCAAAATAGTGTGTATTCAAGCCATGAGTCAGAATAAAAGAGAATCATTTACTAGAATTTTTAATAGGCTTTATAAAGAAAAGCAAAATGCTTGGATAGAGTTTCAGAAGGTGGAGAGAAGATGGAAAGTGGCGAATGAACATTCCTCATGGAAATTATTTAGGAATAAACCGTATCATTCTGATACTTAATGTTTTATATTCCAGAGGCTTGAAAAAACCAATGGGACTAAAAAGAGACAGATGGTATTTTCATTTATGGTACAAGTAAACAATGGAGAAGTTGCAGCTTAATAAATACAATGAAATACAGCAGAGACAAAGGTGTGCACATCCATGTGTGCATGTTCTTCTTTGTTTATTTTTATGCTCTTAGACATATGTTTAGTTTCTATGTTTTTGCACTGATACATGTTGTGCATGTAAGAACAGTATAGAGCATTTTTCCTATACTATTCAACAGTAAGCATTTTTAAGCAAAAGATCGCTGCATGTAAATGTTACTAATTTCTTTGAGTGGAGCAGTGATTCAACAAATTACTCTATTTCAATGTCTAAAATGTGGTGTCTTATCATTAAAATAATAGTCCAATTCTTAAAAATTGTATTCAATAACCATTGTGAGGTTTTTCATTTATAGAAAGAAGTAGAGTGTTATTATAGATACAACTATTAGCCATTAGAATTTTTATGAAGATATCTTCTGGGAACAATTTGGAAAGTTCCTAAAGTCCATTTTATATTTAAATCACAGTGGTGAATATTTATGTTCTTAGAGCCTTTTGTACTATATAGATAGTAAATATATTTGTTGCAATTTAAACATGAAAATCCTAAAGGAGCATATCATAATCAAAGTAAGAGTCTAATATGGTCTTCCAGAAGAGAAACAGTATTTAAATAGTTTAATTATAAAACATGAGATTGAGATTTCTAGGGTAGAAAATAAATCACTGAGTATTATTCCATCCCTCATATAGCAATTGATTTGTTTTCAATTATTTCCTTTTGATCTTTGAAAATAGTGCCTGTTTTCTGGTTAATAAGGAATTGTGTATGTGCACTTATGTGTGGGTATTATAAATCACACACTTATTATTTAGAGAGTAAAATGTCTATATTTTCTTAATCATAGATATTTTTCCTTCATGTAGTAAATTTAGCAGACATTCAATTTTGCAACACTATTTTATCCTTTCTACACCAATCTACAAACTGTAATGCTATAGAATTATATTGCTTAGTTTATAACTCCAATTTATTTTTTGGAAAAAGTGGGTAGTAAAATGTGTGTCATGTAGCTATTACAGGAGTTTTTTCCCAGGTACTTTTACTCTTTAGAGAAATTAATTGCAACATAGAGAATATCTGAAAGAAGAATCTACCTCATCCAGATAATGACCTCTGAGTCATGGGAGGAATCTATTTTTAAATTAAGCTGATTTGCTTGAGAGGAAATTTCCTGATCAAATTCCTGTAATGGGTTAGTTACAGAGGTAGAACTTGGAAAAGAAAGAAGGAAATGCCATTTGACTTTAAGGTACATCCTTTTTAATACATTGAGTTTTGTAGCTTGTCTCCACACATTGGACTCTAAATTTCTTTAAAATGGAATTTCTCCTTTTAGTTTTTTTGAAGAATCTCCACGCTGATCTCCATAGTGGTTGTTCTGGTTTATATACCCACCAACAATATTGTAGAGCTCCTTTTTCCCCACATCCTCGACAGCATTTTTTACTTTCAGATTTTTTTGAGAATGTAACATAAAGTGAAATATGTCAAAAAAACACACTCAAACATCTATGATTTCTCTTATTGAGAAAAAAAATATGTACAAATAAATAGCAAAATAGAAGATATAAATATATGAGCAAAATAGTAGAGAATTAAATAGAAAGTAGGGAGAAATTCAAATACTTCTCTGAATGACATATTTCATTGTGTTTCTTTTTTTCATTAAGTTTATTGATACATTTTAGGTATACAATATGTTGACATTCATCATTGGGAATGTGTACCTTTACATGATACATCTTGATTCTTATTATTTTCCACATTCCTCTGCCCTCCCTTCACCCTTCCACCCCTCTCTGAACAAAATGCCTAATAGATGATGTGAAATAGGAAGAAAAGGTCCAAAGGGGAGGGGAAGGGGAAAGGAAAGAAGGGAAAGGAAGAAATATGAGAAACGGAAAAATGGAAACAAAGTCTTTATTCCACTGTTTTAAAAATATTTCATTATGGAAGATGAGCCTCAGGTCTTCCAGAGTTTCACAAGAGTAGCTTTCTTCTTTTGGGTGGTCTTTTTCCTCAGGCAATTCGGTTGGAGCTGGGTTTATCCTAGAAAGGCTCCTAGGGCAGAGAAGCTCAGCCAGTCCCAGCAACTTGAAGGAAGCTCCCCCGCTGCCATCCCAGTCTCCTAGGGCAGAGAAGGGCAGAGAAGCTCAGTTGGTCCCAGAACCTGGAAGGAAGCTCCCTGCCTCCATCTCAGGCTCCTAGGGTAGAGGTGAGCCGCGCAGGCACCAGAAACACCCCCTCCTGTGGAAATGAGAAGACACATAAACAAGCCTCAAAAACAGACTTCTGGATCACCTGCAGCAACCCCAAAGGGAAACAAGATGGAACAATCTGATACTCAACCACCTGGACTCTCTGAACTGGCAAAAAAAGAGGATCTGGGAAAAATGAAATCAGAAATAATTACTCAGATAACAGCAAAGATTTTTCTCATAGTGCAAGACATGATTAATAAATCTAGAGAGGACACAGATAAAAAAATAGAGGATCTGAGGAACATGATGGGATCCCAACATAGGAAACAAATGGAATCCATAAAACAGATACAAACAGATTTCCAAGAGATTAAAAACTCCATCGAAAGTCTGTGCAGCAGAAAGAACCAATGTGAGGATAGAATTTCACATATAGAAGATAAGATTGCAATTAGTGAGGAGGAAAAGAAAAATTGCTTTAAAATTGTAAGGGAACATGAGAAATCAATCCAGCAGCTGCTAGACACTGCAAAGAAGAATAACATAAGACTGATTGGAGTCAATGAAGAAAGAGGAGAGTGTGCAGATGACATAAAAAAAACTGTTCACAGAAGTGATAGCAGAAAACTTCCCAAGGAGGGGAAAAGAACTTGACATACAGGTAAGTGAGGCATATAGGACTCCAACTAGCCTTAATCAAAAAAAAAATCTACACATAGGCATATAATAGTTAGGATTCCAGAAACCCAACAGAAGAACAAAATTCTACAAGCAGTGAGAGAAAAGAAACAAATCACATACAAATGAAAGCCCATCAGAATCACAGCAGACTTCTCAATGCAAACCCTCAGGGCAAGAAGAGCTTGGAGTGATGTAGTTCAAGCCCTAAAGGAAAACAGCCTCCAACCCAGGTTGATGTACCCTGCAAAACTATCTTTCAAAATTGATGGAGAAATAAGATACTTTCATGACAAAGAGCACCTTAGGAACTTCATGAATACCAAACCAGCACTCCAAAAAATTTTAGACAATACCCTAGGAAAAGACAATGAGGATCACAACCCCAGGAAACGCAGCAGAATGAGTCCATTGGGAGTGACAAATTAAACACAAAGGGGGAGAATCCAACAAAAAGAAAAAGTCATGACAAGGCTTTTAAAACTTTTAACTTCATCTCCCTAGTGAGTGTATAATACAATCTTATTATTGTACTGATTAGTATTTTTCTGATTCTAGAGTTGCACACCATTCCTTGTGCTATACTGGCTATTTATCATCTTCTTACGTCTACATTTTAATTGGGTTGTCTATTAATGAGCTCTAAGAATTCTTTATATATTCTGGTCATAGGTTCTATGCATTGTAAATATGGTCTGTTTAAGGACTACTTTTCATTTTAATGATGTCATTTAAAGTTCTAAATTTTGATGGAATCTCATTTCTCAATTTTTGTCTTTTATACTTCATGATTTTTTGTATCCTGGGTAGTTCTTGCCTACCCTGAATTCATAAATATTTTCCCTTATAATTTCTTCTTAAAGTTTTATAGTTTTAGTCTTTCACATTTAGGTTCATAGATCCCTTCAAGTTATTTTCATGTATGGAAATAAAGGGTTGAGGTTAATTTTTTATAGATGGATACCAGGTGTCCTAGTGCCATTTGCTGAAGACACTGTCTCTTCCTCGGCTCTTGAATTGAGTTTATATTCTATAAAATGCTAATGTTAAATAATCTTTCAAAACTCAGTGGGCCATACATGTGTGGTTCTATTTCTAGATTCTCTGTTTTATTCCAATGATCCATATGTCTTTCCTTACACCAACACTGCCTTGATTACTGTAGCTTTAGAAGAAGTCTTAAAATTAGTTACTAAACATCTTACAACACTGTTTTTGTTTTTGTTTTGAACTTTTCTAAGTCCTTTGTATTCCTATATAACTTTTAAATTTCAATATCCAATTCTTCATTTATAGCAAGTATACACAGACCTGAATTTTTATATATACCTTGTGTTTTCTAATCCTGGTAAATTCAAGCACAAGTTCTAGGGGCTACTAGAGATTTCTTAGTATTTTCTCTGTAGATGATCATTTCATCTACATATAAAAATTTTGCTTCTGCAATGCCAATCCTATCCTAGTTGTGTCATTTTATTGCCAGACTATTTTGGTGGGGACTAGGTTTCAAAGTTTAATGGACAGATAAAGAGTAACCATATCTGCCCTTGTTCCCCACCTTAAGGAGAAAGCACTGTATCATCTCCATTTATATAAAGCATTCTCACTGGAAGTATGGAGTACATGTCTTTAATCTGTTGAGAACTTTCTGTTCTACTAGGCTCCGGATAGCTCTTACCATGAACAGCTGTAGAATTTAGTCCAATACTTTTTCTCCAACTAGTGACAGGATCATATGTCTTTTTTTCCTTTCCTCTGTTAAAATGATGACTTTTGGGGGTGGATCTTCAAATGCTGAACCAACACTGCTATCCCTATAACAAAACCACTTTCTACATCCTGCCAGATCTGACTTCCAACAGTTTGTTTTGTTAAACAAATTTCTATCTATGTTCATATTTTTTTCTTCTATTATCTTTATTCAGTTTTAGGATTAGTACAATGTTGAGTTCCTAAAATGAGGGGAGAAGTGTTCCTTCTTTTTTCTGCTTTAATTGTTTGATATAATTTATCAGTTAAAATGTTTATGAGCCTGCTGTTGTCATATAGGTAGGTTTTCAAGCTAGGAATATACTTTCTTTAACAGGTGTAATTCAAATTTTATTTTTCCTCCAGAGTTAGTTTCATTAATTTGTCTTCCAAGGTACTTCTTAGAAGTTGTCAAATTTTTTTCAAAAAAGATTTCTGTAATATGCTTTCTATATCCTTTTAAATTCTGTAAAATCTGTGGTAATGTCTCCTAGATCTTGATATTGTAATTTTAAAAATGTATAACTGATATTGTGTAACAGGAAGAAAAGGTCTAAAAGACCAGGAGAATTGGGAGGTGTAAGGGAAGGGAAAAAAGGGAAAGGAAAAAATATGAAAAGAGGAAAAAAAATGGAAACAAGGTCTTTGCAAATAGGGAAGGGTGGAGGGGGTGAAGGGAGGGCCAGGGAAGGGGAAAAAAATAAGAATCAAGATATTCATGTAAAGGTATAAGATCCCAATGATGAATGTAACTGTATTTTATACTGAAAATGTACCAATAAACTTAATGGAAAAAAAAATATTTCATTACATGTACTAATTTATTTCGTATGTACAAAAAGCTTACCTTACTTCACTGAAAAGAAAGTTTATGTTATTTCTTTTTTGTAAATATCTTTTTGGTCTATGTCTTGTACTTAGTAACTATTTTGATGATAATGATGCACAGTGTAATAACTATTGTTATTATCCTATTTGGTTATGCAAATATGCTTTATTTTTTCATAAAATGAAATGGAAACAAGGGAACTCTATTGTATTAAATTTCATCTCCCTTAGAACAACAGGTAAAACAGCATGCATTCAAAAATTTATTAGATTGAATTACTCTCCAGTGAAGTCAACTTTGCTACATAAATATTCATTTAGCAGATAAGGCATGCAGTGTAGCATTATTGAACATTGGCTTCATCTTAAAGTCTTTGTTAATCCATTTGCATAGTCTTTGTTCTAGTATTTCACAGTAAAGAGCTTTCTTTTGGACCATAGTCCGAACACACTTAACAAATAAAAAATAAATCCATTGTGGATATTTCACACTTTCATAAGAGAAAGTGTGATATTAAGTCTATTGTTTGATAAAATGAAGTATCTTGAGATCTGTTTCTTCTTTCTAGATATAAACTTTGGTATTCTGCCACTTTCTCCTTTCAATATATTATACTCATAAAACCAAATTTCTCAAAATGGTGCATATCAGCCTCTATGATGTGGCTCCAGGCTACATCTCCAACTTCATCTCTAGTCTTTTGTCTATTGTAATATGAAAATATTAGCTTCCTTCCTGGTCCTAGAGTATCTCAACTCTACCATTTTAGGACTTTTCAGGTATTTTTCCATATGCTTAAAATGTTTACCTTTATATTAGTTCTATGGTTGACTAATCATACAGGTCTTGGATTAAATATACCCCCCCAGGGTGGTGTTTTCTCATTTTTCATTCTAAATATTTTCCCACAAGAGTTTCCTGCTGTCACATCATCTGTTTTTATTTCTTTTATGAGGCTTATCCCAGTAAAGAGAGATGGATTGTCTTCTCCAACACAGTACAATTTATATGAGTTTGGGAACCTTTTTCTATCCTTTCCCCTTATATACTCAAGGTTCAGAATGCATAAACATATATTTGCTGAAAATGTAACATTTGAGACATCAATATAGGCAGTAATTTGATTTGAAGTGTGAGATGTAATTCTGATGCTCTTTTGCATTTTTTGTTTCCTATGAAACCAGTGACTACATAGCATCCATAGCCAAAATACATTATAATTTCAATAAGTTAGGCTATGAAATATAGGAGGTTAAATTTTCCAAAGCAAATGATAGGGTTAAAACAAAAAGGGTTCTGTGAGCACTGTTTTTATTTAGAGAATAAATAAATGATTTTTTAAAAAATTTAAGCATAGATCTGTACCTCATTATATCAAGTGTTTAAAATTCCATACCTATGTGCAATTTAATAATTAGCTTGAGCAAAATTCACAAATATCGAAGTTTGTTGGAAAGTTGTTATTTCTCATCTAATGAGCTGAAAGAAAATGACCACTTGAAATAGTATATTAAAATATTACTAAAATATATCCCAGGGAAAGAAGGGGATGGGAGGGGAGAGGAGAGAAAAGGAGAGGAGGAGGGAGGGGAAAGAGGGGAGGGGAGGAAAGGAGAAGAGAACTGAGTGGAGTTTGAAGTTCTACTATCCCCTTCAAGGGTATGTCCCCAGTGACAGGAAGACCTCCAACTAGTTCCCACCTCCTGAAGGTCCTGCCAGTCCCAACGACATCACCAGCTGGGTACAAGCTTTTAATACAAAGGCCTGTGGGGCACATTTCAAATCCAAGTGATAGCATGGTAAGACAAAGTTATAAGATTAAGCATAATCTTATTTAGAATAAACTTTCATTTACTGAATTTAAGACTGAATTTATCCTGCCTGAAACAACAAGAAAACAAAAACAGACCAATTGTATGAAACAAGCATTTTGACACTGATCTCAGAGAAATGATAAACTAATAAAGTGACCCCTACTTTTATGTCAGCATACTGCAAGGAGAGAATTTCTGGGCCACAACTCAAGAAGATTTATGTGGAATTTAGTGAACTCTAAAAGATGAGAAAATGGAAATGAGAGTGTGAGAACTGCAAGACTTCTGGAATTCACAAAGTTGGGGAGAGAATAATTCTCCAGAAAATAGAAAGCAATTACATAAAGTAACTAGTATGTGATTCAAGTATACACTAATAATAATAGTTACTACTATATATTATTATCAAAAAGAATCCATCAAGTACTGACCAGAATAGACATATGAGGAATCTACACAACACAAAAGAAACAACCATTTGAGAGAAGTAAAGCAGGTTTCCTACCATTCACACAGAGTTCATAGTTCCAGCCAGGCTGGGAAATCCCAGACTTCATGGGCCATTGACTAAAGTGTTTGGAAAGATTTTGTCTCAGTTGTGAGAATAATTAAGTGCTGCTCTGGTTCACATTAACAAATATCAAAATCAATAACAGAAAGATCAAAGTATTTCCAAGTAACTTAATTGCATATTAAAACAAAGCTCAAGAATATTCACAGACTCTTTTTAAATGTCCAGCACTTGAAAGAGTAATATATACAATGTCCTGCATTGAGGTAACAAACAAATACACAAAGAAGCACAAAAACACACCCAGAATTAGTAAGAAAGTTGTTACTCAAAAGTTACACAGAACTGATATGAACACTAGAATTAACAGAGAAGAATTTTTTAAAGTTATTATGAACATATTCTACATATAGAAAATGTTATATAATACATGGAAGCTGCAAGAGAGACCCCCCAAAAAGTTAAGTATGAAAACTACTATCTCTGAGGTAAACATAAATGGAATAGGATTAATGGTAATTTTTATATGTCAAAAGAAATGTATTTTGCACTTGAAGGCATAGTAATAGGAACTATCAAAAATGACACACAGCTGCTGGATTTATTTTTCAAGTTCTCTTGTTAAGGTTTCTCTCATTAACTGATCACTAACCACACCCCTCTCTTCTTGACCTGACACTCTGACCTCTTGTTGTCACTGCTGCCACCCATATTTCCAGTCATATTTGAAATCTCCTGGATTTCTATTTGAAACTTTTCTATATGGATTTCCATTGTTTTCTGTGCTGGGCATTCATGCTCTGCATCTCTTCTTTAGCTTCATTAGATTTTTGTTAGAGTCTTTTCTATGATCATTGATTGGGAGGGGGGAAGAATTGAAGGGGAAAAATGATGAAAATAGAGATTTTACAAGTGGGAAGAAGACCAAGAGTTGGAGGGAATAGGAAAGGAAGGAAATGAAAATAAAAAGAGAAAAAAGAATTAAGATGTATTATGTACATTTCCCAACTCTCTGTGATAACTGTACTGCAAACTTGTACTAATAAAAAATAGCAAAATGACAGTAAGAAATGAAAATTTCCCCCTTCCCCTCCTTATTTACAAAAACTTTGTTTCCATTTTTATTTTTTCTTTTCCTTTCCTTCCTTTTCTTCTTCCTCCTCCTAGTTCCCCTTACCGTTTGAATATTTTCTTTCTATTTCATGATATCTGTTATACATTTTGATCTTCATTTATACTTTCCATTTCCCAGACCAAAGACTGTGCGATATTTGAACATGTGTGTCTGGTTTATTTCATTTGCGTGTGGTCTCAAGGTGCATTTGTTTACCTAGAAATGTCTCAAGTATATCCTTCTTTATGGCAGATAAGTACTCCATTGTATAACAGGAAAAAAAACCCCACATATTCTTTATTCATTCATCGGTTGATGGGCATTTGGGTTGTTTCCAGGATTTAGCTATTACAAACTCTACTGCTATAAACATGGGTGTGCATATATGACTGTGGTATGATAATAGGGGAAAAAAAGAAGAATCAAAATACATCATGTACATGTATGAATTCCCCAAGATGAATGTGATCATTATGTGTATCTAAAATGTACCAATGAAATTAATTAATTTTTAAAAATAGGAGACATTTTTTCGGAGCACACTGACTTTTCCATCACATTAATAACAAAAATTCTCACTAATCATCATGATGCACACCTGTAATCCCCACTACATGAAAGATTGAGAGAAAAAGCACCACAACTTGGAGGCAATTAAGTGAAATTTATTGAAGCCTTCTATAAAAATAAAATATAAAAACTGCTAAGAAATAGCTTGGTCATAGAACGTCCATTGGTTCAATCCTCAGTGCTAAAATTATCTTAATTTGAAATTTGAAATTTAGTGATGATCCTTATATCACTTAAGATCTCACTTAAAATTCAAGCTGAATACATTGATGCATCTCCTTAATTCTATTATCTGAAAAGGTTAAGGGAGGATGACCATGAGTTAGAAGTCTCCCCACAAACAACAAGGCACTTCAGCAAGACTTATAATAATAGTCTTTATATACCCTTTCTAAATGAGAAGACAAATATGATGAGTTTACTTGTCATAATATAAATATACAAAGTGACATGAACAGCAGTCAAAGTTCTTTGTGAAAAAAATATTTTGAGAAAATATTCTTTTATGGAACTTTTTAAACAGTACTCACATGCCTGTCTCATAGAAGAGAAACAAAAAATTAAATGTGAATAATTGAGTTATTCTTTGTTCTGGTTAAAGAGATATGAAACAAGTACTGCATTGCTGGTGTATTTTTGTTAGAAAAGTAAATGAACAACATGTAAAATTTCCATTTGTGTGACTAACAACAATTAAACATGCAGTTACTTTATGGAAGGTAATGTAGTATAGAAGCTGAGAATGTGTTATATATCTTCTCTAAGGATTTTCAGCATAAGAGTTAGTGAGGATGTCATCATTGATTTTCATTTATTTATAATACCTCTTTGACCTTGCTGAAGCATCAATTCAAGTGACAATATGGACCCTGGAGGGCAAAACAGAGTCTTTCTTCTTTGGATTAACCATCATATCCATTAAAAAATTTAGGCATAAATAGTTCACTCATTTTACAGTGGTTAAAAATTATGAATCTGATTTTTTTTATAGCGTTTCCATATGTGAGTCTATGATTTGAGGCTTTTCATTTTTCAGGGCTACAGTCCTCTGCAAAGAATGTATTTAATGTCTGTAGAAGATTTTGAATTGTCTTTATATGGTGATGTTATACTGCTGTTGTGTACAGGGGACTGATCCAAACTTAGCCATGCTTGTGATAGAATTCTAGGTTAGAGAGGGATGTGGTCATCTGCATAATCCTAGCCCATTGTGAGTGTCTCCAGTGAATGGATGACATTTAGGACAATCCACTGTGTTTTTGCCCATGAAACTCCAAAGAAATGTGGATACTTCAAAGTCATTTTGTTAGATAACTGTGCATCATTACTATAAATAACCAAAGTAAACCACTTCAAGAGAAAAAAAAAGGAAAGAATCTGATGAGTCAGAATTTGATGACATTCAGATTCTGAGCAGCAGAAAAGAGAATCTCATGGTCTCATCAAGATCTTGGAAAACTTTAAAGTAGCATAATATTCATGTATACATACTTAAAGTCCCTAAAATGGAAGAGAAAATACTGAGTTTTTCAGATTTAAAAGAACTAGATGTGTCACTAGAAGATGAAAGAGCTTTACACTACAATGTTAAAAGTGTTTTGTTTCCTTTTGCTTTGTTTTGTTGTATTGACAAGAGACGGGGGTCCCTCTTCGTTGCTCAGGCCAGCCTTGAACTCTGGACTCAAGTGATCAATCCTTCTGCCTCAGCTTCCACAGTAGCTGGAACTATCGGTACATGCTAGCAGGCCAGGTAGAAACCTTTTGAAATCAAAAGGAAATGACGAAGAATGTGATAAATATACACACAAAGGTATGAATAGCATCAGAAATGGGAGTCATATAAGTAAACACATAACATTTTTTCTTACTACTTCAATCCCTTAGAAGAAAATGAGGTCTACTACTCTGCCATAACGAGAGATAAACTTGAGTTGTAGGCAAATGGATGCATCTTGAGACCATAATGTTAAGTGAAATAAATCAGACACACAAAAAAATCTCATTCTCTCTCTTATATGAGAAACCCAGATTATCAATAAAGAGCAAAATAGAAGATAAATAATAGGAAATAGGGAGATAGATCTTTCTCAAATGGGGAGAGGATCAAGGGCTGGAAAGAAGTGGGAAAGAGAGGGAGGGAAAGGGGATGACAAAAGAATTAAGATGTGTTATGTGCTCGTGCTAACTCCACACAAGGAACATAAACATTATGTACTGTAAACACTCACTATACAAAACTCCAATAGAGGCACTAAAATGGTCTGTTATGAAGAAATATGTAACTTTTCTTTGCATCTTTTCCCTGAAATCAGTTATGATTAAATATATAATATACCTAAAAGTAAAACTAGTCATGTCAATGATCACTTTAAATATAAATATTATAGCTTCAACATCATTAAAATCAATCAATGATTATAAGATCAAATTATTAAAGAAAGACTTTTTACCAGAAACATTTTAAATTTAAAGACACAAGTAGTAAAAAGTAAAAACAGATGGAAACTGATGTACCATACAAACACTAATTTAAAAAACTAGATTGTTTGTATTTATATTTGACAAAGTAAGTTTCAGAACAGAGAACAGCAAAATGTAGTTTAATAATAAGAATATTATTACTAACAAAATTTTACTATTAAATACTTTATTAAAACATTGTAATCAGGCCAAGGATTTAGCTCAGTGGTTTGGGCGCCTGCCTCGCAAGTGCAAGGTCCTGAGTTCGATCCCCAGTACCAGAAAAAATTTAAAAAAATAAAAATAAAAAATAAAAAAAGTAAAACATTGTAATCTTAAGTATCCACCTAATAGTGGATCTTCAAAATACAGAAAACAGATACAAATTTACAATTGCATCTGGAAATAGAAATATACCTTTCTAAACAATTTATAGAACCACAGATCATAGAGTCAAACTCAGTAAGAACAAAAAAGACTTGAAAACTATCCACAAACTTGACCAAATTGACATTTTAAGAAGACTTCACTCACCAGAAGCCCAATATATGCAATATTTATTTCAAGTGTAGATGAAATATGGACCAAGACATATCACATTCTGGACCATGAAATATATCTCAAAGAATTTTAAAATTTTCCAGTCATGCAAGTATTTTTCTAACTAAAATTTAGTTAAATTGAAATTCAGGAAATCCCCAAATATTTAGAAATCAAATAACCCATTAACTAAAGGTTAAATCAAAGGAAAAAATTTAAATATATTAAACTGAACAGTGAAAATATAAATATATCAAAAGCTATATACAGAAGAATTACAATGCTAAATACTGATTTTAAGAAAGACAAAATATATTAAATTAGTGGCCACAGTGATCCCCTTAAGAAACTAGAAGATATGCAAATTAAACTCAAAGTAAGTAGAAGTAAAGAAATTATATGTATCAAGGCAGAAATAATGTACAAAGAGGGGAATTCCAAGCAATGCAATAATGTTGATTTAATACTTGAAATCAGTGAATGTAAGTCACCAGACAAAGTAAGAAACAAAGCCATTCAAATATTGCAGAAAAAATAAGGAATACTTGAATAAATAGAGCAAAACTTTATCTCTCATAAAACTTAAAATTCTTAAGATGTCAATTCTTCTCAAACTAATCTGTTGATTAAATGCAAAGCTATTTCAATTCCTACCAGAATTTAATTGAAAAATTGTACAAGTTTATTGTAAATCTCACATGGAAATACAAGACCATAGAATCACCAAAACAACTCCATAAAGCAACAAAGTTGGAGGAATGACATAATTTGCTTTAAAAATTTATTATGATGCTACAGTAATAAAAAGTGTGGAATTGGTATAAAGGAGAATAACTAGTTCAGTGGAATGGAGCAGAAATACTGGAAATACATTTGCACAGACAACTGACTTTTGAGAAAATTGATAAAGTGGAGGATGGAACTCTCTTACACTTTTCATGGAAATGTAAAATTATATGAACATCATGGAAAAGAGTTCTGTAGTCTTTTAAAATGTTAAATATATAAGCACCATGTGATCCAGCCATTATACCTCTAATTTATTCAAGAAAACAAAAAAACATATCCATACAAAGATATGTGCATACATATTCATAGCATCTGTATACTTTAAAAAACTAAAAATAATGCAAATGTCTATCAACAAGTGAAAAGGTAAATTCCAGCATGTTCATACAATAAAATATGATGAACAACTGATACTTATAAGAATAACATGAATTGAGCTGGAAATAACTTTGCTGATTGGAAGTAGTCAAAATAAGAGTACATACTGTGTGCTCCCACTCATCTCATTTAAATAAAACTTAAGAAAATTCAGAGTACTACATACCACTGAAAGTAGATGAGTGATTTCTTGAGAGGAGGGTTGCAGGAGGTTGGAGGGACAGATTGCAAAAGAACCAAAGACAATTTCATAGATATTAAGTATGTTCACTATCTTGATGGTGATAATGGCTTTAGAAGTGTATTTGTATGTTAAAATTTATCAACTTTTATATTTTATTTATGGATCAATTATAACTCAATAATTCTATGAAATATGGATAATATACATTTAAAATTTTTGAGCCATCTAAAAATATCATAAATGAAATAGAAATTAATAAATCTTTCAGATTGAATCAATTCTAGTGAACTTAATTAAAAAATATGGGTAGCCAAAGGGAAACAAAAAAGAAAATACTACTTTAAAGTGAGAAAATCTTTTGAATAGCACCAATGAAGATCAGTAGGGTTTGTTTCTGACTCTGTGATACTCATTATTCCCTGAGATTTATATTGATCTGTTTTATGAAACATCTGAGTTTAGTCAATTGTAGGTTACTTTTAAATGTGAAGAAAACTTTATCCTGGAATTATCTAATTTTCATGAGATTCTGACTACCTATTCTAATATGATAACTAATAATATCTAATTTTTAAAAGATATACTCTTCTTGGTTTTGACTATGAATTTAAAGTCATGGTTGTTTAATTTCTAATATTTTTTTCTAGAGTCAAAGTTTTACAGTTGAAAGGGATTGCAGAAATCTTGTAGTTATCACCTTAATATGCAAAGGCAAATTAAAAGAAAAATTAGTTGACAGGGCTAGAACCAAAATCCAAGTTTCACAATATCCAAGGAAAAACAGTGAGTCATCATGCAGGCCACCTCAACAAGATACATTAGCTGTGGCAGCAAAACAGATTTTCTAAATAGGTGGAACAAGCCTACACCTTGGACTGACAGATTAGTTGAGAATGACAAAAAGGATCACAGCACATTCAGATGAAAAATTGATAGGAGCCACCACCTAAATCTGATACTGTCTCAGTGTGAGGTGAATAAATTACAGTAACCAATTCTCCACTATATTTGTGTACATTAAGAGAAGATAGAGCCAAGCAAAAGCATAAAAGTATATTACTGTGGTAGTCATTAATAACTATTGATAATTCCAAGGCCCACAAGTTTATTCTGAGTAAATTTATTGTACAATAGTTTCCTGACTAATTTGTTTTGCCTGTCTCCATTGGTTATTTTGCTGAAATATTATGAAAATTATATATGTGAATCAATTTCCTTAGAGTGTAACAACTTGGGTTTCTTCTGGTTAATTTATGGTTTAGTAATAACAGCAATAATAGCAATGACAAAACTAACAGTCAATACTTACAGGGTTTAAATATATGTCTGCTGCAGAGTAGCACTATATAATACTACATATTTGTATTCATTTAAAAAATTTAGATACTTCTATATAATTATATTTTTAACTCTGTTAATCACCATGAAACCTATATTTGATGTTATTATTGCTCTCACTTTATAGATGTGTAAATTTAGGAGGTACATTAAGTTGTGAAGCAGGAAAAAATTCTCTTAACCACTTTTTTAAGGTGTGAAATTAGCATAAAATTTTTAAAACCTTACCACTTTGGCCAATATTGAGAGTAAAGATTCCATTCCAAACTAATACTTTCTGCTGATACTGGCAGAATTTTTACTGCTGTTAGTTTCTATTTAATGAGTGAATTCCTTTAAGTACACATAGGACACTGTGGCACTAAGGGTAAAGATTTTAGTCAGTTTCTTTCTCATCTGTGATTATTCCAATTCTGCCTATTTGTACAATAGCATTTTGAATTTAACCTTAAAATACAACACTTAAGAAATTAATATTATGAACTTTTAAGATTTACCAATGCATAAAGGAGGCAGTAAATGAATAATTTATTAAATAAAGCACAATGGAAGCATTTATTAAGATGTCCCCAAAACAGATTAATAATCAAAACTTATCCTATTGATTCAAGAGCTCTTCAGTAAGGAAACTTACAGACAACATTTAGCAATAGCGCCATACATAATTAAGTAGGGATTTTATTATCAGGACTCAGCCTCTTATCGCACTTCTCTTTTTTTTGAAGGGGGAGGAGACACCTTGTAGAGAGTATCTTCTGAAAGGTGCTGCTCCTGGGGAAAATCACTAAATAAAGATTTTCTCCAAGTCAGGAACAAGGCATCATTATTTTATCATGTTGGTCTTTCTTCTCCCCTTTGTCTTTACAAGTTTTATCTGTTCTCCAAAACCCAGCTTAAATCATTTCATCCTTTTAACTCTTTCATTTGATTTCCTTCTCTTTCAACTATGCACAACACTGAGGTTTATACACCACATATAGTGCTCAGTTGTGCAGTATTTATGCTGTTATTGTTACCAATTTTGAAGGTGAGTACTATGTAATACACAGCTTTCAGATGGCACACGTATGTCATGCTTCTCTACCTCTGCAGCATCTTTCCTAGAGCCACAGGTAGGAGACAATCAGGAACACTCTGGTCCCCCTGTCCACTCAAGAATTGAATGTTAATTTGGAAGTGAGCATAACATTATTGATATAAGGAAGCAATAACTAAGAGATTTCCCCCTTGAAGATATGTATGTATGTATGTATGTGAATGTGTGTATGTATGTGAATGTATGTATGTATGTATGTATGTATGTATCTATGTATCTATGTATTTTATTGTGGTGCTGGGATTGAGTCCAGGGCCTCAGGCATGCTAAGGCAAGCAATGTTCCACTAAGCCACATCTATAGTAGTCTCCTTGTCAGTGATCTTTGATTAGAATCAGAAAATATGAATTCCAGCAAAATATTGTTTAGCTTGAATATGACTGGTGACTTCATTGGTTAAGAAAATCTGGTAGTTCTTAGTCACATTTCATTATCAAATACTTTATCAAAGAATCTCTTAAACCTGAATAATATTCCTCTGTGTGTGTGCAAAATCTCCATATTTTCCATATCTTTTCACCCATCAATAGAAATTTAATTTGCTTTCATATTTTGTCTATTGTGAATAATAGTGCAGCAAACATGAGGATGCAGGTATTTCTTCAAGACATGATTTCATTTTCTTTGGATGTGAACCAGAATTACTAGGATTCCTAGATCATATGATGTTTTTAACTTTTTTATTATTGTATAGTTTTGTGTAATAACTATACCAAATTAGTTTCTCAATGACAGCATACAAAAGTCTCTTTTCTCTACATCCTTACCAACACTTATCTTTCATCTTTCTGAAAACAACTGTTCTAACTAGTGTGAGAAGATATCTCATGGTGGTTTTGAATTTTACCTTCTTGGTGATAGTGACAGTAAACACCCTTTAATATACCTGATGGCCTTTGTATATCGTTTTTTGAGCAATGTCTGTGCAAGTCCTTTGCCAGTTGTGTAGCCAGATTATTTTGTGGTGTTCTTTGTTTTTGACACTGAGTTGTAAAGTTTCTTATACATTTTGGATATTGGCCCCTCATCAGATATATAGCTTAAAATATTTGCCCTTATTCCGTAGGTTGCAATTTTATTATGTTGATTATTCTTCTGCTATGCAGAAGCCTCTTAGATTAATGAAATCCCACTTGTCTATTTTTGATTTGTTGCCTCTACTTTTGGTGTCATAGCCAAAAACATCATGTTCAGACCAGTATCGAGAAGCTTTTCTGCCTATATTTTTATTAATTTTATAGGATTGCATGTTAATGTTTATATCTTTAACATGTTTAAGTTAATTTCTTATATTGTTTGACATTATGTTAGTAAGTAAGTTAGATACAGAAAGATAAATACTACAAGATCTCTCTTATATGTGGAATTTAAAATAGTCTAACTCATAGAAACAGATAGTAGAAGGATGGTTGCTAGAAACTGGAGCAAAGAAAAAGGGGAGATATAGTTGAAGAGGTACAAAGTTTCAGTTATACAATATTAATAGGTTCTGAACAGCTAATGTATAGCAGCATGACTGTAGTTCAACAATGCTGTATTGTATTCTTAGAATGTGCTAAGAGAGTGTATCTTGTGTTTTCTCAACACACGCACGCGTGCACACACACACACACACACACACACAGAATCTCCAGGGATCCCAGAAAGTTTATGCAAATTTCTATTTATTTCTCCAAAAATCCACGTAATGCCTCAAATAATGCTATAAAGGACCAAGTGATGTTTTTATAAATGGCAAAGGAACGTGTTGTAATATTCCCTCACTGACTGTATTAGAATCATTAAAAATGATTTATATACCCATAAAGTATTTAATGCTCTCCATAATAGGTTAATGCTGGATCCTATCTTCCTTGTTTCTTCTATTGAATTACAACTACCTTGAAAGACTGTGTGATCTTATTACTTTAGAGTTACTGATTTAGCTAAGAATGAAGACTAAAGCAACAAATTTAGTGATCAGGAAGTCCTTTATAAATGATAATTTTTAATCACATATTCTTCTTGGTATGAATTCCTAAAAGTTATGATTATACCATCAAAAATACAAACTTTATTTGTCTTTCTTCCTTGTACATTTAGTTATGCCAACACCTGCGTCGTCTGCTGTTGCCTTCTAAACTACTTCCTATCAATTATATTCATTGAAATATTAACTGTGAATGATTGCTGAATTCTATCCATATAAACACTGCAAGTACTTGAAAACAGAAATATCTTCACTCTTCAAATTTCATTTTTTAATCTTTTTTTCTTAAGAACTTATCAGTGATTTCTTTCTGTATTCCATTATGGGAATGGCATCATGAAATAAAATACAAGCCGACAGTTCACAGATTTATTATTGTATTTGACACATTAACATTTTAAAGAGTAATGTTCTGCAGTTAAATGAATCCAAAGAGATTAAATCTTTTTAAAAGGAATGAATCCTGTCAGAATGGGATTTTCTTGCCGGTGTGGCTTGATCAAACCATAGTTGGGTGTGGGCTTTTGGAGACTGCGACACTTTTCATTTGCTCATCTACTAGAGGTAGGATTATTTTTTGAGTCTTACTATCACTATTAAAATATTGATTTTTCTGTCTAATCGTTACAACTGAATGCATTCACATTAGTGCATTTCAATGAAAATATCATCGCCAATAGAAAATTACATTTTGGAAGTGGGTTTAATTCATGTTTTCAAAAATTCAGGGTGTTTCTGCTGTGTATCTTTCCCAAAGAATTAAAAGAATCATACCACAGTGATATATGTGCACTCATGTTCATAGCAGCACAATTTGTAATAGCTAAAACTTGAAAATAGCCCAAATCCTCATCAACTGGATACTTGGATAAAGAAAATGTAGGGTTTTTTTTTTATAAAATGGAGTACTACTCAGCCATAAAAAATGAGAAATTAGAGACATTTATAGCTAAATGGATGCACATTGAGGCGATACTCTTAAGTGAAGTAAATAGGACACATGTATAAATACTGAATAGTCTCTCTAGTGTGAGAAACTGAAAGTATAAATAAGGACTAAAAAGTATAATAGATAATGTGAAATAGGAAGAAAAGGGGCAAAGGGGAAGGGGAAGTGGGAGGGGTAGGGGAAAGGAAAGAAGGGAATGGAATTAATATGAGAAAATGGAAAAATGGAAACAAAATCTTTGTAAATAGGGAGGATGGAGGAGTTGAAGGGAGGGCAGGGAAAGGCTGAAAAATAAGAACCAAGAGAGATTATGCAAAGGTGCAAATCTCCAATGATAAATGTCATTATATTGTATACCTAAAATGTACCAATGATTAGAATGAATAATTGATAATGCAAATAGGAAGAAAAGGTCCAAAGAGGTAGGGGTAGTAGGAGGGGCAAGCAAAAGGAAAGGAAAAATTATGAGAAATGGAAAAAATGAAAGCAAAGTCTTTGTAAATAGGGAAGGGTGGAGGGGATGAAGGGAGGGCTAGGAATGGAGAAAAAATAAGAACCACAATGCATCATGTAAAGGTACAAATTCCCAATGAGAAATGGTGTTGTATACCTAAAATGTACCAATAAAAGAATTTTAAAAAAAAAGATTAAAAAAAATCAGGGTGTGTGTGAAAATGAAAAAATTCAGTTTTCATGAATATTAGTTCAAGCATTTTAGTTAAAATATCAATAACCTTATGGGTTAGCCTGGCGTCAGGAAGGTCAATAAACACTGAACCACTTGAGTTTATAAATTGGCACTGCCTACTTGCTATCTCTCAGCCTAAATGTTACCCATTTAGCTTGTGTCAGAAGCAAACCATGAACTTAGTTACAAGGACTCCAATAAGGCCTGATGTTTGGTTGTATGTATTCTAGCCTTATGTGGCTTTGAACAGCCTAATTTCTGTCTATACATGTCCCTCCTTTCCTTCACAGGAGGGAGTTTTTCAAGTAAGACATAATAATACTGATTATCTTAATTCTTTTCCTTAATGCTTGTCTGATACCAAGCTACAAATCTAGCTGGACTGGAGTCTTGAGTATGTAACCTACATTAATGGCTATTCTAGTGCTCATTTTGTTTTAATTAGCTCACAGAATGGAGAACACTTGGGTGATCACAGAATAGTGGCTGTGACAATGTCCTTGTGTGGCCATTGGATTTAGTCATGGTCACAGCACATCTGCCCAAGGTATCTCATAAAGTCAGGAATGAATGACCGTCAGGTCCATTGACCATGGGGTGAAGCTGAGGAGTAAAAAAAAAAATAGCACCTGGTTTAGCATTAAGAGTTAGTTCTTGTATATTGGGGATAGTGTTCTGATCCATTGCTTCACTTCATTTTTTAGATAAAAATCTTTGCTTTCATCATTATTTTCTGAAATTCATAGAGTTGACAACCAAAGAGCAAAACTATGCAGGGCATTCCTTGGCTGATTAATCCATGTGATAGTGTCTTGCTCATTGCATGTTCCATTATTTGGCCAACACTGATTACACTCATATATGAAGAACAATTTTAGCAAAATACCAAACTTGTTACATGTTCTAATGAAAGAACTTTTGTTAACTATCATTTATTAAGCATATTTTTTGCATCTTACCCGCAATAAACAACACATGCAAACAATGGATCCTTAAGTGAGTTGGAACACCTCTTTCCTTAGACACAAACTCTAAATCAAGCCCTGATTAACTGGAATGAAAGGAATATGACATCAGACCAGGCAACAAATCTCTCATATATTCTCAATCCATTTTCTTGTCCACCTTCATTTAATATATCTTTCTAGATGTTTCCTTTACTTTAGGTAAATACAAAATGAGATATTCTCCAAAAGTATAATTATGCATACATACATGTGTATGTATGTGTGTGTGTGTGTGTGTGTGTGTATATATATATATATATACTTTTTGTGGCTGAAATGAGCAACCAAAACTTCTTAGACTACATAGCATACTTAGAGACAGTCTAGATCATATCTTCACATGCCCTTACATTTTTTTAATTAGGAAGAATGAAATAGAAAATGTTATCACACAGTAGAGGTCAATACTGACTGTCCAGGTTTAAAAATAAAAGTTATAAATTTACTGGCATAAAAATATTTTCATACTTACCAGATGAATTATTCAAAGAAAAATATAAAATATATTGTATGGTTTTAAGTGTGCATCATTTTCTTTGTTATGAAAATGATAATATTTAATTATGTAAATCATACATTTTAACAGCTATAATAAATCTCCTAAATCCAAAATGGAAATTGTATGTCAGAATCTTCTAAATTGAAAACAAAAAGAAAACCCTCCTAAGGTGAATTAGTAGTTTTTAGAGATTTATTATCTCTCTGTCTAGGCACCTGAATACCACTTGGTGAATTTACCAGCTGCATTGAGGTGTACTTTGGTTTCATGCAGAGATAAAGATAACTCATTATATTCTTTTAATAATTTGAACCCAAACGGCTATGATAATTTCCATGCTAGACAAATTTTTGATATCCTAAGGTGTACATGGACTAACTTTGAGTTCTTGGGATCATATTGTTTATATTGATCTAATGCATTCCAGAGTAGAGAATATCCTGCCCACAGTGTTCATTTCTCTTGGACAGAAACCTATATACTGATCTCCATGTGCTTTAACCTCTTGGATTGTGCTGCTATGAATTCTAGAAAGTTGATCATTCACACTAATAATTTTTACAACTTTATGAAGGTAGAGACCAAGGTATCGGGTTGTTATTTGACTTTAATGTTAGTCTAGCCTTAGAATATAACCATAACTTTACTTATGTTTCAGAAGTATCATTGAGCTCTTCTAAGAAAAAACTCTTACACACTATAGACAAATAGTACTTCATTTCTGTACTCTACTTCTGGATAGTCTTCCGATTTTTTACTTTTCTATCAAGACAGAACCTCTGACAAATCATTCAGATTAGGGTTATGACTGTCAAAGTGAACTGGAAATGGAAAGCAACTCTTTTTTTTTTAATTGCAAGCCAGAAAACAAAAAAATCATTTAGTTTAAAAAAAAAATACCTCATGACTACAGGATAGAAAACTGAAGAAACTACTTGTAAGTATTTTGTTAAAAATTTTAAAAGCATTAACGCTGGTACAACTTTTAATTATATCAAATAAATAAAATACATTTTTAAAACTTCTAAGTCAAATCAAATATTTATTTTAATGAAATTGAAATTGTGATCTATCTACCTAAATGCCATTATCAAGAAAATTAATATTATCATCAATATTCATGAATGGTATATTATATACTATTTATTCCAATTAATAGTAATATTAACTAGCAAATCATGAGCATTTCTAAAATACCTCCTTTTTATAAATTAAATTCTTTTATTGGTACATTTTAGGTATACAACACAATTACATTTCTTATTGGGAATTGTACCTTTATATAATGCATCTTGGTTCTTATTTTTTCCCCATTCCTAGCCCTCCCTTCACCCCCTCCACCCTTCCCTATTTACAAAGACTTTATTTCCATTTTTTTCACTTCTCATCATTTTTCCTTTCCCTTCTTTCCTTTCCCCTGCCCTTCCAACTACCCCTACCCTTTTGGATCTTTTCTTCCTATTTTGCATTATCGATTATTCATTCTAATCATTGGTATATTTTAGGTATACAATATAATGACATTCATCATTGGAAATTTGCACCTTTACATAGTCTCTCTTGGTTCTTATTTTTCACCCTTGCCCAGCCTCCCTTCAACCCCTCCATTCCTCCCTATTTACAAAGGTTTTGTTCCAATTTTTCCATTTTCTCATATTAATCCCATTCCCTTCTATCCTTTCCCCTAGCCCTCCCACTTCCTTCCCCTTTGCCCCTTTTCTTCTTATTTCACATGACTTATTATACATTTTAGTCCTTATTTACACTTTCAGTTTCTCACACCAGAGAAACTATTTGGTATTTACACATGTGTGTCCTATTTATTTCACTTAAGAGTATTGCCTCAATGTGCATCCACTTAGCTGTAAATGTCTCTAATTTCTCATTTTTTATGGCTGAGTAGTACTCCATTTTATAAAAAAAACCACATTTTCTTGATCCAGTCTCCAGTTGATGGGCATTTGGGCTGTTCCAAGTTTTAGCTATTACAAACTGTGCTGCTATGAACATGGGTGCACATATATCACTGTGGTATGATTCTTTTAATTCTTTGGGGAAGATCCCCAGTAGTGGAATAGCGGGGTCAAATGGGACTTCCAGTCCTAGTTCTTTGAGGTATCTCCGTACTGATTTCCAGAGTGGTTGCACCAGTCTACACTCCCACCAGCAGTGGAGCAGGGTTAAAATACCTCTTTTTGGGTTTGAAGAATTTTTTCCTATATCTTTCACTTAAATTTGTCAAAGCGTTCTTTTTTTTTTTTTTTTTTTTTGGTACCGGGGATCAAACTCAGGACCTTGCACTTTTGAGGCAGCCACCGGAACCACTGAGCTATTTTTCATTTCACTTAGGATATTTTCACTCAATATGTCCAGGATAATGTCTCAAAAATGCCATCTTGGGCCAGGGATTTAGCTTAGTGGTTTTGTTGCCTGCTGTGCAAGCACAAGGACCCAAGTTCGATCTCCAGTACCAAAACAAAAAAAAATGTCATCTTATTTTTTTTAAATTTAGAATATAATCATGCCAACCTTAAATCTTGTTGCAAGGCTTAAATAAGACCACAGATTGCCTTAATATATAGCAAGGGTTCTATAAATATTAGCTATTTTGCAAAGTTTTTGTTATTCCTGCTGATTCTCTAACATACATTAATTGAACATGTTTTCAAAATATTTTTTTAAACTTTTCTCTTATTTTACAAGCTCTCTTTTAATCTCCATGATTTCTTTTCTCTACTCACAATATTCTCCAGGTTCTTTTTGTCTTATTTCCAAAGCAAAATTTTTGGACTGGACAACCAAATATAAATGCTACACTCAGAGTAATGACTGCCAGGATATCATTTGATGTATTCTTTCCTTTTTTCAATTTTAAAATATTTTCTATTGTACTTCCTATGGGCCTTAGTTACTTTGTCATTTGATGGGACAAAATATCCAACACTCACAACTTAAAGGAGGAAATTTTATTTTAGCTCACAGTTTGTAGTGGTTACAGCCTATAGTCAGTTGAATACAAGGCAGGGCAGTATGGCAGAATAGCATGAGGAGGAGAAACAGTCCATGGCACAGTAGACAGGAAGCAGAAGGGGATCAAAGGAGTAGGAAGGATATAAACTTCCAGGCCATGCCCACAGTATCTCTTCTCTTCCTACTAGGCTTCACCTCCCAGCATCACACCCATGATCCAGTATCACATATCCATGATCCAGTCACTTCCCCAAAACCCAACCTATGAGTAGATGAGGCTTTGGGGGACATTTTAGATATAAACCATAACATTACACTATTAAATAATGGCTCATATCTTTTTTAAACTGCCTCCAATGATTCTTAGGTATCTTAAAGAATTTATTGGTAATTCAAAATACTTCATTTTGCAAAAATAAACATTCACATTAAATCTATTTAATAGTAGCATTATTGATTTGTTTACTTGAGGTGTTGTATTTGTAACTAGACCTAATCACTTTGTACTCATTCCCTACTTTCCTGGTGTTTAGTAACTAACATTGCATAGTTACTGCATAGTAGATATGTAGCTCGAAAATCAATAAATACAGTACATAATTAGTTTCTCTTATTTCACTTCTAAAATTAAGTGCCTACTGTAATTTTTCCTTAAATTTTACTTTCTTAGGAAGAGAATCATTAATATCCCATGAATAACAATTTTCACATATTTGAAGTATTTTTCTTCTTGAGTTCCATTTCTGTAGTTATGGCTATAGCTGCATAGTGATAAAACTTGTGGAATAAAAGTAACACTAATATTGAGGTCTATTTATTTATGAAAATTTTCTAAAATTCCTTTGAGAAACCCAAGTTTATGCTAAGTGCTGACATTAATCAGTGTCTTCAAATTCTAAATTCTGAATGAAATCAGTAAGTCTCACTTTTGAATTGTTAGTTTCAAAATTTATTTAACAGTAGTCAGGAGCAAAAACCTTGGAGTTGGACTCTCTGCATTTAATTTTTATTTTTATTAGTACATATTTGCACTGCATGATGATTACACTCATCATGGGGAGCTGGTACATATGCTTAACATATCTTAATTATTTTTTATCCCCTTCCACTCTTCTCCACCCCCCTTCATTTCTTGCCCCTGTCCCGTTTGTGAAAGATTCATCTCCCTATTTCCGCTTCTCTATCTTTCATTTGGTTCTTTATATTTTGAGTTTCTCATATGAGAGAAAACATGTGACAATAAAGCTTTGTGTCTGATTTATTTCACTTAATATTAGGGTCTCTTGTAGTTAGTGCCTGCTGCCAATTTGTAGTGGCACATTGTGTACATGTTTTAGCTCTAAAACATTAGAGCCAGAACCTTAGCAGAAAAGATCAGGTGTAGATTCTTGATTTAGCAGTTGAGAAAAAAAAGCCCCAGTCAGGTGTTCAATTTCCAGACTAAGGTCAAGGTCACAATAGAGACTTTCTGTCAACATAAGGCCAAGAATTTAATTCTGACTTTCTGCTTAATGTTCTTTCCACTTCATTTTCCTGCCATGAACTGCAAGTCATTAACATTGACATTAACATAAAATATAATGAGCACATGCTCCACTGGAAGCTGACCATATTATAATGTGAAAGATATGGCTGAAACTTGGGTCTCCCAAATGGAGTTAAGCACAAATCTTGAATCATTCCCCTTTAAAGAGATGCTTATCACAAAAGAAAAGAGAGAGATGCTTATCTATCACTTAAGACTCTTAGGAGTCCCAGAGCCATGTTAGTATATTTCTAGAAGAGTCTACATTCTTTAGACAATAAATATACCAGTGGTTACATCTAAAAATGATGTAAACAAAGTGACAGGATGAGTTTATTAATTCACAAAACAAGTAAAGGAGAGGTAGAAAGATCCAGAATTAATTAGTTCATTTGTTTAATAATGTTAGGATTCTGGTCCTTTGTGATTTTATTGGTTTTGTTTTCCAGATGCCACTAAATTTCCAGCCATAGATTGGGTGGGGGGCAGCTAATCCTGCCTGTGACCATTTTTTCAGAGCAGAGGAAAACTTTCCCAGTCACCTTTCCTTATGGGTTATATAGATCATTAGTCAAAAGCAGCATATGACCTTGCCTGAACCAATCACTGTCAAGAAAATGTAATTACTAAAATTGGTTTAGAATAATCAACATTCAGTTCCTATGAAACTCAGTCTCCAAGTACCTGGACATAATCAGAGTTCTGTTGACTAAAAGGAATTAGTGTTTGAAGGAACATAATGACCAATTTGTCTAATTTGAACGTATTTATTAATTGCTTGACACATGTTTCTTTCAAAGATACTTGGAATGTAAGACATCAGAACCCAGGGTTCATCAGCATCTGACAAGTTACTACTACTTGCCACAAATCTGGCCGCATCTGTTATATGCAATAACATAGCATCTAGGAAAACATACTTCTTCATATTTATGATTGATATGACACACTTGGAAGGATCATTATTCTACTCACCGAGGCAGGAACCCCAGCCAGTGTTAGAGAGCAAGACTCTTAATCAGTAACAGAAGATTTGATCCTCTCCCCATTCCTCTCTCCAGATGAACTTGAAGAAGAAAATGAGATCCAGCTTGTAGTGCTGTAAAATTTAGACCAGGTCTCATGTAAAGGATAGTGCTTTAAATTCTGTAAATGGGTCAGACAGAAGTATGAACAGGCATCATGTTCAAAACACAGTAAGTAAATTATTGAGCTGAAGTAGAGAGTTCCTAACAGGTGTGACCACAACCTAACCTATAGGGGAGCCAATCCCAAAGTGAGGAGCTCAGTAGGCGACTGTAAGCAACTAAAAATCATGTTGTATTTATCCACTTTGCTTTATCTAAATCTTTTTACATTGCTTCTTCTAAAGTCCTTGCATTATGTTCCTAGAACTTTTTCAGCAGATGTATTATTTTAATATGCTCTTGAAACAATGCCAATTTTGAGAATATATTCAGGATAAGCAATCCTTTCCTTCTGAGTCATGTTACAAATAAATGAAGGGAACATCTGAAAGGTAGAGTTTGATTTAGATTCTGAAATTTATTTAATAGTAGGCTAAATTGCTTAGATTCTGTATAAATGAACTTAGAGAACCATAGGAAGTGTTTACAGGGTGGTGAAAGTGAAGTCAAGGTATCAGAGAGATTATACTCTGGTGCAAACTCTTTGAGATAGGAGAATGTAACACAAGAGACTAGTGCAATGAATCAGTAAAACACAGAAGTGACAAAATCCCAAATAGAGAAAATATCTTTAAAAGGAGCCATTACAAAGGACTAGCAATAGGAATCAAGAGGACTGTACCTGACATGGAAAATTAACTGGGAGTAGTGGCTTATGTTGACTGCAGTGGTGAATTAATGATGAAACTTAGTTTTGTGAAATATTTTTTGAGGATGTACTTTTTTTCTGGTGCTAAAGATGGAACCTCAGGCCCCACACATGTTACACAAGTACTCTACCACTGAGCTACTCTAGCCCCAGGATATGCTCATTGGTGGTAACAAGTTATCTTTATATTTTATTAGTATATATTCGTAGTATATAATGTTTATATTCCTTGTGGGGAGTTGGTACATGTACATAACACATCTTAATTCCTTTTTTATCCCCTTTCCCTCCCCATGCCCTCCATCTCTCAATTCCTTTTTCCTTTTAGAAAGATCTACCTTAGTATTTCCTATCACCTATGTTTTATTTTGTTCTTTATACTTTGGTTTTCTCATATACGAGAAACAATGTGATACTCAAGCTTGTGTGTCTGATTTATTTCACTCAACATTATAGTCTCAAGGCTCACCATTGAGTCCTACAAGAAACTCAAGTTTATCTTTTTTTATGGCAGAGTAGTACTGCATTTTGTAGACATCGTATTACAGTAGTACAAGCATATGCACGTTTATAGCAAAACAACTCATAATAGGTAAATCTTGAAAGCAGCCTATATGGCCATCAACAGATGAATGGATAAATGATATAATTTTTAAATGGTATTTTCAACTATATCTTGGAGTGTTTCTCTATGGCCATATATCTTAATAAGTTTCTAGAGTATCATGAAATTATACACAGGATGCAAGTCCTACTGAGGTTGTTTTGTATATTTTGTTTGGCCAATATTTAACATTTCTTTTAAGATCTCATGTGGTGCAATCCCTGCCAAACTGTCCAGTTTTATCTCTCACTGCTTCTCCAAACCCTCTGTCCAGCCATAGTGACTCTTCTGATTTCTCATTGGCATCCTGTTTCCTCTGGGTCCTTATCCATAGGCACCTGTGCCTGATCATTTTTATTCCACTTTTACCTTTATATGTCCTAGTCTCATTCATCTTTAAGGTTTTAACTTCAATACTTGCTTCCAGAACTCCCTTGTGTTAGCCTTTGTCATTGTCAACATTCACATTTGCAAATCACTGTTGTAGTCACAATTTGGACCAGGCACATCAAATGTGCTGCTGAACTTACACACTTGAAGGTAATGGCCACGATTCTGTGCTGTTCACTAGTGCAGAGATTGTTTCAATTTTCTACCACTGTACAGTAAAAAACAGTAAATGTTTTAAATTATAATACCTTAATTATTTTAGAACATGTTTAATGTATTTTAACTACCTGGGTGAGTAGATAAGTATGTAGTTCAAACTATTTCTTTTGAGCTTCCATGCTGGCCACCACTAAATGTATTAAACCAAGGTTTTTTCACTGCCTGGAAAGTTAAATAGCAGGTGTAGTACTTAATGAACTACAGCAACTTGAACTTATTGGTGTGGCAAATAGATTGTGATATTCATTTCCAATTAAAGTTCTTTTGCAAAGATCAATGAAGCACATTTTCACAAATTGAATCACACTAAACTAATAAACAAAATTCTCTCATCCCTGTTGATAGCAAATTACTATTTCCTTAACATTTAAAATCCTATCACACACTATTAATTATAAGATGCAAGGGGTAGGAAAGATCAAATATTTATTTACTCATGTGTTTGTATTTTAGTTTCAATATTATAAGAAAGTTAAGGGACATTAACTATTTCTAAAAAAGCTACATAAGAATAATTTTCCAGACTTGATTTTTTTTGGTCCTTGATCCATAAGCATTTTTATTTACTAAATAACATGCTTGCCCTAATGATTAAAAGTTCTGATCTTTAGTAAATTAGAAAAGAATCTGTTATAGAGTAACCTTCAATTAATGCATGCATGTTGTACATTTGCATTAAAAATAATAGGGTTTGTTGGGAAAAAGAAAATAGCTTAAGATTTTGCCTCTAGAATCATCGAGCTGCTTCATAAAAATTAAAATGTTAATTTAGCCACCTCAAATGTCACTACGTTCTTCAAAGAATGCATAAATGTTATGATATTCATTTTCAAAAACCCCCTAACCTTTCACCCCCTTGATATTTCTTATAAAGCATACTTTTGAAGAAATGTTACACATTTGCATAGTCTTCATTTTAAACTTTTTAATACTTCAATATTGATTAAACAATAGCAGAAGTAGAGTCACCTCTGAAGCAAAGGGTAAGGTTCTGATAGGAACCTCTATTTTAAACAACAAAAGGGGAGTCGCGCGGAACACACTGAATCAGCCCGCTGCACACAGGCAGGTCCTTGCACGCCCTACCGAGGTCCCGAGTCTCTCGGAAGATGCCGAATCACCCCGCTGCAGACAAGCAGCCACCTGGTCCACACTACAAAGACGCAGAGGACACCAGACCACCAGACCAAGGTACTGAGTCCCACTGCTCCCGGCCCAGAGGTAGGGGCTTCTGAGCCGCCATCCCACTGCTCCTGATCCAGAGGAAGGGGCTTCCGGGTCACCATCCCTCCTGCTGCTGCCAGTCCAGAGGAAAGGGCTTTTGGGCAACCTTCTATCCCACTGCTCCTGGCCCAGAAGAAGGGGCTTCCAGGCCACCATCCCTCCAGCCGCTCCTGGCCCAGAGGTAGGGGCTTCTGAGCTGCCATCCCACTGCTCCTGGTCCAGAGGAAGGGGTTTCCTAGCTACCATTCCTCCCACTGCTCCCAGCCCACATGAAAGGGCTTTTGGGTCACTATCCCTACTGCTGCTCCTGGCCCCTGTCCCAACTCTCCCAGCTCAGAGGAGGTAATCCCTGCAGGCGCTAACAGCCCCCAACTGCAGTCGAAATGAGAAAACACGTAAATAAATCTCAAAACCAGACTTCCAGATCACCTACAGCAACCCCAAAGGGAAATGAGATGGAACACTCTGATAATCAACCATCTGGACCCACTGAACTGGCAACAAAAGGGGATCTGGAAAAAATGAAATCAGAAATAATTTCTCAGATAGCAGGATAAATTGTGCCCCAAGTGCAAGACGTGATTAATAAATCTAGAGAGGAGCTCAGGAACATGATGGAATCCCAACATAAGAAACAAATGGAATCCATAAAACAGATGCAAATAGATTTCCAGGAGATGAAAAACTCCATTGAAAGTCTACACAGCAGAATGAGCCAATGTGAGGACAGAATTTCACATATAGAAGATAAGATTGCAATTAGTGACCAGGAAAAGAAAAATTTCTTCAAAATTATAAGGGAACATGAGAAATCAATCCAGCAGCTGCTAGGTGATGCAAAGAAGAGTAACATAAGACTGATTGGGCTCAATGAAGAAACAGAAAAGAATGCAGATGACATAAAAAAATCTCTTCACAGAAATAATGGCAGAAAACTTCCCAAGCAGGGGAAAAGAGATTGACATACAGATAAGTGAGGCACATAGGACTCCAAATAGCCTTGATCAAAAAAAAAACTACATATAGGCACATAATTGTTAAGATTCCAGAAACTCAACAGAAGAACAAAGTTCTCCAAGCAGTCAGAGAAAAGAAACAAATCACATACAAAAGAAAGCCCATCAGAATCACAGCAGACTTCTCAACACAAACCATCAAGGCAAGAAGAGCTTGGAGTGACATATTCCAAGCCAGAAAAGAAAACAGCCTCCAACCCAGATTGATGTACTCTACAAAACTAACTTTCAAAATGGATGGAGAAATAAGATACTTTCATGACAAAGAGCACCTTAGGAACTTTGTGAATACCAAACCAGCACTCCAAAGAATTTTACACAATATCCTAGGAACAGACATTGAGGATCACAACCCCAGGAAGCAAAGCAGAATGAACCTATCTGGCATGACAAGAAATTAAATGTAAAGGGAGAGAACCCAACAAAAAGAAAAAGTCACGGAAATGACAAGTCAATATGTTTCAGTTATAACCATCAACATTAATGGTCTCAATTCACCAGTCAAAAGAAATAGACTGGCAGAATGGGTCAAGAAGCAAAATCCAACAATATGCTGCATACAAGAAACACACTTAATTCAAAAGGAAACTCATAGACTGAAAGTTAAAGGGTGGAAAATAATATTCCATGTGACAGGAACCCCCCAAAAAAGCAGAAGTAGCTATCCTCTTGGCAGATCATGTAGATTTCAAACCAACACTGATTAAGAGAGACAAACAAGGGCACTACATCCTTGTAAAGGGAAGAATCCAAGAGGAAGAGATGACAATCATAAATATCTATGCACCAAACACTAGTGCACCTAACTATATAAAACAAATACTAATGGACATGAAAAGTCATATATGCACTAATGCAATTGTAGTGGGGAACCTCAACACCCCACTGTCACAAATAGATCAACTAGACTAAAAATAAGTAATGAAATACTAGAACTCAATTGAACTCTTCAACAAATGAACTTAACAGATTTACAGAGTGTTCCATCCCACAAAATCAGAATACACATTCTTCTCAGCTGCACATGGGTCATTCTCCAAAATAGACCACATACTCACACATAGAACATGTTTAAGTAAGTGCAAAGGAATTGAAGTTATACCCTGTATATTATCAGACCATAGTGTGATGAAACTGGAGATCCATGGCAAAAGAAACTGGAAAAATTTCATAAACACGTGGAAATTGAACAACACACTTCTGAATATCCAAATGGGTCACAGAGAACTTCTTAAAGAAGAAATCAGACAGTTCCTTCAATTAAATGACAATGACAATACAACATATCGGAATCTATGGGACTCAATGAAAGCAGTCTTACGAGGGAAATTCATAGCAGTGAATATGCATATTAGGAAAACAGAATGAGCCCAATTAAACAACCTGATGCTGAACCTCAAGCTTCTAGAAAAAGAAGAGCAGGACAACCCCAAAGCTCATACAAGGGAGGAAATTATAAAGATCAGAGGAGAAATCAATGTAATGGAGACTAAGAGAATGATACAAAAAAAATTAATGAAGCCAAGAGTTGGGTCTTCGAAAGAATCAACAAAATTGACAAACCCTTAGCCAACCTTGTCAGAAAAAGGAAAGAAAAGGCCCAGATCCATGCAATGAGGAATGAAAAGGGTGAAATGACAGCAGACCCAGCAGAAATCCAGAGGATCATCAATACCTACTTCCAGAACTTATATGCCAATAAGATGGACAACACAGAAGAAATGGACGGATTCCTAGATACATATGAATTACCAAAGTTGAACGAAGAAGACCTACAAATTCTGAACAACCCAATATCAACCAATGAAATTGAAAATGTAATTAAAAACTTGTCAACTAAGAAAAGCCCAGGCCCTGATGGCTTCACTGCTGAATTCTACAAGACATTTAGAGAGGAACTGCTGTCACTACTGTTTAAACTCTTCAATGAAATTGAAAGGGAAGCAATACTTCCAAATTCATACCTGGAAGCAAGCATCACCTTGATCCCCAAAGCAGAGAAAGACCCAACCGAAAAAGAGAACTATAGGCCAATCTCACTAATGAACATAGATGCAAAAATCCTTAATAAGATAATGACAAACAGAATGCAGAAGACCATCAAGAAGATCATACACCCTGATCAAGTGGGATTTATCCCAGGGATGCAGGGGTGGTTCAATATGTGAAAATCAATCAGTGCAATACACTGTATCAGTAGGGCCTAGGACAAAAATCATATGATTATCTCTATAGATGCAGAAAAAGCATTTGACAAAATCCAACATGCATTTATAATAAAAGCCCCACAAAAAATTGGAATAGATGGTCTCTACCTCAAAATGATAGAAGCCATCTGTGAAAAACCAACAGCCAATATCATACTAAATGGTCAAAAACTGAAATCCTTCACACTAAAATCAGAAACAAGACAAGGATGTCCACTATCACCACTCTTATTCAATATAGTTCTGGAAATATTAGCCATGGCAATTAGACAAGTGAATGAAATAAAAGGAATAAAGATAGGTAATGAAGAAGTCAAATTGTCATTATTTGCAGATGACATGATACTCTATATAGAAGACCCCAAGAACTCCACCAAAAGGTTTCTAGACTTAATAACCAAATTCAGTCAAGTAGCTGGTTACAAGGTCAACACACAAAAATCAATAGTTTTCCTCTACACCAATGACAGACTCACTGAGAGAGAAATAGGGCAAATAATTACTTTCACAATAGCATCCAAAAAACTGAAATACCTAGGAATCATCCTAATGAAAGAAATCAAAGACCTCTTCTCTGAAAACTATGGCACTCTAAAAAGAGAGATTGAAGATGATATCAGAAAATGGACAGACATCCCCTGCTCCTGGGTAGGAAGGATTAATATAATGAAAATAGCCATACTTCCAAAATTGCTATATAGATTTAATGCAATTCCAATTGAGATCCCAGCAACATACTTCATAGACCTTGAGAAAACAATCCAAAAATTCATTTGGAACAAGAAGAGACCCAGAATAGCAAAAGCAATTCTAGGTAACAGAGACATGGCAGGGGGTATCACAATTCCCAACCTGCAACTCTACTACAAAACTCCTGTGATAAAAACAGCATGGTACTGGCAAAGAAACAGACTTGAGGAGCAGTGGAACAGATTAGAAGTTGCAGAAACAACACCAGACACACTCAGCCATCTCATCTTTGATAAAGGAGCCAAACACCCTCACTAGAGGAAAGATAGCCTCTTTAATAAATGGTGCTGGAAAACTTGGGCTTCAACTTGCCAAAGATTAAAACTAGACCTGTATCTCTCACCATAAACTAAAATCAAAATGGTTTAAAGATCTAAATATTAAAATAGAAACTCTGATCCAGTTGGAACAGAGATTAGGTAGAACTCTTGAAGACATCAGTGTAGAAAATGATTTTATGAACAAAACCTCAGTTGCCATGAACTAGCACAAACAATCAATAAGTGGGATCTCTTCTTATTAAAAAGCTTCTGCACAGCAAGAGAAGCCACCAGCAGTGTGAAGAGACAACCCACAATGTGGGAAAAAATCTTCACCTGCTCTTCCTCAGACAAAAGTCTACTATCTCAAATCTGTGAAGAAGTTAAAAAGATCAGACCTCCCAAATTTAAAGACTCAATCCAAAAATGGACATCTGAAATGAACAGACATTTCTCACACAAAGAAGTAGAAATAGCAAATAAATACATGAAAAAATGTTCAACATCACTGGTCATTCGAGAGATGCACATGAAAACAACACTGAGATTCCACTTCACTCCAGAAAGAATGGCTGCTATCATGAAATCAACCAATAACCAATGCTGGTGGGGCTGTGGGGAAAGAGGAACCCTGCTCCACTGTTGGTGGGAGTGTAGAATGGTGCAACCACTGTGGAAATCAGTATGGAGATACCTCAAAAAACTAGGACTGGAAATCCCATTTGACCCCACTATTCCACTGCTGAGGATCTTCCCCAAAGAATTAAAAATATCATACCACAGTGATATATGTGCACCCATGTTCATAGCAGCACAGTTTGTAATAGCTAAAACTTGGAAACAGCCCAAATGCCCATCAACTGGAGACTGGATCAAGAAAATGTGGGTTTTTTTTTATAAAATGGAGTACTACTCAGCCATAAAAAATGAGAAATTAGAGACATTTACAGCTAAGTGGATGCACATTGAGGCAATACTCTTAAGTGAAATAAATAGGACACACATGTGTAAATACCGAATAGTTTCTCTGGTGTGAGAAACTGGAAGTGTAAATAAGGACTAAATGTATAATAGGTAATGTGAAATAGGAAGAAAAGGGGCAAAGGGGAAGGAAGTGGGAGGGCTAGGGGAAAGGATAGAAGGGAATGGGATTAATATGAGAAAATGGAAAAATAGGAATAAAACCTTTGTAAATAGGGAGGACTGCAGGGGTTGAAGGGAGGGCTGGGCAAGGGTGAAAAATAAGAACCAAGAGAGACTATGTAAAGGTGCAAATTTCCAATGATGAATGTCATTATATTGTATACCTAAAATGTACCAATGATTAGAATGAATAATCGATATTGTAAAATAGGAAGAAAAGGTCCAAAGGGCTAGGAGTAGTGGGGGGGCAGGAGAAAGGAAAGAAGGGAAAGGAAAAAATGATGAGAAATGGAAAAAATGGAAATAAAGTCTTTGTAAATAGGGAAGGGTGGAGGGGGTGAAGGGAGGGCTAGGAATGGGGAAAAAATAAGAACCAAGATGCATTATGTAAAGGTACAATTCCCAATGAGAAATGTAATTGTGTTTTATACCTACAATGTACCAATAAAAGAATTTATTTTTAAAAAGTGGATATTTTGTAGGTGTGTACATGCAAAATTTATTGTCTAGGCAAGCCCTAAGTCTTAATACTTTTCCACACTATGGTCTCCTACTTCTAAAGGTATTTCTTAGCAGGTTATGGAATGATTTGTCTTTGGTGAATGCTTCTAGCATGAAGAAATTCCTGTTTGACAGTACTACCAAGCTATGTCTCTTCAGTCTCCCTAAAAGGGTCCAGCCTAAGGGAAGGAGGGATAAGAATATTTTTAAAAATAAAAATGAAAGGGAGATCCTTCACTGATATTGTATCCATTTCTCTCCTTTCTTATCTTTATCTAGGCTATGTTGGGATTTTACAGGTCAGAAGTTTAGTCAGAATATTATGGGTGCTTTCAACCTTATTTTTAAAATAAATGATTAAACACACATGTGTGCATAATCATCACACAGGACTACCTGCTACCATCATTTCATGAAAGCTTGACATTTTAATACTAAAGATAGTAGAGAATCTTTATTGTTAGAGAACAACATAATTCTTTAAATTGAATGTTTAGCTTAAGAAACTCAGTACCTGAACTTACTTTCCTCATATTCTCAAACACATTGTCATAATCTAGCATAAATATGCATTCCTGCTTTTGATAACTACTGTATGAAAAGCATTGTTTTAACCTATTTTATTAATTGAAAAAGACCTTACTAATTTCTTGAAATATAACATGCCTGCCACTTACCAGGGATCTTGATAAATGTGCGTGCTGGTTTGGTAGGTCTAGCAGTGATGGGGAACCTTTTAGAGGCCAAGTGCTCAAACTGCAACCCAACACCCACTTATTTATCACAAAGTACCAACACTGCAATTGAACCTGAATACTGAAGTTATAGTTTAGAAAAAAACAACTCATACATTAACATCTTTTGTGTTAAAAGAAAAATACAACAGAGCTCTCAATGATACAAGCAGCTTTTTATTGAAAGGTAAATGTTTGCATTTGGAGTGCTTTTGCACAATTAATGTGATCTTTGCAGTATGCTTGCTGATAATTTGTCAAACCTTGGCTGGGATGAATTGTCTTGGGTGCTGACAAAGAGGGCTCTGAGTACCCACTGGGTACCCACTGCTGGTCTAGGGTGTCTGGAAGTTCACATTTTCAACAAGGTGCTGTTAATGCAAGTGTATGGACCAGACTTGAGTATCAAGGAGCAACACTATTTTCTCCAAAGTGTTAATGGCTAACATATAAAGCATTATTCTTTCTAAACTTCTAAGTGAAGGTGAAGGGAGATATAGTATAATGAAAATACCTTAAGATTCAAAGAAATTAATCTGTAATAATCATACAATTGAGGCATTTCCAAGAGGGATGTTAAATATGACAATTTAGACCAAACTTAATTTACAAATAATTTTGTCCTTCGGTCAAATTGTGCTTAGTTTTAGAACTTTTATTCTACTTGGGAAATATCCTAACCAACATGTGTTTCTGAGTGATCTTTGCTCTAATGTCTTGTGTTTAGATGTCCCCCTAAAGCCTCATGCAGTCACAGGTGGGGCTTTTTCATAGTTGGCTAGATCTAGAGTATGTGACTCTGGAAATGATTCATAGTTTAATGCTAGGCTCAGGAGCACTAGGAGTAAGGGTATGAGTGCTACCTTCCCTAAGTAATCTGGATAAGATAAAGGGGGCAGAAAGATTTTGTTAAGGTCCCCTTTTGCTGGCTTGTGCTGCCTTCTGCTTGTCATGAACTGGTTCTTTTCTGTGATGCCCCTTGACTAAGCCACCTTGACTTGAAGCCAGCAGATTATGGACTGAAACCTCTACAAACTGTAAGATAAATAAATCTTTCCTCTTTTAACTTTGGGTGTTGGATATTTTGTCTCATCAACAAGTACAGTAACTAAGACACTTGTCTCAATTATTCGGGGACAATCCTTATCATTGTTCAGCTTCTTTTTACACAGATTCTGGTCACAGATAAAGAGTGGCATTAGTATGACATCTAATTATTTTTCCTTTATTACCACACTGAGATGAAAAGTAAAGAGAGAACTATAGATATTAATTTTAAAGGGATAATTGCCATTATTATAGTATGTTAAAACTTCCAAAGTGTTCACAGTGATTAAATTGCCCTCTGTGAGTTTAAGGGTCATACTTGCTTCTACAAGTAGTTCAGCACATAAACCCAGTCCCTGGTAAATACTAATAGATGTAGTGAATTGAAATGGGCCCTAAAAGGTAAGTCTGTATCCCAAAGTCTGTCAGTACAAAGTTATTTAGAAAAAGAATCTTTTCAAATGTAATTAAGAATCCTGAGATAAGATCATCCTGAATTACCTAGATGAACTCTAACTCCAGTTGTCAAGAGACAATACAGACACACAGAGCAGGAGGCAGTGTGGTGATGGAGGGATGTGGACACTAGCCAAGGAAAGCTGACAGCCACAAGATAATGAAAGAGCATAATGGGAGGGAGAACATGCCCTGCTGACACACTGATTTTGGACTTCTAGCCTTTAGAATTATGAGAGAATGAGTTTGTGTTGTTTTAAGCCACCAAGTTGACAGGAATTTGCTATTGCAGCAATAGTTAATTAACAGAGCAGCTAAAATTCATGGAATGGGCAAGGGAGAACAGATATTAAATTCTAGTCTTAAAGGGTGAAGATGTTCAAAGTGGTGAAGTAATTTGTCTATGTTTATTCCAATGCAACATGACAGAAATGTGGCAAATATGACATTGCTTCCATATCCAGTGTTGATGTACTAAGACTTAACACAACTTCACTAGTTTCCACTGCTAAAAGTGTAGTACCTTGAAAAAAAAATGTTAGGTGAAAATACTGCAGATTGTATAGCAATAAAATGGTGAAAATATTCCCTAGGAAAAAATTAACCATTTTATGAATAATTTTATAATCTATGACTTAAAAAAAGTTTAAGAACCAAAAAGTTCATATTATAACTAAACTAAGCTATGTTTATAAGATGTTAGTGCTCCTGAGTATTTACTCAAATGGCATGATAGAAATAGAAAGCAGTTAAGAACAAAGGTTAAGAGGGCAACATAGATTGGTCAACAGAAAAGGGTTTGAATCATGGTTCTACCATCTAGTGCACTGAGAACTTGGGCCTAAGTTACTTAACCACTTTGTGCCCCAATTGCTCTGGAAATAGAACTGTAGTTCTTTTAAGAAACATCAGGATTAAATGAGACCATATTTTAAAACACAGAGCACAAATCCTGGGAACATTGTGGCCATTACTAACCCGTGTCTGCCACACAGTAAGAATTCAGCCAATATTTATTGAATGTATTTGCTCAAATATACATTTGTACTAAAATAAGAATATATTTAACTGACCTGATTACTCAAGTAGTCCCATGGCTATCATATATTTTTAATTGCAATTCAAATTATTAACTTAGCTTTGTGAAGTCATATAAAGATGACTTGATTCTAAATATCAAAGAAATGATCTTTTTCTTTGCATTCCCTCTTGGGTCATGAGACTTTCAAAGGACTTCTATTGTGAGCTTCTGCATTTTCATGAGAGTAAGAAGAGAAAATCTAGTACAGATTTTCTGTTTGTTTCAAATGCCCATTTCTCTGAAATTGATTTCTCTTTCCTGATTGAAAAGTCTGAAATTTGCTGATCTGCAGGGGAATTTGAAAAAGGCCCACCTGCTTAATCAGTCACTTGTCTGATTGATACAGAACATCAGCAGGGTGGGCCATAGATCATGGAACAAAGGTTCTGACAGTCAATTACTCTGTGTCATCTGTGTATAAGTTCCTGGAGGATCTATGATAGGAATAGGCTTCTAAATAAAAAAGAAATAAAAGGAAGCTATTCATCTAGGTTAAATTTGGGTTCATTCTGTACTCTTGAAGTATAGTGGTTTATGAGTGTGAATTAACTGGTAATGTTTACAATTCTTTAGAAAAATTTGCTTGAAGGACATCATGTTGTATCCCAGTTCCCCAAAACTGGGATAAATTATGAACCCCAAACTCCTATAAATTTCTTACATGAGTTTATCTAAAGATAGGAATTATACAATTATACAAGTAGAGAATCCAGGTGAATACAAATATATTTCAATCTTATAGTTCATTATGTTTTTAAATCTATTATTTCATAAAATTTTCACATGAGAAAAATGTTTATATTAATCAAGGATTTTCTATTTATCTTTTGATGATGTCATTATACTTTTTCATATCCTCTTTGATTGGTATTTTCCCTTACAGCTGCTCATTTTATGGAAGCTTAAGTTCATGCAATTATAATAACAATAAAATTTACTATCCATGGATAACTTATGTAGTTCCAGGTACGGGGGAAAAATTGTTTGAATATTATTTTAGCGTGTATGTCTTAAATCATTATTAACATGTATTAACTATACAGATCAATGGGATTCACTTTGTTCTTTCTATGTGGACATTGTACATTGATCATATCCACCCACCCTCTATCCATTTAATCCAACCCCTGCCCAACCGCAGGGACCCTACCTAGTTAGTAGTGATCACTCTTCAACTCTCCAATTGACTGTTTCTTTCCACACATGAAAGAGACACTTGTCTGCGTCTGTCTTAATTTACTTAACATTATGTCCTCCAGTTCCTTCCATTTTCCTGAAAATGACAGGATTTTATTTTTCTTTATGGCTGAAAAATATTCCATTGTGAGCATATATCATATTTCCTTATCCGTTAATCTGTTAACCAGCACCTAGGCTGGTTCTGTATCTTAGCTATTGTGACTAGTGCTGCAATAAAGGCACACAGGGATCTCTTTTGCATGCAGACTTCATTTTCTTTGGATATATACACCCAGGTGTGGGATTGCTGGATCATCTGATTGTTCTATTTTTGGTTTTTTGAGGAAACTCTGTACTCTTTTCCATAGTAGTAGATGTACTAATTTACATTCCCACCAAGATTTTTTTTTCTCCACATCCCTGACAGATTTTTTAATTTTTAAAAGCCATTCTAACTGGAGTGAGATAATATTTGATTTTGGTCTTGATTTGCATTTTCTAATGGCCAGCCTACAAAATTTGCCAGCTATTCATCTGACTGAGGGTTAATATCCAGAATATATAAAGAACTCAAAAATCTTACACAAACAATGAAAAAGTAGTCTAATTAAATAGCAGGAAGCAGGGGATTTAGCTCAGTGGTTCTGCCACCTGCCTCGCAAGCACAAGGTCCTGAGTTCAATTCCTGGTACCAAAAAAACCCCAACAACAACAACAACAACAACAAAAACCAGGAACATGATATGTAGAAACACTGTATCTCAAAAGGAATACAAATGGCCAATAATTGTGTGTGTGTGTGTTAACACTGAAAGTAACAGAAAATTAGCCTAAGTTTTTCATTGTATAGATAAGAAAACTGAAGCACAGAAAAGCTAAGTTACTTGATTAGCCAAGGACGCAAAGAGAGTCAGAAAGATATCTTTGCCTCATCACATTTTTGTGACAAAAGGAACAATAGAAAATCTGTGATGCAGAAGCAAAGCAGGTTTCTCATCCCATTCTGTGTGAGGCAGAGCTGCACACAGAACAAAGCTGCCTTTGAAGCTGAGGATTGCTCCATCTCAAATCAGCTCTGTAGGGTGCAAAGTGCACAATGATGGGCCAGCATAGCAGAAAATAAAGTCCCCAAAACTCTAAAATTATTTACAGTCCTTTGGCACCAATTCTTGAAAAAGCATAATTGTGTCTCACATATGTTCCTACGTTGTCTTCATTAGCTTCTCTTTCAGATTTCTGGAAAATCATTTTAACCTTCAACATTCTTCATTTATTCTGCTTGATTAAATCAAACAAATGAATAGATGGCATAAAATCAAATAACATTTTCTGAGCTGAGAAAGTAGTAACCTAAAGAGGTAAAAAAAAAATGGAAAGTGAAGTCAGTGGATTATGTATACATTACTTCATTGAATGTGTAAAAATTATTCAGATTTGGATGGTGAGGGAGAAATAAAAAGAATAGGTAAATATTTACCTATTGTGCATAGGAAGTTTTTTAAAAAAGCAACCAAAACAGATTGAAACAGAAGTTTCAGATTGTGACATTTTTATCTTTTTGTTGATTTCTGCTGAAGCCCGACCTTCAGATAGGATTTTCTTCCAAGAACTCTCCCTAGAGTACATAAATCGATGCAACACTCTCCTGTGATGTATCCTAACCTGGTAAAATATCACAGGACTATAATGGAATGTTTTTAGCCAAGATATCACCTTTTCCCCTACCTCATCAGTGAGATGTCACGTTGAAATTCCAGGTTCATTGGAACCATTAGAAAGAAAAGGAAGGGAAGACAGATAAAAGAGGCCAGAGAGCAGTCAATTTAAAATGAAAAGTGTATGGAATGGAACATGCACAAGTAGATTTTTTTAGCTCCTTTGGAATAAAGATGGAGATAAATTGGGAAGATGGAAATGCTACAAGAAAATGAAAGGACACTGCCTCATATCAGGCTCTAAAAGCAAAATTCTGAGATGAAGGCCTGCAGCTTGGAATATCATGGTTAAGTCCCCATGGGAGCATCTGGATGAAAACAAGAGAGGCAGAAGTGGGCAGAAGGAGAAGCTTCCATGTGGTGGCAACAGAAGCTCAGTCAATCCTACAGGAAACTCTGGAGCTAGAATGGCCCTTCAGAGTTGTCTCAAATCAAAGTAAGGAATGGAGCTTTTGACCCCTGCCTTGACCAGTCATTTTGCACTGACTGGTCTTAGGAAGGGGGTGAATTCTTGAGCAAGGTGGCTTCTTTTAGCTGTTGCTGATGGTTGAACTAACTATTGTCCAGAAGAATTCAGTGTTTCTACAGCTGGGAGAGTGAGTGAGAAAGGAGGTAGGGTGCTGATGCATCATAATATCCTCCAGATCCTGTGCTTCTTAGATCTATTTGCTTCATACGATAAATTCACCTCAAAAATTCCTAGAGAATTCCTAGAGAAAACACCTCAAAAAATTCTACTTCATCTCTTTCTTAAAGAGACATATAAGAAGATGTATCTTTATTGTGAACTATAGCCTCCATTACTGCAATTGTTCCTAAAACTCACAGATTCCAGATTACCACCACTCTATATTTCCATCAGCCTTGACTAGGCATCTCTGTAAATCTGGTAAAGTGACCAGGACCCTGATTCCTGAAGGGTCTGGGCACCTAGTCACCAGGTCCTTTCCGACTACAGAAGCTTTGCTTGTTCATTTACTGTCAATATGGGCATCAGAGAACCAGAAAATGGCAAAGTGGATCACATGGGCCCCAGTGATATTCTTTGCTGCTCCCTTCTTTAATAGATGCTGACCTCATCCTGGTCATTGGAGTCAATCACTCCAGCTAGGATGATGACTCCTCTTGGCACAAGGAACCTGAAGGAACCAGGTGGAAAGCATAGCTTAAAGCTGAATGTAACTCTTACTGTGCCCCTAGTTGAAGATTTTCCTCTGGCAACTACATTCACTTTGCTCAAAGTTGGAGAAACAAAAGCAAGAAATATATAAAAAGGTCTCAGGGAATAGTGAAAGGTGGGGCCATTCCTACTTTTATTGTTTGGTTTCTAGACCTACCATGTGTCCATACCTACTGGGACACCAAACCATGTGGTAGTCATTGGTTTAGTCTCTGTACTGCAGCCTGGAGGTGATACTTCAATCATTCTGAATGTTCTCTCCAATGTGGCCTCTCAGTTGCAGTTTCTAAAGGCCATCCCATAACTCTCTCAAGCAGACAGCTTTAACATCATGGAGCTTATCATTCTGAGCCCATTTTCCTGTCTTCTTTCCTATGAAGAAAATTCTTAGGTTCAAGTTTATGTGTTATACTATGTCATTTAACTGTACTCTAAAGCTGGATGGAGTGGCACATGCCTGTAATTCCAGTTTCTCAGGAGACTGAGGCAGAGGGATCATAAGCTCAAGGCCAGCTTGGGCAATTTAGCAAGACCTATTTCAAAATAAATTAAAGAGACTGTGGTATAACTTAGTGGAGGAACACGTGCCTAGCATGTGTGTCCAGAACAGTGAAAACAAATGATAACAGTTTGTAAACACTCTGATAGAAGAGCTGGCCAAAACTCTCTGGACAAATTATGCCAACTCGTATCTGGAAAACATCCACTCCAGTCAAAAAGAAAGGCTACATCTTCCAGGACCAATGGTGTCTAATGAAAACATTGTTTCACAATGTAGTTTTATGGGGTTCTTTGAGGTATTTTTCCACACCCTTGACATAGTTGTACTGGTTTGTCCACAGGTAGTTTCATTCCTGATACTGTGGCTCTCAGGATCATTACTGATAGATTCTGCCTGACATCAAAGCCAAGTTGATCTATTTGGCATTTCTGGCATCTCTTTGTTGGTAGGCACTTTCTTAGGGTCATTATCATGTGACCTGTGGCATAGTCATTTCATGCTAGGTACACAAGACTCTGTTCATTTGCTCTATCAGAGATACTGTATCTGACATTTCAAATGCATTATGAAAAAAGTGTTGCTTGACTTTTCAGTAATCCATTGTAATTTATCAAGGTCTTTCCAGGTTTTCTAGGTAACAGACTGCTTCATTCAATGAGAATATTATGAAGACTGCCACAGTTTATCTATATAAGTCTGTAAGGGTAACATTAATCCCTGCAAATCCCCTTCCACATTTGATTTTCCTTATTATGATGGCTCTTACTCTAGAGAAAAATGAATCAACATGGAGTTTCCATCAACTACCATGTATATTTATTACAATTATATATTCAGCAGCAAGGAACGTGATCATCAGATGGGTTCAGAGGCCAACTGTAACCTAGAAGTGGGATAGCATTCCCTTAATTGCTTTGTCTACATGGTTGTATGTCCCAACTCTTTTCTTTATTTTTTATTTTTTTGGTACCGGAAATCAAACTCAGGTTCTTGTACTTGCGCAGGAGGCGGCGAAACCACTGAGCTAAATCCCTGGCCCTGTATGTCCCAACTCTTAACAAGAGGCTCATGAAGTGATGCTTCTGTCTCCAGGTATCAATGTTAACAGTTCTCATATGGTCCAAAAATTACCCATTCTCTAATATTATCTAAGGAAATGGCCATAGAATCCACTAAGAAAGGACAGAATGACTAACAACTTATAGAATGTACATATTTTCCATGATGTAGCAACATCGTTTCTCGGGAGATTTGACAATTACTCTGGACTGGTTATTCAAAATAAGATATTTTGGCCTTTCATTGGTGTATCTGAGTTGAACTTCCTGATAACACATGATCAATTTCTTTAAATTGTACAGATTTAAGGATGTTAAGGTTTACATCTAAAATGTTCCCAAAAGTTCTCATGTGTATAGAATGTGATTGGATCATGAGGCCCACAATACTCATCAGTGGATTCATCCATTCATGAGTTCAGTATGAGCTGTTAGGAGGTGGGGCCTGGTTGAAGGTGGGGCCTGGTTGAAGGTGGGTCATTGAAGGCATAACTGGAAAAGGTTTATTCTTGTCCTAGCTCCTCCCTTCTTTCTCAGCTTTCTGGTTGTCATAGGGTGAGCAGGTGTCCTTTTCCAGGTCCTTTCACCTTGCCCTTTTCTGCCTTAGAGCCAACCTAGTATGTACAGAAACCTCTGAAACTGTGAGCCAAAATAAACTTCTCTGCCTATGAGTTGTTTGTGTTAGGTGTTGTGTACAGCAACAAGAAAGTGACTAAGACAACAGTATTGACGGATGTTTCTCTAGAAAAGTCATCTTCAATCCGTCCCACTGCTCCCAGCCCAGAGGAAGGGGCTTCTGAGTCACCATCCCACCACTCCCAGCTCAGAAGAGGTGAGCCACATGGGCACCAACAGCACCCCCCTTCCCCGGGTCACAATGAGAAGACACATAAACGAGTCTCAAAACCAGACTTCCAGATCACCTACAGCAACCTGAAAGGGAAATGAGATGGAACACTCTGATACTCAAACACCTGGACTCCCAGAAATGGCAACAAAAGAGGATCCAGAAAGAATGAAATCAGAAATAATTTCTCAGGTGACAGCAGAGATTGTGCTCATAGGGCAAGAAATGATTAATATGGAGAGGAGCTGAGGAACATGGTGGAATCCCAACATAGAAAACAAATGAAATCCATAAAACAGATGCAAATAAATTTCCAGGAGATCAAAAACTCCATTGAAAGTCTACACAGCAGAATGAGCCAATGTGAGGACAGAATTTCAGATATAGAAGATAAGCTTGCAATTAGTGACCAGGAAAAGAAAAATTGCTTCAAAACTGTAAAGGAACATGAGAAATCAAACCAGCAGCTGCTAGATGATGCAAAGAAGAATAACATAAGACTGATTGGAGTCAAAGAAGAAACAGGAGAGAGTACAACTGACATAAAAAAAAATGTTCACAAAAGTAATGGCAGAAAACTTAGCAAGCGGGGGGAAAGAACTTGACATACAGATAAGTGAGGCACATAGGACTCCAACTACCCTTGATCAAAAAAAAAATCTACACATTGACATGTAATTGTTAAGACTCCAGAAACTCAACAGAAGAACAAAGCTCTACAAGCAGTTAGAGAAAAGAAACAAATCACATACAAAAGAAAGGCCATCAGAATCACAACAGACTTCTCAACACAAACCATCAAGACAAGAAGAGCTTGGAGTGACATATTCTAAGCCCTAAAAGAAAACAGCCTCCAACCCAGATTGATGTACCCTGCAAAACTATCTTTCAAAATTGATGGAGAAATAAGATACTTTCATAACAAAGAGCACCTTAGGAACTTCATGAATACCAAACCAACACTCCAAAAAATTTTAGACAATATCCTAAGAATAGACAATGAGGATCACAACCCCAGAAAGCACAGCAGAATGAACCCATCTGGTGCAACAAGAAATTAAATGTAAAGGGGGAGAATCCAACAAAAAGAAAAAGTCATGACAAGGATAAATCAGTATGCATAAGTTATAACCATCAATGTTAATGGTCTCAATTCACCAATCAAAAGAAATAGACTGGTAGAATGGGTCAAGAAGCAAGAACCAACAATATGTTCCATATAAGAAACACACTTAATTCAAAATGAAACTCATAGACTGAAAGTTAAAGGGTGGAAAACAATACTCCATGTGATGTGAACCCCCAAAAAAGCAAGAATAGCTCTTTGCAGATGAAGTGAATTTCTAACCAACACTGCTTAAGAGAGACAAACAAGGGCACTACATCCTTGTAAAGGGAACAATCCAAAAGGAAGTGATGACAATCATAAATATTTATGCACCAAACACTAGTGTCCAACAATATAAAACAGATACTACTGGACATGAAAAGTCATATATGCACTAATACAATTGTAGTGGGGGAACTCCATACCCCACTGTCACAAATAGATAGATCAACTAGACAAAAAATAAGTAATGAAATACTAGAACTCAATCAAACTCTTGAACAAATGCACTTAACAGATGTTTACAGAATGTTCCACCCCACAAAATCAGAAAACACATTCTTCTCACCTGAACAAGGGTTGTTCTCCAAAATAAACCACATACTCACACATAGAACATGTTTAAGTAAGTGCAAAGGAATTGAAGTTATCCCCTGTATATTATCAGACCAAAGAGTGATGAAATTGGAGATCCATAACAAATGAAACTTCATAAACATGTGGAAATTGAACAACTCATTTCTGAATAACCAATGGGTCACAGAGGAAATTAAAGAAGAAATCAGACAGTTCCCTCAATTAAATGACAATGACAGTACAACATATTGAAATCTATGGGACACAATGAAAGCAGTCTTATGAGGGAAATTCATAGCAGTGAATACACATATTAGGAAAACAGAACGAACCCAATTAAACAACCTGATGCTGAACCTCAAGCTTCTAGAACAAGAAGAGCAGGACAACCCCAAAGCTCATACAAGGGAGGAAATTATAAAGATCAGAGCAGAAATCAGTGCAATGGAGACTAAGAGAACAATACAAAAAATCAATGAAGCCAAGAGTTGGTTCTTTGAAAGAAAAAACAAAATTGACAAACCCTTAGCCAACTTTATCAGAAAAAGGAAAGAAAAGGCCCAAATCAATTCAATTAGGAATGAAAAGGGTGAAATTACAACAGACCCAGCAGAAATCCAGAGGATCATCAATACCTACTTCCAGAGCCTATATGCCAATAAGATGGAACCCCAGAAGAAATGGATAGATTTCTAGACACATATGAATTACCAAAGTTGAATGAAGAAGACTTAAAATTCTAAAGAACTCAATATCAACCAATGAAATTGAAAACATAATTAAAGGCTTACCAACTAAGAAAAGGTGAGGTCCTGATGGCTTCACTGCTGAATTCTACAACACATTTAGAAAGGAACTACTGCCACTACTGTTTAAACTCTTCAATGAAATTGAAAGGGAAGCAATACTCCCAAATTCATTCCCGGAAGCAAGCATCACCTTGATCCCCAAAGCAGAGAAAGACCCAACCGAAAAAGAGAACTATAGGCCAATCTCACTAATGAACATAGATGCAAAAATCCTTAATAAGATACTGGCAAATAGAATGCAGAAGATCATCAAGAAGATCATAAACCCTGATCAAGTAGGATTCATCCCTGGGATGCAGGGATGGTTCAACATATGCAAATCAATCAATGTAATACACTATATCAATAGAGCCAAGGACAAAAGCCATATGATTATCTCCATAGACGCAGAAAAAGCATTTGACAAAATCCAACATGTATTTATGATAAAAACCCTACAAAAAATTGGAATAAATGGTCTCTACTTCAAACTGATAAAAGCCATCTAGGAAAAACCAACAGCCAGTATAATACTAAATGGTCAAAAACTGAAATCCTTCACACTAAAATCAGGAACAAGACAAGGTGTCCACTCTCACTGCTCCTGTTCAATATAGTTTTGGAAACATTGGCCATGACAATTAGACAAGAAAGAGAAATAAAAGGAATGAAGATAGGTAATGAAGAAGTCAAATTGTCATTATTTGCGGATGACATGATACTCTACACCAAAGACCCCAAGAACTTCACCAAAAGTCTTCTAGACTTAATAATCAAATTATGTAGAGTAGCTGGATACAAGGTCAAGACACAAAAATCAATAGCTTTCCTCTACACAAATAATAGACTCACTGAGACAGAAATAGGGCAGACAACTCCTTTCACAATAGCATCCAAAAAACTGAAATACCTAGGAATCAACCTAATGAAAGAAATCAAAGACCTCTTCTCTGAAAACTATGGCACTCTGAAAAGAGAGATTGAAGATGATATCAGAAAATGGAGAGACATCCCCTGCTCCTGGGTAGGAAGGATTAATATAGTGAAAATGGCCATACTTCCAAAACTGCTATATAGATTTAATGCAATTCCAATTGAGATCCACACAGCATACTTCATGGACCTTGAGAAAACAATCCAAAAATTCATTTTGAATAAGAAGAGACCCAGAATATCAAAAGCAATTCTAGGTAACAGAGACATGGCAGGGGATATCACAATCCCCAACTTGAAACTATACTACAAAGCTACTGTGATAAAAACAGCATGGTACTGGCCAAGAAACACACCTGAGGACCAGTGGAACAGATTAGAAGTTGCAGAAACAACTCCAGATGCACTCAGCCATCTCATCTTCGATAAAGGAGCCAAACACCCTCACTGGAGGAAAGATAGCCTCTTTATTTTTTTAAATATAGCATTGTTTAATAGTACACTTTTTTCTTTGTAAGTAGGTGTGTATTCTGAAATAATGCTTTAAAAGTAGAGTAGAAACAAACTAGTAACATAGTTATTATCAAATATTACATACTCTGTATAACTATGTACACAGTTTGTTTATATCAGCATCAACACAAACACATGAGCAATACACTGATCTGTGACTTAGAATGGCTGCAGTGTCCCTACACAATAGGAATATTTTCAACTTCATTATTATCTTATAAGGCCATTGTATTATGCAGTTCCCAGATGACCAATACATTTTGCAATAGTATGACTCTAGGAGGTATGCACTCAGGCCTGTAAGAAAGTGAGGAAAGTATGATATAGCAGGAAACACTAATAAAAGGGTGATTTCATGAGAAGTCTAGTCTCTGCCTAGTTTCACATGGAGCTTTAGAGAGTAAATTCCATCTCAGATGTTTTGTGCCCAAAGACAAGAAGATTGGGTTGTTTTAAATTTCAACACCAGTAATGGGCATCAGCTTGATGGAGAAGAGAGTATTGTAGCATGGACAGGAGAAAACAGGTGGAACATATCACTTAGGAATCTTAGTATACAGAGGTACTTGTCAATCATGGTAAGGAGAACCGTGGAAATATTAATCATTAGCTGGCAACACAGGCTGAAGCTGAGGCTGAAGCATAGTGGAGTAAAGGACTTTTGGGTTGGGCATCAACAGCATCTGTCACAGATACTTTAGATTCCTCCTGTGTGCTAGAGATTTGTTCAGTAAAATGCTAGAAGTGACTTGAATCAGCTTTCAAGAGAGTGATTATATAAATCTTTTCACAAATCAGCTCAATATTTCATTTGCAGCTCAGTACTGGCCATGGAAGAAATCTGTAAATGTAACAAATTGTTGCCCAGAATCAGTTATTAAAACTTGGAACATGGGCCCGGGATATAGCTCAGTGGTTTCACCGCCTGCTGGGCAACTGCAAGCCCAAGTTCGATCCCCGGTACCAACCCCCCCCCCCAAAAAAAACCCCAAAAAACTTGTAAGAGCATAGCATGCATGGTATCCCTACAAAAACTTTATAATTTTGAGTCTTATTATTACAGTGATTAATATACTTGGCATCTCACATGCATTTAATAGACTATAAAACTGGAAATGAAATCTAGTTTTTTCTGATTCTAGAGCTTGAATTCCTAGTCTATGGCACATTACTTTTGGAGCATAGAAATTTCTTCTTTTTTTTCCACCCCCCATTAACTTTATTGGTACATTTTAGGTATACAATACAGTTACATTCATCATTGGGATCTTGTACCATTACATGAGTCTCTTGGTTCTTATTTTTTTTTCCCTTCCCTTGCCCTCCCTTCAGCCCCTCCACCCTTGCAAAGACCTTGTTTCCATTCTTTTCCTTTTCTCATATTTTTTCCTTTCCCTTTTTTCCCTCCCCGTCCCCCTCCCAATTCCCCTGCTCTTTTAGACCTTTTCTTCCTGTTACACAATATCAGTTATACATTTTTTAAATTACAATATTAAGATCTAGGAGACATTACCACAGATTTTACAGAATTTAAAAGGATATAGAAAGCATATTACAAAAATCTTTTTTGAAAAAAATTTGACAATTTCTAAGAAGTACCTTGTAAGACAAATTAATGAAACTAACTCTGGAGGAAAAATAAAATTTGAATAGCACCTATTAAAGAAAGTATATTCCTAGCTTGAAAACCTATCTATATGACAACAGCAGGCTCATAAACATTTTAACTGATAAATTATATCAAACAATTAAAGCAGAAAAAAGAAGGAATACTTCTCCCCTCATTTTAGGAACTCAACATTGTGCTAATCCTAAAACTGAATAAAGATAATAGAAGAAAAAGTATGAACATAGATAGAAATTTGTTTAACAAAACAAACTATTAGAAGTCAGATCTGGCAGGATGTAGAAAGTGGTTTTGTTATAGGGATGGCAGTGTTGGTTTAGCATTGGAAGATCCACCCCAAAAGTCAACATTTTAACAGAGGAAAGGAAAAAGCCATACGATCCTGTCACTAGTCAGAGAAAAAGTACTGGACTAAATTCTGCAGCTGTTCCTGGTAAAAGCTATCAGGAGACTAGAAGTAGAACAGAAACTTCTCAACAGATTAAAGACATGTACTCCATACTTCCAGCAAGAATGCCTTATATAAATGGAGAAGATACAATGCTTTCTCCTTAAGGTGGGGAACAAGGGCAGATTTGCTTACTCTTTATCTGTCCATTAAACTTTGAAACCTAATTCCCACCAAAATAGTCTGGCAATAAAATGACACAACTAGGATAGGATAGGCACTGCAGAAGCAAAATTTTTATATGTAGATGAAATGATCATCTACAGAGAAAATACTAAGAAATCTCTAGTAGCCCCTAGAACTTGTACTTGAATTTAGCAGGATTAGAAAACACAAGGTATATATAAAAATTCAGGTCTGTGTATACTTGCTATAAATGAAGAATTGGATATAGAAATTTAAAAGTTATATAGGAGTACAAAGAACTGAGAAAAGTTCAAAACAAAAACACAAACAGTGGTGTAAGATGTTTAGTACCTAATTTTAAGACTTCTTCTAAAGCTATAGTAATCAAGGCAGTGTTGGTGTAAGGAAAGACATATAGATCATTGGAATAAAACAGAGAATCTAGAAATAGAACCACACATATATGGTCCACTGAGTTTTGAAAGATTATTTAACATTAGCATTTTATAAAATATAAACTCAATTCAAGAGCCAAGAAAGAGACAGTGTCTTCAGCAATCAGCACTAGAACACCTGGTATCCGTCTATAAAAAATTAACCTCAACCCTTTATTTCCATACATGAAAATAACTTGAAGGGATCTATGAACCTAAATAAGAAAGCCTAAAAGTATAAAACTTTAAGAAGAAATTATAAGGGAAAATATTTATGAACTCAGGGTAGGCAAGAATTACCTAAGATACAAAAACTATGATGTGTAAAAGAAAACAAATTGATGACATTCCATCAAAATTTAGAACTTTAAATGACATCATTAAAATGAAAAGTAGTCCTTAAACAGACCATATTTACAATGCATATAACCTATGACCAGAATATATAAAGAATTCTTGGATCTCATTAATAGACAACCTAATTAAAATGTAGACATAAGAAGGTGATAAATAGCCAGTATAGTACAAGGAATGGTGTGCAACTCTAGAATCAGAAAAATACTAATCAGTACAATAATAAGACTGAATTATACACTCATTAGGGAGATGAAGTTAAAAATTTTAAAAGCCTTGTCATGACTTTTTCTTTTTGTTGGATTCTCCCCCTTTGCATTTAATTTGTCATGCCCAATGGATTCATTCTGCTGGGTTTCCTGGAGTTGTGATACTCATTATCTTTTCCTAGGGTACTGTCTGAAATTTTTTGGAGTGCTGGTTTGGTATTCATGAAGTTCCTAAGGTGCTCTTTGTCATGAAAGTATCTTATTTATCCATCAAATTTGAAAGATAGTTTTTCAGGGTACATGAATCTGAGTTGGAGGCTGTTTTCCTTTAGGGCTTGAAATACATCACTCCAAGCTCTTCTTGCCTTGAGGGTTTGCATTGAGAAGTCTGTTGTGATTCTGATGGGCTTTCCTTTGTATGTGATTTGTTTCTTTTCTCTCACTGCTTGTAGAATTTTGTTCTTCTGTTGGATTTCTGGAATCCTAACTATTATATGCCTATGTGTAGATTTTTTTTTTGATCAAGGCTAGCTGGAGTCCTATATGCCTCCCTTATCTGTATGTCAAGTTCTTTTCCCCTCCTTGGGAAATTTTCTGCCATCACTTCTGTGAACAGTTTTTTTTTTATGTCATCTGCACTCTCTCCTCTTTCTTCATTGACTCCAATCAGTCTTATGTTATTCTTCTTTGCATCATCTAGCAGCTGGTGGATTGATTTCTCATGTTCCCTTACAATTTTAAAGCAATTTTTCTTTTCCTCCTCACTAATTGCAATCTTATCTTCTATATGTGAAATTCTATCCTCACATTGGTTCTTTCTGCTGCACAGACTTTCGATGGAGTTTTTAATCTCTTGGAAATCTGTTTGTATCTGTTTTATGGATTCCATTTGTTTCCTATGTTGGGATCCCATCATGTTCCTCAGATTCTCTATTTTTTTATCTGTGTCCTCTCTAGATTTATTAATCATGTCTTGCACCATGAGCAAAATCTTTGCTGTTATCTGAGTAATTATTTCAGATTTCATTTTTCCCAGATCCTCTTTTGTTGCCAGTTCAGAGAGTCCAGGTGGTTGAGTATCAGATTGTTCCATCTCGTTTCCCTTTGGGGTTGCTGTAGGTGATCTGGAAGTCTGTTTTTGAGGCTTGTTTATGTGTCTTTTCATTTCCACGGGGTGGAGGGTGCTTCTGGTGCCCATGCGGCTCACCTTCTGTGCCCTAGGAGCTTGGGATGGCAGCATGGGAGCTTCCTTCCAGGTGCTGGGACCAGCTGAGCTTCACTGCCCTAGGAGCCTGGGATGGAGGTGGAGAGCTTCCTTCCAGGTGCTGGAACCCGCTGAGCTTCTCTGCCCTAGGAGCCTGGGATGGAGGCAGGGAGCTTCCTTCCGGGTGCTGGGACCAGCTCACCTTCTCTGCCCTAGGACCCTGGGATGGAGATGGGGGAGCTTCCTTCCAGGTGCTGACACTGGCTCACCTTCTTGGCCCTAGGAGCCTGGGATGGCAGTGGAGGAGCTTCCTTCCGGGTGTTGGGACCAGCTGAGCTTCACTCAAGCACAGAGTTTGAGAGTTTGTAGAGGTTTCAATCTGCAGTTGTCTGGCTCCAGATCAGGGTGGTGTGACAGAGGAGAAATAGTCCATGGCAGGGTAGTCAGGAGGCAGCATAGCAACAGCAGCAAGCAGCTCTTCAACTTTCTTTCTAGCAAAGAACTTGACTTACTTTTAAAAATTAAAAGTCTATTTCTTCCAAAGGAATATAACTACTGCCATGGTTATAAAATATTTGTCTAAATTGATACAAATGATATACTCAATGATTTTATACAATTAGAATATACTACTCACTTAAAAAATATATGTAAGTGAAATCCAGAGTTATATTTATTCATTTGTAAGTAATTCATTTAAGCTTATACACTTTGAGAAAAGAAGAAATTATATTATACATAAAGTTAGTAGAAGCCAGGACTGGAGACATATACCTATAATCCAAGCATTTGGGGAAGCTGAGGAAAGAGGAGCAGAAGTTCCAGGCCCGGCCCAATCTGAGTTATTTAGACCCTGTCACAAAACAAAACAAAACCTGGGATATAGCTCAGTACAAAGCCCTGGCTTCAATCCCTAGTTCTGAGGGTAAGAAAACAAACAAACAAACTAAATAAGGCAGGATCAAATTTGAATTGATAATATATTTATTTCCTATAACCCCCCCAAAAAAATCTTCCAATGGGATTTCTATGGTTAACAGACTAGACTATTGGTCTTGTCTTTTTTTTTTCTCTTCTGTTGCTTCTCTCTGGTACCTTTGGTATCAATTCACCTTCTAAATACAGATGGGCAGAAATAAAATTAAAAAACAAAGCTCAATTCTGTTAACTTTTTCAATTTGTAATGATTTCCTAAAATGGTTTGGTACAAAGAAAGTAAAATATTGGAGTATGCCTTTAACTGCCTAAAACCTCAACTATTTATGATTTTCCTAATCCCCAGATCCAGAAAGTAATATTGCCATTATTCTAGTTACTATTGTTTTTGTTATTAATGACCTCCTTGGCCAACTATCAGTTGAAATAGTTGTGAGATAGTATTTATAAATTCAGATACTTTGTAACATTTGTGCATATCTTCATTTTTGGTATGCATGAATGATGTTTCTGCCAAGAGAATATTTTTGATACTTCATGATAATTCAACCACAATAAAAGTTCAAAGACTACAAAATCAGTGTGTTATCGAATAAAATAAGTGTAGTACTTAGGCTGGATAGGTCCCTTTTTAAGTCAAATAAATTTGCGATTAACTTATACCTTAATATTTCATTTCTCCTCAAGACAATTGGACCATTCTAAAGAATGTTTGATAGGGAATTTGTTAAAAGAAACCTTTTTTCAGGACCTAACCATCACTGTTGCAACCAAGTACTATGTCCAGCTTTAGTATCAGAAAAATATACTTACCGGTTCTTGTTTGTATCCAGCTAATCTGTCATTTCCTGCAAAATGAACTTTTCAGTATAGAGTCCTCCTTCTAGAAACTTATGCTTCATTATTAAAACACCACTTCATCTTTTTAAAATTCGTATTGGTTCTGTATCATAGGTAGAATTCTAAAATGGCCCATAATGATGTTTGCCTTCTATAATTCTCTCCCCACAAGTGTGGACAGAACTTGTGATTATCCACAAGTTGAGATATCACTCCCTTCATCATGTTACATTATTTAGCAAAAAGGGGTTAGTAAATGTAATTTAATTTCACTTAACACTGAGTTAATCTAAAAAAAGAAAATGTCTATGTGAGTCTGATGTAGTCACAAGAGCCTTTTACACTTGGGTCTAAATGTCACAGACAGAGAAATCAGATGTTCAAAACCACAGATCTCAACTCCTGCTGGTGAAGAGGATCATGTGGCAAAGAAATGCTAGTGGTTTCTAGGAACTGCTAAGGGCCTCTGGTCCATAAGGGACAAAAATTAAGACATTGGTCCTACTACCCCAAGGAAGAAAATTCTTTACAACAACCTGAATGAACTTAAAAGAGGACCCCAAGCCTCAGATGAAACAGCAACCTCCGCTAACACCTTGAGTACAACTAGGTAGGCTCCTGAGCAAGTATCCACCTACACTTCAATGGGCTTCTGATACACAGAGGCTGAAAACCAGTAAATATGTGCTATGTGAAGCTACTAAATATTTGGCAATTTGTTGCATATTGGAAATGATTGCATTCTATATCCAAAGAAGAGAAAGAATGAAAAAAAAAAAAAAACATGGAGGCAAGAAAATAATAAACAAGTGTAAACAGTCATTTTCTTTTTGCCAGAACCCTGCTCTTTATTTTCCTTGAAGACAGACCCATATTTCTCATTCTTCTGTCCCAGTTTCTTACCTCCATTCACAATATATTGAGAGGGGAACACATTTGTCCGTCCTATCTTCCCACATTTCATATACCCTATACCAATGATGACAAACCTACCCCATGCATGCCACAGTGGACTGTTTATATCACTGGAAGCTCTAAAAGGTTTGCCCTCATGGCAATATATTTCCTCCAACATTATTCAGTTCTGTATTATTAACCTTCAAAATCACACAGAATTCCTAGAGGAATGAACATTTCTTTTTAAAATAATTTATCAAATTTCAAATGATTTGAAAAATAGCAAAATATAGCACATATAGTGTAAATAAGAGTGATATGATGATTTGAATCTTCTCTATTAGATTGCAGTATGCTGCCACGGAGCACAGTAGGTACTGGCAGCTGTACATCTACTATTGGTCCAGCAGCTCTGGTATGTGTTTCCTGGTCCTTTCTCCTGTCCACCCCACATTCACACTTCTCTGCCTTACAGGATCTTCTTATCTCCACTAAGTCTTTCTTACTTGGCAACCAAATAATACAAAGTTAACCACTGGCTTACCTTTCTTAATATTAAGGTGAATTCAAAATCATCAGCTATGGTAAAGGAACCAATAACACAAAAGAAAAACTTCAAAACAATAAAAGAAAACTTCTCTCTGGATGTAAATCATTGGAGAACAAAGAAAAACTTTTTAAATTTTCTAATTAATATTTCTGGAATTATTTGTATACCACATTCAGATATTTTTGCATATTACCACTAAAAGAAAATTAGAAAAAGAAACAACTATTTGAGGCTGAAAATTATAATTGCTAAATTTAAAAGTTAAATAAAAATAATGGAAAAATCAGTATAGATTATAAAGAGCATAAAAAGAAGGAAAAATGAGATAGAAAATACAAGGGACATCTAGGATGAACTCAAGGGGTATAACATCCATTCAAAAGCCATCTTAGAAATAATAAATTAAGTGGCAGAAAACATACCAAATACATCCTAGAAGAAAATATTTGACAATTGACTGGCCCTGGTCTTTAGATTTGAAGAGTTCTTTGAAAACCGAGCACAATAAATAAGAAACCCACATAAAGAATTTCCCTTAAACTATAAATTTCCAAGGAATCAGCAGAGAAGGCAGCTTGTGAGCACATTCTAAAGCTTTTGAGATTAAAACAAAAATCACTTACAACAGAATGTGAATCAAATTAGACTCTTGACATCTTTTAGCATATACAGATTCTGGGTGGAAAAAAAGGAGTCAAAAAATTTCAAGATCTGAGAGAAAATTCTTTCAATCTAGAATTCTCTAGCCAACTAAATATTATCAAGCTTAAGAAATGTCAGGACAAACATATTTTCAGACATGGAAGAAGATTATTTTTAATCCATCTCCTTTTTAGCAGCTTGCTGAGGAAAGTACTCTAGAGAAAGAACTCCCTTTTTACCAACAGGAAGGAAAACATGGTGCCTAAGAAAGGAACTCTTCTATCCCAAGGTAATGATGGAGTAATGTTTCAGGAGGTTAACTGTCTGCAGGGCTACAGAATAAGTTCCAAGGCCTTGGGGATTGTCCAGGAGCTCTCAGGGCCAAGAGTAGAGGCAACAGAAGAGTAAAGGACATAACTACATGTTTCTTTCTTAGTTGTAATATGGTAAGAATAGGGGAAGAAAAATAATGAAAATTAGAATCTCTAAGAGAAAAACAAGTTGATCAAAAAACTCATAATCTAAGTTTGATGTAAACTAATTTTAAGATATATTACAGTGACATGTGCTTACCAATGTTTATAGTGGCACAACTCATAAAAGCTAAACCTTGCAAATAGCCTACAAGCCCATCGTCAGAGTTATGGATACAGAAAATGTGGTATTTATGCACAATGGAGTACTACTCTGCCATATTTTGTAGGAAAATGAATGTGCCTTGGAACCATGATGCTAAGTGAAAAAAATTAGACAAAGAATGTTAAATATCATATGATTGCCCATCCATGAGAAAGCCAAAGTGCAAACAATTTAAAGATCAAAACAATAGATAGATGATAGGAAACATAGATGCCAACTGTGTAGAGATGGGAAGAGGACCTAAGGATGGGGGGAGACTGACAGGAAGGTTGGGGGTGGGAGTAAAAATGATCAAGATGCAATATGTATATGTACCAATTCCCCAAAATGAATGTAATTATGTTGTATCACAAACATAAAAATAAAATTTATTTTCCCTAAATTCCAGAAATATCCTTCACTAAGTGTCCTAGATATCACAACATTCTAAAGAATGCAGTCTACTTGAGCTGTCATGAGTCAATGCTTACACATTCACAATATAGTAATAACCACATACGTACATTCCATTTGTTATCAATTTAATACCAACCTGTGAGTAAAATCGAGGGTACTATTTAAAAGCCATAAGATTGAATGTAACTCTCAGCAACACTGATGATGTAAAAGATTAGCTGGCCAAAGATGAGATTTGGGAGATAGTGAGTAAAAGGAATAAGGAAAGGAAAGAAGGGTATGGAATTAATATGAGAAAATGAAAAAATGGAAACAAAGTCTTTGTAAATAGGGAGGGATGGAGGGGTTGAAGGGAGGGCAGGGGAATGGGGGAAAAATAAGAACCAAGAGAGATTATGTAAAGGTACAAATTTCCAATGATGACTGTCATCATATTGTATACCTAAAATGTATGAATAAAATAATATTTTAAAAAAGGAATAAGGGCAGGAGAAAACTTGAAGGAAAGTGCAGTGTTTAAAATGTACATCTCACAAAATGGGATATTAAAAGGTATTGTCAAAACTGCCATGGGCCAGGGATTTAGCTCAGTGGCACCACACCTGCTTCACAAGGGCAAGGTTGTGAGTTTGATCCCTGGTACCAAAAAACAAAAATAAAAAAAAAAAACTGCCAATGTTACAAAAAATATCAAAGTACAACAACTATCTTGTTTAAAAATTAAAAGCTCTGTCAAACATTCGTAGGAGAAAATAGAAAATGTATGATAAAAGGAAAAATTCCTCATCTTTCATGTGGAGAAATTAATAAATATTGCCTTAAGAAAATAAAGCAATAAATGACATACAAATATTCACCAGAGTTGGTGAACTCACTGTAGAATTAATAGCAGAAATGGAAAAAACAGATTTCAGTTGAATATGTAGCTTACCAAGCAAGGGAAAAGGAGAATGAACAATGAGATAGAAAGAATCTTGCAATGGTAGTGAGGTGAGCATATTCAGTATGCTGTTCGGAGTCTAAAAGCCAACCACATGCAAATGGACTTGTGAAGAACAAATGAATTTTTTGTTCTGCTATTTTAGTAAGAGTGAGTTTCCATTTCCACCTCAAAACTTTTCCTTTTGTCTTAGCCCATACACTTTCACTAAAAGCACATTTTATCATCAAGTGCCATTTATTGAAAATACTGTTCTATATCCAAGAGAGTATCGGTATATATTGAAAAAGGGAGATATGTGTAGATGCTGTGCATTTGAATGACCTTTTAAATCCTTACTTTCTTGTGTAGAGAAGATAACACTTAATAAAGTCAAAGCCCTCTCAATTGTTTAACTTTTTAAAAATCAGAATGTCATAGCTTTGAAGTATTTGAAATAAAAACTGGCTTTCCTGGTAGTGTGGAAGCTTCAACTTGACTCTGCTTTTAAAGCTTTAAAAATCAAAAGACTTTTAGTTTCCGTATAGAATTTCTAGCTTTTTAAAGATATGAATTGCTCAGAAAAATTATCATTTTTACTACTGTAACGTGAACTTGTGACACGTTTTTTTGAAAATCTTCTTTATTGAATATGATTCTATGTGCTTTTTTAATATTAGCCAGAAGCAAGGTCAACATTTTTAAAGTTTAATGTTTCTCTTATTTTTTAAAAATAATGAAAATCAAAGTTGAGCTTGGATTTTTTTATATGATCTTGTGTGAGATGTCACCTAAATCATAATTCACTATGGTTTATAACATGGGAATTTAGTACAAGCATTTCTATATATACATGACACTTTGTTCTTACTATTGAATAACATTTAAATCCAAAACCATTCAACACTTAAACAATTTCAGATGAAAATTCTGATACCAACCTTCTTAACCAGAAAGAAAAAGACTCTTGAACTATCTGCTTTGAATGAAATTCCTCATCATCTCATGTGGTTCCTTTTTGTTCTAGTCACTGGGATCTCTACTTATTTGACTAAGCTCCACTCCTGTACCTCATGAAATGAGTTTGTTCTTATTCCCAAGCGTTTATTTATTCATTGACCTACTAACCAGTTTTTATTACATGTCTGTTATATTCTGGGTACTTGCTGTCTTATTAAAATACCATAGGGAACAATAATCCTTACCCATAGTAAAATTAAAGTCTAATTGGGGAATGAATTGGAGATTTTAGACTTTTTAACTACTGAACCTGTTTACCCATTATACTTCCGGAACCCAGTCTAATACCTGTAGGGCTGAAATCTTAACCAGAGCCTTGTCCCTCCACAGTTGGATTTTGACAGCTTTTTAGCAGACTTTGTTGAAGTTGACTTGGCATTTTCCTGAACTTGACATTTGGCTATTATCTTCTGCTAGTGCCTGTCTTGATCTCAGAGGCAGACCCTATGAATATTTCTGATTTCTTGGAAGTGATTATTCCCATTCTGTCCATTTAAGTGATAAGCAATTAAACCAGCTTCCATAAGACTCTCATCTCTCTAACACTTTGCCTCCTTTCCTACTGTCTTTGCCTTCACCCATAAGCTTTTTTTTTTTTTTTTTTTGATAAGCCATGTTAGTTTAATAGTCTCGGGAAAACATAGATATCAAGTGGTTTAAGAGATACAGGTAAATAAAATTATATTTAATATTTTTTAATGAGTTGTATTGGTGTCTGTTGAATCAGTACATTAATTCTTTCATTCAAGTAATAGCAGTTTTATACCATACCAAACACTTAAATTTCAAGAAGTGAACAGACTGGGGACTTGGTGGCTCACACCTATAATCCCAGCACTCGGGGGAGGCTGAGGCCGCTGGATCGCAGTGAGTTCAAGGCCAGCCTAGGCTACATAGTTCAGGCCCAGTGTGAACTAATAGTGAGACTCTGTCTCAAAAAAACCAAACAAAAAAGAAGGGGACAGAGTCTATACTGATCAGACTTGAGCACAGGGAATCTCTCTGTCCTTAGCCTGTTTGCCAGGCAGTGAGTACATTGATACACTCTCCCAGTTGCACCAGATTTATCCACTGTTCTCTGCTAATTTCTCTGTAAATAGTCTATAGCTGAAGCCTCATTGTAGTGTAAAATTTGATTTTTTAAAAATGTTTTTTCTTTTATAGAGCCTGTGTGGTGTCCATATCTCCTTGTTCCGAGGGCCTCCCTTGGTCTGAAAGCCTTCTTTTCTTTTTCTTTTTTTTTAATTAAATTCTTTTATTGGTATATTGTAGGTATACAACACAATTACATTTCTAGTCAAAGTTTTCACCTAAACAGATATACTATCTTGTTTCTTTTACTCTAATGTGTAATATTTCTGCTCTACTAAAAACAACTTACTGTAACTCATATAAAAATGTATAAATCATAGTCAGTTCTCTTAATTATTATAAAATGAATGTCTGAAATTGCTACTCACATCCAAAATAGGACATTATCTGCATCTCAAAAGCTGACCACAAGTCATTTCTAATCACTTTCTGCTCCCTCTTCTAGGGAAGTAACCACTATCCTGATTGCAGACACCATACCTTAGTTCGACTGATTTTTGAACTACAAACAAATATAAACACATCGTATATATCCTGTACCCAGCTTCTTTTGTTCAACATCATATCTGAGAGATTTATTTATGCTTATGCATGTAGGTACAGTTCATTCAATTTTATTGCTATGCCAGATTCTACTGTATGAAAATGCCACAAATTACTTATCTGTTGAATTACTGACTTATACTTGATTTGAGCTATTTCCAGCTAAACTTATTATAAATAATGCTGCTAAAAATGTATGTGCAAACTATTGGTGATCATGTATATGTAAATATGTTGGGTAATCATTAGGCATGAGATATTTTGTCATAGGACATATATATGTTTAATAGTTGATGCCAAACAATTATCTAAAATGGTTGCACCAAATACACATATCATTAGTATATGAGAGTGCTCATGTGATCTCAGGCTCTGATCCTTGTCAGGATTTTAAATCTTAGCTATTCTAATGGGTGCTGTTTAGTGTCTTATTATGGTATTAAAGTTCATTTTTCCAACAACTAATGAAGTTGAGCACTTTTAAAAATGTTTAATGGATAGTTTTAGTATCTTTGCTTGTCCTTGTTTTAAATGTCTTGTTTATATATCTTTTGAGTTTTGCAATAGTTTAATATTATGTTGACAAATTATTTGATACTCTCCCTGTTAAATGATGTGGTCTATGCATATGTATCTTGAATTTGTGCAGACTTTGATTACTCCAATGATAGAAAACTGAGGAAGTAATGAGTAATCTGGGGCTAGGTCATAAAAGGGTACACTGTTCACTGGAAAACTTGCTTTTAGAGCCCTGAATGAAAAGGGGGGTGGCTAACTATCTTGACACTACAATTCTGAAGAGGCATTTGTAAATACTCCTGCTGACAGACACACCCATTTTTTCAGCCATTCAAAACAAAGCTCCAGATTTGTTGTTTTTTTTTTTTTTAAGTAGGAAAAATTTATTGAGAGAAAGAAAGCTTCTGCCTAAGAGAGACAGAAGGGGGACTGGAAAGTGGGTTACCCACCCACCCCACTTTTCAAAGATGTTTCATACAGCAAAGCCATGTGGTGAGGTGGGTACAAAGTGGGACAAAACTGTAAGACCCAATGGAAATTTACAAGGTGGGCATGAGGTGGGACAAAACCATGACCAACCAATAAGATTACAGTACAGTCACCCAGGTAATATTGATGAAATGGGGATCAAATGGGAGAACAGGTCACATACAAGGAATTCCCCATTTAGAATATCAATCACTGCTATTCATCCTACATGGGTGCAGTAGTTTCTCTCCTTTTACAGTGCTGGCCTTCAATGGATGTGTCTTCACTGTCCTCCATGTTGGCTCCTCATGGGCTGGCCCTGTCTAACTGCCTACAAGATATCTAATTAACTTACCTATCTGCAATATTCTTCCTTCTGAAGAAGTACCCCTAACTGCTGTGAGAGGGTAAAGGGCAAAGACCCTTCTGGCTTCTTCCAGCTGAAGAGGGTCTTAGTTGTGATCAGCAGTCAGAGTTACTCTACAGAGGGTCTATCTAAAAGCCTTCAATAGGTGCCTGGTATTGTCATATTGGTAGCTATATCAAAGCTCCAGACTTGTTAAGTGAAGCTTTTCTGGGCCTTCAAGAGTAGCTCATTCATCAGCTGAAACCACTCAATGTCATCCATCAATAGTGCTTGAATCAGAAGTATCCTCTAAGTAAGCTCTACTCACATTCCAGATTCATAAAATCATGAATCATAAAATGGTTACTTTACCCCATTTAGTTTGGGGTTAGTTAGTCATGTAGCAATAGAAAACAAACAGAACTTGGTGCATAAAGTGGGATAGTGTCAGTATAATAAAAGAAAAAGTATGTGGCATTTGTTTAGAAAATGGGCAGCTGCCTTGAAGAGGCTATTGGTGAAGGTACAAAAAAATGAGAAACTACTGTTGGAAATAGAGGAAAAGTGGTCCTAAGTATATAGCTGGAATAGTATGACAAGAATGTTGTTGGTAGAAACATGAAGAGTAAGAAGTGTATCTAGACCAATGGGCCTTCTGGGAAGGCAGAAGGAGCCAGGAGAAGTCTGGGGCCGAGTTCTACATTTAAAGAGAATCATAGTATTATGCCAAAATTTTAGGATAATGACATTAAAAACACTGGAAATGTACCTCTAGTTCAGGAAACAGAGAGGGTGAACATAATCTGCAATCAAAGTTTCCACAAGAAAATGTTTATCAAATATTTTAGTACTGCATAAAGAAAACACAATAAATTTTGTAGAGCAGAGAGGAGCAGAGCTGCACCCAGCACCAAGGAGGTGAGTCACACAGATGCTGGGAGCACATCATGCCCCCCACCACACCCTGGTTGAAATAAGAAGACACATAAACAAGTCTCAAAACCAGACTTACAGATCACCTACAGCAACCTGAAAGGGAAATGAGATGGAACAATGTGATACTCAACCACCTGGACTCCCTGAACTGGCAACAAAAGAGGATCTAGAAAAAATGAGTTCAAAAATAATTTCTCAGATAACAGCAGAGATTGGGCTCATAGTGCAAGACATGATTAATAAATCTAGAGAGGACACAGATAAAAAAAAGTACAGGAGCTGAGGAACATGATGGAATGCCAACATAGGAAACAAATGGAATCCATAAAACAGATGCAAACAGATTTCCAGGAGATTGAAAACTCCACTGAAAGTTTATGCAGCAGTTTATTGGCTCCAATGTGAGGACAGAATTTCAGACATAGAAGATAAGATTGGAATTAATGACTAGGGTAAGAAAAAGTGTTTAAAAACAGTAGGGGACCACAAAAAATCAATCCAGCAGCTGCTAGATGATGCAAAGAGAAAAACATCAGACTGATCAAAGTCAATGAGGAAATAAGAGAGAGTGAAGTGACATAAAAAGACTGTTCACAGAAGTGGTGGCATAAAACTTCCTAAGCAGGGGAAAAGAACTTGAAATACAGATATATGAGGCATATAGGACTCCAACTAGCCTTGATAAAAAAAAATGTACATATAGGCATATAATAGTTAAGAGTCGAGAAACTCAACAGAAGAAAAATATTCTACAAGCAGTTAGAGAAAAGAAACAAATCACATACAAAGGAAAGCCCATCAGAATCACAGCAGACTTCTCAACACAAACCCTCAAGGCAAGAAAAGCTTGGAGTGATGTATTTCAAGCTCTAAAAGAAAACAGCCTCCAACCCAGATTGATGTACCCTCCAAAACTACCTTTCAAAGTTGATGGAGAAATAAGATACTTTCATGACAAAGAGCACCTTAGGAACTTCATGAATACAAAACCAGCACTCCAACAAATTCTATAAAACAAGGGAAAGACAACAAGTATCACAACCCCAGGAACCCCACTAGAATGAATCCATCGGGCATGACAACAAATGAAATGCAAAGGGGGAGAATCCAACAAAAAGAAAAAGTCATGACAAGGATAAATCAATATGTATCAGTTAAACCTATCAATGTTAATGGTCTCAATTCAACAATCAAAAAAAATAGACTTGCAGAATGGGTCAAGAAGCAAGATCCAACAATATGCTGCATACAAGAAACACACTTAATTCAAAAAGGAACTCATAGAAGGAAACTTAAAAGGTGCAAAACAATACTCCATCTGACAGGAACCTCCAAAAAAGCAGGAGTAGCTATCCTCTTTATAGATCAAGTGGATTTCAAGCCAATACTGATGAAGAGAGACAAAGAAAGACACTACATCCTTGTAAAGGGAACAATCTAAGAGGAAGAGATAACAATCATAACTATCCATGCACCAAGCACTAGCGCACCGAACGGTATAAAACAAATACTGAGGGACATGAAAAATCAAATAAGCACTAATACAGTAGTACACTCAATACCCCACTGTCACAAATATATAGATCAATTAGACAAAAAGTAAGCAATGAAATACAAGAACTCAATCAAAGTCTTGAACAAATGAAATTAACAGATATTTGCAGAGTGTTCCACCCCACAAAATCAGAACACACATTCTTTTCAGCTGAAAATGGGTTGTTCTCCAAAATAGACCATATACTCACTCATAGAACATGTTTAAGTAAGTGCAAAGGAATTGAAGTTATCCCCTGTATATTATCAGACCATAGTGCAATGAAATTGTAGATCAATAGAAAAAGAAACCACAAGAATTTCATAAACACATGGGAACTGCACAACACACTTCTGAATAACTAATGGGTCACAGAGGAAATAAAAGAAGAAATCACACAGTTCCTACAACTAAATTACAATGACAATACAACATATCAGAATCTATGGGACACAATGAAAGCAGTCTTACGAAGGAAATTCATAGCAGTGAATACTTATGTTAGGAAAGCAGAGTGAGCCCAATTAAACTGATGGTGAACCTCAAAGTGTCTAGAAAAAGAAGAGCAGGACAACCCCAGAGCTCATACAAGGGAGGAAATTATAAAGATAAGAACAGAAATCAGTGCAATGGAGACTAAGAGAATGATACAAAAAAAAATCAACCAGCAAAGAGTTGGTTCTTCAGAAATATTAACAAAATCGACAAACCCTTAGCCAACCTTATCAGAAAAAGGAAAGAGAAGGCCCAAATCCATGCAATTAGGAATGAAAAGAATGAAATTACAATGGACCCAGCAGAAATCCAGAGGATCATCAGTACCTACTTCGAGAACCTATATGCCAATAAGATGGACAACACAGAAGAAATGGACAGATTCCTAGATACATATGAATTACCAAAGTTGAATGAAGATGACCTAAAAATTCAAAATGGCCCCATATCAATCAATGAAATTGAAAATGTATTAAAAACTTGCCAACTAAGAAAAGCCCAGGTCCTGATGTCTTCACTGCGGATTCCTACAAGACAGTTAGAGAGGAACTACTGCCACTACTGTTTAAATTCTTCAATGAAATTGAGAGGGAAGCAATACTCCCAAATTCATTCCTGGAAGCAGGGATCACCTTGAACCCCAATGCAGAGAAAGACTTAACCAAAAAAGAGAACTATAGGCCAATCTCAGTAATGAACATAGAAGGAAAAATCCTTAAAAAGATATGGGCAAATAGAATGCAGAAGATAATCAAGAAGATCATACTCCCTGACCAAGTGGGATTCATCCCAGGGATGCAGGGATGGCTTAACATATGCAATTTAATAAATGTAATACACTGTATCAATAGAACCAAGAACAAAAACCGTATGATCATCTCAATAGATGCAGAAAAAGCATTTGACAAAATCCAACATGCATTTATGATAAAAACCCTACAAAAATTGGAATAGATGGACTCTACCTCAATCTGATAAAAACCATCTATGAAAAACCAACAACTAATATCACACTAAATGGTCAAAAACTGAAATCCTTCACACTAAAAGCAGAAACAAGACAAGGATGTCCACTATCACCACTCCTGCTCAATATAGTTTTAGAAACATTAGCCACGGCAATTAGACAAGAAAAAGAAATAGAAGGAATAAAGATAGGTAATGAAGAAGTCAAATTGTCATTGTTTGCAGATGACATGATCCTCTATATAGAAGACCCTAAGAACTCCACCAAAAGTCTTTTAGACTTAACAACCAAATTCAGTAAAGTAGCTGGATACAACATCAACACACAAAAACCAATAGCTTTCCTCTACACAAACAACAGACTCACTGAGAGAGTAATACAGCAAACAATTCCTTTCAGAGTAGCATCCAAAAAACTGAAATACCTAGAAATTAACCTAACAGAAGAAATCAAAGACCTCTACTCTGAGAACTATAGCACTGTGTAAAGAGAGATTGAAGATAATATCAACAAATGGAAAGTCATCCCTTGCTCCTGGGTAAGAAGAATCAACATAGTGAAAACAGCCATACTTCCAAAACTGCTATACAGATTCAATGCAATCCCAATTGAAATTCCAGCAGCATACTTCACATACCTGGAGAAAACAATCCAAAAATTATTTGGAACAAGAAGTGACCCAGAATAGTAAAAATAATTCTAGACAACAGAGACATGGCAGGGATTATCACAATCCCCAACTTGAAATTATACTACAAAGCTACTGTGATAAAAACAGCATAGTACTGGCAAAGAAACAGACCTGAGGACCAGGGAACAGCTTAGAAGGTGCAGAAACAACTCCAGACCCATTCAGCCACCTCATCTTCTATAAAAAAGCCAAACACCCTCACTGGAGGAAAGATAGCCTCTTTAATAAATGGTGCTGGAAAAATTGGATTTCAACTTGCCAAAGATTAAAACTAGACCTATATCTCTAACCATGCACTAAACTAAAATCGAAATGGATTAAATGTCTAAATATTAAAACAGAAATGCTGAATGGGCTGGAACAGAAGTTAGGTAGAACTCTTGAAGCCATTGGTGTAGGAAAAGATTTTATGAACAAACCCTCAGTTGCCCGTGAACTAGCATAAACAATCAGCAAGTGGGATCTCTTCTTATTAAAAAGCTTCTGCACAGCAAGAGAAACTACCAATAGTGTGAAGAGACAACCCACAATGTGGGAAAAAATTTTCACCTCCTGTTCCTCAGACAAAGGTCTATTATCTAGAATCTATAAAAAACTTTAAAAATCAGACCTCCCAAATTGAAAGACCCAATCCAAAAATGGGCATCTGAAATGAACAGACATTTCTCAGACAAAGAAGTAGAAATAACAAATAAATACATGAAAAAAATGTTCAACATCACTGGTCATTTGAGAGATCAAATGAAACCAACACTGAGATTCTACCTCACCCCAGAAAGAATAGCTGCTCTCATGAAATCAACCAATAACAAATGCTAGTGGGCTGTGGGGGAAAGAGGAACCCTGCTCCATTTTTGGTGGGAGTGTAGACTGGTGCAACTACTGTGGAAAACAGTATGGAGATACCTCAAAGAACTAGGACTCAAAGTCCCATTTGACTCAGTTATTCCCTTCCTGGAGATCTTCCCCAAAGAATTAAAAGAATCATACCACAGTGATATATGTGCACCCATGTTCAAACCAGAACAATTTGTAATAGCTAAAACTAGGAAGCAGCCCAATTGCCCATCAACTGGACACTAGATAAAGAAAATATGGGTTTTTTTATAAAATGGAGTACTACTCAGCCATAAAAAATGAGAAATTAGAGACATTTATAGCTATATGGATGCACATTGAGGCAATACTCTTAAGTGAAATAAATAGGACACACATGTATAAATACCGAATAGTTTCTCTGGTGTGAGAAACTGAAAGTGTAAATAAGGACTAAAAAGTATAATAGATAATGTGAAATAGGAAGAAAAGGGGAAAAGGGGATGGGGAAGTGGGAGAGGTAGGAGAAAGGGAAGAAGGGAATGGAATTAATGTGAGAAAATGAAAAAAATGGAAACAAAAATCTTTGAAAATACAGAGCAATTGAGGGGTTGAAGTGAGGGCAAGGGAATTGGGAAAAAATAAGAATGAAGAGATAGTATGTAAATGCACAACTTTCCAATGATGAATGTCATTATATTGTATACCTAAATTGTACCAATAAAATTAATTTTTCAGAAAAAAATGTATGTAATAAATTCAGTCACCTAGCTGAGTAAACTTCTAGACAAAATGCTAAATTTCCTGCTTGGTTTCTTCTAGCTCTTTGTAGTAGTAAAATGAGAGATGAGGTAGAGGAACTAGGGAATTAACTAAGAAATTAACTGTTAAGATTTTTAGTAGAATTTGGAGAAAATGCAAAGGCCCAGGGTACTCTAAATTCAGGAAAATATCCACAAAATTAAAAAATACACTTAAGTCAAAGATCAAATCCTGATCATTGGTAGTATCTTGAGGACTCCAGATGTGGCTGCAAGATTCTTTGTTAAGACTTTGAATAACTTAAGGTGGTGTCTCATTTATTTTCTTAGTTAACAAAGAGTCTTTCAGGATACTAAGAGTATGCTTTAAGATGAGGTCTGCAAGGACATTGTGTTTAGAAAGATATTTTTATACTAATACTGGGTAGAAAGGGTTTAATTTCAATGAGCTACTCCAATAGAGTAGCTCAGAAACTGATATATAAACAATCCAAGGGATTGTAGATGCTTGGACTAAGAGGGTAACATAATACAAAATGCAAAGGTGCATTTGTACTCCAAACCTTAATGTACAGAAAATAGCCTGAAAAAACTCGATTGCAGCATAAACAGCACTCTATAGAAAAAGGATGACTCAGAGGAAAAAAATCAACTCCCCAGAAGACAAAATCCATAGAGAATCATTCTCAGAGGGGCAGGTCTAGCTCCTAAGTAAGGTATTACTCCATACTCTGCTAAATTGCAGGATCTCTAAGAACCAATGCCTACTGTGCACCTCCTATTTCTCGCCTTTTTGAGCAAAAGTGTCTACTACTGCTATCTTATGCTGCCCTATCATCATTTGCTGGTTTTCCAGAGGCCAGGTATTTTGTCCATTTGTTTCACAAGATGTCACAATGAGAAAAATAATGCCCTGGAAACTAAGCCTAAAGAGACTCTCACACATGGACATGAGTCAAATAATAAGAAAAAAATGCGAAACTGAAGCCAAATCCACAATGTGATGAGATTTGGGGGAGGGATGTGTTTTGTTTTTAGAGAGAATGAGAGTACTTTTCACATGGTGGAAGGAAAATGGTTTGTGATCAGAGGATTGGCTCTGAAGGTTTTTAAATGGGGTCACAAATTTTTACACATCTTCAATGAAGTAGTAAGGCCTTTGCTTCATTCCCTTAGATCTTGCAGGGCTTTCAGCTGCTTTGACTAGAAAGTAAAGTATGAGTAGAAGCAATGCTATGTGATTTCCAGAACTAGGGTATATGAGTAAATGTTCATTTTTGGAGTCCTGAGAAGCTAATAAAAAGCCCAGTTAGCCTGAGAATACTGTTGGAAAAACTAGGTGTAGTTTCTCAATGCCAGCTATGCCCAGCCTTCAAGGTATTTCTAATAAGATGACAAAAATGTAGGAAAAGCTGCTGTGGATCCTACACATCAGCTATCTCCCAGCATATACTGCCCAGTGTCCCTTTTGGTGCTACATGAGACTGAAGTATCACCCAACCTGAATTCTCACCCCATAAATTGATAAAGTTTCTTTTGTTCTAAGACTCATAAGTTTAGAGTAATTCATTACACAACAATAAGTGACAAGCATAACTATCATGTTGATTTGTAGGAATTCTTTCTGTATTCTGCTACAACATTTTACAGAATCTTATTATATTCTGTATTTTTTTACGCTGTGTGTTGTTATCTTCAAAGAAGTTGCTCAGAGTACAAGGCATAAACCAAAAAGATTCTTGCAAAACAAAGCAAGCAGATAATAACACAGAACTTTATTATCAATGAACTAAGATAACCTAGTAGTATATTTTTATTCATTTAAATATGCCTTTGGTAAACATGTTTCAATTTTAGTACAGGTTATCAATCTTGAACTTCATATTCAGTTTAGCTTTTTAAAGATGTTTTTAAATTACCAATTTCCTATTTTAAAAATATTTACTCCAGAGTTATGAAGGCATTTCCCTGTGTTATCTTCTAGAAGTTTACTATTTTACCTTCAGAATTAGATTGTACACTTGGTCTACTTTTTTTATCCTGCATAAATCCAACATTACCTTATTTATTGTAAATTGATAATCTCTTAATATCTGAAGTTCTTTCCTTTTATCATAAATCTTTGATATTACAACAATTATTCTTTCTATTAGATATGCTATGTAGTCCAGGTCATCCTTCAACTCGTTATGTAGCCCAAGGTGGCCTCAAACTCACAGACTTCCTGCCTCAGTCTTCCAAATGCTAGTATTACAGTAGCTCCTTAACTACTGTTGATCCTTTGCTTCCCTTGCTACCTACATGAGAACAGTTTCCTGGCAGGTACACATCAAAGATGAAATACCTAAATGTCCAGAAACTCTGGATTCTCTTACCATGTCCTGAACAAGAAAAATAAAAATGTAAAACCATGGTAAAGGAAGAAATAAAATTATCCTTATTTGTAGTAGACAATTTTTAGAAAATCCATAGATTTACTTTACCTAAAATGGAATTTCATATTAACAATGCATAATCTTTTGTGTAAATATTCTTTTACTGAGTATATTTTCAAGAGGAACTCGTGTTGTTGCAATAATTTACTTCTTTTTATTGGTAAATGCATTATATAAATATATGGTGGTCTATATATCCATGGATACCTGGACTGTTTCTAACTGTGAAAAAAGTTGTGAATATTCTATTTTCATATTTCTGGTATAAATGTATAGAATGAAATTGTTGGATCATTGGATAAGTGTGTGTTTAATTTCATAAGAAAATTCCATAACTTTCTCATATCATTTTGTATTTCCTTCATGAATGTGACCATGTTCCAGTAAGTCCCCATTCTTATCAGCATTTCATTGTGTCAAAGTGACTGGCTAGGGAGATATCTAGGGGATTGGTTGAGCACACTTCTGGGTGTGGCTTGGGCAGGTCATGAAGGCATGACCTTGGGTACTATATCTGGTTTCTTGTTCCTTCCTCTGGGGCACTGTTCCCTTGCTCTACTTCCCCAGCCCATGAACTAAATAGATTACTCTACTATGCCCTTCCTCCATGATGTTTCTGCCTTGACCACAATTGACCAGAAATGGAAAAGTTGACTAGTATATGATTTCCACTTGTATTTGTTGTGACTAATGATGATAAGCTCTTTTGAATGTGATTGTTGGGTGCTTGAATGTATGTCTTTATGAAAGGTGTACTCAAATATTTTGCCAATGTCTATTGTAATTTTTAGTTCTGGGATTACTTTACATAATCTGAAAGCCAGTTCTTTATCAGATATGTGTATTGTGAAAGTTTTCTTCTAGCTTTTATTTTTCTTTTTTCTTTTTTTTCCCCCATTAAGTTTATTGGTACATTTTAGGTATAAAATACAGTTACATTCACCATTGGGATCTTGTACCATTACATGAGTATCTTGGTTCTTATTTTTTTCCCCTTCCCCGGCCCTCCATCCACCCCCTCTACCCTTCCCTATTTGCAAAGAATTTATTTCCATTTTTTTCCTTTTCTCAAATTTTTTCTTTTCCCTTCTTTCCTCTTCCCTACCCCTCCCACTTCCCCTACTCCTTTAGACCTTTTCTTCCTATTACACAAGATCAATTATACATTTTTAAAATTATAATGCCAAGATCTAGGAGACATTACCACAGATTTTGCAGAATTTAAAAGGATATAGAAAGCATATTACAAAAATCTTTTTTGAAATAAATTTGACAACTTCTAAGAAGTACCTTGGAAGAGAAATTAATGAAACTAACTCTGGAGGAAATATAAAATTTGAATAGCACCTATTAAAGAAAGTATATTCCTAGCTTGAAAACCTACCTATATGATAACAACAGGCTCATACACATTTTAACAGATAAATTATATCAAACATTTAAAGCAGAAAAAAGGAACACTTCTCCCCTCATTTTAGGAACTCAACATTGTGCTAATACTAAAACTGGATAAAGATAATAGAAGAAAAAAGTATGAACACAGATAGAAATTTGTTTAACAAAACAAACTATTCAAAGTCAGATCTGGCAGTTTGTAGAAAATGGTTTTATTATAGGGATGGCAGTGTTGGTTCAGCTTTGGAAGATCCACCCCCAAAATCATCATTTTAATAGAGGAAAGGAAAAAGACATATGATCCTGTCAGTAGTTGGAGAAAAAGTATTGGACTAAATTCTACAGCTGTTCATGGTAAAAGCTATCAGGAGACTAGAAGTAGAACAGAACCTTCTCAACAGTTAAGCCATGTACTCTATACTTCCAGCAAAAGTGCCTTATATGAATAGAGAAGATACAAGGATTTCTCCTTAAGGAGGGGAGCAAGGGCAAATATGCTACTCTTCATCTATCCATTAAAGCTATAAATGAAGAATTGGATATTGAAATTTAAGGTTATGTAGGAGTACAAAGGACCTAGAAAAGTAAAAAGAAAAAGAAAATAGGGTTGGAAGACATGTATTACCTAATTTTAAGACTTCCTCTAAAGCTACAGTAATCAAGGCAATGTTGGCATAAGGAAAGACATACAGATAATTGGAATAAAACAGAGAATCTAGAAATAGAACCACTCATATATGGTCCACTGAGTTTTGAAAGATTATTTAACATTAACATTTTGTAGAATATAAACTCAATTCAAGAGCAGAAGAAAAGACAGTGTCTTCACCAAATGGCTCTAGAATACCTGGTATCCATATATAAAAAATTAACCTCAACCCTCTATTTCCATACATAAAAATAACTTGAAAGGATCTATGAACCTAAATATGAAAAAGTAAAACTATAAAACTTTAAGAAGCAATTATAAGGGAAAATGTTTATGAATTTAGGGTAGGCAAGAATTACCTAGGATACAAAAAATATGATGTATAAAAGGAAAAAATTGACAAATGAGATTCCATCAAAATTTAGAACTTTAAATGACATCATTAAAATGAAAAGTAGTCCTTAAACAGACCATATTTACAATGTATATAACCTATGACCAAAATATATAAAGAACTCTTACAGCTCATTAATAGACAATGCAATTACAAAGTAGACACAAGAAGATGATAAATAGCTAGTACAACACAAGGAAAGGTGTGCAACACTAGAATCAGAAAAATACCAATCAGTACAATAGCAAGATTGAATTATACACTAATTAGGGAGATGAAGTTAAAAGTTTTAAAAGCCTTGTCATGACTTTTTCTTTTTATTGGATTCTCCTCCTTTTTGTTTAATTTGTCACGCCTAATGGATTCATTCTGCTGGGCTTCCTGGGGTTGTGATCCTCATTGTCTTTTCCTAGGATATTGTCTCAAATTTTTTTGAGTGCTGATTTGGTATTCTCGAAATTTCTAAGGTGCTGTTTATCATGAAAGTATCTTATTTCTCCATCAGTTTTGAAAAATACTTTTGCAGGGTACATCAATCTGGGTTGGAGGCTGTTTTCCTTTAGGGCTTGGAATATGTCACTCCAAGCTATTCTTGGCTTGAGGGTTTGCATTGAGAAGTCTGCTATGATGCTGATGGGTTTTCCTTTGTATGTGATTTGTTTCTTTTCTCTAACTGCTTGTAGAATTTTGTTCTTCTGTTGGGTTTCTAGAATCCTAACTATTATATGCCTATGTGTAGAATTTTTTTGATCAAGGCTAGTTGGAGTCCTATATGCCCCACTTAGCTGTATGTCAAGTTCTTTTCCCCTCCTTGGGAGGTTTTCTGCCATCACTTCTATGAACAGTTTTTTAATTTGATCTGCACTCTTTCCTGTTTCTTCATTGACTCTGATCAGTCTTATGTTAGTCTTCTTTGCATCGTCTAGCAGCTGCTGGATTGATTTCTTATAGTCCCTTACAATTTTGAAGCAATTTTTTTTTCCTGGTCACTAATTCCAATCTTATCTTCTATATCGAAAATTCTGTCCTAACATTGGTTCATTCTGCTGCACAGACTCTCAATGGAGTTTTTAATCTCCTGGAAATCTGTTTGCATCTGTTTTATGGATCCCATCTGTTTCCTATGTTGGAATTCCATCATGTTCCTCAGCTCCTCTATTTTTTTATCTGTGTCTTCTCTAGATTTATTAATCATGTCTTGCACTATGGGTACAATCTTTGCTGTTATCTGAGAAATTATTTCTGATTTCATTTCTCCCAGATCCTCTTTTGTTGCCAGTTTAGGGAGTCCAGGTGGTTGAGTATCAAATTGCTCCATCTTGTTTCCCTTTGCGGTTGCTGTAGAAGATCTTGAAGTCTGTTTTCAGGGGTTTTTTTACATGTCTTCTCATTTCCATGAGGGGTGGATGTTGTGATGCTGGTGCCCACGTGGCTCACCTTCTCTGCCCAGGGAGTGGTGGAATGGTGGGCAGGGAGCCTCCTTCTGGGCGCTGGGTTTGGCTCACCTCCTTTGCCCAGGGAGTGGTGGACTCTTCTAGCTTTTAGTTTGATTATTCACTTCTTAACAGTATAATTTATAATTTTTAACCAAGAAAAGTGCCTGTTTCTAAACCATAATGTTCTTTTTATGTTTCTAATAAAATTTTATATCTATCTATATCTGTATATCTATATGTATATCTATATCCATATCTAATCATTTCTTCTTGCTACTTACAGAATTTTTTCCCACTAACCTTAAGTATCAGCAAGTTAACTATATTGTGTTTAAGTAAGGTTTACTTTTTATTTATAATGTCTGGAGTTTAATGTTTTTTCTAAATCTATGATTAATATGTTCCAACAAAATGGGGGAAATGTCAAATATTATTTCCTCAAACAATTTTCTGCCCCATTCTTTTTTTCTTCTACTTTGCAATTCTAACTGCAAATGTGATAGACCCTTTGATATTCTCTGAACTTCTATTTTTATTCTGGAGTTCTCTCCTCTCTATTATACAGATTAAGTAGTTTTTATTGTTCTCACTTCAAATCTCCTCCTTCTTCTGTCATTTCTTCTCCATTGTGAAGCTCATCCAATAAATCTTTAGCACAGATACTGAATTTCATAGTTCTAGAATTTTCTCTTCTGTGTAAGCCTACTAGTAGGCTTTGACAGAACCATCCTGAGTGGGTGATAGATACTTTGTCATTTGAAAGACACAGAAACTATTTTCTGACTATTACTAGGAGAAATTTGAAACCTATAAGCTATATGGAGTTGCCAAGAAAAGAAAAAGATGGCTGGGAGAAAGAAACAATGGTGTATATACATGTTGCATCACTGCAAAACTTCAGATTCATTTTAAGAACAACATTTCCTGACGGAATCTCATGAAGGATGCATGATTGCAATATAGTAATGACCTTTCAGAAGCCCAGAAGCTTTAGAAGACATTATAGCCAGTAGGAATAAAGGAGTGAATGCTGGGCCACGGGATCTGCAATAGGCATTCCAATTCCAGCAAGGGATTTCTAAGAAATTTCCAAATAGGACTTATGAAACAAAGATCACATCCTCTGAGCTAAAACTGGAGTTGCCCCAAAATATCAATTAAAAGCATTAGAGTGAGAAAATAGAATTAGACAGATACACTGCCTTAATTCATTTTCTGTTGCAAATAACAATACCACAGACTAAGTTATAAAGAAAAGAATTTTATTTTGGCTCCCTCTTCTAGTGGGAGATTACAGGGCCTTATCTTGATAGCCTTTTGCTGACAGACTCTGGGTAGTGCAAAGGATCACATGGCCAGAGTAAAAGAACAGATGTGTGTTTTTACTGGTCTCTCTCCCTCTTCTTATAAAGCCACCAGTAGTGAATTATTAGGACTCTGCTGTCATAACCTTATCAAATCTTAATCACTTTCCAAAGACATGACCTCAAATGTTATAGTCAGATTGTTTCCATCATATTAATATTTCACAAATTTCAACATGAAATTTGATAAGTTTGAAAGGGATAAACCATCGCACATACCTCTCCACTACAAGTATCCAACCTGTTGCATATGTGAGCTGTAAAAGGAAAAAAGCATTAATTAGATTAGAGAGGAGATTTTAATACTATTTAGGAATACAGATAGTAATAAAATCCTTACTCTTATTAAAAGGGAAAGAATAAAGTTGTAGTCTGTGCATGTGTGCTCATGTGCATTAAGTGTGTGTTCATTGAATTTTAGAATTATTTCCATCCCTTCCATCCCATTTCCATCTGTTAAAATTCTCTATCATATGCTCTCATATTTATATATTTATATATGTAAAACACTGAGATATTGACAGTGATACATGATGAGATAATTTTATTATCAGTTTTTGGTGGTTTTTTTTTAGTTTTTTCTGATTTTCTACATTAATGTGTATTCCGCTTAAGTCTGGAAGAAAATTAACACAATTTCTTTTTAGATTGAATGAGTGTCTTACTGTAAGTGCTATTATAACAAAATTCCAGATATTGAGTAGTTTATAAACAACAGAAATGTACTGCTCACCATTTCAGACACTGGGAAGTTGAGGGTCAAGACACCTACAGATTTGCTGTGTGGTGAGGGCCCATTTCCAGACCGATAGATTGCACTCCTTATTAGGTCCTCATAGGGTGGAAGAGGCAAACAAGCTCCCTTGGGTCTCTTATAAGAGAACTAATCTCATCCTTGAGATTTTAGCTTCCTTGATCCAATCACCTTTCAAAGGCTTCCCCCTCTTACCATTATCATACTACGGTTGATGATTTCAACATGAGTTTGGGAGAGATATAGGGATTCAGAAAATAGCAATAAATTAATATTTTGTGTTAGAAAACAGATATCCCAGGTATTCTAATTGAGTCCTCAGGTTATGTATCATGTTCAACAATTTAATTGTAGTAATCTGACACATCAGACATACCAAGTATTTTATTGCCCTATATTTGAAAGATAAATCATTTTAGTTCTTTGTAGTAAGTAAAAATTCTTAAATGCTTTTATAACATTATCCTTAAAGAGATGTTTTTTCAGATTTTCTCCAGATTTTCAATTTTGTCAGAGTATTCAGAGTTCAGCATTATAACAGTCGCCACACAAGAGAATTAATGATCTTTTCCCCTAATTTATCCTGTGTGTGTGAGCATGTGTGCACATGTGTATATGTGTGTGACTTAGTCCTTCATAACATATTTTTTTCTTTCTTCTTTGGATATTGCTTACTGCATTTCTGGTTCCTCTAAAGATTGTATTTTTTAAAACTGTTTGCCATTTCAAAGTATACTTTTAAAAATCCTTGTAAATCCATATGCTTTGCTTTTCCCTTTTTATTTATGTTTTTGCCCTTTTTCTGCTGACTATATAAATTATTTATACTGATTCAGTTTTTATGCTGCCTTCAGGCTAATTATTTAACTTTAACATTCATTTTGTTTTGTGATTGAATTTTCTATCAATTATTTGGTCATAACATTGACAGAGTCCTTAAACATATATGTAGGTACTGTTTATGCAGGTATTAACTTTTGTGTTAATAGTTGTCTCCTTTGATTCTAGCTATATATGGATGGGCTAGGATCTTCCACGTCTCTTTTTCCCCTATTACAAATTCTTTAATACATTTAATATGGGACTTACTGCCCTTTCTATGTGCATCTTCTCTGGCTCTTTATTTAAGGAATCCTACAGAATTCTTTTACACTATCCTGTTATAAATGGGATATGATAAATAGATAGTTAGAGATAGATAGGGTGCTTGCTTTAATCCAACTATCGGTTTGTCTTTATTGCGTAACAGTCACACTAAACTGTAGAAAACTACAGACAAGAAAGGAGATAAGTTTACCAAAAGGCTGAAAATCAAGCTGATTGATTCAACATTTCTTAAATTTACTACTAATTATATATAAATTACTGAGGAAAAAAATCAACTCTGATTTCCTTTTCTAAATCCTGTGATAATATTGTACATGGAGAGATCAGTATAATAAATTTCCTAAGCATAACTACCATGCTCAGAGGGTAATCAAGGATTTTCTAAAAAGTCACATTTTCAAAGATACAATTTAGGGCTTAAATTGTAAAATTTTCCAGAACTTAGAATCAGTTTGCAAGAGATGTGGGTAATCCTTGATGAAGGACTCAGTAACTTCTTTCTTTTCTTCAAGAGGGGGGGTCAGCAGATCAGATATTAGCTTTACAAATTAACCCCTGTGTTTCATAGATAACAAAATACCCAGTCAGTACCAATCAAATGTTAATAGAAAGAGTTGAATTACCCAAAAATGAAAAATCCAGTTGCATAAAGCTGTGACACCTCCCTTAGATTTCTAAGATATTTAAGCTCCCCCTACATCTCAATTCCCCCTTAATCACATAAAGATTAACATGTTATTTATATGGTCAGTGATAACCTGTAATTGCAGTTATTATCATATGAAATACATCAAAGCCACTAATTTCAAACCTGCTTCTGTTGCATTTGTATTAGTGTGGCAGCATATCACTTAGCTGTGAATGAATTATTTTAGTGAACTAAAAATATGGACTGGAGAAATCAATTATCCCCTCGGTGTTACTCTCAGCCTACTCATGTTCCTTAAGAAAGATACACATATTCCCCTAGAGTAAATATGGCAAATAAACACATTCCCTGTTCTTTTGAACAAAGTCAGAAATGATGGAGGAAAAAGTAGGAAAATAAAATATTGTCCTTAAGTATGTTTACATGCAAATATTCCCAACTTACATAAAGTATGAGATTATAGAAATGTCTAGCTCTTTTATTACTTATCAACATTCTTTATAAAGGAAATTTGGTGTTTGTAAGAGAGCAAAATAATAGATAATGTTTGTTAAGATATTTAATATTTTCAAATGCACAAGGTTTTCTTTTTCTATACTTTTGAATGTACTGAAAGACCCACTCAATCCATATTTCCCTCTTTTTAACTCAGAGATTATATACTTTTTCTATTCTTGTAGTATTTATTCTAGAAATTTCAACATAGATATTTCACCACAAAAGTAACCTATGTTAACCTGCAGAACAATACAAAGACCTATACACAATTTAACACAAGTCACTGTTTCCTCTCTCAAATTTCTGTAAGACTGTATTTTTATGTCATTTCTGCACTATAAGTCAAGTTAAAATTCTAGGAATGAGTTAGCATTACCAACATGATTCCTATATTTTCAGCTAAAATTTTTTTGTTCGATCACATATCTTCCTTTTATGGTCATTTCCATTTAAAAAAAAATAAAACCACTAGTTATCTGCTCATCCTAAACACTCCCAGTGTTTGTCTCTAATGCTTCATTTTGTCTACAGTCTTGAAAGTGTTATTAATACAGATGTGTAGGTAAAATGTTTTCTCTCAACATTTTAAAGATATTTCTCTACCTTCTGGCTCTCTCTGTTGCTATATAGTCATCATTTTCAATCTAATAGTCACCCCTTGCAAGGTGCCTTTTTCCTGACTACATTTTGATCTCCTTTGTATCTTAGGTTCTCCATAATTTTATTACCTTGTGCTCAGTGTGAATTTAAGTTTATTATACTTACAATTAGTGTTTTTCATTGATTTTGGAAAATTAGAATTCATTTTCTTTTCAATACTTTCTTCATACACTTTATTATCTTACTGTAATCCCAATGAGAAGTATTTTTACTCTGTTTTCTCTTGACACTTTTCTATTTCCTTATAACCCAAAGGAATTAGCAGAAAGATCCTCTGAGCAGATTCCAGCATTTGGATCTGCTTTGTTTCAGGATCTTTGCATATTAGTTTTGGGGTCCCTCATCTAAATTATATCCCCCTCCCCCATGCAGCCAAGTAATCCATTTGAAAGATATTTTTAACATAGCTTATACCCTTTTGTTATATACTTCATATAGAAGGGGTGCTCTGTACTTTTGGTCTATTATATTATCAAAATCAGAACTTGTAAGAGCTGATCCACATCTGAAATCTGAAACCATTTCCCACCCAGATGGCCAGGACCTTCCCTAGCTCTGGCTCCTGATATAGTGCTCTAGTGGCTTTATTTCATCATGGAGAGTTTACAAAAACTCTAATATGAGTTAGGGGCTGGTTTGAAGTTAGAAAGAGAGACCATGAGGAAGGATATATACTTGAACTTGTCAGGTCTATGGTTTGACTATGTTGGGTATTTTCAGGCTGGGCATGCCTGAATGTATGCCTGTAATCCCAGCACCTGGGAGGCTGAGACAAGAGGATCAATTTCCCTTTGTCATGTAGACTGGTATTTCACACTATTTCAATAATTTTTGCCTACTAAGTATAAAGTCATCTATGACTTCATAACAAGAAACCCGCTGATAGCAGTTTGCTGCCTCTTTTTTATTATGAAGTAATGGCTAATTTTTTTTTACACTTCACAATAGTGTACAAGGTAAAGAAGGAAAAAGATTGAAGGTATAAGTCCCTGCTAGATCCTATGTATTAGTTGTTTTTATTATTCCTGTTTTCTAGATAATAATACCATCAACTGCAACCCTAGTAGTAGTAAAAACTTACACAAAATGTTTCACATGTACCAAATTACGTAAAACAGCCTGTAGGTTAAGAGCCGTTCCCACCCTCATTTTTTAGATAAGCAAAAGAATCTGAGTCCTAGATTAATTTCCAATGTTCACACAGGTAGTGACTGATGGAGGCTAAGCTCTGCTCTGGGTGACGGTAGTATTCTCTTTATGTGTTGCATGCTCTCCAAAGGTCATATTGGGTATTTGGGGATTTGTTCTTTGACAAAACAGAAACAAAAGGCATTTTAATGATGCTAAAGAGTTAACATGACTTTATAGCAGCGGAGATATTTTTTAACAACTGAAAATTTTCTAACGCTTTGGCTTTACAAAAGCATTTAATTCTCATGGCCATGCCTATCCTGTATTTCTACATCAACTGGGGATGAACTATTAACTTTCAAATTGGTTGCTCCAGGGTTCTATTTACATTTTTAATAGAGAAAATATCAGAGGAACATAAGGACTAAGTTAAATTCAAGGGAATTTTCAAGAGAAATAAGTGATCAGAGCAATAGAATGTATCCCAATGCCCTATATATCATTAAAGAATTAATTAAATGTATTAAGGAAAATGCAGTGTCAATTTGCTCTAATTGAGAAAAATTTTGAGAGAAATTATTAAAACCAGACTTAAATGAAGAAGGCTTGGTCTGCACAATCTGCAGGAGACTTGCCTGGCCACCAAGGACTCCTTGCTAATGAGCTCTGACTTGGTTAAAATTCCTTTGAGAGAGAGAATTTAGTCTACAATTGGCTTGCTAATGAGCACTGTCAAAATGGTGATTCATCTCAGGTGTTCCACTGAAACACGCAGAAAATTTTACATCCAAGTCAACTTGTTGAGCAGAACTTGGTAAGCATTTTTACCTTGTTCCCTTCACCAGCTACAAATCACCACAATCATGTCTTTTCTTTGGACAAGACAAAAAGGATAATTATCCTAAGAGAAGATGAGTTTTAATTCTTCTAGTATCAGTAGCTCCCCTTAATGGGTCTCCCAACAAAACAACTAATGCATTTTGAATTCTAAAGAATCAATATGACTTGATCGTTCAATAGATCTAAAGTATATTGGAATATTTTTGTGAACAAGAGAAACAAACATTTTAGGTATGCAAACATGTTTTTTTCAACACTTTAACAGCAAAAAAAAAGAAATGGCACTGAAGATAATCTCACCCTGGAGTGCAGATGTGATTTTAGCTCCTGCAAACAAGTTTTAAAGCTTAGGTGTCATATAACTTTCTACAAAGTTTTAAGATAATTTGAAAGTAATCTTGAAAGCTCTAACATTTTGTCTTTTTATTAATTTTATTGGTACATTTAAGGTATACAATATAATGACATTCATCATTGGAAATTTGCACTTTTACATAATCCATCTTGGTTCTTATTTTTTCCCCACTCCCCTGCCCTCCCTTCAACCCCTCCACCCTTCCCCATCTACAAAGGCTTTGTTTCCATTTTTCCTTGTTCTCATATTAATTCCATTCCCTTCTTTCTTTTCCCCTACCCCTCACACTTCCCCTTGTCCTTTGCATCTTTTCTTCCTATTTCACATTATCTATTATACAGTTTAGTCCTTATTTACAATTTCAGTTTCTCAAAATAGAGAAACTATTCAGTATTTACACATGTGTTTCCTATTTCACTTAAGAGTGTCACCTCAATGTGCATCCATTTAGCTATTAATGTCTCTATTTTCTCATTCTTTATGGCTGAATAATGCTCCATTTTATTAAAAAACACACACACATTTTCTTTATCCAATCTCCAGTTGATGGGCAATTGGGTTGTTTCCATGTTCTAGCTATCACAAATTGTGCTGCTATGAACATGAGTGCACATATATCATTGAGGTATGATTCTTTTAATTCTTTGGGGAAGATACTGAGCAGGGGAATAGCTGGGTCAAATGGGATATCCACTCCTAGTTCTTTGAGGTATCTTCATACTGTGTTCCACAGTGGTTGCACCAGTCTACACTCCCACCAGAAGTGGAGCTAGGTTCCTCCTTCCCCACAGCCCCGCCAGCATTTGTTATTGATTGATTTCATGATAGCAGCCATTCTTTCTGGGGAGAGGTGGAATCTCAGTGCTGTTATCATTTGATCTCTCGAGTAACCAGTGATGTTGAACATTTTTTCAGATGTTTATTTGCTATTTCTACTTCTTTGTCTGAGAAATGTCTGTTCATTTCAGATGCCCATTTTTGGATTGGGTCTTTCAATTTGGGAGGTCTGATTTTTTTTAAGTTCTTTATAGATTCTAGATAGCAGACCTTTGTGTGAGGGACAGCTGGTGAAAATTGTTTCCAATATTATGGGTTGTCACTTCACACTGTTGCTGGTTTCTTTTGCTGTGCAGAAGCTTTTTAGTAAGAAGAGATCCCATTTGCTGATTGTGCTACTTCACAGGCAACTGAGGTTTTTTGTTCATAAAAATTTTCCTACACCAATGTCTTTAAGCATTCTATCTAACCTCTCTTCCAGCCAGTTTAGTGTTTCTGTTTTAATATTTAGATTTTTAATCCATTTTGATTTTAGTTTAGTGCATGGTGAGAGATATAGGTCTAGTTTTAATATTTGGCAAGTTGAAACCCAGATTTTCCAGCACCATTTATTAAATAGGCTATCTTTCCACCAGTGAGGGTGTTTGGCTCCTTTGTCAAAGATAAGGTGGCTGAGTGTTTCTGGTGTTGTTTTGTGCATCTTCTAATCTCTTCCACTGGCACTGGTCCTTGGGTCTGTTAATTTGCCAGTACCATGCTGTTTTATCAGAGTAGCTTTGTAGTATAGTTTCAAGTTGGGGATTGTGATACCCCCTACCCTGTTTTTATTGACTACTATTGCTTTTGCTATTCTAGGTCTCTTATTATTCCAAATGAATTTTTGGATTGTTTTCTCCAGGTCTGTGAAGTATGCTGCTGGAAATTCAATTGGCATTGCACTGAATCTATATAGCAGTTTTGGAAGTATTGCCATTTTCACTATATTGATTCTGTCTACCCAAGAGCAAGGGATGTCTTTCCATTTTCTGATATCATGTTCAATCTCTTTTTTCAGAGTGCTATAGTTTTCAGAGAAGAGGTCTTTGATTTCTTTTGTTGGTTGGATTCCTAGGTATTTCAATTTTTTGGATGCTATTGTGAAAGGAATTGATTACCCCATTTCTCTCTCAGTGAGTCTGTTTTTCATGTATAGAAAAGCTATTGATTTTTGTGTGTTGACCTTGTATCCAGCTACTTTACTGAATCTGGTTACTAAGTCTAGAAGACTTTTGGTGGAGTTTGTAGGGTCTTCTAGATAGAGAATCATGTCATCTGCAAATACTGACCATTTGACTTCTTCATTTCCTATCTTCATTCCTTTTATTTCTTTCTCCTGTCTAATTGTTGTGGCTAATGTTTCCAAAACTATTTTGAACAGGAGTAGTAATAGTGGACAACCTTGTCTTGTTGCTGATTTTAGTGTGAAGGATTTCAGCTTTTGACCATTTAGTATGATATTGGCTGTTGGTTTTTCATAGATGGCTTTTATCAGATTGAGGTAGAGTCCATCTATTTCAATTTTTTGTAGGGTTTTTATCATAAATGCATGTTGGATTTTGTCAAATGCTTTTTCTGCATCTATTGAGATGATCATATGGTTTTTGTTCTTGGCTCTATTGATATACTTTTTTACATTTATTGAATTGCATATTTTGGACCATCCCTGCATCCCTGGGATGAATCCCACTTGATCAGGGTGTATGATCTTTTTGATGATCTTCTGCATTCTATTTGCCCATATCTTATTAAGGATTTTTGCATCTATGTTCATCAGTGAGATTGGCCTATAGTTCTCTTTTTTTCAGTTGGGTCTTTCTCTGCTTTGGGGTTCAAGGTGATGCTTGCTTCCTGGAATGAATTTGGGAGTATTTCTTCCCTTTCAATTTCATTGAAGAGTTTAAACAGTAGTGGCAGTAGTTCTTCCTAAATGTCTTGTAGAATTCAGCAGTGAAGCCATCTGGATCTGGGGCTTTTCTTAGTTAGCAAGTTTTTAATATATTTTCAATTTCATTGATTGATATGGGGTCATTTTGAATTTTAAGGTCATCTTCATTCAACTTTGGTAATTCATATGTATCTAGGAATCTATCCATTTCTTCTGTGTTTTCCATCTTATTGGCATATAGGTTCTCAAATTAGGTGCTGATGATCCTCTGGATTTCTGCTGGGTCCATTGTAATTTCATTCTTTTCATTCCTAATTGCATGGATTTGGGCATTCTCTTTCCTTTTTCTGATAAGGTTGGCTAAGGGTTTGCCGATTTTGTTAATACTTTTGAAGAGCCAACTCTTTGCTGGTTGATTTTTTGTATCACTCTCTTAGTCTCCATTGCACTGATTTCTGTTCTGATCTTTATAATTTCCTCCCTTGTATGAGCTTTGGGTTTGTCCTGCTTTTCTTTTTCTAGAAGCTTGAAGTTCAGCATCAGATTGTTTAAGTGGGCTCACTCTGTTTTCCTAACATGAGTATTCACTGCTATGAATTTCTCTCTTAACATGGCTTTTATTATGTCCCATAGATTCAGATATGTTGTATTGTCATTATCATTTAATTGTAAGAACTGTCTGATTTCTTCTTTAACTTCCTCTGTGACCCATTAGTTATTCAGAAGTGTGTTGTGCAGTTCCCATGTGTTTATGAAATTCTTGTGGTTTCTTTTTCTATTGATCTACAATTTCATTGCACTATGGTCTGATAATATACAGGGGATAACTTCAATTCCTTTGCACTTACTTAAACATGTTCTATGAGTGAGTATATGGTCTATTTTGGAGAACAACCCATTTGCAGCTGAAAAGAATTTGTATTTTGATTTTGTGGGGTGGAACACTCTGTAAACATCTGTTAAGTTCATTTGTTCAAGAGTTTGATTGAGTTCTAGTATTTCATTACTTATTTTTGGTCCAGTTGATCTATCTATTTGTGACAGTGGGCTAGTGAGTTTACTACTGTATTAACGGTTATTTGATTTTTCATGTCTGTCAGTATTTATTTTATACAGTTCGGCACACTAGTGTTTGGTGCATATGTATTTATGATTGTCATCTTTTCCTTTTGGATTGTTCCCTTTACAGGGATGTAGTGTCCTTCTTTGTCTCTCTTAATCAGTGTTGGTTTGAAATCCACTTGATCTGCAAAGAGGATAGCTTCTCCTGCTTTTGGGGGGGTTCCTGTCATGTGGAGTATTGTTTTCCACCCTTTAACTTTCAGTCTATGAGTTTCTTTGTGAATTAAGTGTGTTTCTTGTATGCAGCCTATTGTTGGATCTTGCTTCTTGACCCATTCTGCCCTCTATTTCTTTTGATTGGTGAATTGAGACCATGAACCTTGATGGTTATAACTGATACATACTGATTTATCCTTGTCATGATTTTTTCTTTTTGTTGTATTCTCCTCCTTTGATTTTAATTTTCATGCCTGATGGATTCATTCTGCTGGGCTTTCTGGTGTTGTGATCCTTGTTGTCTTTTCCTAGGATATTGTGTAGAATTTGTTGGAGTGCTGGTTTTGTATTCATGAAGTTCCTAAGGTGCTCTTTGTCATGAAAGTATCTTATTTCTCCATCAATTTTGTAAGATAGTTTTGCAGGGTACACCAATCTGGGTTGGAGGCTGTTTTCCTTTAGGGCTTGAAATACATCACTCCAAGCTCTTCTTGCCTTGAGGCTTTATGTTGAGAAGTCTGCTGTGATTCTGATGGGCTTTCCTTTGTATGTGATTTGTTTCTTTTTCTCTAACTGCTTGTAGAACTTTGTTCTTCTGTTGGGTTTCTGAAATCTCAACTATTATATGCCTATGTGTAGATTTTTTTTTATCAGGACTAATTGGAGTCCTATATGCCCCAATCATCTGTATGTTAATTTCTTCTCCCCTGCTTGGGAAGTTTTCTGCCGTCAGTTCTGTGAACAGATTTTTTATGTCACCTGCACTCTCCAGTTTCCTCATTGACTCCAATCAGTCTTATATTATTCTTCTTTGCATCATCTAGCAGCTGCTGGATTGACTTCTCATGATCCCTTACTATTTTAAAGAAATTTTTCTTTTCCTGGTCACTAATTGCAATGCTATGTTTTATATGTGAAATTCTGTCCTCACATTGGCTCATTCTGCTGTGTAAACTTTCAGTGGAGTTTTTAATCTCCTGGAAATTTATTTGCATCTGTTTTATGGATTCCATTTGTTTCCTGTGTTGGGATCCCATCATATTCCTCAGCTCTATTTTTTTATTTGTGTTTGCTCTAGATTTATTAATCATGTCTTGTACTATGGGCACAATCTCTGCTGTCATCTGAGAAATTATTTCTGATTTCATTTTTTCCAGGTCCTCTTTTGTTGCCAGTTCAGGGAGTCCCAGTATTTGATTATCAGATTGTTCCATCTTGTTCCCCTTTGGGTTTGCCTTAGGTGATCTGGAAGTCTGGTTTTGAGACTTATGTGTCTTCTCATTTCAACAGATGCAGCCTTCTGTGGCTTTGTTGAGGTGACTTTTTGCTCACCCAGTTTTCTTCAATTCTCAGCGAACCAATACCAATTCCAGTACACCAATTCCTGGGTTCATAGTGGTGGCCTCTGGATCCCTGAGCTTACCTGTTGTTTGGGTGGGCTTCTGGCAGGGGGCTGTGCACACTTGGGATGGTATCTATGTGTGTCTCTCTCTTGGGCCGCTATGTAGCTGTTTTCTGGGACCTTTGGTTGGGGGCTGTGCATCCCAGTTCCTGTTGTCCACACAGGCTTGGGCTAGGGTCACCTCACATTTATGAGTGGTATTGGGTAAGCCTCTGGGTATTTCTTGTGTGCCTATACAGCTCTTCTCTAGGTGGGTCCTTGGCTGTGGCTGATGGTATGGAGGGCCTCTGGCAGAAACCCACATGCCCATGCTGCTCCTCTCTGGGCAGCCCCAGCCTGGGTAGGTGGGCAGGAGCTTCTGTGGTCGGGGCAGACCCCTGACTGGTATCCATCTGCAGCCACACTGGTCTTGAAAGCTCTAACATTTTCACAAAAACAAGTTCATACAACTATGGTTATCATTTTGTAAGCAAAATTTCAATTGTCACCTACAGGATACTCTAAGGTACCTGCAAATCCATTTATCAAAAAGTCCATTCATTTGTGTACTTAAATTAGATGAAAAGAGGGCCAAAACTTTAAAAAAATGAATAAAATCACCTTAGTGTAAAAGCATTAGAATTAAAAGTTGTCTCTGCTCTGCATTAGTCAGAAGCTGCTTACAGTTCAGTATTGATCAGCAAATTCAAATCCTTCAGCTCAGATGTGTGCTTTCTTGAATTGATGAAATTAACAATTATATCACTTAGAAATGTAGTTACTAAGTAACTTAGTGTTCTTAGGCAACACATAGATGTGCACACTCATTTATGCTTTACATTTATCAAAAAGCTCAGTCTATTACAAAACATCACATTGAATGTGATTGCTCATGCCACTGTGACATCACTCAGCCCAATCTTAGTTCTTGTTGCAAATGTCCTTAGCAAGAATGACTCACATTCTTCCTCCAGCTTCTCTTATTTAAGCAAAGACCTAGTTTGAAAGATCATCTTAGTAAAGATTATTGGGTTTACAAATTTTGTGTTGCTTTCGAAGTATAAAATCTGGAAAGATTTGAAGATTCTTCCCTTAAAATTTTACATGTTTGAGACAACTTTCCCATTTTTCTCTTTAGCTACTCTCCTTTTTGTCACTTAAAACTCATCTTCAAATACACTCTTCTCTGAAGATTTTTACTTATTTACCCCACTTATTCCCAAACTTTAGAAACAAAATTTCACTTCAAATTATATAAAATTATACTTTGAGATAGTGTCCTATGTTATTTGTAAAACATGTCATTTGTGTATATTTTATCTGCAGTTGGGTTACATGTGTGCTAGACCATAGGACCCTTATCTTTAGCTTTGATGACCTTTACTTCTTTAAGTAGAATGTCTAACTCAACATGGTCTACTCTGATAATGAATAATCTTAAAATTTCAATAATTTACAGGAGAAAAGGCCATTTTCAGTCACATAAGTGACCATTGCAGGGAGTGAGGTTCTATTTCAGGTCATCTACAGCACTGGCCGCAGGTTGACAGGGGAGCCACTCTTCTGTGATATTGTCAGTTTCATTGCAATTGGGGGTGGTAAGATATGTCACTTCCACACTTTCTTGTTCACAGCAAATCACATGGCTATTCCCAAGTTCACCAGAACATGAGAATATCCTTTTCCCATAGGGAGGAGCCAAAGCAAGTCTTATAGCCATGACTAATCTCAGTAATAGGGAGGATGCAGCAACTACTGTGAACTCATCTAATCTAGATAGAGAGAAAGTATAGAAAGATAATAGAACACGCCCACATAGCTTTGTCTAGCTGATTGTCCTGCAGGGGTGGATTCACTTCATATCCCACTTTTTACATTTTTCCTCATTATGCAGAGAATACTGACACTCCTACTTCTCCAGCCTCATAGCTTAGTGTTTTGCCCATTGTTTCCTCTTCACTCTGGCTAGTTAATAAAGGGTGATGTAACAAATTTTTAACAGTTGCTATTTAATGAGATAGCTGTAAAAATACTTTATATTCCCTCCTAAATTGAAATCTATCAAATGCAGTCCTAAGTGCTTTGAGGAAATACAAAAGAACTAGAGGTGTTACCTGATATTAAGAACTTCATAATTTTATTGGGAAATAAAATACAAATAAAAATAGTTGCAATTTGGAATTGAACGTAATGAATGATTAACAGCAAATACAAAAATGCCCTACATGAAGTAAGAATCATGCACACACACAAACACATGCACACACACACAAACACATGCACACACAATTGGAGATATTTAACTCATCAATTTTTCTCTTCTCCATCTCTACACTTAACTGAAGTTCCATCTGTGTTTGTCTTCCTTCAGTATTCCCAGAACACTTTTTTTCACCAAGACCTTCCATTTCAGACCCTCCCTTCCCTAGAGTCAGGCCGCTCATTTCTCCTGTCTTTCTTACAGTTCTAATATCTACTTTTTTATTACTATATTTTCTTCAATTTACCAATTTCTCCAAGTGTTTCTACCCCACCAAAAATAACTTTTCTCCTCAACATATGTTTTCACGTTCCTCGTAATTTGAAGCTTCTTCAAATAGAAATCTCTACTTCCCATTTATACTTCCTCAATACTCACTTTCTGCCTCTGCCAGCACTCTTTTAAAATTGTGCTCTCAATTATCAAAAATTAAAGGGCTGACTACAGTAATTTACTTACTCCTCCTCACTATCTGAAACTGGTGACTATGCCATTTCATTAAGCAGTTACCACTGAGTTTTGATGAGATGTCCTCTAATCTCAATATTTATTTATTTACTAGTTTTGGGTATTGACCCCAGTGCCTCATACATTTACTACTGAGCTATATCCCCAGCTCTTTATTTTTAAAATTTATCACTACAACTTTAAATGTTGTTTAAATATTGATAGATTTTATTGATCTACATTTTCATTTACTATATGGATATTCTGTGCATAAAATCAAAACTTAATAAGTTAAAAGTAATTCAAATATATTCTTTCTCTGATGATCTTTGACTAATGGGTTTCTTATTCCTTCTAATCAAGAGACTACAGAAGAATTAGTGGACATTTCTACCTTCACATCTCTGCAGATTCAACCTTATCTTTCCATTCTATTAAATCATATCTCAGAACTCCCTAGTCCTCTGTATCCATTCTGCTATAAAATCTTCAGTGATTAGTAATGTCTGACATATAGCAGATTCTCAACAAATATTCTTTGAACAAATTAACTGATTACTATCTTTGGATGTTGGAGCCTCTGTAAAGTATCCTTCCTTTTATTCACATGTAGAAATAGCTCAAATCATACTTGATATATAAACTGTTCAGTCTCTCCAAAGAAGATGTAGTTACTCATCTGTGTTGTCATAATATTTTGTTAATAACTCTATAATAGGTGTTTTATATCATTTATGGCATACTGATGCTATGTTTTCTGTTCACCTTCTTCCTTTTTTAAACATTGAACTTGAGGACAAGGATCAGAGAACCACTTACTATTTTTTTCCATTTACTGTTGATATCCTCACCATCTTTATATTGCTAAAATGAATCAGTATATAATTAGATGTTTGGATGGATGGGAATTTACTAAGAGCTTCATAAAGAAGAATAAGGGGCTTTTTAAATGGATACAATTTTTATTGGTGGTATGGGGGATCAAACTCAGGACCTTGCGCTTTCAAGGCTGGCATAGAGCCACTGAGCTAAATCCCCAGCCCTTAAATAGATACTTTTCTGAAATGATGAGAATGGCACTTTGATTAAACCAAAATTATTGAATATTTTCTAAGGCTGCCCAGAAGGCTAACTCAACTAAAATATGGAGATAGTACAGAGGAAGAATTTATCACAAATGGAACTGGGATGGTAGATCAGACATGATTATAAAGTGCCTGAAATAACAAATATATTTATTTTATTATTTTTTACTCTTGGAATGAGGTGAGCTATATACAATTTGTAAGCATAGAGGAGTAGCGTATTCAAATTTATAACTTTAGAAGATTATTCTGATGTCAGTATGTCATATAAAATGGCATGTAGTCTGCAAAAGCTATTAGATACAGGTTCAAGCAGCCAGTGATAAATGTAAACATATTGTATACCTAAAATGTACCAATAAAAGAATTTAAGCAAAAAAAAAAACTATTAGAAATATATTGCAACAGTCTAGAAAGGAAGAAATATGTAAATGAGAAATGAAAAGAAAGCATAATTGTAAAGAGATACATTGTAAAGATACCATCGGAAGAACTAGGAAATGTGGCTGCTAGAGGATAAGGAAGTGAATGAGAAGATAACTGAGGTTTCAAGCCCAACTGACAGAAAGGATGCCCACTCCCGCTCTTAACAAGAGATAGGAAATGCGAGAGGAAGGCTGAGTTTGTAGAAGATTATGAGTTCAATTTTGAACAGAGTGAGTTTGAAAAGCAAATATGAACCTGAACTTGAATATCAGCCCTTACTTAAACCCTTCCTATCAGGATTGCTTTCCTTTTTCTTAAGTGACTTGAGGAACTGTCATTTGGTAAGATATTCAAGACCATACTCTTCTGCTAAGAGCAACCTTTAATAAATGACTGCCATTTTGACTGATTGGAATCCTCCGTCCAAATGTGATCTAACACTTAAAATGTAAAGCACCACTACTAATGAAGTTAGTATCAAAATTAAAACCAGGCAGACAAAATCTAACCCTATACATTTTAAGTAGGAAGAAATTTATGCTTTAGTATCATTCCTTATATAGAATGAGATGGAATTAAGGACTAAGTGAAAAAAAATCCTAATTTCCTCAAATTGATTAAAATTATGACTTTTCAATACAGTTCCATTAAAAACATGAAGGAGACTAATGCTTATCTCCTATATTTTATATCTTTTGAAATACACTTATTTTTCCTGTGGCAAAAACTGACATTCAAAAACAGGGTTATAGGGAGAGATGACATCTTTATTATTCTGTCACATAAAGCTATTTCTCTACCCTTTTGAAGGCCTGTTTCTTCTCCCAAAGTGACAGTCTGATTATCAAATTCTAAGCATCCTTGATAAAGCACCAATCAGTTTATCCTCACAACTGAAAATAAAAAATTCTAGAAATGGATACCTGGGAACTGTGTGAGAAGCTGTCACCAGAACAACAATATTTGTTAGGTGTCTTCAAAAGACCTTCCATAATGCTACCTGTACATTAACAAAATTGTGACGACAGTCACACACAGAAGGTCTGTAGCTTCTACTGGAAGACTTTTCCACTACTGAGTAGAAGTTCTGATATGACCTATTTATGCAAACCATTACTGAGACCAGAAATATTTTTAAATTTCCTCAGCAAACAATTACCCAAAACAGTATATATACATATATATACATATATATATATACATATATATATATATATATGTGTGTGTGTGTGTGCATATATGTTTATTCTAATCTGTGGAAATTATAATGACACACAGGGAATTTAAGGATTTTATTATTATGTGTTAAATTTGTATAAATTGTATAATTTATACATTGAGCATGTTTGAATTACCATAAAATCCACTAGTACATGATTTGATTGCTGCCTGAGAAACCTTCCAATCACTGGAAGGAAAGAACTGGGACAATGTGGGGAAAGGTGGGATACACAAAAACTTAAGTCATGGAATTAAGTGCCAGCTGCCTTAATTCCTACCTTCTGCAGTTATTTCTACTACATAAACCACCTGCACAGCTTGATGTATTAGAAAAATCTGCATTTGTTACCATGAGCACTGCCCCTAAGCAATGCTTTCTACAATGTTACATTCCAAAGTCTATTGGAAAGACTTCAGATTCAAAGCCTTAAATGCAAGAGCCCAACTAAACAGCTCTGAGCCTTCTCTAGTTCCTCCTCTCTGGTCTTCCTAGAGAGGGGGGTTCTGTTGGGAATACATGGGAAAAATAACAAATTGAGCAATAGTCTTGTTAACTTAAAATATCATGTCAGGGACTCTAACATGTGACATCATAATGCCTTTGCATGGAAAAAATGAGTTAGGTAAAAATATATATTTTTTAAATACTGGCCTCCACTCTTTCACAGTACAAAATTTTGACGTTGTTTAAACAATTCATGTGAAGCTAGGCATGATAGTCCATGCCTGTGATTCCAGAATTTGGGAAGCTGATGCAGAAGTATTGCTGTGAATTCAAGGCCAGCCTAAACTACATAGTGAGACCCTGCCTCAAATAAAAGCTGAAATTTTAAAAAGTCATGTGCATAGTAAATTACATGTCTATTATTACAAGGCAACAATTTAAAATTAGCTACAATTACATTGACTTGTTCTGTATAAATGTGTGTTTTTGTTAACAGTTTATGCATGTTTGAAGGACAGAAATACTAGCATAAAGGGTGGGCAGGTGACCAGAGTGTTGGGGACAGAAATAATTCCATGAAGTTTTAAAAGTTCTTCATCAAACTTACCTAATACCAATTAGTCTATATTGATGTGTTTTTAGTGTTTTCTAAGTCAACAACTAAAAGCAGAAAAGGTTCTAAGGTATACTATTGGAAATAGCAGTTCCATGGGGAAAGGAGATAAAATATCTCTGAACTCAAAGAAGCTTCTTGAGGGGACATGGACTTTGAGGCTTTTAAACACGTAAGGTCTTTACTCCCAACATATTTTTTTATTATTAGGTAACAAAATGATGTGGCCTCATATAAATACACTTCACACTCTCTTGTACTTTTTTTCTCTGCCACTTGATCCAATATGACACATCACCTTCCGATGATAATCTTGCTATGTCAACCAGCTCCAATTTTTGTCTTCAAAAAAAAATTCTCTTGCTGGAGAGTTATTCTGAATGTTTTGTTTCTATCAATTTTTATCTCTTCCTACAATAAATGTCACTCTCACAATATGTAAACATATTTCCTCAATTCTCTGACCTATCTCTTAAAGGCCAGGGTGATATAAATACATAGTAAAAAGCTTTGAAAGCTTTTATATGGATATAGCAGATAGAAAAATGTTCTCTTTCAAAAGATGGTAAACTCGGTGTTGACTTTTTCCTGTCATAACTTCTACTTTCTATACCATACTGACCCTCCCCTTCAGTTATATAAGTAGATCATGAAAATGCTTTACATCAACCCTTGTCATCACCCTATTTTGAATCACTGTTTCTCTTCACCTCAAAATGACATTTTTTATTAACTGCCACATCTGTTCTTTTCTATTCATCCTTCACGTTTCATTTTATTTCCTGCTCCATTTTCTTTTCTCTTCCTCTTCCTATCAAACTTTCCCACTATAAGACTTCCTCTGATTTTCTAGTTCATGGTAAAAAGCATCAGAGTCCTTTTTTCTTAATTACACACTATCCCTTTCCTTAATTGAAACTTTGTGTTTTCTCATAATAATTCCCAACAAGTAGTTTCCATAAGTAAAGGTTGTCCATTTTCTTTTCTTCCTTTTTTTCTATATGATGATAACAAAAAGAAATTTATATTATTTTGGTTTCACTTTATTTTATCTAAGACCACTTGTCTTAAATTAGCCTGAAGCAGCCTTAAACTGCCTTGAAGAAAAGCTTCTACATATATCCATTCAGTCCTACTCTCACAACCACTGTGCCATATTCCCCAGTTGTTGCAACAAGCAGCATGCAATGCACCAGTGACAAAATCGGAAACCAATTCACATAACCACATCACTGATCTTTGAATCACTTGAAACCATATTACCCCTTAGAATTTGAGTTCTGAAATTCCCATCTCTGGCTATGTCATGGCTTGTTTCTTAATGTCCCCCCAAAGCCTCATGCAGTCATGGGTGGGGCTTTTTCTATAATTGATTCATGGTGCAATGCTAGGCTCAAGGGCACTAGGATTGAGGGTGCAAGTGCTACCTGCCCTAAGTAGTCTGCATAAGATAAAAGGGGCAGAAAGATGCTGTTGAGGGCCCATCCCCCTTTCCCTTGTTGCTTTGCTACATTCTGGCCACCATAAACTCTTTCTCCTCTACAACGCCCCTCTGCCATGCTGCCCTGCCTTGGAGCTGGCTGATTGTGGACTGAAACCTCTACAAACTGTAAGCTAAATAAACCTTTCCCCCTTTAACTTTGGGTGTCAGGTATTTTGTTTCAGCAATGCAAGAAAAGTAACTAAAAGCCTATAATATCCTACTTTTCCAATTCTCCATCACTCCTATTCCCTTTAATCTGCTCTTCAGGAACTTTCACCATAATTCCTCCATACCCATGTAGTTCACCCTCCCTTTGGATTTACTTTTTGTCCTCCACAACAGAACCCTGGGGTTGGTTATTTCACATTTTATTATGTGTACCCTCAGTTCTGTTCCATTGTCTCAGGCACATCTCTTGTCAACATCCAACCTAGAATCAGTGTAATAGCTGACTCAGAGTACTATCATATATGAAGAAAAATAGAAGAAATTTGGACTCTGAATTGGACTAGAATCTTATTCTACCATTTACTAGTTTTCAAGATATTGAGAGTTGTAGTTTTCTTATTTTTAAAATGATAAGATAAGGTCTGGGGATTTAGCTCAGTGGTTCTACCATCTGCCTCACAAGCACAAGGTCCAGAGTTCGATCCCTGGTACCAAAAGTAAAAAAAAGGAGATGATATCTTTTATTATCATAGTGTAGATTTTTTCATGAAATGCCCATGATATACAATAAATACTCTTGTAAAAAAATACCTTGGAAATGTCCGAGCAGATACTCAATTGATGATGCTGTTTTCTTCTACCTCCTTTTGCAAGTATGGTCTGGTCTATACCTTATTTTCTTTTTAACTTTATCTCAATATTATTTCTTGGCTACCCCCTTTTTTTTCTCTACAATAATTTAGCTCAATTTTTTCCATATTTCCCCACATTTGGTTACTAAGTCTCAACAAATGAGATATTTTTTCTAATCAAGAGAATATAAATTATGAAGTTGCGAATGCCACCAGTTTCCCTTCTAGACTTGCCTACATATAGTAGTTCGCCCTATACACAGGGGATATGTTCCAAGAGCCTCAGTGGATACCTGCAACCACAGGTAGTACTGAAACCTACATCTATATGGTCTACCTGTGTCTTCTTATATATACATACCTATGATAAAGTTTAATTTATAAATTAGGCACAGTGAGAGTTTAACAACAACAATAATAAAACAGAACAATTATAATAATATGCTGTTATAAAAGTTATGAGAATGTGGTAATGCTCTCAGAATATCTTACTGTACTGTACTATCATTCTTGGGATAGTGTGAGATGTTGTGATGCCTATATGTAATGAGATGAGGCAAGAAGAATAATGGACATCCTGATGTAGCATTGGGCTGCTATCTGCCTCTTTACTTTGAACACAAACACTACGATACCATGGTGGTCAAGCTGACAGCTGAGACTAATTGTCTTACAAGTGAGTAATATGTACAGTGTGGATATGCTGGACAAAGGGATGATTCATATCCTATGTGACATAAAGTGGATGACACAAGATTTCACAACACACCTTAGAGCAGTGCACAGTTTAAAACTTATGAATTGTCCATTTCTGAATTTTCCATTTAATAATTTTGGAATACACATGACTGCAAGTAACTGAAATGCCAGAAAGTAAAATCACAGATAAAGACTATTGTACTTACCCATACCATGTGAAAGGAGAAAATAACTGCCTTCCTTAGCCCTGCTTTCTATAAGTAATATTAATCTTATCACCTAAAATGATAATTTATCAAGAATTTCTTCTCTGGTATCAGTAATCTCTCATATCTAGATAATTTTCCCACTCAACCGAATCACTTCACCCTTTTTAAAACATTAAAATTGAAAACATACATTTCCACCACCATGTGATTATTAAACCTTTTTTTTCCCCCAAAGGACAAAAGTGATCTAATAATTGGCAAACCTTAACCTGTTACTTGGTCTTTATCTGTCATTTTTTTAGTAGGTGGTTTTTAGAAAAAGAAGTCAAAATAGAATTTTTAAGCTATTCCTATTTGACTACCCCTTTTTAATTTATTTTTGTTAGTACTTGTTTGCAATACATAATGTTTATATTTCTTGTATTTGGTACATGTGCATGACACATCTTAATTCCTTTCCACATTCCTTTTCCATCCTCTCGACCCCACTCCATGTCACTCCCCCATCTCTTTATTTCCTTCCTATTTGAGAAATATCTATCCCCCTACTCCCTTTTATTTTGCCCTTTATATTTTGGGTTTCTCATATAACATAAACTATATGATATATCTGATTTATTTTACTAAATATAATGGGCTTAAGATGCATCCATTTTCCTATAAATGTTTCAAGTTTATCATTGTGGCAGACTAGTTCTCACTGTATTCAAACACCTCATTTTCTTTTCCTATTCATTTGTTGATAAATGTACTGGCTGCTTCCAAGATTGAGCTATTTGAATTGTGCTGTTATGAATGTGTGTATGAAGGTATTATTGTAATATGATGTCTTTAAATCTTTTGGGAAGATATCTAGGAGCGAAATAACTAGGTCAAATGGAATTTCTATTTTTAGTTTTTTGAAGAATCTCCACACTGATTTCCACAGTGGTTGCACTAGTTTACATTCCTACCAATAGTGTAGAAGGGTTCCCTTTTCCCCATAGGCTTACTGGCATTTGTTATTATTTGATTTCTTGAGAACAGCCATTCTTTTTGGGGTAAGATGTAATCTTAATGTGATTTTAATTTGCTTTCTCTGGTGGCCAATGATGTTGAGCATTTTTTCATGTATTATTTGTCCATTTATATTTCTTCTTCTGTGAAGTATTTATTCATTTCAGTTGCCCATTTTTTGATTGGGTCTTTTATCTTGGGAAGTTTAATTTTTTGAATGTTTTGTGTTAGTCCTGTAACTGAAGAATAATTGACAAATTTTTTCTACATTGTATAGGATGTCTTTTCACTGTGCTGGTTGTTTCTTTTGCTATGCTTTTTCATTTTTATAATACCATATGTTGATTCTCAGTACTATTTCCTGTGCAACGGGGATCTGTTCAAATAATCCTTGCCTATGCCTGTGACTTTAAGAGTTTTACTTATTTTATCTTCCAGAAGCTTATTTTTGTTTTACTGTTTAGTTATTTGGTTCATTTTGATCTTAGATTAGTACTTGGTGAGAGATATAGGTCTAGATTGAATCTTCTGCTTGTGGATACCCAGTTTTCCAAACACCATTGATGAAAGATGCTATCTTTCCTTCAGTGGGTGTTTTGGGCCCCATTGGTCAAAGATCAAATAGTTGAATGTGATTGGGTTGTTTCTGCATCCTCTATTCTGCTCCATTTATTCTCATGTCTGTTTTTCTATTAGTACTATGCTATTTTTATCACTTTAGCTTTATAAAATAACTTCAAGTCTGGGATTGTGATGCCTCCTACTTTGTTCTTGTTATCCAAGACTGCTTTTGCTATTCTGGGTCTCTTCTGGTTCCATATGAATTTTAGGATGGTTTTCTCCTGTTTTGTGAAGAATGTTATTGATATTTTGGTTGAGATTGTGTTAAATCTGTATATCAATTTTGAATGTATGACCATGTTGACTATTTTGGTTCTGCCTATCCAGGAACAGGGTATATCTATTTTCTGGGTCCTCTTCAATTTCCTTTTTCAGAATATGATAAATTTCATTGTACATGTTTTTCACTTCTTAAATTCCAAAGCATTTAATTTTTCTTAGTACTATTGTAAGTGGTATATCTTTCCTCACTTTCTTGGTGGGTTCATTATTAGCATTCAGGAATGCTATTGATTTTTGTGTATTGAAATTGCTACATTAAAATAGTTATTAATTCCGAGAATCTATTTGTGGATTTTGGGGGATCTTTATGTACAGGATCATGGAAAATAGTGATAATTTGACTTCCTTGCTTTCATATATGTATATGAAATATACATATATATATATATATATATATATATATATCCCTTTTATTTATTTCTCTTGCCTAATTGCTCTTCCTATTAATCTTGGTATTAATTATTTGGAGTACTGTGTTGAACAAGATTGGTGATAGTGCACATCCTTGTCTTGGTCTTGATTTTAGAGGGAAAGTTTTCAGTGTTTTTCTATTTAATATGATATTGGCAGTGAATTTGCCATAAATGGCTTTTATCAGATTGAGATAAATCATTCTATACCTATTTTCCTTGGGGTTTTTAATCATGAATGGCTGTTTGATTTTGTTAAAGACTTTTTCTGCATCTATTGAGATAATCATTCAATTTTTGTCCTTTCTTCTGTTTGTGATTGTATATGTTGAGCCATCCTTGCATTCCTGGAATAAAGAAACTTGTTCATGATATATGTTCTTTTTGAATATTCATTGCATTTTGTGTGTCAGTATCTTGTTGAGGATTTTTCCATCTATATTCATTAAAGAGATTGGCTTATATTTCTCTTTTATTTTGCATCGTTGTCTAGTATTGGAATCAGAGTAATGGTGACTTCCAGGAATGATTTAGGAGTATTTCTTCTCTTTCAATTTCACTAAAAATCTTGAAGAATATTTGCGTTAGATCTTTCCTGAAGTTTTTGTAGAATTCCACAATGCATCAACTAGGACCAGGACTTTTCTTGTTTGGTTGATGATGATGATGATGATTACTGTTGTTTCAATTTCATTGCCTGTTATTGGATTATTCAGAGTTTTTAAATCTTCTTGATGCAGTTTTGGTAATTTATATTTGTGTAGTAATCTATCCATTTCTTTTTAATTCTCCAGTTTACTGGCATACAGGTTTGTGTAGTAGGTATTTTTTTTATTTCAACCGAGTCCATCATGATTTCATCTTTTTAATTGCATTGATTTGGGTCTTTTCTCTCTCTCTCTCTCTTTTTTTTTTTAGATTGGCTGATTTGTCTATTCTGTTTATTCATTTAGAGAACAAAATCTTTGATTCATTGATTCTTTGTATTGTTTTCTAGTCTCAATTTCATGAATTTCTGCTCTGATCTTTCTAATTTTCTCATTTGTGTTAGCTTTGAGTTTGGATTGTTCTTATTCTTCTAGCACCTTGAAGTGAATCCTTAGATTATTTATTTGGGCTCATCTTGTTTTTTGTGATGTGGTCATTCACAGCTATAAACTTCCCTTTTAGAACTCCTTTCATTCTGTTCCATAAGTTCTGGTATGTTGTACTGGGATTATCATTTAGTTCTAGGAACTGTCTTATTTCTTCCTTGATTTCTTCTGTAACTCATTGTTTATTTAAGTGTGTATTGTTTACTTACATTTGCATAATTTTTGTTTTTTCTTTTGTCATTGATTTCTAGTTCAATTGTACTGTGATCTGCAAATATGTATAGTATACTTTCAATTCTTTTATCTTTTTTTAACCTTACTTTACTGACTAGCATGTGGTCTATTTTGGAGAAAGTTCCATGTGCTGCTGAGAAGAACATATATTCTGTGTGGAACACTCCATGTAGAGTGTTTTTTTTCCATTTGTACAGATTGTTCAACTCTGATATTCCTTTGTCTTTTTGTCTAGTTTACTTGTTACTTGTGATAATGGGGTATTGAAATCCTCCACTATAATTGTGTTTATTTTTATCCAGTCTTTAATGTCCAATGGTGCTTCTTTTATGGAGTTAGGTACACCATTGTTTGCTGCATATGTATTGATAATTGTTACCTCTACTTGTTGAATTTTTTTCTTAACCAATATAGTGACCATCTTTGCCTATTTTGGTCAATTTTGTGTTGAAATCCACTTTGTCTGAATATAGGACAGATACACCTGATTTTTTTCAGGTTCTCATTATGTGGAATGTTGTTTTCCATCCTTTATTTTTACTCTATGAATTTCTTTTGGGTTTAAATATTATATATATATCACACCATTGGATTTTGTTTCTTAACCATTCTGCGAGTATGTGTCTTTTGACTGGAGAATTGAGACCTTTCCCATTGAGAGTTGTTAGTAATAGGTACTGACTTATTCCTGTCATTGATTTATTTTCCTTTTGCTGATTTCCTTCTTTTCCTTCTTCTTAATTGCTCACTCTACCTGTTATATTCAATCTCTTAGACTTTCGTCATCGTTAGCTTCATTGTCTCTTTCCAGGATATCCTGGAGAATTTTTTGGAGTGCAAGTTTGGTGGTAATAAATTTCTATAGGTGCTTCTTATTGTGAAAATATCTAATATCTCCATAAATTTTGAAAGTTAATTTTGCAAGCTATATCAACCTGGATTGGAAATTGTTTTCTTTTAGGGCTTGAAACACTTCACTCCAAGATCTTCTGACTTTAAGGTTTTATTGAGAAGTCTACTGTAATTATAATGGGTTAATCTTTGTATATGATTTGTTGCCTTTCTCCAACTACTTTCCAGATTCTGTTCTTGTGTTGGATTTACAGAATTTTGATTATGATGTGTCGTGGAGAGGTTCTTTTCTGATTGTGGTTATTTGAAGTGCTATATGCCTCACTTATTTATATGTTAAATTCTTTGCCTACATTGAAAAGTCTTCTGATACTATTTCAGTACACAGGTTTTTTTAGGCAACTTGTGCTGTCTTCTGATTTTTTACTAATTCCAGTTAATCTTAATCTTCTTTGCATAATCTAACAGCTGTTGGATCCATTTTTCATGTTCTCTTGTTGTTTTTAAAGTACCACTCATTATTGATCATCAAAAACTGCCTTGTTTTCTTGTTTTTGACACTCTGTCCTCATAGTGGTCATATCTGTTGCCCCTAATTTGATAGAATTTGATAGAGTCTTTTAGGGATTCTAATTTTTCTTATACTGGTCATTCACATTTTTCATTGTTTTGTTTAGCTCTGCTAGCTTTATATTAGTTTCTTCTGTAGACTTGCTGATTATGTTATTTATTTTCCCTAAAATATTTTTATTATACCTTCTGTGTGCTTGCCAAATGTCTTACTTATTTGTTTTGCTTTGCTTTGTTTTTGAGACAGGGTCTAGCTATGTAGTTCAGGCTGGACTTGAACTCATTATGTAGCCCAGACTGGCCTCAAACTCCCCGTGATCCTCCTGCTTCAGCCTTCCAAGTGCTGGGATTACAGGCTTGTCCCACCACACCCAGCTGTGTCCTTTTGAATAATATGGATGTGTGATATTTGGTTTTACTCTCCTTCAATGCCACATGGATCACCTTTGAGGGAGTTGGAAGTTTTAAGAGGCACTTTGTTGGCTTGAATTCTCATGTTTCTATGTTTGTTTATTTGTTTGTTTGTTTTGAGGCTGGCAGGTTGATTATATTTGAAAGCTTTGTTTCTAGTATGAGATTTCTTTAGTTAATGTCTACTTTTCAACAATACCCTCTGGGCTTGGCAAACTGCAGTATTTGGCCTTTGCCTCAGTCTCAGGATCCATTCATCTCTGTTTATTTGTAAGAGGTGGTTGCAACTTATTTGGCTCAGTACCCATTTCTCTGGGAATGGATTGCACCACTGTTTATGACCCCAGGCATTCTAGATATTATCATACAGAGAAAATCACTTGATAGCAACTATGTCATCTTTGCTATAGTAATAAAATAAACAATAGCATCAAATACAAACTGGATATTGAGAAACCCTAAGAACCAGTAATGTATCACCCTTAACCATAGAAGAGATCTATGATCATAGCATAAAAAATACAACTGACACAGAGGGGGTGAGCCACTCCCAGTGCATAGGAGGAGGCTTCCAGGCCACTGAAACACCCCCACCAGCAGAGAGGAGGTGAGCCATGCAGGCACCAGCAGCACAACCCCCCCATAGAAATGAGAAGACATGTAAATAAGTTTCAAAACCAGAGTTCAAGATCACTTAAAACAACCCCAAATAGAAATGAGATGGAATAATCTGATACTCAAGCACCTTGACTCCCTGAACTGGCAACAAAAGAGAATCTAGAAAAAAATGAAATCAGAAATAATTTTTCAGATAACAGCAGAGATTGTGCCCATAGTGCAAGACATGATTAATAAATCTACAAATAAAAAAATGAGCTGAGGAACATGATGGAATCCCAAAATAGGAAACAAGTGGAATCCATAAAATAGATACAAACAGATTTCCAGGAGATTAAAAACTCCATTGAAAGTCTATGTGGCAGAATGAACCAATGTGAGGACAGAAATTCAGATATAGAAGATAAGATTGCAATTAGTGACCAGGAAAAGAAAAAATTCTTTAAACTAGTAAGAGACTATGAGAAATCGATTCAGCAGCTGCTAGATGATGCAAAGAAGAAAACATAAGACTGATCAGAGTCAATGAAGAAACAGGAGAGAATTCAAATGACATAAAAAAACTGTTCACAGAAGTGATGGCAGAAAACTTCCCAAGCAGGGGAAAAGAACTTGACATACATATAAATGAGGCATATAGTACTCCAAATAGCTGTGATCAAAAAACTTCTACACATAGGCATATATTGGTTAAGATTCCAGAAACCTAACAGAAGAACAAAATTCTACAAGCAGTTAGAGAAAAGAAATAAATCACATACAAAGGAAAGCCCATCAGAAACACAGCAGACTTTTCAACACAAACACTCAAGGCAAGAAGAGCTTGTAGTGATGTATTTCAAGCCCTGAAGGAAAACAGCCTCTAACCCAGATTGATGTACCCTGCAAAATTATCTTTCAAAATTGATGGAGAAATAAGATACTTTCATGACAAAGAGCACCTTAGGGACTTCATGAATACCAAACCAGCCCTCCAAAAAATGCTAGACAATATCCTAGGAAAAGATAATTAGGATTTCAACCCCAGGAACCCCAGAAGAATGAATCTGTCAGGTGCAACAAGAAATTAAACGCAAAGGGGGAGAATCCAACAAACAGAAAAAGTCATGGCAATGTTATCTATATGTATCAGTTATAACCATCAATGTTAATGGTCTCAATTCACCAATCAAAAGAAAGAGACTTGCAGAATGGGTCATGAAGCAGGATCCAACAATATGCTGCATACAAGAAACACATTTAATTCAAAAAGAAACTCATAGGCTGAAAGTTAAAGGATGGAAAACAATACTCCATGTGACAGGAACCCCCCCCCCCAAAAAAAGCAGGAGTATCTACCTGTTGGTGGTCTCTCTAGAGGGAGACCTGAGACCCTGGAAAGCACCTACTTTTAAAGAAAGAAAAGGAGACAGCCTGGGGGATGAACAGCAGTTTAATTCCTCTGGCACTATTCAACAATCGCAAAGGGAAGAGGCAAGGCTTTTATACATGTAGGAAAGCATCTTAGTTATTCTGGCTATTGTCTTTCTGATTTTTATGTCTGATGATAACCAGTGACTTTAAGTGACTCATAAAAGCTACAGGCAAATTTACAAGTCCCCCGTTTCCATTCACCAATCCTGTACATCAAAGAGCACACCACAGCCCTCTTCTTATCAAATAGTATCAAGAGAGCAGGATGATTTCAGCCAAAACCTAGCCCACCAGCCCACCACAAACATCACAGATGTGCATAGTGAATCCTATCTCTCTCACCATCAGTGGAGTAATTGGGTTGCGGTTCTCTGATCCCAGGAAATGCTAAATAAGAAAACTAGGAAAACCTGTTTTTCTCCCATAAGACTTTTACAACATCTCTTAAAGTTTTCTGGCATTCTTTTAACAAACAGACTTGTGGAATTTCCCAGAAACAATGTAATTTTCTTAGTTAACAAACTTCTTGTGATCAATTCTTACAACTAGATAGCTGAATTCTACAATTTCCCACAGCTATCCTCTTTGCAGATCAAGTGGATTTCAAATGAAAATCTGAAACACTCTGGTCACAAGAATTTCAGATAAGAGTCAACTTGTATGTACAAATCTATTGTAAACATGTGTTTTCATTCCTCTTAAGTAAAAACTTAAGGACAGAACTGTTAGTTCTTATCAGTAATACAAGAAATTTCTATATTGTTTTCCAAAATGGTTTTATCATTTTCCATTTACATTAGCAGTATTAAAAAGTTCTAACTGGTTCACACCAAAGCTGACATTTGTTCTTTTAAAACTTTTAACTTCATCTACCTAATGACTGTATAATTCAATCTTGTTATTGTACTGATTAGTATTTTTCTGATTCTAGTATTGCACACCTTTCCTTGTGGTTTACTGGCTATTTATCATCTTCTTGTGTCTACTTTTTAATGGGGTTGTCTATTAATGAGCTGTAAGTGTTCTTTATATATTCTGGTCACAGGTTATATGCATTATAAATATGGTCTGTTTAAGGACTACTTTTCATTTTAATGATGTCATTTAAAGTTCTAAATTTTGATGGAATCTCATTTGTCAATTTTTTTATATACATCATGTTTTTTATATCCTAGGAAATTCTTGCCTACTCTAAATTCATAAACATTTTCCCTTATAATTGCTTCTTAAAGTTTTATAGTTTTAGTCTTTCATATTTAGGTTCATAGATCCTTTCAAGTTATTTTTATGTATGGTAATAAAGGGTTAAGGTTAATTTTTTTATATACGAATACCAGGTGTTCTAGTGCCATTTGCTGAACACACTATCTTTTCCTCTGCTCTTGAATTGAGTTTATGTTCTATGAAATGTTAATGTTAAATAATCTTTCAAAACTCAGTGGACCATATCTGTGTGGGTCTATTTCTAAATTCTCTGTTTTATTCCATTGATCTATGTCTTTCCTTATGCCAACATTGCCTTGATTACTATAGTTTTAGAGGAAGTCTTAAAATTAGGTAATACATGTCTTCCAACCCTGTTTTCTTTTTCTTTTTACTTTTCTAGGTTCTTTGTACTCCTACATAACTTTAAATTTCAATATCCAATTCTTCATTTATAGCTTTAATGGATAGATGAAGAGTAGCATATCTGCCCTTGTTCCCCTCCTTAGGGAGAAATCATTTTATCTTCTCTATTCATATAAGGCATTTTTGCTGGGAGTATAGAGTACATGGCTTAACTGTTGAGAAGGTTCTGTTCTACTTCTAGTCTCCTGATAGCTTTTACCAGGAACAGTTGTAGAATTTAGTCCAATACTTTTTCTCCAACTACTGACAGGATCATATGTCTTTTTCCTTTCCTCTGTTAAAAGGATGATTTTGGGGGTGGATCTTCCAAAGCTGAACCAACACTGCCATCCCTATAATAAAACCACTTTCTACAAACTGCCAGATCTGACTTTGAATAGTTTGTTTTGTTGAACAAATTTCTATCTGTGTTCATACTTTTTTCTTCTATTAACTTTTTCCAGTTTTAGGATTAGCACAATGTTGATTTCCTAAAATGAGGGGATAAGTGTTCCTTTTTTTTTCTGCTTTAATTGTTTGATATAATTTATCAGTTAAAATGTATACAGGCCTGTTGTTGTCATACAGGTAGGTTTACAAGCTAGGAATATACTTTCTTTAACAGGTGCTATTCAAATTTTATATTTCCCCCAGAATCAACTTCATTAATTTGTCTTCCAAGGTACTTCTTAGAAGTTGTCAAATTTATTTCAAAAAAGATTTTTGTAGTATGCTTTCTATATCCTTTTAAAATCTGTAAAATCTGTGATAATGTCTTCTAGATCTTGATACTGTAATTTTAAAAATGTATAATTGATATTGTGTAATAGGAAGAAAAAGTCTAAAGGAGTAGGGGAAGTGGGAGAGGTAGGGGAGAGGAAAGAAGGGAATAGAAAACATATGAGAAAAGGAAAAAAATGGAAACAAAGTCTTTGCAAATAGGGAAGGGTGGAGAAGGTGGAGGGAGGGCAGTAAGAACCAAGATACTCATGTAAAGTTACAAGATCCCAGTGATGAATGTAACTGTATTTTATACCTAAAATGTACCAATAAAGTTAATGGAAAAAAAGTAAGACCAAGTAGATATTGACCCAGTAAGTATCTACTTAATGGAATAAATTTAAATCTACTAAAAGTAGAATGGCATTCAATAGTAATAACATATAGTTAACTATATATTCATAAAGCTTAACTGTCTTATTTGTAAGAATAGAGGGTTTGGGTAATGGGAGCATGAAAGTAAAATTTCAAAAAGTAAGTAAAAACTGAGAAGGAGGTGATAAAAGTGAAATAAAGAAAAAATAAAGAAAACGTGAAATAAGAAGTGAAAGGAAATTAATAGTATTGGTTAAAATTAACAAAAAAAAAACCTACAAGAAAAAGGATAAATAAGAAAAAAGGAGAGAAAACTAAAGGAAAAAAATAAAGAGAACAAGTTAAAAGAAAAGAAAAGAAAAAAGACCTAAATAAATAAGAAAATAGGGGGGAAATCCTCGAAATGCTATCCCCCCAAAATAACAATAATAATAATAAAGAGAAAAAATAGCACAAAAAATCCTATATACTTCCAAATGAGTGGTTTCCACCAGGTGTGGTGATGCATGCCTATAATGCTAGCGCTTGGGAGGCTGAGGCAGGAGTAGTGCCTCAAATTTGAGGCCAACCTGAACTAAATAGCAAGACCCTATCTCAAAACAAAACAAAACAGAACAAAATGAAATGAGTGGTTTCCTTCCAGGACCTGCAGCAAGTTCCAGTCCTCTCCATCCTGCTTTATAGCCTATGGGTTTGTGAAGCATACCTCATGCTGAAGAGGTCCCCCTCTGTAAACCCCAGCCTATTGCCTCCATCTAAACTGATTCTCATCCTCCCTCAAGTTGATATACAGGGAAGCAATCAGACCACAGGTCCATACTGGACATAGACAGCAGAGCAGGACTCAAGCAGACCACTGGGCTTGGTGTCATCACCTTCAGATCCAGCCACCTCTGCAAGCCATTTAAACTGAACCTGGCCTCCTGCCATGGAATGCAGGCCCCTTGTCCTTCCAGGCTTAAGCTTAAACTTCTCCAGGGATCTCTTGGAACCAACATGCAGAGCTGGCTAGAAGTTGGCAGTTTGACAGAAGAGTGGCTCCCCTCATAATGCCAGCAGTGCCCCCTCCTCAGGGCACTGTGGTAGCTCCAGGCTTGACTGCTCTTATATATGCCTGGAACCTACTCTCCAACATGTTTTTCAGTTTGATTGCTAGGCTACATATTACAAACTTGTAGCACTCAGCATAATATGTATTGATCTTTCCCCCATCTTTATTGAGGTACAACTGAAAAATTGTATATGCTTAACATATATAATGTGGTACTTTGAAATACATAAATAGTAAACTAATCACCACAATATATATATAGTATATAGTTAATACACCTGTCACCTCCCTTAATTACCATTTTTATTTGTTTGTGCTATGGTATAAACATTTAAGATGTACTCTCAGCAAATTTCATGTATATAGTACAGTATTGTTACCATATTATATTCTCATTTATATGTGGAATCTAAAATATTAAACTCAAAGAAACAAAGTACAGTGGTAACTACTAGTGCTTGAAGAGTAGAGAAAATAAGGAAATTTGTCTAAAGAGTTTGTCTTTTACCTGAAGAATTTCAGTTATAAGTTGTATTGATATTTAAGGATTCAGTTTTCTTGCTGAAACAAACCTGTAGCTTTCTCATAAGCATGTGTTAAACTACAACAATAGGATAATGTTGAGAGTATGAGCAAATGAAATCATACTTCAGACAAGTTTTCTATTCTTGTCCCAAACTCCTTGCCACTCCGAAGCCCATTTGTAGCTGGATGTTTGACTTCCAAGCTTTTAGTGTTCATATGCCAATGTGTCCTAAATCACTTTAGCACTTCTTTCACAGTCATCATAGTCAAGTCTACAGACTAAAAATACTGTTCCTGAAATGATTCATTATTCTAATTGCAGACCTTTAAAATAAAGGGGCACTCTAAAGATATTTTTTATGAGGCTACTCTAATATAAGTACTCTTCAGACAAACTTTGTCATTTGTATATTATAATGCCCTACTTAGTCTTTATCAAGCATGTGTAGCAAATAGGACCTGTTCAGGAAAATAATTTCATACAAGCCAAGAAAATAAAAAGAATATACAGTAAAATCTTGGTTTACGACCATAATTTGTTCTGGAAACATGCTTGTACTTCAAAGCACTTGTATATCAAAGCGAATTTCCCAAGAGAAATAATGGAAACTCAGGTGATTTGTTCCACAGCCCAAAGACATTCATATAAAAGTGATTACAATACTGTAGTATAATACAAAATAATAAAGAGAATTTAAAATATAGAGGAAAAATAAATTATTCTTCAAAAACCTTTGTGGCTGGTGTGAGGAAGTAAAGAGAGAGGAGGTTATTATGTAGTACTACTTTCACTATCACTAATTGAATCACTGCTGTCTATTGCCTCAATGGAATCTTTCTTTTTGTGCAACTTAAACACTTCAATGACACTTGCTTTTTCCTCCTTTTGAGCATTTCATGGAAATGTGACATTGCATTGTTGATAAATTCATTGCTAGCGCTGCTATAGCCTTATCACTTTGTGCTTTTCAACAAAATTTTGCAATTTCCTACATTTTACACATACCCATAATTTCATATGAAGTGAGGAATTCTTCAGCCTTTTCTTCCTCCTTCTCTGTAGGCTAGATCTCCTCCACAGCCTCTTGCTGCTGTTTGTGATGCAGATCCATCAGTTCTTCCATGGTTAGCTTCTGGCTGTGTTCTTCCACAGCTCTTGAATGTCATTTTCATTCACCCCCAGTCCCATGGTCATCATCAAGGACACGGTTTCATTGACAACTAACTCCTGTTCATGAGCAAGCCCCTGTAACTCATGTCCAAGAACGTACTCAGTCTAGTTTTCTCCAAGCAGAATTGAGGGTTCTCTTGGTGACCCCATTCCAATGTTTATCAATGATCTCAAGGCAGTTCACCATGTGGAAATGATTTTTCCAAAACTCTCAGAGGGTAAAATTTGTTCCTTCAGTCACCTCGAAGCATCATTGAAATAGTGCTTTGGTGCAAAACTTTTTAAAGTTTTAAATCACTTGCTGATCCATGGTTTTGGGAGGAAGGAACATTATCTTAATGAACTCAAATTGTTCCAGTAAGTTGTCCTCAAAGCCTGGAAGATGACCAGGAACATTATCCATAACCAGCAGGACTCTAAATGACAGGTTCTTTTCCAAAGATGTTTCTTCACTCCAGGACCATCAGGACCAAAAACCTCATTGTTCCACTCAATGAGCAAGATACAAGTGACCCAAGGCTTGCTGTTGGACATCTACACAATGTTTAATTGGCTCTTCTGCACCTTGCATTCTTGAAGACTGGTGGATTCTCAGAATGATACATGCACAAGGTCTTGACTTTGAAATCCCTGCTTTCATTAGCACAAAATGGTCTCTCATGGGCTCGTGAGATGGTGATTATATTCTCTTCTTCTGTAACATAGGTCCTCTTTTGGTATCTTTAAAAAAAGAGCCCTGTCTCATCATAGTTCAAAACTTGCTCCAGCAAGTAACACTCAGAAACCATGAGCTCCTGGAACTCAGTAGTAAATGCCTCACCTGCCACAGCATTTGAACTTGCAGCCCTTTCAGCCTTTCTGTGTGGCACAGAAAGGATAGTTTGATAGTTTAAGAGGAAAAGGAGCATCCCCTGCTTGCCTTGACACCTCTTTCATTTTCTGTTGATGTACCTGGCAGTTTACTTAGGAGGTCAATGTACAAGGAGTTTGCCTTCTCACAGATAAACATCTCAGTTACTGTATTACCTGCTAATTGCTTCTTGTTTATCCTAACCAGAGGCAATTTTTCTCCATCTTCCAAAGCATGTGGCCATTTCTTTGATATTCTCATGACCCCTTTGCTGCATCTAGCCACCTTATTTCTTTTTTCATATTGTACAAATGGTCAAAGTATAAAAATCTCACAATTTTGTCCACTCACATACCTCTTTCATACTTCTTGATGATTTCCTTCTTAACTTCCACAGCAATCATCTCCTTAGAGCCTTTCTTTTCAACGTTTTCTGCATGGTGGCCATTGTATACACTTGTATGGATGTTGAATATTAATAAACTCTTGTCATGTGCTGTATGTATTTAATGTAACTGGCAATAAGGCAGCAGAGGAAAGACTCTGTATCTGCAGACAGCCTGATCTATAGTGAAGCAAAGCATTCCTAAGCTCACTCTTATATGGAAAAGCAAAGGACTGTTCATATGTGCTTTGAAGTGACAAAAAATACACCAGTGCCAGTTGTGGGTACCTTGCACCATTCTGAAAAACTCGATGATTTCTGCAAAACACTGTAGCCTGAGACCAAGCATTGGCTCATAGGAGACAATCACCCACAATCCCATGGTGGGGGAGAGAGAAGAGCATTGGCTTAGTTGTGATTATGTGACATTCAACATCAGGAATTGTTCATATTGCATGACATCTTTAAAATTTGTTATAAATGTTTGCTTGCCTTGCAAACATTTGCAGAACAAGTCACTCACAATCCTGTATATGTTTATAATTTATAGTTTATTAGTAGAACATCCCTTCTCCTAATTTTGCAATATAGCTCAGTTTAATAGATTTTCCTATTAGGTCTCTCTCATTTAGAGTAAAATTGATATACTATGTAACAGATTCAAACATCAATCAGATGTTAGTGCTTCTTCACATGCCATGTTTAAAGTTAGAGAATCATGTATAAAGCTCATTAGGGACCTAAATTTCATGCTGCTTTATGTTGCATTTCTATGACAGGAATAGTGTAAAGACCCTGCAGTGTGATCTATTTGCTTTATAGTGGGTCATATTGGTGATCTCCACTTTCCTTGAAGCATCATAACAGTGTAAGTAACTAGCCTCTAACATTCAAGATTCAATATTAAACAAGATGAGACTTCTTTTCCTAAAATAAGCAAAAAAATCAAACTGCAAGTTGTTAAAAATGGAACAAAAGCTAGAAGAAATAAGTAAAAAGTAATTCTGTTTAATGTCACTTGAAATATACATCTGATAATTACTGAAAGAAAAAGATGCCAATTTTTCATTAAGGAAGTGAAATTGGGTATCAAGGTCAGCACATAGGCTCTTTCTCTGTACTATTTACTACACATTTAGGGAGGATTACATGGATCTCAGAGACTTGGTTCCAAAAGGTTGCAATTTAGAGCAAAAGAATATGTCATCTTTTATTTATGCATTTTACACTATCATAACTCCTAGATAAAAAGGTGTATATATATACATATATGTAATATATGTGTGTATGTATATGAATATATATCAACATACAGTAGAAACTCTGAGCCCTTCTTCTGTTGTCACTGCTCACTGCCCTCTCCAAATGAATGTCATGAGATTCATTCACCTATCCTGATAATTTTAAATTTAGAAATAAAACTTTCATTGAAATCAAAATATCCAAATTTATACCAGCAATTGGTGCTACCCACATTTGCTGGTGCTCTGAAATGATAAGGCAAAATTTCATAGGGAAATAGAAGCATGGTGAATATTTTAGGCAGCTCCCCATAAATTTAGACAATCAGAAGTTATATCAGAGAATGTAGTAAAATTCTGTTTCTTATATTTATGAAATCCTACTAAGGTTAAACATATCTATAGACTGGTAGTTTCTTAATAAAAAGGTATAATTACTTCAGAAAAAAATCACTTTCAGAATAAACTAATAATACTAAGGAATTAGGCTATTTTATAATAAAATATCACTTTTTCACCACTAACAGATGATAGAGATGTTATACCAAAGCAAAAATAGAGCACTACATTTCCTTTCATAATACTATTAATTACAAGAGGCATGAGTATAAAGCACTGAAACTGATTGTAGGAGCCACACATTGATTTAATCATGTAATACAGATCACCCTTTCAGAACAATACCAAATCCAGTATACTTTGTGAGATCAAAGTTAACAAATTATTAACTTGAAAAAGAATTATCTACATGTGTCTTACTGGCAGGGTATGATTTGGAATGCTCAATTATTAATTATCATAAGGAACAGAAAAACCCTAGAGCAAATCCCTCACCATAAGAGAGCAATGAACCCTCTTAACTTAAAAGTTCTGGTAGAGGATTCAGCAGAAGAGGGAGGACTTTGTTAGCAGGGGTGCAAACTGGACATGAGAAGCCATCTTTCATGGGAAGCAGAGACAGAGAAAGCAGGAAATTCACCATGTTGGCTGTGCAACTCTTTTTGTCTTTTGTAAATGATGAATGGAATTTAAATTTTTTCAGATTTCACTTTCTCATACCCATATTTTCATAAATCATATGAATAATTGGCAGAGTGTGCAATTTCCTTTGTTCAGTAGCAATCTCTTGAGCATCCGCTATGTGTACAGAACCAAACTATGCTCCAGGTATATGGCGGCAAGTGAAACTGATGGTTGTGCCCTTGAACTCATCAATCTAGTAAGAGGCAAAAGCAAGTGAAATTAGACTGTAGTATTAGTGGGATAACTTGTGGAAAGAGAGAATAAGAAAGAGCTCTGCTGGAAATAGGGCTGAAGACATAGTGTGAGGCCAGTTTAGTGAAGGACCTTACCTTGAATAACATGCTACAGAATTTGGATTTTATCTTATACTCTTCCTAATTTTTTTCCTTAAATTCTTTTATTAGTACATTTTAGGTAAATAATACATTTACATTTCTCATTGGGTGCTTGTACCTGTACACAATGTATCTTGGTTCTTATTTTTTTTTCCCATTCCCTGTGTGCCCTTCACCCCTCCACCCTTTGCTATTTAGATAGACTTGGTTTCCATTTTTTTCTTTTCTCATAATTTTTCCTTTCCCTTCTTTCCCTTCCCCTTCCCCTCCCATGACCCCTACCCCTTTGAACCTTTTCTTCATATTTCAAATTATCAATTATTCATTTGAATCATTTTAACCCTTATTTACACTTTCAGTTTCTCACACTAGAGAAACTATTCAATATTTATACATGTGTGTCCTGTTTATTTCACTTAAGAGTATTGCCTCAATGTGCATCCATATAGCTATAAATGTCTCTAATTTCTCATTCTTTATGACTGAGTAGTACTCCATTTTATAAAAAAAAATAACACATCTTCCTTATTCAGTTTCCAGTTGATGGAAACTCGGGCTGTTACCAAGCTTTAGCTATTACAAACTGTGCTGCTATAAATATGGGTGTACATATATCGCTGTGGTATGATTCTTTTAATTCTTTGGGGAAGCTCCCCAGCAGGGAATAGCTGGGTCAAATGGGACCTCTAGCCCTAGTTCTTTGAGGTGTCTCCATACTGATTTCCACAATGGTTGCACCAGTCTGCACTCCCACCAACAATGGAGAAGGGTTCCTTTCTCCCCACAACACCGCCAGCATTTGCTATTGGTTGATTTCCTGATAACAGCCATTATTTCTGGGGTGAGGTGGAATCTCAGTGTTGTTTCCATCTGCATCGCTTGAATGGCCAGTGATGTTGAACATTTTTTCATATATTCATTTGTTGTTTTTACTTCTTTGTCTAAGAAATGTCTGTTCATTTCAGATGCCCATTTTTGAATTGGGTCTTTGAATTTGGGGGTGTCTGATTTTTTTTCAATTCTTTATATAGTCTAGATAGTAGAACTTTGTCTGAGGTACAGCTGCTAAAATTTTTTTCCAACATTGTAGGTTGTCTCTTAGTTCTGTTGCTGCTTTCTCTTGCGGTCCAGAAACTTTTTAATAAGATCAGATCCCACTTGTTGATTCTTTGTGGTAGTTCCCATGCTACTGAGGTTTTGTTCATAAAGTCTTTTCCTATGCCAATGTCTTCAAGAGTTCTCCCTAACATATTTTCCACCAAGTTTGGTGTTTCTGTTTTAATATTTAGATCTTTAATCCACTTTGATCTTAGTTTAGTAAATGGTGATCGGTATGGGTCTAGCTTTAATCTCTGACAGGTTGAAATCCAGTTTTTCCAACACCATTTATTAAAGAGGCTATCTTTCCTCCAAGGAGGGTGGTTGGCTCCTTTGTCAAAGATGAGGTGGCTGAATATGTCTGAAGTTGTTTCTGCATCTTCTAATCTATTCCAATGACCCTCAGGTCTGTTTCTTTGCCAGTACCATGGTGTTTTTGTCACAGTAGCTTTGTAGTATAGTTTCAAGTTGGGGATCATGATACCCCCAGCCATGTCTCTGTCACCTAGAATTGCTTTTGCTATTCTAGGTTTCTTCTGGTTCCAAATAAATTTTTGGATTGTTTTCTCTGGTTCTGTGAAGTATATTGTTGGAATTTCAATTGGCATTGCATTAAATCTATATAGCAATTTTGGAAGTATAGCCATTTTCACTATATTGGTTCTTCCTACCCAGGAACAAAGGATGTCTTTCCATTTTCTTATTTCCTCCTCTATCTCCTTTTTTAGAGTCCTGTAGTTTTCAGTGTAGCAGTCTTTTGCTTCCTTTGTTAAATTGATTCCTAGATATTTCATTTTTTTTGGATGCTATTGTAAAAGGAATTGTTTCCCTAATTTCTCTCTCAGTGGGTCTGTTATTTGTTTATAAGAAGGCTATTGTTTTTTGAATGTTGACCTTGTATCTACCTACTCTACGGAATCTGTCAGTTAAGTCTAGAAGTCTTTTGGCTGAGTTTTTTGGGTCTTCTATGTAAAGTATCATATCATCAGCAAATAATGACAGTTTAACTTCTTCCTTTCCTATCTTTATTCCTTTTTTTTTTCTTTCTCTTTTATAATTCTTGAGGCTAATGTTTTAAGAACTATATTGAACAGGAGTGGGCCTCCTTGTCTTGTTCCTGATTTTAGCATGAAAGTTTTCAGTTTTTGACCATTTAGTATGATGTTGGCTGTTGGTTTTTCATAGATAGCCTTAATCAGGTTAAGATAAAGACCTTCTATTCCAATTTTCTGTAGGGTTTTATCATGAATGGGTGTTGTATTTTGTTGAATGTCTTTTCTGCATCTATTGAGATGATCATATGATTTTGTCCTTGACTCTGTTAATATAGTGTATCACATTTATCGATTTACGAATGTCGAACCATCCTTGCATCCCTGGGATACATCCAACTTGGTTAGGGTGTATGATCTTCTTGACGACACTCTGTATTCTGTTTGCCAGTATCTTGTTGAGGATTTTTGTATTTATGTTCATTAGGGAGATTGGTCTGCAGTTCTCTTTTTGGGTTAGGTCTTTCCCTGGTTTTGGAATCAAAGTAACACTTGCTTCCAGGAATGAATTTGGAAGCCTTGCTTCCTTTTCAATTTCCTTGATGAGTTTAAAGAGTCATGGTGATAGTTCTTCTTTAAATGTCTTGTAGAATTCAGCAGTGAAACCATCAGGACCTGAGCTTTGCTTTGTTGGTAAATTTTTTATTACATTTTCAATTTCACTCATTGTAATTGGGGTATTAAGAATTTCTATATCTTCTTCACTTAACTTTGGCAATTCATTTGTATCTAGGAATCTGTCCATTTCTTCTGTGTTTTCCATTTTATTAGAGGACACGTTCTTGAAGTAGGTAATGATGATTCACTGGATTTCTGCTAGGTCTGTTGTGACTTCACCTTTTTCGTTCATAATTATATGGATTTGATCCTTTTCTTTCCTTTTTTCAATACAGTTGGCTAAAGCTTATCGATTTTATTTATTCTTTAGAAAAACCAACTCTTTGATTCATTTTTTTGTGTGTGTCATTCTCTTAGTCTCCATTGCATTGATTTCTGCTCTGATCTTTATAATTTCTTCTCTTGTACGAGCTTTGAGTTTGTTATGCTCTTCTTTTTCTATGAGCTTGTTATGCTCTTCTTTTTCTATGAGCTTGAGACTCTGCATTAAGTTATTTATTTGAGTTCTCTGTGTTTTACTAATGTGGGCATTCACTGGTATGAATTTCCCTCCTAGAACTGCTTTCATTGTGTCCCATAGATTCCTGTATGTTGTACTGGCATTATCATTTTCTTGTAGAAGCTGTCTAATTTCTTCTTCAATTTGTCTGTGAGCTATTGGTCCTTCAGGAGGGTGTCATTCAGTTTCCATGTGTTTGTGAGGTTTTCGAGGTTTCTTATGTTATTGATCTCCAATTTTATTGCACTATGGTCTGAAAATATACAAGGGGTAACTTCAGGTCTTTTACATTTACTTAGACATGTCCTATGAGCTAGCATGTGGTCTAGTTTGGAGAATGACCCATGTACAGCCAAAAAGAATGTGTATTCTGATTTTATGGGGTGGAACACTCTGTAAACATCTATTAAGTCCATTTGTTCAGTAGCTTGGTTCAGTTCTAGAATTTTGTTGTTGACTTTTTGTCTAGATGATCTGTCTATTTGTGATAGTGGAGTATTGAGATCCCCCACTACAACTGTATTAGTGCTTATTTGGTTTTTCATGTCCATTATTATTTGTTTTGTATAGTTGGGGGCATTTGTATTTGGTGCATATATATTTAGGATTGTCATCTCTTCCTCTTGGATTGTTCCTTTCACAAGGATGTAGTGACCATCTTCATCTCTCTTAATTAGTTTTGGTTTGAAATCTATTTTGTCTGCAAATAAGTTTGCTATGCCTGCTTTTTTCTGGGTTCATGTTGCATAGAAAACTGTTTTCCATCCTTTTACTTTCAGTCTATGAATTTCCTGTTGAGTTAGGTGTGTTTCTTGTATACAGCATATTGCTGAATTTTGCTTCTTAATCCATTCTGTCAGTCTATTGCTTTTGATTGGTGAATTGAGGCCATTAACATTGATAGTTATAATTGATAGATATTGACTCATCCTTATCATGATGTTTTACTGTTGTTGGCTCTTTTATTTCTTATTTTCCCCCCTTTCCCTTTAGTGCCTTACCTTGCCTGGCCGCTTCCTTCTGTTGGTTCTCATGGAGTTGTGACCTTCATTGTCTTTTTCTAGGATATTGCTTAGAATTGTTTGGAGTGCTGGTTTGGTGTTCATGAAATTTCTCAGGTGTTCTTTGTCATGGAAGTATCTAATTTCCCCATTGATTTTGAAAGATAATTTTGCAGGATACAACAGTCTAGGTTGGAAGTTATTTACTTTTAGGACTTGAAATACTTCACTCCAGGCTCTCCTTGATTTGAGGGTTTGTGTTGAGAAGTCTGCTGTGATTCTGATGGGTTTTCCTTTGTAGGTGATTTTTTTTCTCTCTAAGTGCCTGTAGGGTAGGATTTTGTTCTTCTGTTGGGTTTCTGGGATCTTGACTATTATATGTCTAGTTGTAGATTTTTTTTTCTGATCATGGCTAGTTGGAGTTCTATATGCCTCACTTATCTGTATGTCCAATTCTCCACCTCTTTCTAGGAAGTTTTCTACTATTACTTATGTGAATAGTTTTTTTATGTCAATTGTACTTTCTCGTGTTTTTTCATGGACTCCTATCAGTCTTATGTTATTCTTCTTTGTATCATCTAGCAGTAGTTGGATTGATTTCTCATGGTCCCTTAGTATTTTTTAGAAATCTCTGTTTTCATGGTCCTTCACCACAATCCTGTCTTCTATATCTGATATTCTATTTTCAGATTCCCTTAATTGCTCTGCATGCTTTCAATGGAGTTTTTAATCTCCTGAATGTCTGTTTGAATCTGTTTCATGGATTCCATTTCTTTCTTATGCTGGGCATTCATGGCTTCCAGCATATTTCTGAGCTCATCTATTTTTTTATCTGTTCCTGTTATAGAGCCTCTAATCATGTCTTTCACTCTGCTCACCATCTCTGTAGTTATCTGGGAGATTATTTTTGCCTTGAATTTTTCTAGAGCCTCATTCATCTGTTTTGTTACTTCCTGTGCTATCAGTTCAGGGTGTCCAGGTGGTTGATTATTGGACTTTTCCACCTTGTTTCCCCCAGAATTTGCCTTTTGTGAGGTAGAAGTCTGAGTTTGTGCCTTACTTAAATGTCTTCTCATTTTTGTTTTTGGCACTGTCCTTGGTTTAGTTCCTGGGTTGATATTTTGAAGTTGCTTATTGTAAGTATCTTTGTTGATGTATTTAGAACCCTTATGGAATGCTTGCTTCTCAGAAGTGTCTTCCAGATATAGCTGGTGTTTAGGTTTTGAGTCTCTAATGGCTCTGAGGCTATCTCATTTTTATCAAACCAGGAAGGACAACTGATTAGATCAATCCCAACACTGTAGCCCAAGTGATACAATCAGCAACACAATAGCATCAAGTACCTCTTGGAAAATGAATATTTGTGGTACTTATTAATCTATCATCTTTAACTGTGTGAATTAAATCAAAATCAAGAAACAACCCAGCATATATTTACAGTGAATAAACTCTTCAATATAGCAAGTTTACCCTTTGGGATGGGAAGTTTGAAGGAGTTCAGGAGGGAGGGATAGGTAGATAGAAGGATCAGGGAAGGTTAGCAGTGAGGCTCGAGGACACAGATGAGAGAAAGAAAGAGAAGAAAAGAAAAAAAAGAAGAAATATGAATTAAGGCCAGAACAGGAACACAGAAGGGGATGAAGAACAATGTGGGACAGCAAGGGAGCAAGGGAGCAAGGGAGAGAGAGAGAGAGAAAGAAAAGGGAAAAGAAAGCAAAAAGAGAAAAGTAAAAATTTTAAAAGAGTGAAAAAGAAGACAAAAATTAAAAATAAGAGCAAAAAAATAGTGGTAATTTTGAAAATAACAAATAAAAGATAAAAGTGAAGGGCCTCCTTCAGGGTATGTCTCTGCTGTCACAATAGACAATGTGGGCAGTAGTGTGCAGTTGTAAATCAATGAGTCTCAGTAAGCCAGTCACAGACCTGTGAGATTCAGGCAGATTTCTGGCTGAAAGTCCCAAGTTGAGCTCCCTGTTCTCCTGCAAGGTTGAACTGTGCAAGCTTCTATTGCAGGTTCCAGCTGTCCTACCCCTGAAGATAGTCTAGGTTCCAATGGGAAGCAACAATCTCTCCAACTTACCAAGTATGGTGGTCTGGTGTGCCTTTATTGCAGAGATTCTCTTCAGTTTTCCAGTGGGCTTCAGTTTTCATCAGGGAGCCTGAGAGAGGTCCTCTCTCTGTTGTTTACTTCTGCAGCTCAGGACAATGGCATTTATGTCCCCCTGTGCCTCTGTAGTGTGGAACTAGGTAGCTGCACAGCCAAGAGGCCAGAGGTGGAGGGGGAGCCTCTTGTTGCAGGCAACTGCGTGGCTCCATGAGTGGCTGTTGGGCATGCCTGGGGAGGTCCTCATGGGCTCCTGGTCACAAGTGGGCATGGCCTGCCAGACAGAGTGGGCTCAGTCAGCCCAGGGAGCTCTGCCTGTGTGGCTCTGCCCACAAAGCTCTGCAGGTGGCTGGTGGGTGTCTCTTATACTCTTCTTATACACACTGTCTTTGTGCTAATTATATTAAATAGACTTCCAAAAGTGTATATTTGGCACCCATACACCAGGAAGAGAACATAGAAATAAGTCTAAAAATATCCAATATTATTTTCTTCAGATAAAATCCCCAAGTAAGCAAATTTATCTCAAATCTATATGCCAAAGGTTAAATTAATACTAGCAATGACATATATCTGATTATACATTAAATGTGAGAGAAAATTTGAGGATCTTCTAGCTTCCAACATTAACCCTTCTGAATATTTAGCAGAAATAAAAAAATAATGTCTGTCCCAATTAAAATCCCTTACTAAGTAATTCATTTACCTTCTGTTGCTTGACAAACTCATTCTTCCCAAGTATTTCATATCATAAACTCCTTTATCAGATAGAATGGAACCAACAGAACATCAAAAACTAAATTTTTCAAATTGTAAAAAATGCTGGAGAGTCAGCCTGCACCTGCAGCCCTAACAGCAAATGTGTTGAATAATCAGGGATCCCAAATAGAGCTGCACTAGAGCAATTTACTGAGATAATCATTATATGAAATAGAACATTTGATTTCTGCACCAAAGTTGCATGGAAATAGATGCATACCTCATTCAATTAAATAAGATAGCACAAACAAAATCATTTAACTCAATGGGTGATTCTTAGTAAACATTCAGTAAGTCTAAATTCCTTCCTTCAAGAAGACACTGTGTCTTTCACTTTTGTACATGTGCAATACAAAGTATGGATGAGATCTGCAACTGTTGAATGTCACCTAAGTCCTTCACATATTGTGGAAAGATAACCTATGTTTTTAGATATTTAAGTTAAAAGTACCCTCAAGATAAACATAGTATTAGTCTGTTAGTATGCATGTGAGTCTGGGTCTTGGAATGCACATGTGAGAACACAGAACAGGGCTTCTCACCTTTAATCAGCCACAGAATTAATCTCTGGACACTTGATGCTAAATATCCAAGAGGGACACCAGCCTCTGCTCTCTTCTTTTCTTTGGCACTTGCTGGCCTTTACCAACCTCAACCAATTTTGAAATGGAACTTTAGTTTAAACAGCTTTGTAGTGTAAATAAAAGAGTTCAGTTTCCCAATAAAATATGAGGAAATGTTGGAAAATGTAAAAGATGAAGTGTCTCTAAAATGATCTATTGTGGTTTTCAGGAAGGTTATTAAGAAGAATGTGCCTAAAACTAGTTTACAAAGTAGGGCCAAGATTTTTCTCTTGGGTTTTGTTTATTTTCCCCTCACCCTGGCTTTCATACTGCCTTCATCACCAGAGACTAGAAAATAACATTGCTGGACATATCATCAAGTATTCTCTAAACTCATAAATGAATGCATGCCAGATGCCAGGTAATTATGCTCCTGAATGCCAACACACACATGCTCACAAATACATATATTACATACAACACACTCTTCTACAGCACTGTTCCTGAAAAAGTATGGAAGTGTATGTTCAAGATGTGGAAACTCAAGAAAAGAAGAAAAAACCAGTATGCTTCATTGTCTACCAGTGTATCTATGGATTTTGAATACTTACATTTTTAGCTATGGAAAGTCAGAAACTATAGAATATCATAACCCTTGATGTCTAAAGTTGATATTGAACTAAATACCATGGTTACCTCTGGGATGAGAGAAGAAAGATGTTACTGTTGTACTATATTTTCTTAATTTTATTTGTTAATATTTTTACAGTTGAACATTGTTTTATAATTGATAGTATATTGCTTTAATTGTAAGTGTTCTTTCTCAGTGCCATATAAGTTAATAATGAATCTTAAAATATGCTTTAGATTATATAAAATATCCTACTTTTAAAACAGTTATATTAATGGGTGATTTTGTTATCTTATAATCTTCAATGTTTTTCAGTGTTTGGAAAACAAAAACAAAGGAATTTTTTAAATGAAGATGCAATGCTGAAAAACAAAATAGAAGTTAATAATGGAATAATTCATGGCAGAATCAAATATTATAGGAGGTATTAAATACAGTTCAGTTATTTGTATACCTGTCTTACATCTAATTAGGGTACAAGAGTCCATGACATCTTAATTACCTTTGAATTGTCTCTGGGATGCAGTAGACTGCCTGGTAACAGCTTTGTAGCTTAGTAAACACTGGTTGAATAAATGGATTATGAAGCAAACTAGCTTTTAAATATATTGTTCAAAATCACTGGCACAACATTTTTACATTTCTCAAATTTCATAGGCAATTTCTCCAGGTATGCCTTCTTGACCTAAAAAAACCAGACCTGCAGAAATGCAACACACATAATAGGGACAAATTGGAAATTACTTAGTTTAACTTCTCTATCTTGCAAATAATGAAGTGCCAGAGTGATATTATCTTCTTTTCCTGTGATTGAAAAGAAGTCATTATGACAAAACAGCCTAACCCAGAAGTTGGAATAAGGTTCTCCTTTGTGTTCATATAGTTTCTGCTACATTTCTCAGCATTCTCTAAGTCTCCCAAGCATCTTCCCCTTTTAAAGAGGAAAGGGACTCATTCATCTTTGTAATTGACATGTTTACTTAATATGAAACCTAGCATCTGTAAATGTTGGGTAAGTTACATGACTGATTGATAACTTAGTGGTATTGCTTAATGGTAGCAGACCACATAGGTCTTCTTTATGAATGTACTTATGTGACTATGTTAAGCAGATGTAGAAAGCAGAATATTGACTCCTCCTGCCCTAGATTTTCATGCCCTAATCCTCATAATTTGAGAATACATTACCTTTCATTTTGCAGGGTTTTTGTAGATGTTACTAAATTAGGACTCTTGAGATGAAGGATTACTGTGAATTATCCTTGTGGGTCTAATTCAATCACAAAGCTCCTGGGAAGAGGGAGGCAAGAGAATCCAAGATGGTGAAGGACATGTGATGGCAGAAGCAGAGATGGCAGTGATACAGGACAATGAGACAGGGACAGCAAGTAGACTGAAGAAACTAGAAATGGCACAAAAATGCCACTTTCAGGTGGAGGGAGCTCTGACTATGCATTTAAGACTTCTCATCTCCAGAACTATGACATTATCAATTTGTGAATTTGAAGCCACACAATGTATAGTAATAGTTACAGCAGTGATAGAAAACTAATATGTTAGATAAATTAGGAATAATTTTTGGCTACAAATATGAGGAAACTCATCTCTAACTGGTGTAAACCATAAAACAGCAAGAGATTGCCCTGGATGGCATATTAGTAAGTATGATATGGGGCATTGTGAGGTGTTCCATTGGCTCAATGATATCATCAATGATGCTACTTAATTTCTTTCTAAATCTCTGTTCTGTATGTCTACTCATTAGGCTTCATCCTAAGACAAGCTCTCTTATTAAGTTGCGAAGGCTATCAAGAGCAATTGGAGTTAAATTCTTTCTTGTTCACCTATAGCAGGCAAGAGCCAGACCTCTCATAATTATCTACCTTGATAGAATTCGACTAATCTGGGCCCATCCTTGGAGCCTTCCTCAAGAGCTAGCCATGACAAGATAGCTACCTGAACAAAATCCTGGTTCTACTAGGAAAGAAAAATAGAAAATTGATATCAGATAGAATACAGGCATTACTCCACAAAGTGTAACACAAAATCCTATGATTTGGGAAGTGTAGGGACAAAAGTGTTTAAACGCATTCTAGGGACACTGTGCCCTTAATCCCAGGTCTAAAATGCAAACTCTAGTTTTTCCTTGGTGACATTTCCTTTTGCCCAGTAAGGACAGTTGTATAATAGAAGAAGCAGCAGAACTTAGTAAAAACTCAGGACTCGTTCTGCCAAGCTGAGACTGCATTTAGTCTGGACTTTTCTCCACCTGGGGAATGGCAATGTGCCCAGCACCTTGGCTCAACATACCACCGTCTGGCATACCTGCTGCAGATTGCTGAACTCTGGATTAAATTGACAGCAGGTAGCCTCTTGGGAATCATCCCTAAAATGGTATATTCCCTTTGAAAACTGGTGACTATTCATACCTTCTAATCTATACATTACTATATTCCTCAGTGATTTAAATCTGCTTCTTAATAAATTTTATAAGTATCTGGCAGGGTAGATCTGAGGAATTTCCAACCCAACTGATTCAGTAGTAAGGCAAAGTAATACAGCAAGGAAAGGGGACATAGAGAGGACATCAATTAGTTTTAAGTTATGAAATATTTCATTTAATCTCCAGCTTTCAGTACATTCATTTCTACAGTATTACAGAGAAGGAAATTTGAGCACTAAGTTGCAAAAGGCTGTAAATGTCAGAGCTATTATTAACTTTTGGGCAGTATGACTTCCAAGCCCATGTTTTGCATTTTGTACCCCCAGCAGCCACTGCAAGAGTTGGACATCTGGATAGACTTGACCTATAAAAATAGCCTCCTTTCAACACTATCCCTGTGATTTAAGGTTTATCTTAGGACTTTTCCTAATGTCCTACATGGAGATTGAAAAACCTGAGAAGCATCAAACCTTCCCCAAATTTGCTTGGATTAGAGGCAGAGATAAGAAACAGTCTCTCCATATTAGTTCCACAAGATAGCTAGAATGTATCTAGAAGCTTAGTCATCTCCTTGTGTCTGCTCTAACCCCAATTAAATTTGAATGCAATAACATTGATCTTTGGGATTGATTGTGGGTAATTTGGCTTGCCAGGTGAGTTATACATTTCTGCTACCCTGGTTCTAAGTATTTTCAGAGGACTAGCATCAAAGGCAGTGAGGAATTACCCTTTAATATCTTTCTGTTTCTGAGGATCTCTTCAGAAGCTAGTCTTAATGGGTGAGAACAGGCAGTGTTCTGAATTTCATGAGGGCAGACATTGTGTCTTATGAACAGTTCTTCCTAGTTCCAAGCACACTGCCTGACCCACAGCCAATCATTATTGTTATATGAATGAGTCAACTAATCAAAAAATCGACTTTATAAATCTATATGTTGCCAGCAAAGAGGAAGACAAGAATAGAGTGGTACAATAGTGGTGAAAGAGGCTAGATTGGTGCTCTTGTTCAGCAACACTCACGGACCACTTAGTGGTCTTGAACAAGGTAGACGAAATGGTAGTTGTGACCTTTAACATAGTTCAAATTCTACTATTGGTGTTTGTGAGGCATAAACTAAAGGTCTTTTTTACCCAATAAACATCACATGAATTTTCAGGCTTTGCAAAATGTTAGTGTTTGAAAAACATTTCCAGTTACTGGAAATCTCCAAGAAAATACCTAAAACAATTTTCAGAATACTTCTATTGAACTCCACTGAAATTGCATTTTATGTAGTCCTGTGTGATTGTTTCTGCTTTACTGTTCAAGAACTATTAATGATGAGTGAGAGTTTTAATATGCAGACAATGAGCAACAGAATGGGACTCAAGTTTCTTTTCTTTTCTTTTTTTAATAAAAAAATTAAAGACTGTTAGAATCAGTTTCCAGAGATAATTTCCTGACATATACAATGTTTAATTAATTTCTAATTTGGAGACAAATCAGTATATATAAAAGTTTAAAAAAGAGCATATCTTCCAAATGAGATGGTTCAAAATTCACAAAACATTTCTTCGTAGCAGTTGTGAGCTGAAATGGAATAGAAATGATAAACACCATGCACAGGTCAGGCAGCAGCAGTGATATGAACATGGTCGCTGCTGTTTACATCACCATTTCCAATGAACATATTCCACAATGTGAAGCCAATTACTGCTTCTACTTCTATAGTAGTGTAATTGGTTCTTGCTCTCCAGAAAATAATTTATTAAGGCAATTTCAGTAAATAAAGAAAAAGGTGTCCTGATTTGCTACGGAATCCACTGGGTATGGATAATCTCTCCAATCTGACTCCAGATCCTAAGAGGATTCTTGGTGCTACTGCATGTATAAAACTCCTCTTCCTCTTTACACAGCAAAGCAAAGTAAGGTGTATTTCATGAAAGTAATTCTAACAATAAGTACCATGTGTTTTGGAGAAAATTCTGAATATTTGGAAGGTACAGTCCAAACAAATGGACAGAACATATACATTCTCCAAATAGTTTTAAATTCTCAGTTGCAATTAAAAATACACCTTCTTGTAAAGCTAAACTTTCAACATTTTCTGCTTCAAACCAGATCCTTGGTATTTAGCAAAATACAGGCGCCTTTCACCACCATCTCACAATTTTTCTCTGTCCTTGCCTTTCTCTTCTCCAACAAAATCTAGGTTTACAAAATTGTCAGTATCTTTCTAAAGTTATTCTAAGTATGAAAGAGCAATTATGCTTTTCCATGTGGGTAGGCTCTCTTTGTAAAGAGTGTGAGACAAGAGGAGGCACAATTCCCAAGGACGGTTGCTTCTTTTCTGCCAACATTTTTCATTTTGAGTAAAATATTTTCAGAATGCCCAAGAAATTTCATTATTTGACTAGGAAGCTGGAATATCACATTTACAGTATATTTGGCAAACTTTGAAGGGTAATGTTGAAATCAAATCCATCTACAAAATGTTGATGTATTCGCCACAGTTTCTGATGTATGTGCAGCCAGATTTGTTGAGTGAAGCTACTTTGGGATCTCCAGCTCAGGGGTAGCATCAGAAACTGTCATCTTTAAGGGAATAATGGTGATTATCATATTTCTGGCCCTGGAGAGCCCAGTTCAAAGTTAATAGGTAACTCATTGTTTAATCCAAGCTAAACAAAGCAAAGCCAAATTTAAAAAGAATTCTATTAGATGTCAGTATAAATATACCAATGGCTGGAACACCATTTAATCTTGGTGAGAACAAGGAATTCTGCCTGAATTAGCTGGAGTGTTGCTTAACCCTGAGCTTTGCTTTGAAAACAGGCGTCATTTGCATCCTCGGAGCAATATTAATTCAGAGCTGACTTGGATTTGTTCCTTGAGCAAAAGGTTAAGTGATCCATAAATTTATTTCCCTGTAGATTTGGAAAAAAGAAAGTAAATATCACAGTGATTTGTTAGCCAAGTTTTGCAGCAACAGAATCATCGAATATCTCTACTGTAACCAGAGTCAATGCTATGTGGTGAATAGAAAATAATTAAAATATTTATGGCTCACCCGCATGAATGATGTCAATGACCAGAAAGGTCAAATCTTCAAAGAAACATGATTAATAAGGAATGGCTCTAACCTGCTTCATATTTGACTAAGAACTAAATTCCATTACAAATCCTCAAAGAAGCGTAATTCATGCCTGAAAAATGGCTTTTTGTTAACATAACTTCACTGTGTAGAAATATTCACTATCTCTAAACAAAATATATTTTTTGCAAAATAGAACCTACATTTTCCATAGCCTAACCTTAGATTTGGCAGGCTCTGATCCAGTAATTCAACATTAGTGTAATAAGTATCTTTATAACTCATGGTGGGTAGTACTGTGTGCAGCAGATTTTGTGATTACTGGTAGTAGCTTTCAGACATGAATGCTGTCATGGAGGAGGGTGTGCTTGAAAAGATAATAGTGGTGGAGAGATACTTAGATATGGTACCATCCTCTCTCAGCAACAATGGCCCAGTTGTGGAGTAACCATCAAGCACATGACATTGGTCTCTGCTCAACTGCAAGTTTCCATATTGAGTCCTCACCTCTTTTTCTAAATGAAGAGCATTGTGCCCATCTCCCTTTGCATCTCCAAATAAGTGTTTAATATGCTGTCAGAGACTAGGCTTTTTCCTATAGGTTGTGAAAAGATGTGCCAGATATAGAAAATCATGGAAATGAAGGGGTCCATGAGATCAGCTTGCTTGGATTTCTGCCTCTCTAAGCATGACTCTTGCTAACACCTTTTATAAAGGAGCAACAAGTGTCACAAAGTAGAAAGCTTCTCATGCCTATCCCTACCCCTGAGGCTCTGCCCACACTAAAACCCCACCCACTTTAGCACTCCTTCCTCACTCTCTTATCCCACCAGGTACACCTCCATTTTGTCAGAAAGCTTCTTACTGAGCACAACACACCATGCCTCTCACCATGACATAAAGAAGTGAACAAAATAGACATGTTCCACATTTCATTGAACCTTAAGCAATTACATGTTGCACTGTGCTGGAAATAGGTTCAGATATTAAGAAGGTATGTAATAAATAGGGTGCTTTAGGAATAATCTGAAAGATCAAAGAAGGCACCAAAAAGAAGGGAAATTTCAATGAGAACTTAGAGAAGACTCACTCAATGAGGAAAAAGCAAAGTCCTTGGAGGAAAGGACATCTCAGCTAGAGAGGATAGAACTTGTCAAAGGTGAGAGATAGGAATAGGGTCGGAGCAAGTGATGTGAAAAGTAAGTGGAAGGGAGATTATTTGAAACCACCAGGCAAATGGGGAGTCATCAAAGGATAGAAAATGACAAGATATGATTTAGATTTCTTAATATTTACTCTGGCTATTATATGGAAAGGGGGTCTAGATAAGAAAAGATGCTACAAGATCAAAGAAGAAGCTGTTACAATATCCTATTCACATGGAAACCCCTATATAAGTCTGTTTATTAAAAAAAACTTTGCCCATCAGCATATTATCATTGGTATATTATCCCTCCAGGTGATTATAGTAATGCATACGTAAGACACTAGACTTGAACTTCTAAGATAGTATCATTCTTTTGAATACTTGAACCTGTCAAGACCATCTCAGAGCTTTCATTTTAAAACCAAATCCTTATTCTTTGAGAAATACACCAATTAAAAGCATATTAATAAAATAGACTATGCCTCTTATTGATTTTAGCCACAGAAGATATTGAGTTGTCAAGTCTTTGCGATCTGCAAAAAAGGATAACAGTCAACACTTAAACTATATTTGTCACAATGCTTTTTTTCTCTAGTAAATTTTATCTATAAAATTCTCCTTTTCTGCTTCAATAATATTTATACTTATTAGCATTATTTGTTTTTCTAAAGATAATACTGAGACACACCATGTATTAGTCACTTTCCATTACTGGAACAAAATTCCCAACAGCTACAACTTAAAGAAGGAGAGATTAATTTTGGCTCACAGTTTTAGAGGGTTCAGTCCGTGCATGGTTGGCTGGCTTCAGGGCAAAAACAGCATGGCAGAAGAGCATGGTAGAAGGGCAGTATTTACCTCATGGAGACTGGAAGTAGGCAAAGAAAGAAGGGAGGAACCTAGAACAAGAATACATCCTTCTAGGTCATGCTCCCAGTGGCCTACCTCCTTCAAATGGCCCCTACCTCCTGATAGTGCATTCCACCAGGAACTCATCAATGAAATAATTTACTGATGAATACAGTGCCCATGATGCTGTCAGCTTCCAAAAACCTCACCTCTGAACTTATGAGACTTCTGGGGGACATTTTAGATGTAAACCTTAGCACACTAGGTTATAAAGTTAAATAGGGCAATTAATAGAAATGTATAATTAACTACAACTTCTATCTGCAGATTTTTCTTTCAGGAAACTTTGTTGAGATTAAAAGTGGAAAAATATTTAATACAAAGGAGGAAGACTTAACCAATTTTCCTTCCCACAATTGTTATCTCTACTTTCCCCCTCCCTGTCCTCCTTATACAAGAATATACATATTTTGGATGCCCTCCTGATGAACACTCTGCATCCGTCTCCAGGCAGAAGGAATATGCTTATCTGCCAGTAGCATAACATGTTTTCCAGGCAGGAAAACATTTTCATTTCCTCAATTTATGCAATAGGTCGTCAAACATGCCATCTGCTGATCCTATTTCCAAAGCATATGGCTTTTTCTTCAATAGGCAATGTAGAAGACTAAAAGAAGCCATATTTAGGACAGAATAACTGAGGAGCATGCAATTGTGTCACTTTTTTCTCTCTTCTTAATTCTATTCCTGGGTCAAATTGGAATTCCTAAAGTCCTCATAGTTGGAACACATCATATTTGCTCTTTGCAGATTTGCTGTCTCTGAGTTTATATATTTGATATTGACAAACTATTTGATTTGCTATCAAATAGTTTGGAAAATATTCTCTGTGACTGGTCGTAACACTAAGATTCGTGAGATATTAAGCACGCATGGTGTGCCAGGCACTGTTTCAGAGCCCATTGCTCAGATGGGCAGTGGGGCCCCAGCACCAAGCCCCCTGGGTTCACATTCTGACTCTGTCACTTACTGGTTATATGTTCTTGGGAGAGTTATTTGTCTCAGTGTCTCATTTGTAAAATGGGGCAAAGATAACAGCTCCACCATTGGGGTTATTGTGAGGATTACATGACTTAATGTATGTAAAGCACTTAAATCAGTTCCCAGCACATAGTCAACATTATGTAAATCTTACTTCCTAGCCTCTCATTAAATCGCATAAAATCTCCAATTGATATATGAGGAAAAGGAGGCAGAGAGAGCTTAAATAGCTACCACCATGGTATTCAACCTTAGAGTCCATAATTTTAACCATGTGCTCTTTATATAAAAATTTAAGAGAAAATATTTTATTTTTGGAGTTATCTCTTTTTTATTAAAACTGTAAGCTTTTTTTTAAATCAGCTGCCAGCAAGCACAGATCTAGATTTGAAGTTTGTAATGAAGTCATTGTGGTAAATTTGCCAGTTGTCATTTGTATGTCCTCTTTCATCACAATCTTGAGAATTTATCTATTAATATTTCAATTGAGCTCTTGTATTGCATATGCCTTTGTAGTAACTACCTCATAAAATGGTTCCAAAAGAGGAAAAGGCATGAACACTGTTTCTTAAAGAACATTTTACACTGAAGAGGTTAAAAAAAAAGTCACCTAACTATGGAAAACAAAGTTTGTCCCATAGACAAATAATGGTCAATGGACCACAGAAGAATGAAAATGAAAACACTTCATAAGAATATGTTCAAACTACAGTGATACATGCATAGCCTGTTTATAACAGCGTACTTCATAATAGCTAAAACTTGTAAACAGCCTATATGTCCATCAACAGATGAATGGATATAAGAAAATGTAGTATTTTTACACAATGGGGTACTATTTTGCCATAAAGAAGGATAAATTTGAATCATTGATAGGAAAATGGATGCATCTTGAAACTGCAATGTTAAGTCAAATAAATCAGACACAGACCTTAAATACTGTATGGTTTCTCTTATACGAGAAACACAAAGTATAAGTAAATTAAAGACCAAAATAAAAGATAGATAATAGGAAACAGGGTGATAGATCTTTTGCAAATGGGAAGGGGTCCAAGAGATGAGGACGAGAAGGGGCCATAGAAAGAATGAAGATGTGCCATGTACCTGTATCAAATACCAACAATGAAAGTAGTCATTATGTATTGAAAACATGAATTAATAAAAAAGAGAATGATAAAAAATGAAGAAGAATATGAAACAAGGATGGCTGCTTGTCTTTTAGTGGCTGCTTAACTTTCCATCCTTCCTCCTACTAGTCATGTATAAGTACCCTGGACTCCAAAACCAACTCATTTAACTTCTCCAAATAGGTCAAAATCCTTCACAGCCTGTGTCTTTTTATATACCCTTTCCTTTTACACAGAATGTTCCTCATTCACACATTTTTCCTATCAACTTCCTTTAAGATTTAAACATCATAACTTCTATGATGCAAAAACTATCTGACATTCAAGCTTTTAATATCTTTCCTTCTTTTGTAGTTTTATGACACCACAGATGTAATACAAGAAGCCATTTTATCCATTCATTTATTTATTCTTTTAACAAAATTTCATTGAATACCTGCTATTTGATACAGCAGTAAATGTGAATTACCATGCACATGTTATTCCCACTTTTTAAAAATAGAATAATGTTTTATCCACCAGCCACCTGAAACAAAGCATATTCATAAAATATGCATGCCTGTTAAAGGAAAAACTAAACCACAAAATCCCATGATTTATATTCACATTTGAATTTTTATGAAAAGGTAATAACTATTCCACTTTGCTCCTCTACTTTCTAACAGACTCTGAATACCTTTTATTTATATTTAAAAATTAATAAAATCTATCCTTAGAAACAACAATTTACCATCACTTAGAAAATGCATATATACAAGCTATATTTCAAAGTATAGATATGTCATAACGTTTTTAACTTCTCCCCAAGTGATAAAAAGATACATTGCTACTATATTATTACATTAAAATTCTATAATTATCATTGTACATATTTCTTTATATATATTTTTATTTTTTTAAGTTAAGGAAATTCATAATTTGTGGGAATTCAAGAACAAAAAAAATGGACATATTCCAGATCCACTGGCCTAGAAGGATGTTTGAAAATAAGAACAGCTTTGGTTACCCTCTTTAAAGATAATAATAATAATAATAATAATAATAATAATAATAAAATTAGAAAAAGAAAGTTACTAAGATCTTCCTTTCCCAAGATCCTGAAAGACCCATATGAGAGATGAACCCTGAAGTTCATGGTTCACTAACTTCATGGTAAAACTGCCTGTGTCCATGATTTATTGTTAAAGGGAACAGACAAAGTTAAAGAATATATATGGTTTTCTCATTCTCCTAAACAATAAAATGTACCATATATTATGACTATGTTTTATGAACAAAGGAAAAGTATCAAATGAGGTAAACTAAATGATGAAAATCCGTGTCATCAAGTAGGAGAGTGTACATGTGTGTAATCATCATTTTAGTTTTAGATACTTTATTTTCATTCTTATGGCACTACTTTTTAATTTCCAACATTTTAGTAAAATTTGAGTGAGGAATAAAGTCATGTGCATTGGAAAGAATTCCACAGAAGTAATTCTTTGGATAATTCTTTGAGATAAATCCATTCTCCCAACATAACTATGTGAATGTATCACATATAATGGTTTTTGAAGTTCTGTTATATTTGCTATAAAATTAGTCACATTCTTTTTTGAGAATATCACCTATTTTAATAGACTGTTCCCCAGGCCTCTCATAAACACTTGCCTCAAGAGATGCAGATAAGAAAAGAGAGCATAAAAGCTCAATGACCTACCAGTGGGGTGCCAGGAAAACCATCTCTGTTAAATAAAAGACTGCCCAGTATATCATCCTGAAATTACTTAAATCAGTTACATTTTGAAACCAAGGGGAACATTTCTCTTTAGATAAGACAAACTTAAGATGAATGCTGAGGCATATATAACCCACAAGAATAGAATATAATCAAGACAAGTCAAGCTGAAAATATTTCTCTAGACTTCCATTCAGGTACCACTTGATTGTTACAGAGGAAAATACAATACACATTTCAAAACAATGTATCATAAAGAGAAATTAAAGCAGATTCATAGCAGAAAAAAATGCTTTTCAAAATAACTACTTCTACCAAAATGTGTGCAATCTGACCTGAGAGATAAATTTATGGCAACAGCCTTTTCCAGCAGGAGACTCTACTATTCCAAAAGGCAGACTTCATAGCAGTCTAAGGTAATGATTACTTCATATGTGAAGGTAGTCCCAAATTCAGCTCCAAGCATGAAAGCAGATACCTTTCTCCTAGGTGTTCTGACAGGCAGATATTAAAGAGCAGCATGTGTCAGAAGATGTAGAAAATCAGCTGGCCTCTTTGACAGGTTTTACAGTGGAATGTTTGTACTGCTAGGGTGGTGGTTATGACAAACTTGAGCGATGACAGTAATCAGAATGTTTAGGTAAGAAAACAAGCTTAATAGAGATGCCATGTTGACAATAACATGCTTATGTTAAAGGAGGAATCATTGCTTTAATTTTCCACTGGAAATTCCAAAGCCTACTTTTAATGGTGTGTGTGTGTGTGTGTGTGTGTGTGTGTGTGTGTGTGTGTATGTGTGTGTGTTTCTAAATCTTACATAAAAGCTTTTCAGTTGTTTGTAGGGCAGGATATGAAACCGCCAGTTGTATTGTCTCATCTGTTTTTTACAATACCTCAGACCATCAAATCATTGACATTCTTCTGGACTGAAGTCTGAACTGATACAGAACTTACACAGAATTCTGAAGTGACTGTGAAATGACTGTCTGTTTTTCTGGGGTTCATTTCAAGTTAACCTTGGAGCCCAAGCTCAGAAGTGGTTATTACTCAACATTTGTTTGAAAGCACAGGACTTTGTGCAGGGTATATTTCATTTAAAACCAACTATTTCATGATTATGTACCATGAATAAAATGAACAAAATAATACTACCTTTCTCTCCACAAATAAATGTAAATTTTATATTTCTTACATTTCTATCAATATTCAAGTTAATTACAGGGTGAATACAGTATCACACCTCCAGAAAAGACCTACTTCCAAGTTATTTGAACTCCTCCAGATATATTGTACTCTAACTCTGTATGCATGATCAGTGGTAGAGCATTTAGGAGAATGAACTGCCAGTTGTGAATTGTTGCTAAATGAAAGAGTAGGCTTTTTTAAAAACTCCTTTTCACTTCTGGGCTTTAATAGTCATCTAATTATAATGATTTCAAATTCTCTCAAGGCTAAAATTAAACTTGGCTTCCTGGATAGCCAAACAAGTGACTATTCTTTTACACTACCCAGCTTTCATTTTATCTTAGGCTCACTTTGAACATAAATTGGTTAAAAACAGTCATAGTGAATTAAAATATCACTAAAAATTATAGATTGAAAAGGCACTTAAAATCCAGCACCATCCAATTAGATTGACCATAGAGCATTATCATCTTCCTCCCTGATAAAGAGGGAAAGGGAGTGGTAGTCAGGGAACACATTGGTTCTAGAGAGGAGAGTTGGTCACAATACTAATGTCCAAGTGATGGGATATGTGGAGCCAAGGGGAAAGTTACCAGAAGCACAATTCTAGATAAAGAGGCAGGTCAGAGTAAAAATAAATCTTAAATACTGGTCCAAAATTGAGCTGCCAATCTATAGAAGACTTGGCAAAAAATACAACCTCATTCTGAAACTGATAAGCAAAAAAAAAAAAAAAAGAGTATTTTTATTTATGAGAAAGGAGACTTGTAGTAAGTGCAGAATAAAGTCTGGAGATATTTCTAAGGTAGTGTTCAGGCACTTGAAGGGCACTTAGTTAAGTACTATATCTGTGACTTTAGACATAATGGTTCTTGGGAAGCCTTAAGGCCTATAGAGGGCACTGTTATTACATTAGAAATCGCAAAGCTAGGACCAGAGTTTAAACAAATTATATGCATGTGCATGAGACCAGAGACTTTGGAACCAAACTTCCTGGGTGTAAATCTTAACCCTCCTACCTTCTAACTGTAGAATACAAGGCAATTTCTTTAAGTTCTGTATCCTTTTATCTTCCAAAAGATTGAGATCATCATTAGGATGATTTTGAGGAGTAAACTGGTCAGCAACATAAGTACAACCAAAACATTTATTAGAGTGTGGCTGTTAAATAAGGAAAAATCCTATGTTGGGGCTTCATCTTTTTCATTTGAATTCATATTTCTTAGGGCCTTGTGAAAAATTACAACATCTTTTTAAAACTTAGATGATGTAGTTTATTGACTAGAATATAGGTGAGAAGATTAGCATAACTTATTGACCAAAATGTAAATATTACATTTGAGAATGTTAAAGACGACAAATTTAAATACCAAAGCTGCAATACATTGACATCAAATGAAAAACCTAAAAGGATTGAATGTGGGTAATTTTGGGAATGGGCCTTGTGTTGGTATAAAGTTTAGGGTAGAAGTCATTTTTTATTAAAGGCCCATAGGATTTATTGATTTCTTAAATCATGTCATATATTTCATCAAGTAAGAATTAAAATTAATTTATAATATAAAAATCATAAGTGAGTACAATCTTCTAATCTCTCCTTTTTTAGATTAATTCAAGGATAGTTTCATGAATCTCAGAGAGCATATGGATAGCTTATGCCTGTCTTGGCTGCACAGTAGTAAAATAGTTTTCCTTTAGCTATGTCCTGCTCTTCATCTACAGTCCCTGAAAGAAATATGCAAGATTTGATTTTCTCCTGCTATGTCCTCTTCATGATTGGGTAAAGAAATGTGGCTCAGAAACATCTACAATGGATTTTTAAAGTTACTTTTTTTTTTTTTACTTTGACTAGTTCATTAGAGAATAGGCAAAAAAGTAAGCTATTGATTGCATTAAGTGTGGAACAGATGGAAATTAGTACTTTCAGGCTCAAGAAAACAAAATATTTCTATAAATATTTTAACCTATATAGCAAAATAATTTTGTATGTACGGTACCATAGATATCAATTAGGATCACTTATGTCAAAATGTACATTCATTATATGCATAGGGCTAGATATAGCCATATATATATATTGAAATACTTTGCATTTTATTGAAGCTGAGAATATTTAGACTTCATGCTTTACAACACTCATTTTTAAAAAAGCACAAGAAAATATTATAGATGGGAAATAGTGAAGTTAATGTGGTTAATTTCCACAAAAAGAAACATGTCAAAGATTTAGATTTGCAATAAAAATTTTAAAGGGCTAATACTGTGCTATTTTGAAGAGACTCCATTTTAAAATGCTCAAATAGTGTCTAGTTGATTTTGTTTTAAAGTGGAATCCACCAGAACTATATAATCAATGCAAACCAGATGGTGGAGTAATTATCTGGTGTATTTGGGCACTACTCTTGGCCAGTTCACAGAGTGTGAGCCAGGAAATGTATTCTCTGCCTTCAATCTGCTTTCTGGTTATGAAGGACAGGGTTATTTTAATGAAACTCTTTGTATTAATTTAATTTCTGTTGTATAAGCCTCATCTCAATAAGTGCTCTCTCTCTCTGTCTCCCCCCTCATCAGTTTGAGCTATATACCATGATGAGGAACTTAGTAGTCTGAGCTGTGATTTATACTTGATATTAACATGGCTTATTACTATCAATTCCTTGAGAAAATACTTCCTATACTAATGTATACATTTGAATATTTTATTTATTTAAAATCATATTATATAGATCACAATTTACAAAAACAGTGTATTTTTAATATAGATTCAAAGTATGTACAAAAATAAAGAAATTTAAAGAGATTTATTTTTTCTAAATTCTTTATTGGTACATTTTAGGTATACAATACGTTTACATTTATCATTGGGTGCTTGTACCTATACATGATGTATCTTGGTTCTTATTTTGTCCCCATTACCTGTGCGCCCTTCACCCCCTCCACCCTTCCCTATTTACATAGATTTCATTTCCCTTTTTTTCCTTTTCTCATAATTTTTCCTTTCCCTTCTTTCCTTTCTCCTTCCTCTTAGACTACCCCTACACCTTTGGACCTTTTAATATTTCAAATTATTAATTATTCATTTTAATCATTTTAGTCTTTATTTACATTTTCAGTTTCTCACACTAAAGAAACTATTTGGTATTTACACATGTGTGTCCTATTTATTTCACTTCAGAGTATGGCATCAATATGCATCCATTTAGCTATAAATGTCTCTAGTTTCTCATTCTTTATGGCTGAGTAGTACTCCATTTTATAAAAAAACCACATCTTCTTTATCCAGTTTCCAGTTGATGGGCACTTGGGCTGTTTCCAAGCTTTAGCTATTGCAAACTGTGTCGCTATAAACATGGGTGCACATATACCGCTGTGATATGATTCTAATTCTTTGGGGAAGATCCCCAGCAGGGGAATAGCTGGGTTAAATGGGACCTAGTTCTTTGAAGTATCTCCATACTGATTTCCACAGTGGTTGCACCAGTCTGCACTCCCACCAACAATGAAGAAGGATTCCTTTCTCCCCACACCCCTGCCAGCATTTGTTATTGGTTGATTTCTTGATAGCAGCCATTCTTTCTGGGGTGAGGTGGAATATCAGTGTTGTTTCCATCTGCATCGCTTGAATGACCAGTGAAGTTGAACATGTTTTCATGTATTCATTTGTTGCTTTTACTTCTTTGTCTGAGAAATGTCTGTTCATTTCAGATGCCCATTTTTGAACTGGTTCTTTGAATTGGGGGGGGGGTCTTATTTTTTTTCAATTCTTTATATAGTCTAGATAGTAGAACTTTGTCTGAGGTACAGCTGCTAAAAAATTTTTTCCCACATTGTAGGTTGTGTCTTAGCTCTGTTGGTAGTTTCTCTTGTGGTGCAGAAGCTTTATAATAAGATCAGATCCCACTTGTTGATTCTTTCTGCTAGTTCCCATACTACTGAGGTTTTGTTAATAAAATCATTTCCTATGCCAATGCCTTCAAGAGTTCTACCTAACTTATCTTCCAGCAAGTTTAGTGTTTCTGTCTTAATATTTAGATCTTTAATCCACTTTGATCTTAGTTTAGTGCATGGTGATAGGTGTGGGTCTAGTTTCAATCTTTGGCAGGTTGAAATCCAGTTTTTCCAACACCATTTATTAAATAGGCTATCTTTACTCCAATGAGGGTGGTTGGCTCCTTTGTCAAAGATGAGGTGGCTGAGTATGTCTGAAGTTGTTTCTGCATCTTCTAATCTACTCCACTGATCCTTGGGTCTGTTTCTTTGCCAGTACCATGGTGTTTTTTTATCACAGTAGCTTTGTAGTATAGTTTCAAGTTGGGGAGTGTGATACCCCCAGCCATGTCTCTGTTGCCTAGAATTGCTTTTGCTATTCTAGGTCTAAAAGTTTTTAATTCTCTATTTTATTTATTTATTTATTTATTGGGTACTGGGGATCGAACTCTGGACCTTGCACTTACAAGGCAGGCACTGGAACCACTGAGCTAAATCCCCAGCCTAAACAGTGATTTAAACCACCTAATTTTAGCACTTAGGAAAATTTCATCTTAACTGACATGTTTTATTTTTAATCACTATTGAAAATGAGCTGTTAACCTCATCTTGGTTTCAAGATTTCATTTCTTTGGTTTTATTTAAAAGACTTCCATCTTTTTAGAACAGTTTTAGGTGCCCCATAAGATTGAGAGAAAGATACAGAAATTTCCAGTGTACTTCCTGTCCCCTCACATGCACAGCCTCTGCCTGCCACTATCCTTCACCAGAGGGATACATTTGTTATATTTGATGAACTGACGCTGATGAATCATGATCAGCCAAAGTTTATAGTTATGTTAGGATTCACTCTCGGTAATGTACATTCTATGATTTTGAACATAATAAGATGTATCCACCATTAGAGTACACAGAGCATTTTCACTACTGTGACAATTCTCTGTATTCTATGTGTTCATCCTTCTCATCCCAAACTCTGGCAACCACTGACCTTTGCCTTTTTCTTTTTTCAATTTTTCTTTTTTTATTAGTACATGCTTAGAGTATATCATGATTACATTCCTTGTGGGGAGTTGGCATATGGACATAGCACATCTTAATTCTTTTTTCATCCCCTTTCCCCTTTCCCTCCCCTCCTTTCCAACTCCCTTCACCTCTTGGACCCCTTCCCTTATGAAAAAGATTTATTTCCCTGTTTCCTGTTATTTATCTTTTATTTTGCTCTTTATTTATATTGCAGGTTTCTCATATAAGAGCAGCCATGTAATATTTAATTTTCTGTTTCTGATTTATTTCACTCAACATTATGATCTCAAGGTCTATCTATTGTCCTACAAATGACTCAGATTTACCCTTCTTTATGGCAGAGTAGTACTATGTTGTATACAAGTACCACGCTTTATTCATTTGTTGATGGACATATAGGCCATTTCCAAGATTTATCTGTTGTGAGTTGTGCTACTCTAAACATGTGTATGCATGTGTCACTGTAATATAATGTCTAACTCTTTCAGGAGAACACCTAGAAGGGGAATAGCTGAGTTGAATAGAATTTCTATTTTAAGTTATTTAAGGAATCACCATACTGATTTCTATAATGGTTGTGCTTGTTTACATTTCCACCAACAATGTGGAAGGGTTCCTTTCCCCCACAGCCCATCAGCATTTATTATTTGATTCCTTGATGATACCCATTCTCTCTGCAGAAACACTTCATCTACTGGAAGATAAAATAGGTAAAACCCTGAAGGATATAACCATAGGCAAGGACTTTCTGAACAGAACCCCAGTTGCACAAGAAATAACATCCAGAATCAACAAAAAAAAGATCACATCAGGTTTAAAAATTTCTGCACAGCAAAGGAAACAACCAACAGAGTGAAGAGACAACCTACAGAATGGGAAAATAATTTTACTAGCTATTCCTCAGACAGAGAAATAATATCTGAAATATATAAGGCATTCAAAATATTAGACCCCCCAAAAAACCAAGTGAAAACCCCATCAATAAATGGGCAACTGAAATGAACAGCCACTTCTCAGAAGAAGAAGTATAAATGGCCAATAAATACATGAAAAAGTGCTCAACATTTCTAGCCATTAGAGAACAGCAAAGCAAAACACTGACCTTTGTACTGTCTCTGAAGTTTTGCCCTTTCCAGAATGTCACATAGTTGGAATCCTACAGTATGTAACCTTCTCAGATGTGCGTCTTTCACTTAGTAACATGAAGCTAAGTTTCTTCTAAGTTTTTATGAGTTTATAGCTCATTCTTCTTTAGTACTGAGCAATATTTCATTGTTTAGATGTCCAAAGTTTATTTATTCATTCACATTCTGAAAGACATCTTGGTTGCTTCCAAGTTTTGGCAATTGTGAATTAATCTGCTCTAAACACTCTTGAGCTGGTTTTGTGTAGAGAAATATTTTCAGCTCCTTAGGGTAAATACCAAGGGGCATGATTTGATTGCTGGAGTATTTGAAAAGAGTATATTTACTTTTGTAAGAAACTGCCATAGTGACTACCAAAGTGGCTGTTTACATTCCCATTACGAATCAATGAGAATGTTCTGCCTCCTCCTCAATGTGTGGTCTTCTCTGTATTCTGGATTTTGGCCATTCTAATAGGTGTGGCTTGATATCTCATTGTCTTGTTATTTTGCATTTCCCTAATGCAATATGATGTACAGCATAATTTTATATGCTTACCTACCATGTAAACAGCTTATTTGGTAAAATGTTTGTTAAATATTTCATTCACTTTTAATCAGGTTGTTCTCGTCACTTTTAAAGTTCTTTGTATATTCTGGATTAATCATCCTTTATCGAATATGTCTTCAGTAAATATTTTCTCCCAAGCTATGTCTTGTCTTTTCATTCTCTTATCAGTGTCTTTTGCAGAGCAGAAATTTTTAATTTTAATGAAGCTGTCCAGTTTGTTTTTCTCACACATTATCATATTTAATATCTTCAGTTATCACTATTTGGCTCTGTGAGTGCTTAACAGAATTACTTGAACACTTTGTACATGTATCCAATTCTAGAGCACTTTCACTTCTCTGAAAGTAATTAAATATTTCTGTTCTAAATATAAGAAATAACTGCACAATAATAATAATGCTGATCTTATTATGTGATTAATATTTTAAAATTTTATTATTTTACAAACATATTTAAAGTGGAAATAGTAAGATAAACCCCATTTCCTCATCATCCACATCTAACAACTAGCAATATTTTCTCAATTTTATTGCATTGGCTCCTTCTCATTATATGTTCATGCATTTTATCTTAAGTTTCTGAGTTTCCAAAAATATTTTTAAGTTTAAACATTAACTATAGCAAAATTCATGTAAATTCTTAAGATAATGACTTCCTAAAATTACCTTTATCAAATTGGTTGTATATATTTTTGCATTTTTGAAATGGTTTCTTTGTTTTAGAGATAGATTGAAATAAATTTTCTTTAGAATTCAAAACTCCTTATAGAATTATGTTGAGATCTTTTGAACATCAAAAGATTCTCAGTGAAACTTAAGATATGTTAACCTAAGCATATCTTATTTTTTTTAAGTTTCTCTTTTAAAATATTGGGATTTTTAGAATAACACTGTAAAATTTATGAGATATAGTCCTAATTTCAAAGATTATAATGTTTTTATTTTGTTTAGTAAAGCAAATTCAATAAAATCTGCTGGGAGAGTGTTTTTTTGGGGGTAGTATACCTTCGTATATTAATCCCACTTGGATATTAATAACCATTAATATTTAGTTAATGCATAAAACACGTAACTTTATGGACTGTTTTTTTTCAGTGCAGATTGCTTCTCACAGGTATTCAAGCTTTCTGCTCCTTTGCAGCTGTAATTCCCACCCCACCTCCACCTTCGCTGTAATTTGTCCTTGGAAACTTTTTGCATCTTACAGCCCATTATGAATCAAGGGACACCGAACATTGACAAAATCATTTTACAGATATAATTGGGTTAATTTGTGATAAGTCCAGATGCAGTTTATTTGCATGAGCTGTTTTGGGAGGTTTTTGTTTGTTTATTTTGTGGGGCTTTTGTTTTGTTTTGTTTTGCTTTGGTTTTTTTGTTACTGAGGATTAAACTCAAGGGCTTCACATTGAAGTACGCCTCCAGCCCTTCAAAAAAAGTTTTTTTTTAAATTTGTTTTATTCTTAGACAGAGTCTCTCTAAGTCACTAAATTGCTAAATTGCCTAGGCAGCGCTTGCATTTAGGATCCTCCTGCATCAGCCTCCTAAAGCACTGGAATTGTAGCCATGCACTACCATGTCTGGCTTGCATCAGAGTTTTTTAGGAGACAAAAGGATGGGATGAGATGGATTGCCAAAATGAAAAATAATAGAAGGTAAAATCCTACTTCCATAACTTAGAAGGTGGCATGTTTTATTTGTTTTGTCCTCTAATATGAAAACTGATTTGCACATCTGGAATGATTACCTAAATTGGTTTTGTTTTTCATGCCGAGTGTCCAATCTGCAATAACTGTATTTTGATCTCCACTTGAATGATTCTTGTGTACTGTCGGTTGTCCTGGTGGACACTCACACATACTCTTCCACCTGCCAGACATCATATTGGTTCAAAGATAAGCCCATAATCTAAGCTAAGGACAGTTTGGACCCAACAACTTGGGAAGCTGTAAGCATGGCCTTGCTTGGACCACCAAGTAGAGAGGGGTTGCAGAGGAGTAAATTCGCACTGGAAGACAGAACTGAGGCAGAGGGAGAGGACATTCATAATATCAGCCCACCTCTTCTGTGTTATGACTGTGTTTTTAAGACTACTTTTTCCTTTGGCATACTAAATTGACTTTCTTTCACTCACAAATTAAAATGTCCTGACTATTTGTTCCTCTATTCAGACAAGTCAAACTCTATTTTTTCTAATAATTGCAATGTTAACTTTGCCATTTTATGCCTCATGTACATACCTAAATCCTATCTGCCTTATTACTTTACTCCCAATTACTCATCAGTGTCCTTAATCTCAAATTGTCTGCTAGCTTTTAGCAAAAGCCCATGCAAGCCAAGCAGACTAAAAGATTAAAGGAAATTGGTTAAAGAAGATGTGTTTTTTTTAATAAATGAAGTACTACTCAGCCATAAAGAATGAGAAATTAGAGACATTTATAGCTAAATGGATGCACATTGAGGCCATACTCTTAAGTGAAATAAATAGGACACACATGTGTAAATACTGAATAGTTTCTCTGGTCTGAGAAACTGAAAGTGTATATAATGATTAAAATGAATAATTGATAATGTGAAATAGGAAGAAAAGGTCCAAAGGGGTAGAAGTGGGAGGGGTAGGGCAAAAGAAAGAAGGGAAAGGAAAAATTATGAGAAAAGGAAAAAATGGAAACAAAGTCTTTGAAAATAGGGAAGGGTGGAGGGGGTGAAGGGAGGACAGGAAATGGGGAAAAAATAAGAACCAAGATACATCATGTACAGGTACACGTACCCAATGATAAATTCAAATGTATTGTATACCTAAAATGTACCAATAAAAGAATCTAAGGGGAAAAGAGAGTAAGAATCTTACTCTTAAGAGTGATGGATAGAGGATGAATGAAAGCAAACTAATCACATATTGCTTTGAGTTTTCCATGAAGTAAGAAGCCAGGTCGTCAGACTCTGGTATACTAAAATGTTACTTGAGATTTTCATAAAGATATGAGTTAATATAAATTTATTTAGCCCTTCATGTAGCAACCAAATCAGCTGAACTTTCTGGCATAATCTACTTTTATTTCTCTTCATGCTGTTGAATAGAGAAGTCTTTGTAGACAATCTTGGGTTGGCATCATTGTTCCAACACTAGTTCTGTATCTTGAAGAAGTTGCTTCACTTCTCTGTGATTCAATCTCATCCATTGTGAAATTAAAATAATGTTTCCTTTACATGTAATTCTAAGAATCACATAAGATAGTGGATGTAAAATATTTAGTAAAAAAGTAAATACTCAATAAATGGAAATTATTGGCTTTATACTCATTTTGTAGGTAAGATATTAGCTTTCCAATCTGTATAGGAATAGATTGTGAGAGATTTGGAATTTAATCTCTATGATTTCAGAGATTAATATTTCCCTTACATCCTCAGATTGTACTATATTTAATTAATTTAGCCACCCCAATTCATATAAGACTCACATTTGATATTGCAGCTGTTGTTTTCTTCTTGTGGAGTATATGTGTGTGTGTGTCTACTTTGTGTGTTTTTCAAGGTTTGGGGCATGTATTAATTGGATAAGTTAATTTCAACTCTGAAAACAATAGAGTGCCATCTTAGCTATACTTATTTTATCATGTTTTTTACTATAAATATTGCTAATGTAGTGGTATTGATTTATCTCTTAGCCAAGAGACAGTATTGCCATGGAGTACTAAGGAAGAAGTTGCAAAAAATAAGGATGCAGTTATTAATAGTCCACTGCTAACTCAACATTAAGTAACAGAAGTTGACAGTATTTCCTTCCCCACAGACAAACCTCCACACTCAGAGAAGGGAATTCTTTTATAATGAAGTTAATTTTGACACCAGACTTGACATCAAGAAAGAAACTTTTGAAATATTACAAGGCTGCCTTCTAGAGTCTTAAAATGCAAATTGTTATAGTTTAAATAGTAAAATCTGAGAAATACTAAAAGTGATTTTTATTACTTCATCAGATAAATTAAATTTTTGGTATAAAATAGAAATGTTTCAATCTTTTCCCTACTCAGAAACAATGGGGAAGATCCATTTCAGTTTATGATTTTCTCTGAACTGTACTTTGCCATAATTTATCTTATCATCAAACTGAACCAAAATTTGAGTCTCCTGATAATAGCAAACGCTTTTTTGAAGTGTTTTCAAGGTTCCAGGTGCATGGGGCCCCGACTAAATATTATTCCAAATTGATCAGCTGCATGGGTGAAGATCAAGTTAGAAAACAGGTCTACAAGGATTTCTTAATGAAAACAGGTGGCTGGTGATATTCTAAATAGATTCAATAATTAGTTAGAACATTTTTTAGGACTTTAGGTGCATCTCACAAGGGATTTCTGTAATATTCAGAGGACAGCTCATGTAGGAAAGCACCTGCTCAAGAGTCATTCGTGTTTTCCTAATAAGGGGGAAATATTTTGAACACTGTATACAGTCAGGTCAAAAAGTCCATCCCTGGAAAAGGAGGCTTTAATTTTTTGATTCATTCACCTGTTACACTTTAGGAATTTGTAGAGTATAAAAGAACTGCCTTCCTAAGCAAGATGTGGATTTCACTGAAAGACGATTGTTTCTATATTTATTTGATTGCTGTTTATTTAGGGAAAATTACAAAACCTTCTGTGTGAAACAAAGTCCACTGGTATACAATGAGTAAAATTTCATACTAAGTGTGAGTAATGGTAGATTTTATCTTCAACATGCCAGTTTATTGTATCTGTTAAACACACGCATTATAAGGAAGGCAAACATCTCTGCTGGGCCACAGTCCTAAGGGAAGATATGAAGCTTTTTCTGCCCTCTCATGATGTCTACCACGGAGAATTAAAAATATATGTTTAGTCTAAATTTATACTTGGACATCAAATAATCTTCACTCAAGCAGCGTTATTTACCAAAAAAAGTTAAGCCCCTTAGCAAGAGTATACATAATAAAATATACTGAAAAAGTTTATAAATTGTTACTGGCACATAGGCAAGTTAAATTCCCAAGTAATATTTTTTTCTGAAAGTATTATATTGATTAGCAGCGGGGTGCAGAATAAAATAAATCACATTTCACATCTCCTTCAATGGTGTTTTTGAAATTCTGAGTAATGACCCAGGTTGAGCCATTAATGCAAATCCTCAAAACTTAAGTAGTTTCTTGATACTTTTCATTTTGAGACATCTTTTAAGGAAACAACAGATGCCGCTCCACATGCATTCAAAAAATCAATACAATTAATCAATAACACTCTCCACAGGTAATAAATGCTGAGAAGCATTTCTGCCTATCTGTATTGATCGAGAGAATTGCCTCAAATTGGTTCTGATGTGTATAAAAATCATTTCTTTATTGATCAAAGCCTGTCTTCCCCTTTCTGATACGTTATTTCATATCCGGCATACAATTGTTTTAGTGTCCATTGTGTATTTATGACAAACAAATGTCTTATCTGTGTATGAAACTAATTTGAATAAAATATAAAATGGGCATTTTTGTTTCTTGGGTGAACATATTGCTCAAAATTTAATTAAAGCATAAATAATCACAAGAAATTATTAAATCTATTATAGTGAGAATTGTAATAATATACTTCATTCATATTTCATTATTTATACTAAGCTTAAAAGTTTTGATTATGCTTCAATTTCTTTCTTTCTTTTTTTTTTTTTTTTTTGGTACCAGGGCTTGAACTTGGGTCCCTGCGCTTGTGAGGCAGGCGGTAGAACCACTGAGCTAAATCTCCAGCCCTTCAATTTCTTATAACAAAATTCCATTCATGAAAATACATGCATCTAATCCTGAATGACTCTATCTTAATTCTATAAATAATAGATTACATAGTTTTAGTCAACTGTTGGCTTATAATATTGCTAGCAAATTTTATTTTTGTAACATTCAAACATGTAAAATGAATTTCATAACCTCTTTGATAATATATGTGGTGAATATATAAACAGAATAATAAGAAAGGCATTCTAAGTTAATTTTCTGAATAAAAAGAGATTTGAGGTTTCAATGGATAGAGCATTAATAAGTCTCATTAAGAGACTCTGACCTTTGACCCATCCAGGGTATGCATCCGCACTTGCCTTGGCTCACAGTACCTGATAACTGGTGGCTCACTGGGGAAATTTTATTGATCAATAAAAAAGCTCTCCAAGGTAGTTCAGCTCCTAACTTTTGATACAACAACTGTGTTGTAAAATATTCCTTTAGTAACAAAACATCAGACTCATGTCAACATAATTTATTGAACTTCATATCTAGCATCACCTCTTTTCCTTATCTGGATTGTCTGTTATAAAAGACATAATTTTGGCTAGTGAGTATACTGACATTAAAAGCTTGCTGAACTAATATCTTCTTACAACTTAAATTTGTTAAAAAATTTCATGCATCTCAGTGGTATTTGTTACTTTGAATTGTCATATTGAAAACTGAGGGGCAGGGATGTAGCTCAGTGGAGCAGCACCTGCCTGGCAAGAGTGAAGCCCTGGGTTTGAGTCCTGGTACAAAAAAAGAAAGGAAAGGAAAGGAAAGGAAAGGAAAGGAAAGGAAGGGAAAGGAAAGGAAAGGAAAGGAAACTGCGATCCAGTGCCTTTGCCTTAAATTATTTTGCTTCATCAATCTAACAAATTAATTTTGACTTGTCTTAATTCAGGAATATTTCGTGCAAAAATAAATTAAGTTGAAATCTTTTAACAATGTAAGGACTGCTTCTCTTTTTAAGAGCAATTAGTGAAAGGAATTGAATAAATATGTTCATTCTATTCAACTATTTGGTTGAGGTTTGAAGGAATGTTTATTGATGTTGACAGCATAAGCATCAGAAGAATGATACAGCTTGTTCTGTTTCCCCTAGAGGAAAAATGAAATGATAGTTTTCCATACATCTTAATAGAAAACACTTAGAGATGTGGAGGTGTCTGATTTGCCCATGAAGGCACTGTTGAATTCTGGGAACCCTGGGTGGGCTTTTCAAGCTCTAAAGAATAAAAGTGGGCCCTCAAAGTCCTTCACTTATTCACAGGAAGCTAATAATACAATGAAATTCTTGGAGTCAATAAATCTCATCAGAGTAGATAACAGAATGAAATTTTTGAAATCGTTCTCATACTTAAATAGAGATTAATTTGAAACTACTAGCAACATGCTTAGATTCTGCTAAAAACTAGAGTTGCACATTAAGATGTTTGCTACAAGTCATGTTGTGCCTTACCCGGGGTAGCTTAGTCACACTGGCTGAGATGATATCGAGCCAATCAATAAAAATCTATCCGGAAGTATTAGAGCATGAACAGAGGAAAAGATCATGAGGTTTGGAGTCACGTGGACCCCAAATCCAGACTTCAATACTCATAAGCTGTGTGGCCCTGGAAAAGTTATTTTAATCTCTGTAAACTTCATGTTCCTCCTCTGTAAAGCAGTGTGTATGCTAGAACTGTTCAATCGAAATATAATGTGAACCAATATCACAATAAATATTATAGTAGCCATGTTTTAAAGGTGAAATTAATATATTTATGTCAATGTTATATATATTTAAAATATATATCAATATCTACTTTATTTCATATTATTTATCTAAAACAGTATCTCAACAAGTAATCAAAATAAAATTATTAATGGCCTATTTTACATACTTTGTTCATAATAAGTCTTTGAAATCTGTTGAGCATTTTACAATTACAGCACATTTCAATTTATAATACTTGCATTTCAAGTCTCAAAAGCTGCATGTGCATTGTGCCTATTATGATGGACAGATAACAACCATATGAGGTGTGATAGGGATAAAATGAGATAATGCAGGTGAAGAACTTAGGACAGTGCTTGCCAAATAACAAGCCATAAAATGGTAGTTGTGACAACTGTTAGTATTATCCACTGAGTACTGAGTACTGATTAGCGTGCTTGCTAATATAATATGCCATATATATGGAAAAATATATGGCTTAGCACCTTTTTCTGACTTGAGAACTTAGAACAAGTACATAATTAACCATACTTCATGGCATTTTATGACCACATGATTGATATGAATAAAGTGCAATAAATGCTTAAAAGAGGAAGATTTTCTCCTAAGGATGCCTAGTATACAGTTAGTGAAGAAAATAATTTTGAATTGCAATATAATAGATGGATAGGCTTTTGTTAGGAAGATATGGTCAGGGACCAAGGAGACAGTTAAGGAAAATATTCCACCAGATGAAATAAGACAAGCAACAATACAAAGGTGGGGAAATGAAAAATATATTTAAGAAATGATAGCAAATTGATGGAGAATGGTTCATGTAAGGCTGTATTTGAGTGAGAAAATGCCAATTTATATGGGAGTATAAGGGTCTTAAAATCCTTGCTAAGAGGCTTGGACATCAACTGGTGTCAGGAAAATAAGTAAAAAGAACATCAATGCAGAAGTCAAAGATCTCCTTTTAGCCAGGGCCTGCAGCCTACAACAGCACTTCTTACCTTCGCACAGTTACTTCACCTCAAGTGTTTCATTTGAGAATGAGATTGTTGGATTGAAAACAAAACAAAACCTGAGGATGTTAGAGATGTAAATAGTCTCTGTGGTTAGACTGTTTTTGTTTCTCGCTGTTTGTTGTTGTTGTTTTTGTTCTGTTTATATTATGGTGTTTTAGTATGAGAACTGAAGAAATGAAAGAAAAGAACTGAAGAACTGAAGAAATGAGGAATCAATAGAAGTAGATTTAAAAGTTTAAGAAATGGCAAAAAATCATTTAGGAGTAATTTCAGTGGTTCTGACACCTAAAAATAAAGACTTTAATATTTTGCACGTCACATTTCAATTTACATAGGCAGATTACAGAAAATTAGGAAGAATGGATAGAATTTGGGTTCAGTGTGGAGAGACAAAATGAAAAGTGAAATTTACTGAGAGAAACTGTTTGTAATAGAAATGGGAGAATCAGGGAGATAATTTAGCTGGAGATGAGGGAAGGGATGTAAAGTTAGGGTTTTTTTAGTTACCAATCCTTAGGTACAACTCTTGGTGTGTACAGTGTATACATTAGGGTATATACATTTAAGGATTAATGATTATACATGAAAAATAATGCCTGCCAAAACATGCATGTTTTAGTTTCAGACATTCACAAAGTAGTAAAGTCAACACTGAATAAGACAATTGAGAGTTTAACATGAGCATTAAATTTAAGAGTTTTTTATCTAGGGAATTCAGTAGCATCCACAAAGAGGCCCCAAAGTGTCACACTTAATCAAAGTGTTAATTTATGAAACTCTAAAGCCAGTAAATGAAGCAAGACTTTCTTGAATAACAAAGATTCTATTCACATTCCAGCTTGACCTCTATCTCCTTTCCCATTTGCCAAAAAGAGAGAATCTCCACATCACATAGGTGAATAATGCATTAGAAAATATGGAGCTGTAGACATTCCTTAAACTGTGGCTACTACAAGTTCATTTCAGTAGACATAAATGACAAACAAGCTCAATCCTTTCATATCATAAGGATCTTTCCACTCTTATTTATAGCACTGTGTCTCCTCAGGCTAGTATGTATGAAGAACTGATTATGTCAAGTCTTATGACTATTAAAAATAATGTAATAATAGGCAGTATGTAGAACTCCTAATCTTGAGGAGGATTTGTTTAGGTAAGGAACAAATATGGAAACTTTTAAGATAACTCTCAGCTATTCTATGTAGATGCTTTCCAAATCAAATTGAACTTTCACACTTGTATGTATCAAAAGTTAATAAAAATGTTTTTGGTTTCAAAAATTACCAGTGTTTTACTTGCACATTTTATTAACATAAGATGAAGTTTCCTATTTGTGTTAGTTTACCCAAAATTATTATTACACTCTCATAAAATTTCATTCCTCTACTTTTGTGGGTGAATTCATTCCATTAACTTCTTCAAGAGATTCTACTGCCAGTGATACTTACATTTAACTTCTCATTTTTAAAGGTTTTATTAAAGTATTTATTTTTATTTGTACGTTTGCAGTACATAATGACTACATTCATTGTGAAGAGTTGGAACATAACATAAGACATCTTAATTATTCTTACTGCCCCTTCTTGTCCCTGTGTTCCTGCCCTGCTTTGCTTAACTTTTTTGTGTGTTGGGGGGGGGCGGTGAACCCAGAAAATATTGAACTACATCCTCAGCCCCTTTTTTTCATAATTTTGATATGGGATCCTCTCTGAGTTGCTCAGGATGGCCTCAAAACTTGTGATTGTCCTGCCTCAGCCTCTTGAGTAGCTGGCATTAGAGGAGTGTGCCATCATGGTTAGCTGCTTTGCTAAAGTAATATCTTGGATATATTTTTCTAAAAATATTTTTGTTAATCAAAGCATAAAGCTATGTTGTCTGAAGAAAATTATAAATTTATTTTGAACTAAATTTTGAGAGCTCCACTAGTTTATAGTGGTGGACTATTCATTTAATAATAGAAATTAGGAGAAATTTTAGTTCCTGTCTTCCAAGCCAAAAGGAATTGGCAAATTCATCCAACAAAGTAAAGTGGATAGCAACACATGTTTTCCTCCTGAACTCTGTTGGCCATGAAAAATGATTGCTTTTTAAGTAGATATTCTAAAATCTTGGTAGATAAAAAGAAGTATTAATTTGGTTTTAGAGACATATGAAAAAGTAGTCACAATTGCTCACTGTTGTTGAATGCTGAGTGATTTACCTAAAAATAGCAATTAAGAAATTAAATAATTTAACCACAGACTATTTTTCCCATTCTTTGAAAAATTTCAGCATCTCAATAACCTGAACATAAACAAATAAAAGAAATAAATTATTTTTATATTACAAATGTATAAATAAAATTTATTTTTATGAAAACATAACAGTTTTCCTAAAAATCTATATAGATCAATTTTGGCTATTTTTAATTTTTAATCAATGTTGATTAGCTATACCTTTCTATTGTTTTTAATCATATTATTTAATCCATGGGTAATTCATACAATGTGTTCATTCATAATTTAGTACAATTGTTTTTATTAAAATTCTGTGCTAAGTAACATTTTACCTAGATTATTATTCAGGAATTTCATGTCATAGGACATTTATTTTGGTTACATTTTTTTCTGACATGTAGTAAGATATTTAAAGTAGAAATAAATATAATTTATCCCATTTTTATCATTTCACATTTTTCAAGAGGCATATTTCCTTTAACATGAAAATTATTAGTGCATGTTTCATATAAATTCTACTGGCCCTACTTAAAATTTTATTCCTACTATATTTTCATTCTATTGACCAAGGTCTTATATAGATAAATCTTCTGTTCTTCCTAAATTTATCATTAGAACCCTAACATTCAGATGACAAATGGTTTGTGTTGTGATTTGTTTTCCATTGCCAATCACCGAGATATTTAGAAAAATACCCATATGCATCTCCATAAATACTCCACTTTGTGGAGATGCTACGATGATCACCTTGAATGTTTTTTTCATTATGCTGCCTCTCTTTAATACCAACCACATATTAATGCAGCAATTGAAATATTCTGGTAGGTAATTTTGCAAATCTCACCTAAAAAAGATCAGCATCCCCATCTCTGGGCAAACTAATTTTTTTTTTTTTTTAGTTCTTTTATTGGTACATTTTAGGTATACAGTTTGTTTACATTTATCATTGGGTGTTTGTGCCTGTACATGATATATCTTGGTTCTTATTTTTTTCCCCATTACCTGTGCACCCTTCACCCCCTCCACCCTTCCCTATTTACATAGATTTCATTTCCTTTTTTTTTTTTTCTTTTCTCATAGTTTTTCCTTTCCCTCTTTTCCTTTCCCCTTCCCTTCCCTTCACTCCTTCATCTTTGGACCTTTTTTCCTATTTCAAATTATCAGTTATTCATTTTAATCATTTTAATCTTTGTTTACACTATCAGTTTCTCACACTAGAGAAACTATTCGGTATTTACACATGTGTGTCCTATTTATTTCACTTAAGAGTATGGCCTCGATATGCATCCACTTAGCTAAAAATAACTCTAGTTTTTTGTTCTTTATGGCTCAGTAGTACTCCATTTTATTAAAAAAAAAACAACACATTTTCTTGATCCAGTCTCCAGTTGATGGGCACTTGGGCTGTTTCCAAGCTTTAGCTATTACAAACTGTGCTGCTATGAACATGGGTGCACATATATCACTGTGGTACGATTCTTTTAATTCTTTTGGGAAGATCCCCAGCAGGGGAATAGCTGGGTCAAATGGGACCTCTAGTCCTAGTTCTTTGAGGTATCTCCATACTGACTTCCACAGTGGTTGCACCAGTCTTGGGCAAACTAATCTTTAAGTCAGACATTATATGCTATGTAATTATCTAATATACTTTAAGTAAAGTTTGACATGATTATAACTTTATACATATTTTAGACATTACTTATGGTATACACGCAATCTTCAGAAAACCTTCTGAAAATGAATTCAGGTAAAGGCAAAAACCTCACTATATACCTGCTGATTCAAATGCGTTCTGGCACAGACAAGTTTTTCAAACACCTGAAGAATGGTGCTGTTAAATTCTATAATCCTCTCATCAGGTTCCAACATTATCATCTTTTTCTCTTTATTTGAAAAAATTTCAGAAATTATCAAGACCCTTCATAAATATTTACAAGTGTGATATTTTACAGATTTGAATTCAGCAAAGAAAAAACCAACAATTTAAAAGCTAAATCATTTCCTTTTTATTATGGCCCTTGGTTCTGTTTAGTTTTGTTTAGATTTGATAACAACAAAAATAATAATAATAAATTGATCTTTTTTCAGCTATTGTATAAAGACTATAGAAAAGTTATTTGTTTGACTCTTAGGAAAGTCACAAGCAGTAAACTGCCTATGCAGTGAGGCTGGAAGTGAAATCCATATGTAATGCCTCTGTCAGCAAGACTTTGTAGAAGGAGGTTTATAATAAATATTCACATCTGCTGCTTTGGACACTCTAATCCATCCTAAGGGTCTTTGCTGTGTCAGGCTTTGTTCTAGATGAAGAAGCCCAGTAGTTATAAGGTTTCCAAATAGACCAGATTTATCATGGTTAGCTTTACTTTTAAAACTTCTCTCTGTTTAAGAGATATTCATGATGATTTGAGGTGTAATTTGGGATTAAATATTTTACTGTGGTTTTTATGATGATACAATTCTCAAAATCTTATTATGAAATGGAGAAATCCTATTTTCCATGATACATCATTTATCTAAGGTGTTCAAGAAGACATCATGGGTAACAATGCTTTACCAGAAGTAGAAAACATGATGGCTAAAACCCAGGGTATGGATCTGAAGTGGTTATGATTAGCTCCTTCTGTATTTAAGGTGTCATTGTGATCAAGTTAGTCTTCCCAAACCTGTCTTCACTACAGAATGGAGTTAGTATTATTTTCCTTAACTTTAGATTGTGTAAAGAAATTTATGAGATCATTCATATCAACTACTACATACAATATCTAGTACATTGAAAGTGTTTAATAAATCTTAAACACTGGATGATAATATGCCTTCTAAATGTAATTAAGTAATCCAATGGACAGCAATGTTAGTTACTTACCTTTAGTACTGATGTATATAAACACCCTATTGCTTTTAATTGTCTGTGAGACCTCTGAGAGTTTATTACTGGACTTTTTAAATAAAAATTGTGAATTAAATTGGAGTTTTAAGTTGTTTTCCCTTTGAAGAAATAATTCACTAAAATAATAGAAGGTATGAAAATTGTGAGAACACTCTGCACTATATTCACCTATCTTATGTAACAAAAATTTAGTTTAATATACTTTTGAACTTTAAATTATAGTAAAAAAGCCTCACCGTGCCAGTCATAGTGGCATGTGCCTGTAATCCCAGCATTTGGGAGGCTGAGATGAGAGCCCAGCCACGAATTTGAGGCCAGCCTGGGCTAATTAGAGAGTTCAAGCCAAGCCTAAATTACAAAGTGAGACCAGTTTCAAAAAAATCATTTTGAAATGGAGATATTTTATTTCTGCAACTCCAAAGAAAATTTGAGCTCATGAGTATTACCATGTTTATAGCAAAATTGATTGTATATTATTAGAATTTTAAGCAATGATTTACCATTGATAAAGAAGTTTAAAGAGGAATACAAATTTTAAAATATAAATTATACATGATTTATATCTATAAAGATAGATATTTTTTCACAGATGAATTTTTAAAAGTATACCTTTTGAAACTTTTTCCATATTCATTTGAGGAAGAAATTTCCTTGCTTTGTTTCTTTCAATTTGTGATTACTCATCAATATAAGTGGAATGGCAGGGCATTTGATGTCCTGTGGATAAAGAGTATGTAGAACATTAGACTTTATTTTCCCATTCTAAACTTTTAAAATCTAATCAATGATGTGTGTTGATTTTGACTCAAATTATTTGTATATGCACAGGAATGAGCTAATTCATATTTAACGTATTTAATGATTAACATCTAAATAAAATGAGGATGTTAGATCACAGGTGAAACCAAACACACTATTCTGTTGCTTATAAACTATGGCTGAAATAAAACTTTGATCTCTCTCTCTCTCTCTCTCTCTCTCTCTCTCTCTCTCTGGTCGAGTTTTAGCTCAAGCGAGTGGCACTGGGGTCATACACTTGCTAGATCTTAAATCGGGGAAGATTCACATATTGGTGGGCCACCAGAGCGAGGCACACTCGGTGGTGTTTTCTCACGATGGAGAGTCTGTTTTCAGGAGGCGCTGACGGCACAGTTCGAATGTGGTCTTGACCATCAGTCAACAGCGTATGCCACTGCAGGAAGCATTCCCTTTAAATACATCTCGCAGTTCCAAAGCAGCGAATAATTGGTTAAACATGCCAGTCGGCAACACTTACAGTTTGCTTTAAAAAGCACACTTAGGCTTACATTTTAGTGTTCATACCGTTACCAATAAAAAAAAATAGTAACTTTTCCCCCTTCATTTGTGTCTGGGTCTTTTTTCTCTCTCATTTGGATACGAATTTAAAGACAGCATCTTTGCCAGGGGTTTGGAAGAAACAGCTTTACAATGACGCCTAATGACAGACTAGATGAATTACAGGAGATTGATTTTTAATGTTAGAGAACAAACTGCAGGAGAACGCGGCTACTTTTTTTTTTCTTTGAATCAAAGCCAATCTGCAGGAAACCTGAAGTTTAATCATGTAGCACAGAGAAAGTCTTTCTGCAACCAAAGGGACAAACAGAATCAGCGAGCATACATCTTCACAGGTTCTTAGACAATGAGTATGCTTTATCTATTAATAATAATCAAGGACTGCAGATGGCTTAGATCTAAATTCAAGTCTCTTCCGGAACTTTCATCTCTGCAGCCCATCCAAGAATGCATTAGGTATAATTACAATCTTTTAAATTTCTGATTGTAATTTCAATGCAAATAAGTGTCTCTCGCGTAGAATGCTTTTCCTCTCCTAATGCACGCATCTGCTGTGTAAAGCGCGACTGTGTAAACGCTCTAGCCTGGACTAAAGCAGTGAGGGGATTTCGACCAGGCTAGGCTCAGAAGCCAGTTGTTGGCGCTGTCCGTGGTGCTGAGGAATTCCCGGCTGCCGGCAGAATGAGCTCCACATCAGCAGTCTGCAAACTGCTCTCAGTGATGCAGAATCCCAGCTAAAGTTGCTCCTCTCCTTCATCTCCACAGTTAGCATTTTTTCGTGTGTGAGAAGGGATTCAAGCAATGTACTGTGAACGATGCTGATGGTATTGCCGGCGGAGCGGGCTTTAGGCTACTGTGTGCCGTTGCTGTTTGTGATCCTCTGATCCCAGCCAAATCACCTCTACTGCCGTAGCAAACATCGTGTAAGTGAACTCATGTGTGGAGGAGGTGAAATCAGCCAGGAAATTTCATAGAAGGATCTAAGAAAATTCTAAAAATAAGTTCAATATGATTCTGCTACTGGGGTCTGGATTTCTACAGGACCAGAATTGCTTCTTGTGTTGAATTCTGAAGACAGGTCCAAAGCATATTTCTTATGTGTGTCTGCTGTGTTCCTCTCTGGAAGGGTGGGAGACTGCTTCTTGACTGTTTTGAAATGGGAGGTAGAGAGAATGGATTGCCTTTAATTCATGCCTGAAAATGTATTCTTTGGGTGATTAAAGAGGAACTGCTTTTCTAAAACATACCTGAGCTTTTAGTTCATATTGCTCTGTGACCCCACCACCAGCCCCATTAACCTCCAGAGTGATTAGGTAAGTATATCTTTTGATATGAGTTATGCTTGTTTTCTCAAAGAAATAGATGCAGTCATTTTAAATTATATGTAGTAATGTGGGGAGGGGGGAAAGTTTAGCCAGGAAGTGAGCTTCAGTTTAACAATGTTAAAAATATTCAGATAACATATTAGTTGATTTCTATTTATTTTCTTAAATAATGTCTTAAACTGTAATCCAGCAGCTCAGTCATGAAGAAAGCTTTATTTAAAAAATAGCCTAAGAACTTTATTATATTAAAAAGAAATTTTTGTTTTCTTCATGTGGACTTTAAAATGTATTTCATATGATAAAAGCATGTTTAATGTTTATGTAAAGTGGGTATCACACCTCTATTTTTACCTTTAAGTTTACCTTTATCATAACCTATACATTAATGCCTACCTGTGGCTTACAAAGAGATCATTTTCTGTCTGTGTCCTTTGAAGCAGAATCATATGTGTGTTTTATATGGCTTATCTCGCATGCATTGACAGATACTACTGGAATATTATAAGGATGCACAGTAGCTTCCTTTACTTCCAACTTTCTAAATATATGAGAGGTGTATAAATGCATACTTTAATTAGTAAAATATATTTATGCTTTTTCAGAAGCTTCTATTATGTTTGTGGCCTCTGTAGTAATTTAGGAGGAAAAAATGCTTTGTCAAAGGGAGCTTCCAGCTTCTCAAGTAGAATTATAGGTTTGCATTTTTCTTGTTCTGTCATGACTCATTATTTTTGACATATTTTAAGAGAAATCCATCTCCTTTATCATTACCTACCCAAAAGGAATTCTAATATCAGAGAATGTGAGAGGAATTCTAGTATCATATTTCTCTGAAAAGAGGACATGAATATACTACCATCCATTTTACTATTACTAGAATTTTCATATCCAACTTAAAATTCAATTGTAATGCAATAGTTTATGAAGTTTTCTAATGGCATCTTCATCTTGTTTAAAGTGATCATCTGTGTATATCAGACTAAAATAATATAGTTTATCTGTGCTCTTAATATAATTTGAAAATAAACCAGTGAATGACACTTACATACCTGAAAATATTCTATGTACAATTTTGGTGACATTGGCATAAAACTGATAACATTTAAACAAACAAATGAAACATTTTACACTTTTTCTTATCTACTACTCCCCAAAGTCCCAGTTTTCCCAGAGCCTTTGTGTGGCTTACTCTAAACATTTAAATAAGAGCCCACTACAAACACTTCACACCAAGTACTAATACCAAGTGAAGTTACAGGAATGGATGTAATCCTGTTAATAAGGCAAGTTTTCTATGAATGGCAATGCCTTATCACCATTTTAAGAAACTTCGATAAACAGTTTTATGATGATATCTTTGCACAGATTGACTAAAGATAATTGTGGCTTATCAAGAGTTATGTTATCAAAATTTTGTGAATAGTGTTTATATTATATGGAAGTAATACACTAGATTCTAGTTGCTATTAAAAAATATTCATGATATAGCTTTCCTGCCCACTAGGAGCTTACCTCCTAAGTAAAATAAAGATATGAACAACAAGAAAAATAAATGTTTTTTGATAAATCCTTTTTAATAGTGAGAGTAATTTTTGCATTATTTATTATTTTAAATATTGCTTCTCTTCTTCGCTGTGGAATATCTATGCTCTTTATTATTTGTTATGTTCAAGCTCCAGACCCTTGTTTACAGAAACAAGTCATTCGTGTTGAAACCATTGTTTCTCTCTGATTATAGGTACAAATAAGGAAGAAAGAACTTATACTGGCCGCATTTCAATTAGAACTTATATTGAAATGTTGGTTTAGTCTCTTTCTTTTAGAATTGATTTTTTTCACTATCTCTTGAGTTTTGATACAAATAATCATAACATATAGTCACTACTGACTATTCTACTTTAAAGAAAAATAGAGGATATGAATCCAAATATTAATGAACTATTTGCCAGTAACTACTTGCAATCACCCCTTTTTAGGCTCAGTAAAATCACTTATAGAATTTAAATTTAAATTTAAACAGAATTTAAACAGATCTTTCAAATTCAAAATATAAAGCTGGAGGTGCCTATGTAAAATGACTCCATAGTGGACAAACTTTAATGTATATATTGCCAAGAATCCATTCTCCAAATTTCATAATAAAATATAGACAGTTGCATGAATTTAGTCTATTTATTGTCTTAGTAGCTTCCAAATTGAACCCAAATAATTTAACAGCCTGGGTTTAAGTGACTCTATAATCTCTTTGTATATGTCAAATTCTTTCTTTAAATATTTATTTTCAGCCTACCCTTCTTGTATTCCCATGGAAGGAGCTGAATATATGTAATATTAGGAGCACATCCAGAAGCCTTTGAGGAGGGGGATGGCTCTTCATATTCATGAAGCTTGCATACTTCTATTGGTCATCCCTGGATTGGTCACCTCTGCTGCCATCAGTCATGAAGACTATCCTGCTGATGAAGGTGACCAGACCTCCAGTAATGACAATCTGATCTTTGATGACTATCGAGGGAAAGGGTGTGTGGATGACAGCGGCTTTGTATACAAGTTGGGAGAACAGTTTTTCCCTGGGCATTCCAACTGTCCCTGTGTCTGTGCTCTAGATGGACCTGTTTGTGACCAGCCAGAATGCCCAAAAATTCACCCAAAGTGTACTAAAGTGGAACACAATGGATGCTGTCCTGAGTGCAAAGAAGTGAAAAACTTTTGTGAATATCATGGGAAAAATTACAAAATCTTGGAGGAATTTAAGGTATGAGTTACCCTCCATATTTATTGAATATTAACTTTTCATATCACATGCTTAGTATTGCTACATTAAAGTCAAAGTTGGAAATATATTTTAAACATTTCTCTTCAATTTACAGTATGATTCTAGTTAGTATAAGTAATACCATGGTTCATAAATGGCCAGTTGGTTTGTTGGTCAGTATTTGTAGAGTTTCACAATAACTTTTTCTTCAGAAATATTTTGCACATTCTTAATGTCTTTCATTTTTTACTCCTAAATATTTCTTCTGTGATACTATAAAATATTTGTAATAGGAAACATTTTTGCTTATAGGTTATATGTCTATTAAATTAGTTTTCAATTTTTGTTAGTTTTACCATGTTTGTGGCTGTTAGACTGTATTTGGAGTCATTTAACTAGAGTTTTGCAGTATTTATTTAGTGTGTAGAAATGTAGGTACTATAGAGACACACTCCTGAACTATGACCTTCACAGTAGGAAAAAGCACTGGACCTACTTGTAGAGTCCCTATTCTACTCTCTGCTCATCTGGCTTTTTAATTAGATGATTTCACAAGGAACTGAATGAAGTTTTATCAATTTCTGTTAAAACAGACTAATTTTTTCCAACCTAAGTGGTATTCTTTAGTTTGTTTGTTTTTTTTAATTCTTGGGTCTTATTTTCTAGTAAGTTGAAGTTCATTTTTATCCATTCTTGGTTTCTCTTCTCTCCAATGGCTAGTTTTAATTAGAGTGCCCTACAAACAAGATATAAATCCTGAGGGCATGAATTAATACATCAAAATATCCTCTTTAATTGTGATGGCAGTTTGGGCTTGGGAGAGTCTGTCATACTGATGACTTGATATAAATCATTTTCATTTCATTTGACCAAGTTGTGTGACAAGGTGCTCAGCATCATATAAATAGAAAGAAAATATAGCTAGGTTTCAGTGTGACTGTTCATGTTTGAGAGAAGAATGTTCAGTTATTAGCAGTGTTTCAATTTTTCTTTCCACAAGAGTCAAACGGTGCCAGATGTCAGTATATGGTAAAAAAGGTTTTAACTGGTCATCATTAGAGTACTGTGTACTGGCATTTTATTGAATTCATTTCATTCTGGCTATGGGTTCAAACCAGTTCTGATTTACCCAGGAATATCTATTCATATTGACTAGACTCTGTAGAACAAAAGGGAAATTTGAATATATCAACTTTCTTAGATATAAATGTCATCCTAGACTTTTCTCCTTTATGTACTATAAAATTTTGTTGCACAATATGGAGAAGTAAAAAACTAGAGAGGTGAGTACCATTATCATTACTGCCAGTAAATAGTAGTTAAGAGAATACTATTATGTGTTTACTAATAGCTTTACAAACTCTAAAATATTTGGTATGCTTTAATATTAACTACTTTTACTTTAGTGAGAATCTGTATTTACTTTCATTTTGCTTTCAGGTTAATGAAAATAAATACAAGTACTCAACACATCTTGGTTTTTAGAGCCATGTCTAGAATTTCTGTCATTCTTTCCTAACATGTATATATAAACAGAGAAGAATGCAATAAAAGTGTTGTGGAAACACAAAGATTTATATTACTTAGTAATCAGTATTTAATGAAAAACAGAGATTTTCTGATTGCATGAAGTTGGTTAACTCAACACTAAAAGTGCTACAGTTTTCCACCTACTTAATAGATTTAATTCATTACAAAGATAATGACAATGTTACCTTGTCAAATACTACAAAGATATGTGAACAGTTAATAATCCCTGATGCCTTTCTAATCATATCCCTACTATAATCTAACCTCTATTATATCCATCACTAATTATATAAATCATTGATGCACACAGATTTTCCATTTGACTTTGTGCCATGAAACTTTTAAACGTGAGGTTAGAAAATATATAAATACAACTTTAAACAATAATTTAGTCATAAAGACCATTAAAGATTATTAGGACAAACTTGAAACAATGAAGAACTAAGACAAGAAATTTTAAGTAACTTGTCAAAAGTCATCAAGTTTTTAACATTTCTAAATGCTATCTTTTCTACTAAGAAAATCTGTTCAACTTCCCAAAGTGATTTGGCTGTTAAGATCAGATTCACTTGGATTCCAATCCCAAAATCATCACTAGGATGTATGATTTTTGGATGGAGCCACAGTAGTAATGACTATGAGTTAGCCCATAGTAACACTCATTTTTCTTGGGAGAAGGTGTTCAAAGTACATAATGAAATATAGTTTATCTGAGGTGAGTAACATTGTTATGACTGACACATAACACAAACTGAATAAATGATGGCTCTCTTCTAAACTGTAATACTCTGGAATTTATTTTATGTTCTAGATGCCTCTATGGCTTTGCCTATGTTTTATAATAGAAGCTCAACTTAAAAGCCTTTCAAATGAAGTAATTCTAGTATCTTAAAAGTACTCTATTTGTCCATGTGAGCTATGTAACTAAGTAAATATTAGCCATGACACTGGTTCTCTTGCACATCAACTTCCAGTGAAAAAATAAACAATTTTTTAAAAGCTATGAAATTTTCATATAAAAATCTTTATATTAAGGAGATTGCAATATGAGATACTCTTTACATACATTTATCCAATAAGCATTTATTGAACTGCTTATTATACAAGATAAGGCAGATATACTTACATTAGAAAGTAGGATATCTAGACATCAAAGTATCTGCTCACAAGGAAGGCATGACTGATGTAGAGAGAGAAAAAGAAAAAGCAGCAGTCAAAAATTAAGTAAATGACTAGCCAGGCATGATGGTGGATGCTTGTGATCCTAGCCCTTGGGAGGCTGAGGCAGGAGGAGTGCGATGAGTTTGAGGCCACCTTGGGCTATACAGTGAGGGCAAGGCCAACCTGAGCTACACAAGGACACCCTGTCTCAAAAAACAAACAAAACAGTATGTAAATGACTATAAAGTCTTAATATAATTCTCAAGGGATTGTAGTGTCAGAAGCTTATCAACATAATATGAGGCTTGGTCAAGCAAAACTTTTGTCCTCATGATGGTCAAAGTTAAGACTGCTCTTTAAAAAGTAATTGAATTTGATCTGAAGAGATTACAATTCCAAAGAAGCCAGGCGTGGTGGCCCACACCTGTAGTCCCAGAAGCGGGAGAATCTCAGCCAAGCAGGAGTTGAGGGCAGTGTGGGCTACACACTGAGTTCAAGGCCAGCCTGGACTACATAGGGAGAGCCTGGCTCAAATAACATCAACAACACCAACCATAATCATAGTAAATGTACAAATAAAATTCCAAAGAGGAAACTGCCACAGCCAAGTGAGACATGAGGACAGATGAAACCTGTGAAGAGAAGAGGGAGACTGGCATGACAAACCTGGGCCTGACTAAAATGCTGTCCTAACAATAGAGAGGAAAATTTGGATGTGTATGGATGGACATTAGATGGGAAAAACTAGACTACTGGGCCAAAATAGTTAACATTGTATTTGATTTGTTTTACTTCCTGAATAATAGCAGGGAATAAAATACTGATTGGTGTTCACAGAGGTGACCCAGTTAAATAGGATTGCTTCAAAAATTACTTTGTATCCAAAGTACAGAATTGAAAAGAGGTGAAGAAAAAAATGAGTGGTGGCAGAAAGACCATTTTAAAAAAGCATAAGATGAGATGACCAACATGCATGAAGATAGAAACATTCAAGACTGCTTTCAGAATAAATGATAAATTCCCTAACATAATCTAGAGTCTACTCATTGACCCCTCCAAATACTTGAAACTCTCAGTGACTTTATTTCCTATGTGTTTGCATAAACTTTCCCATAGTGTGGGACACTTTTCAGCATCGCTCACCTGTGTAAATTCTACTAAACTGTTTCAAGGCTCCATTTAAATCTCATCTCCACTAAACCTCCAGCCTTCCGCATCGAGCACCTCTTTCACGTGGTCCCAACACATGCTGTGCCCACCTTTACAACAAGAGGAGTAATTCTAGTCAGACACCATTAAGAGCTTTATGTATATTACTACACGAGCATTTCATAGTAACAACACTGTGAGATTGATACTTTCATTAGCACTGCTGTACAGATAAGAAAAAAAATCATCAGAGTATAACTTCCCAATATCAATATAGATGGAAAGTAGAAAAACTAGGCTTCCAACTCAGGTAGCCTTGCAGCAGAATCTAAGCCCTTCACCCACGCTAGTTTCTATCACATTGTAATCATACATACAAAGTAAAACCACCTTGGTCTTCCACTAGAAACCACCATGTTCTTTTCCTAGTCTACTCCCAATCTCTAGCACACTGAGAGCCACAACAGCCTTTCAATATATTTTGGGGGGGAATGGCATAATGGGTCAGATTATAATGGGACATATAGAAAAATCAGGTTAGTCAGAATGCCTTTAAAATGGCTTATTTTCTATTTAAGTGTCAGTCACTCGAGTTCAGATGAAGAGTGCTCTTTGGGTAGCTGAAAATGACACACACTGTTCTCTAATGAGGCACCGGTTTCCAGCCTGCTTCTGCTGTCTGCTCTTCCTCCCAGCCCCTTCACAACCAAGGCCAGTCATGGATGCTGCTCCCATCCCAATGCTGCACTGACCTCCCTGTGTTTCAGTTGTGCTCACTCACCCTATATAGTTGCAAAACATATGTCAAACTTCAATCTCTTCTGATTAGCAAATTCAAATGTAAATTGTTCTACATGTATCATCTTATGGAAATAATAATGTTCTTTGTAAAGGTTGTGTGGATTTTTTTTCATTTACTGATGAAAGCTTTGAAACTATATTTCTCTTGACTCTTTTTAAAAACTCTAAATCCTCCAGTGTTCTGGAAATATTGTATTAAGATAAAGGTCACTTGTATAGCAGGTTCTCTCATCTTTTTTTTAATGTGTACCCAGGCAATATGACATTGGAGCCTACTTCTTAAAAAATAAAGTGTATAAATAATAAATTATAATAGCATTTCCTGCAAAAAAACATAGTTGATTAGAAATGTAGGCTCTATCAGCTTTGACTCTGTGCTTAACTATCTCATGCTTAGTTTCCCAAAAGAGAAATAATTTCTTACTTTGCTCAGTATTTTTATAACTCTGACTATGCTAGAATGAGCTTTTTTGGGTATTTCTTTATACTTTAAAACTGTACTGATTTAGTTTTAGGTCATACACTGAAGGTTATACTACATGCAGCTGAAAGAGATCTGATTTTAGCTTTTGCATAGCCTGTTTTATTTTCAAGTGATTTTCTGCAGTTACCGGCCAGTGTCCCTAATTCAGGGTTTGAATTTTCCCAAGATCTACCCTTTTCTGCTAACCTGTGTGCTTTTTCTCCAACTGGCCAAAGACAGTTGATCAGGTCTCTGATTATTATGTGTGTATATTTTTGCTTTTTTACTAACAAAAATAAACATGTTTTCATGCTGTTTTACACTGCCTAGTTTTTTTCCTGAATATTGTATTTAATATTTAGATCTTGAAAAATAAAACAAAGAGGAGCAAAATTGAACGTTAAGACTATTTGGCCAAATCCATGAAAACTTTATGCTAGTTTTAGATTTGACTTGATCTCTAATGGGTACATTCACAGGGCAGGATTCCCAGTTCTGTCATTGATCTGCACCTCCATCATTAAAAAGTGTTGTAACATTAAATCTGTGGGATTGTTTGCACAGAATTTTTAAATTTAGTTTTGGGAGATTTGTTTGATGTCTAGATGTTTTTTAACATGGAGAAAAAATAGAGGACAACATATTTGAGGAGATTTTTATGAAAAAGCAGGGGAAAATGGAAGCTGAAGTAGAATCTAGTAGAGAAAACTATTAGTTAACACTTGGCAAATCAGAGCTAACTGCACCCCACCCACCCACCTACCCGCCACTTTACCAGTATTTATGAAAGTCACAGGAACTCAGATATTTACTAAAAAATCTTTGCAGAAGTGTAAAATTGTATTTATTTTGGTGATAGAGAAATAAGTGGATTTGAAGAATATGGGTGGGGTTTCAAAGAATCTTATCCAAGAGAGTGTTCCTCATCAAATGAGTAGTGATCAAATCCTCATCAAATCCTCATCAAATGAGTAGTGATCACCCAGGGCATCTTAAAAATAATACCCAAAGAAAGTCCTAGAAATCATTATGATTTTATGGAAGATAGATGAATATCTTTGTGGAGAGGTTAAGATTATTAATTCCCGAGCTGTTTTCTCTACGAAACACAATTTCTGTTTTGCAGAGGATGTTGGAGCTTTGAATCCAGAAACGGCCTTTGAATGAGTTGAGAAATGACTTCTCCTTTCCAGTTGCTGCAAAATAACTGAGATTAACTCATAGTGCTGCTCATCTGAGACCCAGCCTCCCCAGGAGGAATCCACAGAGTACAAGGAGATATTCTCAGTGAGGGATTTTCCTCTTTGTGAATAACTAGGGAACCTCTACTTAACTTGCATAATCTTTGACCAATAACCAATGTCAAAGATTAATTTTATTAAAACAATTTTATGAAGTTTATCACATCCTTTCTGTTATTGAATTGTGTTTACTGGGCATTTTTTAAAATTTCATAAAAGCATACTAAGTATGGGAAAGAGACTCTTAAAATAATTTATCTGTCCAAAAACTTCACTGATAATTTAGAGTGATCCTTTTCATATTCAACACTTCCTAAAACCAGGGAGGGTAATTATAAGAGAAAATGGCTTCCAAGTTCATCTCCAAAGGGATGAAATAGTCATTTTGCAGTCTGTTGTTTACATGTTAAGAGAGTTAGTTGGCAGCTAGCCATTTGGTTAGTACTATGTAAGAGCAATTTTTCATACTCAACCATTGATATTTATTGCTGTTCTTAGTAGAAGATGCTGCTATTAATGGTGATAACTGTGTGATAAGTATGACTACAGAGATTTGTGACTAGGCTTCTGTCCCCTGTGTACATGGAGAAATTGGTGTTTGATTTGCAGCCACATCTAAGATTTGTAGAGCTTGTCACTGCTAGTCACTACCTCAGACCTTGTCACTGCTGGTGACTACCTCAGACCTGAGGTTCACCCTCAGCAGCTCGTAAATAATAGACATTGTTGCGCATACTGCACTGATACCTGGTGGTGCAAAGATGAGAGTGGAAAAAGTAAACTGATGATCTCGCCTCAGAATTTCAACTCTTAATTGCACAAGGTTTGAGGTGTGTTAATTTGTCCGTCTTCTTTTAAAATTGTGTTTTCCTCACCAAAGTAGACTTCAATATTTAAAAGCATATTTCTTCTATTTCCTATATATTATGTGATAACTCAGAACTATATATTTGTGCAAATTCTGTAGATTAATCAATAATACATATAATTTTAATTGTTCTATACATGCATTGATTTATGTGTGTCTGTTTATGTGTTAAACTGGAAGTGTTACTTTTAAAATTTACTTTAAAATTAAGTGAATCCTTTGATTCTATTCTTTCTTAGTCATGCTGACTATAGTTTGATTTTGTTTTGTTTTCCTTCAGCTTGATTTATACAGCAGGTAGTGTGTTTTATGAAGGACAGCACAAGAAAAACCTATCAGTATTTTTTTTATTGGTGCTTTGTCAAGCTTTCAAAGAAGGGCTTGGGACAAATAACTAAGTGGAGATTTGAAGTGTTCAATGGGTTTGTTTTCTCAAACAATAGTTATTATTAACTGGGGACTGGCTTACTTTAGAGTCTGTATTTTGGACTTTTATCACCGCTACTGATTAGCATCAGTAATTTCAGTCTAACACACCCGCATTGTTGATTTTCTTGCCTCTAGTGTGTTGTATAGCACATCACAAGAAAGCTATCTTTGAAAAGATTTAATGACATCATGGAAAGAGTGAATAAAATACCAAACAAAAAGAAAAGACATTCATGTTCTTAAAAAGTATTCTGGTGAGCTTATTCTATAACTACATAAAATTGTTTAAAGCCATAGTCTCCACCTCTTTGGCATCAGGGACTGGTTTCCTGGATGACAGTTTCTTTTTTTTTTTTTTTTTTGGATTACAGTTTCTTCACAGACTGGGGGTGGAGTAGGTGGTTTCAGGATGATTCAATTGCATTAAATTTAGTGTGTACTTTATCTCTGTGGTTGTTACATTATAATATGTAATGAAATAATTACACAACTCACCAAAATGCAGAATCAGTGGGAGCCCTGAGCTTGTTTCCCTACAACTAGATGGTCCCATGGGAGAGGGCAGATGGGAGAGTGGAAACTGAAGTGTGTTTTTATTTCCAGCCTACTCCATACTCTCAGTTTGGCCTGCCACCAGATGCAGCTTCACATTTACTACTCACTGATAGGTTTTGATATGAGTCTGAAAGAAATTGATTTATTATGGTCTCTGTGGAGGTAAACCTCTCTGCTGATGTAAATGTGTATGTAGAGCTTTACCCCACCACTAACATCACTGGTTCGGCTCCACATCAGATCATCAGGCATTAGAATCTCATAAGGAATGTAAAACCTAGATCCCCGACGTGTGCAGTTCAGGGTAGGGTTGAGGCTTCTATGAGAATCTAAGGCCACCACTGACCTGACAGGAGCCAGAGGGTGAAACTTTCATAGCTCACCTAACACTCACCTTCTGCTATGCAGCATGTTTCCTAAGTGAGGGTTAGGAAACATTGGACTAAAGGCTGCTAAAGTACACTGAACACAACTCTGAATTTTATCCCTATTATGTCATGCGACCATGAATAAAATTCATTATATATGTGATGACAATAATGTCATCACATATTTTTAATGAAGAATAAATAGTATGGAGAATTTGAAAATTATAGTATTACTTCTTAATTGATAACTAGTCATTATGACTGCACAAAAGTATTTTAATTAAACATTATTTGGTTAAGATTTTTGTTGTAATATTGATCTTTCATTACCATTGTTATTTTTTGGCTCAGGATTATACTTCTCATTTGTGAGTTTACATAAATTCTTCTGTTTATAAAAGGCAAGCTTCATGGAATAGATAGGTATTATTATTATATGGAACATATATATATATTTATTTATATGCTAGGTCCTTCCTGCATTTCAGAGATGACTACAAAAATTTAGATCTATAAAATAACTTTGAAATTATTTTGTCCTTAGTCACTTCTTTTAGAGATGATAAAACAAAGAGCAACAGAAACAGTGATAACACCGTAATGACACAGTGAATTATTTGTGAAAGCAGTATTAATACATCACTTTCCTATGGTCTTTTTTTCCACCTCCAGGTTTGACAAGGAAATTCAAGCTGATTTGCATCTTCTTTCCCAATAAACATGTTGGATGCAAAGATTTATTTCAGCCAGTTGTCCGTAGAAATGTAATATTAGGACAAATCACCATAGCAACCCAGAGTTACAAGCAGACAAGAACTATAAAATATTTGCACATCTAAAATCAATCTTTGATACAGATTGAATACAATTTGTGAAACAAACCTAAGTTTTCAATGGTTCTGATAAAAAGAAGTCTATTGTCTAAAACTGAAAACTTCTGTAATTAAGCCAACCAATACTGATTAAAATAAAAATTTAAAAATTATATTAGATATCATTTATTTATGTTCCCTGAGATTGTTTTATACTTGGAAGTAACAAAGAAACTAAATTAGCCATTCTTGCTCATGTATTTTGATAGGAACTGGAGTGCGTATGTTTTTTCATTCAGCAAATTCCTAACTCTCACTAGATGGCAGGAATGGAGTGTGCTAAATGGATGGAGTGTGTACAAATCTCTAGCTCTATGGCATGAGAACAAAGGAATATCCCTACACTGGCTGATAGTCACTATCACCTAAGGAAGAAGTGTTGTAAAAAAAATTCCTGCTCCTTGACCTCTCCTGCTTTCATTTTCATTTAAATTATTTAAATATATATTATACTGAACTTTCCAAATTATTCTGATTAGCTGGATTTGGGAATCATTGACATAATAAAGGCTTTTCCAGACTGTTTTCTAAGGAACATTGGCATCCTGTGAGATTCTTAGTAAGAATCTCCAATTTATTTTCACAGTTTGGAAAATGATACATCTGTTAACCTCTCTTAGAAATGTACAGTACACGTCAGAATACTGAACTTACTTAGAAGTGGTTTTTTTGAGAGTCAAAATGTATAGGTCAACAGCTAAAAACTCAACTGTGTGGTGAAAATTGGATTTTAAAGCAGCTTCTGCCACCTACAGCCATGTGACCTAGGCCCGTAGTATTTATTACTTTCTTTATGTCCTAATGTATAGATCTACAAAATAGAGATCATTAACAGAAGTGACTTGGCACATAATGAGTGATTCATAAAGGCTACAGGAAATTTTTACTACCATTACTACTAACCTGTATTTTACCTAGGATTTCACAATTTTATGTGACAGTGGAACTTTTTCTCAGAATATCTTCTAGCATCTTAACATTCATCGAAGTTCAATGAAACACAATTTAAGAAACATCTAGTTAATGATTCAAGGTAATCTAATTGCTTTGACTCTTATGAGCAGTTAGTGATAACTCTTTGCCTCAGCTTATCTTTTATTGTCTAGTTCGTTTGAAGTTCCCAAAATTGCATTTATGTGATTATTTATGGCAATTAATTCATTTGTATGATTTAAAACAATTTAGTGGAAAAATAACTTTTTCAAAATAGTCATAGAAATAATACCAGCTACATATAACCCACAATATTAGATAGAGGTTGACACACTATAGTCCATCAGCTAAACCCAATCCACAATCTTTTTTGTAACTAAAGTTTTATTAGAAAACAGCCATGCTCATTCACTTAGGTATTGTCTATGGTTGCTTTTAGGGTGTTAAACATCATATGACCCATAAAATCTAAAATATTTTTTCTCTGGCTCTATATTTTAAAAATTTTGCTGAACCTTGATTTAGACTCAAGTTATTCATCCCTTTCTACTTTCTTTAAATTGTTCTGTCACCAAATCCTTCTCTGATATTCTTGAAGGTTACAAGATACTGTTTTAGATACTGCTAGACATTAGATCCTGTTTCACTTGCAGTGATCTCAGGGTTATTTTCTTACATCTAAATTTAAGAAGATCTGCAGATTTGCCTATTTTAAATGTGTTATGTACTTAACAGTGGTCATTATAACCATATTTCTTTTTTTTTTTGTACTGGGGATTGAACTCGGGACCTTGAGCTTGTGAGGCAGGCGGTGAAACCACTGAGCTAAATCCCCAGCCCTCTAACCACATTTCTTTGCAGACTTGACTCCAAAAAGTACAGCCTTGCTCTTTGCACTGACATATAGTTTAAAAACTTACTTAAAATTTTCAGGTGAAATAGGTAAACAGATCATAAAATTCCAATTTTTTAATATCCAATGAACTCTTTTTTGTTTGCAAGACAACATAAATGTTATACATAATTTAGTGTACTATAGTAAATATATTTAGTGTTGTATTAACAAGTGAGATTATTTATACAGCCTGTTTACTTAAGTATTCAGTACATTATTACATTTTAAAAGTAATTTCTGAACTTACAGTGTGATGCAATTAAATAAATATCTCAATGTGGAGAAGTGCTGGGTCATATGTACTAAAATACAGAAGTCATCAAATTGACCCTGTAGGCACTTCTAGTCACTCAGCAAGAACACAGGGAACACATCCCTTTGATGGTGAGTAGTATACGATGATTGTTCTAGGAACTGATATAAAGAAAGGAGTTACGGTAATCCCAAGAAAAGGGGTTTTAATGCATTGGAAGCATTTTAGACAAAATGCGCAAGTTGGCAAAGGCAAAGAAAAAGCTTGACTACAGAAAAGTGTCCACAGCCCAGGGTGCAGAGAGAGTTAGATAGAGATAGAAGGGAGGGAGCACAGAGCCACTCACAGTATGAATGCCAGCGAGAAAGCTAGGGTCGGAGCTTGCAGGGAGTGGAGAGCCACCCAAGGGATGGGGTCAGGGAAGTAACAAACTCAGATCTTTGCCTGAGACAACAGGAACCAGGGTGGACTATTCTAGAACATGTTTTGCAAATAGATTCACTCATACTTAATTCTAAGATATTTTATTCCCATTTTATAAATGAGAATACTGATATTCAGAGAAGGTTATGCTTTTGTTCTTGTTAAATTCCCACAGCTGTCCGCATTTTACCTTATCAGCTTTAGTGAGGTCACCACACACTTTATGTAAGAGGCATGGCAGTGATCGTTTGGTTTTGTTTGAATATGTGTATTTCTTAAACTATTGAACAGATGTTTAACTACATGTCTATTTCATCTTTAGTTCCTTTTTTTTTTTTTTTTTGCTGAACTGTAATGCATTGATAACATGAAGAAAATTCTTTCCCTGGTCCACAAGGCTTACTGGTTTTATTTTAAAATACACAATACCAGAAGTAGTACAGGAACATGTAAAGTACATTCCTATCTAATCAAAACAAAGAAACTACATTCTGAAGGCAGTGAGGATTAAACAGGATTATCTTTGTAAACTTGGGGATTATCTGAGAACTTTCTAACCAACAAAATATGAACTTTTAAAGAGAATATATAGACATTTCAATGATTTTTTTTCAGAAAAATGCAGTCTTCTACCACAGTCATTGTAAAAACTTCTAGCAATAAACAAATGAATTAACTTTTCTTTATAATGAGAAAATAGCCACAGCTTTCTGAAACTCCACTTACTTGCACTGTATGCTGGTTTTACTGCTCTCTCCTAAATGTAACAGAGACATGTTAAAACTGTTCAGTCTAACTTTAATTTTCTCTAACATTAAAAATAAAATTCTGCTAAAATAGCAAACCTTTCACAATTGAGATTTAAAAGCTTCATTAAGAAGAAAAAAGACAATCACATTGAATTTTCTTTTAGTTAATGAGACTCTGGGATATTCACACAGAAACTTGAAGATACTAAAATCAAGAATCCCAAACCTGCTAGCTAAAGTTACTCTGCCACAAATCTGTTTTTGGCAACAATCTTATTAAAGATTAAGGTTTCACCTCTGCCAATAATAATCTAATTAACTAAAAATGTTGACCAATGTCATTCACATTTTAACTACAATTTGAGTACAGACATCGGTATTTTCTGGAGATATAACATAAATTGCTTTCAAATTTCTAAATGATCTATCATTCACAAGTTCAATATTTCAAGTAATTCTTACTGGAAATGATTATGCTATAATTTATGCATAATGTACTCCATTGAAAAATATGTAGCCATTACAAGTGGATAAAGGAGAAAAAAAGAACTACTGAAAAAGAAATTTTAAAAAATCTAAAAAAAGAACTACTGGCCAATTTGAAAGCTGTGATGACAATAATAGTCATAAAACCAAACTCATATAATCTGTATGCTCTTTTACATACTCCATTATTTCCTCTTCATCTCATAAAAATCTGGTGAGAAATGAGAACACTATTAATATTATACAATTATGACCGCCACCTCCTAACTGTAAAAATCCATATGCAAGTAGTTTAATCTACCCCAGGTAAAATCCTCAACATTTGATGGTAGGATTTAACCTCCAATTATGCCTATTTTATATTATCATACAATTGAATTCCATTAGGAGGTAGCTCTAAAAAATTTCTGTACATAGTTACAAAATTGTCACTGCTTCTTCTGTATCTTGCCCAAAATTAAAGTTGAAAGTTTTATCAAGAAATTACTCAGTCAAGGGTTTTTAAATTAAAATATACTTTCCCACAAGCCATCTCAATATATTTCCCTGGAATTAGGCAAGCCATGAACTAAGCATTAAATAATTAACTATAAAATGTAGTGGAAATTACTGTTTGGTCTGAAAATTGAAAATATATTTTCATATTAACAATTATAAACCACTTAATATTATCCCTTTTTGTAAACTTTATATATCCTTTTATTGGTACATTTTAGGTATACAATATAATGACATTCATCATTCGAAATTTTCACCTTTACATAATCTCTTGGTTCTTATTTTTTCCTCTTCCCCTGCCCTCCCTTCATTTTTAATGAATCCCTTCTGAAAGTATATCAAAGTACAATGTTACTATCAAATGGAAAATGAACAGGATTCAACTTTCAGAAAATTTTTGCCCAGAGAAATACTGCAACATGCCAAAGAAGGAGTTTTTAAAATGTCATCTGATTGTCACTCCTAACACAATTGGGTTTATTTGTCCCAGTCTGATAACTCCCACCTCTGAGACCCTGAAAGACCCTGAATTCAGGGTCACTCATGTAGTGTCAGCAGACTGAATTACTCCCCTCTCTCCTTTTTTTATTACTTCCTTCCAATGTGTCCTGTAGTATAGGACTGCTGGTGTTTGTCTCCTTTATGATTTTTTCAATCTTTTGAATTCTTATTGTGGTATACTCTCCCCTAACTGTACTTGACTTTGGTTTAATGCCATTGTAGATGACTGACTTTCTAACTATATCATCAATCTCTCCTTTCCAGTGTCATCAGGAGAGGGTTTTTTTGTTTGCTTTATTTTGGTTTTGGTACCTGTTTCCAGTACATAATAATTACATCCACCATGAGGAGTAGGAACATGTCCATAACACATCTTGTTTTGTTTTCATCCCCTACCTCACCCATCCCTCCCTGCTCCTTCCATCCATGGTTCCTTTCCTATTTCCAAAAGTACTATTTCTATTTTTTTTATTTCTTTCAATTCCTTTTTTTCCTTCTTGTCTTAGTTACTTATCTCATTGCTGAGACAAAATACCTGACACCCAAAGTTAAAGGAGGAAAGGTTTATTTGGCCCACAGTTTGTTTAGATCTCCATCCATAGTTGGTTGGCTCCAGGCAGGGTGCCATGGTAAAGGGCATCCCAGAGGAGAAAAAGTTCATTACAGGCAGAAGGCAGCAAAGCAGCAAAGTAGCAAGCAACAAGCAACAAACAGCAACCCTCTTTCTATCCCTTAAATCCTATCCAGGCTATCCACCCTTAGGGCAGGTAGCACTCACATCCAACATGGGGTAGCCTTAATCCTAGTCCTGCACCATGAATCAATCCCAGCATTACATCCTTGATTTCAACCTCACACAACCTAGATCCACTTCTGAAAAGCCCCACCTGACTGCCTGAGGCTTTGGGGGGACATCTAGGTATAAGCCATAAAACATCTCTTCTCTCTCCCATCCTTTTCCCTCCTTCCATCTCTTTTTCCCTTTGCCATTTGGAAAAGATCTCCCTATTTCCTATTATCTATTTTTATTTTGCTCTTTTTTTATATTTTGTGTGTTTCATATAAGGTAAACCATGCAAGATTTGACATTATATGGTTCTTCATATTTTCCCTGTTGCATAAATTTATGATCTATGGAGTATGGAGATACAATGATGGAGATACATGGATCTACTACAAATGCTGTGTACCATTTTCAGGGAACTTACATGTACCAAAACCAACTTCCCACAGCTTTCCAGTAATGGACTAACAGCTGCTTCCCTCAATTTGTTAGTGAGAAACAAACAGCTGCTTTGCTAGGCTATTTCACAAGTGCAGTGTGATACTTCATCAAAACACTTGCTCTGTCTTGAATCCGCAAGCCTTGTCTATGTCTTCTGAATATAATTGAGGGAACTTAGAGTCAAAATATTCTCTGGTTTTCTTTGGGTTTTTTTTCCTCAAATGCACACTGATATTTTCTTAAGTGTAATTTGCCTACTAAAAATAAACTACATCTGTTATTGCAACTAAAAATATTTTTACTTACATTCTTCTTGTCTTTATTTTTTATGCTATTCATATTTTATAAGAACTGCATATTATTGTCATGAGACCCTTTGAAAACATTTTTTTTTAAATGCTTCTATATATCATCAGTTTATTGGGCTAGAAAGTACAAAATTGTAAAAGCACCTCACTTTTAAGCACATGCCAGAATATATTTATTTAAACTTTTCAAGAAAAAAGCCATTAATGTATTGGTACTGTTTGAAGTACAAGAGTAATTTCCAAGATTGTGTGAAGTTTTTGACATTAATTATTAATTATTTTAAGATTGATAATTCAATTGTTTCCCAATCTTATTTGTTGCTTTGGTTCAGAGTATATGGAAATAAAAATATAAACATTAACTCTGATAATTTAGACCTCCATTATAATAGTACCAGCAATTATTCTTATAAAATGTGCTTTAAAACATAAAAAATAGATATTTTAACTCCTAGGCTGTCATTTAATAAGAGGAATAACATATCATACATTTGTATGTAATATGTTTAATAAATATCTGAATAAGTAAATTAAAATTTCATATATTTCTTATACAGTTTATTATCTGCCTAGTTAATTATAAATAAATGGACAAAACTAAGTGCACTCTACAATCATTTTCATATGCTTATCTTCTCAGTACGAATGCAATGTTTTTTGACACACTAGAAACAACATGCCAGAATGTTTTATCAAAATACCACCTTCTCCAGAAAAAACCAGAACACTTACTACTTAACTTGTAACTCAAACAAAACCACAAGATACATTTTCTGACCAATTGAGGCAGTTATAAAATTTATGCATCAGGTTTTTCTCTTTGCTTCAGCAGTATTAAGATTCTTAAAAAATTCCAGGGCTGTCTGTAATTTGATAAGACTTACAACCCCAGTGTTCCAAATATGCTCCAATCAATAGTGCAGATCACTGAAGAGGTCATCACAATCTCATTAGGCCAAGAACATTAAGAAGCATTTCAATCAATGATGATATGGGTCACTGTTCGGATGATTGTAAATTTTGGTTAAAATCCACTGGATCTGTTGATTATTAGGTGACATCTGCTGCATGCAAATTGCTAAGTACAGAAGTGGCAGTGGATGCTAAGTACTCTTGCATTTTGTAATTAAATGTATATTTTAATGAAGTGAACAGTGAGATTCCTGATAGGCATCAGCAACTTTGAAAATAGAGTCTTCCAAATTTCTCATATAGTTTGGAAAGTAATGAGATTTGTTCCATAAAGTGACAAAATTTATGCCATAAATTATCTCTAAAAGAAGAGTGCTTCATAAAGCACTATTTTTTCATTGGTTAAGATCAGATTTTAAATAATTGTTTGATGGGACTTTCTTTATAAAAAGCAAATTGTGCTATATTTCCTTTAATAATTTTTGCCCATTACCAAAGAAATGAAGTACCTAATGTCATTTGATTAGAAAGAAAGCCAGTGATATAGTTAGTGTGCTAAGACAGCATTTAAAATATATCACATCAATTTATGCATCCATCCTTTCAGCTTTCAACAGTATTCTCAGAGGGTTTTTTAGGAATCAAGTCTTGTTTTCAGAATATTTAGGGTGTTTTTTATTTGGCTTTATACTCTAACTCATTCTTTAGGAAAATGGACATGTTTAAAATCAAGACTTTTTCCTGAGAAAAAGCTTAATGTACTAAAATCTTTTTGTTTAATAAACAAGCATTAAACTTGATACAATTATAAAATGAGACTATGTTTGTCTCAGGTCTTTAGCAATTCCTCTCTATGTGTTCTTGTCCTAAATTTAGTTAACATAGAATTTCCTAGTGCAATAAAAGTCTTTAATCATCTATGCTAGATAAGCTAGTCAACAGAGTTCTTGAAGATTGACTGCCTGTGATCTACAAAACAAATTATTATGAATTTTAAAATACCTTTAGAGCATGAGTTTATGTTCATTGCCATAATATTGGAACCCAAATAGTTATTTCATGATTCGTAGTTAGAAATCTATTTCTACCAAGTACCTTTTATGATACTTAAATAAAATACAAACATCTCATTGAATTACAATCCATTTCATGAATGATAAGTACAGATGAAGCTACTAGAGGCCGACTTAACAAATAAGAAAACACAGGTTCTGCATAAAGGAGTATTCATTTTAGTTAGCAAATATTGACTGCATATTTACATGTTGAGACATCTTTGAAGACTTGAGAATTCGGCAACGAACAATACAAGAAACAATCATATGTGGATGGCAGACTAGAACAAATGACAAAATAAAATAAATGAGCAAGATAATTTCATGAACTGATCGTGGCTTTCAATGCAGTTTGATGCATGGTGAACAAAGATAATGCTGGGACTGGATTACCTGGGTATTTGGGGAAGACTTCCCTGCAGAGATGGCATTTGGGTTGTCATATATGAGGTATAATTAAAACATACAGCAAATGTTTTGTAAAATTGCAGTAAAAGGCATTTCTATTAATAGTCTGCAGATATGCCTCCCCTCACCTGCCTTGCTTTGAACACACTTATTTCATCATTCTTCCCACTTTCTGAAGCATTTCTGGAAAACCTCTTTCATGAATGTCTTTAGTTGTACCACCTGGACTGCCTTGAAATCTTTAGTTGTTATGGTTTATATCTAATTATCCCCTCAAAGTCTCATGACCTCATAGGTGGGGGTTTTGGGAACTGACTGGATCATGGACCCATGCTACTTATAAGTCAATTTGTCCACTGATGGGGTAGTAGCTAAATGTAATGTTGGGTGATGAACCCTGGTTGGAGGAAGCGGGTCACTGGGAGTGTGGTCTGAAGGCATCTATCTGCCTCTCACCTCTCTTGATTACTCTCTGCTTCCTTCCTTCCTCACCTCCTTCCTTCCTTCCTTCTTTCTTTTGTTTCTGAGTCATTTATAATAGTTTAACCATTCACAATTACTCATAATCCAAGGCTCCTAATAATTTTTTTCAGTGAGTGTTATGATTTATTAGACCAAAAGTCTTCCCACAATATCAAGTCCTGTGAAGTTTCATTGCAACCACCTCCTTAACCAGATTACATTTTGAGGGGAAAAAACTTAACATTACTTTTAAATATAAGCTAGTGCCTTCAATTTTATGCTTTTAAATTTTCTTTCACAAAGCCTTCAGTGGCTAAGTGAATGATAATATTCCTTAGCTATTTTTATGAGCTTCATAATAACTATATGAAGTTGCTGACATTTACTCCCATTGTATGTATTATGGTAATATTAAGGCAAAGAATGTTAAAAATATAATTTTCTCAATGTTCACAACTAGTAAGTAAAGTATCTAAGACTGGAACCCAAGTACTAAACCCACTGAGTGGTTCTTTCTGATCAGCATGGCACCGTCAACCAAGACAACTAAATGAAATATTTTGTTTCTAATTTTCTTTATTTAGAACCTTGAATTTATAGGAACATTGTCAAACTAAAAATCAGAAAATTTCAATTGTAAAATTGGCCTATTCTTTGTCACTTTCAGGTTTGAATCTATATAATAAACCTCATCTTCTAAGTACTCTGTGAATAGCCATGATAGCCACCATGGAATTAATGATACTTTGATGTATTGTCTTTTGGACCAATATACATGGTTTTCCCAAGTACAGATAAGTCTCATTGTACTGAAAATACAAAACAAATGCATAATGTCTGTGACCATGTGGAAAATGATGCAACCAGTCTGCAGTAACACGTTCTAGTAATCCTAACTCCTATCCTCAGTAATGACCATATTAGCTTCCACATTCTCACAGAGAATATATTTGACAATTTTTCTGGAATTATTCAGTTGTTCTAATAACCTAAGTTACTAGTTTTCAGGCTACTTTTCCATTAAAAAACTCATGGAAATTTTTGCTTTTTTCAGAATTCTGGTATCTACACTTCAATTCTAAAAAAAAAAAAAAAAAATCATTAAAAATCACAGTGACTTAGGGATTTCAGATTCAAGGTCTTCAGAATAATCAAATGTGTATTGCTATGTTTCCATTCTAATATCAAGGAAGTAAATTTGAATTCTAGTCACCTAAACCAAGATTTAAGAGTCTCACATTGCTCTATTTATTCATATCATCCATATACAAATACGTGTGTGTGTGTGTGTGTGTGTGAGTGTGTGTATGGAAAGCACTTTGTAAGATAGGAATGACTAGAACAGCATTTGTCATACAAGGTATGCATTCAGTGATGGTGGGAATTACAGATAAAATGTACATTTTCTGTTTAAATGGAGTCCACATTAGATATTCAAAACCATTAAGTTGGAGGTATAATATATTTATAATAGACATATAATACTCAGGCCCTGTAATATAAACATTCAAAATAAATTTGACCTCTAATTATAATTTCAACTGAAGTCATGAAAAGGTATACTTAGTAAATATTTCCACAGATTCCATAGAAACAAGTGTTTTACATAATTCTTAGAAAAAGATTTGCTTGTACAAAATTTTCAAATGATGCCATTTATCTGACTTATCAATCTGTAGCTAACAAGAGCCATGTACTAAAGATAATTTCACATGCTCTCCCACTCCCCCCACAAAAAACTAGTAAGTTAGTAAATGCCCCCTCAAAAACAAAGAACTAGCAAGGATATTTTACCCAACTATTTGTTCCAGCATTCTCTGTTCCTCTAAGGAGAGCTTTATGCTTTAATCTTTGATTTTACAAGTACATTTTCAGGTTTAATTTATAGCTTTTACATTGAAAATCTCAATAAAAGAAATTTGCAACCAGCTCAGTGCTTAAAATGTAAAGATTTATCCAAAGCACCAAACTATTCAGTTTTACTCAGTAAGATGGGAAGGATTGTTAAAGTCTGGCCTTAATGTCAAAGTAGCACACGGCTTGCCTCTAGTAACTTATCACTGTTTAAGCACTATCATTTTTAAAGTGTAGTGAAGGGAAAGGCAATGGAGAAAGTCAAGTGGAGAAAGAGTGACAATGATGTCAGAGATGGTAAGAGAGGCTTGGCAAAGCTGGAAGGACCGAAAGGAACTCTACCATAGGGTCAGTATGTTAAATTTGATTGAGTGGTAGAACTGGGGCAGAGGAACATGAGGAGGCTTGAGATATGAAGAAATGAATTGGTATAAAAATAGATGATTTGAAGAAAAAACAATACCAAGAAAACCACAAAGGAAATAACATGCATGTGGTAATTGATTGGGGGCCAGGAAGGGATAGAATAAAATACATGAATAAAGTCATGGGGTAATGATTAGAACCTACCGTTATCTCCTAGCTAGCAATCCCAAAATGTTGTCAGGTAGTTCCTTTAAAAATGGCTTGGGAATCAGAAGTATTCCAGATCCTTCTTGCCTTGAACAAAGAATTGGATGAGACAAACTAAAAATGGTGCCAAAAGTTTATTTGAAAAATAAAGGGTGAAGAGGTAAGGGAAGAGCTGGTTCTGTAGAGTGAACTTGGGTGGAACAAAGAGAGGAAAGGATAAGAACAAAAATATTGTGATGAGTCACAATAGTGGGCTCCTCATGGCATCTGGTCTCCTTTATGTGGTCCATATCTCGTGGGAACCTGCAAGAAATCCTACATATGGAATCCTAAGAATCATCAGGCACCACCCTGAGATCTTGCAATTGAGAGGTCCAACCCATTTCTCCAGCCAGTTTTGCCACCCCTTATCTCATATCAATACCAAAAAGTCTGCCAGGATGTTTTTATTTATTTCTAATTTACATTTTTCGTTATTTGAAACACCATGAAAAAATCAGATATGCTTTGATCTTAACCCTTGTGGTCTTAGTTCTTCTCTGAATATTTCTCAGGATTCCAATGCTGACATGTGCACACATTTTGGTCTTTATTAGACAATTATCTGTCCGTGTTGCTCTGAAATAACCTACAAAAGTTATTAGGATCCAAAGTTCGAATATGTCATAGTTCTTCCAAAATACAAACCATATAAAAAAACTAATTTTGGCCTATTACAATTTTCTAACTCACATTTACAGAAAGCTAAAAAGCTTTAAACTTCCGTGATAATTTTTATGAACTAATCACATAAGTTAATGAAATAATCTTTTAGCAAGAAGTGCCTACCCTCTACAAATAAAGTATTCTGGCCAGGGATTTAGCTCAGTGGGGCCACCGCCTGCCTTGCAAGCGCATGGTCCTGAGTTTAATCCCTGGTGCCAAAAATAAATAAATAAATAAATGCAAACAAAGTATTCCATTGGTAACATTATTCCTATGCTTCTGATCTGCATGGAGAAGAGTACAAAGCATTGAACAACCAACTACTCAGATCAAGACACTAGAATGGTGCTTCTTGCAATTAACTGGCAGTCTGGTATACTATGAATGGCAAGAAATAAGAAACTTGCTATAGGTAAAAGCCCTCACACAATACGTAACAGCTAATAATCAAAAACAAAATTTAAAATAGTGTTCTTCATCAGTTTGCATTGCTCTAGTAGTTTAACAAATCTTTCAGAAAAGCTACAGTGCTTTGAAATAAACATTTTACATTGAAAATTCAGTCTTTTCAGGGATGTTTATTTCCAGTTCAGTCCACTAGCATTGCACCCACCAGCCTTCAGCAAGAGAGGAACCAGGACAAACAATTTCAACTGTGGAATGGGAGGGTGGAGGAGGAATTATATCAGTGGCTCCCTTTTTCTCTCACATGGGGCCTGAATACAGACCAAATGTTCAAAAGGCTGTGTGGAAATACTTAGAAAGGGGGACATTTTCTGACAAATTTGCTTGGTAAAGTTAAGTATACTAATGAGGCTTGAAAAATAAGTGGGAGTATAGCAGCCCCAGTTACCATCTCCTCAATTTCTTCATTCAAAATTTCCTCCATATAGTAATGTGTTAGGGGATCCAGTCTTTTTCTTAATTTATTGAAATAATTCTGTAGAGGAGCTTCAGGAAAATCTCAGCCCATGGGATCGTGCAATAGATTCCTCTGAAATCCTGAAACACAATTCATCACATGATAACGACTTAATTGTACCCTTCAATAGACTTAAAAAACTGAAAACGAGCAATACTTTAGCAATAATTCTGTCTAATTCTCTTGTTTAGATTAAATTTGACAGCAAAAACATTGGAGTTAGACTACCATTCTTCAAGCACAAAGCAAAGATGAAATGATATTTGAAAATAATTAATTGGGAGGTTTCCACCCCCACAGATTGCCTAAGTCAGGGAGCACTGATATTATCCAAATTTGGAAGTCCAGGAAGAAACAAGACTTGACAGGGATTATGGACAAAAGCCATGGAAATAAGGGAAGAAGGCTCATTAACACATTTGCAGATGAGGAACCATGGCATTGGTTTGGTGGCAAAACTATTTAAGAACAAATAGCCCAATTTGAGAAATATCGACATTATATGACTTCTGAGACCTCTATATTTTCATCCTAGAATTGTAAACTTCATTTTCATGAAAAAGTAGAACTGGTACTTATACAGGATGAAAAATTTACAGGCTGGCCACTACTTACTTTATTATTTGTGGTAAAGGCAGTGTCCTAAAGGCAGTTTCTAGAAAAGAACAAAAGGAAACAAAAATCCCATACTCACTCTTGGTTGGTAAGTACTGTAAATACAAAAATCTTTTTCTGCTTTTTGTTATTTTCTCTTAATTAACCACTTTTCAATTCCAGTTTTAGACTCTGGCACTTCAATAGTAGCTTTTTAGGTCCATAGATTTTAGTTCATTCATGAAAGCAAGTAGGGAAGATGAAAGGTATTCACTAAATTTTTCAAGAAGCGCTCTCTGAATCTTTGAATTCCAAATGCAATCTCCTCTAAAATTCACATAGAAAGGGTACCATTTACAGGCTAGGCTAGCTTGAAAAAGGTTCATACAAAGGGTAAACTTGTGCACTTACCATTTTCTTATTTCTGAGAAATCCTCCTCTTTGGAAGAAAAGAAAATGACAAATGGCAAAAACTATTTCCTATGTTTCTGGATCACCCTTGTTTAACAGAGAAAGTCAGCGCAATCACTGCATCTGGAAACCAAACCATGAGATGACATATTAGTTGTCCAAACATTTCTCTGGAAAGTAAGGACAGGGCTGTAGAAAACACCATTCGTGGGTGCTGTTAAGTTGTTCGCAGCAACTCGGGCTGTGCATTACAAATTGCATCATCTTGGATGTCTAGATCACCTTCCATTGGGGGAGAATGATGGTTCAAAGGGTAAATGAAGTTAACTCAATAAAGCCGATATAAACACTGATGTTTTATCTTCTAACAGCATATGAATATGCAACCATTAAGTTATAGGAGAAAAGGGGCTAATTTTAGATTTGTTCCTAGCCCTCTCCATGTGAATGGTGTCGCTGTGAGCCCAGCAATGAAGTTCACTGTGTTGTAGCAGACTGCGCAGTTCCTGAGTGTGTCAACCCAGTCTATGAACCAGAACAATGTTGTCCTGTCTGCAAAAATGGTAAGACCACACTGCATTAGCTTTCAAGAGGGGTTAGTGCAAAATACAAATATTTCACTCCTGCACACCATTCAGTACAAGAGCTCTCTATGATCTGCCTGTGGCTTTTCAATATGGACATAGCTGATTTATTTTTTCTAAAGCCTTAAAGGGAAAATAAACCAGCAATGGGTGAATTTTGCAGCCTTCCATCTGGGGAATTAAAAGCTCTTGTAAGCTTCCTTTGCTGTGATCCCTATTATTTATTGTTAATTTATAAGGAGGCTATTGGAAAGAACACAGTACCATCTTTTAGTAGTGACTGTATTTCTCTCTTACGGAGCCGATGAAGCATTTTGCCAAATTCCATAATGCATACTGTACCCCAGGATGGAGAGTAGGCTGAATGACAGGTATTTTACACTGGGCAAAAAAACACACATTCAACAATGTTCTTAAATTTAAGTAATAAAGACAAAAAATTAGGGATTTTTATTTTAGATTTTCATTACAATAGAGCTTTGTTCTCATGGAAATTGATATAGTGGAAGAGTTGGCTTATTTATGAGGTTATGGATTCCTTTTGTCCCCCATGGAATGGAGAAGTTGAAACAACAGTATCTGAATCACCCAAACCCAATGTAATGCTGCAGAGAAGACATTGCAATGCAATGAACCCAGGTCAGTGTATTGACAGAGGAAATAGCTCACGCTTCTTTGTAGATATATTTTATAAAAATAAAAACCAACAAGGTAACGGTACATAAATGCTCCCCTTGGAGATAATATCTGCTTGAAAAATTGGTTCTGGCTCTTAATTAAGTTGAGATCTCTGACTTTACCCAGGCCCTTTCTTGAGGCAGGCTGGAGCCATCTTCCTGTGTGATATATTCTTCTTTCTGAATTTAGCATTATCTTAACTCACGTACTAGTTTTTTCCTTCACAGAAGGATGATTAGTAAAAAGAAGCATCAGGTTTATTAAAATAAAAGTAGCTCTGACTGTTTTTATAATAAATTTTGTGTTTTGGTATCTTCTCAAAGGATTTATAATGAGCTCTTCTGACATTTTTCTGGTTTTACTATTTCTGATCATATTGATCCATTAAGTTAAAAGATTACATCCTTGGGAAGGGGATTTAGTTCAGTGGTTTTACCGCCTGCTGCGCAAGCGCAAAGACCCAAGTTCGATCCCCAGCACACACACAAAAAACTTACATCCTTACTTGGCTTCTCTCGTGCTTCTTATCAAACTGACCCGTTATAATGACCATCATTAAGAATTAGAGGGTAGGAATTAATATACCCCTTAAGCTCTAACCTATCTGATATGTACAGACATCACATTTACCATTTTATATATTTTTAAAAGATTTTAAAGAAACTGGAAAAGATACGGGAAAGAACAATCAGATGATATAATGGCTGAAAAATAGGACCTGTGAGGATATACTGAAGGAGTTAGGATAATTTGTCCTGGAAAAGAAAAAGCTCAGGGGAAACCTAACTGTCATAAAGGATATGAATGGATAGTCTAAAGTAAAAGAGGACTGGTTATTTTTCATTTTCTCCAAGGATAGAAAGAAGAAAAAACTCAGCCACTTAATCAATCTTTAAAAATAGGATTAACAAGTCTTACAGACTGTTCTTTTCTTTAAGAAGTAACTATCTGAACAGGTCCTGGAATATATTTCTTCCCTAGTTAGCTTGGTCTCACTTTTAGGATAAACATAATTTTGCTTATAGTTAAAATCTTGTCTGGGCACACTCAGCATAGATTTAGAGTATCTAGAACATGCCCTTAGGATATGATTTTTACACCTGCATCCAGCATAACATCCTACCTACCCCACACAGAAGCCTAAGATATATCTACAGTTAATGTCTGTGTCCAGTGTTAAATCAGCCACTACAAACTAGTCGTACTTAACTTGATACACCCAAGATTTGCCTGATTCTATTCTATGTCAGAGCAGAAATTTGCTTCAAATGGGACCAACTTTTCACAAAAATATATAAACCATGATCTTTAATTGTTCAGTTAGTTAATGAATGAGAATTATGGGTATCCCTGATAAACAGATGTGGAGTTCACAAGATATATTAGTGTTCTGATTTTTTTTCCTCTGCAGAGCACTGTAAGATGATCAGTTGCATTTCTTCTTACTACTTCTAAACATTTTTTTCCTTTTTTTAAAAATAAGGGAATTGAATCTCAATTAAAATTAGGAGGAAGACTCTTATGTAACATTATGTTATTCTCTTTAATTATTGAATACTACTGATTAGTCACTTGTGCCAAAAAAGTACAATCAGTGTTAAAGAAGAGTAAATCAAGGCTCACTGAAACTCCTATGACCAACAATACTCATATTTTTATTCAGGAAACAGACTGAACCCCAAGTCTTACTTGTTCTCCTTCTAAGCCTACCTCAGAAAACAGAAACAGATGATCCATATATAGAGAAGAATTAGATGGAAAAACAGATGTTTATCATGACTAAGTATAACTAGGACAGTTTCTTAAGTTTCCAACAGATTATAAGTCTATCTCATTATATATGAGAAGATAAATTTGCCCATAATTATGTAAGCTATGCTTTTAAAAATGTGCCTGCTATCTTCTTAGGTTAAAGTGAACCAGCAACAAGATAAAAATGTACCCTATGGATTTAAGGTAAAAGCAATGGAATTTAATTCATACATAGTTATAACATTTCCTATATTTTCTTAAATCTTCATAAAATTTTATGACTTTGGCCGGCAAATATTTTTTGTATTTGCATAAATGCTGATTGCCTTGGCTGTCAACTACTTTCCTTTTGCATAGCAAAATTGATGTTGCTGACTTCTTGAATTAGAACTTGCCAAGAGTAAGAATCATTAAAGGTATAAAATGAAAGTTTAAAGTAATAGAACTTACTGCACCTAAACTTAAAACTCAATATTCAGCTAATATCAAAATAATTGCTTGGAGATTATTTAAGAGCAAACAAAACAAAGAAGTTTAATGATATGTATATTGATTTCCCAGAAAACAATCATCACCAATGAACCCATAAAAATGATATGCATAAATAAGTATTTTAAATATTATAAAGTACAGAATCATCTGCTCTTTGCATAAACAATGGTTCCTTTTCTTTTTTCTCAATAATGTAATCTATAAGAAAAAATTAAGGACATGTACTTATAGAAATTTTTTCTAATTAATATAAATTTAAAAAGAATTTTTTAATTTCTTGGCCTCAAAGATTACTTTGAGCAGAATTTCCAGTGGTTATCAATGAATATAGCCAAATCATAAAATATATTCCATTGTAACTAAAGTAAGCTCAGCACCAAGAAAGACTGTCAATTTAATTTTAATAAAATAAAACATTAAGGAAAGATGTGAATGACTAGGCAGAGTATACATAACAAACATATTAGGAGTCAAAACATGAAGGTAACTTTTATTTGGGAAGATTGACATAAGAATATGTTTTTAAATTAATTTAGTACTTTATTCTCCTTCCTTTACACATCTGCAAGAGTTGACAATCCAAAAGCCTTCTTAAAAAATATATTTCCAGACTGCTTTTCTTTTCCTAAGATGGTATTCTTTGATCTATCTTTGACTCACAGGCATTTCCATGTGAATAAATAGCACCTTTTATAATATTTTTTGTTTTTATGATATGAAAAAATAAATGAGCACAGCATCTGCTTAGAGGAAACATTCCAGTTTAGAATGTCACATAAATATTTGAAATATTTGGAAAATGAGCATACATTTGACTAGTATATATCCAAATATGCATGTTAGTTTTTTAATATATATTAATATTAATTTAAACTTCTTGATCTGTAGCGATCATTCCATTTTTCAATTGTCCATACCTACTAATATTTTTGTCCCAAGTCATTAAAAGTCCATGTATACAGATTGCCAAACATCTGGACTAGAAAATAAAATATTTTTCCAGTTATTGGGATGTTTGATCATTGGAACATCCGAATGACTAATTGCATTTTTTTACACTTCATTAGCCAGTATGTCAGTGAATTTAATGTTTTCCATGGAATATAATTAGGTATTATTCCTGGTTCTGATGGAAAAGGGTACCTCATGAAAAATTGGAAGAGACAGGACATTTCCCACAAAAATCTTCTATACACATTAAATGAAGAGCTTTCATCTTCTTTCTAATGCAACTTAAATTGACATAAACCCTGTTGAAATATTTAATGTTACATCCCTTACTCTCTTTTAGTTTAGTGGTGATACAAATAAGCAAAGAGACGAAGCAAAAATGAAACTAGAAAGGAGGACAACAAAGGGAATGAGCCATATCCAAAAAAAGAAAGAGAAAGAACTTCATGGATACAATACCTTCTACAAATACTTGAGAAAGCGTGTTTGCCAGGCACAATTGTTAATATCCCTGATATGCAAAGAGTTTGTTCAGGTGAATAAGAAAAAGAATAACAATTCCACAGGATAAGAAATAAGCAAAAATTATTATATAAAGGAGATTCACAGAACACAACCAAATGTCTAATAAACTAGGAAAAATACACTCAATCGAAAGTGGTCAGGGAGATAGAAATTGAAGGCATGAGGTACCAATTCTGTATTGATAACTTGATATTCAATATGCTTCAAATTGAAAAAAATTTAGAAAAAGATTGAGAAAGTTGAGAAAATGCTGAACAACTTTTAAGAAGGCGCTTTCTATTAAAATGTTCATGTCACTTGATCAGCAATTCTACCTCTTGTGCTTTGTCCACATTTATGTTCAAATTTTTCATTGCATTTTAAGAGTGAAATGTTGAGAGAAAACCCAGTAGCCCTTCAATGGATAATGAAATTTACTGTAGCCTTTAAAAAGACATGGCTGACATTTTTTTTATCACCAAGTAAAATATACAAGGACCAGAGTGTACACTACACATTATTTTACATGTATCATAGTAACTTTTACTATATGTAATGTATACATCTTAAGATATATATTAAAAATAGTTTTAAATTAAATGCAATTTTCGATAGATACTATACTTTATGTGCATAGGAAAAGAGCTAAGTAGATACACCATAGAATGATAACATGGATTCCCTGATTACTTCTAGGAAAGGAGAAACTAAAGAGAGGAAAGAAAAAGCTAAAATCTTTAATACATTAAACACCTACAAATTGATAATAATAAAACAACAGAATTATATGAAGAGGTAGTTCATGCAATAATCAAATTATCAAAAATATAAGTATTATTCACTGTCATTAATAATCACACTAAACTATTTTAAAACCCCTTTCTGTTGTTTTTATATGTTGCAGAGAGAAAGTTCTGGTACAATACACACCAACTTTCTAGCTGTGATTCAGTGATGAGAAAATAGGCAATGGAGGGAACTTTGACATTTTATTTCATAAGCCTTGTTACTAAGTGCATTTCATAAATCTATTGTACTTCTAAAATTTCAGAGATATCATCAAGCCTTTAATGAACAGATAATTTAATGTTATATAAGCTAGAAATTTTCTTTTTTATATTGATATAAACCAAAGATTACAAACAAAAAATGAAGTTAAAGAGCAATCATACTTATGATTATTAATGAAGAAATCTTAAATAAAATGCAAGCACAAGATCCTTTATCTAAAATCATCAGATTGTACATTGTACAGGCAAAATGCAGTTCACATATTGTATAATGTATTACATCACCAGTGGTCTAAACAAGTATTCTTTAACGAATTACGTGAACATTTTTGTAGCACAATACATGAAAATCATACTAAGGATATTCAATAGTCTTACTACCAACTGAATTTTTGTATCAAAGTCATGAAAAACTGTTGGATCTTAACAGATTGTGGGAAAGAAGTTATCTATTTTATCAGCAAAACAGAAATAAGCAGTAGGTAAAATTATGAGAAAAGGAAAAAATGGAAACAAAGTCTTTGTAAATAGGGAAGGGAGCACAAGGACTGGGGAAAAAATAAGAACCAAGATACATCATGTACAGGTACAAGTACCCAATGATAAATGTACACATATACCCAAAATGTACCAATAAAATAATTTAAGCAAAAAAAAAAACATTGTATGTTCAGCTGGGCATAGTGGCACATTCCCATAATCACAGCATTCTGGGAGGCTGAAGCAGGAGGAACACAAGTTTAAGCTTAGCCTGGGGAACTAAGCAACTTAGTGAGACCCTGTCTCGAGATAAATAAAGGAGAAGGACTGAGAACATAGGTCATTATGAAGATATTGGGTTCAGTCTCCAATATCTAAAATTAAAAGCATCTGAGCAAATGAGCTTTATTATGGGTTTGCAAATATAACTCAACATTAAGAATTCTACTAATAAATTTGTCCTGAGTTAAATTGAAGAGAAAGATCATGTTATTATTTGTACATACACTCACAGACATTAGACATGAATCAGTAAAAATGAATAATGACAACTCTTGGTAAAATAAGCTAATGTTTTTTTTTACATGATAAAATATGTCTACCTTGTCCCCAAAGAACAGAATCATCTTTAATAAGGAAACACTAAAGAATTTCCTAATGAAATCAAGTGTAAGGTAAGGATGGCCATTTTTATTTAACATTTTTGATAGACAGGTGACAGACAGCTAGTAAAAGATAGATGATGGATAGATGAGAGAGAGAGAGAGAGAGAGAGAGAGAGAGAGAGAGAGAGAGAGATGACCAGCTAATATAATTAGAAAAGACAACTCAGGGTAGAAAAATTAGAAAGGAAGTAAAACTGTCACTGTTTACATATGATATAGATGTACACACACACACAAAAATGAGATGAACAAGATATAAAAATATAAACAATATATACAAAAAATATAAACAAGATATCAGGATACAATTTAATAACATGGCAGGATACAAATGATGGAACAAGTGGATAATTATCTGAAAAAGTAATTTCAGATTCTTATCTCATAATTCAGGTCAAATATAAATTGAACAGATAAAATATAAACATTTTTCTAAAAGTAATACAAAAGAAACTCTAAGCAATTTGATTTAAATTTTTCATGTGAATAGACAAATAATAAAATGAATAATAAAATAATAATAAATTGCATAATAAAACGAATCAGAAAAATACTGTGAATAAATTAAGAGTAGGAGGGAAATTCTCATATCTCAAGAGATTAATGTCTGGCATAAATAAAGAGCTATTAGACATCAATAAGGAAAGACACTGATTCTTTTTTAAAAATGAGGAAAGAACTTCAAAGAACATTATACAGAAAATAAAATAAAAATGGCCCTTTGACATGTGATGCCCAGATCCACTTGTAAGTACCTATAAGAAGGAAAATTTGATAACTTTTTTTTTTTTTTGCACCAGGGATCAAACTCAGGACATTGTGCTTGCAAGGCAGTCGGCAGAACCACTGAGCTAAATCCCCAGCCCATTGATAACACGTTTTGTTACCTAGAAAATTAGCAAATTCCTGGAATTTAATAATCCACTTTGTTGGGTTAAATAGGCATTCATATATTGCTGGTGGATATATAAATTGCACAATTTCATTGAGAGAAATAGATAGATAGATAGATAGATAGATAGATAGATAGATAGATACATAGATACATAGATGTATATGACTAAAGTGCATGGACCTTTTGCCTTGGCAATTCCACATGTATTTACAGATATGAGAAATGAACAATGTTGTTTATTTTCTATCTCATACTTTGGTTTTTCTAATTAACAAGAAATTATCATTAAAATTTTAAACTCTGTGATGTTTGAAGGGAAATAAACAGAAGTGACTAGAAACTTAAAAGGCTATGTAGGTATATATTATAATTTAATATACAATTAAAGTAACATCTGAATATCTGATGAAGTGTATTAGTTTAGAAATATATTAAAGATTTATCATTTTTTAAAAGTGAAATTATAGTGCTACTTTACCCATTATAGAAAAATAAAGTTTGCTTCGATTAAAAATTTTTAATGAAATTACAGAATTTTTAAAATAATGTAAGTAGTATCATCTTGTTCTTAGGATAGTGAAGGTCTTTCTCAACATATAATCAAAGAATTCCTAAAAAGAAAGAAATAAAATGCAAATTAAATAATATATACTTTTATATCTAATTTTCTCCATATTTTCAGAGAAGATAATATCTAATTTTGGAAAGTGAAAATTTAACAGACACTTCACATGCTACCAGGTAAATGATATAACCTCTCAGAAGGGCAATAAAAATACCCGGGCCCTATTCAGCAATCACACTTCCAGAAATAGATTTAAAAAGAAATAATCAGAAAAGAATATAAAAATGTGCATCTAGACATATTTATTACAAAGTTCTTTCATAATAAGAACAATTAAAAAACATAAAACCTAAATATTTAAGAATAGACTGGTTGTTTAAAAAAACATAGTATACATCTGCATGGACTACTAAGAAAACATTACAAATAATATTATGGAAAAAATAAGATCTCCTCCCTCCAAAAAAGATGCATGTTTGTAATATATTATTAAATATATAATTAAATTAAACTAATGAGACATAAGCTATATATATATTTATATAAATAATTTTGTTAAAAATATATCAGGAACAGAAAAAAGAAAAAACCTGAAAGAAAATACTTTATAGTGCTAATAGTGCTCATCTCTAAACAGGTTAATAGATTTTATTTTCTTCTTTTTACTAGCCTATATTTTCTAATTTTCCTATGATAAGTATATATTATCATTGTGATTTAAAATTACTATGTAAAGTAGAAAATTTCATAACCAAGATGATACAACATTTTTTCTAACTTCATGATTAGTAATTGAATAATCAAAGACATGTCACTTATTAGAAATTACACTGATTCCATATTATAATTTGTACTCTTTAATTAACCAACTAATAATTTCAACCACTTGACTTTTCAACTCCTTTAACTATGAGATTCTTTTTAAAACAGTTGAAAAGCTTCATTGCCCATTTTATGCACTTATTAGGGAAATTGCTAAAATATTCACTTAAATATATTCATTTACATTTTCATAGAACTATTTTGAAAAATCCATCTTAATTATGTGCAACTGTTTCACCTTAATTCAATATTTTCTCACTTCCTCCTGGGTAGACAATTAGTAACAAACACAACACAGATATAAAACAAACACACTGAAGATGAAAACTTTTATGGGAACTCATAGCACATATCCTGAACAGTACCTGATGAAAGAATGTCTTATGAAAGGCAATTTCAAAGTCTGCATTTCGCTGACTCCACAACTGAAGGTCAGAGTTGTCATAGTCTTATAAGTAGATGTCAAAGAACAGTAATAATAAATACGTGTCTTAATGAATCACAAACAATAATTTGCTATTTATTTCATAAAGTATCCTCCAAAAATATGAGAAAAAATGTTTATGTTCTCTTAGATCAACAGGATTCCCTTTTAATTCATCAGAAAACTAGATTTCAAAAGTATTACAACTTTGACAGCCTAAAAATTAATGCCTTATTTATTTCCTGATAATCACACATCTCTTCTGTAGTTATCTAGGCTACCTGGTCTTTAAGAAAATATAAAATGGAAGACAGCACATGACAAAAATTTGAAGGTTTTTTTTTTCTCATGTGTCTCCCTTCACATATGGGAAATGCTTACAGACTATGTTTTGTCTACATAAATGTTTGAGATGTTGAGTTCAACCTACCACAAAGTACATGCCTTCTTCCTTGCAAATAGACTGGAAGTCACCCTCTGTCCTTTGTGTGGCCTGCAGTTCTTTACTGCTCAGTACATTGCTCCACAGGGCACTTACAGGACTCAAGGAAAGGTTTGCACATACATACACTGGCTGTCTTGCTCATTAATATGCACATTATCTTGAAGAGTATCTGCCCTCAAAACAGGTACACTGTTGAATGTATCCTCCAGAACTGTCCTTAAACCCTTCTACCTCTTTTTTTTTTTTAATGTTGGCAATGTTTTACATTTATTAAAGGTAGAAAGTTCCCAGCTAGCTTAGTCAGTAGAGCATAAGACTCTTATTAAAGGTAGAAAAAAACAAACACTACAGAGCAACTTTGGTCCAAGTAAATGTAGGAAAAAGGGAGAAAAAAAATTTTAAATATACCCTACACTATAAAGTGGGCTTCTGTGAAGAGACACAATAGCTCTCTTTGTAATTATGTTTTTTATAGACTATTACTATCTTCTAAGGATTGTAGAGAGTCAACTCTAATAAACCACCTCCACGAATGTGGAAAATGGGCAACTGGGATAACTTCCAGGTTCTTAATAACTGAGGTAGGATCTGACTGCAAAGGGAAGGCATGGAGCCTTGCCAAGATTCATGAAGACTAGAAATAATCACATTCTAAGGAGGCTTAAACCATTGCTTCTGGAAGAGTCTCATAGGGGGAGAGATGCTACTGCTGTAACTCAGGTAAGCTGCCAGTCCATAAATGACCCCCAAGTTCCTCCTCACACAGTCTTGCTCCCACATATCTCTCAGAGGAACCCAGAGACCAACTGCCCCTGCTGAATGCACAGATTAGAACATACAGTCTCACTTCAGGCAAAGCTCCAACCCAATGTAGACACATTAGGAAGTTCTACTCACTCCTTCCCTCAACATCAGCACCTTTGCAGACAAAGCTGTGCCTCATTACACCATTCCCCACCACCACTGTTTAATGTGAACTTTAAGCGCGCGTGCGTGCACACACACACACACACACACACACACACACACTGAATTATCTTCAAAGACATTAGAGCAAGACGATGAACCTGGAAAGTATTTAGGAAGTTCTCTGACCATCTTCATTGGAATTTGCCAACCTCAGGAGCAAGAGTTTCTAATGGATACTTTCTTCAGATGTCCAAATGCCCTCTCTTGCAGATAAGAGTAAACCTTCTTGGGTCTGTACATCCTAGTGTCATAGGTGAATGGGGAAAGAGTTCTAGGGAATCCTCCCAAATTCATACCCTCCTTGCCCTAACCCAGGAGTCACAGCCTCGCCTCTAACATTTGGCCCTGCTTTCTCATATCCCGATGGGAGCCCAGGACCACCAGGGAGCATACCTCATGACACCTGAATTCCAACCCCCATACATTTCTCTCAGCTATGAATTAATTGCCCCAACCACCACTTTCTGTTCCTTTTCCCTGCCCTCTTGCTCCCCTGCAGGCTGACTGCCATGTGAGTGGGACACATAGTACCGAGTTCAGTGCTGGTCTCCCCTTCTCACATGGGTAATCTCCACCAGGGCTGATTTCATGTTTCATTGTTGCGGCTGTAGTCACACTACAACAACATGCTATAGGTACAAATATATTTTTAAATAAATAAATACTAATATTGTTCCTTTAGGAGAGCTGTGATCAAAAAGAAATATTATTTGAGATATTTCAAATTACCTTTTGAGATGTATTTGCCTTCTGTTTCAAACAAAGGACTTTCATATATACAATGTAGGATGCATGGTGGGAAGAAAGTGATTCCTATATTTATTTCATATTAAGTTTGGTTAGTTTACCATTAAGATTGTCTTGCATACAATAACTGGTCTGAAGCATAGCAAAGTGATCTAGAAGAAAGAGCCTGATGGATAGTAGACTATGCCTAGCTTGAAATTTTACTACTTCATAATCTCACCCTGGACACCTAAAGCTTCTGTTTGTTAAGAACAGACTTCATTAAAACAAAACAGACTTCATGTAATATGCCTGTCACTTTAGTATAAAAAAACTTTAATTTAGTATTATTCTTAGTAGCATATATTACCTAATTGTGGGGCTGGGGATTTAGCTCAGTGGTTCCACTGCCTGCTTCGCAAGAGCAAGGACCTGAGTTTCATCCCCAGCACCAAAAATAATAATAATAATAATAATAATATTATCTAATTGTAAAGATCAAATAGGTAAAACCTTGCAAAATGGCTTAATAGATGAGAGCTGTTGCTTCTCTTAGTAGTCTCTAGATTAATCATCATTATTAGACCAGATGTTCAGAAGATATCTGGAAAGGGCAACTGCTTCTCTCAGTAAACTACCAGCTACACCCATTTTCATACCAGACTCCCAGAATCCCTTGCTCCCCAGCTCAATCTCCAGGCACCTCACCCAGGAGTCTCCTTATCTCTATGCCTGTACTTTTCAACTGCTTCTTGGTCATATTTTAGGAATTAGTCATCTCATAGACCAAGAATGCTCAATATTAGAATAATATTTAGTACTTACCTGGTTTCCCAATGTCCCAATTATTTCCCTCAAATTTTAGTGTAACTAATTATGAAATTTTTAGAAATGAAAGAGCTGTGAACACAAGAGAAGTTATGAGTGTGAGTGCGTGTGTGTGTGTGTGTGTGTGTGTGTGGTAGGCTACATACATGGTAGTAAGCTAGAAGAGGCACACTCTGATGGGTTGCACAGCTTTTCAGTTGTCTCATGTGACTTTGCATAGGGGCCTGAATGTACATTTTTAAGAAGTAAGAAAGGAATGAGTATGAACAAATATGTGATCTGAGAGTGTATGGCAAAATGGCCAGAACTTACTGTGAGGATAAGAAAGGAGTCAGAAAACGTTCCTTGATATCAGGACAGTGGGAGAAAATTGATTGTAGGAGAAAATATTGAACTCTAGACATCAAATTATGCAACTGAAAAATAAATCAGAAATGTGGCATAAAATGGGGACCAAGATACATGTTAACCAATAAATACCTCTTGTGACATTCAGTAACTGGGAACCCCTCCAGGAATTGCTGTGTCTGAGGCAAGAATCCCTTGCAGGAATACCTCTGAAATTTACATGTAGCTCTGAGCTACTTTACTTTAAAGTGATCTATCAGAAATGTTAAACCTCTTCTGAAACATATTTATGGCCAGATCCCCTCAATTGAGAAAAGGGAAATAGGAAGTTGCTGCATGCATACTTATTTTGCTCACATGTGTTTCATTTGTTTAAAATTATGGCAAAGCCCAGCCATAAGTGCTGCTGGTTGTCAGCATCAATAGCCAGCCAATCCACAGTCCTCCCTTCCTTTTCCCCATGACTTTTATGAGTTTTTCAGAAAGGTCCATAAAGCAACACACCTGTCTTCTAGGAGGCTAAGGTCAGTTAGCTTCTATCGTTGTGAAATGACAAAATACTTGGCAGTGCTGTATCCAAATCTTGAAAGCCTCCCCACTCCAGAGTTCTGTTTTGGAAATTAAAATGGGGCAAGACTCAGGGTACAGGGATGGATATCACATGCATAATGTAAAAGGTTCTCCATCAACTTTGATCTGATGATTAAGAATGGAGAAATATAACAGCGAAAAGCAACACAGGAGGAAAGCTACCAGGACAGCACATGAGCCCTTCAATCCAGAATTCCTGGAGGTAAAAAAATTGGATTCTGTTTCAACTCTCACTAAATGCAGTAATCAGATCTCTAGTAAATCAGAGTCAAGAAAAGCCCTTTATATAAAGTCATCTGAGATGAATTGAAAAGCTTTTCAACTAGGGCCCTTGTACCCTACCACCACGTATATAAATCCACACACATATAACACACACACTCATAAATCCTTGCAACCTCTTTTCTTTCTAAAAATTTCATAATTAATGCCACCAAAATATGAAGGACATAGTTGGGACATTAGATATTAATGTTCCAAGTTCTATATATTATCCCAATGTTGAGCATACTTGGTCTTATTAGTCATAAAAAACATGCCAGAGAGACAGCAGGAAGGTACTGGCCCAGAGAGGAGACGACACCTGCATGGGCAACTACCTGGTGAGCAGGCCACGCTGAAAGATTATTGTGGGGTGAAGTGTCTGCCCAGGCATATGCTGAGGTCAACAGTTGCTCTTTCCAGATGTTTTCTCCACACCTAGTCTAATGATAGTTAATCTAAAGACCACTAAGATTAACACCAGCTCTCATCTATTTTAAGCTTTATGGATTCTAGTTGCTTTGCAGGTATTAACGTTTAATCTGTACAACAGTCCTATAAAAAGGAAATAATTATAATCATTAATTGGCAAGGAGGAAACATACTCAACTAAAGCAAGTAAATTGTCCTCAGATATGTCCTTGAAATTTGTTCCCCATTCTAGCAAACTTCAAAGCCCACATGCCTCGCCAGTAGTTCTCGGTGTGCAGCACCAGACCAGTAGCAAGATCATCCTCTGGGAACTAGTTAGGGTGCAAAGTTCTGAGTCACCCCAGATCCGTGAAACCAGACGTTCTGAGGTTGGGATCCAGCAATCTGTGTCTTAACACACCCTCAAGGTTAGTTTGATCCTCAAAGTTGAGAACTATATGCTTCCTTTCAGGGGTTTAAAAGGAAGTCTGTTCTTTTTCAAATGAAGAATTACTGTGAAGGGGGAAAATGAAAGTTTAAATACTTGCCAGCCAATAACTACCTGAGAGAAAGTTATACCAGGACAATAGGCAAGGCAGGGATAGGAAAAAAGGGCCCAACACAAAATGCCCTGAAGTCAAAGCAAGGCCACTTGCACTGGAGGGGAAGGAATGGTGAAAATCAACAGGGCCAAAAGGAGGCTCCCCAGGTCTGGAAGTGGAAATGGGTGGGAAATGCCAGAGAAATGGCTTCCAAATGGCCAAGGTATTTCCTAATAACAAAGCTGTGATCATTGAGAGATAAATTCAACACACTTTTTAAAGATAGCAAAAATCTCTAGAGAAGGGGCAATCATGCAAGGGCAGACAATGTGAAATAACCAGAATGGTTGCTAATTCACTCATCATTCCTTCAATCTTCTTTATGGGTCTATGATAAAGAAGTGATAGTTTCAAATGAAGTATTTTTCTAGATTAAAGCATGGTAACTATTATTAACATTTAAATAATACAATTACATTTAAGAATATTTTAAACAACTTAGCTGTGATATGGTTCGCATAAAACACTGCACACTTCAAAAGTGTGTGACTTAATGTTTTGACATATGTATACCTATGAACCATTACCATAATCAAGAGAATAAACATATCCATCACTTCTAAAACTTTCTAAACACCCCTTTATGATCCCTTCCCCTAGGCCCTTGTGGTCCCACCCCACCCCAGGCAACTTTTGTCCTGTTTTCATTCCTCACACATCACCCTGCATCTCCTAGGACATCATGTACATGGAATCATTTACCATGCTCTCCCTTTTGTTGGCTTCTTTTGCTCAGCATGATTATTTTGAGATGCAGCTATATTGGGGCATGTATCAATAGTTCATTCTCTTTAAATTGCTGAATAGTATTTCATTCTACAGCTATACCACAACTCATCTCTTCACTTGTTTGGGATGTTTCTAGTTTTTGACTGTTGCAAATGAAGCTCTCACCAATAGTCCCACATAAGTTTTTTCATAGACATATGCTTTCTTTTCTACTATAAAGTACATAGGAATAGAATGCTAGATTATATGGTTAGTTTATATTTAGTTTTTTTAATGCCAAACTGTTTCATAGTGGCTGCATAAATTTCCATAAAATTGTGTGAGACTTCCTTTTTTTCTGCATCTTCACTAATGCATGGGATCATCAGTTCTGTTTAATTGTAGTTATCTTAGTTAAAACGCATTGTTATTTCACTATGTTGTTAAAATACATTTTTCTAATGCTTTGATGATAAGCAACTTTTCATGTACTAATTGTCCACAAATATCTGTACTAATTCTCTACTAATATTTGCACTAATTCATGTACTAATTGAACAGAAATATCTGTTCAAATCATCTGCTCATTATTAAAAGTGAATTATTACTTGCTTATCATTGAATTTGGAGAATTTTTCATATTCCAAAGACAAATGCTTTTATTAGATATATGCTTTGTAACTATTTTTTGCCTATTTTTTTTTTTTTTGGAAACGCGTTTTATTTTCCATCAACCTCGTTTCCATTTTTTTTTTTGCCTATTTATGTTATCTTTTTATTCCATCTGTTGCTTTCTGAAGAACAGAAATTTTTAGTTATGATAAAGTCTAATTTATCACAATGCTTCCTTTAAGGAATTAAACTATTGATTACAACCATAGGTCAAAAAGCAGTGTGAAGGCACAGAATGGAGCTTTTCTCTCTTTAACGAACTCCCAAGATGAGCGGGAATCAATTTAACATGGTTCTGTAAAGTCACGGGTCCTTGCAATGCCCTCACTTTGATTCCTCTACGTACATATATGTAGTTTTTATAATTATTTTATTAGTGCATATTTATTATTCAAGATAATGGGTTTCATTGTGATATTTTTGTCCGTACATAGGACACACTTAGATCCTATGCACTCCCTATTCCCTTCTTTCCTCTTCCCCTCCCCACTTTTCCTGATTCCCTTTCTCTAATCCTCTCCTTTGTCAGGTTTCTCTGATATAGTGGCTAGCATGTTTGACTTACCTGCATTTTGAAAGCATTAGTGCCCACCAGATTTTCAAGTACTGTGACGCTTGAACATGTATCATGTCTAACATCTTCTTGGGGAGGTGGTCTCTCCTTTCTTAAATTCCTGGCAGTGATACTGAAAAGAGCCCCGTAGCTCAGTGCTATGGAGAAAAGTTATAAAGTGTCCAATAATTGCATCACAAACAAAATTTGTGATAGTGAAAGACCCAGGTGGCTGCAGTCTTGTGTGGCGTAATTAGCTGGTGCCATTCAGTTACAGTTTCTTTTTTTTTTTTTTGGTACTGTTTCATATAAAGAGCCCACGGTGTCTAAAGCTTTCTAGTGCTGATTCATTAAACATATTTAGCGCTTTATGTTTATACCTGTTTTTTAAAAAAGGTATTTTTCCTATGTTGTCTCCTGTGTTTCAGTTTCACGTTTTACATTTATGTCTATGACCCATTTTGAGTTAATTTGTCAGTATGGTGTAAGGAACTGAGTGAAGTTTTTTCTCTCTCTCTCTTTTTTTTTTTTTTTGGTACCGGGAATCGAGCTCGGGTCCTTGCGCTTGCGCAGGAGGCGGCGAAACCACTGAGCTAAATCCCCTGCCCCAGTTTTTTCCTCTTTTTAAATATGGATGTTCAATTCTTTAGGACCATTCACTGATTATCTTTCTCCATTCAATTTCATTTATTTCTTTAAAAATAATTACGTATGCAATGATTTCATTTATATTAATAATAAAATATACATAAATATTAGATATCCGTGAATAATGTGCATTTTGTTATATAGTTGCAACTACTTCTGAAGTCTCTATTCTATTCCACTGACATTTTGTTTATTTTTATTATTGTAGTTATTTTCATTTATATCTGAATTTTCAAATCGCTTTATCAGTTTCTAGCCACTCTTTCCCCCCCCAAAAAAAGCCTATTGAGCTTTTGATAGGCATTGGATAAAATCTATACATCCATCTGGAAAAAACTGACATTTTAACAATATTAAGTTTTTAAATTGATGATCATGGTATGTCTCTCCATTTGTTTACTTCTTCAATTTCAGCATTATTTTGTACTGTTTAATGTACAGATATTTTACATCTTTGGTCAGTTTTATCCTAAAGCATTTCATTGTAATGCTATTGCAATTAATAGGCTATTAAGATGAAATTTCTTATTATTTGTTTCTAGTACACAGAAATAGAATTAATATTTGTATATAGATGTTAGGTCCTGAAGCACTGCTAAACTCTATTATTGAGTCTAGTAGGGTTTTTTGGTAGCTTCCATTGGACTTTCTGCATATTGTATTGAATAAAGACAGCTCTACTGCTTCGCCATCAAATACATGACTTTTAATCATCTTTCATTGCATTTTGTAGAACATCCCATATAATGTTGAATAGGGTGGCAAAACAAAACATCTTTCTGTTGCTTCTGATTTGAATGAAAATTCACTGAGTATTTCCTACTTAAATGTGATTTTACCAATAGTGTTTTCATAGATCCTTGCTCTCAGTTGAAAAGAGTCACCTTCTATTCCTACTTTGCTAAGAATTTTTGTTTATTTTTAATCAGGAGAAGGATGCTGGATTTTATTAAAGTTTATTTTCAGTGTTGGTTGAGATGATCGTGAGGATTTATGTTTAATTTATTAATATAATGTAACATTGATTTATTTAAAATGTTAAGTCAGCTTTGTATGCCTCAAATAAACTGTACTGGTTATAAGGTACTATCTTTTTTTGTACATAGCTGGATTTGTTTTACTAAAGTTTGCTTAAAATTTTGTCATCTAAATTTTAGGTAAGATTGATCTGTGGAGTGTTTTTAATTTTTTTTATTTACATATTCTTGGTTTGGGTTTTCTTGTTAATGTTTTTATCAGGTTTTGGGATCAAGGTATCGCTGGCCACATAGAATGAGTTCCAATTTTCTAGAAATTTTTGTACTAAATTGATATTAATCTTTTCTTAAATGTTAGCTAGAATTTATCAGAGATCTATAATGCTCTTTGAACTTTGATTTTCTCTGTAAAAAGGTTTTGAAACAATTTCAATGTATTTGATGTAGGGCAATTTCTGAGTTCTTTCTTTTTGAGTTACCTTTCCAAGGTTAGATATTTAAGAAGTTCTACTATTTTGCATAACTTGCCAGATTTATTTTAATAAATTGTTTATGTTCCCTTAGTATCTTTTCAATGTCTTCAAATTCCAGTTACTTACTCTTTCTCATTCATGACATTGGTCATTTCTCTCTCATGTGTTTTATCCTGTTTGGTTTGTCTAGAGAGTTTTTTTTTTTATTGGTACATTTTAGGTATACAATATAATGACATTCATCATTGGAAATTTGCACCTTTACATAATCTCTCTTGGATCTTATTTTTCCCCCTTCCCCTGGTCTCCCTTCAACCCCTTCATTTCTCCCTATTTACAAAGGTTTTGTTTCCATCTCTTCATTTTCTCATATTAATTCCACTCCCTTCTTTCCTTTGCCCTACCCCTCCCACTTCCCCTTCCCCTTTGCCCCTTTTCTTCCTATTTCACTTTATCTATTATATCTTTTAGTCCTTATTTACACTTTCCATTTCTTACACTGGAGACATTACTCAGTATTTACACATGTGTGTCCTATTAATTTCACTTAAGAGTATAGCTTCAATGTGCATCCATTTAGCAATAAATGTCTCTAATTTATCATTTTTATGGCTGAGTAGTACTCCACTTCATTAAAAAAACACATTTTCTTTATCCAGTCTCCAGTTGATGGGTAATTGGGCTGCTTCCAAGTTTTAGCTATTACAAACTGTGCTGCTATGAACATGGGTGCACATATTGACTCGAGAGTTATCAGTTTTATTTTTCACAGAAACTTACTTTTTGCCTTACAGATTTTCTCTAAAATCTTCTGTTCTCTATTGTACTAATGTCTGCTCTGGTCTCTCTTTCTTCTACTTACTTTGGGTATAAATTCTTCATTTTACAGTTATTTAATATAAAGTATAAAATCATCAATGGGAGTCTTTTCTCTCTAATATAGGTTCTTTTATAACTTCCCCTTAAATTTTGCTTTATCATTATTTCTGCCAATTCTGGTATATTGAGCTTACATAGTCATCAAGTTCACAATACAGTACATTCTAATTTATTTCTTTTTTGATTGACATTCCATTTGCTTTGTTCTATCAATTATGAGGGGTTATTGAAACCTTCAAAGTATACTTATAGCAGTTCTATCAGTTTTTGCTTTATGTACTTTATTTTTTATTATACACGTAAATATTTAAGATTTGTTATAGATTTCCCCTAAGTTGACTCCTTTATAATTATGAAATGACATTTTCCATGCCTTTGTAGTCTTTGTTCAGTAATCGGTTTTGTTCTGTCATTAATATAGTAATTTTGGGTTTCTTTTTGATTCATGCTAGTATGCTACAAATTGTTCTTGCATTCTACTTTTACCTATTCATGTCTGTGTACCTAAAGTCCTTTTCCTATAGATAGCATATAGTTGCATCACACTTTTTTATCTAACCAGATAATCTTGGCCTTATAATTGAGGTATCTAATCCATTAATATTAAATATGATAAATATTTATATTAATATGATAAATGATTATTGATAAATGATTAGGTTTAAATCTGTCTTTTCTCTGCTGTTTTCTCTTTTGTTCTCTTTGCCTTTTCTCTCCCTTCTTTTGGATAAATTGAATGTTTTATTATTCTAATTTATCTTTTTTATTATTTAAGCTATAATTGTTTATTGTGTTACTTTACTAATTGTTTCAGGGCTTATAATATATGTTTAACTTATCAGACGACCTTATGTACTACTACTCCACTTTATGTACAGTATCAGAGTTTCTCAATAGTATACTTGAATTTCAACTTTCCTGATCTTTGAAGATCATTCTCAAATATTTTATATTTATATAATACTTAGCCATATCTTTTCAAGAGTAAATGAAGAGGTACAAGATCCCAATGATGAATGTAACTGTATTGTATACCTAAAATGTACCAATAAATAAATTAAATAGATAAAAAGAGTAAATGATCTCAATAATACTTAAATAATTAAAAAATCATTTATATTTCCCATGGATAAATCTGCAGCCTTTTCCATTTCCTTTGCATAGATCCATACTTCATCTGCTAGAGTTCTTCAGTCTAAATTATTTCTTTTGTTATTTCTTGCAATGCAAGTGTACTGTTGAATTCTCTAAGCATTTTAATGTTTAAAAAATTTAATTCAAAAAAATTTTTAATTCAAAAGGTAGCTTCATAATTCTAAACTTTTGACTAACAGTGTTTGGTTTGGCTTGGTTTGGAATTTTTGTTTTTGTTTTATTTCAATACTTTCAAGGAATTCTTCCACTGTCTTCTTGAATTTTTTGTGGAGAGAATATCTGTTAAAATTCTTATTCTTAATCCTATGACTGTGAAATATCCTACTCCATTTCCTTTTGAGATTGTTCTTTATTCCTTTATTTCTTGGACATGTGGATTTATAGTTGCTACCAAATTTGGAAATCTTATCCATTGTTTATTCCAATATATATTGTCTTTCTCCCCTTTGGAAACCTCAATTATACATCTCCTAAGCAACTTCAAATTGTCCCATTGCTCATTACATGCTTTCTATATTTTTAATTTTGTAGTTTCCACTGTTAATGTTTTCAAGTTTAGTAATATTTTGTTCTGCAATATCTCTTCTGTTAATAATCATAAGCAGTATAATCACACTGTTATTTGCATCCTTGAAAATTATACTTGTTTTTAAATTTCTCATTTATTTATATTTAAAATTTTTAATATATAGAATACATTTATTACTGTTTTAATGCTTTCATCTGCTTATTCTATCTGTGATAGCTCAAGATCTAGGTCATTTTCCATTGATTGCTTTATTCCTTTTTTTTATTTTTTGGAGACAGGGTCTTTCTTTGTAGTTCAAACTGGCCCTGTACTCACTATGTAGCCCAGGCCATTCTCGAACTTGAGATGGTCCTCCTGCCTCTACCTCCTGAGTGCTGGAATCACAAGCATGCATCACCATGCCAGACTACTTTATCTCTTATTTTGAGTCATATTTTCATCATTACCACATGAATGGTAATTTTTAATTGTCGGATATAAATTTTGTGTTGTTGGGCATTAGACATTTTGTTTTTCCATAAATATCTTTACTTTACTATGGAACAAAACTAAGTTACTTGGCAATACTTTGATCCTCTTTTAACTGGTTTTTAAGAGTTGTTCAGTATGGCCAACGCACTGCTCAGTGTGGGACTATTTCTCACTAATGAGCTAAGAACTTTTGTGGGGTTTTTGGGGGTTTTTTTTTGTTTTTTGTATTAAATTCTTCTATTGGTACATTGTAGGTATACAACACAATTACATTTCTCATTGGGAATTGTACCTTTATATAATGCATCTTGGTTCTTATTTTTTCCCCATTCCTAGCCCTCCCTTCACGCCCTCCACCCTTCCCTATTTGCAAAGACTTTATTTCCATTTTTGCCATTTCTCAGCATTTTTTCCTTTCCCTTCGTTCCTTTCCCCTGCCCCTCCCACTACCCCTACCCGTTTGGACCTTGTCTTCCTATTTTACGTTATCGATTATTCATTCTAATAATTGGTACATTTTAGGTATACAATATAATGACATTCATCATTGGAAATTTGCACCTTTACATAGTCTCTCTTGGTTCTTATTTTTCAATCTTGCCCAGCCCTCCCTTCAACCCCTCCAGTCCTCCCTGTTTACAAAGATTTTGTTCCTATTTTTCCATTTTCTCATATTAATCCCATTTCCCTTCTATCCTTTCCCCTAGCCCTCCCACTTCCTTCCCCTTTGCCCCTTTTCTTCCTATTTCACATTACCTATTATACATTTAGTCCTTATTTACACCTTCAGTTTCTCACACCAGAGAAACTATTCAGTATTTACACATCTGTGTCCTATTTATTTCACTTAAGAGTATTGCTTCAATGTGCATCCACTTAGCTATAAATGTCTCTAATTTCTCATTTTTGATGGCTGAGTAGTACTCCATTTTATTAAAAAACCACATTTTCTTGATCCAGTCTCCAGTTGATGGGCATTTGGGCTGTTTCCAAGTTTTAGCTATTAAAAACTGTGCTGCTATGAACATGGGTGCACATATATCACTGTGGTATGATTCTTTTAATTCTTTGGGGAAGATCCCCAGCAGTAGAATAGTGGGGTCAAATGGGACTAAAGTCCTAGTTCTTTGAGAGATCTCCATACTGATTTCCACAGTGGTTGCACCAGTCTACACCCCCACCAGCAGTGGAGCAGGGTTCCTCTTTCCCCACAGCCCTGCCAGCATTTGTTATTGGTTGATTTCAGGATAGCAGCCTTTCTTTCTGAAGTGAAGTGGAATCTCAGTGTTGTTTTCATTTGCATCTCTCCAATGACCAGTGATGTTGAACATTTTTTCATGTATTTATTTGCTATTTCTACTTCTTTGTCTGAGAAATGTCTGTTCATTTCAGATGCCCATTTTCGGATTGGGTCTTTAAATTTGGGAGGTCTGATCTTTTTAAGTTCTTTATAGATTCGAGATAGTAGACCTTTGTCTGAGGAAGAGCAGGTGAAGATTTTTTCCCACACTGTGGGTTGTCTCTTCACACTGCTTGTGCTTTCTCTTGCTGTGCAGAAGCCTTTTAATAAGAAGAGATCCCACTTGTTGATTGTTTGTGCTAGTTCACGGGCAACTGAGGTTTTGTTCATAAAATCTTTTCCTACACCGATGTCTTCAAGGGTTCTACCTAACCTCTGTTCCAACTGGTTCAGAGTTTCTATTTCAATATTTAGATCTTTAATCCATTTTGATTTTAATTTAGTGCATGGTGAGAGATATAGGTCTAGTTTTAATCTTTGGCAAGTTGAAGCCCAATTTTTCCAGCACCATTTATTAAAGAGGCTATCTTTCCTCTAGTGAGGGTGTTTGGCTCCTTTGTCGAAGATGAGATGGCTGAGTATGTCTGGCGTTGTTTCTGCATCTTCTCATCTGTAAGAACTTTTGTATACCATGCTCAATACCTTATGAACTATAAGGATTTCCCAGGCACTTTCTCCAGCCTTAGTCCTCAGTAGCTCTTCCCCCTGAGTACTTTCCTCATATGTCTATGCTAATCAATTCTCAGCTGAAAATCTGAGGGAAATTCCCTCTCCCTCTCTCTCTCTCCTAATATTTTTTTCCTGTAAACTCAATCTGCCTTCCTCTTCTCAGAATCACTGCTCTGTTTCCTCAATGTTGGAAATCATCTGGGTTTCCCAGCCAGGACCATGGCCTAGAACCTCTCACAGCAGAAACACAAGACAAGCGCAGCGCTCCCCTTATTTGTTTCTTCTCTCTCAGGAGTCACTGGGCTTCATTAATTGGTATGCAGTGTGTTGGAAACTATTGTTTTTTTATATTTTAATTATTTTTATTATTTAACAAGGTAATGAAGGTCCTGCTCTAACTCAACTTTGGTCACAGCTGGAAGAATACACTTTACTTTCACAATTTGTATTTTTCAAGACATCAAGCTTCATTCAGTCTCTGCCTGTTGTAATACAATGCTGAACAATTCATAGCTAACCAAATTAAAATATTTGCTGCCCACATAATAACCACCAAATTGTAGTCGCTCAGTAAATTTGAGTACCTCCTATGTCGTAGCCATTATACTAAATATTTTACATAAATTATTTCTATCCTTTAACACTTTAGCATATTATGGAGTTTCAGGTATTTTTACCTTACCTTTTATGTAAATGAGTGAAATTCGAGTTAAATATGTAAAATGATATGCCAAATACATAGTAAAATGATGGATCCAGCTCTCAAATCAAGATTTTTTAAATTCCAGAGACTCTATGCTCTCTGTACTATGATGGTTATTATTTACCATAAAAAAGAAATGGGACATTTAATAATGGATTTTCTGATTAAGCTTTCTAGCTAAGGACATTGAGACATTTCTAATTTGCCACCTCAAAAAAGCTGACTATAGAATTTTAAAAGAGGTTTTCTGTAGATCAGCAGAAAAAAATTTATATTGCAAGGAAAAAGTGATAAAAGGAAAAGAATATAAAGTGATTAACTTTATCACTCAGCTTTATGCCAAATACTGAGAATAACTTGCAGTTGGAAGAAAATGGGGCTCAGAGAGGCAGCCATAAAGGGACACTCAGGAAGAACATGGTTCATCTAAGAAACCATCAAGTACTGCACGTTATTACTGACCTAAGAAAAACTGTTCAGTTTTAGAAGCTATGTTAATTTAGTGGTTTACAACCTCCTTCTAAAATATTGAAGACACATGCTTTGTAAAAATTGATATTATCTATTTAACTTTCATTAGTGGTATCCAATCATTTTAACTTAAAAATATTATCTCCCAAATTATGTTATTTTTATCGAAAGCCATATCTCAGCTCTTGGTTTAGCTATTTTAAACAAATAAACATTTGACAAACATTTTCAGTACAAAGTATAACCATTTTTAAAACTTCTATGTTATTGTAATTGTCACAAAATATCAAATAATTACATCTTGCTACTGAATATAATCAATGGAAAAAATACACAACACAATAAAACTAAAAAACATTCCATAGATACTATGTCAACAACTCTACTGAATATTCAGACATAACCCAGTATTTCAAATATAATCCATATAAATTAACCATAAACTTATATGAGAAGTTGGTCTCCTTTAGATCTATAGCTCCTCACTGAAAGCTCCTTAAAACATCATGCTACACTATATATGAGAAAAGAAAATCTATACAGCATTTAATATCTCTGTATTCTCTTAGGGATAACTAGAAGTAAAATATCAACTTGAAAGGCATTAAGACAAAATAATAAATCTTCCAGAACTATTTTGCATTCAACTCGGCTATTTAAAAATTCATACAATGAAGCAAAGTGTAAACTTTAAAGTTATTTCATTACTATTGAAGAAAGGACTAAGAAAGAATCTTGGCTGTATAAGTGAATGCTCATGGTGTGATTATTTTTCTTTATGGCATGATTGTAAAGAATGAAAATGGAAGTGATTTTTCCCTGTGTATCAGCATTCTCCAAGCATCCAAAGAGCTTAGAGCCAGCTCCATTGGAGGAAGAAGAGACTTTGATACTTTTAAACAAGGTTTGATTTTAAAAATAATAAAAGGTGAAGGGCAGAAATATATTACATGTCTTCAGATATTACAAGTCCTCAGATGAACCATTAATATTTGCAAAATATTATGGTGTTTAATGTGGATGCAATCATAGATCTATTACCAAAAAATAGGTGTGTTTCTAAGAGGAGAGTGGACTGCAGACTCTCTAAGTAAATTACTTTCCCAGAGACTTTGTAAATAGAATTGGAAATCATGAAAGAATAGAATTTTATAGCTGAAAAAGGACCTTGGAAATAATTTGGTATAAACCCCTTATTTTGTGCTTGAAGAAAAAAAAACCTAGTGATGAAAGATGACAGTGAATTTTTCAAAGTACTACAGCAAGAAGAGCTAGAAATAGAATCTTGCTGTGCTCACCCTCAGGGACCCATATTTTAAACTAAATAATTACCTATTCTGTATGATACCCCATAGGTACTTATTGGTTTGTTTTCATTTAACAGTATTGCTTGTACATTTTTATGACAAGTATTTTATAGAATTTAATTTGTTTTTACATGCTTCTGGGTGTTGAGTGCCAATCAAATGATTCTTAAGGTTATTTTTGATTTTGCAAGTACTTGTGCACTTACAAGTAAAAATATGTGTTTAGAATACTAATGACAACATTTACTAAAGAAGGCTGGGAAATTTGGCATGTTAATTGCTTTGAGAAACATGTTCCAAGGTCAACTTTGAAAAAAGAATTCAAATTGCTTGTTGAAGAAAAACTATCAAAACTTTTTAATGGAATTGTTTTTTAATCTGATGAGACCTCCTTTTCAGCATCAATATATTTCCAGGAGAATGTTTTGTTATCATCATAATGAATATAATCCAGAGAATAAGTTAGAGTATCAACTCCGTTGTGCTTAATACATTTTACTATTTGTTGACTTCTTTCACCCAGTAAACTTCTTTACTAAATACATACTGTATGCTAGACATTGTGTTAGCTGCTAGAAATACAATAGTGACAAAGATTCAGTTTCTACCTTTAACCACCTTCCAGTCTTAATAGGAATCCAGAAAAGCAAACAAGAAAAGAAATAATTTTCATTGCAATATGCTCCCAGAAAATTATAGGAAAAATTTGCCAATGAGTGCCCAGAGGGAGAAAAAAGTAAGTAGAACTTTAAATCACTTTAGCTATATTGGAGAGAATTAATCACAAGTAACCAATATAGAGGTTCTTATTCTTTCCCTTTTTCAGAATATTTGAATATATTTTTATTTCCATTCATTTGACCATAGCTGCATATTGATTTCATGTATTCATAATTTAATAAATGTTTAATACCTTTTTATTGGTATCTAGTTATATGCAAAATTGATGTCAGAAATTAGCATGTCAAATAGATGCTTGCACTGCTTTCTTATGCCCGGTCCCTCAAAAAGAAATAAAGATCTGATATTATTTAGGAAAATAATAAAATGTGACTTAAAAATTAGAACCCAGAAGACTTTGTTTCCCTTTTATCTATTGAATTACACACAAAAAAAGATTAGAGCCCAGAAAATTAAAAGGCTATGGGTTAAAAAGTTCATTTGAAAATATCTGTGAATTCATTTCATTTTTTTCTTCTTGTCCCATTCCATTTCATATTTCTCACACATCTTCCCCTGTTCTTCTGATGGGCCTATCTAAAATTTCACACTTCAAACACCAACTGGTAAAAAACAATCAACTTCCAAATGATAACATCTGTTGGTTTCTTCCTTTAGTTCTTAGAATTTTAAACTACTAACATCTGTTGTTTTAGGCATTTCAACAGCAAATGCCTAAAGTCCATTGAATGGTTCTTTAAAAGACAATAAAATTATTTACTTCTGAAGGAATAAGTAAACGGTAATAATGTAACTTCATTTTTGAAGCGCAGGGCTGAGACAGATACATGATCATGTCATGGACAGATTAAGACTAGGTCAAAATTAGGTTCAAGGTCATACTTTAATAAAATACATCTTGCTGATGACGGAACATCTTTTCACCATGTATTTATTGTCTTTTAAAAGTTATGTCAATGATTTCTCAGTAATTTTTATTGTTTTCAACAATGTCTCTGAAATCTTCAAAACATAGGAAGATAAAACTATCTGGATTTACCATCTATTATATTTGTGGAAACCTGTTGGAAAAATACTTTTGAGCCCAATCTGTGCATTTCCTTGAGCTTTCAGGGAACTTGCTTTATAGCCCACAATCTGTGATTTTGTGTAATTTAATAGAAGAATAAGAAACTTGGAGAAATTCACTGAAGAATGAAATTGAATGAATGAATGAATGAATGAATCAACCCATCAATGAACGAAGGCATAGATAGATCAAATGAAATTATTTTTTGCTTTGGAGGATGAGTAGATAAGATGAAAGTAAAACTATAAAAGGTAAGGTGTCAGTAAAATATACATTTACTGGGCAGACATGTCAGTTACTATGAATTTGTAATTTCATTTAAACTTCAAAATAGCCCTTTTGTAAGTGAGACTGAAACTGTAAATTATTTATCATGAGTCTGGGGTTTGAAAGTTGTAACATCTGTAGTCACCAATTTCTATACGAAGCCCATGTTTTTTCTATTGCACCACACAGCCAGTGTATGTTTTATGAATATGATCCCTGAGTATTAGTCATTAATATATTCTATTATTAAGGTACACAATTGAATAGAAGCTTGTGGTCTAGAACATGCTCATGGGATACTATAGGTTTGATTACTATAGATTGCTGTAAATACTATTTTAGTTTTGTTATTTTCTTTGGTCACAGTGGTGAGTACTTGCTCCACTGTGAAAGACAGAAAACCCAGCTCCAATCAGCTTAAGTAAAAAAAAAAAAAAAAGACGTTCACCTATCTGAAAAACTCAAGTGCACCTGGTTTTAGGCCTCGCTAGCTCAAGATATTCAGAAACTAAGTAAATCCTGAGGTTTTGTCATTTCTCTTTATTGATTGGAGTTTGAGGACATTCATGGTGACATGATGGATACCAGCAGGTCAAGGTGCATTCATCCTCATATATCTATATCTACTTATGGGAGAAGAGAAAGGAAAGCTTTTTCTATCATTACTATGTGTCTTCTATTGAGAGTAATCACACTCTGGAACTAAGGCCCCTGAAGGAAAGGATGTGTTACTCAGTTAGCTGTGCTGGAGCCAGTTTCATTCTTGAGAGGGTGGGAACCATAGCACTAGAAACACATGGTGGTGAGTGTGTGGTTCCCCCAAGGAAAATCAAAGTGCTATGTTTAGAAAAATGGGTAATGTTTAATAAGTATAAAAAATGACATTTTTATGACAATCCAGAGCTAGGAAGAAAGGATAAATATTTGTTATAAAAATTGTGGACTTACATACCAAAACTACATGTATTTGCAATAACAGTGACAAACACATCAAAGGTAGCTTTAAAACCAAGCATTTGATTCAAAATATATAACAGTCATGTCTCTGAATGTTCATCTCATACGTGATGAGTTAAAAACTAGCCTTTGAATTCCAGGAATCTTGATAAAGAATATTTTCACCCAAGACAGGCGGCAGATTGAAGACACCTAGAGTACTAGTCTCTATCCAATTAACTGGCATGGCATGTCACCATAGCAATGATATGGAGATCTATCCCAATACTGGATGGCCTCATCTGGTTGCTGTGGAAGTGAAACTTTCTTTACCATCTTTTTAAAAAGTCCATTCAGAATTTTGAGCCAACAAATCTGTCATGTAAGACAGTGAGCTCTGCACTCACGAGGGCCCTTAAAGGTGGGCTTGCTTTTTCAGTGAGATAATACATATGTACTACACCATACTTACTCATCAGTGTGAGCTCTTTAACAAAAGTGATAGGTTTCATATGTAATCACAATTTTTTAATGCTTATAGTTTTTATGTTCTTCCAGCAATAACTCCAAACATTGTAATTTTTTTCAGAAATTTCTGTTTAAAATATCTTTTGTAAACATTTTAATAAAACTTAATGCACTTAGTAATCAAAATTAAGTAGAAGCAAATATTAAATGATAACTCTGGCCTAGGCCTAATGTCATTTGAAATTAAGCAAACTGCTTGAAAGTAATAAAAATAATGAGTCCACTTCAATCATTCTCTAACGAAGAATGATAACAAAGAAGAAAAATTACATGATGATTATTAATGCATGTCTATTACTTCAAGAAATATGCTTGATATCGTCCACGGATTAATTTTGAATTAAACTACAAGTAAGCTGCTGAACCAAGATAAATCCCCAGTTCTAAGTGGTTTAAAATAATAGTAACTTATTATTACTCATGTGACGGCCTAAATAAGTGTTCGATTTTGGTAGTTGGCTCTGTTTTAGGCTGAGATTCAAAGACTCAGTTTCTTGGGAGGTTATAAAGTGAGGCTGAGGATCAACCACACTGAACCTGTAGAATCCAAGTTTCTGCATTCATTGAGCCCAAAGGAGGAAAATATAGAGGTTTGCATGTGGCCTGTTTTGTCTGGAAAGAGACAGTTCACTCAAAATTATATTGTCATACCTCATTACATGGGAATCAGGGAACTAATTTCACTGTCCAGTTTGGGATAATGCTTGTAGCTGATTCAACCAAACCCAGGCATGTTTTGACCCATATAACAACTTGGATGATTTCTTATGTTATTTGTTTGTGCTTCCAGAAACAATACAACTTAATACAAACAGCTCTCTAACGTGTAATAAAAATGCTTTAGAGAGGAAAATATTGTCTAGGTATATATTTTTTAGAACATCTATTAGCATTTCATGAAATACAATTTGAGAAATGTTACATTTTATGATTCCTTCTTGATGAATATTCATATAGAAATGGATACATAGACAGTTTTTAAGAGCTATCTGATGTCTTTGAGTTTTAGAACTGTCTTCATCCACTTCTGTTGCTCTAAAAAATACTTGAGAGTAATAATTTATAAAGGGAAAAAGGTTATTTTGGCTCATGAATCTGGGAGCTGGGAAGTCCAAGAAAATGGTTCCAATCTCTACTAAACTTCTGGTAATCTCAGAGTGCAAGCACACACCAGCAGAAGAAGCTACAAAAAGAAAAAGAAAATACAAGGAACAGCTTCACTTTATAACAATCAGTTCTCATGATAACTAATTGAGTCCCATGTGTACTGTATTAATCCATCCTAACCATCCAAATACTTCCTAAAATTCCTACCTTTCCATTTCCCAACACTGTTCTAATGACAGTCAAATTTCAACATGAGTTTCTGAGAGCACAAACCACGTCCAAACCAAAACCGGAAGGAAAGTGCTAACTGACCTTCATGCTTTGGGTAGCAGTAAAAAAAGGTAATAATTAGCCCAGATCTATCTCAACCACTTGTCTTCTCTTTCCTATAAATGTGGTGCAATGTGGTCTGGATGAGAAAAGTAATCTCTATCTGCAGACACGAGCAAAACTCAATGACCATTAGCACATCTCTAGGTGAGATGATCGACTATAGGTTCCCTGATACTGTGAAGAAAAACTTTAATCATCACAATTACTTTTCAAAGATGTCATACCAGTCTGAAAATTGTATCCACAAAAGATAGGAGGGAGTATAGATTTTACATGAAGAGATCGCTAAATCATTGCATCCCAATTTCCAATAATATCCTTTAAATTACAATCTGAACTGCAACACTGAAAAAGAGAGGGAGAGAGAGAGGGAACTGTTTACACCAAAAGCTCATTATTTTTGCTCACTTTATGGAAGAAAAATATATTTTATATAGAGAGTCCTACAAACCCAAGTTAGTACAGAAGAAAAGAATGTAGTGTGACATAATGGGAAGTGCTGTGAATGTGACATCGGAAGTCCGTAGGTCAGTTCCATTAGCAGAATGACCCTAAGCAAGTGATTTCATTTTTCTGGGGCTCAGTTTCTCATTTGCAAAATGAAGTGGGGAAGACTTGTCCTCCTGATCTCTCAGGTATATTGTGAGCATTAAATATGTATGAAAGAATTTTTAAAATATGAATTATAGGAAGATTAAAATACACATTTGTAGAAAATCTTACCACATTTGAGGGGGAAAGACTTTGTATTACTGCATAAGCAAGTTGTTTATTTTGTTCCCTGATCTTTCTCAAAACTCTCAAGGCCATTGTATGATACAATGGACTGGTTTTGAGCAGGCCCTGCCACAATAGACTAACTCTCTAGTGCAGCCTCTGTGACCTTGAACCAGCTTCATCCTCATCCAAGACTGCCCATGTGAATCAGAAAAGATGACATGCTTCTCACAAAGTAACTATGAGGATTATATGGGATAACATAGGTAAAATGCTTCACATAATGTTAGCAATTCATTGTATATATTATTAGAAAAAGATATTAGATGCTATTTACTTGGAATTTATTTATCTTCACTTCCCACCTTGCTTAGGTCTCTATGATTGCCACAAAAGCAGTACTGACCAGGACAAGAATCTTTACTTCATTGTGGAAAATAAAGGATTTCAGAGAAAAGTAGAAATCTGATTCAGAAGAACTGTTCTCTCTGGTACCCAGTGGCCTTGCAATACCTTGACTTGATGCAAATTACTTCTAAGAGCTGAGCATGCTACTTGTCTGATCCCAGAGCCCTTCTTTTGGAAGCATTACATAGCATATGTTAAAAGCCCTTCTTTGTGACAATTAGAGCAGACGTCACCTCAAAGCCATTCTGTCTTTTTTGTACATCAGTGAAACACTAAAAAGAAGGCATCTGTTGAGAAATTTCTTCAAGAAGTAATAGAAATGACATTTTATTTCCAAATAGAACAGGTATGACAAATTCAAATGCTAGATGGGCTGAGCAAGTAACATAAGAGAAGTATGGTTTTATTCTTCCAAAATGGGCCCTCTTTGTTACCAAAGTGCCATTCTTCATTTTAAAAAGAAATGTGATCCTCCCATCTGTTTTTTAAATCTGAGGATATCCTGGACTTTCGTTTTCTCTCACTTTAGATAGAAATGAGGTACTGGAAAATATAGTATAAGAAAATCAACAGTAAGCATAGGTAAGTAGAACTATCACTTATTCCCAGTGATGGAGAGAGATAATGTTGGACAAAGGGAAGAAAATGAATGGTATCAGAAATGGAGACACAGTTCTGTGTTTGTTAATTGTTGTCACGTAAAAAATATGAAACTAACATTAAGTCTTTTGGTTATTGAACAGAAATCCACAAATCTGGTTTTTAAGTGGAATCTCACAATTTTTAAAGTTGCCTAGAAAAAAAAAGAAAAACATAATGCAGGAAAATAAAAAGTAATTGCGGGTCAAATATGGCTTTGTGATTGCTGACAGTTACAAGAACCCCCTTTGCAGAAGAAGTAACTGATTACAAAGGAGTTGAATTACTTTTTCAAGGTCATATCAATGTTGTCAAATTCAAAAGTTGAATGTGGATGTCCTGATCATTCCCCACCAGAGAAAAATTAGTCTATTTCCTCACATCCAAAGCAGCTATGATATTATTGATAATAGAATGCATGAAGATAGAACACAACACTTAAGTATATGTGTTTTTATTATTTCTCCCTTCCTCTTTTTTAACTCAGGAGATTTCTCCATTTTCTTATGTATTATCTAGGACATGATAAAACTTCCTATCTTCTTTTCTTAGTGTGATAATAACTCTCACACTGGGAAGAAGCAATCTTCTGCTTGGTAGCTAATGTATTTGTAGATTTAAGGAAATATATTTCTGTCAATATACAAAATGGTTTGGTACAAAAGGCACATACTTTATCATTTAAATCAATATTTCAATAATATATATTCATAACAAAATCATGCACATTCAAACTACTAGCTTGCCTACTTTTTAATAGCTAGTGTGAGTTATATAGACCACATATTAACATTCTGTTCAAAAAGTGAATTTCCACATAGCATGGTAATTGCAAAAGTACTCACTGGATTACAGACTGGGGCATCAATACCAAATAGTAATGAAAATAATTTTGGGGGGCATAGTGCACCTAATTTTCCCAACCTCTTATGCTCTGATATAACACAGGCTTAAACTAAAAAGATTATTGCATTACCTGGTGAGCTAATGCCACCCAACCCAAAGCTATACAACAGGAGGCACCGAATAGCAAATTATCAGGTAGTAGGGAAATGGTGATTAAAACCTGAAGCTGGCCTCGTTGCATCCATAATTACATTTACTCAGTGCTTCAGTGCATTTGGATGAGAAACCATATTTTCCCCTGCCTTTCTCATGCCTTCATCTACTTATGAATGCGTGGAAACTCAAGAAGAAAATCTGAACTTGAAAATTTTATTTTGGCAGTTGGCTGTGTAGCTGGAATTAAGGTGTTCTCTTCACATCCAGGGGCATCGATTAACTTCCCTGAAGAGTCTAAGCCCCTTGAAAACCTTATACTCAGTAAGACAAGTTCTTATGCTATGATAAAATCAAAAGTTCTGAAGAGGAAAGTTGCCAGTGTTAATTTACATTTTATTTGCCAAAGCTATGTAACACCTGCAAGTAATACAAGCTCTTTAGGAGAACGGAAGCATCAAGAATATATTATATATGGCAGGTGAAAAGGGATAGATCTCAGTTCATTAGATCATGCCATTAGTGTGAGTACTCCACTGTCCAAGAGGCTGTGAACTGAGTTTTTACTATCCTACTACAATGTTTGGAATTTCCCAAGCATGGAAGGAGTCCAATCTGCTCTCCTTCAATCCTCTTGTTTCTGGAAACCATACATATGCATTCCCATTGCAGGCCAGCCTTGAGAAATGCATACATGTCCTTGGGTCAACTCTAACAGGGACTTGTTTCTCTTGTACAAATCTGTGGTACAAATCTGCCAAATCCCTTTGATTTGTAAGAATCTATTTTTTGCTTGCATGGCCACAATCTCGGGAAAACGGCTATGCCTGCCTAACTTCATCACTGTTCCTTGAACAATAACAAAACAACAGCTAACATGTGTAGAACATTTGGTTCTTTAAGGAAGGGCCTACTTATGCCTCACAAAATCTTATGAGCCACCTATGATTATTATTATTCCCACTTTACAGCTGAGAATACAAATCCATAAAAGTAGTAAGTGTCTTATCTAAGATTATACAACCAGTAAATGATGTGACAGGGCTTAAACCTAGGTTCTTAATCCTTAGGCTATGCTGAAAGTACAATAATAATCTTCATCTTTCTTTCCATTCCATTGACTATTAGATGAAGCTATTGCAATATTGAAGAAACTTTTTAGAAGGGGAAACAGCTGTTTTATTTTCTTCCATTAAGTTTATTGATACATTTTAGGTATACAATACAGTTACATTCATCATTGGGATCTTGTACCTTTACATGATGTATCTTGGTTCTTATTTTTTTCTCCATTCCCCTGCCCTCCTTTCTATCCCTCCACCCTTCCCTATTTACAAAGACTTTGTTTCCATTTTTTTCCTTTTCTCATATTTTTTCTTTTCCCTTCTTTCCTCTCCCCTACCCCTCCCACTTCCCCTACTCCTTTAGACCTTTTCTTCCTATTTCATATTATCAGTTAGACATTTTGATCCTTATTTACACTTTTAGTTTTTCACACCAGAGAAACTATTCTGTATTTACATGTGTGTGTCCTATTTATTTCACTTCAGAGTACGGCCTCAATGTGCATCCACTTAGCTATAAATGTCTCTATAAATGTCTCTAGTTTCTCATTCTTTATGGCTGAATATTACTCCATTTTATAAAATAACCTACATCTTCTTTATCCAGTCTCCAGTTGATGGGAAATTGGGGGAAACAGCTGTTTTAAAAAGTTATCTTTATTTGTAAGATGTTTCTGTGTAATTAAATTAGCTTATTGGTTAAACCTTTTTTACTCAACTTTTCTTCAAACTTCAATGGCAGTTACCTGTCCCAGCTCTTAGGTGAAAATTCAGTTGGGCCCAGGGCACTTTAACTCACAAACATAACTTCAATCCATCAATTAGAATGTCTAGTGCAAGATATTAATCAAAACTCTAAACCTGGTTTAATGTCTGATCTCTACTTCTCCAGCCTCAGTCCAGAAGCCAGGGACAGGTGACAGTGTGCTGTGCCCATGCTTACTTTTTCCACCCGCTCCCAAAGTGGTGTTCCCCAGACGGCGAGGAGCACCCCAGGTAACACTGCTGAGCAAGACCACAGACAACCCCTCACTGTTCCCACACTCACTTAGTCCACAGCTGTGCACAGAGAAATACTTATGCTGCACTTGGCCTGGACACATATCTCCAAGCAGCAACTTCCTCCTGGTTCTGACATAGAAGAAGTTAAACAACCATTTGTTCGATCTCGTTATCCTAGTCCCTAAACTGCCTTAGCTTTCCCTGGTATAGGCTAGCTGTCAGCCTACTGCATCTCCCAAACGCAGGAAACACATTGCAAAGTGGTCATTTAGGTCCCTGCATTAAGTTTGGGATTACCACAAAAGTGAGATGTGAGCTTTCAGGAAAAACAGCTGTTTCTACAAGAGCCTGCTCAGCAGTGTCCCCTCCTGACCCTGATCCTATTTTGAACTTCCTCTAATAACCTTGATCTTGTAGAAGGGACCAACAATCATGGAAGTGTTCCTTCCCTTTTAAATTCTGAGCATAGATGAGATCTTCTCAAATTAATTTTGATATCATAATACAATGTCATTTATATCTGATGGAACACCCTTCCCATTCCAATATCTTTTACAGGTATAGTCCTAGTACTCTGACAACATAATATTACCCTTAAAAATATCCTGTCTTATTATAGTCATTGTATTTATCATTTTAATGAGTGGATAGTATTTCACTTTTTTGTTTTCCATGTTTTTCTATTTCTGCCCTATTATTGGGGTTTTGTATTGCAAACCAAATTTTCATGTATTTTTGTGTTCATTAAAACCATCAATCAAAATATAAACTCTGGTAAAGGTTCCAGTTTCTGAAGGAGTTTACTGTACCTAAATTAATTTTTTAAATAATTTAGAAATAAATCAAACCAGCAAAAACATTAGATTTACTTAAATTGTATTACTTTTTATTTTTTAATGTTTTAAAAAATAACTGGATCCTGATTTTGTAGGCTAGTAAAAGAGATAGATAACTTGAATTACAAAACCAGAAAAAGCTAAAAGTCATTGGTATTGGTAATATGTTTTAAAGTTATAGTTGACTAAATGCAAGGAAGAAGATAATTAAGTTCCCATCCCTGTATGATATTGAAAAAGGAGATTACTTGATGGATTCAGTACATTCAGAATTGCATTCTAATTATAAAATGAAAGGAGACATATTAGCATTCAAGCTTCATTTGAAAATACTGGAAAAACTTAAAGAACCATCTTTGCTTTAGAAGTGTATAAGTCTTTCACACCCAAGAAATCTAGAAGTCATTAGTCCAGTGTTGCTGTAACATTTTTTTTTTTTTTTTTTTTTTTGGAGTTAGAGACCCTAGCTCTATCCTACTGCTCCACTAAACATTATTACCTTTCCTGGGATCACTTCATTCCCTGGGTCCTATATTGTAAGAAAGAAGAAGCAACAAATATAGACACATTTCCTCCCTTAAAGAACATATCATCTGGGGCCAGGGGTTTGGCTCAGTGGTTCTGCCACCTGCCACACAAGCACAAGGTCCCAAGTTAGATCCTCAGTACCTAATAAAATAAAATAAAACTTAAAAAAAAATCATCTGTCTATATCCTACTGGATAGAAAGTAGTCTCTTGATCACACGTAGCAGAATAAGAGGCAGAAAAAAATTATCTTTATTCTAGAGGCCCATATTTAAGCTAAAAGACAAAGATTTATTTCTGATAAAGAAAAAAGTACAGGTAACCAGCAGTCTCTCTCACCAGAAGAGATAGTTACTTGTTTACTAACCTAAAACCAGAGAATACTCAACCAAGTGGTAAAAAGACTGTAGGTTCAGAGAGAAATGCAAATGTCCATATGAGGAATCAGCTTGCAAGATGGCAATAGGCATTTGCAATAGTAATCCCACACCCTATGTCTATGTGCTTTTTCATGTAACTCTGATTTTCCCATTAAAATAGATGGGCTCTGTTTCTCTTCTCCCCAAATCTAGGTAGGCCTAAGAGTTGTTGGGTCAAGTAAAATGTAATGCACGTGATGTCATGAGCCCTCTGAAGCTAAGCCAGAGAATTTGTAGCTTCTTTTAACTACCTACTGTTATAAAAGAAAGTCCAGGCTAAACCACTGAATTATAAGGGGCCACAGAGAGCAAAGGGCCTGGCTGACAGCTAGCCCAGATCACACACTTGTGAATGAAGCTGTTTGTACCCCTTCTAGCATCATGTGAGCTGACAGCAGACTGAAGCCTTGCAAGTGAGCTCAGGAGAGACTGACAGTGTAACTGCCCAGACAACTACAGAACCATGGGAAATAATAAATCATTGCTGATTTAAGCCACCAAGATTAGTGTTGTTATATATCAGTAGAAAACTGATACATATTTGAAAAGCACTACAAATAATTCTTTGACATCTGACATATCTTTAGATGGTGTTTAGATTTTACATTAACTATACAGTCCTAATATTAAACTTTATAACAAATACTGAAATGTTGACTTGAGTTACCATTTTGCAATATGATAGCATTGGTATTATCAGGCTTATTTTCCTGGAAAGGCATCATATATACTTTACTGAATTCTTTAAAAAAATAACAGGATCTCATTACCATATTTGTAAAAAAACACTTCTTTCCAGATATTAGTGCTTAGAATATCTTTAAAAATGTTCTTGATGAATAAGGTGAAGAAATGTTTAATAAAAGAAAAATAATGAAATAAATGGGGAAAATGAAATATAGTTAAAAGCAAATCAACTTATTAATTTAGTATATATCCCCAAGGGGCAGACAGTACTGATGATTGAAACATTGTCAAAAACATTTTTAAATGAATAATTAGGAAATCCAAAAGTAGTATCTGTGTGCTTACAACTTAAGCACAGTACTGGTTTGCCCTAGACCTTCATCTCCGTCAAAATCATTTGGTGCTGTGTTTAAAAAAACAGAAAAAAAGAATGCTAGTAATTTTAATAGACCTTTTAAAAAGGAGCCCAGAGGAAATGTAAAGCCCATGGACTTCCTCCAGAAACATACTACTCAATTCCTCCTTCCTCATAACTTTTTAGTACCTATGAACCATCCCCTCCCTCAGTGGCTCCTGGTCACAGTAAGTGCCATGCTGGAGATTTTCTTTCTCTCTCTCCCACCACCTTACTCAAAAAAATTGCAAAACTGATTTAAAAAATAAAATTGAAATTTTCATCTATCACTGATTTCTACCCAGAAGATCTAGTTTGATTTTGCTTTTGTGTGTTCTATTTTATCTGAGGAGCTCTGTCCTGGATTCTGAGCATCTATCCAATCCCAGGGTAGATAGAAATGCCCACAGGCCATTTCCATTAAAATTAATTGTGTGCAGTTTCCCAGCCCACTCCTCTCTCCCTCCTCTGATAACCAGTAGCACTACACAATCGGTGGGCTTAAAATCAATACCCTCTCCCTTCCTGGCCTCCTCATTACAGGAATGAGGGGGCTTGAAGTGTGAAGGTCTAACCGGTTGGCTTTCTATATGTCATGTAAACAAAACCTGAGAGCTGGCATTTGGGTCACTGAGCCTTATGCCCTCAGCCCTTCCTTACTTCTGTTTGGCTGTGAATGGAAGGTGAAGAAAGATTTTGTTCCACAGTGCCCAAGAAGGGAAATACATGGGTAACAGGATATGAATTTAAACTTTTACAAACTATAATACAGTAATCTAAGTAATGCCACAACTATTTTAGTTTTGTTCTTGTAGCTAGCTTTCATCTTCAATTACTATGATACAGATCAGAATAACACATCTGGCCAAAGGAAAAAAAGAATTTGAACTTTAAAAATGTGCCAATCAATTCTTTAATTATTTAGAGATTTGGTTCCCAGAATATTAGCATTTCTCTCCCCCTAACCTCCGACAATCTATGTTCTATTGTCAATTCTAGATTTTTAAGACAACACTCAAAAAGTAATTTCACCATGTTCTATCCCTGACTGGTATAAAAACAAGCAGCAGTGCATTTACACATTTACATTGAATTTAAATAGATCACTGATCCTGTGATGAGATTTGAGGTGACTTATAGCTAATTGGAACAAAAACAATAGTAAGTGTGTTTGTCAGGTGCAAGGGGAAGTGTTGTTCAGTTTATAGATTCAAAAGGTTGCCCTTCATATTTAGAAAAGGAACTCTGTCCACTGCCAAAAGTGTTTCACTTTGGGCTGTTTGCCTAAGGATGTACAAGATGAGCTATGGTTACGCAGAAAGGGTTGTATTGGTTTCCTAGGGCTGCCATATCGAAGTGTGAATAACTGAATGGCTTAAAATAACAGTAATTCCAATAATTGTGGAGGCTGGAAGTCTGAAGTCAAAGTGTTGGGAGGCTCTAGGGAAGACTCCTTCCTTCCTCTCATTTCTGTTGGTTCCCAGTAATCTTTGGCATTTCTTGGCTTGTAGAAACACACTCCGGGGCCGGGGATTTAGCTCAGATTTATCACCTGCCTCACAACCGCAAGGTTGAGAGTTCAATCCCCAGTACCAAAAAAAAAAAAAAAAAAAAAAAACCCACTATAAAAAAAGAAACATACTCCAGTCTCTGTTTCCCTCTTCACATTGTCCTTACCCGCACCCCACCCCGTGTGCACATGTCTTCATTCTCTTCTTACAAGGATGCCAATCATGGGATTAAGATCCACCCTTATCCATTATGACCCCATCTTAACTAATTACATCTCCAAAAAACTTGCTTCCAGAGAAAGTCAAATTCTGAGGTCCTGGGCGAATTTGGAGATAAACATTATTGAGCCTAGTACGCAGACATCAAGGAGGGAGGCAGGTGGTTTGATTTCTTCCCCAAGATTTGCCACTAGCTAAGGGGGCAACATTGGACAGCCCGTTTTACCATCCCAGTCTCAGCATCGTGCCTCACCACAAAAGGCTTCTAACTAGGCTTTCTCCAAGAGCCTTCCAAACCCTAATCATTTCTGATTCACTTGTGTATACATTTACATCTTCCCCAATTTCCCTATTTAAGCCAGTGAGCAGCCAGGGGAGGTGCAGTGCTCACACAGCCCGGCTATGGAAACTGGTCCCCTGCTAGAGAGCTTGGCCAAAGAGAGCCTGTGTCCCATGCTGAGGTCTACCTGTGGGCTCTGTCTGAAGAGACAGCAAGAGGCAGAAATCACAAAGTTTTGAAGCTCAAAAGTTTATTTTTAAGATGCTTACTTTAAAATCCTACAAAAATGGTTTTGTAAGAAATGGCAAAAAGCAAAACAACACGACACGTTTGTTTTTATACTTTTCATAGTTGAATTTTGTCTTTGCAAGCTACATAGTTCCACTAATTCATGGTATCCAGATAGTGTCAGTGCCAAACATCCCATACCAATAAGCTTTTAAACAACACCTTTTTCCATGAAAATTATTAAAAAGGCCTGTTTGAAGCTGATACATGAACAAGCATTTCTTACCCATAGAAACTGGTATCTTAAACGCAAGGTGATAGAAAAGAGGTAGTGAGCAGCGGTAAAGAGAAGCCTAGACTTGACATCTGCATATGCCGTTCATTAGCTGTATAATCTTAAGTGAGTTACTTAACATCTCTTTCTATTTCCTCACCCGAAAAGTGAAGATAACAGAAATATCTCCCCGCACAGGTTGGCCATAGAGATAAATGATAGAGTATATATCTGATTTGCCTCCGTGCATATCACATGGGAAAAAAAAGGAAATTCCTACTGAAAAATGTAGTGAGAGGCTAAAATTTACACATTTGCCTCCTGCCCTAGGAAATGTGCTTTCTTCTCCCTCTGGGATAGCTCCATCTTACATAAATCTCTACCTAAAAGCAGAGGTCAGGATTATAACTATTCTCCTGCACTTCTCTGCTCTGAAAAATCCTTGAGCACGATAGCCATGTTTTCTTCATCTTTTCCTCCCACTGCCTAGCCAACCCAACCCACAAAAATTAATGAATAAGTGAATCACAAACAAATACTAGGGAAATTTTATAGGGATGGGCATAAAAAATAGTAAACTCTGAAAGGAATTTGGTCGTAGAAATAAATAATCAAAGGTAAAATAGTTTAGACCCAAGTCCCTAAGAGATGCATTTCTTATCTAACCATTTCATCTGGAATGATGATAAACTATTTTTCCTTTCATGTCATATAGCATATATAATAGACCCTGTGTGTGTGTGTAAATAGAAAATAGCCATAGCTATATTAAGCTGTAATTATATACTCAAAGCCCTTTTAATTGCTTATTTATCACAACAGCCCAGTGAAGAATGTCACTGATAGCATCATTTTTTACAGAGAAGGCCCTGAGTTGCACAAAGGTTAGTAGCTTAGTGAGGTGTATGCAGTAGATCAATGGGAAGTGGGGGGGAGGGTGAGGATGTAGCCTGTGTGTCCCCTATTTATCATCAAGCACCATGCACATGAGGTATAGCTATCTGTAACAGCATGTTCCTACAAGAAATTTTAGGAGACTGGGGTGTGATAATTGATCTGAAACAGGTAACCATTATTTTTAATTTATTCTATGGCCCAAGCAGACTATCTTGTTCATCTGGCATCTGCACCTTATTGTTCTGGTAATTATTTATCTCTGCTTTGATGTGTAGAAATTAGCCATTCATGAGGGGCCAATACCAGGCAGCCTGCTGCCCTGACATGCCAGAGGACTGCAGGAGACCTCAATATATCTGAGAATATTGCCCATGGACTCACCTGGCTGAGTCTTTAGAATGTCTTAGTTGCAAATGCTCCAGATTATCACTGGATCTGCTTGGAGCTGTCCTTACTTTCCTTTTAATCTGCTCCCTACTTTAAAGTAAAGTAGAACTCAGACCTTCCAAGGAACGAACCAACCAAATTTGGCTGAATTGTGTTCTGCCAAAATTGATATGTTGAATTCCTCACCCTCAGTTCCTGAGACTAGGACTATCTGTGCAAATAGGCTGTAAAAACACAATTGAGTTAAAATGAGGTTATCGAATAGAATATTAATCTAATAAGACTAGGGTCTTTATAAGAAGAGGCAATGAGGACAGACACATAGAAGGAGGAGTCTGTGAAGACACTGGGAGAAGGCAGCCCTCTCCAAGTCCAATAGAGAAGTTTCAGAAGAAACCAACTCTATTGGCATGTTAATCTCAGATTCATACCTTCCAGAATTGTGAGAAAATACATTTCTGTTAGTAAATCCACCTGTTCTATAGGACTTTGCTATTGCTTCTCCAGGAAATTAATTCATTAAGTAATATTTATATCACTACTAATCAAGCACTGCATTGAAAAACTGAAGGCAGTCATCACTCAGCAAGCAACTACTGTGTGCCAGTTGCTGGTTGTACAATGATGAGCAAGATACAGCTACCACCCTTAGAAGGGTTGCAAGTCTATGGGGAAAGAGAGACAAAGGAAAAGACAATTATCACACTGTGGTGAATTACCAGAGGAACAGTGGCACACCCGATGTGCCATGCAGACACAGAAGAGTGAGATACAATCCAAAACATCCAGGAGAAAGTAAAGTATTAGGCAAGGCAGCCAAGAGAGGTTTGACCCTGGGAGATGTTTTGAACAATGAATAGAAATCAGCAAAGGGTCAAGGGCTCTTCCATGAAACAAGGAACTTGTACTTGAAAAGGCAGGAGCACAGAGCATTGAGGAACACTGCACAGCCCAGCATTGTTGAAGCACCTGATGGGAGCTGGGAGAGAAGCTGGAGAACAAGCAGAGGGAAGTGACAATGTCCTGTAAACCAAGTGGTCTTCTGGTTACAGGTGACTAAGCTGTAGCATTTACTTTAATTCAAGTGATGAGGCTCTATTACATTACCTAGAGGAGTGAAGAAACATGGAAAACATCTTGTAAACCAAACAGTCAGATCTCACAGAAAATTAGAATATTGATCAGCCGGAAACAGCAGCTCTGGGTTTGTTGATATTCTGGCTACTGCAAGAAAGCTCATCTCCTTCCAAATGGCTGTTCTGTGACTCCTACTCCAGAGACTTAGAACAGCTGAGACTTACATTCCACTTAGTTTTGGACTTAACTGTGCCTACATTTACATCTTTTGACCCACCAATATTTTTTTCTCCTCCACCCTTCATGATCCCACTTATAACAGTTTTTACTGTTTCATAGTTTTTGCTCACCAATGCCTTCACTCAATAGACTTCACTAATCTATTTTTTCTATGATGTTATTATTTATGTCTTTCTTGTTGCTCACATTCAAACTCCCTAGGATAGACAGGACAGGATTGGGACAGGAAGTCACAAGTCAATATAGAAAAATTCTGATGGACCAGAGTTGCAGTACTAGGCTGCTTCTAATGGCTACATACTTATCAGAGCACTGATTCTGGTTCAGTCCTTCATCCTTTATGCAGTTAGCTCTGGCCATAGTGGTAGACAATCGTCATATAGACTGGTGCTCAAAGAAATAATTCTAACTGATTAGTTCAGGTAGGAACTGGTAGTGGCAGGCGAGGGAATTCCATGGGTTTTTTCCACATGATGTAAAGAACTCATTAAATGATTTTAAAAGGAGAAATAGAACATGGTTTTTGTTTTAAAAGATTGCTATACTAGTAGAGGAAAGAACAAGTTGAAGTGGTATTATCTAGAAGTATACTAATTGTGAAGCTATTACAGTAATCCAGCCAAGGACTGGAATGAAGGCACTGACAGTGGTATTGACAAGAATCAGAAGTAACTGAAAGACTATAAATATGTCAAATTCATATAGTTGGAGAATAGGTATATATGCCAATTATGGAGATCACAGAAGATGAAGCAACTGTGATGCTGAGATTTCTGGTTTAATGGACTTTGGAACCATTCACTAAGATAGGGAGTACTGAGAAAAGGGGAGGATTAAGGATACAATTCAGGACGAGTTGAATTTGAGACAACACATTGGTTAGGCCATGTAACATTTTTACAACTGTTAAAGTTTAATGTCTCAAATCTCAGGGGCTTAACATGTGTTTGGTTTGCAGTTGAGGGAATTTCACTCCATGTAGTCATTTAGGGTCTTCCACTTTTAACATGTGGCTTCCAGGTCATCCTGGCAGTGTCCAGCACTGGATAAGAGAAGAGAAATTATGAAAAAGGCATCCCTAATCTTAAGTATTTTACCCAAAAGTGACACGTTATCTTTGTCCAAATTCTTTTAGCAAGAATTAGCCTGAACTGATGATATATTTTGGGAAAGGGATCACTTGAATCCCAAGGGCATGGATGAAGCCAGTCGTTAGAAACATGATGAAACCTGAACTTACACAAACTCGCTCTCCTTATCCTCCCTCCTCCTTGAATTATAGGTCACATGGGAAAAACATGACTTTGGATCACTGCTGGCCTCATTTCCTTCAGAACTGGACACATGAAAAAAGACTAAATCTAAATCTCTTTTGTAGTCCCAATCACACATTTCTAGGAAAGGTTCCTGACTGGTGCAGTACAAGTCACATGTCTACCTTCTGACTGTTCAGTTGGCTGAATCGTGTCACAGGGCCTTGGCTCCTAAAAGTAACATTAAACTGTACCAGTGGAGGAGAAGGAGGAGATCAAACTCAAAAGGTGCAGGGCATGATGACAGAGAAACTGGGAGAGGAAACAGGGCCAGTCAGACAAGCAGATAAGTAACTACTACTGGGACTGATTATAATGTGGCAACTGAAACATTGAAGGATGCCAGTGACCAGAAAGAGAGTATAAAGGGAAATGAGTCCCAGCAGGAACCCTGGAAAATGAAAGTGTCAGGCAGAGCAAGATGAGCCTGCAAAGAAGTTTACAGAAGAAGCGAAGGTGCATGTGTTAACAACCCAGGAGGGAACGAAGTCAGGAAGGAGAGAGGCCGAGTGCTCAATTGCCACTCAGAGACCAAGTTAAATGTAGACAGGAAATGGGGTATGGAATGATAGTCAGCAGGCTAGACTGTAGCTTCAAGGATGACTCTTGAAAGCATTGTGTGAAGTGAAAGAGCCAAACATAAAAGTCCGCATAGTGTGTTGTTCTACTTCTATGCAATTTCCACAAGAGATAAATCTACAGGTAAAGAAAACAGACTAATGGTTGCCAAGAACTAGGAGGGCACGTTGAGTTTGAGAGAACACATTTGTCAGGGCATGTAACATTTTTACAACTGTTAAAGCATAATGTTTCAAATCTCAGGGGCTTAACACCAAGTGTTTGGAGAGCCAGTAATGACCACTTAATAGTTATGGAGTTTCTTTTGAGGGTAATTCATTGAAATAGTACTGATGGTGACATAAGCCTATGTTGTACTAAACACCATGAAGTATATGTTTTAAAAGGGTTAAAATGGCAAGTTTTATATTATCTCATTTTTGCCCCAGCTTGAAAAAACAAGGTAGCCTATGAAAACATGGAAAGTGATAAAGCAATGGATTAGGGAGCGATTTTCTTTTTTAATAGGAGAGACTCGAGTATGTTGTGTGTAGGGGAAGGACATAATAAGGAGGAAGAAAAATGTGCAGAAGAAAGAGAAATGTCCGGTGCACTGTTCTGACTGAACAGGAACATTGAAAATGCAGAACATAAGTGAGGAGTTAAATTTGGACTGAAGAACAAGGCACCTTTTCCACTAAGGACAAGATAATGTATCCTGAATCTAAGATGTTGGTGGGAAAAAAACAGTGATTTAAATAAATATCTCTGCCTTTCTCTTACAGAATAATGTGTACATGCTTTTGGGCAACCATTTTAGATTCACAGAATGTTAAAATATCATAATGTAAATTTTGTTCTACTTTTTCATTAATTAAGAAGGTTTAAGTAACTTGCCCCAAATTGTGGCTCTCCCTTCATGCCCTGAGTCCTTCTTTACTTATTTTAAGAAACCGCATCACAGGAAAGAAAGAAAACACTGGATTCAGCTGTTAACATGTTCGAGCCTGAATTCCATTCTTCATCAACTATATGTTCATGGACAAGTGATTTAACCTCCTGAATTTAATTTCTGCATGGGTAAAATTGCGGAATTAATATATACTTTTAAGTTTCCACAGTTCCTTCTCCCAAAATAGGTACATCATAAATATTCCTTCCCACCTTCTCTTCCTGCACACTAATTTCACTTTCAAGTTCTCTCCTAATTATGGGATATCTAAAATTTGTGGAAATCCATTGCGTTATTTGACACATATATTTAATGCCTAACATATAAAAAATGAAGAACAATTCAAAATACTACAGGGTCACGTAAATATAATAACAGAGGGATAAAAGTAAGCATGATGACAGCTTGTCTAAGAAAATTAAACCTGGTGAACGAATCAAAGAGAGAAGTCAAAAGTGATTTTCTGTGTGTGTTGTGCCTCTGGAAAGCACTAAATGACACAGAGTGACCCACTGAGCTACACAAAGTCCCCAAGAAGCAAGAGGACAAGTGAGGACCATCCCTAGAGATAGGGGCTGGGATCAGGGATGCACAGCACTTAGAGTGTGATGGGAGACAATAGAGAACAGCTGCTCAAAGGACTCCACAGTTCACCAACCATGACCACAAGAGGCTGTTAATACAAAGGAGATGCTGCTGTGACTGCTGAGGAGCTGTCAGCTTAGAACAATGATTGCATTCATTTGTCAGGTATATAAGTTAGTTGTTGGTAAATTCAATATAATGAATACATCAGAGGAACCTTTAATGCAAAGAAGTCATCTATTGCTGCTATGAGTTAACTGTAATCATTTTTTCTTAATATTTTATTTTTCTAAGCCTAATGTATCAGTGTTTACTAGATTTTGCTATTATAATGAATTCACTCTAAAGTCACTCAAAAAGCATTAAACTTGAACTAGACAAGTGCCCAAGTTTCTTGTTCACATTACATACCTGACATAGGCTGCTTGTGGCTCTGCTTCTCACAATGTCTTCATTTCTAGAAACTTAAGTTAAAGAAGCAGCCCCTATCTGGGACACACACTTTTTGTTCTGGCAGAGGGGATAAAAGAACAATGGCAGTACATGATGGCTCTTACAGGCTCTGCCCAAACAGGGACAAAGTTCGTTGCCTCCATTCATGTTTCATTGGCCAAAGCAAATTACCCAGCCAAGACTGTATCAGTGATGCAGGAAGATAGACCTGATTTTCAGAGACAGGAGATAAATAATTAAGAATAATATTAAAATCTATCATGACATAGACTCCTAATGTGAAGTGTATCTGCATATATGAATACGTTAAATTGTTGAAATTACAGGTTAAGTTATATTGACTTCTCTAAGAAAACGAGGAAAGCAATACCCTACCACCTCAGAAGAATCTCAGGATAAAATTTTGGCTACTAAGGAATGGTATTTACGTAAGTCTATGAGTATCATTTCTACTAACCCATATACTATGTGGTTAGGCATCCATCTTTGTAAATGACAAAACCTAACCCTATGCTACAAGATCCAAAGGAAAAGTATTGGTTCATGTAAACAAAAAACTTAATGGTAGGTATAATTTGAGATGGCTAGATCTTCAGGCTCAAAAATACCTTAGTGATTCTGTTCCTTTGGCTTTCCAAACATTGGCAATGAATTCCTCTCTATTCTCTTCATTCTCACACATGCTGCCCATTCTCATTCATTTTTATGGTGAAGGTAGGCACTACCCATTTTACACTCTACCAGTCTAGGGATGATAGTGAAAAAGAGAATGTCTTTCTAACTACTCTGGTAAAATGTCCAAGGAGGATTCTATTTTGTTCAGATAGATTGTATATCTACCCCTAAATCCAAAGAAAGAGTATGCTGAGGCCAGGCCTTAATCACCTATCAACTAAGTACTGGAGTTGGGAGAAGGTGAGTGTACACAATCATCTGGACTCCCTGGACTGAACAAAATTGTTGTAAAGTTGACCAAGAAGCTGTTGACCAAACAGATGCTGTACAGAAAACAAACCAAACAGCATGCAACAAAATCACATCTCATACGGACCAGTAGATGCCTCTAGTGTGAGCTTGCCTTGCCCTGTGAACCACATGTCTTTCATTCTTTCTCTTTCTCTACAATGTTCCAGTATAGTATCGCCAGCTCCAAACAATCAGAAGAACAGTATAACAGCCCAATCTTATTTCAAATTTCTAAAGTTCAAAAGGAAATCAAAAGAGACATCCACTCCACTTTGCTATAGTTATTGTATTTTATGTTAACTGCATCTACCATATTCTCATTAGTATACGATGAGACTATACTGATTTTATTTAGCATAATTTCATTCCCATGTGAATGGGAAGCACTGTAAATTGCTTATCTAAGATTTCCTTTCTTGCTACAATGCCTTCAATTATTTATCCAGTCCTAGGTGTAATAAAATATTATAATTTATTCTTATAGACATGAAATAAAGTAATTCTCAATTATTCTTTCTTGGAATTTTTTTAGCAAAGAAAGCTACTTTCTTATGTAGAGTAAGAACAAGGCTAGAAGAATGACTTAAGACAAATAAATTTGGCAGCCACACTACCAAGAGCATTCTTGCAAAAAGAAAAAAAATAACAACAACAAAATTTGAGCAATGAACCTCAATCTGCATATGGCTGAAGAGTTTCTCAGTTGAGAATGAGGAATGACTTCGGCCTTTATCCTCTTCCATGTTAGTATCCTTTAACCTCTTACATTTGTGACGGGTTTTGAAGGAAAATATCTCACCTCATTTTTCAGTCTGAAAATTCTCTCCAGATCAGTGTTGTTTACCCTTTCTTCTCAGAGGTTCTTAAAGTCAAATCAGAAATTGAAGTTTATCAGAACAAGGCAGGTGCTGCCTGCCTCAAGACTAGAATATACTTAAAATTCATCCTTGAAATGTTATACAGCTATGTTTTTTTATAGCACTAAGTACTTTTTTTAAAGTTTCTAATTTGGTATCTTGGGTGTTTTCTTCTTGTTTTTTTTTTCAAGGGCATACTCCAAGTAGAAAACTTTCTGGAAAAGTGATAAATATACCATGACTCTGACTTGCCCAAGAAATAAAGTTTCCACCCAGGATAGCTCTTAAATTTCTAAGGTCTTTGCATTATTCTGTCTCTGAATTATCTTTTAGTACAGCAGTCTTTAATCAGCCCCTTCATGTAATCTGTTTTAAAACTATTTCCTACCTTCATGTTGATGACTGAGCCAATGGTTTGTGTTTCTGTTTTTGCACCTTTTTAACATTTGATTGATTTTAAAGTTCTCTGTATTGGAAAATATTCTGCTAATATTTTTTCTTCCTTCTGTTAAATCATAGACTTGTTGCAATTAAATTATGAAGGCAGCCAAGCAAATCCCAGCTCTCCATCCTTTGCTAACCTCTCCCTTCTGCCTTTATACCCATCATCTGCATTTTCAGTTGCTGAGCCAGTTGCAACTCTCAGTGCCCGTTTCATGGATATTCACTTTGTTTTTCTCCTGATAGAATTGTGACTTTCTTGATGGCAGGGATTGAGCTTCCTTGATCTGTTTTATGTGAAATGCCAAAGTAGCTTCTCAACAAATATTTCCTTACTGGAATATTTCCATTTTTCCATTACTTGCCACTATAATGGATCAGAGGGGGCTCTTTCGAAAGTCAATATTGCCCACTGACCATTATTTGGAAATCACTGCAAGAGGACCTTCTTGTCCCACTCCCTAGTCTTGGGGTGCAATTGTTCAGTAGATCACTTAATCTCTTTCCTCATCTGTAAAATACAAGCTAGTATATTTCCAGGAATATATTCCAATCATCTAATACATAGGGCTATTGTGAGTCTCAAATTATCTCTATAAGATTACCTCAGTCACTTTGATAACATCCTGACTATTGTTTTCTGACAGAATAAAAGGCCTTAAAAATTCACACTCAAATGACACATTATGCATAAGAATATATGCTTGAAAAAGAAGCATAACCTCTTTCTGAAATACTCATGACTACCTTCAAAACATGTAAATTACAGAAAATAATATTTCAAAAAACAGTGTATCAGTATAGACATTTTTTAACTGTATATCCTACATATTTGAAAAGAAAGATCCATAAAATAGCTGAAAGTATATGAAGCATCTTTCTCTCCATCCACTGGTTTTAAACTTACTCAATATAGCAGGTATCCTCTTCTAGAACGTGACATCCATGTGCTGCGCTGTGTTATTTTACAAATCTTAGTTATGCTTAGGTCTCCAGACCTGTCAATCTATAAGATCACCAGCTTTCAGAGCACTGATAGACCCCTTAATTAATTTGATATTTCTACAAACATGTTCACCACCCTGCTTCATCCACTTTGGGGTTTGATTGCACTAGTACTGAGTAGAAATGTTCTTCCTAACTAGGGCTACTGATGTCCCAAAGGAAGCACAGATTGGAGAAAAATCTCAGACAACTGTACACTGTTGCTTAATATTGTTGCTGGCCAATTAATCTTTAATGATTGAGTGATGTTTCTGTAATTTAAACTAAAAAGGTGTAAATTTACCAACCATTTATTTAAAAACTGTACTTCTTTCAGCTTCTCGTCTCACCAGACACTTAGTTCTCAACAAGAATCTATGGATAAACTAGATGCTTCTACTGGTGTTTCACATGATGCTTCTAGTTAATCAGGAGCGGAAGCACATTTTTCATGTACTTTAATATGTGCATGTGTATAAAGTATGTGTTGGTCCTTTCACGCTTTACTGCAAACTTTCTTTACACTGTGCTCATTGTACAGTACCAAATGGTTATCTTTTTTATAGCAAACATTAGTCTCTTCCTCCATAGGAGAGATGCATATTTCTTATTAAAGGCAAATTCTATATTCCAGAAGGTTGAATAAATAGGTTCATAAGAACTCCAGCTGGTTAAATTTAGAGCATTGGAAAAAAATCAATCTAAGAATACTCTTTGGCTTTAGGTTTATAACATTTGTATTTGATAGTGTATTGGAAAGAAAAAGAAAAGCATTCATTTTAACCTCTTGCCTTTCCACATATTGTTCTTCTATGATAGGCTAATGGGTGCTGATAGCGATGTTGGCCTCAAAAATCATAACTTTCCTTAAGTGTTCCATTACAATTGTGTTAATCCAGATTAAAACAGCTTTCTGTTTGCAAATGTTTATACTGAAATTATCCTGTCTTGCTTCTCTGAATTCAACTACTTCCTTCTAGACTTCAGTCAAACTTTATAAGCTTATCCTTGACTAATTATCCTTCTTATAATATGACAGACTAATAAGTTTACAGGTATTATTACTCACAAATACGGTATGGAATTTTTCTTGGACAATTTTTCCATAGTCTCTCTAACTTTTAATTCTTCCAGTTCATATTAATGCTCATGATACAGCCTGCTGTCCATTTCTAACTCCAGTCCCCAGCTGCCATTTCAGCAATCCACTCCCTTTATCAGTATTCTTGAAAATGTGCATCAAATCACCTAGAGTGGTGATTTGGGCTCTATCCCACACCTAATGCATCAGAATCTCTGGGATTTAGGCCCAGTGATTTGTATTCATAAAACTCCTCCCAAAAGATTCTGAAGTTTGAGAACTGTTGTTCTCTGCTGCTCAGCCAGCTTTCCATAATGATGGTAACTTCATAACTTCTGTTAAAATTAGCATATGTACACTAATTAAGTGTGCTAAGCTTTATAACAGGTGAAAAATAAAACCCCTGTGGCTTGGTCCACTAGATATATGAGGAGAAAGGCTTTGCTCTAGATAGTTACTATATAATTGAACCTAACAGAGACGCTGCCAGATGTAATAGTGTCTCCTAGGGACACCCTGGAAATGAAAATGCAGGCAGTCAACAGAAGAAAAGAGGGTGGAGGCTCAAATAGGAGATGTTTATGGCTCTTCCCTGAAGTAGCATACATCATTTCTGTTCCATTCTCATAGCAGGAACTGGGGACTCCATTTAGATGCCTCAGGAGGAAATGTGGGCTATGTTCACTGCTTCCCAGCAATTACTGAAGAGTAAGCAACTGGAGAAAAACACTCTGATGAACCTCTGAATCTCTGCCTTATGTGCCACTCTGAGGATAAAGATAAAAACAAAGTACATGGTACCACAATGTATGTATTGTGGAATATCCATCACTGTGGCAAAATATCTAGAAAAAGGAAATTTAAAACGGAAAGGTTTTAGATCACTGGTACCAAAAAAAAAAAAAAGAAAAGGAAAGTTTTATTTTGGCTTATGGTTTCAGAGTTTTCAGTCCATGGTTGGTTGACTCCATTGCTCTTAGACTTGTGAACAGGCAGAAACATCATGGTGGATGAGCATGGCAGAGGAGAGCTGGTCATGTTGTGGCAGCCATGGAGCAGAAAAGGAAAGAGCCAGAGAGAAAGGGGCCAGAGGCCAAACATAGTCGCCAAGGTCCTACTTCCATGATCCACTCCTTTCTTCTAGGCCCTCACGTGTTTCCAACCTCCCAATAATGCCATCAAATGGTGGTCTCATCAGTATATGTAGCCACTGATTAACTGGAGTTCTCAAACACTCATTGGACAAATTCCAAACCTTCAGCACAATGAGCTTTTTAGGAGACAAATCATATCCAAACCATAACAACCCCCATTTCCAGAAATTCCTACCAAAGCCAGGAAGCAACAATACCTCAAGGTTTCTCTAGATCAATTTGAGTCCTAACAATTGCTTTTTCCTCAACTTTTCACAAACACAGGCAAATGTTTTATTTTGAAATTTTGAACAAAAAAGCAATTTGAATAGTATAATATATAAAATTAGTGCATGAAACTTTCAACATGTCCCTGATATTAAACAAGTTATATATCTATGTATACACTTATGTATACATAGATATATTGTACATACACACATATCCATAACATATACATATGTTTATATATTCATATATGTACATATTAATATATAAATATATGATTGCCACTGGGTTGTGTATATAGGTTTATATATACATATTGTATACATTATAGATAGGTATATATACATATTATATATACACCTATATATGAGACAAAATCTAGTGACATATTTTTCATAAATATAAACCATTGCTTTATGTTTATTTTATGATTAAGGAAACAGGGCTTATCAGCCCATAAAACATTAAGGACTAAGAAGTCAAATCAACATATAGACTATTTATTAAGGTGTTCATGTACCTTTTGAGAACTTTATTCATCATTCTATTTCTTTCAGATAAAATTGAAGGGAAGAAATCAGCAAAGTCTGAAAAATTACCATCTGGCATAAACATTACCAGTTACACTGAACAATTATAATAAACATCATTTTAACAGGTACAGGACAATTAAGTTTAACAGTGTATTTTAAGTTTTCAACCAATAATGAGCTATGAGTCATAATTTTTTAGACATGCATTGATTCATTGGTGGTTTTCTCAGAAAAAAAATTAGACTCAAATGTGCATTAGTTTTGCCTTTACTTATTTAGCCAGTCATTTACCATATAGAAATAGAGAAACCACTAAAAGTCAGATTCTCCTCTATACACTGAAGAAACAATAATGTACAAACCAATAATAAAGTAAAAAATGAACTGAGGGTGTGGCTCAATAGTAAACCACTTATCTAGGATGCGTGAGGCCCCCAGTTCAATCCCCAGCACCACAAAACATAAATAAATGTAAAGTTAAAAATGCCAAGAGTTGAAAGAGAGTGAAGTTATACAGAATGATAGGGGCTATTTTTGTACCTAGGGTGATTGAGCAAGGCCTTTCTTAACTGTGAACATCTGAGAAGAAACTCAGGAAGGTGTGTGCCCTTGTGAACATCCATAGGAGAGTACACCAGGAAGAGGTAGGACAAAGGTCTCTGGTGGAGGAGCGCATTTTATATGTGAAATCTCTAACAAGTGCAGATGTAAGAAAGCACCTACTCACAATTTTAAATAACCATTTCACCTTAATGGTGTCATCTTTCTTGCAAAATGTATAAACTACATACTTTATTTGTCTGCTTCAATAAAATGTTCAGATAAGAATTGTGTTCAAGTGAAAAAAAAATAGAAACATAAAAAATAGAAGCTTAAACAGAAAAGGATATTTTCTTTCTCACATAAATCAAAGTCAGGGAGCAAATAGTAGAGGGCTGGTCCAGGGCTTGATACCATCAAGGTTATGGCTTCTTATCTTTTTTGCTTTATCCTTCTTAATGCATGGGTTCTATCTTCGTGTTTACCTCATGGCTGCTACATGGCCACTGCAGCTGTAAGCATTTTGGCTGCATTACAGGTGAGGAAGAAGGCCAAATTAGTTCTGAATATGTTCTCCAGCTCCCTATGAGAGTTTCTGAAAAACTTTTCCATGAGTCTCACCTAACAATTTTTACTGTCCTATCATTAGTCACTTTTGTCATATGGCTCCTCATCTGAAAGGGAGGTTAGGAAAAATATTTTTATGAATGCATTGCTGTCTTCAGCAAGATCAGAGTTCTATTAATGAGAACTAAGGAGAAAATCAATATCAGATAGACTAATAACCCTAGATCACACATGGCATCAATTATCAAGAGGTGTAAACAAATTATCATCCTCCATTCTATAACCAAGTGAGTACAAGGATTTCATATTACTCTGTTAATTATTTACCCTCCCTAAGTTTTATAGCAATATTTTTCTCAGTATCTTCATCACTTATTCACATACCTCTTTCCTCTGAATTTCCACATATGTCTTATTATCTGCAACCTTATTGGATTAAATCCCTGAGGAGGAATATAAATAGCATCATTCTTCTTTAAATTGAGAAATAAAACAATACAGTAACAGATGGGATCAAGTTATTATTTTAGTTACTTATAACAATCAGGTTGAAGGGTGTGGTTTCAGTTCTAGTAGCCAGTGGCTATTACTATACCCTCAAATTATGCATATTTACCTACAGGCAAGTGCTATTGGTAAAGTTCACTCCCAAGAAGCAAACAAGCTCTGTTATTTTTCACAAATCTAGTAAGCAAGCTACTTGATCTTCCCTGTGATACAGAGTTTTACTGTCACCTCCACCTGGAAAGAAATCAGAGGTATAAGAAGGAACTCTAGCAATGCACGTAACAGTAGCGATCCCAGGGAATTATTCTCCCAGAATGTATGCCCTTAGAGACATGCTCTCATTGAATCTGCTTAAACCAAGAGAATGTGCCAAAGCTCTAAAGGGGCTACTGTCTTAGTCACTTCCTTGTCACTTGGACATAATACCTGACACTCACAACTTAAAGTAGGAGAGATTTCTTTTGGCTCACATTTTCAGTCCAAGGTTGGCAGGCTTCAGGGCAGAAACAGGACGACAGAAAGGCCTGGGTGGAAAGCAGCTGCTCATCCCATGGTAGCCAGGAAGCACAGAGAGAAGGGAGGAGTAGGACCTTCCAGGTCATGTCCCTGTGACCCCGTATCTTCTGACCATGTCCCACCTCCTAATACCACACTTTCCTATAAACTAATCACCCCCAAACACATGAAGCTTCTGGGGTCATTTTACAACCAAAAAATAATAGCCAGTTACAGTTTTCATATCTTTCTTGGGATCTCAGAGTCATTTTATAAGTACAGCTACCCTGATACAGAACCCACATGGCAAGGCCACTTGAGGGATGATGAGGGAGGGCTGGTGAAATGATGGAGAAATAAAGAGAAGTCCAGCTGTCCAGGGTTCCAGCTAAGCCCAGCTCCCTACTGGCTTACCTGCTTACAGCCACATGAGGGAATACAGCAAGATAGGCAGAACTGCTCAGCTAAATTGGCCAAGAGGGCAAGATTAGGAGAGAATAGATTAAATTGTGATTATTTTAGATCACCATGTTTGAAGATAATTTGTGACAGAACAATCAATGACCAAAACAATTAAATACTGCTATTTCTTTCTCTACAATAGTTTTTATATTTGTTTCCATCTTATTCTCTTCTTTGGTATTCTCTTGAAATATTGGCAGGTTCTCAATAAAAGTCAGCTATCATTATGAAAGTCACTTTATTAATGGTGAATGTAAGAGTAAGTACAAATATTCAGAGTGAGGAAAATTACTGATCATTGTCCATTGCTAGTTCCTTGTCAAAATTCTGAAATGATATCCAGTCTTCTTTCAGAAAGATCCACAATTGTTATTCTCTGTTATCATTTGCAGTCCCTCCTCTATTTTGTGCAGTGACTGGTTATTTTTTATTTGCTTACTTTTTTGATGTTCTTGAGTTCCATTCCTCATATGCAGTAAAGAAATTCCTTCTTCACCACCTTGTATTTTTTCTTTCCTTTCTTGTCCCTTCCTCTCTCCCGCTTCCAATAAGAAGCTTCATCAGATCCTCAACACAACGCCCTAATGTTTAGCATTCCCATATCCTAACATTTCATACACTGCCATTTGTATGTAGTTGTGGTAGGTATTTGTTAGCATGTATCACCTAAGTAGGATGGCAGGGCTTGGGCAAGTTATAAACCAGTATCTCCCCCTCCCATGCATTTGCTGGCATTGAGAAGTCAGCTGAAAACTGGCTGCCTTTACTTCTAGGCATCTAGCTCCAAGCACAAGAACAACCTGCGAATTACCCTTAGGCAAAGAAAGCAGCATGCCACCAACTACAGTAAGAGTTTTGACATGGATCTTTTCATAGTTTGTCAGATAAATGATATGTTCAGAATCTTAAATTTTGGAGTATTAGATGCCAGTTTTCTAAAGATTAGTCTTGCACTAATTCTCAGCTAATTTGTGCAGGAGACAAGAGGTATCAGGCCTATGCCTCAAAATACTTTCAACAGCCAGTGGATATATTTTATTTTTTAAATAAGAAATAAAAAATAAACTCAGATTGAAGAAAATGTTTTAACATAGTATTAATATAGTCATCTTGACATTGATGTGGTAATAAGATATAATTGTTATATCTCATTGTTAAAGAAATCCATGAAGGAAAAAATTTCTACAACTCATACAAGGCATGACATGGTCCCAGATTTATTAGGCTGATAGTTCTCAAAATATGAAAAGTATTAAAATTTCCTGGGGTTTTATTTTATAACCCAGACTCTTCAGGCACAAAGGAGAGTTCTATAAGCAGAGCTGGAAAAAGATCTCAGGATCCTGCATTCTTAATGAGCAATTTAGGTAATACTACCATACACTGAATTAGAGAAATGCTAAAGAAGTAAAACCAGAAACAGTGAATGTTTTTACTTCTCTGCAGTAGGGTTGAAAGATGGGAGAAATAAAGGGTGAGAACGTTGGTTTTTGTGATATCCTTTCGGCCCTAATTGATCTGCTCACACCACTCCCACATGTCTGGCATTAAACTGTTCACTCTATAAGCAGCAGCTACCTGACACTTCCTTGAAATTCTCCCATTTGTGGACAGATTTTTTTTTTTTCTGCAGGGAAGAAGCACAATTTGTTGACTACAAGAAAACCACTTAAAATTGTACACTACAAGATATATCAGGTTAGCCTTGAAATCAGCTGGAGTCCAGTGTATCATACAAATCATAGCTGGGTCTGCCTACAAATGGGGCCAGTTGAATAGATGATTATAATACTGAACAAAAAAAACCAAAAGAATACAAGTTTCGAGATGAGAAGCTAGAAAGGTTCCTTATTGTTCATTCTGAATAGCCATAAATGCCTCCCCACCCCCACCCCCGAGAAGGGTGAACTCAAAATGGGCAAGGCAAAGAGAAAATGGGAAATAATTTGTTTGGAATACTGGCGTTGAAAGTAGCACTCACTAAAATGAATCAAAAGCCCAAAAAGGATGGAAGGCTCTCCATACAGAAGTGTTTAAGGTCCGCATCTGATTGTTCATTTGCAATAGGGTGTGCACAGTTCCTTTCTGCAACATATGTGTCTGATGTTTGGGGCAGCCGAAACTTATTAAGAAGGTCAATCAGATTGCCTTGCAAAAGTCAGCTTCCAGCCAAGCTGCTTAGGCACAGGCCAGTAAATTATTCTTTAATTAAGATGAATTTGAATAACCACCTCAAGACTGTCAGGGGCAGGGCCCGAACAAAGCTAGAAATCTTAGCCCATTATAAACAGTAACATCTTCCCTAGAGGAGACCGTGACGTGTTCCACAGCACGAACTGGCAGTACTGGTTATTCTCTCCAAGTCCTGGGAAGCATAATCTAGTGCTTCATGATTGCAAAGTGCCTCATAACGTCCATTATTTTATCTTCACAGCAAGCCTGTTGGGCAGCCTAGGGATGTGATTCCCATTTTACACAGGAGGAAACAATCAGAGAGAGATTAGGTAACTCACCCAATGTTCCAGAATGGAAGAGGATAAACAAGTCCAATTTTGAGCTGTGAATTTCTAGCACGTCATTGAGCTCATTGCCTTGCTTGCCTAAAAATCCCAAAATAAATTTGACTGGCCCGAACACTTAAAAAGATACCGTAATTAGTTAAATTGCATGTGTATTGATGGACATGAGAGCCATTTCCAGCCCACCCCGATCCCAGTGAACATGTTCTATGAAATTTCTTTCCTCAAGGGCAGTGTTGATTTAATTGGAAAGATCTGTGTTCTCATTTCCTATTTTGGCCATCACAGTACCCCCAGCCATATGCACTGTGACCATCTGGAAAAATCTGTTCTTAACTTTCAGGGAGCATTGCCTCCTTTTGCCCTGAAACTGTTTGCCTATTGGCTCTCCTCTTGGTTTTTAGAAGCAGTGTGATTTCTACTTGGGTTTACTTGATATTCTGCCTAATAACCAAAACAAACAGTGGTACAGAAGCTCCGTGGAGAATATCCACACAGATTTAGTGAACACTCCCCCAGTACTCTGTAATTTGTTCCCTTTTCTGCAGTTCTTGTTTTTTATAAAGAGATGTCAAATTCAGCTTTTGTTCATGAATACAAACCTTGTTTTCTTTTTTTTCTTTTTTTTTTTTCAGAGTTAAAAAATACTCTAAGGTATAATCAGGTCCTTCCACAGTATGTAATTAGCTATAATTAAAAGACATCTACACAAAGCACAGTGTTTTCAAAGTCTTTTCTTCTGTTACATTGCTAATGAATTAAGAAATTAATTGGCATTGTGAGTTACAATAGAAAATGTCAGCGAGAAAATTTTAACTGTCTCGTAAAATTATCCTCTTTTATTTTTGTAAATTGTGTTCTGTCACTGTATCAAATTCAATGTCATTCCCAATCATTAAAAGAAAAAAAAAAGTAAAGGCGTGATGGTGGTGAGAAAGGAAGTACAGATAAAAATATAAAGAATAATCTTTTAGACTCATATTCTAGTAAGCTGTTTTTAAATGATCAAATCTCCAGGTTATTACATCAGTGTTACAGATTCTTTTGACCTCCAAATCTCTCAGGGGTGGTAGGGAAGGTCCTGTCAGAGGCAGGGCTGTAGCATGGAGTGATGGGGAGAAGATTGATTTATTTTTATAGCTATCAATCTGACTTTATTGCTTAATAATATGTATGTAAATATTATACATATGATTATTCTAGTAACAATAACAAGGTCTCATGAAGGACAGCTTCATAAAGAATTTGGAAAATATGATCTCATATTTCCATCTTTAATCTTTCACAAGTTTATTTTCCATGGACATTTTAAACTTTGTCCCTTTCACTTTAAATGATATATAGTGACTTTTATTTGAGCAAAACAACCTAGAGATTAAGCACCATCATTGTAGCAAAAGTGATAGATTAAAGGTTTATATCTTTAATATGTGAAAAATTTTACAAAAAAATTTATAAGATAATACAAAAATACCAATGTGGATAGGCAAAGAGTATAAACAAACAGAATCACACACAAACAACACTAATGGCTCATAAACAAAAGATAGATCAATTTTACTAGGAGGCAAAGAAATACAAATCAAAATGAAATAAACCTTAACCTCATATCATTACTGAAGATTTCTTGAAATCTTAATATCCAGTATTTGGAAATGGATATTCTGATCCATTGCTGCTGGGACTACAAATTAATAAATCTTTCTAGAGAACATTTTAGCTATAAGTATCAAAAGCTTTTGAAATCATTTTTGCAACTCAATAAATTTACTTCTAAGAATTTTTTCTAAACATATGTTCAAAGATGATGGTAAGTATTTAGTAGATTATTTATCATGGCAAATATTATAGTAAATCTATAACATCAAAAAAGCTAGAAATAATCTAAATGCCCACATTAAAGTTTAAAATAGTTATTTGGTTAAATATTATGCACCCAAGAAAAAGTATTTTTTAAGAATATATAAATGACATGAAGACATAACACAACATTTTCAAACAACAAATATAAAACTATGTTATCAAACTTTTTGAAGTCCATGACTAAATACATAAAAAAGAAGAATAGAAATACATTGAAAAGTAATAGAATTTATATCTGGGTAGTTGAAAATACTGGAAATTTTATTCTGCATTTTTATACAGTGCTCTACAAACAAAGTATGCTGTTTTATGATCACAAAATATGAAATTGATTTTAAAATGAATGATAAGGATCAACATGTTTCTTTGAAGCAAAAAGTATTGGATCAGAATTATATTTTTAAATTTTTAAATCAAATTATATATTTTTAAAATATGTGTACTTCTGCAAAAATAAAATGCATTTGAAAATGTATATAAAATTCAACCTGCCACTATTAAATGTAACTGAAAAGATTTGTAATATTTAAATTGTGTGTGAAGATCTTAATGACTCAAAATTCAAGCCGTGGTTGTTTTAACACTGTTAAGGATTTCACCAACGTATTTAAGAAGACAAATGACATTATCTAGCCAATCTAATCAGGTAGAGTTTACTTTCAAATTGCACTTTATTTGGCGACCATAATTCTGTGTTAAACAATTCAGAAATCTACTGGAACGAGTCAGAGAAACTGCATGTATGAATGATCATAGAAGTGAAGGTTAATAATCATTTCACATATATTACTCTATTTGATATCTACATTTGTAAGTGGGAATAACACATTTCTATTTAGAGATGCAGAGAAAGTTGCTAAACCAAACCTAATGGCATTGCCCAATGTCTCTTGCTAAGTCAGGGATGGAACTAGAACTTTGACTTTGTACCCCTGATATCTAATCCTAGATCAAATCCAGGGTTTGTACCAAGTATTATGTTAACACCCTAAAATAATTACTATCTCTTATTTGTGTATGTGATTCTGCAAAAAAAAAAAACTGTTCTTTATGCTATTTTCTGTTACCCTTAGGTACGAGAGTTACATGTGTAACTGGTGAGATGGTAGACAATGTACTCTATAGAGCCGCGGAGGTCACACGGTCCTAAACCTGAAGTGGACTCAGCTTTCCACTAGGTGGCAGGTGACCCGCTTCTCCTCTAGCGAATGAATTTCAAGAGATTTACAGCTGTTTGTTCATTCCATTTTTTAAAATGTAATTTAAGCAAAAATCTTATCAGATATTACATGCACATTGTTGAAAACACCCATTAATGTAAGAGCTTAAATTATCACCACTTTCTTCAACTTTCAAGTGATATGCTTGGTTTTATTACCTATTACAAAACTATAGAAATTGTCTCTGGATTTAAGTAAAATGAAAATGGCATCTCTCCGCCTTGTTTTCTTTTCCAAGTCTCTTTCCTTGCCTATTCTTTGTAAGCTCTATATTTCTTTTACTTTGTTAAAGTAATAACATTTGGAATCTGTCAAACTTTGTTTCTCAAGGGTACAACTACAGATGATTGAAAACAAAATTTTTTTAAACTAACAACCACATAATTTACTCCAATCTCATTTACCTTCCTATGTACCTTGTGTGTATTTATTTTATTTTGGAGTTTCCAATTTATTTTTCCCTTTGTTTTTCCCTTTTCTCATAAAATTCTATGTACCAGTCGCTCATGATGAATGTAATCATTAAGTACTGTAAACAGGTACTAACAAAAATTAAAATTTAAAAGAACAATAAAAATAATAATGTCCTTGATTTTTCTTCTACCACTTCCATAATTTTTAAAAATCATTTTTTAATTTCCAGGTAATCTTTCACATTCTTCTATCCTGATTTGCTTTAATTAATGAAGGCTTTGTTGCTATTTTTTCTGTTTTGTTCTGTTTTTGAAACTTGCTTGAGAATTAAATCTAAATTTTATTTTGGAAGTGTTAGTCAATTCCCTAAAAATGCTCTATTTTCTTAATATTTTTCTTTCTTTTTTCTTTCCTTCCTCCCTTCTTTCCTTCTTTCAGTTACCTTTCATGTCTGGTCTTTCCCTCTCACTTTCTGAGCATAGAAGACAGATCCTTGCCCCTATCTGGAATGACTCAGGAGAGTTCTTCTACTCTGTGCTGGAAGGCTCTGGGGAGCTCAGCACCAGTGGAGCTCACCCTCAAGAATTCACCTTTTAGGGTCTGTCTCCCTTTCTAGTTTCTTCCTTTCTTTCAACTGGTATTGCTAGATATCACCACCCACATAAACTGCATTTATACTAAGACAGTGGATTTTCTAAAGTGTGTATGTACTTTCCATATTCATATTTAAACATGAAGCAATTGGATAAATGGTGCTATGTCTATTTTTGTTGGCTATTGTGGAAAGTTATTATGCCTACTTAATATTTGGATAGTTTTCCTCTTGAACACCAATACTAAAACTAAATGTCCCACTCACTAGCTCCTAAGACACTGGGCATACACCCCCAAAACAAGTTTCCTCCCTATTTCTTTAAAGAAAAATTTTGCTATTTTTAAGCAAACTTTCTTGGTTGGTGGTATTAAATCTTTCTAGGAAGTAAATGCCTTGTCTCCTGGATATTGCAAATGGACAATCATAAGGAGGATGGGTGAGTCCAGTCAATTTAAAGACAACCACATCCACTCATTCTCTTCCTGACTGCTTGCTCTGGTCTTCCTGTTGTTTCCTAGATGGGAATTGCTTGAAGTACTGCAGAGCACAGTGACTCTGCTTGACTGGGATCTCTTACTGCCTCATTTCAGCCATAGTTTTCTCCTCCATACCTTGTTCTCCTTCCAGATAGGCACTGAAATTTCCCGTTCATCATCATTCATTTCTATTCATGATTGTGGAGATTATATGTGTATATATGTAATATATTATATTATATATATTATATGTATTATGTATAATCCTTTTACTATCAAAAAATTGTCTACTATTAAAAAATTGTCATCAGAGTGCCATATTAAGTTAACTGATGTTTGTAAATAAAGGCCATACCAAAATGTACTTTACAACCATGAACTATTAAAATAAGATTTCATTTGGAAATACAGGATTATAACATAAGATTTTGATGGCAAACCTTTTAAAGCTTTCGATGATAACAAACATCTGGTTGTGGGATACATGCCATAGATTCCCCACCACCAATATAGAGGCACCTGCCTGAGTACTTGCTTTTCGTTAAATTTCTGTTGTAAACACTTTCATTATAATTTTACTTTGTCTTTCTTCAGAATCAGAAAGCTGTTTGATACTCATTCTGGAAACTTTTGAATTCTAATAACTCATTAATGGGATCCAGATGCAGATGTAAGCTAAATTAACTATTAGAGATTGTGCTAATCAATTATATTTACACTTCTGGGCTCTCTTTGGCTCTGCTGAAATGTTTAGAAATTACAATTCATTCCCTTTATTCATTAAGTAGTATGCATAAACTAACTCATGCACGTGTTATCCGGTGCTTTTTTTGGAGCTGCTTTCTGTTCCAGAAATTCTTTTTTAAAAAAGAACTCTGTTATATCAGATTTCTCCCCTACATTCTATCCCACATGTATCCTTCCAAGTAAAGTGGGCAAGGTACTTAGGGTTCTGAGAATTTTTTCTCCTTTATTTAATAGAAAACATTTACTTTAGTAGATGAACTTACTCTGAGTGTCCCCTCTTACAATTCTAGGGAGGACTTTTCAATCTAATGTAAAGTACTGAAGTTTATCATAAAGTTTGCGACTTTTACTGACTTTTACAATCACAGTCCAGAGACTTCTCTAGGGAGCAAGAATCGTATCCTCATCCATTTAACAAGGCCTCAACAGAGCACATCACCTGCATTGCCTGCCTTCCACAACAGACAGTTACTGAGAAAATGAATTACTGAGGAAGCCTCTACTCTTGGTCATGTGCTAGACAGAATGATGGCACCCTTGAATGGAAGTTCTCATCCTAATTCCCCAGATCTATGAAAATGATACCTCACATGATCAAAGTTTCTTTAAAAATGAAATTCAGGTTATAGACCTTGAGATAGGAGATTATTCTGGATAGTCAGATGGGCTCAACCTCTTTTACATTATAAATTCCTCAAGAGCAAGAAGACAGCAAGCTTAATAAAAATCTTCATGGGTAAGAATTCTATGTTATCAATCTTTTTTATCTACCAACATAATACCTTGAAATTACATATAGATATTTCTCAAAGTGACTAGTAAAAGCAACCTTTAAACCACAAACAGCTGTGGACTAAACTGTATCCTCCCAAAATTCCTCTATCAAATATCTAATGTCTAATGTGACTCTGTCTAAAGATAGTCCTTTTAGAAGATAATTAAAGTTAAATGAGACCATAAATATGGATCCCTAACCCAATGGGACTGTTGCTTATAAAAATCAAGAAGGGAGAAAGCTCTCCCTCTGTCTCTGTCTCTGTTTCTCCCTCTCATTCCACTATAGGAGGAAAAAAAAATGTCTCATTTAAGCCACCCAGTCTATGATGTTTTGTTATGGCAACCTAAGCAACTCACACACACATACCTGGAAAAGATAATACAATATATTTCTCCACAAGAGGTGTGTAATTTCCTAAAATGCTTCATTATTTAGACTGAAAGTTGCAACGAAGTTAAATTGGATGGAATTATAGCCACGTATGTGTGTGTGTGTGTGTGTGTGTGTGCACAATATATACATAGTAAATTAACTGTGTAACAGAATATCAGATATATTTGTGTATACATAAAATATATAAAAATAAACTTTAAGAAGGCTCACACTCCTTCTAGGACATGGTCTCAATAGGTCATGAGCTTATCTCTGCCATTTGTGGTTCTCTTTCTGAGGCATGTTATTTACACATCTCCCACTCTCTAAAATGAATGATCCATTACATTTGAACTCATTTGATTATGACTTAAGATAATGCACACATGAGAAATTAAAGTGAATTTTCATTCTACAACAAACTTGCCGAGAAGTAACTGCTTTGGTACCTGATCAAGCAAAAATAGGCTAGCAAGTCTTTTGTTTGTCACATTCACTGTACAATCATACCATTTTGATGTGTTAAAAATTACTTGCATTTTAAAAAATAATCATCATCACTTTGTAAAACTCCTTTTCTCAGTGTGAGAGGTACCTTCTGAGGAATAGTACAGCCTATGCTACAAACCAAAGACCAGGATGAACAGGTCAAAATGTAAAATTCAACAGTGGATATATTAAATTCAACATCCAAGAATTTCCAACCTAAGAGCTGTCAAAAGTAGCAGTTAGTTTCCCCATACAGAAGTGATAGATCACAAGAAGAATGTATAAGTGGATGTAACTGGAAATGGAATCATTTATGACTTTATGTATCAAGGTTAGCAAGATGAATTATAGCTAGAAGAAAAATGATCATATAAACTATGATATCTAAGTGAAATATGTGCTAAGAAGTTCCTTCTGAAACAGCACTGGTTTTCAAGGCTGTCTTCTTATAGAATTCACTAAGACTGGTGATTTTCAAGGGTGAATGCTTATAGAATCCACCATAATGGTAATTTGTGGTTTTTTTTACTTAAATTCTTTTATTGGTACATTTTAGGTATACAACACATTTACATTTATCTTTGGGCACTTGTACCTGTACATAATGTATCTTGGTTCTTATTTTTTCCCCATTACCTGTGCGCCCTTCACCCCTCCACCCATAATGGTAATTCAAACATAAGAAGTAGGTAAAGGCAGCACCACCCTATTTAAAAAGCAAGTGTGCACCTTTGTCATCAGGCTCCATTTGGCAAAAGGAGGCTGCACACTACAAGCAAAGGAAACCTAAGACCTAGCCATCATACTGATGGCAACATTTTAGAAATAAATGCCATCTGGGTCACCTGAGTGATTCCTTTCAGGTCAAGGAGCCTCAGCAATGTCTCCCCAGTCATTCTGTAGACTATACCTCTATCATGACATTCAAACTGTTCTTTCATCTTTAAATTAAATCAATCCTTCCAATCAGGAGCATTCAGCAGCATTATGAAATCCAGGGTAATGTGTTGTGACGTGATTGTTGAATGATACCTAATATGTCAAAATAATCTGAGTAATGTTTCTGAAGATGTACAAAGTATGATTCATTTTTCCATTAAGCCAATACCAGACTGAGAAAGGTCCTCATTACCTGAGATGTGATCTTCAGGAAATGAATTATATATGAACATTCATAATGTGACAGAGAAGATTCTAACTATTGCTGCTTCTCAGAATTGTGGGACAGAGAGTCCAATATGCTATCCATCTGTGCGTATTTGTCATTCATTTATGCATTCAAGCATCGAACATAGATCTTTTCTTCATGGAATAAAGGATCCTCAATTTAGGGGGAATTCTACAAGTTATAGAACAGAGACATCCAGTACAAGAACATCATCTTCAGCATTTCTACCAAATTCTGCAGACAAGTTCTCAGCTGTATGAAATCTGCCCTCCAATATGATTACTAGCAGTCATATGGCATTCTCAGTTGAATCAACAAGGTGAAAGGATATCAGAGGCCAGAAGTGATCATTAGTGATGACACTAATGGGTGTTAGCAAAGCAAGTATCTTTGGCTCTGCTTTTTATTTATCAATGAAAACTGATGGATGGTTCCACCCATACACACACACTCAGGCTAATGGCTTCATCTTTACAGCTCTAAATGTAATACCATGTTCATTTGGATAAGCAGTTTTTAAGGTTCACATCAAAGGTTTATTCTTTCCTATAATCATTCACTTAACATTAAAAATTTTGCCTCTCCAATCTTCCAACTAAAGTTGTCTAAAGACAACTCTCTGTGTTAACATTAGGTATAGCGTTTGTATTGTGTCATTGTAAACAAGAAAAAGCAGAAAGCATCAGTTTCTGATTTCTGAGTAATATTTTTTCTTCTTCTTCCATTTCATAATTTTATGTAACAGTGACATATGACATTTGAATACTAGAGTAAATTTTTGTAGATGTATTTGAAACTTCTGTTTATTTTAGTCTTCGTCTAGATGTAGATGTATAATGGGATGATAATAAGCTGAATTATTTTTACTACTAAATCCTACTCCCCACACCAAAATATTCAGTTGCTACAGGGCTACATTGGTATAGTGAGGGGAAACCACCACACACTTTTGCAATCCTGTTTTGTACAGCAATAGGATATTAAGTGCCCTATAGCATTTTACCTAGAAATCTTTTATTGAGTCACAACATATGATCGAGTGATGAGAAAAGGGGCCTAGATCCTGTAAATACATACACATGTCTGAGCACTGGCAGTCGCTTTTGGGTGGAAATGTGTTATTCCAAAATTGGCATAATCATAGTTTCCACCTCGTTTATGACCAGCATAAAAAATTGCATAAAATCTCACGCACAGCTGTAGTCAAAAGGAAGATTCAATTTGGGCTTTGTGCAGACTTGACTTGCTGCCAGTGCAGTTCCATACATCATCTAGAGCTGCATTTAAAAGGATAAAATACAGTTTTAATTCTTGTGGCAAATTTATTTTTTCAAAGCGAAATAAAAGTGTTAAGATAGATCATAAAAAGCATTAAGTCCCACCCTCCCCCCACCCGGTCCATCTTTTGTTAATATAATGTTACAGGGTTAGCAAAAGATGGGCAAGCCATAAAATTAAAGGTTAGGATTGCAGCTCTCTCCATCCTCCAAACAAGAACGTAGCTGGTGGGATTGTATGCACCTTTTCATTATCTTGACAGCCTCTTTGGGAATATTATATGTGAACAACCTCAAACATCCCTGCTGGTTTCTTTGAGAAATCTCAAAGGCCACAGTGATAGAGAACAGCATGAGCAAGCTACTGAGGGAAGACAGGTTTTCATCTGAGACCCAAAAGCACAATATAGCACACAGTTTTACAAGGAGATTTTCTTCATCCCTGTGGAGGAGAGTGCTGACTTCTAGCAACCCAGTGCCCTGCATCAGAGCACCAACCAAGTCAGAAGAGCCTTAAAGGGCCAGCTGCCTCATTTGTGAGGGAGCAAAAGCCACTTGGCTAATTATTGACTGAGGCAGAACCACAGAAAATCTACTCTATGGATTTTTAATACAGTGTTCTTTCTACCTCTTTATGCTGTTTCAGTAACCATGTGGCGCCTCTAAGAATGAACATGAATGTCCATGGACAGATATAGGTGAAAATGTTGCATTTCTTATCTAACAGTCCTAAGTACAGTTTGCAGGGATCCTGGAGAGTCAATTGGTCTCACCTCTTTCGGGCTCATACTTGGCAAGTGCTCTTTGGTAAATTGAAATTGACCATGGTGGGAATATTGATGCCACCACAGTTGGCAAATGCTACCAATCCAGACTACCTCCAGCCACTGCATGGACATTTTAGCACATCACTCTTTTTAGCACTGCACCAGGAGTTTGCACCTCAGTGATTCCATGTCACAAGACTCCAAGCCATTATCCATAGCTTGCTAGGTGCTGCTGTAGGCCTCTTTCAACATCAAAACCAATCCTGAATTACCTGGGATGCTTGGAGTCAGCAGATTCCAGAGTTGGAAGCTGTAACAGTGACTTACAGAAAGCAAAAATGCCCAGTAGTTTTCTCAGATCTTGAGGTCCCAAAGATTTATTTCTTTTAATCTAAAGAGTATGTTGATGCTTTTAGTCTCTATAGATTATTTATAGCTTATCATTAACCAAAACTTTGCTACAGGATTTAAATACATTTTTAATACATTTTTAAAAAGAAACTGATGAAGAAATGTATGTAGAGCTGACTCAGCTGCAACCAGAAGGATCTTTCTTACCGGCAAGAGGCAAAGCCATAGTTTTTAAGAGCTTTGTGGGCAGGGAGACTTAGGTTTGATCCCAGCTGTGAGAAATATGAGTGCTGTGCCCTCTAGGAGTACTGTGACCTTGTACAAGTCATTCACCTCTCTAAGCCTCAATTTCCTTGTCTGTAAAATGGGAAAAAAAACAATAATTACTTCTTTGGGTTATTTCAAAGATAAAATGAGATGAAATACTTTCAAACCCATCCTCTTTCCTACACCCAAGAATTTTACTCTGGCATTTCTCCTGTCATTCTTTCTCTCTCTTGCTTTTGCTCTCTCTCCCCTTTATCATCAATTTTTTGTTCTCAAGGCTTTCTTTCCAGTCACCGATGACCTACAATGATCTTGTCTAGCTTATCAGTGATCTCCATATTACCAAATCCATTGGTCGGAACTTTACTTTCATCTTCCTTGACTTGGATTATGACACAACTAATCCACCCCTCCTTCTTAAAGTATTTTTTTCATTTAGCATTAGATACTCCAGATACTCAAGGCTTCTTTCCTGCACATGGGCACTTCTAGTCCCAGTGCTCCAAAGGTATAAAGGAGCCCGGTGTGGTGTTATCATGATAGACAGTGATAGCATCATTAGATTCTAGTGGGGACGGTTGAGGTGTAAGTAGGAAATGTACCGAACAGTGGTTTTCAAATTTGGCTGCACATTTATATCACTTGGGGAGCTGTTGGAAATTGCGATGGTCCAACCACAGCGAGTCAGTCATTACCAGTGTTGAGATGCAGACATCAGTACGTTTAAGGCTTCCCAGATGATTCCATTGTGCCATCAATGTTGAGAAACTGATTTAGATGGAGAAAGAGAAGTAAAAGCAGGTCTGAAGAAACAATTTATAGAAGTGTTCCACAGTGGAGATATCAGACAAATGAACATAAGTGGCTAACTTTAATGACACCAGAGCAAAGAAAATAAGGAGACTACTGTCTTAGTACACCAATGACTATAATACAAGGCAGAGTACTCTTTAAAACATTCCAAAAAAGACATTGTTATAAAGTACTACTATAGAGATGGTTTGAACTCAGTAGAAAATATATACAGGTGAAAGTTAAGAAAGTGTGCCAGTTGATAGGTAGACTAGAATCAGATTGGTTGGATTTAAATTCTTGAATCACTGCTCTTTTTGTCATAGGAAACATGCCTCAGTTCCCTTATTTATAATGTGTAATAACAGTAAATTTATCTCTTAAGTTTCCTGGAGGATTAAATTAGGTAATTCATGTGAGACACTTAGAACAGTATTTGACACAGGCTAAAAACATCAAATGATGACAACTGTGTTGATTGTGATGACACTGATGATGATGGTAATCTTTGGCAGGTTGAGAAGTTGGCCCAAGGAATGGGCTTTCAAAGAGGGGGAGAACTGTGACAGGTGCCAAGCTAGGTTTCCTTCTCCAGCCTAAACTAGCATAAGAAACAGCTTGGAATGAAGACTTGTCTCTGGCTGGTGTGCACTGTCTCTTTTGCGGCCCTTTTCTCCTCCCCTGTCCTTCAAGACCAGGATTCTTCTACTTCCAAATATCTCTAAGTAAATGATCTGATAGTAGTACCATTACTGGGATTACTTTGCTCAGTAGTCCTATATCTTAAAAGCTTTATCTGAAACTGTAGAATGAAAAGCTTTATCCCCAAAAGGACGATAGCAATCAGTACATTAAATGAGATAATTTAGTCAAAATCACTTTTAATTTATAAATTCCATCAAATATTAACTTTACATCAGATAACTTACTTTTGCAAAGCCCTCAAATTACTAAGGGGAACATCCAATTTATTTGCCATGTGCCCATCAAAGAGCATATTAGATCTTAGTAGATGACTAGTGTTTCTCACTAACAGAACATTAATCCAAGGCCTCTGGGGAAAAGACTTTAACTACAATAAGAATTGTGAAAAAAAAAAATTAGGCTGACAGATTATTCATGAAATCTTCTGTTCTTTTGAAAGACCATAACAGGAAAACTGCTGATTTACTTCTAGGCAGTGTGTTTGGAAAACAAAGGGAAGGCTGGAAGCACAGGGACACATATGTCCCTAGAAGCACAGAGCCTGTCCTTTTCAGACCCCATCCATCAGTCTGGAATATCTACTTCCTATCAATTTCCCACTGATCCGCCCCAAAAAATATTTGAATAGCACCCAGTATACCTCAAGACTTGGATAGGCAAGCCACTTGAGGATATAGACCTTTTTGATATGACAGAAGTCACAAAGAGAAAAATAGGTGCACAGTGCTGTGACAATACCACCCTTAGCTCATGTTGTAAACCATTACATCACCAAGGCGTTTTGAAACTTTGTAGCCTAATCAGACAAAGAATTTTGAGAAAATGTTCAAGATAAGAGGACACTTATTTATGTGCAAATATGTACACTGCAAGTATTTGAATTTGCATATTTTATATTTATTTATGTATGTATTTTATTAGTAAATGTTTGCAGTACATAATGAGTACATTTATCATGAGGAGTTGGCCCGTGTACATAACATATCTTAATTTTTTATTCATCTTCCATCCTTGCCTTCTCCTTCCAAATCTTGGTCCCCTTCTCATTTTCAAAAGTTCTTATTTTTGTTTTTTTTCTTCAATTCTTTTTTTAATCCCCTTTTACTCCCCCTCCTTTTTCCCTCCCTCAATCTTATTCCCCTTCCCCTTTTGAAAAAAATTCTTCTGACTTCCAGTTCTCTATCTTTTATTTTGCTCTTTATTTATATTTTGGGTTTCTCACATATGACAAACCAGGTGATATTTAAGCTTCTGTGTTTAAACAATATCAAAAAGGGTTAAGTACATTATAGTATATCCATAAAACAAAACAGTCTAAAGCTATTAAGACTATTTAATGGCAGAAGAAAATTCTCAGAACATAATGTTTGCTGATACACACACACACACACACACACACACACACCCCTATATATGACCATACTCAAACTAAGAAATTTGAGAAATAAAAATAAGCAAGTTAATAATTAAATGAATATAATATATAATACCGTCAACCACAGGTACTGACTACTAAAGCATAAGCATGTGTTTTCCAGCTCATTCTTCAAAAATGCTTATTTTAAAAAAATAAAATTAGAATTAACCTTGCAGCATACATTATATCATCTCATGTAACATCAATGACTACAATACAAGGCAGAGTTAACACTTTTTCATATAATTATTCTCTGAAGTTTATTGTCAGGAAATAGTCCATGTTTTTTAATGTAGCATGATTTACTTAACAGTTTCCTTATGGAAAAAAATTAATGATTTCTATCCTGTTATAAATGACTCTCCAATGAACTTCCTTGATCATGAATCTTTGTTCATATATTCAATTATCTGAAACTGGCTATATAGCTGTAAAATTACAGGTCAAGAAGTAAAAGATTTTTAATGCTCTTAAAATATATTTCCTAAATTGCTTTCCGGAAAAGTTATATCAGTAGGTCCTCTCGCCATTGATATACAACAGTGCCCATAACTCTCACTCTTGCCAGCATACAGTATTATATTTTACCATCATTGGCAATTTGATAAATGAAAATAATTTGATAAATGAAAACTGTACCTCTTTTTGATGCCATATTATACTGTATTAAATAAAGTGAAATATACAACTTGAATATGCAATATAGACTCTACATTGTAAAACTATGTCTAGAAAAATGATTAAAAGAAATGTATGAAAATGTTACAAATTTTAGCACCTAGCTGTAGAATAGATTGTGGCTGTTTTCATAAAGCAATATTAATTATAACATGTATTATTTATCCAAAAGCTACCATGTTTCAGGAAACACACTAGGTAATTTATTTTCAGTATCTTCACCCTCAAAACTTTACAAAGTCTTATTAACTCACTTATAGATGAAAATGGTTAAGGTAAGAAAGCCAGGTAGAGGTTAAACTAGGATTTAAACCTCAGCTTAATTAATTCCATGGTTCCTGCTTTTTCATTGTGCTTCTCCTAATTTCCATATTTTTATTCTTTTGTCAATGAGTATTTGTTTGTTTTAAATCATCAAAACAATAAAAGTCATTCTAACAGCCTATCCCAAATAAGGGAAAAGCAGCTTAGGCTCCAGCTTAAGGCAGTGGACAGGAGACCCTCTGGGTGTCACTGGGTGACTATGAGTTGCCCAAGTCCAAGGGGTCACCCCCATCTTTACCTAGCTCACCACTTCCTTTATTCCTGAAACCACACCCCCTTAGGCGACTGTCAATCCCAGCAGACATAAACTGGGCCTCACCTTGTACTGCATCTCTCTGGCCAGAAGAAATGCTGGCTGTAGGAGGTGGGAAAAGTCAGATCCAACTTTTGTCCCCTCTGTGTGAATGAGATGATTGTAACTTTAGTATTGATTTCAGTAGTTTTTTAGAATGAAGCAGACAAAAAGTAATGATGTGAATATGATGCATTCTGGTGTTTGTCGATGAAAATGTTGCTACTGTTATTATTAAAGCCCAGATAACAGATAGACAACTTTTATGACAGTCTTTAAAGGCACACAAAATATTTTATTTTTTATTTTTTTATTTTTTATATTTTTGGTACCAGAGATCGAACTCGGGACCTTGCACTTGCGAGGCAGGTGCTGGAACCACTGAGCTAAATCCCTGGCCCAAACATAATATTTTAAATATAAGTTAGCCATCTAAAAAAGCATATCTTCAAGTCATAAGTTATTTTATAAATATATATTTGATTTGATATTTTAAACTCAATGATCATTATCAACTATATAAATGCATGTTTCCATATAAATGAATACAATAGCTATTTTAAAATATTATTTTATTTTTGTTTTGCCTTTATTAAATTTTGGTGTGTTAAATATTTAAACTAAGAACACAATACACAAAAGCAATAAGGAAGAAACAAAGAATATTTGTATGAGAGTAAAAAGTCCAAAAGCTAACTTTTATAATATTCAGAGAACATATTGACTGGGTAGATAATATATTCAGACACATCATGAGACAATATAGAAATAACCATTAACATACTAGACTTTGTTAGTAGAGTTTTGGTGAAAAGGTGAAAAAAACAAACAGGTAAGCCCCTGTTGATTTCTGTCAGAAGAGAAATACTCTTTATAATGATTTTATCATTTGGTTAAGACTCCTGCCCATCTCTGAGGCTCAAAGACCAATGCCCAAGGCCTGTCTGCCTGGGCCTGTACCTTCATCTCATTTCAATTCCATTCCAGCTCTCTGCTAATTGTTGACCTCTGATAAATGCCTGATGCTCAAAACACTTGAGAAAAGAGCACTGACCTTCTCATTCTTTGTTTTCCATGAGCACAGCACTCTGGGAATCTGATGAAAGCTTGATTTTCCCTATTTCTTCTAAGATGTAACACATATACAACAGTTTCACAAGCTTCTTGTTTGCTAGTTGTTTCTTTTATTCATTTTAATTGTGTGAGTTGATCACTAGAAAAGGAAAGAGTTTTAGAAAATTTAAGATACATTTTTTAATTGGGAAATTTTCCCTAAAATATAACAAAAATGATTTGCAGTGCCCGAGAGAAATTACTATAATAGGAAATTATTGTTTAAATCTTAAAATGACTCTTTTCCTGTGAAATGGTCTGCTTTCAAGGCTGCTACAGCTATTTCCAAGTTATGCTTTAACTATGAAGGGTAGCATGAAAAATGGAATGATATGTTTAATTTGAAAACTAAGAAATCCATGTCTTACATAGTCATAAGTTTATCTTAAATCATTTTTATTCATAATAGGAACAGGAATTTTAAAGAAAATTTCAAATATATTAAACCATAACATGTTCTGTCATATAGAACAATTCTTTTTTAAAAAATCACCATAACATATGCTTTATTACCTCATACCCATAAAAGTCATGTCATATGCATTTGCCCTTCTTTTTCAAACTTGTGCCTTGTCAGCCTCTCAAAGTTCTGGTTCTGTCCATGTAAGGTACTCTCCGTCATAAAATAGTGGTGCTCAAGAGCAATATACCACACTAACATTGAGAGGAACAGTATCTTAGTTATCTAAAGCTGTCTAGGCCTGGCTGTAATAACTTTTCCAAAGACTTTCTATGTTTTGTAAAATTCTTAGAGCTCAAGCAAATTCTGAGAATTTTTCTCCCTCAGCCTGAGCTAAGGGAGGTTTTCTCCTATTTAAAAATAAGAGATTAAATCACAAGGACCTCTGACATTTTTGGCCAATAAAAATTATAATTAATCCAATTTTGATCCTCACCTACTTTATATTCATTTCACTGATACTTATTCAATACAGCTAGACACTGCCTCAGGCACTGCATCAGGTACTAAGGACACAATAGTGAGTAAGAATCCCGGGGGGGGGGGGGCTTGACGACATCTAACTTTCTCCCTAGTAAGAAAAGTGGTGACATTGGCATCGCTGTCCCATTCCCTTCCTTCTCACAAATGACCTGGCCTCTTTAAGTGATAGATTCTACTTTTCACTCTTACTTAAAAGATTCAGAATATTTGACCGTCAAACCTACTCTGTTATAGAAAGTTATAATACAATACTGCTTCAAACAAAGGTTAGAAGAACACACCAGATAATTCTATTTCCATTTCTTCACTGACAGCTACAGAGCCAAGGGCACTTCAATTGACTTTATGCTTTTTAGAAATGTCAAGTTGGAGACAGGCCCATACACCAACTGAGTGGTTTCTGTTTAGCAAAACCTGAGGACTGGGTTCTCCCGCCCCCTTCTCTCCCTCTCTCCTCTCAACTTTAAATATAGAATGAGCTCATTACTTCTTCACAAATTCCTTTTGCGCTAAAAAGGATTGAGTCCTACCTCATATGTTTTTCTGCAAGGAAAATCTCTATGTAGGGTTCTTTATCACCTGGAGGGGCAGAGATTCCTTTGAGAATCATAGGGAATCAGCTAAACCCAGGTGGGGAAGTGGGAGAGAAACAGACAAAATTTGCACACAGTCAGGAAGTTCATGACCCAAGCTGAGCAAGTCTATATTACAGCATTCACAAAATGTGTCTTACAATTGAAAATCGGGATATTGTTACTTGGGCAAGGGGGGTTGTTTATCATAGTAAGTAAGTCTAGGAAATGCTAAATTTAAAAATGGTCATTCTTCAAAATGATTTTTTAAAAATCTTTAGTATATTAGTTTGTACCACACCTCCCTAAAAAGATGATATGTGTACAACTGAACACCTTTTCCATGCCTACCTTTGAATCACCTCTTCTGGCTGTGTTCCTAAGAAACACTTTGAGAATGAATTCCTCCGTCACATCCCTACCATGTGCCTGGATACATCAACTGATTCGGGCTCAAAAAGGTCATGTGCTTTGAGAGAAAAGTCAATAACACAAAGATCAATTGTCAATAATTGTTGGAACACGGACATTAAATGCAAATAAATGTCCATTAGATTTGAGAAAATTTTTGCTTTTCACTTAAAACTTTTGTCTTTAAAAGGTCATGTGAATGTGTTTAGAACACATTTCTAAGCCTTTCTCTGCTTTACTTTCCTTATGTTTTTAAATACAGATTTTTTAAAAAAGTCTGTACCATTACTCTGAGAATTAAATGAATTAGTACATGTAAAGCTCTTAGAATTGTGTCTGGTATATAAGTACCCAATAAATACTAGCTATGGTTTTTATTTTATGTATTTATATTAATATACTTGGTTGACTAACCATAAAACATAGCCACAGAAAGGTGGTAAGTATTAACATTTTTTAAAACATTCAATGACTACTCTGTCTCTGAATATGTAATATAAATTGAAATATTTGGAGTAAAATGTCAGAAATTTGGAAAAAGTCATTTCCTATCCAGAACTGGCTACAATTCCATTTTTTCTTATAAAGAGGTATACAGCTACATCACCATTTAGAAATTTGGCTAAAGAATAAAGTAAAAATGGATCCATCCTTCCTGCCAACATCTCTCCATCTTCTTTGGCAGTATTTAGTACCTTTATGGTAGAATAAAATAGGTGGCATAATTAAGAGCTGAGGCATTTACTGACAAAAAACACACCTCAGTGTAGAAAAAGTTATCACAACCAACATGGACAAAAAGCACAAGACCAGCAGATGTTTCAAAGTTTACCTACCTCACAACCATAAACTCAGCTAGAAAGGATTGGAAAATTCTGTTTCCTCCACTGGTCCCCCTACTTCTTTACTTTCTTTTCTTATTAAAACCAACTGACCACAGGGCAACCAGCTTGCAGCTTGGCTTATGACTCTGCAATGACTTCCATTCAACTTAGAATGGAATCCTTAACTCAGTCTGCAAGTCCCACCAGTTGTGGCTTACCTGTGAGCTCGCACTTCACACTGCTCTTTCCTACCTATTTCTTGATCCAAGCCTCTCCCTGATTCAGAGCCTTTGCACTTACCATTGTCTCTGCTTAACATGCAGTCTATCAGATCATACCTGGCCTGACTCCATTTACCACCTGAGGTGGTAAGAGAGGGTAAATGACTTATCTCCCAACAGAAAATAAGTATCCCTCCTCTCTCTGCTAATTGTCAATCATACTATCAGTTTCATTTTGCTTAAAGATCAATTTTTATTTGATATCAACTAATTACTATGAGCATCAAAATTGCTGTAGTTATTTCTCTTGAATAAATGGAGTCTTCTGTATCTGCTGTAGTAGTCATCCTTATTTAATTATTATTATTTACCGATACGAAGGCCCAGCCACTTAGTTGAGATCAATATTAGCTCACTTCTATTACTCACAATACATTTCAAGGCATAGAACTTGAACATTATTGTTAATAACTGTTAACATTAATTTTAAAGCAATTCTTTAGGTATAAGAATAATAGTAATAGAGGGAACTGACACATATTCCATTTGCGCAGTATTTTATAGTTTTCAGAGTGGACATGTTTACTCTCTTGATTCATCCTGTAACAACCATGGAAAGATTAAGAGTGTCTAAAATCACACATACTCAGCATTAGAAAAAAGAAAAAATACCACAAATTCCTTAGTACCAGTCATATAGCATTTGAATCTTATCCTTCATGATCCCATTCATAGTTATCCTCTTAATAGAAGAAGTCACGGTATCTTGAGTAAGCCCTTTCTTCTTTGGCAACTTCAGTTTTCAAAAATCCCTAAAAGATAAGATGGGCTTCAGACAAATTATATCCATTGTCCTCATTTTCTGTTTTAAATGCAAGTGGACCAAACCTAATTTCTCCTGTACTAAGTATACTCTTAGGTTTTTGAGGACAATTGAAATAGCTCCCTAACTTTCTCTAGGGTAATATCTTATTCCCATCAACTATTGTTAATATGCCATTGTTTCACAATTCTCACCAGGGAGTAATCTTAATTTATATCTTTTTTTTTTCTTTTAGACTTCTTAGCAGGTAGAGTTCAGAAATAAACTATTTGCTACAGGTAACTGAATCACTGCAGGACAAAGTAGTTTGTCAAAACCCACGTTCATGATGTCAAAAAACAATAATAGCCACAACCACAACTATTTATCGGTTTAACAAGGAGAAAGGAGAAAGAGCAAAAAGAAAAAATCTGGAGAATGCTGATTTTCACTACTAACCACTAATCATTTCTAGTCTCTACTACTTTTTCTTGCAAGTGAGTTCATACAGAGTCTATCTCTAAGCTTTTAGAGACAATAAAAAACCTGGTTAGCTTCTTCTAGGTAAGATTGTCAATATGTGACTATTCTAACCTACAAAACTGGCAATTCCTTAGGACCCAATCCAATATATCAGGTATATCGATACATAAACAAAATGTTTTTCTGGATGTTTTTATCTTAAAAACACCAATAGAAACTAAATGACCAAAATGTGTTTTCTTCTTTTAATGTATTTTATGCCATTTCTTCTTACAGATAAGTAAGGCAGATTTGATTGATATCTGTAGGCACTGGAAACCATGGAGACAATTTTAAAAAGCTTGAAAGGCAAAAGGAACTTGTACCAAAATCATTGCCAGGCCCAGGTTTTGTCCCATTGTATTTTCATAGATCAGTTATGAAGCTTTTTTACAAACTGGATTCACAGGGAAAGTGCTGACTCATTTTCATTATTACACTGACTCTATACAGAGGTATCACAATAGTGTTTGACAAAGTCAAACAGGCGCTATGTTTCCTTTCATTTATACCTAAGTCTATGGAATTATCACATCATCTGTGTGCATCTATCAAAGTGATTCATTCTTGTGCCCAAATATTTGGTAGCTCTATCTTCTATCAGATGAAGGACTAATAGTTCCAGAAGCTTCCATCATAACATTAAACAATTCAGGGGATTCCACAGCACCTCAGATTTAAAAACACAAACTTCTTTCATACTGATGGTTCTTCAAGTCTCATAGCAGAAGCAAGTGAAACAACAACCATGTTAAAGTCCTGAAAATCATAGTAGTTCAGAGAATGATTTACCTGAAAAAAATGAAATTACTCTGAACTTAGATTTCCATTTCCTTTACAAAGTACTTTTAAAACAAATATGTGCCAAGTGGGGCCCCAGCCAAACCTTCTCTTCTTCACAGCTCACTTTTCCTTAGTTAAAATGTAGAAGTCATGACAACACCACCATTTCCATGGCATTGTAGTGTGTGGGTATCAAAGACAACCAGCAATTATTCAGCAAGGAGAGAGTTTGCATTAGTCAGCTTTCCCATTGCCGGGACAAAATATCCAACACCCACAACTTCAAGAGAAGAGGTTAATTTGTCTCCCAGTTTTCAGTGGGTTTGGTCTGAAGGTGGATGTATCCAAGGCAAAAACAGCATGATGAAAAGGGCTAGAGAAGGAGAGCTGCTCATCCCACAACAACCAGGAAGGAGGCCAGGGGAGAGACAGAGACAGAGGCAGAGAGGAAAAAGAAGGAAGAAGAGGAGACAAGTATACACCCTTCTATGTCATGCCCCTCATGACCCACTTCTCAGCAGGTCCCTTCTCTGAACACATGGAACTTTGGGTAGACATGTGAGATCTAAACTACAACAGAGATAATGCCAGGAGCAGAAGGGTAGAAATTACCTGAGTAGTTTAGCTGTAAATAATGGTGGACTCCTTATTTTCCAATAATAGGAACTACTGGTCCCCATTGAAACATTTGTTCACAGTACACATTAAGTAATCTTTGCTTCTGCTCTGGTGCCATGGGAACTGATCCTTTATAGTAAGACACACTTGGCCTGATGAAGCTGAAAAGATAGGCAAATGTGGCCACCCACTCCTGGCTCATAGACTCATGACCACCTGTGGGACTCATGAAAGGAAAAAAAGAAGAGACAGCGAACTGAAAGATGGAGCTTTGTGAGAGGCTAAAAAGAAAGATTAGGGCTAGAAACAGATTTCCATAAATTATACATAACTTGTGCAGGCTCTGAAAATAAATTGATGTCACAGGTAGCTGGTTATATCTGTCTGCATCTCACAGCAAGTAAATGGTGTCTATTCACATAAAATGCATACACACTGTTAAGTAAAGCTCATTACTGACACAGAATTAACCTGGTAATGGTATAAGAGGAAGACCCTTGAAACCTCTAATCCGCAGCTTAAACAAGCCATATTAACTTTGGCTGGGCGTGGAGTGTACACGTGTGTGTGCTAGCTGCACTGGTAATCATGTTAGAATGATAGGAGAAAATAAAAATACAGTAATGTCAATAGAGGTCTTGTAATATTTGCACCCACACAGTAATTTTAATGTTTCCTGAGTCTAGGATATTTCCATTCTCATCCTTAAGAGAACTGCACCATGTGTTGGCATCAATCTGGCTACTTTTCTATAGATGCAATAAGATTGCAAAGGAAAGTGGCTACTCCCCAAGGGCCTTCCAATCAACACCCTACCAATCTCGAAACCTGTGGGGATCACAGAGAACATGAAAAATGCAGGTAACACTTCTGCATAAACAGAACAATTGAAAGTCCCTACCTTGCCAAAAAAAAATCTTTGTAGGACTTCTGACATGTAAACACATTCTGATGGTCTGTGGACTGTGTTAGTCAAGACAAATTTTTCTGCTGAGGATATGAGGAAACATTGCCAAATAATTATTATTTGGAAGTAACAAATGCTTTTTAGATCAAGTTATTTTTTCCTTAGTATCACATTCTTTCTTCTAGATGTATGGAGGAACAGGTAATTCATTCTTGCACAGTGGAAAAATGTAAAAATAAAAGAAGTAATTTTGCATTTTTTCTATATTGGAATGTTAGGTCTGTTCCTCAGGTAATCAACTTTCCTGCAAGTTAAGTGTTCTGTTTTTCAGGGAGGTTGAACTCTTCTGTCAGCAGATGTCAAGCAAAGCCATTTCTTAAGTGGGCTCTTTGCCAAAGTGGTTTGCTTCACGTTAAAGCAGAATCAGAGCTACAGACACTACAGGACACTACAAGCCAAGCAGTGTTTCATGTGACTGGCTGTCCGCGGGTGTGGGGAAAGCTGATATGAAAACATGACTATCAATGAAAGCTACCAAATTCTAACTTTCTTATTGGAGCATATCAGGTTTGAATGCCAGAGATTCTGGTTCCCCAAATTCTTACCTACTGTGTTTTGCATGGAAATGAAAACTACACTAACACATAATCACAGTGTTACAGCTTTTCCACTCATGCACTAATTTTTTCTCTTTGTAGTCTACTCTTTTAACTTTCCTTCCCAAGGAGCAATAGCATACTTTCTATTTCTCTCTAGGTTCAGTAAGACTGAAAGCTCTACCTCTGGGAATATCTAGAAAGCATGATTATGAACTTTGAGATCATAAAATGCAAAGATAACCATAGAGATAGGAAACATAGACTAGGGACTGACAAAATCCTCCTCCATGATTTGATATAATCTACTTCTGACCACATGTGAACAATACTTGATCTATGGTGGAGAAGCAATAGCAATAAACAGCTAGAACTCATAATAATAGTATCAATAATGTCAGGAGTATTGTCATTATTATTGCTTCAGATCCAGGTATAAAAGTTCATAATAAATTTCTTGGTTTGCTTATATGGATATTACTGAGGTAAGAATGTGCTTTTTTGATAAATATTCTTTTTAAAAACATATCCTGTTTCACTGAAACCAGTCTAAGAAACAGCTACTCCATACATGCCATGAGTAACCATCTTACTGACCTGAACAGTTGAATTTCTACTTTTCCTTCCAACAATTTAACATAATTTTTACGATTGTGTTGAAATTATTTTAAATTTGTTTTCCATTCTCTTCTGATATCAAAATCAGGAAGCAAGAAGAAAGGTAACTAGTCCTTCATTAGCTCCATGGTAATCTTGCAGTCCCCCAAATTATCAAGTTTGTGTGTGTGTGGTTGTTGAATGTTTTTAAGTCACATATTTACAAACTTAAAACACTTATAAGGCAACTTTGACTATTTGATGGTTTCAACCAACTGAGAATGCAGGATGGATGGGGAGCAATGGACAGTGCTCATCTCTACTGTTGGTACAAAAACTTAAAACTGTCTCCAGCCTGAACTGTACCATCTAAATAGGACTAAATAGGAGCTGCCAGAGGTATTCACCTATGATACAGGATACAGATGCAGGAATAGGGACCTTGTGCTAGACAGGGGCCTCAGTAAGCGGACTTCTGCCCTCCTTCTTGTAACCTCTTTACCTAAAGCCAAATCCTTTCTGATCCGTATACCAACTTCCAAAGTCATGGCTCCATTTAGAGATCAAAACCCAGGAGAGTCTACAACCTCTACAAGCAAGCGGAACACAATTCAACCTACATCACTGTATCCCATTCACAGCTCTGCTCACAATTACCTGACAAACCACTTAACCTCACCATGCTCCAGTTTCTTCTGCAACCCAGAAACACAGCAATGTGCAAAGCTATCTCATGGGATTGTTTTGAGCAGTAATTACATAGTATGTGTGTGTATATGTAAGTGTGTATGTATATATTAGAGCACTTTAGCTTTATAAGGTGCTCTAGGAATATTTAAAGAACATTGAAGATTAAGAATATTCAGAATACATGAATAAGCCTGCAGCTGTGAGGGTGCACTCTCCACAGGAGACTGCTAGTATTAAACAGCATAACACAGGAATGTTCTTTCCATGTCTCTACCCTTGGGCTCTGCCACGGACTTGCTGTGCAACTTCCACTTCCGATTCTCTGTCTCCTCATTCATCCTTAAAGCAATCTAAAGTGATGGACTCCTTTGCAGGGCATCAAGGAAGAAGGGGGAGCAGGACTTAATAAGTGTAATTGAAAAAACAGACAGGATCCAAGTCTCAAATATACATTTGTCATTTCTCTTCATATAAATGCAAATTCAGCCCAAGAAGAAGTACACATGGATTTCTCTGATTTAAGGCATTTCCCTAGTAATAAACACAGTCATTTTTTCTGATTTTAGTCAACCAAGTGAAGAACAGGAGGTTTTAGGGAATGCCCATAACTTTGCTTTGAATTATTCATATGTGGTTTCTATCATTTAAATTGCTGGGGTTATCTATGGATAACGGCAAGCAGAGTGTAGCCATAAACCTTCCAAGTAACTGTGACTTCCTGAGCCCTTCTTCTAACAAATATTTCTAAACTGTTTTCCTTGACTCTTTGCCAATAAAATGGATGGAAACTCTTTCAATTCTCTCTTTTTCTTTCTTGGTCATAGCTTCAGAACCCTAGCGCTGCTTGATTCCCTTCCGTTGCAGATATTGGTGGCTGGAATCAAGGGCCAGGCCCCAGAAAAGTTTCACTGAAGGGACATACATAGGGCCAAATTGGACCCTCCGATTCACACCGTGTATCTCTGAGATGTGTGGTAAGTGTCTGAGGTACTGATAATGCCGCAGCCAAGATCGTGAAATAGAGCCAACATGCCACTTATTTTATCCAGAGTCAGGCTTTGTCCTAGTGCCAACTATGCTGCACTGCATATTGCTCAGGCGTCATGCTCCTGAGTGCTATGCATTTTAATTGCATAAGCTGCAATTAAAATTTAGAGTTTAAAGAAATTGTATTTCTTGTGTTTCCAGGTCATTGTATTTCTGCACTCTTTGACAGAAACATTTACCCAATTGAACTATTATTGATAAGATCTTAGGGACTGTTTTCAAGAAACTCCCACTCGAACGAGAAGCAATATATCACTCTTACTGCAAAAGCATATGTAGGAGATATGAATAATGCCGTCACATAGCTATGGAGGGCACCATTTACTCATCACATAGTGAATGGTGCCCCCTGGGAGTTGTGCAATGAAAACATCTTGCAAGATCATAAATACACTAGAGAAATTTTAATTAAGAATCTGATTCAAATAAACCAGAAATGTTCATTAAGAAGATAACATTTTTAGTCCTTCAGTCTCTGGCCTGATTTTTTTTTTTTTTTGGTCTTAGATAGAGGGTTACATGAAATCATCTCAAGTGTTAACTCCAGCTCTGAAACTCTAATTCTCAGTTAAGGCCAATTTATAAACATTGAATGACAGTGACTGATGTAAGCATTTGCCTCTTTCAAGCTGTACCCTTGTGACTAGTGTACTATTAGTGAAAAGAAAAAGAAATTCCAAATGACTCTTAGTTATTTTTAAAAAGAATTAAATCTTTGAACTGCCTAATCAGTTCTGCTTCACAACTAATAAAATTTCCACAAAAACTAAAAAAGAAAAAAATTATAGGTGGAGTTGAATCATTAAAAGAAAGGAAAGTTTCATTGAAACAATATAGACAATATTTCAAATATGGTATTAGATTTGTTCTCTTCAGGCTGAATGTATTTTTTTTAAGTTAAACTATATATTCTGATTTAAGTCAAAGACAATGCATTATCCTTGAATTGGGATAGTGTTTTATAATTTTTTATTTAAAACTGTATTTCCTATATTGTTTGTTTGAACTATTGTTTTGCACATTACCAGCCAAATTCTTTATATAAGGCTTACTTTCTGTATTTCATTTATAAAAGCATTAGATTTACTGAGGTTACTTTTGTGTAAAATTTTCAGTGTTCCTCTCCATTTCCACGGTCCAAGATCCTTATAGTGACTCCTCTCCCCACCTCCTACTTGAGAATCCTTTATGTCCACATTGAACTGTGAGCTTAGCTTGGCTTCCTCATAGGAAATACCAGGTTTATTACATTGAAACAGAATTAGCTGCCATTATAAAAACTATAATCCAAGTATCATTGTGATTGGTTATAAATCATGAGCTTTTGTTTTAGATATAAATAGGAAGTTGATTATCAAAATTGCATAAGTAGTTTCAATTTCAAACATTCAGCATTAGATTATCAGCTTGACTTAGCCTGGATATAGTTACATAATAATTAGGTCATTTAGATAAGTGGAGTTTTATAGCAGAAGTCAATAAAATTATGAAAGAAAGTAAAACTTAAGTTGCAAAAATGAGAATACACATGCACACACACTATCTCCTCCCTGAATGTATCTGAGAAAAATAATCTATAGGGCTTCTGACCTAATGAAGTGGGTATCATATACACTTTCTAAAAGAGAATAGGAATGTGGATCCTCAGCCTCTCAGGCTTTTTGTACAAACCTAAGCTTTACCCTGGGTAGAACTGTTGAGCAGGTCCATTTAAATACTCTCCAATATCCTTCACCAGCACAGAGGAAAGAGCTGAGTCCCTCCTAACTTCATTCTTATCCATCATTACTCAGTGCTACCCTGTGAGACCCATATGGACCAGGAGCTTTTCCCCTTCAAAGCCCCAATGGCTAGTGTATTCCATGGCACATAATAAATACTTAGCAAATATTTGTTAGATTATTGAATGAAAGATTTTATATTTTCTTTCATTATCACATACTCATTGCGTGTCTGCCATAGGTCTTGCCTGGCATACAGCACCACTCAAAAAATGTGTATGTAAGTTGTAGTGCTGTTTCAATCCAAAGTCAGTTTTCAGCATCTTAAAAAACTATGTGGAATTTCAATCGGCATTGCATTGAATCTATATAGTAGTTTTGGAAGTATGGCCATTTTCACTATATTGGTTCTTCCTACCCAGGAACAAGGGATACCTTTCCATTCTCTTATATCTTCCTTGATCTCCTTTTTCAGGGTGCTGTAGTTTTCAGTGTAGAGGTCTTTTGCTTCCTTTGTTAGATTGATTACTAGATATTTCTTTTTTTTTGGATGCTATTGTAAAAGGAATTGTTTCCCTAATTTCTCTCTCAGTGAGTCTGCTATTTGTGTATAAGAAGGCTATTGTTTTTTGAGTGTTGACCTTGTATCCAGCTACTCTACTGAATCTGTCAATTAAGTCTAGAAGTCTTTTGGTAGAATTTTTTGGGTCTTCTATGTAAAGTATCATATCATCAACTGGAAACTAGATAAAGAAGGTGTGTTTTTTTTATATAAAATGGAGTACTACTCAGGGATAAAGAATGAGAAACTAGTCATTTATAGTGAAAGGGATGCATATTGAGGCCATACTCTTAAGTGAAATAAATAGGACACACGTATAAATACCAAATAGTTTCTCTAGTGTGAGAAACTGAGAGTGTAAATAAGGATTAAAAGGTTAATAACGAATAATTGATGCTTTGAAATAGGAAAAGGTCTAAAGGGGTAAGGATGGTGGGAGGAGATGGGGAAAGGAAAGAATGGAAAGGAAAAAATTATGAGAAAAATATGGAAAAGAAGTCTATGTATAGGGAACGGTAGAGGGGTGAAGGGTGCATAGGTAATGGGGAAAAAATAAGAACAAAGATACATCATGTACAGGTACAAGCACCCAATGATAAATGTAAATGTACTGTATATCTAAAATGTACCAATAAAAGAATTTAAGCAAAAAATAAAATAAAATAAAACTTTTTAAATAAGATGGACAGGTTAAAAATAAAATCAGAATTGACAAAAAAAAAAAAAGCCATGTGGACATGCACTGAGTTCTTGGACCAGAAGAAGCCTCTGTGTTCCACATGATCACAATGGATCGGAGTGAACTCTTGAAGTGCTTATGTACTCTGAAGCCAGTGAAGAGATTCATTCCTTGCTAAGGCCTTTTTAATCCATCATGGAAAGTTGAGGAATGGCTTGAGTCTTAAAATCTTAACATTTGTGGATAAAAAAAAATTTTTTAAACGAACAGCAGTAAGGATTTACTTTCTTTTTTTTTTGAAAAAAGACACAGTTACCCTAACTTTCCTTTCAGAAAAAAGTATTAGTCTTCTTCTCATGTTCATATGTTCCCACTGCCTTAAGAGAGAATTTTCTAAAGATCTATGACTGATCTCTTCCCTCCATACTAAGAATACCCACAGTGTCTTCAACATACATTCCAGATTCACAGCAGGATTTACCAAGGACTTGAAAAATCTAGCCCCTTTTTATTTTGCAGTCTCAAACCCTAGCACTGTTCCTGACAATAGATACCTCCACCCACAAATAAGCCAGAAACTAAATACACATGCATACACACACCTTACCAGGATAACATCTACTTACATTTATAATTACATTCGGGATCATAATTACAAAATACAAGTCCTTCCCCATCACACCCTCCTGTAATCTGGGTGAGGTAACTGTCTTAGGAAGACTTTGCATTGTTGAAACTCCTTTGTTCACTTACCACTTCCCTAACAATCTGTAAGTTCTTGAAAAGCAGGGCGCAAGTCTTCATGTCTTTGGACCTTTAGCATCCAGCATAATGATTGGTAATTCATAGCAATTATATAAAAATGAGTGGAGTATACCACATTTTCTTTATTCTTCTATCCACTAATGGACACTTAGTTTGATCTCATGTCATAGCTATTAAAATAATTCCATGAATTGCATCTAAATAAATGAACATGGAGGACATTCTGATATGTATACGCCAGGCATCTAAAGATGAAAACACTGTTCTTCTCATTTACATGAGAAATCTAAAACAATTGAAATCATAAAAACAGAGAGTAAAATGGTTATTACTGGAGGTTGCATGGAGGTGGAGGGTGATGAAAGATGTTGGCCAAACAGTACAAAGCTGAAGTTAAACAGGAGAAATGTAGAATAAGTATTTAAGGTAATGTGTGTATTTTAATTACCTTGATTCGATCATTTCATGCTGCATATATATATATATATATATATATATATCTCATAACATTACTGTATACCCCATAATTATATTTCACTATAATTTGTTAAAATTTTTGAAAATGAATGAAATAGATGAATAAATAGAGCCATGTCTTTAATTTTTTTGTATTTCTTCCCAAAATTTTCTACATGAATTTATTATTGAACACATTAATCTAATTCACAAAGCCAAGGACAAGTAAATTGCTTCCAAATGGCTTCATAACAGCTGTTCTTGGTGGGCTTTCCATGGATCAGATTTTTGAACATTTTGCTGAGTAAATATGCACACTTTTCCCCCATTCCAAACAGTTTTTCCTTTCTCAGTATCCTCTTCAATACACATGTATATCTGTTGACATTTTTTATGAGAACACAGTAGGAATGTGATTATACTTGAAACTGGGATATGAAAGAACATGATAAACAATGTAACAAGCATATACCCCAATATCTGCATGGTCACAATAGACAAAATAAGAGACTGAGAAATAGACTGCCCACTTTACCTTAACAACTGCTAAAAGGCTCTTAATGAACTTTTAATCCCTTAACAAACCTGGAAGTTGTTATCACTACAAAATTATCACTTTGATTAGCCACATCCATACACAGCCTCCTATATGCTGTATGTGAGTACAGTTGGTTCTTCATACAAACAGAATAGTAGGGTGCTGGCCTATTTTATGCAGGTGAAATGAGCATTATCATGTTACAAATGTCTCTGTTTCAATCTGTTCCAGAAGTATGTGTTAAGCAAGTAACTGTGACTTCAAGTTATATGGTTGAAGATCACTGTAAAAATCAGTTTTAAAGAAAACAAATACTTTCTAATTAGGTGAATATTGCAGTGTAGACTTGAATAAAAGATGCATGCAGATTTTTAAAGTCTATTTTCAGTATAATTTTAGAATAATCTAGTAATTATATTAATTAGCATATGTATTTAATATATGTAATTTAGTATAATGGTGTAATTATACTTAAAGGAAGAGGTCTTGATGGAATGTTTTCTTTTCCCAAGGACACTTATAAAATATATTACTATCTTCTACTTTAATTCTAACACTCTATTCGGTCAACTTTAAGTAACTTAGGACATGGAAGGTCCAATGGGCAAATCTGGACTCACTTCTGTCAAAGTCTACACTCTCAGTGTTGTTTGGGAGAGGAATTGGCAGACTAGCTTTTTTGCACAACTTACATTAAAACTTACATTGGGAAAAACTTCTGTAATTTCTGAACTGAGCACTTTTTAATTGCATCTATAGATCTTCCTTGCATGAATGGATATCTGGCTTCATATCTAGAGATACTTACTGCAGCTCCTCCTCACAAAATTAAGCAACTATATAATCAATTATATTTTTAAAAAGGCAGTGTGATGATACCCTTCTTGGATGCCACATTGCCTCTGATTTGTTTGGGGATCGCTGTTCTTGATTAAGAATGATAACAGACACTTGATAACATTGCAAAAAGAGATGTAAATCAACTCAGAAGAGCAACAAAGCATAACCTGATTGGCACCCAGGGAAACTATTTATTCTCTAAATCCATTCAATTCAATAGCAGAGAAGTTTATAAAATTATTTTGATAGCCCTTTTCAAAATTTCATTCCTTTCTACAAAATTTGCCACAATCAAAATGCAAATGAAAAATAAATGTTGTGATTAATTTACTGTTAGTAAAGTTGCCACTGCAAGCTAAAATCCTCGTGTATATGGTGTACTAATTAGGAAAAAAGATCAATGGCAATGAAAGAGACCTTTTACTTATGTGTCTATTTGGCTACTTATTATTCTGAACCATTAAACTGGGAACCCACAATTTCCATACTTCTGCGTGCACTTTGTTAGTGAATAATAATGAAGTTAGCCTGACATTGTAGAGTAGCTATATCCAAGCTGAGGGTTGTACTTTGCATTCTGTTTTCTCTTGATGTACTATTTATCTGGTAAGCAACTTGTAATTAGATTGCATAAACTTTTTATAGCTGATATTTTAACAAATATACTAACATTTCTGAAACAAACTGTTTTATCTTCCTTTAAAATAAATTACTGTTCATAAGCATCACCAATAGCGGAAAGTATGATGTATTCCGAATTTAAACAGTTGAATTTTTACCTCCGAAATAACTTATACAATTAAGACTTTGATCTTGGATATACTTTCTAATGCATATGAGGCTTTTATGTGTGTTTTGCATTGGTATAATGCATAAAAACTTCAAAATAGCAGATAAGTTAGCTAAAAATGAGAGACCTAGATAGATTTTATAGTACATAATATGTGACCTTAACAGTCAAACAGTGACAGAGTGGGACCAAAGCTTTTCTTTAGATAATACATAAAAAGAAACCAATGGCTACTCCTCATTTATTTGGCTTTTATTTTTTTAATGCCTCTAAATTTGGCACTTTTTCTCCATCCCATGTGCTACTTTTCTTCTTTCTGTTGAAACGTGTTAGGGGATAATACTTGGAAAGGTTGAGACCAGAGAAGATAGATTCTCCAGCTAGTAAAATTCAGTCTTTTGCTTATAACAGCTCCAGATATAATTTGGCTTAAATGGTGGGATGCTGTAGGGGAGGATTTGCCAGCCTGGGATGGAGATCACCCTGTCCTCTGTTGTGCCAATCTCCTGTCAAGTTCGTTTGGCTCTTCATATAGTACTTTCTTCATCCTATTTAATTTCCTCATTTTGCTTTTAGTTTTGGTATCACCCAAATAAGAAAACAAAATTCAAAATGATTTCTTCTCCATGTTTGCTTCTCTGAGTGACATTTAGCTATTTCCACATCAAGCCGAAGCAATTATCCTTCTCCCAGTTGAGGGACTCTGAATCCCATCCCCATGATAGCTGCCTCCATTCCTCCATGGAATAGCAATACATTGATTAACATGCTTCCTGGCATAGGATAGGAATTCAACATTTAGCAGAGAAATTATTGAGCAAACTTGAAATTTATAATGGAAGGCGAGCTTGGAAAGAATATTTGGGTTAGTGCAGGGATGAAATGGCAGTAAGCATACTGGTGAAGAGCTTTGAAGTAGGGCAGTCATCATTTGGCACCCCAGCAATGCCTTATACATAGGCAGTCACTCAATGCCACCAAACCATTATTTTCCTATCTCTTAAACAGGGACTGAGATGATTACCATTTCCAGGCTGAGCTCTGTGCCCTGGCAAATACATAATAATAATATTTTTGATTTACTTGTTTATTTATTGGGTAGTAAGCAAGCAATGCATTTATACCATTAATATAAGTTACTTTAATGTAAGTCATTGAGACAGATGTAGTCTAGGAAATATTAGCTAGCATTAGAGTTCAGAGGAAGAGTCAGCACTGTTTATTCTTCTTTTGTTTCCCTGGGGTAAAAGTGTGGAATCTAATTCAGAATCATAATAAACATCCACCAGACGGGGAGCTCAGCTGCTGAAGAGCTGCAGTAGTCGTTTTATTTTTGCTCAGGTGGAAGAGGTCATTCATTATGGAACAATGTTGGCTCCCTAAGTGAATGTAATGCCAATGACAGTCTGCCTGGCTTTAATGGTCCCCCCACACACACCTTTTTAGGTGGCTCTTGCCACTAGGTTATTAACAGACTCCCTTCAGCTTGTCCTTGTGTACAGTGCAGTAAAATTTTGGGAAAACAATCTGTGACCACTGGGGAACTATTTGCATCTGATCATTTATAAGCAACCCACCAAGGTTCCAAGCAGCTTGGAAGATTACATAAACACCTCCAAAACCTACCAGGATGGCAGTGCCTCTCAGGTGCCTGACCCAGCTGTTGTGCCTGTCTGGGGACCAGGATTGCCAATTGCCTTTCTGTCTTCCATGCTTGCCACATCAGTAAGCAATCATTGTTGCTGACAACACTTTGCTGGTCTTAACACAAAGGTGGGAGCAAAGTTGAAGTGACAGAGAACTTCTCCAGCTGCCACCTGGCTCAGATTGACCCTGACATCATTCAAAAAATGTGCAACTGACGCAAGATGCAGATGCTGGTGTTCAAGCTACCAAGGTCAGTGGAGTTGCTACTTTAGCTAGTGTCCACCACGCAGTGACAGGAGTGCCTTAGGCAAGTGAAAATTCCTGTAGGCATCAGTCAAAACAAGCTCCCCACATATTATCTCACTAGTGTGCCTCTCCTATGCCCTTTCCAATCTTTCAACCTTCATACTTTCTCTCTCTCTCTGCCTTTGCTACTGCAAGAATGGATTTAACCCAGGGGTGATTACAGCTAACGGTTTCACAGTTTTTGTTCACTTTCATCTGAGACATATTTATATAAACCTTCCCATTACTGAAACATGTGCACAATTTAGACACATTGTGCAAACATGAGGCTCATTCACTCAACAAGCATTTATTATACACGCACCCTGTGATAGGTTCTCATTGTTTCACATTAATGCCTTGCCTTTGCAAGTTTCTGAAGCTCCCATTGAAAAATCTAAATCCTGCTCGTAGAATAACTTGTGCCTGAAATAATACAGCATTCAGTCTGCATAGGTTTCTCTGGCAGATATTCAGTAGCAATTGCACACCACTAATAGTGTCTCACTTACATCAATATGAAAGATTTCTTATGTTAGAAAACTAGAAAATTTCTTTTATTGTAATGTATTTCACACAAACACACATTTATGTATGTAGCTATGTATGTATGTGATCATTCTCACTGTGTTGTACAGGCTAGCCTTCAATTCCTAGGCTCAAGCAAACCTCCTGCTTCAGCCTCCCAAATAGCTAGAAATACAAGAATGCACTATTATGCTACACTCCCAAAAAATCCTCAAAAGTTTGAAAAGGAATGGCTTGGTTAAGATGCATTCAAACATAAGATCATACACCCTGATCAAGTGGGATTCATCCCAGGGATGCAGGGATGGTTCAATATATGAAAATCAATCAATGTAATACACTATATCAATAGAGCCAAGGACAAAAATCATATGATTATCTCCATAGATGCAGAAAAAGCATTTGACAAAATTCAACATGCATTTAGGAAAAAAACCCTACAAAAAATTGGAATAGATGGTCTCTACCTCAAACTGATAGAAGCCATCTATGAAAACCAACAGCCAATATCATACTAAATGGTCAAAAACTGAAATCCTTCACACTCAAATCAGGAACAAGACAAGGATGTCCACTATCACCACTCTTGTTCAATATAGTTCTGGAAACATTAGCCACAGCAATTAGACAAGAGAAAGAAATAAAAGGAATAAAGATAGGAAATGAAGAAGTCAAATTGTCATTATTTTCAGATGACATGATACTCTATATAGAAGACCCCAAGAACTCCACCAAAAGTCTTCTAGACTTAATAACCAAATTCAGTCAAGTAGCTGGTTACAAGATCAAGGCTCAAAAATCAATAGATTTCCTCCACACCAATGACAGACTCACTGAGAGAGAAATAGGGCAAATAATTCCTTTCACAATAGCATCCAAAAAACGAAAATACCTAGGAATCAGCCTAACGAAAGAAATCAAAGACCTCTTCTCTGAAAACTATGGCACTCTGAAAGGAGAGATTGAAGATGATATCAGAAAATGGACAGACATTCCCTGCTCCTGGGTAGGAAGGATTAATAGAGTGAAAATGGCCATACTTCCAAAACTGCTATATAGATTTAATGCAATTCCAATTGAGATCCCAGCAGCATACTTCATGGACCTTGAGAAAACAATCCAAATATTCATTTGGAACAAGAAGAGACCCAGAATAGCAAAAGCAATTCTAGGTAACAGAGAGATGGCCGGAGTTATCACAATCCCCAACCTGCAACTCTACTACTAAGCTACTGTGATAAAAACAGCATGATACTGGCAAAAAAACAGACTTGAGGACCAGTGGAACAGATTAGAAGATGCAGAAACAACACCAGACACACTCAGCCATCTCATCTTCGATAAAGGAGCCAAACACCCTTACTGGAGAAAAGATAGCCTCTTTAATAAATGGTGCTGGAAAAATTGGGCTTCAACTTGCCAAAGATTAAAGCTAGACCTGTATCTCTCACCATGTACTAAAATAAAATCAAAATGGATTAAAGATCTAAATATTAAAATAGAAACTCTGAACCAGTTGGAACAGAGGTTAGGTAGAACCCTTGAAGACATTGGTGTGGGAAAAGATTTTATGAACAAAACCTCAGTTGCCCATGAACTAGCAAAAACAATCAACAAGTGGGATCTCTTCTTATTAAAAGGCTTCTGCACAGCAAGAGAAACCACAAGCAGTGTGAAGAGACAACCCACAATGTGGGAAAAAAATCTTCACCTGCTCTTCCTCAGACAAAGGTCTACTATCTTGAATCCATAAAGAACTTCAAAAGATCAGACCTCCCAAATTTAAAGACCCAATCCGAAAATGGGCATCTGAAATGAACAGACATTTCTCAGATAAAGAAGTAGAAATAGCAAATAAATACATGAAAAAATGTTCAACATCACTGGTCATTGGAGAGATGCAAATGAAAACAACACTGAGATTCCACTTCACTCCAGAAAGAATGGCTGCTATCCTGAAATCAACCAATAACAAATGCTGGCAGAGCTGTGGGGAAAGAGGAACCCTGCTCCACTGCTGGTGGGAGTGTAGACTGGTGCAAGCACTGTGGAAATCAGTATGGAGATACCTCAAAGAACTAGGACTGGAAGTCCCATTTGACCCTGCTATTCCACTGCTGGGGATCTTCCCCAAAGAATTAAAAGAATCATACCACAGTGATATATGTGCACCCATGTTCATAGCAGCGCAGTTTGTAATACCTAAAACTTGGAAACAGCCCAAATGCCCATCAACTGGAGACTGGATCAAGAAAATGTGGTTTTTTTAATAAAATGGACTACTACTCAGACATAAAAAATGAGAAATTAGAGACATTTATAGCTGAGTGGATGCAAATTGAAGCAATACTCTTAAGTGAAATAAATAGGACATACATGTGTAAATACCAAATAGTTTCTCTGGTGTGAGAAACTGAAAGTGTAAATAAGGACTAAATGTATAATAAGTAATGTGAAATAGGAAAAAAAGGGGCAAAGGGGAAGGAAGTGGGAGGGCTAGGGGAAAGGATAGAAGGGAATGGGATTAATATGAGAAAATGGAAAAATAGGGACAAAATCTTTGTAAATAGAGAGGACTGGAGGGGTTGAAGGAAGGGCTGGACAAGGGTGAAAAGTAAGAACCAAGTGAGACTATGTAAAGGTGCAAATTTCCAATGATGAATGTCATTATATTGTATACCTAAAATGTACCAATGATTAGAATGAATAATCAATAATGTAAAATAGGAAGAAAAGGTCCAAAGGGGTAGGGGTAGTGGGAGGGGCAGGGGAAAGGAAAAAAGGGCAAGGAAAAATGCTGAGAAATGGCAAAAATGGAAATAAAGTCTTTGTAAATAGGGAAGGGTGGAGGGCATGAAGGGAGGGCTAGGAATAGGGAAAAAATAAGAACCAACATGTATTATGTAAAGGTACAATTCCCAATGAGAAATGTAATTGTGTTTTATACCTACAATGTACCAATAAAAGAATGTAATACAAGAAAAAAAAAAAAACCTGTTCACAAAAGTGATGACAGAAAACTTCATAAGCAGGGGAAAAGTACTTGACATACAGATAAGTGAGGCATATAAGACTCCAACAAGCCTTGATCAAAAAAAATCTATACATAGACATATAATTGTGAAGATTCCAGAAACCCAACAGAAGAACAAAGTTTTACAAGCAGTTAGTGAAAAGAAACACATCACATACAAAGGAAAGCCCATCAGAATCACAGCAGACTTCTCAATGCCAACCCTCAAGGCAAGAAGAGCTTGGAATGATGTATTCCAAGTCCGAAAGGAAAACTATCTTTCAAAATTAATGGATAAATGAGATACTTTCATGACAAAGAGCACCTTAGGAACTTCATGATTACCAAACCACCACTCCAAAAAATTTTAGACAATATCCTAGGAAAAGGCAATGAGGATAACAATAGAAGGAAGCACAGCAGAATGAATCCATAAGGTGTGACAAGAAATTAAATGTAAAGGGGGGGAATCCAACAAAAAGAAAAAGTCATGACAATGATAACTCAATACGTATCAGTTATAATCATCAATGTTAAGGGTCTCAACTCATCAATCAAAAGAAACAGACTGGCAGAATAGGTCAAGAAGCAAAATCCAACAATATGCTGCACACAAGAAACACACTTAATTCAAAATGAAACTCATAGACTGAAAGTTAAAGCATGCAAAATAAGACTCCATGTGACAGGACCCCCCCCCCAAAAAAAGCAGGAGTAGCTATCCCCTTTGCATGTCGAGTGGATTTCAAACCAACACTGGTTAAGAGAGACGCAGAAGGACACTACATCCTTATGAAGGGAACAATCCAACAGGAAGAGATGACAATCATAAACATATATGCACCAAACACTAGTGCACTGAACTACATAAAACAAATGCTGATGGACATGAAAAATCAAATAAGCACTAATAGAGTAGTAAACTCAATACCCCACTGTCACAAATAGATAGATCAACCAGATGAAAAATAAGCAATGAAATACTAGAACTCAAACTCTTGAACAAATGAACTTAACCGATGTTTACAGAGTGTTCCACCACACAAAATCAGAACACACATTCTTTTCAGCTGCAAATGGGTCATTCTCCAACATAGACCACATACTCACAGAACATGATTAAGTAAGTGCAAAGGAATTGAAGTTATCCCCTGTACTCACTCGTAGAACATGATTAAGTAAGTGCAAAGGAATTAAAGTTATCCCCTGTATATTATCAGGCCATAGTGTGATGAAATTGGAGACCAATAGCAAAAGAAACCACAAGAATTTCATAAACACATGGAAACTGCACAACACACTTCTGAATAACCAATGGGCCACAGAGGAAATTAAAGAAGAAATCACACAGTTCCCACAATTAAAAGACAATGACAATACAACATATCGGAATCTATGGGACACAATGAAAGCAGTCTTACAAGGAAAATACATAGCAGCGAATACTCATATTAAGAAAACAGAGTGAGCCCAATTAAATAACGTGATGCTGAACCTCAAGCTTCCAGAAAGAGAAGAGCAGGACAACCCCAAAGCTCATACAAGGGAGGAAATTATAAAGATCAGAGGAGAAATCAATTCAATGGAGTGGAGAGAATGATACAGAAAATTAATGAAGCCAAGAGTTGGATCTTCGAAAGAATAAACAAAATTGACAAATGCTTAGCCAACCTTATCAGAAAAAGGAAAGAAAAGGCCCAAATCCATGCAATTAGGAAGGAAAAGGGTGAAATTACTACAGACCCAGCAGAAATCCAGAGCATCATCAATAACTACTTCGAGAACCTATACATCAATAAGATGGACAACACAGAAGAAATGGACAGATTCCTAGATACATATGAATTACCAAAGTTGAAGAAGACCTAAAAAGGACCCAATAACAATCAATGAAATTGAATATGTAATTTAAAACTTACCAACTAAGAAAAGCCCAGGCCCTGATGGCTTCACTGCTGAATTCTACAAGACATTTAGAGAGGAACTACTGCCACTACTGTTTAAACTCTTCAATGAAATTGAAAGGGAAGTAATATTCTCAAATTCATTCCTGGAAGCAAGCATCACCTTGATCCCCAAAGCAGAGAAAGACCTAACCAAAAAAGAAAACTGTAGGCTAATGAACATAGAAGCAAAAATCCTAAATAAGATACTGGCAAACAGAATGCAGAAGATCATCAAGAAGATCACACACCCTGACCAAGTGGGATTCATCCCAGGGATGCAGGGATGATTCAACATATGCATACACTGTAATACACTATATCAATAGAGCCAAGGACAAAAACCATATGATCACCTCAATAGATGCAGAAAAAGCATTTGACAAAATTCAACATGCATTTATGATAAAAACCCTACAAAAAATTGGAATAGATGGTCTCTTACCTCAATCTGATAAAAGCTATCTACGAAAAACCAACAGCCAATATCATACTAAATGATTAAAAACTGAAATCCTTCACACTCAAATCAGGAACAAGACAAGGATGTCCACTATCACCACTTTTGTTCAATATAGTTTTGGAAACATTAGCCACAACAATTAGACAAGAGAAAGAAATAAAAGGAATAAAGACAGAAAATGAAGAAGTCAAATTGTCATTATCTGTGGATGACATGATACTCTACACCAAAGACCACAAGAACTTCACCAAAAGTCTTCTAGACTTAATAATCAAATTATGTAGAGTAGCTGGATACAAGGTCAAGACACAAAAATCAATAGCTTTCCTCTACACAAATAATACACTCACTGAGACAGAAATAGGGCAGACAACTCCTTTCACAATAGCATCCAAAAAACTGAAATACCTAGGAATCAACCTAGTGAAAGAAATCAAAGATCTCTTCTCTGAAAACTATAGCACTCTGAAAGGAGAGATTGAAGATGATATCAGAAAATGGAAAAACATCCCCTGCTCCTGGATAGGAAGGATCAACATAGTGAAAATGGCCATACTTCCAAAACTTCCATATAGATTCAATGCAGTTCCAATTGAAATCCCAGCAGCATACTTCATGGACCTTGAGAAAACAATCCAAAAATTCATTTGGAACAAGAAGAGACCCAGAATAGCAAAAGCAATTCTAGGTAACAGAGATATGCCAGGGGGTATCTCAATCCCCAACCTGAAACTATACTACAAAGCTACTGTGATAAAAATAGCATGGTACTGGCAAAGAAACAGACCTGAGGACCAGTGGAACAGATTAGAATGTGCCAAAACAACTCCAGACATACTCAGCCATCCCATCTTCGATAAAGGAGCCAAACACCCTCACTGGAGGAAAGATAGCCTTTTTAATAAATGGTGCTGGAAAAATTGGGTTTCAACTTGCCAAAGATTAAAACTAGACCTATATCTCTCACCATGCACTAAACTAAAATCGAAATGGATTAAAGATCTAAAATTTTTTTTTTTTTTTTTTTTTTTGGTACCATGGATTGAACTTGGGTCTTTGCGCTTGCAAGGCAGGCGACAGAACCGCTGAGCTAAATCCCCGGCCCCTAAAACCTAGTTGCTGATGCACCCAGAGTAGGATTATTTGCCAGTATCATGACTACAGAAATAATAAAGTTATCATCGTGTTCTGTAAAATACAGAGATGTTTTCTCATGTATATTTTTACTTGGCTATGAGGATAAAGGTACAGAAATAAGATTACAGTCCCTTTCTAAAAATGAAGAGCTAGGGTTCAGACATCTGCTAAGACAGAAAAACAGAACAAGGATCCCTGGCTTCTGCTTCTAAGTCTTCTGCTCTGTGCGTGTCCAGAGGGCAGACAGAATGACTTCAACATGAACCACTTTGCCATATCCCTGGCCTTCAGAACAATCTGGGCATGTATTTGCACAGGGATACATTGGATGGCCCCGTTTTAATAGAGGTATATTCTCTCCTCAGAGTTGCTGATTCATGTTTTTAAGGAGAGCTAAATCCTGTGAGAAAATATGCTTTGTAAAGACTTCAAGAAAATAGTAGCTGGCCACTGATGGGTAGCAAGCTGAATCTGCAGACCAGGGTCAGACAGACAGGCTGTCTCTTCAGACCCTCTGTGACAAGGAAGATCCTTAGCTTGGTGGTCCTGGAGGAATCACCTTGTACTATCTTTCCCAGCAATTTCAGCCTACTAGCTGGTATATTTGACACTCCCTGACACCAGATTCCATTCTCATAGGATGATGACTCTTGAGCCAAGACTCAGTAAGCAAGCAAGTAAGTGAGTAATGATGAACAAGGCATAGAACTTGGAATTGACCTTGTGAGACTCTCATAATCTGAGTTTTTAATTTCTTATCTATAAGGGGAACACTATTGTGATCATTGCAAATTTGAGAAAATTACAGAAAATGAATGAATTAACTTCCTGTATTGTGATGTCTCAGGCACAATTCTATGCCCTGTAATAAGCCTATCAGGTGAGAACCATATTATTTTAATTTGCAGTTCAAAAATATATGGCATAAAGGAGTTAGGATCAAAGGTTTATAGATAGTGAGAAGAAAGACTGGGATTTGAACCGAGGGTTCCAAATTCACTTTGCTATGCTGCTTCCCATTTATCCCAATTCTTCACATATTCCCTATCACTTAAACTACAAAGATTTATATTAACGTCTTTGGACAGTGGGGCTTAAAATGCCCAATGTCCAGGAATTCATTGCTAAGTGCATCTACCAGAAATTATAGGGTAACTACCGTGAAAAGTACATGAGGCATATAGAGCTTTGAAGAATGATAGAAGATAAGAACAAAATAGTAAGACAGCCAGACTCAGTCTGCAAACTTGAATTGTTGGCTGTAAAGATTTTCTGCAAAATTAGTTAAGTAGAAAAGTATTTTTCAAAAACTAAATAGAAATATAAAATACTACATACTCTAGAGACACTGCCATGTTCAATATCTATGTGCATTATCCCTTTGAAAGCCATTGCTATTAATACTCATCTTTAAGTAATATTTTTGCCAATTCACTGAATATCAGCCCTTAGTCTAGCATATAAAATATAGAAGCATACACAGCTGTTGCCTTTTGGATTAATGATACAAGTTATATTTAACTAAGTATCATAGTAACATATGATCATTGTAAAGAGTATATTTTAACCAAGGCAATCATGTTGCTCATGATAAAAAAAGAAATTTGTAACAGTGATAATAAAGCTACACAATGTATATGGCATCTTACATAGCACAAAAATATTTCAAAATACACGACATTTATGTGATTTCAGAGGTAGCAGAAACCTAAGAAAAAAATACTGATATGTCTTCTTGTACAAAGATATCTCTGTATATCTTCTTTGTACAAAGTTTTTATCAACTTAAACCAAATTGAAAAGTGGCTTTTAAAAAAAAAGCTTCTTGGTAGGACTGCTGTATTAGGAAAATCAAGAAACACCATGAAGATCTTTGGGCTAAAAAGCAACTGTAATAATCACACAGATCTTCCCTGCATAATTTGAGAAAATGTCTGATTTTTCTCATGTTCACACTACAAAAAGGAAAAAAAATCTACAAACTCATTTAATCATTCAACATCCACCTATTCTAATTTTGCATAGCGGATCTAGAAAACAAAACAAACTTAAGGATGCTCACCAAAAATAATTAATTGCATTTCTAAAAATAAATTTTTATGTTTACCATTCTATCACCTCTATCTACAACCCTGCTCACTAACTTCTTAATTAAATTTAGAATTACCTGCCAGAACATGAATGCCAGCATGCTTTCATTTCAGTGGTTTATTTGTATAAAAAGGACATGGAGAGAGGGACTAGCTTAGCTCTAGGAATTTGATTGGCCCTAAAACAGTCTAGTGAGATAAGCCTAAATAATTTTTGGTTCTCCATAATGTTGAATCTTTCATTTACTCTTATGGTCAGGCCCATTTACTAAGTAGTGTGAAGGAATTGCTGTGACATTTGGTATATAGCTGCCAAGATGCACAAAACTTCAGTTTGATCTCCATATGTTCTTTGTGCTAATTGTCTTTCACCCAAATGCTCCCTAGATCTTATTTACTGTCTCTTTAAGCTTCTCCTAGATTCCCTTGAATTCTAATGTTTTCCTTCCTTTCTCAATAATGCTCTAGTGGGGAGCATGCAAAAGCACTATTTTATTCTAGAAATGGCCACAGTAGGAATAATATTCCACTTCTTTGCAGCAGTTGTCTTCATTGCCAGTGATGGTTTTAGTTTCATAAAAATGAAGCGTAACGTTCACCAGCAGACCAAGAAATTATTGCAAATATCGGATTTTTAACAACAGAAAAACACATGCATTACTCAAGTAACCAGAATCCTTATCATATGATTTCTATTATGTTTATATATTTAAAATGAATGTCTTTCTTTTGCCACTCTGAAACTGCAGTTTTTATTTTTAAAAAATCATTTTTAACAAATACCTACAACACTGAATATTACAAACCATATAAGTAGCTGGTGAGAAGAGGTCTCATTGCGGAGTTGTCATGTTCAACTGATTCTATGCCAAATTCCAGTATCACAGAAAGAACTGCAAGGAGGTTGATGTCCTAATTTTAATACCAGAGGCAAAACTTAATTTCCAGAATGTTTTTTGGAAGAATACTATTTAATGAAATCCTAATACACTATGTGCTGAGTGACTTTTTGGCATTCAAAGTCTAGTGTGAAAATGGAAACAAACATGTAAATGTTTTCGGGGCCAGGTCCTGTCACACAGAAACAGGATATAGTATGAAGGAGGCCCTAAGAGGAAAATGGTCAGCTCAAGAAGATGACATTTTGTCCAGCAAAATTCTATCTAACTTTCTCCTCTAGTGACAGAATTCATAATTGAAATATTCTAGGTGTGTGCAATACCACAGATACCTAAAATTATAGAGATTCCAAAGGAATCAAGTAAGGGAATAGCACATTCTCTAAACAGCTGTGTTTTAGAGGAAAACACACAGACTAGCAAAGATTTTATCAATTCTTACTTAGCACGACTTTTATGTTAATAGCTGGAAATAAATTTGTCTTGAAGAAGCACAGTGCATAGTATACAGCAGGCACTTGGCACAGCTTATTGAAAGAATCTACAAATACACAAAAGTTTTCCTCTAACTGTATGCGTGAGCCATTTATTTTTTCTTCTAGCTTTTTCATTGATCTAGGTTTCACACCAAGTTACCCAAGTTAATGTGGACTCTGCTTTCTTTGAATGTTTTCTCAACTTGGCGGCAATTCCAGTGTAATTGCAGGGCTGTCATTAAATCTACAAAAAGCATATGACTCAGGGATATTTTCCTTTCTGAGGCTCTCCTACAGTAGTGAACTAGCAGAGCAATTAGTCACTCATACTACTCAGTCCTCTTTGTTAGTTCTGCCGAGCCACATGGCTCAACATCTCTTTCGTATTATGGGTGTTCTATCTCTGCTTGACAACACAAGGCATACAATTTTAAACCTTTACACATTTTTTTTTACTTTGAGTCTATGTTCTCTAGGATCTGCGTGGACATTTTTTAAAAACTGCGTGTTGGCAGTGATGATGTACTTTTGATTTCTGAAAATGAACAATGCAAGCTAGGATGCATGATGCATAAATAAATTTCCATGTTTTCCCTGCAAGATATAAATACTCTAACACTCTGCCTACAAATCCACATCTAAGCAGAGAACTCAACCAAATCCTGTAGATTGAGGTCCCATTCTCAGAGCATTGAAGCATCTTTGATTTTTTTAGTATGCATAAAGTAGCTAAGGTCAGACCACAAGTGCTTCTGTCAAATCCAACCAAGTTGTTAACAGATCATTTGTCAAGTGGCTATCATAACAGCCTACTTAAGGTGGGCAAGTATCTTGAATTCTGTTTAACCTTTCCCTTTCCAGAGTTTTTTTTTAAAAGAGTACTAACAGTAGCATTAGAAATCAATACACAACTTGAAATGTTCTAAAATCCATTGAGAAATTCAACTTTACATCTGGACTGATCCATCCTGCATTAGCATCATCTACAGATTGATTTAAGGGGTAATGTTTTACCTTCCTATTACTTCCATAACAAATTATCACAAACTCAGTTGCTTAAAAGAAGACAACTCCTGTATGGTTCTAGAGGTCAGGATTCTGAAATGAGGGCATTGGCAGGCTGCTGCATCTGATAGATTCAAGTTTTGAGGATGGAGGCATCTGTGTCTTTGCATTTTCTAACTTCTAGAGTCTCCCTACATTATTTGGTTCATGAACCCTTGCTCCCATCACCTTAGTCCCTTGTTTCCTTCCTCACATCTCATACTACTGACCCTGATCTCCCTAGTGCCTCTTACGCAGAGCCCAGTGGTTACAATAATGATAATGCCCCCTCGTTTCAAAATCCTTAGTTTGATCACATCTGCTAACTCTCTTTTACCATGTAATATAAAATATTCATGGGTCTCAGGGAGTAAGATATGGACACTTTTAGAAGGCCACTAGTCAGCCTACTTAGGGTGAATATAACAAGAAGGACACAAATATGGCCATTCTATCTATTTAGGACATTATTTCTCCCTCTAAAGCATCAGAGGATGACATATTGTCACGGTACTGAAAACAGGCTGCATTAAGATATTGGCCTACTATCTTTTTATGTCACAAAAGATGGAGATCTGGGTAGAATTATGGGATGCATTTCTTTGGTCTTTCTTTTAATTCCCAAATATAACAACATTGATGTTTCTTCCACTGCCCTATCTAGGCATCTAAGCATCTCTGCTAAGGCTTGGAGAATAACAGCTAGATCAAAGACTTCCTAACATTATTTGGGACTTTATGATACTAAGAGAAAAGCCCAAATATGCCAGTGTTTAAAAGGTGCCTAACTCAGTGTTTAGAACCCAGTTGGCTTAAAAACCTGCATGTAAAATGCAAATGCTACACAAATTCTCTTTATTGCTCAAATGCTCCAGAAAGTATAATCCCTAGGGCTGTGCTGTGCCATTTGGAATGAAAATGAGCATCATATGAAACCTTGGGTGTATCTAAAGGTCAGTGGAGTTTTCCACCAGATGTTTTGCTTTTCCACAACAGACTTGGCTATAGGAGTGGCTTATAAATCCCACTTGGAGAAAATAAATGTGAATATTTTTAATAATATGCTTCTATTTTGACTTTAACTCTTCCTTAAAGTTTATAAGTCTCCATTATTTTCTAGTGTATTCAATGAACTTTTACCAGAAAATATTTTGAGATGTCTAACATACAACTCATTAATCTCCACATGTCATCACCATCCTCCTCCTTTTCCCTGAACCTGTTTCTTTTCATGTTTCTCTCAGTGAAAGACCATTACCTGTTACCAGCCTCATTCTCTATGTCCAATAGCATTCAACCCTACTATGTATCAAGTGAAGATCTTCTTGCTTTTATCTAAAGTTATGCTTTATTTCAGGCTTTTGTCTCTCACCTAGGCAATTATCACAGTTTCCCATCTACCATTTTTGCCTCTAATCTTGTATACCTAATACAATCCTCCACACTCTAGACAGAAGGGCATCAGAAATGTTAGTATGTCATTTACCTAGTTCATATATTTCAAAGACTCCCTGTTGCCAAGAAGTCAAAATTCAAACCTCCAATTTTAGAAGAAAAAAAGAACTTTTATCATCTTCTTCCAGTCTCTCTGTAACATTACATGTTTCTGGGCCTACCCCATTTATGAATGTTCTGATTTAGTGATGAACCTCCTCTTTACCCAGCACTGCAACAAAAATGAGCAAGACAACTCTTTCTATTCACATTGGATAGTTTCTTAGAAGGGATAAAAACTGTTAAACCCTTTTTTAAAAATATGGTTAAATGTTGTCAGAAGGGAGGAACAAAGTGCTTTGAAGTTCAAAAGTTTAAAGAAAGAACATTTGAGGGGAAGAGAATCAGTACAGCGTTCACAACATGCTTTGGCTACAAATTTTGCAAAGGGTTATAAAGAAAAAAGGACATTCATGGTGGGAAAGAACATCTTCTGATCTTTTAAAGGCTTTAGTCACATTTTGTAAGTCTTCCCATTTTAAGGATCTCAAGCCTATCATAGATGCACTAGAGCAGACGGCATCTTGATAGGCGGCTAGGATGGCCTCAGACTTTAGGATTGGTGACCAGGGGAGGGGCGAGGAAGCTGAACACTTTAGATGGGTTACTTGTAAAATGTACCAACAAAACATCTGTTGGAGAGATGTAAGAGCTCTTTATGACAACATCCACTGTTGCTAACTGTGTGGTGTTCTTCATGTCTGTCAGTAACTATGATTGACCCCATTTCCTTCCAATCTACCAGTTCTCATTGATCTTTATTGACTTTCCTTCTGACTTAGATCTTGCAGTTCATTAATTGGCCCCTTTACTTGCTGATTCCAATTTGCCTAGAAAAGCCCCAAAGCTGTATCAATTAAGTGTCTGCCTCCTCCTTTAGGGAGGTGCACACACATTTCATGTCAGACCACAAGGAGTCACAAGCTTCCTTCTTGGTGAAGCTGTCAGAGCTACCCACACAGACCTTATTTATGCTCTTCCCTCCTCTCAAGGGAACACTTCATTCCTTTCTTTCCAACATAGAGTAACCTGTCTGCATCCCCACCACACACACACCTCTTATCTTTACATCTTAGGAGAATTGTTCTTCTTGTGAACAATTCTTCTTCAGGTTCTGGTTTAGTGAGTCTAGGATAGAGCCTGATGAGGCTCATTTCCAATAAGCTTTCTGGTGAGGCTGTGGCTGCTGGTCCTGAGATTTTACTCTTCACTGTGATCAGCAAGTCCTAGAAGTCATTGCCTGTATGAAGACCCAGAGGTCCTGTTTCTCAAGACCTGCACTCTTTATTCTGTTACTGGGTCTTTCCTCCCAGCAAAAATGCATACAGATGAACACATGTCTTTGATTTAAAATTTTTAAAAAGAAATTGACTAGATGAATAAATTCCATCCCAATAAGCTTTTTCTCTTTGTTATTTTTCTCTACATCTCAACTTCTCTTCAAAGCGAACTTTCTTGAATGTGTAATGAACATATTTCCTGCACAAAACACTTTTAAAACCACTGAGGTTCAGTTTCATTCCTGTAATGACATAGAAATCACCTTTGCCAACACTACCCAGGGCCTGCTATATGTCAAATTCAGCATATATTCTCAAACTTCATTTATTCACAACCCGGTAGCATTTTAGTCCTTATTAAAACCTTCTGCAATGAGTTTCATTATGTTGTTTTAGTGCCCTCTTTATACCCATGCACTCTTCTCAGGTTTCCATTCCACTGCTTCTAGCTTAAATGTCCATTCCTTGAGGTTCCATCCATGGTAGTCTTCTGATCATTTATTCTTTTTCCTAAGATTGTCTTTCCATGGATTCATTCACCATCTACATCTCAAAGATGCCTAAAGTGATGCCTCATAGTCAAATACCTCCTTTGAGATCTCAACCTTTACATTCAAGTACTTACACTAAGCTTTCTAATTGTTATAAGCCAAAAAGTTTTAAAACTCACCATGTCTAGTCCTGAATTCTGGACTATTCTTCGAAATTTTCCTCTTGTGTATTTCTCCCCAATCAAAATTATCACCTACTGTCTTGTACATAAGCAAGAAACATGGACATTGTTTTATTGCTTTTCTTTTCCATAGCACTTATATGGCCATATTCTATGAATCTGCTCTCTTTAATATTCCTCAACTTGTCTGATTTTCTCCATCCTTACTGCCACTACTTCACCTCTGCTTCAACTCATCTATAGAAAATGTAATGTAATCAAATTTTAAAAGCCTGGTCACATAATGGTTTCGATTGTCTTTTATTGAAATCCAAACTACCAACTATAATTTTTCAAACCAATAAGAACCAGCTCCTGTTTGCCTCTACTTTTCTCCTTTGCCCCAGCCCCCTAGCTCTACCCTGCAGAGTTACAAATGCTTCCCAATACCCTAAGACTGCACTGCACTTAGGAGCTGCTCTCAGAAGGCTCCCTTGCCTGATGCCGGTCACTGCCCCCTGCATCTTCCTGTTACCACACTTTGCTTCCTTAAAGTTACCGTCCAGCCTGGATCAAATCCTCTTAGCATATGCACTCTTTACTTCATTTTTCATAAAGTGCATCCCATTGTTAGTTTTTGATGTCTACTTTTACCATATCCATACAGGAAGGAAATCTATTTGTCTCGTCCACCTTATATTTCCAGTGCCCTCTAACAATGGCTCATACATGGTGAGTAGTTAATATTTGCTTGTGGAATTTTAAATTACCACTTTATTATTATCTCAAAAACTAAGTTAACTGTTTATAAAACATTTTGTGGATTCTGTCTATAGTCATCATTTTGTAACTGTGAGCTGCCTACATGCATTAGTTATGCAATAAAGAAAATGCCATTTTCTTACTGTATCCTTGGCATATCTAATAATCATTACTATCCAAGCCATGCAAATGTCAGCAGCATATCTTTAGTCATATGTTCCAATAATGAAAATAACCTACCCATCATGAATTGTTTTAGTTGTAAGGTATTTTGTGTCTTTGAACATAATGAAAAGTTTTCTATTTCATCTCCATTATGAAATGCAGTGCGTGTGTGTGTGTGTGTGTGTGCTGATGCTTACTTCATTGATAAACATAAGTCATATCTCATACCCCTATCACCCTCAGTGAGGTTATAACTTCCATTTTTGCAAGTTCACTTCAGAATATTGTTTGAAGGGAATGAAAATAGATGTTCAGGTTTGTCATCAATGAAATAGGTCATTTTTAAAGGTGATATTAAAGTAATTGTGAGAGGTAGAATATTTGCTGCTTAAAGAAATTTTATTTTTGATATGATAGGTGAAGCTAAGTAATGCCATCTTTTCTAATCTGTTTGAAACCCAAAGATAAATATACACTATTTTCTTTCCAATGATAAATGAGTTGTTTTTTTGAAAGTGAGGTCATTAAAGCATCTAAAACGGTTCCAAATGCCATGGTTCGCACACGACTCCTTGATTCTCAAGCTGTCATGTGGGTAAAAATCACACTTATTGAAGAAACACAATAATGACAGCTCAGAGGCTGATGCTGCAACTTGAAAGTAAATTGAACCATTTAACCACCATTTACTTGCTCAGAATTTCCCCTCAGAAGTGACCCTTTGCTGAAAGCCTGAGTTCTCCTAGCGTGGTGAATTCACTGCCTTTGGATGAGCTCTGTCTATTGTAAAGTTTATTCCAAAAACAATGTACACTAACTATATTGTCTTCTTGGTTCCCAGTGTTGTGGGTTTTATCCAAGCTCTGCCGTATCTTAAATTGGTGGTTTGCAAAAGTTTAGCCTGTATCAGAACCACCTGGGTCAGAACTGTCACACAGATTGTGCCACTCCTACCCGGAGACTCTGCTGCAGTAGGTGTCATGGAGCTGGAAAATTTGCATTTCAAAGATATCCCCAGTTGTGCTGATAGGCTTGATCAAGGGCCCACGCTTGCTTTGAAAACCCACTGTCCTAAAGATATGTCATTTGCCACAATACATGGCTTTCTTTACCACAAAGTTATGTCAAAATTGGTTTCCTTTTGACCACCTGTCATTTCATCTGGAATCCAGCATTTCTCTAGGCTAGTATTGTGCAATAGAAATATCATGCAAGCCACATATGTAATTTTAAATTTTCTAGTAGCTACATTAAAAGGATAAAAAATGAAATTAGTTCTAATAATACATTGTATTTAACCCAATAGATCCAAAATTTTTTCATTCAACATGTAGTCAGTATGAAAAATACTGAGGTCCTATTCTACCTTCTTTTTCTTTTTAGTTCAAAGATATATTGCCTTTGAAATCTAATTTTTTATCTTTTTTTTTCTTTTTTTTTTGGTACCTGGGATCAAACTCAAGCCCTTGGGCTTGCGCTGATTTGTTATCTTTTAAACTGAAGCAGATCACACCTGCTCCATAGCCAGACCTCCTGGTCTCCTCAGCAATACACATTGTATCTCTCAATTCAGAGTCCAGAACACTAGGGCAGTGAAGTTTGTGGTTTCTGTGGCCTCTTTCTATGACCTTCACCACATTTCTTCAGTTCTAAGATGCACCAGATGTATTATCAATTAAATAACAATTTTAAGGAAATAAAAACAACCACTACATTATTAAGTAAATACATTGATTTTAATCCCAATGTCAAAATTTATTTTTGTGAACAGAATCAAATATAAATATGTCATGATGCCTTATTTTGGTGCAGTTTTTTCTTACCTTGGTTATCATTGTCTTGTTCCTTTATCTTATTCATTTTCTCCCATATTCACAGCACCTTTCACTAGTAAGATTGTTTATGTTAACGTAGCATTTGCATTCCTTTATTTTCCCTCCTTTACATAATCCTATACAAACATATACACAGAAGTTTGTTTGTCTACATTTATTTTATTAAAGTAGGATCATGTTATACTCACTTATCTACATAATCACTTTCTTATTCAACAATAACTCATGAAAATCCCCTCAAGTCAGCTGGAGGTTATAATCCGTCCTTTTTAATGCCTGTAGAAGAATCCACAGGGTGAGAGTACCATAGTTTATCCAGTATTTCTGTTATTGGTTAGCATTCACAGTTCATCCTTCTTTTAAGCACTAAAAAAAAAAACTACAGAAAAGCACTCTATTTAAATTGATAGAAAGAAATATGTATATGTTTGCCCACTTTTCCATTTTCATAGCTTGCAAGCTCTTTTTTATCCCTGAATTTAGTTTTCTACTACTATAGCTGAACTCTTTCCTTCTAACGAATGAAGGCACTTAACCATTAGCAGTCTCAGAAACTCATTTTAAATCGTGCTCCTAGCAAATCTCGCCTCAGTCAACAAATGGTTCAGAGTATGTACTGTATCTCTCCTTAACCCTTCCCAGCAATGCACTATTTCCATGTATTCTTCATCTGTCTGATTTCCTCATAAACAGAAATGAGCCTGGGAGAACTCCACAAAGACTTCCCAGCTGCATGCATACTCACTTTGAGGGAAATAAGATCAATTTCCTTAGTTATTTAAATTGAAAAGAGGAAGAAAGATTAGAAATGAAAGGCTTTAATAAGTTACTCAAAGTTTTTAGATTGTAACTCAGATAACAGTAAGAAAATGGACCCTTGTCTTATGAACTCAATTTATTCACCAGGGCTGGTTGTAACTCAAGTCGGTCGATTGAAGGCTCAGGTTCCTCTACACAGCCTTCAAAGTCTCTCTCCTGTATACAGGCAGATCTCAGTGTCCTTAAAGAGACATTGGCCCAGGATTTCTCAATTAACCTTACACAGGAAAGGATGTTGTAATGTTCCTTCCAGAACTCTTTAAGGATTAAATCTGTATCTGAACCACAGTGGCCAACATTCTGGTCATAACTCAAGACTTTGGTCTTAAGTTAAAACTAAAATTCGGTCATAACCCAAGTTGTTCATATGTCAGGCCAGTTTAAACTTGAGAGTCCAATGTAATTAGAATTAGAAATAGTAGCAACTCACATTTATTAAGCTTTACCATATAACAGGTACTATTCTAAGTGCTTCACATATGTGAATTCATTTGCCCTATCATAACTTCCATAAAGTAGGTCACTTATTATTTTATTATTATTATTCCCACTTTATGGCTGAGAATATTGAGTTCACACAGCCAGCGCCTGGCAGGAGCAGTCTGAAATATGGAAAGTCTGGCTCAAGGGCCTTAATCTCTTCACCTCTGAAATCTCTTCAAACTTCCATGTCCTCGGCTATAACAATGGTATAGCCAAATCAACTAGTTACTTTTTGGATTGCTGAGAAAAAAAGATGTCGGTGATTTGAAATCCATTCAAAGCTCTAAGAAGGAGAGGCAGTCTTGTTTCAGCATGGAAAACTTGGCTGAGATTTATTCCATTGTTCAAACCAAAAAAATGAAGCAAATGGCAAACCGATCCATTTTCTGACCACCTTCTGAAGGTGAGACAGGACAGATATGGCCGGCTAACCCTAAACCTGAACTTCACCCACTTCTAGGAGCCTACCAATTTGCCTGAAATTAGAAAAAAGAGCTGCCAACCTTTATCTCTATTGTGTAGCTTGACCATCTCCTTCCTCGTCCAGCTCCAACCCTTGCCTTCTATTTAACTGGAGCACCAAGCTATAAATCTTACATACTTAAGGGCCAGAAAACTCTCAGAGGCTCTCAGACTGAAATTTGTGTGGGTGTTCAGCAATATTGAATTTCCAAATAAAATGATTAACAGTCACTCTTAGGGCAGCCTCAGAGAAAACAATCCTTCCTGAATCTTGCCGCCTTAATCTGAGGAAGCTTTTGTTTTCAGTTTCAGTAAAAAGGATTCAGAAGTAACATGGGGAAGAGTGACTAAAAGCAGACCAGAAAGCCTCTCCATTTTCCAGGCTGGTGGCTCTAGTGGCCAACTGGAATCTCATCACGCCTCTCTGGCCTAGGCTTAAGAAGGCCACCAAAACATGTCACTATGAAAGTTTGAGTCATTTCATTCAATTTTAGCTGCAATCATCTCCAATTACTAGGATTTAAAGAAATATTTTTCTCAAATTTTAAAGATTGTAAATGGGTACACCTGATCAGAAAGCCAATTTGCTTTGCGATAGCACAATAACATCTATCAGTTTTTATGAAGCAGAGAATTAAAATCAGTTAAGTGGAAGCACACAGTCCAATCCAATTCAATCACAAACTGAAGCTTACAAACCTACTATTTGCTGAAACAATGATTTAGATGGTCTGCCGCACAGGTACAGCCTGTTTATGGCTTTACACAATAGGAATCCGCTTCTTTAATGCAACAGGAAAATCATTTAAAATTAATTTCTAAACGATAACAAGTATCAATAATAAATTTTTGAATCAATGCCAGACATTGCAGAACTCCAAATAGGATTATGAGGCAATACAAAGTCACAGAAGCAGGTTTTTCAGGGGTACCATACTAATTTATGAAGTGCCATGAAGTGGTTGTGCTCAGCCTGGCTTTTGTAGTCTCTGGAAGTAAAAATTTGGCTTTAAAGATCACCTGGGTCAACAAGCAACAAAGATAGCACATCTACTGAGTGGCCTCAGAGCCAGCTTGGCTCCCCTCCAGGCTGATCATGGAAACCACACTGATGTTCTGGCTGTACGAGCTTCCTGGGAGTGAATCCTACTGTACAGTTTCTAAGAAGAGGCTGCATGAAGCTGTTGGAGGGGCCACATCCCCACAAGGATATTTTGGAAGCAGACCTTCTCATTCATCTATTCACCCTTTCACTCACTCCCCTTTACCTACACCTCTCCCCACACACACCTTCACAAAAGAGTAATTTAAATGCCCTGTTTCCCTCTGCATTCCCTCTGTTACAACCACATCATCCTAACTGCTGTCAAAACTTGAAAGAAATGAACAGTGGCTCTGACTCAGAGAAAAAATGTCTTCTGGGATGGAGCATGGAAAATGGCCCTTGGATCTCAGATCAATTTTTTATTAGCTATATGACTCTAGAAAAGTCACTTGACATTCCTAGGTCTCACTGTCTTGCCTCTAAAACAAAGAAAAGAAAATAATAAGTTATGGGAGCAGAAAATAAGGTCATGCATGACAAGCCTTTAAAGAGAATTTAAAAAGTGTTAACTGAGTTGACTGCTGTCATCAGGGTCTGGATTTCATCTGAGAAATTCAGAGAAAACTACAGACTCAGGAATAGAAGAATATAGGAATATGCCTAATGTTTAGAGTAATTAACAGCACTCTGAAGTTTGCTCTCATCAACTCCTCATACTTCTGAGAATTAGAAACGAATCATTACCTCCCATCTGTGCCTTCAGAAATCTCCTACAGGTGGAGGAAGCCCATCTCTCCCCTAGAAAAGCTACAAATGCTTGGAATTCAAGTTCCAGCCTTCCTTGCAGCTAGAGGATCTGCATTTGGCTAGGTTATGTCCGCTAGATGTACCTATAACAGACTTCAAATTATAAGCTCCTGATTTCTGAAAGTGTGGCCCTACAAAGTCTCCATTCTGGCAAGGCTGGTAGGAATGACAGTTGTGCTGTTGGTTCTAACAACAGCACTCAGAAGCCTATGTTGGTGAGACTGATGTGGCCAGCTGTTACATCTGTACCCAAAATGGGTCTTCATTGGGCCCCATCTATGCCAATGATTTTTCCCCTTGCTCCAATTGTGTTACCTCCAACTTGTTCTCTTGGCTATTCTAGATATTCTGTGGATAAAAGTTCTTTTAATAAATGCCTTTTCTGCTTAAATTATCCAGGGTTGGTTTTGTTGCTTGACTAATAGGTTCTGCCTGTCCCCAGACAGCCTAGTGTCTCAGTTACATTGCACAAAATTCTGGTCCCCTACTGGATCTCAGATAAGCTATCTTTCTAGAAATCACCTCTACCTTCCAGCCCATTTCCTTCTCCCTCCTCCAGGTCAAATCACACACTTCCTGAGGCCTTTTCCTTTGTGATTTTTCTTTCTATAACGGAAAATCTGATTAACTCAAGTTGATGCGTTAATTGCTGACATTAATTTAATATTGCCCCGGAATTCCAGCAGATACTTCTAATGCCTCCAACAAAGGAGAAAAGAATGTTTTAGCTACCATCACACAGTGCCAGGGCCTGAGTGTTCTAGCCTTTGTCTGCAATCTCAGAAGCCCTACATCCATCAAGGTAGGTCCTATTACAGCCTTAGGTGTTTCATGGACCAATCATGTAGGTGACATTGGTCTAGTTTACAGAATCAAGGTCTTTATCTAATGGACACAGAGAGAGAGAGAGAGAGAGAGAGACAGCGACAGAGACAGAGACAGAGACAGGAAATATACTCCAGGGGCTTCTCTTGCTTTAAAGTAAATATGAAAATCTTTACCATGGCCAACACGATCCAGAATCTTGAGCCTCAGCCTAGTGATATGCTCATAAATATTTGACAACTGCCTTGGGATCAGGGAGTAGGAGGCAGAGGCTAAAGCCGTGCTTTGTTCCATTTTCTGACTTTGGCGCCATAAATACACCCACTATGGCCAAGTAAGCCACCAAAATAATGTCAATGAGCTTATAAAATTTCCTGAATACTTAATTTGCCCTTGCAAGCCAATATTGAGGTACAGACCCCAACAAACCATTGCTCTGACCCCCTTTTACAGTCATCTCATGACTTCAGAATGCTATACTCACCACTCCAACCCCATTACCCTTTCTACCTCCTTAAAGGGTCAGGTGACATAATCTTTTCCTGAGCACCTCCCAAATACACATTGAACTAGATCTGCTTGTTTGTTACAACCCACAGGTCTGTGATCTTCTTCTTCAGAACATTTACTTCTAGTTTTACAGTTATTCCTTAATATAATCAGGTGGTGTTTAACACTACCAGCAAAGGAGAAGTGATAAGACTGGCCATCAACTTCCTTTTCCACATAGTTTCTATGCAGCACCCTTTCATGAAGGAAATTTCAGAGTTTACCAAGGAGAAATCTTCAGTGGCTGAGTGAATGTACTCAATTCTTACAGATATGGCAATGATGCTTCTGTTTCCTGCTAGTTTCTTTAAATCCTGGATTATCGAAGCTGGAGAAAATTATTCCAAATGCTGCATCTCTGAGCATTAGATATTCTATCTGGTGCTTCATGTTTCCTCACAGAAGTTGAAGTGGGAATGTGGAAGGAGATGCTACTGAAAAGGTAGAGCTCTGGGCTTCCCACATCAGCCTCCCCACAGTGTCTCTGCATTTACATATTTCATATATTGCTCTTCCTTGAAAGATTCCTTTTGAATGATCCTTACTGTGGAAAAGAGAATTGCAAACCACTTTTTATTTACAAATGTGCAAAATAAGTGCTCAAGAGAAATACAGAATAATAACCTAAATCATTTGTGTTTCATTAGAAAATGTTTTCCACGCTCCCTTTTCCCTCTTTCCTCCTAGCTCCAACTCTCAGTTTTAAAAAATTGCATTTTCAAAACTAAGAATATTCTCTGAGAGCAAATCATATGGGGACCCTGAAGTGTTTGCCTAAGTCACATATGTAATCAGTCATACAACCACATTTTGAACCAGGTCTCCCAAGCTACAGTTCACTTACATTATGCTTTTAGGTTGTCTATATCCTGTACACTGAGAACTTCTGTATGAGAATCTTCTGTATGAGAATCTTCTGTATGAGAATCTTCTGTATGAGAAGTTTCTTTTAGTTTTTAAATAAATTATGTTTCCTGGAGACTACATGAACACACAATATAAACCAGTATCTATATAAAAAGTTACAAAAAAACAGTCTCACTTCTTTCAAGCCACTCCACATCCCTTAACCTCAGCATGCATCCTCAGTACTAAAACTAACTAGGCTTCTACATTTCTGATCAGAAGCTCAGGATCTCCAAAAGAAACCAAACAATATACTCCTGGAACCCTGCCTCTTAGGCAACTAGAAGCCTCCTATGGGTCACAGAAATTTGAATTTGTATCCCATTAATGCCATGACATGTCCAATATACGTGATTTCAAGTTATTTTCTATCTGTGAGTCTCAGCAACCTGAAGAAAAGAGTACGCACCTTCTATGGTTTATTATCAAGATTAAATGAAAACTATTCCTGACATGAAGTAATTGCTCAAGATATTTTCACTACATGTTTTGATTCATTATGAAATATTGCTATATTTACAAGGTACAATCAAAATATACAATGAATATTTAAATTTTAAAAATTTATTACAATAAAAGACACATTGCCTTTAATCCCCCTCAGAAACCCCACCTCACTTCAAATACCATTATCCATCATTCTTTCCACTTTCTGAAGCAGTTCTGGAAGTCTTCTTTCATAAATGTCTTTAGTCGCCCTGTCATGGCTGCCTTGATGTCCTTAATTAATTCAAATTATTTACTTATCATGGTCATTTTGACTTTAGGGAAGAGCCAGAAGTCGCATGGTACCAGATCCAAAGAATAAGAGATGAGGACATACAATAATGCTTTTATTTGACAGGAATTACCAAAAATGTTTAATCAAATGTGGGGTGATCACAAAATACAGGGAATGTTTAAAAAAATATTTATTTTAGTAAAAGATACATTGCTAATCATCCCCTTCAGAATACTTCCCCTCACTTTGAACACATTTATGGCATCATTCTTGGCAAAATTTCTCTACTGTAATAAGATCTTTTCTTAATTTAAAAATTTGCCTCTTTTTAGATCACCTTGTAGATTATTAGGACTAAGTCTAATTATAATAACGCCTAATCTACAGGTTCAGAAAATAAGTTTGTTTCCAGCATATAACAAACTAGTTCATTCTACTTTGTTCAGTTAAACAAACACATACTGAGTTTTTAGTATTTGCCACACATAGAATTAGACCTGGATCATAAGAAATATCAAATATTCAGTTCTCTCCTCAAGAATTTCATGATGTAAATTACGCCTTACAGATAAGATTTCATAGATTATTTTGTTGTTGTTTTCTTTTTCATGCTGGAGATGGAATCCAGAACCTCATGCATGCTAAACACATTCTGTGCCATTGAGCTACTACATGCCCAGACCCATGAAAAATTCTTAAAAATCTCTAAGCGAGGGATATCTCACCACATTGTTAGCAACTTTCATATCTGATTCTCAGTTCTCTGAGGAGTGTGTGTGTGTGTGTGTGTTTTCAATACATTGAAAATCAATGTATCTTCATTTCCTTTTATTCTAGGCCCCAGAAGAAATCATGAATGGTTAGTCACCATTCTTCACATAACAAGCCTTCATTCTCAGAGCTATTGAGTTACTGCTCTACTTTCTTTTTCTAGATTAAATAATTCCAATCCCTTTACCATTTTCTCAGAGGTCCTATTGCCAAACTTCAGTTTAATCATTTTTATTGTTCCCTTCTGAAATTAATCAAAGTCTCCCACATTAAAATATGTTGCTTTGCCATTAAATTCACTCTTTTTAGCAACTCACCCCTTACACAGACCAAGACAAAAAGGAGAGCAGCCCCCAGATAAAAGGAGGATAGTACTAGAAGGATAGGTTTCCTGTGTAAGAACTCTTGTAGAACACTCACATCCTCAAAGCAAATTAGCATTTACTGTCACTACTATTAAGCAGAAAGCACTAAAACCAGAACAGTTTTTAAGTAGTGCCAACCATTCCACTTGACAATTATCTAAATTACATTTAAGTAGATAAGACTATTAACAGCAAACTCGAGACTTGCTGTAGTTACACCTGAGATTCTCAGAACGGCACCAATAAAATCACTTTAGAACCGAAGTTAATAAGATCAAACAAGAATTTTTGGTTTTGTAAAATACCTCTAGTCTTGATGTCAACAGTTGAGAGCTTGCTATGTTATTTACAGACATTGCCTTAAGTCAGTTCTGACACATGCAAAGGATCTTTTTTGTGTGTTATCCATCAATGTAATTAATATTTCCTGGGCTGAAAGTGCAACAAATTCCAAATGGCTTTTAAGAAATGATAGATTAATCAAATACATACCAATCATAGCATGACACCAACATATGTAGAAAGAGACAAATATGAAAACTAGAGCTCTACTAAGATATCCTTTCAATACACACATAGTGATTGATAAGAAATCTCTTTTCACATGTTTCTCCCTGCCTTTTACTATTATCATACCATTCAGGGAATTCTTAATTTTGAAACCATTATTTAGGGAAACAAATATTTTCTTTCCTCATCTAGGAAAGCTAAAACTATAGAATTGGGGTGAAAATGCTTGGTTTGGGGGAGAAGGGAGAGAGAGGAACCAAGCACACAGATAGTGATAATATCTAGTTCCATTCTGAAACTACTATGACTCTGGAAAGATTCTGCTTCACCTAAACTACCTGGCTGAGAGAGGTCTGTCAACAAGCATGGGAAACCACCTACATTCTGGGAAAGTCTTCTTAACTTCTCTGAAGACTCCCTCAGCTTGGGGTTTAGCACAAACTGGGTTTGGTGTTGATTTCTCCCAGAGATGTGCAGTCCCAAAGGCAACCTGACCTATAAATAATGACTTAAATCTCCAGCCTTATGGAATTCATATTGTAACCCTAGCAATTAGGATAGTCAAGAACTTGTATCATATGATCAGAAAAAGAAATACCCTCCTGGGTGAAGGCAGATAGTTCACCAGCTGTTTAACCACAGACTTGACCCAGTACATCCCTTCAACTCATGATGGTTCTCCATGCTCAGATACATACCACAGATATTTGTGTTGCAGAGTGAAGGAAAGGCATAGGAACACCAATACCACTGGTAAGTGCATGCACAATTGAGTTCTGAGAGCTCTAACACAATGGATATTTACAGCCACAGTTATTAATAGATTTGTGTCAATACATATACTTTGATTTAATAGTTATCATTTTTTATAAGAGTAAGCCTCCATTAATGAACAGAAATTGTAAATAGCCTTTGATTTCATTTATTTGGTGGTAAAGACAGTCTTATAAATTCTCAAGTGGCAAGAAAGTGAAAGTAGGGCACTGATATTGACATACACTGCCATATTATTTTGTAATGTTTATGGCATATGCCCAGTAATATGGGTTAATAAATCACTGCAAGCCACAACTCAGTACTCCCTCTTGTTGTTCAAATGTGTATGTACTTCTGAGCCATTATGAAATTATTTTTAGAAACCAGCAATTTGTACCACCCCACTATTGTTCCTTTGAATATTGAGGTGTAATTTTTTTATTCCATTTGAATTTGGGAAATAATATTTACTAATATTGAACACTAACATCCCTACATTGAGTGGGTTTAAAGAAAAAGAATGCAAGGAAAGGAAGAAAGAAGGAGAGAAAGAAAGAAAGAAAGAAAGAAAGAAAGAAAGAAAGAAAGAAAGAAAGAAAGAAAGAAAGAAAAAAAGAAAGAAAGAAAGAAAGAAAGAAAGAAGGGAAGAAAGGAGGGAAGGAAGGAAGGAGAAAGGCAAGAAGTAAATAACTTAGATTGGTGAATTTTTAAAGCGTCCATCTATAATGAACAAATGACATTTGCCATAAAGCTTTTCTTTATGTGAGAAAGTAAAATAAAATTCCTGCTGACTTTCAAAAACCAACCATTTGGGTCATTCTTTAAAAAAAAAAAGAAGCCAACAGATGAAAAAAACTGCATTTAGAAAAATCAAATGAACCTCTAACAAAGCTTGTTTGGGGACATGAATAAATCATCCAGGCATGAATTATTCATTGTTATCAAGAAACAAGCTGGTGATTCCAGGAACTGGGCTCAAAGGTGCTGGATCTGGGGAATGAATGAGTTTGTTTTCTCTCACCACCACTGGAAGGGAGAGCACCAGCCATTGGGACCACAACAAGATGGAGGACTTGCCAATCCCCCACTCGTATTTCAGAGTACGTTCTGCTAGCCTTTTCACCTAGGGCAACAAAACAAATTTAGTTTAATCCACTGAACCTTAATTTAGAAAATTGCACATATTTAGTAAGCAGTCAATGAGATTTTTTAACATTATCACCTTTTTAAAAAAATACATAATATACATGAGAAATATGAGGAGTGTGCAAAAGGTAGCAGGGTTGAGAGTTTGAATTTAAAGGGGCTGGCTAGAAAGTTCCTCGATGACAAATTTTTAGCATAGCTGACCTACTCACTCATGGCTTAGGGGTGGGATTGTTCTTTGGGGGAGGGACATGGGAGGGAGACCAGGGAGCTTCCTAGATTTAATCCACTAATCAATCCATGTGTGTGTTCCAGGTCCAAACTGCTTTGCAGGAACTACAATAATTCCGGCTGGCATTGAAGTGAAAGTGGACGAATGTAACATCTGTCACTGTCACAACGGGGACTGGTGGAAGCCTGCTCAGTGTTCAAAGCGTGAATGCCAAGGCAAGCAGACTGTGTAGGACAAATTCCCAACCAATGACAAGTTCTTAGGAGAGGATGCTATGGCTTCTACACTGCACATGTTTAACACAAAACAAAACAAAAAACAAACTCCTGCCAGCTACAACAGGGTCACCAGCAAAAACCTTTTAGGGTTGACAAAAGTGAATATTTTACTAAGAGAAAATTTCTCTCTTTTTCTCTTGCTATATAAAATATATATAGTATATAGCTATCTACACCGCTTTTGTAATTTCCAACGCTTGATGGTGACTTGATGACTGGATTTCTGGAACAAAAGAAAGAAATAGCCCTGCACAGGCTCCTTTCCTGGTGATGCCTCTCACCTACCAGCCTACCGTCCTCCAATTTACTCCATTTTCCTCTTCTGTACATCCCACCTGGGATTTTTCTCTTGTAGTATTTTTTTTTTCATCTTTAGAGCCTAAGTGGCCAGATTTGACTGCATAGTAAATTTTGAGTTGTGTCAAAAAAAGGTTTGGTAAAGAAACATCAGTGGGAAGGATCCTTCCTCAGAAGGAAGACACAGAGCATTCAGCCAATCACTCCCCTGAAGTGAATTATTCTCTGTAAGCTAAGAAAAGAGGGATGAGCACATAGATAGACCCTCTGCTGGGCTGGATCAGAACTGATACTTCATCCATTGTGTGGGGGTTCATGATTTGATTCTTACAAACCACACATTTCATACACAAAACCTTGAAACTGCCAATCAAAATGAATAGGTGAAGAAAACTGTGAGCTTGACTAAAGAATCCAAAGAGAGACAGGTATTTAAAATTGTAGCATCCAACCACACATCTTTTCATGATGCTGAACTTGAGTTTGGTTTATAACTAAACACACTGTAAGCCCACTCTGTCACCAGGCAATATAAATACCAGAACCAGGGTGAGTAGCCCCACTGTGAATTTGAATCCTTTTCAACACTTCTGACTTTCAAGTTCCAATTTGATTGAAATCCAGTAGTACACAAAGCAGTTTTTATGGTTCAGGACTATGTTTGCCATGTTATAGTAACAACCACTCAGCCCTAAGACTAAAATCCAGATTCAGGACACTCTTTCCACCTCAAGTGCTGACTTCAATTAAAGATTAGGGTAGAGTGAATCTTGCACAATACAATTCCATTTGTTGAACATTTTTTAAATGTATATATTAGATACTGAACTACTAAAGTGAACCTTTGAAGAGTCTCAAGGTTGCCCTGGTAATGCTGCTAGTATAGTAACATAAAAAAAAATACACAGGGTATCTGATGCCACCTCGATTCAAGTGCAAAATTCACAATTCTGAGACCACATGGCCCAGTTAGTCGCTTATCTCACTCTCCTGTCCTAAAAACCCTGGTGCAGATCCAATCGGGTCCTTGAATATACTTTAAGGTTGTCTTCATTATTAGTGTTCTTTCTCTTTCTGCTCTCACCCCAACCTGGTCTTGGCCGTAGCTCCTGTGGAGTGCTGTGTTCTAAAGCAGGGTGTATCAACCATAGCGGGATTGACGTTTGGCACCAGATCATCCATTTGTTGGGAGCGGGGCAGTCTTGTACATTTTTAGGATGTGCAGCAGGATCCTAGCTTCTATCCACTAGGTGCCAGTAACAATTCCCACTGTGACAACGAAATGTCTCCTGACATTGCCAAATGTCCTCAAGGGGTGGGACTGGGCACAAAATTTCACCTGGTTGAGAAGCACTGATCTAGAACAGTCATAGAGTGGTTTACACCAGGGGAACACGCTGGGCAAAATCTGCCTGCATATGTGGCTTTGGTGAACCCCGGAGTCCTTCAGGCCGCACACAAACAGCAGCCCTGAAGGTCAGTCTCCTGCAGAAGGAGGAATGCTTCACATTACAGGCCCACCCTCAGGACTCCATTTCTAGTCTCAAGAATTGGTTTTTCATTTAAAATTGTCAACCTCTCCTCCCTGGAAACGTCGCCTGTCATCAAGAAAGAGTTGTCATTTCCAAAATTAATGTGCTGACACTTTTATGCACACTGTGCTTGTGTTATGATACAAATAGCCATGCTGGTGCCACCGTGAGGAAGAACATCCTGCCGCCTTCCCTTAGAACACCAATTCGCTGCAAGGTTGGTGCCTTTCGGTTGCCACCATGGATACATCATATAGACAGTCATGAATGATTCATGAACAATTCTGCATGATTTATGCCTGCACTCAAAAGTAAAGGCATTCCACACTTCAGCTTGTGTCTAGACAGAGATGTATTATAGAGCTTTCTTTGCCCTGAGGTTGCCTGTTGCCAGCTTCCAAAATCCACACTCTTGGAAAGAAATAATAATAATAATTAATGACAGGAATAAGGTTTGAAACTCAGAAAATATCATTAATAGAGCCATGTAGCATAGTACCTTATCTATTATTCAGGAGTTACTGTGTCCTTTCTAGAAAACAGAAAGAAAGTGCAACCGGGAAGCCAAGGCACAGAAATTTTGCATCAAAGTCTTAGCACAGTGGTAGTTACAGCAAGAATTTTACTAGAATGGAGAATAACATCCATCAAGACACTCTGTTCAGAAAGTTTACAGGAAGTAGCTGCTCAGTGGCCTCTGTTACCAACTAGAGAGGGGGAGTTTTATTGTTGTTCTTGGCTTTTGGATTTTTTGTTTTGTTTTTCATTTTTACTACAAGTGTTTCCTTTAAGACTTTGTAGCACTGACATTTTTCCCCCTTTAGGGAGAGATGAACCTATACTGTGACAGAATTTCTCATAAACCAATAAACATTTTACAACTTCCTTCTACCTAGGTCATTGAGAAATTCTTTCCAAACTCTGAACAACAGAGTTCTGGTCTCATCTGCTGTTTTATCCTTTGAAGGCTTCGTTTGCAGCCACTCTGTCATCTCTGTATTTCCATTTCTTCTCCGCCTTTGATTCTCCGCTTAAACTACAGCTATGTTTAAATAAGAGATCAACATCCTGTTTGTGAGCTGATGCCTGTTAAAAAACGATTCAGTTTCTAAAATCTTTGAAAAATGGTGTGCCTGAAAACTAGTGAGAAAAACAAAAAAAACCTAAACACTGAACTGTAAAAAGGGGACTCTAGCAACAATATTTGATGTGTAAAAAAATATATTATTAAAAAATTATTTTGTTAAATATAAAGTGTGTTAACCAGCGAATATTGTTTGTGGTATATTTTTCTTCCCAAATTTTTCTCTTATCCACCCTCATTACTGAATGACCAACTCTTGATGACTTCTCTCATCTGAAAGTACAGGTATCATTGCAGCTTTATCCAATAAGAATTAAGCACTAGTTTTAGGATTTGTGCACATTTTCATGTTCATAGGCAAGGCTGACCCAGGGATCAGTGAAGAACTCAAATAAACAAGCAATGAGAGTGTGAATTATAGGAAAAAAATCTTTCCTGACACCATGTCCATACTCAGTACTAATGAAAACCTATAATTATTGAGTATTCTCAATTATTGAGTAAGCTCTAAACCCATAGTATCGTGCTCAATCCACACAGCCACCCTACGAGAGAGGAACTCATGTTGGCTCTCCTTTGCTCTGGAGAAAATCAGAACAGAGAGAGGTTAAGTGCTCTGCCCAAATGCATGGGTTAGGGAGTGGCAAAACAGGAATTTCTTATAAAAATTTTAATCCACAAAAAGCAAGAAAACAGTGTAAGAGTCCTCCATTTACCCATTACTCAGATTTGATAGTCATCAGCACCTTGCCTAATACTTTATTTTTTCCTTCCCTTAAGTTTTCTTTAAAACAAATATCAAGTATCATATCATTTTACCCTTGCAACTTGTAGTAATCATCATTTTTTTAAAGTGACATTTTTGTACAAAACCATACTGTTATATATCACCAAACCTAATGAAATTAGTAATTCCTTAGTATCATCTAATATCTAATCCATATTCAAATCTCTTAAATTTGATAGAAAGAGAAAGGATTTTACATGATCTAAACCATCCACAACAAGGCATCTGGTTATTCTGCCTCCTAAATTCTAAGATTTGAGCTCTGCCAACCACAGTAATACACTCTTGACAGAATCATTGGTTTGCTGTTATTATTGGAGGGTTTGTCTTAGAAATATTATTTTTTGAACACTTCATGTTAAACCGCCTCCTAGGACCTGATGCTTTCCACTAATTGACTTCTAAGGAAAAAGAAGGAGGCCTAGAGCAAGAGCCGTGGCTGGTGGCCAACGCTCAAGGAAGAGCACTTTCTCCGTGGGTAAGCTTTCCTCAGGGAAAAGAGCAAACTGCTTTCTCTCCCCTTTAGATAGACTGGCTGTGCATAGCAAAACTGAACAATATTTTATAAATTGCCATCACTTTCTGAGTTGTTAGAGGAAGAAACAACAAAACCAAACACAAAGAAAATATCAACCCTGTGTCCCCAAAGACACACATTTACACTTCTACTCCACCAACATTTTCTTAAAACAAGATTAGACTTTCTTGTGTTTCAATTTCTCCTGCACCCACTCCTTGGCGCTCTATGTACATTGTAAAAGACTGTTTTCAGTTTGATTCAAACTCAACCAGAAGGCACCTCAAAGCGCATAAGAGAAAGCTACAGACAGACAGACCCTGGGTTCCTTGTCCTTGGAAGTTTTATGTTGGGAATATTACTTTTTTTTTAAAGAAAAACATTTTCATGACTTTGAAAGATAAGATGGTAGCTCTGAGTCAATAAACATACATGTTTCTGACTATATTCAAAAGGTATTTATACCTTGAATTGCAGCAACACACTTCTCAGTGAGCTTCACACTGCCCTGCCAGGTTCTCTCCACTCCACATTACACACCTGGACAGCATATTGTTCTCTCCGTGAACAAGACGCGGCCAGTGCCTTTCACAAAATAAAAGCGAAATAGATCAAGCTGCATTTCTTTCATTCAATTTTAAAGACTCAAAATAAATGTCTTTTATGTTCTAAATATTTTCAATTGCAATAATGACATACATGATGGCTTTCTTTTTAACTTTTGAAAATCTTCAACCCATAGTTTTTTGAATCTGAAAGAGCTTTAAAAAACCCTCCATGCTCATATTTAAAAACTAACTTTTAGGAACAGTACTTTCAAAAAGCCATAATTTTATAATTAAGTTTGAGCTTTAAATTTTTCAAAATAAATAGATATGTGAAGTGGGTAGGGTAGGATAGGAATTTGGATATAAAGTTTGACTGTCATTTCTTGAGCTTCTTCCATACCAGACACTGCATTGGTCCTTCTCCATGAGATGATGACATGCGTTCATTAGTTCAGCTAGTATCATAAACCGTGAAATTATGGACTGGTTTTTCCATTTTTCTAACTGGAATACTGAGGTCCAGAGAGGCTTTGAGGCTTTTCTCAGACTCACACAATTAGAAAAAGGCAGAATCAGCTTTTATATCAGAGGGTTGACAATATTAAACAGAATAATACTCATGAAATATCTTAGGATAGGGCTCACACATAATAAGACCCTATTACACATTATCACTATCACTATTAGGACTGGTGTAAATAGAAGAGATATGGGTAAGCTGAGCTGGATTTGGAATTTGTGGCTTAGGTACAAGTTGGGCAGCTATTCATGGAATGATATTGTGGAACACAAAAACTTAATAGTCTATTTTGTATGTGATAAACATCAGGTGTGATATCATTGTGAGTCTAGAGATGGAGGTATACAGTGAGAGATGTGTCTGGGAAGAAAACCCAATTGTTATGACCTGAAAAATCTTGCTAAGAAAATTGGATTTGGTTTTTCCTGATACTGTGAATTAATTGGCATCAAATAATAAGGTAGAATCATCATATTTGTGTTTAAAATCATCCTGTCAGCAGAGGGAAGGATGAATTGGAATCCGGAGAGAGAGGTGGAGACACTAATTGGAGACAATTACAATAGCCCTGTAAAAAAACATAATGAGGATCTTTTCTGGTATTGGGTGAAACTCAAACTGAGCAGCTGGGACAACAAGACTACGCTGAGGGTCAAATGGAGACTCAAGGATCAAAACAGTCACGATGCTAGCTCAAGAGATTAGAAGGACATTGATGTCAGTAACAACAGTCACCGATGTGGAAAGTATGCTTTATTTTGGGTGGCACAAGACCTTATTTTAGCACATTATGCTGAATATGCTAACAATATATCAGATATTGAGGATCAACTTCACATATGCTTATCTCCATGGCAGCCCACTCTGTTTCTGTTTGCCAATGTTATTTTCATCTTGGTTTTGAACAAATGCAACTTGAATAGCCAAAGTTCACCCCTGGTCATGTGCTTAGTTTTTCATAGTATTCTTGAAATAGAAGTCAGTTGGAAGGGCCAAGAATAACTGGATATTTTTTACTAGTTGGTAGAAATCATTAATCTCATACCAGAGTTTATCTGTGTTCTGTAATACAAATTGCTTACAAGTTCCCAACACCCCTCTCCACTCTTGCCTCTTTAGAATATAACATGTTAGCTTTACTGTTGTTCACCAGGGTTCTGGCCACTGTGGCCATCTCTGTTTATTTGCTCTTTCACAGAACAAATAGGGTGAAAAAGCAAATTAGTTCCTGGGAAAAACTTTCAACTTGAGACTTCTAAGATGCTGAACTTTATCCCATATTATATATTATATATTATATGTTATTATATATCATGTACTATACATTAAACTTTATCCTATTGTACATATTATTACTGTATATTATATACTATATATTATATACTATATATTATATGTGTGTAGATGGCCTTTGTGGGGGGAGTTGTTTAATTTTCTTTTTAATTAATCACAACATTGGATCAGCCAGACCCATTAACTGCATTTTCTCATTTAGACCTTTCAGAGATGCACTTGCAGATGCAATTTAATTTGTTGACCCATGATCGATAGCAATTAATAGCATCTCTTTAATCTTGTTGAAAGGTCTTTCTCTGGTTTCCAGTAGCCACCATCTCAAGGGAAAGGCATCCACACAGGCAGGTTTGCTGGGCTTCCAAGCAGTAGATCCCCTCAACCACCTACTTTCCTGATGGCTTAGTAGCTATTTCAGAAGTGACCATTTTCTGCAGCATTTTCAATTATCGTTCAAAAGTCTATCTAAGCTCGAAAATTCCTCCACTACAAGTTTGTCATGCAAATCCTATGGACCTGGAATGTTAAGAAAAGTATTACAACTACTTTTTTAATTTAGAAAAAGTAGATACAACCTTTAAAAATGTGTTACACTAATATATGCTTATGTTTTCCCAGAACTTCTTTATGTTACTTTATAGTTAACCAAATCCTTACGAGCCATTTTTTTTCTTTTATCTATCATATAAATTACAAGGTTTATTCATTTATATTTTTTAAAAAGCTTACCAGCTAGGAAAGTAGGCACTGTGGTTAAACTAAATGAAACATTTATTTTTCCTGCCCTTGGGAAGTTTACAGTCTGATGGAACAAACCAAAGGCAAGTCTGCAACAACTGAGAGCCAAGTGCTGTGCTCTAAGTATGAATAGGTACACGGGGAACACAGGTGAACACAGTGGATCATCCTTGCCTGTGGGAAGGCTTTCTGGAAGATGGAATTTGTTGTCTGTGTTTTAAAAGAGAAACAGACCAGGTGAACAGTGAAGAAAGTGGTCAATGCCCTTTTGGGGTGCGTAAGGCAGCATTTCTGCTAACAAAGCTCAGATCATGGAACCGCCCCATCTTGCTAATAATGAGATCCATTCACCTAAATATATGCCCTGGCACAAATCCAGAGACCTGAAGCATTTTTTTAAAGCAAAGATGGGTTACCTCCACAGTGTGAAAGAGTCATTCGTCATGTTGATGTCCGTGCATTTTTTCTACAGTCAATTCACTGACCAGTGAAGTTTCCTTTCCTCTACCCACTTCACGTTCCAAGTGCACTGCTTTTTATCAAAACTTGCATCCCTGTAGGAATTTGGGTAATACTAACTTCAGTAGTTGTGTATCGTTGGCCTTATCTATTGAACTCTTGCTTAGAACCAGGCTCAGTTATGGAAAAGAAGTCTGGGAGCAGTGTTAATACATCAGTTAGCGAGCAAGAGATGTATTTTGGAGCAAGGATCCCTTTTTGAGTGTTTATTACTGATATGAGGATGATTATGTGCTTTGCAAAATTGATACTAGTTTTGTATGTGCACATGCACACGAGCATGTGTGTGTGTGTGTGTATGTGTGTGTGTGTGTGTGTTACTGAGGACTAAACCCAGGACCTTCCTACTGAGTTATATCCCCGGCTTTTTATGTTTGTTTTTGTTTTTGTTTTTTGAGACCGAATCCCACTAAATCACTATGTTAAGCAGACTGGGCTCAAAGTCAACAGTCCTCCTGCCTCAGTCTTCAAAAGATTTGGGATTGCAGGCATGCACCTCCATGCGCAACTCCAAGACTTGTCTTGAAATCAATTGTCAGGAAGTTTCCCATGTTGTAATTTCACAAGCAGATAATAAAAAGATACTTGGCAATGTCTTACAGATAAGTTTTAAGGTTACTGGTATATAAATGCGGGATATATAATTTTCAAGTTGCAAGTATAAAAATGTCTAAGGTGCATAAGTATGTATATTTGTATCTACATATAAATAGTCAAGACCTATATATGTACAGAAATGTAAAAATCTATAAATATTATGGTGGACAGATGCTGTATCATTAATATCAAATACTTGCTATGTCTCTATCTACTTAGTACATGCTTCCTCTTCTGTACCTAACAATTGCAGGCTTATTTAGCATACAGAAATTCTTACCCTACTTTTGCTTTGCTATGAAGCATTTCATTAGTTCTGCTTGTTCATAGATTTAATTTCCCATCTCTAATCATTTGTGGCTCGTGTGGTCCATCGATTTCAGAGGGAGGCACACCATAAGTAAAGGAGAGTTGGAGAGGGGAATGAAAATCAAGCTGCCATGGAACCGAAAATTATTGCAGTAACAATGAAATTTATGTATAAATTTTCTATTAAATGTGCAAACTATTAACATGAGCATATGGTTTGGGTTTTTTATTTGTTTACTTTTTTCTTTGTTTTGGTGGTGATTTGTTTGTTTGTTTGTTTGCTTGGTCTTTGGAACTAGACAATCATTTCTGTTTGAGTTTGAGAGGACTTTATTTTCATTCACCTGCATTTTTTACTGTCTGATGTGGCCTTGCATTGCATCACTCCAATGAGATGAACAGATAACTTTCCTGAGTATCAGGTGGGCAAATGATACACACATGCAATGGAGGAGAGTATTCTTCAAGCTACTTCATTTGTTTATATAAGGACACTTGTAGCCTGTTAGTTGGACTGGCTACTGCTTTCAGTTCTTCAAAGAAGCTGGCAAAGATGCAAGTACTCAGTACTCAATTGCCTGGTTTTTCAAGCTGACAAGTATTCTGCTTTCTGCAATGTTAACTTTAATTGCTTGAGTTTGCTTTGTATACCCATCTGCCCCTTCTAGTTCACGAGTTATTGAGTACGAGGCACACTTTAGATATACACAGTAGTATGAGAGGCCCCTGAACCACTCATAAATGAGAACAGAGACAAAAAAAAAGTCCATTTCTCACTCCTTTCCCTGCAGCAAAACTATTTTTATCAGCAGCCAGGCCACTGGCTACCAAGACTCCAGAGTGAGCAGTCTATAATCACTTCAGTAAAACATCCCAGGCAGGTGTTCATTTTTTTTGGAATCAGCTGTCCTCCAATGAACAGGAGGCCAGGCTCACAGCATGACAGCTGTGAAATGATGCATCTGAAGGAAACATAAAATAACTTAAAAATGGGGGAGGTTCACAGAATTATGATATTCCACAACACCAATGTAGCGTGCAATGATACATTTCCCTCTTCAAACTTGTAGAAGTAAAACTAGAACATCTGTAATCACATATTCCACCCCATTGATTTGCACTTGGAGAAAATGGAAAGCTAGTCATCAAACTCATATGCCTATTGAAATAATGTCAACTCAGAAAAATACTCTTTGTTTACCATATAATCTATATTTCAGTACATATAAATCCACAGCATGTAGGCTGAGAATATAGTACCATATCACTTCTTTAGCTGTCTTCCAGAGAAATAAAAGGGCATATTGGAAATACATCATGTTGGCATTGAAATACAAGAAACATGTTCTCTAATCCTCTTTTCAGGCATCCAATAAAATACTAATTTTGAAAGCTGATTAATTTGAAAAATTGCTTATTTAGTATCATCAGAACTGAGGTTAAATTGAACTACATAGCCCAAACTAATCCGCTCTGAGACTCGATTTATGTCTATTGGGCAGGGTCAAATAAACTGGGTCATTGGAAATATTCACTTCTTAATGGCTTCATAAATATTGTCAGTCACTTTTTTTCGGTGCCAGGGATTGTACCCTGGGCCTCATGCATGCTAGGCAAACACTCTACCATTGAGCCTATACCAAGGCCGTATGTTTTCCTTTTCTATGTAAATAATTTATACTAAGTGAATATCCTTTTATTTTATTGTCATAAGAACACTTAACAGGAGATCCACTCTCTTAAATGTACAACACAGTATTTTTTGTTATAGGTACATTCTTATACAGCAAATACTTACAATGTATTCATTTTGCTTAACAGAAGCTTTATCCCCATTGATTAGTAACTCCTCACTTTCCTTTTTTTAATTCGTTAAGTTTATTGGTACATTTTAGGCATGCAATAGGATGGCATTGATCATTGGGAATTTGTACCTTTACATGATACACCTTGACTCTTATTTTTCCCCCATACCACTGCCCTCCCTTCCACATCTCCACCCTTCCCTAGTTACAAAGACTTTGTTTTTGTTTTTTTCTTTTCTCATATTTATTCCTTTCCCTTCCACTACCCCTCCCACTTCCCCTTCCCCTTTGAGCCTTGTCTTCCTATTTCACATTATCTATTCTACATTTTGATCCTTATTTACACTTTCAGTTTCTCACACAAGACAAACTATTTAATATTTACACACATGTGTCCTATTTATTTCACTTAAAAATGGCCTCAATTTGCATCCATTTAGCTATAAATGTCTCTAATTTCTCATTCTTTATGTCTGAGTAGTGCTACATTTTCTATTTTTTAAAAAAGCCACATCTTCTTTATCCAGTCCCCAGTTGATGGGCAATTGGGCTGTTTCCAAGTTTTAGCTATTTCAAACTGTGCTGCCATAAGCATGGGTGCACATATATTACTATGGTATGATTCTTTTAATTCTGGATATCTTCCCAAAAGAACTCTCCATTTTCCTTTCCCTCCTCTCCTGGAAACACTATTCTCCTCTTTGATTCTGTGAATTTCACTGTTAGATACCTCCTGTAAGTGGAATCATCCAGTATTTGAATTTGTGTGACTGGTTCCTTTCACTTAGCATAATGTCCTCAATGTCTTTCTATGTTGTAAAGGTGAATCCGATTCCATTATAAGCATACACCACATTTTCTTTTTCCATTCATCTATCAATGAACATGTAGGTTATTTCTACAATTTGTCTATTCTGAACAGTACCATGATGAACGTGAGGGTAAACTCACATTTTAAAACATTTTATTGAATTAAACTATGGATATACCATTGACAGCATAGTGGGGAGCACCAGCACTCTGTGTGCCCTTGCTGGTCTATATCCTCACTACCACCAACATTAACTCCACCAGGAATAGCTGAAGTTCCAACAGCTTAAGTTTGGAAACAATTTGTAAACAGAATCATACATTGTGCATATTTTGAACTGGATATGTTTCACTCAACATTTCACTTGTGAGACTCACCGTCATTGTTTTTTCCCTACAAAAAATGGAATGCAATTTCATTGACACAGTTATATCCCTGTATTTCCAAGGTGAACTGTAACTATTAATGTTAAAAACTGAAAACCCACCAAACATTGGAGATTATGAATGAAGAAATATCTCTGTAGCACTTCTACCCTTTTCTAAGAATTTAATAACATCTTAATTCACAAATTTATTGGACTCCTACATGAGTAGCCACTTCTAAGCAGAGGGAAGCAGAGGAGTGAGGCTAGGTTTCTAGTTTGGAAAAAGAGGGCTCGTCATTCACTATAGCATTCCATTGCTTCTAAATGGATTTGTTATTTATCACTTTCACCTTTCACTCTTCAGTAAAATCTTTTAGTGGCCTAGAAAGAGAAGCCACTTGCCCTGAAAAGTGAGCTCAGGGAGGTCACTTCTGAAAGAGAGACAACAGAAGCATTAAGTACTCAGGGTGGGGTCACTGGAGACCTTGAGAATCTGAGGACAGCTCTTTCCAGTAGCAATGTTGTGCGCTATAGTCTCTGCCTGGGGCACCTTGACCTACCCTGCCACTACTCCCACCTTGGCTGTCTCCCTCCCATCCCTCAGTTCTGAGCACCCCTCTAGAGGCACCAGCCTTATTCCCAGATGAGGCCAAGTCACTTATGGTGCTCTTCCATGACTCCAATTTCTCTTCTCGAAAAAAGTCATGACTCCATAGCAATTATTCCCATAGAATAAGAAAGTTGTTGTCTCCACCAGGCTGTAAGTGGGAGAGGTGCTTAGTAATGTCCCGGCCACAGAAGATGTTCAGTTAACATCTCAACAAGTAAGTGGATAAAGAAAAACAAGTAAATATTGGATGCATTCTCAAAATACATGATTAATTTTACTTCCATGTCTTTTCTTTCCTTTCTTGATGTTCCTGTTTCAGAAGATAGAAGTCTCTCCAAACAAATTCCAAGAAAATGTGAAGTATCAAATAAATGTGTATTGTAGTTTCCTTAAATTGGAGGGCAAGCAGCTCAGGATTTTGATGCTAAAATCATGAAAAGAACAAAAAGTCAGTGAAACAAGCATCTAGTTAGAAGGGAGCATATTGTATTACTTCATCTTAGGCAAATGGATCAGTATACTATCAAGATGATATTTTTATAAAGACCTCTATTACGCATATTTCTCCTCTCAACTAGTAGAACCACTTAGGATGAATCATTTGGCAGAGAAGGGAGCTAGTTATGATGTTGTATGTTTTTGTGTTGTACATTTTTATGTTAGCCTGCTATTTCTTCAGAGAAACTAGACTCTACCCTCTACATTTTTTTTGTACCAGGGATCGAACTCAGGACCTTGAGCTTGCGAGACAGGTGATGGCATCACTGAGCTAAATCCCCAGCCTTACCCTCTACTTTTGACATTCTTAAAACATGAATAAATTTATTAATATGATCAAAGTGCACATTAATACAAAGCACATAGGCTTTCTTCATAAGTAATGCAGATGATGACATTCTGAGTACACTCTTCATGATTATAGATGAACCACATAACCAAATGATGTTCTGATCTGGCATCTATGATAAAGTCAGAACATTGTTTTATTCTGAGATTTCTTTGGCAGTGAGGAGGATTCCAACATTGGAAGGAGCCTTCCAGACTGTAAATGACTTAACCTGACAGTCATTGATTATTAGCAATAATTTATACATAAAATTAACTACATGCCTAGTATATCAAACATATTTGTAGTATATATCATTATATATGATAGCAACATGTCTATAATCCTGTAAGTACAACCAGTTCCCAGAAACTGATATCCAGTATCTTCAAAAAACTGAGCTGAAACTTTTCTGTCTATGCATTAGGATTTTTTTTTAAACATAATGCTTGCTCTTAAAACCTATTTCCAACCCACAGATGACACAGAGAGCATCACAATTATGAACTATTCCAAGATTTTTCCTGTACTCTACCCAATTATCTAAAACTCTCAGACAAACGAAAGGAAATCTTACATAAAATAATTGAGTGTATTAATTCAACTCAAAGACAATTTAACAATTATTTACCACATGGAAGGCATTGGATTTGATATTGTGGATGCAAAGATGAATACTAAATAGTCTTTTTCTCAAAAGCCTTATAGTCCAGTGAAGGAGAGATAAACAAATATTGTCAATAAAATTTCAATACATAGAGGTTTGGGTAGGATGTGACGAAGCATGAAAGATCATTTACTATTTCAAACTGGGTTTCAGAGAGGGATTTCTGGAGTAAAGATGTTAAGTGTTAAAGGATGGGCAATGGCTAATCAAATGCAGAGGGATACAGCTGGAACGCTACCGATGAGTAAAGACACAATAGCGTCCATGTGGGGCTTTTTAAGCTCATCACGGTTCCCCCAGGCTGAGCAGTGAAGCCAGTGAGGTAGGTAGGAGCCAAGTCAGCAAGGATTTTGAAAGCACTGCTCAGAAGCTACACTTCAATCTGCAGGTGTGAGAAAATCACTGGGAGTCTAAAGAGGAGAGATGCATAGACAAGTGCCCCCCTTGGAGACAGGATTCTGACTATAGCCACAGTAGGAAAATGCATCTGGGAAAGTGACACTAAAGTGAAAGATGAGATGGCACCTGGAGAGAGAGAGAGAGAGAGAGAGAGAGAGAGAGAAAAGAGAGTAGGAATTTTAGAGCGTATTCATAGGAATAAACCAAAGTGAATCCACTTGAACTAAATTTAGGCAATGTCATTCTGAGGACTTGACAGTTGACTGAATATGAGAGTGCGGGGAAGAAGCAATCCATCTTCAGTGAGACCTGAAGTCCAGGAAGATAGCAAGGTTGGGTTTGTGGGAGCAGAGCGAGTTTAACCTCAGACATGTTGAATTACAAGGAACAGTAAGATATTTAGGTATCTCTCTCCAGTAGTCCATTGTATATATGAATTCGAATTTCAAGGTCAAACTCAAGATGGGGACATAGGTTGAAGTGTTTTAAGAACATAGATGTGTAATATGTATAGGTACTAATTTCCTAAGATGAACATAGTTATTATCTATTGCAAACATATACCATTAAAAAGAAACTAAAAGGGCTGGGGATTTAGCTCAAGCACAAGTTCCAGAGTTCAATCCCTGGTACCAAAAAAAAAAGAAACTAAAAATTTAAAACATAAAAATAAATATAAAGATGGATCATAAATCTTAATATAAGAACTAAAACTATAAAATGGATAGAAGAAAACACAGAAATAAATCTTTGTAACCTTATTAATGTGACCTTTGTGATATTGGTGCCCAGTAATTTCTTAGATATGATACCAAAAGTACACACACACACACACACAAACCCATAGATAACAGTGAAGCAGGTAAGATCACACAAGAACAGATGATAGAACTAGGAAAATAACAATAGCACATAGAAAAAAATAGCTATATGAAGCTATATTGTGACTATGATTAGGAGTTTATAAATATTGTATAGACGTACATTTTTATATATTTTCTTCATGCTAGGACCCTTATTCAGTGTTTCTAATAATCCAAATAGTCATTAATTCTTTTCTACCTGCATTTGGGAGAAGCAAAGCCAAGAGTTAATGATGGATTAATCATAAACAGAAAATAAGTGGTCCAGTTATCTCACAAATATTCAACAGACTGCTGTAGTATTATATATACATGTAGACAGATACATATATTGCTGGATAAAGGCATAGGAGCAATTTATTCTCAAGCAAATAATTCTTACCTATACGTGCTGAAACACTCATTTCTCAGTCCATTAGATTCAATTTAATGCATATAGGACATGTCTAGAATCAATAGGACTTTGAAGGTTTCATCTTTAATTTTACTCCAGTGAAAAATTCTATGTGCTGCTTGCTATTTCCAGCACTTAAGCACTATCGGCAACAGGCCCCTCAGGAAGCATGAGGCCCATGTTAAACCCCTTCTAAGTCAAGATGCTGTGATGCCCAAAGAACCAATTTTCATTGTATTGCATGACTTCTAGTATTTTATGGCTTGCCCAGAATCTGAGTGCAGAAAAGGTGCACTGGGATTAATTTCAGTTGCAGATGTAAAACTCAGTATTAAATTTTCCTTAACTTTCACAAAATCCAAGGTTGCTATTAGTTGTTAGCTAATTTTAAGCATGTACGGAAAACAAAAATAAGAATGCTATTTTTTCCCCATAATGTGTGATGGGAGGTGTAGCAAGTAAATCTGCCCTCTGTATCCATGGAATTCTACATCTGTGGAACCAATCAACAGGTTAAAAAATTAATTTAAAAACCCTGCATCTGTACTGAAAAAATTCAGATTTTCTTCGCTTATCATACCTACAACTACTTCCATAGCATTTACATTGTACTAGGTATTATAAATAATCCAGAGCTGATTTAAAACAAGTGGGAAGTTGTGCATGGCTTATACAAAATTACTACACCATTTTATACAAGGGACTTGATCATTCACAAGTATTGGTATGCATAGGTGATACGAAAACCAACCCTTCATGAATAAATGAGGGGTAAATATTCCTCCTAAAGAAAGAATGGTTTAGACAATTTTTTCATGACCAAAATAGTGGCTTGTCTGTATACAAAACTAGTTTACCTAATCATGCTGGCATTTCTCTAAATTGGTTTTTATTATTGGAGGTGGGTTTGTATATGCTGGCCATAGTCATATCCTATTCATATCTCTATCTGAGTAGAAGTAGGACTAGGGTTGGCATGACCATGTCTGCAGTATATGAGAGCTTATTGTAGCAATAACCCAAGCACATCCTAGAAAATGCTCTCAGGACAAAATTATTCTATACCATTCTACTAGCTCATATACTAGCTCATAACACCTCAAGTGTTAAATGACACCTCATCCCTAGTGACCCCTGCTTTAGTCTGACCCAATAATTCATTGAATAATACTTCATACCTAATCCTATATTTGTATATTTTTTATAATTTCACCATGTTTTCAAGTTTCATATTTTAAAAATTCACTGTAGTGACAGAGAAGCTGCTATTATTGTATTATATTATTGAAGAAACTGAAATTCCAAGAGATTAAGTAGTTTGTACAGAATTGCATGAGTATTAAGTGGTTGAACTTATCTAGAAGCTGAGCACATTGCAACTTCTAAGCAAGCATTATCTTCACTCTACCCCAGGCATCCTGTAAAACACGGGGCGGGGGGGAGGGAGAGAGAGAGAGAGGGAGACAGAGAGAGAGAGGGAGAGAGAGAGAGAAAGGTCCCTGGGATCTTACTTAAGCTAAGGCCTTGTCTCATAGAATAAACAGTTTTTCTTATGAAACAATCTTTAGCATCACTAACTTTTTCCCAGAGCCCTGCTTCTTTCTTCATCTTTCCACCTTGCAGAGCTGGACTCAACATCCTCAGAATGCCTTGGTGTCCTGAAAATGTCACACCATCTTTTTCCAGTAGGCAAATTCCTACTAGTACATCATAAGACTCAAATGTGTCCTCTTCTCGTGAGATTTACCTCATTCTCAAGGAATCATTTATTGTTCCCTCCTCAAATTATCAGAGGACAGCTTTGTTTGCACATTTTAATAGCACTTATTGTTGTTATGTTTTAATATATTGTTGTATCCATTTACCCCAGAACTGTGAACTTCTGAAGCCAAGTACTTATTTTTCACCCCAGAATCATCCTTACTACTGAGAAGTCTCTGGTACATAAGAGATTTTCAGGTCAATAAATGTCAGATGAGTAGCTCTGACAACCTTTGCCCTAAAGTACTGATGACAAAGTACTCACTCCCTCTACAATAATCAATGAGTGCAAATGTTGATATATCATCAGGAAGAGATCCATGAAAGTGGGTAGCCCTTACACAAAATGTATAATGTTTCAGAACAGTTTCAGCTTTTGAATTTTTTCAGATTTTTAAAATATTTGTATATATAATGGCATATCTTAAAATGAGACCAAAGTCCAAACACAAAATTTGTTTATATGCACCATATACAAATAGACTGAAGACTATTTTTAATAAGCATGTGTTCTGACTACATGTCAGCAATCAAAAAGTTTTGGATTTTGGATTTTGGATTTTGGATTAAGGATGCTCAACCTGTACTCAGTGTAAAGTAATGAATTTCTCATCAGGAAACACCTGACAATGTGATAATCAGGAGGAATTTAGGCCCAGTAGAATCTTCCTAATGTTTTTCAAGTCATATCACATGGATGACTTCCAAGACCAATACAAATTATTTCAAGTTCACTTAGAGTGGACATTTGACATTCATAAGGAATGCTTCCAGTATCCTCTGTATATCTTAAATTCAGTATGACAGAATATTGGCAAAGGATCTTGATTTTCTCCAGCATCATATTCTACTAAAAATGACCTGTCTCCTTTTCATATCAAAGTCATAAATTCACTAGTTTCAAAATTCACATCAAACAATATCTTTTATTTCACCTCTTTATTATACAGACAAAAAAAGTCAATTATGAGCACTTGCTGATGTACAATACAAATCACTTGATAAGAAAGCAAAACTACTGTCATACTGATTTGCACCTGCTGGGATCAGCAACATTTCAGGGTCTTCTAGAGGATCTGAATTTGAGAAAATTCAAAACTACAAATGTGAAATCTGTGGATTCCAAGAGTTTAATGGATATTGAGTGCCTGTTACATGTGAGACACCATAGCAAATACAGAAGATAATTCAACATCCATACTTGTCTCTGTTCTAAATAGGCTACTAAGTAATTCTGTGCCTCTATCTCTGCTGTACTGTTATTTGTGCTGACATTTTTGTCTAACAGAACTCCCTAAAGAAATAACCTAAATAGAGTATTATGTTATCCACAAATAATGACAGTTTTACTTCTTCATTTCCTATCTTTATTCCTTTTATTTCTTTCTCTTGTCTAAGTGCTCTGGCTAATGTTTCCAGAACTATTGAACAGAAGTAGTGACAGTGGACGTCCTTGTCTTGTTCCTGATTTTAGCATGAAAGATTTCAGTTTTTGACCATTTAGTATGATATTGGCTGTGGGTTTTTCATAGATGGCTTTTATAAGGTTGAGATAAAGACCATCTATTCCAATTTTCTGTCGGGTTTTTATCATAAATGTGTGTTGGATGTTTGTCGAATGCTTTTTCTGCATCAATGCCTGTTAACTGGTGACTGGATAAAGATGATATGTGGGTTTTTTCTATAAAATAGAGTACTACTCAGCCACGCAGAATGATAAACTAGGGACATTTATAGCTAGATGGATGCATATTGAGGCCATACTCTTAAGTGAAATAAATAGGACACGTGTGTAAATACTGATTGTCTCTCTGGTGTGAGAAACTGAAAGTGTAAATGAGGACCAAAATGTATAATAGGTAACGTGAAATAGCAAGCAAAGGTTCAAAGGGGAAGGGAAAGTAAGGGGGGTGGGGGAAAGAAAAGAAGGGAAAGAAAAAAATATCAGGAAAGAAGGAAGAAATAGAAACAAAGCTTTTTAAATAAGGAGGGATGGAGGGGTGAAAGGGAGGTAAAGGGAAAAAACAAGCACTAAGATATATCACATACAGATACAAATTCCCAATATTGAATATGATCATAATGTATGCCTAAAACGTCCGATAAAGTTAATTCATATAAAAAAGAAATAACATAAAGCCTTCCAGGTATGATCATGCCTTAAATTAAAGCATTATTTTCTCTAAAACTCATACACAAATACATACACACACACTTTAATAGGTAGCCTGTGAAGTGTCCCAGATATTGGCTCCTCAATTTTTCATAACCGAGTTTGTACTTTCTTCAATATCACAGCGGGACAAGAGCACAGGGGTATCAATATGAAAACTAGTTCAACATAGGAGACTGAAGCTACAGAATCATTGGCAGGAAAGAAGGAGCACAGAAGCCATAGAAAGGAATTGTTTCTCAAGATGAGTTTGTAAATGGAAATTATAAGCATATTAAAAATAGCTAAGCTAAGGAAGAAGAGCCAATCAGGAAATGTTGGAAATAAAAATAGAAATGTTTTTATATCCTCAAAGAATTGAATAGCATCTATAACATAAGAACAAAATTTAAGAAACCAAAGCATTCAGGTATGAATTAAAAATAATAGATAAGAAAAAAGAGTCAATTTGCTATTAAAATAAAAAGTTCAATATATTATAAGTGACTCACTTATATAGCCAAAGATTAGTTTGAAGGCAGATAAAAATGCTTTCACCCAGATCAAAACTTAAAGAGATAAAACACAAATGTGAAAATTAAGGTATCATAATAAAGATGGTGGTAATGATGCTATTAAACTGCTTTAAAATACATAATAAAAACTGGAATCAAATACTAAATTTCCAAACCAACAGAGAAAAACAAAGGTGGGAAAAATACATAAATCTAAGTCAAAATGAGGGATGGAGGGAGTTCGAGAAAATAACATGGTAATAAAAAGTAAAAGATTTTATTTAAGTTCAAATAGACCAATATTAACAGCAATTATAAATTGATTAAAGTCACCTAATAAAAAACCATCTAAATAAGATGTTTTCAGAGTACCAGACATAGACAAAAAAGATTCTCTTACAAAGAAGAAACAAACTAAAAGACAATGATACACTGTATTAACTATTGTTATTCTCTTGTTTTGTTATGAATTTTTATTTTATTTTTTCATAAAATAAAAATTTATTTTAAAAGACAAGATGCTTCTAATTCAGCTTGATGATACTTATGAGAGAAACATCTTTTTAAAATACCAAAAGTTCAAATAAAAGACTGGAAAAGATATACTAGGTCAAAATTATTTTTATCGTACTAGGCTACTGTTTGCCATTTTCATTGAGTTGACATTTGCACTGACATTTAAAAAACAAGATTCAGTGAAAGTGCTCAAACTAAAGCAATAGCATTAAACTGTGCCAGGAGTTATTGTCTTTGTCATTGCTACTTGTCAGAGATAAACACAGCTAGACATTCGTTAAATCAGTGAAAACCAATTTTATTCAGTAATTAGTGACCGCAGGGAAAGAGTAGAGTTCTACTCCAATTTGGGAAGAGGTGATTTGTGCATTTCCAAAGAAGAATGAGGAAGGAGGAAGTATATGCACTCCAGAGTCAGAAGTGCAGAAGTACAGAGGGTTGCTACATGCAGTAGTGACCAGGCCAGCTGGGACTGTAGCTGCCAGATACTCACATTAGGGTCCTATCCTTCCACAGAGACTGGGAGACAGCTGCCTTTTGCCTTCTTGATACTCTGTGGTAAGGGAATGGCTCCCAAGCCCTTGAGAGGCTCTTGGGAGTAGCAAGAGCTTCAAGTTTGCAATTATGAGCCTGTTGTAGTAAATGTTCTCTAAGGAAGGGCCTGTCACTGGGTGTGTGAGTTTTCATGCCAGGGCTGTGCTTTCTCAGGTGGGACCTACAGTGCAGTTGGGACCTTGCTAGGGATGTGGCCTCCTGTAGCTGGAAGCTTTCCTGGCATTTGTGGCTCCTTTCGTGCAGTGGTTTGAACGGAGTTGTCCTGTGCCAAGAGCTCTGCAGTTTTCACAGGCACTTACAGAAAACGACACAGAACCTCCCACCAAGCTTCTCAGAGTCAGTTTTGCTTACAAATGACTTTTGTGCAGTGGTATCGTTAATCTTTTTTCTTAACCCTTGAGTACATGTGTTTTTACTATTCAATGTAACAAAATGGAAAATATGAAAAAGCACTTTATGCTGAATTTTGAAGTATTCAAGTTGTCTTGAGGAAAAGCTATTGTTAAGGTGTTCCAATTTTGAGATAAACTACCACTCTTTCCAGAGAACACCATTTAGACTCGAAAGAACGACTGGTAGACAAACTGTAGCTATCAGTGTTTGGGTTTTGGAATACATTTTTCTCAAAAATAAATGTAGTCAGTCTGACACTTCAAGGAAGACAACTGACAAGTAACAATATCGATTGCCAGTGATAAAACTCAAGCTTTCAAAGGAAAGTTATTTGAGAAACTTGTATTCATCATGAGCTTGATAGCACTGCAATACGCAAAAACTGTTCTAACATGATCAGTAGTTAAATTAATAATGTGAATTTTTTGATGCTATACAATGAAATTTGTCCCTTGGAAATTATGCATAATTCAGTTAACCCATATTTTCCAAATGACAATACACTGTGTTATGAAATAAAGCAGAGGTAAAAATGCAAGAAACACCAATGGATATCAGTGTAACTAAGTACTAAAAGTTTAATAAGATTTCGTATTTCACCTTGCTACTAGCTAAAAAAAAATGTCTTCAGAAATTCCTACTCAATAAAAAATGAAAAGAAATGACATGAGTTATACAAAAAATGAGACACAATTGACATTATTTGCAGATGATATGGTTGTCTTTTAGAAAAATCCAAGTGTTCTCAAACTATAAAAACTAATAATAAAGTTCAGTAACATGGTCAACATGTAAAAACAAACAATATCCCTACTTACAACCATACACAAATGAAAAGTGCAACAGAAATAGTTTTTATTAATAATGGCAAGAGAAAAATATAAGCTAGCAAAGCATAACATTGGCATGTCTTGAATGACATTAATCAGGCTTAAAAATCTGAATAAAGAAACATACTATGTTAATAAGTAAAATATTATAAAGGAAAAATTATTTGCAAAATTAATCTACACATTCAATAAAATTTTATCATACTTCCCTCAAATGTTATAAAATTTAAACTTATTTTAAAACTCATATAAAAGAAAATCTCTAACATTTTACAGTATAATATATAAAAATGGCAAAGAATAAAATATGTATTACATGAGCTATAACAAATGATGTACATAAATATTTTGAAGAAAAATTTTCAAATTTGCTAATAAAGAAGACAAAAATATAAAGAAATAAGCTACTTAATGGCAAAGAAAAACTATCATAAAGGATATCAACTGTCCCCTAAATTAGCATATAAATTCAATGAAATTCCTATGAAAATTTTGGTAAGCTATTTTAGGAAGCCTGAAAAGTTTATTCTAAATCTATTTATGGATTAATAGTGAATACTTAATAGTTTCTCCTGCTAATCAAGCACTTTCCTCAGAAGTTTAAATGCAACTCTTTAATACTGAGAACCACATCTAAAACATACCTGCTACTATCATCACTAATTTATATATGAGAAATGGAGGCACAAAGAGTTATAAAAGAATCAAGATTCTTTTCCAAATGTCTCCCCTGTCCACTCCCTTAGCCACTGTACCATTCTGTCATGCGAACCAAAGGAAGCCAGCTGCCTTGACTTTCCTTGTTGCTGTACCATTTTGTTCTAGTCAATCTGGAGGTGCCAGCTGCAGTGGGAACCACCAGGGAGAAGCTGTGGACATTGTCAAAGCTGTGAGGCCATGCTATGTCCTCACTCAGCTGGCAGGACTGGTCTCTAAACATGCTTAAGATCATCCTTTATTGCCACAAGGAACTTCCATGTCTCCAAACTCATCCTCAAAGACTGGCACTGCTGAAATGTCCTATATTCTGTAAGAGCATGTTTTTGGAATTGATGCCTCTGTTGACCTTGAAGAGACTGGGCATGTCTTGGGGACAGTACTGCTGAAATTCATGGGCTGAGGAACATTAAAGCAGCAGAAATGTTAAGGTTTTCTTTAAGCTTAAAGGCCATGTTTCTGAATATGGAACAAAACAATGTTGGTATTGTTCTATTTGAGAATGATAAATTAGTTAAAGAAATGTTGTGAAGAGGGTAGGAGCCATTGTGGACGTTCCAGTTGGCAAGGTGCCATTGGATCATGTCATAGATGTCCTTGGTAATGCCACTGATGAAAAGGGTTCAGTTGGTTCCAATATCTGTAGATGATTTGACCTGAAAGGACTTGAATGATTCCTCAGATCTCTGTATGGGAACCAATGCAGACTGGCAGACTGGTAAGGCTGTGAGTAGCTTGGTGCTGATTGTTCGTGGTCAGGGTAAGTCCATTATTGGTGACAGACTGACTGGCAAAACCTTGATTGATGTAGACACAATCAATAACCAGAAGTGTTTCAATGATGAATCTGAATGGCAAAAAGAAGTTATACTATATCTGCATTGCTATTGGTCAAAGCAACTCACCATTGCCCAGTTGATGAAGAGATTCACAGACGCCACGAAAGTACACCTTTGTGATGTTGGCTACTGCTTCTGATGCTGCCCCAACTTCAGTACTTGACTCCTACTCTGTTCTATTAGAGAATATTTTAGAGATAATGGCAAACATGCTGTGATCATCTATGATAACTTATTTGAATAGGCCTGTGGCTTACTGTCAAATATCCCAGTTGTGCCACTGATTCTCTGATTATGAGGGCTATCTAAGATATTCTACCTACACCCCTGGCTGTTGGAAAGAGCAGGTAAAATGAATGATTCTTTTGGTAGTTATCCCTTGACTGCTTTACCAGTCATGGAAAACACAGGCTGGTGAAATGACAGTCATTTCCATCACTGATGAACACATCTTCTTGGAAACAGAATTGTTTTATAGAGAGAACTGCTGTGCTGTTAGCATTGGTCCCATGTTGTTTGTGGCCAAACCAGGGCTATGAAGCAGGTAGCAGGTACCATGAATCTGGATGGCTCAGAATCATGAGGTTGCTGTTTTTTTGCCAGTTTGCTTCTGATCTCAATTCTATCACTCAACCTCAACAACTCTTTGGTCATGGTGTGCATCTGCCTAATTTGCTGAAGCAAAGAGACCACCCTTCTATGGCCACTGGAGAGCAAGTGGCTACTATCTGTGTGAGTATAAAGGAGTATCCTGATAAACTGGAGCCCAGAAAGACCAGTTTCAGAATGCTTTCTTGTTTCATATTATCAGCCAACACCAAGCCCTGTCGGCCAGCATCAGGGCTGATGGGAATATCTCAGATGAGCCAGATGCAAACTGAAAAAGATTGTAACAAATTTCTTGGCTAGATTTGAAAAATAAACTCCATGGATTCACATCACATACTGCCTTGGTTTTGTCACTGTTTCTTCTAGTAAAATCAACTCCATTTGTAAAAGGATTACCCTCGTACTCTTAATGTACAGAAATGACATTAAAAATTAAATTTCTACATTGCATGGTTTAAAAAAAAGAGAGAGCACCAAATGATTTTGAAGAAAAATAGGTAGAGTACAGGGTGGCATCTTTATCACTAGAGCTTGAAATAGGGTAATATTGATACACAAATAAGCAAATATGCAATGAAACAAACTGGAAAACTTACAAAGAACTTACATAGTTGATTTATGCCGCTGATAACTTTTGGGATAAATAAGAAAAAAATTGTATATTAAATAAATGTTACTGGGATAACTGAAATAAGATCCTTAATTTAGTCTCTTTATAAAATAATTCTACAAGGACTGAGTTTGCTAAAAATAAAGGCAAACACTTCTAAAACTTAAAAGTAAATTAATAAAAACATATTAAAATCTTGGGTTTAAGTACATACAAAGCACAACCGTGAAATTAGAATGATAAGTGTACCTACTCTGAAATTAAAAGCATCTGTTCAACAAAATACACTATTAAAAAAAGAAAAAAGAAAACTCTGAGAAAAGGTATTTGCTATATATAACAAATAGTAATATCTAAAATACACATATTCTTATTATTAATAATAAATAGAACAATAACTCAAGAGAAAATGGCCAAAGTCTGGGCAGAAATTTCATAAGGTAAGAAACAAAAATGGTAAAATATTATCCATATACATACTCAGCCTAAATAGTAAGCAAGAAAATGTATATTCAGCCAGTGCTGTGCTTAAAGAAGCCACCTTGGATCATCCTGCTAGAGCTGACTGTAGCACCTCCTCCCGACTCGCCCTGCCACGTTCAGTGGGGCCATGTTGGTGACTCAAAGTTAGTCCTGGTGAGGACATATGTGACTTGAAATTGGTCACTGTGGGAAGATTAACCCCATGGAAAATGGGCAAATGTTACAAATTAAGAGGGTTTTTCTATTTATCAATTTACCACTATATACTGACTTTAGAATGAAATATCATTTATACCTATAAGAGTCACAAAAAGCTTAAAATATAAAACAGCAACAGTGAACAAGAATATAAAATATGAGAATTCTCAGGGCCAGGAATTTAGCTCAGTGGTTCCGCTCCCTGCCTCGCAAGCGCAAGGTCCCAAGTTCGATCCCTGGCATAAAAATATATATATATGAGAATCCTCATACTCTGCTGGTAGGATCCTAAAATAATATAACTACTTGAGAATACAATTTGGCAGTATCTGTAAATGTGAAGGCATATTTACCCTGTGACAATTCCACTCCCTATAGAGAACCACTCATAGATATGTTTAAGGAGTCTTAAAATCATATTCGTGGCCACAGTCAGTCAATTGGAAACATCCTAAATATTTATAAAAGAATGGATAAATAAAATATGTTTATATAGTGGGATAGTATATAGAAGTGAAAATTACTGAACTAAAACAATACATATCAACTTAGATAAATCTCATGAATACACTCAATGAAAAAGCAAGTTACATTAGAATACATAAAGTATATCTTTAGTATATAATACTAAGGCCTGGAAACAATACTGTAAGCTTTATATGGATGTCTATGTATATACATAGACATAGTTGCATGTGTGTATATATATACATACACAGTAAGTTCCCAACTTACAACAGAGTTCCATGCCAGGAGAATGTTCCTAAGTTAGATTTGTTCATAATCCAGCAAATTGAGTCTTTTACAGTACACCTGTGAATCTTATACAGCACACCTGTGAAAGTTTGCAACTCAAATGCTCGAAAGTTTGTTAAGTTTAGACTTACTGTATATTTATAAATATATGAATATAAGTTTTAAATTACATCATATTGACAAAAACTTAAAGTCCAACAACACCAAGTGTCTGAGAAAAACTAACTCGCATATTCTATAAGTAGGAGTATGATCTGGTACAACCAACCCACTTGGTGATCCATTTAACAATATTTGGTGAAAATGGTGAAATATCTTTTTGTGACCTATCAACTTGGCTTCTAGACACATTTACTTAAAGTGAACTTTTGCATACATATACAAAGGACAAACTTTATACTTTCCATTGCAGCATAACTTTGCACAGATTTATTTTTACTAAGAAATTGATATCACGGGATACCACTGAGCAAGTAAAGTAGGCCAGCTCAATCTATGTCCACATAAATAAACCTCGAAATGATGCTATGTGAAAGGAAGTCACAGAATGATATATACAATGTGAAAACATTATGTTGTTTTAAAGATCACACAAAATACCACATTATTTATGGTTAAATATATACTTAGTGAAAATATTAAAATATGGATTGAACGTAAGCAAAATTAATAGTACTGTTTGCCTGTGGGGAGGAGAAAAGAGAATGATCGATAGAAGCATTAAGAATTATCTATAAAAATTTATTTCTTTGAGAAAAAAGATCTGAAGGAAATATAACAATATGCTAATATATGTTAAATTTGGATGGCAAGTACATGAGTGTTTATATCGTTTATCTTTTGTTTGTACTCTTTTAAAATGTTTATACCTTTCCTCCTTAAAGAAAGTAATATATTGGGCCGGGGATTTGGCTCAGTGGTTTCGCCGCCTGCTGCCCAAGCGCAAGGACCCGAGTTCGATCTCTGGTATCAAAAAAAAAAAAGAAAGAAAGTAATATATTTCCCTTAGTTCCCTGAAGTTGTTTTTGGAAGAAGAAAACCTACCAAATTTGGAATCAAACACAAGGTTTGTAATCTAAGCTTTTCTATTAGATGGCTGCATATCTACGGACAAGTCTGCTGAGTTTAATGAGAATGCAATAAGGACCGCACAGAGGAAGATGAAATGAGATATCTCGAGTCACAATGTGTACAATACTGACTTTCTATATTAAAGCATCTCCCTCCTTGCTGGGGTTAAACAACAGAAATTTACTTTCCCATGGTTCTGGAGGCTGGAAGTCAAGGTGTCTGCCAAGATGGTTTCTTCTAAGGCTCATGAGGAAGGGATCTGGTCCAGACCATGCCTTTTGCTTTCAATGAGCCATCTTCTGTCTCTTGATATTATTTTCTTTCTATACATGGCTGTGTCCAAATGTTCCCTTCTTATAAACACATTAGTCATGCTGATTATGGACTACCCTAATTACTTTAACTACAAAGGCCCTATCTCCAAATATGGTCACATTCTGAGGAGTAAGGGATAGGACTTCAACATAGAATTTTGAAGGGACACAATTCAACCCATAAAACCTACAGTGTGCTGTCCATACTTTATCTATATAATGAAAGGAATGTTCCCTTTAAGAAGGTTGAGCTCTTCTCTAACTGAAAATGACCCTAATCATTGGTATATTTTATTGTTCCCAAGTACGTGACAGGTCTGAGTAATGGCAGAATGAGGCGGCAGTTTCTTCCTTTTCAGATGCAATATGACAGTGGTGTGACTAAGGCCTGTGCCCAAAATAAAGGCTGTATCTACAAGCTTCTCATCTGTCATGCTGCATCCAGTTTGCGCAGGTGGATAACAGACAATGCTAACAATGCCAAGCTTCTATGTTTGATTCCCATCTGATCTAATTAGTTTCACTCATCCCTCCACTTATCAAGTCCTTAGCCACTGCTGGCTGACCCAGGGAACAACAGAGACCAATCAAAAAGAGGGCACTGGATGTTCAAAAGCCATGGCTTGAATTCTGGAAGGAGGCATGGGAGGCCATCTTTATCCCCATTCAAATGACCCCTCTCATGTTGCTCCAGACCTCTGTAATCAAATGATCGACACTATGCAAAAAAAATCTTAGAATGGAATAGTCCACAACAACCATGGAACAGAAGCTACAAATTCAGATAAAAGACATGCAGTTGCCACAGCCTGTGGTTAAAAGTACTCTTCTCACTGGATCATTTTTCCACCTAATTAAATATATTTTCAATTAAAATAGTCACAAATAGATTAAAACTGAATAATCATTGCTTATATGTATTCTTTTTCATCCTCACTTATCAACCATCTTAGCTCCATCCTCTCTGAAATACTGGGCATTGTACAGAATAAACAATTCATAAATTCATTGCAAAAAGAGAGAAATATTTCCTATGTCTCTCTCTGGCCTTTTTTATGGTTTGTTCAGATCTTGATTGTAAATGGAGACAAAAGCCTTCACCTTCAGATGCAGAAAGAAGGAATAATATTCCAAATTTCTCAGGAAATCATGCCAAATTTCCAGGCATTTTTTTCCCCTCCTTAAAGTGAGTCTCTTAATTCTCTTTCTTCAGAAGCTCTTGAGCCTGGTGATTAACATACATTTTGTTTTAGAGAAATTAGCTGGAAACAAGAGCCCTAAACTCTGATTTACAAACATAATGTGGTGGAATTCTGTTAACAGTTTTCTCCTTTTTAGTTTGGTGGAATGGTTACTAGAAAGATATTTGTGAGTGGACCCTTTTGGTGAAGAGTAACAACCCAGTTCAATCCAACAAAAAGATTTTTTGTCTTCCATACTTCCAAAGTCCAAAAATCTGCTTCAGGCACAGCTGTAACCAGCTGTTCAAACTTAGCCATCCACAACTCTCTGTCTCTCAGGTCTACTTTCTTCAGACAGGCTTTGCCCAGGGGATATATCAGAGGTTCTCAAATCATGGCTAGTGTGGCACTACCAAATGAAAAAACACAAAGTTATTCTCTAAAATATCCAACAAGAATTCCAGGTTTCGTGATCCCATGTTCATTTCTAGTGTATCTAAGCATATGCTGGGCTCCCAACTACCATGCACAGTCTATGTACCCACCTGGTAGAGGAGCAAACCCCACATCAACTACACAGGATCGAAATGAACAAAGGCTAAATCTCCAAAGGAAGATTGAGTTGCTGTTACCCAACAGGAAACAGAAGCCAATTGTGATAGATATCTGTTATTGAAGGCTTAGGCTGTCAACTCTGATATAAGCACTGTTATTCGCAATGGAGGCTCAGTTAGATAGCACAGCAAGCTTAGTACAAATTCAGCATCATAGCTGGAAAAAATAAATTAAAAATCTATTTTCCACTGTTGATGGGTCAATGCTGCATTTTCATATGGGCACATAATTATGACAAGTCACAGTAGTCATTTGAAAGCTGGTCTGCAGGTAACAGAAAACAGCAAACAAAGAATGACAATGAAAGGTTGTTTAGCTCATCCCCAGCCACTGATAAAAGTAAACCTAATCCTTCAATTTTGGAAGCCCTACAGGAACAAGGTGCTGTAATAATCACTCCACTGTAATTAAATTATTAAGGAAAATTATATACACTGTCTTTTCTAGCCCTCTCCATGCAAGGGAATAATTCCTTCTGCACATGTAGTACATTAATTTGTTGTAACAATTAGTTTCAATGATTTTGTGAGGCATGCTAATCTCTCACTAGGATAAAATGAGGCACTTAGATAAAAGTTGTGCTTCTGAAGGGAAGTGGGAATTTACAAACTGGATGATCAAAATATATGCTCTGGAATCAAAATATATTCCCTCACCTCAAGGACTGTTTACTTGGAGTTCAAAGGTCTGTAAAGAGAAAATAATGTCACAAGGGTTTCTGTCACTTGTCATTTAGAGGAACACCCCCTCCCCAAGCTGAAGCTTGGTGCCCTGTGTCACCAGTCCAATGGCACAGTTAGGCACAGGAAGCAGGCATTTTTGCTGCTGCATTAATACTCTATCCCAATTAATGACAGTGTCACAATGTACTTAACATAAATGAATTTTATGTTTTTCCTAATAACCCTACACCATATTTTTTTCTTAAATTCTTTTACTGGTACATTGTAGGTATACAACACAATTACATTTCTCACTGAGAACTTGTACCTTTACATAATGCATCTTGGTTCTTATTTTTTCCCCATTCCTAGCCCTCCTTTCACCCAGTCCACCCTTCCCTATTTACAAAGACTTTATTTCCCATTTTTTCCATTTCTCATCATTTTTCCTTTCCCTTCTTTCCTTTCCCCTACCCCTCCCACTACCCCTACCCCTTTGGACCTTTTCTTCCTATTTTGCATTATCGATTATTCATTCTAATCATTGATACATTTTAGGTATACAATACAATGACATTCATCATTGGAAATTTGTACCTTTACATAATCTCTCTTGGTTCTTATTTTTCACCCTTGCCAGCCCTCGCTTCAACCCCTCCATTCCTCCCTATTTACAAAGATTTTGTTCCTATTTTTCCATTTTCTCATATTAATTCCATTCCCTTCTTTCCTTTCCCCTACCCCTCCCATTTCCTTCACCTTTGCCCCTTTTCTTCCTATTTCACATTACCTAGTATACATTTTAGTCCTTATTTACACTTTCAGTTTCTCACACCAGAGAAACTATTCGGCATTTATTCATGTGTGTCTTATTTATTTCCCTTAAGAGTATCGCCTCAATGTGCATCCACTTAGCTATAAATGTCTCTAATTTCTCATTTTTTATGGCTGAGTAGTACTCCATTTTATTAAAAACCCACATTTTCTTGATCCAGTCTCCAGTTGATGGGCATTTGCGCTGTTTCCAATTTTAGCTATTACAAAATGTGCTGCTATGAACATGGGTGCACATATATCACTATGATACTTCTAATTCTTTGGGGAAGATCCCCAGCAGTGGAATAGCGGGGTCAAATGGGACTTCCAGTCCTAGTTCTTTGAGGTATCTCCATACTGATTTCCACAGTGGTTGCACCAGTCTACACTCCCACCAGCAGTGGACAAGGGTTCCTCTTTCCCCACAGCCCCGCCAGCATTTGGTTGATTTCATGAGAGCAGTCATTCTTTCTGGAGTGAGGTAGAATTTCAATGTTGTTTTCATTTGCATCTCTTGAATGACCAGTGATGTTGAACATTTTTCATGTATTTATTTGCTATTTCTACTTCTTTGTGTGAGAAATGTCTGTTTATTTCAGGTGCCCATTTTCAGATTGGGTCTTTAAATTTGGGAGGTCTGATTTTTTAAGTTCTTTACAGATTCGAGATAGTAGACCTTTGTCTGAGGAAAAGCAGGTGAAGATTTTTTCCCACATTGTGGGTTGTCTCTTCACACTGCTGGTGGTTTCTCTTGCTGTGCAGAAGCTTTTTAATAAGAAGAGATCCCACTTGTTGACTGTTTGTGCTAGTTCACGGGGAATTGAGGTTTTGTTCATAAAATCTTTTCCTACACCAATGTCTTCAAGAGTTCTACCTAACCTCTGTTCCAACTGGTTCAGTGTTTCTATTTTAATATTTAGATCTTTAATCCATTTCAATTATAGTTTAGTCCATGGCAAGAGATATAGGTCTAGCTTTAATCTTTGGCAAGTTGAAGCCCAATTTTTCCAGCACCATTTATTAAAGAGGCTATCTTTCCTCCAGTGAGGGTGTTTGGCTCCTTTGTCGAAGATGAGATGGCTGAGTGTGTCTGGCATTGTTTCTGCATCTTCTAATCTGTTCCACTGGTCCTCAGGTCTGTTTCTTTGCCAGTACCATGTTGTTTTTATCACAGTAGCTTTGTAGTAGAGTTGCAGGTTGGGGATTGTGATACCCCCTGCCATGTCTCTGTTACCTAGACTTGCTTTTGCTATTCTGGGTCTCTTCTTGTTCCAAATGAATTTTTGGATTGTTTTCTCAAGGTCTATGAAGTATGCTGCTGGGATCTCAATTGGAATTGCATTGAATCTATACAGCAGTTTTGGAAGTATGGCCATTTTCACTATATTAATCCTTCCTACCCAGGAGCAGGGGATGTCTGTCCATTTTCTGATATCATCTTCAATCTCTCTTTTCAGAGTGCCATAGTTTTCAGAGAAGAGGTCTTTGATTTCTTTCATTAGGTTGATTCCTAATTATTTCAGTTTTGTGGATGCTATTGTGAAAGGAATTATTTGCCCTATTTCTCTCTCAGTGAGTCTGTCATTGGTGTGGAGGAAAGCTATTGATTTTTGTGTGTTGACCTTATATCCAGCTACTTGACTGAATTTGGTTATTAAGTCTAGAAGCCTTTTGATGGAGTTCTTGGGGTCTTCTATACAGAGTATCATGTCATGTGCAAATAATGACAGTTTGACTTCTTCATTTCCTACCTTTATTCCTTTTATTTCTTTCTCTTGTCTAATTGCCGTGGCTAATGTTTCCAAAGCTATATTGAACAAGAGTGGTGATAGTGGACATCCTTGTCTTGTTCCTGATTTGAGTGTGAAGGATTTCAGTTTTTGACCATTTAGTATGATATTGGCTGTTGGTTTTTCATAGATGGCTTTTATCAGTTTGAGGTAGAGATCATCTATTCCAATTTTTGTAGGGTTTTTATCCTAAATGCATGTTGAATTTTGTCAAATGCTTTTTCTGCATCTATGGAGATAATCATATGGTTTTTGTTCTTGGCTCTATTGATATAGTGTATTACATTAATTGAATTTTGTATATTGAACCATCCCTGCATCCCTGGGATGAATCCCACTTGATCAGGGTGTATGATCTTCTTGATGATCTTCTGCATTCTGTTTGCCATTATCTTATTAAGGATTTTTGCATCTATGTTCATTAGCGAGATTGGCCTATAGTTCTCTTTTTCAGTTGGGTCTTTCTTTGCTTTGGGGATCAAGGTGATACTTGCTTCCAGGAATGAATTTGGGAGTAATGCTTCCCTTTCAATTTCATTGAAGAGTTTAAACAGTAGTGACAGCAGTTCCTCTCTAAATGTCTTGTAGAATTCAGCAGTGAAGCCATCAGGGCCTGGGCTTTTCTTAGGTGATAAGTTTTTAATTACATTTTCAATTTCATTGGTTGATATGGGGTTGTTCAGAACTTTTAGGTCTTCTTCGTTCAACTTTGGTAATTCATATGTATCTAGGAATCTGTCCATTTCTTCTGTGTTCTCCATCTTATTGGCATATAGGTTCTGGAAGTAGGTATTCATGATCCTCTGAATTTCTGCTGGGTCTGTTGTCATTTCACCCTTTTCATTCCTCATTGCATGGATTTGGGCCTTTTCTTTCCTTTTTCTGAGAAGGTTGGCTAAGGGTTTGTCAATTTTGTTGATTCTTTCAAAGAACCAACTCTTGGTTTCATTGATTTTTTGTATCATTCTCTTAGTCTTCATTGCATTGATTTTTCTTCTGATCTTTATAATTTCCTCCCTTGTATGAGCTTTGGGGTTGTCCTGTTCTTCTTTTTCTAGAAGCTTGAGGTGCAGCATCAGGTTGTTTAATTGGGCTTGTTCTGCTTTCCTAATATGCGTATTTACTGCTTTGAATTTCCCTCCTAAGACTGCTTTCATTGTGTCCCATAGATTCTGATATATTGTATTGTCATTGTCATTTAATTGAAGGAACTGTCTGATTTCTTCTTTAATTTCCTCTGTGACCCATTGGTTATTCAGAAGTGTGCTGTTCAATTTCCACATGTTTATGAAATTTTTTGAGTTTCTTTTGCTATGGATCTCCAATTTCATCACACTATGGTCTGATAATATACAGGGGATAACTTCAATTCCATTGCACTTATTTAAACATGTTCTATGTGTGAGTATGTGGTCTATTTTGGAGAATGACCCATGTGCAGCTGAGAAGAATGTGTATTCTGATTTTGTGGGGTGGAAGACTCTGTAAATATCTGTTAAGTTCATTTGTTCAAGAGTTCAATTGAGTTCTAGTATTTCATTACTTATTTTTTGTCTAGTTGATCTATCTCTTTGTGACAGTGGGGTGTTGAAGTGCTGCACTACAATTGTATTAGTGCATATATGAATTTTCATGTCCGTTACTATTTGTTTTATATAGTTGGGTGCACTAGTGTTTGGTGCATAGATATTTATGATTGTCATCTCTTCCTCTTGGATTGTTCCCTTTACAAGGATGTAGTGTCCTTCTTCATCTCTCTTAATCAGTGTTGGCTTGAAATCTACTTGATCTGCCAAGAGGATAGCTACTCCTGCTCTTTTAGGGGGTTCCCGTTGCATGGAGTATTATTTTCTACCCTTTAACACCTATGAGTTTCCTTTTGAATTAAATGTGTTTCTTGTATGCAGCATATTGTTGGGTTTTGCTTCTTGACTCATTCTGCCAGTCTATTTCTTTTGATTGGTGAATTGAGACCATTAACGTTGATGGTTATAACTGAAACATATTGACTTGTCATCAGCATGACTTTTTCTTTTTGCTGAGTTCTCCCCCTTTACATTTAATTTCTTATCATGCCAGATGGGTTCATTCTGCTTTGCTTCCTGGGGTTGTGATCCTCAATGTCTATTCCTAGGATATTGTGTAAAATTCTTTGGAGTGCTGGTTTGGTATTCACGAAGTTCCTAAGGTGCTCTTTGTCATGAAAGTATCTTATTTCTCCATCCATTTTGAAAGATAATTATTTGCAGGGTACATCAATCTGGGTTGGAAGTTGTTTTCTTTTAGGGCTTGGAATATGTCACTCCAAGCTCTTCTTGCCTTGATGGTTTGTGTTGAGAAGTCTGCTGTGATTCTGATGGGCTTTCCTTTGTATGTGATTTGGTGCTTTGCTCTAACTGCTTGTAGAACTTTATTCTTCTGTTGAGTTTCTGGAATCTGAACAATTATATGCCTATGTGTAGATTTTTTTGATCAAGGCTATTTGGAGTCCTATATGCCTCACTTATCTGTATGTCAAGTTCTTTTCCCCTGCTTAGGAAGTTTTCTGCCATTACTTCTGTGAAGAGTTTTTTTATGTCATCTGAACTCTCTCCTGTTTCTTCATTGACTCCAGTTAGTCTTATGTTATTCTTCTTTGCATCATCTAGCAGCTACTGGATTGATTTCTCATGTTCCCTTATAATTTTGAAGTAATTTTCTTTTCCTGGTCATTAATTGCAATCTTATCTTCTATATCTGAAATCCTGTCCTCATATTGGCTCGTTCTTCTGTGTAGACTTTCAATGGAGTTTTTCTTCTCCTGGAAATCTATCTGCATCTGTTTTATGGATTCCATTTGTTTCCTATGTTGGGATTCCATCATGTTCCTCAGCTCCTCTCTAGATTTATTAATCTTGTCTTGCACTAGGAGCACAATTTCTCCTGTTATCTCAGAAATTATTTCTGATTTCATTTTTTCCAGATCCCCTTTTGTTGCCAGTTCAGTGGGTCCAGGTGGTTGAGTATCAGAGTGTTCCATCTCATTTCCCTTTGGGGTTGCTGTAGGTGATCTGGAAGTCTGGTTTTGAGACTTATTTACATGTTTTCTCATTTCAACTGGGAGGCCATGGGGGGTGCCATTGGTGCCTGCGCAGCTCACCTCCTCTGAGATAGGAGAGGAGGAACAGGGGCTGTGTGGCAGTAGGGATGGTGGCCTGGATGCCCCTTCCTCTGGGCCGGGAGCCCACCATTTGTTGAAGTATCTTATGTTCCCAGATTTTCGAATTCATTATCTGGAAGATGAACAAGACATTCCTCTGCCGAGGGTTTCAGGATTTTCTAAACCAAGAATTAAAAAAATGCTCACCCTAGCTATGACCTGGGACATTGCTCACAGAATTTAGCAGGTTCAGATGATCAAGTTTCATTATTTGATCCATTTTCAGGCTTCCAATAGAGTCTTAAAGAATTGATTGGAGCAGCACATTCATTTTAGAATGGGTTTATCACTTCATCAGATATTCATTTAAGCAGAATTGACAGCATAACAGAATCTCTTCAGCCCTATGTGACATGTTTTCCCAAGTGGAATGATAATAAGAATAGAGATGTAGTAAGTAGTTAAAGGCTTCCTAACTCCACGAGGCACCCAGATGTTTGAGGGAGAAATTACTTTCGTTCTCAAGCCATTGCTCACTATAGGATCAATAGCCAATAGCTTTAGGGCCCTGCTAAAGAGAAATCTGGAAATGCCAAATTCCTTTTGGTGTTCAGGAAATGACACAAACAACTTTATTATTGAGAAATCATCATAAGAGATTTTTGTTTCTGATAAGAAAAATGAATAATAAGTTGAGCATTTAAAAAGTATAATACATTTTCTTAGAGCTACTAAGCCATATTAAATGGGGAAATAGCATGACATTAATTAAGAAGATAAAATTTTTAAAACAATATAATTAAAAAACATCAAGCTTCTCAGATTTCCAGGGTTTGATCCATTGTGCATGTGATACACACACCAATCCATAGTGTTTAAAAGTCAATCTCTAGTCAGAGACAAAGAGTTTGTGTGAATCATTGCAAACCCTTCTTGTCTTCCATTCAATCATGTCATGACCGAAAAATGAGTTATTATTTGTCCAAATACAAGCTGAGATTATATTTTGAAATTATAAAACGCCACAGGCAGTGTAAGAATGTGTAAAATTGTTTCATATCACAAAAGTTTCTTAAAAATAGATTTCATGTTATCATCATTGGAATACTAAGATACATATCTATCACAATAAATAATGTATAAAACATCACCCTTATCACTGACTGTGTTATATTGAAGGACACAGCTTAAGTCTGCTACATAAGTAGACTGACGCCTGTCTCATGGTCTAGTTCAGTGATGGCAAACCTGTGGCACACATGCCACAACAGGCTGTTTGTTATCACTGAAAGCTCTGAAAGGTTTGCCTGCACCAGTCTAGACTACTAGCTCTCAACCTTGAATGCATGTTAGAATCACTTGGAGGACTCGTAAGATATTATGTCCCAGACAATTAAATCAGAAGTCTAAGGACTTGACCAGGCATCACTAGTTCTGAAAACTCCTTGAATGTTGTTGTTGTTGTTGGGTGTTGTTGGTTTTTTGTTTTTTGTTGTTGTTTTTTTTTTTTTTTGGTACCGGGGATGAAACTCAGGACCTTGCACTTGAGAGCCAGGCGGCAGCACCACTAAGCTAAATCCTCGGTCCCACTCCTTGAATGTTTCTACTGTTAATCAAAGATGAAAGCCACTGGTCTAGAGCACTTGCTATTCACACGTGGTCTTGGGAGTAACAACCCCAGCATCACCTAGGATCTTGTTAGATATGTAAACTAAATCCCACTCAAATCTACTGAACCAGAACCCCAGGGGTGGCTGGCAAGTGATCTGATGAAAGCTGAACTTTGAGAACCGTGGATTTAATTCTTGGAACAGCCAATCCTGGGAAGGTTCGGTTTTTCAGGGCAGACATACTGATCATCACCCTCACTGTTCTAGAGTGAAGAGGGAAGAAGTTCAGGTGGGATTCAGGTTTGGAGAAGCTTGAAACATACACATTTTCAAGACCTTATTTTAAGAAAAACGAATATAAATTAGGTACTGAAGTACAGACCCATTTATAATGAGATAAATCATAAGTTTTAAAATTTAAGTGCTAGCAAGTATCACAAACCAGAAAATAACATAATCCTCTCATTAATTAATTGACTGACATACCCACTTTAATGTTCTGCCTATGTTCATCTTTCACAGAATATTTTTAGTTGCCTTTACATATAATAAAAGTTTTATAGTATTTTGTGTAGAGAAAGAAATGATAACTCAATCTTTCCTCTAACATAATGATCAAAAAATTTTTATTTTATTATTGACAATTTAGGAATGGCACCTGGAGGATTGGTGTTAAATTTGGGGAAACCTCTTTCAGGTTTCATTCAGATATTAGCTGTAGGACTTTAGGGCACTTTAAGTACTGCATTGCAATAACTAATTCTAAACATTCTTAGTATAGAATCCTAGCCAGGGCTTCGGAGATGCAGATGTGCAAAAGAGGAGCCTAACATTTCCTTCCCATCACTCTAAATCCACTTTGCATGACCCTAAGTAAGTTAACTTCCCTAATCAACCATCAGCCCACCATCTATGTCATTCACATTTCTTGTGTGTGGAGAAGGAAGATCCAGCATGCAGAGCAGGTTAGTTAAGGAAAAACCCCTCCTGATAGAAACTAATGAATAGAATCATGGTTCCCCTGAAAGTGAAAGGCAGCTTTTGGGGTTGTCCACACAGGAAGAAAGATGTGTGTGAATGGAGGTTACATGAACAGATTCCCTTCCCTATATTGACTAAAATAAGTATGATTTTCAGCTTCTAAAACAGGAAATGCCCAGCAGAGCCTAATTTAAATGTGTAATGAAGTAAGGTAAAGATGTCTACTGTGATGCTGAGATCCAAAGCCTCTGGCTACCTTTGTGAGGTTGGATTGTTCAAAACCACAGGACTAAAATCTGTGCTTAGACATATTCTAGGTGAATATGATCATTGGACACAGCTTTAAATGTACTTTTATTTTGGTTGGCTCCTAAAGCAGCAAATAAGCAGAAAAAGTTAATGTAGGGACATAAACAGTGACACAAACAACTGTATCAATGTCAACTCCTATAGATGCAGCCAAGGCACATGGTGAACTAACTACTACCTGACAGGAGCATGTACCCAGGGCTTGCTGTCATTTATACCACAGCCATATGAGCACCCAGACATACTTTATTAATATATAAAAACAATAATTCTGCTACTGAGCAAACACATGCCTAAGTTTCAGTTATTAAAATTCAGAAACCAAATGCCCAGCATAGTGGTACACACCTGTAATCTCACACTCAGAAGACTGAGGCAAGAGGGTCACTGGGAGTGTAAGGTGAGCTTGGGCTACATAGTGAGTTCAAAGCCTCATCTCAAAACAAACAAAATAAATAAAGAGAGGTGATTATTTTTTTGTACCAATGATCAAACTCGGGACCTTGTACTTGCAAGGCAGGCGCCAGAACCACTGAGCTAAATCCCCCAAAATAAATAAAGAAATAAAATAAATTCAGAAATCAGTATGTTGAAGAGCTATTTACACTCTCATGTTTATTGTAGAACTCTTCATAGCAGCCAAAATATGAAATTACCTAAGTGTCTGTCAGCAGATAAATGGATAAAGAAAATATGACATATGTAAGTTATGGAACACTATTCAACCATTAAAAAGAAGGAAATCCTGTGATATACAGCAACATGGACAAACCTGGAAAACATTATGTTAAGTGAAAAAAAGCCAGGCACAGAAACATATATACTGTGTGATCTCATTTGTTGAATCAAAAAAATGTTTATCTCACAGAAGTAGAGAGTAGGAGAGTAGTTACTAAGTAGTTACTTAGTAGTAGGCTAAAGAGGAGAGGAGGAAGAGTGAGTTGGGAAGAGACTGATCACTAGAAATAACAATACAGTTAGGTAGGAGAAAGATGTTGTGGTGCTCTGTTGCACAGTAAGGTGAATACTTTTAACCAATCACTTTCAAAATAACTAGAATAACTAGAAGAGAGGAGTTTGAATATACTTACCACAGTGAAATAATAAATGTTTAAAGAGATGAATATGTCCTGGTTTAATCATTACACATCACGTTCACGTAACATTACATTGTACCCCATAAATATGTAAAATTGTTTTATATGTAAATCTAAGAAAATATACAACTTTAAAATATAATAAATAAACAAACAAATAAATAAAACAAAAAATAAATTCCTGGCAGGTCAAATGATTTCTCCTTCCATGCTCTTGCTTTGTGGACTCAAGGGCTTTCCATGTTGTTTTACTCAAGGGCAGAGTTCTGGGAGAATAAATATTTTATAGAATTTTTAAGGTAACAAAATAGATAAGCTTATAGTTTATAGTGTATAGACCTATAAAATATAATGTGATGAGTGCATACATGAGAAACAAAACATGTACCTGACACAGTATTTAAAAAGTTGCTGTGAAAATGAGCATCTGTGTTTAGGCAGTGTGTTATCAGCATGTATTTCTTTAAAAGATAAGGAAGAGAGAAAGAGAGCATGTCTTGGTGGAACACTCAACAACAGCCTAATAAAGTGGATGGCATTTTGGATGGGTCTTGAAAGATGGAATTTGACAGATGACATATTTCAGGAGGATATTACAGATAGAAGAAACCTCATTAGCAAAAGACAAAAAAGTAAGAAAGCCTGACGTGTATTTGGAGAAGAGCAGTAACAGAGTTAAACTGGAACATAGGGTGCTAGAAGGAAAGAACGCTGAACTGAAAGACTGGAGTTTGAGTGTCAACTAAAAAGCTGAAATCTTTCAGTAGGAATGTGGGCACCACTTAAAAGTTTTGATGAGGAAAGTGACACAATGAGGATGTACTTTAAGAAGATGAGTCTGCCATCAAGACACAGCAAGGGCTGCACAAAAGTGTGACTACAGACTCATGGGGCCGATTAGGATATTAAAACAATAATTCAAGAATAAGGGAAAAAACTGTAACTGGGATAGTTATCTGAAAATAGAACAAAGATGGATGTGAGAACCAAGATCAGGAAAGCTTCTGCCAAATGTCTCAATTGGGGAAGTTCAGCTGGTCCCAGCACCCAGAAGGAAGCTCCCCACCTCCATCCCGGGCTCCTAGGACAGATAAGCTGAGCTGGTCCTAGAACCTGGAAGGAAGCTCCCCGCCTCCATCCCAGGCTCCTAGGGCAGAGAAGCTGAGCTGGTCCCAGAGCCCAGAAGGAAGCTCCCCTGCTGCTATCCCAGGCTCCTAGGGCAGAGAAGGTGAGCCAGTCCCAGCACCCTGAAGGAAGCTCCCCGCCTCCATCCCAGGCTCCTAGAACAGATAAGCTGAGCTGGTCCCAGAACCCGGAAGGAAGCTCCCCACCTCCATCCCAGGCTCCTGGGGCAGAGAATCTCAGCCAGTCCCAGAACCCAGAAGGAAGCTCCCCTGCTGCTATCCCAGGCTCCTAGGGCAGAGAAGCTGAGCCAGTCCCAGAACCTGGAAGGAAGCTCCCCCGCTGCCATCCCAAGCTCCTAGGGCAGAGAAGGTGAGCCTCATGGGCGCCAGAAGCACCCCCTCCCGTGGAAATGAGAAGACACGTAAATAAGTCTCAAAAACAGACTTCTGGATCACCCACAGCAACCACAAAGGGAAACAAGATGGAACAATCTGATACTCAACTACTTGGACTCTCTGAACTGGCAAAAAAGAGGATCTGGGAAAAATGAAATCAGAAATAATTACTCAGATAACAGCAAAGATTTTGCTCATGGTGCAAGACATGATTAATAAATCTAGAGAGGACACAGATTAAAAAAATAGAGGATCTGAGGAACATGATGGAATCCCAATATAGGACACAAATGGAATCCATAAAACAGATACAAACAGATTTCCAAGAGATTAAAAACTCCATCGAAAGTCTGCACAGCAGAATGAACCAATGTGAGGATAGAATTTCAGATATAGAAGATAAGGTTGAAATTAGTGAAAAGGAAAAGAAAAATTGCTTTAAAATTGTAAGGGAACATGAGAAATCAATCCAGCAGCTGCTAGACAATGCAAAGAAGAATAACATAAGACTGATTGGAGTCAATGAAGAAAGAGGAGAGAGTGCAGATGACATAAAAAAAATTCTTCACAGAAGTGATGGCAGAAAACTTCCCAAGGAGGGGAAAAGAATTTGACATACAGATAAGTGAGCCATATAGGACTCCAGCTAGCCTTAATCAAAAAAAAATCTACACATAGGCATATAATAGTTAGTATTCCAGAAATCCAACAGAAGAACAAAATTCTACAAGCAGTGAGAGAAAAGAAACAAATCACATACAAAGGAAAGCCCATCAGAATCACAGCAGACTTCTCAATGCAAACCCTCAAGGCAAGAAGAGCTTGGAGTGATGTATTTCAAGCCCTAAAGGAAAACAGCCTCCAACCCAGATTGATGTACCCTGCAAAACTATCTTTCAAAATTGATGGAAAAATAAGATACTTTCATGATAAAGAGCACCTCAGGAACTTCATGAAAACCAAACCGGCACTCCAAAAAATTTTAGACAATATCCTAGGAAAAGACAGTGAGGATGACAACCCCAGGAAACCCACCAGAATGAATCCACTGGGCATGACAAATTAAATGCAAAGGGGGAGAATCCAACAAAAAGAAAAAGTCATGACAAGGCTTTTAAAACATTTAATTTCATCTCCCTAATGAGTGTATAATTCAATCTTATTATTGTACTGATTAGTAATTTTCTGATTCTAGAGTTGCACACCATTCCTTGTGCTATACTGGCTATTTATCATCTTCTTATGTCTACATTTTAATTGGGTTGTCTATTAATGAGCTCTAAGAATTCTTTATATATTCTGGTCATAGGTTATATGTATTGTAAATATGGTCTGTTTAAGGACTACTTTTCATTTTAATGATGTCATTTAAAGTTCTCAATTTTGATGGAATCTCATTTATCAATTTTTGTCTTTTATATATCATGTTTTTTGTATCCTAGGTAGTTTTTGCCTACCCTGAATTCATAAATATTTTCCCTTATAATTTCTTCCTAAAGTTTTATACTTTTAGGCTTTCTTATTTAGGTTCATAGATCCCTTTGAGTTATTTTCAGGTATGGAAAAAAGGGTTGAGGTTAATTTTTTATATACAGATACCAGGTGTTCTAGTGCCGTTTGCTGAAAACACTATCTCTTCCTCTGCTCTTGAATTGAGTTTATATTCTATAAAATGCTAATGTTAAATAATCTTTCAAAACTCAGTGGACCATATATGTGTGGTTCTATTTCTAGATTCTCTGTTTTATTCAAATGATCTATATGTCTTTCCCTACACCAACACTGCCTTGATTACTGTAGCTTTAGAAGAAGTCTTAAAATTAGGTACTAAACATCTTCCAACACTGTTTTTGTTTTTGTTTTTAACTTTTCTAGGTCCTTTGTACTCCTATATAACTTTTAAATTTCAATATCCAATTCTTCATTTATAGCAAGTATACACAGACCTGAATTTTATATATACCTTGTGTTTTCTCATCCTGCTAAATTCAAGTACAAGTTCTAGGGGCTCCTAGAGATTTCTTAGGACTTTCTCTGTGGATGATCATTTCATCTACATATAAAGATTTTGTTTCTGCCTTGCCAATCCTATCCTAGTTGTGTCATTTTATTGCCAGACTATTTTGGTTTAGGCCTAGGTTTCAAAGTGTAATGGACAGATAAAGAGTAAGCATATCTGCCCTTGTTCCCCACCTTAAGGAGAAAGCATTGCATCTTCTCCATTTATATAAGGCATTCTCCCTGGAAGTATGGAATACATGTCTTTAATCTGTTGAGAAGTTTCTGCTCTACTTCAAGTCTCCTCATAGCTTTTACCAGGAACAGCTGTGGAATTTAGTCCAGTACTTTTTCTCCAACTAGTGACAGGATCATATGGCTTTTTCCTTTCCTCTGTTAAAATGATGACTTTTGGGGGTGGATCTTCCAATGCTGAACCAACACTGCCAACCCCTATAACAAAACCACTTCTACATCCTGCCAGATCTGACTTCCAATAGTTTGTTTTAGTAAGCAAATTTCTATCTATGTTCATACTTTTTTCTTCTATTATCTTTATCCAGTTTTAGGATTAGCACAATGTTGAGTTCCTAAAATGAGGGAGAAGTGTTCCTTCTTTTTCCTGCTTTAAATGTTTGATATAATTTATCAGTTAAAATGTTTATGAGCCTGCTGTTGTCATATAGGTAGGTTTTCAAGCTAGGAGTATACTTTCCTTAATAGGTGCTATTCAAATTTTATATTTCCTCCAGAGTTAGTTTCATTAATTGGTCTTCCAAGGTACTTCTTAGAAGTTGTCAAATTTATTTCAAAACAGATTTTTGAAATATGCTTTCTATATCCTTTTAAATTCTGTAAAATCTGTGGTAATGTCTCCTAGATCTTAATATTGTAATTTTTAAAATGTATATCTGATATTGTGTAACAGGAAGAAAAGGTCTAAAAGAGCAGGGGAATTGTGAGGGGTAGGGGAAGGGAAAAAAGGGAAAGGAAAAAATATGAGAAGAGGAAAAAAAATGGAAACAAGGTCTTTGTAAATAAGGAAGTGTGGAGGGGGTGAAGGGAGGGCAAGGGAAGGGGATAAAAATAAGAACCAAGATACTCATGTAAAGGTACAAGATCCCAATGATGAATGTAACTACATTTTATACCAAAGATGTACCAATAAACTTAATGGGAAAAAAAATGTCTCAATTGGGAGAATTTGTGAATAGGAGTAAATAGGACAGGAAGCACACAGTGGACAGAGAATCATCTAAAAAAAACGCTGAGGTTTGAAATCTGTAATCATTGTACCAAAACAGAAAAGTGAAAAAAAGACCAAAAAGAAAAAAAAGAAATCTGTAATCATCATTGTAAGTTTGCTGGGAAACGTGCTTCATAACTCTAAGCAGTGATCTTCAAGATATGTCCAGCAACACTGGCTGAACTGGTCTGGACTTCTGGGGTCATATCAAGACCTAATTCACAAGCTCCATAAAGACAAAAATTGTATGCTTTCTTCACCACTGAATACTCAGTGTACAATCTGGTGCCTGTTTGCAGTGATTATTTAAGAAATGTTTGTTGAATAAAAGGTTAAGAGCTATAACTGAATCAGTGGAAAAGATTGGGATGGCAAAGTGAAATGAGTGAAGAAATTAGAGAAAATGAATCAAATACAGAACATTAAATATCATTTACAAATTACATTTTGCAAGAGGAAGAAAGCCATCTAAGATCAGCAGTAGTACTATGACTGTGTCTTGATATAAATATAATATATTCCTAACTCACTTAAATGTTTAGCATTTACTGGAAGATAGGAGAGAATTTGTCCCTGGCTTATTTGTGAACACTGGGAATTAAAATGGTGGCAGGAAGTTTTGCATGAAATTATAGCATTGTCCTTTTTTTTAGTTATGGTTAAAAAGGAATGAGGGAGATCGAGTTACCCATCAGACCCATTCTAAATAATTACACTTTCTGGGGACTCTAGAGATTAGGCAGGGGATGTACAAACATCGTGATGCCAGGATGGCTTCTTTTTTGTTTGTTTGGTTGGTTTTTTTTTTTTTTGGTACTGGATATCGAACTCAGCTTCTTATAATGTAAGTCAAGCCTGTCACTCCTCAGTTCAAACCTTTAATGACTTCTCATCACATGTAAGAAAAATCCAAATTCTAACATCGCTGTGTCCTGCAGTCTGTCCTGCCAACCTCTCTAGTCCGGTTTTGTCGCTCATCTCCTGCAGCCATGACAACCTATCTGTCAATCCATCTCTACTACTCTCTATTTTCCCCTCTGCTTAGAACTCCATCCCCGAACCTTTTGTTTTATACAGTTAAATGTATTCATTCTTCAGTCTCACATCAGACATCCCTTCTTTGAGGTAAGACAGGCCCTTCCCAGAGGTCAGATTCCCCTATTACATAATATTAAGGTCCCATGCATAGCTTTTATCAAAGTTTATGATTAGACACTAATTAGCCTCCCTTGCCAGTGTTACTCTAGGCCAATCTCCTATCACCTTCATGGAGGTGCTGTCCATTTCAGTTGACTTTTATATCCCAAGCATCTAGTAGAGTGGCTTAAATGAATAGCACTCTACAAATATTTTTGAATAATATTAATAATAGAAAAATCAATAGCAAATTTTCTTAATATATGAAGCATATACTAAATGTTTTAAATTTTTGCCTGAATTGAGGTCAGTAAATTATAGAAGAAAAATCATGAACTTGGAAATTGGTAACCTAGATTCACACCTCAGCTTTCCCATTTATTCAGTATGTGAACTCAGAAGAATTATTAAGTTATCTGTGCCTGAGTTTCCCCAACAATAAAATGAAGATAATGTAGATTGTGTTAAAATTAAGTACTGAGAACTAGAAATTGATTGACCTGCCCAAGGTCTTAAAGTTATAAACAACCGAGCTGGGAATCAAACCCAGGAATCCTGAATCTGCTGTTAACCACCACATAAAGGATTATAATATATTTCATACATAGTGCATTGTTTCTATTTCTAAAATTACTTTATCAGTAGTTGGAAATATCCATACATACCTGCCACTCTCCCTCTTACCCCATTTGCTCCTTCCTTGTGTTCAAAGCAAAAAGTAGGTTGCAAGGTCTAGACCCATGAAAAAATATCCCAAGAAGCAAACTCAGGCCAAGATTATCTTTATAATCAATGCCACGGAGTCAAAAATAGAAACAAATGACCAACAATATGGGGTGCCCTAAGGTGGACTGGTAACAAAACTGTCTTGCTTTTAAGTGGACTGCTAGATCGTTTAATGGAGTTCAAACATCACTCTTTGCACATACACATCAATATGGTTTGCTTGATATTTATCACTTAATAAATGCACGAAAGATTGCACAGAACCTGTGCCCAGCAATCCTTGATGACAAAGCATTAGTGACCCAATCTTTTTCCAGACCTCATGCTATTTTACTCTAGTAGCTTATATGAAACAAATAAAGCACCCATGCATAAAACTGATACAGCAAGCTGTCTAGGCAGTGATAAATTTGGAAAGAAAGCAGGTCCACATAATCATCCTACCCCTCCTGAAGGCAGATTTTCCATGAGACCTTGATTCACCTACATCTTGACTTGTGAGAATCATTTAGAAATTATGCCATCATCTCTGGTGAAACCTAAGAGGGCATGTGTAGTCAAGGTGGAAATAAAAGATGCAATGAAGCTGCTGAGAAGATGCTTAGAAATACGACCACTTCATCTTACATGGCAAGGCAATTGTTCTCTAAGCCTTGAAAAACTCTCCATTTGCCCTTTATTGTTAAGTTGTCTTACCCACAGCTCCTTTCATCTGACCTGTGTATGAATGGTTCCTGAACCCCCTCGTTTCCTATAAAGGTGGGTGGAGCTGATTATACATCTTGGAAACCAATTAATAAGCAGCAGCTTTAAGGATATCATCCTTAAAAAATAGTCTCTTTCACTTCTCCAAAAATCACTGAGAAGTACATGTACTTCTGAAAGTGTCTCATGAGGACATTCACAAATAAGCCCCAAGTGTCCTAGGGACCATATAAGGACTTATGCTGCTGAAATCTAAGATGGAAGTGCATTTTGAGATTTGAAAACGGAACACTGTTGATTTCAAAGTAGACCCCATGTATAGGTTTTGAAGAGTAAAGGAAGTCATTATTGCTGCAAGTCTCCCTTTAGACCTCCCAGAACTGGAAATTGAAATATTTGATTTATTTAGAAAATACATTGTTAATTTGCTGCATGTGTCATTAGAAAAGGGATTCTGGCTGATATGACATGGAGGATGGCAGTTGCTGGTTTCACCTCAACCAGGTTTAAAACAACATCTGTTATGAACTCCAGATCCCTGCTATAATATTTTTTATTCTAATTGCAACTTCAGCTGTAAGAATGAGTATTTAGAATGCATGTATATTTTGTGTCGCTACTGTATACTCACTAAATTATATATATTTGTTGTTAGTATTCCTTCTGACATTGTTGGTATTTAAGTTTCTTGTGTCATTTTGAAGAAGAAAATAAAAAATAAATACTATCTCCTAAGGTTCTCTTTTCCAAAAGGCCAAATGCCAAACATTTCCTTTTTACCCCTTCTAGGTGGGGATTCCTGAACAACAGAGTAGTTTACGTATTAAATTGATAATGAGTCTCCATGGTGAATGAAAGGCAACCTAAAATGCACGCTGGGGGGATTCTAAGATACATGAATGTGATGACGGAGCCCGCCGTCACCTGTCGAACAGCACCTGAATGGGGGAGTGAGGATGAAGAAAAATAAAGACAAAGAGATAGAGTTGGGAGGGCTCCCAGAGACCGAGTGCCCAAGTTTATTTTTCACCTTTCTTTTATACACTAGTTGAGTTTGGTCATTAATCATAACCCTTATCCAGAGACACCTGCTTCCTTGTTCTCTAGCTCTTTGGAAATTCCCCACCTTCATGGGCTTTCTTGTTTCTCAGGGTTACAGAACGTTCATCATGTTTCCAGGACAATTTCTAAAGGTAAACATCTAAGTTGCCAAGGACCCGGTTCCTCATAACATAGTCTCCTAGCTCTATACAATGGAGGGTAAGATTTAACATGGGGCCTCTATGGCTAACACCGCTCTCCACAATGTGATCTTGTTTTTGTCTAACCAGAGCATTAATATTAATAGTGAGTTAGCTGTACTTCCTTAGCAACCAACTCTTCTCCCTAGGGTACTCTCGCGGCATTGGCAATCACCCTGGCTCTGATTCTGTTTCCTGACTTTGAAATCCAGGCATTAAGATGATAGCATTTTCTTGCAGATTGCTTTTTCTTACAGGTAAAAAAAGTCTAAATTCACCCTTCAATTGTAATACGTAAAATCATGTGTCGCTTAGACAGGGATATGTGATAAGAAATGCTTTGTTTGGAGATTTCATCATGGTCCAAGTATTACAAAGTATATTAACACCTAGGCTATATGACATATTCATGTGTGTGTGTGTGTGTACACAATATATGGTATACCCATTGCTCCTAGTTTCATAATTAACAAAACAACATGCAATTAAATTAATCATGAGAGAAAATGGTACTGTCAAGAGGCCCAGTAAAGATGGAAAGTATGAGGCTGCTTCCAGCTTACCATAGCATACTCTTTTACAGTAAACTTACTGTTCTAGTAAGTAGAAGTATTCTCTATAATAACATATGCTATTATAAATATATAAAATACTGAGATATTTATTATTATCAAGTACTATATGCTGTACATATTGTATGTGCTATATTTTGATATGATTGGCAGCACACTAGATTTTTTACACCAGCATCACAACAAACATGTGAGTAGTGAGTTGTGCTATGGTGTTATAATGGCTACAGCATCACTAGACAGTAGGAATTTAAATCTCCATTATAATCTTGTGGGATCACTGTTGCACCCATGGTCCAGCACTGACTAAATATTGGATGTGATGCACGACTGTGCTTTGTTGCATTAATAACAGGACTTCCCTTCCTTCTTTTCTCTATTATGGGTTCTTTCCACTCTCTGTCTCCCATCCTCAAGTTACACTGGAAATTATACTATTGCAAAATTACAATCCTAGATCCTTGAAGTATGGGAGCTTAAGTTACATTAGAAAGATAATTAAATAAAATTAATGAATATTAAAAAATATACATATAATGTTTCCAGAACACAATGCACCAGAAGAAAAACTGCATTCCACTGTTTTATGATTAGGATCTCCACTCTTAAAGTTTTGTACCTCTAACTCCTGTATTAGTGGTACCCGCTTTATGGAGAAAAATATATACGTTAATGTTGGAATTACTGGAAAATACTCTAGGACACAGTGTTCAGGTTGGTATTGTATTGCTGCTTGTGTTTATAAAGCAGTCAATAACAACAATGAAGATTGGCCATTTTGCACACCATAAATATCTTTCTAAAAAGCTACTGACACATGTTCAAGCTACCACAAGCACATATCGGGTCATTTAGGAATTAAGAGAGATTAATTTCCTTTTCTTAACCTTTTTTTTTTAATTTCTTGAAAGAAATTAAGTTTCTATACAAAATGGACATGACGACTTTTTGTGTAAAAACAGAATGTCCTCTGTCTTCCCACTCATTAAAAACCTGCAAATGGAAATGGTTGTTAGAATATACTATAGACTCACTTCAATCTACATCATTCCTCTCCTCCCCCAAAATTGAACAAATAAAGATTTTTTGATATTGGAAAAATACATCTCTATCTACTTGAACCCCAATGACTTCAGAATGTTAAACTTCAAATAATATTCCAAAGTTTATGCCCCATCCTAATCATTTTATAGAGGAGGGGATGAAGTTTCAAAGAGAGAAGTGGTTTTTCAAAACAGTAAAAGAACATATTATATAATTATATACTCAGAATATTTTAATGGGACTTTCCATTGAAGATAATAGATTGAACCCATATGTTTATCCTTACTAAAATATTATTAAGTAAATGTTTTAAAATGTGAGCCAATCCAATCAGTAGGAAAAAAGAAAGCCTACAGATGATTTCTAGAACATAAAAGTGGTTGAAAAAGAAGAGATGATTAATGGAATAAGGCAGAAGTAGCCAGTGTCCTTAGTGTTAACATGTGGGGCAGATGGCAAGAGAAAAACAAATCCTCAAGTGGCCTAAGTCCAGCAGAACCACAGAAAAACCAGCCAGCATATAGCAGAGGGCCAGATGGCTTTAGAAAGGAAGGTTCCTAGCATCAAAGGTCAATGTCAACAAACTGGAGCCTTGAGAGGGTGCATGGGAGAGTCTGTGACAGGGAAGTCATATGGCAAGATGAAAATAAAGCTCATTTGTAATGTTAGAAAGAACAACTGCTGTACAGAAGAAGAATATTATCATCCTTGGCAGTCCGACCTAACCTAGAACTACAAGTTAAGATACTGATTGAGCATTTACCATGTACAAAGAATAGCTGGCATTCTAAGTTGTGCAAGAGCTGACTTCTGGTGAGGAAGACAAACACGTTCACATCTATCTATCATGCAAGGACTAGTAAGGCACATTTTTGTGAGAATGGTGCAAGCACCTTCTGTGGAGCTCAAAAAGAAAAAAGAAACCCAGACTCTGGAATTCAGAAAGAGTTTTTATTAGACATTAGTTTAAAGACATAGATTTGGGAAATTATGAAATAACAATAGGAAAGTCTTTCGTGGGGAAAGGCTGGGGAGAGTAAAGGTGTGGATTCTGGGAAGGAGCACTCATGTTGGAAATGGCAAGCATGGGGTGGGTGAGCATTAACATGGATGAACTAGGGCTTGTCTTGGAGGAAGTGTTTTCCAGATCATAAGGAACCTGGAACCCCAGAAAAAAAGAATATGGATATATTTCAAATTTTTAAGCAGCATGGAGCCATTGAAAATATGTGGTGTAAGACAAAACAATTTATATTTCTAAATTAGTCTTTACTGGTTCATATCCAATAAAATATACCTGTTCTAAGGGATCAGTTTGATAACTTTTGATCAATGTACACGCTTACGTAAGCACTGACCTAATCTAGATAGACAGCATTCCCATCACTTTTCCCAGTCAGTTCCCCTATTCCCTATCCAGGCAACTATTGATCTGATGTCTACCACAATAGATAAGCTTTTGTGGTTCTATGAATTTACTCTATATAGTTGGAATTATATAGTGTGCATTCCTATGGCTGACTTCATTTACTCAGCATGATGTTTCCCAAGCTTCATTTTTCTTTGCTACTCTACACTCATGCTTCAGAAGGAAGCCTTCTGAATACTCTCACAGATCTTGTGGTTAGCCTCTATCCTAGTTTTCTATTAAATGAAACAAACGTACCACAAATTTGGTGACTTAAAGCAGCAATGAGCAACACTGTACTTCTTCTCCTTATGAAGTAGGATTTGAGCAAGTATTTGAGAGAAATAGCTCATCTGGTTCACATGAAATTGGTGGTGATTTGGGGAAAATAACTGCTGACCTGTCAGATGTCAAATGTGCTGAGTTCGTGGTCTTACAACATCAAGGAATGAAGTTGTGAATCAAATGAGGAAGTTGGGAGAGTTTTACTGGAAATAAGGAGAAACAAAATAGCTCCTGGATTTCCAGGAGGGGTCCCAAGTAGGTGGCCACCAAGGCTTTGCCAGGGGTAATTTATACAGCAAACTCACAATGTGGAGACAACATGGCTCAGACAGAAATTGAACTATAAGATTACAAGTCTAGTTGCTTAAATGATATTGATCCAATAGGGAAACGAGTCAACTAGCAAGAGTATATGGAAAAAACAAAAGCATTCTTGGAAAGGGATGGGTCCTGATGTTCTGGTCACTCACCTATGCATCTGGTATATATCTGGGCTCAAGGGACCAGGTGGCACTAATTACAGTATAATCTCAAATTGCTGATAATTTCTACGGAGGCTCACAGGCCTGGCTTTGCATCTCCATCTAGAGGCCTAGCTCTCTTTAGATTTGCTTCTAGGCACAATCTTTTTGTGTCTCATCTTCTGTGCTGACTTCTTTGAGGATCTAATCTCTCTCTGACTGCATATTAATTTATATCCACCTTAGCTATCTAAAAGAGTGGGGCAGTCCTACAGTGTTAGTTTCCAAGTTGACTGACTCCTGTAGATGGCCAGTTGGTGTTGGCTTCTAGCTGAGCTCTTCCCCAGATTTCCACCAGAGCCTTAGTTCCTGCACACAGAGCCCTCTTAGGCCTCTCCTACTTAGGCTTCTCTTCATCATGGCAGCTTCACTCCAAGATCTCGTCTCTCAAGAGACAGAAAGTAAAGGTAGAAACTGTTATCTATTGGGGCTTAGATACAAGAACTGACACGATATCACTTTTTAAAATTTTATTAGTCAAGTATTAACAGATTTTATCAAAGATCAAGGGGCAGAAACAGGGCCCTGTATCACTGCAGGGAGGAAGTATGAAAGAGTTTGTAATTGTTTTTAATCCACCACACCTTCCATTCAAGGAGCAAGTCTTTGGAATAGAACATTTATTGACTAGTAAAGAAAACCTACACTAGCTACTTATAGAAATTAACTAGATGCTGTCAAACATTTTATGAAAGCATATTCAGGAAAAAGAATGACCAAAGGGAGTCAGCAGAATAATGGTGGAGGAAACAAAATTGATAGGAATTATTGAAAAAAATAACCTTTTCATTCTAACTAAATTCTAATTAAGCTCTTAACTATCCCCAAAGATAATAAAGAGGATATAACATACCTAAAATAAGCACAGGTTGCTAGATTTTTAAAAAGGACATCTGAGAACAAGAAAGGAATGGTGGAAATTATATATTTAATTATCAGAATATAAAATTCATGAGAGAGACAGAATCTTAGATTGGATATGGCTGAAAAACAATACAAAAATAAATCACTTTGAATTTAAAGTTTAAAAGACAAAATGATAAAGCAGAGAAAAATTAAAGCACACAGAAGCTAGATCCAGAAGGCACAACATCCATCTACTGGCATTCCATAAAGAGAATGTAAAAAGAATTAAAGAAAAGAGATGCATAAGAAAAGAAAAGCTTTCACTAAAAATAAGTGTGCATTTTTAGATTGAAAAGTCACCAGTGTCAAGAGGAGTGAAGGACAAAAGGTTCACACTGAGCCTTTTTCTGGTGAAATTTCTGAATTTAAAGAAGAAAGCTCTACAAGACTCTAGGGAGGGGGAAAAAAACTCGTAGTTAAAAAAAAGAATATGATAAACATTAACATTAGTAATGCTGCATTCTAAAAAGAAATAAACTAATGGCTTCAAATGTCTCAGGAAAAATGATTTGAACTTACAATTTTATGTCTAGCCAAACTATCAAGTGAATGTATTGACAAAATAATTACATTTTCTGACACCTGAAGGCTCGTAAAATTTATTCTCCAAAATCCTTTCTAAAGACAGCAGTTAAAGTTACATGTTAGCAAAATGAAAAAAAAAATCAAAGAATTAAATCAAAGAAATAGTGGAAACAAGACAAGAATACTATGAGTTGGTATCCCAGAATTACAGGAGAAAAATTAAAAATCAGAACCCTCAGGAAAAATGATTCAATAACATTGCTCAAAGAATGTGGAAAATCTTAATGAGAGTTTCATAAAAATGAAAAAGAAACTGATTTTGAAATTCTTGGGCAGGGGCAAAAAACTGTTCAAGAAAGTTACCCAAATATAAAGCCAAAGACAATCCATTTGGGACCCCTCTCATCTCTCAAGAGTTATCCTTATTCCCCATTCCTATTCCCCAATAAATTTTCCTACTCTTTTTTTTTTTTTTTTTTTTTTTTTTGGCGCGGGGATCGAACTGAGGTCTTTGCGCTTGCACAGCTGGCAGCAAAGCCACTGATCTAAATCCCGGCAAATTTTCCTACTCTTAAACAAGGAACAAATATAAAGCCAACTACTGAGTAAAAAAGAGAACCCACTTAATACTGAAAATATTCTTCAAATGCACAGGTTTAGTAACATATCATTATATTTCTTCTTTGGATTTAATCATAAATATCCAAGTTGAGTTTAGTTCTATAATGAATCAAACATATGTAGCAATTTTATAAAACTTGTGTACAGTTTATTATTTTGATTTTCATAATCAACTGATGGACACATCTTAAAAGCCGAGGATAATGAATTTCTCTCATATATAGAGATATCTGTATATATTTTATGTATTTATACATATGTGACACACTACACAAAGACACACACACACTTTTCCTTATGCACATTACCTCTGTGAAATCGATGGAATAGCCAAACGGGAGAGAAAAAAAGTGGTAGAGAAGGTAGGTATGTGAATTTTCTGATTTTATACATGGTGAATAGACACTGCTTAGGATGATTCAAAAACCAGAGATTTAGATAAATAAGTTTTAAAGTAACAATTAGAAGAATTTAAAAGAATAATAGAACTAAAAATATCCAGAAGTGAGTGGAAGGTAGCATACATACATAAATTCCTCATTTTTTTCTAGTGGGTACATGTTATCTAAATTCATTAAATCAAGAAATAGTGTTATATGCATACCATTTGGCATTACTGAAATAATCTTTTTTTTTTTTTGGTACCAGGATTGAACTCAGGACCTTGTGCTTAGGAGGCAGGCGGCGGCACCACTGAGCTAAATCCCAGACCCAGTAATCAACTTTTCTGAGGAGTCAGGGGTGAGAAGGGAGTCCAAGAGACACCTGACTCTCCCCAGGAAGCCTGTGACCATTTCTGAGGCACCAAACCCTTCTTCCTGAGCAGCTTGGGGCCTGGGGCTTGCACTCCTAGAGGGGAGTCTGTGTTAGGGACCCCAGCACCCACACAGGGAGCAGCTCAAACTGTTTATTAATGCCTCCAAGTTTACAAAAAGAGAATCCAGTATTTGGGTTGTGTTTTGCATAGATTTTCTGTTCCACAGTAGTTATGAGGTGGTTCTTTCTCATTTGTATTAAAATACTTTTAGTGTTAGAAATAATATAGAAATATTTTCAGATCATTCTTTCCTTATGAATATCTTTTTGTAATAGACTCTGCAAAACTGTATGCCATTAAAACACATTTGGTTCAGTCCTCCAAAACATAAGATATATCCCCCTTCTTATGCAAAATGAAGTTTTAAAAATGTGTGAAAGGCTCATCTCTCCTAATTACAAATTCTCTGTTGAATTTATTCTACTTCCACTCTGTATCATGAAAAGATAATAGTTACATTCAATTCCATCACTTCTTTGCCTATAAGTTATTAAAATTTTGCTAATTCTGTTTCCACTAAATTGGATTTATAATTATTGTTACAAGATGAATTGACATTCATTTTTATTCTATGATTTTTAAACAATACCTTTAAATAGTTTTTATAAAAATAATACATATTCATAAAATGTTCAACAATTATAGGAAAGTATAAAGAATAAGGCAATTAATCATTTAAAAGTGCACCTCTCTTTAATAACGGACATTAACATCACATTGAATATCTCTCTGTACAGATGGATAGGGGACAGATAAACAAGAGAGACAGACACTGATAGAGACAGAAAGATATGAAAGATAGGATTATGCATACCTACCACTTTATAGAATATTTCTTATCCTTACAACGTGTTTATGCTTCATGTCAAGTCTTAAAATATTTGTGACAAAAGGGGTAGGGGTGGTGGGAGGAGATGGGGAAAGGAAAAATTATGAGAAAAGGAAAAAAATGGAAACGAAGTCTATGTAAACAGGGAAGGGTAGAGGGGTGAAGGGCACACAGGTAATGGGGAAAAAATAAGAACCAAAATACATCATGTACAGGTACAAGCACCCAATGATGAGTGTAAACATATTGTATACCTAAAATGTACCAATAAAAGAATTTAAGCAAAAAAAAAATGAATAAATAAATAAAAATAAAATAAAATAAAATAAAATATTTGTGACAATAATCGAGTCCCTTAAAGTCTCATTAAAATCATTGTGCCTTGTGACGTACAGGTTTTTTGCAGTTAAATTTTAAACAATCTGGAACAAATTAGTTTTAAGTTTATAATTTTTGCTATCATAATGGTAAAAAAGGAAACTAACATACATTAAACATTTTCAGTGTGTCCAGCACTGTATTAACTACTTTTATAAGGGCCATCTCATTCAATGTTTCCAATGTGCCCATAAAAATTTGAACCCTCAATAGAGAAGCTGCTGTGTTCCAGTCCACACAGATAAATATCAGATTGGGTCTGAACTCGCGCATTTGGATTCCAAAGTCTGTACTTTTAAGCAGTAGTCCATACAAAATTTATAAACCTATCACTAAAATAACTCTGGCAATCAATTATATATTTTTCTTCATTTGAATTTAGGGTATTTTAAATTCACGACAATATATTGCCATATTCATCTAATAATTAGCAAGACCTGTTAGACCCTGTACTCTAAGACAATGAAATAAGAAAAAGAAAACAGAAAAAAATGTTTGTGTAAGGGATCTTATAAAAGAACAAAGTGATGACAAAAGGAAATTGCTTGTATAGTTTCATCTGCTTGTATTTATTAATTAGAAAATGAATTGTGTCCTATTCTTACCTGTCCATTTTCCTAAGCACATATTTTTTTCTTGTAAAATTGAAAACATATTCCAGTCTGTAGTCTGATTATTTTCACAAAATATTATAGGTGAGAATTTCCTGTATCATTAAATATCACTTTAAAAAATTTGTAGTAGCTCTCTGAATGCAATTTAGTGGGTATATTCTAGCATATGGTTGAGTCATAAAATATTTTTATTAATCCCCAATTGTTTAATGTTTATGCTGTTAAATTTTTCTATTATAAAACAGTATCTTTAATAAACTACAGGAAAACCCTAGGGCAGAAATAAAATTATTCAACTCTTTCAATTATTCAAGACAAGAAGAGGATGAAAATTTACCAAAAAAAAACCTTCTCTGCGACTTAGAACGCCAAACTCATCTTCAGAACATGATTTTCAAGCTTAAATAGTGTCAGCTCTATTTTTATGCTTGTATGAAGTGACAATTTCATTTTCTTCTTTAAATCTTTTTCCTAGTCAATGTATTATGTTCTTTGGTTTTGTTTTTCTGTTCATGTTTGCTTTTTTATCATGTGTGAGGTTCACACCTTAACACTGAAAATATGCAATAAAGGAATATCTCATATTCTAGGAAGAACAACTTGTATTTTACTGACAATTAACACAGGAAGATTTGTAGAGCATTAGTCTATAGCCAGTTGTCCACTCTGACAATTTACCATAGTCACTAAATGTATTTTCAAGCTTTGATTTAACACTTCAATCACTTCCAATGAAGTCCCATTCCTCTAAAGTAACATGGTATTAATGCCTGGCTATTTTCTTTCCTTTAGCAGAGGGAAGTAGTTGAGTGGCTTAATTTTTCATTCTTTCATAAATTGTAAAATGAATGAATGGGTAAATAAATAAATAAAATTATCCAAAGGCAATAAATTATTCATATTGCTTTGTCTTAGGTCCCTGATTAATTTTTTCAAACTTTCCACATATACTTTCTTTCTGCTCCATGATACTTCAGATACAAGTTAATAAATGCGTGTGCATGTGTTGATCGCTAGGTTTAATCGCATGAATGTATTTATCAAATCCAAGGGACTAATTACTATATGCTTTTTACTGCCTCAGAGAGTATTTTGCTGGGAATTGAATATTAAAAATTCAACAGGTTTTTCTCTATGCAAAATCTAAACTGCTTTATTCTTATAAGAACAGATAGTATAAAATGAAAGAAAATTGGTGAAAAGGACAAAAATATATTCTAATTGGCTTCCTTGAATCTATTTCTGATTTCCTTCTTAATAATGAGTTGGAGGAGACATTTAAAGTAATGTGCACAAAAAGACCAGAAACCAAAAATCATGAATGATAATAAAAATGCTTCTGGAATTTTCCTAACACATTTTTAGTCATTATAATTATAAGCATTTGGTAAAGAATTAGCAACCAATATTTAAATACTGAGTGTGATTTTCATTTTGCTCCAAAACTTGCAATGAGGACAAATACCATAGGATCAGTTTCATTAAATCCTGTCCTGTATTTAAAAAAATGCAATCTGGCTCATGTTGTATCAAGGCCATGTAACAATATCAAAGCAGTAACAAGGTGATGGAACGTTTGTACTTGACAACATCAAGTTGGTTTTGAGCATAATCAAATGCACTGTTGGTGACTATTAGTACTGGGAATCAATTTCAGAGTCAGTTTGTCCAATAGGTTTTACATTGTATTTTGTAGAGTCCTGGGAAACTACCACAGAGGTGGCATAAATGACAGGGAAGAGGTGAAGTTTAAGCAAACCTCTTCCACCTTTCATCTAAGGTTGCCCTGCTTTTATGTCTTAGACACTGGGAGAGAATATAAAATTTTATTTGAGAAAAGATAAAATTCTCTGGTCCAACTTCTTTAACAGATGAAAAGCCCAAGTACCAGGTATATTAAGAATTTGCCCATGACTGCAATTTTTTGTTGGTATAATCAGATGCATTACCCAACTCTTTGGCTTGGCCAGCACTAATTTTTTAAAAATATCATTCAAGAGTTCACAAGGGATTGGAAACTTCCTGAAGTCAGAGCCAGCTTTCTTTTCATAATTTTCCAGATACAACTAAAAAATCAAGCTTGCAGACCACTATCAAAAAGGAAAAAAATTTGCTTCCATGATCCAACTTTGCATTTCTATGCTCCATGAATCTCTGAGTTCTATGACACTAAGCAAATTATGAAACATTAAGATTTAATGTTTTTATCATTTAAATGAGGATAATATAACACCAACAAATGAAGATACCATTTTATCAAACCAGTAAAGAAGTTTTTAAAAATTACTAACTATAAACTGTGTTGTAAAAATGGGAAGATAACACTCAAGCACAGTTCAAGGGAGTGGCATCTGGGATAAGCTATGAAAAACTGCTTGGAAAAACCTAGTGCCATAATATTGAACGATATGTTTTATAAGCCAGAAATAATTATGCTGCTTTTAGTTACCTACTTTAATTTTGTATTGATACTGATTAAATTTTTAAGAGTGTGTACAAGTGTACCTTCAAATTGGATAGGATACATGACGTTAAATGTGAACCAATTTCTTTTGTTAACAAGGAAAAACCTTCTGTAGGTTTTTCAATGAACTGAACTTTATAACAAATATTCAGATACTGAGAAATGTATTCAAGGTATTAGCAAGGTTAACAGTATTACAAAGAAGCACGTGCCAAAACTGACAATTCAAGAAATTTTTTGCTTCAAAAGGTTGCTATTTCTTAGAATGTCACTGATAAGATTAGTCTAAAATATATTATGTATATATACATGTATAAATATTTATATTATTTGCAAGATCAACTAGCTTTCAGCAGCAGATAGGACCATGACCACACATGATCAAAGTGAATGATGAGATTGTGGTACATCTCTCTATATTCGGAGGACCCTTGATTTACAAACTTGATCAGTTCCCAAGGGCTGGTTATAACTCAAGTTGGTTGTAAGTAAATACAGTTGAGATCTGGATGTTTACGTGGGTACATGCTATAGATAACAAGAGGCAGATGAATCTTCCATTAACCTAATTAATCCAAGTTGTTCATATGTCAGGCCAGTCGTAACATGAGGGTCAACTGTACCCTAGTCCTGGTTCCAGAAGGCATTAACCTTAACCTTCAGCTCTTCTGACCAATGTTTTCTGCTTTCTGCTTGTCATTTAGGAATTCCTTTCAGCAAACAATATCTAATTTTTAATTCCTGCAAGAGAATTATAATACTTTTCCCATTTTCCCAATTTTTCAACTGATTTTTCTCAAGATTGATGATTCAAAAAATATTAAATTTTCAAAGAAATGCTTGGGAGGAATTTACACATGGAAACCCTAATATACAATATGAAATGAACATAGATTAAAGAGCTACTCAGGTACCAGATGGGCAGTTAAGGGTAGAGATTCTTCAAGAAGCCATGTTCATAGGGTTAGGGCAAAGACTAAGAATCTTCATTTTTATCAGCACCCCAGAGGAATGTGGAGCATATGACACAGCACCAAACTTGGGTGAAAGCTGATCAGGTCCAGGGAAACCCAACTTCAAGCCAAGGTAATGGAAAGACTCTAAGTCATGGCAGAACAGGATTTGCAGTCACATCCTAAGCTAAAGGAATAAGCAGCAGGAGAGTTGGAAGCTATTGCCCTAGGTGTGTGTGCTAAGAAAAGCCTCCCAACCCTCAAGACACAGATCCATGTTGATGTGTCTCACTTCTCAGGACCAGCACTTCTGTGATTGTGCTGGCACCCATACCTGTTTACTTCCCCCAGTAAAGTCAAATTTGGAGGCGAAGGTGATGAAAGGCAGAAGATGAAGATCTAATATGTTAAGAATTTCCAAAGTCTCTCCTTATCAAAAGGAAAATTCCAAACTGCATTCATTCACTTTCTTTTTTTTTTATGGTGTGTTTAAAAGGCACTGTCTGACCTCATTATATTTTTTCTAAAGCCTTTTCATGGAGCTTTATATTTTTCCCATTGCTTTACAATTGTAAACCAGTTAATGATTAAATTACTACTTTCAAACTCTCATTATAAAGCAATAATGTCAACTTCCTTATTTCTCTTGATCATTTGGTTTACATTTTTTTAATTCAGTAAGATAAAGTTACTCATGCTAATATTTGAAAAATATACTATGAGAAATTTATGTATGTTTTATGATGCTAGATGTAGGAAGAAACAAACCTCAGGGCTTGTGGTGGTTAAGAGAAAATCTAGACTCCTGAATTCTAAAAACAATGTACAATAGGGCTAGGGATTTAGCTCAGTGGTTTCGCCGCCTGCTGCGCAAGCACAAGGACCCAAGTTCGATTCCCCGGTACCAAAAAAAAGAAAAAGTACACTCTCTATTTCCTCTGTGCACAAAGCAAGGTCACAATAAAAAGAAACACAATTAACAGAAGTCTTATGTTCATATTCTCAGAAAAATCCTGGTTTTTGAATCAGTCCCTTGTCTCTAACAACAGAGCCAATGAAAGATAGCTAAACTTGACCTAAGCTTTTGCCCTCTCAGCTTGACCCTTTTTTCTCTTTCTTCTCATCTCCTTCTGATTTTTTATTTCTGATGCCAAATTGAAGCAGGACTCCCCTCCCAAATGCAATCGAAAAGGCTCATTGACATCTTTCCCAAATCTACAACATATGGAAATTATTTGGTTATTTATCTAAATACCACGAAGTGGATTGTATCTGAAGTGGGATTTACAGACCTTTGCTCTGATTTTACCGTTTCAATAACACCATAAAGGCCTAATGGGGCATACTGAGCTCACTATTACAAAATTTTCAATTGTGAAACACTTTTTTGATTTAAAACTTTAAAAAAATTGTTCCCCATGGCTCACAGTAGACAAAAACATCTGCCTCATAGCACCTGAAACAAGATTTTTCCCACTTTCCACTTAAGCTCAGTATTTTCAATGACCTCTTACAATTAAGACATTTGATATTCATTATCAAAATCTGGTGGTCTCTGCCCCAATTCTGAGGCAGAGGGACCACGTGCTCATCAAGATGGTCAATTGAGACTGCTTAATGAAACCAAGCACATGAATTAAGATAAGAAAATATGTCAGGTTCCAGTGCTGTCTCCTACGTGACCCAAGCATTCTAAAGTTGGTTACAACTAAAACTGGAAGAGCAGCCACCCTTCCAAGCCATAAGAGCACTGTTTTTTGAGATAGATAAAATACCACACTCATGGCTCTGACCTCACTCTCATCTTTTTTTACTATGCTTTGACAGGCAGCAACCAGGTAGCTGCAAGTGCAGTATGAAAGAGAAATGAAGACAGTCATGCTTCTACAATAAATAGCCACACTGAACAGCATCTGTCTGCAAGAAAGGTGCTATACCTGGAGGTGCAGAAAGGGGAAAAGGCTGCTAGCAATCTGTGCTAAACAATATATTTTTTAATCTTTTGGCATAGAATACTTGGGGAAAAAACAGCAGGTATAGGAAAAGATAGCATCTCAAAAAGCAGAATTTAAAAGATGCATATATTATTATTTTATTCACATTACAACCATATTAAATACTATAGCTATGAAAGTTAATTTCTCTTCCACTGTAGAGAGAACATGTGAAATCCATTCATTAATCAGCACATATTTATTGCATGTCTATGAAGGCATGGTTGTCCATCAAATTCTAAGCCAGAGCAGAGGCTGAAGCTGTCCCTGTGCCTACATACTGAAATCTCCCAAATCGCAAATAACCAAAATATAACATAGGACAATGGAAGTGAGCCGAAAGAAATAAAGATAAAGTGTTAACAACAGGCAGAAGAAGGGGGGAAAAAACCACTTCAAGAAAAGGGAATTAAGAGGAGCTTCCTAGGAGTTTGAGCTGAGCCCTTAAATATAAGCATAAGGATGAGTGGTATGGAAGACAAGTGGAACACTTGTCTTCCATACCAAGGAAGGTAAAAACAAGGAGGTAAAAACAGGAGCTGAGACACAATACAGAAAAGAAACAAAGATGTGGTTATTAGAGGTAGAATTGCCAAATAGACGTGAAGGCTGTGAATACTTAACTAAGGAGACCACAGATATTTTTTCCACACAGAGAGAAATTAATGATTGTTGAATTGAAAATAGGAATAGACTGAAAATACCAGTGCTGTGCTTTGAAAGTCAATAGAAAGCAGGCTTTAAATTGGATTGGTAAGGAAGATTGCAGGAAAATAAGAAAAAAGTTTATGGAAAGTCTGATTTGAGATTATGCTACATTTTACAAATGAAGAAAGTAAATCACACACAAGTTACAAAGTACCACAGTGTTCATTGCTGCACTGTTCACAGAAACCAAATTATGGAAACAGCATACTGTCACTGGATCAATAAATGCATAAAGAAATTATGGCTCATATACAAAATGGAATATTATTCAGCCTTAAATTTTAATTGAAGGAAATCCTGTAATATGTGATGACATGGATGAATATTGAAGTCATTATGCTAAGCAAAATAAGCTGGCCACAGAAAGGCAGATATTACAGGTTTCCACTCTTGGAAGATATACAAAATAATCAAATCATACAGTCAAAAAGTAGAATGGAGGTTACCAGGGACTGGCAGGGAAGGAAAATGGAAAATTGTTAATCACTAGCACAAAGTTTTAATTTACATAAGATGAATAATTCTAGAACTTCTATACAACATTATGCCTATAATGCTTTGTAGACTTAAAATATTAAGAGCAGATATCATGTTAAGTGCTCTTGTCACAATGAAATAAGTTAAAATAAAACACAATATAATAAATAACATGTTCAAAGTTAGATGATTTGTAACAGTAATGTCTCAAGTTTGGGAAATCTAGCTCTAGAGTCTATGCTGTTATCCATTCTAGTTTATGACTTCTCAACCTTAAGATTGTTTAGGAATACCCTATCCTTGCAAGCCATTCCCAAAGCTAAGGGTATAATGAAGACATAACTTTTAATAAGCAAACATTTAAAATATAAATAAAAGTAAGAATTATAATGCAGATAATCCAAAAATTCTGATAGGCAAGAATGCAAGCATCAATCTTGAAACATCCACACAATGGGCATTAAAAATGATATTTGATAGCATATCTAATAGTATAGAAATAGTTTCATAATATGCTAAGTGAAAAACACAGTTTGCCAAGATACATCAACATCTTTTTGTAGGGAATAATCTATAGAGAAATGTTTGTACTTGTTCTTATCTTAAAGGGAAAATTTGGAGAGACTTTTATTAACCTTATCTCTTTGAATGTTATGATCTTTCTATGACTTCTATTATAAAACTACCCAATTTTTCAATGCTTAAAAATCAATTTGCCCATATTTTTCACCTCTCATATAGTCTTACGTAGTCAAAACCTCATGCCTTCATGCTTAATCACTTTAATATATTTGAATACTAAGCAGATTCTAGACTCTGTGCTAAGACTGGAGTTACAATCATGAATCAGATGAATAGAATCACAAAACTTATAGCCTAGTGGAGAACAGATCAATTAAATGTGATAGTTATTTCAGAAAGAAAATTATAGATGCTATGAGAGCACCCCAGTGTACAAAAAAGGACTTGCTAAAGAAGAAGGCTTAAGATGAAAAGTAAACATAAAGTCAAGTGCTGGGATGAGAGAATTCCAAGACCAAAGTACATGCTTGATGTTCTAGGGAGAGGGAGTGGGAAGGTGAGAAAAACACAATAATTCTGGAAAGATGGTGGAAATGGAAAGTGGATAGCCTTGAACAGACAGTAATTAATGTGGACTGCAACCTGAAAGTGACAAAGAGCCACCTTGATAATGGGGAGATTGATCTGGAGTAGGAGCAAGAGACATTGCAGAGAGACAAATTAGTAGGTGGTTTGTATCAGGCAAGGGCAATATATAGTTAAGAAGAAAAACAGGTTGATCCCAAGAATTTAAGAAGTAGAATCAACAGAACTTGATTGGATGTGGTTGTTAGGGGTGAGAAAACTGCCAGTGAAGACTCACTGATGTCTGACTTGAATATCACTGATATCTGAGTAGAATGGATATAATTTACTGAACTAGATGGCACCAGAAGTGGAAGAGGCTAGCAAAGAATGAAACAGAAACTTCACCCCTGAAGTTTGAAGTCGTTTGACAAAATTCTGAAATAATAGCTATACACTAATGAAGAGTCGGGCTGGCAAAATAGGCAGCTGGTCTAGAACATAATTGTCAGGGAACTGGGAGTAAGTGATTAGCTTTCTGAAGTCTTACAAAGTTAAATGTTCTTCCTGTCAATCAGAGTTGAAAAGAAACACATAATCCTAAGCACTTAAATAAGCAATGACCTTAAGTAGAGCTTACCATCATCTTATCAACACCAGAGGGGTGTCCCGACAAACACTATCTGTGCTAACTGGTATCCAAAAGTGAGCATCTTAGTTTGATTACAGTAGCACGGCAAAGTCCCTTGTTTTCCAGAACCTGACAAAAGTTTTATTGTTTCAAGGTACTATAGGCTTTTATTTTATTAGTAAGGAGAATTAAAAATGCTATACTTTCAAATACTTTTCTGGTACCTCTCTTAAAATGTAGTACTTCATGATGACATTGCCTTAAGGATTCTCTAATAATTGGTTGGATACCTGGATCTGCATCTTGCAGCTGCTGAACAGGTAGAAACTTAGTAAGATGATTTGAGTAAGATGGAGGTTTGAAAATTAAAATGCTCACAAAGGCAAGGCAAACTATGATTGAACAATGGAGTATGGTGGAATGAAAATATATTGGTAAATAGTAAATGATACTTTGCCTCATAGAAGTTAACACAGCAGAAAATAGTATGAACTGGCAGTTTGGAATATGCAGCCCTTTATTCATAAACAAAATAGCTATTCAGCTGATTATCACTATGAAAGAACATAGGCCTTGTGTTCCCAGCTTTCTTTATTCTATTTTATCTTAAATTTTATGTGAATTTCCTGATTTTACATACTGTCAAATAATTCAACCTCTTATAAATGTGTAAACCAAATAAAACAAGCATATCATAGGCTGTCAATTTGCAGCTGTGACTGAAAACACAAGAATAACTTCTCCAATATTTCACAGTCAGACCTTAGTTAAAAAGGTGGTGTCTTCTGCTATGAGTATCTTTGATGTCTGGCATTCTCATTTCTAAAGAAGTCACCTTTGCCCATGTGTCCCTTCCAGAAGGAGATGGCTAGAAAAACTACAACTTTGGAACACAATATCTTTTGCTAAACACAAGGCTGAAAAATGCCTTTGGTCTTGTCAGCCTTTATAGTTGAATCCTAAATGAATCAAATTCATTTAAAGATTGTATTTCAGTGTTTGTTAGGCAATAGCAGAAGACAAGACAGAAAGGACAATGTGGTCCCTGCCCAAGGGGCATGAAGTCTACACAAAGAAGACAAAACATTCCAGAAATAAAAGCACCAGCTGGGAAGGAGGCATAATTAATAAAATAGTGCCAAGATTATTGTCTCTGTGCAATTACCAGGTGTTTCTGATAGATCAACAGAGACTGGTGGTTTATGTTGGAGGGGACAAACTGGGGATTCACAGACTCTGAGTTCCATGAAAGACTGAAATGGAGTGTAAAGCTGTCACATGCCACAGTGCTTTCTTCTGTCAATAGTGTGCAGCAAGTAAAACCAGCTGATTTTCAAAGCCCTGTAACAATCCTTAATGACAATCATTCAACAATCACACAATTACTTTGACCTTTATAGAAAATTAATAGCATTAAATTGCCTTATATCTTCCAGGTTCACCTTAATTTATTTTTTAAGTGATTTTATTCTTTTTGTCTGATTTTCTAAAAGATTTTAGTAAAAGGTTAGGAAAAATAGATGTAAAACATACACAGCAATCAACATAGCAATATGATCTAAAAGAAAGTACTAGAAAGAAATAATCAACATGCAATGGCTATCTTTTAGTAGTCATATACTCAGGTGACTATTATTTATGACAGAAAGCAGAAACTAACCAAATGGGTACTTTGTAACTGCTGAACAGTATACAACTAGGACAACAGTGAGGGTGAAAGCAGTGTTTTATGGATTGTATCTTGATGTCTCCCCAAACCTCATGTGGTCATGGGTAGGGCTTTTCCAAGGTATCTGGATCTAGGGTTTGTGCTGCTGGGATCAAGGGTTTGATGCTGGGATTGATTCATGGTGCAATGCTAGGATTAAGGCTGCCCCACCCTGAGTGTGAGTACTACCCACCCTAAGGGTGTGTAACCTGAATAAAATGTAAGGGACAGAAAGAGGGTCATTACTTGTCATTTGTCACTTGTTGCTTATCACTTGCTGCTTGCTGCCTTGTTGCCTTCTGCCCACCATAAACTGTTTCTCCTCTATGATACCTCTCTGCCATGCCACCCTGCCTTGGATCCAGCCAACTATGAACTAAAACATCTATAAACTGTGAACCAAATAAACCTTTCCTTTTTTAACTTTGGGTGTCCAGTATTTTGTCTCAGCAATGAGAAAAGTGACCAAGACATAGGCTATTAGGAGAGACAGTGTGGAGGTGGAGAAAAGAGACACAAGGATTCTAGAAAGCCAATGGATAGGAAGGCAAGTGTGGAAGGTGGAGATCCTTGGAGAGATGTTAACTACCTAGACTCCATCCTGAAGGTAATAGACAGCCACGCTTGTACTGTAAAGACTGGTTTGGAGTACAGCAAGAGGCATTACAGGGAGATGAGTTAAGAAATTTTTCTAGAATATTGGCTGGGCTGGGGATGTACTTCAGTGGTAGAGCATTTTCTTCACATGCTGGAGGAGTTTGATTCTTCCCCCTGCACTACTAAAAAAGGGAAAAGATGTTGGCTTCCTACAAATCCATCCTGCTCATATAAATCTACCATATAATTTTGTTGTGCTCTTCCCCTTAGGTGAAATAACAGAGTTTCTGTGATTTTTTTTTTCTTGTGGCTCTAATAAAGAAATACTCTTTCCTTGGATAATAAAAAATTCAGGCTAATTTAAAATCACACAACTGCAACCAATATGATATTAAAACTCCAAATTCTTATGCAATTTAAGTGTCTCTCTATAATAAGCAGTAATGCCTGGATCCACTTTAACCCAAGATTGTCCAGTGGAGAAAGGAAGGCAACTCAGTTTCTTTTTTCTTTCTCACTGTACAGCTCCGCAACTTGCTAGCTACAAGGTATGGCCTCTTCAGTGTTGGTTGAGGTGATGGGTGAGGAGAGACAAAGATTCAGAGCAGGTTCTCCTTGAATAACTTGCCTGTTTTTAGGTGTTGGTGACCTCTGGAAATGACCATCCAGAGATGATGGTTTTTTTCACAGGAATTCTTTTCAAACTCCCCTGTGATATTTTTCTGGGTGCCTTTTATTACAGTTCTAGAATGTATCTTCAATCCCTCTCTGTGAACACTTTCTGCCACCCCTTCACCCCTTGCACTTCAACGGTTCCCATCCAAGTTGGGTTCACATTGTTCCTTCACATAGTATTTGGAGCAGAGTCTCCTTTAATATCATCCCTGACTATTCCTTTTAGTAGTATCTACATCTGGTTCTTAGGAAACAAAGACTTTTGTCCCACCTTCAAAGGAAGCATAGCTCACTCCCAATAGCTCCATCAGTCCCTTACCTTAGGATTTCTCACATAATCAGACCCTCATTCTGAATTTACCAAATTCTAGAGCAACATATCAAGTCCTCCAAGTAGATTTTCTGAATCCTCTTGGTTTACTTGGACAAGGCAAAGAAGAAACAATTGTTCTGTGTTCTTAGGATAGGAAAACACCCTGAACTAAATAAATCTGTTGACAAATTCCCTCATCTAAGTATTCTACATAGGATACATGAAATCTATTGTACAACTCTCAGCCTTTGCTGCTTCTGCTGAAACTCAATGATTAAAAAAAAAAGTATGGCATCTTAACACTGCTACATTACTTTCTTTTGTATGTTTTCTCTTTTAAAAAATTTTTCTTTCATTATATGAATTACTTGATTACCAGAGGGGGAGAAAAGTAGTGTTTTTAGTTTAAGAGTATCCAGTATAAACTTTATGGAAATAATTTAGGAGCATTGTAAATGTTTGCTCAAGAAAATTTTTAAACATTACTTTTTAATTGGTCACAGAATCATGCTCCTGAGTTCCATATTATAAAAATACAAGCTTCTGTTAGAACTTTGCCACATTAAAACCAGAACAAACTACCTCCATCCCATGTCCCCGTGCCCACGTCAGTGCTGTTTTCTTCTGTCATATTAACCTCCCTTGTAATTTAAAAAAAGTCACGGTAATAAACTCAAAGGCTTACTAAGGGACGCCTAAAAGGCTAGATGGAAAATATTGTCAAAAATAGTACATCTCTTGTGAAATCCTCATTGTCCAAGGACTTCAGTCTAGAAATTTAGCTTGATTGGGGAAGACAATTTATCAGACTCAGGATAATCAAACAAGATTTCCTAGGAGTGACATATACAGGATGGGTACAAATCTCAAGTCACAAACCTTTCATTTCTATCTTGCTACTGAGTGGGGAAATGTAATATTGGTCATTTCTTGGCGATCTGTTGACATTAGCTTGCCTTAACCATTTCAGGGTGTCCACAGAAGTGTGAGTGGATAGCTTACATACTGGGGCAAGCAAGCAATCTGGTCTTCTGCTATCCTTGATAAAATGCGTACTTCCCTAGGGAAAAAAAGAAGAGCATCCCCTACCTCTTTTTCTCCAAACTCCCACTCACTTCCCCAAACCCTCACATATTGTCATTAATAGAGGATGGCAGCCACCTCAACTGAATCATTCTAAAAAATAGCCTAGAACCAACCAATACAAGAAAGGAAAAAATATAAACAAGTAAATCAGAGGGGCAAGAAGTCAGAGCAGAAAAAGTGGGCACAGTGTGATAAAAAGTTGAAATTTTACTCTGTCACCTGAAATTTCAACTGCCACTGATAAACTGTTGTTGTCATTTTATGGCTTCAGAAACACCTATGTGGATTAAGGTGGTTGGACAAAGAAAGAGCTCACAACCTCCCAAAGAGACAGTATAATTTCAACTATAGGCAACTCATCTTAAAGAAAATAACTGAGTCCAGTAGATTATTCAATAAATTATAGCCCCTGTGGCACTAAATGGTGCTTCTGTGTCCTGGGGAGGTTAATTTTTTTTAAAAAAAGCTTAATAGACATCCACTGTATAGCTACCCTGGTGGGATTTAACTCAGAAACAATGTTGGATCCAATTTTTAATAGCACATATTTATTACAGACCAACAAAAGAAAACACAAAATCAGAACAGAGACAGAGTGTGCTTATGGCTAGGATACCAGAGAACACAAATATCCAAAATACATAGTGGAAGGAAGTCAGTGCCCAAGAAAAGGGAAGGTAGTTATGGGAGCTGAGAGGAAGGCATGGAGGATTCAAAGGAGTTGGTATGCCTTCCTAAGGTTTGAGCAAAATCATAAAGACCAAGGATATGAATCCTTACCATGTATAAATGAGTTCAGCCCAAGCACCTGACATGAGCAAAGACAAAGGGGAGGAAAGGAAGGAATTGTAGAAAGCAGAAAGAAGAAAATTTGAAAGAAAAGTTGGGTCACCAATAAGGAGGACCTTGAAAATCCACCTAAAGACTTCAAAGGATATTCTATTTTTGTTTTTCCATTGTAGGGAGATATGTGTGATTAAGGGAATGCAAATATCAGGGCTGTGCTTCAGAAAACACTGGGAAAGATTGTAAAATAGATTAAGAAAGGGAACCAGAGAGAATGAGAACTCTGTTTATTGAAATAGTCCAGGTGACACCTGCAGAAGCCTTGACCTGGAACTATGTCACCCTCTTCCTTCAGCAGTTCCAGCACCCACTGCAAGTGCTAAACAAGATGGGGTCAGGTGACTGTTGAGAAGGGACAACATTGATTTCTACAAAATAGATCTAACAGAAGAAGCCACTTACAATACTGACAGGGGAGAAGTTGGGGTCACAGAAGACTAAAAGGATCTTTAAGCTATCTGTTTCTCTCTCTTTCTCTCTGTTTCTTTCTCTCTCCCTGCCTTCCTTTCCCTCTCTCTCTCTCTCTCTCTCTCTCTCTCTCTCTCTCTCTCTCTCTCTCTCTCTCTCATTTAAAAACTAAATCTCCTTTCTTCCTTCTTACCCTACTTATCTGCCTCAGCCTTAGAATACATCTTAGAATACACACAACAAAATATCACTTCAGCTGCCATTCCACACTCCTAGGGCAGAGAAGGTGAGCCAATCCCAGCACCCAGGAAGAGGCTCTCCCACCACCATTCCACACTCCTAGTGTAGGAAAGGGGAGCCAATCCCAGCACCGAGGAAGAGGCTCCCCTGTCACCATTCCACGCTCCTAGGACAGAGAAGGTGAGCCGAACAGGCGACAGAAGCACCGCACAAGCGCCTCCCCCTGCATGGAAATGAGAAGACACAAACAAACCTCAAAAACAGACTTCCAGATCACCTACAGCAACCCCAAAGGGAAACAAGATGGAACAATCTAATACTCAACCACCTGGACTCCCTGAACTGGCACCAAAAGAGGATCTAGAAAAAATGAAATCAGAAATAATTTCTCAGATAACAGCAAAGATTGTGCCCATAGTGCAAAAGATGATTAATAAATCTAGAGAGGACGCAGATAAAAGAATTGAAGATCTGAGGAACATGATGGAATCCCAACATAGAAAACAAATGGAATCCATAAAACAGATGAAAACAGATTTCCAAGAGATTAAAAACTCCATCGAAAGTCTAAGCAGCACAATGAACCAATGTGAGGATAGCATTTCAGGTATAGAAGATAAGATTGCAATTAGTGACCAGGAAAAGAAAAATTGCTTTAAAATTGTAAGGGAACATGAGAAATCAATCCAGCAGCTGCTAGACAATGAAAAGAAGAATAACATAAGACTGATTGGAGTCAATGAAGAAAGTGGAGAGAGTGCAGATGACATAAAAAGAGCTGTTCACAGAAGGGATAGCAGAAAACTTCCCAAGCAGGGGAAAAGAATTTGACATACAGATAAGTGAGGCATATAGGACTCCAGCTAGCCTTGACCAAAAATATCTACACATAGGCATATAATAGTTAGGATTCCAGAAATCCAACAGAAGAACAAAATTCTACAAGCAGTGAGAGAAAAGAAACAAATCACATACAAAGGAAAGCCCATCAGAATCACAGCAGACTTCTCAATGCAAACCCTCAAGGCAAGAAGAGCTTGGAGTGATGTATTTCAAGCCCTAAAGGAAAACAGCCTCCAACCCAGATTGATGTACCCTGCAAAACTGTCTTTCAAAATTGATGGAGAAATAAGATACTTTCATGATAAAGAGCACCTCAGGAATTTCATGAATACCAAACCAGCACTCCAAAAAATTTTAGACAATACCCTAGGAAAAGACAATGAGGATCACAACCCCAGCAGAATCAAAGCCCAGCAGAATGAATCCATTGGGCATGACAAATTAAACACAAAGAGGGGAAATTCAACAAAAAGAAAAATTCATGACAAGGTTTTTAAAACCTTTAACTTCATCTCCCTAATGAGTATATAATACAACCTTGTTATTGTTCATGATTATTATTTTTCTAATTCTACTGTTGCACACCTTTCCTGGTGCTGTACTGGTGATTTATCATCTTCTTGTGTCCACTTTTTAATTGGGTTGTCTATTAATGAGCTGTAAGAGTTCTTTACATATTCTGATCATAGGTTATATGCATTGTAAATAAGGTCTGTTTAAGGACTAGTTTTCATTTTAACGATGTCATTTAAAGTTCTCAATTTTGATGGAATCTCATTTATCAATTTTTGTCTTTTATACATCATGTTTTTTGTATCCTAGGAAGTTCTTGCCTACTCTAAATTTATAAACATTTTCCCTTATAATTTCTTATTAAAGTTTTATAGTTTTAGTCTTTAATATTTAGGTTCATAAATCCTTTCAAGTTATTTTTATGTATGGAAATAAAGGGTTGAGGTTAATTTTTTATATATGGATAACAGGCATTCTAGTGCCATTTGCTGAAAACACTATCTTTTCCTCAGCTCTTGAATTGAGTTTATATTCTATAAAATGCTGATGTTAAATAATCTTTCAAAACTCAGTGGACCATATATGTGTGGTTCTATTTCTAGATTCTCTGTTTTATTCAAATGATCTATATGTCTTTCCTTACACCAACACTGCCTTGATTACTGTAGCTTTAGAGGAAGTCTTAAAATTAGGTACTAAATGTCTTCCAACACTGTTTTTTTGTTTTTTGTTTTTTTACTTTTCTAGGACCTTTGTACTCCTACATAACTTTTAAATTTCAATATCCAATTCTTCTTATATAGCAAATATACATAGACCTGAATTTTTATATATACCTTGTGTTTTCTAATCCTGCTAAATTCAAATACAAGTTCTCAGAGCTCCTAGAGATTTCTTAGTATTTTCTCTGTAGATGATCATTTCATCTGCATATAAAGATTTTGCTTCTACCTTGCCAATCCTATCCTAATTGTGTCATTTTATTGCCAGACTCTTTTGGTTTGGGCCTAGGTTTCAAAGTTTAATACACAGATGAAGAGTAAGCGTATCTGCCCTTGTTCCCCACCTTAAGGAGAAAGCATTGTATCTTCTCCATTCATATAAGGTGTTCTAGCTGGAAGTATGGAGTACATGTCTTTAATCTGTTGAGAAGCTTCTGTTCTACTTCTAGTCTCCCGATAGCTTTTACCATGAACAGCTGTGGAATTTAGTCCAATACTTTTCCTCCAACTAGTGACAGGATCATATGGCTTTTTCCTTTCCTCTGTTAAAATGATGGCTTCTGGGGGTGGATCTTCCAATGCTGAACCAACACTGCCATCCCTATAACAAAACCACTTTCTACATACTGCCAGATCTGACTTCTAATAGTTTGTTTTGTTAAACAAATTTCTATCTATGTTCATACTTTTTTCTTCTATTATCTTTATCCAGTTTTAGGAATAGCACAATGTTGATTGCCTAAAATGAGGGGAGAAGTGTTCCTTTTCTTTTTCTGCTTTAAATGTTTGATATAATTTATCAGTTAAAATGTATATGGGCCTGTTGTTGTCATATAGGTAGGTTTTCAAGCTAGGAATATACTTTCTTTAATAGGTGCTATTCAAATTTTATATTTCCTCCAGAGTTAGTTTCATTAATTTGTCTTCCAAGGTACTTCTTAGAAGTTATCAAATTTATTTCAAAACAGATTTTTGTAATATGCTTTCTATATCCTTTTAAATTCTGTAAAATCTGTGGTAATGTCTCCTAGATCATGATATTGTAATGTTAGAAATGTATAATTGATATTGTGTAATAGGATGTAAAGGTCTAAAGGAGCAGGGGAAGTGGGAGGGGTAGGGGAAAGGAAAGAAGGGAAAAGAAAAAATATGAGAAAAGGAAAAAAAATGGAAACAAAATCTTTGCAAATAGGGAAGGGTGGAGGGGGTGAAGGGAGGGGAGGGGCAGGGGAAAAAAACAAGAACCAAGATACTCATGTAATGGTACAAGATCCCAATGATGTATGTAAATGTATTTTATACCTAAAATGTACAATAAACTTAATGAGGGAAAAATATCACTTCATTTAAAAATAATTTCTTTAGAAAAAAAAGCACTCAATTGTATTTTCTAGATATAGAAAGTATTATTTCCTCACTAAGGGAAATAAATTAATTCAATTACTACCTAGAAAAATTCAGAATATAATTTGTGATTCTATCTACAGAAATAAATACATTTAATTTGCACTACTCTTTCTAGATACATGTAGGTATATGGAATATAAGTCATTTTGTTGGTAATTTATAGACAGAGTAATATATATTGTTAGATAAACTTTTCATTTCGAGTGACCATATAACCCATTCACTCTCTGCAATAAATTCCTATACTTCTTTTGTTATCTTTGACATCTCTCAAAGTCATTTTAAGATTAAAATCTACACTGAAAGAACTCTGTTTAGTTATCACTTGGACCACATTATTCTCCTTACTTTAATTAGTTATAATATGTGTATAGGGCATTCACTGCAAGGGAGCTAGCAGGCCCCATCAAACTCTGGGAAGTAAATAGGAGCTACTTTAATCTCAGTGTTCAGATTCATAAATGGAGGCATCCAGCAGTTCATAACAACCCCAAGGTCACCTGATACATAAAAAGCAGGTCTGAAAATTAAAGACAGGATTTTGCAGCCTGAAACCTCCCTAAAGATGGAAGTTTCTTTGCAGAATGTTCAGTTTCCAAGATTTGGATGTAAGACAGGATCCATTTCAACATCTTGCCTTCTCAAACATGGAAACAAAGGTATTGAGAGGTTTTATAAGTTATGTAGGCCATATAGAGAGCTAATGATGTATTTCTACTGTTTTAAAACTAGACAGCACTCAGAATTTTCCAAATACTGAGAAGAGGGAGGGTGTATTACAAGAGATCTTTTTATAAATTTTTAAGTTAATTTGTAAAATCCTTATTGAGTCAAATTGGTTTATTAAAAATAAATAAAAGATAGCTTAATTATTTTGACTTGATGAAAATGACTTAAAAGTGAATTTCATTTTTAAAAATTCAGATGCCATTATTTCAGTGTTTTTAAATTAAATAATTAAGTCAATACTGGGTTTCTGATATTTAATTACTTTTTAAACACTACATTCATCTTTGCTACACATTTAAAACAGCTTCTATGGATGTGTATTATGAGGAATTTTTTTATTTTAAGTGTGTGGGGGCAGGGATTGTGTGGGTGGGTGTTTGAAAAAACCAAAGCATTCACAGTACTGACAATCAAAATATTAACATCAGATGGTAGAATTTCAGATTATTTTTATTCCTTTTTTCTTACCTATGCTTGCTTATTCTGATATTTTTCCATAATAAAATATATATTTCCTATGTATGAAAAAAAACTTTGCCACTAAATCAATGATTTCCCCAGTCTTTATGGAAAAATAAACATGTATTGCATTTGAAAGGTGTTGTATTATGCATTCACTGTTGTTTACACTGGGTGTAGTTTGCCTATTTAATATCAGTTCGCGTCTCCTCACACATCCTCCTTTGCTGCAGTGTTTGGAAAACTTAGAATTCCTCATTTAGGCTCCTTTGCAGCTAGGGTTCCAAATATGATTTATGTTCTGGAAATTAAACACCCTCAGTACAGCAGTGGTGGCAACTGCCTGGATCATAACAGAGGTGGTGGAATTCTGAGGTCAGGAGTGAGGTCCCTGAGAGTTACTTATTGCCTGTGCTATGGTTTGCATGTGGCCCCCCCAAAACAATCCCTGACGTAACAGTGCTGAGAAGTAGGATCTTTTAAAGTGGACTTGTTATGAAATCTTTTTCTCTCTCTTATCCTTCTGCCATTCACTGTGGGATGATAAATACGGCAAGAAGGCTGATTTCAGCTGGCATTCCTTGGTCTTGGACTTCCCAGCCTCCAGAACCATGAGCCAATATGTTTATGTTCATTATAAATCACTTAAGTCTCAGGCATCCTGTTATAGCAACATAGAATATATTAAGACAACCTGCCTTTCTGGCTTTTCAAATGATATTGTAAACTATCTGATTATACATAGTAAGAAATCCTGTTCTGCTTTAAATTAGCTATGACAAGCACTGTTGCTTGCAACTGAGCATTATTAACCCATGGAGTTCAGGTTGGGTCTGTATATCTTCCTTCCAATCCTTTAGCTCTACCTTAATTTTTCTCCTTTTGTAATTATAGAATTAAAACCCACTTGTTGTAAAATTAAAGAATTAAGCAATACAAATGCTATATGTTAAAAAGTTAAAAAATTATCTTTCTGCTCCCTACCCTCATCCTTTACCCTTAGACACAGTAATGTACATATATTGCTAGATAAACTTTTTATTTGGAGTGATCATATAATCCCTATTAAGAGGAATCTCTTTTAATAGTTTGGTGTTTCCTATCTTTCCAGATACTTTTATGCATATACAAAGAACAAACGCACAGTTTGTTTTTTTCTCTTTCAGTTTGTAATATCTTTTCATATTTATATGTACTGAGCTACTTGATTCTTTTTAATTGCTGTATATTATGTCACACTGAAGGAACTAAAACATATTTCAACATGCCTCTGTCATGTGCATTTTAACATTTATAAACAACGTTGTAATGATTATTCCTCATCTTATATCTTTGTGGATACTTTTGAATATTTTTTAAGATAGATTCCCAAATCTAAATGCAAAAAATGAAATGTTAGTTGATTGCATTTAACAGTATTTTTAAAGAATAATGCCTGGTATGCTTATTACTGTACCACCAGTTCTCAGAACATCTGCCACATAGAAGATACTAAATAAATACGTGTGAAATGAATGCCAAATGAATGATTGCAACCAGCCTAGAAAATGCATTAATGAAATTCACCACATGGATGGATTCAAAGAAAAAATAAGTAAATGTGTGTACAACCATCATGATGGATGTCCCCATGAACTGGGTTAAACTCCACATCAATTCCTGAGTTTTAAGAAAAATTATTCATCAAGAAATGGAAAAATTTGATTAACCCGATAAAAGAACTTATCAGAAACCAACACCAAAGTAAATTTCTAAATATTCATAAAAGAAAAAATAGTTACCATTTTCAAGGTCTCAGTGATGAATAAAAATAAACCCACAAGCATGAGATAGGGAAGTGAAAAAATATTTAAATAAGATCTAAAATATTAAAAGACCTACTGACCTCCACAAAGAAATACAAAACAAGCTTAATCAAAAAGCAATATTATCCACCACAAAGGTGCACTGAGTTAACTCTAAAGAAGTTCATCATATTGGGGGCAGGCCTTGTGGTCCAGTTTTAATATCCCCAAAGTGCAGGGTCAGACAGGAAAGGTGCTCAGAGCCTATAGCTGGACTGCAACTACCCTGCCTCCTCTTCAGCACTCCAAGTATCATTAACAGAAACAGAACCTTCTCTTCCTTTCCCTAGTCCTCTGATGTGTCAGTTCTACATGTTTCTCATCTCCTATTGTGGTCATCTGTACAATTTGGGGAGGCCAAGAACAAATCTTTCCATCTCAGGAAATTCTGTGATTAAAAGTCAAATTATAGGAAACAATTAATGTTCCATAATTTGGAATATCGAGCAACCATTTAAAAATGTACATGCTTTATATGTCTTTATATAAGCGAGAATCCCTGAAGTATGTTACTTGAAAAAAGTTAAATGACAATGAGTCTAGGTTGATCATTTATTCATATGTTTTAGTTTCTTTCTGATAATTCTGTTGAAATATAACTGATATACCATAACTTTACCCATTTACAATGCACAATTTCATTATTTTAAGTATATTTAGAGTTGTACACTCATAATCCTTTTTAAGAATATTTTTATTACCCTGAAAAAAATTTGGTACTCATTAGGAGCAGTCTGTAGTAGTCTGCTTTTCCCTTGCTAGAAACAATACCCAACACACTTTAAGACAGGAGAGGGTTAATTTCGCACATATTTTAAGAGAATTCAGTCTGTGGTCAGCTGGCTCAAAGGCAGAAACATCATGGCAAAAGGGCATGGTGAACCAAAGCTGCTTAGTCCATGGAGGATGGGAAGCAGAGTAGGGAAACAGCACCAGAGAGGAAGGGGTAAAGGACCAGACACAGACCCCCAAGGTCACGCCTCCCTAACCTGCACAGACACACCCAGCAGTGTGCTCCAAATGCTGATCAAATCGGCATGCCATGCCAACTACCACACAGTCATTCATCTTTTGCCCTCCAGGTACCCTCAATAATGATTCAACCACTTTTTCTTTCCGTATAGTTGCCTGCTCTGAACACTGGATATTAATGGAAGTGTACAATATGCAGTCTTTTATGGTGGGTTCCCTTCATTTAGCATTTCAAGGTTCATCCACATTGTAGCATATCTTTTTATAGCCCAATGATATTTTATTACACTTGTATTGCACTTTGTTTATCTAGTTATCTGTTGATGGACATTTGAATTGTTTTCACTTTTTGGTTATTGTGAATAATGGTTCTATAAACATCCATAGATATGTAGTCTTATATCTCTTGAGTATCTATGTAGGAATGGAATTGTTGGGTCCTATGGTAATTTTAACATTTATAGAAAGTGCCAGACTGTAAAGGGCTGAATTCAACATTACTATGGCAATACAACAGGATTCTAATTTCTCTACATCCCCAACAATACTTGTTATTGTCCACCATTTTTATTAAAGCCATTCAAGTGATGTAAAATGTCATCCTATTTTGGTCTTGATTTGCATTTCCTTAATGACTAATGATGCTAGGTATCTTTTCATATGCTTATTAGCCATTTGTATGACTTCTTGGGAGAAGTTACTCAGACCCTTTGCCTCTATTTCAACTGTATCATTTTATCTTTCATTACAGAGGTATAAGTGTTATTCATCTAGTTTTGAATACAAATCACTAATCAGATATAAAATTTTCAAATATTTCCCCCACCATGGGCTAGGTTGTCTTTTCATTATCCTGGTGACATCCTTTGTAGCACAAGCTTTGTATTTTAGTTATTTATTTTTATTAGAGTACTACTCTGTCATAAAGAAAGGTAAATTTGAGTTATTTGTAGGAAAATATATGCACTTGAGGTCAAAATGTTAAGTGAGAGAAATCTGACACACAAGTTTAAACACCATATGGCTTTTCTTATATGAGAAACCAAAAATATAAATAAAGACCAAAGAAAAAGATAGGTAATAAGAATGAAGCACAAGTTTTATATTTGAAAGTAGTTGGGCCATCTTTATTTAACTTGTATTGTTGGTGTCATATCTAAAAACTGGTTGCTTAACCCAAAATTTTGTGTACATTTTCTAAAGCACATAACCACATATGTAAGTACTGTATATGTGCTTTCTTCTCTAAAGAAATGTTCATAGTAGGTGACTTTGTGGGGAGAAACAAAGGGAAAAGAAAATTTTATTTTACATTTCATTCATTAATAATGATTTCAATTTTTACCATTCATTGGTTTCACTTCTATTTTTTAAATTTTAATTCAGATTAAATATTAATAAAACAATAATACTAATAAAACAATAATTACTAAAAATACTAATAAAACGACAATTATGTATCATTTATATTTTAAGGATTCTTTAAATTGAATTACATACCAATAAATAGCAGTTGACCACTGTTCGAATTTTAGAAGATTTAGCAAATTACAACACTTTTTTCTTCCTGAATTCAGAGCCAATTAAGATCAAATACAAGAATCAGGGAGGTGGAAGACATAATGTCATATGGATATTTAGATAAAGCCAAATGGAAGGAAGTGGTTTAGCGAAAGAGCCAAATAGAATTTCTGAAGCTCACTGACCCTACCTCTAATTTATACCTTGGAATAATCAACCCAACCCTAAATGAATACATACTTCCTGAGGATTAATGAGTAGCACTGTTTAGGGGGAAAGAAGCCAACTGCAAGAGACAAGATCCTCCATGCCTGAGAACTTCTACTATAGAGACTTTACAATATACAATTGTGAATATAAATACAATATAAAGTTGCCTTTCACCCAACAACAAATAAGCTCATTTCATCTCCAGGACAAAATCTAACGGTTGGAGCAAGAGGCTTAAAATACTTCAAGAAAACTTTCTTCATGAACTATAAAGAATTAGGGAAATTCACATTCCCCCTAATAATTATAAAATTTTAAGATGAAGTAATTAGAAATTTGTACCTAGACATTATATATTCTTATATTTTGCTCCTGATGATCCATTATAAAATTGGCATATATGTGCAAGTATTGTTAAGTAAGCAGTAATCGAGACATTGACCACTGTGGAAACTCCAAGGCATCTGGAAACATTACTATATGCCCTATTTAAATAAGATCCTATAGATTACTGTTAGAAATCATGGAGAAAGTTTTTGGGAAAAGATTTCAAGATATAGGATTTATATTCAAAAGGCAGAAAAAGAGTATTTCACTTCTAAAGCACGAGAATGGAGCTGGGAGGTGGGAGTCTCTTCATTCTAGGAAAAAAAGTCAATGAGACAGTTTCTGAACTACTCCTTGCTTACCCATTGGATGCAGCCTCCCAACCATTGTGTCACAGTGTCTGGTGTCCTTAGAAATTAATACCACCAGTCCACAAGGAGGCTGGACAGGATTTGGGGTCATTAAAACTCACAGGTTGGTCCCTTTTAGCCAGATCAGTCTTTTTCATTTCTCTTTGTCATTTAAACATTAAGATTTTTAGCACTTCCCTCGACATAAACAGCATTGGAAAGCACCATGACAATGATACACATTATAGTCAAGATTAAGTTAAGGACATAATTTTAGAAAGCTCACAGTTCAGTGGGGGAGATAGGCTTGTAAGCAACTATAGTTTACTAAAATTCAATGCAATAAGTGCTAAAATGGATGTTACCACAGAAGAAGCCTCATCTAATACACAATAATAATAACAATAAATAATAATAATAATAGTTCATCATTGCTAAGTAATTATGTGTGAAATCCTGTGGTGAGTAACTTATAAACATTTTTTCTACTGTGCCTATAATTCCCTTTTCCAGAGAAGAGGCTTAAAGCACAGAAAGGTTAGATAACTTAATTTTATAGCTAATAAGAAGGGAAAAAAGGATTTGACCCCTGCTTTTTTGAACTTGAAGGCCATGCCTTTAAGATTGGCCATAGATAAATTCAACCACCTGTCATGGTGAAGAGAAAGTATTTAAACATGGCCCTAAGAGATGCCTTTCGATCTAACTGTTACCTATTTGTTTTAAGGTTATCCTTTCTTGGAAATATCGGGATAAATAAATAACACTATCTTCTAAGGGCCTAAATAATTAATGAAAATAGAAACGTTACAAACAGCCAAGCCCATACTTGCACCTTCATGAGGACATAGAGATGTTTCCATTGTTGGGTCCTCTGCCTGGTATCTAGTATAGATAATTCAACAATATTTGTTAGGTAAATGATGGGAAGAACAAATACATGAAAACACAAGTTTAAAAAAAAATCTAACACAGGTTAAAATAGCTTCCAGACACAAAAAAATGACAACAGCCACATGTATATCTCAGAATTCAGAATTCAAAAAATTGTACTGCCTTAGTTACTGTCAATGATAGAAAACAAGTCATAGGAAGATCATAGTTCACAATATGAAATGAAGTTTTTCATACCATTTGAATTCTAGAATGTTACATTCAAGCCATCCAGGCTGAACCAATTTTGAAAACATCTCTTGTGATTAACAGGGTAGCTTTACATCTCCATTTGAACACATTTAACAGTGAAAAGCTGCTTGTGATCAGCTTAAATTGTTTATTTTACAAAATTCTTCCCTATCTTGACCCACGTCTTAATTTTGTTAGTGTTAATTTTACTGCGGAAACTACATAAAATATCTAGCTATGATGGTCCTCAAATATTTGAAGGCATTTATCATACTTTCTTCTTTCCTCTTTGGGAGTATCATCTTTCCTGGGCCCCACTTATTTCTATTTTTTCATGGCACATGTGCACAGGAGTATATGATGAATGAGAGGTTTAAGAAGTCCTTTCATAGCACAGATTTGGAAATTCACAGAGACAAAAAAAAATGTGTGCATCCTAATGGGTATTTTCTGGGTCTCCATGTTCACCATGGGAATAGCAGATGTGAATACTACCTTCTCCTCTGCCCAGAGTGAGAATTCTATCAAGCATATATGTTTGCTTTTAAATTATCTTGGGATAATTTTTCTAACTTTATGGCCTCTCTTCCACCTGCCTACTCTGGAGTCTCTTATAATATACCCAATTGAAGCAAAGAAATGATGAAACATGAGCATAAGTATTTACATATTCTGAGACCAACTGAAGACAATACTATGTTTCCAGGAATATCTGTCCACAGTCCTAGACTTCAGGCCATGCTAAGAGTCAGTTCTACATATCCAGATTTTTCCCAATTTTCTTCACCTCTTTATGTCCCTCTTCTGGTCTTGCTTCAGTTTTTCGGGATCCAATTCTCAGTCCATGTGAGAATTAGGGGCTAGGGCCCAGACTAGTTGTGGAACAATCACTATGACTATTAATCATGATTGTCAGCTTGACTAGATCAAGAAACACCAACAGATTAGAAAAGTATATTTCTGGGTGTGTCTGTGGGGTGTTTCCAGAGATGATTAGCATATATGCCAGCAAAGCAGGGAAGGAAGACCATCCTGATTGTGGGCGGCACTATCCAATAGGCTTGCAGCCAAGAGCGAAGAAGAAGGAAGAGGGCCTGCATTTGAAAAGCCCCATTCTACTTAAACAGATGCATCTTTTGCTACTGCCATTGCCTGTATACATCAAATTCCAGTTTAGTCAAACTCTCAATGCAGACTCACATCAATGACTCTCCGGGGAGTTTCTAGAACTTCGGTCTTGGACAGGCACATTATCTTTGATCCTTCGTGTTCTGTAGCTTCCAGGTTCTTGAACTGAACAGCTGATGGAGCCTCTGGCTCTCCAGCACGCAGATGGCCATTATGGACTATCATGCCTCTGATCCATAAGCCTAATAAGTTCCCTTGCATAATATATATATATATATATATGCTATTGATTTTTTTCCTCTAGAGAATCCTAACTATTCAATCACCTAATTAAAATTTACTTAAAGGATAAAAACAAGACATCTGTTTATAAGAACTATCCTGCAAGGAAGAAGAAGCACTGGAGTCAGAAACCACAGCATTCCTGCTCTCTAACATCAATATAACAGGTTTGGTTGATACAGACAACCTAAGACTCCCCAAGATTTGCCCTGTGTTCAACAGAGTAGGAAATGACATGACATGCCATTCATGTGAGGAAATCAAAGTCTCATGGCATTCAATGGGGAACATAAGAGTAGACTGTGTACTTGAAAGACGCAAATTACACAAAGGCTGTATCAAAGGGGCACTGACAGCCATGTGAAGGAGGCCTTAGAAACTTAGGATCCATGAAGGCTCATAGTTTTTGTCCAGGGCAAGAGGATATTGTAGATCTATCTACAAAGGAGTTTAAGTGTCTGTCCAGGAGGGAAAGATACTAAGAATTTCTGTTACTTAAGATCATTACCTTTTTGAAAATACGGCATGTGGCTTGTGAAGCCTGCTTCCCTTTTCTATACAGCATAGGCTCTGAGTCTCAGTTCGAAAGGGCAACTTATCCTTTCACCTCTTCCAAGAGGAGACAGCTTCCAGGGCTCTCTGAGTTTGGAGCTGTTTTGCTCAGCATGGCTCCAACTCCCACTCTCTCGCCTTTCAGTCACAAGGGACTGCCAGTGTTTTAATGTGCACAGAGAGTAGTTATAAACTGTAATTACTAAACTAAAGCTCCTTTAAAAGAAGAAGAATAAAATCTTTCTATATATTTATCTGGCTGTCTCTATTGAAATTATATTAAGGAATTACTCCCCTCTATTTTAAGAAGTCATTTTCACCATTTAGTAATGAAGCATAATTGCACAAATCAATGTTAATTTATAATGATGAAACAATAAAATATTAATGAAATAAAATTCCCCAGACTTTAGTAGTGAGAACAGACACTTAAATCAATTCTGTGTTCAGGCATCAAGGAAATATTTCTAAAACACTAACCACTTTGTATTTCTTATTTTAAAAGCACTTTACTACTTTTCCACCATTTCTATAATAAAGTCCAGAGTAATTAGTAGAATCAAATATCTTCTTTATGGTTAGCTCTTCCTTATGGTTCATCTCCTATCATTTCATGTTCTTGAAATCCCAATCTATTCATAGTTCCCAAAATACATCATGCTATTTTAATTCTCTTTGCTTCCATGTTTATCATTATAGTGGAATTCCTTCTCTGAGATCCATCCAGTAAGATCCTACTCATCCTTCAAAGTCTGCCCAGATTGTACCCACTCCAAGAAATATTTCTACTAAAACTTCTCTCATGCATCCTTCACTCTTTCCTTTCTCTGCTACCTGTGTAGCTCTTCCATATTTGTGTGTTTAATTTATTTCTCTGAGCCACAATATCTTCTGGGTTGTTGGAGTCAAAATAAGCTTTGTTTCAGAGTACATAGACTACTTTATAAGAGTAAGCACTCTTTAAAATTTTTAAATCAGGGCCAGGGGATTTAGCTCAGTGGTTTCACTGCCTGCTGTGCAGGCGCAAGGACCGGAGTTCGATCCCTAGTATCAAAAAAAAAAAATTTTTAATCAGATGACACATTGTGCAGTAATTGCTAAACAAGTATTTTATATTTTCACAGATTTGCAAAATTAATGCAAATATTAGTAATTTAATATTACGTAGCTCAGACTTGATCTGGATAGTAAGCTTACAAAGTGAGCAAAACGTTGTCATATCACTGTTAGGTTTTGTATCTAGATGTCCCCCCAAATCTTAATGTGTCAAAGGTAGGGCTTTTGGGACATGATTAAATCATGTGGTTGTGATATTCACCAATGTGGATTAGTCTACTGATGAGTTTATAGCTAAATGTAATGTTGGGAAGTGAAGCTATTTTTCCTCTGCCATAGCCCTCTACCATGCCACCCTGCTTTGGAGCCAATCAAGACTATAGACTGAAACCTCGCCAAACTGTAAGCCAAAATAGATCTCTCCTTCTTTGAGTTGTGAGTGTCAGGTATTGTATCTTAGTGATTAAAAAAAAAAAAACCTCTTGATTTAACTTGTGTGAGTCAGATAATTTTGTCCAAGCAATGAAAAAATAACTAAGACAGATTTTGTTCCAAGAGTGTGGTTGTTTCTGTGATCCTGCCTCACCATGTGATTCAAAAGCCTGTGGGACTGGTTCACAGGAGGAGTTTGAAAAGGTTTGGAGATGCTTGCTGGAGAAGCAGCCCTGCAGTGCTGTAGGAGCTTGATGGAAGATTCTGGTCAAAGCTCAGAACACCAAAATGTTGACAATAATGCTGCAGGTAAAGACCAGGCTTAAGAAGTTTTAGCTGGGAAGCCCTCCACTGGCAGTTGGACTCTAAGCTATGCGTGTTACTCTCCAGCAGAAAATTTGACAACATTTTCTCATGTCTTGAAACGTTTAAGGACGCTAAGATTAAGGGTTGCAAACTAACCGGGTAGAGAAAACTTCAAGGCAGCTGAATATGGAGGCAATGACATGGGTATTGTTGGGAGCTTTTAACCAGATCTATGTTGGGAATCAAGAGCAAATAACACAGCTGAATGATTTTAAAAGTTTTGTGCTTCGACCAAAAGGAAACCCTAGTAAAGTTGGGACCTGTAAAGATAGAGCAGAAGAAAACTTGGTTGCTGAAGTTTAGCATTAAAAAGAAGTCAAATGGGGCTAGGGATTTAGCTCAGTGGTTTCGTCGTCGCCTGCTGCGCACGCGCAAGGACCCGAGTTCGATCCCCGGAACAAACAAACAAACAAAAAAAGCCAAATAATTTGGATCTGGACAATATAAAGGATACCTTGAGGACATATGAGGAATCGGAAAAACCCCACACCTCGAAGACTCAATGGTGGGAAAGTGAAGATGAGTCTATGAGAAGAGAGCCCCCAGGGCACTGTGCTCCAGAATGGCTCCAGACTAGGGAAAGGGAATTGATTGTGCAACAAGATTCAGTTCACTGTGCTTAGCCATCCAGGCACTCACAGACCTCTACAACCACCTGTAAGATAAAGGGCTCAGCTACTGTTTCAGCTGGTAGCAAACTTTTTATCATCCATGTAGTGCTAGTTTATGTGCATACAGAATGCAAGAGTTGTGAGTGTAGGAAGGCTTCCACTCTGCTTTCATCAAAAGGCCTGGGAGGCCAAGCAATGTGCTTCTGAGAGGATAGTGTGTGAAGCTGTGAGTATGAAACCAAAAGTGCAGTGGCGACCTCAGTATGTTGAAAAAGCTAGGGACATGGAAAAGCAGCAAGAAGCGGGCAAAGCTGGGCCAAAAGAGAAGCCATGAGGACAGCCACCATTGGCAGTGCTGTAGGGGAGGGGAATGGGGTATCCAAGCAGTTTGGAATTTACGTCTTGTCATAGATTGCCCTGGGTCCTGTATGGGCGACTATGGAATTTAATGTTTGTCCTGCTGGGTTTCAGTCTGCTTTCGCTCCATTTTTTTCTATCCCCTATCTCTCCCTTTTGGAATGGGAATATTTACACTGTGCTTTTGTATGTTGGCAGTGTTTAACTTTTTTTTCATTTTTACAGGAGCTCATAGTTAAGAGTTTGCCTTAAGTCTCAGAGGAAATTTTGGACTTAGACGTTTCACCAATGTTGAAACTGTTAGGACTTTGGCAACTCTTAGAGACGGACTAAATGCATTTTGCATAAAGGGATGGGCATGAGTCTTTTGGGGGGCCAGAATGTTATGGCTTATGTCTGGATGTCCCTGTAAAGCCTCATGTGCTTATAGGTGGAGCTTTTTGGAGATAATTGCACTCCATGGATGTGATCCTCATCAGAGGGGATTAGTCCACTGAGTTTATAGCTAATTGCGATGTTGGCAAGTGAAGCCTGGTTGGAGAAGCTGAGTCACAGGGGGCATGGCCTGGAAAGGTCTATTCCCCCTCCCTTGTTTCCTTGATCTCTCTTTCTCTACTTCCTGACACCATGCTGAGGTATGATAGAAGAAATAAAAATAGGTAGAAAGGAGATAAGGAAATAGTAAGTAAAAATTATATTTTTAGGATGACTGTGCTTCTAGGACATAGATGAAGTTACCCAGGGCCATAAATTGGCTTGATTAAGAAATTAAGAAATAGGAACCTGACCATGAAATAAGAGCAGCCCCAATGTCAACACCCCCTGGGCAGATTTACACTCCTTCCCTACTAGACCCATCACCACAGGGGCATAAATTGGCCCAATTAAGAAAGTAAACTGTAGGGGACAGGGGAAGGGGACGTTACCAGAACCTCTGCAGTGAGTCCTGGTCTCCTGCGAGCCACGGCAGCACACGGCGAATTACAGGAAAGGTAGAAAAACGAGACTGAGAAGAAGCTGAGCTTTGGTTCTGATCAGTGCTGCTCTGGGCAGCAAAGACAAAGCCCGCAGCTTACCACACCTTTTATTCAGTACATCGGGAGAAACAAATGTAACAAATGACTTGCAGAGAGTTCAACAGTTCACATTGGGATAAACAAGGTGTAACGGAAGGCTTGCAGAGAGTTCAGTACATCTCCGGCAAACAAGATGTTAATCAGTCCAAGAACAATGAGGAACTGAGCAGATGTTTGTTCTCCCAGGATGTTTCTTGTCCTGGAGAATCACAGCATTACTGGATCACTGAAGTCTCAGTTGTGACCGGAGGCCAAACTGGAGTTATTCTGTAGCTGGGCTGTAGGCAAGAGAACTAGGCTAACCAAATGATTTTTCCCTAGAATTATGTAGCATTGCTCCCAACAGTAAACAACTAGTTGAATGAATCCAGAGAATATTTAAATCACTTAGCAAAAAAAATTAATAATAATCTCATGCCTGTCTCAGACTCTAACATATCTCACTTCTTTGAGCTCCCATAGTCCTCTCTTGAGTGCATCCTATAATCTCTCTCCCTGCCTAATAAACCCTACTTGTACTTCTTTCCAATGTGTACTAAAAATTCTTTTTCTGGGATGGGAGTAAGCAAGCCTGCTACAGCAAAGTGTGTTAGGTTTGAGAAACTCTCAGACCCAGCCCAGTGATAGTGTCATGAGCTACTTCTCCTCTGCCATGTCACCCTGCTTTGGAGCCAGCCAAAACTATGGACTAAAACTTATCCAAACTGTGAACCAAAATAAACCTTTCATTCAAGTTGTGCATATGTTTTACTTTTCTCATTGTTGAGACAAGATACACAACAACCTTCTGGGGTCTCCACTGCACTTTCAGCTTCATACTCACAGCTTCACACACTGCCCTCTCAGGAGCACACTGCCTGGCCTCCCAGGTTTTCTTCTGAAATCTGGTTGGAAGCCTTCCTGTCCTCACAACTCTTGCATTCTTTGTGCACCTAAAACCAGATCCCTATGGATGACACCACAGTCTGCTGCTAACTGGAGCAGTAGCCAGGCTTCCTTCTCTCTTGGTTGTAGGGGTTGAGTGCCTGGATCATTGAGCACTTTGAGCCCAATCCCGAGGAACAAATTATCTAGGCTGTCACCATATTGAACATAGTGCTCTGGAGCTTTCTTTTCAAAGCAAATTCTTTCATCTTTGGAACCTTGATGTTCCAAAGGCTGGAGTCCTACTTTTTATTACGATGTACTCAGGCCTTCTTTTCCACTGTTCTGTTCCTTCTCAGCAACCAAGTTTTCTTCTGTTTTATCTTTGCAGTCCACAGCTTTAACTGGAGTTTCCTTTCCAGCCAAACTCAAAACATTTTAAATCATTCTATTGGATTCTTTGCTCTTGATTCTCAACATAGATCTAGCTAAAAACCCCCAGCAGTTGCCATGACATCACCTCAATACTTGACTGTCTTGAAATTTCTTCTGCATGATTTATTAGTCCCCCACCCTTAATCTCAGTCTCAGGCAAGTGTCTGGACATAAGCAAAATGCAGACAAACTTTCTGCCCAGGCATAATACACATGTTCTGGAGTCCAATAGTCAATGCAGTCTTTCCCAGCAGAAATCTCCTGTGCCTGGTCCTTACCAACAGTATTTCTATCTGCATTCTGGTCTTCTGAACTCTGGCCAGAATCTCCCATTAAGTACAGTTTAAGACATTTCAGGGCTACTTCTTCAGCTGGCATCTCCAAACCTTTCCAAACACTCCCCACAAGCCAGTTCCAAAGGTACCTGAACCAAATGGTCAGGTACAATCACAATAATGACCCCACTACTTGTATCAAATTCTATCTTACTTTCCTCGTTGCTGAGACAAGATATCCAACACCCATGTTAAAGTAGGAAAGGTTTATTTGGCTCACAGTTTGTAGAGGTTTCATTCCATCATTGGCTAACCCCAAGGCAGGGTGGCATGGCAGAGGAGAAACAGTTCCACGTAGTCAGAAGGCAGCAAAGCAGTGAAGTAGCAAGAAGCATGTGACAACAGTAGCCCTATTTCTGAGCCTTATATTCTATCTAGGCTACCTGCACTTAAAGTGGGTAGCATTCACCCCAGAACTATGCCAAAACAATCAGCAGACTGATTTAGTAATCCCATACCCTTGAGCATAGTATCACACTCTAGATCCACCCACCTCTAAAAAGCCCCACTTGTGACTGCATGAAGCTTTGGGAGGACATCAAGACTCAAGCCATAATAGTGTGTCAGATATTGTGTCTTGGTAATGAGAAATTCTCCTCCTTTAACTTGTAGGTGTTGAGTATTTTGTCCTAACAATGAGGAAGTAATAAAACAATCACTAATACATAAAAGGCAATAAGCAGAAATGTTAGAATCAGAACCTGAGATTTATGACTTCTGCATTGTCCAATACTATGTATACTATCTACCTTGACAACAAAACATTCACTTTCAGAAACTCTTCTGGTCAGGTAGCGTAATAAAAAGAATCTCTATGGAATGAATCTCTAAATAATTATGTTCAGAAAATGAAGTTATATGATAAAGCATGTGTACTCCACAATTCCATTTGTATAAAACTCTATAAAAGTGCTTCACATCCAACACAAATATTTCCTCCCAGAGAACATGTAATAATACTATGTGACATTTTGGTGGTTACAACTGGGGTAGGGATGTTATTGGCATCTGGTGAATAGAGACCATCAATACTAAAAAACCTCCTGCACTGCATAAAACATACCTCTATGCAAGGACTTATCTGGTTCAGAGTGTTAATAGTGCAAAGGTTAAGAAATTGTTTCATAAAATTCAAACTAATCCATAGTAAATGAAGTGATAACAGTGGCTACTTAGAGGTAGGAGTCCAAGAAGGGATGAGGAAAAGGAATTACAAAAGACCACCAGAAAATTTTCAGGAGTGATAGATCCATGCATATTCTTGATTCTAATGATCATTCATGGATGGACACATGGATCACAGCTAATCAATTTGTACACTAAAATATGTGAAATTTGGTTTTTTTCCATTATGCTTTAATAAAGTTGCTTGCTAAAAGAGTTAAAAAATTTAAATTATGGGTCAACAAATATGTTAGTCTGCTTTCCATTACTGTAACAAATACCTGAGATGGTCAACTTAGAAAAGGTTTATTCTGGTTCACAATTTTAGAAGTTCCAGTGCATCATCATTTGGCTCTTTTGCTTTTAGGCTTATGGCAAGCCAATATATCATGGTGGGAACATAAGGCAAGACAAAGGTGTTCACATATGGCAGAGAAGTGACAGAGAAAGAAGAACAGATTGAGGTCCCACAACCCTCATCTAGGCCACAACTCTTAAAGATTCCAGTACATTCCAACACTGCCAAGGTAGGTACAAAGCCTTTAACACATGGGCCTTTGGGATACATTGCAAATCTAAATAATAGCAACAATAATAGTGAAAATGGTTCCTAGATAGGAGTCAAAGGCCTAGGTCTCAATAATCCTTTCTTTATTCAAAAATGTCACCCTCTTTACAAAGACCACAATCTAGCTCCCAGGAGTCATCATGATCCCTTGGAAGATCAACATATTTCCTTTCCCAGCATAATCCTTGACAGTCATGATCAGCTTACACCTCAGATGGTAAATTAGAGTTGAAAATAATATAGTAGAATTATAAAGACAATTCAAAATGCAAAATATGAATGAGAATTAGAGACAAGGCAAAGTATATTTATGTTTCAAACAATGAAAAGCACAACAAAGATGAGGAACATTTAATATTGTTCATCCAACACTGGGGGGAAGATGTTCTCCTCAAACTGAATACTTTGTAAGTAACCTTTTAATTGCATAGGTTTTGTGGATCCTAGAGAGCTACCTCCAAGAAATGCCCACTTGTGAGAATATTGATTTTCATCTGTCTCTTTCAGTTAGCTGGGACTAATACAATTAGAAACTTAATAGAAGGCTTAATAGGAATAGGTAATAAATATCATCAAAATGCACACAATCTTTGCTGTCCTTGGTTCAGTGCAGATGTGGTAACCAGTCTCCAAGAAGATTCTTGATAATCTCATCTCTTGTAAAGGTTCCTCCCACACTGTACCAGGAATGGTCTGTGTGACCAATAAAATACAACAGAAATTATGTATGTCACTTCCAAGATTAGGTATAGAGGGTATTGCAGCTTCCTCCTCCTCCTAATCCTTCTTCTCTTTCTCCTCCTCCTCTTCTCCCTTCTTCTTTCTTCCTTCTTCCTCTTCCTCCCCCCCCCCCCCCCGGTCATAAAAAGCTCTATGGAGCACTCCATACATTAGGTAGCTAATTCTGCCAAGAAACAGCTAGCAAGAAACTGAGGCCTGCCAATAGCCATGTGAATTGAGGTCTGAAGTAGATCCACTGGCCCCAAAAGAATCTTCAGAAGACAGGTTAGTGACGACCTCATGAGAGATCCTGAGTGAGAATAACCTAGCTAAACTACTCCTAGATTCTTACTCCTCAAGAACTGTTAAGATAATAAATGTCTGTTGCTTTAAGCATCCTAAATTGTGGTGTAATTGTCATCAGCAATAGATAAATAACACACCAGTCTACTCCTGAAATTTAATAGTTGGATGTAGCCTACATTTAGTATGTTTAGCAAACAGACCACTGAGTTCTGTGCTGGATGTAGGCAGTAGGGCAGGGGTTGGGGGTCAGGCAGTCCACTGGACTGAATGCCAGTACTTTCAGACTCAGCTTCCTCTAAAAACAACACAGAACTGATCTATCTCCTCACCACAGAGGATGGGATGTCTATGACCTTCCTGGCCTGCACTTAAACATCTCACAGGGAAGTCTAACTTGTACCCTCTCTGCGACTGTCTCTTGTGACTATCGCCCACCTAGTCACTGTGTTTGGGTGACACCAAGTCCTCTTTTATGAATATCTTTATGAAGTATAGCCAGAAATATGGTGAATGCTACTGCCAATGGCCATACAGTAGAAAGGCAGGCTCCTAAAAACATTACGGTGTGTCCTCATATGCCTTGTTCACTAGATCTGGCACCATGCAACTTCTGGCTGTTCCCCAAAGTCAAATTGACTGTGAGAGGTAAATATTGTGAATGGATTCAGGACAACAAGGCAGCCATGCCAGCACAATTAGACATAAACCAAGACTTCCAGAACTGCTTAAGATGGTGGCAACAACAACGGGAAGTGTTTTTTTAAGTAAGAGGTAGTATTCTGAAGGAGGTTAATAGCAATATGTCTTTTACTATAATAATTATTTTTTAAGTTCAACCTATGTTTTGATCACACCTCGTATGACAGACAAAGCATTGGTTAGTAAAGTTAATTTTCTTTCTTTTTTTTCTTTTTTTTTTTTGCAAAAGGCACAACAAGAAGAGATATTGATGAGAATACAGATGAAGGCTATTTAAAATATAGTGTAATTGAGGCAATACTCTTAAGTGAAATAAATAGGACACACATGTGTAAATACCGAATAGTTTCTCTAGTGTGAGAAACTGAAAGTGTAAATAAAGACTAAAAGGTATAATAGATAATGTGAAATAGGAAGAAAAGGGGCAAAGGAGAAGGGGAAGTGGGAGGGGTAGGGGAAAGGAAAGAAGGGAATGGAATTAATATGAGAAAATGAAAAAAGGAAACAAAGTCTTTGTAAATAGGGAGGGATGGAGGGGTTGAAGGGAGGGTAGGGGAAGGGGGAAAAAATAAGAACCAAGAGAGATTATGTAAAGGTGCAAATTTCCAATGATGAATGTCATTATATTGTATACCTAAAATGTACCAATAAAAGGATATACAGTTGAAAAAAATTTTTTAAATAAATAAAATGCAGTGTATTGGGAGCAGTTGATTAAAATAATAAACTTAAAAAATAAAAACAAATCTACAACAATAAAACTATTACTCTGGTTCGCAACCTGACTTGCTCATGAGAATTATATGGGAAGCTTTTAAAAATGCCAATGCTCAGAGCACACTCTCAATTGATTACCTCAATGATTTTTAGGTTAAAAAGTAGGCAGCAGTGTTTATAAAAGGCTTTCTGGATGATTCCAACGTGTAGCCAAGTTTGAGGACACTGAGCTGCCACTATGAGTCATCCAAGAACACTAAAAGGAGGAGGGAAAGAGAAACAAACCACTGAATTCAGCAAATTTGCCCCGTCCTTTTCATTAAGCTTCCTAATGACCTAATGCTGCTCTAGCTGCCACTGTTTACTTGACAAAAAGAACTCATCAACCTCAGTACTGTGTTCCTCATTTTCATAGCACCAAGAAAACTGCTATGAATGCTAAACAATAACAGTAGTTTGCTATTAGTTGCTTCTTTATAGCTGTGATGATCAGAGAGCTGGATACCAGGGCAGAAGTTTTGTTTAACAAGATCCAATTATCTGCATACAATTGCTGGTCAAATATAAGTCTATCACAGAGTCTAGGGCATTGGTAGTATACAAGTAGGGTGTCAACAGATGCAGTCCCTAGATTCCCAAACCCATGTGACTTCAATAACTTTCCCAAAATCTGGGGCTCCACCTCTCCTCCCTCATCTTGTAGCCATCCTATACCCTTCCTGCTGTAGCATGTGCTTTGGCCTGAACCCCAAATTGGCTGACTGACCCCAGAGCTGGTCTTCTGCTTTTTCTCTCTCTTACAAAACATTTCTAAAATCACTGTTGTGAGTGTTTTGGGCTGTTTTATAAAATGAACATTGTGAAGTAAGCAAGTTAGGGAAACTTTCCAGGTGTTGATAAGGAAAAAACAATTAAGAATCAAAGCCTTAAGAAAATTACATTTTCAATGTCATACAAAATGACCTTTAATTGTGAGGAATTGAGAATTATTCCACGTCCAGGCTCTCATGTGTCTATCTAGAATCTTTACATTACAAAATCTAAGCTTCTGCTTTGTTTTAATAACGTCTTTAGGCTTCTACTGGGAATTTCTCCACTACATGAAGAAGTTAATTGGAGAACAAGAAAAGTATTTGAAGGACTTCATGACCCACAATTATTCTTTGGAAAAGTTGCATTTTTTTTCGTAACAGCTGAGAGTATTTATGACTCATCTCAGATGTAACTTGTTGTAGCCATAATTCCATGGTGCATTTTAGAAATTTAAACAAGTCCCCTCTGTCAGAGGTGGCATCCCAAGACAACTTAATGAGAAAATAAAGGTGAGAGAAATGCAATTCTCTTGTGAATGCAAACAGCTAATTTAATGAATTGCACAGTAGATTAAAGAAACAAGGAAAGCAAACAAGAATCTGGTGTTCCATTTAAGGAGGCACCTTTTTTTTTGACCCACACACAAAAAAGGCTCAACATTTTATTTTTCTTTTTTATCCCAAGATCAAAGAAGTACAAAGACATAATTTCTTTTCTTAATAAAAGAACTTTTACTGTATTAATACCACATGTTAAATAGAGTCACTTGAGAGGAAACATGGGTGTATTACAAAACAAGGTTAATGCTTTCAGGATAATTTGTGTGCCTGAAATTTCTTATAATAATTTGAACTGGGAAGATGTAGTTATTGTGCAGAAATAAATGACTTATATTCAAGGATGACTTGTCCATTACCTGGTTTGAAGTGTATTTTATGGCTACTTTGTATAGTTCTTTTTTTTTTTTTTTGGTACCAGGGATTGAACTCGGGTCCTTTCACTTGCACAGCAGGTGGCGAAACCACTGAGCTAAATCCCCAGCCCAGGAAGGTTTTTTTTTTTTTTTTTTGATACTGGGGATCGAACTCGGGTCATTGCACTTGCAAGGCAGGCGGAGGAACCACTGAGCTAAATCTCCGAACCAACTTTGTATAGTTCTATGATGAAAATACAGGCAAAATTGTTGACTACACTATTGGTAACTGCAAAAATAAATGCAGAGAAAACCTCAACATCCATCAACAGGAAAGGTTTTTAATAAATTATATCTATTCAATGAAATGCTGGGCAAATTTTAAAACAATTAGGTGGCTTGCTAAATTTTCCTCAACAAATACAGTTATATGAAAGTAGAAAGGTACAGTTTAATATATATACTGTGCAGTTATTTGCAAGACAAAGGAGAATTACACACACATGTATATGCAAGATATTTAAATTATTTACATTTTCAGTTTTCAAATTATTTATACTTTGAAATAATATTTTTAACTTATTCTTATACCCTATTTGGGGGAGGAGTCAATATATGAAGTGCCCTAACCAGGAATATATACCTTAATAACTGTTAGTAATAAGTATCTTTAAAAGTGCTGATCAACAATTTGCATTCCAGAAAGAGGTAAAATAATCATATCATCAATCTTGCTTTCTGCTCAAAGGTCAGGTTAATTCTATACATTAGGTTTTGTTCATTTGTTCATGTGTTTAATAAATATTAATTGAGCAACTACATTATTACAGGTACTTTGTCACTTGGTCTATGTCAGTGAACAAAAATGCTTATTCTTGTAGTAATCCATGTTTTAAAGGTTTTTACTGATAAGTTCAGACGATGTGACTTTAGCTTCTAGTCATGATGAATTCAGTAGTTCGGTACACAAACATAAACAATTAGAAAACTAAGCAGAATATAAAGTAATAGTTTATAAACACTCAAAAATAAGGAGTCCAGGGGAGTGAACCAAAAGTTTGTAAATCAGGTAAACAACATGGAGAATTCTATAATTGCCCTGGCTTTCTTCATAGAGGTAATTTCCATCCAGTAGCACAGAAGTGGAGAAACCCCAAGAAAACCACAGTGATCGTACTGATGGGAAAAGCTGAGATTCATAAAGACAACTGAAATTTGCAGGCAGAATCCTGGAGAGGACACTGCTATACACAAGATCTCAGGAAATCAGCATAAGCTCTTGAATCTGAAACCACAGGCAGCTGTGAGCTGAATACTCCCCTCAGGATGGAAAGATACCTAAACAAGATATTGCTTAAAGAAAAGCAAACCTTGATTTGACAACCAAAATAATTCAAGCCAAAAGACCATAGAATAATATATTCAAAGGAAAAAAAAAGATCAATCTCAAATTTTATATTCAGTGAAAAATTCCTCAAACCTACAGGAAAAATAAAAGCTTTTCAGATGAACAAAAACACAGAATTTCACTGGCAGACCTCAACACATGTAAATGTTACATGAAGTATTCCATATTCAAGTAAAACATTCTCCATGAAAACTCAAATCTGCACAAGGAATGAAAACAGCTGGACAAATTGAATATGTGGATAACATATGACCCATATTTCCTAGTATTTAATTTATTTAAAATAATTTTAAGTTAATAGTACTGTCATTATCTTAACAAGTACATGAGGGTTATAACATATGAAGAAAAAATTTGGACAATATTATTATTTTGTAATAATAACTCACAGGGTTTATAAATTATGAAGAAATACAATGCTAAGAATAGCAAAAGGAAGAGAAAAATAATATATGCTGTAGAGCCACAGCTTCTATGAAATCATATAGCATTTGAAAATCAATTCTATATTGTAAATTCTAGAACAGGCAAGAAAAAAATTTAAAAAGACAAAAGACAAAACTGCGTGTTGTGCCACATGCTTATAATCAGTTACTCAGAAAGCTAAGTAAGGCAGGAGGATCACAAGATCAACCTCAAACTGGGTAATTTAGTCAGCTGTTGTCTCACATAAAATGAAACATGTCTAGGGATGTAGCTCAGCCCTCTTTGAGTTCAATCTCAATCAATCAACTGATCAATCAATAAAAGAAGGAAAAAAGGGAGGAAGGAAGGAATGAAGGAAAGAAGGGAGGAAGGGCAGAGGGAGAGAGGGTGGAGGGAGGAAGGAAGGAGGAAACAAAGAGAGAAGAGGAAAATAAGTAAAAGAATAAGTAAAAACTCAGGAGGCTGAGGCAGGAGGATTCCTGTGAGTTCGAGGCCAGCCTAGACTACATAGTGAGTTCAAGGCCAGCCTGAACTGCGTAGCAAGACCCTGTCACACACACAAAAAAAAGGATGAGTAAATACTGATGACAAGATGAAATAATAACAAATAATATATAATTTGTCATAATATGAATAAATGACCAAAGAGTATGCAGCAAAAGAAAGTTGAAAAAATTTATAATGATGAGACAGGATACTCTATTATTTGTCTGAATTTTGTGTAGCTTTCAGTATTTGTCAGCTCCACAGTGTATAATTTGTTGGGCTGTCTTCCCTCCTCTTTCTAAGTGAATATTCAATTGCATCCCTAGTTCTGTATTTGGAATCTTTTTCTCTAAAAGGGAACTCAGAATCATGGACGCTTTAGGCACACTAGGTCTTTAGACAGGTGTTGCAGAAAGCCTATAGGAATAGACATGGGCTCCAACAAGAGTTCAGAACAGGCTTTGTGCCTGTCTGTGTACCTTTTTGCTAGTAGTTTTTCTATATGATGGAACTGGGTCTAAGACTTGTTTGCAATATAATATACTACATGATGAGGAGATTGAAGGGGAGGAGACGAAAGCAGGCTAACCATATAACTTCAGCCAAATCAGACACTTTTTTTTCCAGCATTGGAATTGGACCCAGGGTCTCCCCACTGAGCCACATCGCCAAGCTCTTTTGAGACAGAGTCCTACTAAGTTACCAAAGGTTTGACTCAAATTTGTAATCTCCCTGCTTCAGCCTCCCTCAGTGCTGGGATTACAGGCATGCACCATGGTGTCCAGCACACCAACACACTTTTAAGAGTGCTAGCCCACCACACTGAGCAGCAGCAGAATACATATCCATAAATGAAGTCCAGTGCAGGCAAACCAAAACAATATACCCTCACTTCTCCATAATTATGGGTACTACAGAGAGCCGCCCAAAAAAAAGGTTTTCAATAGACCAAATGGGCTTGGATAAATGTGCAGTTGTTGAAATTTATTTTTGTATGTCCATACATAGAATGTATAATATGCATTGTATATATGTGCGTGTATACATATATAGGTATATAAAACATGATAATGGTCACAATCTCTTTTATGTGTGTATATGTCTATACACATATATAAATGCAAAATGTTACAAACTATTTTATACATGTATGCATACTTACATGTATGTATGATATATATTAATTGTTCCAAAATCAAAATAAAATCTGATGCTGAGGTTTTAAAGAAACAACTGGATAACCATTTCAGATTATTTGGAAACAACAAAAGATTTGTTTTTAGTGTTAGTTTGTACTCAAGAGACACAAACACCCAAGAACAGAGTGAAGGACTTCTTTTAGGCAGAATAAGTGTGTTGCTTGTGTACTTGTCTTCTTTATGGAATTCAGCTCTGTTATTTGGTACAACAAGAAAACTAGAGATCTCGACATTTTCTCACAAACACTATCAAGGCAGAGGTAAGAGGAGGTGATAGAAAGTTAAAAGGAGGTACATTAAATGCAACTTGGTATCTTTTCTTAATCGCCAAACTGCTCTCTTAATATGTAAAAATCTCCAAATGAATATGTTTCTGTAACAGTATAAAATTCCACTGTTTTCATCCCATGATATAAGTAAATAGGACTAGAATTCTTGCTTTTATTTTGGTATGATTTCTTTAGACTCTAGATTTGTTTGATGCCAAACAATTGCCATAAATATCATCAGAATTCTGACAAGTGGTTTATACATTTTTGAAAATCTTCAAATATTACTGACTGATTCTCTATTTCCTATTTGGAAAGAAATCCACCACCTCACACTAAAATAGTTGCAAGTGGCCTTTCATCAGAAAAGGTTCTCGGCACAGATATCGTCAACTTCCATATTTTCAAATGCAAAGTGACAGCAGAGTCATTAGTAGAAAATATAGACTAGGTGTGACTTCACACTCCAGTTGCTTACTGGTTTGTAGTCTGACAGGTGCATAAAAGTCAGTGAAGGGTGAAGATGTGCCACACTGAGAAGGCAAAACTGCCCAATTCCTTGGTCTCTGGGATTAAATTAACATTTTTATTAAAAACAATTATTTAAAAAACAAATTCTTCTGTCTGTGATCATAGTTTTCTTTTAACAGAGGTTGGAATGCAGCCAACAGATGTGTGTGATTTTTGTCAGGGGGCTTAATAAAAAAAGGTATTGGGTTTATTCATTGGCTTTCAATATTTCTCATGCTATTTCTATCAAGTGTAGTTGTCATTGTCCCAGTTATTTTTATCAACAAAAATTCTGAAAGGAAATTATCTATGTATTAAAGGAATGAATGAATGAATGAATGATGGAATGAATTAAAGGATTACAGAAAGTTTAGGGAATTGTAAACTGGTGACTGGCTCTGCAGGTCTGGATCATGATTCAGGCCTCCCCCTCCAGTTGGCCCTACTTCACTCTCACTTTGCCTCCTCCTTTTTCTATCTTTATCTCCTTTATCATAGGTACACAGAAATAAGTTACTGAGTCTGCTCTTGGCGTACTGTTGTCGGTAGCTTACATACTTTGTTTTATTTTATCTCATTATCCTTTCTTGTCTCCCTGACCCCAATCTCATTCTCCTTCTCCCCCTCTAGTCACCTACGTTGTTAAAAAATGAACATTCATACATGATCTTTATGTGCATATAGATAAATATATATAATTTTATACACGATCTTGAATTTAAGTGGCTTTTATTTTATTTTTACTTTACCATGTTCCAGTTCTAGCCACATTCTTGCTTGTCAACATAGCTGTTTAATCCTGATTTAAGTAAAGTGTTACATTATGTGGTTACGCCACAGTTTACTGGTACATTTTAGGTATACAATACATTTACGTTTATCATTGGGTGCTTGTACCTGTACATGATGTATCTTGGTTCTTATTTTTTCCCCATTCCCTGTGCTCCCTTCACCCCCCCCACCCTTCCCTATTTACAAAGACTTTGTTTCCATTTTTTCCTTTTCTCATAATTTTTCCTTTCCCTTCTTTCCTTTCCTCTTCCCCTCCCGCTTCCCCTACCCCTTTGGACCTTTTCTTCCTATTTCAAATTATCAATTATTCCTTTTAATAATTTTAATCCTTATTTACACTTCCAGTTTCTCACACTAGAGAAACTATCTGATATTTACACATGTGTGCCCTACTTATTTCACTTAAGAGTATGACCTCAATACGCATCCATCTAGCTATAAATGTCTCTAGTTTCTCATTCTTTATGGCTGAGTAGTATTCCATTTTATTAAAAAAAAAACACATCTTCTTTATCTAGTTTCCAGTTGATGGGCATTTGGGCTGTTTCCAAGCTTTAGCTATTATAAGCAATGCCACAGTTTTAATACCAGATCCCCTAGAGATGATCATATATCACAGACTAAATCTTACCCTATAATATAATCCCTTGTATTTTGGACACTGCAAATATCTTGCATCAATCTATCACCACACCTTAACATTTGTTATGATGAGTTTTATTAAACAGAAAAATGAATTTGTGATAAAAATTCACAAATTCCAAATGCATGAAGCTTTTAACCTGAAGGTTTATATTTCAGGGAATCTAATTTTTTAAAAAATCTATTGACAATCCATGATCATAAAGATATTTTTATATGTTTTATGTTACTTAGCTTTTAAATTTTGTCGTATTTAAGTCTTTAACTTATCTGTGATCCATATAAAAAGTAGTAATTCTATTTTATTTTTTCTCTTAATAGAAGGATAAATTCTCCCACTTCTATTGATAATCCAGCCTATACTTACTGATATGTAACACCATGACTGTTGCATTAGTCAGCTTTCCTATTGCTGGGACACAACAGTCAACACCCACAACTTATAGAAGAAGAGGTTTAATTTAGCTCATGGTTTCAAGGTTTTCAATATATGGTCAGCAGTCTCCAAGGCAGGAACCTCATGGTGGAAGGGCTTTGCTGAGTAAAACTGCTTAGATCATGGTGCCTGAGAGGCAGAGCAGGGGTGCAGCACCAGTGAGGAAAGGCAAGAGACCAGACATATGCTAATACCTAAGTCACACCTCCACACCATACATACCAGTAAGTGTGTTCTACAAATACTTTGGGCAGCTCCCAAGCTAATCAAGTTGACACAGTCAAATTTAACCATCACATCCCACTCCTTGTCAATTTGACATCCAAACACATTGGTTTAAATCATACTTAATAACCAAATAAACACGGGGTCATAATTCTACCTAACATGATACAACTATCTTGAAAACACAAGGCCACTACTGCAATTGCCAAAGAAGTCCTAATTCCCTACTGAGAACTCCTGAGCCTGACCTTTACTGTCCACATTCCTATCAGCAATCTGGTCTTCTGAGCTCCAACCAGAATTAACCTTCAAGTTCTGCTTATAGCATTCTAAGGCTTCTCTAGCCTTCATTTCCAAACCTTTCCAAACTCCTCCCACAAAGCAATTCCAAAGGCTTCTAAATGATATGGTCAAGTACATTCACAACAACCCTACTTCTGGTACAAAATCTTCATAGGGTTCTCTAGAGGAACAGAATCAATAGGATCTATATGTGTATATGCATATGTATATATTATATATTAATGTGTATATATTAATATATATATGTGAATATTTTATATAGAGAGAAAACCAAAAAGCTGTATATACTTAAGCAGTTCATATATATTTATATATTTCACATGTATGTGTGTATATATACATATAAATATGTATATTTCACATATATATGTATATATAAATATAAATATATAGAGAGAGAATCAAAAAATGTCTACACATTTCAGCAATTCAGCATACTAACAAATGAATAAATCTTTGGAAGCTAATGGCCACTACTTTGAGCACCTCTTGTAGTTGTAGAGGCCTAAGATAACTTGTGTTAATCTCATGATAACTCAATAAATTTAGTATTAAAATATTTATGCAAGTTTTTCTTCTCTTGGTGTATAGTTTTTTTGGCGGACTCTTTATATAGCCCTACAAGATCAGAGGTGGGAGAATCTACAATGGCTGTTTGCATGCTGGAGAGCTAGCTGGAGGATCCAGTAACTGCTCAGTCCAAGAAGCTGGAAGTACCATAACAAAAAGGATCAAGGATGCAGTACCAGTCTGAGACTAAAAGCTAGAGGCTCTCTGGAGAGTCACTGATATGAATCTGTATTGTAAGGCTGAAGAAATTGGAGTGTGATGTCTACAGGTGATAACAGCAAAAGACATAACCTCTCAAGCAGAATGGAGTTCTTCAAAACTCTCATCAAATTTTTTTCCTTCCCTTTTATTTCATTCAGACTAAAAGACTATTGTTTGATGTTACCAACAATTGGTGTGGATCTTCTCCACTCTGTTTGCTGGCCTGCATGTCAATCATCTGGAAACTCCCAACAGACACACTCAGAAGTACACTTTACTAATCTGCCAAGCATTTCTTAAGTTGACATAACATGATTAACAGTCACAACTATCATATTTTAATGCCCATATGAATGTGGATCTTTTCCTCTAATTTTCCTTTCACAAGTTCTCTTCTGCAGCAACATAAATACTACTTATATTTCTTGTAATAAATCCCAAGACTTGACATGTCCCTTATTTTTTTCATTAAATGTTTGTATTTATTCATAGGAGTCTTTTATTTTTCCATATAGATTTTAGAAGGCTAGATTCTTAAATATCATGAAAGAATCCTCCAGGAATTCTAGCTAGGATAGCATTAGATTTAAGATTAATTTGTGGGAGAAATTAGGTCTTTCCTGTGTTACATTATCTCATTCTTTACTATACTATATCTATTCACTCATTTAAATCTTTTTTATTAATTTAAAGAACTTTTTGTACTTAAAATCTTGTATATGCTATTAGGTTTATTCCTGAACATTTTATGCTTTATGCTGATATTAAGAAAAATATCTTTGTCTGAGAAATGTCTGCTCATTTCAGATGCCCATTTTTGGATTGGGTCTTTAAATTCGGGAGGTCTGATCTTTTTAAGTTCTTTATAGATTCCAGACAGTAGACCTTTGTCTGAGGAAGAGCAGTTGAAGATTTTTTCCCATATTGTGGGTAAATGTATTTTTTTGTTTTGTTTTGTTTTTTTGGTACCAAGAATCAAACTCCGGTCCTTGCGCTTGCAGGGCAGGCAGCAGAACCACTAAGCTAAATCCCCGGAAACTGAAAGTGTAAATAAGGACTAAATGTATAATAGGTAATGTGAAATAGGAAGAAAAGGGGCAAAGGGGAAGGAACTGGGAGGGCTAGGGGAAAGGATAGAAGGGAATGGGATTAATATGAGAAAATGGAAAAATAGGAACAAAATCTTTGTAAATAGGGAGGACTGGAGGGGTCGAAGGGAGGGCTGGGCAAGGGTGAAAAATAAGAACCAAGAGAGACTATGTAAAGGTGCAAATTTCCAATGATGAATGTCATTATACTGTATACCTAAAATGTACCAATGATTAGAATGAATAATCGATAATGTAAAATAGGAAGAAAAGGTCCAAAGGGGTAGGGGTAATGGGAGGGGCAGGGGAAAGGAAAGAATGGAAAGGAAAAATGATGAGAAATGGAAAAAAGTCTTTGTAAATAGGGAAGGGTGGAGGGGGTGAAGGGAGGGCTAAGAATGGGGAAAAAATGAGAACCAAAATGCATTATATAAAGGTACAATTCCCAATGAGAAATGGAATTGTGTTGTATACCTACAATGTACCAATAAAAGAATTTAATAAAAAAAAGAAAGAAAAATATCATATTTTCTACTAAGTTATTATTATCTTTGTAGAAGAATGCTTCTGGGTTTTGTTTGTATTTATTATTATTTATTTATTTTTCCATCTACTAATATTTTTTTCTTTCTTGGATTCATATTAAATAAACACAGACATTTCTACCTCTACCTTTCACATCTCTTAATTTTTCTTTCATCCTTTCCATTTTATTATTCTAGTCTGGTATTTTCCCAGAATTCCTCAACCTGATCTTCCAGCTCACCAATTCTTTTTTTTTCAAGTTTGTTTTGTTTTGTTTTTTGTGGTGCTAGGAACTGAACCCAGGGCCTCTTGCATGCTAGGTAATAATTGTATCACTTAGCTGCACTCCCCCAACCCTCAACTCATTAACTTAAGTTCATTCTGCACTTCAGTCCATCCACTGAGTTCTTATTCTAAAAGCCCAGACATCAACTGAAGAACATCAAGTGAGCTTAAATGACACATCACGTAAAACATCACCAATCCTGAGATATAATAAAATTTTTCTTAAAGGTACCACTACACTTGACATAGTCTGTTACACAGCAACAGATAATAAAATCATCTTAAAATGGTAGTAAATCGAGTTACTACATTGAGAGGCAGATAGATATAACAAATTCCAATCTAGATTTTGAAAAGAAAATAAAAATAAGCTAAAACTGATTGAATCTAGACTTTCCAAAGAAAATACAAAGCAGCCTGGACTGGTCCCAGCGTGGACAATATCACTGCTCTTCCTGATCAATAGAATCATAGGAGTCACCACATCAGAGAAATGCTGAGTTCCCTGGGGACTTTAACATAACTAAATTGATCTGTGTGGACCTTTTGGTGGGGCACTTCTGTTCATAGTGCTGAAGCCTGTTTATTAACTGAAGTAGCTAGCCTCATTATGAATACATCAAAATATGCTTGGGTTTGCTCTTTGGATTCTCAGAGTGATTTTTAAAACACCTTTTTGATATGCTAAGAGCCTCTAATGAGGACGGAAACCATCAATTCAAAAGAAAACATTAGGCTGCAAAAAAACCCCAGCTTTCTGTTTTGCTCTTAGTTAGCAGTCTACACATAAGGATTGAAGAATGAAGTTTCATTCACCAGCCGGCTTCACTAAAGGAGGGAAGCCACTACTGACCTTAAAGAAGACAAACATGTATTTGCCTTTAATTTCCTCCAATTTCTTTAAAATCCAAAAGCCAGTTGGCCAGGAGATAGTGCTGAGTGGTGATGCCTGGGGAGAAAAAGTACTGACCTTTTAGATATCCTAAGCCTAAGGAAGCATGTTGAAAGAGTGGAGAGATTATTGGGAAAGTTCAATTGCTTTTTTTTTTTTCCTATTTAGCCTCAGTTTCCTTATCCTTAAAAGAAACAATAACACAATTCTTTTTTTTTTTTTTTTTTTTTTTTTTTGTTACTGGAGATCGAACTCAGGACCTTGTGCTTTTGAGGCAGGCACAGTGCCACTGAGCTAAATCCCCAGCCCCCAGTAATACATGATTCTTAAGGTCAATGTGAAAACTTATTTCTAGATTGCCTGGCATACAAAAGCAATAAGCAGTAGTTGTTACTCTTATTTTGATCATCATCATTATCATTAATATGTTAGGAATGAATCTCAACAGTGCAGAACAGGGTTAATACCTGCTGAGATTGCTGAAAGAAAGTGTGTTGATGAGATGTTACCCTAAAACCATGAGGCTGTGGATTAACTAGGAAAAAAAATAAAGCAGAAATACCATAACTATGTCACTTGGGATATAGGACCATAATTCAGTGTCAGTTGAGGCAAAGTACTCAAATGGAATCAAGGGTATGAAGAACCCATGTAGACAACAAATTTTCATTTGTATAACCCATCTCATTATTTGTGCAATTTCTAAAGTGCACTATGCTTTGATTAATATCCATTATAACCTGAGGTTGGTGATAATTGCCTGTAATCCCTTTGGGGGATTACTCTGGAAAGCTGAGACAGGAGGATCACAAGTTGGAGCCCAGCCTGGACAACACAGCAATTTAGAGAGAATCCATCTCATAATATAAAATAAAAGAAGGGCTGGGGGTATAGCTCAGTGTAAACACCTTGGATTCAATCAGAAGAAGAGGAAGAGGAAGAAGAAGGAGAAGGAGAAGGAGACGGAGAAGAAGGAGGAGAGGAAGGGGGGGAGAGGGGAGGAGGAGAAGAGAGAAGAGGAGAGGAAAAGAGAAGGAGAAGGGAAGGAGAAAGCTATTATAATAATCAAGGCCCAAGATATCATTTGGTGAAGAGAAATAAAAATAAATTGGGAGGCACAAATGTTGTCATTAAGAATTCCTCTTGGAGAAAGCACTCACTTTTTGGAAAGAAAACTTTGATAGGTGCAGCAGACAGAGTCAAATTCCATTCAAGAACCTCTTGGGTCTCTCTCCTGTTTCTTTATGCCCCTTCTCAGATCCAGTGTGCACTCAACTCTCAAGGCTCACAGCAATGCTCTCTTCTTTGAGAGGCTGCCTTCAAGTGACTAGAGCCCTATGTCAGAAAACCCCAAGTATGTGAGGGTTTATAACCCTGTTGGTGTGTGAGCACTTGGCCAATGATCCATAGTGGCAGAGCATGGAAGCCCAGCTTTCTCACCTCCAATTACAAATTATGAGTTTACTTTATACTCCACAGGATCAGGTAAAGTTTATGATGTCACTTGAGGTGACATCTGTACCTGGTATATTCCCCTTCTGTGCTCTGCTTCCCTCACTCCATTTCCAGTTTGTCATGGGCACACCTTAAGTAAATAACCTGCACTCCAGTTTTCATCTTAGAATTACATTTGGGGATGCAATTTAAGACAGTGACCCACTGGAGTGGTGGCAGCAAACCCAAAGAGTGCATAAGTAACAAAAAGCAGTCACTCTCTGCTTTTAGAATTGGTAGATCCTATTCATCAGAAGAGCCTTTGTGTCAGTGGTTTGAGAATATGAATTAGCACGGTAGATTCTAAAAAGAGCTGGCAATTTGTGAGGTATGATCATCACTACTGCGATTCCTCACACACACAGACCATATCCTCTATGAATTATTAAGTAACCCATAGGCCAAATTCCAAGGTGTTCACACACCAAGTGGATTCTTTTGAAGAATCGGACCAAGAGTGAAGTTCTTCATCAGGATGGGCAAGAAGCATGGAGCTTGCTCTTTTGAACCAGTACAGGGATAGATCATAAGGGCACACTTCATTCTCATCACATATAGGAAAAGATTTTAGCTTGTGCTCAACAGGCAGGATGGAAAAGGCAGCAATAATAATACTAGCCTGATCCAACCTTCTCCTCTTTCATCAACACTTTAGTTAAAGAACATGCTTAAACTATTTGCACCAAGTTTCACACTATGCTATGCAAAATCTAACATAATTAAGACATCTCCTTTGTCCTTTATTCAGTACTCAAAGGCTACTCTCCACCACCCCAACTTCTCAGCAGATCTCGTTTCACCTTTCCTTACTTTCCTTACTTTGGATGTTCTCCCATCTTCCCATAATTGAAGGCTGATGTCATCTGGAAATAACATGCACTCTCTATTTTCAGATGCCCTGCCATCAACACAGCTGCCTGGCATCCTGTCATTGCCCATCGCTGTCAGTTAATGTAGCAACACAAAACTTCAGTGACATTATGCAAATGTGTAACCTTCCCTGGAGACTTTCTGCCTGGATGTTTATATCTAAGTTCCAGTGAAATAATACATTGTCCATGTAGATGCTGTAACCTACTCTAACATGTGTCACAAAAGAAAAAAAAAGGAAAAATTTCCTTGATGTCATTTGCTGAGTGAATCTACAATTTCTAGAGTGGAGTAGCATTGTAAACCACAAGTTTCACAAGGAAAAAATGTTTTTAGAATTCTATAATCCACATCATCTAGGTGGAGCCCTCCATAGAAGTAGAATTTTAAACTCGATAAGTGAACTTGTCACCCCTAGTGTTCCAAGATGCGCTGTCAGCTTTCCATGACCCTTTCTACAACCAGACTAAAGAAGAGAAGTCTAGTCTGCCTATTTTAACCAAATTCTCTGTCGGTCTGTTCTCTTCTTTCCTGCATGTTTGTCAGGGCAATGTGAGTAATTGAGATATACTAAAATGCTAAGATACCAAGATGTATTTACCTTGGTTATTTAAGCATTCTATTAGACTTACAATTGTTCCTTTTGCCTATTTTGGCAACCAATATCCCTAGTGTTCCCTTTTATCCTTTCTTCCTTTCACTCAACATGTATTTTTTAAAGTATTAACTGTGATAAAGCACTTTAAAAGTCCTCAGAGAAACAAAAAGGGCCTGTTCTCAATGAGCTTGCAATTTAATAGGAGAACTAAGACATACATACATAAAGAATCGGTGAGAGATCATGCATTGTCTTGGTGATCCAGAAATATTTCAAGAAAAAGGTAGCACTTGCAAGAAAATATAGAGAAAGCTTATAGTAATTTTTATTGTGGTTGTAGCAAATGTGACTTAAAACAAAACAAATTCTCTATCTTACAGTTCTAAAGGCCAGAAATCTAGAATTTGTCTTAAGAAAGCAAAATTTAAAAGTCAGCAGTGTTGATTCCTTTTGAACATCAATCCTGGCCTCCTATAGCTTTGAAAAGGCCTCTTTAGCATTTCTCAACATGTGTCTGTGTCACGTTCATATTATCTTCTTGCAGTCTGATCTACTCTTGTGAGGAGACCCTTGTGATTACATTCAACAGGGTAATACAGAATAATCCCCCCATCCTAACACCTTAAAATCATCCATAAAATTTCCTTTTGCCATTTAAGATATTTACAGGTTCCAGGACATAGTTACACTATTCCGCCTCCTAAAGAAGTGTTCCAGACCAAAACAATTTCTAATAAAAACATATAAGCAGGTGGGGACATCATCATTTGAGGAACGGCAAGATGAAGGGCACATGCAACGGACATAGTGAATCTCCATGCATGTGACTGATAGAACAAAATGCTACTAAGCAAGCTGGAAACATTGTTTAAAAATAATTAGAAGCAATCAATGGCATGAGTGGGAGATTGTTTTAAAAATTAATATGGCAGCAATACATAAAATGATTCAAAATAAGAGTCTCAACTATAAATATTATGGTGCCTTAAATGAGTGAAATTCTCTTATAGTAAGAAAAACCTAGTACTGCCAGTGCAAGGGAGGGCAGGAGAGGCTGAGCACCATTCTGAAGAAACCAACTCTGGGCAGCTCAAGCTAATCAGTGGCAGAAGGATGTAGACACAGGTCATAGTATCAGATTTTTCAAAAGAAGTCAGAATTGGAATTTTATATAACATCTCTAAATTTCTTTACTTTAGCTTTATAGTGACTCATTCTTTTTTCGCTATTTGTTTGTTTTTATTAGTACACATTTGTAGTGCATAATGAATGCATTCATTATTGGTAGTCAGTATATGTACCTAACACATCTTAATTCTTTTTACATCCCCTTCCACTGCCATCTCTATCCCATCCTTCTATCTTGTGGTCCACTTCAGTTTCCAAAAGATCGATCTCCCTGTTTCATATTATCTATCCTTTACTTTGCTTTTTAATTATTTATACTTTGGGTTCCTCATATAATAGAAATTATGATATTTAAATTTGGGCGTATGATTTATCTCACTTAACATTATGGGTTCAAGGTACATCCATTTTCCTACAAATGACTGAAATTTGACCTGTATTGTGGAATACTACTCAATTCTGTATATTTACCACATTTTCTTTATCCATTTGGCTGTTGATAGACATATATGCCACTTCCAAGATTTAGCTAGTTTTTGAATATTAATAACATTTGATATTTAAAACCATTGCAAGGTTGAAACACATGCCTGTGGATCAACACAATCCCAACCTGGCAGTTTGCAGCCTCTGGCTTAAGAGAAGGCAGGAACAATAGACAATTTTATCCAATGTTCAGGTCCAGTCTCTATTCTGTGTGTGGAAGTACACTGGAGATTAATGGTCTAGACCTAGAGCCTAAATGTCCCTTCACTGATTTCCACCTGTCAAAATGTTCAACTATCAGCTAGTTTGGGAACCAGAATACAGACAAAAGAGGATAATTGACCCTAAACTGTCAGACTGTAAAGTTTTGTTGAGTGTTACTTAGTTATTTTTCTTATTGCAAGACAAGATACCCAACACCCAAAGTCAAAGGAGGAAAGGTTTATTTTGGCTCACACTTTGAAGATGTTTTAGTACACCATCAGCTGGCTCCAAGACAGGGTGGCGTGGCAGAGGGGCACTACAGAGGATAAACAGTCCATGGAAAAGCAGAGCAGGCAGAAGACAGCAAGCAGCAAGCAAGTGACAAGCAGCAAACCTCTTTCTATCCCTTATATTTTATCTAGCCTACCCACCCTTAGGAAAGATAGCACTTACATCCAGGGTGGGGCACCCCTAATCTTACTCAGAAGTATGCCAAACCAGTTAGTGGTCTAATTTAGGAACTACACACCCTTAATCCCAGCATCACACACTCCACATCCAGCCACCTCCAAAAAGCCCAACCTATGACCACATGAGGCTTTAGACAGACATCTAGACACAAACCATAAGAGTTACATCAACAACTGCTGCAGGAATTGAGGGGATAGTGATAATTTGTCCTGGCAGAAGGTCTTTTTGATCCAGCATCTTTCCCCAAGCCTGATCTCACATATCTGAGCCTGGTTCTTATGTGGACAAATTCCTTCATTTCTGCAGCAGAAGTGAATGTATCCTACCCAATAGCAAACCCATCCTTGGACTGTCTTGCTAGCAGAACCTTGATTCTGTGCAAGAATCTGTGTCCATGTGTTTTAGGAGAAGCTGGGCCCCTCCCCAACTCTGAGGACAAATCTTGTGTAGTGTAAGCCAAGCATAGGAATTCTATTTGCCACCCCAATAACCAATTGCAGAATTGGCCCAACAAAAATCTGACCATTCAAGCATGAAGGCAAATCTGCTATGGTAACTTGTAGGCAATTATAAAGGGATAGGCACTTTTCCAGCCACTGGAATTTGTTGCACGGTGTCTAAAGTTGCTGTAGCCACCTTAAGTCCATGCCAGGGAAAGCAAAAGAAGAAAAACCAGCATGCTGAAAACGAGATGTCCAAAAGAGGGTATGAACCACCATCAGAGGTGATGTCAGCTGCTAACAATTAAATAAGGGAATGCTACAAAAGGTGGCATGGGGTTGATTGGTTCAATAACCCAAGGAAAGAAATATACTGACCTATAGCAATACTCACAGGACCAGATTAGTGGGAAGAGTAGCAAGAAAAGTGAGAAGGAAGAGACCAGATGATACATTCAAGTGTCGAAGAAGCAATGAAGAGCAGAACTGACTGCAGAAATTGGAAACAGTATAATGGCAGTAGGTCCAGCAGCAGCAGGAGGGTACCAATCACAGCAGCTGCTTCAGACCTTGAGGTCACCTGTCCAGCCAGCCCAGCAATCTAAACAGTGTTTAATGAAATGATTAAAAATTTTAAAAGCCAATTTTATTAATTGCTTAGAGAATCACAAAAAGTGTGCTGTGCTACGTACTGGCCAAAAGTGGAGACATTAAATGAGTTAAATCCCATCAATTCAAACTTTGAAATAACTAATATTATAACAGCCATAGAGAACACATGTGGTGAAAATTAAATGGTAATGTAGTGTAAGAAAACCATGTTGCACACAAGTGTGTTGAAGAAAAAGAAGAAAGATGAGAGGAAAGGAAATGAAAGTGTTGGTTAAATAGATTGCAAGTTAAATAGAATAATTTAATTAGAAAAATACCTTATCAATAAAATATGACTTCCTTGAAATATGACATAAAGATCGGGAGGAAAAGAACTAGCCAAATTGAAAATTATGGCCAAATGAAGGTAACAAGAAATGGTCTATTAGAGAACTTAAGTATCCTGGCTACAGTTTTTATATAAGAATAGAATAATTTTCTAACCCTATTTATGGATAAATAAATTACGGTTTTATATATTTTGCCTAAAATGTATTTTCTGAATTTTCTGATAATGTCTGAAAAGCTTAATATGCAGTAGCCTTGAGAAGCTTTATGTATTTAAGGGGGAGGTTATTAGAAAACCATGAGTACTGGTAAATAAATTTTCCAATTTCAAAGATAAACAATACCACATTGCCTGTCCATTTCACAGGTTAAAATGCAATCTATTTTAATGACTATTTCACCAAAATGCTACCGTGGCAGAAATCAGTAAATTAGATTCTCAGGGAATTTGATTACCATGAGGTTGTCACTTGTCTAAATATCAAACTTCCACATGACTTATAAAATACATATAGTATTTTTATATAATATAAAAAATTACCTATATGTTTCCAGATATGTATTATCCTAACTGCCTACACTTTTGGCTTTCAGTATATAATTTTTGTTTTAAAATATGAGATGAATGATGTTGATGTGAACACGTTCCCATGATTACACAGATTTTGCTGAAATGAAGAAATAGCTGGGACCTAAAATATTTTTAAATTAGTCCCAGGGAGGTAATATAGAAATAAGATTTACTTTCCTATTTACATGTTCTTTATACTTAATTTCTTCCTTATTATAAATTTACCTATTTGGTAAAATTGAAAAGAAAAAATAATTAAAATTGAAACTTAAAGGAATTTAAATGATACATAAATCCTCAAGTATTATTAGTATTTTAATAAGAGTTATATTCCAAGGAGAAAATTTTGAATTATGTAGAATTGTCACCTAGGTAACTAATTAAAAGTCAACATTTTTTCTCCCGTATCAGAAAATGAATGACAGATATCCTCTAATCCACCTTAACTTTTAACAAATGGTAACTTCATTCAAAACTTTAGTATTCCTCTTACTAACAAATGACGTATAGTTGGGTTTACAACCTATTTTATCACACATATATAAATGTGGCTCGACATGATATTTGAGAACTACTGGCTAGTTAAATGCAAACTGTTGTGTGTTTGCAAAAGAAAAAAATTCAATCTCATATGATTGTGCTTACCATGAAAAAAAAACTGCTTTGTATAGTAATTCTTAATCATTTCGGAGCATCAATTTGGAGAATAAGGTCAATGTATATTAATAATTTTCTCATTTATCATTTTCTATCTCCCAAAGTAACTACATTGATTCTTTCTGGATCAGAGTTTAATGAAGGTATGAAATGTTATTATAGAAGAAATTGTATAAGAAATTCATTTTTCATGCAGATCCTATACATATTTCTCCAGTTTAATTATGATCTTAATAAAAACTTCTAATGTTCCTTATGCCTGGTGATACACATAGGGCATAAGGTGAGGGAAGAGAGGCAGAGGCAATGGCAAGGAAATGTCTTAAAAGACTTAAGCAATTGAGTTGACTGTAAAGCTCATTATGAGTCAATGGGCAGGAGGCAATCAAGAAAATCTCACATATTCTGCATTAGAAAGGCAAAGTCCAGAATGAATTCTCTTCTCTACCTCTCAGACTAAACTTGGGTTAATGTATACTGCTCTGGACCTCACCTTGTAGAGTGGGATAAGAGTGAACAGGATTGGAGAAGAACGAATGGGCTGGGGAGGGAGATGGAAAGCCTATCATCAAAGAAACTACTTGGGAACAATTACGCTAAATAAAATAAGCTAGTCATAAACGGACAAATCCTGCATGATTTAACTTATACGAGGCATGGAAAGAAGTCAAAGTCATGGACCCAGAAAGTAGAATGCCTGTTGCCAGTGGCTGGAAAAAAGGGGAGTAAATGGGAAGTTGTTGCTTAATAGATGCAGTTTCAGTTGCACAAAATGAAAGGAGTTCTAGAGATTACTGGTTGTACCAACAAATATGAATGTACTTAATACCACTGAACTGTAGGGGTTGGGGATTTAGCTCAGTGGTTCCACTGCCTGCATCACAAGCACAAGGTCCTGAGTTTGATACCTGGTACCAAAAAAGAAAATACCACTGAACTGTATATTTAAAAATATTTAAGATACTAAATTTTATGTTATGTGTTTTACAATTAAAATTTTTAAAAGAACCACTGAAGAAATTGAATGTTTAATCAAGAAAATAGAAAAAAGCATGAGACAGAAAATAGAAGAAAGAGGGCAAATAAGTTAATGAAGAGCCATTACATAGAAAATAAATATCTTTATTCTGGGACTGGAAAAGGAAACATAAATCAGTATTACCTACTGGGCTACAAATTTCAGCTAAACCTAAGAACAATTCAACAGTCAGAATAAAAGACAGATAGATATGCGGTATAAACAATAGATACTTGTAGCGCTGAGTAGAGAGTATGGGAGGAAGTCAGAAGTCTTAATGTAAGTCTCCTGTCCCCACTTCTTAACCATGTGACTAGTTGCACCTTAATATTTTTATTTTTAAATTAAGGGCTTGTGTCTTCATTTGCTAGAACTGTCATAGTACAGTAACAACAAATAGTGGCTTGACAAATAAATGGTGCTGGGAAAGCTGGCAATCCACGTGTAGAAAATTAAATGTAGACCCGTATCTCTCACCATATGCTAAACTAATATCAAAATGGATCAAAGATATAATGTTAAAACAGAATGTAAAAACTAAAAGTGGAAACTAATGATAAAATTCTGGAAGATATAATACGTAAAACTCCTGAAGCCATAGGTATAGGCAAGGACTTTCTGAGCAGAACTCCAATTGCACAAGAAATAACAGCAAGAGTCAACAAATGAAACTATATCAAAAGTTTCTTCACAGCAAAAGAAAAAACCAACAGAGTGAAAAAACAATCTACAGGATGGGAAAAAATTTTGCTAGCTACACTTTAGACAGAAGATTAGTATCTAGAATATTAATATAAAGAACTCAAAAATTAGATGCCCCAAAATAAAAAACTCAATCAAAAAATGGGCAACTGAAGTGAATAGACACTTCTCAGAAGAAGAAATACAAATGGCCAATAAATTCATGAAAAAATATTCAACATCACTGGTCATTAGAGAAATGCAAATTAAAGCCACAATGAGATTTCATCTTACACAAGAAAGAATGACAATCATCAAAACATCAGAAAATAACAAATGCTGATGTGGCTGCAATGGAAAAGGAACCCTCTTATATTCCTGGTGGAAATATAAACTAGTTAAACCATTATGGAAATCAGTATGGAGATCCCTCAAAAAACTAAAAGTGGAATTCCATTTGGCCCAGATATTTCTCTTCTAGGGAATCTTTTCAAAAGAGTTAAAGACATCATAGTACAGTGATACATGAATACCCATGTTTATAGCAGCACAATTCATAATAGCAAAATCCTAGTAGTAGCCTGTATATACTGTATGTGCCTCGATACACAGACGTATAAAGAAAATGTGGTATCTAAACATAATGGAATGCTACTCAGTTATAAACAGGGATAAGTTTGAGTCATTTGTGGGAAAATGGATACAACCTGGAAACATAATGTTAAGTGAAATGAACTAAACTCATAAGGAGGATCGTCTGGTGAAGAACATTCAGGTGAAAATTAATGGGAAAATAAATAGGTAATAATTTTAAACAAGGAGAGAAAAATTGTATAACCTAGCTACTATGGCTGGTATATTCCTAATCCTTATTATAAAATTCCCAAAATATAGTCATGATGGAAATATAGTCATGATGGAAATATAATCATGCCCCTTGTGAAGCACATTCAGTATAAAGATTATGGGATCTAACTTTGCACAAAATTAAGTTCAAATACAAGTACATAATTTGTCATTTTGACTTTATGCAACATTTCTTAGTTTTCTTGAGCCTCATGTGGAAAATTAGAACTATTTTTCTTACAATGTGGTAGTGCAGTAATTAATTCAAATAGCATATAAAAATGTATCAGGTCCACTAAATGTCAGTCCTTTTCTGCTGGAACTCATTATGTTGAAAGTAGAAGTTATGAATAGTTGACACCTTGCTGACTACATTTCTCTGTCAATACAGAAAAGGAAAAACAAACAAACAAAGATCTGTATTGTACTGACTGTTGAGAAATCACAAAAAGTAAAATCAAATCATGGAAAAATACAGGATATTACAGGTGGTGAAAACATGATTAAAATCTTGGGATGTCCCACCTATAAAGTCTTGTAATACATAGTAATAAAGAAACATAGGCATAAGATGAACATGGGTAGTGACTTGTTTTAGTAAGTGTAAGTAATGTGATTTTGCAGTAGGACCTATTCATACTAAGCATTAATATTTTATTTCACTATTTTTTACCCTACTCCCATAATTTGACAGCAACATTTGGCACACTTTTAAATAACTACTGAATCTAAGTGGAAATCACAATCAAATCAGAAAAAATTAATGAAAATGAAAATCCAATATACCAAAACTTATAGGATTCAAACAAATCAGTGCTCAGAGCTTATAGAGGTCAGTTCCTATACTTCAAAAATTTTCACTTCAACAAATTACATTTATATTTTAAGAAGCCAGAGAAAGCAGAACAAATTGAGCCAAAGTAGGAGAAAATAATGAATGTAAGAACGTATATAAGTGAAAAAAAATGAGAGAAATGCAGTGAAACCAAAACTTGTTATCTGAAAGATTTAACAAAATTGTTAAGTCTTTTTCTTAGCCTTACATTGATCAAAAAAAAAAGGACTAAAATCAGTAATATTAGGAATGAAAGACATTACACTACTACTGTGGATGGAAAATTTAAAATATTTTAAAGGAATACTGGGAATAGCTGTATGGCAAAATAAAGTATCTAACCTAAATGAAATGCACAAATTCTTAGAAAAATTCAAACTACTGAAACCAAATCAAGAAGAAATTTAAAAATCTGAGTAGATCTTTAAACAGGAAAAGAATTTGAACTAACGATCAGAAAACTTTCCTCAAAGAGGAATAAAAATGGTAAGATAAAGGCCAGAAACAAAACACAACTTCTTCAGGGTCAGGAATTGAGACACCTGGAAAACAACCTCTTAGCAAAGAGAGAAAGAAATAAAGCTCCAGGAAACGAGAAAGAGCCAATAGAAAAACCAGAAACCATGGAGAAACTAAATACAACACAAAGAAAAGAACGAAATAATCCAGAATGCTAGCCCAAGCTCCAAGAAAGGAGGCTGCTATCTCTTCAAACAATTTTTAGCTGTTTAGTTGACTCCGTGCTATTATCCAAGTTCTTTCCTATTGTTCATGGTGACATAGTCATTGCTTTTAGTAGATATTTTTTGCCTTTGGCTTGTCTTTGTATCTACATTATTATTGCAGAACTCTTTTATTAAAGATGATATAGTTGTAGCTATTGATTCTTATGGTATGTTAATATCCAATTTGTCTTTGACTCTATTATTACTGTTGATTTATTTTCTATTGTTAACAATTATTGCCATTAATTGGTTTTTACCATATGCCAATATCTGGTTTCTCTTTATGTCATCAACTGAACTGCAGTTTGTTTTCTCTTCTCTGAATGGTGCTAGGGATCAAGCTCCCAGAAAAGGCTGGACACTGAGAAGACCCTCAAATATTACACTGAATATGTTGAAGAGAAGTATAAATGCCAAAACATAACTAAATCCAAGAACACATCACAGGGAGACAGAATTTAGCAAAAGAGATCTCCATGGTAGTGACAGTTTCTCTACTTTAACTGATCTTCAACCCACCATGCAAAAACAACAGGAACATTAGAAAACAAGGCAATAAGATGACTCCAAGCACCCCTAAGTCCCCAAAAGCTGATTTCATGAGCACCAAAGTAAAGGAAGCTATAAGCAAAGAACTCAAAAACCAAACATTTAAAAAGATAAAAGAAGAAACACACAAACAAATACATTAAGATTTTTGATGAGCTCAAAGAAGATTTAATGTAATAAAGTATTTTACCAATAAAAGTTTTATTTAGCTTAAAGAAGAAACAAACAATAAACTAATTGAGTTTTTAAAAGGCATTACAAAATATGAATGACTACTTTGGTAAAGAATTACATATGAAAAAAATGACCAAAACGAAAACTTCAATTAATAGCATGGACAGCAGACTTAATAAAAGTGAGGAGAGTGTCAAAATTAGAAGACAAAGTGGCTATAGTAGACCATAAACTCAATAACATCCTAAAACTGACAAAACAATATGCAAGTTAGATACAATAGCTTCTAAGTAACCAAAAGAAAGGGCCTCAGAATTAAAAGGAAAAACTAGAAGATGACTCAAAAGTTATAAAAATTTTATTCATTGAAATCATAGCAAAAAATTTTCCAAAGAAAGAAGAAAGAATTTAATATTCAGGTACAAGAGTTACACAGAATCCGAAAGTTCCACAATTCAAAAAGAACCTCTGTACAACACATCATAATCAGAGCTCCAGAAAGTAAAAAAAGGAGAGAAGACAGCAAATAACCTATAAATGAAGGCCTATTAGGATAACCACAGATTTCTTAGCACAAATCTTAAAAGGCCAGGAGAGCTCCGAATGAACTTTTTCAAGCCCTATCAGAAAAAATGGTCAGTGCAGACTTTTGCACCCTGGAAAATTAGCCTCCAAATTAAATGAGAAGATTTTCCATGTCAAAGAAATCCTAAACAAATATATGATCATTTAAGAAACACTGCAGAATGTTTAAGAAAACCCTAGACATGGACAGGGAGGCTACCATCCCCAAAGAGCCCAAAGGAGAGCATACATCTAACTGGGAGAATAGTTAAACAAAATTTAAAAATAAAGGAATCAGCACTGAGAAAATAATACAATGATGGGATTCAATAAATATATTATAATAATAATTCTCAATGTCTATAGTCTGAACTACCCAATCAAAAGATGTAGACAGGCAGATTGGATTAAAACACAAAATGCAACCATATATTGTCTAGAGGAGAAACACCTTATCCAAAAGGAAGTACATACACCAAAATAAAAAAGATGGAAAATGACACTCCATTCAATCAAAGCCTGAAAACAAGCAGGAATCGCTATCTTGTTTTCAACACAGCACATTTCAAGCCAGAATTTCTCAGAAGTGACAAAGATGTACACTACGTACTGGTAAAGGGAAAACTTCAACAGGAAGTGATAATAAGTATAAGCACATATACACAAAAACTGCCATACCCAACTTCATAATTAAAAAAAAAACCACTGGACATAAAAGATCGGATAAACAACACAATTACAGTGTTGAAACTCATATTTCACTAACACAAATAGGCACTTAACTAGACCAAAAAGAAACAAAGATATATTGGAGTTGAACCATGCCTTTGAACAAATAGACAAAATAGACATCTACAGTGTTCTATTCAACAACAGAATGCACAGTCTTATCAGTAGCACACAGAATTTTCAACAAAATAGAACACATACTAGCCCATAAAACATGCTTAAATAAATACAAGATAATTGAAATTATCCCATCCATATTATCAGATCATAGTGCAATTAAACTAGAAATCCATGGCTAAAGAAAGCACAGAAATTATGCAAACACATGTAAATTAAATAATATACCCTTAAATAATCAATGAGTCACAGAAGAAATCAAGGAAGAAATTAGACTGCTCCTCAAATCTAACAATGTTATCAGTAAAACATACCAGAAATCATAGGAAACAATGAAAGCAGTCCTAAAAGAGAAATTTATAGCTATGAATGTTCACATCAGAAAAACAGAGTAAGCCCAAACATATTGCCTAATGACAGATCTCAATTTCCTAGAAAAGCAAGAACAATTCAAACACAAAGCTAGTGTGCAGAAGGAAATTATAAAAAGCAGAACATAAGTTAAAGACATTGAGACTAAGGGCCGGGGATTTACCTCAGGGTCACTGCACCTCACAAGCACAAGGTCTTGAGTTTGATCCCCGGCACCAAAATAAAAAAGACATTGAGACTAAGAAAAAACAGTATGAAGAATCAATGAATCTAAAAGCTAATTCTTCAAAAATAGAGAAATCCTTAACAGATCTTTCTTTAAAAAGTGAAAAAAGAGTTCCATATCAAGGTAATTAGAAAATGAAAAAGCGGGCCAGGGATTTAGCTCAGTGGTTCCACTGCCTGCCTCACAAGCACAAGGTTCCAAGTTCGATTCCTAGTACCAAAAAAAAGAAAAAAGAAAATAAAAAAGTAAAATCACAACAGGCATCATAGAAATCCACATTATTAAGAAATACTTTGCAAACCTGTACCCCAATAAATTTGAGAATCCAGGAAAAAATGAAGAGATCCTAGATACATATGAGTGACCAAAACTGAAACAAAAATAATTCAATAAAAGGCAATGAAGTTACAATCATAATTAAAAAACCTACCAACTAAGGAAAATCCAGGACCAGAGGGATTAACCAATGAATTCCACAAGATCTAAAGCTAATATTCTTCAAACTGTTTAATGAAATTGAAAAGAAAGGAGGACTACCAAACTCATTTCTGGAAAGTAATATTACATTGACTCCAAAATCAGACAAGGATTCAACCAAAAAAGGGAACTACAGACCAATCTCCTTAATGAGCACAGATGCAAAACTCTTCAACAAGATTACAGTGAATCATCAAATCATCAAAAAGATCATACATCAGGACCAAGTAGGCTTCATCCCAGGTATGCAAGGATGATTCAATATTTACAAATGAATAAATGTAATATATCACATAAACAGAAGGAAGGACAAAAATCACAAGACCATTTCAATAGACAAATAAGAAACTTTTGATAAAATCCATCCATTTATGATAAAAATCCTGAAGATAATAGGTATACAGGACCTTAATTCAATCTGGTAAAAGTTATTTATAATAAACCTAGTGCCAAAATCATATTAAATGGGACAAAAGCTGAAACCTTTCTCTCTAAAATCTGGAACAATTATGTCTGTTATCATCAGTACTGTTCAATATAGTTCTTGAAATATTAGCCAGAACAGTCAGACAAAAGAAAGAAATAAAAAGGATATGTATAGGAAAAGAAGCCAAATGATCATTATTTTCAGATGACATGATTCTGTACATACAAGAGCAAAAATGAATAAATAAATAAATAAATAAACCAAAAGACTCCTAGAATTAACAACCAAATTCAGTAGCATAGAAGGATATGAATTTAACATACAAAAATCATTAACGTTCTTGTATACTAATAAATTCACTGAGAAAGAAATTGGGAAAACAATATCTTTCACAATAGCATCAAGAAAAATGAAATAATTAGTAATTAACCTAACCAAGAAAGTGAAATAACTTTACAATGAGAAGTATAGTATTCTGAAAACGGAGATGAAAGAAAACATTAGAAAATGGAAATATATCCTCTGTTCCTGGGTAGGCAGAACCAAAATAGTCAAATTGACCATATTTCCAAACTAGCATACAGATTTAATGCAGTCCCAGTCAAAATACCAATAGTATTCCAGAACTGGAGAAAACAGTTCTAAAATCCACATGGAACCAGAAGAGACCTAGAACAGCAAAAGCAATACTGGACAGCAAAAGTAAGGCAGGGAGCATCACAATCCTGCACTTCAAATCGCACTACAAAGCTACAGTGACTAAAAAAGTTATGGTGATGGCAGTGAACAGGCATGCAGATGAGTGTTACAGAAACAACTCAAGATATACTCAACTGCCTGATCTTTGACAAAGTGGCCAAAAACCTACACTGAATGAAAAGATGGACTCTTTAAAAAGTCATGCTGGGAAAACTGGCTATCCACGTGCACAAGACTGAATCTAGATCTGTAACTTTCACCATGTATTAAACTAAAATCAAAATATATCAAAGATCTAAATGTTAAAACAGACCACTCAGCCTGTTCAAAGATAAAGCGGATAAAACTCTTAAAGACATAGGGGTAGACAAGGACTTTCTGAACAGAACCTGTATAGCAAAAGAAATAATACAAAAATAATCAAATGGGATCATATCAAATTAAGAAGCTTCTGCACAGCATAGAAAACAACTCACAGAATGAAAAAGCAGCCTACAGAATGGGAAAAATTTTGCTAGCTATCCCTTGGGTAGAGAACTAATATCCAGATCATGTAAAGAACTAAAAAATATCAGAACCCCTCAAATGAAGAACCCAATTAAAAAATGGTAACTAAAGTGAAAAGACTTTATATTTCTTCTTCTCAAAAGAAGAAATATAAATGGCCAATAAATACATAAAATAAATGTTTAACATCTCTGGCCATTAGAGAAATAAAAATGAAAACAACACTGAAATTTCACCTTCCTCCAGAAAGAATGGCTATCATCAAGATATCAGATAACAACAAATGCTGGTGAGGCTTTGGGGTGGGGTAAGGTGAAGGGGCTTTAATATTTTTGATGAGAACATAAACTAGTACAATCATTATGGAAATCAGTATGGAGATTCCTCAAAAAACTAAAATAAGAAATTCCATTTAACCAAGCTATTTCCCTTCTAGGTATCTTCCTGAAAGATTTAAAGACATCATATTACAGTAATACATGCAAACCCATGTTTGTAGAACCACAACTTATACTGGCTAAATCTTGTAAGTGGCCAATATGTCCATCAACAAATGAATGGATAAAGAAAATGTGGCATTTATACACAATGGTGTATAATAAAGAAGGATAACTCTTTATTATGCTCTGCCACAAAGGAGGATAACTAAAATCATTTCTAGGAAAAAAGATGCACCTTAACACCATGTTACATAAATCAGACATGCAAGGTTAAATATTGCATGGTTTCTCTTATATGAGAAACCAAAAGCATAAATAGAGACCAAAATAAAAGATAGATAACAGGAAATAGAGAGATAAATCTTTTGCACAATAGAGGGGAACCAAGAAGTGGAGGAATAGGGGCAAGAGGGGAAAGAAGTGGAATAAAAAATGATCAAGATGTGTTGTGTACATGTGTCAACTCCCCATGAGGAATGTAGTCATTTTGTACTGCAAATATGTACCAATAAAGTAAAATATTAACTAGAAAAAGAAAGAAAGTATGTTTTTTCTATATAATGGATTACTACTCTAGTACGAGGAAGGATAAATTTGAGTCATTTGTAAGAAAATGGATGCACCCTGAGACCATAATGTTAAATGAAATAAATCAGACACACAAAATTAACTGCATGGTTTTTCTTATATGAGAAATCCAAAGTATAAATAAATGAAAGAACTAAATAAAAGATAGATAATAGGAAACAGGGAGACATATCTTTTGCAAATAGGAAGGGGACCAAGATATAGAAAGATGAAGTAGGGAGAGAAGGGGAAGTAAAAATAATTAAGATGTGTAATGTACATATACCAATCTTATGTTCTGTAAACATACACTAATAAAAATAAATTTAAAAAATAATACATTACATAATAAGCAATGAATCACAGAAGAAATTTTAAAAGTTTCAAGAATCAAATGACAAACAGCTCACAAAGGAGAAATAACACTACCAGGTTTGGAGTGAAGTAATTGGGAAACTTCAGTTGAGGACAACAGAAGCCATTGTATTATATTTTGCCAAATTAAAGCCTTATTTATGTATTCACCCCTTCTACTTTGTCAGGAACACTGAACAGAGTTTTGTCTTTTTTAATCCTTGTTAGATTACGGATTTAAAGAGAAAAATTTAAAAAGAAGCCAACTCTGTTGACACCTTCAGAGTTTAGTTTTATAATAAAAACTGTTTGAATAATTAGACCTTTACGTTCCTGAAGATAAATGTGTAATATTTTACCTTATTTTGCTCAATTCGATTGTTCAGAAGATCAAAGTGGTAAAGACAACTTAAAATTTAACATTTTAGTATTGATGTTGTACATTGTTTTACTTAACACTTTGGGGGAGTAACTGCCTCTGACATCAACTCAAGATACTTTGTTGCTAATGTAATCAGTTTTTGCAATGGAAGTCGGCAAATAAAGGGATGCTTATTATTCAAACTTGAAAAAAAAATGACAATGGAAGCACAACCTATGAGGCACAGTAAAAGTTGTTCTAAGAGCGAAGTTTATAGCTGTTAATACACACATAAAAAGAAAAGAATAATCCCAAATGAATAACCTAAGAAGCACTTCAGGCTCCTAGAAAGACAAGAACAAACTATATCTGAAACTAATAGAAAGAAATTATGAAGATTGGAGAAGAAATTAATGAAATAAAGATAAAAAATCACAAAAGATCAATGAATTAAAGCATTGTTTCTAAACATGGAATAGGGACCTGAGAATGAGGGAAATGGGAAGATGTGGAAGGGAAGGTAAAGCAAAAAGGATCAACCATGTGAGATACATATATATTGCCTGATTTAAAAACAAGCCCTTTTTCAGGAGAATGTTTATAGGTAGGATTCATTTTTAAGTCCAACAGTCTTATACATCTTTGACACAAATATACAATGTAAAGCATTAAAAAACCAAATACCATAAAAATACTGTTAAAACTATTTTTCCTTTTACACTTACCTTCAAATGGTTGTACAGTACTTCCACAATTTGTTTGCATCTATGAATGTTCCTACTGTGAGATACATTTCTATCTGTAAAAGTTTGCAGCTCAAATGTCCTTAAAGTCAAGGTCTTGCTGTACACCAATTCTCCCATGATGAATATAATTGTTACGGTTCTGGCTTTGGCAGCATTCATTTATACTAAAATTGGAACACATGTATTTATTACATATCTCAAACATATACTAATGAAAAAGGTGGAAAAGAAACTTTCCACAAAAATGTGGACAGCATGGTGGTGGCATACAACTATTCATTGCCTCACTGGTGAATTCTATTAACCATTAAAGATGAAAAGGCAGCAATCCTTCACCAACCACCCAGGAAATATACAAGGAAAAATTTTCCAAATTATTTTATGAGACTAGAATTATCCTAATACCAAAACCAAAGATATCATAAAAACCTACAGACCAATATCCTGTGTAAATATAGCCTCAAACGTCACAAACACAATACTAAAACTGATACACAATACAAAACTGAAAATATATAACCCAGAATACATAACATGAATAAGTGGAATTTGTCCCAGTAATGAAAGATTTTAGCAACATATTAAAATTTATCCAAGTAATACACTATATTCTTAGACTATAACAACTGAAACTATAAAACTTGTAGCTACCTAGGAGTAAATCTTCATGACCTTGGATTAGGCAATGGTTTCTTAGATATGATACCAAAAGAAAAAACAGATAAATCAGATAAATCAGACATCATCAAAATTAATAAGGTAGCTGGTACAGTGGTGAACACCTGTAATCCCAGCTACTCAGAAGGCTGAGGCAGGGAGATTCCAAATTCAAAGCCTGCCTGAGCAATTTATCTAGACCATATCTCAAAGTAAAATAAAAGTGTGCTGAGGATGTTGATCATTGTTTGATCCTCAGTACTGCAGAGGGGGGTGGGAGGGAGAGGGAGGGCAAGGAAAGAAGAGAGGGAGGGAGGGATGAAGGAAAGGAAGGGGGGAAGGGAGGAGTTTTGTTTCAAACAATACCATCAAGAAAGTGAGAAGACAGCTCCCAGAAAAAGAAAACATATTTGCAATCATATATATGATAGAGGACTTGCACTTAGAATGTATAGAGAAATTTCACAGGCTGGGATTTAGCTCAGTGGTTCTGGTGCCTGCCTCGTAAGCGCAAGGTCCCAAGTTCGATCCTCAGTACCAAAAAAAAGGAACCTCCACAACTCAATAATAAAAAGACAACCAATTAAAAAGCAGGCAAAGGGAATGAATAAACATTTCTCCAAGGAAAATAAACAAATGACCAATGAGCACATGTAAAGATGTTTGACATCATTAGTCACTAGGGAAATACAAATGAAAACCACAATGAAATGCCATTTTCCATTATTAGGATATCAAGAAGCAAAAAGATTGATACTATGTGTTGTGAAGAATGTAGAGAAATCACAACTCTCATACACTGGTGATGGCCTAGTAAAATGGTGCAACCACTTTGGGAAACAATCTGGCTGTTCCTAGAAGGATGAAACACAGAATTACCATGTCACCCGGAACTCTACTCTTAACTACATACCTAAGAGAAATGAAAACATATGTTCACACAAAAACTTTTACACAAATGTTTGAAGGAAATTATTCATAATAGACAAAAAGGAGAAAAACCTCAGGTATTTATCCACTGACAAAACTCAAAATGCATTACATCCATACAGTGTAAAGTATTCAGCAGAAAAGGAATGAAGTAGTGATAAATGCTACAATATGAATGAAACTTGAAAGTATTATGCTAAGTGAAAGAAACCAGTCAGAAAGAGCCACATACTGTTCCACTTGTATAAGACCAGAATAGGCAAACCAACACAAATAGGAGATTAGTGTTTGACAGAAAAAGAGGTAGTGCTAAATGGGGAACAATTGCTAATGTCAAAGAAAGGTCTTTCTTCAGTGATGAAAATGTTTTGAAGTTATCTGGTGGTGATGGCTGCATGGCTCTGTAGACACACTAAAACTAAATGAATTACAAACTTAAAAAGATAAATTTGTGATCTATGAATTACACCTTAATAAATATACTATTATAAAATATTGGGTCTCATGAGCATGAAAACATAACTCAAGCAAAGTACAAAAATTTTCAGTTGTATTTAAATAATAAATATTTCTATTTACATAAAATGTTGCATAATTTTGTTTGTATTAGCCACTGATTACATATTAATTATACTGATTTAAAATAAGAATTATTTTAGGGATGCTGCTCAGTGGTGGAGTGTTTGCCTAGTATGTGCGAGGGCCTGGATTCTACCTCCTCCATGACAAAAATAAAAACTTGAACTTTCTACTTCTTTTTAATTAAACTTACTCATTTCTTTTTGGATGCTTACTAGTGCTTCAATAATCAAGTCAACAAGCATTAAAAACAATCAACTTTCTTTGATGTAGTCTCCAGCCAATTATGATTTGGCAAGTAAAAGTCAAAAATTAATCTGATGCCAGGTTTAAATATTCCTTGATTTTCCTTCCGTATAAATGAGCATATGTGCACTCACAGGATGGGTTTATTTTTTTCCCATGAATGCCACCAAACTGTTCCAGGCCAAAAAGAAATCACACATCACACACACACACACACACACACACACACACACACACACACTCTCACTCAAGAATCATGTTTAACTTACTGAGAAGGTATCTACCACCATTGTATTTTCATTAAGTTTAAATCTACGATGGAGAATTTGCTTAGCAGGTGGATCCATTTGGATTAGGTTTGGCTCTTTATAACAAACAAAGTCCAAAAGTAGTTTAGACAAGGCTTCTCTCACATAAAATGAATCTCAGTGTTGGCAGTTAAGAGCTGTCACAGGCACTCCACCGTGTCATCAAGAAACAAGATTCTCTTCAGCTGCCCACTCCATGAGACCTGGGTGGGATCCAGCTTTAACAGTTCCCTCCACTTTGAAAGTAACACGAGAGAAGCCCAGAAGGACTCTTCAGCACTTCTTGTGATGGCCCATTGGCACTTAGTCACACAGCTAACTGCAATGGACACTTGGAAGTGTTGTCCTTTAGGTAGGCTAAAAATTTCTAAGTTTACACTATAGAAGGAGAAGAAAGTGAATAATAAGAGGTAACATCTAGAAATCTTTGCTATGAGGAGCATGTGTAATACCAAAAATTCTATCAATCTACCAAGTCTAATTAAACAATAAGGATAGATAATTTTTATATTTATAAATGGTACTGAGAAAGTTGTGATGAGCTCCCATGAATGAAGTCATTTTTAAGTTTTTCTTGGATTTCTGTATGCTTATGATAATTATTCTGCAGTCTTTTATATACATGTATTATTCCAAAGCTATGTTAAAGATCAAAAGGTCATAATGTTCTATGTATATGCCGAACTCTGTTTCAAGTCATTATGCAAAGAAATACAATGTTAGAAATAGCAAGAGCCAGGCACAGTGGTGCACACCTGTAATCCCAGCACTGAGGGTGGCTGAGGCAGGAGTATTGAAAATTAAAGTCCCACCTGGGCGACTCAGTGATGAGTGAAACCCTGTCCCAAATGAAAAATAAAAAAGGGCTGAGGATATAGCTCAGTGTGAACACCTTAGTGTGGTGAAAAAAATCAAGTAGTCAACTAAGTAACAGCACAGACTGACACAACTCACAAGATGTTATGAGGATTTCACTGCAGACACGAACACTTTTCCCTCTATTGTTGGCTACAAATTGCAGTGCATTCTTCCATTCTTCGCCCCACTCCTTCCCTTGAGCCAGAACTCTACTTCCTCTCCCAAGAACTCATCTGTCCCTGTGAACATGCCTCAGTCGATAGAATGCAGCACAATCAATGCTATTTTCCTTCATTTCTTGAAATGCTTCCTTTTGGAACCCAGCTGCTGTGTCCTTACAAGCCTAAGCCAAGCCGAGAGCCAAAGTTGAAGAGCAGAGACAGAAGGGGGCGGTGCAGCCAGTACCAACTGCGGATCATACGGGTGAGCTGTTGCTGTATGACTCAGTGCAGCCACATCTACACATGATGGTGGCCTGGCTGACACCATCTGGAGGGCTGCCATCCCACTGAGCCTGTCAAGCCACAGGTTCATGAAATATGATACATTTTTAAGCCACTGAATTTTGTTATATAATAACATATAACAGACATGTACCATTCTACCTTGTTAGATGGGTGATTAAATATAATTTTTTTTTGCCTGACTTCGACTCAAATATTTTTTAAAATAAGAGTTCTTAGAGTTGTTAAATCATCAGTAGATACCAAATTCTCTTCCTGAATCAGGACTATGTTGTCTCATCTTTAAATTCATGCTGCTTTGACTAGTTGCAGACATAGTTATTATGTAAATATTTATTGAGGAAATGATGCTTTTCAGGAGATATACATTTATAATGTCAAAAGTAAGTGAGGTAGAAAGAATGCAGACTTTTTCATAAAGAGGGTAAAATTTCAAGAAAAGACATCTTTTTGGAAATTATTTTGAGCATTTTAAGAAGTATGACATTTACAGATAGAATGTTTCCCTTCAATAAGAAAAGGGAAAAAAGGAAGGAAGAAGAATACCATTTTTAGTAATCTCTCATTTCGTTAGTCATGTTGAATTGACCTTTGATTTCTGACTACTTTTCAAAACGTATTTCCTGTTCTGTTCTGTAGCATTTTGCAAGCTTATGAGTTCAGAACCAAATTTGAATTTCACATATTCTTACTACATTGTAAAGAACAAGTCTTCAGACTATAGACTTTTAGACCCCTCTCATTTGATTACTTTGTGAATTTAATAGTCTATGCCATTTAAAGTCCCCTTTCTAATTTGTAAAGGTGATAGGGAATCTATGCATGACTGAAAATCTAATATAAAGATTAATCTTGATTGCAGTTTATGATTTTCCTATACCAGTGAGAGTATATAATTATGAAGAATAGCTCAATGAAATATTCTGTCTATTTTGAGGGGTTAAAAAAATGATGATTGTTAAAAATAAAAAATTTTCTTCTAAGAATATTCATTTTAAAATATAAATAATCTTTCTTGAATAATTATTTACTACCATGAAGTCATATAACAGAAGGATAATGATCTGACCTATTATTTGAACTACATAAAAATACCTTTGTGTATAACAAAGTTATAGTATTTTACAATTGTAATGGAATTTAACAGTTATTTAGATATAGTATTGATTTTATTTACCTTTGATTACATGTCATCTATAAAATATTTCAAATGTAGGTAATTTGTAAATATTCTGACAATAATATTGCAATTATTACAAATCTATATCTTTACCTAGGAATCTTCTGGAATTGACACCTACCTCCAAGATATGGAACCTAAAACTTATTTAATGTAAAAAACTTTCCCAATTTCTCACGATGGCCAATAACTTTGCCTTGATCACTTTCAGCTACAGCTATTCTTTTCAACTTAACTAGAATAAGCCTTGAGTTTAGCATGGGTAGTGTAGTGTCAAAAGCCTCTTAAGTCCTAATTCCATATATTTATGGTGGATCTAATAATTTATACAGATATTATCTTACTTGATGTTCACAGCAACCCCATGGGACTGTTAGAGATTATTACGTATGAAATACAAGTCACAAACAACAGACTTTGAAAGGCCTGTCCAAGCCAACAGTAAATGGCCCAGAGGGACTCCTTCTTGAACTTTCAATACTTGGTCTAATGAGCTTGTGGCTGTATCACTCTGCTTCAGACCACACAACATACTTTAACTTGAAGGATTGATAGCAGGACCTATAACTGCTGTCTTCAAAGGGAAAGTGTAAATTTATTTTATGATGTATTAGAAATTACAGAATATTGTAAAGGACAGGGACATAAAGTGTGGTTATTGTCAAAAAGACCCTTTACAAAAAACATCTCAGAAGAACATATATTTCTTTCCCACATGTCTTCTGATTCATGTCTGCTTAGTTTTCTCAGAAAAGTAAATATTTTACTACCATCTCCCCTGCAGAAGCAATGTTGCTACAGAAGAGCAAAAGGCATGCTATTCTGCCTCATGAATCAAAAATATTGCTGACTAAACTCTGATTTCAAAGTCACCATCTTCGGCAATGATATACAAGGCAAAAGGAACATTTCTTTGTTGAAAAATAAAACAATGTTTTCAATGCATTGTTCTTAATATGTAAGCTAAATATAAATGTTGGACAAAATGTTAAACTTGAGCCCTGCTTTAGAAAAGCTTGCATTTATTCTGATAGAGACAGAAGTACTTGACATCCAAGTCCTGGATGTGGGTGTGTGCTCAGATATAAAAGTGGCAGTCACAGATCTCATTATCAGGAGACAGAGATTTAATTTAATAAATCCTTGACTTTTATGTGGCAGAAATATGTAGCAAAGTTCCAAGAAATTGAGAAACATTGTACTGGGCCAATCATGCCTAGCAGTGATTTGAATTAAGTAAAGCAGAATTCTTCAAGCCATAGAAAGCACATCTACATGAATATCAGGGGCCTCTGAGTGATTGCATCAGCTCTTATCTTCATAATGGCAAAACCTCAGCAGCAGAAGCCTGCGTACTCAATCACTGCCACGGTGAAAGGGGCTCAGCTAACTGCAGGACACAAGTACATCTATCTTCCTCCAAGGACAACTCACATCTGCAACCCTCAAGGCCTCAGTTCTGGACCTTGGGTAAAATCTAAAGGCAGGCCAGTACCTAAATACTTCTCCACATTTTCAAATATTCCTTTTTCACAAGATGAAACACATTTTTTGTCTCTCTCTTGTATTATTTTATTAGTAGTATTTTTAAACTCAGTAGCCAAGACATTTCTCTGGAATGGCCTATTTTGTAAAATGGTAAAAAATAAATTGTCAAACCAGGGATACGGTAGATGATAGATAGATAAAGTGACAGACACACACAGACCAGGGATAGAAGTATAGCTCAGTGGTAGAGAGTGTGCTTAACATTTAGGAGGCCCTGGGTTTGATTCCCAGAACCCAACAACAACAAGAAAACAAAGAAAACAGAACAACAACAACAAAAAAGGGTCATGCTTAAGAGCAGGCATATTAAAATCACAGTTCCTTCAGATTAGAAGATGCAGAAACAACGCCAGACACACTCAGCCATCTCATCTTCGACAAAGGAGCCAAACACCCTCACTGGAGGAAAGATAGCCTCTTTAATACATGGTGCTGGAAAAATTGGGCTTCAACTTGCCAAAGATTCAAACTAGACCTATATCTCTCACCATGCACTAAACTAAAATCAAAATGGATTAAAGATCTAAATATTAAAATAGAAACTCTGAACCAGCTGGAACAGAAGTTAGGTAGAACCCTTGAAGACATCGGTGTAGGAAAAGATTTTATGAACAAAAACTCAGTTGCCCGTGAACTAGCACAAACAATCAACAAATGGGATCTCTTCTTATTAAAAGGCTTCTGCACAGCAAGAGAAACACCAGCAGTGTGAAGAGACAACCCACAATGTGGGAAAAAATCTTCACCTGCTCTTCCTCAGACAAAGGTCTACTATCTCGAATCTATAAAGAACTTCAAAAGATCAGACCTCCCATATTTAAAGACCCAATCAAAAAATGGGCATCTGAAATGAACAGACATTTCTCAGACAAAGAAGTAGAAACAGCAAATAAATACAAGAAAAAATGCTCAACATCACTGGTCATTGGAGAGATGCAAATGAAAACAACGCTGACATTCCACTTCACTCCAGAAAGAATGGCTGCTATCATGAAATCAACCAATAACCAATGCTGGCGGGGCTGTGGGGAAAGAGGAACCCTGCTCCACTGCTGGTGGGAGTGTAGACTGGTGCAACCACTGTGGAAATCAGTATGGAGATACCTCAAAGAACTAGGACTGGAAATCCCATTTGACCCTGCTATTCCACTGCTGGGGATCATCCCCAAAGAATTAAAAGAATCATACCACAGTGATATATGTGCACCCATGTTCATAGCAGCGCAGTTTGTAATAGCTAAAACTTGGAAACAGCCCAAATGCCCATCAACTGGAGACTGGATAAAGAAAATGTGGTTTTTTTAATAAAATGGAGTACTACTCAGCCATAAAAAATGAGAAATTAGAGACATTTATAGTTAAGTGGATGCACATTGAGGGAATACTCTTAAGTGAAATAAATAGGACACACATGTGTAAATACCGAATAGTTTCTCTGGTGTGAGAAACTGAAAGTGTAAATAAGGACTAAATGCATAATAGGTAATGTGAAATAGGAAGAAAAGGGGCAAAGGGGAAGGAAGTGGGAGGGCTAGGGGAAAGGATAGAAGGGAATGGGATTAACATGAGAAAATGGAAAAATAGGAACAAAATCTTTGTAAATAGGGAGGACTGGAGGGGTTGAAGGGAGGGCTGGGCAACAGTGAAAAATAAGAACCAAGAGAGACTATGTAAAGGTGCAAATTTCCAATGACAAATATCATTATGTTGTATACCTAAAATGTACCAATGATTAGAATGAATAATTGATAATGTAAAATAGGAAGAAAAGGTCCAAAGGGGTAGGGGTAGTGGGAGGCACAGGGGAAAGGAAAGAAGGGAAAGGAAAAAATGATGAGAAATGGCAAAAATGGAAATAAAGTCTTTGTAAATAGGGAAGGGTGGAGGGCGTGAAGGAAGGGCTAGGAATGGGGAAAAAATAAGAACCAAGATGCATTATGTAAAGATACAATTCCCAATGAGAAATGTAATTGTGTTGTATACCTACAATGTACCAATAAAAGAATTTAATACACACAAAAAATAAATAAATAAATAAAAATAAAATCACAGTTTCTTTATGTTTTAAAGATAGAAAAACAATTATAGTTATATTTTGCATTTAGTCCATTTCCCATACTATGAAATATTTATTATAGGCAGTGAACTTGGATAGTACCCCTTAAGGGTTATATTTTTTTATATCATCCATCTTCTATTGTAATGCTTAAAGCTTATTTTATTCAATCCATTAATTATATGGTTTTTAAATCTTATTTACCTGTTGTTTATCATTTTAGCTATTAAGTACATTGATCATTGCCTTGTTCTGAAGAGCTGCCATTTCCTTGTTTTATCTCAGTCTTAGAAATGTGATTTGAATACTTGTATCCACATTTGTCCTCAGATGAAGTCAACTTTGTCAAACAAAATGATACCAAAATGGTTTCTAAATGTAATCTGATCATACACTCAAGGGTAAATTAACCTTCTTTTATATACTTGTTTCAAACAATTGAGTGTAGGCATTGAAAGTCTATTTGCCATTACAGATCAACCAGGCTAATGATATGAACCATTTGCAGAGCAAGAGCCAAGTTAGTCACTAGATCTTCTCAGGGTTAAGAAGACCTCTACAGTGAAAGAGTCACTCCAGAAAAGGATCCAGTGTGCTGTAGGCTGATGACAAATGGATTCCTAACTGCTCCTACACCCCAAGCCAACTATACAGTCTATCATCTTAGACTAGCTCTTATTTTTTAATGCAAAGACAATGCCTTCGCCCACTTTCTATTGAGTGTTCTGAAGTTTGGGTTTGCTTTTCTCCTGGGAGTGGGAATAGGTTGAAAAAAAACGTGCTACATTATTGTCTGGACTGTACTCATTTATAAAATTGGCCAAGGATAAAGGATAAGGTGTCAAGTAATGAGTGCATTATGGAGTCCAAGCTCAATATAGAGATTTTATCATTCTGTCTAATCAATTAAGGAAATGTAAGGCTCAAATAAAACTTAAACAAAAACTGTATGCCATTTTTTGACCAAGGGACCAAGCTCATTTTTTTTTGTTTTAGTCATATTCCCACATAGGTAGTGGGAATATGTTGTCATTGTCTCTCCAATTAATTATTTCTGGCCTCTATTAGCTGCTGCTGCTTTGATTTGCTGCTGATAGTAGACTCTTCTTCTTCCTGCTCAGTTTTATTTCTGCAGCTTCTTTTGACATATGCTATACATATACAATCACTATACACACACACACACACACACACACACACACACACACGGCAGCCCTTTGGTTTCTTCCTAACAGCTCTAGTTATTGGTGTTGCTGTCAGTAGTTTGCAGATGAGATGATCTTGTGACTTTCTGGCCAATAAGACACAGGAAGCAGTTTTATGGAGTGACTGCTAGAGCTGGTGGGGCCTTTTGCTTTCTCTTCTTTTAGTCTAAAATGTAGGTGCCATGGTCAGAGTTTTAGTGGACCAAAGACTCTTAAGGATGCAAGATGGAGATAGGGAGCCAATGTACCAGCCTTGTATCACATGTCTCCAGACTTCAGGTTACATAAGAGAAAAATAATCCCCTACCTGGTTTAGGCTGTTCTCTTTCAGATCCATGTGACTGACCTAATCCTGAGATAGATACCATATTTTATTGCCTTCTTTATGCAAAACACTTTGTAGATTTTATTTAATTTTCAGGGCACTTATAGGTATCACTTTTCTCCCTTGAGATGAGGAAACTGAGTACTAGACATGAAGTTACTTTCCATGGTCAATCTTGTTTTTTTGAACATCAAATCAACTAAGTCCATTATTAAACACTATGACATATAGGTTGTCTCATTTGCACGGCCTTTCAGAATCAATTCTCTCTGGCTTGTTGCTTCAGTGAGCTCATGGGCAGCTGACTCTTCATACCAAAGACTTTTCTGTAGCCACATCTAGGTTTAGAAATGGGTAGTAGTTATAGTTTGAACTCTCAAATCAGAGGATCTGAGTTCATCTCTCAGAAAAACTAAAACTATTTGCATGACCTTGAGTAACTTAAATTTTTATTTTTTTTATTATTTTTTTTAGTAACTCAAATTTTTAGAGCTTGTTTTCTTATCTTTAAAATGGAGCAAAAGTAGTACCAAAAAATACTTAAGGCTGTTGTGAAAATTCACACATATGAAATAATGAAAAGAGTGTCTAGTCATAGTAGGAAATAAAAAAGCATCCTCTGTAGAATTACTCCATAGTTCTTGCTTTAAAAAGTTTATAACAATTAGGGCACAGTTGCTTTATTAGTAAGAGGCAAAGGGCCACTGAGTTTCACCATTATCTGGAAATAAAACCTTTGGTATCATTTGATAGCAACATTGGGTAAATGTTGAAGGAAGAGAATGGTGACATACGGGTGGATGGAAGTCTAGCAGAAGTGAAAAAAACAATAATAGTAAGCCAAAGATAATGCAATCAGTCTTCTATTCAAAATGAATGAGCAGGATGGAGGCAGAAGCCTTTCCATTAAAGACCCTATTAAAACCCCTAGTGACTGAATTAGCAAGAAGGTAAAGATGGAGAAAAAAGAGAAATCTATAGTAATAAAGGGAGAAAAATCCTTGGGCTCCAGTTCTGTAGATTTTTAGCTTATGGACAATATAACACTTTAAACCAGATGACAACTGAAGTAGGGTGCTATCTTTAGTGGTTGTGGTGCTCACCTACACTTGGAAATTATTTATAATGGAACAAAATTTTGGAAAAGTTTCAAAATAAGGGAAGGAAATGGATCACGGTCAAGATTCTAATTCACAGGCCGGGGATTTAGCTCAGTGGTTCCGGCGCCTGCCGCACAAGCTCAAGGTCTCGAGTTTGATCCTCGGTACCAAAAAAAAAAAAAAAAAGATTCTAATTCACTATTTCCTGATACTAAGCACAGACTGACAATTTTAGTTGGGATGACCCTATCAAGGATGTGTCTATCTCTTGAATTCCTCTATTTTACTGTATAGATCCCTTTCCATCAAAATTATAATAGTAATTAAATTCCACGAGGTTACCAATTAAATACGATATTCCTATTATTTACCACCTAAAATGGACTATGTGATTTATTGCCCCTAACTCCCACAATGTATGGGAAGAATGAAATTTGAGTGACTATTTTCTTACAGATGAAAATCACAAGACTGGGGATTCAGCTTAGTGGCACCGCACCTGTCTTGCAAGCACAAGGTCCTGAATTTGATCCCCAGTACCGCAAAAAAAGAAAGAGAGAAAGAAAGAAAGAAGGAAGGAAGGAAGGAAGGAAGAAAGGAAGAAAGAAAGAAAGAAAGAAAGAAAGAAAGAAAGAAAGAAAATCACAAAACTACAAGTTCATCTTGCAGGGAGAGGGAATAGCTTACCTGCCAATTCTTAAGAAGTTTATGTCAAAAGATATCAAGCAATTATATATACTTCAATTTCTTCCTTTCTCCTTTCTGGATTGGTTGGTTTTATAATTGATATCCCATCCCCCACAATATCTACCAGGTCCCCATCAATTGACGGTCTTCTTTCTGGGTCATCATTAACTGATAACTTTCTCTTTTTATCCCTTTAAAAATTTTTCATCACCTCCCTTACACCTAGATTACTTACATTTGCATTTTTACAGATCTTCTGTTAATACTACCTTTGCTTTTGTGTTGTAAAGATTTATAAATATCTACACAATAAATATCTACACAATTTGCTCTAAAGCCAAATGCCTGGCTAGGAAACATATAGAAGGGTTTGCTGCTAAAATAAATGATCTATGGATATTTTGTATACAGAATAATGTGGATAGAATCACTGGCCTTATCTGGGCACCAGATGACTCAGTCATTGAGAAGCATCCTTCAGTGGCCCATTTAGAAAAGAAAATCTTCACTGTTTTCCTAGTAAAGTGTTCCAAGACCTACACAACTAACTTTCTTTATTTTGTCAAATACCCGCTTCAAAGGGTGAGGCTGGACTATTTTGAAGACAATGCCAATTATTTTTAAAGGCAGTAGTAGACTAAACCACCATTAAATAACATACATACAAAAGATAAACTGGTTTGCAAAAGAACAGATATGGATGCTAAAGGCAGTGCTCCACTGACTGTCCTTTTTTCTGCCTGGAAACCATACTGAAATAACATAATAAACAACTTGACATAAACCACACTGCAACACTCCTATGGTGGGTAAAAGAGACTTAGACGGGAGTAATATCAAACCCAAGTACCAGCAAAAGGAACACAGACAAAAGGAAGAAGGTGATCCAACCCACAAAACCCACAAGGGAAAGCAACTGCCCCCTTAGGTTTGAAGCCAGTAAGCTGCAATGCAGAATAAAACTCTTTTTCAGATAAAATATTTACTGATTGCATTCTTTCTCATGAAGCTACTGGAAGATAAATAAAGCCCAATAAAATATAAATGTAAAGCAGAAAATAGGAATCCAATAAAGAAGAGAAGCAGTCTCTTCTTTTCCCAGCGTCTGGAAAAGTGGAGTCCCAGATGAAAGCCAGGCAAGAAGTCTGTCTTGGAACGGGGAGGCAGAGATCTTCAGGATGGATACTTCTGAGACAAACTAAAACTAGTCTACTAAACAGGTTTGTCTTGGGGGAAAAAACTATGTTGTGAGATTTGTTTATACAGATGTTAAAAAAAATATTAAATTTAGATAGGTTCAAAAAATTAAACAGATTTAAAAACCAATAGCTAAGAAAAACACCGAGGTTCACAAAAAAGGAAATGAAATCATAAATAACTTGAAAGAGCAATGAATTGTCATTACGGTAAAAACTCTGGAAATAGGTTTAAATTATCTATTGAAAAGATGAGAGTGTTGTAGTCAGGGTTTTGGCACAGGAATACTTTTAGTACAGAACACATAATTTATAGGATTATTTTATGATATTTATCCAAAAAGTCAAATACAAAGGTGTGCAAGAGATTAACCACACACTAGAGGCCCAAAGAATCCAGCCAAGGGCCAGGATCCCATGGCGATATCCAACACAAGTCAAGGTAAAGGCTTAGAGTCCAAGGCAATGGCCCCCAGGAACCCAGCCAGTGGCCTAGAGCCCACAACAATGTCTCATGCTTGTCCGTTTTCAAGGATCTGCACCAGGAAGGCCCAAAGGTCAGTGGTGGAAGCCAGAAAGCCTGCGCCAGTGGAATGAAGGATTTGTGCCACCAGACTGAGGGATCTACACTGGAGCCAGGAAGTGATGCTCACAGTGAAGATCAGAGCTCCCCTGATAAGAATAGCAGCCATTCCCAGGGACAGTGAGGCCCTGAGCTCCTCCTTCGACAAGAATAGCCAAGTTCTCATCAGGAAATCCAGCTGCAGAAAGCTTCTCCTAGAAAATCAACAGCATATGATCTTCCCATCCAGTTCTCTTTTTATAACTATTGACAACAATCCTCAGGTGAATCTTCTACACCCAACCATGCTGATTCAGTTCAGCTGGGCATTACAAATTGACCATTAGGCAATCCACCACAGTCAAAGAAGGAATCTGAGTAATCTGAGTGCCAAAATCATAATCTACCATGATAGGAAATCAATAAATATTAAAATGGATGAATTAAGAAAATGCAATATATAAAAAAAGAAAATGCAATATGGACACACTATGTAGAAGGTAAATGCCAAAATAAACTACTAAGAGTACAAAGTGATGGTTTCTAGGCAGAGATTGAGACATACAGGATACATACTTTCTTGTCTAAATGTTTGCATTATTGGACTTTAAAAACTATGTACATAAATTATTTTGTTACAAAATACAAATTAAGTGCCAACAATCCATTTTAAAAACCATCCCATTAAAAAACCTCCCTTCTAATGACTATATCTGAATTCATAGCAAACAAGCATGAATATTAAAAAGATGTATTTTTTCAAAAAGTAGATGAAATAAACCTGTATAGATTTAACTACTGTTTAAATTATCTTCAGATTAAATTTGCTAACTTAGGAAATTAAACATGGATAGCAAAAAACTCATTTTTAATTCATGGTTTCAGCAAGCTGCATTTCCTGTTTCTGACTTGAATTCCTAATTAAAGGGAAAAAAGGTCTAATAAAATATTGATAAAATGTCATTCTCTTCTGCAAAAGACTAGAAATAGCACTCAAGGGGAATAAAAAAATGCTTAGTACATATCACAGTGAATATTAATCCATTTGTTTCTACAGTAAGTCCTAGGTACCTTTCTGAAAAACACATGATTATATTGAAAGCAAACACTGGGTGGTTCTACCAAGAGTCATATATCAAAAATAGACTTTGAGTGTCTCTTAACATCACAATGCTCACTGGCATGCAGGTCTCCAATAAGGGGTATCTCCTGGACAGGAGAACAGGGGCCTGCCATGCCAACAATACCTGTGTGAGCATGCTGGTTTCTCTGGTTCTCCTAGCAGGGTGCAGAGCATCCATTGAGGACTGTGGCCTGCCTTACTCAAAATCTGATACGTAGGAGGTTCTCAATAAATATTCAATGGAATGTACAAATTACTCAGTGAATCATTATCAGATTCTCATTCAACTTCCTTTTAAAATGTTGAAGCAGGTCTGTATTTTTAAAAAGGAAAAAAAGATTTTATATATATATGTGTGTGTGTGTGTGTGCGAAATGCTACATAGCACCTTAAGAGGGTGCTTACTGAAGCCTGATCTTCATGCTTTCTATCACATATATGCAAAAGGTCAACAGAAAAAAATCTCCACAGACTTAGTTTACTTTTCAGAATTTATTCAATGTAATTTAAATATCAAATGTATTAATCACTACTTTCACAACCACAAAAATAATTTGAATTTACTACAAGGTGTCAAAACTTCAGCACTCATAGAAAAACGGAAATGATTATTTGAGTAATTGTAATGACCTCAGATTTCATATACAGAATATGTAGTTGTATGTAGTGAAACACACATTTTGCACTGTAGTAGATCCTTGAATCAGAAATACTATGTCAAAATGGTGTGACCATGTAGCAGGTAATTCCAACAATAGTGGGTGCCAGAGCAGTGACTTCCAAGTACTGTACTTTCCACAAAGCATTTTCAAATTATATTCCTCCTCTCTGTTCATCTCTCTGCCTTTGAGAGCACATGTAGGTGTTTGTCACCCTTCTACTCCCAGCTAGGGAACACAGCCTCCTAGTAGTTTCTGTGTGAGCCACGGGAATTGACTGGAGTGTACCCTGTGTTTCTGGTGTGCTGCAGAGGAAAGCAACATACATACTCAAACATTGAGCTTTTAAATATGGCTTCTTTAGTGATAAACCAACTTGATCAATTGGTGGTGACTGAACGAAGAGTTGAAAAGCATGATTCTTCTTGGTCTCAGAACCAAAGTGCACTGATCAGTAATGTTTGTGGAGGTGGAGATGGGGTGTTATAGGAGTGTAGAATACCATCTCCCCTTCTGGTTGTCTTGGAGCACTTCAGTAAGTTCACATAAGTAGATGTCTGATCAGATTCCCATGCAGACAACAGTGCAATGTGCCCTGGAAGATGGTGTGGTGTGGGAAAAACACAAGGTAGACCTTTGCCTTTAGTGGGAGGCACCATCCTGGGCCAGTCTCTGGCATTGTGTGTGCTTGGTTCCTCATTCCAGCACGAGAGCTCCTATCCTCACATGAGGTTACCTGTAAGGTCACACCAAAAGGCCTAATTCTTTTTGCTTTCCTAGTTAGTTCCTAACCTGTAAGGGCAGGAGTGCTCTAAACATTACAGGTAATGCCTCATCAACTCATGAAAATCATAGCAATCAATTAAAGCTCATTATGTAATTTTTAAGTGTAACTAAAGGTCTTAATTTAAATGTGTAGAATGTGCACTGCATCCTGTACAGCTGATAAGGACAGTTGCTGACTTAACTTGACATTCTGAAGAAATGGTGCTCCCTCCTCCAAAACTTCTTTGCATTTATCCATAATGGAAACAACCCAAATATTCAATAGCATAGTTTCAGTTAAATTGATATATCCTGTTGACAGAATACAACTATTTTAAATTACGCATGATTATTTAATGACATGACAAAATGTAGAAAGTAAAAGTATATGAAGATTGAAGCCCTTATAAAGCTAGTCAGTCCTCTGTGTTCATGGGATCTGTAATCAATTCAAACAGGAGAACCAAAATATTCAGAATAAAAAATCTGTACTGAACATACTCTTCTCATCATTATGCCCTGAACAATATAGTATAAAAACTGTTTGTGTATCATTTACATTACATTGGATATTATGTGACCCAGAAATGAGATGAGAGGAGGTACATAGGTTTTACACAATTATACTATTTTATTCTCTTTCTTGTTTTGGAGACAAGATCTAGCTATGTTGTCCAAGCCGGTCTCATACTCAATGAACTCGTGACCCTCCCACCTATACTATGCCACTGTATGGTACCTGAGTATCTGTGGATTGGGTATCTTGTGGGGGTGGGGAGGGTCTTTGAAGAACCCCGCCCCTGCCCCCTCCCACAGTGGGTACTGAGGGCTGAATGTATAAATGCTTTACAAAAACAACCAAGACTGTTAATAGTTGTTATTCCTGAGTTTTGGGTTAACTGTTTCCAAGGCCCAACTAAAATAAATGGAAGAGAGTAGAGTGATAGGGATTGTGTGAATGTATGCTTTCAATTGTGCACGTAGGCCATATTATTTCAATCCAAAGGCAAACAGGGCAAATGGGGAGCAGTTTTTGACAAATTTGTAGCACTGATAATGAAAACTGTAGTCTCAAAATTATAAAAGGTAGACAAAAAAGTTTTTTAGAAATCTTTTTTTAGATGTGTAAAGTAAATTTACCCCAAGGACATCAAAGGGAGGGCTCAAGCTGAGGTGGCAGAAATGGTTTGTGACATGATGCCAACAAGGTAAGTCAGGCCTGTGCTACAGTGCATCACCTGTGTGCAGAGGCCTAAGCAGTCTTGGTTCCCACAGTAAATCCATTCATGCAACAAAAGCTAAAGAAAATTTGAGTTGAATGGACAGGAGGGGCTACAGATGGGAAAACTTGATGGGATGAAGGAAAGTCTTGTGCAGCAGTCTTGGGTGGGTAGGGGATTACCACCAGGACTATTCAGGATGGAGACAAGCTGTATTACCAACAGCTATTTTTGCAGGTGCTGCTTTCAGAGACATTTCTAAACTGAACCACCCTGCTCACAGTGGCCCTAGGCGGTGAACCTAACTACAATGTAGGTGTTCACATTTTGCCATTCACATGAGAAGACAGCACATTCCTCATTGTAGACACTGGTTAGGTAAAGTAGAGACGGCAATCAAGTGCAGGTTTGACTGGCTTCAAAGCCTGTGCAGGATCCTACTCAGCAGCTGGGTGTTAGTCATCAACCCTTCAAGGCACAGGGAGACTAATCCAGTGTTTTTTCTCTTTTCTCACATGCCCATCCTAACAAAATTTTCAGGTACCAAAAACAGGACCTTGTGCCTTCAGAAGCTACACAAACAATCCCTAATTCATAACAGAGTATAGCTTAACTAGCCAAATATAATATTAATTGAATAAAGAGAATTCTCAACTTATCTACTCTTTTATTAGGTAGCTTGTGATATGTATATATTTGAAAGAGGTTGACATATAAACTCATTCAGTTCATAATTCAACTTCAAACAAAATAGTGACTTTTAGTTGTCCACAATCCTTTAAAACAACTAAGTCCTTTTTTATACTCATCATGGTAAGAACCTCCATCCTGCCACTCTACCCCTGGTCTTCATTCTCACAAGAACTTCAGGCCTCTCAAAACACAAACTTCATCTAGACTCAGGTCATCTACCAAATTCTCAGAGAAGAATAAGAAATTGAAGCAGGTGAAATAAATGGCAAACTATGTCTACTAAAATTTAAGTATCTAACTCAGGCAAGCCACTGAAACCTTCACACTATTCATCCATCCTTATTTCAATAATAATTCTTTAAATTTTAAGTCCATTTTTTAAAAATCTGTTTTGTCATTTTTATTTTTATTTAATGTTTTTATTTTTATTTATAAGATAAAAGTTAAAAATAGTAATTTTTATGTGCTTTTCATTTTTAGCAAGTGAGAAGGAAAAAAAAAGGCAGCAGACAAGGGAAAAGGAAAAAAGCTACAAGTACAGGCAGAACTGGTAAACAGCCACCGTAAACAAAGTGGAAAATCTACCAAGCACATGACTTAATAGAATCATGAAGGAATCACTGCACAACTAATGTTATCCAAACCATCAAAGTTACACTCTGTTCAGAATAATTTACTTAATGTAATAGAATAGCTAATATACTTTAAAAATAGTTCTACTCGAAATTAGTTAAAAGTGTCAAATGTTCAAAAAAGCTAAACGATATCGTCACAAGTCATGCTAAGTCTAATTCTTTAATATACAAAATAAGCCACTTTTACAAAAGATACAGATACGTGGAAACACAAGTAACTTTAATGATTTGTGGCAAACAAAAGGAAGCTTGAATCTGATTAAAAAATGAAAATAATTATAATTACGGTACATTTACATAGTAAGTACAACAGAGTAAAAACATTCAGAACAGAAAGAGTAAGCTCCTCACTCAGGCCATTCTCAAGCTGCGCTCTGTCCAACACTTAAGCCTTGACTTCGGTATCCAGAGCAAGTCTTTTCCACTTCTTCCTCTACATTTACTGTTACAGCCTTTTGTATAACCTGGGGAATATCTCCTACATCTCCAACTTCTGCCTACCTACCAACCTAAAAACTTTATGATGAAATCAAGACTGGGCTAGGGTGTAGCTGAATAGGGCATACGCTTAGTATATTCATGGTCCTAGGCTCCATCCCTTGCAAGGTCTACCAGACAGACTGCTTCTAATCTAAAGTATTGAGATTTGATGGACAATTTTCTATTGAGACTTTGAGAAATGCTGATATTAAAATATGTCACAGAAGTAATAAAGTATATACATGTTTATAGTAAACAGCTATAGTTAACAATAAGTAAATGTACATGATAAAATATGTACCATAAGCCCAATATTGATTTTCATTGCAAAAAAAAAATACTGTTATAGTCCAAATCATGATTTCTTAATGAATACACAAGATTTTAAAAAGGGCTAAAGCTCAAACACACCAAGAACATTGTAAGAAATTAAAACCGATGTAAAATGAAAGCAGTTGCAGACAAAGAGAAGTTAACACTTACAGCAGCACACTTAGATCTAAGTACTCTCTTCTCATTATAATAAAGCCAGAATAATGATTTGACAACATTCTGTTTACTAAAGGATGTCAAGTATTGTTGCTGGGGGCAGGTGTGGACTTTTTTCATAGGTTAAATAGTAACAGTATCATTTACAGATTTAACCAACAGTTCTGATAGCCTCTCATTAATCTCTGATAGCTGATAACTGGAATAGGACATGATTAAGAAAAAAAAAAAAAAAAGATCAGTTTTAAGAGGAAAAATTCATTTTTGCAGTGCTGGGGATCAAACCCAGAACCTTGTATGTAGCTAGGCAGGTGCTCCACCATTGAGCTGTATCCTCAACCCCCAAAAGAAAAGCTATTAAAAGCAGTCCTAGCACTTAAATGATAAATGAATTGAATGAATTCCTAATCTGGCATTTTTTTTAATACAAAGAAAAAAACATGTGAATGACTCTACCTATCTGTAAAAATATGAATAACAAACTGCAATGGCTGAATTCTCACAAAATGTTCAAGTTCAGTTTGAAAATTTCATCTGATACAAAATTCAGCTGTCAAGAGGAAGCACCTTGAAGGACATCACGCAGTTTATGAACCAGCTGGAAGGAGCCATCCAGACTTTACCCTGCCTAACCCTTTCTGGGCGATAATTAGATAAATCTTCATAGATGATATACTGTGTGCAGAAGCGCTGATCAGAATTGGGTTTGGCATGGTAGGCAACTGTATTGATGGTCTGAGTCACGTCACTGTCTGGCTTGGGCTTTCTACTGAGGACCTGGCCCCCGGCTGCAGCAACCAGCCTAATGAGATTGTCCTTTGGATGATGTTTGAAGGTTCCCCCAAAATAGAAATAGCATCCATCAAACAGCTTAGGCAACTGAAATAACAAGAAAAAAAAAAACTGTTGAAAGCATATCAAAATATTTTAAAACACTGCAAATGAATGAAGGAAATAAAAACAATAGTCAAGAGCAATTAAGAAGCTACTTTATAAGCTGCTGGCATAAGTTGTATTTCACAACTGAAATAACTGGATCAACAAAAATACTTATGCAAATAAGGGTTTGCTATTGGCAATTTATTTTTCCTAAGATCAACTAACTACCTCAGATCCTTTTTAGGCTCCTTAAAAAAAAGGACAAAAACAATTGTTCATCAAATTTCTTTTGTCAGGATGCTTATACATACTGGGTAGGACTTGGAGTCCCCAAAATTCCTAGGATAGCTGAGATATGCTTCAGGAATACTAGGTTAAACTGAATTAAACTGTGACAGGAATACCTTTTTGATGGACCATTCAATTTTGTCCATCCATATTCAGGGCCCCACATACTGGCAACTTCAAGTCTCTAAGGCAGGTCTCGGGCATTCCTGAGATGTAGTGTATGCTCTGGCACAAGACATTATGAAGTGATGGTGAGGGATTCAATCAGCTATACAACACTTCCATATGTTTCATGGAAAAATAAAATTTCACAATTCCTTCCTACAAAAAATTTTCATTGCTTCATTGCTATATATATCTTTCAACAAGATAATGGAATAATATCCATTAAAATGGCAATATGTGGCAATAAAGACATATGGTAACCAAATCCGAGCAGTAGCTATAAGTATTCTTTCAAGCTACTTCCTGTATCTGAAATTTACCTCAGATTCTGAAAGGTTTATGGGAATGCTCAAGATGCCAAAAATCCATTAACAGTATGAAATTTATTACCTTCTGGATTTTACTGCACATTGTGATCATCTCTTAGAATCAAGTGCTTGAAATAAGCACAATTAAAATTTTGATCAGTCACCTGTACTTGTTGAAAGGGCAGAAGTTTTTCCTGATGGTGGTGATAATATGAAGTCATAAGAACAAGGAAAGTAGTATCAAAAGAAAATACCATCTGTTCTCTGTTGAGCCTGCTTCTCTGTGGACCTTCAGGAATTTCGTATTTTTCTTCCTGGTCACAGACTTTTCTTTGTAGACATGCTTTCACCCCTGAAAAAAAAAATAGGGAAAAATAAAAATCAATATCAACTGAGCATTATTTCTATCATTGAAATTAAGCAAAATTATCCGTTTTATCTTCTTCGTGGTTTATCTAAGAAATTTTACTTATGCCACAAGAAAATATAATAAAACTAGTCTTCCATATAAAGAAAACTTAAGAACTTCTTCCTTCAGAGGACTAAGCAATGAATTAGTACTGAGCACTAATTTTAATCTCCTTCATAAAAAACCTAAACCAATACACTATTTCAAGCACAAGAATAAAAACTGACAGTTTTACTAATAGCAATTACCAAAACTGAGGTGAATAAAAAGTCCATTACCGAGTCCAGTGTACAATAGTCTGAACTGAGCACTTACCTGACTGCCCACTGTGGCAGTCAAAAGTCTAATTTCAGGCCAGACTATATGACCCAACATTAGGAAGGTGCTTTAGCCCTTGGCGCCTAGCTGAGCTGACCATATGACAGGGCTCCACAGCACCTGTTTAAACAGGCAGACTTGGACTTGCTTGCAATTTCACATTGAAGTCACTACTTCAGAGATTTGGTTGTGCTCCACAGGAAAAAAACCACTATTCTAATAATTTGGATAACTGTACCCAGTTTCAGGTTAAAAAAAAAAAAAAAAAAAAAGCAAGAGTAACATGGAGATAACAGTCTGGTGCTATTGGGAGTCAGGAGTCGTTTGTTCCTCTGCCCTGCTCCTGGGTGGGGAAGCCCTCAGCTGACCCATTAGCTGACTGCCAGCACCTACAGTCTGCCTAAATTCTAGAAATCCTACAACGTCTTAGGAATGTCACTGACCAGTCTAGACGGGAGGAAAGAGACCTTTAATCTAGAGGTCACCACTGAGGGTAGGAATTGACACCATGTATATGTAGTAACCATGCTCCAGAGTTTGATGGCATATAATAAACTAAACTTGACATGTGAGGTCAAGTGACAGTTATCCTAGTTATTTGTTTAAATTCCTTAAGCTTTTGCTTCCTTGCTCATGGAAACAAAAATAAAACTAGCAAAACCAAGTTTTCACAGATAAAATGCAAGCAGTATTCTAGAAACTGGATTCTATAATAAATTATTTTCATTATAAAAATTAAAACCGAATAATTTGCTGTCTTCGACATTACTCAATAAACTCAGATAAAATTTCAAAAAAAGAATAATTGCAGCATCTTATAAGACTTGACAGTAAAAGTCCAAATTCTTATTCATTTTTGTATTTCTGCTGTTTCCTGTTACTTTTTGGTCCCATAATCTAATCTAAACATTCATTAAAACAGAAAGGTTGTAACTTTAAGTGCTTAATTTAAAATTATGGCTGATTCTTTTATTTACCACTGAGATAAGCTCAAGTTATGGCACATATAAGATGGTAACATTACTCTTGCCCAAAAATTTAAAGAACTTGAAAACAATGTAGGACAAATTTTATTCTAAATATTAAAAAACCTGCCAATCAAATATTCTGGAAGTATTAATGACTTAGAAATAATGAAGTGGGACTCAAAATTACATGCAGGAAATAGTGTACAATTAGAGATTTAGCCCTTTATAGGATTAAATATAAAATGGATTAATTAAATGTTGAAAAAAGTACATCATTAGGAAAACATGGATCATCAGGATGTTTCACTGTTACTTCCATGGGCACAAATAAGTAGAACGTGAAAAGAATCTATCTACTTACATATTAAGTGTATTATCCTTACACCTGTAAATACACTAAGAGAAAATTCTCATAAATTTTCATTAGTGGAAAAGTATCATAGCAGTTATCATTTTATGATAACTATTAATGTTATCCAATATTCATCCTAGGAGCAGAATGTATTATAATCTTAATGTATAAATATTATCCAATACTCAGAAAACCCCAATTTTCCATAATTAATAAATATTAATAATTACAAGGCCTATCCAAATATTTAAAAGAACAGAAAACTAATGCTAAATTGCATACTAATACTTTCTGGCTAAATGAGAGAACAAAGAAAAACAAATTCTTTAAAGCCCAAATTATTCTCTTCCATTCTATTTTTTAAAAAATGACTATTTTAACGTGAAATTACCAAGGGTATAATTATACTTGTTCTAAGGAAAGACTCTTATGAAAATTATGATTAACAGCTACTATCTCCGTTATATGTCTGTTATTTCCTCAAATCCAGCAAGCTTGGGAGAGTTGATGCTTACTGTCTACAGTCATCATGTTCTATGAAGATGCTGTGAATATGAATTTGTACATACTGTATTACCGCTCTTAGAGGGAATACAGGGTTAGGCCCCTCTGAGAGTTAGCCCCCAACATTTTTGTCAAGTGATTCATACTTAACTTTGTCTTGTGTGTTTATGTTTAAAGGCACCTTAGTTATTCTGTTGTGTTGATTCATTAGCATTAAACTCACAGCGAACAGTAATACAATTCAGGCCTTGAGAAAGCCCCTCTCTCCAACAAATACTTTCGTTGAAAGGCAAAGCCTTTTTGAGTTTAGGAAAATTAGACAGTGCTGCAACCTATACTCACAGGCCATTTTAAACAGTGAAATCAACAAAAACACACAAAACTGCAAAGAACTTGGCTCTGAAAAACTGTGAAAGGGACATTTGTTTAGAGTAAGAGAGCTGAAAAAAGGGTGGAAAGAATCAACCTGCTGGACCTCAGCAGCTGGCAACACCCTCATTCGGCAACTCAAAAGTGTGAGCCACTGTGCATGCCTCTGCAAAAGCAGCATTGAGTATTGATCTGGGGATTACAACACTGCAGCAACTAGGCAAATTCGGAAATACAGAATCCACAATGAAGAATGAAGATTTACTATATATTATTTCCACTTCGGGGTAAGAGACAAGTGCAAAGAAGTTAACTGGCAATGAGTGGTAGAGTGGGAATCTGAACCCAAGTCCACTTAGTTTTCTAAAGCCTATGCATTTTACACTAAAATACAGCTTTCTAGTATGCAAGATAAACCTTGGGCTCTAAAAGGCATGACTGAATATGCTGAATGCTTTAAAGCTGCTTTGGGTGTTCCATGATGTTTAATATGTAAAAGTCACAAGATTTTAACAACTGAATATTCCACCTCTCCAAACACAAAGCTTTGCCAAAAGACTGAATTTTTCCTTGACCTGGGACTGTTGAATGCATATTCAATTCCCAACGCAAGCGTGTGCGCACACAAACACACACACACACTCAGGACATCTTAATTCCCTATCACCTAGTTCTTAATTTGTTGGTTTGGGGTGAAGGGAGGGCAAGGGAATGGGGAAAAAATAAGAACCACCATGTAAAGGTACAAGATCCCAATGATGAATGTAACTGTACTGTATACCTAAAATGTACCAATCGGGCCGGGGATTTAGCTCAGTGGTTCCACCGCCTGCCTCGCAAGCTAAGGACCCGAGTTCAATCCCCGGTACCAAAAAAAAAAAAAAAACACCTAAAATGTACCAATAAAGTTAATGGAAAAAAAAAAATTGTTGGTTTGGCTGCACTTCGGTGCTCAAAACTCCTTCCCCAGTTGTTTCTAATACAATAATGGTATCACCTCATTTTGGTAACCTGAATTTCTAAATCCAATTGTTCTCATTAACTTAGAAATATCTTATAAAAATTATTTTGCATGTAAATAAAATATTTTAAAAATAGCACATTTAAAAATTGCTTACTGAGTAAAAAACTAACAAAGCTATTATTAAAGAACTTAATGTATATGAAAATGAGACTCAAAATTTTTGGCTAGGTCAAAATGTCATCGTTAGGAAAACACTGCCAGTATGCTGGTTATTACACCATATACTCACTCATTCCATACAAACACCAGCACAGGAAAAATAATTAAGATGTGTTGTGCACATGTACCAACTCCCTAAAATAAATGTAATCATTACGTACTGGAAACATATATTAATAAAAACTAAAAAGAAGTATACATGAAAAAATTAACAGCAACACAAAATACTAGCAATCTAGCAAAACCATTGACTTAAACTCATTACTTTACATGTAAATTATTATTTTAATTTTTGAATCACTTAAGTATATAGGCACCTTTGAAATTCCTTCCTATTATTTGAAGAACATTCATAAGTACCTTTAGGTGAAGGATTTGAAGCCAAGGAGCTAACACTCACACTTTCACTGGCTAAGAGATAAGTTAAGAGATAAGTTAAACTGTGCCTATGCTGGCTGCTTACCCATGCGAGAGGTTTATTCAGCTGATTAAACTCTGACAAGTAACACATTAAAATGGTATCTACTGGTCCTAACAAGGTGCTGGTGACCCCTGAATTAATTAGGTATGAATAAAATAGTGACTACCAAGAGGGCCCCATGGCTCTACTGTGGGAGGGCACCCAGGCTTTTACCATGTGAAAATGCCTCAATTCACACAATTTCTAGCTCAGTAGCAGTGGATCGGTAAATTTCTATAAGAGCAGAAAAATCCAATGCTCTAATTACATTTACTGAATCAAATGCACTTTGCTAATTCTCTTATTCCAACTCTATGCCACTCAATATCACTAAAGAGTAAAATCAAAATGCTTATTTTTTCCCCTGAAAACCAAGGAAGTTTCCAGCCTACAACATGTTTGAAAAGTGACAAAGTGTTTTGGTAGAACAGCTGTCATAGCATAGAAAACCTTGAAAACTTTCTGAAAGCTAAGAGTGACATCTACTCCAAGGGTTACAACTTGAATGACTACAACCAAATAGAGTACACGAATCCTAAGAGATTTAAGCAGCTTTCCCAGAGACACAACTTTGAGATGGGAATTCAGATATCCTCCAGTTTTAAATGCTAGCCATTTTCTACTCATATTTAAAATATTGTATTTCTCTTAAAATAAATCACACAATCACTTAATAGACAAAAAGTTATTTTTCACAGATTAGGGAAAATGTACATTAAATGGCATACATTCAGACTACTTCAGAGGGGGAAGGGATTGTAGGGTGAGAGGGACAATGGTTTTCGTTTTGTCTTCAATATCAAAAAATGTATTTAAGCCGACTGAGGTCAAAGTTGCCACTTTCTACGACTGTCTTGAGTTTCAGAATAAAGACATTAGCCTCAATGAACATTTAACGTAAGAAGAAATTCATATCAACTTCTAGTGAACCTTCTTTGAGATAAGCCAACTGAAATGATTCCCTAATCAAGTAAAACAATTAGAATAAGATGCTGTAAAATTTCAACAATTTAAATGATATATTAATGTCATCAATGAAATGGAAGAAATCTACAAGCCAAACACTACTATTTAATGAGTACAAATAATAGAAATTTAAAGTTTTATTTACTCAATAAAAGTTAAGCAAACTGCAGTGGGAATTCTTATCCTATTTTCCACTTAAAATATGAAAACTTTTATAATATTCTTAGTCATTAACTCTACTATAGTAAAATATATACTGATTTATAATCTGTAATCTACATATACATCAAGATTTTAAAATAAGACATTTTCTACCAATCTAAAGATACTTATTAAAATTCAACCAAATTATTTTATATTTGTAATGAATTGCTTAATAAAGTCCACAATCATTTGCTACTAAAATATTTCAACAGAAAGATGGACTCTTACTCTCCATTTTGAAGGAAAAAGGAGCAGGTACAAGAAGGTAATATCTTCGTTAGCTTTCTCAACTGTTACTTTCCAAACTAAAATAACTCTACATGAGTACATTTATGTAAATACAGACACTCTCACAGTCCAGAACAATATATCCTGTAAAATGTATCAAACTACTACTCTTATAAAAGGTACACTTTATTGTGTTGTGTCTTTTTTTTATTACTTTTCAGATGTTCCATTACATATTGAGATTCTGCGTGAAAGTTAGCACTTTGCAGAAATAATGGAACAACCTATCTATTAAAACAGAGAGATTCTTTTAGCCCAGATGTATTCCTAATCATGTCTACCATTTCATGTAAGCTTTCCTTTTGCCTTGAGATCTTATTACTCCTTTACATATAGATAAGCAGCCTAATTCCCAAAGTACAACTTAACTCAAAGTCATTAACTCAGTCATTAAGGTAGCTCTGGGTAACTTTGCAAAGCCTGTAATCTCAGCATACTAATACAGTTTATGAACTTCATGGCTATTATTTTTTAAATAGAAACATGTACTACACATAAAGGTATTCCTTTATTCTAAATCGCTAGTAACCTTTCTTGCCTCCTAACTCATTAGAGTACATACATGAATGGATTGTATACTTTCATTTTAGCTGCATGAACCACTGATGATGTTATGTGTTTATATTAAATTTAGTCACTTTTCCTAGTTTAAGAAGGAAAAAAAGAAAAGGATCACAAAAATCAAAGGGATAGAAAAAAGGGATCCTAAGTCCACAGCTACACAAAAAGACTAGAGAATGCAATGAAGACAGAATAAAGCATCAAAATGGAGATCTGTTAGTATCCAAAGACGGAGATTTACTCTGTGCAGAAAGCCAAAAAATTTCCTTACTCTCTTCAAAAGCTAGAGCAATACATAAACCCGTATTTTAAAAAATTGTTATTCTTTTGAAGATACTGTCAAAAAAAAATCCTTTAAAAGAATTAAAATACACAACCAAACATCACTCTGCTCCCTGTCAAAATGAAAAGGCCTCACAAGAATGTCGTTTGAACCCAGAAAGTTGTAACATTCAAAATAAGAGCATATAAATAATCACTGAAGAATTTCTTATTCTATTAAAAATTAATATCCATTTGCTTTTTATAAAAGCAAAATAATTTTTTTGCAAATGCATTTATTTATATTAGGCTTTGTAGTCAAGTAGACTATGATAGCATTAAGCTTTAGAAAAAAGGAAAATTATAAGATGAAATTCTAGGACAAAGAAAATAATGCAAAAATAATTTATAATATTAGCTCTAATTTTTTTTAAAAATTGGGTGGCAAGAAAAAATTAAAGAAACTAGCCCAATACATATATGAAATTCCAAGAGTGAGAAGACCATGAAATGAAGGTTGAAAGTGCAAAACAGTCATGCCATCACAAACATCTACTTTGGGATATCCTAAAAAGTACTGTCATATATTAGTAGATTCTGTGGTTGCATATAAATATTACTTACAATTATTATTTTTGGCTACTTTTAAAACTATCACACTTAGCAGGCTGCGGGCAGGAAGACCGCTGTGAGTTCAAGACCAGCCTGGGCTACATAGTGAGTTCAAGGCCAGCCTAACTACACACCAAGTCCCTTTCTCAAAAAAAACGCAAACAAGCCAAACCAAACAGACAAACAACTAAAATGCTAATTGTAAGTGAATTTACATATAAAACTGTATTTCATCCTAATTAAGAGAACATGGTGAGTTTATATATATATATCAAAAGAAATCAAATTCTATCACAAAAATATATCATAAAAATTTTTTAAGCAGAACTCAAGTATCAATTATGACATCTGATATTATGAATAATATCAAAATAGTCTATGGTTGAAGACCAAACTCAATCTAATGTCCAAATTTCCCATAATTAGAAAATGAATGGGCCGGGGATTTAGCTCAGTGGCACTGCGCCTGCCCTGCAAGCACAAGGTCCCAAGTTTGATCTCCAGTACCAAAAAAACCCAGCAAATGCAAGCTCAATGTTCTTAGAAATATATTAAAAGTTCAAACATTTATGTAAAATGTTCTGATCTGATTAGAACAATCACCACAGTAAAATGTAATTTTTAGATCTGCATAACAAATATAAAAGATCTGGTGCAACAGGTGAGAGATGTTTACATATTACACAGGTAATAATTTCCCTTTTTAAGATGAAAGCCTTTACCTATCTATATCATCTTTGGAAAAGACTAACAAGAAAATATATTTTCTCATTAATATTAGAACTTGAAATTCTGAATTTACCCCTAGAGAACTTGAATTGAATCTACCAGGCATACATTGTTTTAAAAACTGTTAAAACAAACTGGCCTCTTCAGTAATCCATCAGCCTACTACCATTTTCTTGTTTTTCTTGCCTATATGTATTTACATTTATATAGTTAAAAGTGAGAACTATTTTTTAATATTTATACACTCCTTTTCATAATACCTTAGTCTTAGAGAAAAATGATTGTTTTCCACAGAATAACTTTAAGCATTCTAATGTCCTTTTAATTTTAGGTCACTCTCCCTAATTCCATTAAAAATAACAATGAAAATACCTTTTTCTTTAATTTGTATTATTTGCTTAGGGAAAATTCTCTAAAAAGTGGGACTATTAGATCAAAGGATTCTGTATTTTTTTTTGTTGAGACAGAGTCTCACTAAATTGTGAACTTGCTCAAGTTGGGCACAAACTTGCAATCCTTCTGCCTCAGCCTTGTAGACTGGGATTTCAGGTTTTTGCCACCTTGCCTAGTTTTAAATTTATATATATTTTTGCTTAATGAAAAATCTTTAATGGAGGCCTTCTGTAAGTATTAATTTGCCTAATTAATATTGATAGAAATGCTTTGGTGTATCTATTTTTTAATAATTTTCAGTTTATTAAGTAGAATAAAAATTACACTAATATTTAAAATTTCATGGCACTTTTAACTTCCATTTATAGAAGTAAATCTTAATAGAAAAGAATAAATTTAGCTGGGCATGGTGGTACATGCCTGTAATCCTGGTTGCTCAGGAACTGAGGTGGAAGGATTGATAATTTGAGGGCCACCCGGGCAATTTAGGAAGAAAAAAAAGAGGAAGAAAATGAATCCATTAGTCTGATTATGAGGTTACTTATAAACTAATTACCTAATGACTAATCACCTAATGTCTTTTAGGGGTCATCACCCCTCAACAAAAACAAAGCAAAAACAACAAACACTCCATCTGGCCCTTCCTTAGCTCACAGACACAAGCCCAATGTACAATGTCTGGCACATCTCAGCAATTCCTTCAGGTGATGGGACTCTTAAAACCTCTACAGCTGAAATTTCATTTAAACTTAGATGAGAGAGGAAAAAAAGGCGAGATTATTAAAGATGATGACAGCCATCTGCTCTCCCTACATAATAAGGTGAGAAATGAGTATGCAGAACTCATTTTTTTAAAAAGGTTAAGCTACACAAAAATTTCAAAGCTATGCACTAAAAGAATAGATCACTAAAAAATACTGTATAGAAAGCTAGTTTGCACCCTTAGGATGTAGCTTTCATCCTATTTATATTCTAAGAGTAATAATTTGACTTATTTATACATTTTTCTATTCTTTCATTCTAGTCACTTGTTTACCAAAACTCAGCTTTATACAAGGGTAAGTTGCCTGTGAGGAATTAGTACCAAAACTAAGGCTGAAGCAGTTTAGTTACAAAATAGATCACTGCTTTTTAAAAATCTGGTGGTACTGGGTACGGAAGTCAAGGAGCCTCATGCATGTGAAGCTGATACTCTACCCCTGAGCTACCTTCCCAACCTCTCACAACTTCAACTTTTATGTTCATGAGTACATGTTTGCAGTACACAATGATTACATTCTTTACAGGGGTTGGTACACAGACATGACACAATTCTGTTTTCATTCCTTCTCTCCCCTTTTCTTTCATTCCCTCCTCTTTCCTTCCATGTATTGGTCTTGTTTGCTCTGCAAAAGATACATCCACCTTTTTCCTATTATCTTTTATTTTGGCTCTTTATTTATATTCTGGGTTTCTCATATAAGAGAAGCCATGAGATATTTAGGCTTGTGTGTGTGATTTATTTCATTTAACATGGTCTAAGGTGCATCCATTTTCCTACAGCTGATTCAAGTTTATTTTTCATGGCAGAGTAGTACTCCATTGTGTGTAAACACCAATTTTTATTTATCCATTCATCTGTTGATGGATACATAGGCTGCTTCCAAGATCTAGCTATTATGAGTTGTGCTGCTATAAACAAGGGTATGCATGTATCACTGTAACATGATGTCTTTAACTCTTTCAGAAAGATACAGAGGAATGGGTTGGTCAAATGCAATTTTTAGCTTTAATTTTCTGAGGAATCTCACACTGATTTCCATAGTGGTTGTACTAGTCTACATTTCTACCAACAATGTAGAAAGGTTCCTTTTTCCCAGAAGCCTTGCCAGCGTTTGTTATTATTTGATTTTTTGATGATGGCCATTCTTTCTGGAGTAAGATGTAAACTAAAGTGTTGTTTTAATTTTTATTTCTCTGATGGCCAAAGATGTTGAACATTTTTTCATGTTTGTACTATACATCTGTATTTCTTTTTCTGAGAAGTGTTTATTTCAGTTCCTCATTTTTTGATTGGGTGTTTTTTCTAAAGAGCCTTTTTTAGTTCCTTATATATTCCAAATATTAGTCCTCTGTCCAAGGAATAGGTGGCAAAAAAAAGAACTTTCCCTATCTATAGCTCCTATTTTTGTAAACTTTAAGATAAATACTACTCTGTAAAATATCTATAAAATAAATATGAGACCAATGGCTATTTCAGCAGTATAATTATGTCCTATTCTCAGAATCTTCATGGTAAGTCCATTAACTGTGGCAGTCAAAGATGTTATACATAACATGATACAGGAAGAAATATTTACCAATTAGATAAAGCACTTAAACAGAAACATTTAACAAATATGGATTCACTGAGTCAAGAACTCTTTGAATAATTTTTGTTAATTTAATTTACTAACTGAATCAACCACCTATAGAGAAAACAGATTAAAATTCCTCTTGAATCTATTTGGTTTATAGAAAATCTCATAAAAAGGCATTCTTAATAGTTAATCTAGTAAATGTTTTGTATAACCTTGAACAAGCTAATATCTAGATTCAAATACAAGACCTAGTTTTAATAAGCCATAAATCCTTACAGCTAATTTTGAAAGCTTCAGTCTATTTCATCTTTCTTTAACATAAATGATTTTCAGTAGCTATAAATAGCTCTGAAACATTTTTTAAAATCAAACTCAGATGCATGGCACTAAGAACAATTTAGAAACTGTAAGAAATATATATATTGTATTAGGAAAGAAGGCACTTGAGAGTTCTTGCCTCCTTTTTATAAACTCCATGATTATTTAAATTCTCTCAAACTTTGAACTTACTTCTCTTTGAACTCTATATTAGAAAATATGAAGGTATGAACTTCAATAAGAGATTTCATCCATCCTTTATCCTAAAGAGCCACTGATATTAGAGGATGTTATTCACTACTGTGAGAATCACCATGTAGCACACTATTAAGTCAGCTTGAGCCCATCAGTGATTCTATAAAAATGACATGGGCAAACCATTAAAATGACAAAACTCACATTTCCTGAAGAAGGTAGATTTTATGGAAATGAATCATGTAGCCTGTATAAGTAACGGAATGCCAGTTCAGCATATTCTCAAGAACTAGACTCAAAGTTCAATTGTAAATGTCTTAATATTGAAAATTTTATATGGCTTCTTTTTTACTGAGACCTTATTATTAGGAAAATCTATCTTTTCTTATAACCACTGGCCAGGTGTCTGACACACACAGGTATGGTACAAAAGAACCTATACTCAAACTGGGATGCAACTCAGTGGTAGAGCACTAGGCTAGTATGCACAAGGCCCTGGGTTCAATTCCTAGTACTGTCCAAAAAAAGCAGAAAACAAGCAAACAATCCATATTCATGGAGTCTTTTTAAATGAGTTTTTTAAAACACTGAAGCTCAGTGAGGCTTACCACAGATTTGTAAGGGAAAATAATATTCAAAAATAGACATAAAGAGAAAGGTTTTTTCCTATGTAAATGGAGTCAGTCCAATTACTTACCATACTTTTCTAAGTGGTTGTGACCAGAAAGACTAATAAAGAGATGGATGAGAACATAGGGAATAGCATTGCTAGTCACAGCACTTAGCTGGACCTGACATCAGTGGAGACCAACATCACAAGTGGAAGAGTATTTAAAAAGGGCATAAACACCAACTGCAGAAAGGAAACACTTTCACAAACCAAAACAACTTCAAAGTATACAAATTAAATAATATAATTAAGATCTGACAAATCAACCATTCTACTGTAAAACCTTTAAAGCACAAAGCCAGAGAACAAAGTTTTAAAAATGAGCATTCTTTTTTATATTCTTTTAAATTCTAAGAAAATCCAAGGTTAAGAAAACCACACAAGTAACTATAAGGAAGGTGGAAGGTAGCTGTGAAGGTGGTAGTGTTCACCAACAAGAAGGTGACTAGTGGAGATGAATGAAACAGCTGCTGTAGTCACCCCAGACCAGGTAGGACACGGCAGTCGAAATTTCCCAACCGCTGTCTAAAAATACTAAGGTAGCTAAGAGAGGAAAAACGATGTTAGGGAGGTATTTTAGAAATAATAAAAGGTAAGCAATAATCTACTTTCATTTCACCGACCTACTGGGTAAGGTACTTAAGACATGAGTATATTAAATCTATCATTTAACAGTAATATGGATTAGTTAGGCTTAAAATCTAAAATGTACTCCATTTACTCTTTATTAATATATTTAGCATTATAGATTTTAAAAGCAGAACTTATCTGTGGACATTTACTAAGAACATCTAAATGACACTACTAATATGAGAAGTTTTTCAAAATATAGTAACTAACAAGAAATGGGAAGATTAGTGTAAGTTCCTTGAATAATCAATAGTAGTAATGACTATAAAATCGAACTAGTCTAGTTAATTCAATTTGTAATTCTCTCAAATCCAGTACTTACAGTCAAACTTCAGGACCCAGCATCCATTGAGAATCCCCAGCATACACTTGAGAGTACTCTGAGCTTCATTACCAGGAATAATGACGTGAGTTACTAAAGATATAAAAAAAAGCAGTAAGCAAGACAAACACAAACCAAAAGAATTCTATATCTAGCCCACTTTTTATAACTACTTAGCCTATTTTATTAACATATCTGAATTTTCTTCAAAAGTAGCGATTTTTACACTTTTGTGAGACTTCTTTTATGTAGTATCATTCTCTAACCTGGCCATCAACAGAAAAAGTCAGAGCAATACCATATCTTAAAGCCACATTAACAAACACAAATTTTTTGCTATCTTCAAATTATAACTAAGGAATTATGGCATTACATTGCACTACCACTTGTTATTAGAAAGCTCATAAATTTGTTCTTCTGATACACTGATCTGTTCTAAAATATGCACAAGGCTTTAAACTTTACATTTCCTAACAACACTGTCTATAACAGTTTATTACTGTAAACTATTTTAGATTTATTACAAGATGCAAAATATGTAGCCACATCCCAATGGTTAAAACATATACATTTTCAAAGGTAATTGTCCAAAGAGGTTACTTATTCAAAACTTTTCTACCAAAAAAAAAAAAGGATCAAAACTTCTTACCTGTACTGTCAAACTCGGTGCATTTTTTAGCTTTAAGAATTGCTGCCAACTCCCCAAGCATTTTCTGTTGTTCTAAAGAAAGTCCACTGCCTATAAGCACAAGAGGTCCATCTCTACGTTGCCCAGTGTTCTGTTTGTGAAAAGGTGAAGCCACAATGGCAAAAAATAAACAAAAATACATTCAAAGACTAGAAGGAGACATGAAACAGAACTTCACTTAATAGAAACATGAATTTCATTATCTAGCTTACTTTAATAATTCTCAATAATTTATATGGAATTTTCATTCAGAACTTTTTCAAGTCATTTTAATAACTTATTTTCTATTTATTTGTTTTCCTCCAAAAAAACAAATTCAACATCCCTGACCATTAGAAAAATGCAAATTAAAAAAAACACTGAAATTCTATCTTACCGCAGAAAGAATGGCCATCATCAAGAAATTAATAAATGCTGGTGAGACTGTGAGGGAAAAGGAATCCTTGTACATTGTTGGTGGGAATGTAAACAAGGATAACCACTACGGAAATCAGTATGGAGATTACTCAAAATACTAAAACTAAAAATTCCATTTGATTCAGCTATTCCCCTTCTAGGTATCTCCTGAAAGAGTTCAAGACATCATACTACATACATGGATATCTATGTTTATAGCAGTACAATTCATGCTAGCTTAATCTTGGAAGCAGCCTATATGCCCATCAACAGATGAACGAATTAGTAAAATACAGTATTTACACACAATGGAGTACTACTCTGTCATAAAGAAAGACCTTGAGACCATAATGTTAAATGAAATCAGACACACAAGCTTTTGGTTTCTCTTATGTGAGAGGCCCAAAATATAAATTAAGAGCAAAATAAAAGATAATATGAAGTAGGGAGACAGATCTTTTTCAAATGACAAGGGGATCAAGAGATGGAGAAATGGTGGAGGGAAAGGAGCAGAAAAGGATAAAAAGAGGAATTAAGATGTGTTATGTACATGTGCCAACACCTCACAAGGAATGTAAACATTATGTACTGCAAACATGTACTAATGAAAAAAAACACATAAATTGGGGTATCTCTATCCAGGGCATCTTGTTTCCTTGGTACTAAGTTGGATCTCTGTAGGACTTTATATTGGTTTTTTGGGGTTTTTTTTTCTGGTACTGGGGATCGAACTCAGGACCTTGTGCTTGAGAGGCAAGCGGCAGAACCACTGAGCTAAATCCCCAGCCCTGTAACGTTTCTATTCTGTCACTAGTAAACCTTTTGTTCCCAAGTAACCCAAAATATCCACTTAAAAAGACCAATTCCTGCCCCCTTCTCCACAACTTATGGCAACAGAGCTAAACTCAAACTTAGTCTATTTAAATTTATCTAAAAAGTCAAAGAACACTACGGCTTCTAGAATGGGACTGATTCCAAAGAAAGGAAATAATAATTATCAGACAGCAACCTCTCAAAACCAAAATGAAAATAGACAAGAGAATTCAAAAGTTACATCAGATCCATGAATAGTGAGAAATCCATGCCACTCAAAGGAAAAGAAGTGCTCTAAAAAAAACTAGTATTTTTGCTCTAATATCTAGACTCAGAACTTACAAGAGACAAAAAAGAATAAAGAGGTCACAATAGAGGCATAAAAACTGTAAGTGAAAGATTCAAATAATAAATAGTAGCTGTAAGAAATTTAATAAATGAAATTGAGTTAGCCAAAAGTTACCTGAAAAAGAGAAGCTAACAATCCAGTGAAGAAAAGGTAAAACAGCACTACTGTATTAAAGGATCAAATGTCAAATGCACTATGAATATGTATACTGGCTATCAGAGCTTTCAAAAGCCCTGACTAACATGAGAAAAACAATGAGGCATAACCATCAGTTTAGTTCAGGAACTAGGTGAAGAGAAAGTTAGGTTTTTAAATATTCATTTTACATATTAGAATAGTGATAATTTATTAGTCTCACAGCACACATGTATCACATCTAAATTGTTGGTTATGGGGCTGGGGATTTAGCTCAGTGGTACTGCTGCCTGCCTCGCAAGTGCAAGGTCCCCCAAGTTTGATCCCCGGTACCAAAATAAATAAATAAATTAATTAATTAATTGTTGGTTACATCTATGAACAGGTTGATTCAGCTCAGTAATTCATTCACTCAAAATATAAGTGAGAGTTTATTAAAACATTTTTAAATGAGTTCAAAAAATGGAATTTAAAAGTTTTTAAATTACAGTACTTAGCACTTAAAAGTTCAGCTACCTAAATTAAAGGTTCTGGCAGCAAATATTTTACTGGATGTGTTACACATCCCCACACACACAGTTATAATCACATTTCTATATATTTATCTTTCCTAGCCACTAAATTATCAGATGATGTAATCATGTTCAGTGTGCTTTATGAATTGTTCAATTACTATACTATGGTAATATTTAAAAAGTTATGTTAAAAATATTTTCCTGTCATACAAATAAGTGTCACAGAACAGCCCTAAATAGAATGCATTACTTCTCAATTTATACAACTTCACTTGAGCTAAATTAGTTCTTGGTACAAAATACAAGAGAAAAGATATAATTTCTAAATATAGCAAGTGATAATATTTGTACCAACCAAGGAAAGCACCAAAGTGGGTCAAGCATTTTCCTATCACAGTTTTTAAATCTGCATTAAAAAAAAGAAACTAGCACTAATTTCTTACAGTAAAGGAAGACTGTAATAAAACATAGAGCAAATAGCTGCCAAAGGCACATGTCTGATTTGGGGCAGGACAGCACGTGAGTTGGGGATATGATTTCAGAAGAGAGTTCTCAGAACCACAGGCTTTAAAGAGGTTCAAAGAAATATCCCAAGGGTTCAATACCTTGATGTTATAGAGATTACATATATTTCTCAGCATTAAATAAACTCTCAAATAAAATTCACTGTGGTACTTTTTTTTTTTTGGTACCGGGGATTGAAGTCGGGTCTCCTTGCGCTTGCCCAGCAGATGGCAAAACCACTGAGCCAAATCCCCGGCCCTCACTGTGGTACTTTTGCTTAGATTAAAATACTAATTATTCTTAGTTAACAAGTGTATCACAAATGGGGTTAAAAAATCTGGAAAGAATAAAAAGGATAACAGACTGCTCAAAATGGATCATGGGCAGAGACATCCCACAATAAACATAGCCAGCAGCTTTAAAGATCTATGACATCAGAGGCTGCCACTCAGTCAAAGCAGTGCCTTCCAACAGCAGTAATCTTTACTTGAAATAAACAAGAATTTTAGATGGGAAGCAAAAGATTTGAAACTCTACCCATTTATCACCCCTCCTTCACGATGTCCCCTGAAGCAGCTCCTCAGAATAGCTTAGAAAACACTGAAAGGGTTCTGGACTCAGCTACCAAGTATCTGTTCCCGCTGCAGGGGCAAGAATGCACCACACCACTCACGCTCTCTGGTGCTCATTTGCACAGTCAACATATATGCACTTATTGAGCTCTCAGTATTTGCCAGAGACTGTTCTTGAGATCAGAGCTACTAATGTAAACAAAAGAGTTAGTCTCAGCCCTCATGGAGTTTATATTCTAGTTAAGACGGGAAAAAAACCCCAAAATAAAACAGCTGATGTCAGGCAATCAGTGGTACAATAAAACAAAGCAGAGCCAGGCATCAGTAGCACTGAAAGCTGCTATTTATTAGTGGCACAGTTGGATCTGAAGGCTGTGAGGATGCAGGCCATGGGGACATCTGGCTCTCCACATCCATTCTTGATGGAAAATACCTGTAATTAATACTGAAGACTGGATGGAGTAAGCATATCTGGTGGAATCAAGATCCAGCCAGGCGGGTATCACAATCCCCAACTTGAAACTATACTACAAAGCTACTGTGATAAAATCAGCATGGTACTGACAAAGGAACAGACCTGAGGATCAATGGAATAGATTAGAAGATCCAGAAACAACTCCAGACATGCTCAGCCACCTCATCTTTGACAAAGGAGCCAACCACCATCATTGGAGGAAAGATAGCCTATTTAATAAATGGTGTTGGAAAAACTGGATTTCAACCTGCCAAAGATTAAAACTAGACCCATACCTATTACCATGCACTAAACTAAGATTGAAGTGGATTAAAGATATAAATATTAAGACAGAAACACTAAAGTTGCTGGAAGATAAGTTAGGTAGAACTCTTGAAGACATTGGCATAGGAAAAGACTTCATGAACAAAACCTCAGCAGCATGGGAACTAGCAGAAAGAATCAGCAACTGGGATGTCATCTCATTAAAAAGCTTCTGTACTGCAAAAGAAACCACCAACAGAGCTAACAGACAACCTACAATATGGGAAAAAATTTTTAGCAGCTATACCTCAGACAAAGGACTACTATCTAGAATATATAAAGAATTGAAAAAACTCAGACCCCCCCAAATTCAAAGACCCCATTCAAAAATGGGCATTTGAAATGAACAGACATTTCTCAGACAAAGAAGTAAAAGCAGCAAATAAATATATGAAAAAATGTTCAACATTCCTGGTCATTTGAGAGATGCAGATGAAAACACTGAGATTCCACCTCTCCCCAGAAAGAATGGCCTCTATCAAGAAATCAACAAATAACAAATATTGGCAGGGTTGTGGGGAGAAAGGAACCCTTCTCCATTGTTGGTGGGAGTGCAGACTGGTGCAAACACTGTGGAAATCAGTGTGGAGATACCTCAAAGAACTAGAACTAGAGGTCCCATTTGACCCAGCTATTCCCCTGCTGGGTATCTTCTCAAAAGAATTAAAAGAATTAAACCACAGTGATATATGTCCACCCATGTTCATAGCAGCACAGTTTGTAATAGCTAAAGCTTGGAAGCAGTCCAAGTGCCCATCAACTGGAAACCGGATAAAGAAAATGTGTTTTTTTTTATAAAATGGAGTACTACTCAGCCATAATGAACGAAAAACTAGTCATTTATAGCTAAATGGATGCATATTGAGGCCATACTCTTAACTGAAATAAATAGGACACACATGTGTAAATACCAAATAATTTCTCTAGTGTGAGAAACTGATAGTGTAAACAAGAGTTAAAATGATTAAAATGAATAATTGATAATTTGAAATAGGAAAAAAGGTCCAAAGATGAAGGAGTGAAGGGAGGGGAAGGGGAAAGGAAAAACTATGAGAAAAGAAAAAAAAAATGGAAATGAAATCTATGTAAATAGGGAAGGGTGGAGGGGGTGAAGGGCACACAGGTAATGGCGAAAAAAATTAGAACCAAGATATATCATGTACAGGTACAAACACCCAATGATAAATGTAAAAGAATCATAGACCTAAAATGTACCAATAAAATGTACCAATAAAATTTAATTTAAAAAAAAAAGGGCCAGGGATTTAGCTCAGTGGTTCCATCGCCTGCCTTGCAAGCACAAGGACCCGAGTTTGATCCCTGGTACCAAAAAAAAAAAAGAAAAAATCCAGCCAGGACACCCAGATGGGGCAGTCTGGGAGTGGCTGGGGGAAGCAGATCCCAGAGCTCACATGTTAAGGACAGCACATACAGAAACAACCCTTCAACTTACAAAGACTGGTTACCTTTCATTAGCTTTTCTTAGCTATGCATCAACCATTATGACAGTAAATAACAATACTCACAGGCCACATCCATATGACACGTAGAAAGTCTTACGTTTCTGACAATTGATGATACAAATCCTTCTTTTTTTGAAGGGCACTGAAATCCTCAGACTCCAAAATTACAATGAAGATATCTTTATTTCTGACACATTTAAAATAACCTTTCTCCAGCTTCTACATACAAGGAACACTGGCAAATGACAACTTAGATATGCTATATTCTGCCAGGAGAGTCCAAGTACAAATGAATAAAGTAAGTATGAGTTTACAGATATTAAGTATGGCAGTACTGAATACGAACTGACCAAAGACTTAAGAAATCTGAGTTCTAACTGGTCCATTAAAAAAATTTTTTTTAATGTCTGGCTAATAACCCTGGGCAAAGCACAACCTTTCTAGGTCTCAGTTTTCTCATTTGTAAAAGGAGGGAATTAAACTGCTGACTTCTAGGTTCTCTTGCAGTTCATTTCCAAAACTTTAATTTGGAGCACACTTATAAGGCTAAAGGCTGAAGCAGAAGATAAGCAGTTTTTGGAATAAAGGTAAGTAACCCATGACCATATCAAGTTGTAACTCCCTCAGGCTCCCTTCATAACTTAAAACAATGATATCATGCACTACCCACCATCCTTCCTGGATAGCAAAGTCTCCGCAGAATGGCCCTAGCTCTAAGCTCATCTCTTTGCACCATCTGAGCAATCACTAATCTACCAAAGAGTCCACCATCTCTCCCCTCCTCCTTGCTCTACCTCTCTCTCTAACTCTATCTCTGTGTGTATGTCTCTCAAACCCCTCTTCTCTCTCCATTCTCACATTACTACCACCACATATAATTCCAGGCCTTAATGTTTCACTCATGGAAATGCAGCAGCCTCTTGGTCAGCCTGTCTCTTCTGACTCCCAACTAGTCTCCTGACCAGGTGTCCTCATTAAGTCTAAATTGCCTGATCTCTATCAGGGAATTCTAGACTTTCACAAGTCGATCCCAGCCTAGTTCTTCACCCTGAATTCCACTTTAATATACCTATGCTCCTCTTGCATTGAACTCTAGAGAGCCTCAAAGTTCTGAGATCCTTAGCTAGTGACTGCCTTCCCCTTGTGTGGAACAGTGGGTAATGTCGGTTGTTCATACAAAATCCATTCTTCGTTTTCTTCACACTAATAGAAGGTCAATTCTGTCTGGCACTGCCTCAAAGACTGATCCTCTCTCTTACCCCTCTTACCCTAGGGTACGTCAAAACCAATTTGTGATCAGTTCTCACTAATAAGACACAGGGTCCTCAGCAAGGTTCCTGGAAAAGACTTTAATGCCTCTCTTTCAGCTGGCCACTATCACATCTAGAAAAGTGGCCATCATCTCATAACCACCAAGAGAGATTGGTAAGGACACATCTGCCCAATTGAGGATGGCAAAGTAAATAGGCAGAAAGAATCAGGGTCCTAGATGAAGAGCTCTCCTATATTAGAAGTATCTTTAAAATAATAAATTGTCGGGCCAGGGATTTAGCTCAGTGGTTTTGCTGCCTGCTGTGCAAGCAAAAGGACCCGAGTACGATCCCCGGTACAAAAAAAAAAAAAATAGTAATAATAATAACAATAAATTGTCTTTAAGAATTTGAGAATATTTTTGTTATTTGCAGCCAAAACATTCTATCATACACCCTAATAAAAATCTTACCCTTAAGACTTAAGACAAATTCTGTCATGCTTCTCCTGACCCTGCCTGAAGTTAGCTTCCTTCTGTGATTCTACTGAACATTTTAGCAGCTTCTATTATGAATTTATTATAATGTGTAGTAAAATTTTTACATCTATATTCCCCAATAAGGTAGGGGATAAGGAAAAGCCATGCTTTTCACTTCTCCTTGTGCCTCTCTCCTAAGCTCCAGACTTACATAACCAACTAATTCAATTTCTCCAGTCCATGTCTTGCGGACATAAAATTGGCAAAGGCAAACTGGATATTGATTCCCCTCCCCATGGCAGCAATGGCATCACATGCTAATTCCACTCTTCCCACACTTCATATATAACCTATCAGAAAGCCCTACTGGCATTAACCCAAATGTATATACTAAACTTCCTGACTTATAATCTCCACTGCCATTCCCTTAACCCAGGCCACGGTGGTATCCTTCTCCTGCCACAACAAACAGTCCTAAGTGATCTCTCTGCTTCTACTCTTGCCATACAGTCTCTCTTTTATAAACAGCCAGGGTGAACTCTAAAGCAAAAATCCAAGCATGACTTTCTAGAGTTTTTAGTCCTTTCAACAGCTTCCCACTATTCTTAGATATTCAGTGGTCTCCAGGTTCCTTCCAACCTTCAAACATGCTGGGCTCATCAAATAAGGGCCTATATACTGTCTGTCAGACTGTTACCTTGCTGCCTCCTCCTCACCACTATGTTTTTGTTTGGTTGGGGTTTTTTGCAGTACTGGTAATTGAACCTGGAGCCTTCACATTGAGGTACATCTGTACCTCCAGCCTCTTTCTTTACTTTTTTTCGGGGGGGGGGGGGCTACCAGGGATAGAACTCAGGATCTTGAGCTTTCGAGGCAGGCGGCGGAACTACTGAGCTAAGTCCCCAGCCCCTATTCTTTACTTTTAATTTTGAGAGAGGGTCTTGCTAAGTTTCTCAGGCTGGCTTAAACTTGTGAGCCTCTTGCCTCAGCCTCCGAGACCTGGGATTATAAGCATGCACCACTAACCTTGGTTAGCATTCAGGTTTGAATTAAAATCAGTTGTTTGAAGGCCCTCAACAGCCCTAGAAAAAGGAGTGCCCTTTCAGAAGCCCACTACCTCTACCCAGTTATGCTCCACACAACCTTCAAATACACACAAGCTTCTTAAGTTATTTTATTTATATTAGTGTAGGTATCTTTTTTTTACTTCTCACTAGCAAGTAAAGTCCTTGAAGTAAGAGTTCTATCAGTCATATTCATTGTATGAATGCTGCCTAAAATATAGAGAGGGTTCAATAAGTATTTCTTGATAGTCTTATTCTGATTATGCCTTTGAATCTACAGTAGCTAATACTCAGGAAGTACTCAATAATTGTTTGGTGAATGAAAGCAATTTGCTAACTGGAAATTTTTTCATTATGTTTCTTTCACAACCAATTTCAATAAAAGATATAAATGTCCCATTGCAAAATCCATACTTACTACTGAACAATGGCTAGTTGAGAATGATTCATTCTTCTCTGGTAGCAGCAATAATGATTTCATATTTTCACTGTCTGTACAATCCACAGGCCGCAGACCAAATATGTTACTGATAAAATAAGTGCAGATGGGTTTAAGTAAATAAAATGTGACTTGATTCTCACCAAAATGAATGTACTGGTGGAACAGCTTTTTCAACACCCTTAATGACACAAAACTTTAACTACAATAAATGATTCAGAACTCACATTAGACATAAGGACTGAATATCAAAAGTTGCTGAATTCAACAGAGAAAAGATATGAAATTTCAATTTAACATTAGATCACTATAGAGTATTTTTAATTAAATATACTGTAATCTACATATGAATTTTTCACAATTGTGCATTCTGTATTCCTATTTCAAAATACAACTTCTTAATCATTAACCATTATGGGTGGGATGTTTTCACATGGAAATATAAGTCATCTTCTATAGCTATTACAGGCTTTATAGTCCATATAAACAATACTAGATTAGATAAATTCATAGCACAGGCATTTAGATCCATTAGAAAGAAAACTACCACATGATAAACATTAAAATAACAGGGGGCATTTTAAAAACTAATTTCAATGTGTATGTATAATCTACAATAACCCAGCCATCGTATAACCCCAATGCTTTATAGACAAGAAAAACAGAAAGGAGCAGGCTCCAATAACTTGACTAAGATCACATTTTCCTTGTTTGTTCCATTAATATTCAATATTGTTCATACGCAGTCTTCCAGTTATAAGTAACTTGTTAAAACTACAAGACTTTATCTACTGTTGTACTGACTTATACAGTAGTAGCTCAGTATTCACTGATAATTGCTTCTGGAAGGCACAAAGAGTACCAAATAAACTGTTTTGGCTGGAAAACGTAGTAAGTCATGAGGGAATCCACACCAACAAGTTCTGGCTTGCATGTTACATACCAAATTCAATGAGTTTCAAACCAGTTGAACACCAACGTATGTATGACTGTATATGGCTTCAATATATTATTTTAACATAGTATACTATGGCAGTAAGTTTTAAAAATGAACATCTACTTATAATCTTTTATGGTTTTTCAACATTATGATATAAATATAAAATGTGATAGATGGATACATAGATAGATAGATATCATTACAGTTCAACAGGGCTGGGGATGTAGTTCAGGGAGATCATTTGCCAAAGCCCTGGGTTCCTTCCATCTACAGTATAACAAATAAAAGTTCACATGAAAAATGCAATGTGTTAAACAGGATATAAACAATAAACATGGTACAATATGGATTTTATAAACTAATGAGTATGTAGAAAGAGGTCCAGAAGGAAATGTGATACATTAGGAAAAGAGGGAAAGTGTCAATTGTTTGATACTGCACAGAGGTCACATACATGAAGGATGTAAAGCCGCTACGAAGTTTAGAGACAAGGTCATCAATGGCTATCACTTTGATGGCACAGTGGGAAAAAAGCCAGTGGATTAAGGTAAGAAATGGGCCACAACAAAATGTGTTTCTATTGACTGTTATTCATAATCATCAGGTTCAGTTACTCCTTTTTTGGACAGTGCTGGATAAATACTGAGAAGTTTGTATGTATTCTCAGATTCCACTTTATCCCCAGCTCAACACCATTTTGGGAAAGTCCTCCAGCCAAAAAAAAATGCAAACGATTGTATTTTTGCTTCCTACTTTACCACAAAGTTACACAAGTCACTGTTCACATCGAGAGCAGACAAACTTGGAATATTTCTGAAGAATCTCATCCACCTTATTTGATACTTCCCAATTTCACAATCTAAATTATGCTCACATACCAGTACACAATTTCCTCACACATATATGCTATACATATGAAAATCCAAAACCAGAAATCTGAGTTAAAGAACCAATATTCTAGTTTTTAAACCATCAAGTGCAAACATGGACAACAACAACAAAAAGGTCACTAAACACATAGGACATTTTCACAAACTGATTTTATGCCTCAAAGAAAGAAAATTCCAATCAAGTGCATTTTTAATACACAGTAACTGGATGACATCAGGATAGTTATTCTATATAAATAAGTAGAAGTTCATAACAACATGAAAAACCATTAAGTCAAAATGCTTCTCAAAGTACCACCATCAGCTACTCAGCACTTTAAACCAAAAAAATAATAAAACAATTATCTGAACCAGTCAGGAGCTTTTGCCTTCTGCTTTGTAAAATGACTGACAGGATTTCTGTTTACATGTAGGACCCTTACTACACAAAACTTACTATCTCCTACACCCTTAAAGCATGTAGTTTCTCCACACAGATTATGGGTGGCTTCTGCTTATACAAAAGTTGCTTTAGCTCTCCTGTACTGCTAGCAAACCGAAGAATGATATGTTACAAATGCTACAGATGAAAGATAATCAGTTAAACCAGTCCCACATCATGGGAGAAGGAACCAACTGAATCCTGTCACGCTGCTTCTGCTTTGTTGACAACCACTCAACTGTGGAATCAGACACAGTTTATACGTAGAAAAACCATAGCAATAGATGGCGCATGTGTAAGATCTCTTCATTATTTGGCCACAAGAAAGGTGTGCTTTCTTCATATAATGTTACACTGGAATCAATTCAAAATGCACAGAATTAGGTTTATTTCCTTTGCAAAAAATAGATACTGCAAGTACTAAAGAAGGACAACGACAAGTCACATGTCACAAATATCAGGCACTACCAATGTTATGGTTTGAGCCGGGGATTTAGCTCAGCGGTTCTGCCACCTGCCTCGCAAGCACAAGGTGCCGAGTTTGATCCCCAGTACCAAAAAAACCAAACAAACCAATGTGATGGTTAACTGCAGACAGTGATAAATCAGTTATTCTCCATCACTATATTAGGTTTTGTTAAAAAAAAAAAAGATTTATTGCAACATAATTGGCGAAAGTGATACACACTTGTAATCCCAATACTCAAGAAGCTGAGGCAGAAAGCTGAACTACACAGTGAGACCCTGTCTCAAAAAAAAAAAAAAAAAAAAAAGGTCTACTGCAACAGCATGAACTCAAGATAGATATCAACAATTTGCTATTTTATTAGAATGGGTTACAAAGGAAGATTACAGAATGATTTTTTAGAAATATAATTATAATATGTGCTCTTATTTTCTGGCATTAAACCTACAGCCTTAACACTCACATTACATATTCTGGAAAGCTATGTTAAGAAAGAAAACAATGTCCTTCCCTATGACCTTAATGAGGACAAATTCTCATTCAATAGTAAGTATCAAACAGATAAGTCTAAACCAAAGTAGTAAGATGAAACGTGGACAGATTTCCAAGAAGGTGAGTAACACACACTGGCAAATAAAATGGCCTGGAGCCCGGGACTAGAAACTGGAATACTGAGATGAATGTGAAAAGCCTGAGTAAGGAATCTCTACATTGCTGAAATGTATGGATCTGATGGAAGTTCTATCAAGCTAAAGAGTTGAATCACTATGTGTTCAAGTGTAGGGGGCAAATACAATAAGAGAAACAATAAAAGTCAGCATAAGGCAATATACACTAGAGCTAGAGGTAAAGACAGAATGCAGCTGTGAAAATCCACAGGCACATGTGTCTACTAGTTCAACTACATAGGTCAATGTAACACCAATATATTTAAAGATTCTCAGGATACAGGAAAATGTCAACATCTTAACTGCTAACTTTACATGCAGTTCACGAGAATGTATTAACTTTCACATGTTCTACTTTTGACAGTTTAGTTCTTTGATGCCCTATCAAAGACAGTCACCTACAATTCAGTGAATTTTTACATGATTATATATAAATAATATACTTTATATACAGTAAATCCCCAGAATTATTTTGTTTCTGGTTACTGAAGCATTTTACATGATCTTTGACCAAGAGGATACTCTTTAATTCCATTTTTTCCCCTATTCCTTTACAACACAGTACACTGGCAGATTTTGTGAAGTTTTTTTTTTCCTAATATATTACTGCCATATTTCTTTTGCTGTGATTTTAAATCATAGTTCAGAAAATGTTTCCTATAAAACCTTTAAAGAAACATTTTAAATTTTAAAACCTTGACAAGAGATCTAAGTGTTCAAAAGATACTACTTATGAGTAAGGAATAGTGGAGGGTCATTGCTACTGATAAACATTCGCAGTAGTGTCTATATAAAAGCAGATATATGTGTAACATACATACACATAAGATACATATTTTACTACTAGCAACAAGCGTTTATTTGATAGACAGAAAATGAGTATACCTGTTTGTACACACAGAGGAAACACTGCTTTGTAATCAGTTTGATGACTATTAACTCATTCACTAAGTCCCTGTTTTCTTAATGTACAAAGAATTCTTTTAGGTACTAATGAACCTATGTCATAAAAAGTTGTTTCTGTCTTCATGGAGCATGGTGCGAAAAACAGAAAGATGCACATAAGGAGGACTGAAATCTAGTGAAGCTTCCCAGAGCTTTCTGGAAAAGGAAAGAGACAGACAAGTGTGTGAAGGCCTCTGAGTGCAGACGCATGGCAAATCAGAAATACTGACTTTTTAAAAAAGTACACCACAGGGAATTGGTTGTTCTGAAATTATGAACTGGCCAGATTACGTAAGAACAAAGGAGTAGTGTTAAGGGTTCGGTCTTCCTTTCAAGCTAAGAAGAAACCCTGAACATATCCAGAAATAGCTATAATACCAAAGATAGCACCAACCAGGCATGCGGTTAAGAGACAAGCTTACAAGCCAGGGATAGTGGTGCATGCCTGTAATCTGGGTACTTTGGGAGGCTGAGTCAGGAGCATCTCAAATTCAAGCCTAGACCAAGGAATTGAGCAAGACCCTATCTCAAAATTAAAAGGGCCTGGGGATACAGCTCAGTGCAAGGGCCCTGTGTTCAATCTTCAGTACAACCAAAAGGAAAAGAGAAAGAGAAAGAGAAAGAGAAAGAGAAAGAGAAAGAGAAAGAGAAAGAGAAAGAGAAAGAGAAAGAGAAAGAGAAAGAAAGAGAAAGAGGAAGAGGAAGAGGAAGAGGAAGAGGAAGAGGAAGAGAAAGAGAAAGAGAAAGAGAAAGAGAAAGAGAAAGAGAAAGAGAAAGAGAAAGAGAAAGAGAAAGAGAAAAAGAGAAAGAGAAAAAGAGAGAGAGGTGCTTACAGAATCCAAATGCCTGAATTTAAATTTCAGCTAATTTATCTAAAATCAGATGTGCGTGACTTTAGATAAATTAATTAAAACCTATTTTGCCTGCTTCCTCATATGTAAAAATGAGAATAAGGCAACCTACCTTTTAAGATTACTACTAGGACTAGAGGAACACATTAGAAGTGCTTAAAACAGTACCTGGCAGATAGTACCAGCGTGGTGACTGCTATTAATATTGCTAGATTTGCATTATTAGGAGACAGATACAAAATAAAAATAAGAAAACATAGTAAATTATGTCCTAGTGTTAGCCTCTTAACATCATTTTCCCCAATTTTATAATATATTTTTGCAAGCTCTTGTAATGACAATTCAAATAATTAGAAAGTACAGGATTATGGTTTTTCAACGTTAAAAATAACAGTCATTTTCATTTTCCTGTCTGGTACAATCTGAAGATTAAAGAGTCTGAACTAGACAAACAGGAAAATCATTTTCCTAACCAGGATTCTTTCTGATCACCAAGCTTGATGACTCAGCAAAGGGTTAAGCTCCAGTGTTTAATGTTTCAGGCAAAAGGCAGAGTTCAAAATACAGTGAAACCACTTACCATCCTTTTCCGTACAGCAAGGACATGGTAGATGCCTACCTACAACTGAGCTGTGAATGAGCTACAGCACTAGGAAATATGAGAGGGAGTGGTGGGCAAATTTAAACCTGTACTTGCATGTAAGATCATCCAATATGCAAAAATATATGCAAGTCATTTTTACTAATGCCAAACCTATCATGCCTGACAGGATGTCACGACAGACCATGAATGAAATCCTTTATGAACAACTACAAAACTGCAAACACAAAGATTTAATTTTTCAAGTCACTTTGTTTCCTTTGAACAGGAAAAAGCACAATCATTCAAAAGAGCAACATGGTTTTTAAAGCTTTAAAACATAAATTATCCTTGTAGGTAATTCTTTTTTTTTTTTAAAGATACTAACTAGGGCAAGAAGATAATTAATAAGTCCAACGGTCCATATAATATCTTCTACTTCAGAATTCATCCTTTCAAGAAAAAGTCTGTTTACAGCACAGCATCACATCCTACATTCACATTATCTGTTACACACACACACACACACACACACTAATATTCTCCACATATTACAAATGGTTCTAAAGTGACAACAAGAACTTTCATCCTAGGTTCACACTAGGATGTTCAGAAGGCAGAGTGGAAGATGGAAGGCCAAATAGGTTGTGATAGTTAACTGATTGTGCCAACTTGAGCAAGAAACACCCAACTAAATAGGATCAGCATAGTTCTGGGTGCGGCTGAAGGGATTTACTGAAGACAGAAGACCCACCCTGGGTATGAGTGACAGCAATAAATGGAAGACAGAAGGAAGGCTCGCTTCTGTTTCTTTGGAGGAGCTCCAATTTTCACCTTAATTTGGATGTTGTCTCCTGACTTCCAGCATTTACTTTTCAGCCTCCAATGCAGACCCTTCAGCCTTCTGTAGACCGTTCAGGCTTCCATCTCAGACCCTTCGGCCTCCTGGTATGGACTCGCATGGGACACTAGAGTGAGCTCTAGGCCCACAACTGGATCCTTAGTTTTCCAGGGCACAAACAGCCCTTTTGTACTCTTCCAAACCTGACTGCAGGGGCCCATTCTAAGCCAATCTTATATATTCTATTTGTATATCTTGCGTTAAATCTGTTTCTCTAGTAAGCACTGAGTGATACAGAGGTCTTAAAACAATTTCCAGTATAAAAATTCCCAGACAACAAATACTGAATGATATGAAATTTCTCCTCATTCTCCAAAATTAAAGCAATCTTTCCTCTTGAACTCTTGGACTCTTAGACAATGTGAAAGTCATGTATTAAGGCTAGGAAGTAAAACAGCCTGGCACATTTGAAGAAAATAAAAATTCAGAAAGGATAATACAAAATAAAAAATGCTTGAAGGAAAGAGGCATGGAGGAACTGTGGAGAGATGAAGCTGAAAAGAAAGTAGCACCCCAAACCTTTGAGGGCATTAAAAATCATGTTATGGAGTTTGAAGTAATTTTAAATACATTATGAGGAAGCCACCGAAGGCTTACGTAAAAAACATTAGTTGGCCAGACCTATGATTTTTTTGAAAATATTGAGGTTGCATATATGAAATGAATTAAAGAAAAGCAATCAAAAGAGGAGACCAATAGGAAACTGGTAAAGCCAGTCAGGTAAAAAGTACAAGATAAAACAAAAAGAAAAAAAAAGAGGAAAGTATTTCAGGATGATAACCACCAGTCAGAAAGAATAATTTTCAAAAACAGCAACCACACTGTTATACCTGAGGGCTAAAGTTATATCTGCATCTGCCCTACTATCCTTATCCAGCTGTAATCCTAACTTCTTTGTCACTCTTTCACAACTGTCCTCATTGGTATCAACCAGCTGTCCAACACAAGAGTCACCTGGCACAAGTGGGCCATTTAAATACATTTTAGAATTTAATTTCTCAGTAGTGAAGAGCAGTTTTCAAGTGTTCAATAGCTACAGATGACTAGTGGCTACTGAATGCCCAGCACTGACATAAACATTTCCATCACTGAAGAAAGATCTATTGGACAGTGTTAGGCTATGCAGAGACACCTAAGTCGGTCATCTTCCCAAGAAAGCCAATCAAAGCAGTTACCTGATCTCTCTGGAAAAATACATGTGAAGGGAGACTCACTGTCTCAGGCCCACACCTTGTATATTCCGAAGCCCTCACGGTGTAGTGTAAGAATCATGGTGTACAAACCACAGGACAGGCTCTGTGTTTTCGCTCATTAATCCTCACTATGCTCTGAAGAAATAGAAAAGCAGCAGGTGCCATCCATGTTTTATAGGTGAGGATACCAAGGCACAGAAATTAACCTGCCTGTGGCTATAAAATCAATAATGGAGTCACAAATAAAAACTGGATTCCCTAACACCCGACCAGTGCTCCACTCACTAAAGGAGTCATGGCTGATTTAGGAACCCTAGGATGGAAGCTATTTGGTTTACCTGAGCCAAGCAACCATTTGTTTCTTCAAAAAGCTCACTATACCCACAGGAGGGTCATATCTGTTAGGTCCTTACAAAATACTGTTATGTTCATGTGTATAAACATACAAACACACACAGAAAAATATAAAAGACTATATTCATATATATATATATCTTATATATATAACAACTATCTTATAACTTGTAATGGAAAATGAAGGAGGCCGGGGATTTAGCTCAGTGGCACCGCGCCTGCCTTGAAAGCACAAGGTCCTGAATTTGATCCCCAGTACTGCAAAAAAAAAAAAAAAAAAAAAAAGAAAGGCGATGACACATGTACTGAAATTAATAGCACCAAGGTCTAGAACATTCCTGTATTATTAATTTATTTTTAATTATAATAAATGATTACCTATTAAAAAGTTACAACCTAGAAGTGCTGCATTTTCTAATTCTTATTTGATTCTGCACAGGAAAAGCCTGACTTTTGTGTGCTTTTTCCCAGTCTGTAGAAGCAATGGGGGTACAGAGAGGCAATACTTGCATTTTCATTTCAACTACCTAATTAACTGAAAAGAGTAAAATAATATATAGGGAGACATGAGCCAAGTTACAGATTAAAGATATAAAATCTACATACAGCATTTGCTTGTGATACTCTTGACAACAGCAATTTTAAAATGCAGCCGCCAGCATTCAGTAATGTGCCTCTGTGCCCTGACACTGCAAAACAATTTACTCAGAGCCTCATTTGAATAATGTGAAAAATCGAGGAAATAATTCAGCTGTACTCGCCCCATATCTGAATTCTTATATACTTTCACTGTTGTTATGCTAAATATGAGGAAAGAATGGAATATTTAAAATAATTCTAAAGAATTAAGTAGCATAAAAAATAATTAAGTCAATTATACATTTTTATAAGTAGGAATCCATTTATAGACTACAAAAGCTAAATGAATTTTTACATAAAATGAAAGTTTCCAAAATGGATTTGACAACTGCTTCTGAAGTAACATAGCAAATCTCCAAATACCTGCGTTTCTTCCAGGAAAAGGGTATAAATACTGACCTTCAGAATGGAACTTAATGGTTAGTTAGAGGATGACTACTTACACAGCATTCCTGGAGGCTCCACAGGACAGCAAGAGCCTCACTATATCCAAGTGCCCATTCCTGGCGGCATCGTGAAGTGGTGAGTCATTTTGGTAGCCGGTGGTGTTCACCAAGGCTTTATGCTGAAGCAGCAATTCTGCTACCTTCAGGTGCCCATGATTGCAGGCTTCATGCTAATTAAGAGAGGGAAGTGTAATAAGAAAGACCAAAGGATAATATAACACCACACTTTAGAGAAAGAAATGAGAACTACAGTCAGTAAATTATTCTAACCTACATACTATTCACACAGACCATATGCCATATGTAGTGACAGAGTAAAAGTCACTAATAATAATCTTTCTGCAATTCATGGGAAAAGAAGTCTTAGGTCAAACGTGCTTTCTGTAAAATGTAGCTTTAGTCCAATTATAACTCCTAAGTTTGTCCCACAATTAAACAGTAAAAAAGAAAAGAGTATTTAAAAATCATACCATGTGGGGCCGGGGATTTAGCTCATTGGTTCCGGTGCCTGACTCGCAAGCACAAGGTCCTGAGTTTGATCCCCGGTACCAAAAAAAAAAAAAAAAAAAAAATCATACCATGTGTAAAACCTGAATTCTTCACTCTATCAGGTTATACATAAATAGTGGACCACCACAAACACCTATCTACCCAACAGAGTGGATATTCCAGATGTGCTTATTACCAAACAAGTTCTCTTTGGTGAAAGGAGATTACTGGATGAAGTACTAGATGAAGGAAATGTCCATGACAATAATAACAGGGAGTACATATTCAAAAAGATCTTAATAAATGAATGACAGAACTGCCAACAGCAGAATGTTCAAAGATGCCTTACATGCAAATCTTTTCTGGTGTCTAATGAACTCCACCAATGCCACTATGTTGATTTCTCCTAAATCTCTGGCATACTGTGCTTTTTGGTACATCTATTTCTATTCATAATAGGTGACACCATGCTCATCATCTGTAGGTCTATTCTAGGAGAAAAGAATTCAAAGTGGGCATCAGATCCTTCTAAATCACTCATCAACCTTTATTACAATTTGCCTTAGTGACTTTAAAACTAAGTTTAATCATTGAGAAAGATTAGTAAGCCTGCAGTGTCCAAATACAGGGATGCTGATCCAGAAAAACCCTCCATACTTAAGAACGTGACAAGGAGAAGTCACACATACACACACTCCTTCATACTTTTTCTGTACCTGGTCTAATGAATATCTTCTAAGTTCTAGCTTATAGGTTATACACTTCCACCTCATTTGTTGATTCTTCTGTGGTTGCTTTCAAACCTCATGTTTATTTTCTTAATATAATTAGACCATGTAGCATTTGCTTCCAAGTATTTTTGCCAGTTTTCTCCCAGAATATTCATATTATATTTATAGCAATATAAAGCAAAGTTTTAAAAATGTTTAATGTAAGAAAAGCTTTCTATTGCCTCAATCTACTTGCAATTTAGATAAGAGAGGGTATAAGCTAAAACAGATCTTCAGTAAGAAGCACTCCCTTGTGATCATATGCCATACTCAATCCTTCTGACTTCTATTTATTCCACAAAATTGGGTTCCAGTAACATGCACACTGCAAATAAAGCCTCATGTCAACTGTAGTAAGTTACCTTTGTACCTGAGCTAAATCAGCAATGTAATGCAACTGGATTCTAAATCTAAAGGTAGCCAAAAAGTAGCCAATTTCTTACCTGTCACAACTGAAAAGCTAAATGGAAAATAATTATTTTTCTCATATTCAGTGAAAAGATAAACTCATCAGACTATAATGTATGGGTGGCAGAGGATGATATATGGACAATCACATAACTATAAACTGTAAAAACCATAAACAGAGAGAGAAGGAGAAGAGAAAACAAACATCCCCAGCATAAAAAGAAAAAAGAAAACTACCAATGGTGTCCATCCAGCATTGTCCTTAACATTTGGGTCAGTTCCATTTTGCAAGAGGTACTCTACAGATGATACATCGCCCTGGTGAAACAATGAAAAAATAAAAAGATATTTAAAAGCATCAAAAACAAGGCAAGATATTGAAAATTTCTTTTGAAGACTGTCTTCTTCACCTATTGTTCATAAGCTAAGAAACAAGTTACAAATGTATAAATAGTCCTGAGATACTATTTATTCAAAATTCATTTCAAGATACTAAATAAACAACCCTGGCCAATGATCATCTGATCATAATGAAGGTTTTTTTTATTTTATGAAAAAAATAAAATTTTATAACAAAATAAGAGAATAATAGCTAATACACTGTGTATCATTGTGTTCAAAATACTCAAAAGTAAAACACAGACCAAAAAGATTCTTACAAAGAATGAAACAGACAATACAACAAAACTTTCTTTTCAATGAACTAAGAGAAACTAGTAGTGTAAATAAAACAACATATATATTAAAATATTTTTGAAACAATGGAATATGTAACTTGGGGAACTACTTGAACATCTCCCTACTTCCTATTTATCTCTTTTCTATTTTGCTCTTTGTATGTGTTTATGTAGTATTTATACAGTGTTTTTCACGTAAGAGAAACCACGTGATATTTAAGCTTGTGTGTCTAACTCACTTCACTTAATATTTTGTTTTCAAGTTGTATCTATCCACAAATGCCTCAAGTTCATCTTTCTTTATGGTGACATAGTCCTCCATTGTGTATATAAATACCACATTTTCCCCTATACATTCATCTATTGATGGACATATACGTTGTTTCCAAGATCTAGCGATCATAAACTGTGCTGCTGTAAACATGGGTATGCATCTATCCCTGAAAGATGATGATTTTAACTCTTTTGGGAAGATACCTAGAAGGGGGATAGCTTGATCAAATAGAAACTCTATTTTTAGTTTTTGAGGACTCTCCACAGATTTCCATAGTGGTTGTATTATTTTACATTCCCAGTTACCAGGCAGAAGAGTTCCTTTTTCTCTACCTCCTTGAGAATATTTGTTATTATTAGATTTTTTGACGATGGCTATTCTTTCTGGGGTAAGATTATTGTGCAATTTAAGCTGTATTTCTTTGATGGCTACAATGATAAGCATTTTTTCATCCATTTATTGCCCAATTGTACTTCTTCTGACAAGTGTCTCTTCATTTCAGTTGCCCACATAATGAAGTTATCATTTCACTTGTGAAAAAAAAATTTTTTTGAACACACATAAAAATGGTTTCTCATTATTACTTAAAAAAAAAACTATTCACAGTGAAATCAATGTTAAAATTGCCAAAAATGGTCACTTCATTGGCAGTTTATTCTATTTATCCTAATATTTTAGTTTATATTCACTTTATTTGCTCAAAAATATTTTCATGGCAGAAACAGTTGGCTGTTTAAAATAACAGAAAAGAGATCAGAAAAAACATTCAAAACAACCAATGAAATCATCACTTAATATTTACCCCTGGTTTGGGGTGGGAAAGTTGCTGGGAATTGCACCTGGAGTTTCCTGCATTTACTTAAGCACATGCTCTTCCACTTAGCTGTATACCCCTAGGTCTCACTCTTCTTTTTGGTGCTTTCCCCAGAGCTGAGAAATATAGTCCTCAAACTATTCAATACTGTCATCTCTTCATCGCATCCCTTAATCTCATATGGAAAAAAATCTGACATCTATCTTTTATATCTGATTATGTTTTTGAGTTAGTATTGTCAACTCTTAAAATCTTTAAAAAAAATCTTGCTATAAGATACTTCCTTGTCAGTTTTTAAAACAATGAAGGTAAAATTCTCTTAAAATGACACTATTACCAGTCACTGCAAATATAACTAAATGAGTTCTTTTAGGGTAACATGAGAAAAGCAATGTCCATGAAGATAACTAACAGAGCTTACTGTGAACAAGGCAGAATAAATAAAGCTACATATGACAAACATTATACAGTTTATGTTCAGGTGGTTTTGTAAAATGTTTAAGGGAGAACTACCTTCTACACTTTTAAAAAATTTGTATTTCTTCCTTAATAGACATAAAAATAGTACATATTTATGGGGTACCATGTGACTTCTGATAGAGCTATACACTGTATAATGTTTAAATCAAGAAAAACATCTATCTCTTCAAACACATTTTTTTCTTCTTCAAAATCCTTTCTTCTAGCTTTCTGAAATATATGGTACATTATCCACTGCACACCCTACTATGTGAAATAATACACCATAACTTCTTATTCATATTGAACTGTAACAGACAATATGCTTTTCTGAAATGAAGTTTTTCCTTCATTGAGTTAATAATATACAATATAAAAACTTTTGCTTTTATTTTCATTTATTTCTATTTGCATATTTTGAGCTACTTCCCAAAAAGCCTGAAAGTTTTCAGGAAAGCACATACGCACGCGCGCGCGTGCACACACACACACACACACACACACACACACACGGACAAAAACCTATATTTTTAAGGCCTGAAGTTAATAAAATGGCCTTAAATGTTTAATGGGCCTAAAAGTAAGCATTATATGTGTCTCAAATTGATTCACACAAATGTACTCCCAGTACCCTGAGAGGCTGAGGCACAAGGATCACAAGTTCAAGCCCAGCCTGGAAAATTTAGCAACTTAGTGAGATCCTGTCTCAAAATAAAAAATAAGAGTGGGGATGTAGCTCAGTGCAGACTCTGCAGTCAATCTCCTGTTTCACAAAACAAAACAACAAACAAAAACAACCAAAATTCCTAAGGGTGCAAATTCTGTACTTTCAATATAAGTTATCAGCTGGACATGGAGGTGCATGCCTGTAATCTCAGCACTTGAGAGGCTAAGGCAGGAGATCACTGACATTTCAAGGCCATCCTGAACTACACAGTGAGTTCAAGGCCAGCCTGAACTACCTAGTGAGACCCTATCCCGAAAAAGAAAATACAGAACGTATCATGTATTTAATAACTTTTGCTCTATATTCTAAGTTACATCCAAATGAACCAAAGAACATTCTAGCAAGATACAAACTTGAAATAATTTTTAAATGATCTCTTGAGTATTGGACAAACTGCTAGAACCATACATATTCCCTACCTTCAACATAACAAATTTCTACAAAATAGTTTTAAAACATCCTCAAAACTTCCCACATTTTAGTTCTACATAATGTGAAATGGCAGTCACATGGTTACAGTACAATAGGAACCCAGTGACAGTCTAAACACAGCTGCCTTTCTTTTAAGTTGCTAGACAGTTGCTATTTTTCTTTCATGTCACCTCTTCATATTATCAAAGGTGTCTTCTATTAACATTCCACCCTGAAACTTACAGCTGATTAGCAAACCACTTGCTTTTTATAACCAATCTGCTATCTCCTCCCTAACACTTAAGTTTGTCATATTTTCATTTTTACTTTACGTAAATTTAATGTCATGCACATAAATAAAATTATGATAATTAGATAGGTCCAGAGTAACAGGGTAAGTTTGAATCATTATAAATTAACTTGTCCATCTCCTTTTTAAAAATTACTTTCTTCTTTAATAGAATACTGTTTGCTAAGAAGCACTCTCTTATTTCTCACAACTTGAAAGAATTGAGCCTTCCTTAAACCACAGCCAAAAAAATTTACCTAAGGAAAGTAATTTTAAACGGATTTGGCATTTTCAAGTAATACTTTAAAGACCGAAAATAAGGAGTGCATGTGTGTATTCTACTGAACTGTTATACTGCTAACTTCAATAAAAGGTTCTTCATACATTCTCACATATTGCAGATACCTGCATATCCCAAAATATAAATTAACTTTCCAAAATCACACAATTTTTTCCTTATAAAAATTAGCTCTTTTAAAATATTAATAAAAATCTTCATAAAAAACAATATAGAACATTACAATTAAGTACAATGAAAATGACTTACCCAGCATAACCAAGTAGCTACAATTTCCCCCTTTTAGCAATCAAATGTTTTAAATACACAAAATACTATCTCTCTCTCTCCCTCCCTCCCTCCCTCCCTCCTGGAAGAGCTCTAAAATATATTCAACCTCTTAGTCAGAATTTGCTGAGCAAAATAATTTTGTAAATGATTCTAACACTACCCAGCCAACATTACAATAAGTTACTGGTATTACCAAAGGAGACCTCTACATGGGTGCGGGTGACTGAAAAAGCTAGATACTGTACTTGCTCCATGGAGTGTTCCAGAAATTAAAATCTTGAACATACACACATGCCAGTTTGCTTTTGTGGCCTTTGCTACTTTCTTGTAAAGCTAGTATAAAGGACACATAATAACATGACTGCCTTAAGGATAATGAATTACAAAGTCAAGCTCCGAAGGAGAACCTCACAAGGGATTTTCTGTCTTCCCAGGAGATCTTCACCACCTTTGTTGTATTTTAAGAGAACTTACCTTAAGTTGCCTTCACAAGATAATCGATTATGTCTATATCACAAACACATCATGGCACATTCTATACAGGCCATTCTACTTCACAGTGAGTTCACAACTGTGGCATGAGTTACAAGCATTCATTGTCACGTTAAGAATTTGTTCCAGGGAAATTAGGGGAGGGGAATTCCAGCACCTAGAAACTCTCAAACAATGGTAACATAATAGAAAAGAGAAAAGTCTTATTTGTTTTTTATTAAATTAGAAAAATAAACATGTTTATCTTACTTTCTACTTACAGTGCTTTCTGATTAAACTCATAAGACGTTCTCAATAGCATTTTAACTACAACAGATATTCAAACAGGAACATAGGTTATAGATACTTGAATAAGAATAGGGGCATAGAAAGTTACAGACTGGGGTGGGAGTGGAGAATTGTCAAGTTCTGCTTTGAGTCTAAACACTCCGGCTGACATATAGAGAACAGGATTCTAGAAGTTCAACAGGAAAGTAGGTTGAGATATTTGGAAGTGACATCAGTGGTGTGGTCCCCCAAAATGACCACATCTGAATCCCCAGAACCTGTGAGTATGTCCGCTTACATGGCAAAAGGAACTCTGCAGCATGATTCAGGGCACAAAGTAATGGGAAGATGATGCTGTGCTGTTCAGGTAGTCTCCAATCTAATCACGTGAATCTTTAAAAGCAGAGAACCTTCCCTGTATGTCAAACTGGGATATGAGAAGGACTCAAGCTGCTATTGCTGGATTTGAAGATAAAGGAACAGGGTTACCAGCCAGATATAGTGGCATAGGCTGGCAATCCCAGCACCTCTGGAGGCTGAGGCAGGAGGATCACAGTGAGCTTGAGGCTAGCCTGTGCTACACAGTGAGTTCAAGGTCAGCCTAAACTGCACAGTAAGATCCTGTCTCAAAAAACAAACAAAAACAAAAAGAGGACCACCAAATAAGGAATATGACAGTCTCTAGAACCTTCAAAGCAACAAACCAGAATCTCCATCCTACCACAAGAACTATTCTGTGCCTGCCAAGCACCCAAATGAGCAGGAAAACTGATCCTCCCCTACAGCCTGCTGAAACTAACTGATGACAGACTGATTTCAGCCTAAAGAAACTCATGCCAGACTTCTGACCTATAAAACCATAAAAAAATTAATTTGCATACTTTAAATCACTAAGCCTGTGGTGGTTTGTTCTGGAAGCAACAGAAAACTAGCAGAGTGTTTAAGCAGTGGTCACTAGGGTAGTAGATATGGAAAGATTATGGTCAACAATGACAGCTCCAGGTAAGTTTGGAGAAGATGTTAAAGAATGTTAGTAATAAAACTTCCAGGTTCAGGAACCAGTTGGGAAAGCCCAACCTACAGCAGGAGAAGCTAACCCCACAAAGAGAAGAAAAAAACTACTGCTGCACTCTGCCTCAGTGTACAGCCCAAGCATGGACAGGGCAACAATGGTGCCTCCTGAAACTCAAAAGGAACAAATAGAACTATGGAAACTGGAAGTCTACCAATCTGCTTCAGGAAAAAATGACTGTAACAACAACCACCACCAAGAAAAATCTTATTTTTTGACAGCAAAACACTTGGTACTTCCTCTTATTTTCTTTGGCTACTGTAAAGGTCACCAAATCTAACTTCATTATGCCATAGTACTTCTGCTTTCTTTGCTTCTTGTCCGATTTTATGGTAGCTTCAACTTTAAAGCCTTTCCAAACTCCTTTAACTGAAGGTGTGTTACAAAACACATGAAATAATAGAATCACAGTATTTGTTTTGTAGCACATCCAGATTATTCATTCGTAGCTACAAATGAGAAAATTAGGATAAGACTAAGATGAAAATTATTTGTAAAATGATAGTAACATAGTACTGACAAATCCACTGTTGCTTTATTTTTTGGGTTTTGCTGTCGATGGTGATGGTATTCTCAACATTTGTATGACAAAAATCAAACAGGTTTGATTCAGCTCACAAAAATTTTTTAAAAGGAACACTATTGTTAATTCATGATTTAAAAGCAATAGAAATCAATGAGATTTTCTAAATGTACTCTACCAGAATCTTCCAGATGATGAAGAAAATAGTGTTTGATAATGAAGTTTAAAGGAACAATTGTGTGCGTGTGTGTGTGTGTGTGTGTGTGTGTGTGTGTGTGTGTGTAGTACTGGGGGATTGAACCTAGAGCCTTCATATTGAGCTCAACCCTTTTTAGAATTTTGGGACAGGGTCTCACTAAGTCATTCAATTTTCCTGGCTGGACTAAAACCTGTGATCCTCCTGTTTTAGCCTCCTAGAATACTGGGATTAGAGCCATGTGCCACCACCTGGCTCAAACTGGGTAACCGTAATTCTGGCAAGCCTTTTAAGTAAACTGACAATCTGATAAAACTTGTAGGAAGCAGTCATGAGTAGATCAATGAAGAAAATCCCCCAAGACAACATCATGCCACTATTTTTCCTGTTTTAATATTCTATTGCAGCTTTTTTCCCATGCCTAGACCAAGAAAACACAAACTGTGGCCCTTGGACCAGCCACTGATTTTTATGCAAAGTTCTAATGGTTTATATATTGCTATTTTTGATCTAGGATATAAGAAATGAACAGTTTTGATACACACTGTCTGCCCTGCAAAGCTGAATAGTTAACCACATCCTTTAGAGAGAGTCTACCAAACCCTGGCCTAAACTCTAGGCTCTAGAGTTCCTCATTTATTTTTATTTTTTTTGTACCGGGGATTGAACTCAGGACCTTGCGCTTGCAAGGCAAGAGTGGTGCCACTAAGCTAAATCCCCGGCCCGTCATTTATTTTTAATTCTAATTTTTATTAGTACAAGTTTGCAATAAATGACTACAATCATCATGGGGAGTTGGTACATTTATAAAACACATCTTAATTCTTCTTTTCATTTCTCCCCATCCCTCTTCCCTCTCTCCATCTCTTGGTCTAGAAATCCTCATTTAAAAAGATAAGATTATTTTTATAGTTGCAAGAAAAAATCCCCTACTAACCTAAGTGGATGTTTGCCTAATGGTATAAAAATTTCCAGAAAGAAAACTAAACTAAATACTAAATTAAATATTAAATATCACACTACTTATGTCTGTAAAGGTATTAAGAACATCGTAAGATTAAAATAGTTTGTGAACACATTCCTATGTATGTATGTATGTGTATATCCAAAGATGACAAAAAAGACTGCCTTCTAAGTCATGCTTTGCAGAAATCACACTAAAATATAACCAGAGCCGACTTCAACAACTTGAGTTGTCCAAGGATCTTTCATGAGACCCTTGGCATGGTCAGTGGTAAGTTCTCCCCTCTTCCAACTGGCATCAGTACTAGAGTTCACTATATTAATTTGGAATAAAAGCAAGAGGGAAAAAGCCACTAATTTTGGGGAGGTGCTCATTTTTGTGCGTTTCCTTTTCTCCACACAAAACAGAGAAACCAATGGACCACACTCAACGTCTACTGCATGTTCTCTTTATGCTGCCCTGCCAGCCTCACATTTAGGGGCCTCCAAAGAGTTCCTTCCTTCCAAATCTTACAGTTTTCTATCCATTCAAACCCCCAGAAATTTTCAGGGTGAATTTATCGTGCAAAGTCACAAAAGAACATAAAAGTTACACTAATATAGTACTAAGTGATACATGATACTTTCCTAACTCTGGCACAAACTGAGGAGCAGTCTAAAAGGCCGTGCTGGTTCCCACTCCCTTTTACTGGTAGTACTGTGTCAACTGCAAAGACTAATCACTACAAGTGGGCCTCCTGCTCAGAAAACAGGCCAAGTTCCAGAGAATGACAGCATCATTCAGGTGCTGAAGCAATAATTAAAGAGAATTAACTTCAGTAAACAGGGCAGTAAAAGAAACAGCTGACTGGGAGGCACAGGACTAGCAGCAGCTCTGTGTCAAACTGCAGGAGATATTTCTGATGGTGAAATGGCTAGGTCATTGGAGATCCACACACTGCATCTTTTACCCTTCCAGATACAGGGCATGCCTACAGGGAGCGTCAAGCAGAGATAGAAGTTCATCCCCTCTAGCTCTTCTGATAGGTAAAAATATGTTGCCACAGTAACTTAGCATTTATCTATATTCATTTTTCACGCAAAGAAAGGGTAAACAAAAATGATTACTGAACAAAAACAGAGGCAAAAGCACTTGGCAAAGGAGCTGCAAAATAATTGAATGTTGGTTTTCTCCTGCATGATCTTGCTTCCCAGAGCCAGGGGCCACTGCACTGAGGTAGACAGGCAGTCCCCGTGAAGTGGAAGTATCATATCTGCAGTAGGTTAGATATCCTAGTAATCTTAAGCCAATTCTCAAAAACCTCAAATAAACTGCTTCACAGTTGGTCTCTACTACAATTTTCATCTCCGATGTCCCTCAAAGCCTGATGTGTTGGAGACATGGTCACCAGAATGGTAGTATTAGAAATACTAAGGGCTGGGGCCCGGTAGAAGGCCTTCAGGTCACTGGGGCCATGCCCTTGAAGGGCAGAGGGACCCCAGCCCTTCTCCTTCTTCCCTCTTTTGCTTCCTGGCCAAAAGGTGAATGGCTTTGTTTCATCATACACTCCAATGATATGCTGCCACAAGCCCAGAGTGATGAGAACAGTCATGGAACAGAGCCTCCAAAACTCCAGACTACAATAAACTTTCTCTCTGTAAGTTGATGCTCAGGTATTTTTTTACAGTAATAAAAAGTTGATTAACACAGTTTCATTCTGAGTATCAGAATAAGCATCCTACCTTTATAGAAGCAATATGAAGTAAAGTTTCTCCTCTATGATTTCTTTTCCTGGCCATAAAGCCATGGGGGTACAGCTTCATTGCAGAGGGGCTTGACATCAGTCGTCTGTAACTGGAACTATTCAGTGTAGAAGGTAGTGTACATGGTGAAAGACTAATGGAATCATCTGATACATTATCATTTTCCCTCCTTAATGTGTCATCAACTTTAAGTGTGCCTGAAGCTGGTGATGAACAGTCAAGCAATGCTATGTTTTCTGAGAGCACGGTTTGCCTAACAACATCTCCACTGGTGCTTGGAATGCTGCTTCTGCATTTCTTAGAAACAGGACTAGAAAGTCTGTTGCAAGGTCCACGTTTTCCATTATGACCTAATGGCAAAGACGTCTTGGATGTAAGATCATTCTCACAGGCTTTCTCAGGAGACACTTCAATCATGTTGTCATTGTCTGGAGACTCTATATGCTCAGCCAATGGTAGGAAGACTTCAGTTAAGCTTCCACAACTTTCCAATTCTGTTACAGAGCCGCTTGCCAGTAAGTCTATTTCGCCATTTACTTTTGGACTACCAATAATGGCTGGCTGGCTACAGAAGGATACCTGCTTTTCCTTAAATTCTTCTTTGAGATCAAGTTCATCATCTTCCTTCTCTCTGTTTAAATTCCATTCTTGGTTGATTTCGGCTAAAGTTTTCTTTTGTTGCTTTTTTGCAGATGTTGTAGAAGCTTTTTTAGCTCTCTTAGAAACAACCATAGGAGGTGTTGCAGAAACAAATTCATACATTGAGGCTTGCTGAGCATTTTCATCTTTTGTCTTCTGAGGCTTGGTTTGCACTGAAACTTTCCTCACAACGTACCTGACCCTCTTACTTCGAGGACTAAACCACATTTTTACTGAATTCTTCTTGTTTTCTGCATCATTAAATAAATTTGTCCTAGATGCATCTTCTTTCAAATCTGATAGAAGGAAAGGAAGTAAATGGTTAAAGGGGTTAGTCTCACTCATCTGGAGCTCCTAAAGAATTCTGTTTGTAGTTCTACTAAAGTCTGTCACTTTTAATTTGCATACTTCTTTCTCTACTTCTAGGCTATGGCCTTATTGGAGAGCAGGCACTTAGCCTCTCATTCAACAAATGATTACTGATTCCTACTTTGTGCCAGACAGTGTTCTAGAGATCAGAGGTACAGCAGAGAACAAAACGTGAAACATTTTTCACTGAGAGTCCAAGCTGAACATCACCTGGTCCACAGTGTTACTGAGACTGAATCTTGGAAATCATGTTCTGAAAGAGGTATCCACTCACACAGACTTTACATCTAAATTCAAGAAGGTCTTTTTCTTTGCAGTGGTAAGTAGATTTCAAAACTAAGCCATTTCTTATATAATCTCAAGTCTAGAGAAAAGGTCAAAATGCAATGTTACCAAGATTACTTTTTAAGAAAGACTCAGGATTACAAAGACTTAAACGTTAATCCTCAGTAAGTCTGTAAAAACTCGTATTTGATTTTTTTAAATGTATTTTTTCAAAACAGGTGACAATATTTTCAATTAAGAACCATTCAAATCCCGAAATCCTCAATATTTATAACCCTTACAAAATGCAGAATTGGCCACTTAAGGGAAAAGTAAGGCTTAGAAGTAGTAATAACATACTTAACTGACTAAAGACCCTAAAACTAAAAGAACAAAAATTTCATATTCAGGTATACATTATTTCTTAATTGATAAAGAAGTAAATGAAGACAGTAAATATTCATGTAATTTATATGTACACAGTAATTTTACTGATAATCCAGTAATAACAACTTTGCTCAAAAGATTTTAATTATCTAATTTTGTGTAAATAAGCAAGGCCCACAACTGCAAGTATGACTGTAAATTTCTGAATTTTATGCAGCATCTCTAAGACAAAACTATAAAAACAAAAACAATACTACCATTAAAATATAAATCATACTATTAACAGCTACAAAGGTTCTTATGGATGAATGCTTCTAAGTATAATAAATTATTGCATTCATTTCAGGAAGAAAAATATTAGCCTTCCTTCTATATAGTAAATTTCTTAATGATAACATTTTTAAAAAGTCTAATTCTCTGAATTTAAATATTTCAGAGTACAACACAAAATATCGAGGAAAAGATATGCACGTTACTAAGGAGCTGCTTAGCCAAGTTTTTTCTTAAAATTTAATAATAAACTATAGAAAAAGAGAAGCAATTACAAAATGTGATTTCACTATCATTAATCTACATCAAATGATAATGATGGGCATTGTGTGCCTTTCAAATTATTTTCTATTATAGGTTTCACAACAGAAGTTGAGAAATCTTTCTGATTAACTAGTCCCTTATTAAAAAATGAAAGTACTTTGCTTATCATCTGTCTAACATTAATATCTTTACTGAAGAGTGACTACCTTGTAAGTTAAGTAATATTTAGTTCTATTTTTTTAAAAAAAGCAGTACAGCTATTCACTCATCTTAATCTATTATAAAAAGTTAAGTATATATGAAACACTATGTAATCATTTCAGAAAGACCAGTATCTCTCTAAACCAGAAGACAGAACCAGCACCTGCAAGGTCTAATTTAATTTCATAGGGTTCAAGAGAAAATAAAAACTTTTAAATTTAACTCTATTAGTACAAAGCAGATTATGTTATAAAGAATAAGGTAAAATTATCTATAAACCATTAGAAAAAAATCTGACAATCTCTCCTCTTTAAGTACACTGAACCAAGAAAAATCAAAGTATTTAGGAGCTCATTTTAGGAAGTGTTACTGTAAGTCAGGCTTTTATCTCCACTATAACATATACACTATCTCCATGATTTGACAAGTTCTTAATTATCCACCTTAATTACAGTAATTATATATTTTATAATAAATGCAAGTAACAAGGTTCATTTGAAAGATAAATTATGAACTATAAGCGTTTTTAAAAGATAAAGAAAATATGAAAGATGCTCAACCATTCCATTTAATTCATCATCTTCAACAGGTGATCATTTAACAGAGATACAATTTTGGAGATAGACCTTAGAAATCACTTAATCAAACACCCTTACAATGAGGTCACTTTCTAATCTCCTCATTACAAAAGGTCCAACCATCACTTGTTGCCAATTATTAACTGCATCTACCATTTAATATATATGTGTAACTTACACTACTCTAGTTTCGGAAATGCTTAACAGATGAACTAACACAAAGGCACCATGTCAAATGTACTAACAGACAAACTATAAAAGGGGCGGCTAGGTGTGGTGACACTTGCCTGCAATTCCAGCTACCCCTAAACTGAGGCAAGAAGATCACAGGTTCATGACCAGCCTGGGCCACACAGTGAGTTCTAGGCTGCCTTGACTACAGAGGAGAGCCTGTCTTAAAAAATGAATAAATAAAACGAAACAAAAATAAACCACAGGGGCAGGAGGGACCTTAGCTCAGCACTCCTTGAGTTCAAAAAAAGGAAAATGCTTCAGAAAAAGAAATTCTATATACCCTTCAAGGCTTGTTTTGGAAGGACTGTGAGAGAAAAAGTTGACTGCAATACAATTTACATTAAAGTAGAAAAAGCTTTTTACCATGGAACTGAGTGTATCTCGGTAGATATATATCAGTGTATTCATACTTTACATTTATTATCATTTCTTTTCAGGGTAGCAAAGAAGGATGTTACAATTATAAAATGAATTATATAAACCAAAATCTGAAAATCTGCTTTAAAATTATTTTAATTCAGTGTAGTCTCTAGGATATAAATTAGTCCCAGCACTGCCAACTTTATCCAATTCAAAAATATGTTCTAAATGAGAAAAAAAAAAAAAAGTAAGAAAATTACAACAGAACTGACCTGTGTAACCTTGGTCCTCAATGTCTTAAGATACAGATTAAGGGGATGATAAAGATGCTTCTGTAGCTCCTATAATTGTAATTATGTGTTATCTAAAATTCTAATTCATCTTAAAATAAGTAATGTTGAGTGGCTGGGGACTTAGCTAGTGGTGGAGTGTTTGCTTGCCTAGCAAGTGCAAGACCCTAGGTTCAGTCCCAGGAGGGGAAGGGGGGAATAATGCTGAAGGCAGTACTGATAGTCTAGTAAGTACTAAAATGGTTATTATTCTTTTTTGTTTTCTTTCTTTTTGTGGTGCTGGCATAAAATTGAAGGCCCTCCATTTACTCATTATAATAAAAATGAACACAAAATGCCCTTTGGAAAATGATGAATTGGTAATTAATGAATTACTATAAATCTTTCATCCAACTTCACCTCTACTTAGATAAGACAGTATTCTAAGAGGCCCACCCAGAAACTTGTTCTAAACTCCACTCTGCTAAATATCTTCCTCAATGATGAAATATTAAGGTATTTACATGAAAACTATATTAATGATTCAAACATCACTTACTACAGCACCATTTTTGATAAAAGAGTCTATCTTATTCTTCCTTGTACTCCAAGGCACCCAGCAGGCCACAATTGATGGCAGTTAACCTGTAAAGGTTACTCTACCTTTAGTTTTTCATCATTGAAAATGTCACGTTACTTGTTAGGCATTAAATTGTGTCTCTCCTCTTGTTCCCTAAATCTATACATTGAGGCCCTCACCCCTACTACTTCAAAATGTGACCTTATTTGAAAACAGGGTCATTGCAGACGTAATTAAGATGATGTGCGTAGAGGAAGGGAGCGGACCCCTAGTACAGTGGACTCTTGACTTACAAACTCGATGGTTCCTGAGAGCTGGCTGTAACTCAAGTTGGCTGTTAAGTCAATATAGCTGAGATCTGGATGTTTACCTGGGCACACGCTACAGATAACAAGAGGCAGATAAATCTTCCATTAACCTAATTAAACCAAGTTGCTCCTAAGTCAGGATGGTTGTAACTTGAGGGGATGCACTGTACGTTATTACTGGGGACTTTATAAAAAAGGTAAATTGGTACAAACACTTGTACAAGGAGATCATCATGTGAACAGGAAGACAGCTGAATTACAAGCCAACCACCAAATGGGGCTAGAATAGATTCTTCCTCACAGATCTCAGAGGGGATGGAACCAATCATATACACATCTAGATCTCAGACTTTTAGCCTTTTGTGTAAGCCACCCAGTTTGTATTACACAGTAACTAGAGAAAAGTCAAATCAAAATATGAGAATCTCACAGTAGGACCCCAAATTTCAATGCATGGCTGTAAGCCTAGCAAATTACACTCCCTTAAAAATGTGATGAAAGGGCCAGGGATTTAGCTCAGTGGTTTTGCTGCCTGCTGCGCAAGCGCAAGGACCTGAGTTCAATACCAAAAAACAAATGTGATGAAAGCCACTGTCACACAGACACGAACACTGCTCATATCGTACAATTAACTCATGGGCTCACTGATCCTGCCCTGTGCACAACTCGAAACACTGTCAAAGATGCAATGACTCTTGATTGAGAAACCCCAAATTAATCCACAGACCCATGTGGGGCGAGGGGAGCCAGATTACTAACCAATCTTTTCAACTAGAAAACACACTGAAAAAACTTTCCTTCATTGTGTTCGTAAGAGGTTTATAACCACAATATTATATTTTGAAAAATACTTTTAAAAGGTGCGTATAACTACATCCAAAAATAAGTAAACTTTAACACTATCATTTTAAAAATAGAGTCTAATATAATGATCCAGTTAAGCAGATGGAAACTTTTCATAGGCAGACTGCACTTTAAATTCCTCTTAAAAATAGGGTCCTGTGTTCCATAAGACTTAAAATATTTAATGTTTGTTTAATCCACTTTATCTGTAGTAATTGACAGTAATACATCATTTCAGAATTCAAAGAACAAAAGATTTAGAAACAGAAATCCAACAATTTTATGTTAGTATTATTAATCATTCATGGCATCTTGCCAAGCAAGAAAAGGGTCTCCCATAAGCAGGCTAAAATGGCATGATCTGGTCAATAAAAAGAAAATTCCAATATCCAGTTATAAAAATTCAAAACACTTCACTTTCTTTTCACAGTTAATTAATTCTAAGCAGAAAGCACAATAGGTAGATACATAGTTAATACAGAGTCCAAGAACAATTTGAAAAACATTAACTCCCATTCATATAGAAAAGAAAATGAATACTAGATTTTTTACTCTTTCAAAATGTGCTCATCTAATTAATTCAGTCTAAAAAAGTGATCCATGGGAAGAATGTTATATTCTATCTTGCAAAAGTGTATTTAAGTGAGTTAAGCACTTTTAAGGACAAAATCATTATTCCATATATACTCTACAGAAATCAGAATAACTATAAAAAGCAGTCAGTATAAAGTAGTGAAAAAGTTTCTGGACTAACAATCAAAAAAAGGCCTTCTACACTTGTGCTGAGGCAGGAAGGTCACCATGAGTTTGAGGCCAGCCTGGGTTAAACAGTGAGTTCAATGCCAGGCTTGTCTCAAAAGAAAGGAAGAAAAAAGAAACGAGATCTATTTCTCATGCTTCTGGTACAGACTACAAATGTGACTAGGCAAGATCACTTAACTGCTCGGAATCTTGGTTTCTCGTCTATGAAATAGAGAACTCTATTTCCTGTCACTTCTCAAATTGAGTCAAACAACAGCAGCAACAACAATAAAACTATAAATCTTAGAACTGCTGATAGATCTTTTATATTCTTTGTGTGATCAATATGAATTAATCAACTATTTAGTAAGAGACAAGAATATTTCTTACCTGAAAACTTATCGTTGTGTAGCAAATTTCGAAGCTTACTATAAAGCTGAATCATGCTGTCCAATTGTCTGTTTATCCTGACGTCTAGGATCCAGGCTGGGGTGGAACATACTGGACATCTGGTTCCAATGCAGTCACTTACACAATCACTTAAAAACACACACACACATACATTCAGCAGAATTTGAATTTCAAAAACTACGCAATAAATAGTCTGAACAAGAACAAATAAAGTAGAGGTTGTTCCAACATATAATGGTAAATTGTGAAACACTTAAAACAGTATGATTACAAAGTATGAAAACACATAAAATCTAAATATAAAATTGACGTGATTTGCTACGAAACTACTTTGAGGCTTGACTTAGCTTGACATTAGTTTGCATAATTTTTTCTTGCAAACAAACCCATACCATCTAAAAAGTTAGGGTACAGAGAAAGATGTAAACAGATATAGTATCTAATGCACTGTAACTATGCAATCCTAACCTCCTCTCTCCTAGTCTTAATATTCCATTTCATGGAAATACTTAAAATCATTGCAGAGAGCAAGAAAGTACCTTTTGTTTTGTTTTTGGACTAGTGTGTAAAGGTTTTAAAGTAGTTTTTGAGATAAGATCTTTGAGTCACACAGGTTTATAATCTATAGACTAAGTTACTTCAGGCTTTCTAAGTGTTATAGTCTCATAGTTAGGATAGAAGGTTTTCCTAACATTTATAGTTACAAATACTTTGCAAATTCTCTCTCTCTCTCTCTCTCTCTCTCTCTCTCTCTCTCTCTCTCTCTCTCTCTCTCTCTCAAGGAGGGAGTCCACAATCTTCCCTGAAACACGTTTGAATTCCAGAACAAAATCCTGTTAAATCTACTCCATCCTTATCCTCAAGAGATGGTTGCTAATGGGAATGAGGAACACAGCAATTGTAAAAGCTACATCTCCCCCAACTAATTCATTCCAAGTATTCATTTGTAGGCACAGAAAATTCTTATTATATGAACTATCCTAAACAAAACCTGTGGCATTTCTACTTTTTGTATCCTTGGCTCTTAGCATGATTCCTGACACAAAGTAATGCAGAAAAAAGTGCAAATGAATACTAGAGTTGGGAGACATCTTTGAGATCATTAAGTTCAATAAATGTTCAATTTCTTTAGCAAAGGAACTTCTATGAGTGTCTCTGCTTATAGTAAAGAACACTGAAACTTGTGTCAGGCATGTTGAGTATAGTTCCAGCTACTCAGAAGGCTGAGTGAGGCAGGAGGAACATGTAAGTCAAGAGATCAAGATCAGACTGGATAAGAAAGTGAGACCCTATCTCCAAACAGAACAAAACAAAACAGAACTCTAACTTGGAATTCCAACACACCAAAAAATATAAAAACTAATTACTCAGGCAATTTAAATTAATTCTTGTTCATTACTTATTTAAGGAATACCAGTGAAATACAATCTGAAATCCATTCCTTGAAAACCACCAGCTCATTTTCAGAAGAAGAAAATGAGATCCAGTTAGTTAAATCACCTATTCAACACTGCACTACTACTTAGGTCTGCTTTACATACAAGCTGAGTATCCCCTACAAGAAATGTTTCACTTTGGAGCTTTTTGGATTGGGAATATTTGCATATACTTTACCAGGTGAGCCTAATTTGAAAATCTGAAAGTTTCTAAATACTGAAACTTTTTCAGCACCAAGTCAGTACTCAAAAAACTTTGTCTCATATTTCAGAGCATTTTGGATTTCAGATTATTGGATTAGGAATGCTCAATCCATATTCTATTTTATAACTATCCTCAAATTATTATACAGTGGGTCAAGCATGATAGTGCATGACTATAATCCCAGAACTTGGGAGGCTGAGGCAGGACAATGGTCTCAAGTTCAAAGGCAGCCTGGGCCTCATAGAGAGAGACCTTGTCTCAAAACAACAAAACCTGGGCTGGGGATTTAGCTCAGTGTTGCTGCCGCCTGCCTTGCAAACGTGAGGTCCTGAGTTAGATCCCCAGTACCAAAAAAACCAAACGAACCCCTATTATATAGATATTAGTTCAGAATTCTGGAAAAATATATAATTTCTCAGCAGAGCTACATAACCCATTCAGTTAAAATTTCCAAAAGGTCAATGTATGGTATCATACAAGCATGCTCAATTCAAAGATCAATTCAAAGTAGTGTATAAACCAATGATTTTAATATAACAATATAAAATTTACTGATATACTCAGATTCCACACTGCAATTAACCTAAAAAATTAGCACTTCTCAAGTACTGGTGTAGTATTAAAGAAGCAATACCCAGCTTGTAATCATCCTTGTAATCCCAGCACTCTGGAAGGCTAAAGAAATTTCAGTTTTATATGGTAAATGCGTGTGCAAGAACTTGCATGCTTACACACACAGCACTTTATGGTCCTCAATTCCGATGAGTATAAAATGGCTTGAGAGCTGGGCATGATACTGTATGTCTATAATCCTAGCACTCTGGGAGACTGAGACAAGAGGATGACAAATTTAAGCTCAGTTTAGGCAATTTAGTGAGAATATTCTTCCAAATAAATAAAGAATGGCTATGGATGGATCTCACTGCAAAGGCCTTGGGTTCAAGCTCTATACCACCAAAATAAAAGGGGGGTCTGAGATCACAAAGTTTGATATCTCTACTACATGCCTTAAATGAACTATATCTTAAAGAGACCACAGAGATTATTTTTATCAGGGATTGATATAAAATAGTCATCCCTCAGTATCCACAAGGGATTGGTTCTAAGACTTTCCCATCTCCCTACACCCCATGGACACCATAATCTATGGCTGTTCAAGTCCCTTAAACAAAATGATACAGTATTTGAATATAACCTACATACATTCTCTCATATACTTTAACTCATCTCTAGATTACTTGTAATACCCAATACAATGTAAACATTTATACTGTGTTATTTAGGGAATAATACCAAGAAAAGTCTGTCCATGTTCCATACAGATGTAATTTTTAAATATTTTGATCCATGGTTGGTTAAGTGCAGGGCACAGAGATTGTAGATGCAGAGGGCAAATCATAACTTCAAAATACCCCAATACTGTCAATATTAAAATCTATGTCCTCCCAAAATATGTTGATGTCAGCTACTCAATACTCTGAATGTGACTTAATTTGAAAATGGGATCTTTGTAGATGATCAAGTTAAAACGAGATGAACCGTTATTTAACAGGAACTAGTGTTCTTATAAAAAATGGAAATTTGGACAGAGAAAGAAATATGCACACAGGAAGATGCCACATGAACCCAAAGGTAAAGACAGGGATAATATATCTATAAGCCAAGGAATGGCTGAGATTGCCAGCAACTCATGAGAAGCTATGTAGAGGCACAGAACAGATTCTCCCTCTCAGACTTCAGAAGGAACAAACCCTGCCAATACCCGACCTTAAACTTGTAGCCTTGGGAAGTGTAAGACAGTATCTGTTGTTCTAAACCACCCAGTCCTTGATACTCGGCTATGGTAGCATTAGGAAACTAGTAACTCTAAGAACTAGACTTTCATAATTTTAAAAATCTAGATTCAAAACTGGAAGATTCTTTTTAAAAAGATACATTTGGATTATGTAAGTCATTAATCCCCCCTCAAATTTAGGAAAGGTATTTAACTAAGCTTTGTAACTTTGGACAAGTTACCTTGAGATTTTTTTCTTATTTATAAACTAAGGCAATAATAAGGATCCAAATGAGATAATGTACAGTATGTTACAGGCTATGAAAGATACACAAACATGAAATACTATTATCAACATCCTCACATGATTGCTATCTAGTAAGAAATGCAGTTACACTTTATACATCAAGACATAATTACTTACCTACAAAAGATGTGCTCACACCCTCCTAAGCACACAGGCTCCCTCAGAATATTAGTACTGAATGATGAAAGGAAAATAGTCAAATTTAGGTCATTGTTAGATAAACATTTCACGCTCATCATTTCATAAATCCAAATATGTACACAACCATACTTCTCTCCTTCTCAAAGCTGGAAATATTAATGATATATTCATTTAAAAGGCTGTTATTCCCCTGGTAAAACACTCTCATAATGTAACTGCTGAATCCAAATAGCAACTATGAATCTCAGTACAAGTTATAACACTTTTTATAACGTATTTGCTGTGAAGTTACAAAAAGGAAAGGACAACTTTATTCAAGTATCTCTAAACTGCTTAGTGACAAAATTAACTGCTGGCTTCTTTTAACTGCTAAGGCACATCTTCACTGAGCAATTTAAAGTGAAGATCATAAATCTCAAAATGTGACCTACAATGAGAATGGTCACAATATTGTTCAAATGCGAACATTTCTTAGAGTGAAGGCAAGGGTGTCAACAAGATAAGAGGTGTAAACAAGGACTGCCTTGTTTACAAAATCATTAAGGTAGCAGTCCAAAAACTAAGGATGATTCACTGACTGAAGAAAAAAGAGAAACAAAATATTCCCAATGTTGTCCATGAAAACACTTACAATCTTACAACCGTTGATAGTCTTAGGAAGGTATCAGTACTTCCTAATAAACATACATCAAGTCATTAAACTCAGTGTACATACTGCAGTAAGAGAAGGCTTTTAAAAGATGAACATTTTCTGTGCTTGGTTTCCTGTACTAACCCTAGGACCTTTAGGTATTTACATCACTATTATCCAATTACCTCTGCACACATACCACCTATCAATAAAAACAGTTCTCCACATTTCTTGAATGATCAAAAGGATCACACTGCACACTTTAATAAATACAAACATTAAAGTCAAATTGAGCTTTCAGAAAGAGCACAGAGTACTGAGCCACAATATTCCCAACATACTGAAAATGCTGTGCACTGACATTATAAAAGCCATTACTTTTTAAAAACTCACAGTATCTGGTTTTTCTACCACATTATACAGAATATAGTGATAAAAATATGATTTGTGATTTCTGGCAATTAAAATGATTTCTTTTGTTAAAAAAAATCTCTTTTGTAATGCTCATGCTGCTCCTATCATTTTTTTCATTATTTCACCTAGCAAACCTAACCTCCTACTTCTACCCTAGCAATCAAATGCTGTCATGTAATTAGCAGTGACTTAGTATCTATGAATAACTGATCAGTAGAACTAATTACTCCAATTAGTGAACTAGGCTATATTTTTTGAGGTGGGTAACAGATGAGAGAAGACATGGGAAACGTGAATGAGAAGTACATGTATGATCTGCAACAAGCTCACATGGAGGGCAGGGAGAGGAGCGCAACACAACAGTGCCAACTTTAAAAGACATATAATACACATCTTAAACCTTAAATTCTTCTCTAAAATGTGTTATACACATGAATGTAATCATTATGAACTGTAAACATGTACTAATAAAAAATAAAATAAAATAAAATAACATACAATGGAAGAGCTCCAAGAAGAAAAAACTACGCTGAGGTGGCACTAAGCTGGGCTGAAGCTGCCCAAAGCCGTATTTTCTGAGAACAGAGACAGCGTAGCTGAGAAGATTCCCATGAATAAAAGAATTTTTCTTACAAATAAGTGATGTCAATCAAAATTTTAAATGCACCCAACTTTTTACACAACTATTCCCCCGTCAGCAATTTATGTTTCAGGTATACTAGATACTTGCAAACAATGAAACTTCAAAACTAAAGATATCTAGGTGTCTAGATCTCATTGCTGAGGGAAAATACTCAACATTCAAAGTTAAAGAGGGAAAAGTTTACTTCAGCTCACGTGTGTAGAGGTTTAAATCCACAGTTGGCTGGCTTTAAGGCAGGGTGGCATGGCAGAAGGACATCAAAGAGGAAAAACAATACAAGGTGTAGCAGGCGAAGACAGGGAACCACAAGCCCACCTTTCCTTTTTATCCCTTCCAGGCTATAAACCTTTTGGGTGGTTTGGAAAGCCATTTTGTACTACCAATTTTATATCCCGTCATCTTCTATAGAGCAAGTTAAAAGGTAATAGTTAAGAAAGCTTATCTTTAAAAGATGTGTTCTGTCTAGAATACAGGCTTTAAGGGTGATGAGGAATGAGGCAAACATATTCACTACAGTCTCTGTCCTGCTGATTTTTGTCAGTTAAGTTCATCTGTAATTTTAAATTTTAAAAATTGTTAAAAGGCACTCGACAAAGATATTCACTCCACCATTGCTTGTTACAGCAAGACAGAGAAAAAACCCTAAATTTTTGTAAGTAAGGAAAAAGCTAAATAAGCCATGATACATCTATTTGATGTACAGTACCCTCTTATCTGAGACTACAATACCTATATAAACACAGAGAATTTCTTAAAGGGCACATGAGAAATTGATAATCTTAAATTACAAAGCTCCCATGAGCCATCATCTGCTCTTTATTATCAGTAAAGACAACCACTCCAGTATTTTTATAATTTACAGAATCCTCAAGGGGTTTTTAAGTTGTGGACCAATATGTTTAACAAGAAAATGTACAGGTTCTCCAAGTCAATTAAACAATTTGTTATGTTTATCTTTAGGAAATTAAAGATACGGTACTTAATAAACAAAGTGAACAGATGACATAGAGGCATCTTGTTCTGTACAGTTATTCTGTAAGCCAGATTCAAGTAAATCACATGGGAAAATTTTTAAATTGTTTCTAATGGCCCTGAATCAGTAAATGTTGAATATCCCAATAGTAAAGCGGGCAGTAGAACTCTATTAATGACTAATAGTCCCTCCTATAGGAAAAACTATTAGATAAGCCACAGAGACTGTCATGTGTATCTGACTCAAAAAGTGTGGGTCATTCTGTCTTCTGTCCCTTTTCCTCCAATGTGAAACAGTATCTAAGTAACTGATCTTCCCATCCTTCAAAGCTTCACCTCTTCCATCTGACAATGAAATGTTCAGTACCAATATTCACATCTTGGCATTCTACTCTTCCCCTCACCTCCAGAAACATGCCTTCAATTACCATGTACACGCGGGTCGCTCTCCAGTTTCCACTGCCATCTTAAAATCTCTCCTCTGTAAGGCCATTTCCTAAATGGTAGTGGACAGTATAAAGGATGCTCTAAGCAAGGATGATAGCACCCATAATCCCAGCACTCAGGAGGCTGAGGCAGGAGGATTACTTGAGTGCAAGATCTTAAAATTAGTTTGGGAAACACACCAAGACCCTGTCTCAAAATAATAAATTAGTTAACTGGCTTAAATTAAATAAATGTAAGTGTTCCATGCACCTGGCAAGTTTCTCTCCAGCAGTCATCACCTTGTATAATACCTATGTAACCAGCCTGTACTATTAATTCCCACAAGGGGACTATGTGTATGGTGGTTTTACTCTAACTCCTATAAGACCTACATCTACATCTGCCCTGAGAACTTAAGTTACTATTCAGTACAGGTAATTAACCCCAGGATTCCTGGCAATTCTTGTGAACTAACTAGGCCATTTTGGTATCACCACTTTGCAAATGTGACCCAACCTAGCCTAAATTTTTTCATACATTAATTTAACAAACTATGTGTCTGTAAAAATGTGAACCTGTACAACTATAGTATAACTGAAAGACACATCACTCAAAATACTATATAAACAAACCCCACAAATAGGTTAATTTGGAGGATATGATGAAGGCTGAACATCAACTTTTCTGTATGTATGCTAAACTTTGATAAAAAGTTTTACATCCAGTGGGCACTAATATGAAATCTGCAAACTGGAAGAAGCTTTAAAAGCCAACTAATCTCTTCTTTTCATTTATAGATATGAACACAGAACACAAGAAAGATACATTAATTGCTCTTTTTAGGAAGTTAACTATGTGAGCCATCTGAACTTTAGGCTACTAACCACTAAGCAACCTGACCCTGTCTTAACTCCGTCCACCTGACCCATTCCTTGCTTATCCTACAATTCCTTACTGAGGCACATTAAGGTAACACCATTTGCAATAATCCCTCCACACTATTAGCAATGGTTCCATTTATAAAATCTATCTGTACTTTAAAGCCCAACTCAAAATCCCATAAAGTTTTCCTCCCTGGACCCACCCAAGTTCTCTTCTCCATACCCACCCTGGCTTTCTCCAAAATTCACCCTGAAATGATATACACATTTTGCCCTTTAAGCATACACTCTTTAAGGTGAAAAGTGCACCGCAGCACCACTAATACACAGCCTCAGCTGTTTCTTGTCCTAATGAATAATCAGTGCCATAGCAAACCAAAGGGAGCAATCACACCATGTGAGGACCACTGGCCTATAACAATGCTTTTGACATTGAAAGCTCCTGCAAGAATAGCAAAAGCTGAATGCTGGGGTCAGGAAAACCATCCCTTTTTTTTTGAGACAGGGTCTGGCTTAGCAGCTCAGGTTGGCCTTGAACTCACAGCAATCCTCCTGCTTCAGCCTCTGAGCACTGGGATTATAGGCGTGCACCACCACTCTTGGCCATCCTTTATTTTACAAACATTAACTAGCATTTACTAGGTAACAGGCAAGACTCTAAGAATCTTGTTTAAAAAACTCATTTAATTATAACAACCTAGCAATGCAGAAGCTCCGACTAGGTCACTTTGCAGATAAAGGAAGCACGCAGAGATCAGACAACATGCCCCAAATCAATGATCCAGGATGTGAAGCTGGGAGTCTGATTCCAGCATCCATTCTTAATCTCTAAACTGTGCTGCCTCAAAGAACCAGGGTGTGGTGGTGGGTGTGGTGTAGTGTGGTTCAAGTACTCTAAAAGTTCTAAGGTTTACTTTTACTAAAAGTGATTTTAAAAGCCCAAAATACAGTTGTCACAGATGCCCCCACCCAAAAAGAATCCAAGAGGTTCCTAACTATTTTAATTCACAAACCATTATCATATGACACCCAGGGCTTTTATAGGGCTGCTCCTATTATCATTTCCTGCTTCCTTTAGAAATACATTATTACTGTGCTTTCTGCCAACCTCTCAAATAGTAAGGTCTTCCGGCCTAATTTTTCCAAATCTTTAAATAGCTTCTTTCTATCTGGTTGTAAGGCTTGGCCCTAACACAAATGTCATATCTGGCCTTTTGAACACTTTCATCAGCTTCACCTTGAAGCCATAGTCATATTAAAGGTCAAGAAAGGATGCCCTGTATTGTAGCCAACCTACCCTTGCCAGCAAGGAACGCTTGCTGCAAAACAGATCCAATGTGCTACACAAGACAGGTGACAGCTGGGAATACCAGATAGATGACAGCTGCGAGCTGAATGTGAGGGTAATCGGGGTAATCACTAGCCCACTGGGTAGAACTTTCAAACTCTGTAAAAGGATGTACTGACAAAATTTCAAGTAATATGACACTACTTTAACTGGTGGGAAGCAAGCAAGAAGCAGACCTTACTAAACTGTCTCTTTCCAGCAAAGATGTCAGGTAATTATGAGGGCAAAGCAGAGTTGAGAAAGAATGTATTTTTCTTTTGGGGTAAATAAAAGGTGCAACTGGCCATGCTTTATTCACTACAGGTAATGCCAAACTTGCAAAGACAATGAGATGAGAGCAAAAGCATTTCTACATATTAAATCCTGTCATAAAACTTCACATCAAAAGTATTATTAAACTTAAGACATTTTTCCTGTTAAAAGTAAGTTTGGCAACCTATAGCCTGTGGGCCAAATCAATCCAGCAGGCTCTTTGCATACAGCCCTTAAGCAAACAAGTTTTTATATTTTTAAGGGATATTTAAAAAAAAACAAAAAACTATTTGTGCCCTGCAAAGCATAAATGTAAAAATGTACATTCTAACAAATGGTTAAAATTTAGTTCATCCATCAGTGGTTTATAAACTAAAACAAACACACTGGCACTGAATACTTTTCTCTAGATGAGATTTTTTTTTTTTTTTTTTTTTGCTGTACCAGTGATGGAATTCAGGACCTTGCCCTTGTGAGGCAGGTGCGGTGCCACTGAGCTAAATCCCCAGCCCCTAGATGAGATAAATTTAAAGTATGGGCTACTTACCTGTCTACCCTCAAGTCTTTTGGCTCTTACTATCAAACTCACTACACTTAGAAGGTAAAAAAACATTTGGGAAGTAATTAAAAAGTGAAACTGGCTTTGTTAGATTTTAGGATAATCTATAAATTATTTATATAGATTTGCTGGTCTCTTCCAAATCATTCAGTAAGCAGAGACCACATCTTTTTGTATTTTTACGACACCTATCAGTTATCATTTATTCTATGACAATCACACCAATAATTTACATGTATACTTTCATTTAATTTTTTCCCTCCCATAGAATATAAACTCTTGGGCCAGGGATTTAGCTCAGTGGCACCTGGCCTGCCTCACAAGCACAAGGACCTGAGTTTGATCCCCGGTACAAAAAAAAAATGTGTGTGTGTGTAAAAAAAACCTCTATAAAGGCTGGGCTTTCTGTCTGCTTTCTTCACAAACAATTCCCCTATAGCCAGAACAGGGTCTGGCACTTTGTAGGTGCTCAATAAATTTATCATTAATAAGTTCACCCAGGAGAATGAGCTAATAATTACAGAGACACAAAAAGAATGACTTGAACCATTCAACAGTATCAAAGCTGGCACCTCAACTCAGGCAGTCTGACTATAGTCAGAGTGAAACAGTTTCTGTATAGAAATATGCCACCATCTGAATGTCTAACTTTTGTTGAACCACTAAAGTGTGAACTACTATTGTGTTACTGAAACTAGAAGAGCCAATTTTAATTTTTTTATTCTCAGATGGATAATCCATGTGCTCTGGAAAAACATACACACAACTCACAATGTACTCATTCTAACAAAAATATCACTTTTCCCAAGCAGTGTAATGATGCTGGTTTGTCAAACAGGGAGTTTTTGTGAAACAAAATGTAACTGCAACTTGGTGTAATGTAACTTGGCGACAGTTAAATCCTTCCAAAGAAAAAGCTGCTGAATAACAAAGTAGGAACTGCAAGTTGAAAATTGGGTAAAAAAATCAAAACCAAGTCCAAAAGGGGAATATAATTGTGACAGTTACAAGAAAAATAAAACCCACCAGAATGATCTCCAGGCAGAAACACTGAGCTGTGCATGCAACAGGTGCTCATTAAATGCTTTCAGAACAAATGAAAACAAAGGTCTCTGTTGAATTTTATAAACCTTGGATTCTATACAAGGAAAAGCTACAGGAAAATAAGGAAAAAGTACCACTCGTGATAATAATGTCTTCTAGGCCCGGGATTTAGCTCAGTGGTTCCGCGGCCTGCCTCGCAAGCGCCAAGGTACTGAGTTCAATTCCCAGTAACAAAATAATAATAGTAATAATATCTTCTAATGGAATAAAACCCTGAGGAGGCTACAGATGTATCCCAGCGGCGGAGCACTAGAAGCTCTGGATAATCTTTTTTAAGGGGGCGGGGGGGGGGGGTCCTGGGGATCACCCAGGAGCGCTCCAGTGCTAAGAAACATACCCACCCCTTTTTATTGTGAGATAGTGTCTTCCAAAGTCTATTAACTGCCCGGGCTGGGGCTCGAATGTAAGACCCTCCTGTCTCAGCCTCCCAGAGTGCTGGGATTAGGCATGCGCCACCAGTCGGTTTGGGGTTTTTGTTTTGTTTTGGTGCTGGGGATCCAACCCAGGACTGTGCGCACGCTAGCGAGGCAGGCACTCCATCACAGAGTCACATTCCTATTCCCCTTGGTCAGTCTTTGAACCAAAACAAGGAAATGAAAAACAGAATAGCAGTGTCCAACACCCTGACATCTTTTATTTACCCCTAACAAGGGTCTCTAACACTTCATCCCTCCAATCCCAAAAGATGATACCAGGAAAATGTCAAGTCGGCCAGTCCAGCACAGGTCGGCCGCGACCTGCTGCCGAGCAGCGCACCCCTGGCAGCTGCGCTGAAACGCGGAAGCCTGAGCCCCACTCTCGGCGGGGGGGCGAGCGCGGAGGCGGAGCCGGCGCGCGCCTCGGCCACGCCCCTAGGCGGCTCCGCAGCCAAAGTTCCAGAACTACCGTTTGAGTTTGGTTTAAAGCGAGAGGCGGGAAAAGCTGCGGGAAAGGTGGTGACGGGGAGGGGACAGCTAACGGTGGATCGCCGGGCAGGTACCCGCTGCCCGCAGGCCAGAAGGCAGGCGGCGGGGTGTGGAAAGAGAAGACCCCGGCCCCGAGACACTCGCCACCCCTCGCCCGGCCCGAGCTCACCAGCGCGAGCAGCGCAGCAGCTGCTCCAGGCGGACAAGCGCAGCGCGGCTGTGGGCCCAGGCTCCGCCGCCAGCTGGCTGCTCCATGGTGGGCGCGGGGCGCGGCAGGTTCCCGGAGTGCACCCTCGGCTGCCGGCTGCCTGGCATCGCCCCGCCGTCGCGACGACGGCTCCTGGGAAGGCGGGAAGCGGGCGGACTCCGGCAACGTCGGACACCGCGCGGGCACCCACCCGACCCGGCCGAGCGGTTCCGGCGTCTGGGCCAGCGGGACACCTGGGGGAGGGGTCGGCGGCTCAGAGGCGCTGAAAGTCCAGGGCGAGACCCAGGGGCGGGGCCGCGAGCGTGCGCCGAAGGGAGGGGGCGGGGCCGCGTTGGCGCCCGGAACTTGGCGGGAAAGCGGAAGGGCCTAGCTAAGGGTGAAGGGCAGAGTCCGCTGAGTCCTTGCGCTTCCGAGTTGGGTCCTTGTGCTCCTCAGATGAGTTTGACTGAAGGAAAATCGCAAACAGAGAGACTTAGTTGAGCATCATTTATAGAGTGCTGTTTTAACTACTGTTGGACTTTGAAAATCTTTGCCCATGACGTTGAAGGTACCACTCTTATTCATCCTAAAGTTGACTTTTCCCTCTGTCCCCTGCACTAGCTGTGGGGCGTCAAGAGTGGGATAAATACAAGGAAGGGTTTCTGTCTCATTTTAGCTAGTTGTAAATATCTGCAAAAACGCATTTTTTAAAAGTTCCAGTTCACTTTTAAACCCGGACCGGTAAGATTTCAAGTGTCAACCTTATAAGGACCCCGCCCCAGTCTACTACCAGGTCCTTGCATTTTCTCCTACCTTCCTAATCTCACCTGGCACCCAGCCACCTGTCCTAAGCAGGGGTGTTGCCTTAGGCCTTCTAACTGGTATCCAACAAACAAAACAAAACAATTCTGTCCTGTAATCCCAGCTACTCCGGAGGCTGAGAATTCCAAGTTCAAGGCCAGCCTGGGAAACTTAGCAAGACTCTCAAAATAAGATTTTTTAAAAGGGTTGAAGATGTAGCCCAGTTACAGAGAATTTGCCTGGCCTATGCCAGGCCTGCATTCCAGCCCTAGTACCAAACCAAACCAACAAAAACACTCATTTTGGTAGTACCTTGGCTAAAACCCAAAAGTACTTAAAGATATTTTTCTGCCCTCTGGTTAATAAGGCCTGTACCACCCCTCCGAACGTTCTCCAGCTGTCACTTTCCCACCCTGACAAGGCTATCCCTCCTGTCACGGGAAGTCCAAACACCTTAACTGTTGGAGTGTAATTCCTTTCGAAATGGCTGCCAGTTAAAAGCATTTCAGGTCCTTCTTGTTTTGAACAAAAAATTAGACAAGACAAGCGAAAAAAGATGCCAAAAGTTTATTTGAAAAATGGGTGAAGGGTCATACGAAGAACTACTCTGCAGAGTGAACTTGGGCCGAACAAAGAGAGGAAAGGATAAAAGCAAAAATGAAAGGGAGACGAAGGTTGGGTTGCCCTGTGGAGTCACAATAGCAGGCTTCTTCTCTTGGTGTCTCCTCTCTTTTATGCCATCCACATCTCATAGGAGGCCACAAGAAATTCTACCTTCAGGGTCCTGAGAATTATTTGGCGCAGTCTGGGTGATATGGAGGGAATAGATGTAACTCCCAAACCTGCTAGATATCCAAAATACGAGTTCATGTAATGAATTCTAGGAACGACAGAGGTTAGGAGTAGGAAGAATTTGTAGCGAGAAAGACAGCTTCTGAGAGAGACTGAAGGGGAACTGGAAAGTGGGTGGCCCGGCCCGCCCACCCTGCTTCTCAAAGTTGTTTTATGGGACAAAGCCATGAGGTGAGGCATGTACAAAGTGGGACAAAACTGTAGCCAACTACTAAGATTACAAGTACAGTCGCTTATTTAATATTGGCCCAGTGGGAAAGCACAAGGTGGACATGAAGTGGGACAAAACTATGATCAACCAATAAGATTACAACAAGTATAGTCGCTTAGGTATTATTGATTAAATGGAGATCAAATGGGGAACCAAGTCACCTAGCAAGCCTACACAGAACATGGATTTTCAGTAAGGGATAGGTCAGGAACCTTTCCTGAAAGAGATTAAGGTCTTGGTCCCCAACCCAGGTGATTGTTACCTATTTAGAATATCAATCACTGCTATTCATCCCTAGGGGAAGCAAGCTACAAGCAGTGGTAGTTTCTCTCTTTTTTTTTTTTTTTTTGTATTAAATTCTTTTATTGGTACTTTGTAGGCATACAACACAATTACATTTCTCATTGGGAATTGTACCTTTACATGATGCATCTTGATTCTTATTTTTTCCCCATTCCTAGCCCTCCCTTCACCTGCTCCACCCTTCCCTATTTACAAAGACTTTATTTCCATTTTTGCCATTTCTCAACATTTTTTCCTTTCCCTTCTTTCCTTTCCCCTGTGCCTCCCACTACCCCTACCCCTTTGGACCTTTTCTTCCTATTTTACATTATCGATTATTCATTCTAATCCTTGTACATTTTAGGTATACAATATAATGACATTCATCATTGGAAATTTGCACCTTTACATAGTCTCTCTTGGTTCTTGTTTTTCACCCTTGCCCAGCCCTCCCTTCAACCCCTCCAGCCCTCCCTATTTACAAAGATTTTGTTCCTATTTTTCCATTTTCTCATATTAATCCCATTCCCTTCTATCCAATGCTAACCAGTGAATGTGCCTCAATTGTTTTTCTATGCTGAGAGCCCAGCTTAGTTTAACTGCCTTATAATAATTTCTGACGAACTTAACTATCTGCAATAGGGGGATCTTGTAATGAACAAGTCCCGCTTATTTCTCCAGCCAGCTTTGCCACCTATCTCATATCATTACTGCCTTAGCACTCCTGTGCAAAGATTCATTTTAGAACCTGTCTTTGGTCTTCCCCAACTCATTCTCCAGATCTCAGCTTTAACCTCAGACCTTTAAAGACTTTCCTGGACCCTAACTAGATTCTCTCAGGTGCTTCACATCAGGAATTTGTACACATGTTTTGAGAGCCATGCTATATAATTTTTTGGGAAAAATCATTTCATAATTAAATTATGGTTAGGGCTGTCTGAGGCCTAATTTCTCCTTACCCTGCTTGCTGGCTATGACCTATGGAAACATAATTCCATGTGCTTCTGGTCACAGCTGAGGCCTCAATGGTCCTGAGATGCTGTGATGCTCCAGGGCAAGATTACATCAGTTGAAGATGTCTTGGTTCCTGTAGAACCCAGTAGTAATAAAAAATTTTTTTTAAAAAAAGAAAGTTTTTGCCTGGGGGAAGGACAAACTCATTAGCCTGCTAGCCCATCCCACCTATTATTGGAAGAATGCTTTGCCCATCTCTCCATGCTCATCAACCTAAGATCCTCATCAGCATAAGATCACCATCGCCCTCTGAGTCATCTGATACTCTGTCCTATTGTATGCACCCAATAAATACTGGCTACCAAGTGTCTTCCTCTTTGCCTACTCTGGTATGGACCTCCCAGCCCTCTCATATACTTTGAAAAGGTATCTCTTTGTCTTTCTCTAATCCTGGCCATAATTTCTTTAGGCACATTGGAGGACTGATCAGCCTCTGATACACATGTATATATATGTTTGTGTTAATCTCTCCCTGACTAGCTGCACAAGATTTGAATCACTGTACTACATATAAGCCAGGCCTATTGTAAATGCTTCCTGGAATTATCTGCTTTAAGCCTCAGGAAAACTTATGAGATAAGTATTAATATCTGTTGTGGACTGAATGTGCATGTTTACCCCAAATTCATATGTTGAAGCCCTAACCACCAGTGTGGTGGCATTTGGAGGTGGTGCCTTTGAAAGGTAATTAGGTTTAGATGAGGTTACAAGGCTAGAGCCATCATAATGCTGTTAGTATCTGTACAAGAGGAAGAACTCACTGTTTACCCTAGAAAACAGAACATGGGAGAAGAGGGCCCTCACCAGAACCTCACCAGGCTAACACCTCGATCTCCAACACTCTGCTTCCAGACCTGTAAGAAATTTCCGTCAGACAAACCACCAAAACTAATGTTTCATTATAGCAGCTCCAGCTAAGATACTGACCTTTGGAAGAGGAGACAGGTGTGACTCAGATCATTTTCTTGCCAAGTGGAGACACAGTTAATGACAGAGGCAGAATTTTAACGCAGATCTTTTTATTTTTCTGTGGCTCCGCTAAACTGTGAAATGCTTAAGAAGTTTTAGTGACAACCAAACTTGATTAGTGATAGGTCTCCCACCACCTCAGCAGCTATTACGTATAGTAGCTGCCCTCTTCCTACGGTGCCTTGCCCCTTCCCCTGTGTGATGTCATGCCAAGATGATTGCTCCCACCAAAGAACAAACTCTTCTTCCCAGCATGCCCGTTCCCACCTAGAGAGTAACCTAATACTCGCTCACCTCCTACCACCTAGTGACATCACCAGCTCCTCCATTCCCTAGTCACTACCTCAGTCAACCCCGCCTCAGCCCCTACAAACCCCACCCCAGTCTCTATAAAAGACTCTCCCTGCCCCAGCCATATTGCTTTTGTCTCTCCTTTGTTCAGAGACAGCCCGGAAGATCTATTCCCCTAATAAAGGCTTGTTGTGGCCTGGTCTGGTCTTGGTCTTTGGCTCTTTTGCCTGACAATTAGTACTAGAATGAACAAAATTAAAAAGTCCTTTTTTTTTTCTAGCAGTGTAGGGATCAAATCCAAGGCCTCCCACATGCTGGGCAAATGGTATACCACTAAGCTATATCTCCAGCCCCTAAATTAGGACTTATAAGGTTTTTTAACTAGACCTATGGAAAGCACATGAACTAACCAAATTATTTTTTAAAAACTCAGAGGCACTCAAGAAATTGAGTCCTTCATTATTAACCCTGTGAAGCCATAGCTTACTCTCTAGTGAGCCTCTGGAAAATCGAGCTCTAGAATACATTAAAAAAGTAAAACTTGGAGAAACTACAGTTTTAGTGGAATAAATTGAGGATTTAGATCAGTCTCACTTCTAATCTCACATAAATGTGTGATTTAAGTTAAACCTTAAGCTCTGAGTATTTATCTGCAAAATGGGGATTATAATATATATCATTTAGATTTTTAAAATTATAAAATGAAAATTAAATTACCCACATTATAAATAATAAATCATATCTAATATGAAGATGATTATACATATATGTGCTTCTGTATACAACCAGTACTGTTAATGTTTTACTAAAGAACAACATCTTTATCAGATGATTTTTAATTAGGGCATAATTTGACTGTGGCCAAAGTAAATGTAAATGTCCCATTTTGGTAGAATACTTTGGGGATCAGACATTAAGTCAATTCTGATGTAGATGTGATAAGTTCTTTTTCCTGTTTTCCTTCCCCCTGGTATTACCCCATTGCCTCTACCCATGGCTCAGGACATTGTTGGCAACTGTAATGATGCAGTAGTGAACTCAGAAATAAGCAAGGTTACTTTCCCATCTGCAACTTCCCGTCCCCTTTTTTTCCGTGCAGTCTTGCTCTGTTATACCTCAAATTGCTAGTACTTTCCTTTCTTGAGCCCTGGATCCTGAATTTGAAGAGCTAGTTAGTTCCTTCTTCATGTGTATGCACGCACGTGTGTGAGTGCACATGTGAGTGTGCACTTGTGTGTGTATAAAACATGGACAACCCTTTAAGGATGCAGTACACCAACAATGTGTAAAACTTTGAAATTCTTGGGCTAGGGATGTAGCTCTGTGGTAGAACATATGCACAAGTCCCTGGGCTCCATACCCAATATAAAAAGAAAATTAAAAAAAAAAAAACTTCTGAAGGAATTGTCCCAGAGAAATGTAGTCCATCAGCAGGTCTCATTAAAACCTTAGTTTACCACATTAACTGTGTCATCCGCTCACTTTACAAAGGTCTAAATGGCATCTTTTTTCTTTTTTCTTTTTTCTTTTTTCTTAATGGCATCTTGTTTCCCTTCCAGAGTTTCACTGTAAGGATCTCATTTGGACATAAAAGTTGAGGCTGTTGCACCATTTCACTCCCGTGTGTTCTTTTCCAATTAAGCAATATTCTCAAGCACCTTACACTCTTAAAAGCATTCATCTTACCCCAGAGTAATACTCTGGTCCTAACAGAATTCTGAGAAATACAGATTAGCTTCCTTTAGCCTATTTTTCCATTTTTCTCTTTCCACACCCCCACACTCCTCAGTGATTCTGTTACCAACTGTTTGTTTTTCTACTGTGCTGCAAAGGCATTTCCAGCCTGGATCTCTTTCCTAATCTTCAGGCTCAATATATTTGTTGAAAAGTGTCTCGGTGGTGATGTTCTTTCTTTTGTTATGTTGTGCATGGTTTTTAAAAGTAGTAAACTTTCTCATTCACTTGGATAAGCACATATTACAAGAAAAATGGGATGTCCATGATATGTACTCACATTTCAGTTCATAATTGGCTGGGTCCAAGCCAGGATGGTGTGGCAGAGCAGCTTAATGGAGGAGAGCTGCTCATGGGTTGGCAGATAGGAAGCAGAGGATGAAGGGAGGAGCCAGGAAGGGAGACACAGTATAACCTTCTGAGTTATGCACACAGTGACCTGGCATTTTCCCACCAGGACCTACCTCCTAACTATAACCCCCTATAATCCAGTCGCCTTCCAAAGGTCCCACAGATGATGGGATGTGGCTTTCGGGGGACCTCAGATTATGCCTGCTATTAAAGAGTGCTCTAAACCCATGTATAGCACAACCAATGAAAATCCCTTCACAATGGACTGTACTGAACTTTACTCTAGATATTAACCATAACACTTCCCATGGAGTGTGAAGATAATTTTATGAATTCTTCCTTTATACTAATTCTTCTCTTTTCATTATGGTATCATGCAGTGAATGGACCACTTTGACACTCAAGTGCGTTCTCTTTGTCAGATACAAAGTTTGTAAGGACTTTTGTGAAATCCAGAGGTTTTTTTTTTTAAAAAAAAGCAATTTGAAAGCAATTGATATGGAGCAATAAAATATGGTAATTAAGGGAATAATAATAATAGACAAACCATCACAGAATCTAGGACTATAGTGTCTGCTGTGTGCATTTGACTGAGCTGAGCCTCCTATGTGAAAATACTATTAACGTAGGTGAAAGTGATAATCTTTGTGCTGTATTTTTTGGAATCCAATGTGGCATAATGATTAGTGCACAGAGCTCAAGACAAGCAAAACTGACATTTCCATGGATTACATTTGTGGGTTCATTGTTTAACCTACCTTAGGGCTTAGTTTCAACTTTTTAAAGTCTAGAATTAATATATAGAAGGTCAGACCAAGGCACAATTCAGACTGCCGAGCCAGGCAAAGTTAAAACAATATGTGATGAGTTTATCACTGCCTGGGTGCAGATGGACCAAGGGCAAAAAGGCGGTTGGCAATGACAGGAGGGTGCACATGGTTGATATAGGGAAGTGTGGATAGGGGAGGGGACACTGGTCGAGAGGGTGGAAAATTTTAGAGTTCCCTGGGTGATGGGCCTGGGGTTGGCTGATAAACAGGGCAATGGTGAGAGCAGCAGGGCAGCTGCTGGCTTCCTGTTTTCTCTATGCTCCTGTGGATGCAGATAGTGGATCTGCTTGCACAGAGAGGTCTGACTCTGGGGCCTGTCAGTATATTCTAATCTCAGGGCTGGGAGTATAGCTCAGTAATAGCATGTGCACCTAGCAACCATGAGGCTCTGGGCTTAATCACCTGAAACTCCTGCCTCAAAAAATATATAGAGAAAGGAAGAGAGAAAATGTGTATCAATCTTATATTCCTAAGGTTGTTATGAAAAGGAATTACAGATTATGAAATTAATTATCCTAAACCAATGGTATAGTACAACCAATGGAAATTCCTTCTCAATGAACTACAGAACTTTAACACTATATATATTTAAGCTTAGCTCATAATAAGCATTTAATATATTTTCACATTTTAGGACTAGTTTTATCATTGTTGAGTTGAACTAAGCCAGTTACATGCTTTAAAATTCTCTTGAGGAGTCACACATCCTGTAACTATTAGGACAGAGATACTTGCTGTAGCAATTCCTTTGCAAAATTAGTGCAGTAACTCTGAAATAGAGCTTAAATCCTATGTAATGATCACGATCTGTTGTATTATCATCTTTGAAAAAGCATCACCGTCTACTGAATTCCTAACACCATCCTTATTAGGGCTTGATAATGAAAATCTTCATAATTTTTGTGTAATTAACTTGGAGATCTTTTATTTATATAATTTTGTTGCTCCTTTTAGAGCAAAACAGGCTCAGTAATTTAAAAAAGTTAATTTGACCTATGCACTGTAGACAGATTTTATTATCCAAACATACCAGTAGGTCCCATATTAATAAATACTCACCACCTATGGATATCATAATGATTAATGTAGCTCTTTTCTTAATCAGTTCACTTGTGCCTACATGTATTGATCAAATTATTGGCTGCAGTGGACTGTACTGAACTGTTTTGATATGTCACATTCTCTTTGACTTGCACATATAGATTCAGTCTCAATGTCATAAAGACCTTGCCATTCAGTGAAAAATTACCAAAGTTTTTAGAACCATGTAGTAGATGTTTTGAGATGGTTTTTGGAAGGCTGTTAACTCCATTCTTGTGGACACCTGCCAAATTTCTGTCACAGGATCAAAAGCAGCTCATCTAAGGGCATAGTTACATTAATATGTCCCTATGGCAGTAGTTATAAAGGTTTTGGTATCTTCTGTACTTTATGATCATTTATCAGATCTGGACAGCTATTTCACTGGTCATTGTGTTTTGCTCAGTGGACTTCAGAGTTCAGCCCATTCTACTGCCTTTTATTGCTTGCTATTTTTAAGGAGATATCGCAATGGAAACCCCCTTTTTCTGTACAGTGTAATTACTGAAGCACATAAAGCGGTTATAGCAGGAATTTATCACTTTCAGGTGGAAATACTCCCAGCCAAATAAAAGATAGAGTAGGAATACCAGAAGCAATTTATAACAGGCTCACTGACATTTTGTGTTGAGAAGCTCCACCACTGAATAAGCATCAAGTCATAAATCTCTGCAAACGTGATTAAAGCAAGCAAGTGATTCTTTGAGGGGACACTATAATAAAAGAATGCTGTGATGCAAAGCAAGAAAATTCTGTTGACAAAAATCACCAAAAACAGCTGTCAGTAAAATTTACAAACAGCTTGTTTTAAATTCTGTTAGATTCCAGCAGCTGTTTGTTTGCACATAAAATGTTCATTTAGGAAATGAGCATTGGCCCTCGTTTGGGTTCCATTGTGTTTCAAAATTTTGTAATCAGTTTAATCAAAATTCATGCAATAATTTAAATTTTTTTCAAAGGACAAGTGAGAAGTAACCAATATATTTAAGGATAACTCATACATTATATATGTCCAATAAATGTGAGATAAATGATGAATGACTATATGCTATTTATAAAAGTACTCATCAATTACAAACTATTTCAGCTTCATTTTTTCCATCCATATATACACTGTTTTGGAAATTATGCCTATTTTGTATTGGACTCATTACTATTGGTAGTAACCCTTAATAGCCCTTCAGTAATACATTTTAGAGTTTAGAAGGGTGAATTAAAATTTAGTTACTATTATAAAGTCATTCTTCATGGGAGATATTTTATTAAATCTCTCCTCAATATTATTGCATATGACTTTATTTAGTTATTTTTCTCACTACCCCAAAAGATGTCATACATATTTTTTCATCTGTGAAGTGAGGATAATAAAAAATACCTCACTGTTGTTGAATGGATAAAATAAACTGATGCACATAGCAAAATGCGATATAGTTCATTTTTAGTAAATGCTAGCACTCACTACTGCATACAAAAACCTCTACTTTCAAAAATAATAAAGTGGTAATCCCAGGATTCAGGAGGCTGAGGTGAGAGGATTGCTGCAAGTTCGAGGCCAACCTGGGCTACATAGTGAGTTCTAGGGAGTTCAAGGCCAGCCTGGAATACATAGTGAGACCCCGTCTCGAAGAAAAAAAAACAATAAAAATATAATAATAAAATGAAGGCTGGGTGTGGTGGTGCACAGCTGTAGTCCCAGCTACCTGTCAGGCTCAGGCTGGAAGATCCTCGGAGCCCACAATTTCAAGACAAGCCTAGACAACATAGCAAGACCTCATCTCAAACTAACTAAATAAAAATAAAACAAGTTTCTTTTTTTTTTGTTTTAGAAATAAGAACCACTATATACTTATGGATACTTAACTAGATAGGAATATAGTATGTTTAATTTTTTAAAATATCTGTGCCTCTCAAAAACATATTTGTGTTCATGTTTGCTTTATGCCATGTTTAGGTACCAATTTGAAAATTAATTTGGAAGATTGGAAAGTTGATTCAAATCAAAAACCATTATCTTAAAAAGAATTATAACGGTATAACTTTTCTCTTCATTCTTTTTTTTTTTTTTTGGTACGGGGATCGAACTCGAGACCTTGCACTTGCAAGGCAGTCAGTGGAACCACTGAGCTAATTCCCCGGCCCCACTCTCTTCATTCTTAAGACAAACATGCACAAAAATTTTCCTTTCCCTGGCTTACTCAATTAAGAAAATATATTCCATTGGTTTTAATTTCTGTTACAGTCTATATAGTCCTAACAATTGCTCATTAGGATCGATACTATTATTATCACACTTGACAGATGGAGAAAAAGTTCTCCAGGTTTTTAAGTGACTTCTCAGGGATACACCTTAATGTAGCAGAGCAAGGAAATAGATCCAGGTCTGCCTGAACTCAAAGCCCAAGTTTTCAGTACCTACATAACCTAATTTTAATTAGTTCAACTTCAAAGGACATTGTGTAAATCAGTTGAAATACCAGAGTGCATACTAATTTTCAGCACAATTATGCATTGTAAATTACAGAAGTTTTAATCTCTTAGAGAATTTACTCCCTAGTGACAAGACTAATACAAGAAACAATACAAATAATATGAAACAAATTATAATTAAGTGTTCAATTGTGTGGTACATGTATAAGTATCACAAAAGGTTAAGGGAGAGAATGCTTAAAATTGCTTACTGAAAATTAGAATAATTATGGGAAGCTTTATGTGAGAGGTGAAAGTGGAAATTAAGTCTTGAAAGATAGAATTGAAGTAATGGGAGAAGGAAGATTATTTCAGATGGGCAAAATTAAAGGAACACATACACAGATAGGGAAACAACAACAGTTTGACTACAGCAGAGATATTACATTGAAATTTGAAATTGCTGATTTTGTAGGTTAACAATAGCAATTTCATTTGGCTCAACCTAATACATATTATATAGCAGTGATTATGATTAGTATACAGCTGAATACAATAGAGAACTACAATTTGGGGAGCAATCAGTGAAACATCACCATCAGAAAAGCTACCAAGAATCAACAAATAATGACTGGAATTATTGTCTGTTCTTATGTCGCCCTGAGAGATTTGGAAATATAGTACTCAGATATTCAGAGAAAATTCTTAATCCAATCTAAGTAAATAGAATAAAATTAAAGAACTGAAACAAAACAAACAAAAAAAAACTTGCCCTTTCAGGGCAACTTGAGCTAGGAAATAACTATTATCAGATTATTAGTAATAATCCACGTTTACATTGCTTTGGCATCTACAAGTGATATGTGATAGCTAGCATGCCTCATAAAGAATCCACTTGTCAAAACAGGCTTTTGAAAGGAAAGTTTATTCCAGTTAACAGGGACTAAAATCAGGAGATTCTACCAGCTAGCTGGGAAATGCTGAGTTTATCACAACCGTGTGTGGATGGGCTGACATTGGGATAGAGAGAGAGTAGCAGCTAACTGGGAGAGATTTCATCCTTGAAGGATGGGTTAACACTAGGAGAGAGATATTAGCAACTAACTGGGAAAGGAATTAGGCTTATATAGGTATTGAAGGGGAAAAGGATTCTGGGGTGAAGTATTTATGGCTTAGATGCTCAAGGACAGTCTGCTCAGATGTGTAGACAATTACTGGACTTCTCGGTACCGGCTGTGCACCACCACACCCAGCCTTCATTTTATTATTATTATTACTGAGAAGGTGCCGTTGTTTGCTTAAAGCAGCCTGTTTGCTTTGTCCTGTTGATATAGACCAGGCCTGACAGCATGTATGGGCTCACAGGAGCCATTTATCACATTTTTAGGAAGTTTACCATGCATTTGTTAAAAATCACCATTTTTTTTTTTTTTTTTTTTTGGTTTTTTTTGTTTTTGGTACCGGGGATCTAACTCGGGTCCTTGTGCTTGCAAGGCAGGCGGCGAAACCACTGAGCTAAATCCCCGGCCCTAAAATCACCATTATTTAAAATAATATTATATGAATTTAGAATTTTTAAAGTATTATTTTTTGTTTTGTGGTGTTCTGCTTTTTGAGGCAGGCTCACCATGTAGTTCAGGCTGTCTGTGAGCTCACTATGTAGCCCTGCTGGTCTTGGACTCTCAGCCATCCTACTGCCTCAACTTCCTCCCCCACCCACAGTGCTGGGATTGCAGGTATGTGCCACCATGCCCGCCTTTAAATTATTTTTAAGGCAAAGATAATCAATACTCAAAACTTATCACTTCCTAAGTATTATACTGTATTTTAAAGTTATATTCTTAATGTTACTATTTTAAATGGCAGAAATACTGTAGAACAGATTCTTTATTTAATGACTTACCTGTTTAACAACTGTTCAGACTTACAAACCATCTTTTTTTTTTTGGTACAATACACCTTGTTTATATAGTACTGTAATTTTTGCTTGTTGTACTGTACTGTACAGTACTGTCATTTTTACATTCTGTTGTACATTACAGTATCACATGTAAAAGTTATGCAAATAAAAGCAAAGTCATCAAGTTGGAGTCTCTTTTGACCATTTCTTTGTTGTGAATATTGTAATGTACATACTATATACAATTTCTTATTTAGCAACCAATTCATTTAACAACCCAGTCACAGGACTGGACCTTGGTCCTTAAACAAAGAGTGTCTATATTTGGGGGTTTTTTGGTACTGAGGATCGAACTCAGGACCTTATGCTTGCAAGGCAAGCAACAGAAGCACTGACCTATATCCCCGGCTAAGAGTGTCTATATTTGAAGGAATGTTCTTGGACATCTCTTGCTAATCTGATGTTCAGTGACATTACTATGGTAACTAAAATCAGCCATGAGGAAAGTATTAATACCATGGATATCAGTCAGGGCTAACAGTTATGATGTGATGTTTTGTTTGTTTATTTTTTGCTATACTGGCACTGAGCTACATTCCCAGCCCTTTTTTTTTTTTTGGTACCAGGGATCAAATTTGGGTCCTTGCGCTTGCACAGCAGGCAGCAAAACCACTGAGCTAAATCCCCGGCCCTCAGCCCTTTTTATTTTTTACACTGAGACAGGGTCTCACTAAGTCACCAAATTTCCCAGGCTTGGCTCAAATTTGTACTCTTCCTGCCTCAGCCCTCCCAAAGTGCAGTGATTATAGACATGCACCAGCATGATCAGCATGATGTATGGTTTTTTATTATTATTATTTTAGATTTAGATGAAGAATGTAGCTCAGTGGTAGACCATTTTCCTAGCATGTGCAAAGCTCTGGGTTCAATCCTCAGTACCAGCCAAAAAAATAAATATATCATGTCTATGCTATTGTATTGTGAATAGGCACAAAAATACAAATCATATCCTGACAAACAGCTTTTATTTCCATTGTAGTTATTAATTTAACATGAATATTAACCAACATATGTAGGCTGGACCTCCATTCAGAAAACCTGTTGTTCAGCATTTTCCAGAACATCCACCCATTATGTCAGGTCTCAGGTCTCAGACTGTGTTTGACTTCTGCTCACAAATCTGTGCTCTTGCCACAACATGACATCCAAATGGCCCCTCCTCTTAGACTGTCTCTGAGCCCCACAGAGGTTCAGAACCTAGACATGCCCCGAGGTCCTGAGCTCCTGGATCCTTTGGGCTTTACCACCTCTCCAGTCCAAAACTGTCAGTAGCTGCTAACTTTGCTAACATATATACCATGTCAATGCCACTCTGTTAAAATAGGGAGAATGCCTTTTATGTCTACTCTTAACTAATTTAGTGTAGCCTTGTGCTTTTTCTTTCAGAAGTGTTATAGGAAATTGGCTCTTTTTATGAGTCCATGATCGGCTGGTTTGGAGAAATCTTTCCTGTCACTTTCCCTTCTTTATTTGTTTCCAGCACATATACTACTTCACACATATTTAACTTGCTTAACTAATTTTTATCTGAAGTTCTTCATAGAATGCATGCTCCGAGAGAACAGAGACTTTTGCACATCTATTACGACATCCCCAGGACCCAGCATAGCACCGGGAACCCAATAAAAATCCACTAAGAGAGGTATTTGCAAAACCCAAATAGTATAGGCATGGAAAAAGAAATTATGTGTTGGGCCTGATAAGAAAGAGAAGAAAGAAGAAGGTGCAGAGAAGGGAGTCAAGATATCATGAGTTTGGACTTGCCAATGAAAGTACTAGAATTTGGGTGGCTGAGAACTTGATTATGGAATACTTTGAAGAGCAAATAAGACTGCTATGGAAACAAATCTGAAGTCTATGGATTTGTGGGCCCTAGCCCCCTGGAAAATACCATATAAGCCATGGAATGGAATATAAAGGTAAAGAAAGTCCCTGTTCTAACAGGACCTTTTTGTACCAGCAGAAAAGTAGCTACATACATTACTTATAAACCATTATGATGTGACCAAAGTGGGTAGGGAGAGAAGAAGACAAGGGAGGAGCAAAGAAGAGACAGAGGAAGATAAGAGAAGGAAGGAGTTAGGACAGGACAGGAGAAAAGTATGGTTGGAAATCCAATCTTTTATCTCAGTAGGGCTAAGAAAGGCTTCTGCACCTTTTCTTAATATAAAGAAATAATACTTCCTGACCCCAGTGGGAAATGTTTTGCTAACAGAACAAGATGGAGAAAGCTCTGGGGCAGGTTGTTTCAGGTTCCTGCCATCTTGCTCTCCAAACAGTCCATGACATGTAAGCTTATCCTGCCAGACAGTCCTTGTGGGAGAAGTATATTACTTGAATTTTTTCTGATCGTGATATCGTTTCAATAGAGTTCTACTTTCACACGCAGTGAAATCATGTCAAAGATTTTCACATCTTTCTGCCTTATTGCTTTAGGTGAATGTGGATACTGTTATAGCAGTAATTATCAAAACCAAGAAAGAGCAGGAAAAAGAAAAATACCCTTTGTTTTCCAACTGTTTTTAATGGTAAAACGTATTTAAAACTAAAAGGAAAAATACATTTTAAATGTATAATATAAGAATCCATGGGTTTACTGGTGGGGTGGAGAAGCAAAGAGAAAGGAGGAAAGGTGAGATGACTACTAATGAACGGAAAAAGAAGAGACAAGGCAGTTTTCCTAGAATTACACTCCTGTAATCTCAGCATTCTGAGGAAGGATCATGAGTTCAATCATAGCCTGTGCAATTAGTGACTTAGTGAGACCCTGTCTCAAAAAGTAAACAAGACTGGGAATGTAGTTCAGTGTGAAGGCCCAGTAAAACACACACACTCACACACACACACACACACACGTGTGCACGCGTCTTGGGGTGTAGCTCGGTGGTAGGGCTCTTCTTACTAGCATTCACGAGGCCCTGGGTTCAATCCCTAGCAGGATGAACAAAAAGCCTGGTTCATACTGAGCCTGAAGCCAGGACACTCTGAGGTAGGGAACTAGGGCAGTGCAAAGCTGATTGGGGAAGTACGTGTGACCTGTTAATTATAAAATACCAGGACACAGGCCCTACATGTGGACTTATCCTGAGAACTTGAGCATATGTCTGATAGGACAGCCTACACCTTACACCACCCTGAGGCGTGGAAAATACAAAAAGGAAAGTCCCATTGAGCTCTCTGCTACTGTTCTCTCTCACAGTAGTCTGGTCTCATCCTGTCAAATGTACTTATTTTCCTGCTTTTATTTGGCCCAAACTACCTCTGCAGAGCCTGTTTCTTTTCCTACCTTTAATAAGTGTAAATCCTTGCTACCACTTCTGTTTGTCTTGACCAATTCTGTACTCAGGGCAGAAAGAACCTAGAAACCACATCTAGAGAGAGACTCTGGCACCCCCAAAGCTGGTAACAACCCCTGACTTCGACCATGTTTTAAAAATGTGTGCAGAAATGGGCAAGTACAAAGCCACCAAAAGGGACACTAAACAAAACAAAACAACAAAAAAAGATGCACGTTCGTGCCCTATTCTTCCTTTGCTATTTTTTAACATTTGTTAAGCTATTTAATGGTTGATTAGTTAATTTAATTTAATGTAATTCCAATTAATCTCATATATCATAGTTTTGTAGAGTTTACTATAGGCCAGTCACTATGTTAGATGCTAGAAACATAGGGTCAAATGAGTGCCTCGCTCGGCCTTCATTGAGTTTAAAACCTGTGAATCCCTTTTTTTAGCTCTAACATAAGAAAAGTAATAATTGCCTTCTGATAGTGTTGCTGTAAAGATCAAATGAGAATACCTTATATAAAAGGAGTTTGTAAACCATACGTGTGAGACATTATTATTATACTTCTCTTTGTTCAAATTCAAAATAAGAAATACTCAGCCAACCCCACATTTGTTAAAGTTAAAACAAAATTACTAACTTCAATTGTCAGTGTACAATTGCCTTTAGAAAAAAACCTCCTTTTAAAAACCTACAAAGATTTTCTGCAACTCCCATTATGATCAATACATAATGTGGCTTGCTTTGAAATTTCTCTTCTACATTTCATTTCCAAGTAGGAATTAAATTTCTTTTCTTGAATTATAGGGTGCCAGAACAAACAGTTAAAGCATTGAGCAAGAATCACAAAATCTAACTCATTCTGTAGGTGAACCGCAGACCAAAAAAACCCTCTAATTTAGAGATATCCTTAGACTGAGGTAATTTTTTATTTTACAACATCAGAATAAGATAGTGAAAAATCTATACCTAAAGATAATTTTTTAAAATACTGAATTAAAATAACCATTTTATTTCCCCAGAGGATGAATTTAATTTTTTATACAAAACATAGTCAAATATCCTCTTTTATTTATATACTATGTCTCTTTAAATGAAACAACAGTATTAACATGCTCAGAGATCAAGCAATCTTGATAAGCTCATCTTTGCTAAGTGTTGTATAATTATTCAAAAATTCTTAAGTATTACTTGAAATGAATATATCTAGCATTTCAAGTGTTACTTGTTGACAAGCATACCAGTTTTGAAATAGTGGTTTGATATTAAGATATATATTTTTTGATTTTTGCCCTGGTCTTGGTTTATAGCTGCCATAACCAAATAACTAGAGCAATAAGTATCTTTTGTTAAAATATTGGCCTTTTATTCCTGAAGTAGCCCCAGAACAGCTCCAAAAGTGAAAGATCAGTCTTTTGTTATTTATAAGGAGCCCCTTCAACCACACCTCAGTTTACGTTAATGAGGTGATTTTTGAAAAATCCCTAGATAATCCTAGGATTGGGGATTGGTTTCCAGGGATCCTACCAAGTACTCACAGGGTTTGAACTCAATACCCCACTCATCTACTCTTTGGAGAATTAAAAGAATAGCTAAGCTTAAATTCATCACTAATAGATGATAATTTAATCAATTATATTTACATAATAAATCAATAAAAACATTAAGTGACAAGGCTCAGATAGCTTCCAGATAAGGGAATACATGAAGGTTCCTTAGAAGATGATGCATCCAGAAAGGGCATGGAAGCTCTGCACCCCTTCTCTTATACGTTTCTATGTGTATCTCTTCTGCCATGTTATTATAGACAGCTAAGTTAGACAGAAATATAATAGGCAATCAGATAGGGCTGGGCCCTCAAGAGAGTCAAAACAAAAGGTAAAAACACTACAAATGTGGCCAGAGATACATCAGTTGGGGGCCAAGCCTCAAGATGACAACAAAAAAACCAAGCCTACAAACTTCCTCGAGGAATGACATAAGTGACAACACCTGGCTTGGTAAAGTCTAGATAGGTATCAGTCATCTCAGTGGGTGACCAAGACCCTCAGATCCATCACCTACCTGAGAATTTCTTTGTTCTTTCCATATACTCTTGCTATGTGACTTGCTTCTCCATTGGATCACTATTATGTAAGTGACCATGCATGTAACTTTATTGGTCAATCATAGCTGTAACCCACATTATACTCATGTGGGTTTTGTGCCATAAACCCTCCTTGTAAAGTGGGGTCCCTGGCTATCCATTCCAGACCCCTTCTGTCCCTCTTAGACAGAAGCTATCTTTCTTTCAATAAATCCTTCCTACTCTTAATCTCTGTTGTTCCTACAATTCATTCTTTGATTTTAAGAAAATATGAGCTCAGTATATCAGACTTCTAACAGGTTGGGAGAAATAATATTTTCACATTTCATCTCTGGTATCATTTTCCTGTATCAATGTGAGAGCCCAGTGCTCTGGGTGGTATAAAGAATTTACTAATAGTCACAGAATATAGAAAATAAAAATTTATTAACATACTACAAGAGAGCAGCAGGCAAATTCAGAAGAGGACTGTGCCATTACAATGAAGGCTGAGACTTTTATATTTTATTTGAACATAAGGGGAGAGTCTGGAAATGTCATCCCAGGAGTGCTTTTGTTACTGTGGGCAATGCAGTCCCAGACAAATTTCTAGGTTCTCCTGTGCAGTGAATAAAGAATTAGGTGGTGGCACCCAATGATAAGGAAAAAGCAGCAAAATTCAATGACGTTTAATTAGACAATTGGTACATTCAGAGTGTGTGGACTTATGTAGCGAAAGGAAAATGGCAGGAACACTTGAGGGCATGAGGTTTAAGAATTTAAAATGTTCCACAGGCCTAGGATTCCTCCCATTATGTCTTTGAGAGTACGATTGACAGGGCCCTGTGTCATGTCGCTGATTCTATCACACATGTCCTTTCCCATAATTCACTCTGTTATAATTGGATTATGAGATGTAGTCCATATGCATGAAACTTCACTGAGCTCCAGGTGAAGAAAGGTTACTATGATGTTCAAGGTAGAAAATCTGGCCAAATTGGTCCTGTATGAGACTTCAGAATTTTTCAAGGCAGGTCCAGAGGTCTTGTTTCTCATCTCTGACTCAGGGTAGTAGGCCTTAGGACAAAGGTGGGAGGGTTGGCCCTGAGGCATTGCCCAGCTTCAGCGGAGTGGTCTCATAGCCCCAGTTGTACTATCTATATTATTCTCATCAGGTCAAGTTTGTTCAATTGTCCATCCATCTAAATTCTAAGGATAATGGGTATTGTTTAAAATGACAATCTTTTTGTTTGACAGGGTCCTGTGCCATTGGCATGGCTAGAAACAGTCCTTATGGGTAAAATTAATTGACAAATGTGTTAAGATCGACTAATATTAGTGGTCAAGGTGACCAGAATAAACTATATGTTTGTACTTGAAAGAGACTTTTGACATCATATGGGGGTAGTGGAAAAAACAGTATTCTTTACAACATGACAAGTGACTAGGTTATCTAGTGATGTATACATAATTCTTGTGCATAGTTCATAAGGTGTAAAGTTAATATTCTACAGACTCATTACTCAGTGGCAATGTGGCCTTTAATAAAACAACACTGGTGCCATGATTGCCCACATCTTCCTCTGCCTCCATTGTAATAAATTGTTAAATGTATTTCCCTAAGTTCTGTGAGCCAATATATTAAATTACTCAAACCCAAGGGGAAGAACTTCCAGTCAACATCCAAAATGGGGACCATCTTGGGAGGCTGAGTTATCAACCTGTAAGTTGATGCTACCTCCAGGTAGTGTCGGAGCTGAAATGAATTAGAGGACACCTGGTTGGTGTCCACTGCAGAACTGATGGATTGGTTCCTGGTAAGTGGAAATCCCCACATGCTTCTTTGTAACCAGAGCGACTGATTGCTAAATAAGAATAGAAAAAGCATTTTGATGTTTGTTTTTGCAGTACTGGGGATTGAACCCAGGAGATTGCCCATCCTAAGCAAGCACTCTTTCACTGAGTGAAACCTGTACTTTGTTTTTATTACTACATTTTCAGAAGAGGTAATGTTAGGCAGGTATTTAGACATTACCAGGCCTGAGAGACAAAATGGGAATCCAAAATAGCATGTGTTACCAGTTAAGTAAAGAAAGACTTAGATGCATAATACATTTACAATCACTTGTTAGGTCTCAGACCCCAAATAATCCCACAGAGCACAATGACATCTTATGGTTATACATTGTACAGATTCCATTTAATATCTGGCCACCTGGCCATTTAAATCCAGAACAAGGCATACAGCACGCCTGGCTGCCACAGGTTACAGTCCAATCATATTGTAACAGAGACGAGCCCAAGATAGTGCCTGCCAGGTGAAACTAGCCCACTGGGTTAAGAGCCAATTCAAGCAACTAATTAATCATATAAAACATGAGAACAAAGGACAAAAGTTAAAATAAGAGGGGAGACAAGAACTTTTCCTCCCTAGGAAAAGAAATGCTAAGTTAATTGACAGCTCTTCCCTAACCACCAGGCTGGACTTACACAAACTTAGAAATGCAGAGTAAACAGCTTCCTTTGAACTAGCTAAATAACTGATTTTCTTTAGACCCTGAACCCACAAAGCCACTCTAAAAATAAGTCACTGCTGCTTTATTTACTGATAAAAGGCAAAAACAAAAGAAAACAAAAAAAACACATTGGCTTTTCCATTTCTGGAATCCCCTCATGGTGCACCATGAGCTTTTTTCTTCTTATTTGCAATAAACATTTCCCTAACTCCTTCCTTTTGTCTGAGATGTCATTCTTTAGTTTTGGTGAGACAAGAAGTTGGGTTTATATCAAATTAACTGTTCCAATATCAGGAACGGAAATGTTCTTTAAGTCCCTCCTGCCTTGGGCTTGGACCTGGTTTAAATCAAGAACTTAGCTTTCTCAAATCCTTTCATAAATTCCTTAAATGATTAAAGCTCCCAAGGAACCACTGTTCTAAAAATGATTGGAAGATGTTTTGCAATTCCAAAGTAACTTCTAAATAAAATGTTGATAAGCATCATAATTATTGTAGTTCTCCGAAGCACAGGAGTAATTTTTGCACGTATAAAAATATATCCAGACTTTTCTGCCTTCTTGTTTGAAGGTGTAACTCTCTTTTTATCTACTTTACAATAAATTCTACCTAGAGTTCTTCATGGCCTATGTGTCTTGGCTGAATTCTTTCCTCAAGGGCACAAAGGACTGAGGACCAAGGAAGGAAGGGGCTGGTTTCTTGCTTTATTGGGACTCAGCTTCCTGATACCAGTAATGCGAATTTTAAAGGTATTTGATCCATTGATCTTCTAAGAATAAATTACCGTTAACTTTTTTTCTTGATAATGGGAAGTGAACTCAGACCTTTCTCATTGAGCTACATCTCCACTCCTTTTTAATTTTTATTCATTTTGAGAAAGAATCTCACTAAATTGCCTAGGCTGGACTTAAACTTGCCATCTTCCTGCCTGAGCGCCCCAGAGTGCTGGGATTACAGGCACGTGCCACCAAATCCAGCTTGCTGTTAACTTTTGAAAATAAAAGATATAAATATACTCTTTATAAAAATAAAATAAAATAAAATAAAATCATTGTCTTTTCCACAAGCTGAAGCATGTTTGTACTTTCTGATGGTAAATCAGAATTAATATGCATTATCTCTTGTGATGTATTTAAATTTACAACTAAATAAGCATAGAACAGAACCACTATCACAATTAAGGTCAAGCATATATAGAGATATGATAGCACATACCTACAAATATATTATTATAGAATGTAAGATTAAACTGACTCATTCTTAAATTTGTAAGGTTAAAATATTAAAGATTTTAGATATATAGAAAAGTTTTTGGGTTTTTTTTTTGGTACTGGGGATCGAACTCAGGACCTTGCACTTTTGAGGCAGGCGGTGGAACCACTGAGCTAAATCCCAGGCCCCTATAGAAAAGTTTTTTCCTGCAGTAAATTATCATAGACAATTGGACATTCTAAAGTATAAACAATGTGGCCCATTTAAGTGTGAAGAAAAAGCAGATCACTAAGTATGAAGTATTTAAGCACGGGTAACGCAGTCTTTATAAGGCAAGCATATTTTAAACTCAATTTGTAATGTGACACAAAGCCAGTAAAATAGTTTCAGTAGTGGTATGATATACTATGATAGCTTCTATGCAAACATGAATCAAGACCTCCATATCCTGTCAAAGAACCCAAACTTGCAATATGAATTGTATGCAATGCACTTCTTTAAGGAAAAACTTACAGTGAAAAAAGACACCACAAGTCAGGCATAACAACACGTGTATAATCACAGCACTTAAGGAGGCTGAGTCAGAAGGGTAAGGAGGTCAAGGCCACCTGGTTATACAGTGAGTTCAACACAAGTTTGGACAACAAAGTGAAACCCTATCACAAACAAAGGGCACCACATTTTTTGATAAGCAACGAATTTTAAGTAGTACTTATATTTTTCTGTATGTTGTTCGTCATGTACTACTTAGTATAAGTGGTTTATTAAAATACTCATGATAGTGATAATGGTAACACCACCCAGTGTGTCTTTTTGTTAAAGTACATTAGTTCTACTCTGCCAACTACCTCTTATAAAGTTGTTCTTTGTTTTTTTCCTCTGACCTGCATTATAATTATAAACTCTTAAACACATACAGACACACACAGACACACACACAAGTACATAACTTAATTGACTGATGACTGCTGGTGTCCATTTGTAGGAGAAGAAATTAGATAAACACTGGTCCCAGGACTACCTAATCTGTAATCTTCAGTAGTTATTCAGAGCCTGGACCATCTGATGTACTTCAGATAACATTAAGGTTGTTGATTGTGTTCTTTAATTAAAAGTGGAGTGATATTTAAAAATTGCAAAAAAATAATGTTTGTCCAAAGAATAACAGAACCTAGCTGAGGAGCTTTGTTGCTATCTCAAGGATACTCTGGCAGAAGAAAAAGGAAAACATCCTGAATGATAGAGATGGTGATTGAGCCTGGATAAGTGACTCACCATGCACCCTTCTTGTCTGGTATCCTAGTAACCTCTTGTCCTTTCCTTAACAGCCCTTTCAAGCACTGAAGTTCTCTAAGATGGTCTGTTTTGATGATGATGGTCCTCCCACCACCCCATCTTCTCAAGGTACTGATATCGGGGAAAAATATAATTATCAGCCTACGAAATATCAGATATGCCAAATTTGTGTTCCCCACAACTGAAGAATGAATTGAATTCTAAGGAACAACAGAGGTTAAGAATAGGAAAATTTGGGGGTTTGGGGTTTTTTTTTGTTTTTTTTTAGTGTCTAGTTACAGTATTTTTAACATTTTCCTTTTATTTTTATTTTTTGTTAAATTCTTTTATTGGAACATTGTAGGTATACACCACAATTACATTTCTCATTGGGAATTGTACCTTCACATAATTCATCTTGGTTCTCATTTTTTTCCCCATTCCTAGCCCTCCCTTCACCTCCTCCACCCTTCCCTATTTACAAAGACTTTATTTCCATTTTTGCCATTTCTCATCATTTTTCCTTTCCCTTCTTTCCTTTCCCCTGTGCCTCCCACTACCCCTACCCCTTTGGACCTTTTCTTCCTATTTTGCATTATCAATTATTCATTCTAATCATTGGTACATTTTAGGTATATAATATAATGACAAAGAATAGGAAAATTTTATTGAGAGAGATAGCTCCTGAGAGACAGGAGGGGACCTGAAAATGGGTCTACTTCACAGAGGAAGTTTTATAGAGCAAAATCACAAGGTTGGTACAACATGGGTCAAAACTATGAGCAAGCAATATGATTACCATATAGCCCCTTAGGTAATATTGATCTAATGGGGAAACAGGTCACATAGCCAGTATACATGGAAAGAACAAAGACCTTCTTAGAAAGGGATGGATCGGAGGTTCTGCTCACACACACTTGGTGACTGGTCTATCTAGACTTTATTGAACCGGGTGATACCAATTATAGTATAATCTTCAATTTATTGCTTATCCCTTGGGGAGGAATGTAGGGCGTCATTCTATCTTTATATTGAGGCTTGGCCTTTAACCAATGTGCCTCCATCCACAGCCTTCAGCTGTAATGTGTTCTCATCTGCACTGACTCCCTCTCCCTCGAGGGCCTAGCCCTGTCTGACTGCCTATAGTATTTCTACCTAATTTAGCTATCTATAATGGTTTATTATAATATCTATAATAAACTTGATTTCCTTTCTACCAACTCTCATCTCCCAAGTATTGACTTTCAAGTGGGGAGCAGACAGACTTGAGTCAGGTAACATGCCTATAAGAAATTTTGGATAAAAATAGCATACTTATTATTTTACAAGGTTTGGTGTGTTTTAATATACCAAAAATAAAATTTGGTTTTGGAAATAAATATTTTAACTCACAAAAATGAAATATGGGAAAAATAACTTTAAAATTGTTCATTGCTATAAAACAATAAACCTTTCTTATTACTTTCCAATAAGACTTTACAGGGGATAACAGCTTCTTTCTACAAATATATTACTCATTCTGTATAAGTGGAATTAAGGATATCATGAAATATTTTATAAATATTTACAGTTATAATCAATGAGCCATGTTTAACTTTGAAACTAAGTAAAATATAACAAAATCACTAATAAAGCATGTTTATGTAAAGAATAATCATTTCATAGTTTGTATTTGAAGCCATATTACTCGCTAGATTTTCTTTGAAACACTTTATTGTGATCAGTTGTAAGGTATCCGAAGAATATAAATTGCAAATATAGATAGCCCCTTAAAATTTGAACTCAACTTAAAAATTATGCTCAGTATTTCTATTACACATCTGTGCTAGGACAAGGAGTAACCAAAATTTCAAATGCTAAGTACCTATGGTTTATTAGAGTGTGCTGGTAGGGAATGTACTGATATTACTTGTTCCTCACTTGTATAGATGGCCTTGGCTGAAACATAATGAGCAAGGCTATTCAGTCATATCCCCTTTTCAATTACCCATTCCAGGAAGAGACTGAAATTTATTCAAGTATTAGAATTCTTTGATGTTTAGAATTTAAAAAGAATACATTGGATAGAAAAGATATTAAGTATCAAATCCAGAATGAAAGAGATTTCTTTCTGCATACTACAAAATAGTAATATGTAACAGTTTCCTAATGTTGTACATGTTTGATTTATAAAAACTTGATTTTCTGTGCAAAATAAATTTTCTTTGTTTTTTTTGGTATTAAATTCTTTTATTGGTACATTGTAGGTATACAACACAATTACATTTCTCATTGAGAATTGTACCTTTATATAATGCATCTTGGATCTCATTCTTTCCCCATTCCTAGCCCTCCCTTCACGCCCTCCACCCTTCCCTATTTACAAAGACTTTATTTCCATTTTTGCCATTTCTCATCATTTTTCCTTTCCCTTCTTTCCTTTCCCCTGTGCCTCCCACTACCCCTACCCCTTTGGACCTTTTCTTCCTATTTTGCATTATCAATTATTCATTCTAATCATTGGTACATTTTAGGTATACAATATAATGACATTCATCATTGGAAATTTGCACCTTTACATAATCTCTCTTAGTTCTTATTTTTCACTGTTGCCCAGCCCTCCCTTCAACCCCTCCAGTCCTCCCTATTTACAAAGATTTTGTTCCTATTTTTCCATTTTCTCATATTAATCCCATTCCTTTCTATCCTTTCCCCTAGCCCTCCCACTTCCTTCCCCTTTGCCCCTTTTCTTCCTATTTCACATTACCTGTTATACATTTAGTCCTTATTTACACTTTCAGTTTCTCACACCAGAGAAACTATTCAGTATTTACACATATGTGTCCTATTTATTTCACTTAAGAGTATCGCCTCAATGTGCATCCACTAAGCTATAAATGTCTCCAATTTCTCATTTTTTATGGCTGAGTAGTACTCCATTTTATAAAGAAACCACATTTTCTTGATCCAGTCTCCAGTTGATGGGCATTTGGGCTGTTTCCAAGTTTTAGCTATTACAAACTGTGCTGCTATGAACATGGGTGCACATATATCACTGTGGTATGATTCTTTTAATTCTTCAGGGAAGATCCCCAGCAGTGCAATAGCGGGGTCAAATGGGACTTCCAGTCCTAGTTCTCTGAGGTATCTCCATACTGATTTCCACAGTGGTTGCACCAGTCTACACTCCCACCAGCAGTGGAGCAGGGTTCCTCTTTCCCCACAGCCCCGCCAGCATTGGTTATTGGTTGATTTCATGATAGCAGCCATTCTTTCTGGAGTGAAGTGGAATCTCAGCATTGTTTTCATTTGCATCTCTCGAATGACCAGTGATGTTGAACATTTTTTCATGTATTTATTTGCTATTTCTACTTCTTTGTCTGAGAAATGTCTGTTCATTTCAGATGCCCATTTTTAGATTGGGTCTTTAAATTTGGGAACTCTGATCTTTTTCAGTTCTTTATAGATTCTAGATAGTAGACCTTTGTCTGAGGAAGAGCAGGTGAAGATTTTTTCCCACAGTGTGGGTTGTCCCTTCACACTGCTGGTGGTTTCTCTTGCTGTGCAGAAGCCTTTTAATAAGAAGAGATCCCATTTGTTGATTGTTTGTGCTAGTTCACGGGCAACTGAGGTTTTGTTCATAAAATCTTTTCCTACACCGATGTCTTCAAGGGTTCTACCTAAACTCTGTTCCAACTGGTTCAGAGTTTCTATTTTAATATTTAGATCTTTAATCCATTTTGATTTTAGTTTAGTGCATGGTGAGAGATACAGGTCTAATTTTAATCTTTGGCAAGTTGAAGCTCAATTTTTCCAGCACCATTTATTAAAGAGGTACCTTTCCTCTACTGAGGGTGTTTGGCTCCTTAGTCGAAGATGAGACGGCTGAGTGTGTCTGGCGTTGTTTCTGCATCTTCTAATCTGTTTCACTGGTCCTCAGGTCCGTTTCTTTGCAGGACCATGCTGTTTTTATCACGGGAGCTTTGTAGTAGAGTTGCAGGTTGGGGATTGTGATACCCCCTGCCATGTCTCTGTTACCTAGACTTGCTTTTGCTATTCTGGGTCTCTTCTTGTTCCAAGTGAATTTTCGGATTGTTTTCTCAAGGTCTATGAAGTATGCTGCTGGGATCTCAATTGGAATTGCATTAAATCTATATAGCAGTTTTGGAAGTATGGCCATTTTCACTCTATTAATCCTTCCTACCCAGGAGCAGTCTGTCCATTTTCTGATATCACCTTCAATCACTCTTTTCAGAGTGCCATAGTTTTCAGAGAAGAGGTCTTTGATTTCTTTCTTTAGGATGATTCCTAGGTATTTCAGTTTTTTGGATGCTATTGTGAAAGGAATTATTTGCCCTATTTCTCTCTCAGTGAGTCTGTCATTGGTGTGGACGAAAGCTATTGATTTTTGTGTGTTGACCTTGTAACCAGCTACTTGACTGAATTTGGTTATTAAGTCTAGAAGACTTTTGGTGGAGTTCTTGGGGTCTTCTATATAGAGTATCATGTCATCTGCAAATAATGACAATTTGACTTCTTCATTACCTATCTTTATTCCTTTTATTTCTTTCTCTTGTCTAATTGCCGTGGCTAATGTTTCCAGAACTATATTGAACAAGAGTGGTGATAGTGGACATCCTTGTCTTGTTCCTGATTTGAGTGTGAAGGATTTTAGTTTTTGACCATTTAGTATGATATTGGCTGTTGGTTTTTCATAGATGGCTTTTATCAGTTTGAGGTAGAGACCATCTACCCCAATTTTTTGTAGGATTTTTATCCTAAATGCATGTTGGATTTTGTCAAATGCTTTTTCTGCATCTATGGAGACAATCATATGGTTTTTGTCCTTGGCTCTATTGATATAGTGTATTACATTGATTGATTTTCATATATTGAACCATCCCTGCATCCCTGGGATGAATCCCACTTGATCAGGGTGTATGATCTTCTTGATGATCTTCTGCATTCTGTTTGCCATTATCTCATTAAGGATTTTTGCATTTATGTTCATTAGTGAGATTGGCCTATAGTTCTCTTTTTCGGTTGGGTCTTTCTCTGCTTTGGGGATCAAGGTGATACTTGCTTCCAGGAATGAATTTGGGAGTATTGCTTCCCTTTCAATTTCACTGAAGACTTTAAACAGTAGTGGCAACACTTCCTCTCTAAATGTCTTGTAGAATTCAGCAGTGAAGCGATCAGGGCCTGGGCTTTTCTTAATTGATAAGTTTTTAATTACATTTTCAATTTCATTGGTTGATATAGGGTTGTTCAGAATTTTTAGATCTTCTTCGTTCAACTTTGGTAATTCATATATATCTAGGAGTCTGTCCATTTCTTCTGTGTTGTCCATCTTATTGGTGTATAGGTTCTGGAAGTAGGTATTGATGATCCTCTGGATTTCTGCTGGGTCTATTGTCATTTCACCCTTTTCATTCCTCATTGCATGGATTTGGGCCTTTTCTTTCCTTTTTCTGAGAAGGTTGGCTAAAGATTTGTCAGTTTTATTTATTCTTTCAAAGAATCAACTCTTGGCTTCATTGATTTTTTGTATTGTTTTCTTAGTCTCCATTGCATTGATTTCTGCCCTGATCTTTATAATTTCCTCCTTTCTGTGGGCTTTGGATTTGTCTTGCTCTTCTTTTTCTAGAAGCTTGAGGTTCAGCATCAGGTTGTTTAATTGGGCCCGCTCTGTTTTCCTAATATGTGTATTCGCTGCTATGAATTTCCCTCATAAGACTGCTTTCATTGTGTCCCATAGATTCTGATATGGTGTATTGTCATTGTCCTTTAATTGAAAGAACTGTCTGATTTCTTTAATTTCCTCTGTGACCCATTGGTTATTCAGAAGTATGTTGTTCAATTTACATGTGTTTATGAAATTTTTGTGGTTTCTTTTGCCATTGATCTCCAATTTCATCTCACTATGGTCTGATAATATACAGGGGATAACTTCAATTCCTTTGCACTTTCCTAAATATGTTCTATGAGTGAGTATGTGGTCTATTTTGGAGAAAGACCCATGTGCAGTTGAGAAGAATGTGTATTCTGATTTTGTGGGGTGGAACACTCTTTCAACATCTGTTAAGTTCTTTTGTTCAAGAGTTTGATTGAGTTCTAGTATTTTGTTGCTTGTTTTTTGTCTAGTTGATCTATCTACTTGTGATAATGGGGTATTGAGATTTCCCCACTACTATTGTTCTAGTGCTTATTTGATTTTTCATGTCTGTTAGTATTTGTGTTTTATAGTTTGGTGCACTAGTGTTTGGTACATAGATATTTATGATTGTCATCTCTTCCCCTTGGATTGTTTCCTTCACAAGGATGTAATGTCTTTCTTTGTCTCTCTTAATCAGTGTGAGTTTGAATTGCACTTGGTCTGCAAAGAGGATAGCTACTCCTGCTTTTCTTTGGGTTCCCATTGCATGGAGTATTGTTTTCCACCCTTTAACTTTCAATCTATGAGTTTCATTTTGAATTAAGTGTGTTTCTTGTATATTGTTGGATCTTGCTTCTTGACCCATTCTGCCAGTCCATTTCTTTTAATTGGTGAGTTGAGACCATTAACATTAATGGTTATATCTGATACATATTGAGTTATCATTGTCCTGACCTTTTCTTTTTGTTTGATCCTCCCCGTTAGCTTTTAATTTCTTGTCATGCCATGTGGATTCATTCTGCTCATCTTCCTGGGGTTGTGATCCTTGTTGTCTTTTCCTAGGATTTTGTCTAAATATTTTTTGAGTGCCAGTTTGGTATTCATGAAGTTCCTAAGGTGCTCTTTGGCATGAAAGTATCTTATTTCACCATCAATTTTGAAAGATAGTTTTGCAGGTACATCAATCTGAGTTGGAGGTTGTTTTCCTTTAGTGCTTGAAATACATCACTCCAAGCTCTTCTTGCCTTGAGGGTTTGCATTCAGAAGTCTGCTGTGATTCTGATGGACTTTCCTTTGTATGTTATTTGTTTCTTTGCTCTAGCTGCTTGTAGAATTTTGTTCTTCTGTTGAGTTTCTGGAATCTTAATAATTATATGCCTTTGTGTAGATTTTTTTTTTGATCCAGGCTAGTTGGAGTCCTATATGCCTCACTTATCTGTATGTCAAGTTCTTTTCTCCTGCTTGGGAAGTTTTCTGCGGTCACTTCTGTGAACAGTTTTTTTTTATGTCATCTGCACCCTCTTCACTTTCTTCATTGACTCCAATCAGTCTTATGTTATTCTTCTTTACATAGTCTAGCAGCTGCTGGATTGATTTCTCGTGGTCCCTTACAATTTTAAAGCAATTTTTCTTTTCCTGGTCACTAATTGCAATCTTATCTTCTATATCTGAAATTCTGTCTTCATATTGGCTCATTCTGCTGCATGGACTTTCAATGGAGTTTTTAATCTCCTGGAAATCTGTTTGCCTCTAGTTTTTTATCTGTGTCCTCTCTGGATTTATTAATCATATCTTGCACTATGGGCACAATCTCTGCTGTTATCTGAGAAATTATTTCGGATTTCATTTTTTCCAGATCCTCTTTTGTTGCCAGTTCAGGGAGTCCAGGTGATTGAGTATCAGATTATTCCTTCTCATTTCCTTTTGGGGTTGCTTTATAAGTCTTCTTATACTTATGAAAGTCAACATCCGATTCTCAAAACTTTATTTTTCTCCTTTCAAAGCTATTTTAAAGCTTCTTGAATGAAAATCATTCAGAGGCTATGAGGCTTAGCTGGACAATGAGTTTTTGTTCCTCTATACTTTCCCATGTTCCCTTTTTTTCCAACGAGTTAGTGTTCTGTCACTGCAACAATGTCAACTTTAAAGGAGGAAAGGTTGTGTCTCAGAGGTTATTACCCACAATCGCTTGGGTGTGTTGCTTTGGGCCTGTGGTATACAGTACATCATTGAGGGAGTGCATGGCAGAGAAGCCCTGTTTTCCCCATGGCAGTCAGCACAAGAAGAGAGACAAGAAGGGGCTGGACTCCCAATATCCCCAAGGCATACCCAGTAACCTGACTTCCTTCTACTAAGCTCCATCTCTTAAAGATTCTACCACCTCCTAATAGTGCCACAGAGTAGTGACCAAACTAACATACAGGCTTTCGGGAACATCAAGATCCAAACTACAGTACACTATAAACTCCCAGTAGTAGAATATGTCTTGAAGCCTGTGAAATTTCACAGTGCCTATACACAATTACACCTCATTGTTAAAGGTATTCCCACATGTCTTTTTCTAGGATGTAATTTGATAAATCACAACCTTTCAATTGTGTGAGTTAAGAATTGGTAGGTTGGACATGGTGTGGAAGATGCCTGCATTCCCAGCACTGGTGGCTGAGGTGTGTTTGAGGCCATTTTGGCCTACATCATGAGTTGAAAGTAGCCAGAAGTACATAGAAAGATCTTGTCTCAAAAAACAAAAGCAAACAAACAAACAAACAAACCAAAAAATGGTTAGAATTCTGGTTCTTACTTGATAGTTAATGCAATATAAATTTAAGAAATAAGAAACAATGTACTATTCTTAGACGGTATAGATAGGTGTTGGAAATGTACACTTCAATGGTTGAGGATTAACCTCATTAGAGTACATTTTTAGCATGTATGAAGTACTGGGTTCAGTCCTCAACACCACACATAAACACATACACATGTAAATATGATATATCTAATTCTGAAAACACAACTATTTTATAACTTTCACCAAGAAGGCTTTCTGTATCCCAAATCCCTCTAGTGGGCATGATTCTTTCTTTAAAGCCCATGTTACCTGGGACTCTGCACAATAGTCTCTGCTAGAGCTTAGATAACATGTTTGTCTTTGAAGCCAAACAAGTGGCCACTGGTTTATCCCATGCTCACTACTCCCAATATGGTTGAGCATCCCAATCTGAAGGGTAGCAGATAAGGTTTGATTTTTCCTTTAATCTCTATGTCTCTACTGTCTAAAAGACAGGGACTCTTTTCTCCTCCATACTAGTTGGCCTTATATATAGTGGCAGTGTTTGCTGAAATGAGTTTAGTTCCTGAAAGTGCTGCTTTCTGGGAGGAGATGTACTTTTAATAAGAGACACTTTCTCAAGGGCTACTCAGCAAATGTCAAGCCTTTTAAACTGCTGCCTACAAAAATCTGACACTGGCAACATTAACCTTTAGAGGCCATATTAGCATGTACCTGAAGGCTGTGTTTTGCAGGCTACCTCTAAAGTCTAATTACTTAGATTCTAATAACACAGGTTTAATAAAAGTGTAAAATGGATTGATAAATTACCAGAAACTATAAACTCCCAGTTTAATACTCTGTAGCAAAGAACATATTCTCTAGTTAATTTTCTGCTTCCCAATGATCTGTGTTCACTTAATCATCCCTACAGTCCAGTCAAATCCATTACAGCATGAGCTCTTACAGCTTCTGGATAGGGATATCTTTCATTTGCCCAAATCCTCAGCTCCTCTTGTGGATTCAGGTTTTGTTGCATTAGCACATGAAAGCTTATTTAAAAAATGACATGTTCATTGAGAGATTTGTCCTATTTGATAAAATGAAAAAAATAGGAATGTTTGAATCAAAAGCATTTTAGTCAAACTTAATCTGTGTCTTCTAAGCCATTATCCATCCTCACCACTTAGTTAAGTGCTGTGGAGCTTATAAAAGAGAGACAAGATACCAGATTTTATGCAGCCCCATGGCACAATCATGTTGTGAAACATTTAATAACATTGTAAAACAGAATATGGTTAAGTTTCAAAATGAGACATATGGTCAGCAAGTGTTTCTGAAGATCTGCTGAAAGAGACAGACATCAGCAGAGGTCTAAGGGAAGTCAGCCCAAGGCAAGGTTGTGCTATACTCTTGTCATGAGACTACTGACGGGTAGGGGACAGCTGTGGAGCTCTCTGAGCAACCATGGTGGCATAGACACAATCAGGAGAGCAAGAGGAATATTCACACAGAGAGAAGGAAAGAAAGGGAGGTGAGAAGACACTAGAGGCAAAAGCTCATAGTTACTCTTATTTTTTTTAACTTGGTACAAAATTATAAGATAAATTACTATTATTTGTGTTGTAATTCACTATCATTTTTATTTATTTGCTGCTTAAGAAACTTTAGATAGACTGTAAAAATTGCAGGCAATAAAATAGAAAAACTATAATTAAAAAATAGAGTCTATAATTTCATGTGATAGAAGGAATAAAAGGAATTGTAGAAAGGTAAAAACGAGAAAATTCAAACTAAACAATAGACGTGTATAAGAAAGATAACTTTGTAAGAACCACGTATATTTCTGCTGGATTGTAATTCAACAGTAGTTGATATATTTCATTCCTCTCCTTCCCAATACTGATTTATCCTAGTGTGTTGTTTCTCTCACCTGGAATTCATACTCTTCATGGAACTCTTGATTTTTCCATTACAAATTTATCCTGCCCTATGGCACCCCATCAACACACTTCCTTCATTCAAAACTTCAGGGGGCATCTTTGATTTCTTTCTCTCATTTCCTCATCAATATCTAACATAATACCTTGATAACTGCTAGCTTTATTTTCAAATATATCAGAAATCCATTAATTTGGCTCCATCTACCTTACACTTATTCTGGTCCAAGCTTCCATGATCTCTCCTAGACCCCTACAGTAACTTCCCCATTAGTTGTCAAATGTCTAGTCTTCCAATTTTGCAATTCATTCTCCACAGAGCAGCCAGAGTTATTTTTTTTAGATGCAGACACTGTTACTCCATTGTATAAAACCTTCCCATGGTTGCTTCTCCCATTTGAAGTAAAACTCAAACACTTTATTTGATTTTCATGAGCTTTATAGTATAGCCCTACTTCTGCCTCTTATTTCATTTTCTCTACTCTCCCTTCTCCTCACTAAATAGCAGCTACACTGGCTTCTTGCAGAAACAGCAAGAAAGCAGAGTCTCTTCCTCCTGCAGGGCCTCTGGGTATCAGTTCCCTGAGCCAGCAACAATTTTTCCTTAATTCTTTATTTCCTGTTATTTTCAGATCTTTAAACAAATTTCATGTCCTTAGAGAGGCACTTCCTGATCATCTAATCTAAATTAATTGCCCCCATCTTATTTTATGTATTGTTTACTGTCTCTCTATTTTATCATAATCTCCACTAAGGCAGGGGAGTCTGTCTCTTATTCACCTAAACACCTAGTTTAAACACTTGTTCACCTAAATGGGTACCTGGAACATAGGTGCCAAAAATATTGATGAATGAGTAAATGAAAGAATGAATGAGTGAAAATAATGTTTAACACTCTTGGAACTTAAATACAATGACTCATGATATGCAGTTTGCTCTTTTGACACTCAGAACTATGGAATGAACACATACACCGTCATATGAAGTAGGTTGGTTGAATTTGAGAAATGTTTTATTGTGCTTAAGTGCATCATTGTGAAAAACATTCAGTGACTCCTCTCATTTTTATTCAGAGGGTTTTGACTATGACTTATCCACACAAAAAGCCGTATTCTTAAATAGAGCACATCATTTTAACAGAAAACAAGGGATGGAGGTGTAGCTCCATGGTAGAGCACTTGCCCAGCATACAAGAGGTCCTGGGTTTGATCTCCAGTGCCACAAGAGAAAAAAAAGAATACATTTGACAAAAAGGAAATTAACAGATTCTTTTATTCTTTTTTTTCTAACATAGTTGACTGCCTACTTTTAAAAATATTTTCTGGCTTCAAGGAAAAAGCTTCAGAAGGATTACTAATAGGAAAACAAACTGCTTGGAAATCTTTAAATAAACTTTCAATATAAGTAGGCAATGATAATTTTTAGCCATGAAAATTCATAATATTTGATCAAAAGAACAATATAATGCCTTAGTGATATTTTGGAAATCTGAAATGCATGCTAATACTTGAACTGCATATGTTTGGTATGGCAGAAAAATGTATTTTTTTAAAGATAAGGCTCTAGAGATCTGTGTGATTTAACTATGAGAAATAATAAATAAAATATTTCCCTTTGGAGGAGATAGTCAATTTTTATTGAAAATGGAGAAATAACTCATTTTAACAAATATCAAAGTTAAGTTCATGAGTCAGGCAGAACAAAATATATCAAGTCATATAAGAAAATGAAATGTTCCCCGCTGCAAAAGTAGGGAAGGCTCAGAAGAGTCCCACAGAGACAAATAAGAAAATCCAAAAAGATTACAAAAAAAATCATTGTAAGACACATGCATTGTTTTGTCCTTAAAGAAAAATACTTTCTTGCTCCATAAAACTTGTCTGAGCCTGTCTCTAAATCTACATGGAGTTACAACTTCTACCGAATGCAGAACAGAATAAAGCAACTTTGTCTGAGAGATCTGGGAGTTATGAATAAGAAATCTCTAGATTTGTCTTGAATGCCAATGAATGTTAAATTCATAAAACTTACTAATAATAGCACTAGCATTTGTATAATACTTTTTACTTATGGACATTTTCAAGTACATTATCATATTTGGTTTTCAAAATAACCCTTGGGAAAATCAGAATATATTCGGCATTATTTTACTGATAGAGGTTAGGGCAGGCTCAAAGTCACAGTACTGAGCTAAAAGAAGTAAAATCTTTCTCCCTGCAGCTTAATACCACTTTTGAAACAAAGTCCCTCATTCTAACACAGTACCTTGTTTTGCCTTCAAATGGCCTGAAAGACTTAAACACATTGAGTTACATTTCCACTAAGATCCAAATGAGAGATTAAAGATTCTTTTCTGGGGAAAATTTCGAGAAAGAGTAAGGGGCTCTTTACCCCAAACTCCTGAAAGGGTGGATACGCTTCCTAGGAGATTGCTGAAAGGAAGTGCAGCCCTCAAAGAGCAACTTGACATTATTAATATGGTAGGTCAACCATGGCCATCTGACCCCAATATGCTATTGAATGTAATGTGAGAGAAAGTGTATATTCTGTTCTTGAAATTTCTAATCTGTGTTGATTTTTTGAAATAAAGAACTAAGCCATAGCTTAAATCTGCTAAGGGATGTATAAAATATGAAAAGTGAGTAGGAGTTAGTGAGCAAAGGGGTAGGGGTAGGAGTTATATATTCCTGACAGAAGAAGTGCCATATTGCTAGGGTCAAAGGCATGAGGTGCCATGCCCTATAGCAGTATTATGTGGCAGAATAACCTATGGAGATATAAGTTTCTGTTTTGTTTCCACAAGCATAAAGAAATAAGAAGCACAAGAGATTTATTTTTTCCCTCCTTCAGACTCCTTTCTGTCCAAGCAAGGCATTAGAATGAATGGAGGACTGGTGCTTGTCTTGCACGGTTAAGAAAATTTTCTTTTGTAAGAGAAGATAGACCAAAAGGGGGGATGGACAAGATCAGAAACTGAACATAACAAAAGCTAAAAGATCTGGAAGGGGTGGTGATAAGAGATTCTGAAAATAACAAATCTGCACTTCACCTCCACATGGCATATCAGAGAGGTGTAGAAGCTCAAAGAAAAGAGCCCAAGACCTCAACTTTTATAAGGTTCTCAGTGCAAAAGTGTGTTACTAGGAGAGTGGAGGCAAAATTTTGCCTATTTTAGATTTTCAGCTGGTACTCTTGTTAAATAAAAATTATAGGAAGCTATTGTTTCGGATCAAACTTCTGTATTAGGCCCCAGTAAATCAAAAACCAAAATGGAAACACTCTTGCTACAGTTCAGCATCACCAAACCAAAACTAAGTTATCTGACCCGAGATATCAAGAGAGATAATAGCCAAATTTCTCAAATAGACCAGTATCAATTGATATGATAATAAAGTTTTCTCTGTGTTACAGAAATAGTAATCTGGTATCACCTAATCAGTTTTTTTTCTATTGTTATATTTCTTATTTCTTGCCATACAAGGAACATAATTTTGAAATCTTGCTCTTTGTTTCTACTTCAATCCTTTTCTGTCTGTAAATTTAAAAATTTAAAATTTTTCTGTCTGTTTATTTAAAAACTTCTGTTTTATGGTATAAAGTATTTCTTTATTAATCATTTCTCTGCCACAGGGACAAAATACTTGACACTTGCAATTTAAAAGAATGAGAGGTATATTTTGGCTCACAGTTTCAGAGGCTCAGTCCGTAGTTAGCTGACTATAGGACAGAAATAACATGGCGGAAGAAAGTGCTCAAACCATAGCAGGCAGGAAGTAGGAAGAGGAGGAAAGAACCAGAGTGACAGATGTACCCTCCAAAGCCATGTTCTCAATTGATTAAACCACTCATGAGTATAGCATTCCATGATCTAATCATCTTCTAAAAACTCCGTCTTTGAACACAAGAGACTTTCAGGAAATATTTTAAAACTAAACAGTAACAGTTATTGATTCTAGAATTGCAAATAAAACCAATTAAAATATCTAAACTGTTGTGATTCTTTTGTCTTTTGATATTCCTTAACAAAAGGACAAGTTAACAAGAGAAAAATAAACAGTTTATTAGTCCATGCAAAACACACCACATAGGAGAAACTTTGACAAGTAAGGTATCCCTGTGGCTTAGAACTCTGGATTATAGAGCATCTTCAACAAAGAACAACAGATTTGTACAGAAATGACAGAACAAAGGAAAGTGGTGTTAGGCTTTCAAGAGTAGGAAGATTGGGAAGGTAAAAGTATGGGAGGAAATGAATGGAATAAGGTTTGTGTGGGAATTACTCTGTGCCATCTGTGGGCTGAAAAGTCTAGGATTGCCTCTAGTAAAGGATAATTTGTATCCTGCTGTTAGGCAGGAAAAGGGAGGGTGGAAAGAGCTTTTCTGCATTGATTTTTTCTTAGTTATCTTTAGATCAAAATAATTTCTATGTAAAAGAGGCATACTTGAGGGTGACATTCTGTTTCTTTCACTAGCAAAGCCTCCTTTCAATGAATATTCAAACTTGGACAATAAGCTATGATCCGCACTGATGAATCTGATGGGGTCAGCAGGTGATATATGCCTTGATTTTGTTATAGGTGTGAATTTCTGTGAACAATCAGGAAATATCAGTTGCTTAGCTTATACTAAGAGATTTTAAGAGTCTGTGATCTGTTTCAGGTCTTTAGTATTTGATTGGCTCATACTTATATTTATCTATAGATTTTGTGAGGCTTCTGAAGGCTTTAGGATCATCATTTCCTGTACATCTTATATTTAGAATTAGAGATATTCATTCTCATAATGATGTGATGAGTATTACATTTTATAATTGCCATACTGACAAGTAACAGAGACTTCCCACAAAGGTAGGCCATACAAAGGTAAAACCCAATGGGGTCAGGATATGGCATCTCGGTATTTATGAAAACAGCAGAAGCAGGAAAATTGCCTTCCTCTTGCCCTGCTCCACTAAAGCAGGTCATAAAACCCTCATTTAAGATATGCCCAATGCCTGCAGGATAGAAACATTTTCATCTCTGAAGACACAGGAACCCAAAGAAGAATCTGAAGAGACAAGCCTCCTAGTTTATTTTCATCAGCTACATTCTTCATCAAACCTAAGCATAAAAATATACAAGTTGCTTGTCTCTTTGGATCTTCATTTCCTTTTGAGGTTTCCTGTGCCCCATAAAACTTATATTAGATAAATTTGTATGTTCTCCTCTTATTAATCTGTGTTTTGTTAAAGGAGCCTCAGACATAGAAGTGATTAAGGAAAATAAATTTTTCCTCCCCTACAAACTTGTAGCCCATAAAGGCAAAAATAAGAGATAACATTCACACATACAACACAAACTCTTTTCTAAGTAATGTCCTAAGTAATTTATCTAGACTAAGTCACATTGTCTTCATAACTAACCCCACAGGTAGATAATATTTATTTATTTCCAGTACTGGGGATGGAACTCAGGGATACTCAATCACTGAGCTACATCCCCTGCCCTTTAAAAATTAAAAAAAAATTTTTTGAGATAGGATCTTGCTAAATTGCTAAATTGCCTATGGTGGGCTCAAATTTATAATCCTCCTGCCTCACTCTTCCAGAGTGATGGGATTATAGGCATGTGCCACCACGCATAGCAGATATATCTATATCTATCTATCTATATATTTTTTATACCAAATATGTCTATTGTCAAAAAAGAATGGTGAATGAAAACATGCAAAAATCAAGTAGGCCATATTTTCTATCATGAGAGAAGATGACATTGAGCACTGATGGAATAAACTAAAGGTAATTCCTAGACTCAAATAAAATGCTGTCATAGGAAGAAATTAAAGCTATTATTTTTTCCTAAGTTAAAAGTAGACCCAGCACAACTTTTTATCAGATAGAGAATGGATGAAATGATTATATGAATTTATTTTGCTCCCTATTTGGGGGAATGAGTTACTTATTGTATATAAGGCTTTTCTTAGCATTATTCATTTGGGGTTCCCATTGAACAATCAGTATTTATAGCCAGATGACTGACTTCCAGCATTATTTTTGGTAGCAGTATCACCCTCAATCCAGTCATGATTTCCCGTGCATCTATAGGCCTCCCATTGACTGCAATAACCCCAAACAGGCTGCAAACTGGAAATTTTAGGTATTATTGTTCAATGAACTTTACTACCTGATTTATTTTACAGCACAATCCATCACAAAAGCATTCAGTAAATTAATCTGACTTGACTTCCGGAAGAGTCTAGCATTATTATATTTTCTTCCCAAGGGCACCAATAGGAGTTTGTTCATCTCCCATTCATATTATTCTGAATATGTATTGTCAGAGAGTGGTTAACCTTACGAAAAATTGCAAAGTAGCCAGAGTTCATTGTCACACATACCCTACCATCTTTTCTGGAAAGGATGTATTGTATTCAGTGCCACAAATACACAGATATTCATTGAACTTCAATGTACTGGGAAATGATACTTTATAATAACCTTGAACACCAATATTTGTTTATCAGGATTGAGCTGATCTTGCCCAGTGACATCCAAATATACATTGTGTAGGCTTTCTCTTGTGTGGGATTTTCTTTTGAGCTCCGGATTCATGTATTCAACTACCAATCTGAAAGCTTCTTTTGAATATTTACCAGGTATCTCAAATTTAAGCTGGCTGAAATTGAACTCTAAGTCTTCTCCAAAAAATTTGCTTGTCCTTAAATCTTTTCGATCTCACTTGACAGAAATTTGATATATCCAGTTATTCCAGGAAAAGTTTTTGGAGACACTTTGTGAACTCCTTTCATCACACATTCAACTTCACACATCTAACTTCAAAATACATCTAGAATTCACCCATTCTTGACCATATCTAATTACTTCTTAGAGTTTAAAGAATTTATTTGGGCACAACACAAATTCATGAATTGAGCAGTTCCAGATTGCAACCAGTTCAGGGCAAGAAGGGAAGGCTTTTAAAGGATAAATGAGGAAATAAGACAAAAGAAATACCTGATTGGCTAATGTGGCCTAGTTGGAGATTAGATTGTAGTTTTTGATTGGTTAAACTTATGGAATGAGCAGTCCTAGTTAGAGGGTAGGTGGCCCTTTCTGATCACTACGATCATTTACAGTGCATTAGGGTTCAGTTTCCTTATATAAGACCCTAGGATTCTTGCTACCTCAACCTAGTGGGCTCCAAGTTAATTACTTTAACAAGTGCTACCACCTTGATTGTGCTATCATTATCTCCTATTTAGATAATTCTAATATGTACATAACTACTTTTCTTGTTTCTACCCCTATCTATTGTTTTGGCTTATGGTCCTCTAATAGCAGATCCTGAGCAAGTATTTGAGAATAATTTATTGAAAAGGTTACCCAGGATGCATTGCAGGGAGTGGTGTAGAAAAGAGGGTAGGAGAAAAGCTAATTACAGATATAGTGTTAATGAGTTGGTTACTATTGTGAAAAGGTGGGACTTGGCCTTGGAGGAGACCTTTTGAGACTGAATAGAATGTATCTCTGAATTGTGTTACCTAAAGAACAAGACATTTAATATAGTGAACCCAAATGATAAGATATTTCCCAAATCCAAAGAGGAATAAAGCACTCTGTCCCTTTATGGTGAAGATTGCATAGTGTAATAATTTGTCCCTTACATTGAAGAGATGTCCTGGCATGCCTCAAAATATTGGACCATAAAATGTACTGATATACCCTGAGTTTTTCTAGTGTTTATCTATTTATGGCTCTCATGAGACTGACCAGGGTATCTGATAATTGGCTACCTTTCGAGCTCTTTATTTGTCAAGGTATATTGTTTACCACTTCAGCCTATTGAATTTAATTGCTTTGGCCTCTTTCATTGTGCTGTAAGGATAGAATTTCTACTGGTTAGAACAGCATCAATAGATCTGACTGTACATCATTCATACCTATTACAACTTGTTTTTAGACTTTTACCCTTTAATCAGTGCCACTTACAGTCTGTACTATACTGTTACTGGCAGTTAGTGTACAATATAAAGAGAGTAGAGAAGGAGAGAGAAAGGGGAAAATAAGGAGACAATTCAGGAGGAGGGGAAGAAGATAATATTAATAGGTAAAAAAATAGGGGGTCATATCCTGTTGGAGATATTTTATAAAGAGTTAGTGTTGAGGGGGTTTAAGAAAATAATTATAGGGTTGTAGGAAGGAATGATCTATCTTTCTTTTCTTGTTTTTTTAAACAATTTTTTATTTTTGTTACTACTTGTTTGCAGTACATACTGATTACATTTATCATGGGGAATTGGTACATGTATATAGCACTTCTTAATGTTTTCAATTCTTCTTCACTTTCCCTGCCCTCCATTTTTTGGTCCCCTTCCCATTTTCAAAAGTACAAATTTGATTTATTTTATTTTATTTGTTTTTGTTTTGTTTTGTTTTTTGAAACAGAGTATCACTATGTAGTTCAGACTGGCCTTGAACTCACTGTGTAGCCCAGGCTGGCCTCGAACTTGCAGCAATCTTCCTGCCTCCGAGTGCTGGGATTACAGGCATGCACCACTATGCCTGGCAAAAGTACAAATTTTTAAAAAACATTTATTTTGCAGCTCAACAGCAACTGAGTTGATTTGTTTTAGTGCAGTGTACATATGATAAACAACTGTATTAAGGCTATGATGTGATCAATTTATAGAATCCTTCCATATTTGCTGTCATCAACCAAATTTTCATAGGGGCCATGTGGTGGATTAACTAATGGTCAACTTGAAATGCCCAGCTGAACTGAATCAGCGTGGTTTGGGTGTGGAAGACCCACCTGAGGATTGTTGCCAACAGCTTAAAAAGAGAACTGAAAGGGAAGATCATGGCTGTTGATTTTCTTGGAGAAGCTTGCTGAAGGTGGTTTTCCTGATGCAAACTTGGCTGTTCATTTATCGTCAGAGGAGCTCCAGTCCTTGCTTTCACTAGGAATGGCTGCTGTTCTCATCAGGGGAGCTCTGATCTTTGTCATGAGCATCACTTCCTGGCTCCAGTGTAGATCCCTCAGCCTGGTGGTACAAATCCTTCATCCCACCAGTGCAAGTTGTCTAGCTTCCACCACTGGCCTTTGGACCTTCCCAGTGCAGATCCTTGATACGGACAAGCATGAGACATTGCTGTGGGCCCTAGGCCACTGGCTGAACTTAGGGAGGGCATTGCCTTGGACTTTAGGCCTTCAACTGGACTTGTGTGGGACTTTTGCTAGATTCTTTTGGGTCTTTAGTGTGTAGCCAGGTTTCTTGCACTTCTCTGCATTTGACTTTTTTGGGTGAATATTATAAAATAATCCTATAAATTATGTGTCCTGTATTAAATCAACTCCCTTGAAAACCCTGACTACAAGAGGCCATAACAGAAAAATGAATGATAATAAGATAGGGTCCTTTTGTTCTGTCTTTTTTACTTAAAGATGGCACAAATCTCTCTCATTCCATCCGAGATCTACATTGCATTCGATTTACTATTTTTGCCAGGTTGTGGGGGTGATTTCAGGGACTTCCATTTGGCATTTTCTACCCTGTGGCTCTTATGTAACAAGTAAAGGAACCAAAGTAAAGTTTCTGTTAGCCACTGAGTATCTAATTTTGCATTTATATTAGGAAAATGATTACCTTGAGGGCCTTAGTCTCATTGGATTCACTGTGAGATGGACTTGGGATAGGATCCCTATTTGTCAAATGACCTCTAAAAACTCTAATGGGAGCTAGCTATAAAGCCCTGGCATCAGTGCTGTCTTTGACTCTGTTGAAAGATCTAGGTATTACCCTTCCCTAGTATACAATGAATATGATAGAAGACCCAAGGTTCTTTAGATGAAAATTTAGTGAAATATTTATTTTATCTACCTCAGACCCTCAAATTATGACTGGCCTGACATGAGAATAACTTGGATTAATTAGGTTAATGGACGATTCATCTGCCTCTTGTTTTTTTTTTTCTCCCTGTAGCGGGTATTGAGCTCAGGACCTTGTGCTTGCAAGGCAGGTACTGTACCACTGAGCTAAATCTCTGACTATCTGCCTCTTGTTATCTATAGTATATACCCAGGTAAACATCCAGATCTCAGCTGTATTAACTTAGTTACAACCAGCCCTCAGAAGGGATTGATTTTGTAAGTCAAGTGTCCACTGTATTTGCTTTGACAGTGCCTGGACCTTTTTGAAGGGAACCTAGCCTCCTCCTTTGAAATATGATCCTAGGTCTGAGAACTGGTTCATATTTAGACAACAAGTAAGTGATCATGATTATTCATTGCAATGGCTGCCATCAACTGCTTCCCAGCTTTTGATTTTTTTTGCTTATAGAAACCAAGCAATAATCTTTATTATTATAAGGAATACTCTGGTCTATTATCCACCTATTCCTGTCTGTCAAGTTTCCTTGATTATCATTATGGCCTGTATCTGGTATAGTAATTATGACCTTACCTCTAATAGTAAAGTGATGACACCTGGTTTCTCTTATCCTAGATCTTATCGTCTTCATTACTTTGAGGAAGCTCAGTTTCATAACTGTCTCCTTTGTTGTCTTCTGGCCAATAGATGACATCTGTTATTGTTAGTTTTTCAATGGTGCTAGCATCCCCGCACTAATGTGTTCTTTATGGTTTTAGTGTAGAGGCCTGACTAGACCTTTCTAGGGAGCAGGAACAACTGATGAATTCCCTGGTCTTATGTAATGAACCTGTAACTTTGAGCCTTAAAACCCCTTGCCTAGTGCTCTGCCCAGGCAGTGCTGACACCTCCGCTACAGCCATCGTCTCCAAACTTCAAGGAGCCATTCTAGCACATATTAGAGCTGAATCTTGGCACCTTTGTCAGGATGTTATTTTCAAAATCTAAGAGCAGAGTTCCATATTAGTACATTCTTCTCTATCGTTTCTATTAAATTTATATTTTGTCCCACTGTAACACCCCCTGACACACAAACTTTCAAAATTTACAGCATGCATGCTCTCCTGGTTCTGGCTGACACATACTAGGTTCTGAAGCTCTTGGGTTAAGTTGTCTATTTCCTTAAATAATTTCTCACTTGAACCATGGTGAGAACTAACCCCAGTCATTTGTCTAGAAGCAGTGAGAGGAGCTGAAGAGAGATCCTGAGAAGAGCAAACAATTTTGTGAAGCATTTGCCTAAAGAGAGATATTTGTGTAGTCCCCAGACTCTGAAAAACAATGAGGAGAGAGTTGCTTATGTTACCCACAGATGCTGGAGTGTTTGTTCCAGAGGTAGCAATCCATTCCTAAACAAAAAGGGGAAGGGGCTACTTGATACTTAACCCTCTATGACATAGTTCTGAGATTCAATCAATGTATTTTCTCAGGCCAAAGAAAGATTGGCCCATAGGGCTAGGGATTTAGCTCAGTGGTTTTGCTGCCTGCTTCGCAAGTGCAAGGACCTGAGTTCGATCCCCGGGACCAAAAAAAAAAAAGATTGGCCCTTGCATGGTGACAATATCTTGTCACCGTTAGACAATATCTTTCATTTAATATCACTATAGGTGGTAAGCCTATGTGATAATATTTTAAAAATTAATTCAAAAATATTCATTGATGATCTGCTATTTATCCCAAAGTATGCTGGATATAAGATATTAATTCTCATAATCGCTGTCAATAAGTTTCCAAGGTAATTAATACTATTTCTGGTTTTTCTTTATAGCATCTCTGTAATAAAGAGATTATCCATTCTCAAGAGTTTCCAATAGGATCTTTGTAAAGAATTGTTCTTATGGCTGTGATAGAAGTTTCAGAACTTGTGAAGGAAAAATGGGAATTTTAGGTTTTCTTGCTGAATGTTTCTGAATTGCATTTCACCAGATAATTGTCCCTCGTGGCACATCACCGAGTTATACAGGAGATACTGGATGTTTTCTATTTCTATTCCATTAATATCAGAAACTTGCCCCATAAGGAAAAAAATACTACTGTACATGACTCTACACAATGCTTTCTTTTCTAACTTGGACTCTGAAGTTCATACTTGAGCAAGATAAACTTGCCAGAGACATGGTTGAATGAGTATGTCCAAGCAAATCAGAAAAAGTATAAAATTATTCATCAAATGCTTTTTTTAATATCCTTTTATTGGTACATTTTAGATGTACAATATAATGACATACATCATTGGAAATTTGCACCTTTACATACTCTCTTGGTTCTTATTCTTTTCCCCTTCCCCTGACCTCCCTTCAACCCCTCCATCCCTTCCTATTTACAAAGACCTTGTTTCCATTTTTTCATCAAATGCTTTTTTAAAAAGTCTTAGCTATAATCTGTTTCTCTATCTTGGTTGCCCCTGAGATTGGGTATTACTCTTTACTATAAAACACCCAGGGCTATCTTGGAGCCAGTTTTTATCTACTCTTATGGATTACAGATATATTTTCTCAGCACTTCATTCAATGACATCATCATCTTTGGTAGCTTGAAACTTACCATAGACAACAAATATACCATGAAAATCTAGGAAATTTTACAAATCCTGGCTTCGCATCCTAGTTGTTAAAGTTTTATCAGCACACAACTGAGACCCCTTATTTAAGACTATTTTTTTTGCATTAGATTCTTTTATTGGTACATTGTAGGTATACAACACAATTACATTTCTCATTGGGAATTGTACCTTTACATAATGCATCTTGGTTCTTATTTTTTCCCCATTCCTAGCCCTCCCTTCATGCCCTCCACCCTTCCCTATTTACAAAGACTTTATTTCCATTTTTGCCATTTCTCATCATTTTTCCCTTCCCTTCTTTCCTTTCCCCTGCCCCTCCCACTACCCCTACCTCTTTGGACCTTCTCTTCCTATTTTACATTATCGATTATTCATTCTAATCATTGGTACATTTTAGGTATACAATATAATGACATTCATCATTGGAAATTTGCACCTTTACATAGTCTCTCTTGGTTCTTGTTTTTCACCCTTGCCCAACCCTCCCTTCAACCCCTCCAGTCCTCCCTATTTACAAAGATTTTGTTCCTATTTTTCCATTTTCTCATATTAATCCCATTCCCTTCTATCCTTTCCCCTAGCCCTCCCACTTCCTTCTCCTTTGCCCCTTTTCTTCCTATTTCACATTACCTATTATACATTTTAGTCCTTATTTACACTTTCAGTTTCTCACACCAGAGAAACTATTCAGTATTTATACATGTGTGTCCTATTTATTTCACTTAAGAGTATTGCCTCAATGTGCATCCACTAAGCTATAAATGTCTCCAATTTCTCATTTTTGATGGCTGAGTAGTACTCCATTTTATAAAAAAACCACATTTTCTTGATCCAGTCTCCAGTTGATGGGCATTTGGGCTGTTTCCAAGTTTTAACTATTACAAACTGTGGTGCTATGAACATGGGTGCACATATATCACTGTGGTATGATTCTTTTAATTCTTTGGGGAAGATCCCCAGCAGTGGAATAGTGGGGTCAAATGGGACTTCCAGTCCTAGTTCTTTGAGGTATCTCCATACTGATTTCCACAGTGCTTGCACCAGTCTACACTCCCACCAGCAGTGGAGCAGGGTTTCTCTTTCCCCACAGCCCTGCCAGCATTTGATGTTGGTTGATTTCATGATAGCAGCCATTCTTTCTGGAGTGAAGTGGAATGTCAGCATTGTTTTCATTTGTATCTCTCGAATGACCAGTGATGTTGAACATTTTTTCATGTATTTATTTGCTATTTCTACTTCTTTGTCTGAGAAATGTCTGTTCATTTCAGGTGCCCATTTTTAGATTGGGTCTTTAAATTTGGGAACTCTGATCTTTTTAAGTTCTTTATAGATTCTAGATAGTAGACCTTTGTCTGAGGAAGAGCAGGTGAAGATTTTTTCCCACAATGTGGGTTGTCCCTTCACACTGCTGGTGGTTTCTCTTGCTGTGCAGAAGCCTTTTAATAAGAAGAGATCCCATTTGTTGATTGTTTGTGCTAGTTCACGGGCAACTGAGGTTTTGTTCATAAAATCTTTTCCTACACCGATGTCTTCAAGGGTTCTACCTAACTTCTGTTCCAGCTGGTTCAGAGTTTCTATTTTAATATTTAGATCTTTAATCCATTTTGATTTTAGTTTAGTGCATGGTGAGAGATACAGGTCTAATTTTAATCTTTGGCAAGTTGAAGCCCAATTTTTCCAGCACCATTTATTAAAGAGGCTATCTTTCCTCTACTGAGGGTGTTTGGCTCCTTTGTCGAAGATGAGATGGCTGAGTGTGTCTGGCGTTGTTTCTGCATCTTCTAATCTGTTCCACTGGTCCTCAGGTCCGTTTCTTTGCAGGACCATGCTGTTTTTATCACGGGAGCTTTGTAGTAGAGTTGCAGGTTGGGGATTGTGATACCCCCTGCCATGTCTCTGTTACCTAGACTTGCTTTTGCTATTCTGGGTCTCTTCTTGTTCCAAGTGAATTTTCGGATTGTTTTCTCAAGGTCTATGAAGTATGCTGCTGGGATCTCAATTGGAATTGCATTAAATCTATATAGCAGTTTTGGAAGTATGGCCATTCTCACTATATTAATCCTTCCTACCCAGGAGCAGGGGATGTCTGTCCATTTTCTGATATCATCTTCAATCTCTCTTTTCAGAGGGCCATAGTTTTCAGAGAAGAGGTCTTTGATTTCTTTTGTTAGGATGATTCCTAGGTATTTTAGTTTTTTGGATGCTATTGTGAAAGGAATTATTTGCCCTATTTCTCTCTCAGTGAGTCTGTCATTGGTGTGGACGAAAGCTATTGATTTTTGTGTGTTGACCTTGTAACTAGCTACTTGACTGAATTTGGTTATTAAGTCTAGAAGACTTTCAGTGGAGTTCTTGGGGTCTTCTATATAGAGTATCATGTCATCTGCAAATAATGACAACTTGACTTCTTCATTACCTATCTTTATTCCTTTTATTTCTTTCTCTTGTCTAATTGCTGTGGCTAATGTTTCCAGAACTACATTGAACAAGAGTGGTGATAGTGGACATCCTTGTCTTGTTCCTGATTTGAGTGTGAAGGATTTTAGTTTTTGACCATTTAGTATGATATTGGCTGTTGGTTTTTCGTAGATGGCTTCTATCAGTTTGAGGTAGAGACCATCTATTCCAATTTTTTTGTAGGATTTTTATCCTAAATGCATGTTGAATTTTGTCAAATGCTTTTTCTGCATCTATGGAGATAATCATATGGTTTTTGTCCTTGGCTCTATTGATATAGTGTATTACATTGATTGATTTTCATATATTGAACCATCCCTGCATCCCTGGGATGAATCCCACTTGATCAGGGTGTATGATCTTCTTGATGATCTTCTGCATTGTATATGCCAGTATCTTAATAAGGATTTTTGCATTTGTATTCATTAGTGAGTTTGGCCTATAGTTCTCTTTTTTGTTTGGGTCTTTCTCTGCTTTGGGGATCAAGGTGATACTTGCTTCCAGGAATGAATTTGGGAGTATTGCTTCCCTTCCAATTTCACTGAAGAGTTTAAACAGTAGTGGCAGCAGTTCCTCTCTAAATGTCCTGTAGAATTCAGCAGTGAAGCCATCAGGGCCTGGGATTTTCTTACTTGATAAGTTTTTAATTACATTTTCAATTTTATTGGTTGATATAGGGTTGTTCAGAATTTTTAGGTCTTCTTCGTTCAACTTTGGTAATTCATATATATCTAGGAATCTGTCCATTTCTTCTGTGTTGTCCATCTTATTGGTGTATAGGTTCTGGAAGAAGGTATTGATGATCCTCTGGATTTCTGCTGGGTCTATTGTCATTTCACACTTTTCATTCCTCATTGCACGGATTTGGGCCTTTTCTTTCCTTTTTCTGAGAAGGTTGGCTAAAGGTTTGTCAATTTTGTTGATTCTTTCGAAGAACCAACTCTTGGCTTCATTGACTTTTTGTATCATTCTCTTAGTCTCCATTGCATTGATTTCTCCTCTGATCTTTATAATTTCCTCGCTTGTATGAGCTTTGGGGTTGTCCTGTTCTTCTTTTTCTAGAAGCTTGAGGTGCAGCATCAGGTTGTTTAATTGGGCTCATTCTGTTTTCCTAATATGCATATTCACTGCTATGAATTTCCCTCGTAAGATTGGTTTCATTGTGTCCCATAGATTCTGATATGTTGTATTGTCATTGTCATTTAATTGAAGGAACTGTCTGATTTCTTCTTTAATTTCCTCTGTGACCCATTGGTTATTCAAAAGTGTGTTGTTCAATTTCCATGTGTTTATGAAATTTTTTGAGTTTCTTTTGCTATGGATCTCCAATTTCATCGCACTATGGTCTGATAATATACAGGGGATAACTTCAATTCCTTTGCACTTACTTAAACATGTTCTATGTGTGAGTATGTGGTCTATTTTGGAGAATGACCCATGTGCAACTGAGAAGAATGTGTATTCTGATTTTGTGGGGTGCAACACTCTGTAAACGTCTGTTAAGTTCATTTTTTCAAGAGTTCGATTGAGTTCTAGTATTTCATTACTTATTTTTAGTCTAGTTGATCTATCTATTTGTGATAGTGGGGTGTCGAGGTCCCCCACTACAATTGTATTAGTACATATATGACTTTTCATGTCCGTTAGTATTTGTTTTATATAGTTGGGTGCACTAGTGTTTGGTGCATAGATATTTATGATTGTCATCTCTTCCTCTTGGATTGTTCTCTTTACAAGGATGTAGTGTCCTTCTTCATCTCTCTTAATCAGTGTTGGTTTGAAATCTCCTTGATCTGCAAAGAGGATAGCTACTCCTGCTTTTTTTCGGGTTCCCGTTGCAAGCAGTATTGTTTTCCACCTTTTAACTTTCAGTCTATGAGCTTCCTTTTGAATGAAGTATGTTTCTTGTATGTAGCATATTGTTGGATTTTGCTTCTTGACCCATTGTGCCAGTCTATTTCTTTTGATTGGTGAATTGAGACCAGTAACATTGATGGTTATAACTGAAACGTATTGACTTATCATTGCCATGACTTTTTCTTTTTGTTGGGTTCTCCCCCTTTACATTTAATTTCTTGTCATTCCAGATGGGTTCATTCTGCTTTGCTTCCTGGGGTTGTGATCCTCAATGTCTGTTCCTAGGCTATTGTGTAAAATTCTTTGGAGTGCTGGTTTGGTATTCATGAAGTTCCTAAGGTGCTTTTGTCATGAAAGTATCTTATTTCTCCATCAATTTTGAAAGATAGTTTTGCAGGGTACATCAATCTGGGTTGGAGGCTGTTTTCTTTTAGGGCTTGGAATATGTCACTCCAAGCTCTTCTTGCCTTGATGGTTTGTGTTGAGAAGTCTGCTGTGATTCTGATGGGCTTTCCTTTGTATGTGATTTGGTGCTTTCCTCTGACTGCTTGGAGAACTTTGTTCTTCTGTTGTGTTTCTGGAATCTTAAAAATTATATGCCTATGTGTAGATTTTTTTGATCAAGGCTATTTGGAGTCCTATATGCCTCACTTATCTGTATGTCAAGCTCTTTTCCCCTGCTTGGGAAGTTTTCTGCCATTATTTCTGTGAAGAGATTTTTTATGTCATCTGTACTCTGTTTCTTCATTGACTCCAATCAGTCTTATGTTATTCTTCTTTGCATCATCTAGCAGCTGCTGGATTGATTTCTCATGTTCCCTTATAATTTTGAAGCAATTTTTCTTTTCCTGGTCACTAATTGCAATCTTATCTTCTATATCTGAAATTCTGTCCTCACATTGGCTCATTCTGCTGTGTAGACTTTCAGTGGAGTTTTTCATGTCCTGGAAATCTATTTGCATCTGTTTTATGGATTCCATTTGTTTCCTATGTTGGGATTCCATCATGTTCCTCAGGTCCTCTCTAGATTTATTAATCATGTCTTGCACTAGGGGCACAATTTCTCCTGTTATCTGAGAAATTTTTTCTGATTTTATTTTTTCCAGATCCTCTTTTGTTGCCAGTTCAGTGGGTCCAGGAGGTTGAGTATCAGAGTGTTCCATCTCATTTCCCTTTGGGTTGCTGTAGGTGACCTGGAAGTCTGGTTTTGAGATTTATTTACGTGTTTTCTCATTTTGACTGGGGTGGGGGGCTGTTAGCGCCTGCACGGATTACCTCCTCTGAGCTGGGTGAGGTGGGACAGGGGCCAGGAGCAGCAGTAGGGATGGTGACCCAAAAGCCCTTTCCTGTGGGCTGGGAGCAGCGGGAGGGATGGTGGCCAGGAAGCCCCTTCCTCTGGGCCAGGAGCAGGGGGACAGAAGGTGGCCCAAAAGCCCTTTCCTCTGGGCTGGGAGCAGCAGGAGGGATGGTGACCGAGAAGCCCCTTCCTCTGGACCAGGAGCAGTGGGACGACGGCTCAGAAGCCCCTACCTCTGGGCCGGGAACAGCAGGACTCAGTACCTTGGTCTGGTCGTCTGGTGTCCTCTGCATCTTTGTAGTGTGGAACCAGGTGGCTGCCTGTCTGCAACGGGGTGATTTGGCATCTTCTGCGCAACTCAGGACCTAGGTAAGGCATGCACAGACCTTCCTGTGTGCAGCAGGATGATTCGGTGTATTCCAGGTGACTGGGGACTTCGGTAGGGCCTGGGCAAACCTGCCTGTCTGCAGGGGGCTGATTTGGCTGGTGTGTTCTGTGAGACTCAGGACCTCTGTAGGGCGTGCCATTTAAGACTATTTAAATATGAATGATTCTGATTCTTTGAAACCTAAAACTCACTGACAATGATCAAAGTTTTAGTTACTGATCCCTTGGCCAAATTTCTTATTCTCTGTGAACCGCAATTCCTCATCCACAAATGGGAAAGGATGAACTAACTCCAGCCCCCCAAGTTTGAACTGAAACTTTTTTTTTGTTTTGTAATCTAATAGCACCCAAATCTCTTCCTTTCCTTTGCCATCCAAATTATCTTCATTACTAGTAATATTTTTGTAAATTTCTTTCCTACACTGTTTCTGTCTTATAAGAAATTTGAGTTTGTTTTAAAAATCTTGAGTGTAAATTGCTTTTGTAAGCCACCATAGTTGGGTTTATTTTTCTGACTTTATCTCATAGCATCTTGTTTGAATCCATATTAGCATAATATCTCTAGAACATGGGCTGAGGCTTTGTCTCCTTGTGTGTATATAGTCAGATTTAAAACATCAGCTCTTGGAAATCTCGTATTTCTTGACATCCAGATGCCAGATAGCTCTTTGAGATTAGTCATAGGAAGCATTTGAGGCCTGAGACCTTGATTAATTCTGAGTGCCATGTCACTTGACATTTTAAGTTTAATCAAAATATCCTCCCCTTAAGTTCCTGGCACTAGTTTCCTTGAAAATGCTTATATTTTCTAGTGACACATAGATATGACTCAATGGACACTTGCTGCATTTTCCTCTTTCAGTTGCTAAAGGATAGGAAAAGCCTTGAATGAGCTCATCTCTCTTCCTCTGGTTGCTAGTTTTCCTCCAGGAATACCTCCATGAAAACATCCATGAAAAACATCAGTGAAGACTAGGGTTAACCATCAGTTTCTAGCCTACTTTAAGAGGCTGTTTCTTAGACTTACTCAAACTTGATCTGGTCACTTGATGCTGCATTTGTCTGATTCCTAGTTGGTTTGATGTAATCTTGCCCTTTATCATTCATCCAAAGACTAGGTTGTCAATCTCATTACAATTTCCATAACCTCTTGTGGAATTTGAAGGATGTCCTGAAAGTTGACAATCACTATGCACTACGCATTGTAGAGCTGAGTTAGCTGGTGAAGGTTTACTTCTGACTCATTTCTGTGAAAATATCAGGAGTCATGAAGTAGAGAAAAAAATTCTATCCCTGAGACAAGAACATTGAGTTCCAGCCTTGGCCTTATTACTAATTAAATGCTTTAACTAAAAATATGCCCCTTAACTTTTTGGTGCTTCATTTTCCTTATATATCAAAAGGGACATAGTAATAACCAGATTTGTTGTGAGACAAAATTTAATAAAGGGAAAGTGCTTTGAAAATATAAAATGAACAGTACCTGCATCAGGAAGTGTTGTTATATAGCCTAAGTTCCTTTGGTCTTGCAATTTCAGTTGAAATTAAAAACTTGAAGATGAAACATCAGTTTCATAGGGGGAATGTGGCAGAATGGACAGTAGTAAAAAGACAAATTTAATTTAGACTTCATATTTTTATTATGTAAAATCACTTTAAAGGAAATGGCATTTTTACCCATAATTTTAGTTTAAGAAAGGAAATATATTGGAACAATTGCAAAGAACTGGGCCATTAATTTTATTAGATTTTTGATGTTATGTAAATTCGCTTCGGAAAAAGTTCAATGTTTGTTTCATCCTATAGAAGTGATAAACTAAAAAAAATGATAGCACCAGATAAACAAAATTTAAGGAGATCTTCTCTTGAAAAATATTACTTCTGTTAAAAGACCTTGATAGTTTTCCCTATGATCCAGTACAAGTCACAAGTAACAATTATGATTAAAATTTAAAAATTTCATTTTGTATTTTTATAATTAATACTTTTAAGCAAGTTTTAAAAATTTTCACCCTCCTGATTGTTGCTGCAAGTTTGTAAACCTACAGTCAAGGTGATTCAGCAGCTCCTCTGCTTACTTAAAATGATTTGAATTCTGTACACAATCACCAAAGTGAACAATCACAATATAAAGAAATCCCCAAAGAATCTTATTTTCAGGCAGCCTTTCCATCTTAATGCCTTGTATCACTGGGATCAGAACACCACCTCCTCAGAGCAAACTGGGCACATTGTGCTGTGGCAGGGTAATTCCATCAGGCAGGTTACGGAAATGATTTGGTTTTCCAAGTGAAATGTACAGTTGTTTCCAAATCTGATGCCTAGAGTAAGGCAAATGGTCTTTAGAGTGAGGTGAATAAGAAAATAATAGGATATGTGTAGTTATTTTTTATCATAAAGATGAAATTAAACTTTGATACTGGTGTCCTCACATAATAACCAGTGTAGTAGTTCATACATATAATTTCCAAATTGGAAACAAGTTTGTAAGTAAATGCTTACAAAATGTAAGTAAATGCTGTATGTGCATATGTTTTAATAGATAAGTTCATATTGCACACATAGTTGGAGTTTACTAGGGAATTATTTTAATTTGGGAAATTATATGATCAGATTGTTTGTAGGAAGAATACTCTGTCATTTATATGAAGAATGGGTTGGAGAAGGACAAAACAGAAAAGTAGATACAATTATCTAGACAAGACCTAGGATGATGAGATAAATGAAATGAACTATCCAGTTCTTTTTACTGGGTAAAATTTATCTTTTTTGCTTCTGGGAGTGCTACTGACAGGCAGTTCTCAGTTCTTAGGCCCCTACAGAATTGCTTTGGCTGAATAGATATGTCTTTCCCAAGGTTGTCCTCCATCCTCATGACAGCTTACATATGATAAACAATTGATGCAGGAGAATAAAGGCCCTTTTTCCTTGTTCCTATAATAGGCACAATCCTAAGATACCCTGCAAGATTTGTGGTCCCTATTGTATATATACACCCTTTTCCAGTTGTTCAACCAACCACTAATTTAGGTATTGCTGTGGAAGAATTCCATAGAGGTAATAAGCTGTTGACCTTACAATAGGGAAAACTTTCTGTGTGAGTCTGACCTATTCGAATGAACCTTTATAAAGAGAATTTTCTCCAACTGGTTGGAAAAGAATAAGTCTGCAACTTGAAGCAGGAGAAGGATTAGATAAAGAAGGACTGCTAAATGATGGAAGGGTCCACATGTCAGGGAATGCATTAGGCTTCTAGTTGCTGAGAGGCTCCTACTTGGAAGCTAGTAAGAAAGTGGGGAGCTCAGTTCTACAACTTTAAGAAATAAATTTTGCCAATGGTAGTAATGATTTTGGAACCAAAATTTTTCCAGGAGTCACCAGATAAGATCCTAACCTGGCCAACACCTGGATTTCAGATTTAGGGTTCTCTGGCAGAGAGCCCAGCCATGTAGTACTGGACTTCTGACCCATAGAGCTGTGAGCTTAGAAGTGAGTAGTGTTGTAAACCATTAATTTGGTAGCAATTTGTTTTGTGGCAAATAGAAAACTAACATAGGCCTCAAATTTCTGTAGGATTTAGACAAAATATTCTGACGGGAGTTGGGGCAGATGGGAATGAATTATGAGAGTGCTGAATTAAAAGGGGCAAAACATAAAGCTGTTTATTGATTTCAGAGGTCCCTCTAGTATATAGAATTTAAGATTTGGAAAAGACCCCAAGATATGGTGGTTTTTCCTACAAGCATAGAAAAGTGATGGCCCACAATTAATGAGGTATTAAATACTTGAATTGCTATAGCAGATTAGTGGAAAAAGAATTTAAAAGACTCAGAGATTGGGGCATATTCTGAAACTGTCCCGCTTCTAAGCAATATAGTAAATCAAAGGTAGTATTGCATACCAAAGAAATGGCAGAGATTAGTGTGATCCTTTAGAATCCAAAGAATGCAAGGGTGATGTTCCTCTTCATATCTTCAGTTAATGCACCAGTCTAGCCCCTGCAGGAACTAGACAAATTCTGGAGGATGACCATTGTTTGTCACAAACTCAACCAAATAATATCATCAAGTGCAGCAGCAGTGACAATGGAGAATCTTGCTGAAAGCATTAACATGGTCCCAGGTAAATGACATGTAGCCAATGAGCAGAGAATTGTATTTTTTCTTTTCAATAAAGGAATAAAAAAAAATTTCCATTCACTGGGAAGAGACAACAGTATATATTTATGATCGTGCTCCAGGGCCATGTTACTTCTTCTACCCTCTGATAAAATGTAGTCAGAACAGATCTGGACCAGCTGGATATTCCACAGAACATCACAGTGTCTCCCTCGTGATGTGACATCACAAGGCCCTTGTAAAACATCTGTAAAATTATACCGCCCAGACCTCTGGGAGGTGCATAGGACAAATTATTGCATTTTGAACTTCCTTCTGTGAAGTTATCAGAATCAAAATGCAGTTGCCTGTGTCAACCCTAATAAAAAATAAATTAAAAAATGGAGGAGGTTATAAAGGAAGGGTTCTCATGTATGATAGTCTGCTAGTAACTGAAAGAAAAGGTCCAAAGGACATCCTCCCATGAGTTCCGACCCTTTCCCACTTTCTCTTAGCCTTGTAACAATATCAGTACCCCTGATTAATTGGCCTGTCCTAAGTCCTGCTCATTCAACAGACCATTCCAGACCAACAGGGCCCCAGCTCCAGAAGAATAATAAACCTTGTGCAAACACAAGGCTAGTGACCACGGACTAAGTTAGATGACCTATCCTAGAATAGTTCACAGCTTCCTCATTCTCTACTACCTCAGCTGCCCCATATAAAACCCTTACTCTGTAAGAGAGCTGCTCTGGCACTTCGGAGCCAGTGGCCCCTTTATTTATCTCAAATAAAGCCTGTCCTTGATGCAAGTCTTTCTCTCCTTTTTATTTCTTACAGTAACTAACACAAAAGACTCTCTGAGAACCACAATCTTAACACAAAAAAGTAATAGTAAGGACATCTACCCAGCAGCTCTTTATCCTTGTTATTAATCCTTATGGCCAAGGATTATTGTTTCAAAACATGTTATATAATTTTCTTCATTGTTTTACTTTAAAAAATTCCCCTTGCCTCAGACTTTCTGAATAAACTCATAATTTACAATGGCATGTGTATTCCCACTGCAGTGCTCTGCCATTCCCAAATACATATTACTATTCTTTAGAGAATCTTTTATTTAGGTTTGTTTAAGTTGGCACTAACACGAAGAGGTAACACAATACATATTAGGCCTTTTCTTTTTGCCAGAAGATTTCCTCAGCTGGAAATATTGGTGTTTCATCCATATATCAAGTGATAAGAAAGCCCACCAGTTCAGGAAAGGATATGTATGGCTTTGTGGCAGATTCAGGCTCTGGTGGTAGTAACCTACCTCTTTGAACATACAACCTTGAGGTCACTATTGTATTAGAGGCATCAGTGGTGGAAGAGATATTTAGTAGTCTTATGTCAGGCAATAATGAGTGAATTATAATCTATATCCCTAAGATACTGAAACAAAACTATTGTATCTATAGTGGAGAATTATTACTTTTTATGAACCTTTATGACTGGCTGATGGAGGAGAAAAACAATCCAGTTTTACTTCATTGATGAATTAGGTTAGTACATAGATACAACCCAATGTGGATAGTAGCTGCACTAGAGACTCACTTATAAGTAGCCTTTTCTTGTTTTGTTTTCCTGCTAGAAGCATTGTCCTTGTAAGACAATGGTAAGAACAAATATTCCTACTGAGTAGAAACTTTGGATGGTGCAACTAGTTGTGTACTTTGTGTGAAAGAAGAACATAAACAAATTCATGGGTCATAGCAAATGAATTGGCCAACTGGGAAAGAACCTGGAAGGAGGGGTCTGTGATAGAGACATATGCAAGTAGGCACACAATGTGAAAATATTTGTGTCACATATAAAGTACTAAGCAAGATCTTACTGTGAAAAAGACATTAAACAATCTGGTGGACCAAAAACTCATCCAGTTGATATCAGCGATAGTCTCTTCTTCATATAAGCTAATGCTATTATAATGAGTACACAAATGAGGACTCAATGGCAAGGTTGGAGGCAATGGATAGGCCAAACAGCATGAACTCTAATGCAGCTACTGTTGCATTCAAATGTCCAGTGTTCAAGAAATAGAAACTGAGTTCCTGAATATGCAAGCAGACTAATTAATCACTTTCTTGGTAGCAAGATGATCCCCTTAGACCTCTTTCATCTTTCAAGGAACAGCTGTTTATTTTACACAAAAGATAGATTTTTCAGATATTGATTTATCTTTCTTGTCCATGAAGTCTCATCCAGGTTCACTTTCTGAGGGATTATATGTTTGCTCGATTCCTGTGGCATCCTACCTACATGTAATAGACTAAAGAACCATTTTGACGGCAAAGGAAATGTGAGAGTGATGATATAATAATTGGACCTACTGAGTATGTGTTATACTGGATGATACAGAATGTTGACAACATTACAGGGTAATGATATGGCCTATCTAAAGCACAAATGAGGTCTAGCTATCAACAACAGTACCTTGCACTAATGAGATGTCTTCTAGTGTCTATCTCGTGTTTACACTTTAAAACTGGGAGCAGTTTTGTACCCTGGGGAACATTTGACAATTCTGAGAACATTTTTGTCATACTTTGGGGTGGTTATTGACATCTGGTGAAGATAGGACAGGGAATTTTAGAATAGCCCCATACAATTAAGATTTATTCAACCTAAAACAGTAGTTGAGAATTCCTGCTTAAATCAATGAACTTTATATGACACTGTTTCCCTGTGGCTGGAAATACATTGGTCTGTGTATCATAATCTAGAAGCTAAAGAAGCACACTTATCACTTACCATTGACCTAAATAGAGGGGGGGTTTCTATTTCCTAACTCTGAGTTTTATGAATTTAGATGCCTGGCTCTCTAAGGGAGAACTCTACTGCAAAGATATACAAGAGTCCATTGGACTAGTAGCTGTAGTTCTTTCTTGGGTACTTCAGGCTCCTCAAACTAAGGCACCAGAGGACAAGAAAAAGAGTCACTCTCTTTGTAGGGGTAATTGATCCTAATAATTAGGAGTATTTAGAGCTGTTTGTACCTAGTGATTCAGGGAGAAACATATTTGACATCCAGAGATCCACTTGAACATATCTTGGTAAACTCTTTCCCAATTTTTTAGGGTATAAGCAAATTTATTTGAAAGATATAAAGACAAGGAAGTAAAAGATGTAATTGCAAGAAAGTAAAGCTCCCATTAGCCAGGATGGGGTTCTGAGTAGAATACACCACTCCCCAATTTTGATGTTAAAAATACAAGTTCAAAATAAATGAGGAAGTAGGGAGACAGATCTTTCTCAAAGGGAAAGGGAACCAAGAGATATAAAGAGTGGTGAGGGGAAGGGGATGAAAAAAAGAAATTAAGATGTGTTATGTACACATACCAACTCCCAACAAGGAATGTAGAGATTATGTACTACAAACATGTACTAATAAAAAAATACAAATACAGCATCTAGGCCTGAGAAGCACATAGTTACCATAGGATCAGAGCTTTTTGAATGAAGATCTGGCTTACACCATCAGGAGAGAAATGGCAGCCAGCAGAGAGACTAACGGAGGCTGAGAAAAATCTAGAATGCATAGGAGAGAAGAAAAATATTGAGTGTCAGATGTGGGCTGGAGACCAGCTGCAGAGGTGAAGGTGATGTTTTTATTCCACTGACCTTCCTCCTATGAGTTCCTTCAGGAAAAGATTCCCATGGGAATCCTAGAGAAAGTGCTTCTGGGACTTTAAAGAAGTGTATCTACCATCGATTTTACTAGATGCAACATCCAAGTCCCCTTCTAGAATTGAAAGTTTTATTTTCCCATCTGGAAATGCTGCTAGAAGACAGCAGGTAGCTACCAACATCGTAGAAATTGCCAAGGCTAAAGAGAGGGGCCTCTCCTAAGGCTGCCCTCCTTAGAGTACAGGTACGTAGAGATATAAAGTCCTCATTAACTTCCCAAGTTGGTATAATTCAGAATGACCATTTCAGCTTCAGGACACTTTAAGGGGTTTGCTGGACTTTCTCTTGAGGGCACCACAGCCCAACTCTTCCTTCTGCTCAGCTCTACTTCCTTCTCTTCCTTCCATTGTGTTGCCATTTAAAGGATACCACTCCCTGATGAATCCCTGTCTTAGTCCATTTCCCTGGGAACTTCATCTACGCCAAATTTCAGGCTGAACCATGGCAGTAGCAGTGGAGCCAGCGTAGAAATTTTAGGGTATTTTAAGGGGAAATAGTATTCACTATCAACTTTATATAAAAGGAAAGCAAAGTCAGGCATGGTGGTGCACACTTGTAATCCCAGCACTCAGGAGGATGAGGCAGGGGGATCACCATGAATTTGAAGCCAGCCTGAACTACACATAGAGACACTGTCTCAAAAGAAGAAAAAAAAAGAAAAGAAGATGAGAGACTAATTATGATTTCCAGGTTTACTTGGACAATTGGGTAGTCAATGACACATCATCAAGAGGAGGAATACAGAAGTAGCAGAATTTGGAGGGGAAATGACCAATTTCCTTTTATACATTTGCATTGTATATATAAAGGAAAATGTAACAACAAAATATACATAAAATTGTTAGGTTAAACCATATGAAATGGCCATTTTATAGGTCAAATTGTTAAATATTGGCAATTTCAAATGGATTAACCTAATAATTACATATTAGCTTCTGCATGGGAAAACTTATCTATTTTTATTAAAAATTATATAGGCCACATAGGATTTTTTAGAAAGGCAATATCTGTCAGATTCAAAAGATAATCTTCTGGATAATGATATATCATTTATATTTAAGCTTCTAAAGCAAGAGTACAAGTCACCTATTATTGCTTTAAAGCATATTAGAGGATCTTGATGAGATTGGGAACTTTGATTTATATCAATTTTCTTGTAGAGCTTGAGACATAATTGCCATAAGTAGAGTCAGAAAAGGTCATAGATAGCTTAATTTCTATGCCAAATCTTTTTAAGTATGATTTTTATCTGTCATAAAAAAAGAATCTAGGACAAATTTGGTATTCTAAGGGCACTTTTGTCCATCAACTCATTTGCAAAATCCAAAATGTCTAAAGTCTGTGGGTGAGATCAACACTGTGAACAAACAGTATGGCCACTTAACCTGGGAGTGGGGGCGGTGGAGCTCACCTCACCTTGATAGGCTGCAAAGTACACCCAGTATGCAAAGTTTGCTGAATATACCAAGGTTATAGCATATGGTATTGGTTAAATATGGTCACCCAAATACTACTGATGTAACTGATTCAAAGAAGTATTCGAGAGGATAGAGGTTAAAATAGGCTTTGTGGTGCTATTTCTACTCTTCCATGCCTGAGAATTTTGTTTCCATTCTTTTCCTTTAATTGGATAAGCATATATATATATATATATAAAACATATATTATGCACCTAATATATAATATATTATCTGCATTATATATCATATTATAATATATAATATATTATATATATTACAGTATCTGGACAACTTAGACAAATAAACATGACTAATATTAAATTACTAAACTACTAACCCAGATAGAAAATAAGAATAGATGCATGCAAACCAGGCATGGTGATTCACACCTGTAATCCTAACATACTGGGAAGCTGAGGCAAGAAAACTGTAAATTCAAGGGAAGCCTGAATAACTTGGCAAGGCCCTGTCTAGAAAAAAAAAGGTTGGAGGGGCTATGGATATAGCTCAGTGCAAAGGCCCTGAGTTTGATCCCCAGTTACCAGAAGAAAAGGGGGGGGGATATATTTAGAATGATAAACAACCACCTTATTTTAAAAGGTAAGTCATAGGTTTCCAGGACAGAGGCAGTGACACCATTCCTGGGTAGGTTAAAGAATATACATTAAAGATGTGGAAAAAATTATTAATGTACCTGTGAATTAGAATAGACTAAGTTATTTTGGCTTACCAGCAGCAAAAAAACTCTGAAAATCTTACATGGTTTAAGACTACTAAGTTTATTTCTTTCTTATATTATATGCCCATTGCAAATTGGATATGAGCTTTACACTCTATTGTTCTAAATCCAAGATCCAAGTTCAATAATTTCCACAGTCTGGAACATGTCAAGTCACCCAAAGGAAATAGAATGTGATGGATTGCACACTGGCATTTAATGCTTATGTCCACAGTAAAACATCCATTTTCTCACCTTCCAGCAATACTTTATTGCCTAATGCAAGTTCAAGGTCACAAATACCTTCAAGGGGGAAGAAAAAGCACAAATACACAATGACCTAGGGCAGGGGAGTAGGGAATGAAAATATCTGGTGAGCAGTACTAATGATAAATTAATACTGTCACTTTCCTTGTCTATAGTTGAGATAAAAGAATGGCAATATTGCAAAGGATAGTTGCAGAAGTGATAAATATTTTGCATGTTGCAGAGGAAGAAGACAGAACAGTGACAGTGGCATGAGGCAAGGGTAGGAGTAAGGCTTTGAAGTTTTAGATGCATAACAGCTTTTGCTGGAGATGTGACAGGAACTATTTCTCCCATACAAGTGCCTAACTGGCTAGATTTTATTATTAACCTTTCCTTCTAAAAAGTTGATTATCTCAGGAATTTTGTTACAGTAACATGAAGCTGAGCAACATATCATTAAAAAGGAGAAGAAAAGCTAGCTTAGGGGAGTTAGAGGTTTAAAAGGAAGTTAGTATCCTGAAAAAATGTGACTTGTATAATCATTTATTCTCTTGGTGACAATGAGTAACAGTATTTTCATTCATTTCCAAAAACCATGAATTTGACTTCAAATCATTGCCTGGGGCTATTGTATTGGACAGCTTTCCTGTTTCTAGGACAAAATACCTGACACCTGCAACTTAAAGGAGGAGAGGTTTACTTTGGCTCATAGTCTCAGTGGTTTCAGTCCATGATCAGCTGGCTCCAAGGCAGGACTGTGGCAGAAAAATGTGGTAGAGCAAATATGCTTATTTCATACAGGCCAGGAAGCAGTGTATAGAGAAAGTACTAGAGAGAAAAGGGCCAGAGATCAAATGTAATACTCAAGGTCTTATCCCTATAACCAGTTTCTCCCACCATGTTACATTCAGCCATGAACTCATCAATGGGTTAACTCATTGATGAGGTTAGTGCTGTTACAATCCAATCACCTCTCCTGGAGTTTCTTAAGACATCAAGTTGCCAATCTAGACTAACTGGCACAACTACCTTACTGACCAAGACAGAATTTTTTAACTTACATGTGTTTAGTTATTACTAAAAATGATATTTCTGGGTTAATTTTATATTTTTATTGTCTTTTCTAGAATGTATACACTTGATCAGGATTTATTGATAATAATAATTATCAATTAATAATAAAATAATTATTCAGCCAATTATCAGCCACTGTAGTAAATTTTATGCTTTTTATAGGGAGGGCAACTGCAACAAAGAAATATGCGTGGAAGTATTCAGGTGAATTTATACAGGTTTTGTGTGCAGTAAATATGAGGAAATGCTATCATTCTGCAGATTATTTACTACTTTTCAAAAATCTTTATAAAAGAGAGGAGGAACATTTTCTGTTTTCTTTAGTTTTGTGTCTGGTTTTATGTGTGGAATTTATCCAAAAGCATATTGATGTGGTTATTAAATCTTACAGTGTTAGGTTTAAGAATATTTGTAAAACAGACTTTTTAAATTGTGGATACTGGGTTTGTTGATCAAGACTCTCCAAAAACTCTACTAAGAAACTGAGTCAGGAGGTTTTTTAATTTTTAAATTTTATGGCTGCTTATAATGCTTTCTTCAAAACTCAAGCAGAATAATAATGCTTCATTTTATTTTGCAATTAAAAAGTCAAGTAGTGCCCACGAAGCAGGTAGCCGTAAAGCTCTGCCTTTAAGTGGATAACTGAGTGGTTGTTTTCATCGTCACAGTTAGTGTGGGGAATTTTGTTAATAATGACAGAAAGGGTACCAGAGATAAAGGAAGGAGGGAGACAGAGAGGGAGACAGAGAGAGGGAGTGAGAGAGAAAGATGAAAGATTTTATAGACAATTATTTCAGTGTCTAACACAATGCCTTGTACATGTTAAATCCAGTATTATTTGTCAACATTAACTGAGGTTATAAGTTAAATTATATATTCAAAGTTCTTTAATTCCTCTTTAATTGAAAATTAAAGAGGAATTAGGAGACTTAGTCTGTTAATTAGGTTTCCATCATTGTGACAAAATACCTGAGAAAATCAGCTTGAAAAGAGAAAAAGCAGGGCATTGTGGTACACACCTGTAATCCCAGCACTTGGGAGGCTGAGGCAGGAGGATCGCCATGAGTTCAAGGCAAGCCTGGGCTACATAGGGAGTTCAAGGTCAGTCTGAACAACATAGGTGAGATCTTGCCTAAAAGGGAAAAAAAAAAAAAAAAGGAAAGATTTGTTTTGGCTTATGTTTTCACAGGTTTTAGTCCATGGTAACTTGTTTCTATTGTTTCTGGGCCTGTGGTGAGACAGACCATCATTATGGGGAGCAGATGGTGGAGGAAAGCTGCTTGCCTGATGACTTGGTGGAGCCAGGAAATAAAAAGAAAGACAAGAGTGGGGGAAAGGTCCCAATATACCCTTCCAGGGATTCCTACACTGACTTCATTTTTTCAAGTAGGTCCCATCTCCTAAATTTCTACCATGCTCCAACAGCACCACCAACTGTGGAGGAAACCCTCAATGCATCAGCCTTTGGGGGACATTTAAGAGCCAAACCATGACACTTATTTTATTTGTTTCTGGTAATCAACATGATACTGGGTATATAAAACGAGTTGTATAGAGTCACATATGTGCCCAATCTTGTAGAATTAGTATTCCTACTTCCTTTCTTTTCTATGAAATTGGTATTATTTCTTCTTTAAATGGGTGTTGAAATTTGTTAGGAACCCATCAGGACAGTTTTCTTTTTGGAAAAAATTCTAGTTAAGAGTTAATTCCTTTAGTTTGTATAAGGGTATTAAGGTTTTCTATTTCTTCTTGAGTCAATTTTGGTATACGAGTCTTTCCGGAAATGTGTCCATTTTATTTAAATTATGAAGTTATTGACATTAAATTGTTCATAATATTTTTAATGTATTAAGTCATTCAGTTATAAAGTGATGTCCCTTTCATTCTTGAGATTGTTAATTTTTGTCTTGTTTTCTTTATAATAAAATTTATATGTAAAACATAAAAATGTATACATTAATGGAGTAACATGATGTTTCAATCCATACATACATTGAGTAATGCTTGTTTCAGGTAAAATACACCTGTCTTCTCAGACATATATCATTGCTCTGTGGTGAAAACCTTCAAAACCCTTTCTTCTAGCTTTTATGAAATGTACAGTGTATTATTGTTATTATAATCATGGTCCTGTGTGAAAGCACATCGGACCTTTTATAGCTTAGTTATCCTCACAGGGAGGCCAATTCATTCCCAAGGGAACATTTGGAAAGGTCTGAACCCATTTTGATTGTCATAACTGGGAGTATTATTTATATCCAGTGATTAGAAGGCTGCATAGGAATCATGCTATAATGCACAAAACAGTCACTCGAAACAGAATTCCAGGGCCGGGGATTTAGCTCAGTGGTTCCGCATCCTGCCTCGCAAGCACAAGGTCCTGAGTTCAATCCCCAGAACCGGCCCCCCCCCAAAACAACAACAAAAAATCAAAGAATTCTATTGACCAAAATATCAGGAGTGTTGAAGTTGAGAAATTCTATTCTTGCTGGAGGTTTACCAGTATTATTGATTTTTTTTTCAAAGAATCAGTTACTGTTGCATATCTTGTATATATTTACTTATAACCAATTTTCATTTTAACTTTATTATTTCTGTATTAATTTAGGTTTAATTTGCACTTCTTTTTCTAGCTTCTTAAGCTTAGATTATTGATATTAGAAGTCTACTCTTACATATTAAAGTATTTAAGGTTACAAATTTATTTGCAATCACTGCTTCAACTGTATCTACATATTTTGAAATGTATTCTCAATTTCATTGAGTTCAAAGTTTTTTTGTAGTTTTTCTTGTAGTTTCTTCTATCACTTATAAGATATGTGAAAGAGTTATTTAATTTCGAGATATATGAGGATTTTCTAGATGTATTTCTGCTCTTGGTTTCTAATTTAATTCTGTTGTGCCCAGAGAAAATACTTCATACAATATTAATCCTCAATTTCATAAAATTGTTTCATGGATCAGTCTGTGGGTTGTCTTGGCAAATGTTCCACTTGTGACTGAAAATAATTTGTATTATTGTTAAGTGAATTATTACATAAATGTCAATCCCATGGAGCTGGCTGATAGTAGTTCATGGATTTTTGATGCCCTTATTGGTTTTATGTCTTCTGCATCCCAAGGGGAATATTAGAAGATTTAAAAGATGCAGGGATCATGGGGCAATAATATCTCCATTTAATTCTCTATTTTAGTTCCTTTAAAACCCAGATGAATCTGAGAAGATGAAAGTAGACTACTGCAAACTCAACCAAGTAGTAGCACTGGCTGCAGTTGCTAACCCAGAAAAGATATCTTTGTTACAATAGATTAACATACCTCCATGTTCTTGGTATGCAGTCATTGATCTAGAAAATTTATCCCTTAAAGAAATCTCTGTCAGAAAGGAGAATCAGAGCTGGGGATTTAGCTCAGTGGTGCTGCACTTGTCTTGCAAGTACAAGGTCCTGAGTTCAGTCCCTGGTATCAAAAAAAAAAAAAAAAAAAAGGAGAATCAGAAACAATTTATATTCATATAGGATAAACACTTAGAATCTTGTTACAGTACAAGGATAACTTTTACATTGCTTTTATGGTATTTTCTGGAGAGAACTGGACAGTTCAAATAGGTATGGAACATCACCTTTGGTCAATTATATTAAAACCATGAAAAAGTGTCAAAGTACATTGTTAGCCTAGGTAAGACACATGCTCCTTGTTGTTGGGGTTGTACTTCAGTGGTAGAACTCATGCATAGGTTCAATCCCCAAGATACACATGCAAAGATATACTCTCCAGGGCTAAGAGAGAAACACTGTGAAGGTTCAAGGACTTGCCATGTCAGTTAAATTGTTCAGAGTTCATTGGCACGAGGCATCCTAAGACATTGCCTTCAAAATAAAGGATAAAGTATTACATACAGTACTGTCACCAGCTAGGGTGGGTCCTTGCTTCAGTAATATTAGAAATCAAATCTAAACCAGCACTGTGAATTTACAGCCAAAACTTTAATTGGAAAGTAAGAGCAAATAAAGGGGAGTACAGCTCTGATAAAGATCAAGCCAGTCCTCTAGCAAAGAAAAGTGAGAGAAGTTAGGGAAAAGACTTCATTTGGAGAAAGTGAAGGGGATACATGTCTGAATAGGTGGATCACACTGGCCTGGTCACAAAGGAACAGAGACAGGTTTTATGGGATACTGCAGAGCACTGGAGTGTGCTACATTATTATCTCAGTCCTGGCTTTGTACCACTAGAGGAATCCTCATGGCTTGAGGGATGATTTGCTTTCCATAAAATGATTGCCTTTCTGACTGTCTCAGTCATGTGAGTCTCTGCTTTTTCTGGGACCTGGGTAACTACAGGTTTAGGACAATCACTGGTGATTTCTAGGCATTGCTCCAGAGAGGGGATCTGGAACCCTGGCTTTGTAAAAGCTCACAATTTGATTCTCCTGTAAATCTTGAAATTTCCTTTAGTTGGTATTTTATCAGTGTCCTCAGTCTTGAGGAGGAATGAGAGAGGCTAGGCAAATTTAGGGCTAGTAGAGGCAACCAACTTTCTGTTCCCCCTTCTGTCTCTCTTAGGCAGAAGCTTTCTTTCTCCCAATAAATTTTTCCTATGCTTAACCTCTGTTGTTCCTAGAATTCATTCTTTGATTTTAGAGAGCAAAAACTTGCATTTTGGATATCTAGCAAGTTTGGGAGTTATATCTCTTCCCCCTATATCATTTTGGAGGTTCCACCGAGATTACTGGTCAGAGGTAAGAATTTTCTTTCATAGGTTGTAACTTTGGTCTTTTTGCTTCATAGATTATAACTATTTGTTTCATAGATTCTGGTTTCTGTTTCATAAATTCTGGTCTTTGTTTTGGCCTTTGTTTCAAAAGTGTCTTAATTTTAGTTGTGTGACAAATGTTTGCAAATTTCTTGTTTTTCTTATGCATTGTCTTTTGTTAAAATTATGTTTTATTCTTGTTTTGTATGTGTTCCATTTAGACTTAGTAGCTTAAAAATGTTATAAAATGGATCTCTTATGAAATCGTCTCAGATAAAGATAGTTCAGGCTTTTATCTGTCCCTTATAGAATGCCAAACAGTGGTTACTCTGCCAGCTAGTAATTGCCTTTAGGGCAGCTGCCACTCTCAAAGCAGAGGACAGGTTTCTCCAGTTGCTCTCTGGTGAATTCTCACTCCCATTGACACTAGTGGAGGGTGCAATGTTTACCAGATAGGCAATTGGGTTCCTTTCAGAGACAGATCTCTGATTGCATGGAACTAGCAGAAACTGAGGTGACAACTGAGGGCTCATGGCCAGGGCTACTCTCTGGCAGATACCCAAAGGTCCCTCAGAAGAAACTAGCTCCTGACAGCCTATCTGGGTAATCAGCAGAAAATCTCCACATCTTGTCCCTATCTGGACTCTTCAGTGAGGTGAAAGGAAAACTCTGTCAGTGATCATCAGATATCCTCTGTCTCAGAGTAATCTGAAATGATGCTGTCAGAGCCCTTTCTTAAGCCTCCATTAAGAATTGAGCTACAGCCTCCAGCCACACCAGCCCAGGCTACAGGTGCCTGGCCCCACGCCCTGCAGAGTTCTGGGCTCCTTGCTGGCTGCACCACCCTGAAGTGCCCGGCCACCTCACGAAGTCCTCCTCCCGCAGCTCAGCCTGGGCGCCTGGGACCAGAGGACAGGGAAGGTGAGCCAGTCCCAGCACCTGGAATGAGGCTCCCCTGCTGCCATTCCACGCTCCTGGGGAAGAGAAGGTGAGCCAGTCCCAGCACCCAGAAGGAGGCTCCCTGCCACCATTCCATGCTCCTGGAGCAGAGAAGGTGAGCCGTGAGGGCACCAGAAGCACACACCCCTCCTGGAAATGAGAAGACATGTAAACAAGCCTCAAAACAGACTTCCAGATCACCTACAGCAACCCCAAAGGGAAACGAGATGGAACAATCTGATACTCAACCACCTAGACTCTCTGAACTGGCAACAAAAGAGGATCTGGGAAAAATGAAATCAGAAATAATTACTCAGATAACAGCAAAGATTGTGCTCATAGTGCAAGATGTGATTAATAAATCTAGAGAGGACACAGATAAAAAAAAATAGAGGATCGGAGGAACATGATGGAATCCCAACATAGGAAACAAATGGAATCCATAAAGCAGATGCAAACAGATTTCCAGGAGATTAAAAACTCCATTGAAAGTCTGTGCAGCAGAGTGAACCAATGTGAGAATAGAATTTCAGATACAGAAGATAAGATTGCAATTAGTGACCAGGAAAAGAAAAATTTCTTTAAAATTATAAGGGAACATGAGAAATCACTCCAGCAGCTGCTAGATGATGCAAAGAAGAATAACATAAGACTGACTGGAGTCAATGAAGAAAGTGGAGAGAGTGCAGATGACATAAAAAAACTGTTCACAGAAGTGATGGCAGAAAACTTCCCAAGCAGGGGAAAAGAACTTGACATACAGATAAGTGAGGCATATAGGACTCCAGCTAGCCTTGATCAAAAAAAATCTACACATAGGCATATAATAGGATTCCAGAAACCCAACAGAAGAACAAAATTCTACAAGCAGTCAGAGAAAAGAAACAAATCACATACAAAGGAAAGCCCATCAGAATCACAGCAGACTTCTCAATGCAAACCCTCAAGGCAAGAAGAGCTTGGAGTGATGTATTTCTTTCTTTTTTCTTTAAAAATAACTTTATTATCAAACACACACATACAGAAATTAAAACCATTCAAAGAAGAACAATGCAAGGGAAAAAAACTACAATAATATTCAAATACAGTAGAACTCAACCAAAACAAAACTGAAAAGCACTTAAACATTTTTCCATATAACTTAAAAAAAAATCTCATGCACCAACAAGACACCAGAGGATGTGATTTGTTTCAGAAAGATTCCCAAAACCAACACTGAACAAATAGTGGTCTGGAAAAAAACCCTCCAGTTAGCTAGCATACTCCACATAAGTCAAACTTCTCCCTAATTTAAATTTCGATACAGTCATATGACACACGATGGAAACACAATCCAAGAAATATGTTGTTAGGCCATTTCATCCATGTGTATTCTTTTCTCTTTTTTTAAATTAAATTCTTTTATTGGTACATTGTAGGTATATGACACAATTACATTTCTCATTGGGAATTGTACCTTTACATAATGCATCTTGGTTCTTATTTTTTCCCCATTTGTAGCCCTCTCTTCACACCCTCCACCCTTCCCTATTTACAATGGAGTGATGTATTTCAAGCCCTAAAGGAAAACAGCCTCCAACCCAGATTGATGTACCCTGCAAAACTTACAAAATTGATGGAGAAATAAGATACTTTCATAATAAAGAGCACCTCAGGAACTTCATGAATACCAAACCAGCACTCCAAAAAATTTTAGATAATATCCCAGGAACAGACAATGAGGATACAACCCCAGGAAGCCCAGCAGAATGAATCCACTGGGCGTGACAAATTAAACACAAAGGGGGAGAATCCAACAAAAAGAAAAAGTCATGACAAGGCTTTTAAAACTTTTAACTTCATCTTCCTAATGAGTGTATAATTCAATCTTGTTATTGTACTGATTACTATTTTTCTGATTCTAGAGTTGCACACCTTTCTTTGTGCTGTACTGGCTATTTATCATCTTATGTCTACTTTTTAATTGGGTTGTCTATTAATGAGCTATAAGAATTCTTTATATATTCTGGCCATTGGTTATATGCATTGTAAATATGGTCTGTTTAAGGACTACTTTTCATTTTAATGATGTCATTTCAAGTTCTAAATTTTGATGGAATCCCATTTGTCAATTTTTTTCTTTTATACATCATGTTTTTTGTATCCTACGTAGTGCTTGCCTACCCTAAACTCATAAACATTTTCCCTTATAATTTCTTCTTAAAGTTTATACTTTTAGGCTTTCATATTTAGGTTCATAGATCCCTTCAAGTTATTTTTATGTATGGAAATAAAGGGTTGAGGTTAATTTTTTATATATGGATACCAGATGTTCTAATGCCATTTGCTGAAAACACTATCTTTTCCTCGGCTCTTGAATTAAGTTTATATTCTATAAAATATTAATGTTAAATAATCTTTCAAAACTCAGTGGACCATATATGTGTGGTTCTATTTATAGATTCTCTGTTTTATTCCAATGATCTCTATGTCTTTCCTTACACCAACACTGTCTTGATTACTGTAGCTTTAGAAGAAGTCTTAAAATTCAGTACTAAACGTCTTCCAACACTGCTTTTTTTTTTTTTAACTTTTCTAGGTCCTTTGTACTCCTACATAACTTTTACATTTCAATATCCAATTCTTCTTATATAACAAGTATACATAGACCTGAATTTTTATGTATACCTTGTGTTTTCTAATCCTGCTAAATTCAAATACAAGTTCTAGGGGCTTCTAGAGATTTCTTGGTATTTTCTCTGTAGATGATCATTTCATCTACATATAAAGATTTTGCTTCTACCTTGCCAATCTTATCCTAATTGTGTCATTTTATTGACAGACTCTTTTGGTTTGGGCCTAGTTTTCAAAGTTTAACAGACAGATAAAGAGTAAGCATATCTGCCCTTGTTCCCCACCTTAAGGAGAAAGCATTGTATCTTCTCCATTCATATAAGGTGTTCTTGCTGGAAGTATGGAGTACATATCTTTAATCTGTTGAGAAGATTCTGTTTTACTTCTAGTCTCCTGATAGCTTTTACCATGAATAGCTGTGGAATTTAGTCCAATACTCTTTCTCCAACTAGTGACAGGATCATATGGCTTTTTCCTTTCCTCTGTTAAAATGATGACTTCTGGGGGTGGATCTTCCAATGCTGAACCAACACTGCCATCCCTATAATAAAACCACTTTCTACATCCTGCCAGATCTGACTTCTAATAGTTTGTTTTGTTAAACAAATTTCTATCTATGTTCATACTTTTTTCTTCTATTATCTTTATCCAGTTTTAGGATTAGCACAATGTTGATTGCCTAAAATGAGGGGAGAAGTGTTCCTTTTTTTTCTGCTTTAAATGTTTGATATAATTTATCAGTTAAAATGTATATGAGCCTGTTGTCATATAGGTAGGTTTTCAAGCCAGGAATATACTTTCTTTAATAGGTGCTATTCAAATTTTATATTTCCTCCAGAATTAGTTTCATTAATTTGTCTTCCAAAGTATTTCTCAGAAGTTGTCAAATTTATTTCAAAACAGATTTTTGAAATATGCTTTCTATATCCTTTTAAATTCTGTAAAATCTGTGGTAATGTCTCCTAGGTCTTGATATTTTAATTTTAAAAGTGTATAATTGATATTGTGTAATAGGAAGTAAAGGTCTAAAGGAGCAGGGGAAGTGGGAGGGGTAGGGGAAAGGAAAGAAGGAAAAGAAAAAATATGAGAAAAGGAAAAAAATGGAAATAAAGTCTTTGCAAATAGAGAAGGGTGGAGGGGGTGAAGGGAGGGCAGGGGAAGGGGAAAAAAATAAGAACAAAAATATTCATTTAATGGTACAAGATCCCAATGATGTATATAACTGTATTTTATACCTGAAGTGTACCAATAAACTTAATGGGAAAGAAAAAAAAAAGAATTGAGCTACAGGTTTGGACTGCTTTCTCTATTACTAATGAGACAGACCTCTAGACAAATGTACAAAACAAATCTTTGATAGAATAAAAGCTACCTGAACCTTTTCTCCCCCAAGCATGGCCTTCATTATTTACGTGTGTAGAAAAAATACCTTTGCTGATAGGTTGTGGACTTATAAAATGATATATAGTGATTTTTTGGATGTTTAACCAGCTTGAGCTCTTTGGTTTTTGTTTTTTTGGTACTGGGGATCAAACTTGGGACCTTGAGCTTGTGAGGCAAGCAGTGGAAACTTTGAGCTAAATACCTGGCTCAGCTTGAGCTTTATTTGAACTTTTTCTCTGCTAGTGAGTTAAAAACTCCCCTTAATCTTTTCTCCAATTTATTGGGAGTTCATTTGAGAATCTCTTGTAATCAGATGGCTCCTCTTTCCAGAAAGTCAGACTAAGGCAACTCGCAACAATTGTTTCGTCTTACACTAGGGAAAATAACAATCTATAACTTGCATTTGTTTTTACATGCTACCTAGAATATGGGGATATTTTGGTCAGCCTTTCTCTTCATCATGCATGCACAGGAAATTAAGAGTGCCTTTACTATCTAGATTGTGGCTGCTAGGAGGACCTAGAGTTTCAAATACTTAATGAATTTAAAATGGACCTTAAAGGAGTAGCCTTATCTTGCTAATAAAAGTTGCCTAAATAACTGGATAGATAACAGAAATTTCTCAGGGCTTTCTCTGCCCTAGGGTCCAGGGCAGAATGTCTGACTTACCGTCTCTGAAGGTGATCTCTTTAGCAGGGAAAGTGCCCTAATTCGACTGTTGACCTATTTTCTTCTCTCTCTTTCAAGAAACTAAAAAGCAGTGGTTTAAATCTCTTGGTTTACTAGCAATACTTTGTTTTCTAAGCATGAGTGTTATGACTGAAGTCACTTGTAACTTGTGCTTTGAGAGTACCTACTGGAGTAAGGATATGAGTTCCCTGAGGAAGATAAGATCTCACACTGGTAAAGGGTAGATAGTCCAGTCCGGTTTTATTTTCTGGTTCTCTCTCCAGATGGTAGCTACCTACCCTGGAGTGGTATAAACCTTGGGGGATGCCCTGTGGATGCCCTAGGGGACAAAGGAATCAAGCAGAGACTTATGGGATGCCATATTTGTTTCTCTTGTTTCAGATTAGGAATTCCCTATCTGAACTTCTTACTCCTTTGGAATGTATTAAGGAGCAATTTAGTATTTCTCTACACCTGTGTGTGGTGTGCCTACCTCCTAAAGCCAAGTACACAGAGGAAAGTACTATGATGCTATCTCACAATTAGAATTATAATGTAAAAGAGAGAAAATGGTCAAAATCATCTTATGTTGAGATTTTCTTTACATTAAGAAATAATTCTTGCTTGTGTTCAAATGTAAATGTGGGCCATAAAAAAAATGAGAGACACCTCACCCTTAAGGCATTCAGTACCTCTAAATCTTAGGCTACTCCTCCCCCTAACTACCAGGTGCTGAGGGTGGAATATCTAGGCCAGCCATAATTAATCTCTATGAGGCTATATCCATCCTTAGCTAAGTTGTTCAGGCCCCTCAAAGACAATATCCCTTGCAGAAAGTAAATGGCAAATATGGGACTACCTGTGTTCATGTCTTCTTCTCTCAGTGATCTAAGAAAGATCAAATGAGACTAAAGAAAGTTTTCAGATGACCCTGATATGAACATTAAGGTCTTTAGAGGACTTACTCAGACTGATGGACTAGATTAGAAAGATATAATGTTGCCTTTAAATCAAACATTGATTTCATTGAGAGACAAATAGTATTACAAGCTGCTACAAAAGACAGGCAGCTAGGGGAATAACTGATTCCTACTGGAACACAAGCAGTTCCTATACAAGGCCCTCACTGGCCTGCCAATCAGATAGGAGATTAAATAGAAGACATTTTCAGGCATGTATTCTTGAATATCTAAAAAACATGAGAACTAAGTCCTTCAATTATTTTAAATTGTCAACTACTTATCAGGAAAAATAGGACATCCCTACATCCTGATTTGATAAAAGAAAATATTATAGTTTTTCCCAAGTCACGGTCTTGCAATATGTAGATGGTATGCTGTTATGTGCCCCCTCAGAAGAGCTTTCTAGCCAAGACATCTGCTCTACTGAATTTTCTAACAGGCAAGGGTTATAATGTTTCTAGATGTAAGGCACAACTTTGCAGCCTTGAAGTGAAATATTTAGGCCTTATTAGACCTAAGGGAACCCAAAGACTGGGGAAAGAAAGAATTAAACCAATTCTTTCCTTTCCATAGCCCAAGACTCTAAAATAGCTAAGGAGATTTCTAGAAATTACAGGCTTTTGTGGCCTTCAGATAACAGGATAGAGTGAAATTGCATGATCCCTCTATCAGCTTATAGAGAAACCCAAAAGACAGATACCTATATTTTAACCTGGAAACCTGGTTCCCAGACCACAGTGCATTCCAGAAGCTCAAGCAAGCACTTCTAAGTGCCTAACTACAGAACACCATTTCAGTTTGTATGTTAATAAAAGGTGAGACATAGCTCTGGGAGCGTTTCTACAACATCAGGGAGCTCCTCAACACCCTGTAGTGTATTTAAATCATAAATTAGATATTATAGATTCAGAGTAATTCATTAAAAGGGTAAGCCCTAAATAATATAGTTATAACACTTTTATTCTCTTTCAAGAGGCAAAAGGCAGCCATTCTGGTTCTTTGATTATTGGTTTGATTTTCTGCTTGGAAATTCAGTTGGAGTCAATCATAGCTTTTGTCTCTGGAGACATGTTTTGCTAAGGATTACAGATCCACTCTGGAAAAGCTCCTGATCTTAATTGTCCTTCTACACCTGAGATGGTTAAGATTTAGTTCTTGTGCCATACTTAAAGACACTATTCTGTCCCTTCTCCACTGCCCTGGTCCTGAGAAATAACACAGTTTGATTCAAGGCACTTCTTTCCTCTGTGGCTGCTGGATTTCAAGACAAATCTTCCTGAATGGTGAGTTTCCTCTCCCTGGAATCCTTCCAGAGTAAAGCTGGCCCATATAAAAAACTGGTCTAGGTTTAATCCTAAAACTCTCAAAAAAGTAAATGTGAACATTTTAGTCCAGATTTATCTGTATTTCAACCCTCAGGCAAAATTAGAGAATGGTAAAAACAGCTAACCTGGCTCTGGCCACTTCCTTGAACCTCTAGTCTGCTGTCACTGGCACTGGATGAGATAAGGTCTAAGGGACAATTTAGATTGGGCACAGAACAGGAGGGATAGACAGGGATGCCTTCTTTCCCTTTGTTTCTTTTCAAAATGGGAAAAACTGTCATAGGTAGATATCTTCAGCACAGCAGGTTGGAGCATTGGCAGGCCTTCCCTCACTGTTTGGAATTCATACTTAGTTCCAAAGAGTGTCACATAGTTTCTTCTACAGGCAAACCTGGCCTGAGTGGACCCCCACTGAAGATAGTTAAAAATACCTTTAGTGGTCTGTCCCTTTAGAGGAAACAATTACATGTGGTTGTCAAACAACTGTGGCTATCAAAGCAACCATGAGAAGCCTGTGTAGCTGGGTATTCCAGTCAGATACACTGTCAGCTTAGGGCCCATTTTGACTGTTTTTGCTTTCACAGGTATAGAAGATTTTGATTCCTTTTGATTCTTATTAAAAGAGATCTCTGTTAATTGATCTACAAAGTTCTGACAAATCTTATTTATAATTACAAACCTAAAAATTATAAAAGTTATTATAATTCAACTTGGCCAAATACATCTGAGTGCACTCTTGTTTATAAACAAGTTGTCTTGTGTGTGTGTGTATGTGTGTGTGTGTGTGTGTGTCTGTCTGTCTGTTCAATTTGTTATAACACAGCTGTTTCGTTTCAACTTTTTTCTTTTTGCATTTTGGATTTTTTAAGATGTTTGCTTGTAACTATAGACAAATGTAATTAAAGACATGCTTCTCCCAGGTTGCCAGATTATCCAAATAATGTCAACTGGTTTTATAAATACAGTACATATTGTTGGGGATATGACTTGGAAAACTTTCATTGGTCAAAAATAATGTGTTAATTGTTATGATCTGGCTCTCATAGGTCATCTGAAAATTTGTTAAGATAATTAAATAAAGACTCCTGGGCTTAGAAAAACTATAGGACAGTACATCCCTTGGTAAATAAAGGAACTACTGTCTGGAAAAAAATTTATAGCCTTTGTTCACAAAGGGGACCCCAATAATTTCCATAGCCTCATGGGAAATACATTGCTAAACATATCATTGTGATGTGTATACATTGGTTATAGTCTAAGTTTTCTGTGGGAAAACAAGGTTTTATTTAAAATGCTCTTGCTACAAAACAAAATTAAGGGACAAAGGGTTTCATGTAACTGATACTTATTGTTATTTCATGATATATATATTCATATCTTCCGAGTGTACAAGTCTTCTAGAATATTGTTTATGATAATGATCTTTTTTTTCTCAGGTATCTGCCTTTCTCTTGCACTCCAGCTACTTGTGATAAGAGGTATAGGTCAAGCCAGCATGAGATAACAGGTCAAATAATAGTTTTCTTAAAAACTTTTGTGATGTATGTTATATGTGTCACCACACTTGGATGTTCAGTCCCCAAACAGTTGAAACAATGTCACACACTAAAATTAGAGGCTAGACATTATGAACTCCTAAGGTACCTTTATAGGCCAGTATGTATGTTCTCTTTAGATGGCATCCTACTAAAGGATAACAAATAAGAGTTTTCTTTATGTCACTTAATGTCTTGTGATCAGATGGAGGTGTTTGACTAAAAGACTATTCTGTACTAAGATGGACATAAGTGTTACAAAGAAAATGTCATCATGATTATCATGCTAAAATACTATGTGTAGCTCTTGATCTTGTTTCTCTATAATATATAACTGTTGTCTATTAACAGTCTGAAGGAATTCGACTACTAAAACCATAGTTGGTAAGAAATAACAGCCCTCTGTGCTTTATACTTCAAAGTGCTTGAAGTCTTAACTATTATAATAATTAAGCTCACTGGTCCTACTGAAATACTTATGTCACTGATCTTCTCTTCTGGGTGTTCAACAATTAAAATTTGGAGACCAAAACTAGAAAGGTAACTGGGCCATGAGGACAGCCAATATTTTGGCCGTGGCCCCTCAAGGTCCACAAAGATCCAGGACACAAAGGAACCTTTCCTACAGGATCTTACATCTTTGGTAAGTCACTCAACCTCCTAAACAAGGAGATTGCTGGGCACCAGAGGACAAATGTACCATGTGCCAAAGGTGGGTCACAAAGAGGAAAAAAATCTCTCATGCTCTCACTGAAAACAACGTGGTCAAGGAAGGCCGTGACCCATCCTGACGGCTGACACTGACAGAGGAGCTGAGAGGCTTTATGCACAGTTCCAAAGTAATGCCTGAGGAGACTTAACTTACCTTGATAGATAACAAGAGGTTCATACTGATTGACACAGGTCTCACTTTAACTTGGTCTTAAACACCCAGCAGAAAACAATAGCCCAAAGAGATATAAAATAATGCCATAGTAATAAAGCTAGATATAAAAAGGGGCTCCAGTCACTGACCCCTTCTGGCAGTTTCTAGCTACACCAGTTGCTGACCACAGTTATGGATCATTAGGAAAAAACTATGGTAGAATCTATAAGACCCAGCAGGTTACAATCACTTTTTCAATTTCTAAGTGTGACTTTCTTCCCAACCTGCCCTTCCATTATAGTGTGCTCATACTTAGATTATACATGCTGTAATTTCTTAAAAGTTTTGTTTATTCTTGCCTAGAGACTGCCAAACTCCAAGCAGTCATACAAATGGAACCAATGACAAATGTGCTAGAATTCTTTTACTGGGGTCCACCAGATCAACCTTGTAAACAGCTCATAACTGCTAAATTACTTTTATATTGGATTCTGAAGTCCCCTGGACCTTCCCCTTAACCTCTGTGGGAGGCTATTACCAGTTCCTCCCAATAGAAACCCTTGTTGGCTATATTCATAGCAGTCCTGCTGACCTTAGTATTTGATCCATGTATTCTTAACTGTTTCTTTGGTTTTGTCCCCTCCAGACTTAAGGCTATAAGGCTACCCAAGATGACAATGCCTGGCCCCTATCAAAGACCTTTAGATAGACCCTCTGTAGAGTAACTCTGACTGCTGATCACACCTACGACCCTCTTCACCCTGAAGTAGCCAGATTGGTCTTCGCCCTTTGCCCCCTCACAGCAGTTAGGGTTACTTCTTCAGAGGGGAGAATATTGCAGATATTGGATAATTAATAATGTAACTTAATGTAACTTAATTAGATATCTTGCAGGCAGTTAGACAGGGCCAGCCCAGAAGGAGCCAACATGGAGGACAATCAAGATACATTCAATGAAGGCCAGAATTGTAAAAGGAGAGAAACTACACATCCTGGTGCTTCCCCTGGGGATAAATAGCAGTGATTGATATTCTAAATAGGTATCAATCACCTGGGTTGGGGGGTCAAGGTCTTAACCCAGCCTCTCCAGGAAATATCCCTGGCCCCCACTCTTACTGAAAATCCTTGTAAACTTGCTACATGACTTGGTCCTCCATTTAATCACTATTACCTGGGTGACTGTACTTATAATCTTATTGGTTGGTCGTGATTTTGTCCCACCTCATGCCCACCTTGGGTCTTACAGTTTCATCCCACTTTGTACCCGCCTCACCACATGTCTTTGGTGTATAAAATATCTCTGAAAAGTGGGGTGGGTGGGCAACCCACTTTCTGGTCCCCTTTGTGTCTCTCTTAGGCAGAAGCTTTCTTTCTCCCAGTAAATTTTTCCTATTCTTAAAAAAAAATTTAGGGCTAGTAAACCTTGTTTAGCCAACTTTTCCTAAATAATTGCTATACCTATATCAAAGCTTTAAGATAATAACAGATCTAATATGAAGGTCAAGCTTTGTTGTACTTTTATTTACTTTAATATAAATTCTCTATGAGCTCAAAGGAAGAGGTTCAGTTTTTAGCAAAAATTGTTCTATGCCCTTGACTGCCTCAGAACAACACACAACTCATGCTTTTAATGAGTAACAGATTAATGGCCCAGGAGTTTATTTGTCCTCTATCACTGTGATGATATCTGAGTATGTCATGACTATGTTATTATATCCTCCTATCTTTCAATACTGCCAAAAAGCACAGGGAGTTTTTTTGGGTTCTGAGATAGTTTGATGTACACTTAGAAATCCTGCACTACAAGCTTTGAGTAGCACCTAGATCTGGAAAATGCTATACAATATATATAGCAAAGCCCTCTGGTACAGAGATACTTCTAGTAGGTAGCTGTGTAGTTTATAGCAATAACATAATTACAGCTCCAGAATCACTAGGGTTCTAGAGTAAGGCCTGGTCCAGTAGAGTGGAGAATTGTAGTTTTTGTGTTATCAGCCCTATTACTTATGTAGTGCTTGACCCTAGGATACCTAAACAGGTGTGTTAATGATTTGACTGAACAATCTTTCACAAAAGACTTAAAAAGATAAAAGGATTTTTTTTTTTTTGGTGCTGGGGATCAAACTTGGGTCCTTGTGCTTGTGAGGCAGGTGGCAGAACCACTGAGCTAAATCCCCCGCCCAAAAGAATTATTTTTATTCTTTCATACAAAGAACTCTAAAGAGATTGAGGGTATGCCCAATAAATCTTAATTGAACAACAGGACCTCTAGAAAGATTAACAAGTACTATACTCTTCAGGGAATCTCAGTAGAAGCCCAAAGTAGAAAAAGGTCCACCCCCTAGAATGTATAGTGTGGCTTTTACTTAATAAGTGAAATACCAGAAATATTCTCAAAGACTCACAGTTTTTGAGAAATTATATCAGCAAAGACAATGCTAGCACGGACTAAAATAGAAAGAGACAGTACAACATGTATTCTGTCTCCCATTTTCTCCCTTTTTGAAAAGAAATGTCTAGTTGTGATATCCTATCTTCTTTCAATGTTTTCTGTTGTGCATATGGGCAGCAGACAGCTTGTCTTTCTGGTTTCACAAGTTCACAAGATAGAGGAACTGTACTTCTGCAACTGTACTTACGGACCTGGAATCAAGGATACTCATCCACATTTGGACATGATTTAGATGAGAAGATAGTGGCCTTTGATCTGATTGTGTAATTGGATGAGTTTTATGGTGACATGAGAGATGGTGAGTATATTTTTCATGTGCGAGGAATGAGAATCATTGAAGGCCACATAGACTGATTATAAGAGAGATCTCTGTAACTGCTGCCTTCCATTATTTACTCTGTTATGTAATTCCTTTTCCTAATTACTCACTTATGAAGAATAGAAATGTGACAAAAGTAATGGTATATATTACTTCTGAGTTGCGGTTAGAAGGCCTATGATTTTATCTTGCTCACATTCCTATAACAGGGACTTACAAGCTGCTTTTGGTCAAAAGCACCTACTCTTCACTTGTATCTGCAGATGTCTAATGAGTAGCTAAGAACATAAAAGCTTGGCTTCTCTGCCATCCTTTTGCATCTGTGTCCTTTGCTACCTTAAGCTATGGGTCAGATTCTTGCTGAACTCTGCATGGAGACACCTGCGTGATTTAAGGAGTATTGTCTAAAATTTGTAATCCTCCCCCTTCAAGATAAATGTAACTAAGCTGTTTTCAAGATTTGAAAGGATATTGAAATCAACAGAGTGCCAACTGTCAGCTTTTACAATGTCTTTTTCCACACCACCAGAAGAGTGGCTTAGAGTTTACAGCAATTTCCTAAACCTGTAGAAGCTGTCTTTATCCTACCATTCTCATTTGTCCTCTCCCCTGAGTTATTGTCTCATTCAACCACCTTGGATTTCAGGATGAGAGTTGAAACTACCCTCAGGCAGCAGCAGCTTTCATAGGTATGTGGTGGCACATACTTGTAATCCTAGCTTTTTAGGAGGCTGAGGCAGGAAGGTTGCTGAGTTTGAGGCCAGCCTGGGCAACTTGGTGTAACCCTATTTCAAAATTTAAAAATTTGAAAAATGATGAGGATATACCTCAGGGGTAGAGTGTCGCTGAGTTCAATTTCCCAGGATTTAAAAAAAGTTCCAATAATTCAGTTGAACTTGGAAAGAAATCCTTCTCAGATAATTACAGGGATACTACTAGGGGTACTAGATGACACCTCAATAGTAGCCTGTGGGATGCCCTGAAACAGAGCATACAGCTAAGCAGGGCCCAGATTCCTAGCTCATACATAGGAACTGTGAGACAATAAGCATTATTATAAGTCACTAAATTTTGGGATTGTTGTAAAACAATAGATGACAAATACAATAGTGTATTTTTCACTTTCCTATCACTAGAATAAAATACCCAACATTGACAACTTAAAAAGAAGCAGAGGCATAATTTGGTTCATGTTTTAAGGGGATTCAGTCTATGGTCAGCTGGTTCCAAGGCAGAAATGGCATGGTAGAAAGGACATGGTAGAAGAAAGCTGCTCACCCTATGGAAGCCAGAAAGTAGAGTGAAGGGAGGAGCTAGAACAAGAAGGGTATAACCTTCTAGGTCATGTTCCTAGTAACCCACTCCTCCAACCAAGCCCCACTTCCTAACAGTACACAAACTCACCCATGGATTAAATCACTGATGCATATAGTGTCCCCATGACTCAGTCACCTTCCAAAAGCTTCACTTTGGGATACATCAACTCTGGGGGAAGCATTCTAGATCTAAATCATAACAAATAGCATATCATTATGTAGTTGGAGGTCATCTGTCCAAGACCCTCCTTCATTTTAAAGCAGAAGAAAATTAATCTCAGTGATAATTAAGCAAATAAATTATGCCAGTAATATACAAGTATAATAAATAGTTCTTTTAAGATAAAAAGTTTTCAATCATATTAAGATTTGTTTGCTTTTCTTTAAAATAATGGTAAATCTTTCAAAGTGTTTAAAATAAAGGAATTACTGAATTACAGAATCTTACAGCTATAAGGGAATTTAGAGATCAGCCAGTTGTATTCACTTATTTTATGGAGAAGGAAACTGAAAATCTACTTTCAAAAATTCACTTTTGTAATTACCTTCTAAAGTGGTTTATGAACCACATGAGAAAGCCAGGCCCTTAACTTTGTAGCTTACCTTATTTTTGAAACCCAAACAGTACGATCCAATTTAACCAACTACTATATTCACTAGTCTTGACTTTTGGCAAGCTCTAAAAAAATCAAATCCCCTGTCAAAGGATGAAGGTTTGGCACTATTGAGGATAGTCAAAGAAATTAGCTTCAGGCTTTGAAAGCAATTTCAAGAGGAGTGCTAAAACTATTTTAAGCAATTGCAGTATTGCTGTAATAAATGTGTATACTGTCAGGGAAGCTACTTTGAAAGGGGTATGGTAATTTGGATCTGTAATTCCTGCTTTGTTTCTTGAAGAATAGAAGCACGATGCACATCAAATGTGCAAAAAATGATGGCCATCCATTCAGTAATAACAACAACAAAAATTAAATAGAAAGTGCCAGACAGCACCTCAATCTTTGCTCAAAAATCTATACTTAAGATACTGAGTGTGGTCTCTGCATTTTGTAGTTATTGGCTATCTGTGTCTATGATACTCTTACCATGAGCTCTGACAGTAACTATTAATTTCTTTAATATTTCCCTTTAAAATTGTAAATGTTAGCAGGATTAGATACAGTTATGTGGATTATCATCTCTCAGTCCCAATCTTTTTATCATTCTATAGATTTCTGACTTTTTCCACATTCATAAACCTTGATTGATATTTAAAATGTAACCTTTAGAACTTTATGACATTGATTCTGAATTTTAAATAAATTTTAAATTGCCTTTTCACTTTGTCCAGTTGTTTGTGGCTTCCTGAAATACTAGTTTTGAGGAAGATTCTTTGGAATCACCTGGTCTCAGGGGGAAAGAATTTCATTTTTTTTAATAATGATCACATATATACTTGTGATCCTTCTTTGGATTACTGCTTTGATTCTTCTTGCAATAAAAATTCCTCTTGATTGGTAATGCATTAATACTACACTGTCAGTCAATGGTAACTTTGAGGGAGTGACAATTTTCCACAGTGTGATAGGAAAGGAGCTAGTTTGTGTTGGGAATGGGACATTTTCATCATGATGAAAAATGAAACGGAATTGTTGTAAAGAGGGTCTCAAGTTCCACACTTCTCGGTTTTATCCCGGTTCAGCCCTAATTGCTTTGAAGTGTTTCTGCAATCTGGTATGATTGCCTCTTCTTACCTTTCAGGAGCACTGAAAATGTCTGAAATATTCATGTTATTACTATGTTTTCAGGATATTAATTTAACCTCAGTTCCATTGTGATAAGATGCCTTGAATTCCCAAGCTATCATTTCTCTGGCAGAAAGGCAGAATTTATCACAATTATGACACATGTCAAAAACCTCTGATGGAAGTATTTTGTGGTATTCTGGGTACTGAACCAGGAAGTAACTCTACTGTCTTCTGTCCCACTCAAAACTGAGGCCAGTACGCAGTGTTGAATCCCCACTCAGCACCCTGTGTTTGGATCACACTGTCCTCTCACCTCTTTCGAAGTCCAAAGATTGTGGATTAGAAAAAACTCCTTTTCCTGCCTGCAGCAAATACTCAGTCCAAGAAAATAAGCAGTAAGAAAGGGCGAGAACAAATGACACAGATATACTAAAGACAAGAATCAGTTCATGGTAGTCTAGATTTACCCTAATATTACATGTACACCTTCTTCTTCCCTCCGTCATCTCAATGGTCCATATTTCTTTCCAAACCTCTGCTTGATACTCTTTTCTTTTTCTTATTTTTCTACCTTTCTTTGATGTAGTCATTTGGAACTAAATAGAATGCCAACCTCTGAACCAATCTGTAGTATATTGCTGTGACCTGAATCCCATTTTCTCAGTTACCAATAAATTTCAATTCATTTCTCATTGCTTCCTGACATAACCTCTGACTGGCTCGTACTAAATCTTTACTGTATCCCTGAAATCTAACCTGGTCTAGACTATAGCCACTTTCACGGTAACTCAATCTGCCTCTCTAGGAGGAGGGCTATCCTCATTAGCATTACCTACTTTTTTCTTGAGGCCTAAGACAATATTTTGGAGAAAATGTATTATCTATGGAAAAGAACTTTGAATCTTTCTTATTTCATTCCAGCTTGAAGAAACATAATACTTCGTTGTAGAATGGCTAAACTTTTTCTCTCACTCAATTAAGAAAAATTGAAAAATGCCAAAGTATGCAAATTTTCCACAGTCAAGGCTTTGCTTCAGTGTGTTGGGAACTTTTATGAACCCCTTCAATGAGAAGTAATATTGGATGTGTGCATAACATGAATTACAATTCAAACCATTCACTGTGAGCATACAAATTGGCTTGTCTAAAAATATAACTAATTCATTTCTAGTAAGTCCTCAAAAATTACTTTGGAAAAATGAAATAGAAAAAAATAATTCCAACTTCTCGTACCACTGTTTATTCAATGTATAAACTTATTTGTATAATTGGGTATTTATCAGGGACACAAACTCAATTACGTTTCATTTAACAGATAGGTTCCACACTGTTCAACACTAGTTTTCACCATGGTCATCCTTGCCGCTGCCAGTGAGCAGCAGCACAGATCATCACTATTTTCTTGAAATCCTTTCTACATAGACAGCTCCCTCTTCAGTTTATATACAAACCTTGTTTGTAGTGCTTGACGTGGATCTCACGTAGAAGATAGGCTATGAGTTATCTGGGTGGAAATGGTTGAGAAAGATGTATTTTACACAGTTTATTCCTATAATAGTGAAGGAGAATCTGCATCTCCTAATCAGCAGAAATGATGCTGGGTTAGAGTAGCAAAGTGGTCGCCCTGTATATCTATATTCCCAGCAAGAACAGAGTCTTAATGAGTTTACCCAAGGGCTGCATAACTCCATTGGAACTCTCCCTTGTTAGCTAGATATTTATTCCTGGTGAGTCTATCAATAAGTGCACATTTAAAAATAGTTGTGTGATCCAGAAAAGTTTTCGAAAAACTTCCACAGTGACATCTCTATTTGTCTCAAAATAGAATGTTAATTACCAAAAGGATGCTTTAAAGTGAAAGAGAAAATAAACACTCTGTAAAGGTAAGGTAAAGGAGCTAGCAAGCAGGATATATTTGAGAAACTTGGTCAAGAACTAGCCGACCACATCTCTTCCCATTATATGAAGAATTAAAGATATTGGAAGGCAGAACAAAAGAAGAAAACACAGAAGGTATAGCCCAAGGGCAAATACCAATAATAAGAGGGAAAGACTACAAGGAGAATCAGAAATAGCATGGAAGACACACATTGTAGGAAAAAAATAAAAGCAGAGTTGATAGACGCTCAAGAAGTGGAATGAATGAGAATGTTGTGTGAGAAGTAAAAGAACAAAGCCTATCTAGAAGAAAAAAAAAGAACTTAATATCCTTGTGAAAATCTCCATTTGAAGTTCTGATGACCTTTTTACTGACATATAACACAAATTTTCCTCACAAACAGAACCAACTGATCAAGTATTCTCACTCAAGAAATCTCCCTTTTGAAATATATTGAATGTTGTCCCCAAGAGTGCGTAAATAACATCCACAACTCTCCTTCTAGAACCTTTAAGAAATCTTCTTGTTTACTCTATTTATCTGCATGCATCATAGATGAGGGAGAAATGTATATGTTTTTATTCCCAAATAAGGCACAAGGAAATTGTAATTGGATTTCCCCAAACGCACATATTCTGCTTTTGTGGTTTGGATGTTGAGTGTTCTCCAAAGGTCCATATATAAAGTCTTGGTCCCCAGGGTGGTGGTATTGAGAGGTACTGTGGAATTTTAACAGAGGACTGTGGGAAATTCTTAGGTCCCTGGGGTTGTGCCCTTGAAAGGGACAGCCTTGCCCATCTTTTCTTTCTGCTCTAGTTTGAGATGTGATCATTTGTTTCTACTCGTCAGGATGTGCTGCCATCACCAGAGGCTAAACCAATATGGCTGTCTGATCTTGAACTTGAAAAACAGTGTGCTAATTAAGGCTTTTGTCTTTATAAACTTAGTTGCCTCCAGTATTTCAATGTTGCAACACAAAGCTGACGAATATGTCTGCCTTGTGGAAACTAGACATTATGCTAGAGTAACCTCTCAGGTCATCTGTGTCAGAGACTGTATGCCTTCTAAATAGAGGCAGACTTATTTTGAGGATAATTATGATTGACCTGTAGAACTATCTTCCTTGCATGGTATCAAAACAGAAGTATATGATTTTGATATGATTTTATTTTTTTGGTCAAGAATTCAAATTTCTATTTGGTGTTAAAATAATCTCTATTTAAAATGTATTAATTTTATCATTTTTGTCCCTTTTGTTTCATATTCCTTTATTTTATTTGAATTGTCTCAATTCTTTAATAAATAAATATGTATGACAAAGAAGATAGAATTTACACAGCCTAAGTCGCAGTCTATCTATAATTGGTTATTCCTTTCACTGAAATATTTTCAAAGTGATCATAGAGGAACTAGAACTAGGTCATTTTTTTGTCTCTCATAACTGTTTCTAAATGTGGACTTTTTGAGGTTCTAAAATAATCAGTCAATATTGCTGGAGACTTAGCCACCATAACTCCCTGGCTCATCTTTCATAGTTTTACCTCTTGAAAAGCTTTGCCCTTACACCTTATTGTAATTAAACACAAGTAAGTAAAAACTCAAATGAATGTAATGTTCACTTTTTAAGGGCACTTTTATTCTGTAATTTCATTTTATTTTTCTTTTTTCCCCAAGTTGTGAAAGCTTTAGGAAGATAAAACTTGTTAATTTCAAACTGGTACTCTAACGTCTCATTATCCACTTGGGAAGAGTTAAGCTTAAGTATGGGGAATCAGAGCAGTTCAAAGGATTTTAAATCCTGCCTTTTGCCGGATGACTGAAAACATTTTGGTTATCATCTGGACATATATTGGTGTTGCAGCTGATAAAGAATGGAGTTATGAGTTTTGTTGGCTTTCTCTTTCCATATTGTTGTAATAAAAAGACTCAAAAAGTTATCAGCACTGGAATAAGGAGTCTCATCAAATACTGGCAGATCTTGGGACACTATGTCATCCCAATGTAAGGAATCATTGCCAGGGGGAATTGGGGGTAGGAGGAGAAGGGATGGAAGATATTCAGTGCAGATTTGTTAACTTTGTAGAACAAATATAATTTTGTATCTCTTTTGAATTCTTAATAACTCAGGTGTCATTCTCATGAGATTCTCATTAAATTATTTTCTGTTTAAAAATTCCAAGTTAAGAGCCCTAATCAGGTATTGTTTGTAGCAGAAACACCTAATATAGGGACCATTGACTACCTGGTTAAGGCAGTATTGCTTAAGAAAGGATAAAAGAGGGCAGACTTTAAGAATTAACAGTGATGAAGGTCACATCTCTAAGCCTTTAAAACTTTTGTTGAGAAAAAAATTGCCAACCACTCCACTCTCAACACTAGAGATGGCTGAAATGCAGAAATTAATCATATCTGAGAGTCACTCTTAAGGAAAAAAATGGGAGTCCATATTAAAGGTTAAGGTAATTAATTTATTATTCGGGTAGAACCTCCTTCCCAAGCTGAGCAAGGAAACTAAATGGTACTGAATATAATTATGGGGCTCAGGGAAAGACAAAGAGAGAGATGTCTTGACAATTAAGTACATTCTAGTCAGGCCTCAACTTAGAATGGTTTGTTGTAGGATTTTTCAGTTTTACAGTGGTGCTAAAGCCTTTAGTAGAAACCATATTTCCAATTCTGAATTTTGATCTTCTCCCTGACTAGAATACATGGTGCATACTCTCTTGTGATTCTGTTTAGTGGCAGAGAGCTGCAGCTTCCAGTGAGCCATGGAATTCTGAGGGTAAACTACTAGTGCACTCCACTGTACTGTGCTGGTAAGCAATTCTGTTCAGTAGTTAGATATATTGAATATTTTCTCAACTTACCTTATTTTCAAATAATGTTAGAATTATCAAGACAAAACCCCATCAAAAGTTGGGGATTGCCACATGCTTGTAATCCCAACTATTTGGGAAGCTGAAGCAGGTGGATCTCAAGTTTGAGGTCAGCCTGGAAAAATTGCTGAGCAAGATTCTGTCTCAAAATGAAAATTAAAATAATGCTGGAAATGTAGTTCAGTGGTACCATGCAGGACGTCCTGGGTCCATACTCCAGTTCTGTGCAAAATGAGACAAAACCAAATCAAACCAAACCAAAACCAAAACCAAACCAAAAAATGGAGAGTATCTTTATTTTCTTATAATTGTATTTATCAATTGCCCCAAATGCAATGGAGTAATTTATGATTTGTTGGTCTTCTCAGTGTTTTAAAAATTAGACATTTAATGTATAAATCCAGATTTCTTGGGAGGGGGAGAGAAAGAGAGTCCAAATTACATTTCTGCAAAAGAGCATTTGTTGGGAGGTGCACAACAGCTATGCCCCCTGCAAGGGCTTGCAAGCTTCTACTTTGCCGTGGCCCCCATTTCTCCCCATTAATGACACCACTTATTACTGCTTGAGGTTTGAATGCCTTAATTTATGATTCTTATCTTGGAATGCCCTATTTCCCTCAAATTAATGACTTTTCTTGGATATGTGTTTCACTTAAATGTTCTTTAATTATAGGAAATAGCTCAACTGCAGCACAGACCAGTACAAATACTGAAAATTTTTTTTTTGAAAACCTCTAACAAGGAGGTTCCTCCTTCACCATTAATAATGGCTCAGAGCAATTGCTCTTCACTTATTCTGTTAGACTTGGGTATTCTCCTCCTTTACTAACCATCCTATCAAACCCTGTGGACCAGTTAGCTTTGTTCTTGCTGGGACCAAGCACCCAACCCCAACCACTTAAAGGAGGAAATGGTTTCTTTGGCTGACAGATTCAGAGGATTCAATCCATGATTGGCTGGTTTCAAGGCAGAAATATCATGTGACTGAGCAAAACTGCTTAGCTCATGGCAGCAGGGGAGGAACATCTACTCTAGGGACAGCTCTGAGAGGAAAGAGTCAGGGACCAGATAGAATCCTCAAGGTCATGCATCCATGACCCACCCAGACACATCCAGACACATCTAGACATACACTTTACTAATCCCCTAGCTGGCTCCCAAGCCAATCAAGTTGACAAATAAGCTTAACTATCATATCCTATATCTGCTACTCAATTTCAAGCATAAGATATGGGTGTGTGTTTTCAGGGAGAAAGGAAAATAAATTCTGGGAGAGGTGAAGTGACTTGTGGAGGTAAATGGGAATTTAGACAGGTGACAGGAAGATAGAGGATGTGGGAACCAAATGAAGCACGGAGAAACCCTTGAGTGAAGAAGTTCCAGTTTCTAAATGCCTTGCCTTTTAGTACTTCAGCATGACCTGTTGCCATTTGTGTTATGCATCTCCCTTAAAATTGCCCTCACCTCTGATTAAGGAAGTTTGCATTTGGCTAAACATCTGTTGCGATTTTCTCAGGACAAAAGTGATGGGTTCACCAAAGGAAAACAGGCTTTCTTATTCCATGAATCTCTCTCTGGCACCAGTGAAGAGGAGCCATTCTAACTATGTCTTGCTGTATAACAAGACCTCCAAAACTTAAAGCCATAAAAAAACCATATTACTATGCTCATAAATCTGCAAATTGGACAGGACCTCTGCAGGAATGCCTAAATAGCTGAGGGATGGAGCAACAGATGATGTGTGTCTTTCTCATGCAGTCTCAGGGCCTTGCCCCATAGTCTTCTCAGGAAGTCTCTCCAGCAAGATAGCCTCAAGGAGGTCAGGATTGTTCTATAGCAAGAGTGAATGCAAAGGTTCTCCTGTCCTCAGTTCAGGCATCCTAAAATGTTACTTCAGCCACATCCCATTGCTTAGTGGATCTTTAAATCAAGCATGGATTGAAGAGTAGAGGAATTGTATCTCCCAATGAGAGAAAAAGCAAAGCACTTATGGACATATTTAACCACCCACTGCAGCCTTATAAGCTTACTGGGTGCCATCTGACACAGATTTGAGGCAGTCATTGGCATTTCAGAAGGGCAGCTCTATGGCAGAGCTGGAAACTGTGACTTATCATCTGCAACACTACATTAGAACTGTACAAGGAAACCACTCAACAGAGACAGCAAGGACAAACCTTCTCATTAATCCTAAAAGGTGAGAATTCTGTCATTGGAATAAAGAAGTGCTGAATCAGTTCTGTGAGACTGTTGAATGGAAAGCAAGGAATAAACTGAAATAATGTCAATGCCACACTTATTTTGACAACACTTAATTGGCTATCTCAAACATATGCTACAACTCTGAAGCAACCTGAAAAGTTTTCAGAGTAGTCGAAATAGTAGTATAAGGTCTAGATGTTAAAGTGCATTTACTTATTCAAAAAAGGGCTGTTCCAGTTGGACTGAGAATTCATTCACTCTTACCTGACACACAATTGAAATCAATGCAATTTGTAGGAATTTAGTAGATAATAAATTTCGTAATAAATTTCCAGAGATGCAAAATCCTGCTAGAGGTAAGTTCACTGACAGCAATAAGAAATAACTCAGCTGTTAAGCCTACTTAAATACCCTTCCAAATCATAATACCTCTCTCCTCTTTTCCATACTCTATTGTTCCCCATCATGCAAAACCCTGGGGCCAACATGTCTTTCTCTACAGACTCAATTTCATTCCTAATTCCCCGGTCAATAGAAACTTTAGAGTGTAAGGACCACTTTCTGAGGCTCAGCATTACCTGTGGTGTAGGTCTAAACCTGAAGTTTTGTCTCTCTTCTAATAACTGGGAATCCTTTCCTTCCAAAACCCCTCCCACAATTTTCCTAATTCCTCTAAGTTTCATTTTAGGCCCCTGTCCTCAGAGGTCTTATTCTGATATCTGATGTTCCAATCCTTCCCGGATTGGGGACCTGCCCTGCCCCTGATTAGCCATTGCAGATGAGTCAGTATTTAGTCAGTAGGACTGTTTAACTTCATGAAGGACATTTCCAGTGCCCTCTTTGTGTCTGCTGAATTACTAAGTATCTCCAACAGCCAGCTTCTGTTCATGTCAGGATGGCCTTTGTGAAACCCTCTTGCTGATTGTCTGGCCACAGCTGAAGAACTGAAGGGCTGGCCAAGTGCCTCAGACAATAAACTTAACAAAGAGAAAATGTTTATTTTGGCTCATGATTTCAGGGGTTCCAGTGTTAGTTGGCCCTGCTACTTTGGGCCTGTGATGAGGTAGCGTATCACAGTGGGAGCACATGGTGGAGCAACCTACTTACCTCATGGCAGATGGGAAGTGAAAAGAGAGAGAGAACAGCTAGAGGAAGTAGCTTCTTCCAGTGCACACCCCCCAGTGATAGAACTTCTACCAGGCCCCACCTCCTAAAGGGCCCACCATCACCCAATAGCATCATGGACAGGACCAAACCTCTATCATGTGTCCCATCAGGGGTCATTCATGATCCAAACTACACCAGACCCCAAGGCATGCCATGCAAGTAACTAGTACAGGTGATAGGGACAGGTACATGGGAGGGTACATTTTAAACCTAGTAATCTTGCCCAAGAATCCTCACTGTAACTGACTTTCAAGCCCTCTATAGATGTCATTGGGTCCTAAGAGGGCACCATAGCAATGGGCAGTTCGGACTGTCTTATTGCCATTCACTTTTTCATCAGGTTTATCTAATATCTGAGTCATAACACAGATCCACATCTTTACAAAGCATAAGAGCATACATGAATATGTTTCTGAAGTATACCAGAAATAATCTAATTTATGAATTAATACATTCCAGTGATATGTAGTTTTTGTATTATGTATAGATCTTTTCAAAGTTAAGGTCAAGAATAACCAAAATGTATTAGATCCATATTTAAGAAAAAAAATGCTACAAGACAAAAATAATTCATTAAATTTTTTCCTTGTACTACATCTGCATAATTTAGATTTAATTGTCAATTCCATTTTACTAAGAGTTTGGCCAGGTGACTAAATAAACTTTGTTTTCTATACTGTATTTCTTTAAAAAAATGCATTTCAATTACCTCACAGTTATGGCACAGTTAATTTGTTGCAGGTCATGATTTAATTACATCAAGCTGGAGTTTATTGCCAAATTATCTTGTTAGCATTCAGAGCCTTCAGGCCACTGAAAAGTCTAACTAAACAAAACATGTTGTCATAAATCTTTTCTGAGAAAGGGCAGATAGGGGTATTAAAGACATAAAAATAAAAAGAAACCAGACAAGTCATCTAACTGCTTCTTCTTAACAAAATGTCAACTCTGACAATGGTGAAAAAGGCAAAGTAGTATACAGTAGGCAGTTTTGAACCCTGACATCTCTTGAGAATTATAGCTTTACCGTTTGACAAATACTGGGATTCTACTCCAGATGAGTAAGTGAGAAACACCAGGAGTAGATCTTACATATTTATACATTTAAAAATTTCCCAGTGAATTCTGATTTGCAGCACACTTCAGAATATTAACATAGGCAAAAAGGGCTGGTTAACTGAGCCCAGCTGAGGCCACCAAACTGGCTATGTTTGGAACATAGCCAAACTATGGTAGATCCTTACATTTACCAAAAATTGCTGGTCTCTTTTGGGGCCAAACATACATCAGATAGTCCACAGATGCCAAAGACTTGAGATACCCTGACTGAAGAATAGAATTATTAGGGAGCTTAAGAACTTTGGATCTCAATATAGGACAGATAACAAAAGGCATGTCAGCAAGTTTTGGCAATTCTATTTCTTAATATTTCAAAATTTTAGTCCTTTATACTGCATCCCTATTATCATTATTCTAATTGTGTTCCTTGTCTCCAAAATCCATGCATCACCCCCGGTCCCAGAGCAAGCATTCTAAAGCACAAATCTGGTCATGTTAATTTCCTTCCTAATATCTTTCCATGATTCCCCATACTCCCATTGCCTTTCAGGATCAAACTCATACAGGGCTACCTACTTTGTGGGACTCATTACACAAAAGCAAATGTGAGATTCTCTGTTCAAATAGCAGAGAAGATAATGTCATTTTAGACAATGAAACATAAACTTTTTTTTCCTTCTGTGATGTGTCTTTCAACTTGGCAAGACATTTTTGTTTGCTATTTAATGATGTTTTAAATGCTAGAGAAAAATTAAAAATTTAAATTATTAAAACAAATTTTATCACAACTTTGTATTGTATAGTACCAGTTTTAAATGTAAATATAAGAATATCTTAAATTGCAGAATCACCATAGGTACATAGTTTGTGTTTTATGGCTTATAACTTACATACATGGAAATCCAGAATAAAACCAACTCAACTCTCTGTATTTTACTTCTTGGCATGGGCACAGTCCTCTAGCGCTGTACCTTTCTGCTCTGCTTTCAGGTTCTCTACCATCATTTTTGACACAAAACAGTACAGGGAAGTCATATGAGCAAGAAAAACAAGCTTGGACTCTATAATCCTACCTGTTTATTAGAACATCAGTGCCTCCTTTTTTTCTTTTATTTGAAATAATTCTGGTTTGGGCAGAAAGCTTGGCCTACCATGAGCCAGTCAGTGTCCTGCTTATTTAGTTGTTGATATCACACACTTACCTTTTAGATGCTTTGAGTCAGGTTGAACTCTGATACACTGTGTGTTCACCCAGATTCTGTGCTCCTGGGGAATAACATATGCTGTATGTGAATGGTACTACAAGAAGCAGCAATATACACAGTCTAGTCCTTTGTGGTGGCTTCCTTTCACTTATAATGGTTTTGAGATTCATACATAGTACACACATCAATAATTCCTTCCTTTATTTTTTATCTTTTGGTTTTTTGAGACAGGGTCTCACAAAGTAGTTCCTGCTGGTCCTGAACTTACTATGTAGCCCAGGCTGTCCTCAAGCTTGTGGCGATCCTTCTGCCCCAGCCTCCTGATTTCTGTGATTACAGGTGTGCACCACCACACCGGGGTCATTCCTTTTTATTGTTGAGTAGAATTCCATTGTGTGCAGATGCCACAGTTTGTTTAATCTATTCACCTGTCAATGAAGAGTTGATTTGGGTTGATTTCAGATAGGGGCTATCACAAATATCTTCTCTGGACATTCACATACAAATTCTTATGTTAACATGTTTGGGGTTTTTTTTTCCCCCTTGGGTAATTAAGTAGTAGAATGGTTGGGGTCTTGTGGTAGGAAACTATTTCCAAGCCATTTTCCTAAGTGTTTCTAAGGGCTGGGAATGGAACTCAACAATGGAGCCCTTGCCTAATGTGCATGAGCCCTGGGTTTAGTTCCCAGTACCATGAACAACAACAACAACAAAAAGTAAAAGTGTTTTCACATTTCTACCTAAGGTGATTCAGAGTAATTATTGCAAGGCCTCACCTACTCTGTATTTCCAGTTTCTAATTTTAGCCATTGTCGTAGGCAGTTATATTAATCATGATTTTAATTTGTATTTTTCCAATAACTGATGATATCAAGTTGGTTTTTTTCTTAATACCTTTAAGTTTTTGCAGAATGTCTGTCTTCCTACCTCAGGAGATTTTAAACCTCCTGTCAGTAGACTATATACTTCTTTCTTTTACTTTTTAAATTTCTGAACCTTGACAATCTTTGGCATTTCCTTTAAAAGTGTGTTTATGAAATATATTAAAGATAAATAAAAATAGTAACAAATCCTCATGAACTCACTTTTTATGTGTAAGAATCAGGAAACCAATCCAATCCTCATCTTTCATCTATCAATACCTCTCAAATCTACCTTCTCCCACCCTATCAACACACAGTTTTATTGTAAAGCACCTCTGAGACTGTATCTTTTTCTCAAGTATATTTTTAGTGTTTAGAAATGTGAGGAGCACTTGCTATTTGTCAAATGACTAAAATACTCTCTTTTATACTTAAATTTTATCTCATGGTCTTACCTCAAAGATAAACTGTTAGTTTGAGCCATCTAATTAATGGAGTTGAATTCTTGTTGTAAATATAAGAGGTATATCATAAACCCCTTTCAGAAATTACCAAATTAGCATCTGTTGTTTGACTGTTGTCAGAGGTATGGTAGAAGCTGGAAAATATTTTTAAAAATTTTTTAAGCTGAACAATATCTCTTGATTAGTTGTTGAGATTCTTTTGGTTGTGAAGCAGTGCCTTTGGGTAAATCAACTATGAAAATGACCTTCAGCTATGGTAGATTTCTAGCCCTTAGAAGCTGTTTACAGAAGTCTGTATTAGATTGAATACTGAGTAGTTTATCACACCAATAATGGAACTAAAACAGAATTGCTTGACTCAGGTTCGATGATACTTTAATACATGAGTCATAAAACTGGCTGACAGGATGGAATAAACAATCAGAGTAGCCTGTAGCAGAAAAACATTCACGGGTTGATGATTGGGTAAAAGTAAAGCAGATGTAAGTCAAATTTCTGGAGCCTACTTCTTTCTAAGGCATAATTCACAGTGTAAAAATCCTCCAAGAAACTTGTTTTTCTACTGGTTAAGAGATAAATAAGACTGCCTGAGAAGCCAGACAGGTAAATACATCTCCCATATTGCTCTAGTTGGCTCTTAACAATTAATCCTGGAACTAAAATGCTTTTGAATCTTCTAGAGTGTTTTGGCAAAAATAAATGCCTAGAAGAAGGACATGTTTTCAAAAACATAGCTGTGTTCACTAGCCATGGCTTTGTTTTTTTCAGAGAATGGCAATTGGATGACTCAAAAAGCTTAATTAAGAGGCTATATTGCTTTGTGACTTTCAGTTTGTTTCTGTTTTCCCCCTCTAAGGTGACTCAGCCAAGACAAGGCGTGTGCATTAGTTGAAACAATTCTTTTGCACAGTTGGCTTTTCATGCCATGGGCTCTGGGATATATAACACAAATATCACATTTTTTAAAGCAGCAGTTTAACAATTTCAGTTAATCCTTATGTTGTGGTTAGATGCCAATAGCTCCATGAAGGCTACAGTTTAAAATAGCAATTATTTCAAAGTATATCTCTTTTGTACACCACTAGTAAATTGGATTATGTTTTCTGAGCCTCCCAGGAGCATTAGCCAAAGCATATCTAAAGCTTTTCCAGTATTATAAATCATCTTTATAGGCTCACAGATATTTCATAATAAAGGTTGGGATTTCCCTAATCTTTTTAATGTGAAATTCATGTTTCTTTCTCTCCATTAATCCTTATCCCATTTCTGTGACTCTACTCACACATTAAATTTATCTAGGCTATCAGCCAAAGTGGAATGCTTGTTTACTTTCTTCCTAAAGTGAGTCTCTTCATCCATATTACCCATGGTAAACTAGAACTCTATTCTGACCTTGCTGAAAGAAAAAAAAAGTAACTCACTTATTGTGGGTTTTGAATAGGTGATAGGCTTATAAATTACTCATGTATTTTGTTGGTATGAACTTAAAAGAGGAGGCTGTTTTTTTCAGAAACGTGTTAAAAGTTATGAGAAAAATAAGGTAAGACTTCTTTTCACGTACCTGAAGTGAATCAAACTGTAATGTAAGGACACATTTGAAAAATTGCTTATCATTGCCAATCTGTAGTTTGCATTGTCGAATGTATGCCTACAAATTATACAATGTCTTAATTAAAAATAATTTCCAGATGTCAGTGTATTTTAATTCTTAACTCCATTTGACATTGTGGAAGCTATTCCCATTTCATCTAAAAGAGAAAACAAGAAAAATAAGTAAATAAATGAAAATGACTACAAAATTTTCAGCCAAATTATCAATGACATATTTAAAGGGAAAAATGTTGTTAGTATCTGGATCTTTTTAAAGGTCATTTTGGAATAAAATAAAAAAGATAAATGTTATTTCAGAATTTCACTTTAAAAGTGTTGTAGACATCAAATAAATATACGTTAGAATTTTAGATAAGTATTATTTAATATACAAATAGCTCTGCTTTACATAAAAATAATCAAATTCCTTATCAGTTAATGTAATCATTTTTTATTGCATTCTCTTGGCTACAAATAATAAAATGTCCTACTTAAATGGCTTAACAAATGTCATATAATAATTTCATTAAAAAAGAAGCCCAGAGATAGGATGCTATCAGGACTGGCTAAACCAATTAGTAATATTATTAAGGATTCAGATTTTTACATATTTCAGATCTCCATTCTCAGATTATTTCCTTGTACCTTAGATTTATTTAAACCCTTGGATGTGTGAACATAGCTGTAGTTTAGAGAGATGGTAGAGATAATATCATCTACCCTAAAAGATGAAGCTGAAGATATTCATATGTTACTTAGGCAGGTCTCAAACACATAAGTGCAAGTGATCCTTTAATCTCAGTCTTTCAGTAGCTGGAACTACAGACATGTGCCACCATGCTCAGCTATGTAGCTTTTAATAGGAAAGAAAACTTCTCAGAAGTTTTCTTGCCAACTTTCCTTTGAGTGTTTTCTGCTGGGATGGGGTCATATGCCCATGAGCTAGCTGCAAGGAAACTTAAGAAAATGATGTGTGATACAGTATTTTGAGATTCTTTGCTGGACTAAAAAGGAAGAATTGGAGAGAAGAAGGAATATGACAATTGGGGACTAAACAGCTGTCTACCAATAGTGTATATCACATTTTATCAGTTTTAGTGTGTGTCACTATAGCAAATAGCTGACAGTTGTAGCTTCCAGTTTTATAGGTTTCAGTCCTTGATCAGTTGGTGTAGTTGTTTTGGGCATGCATGAAGCTGTGCATCATGGAAGGAAGCATATGGTGGAGAAAAGAGAGAGAGAGAGAGTGTTCAGGGTTCCACTATTCCCTTCAAGGGTATGCCCCCAGTGATGTGAAGACCTCCTACTAGGTCCCACTTCCTAGTGGTTCCAGTGCCTCATAATAGCATCACCAACTGGGGTTCAAGCCCAGTTGCAGTTCAAGCCTCCAGATGCAAATTATAGCATGGTAAGAAGAAGTTGTTAAGAATTAAGCTGCCAGCCCAGAGGTAGGGGCTTCTGGGCCACCATACTACCACTCCCAGACCAGAGGAAGGGGCTTCCAGGCTGCCATTTCACCACTCCCAGCGCAGAGGAGTTGAACCGTGTGGGTGCCAACAGGACCCACCCCCCATCAAAATTAGAAGACACTTAAACAAGTCTCAAAACCAGACTTCCAGATCACCTACATCAACCCCAAAGGGAAAGGAGATGGAACACTCTGATACTCAACCACCCAGACTCCCTGAACTGGCAACAAAAGAGGATCTGAAAAAAATGAATTCAGAAATAATTTCTCAGATAACAGCAGAGATTGTGCCCATAGTTCAATACATGATTAATAAATCTAGAGAGTACATAGATAAAAAAATAGAGGAGTTGAGGAACATGATGGAATCCCAACATAGGAAACAAATGGAATCCATAAAACAGATACAAACAGATTTCTAGATTAAAAACTCCATTGACAGTCTGCACAGCAGAATGAGCCAATGTGAGAATAGAATTTCAGATATAGAAGATAAGATTGCAATTAGTGACCAGGAAAGGAAAAATTTCTTCAAAATTGTAAGGGACCATGGGAAATCAATCCACCAGCTACTAGAGGATGCAAAGAAGAATAACATAAGACTGATTGAAGTCAGAGAAGAAACAGGAGAGAGTGCAGATGACATAAAAAAGCTGTTCACAGAAGTAATGGCAGAAAAGTTCCCAAGAAGGGGAAAAGAACTTGACATATAGATAAGTGAGACATATAGGATTCCAACAAGCCTTAATCAAAAAAAATCTACACATAGGCATATAATTGTTAAGATTCCAGAAACCCAACAGAAGAATAAAGTTCTACAAGCAGTTAGATAAAAGAAACAAGTGACATACAAAGGAAAATCCATCAGAATCACAGCAGACTTCTCAACGCAAACCATCAAGGCAAGAAGAGCTTGGAGTGAAGCATTGCAAGCCCTAAAGGAAAACAGCCTCCAACCCAGACTGATGTACCCTGCAAAACTATCTTTCAAAATTGATGGAGAAATAAGATACTTTCATGACAAAGAGCACCTTAGGAACTTCATGAATACCAAACTAGCACTCCAAAAAATTTTAGATAATATCCTAGGAACAGACAATGAGGATCACAACCTCAGGAAGCACAGCAGAATGAATCCATCGGGCCTGACAGGAAATTAAATGTAAAGGAGGGGAGTCCAACAAAAAGAAAAAGTCATGACAATGATAATTCAGTACATATCAGTTATAATCATCAATGTTAATGGTCTCAATTTACCAAGCAAAAGAAATAGAATGGCAAAATGGGTCAAGAAGCAAAATCCAACAATATGTTGCATACAAGAAACACTCTTAATTCAAAAAGAAACTCATAGATTGAAAGTTAAAGAGTGGAAAACAATACTCCATTGGACGGGAACCCAAAGAAAAGGAGGAGTAGCTATCCTCTTTACAGATCAAGGGTAATTCAAACCCAAACTGATTAAGAGAGACAAAGAAGGACATTACATCCTTGTAAAGGGTACAATCCCAAGGGAAGAGATGGTAATCATAAATATCTATTCACCAAACACTAGTGTCCCCACCTATAAAAAACAAATACTAATGGACATGAAAAGTCATATATGTACTAACACAATAATAGTAAGGGACCTCAATATCCCACTGTCACAAATAGATAGATCAACTAGACAAAAGATAAGTAATGAAATACTAGAAGTCAATTGAACTCTTGAACAAATGAACGTAACAGATGTTTATAGAGTGTTCCACCCCACAATATCAGAATACACACTCTTTTCAGCTGCACATGTGTTGTTCTCCAAAATAGACCACATACTCACTCATAAAACATGTTTAAGTAAGTGCAAAGGAATTGAAGTTATCCCCTGTATATTATCAGAACATAGTGTGATGAAATTGAAGATCAATAGCAAAAGAAAGAGCAAAAATTACATAAATTACATAAACACATAGAAATTGAACAACACACTTCTGAATAACCAATGGGTCACATAGGAAATTAAAAAACAAATCAGACAGTTTCTTAAATTAAATGACAATGACGATGCAACATATCGGAATCTATGGGACACAATGAAAGCAGTCTTATGTGGGAAATTCACAGAAGTGCATAAACTTATTAGGAAAACAGAGTGAGCCCAATTAAACAACCTGATGCTGAACCTCAAGGTTCTAGAAAGAGAAGAGCAGGACAAACCCAAAGCTCATACAAGGGAGGAAATTATAAGGATCAGAGCAACAATCAATTCAATGGAGAGTAAGAGAATGATACAAAAAAATCAATGAAGTCAAGAGTTGGTTCTTTGAAAGAATAGCAAAATTGACAAACACTTAGCCAACCTTATAATAAAAAGGAAAGAAAAGGCCCAAATCCATGCAATTAGGAATGAAAAGGGTGCAATTATAACAGACCTAGCAGAAATCCAAAGGATCATCAATACCTACTTTGAGAACCTATATGCCAATAAGATGGAAAACACAGAAATGGACAGATTCTTAGATACATATGAATTATCAAAGTTGAACGAACAAGACCTAAAAATTCTAAAAAACCCAATATCAACCAATGAAATTGAAAACGTAATTAAAAACTTACCAAGAAAAGCCCAGGTCCTGATGGCTTCACTGATGAATTCTACAAGACCTTTAGACTACTATTTATACTCTTCAGTGAAACTGAAAGGGAAGCAGTACTCCCAAATTCATTCCTGGAAGCAAGCATCACCTTGATCCCCAAAGCAGAGAAAGACCCAACTGGAAAAGAGAACTATAGGCCAATCTCACTAATGAACATAGATGCAAAAATCCTTATTCAGATACTGGCATATACAATGCAGATGATCATCAAGGAAATCATACACCCTGACCAAATGGGATTCATCCCAGGGATGCAGCAATGGTTCAACATACACAAATCAATAAATGTAATACATTGTATTAATAGAGCCAAGGACAAAAACCATATGATTATCTCCATAGATGCAGAAAAAGCATTTGACAAAATTCAACATGCATTTAGGATAAAAACCCTACAAAAAATTGGAAGAGATGGTCTCTACCTCAAACTGATAGAAGCCATCTATGAAAAACCAACAGCCAATATCATACTAAATGGTCAAAAGCTGAAATCTTTCACACTAAAACCAGGAACAAGACAAGGATGTCCACTATCACCACTCTTGTTCAACATAGTTTTGGAAACATTAGCCATGGCAATTAGACAAGAGCAGAAATAAAAGGAATAAAGATAGGAAATGAAGAAGTTAAATTGTCATTATTTGCAGATGACATGATACTCTATATAGAAGACCCCAAGAACTCCACCAAAAGTCTTCTAGATTTAATAACCAAATTCAGTAAAGTAGCTGGTTACAAGATCAACACACAGAAATCAATAGCTTTCCTCTACACGAATAATAGACTCACTGAGACGGAAATAGGGCAAACAATTCCTTTCACAATAGCATCCAAAACACTGAAATACCTAGGAATCAACCAAACAAAAGAAATCAAAGACCTCTTCTCTGAAACCTATGGCCCTCTGAAAAGAGAGATTGAAGATGATATCAGAAAATGGAAAAACATCCCCTGCTCCTGGGTAGAAAGGATCAACATAGTGAAAATGGCCATACTTCCAAAACTGCTATGTAGATTCAATGCAATCCCAATTGAAACCCCAGCATCATACTTCATGGACCTTGAGAAAACAATTCAAAAATTCATTTGGAACACGAAGAGACTCAGAATAGCAAAAGCAATTCTGGGTAACAGAGACATGCCAGGGGATATCACAATCCCCAACCTGCATCTATAGTACAAAGCTACTGTGATAAAAATAGCATGGTACTGGCAAAGAAACAGACCTGAGGACCAGTGGAACAGATTGGAAGATACAGAGACAACGCCAGACACACTCAGCCATCTCATCTTCAATAAAGGAGCCAAACACCCTCACTGGAGGAAAGATAGCCTCTTTAATACATGGTGCTGGAAAAATTGGATTTCAACTTGCCAAAGATTAAAACTAGACCTATACCTCTCACCATGCACTAAACTAAAATCAAAATGGATTAAGGATCTAAATATTAAAATAGAAATGCTGAATCACCTGGAACAGAGGTTAGGTAGAACTCTTGAAGACATCACTGTAGGAAAAGACTTTATGAACAAAACCTCAGTTGCCTGCGAACTAGGACAATCAACAAGTGGGATCTCTTCTTATTAAGAAGCTTCAGCACAGCAAGAGAATCCACCAACAGTGTGAAGAGACAACCCACAATGAGGGAAAAAATCTTCACCTGCTATTCCTCAGACAAAGGTCTACTATCTCAAATCTATAAAGAACTTAAGAAAATCAGACCTCCCAAATTTAAAGACCCAATCTGAAAATGGGAATCTGAAATGAACAGACATTTCTCACACAAATAAGTGGAAATAGCAAATAAACATAGGAAAAAATGTTGGACATCACTGGAGAAAAGCAAATGCAAACAACTCTGACATCCTACCTCACTCCAGAAAGAATGGCTGCTACCATGAAATCAACCAATAACAAATGCTGGCGGGGCTGTGGGGAAAAAGGAACCCTGCTCCACTGCTGGTGGGAGTGTAGACTGGTGGAACCACTGTGGAAATCAGTATAAAGATACCTCAAAGAACTAGGACTGGAAGTCCCATTTGACCCAGCTATTCCCCTGCTGGGTATCTTCCCCAAAGAATTAAAAGGATCATACCACAGTGATATATGTGCACCCATGTTCATAGCAGCACAATTTGCAACAGCTAAAACTTGGAAGCAGCCCAAATGCCCATCAACTGGAGACTGGATAAACAAAATGTGGGTTTTGTTTTGTTTTTAAATAAAATGGAGTACTACTCAGACATAAAAAATGTGAAATTAGAGAAATTTATAGGTAAATGGATGCACATTAATGTGCTACTCTTAAGTGAAATAAACAGGACACACATGCGTAAATACCAAATAGTTTCTCTAGTGTGAGAAACTGAAAGTGTAAATAAGGAATAAAAAGTATAACAGATAATGTGAAATAGGAAGAAAAGGGGAAAAGGGGAAGGGGAAGTTGGAGGGGTAGGGGAAAGGAAAGAAGGGAATGGAATTAATATGAGAAAATGAAATAGTGGAAAGAAAGTCTTTGTAAATAGGGAGGGATGGAGGGGATGAAGGGACTGCAGGGGAAGGGGGAAAAATAAGAACCAAGAGAGATGTAAAGGTGCAAATTTCCAATGATGACTGTCATTATATTTTATACCTAAATTGTACCATAAAATAAAATTTAAAAAAAAGAATTAAGCTTAATTTTATTTAGAGTAAATTTTTCTTTTTACTAAGGAATTTTTATCATTAAATAACAGATATGCCTCATGGGAGATTGATAGATTAATTCTAACTAAACCTCTTGAATTTCTCTCCAATTTTAGAAGATCCCCCCTAAACATTCTTAGAAGAAAAGAAACCTTATTGTGACATTATAGTTCCAAGTAATAAAAACAATAGGATATGATGAATTGAGAAACTAAATCACGGTCTTTCAATGGAATGTGGCAAAGACCAACCGACTAATAAAATGATTAGGAAACAATACCCTGAGCATAGACAAAGGCACCATGGGAACCAATTGGATTGAGCAGACATCAATGCTGTAATTATATTCCACAGCAGATGTAGGACTGAAAACACCAGAGCACCTGTTTTGTTCAAACTGAAGCTAGATTTTATAGACACAGTCTGTGCAAGGCAAAGGGCAGCAGTTAATCATCTTTCTTCATTTGGCTTGATTCACTCAGGAGGCAACTAGATTTTTTTAGTATTGGGACAGTTCCATTCAGGAAAATGTGACAACAAAAAAAGATCAAACAGCAAAATAAAAAATTCACCTTTTTCTGAGTGTTCTTATTCTGAAATATTCTGAAAGCATATCTGTACTTTCAAAGTTTTCTAGTTTTATCTAAAAAAAAAATCTCTGACAGTTAAGATGGACTGTCAACTCTATTACCTTTGCGCTCCACTATGGGCTATTGGTGAAGTGTATTTTCACTGTGTCTGGGTGGGTCGTAGAGGGGTGACCTTGGCTGTCTTGTCCCTCACTCCTTACCTCTCTGGCACTGTTGCCTGGATCTTCTTCCTTGCTGCTATGAATTAAGCATCTTTGTTCTGCCATGCCCTCCTGCCACGATGTTCCTATCCTGGTGCTAGAAAACTATGAGCTAAATCCCCCAAAACCATGAACCAAATTAAACCTCCTCTCCTGTAAGTTATGGCTGTTGGATATTGTGGCTCGATGATAAGAAAGCTGATGGGTCCTCTTCCCCAGACAAACTTTAATGCAAAATATTACTAAAAAACACTTGTGTCAACAGGTATTCATGAATCCTCATAATGACTTATTTTATTGTTTACCTCTTTTGACAGATAAAGAAAACAACTCTGAGAGTTGCAAAAGGGACTTAAGATGGCTTGTTCAGTAATTCTCTATGTAAAGGAATAGAGTTTAAAGCCTCCTATATTATCATCAAAGACAAAGGAGTCCTTAAAAGTTTCTTCTAAACACCAAAATAAAAGCAATTCTGGCTGCATTTAATTGAGGATTAATAGAGAATACAGAAATTATAGCACATGATTAAGAAGCTACTCCACCCCCTGAAAGATAAGGTGCTTTTTTTTACTAGAATAAGCATAGTACATCAAAGCTGGTTTTTTAAAAAATAAAACAACTCTTCCTAATGAATATAGAGAAATGCCATTTTATTAATCTATTAATTTTTCAAGAATAAAGGCTTTTCATATTCTTCATTATCCTAAAAGTCAAAATCTCCATTTCAATAGAGTGTTTTTAGGGGGAGGTGGAGGAAGGTTCTAATGAATATATCTTAATGTACCCAGATCTGCTTGGTGACAGCACACAGAGTATTTTCTGTGCTTTAAAAATGTGTATGGAGCCCAACGTGAATACCAAGACTGGTATCACATTTAAATTACTGCAGCTGGCTTTACCCTAATAGACCATTTCAAAGGCCTTAAAACAATCCTTATTTTTCACAGGAACAAATGACTTCCCCTCCAAGACACAATAGAGCAAAACCAGTAGTCATTTTATTACAGCCTAATTGAGCTGAAGATATTCAGTTTAACCCTGTGAAGTATTTAAGTTAGCAGCAGCTATTAAGAACCCAGCAGTTGATTATTCCATCTGTCATTCAGTAAGTTAGCAAATATTTATTAACACCTAGTCTACACTGTGATGAATATTGGAGCCCCAACTGAGAGCAAAGGTTCTACCCACAAATTCTAGTCTTCTTTCTTTTCCTTTAGAGTCCTGTGGAGAACTCTGAAGTTTTGGGGTTTTTTTTGAGAGATTCCCCCCATTAGTGATACTAATGGACCCTTCAAAACAGATGAGAACTCATGTAAAAGATATATTTGCCCTTCAGGTTTCAACTTGAGCATAACTATACAGAGGAACTTTCTTGACTTCCACAACACTCCCCTTAATCACAGTAAGTCAAACTGATGCTGGGCATGATGGTACATGCCTGTAATCCCAGCACTTGGGAGGCTGAGGCAGGAGGATTACCATGAGTTTGATGCCAGCCTGTACTACATAGCAAGACCCTGTCTCACAAAACAACAACAGAAACAAACAAACATTAAGTCAAACTGTTGTGGATTCCAATACTATGTTAAAAAATATTTCCTTGTGAATAGGGAGGGATGGAGGGGTTGAAGGGAGAGCAGGGGAAGGGGGAAAAAAGAAGAACCAAGAGAGATTATGTAAAGGTACAAATTTCCAATGATGAATGTCATTATATTGTACACCTAAAATGTACCAATAAAAGGATATACATTTAAAAAAGTATTTCCTTTCTTTTTAAGTCTTTGATGCATTTTGAGTTCATTTTTGTGGGCGTATGAAATGAGGATCCAATTTAATTCTTCTTCAAGTGGATGTCTTGTTTTTCCAACACCATTTATTAAAGAGATTGACCTTCCACAAAATGCGTCCTTGACACTTTTGTCAAAAATCGATTGACTATATCTCTATGGGTTCAGTTTTGGGTTCCATATTGTGTCCCATTGATTGATGTGTCTATTTTTATGCCAGTACAATAGTGTATGCATTAGTATAGCTTTGAAATATATTTTGAAATCTGATAATGTGATGCTTCTAGTTTTGTTCCTTTTAAGATTGTCTTGAATAAATGGGAGTATTTGTGGTTCCATATGAAATTTTGAAAATATGTTTTCTATTTTGTCAAAAATGACATTGAAATTTTTATAACAATCATATTGAATTTGTAGATAGATTTGGGTAGTATGGACATTTTGATAATATTGATTCTTCCAGTCCTTGAACATGGAATTTCTTTTTATTTATTTGTGTATTATTCAATATCTTTAACCAATTTCTTATAGTTTTCAACCACCTCCTTGGTTGAATTTATTCATAAATATTTTAATTTTTTAATGATCCCAAACTATAAATTATCAGAAGAAAACTTGGGAGAAGGCTCCATGACATTTGTCTTGGGTCATAATTTTTATATATAACCCCCAAAACACAGGCAAAAGAAACAAAAATAGACAGGTGAAATTGTATCAAACTATAAAGTACCTGCACAACAAAGCAAATAAGAGTGAGAGAAAAATCTACAGATTATAAGAAAATACTTGCAAATTATACATTGTATTAAGGCTTAATATCCAAATGATTCAATAGCAAGAAAACAAGCAATTTGATTTTAAAAAGGGTAAAAGATCTGAATAGTTATTTTTCATAAGAAAGACACACAGAAGGCCAATAAGTATTTGAAAAATGCTCAGTATCACTAAACATTAGAGAAACTCAAGTTAAAACTACAATGAGATATCACCTCATACCTGCTACAATTTCTACAATCAAAAAGAAGATAATTGTTAGCAAAGATGTGGGAAAAAGAGAACTGTTGATGGGAATGTAAATTAATACAGCCATTATGGAAAACTGTATGTGGTTCCTCAAAAATTAAAAATAGAATTACCATATGATCTAGCAATCCCACTTCTGGGTATATATTCAAAGGACTTGAAATCAGTATGTTGAAGAAGTAGATTTACTCCTATGTCCATTGTAGGATTATTTTATAGTAGTCAAAATATGGAATTAATCTAAATGTCCATCAAAAAATGAATGGAAAAAGAAAATATAGCATTCATACACAATGGAATACTGTTGAGCCTTTAAGCAGAAGGCAATCTTGCTATTTGTAACAACATAGATGAACCTGGAGAATGTTATGCTAAATGAAATAAGGCACAGCAAGAAGTATCTTACTTATCTGTAGAATTTAAAACAGTCAGCTGGGGATTTAGCTCAGTGGTTCCGCCGCCTGCCTCATAAGCGCAAGGTCCCGAGTTTGATCCCAGGTACCAAAAAAAATTAAAAAATTAAAACAGTCAAAGTCCTAGAAGTAGACAGTAGCATGGTAATTAGCAGAGGCTGGGGGCTGTGGTGATGAAGAGATGTTGGTCAAAGGGTACAAAGTTTCATATAGACAAAAGGAACACATTTTTTTAAAGTACTTCACAGCATAATGACTATAGTTAATGTACATCCCCAAATTGGAACGAGAGCCAATTTCACCAGGAAAATGTAAATATGTGAGGGGCTGCTTATGCTAATTAGATTGGTTTAATGATCCCACATTATAAGTAGATAGCAAACATTACTTTATACCCATAAATATATACAATTATAATTTATGAATTAATATAAAAATAAATTTAAAAATAATTTTGTTCCATTTATTAAATTGAAACCAGAGGAAAGAATAAGACAGAGAAATTAATATAGTTGGAAAGAAACCTGGAGTGGTCCATAATGAAATCTCTGAATAATTTTAACTGTCATACTAATCACCATCAATTTGATTACTGTTGTTTTTATACGTAGGCAGTGAAGTGGCCAGATATGAACAGAAGCCCTATTAAATTTTTTTTCCTAGACTATAACTCCTTACCTCATGGACTTTAGATAAGAGCTTGAGTGTATGGAGAACTATTTGTCTTCTCTGTGGAAAACAATAATTTGTATATGATAAATACATTTATGTATGTAATAAATATAAAGAGGGTCCCTGCAATGTGCCAGGCAGTGTTCTAGGGACAGGGTACCATGGCAACAGATGGTCAGTTGGGGATGTGGATGGGGTTAATTGGGGATTTTAGTGCTAGAATGTAGGTGGAGTCAAAGAATGGAAAGGAAACAGGGACACAAAAGATACTTTCAGAAAATGATAAGATTCAAGAAAACAGAAGAGGTTAAAAATGGAGTAGAAAGTCACCAGATTTAGGGAACAAGAGAGTTCTTCAGTTTGAATGATCAGAAAAGCCCTCTCAAAGGTATATGACATCGAGCTTCAGAGTTAGGAGAACTCACAATGGAGGCCACCGTGAAAAGATTGAGAGTCCATGTTACATTTGAAACAGGCAATGTCATTGAACTTTTTAATTTCTACCTGCCACTAGAGGAAGGGGCATTGGTGCCAGATCTTGCTTTTCAAGAGAAGCCTAAAGTTTAAATTTCAATAAGAAATTTTCTTTTTAAATGTTGGCAATAAAATGTATAATACTTGTCAACCAATGATACATCACTGGGAGCAAAATACATGGGAGGGCTGGATAGGGATAAAAGGAGGCTCATTCTTTTAATCTTTGCTCTAGAGTTTTCTTCTGATCTAGATTATTGAAGTCTAAACTAATGAAATAATGTAGCCCAAGATGTTTATGGAAGATGAGAGCTTATTGTGCATAATTTCCCAAGGCGATATTTGCAAATGAACCAGGGCTTTCTAGGAAATCTGAATAAGCCATATAGGAAGAAGGGAAGACTGCTGAATGAGAGTGACCTGGCACAGGTTCCCTCAAGTCACACCTGTAGGCTTCGAGCCATTTTTGCCTACCAATCCTCTCCCTTGTAGTAAACAGGCAAAAATGATGAGAATGAAGCTGATAGTAGCTAACATAATCAAGATTATTCAGAGATTTTATTATGGACCACTATAGGTATATTTTTAAAGGTATGAATTTCCCAGTGATGGTCTCTTTCCTCTAATTTAAAAGGAAATAAAGAGAAGAAAAGAAAATGAATATTGAACATATAGGTTCTTTGATTTAATAAGGGAATGGTATGCAGAAATTGACATTAGTGCTTTATAAAATTAAATTAAAATGCATGCTTTGTGCCAGGAAGCAAATGATAATTAGCTGTAGTATTTTCAGTTATGCTTCTTTTTAACTTTACTTGGAATAATTTTCCATTGCTTCTTTATCAGTATAATTCCTTCCTCACATCTCAGTACAAATGTCAGTTTTGGCTGATTCTTGGAAAAAATCATGCCACATTGTGTTAATGCTTTGCTGTTCTAAGAAAGTCTTTATTTTTTCCAACCCTGAAGCATAGAAAGTATCGTAAGCAATTCTCTATTCATTTTCTAAAGGAAAGAATCAGCAGTCTCCCGTGTGTTCTTAGGTTTAAATGCAGATTTTATCAGTATGTCCTTTTTATAATCAAATGATTTCTGAGACACTTAACCAATTTTTATTTTTCTTTTAATTCTGAAGCATTTCAACCACAAAAATTGATGGAAATATTCTAAAATATATTATATGATGAAAACTTTATTTAAGGATTAAAGTAATTGAGTTAAAACTATCCAGAATAAACTCTTTTAGAAAATGGATTGTTTATATTAGGTAGATATTTAAAAATTAAAATAATTACACCATTAAGGTGTCATAGCTTGTGAAAGAAGAGGAGTGTCTAACTTTTTAAGGGAAGTCTATCTCTACTGGAGAATTACTTACCAAAGAGAGATGGTGGTGAAAGGGGACAAAGTGATTTGAACTATTCATGACTGGTGATGCTGAGCATGAAGATAAAGGTTGAAGTCTCTCATTTATAGATTTTTTTTTTTGGTACCAGGGATCCAACTCGGGTCCTTGCGCTTGTGAGGCAGGTGGTGGAACCCCTGAGCTACATCCCAACCCTAGTTCAAGTCTCTCATGAGTTAAGAGGTGAATCAGTTCATTTTTAATTAAAGACTAGAGCCTTCTGTCACGAGACTTAAACACAGTTATGAAACCTCAACTTAGTGACCCTAACTGTTAGTAGTTTCCTTATTCTGTTTCATTATTTTCCACTTTGCTGTATTCTCACTGTCATTCTTACTGTCAGGAGACAAGCAAGCTGTTTCAGTCAGCACATTTATGCCCTAGATCCAACCACTCAGAAATTATCTTTGCTATGTTCCCTTTTTTGCTTTTGAAAGTCTTAGTGAATGTTTTGTCCTCTGAAGAGGTTAAAATGCATGATATTGATCCAGAGAGAAAAGAATAGCCTTTCCTTTCCAGAAACGGAAGGAAACTTTTTTTTCTTGAAGAACGCTATTTGACTTCTCTGTCATAGTGTCTATTCGGAAACATAAGCTATAAGCTGCTCTTTCTGCAAACTGAGCTTTTTCTGAGGTAGGTAGTGTTTCAAAGAGGGATTTGTGCAGACCATTTGAACAAGAGAGGCCACAGATTGGCCCGGGGATTTAGCCCAGTGGTTTCACCACCTGCTGCGAAAGCGCAAAGATCCGAGTTCCATCCCCAGTACCAAAAAAAAAAAAAAGAAGAAGTGCAAGAGAGGCCACAGAAAATGAGCTGTGGGTATGGACTTGTATTTCCAAGGATGAAATTGCCAGGTGGGTTTGGATCTTGGCTATGGAAGGAGATATTTAAGAACCTGTCTCTTTTCAGTCTGGCTGCTGTGGATGTAGATATAGTTTTATTTTCCTTACATCACTTAAAGAAAGCAAGCAAATAGCTAGTAAATCCCTTTCTTGACTCCTAGATTTTCTCTGTATGTTTCTATAAGCTCTCAGAAAACTCCCTTAATGTTACCAAATTTGCTACTGATTTTGTTTTTGTTTTTTTTGTGGTAGCAGGGAACGACCTCGGGTCCTTGAACTTGCACAGCAGGGGACGAAACCACTGAGCTAAATCCCGGGCCCAAATTTGCTACTGTTAATCAATAACTTATCATTATATCTCCATGGTGTGTCCTTCAGCATTAAATAAAATCTGCTCAATAATCTCAACTGATGTGGTTTATCCAATGTTTAAAATACTCCAGTTCAAATGTGAAACTGTTTTCTTCTTTAGCCATGCATTAAGCCTTCTCTCAATACCCATCAAGGGGAAGGACCAAAAATGTAATGAGCACACAGGTGGCCAGCAGTTGCTCCTGGGGATCATATGATTTCTGAAAGTATTTTGTTACTTTGAAATTAGGATGCAATTGATGAAGGATATTTGATGATTAATACTTTATATTATGTATTTTGTTACTCTCTAAGTGAACAGTACAATCTTATATTTAAAATATTTAACATAATTTTATTTAATATTTTAGGACATTTACTATAGTTGTTCCAATAATGGTTTACCAAATAATTTATTGTATAATTTTGAGAATCTAAAGGAGCATCATTAAGAACTAAGTCTGGGCCACAGTTGTAATTCAGAACTATCTCCTGCACAAACCAGAATGCATGTTCTCTCTACCTCTGTATTACTTTCTCAAGATGAAAAAGCATTAAGGTTCCTGAATTAAGCAAGCGACTTTCTTCAATTCATCTTGGATTTCAAGCAAGCAAATGAAAAATTCAGGTTCCCCTTCCTGTTGATCGGAAAACCTTGTGTAGTCAAAATTTTCAACATTATCATGCTCCAGTGTGCACATGACTGAGCTATCCTTACATCACTTAACCACGACAGGTGGATACTACAGTAATACATTTCTGTGTTTCTCTTTCAACCATATGCTCAAAAAGAGTCACTCTCAAAATCAAGTATGCTGGATAACTCCCAGCTCATCCCACTGTCAAATCTTCCAGATCCTGAAGCTGATAGGTAAAAATGTATTGATGCGATAAATCGTGCTCAACAAATATTTGCTACACAAATGAACAAATGAAGGTTCATATGCAGTAAGTATTATTTGGTTGAAAGCTGCAAAGAAGACAGCCAGGAAGAAGCCTTGGCAGAGCAGTTTGGAAGGGCCACAATTTCAACTATGTCTTAGGGCAGGTAGAGGATGGAAGGAAGCCAGCCAGAGGGGAAGCCATCCATTTACACCTGTGAGTGGTGGGGTTGTGCCCCACAGAAACCAGCCCTGTAGGCCAGCACTAGCCAGTGCAAACATGGGGGCCTAGTGATGTCACATCTGGACATTTTCAAGAATCAAAAATTTGAATTTCAAGCCACCTTTAGAGGATATAATATATTGGCTTTTTATTCTTTTCCTTAATATTGTGAAAATTAAGTCAAATGCATCTTTGTGTGAAATCTGGTTTGGACGGCATTTTTGTGACCTCTGATCTAATTCTAATTCTATTCATTGAAAATTTATTAGGGTAAATGAGTTCTCAGATATACATAATACTGAGAGTATTAACCTTTTCTTTCTTCTCAATGTAGAAGTAGTGGCTTTTATTACAACAATATCTATCAGCTTTAGGAACTGGGAGATTTGGTGGTGGGATGAACAGAGGCTTAACTTTGCATATTTCAGTTTGAATGTGAAATTAAAAACCCTCCCTTCTCTGTAGGACTAAATTATTTTTCATAATTATCATTAGAGGATGGGGGTTTACCTTAGAGGGAGAGAGCTTGCTTTAGTATATGTGAGGCCCTCCCTGGGTTTGACACAGAGCAACCCCCCCAAAAAATCATGAAATAAAACTAATACTAATAGCCAGAAAAACTATGAAAACAGTGAAAATTTATCTTTTATTGAATTCTATGTTTATATCAGTTATAAAATTTTAAAAAGACTACATTTAGAGAATGAAATATTATTGTCAACAAAGAAAAAAAGCAATAATGTTTAATTGCCTTAATGCATTTTTAAAGAGAGAATTAGCATCTGTATATTGGTCTGTCACTAAATGAATAACATAATAGTTTCTGTGTTCAAGGCTTCTGCAAATTTGCTAATGACTTCATCATAATAGATATTTTGGATGTTTAAGTTCATTAGCAAGTATAGGCAGATTTAATATATCTCTACTGTTATTGATGAAAGAGCATCTTGTTAATTTTGATTTTGAAACATTTTTGTGATACACAGTATTATACAAATATTTAGGAAAAGTCTTAAAGAAAAGTTTGGCAGAGATTTATAAAAATCTCATTTTTCCATAGGTTCTAGATCCCAATGCTCTCTGTCGAAAGCAGCTTTCAAATATCTCTGCAGTCACAATATTTTAAACATACATAAAAACTCCAAGTGGCTACATAGGTTGACAGAATTAGTGTAATAAGTTCTGTTTCTTCTTCCTTACAACCATGGTGCTATCATTGCCTATTTATTATATTTTTATTAGTACATGTTTATAGTTCACAATGTTTACATTGTTTATGTGGAGTTGGTACACGTACATCACACATCTTAATTCCTTTTTCATCCCCTTCCTACTATTTATATGCAAGACTATACAGACCCAAAGGCATTGGAGGTAGAAATTGTACCTAAGTCAGAAATCCTGGATTCTGGTTTATAATTTCCATAGCTGAGACCACTAGTTTAAGTGTGTAGTAGGGAGCTCTCCAAATTTTCCTTCATGTAGAATACAATATCAAATGATAAATAATTTTTTTAAAAGTTCTACGTCATTGTACAGATCCTTAAAGGAAAGTGAGGCACAAATTAAGACACCAGAGTATTTATTTGGTCTGACCGGAGTTGCAATTTAGAAGACACAAATTCCAGGTAGGCTGAAATGAGCTCCAGAGTCTTACAGATTTCAAAGGCAAAAGCCACAAGTTGGGAAGGGTATTACACAGTTGTTTATCAAGAATTTAGTTTGGTCCCCAGGCACCGTAGAATGCTATCTTGTAAGAGAGAGATTGGATCACTTAAAGAATATACCTATAGAAAGGGGTGTGGGAGTTAGAGGAAGGAGGACAAGAATAAATAAATTCTTGCAAAAGGAGAGGAGTTAGGAGCAAGATGGCCCTGGTGGCTCTCCATAGGACTGGAACTGTAATGAGAATACAGCTCTCAGCATGTAAACTATAGGACTCAAGTTGTGCAGGGCCAACCAAATTTGTTTGGAGGTGGTCATAACTGCAGCTTGGTTTCTCATGTTTGTCTGACCTTGTACTTTGGGACATCCCAATCTGTCATTATTTGATTTTAATTTTTCCATGGAAATTTACAAATATGTTATGAAAACTCAGCAGTGACTACATCAATTGTAACCTACCTGGATGAAAGCTTTTTTTTTTTTCTGATAGGAGTATTTTATTATTGGCCTAGTTTAGACTTGCTGGAACATAGTAGAAATAGAAAACAATCTGTCATTTAGTGGGTTTTATTATGATTTTCACATTCTCTACAGACATTGTACCCCAATTTTATCAGTACTAAGTGGATAGATGCCACTGTCTCACCCTTAAGAGACCACAGGAAAAGAAGTAGCAAATGAAGAAAAATAAAAAAAACCAGATTAACAAAATGTAATAAATCTACTTGACTGTCCCTTAAAACTTCCTCACCTTCCAGACCACCTTTCATTAGAGATATTTACAAATTGTTTTAATTAATTTTCAGGATCTGATTTTCTACTCACTGTTTTTATTTAGAGAAGAGAACATTTGCTGAGGTTGTTTAAGTAACTGGGATATTTATTCTCATTTGGTATAAATTTAGGTCTCTGTATTCCCAAGGAGATGATCTTGACCCTTGATCCGGGGTTACAACAACCTGGAACTTATTTTCATCCTGCTCCACGGATCTGTTTGTATTGTATTGTCCAGTTAGGGTTCTATTTTATCTGGCATTTTTCTGTTTTTACAGTAAAGATGGGTCCAGGCATGCTTATATTTAGCACCAGATATTTTCTCTATTTTCTTCTGGCATGTACATGTCACTGAACATATGTACATTCATTTAAAACTTTACGAAGTTTTTCAGTGAAATACACTACAGTCATTATAGTAGTTATCTCAGGGTAGCTGAGGAGGGAGCTCTGATTGGGAGTTGTACAAAAATCATTTTAATCTTATCTGTAACATATTATATTTTAAGGGAGTCTGTAGAAATATTCAGTAATTTGAAACTAAAATATTAACACTATAAAGAATTACATGAATGAGAGAAATCATTTTATTTTACTTTTTATGAATTTTATTTTATTTTATTCCATTCCCTCTTCAAGTCTCCTCCCTTCCCCTCCCTATATATAAAAGCTTTGTTTCATTTTTTCCTTCTATTTTCACTTTTTTTCTTGTCCCTTCCTTCATTTCTCCCTCCCTCCTTGTTCTTGCCATTTGAACACTTTCTTCCCATTTCCCAACATCCATTATACGTCTCAGTCCTTATTTCCACATTCAGTTTCTCAGACCAGAGAAACAATGTGGTATTTAAACATATGTGTCCAATTTATTTCACTTAAGAGTATGGTCTCAAGGTCTATTCATTTAGCTATAAATTCTGAAGCTCATCCTTCTTTATGGCAGAGGAGCACTCCACTGTATAAAAAAACACATCAGAGTAGTATTCCATTGTATTAGAAAACCACATCTTTATCCACTCATCAGTTGATGGGCATTTGGGCTGTTTCCAAGATTTACCTATTACAAAGTGTGCTGCTATAAACATGGGTGTGCATATATCACAGTGGTATGATGCTTTTAATTCTTTGGGAAGATACCAAGAAGAGGTATAGCTGGGTCAAACAGAACCTCTAGTTTTAATTTTTTGACAAATCTCCATGCTTATTTCTACAGTGGTTACACCAGTCTACACTCCCACTAGGAGTGGAGAAGGGTTCCTTTTCCCCACAGCCCCTCCAACATTTGTTATTGGTTGATTTCTTGATAGCAGCCATTCTTTCTGGTGTGAGATGGAATCGCAGCATTATTTTAATTTGCATTTCTCAAATGACCAATGATGAACATTTTTTCGTATATTTATTTGCCATTTCTAATTCTTTATCTGAGAAGTGTCTTTTTATTTCAGATAACCATTTTTGGCTTGGGTCTTTGAATTTGAAGGCCTGAGTTTTTAGAGTTTTTTTATATATTCTAAATAATAGTCCTTTATCTGAATAGTTAGTAAAAATCATTTCCCACTCTATAGGTTGTCTCTTTACTCTGTTGGTGGTTTCTCTTGATGTGCAAAAGCTTTTTAATAAGATGAGGTCCCAGTTGTTGATTTTTTATAGTATTTCCCATGCAGTCTGGGTTTTGTTCATGGAATCTTTGCCTCAAGTGTTATGCCTATTCTCTCTTCCAGCAGATTTAGTGTTTCTGTTTTAATATTTAGATCTTTGATCTATTTTGATTTTAGGTTAGTGCATGGTGAAAGATATGGGTCTAATTTCAATCTTCGGCATGTGGAAAGCCAGTTTTTCCAGGACCATTTATTGAAGAGGCTATCTTTCTTTCAGTGAAGGTGTTTGGCTTTTTTGTCAAACAAAAGGTGGTTGAGTATGTCTGTAGTTGTTTCTGCATCCTCTAATCTGTTCCATTGATCTTCAGGTCTGTTCTTTTGCCAGTACCATGCTGGTTTTTTTTTAATCACCGTAGCTTTGTAGTATAATTTAAAATCAGGGATTGTGATACCCCATGTTACCTTTGCTGCCCAGAATTGTCCTTGATATTCTAGGTCTCTTCTGGTTCCAAATGAATTTTAGGATTGTTTTTTCTAATTTTGTGAGATATTTTGTTGGGATTTTGATTGGGGTTGTATTGAATCTGTATAAAAATTTTGGAAGTGTGGCCATTTTCACTATATTGGTTTTTCCTATGCAAAAACAAGGGATATCTTTCCATTTTGTGATATCCTTTTAATCTCCTTTTTCAGAGTGCTGTAGTTTTCAATGTAGGGGTCTTTTACTTCCTTCATTAGATTGATTCCTAGGTATTTCCTTTTTTTGGATGCTATTGTGAAAGGGATAGTTTCTCTAATTTCTCTCTCCATGAGTCTGTTATTTGTATGCAGGAAGGCTATTGGCTTTTGTGTTGACTTTGTATCCATCTACACCACTGAATTTGGTTATCAAATCTAAATCTTTTGTGGAGATTTTGGGGTCTTCTATGTAGAGTATCATGTCACCCACAAATAATGATAATTTAACTTCTTCCTTTCCTATATTTATTTCCTTTATTTCTTTCTCTTGTCTAGTTGCTCTGGCTAATGTTTCCAGAACTATACTGAACAAGAATGGTGGCAGTGAACATACTTGCCTTGTTCCTGATTTCAGAGTGAAAGCTTTCAGTATTTGTACATTTTTAGTTTTTCATAGATGCTTTTTATCAGATTGAGATAAAGACCATGTATACCAATTTTCTGTAGAGTTTTTATCATGAATGGGTGTTGGACCTTGTCGAATGCTATTTCTGCATCTCTTGAGAGGATCATATAGTTTTTTTTTAATTAAATTCTTTTATTGGTGCATTGTAGGTAAACAACACAATTACATTTCTCATTGGGAATTGTACCTTTACATAATGCATCTTGGTTCTTATTTTTTCCCCATTCCTAGCCCTCCCTTCATGCCCTCCACCCTTCCCTATTTACAAAGCCTTTATTTCCATTTTTGCCATTTCTCAGCATTTTTCATTCCCTTCTTTCCTTTCTCCTGCCCCTCCCACTACCCCTACCTCTTTGGACCTTTTCTTCCTACTTTACATTATCGATTATTCATTATAATCCTTGGTACATTTTAGGTATACAATATAATGACATTCATTATTGGAAATTTGCACCTTTACATAGTCTCTCTTGGTTCTTATTTTTCACCCTTGCCCAGCCCTCCCTTCAACCCCTCCAGTCCTCCCTATTTACAAAGATTTTGTTCCTATTTTTCCATTTTCCCACATTAATCCCATTTCCTTCTATCCTTTCCCCTAGCCCTCCCACTTCCTTCTCCTTTGCCCTTTTTCTTCCTATTTCACATTACCTATTATACATTTAGTCCTTATTTACACTTTCAGCTTCTCACACCAGAGAAACTATTCAGTATTTATTCATGTGTGTCCTATTTATTTCACTTAAGAGTATCACCTCAATGTGCACCCACTTACCTATAAATGTCTCTAATTTCTCATTTTTATGTCCGAGTAGTACTCCATTTTATTAAAAAACCACATTTTCTTTATCCAGTCTCCAGTTGATGGGCATTTGGGGTGTTTCCAAGTTTTAGCTATTACAAACTGTGCTGCTATGCACATGGGTGCACATATATCACTGTGGTATGATTCTTTTAATTCTTTGGGGAAGATCCCCAGCAGTGCAATAGATGGGTCAAATGGAACTTCTAGTTCTAGTACTTTGAGGTATCTCCATACTGATTTCCTCAGTGCTTGCACCAGTCTACACTCCCACCAGCAGTGGAGCAGGGTTCCTCTTTCCCCACAGCCCTGCCAGCATTTGATATTGGTTGATTTCATGATAGCAGCCATTCTTTCCAGGGTGAAGTGGAATCTCAGCATTGTTTTCATTTGCATCTCTCAAATGACCAGTGATGTTGAACATTTTTTCATGTATTTATTTGCTATTTCTACATCTTTGTCTGAGAAATGTCTGTTCATTTCAGATGCCCATTTTTGGATTGGGTCTATAAATTTGGGAGGTCTGATCTTTTTTAAGTTCTTTATAGATTCTAGATAGTAGACCTTTGTCTGAGGAAGAGCAGGTGAAGATTTTTTCCCACATTGTGGGTTGTCTCTTCACACTGCTGGTGGTTTCTCTTGCTGTGCAGAAGCCTTGTAATAAGAAGAGATCCCATTTGTTGATTGTTTGTGCTGGTTCACGGGCAACTGAGGTTGTGTTCATAAAATCTTTTCCTACACCGATGTCTTCAAGGGTTCTACCTAACCTCTGTTCCAACTGGTTCAGAGTTTCTATTCTAATATTTAGATCTTTAATCCATTTTGATTTTAGTTTAGTGCATGGTGAGAGATACAGGTCTAGTTTTAATCTTTGGCAAGTTGAAGCCCAATTTTTCCAGCACCATGTATTAAAGAGGCTATCTTTCCTCCAGTGAGGGTGTTTGGCTCCTTTATTGAAGATGAGATGGCTGAGTGTGTCTGGCGTTGTTTCTGCATCTTCTATTCTGTTCCACTGGTCCTTAGGTCTGTTTCTTTGCCAGTACCATGTTGTGTTTATCACAGTAGCTTTGTAGTATAGTTGCAGGTTGGGGATTGTGATATCCCCTGCCATGTCTCTAGAATTGCTTTTGCTATTCTGAGTCTCTTCTTGTTCCAAATGAATTTTTGGATTGTTTTCTCAAGGTCTATGAAGTATGCTGCTGGGATCTCAATTGGAATTGCATTAAATCTATATGGAAGTTTTGGAAGTATGGCCATTTTCACTATACTAATCCTTCCTACCCAGGAGCAGGGGATGTCTGTCCATTTTCTGATATCATCTTCAATCTCTCTTTTCAGAGTGCCATAGTTTTCAGAGAAGAGGTCTTTGATTTCTTTCATTAGGTTGATTTCTAGGTATTTCAGTGTTTTGGATGCTGTTGTGAAAGGAATTATTTGCCCTATTTCTCTCTCAGTGAGTCTGTCATTGGTGTGGAGGAAAGCTATTGATTTTTGTGTGTTGACCTTGTAACCAGCTACTTGACTGAATTTGGTTATTAAGTCTAGAAGACTTTTGGTGGAGTTCTTGGGGTCTTCTATATAGAGTATCATGTCATCTGCAAATAACGACAATTTGACTTCTTCATTACCTATCTTTATTCCTTATATTTCTTTCTCTTGTCTAATTGCCATGGCTAATGTTTCCAGAACTATATTGAACAAGAGTGGTGATAGTGGACATCCTTGTCTTGTTCCTGATTTGAATGTGAGGGATTTCAGTTTTTGACCATTTAGTATGATATTGGCTGTTGGTTTTTCATAGATGGCTTCTATCAGTTTGAGGTAGAGACCACCTACCCCAATTTTTTGTAGGGTTTTTCTCATAAATGCATGTTGGATTTTGTCAAATGCTTTTTCTGCATCTATGGAGATAATCATATGGTTTTTGTCCTTGGCTCTATTGATATAGTGTATTACATTGATTGATTTTCATATATTGAACTATCCCTGCATCCCTGGGATGAATCCCACTTGATCAGGGTGTATGATCTTCTTGATGACTTTTTGCATTCTGTTTGCCATTATCTTATTAAGGATTTTTGCATCTATGTTCATTAGTAAGATTGGCCTATAGTTTTCTTTTTCAGTTGGGTCTTTCTCTGCTTTGGGGATCAAGGTGATGCTTGCTTCCAGGAATGAATTTGGGAGTATTGCTTCCCTTTCCATTTCATTGAAGAGTTTAAACAGTAGTGAGAGCAGTTCCTCCCTAAATGTCTTGTAGAATTCAGCAGTGAAGCCATCAGGGCCTGGGCTTTTCTTATTTGATAAGTTTTTAATTACATTTTCAATTTCATTGGTTGATATAGGGTTGTTCAGAATTTTTAGGTCTTCTTCGTTCAACTTTGGTAATTCATATGTATCTAGGAACCTGTCCATTTCTTCTGTGTTGTCCATCTTATTGGTGTATAGGTTCTGGAAGTAGGTATTGATCCTCTGGATTTCTGCTGGGTCTGTTGTCACTTCACCCTTTTCATTCCTCATTGCATGGATTTGGGCCTTTTCTTTCCTTTTTCTGACAAGGTTGGCTAAAGGTTTGTCAATTTTGTTGATTCTTTCGAAGAACCAACTCTTGGCTTCATTGATTTTTTTTTGTATCATTCTCTTAGTCTCCATTGCATTGATTTCTTCTCTGATCTTTATAATTTCCTCACTTGAATGAGCTCTGGGGTTGTCTTGCTCTTCTTTTTCTAGAAGCTTGAGGTGCAGCATCAGGTTGTTAAATTGGGCTCATTCTGTTTTCCTAATATGCATATTCACTGCTATGAATTTCCCTCCTAAGACTGCTTTCATTGTGTCCCATAGATTCTATATGTTGTATTGTCATTGTCATTTAATTGAAGGAACTGTCTGATTTCTTCTTTAATTTCCTCTGTGACCCATTGGTTATTCAGAAGTGTGTTGTTCAATTTCCATGTGTTTATGAAATTTTTTGTTTCTTTTGCTATGGATCTCCAATTTCATTCCACTATGGTCTGATAATATACAGGGGATAACTTCAATTCCTTTGCACTTACTTAAACATGTTCTATGTGTGAGTATGTGGTCTATTTTGGAGAATGACCCATGTGCAGCTGAGAAGAATGTGTATTCTGATTTTGTGGGGTGGAAGACTCTGTAAACGTCTGTTAAGTTCATTTGTTCAAGAGTTCCATTGAGTTCTAGTATTTCATTACTTATTTTTAGTCTAGTTGATCTATCTATTTGTGACAGTGGGGTGTTGAGGTCCCCCACTACAATTGTATTAATGCATATATGACTTTTCATGTCCGTTAATATTTGTTTTATATAGTTGGGTGCACTAGTGTTTGGTGCATAGATATTTATGATTGTCATCTCTTCTTCTTGGATTCTTCCCTTTACAAGGATGTAGTGTCCTTCTTCATCTCTCTTAATCAGTATTGGTTTGAAATCTACTTGATCTGCAAAGTGGATAGCTACTCCTGCTTTTTTTCAGGTTCCTGTCACAGGGAGTATTGTTTTCTACTCTATAACTTTCAGTCTATGAGTTTCTTTTTGAATGGAGTGTGTTTCTTGTATGCAGCATATTGTTGGATTTTGCTTCTTGATCCATTCTACCAGTCTATTTCTTTTGATTGGTGAATTGAGATCATTAATATTGATGGTTATAACTGAAATGTATTGAGTTGTCATTGCCATGACTTTTTCTTTTCGTTGGGTTCTCCCCCTTTACATGTAATTTCTTGTCATGCCAGATGGGTTCATTCTGCTTTGCTTCCTGGGGTTGTGATCCTCAATGTCTGTTCCTAGGACATTGTGTAAAATTCTTTGGAGTGCTGGTTTGGTATTCACGAAGTTCCTTAGGTCCTCTTTGTCATGAAAGTATCTTATTCTCCATCAATTTTGAAAGATAGTTTTGCAGGGTACATCAATCTGGGTTGGAAGGTGTTTTCTTTTAGGGCTTGGAATATGTCACTCCAAGCTCTTCTTGCCTTGATGGTTTGTGTTGAGAAGTCTGCTGTGATTCTGATGGACTCTCCTTTGTATGTGATTTGTTTCTTTTCTCTGACTGCTTGGAGAACTTTGTTCTTTTGTTGTGTTTCTGGAATCTTAACAATTATATGTCTATGTGTAGATTTTTTTTGATCAAGGCTATTTGGAGTCCTATATGCCTCACTTATCTGTATGTCAAGCTCTTTTCCCCTGCTTGGGAAGTTTTCTGCCATTATTTCTGTGAAGAGATTTTTTATGTCATCTCCACTCTCTCCTGTTTCTTCATTGAGTGCAGTCAGTCTTATGTTATTCTTCTTTGCATCATCTAGCAGCTGCTGGATTGATTTCTCATGTTCCCTTAGAATTTTGAAGCAAGTTTTCTTTTCCTGGTCACTAATTGCAATCTTATCTTCTGTATCTGAAATTCTGTCCTCACATTGGCTCGTTCTGCTGTGTAGACTTTCGGTGGAGTTTTTCATGTCCTGGAAATCTATTTGCATCTGTTTTCTGGATTCCATTTGTTTCTTATGTTGGGATTCCATCATGTTCCTCAGCTCCTCTCTAGATTTATTAATCATGTCTTGCACTAGGGGCACAATTTCTCCTGTTATCTCAGAAATTATTTCTGATTTCATTTTTTCCAGATCCCCTTTTGTTGCCAGTTCAGTGGGTCCAGGTGGTTGAGTATCAGAGTGTTCCATCTCCTTTCCCTTTGGGGTTGCTGTAGGTGATCTGGAAGTCTGGTTTTGAGTCTTATTTACGTGTCTTGTCATTTTGACTGTGGTGGTGGGCTGTTAGTGCCTGCAGAGATTACCTCCCCTTAGCTGGGAGAGTTGGAACAGGGGCCGGGAGCAGCAGCGGTAGGGATGGTGGCCCAAAAGCCCTTTCCTGTGGGCTGGGAGCAGCGGGAGGGTTGGTGGCTGGGAAGCCCCTTCCTCTGGACCAGGCTCAGGAGCCCCTACCTCTGGGCCGGGAGCAGTGGGACTCAGTACCTTGGTCTGGTGGTCTGGTGTCCTCTGTGTCTTTGTAGTGTGCAGCCAGGTGGCCGCCTGTCTTCAGCGCGGTGATTCGGTGTCTTCTGTGTGACTTGGGACCTTGGTAGGGCATGCACAGGCTTTCCTGTGTGCAGTGGGCTGATTTGGTGTGTTCTGTGGGACTCGGGACCTCAGTCGGGTGTGGGCAGACCTGCCTGTCTGCAGGGGAGTGATTCAGCATCTTCCGCGTGACTAGGGACCTCGGTAGGGCATGCACAGACCTGCCTGTCTGCAGCAGGCTGATTCAGTGTGAAGGATCATATAGTTTTTGTTCTTGGCTCTTTTAAATAGTGTATTACATTTATTGATTTACGTATGTTAAACCATCCCTGGGTCCCTGGGACAAATCCAATTTGGTCATGGTGTATAACCTTCTTGATGATTTGCTGCATTGTTTGCCAGTATCTTTTTTTCCCTTAAATTCTTTTATTGGTACATTTTAGGTATACAATACATTTACATTTATCATTGGGAACTTGTACCTTTACATGATGTATCTTGGTTCTTATTTTTTCCCTATTCCCTGCCCTCCCTTCACCCCCTCCACCCTTCCCTATTTACAAAGACTTTGTTTCCATTTTTTCCTTTTTTCATAATTTTTCCTTTCCCTTCTTTCCTTTCCCCTATCCCTCCCACTTCTCCTACCCCTTTGTACCTTTTCTTCCTATTTCACATTATCTTATTGAAGACTTTTGCATCTATGTTCATTAGGGAGATTGACCTGTAATTCTCCTTTTTCGTGGAATCTTTCTCTGGTTTTGGAATCAGGGTAATTCTTACTTCCAAGAGTGAATTTGGGAGTATTGCTTCCCTTTCAATTTCATTAAAGAGTTTGAGGAGTAGCAGCATTAGGTCTTCTCTAAATTTCTTGTAGAATTCAGCAGTGAATCCATCAGAATCAGGGCTTTTCTTTGTTTGTAGTTTTTAAATCACATATTTAATTTCATTGGCTGATATTGGTTTATTTAGAATTTCTATATCTTCTGGATTCAGTTTTAGTAATGCATATGTATCTAGGAATCTGTCCATTTCTTCTGTATTTTCCATCTTATTAGAATCCAGGTTTCTAGAAGTAGGAATTGATGATATGTATCTCTGCAGGTTTTGTTGTGATTTCACTCTATTCATTGCTAATTGCATGGATTTGAGTCTTTTCTTTCCTTTTTTTGTTGTTTGCCTAAAGGTTTGTCAATTGTATTTAATCTTTCAAAGGACTAACTCTTCGATTCATTGATTCTTTGTATTGTTTTCTTAGTCTTCATTCCATTTAATTTCTGCTCTGATTTTTTAAATTTCCTCCCTCATATGAGCTTTTGGCTTGACTTGTTCTTCTTTTTTCTAGAAGCTTGAAGTTCAGCATTAGATTGTTTATTTGAGCCCATTCTGTTTTCCTGATATGGAAATTCACTGCTATAAATTTTCCTTGTAGGACTGCTTTCATTGCATCCCATAAGTTCCAGTGTGTTGTATTGTCATTATCATTTAATTGTAGAAATTGTCTTATTTCTTCATTAATTTCATCTGTGACCCATTGGTTGTTCAGGAGGATGTTATTTAATTTCCATATGTTTAGGAAGTTCTTGTGGTTTCTTTTGCCATGGATTTCCAATTTCATTGCACTATGGTATGATAATATGCATGGTATTATTTGAATTCCTTTGCATTTACTTAAGCATGTCCTATGAGCTAGTATATGGTCTATTCTGGAAAAGTCCTAGGTGTATCTGAGAAGAACATGTATTCTGATGTTGCAGACATCTACTAAGTCCATTTTTTCAAAAGTTTGATTGAATTCTAATATTTCATTGTTGATTTTTTGCCTAATTGATCTGTCTATATGTGACAGTTGATGTCTAGTTGATGTATCTATATGTGGGGTATTGAGGTCCCCCATTACAACTATATTAGTACTTATATGATTTTTTATTTTCATTAATATTTGTTTTATATAGTTAGGCATGCTGCTATTTGGTGCATATATTTTTAGGATTGTTATCTCTTCCTCTTGGATTGTTCCCTTTACCAGGAAGTAGTGACCTTCTTGTCTCTTAATCATTCTTGGCTTGAAATCCACTTTGTCTGCAAATAGAACAGCTATCTCTGCTTTTTTCTGGTTTCCTGTTATAGGGAATATTGTTTCCCTTGACTTTCAGTCTGTGAATTTGCTTTTCAATTAAATGTGTTTCTTGTAAGCAGTGTATTGTTTGATCTTGCTTCTTGATCTATTCTGCTAGTCTGTTTCTTTTCATTGGTGAATTGAGACAAATAACTGATACGTATTGTCTTGTCTCTGTCATGTCATTTTCTTGCTGTTGGCTTCCTTCTTTCCTTTTCTGTTTAATTTCTTGCCTTGCCTGGTGGATTCATTCTGTTGGGATTCATGGAATTGTAATCCTTATTGTCTATTTCTAGAATATCTTTCAGAACACTTTGGAGTGCTGGTTTAGTGGTCATGAATTTGTTCAGGTGTTTTTTGTCCTGGAAGGATCTTATTTCTTCATCAGTTTTGAAGGATAGTTTTACAGGGTACATCAATCTGGGTTGGAAGTTGTTTTCTTTTAGGACTTGACATACTTCACTCCAAGCTCTCCTTGACTTGAGAGTGAGAAGTCTGCTGTGATTCTGATGGGCTTTCTTTTATAGGTGATTTATTTCTTTTCTCTAACAGCTTTTAATATTCTGTCCTTGTATTGAATTCCTGGAATCTTGACTATTACATGCCTTGGGGAAGATTTTTTTTTTTGCTTAAATTCTTTTATTGGCACATTTTAGGTATACAATACATTTATATTTATCTTTGGGTGCTTGTACCTGTACATGATGTATCTTGGTTCTTATTTTTTCCCCATTCCTTGTGCACCCTTCACCCTCTCCACCCTTCCCTATTTACATAGACTTTATTTCCATTTTTTTCTTTTTTCATAATTTTTCCTTTCCCTTTCCCCTCCCACTTTCCCTACCCCTTTGGACCTTTTCTTCCTATTTCAAATAATCAATTATTCATTTTAATCCTTATTTATACTTTCAGTTTGTCACTCTAGAGAAACTATTTGGTATTTACACGTGTGTCCTATTTATTTCACTTAAGCGTATAGCCTTAATATGCATCCATTTAGCTACAAATGTCTCTAGGTTCTCATTCTTTATGGCTGAGTAGTACTCCATTTTGTAAAAAAAGCACATCTTCTTTATCCAGTTTCCAGTTGATGGACACTTGGGCTGTTTCCAAGCATTAGCTATTATGAACTTAGGGAAGATTTTTTTGATCATGGCTAATTAGAGTCCTTGTACTTATCTGTATGTCAAATTCTTTTTCCCTGTTTGAGAAGTTTTCTGCCATTACTTCTGAGAACATATTTTTTTATGTCATTTGTGTTATATCCTGCTTTTTCATTGACTTCATTCAATCTTATGTTATTCTTTTTTCCATCATCTAGAAGCTTCTGGATTGGTTTCTCATGGTCCCTTGCTATTTTTAAGATATCCCTATTTTCCTGATCACTAAGTGTAATCCTGTCTTCTATATCTGATATTCTGTCCTCACATTTTCTTATTCTGCTGCATATTATTTTCAATGTAGTTTTTAATCTCCTGGATATCTGTTTGAATCTGTTTCATGGATTCCATTTCTTTCCTATGCTGGGTGTTCATGGCTTCCATCATGTTCCTGAGGTCCTCTATTTTTTTATTTATATCCTTCATTCTGGTCACCATATCTGTAGTTATCTGGGAAATTAATTCTGCTTTGATTTTTTCTAGAGCCTCATTCATCTGCTATGTTACTTCTGCTGTTACCACTTCAGAGAATACAAGTGGGTGGCTTTAGGATTGTTCCATTTCATTGTCCCTAGCATTTGCCTTTGGTGAGCTGAAAGCCTGTGGGGGTTGCATCTTGTTTAAGTGTCTTCTCATTTTCTATTTTTAAAAAATTTGATTCCTGTGTTGATGCTTGGAAATTGCTTATGGTGAGTAGCTTTATTGCCAGTATTCAGAACCCTTAGGAAATAACTACATCTCAGAAGCATCTTCCAGGTGTATCTAGCTTTTGGGTTTTGAGTCTGTTGCAGGATCCTATCTCTTCAGTTTATTGGGGATAAGAAGTTTCTGCCTACTTGACCCAGATGTCAGTTCTTTGGCACCGGCCCATAGGTTTTTGAAAAAAAGACTCGTAGGCAATCTCAGGCTTAGTATACCAGGAGGAACAACTGATTAGCACAATTATGTCATGTTGGCTAAAGTAGTACAATCAACAATAACAATAACATTTAATACAGCCTAGAAAATGACAAATTGCAGCCCTTAATATGGCTTTTTTTACCTTTGGTGGAGAAGATTTAAAAGAAGTTTCAGGGTAGAAAGAAAAACAGAAATAGAAGAAGTGGAAGAGGTCAGAAGCAAGGCTGGAGGACAAACTTTAGGAAACTGGTGAAGAAGACAGGTGGGAAGAGAAAAGGAAAAAAATAAAAATAAGAACAGAACAGAACAACAACAAAAAAGTAGAAATTTTGTTCAAACAAGAAAATCTAAACACCAAAAAAAAAAAAAAGAAGAAACAAAACAAAACAAGAACTAGAAAGGAAGAAAAACAGAAAAAAAAGAGAAAAAACCCTAAAACATCCAATTCAAGGTGTGTCTCTGCTGTCACTGTTATGTGATGTGAGTGAACAAAGTCCAGAGCCAAACTGATTAATCCCAGAAAGCTAGCTGCAGCTTCATGCTGGGGTAGGGGATAATCCCAGCCAGCCTGCCCCTTTAGTTCCTCTGAAGTTCAAGCTGGTTTCTGGCTATGAGGCTGAAACTGGAGTCTTTGAGCCTACAACAGTCTATGTGTCTCCTGACACCTTGAACTTCACTCCCTGACCTGCTGCTTACTTGAACTCGGCACCTGCACCAAGGCACTGGAAGCCACTAGATGGAGTCTACCCATAGCTGTTCTGAGTTCCAAGCTCAGTTGGGCCCTCTCCAAGATGGGTACCAGCCAATCACCCTCTCCTGGGTGAGATCTGAATCTGGATGGCTCACTAGCTGCTGCAGTCCAGTTCATCCTCTGCTCTGTTCCACTGGTGCATTTCTCTGTGGAGGCCTCTGGGTTTGTCAGTAGTCACTGTGCATCTGCAGTTTTGTCTCCCATTCCCTCACAGAGAGTCTGGGCTCTGGGAGAAAGCGCTGCTTGGTGCCTCCCTCCTCTTCATTACAGTCTCTTTCTTCCTTCTCCCTGTAGACTTCACTTCTCACCTCAGATTCTTCCTGGGTCCCAGGGATCCACTTCCCTCATCCTTGTCCTCCTCACACTGTCATATTCCAGTGTAAGTACACCAAATCTCTGGAGAAGTTCTTTGCTACTTACCACTCCACCATCTTCCTGGAAGTCCTGAGAGAAAGCACTTTATGAATAACTGATGCTTTATTCTTTTTGGTTTGTTTTACTTAGAAGTATGAGTTTATTGCTATTTAATCTTAAACTATTTATTTTGTTTGTTTGTTTTTGGTACCAGGGATTGAACTTGGGACCTTGAGCTTGCATGGCAGGCGCTAGAACCACTGAGCTAAATCCCTGGCTAAACCATTTATTTTGTGATATTCCTTTGATGAGGTTTTGATATACATAATATCAAATATTTGAATATATATTATGATATATATTTGAATATATATTATGTTGCTATACTTGCTTTAATTAAATGATGCTTATATTTTAAAAATTGAGAAATCATTCGAGGTCTAATTTACTGGAATATTTTGAGAAAACATTTACTTTTCTATTGCTGCAGTCTACAGAAATAGAAGTATATTTCTGAATTGCCATCCTTCTTAAAGCAATCAATTTCCAAGAAAACTCATTTCTCTGTGGTAGTTCTTACTCACTGATACATAACATAATGCCTTAATTACTTAATTGGATTGGTAGGTAGGATTTAAATGATTCACATATGATGTTGAGACAAAGCCTCCTCTTTAAGAACAGCTCAACATGAATCATATTCTGTGTTATATTTTAAGACAACAAGAAAGAATAGAGCAACAACTACAAAAGCAGATGGGACAAATATTTTAGAAGCTGTTTGGGTACCTATAAGCTTTGTAAAACCACCTGGCTAAGAAAGCAGAAGAATGTTCATTATGATAGTTTTATATAGCATCATTGGTGAGAAAAGTTTCTTTCTGCAAATAATGACCCTGAGCAGAGTGAGCTGTTTCTTCCTCTTGTGTATGACAGTTGGGTGCCTTCCTTTTTTTTTATTTTGGCTGCATTACTTTTTAAATGTAATTTTAAAAGTATAATGGCTAGGGTATATCTTGATTTTTCACACCATTTAAGAGCATCATTTAATCTCTCAAAGGCTCTTTTTTCCTAATTCTAATTTAGTGGCAAAATTAAGATATAAGTTTTCAAGGGGCATTAATGTTTGGGCTCTACACTGAGGCAAAGCTATTTATGATTTAATCTATGGAACTAAAATCTAATGTAAATTCAATAAGGTGTTGGAAAGATGTATACTGTTTTTTATCTCATTTTTTTAGTGAGATATTATTTATTCATAGGATATATAACTATAAATCTCAAAGCTGTTTGGACATTAAAAACATCTTGAGAATTTAAAGATTCCCAGTCGCCACACTTCCTGGTGAATTCAGATTTTTCAAGAAAATGTGAAACCCCATCACTTCTAAAGATAATTTTAATGTACAGCCCAAATTCTGAGATATGAAGTACAGTAATAAAGAAGCTGTGCTTTAGTAGAATCAAAGAAAATTATATAGGACGGGTAGAAGGAGACAAGGGGACAGATCACTAGCAAAAGGGAAGCAGTTCAAGGGAACTAGGATGAGCGATGAGAAGGAAGGGAAGGAGAAATAAGAAGAATAAAGATGTGCCAGATACATGAACCTAATAACCCCAATTGATGTAAACACTGTATGCCATACCATGAGCTAAGACAAACACTATCAACAAGAATAAGAAAGGGGATGGGAGCTGTGGAGGGGCTGCAGGGAAAAGGAAGGGGGAAAAAAGAAATAAGCTGTAATATGTACAGGTAATCACTCCCAAGAAGATTGTAAACTGTATGAATTACAAACATGTAATAATAAAAATTTTTAAAAGAAGGTATGCCTTAAATAAATTTCTTTTCCTTATAAAATGTTTTATTGTGAAGTTCAGTCTCAGATTTTATTACAAGGAAAGGTGAAGTAGGACTTTTGGTAATTATTACATTTATTCCTCATTCATCTATTCATTCATTCAACAGCACTTACTGACTTCTCCCACATTGGGCCTTTATAATCTTAAATTATGAAAAATATATTTTTGAAGGACAATCTTGATCTTTCCTTTTGATTTTGTAGGAATTTACACCCAAAGATGTCTCTTTATTCAGCAAAGCAATAATTTTGTAACAACTGGGGTTCAGAATAAGACGAGGATAATTTTGTCAAGTAGAGACTTTGGCTGGTGACTCCTTTCTGATAAGCAGGATTCCTGGAGTCAATGAAATGCAGAAAGATCATCATAGGACTGTTATGTTGAGTAAAATAGTCATCTTGATGTCCATAGAAATCTTTGCTCCTTGGATTTTTATTTTTTAAAACACAGTATGAACAACAATGTATGTAAGTTTGTGTTCATTACTAGCCCTGTTAGCTGAAACCAAGCCGTGAAACAGAAATGTTCATGAAACCAAGCCATGAAACAAAATGTTCATTTAAACAGAAATGTCAGTGAAGCTTTCATTTATGCACAATTTCTCTTAGGACTTCTAGGACTTCTAAGCACTTGTAATAACCATTCAATCTTCATTTTAAAAAATCCCATGAGGAATATGTTAGCATTGTCCCCTTTTTGAAAACTGGGTTACAGAGATTAAGGAGAATGCTCAAGGTCATCTAATTAGAGCTACTACTGGGTGTGAACCTTAAAACCAGGTGGTGTACTTAAAAACTGGGACTTAAACCAAGGCAGTTGGTTCAAAGGCCAACTTCTAGCTGGCCAAAATGTATTCAAGGAACAGCAATAGCAGGGACATCCCTGTGAGTTTGGTAGAAATGCAGAATTCTGGACTCCATCGCAGACCTACTCAACAAATCTGCATTTTAGTAAGATTCCTAGGTAATTTGTGTATACAATTAAGTCTGAGAAGTAGTTCTCTAAATCCTTGTTTATACTGCCTCTCAGATATGATATACTCAATTTCATAAGTGCTTACAAAAGTATAGATATGTGTATATGTTGTGGGTAGATATTGGCCACAGTAAGGACCTCAATCAAGAGCATGGAAATAAGGTACATTAGGTCATTCTCTACAGTTCTCTGAGTTAGCTTTGTATTTCTGTAACAAAAATAGCCATGATAAATTATTTAAAAGGAAGAAAGATTGGCTTCACAGGTTTCAGCCCATGGTCAGCTGGCTCCATTGTTTCTGGCCCTGTGGTGAGGCAGTACATTGTGGAGGAAGGGGAGGGTAGAGCAAAGATATTTAACTTATCAGAAAGGGGGGGGAGGACAAAGAGAGAGAGAGAGTACAATTTAGATATATAGAATGATCATTTTCATCATATGGATTTTGTACTGGTACATCATATATTTTGACTCTTATTTTTTTCCCATTCCCCTCCCTTCGATCCTCTTCCCCTCCTTATTTACAAAAGCTTTGTTTCCATTTTATCTTTCTTTTCCTAATTTTTTCTTTTCCCTTCCTTCTTTTCCCCCCTCCCTTTCCCTAGTGTCCCTTCCCATTTGAACATTTTCTTCCTATTTCACAATGTCTATTACACATTTTGGTTCTTATTTACATTTTCAGATTCTTATACAGAGAAATAATGCAATATTTACATATGTATGTCTGATTTATTTCCCTTAAGAGTATGGTCTCAAGGTTCATTCAGTTACCTATAAATGTCTCAAATTTATCCTTCTCTATGGCTGAGTAGTATTCCATTGTATAAAAAATACATCTTCTTTATCCATTCATCAGTTGATGAGCATTTGGGCTATTCCCAAGATTTAGCTATTACAAACTGTGCTGTTATAAATATACTATAAATTGTGCATATATCACTGTGGAATGATGTTTTTAATTCTTTTAGGAAGATACCAAGAAGGGCGATAGCTGAGTATAATGGAACCTCTAGTCCTAGTTTTTTGAGGAATCTCTATGCTGATTTCCACAACGGTTGTACCAGTCTACACTCCTATTAACAGTGGAGAATGGTTCCTTTTTCTCCACAGCTCCACCAGCATTTGGTTGATTTCTTCTAATAGCCATTTTTTCTGGAGTGAGATGTTTTAATTTGTATCTTTTGAATGACCAGTTGTGGGAGACATCCCTGCTCAGTACTAACAGTCTATGAATGGCATGTGCTTCTTGCCTTCCATAATCTGGCTATGTTGTTTTATATCAGAAGTCAGACTGAAGCTCTATGTGACTCAAATGAGCAGGTCAGATGGTGGACTGGGCAATTATAGCCCCTCTCTCAATAGCTACCACAGAAACCTAGGCCTTGGTGTGTGAACTGGCAAGACTCTGCTGAGCTACATGCAGCTGAGGTCAGCGTGACCCCAGTTAAAACTCTTTCCCCTGAATTATGGCTTCTCACTGACCTGATGAGTTCCATGCTAATTGCACTGGTCCCGATACTGGTTTATTCTATCCAAGTAAGAAAAACAGTGCTTCCTCCCTCACAGCCCTGCCTGTCACCATCATGCCAGGTATTCAGCAGTATTTCACTAGATGCCGTCAAAGGATACCCTGCTCCCTATTCCTTCCCACAACTCTATTCAATAAATACTGGATGTGCTTGGGAGCCTTTGTCTTTGCTGCCATCACCAGTATCCAAGACTCAGCTTCTCCACTCTAAGTCTTACTTCTGCCTGTTCTTGAATTTGCCTCATGCTGTAGTGGCTCATGGGCCATTACCCAATGCAGAGGTCCTGAAAATGTCCCCTTCCCTGCTCCCTCCTACCAGTGATGCTGAACATTTTTTGATATATTTATTTGGTGTTTGTACTTCTTAATCTGAGAAGTGTGTATTTATCTTAGATACCCACTTTTGGGTTGTGTGTTTAAATTTGGAGGGTTTAATTTTTTTCAGTTCTCTATATAGTCTAGATATTAGTCTTTTGTCTGAGGAACATCTGGCAAAAATTTTTTCCCACTCTGTTGGTTGTCTCTTCACTCTATCAATGATTTCTTTTGCTGTATGCATGCATGTATTTTTTTAAAACACAAAGGGTCCCTAAGCAATTCCTATGAAGAGGTAAGTTTGAGAACATTGCTTTGAGTTAAGCTTCACAATCAATAAATAATGAAGACACAAAATCATTATACTTGAAAAACTATTATTTTGATTGAATGTACCATATTATCAAGTCTAAAGAAATAAGAGTCTATCAAAAGGAGGTTGATTGGCCAAAGAAGCATTGAAAAAGAGTTTCTGAGAGACTAAAAATGGCAGAGCTCAAGGCCGCAATAGTAGTGATGAGGATAAAAGTTTCCAGAGGGTGATCAAGGCTGTGTTTTGAACACGGGTCCAGCTGTGGAGATGGATGCTTCTGGCTTGATGAGCCTGATGACATTAAACATCGGATTCATATAATTAACTCAACTTGCCCTGAGTCTCTACTCAGCAAGCAACCTTTAAATGAAAGCTTGGCTTCCTATGTGGTGTGTCTGGAGAGAAAATTTGTTGGCTGTGAGATGGGAGTTCTTATGGTAAATCTGTAATCTAATGCTCAGATTTATCGATTGGTGTTCTCAAATTTAATGTGAGTCCACTCATCTATATTAGATATATCCTTCCTATAAACCTATGACTCTGAGGTTGCAAAGTGGAGATAATGGTGGAAAGTTGTTCCTGATATTCCTTGGAGGAGGGACCTGCCTATGTAGATCTGCCATAGCTTTTTTCCTTTGCTATTTCTGCTTACTTATCTCTCTAATTACTATGCCTTTGCTCTGTAGTTCAAGACATTTATTGGTGGTGAGTAGGGGTGGGGTGGATAATAGAGGAGGAAGTTAGGGGATTCAAAAATTTCCAGGAAGAATCTGGAGGTAAAGAGTGAGGTTAAATTCATTTTATGACAAACAAAATAGGAGTTAACAGCAAGATAGTAATTCTGAAGTCCAGGGTATTGTTTTAAAAATGGTTTTCCTAAATTTCTTTGATCTTCCCTCCACCTCTTGTGGTAAACTAACAATCTAGGCTGGAAAACTAGCAATTGATTTCAATATCACAGAGTTCTCTTCAAAATAAAGAAATACACTTGCCATCTTAATATTCTCTGTTCAATTGCAAAAAGGAGATAATATATCAAAAAGTGATTTCTTTTGTAAGGATTTAAAGACAGGAAAAAAAAAGAGAAAGAAAGTAAGAGGAGCAAGGAGTGAATACAGTGCTAATTTTCTACTTTTGGGGATTTGACATGGAAGTACAGTATGCTGTCCATGTATGTTAAGAATTTGTAAAATAGAGGTCTGTGCACACCCTACTGAGGTTCTGAGTCTCGTGGAAGACGCTGAATCACCCCGCTACAGACAGGCAGGTCTGCCCACACCCTACCAAGGTCCCCAGTCCCTCGGAACACACTGAATCTGCTCGCTGCAGACAGGCAGGTCTGTGCACACCCTACCGAGGTCCCAAGTCTCGCGGAAGACGCTGAATCACACCGCTGCAGACAGGCAGCCACCTGATTGCACACTACAAAGATGCAGAGGACACCAGACCACCAGACCAAGGTACTGAGTTGCACTGCTCCTAGCCCAGAGGTATGGGCTTCTGAGCTGTCGTCCCATTGCTCCTGGTCCAGAGGAAGGGGCTTCCCTGTAACCATCCCTCCCGCTGCTCCCAGCCCAGAGGAAAGGGCTTTTGGGCCACCTCCTGTCCTGCTGCTCCTGGCCCAGAGGAAGGGGCTTCTGGGCCACCATCCCTCTCACCACTCCCGGGCCAGAGCTAGGGGCTTCTGAGCCGCCAGTCCACTGCTCCAGAGGAAGGGGCTTCTAGGCCACCATCCCTCCTGCTGCTCCCAGCCCACAGGAAAGGCTTTTGGGCCACCATCCCTACCACTGCTGCTCCCGGCCCCTGTCCCACCTCACCCAGATCAGAGGAGGTAATCCCTGCAGGCGCTAATAGCCACGCGCCCCAGTCGAAATGAGAAAACACGTAAATAAGTCTCAAAACCAGACTTCCAGGTCACCTACAGCAACCCCAAAGGGAAATGAGATGGAACACTCTGACACTCAACCACCTGGACCCACTGAACTGGCAACAAAAGGGGATCTAGAAAAAATGAAATCAGAAATAATTTCTGAGATAACAGGAGAAATTGTGCCCCTAGTGCAAGACATGATTAATAAATCTAGAGAGGAGCTGAGGAACATGATGGAATCCCAACATAAGAAACAAATGGAATCCATAAAACAGATGCAAATAGATTTCCAGGACATGAAAAACTCCACTGAAAGTCTACACAGCAGAATGAGCCAATGTGAGGATAGAATTTCAGATATAGAAGATAAAATTGCAATTAGTGACCAGGAAAAGAAAAATTGCTTCAAAATTCTAAGGGAACATGAGAAATCAATCCAGCAGCTGCTAGACGATGCAAAGAAGAATAACATAAGACTGATTGCACTCAATGAAGAAACAGGAGAGAGTGGAGATGACATAAAAAAATCTCTTCACAGAAATAATGGCAGAAAACTTCCCAAGCAGGGGAAAAGAGCTTAACATACAGATAAGTGAGGCATATAGGACTCCAAATAGCTTTGATCAAAAAAAATCTACACATAGACATATAATTGTTAAGATTCCAGAAACACAACAAAAGAACAAAGTTCTCCAAGCAGTCAGAGAAAAGAAACAAATCACATACAAAGGAGAGTCCATCAGAATCACAGAAGACTTCTCAACACAAACCATCAAGGCAAGAAGAGCTTGGAGTGACATATTCCAAGGCCTAAAAGAAAACAACCTCCAACCCAGATTGATGTACCCTGCAAAACTATCTTTCAAAATGGATGGAGAAATAAGATACTTTCATGACAAAGAGCACCTTAGGAACTTCATGAATACCAAACCAGCACTCCAAAGAATTTTACACAATGTCCTAGGAACAGACATTGAGGATCACAACTCCAGGAAGCAAAGCAGAATGAACCCATCTGGCATAACAAGAAATTAAATGTAAAGGAGGAGAACCCAACAAAAAGAAAAAGTCATGGCAATGACAACTCAATACATTTCAGTTATAACCATCAATGTTAATGATCTCAATTCACCAATCAAAAGAAACAGACTGACAGAATGGGTCAAGAAGTAAAATCCAACAATATGCTGCATACAAGAAACATACTTAATTCAAAAGGAAACTCATAGACTGAAAGTTAAAGGGTGGAAAACAATACTCCATGTGACAGGAACCCCCAAAAAAGCAGGAGTAGCTATCCTCTTGGCAGATCAAGTAGATTTCAAACCAACACTGATTAAGAGAGATGAAGAAGGACACTACATCCTTGTAAGGGAAGAATCCAAGAGGAAGAGATGACAATCATAAATATCTATTCACCAAACACTAGTGCACCCAACTATATAAAACAAATACTAACGGACATGAAAAGTCACACATGCACTAATACAATTGTAGTGGGGGACCTCAACACCCCACTGTCACAAATAGATAGATCAACTAGACTAAAAATAAGTAATGAAATACTAGAACTCAATCGAACTCTTGACCAAATGAACTTAACAGACGTTTACAGAGTGTTGCACCCCACAAAATCAGAATACACATTCTTCTCAGTTGCACATGGGTCATTCTCCAAATTAGACCACATACTCACACATAGAACATGTTTAAGTAAGTGCAAAGGAATTGAAGTTATCCCCTGCATATTATCAGACCATAGTGCGATGAAATTGGAGATCCATAGCAAAAGAAACTCAAAAAATTTCATAAACACATGGAAATTGAACAACACACTTCTGAATAACCAATGGGTCACAGAGGAAATTAAAGAAGAAATCAGACAGTTCCTTCAATTAAATGACAATGACAATACAACATATCGGAATCTATGGGACACGATGAAAGCAGTCTTACGAGGGAAATTCATAGCAGTGAATATGCATATTAGGAAAACAGAATGAGCCCAATTAAACAACCTGATGCTGCACCTCAAGCTTCTAGAAAAAGAAGAGCAGGACAACCCCAGAGCTCATACAAGGGAGGAAATTATAAAGATCAGAGGAGAAATCAATGCAATGGAGACTAAGAGAATGATACAAAAAATCAATGAAGCCAAGAGTTGGTTCTTTGAAAGAATCAACAAAAGTGACAAACCTTTAGCCAACCTTGTCAGAAAAAGGAAAGAAAAGGCCCAAATCCATGCAATGAGGAATGAAAAGGGTGAAATGACAACAGACCCAGCAGAAATCCAGAGGATCATCAATACCTACTTCCAGAACCTATATGCCAATAAGATGGACAACACAGAAGAAATGGACAGATTCCTAGATACATATGAATTACCAAAGTTGAACGAAGAAGACCTAAAAATTCTGAACAACCCTATATCAACCAATGAAATTGAAAATGTAATTAAAACTTATCAAGTAAGAAAAGCCCAGGCCCTGATGGCTTCACTGCTGAAATCTACAAGACATTTAGAAAGGAACTACTGCCACTACTGTTTAAACTCTTCAATGAAATTGAAAGGGAAGCAATACTCCCAAATTTGTTCATGGAAGCAAGCATCACCTTGATCCCCAAAGCAGAGAAAGACCCAACCGAAAAGGAGAACTATAGACCAATCTCACTAATGAACATAGATGCAAAAATCCTTAATAAGATACTGGCAGGTAGAATGCAGAAGATCATCAAGAAGATCATACACCCTGATCAAGTGGGGTTCATCCCAGGGATGCAGGGATGGTTCCATATATGCAAATCAATCAATGTAATACACTATATCAATAGAGCCAAGGACAAAAACCATATGATTATCTCCATAGATGCAGAAAAAGCATTTGACAAAATCCAACATGCATTTATGATAAAAACCCTACAAAAAATTGGGGTAGGTGGTCTCTACCTCAAACTGATAAAAGCCATCTATGAAAAACCAACAACCAATATCATACTAAATGGTCAAAAATTGAAATTCTTCACACTCAAATCAGGAACAAGACAAGGATGTCCACTATCACCACTCTTGTTCAATATAGTTCTGGAAACATTAGCCACAGCAATTAGACAAGAGAAAGAAATAAAAAGAATAAAGATAGGTAATGAAGAAGTCAAATTGTAATTATTTGCAGATGACCTGATACTCTATATAGAAGACCCCAAGAACTCCACCAAAAGTCTTCTAGACTTAATAACCAAATTCAGTCAAGTAGCTGGTTACAAGGTCAACACACAAAAATCAATAGCTTTCCTCTACACCAATGACAGACTCACTGAGAGAGAAATAGGGCAAATAATTCCTTTCACAGTAGCATCCACAAAACTGAAATACCTAGGAATCATCCTAACGAAAGAAATCAAAGACCTCTTCTCTGAAACCTATGGCCCTCTGAAAAGAGAGATTGAAGATGATATCAGAAAATGGACAGACATCCCCTGCTCCTGGGTAGGAAGGATTAATAGAGTGAAAATGGCCATACTTCCAAAACTGCTATATAGATTTAATGCAATTCCAATTGAGATCCCAGCAGCATACTTCATGGACCTTGAAAAACAATCCAAAAATTCATTTGGAACAAGAAGAGACCCAGAATAGCAAAAGCAATTCTGGGTAACAGAGACATGGCAGAGGATATCACAATCCCCAACCTGCATCTATAGTACAAAGCTACTGTGATAAAAATAGCATGGTACTGGCAAAGAAACAGACCTGAGGACCAGTGGAACAGATTGGAAGATGCAGAAACAACGCCAGACACACTCAGCCATCTCATCTTCAATAAAGGAGCCAAACACCCTCACTGGAGGAAAGATAGCCTCTTTAATACATGGTGCTGGAAAAATTGGATTTCAACTTGCCAAAGATTAAAACTAGACCTATACCTCTCACCATGCACTAAACTAAAATCAAAATGGATTAAAGATCTAAATATTAGAATAGAAACTCTGAACCAGTTGGAACAGAGGTTAGGTAGAACCCTTGAAGACATCGGTGTAGGAAAAGATTTTATGAACTCAACCTCAGTTGCCCGTGAACCAGCACAAACAATCAACAAGTGGGATCTCTTCTTATTACAAGGCTTCTGCACAGCAAGAGAAACCACCAGCAGTGTGAAGAGACAACCCACAATGTGGGAAAAAATCTTCACCTGCTCTTCCTCAGACAAAGGTCTACTTTGTCGAATCTATAAAGAAGTTAAAAAGATCAGACCTCCCAAATTTAAAGACCCAATCTAAAAATGGGCATCTGAAATGAACAGACATTTCTCAGACAAAATGTAGAAATAGCAAATAAATACATGAAAAAATGTTCATCGTCACTGGTCATTCGAGAGATGCAAATGAAAACAATGCTGAGATTCCACTTCACCCCAGAAAGAATGGCTGCTATCATAAAATCAACCAATATCAAATGCTGGCAGGGCTGTGGGGAAAGAGGAACCCTGCTCCACTGCTGGTGGGAGTGTAGACTGGTGCAAGCACTGTGGAAATTAGTATGGAGATACCTCAAAGAACTAGGACTGGAAGTCCCATTTGACCCTGCTATTCCACTGCTGGGGATCTTCCCCAAAGAATTAAAAGAATCATACCACAGTGATATATGTGCAGCCATGTTCATAGCAGCACAGTTTGTAATAGCTAAAACTTGGAAACACCCCAAATGCCCATCAACTGGAGACTGGATCAAGAAAATGTGTTTTTTTAATAAAATGGAGTACTACTCAGACATAAAAAATGAGAAATTAGAGACATTTATAGGTAAGTGGGTGCACATTGAGGTGATACTCTTAAGTGAAATAAATAGGACACACATGAATAAATACTGAATAGTTTCTCTGGTGTGAGAAGCTGAAAGTGTAAATAAGGACCAAATGTATAATAGGTAATGTGAAATAGGAAGAAAAGGGGCAAAGGGGAAGGAAGTGGGAGGGCTAGGGGAAAGGATAGAAGGAAATGGGATTAATATGAGAAAATGAAAAAATAGGAACAAAATCTTTGTAAACAGGGAGGACTGGAGGGGTTGAAGGGAGGGCTGGGCAAGGGTGAAAAATAAGAACCAAGAGAGACTATGTAAAGGTGCAAATATCCAATGATGAATGTCATTATATTTTATACCTAAAATGTACCAAGGATTAGGATGAATAATCGATAATGTCAAGTAGGAAGAAAAGGTCCAAAGAGGTAGGGGTAGTGGGAGGGGCAGGGGAAAGGAAAGAAGGGAATGAAAAATGCTGAGAAATGGCAAAAATGGAAATAAAGGCTTTGTAAATAGGGAAGGGTGGAGGGCATAAAGGGAGGGCTAGGAATGGGGAAAAAATAAGAACCAAGATGCATTATGTAAAGGTACAATTCCCAATGAGAAATGTAATTGTGTTGTATACCTACAATGTACCAGTAAAAGAATTAAAAAAAAAAAAAGAATTTGTTAAATGATCTCAGTTTGGAAGGTAAGCTGCTGTATAGCACTCTGGGCCATACCACATCAAAATAGACCACACATTATAGTAAAGAAAAAGTGGCACTGGATTTCAGCTTAGTCACCTTCAGTTGAATATGGTACAGTCACGAATTAGAGAGCAGTGATCTACCATGGTATTCACTCTGGCAGAACTAGGTACCCTCTGAACTAAGTGTGAGGCACTGTGGCCATGGGAATAGTGGAAGATAAAATTCTTGACAACAAGAAGAGTTAGCCAGGAAGCACGACTAGTCTCTGAACAACAAGGAGAACAACTCTTGAATTATAGCAGCCCATGCTTCTGCCATTAATCGTGACAAGGAAAGTAGTACTCAGCAAGCAGGAGATATTGTCCACCCCAGAGATGAACAGAGGCAGAGGACAATGTGCATGGAAAACGTGACCCTTGTCTGCCCCCTCTAGAATAGGTAAGATCCCTCTTCTGATGTATCTGATAATTGCCCTTAACTGCCATCTATTTCTTTGCTTCTCTTTCCCACATGCCCTTGAAGTTAGCTATATACTTCACTTCTACTTTTTATTGTCCCCATTTTTATTGCACTCATTCCTGAGGATTTCTTCTTATTATTACACAAAAGCTTCTCTTGTCAAGGTCACTCGCGAATATGTCAAACCCAATGGTCAATTTTGAGTCTTTATTAAAATCCAACAAGCAGCTTCGTACACAAGGTCAGCCACTCCCATCCTTTTAGGAGTAATTTCTTTCTTGGCTTACACTTTATACATTATTTCTGGATGTTCCTTCTCAACCTCAAAATACTCCCCCTTTGTGCTGTCTTTAATTGCTTCTCTGCTCTAGCCACATGCATCTCCCTAAATAATTACGTACAGACTTATGGCTTTTATTTCCATCATTTTCCAATGCTTTTTATAATTTTTTTCTCTCTAGCAGGGACCTTTCCAAAACTCCAAACACATAGATTATAGCTTACTCAACATTTTATTGAGAATGCCTGATAGGCATCTCAAACTTAATGTACCTTAAACTCAGCCCTTGACCCTCTCTCCCAAAACTGTTTTTGCCTGACCAGTTTCCTTATTATCCAATAAATGACAATTCCACTTATTCAGTTGCTGAGGTCAAAGCCCTTAGATTCATTTTTAAAAATTAGTACATATTAGTTATACATACTAGTGGTTTTCATTTTGGCATATTCATATGTGCACGTAATGTACTTTGATCGTTCCTCACTGAAATTGCCCATCTTCCCTGACCCCTTCCCCCTTCTCTAATAGTCTCCCTTCTACTTTTATGCCCCCTCCCCCTGTCTTGTAGATTCTTCATATGAGAGAAAAGATGCAATGTTTGTCTTTCTGAGTCTGGTTTATTTCACTTAACAATATGTTCCATCCCTTTTTCTGCAAGTGACATGATTTCATTCTTCTTTATAGCTGAATGGTATTCCATTGTGTATATAGACCACATTTTCTTCATTCATTCATATGTTGAAGGACACCTAGGCTCTTTCTATAGCTTAGCTGTCGTGAATTGTTTCATTCAACCTGGATATGCTAGTATACAGTATGCTGACTTCAATTATTTTGGGAATAAATTGTAATTGTATGTTTAGATTTTTGAGGAACCTCCATACTCTTTTCCATAGTGGCCGCAGTAATTGACATTCCCATCAATAGTATAAAAGAGTTCCTTTCCCCCAGCATCCTTGCCAACATTTATTGTTTTTGTATTCCTGATCATAGCCATCCTGACAGGGTAAGATGGAATCTCAATATAATTTTAATTTCCGTTTCCTGATGGTTAAAGATGTTGAACATTTTTTCCATATACTTATTAGCTATTTGTACTTCTTTTAAGCAATGTTTGTACAATTTATTTGCTCATTAGTAATTGGATTATTTGTTTTTGTGTGTGGTTTTTAAAAATTCTTTACATAGTCTAGATATTAGCCCTTTCTCAGAAAAGTAGCTAGCAAAGATTTTTTCCTATTCTATGTCATCTCTTTGCCCTGTTGATTGTTTTATTTGCCATGCAGAAGCTTTTTAATGTAACTTACATTCATTCTCTACTTTCTTTTTCTTACACACTCACTAAGTTCCATCAGCTTTATCTTCAAAATATGCTTAGGATCCATTTCTTACCATCTCTACAGCTACTACCTTCTTCTCCTGCACTAGTTTCCTAGATTGCACTAATTTCTTCAGGTCCCTGCTCTCTGTTCTCCATTTCTGCCTGTTTCTTCAGGTGTGGCTAGATTCTGTGGTTTGAAAAGCTCAAGGGGAATTAGTCTATTCTTCTATTTGTTTGTGCTGCTTCTTTGTGTTTTACTTTATTAATTATTCAAACTCTTCCTGTGTTATGGACAAGATGGCAACTGGGAGACCTAGATTCATCCCTATCCAATTTAGCAATCTCAGAAGAAGGAATGTCCCTCCTGAAATTTGAATATTGATTCAGGCATGATTAACTAACTTTGCTGGAGTCATGTGTCAATCTTTAAACTATTCAAAATAGTCAGGAGAAATAAGGTGCTTTGGCCATCTTGGGACAGATGCCTACTCCAATTGCTGGGATAGGAAGAAGCCACCATAATTGACAGTCTTGTTGAGAAAACCCAGAACAAGATCAAGTGTACCACAGAAACAAGTAAAGAGAAGCTAAGAAAGAATTTAAGGCTGGTAAAAAAGGTAGTTCCCATAATTTAATACACTATATTTGTTGCGTTGTCACTTATTTAACCCCATTTCACCATCTAAGGGCAATAATATTTTACAATGTTAATGTAAATTTTAAATTGTACAGTACATAATGTTTACATTCCTTTTGAGAGGTTGGTACGTGTACATAACACATCTTAATTTCTTTTTAAAACCCCATTTCCCTTCTATCCCTCCTCCCTATACCCACCTTTTGATCCTCCTCCCTTTTTTGTAGATATGTGAAATACATAATGTTTACATTCCTTGTGTGGAGTTGATACATATACGTAACACATTCCAATTCTTTTATTCATTCCCTATCCTTCCCCTCTCTCCTTTCTTCCTCCATCTCTTTACCCATTTCCCCTTTGAGAAATTTCTATCTCTCTACTTCCTTATCTGTCTTGTATGTATCTTTTTATTTTTACTTTGAGTTTCTCATATAAGAGAAACCATGTGATATTTACATTTGTGTGTCTGATTGATTTCACTTACCATTGATATACCTTGAGACTCAATAATTTGTATGAGTAAAAGTACTTTGTAAAAATTAAGTTATGTATCTTGTTATATAAATGTAAGTTATTATTAAATCTAGACTAGTCAATCAATGGCTGGTAAAATATGGAGAGATACAGAAAATGAGCTTGTGTAATTTATAACAATAGTGGAGATGTGGACAAAAGTCAATCAAAGAGGCTTCATAACTTCTATTCAGCATATTACTGGAAGTTCTAGCCAAAGCAATTAGGCAAGAGCAGTAAATAAAAGGCATGCAAATTTTTAAAAATGTAAAATGACCTCTGCATATAGAATATATATATGCATATAGAATATATATATATATATTCCCTAAAGATTCCACAAAAACACCATGTTAGAATAAATGAATTTATCAAAGTGGTTGGACATAAAGTCAACACACTGAAATCATTGCATTTCTGTACACTAACAAAGAACACTCAGGGAAGGAAATTAAGAAAACAATTCTGCTATGCTCTTTTTATAGTTTGGGTCTTGAATGTCCCCCAAAGGCTATGTGTTGAAAGATTGGACCCCAGTGTTTGGAATTATTGGGAGTTTGTGGAAACTCTAGGATGTGGAGTTCATGATCTTCCATGAGGTGAGCTGCTTTGGTCCACCACATGCCCCCAACAGGATGTTCTGCCTCACCACTGGTCCAGAAGCAATGGAGCCAAGGGACCATGGACCAAATCTTCTGCAACAATGAATCAAAACACAACTTTCCTCCTTAAAGTGGATTTTTTTTTCAGGCATTTTGTCACAGATATAAAACTGACTAGCACTGGTCTGAATGCCTGTGTGCTCCTAAAATTTGTATATTGAATCTGCAGCCCCAGGGCAGTGGTGTTGGAAGTTGGGCATCTGGGTGGTCATGAGCGAAAGCCCTACATGAACAGAATCAGGACCCTTGTAAAAGAGGACTGGAGGAACTTTTATTTTTCTTTCATGAGTCTTGTTCAATCTAAAAATATATAGTAGAGATAACTACAGGAGTCAAGGGAGCCAGTAATCAGGGTGAACAAGGCCAGTAGTTTCCTCTCCAATTTAACTCAGAAGCAAATATAGCTCATAAATATACTTAATAGTAAATTTCATGTGTCTAAGTTAACATACTCAAGTTTTTGTTGCTGATACTGTTTTTGTCTATGTCAGAATACAATGTGCAGAGTGCAACTCACTTTTTGTCTCTTTGATTCTAGGCAATCTTTAGTGTTCTCATCAATAAGAGGGGCTAATAAGTTGTAACTGAGAATTCTCGCAACAGTGAGAATTAAATAAGAATATAATAAAAGTGGCGCACTCAACCCATTATTTCACCCGTGGAAAATTACCAAAAAGTAGTACCTGCTGTTATTTTTAACTCTATGTCTTCCTTTAGTTTTTCCTCTTGTGCAATGGGAATGATTAAGCATGTATCTATTTTTGGTGAAAGCATTTGTTTTAAATAGCATGTGTATTTGAAATATCCTTGGACAAATACAATTATAGGCAATGCTATTAACAAACTAATGGCATTTCCAATGCTTGGCATTTTATTGGATTGCTCTTTATGCAGAATCAACATTTTAAGTTAAAACATTGGTTATGTACACCCCCAAGCACTTAGCTTTCAACTTTAATAGTTAATCTTCTGAAACATAACAGCAGAAAATTAAAACAAAAAGTATGAAAACTTTAAAACATTGAAATATACGTCTTTGTTCCTTCAAAGATTTATTAAGCAACAATAGTGTTGTTATTGTGATAAATAAGGGAGAAACAATGATGACTTAATGATCACTTACTACTCTTCAGGAACTTAGAATGTAGTGAGTAGGGAGAGACATGTACAGACATGATTTATAGTGCAACATGGAAGTGCTTCTGCAGAGACACACACAACAATGCTTTCATGACAAAGGATAGAAAGATTAACTCCACCTGGGGCTCTCTGGGAAGGTGTCCTTAAAGAGGAGACATGTAAGAAGTGTGATGAAGATGAAGAGGAGAGTCTAAACAAAAGCTGATGGGGAAGGAGAAAAGGTCATCGAAAAGAAAAGAGTAGTATGAGAAAAGTCACATTGAACCAAGAAAGGATCTGACATAAATAAGAAATAGCAAGAGATTCATGTAATCAGGGGAAAGACTACATGAGAATGAGAGGCAGAAGTGTTGGGAGCAGATTTTGAACTAGTCTGAGGATTAGTTAAGGGTTTGCATTTTGTCTTAAAAATTATGGAAAACCAGTTGGGATGTATAAGCAAGGAGTGATAGGATTAAACTTGCAACAAATCATGTCAAAGTAAATAATACTCATTTCCCTGAGCTTATGTTACAAAGCTATGGTTAATGAAAGCTCCCAGAGTAGAGGGGAGGGAAGAGGCTGCCAGCATGCTATATCTCCCATCTTCTGCTAGGTCAGTATTTGCTGTTTCTCCTGATCAGGAAGGAAGAGATAATGTTTGGAGAAGGTAGCTGTGTATATCATTTTTCTATTGTTCTGATTTTTGCTCGCAGTTTTTTTGTTTTGTTTTGTTTTTGGTACTGGGGATTGAACTCGGGTCCTTGCGCTTGCGCAGCAGGCAGCAAAACCACTGAGCTAAATCCCTGGCCCCTGCTCACAGTGTTTTAATATTATGAAAATTGGGTTTTATAGATGAAGTGAAGATTGCTATGATCCTCAGAAGTACTTCAAATAACTCACATTTTCCTCTGAGAACTGAGAATTCTTAAAACATTTCCTTTATTGCTGAGAAGTCCAAAGGGATGTGTGCTCAGATAGTTTCTCATGTGTGTTCCTTACTTGTATGAAAAAAGGTATCATGAAACCTTATATAGTACATCCTAACAGACCACAAGACAAAGAAGAAATAAATGTGCAGAAATGTACAAAAGCAAAGTATTAGAATTCTAAATCCAGAGAAGATATTAAAGTCCTCCCATCCCACTGGATTCATTCTGGTATCTTTAATATGGAATTACACATCATCTCTCCTTTTTCTTGTCTATGAATGAGCTACCTCATGGGAAACTGCACTGCATTTCAGAAATTTAAACAGAATAAGGGTGCTTGGTTTCCATATCAACCATGCCAGCTTCTCTTCTCTTTCTCATACATTTATTACTGATTTAACCAACAAATATTTATTGAATATCTCAAATATGTGTTGTGTGTTCAAGTACTGGTGGGAGAGCCAGGAAGATCAAAATACATCTCTGTCCTCTTTGAGTTTCAAGTCTGGTGAGGGAAATAAATGCTAAACACTTACAGAAAAGTGCAATTAGAGTAGTCCAGAGTCCAGCTGAGGCTTTCCTGCCCACTGAGAATTGGACAGAAGCCCCAGTGCATTCCTTGGGTGGTCAGAAGCTCCTGTCCCTGGGGCTTCCCTGACTCATGATCTCTCTTCTTCCTTTAGGGTTCTCATTCTCTCCCACTGTTCTCTCTCTCTCACTGCAAGAAAGCACTAACTTTTCTTAAGTTTCCATGAGACACTCTTTCATAGGTAGCATATGTAACATGGCCAAGTTTAATGAAATTTTAATGGTAATGGGGACAGTCCATAGTAAGGTTACACAGCAAATGACTGTGAAAAAAGTATTTGTATATTCATGTTTTATTTATGTTTTTATTTTTGTACCACACTAGGAATTGAACTCAGGGCCTTTTCACTAAATTACAGCCTCAGCCTACTTTTTATTTTGAAATGGGGGTCATTAAATTGACCAGGTTGGGCTCATATTTGAGATGGTCCCCAGAGTGCTGGGATTACAGCGTTCACCACCACACCCTGCCAATATTCATGTTTTTAACAGTCTATTCAACCACTCCCCTTCTCACTGGAATTTCATCTCTTCCATGTCTTTTCTGTTTTCTCTTTGCTTTCCTTCCCATCATTGCACAGAAGTAATCAAACAACCAAGCAACTATAACAGACTCTTTTCAGTAAACAAATCCCTTTTATTCTTTCATGGGACTTGGTCACCTTTTTGTCCCTTGGGATCCCGTGGATACCCTTGCTTACAGAATTGCACTTTCTCAGGCCGGGAATTTAGCTTAGTGGTTCCGGTGCCTGCTGCGCAAGCGCAAGGTCCCGAGTTCAATTCCCTGTACCAAAAAATAGAGAAAACAACAGAATTACACTTTCTACTCCAAAAGGCTTGTTATTTATACGTCATACTCACCAAGACATTCTCTATCCTAAGAGAAATTATTTTGCCATCTGTTAAGATATACATGCTAGTTTGGATGTATGACAAATTATGATGCGTCCTTTCACAGAAAAATAGAAGGTACAATGGAGTACAATATTTAGAACAGGAAGATGGGTTTAAACTGAGAAAGTGATGCTTGACCCCCACGCATGCATGCCGCGAACGCACGCACACCCCGCATGCGAACAGATTTTTAGACAAAACCCAGACTCCTCAACCACTGCCATAGATGGCAGATACTTATCTTACTGCCAAAGATGAATCACTTCCTGCCAGTATGACCATTTCAGAACAAGACAAGCTTCGGTGACTGGTAAAATACCCTACAGTTCTGTGCCTAAAAGATCTACACATGGGGCCGGGGATTTAGCTCAGTGGTTCCGCTGCCTGCCTTGCAAGCACAAGGACCCGAGTTCGATCCCCGGTACCAAAAAAAAAAAATCTACACATGCTTTGATCGGAGGCAGCCACCTGGTTCCACACTACAAAGACGCAGAGGACACCAGACCAGCAGAGTCTGAGTCGCGCTGCTCCCGGCCCAGAGGTAGGGGCTTCTGAGCTGCCGTCCCATTGCTCCTGGTCCAGAGGAAGGGGCTTCCCTGTAACCATCCCTCCCGCTGCTCCCAGCCCAGAGGAAAGGGCTTTTGGGCCACCTTCTGTCCTGCTGCTCCTGGCCCAGAGGAAGGGGCTTCTGGGCCACCATCCCTCCCACCGCTCCCAGCCCAGAGCTAGGGGCTTCTGAGCCACCATCCCACTGTTCCTGGACCAGAGGAAGGGGTTTTCCGGCCACCATCCCTTCTGCTGCTCCCAGCCCACAGGAAAGGGCTTTTGGGCCACCATCCCTACCGCTGCTGCTCCTGGCCCCTGTCCCACCGCTCCCAGCTCAGAGGAGGTAATCTGTGCAGGTGCTAACAGCCCCCCACCCCAGTCAAAATGAGAAAACAAATAAGTCTCAAAACCAGACTTCCAGATCACCTACAGCAACCCCAAAGGGAAAGGAGATGGAACACTCTGATACTCAACCACCTGGACCCACTGAACTGGCAACAAAAGGGGATCTAGAAAAAATGAAATCAGAAATAATTTCTGAGATAACAGGAGAAATTGTGCCCCTAGTGCAAGACATGATTAATAAATCTAGAGAGGAGCTGAGGAACATGATGGAATCCCAACATAAGAAACAAATGGAATCCATAAAACAGATGCAAATAGATTTCCAGGACATGAAAAACTCCACTGAAAGTCTACATAGCAGAATGAGCCAATGTGAGGATAGAATTTCAGATATAGAAGATAAAATTGCAATTAGTGACCAGGAAAAGAAAAATTGCTTCAAAATTCTAAGGGAACATGAGAAATCAATCCAGCAGCTGCTAGATAATGCAAAGAAGAATAACATAAGACTGATTGCACTCAATGAAGAAACAGGAGAGAGTGGAGATGACAAAAAAAATCTCTTCACAGAAATAATGGCAGAAAATTTCCTAAGCAGGGGAAAAGAGCTTGACATACAGATACGTGAGGCATAGAGGACTCCAAATAGCCTTGATCAAAAAAAAATCTACACATAGACATATAAACGTTAAGATTCCAGAAACACAACAAAAGAACAAAGTTCTCCAAGCGGTCAGAGAAAAGCACCAAATCACATACAAAGGAAAGCCCATCAGAATCACAGCAGACTTCTCAACACAAACCATCAAGGCAAGAAGAGCTTGGAGTGACATATTCCAAGCCCTAAAAGCAAACAGCCTGCCTCCAACCCAGATTGATGTACCCTGCAAAACTATCTTTCAAAATGGATGGAGAAATAAGATACTTTCATGACAAAGAGCACCTTAGGAACTTCATGAATACCAAACCAGCACTCCAAAGAATTTTACACAATAGCCTAGGAACAGACATTGAGGATCACAACCCCAGGAAGCAAAGCAGAATGAACCCATCTGGCATAACAAGAAATTAAATGTAAAGGAGGAGAACCCAACAAAAAGAAAAAGTCATGGCAATGACAACTCAATACATTTCAGTTATAACCATCAATGTTAATGATCTCAATTCACCAATCAAAAGAAACAGACTGGCAGAATGGGTCAAGAAGTAAAATCCAACAATATGCTGCATACAAGAAACATACTTAATTCAAAAGGAAACTCATAGACTGAAAGTTAAAGGGTGGAAAACAATACTCCATGTGACAGGAACCCCCAAAAAAGCAGGAGTAGCTATCCTCTTGGCAGATCAAGTAGATTTCAAACCAACACTGATTAAGAGAGATGAAGAAGGACACTACATCCTTGTAAGGGAAGAATCCAAGAGGAAGAGATGACAATCATAAATATCTATTCACCAAACACTAGTGCACCCAACTATATAAAACAAATACTAACGGACATGAAAAGTCACACATGCACTAATACAATTGTAGTGGGGGACCTCAACACCCCACTGTCACAAATAGATAGATCAACTAGACTAAAAATAAGTAATGAAATACTAGAACTCAATCGAACTCTTGACCAAATGAACTTAACAGACATTTACAGAGTGTTGCACCCCACAAAATCAGAATACACATTCTTCTCAGCTGCACATGGGTCATTCTCCAAAATAGACCACATACTCACACATAGAACATGTTTAAGTAAATGCAAAGGAATTGAAGTTATCCCCTGCATATTATCAGACCATAGTGCGATGAAATTGGAGATCCATAGCAAAAGAAACTCAAAAAATTTCATAAACACATGGAAATTGAACAACACACTTCTGAATAACCAATGGGTCACAGAGGAAATTAAAGAAGAAATCAGACAGTTCCTTCAATTAAATGACAATGACAATACAACATATAGAATCTATGGGACACAATGAAAGCAGTCTTATGAGAGAAATTCATAGCAGTGAATATGCATATTAGGAAAACAGAATGAGCCCAATTAAACAACCTGATGCTGCACCTCAAGCTTCTAGAAAAAGAAGAGCAGGACAACCCCAGAGCTCATACAAGGGAGGAAATTATAAAGATCAGAGAAGAAATCAATGCAATGGAGACTAAGAGAATGATACAAAAAATCAATGAAGCCAAGAGTTGGTTCTTCGAAAGAATCAACAAAAGTGACAAACCTTTAGCCAACCTTGTCAGAAAAAGGAAAGAAAAGGCCCAAATCCATGCAATGAGGAATGTAAAGGGTGAAATGACAACAGACCCAGCAGAAATCCAGAGGATCATCAATACCTACTTCCAGAACCTATATGCCAATAAGATGGACAACACAGAAGAAATGGACAGATTCCTAGATACATATGAATTACCAAAGTTGAACGAAGAAGACCTAAAAATTCTGAACAACCCTATATCAACCAATGAAATTGAAAATGTAATTAAAAACTTATCAAGTAAGAAAAGCCCAGGCCCTGATGGCTTCACTGCTGAAATCTACAAGACATTTAGAAAGGAACTACTGCCACTACTGTTTAAACTCTTCAATGAAATTGAAAGGGAAGCAATACTCTCAAATTTGTTCATGGAAGCAAGCATCACCTTGATCCCCAAAGCAGAGAAAGACCCAACCGAAAAGGAGAACTATAGACCAATCTCACTAATGAACATAGATGCAAAAATCCTTAATAAGATACTGGCAGGTAGAATGCAGAAGATCATCAAGAAGATCATACACCCTGATCAAGTGGGGTTCATCCCAGGGATGCAGGGATGGTTCCATATATGCAAATCAATCAATGTAATACACTATATCAATAGAGCCAAGGACAAAAACCATATGATTATCTCCATAGATGCAGAAAAAGCATTTGACAAAATCCAACATGCATTTATGATAAAAACCCTACAAAAAATTGGGGTAGGTGGTCTCTACCTCAAACTGATAGAAGCCATCTATGAAAAACCAACAACCAATATCATACTAAATGGTCAAAAATTGAAATCCTTCACACTCAAATCAGGAACAAGGCCAGGGATTTAGGTCAGTGGTTCTGCTGCCTGCCTCAAATCAGGAACAACACAAGGATGTCCACTATCACCACTCTTGTTCAATATAGTTCTGGAAACATTAACCATGACAATTAGACAAGAGAAAGAAATAAAAGGAATAAAGATAGGTAATGAAGAAGTCAAACTGTCATTATTTGGAGATGACATGATACTCTATATAGAAGACCCCAAGAATGCCACCAAAAGTCTTCTAGACTTAATAACCAAATTCAGTCAAGTAGCTGGTTACAAGGTCAACACACAAAAATCAATAGCTTTCCTCTACACAAATGATAGACTCACTGAGAGAGAAATAGGGCAAATATTTCCTTTCACATTAGCATCCAAAAAAACTGAAATATCTAGGAATCAACCTAACAAAAGTAATCAAAGACCTCTTCTCTGAAAACTATGGCACTCTGAAAAGAGAGATTGAAGGTGATATCAGAAAATGGACAGACATCCCCTGCTCCTGAGTGGGAAGGATTAATATAGTGAAAATGGCCATACTTCCAAAACTGCTATATAGATTTAATGCAATTCCAATTGAGATCCCAGCAGCATACTTCATGGACCTTGAGAAAATAATCCAAAAATTCATTTGGAACAAGAAGAGACATAGAATAGCAAAAGCAGTTCTAGGTAACAGAGACATGGCAGGGGGTATCACAATCCCCAATCTGCAACTATACTACAAAGCTACTGTGATAAAAACAGCATGGTCCTGCAAAGAAACAGATCTGAGGACCAGTGGAACAGATTAGAAGATGCAGAAACAATGTCAGACACACTCAGCCATCTCATCTTCGATAAAGGAGCCAAATACCCTCACTGGAGGAAAGATAGCTTCTTTAATAAATAGTGCTGGAAAAATTGGGCTTCAACTTGCCAAAGATTAAAACTAGACCTGTATCTCTCACCGTGCACTAAACTAAAATCTAAATGGATTAAAGATCTAAATATTAAAATAGAAACTCTGAACCAGTTGGAACAGAAGCTGGGTAGAACCCTTGAAGACATCCGTGTAGGAAAAGATTTTATGAACACAACCTCAGTTGCCCGTGAACTAGCACAAACAATCAACAAATGGGATCTCTTCTTATTACAAGGCTTCTGCACAGCAAGAGAAACCACCAGCAGTGTGAAGAGACAACCCACAATGTGGGAAAATATCTTCACCCGCTCTTCCTCAGACAAAGGTCTACTATCTAGAATCTATAAAGAACTTAAAAAGATCAGAGTTCCCAAATTTAAAGACCCAATCCAAAAATGGGCATCTGAAATGAACAGACATTTCTCAGACAAAGAAGTAGAAATAGCAAATAAATACATGAAAAAATGTTCAACATCACTGGTCATTCGAGAGATGCAAATGAAAACAATGCTGACATTCCACTTCACTCCAGAAAGAATGGCTGCTATCATGAAATCAACCAATATCAAATGCTTGTGGGGCTGTGGGGAAAGAGGAACCATGCTCCACTGCTGGTGGGAGTGTAGACTGGTACAACCACTGTGGAAATCAGTATGGAGATACCTCAAAGAACTAGGACTGGAAGTCCCATTTGATCCCACTATTGCACTGCTGGGGATCTTCCCCAAAGAATTAAATGAATCATACCACAGTAATATATGTGCACCCATGTTCATAGCAGCACAGTTTGTGATAGCTAAAACTTGGAAACAGCCCAAATGCCCATCAACTGGAGACTGGATAAAGAAAATGTGTTTTTTTTATAAAATGCAGTACTACTCAGCCATAAAAAATGAGAAATTAGAGACATTTATAGGTAAGTGGGTGCAAATTGAGGCAATACTCTTAAGTGAAATAAATAGGACACACATGAATAAATACTGAATAGTTTCTCTGGTGTGAGAAACTGAAAGTGTAAATAAGGACTAAAATGTATAATAGGTAATGTGAAATAGGAAGAAAAGGGGCAAAGGGGAAGGAAGTGGGAGGGCTAGGGGAAAGGATAGAAGGGAGTGGGATTAATATGAGAAAATGGAAAAATAAGAACAAAATATCTGTAAATAGGGAGGACTGGAGGGGTTGAAGGGAGGGCTGGGCAAGGGTGAAAAATAAGAACCAAGAGAGACTATGTAAAGCTGCAAATTTCCAATGATGAATGTCATTATATTGTATACCTAAAATGTACCAATGATTAGAATGAATAATCGATAATGCAAAATAGGAAGAAAAGGTCCAAAGGGGTAGGGTAGTGGGAGCGGCAGGAGAAAGGAAAGAAGGGAATGGAAAAATGCTGAGAAATGGAAATAAAGTCTTTGTAAATAGGGAAGGGTGGAGGGGCTGAAGTGAGGGCTAGGAATGGGGAAAAAATAAGAACCAAGATGCATTATGTAAAGGTACAATTCCCAATGAGAAATGTAATTGTGTTGTATACCTACAATGTACCAATAAAAGAATTTAATAAAGTGCAAAAAAAATAAATAAACAGAAAATACAGTGGACCCTTGACTTACGAACTGAAAATCTCTCTCCTGTATAATTTTAGGCCACACTTTCTTCCAGGAAGATCTCAAAGTTCTTAGAGACACTGGCCAAGGATTTCTCAACCCCACATAGGAAAGAATGTAACGTTTCTTCCAGAACTCTTTAAGGATTAAATCTGTATCTGAAACCGTCAGGTAGAACAAGCAGCCAGCATTCAGGTTGAAACTCAAGACTTTGGTCATAAGTTAAAACAAAAATTTCAATTATAACCCAAGCTGTTCATATGTCAGGCCAGTTGTAACTCGAGACTCCACTGTAGTACAATAAAGCTTCTGCAGAAAATGTAGCATTTCTGGAAACTGTTAGCTGGGCACCAAGAATTCAGGAAGAGCATTCCTAGTAGGGGAGCAGCATACACAAAGGTCTCCAGATGGGAAAGTTTTGGAGCCCTGGAAAAACTGAAAAAGGATGGCATGGCTAGATCCTAAAGAGCAGGAGGAAATGGATGGGGATGATGGCAAAGAGATAAGCGAAGGCTCAATTACACGGGATCTTGTGGGCCATATGACTGATTTTTAGGCTCCTGCCTCTTTCCTAACAAATGAAATGATGTCATGAATGGTTTTTCTTTTGTAAACTTTGAGTTTATTGGTTTTTTAAAACATAAACATTCATGCTAAAGCCAGCAAACTTGGACAGACATACAATCATACACACACACTTGCACACCCACACATAAATGGTACACAAAGCAACTTCCTCCAGGGCCATGTAATTTGGTATTATTAAAAAGTCTATCCTGCACCCATACACATGTTTCAGGGTCAGCTGGACAATTAGCTGAAAATTAACTTCATATTCATTTTCCCACCATAAGAATGTTTCCTGAGGAGAAACTTGGAATGTGAGGGTTTCTATAAGAGCTTATAAAATGTTGCCTACGAGCAGCAAATGAACTGTCAATCTTCAGCATTTATATCAGTCCAGCTGACACATCCATTCTCCCCTCAAGAGCAAGTAGCTTCTTGCTCTGCCCAGTGCCTTACTATTGTACTGTTGGCAAGGCAAGGCAGGAAGAAGTGTAGGTTCTGTTTACCACCAGGGCAAACAGCTCTCTTCATTGCATTCTTGCAGAGAAGCACCTACTGGGGTTCTGTATGCCCCCAGATACTCACAAGTACTAAAAATGACACACACATGCTCCCTTTGTAGACATTGTGCCCACTGCTCGTAGATAGTGCCATTGTACACCTGGCCCTTAACACTTAACCCATCACAGTAAAGTCATGTATCTACAATGATGTGCATTATGTTCTTTTGGAGAAATAAATTATTCTGCTTCCTCACCCAACCCTACCTATCCCAGCCCACCTTACTTTTACTCTCCATTCTTACTTTTCAACTACTAATACCCATACCTTTAAAGCTGTCTTTTTATTGAAAGTAATAAATTAAGACATTCATCATGAGGCATTTTCATCTTTGCCTAAGAATCACCAGCATATACATTAGCATGCTCACAGTGTTGAGTATACAGGAATTTGTTTCAGCAGTGACAGCATTCACTGATCTTAGGGAGAAAACTTTATGTTCAAAATAACACTTAAGTTCTATACAAATGTAACTTTCCATACAGTGTGATACTTTAAAATGAAGGGATTTTGAGGAAGTGATGTCTTCTTCAAAATGCATCCATTGGCCATTTGCTGAAATCGAGTTTGCAGTGGCTACTAAGACTCCATCTGGTCATCCTGTGAGTCCACACTTATAGTGGAACCTTGGCTGCTTGTGTCAGCATTTTCATAGGACTTTTGATCTTTGGCAAAGTTGATGAAAACCTGATTTGTTAAGGGAAATAAAACCATTAGGGCCAGAATAGCAAAAGAAGAAATAAAGTTAAGATATGCCTACGTATATTCATCTGCCTTCAGCTAGAGTCAGTTTTTGGAGTCAGCTTTAACTGGAGTTTGAAAACAGTACCTGAATCTATAACTATATTAATGACATTTATGATCATAATCTAATCTAAAGCTGTACTTGAATATCTATAACCACATATCTATATCCATATGATCTATATCAATGTCTCTATCAAATATAATTAAAGTGCCTACCCCAAGCCATGTCTAATGCTTATACTTCACTAAAATAAAATTTGTATAGAAATCCCACATTATGTTCAGTTAGCCAATTATGTAATAGATAGAGCTCTTCATATATTAAAAAATCATTAAATACATTGGTTACAGATTCATCCCAAAACTATTTATCAAGGGTCTGGTTTTTGCCAGGCATGATGTTGGAAGTTGATCACTTAGAGACTAAATCTTCTCTTAGGGTAATGGCATAATTTTCTAAGGTCCCTATTAAAATGCCCAAAGCCCTATAAAAAGTTATCCATAAAATGCAGCATGACACATCATCAACTCAGAGACCTGTCAGGACTTCCTTTCAGATCCATTCCAATGACAGACATAATCACCTGTGCTATATGTTATGTGGGATTAGCTGTATCAAATTAAGACTGCGCAGTGGAACAGAAGGATGATGTATGAAGTGTTTAGTTATTGAATGTAAATGTAATTAAGAGATACAAATGAAAGAAAAGAATTCTGCATTTGCTGTGCAACTTTGTAAATTTAGGGGACCTCAAAGTCTGCAGGATCTCTTGCCACTCCTATGCTACCCTCACCCAGAAAGCCTATCAACAGATATATTCTTTATGAAACCTACCAAGGAAAAAGTAGGGAAAAACATTAACAACTATTTATTTTGTGGGTGAAAATAGTGTTTTGTTGCTTTACACATGCCTATAACTTTATGAATACAGCTGTTAAAGACTGGAAAAAAATCTTTTAAAAATAGTTCATGCCTTTCATATTTTTTTAATATCCCAAAATACTGTCAGAAATAGATTAGGCTCTTTGTTAAGTTTTTCAGGTGTAAGATTAGATATTGCTTCAATTAAAAATAAATTGAATGTCATTAGAAGGAAATAACCAAGATGCATGATAATTTTTATGTGATATTATGCACATGGATAATGGTATACATCTTACCTCTTCCAGAGTAGTCTGACTCACTAGGAAATTTGTGATATTTAAAGCAGCCTTGTTGGTTTCTAGTAGATCAAAAATGTTTGCTACTCCTCCTGCAGTGACTGGTACATGGTACTCTAGCATGCTAAGGTGTTGATCCTGTGGGAACCAAAAGAAAAATTTATTTTACAAAGATAGGTAATATTGATTTGATTAGACATAACTTAGCACTAAGAACAATACTGAAATTTATTCCCCTGAAAATGATACTACAGTGTAAATGATGGGTATGCTTAGAAGCAGCTTATAAAGATGAGATGCAAAATTTTATGAACGTCAAAGAAAAAACAAATTAAAAAGTTAATAAAATTTTCAAAACATTCTGCATTCTTGTGCATTATATAGTCATAATCTTGCCTGGAAAAATTTTTGTGGAGTGATATTTCACATGTGAATTGAGGCTCGGCTCACATAAGCTTCTGAGAGATCAATTTTATTTTATTTTATAAATTTGTATCTTTATAAGTGCATGTTTGCAGTATATAATGATTACATTCATCATGGGTAGTTGGTACATGTAACATAAGACATCTTAATTCTTTTTACTTCCCCCTCCTTCAGAGATCAATTGTAGTAATTTTATTTTTATGTTAGAATTGTTCCAAAACACTAGTAATTTGCTGTTCAATTTATATTGGAAAATGATACGTTTAAAAAATGTTGTCTAGGAAAAACCTCATTCAAATGATGTTATATCCTTTTTCAGCTCACTTTAAAAATATTTTTAAATTTTTGAAATTTTAGTTAATAGTATCACCATCTACTTAGTAATATATTCTTATTGCCTTGGGGTATCTTTAACATCATAATTTTCTGAATATTTAAACAGTTACCATATCTGTTTTTCTGTTTATTAAGATAGCTATTTCCTTTTCTCTCTACTTGCACCACTGATATTAACTTGATGCTCATCACATCTGAGTTAGTGCAGCAGCCACTTTGGGATCCTAGAAACTAGACACACCAATTTATTCTGGCACAAAGACATCAGAGTAATATTTTCTGAGCACTAGTTTGAACAGGATGCTTTCTTACTTGAGAATCTACCCTTGCAATGTCTATGGATCAAATCAAGATGATATATTTTGGCCTGATATTCAAGACTTCTTTTTCCTCTTTACTCCTTTTCCCAGACTACTTGCATTATGCTTATCTCTGCAATCTGGCCAGTTTGCTTATTTTTACTATCAAACTGTTGTACTGGTATTTTCTTTCTAGAGATCTAGAAACCATTGCAGGAGGGTGAAAGATGGTCTGCTTAGGGTGAAATCCAACTTTTATCATCACTTTGTTTGCCTTAGATAGTCCTGGTCCCATGAAGAAGAGACCAGGATAAATGTAATTTCTTCACTCAGCAAATAAAGACTTCATCTCAGAAATCCACTAAAAGAAAAAGCATATGACCAACATGATTTGTACAAGAAAGATACCCTTTAAATTTTAAATTTGATTTAAATTTAGATGATAGAAAATGGGCCTTGATAAGAATCATGAAAGCTATTGTTTCCTAGAGATGTTCACCAAGGCTCGAGGAGGCTGAGACTAAAGTATTTTATAAATATTAAGGAATTTTTAAAAAAATGCATTGTTGGGGCCAGGGATTTAGCTCAGTGGTTCCGCTGCCTGCCTCCCAAGCAGAAGGACCTGAGTTTGATCCCCTGTACCAAACAAAACAAAACAAAAAAATAAAAAATAAAAATGCATTGTTTTGTTTTCTAAAATCACTTGTTAAAATCATTTACATTACTATTGTGCCTTATAGTTGATAAGGTATTTTTATGGACTCTGCCATTTAACTCTCACACCATTTTTATGAAATAGATGTCTAACCCTATTTTAAAAGTGAAAAAACTGAGTTTCAGAGACTTTAAATGGCTTGTTCAATATCACCCTACATGGCTGGGTTCAGTCTAAAGTTTTACAAGTTCTTTTCATTATTCCACATCTGATTTCCTTTTAACAACAATTATTCACCATTTCACCAACTTGTGCAAATTGTCTATCAAAGATATTGCAATAAACATTTTTCTGTCAAGTAGTTTAAGTACATACTATGTGAGACAGCCATGCTTATGTCCCTGTGTGTCTATCCTGTGACTATGTAGTATATAGTTAAGAATAAATTAATACTATGATATTTCATCTCTTTTGAGACTTGAAGACTTATTGTGGGCTTACTTTTTAAATGAGGGGAACAAAAGAGATAACCTCCTCCAGCTATAACATTCTAGATTCCCTAATTTTTTCCCCCATGGAGAAATGCCCTTAGTAATGTAATAACTGTAATTTCTCAATTCCTTCATGTATCTAAGTAGTAAACTGGCAAAATATACCACTAAAAAGAAAATAAAGTGTGACTATAAAGACTTTGTGAGGAAGAGATAAATAAACATATATGAAAGGTTATGTTAACTCTAATAGCTATAACAGAATTTGAAAATGTTATTTGTTCACAAAAATTGTGGTTCAGAGTGTCTTATATATCTTGAACTATAATATACTATGATTAATAACAAAGCTATGATGAACTTGGAAGTGGCAAATATCCACTACAATATTATACTGTGCCTACCAAAGCTCATCAAGATCAAAAGGCTGGGCGATCACTTACTTTTAAATATGTTTTTGGAAAGTGCAGTTGCATGAACCTTGTGAGAGTCTCCATGCTCACTTTGCTATTCTTTAAATGAACCTTCACAGTAAACCCACGTCCAAACCTAGAAAGAAAAGTGCATAACACAATACAAGTTATATTTTGCCAAAATCGTTCCCCTGGAGTTCTAGATAATGAAACAAAGCCAAAGCTCACCATAATGGCCCCTTATCTTAAATAAAGACTGTCATTTTGCCATGGGCTGAAGATATGTTTCAAACTGGCAACTGTTCACTGCTATGACTTTTTAAATTTATTTCCTATCTGTGCAATAAGTTAGATTTTTTGAGCAAAAGCAATATTGGAAAGAAAACATAAACAATGCCTTTCTTTGATATCTATGAATTGGCAATGGATGTCATTTTCTGGGGTTAAATATATTCTAATTTAAAGTAAGCAAGGTCTTGAGACAAGTTATAATGAATTTGGTAACAACGGTCAATATTAACATAATTGGGATTTAAAAAAGAAATATGAAATCAACATCCTAGACCTAACTGCACAGAGAATGGAGTTCATAAACAAGTCACAACCAACCCTTGAGAACAACATAAGGCCTCTGTTACTTCTTTTCCTTGTCTTTTTTTTTTTGGTACCGGGGATTGAACTCAGGACCTTGTCCCCACAAGGCAGGTGGCAGAACCACTGAGCTAAAGTCCCCAGCCCTTCCTTGTCTTGATTAGTACTATGTGATAAGAGAGTCAAGTTGTTGTCTAAAAAGGTACACAATATCATTCTGAAATTTGGAGATTACTATGGATATATATAAATCCATGTACATTCTGTTGACAATAAATTACTAATTTAATGGTAATATGATATTTATGCACATTTCCCTGGTGTATTCTTGATGAAAAAGTTTTCAATATGGTAAAAATGTTAAACAGCTTACTGAATGCTTGTGCAAATGGCAATAAACATGCTAGATAAAAATATATGCTTACATGTATTTGTTAATGTCTACTTTATTACTGTATAAACTCCTGAAATTGCTCTGAGAATGTTACGATTGTGGATTTATTACTATTATCATTATTATTATTAGCTTTGGTTGTGGAATTATTATCATTATTATTATTATCATTAGCTTTAGACCTTCTAAGATTTGGAGGTATTAACTAAAAATACAATAAACTCTCCAAATACTTTAATCTAAGGTGAGTCAGTGATTACTTCTAAAGACTAGGTCCTCTATTCCTGTTGTACTTCTCATTGCAAGATAGGCTGCTGAGATAATCCTTGAAACTGGAGACAGCACCATTAGATTGATTACTCCATACCTGTGCTAAACAATACATTTGTTCTTTACCTGCTCTTTATGTGCTGCAAAGATCCAATGCACTGGAATCTTCCATTCACCATAATGGCCAGCCTGGTACAAAGAGCTTCACATTCTTCCATGCTGAAAGATGAAGTAAAGTCACATCAACATTCAGAGCACAGAGAATTGGATTGAAGTTCATAAGCATAAGCTTAATTACTTCATTATTACACCTGAGAACTCTGTCTTGTAAGGAGAACAAAAAAACTCTTAAAATACAAATTAAATGTCTTCAGGTAGGGTTTTTAATGTTTCTTCTAAAACTCAAGGCCATCTCTCTCACCTGGAAGGCCCTCCTATCAAACCCAATATTTCTTTCAAGCTCTTTTAAGGTTTGATTCAAGACCTATATTTCCTAAGAAATGTTTCCAAAATAACCCCAAGCTTTTTTCATTATGCTTCTTACTCTAGTTGGCTTTTATATTTTTGGATGTACAACTAGTTAATCTGGACCTGATTACATGCTCTCTCATTTCATAACCAGAGGCAGCCCTAGGTATCACCTTGTTCATTTCACACAAATGTTCATGGGAATGAAAGGCTTGGCTCCAGTGTGCTGGGGACAGAGGAAGAATGTAAACCAGCCCTTGAATAAGAAATAAATCTAATACCTTTTCTACTATACAATCATTTTAATGCAAGGAGAATTTAATCCACATTATAATGCCATGGCAACATCATAAGAGAGGCTGTAATATCACTGATACTTTACTCAAGGGAGGGAATACTTCATGGAGGGGAGGGATATGAACTGGGTCTGGAAGGACTGGTCAGATTAGAACTTGGAGAGATTACATGAAGAGATTATTTCAAGCAGAAAGCATAGCTGAAGAAAGGATTTGGAAATAGGAAGAGGCAGTGTGTGCTTCGAGAACCATGAGCAATTCAGACTGGTGGCAGAGGGTGTGGTAGGAAAAAAATGACTGAAAGTTTAAATGAGGTCAGATAATAGGGGGCCTCCCATGGCAAGGCTGATAATTCTGAATTTCATTTGATAGGCAATAGGGAGCCACAGGTGAGTTAAGAGGGCCGTGAACTGTGCCAAATCTATTTTTAAAGAGACTTCTTATAGCTCACACTCTGTCCTAACACCATATAAACCTACTCATTTGACTTGCCCCTCCTACTACAAGCATAAAACACTTCTATACAATTGAAGATATTCATTACCCCTATATAATGCACAGGATTACCTTTTCTTATCTAATATTCTAAGATTGTGTCCCTTGACTTTAAAGGTCCCTTACTCCACTCACCTGTGAGATGTGAGGATGACGGAACACTTGTTCTGTACTTCCTCTGAAATGATCTTCCAGAGGTGCCGTTTTGACTTAGGATCCATCCCAGAGCTCGGCTCATCCTTAATAGAGAGTTACAAGAAAAATTTATCAAATTAATTAATATTTGACGAGGTTCTTTACACGAATCACTGAGTCTTGATTCCCTAGAACAGATATCACTTTTTGAAGTTCTGTGACTATCTTGTTTTATACCTAATAGGCCTTTTTCTGCTGCTATCAAAAAGCTCAAAATTAAGTATTTAAAACTGTCAATCTGTTTAAAAAAGTGTCTGGGTGAAATTGACACCCTGTTACTTTACATCCATTTCTTATGTTTCTTTGGAAGAAAAGTTTGCTTCAATTACTGACAATGCAGAGTTTTTATATTTAATTCTACATTGTCACATACGTATTGGAAGCTACATCAACATGATTGCCATCATGCTCATGAAAGCAGAAGTGTGACTGTGAGTAATAATATGCTTTTTGAAGCAGAAAAAAAACCACGATTTGATATTTTAGTTGATATGTTTGAGGTGTATTTTTAGTTTTATGTTAGTAATTGAAATTTAACACTCCTTGGGAAAATAAATATAAGATTTGCAGAAATAGCCATGTAAACATATATATATATAATTTGTCCAAAGTAAATAGTGCTTTGAAAAATTGTTCAGAAATAAAATTTTTTACATGTAACAACAGACGATCTAAACAAGCAATAATAGATCCTCACACAATTGTAAAAAATAAATTATAGGCCAAAATTAGGTAAAAATTTAAAACTGTCTCTGGAAGAGAAAAGTATGTACATAGGATAGTCAGGCTTATTTTTATAGTAGGTGTTAAATTTGAAGAAATAAATGAATGTTACTTTAGGAAAACAGTAAAGGTCATACTGTCACTGCATCTATTTTTGGAAAAATAGCCTATATGGTAAACAAATCCAGAAGAAAAACATGGTACCTTTCATAGCCTGTATTTCAGTTCAGCTCATTACTATATAACATTTACGTAGCACTCTTACCATTTTAAAATGTTTTACATATATTATCTCACAGGGGTGCCTAAGGATTGTTTTGTTCAATTGAAGGGACTTACACAATAGAATTCCATTATAAGCCTCGATTGGCAGGGATGTAATGCATTAGAAGCTGATGGCATTATACAAAGATGGGCTGTGCATCATTCTATCTAAGCAGTTTAAATAATTTGATCCACTCTATGACTTAATCCTTGGAATAAAGCAGCTATTTATAACTGGATTTTTATTGCATATAGTTAAGATGCATTTAGAATTTGGAGGTCCTCGAATCAAGGGGATCTTCCAAAATAAAGAAGAGTTTGTTCCTCTGAACAAACCAGGCCTAGAGAACAGAATACTGTATCACCACTGTGCATAATTTATGTTTCCAGGTGATCAATTTAATTTTTCAGTATTAGCCAAAATAAAAATGTGGAATATTTTTCTTTCTGTCACCCCTGGAATTCAGATAAAATAGCATAGTATATCACCCACCATATCTTAATCTAGATAACTCATATTTTTACCATAGTTACAAAGAAATAAAATTTTAGCACAGTATATTTTCCTAAAATGCGCCCTTCTTCCTCAGTAAAAAATAGAACATGTTTGTCCACCTGATTAGTATCTAATAGAAAGATATGTGATTTCATCAATAAATGGGAATTAAATTCTACCATGTTCTATAACTTTACTTAGTTGTTCAAATATCCTGAATTTGTTACAGCTACTTCCCACTCCCATACTGAGTGCTTTCTCTGACTCCTTCTGAGCCAGTGTTTCAGAGAAAAACATTTTTTGAAAACATATTATTGTGGCAACTCATCATTTGCTGATATAAATTCCTTTGTGTGATAGCATAAGTTTCCTGTCAAATAACTGGCACACAGTGAGGCCTCATTAAACTCTGACTGTGACAATGAGGATGAGATGTTAACACACACTTGGATGTGCTGTTCTAATTATGTAGTAGTCTTTTTCATAATGCCTCTCTTACCAGTAGTAGAATGGAAGGTTTCCCTATTAAGGCCAGAGCAGTGGATAATTTTCTTTTTGTTCCATAACTGCACATAGAGGTGGATCTGTCCTTGTAGGGCATCAAGTGAAGTCTCCTAAGGAGTTTATGAACAGTCTGTGGATAATAAAAGAGAAATTAGGCTGACCTTCCCCTGCCAAAACTCTTAAAGCACCAAATGGAAGAAAATCTGCTTGGGAAAAGAAAATTTTATCAGGGAGAATAGAGGCCAAGAAAAAAATTAAAACATTTAAATTCAACATAGATTTTATTTTCATTTTAAAGGGCTATTTAAAAATTAATAGTTCATTTAAAGAGATAAAAGCAATTCCTCAGAGGCTTATTTCAAATGAGATTTTTCCTTCTAAATGTGTGTGTGTGTTTACTATTTCAGATTGTACTTTGTGCTGTATTACCACAGGATTCTCCTATAAAGCTTAAAAGCTTCAAATAACTAAAACAGAATTCAAAGGCAGGTTTCTCATTGATCATCATCACTGCTTCACCTTTCTTCTGACTGAGGGGTGAGTTGTCATAAAGGCTTTAAGTCTATTTAAAAATGACCCACTATCAAAACTTCAATGCATTCGGAGTCATGGGTTCTTGTAGTTATTTCTGTAGTTAAATAGCCCTGGCAAATAATGAATTCCTAGTTGGACTTATGCAGCAGGTCCCCAGGGTTGCAAAAAACAGAAGAAACTGCCCTAAGGGTTAGTCATTCCATTACAAAGCCAAATCGTTGCAATGACACACAAAGTCACAGATTAAAAGTCAAAATGGAGGTCTGAGGTTGTAGCTAAGTGGTAGAACATGTGCTTAGAGTGCATGTGGCCTTTAGGAACAATCTCAAGCAATATAAAATAAAATAAAAATAGAAGGTATTCTATTTTACTTGGGCATTTTTTAGTTAATTCTCTGAGTTAATACTTATTTGAACACCAAAGGATGTAGAAGCATCACCAACCCGTGCTCAGCACAGAGCCTAATGATCCTCTGTTTAACAGTTCTTAACTGAGCAACTGAACAAACTCGGTCAAGGAGTTTTGAAGGTGAGTCCACAGGTGTGTGTAGAGAACACACAGTCAAGCTAAGTTGGCCTCATTCTCATTGTTAGGAAGAAAATGTCATGGCTTTTCAGGTGTCAAGTTGGTTTTGTGACAGGTGTGGTGGGAGGAAAACAAAAATAATAATGGTCATCAAATTAACTAGTTTTTCACATATGTACTCACTTCTTTGATATCTTTTTCTGGAATTCCATGGACTCTGGCGTAGAAATACAAATGTTCTTCCACAGTTACTAGATCATCTAAGGCATCTTCCTGAGGGCAGTAACCAACTAATGAGCTGTGAGAGTCAACATGACCCAGAGATCTGAATGAGAAGATAAAAAACACATGAGTTTCAAAAGTACGACTCTTCTGGTCTCCAAATATCAGGACGGTGGCTCTATTTTGCTCATGATAGTTGGTGATTTTGATGAAAAAGGATACAATAATCTCACTATCAGAGTCACATGAAGAGGTTTAAAAATCCCCACCCACTTTGATAGCTTTTTTCCCCTTGAAGATTTAATAATACATAAATACCTAAGATGTTCATTTAAATTATTTTAATTGCATTTTACTTTGTAAGGTGGAAGCATAAGTTTTCCATACCCTGTCTTATTTCTGATCAGAATGTTTCCATTTGAAGGAACAATGTCTCCAGTAAGCATCTTGAATATAGTGGTCTTGCCTGCTCCATTCACCCCAAGAAGGCCAAAGCACTAGTTTAAGGGGAGAGAACAAAAGATGTAAATCTTAGAGACATGTTGCTATTGTATCTCTTTCCTTCTGCCTGGGTGAAATACATTTCCAAGAAAAATAAATCACTGGGATTATTCAAGGAAATGCTCTCTTGGCATTTGGTCAAACTTTCTCTTTTAAAACAAATTAGCACTTTATGTGACTTTTTTCTCTTTAACCACCTGAACATTTGGAAATATATATACTGGGTACCTGTTTTACACATTATAACACCTCTTTATATGACATGATATAATATCCCACAAGATATGCTAACTTGAAGAAGTAATTACATTTATAGATTTCAAAATATTCACACATCACAACTTTACTGAATAAGCTACTGAAGCAATAATTTCTTCATGCTAGTGAATAAATTTGATGCATGAAATTTGAGACTGCTTGGAAAACTAAGGAAATAGTCATATTCTTTTTCTTCTTTCAAATCTGCCTTAATACTATGCCTGTGAAAATGATAAGAATATAAATGGATGCAGTTTTAGGACCTCATTTCCGACAACTTCTGTTTTCTTTATGGTGTCTTTTGAAGGAGCTTTGGAATGAAAAGTTGAATAGAGCACCGAACAGGCTTTCTGACCACATCCCACTCCAGAGAGGACAGCAGTTTGGGAAAGGGCTCAGGACTTGCTCTGTGATGGGAATTGGTGCCTTCTGCCTGCCTAGTCTCACAGGGTGAGTAACAGAAGCTCACATGGAAGTTGTAATTGATATATATGGATGAAGTATGATTGAAAAATACAGTATGTATGTATATGTAAACATATATATTACAGTAAAGACACATTGCCATTAAACTCCCTCAAAACTTCCGCTTGTTCCAAACACACTTATCCTATTGCTTTTGCCACTTTCTAAAGTAGTTCTGGAAGTCCTTTTTTTGTATCTTTCGTTGTGCTATAGGGCGGCCTCAATGTCCTGAATCTATTCAAAATGTTTATCTTTCATGGACATTTTGACTTGGGAAGAGCCAGAAGTCATACCATACCAGATCTAGTGAATAAGGTGGATAAGGATACATCATAATGTTTTTATGAGGCTGCCTTTCCATTGGATGGCACTGGACAGAAGCATTCATGAGAACAGCTTCAAAAAATGGCAAGAAAAAATGAATGTGTGTTCAAAGGGAGAGGGAGTATTTTGAGGGAGATTGATGGTAATGTATCTTTTACTATAACAAATTTCTTAAAAAATATAAAATTGACCCTATTTTTGTCATCCCTTATATATGTATATACATGTTTATATGATGGATGTGTTTATGTATGTATACATACATGACCCATAGAAATATTGTTTGACTTTTGTATTTCTAGAAAAATACTGAAGAAAAATAATTAATTTTTATTTGCCAATAAAAAGGATAGAAATGAATTACAGTTCCTCACTTCTCCTGCAGGTATCCCGATGCTGATGTTGTTTACAGCTATAATCTTCTTGTGGATAAGTTGGTAGGTCTTTGTGAGACGATGGAGTTGGACCAGATCAAGCTCAGCTGCACCACTCTCGACTCTTAGTCTCTCAGCCCGCACATCCTCATCCTCATCTGTTATCTCCATTACAGACGAAGAACTAAATTTTCTGATGAAGAGCCTAAAAAAACAGCCCCAATGATACTATGTTGATGATTTTGAAATGACACTCCTCCATTTAGATGTTTTGATGTCTTTTCACTTTATAGAACCTGTGCTAGTATTAAACTTCTTTTAAATGTTAGGTATTATGCGCTCAAATAACTTAAAAAATCAGTATGGACTCTCTTCACCATATTCAATATGATATTTGAAAAGTAGCTTTTGTTATGCCTTAAGTGTTTACAAATCCACTGTTAAAATATAAAATCCTAATGTCAGTAATGAGATGAGTCTGTGTTTGAAAGTCAGTTCTTAATAAAGAATTCAGAGCAAGGCTAAACTCCACAGAAGCTCAGTAAAACTGAAAACCTACAAGCATAACATCAAAGATTATCTTTTTTAAAAAATCTGGCCTATTTCTTCATTCTTTTTAAAGCTGTAGTAACATTTATGAGACCTCTACCCCCTAAAATTTTTTTTAAGTGCACAGCATGCTATTGTTGACTATAGGCACAATGCCGTATGGTAGATCTCTATTTTTAAATAATCTATAATATGAATATTACTCTGTACCCTTTTTACTGTGTCTCATCTAAGCTCGAGAGAATGTTTTAGGACTATAAGCTCTGCAAACTCACTAAGTCCCAAACCCACCTCAGTATCTTCCTAAAAAATACCAAAACAAAATAAAATCCAACAAATCAATCCAGTTCTTTCTAATGTTTCTGGTTTTTTAAAAATGTTAGTCCAGAGATACCAACTCTGCTGTTTTCTTTGAAACTTCCCTACTCCAAAGTCCACTGGTACAGTCAGTCCCAAACACTGGCAATGCCTTGTAATTCCCTGGTACGGATCATTTTCTGTCTGTTTCCATCCCCATTACAAACTTTCACTTCTCACCTAGCTTTCTCCAGGAGCCTGAAACTGCTCCACTGTCTCTTCCATTTCAATCTGTACTACCTCTACAAAATCACAGTCCTAAAGCACCATTTGATCATGATGCTATCTTTTCAGAAACCTTTGTTTGCTGAATAAAGTCCAAACTGCATTCTCCTTACAAAGCATTCAAGAGATTCCATAATCTCCCTACTTTTTATCTCCTAGTATTTCATTACATTTATTCTATGTTCTAATCAACTTGTATTATTCCTTTTTAAAATATGCTGTAATATTTTTTCTGTATCTCTGCTCTTGGCTTTCCTTTTATTATTATAATTTAATTAAAATTTTATTTCAGTAGGTAATACATGTACGTGATATTAAAGTTCAAATGGTACTGAAGAATATATAGTGAAAAGTCGTCTTCAACCATGCATAGTTCTCTTCAGTGGAGGCACCACTAGGATACTGTATGGATTTGTATGCACAAATCATACAAATTCCTTTTCTTTCTAACTCAAATGGTAATGTGCTTTACACCTGGTCCTGTATCTCACTTTTATTTTACTTAATAAATATTAGAAATAATCTCAAAAATTGAATATAGAGCTGTATTATCCTTTCTAATGGGTGCATCATGTGTTTATGAGTGTATACATATTTAGTGGACCCTTGAGTTATGACCAGCTTGACACATGAACAACTTGGATTATGACCGGAATTTTAGTTTTAAGCTATGAACAAAGTCTTGAGTTAAAATCCAAATGCTGGCCATTTGTGCTTACCAGATGGTCTCAGATTCAGACTGGTTTAACCCTTAAAGAGTTCTGGAAAATATATTACAACATTCTCTCTTGTATGGGGTAAATTGAGAAATCCTGGTCCAATGTCTCTCTAAGGACACTGATATTTACCTGTATACAGAAGAGAGACTTTGAAGGCTGTCTAGAAGAGCCTGAGCCTTCAATTGTCCAACTTGAGTTACAACCAGCCCTCATGAATGAATTGGGTTCATAAGAGATGGTTACTATGATGAATAATTTTATACCTACATAATTCTGCATCTATGTGAGCATGCCAGGAGGGAAAAATTCCTAGAAACACAATTCCTAGGCCCATGGTGTATTTCTTTTCATTTCTAATGCTACCCTTAGTTCATCTCAATCTCCTTTTCCCAAACTTAAGACCAACATATTACATACACATTAAACCCTCTTTCTCATTTCTGCCTGTGAAAGTGTTTTCTATCCTTCCATATTCAACTCTTTTGTTTACATACACATTTTCTCTCTACCACTGAATCTTAATCTCTTTAATGCTAACTACTGTACTTGGTTGACTTTCTTTCTTACAGCAGTACTTGCAGACACATAGTAAGGTTATATAACTATATACTAGAATGAAATGAATGACAAATTATGTTAAAATTTTTAAAGCTTCTTGAGCAAAACACTTTCATATTATTAATGGAACCTAAGACTCTTGATTCTTTCCTGAATATTTAGAATTGAGTTCTATTATGGGCACCAAGCACTGTTTTTGTTATGTTTACCTGAGTTTTTTTATTAGCCACTCATTGATTAAGAGTCGCAACAAAAAAAACATGGTTCCCTGAGAAACCAAAGCCACAAACATTGCCCCTAGTTTATCCATTTCAAAGGTTTCATGTGGGTATTCCACTCCATATGCTTTTAAGAAGTCCAGAACTGATTGTTGTTGAGAAAGTTCAATCAAACCATAGCCGAAACAGAATTGTGGGAAAATCAGGAAAATTTGCTTGAGGGTCTCAGAAATAAGTTCCAAAGTCTGAAACAAGAGAAATAACAATGAAGTTTAGTGTCAGGCTTGCAACAAATTGATGAAAACTTAACACTAGATGTAGATAAATAGTGAGAAGCGTATCTAGATTGGCAATGATTTCATGTGTGCTGAATTTATATACAGATATTTACTATAACCAAATGGTGGAGGTTTGTCATTAAAATAAAAATAGAAAAAGACTTTCTTGAGGTGACCTGAGGTCCAGGAGACAAAATAACTTCTAGATCAGCCTTAAACTTTTGAAATGTAGGGCCAGCTAGGGTGTTGGGGTCTGGTACAGGGTATTGATATGTGCCTGAGTTTGAGAAAACTTAATTCAGCAAAGTTTCAGAACCTAAGGTAATTTCTACTTGGAGAGAGACTAAAATGGTGAAATGAAAGGGAAGGAGAGACAACATATCTCAAAGAGGAGCAAATGGCTCATTTTCACGTTATTCACACTTGAGGCCAACTACTTCCACCTCATGAATTTTCTTTCTCCTCCTGGAGTGTGCTTGCCTGTTCCTCAGTTCACTTCATTTCCTCTCTATTCTTTGCTGTTCAATTGCCTGGCACTGTTAGTGCTTCTCTTCTCACTAATCATAATTGTCCGCTCTGAATGGAAAGTGATGCTTACAATGAAGTAGATTCCAATACATGATTGAAAGGGAATGAATTAAGTTTTCTCTCTGAATGTTCAAATGAATCTCAACCCATAGTTATATAACTAAGCCATTTTCCTTGTTACTACCATACCACAGGAATTTGTTAATGAGTAAAATGTTTAGCCAAAGAATTGGTAATATGATTTATGTCGCACCATACATTATATCTGACTTCACCTCCATCACTTCACTTGAGATTTATCAAATGTCAATTGTTTTGATACTTGATAAATACAATAAAAGGCATTAACTTACACAGAGCTTTAGAAGACTATTTTAAAGCTGTAGTTTCTTCTCTTTTAAATTTAATGTAAGAGCCAAATGATATTCTTTTCTATTTAAAGAATGAATAAAGAAACCTTTTCCTCCTTGAACACATTAAAACTTCTGATACACTCACTGATATTTAACAGACTAATAAGGATCTTACCGGATCATTAGGCTTTTCCTTGGAAAGAAAGTAAACCACGGACAGGGAAACAATAGAATTGATGCCAAAAAACAGGTTGACACAGACATAAGTGATGAAGGCCATCCCTGTTTCATGGAAGAAACCAGCCAGCAAGTACATCCAAGAAAATGTTGCATATCTGTAGGTTAATAATACTAAAATTAAATTACTTTTTAATATTTCTACTTTACACAGTTATAAAACAAAAGCTTAGGTGAGTTTACAAAGTAAAAGTAAATATTAGCGATGAGTTGCCAAGCCTTGTAGCTAGATTTCACTCTCATTCCTCTTTTTGACAAAGAAACCCAAAGGACATTTTAAAATGACAGTAAGAAGCTTCTCTGTTAAGGACCCATGAGTCATCCAACATTATTACAACTACAAATTAATCCCCCCTGGGGTTGGTGCTATCCTGTTCAGGCAAGACTTTTGTTGCTCAGAAATATGAGTTCAATCTGTTAAAATCTTATAATTTAAAGTTGAGGAAAAATAATGACATTGGTGTAGGCTAACTGAGCACACATAGACTGGTGAGATGCTAGATAGCCTGTTTTGAGCAAAGACTGCAGTGACTGGGGAAAATTCAGTAGAGCTAGAGAAAGAGAGCTCCTGCATCGGCCACAATTGCTAACTATCCATGCATTCAGTGTAGAAAGTGTTATTACATCTAGCGTTGATTATGTATTACTGTGTGAACCTAATACAAAAACAATATTATGTGTGTCCTTAGATTTTTATAAAAAATCAATAAAAAGTATACTTGAACTTATGTACACTCTATAATGCTACATATATTTATATAACTTGTCAATACTTATTCACATATGTATACACATTTTTTCTTGTCATATTAAAACCTTAATTTTGATGTAAATTAGATGGCATATGTAAATTATTAAGCATAACACTTGGCACCCAGTAAGTGCTCATTAATGATAATGACATTAATTTTCAGAAGTATTACAATGTACAGACTACGGACTAGAAAGTATAATGTATTGTTAGTCACATTCATGTCAAATGAAACTGCAAGACAACTGTAAATTAGCTAATGAATTTTAGGTCCTATTTGGGTCTAGGAGCATTTAATTTTGTTAATTCTTTTTTCATTGCTTAATTGGCAGCTTACCCAAACAGCAGAAGAAGGAGAGATACAGCACCCAGGTTGCTTTCACTGTAGAAGGCAGGTAACTTGAATATTGCAATGACACCAATTGAAAATGCTACAGGGACTAAGTAGAAGACCTATGGGAATGTGTAAAACCATGTTTAATATATAACAAGTGTTTTTCAAATCAATAACCCATCTAGTTTAAAACTACAAGAAGTTGACCTAGAAAAATTTGCAAGAACGAGTTTTTATCTATGTTTTCATTGCTTTTAATGTCCAGCTTATTTTACACTGATTTTACTTTAGAACTTGACTCAATATGAGGTTAAGCCAGTTTCCATCTCTATAGATACACAAGATGTCCCTAGTGTTCTTGCCTCTAGGCTCTAAGACTTGGGATCATTCAGCAACAGAGGTTCAGTGAGAAAGATAAGACAGCCAGGTATCTTGATATTAGAGTCAGTTCTCAAAGTATTGATTTATTTTGAATGCTGCAGCTCTCTCAGACCGTTGATTTCTAAAGCTTGGTTATCAGTGTGAGCCACTCTGTGCAATGCAATAGGACAGCAGGTCCCACACATTCTTGGAATCAGAGGTATATGAACAAATAGCTTTGCTGACAAGTAAAAATATTAAGTGCTGAGGCATTTGCAGTAAGAAGCATACAATGAAGGTAATGATAATTTAATTTGAGTGTGCACATGCACATGGGGGTCGGGGAAGTGTCTCCTAAATTGGAATGAGCACCAGATATGACAACATATCTCAGCAGTAAGTAGACCTTCAAAGCAGCATGTACTTGAAGATTTCTTAACATTAAAGCCCCTATTAAGTCCAGAGGAGTCATTACTATTCTTTCAGATTTGGCTTCTATAGCAAATGCATTTCAGACCTCATTTGATGCATTAACAAATTGGATATGGAGTTAATTACTTTCCATCTCTTCAAACCAATGATCTTGACAACAACTCAGACAATTTCACCATAATCACAGGGAAACGCACACTTATCCTGGGCTTGTGGCCAATACTGGCATGTTTGAAGTCAAGAATAACTATCTGAACTTTGGGAGCATTTTACACAAATGAGAGAGGTATCCATGAAGTACATTCCCTTTCTCCCCTGCTAAAATCCACTCTAATGTGTCATTCAACAGAAACTGCTACTTTGAAATTTTCACTATTAGCTGATTAAACTTTTATAAGCTTGATTACTTGGCACTATTAGGGAAAGCTGTTCTGCTGGTAAACTTCAATTTCTCCACAGTAGTGGTTCTCAAACTTTCATGTGCTTAACATCACCTGGGCTTCTTGTTTAACACACATAGTCTCCATGCTCTGCTCCCCAGATATGGTTTTAATAGCACTGGATGGGGCCTAGTAATCTGCATTAACAAGTGCCCTGGGAATCTGCTATGTCCCAAAGATAATAGGCACTTTCTTTTTTCTTGTACCGGAGAACTCAGGACCTTGAGCTTGCAAGGCAGGCACAGTGCCACTGATCTAAATCCCCAGCCCAGCAGGCAGTTTCTTTTTCCTCCAGCCACCAAATTAATATAAACCCAACTCAAATTATTTTTCCTTAATTTACTGTCCCTGTGATAATAATCTAAACAACTAGAATAAAAAACCTCTTGAATAAAAACTGATGTTTTCTATTCAAGTAGATTCTGTTTTCCTTGCTATGACAAAAATTACTCACCATGTCATAAATGAAGTTTGTTACCCAATAGCATGTCACACCAATGCCTGAAATGTGTTGCAACTGCTTGGCTTTGGTCTGATGTTCCCTTACAACATAGGTGACAAAGCTGGCGGTGGTGACAGAATAGCCCATCAGGATGGACAGTGCCACTAAAATATCGATTAAACTGCTGATTCTGTAGTGAGCAATAGGGAGAGGAAAGCACACATAAGCTTTTGGAACTCTTCTTTTTAGGAAGATTCATGACTAAAGCCATCAACAAAACAGTATTAGTGTTGGCTGTGACACAAATAAGGCTTTCTACACAGTAGCCTGATAATATTTTTACCATGACTCCGCTGTGACCCTGGAATAAATGTAGCTCTAGTGCATCTGAATTGACCAAGAATATTTGATAGTAAACCTTGGTCTCCAAGGGTTACAGGGTGTATGCAAGAGTTATATAGATCTGGAGCATAGAAATAGTACTTAAATGCCTTGCAGGAAGGTTGAAATGAAGCACTTATGCATTTAACTCAAAACAGCAGCAGACTTGGTGAATCCACAGTCAACAACCTCTACTTGGCAACCCACTCTGCACTGTTTTAGAAACTTCCTTGTATCCCAGTCAGTGACTTATGTTACCAGCCCTTCTAGACTGCCATTCATTCAGATTCAACTGTGATTTCCAGTTACAGCGATTTATACAGAAGCTTAGCTATGCCAAGAAGAAAGTAGTCATGCCAGAGATAACTGCTTACGTGGCTTGCTCCTGGTCTTGCACGCCTGGATAAGGCTGGCTATACATGATGATCCCTTAAAGAAGAGACAATCTTCTATTATTAGGTATTCATTTAATCAGCAATACCAATTTTAGATGAAAAATATACAATACTTTCCTCTTTATGCTATAATCTAAAGAATTTTGCATTGGTACCCTCTTTTAAAGGAAAATGAATTTTTCCTCCTCCTCCCATCAATGTCACACAATTGGTGGCACTCATAAAGAAAGTGAAGTTTTTCACATTCATATGGAGCCTTTTGGACATTTCTGACATGTAGCATTGTTCCTTCTATTATTTTTAAACAATTGTTCTCCACTTCTTTCTCTCTATTTAGTCATAGGTACGTTTGTATTTCAGCACCACTTCAGAAATAAGTAATTCAAGAGGGATAAATTATTTGAGACTTTCCTAGGGGACAGACCTCACCTTACCCTCTTTGCTCTGCTGTGGGTATAGTAAGGGAATACTGTAGTCTGAGAGGACCCCTTCCTCTCTCTTTACTACTTTAAGTTCTCTATTGCTCTACAGCTGTACCAGAAGGGGACTTGGAATCTTCAGCCAGCCATTTCTATTGAGACATAAAGGTCGAGAAGGATTCAGATATACCAGTTCATTTCAGAAAAGCAGCCATTTAATTCCAATACAATTCCAAGTCATTGGACTCTTCCAGGGTTGGTTATACTGCCTGAGTTAGAATCAAGGCTATTTTCTCTCCTCCCATAGAAGACCTTAGTCAACAAAAGTCAAAGTGGGAGGGCAATACTTCCCCAAAGGTACAACATGATGCTAGTCATGGGAAAGAATGGTAGATGGAAGTGAGGATATTCTTAAACACTTGTTCCTTTAGAGTCATGAACTGAGTAAGAACTTTCTTATTGCTTGTAAAGTATATGCTCATAATATAAGGGCACTTAAGCACTGTACCCAAATATTATAGAGAATTCTAAATGCATATTATCTCCATTAAGTTAAATTTATAATTTTTAGTAAGAATAATATGACATATTCTGAGATTGAATTCTGCAACAGTTGTATGTTAAAGAAAAAAACTTGACCTATAATTTTAATCATTTCATTGGGGAATGTACTTTACTTATATTTTTTATAAATTAATGGGCCTTTTAAAACTTAGGTTCTATTTTCCATGAGGCCCACTTAACCCCTATTAAATTATAATATAGCCAGGGGAAAACCTGTCTTTTATTTCATTTTGGGTTTCAAAATCAAGGACTACTCTACTTCACCAGAGGAATCTTTGAAAATACATTTCTGTTCACTATGCAAGATCCTATAACACCAGTTTTTTTTAATACATATCTTTAATGTCAAGATCAAATAGGTGTATCTGAAGCAGGATCCTATATCATAATCATCTCTGTAGGTTCTACGACAACACCAACTGAATGTCTTATTTTGACGTGGTCAATGAATGGCTATTAAATCAAGTCAAATCTTAAAATTTCAACTAATATTTTCTCCACATACAATATATGTTAAAAGAAGACATTTTCTGTTGTCTCTACAGATGCAAAGCTAAAATGAGATGCATTCTATTGACCATTACTGCTAGTGCAACAAGGGGTAACACTAAGCACTGGAGTGGAATGAACAATGTGTTAGTGTTTTTTGAAAAAAAGAGTTTAGTTGTATAATATTTGTTAGGGAAAACCAGCAAACTAGTATTTTCTGGAAGAAAAAGCGTAACTTTAATGTGAAATCAACCACTAGAGGGAACCACTTGAATATAATAGATATTGACATTGCGAAGAAAAGCTAATTAAAATATTTTTACTAGCATGTTAAAATTAAAAAGAAATCAACTTTACTGCTAAATTAAAACCCTAGTTCATGAAGAATCTAACAAAGAGGCTTTCAAACAAGCAGTGTGTTGGAGTATGTGGTGGGAGAATAATTGGGCTGATTTTTAAAGACAAGTACTATCACTATTATATACCCCATTCATGCATTATGAAACAATAGAAGTATTTTAGAAGGATACAGATTTCATCTTTAAAATAAACTCCTTCAGGGAGGATAGAAAGCTATCACTTTGGTAAGTCTAAATAAAAATTAATAGGGCACTGAAGGCATACCTCTGGTAATCTCTATATAACTCAAGCTGAGCCTTATTTTTAAATTAAAAAATAAATTTCAGGGTCAGTATAAAGTTTATGTTGTAGAATTATTTTTATACTCTGTAATGTAAAATGCAATAGGAGTCACTACAACAACCCTGCTAGAGTCTACAGTGGCTCAGATGGTCTTGATCTTGGTAAAGAATACTGATTATAAAGCAAACAAAAATATAGGTTTTGAAAAGCTGACCATTCAAATGTGGTATCATCATCTTGTTCTCTGCATCTTTGCTACATTTTCTTCTAGTTATTTCTATAATTGTGATACTTTTATTATCTGTCACAACAATACATGGCTTTTGCTCTGAATAAAACATCCTACTGAAAGTCAAGCTTTCCATAGTATTTCTACTCAGGCTATGCCAGACCCACCTGGTTTTAGTCACCATTTCATTTAATTTACTACTTTGATTATGTGCTTTATTGATGCTCGAGATGCAAAGGCTATCAATCTTGTTATTTTCTCTATGGTACTTCCTGCTAGGAAAATGCCAAAGCAGTTGGGGGAAAAAATACTGTTTTTTTTTCTGAAAAGAAGTCTCCTGAAGATTCTGTGTATAGGATGAGTATTTGATGCCACAGTTTGCTTCTACAATCACCAGTACATCTAGCGGCCACTATTCTGCCTAACAGGAGGGAGATGAAAGAAAGGAGGCATTGGCATTTCTAAAAGGTAGTTTGTGTCCTTTTCCCTCCCTGCTTAATAGGCTATTTATTAGGTTCAATCTTGGCCAGCAAATGTGTTTTTCTATCTTTTTATTATTGTTATGTTTTGGATTTTTCTGGAAAACTAATTTGAACAAGGCTCAAGAAGATGATATGGTCTGATGAACAGTAATTGAATTAGAAAAATAAATCAATTTCTTTTAAATTCCAACCTTATTTTTAAACTATGTGAATGCCTTTTGGGAAACCAACTGAAGTAGACCTGACTGGGTCCAGAAAACCAGTTAAGAGTATTAGAAAAAATAAAAAGGGAGGAATTAAGACAGCTCTGGGGGTCAAATCCCATTTTTGCACCTCAGAGAAATAATAATGGGGACACTAGTACTCATCTTGAAGGGTGTTGTCAAGGATGGATGATATTTCCTATAAAACGTGTCACAGAGTAAGTGCTCAATAAATGCTAACACCTTTGTTCAAGGGTAGAGGATATTAGTTTCAAAGGTTTGTCTTCATGTTAATATTTGTGAACAATATTTATAAACATTGATTAAATTTTTGCTTATAGAAGTAGTTTTGAAATATTTTCCTTTGAGATATAACCACATATACATACACATGAAGTTGGTATTATTATTCAAACTTGATATATGAGAAAAATAAATTAAACTGAAGTTAAAAGGATTATCCAGAATGTTCTATCTGGCAGGAGTTACTACTTCCAAATTGCTTTTAAATACCTGTAATTTAGAGGTATAAAATATTTGCTACTGGGAAAAAATAGATGTAACATGTATTTTTGTATAGACAGTAATGAAAGTTTTGCAATACAAGATGCCTCTGTGTGAACAACTTTACCATGCTTGGCGGCATCAACCTTTGACATGTTAACTCGCAGGAGGAAATTATTCAGGCTGTTGAGGTAAGCTGGAAGAGAGTGATAGCCTTCAGGGTCATACCACACCTGTTAAATTCCGAAAAAAGGCAAGATCAGTGTGGTGTTCAAATAAGTTAAGCTGTCTTCACATGTGAAAGTCTACCTTATTTATATTTAAAGTGAGGGTACCAATTTCCCAGTAAGTTATTTGATCTTAGAAGATTATGAACTATTCCCCAGAGTGCTGCTCATAGATCCATACATTTTCAACTTAAAGATGGGCAGACGGTGAGGTGACAGTCATTCTGAGTGACAGCATGAAGTTATTTGTTATTCTAGATTTTTTGATAGCAAAACTTGAAATAACCAGGGAAATCATTATCATCTCCATCTCTGTAGAGTGATCTATGGTGATTCTAAGACTAGAATTAAGGGATTCTAACTCTCATACTAGTAATAAAACAAATGGCTTATAGACCAGAGTTGAGAAAAAATAAAATCCATAAGCGAGCACTGGTCCTTAGCAACAAAACTGGTAACACTGAAAACCCCTCCATTAACTTTCCCTCTATATCAAAAACAAAGGGTTAAAATACTGGTGTGCTTCCATTCAAACTCAAGTGATAATTCAAAATTGCAAATGCGATTCAGAGAGACATTATTTTATCTTAAAAACTCTCTTGTTTGTGCAAGAGTATTTACTCTGTGGGCAGAAAGAAGAGAAGGAAAGGAAACATTAGAATTCCTAGCCCAGATGTCCATATGCAATAGAATAACGAAATAAATTGTTTCACATTCATTGAAAGAAGAAAGGAGAGGGGAACATTTAAATTCCTATTTTCCACATGATCTTGTGAAAATCTGCTATAATAGATCCAATAATATATATTATATGGGATGTTATGAGGAGGAAACTAGGTAGTTTATATAAAAGTTGATACTAGTGCCTGGCATAAAAGTTATCAAATTATTATTAGTTTCCTCACTTCCTCCAAAGCTATCTGTGTTTCCTGTTACCAAATGTAAAATATATGAAAGAGAATTCAAAATCCCTATGGCTGCCATTGATCACATGGGTAATCATATGTATCTGATTCAGTGGCTTTAGATGGTTTTAGAGCATAAATATAATGTAGAAGGAAAAAAGCCAACAGGTTAATTTATCTTCATCAAATTCAGTTAAGTTTCCAGGTTCAGTAAGAAGCAAGGCTGAACAAACACGTTTCCATTTTCTAAATAGTTACACACAAAAAGAAAAATCCATAGAACATAAATGTAGAGTGTAACAAAAATCATAGAGGGAGCACACAAATTAAATCATCACACAGGTAGAAAAATAAAAATTAACCATGTCCGTAACTTCTCCCTGATGCCCTTTGTCCTTCCAGGTCATATTAATCTCCCTGTCCCTGAATTTTGCCTACTGTAAAAATTTATAGTAAAGGTAATGAGCTCATGCAATACCTTTTGTCTTTTCTTCTGCTTATGTTTAATGATTAGGAGACTTAGCTTGCTTGCTATATGGAGCCAAGTGCTTTCATTTCTATTGCTGAAAATACTATTCAATGAATATGAAACAATTTATTCTTTATTCTATAGCATATGGACATTTGGGGTAGTATTTTCTGGCTAGAATAAGAAATGCTACTACCTATACTTTGCACACATCTCCTGGTGCTTATGTATCTATACTTCCCTAGCCTAGGGTATATATGCAGGATTAGAACAACAGCACTATAGTTGCAAAATACTAAACTGAATGTATACATTAAGCCTTCATCCTTATGAAAATGCTTAATTGTCTCAATTTCACATTCTTATTTGTATGACATCCCAGATGAAACACCATAATTTACCTTGGCAAGTGTTCTATTGGCAGGAACTGCTGTCACATCAAAACGAAGGTCGTTAGTCAGAGGCAGACCAAAACTCCAACCTCCATATCTACATAGAGTAATAAAATTTATATTCATTTTACTGAATAAAATCTTCATAAGTTGATGTAAGATACTTAAGTGGAAACTCATCTTTTTCTTTCCATTAGAAATACATTTACAGTATGAAGTAAATATTGCCTGACAAATATTTTACATTTATTCTTTTTATCATATTTCAATCTCAATTATACATTATAACTAAAGATTTAAAAGTCCTTCTAAATAATTACATTTGTGCAATGATCCCCCTGAAAATGAGGTAATGATATAATTTAATCATTTCCTCCATCTTAACTGAACCATGCACCATCTCAAAAATCTTAATATATTAGTGCTTAAATATCTCTTTTTAGGTAATTATTTCTAAAGTGATATAATATCAGTTCTTATCTTTTTTCAAATGGCCCAGTTTCCTCTATATCCCAAACTTTTTCTCCTGTATTTTTTCTTTTCTTGGATGCTTGAAGATAAATTGGATTTATTTAACTACTTCTCACTTCATGGACTCTAAAAAATAAAAAGTTGATTGTTTCATTTTGGTTTGTTTTTTTGGTACCAGGGATCAAACTCGGGACTTTGTGCTGGCAAGGCAGGCACAGAAATCACTGAGCTAAATTCCCAGCCCCAAAAGTTGATTTTTTAAAATCCAAGTAGTAATTTTAAGAGTAGATGTCCACCAAATAGGGTCAGTTTAACTAAGTAATGGTGTAGAATAATCTTCTTGTGACTATAATTCTAAATGTGATGCCATAGCACTATAGTTTTTGACATGCAAATAACAGTAGTATATTAGTCAATTTTTAAAAATGTAAGTTTTAGAACAGTTTATAATAAACTGATCTTTAATGAATTATTTCATTATAAAATTAAAATATATAAGATAAAATATTTATTTGATTATAATTCCCATATTTACCAAAAATATTTACATTTACACCTGCCACTAGAAACTTTCTGGAAGGATATATACCAAAATATTAACAGTGGTTATATCTGAATGTAGATTTTTTTTTGCTTATCTGTAGATTTAGGTAATTTTACAGGGAGTGTTAATCATTTTTGGGTATTGAATAATAAAGGAGGAAAGTTATGGAGAAAAGAAAAAAATGATAGGGATTGCAAGCTCATAAACTTTACATCCATGACAAATGATCAGGTGGGTAAAGTTCATGGCCTTGCTACACATGGGAACATTTTGTCCACTCACAAACATACTCTCAAGTTTTGAGGTGTTCTTGTTGAAACTAAGGTCAATTTTCATTAAAGGTCATGCTTTAAAATTCTGAGTAAATACAATCCAATCAATAATTTCTTTTTTGCTTCAAAAAATGTACAAATTTGACAACATATTTTTGAGTCTTAAAAAAGCTTATTAATTTGTTCAAATGAATCTTAATTTAGTCATTATTTAAATTTCAATCCATGAGACTGTTTAGGCAAAACTAAGAATTTAACTCCATAAATAACAATTTGCACTCTGCCTCAAGTTTAGCGGCCAGTTACCATTAAAATAAGAAAGCAATTAAATATGCTACAAAAGGACTGTTTTACCTTTTTTGGGAAAATTTATTGGCAGTTGATATCAGATAATTTTCCATGTGGCGCCCAGTAACAGTAAGATTATAAATCACTTGGGAAGAATAGGTTCTTCTATGAGGTGGTGAATAATTAAACTTAGGACATTCCTGGAAAATGATAAATAAAATTAAAAATTAAGTTTTCTCTGGCCTATACTGAACAAATTAAATAGATAATGACAAAGAGCTTCAGCCTAATGATTTGTCTGTTACTACAGATGGTAGAATATAAAACTATCCTTTGATTTTGAAAAAGAAGTCATAGTGGCTATTGCCAAGAAATTAAAATAAATAGTTATTGTATATGTAGAGCATATACATGTGCTTAGGGCTCACAGCCAAAAAGAATACAAGTTAATAAACATGTGATCCTTCTTTCAATGCACTGAAATGAAAATATTTTTGAAGAATAACATTAAACATTAAGTTGACTCAAAGTTCCCCCAGTAATTTACCGAGAAAGAAAAAATGTTTGCCCTAAATTAAAAAGACAACATGATCAAACATAGCTTCTCACAGAGAGACAGCTGTGGATGTAAAGATCACGACACATAACTTTTAGATACCTAATTTAGGAGTAAGAACCTAGTTAAATATATTATCTTATATATATGTACATATGTTATATATATATAAATCTTTTAGTTTGTAATAATTTTAGAATTATAGAAGAGAATACAAGTTGTAAAGAGAGTGCAGAGAGTTCCTATGCATCCCTTGGCCACTTCCCCCACTGTGAACATTTTACATTACCATGTACATTCATTTTGAGCTTGTTTTAAAACACTTATTGTTATGCCATAGCGTTCTGAACTTCATCACAACTTACTTGTCACTGCCATGGTATTTAGGTTTGGAAAAATCTGGCATTGTCCAATTTTCCCTTTCATCATCCTTTCAAACTGTGCCCCAGGGCCAGAGGCTAGCACCACATGAACCTGAAGCTGCACATTTCTCTGAAAGGTCAGTGCTGGGTTTAATCTTACATCAAATTGTATCAATTTGAAGATCATGCTCCAGAATGGCACCAATTTCACAATCGAAGGAAGACACCCTTATGTCTACATTGCATTTTAAACTTAAGTTTTATTAAATTATACTATACACATATTGTAAGCATACTGCTTCATGAATTTTGGCAAACTGAACACACTCCAGTTATCAACCAAGTCAGAAGACAGAACAATACCAGTTCTCCAGAATCCCCTCATCACTCTCAAAGGAGTGGACACAGATTAGTTTTGCCTGTTTTTATACTTAATATACATGGGAAAATATAGTAAGTTCTATCTTGTGTGTGGCTTTTTTCATTCATTATTATGAGAACCTTCATATGACTTATAGTTGTAGATAGACTATTTTTGTTTTGCAGTATGTTGTATTCCATTGTGGAAATATGTCACATTTCATTTATCTGTTCTGTGGTTGTTAGGCATTTGAGTAATATTACAGTAGTTTTGTTATGAATATCCAGAGATACCTTTGTCTCTTGGTGAATCTACTCACAATTCTGATGGGTATACAATAAGAATAGGATTCCAGGACCTATAGTATATGCATATTTTCAGCACTACTATATATATCTAACAGTTTAAGAATTGTTTGCACCATATTGAATTCCCATCAGCAAAAAATGAGAGGTTTTTCTCCTTAAATTCTTTTATTGGTACATTTTAGGTATACAATACATTTACATTTATTATTGGGAACTTGTACCTTTACATGGCGTACCTTGGTTTTTATTTTTTTCCCTACTCCCCTGCCCACCCTTTGACTCCTCCACCCCTCCCTATTTACAAAGACTTTGCTTCCATTTTTTCCTTTTCTCATATTTTTTGCTTTCCCCAACCCCTCGCACTTCCCTTACCATTTTGGACCTTTTCTTCCTATTTCACATTATCGATTATTCATTTTGATCCTTATTTACACTTTCAGTTTCTCATACCAGAGAAACTATTTGGTATTTACACATGTGTGTCTTATTTATTTCACTTAAGAGTATGTCCTCAATGAGAATCATTTAGCTATAAATGTCTCCAGTTTGTCGCTCTTTTTTTCTTTTTTTGTATTAAATTCTTTTATTGGTACATTGTAGGTATACAACACAATTACATTTCTCATTGGGAATTGTACCTTTATATAATGCATCTTGGTTCTTATTTTATCCCCATTCCTAGCCCTCCCTTCACGCCCTCCACCATTCCCTATTTACAAAGAATTTATTTCCATTTTTTTCCATTTCTCATCATTTTTTCCTTTCCCTTCTTTCCTTTCCCCTGTGTCTCCCACTACCCCTACCCCTTTGGACCTTTTCTTCCTATTTTACATTATCGATTATTCATTCTAATCCTTGTACATTTTAGGTATACAATATAATGACATTCATCATTGGAAATTTGCAGCTTTACATAGTCTCTCTTGGTTCTTATTTTTCACCCTTGCCCAGCCCTACCTTCAACCCCTCCAGTCCTCCCTATTTACAAAGATTTTGTTCCTATTTTTCCATTTTCTCATATTAATCCCATTTCCTTCTATCCTTTCCCCTAGCCCTCCCACTTCCTTCCCCTTTGCCCCTTTTCTTCCTATTTCACATTACCTATTATACATTTAGTCCTTATTTACACTTTCAGTTTCTCACACCAGAGAAACTATTCGGTATTTACACATGTGTGTCCTATTTATCTCACTTAAGAGTATCGCCTCAATGTGCATCCACTTAGCTATAAATGTCTCTAATTACTCATTTTTTATGGCTGAGTAGTACTCCATTTTATAAAAAAAACACATTTTCTTCATCCAGTCTCCAGTTGATGGGCATTTGGGCTGTTTCCAAGTTTTAGCTATTACAAACTGTGCTGCTATGAACATGGGTGCACATATATCACTGTGGTATGATTCTTTTAATTCTTTGGGGAAGATCCCTAGCAGTGGAATAGCTGAGTCAAATGGGATTTCCAGTCCTAGTTTTTTGAGGTATCTCCATACTGATTTCCACAGTGGTTGCACCAGTCTACACTCCCATCAGCAGTGGAGCAGGGTTCCTCTTTCCCCACAGCCTCGCCAGCATTTGTTATTGGTTGATTTCATGATAGCAGCCATTTTTTTGGAGTGAAGTGGAATCTCAGTGTTGTTTTCATTTGCATCTCTCGAATGACCAGTGATGTTGAACATTTTTTCATGTATTTATTTGCTATTTCTACTTCTTTGTCTGAGAAATGTCTGTTCATTTCAGATGCCCATTTTTAGATTAGGTCTTTAAATTTGGGAACTCTGATCTTTTTAAGTTCTTTATAGATTCTAGATAGTAGACCTTTGTCTGAGGAAGAGCAGGTGAAGATTTTTTTCCCACATTGTGGGTTGTCTCTTCACACTGCTGGTGGTTTCTCTTGCTGTGCAGAAGCCTTTTAATAAGAAGAGATCCCATTTGTTGATTGTTTGTGCTAGTTCACGGGCAACTGAGGTTGTGTTCATAAAATCTTTTCCTACACCGATGTCTTCAAGGGTTCTACCTAACCTCTGTTCCAACTGGTTCAGAGTTTCTATTTTAATATTTAGATCTTTAATCCATTTTGATTTTAGTTTAGTGCACGGTGAGAGATACAGGTCTAGTTTTAATCTTTGGCAAGTTGAAGCCCAATTTTTCCAGCACCATGTATTAAAGAGGCTATCTTTCCTCCACTGAGGGTGTTTGGCTCCTTTGTCGAAGATGAGATGGCTGAGTGTGTCTGGCGTTGTTTCTGTATCTTCTAATCTGTTCCACTGGTCCTCAAGTCTGTTTTTTTGCCAGTACCATACTGTTTTTATCACAGTAGCTTTGTAGTAGAGTTGCAGGTTGGGGATTGTGATACCCCCTGCCATGTCTCTGTTACCTAGAATTGCTTTTGATATTCTGGATCTCTTCTTGTTCCAAATGAATTTTTGGATTGTTTTCTCAAGGTCTATGAAGTATGCTGCTGGGATCTCAATTGGAATTGCATTAAATCTATATAGCAGTTTTGGAAGTATGGCCATTCTCACTATATTAATCCTTCCTACCCAGGAGCAGGGGATGTCTGTCCATTTTCTGATATCATCTTCAATCTCTCTTTTCAGAGGGCCATAGTTTTCAGAGAAGAGGTCTTTGATTTCTTTTGTTAGGATGATTCCTAGGTATTTTAGTTTTTTGGATGCTATTGTGAAAGGAATTATTTGCCCTATTTCTCTCTCAGTGAGTCTGTCATTGGTGTGGACGAAAGCTATTGATTTTTGTGTGTTGACCTTGTAACTAGCTACTTGACTGAATTTGGTTATTAAGTCTAGAAGACTTTCAGTGGAGTTCTTGGGGTCTTCTATATAGAGTATCATGTCATCTGCAAATAATGACAATTTGACTTCTTCATTACCTATCTTTATTCCTTTTATTTCTTTCTCTTGTCTAATTGCTGTGGCTAATGTTTCCAGAACTATATTGAACAAGAGTGGTGATAGTGGACATCCTTGTCTTGTTCCTGATTTGAGTGTGAGGGATTTCAGTTTTTGACCATTTAGTATGATATTGGCTGTTGGTTTTTCATAGATGGCTTCTATCAGTTTGAGGTAGAGCATGGATTCCAATATTTTGTAGGGTTTTTATCCTAAATGCATGTTGGATTTTGTCAAATGCTTTTTCTGCATCTATGGAGATAATCATATGGTTTTTGTCCTTGGCTCTATTGATATAGTGTATTACATTAATTGATTTTCGCATATTGAACCATCCCTGCATCCCTGGGATGAATCCCACTTGATCAGGGTTTATGATCTTCTTGATGATCTTCTGCATTCTGTTTGCCATTATCTTATTAAGGATTTTTTCATCTATGTTCATTAGTGAGATTGGCCTATAGTTCTCTTTTTTGGTTGGGTCTTTCTCTGCTTTGGGGATCAAGGTGATGCTTGCTTCCAGGAATGAATTTGGGAGTATTGCTTCCCTTTCAATGTCATTGAAGAGTTTAAACAGTAGTGGCAGCAGTTCCTCTCTAAATGTCTTGTAGAATTCAGCAGTGAAGCCATCAGGGCCTGGGCTTTTTTTAGTTGATAAATTTTTAATTACATTTTCAATTTCATTGGTTGATATTGGGTTGTTCAGAATTTTTAGGTCTTCTTCGTTCAACTTTGGTAATTCATATATATCTAGGAGTCTGTCCATTTCTTCTGTGTTGTCCATCTTATTGGTGTGTAGGTTTTGGAAGTAGGTATTGATGATCCTCTGGATTTCTGCTGGGTCTGTTGTCATTTCACCCTTTACATTCCTCATTGCATGGATTTGGGCCTTTTCTTTCCTTTTTCTGAGAAGGTTGGCTAAAGGTTTGTCAATTTTGTTGATTCTTTCGAAGAACCAACTCTTGGCTTCTCTGATTTTTTGTATTGTTCTCTTAGTCTCCATTGCATTGATTTCTCCTCTGATCTTTATAATTTCCTCCCTTGTATGAGCTCTGGGGTTGTCCTGCTCTTCTTTTGCTAGAAGCTTGAGGTGCAGCATCAGGTTGTTTAATTGGGCTCATTCTGTTTTCCTAATATGCATATTCACTGCTATGAATTTCCCTCGTAAGACTGCTTTCATTGTGTCCCATAGATTCCGATATGTTGTATTGTCATTGTCATTTAATTGAAGGAACTGTCTGATTTCTTCTTTAATTTCCTCTGTGACCCATTGGATATTCAGAAGTGTGTTGTTCAATTTCCATGTGTTTATGAAATTTTTTGAGCTTCTTTTGCTATGGATCTCCAATTTCATCGCACTATGGTCTGATAATATGCAGGGGATAACTTCAATTCCTTTGCACTTACTTAAACATGTTCTATGTGTGACTATGTGGTCTATTTTGGAGAATGACCCATGTGCAGCTGAGAAGAATGTGTATTCTGATTTTGTGGGGTGGAAGACTCTGTAAACATCTGTTAAGTTCATTTGTTCAAGAGTTCGATTGAGTTCTAGTATTTCATTACTTATTTTTAGTCTAGTTGATCTATCTATTTGTGACAGTGGGGTGTTGAGGTCCCCCACTACAATTGTATTAGTGCATGTGTGACTTTTCATGTCCGTTCGTATTTGTTTTATATAGTTGGGTGCACTAGTGTTTGGTGCATAGATATTTATGATTGTCATCTCTTCCTCTTGGATTCTTCCCTTTACAAGGATGTAGTGTCCTTTTTCATCTCTCTTAATCAGTGTTGGTTTGAAATCTACTTGATCTGCCAAGAGGATAGCTACTCCTGCTTTTTTTCGGGTTCCTGTTGCATGAAGTATTGTTTTCCACCCTTTAACTTTCAATCTATGAGTTTCCTTTTGAATTGTGTTTCTTGTGTGCAGCATATTGTTGGATTTTGCTTCTTGACCCATTGTGCCAGTCTATTTTTTTTGATTGGTGAATTGAGACCATTAACTTTGATGGTTATAACTGAAATGTATTGAGTTGTCATTGCCATGACTTTTTCTTTTTGTTGGGTTCTCCCCCTTTACATGTAATTTCTTGTCATGCCAGATGGGTTCATTCTGCTTTGCTTCCTGGGGTTGTGATCCTCAATGTCTGTTCCTAGGCTATTGTGTAAAATTCTTTGGAGTGCTGGTTTGGTATTCACAAAGTTCCTAAGGTGCTCTTTGTCATGAAAGTATCTTATTTCTCCATCCATTTTGAAAGATAGTTTTGCAGGGTGCATCAATCTGGGTTGGAGGTTGTTTTCTTTTAGGGCTTGAAATATGTCACTCCAAGCTCTTCTTGCCTTGATGGTTTGTGTTGAGAAGTCTGCTGTGATTCTGATGGGCTTTCCTTTGTATGTGATTTGGTGCTTTTCTCTGACTGCTTGGAGAACTTTGTTCTTCTGTTGTGTTTCTGGAATCTTAACAATTATATGCCTATGTGTAGATTTTTTTTGATCAAGTCTATTTGGAGTCCTATATGCCTCACTTATCTGTATGTCAAGCTCTTTTCCCCTGCTTGGGAAGTTTTCTGCCATTATTTCTGTGAAGAGATTTTTTATGTCATCTGCACTCTCTCCTGTTTCTTCATTGAGTCCAATCAGTCTTATGTTATTCTTTTTTGCATCATCTAGCAGCTGCTGGATTGATTTCTCATGTTCCCTTAGAATTTTGAAGGAATTTTTCTTTTCCTGGTCACTAATTGCAATCTTATCTTCTATATCTGAAATTCTGTCCTCACACTGGCTTATTCTGCTGTGTAGACTTTCAATGGAGTTTTTCATGTCCTGGAAATCTATTTGCATCTGTTTTATGGATTCCATTTGTTTCTTATGTTGGGATTCCATCATGTTCCTCAGCTCTTCTCTAAATTTATTAATCATGTCTTGCACTAAGGACACATTTTCTCCTGTTATCTGAGAAATTACTTCTGATTTCATTTTTTCCAGATCCCCTTTTCTTGCCAGTTCAGTGGGTCCAGGTGGTTGAGTATCAGATTGTTCCATCTCCTTTCCCTTTGGGGTTGCTGTAGGTGATCTGGAAGTCTGGTTTTGAGACTTATTTACATGTTTTCTCATTTCAACTGGGGCGGGGGGCTTTTAGCACCTGCCCGGATTACCTCTTCTGAGGTGGGTGAGGTGGGACAGGGGCTGGGAGCAGCGGTAGGGATGGTGACCCAAAAGCCCTTTCCTTTGGGCTGGGAGCAGCCAGAGGGATGTTGGCCAGGAAACCCCTTCCTCTGGACCAGGAGCTGTGGGATGGTGGCTCAGAAGCCCCTCTTTCTGGGCTTGGAGAGATGGGAGGTATGGTGGCCCAGAAGCCCCTTCCTTTGGGCCAGGAGCAGCAGGACAGAAGGTGGCCCAAAAGCCCTTTCCTCTGGGCTGGGAGCAGTGGGAGGGATGGTGACTGGGAAGCCCCTTCCTCTGGACCAGGAGCAGTGGGACGATGGCTCAGAAGCCCCTACCTCTGGGCTGGGAACAGTGGGACTCAGTACCTTGGTCTGGTGGTCTGGTGGTCTGGTGTCTTCTGTGCCTTTGTAGTATGGAATCAGGTGGCTGCCTGTCTGCAGTGGGGTGATTCAGTGTCTTCTGCGTGACTCAGGACCTCGGTAGAGTGTGCACAGACCTGCCTGTCTGCAGTGGACTGATTCGGTGTATTCTAGGCAACTGGGGACCTCGGTAGGGCGTGGGCAAACCTGCCTTTCTGCAGGAGGCTGGTTCGGCCGGCATGTTCTGTGGGACTGGGGACCTCGGTAGGGTGTGGGCAGATCTGCCTGTCTGCATCGAGGTGATTCGGCGTCTTCCACGTGACTCAGGACCTCGGTAGGGCGTGCACAGACCTGCCTGTCTGTAGCGGGCTGATTTGGCGTGTTCTGCAGGACTGGGGACCTCGGCAGGGTGTGGGCAGACCTGCCTGTCTGCAGCGGGGTGATTTGGCCTCCAGTTTGTCATTCTTTATGGCAGAGTAGTACTCCATTTTATTAAAAACAAAACCCCACATCTTAATTATCCAGTCTCCAGTTGATGGGCACTTTGGCTGTTTCCAAGCTTTAGCTATTATAGACTGTGCTGCTATAAACATGGGTGTGCATATATCGCTGTGGTATGATTCTTTTAATTCTTTGGGGAAGATACCCAACAGAGGAATAGATGGGTCAAATTGGACCTCTAACACTAGTTTTTTTAGGTATCTCCATATTGATTTCCACAGTGGTTGCACCAGTCTGCACTCTCACCAACAATAGAGAAGGGTTCCTTTCTCCCTACAACCCCACCAACGTTTGTCATTGGTTGATTTCATGATAGCAGCCATTCTTTTTGGTGTAAGGTGAAATCTCAGTGTTGTTTTCATCTGCATCACTTGAATGAACAATGATGTTGAATATTTTTTCATGTGTTTATTTTCTGCTTTTACTTCTTTGTCTGAAAAATTTCTGTACATTTCAGATGCCCATTTTTGAATTGGGTTTTTTAATTTGGGTGGTCTGATTTTTTAAAGTTCTTTATTATAGATAGTAGACCTTTGTCTGAGGTACAGCTGGTACAAAATTTTTCCCACGTTGTAGGTTGTCTCTTAGTTCTGTTGGTAGTTTCAGTGCAGAAGCTTTTTAGTAAGATGAGATACCAGTTGTTGATTGTTTCCTGTGCTAGTTCCCATGCTATTAAGGTTTTGTTCATAAAGTCTTTTCTTATGCCAATGTCTTCAAGAGTTCTACCTAACTTATCTTCCAGTAAGATTAGTGTTTCTGTTTTAATATTTAGATCTTCAATTCACTTCAATCTAAGTTTAGTGCATGATAATAGATATGGGTCTAGTTTTAATCTTTGGCAGGTTGAAATCCAGTTTTTCCAACACCATTTATTAAAGAGGTTATCTTTCCTCCAGTGAGGATGGTTGACTGCTTTGTCAAAGAGGAGGTAGCTGAGTATGTCTGGAGTTGTTTCTGTATCTTCTAATCTATTCCACTGATCCTTGTGTCTGTTTCTTTGCCAATACCATGCTGGTTTTATTACAGTAGCCTTGTAGTATAGTTTCAAGATGGGGATTGTGATGCCCTCTGTCATGTCTCTGTTGCCTAGAACTGCTTTTGCTATTCTAGGTCTCTTCTGGTTCCAAATGAATTTTTGGATTGTTTTCTCTAGTTCTGTGAAATATATTGTTGGGATTTCAATTGCCATTGCATTAAATCTATATAGCAGTTTTGAAAGTTTGGCTGTTTTCACTATATTGGTTCTTCCTATCCAGGAGCAAAGAATGTCTTTCCATTTCCTTATATACTCTTTGATCTCTTTTTTCAGAGTGCTGTAGTTTTCATTGTAGAGGTCTTTTGCTTCCTGTTTTAGACTTATTCCTAGATATTTCATTTTTTTGGATGATATTGTGAAAGGAATTGTTTCCCTAATTTCTCTCTCAGTGAATCTGTTATTTGCGTACAAGAAGGATATTGATTTTTTTTGCTTAAATTCTTTTATTGCCACATTTTAGGTATACAGTATTTTTACATTTATCATTGAGTGCTTGTACCTGTACAATTTTTGAGTGTTGACCTTGTATCCAGCTACTCAATTGAATCTGTCAGTTAAGTCTAGAAGTCTTTTGGTGGAATTTATTGGGTCTTCTGTGTAGAGTATCATATCTTCAGCAAACATTGACAGTTTAACTTCTTCCTTTCCTATCTTTATTCCTTTTATTTCTTTTTCTTCTTTAATTGCTGTGGCTAATGTTTCCAGAACTATATTTTACAGGAGTGGTGATAGTGTACATCCTTGTCTTGTTCCTGATTTTAGTGTGAAAGTTTTCAGTTTTTGACCATTTAGTATGACATTGGCTATTCGTTTTTCATAAATAGCCTTAATTAGGTTGAGATAAAGACCTTCTATTCCAATTTTTTGTAGGGTTTTTATCATGAATGGGTGTTGGATTTTGTCAAATGCAAAAAATGAGAGTTCTGACTGCTGCACATCTTAGCCACAATTGAAATTTTCTTTCTTCTTTTTAGTCATTCTGATGAGTGTGGCAAGGCATTACTTTGTGGCTTTAATTTGTATTTCCTTGATGACTACATTTCCGTATATTTATTGACCATTTGGATGTGCCCTTTGTGAAGTGTTTATGTATTTTGGTAATTTTTCTATTGGGTTATCTGTGTTTTTCTTGTTGATTTGCTGGAGTATTTTACAATAGTTGGTATTCTGAATATGAATCTTTTCTTGTATATTCTGACTATCATCTTCCACTTGTGGGTTTCCTTTTTACTCTATTAATAGTGTCTATCAATACATATATAATATAACTTTTTCTCTGAAAAACCTTTGGACTTTATCTATAGTCAGCATCTAATGGACAGAACATCACTTATGTAAAGTGACCCATTATTATTGAGCAGTTGGCAAAAAACTGACAAAATGGGCTGAAAAATTTAAACCTACCAGCTTTGGTAGATTAATAAAAATTATCTAGCTCCCAATTTTTTTTGTTTTTGTTTTTTTTTGAGTCAGGGTCTTGCTATGTAATCCAGCCTGGCCTTAAATTCACCATGTAGCCCAAACTGGGCTCAAACTTGCAGTCCTCCTGCATTGGGCTCCCAGTATTGGGATTATAGGAGTGCACCACCATGTCTGGCTTCATTTTAAAATACTTACTTGACTTTACTATTAACTATCAAAAATGCATAATGAATTTCAGAAATTAGCTAAATTAGATGAGAAATTAAAATACTCTGGGTACCAGCTAAAGCTAATGTTTAAATATTCAAGGATTTCAAAAGATCCTAGCTCTTATTCCTAGTAGCTGTCTTGCATGAGAGCATGAAATGTGGTTGCATTCGCTGAATATATTTTCAATCTAAAATATTGTATATGTTCAGGGTATAACCATATATCATTTTGAAGAAAATATTTCAAGAGTCCTCCTCCATGAGAAAGTAAATTGACAATATAGTGGCCCTTAGAAACTAATATTGATTTCTTTTCTTCAATAATCTATTAAACTATATCTCAAGTTTAAAAATTTGACCATAATAATTATACAAACTAATGTAGTACAGTGTTTTGATACATCTGTATATTGTATGGTGATCAAATCAGGAATCTAACTTCTCTACTGAATTTGTTTCTCCTAAGAGTTTAGCAACTTGATAAGGTTGGAAGACTAAGGTCTTTATTTATAGAATATAGACTAAGTGATGGATAATTTTTTCCGTTTCAAGAAATGATTTTTCCTGCAGGCTGGATGTTTTGCTTGGAGGCATAAGGAATTCCATTTTAGAATTACACATGACTGACCTCCCAACTGACCACTACAGTGACAGTCTCGCTGTATTTTCACATATGACAGTTATGGTCACATTTTGTCCTATGAAACATAGAGCTTTCCAGTTACAACTGAACTGACACCAAAAATTCATTTTCAGTTCATTTCCACAAAGAACATCATAGAATTACCTACCTTTGGATATTTGTCCTGAGTTCAATTTAAAACAGAGACCTGAAGTTCAAAGTTAATATTTTCAAGCTTTTCAGGTCCATATCTCTGAGCCACTAGGTTCCATATAATGAAATTATATTGACTCATTGGTAACCTGGATGGATCTTTCAAATTTTCATATTTATTCCTTTCTTTTTCCTACTTCACTGAAATTGAATTCCATTTTACCTGGACATTTTCTGAGCAGGAGCAAACACCAAAATTAGTGATAGGCTCTCCACTGGTGTTCCAGCTGTTCAGACTATTTTCCTTTAAACACCGTCTGCAAATAAAAATGGTATCAAAATCAAATGTTTCATACATGTGAACCCATGCACACATATGTGTTCTCATGTTTACACAGAAGTATTTAAGCAAGTACTTGGTATAAATTTTAGGTGTGTAGTCCTAGGTACAATTTACTGACTTTTTATAACTTGAATACACATTATACTACTATTTTCAAGAGATTTGACATTTTGCATTGGAGGATTGAAGAAGATCATTTATTGACTAGTGCTAACATTAAAGCTCACCGAATTGTCTTACAGTGATAGAACGAAGCTTTTTGTTCCCTTTATTCTCTTTGCTCTTTTCATCCTCTCTTCTGACAGAAAGCATAATAATACACCAAGATCAGGTTAAAAATGTTAGGTAATATCTTGAAAATTTGAACAAGCTTAGCATGAAGATAGGGGAACTGGAGTCAGAAAATAACTTTAGACAACTATCTTAGCCCCTAGGAACCCTAGTTACTTCATGTGTAAAATGGGATTAAAATTTTCTAGGTTTAATTGTTAAATATAAGTATGTATACAAAACAGCTGTGCAAACTATGAGGCATCTGATGTTTATTGTTACAGTATAACATAGCTAGGGAGGAAATGGAAGGAAATAGATAAGGTCTGTTAAACAGATTTCTATCAGGGTACTGATCTTTAGAGCCAAGTAATGTATACACGCCTGCACATCCACACACACATGCACAAACTGGAATGCTGAAAATGAAAGGAAAAGAGCAAGGACCACTTACGAATCACTGCTGTTCAGACAAATGTTGTCAATGCCAGGGAAGTCCCACATTGCTGAGACCAGAGGTTTTGTACTTGGGTCATAATTCCTGAAAAAGTAAAGGACACACTCAAATCCATTACCTTCACTAATCTCCTGTGATATTCACAAATGCTCACAAATAATTTGAAGAGATTAAATTTTGCTGTCTACAGGACTTTTCTTAAAAATTTAAGACTCAATTTCCAAGGAAAAAAGTATCACCAGGAAAAATGAGCACATGCTTTGTCATTGTATTTGTCACAATGTATTTGCTCTCCTTTATACATATCATGGTATATTATGGAGAATTCTGACATTGGTATTCAATATTCATCAGAGCAATAATACATTATTTGCTATATAATGCAAAAGATTCAGAAGTTACACAAAACCTGGCCTTCTTCATTAAAGTCTAGTCATTAAAATAAGTATCTACTATAACCTTATTATTAAATAAATGTAAAAATTCTTAAAAAGCCATTTTGGACCATAGAGATAACATATTGCAATAAATTAAACTGTTCCTTTAATAGGATCGATACTGTGGCTTCTGTGTTCTTTATTCTTTGGCATTCCAAGGGATTCAGATGGGTGCAACCACAATTCTGGAAGCATTTGGGGATCATTCTTTTGGTTAATAGAAGGAAACTCACGCATAGAAGGCTGTCTGTTCAGAGGCACCATAAAGAGAGGGGGAGATCTCGATCTCTGGGTAACTGTTGTTGGAAGCACGCAGTGTGCCAAGGCCCATGGCAGTGATCACAAAGACAATGGGAAGGACCACCTGTGCAATGAGTCCTTTCCAGTTCCTGCGGGTGTGGTGGAACCGCTTGATAAGAATGGCCACTATCTTCTTCAGCAACAGTCCAAAACCATCCAGCCGCTCTCCACTGGTCAGGACTTTGTCTGATTAAGAAAAAGATTTGATATGGTTCTAGGAAATCCTTTATTTTCCACCCCTCTTCTAGAAGTAGAACCCAGGGCGTCACACATGCTAGGTAAGTGTTCTACCTCTGAGCTACACTTCCAGCCTGGTTCTAGGAGAGCACAATAAATCTTGTAATAAAATTACTTCAGAAACTAATGATGGTATGGAAAGCTTATATTTTAAGTATTTGGATGGGGTGTTTAGCAATTCATTTGTCAGCCATGGTCTGAGCCTCAAATTGAGGACCATAATATCATCTCATACAGAGCTAGAAAAGGTGCTTTAAAAAATTATAATTTGCTAGGTATAAAATATTATCAAACCTATATATAGTAATTTTACAGGTAAAAGTTAGATACTGAGAATTTTATAAATGAACACTACCTCCAGACTCCAAGTCTCAATGTAAACTTTCGGTATGTATTACTAATTATGAATAATCAGGAAATAGTTTCTATGATGAGTCTGAATTTAAATAAGATAAATAGAAAATGAAACACCAATGTAGTCGAAGAACTCATTCGTATTATAAGTAACTTAGTGACTGTAAGTCTAATTGTTTCTAAATCTGACATGACATCCAATAAATTCACCCATATGTAGGAAAAGGGAATCCTTTCTTCCAAAGTACAATTGGAATGAACCACTTATTCATTCCATTCTCTCTAGAAACTTAGAATGATTATGGCCTTCTAACATTCCACTTTTACAAGCAGAGTCTCAAAAAGGACTCCCTGAAAAACTACTTATGTCTCTGCCCTCCTTGAAATGATTTTCAGGTAATGAAAAAATTCCATCCTTCTGAAAGTCAGGGCAGCTGTGGAGGCCATCACAGCTCTTGTGGTTAATAATTGCAATACCTCCCTCTAAAATTAGGTTCAAATATGGCATTCTCTCCAAAGACCTGCCACCAAGCATGCCTTCACACATGATAAGATGATGGTATTCATCAAGTCTGTGTATATTTTTAATTTTCCATCACAAACCACACAGCACAAAAATCATGATCTTCATTTAGCTGATAAGGAAAAATACAAAGCTGCTTAATTTAAAATGAATTCCAATTAAACAGAGTGAACAGGTTTAAATGCAAACTCATATCTCTGCAAAAGGGAATTGTGGAAGGAGCTGAATATGTTGGAGTTAATTAGTATGCTTTTCTGTTTCTTGAAAAATTGCATGTGGATGACTTACAGGTGTATCAAATGGAGTAAATGTGCTTTCTCAAAGATAATGTCAATGAGGGGAACATTTTGACTGATGAATAGTTTCAAATTATGAGACAAATGCAGAGGCAAATACATAGGATTTACTTCCTGAAGCAGATGACCACTTTCTAATCAAAGTCCTCAATTCTGTGAACTGTACAATTATATTCCTCAACAGATGATAAATGAGGAATGTGACAGAGGACAAATGAGCCTCAAGTTCCAGAATTATACAAACATCAGAGATTATCTTTTTTGAGCTTTAGAGACAGGCAAATGATTAATTAAAAGTTCTATTCCTAGAGATTTTTTCCAATTCAATCAAACTGTTGAAATGACTATTACATAATTTATATATCATTTTACTACATGTTCCTTAAGTAAATAGTATTTTTAGAGGTATAAATTAACTGTCAGAAAGAGACAGTGACCAAAAAGTTACTTTAAAAAGACCTAAACCTCTCAAAGTTGTGTCAAGAAACAGGGTTTGAGAACATGCTCTGTGTCAAGAACTGAGTGGAAAACCTATTGTTACAGATACTTAGCCATTAAGTCCAACTTAATCAATTCAGAGCCCTTCCCCCAAAAGGATTTCCTCATCCCCTGAGTGGTGCAGAGAAGGGGGAGGCTAAACATGTTTTCCAATAGGTACTGAGAAAGCTGATGATTACTTTTCTTTTCTTCTTTTCTCTTTCTTTGTTTTGATGGTTATTGTCTCATACAGGCAACTTTGTTTGTTGTTGGACAGCACAAGCTATAAGAAGAATCTTAACTTGTTCAGCATAAATCTGAAACTGTTGTAAGTTACATTTTGAAAATCATTTCTGGTGAGTAGAAGGGATACTTATCATTACCCTGTCAAGGTTATCCTTTCACACTCTTCAAAGTACTTTTGAAATAGAGAATTCAATTTTTTAATTAATATTTTGCATTTTAAAAGGACACTTCTCTTTCTTTAGTTTTGAAAATTTAAAACAAAACTTTAAAGTTAGATTTTTAAAAATTTCCTGTGATTTCCTCTTTTATGCCATTTATGGGATATAAGCAAAATATCTCAATTAGATTTATACCATCTCTGTCTGTGAAGTTGCTACTGCTCACGGATAAGTCATCAGGAGTTGAGATGCCCTTGGTACTGGAATTCCCAATTTTCCGTTGTGTTAAGTGCTCAAGACTCATACCACCATTTTTTTGCGACTCTTTGGTTAAGTTCAGAAAGACCTAGAAAGAGAACCATATCATGTCATTAAAATAAAAGTGCAAATCTCTTCTAATTTCTAAGCTTAATTTTGATTTTGAATTTTTATCACATTTTGAGACAAGCCTCTTGACTTCAAGAGCATATTTTCTTATGTAAAAGATTAGGGTACTCTTATTGGGCTAACATCTTATTCTCAGAATCAGTCTTCCATAAGAACAGTACTGAGATAATTTTTAGGGTTTTCTGATTTGTGAAGTATTTACTTATTTAAAAATATTTCTTTCCTTTTAAAAAATGTTGCACATAATTAATATCCACTTTACCAACTGAAGAAATGACCACACATACCTCTTCGACAGTGGTGTCTGAAATGCCATAGCACCCTATGTTGAGGTCACCCATGCCCTGGTCCAGTGCTCTTAGAAGTGACAGATAGGCTCCCGAAACTTTGGTACTAAATGGAGGAAGCACATAAACAAGCTCTCCTCCAATGTCCTCCTTGAGGTAGGCTTCAGGAAGGTGGGATCTGATCATTGCTGTCACGGCCACTGTGTCACATGTTGTACTTGTATCTAGACTTGGAGTCTAGAGACAAAAACAGAAGTTGACCATTCTCCTCTGTATACTATAGGGGCGAAGGGCCTCAATCAGAAAGTCAGGCCTTCTTGTCGGTTCATTCCAGGCCTGAGTCAGATCACACATCACTCCTCCAGTGCCTCCGTGTCTCAGTTGGGAACCCTATAGCTGTCTACAAGTCACCATTTACCAGCCACACTCTCCCACCCCACTTTGTCCCTTCTCCAACCTAATGGTCCACTCTTTTTCCTCTCCCTTGCACTATTCCAGTCTCTTTTTCTGTTGCTAAAGTGATTAAGGTTTAGGTATACATCATTCTCAGATTCTCTGTAATTGCTCTTCCTTTGCCCCAGATACAGCAACATGACCCTTTTCTCTCAAGCTCCAACTCAGAGTTCAACTGTCACTTTCTCTGGAGCCCCATCTCTTATGTTTAAAAAATTACATCACCCAGAATTTCCTCTTTCCCCTCTCCGGGTTTATTTCTCTCCATATCAATAGAAATAAAGACAATAAGTAATATACTAATTAATAAGTTACTCACTGACTATATGAATGTGAATCTCTCACACTCCATCAGAATATAAACTGTATGAGGCCAGAGATTTTAATTTAATCAGATCATGGATATAACCCCAATGTCTAGGATAGTACTTGGATACATGATAAGGCATAATATGCCCCTAACAAATGTATTTTTGAATGATTAATAAATGGAATAATGATTAACTTTTTATATAATAGAAGTCAAATCGGGATGATGTCAACATAAAATAAATGGTGGTAGTCATAACCTGCCTATTAGCATATGCATGTTGCACAGTGTTGTCAAACCATATGCCCTGGTAGGTGGTACAGAGATCTTTAATTAGCATTACTGTCCTTCAAAAGTTGTAAATGTTCTGTTGACCTAAGTTATAGTCTGTGCTTGAGTTCTTCACACTTTTCCAGAAAATGAATACATGACTTCATATTATCTTTATTTATTTTTGATAAGCTAGAAAATTTAAATCTAGCTTTACATGCTGAAATATTAGGGAAACTAACAGGGCAACCTTCCATCAGTAATATTAAGATGGAGATCACTGTTCACCGGCTAGAGATGGCCAACCTTTTAGAGCTTTCAAAGTTACAGCCTGCTGCAGCACACATACCATAGGTTTGCCACCACTGATACATTTTGGTTCTTCACATGCAATCCCCAGACAAGTAGCCTCTACATCATCTGTGAACTTGTTAGGAATTTAGTAAATTCCCCAACCCAGACTACTGAATCAGACATTCTTGGGGTTGGACTAGGAATCTGGGGGTTTTACCCAAGACCTTCAGTATTCTGATGTTCAAGTTTGAGCACTATCAAGCTGGTATATTAGTAAATTTAAGCAATGAATAAAGTTGGAGAGAGTCTGCTCTGTTCCTTATAAAAAATTAACTTCTAAGCCCACAATGAGGTATGTTTTTTTTCTGCTACTGACCTTCTTCTTAGTGAGTGTGAGGTGATACCCATCTCCAAATGCTTCCTTGAGGTAAAATGGCGACCCACAGCATCGGAGCCCACCCTGCTCCAGGAAGGCAATACGGTCACTCAGCACTTCAGCCTCGTCCAAGTGGTGAGTGGACAGAATGATTGTTCTGGCTTGAAAAGACAGTCAAGAAAACAGAGAATAAAAAATAAAGACAGACTTCCAAAGATAACACAGAGTTTGCAAAAGTATAGCCTGTGATATATGAGAAGAGTCATGTTTATGAGCTAACTAAAAACTCGAGCAGGAGGAAATTTCAAAATGATCAGAAGAGGTGTTCTTAAATATTTGGTGGTGTTTTCACACAAATTGGCAGCAAATAAGCGTTTATTATGCTGTGTAGCTAATGTCCATCATGTGTTCTGTAGGCATGGGCCACACTTCCTAATCTCTCAGGGTTTTGCTAAATTTCCTTCATTTCACATCATCTTCCTCTTTTTTCCTAAACTTCACCATGAAAAAGTGATAATTTTAAAGGCTTTTTGAATATTCCTCTCTGATTAATCCACTCCAGTCTGATTACTCCTTTGCTTCACATCCTGTTAGCACTTATTTAGTCTGTTTACAGTTTATTTTCATTTGTGTATGTTTGGTGTCTCTAATTAGATTCCAAGCTCCTCCAGGCAGACTTTGGAACTTCTGCTGGGTTTACATGCTCTCAAAAAGGCCAGTTAAGAGCCCAACTCACAGTGGGCACTAGATAGATATTAACTAATTGACCCAGAAATTTAGCTGAGAGAAGAGAAATATTGGGAAAAGAGTCCATCTTAGACATGTAAAGGATATTAAAACCAGAAAAAGGCTTCTTCTTGCTTTTGTGTATCACAGAGGGCAAAGTGATGACTGTTGAATGGAGAAGCTGTGAGAATGCACTCATACCAGTTTTGTTCTTGGATATTACATCCCATATACTTCGGCGTGAACATGGGTCAACTCCAGTGGATGGTTCATCCAAAATCACAACCCTTGATCCACCAATAAGAGCAATGGAGATAGATAATTTCCTCTTCATTCCTCCTGACAGTGTTCCAACTCTCTTATGCCGATGGGTATACAGTCCAGTTTCTTTTAAAGTCCTTCAAAAACAGTGCAAGGTAGTTATTTTTTCTAGAGTCTATTTGAGTACTAGAAAAGCACAATAAATATACTAAAGGACAGATACATTTGCTAAACAACTATCATGTACTCATTCAGGTACAATAAACTTGAGAATTCAAAATAGTTTTCTACTGTTTATTATCCACTCGGAGGTACTAAAATTGATACTTTAAAAGAAAAACACAAAGGGAATATGTAGGCCATTCATTTGGTAAGTACTTAGAGTATCTACTCATTTTGTACCAATTTTTTTTTTTTTTGGTTACTGGGGATCGAACTCAGAACCTTGTGCTTGCAAGGTAAGTGGCAGCACCACTGAGCTAAATCCCCGGTCCACCAGATCACTTTTTAGGTGCTAGAGGAAAGCAGTGGGCAGATAAAAATTCCTACCCATAAGATTATTTTCCAGTATGTGTGAGTGTCAAGAAGGATGTGGAGGAAAATCCAGTTGATAAATATAAGCAAGTTTATAATATGATAAGTGCAATACAAGATTTTTTAAAAAGCAGATTATGTGCGGTAAAGCATGCCAGGGTCATGTTATTTTAGGCATCTATTTTATGTAAGGGAATCACTATGAGAAGGTAAGATTGGCGCAGAGACCAGAAAAGTGGTTATTTGACCAAGACTAATTCCAATGGCTGACTGGAGAAGGGAGCTGCAGGTTGAAGGAAGAGTAAATAGAAAGCCCTGAGGATGGAGCAGGCTGAGCATAGTCAAATGTACAACTAGGCCAGTGCACCCAGAGTAGAGTGAACAGTAAGAAAGTGGACAGAAAAGGCATTAGAGGTAAAGCTGGGGCCAGTTCATGCAGGGCCTCATAGGCCTTGATCATGACAGTACCGAGTATTACTGTATATTGAATGTGGAAGGAAGCCACTTAAGGGCCACACAGGAGTGATGTGGTCTTAATTTTGGTTGAAAAGCCCATCCTGGCTGCTCTGCTAAGGACAGATTATATGAGTGGGGAGTAGAAGTCAGGAGTCCAGTTAGGACAGGAGTCCAGTTAGGAGGTTTGGACCAGTGAAGTCATTGTGCAGATTAGAAGAAGTGCTTGTCAACAGCAAAGCCAGAGAAAAACAGTGAAACAATTTCATAATAATTATCTGAGGATAATGGCATTAAATGTATATAATGCCAGAGAAGGAGAAAAACTAAAAAAGCAATTGTTTTACGGAAAACATTTTCTATTGGTTACCAGAGCTGGACCAACCAAACTGTCTTTGAGAGAGATTAGCAGCTCATGTTCTTGTTCTTGTCATAACTCACTTTTTTACTTCTTCATGGAGCTGTTTCTTAGTCCAATGAGGAACTTTGATGGAGCCATATAGAAGAAGATGTTCCTTAGTAGTAAGATAACTGAACAAGACATCGTGCTGCATGCACACTCCCATGTTCTTCCGAACAGTGTTGAGGTCTGTTTTAATATCTTTCCCATACACAAAGATGGTACCAGCTGAGGCACCAAACAGCCCAGTTAACATAGAGCTGTAAATAAAGAAACAATAAGTTAGACCAAGGACTGAAGCTAGATATTAATAGTAAATTTGTCCTGCTTCTCAGAGAAAAATGTTACAGTGTATCTCTTCAGGCAGGGTCAAACTATGAGATAAAAAGGTATTACATGGAAATAAAAAATAAAAATTATTTTTAAGTTTTTAAAAATTTACAGTGTTGCATAAAGACTACATGATGATGGTGGTAGTAGTCATAATAATGATAAAATGGTTGTGCTTTTTATTGCAAGTACGTTCTCTCTTAGCACAAACTTGTATACTTCTCTGGCATTCCACAGTATAGGCTCACAAGTCTCAAATTTATATCTCTAGTCCAGAGTCATCACTTGGTTCTAGGCATGTTTATTTATTCCACAGACCATGACACTTCTCCATGAGATGCCTTACAGGTCCTCCAACTCAACATGATCTTTGCCCTCAAACACATATCTTCCTTGTCTTGACCCTTTTCCTTGTGTGACAAGTTCATATACTGGTTGTACAGGCCTAGAATCCAGAATTCTGCCTTTTATACCCTCCTGCTATACTGGTTGTACTAACTCCACTCACCTGTCTCCATTTTCACAGCCACCAATACCATGAGCCCACCCCATGGCCATAAGCTCCTAACTCTTCTTTTCATATACTCTTTGGGCATCTCCAGGTCTGTTCTCTATCCTGTGTCTGCATCTTCCCACCTAGATAATTCCTGGTCATCTTTCACATGATTAGTAAATGGACAATTACTTAATGCCCTTCTCCTCCCTCCACTACAAGTAAACTCCATGAGGTCAGAAAAAGGACTTATTTTCTCACCACTCTGTCATAGTATCTGACAAGGATCTGGCAATGAATACTGTTGGATTAAATAGGGAATCAATATAATATACAATTTTTCCATAAAATGAATTGAAATACGAATAGCACATTTCATTCTTTAAAATTTGTATACAGAACTATAAAATGGGGGTATTCTCAGTTAAAATTGCAGTCTCTTTAAATGTCTCCTCTTCCTTTTCTTTCCTATTCTCTTATTTCCTATTGGGACTCTTGCCTTGTAACCATTGTATTCTCATCAGAAAGTCAATTATGGCTTTAAAGAGGTCATGCAAATAAGAAAGGTTATATGTTCATTTTTTCATGACCTACCTCTGTCCTCTTTTATTTACAAAAACATTAATGTCAGGGTTTTTACAGTCACTGAACTTATTCATGATGATTCAAAATAAGATGTGCAACAACTGACTCATTTTTGTAATCAAAGGCCACAGCATCAGTAGCAACTTAGCCCCAACTAAGCAGCTAAGCAAATGTGGAGACAAATCACACACAAAAAAATCAGAAAATGTCACTTTTGCAACATTTGAATCACTCCTCCATTCTGACACAGGAAAATACTACTTAAGTGAAAAGTGAGAAAGAACAGCTCATGCACTGCCCCTGCCTTTTTAATCTATATCTGGTGATTCTTTTGTTTCCTTGTGAATCAAGACAAGGGTTTCCTACGATGGAGCAGATGGGGTTGTGTGTGATCATACTAGGATGTGCAAATGCAAACTTATTTATGGACCAGGATAGAATCTTAAACAAATGAAATAGATGTGGTGCATGTGGCATGTGGCAGTATAAATTGATAGAGACCAAAGATGAAGCCTAATGAGTCTTAACCAATAGTCTCTGTGAACTAAATGTTTTAGAACTTGCTATTCTCTTAAGACATGCCAAGAATGTTTACTTTTAATAAGAAACTGCTCATTTAAAAATCTTTGCACTAAATTAAAAATTTCAAGACATTTTGGGTGGGCCAGCTCTAGGTGGACAAAATAAACCTGCCATCTTATGCCCCATTGGCCTTTGAACTGACAATTTAGGACTTCTGGTTTAGATCCATTCCACTAGCATACATGCTGAACCATGTTACGCCATCTGTAAAATGTAATAACTTTATTTTTGAAATATGCTTCTGTGATATTAAGCATTGAAAAGTAACATACATGGTAGTAGTTTTTCCAGCTCCATTTGGTCCCAGCAATGAAGTAATATGGCCTTCATAAAAGTTCAGATTGAGGTTATCAACAGCAACTTTTGTACCATAGATCTTTGTTACTCCATGCAGGGCAACACCAACTGGGAGATCTTTGGGTTCTGGCTCAATGTTGGAGGGAAACATGTGTTCAGGGCCTGGGGAGAAATCAAGGGAAGAGTTATAAGCTCATCAGTAAGAAAATACAGCTAGAGTTAGACTTTTCTTTAATTAAAAATGGAAGACTATATAAATACAATCTTCTAAGTAAGAAAAAATACTCAGAAACAAATGATTTATTACACACTCCAGCCTCCTTAACAGAATAATTGGAGTTAGTAAACCAAACTCTCTAATGTTTGTATCAGCCTTCTCTGTTGGAAAAAGCAGTTCTAGAATAAAGTATCATAAGTTCTTCTTTAATCAATAGATCTTAAATATTAGTAAGTCTAGGACTTGTCCCCTGATTGTGCAGATGATACTAATTTGTGGAATAAATGGCCACGAGTTGTGATTTACAGTGAGAAGACTAGCTCAGATCTGAGGTTTACAGAATCTAGTTCATTAACTGCAGTCTGATCCCCTCAGGCATCTTCAAAGGACTGCTTGTATGGGTTATACTTGCTTTACAAAGATGATACCATTCACCAATGTCAACAAGACTTGAGCCCTGAGTTATTTTTCTAGTATTACTAACAATTTATGCTACATTATCTGTATTTGTTACTTGGTTACTCCTTATGACCAGTGGCAGATGGTTCGAGTGAAGAGTACAAACTGTGGCCAAGGAATAAAATTTTTCTCTGTGTGAGTCTAACTGGACCACAAAGGAAAACTATAATCTTGGCCTAATTAGTACCATATGCTGACCAACTGAGCTAATGAGCCCAGAAAAAGCCACAATTCAATCCCTATAAGAGTCCAAACACGTGTAGACATATTCATCCATGACTAAAAGGATAATTTTGCCATCTAGAGAAGCATAACTAAAAGTAGTAACCATGTGATTTTTACATCATTTCCCTTACAATAATGAATGGTGTTGACCTACTTGTCTTACTGCCAGATAGGCTGGTGTTCTGCATCATGATATTGGTAAACATAAGGCCGTTGCTTTTCTCACGCTTCACCTCTGCACATCCGAACCGCTCCTTCCAATAGGAAGGAAGAACTGGAAAATACCAGGGAGCAGCCATACCATATGTTCCTGTAATGGGATATGTTAGGAAAGGGGATTAGTAATGATTTTTAACATTAAGCATCAGAAATGAAACTATGCATGGCTCAGGAGTAGTTTTTTTTATTTTCTTTTTTTTGAAATTTTGATACTGTATAAAACTAAAGGGTGGTTTCAGTTTTCAAAGTAGAGTAAAAAAAGATAACTTTTGTTTTAAAATTAGCATCACTGATATATAATTAAATGTCATAAAATGTATTCATTTTAAGTGTAAGATGATTTTTAGTAAATTTATAAACTACCACAAACTGGTATTAGAATATCTCTATAACTGCAAAAAGTTATCTCATGGTCTTTGTAGAGAATCCCTGTTCCTACCTCAAGTCCCAGGCAATCACTGATCTGGTTTCTGTCTCTCTATACAAGGAGTGGTTAGGAAGTGGACTGAGAAATAATGGGAGAGGTGAGGGAAAAGGGGAAGGGGACGTAAAAAGATGTGGAATGTGCATATACCACTGTAAACACGTACCAAGAAAAATTTAAAGACCTTTAAAATTATTACGGTGAAGACACATTGCTATCCATCCCCTCAAAATACTCCCTTTGCTCAACTGTTTATCCCATCATTTGTGACACTTTTCTGAAACAGTTCCAGAAGTCCTCTTTCATGTCTTTAGGAGTTGAAAATATGGTGAATGTATCTGCCTACTGCTATCTAAGAGAAAGGCAGGCTCATAAAAACATTACCTTATCTACCTCATCCACCTTTTCACTGGATCTGCCACTGTGCAACTTCTGGCTCTTAATCAGTCAAAGTGACAATGAAAAGTAAACATTTTGAATCAATTCAGGACACTGAGGTAGCCACGATGGTGCAACTGAAGAAGGATTTTTCAGAACTGCTTCAGAAAATTGCAAGAAGAATGGTATAAGTGTGCTCAAAGTGAGGGACAGTATTTTGAGGGAGACTATTATTATTATTATTATTATTATTATTAATTTTAATGTTTGGTACCAGGGATCAAACTCAGGATCTCGCATTTGCCAGGCAGGCGCTGTGGTGCTGAGTTACAACCCTGGCCTGAGGGAGATTATTATTTAAACACACACTATATTTTTGGTCACACCTTGTACTCATCTCTATGCAAATGAAATCATATACAGCATCAAACTGTACAAATATAAATAATCTTAATGGAAAAACACATACGCACATTAGAAAGGATGGTTGTTTGAACTCCAGGAGGGAAGCCCAACTTGTCTTCTATTAGAATCTGGTCATTTCTCCTTAGATTTAGAAAAGTTAGTTTTTGCCTTTTAATATTTCACACTCCTAGTGATTTGCCACTATCCCACGCTTCTTTATTTAGAAGAATATCAAGGAATTCTCTGAATATGTTTGTTTAGTTTTGGGGCTTTGGGAAGTTCTTCTTTGGATATTTCACATGGCAAATTGACAATTAGAATGTGTTATAGCTGACTTATGGTGATGACAATCATGTATCTGTTAGAATTGCGCTCATACCTGGGAAAACGTTCCTGATGTACCAAGCAATAAAGAAGTAGATGAAAGAGTCAGCTAGGATCAGACAGCATAGCCAGCCAAATGATGTGGTGTCATCCTGGACTGGGGAGCTGTACATATTTTCCCAATGAAGACCTAAAAAATTGAAGATAGATGTTTATTTTTCTGTGACACATGTCACAGTTGTGAAAGATAAAATGCAGTTTTGAAAAAGTGAACCTACCAATGCCTTGTTCCTCATATCGTGCAATATATTGGCTCGCATAGCTGAATGCTGTTGGGGACAGCAGGCTCTGGGAAGAAAATGAACAGCCATGAGTCTTCTAGTAGATTTCATACATTTCACCCACAGTGAATTTAAGTGGTGATTATTTTGGACATTTGTATAGGCTAAACTGATGTTCACTCTCTAAGATTTAAAAATACAAATGTCCCTTTATCAAGCATGCTACAACTCTTAAAAAAAAAAACAGAGATAAAAGAGCAGAAAACACAAGTAGGAAAATCACAACTTGGTAAATACTTGTTAAAAATCAAAAACATATATTTAAACTTATTAAATGCTGCTCAGCAATTTATAAAATAGGTAATTACAGAATAACAGTTTTAAGACTATAATGAAAACATTAGGGAGCAGAAGATGATTTTTTTACATCAAAAATTTATTTCAGGTAACAGAAGCATTGTGAATAAAAATATACTAAAATATCAGTTGATTAAATATTGTTAATTTCTATATATTACAAATTTAAATTTTGTTTAAACCCAAAGAAGTCACTGCTGGATGAATGTTACTCATCACTATTTTTCATAAAAAGCAAAGTCTTAATATGGTAAGATTTGTTTCTGCTTTCTACATTTCAGAATCAGTAATTATAATTCTTAAATTAATTCAGTGCTTTTGAATGAAAAAGCAGAAAGGAATTCTGAGTTGATTATACACTGTCAATGCATTTGTCTTTATGCTTGTATGCTATATTTTGTGCTATGAAAACCATGATAGCTCTTCATATATGAGAATAGTTTCAATACTACAGGCTCCAAGATGTTTAAGGAATTGAACCAGAGAGAAGTCAGAATTCTAGACCACCTCTAAAACATGTTATATTCCACTATGATGGCTAAGATGGACTGTCAATTGGATTGTCTTAAGAGTCACTCAGGATTAGTACAGAAAATTTCTCTGTGTGTGTTTGAGTGTGTGTGTATGTGAGAGAGAGAGAGAGGAGAGGGATGGAGAGGGAGAAGGAGAGGGAGAGGGAGGGAGAGGAGTGGGAGGAAGAGGAGATTGAAGAGGAAAGAAGGGAAGGGAAGGGAAGGGAGGTGGGGAGAGGAGAGAAGAGAAGAGAGGAGGTGTGACTTTGAGTACGTTACCTCTTCCTCTTTGGTACTTGTCCCTGCTCTACTTCCCACAGCCATAAAGTGAACAGTTTTGCTCCATCATGCCTTTCTGCCTTGATAGTCCTGCCTTAGAGCTAGCCTACCAGATTTAATACCCTGAAACTTGAGTCAAAACAAACCTTTCCCCTAAGTTCTGTATGTCCAGTATGTGTTCCCAGCAATAAAAAGCTAATAAATCCATTTTAATTAATATTTCTTAAGGAAATATTCTCTCTCTTTCTTTCTTTCTTTCTTTCTTTCTTTCTTTCTTTCTTTCTTTCTTTCTTTCTTTCTTTCTTTCTTTCTTTCTTTTTTGGTACTGGGGCTCCAACTTGGGATGTTGCCCTTGCGAGGCAGGCGGCGGAACCACTGAGCTAAATCCCCGGCCCCATGGAACTATTTTTTGACTGCATCAGCTTTGATGGTTTTAGAAGCTGTAAGGGAAGAGATTTCCTTTCCATAGTCCTATGCTTGTATGGCGTACAATGATGTAGGAGGAAAAGGGATTACTATTAGGACAGTTATGGTTATTTTTCTATCACCAAATTTTTAAATTTAAATACTTGAACTGGCAGTTTGAGTGTCTCAAAACAAACAAAAAGAGCCCAACCATCTTACACTGGCCATTCTGACAGATGACTTACCACGAATACTTTCACTACGTAGCTCAACTCATCTTCAACTGTAATCAGCACAATAAATGGAAAAAAGGCGATGACGTAGATGAGGCTTCCAATGAGAGCTGCAATGTTGGTGTTGTTAAAGAAGACACTGATAAGATAGCTCATAGCAATAACTGAGAAGCTGTAATCCAAAAAATACAGGAACAAAATGAACCCATCTGTTTTAGGAAGAATATTGCCAAACTTGAGTATAATGATGAGGATCGTGATGGTAACCAGCAGAAATCCAACACTCTCTATAAGCCAGGCAAAAAAATGGCTGCAGGAGTTCACACCCATCATCTTCATGTACTGTAAGAAGAAGAAAGTGGTAGCTGCTTCTTCTGGGTTCATGAAACAACAATCATTTTTGCATTGTAACAAAATGTCCCCAGATATCTCTCTCTCTCTCTCTCTCTCTCTCTCTCTCTCTATATATATATATATATATATATATATATATATATATGGAATCAGCCATTTTAATGATTTATATAAATCAAGTATTTGTTCATGCTTGCTATATGAAATATGACTATCTATATCAGCCCATATTGGGGCTTCCATCATTCCCCAACAGCATGAATGATTTCAATGGTGAGTCTTTTTTTAAAAATTTCAACTCTAGGGCTGGGGATGTAGCTTAATGGTAGAGCACTTGCCTAGCATGCTGGAAGTCTTGACTTTGTCTCCCAGCACCAAAAAAGAAAAATGTTATAATTCTGTTTTTTAACTGGTATGTACCCTCTACATTCATATTACACTAATTTAGAAGAGATCATCAAATTTATTGTGTTCCCTGCAGAATTTTACAACATGAAATTGACATTTTTGCGGGCATGGGTATTTCAAGCTGGTGAAAAACTATACATAGTTTAACTTTAAGTTCAATGTAGGGATTAAGATAATAAAAACCTGTAATTTGGGTTTTTTAAACTAAACATTAATGAACAAGACAATTATTGTTTGTGTTCCTGAGAGAAGTAGAATATAATAGAATTAGAATTGAACTTCCTAAGAATTTAAAACATGGAAGCTTTGAAAGGAGACCCTCTGCCTTTAGCCAGGACCTCACCATTCTTAACATTCACAGGCACTCTAATTCAGGTTTGCCATCCATGTTTTCCAAAGACATTGGTACAACTGAATTGAACTGAGGTATCTGAGATACTCTAGGTCTTCCTCTCAATTCACATAACTTGGTGACACACCCCAGGGCCAAGGCACCAACATAGAAAGATAAAGCAGCAAGATCTATTTATGTACTAATACAAAAGATTCTGGATGGACTAAAAACCCTTGGACCTGGATTGTCTTAAATTTGGTAACACCTGGTAACTTGGAGGTATGTGAATAACCTGGTTTCTAGTTTAACAATTCATGATTAATGTTAAATTTATGAATCCAATGTTCCTTTTCCTAAAAGAACACAAGAAATTCTCCACTAACAGCTTTCTAATACAATGTAGGGTTTTTTTTTTTTTCAAAATCAAGGATTTTTCAAGGCTCCTTTAATTCTAATTTGTTTAGAAAAATAACAATAGCAGCAGTGAATGTGCTAGGTCTTTTACTCTACAAGCAAAAATAGTGATTTTACTTTCTTCTTCTTCTTTTTGCAACTTATCACATTTTGATAACTCTCCTACTCTTGTTACCATGGAGACAGCTACCTGACTGCCAACAGTCTAAGCTGTGGGCCTTATACTAATCACCACTGAGAAAAAGCCTGTGACTTTTCCTCTTAACTTTACCCTCTTCCTAACCTTCTTTCCCTACTGCTTTCTCCTCCTCAGCTGTCTCCCTTTGCAATAAAGGTTCAGTGTATATTTCCACCGAAATGAAAGTGCAGGTCAAAGTAAAAAAATGTGCATAAAATAAAGATTCACTATGGAAAGATTGCCCCCAATTACTTCATTTGCTATTATTGAAAACAAGATTACATTTTGATGTGAAAAATGATCTCATAACTCTTATTCCAGAGATTCCATCCCTATTCCCCACCCAGTTTCTGAAAATCATTGTGTCATGTTTGATAACTACAATTCAGAGATATGTATCACTTCAAATACGATTATGATAAATTAGCTCTTTATTTGCCTTTCCTGCTATTTGTATTTTGAAGTTTTTACTGAATTATAGGTGCTTGAATGTAATTAAATAGGGTCATATGGACCCATATACTACACCACTTAATTTTTGTGACCTATAAAAAAGACCACTTGCTAGCTGCAAAGTACATCACAGGAGAGAATGTCAGTAGATTTCACAAGGTGAAAATCAAGTATCTAGGATGTACAAAGGCCATGAAATAAAGCTGATACCATGGGTGTAAACATGTTTTTCTTTCCTGAAGGTTGACAGCAGCAGAATACAACATATGTATATCTAGAATAGTCCCTCTTCATAGACTTGTTAAAAGTTAATTTAGCTAGCTTAAAGACCAGGACTAAAAGTGTTTATTGCTGTACTTTTGAAATTTTTGAGGCTCAGATGGAATTTCTATTTCTAAGAACTGATAAAAATTGGAAACTGATCATTTCGCTCTATTGCAACAATCTGAGTTAGGTGCTTGCAGAAATACTACTTCACACTGTAGCATGAAATTTCTGTGTTAATCTTTAGGATCTCACGCTATGAGAACAGGTCCTATTACAGAGAGAGAGAGAGAGAGAGAGAGAGAGAGAGAGAGAGAGAGAGAGAGTGCAATGAGAGCATCGGAGTCATCCATAAATTATACAGATTTACTGCCAACTTTGCAGGTACAAACAAGACCAAACTCGCTGATGGTAGAGGCCCACAGAGAATGGCTGGCTGTGCTTTCTCAGATGCCATTAGTTCCTTCTCAAAGTGACAGATGTCAGGTGCCAGTTTTGCAATCAAAGAATCACTTGTCCTGAGCCTCCCAAACCTGCCTGAGCAATTCATCAGCATCTGATAACTGGTTGCACAAGGAAAACCTCTCTGCACAGTGGTCAAAGTCAGGCCTAGTTTACAGCAGGAAATTGTAAGAATGAGATTCTATAAGACTTTGGATAAATGAGTTGCCACATTCATGAGAGGTATATGCACAGAGAGGATATTAATACAGGAAATGTCATAAATATTCACATATTTGCTTGACAACAATGTTGTCATTCAACTCAACAGGTAGGGCAAGTACTAATACACAAGGAATAATGGCATTTTCTACTTCAATCTTTAAAATTCTCTTAACCATAGATATTTGTATTACTGGTTTTTTTGTAAGGTATTGTGACCATTATTTGGAATGTTCCACATTTCCCCTAGTGGTATGGATAGTGTATGTTAGGAAAGCATAAAAAGTTGTTTAATGTGAAGCTACAAAGAACTAAAAATCCTTGCATAATTCTTGGTAACAGCCCACATATATCTTTGGTCACTTGTCTGAGCTGAGAGAACAGTTCCAAAATCCTGCTTTCAATTGACTACTAGCATGAACCCCCCCCCCCCCGCATGACTAGGCTATTAGATCTAATATATGAAGTGAACCCCTAAAACATGAAAATGATAGGGAATCATTTTCCCTGTATGTTATAAAAATCAGCATTTCAGAATTTTAAAGCAAAGAACAGAGACCAAAATTCACTTGAAAGGCATCTTAAAATAGTTTTTTTTTAACTACAGGCTTAATTTCAAAAAACACACTTATTATCCATCAGTATTTGCGTTAATTTCAAAGTCAAAGAGATTCACTAGTGTCATAATATAGCACAGTCAAAGATTAATGGCTTCGTTGAGATAGCAACCAACTTGATTTTCTTGCCCAGCTTTTAGAATAATTACAGAAAGAAAGAAATAGATATTGATTTTCTTTACCTTTTTGGCTTAATTTGAATGAGAAGGAAGAAGAAAATGGACAGATTTATAATAACTGAATATAAAATAATAGTATTAAAAAGTGATTTTGAACCTCTGGTAAACTAGGAGATTATCTATTATCGTCCTCCAAAGTCCTTAAAAGTCTTATGATATTATAATAGGATTATAAAAGTGAAGGATCAATTGAATGTCAAGATACTGAAGTTCAATTCAAACATTCACCTAATACATAGTCCTCAGTAGGTTCACCTGTCACTGTCTGTGCTCAGTTTTTTCATCTTTGAGAAGGAGGTTAGATGTGAACTGTGGGCACAGAGAAAGACTGAGCAGTAAGCACTGGGGACATTCCATTTATGCCACACCTACTACTTCCATCAATTCATTTCACAAATACACTGTCCTCTTTTGAATTTAGAAAACTGTTGATTTTAAGATATGCCACTATTTTATACACCACTGAGAAAGAAAAATCACTGCCAACTAAATCGTGACAGTCTATCACATGAATCCTAATTTCAGAGGCCTTTTAAAAAAGTATCTTAAAATTGATACAATATGGATAATACGTGTAACTGAGTGCCTTCTTTCTTCTGAGAGATATGCATCCTGGAAATATTATGCCAAATGTAATGAACTCTAGATAAAGAAAACTCAGGGAGTTTAAGGGACTGGGCCTAAGGGCATATGTTGGTAGAACTATAAGATACAAATCCTGCTAACTCTAAATTCCATAGTTTTCCCACTATGTGACTTTGACTCCAAGACTAGATAGTTAAAATTTGTAAGTGGATGCCTAAGAAATGCAGACACGGAGCTAGCAAACAGAAACTGGTTCATTGACAAAAATATCTTCCTTTCATATCTCTAAGATTGAGAAAGGACATCATTATGCTTTAGTAATTTTTGGTGACATGCATAAATGCATTCAAAGAGCACTATATTATAACACAAGATAACGCAATATGTATGAACTATAGAAACAAACATATATAAATTATATGTGCTTATATAAGTATATAGACACACATGTATAGTTATGTTTACTGATTGTATCACAAGTTACATTTTTTAGGTAAATGTTTATTTTGAAGTAGAAAAGAACTAAAATTCTATTACAGTTTTCTACTTCAAAGTTTTCTTTTCATCCTTGATGATTCACTTCTAGGTAGCAGGAACCTGAAAAAAAATCTATAAGACAGGAGCTTGCAACCAAATTAGGGACCCGGGAATGGATTCAAGTTTCTGAACTGGAGTTAGGAAACCATTGCATAGTCCTGAATACAGCAGGGTTCAAACTAATGGAGACATTTACCAAATTGTAACTGAGATATAAAAATGTGGCTATGAAGATCAACTAGAATTTAAATAGGAAAGGTAAGAAATGTAGATTCAAACACTGCAACAACCCTGAAAGCTTGCTGCTGAACCAACAGAAATATGAAGCAGCATCTTTTGCCTTGCAAAGAGAAATAGTCACTGCCTAAAAGAATTGGGTACGTCTGAAAAGTACAAGTGGACTAACAGGTTATTCTAACCTCATTATTTCTCTTTCTCAGCCAAGTCTTGCAATAATTATTGTGCCCTAGTTTTGAAATGTTTCGTTCAGCTTTCTTCCTACACCATAAGAGAGTATAAGAATGGTCTCATTATGGGATGAGCAGATAAAATAATTTCTATTCAAATATAATCTAAAACTACACAATGCTGCTCTGAAAAGAAGTAAGATTTTTTGGATTTGAGGTTAATGATAAAGAACATGCCCAAAGACAGATTATTTTTACACTCCTGGTTCTTGTGTGGCATCCATCGTTATAGCATTATTAACCCAATCACTAGCATAACATGAAGTTCTTCAATTCTATAAATTAGGAGTCACTGGGAAATTGAGAATCCAATTGAAGGAGACAAGATATATGGGGAAGAGAATTTTCTTCTTGGAAGCTGAAATAAGCTACATGTCTGTATCTACATCTATGTCTGTAGCTATATCTACATTTATACTTGCTTGGTTACTATGCTAAGGATCTTTCTGCCTTAATAGTTATTACTGTTATTATTTAAACTACTTTTGTTAGATCTTTTATTCTATAGATAATTTCTTGGGCACAAAACTATTGTTAGGATAATTATACTCATATTTTATTCAGGATTATTCAGATTTTGCTTTTCAGAAGGACTTATTAAATTACTTTTATGTCTTTTATGAGGAAATGAAATAAAGCTGCCTTTGTGATCTGTAAAATGTTTGTCTTTCTATCTAATTCACAAGGTATTGGTTAGGCTTTCTATGTTTGGATAGCCATGATGAACATCATAATAATTAACGGTTCTATTAATAGTATGTAGTCATAATAGGAAAAGATTTTTAACATACCTCATGAAGCCGGAGGTCTTTCTCATAAACAAGCTTTTTTACAAAAACAGCTATAAATACAACCCAGGCAACCATGAGTACAATTGGAAGAGAATAAGAGACACTGGTTAAGAAGCTGTAAAAAAAAAAAAAAAAAGTGACCATAATAAACGTCATTCTTTTGGATCCTTATATGTATATAAAGCAATATTTCCCCTTATATTGAAATTATACCCCTGTTTGGACATTGAGAATAATTATCAAAATTACCCTAATATTTATGAAGTGGGAAGCTAACTTAACAGTGGCTCATAATTTTCTTGCTGTAATGTTTTAAGACTGAAAACATAGCTCTGGATTGTTAGATAAAATTACTGTGTTGTTTAAAATGTGTTTGAGAACATCTTGTCGGAGAAAATAATTATTATATAGATACAAAGCTCAAAACTCTCTTATCTAAACTAAATTCTTATCTGAAAGGCAGATTTATATTAGGTGATAATCTGTTTACCTAACTGTAAGCTATATCTTCCAAAATTACTGTATTTATCTACTCTTAGGAAGCTCATAGTTATTATTAAGCTAAGTTTCCCAAAATGAAATAAAATGAAATACAAAGGATTTAATTTAAAATGCAGACAAAAAAACCTGGATTCCCCAGAGGAATTCAAGAAGCTGTTTTATACGTGATACAGAAATGTCTTTTTCTGGTAATGTGCTAGAAAGTAGAGGGTAACTGGAAGACCTCATCAAGGCCCAAAATATTCCTGAGTGGTCAGCCCATGATGCCTGAAAGTTCAGACAAAGTGATTCTCAAGGCTGACCGTGCATCAGAAGCACCTCACAAATGTATTAAAACAAATATCTGGGCACCATCTATAAGCTTCTAATTAATTACATCTGGGATAAGGCCATGAATTTGCTTTTTAAACAACCTCCCAGGTGCTGCTACAGTGGCTGGGTCAGGAAGCCATGGATCTGACAATCACAGCCGCTCCAAAAGCTGATGCTAAGGCCTTAGCTTTCAATGAAACTCTGCATTACTCTGTTTTGCATCTGGGGCTCCACAGAAGCATTTAGTTGGAGAAAGGACCCATGGCCATTTCCTTTGTAATCCACAAGCCTGAAGAATTACCTCTAAATTTCCCAAGAAAAATGCAGATATTAATGGAACATGATATCACAATCATTCATTGTCATTGTATCATGGAGAAACACATAACCATCAGAGAGATGAGGTTCTTTGTGGTAGGAGGGCAGTGGGATTTGGACCATATCCCTTTTTGTTTGTTTGTTTGTTTGTTTGTTTCCTCTGAAACTGGTATGAGGTAGGCATTTATAAACATTTGTCAAATGAATTTCCTTTTGGACCAGGGCCAGTCTTGATGCATTTCTGGCTCAGAATTAGGGAAAGCCCTCACTCATTAGTAACAATTCTGTAATGCTTCTTCTAAGCAATTGTGCTTTTTACATTTTATCCAGGCTTAAGAAGAAAATGTTCATCTTACAATGGGAAGGACCAGTGCAGTATCAGCTTTGGGTCTTAATTAAGTTATTTAGCTTTCCTAGATTTCACTTTCATTTTGGAAGTATGGATAATAAGATCTGCTCTCTCATAGTTTTATGAAGTTTGTTGGGTAGAACAAATAAAATAAAACATTTCATACAGAACACAATATTTATATGTATACATAAGCCTTATAATTATATTCCTATAAAAAGTGCAGAATGCCATTACTTAAATTCTTTAAAGAAATTCAGGCATTACCATTTTAGATTCTAAGCATATGACAAAGTTTTGGTGAGTACTTCCTCTTGCATTTATGATGTCTAAATGAATGGACAAGAGTGAGTTCTCAAAAACAGTGGTTGTTCATTAATAGGGGGTACAAACGTGCAAACTTACTTGTCTTTCATATAGCAGGGATAAGGAACTGCTTGAACCTGGACAGCTATTTCCTGTGAATTTCTTCCTGTTTGCAATTCAATGATTGCTCTTTCAATACTGTCCTGTAAATAAACAAAAGCCCTGCCATAGATCTGGTTGTGTGATGGAGAGTTGTGGGGACCCGGAGCCCAAATCTTGGTTCTTATGCTTCTTGTTGTCTGGGCAGTCTTCAGACTCATGCGGATGGTATATTTCACAACAGGAGGAAGAGAGACATTGTCAGAGTCATAGCCTCTGTGCCAGCTTCTATTAGAAGGGAGCTTAAAAATAACACCTAAAAATAAAATAGCAACAATAGCGGGGTTATTTTATGAGTGACATTATTCATTGTTCAGAGCGTACACATAAGAGGAAGCCTAAGAGTCAATTGAGTTAGCAGTGCCACAGAAGGTTCAGGCTCCTGATTTACAGAAAACATAGTTAATTGGAGGTGTCAATCTCAAAGAGTCAAAGCTGGAGCTAAAGAATATAATCACATAACTCAATGGCTAAATTAACTACTTCACTGTACACTACTTATTAAAAATTTTTAAAACCCTACTTTTAAATGAATAATTTTGACTGATTGTGAGGATGATTTCACCTTTTAACTATAAAATCCTTTTCATTTTAATTTGAACTACACCAGTGAAATTAGACATATGTTGAAGCCTCCTCATACTTAGACAACATGGGTGGTTGACTACATGAAAGGTTCTCATTTGTAAGAACATCAGAGAGGGTAATGGCCTCTGTACTACTTTTCTGAGTTCTGTATGAAAGAGGTTAAAAAAAAAGAATTTGGCCAATTTTTGTACAAAAAGAAGCCCAAGTCCTAATAGAATAGCACTTACTTCCAAAGAGCTCATTGCTTTTGTAGAGCCTTTTAGCTTCTCTCTCCATTTCATCTATGGTTTCTGCTGGCTGAATACGGTCATACAATACACAAGAGGAAATATTTACTGTCAGAGAAGACAGTGTGTTAAGCTGATCAATGACGTCAATGTTGTTTTTTAATGTCATCCTGAGAGTGTCTAAGAAACAAAGTAAAGGAGATAAAAAATAGTATAATGAGACAAAATGCTGGTATTTTTGGCAAATGTTAAAAGTTAAACAATATTATAAATAATGAGATGCAGTAAAATTTATTCTAAAAATATCTAGTATTCCATACCAAGGTAAATGTGTCCAATTCTGTGAGTATTCATTTAGGACAATATTGAGATTACAGACAAATATAGTAAGTCCTGGTTCAAAGTCAGATACCATAAAAGATAGATAGTAGCAAGTAAGGAGATCTTTAAATGTGAAGGGAAACAAGAGATCTTCTTCAAATGCAGAGAAGGAGTGGAGGGAAAGGGGATGAAGAAAAAAGTTGAAAGAAAAAAGTGGAAATAGAACTTTTATAAATGGGAAGGGGACCACTGGGTAGAAGGAACAGGGGAGAATGGAAGGGTAGGAGATGAAAAATGAATTAAGACCAACATCCCATAATAAATGTAGTCATTATGTACTGCAAACATGCATTAATAAAGAAAATTTTAAAATAAGTAAGATAGAAGATCATTTAACGTATATTGCTACAATTTATTTAACAAGGAATTAAGAGTGACTACATTTTTAAAAATTCTATACATATAGTTAGAAGGAACACTACAAATTAAAAATGAGTTTAAAATGAACAGAAATGTCTACTTTGTGCAAGAAATGTAACTGTATAAGTTGAAACAAAGGAAAGTCTATGCAGTATGTGTAGAGCCAATAAACTATATCATTGCTTAAACTGTGGCACAGAAACACTTAAAACCCTTGAGGATCTACCATTGCAACTTTCTAATATTGTTTTATTTAAAATCTGAGATGAGTTAGCTATATTGATAAAATGATCAAGATTTTATTTTAGGTAATTACTCTGTAAGAAAGAGGACTTAATTCCTCTTCAGTATCATGATTCCTTGTGAGGAAATCAGCCAAAACAAAGGGCAAATATGAAATTTCAAGATAACAAATTATTTGTCCTATTAAATTTTTACTAACTTGATCATCATGAATACTGAGAAAGCTAAAAATATCATAAATCCCTCCTCACAGAACCAAACATGTCTTTTACATCATCCAAAATAAGACTAATTTTCTTACAGAAGGTAACTTCTTAAATGCATTTCTCATTAGAAATTAAAGAGAAATGTCTTACTTGTTGTAGATGCTGATGGGGGAGGGGCAAATTGTGGTTGGAAATCAACATATCAAAGCATTCTTTAGAAGTTCTGGTAGACAGAATCAAAGAAATGGATGGGGGGGGTCAGTACTCCCCAAACTCAAAGTATATAATCTCTTAGATTCTAAGTTACACATATAATTACAATATAAGTCCCATTGTTATATTTATTTTAATCTTCTTTTACAAGTTAGGACTGATAGAATTTATATGAGAACTTTGTAGTTTATTCCTGGTATTTTTAGCACATGGTGCCTTACACAAATCATACTTATAGAAAATAAATCCACTCATACCTTCCTTTAATCAAACTGGGTTGACTGTCGTAGAGAGCATATAATTATATACCATATAAATATATATTCTCCCATGGATTACTAAGTCATTTACATCCCAGCAATAGTAGGGAGAACGAGCTACTGCCAAATTCTGATGCTTTCAATCCCTTCCTGATACTTGTGGTTGCATAGCAACAGTGAATCAGACACAGCCTGAATTAGATGTCTTGCATCCTTTAGGTTGAAGGTGGGGTTGTGGCAGAGGCAATGCGTAAGTTCAGACAGCTTCCTTTGATCCTCTGTAGCCTGTTCCTTTTAAATGACCATGAGAGGAAAACCCAACCTTGAATACTGATTTAGGTTTATTTTCTCCACATTGCCTTTGTCTTGGTTTTGCTAACTCTATAACCACTTCCAATTACATTCTGGGTTAGTCAAGGGATCCAGAGGCCAGTGGAGATAAAATGTAAATGAAACCAAAAATAAATCATTTTAGCCCTTTGTGTCCTCAAGGACTTGCTTTTCAAGTTATCAAAACAAAAAAAAAATACTCCCTTATATCTAACAGCCTATCTGTGATGAAAGAAAAGGCTGCATTTACACAGAATATGTTGCAATATAATTACTGAAGCACACTGGATAGTGAGTATTTAATCATTACTGCTTGCAATTGTAAGTAACTGCAAGAAGATGGAAGGATATATCTGGGGTCTCACTTTTATTTGAATAACTGGTTAGAAACTAAATGCAGAAGACAAGGAAAAAATGATCCCACGTGGAACTGGTTTTATTTTCGTTTTTTTTTTTTTTTTTTTTTTTGCTTTTCTGACAGGACTGGTGAATAAAAATATAGTGCATTGGGACTCACCAAGTTCTTCTATCTGTTTCAGTAGTTCAACAGCGTCAAGTCCCACGGAGAACTTTACAAACACTTGCACAAAGGGATTTTTTAGAGTATTCTAATAAATAATAATAGACAATCAGTTTCAATGCAAGAAGAAAACATTTAATTATGGTCTCTCTAAAAATCAACTACAGTAAAATGAACACCGCTAGGCATTATCAATACGCCTCACAAAGGCTCACTTTCAAACTACTGAGCAAGAAAGAGGAGAAAGGTGGCTGGCAATGACTTAAAAGATTGGCCTTTTGGGGCCAGGGGTTTAGCTCAGTGGTTTCGCCGCCTGCGGCGCAGGCTCAAGGACCCGAGTTCGATCTCTGGTACCAAAAAAAAAAAAAAAAAAAAAAAAAAAATTGGGCTTTTGTTGATACAGACACAAGTTGATTAGCACTTTAAAGTGGCCAGAGAAACCATACCTATCAATATTAGCAAATTATATGCAATTTAACAGTCTCTTTCCTCATAACTATTATATTATTTCTTTTTAACATATACTGTATAAACAATGTTGTGGTTCATGTTTGAATTGTGTTGTACTGAAACAAATAAAAACAGCTTTTAAAAATCATTACATCCTTACCAATAAACTTCATTAAAAATAATCATAACATCTACATGGAGTCTGACATTACGACTGATTTGTATTCAGGGTATTACTTCCTAACTGTGAGGCTTTCAGCAAGCACTTTTCAGCTCTAAGTTACCTTTCTGTAAAATAGGGAGAATCACTCATCTCATCAGAAAAGTCAATGTACATTGTTATAATATTGTTTTATAGTACTGGGGATTAAATCCAGGGCCTTCCCAGCTTATTTTGAGAAAGGGTCATGGTAAGTTGTGAAATTGCCCAAACTGGGATAGAACCTTGATTCCTCCTTCTATAGCTTCCCCATGAGCTGGAATTATAGGCAGGTGTCACTACTCCAGGCTTTGGGCAGAGGGTGCTGAAGACTGAACCCAGGGCCTTGTTCATGCTAAGCATAAACTCTACAACTGACCTACATCCCCAGTCCTGTTCTATTATTCTCTGTAGTTAATAGACAGCAAAGTCAGGGTTAAAGAAGATATCCTAGCTCCTCTAAGGAAACACAATTACTAAAGGTCAAGCAGAAAGTTGAAGGAGAAATTGCAACTTAATTAGAAGAATATTTCTTTTTCTTATGTTAATTCATGGCATAGTTTTAATGTGAAGTATCCTTATATTGGTTGATCTTTTAGAGCACAGGCTGGTGGCACTATTCTATTCTTCATACCACTAATTTTTGTTCTAATCATCATGGATATAAGTGACTAAGAATAACAATATTATTGCAACAAATAGATAATAGAATTAATTTGCTTAATTCATGGTTGTTGAACATTCTAAAAGAAGGTGGTAGTACTTACATGGCTATCATGTAGCTACATGCTGTGATAATAGAATCTTTTAAAATCTATTTACCAAGAAATTACTTGTGCATCATAGGAAATCCAAATCAGAGGATTAGTAACACGGAAAGGACTATATTAGTTATAATTCAAATATTATTTCCATTCTCCCACCACTCGTTTGATGCTATTTTCAAATGCTCTACACACAAATGATCTTCACAGGTTTGTGAAGTGGTTATCCAAATACCATTTTAGAAACTCATAAACCATAGCTCAAATACTTTAATACATTTGCCCAAGAATTCACAGTGGCCAGCCCTTGTGCTAAAAGCTTAAAATGTCAAGTTGTGTGCATATGTTATGACTTGTGTCTAGATGTCCCCCCAATGCCTCATGTGGTCAGGTGGTCAGAAGTGGCTGGATCTAGAGTGTGTGATGCTGGGATGAAAGGTGTATGATTACTAAATTACTCCACTGATTGGTTTGGCATAGTTCTGAGTGTACGTAATGGGAAGGCCCACTCTAGGTATGAGTGCTACCTGCCCTAAGAGCATGTATCCTGGATAAAATTTAAAGGACAGAAAGAGAGCTGCAGCCACCACTTGCTGCTTCACTACTTTACTGGTTGGTGCCATGCTGCCTTCTGCCTGCCATGAACTGTTTCTCCTTTTCACATTATTTTACCTTGGAACCAGCCAACCGTGAACTGATACCTCTACAAACTGTGAGCTACCATAAACTTTTCCTCCTTTAACTTTGGATGTCAGGTATTTTGTGTCAACAATGAGAAAGTAACTAGACATCGTATTTACAGAATTGGGTTTTTCCTCAATAATTGACAACAACAACTTTTATTTTGTCCAGGACAGAATAAAGGTACTTCCATGAGATAATGATCCATCTATGAACATGGTCACAGAGATTCTAACAAATGATTGCATTTTGGAATCATTATGTATAGACCATGTCACATCCTTTGTTCATTCACCACATTGGCTAACACGAATTTCCTTAATAAAATAATATGTAGTTTCCTTTTCTCTTCACAGAAAAGAAAGTTTTAGGAGAAAAGAGTAATCTTCCACTTAGGAAAAATACATATACATATCAATAAAATTTGATCAAAGAAGCCTTTGCTGAGAGTCACTAGAAAAGATACTTAAAATGAACATGTTTGTACTTAAAACCAAAATTTAATAGTAAATTGTGGGGAAGATATTTGATGAAAATTTATTTCACTTTATATTTTAATGAACACAATAAACTGGTAAAGTTCATTTTTATGTTTATTCTATAATTTATAATAAAATTCAGGTTGTAATGATAACTGTACACTCATTTTTAATCAAAACAAATACTAAGGAAAGCCTCATTTGGGTATAATTTTTCTTACAAAGTTGTATGATTCAAGTTGTATTTCTATGTTTAACTTCCTCAGCATTATGATAAAAAAGAGCTTTTTTGGCAAAAACATTCAAGGGCTTCTCTTTGATATGCAAGCCATTCCCCTTTGAAGCTCCTATATTGTTTCCTGCCAATTTTCTTTCCTAAGTGATAACTGGACTAGCTCTGCAGCTCCATCTTTAATTGTCAATGGCTCTTCGTGATTGAAACATGTCCCTACTTTATTTGCATTATCTTTAGAAATTCCTGTATCTTTTACAAGAATACCAAGTTACACTTTTTAACCAATGTGCATTATATTTTCAGTAGCAATGTCAAATCTTTAACCTATACTAGAGTGAGCATGAGGATTGTTTGAATCCCAGTGAAATACTTTAAAGGGGCAATTTACGAGAGTATTCGCTAGGTATAACCACTTTTGCTTAATTACCTGGCCTTAGATAACACTTAGATAACTATTTTAACATGAACACCTTGTACATAATATGTTTAAAAGATTTTAAAAGATTTTAGAATTTGTTAATATATGTGTGATATGTTTCAACTCAAGAACTCCCTAAATTTCATGTTCTCCAAAGTATTGGTATTTTAGGAGTTCTAGTTCAATTAAGACAGAAAATCATAATTTGTATTTTTATAGCATTTTACTCTTGAAAAACCAGTTTACATCACTATTTGTAGACAAATTTCTAAAGTGTCTTCACTCTGAATTTCAGGTAGAGGAAGTATAAAACAAGGTAAGGTAACTTCATGTACTGTGTACGGCAGGTCTGTTATCCTGTCTCAGACCTCCATTCTTGAGAAGAGGCAATTTTAATATGTTAAAAGCAGATGTTAAGTTACTCTCAGCCCCTTCACATAATAAAGGCAATTAAAATATCAAAGAATTATAATTCTTATTAAGGTGAATGACAGAACTATCTCATACCTGAAGCATTGGAATTGCTTGGTTCATCAGATAGAAGGAATTCATGACAATTGGTGACTTATCCACCCACTCTTGAGATTTTTCTCTTAATTCTGCCAGCTGTCTCAGAGTCGCATTAGACTTAATGACAAAGAAATAAAAGAGATCAGGTTCATTAGCACTTTCTAGTATTTCAGAATTGTATCTTAAGGTTATTTTTATTACATAACTTTAAAAAACAGTTCCAAAAGGTAGTGTTAGTAAATAATATTTTCAGAAATTTCCTGCATTGTTGAAAGTTTTAAATGACAGATTTTATGAGGGTCAAGATCATTTATAAAACTATGGAAATTTTTGGGTTTGACTCATGTGCACAGTGGATTTACAGTCAAAAGGAAAGTGTGCCTTTTGGTCTTCTCATAAGTTTTTCCTTTTTATCAAAAATACACTTCACTTTGGTACTAAGAAACATTCAAGTTCAAAGACATAAGGAGGGTATTCCTACATATCGAGAGTGGGAATGGATATGTTGCAGCAATTTTTGGAAAGCAATCTGAAAACAGCTGTTAAAATAAAATACAACACCCTTCAATTCCTGAATCTTGAATCTCACTAGGAAATGAAAATGCCACTAGGTAAACACAGCATTGGTAGCCTCATTGTTTATGTTGTAAAAATAATGTTAGAATAAAGAAACAATTGGAAACAAAATGAATGACCAATACCTAAATTAGATGAGTAAAGTTTTGCTACGAAAAAATTTGTGATCTTTAAAAAGAATGACCTCAACTATCCCTATTGGGTTGGATAAATTTCCACAATGTGTTTTTATGTGCAAAAAGCAATATGTAGAAAAGTATTGTATACAATCTCATTTTAATAATGTAAAAAATGACCAAAGAACATGTATTTGAATGTATATGTAGCACAATAATGAATAAAGAAAGGAATATGAATGAATTATAGAAATATGTGAATACTAACATACATTAAGTTTATTGTAAGAGAGGAGTAAAATCAAAGAGGAGAAACGAGGTGAGGACTAAACAGATAAGGGACAAAGCTATACTTAGAAAATAAGCATGTGTATGACTTCGTTTATGTAAAATTTTATGGAAGTATACAGAAAACAAAGCAAATAAGATATTAAATTATGAACAATAAAAGCAAAAGCCTCTCAGCCCTGACCTCCTGTTCATTATTTACACAGACCTAAAACTAATATTTTATTCAATGAACCTAGTTGAATGACCGAGTAGCAGCGCAGCAGTTTTTTTCACTTTCATTCTATCATTTTAAATGTATTACATTTATAATTCAAATTATTAAAGCCAATTTTAAAAGGGAAAGGGAAATGCTATTATGTTAAATGAGGTAGATGAAAAGTGTGGTTATTATTAATAATGCCTTTCTCAACATCTTCTATAGAAGTATGAAATATGAAGTTATACAACCAAATATGAAGCCCAGAGTCTATACTTTAAGAATTGCTTTTGTTCAAATTACATATACAATAACCCAATATTTTTTCTAGTGTGATTATTTTTGTACACATTGAAAGTTAGATACAAGTTTTTAAAAGTGCCGCTTGGGGCCGGGGGTTTGGCTCAGTGGTTCTGCCGCCCGCCTTGCAAGCGCAGGGTCCTGAGTTTGATCCCCTGTACCAAAAAAAAAGTGCTGCTTGTTTGAGGTTGATCAAAAAGTCTATGGTCTTGTTTCAATTAATCACATTCTTAAGTGTCGACATGGTTCATTTTTCTTCAAAGGAGTATCACCCACTGTACACTGCTTACACACATCCAGGCAGAAGTTGAGAATTATTAACCATTTCAAAAGACAAAAGGAATAATAAGAGTAGGTAAAACATAAAGAAGTCAGGGTGTGCTAAAATAAATTTGGAAGTTGAGAATTTTTAAGAAAGTATCTTAATACTCAAAATAGAAACATTGAGTTCTAGCAGTCAGACCTTTTCCATGATGGCCTTTGTGACTGGGTTGTATGGTGCATATAAAATCTTTCCCAACAACATTGGTTTCAAGAAAGCCCAAATCACAGGTCCAGCGGGCATGTTAATGATGTCTTTATAAAGGGAGAAGCAAAATGGTGCTGGAAAGATAAAGTGGGAGAAAAATCATGTAATAGGTACATTATAAATCTATTTCCTCATGGTAAATTGACACAGATTACTATCATCAGAACTCAAAACATATGCCTTACCACTTCCTATATTGTAAACAGCTGTGAGGCGCCTGGTATCAAAGTAAGAAACCATAGTAAGATTTTTTTTTAAGTGAGAAAGTTAAACCCAAGAAGCAATCCCAGAATAAATGATGGCATTTTACGAAGAGCAGACATAAAGATTGAAAATCATATTTCAGAGTTGCTTCCAGCAGACACATTTCACTGACTTTTAATGTTCTAAAACTATGCAAAAACCTACTAGTGGGATAGTATCAGATATATAAAAACTGCTTAATAAATGTTTGTTGAATAAATAAAAAGATGAAAGAGTCAATCCAATTGCCATACTAAATATCCATATATTATTTGAAAGAGCCCCACTGAGCACATTTTGCATCTCAAAGTTTATAGATCAAATAAATAACTTTGGCGTGCAACTAAATGTTTATAGTTCTGTTTCATTCATGCAGATCTACCAAATATGATATAAATTTCTAATGCTAGAAAGTTGAGAAAAAATATTGACCCAAACAAATTTAAGGCAAGTTTTTGTGTAATCTCCTGGCAAGGAATGTCTAGTTATGAGTGACAAATTCTAAAGTACAAACTTGTGCTGCTTAGGGACATTTTGGTCAATGACTGACCACATACATTATAGTGGTCCCAAAAGATCGTGTTACCCAGTGATGTTGTGGCCATCTTAGTGTGTATATATACACTCTATGATGTTTGCACAATGGTGAAATCACCCAACAATGTATTTTTCAGAACGTATCCCTAGCATTACATGATTCATGACTATAGTGTTGTGGTTTAGAGGACAGTCTTTACAGCAGATTGCCTGGGTTCATATAAAAGCTCTGATACTTCCAAGTTGAATGACCTTGGTCAGGTTACTTAACCTCTTTCTCTCTTACTGAGATGGAACATAGTAGTACCTCACAGGGCTGCAGAGAGGAAAGCATGTGTTAATAACGTGCTTGACATGTGGCAAGTACTCTGTAAGTATTTTCTCTTTTAATTCTTGGGGAAAATGAGTAATTCTTTTATCATGAAAAGCTAAAACAAAGTATGAAAAGCTAAGGCAATGTTCTTAATTGTCAATGAGAATAATTATCACACTTATTTTGAAGTATACTCACTAGTATGTAAGGGAATTCCATATTTTGCAGCAACTTGCTTTTTACTTAATTTATATGTCAAGAAATCCTTGGTGTGGTTGCCTTTTGGCTTCTGGGAAGAGGGCAGCATAGCAGTTAAATATTCAGTGGTAATTCCTTGTGAACATAGTGCTTGAGAGATGGTACTAAATGATCCTTGGGGTGTATTCATTCTGTTGCTTCTGTACATTTCCTATGAGACAAAAATCTGAGATTTATTAACATGATATGTGCTATAGATACTGCTGAAAACAAAACAGAAAGAAAATATGATAATGCTGGAGTATCCTACTTTCTATAATTCTTTTAAGACATGCATCTCAAATGTAAATACAGAATGATAAATTTCACCAATTTAAATGGCAGAAAATGTTGCCAGAATAGAAGAGTTTTCTTCCAGGTGATTTCTTTCAATGTGCCAGATTGTTAGCAGAATATGCTATGACTAATCTTAAAGAAAATAGTATGACAAGGAGAACATTATCAGCAAGAACATTATCAGGTGATTTTTCTACCTGTGTTAATGGAGCACTTCTGGAGAGGTGCATTTGTTTCAGGGATCTCATTTTGTCTAGCAACGGATGTGTTCCCGAAGCCATCTGATTGAGAATCTCTTTCAGCCTTCTGAAGAGTTCAAACATCTTTTCTACTGGCTTTTGATCTTTCCTAGGGAAAAACACCTAACAGAAACAGAATAAAAGTAAATGATTCTGGGCTGGGGATTTAGCCCAGTGGTTGCTCCACCTGCCTTGCAAGCGCAAGATCGCAAGTTCTATCCCCGGTACCAAAAAAAAAAAAAAGATTCATGTGGAATAACTGGAACCCTTATGCATTGTTGGTAAGAATGATAAAGGTACAGCCACTCTGGGAAACATATTGAGAGTTAATTAAATAGTTAAAAAAATTTACTAGTCATCCCATTCCTAGATGTTTACCCAAAAGAAGTGAAAATATCAGCTCACACAGAAATTTGTATGTGAATAGTCATAGAACAATTATTAACAATAGACAAAAAGTAGAAACGATAAACAAAATATATATCTTTAAAATACAATACTATTTGGCAGTATTAAAAATGAAATGCTGATATGTTACATGTATGAAAGTAAAAAGCACTATACTAAGTGAAAGAAGCCATACACAGAGACCACATTGCATAATTAATTCAATTTATATGAAATGTCCAAAAGAAACAAATCTTTACAGACAGAATTAGAGGTTGCCTGGGGTAGAGATTGGAAAGAGAAGTAAATGCAAATGAACAAGAGGTTTCTTTTCTGAGTCATAGAAATGTTCTAAAATTAGACTGTGGTAATAATTGCATACTTTTATACATGTAATAAAAATCATCGTATTTCAACAGCAAAAAACCAATCTGATTAAGAAATGGGCAAATGATCAGAATACACATTTCTCAGAAGACACACAAATGACCAAGAAATATATGAAAAAATGTTCAACAGGGAAATGGAAATCAAAAGTACAGTGAAAGGGGTAAGGGATTTAGCTCAGTGGTTCTGCCACCTGCCTTGCAAGCAGAAGGACCCAAGTTCAATCCCCGGTACCCCCAAAAAAGTACAGTGAGATATAATCTCAACCCAGCTAGAATGACTTTATCAAAAAGACAAAATAAAAGTGCTGGTGAGGATGAAGAGAAAGGAGAAGTCTTGTACATTGCTATGAGAATAAATTTAGTATAGTCAATCTAGGTGTGGTGGGACACTCCTGTAATCTCAGCACTCAAGATGCTGAAGCAGGAAGATCTCCATAAATTCAAGGCCATCCTGGGCTACATAGTGAGTTCAAGACCAGTCTGAACTACATAATAAGACCCTGTTTTAAAAAAACCAAGAAAAGAAAGTAAGTCATTACAGAAAATAGTACAGAACATTCCCAAAAACCTAGAAATAGAACAACCATATGATGCAGTAATCTAACTCCATGATATATATCCAAAAGAAATTAAATTAGTAGCTTGAAGAACCATCTGAATTGCATGTTTAATGCAGTGATATTCATAATATTCAAGGTATAGAGTTAATTTATGTGTCCATTAACGGATGAATGGAAGAAGAAAACATGGTATACATGCACACTGTTGGATATTATACAGCCGTGAAAAGAATGAGATTCTGTCATTTGCAGCAAATGGATATTATGTCAAGTGAAACAAAGCAGACATGGAAAATACCAAATATTCTCACTTAGTTGTGAGAGCTAAAATGTTGATTCATAGGGATAGAGAATAGTGAGAATACAGAGAACAGACAATGGAGAATACTCTGGAAAGGCTGCGAGGGAAGAGAAGAGGGAGAGAGAATGATTAATGGGTACAGGGGTGCAACTGGATAGGAGGAACAAGTTCTTATGTTCTATTGCATAGCAAGCAACTATGATTCACAGCAATTAATTGAGTACTTCAAAATAGCTAGTAGAATGCTCCCAACACAAAGGAATGGTAAATGTCTAAGGTGATGAAGATGCCAATTACACTGACTTGATCACTGTACAATGTATTACATTTAAATGAACCTTATACATATGTAAAGTTATCACGTGTCAACTAAAAATACAAAATATTTGAAAAATTATTAAGTAGTTCACTTAAAATGAGTGAATTTTACAATATATAAATTATGCTTCAATAAGGTTACAAAAGTAAATGATTTTAGAAGTGAGGAAGGCAAATGTCAATTACATAAGGCTTCGTGTCTGAGTATACTTGTACTCTAAAATCATATAAAGTGTTCCTAAATGTCAGAGAAGATCTGTAAAAAAAAGTTCAGTGATTTATGAAGTTTAGTGATTTTAATCTATAATGCTTACCTGTTTCAGGAAAAAAAATCATTGAAAATATCTTAAAGTTTTAAAGTAATTTCATCCTCTTATCCATTCATTGATTGGTTCGTTAATTTAACAAATATTAGCTGAGTGCCTGCTACCTTGGGTGAGGCAATGGGCATACAGTGGTGCACAAGCTGAAATCATCCCTGTGCACGGGGAGGGAGCTGTGTTCTAATAGGAAGATCAGATATCAAAAAAGACAATGAGGGGGCTGGGGATTTAGCTCAATGGTTCCGCCGCCTGCCTCACAAGCACAAGGACCTGAGTTCGATCCCCGTAACCAAAAAAAAAAAAAAAAAAAAAGACAATGAACAAAAGATTGGGGAACATGAAGAGATAAGTAGGACTTAAATAGAGTGTGATACATAAGTATACAATGGAATGCTATTCAGCCTTAAAAGTAAAAGTAAATTAGATGATTTACAACAACATAGACAAACCTGGTGAACATTATACTAAAGGAAATAAGCCAGGCACAGAAGAATGAACATTCCATGATCTATCTTCTTAAAAAGTTGAACTCATGGAAACAGAGAATAGAAGAGTGGTTACCACAGGTTGGGTGGAGGAGATGGACAAAAAGATACATCAGCAAAAAGGTATCAAGTTCAATTAGAAGGACTACATATTAAAGATCTATTGCACAGCATGTGACCATTGTTAATAATAATGTATATTTCAAGGGGCAAAGGGGAAGGGAAAGTGGGAGGGGTAGGGGAAAGGAAAGAAGGGAATGGAATTAATATGAGAAAACGGAAAATGGAAACAAAGTCTTTGTAAATAGGGAGGAATGGAGGGGTTGAAAGGAGGGCTGGGCAAGGGTGAAAAATAAGAACCAAGAGAGAGTATGTAAAGGTGCAAATTTCCAATGATGAATGCCATTATATTGTATACCTAAAATGTACCAATGATTAGAATGAATAATTGGTAATGTAAAATAGGAAGAAAAGGTCCAAAGGGGTAGGGGTAAGGGAAGGGGCAGGGGAAAGGAAAGAAGAGAAAGGAAAATAATGAGAAATGGAAAAAATGGAAATAAAGTCTTTGTAAATAGGGAAGGGTGGAGGGGGTGAAGGGAGGGCTAGGAATGGGGAAAAAAATGAGAACCAAGATGCATTATGTAAAGGTACAATTCCCAGTGAGAAATGTAATTGTGTTGTATACCTACAATGTACCAATAAAATAATTTAAGTAATTTAAAACAATAATGTATATTTCAAAATTTCTGAAAGAGTAGATTTTAGTTATTCACACCCCTCCAAAAAGTGGTAAGTAGGTGAGGTGATGGTACTAATTATCTTGAATTTACTTTTTATACACACAAAAAACCACATTGTATGCCATAAACACATTGTTATTCTTTAATTAAATATAAAAAAAAAACAAGTGAAAATAAACTAGAGAAATAAACTAGAGGCGGAATCCTAAAAGGTGAGAAAAACATTCTGTTGGGAAAATAAGGAGAGGAAGGGAGAAAAAAGGGAAACTAAGAAGAGGTGGAAAGGAGTGTGAGGTCTCTGAGGAGGAAAAGCCCTGGGGATGTCCAAGGAAGTCAAAGGCCCCCACTGCAAGCACAGGATTCAGCAGGAGAGACAGCCTTGTGTTTATCTCTCTTGCTGGTGAGCTGCATTCTGGAAGAGAAGTTTGTCCAGGCATTGATCTTGGCATCTGAAAAATTTTTGTAAACAAAGGAGCCCTTATGGAATTTATGTACTACCAATGGTTGACAAAATACATTAAAAAAATGAAAATAAAACAAAATAATTTTTGAAGAGTTATTGAGAACAAATAGAGCAGAGAAAAATTTGCAGGTTTGAGAGTTTTGTAGATGGGGTTTGTTGTATTTCAAGAACAGAAGTTCAGTGTGGAGCAAAGACCAATAGCGAGGCTTTGGTCCATGGGCTCAGACAGTAGCCAAGTAGGAATTGATATTATACAGTGATGTGCAGACCACAGGGCCTTTGTAGGACTTGGGACTTATTTTAATAAAGTGGGAAATCACTGGAAATTTTAAGGAGAGGGCTGACATAATGTGACTTAAATTTACAAGAATCGCTCTGGCTGCTTGAGGGGATCAGGGTGAAGAATCAAATGTGGAGGCAGGAGAACCAGTTAGAAGGTCTTGGCTCTCTGTATGGCAGACTCAGTACAGAAGGAAATCATTCCCATCCCCTTGGCTATTACATCTCAATAACATGTATCAGCCTTGCTAATTCTGGGGTCCCCCCCCTACTTTAAAGAGAACAAAACCATTTTTTAGTATCTTTAAGAACATTTAAATATTTTTGACCCAAGTATAGATTTGGGTGAACATAAAAGTTTAATTTTCTCATTTATATTTTTCTTTCAGGTACTTACAGAACATCTATGTAGTGCAATGAAGAAATTGCTGACTTCCCTGGACCCTACTAAAGACCGTTTATCTTGTTCGACTGGATAAGTAATGTTAGCCTGCACCTATCTATTGCAAAAAACCAAAAAACTGGTTTTTGAGAACACTGAAAAAATCCTATTTATTTTTACCTTAGAGAAAACTACCTTTTAATATTTATTTTTTCTTACCAAATTGATGCCTATTCAGTATAAAAATGATTATACATGCTTTAATAATAATGTATTAATTTTAATTTCTGGTCTTGGATACAAAAACTGAGAGTTAATAAGGCAGTAATATAATTTTTATCTATAAAATGTGCACATTTGCAATATATGATCTCTAATATAGGTCCCATTTGGTTCCAAAATAATGCTGTCATTCCAAAAGCTGTATAAATAGATCTTATCCCTCACAGTATTAGAAGCATATGTGTGTAATTAAATACTTTCATACTGAACTATGAATACAAGTATATCCCTCCAACAGCAACTTGCCTTGTACGTGAAGCTGTAAATGTCCAAGTAGTGCAGAAGAGTGAGTCCAATGAGGTAAGACTGATGGGACCTCTCTGAGAGAGGCAGGCGGCAGAATTCCATCATCGCATCCTCCAGTTTGGGGTTGGTGCTGTTAGCATCACAAGAATACAACCAGAACACTCGAGAAATAATCTACAAATTGGAAGGAGAAAAATATTTTCGCTGTGAATCATTTGATTACTATCTGTCTACTTTGAGAGGAGTTTTGTGTCGTCTCAATTTTCAGGTACAACATTAAGAATCAAGTAACTTTAAAGCACTAGTTACTATTAATAAAACTAGAGGATGCACAGTTCACTCGAAAGCTTAAGAAATAAGACAGGGAGAAAAGAAACAGAGAGATCCAAGATGAATCCTAAATTTCTTGCTTGAACAACAGGGTGAATGATGATACCAAGAGTAAGTTTGGAAAAATGACTACCTTAAGACTCACGCTGCTTTTCACTTTTTGCTTTTGTCTAATTAAAACTGCATTTCATCTCACTAATCATTCAAAGTTATAATCTTGTACAGTATACTCTGTGGGTCTAGAGATGCAAACAAAATTTTTAAAAGCCCAGAATCATACAATAATGTGAGTCACCCATTCTAGACAGCAATATAAGTACCTCTGAAGTGTGCAAGGGAAGATATGTATGACTATGGAAAGATGCCCGTCCTTCACCATCAGGTAGAAATAATGAGAAAAGCTTATGAAATTCTAGATTGTAGAAGCTTTCCTTTTTCCTTTTAAAAGTAATAAGAATGTACACTGTCCTTTTTTTTTTTCTTTCTGAAATGAACGTGCTATTCAGAAGCCAAACACCTGATTGCTGAAATTAGATCTTAGGACCAAATGAACAAGAGGCAAGATCAAAAGAAAAAGGCAAATGGATATTATTTGCTAGCACAAGAGAAAGAAAAGTAAAAGCAAAGGAGTGTTAATTTTTATATGGGGGAACCAATTAGAATGACATGAACAAACTTAAATATCTTCCAAAGAAAGCCTTCAAGGCTTTTTATAAACTTTATCTAACATTAGAGAATAAAAATGACACATTCTGTCACATTTAAGTTTTGAATGGATGGGGCCTTGAGCTCTGCAACTCTTTTGGAAAATTTCTATGACATTTCCAGACAATGGACTCGAGAAAAGGATAAAAGATAAGATATTTTGACTGGAAAACCCTATTATCAGGATATGAGAAAATGACATTATTCATTTGCACACCCCACAATGTTTACTAAAATCACAAATTTATCCATAATTCCCTTGACCACATCTAAGTCTTTTATTCAGACTTTGAAAAGTAAAAATGCATATCCATTTTTATTTTACTTACAACAAATGACAGATATTTTCCATGCCCTTCAATTAGGTTACTGAAGTTTGACTTATATATCATACAGTAAGTGCAAATTTAACTCAGATCTTGTGTTTGTGATAGTGAATATAATTATAAATGGCATCAAATGTTCAAGAACGCCATGGGGAGTAATGAAAAGGAGAGATCAAAGCCGGCAGGGAGAAGGATAAATAAAAACATGGAAAAAAACACAGGTGGGCCTCTAATTTTGCCATTTGCATGCAAAACTTACCAGATTCGTATGCAACTTCTCTGTGATTTACTGACAAGTACTTAACAAATGCTAAACTAGATTTAACTTCTAAAAACTGTGTAAGCACAAATCATACCACCCACCTCCACTCTGTTATCTGGGATAGGGATAGCTAGCAACTTGTCGATACTTGTGTTGGACATCCCTGTTGCTCTCTTCAGTTCTTCTTTCAGTTCATCAACATTTTTAAACATTTCTATTAACTGATCTGCAAGAAAATATGCACACAAAACCCACATGTCAAATATAATGTTATTTATTTAGTTATAGCAACATAAAGAAACCTTCTAGCCTAAAATATATGCAATACATACATCTTGTCAGACAGATGTCTCTCAGTTTTGGCAAACTCTGCATCTTTAAGATCTATTTCTATCTGATTTTTAGACTTGTTCTTATTATGATAATCATTAACTCAAGGTAACAGATTGCTCTGGGTTGTAAATTTTCCTAAGGTGTCTAGCACTAAAGGTTGATTCAAGGAAAATATGGATTCCTCATAGATTTTGATCACACAATGCACTAAATAAATATCTGTCTGTTTGATTTAAAACATCACACAATTCAAAACACTTTTTAACCTGGGATTATATGATATTATCAACTAGGGATAAGGTTTGATAAACTTGGAACATAATGGTCCAGAGTGTTTTTCCTTAACTTTACATAGCATGCCATAGTTTATAAAGTTTTCACAAAAATTGTCTCAATTTTAAATAAATTTTTTGTTTGTTTTTTTGAGATAGGGTCTCACTATATAGTTCCAGTTGGCCTGGAACACATGATCCTCCTGCCTCAGCTTCCTGAATGCTAGGATTACAGGCATGTGCCACTACACCTGGCTCTCATTTTAAATGGAATATGTTTAACTCCAAACTCTTTTAGGACAGCCATTATAATTATTTCATATCTGGGTCACTTAAGGTCCAGTAAACAATATTTTGATTTTATTTTAGCAGATTGTAATCTCCACTCTGCAAATGCCTTTCAATTTCTTTTATTAAGAATGACTCATGCAAAATGACCTCTTTATTCCTGGACTTTGTGTCCTTGTACTTTGGTGGCTGTCTGTTATCCAAAATTTGGAATGCTTTTCTTTTCAGTACTGAGGCTCTATGCAAAGAAGAAATACATTGCAGGATGCATCATGCTCAGAATACTAATAGAAATTTCTGAATTGAAATTTCTGCAGACAGCAGTGCATCTTTTTATTTTTTAGTCAGATTATCCTCACAGAAGCAAAGAAATGTTGTCCTTGCTCATGCAGCCAACTATGCAACACGCTTTAATATATAAGAGAAACAAAAGGTGAACAGTGTAACTAGGTAAAGTTTGAAGCTCTTTTTGCTGTGAAATCAAATTTCCCTGTGTCAGTGTCTGCTTGCTTGCTGTGTGTTTGCTTTAAACAAGTAACCGTACTTGAAAGAATCAGATTTCTCACGTGAAAGAACAGATAGAAAAATGGATTTGGTTGGGACCTTTGGGAAAGCTTGTCTTAAACTGCAGCGTGAGAATCACAGGCGTTCTAGTATGACAGCATTTAAAATACGAATGGGGAACCACCTGGCTGCTCGGAAGTGTCTGCGCTGTTATTGACATGCAGCAAGGCCTCAATGGCTGGTATTAACTGTGTGATATTTTCCAAGTAATTCATTTGCAATGCCTGTTCCAGGAACCTGGAGCAAAACAGAAGAGAAGAAATTCAATGAAGCATAACAACATTTTGAGAAGATATTTCACCAAGGAAGAACACAATGGAAAATTTACCGATCCATATTCAAATTAATTTTGTTTATGTCTCCAGTCAGCAAATTTCTCAGTTTTTCAGATATAATATTGTCATGGTACAGGAAGCTGGTTGCGATGTCAGTGCCCAGCTCTGCTGCTTCAAGAAGTTGCAGATGAAACACACTGTCTTCACACAGATTCCCAAAGCTCGTATTAGAGAGCCAGCAGGCTTTCTCTATTGAGTTGAAAGTTTCTGATTCACAAAGGAGCTCAGTCAAGTTTCGAAGTTGAGACAGCTTTCCAAAAGGGGAAAGAGTGGGAATAGGTTGATTAAATTATTTTACATAGCATCTGAGAAAAAGCAAGCGAAGTGATTCACTTAAAATAAATACTGTGTACATATTTAGTTAGTTGGCATTTGGCATTGCTTTTATTACAAAGCCTTCTTTTCGGTCATTTGAATTTATTGTCCTCTTAAAAACTCTGTAAAAACTTATTAGATCTGGCTCTGTCAAACAAACTCACAGGTTTAGAAAATGTAGTTTTTAAAAAAGAAGAAAACCAAAAGGGCAAAGTATTTTGGAGTTATCCAATTTAAATCACAAACACTTCAACTAATTTTGTATTTTGATTTAGAGTTTAAATCATGAGTGAGGGCAGAAAAAAAGCAGGTTTGCTTTGAAGCTTTAAAAAGGTCTTTCTCCTTCATGCCCATTGGGATGGCTATGATCAAAACACTAGAAAGTAACAAAGGTTTATCAGGATGTGGAGAAATTACAACACTGTGAACTGCTGCTGGAATGTAAAGTGGTACCGCTACTCGAGAAAACAGTGTGGCATTTCCTCACAAAATTAGAAATACATTTAGTATATGACCCAGCAATTCCACATCTGGGAATACTCCACAGGGAATTGAAAACAGGGTCTTGATATACTTCCACACTGATTTGATAGTACCATGATCTGTAATAGTCAAGCATCCATCAACAAATGAAGGGATAAACAAAATGGCATTTTATTTTAAGCCTTAAACAGGACATTCTTTCTTATAATGCAACATGGATGAAAGTTGAGGATACTATAAGTGGAACGAATATTGTATAATTCCACTTATCTGAGGTACCCAGAACAGTGAAAGTAATAGATTCAAAAGCAGAAAGGAGGCCATGGGCTCCCAGTGACTGTGACAAGGGAGAAATGAGTTCTTTAGTAGGACAGAGTTTCAATCTTACAAAATGAAATGTGTTCTGATGATTGATTGCACAATAATGTGAATGTAATGAACACAATTGAATTAAAGGATTCAATTGGTTATGATGTAAATATTTTGTTATGGTATTATATCACAATTAAAAATTGACAAAAAATTTTAAAAGTCTTTCTTAAGTTGCACCATGATAATCATATGCATTCTAATGTGACACTTATTAAAATATGGATGGAAGCACACCTGGTTTCTCAGGACCTTGTGCTTGCGAGGCAGGCATGGTGTCACTGAGCTAAATTCCCAGCCCCTTTCTGCTTTCTTTTGTATTGAAGGAAACTAAGGGCTTTTGTCTGATAGAAGCACTTAAAGAGGCTTAAAAATCCCCAAACCCAGAGGAAAATGGAAATCAAATGATTTTCTAAGCTATCAACTATATTTTTCTGTATGCTTCACTATGCTCTGCGTATTTTGAGGATATAGTCCCAGGTGATATATCCCGAGGAAAAGGAATTTGCCTCTGGGAAAGCTGACTCTGTCATGCTTAGAAGTAACCCACAGCTATTCTTTTTTAAGAAAGCAAATAAATTAAAGCAATGTCTAACGAAACAAATGTACTGTCATTCATTGTAGCTTAGTTTCCAATCAGAAGTTACATTTTACAGAAATGAAGTATTTCATGGTATGGGCATAGGTATGGGAATATTTCTTCCCATATATCAAATGAGAAAGGCACAATGATGTGTCTTTAATAAGAGGTTTACAGTAACTATATGAAGGCCATAGAAATTAATCACTGATCATTTTAGATAGAAATGTCATTGGTTTATTTTCCACTGTAATTAATATTATAATTGACTTCTGGCTTGGAACTACCTAAAATGCCTTTATATGCATGAAAACTCTACTTATTAGTTTTATAGCTATAAGAAATTTTCCATTCTGGAATAGACCAAATCATTTTACTAACTGTAACTATGTATTTGCCACACTATTCTTTTGCTTTATTTTCTAAATACCAGATATAATTAAATCTTTCACAAAAGGAGCCAAACCCCTATACAACATCCTTCACTGTCTGTTCTTTTGGTGTTTTCTTAAATAAAAAGTTTAAATATTGTTGATATATTTGTTCTCCTTTGAGAGTATAATAAATTTCAATGCCTTTTACCCAAGTGAAACTGAAATATGCTTTTTAGTTAAAAGTTTGACATCCATGTATGGGAAACCAGTAAAAGTCCATATAGTATAGTCCTAGATTGATGAGATAAAATTCACTGAAGGAGAAATTGGAAATCTCTTCTGAAGTTGGGTTGGTTCTCTTAAATATGAATTTAAATCAGGGTCAGTGACATGGAATGCACTGAGCAGCATTCGGGTCACTTAGTATTTGTCATCATTAACTACTTTATTCTAAGAGCAATACATGCATTAAATTTTTAGAAGCTACCTGGATCATTCACAAGCAATATAAAATCAGTGTAAATAATCAATCTGAATTAAAAGCATGCGTCAGCTTCAGACTGGATTTGTCAAAGCCTTGTGTACAGGCCCTGTCTCCTTTATCATAAGAGGGTTTCATCTTATAACTGGGTGATGATCCAGAACCAACTTCATTTCTAAATACGATGGAATTCCCCAGTTCCTGCTGGTTCCCAATGTCATCTGAATCAGAATTCTAATGAAGACTTCACAATATCATAGGCTTAGTATGATAAAGCAGGTATATTCTTGGCTTTTGGTAGGTAAGTGGAGGAAGAAGGGATCTATTTAAAAATGTAAAGGTGTAACAATAAAAATAGCATCTTTTTCCGCTATAGGGAACAACTTTTGGGGGGGGGGGCGGGATAGTGGGAATTGAGCCCAGGGGCTTCTCAATGAGCTACAAGCTACATTCATAACCCTTTCAAAATTTTTTATTTTAAGACAAGGTCTTGCTAAATCACCAAGTTCCCCAGACTGAACTTTAGTGTGTGATCTTCCTGCCTCAGCACCCCAGAGTGCTAGAATTATAGACATACAGGACCACACCTGGAGGAGAGCAACCATCTCATGCATTGTTCTCCGATCAGGAAGTTCTGCTTCCTACCAAAGAATTGGAGAGAATAATAGATAAAACAAAGAATGAAAGGAGGAGAAGCTCAAAAATAACACAATATTCAGTCTAGAGCAAAAGGCTGGGGAACAAGGAAAGATCACCAATGAAGGACAGGCATTTGGCATTTTGGAGGATTTACACTGCCGCCTTAGGAATGTTAGAGTAAGAGCAACCTAGTCATAAAACGGTTGGGGTTTGTCTGCGTGTTTTCATGTGTACTGAGTATTTTTCGTGTGTATTACTCTATGCCAGGAGATGACAGCACAAAGAGACGGCTAAAAAATGTTTCTCGTGGAGTTAGGTCTAGAACTGAATGTGTTCTGTCAATTTCAAATAGCTGTCATGCTTGTTATAAATGGAAGTGCATTTTCTACCTAAGGGACAAAAATTGTAGTTTATTTCCATTTTCATGGCTCCTATTTTTCACAGTGTAATTCTCAAGGGAAGCATTACATTCAAATTGTGGGTGGCTCTGGAAACTACCCTTAATCCCACTCCCACTCCATTAGTTTAAATGGGAAAAGTTGTATTGGTTCCATTTCCCTAGTGTGTACTGTGTGCAGCCTGGTTACTTCCCAACTAAAGAACTTTGATGAATAATTGCCCAGGGAACGCAATTACATCAAAAGTGCTCTCCTTTAACATTTGTTAAAATATTCCGGAATCAAGTGTTAAACTCCTACTATATGCTAGATTATTGGTCATTATAGCTGAAGAATGCATGATTTTATCAGAGATTACACTGTAGTGAGGAAATAGATCTTGTAGAATCAACAAACCATAATATCAAGTAATGCTCCAAAGGCCAGAAATCATTAGAGATTCATTTTTCTTAAGCTTCATATCTCATCAGCTTGCCATGTCATGTCAATTTGATTTCCTAAATTACTCTTGAAACTGTCTCTTCCTTCTATTTTTCACCACTGATACTGTGTGGGCCCTCTCTTTTTACTTAGACTATTGCAAAAATAGCCTACTTCACTTTCTTCCAATCTCATTTTCCAGAAAAATCTCTTTCTAAAATCCAGATTTTATACCCTTCAAATTCACAACTTTCCAGTATCAAATTCTAACTCCTCTTCCTCCTCCTCCTCCTTCACCTCCTCCTCCTTCTCCTTCTTTTTCCCCTCAGACAGAGTCTTGCTATGTAGTTCAGGCTGGCCTTAAACTTGTGGCAAGCCTGCCTCACCCTCCTGAGTGCTGCTAGGATCATAGGCATGTGTCACCATGCCTGTTTTAAATTCTAGCTTCTTGACTGAGCAGAAAGAGGTCTTTGGAATGTGGGCTCAGCTTCTTTTCACAGCCCTCTTTCTTCCCTTCTCCATAGGCACCTTCTACTCCAAGTAGACACATAACTCTGGCTGACCTATTTCTGTCTTTCAGTTTCACGTCTCTGAATAAACACGTCTCTATCTGGAATGCACAACCTTGCCTAAGCCTACACAGCCTTCACAACTCAGAGTAAACATCTCCTCTACAAAATTTCCTCTCTTCCCCCCTATAGCCTACAACATGATTTCAATATTCCATCTCTACTCATAGGGATCCTCTACATCCACATATCACAGCTCTTATCTTACTATGTTATACTTGCTGATCTGCTTTTTCCAGCTCCTCTACTGGATGGATTATAAGCACTTTGAGTTTAGAGATTATGTCTTATAAATAAATACAGTAGAATTATGAAAACACAGATAATGGACGGAAAGAATAAATGGATAAATATCAGGAGGACAGATGCCAAAGTCAATATCCTGGCTGGAAAAAAAGAGAAAAGGCTATACTACAGTGCAGTAGAAGGAGTGACATTTAAATTTGTCCATGAAAGATGAGCAGGAATTTACTAGATGAATACATAACTTCTTTCTTATTTGCACAAATTAAGATAATGCTAAACTAAGTACATTAGAAATTTTGATTCATGGAGATGACTAGGGCTAAACAGTAGGTAATCTAAGTAGCATAGTTATTTGTAATATACATGGACATCATGTTTTGCATGCCTGCTTAATTATAACATGTTGATTATACAGCAAATCATCTTGCTTGTCCTGAATAAACCAGTTCTAATTTTACTTTATCCCTGGTTACATAAATCCAATTAAACTGTTGTTCTTATTAGGAAAGCTGTTTTCAAAAGTTAACAGGGTTATTTAAGAAATGAAGCGAATTTCATGATAACCTGTATATTCATGAGCTAAGCAAAGAATAATGGACAAATAAGTACAAATTGATTCAAACTTAAGAACTTAAAGTTTTTTGGTTTCTTTCCTCCCATTTTCAATGGGTTCTAATGTAACTTACTAGTTTTTATTTCTGATAATAATAGTAAAAATAGAATAAACTGTTTAGATTTTTTTTAATATGGTAAAGTCAAAACATAACTTTTGAAATCTTTTATAGGTTTAAATACTAAAATAAATTAGAAATCATATTATAAATCCTTTTTCAAATTATGCAGCTCTATCAAGATAACTGTACTATTAGCCATTTTTATATGCATGTACTGTAATTAGGCTCTTCTGGTTCATTTTATGTAGCGATGGCTACTGATTAAAAACAAACCATTATATAACATCAAACAAACGTCACCTTTTTTCCAGCATAAATCTAGAGTCAAAATAGGATCATCATTAGCAAAAGTCAGAATTAAAACTTAGACTGAAAGTATCTTGCCAAAGTTTTCTAGGAAGTATTGATGTTTATTTTTTTTCTTTCATGGCTTACTTTTGATTTTAGGACTTCAGGAACTGAGGGGAAGTAATCCTCATAGGAACCATTTCGAAGAAAAGATTTTTTAAATCGAATTGTGGACTGCAGAAGTCTTAGATTTTCTGTAAAGGGAAGAAGAGTTACTTTATGTGAATTGCAAGGTCATTTGAGAAGTACTTTTGAAAGACACATTTACCCTGATTTATTGCTAAGTTTTTTTAACATAATAGCCAAGTTCAATATAAATAGAACATGAGTGAAAATTTAACCTTTCCTTGAACCATGTGAACTATAGAGTTCATTGTTTTAATAATATTCATACACAATCTACTTAGAGATAAAAATATCTCTAGCAAAGGTATTACATGTTTTTTGCTCTTTTTGAACTACATATGCTTTCATTCCCAACTTTTGGATCTATTAATAAAGTATTGGGGGGGAAAGATTGTATAATCACTATGATGTAAATATCCCCTTACAACCTTGATTAATTCATTCATGGTAAACACGGCTTATGTTATTTGTACAAATGTTGTTCTATTTGCTTGTCATAAAGTCTCAAAAATACTCCTGTGTTAAAAAAAGTATGACTCCTAGAAAATGTGAGAAAATAGATGTTTTCTCTTTAAAATTTTTAAAAAATTGACTTAATTGTAATCTTCGTGGTTGCTCATATGGGAAAAAAATTGAAAATAAAATGAGTGAGGGTAAGAAATGAAAAATAGTCTGTCACAAAAATGCTTTTGTTTATGTAATTTACATCTCCTTTTGGAACTCTATTGTCAGTCTTCCTTATTACTGTAACAATGAAGACTATCACAGGCATAGGAAACGTGTACAAGGGTTATGTGATCCCTTGATGACTCTGGATATTTGAAAAGTTTGTCCAAGCAGCCATTATTACATGATACAGTACATGATCATTATATTAAAGCTTGTCCAGGTAGCCTGCGTAGCAGGACAGAATATAATAATATGAGTAAATATTTCCTATATAAATCAAATTCTCAAACTGAAACTGACACATATGAAAAATATGTTCTAAAAAGTTCTTTCGTTGTTAAGCAAGCATCTTAGAAGACAATATGTTAGAATGGAAATAGAAACCTTGAGCAAAGTTTTACTATTAATAAGAGTATTACCTGGTGATCCCCTGGCCAAATTGTTAGTCACATTTCTCACACACGCCAAGTAAGGAAAGTAAGGACTATTGGATGAGATATTTAAGATAGCATCTTCAAAGTTTTCCAGGATTAGGAGCCTTTAGAATTAGAAAAAGAACGTATAAGTTAAGTCATCTAAAAGGAAAACAAAGTTGTTTTGTTGAATTCATGTTAGTCAAAGGTTGTTTGGGGTTGCACAGCTGCAGAGCTGTACGTTTTCCTTCAACAAGCCTGACAAGGTGGAAACTATTCTCGATTCTCTGAGTACTTGCTTTCTCCAAAGGCATTCTATTTATATTTAATTATTTTAACATTTATTTTCAAATTAATCACATCAAATTAGTTGCCATGTGAGGACATAACCTAAGGTTTCTAAGGCATATGTACCTGAGTAAGTGTGTGTGTGTGTGTGTGTGTGTGTGTGATGAGGTGATGTGTGCCCCATCAATTCAATTGTGAGGCACCATCTCTGTTTTACAACATCTGCCCTTAGCATCTACTATTGAATGCTATGTACAGTACAAAGACTGAAGGTCAACATCGAATTTGGAAGCCATCTGATTTGAATCAAAATATATAATTTGCAAATTAACTAGTCCTATCAGATGCTTAACTCAGATTTTATTAAAGTGCTAGTAGGAAAGATGTAACCTGGCATAGCTACTAAATGTAGGAAAATGTTCGACTTAATATTAAAGAAAGCTCAGGGTTCCTAGATGAGAGTTAATGATACTGGATCTTTCAGGAACTCAAAAAGGAAAAATTCAATGGCAGGAAAAGTCCTTAATATGGCAATAAGATTAAAGTGGAGTGGTTATATGGCTGGCTCTTATTTAAATACAAGTTTTTTTAAAAGAACCAATTCCCGTCGTTTCTCGGCCTTTTGGCTACGATCAAGCGTAGAAGAACCAATTCCCAAAGCCTTTTACTTTTTTCTTAGGCATTTCATTGAATAAAGACTTTTGATAATATTTTTGGTTGCCTTAGATCTTTAAGCTCTCTGACAGTTATTCTCATTATTCATCAAAGCCTTCTTTTAGGTAATCAATGCCATTTATCAATTTACCTATAAAAGACAAGAGAACGTATTCTTAGAATAAGTTTTCTGGTCTAAATAACAAGAATCTATCAGGGAAATTTCTAAATCACATCATGACTATTGAAAACCCACAGGAATATGATAGTTTAACCATACAAATATCAAGTCATGTCTATATATAGTCAAGTTTCACGGATTGTCCCATCACCCATGACCTCAGTGGTCAGGTCAAATCAAGGTCATGGTAAACAACATACTCACAGCCTGAGACAAAAACCCCTCACAGAAGCTGTCTTAAGACAAAACCTCCTGAGCCAATGTTTTGACACATACGATAGCTTTAAAAATTTTGACAGAAATGGGAGGCAGTCTCAGAAAGAAGATCCAGAGGTAAAGTAGAAGATGGGATTTTAGAATCTAAAATATCTAGGCAGAGACAAATGAAACTATGGCAATAATTATAAATTTATTATATCATTTTCTTTTGGAAGCACTAATCCATTTATTTTGACTATAGTAGTAAGTATAAGTTTAAAGAACAACTTAGTCTCCTATGAATAACTCAAAGGTATGTTAATTCACTTAATTTTGTATCCTACTCTTCCCTCACTCTGACTGGCATTTTTGATTTGTACTCTTGAGTTGACAGCTATGAATGGTAAATATATAAGTAAAAGAGATCTAGGAAGCTGCAGAAATACTGGCCATTTATCTGAGATGTGGTCAGCAGGGCATCTCTGGACAGTATGTGGGGTAGTTACCCTTCCTTCCTTAGTGAATGGTCTCTCTCTCTCTCTCTCTCTCTCTCTCTCTCTCTCTCTCTCTCTCTCTCTCTCTCTCCCCCCTTCTCTCCCTCTCTCTCTCTATCTCCTTTTATTCCAACTCTTTTCAATATTGCCTTTCCTACTCTTGTGTTTGTTTTCCTCTCTGTCATAGTTATTATAGTACAGAGCCAATTCTAACAGGGTACAGTGCTCAGCAGCAAAACACTGGCCTAAACTTTTGCATGGACTGGAACAAGAGATTCCCATGGTGTAGTATCAAGCTTGGAATAAAGAATAGACTTGGACTTGAAGTGACCTTGAAATATCATCATAAGCCTATTTGATTGTCAAGATATTTGAGAATGAATTTAATATACTTTAAAAATTAAGATTCCATGTGTACACATGAGTGTTTTGTCATAAACACCCAGGAAGTTCCTTAAACTATTCAATTTATGTGTTCTTTAACATATAACCCTGCCTACTTCCCAAGAGTGCTTACTATAAAAGGAAAGCCATGGATGTGCACACTTATATGTACACAAACACACACACACACAATAAAAATAAGGACCTTAGCAAAAAATAATGAAGGAGAAGAGCTGTGAGGGGAAAAGTGTTTTTGAGGAACTATCTTTAGAAAATTCTAGACCAAAAAAACCCAACCCCTTTTATCTTGTGCCACTATTGCTACTCTGTGATTATTTTAAAGTAGGAGTGGAAGGGAAGTGTGAAGAAATCCTTTAATTTCATCAATCACAACAAAAGCCATCTTAAAAGTATTGAATTCATCCTAATAAACTGTCAGCTGGCTGTCAGCTCCTAACTGCATTTGCTGCAGGATTTGTAAGACTGAGGCTCTGGCTTTGTCAATGCTATGGATGCCTCCAGGTCCTGATAAAGATACCTGGCATCAGCACCAAGCCTCCACTTGTCTCAGTGTAAAGATTTTTAAAAATTCTTATTATTTTTGAAAGCTATATAGAGAGTGTGTTCAAAGGACCCAACAATTGGAAAGCTGGCAGCCTAAGTAGAGGGAAATTGTCCAAGGACTCTAGAAAGAGCATCTGGGTTAATCATCATGGGGTGGGGGGGACATATCTACATGCCTAAACATTTATCATTTCTTTCTAGTGAAGATGTTCGAAATCCTTCCTTCTGGCTTTCTGAAATGTACAGTACATAATTGTTGACTGTGGTCGCACTACCGAACAACAGTACAGCAGAACTTCCTGCTCCTAACTGTAATGTAAGATACTGATCAACCTTTCCCTAGTCTCTTTCTCTTGTTTCTATTTATCCAAATTTCCATTACCACAAAATTTTGGAAAATTTATCAGGCTAAAGCAACATTTACCTAACAACCTGTCTAGTCTGCAAATTTGGCTTGAACTATAGGAATTTGCCTCAATCAGCTACTACAAGCCACTGCTTGTATTTCAACCAAAATTATTAGGCCTCTGCTTCCATTGATGGCTTCTAGACATCATGGTTACTGCTGTCATTTCCACTGCCTGTCTTTGGGATATCCTTTTTATATCCCAATGAAAGTCCCAAACCTAATGATCTATAAACAATTTGGCCTACCTAAATACTAATACAAGCAAACAAATTTTGTCTTATTTTGATTGAGCATAAAAATATTTTGATTCTTTAAAAACTAAAAAAAAGTAATAAGAAGAAACACTGGACGCTGCCATGGTTGGCATGTCTCTCTCCACTCACCCAATTCATATATTGAATTCCTGAATCCCAGGGTGAGGAGAGTGGGCCCTTTGGGAGGTGGTTAACTTATGAGGGCAGAAGTCTCAGGAACAGAAATATAGTGGAGCAGAGAGCTGGCTTGCCCCTTCTGCCGTGTGAGGACGTATTAAGAAGGCATCTATGAACCCTAGTGGGCCTCATCTGATACCAAATCTGTTGGAACCCAGATTTTGGACTTCCTAACCTCCAGAAGCGTGAAAAATAAATTTTAATCATTTATATGAAATTTCTATTGTTTTCTTGTTTCTAAGCCACCTTGCTTTTAGCATTTTGCTAGCAGTTTAAACAAGGAAAGACATTTATATATTTTTCATATATATATGTGTGTGTGTGTGTGTGTGTGTGTATGTATATGGTGAAAGATTTTAAAAGAGATGGAAACTAGACCTCTAGTTAGATTCTCCTTATAGGCCTAAAGTAACCAATGCAAACATGACATATTAGACCTAGTTGTGTCATCTTTGAACTGAAAGAGATCCCTGTGTTGTGTATCCAAAAATATCACAGAATAATTTTAAAAAAGTAAGTTTGAACTTCACTGTGCTTTGGCTCTAACCTTTCCTTTGCTCAGTCAATAGCTGATTTTTCCATATCTTTCTTTGTTTTTTTCCATTCTGAGGATTGAACTTAGGGACTCCACACTGACATACATTTCCAGCCCTTTTTTATTTTTAAATTTTGAAACAGGGTCTTGCTAAACTGCTAAGTTGCCTAGGCTGGCCTCAAACTTGCAATCCTCCTGATTCAGCCTCCCAGTGTGCTAGGATTACAAGTGCGTGCCAGCAGCACTCTCAGTTTATGCCACAGTTTTCCACCCGGACAAGAGAAGTACGTTGATGAGCTGTTTTGTGGCGTATTCAGCTACCAACTCATAAACAAAGACTTACTGTGCAGCCAGACTACTTGGGGACAGTGTCCATCCATCATCTTCGCCCCACACGTAGGATGTGTTCTCAGATGACTCTGAGTAAAGGAGTAATATTTACATAGGTCAACATTTAACATGCTGGCTTAAAGATTTATGTTTTCTCCCAATCCATCTCAAGTCAAATTAATGGAAAGAAAATATGCAAAATATGAAAATATTGTCCCAAAAGAATTTTACAAAGAATGATTAATGCTCTTTTTCTTGGAAATATTTCAGATATTTATATGAAATAGGTACCTACTAATCAAGATAAACTTAATGGTCAAACACACCTATTTTTAACCAATTCTTTCTCTGTGCAATCAAACCTCTACAGCATTTTGTTCCAAGACCTGTTTGCATAGATGACTCTTAAACCCTATAATTAATATGGACCATCACATGATTTGTTAATCAAATGAAGCCAATTTCAGTCTTACAGGTCATCAGAAATTTTTTATTGGCTTTCAGTTGTTTATGATGTAGCCTTAGAAAATACCTGACATGGCTAATCTGTATTTTCTATGTTTCAAAAAGCAGCCACTGGTCATTGAAGGCAGCTGTGAATGGAAATTAGCTAATGCTAATAGAACTGTATGGGGCATCTCAAATAAGAAAGTGCAGAATGTGCAAGGCAATCATTGAGTTGGATCTAACAAAAACCATACGTAAAGATTCATTTTACGTCAAGAGTTGCTCCTAGAGGTTAAATGGGTCATTGATTCAACCTGTTGCATAGATTGTATAATAAAAGAGTGAGCTTGCAACAGTATTCAAATGAAAAATTAAAATTCTTTAAATGGCTACTGCATAAATAAAAATACCATAAATCCAATACTTTAAGTCAGCTCCTTTAGGAAAATAGTATCACTTATTTCAATCTTTTTACAGATACTACTCATTTCTTATATATAATCCAGTGTGTTTTAATGCTATCATTTTTAACATTGGCCTAATCCCTTTCAATAGGATATTCCTTTTACCAGCCTTAAGAGCTCTTCCATTATTTCTTGGTAGTACATCCTAAAGTTTTCTTCAGTGGTTCTAGTGAAATAGTATGAAAGCATCCATGCTTTTCCGATGCTGATTATTTTGCTTAAATTAACATGTGTGTAAAAAGGTCATCCCAGAGTCAACAACCTCCTTGTCTACCTCCTGTACCATTCGTATTGAGGCAATGTTTGCTTGGCCTCTTATATCTGGCAGGGGGACTTTTTTGTTTGCCTCTTCAGCAGAGCATATTTTCCTTTGCTTGGCTCAAGGTTCTGCTGAATATTATTTTTCTACCTGTAGAGCATTTATCAGTAAGCCAAAAGACCAAAAATATGAAAATGTTCAGTATAAATAAACCTAATCAACCATAGTAATACCTGTCACCTATTAGAATCCATATATAGAATAATCAAGGACAGAAATCTGTTGAGATTTATGCTTTTGCAATGTAAAAGTATATAAAACATTTTTCAGAGATCAAATCTTGCTCACTTTGAAATCCTATGTGATGCTTGCAAGTTAATTGACATTTGTATACTATGGTGTTACAGGGTTTCTCCTTTACTTCAAGCTACTAAAGTGAATAGCTAATAGAAATTAACTTTATGTTATCAATGATAGACTTGACCTGAAGTTAAATAGAAACTTTTCTCTCTGGCCACTAAGGACTACAAAGTACCTTAGAAGAAAGACTGTTAAACAGGCCTAAATGAAGTAGAAAATGTTACATTGAAAAGTAAAATTTTATTTCTTTGATTTTTGTAAGATTAGGCATATTTTTAAATGGTACTCACTGACATCAGATAATCTTTTTTTTATCAGTAAAGATTCCTTTCTATTTGAAAATGTAATTTCATATAATTTTTAATTTTGGAAAGAGCAAATTCCAATGAGTCAAAAATGTATTCTCTGCTCCTGAAACTCAGTCTTTATAAAGAGATAAAAGACAATCTTCTCCCCAGGTGTTTATTAATAACCCCATGTTTTCATGGTTGCTAGGAGGCCCCCAAAGAAACCTTGAGGGGGCCGGGGATTTAGCTCAGTGGTTTCACCTGCTGCACAAGCGCAATGACCAGAGTTCGATCCCCGGTACAAAAAAGAAACAAAAAAAAAGAAACCCTGAGGTGTGATCATAATTCGTGTTGGATCAGAAACAGATATAGGGAAGAGGGGCTGTGAAGGAATCATAGTGTGGAAATAAATGGAGGATGACTGTGGAAAAAAATTGCCATGTAGGAAAAAGTGTGGCACAATGAACCAAACACCATCAGTGTCTGACAGTGGGGACAGTGCTCAGGTCAGGTGGTGGCAGGAACTTGAATGTCCCAGTGTGTCTGTACCCCAGAATAAGACATGAGTGATACAATCTATAAAAGACCCCAAAGGACTAGGCATTAAGGATCCAGGTTCTACTCTCAGCCTGGATACTCGCTGGTTGTATAAATAGGCAAAGTGCTCAGCCTCTGTTGCTTCAGTTTCTATTTGTCAAGTAGGATAATAGGATTATCTTGATAATAAAAGGAACTTAATATAATAAAGCACTTAGCATTGTCATAATAAATAGTAACAACTATTTTCCTTATTTGAGATAGTGAAGTGAAAGCTGAAGATATCTTAACCCTGGCAGACCTTAGAGAGGAGTCTAGCAACTGTGCTATGAGACACCATCTCTACTCCAGCTTCCCTGAGGTGTAGAACCAGGGGAGAAAGTCTGATAGCTTCAGAAATAGCACTGAACACTGTAAAAACTAAGCATAGGGTGGCCTGGCAATGTAGTAGATGGCTGTACTGGTGGCCAGGCTGGAGACTGCTGTGTTGTAATTTAAGTGTCACTCTTTCAAGTTTGAGTTCACTGAATGACTTCCAGAAATATCTAGGGAAAATTTTTCAAAGGTTACAAAATTTGTGCTCGAGTAAATAGAGGTTGGGGGTTAATCACTTCTAGGAACAGACATAAGTGTATCTATACTTTAATCCCAAACTAATGAAGTCATAAGTGCATGAAATTTAAAAGAAATGATACAAAGAAAATGTATCAGCATCATGATACAAAGAAAAGCACGTCAAAAATTTCAGACAAGAATACAGTTTTTTTAGAGTTTTTCCTTTTCATCTTGACCACAGGATAACATGTTTTAATACTTGGCAAAGTCATTAGCATATTCAGACATCAGGCACAGCCATTGTTAAATATTAAAAACTGAGTTACATCATTCACCAAGAAAAGTGTTTTATTGCATTGTGAGTTAGAAGTGCTGATTACTTGTCTGATTTCTAAGGCACAGGTGAGCTTTTGTCCTTTAGGAAAAACATCTTAACTTTATCACTTTAATTTATGCTAATTAGAAGGTGTGAGCCTGAAGATAAAAAGGAAAAGAACAGTAAGAAGAAATGTGAAATTTTCAAGTCATTAAAATGCAAATATAAAAAATGGTTCTCTGGCTGGACTTTTTAAACAGTAAGCTTTCTTTTCTAATGTTCATCAAGACCATTAAATTTAACAACAATCAATCTTGCAAGCTAGTCATTAATTCTGTAAATATAGACATACAAATCTCTAGTCTAATAGAAACTGGTATTCAATTGTAGGTTTGACCCTCCAGTGAGAATTCTTCAAAGCGTTCTCACATGTCCTTCTCATATGAAAACTGGAATTTTAAGACAAAACAATGAACAATCAGCTTTTGTCCTATGCTCTCAGGTTGTTTACTTTATAAGCAAAGAGTAAAAGTCTACATATTTAAAAGCTGACAAACTCAGTTAAGAAACCATGATTCTAAATTCATTCAGGAAAAGTAAATGTTAACCCAACATTTTATTTAGGACGTAGGGATTTATTTCTTATAGCCCTAAACTGCTGTCTGCATGTGTTTGCATGTATATCTTCTGTATGTTTCCATGTGGATAGTAGATAATGCTGTTCTACAAATGCAAAGGGGACATTTGCTGACTCATGAGCAATTTGCTGCACTTTATCTTACTGGGTTGACTGGAATTTACCGATTTAATTGTAGTAAGGTATCCATCATGCATTTTCAAGATGGTTAGTTGAGGGTACATTTTTTACCAATAAAAATTCCTATTTATTAAAAAAAATTGAAGTTCAGAAATCAGGGCAAAAATCTTGTAATTCAGTTTAGGATTTGGTTCCAAAAATTAGTACCAGGAATCTATTTATTGAGGCTTACTCCCTGATATTTATTTTGCATCTCATGTCTAAACATACATAGTTTTACAAGCTCCCAGAGATCATTTTTACATAAGTAAAAAATCCTGAAAGCTTTTTCAGCCATCTCTTCCTTTCTTCACACGTCTACTGGAAGTCTGGATTTATTTGTAGCATATGTCCTCACCTACGAATAATTTCATCGATACATGAATACTTCAGTTACACTCTATTTTACATACCTAATGGGCTTTGTGACATTGCTTTTAATACAGTAAGATGGAAATATAATACCTTGAGTAGGGGAGTCTAGGGTGTAGAGCAGATGTTTAACAGACTTCTGAAGGGTTCTGAAACCTTCGTTAGTTTCAACTCGGGGATAAAACTTCTGCAGGGCCAGCAGCACCCTAACAAGTGAAAAAATAATTACACCAGGTTATGTTTCAAGGCTTGTAGACAGAAGCAAAAGGGAATTCAAGGAGAAAATGACCATAGCACAGAAAATTATTCTGAAAAAGATGTTGCTTTTGTAATTTAATTATGTGTTTTCTGTTCATGCACAATATCCTAGCAAAAATGTTCTTGAACCAGAACAGAGAGCTTTATATTTCTAGGACTGTAAAGCTTCAGATGCAAAGGCTTTGAAATAAGGGAGGAAAGTTCCCATCCTTTTTTTTCTGCTAAGAATTATAAACAAGTGGTTAGGAAAACCAACTTGCAATAAAAGTATACCCTTTTTAGTTAAAGGAAAAAAATAAATATTAGACGTTATTTTCATTAACAATCAAAGTCACATAAAGGATCCTGTTTTCAGGAATAATTATTATTTAAACATCTTATAAATATTTATCTTTTGCTAAACATATGATAATGTTTTGGGAAAAATGGATCTTGCCCTAATTAAAAATTGTATTTTATCCTCCAAGTGGCCAAAAGGCACTAATCCAAAGGTAGTTCGAATTCATATCCATACTAATTGGCACTGTTTCCTTAGCTTTTGTGTGTTACCAATAAGATGGGTAGTCCACAGAGGGGTAGAGAATGAGAAAATTCTCTTTTGTGCGATTTCATTCTATATTTCAAAAATCAATTTACTACTTAAGAAACTTTCTGTTTGGGGAATTTTTTTGGCTGAATTGGAAATCAAATCCAAAACCTCATGCCTGACAGATAAGTGCACTAACTACATTAATCCACAGACACTTTTTTTTTTTTGAGTTGGGTCACTAAATTGCTCAGGCAGACTCGAACTTTTGATCTCCTGCCTCAATCTACCCAGTAGGTGGAATTACAGGAGTATGCCACCACACCCAGTTAAGAAATGCCTTTTTATCCTTTTATGATCATTATCATATTTTTTATTATCATATTTTAAAGCAATGTTGCACCTACGCAAATATGCCTGAATTTCACTGACAGTGTAGTTTATACCAACAATCAAGGCTGAATCAATGCTTTGAGTAGTAACAGAACAAAAGGCTTTTGTTAACAATTTGCCATTGTGAAGTTAAATGTGGTACAAATTAGCTAATAGTTTTTCCCTGTCAATTATATCAGTAAATTGAAAGCTTAATCCAACAATAAGTCAAGTATGTGGGCATACATTTCATAGAATTCTATAATACTTTGCACTTTTAAAAATTTTTAACTAAAATCATTTTAGTTTTGGCCACCTGAATATAAATGAAAGGTGTTTAGAGGTAAACTTTAAGTGCCCTCTAGTTTCTAACATAGAGATATACATATAAATATGTACACTTAAGTAAATACACATAAATCATATATGTATATATATAAATTTAAACATATATTTAAAATTTGGTTCTCTAATTATTCCATGAAGTCAATAATTCAAATATTTAGCACATAATTATCTCATTTAATCTGGAAGGATCATTGTTATTAATATTGCTAATAAAACATCAGCAGTTTGAACACTTCTTTCTCTAACAGACAATAATGACACCTGGCCCCCATCTTCTCTGAAATCCTTTGAATCATTAAGATATATTTATTTTCTTCATAGATTGTTTTCTGCTTTTCATCATACGAAAGTGGAAGTTATCCAAAATGAATCACTTTTATGCATAAAGATAACTTCTAAAAAGAGTTTTATGAGTTGTATCTCAACATACGCCTTTTCCTCGTAAAAGTTGAAAAGCATTTTTTTTTTCATATACTGTTCCTGACTTTTGAGCTTTCTCATTGCTTGTCTTGCTGTCTTCTGCCTGACGTGAACTGCTTCTCCTTTGTGATGCTTGTCTGCCACACCACTCTGCCTTGGAGACAGCTGAATATGGACTGAAACCTCTACAAACTGAGAGCTAAGCTTTAACTTTGGGTGTCTAGTATTTTGTCTCAGCAACAAGAGAAAAGTAACTAAGACACTTTACATTACATAATCTGATTTTGGTGACTGGTTCTACATATGCAGTTTACAATTTAAAAAATAATAGCAGCTGAAGGAAATGGAAGTTTCTATGTGATCTCTCTGTCACTTTTATTTATTCAACAAAAAGTAAAATAAGCCAATGAGACCATAATTTGATGATAAGTTTGATGACAGTTTTGTGAGGAAATTATGGCTTTTAGAGACAGTCAGCTTAATTAAAAATAATGCTAAAGATTTGACTTTCAAAAGATATTCCAATAAAGTAAAAAGCAAGAAACTTATTTGAATATTCTAATACCTAAAGGAAGTTAAAACAAAATTAATACACTTTAACCTCATATATCCAAACTTTTATCTTTTCAATATTTAATCAATCTAAAATATTAATAAAATATCTTAAACTCTTCATTGTACCAAGTCTCCAAAATTCACTATGTGTTTTATACTTCTGAACATCTGGATGCTGACTCTAAATTTTTACTGAAAAATTTTACTCTGTATTTAGATTTCTTTAAATTTAAAATGAAGAGGTAAATTCAGATATTCAAGTTGATCCAAATATATTTAAAAGTTTTCTAATAATGAAATGAAACATCAGTTTTCTGAAGTAATCTCTTCATATTTATTGTTGAGTAGAATTCAAAAATACAGTATTAATAAGTCATCATTTGTTGATCCATTCTTCTTATAGATATTTGGCCCCTTCAAGTTTTTCCTATTATGAATAAGCATGGAGTTATAAGGCTTCATGTGAGCATGTTTCCTTTTCTTGTTTACACATTCAAGTGTAGAATGTGCTACCGTAAGCATCTGTTATTCCACTTCTTGAAAAGATGTCACACTACCTTACAAATTGCATCAGTTTCTACTCTAACTTGCAACATATGAGAATTTCAGTTACTCTACATTTCGTTAGCACTTTGGATTATCCAACTTTTAAAACTGTACCCATTCTATTGAATGCATAGTGATATCTTTTTTGTGGTTTGAATATTATTTTGACCCTTTTCTTGGCTACACAGTACAATTTAAGTGATTCCCATTCACCTCTAACTGATTCATCTATTTTCTTTCAAGACAAGACTATAAATATGAGGGAAAAGATCAAGCGTTAAAATTCCAGGTGACTTAAAATTTTTCTAAGAGCTGAAACAAGGAATAATCTGGAGAATTAAATGGCATGCTATTTTCTCTGTACTGCAGTTATGACATTCCATCATGGAAAGAGCCAAGGACTTGGATTTGCATTTCCCAAGTTCAGGTACTGGTTTTGCCTTGTACTAGTAGTTGTTGAACCTTGGAGAGAGGTCATATGATCTCCATAAAGTTTTTCCTTCTCTCTCTTTTTTCTTTTCCATTTAGTTTCTTGGTACATTTTAGGTATACAATACAGTTACATTCATCATTGGGATCTTGTATCTTTACATGATGTATCTTGGTTCTTATTTTTTCCCCATTCTCCTGCCCTCCCTTCACCCCCTCCACCCTTCCCTATTTACAAAGACTTTGTTTCCATGTTTTTCCTTTTCTCATATTTTTTCTTTTCCCTTCTTTCCTTTCCCACACCCCTCCCACTTCCCCTACTCCTTTAGATATTTTCTTCCTATTTCACAATATCAATTATACATTTTGATTCTTATCACTTTTAGTTTTTCACATCAGAGAAACTATTCGGCATTTACACATGTGTGTCCCATTTATTTCACTTGAGAGTATGGCCTCGGTGTGCATCCACTTAGCTACAAATGTCTCCAGTTTCTCATTCTTTATGGGTATTACACCATTTTATAAAAAAACACATCTTTATCCAATCTCCAGCTGATGGGCAATTGGACTGTTTCCAAGTTTTAGCTAATACAAACTATGTCACACTATGCCACTTTTAACATGGGTGCACATATATCACTCTGGTATGATTCTTTTAATTCTTTTGGGAAGATCTCCAGTAGAGGAACAGCTGGGTCAAATGAGACTTCCAGTCCTAGTTGTTTGAGGTATCTCCATACTGATTTCCACAGTGATTGCACCAGCCTACACTCCCACCAACAATGAAGAAGGGTTCCTTTCTCCCCACAACCCTGCCAGCATTTGTTATTGGTTGATTTCATGAGAGTAGTCATTCTTTCAGGTGTGAAATGGAATCTCAGCTTTGTTTTCATCGGCATCTCTCAAATGACCAGTGATGTTGAACATGTTTTCATATATTTATTTGCTGCTTTTACTTCTTTGCCTCAGAAATGTCCATTCACTTCAGATGCCCATTTTTGAATTGGGTCTTTATATTTGGGTTTGTTTTTTTTTAGTTCTTTATATATTCTAGATAGTAGTCCTTTGTCTGAGGAACAGCTGGTAAAAACTTTTTCCCACATTGTAGGCTGTCTGTTAGCTCTGTTGGTGGTTTCTCTTACAGTGCAGAAGCTTTTTAATAAGATGAGATCCCAGGGCTGGGGATTTAGCTCAGTGGTTCCGGCGCCTGTCTCGAAAGTGCAAGGTCCTGAGTTCGATTCCCGGTACCAAAAAAAAAAAAAAAGATGAGATCCCAGCTGTTGATTCTTTGTGCTAGTTCCTGTGCTATTGAGGATTTGTTCATAAAGTCCTTTCCTATGCCAATGTCATCGAGAGTTCTACCTAACTTATCTTCCAGCAAGTTTAGTGTTCCCGTTTTAATATTTAGATCTTTAATCCACTTCAATTTTAGTTTAAAAACTAAACATGGTGAAAGATAGAGGTCTAGTTTTAATCTTTGGCAAGTTGAAATCCAGTTTTTCCAACACCATTTATTGAAGAGGCTATCTTTCCTCCAGTGAAGATGGTTGGCTCTTTTGTCAAAGATGAGGTAGCTGAGTATGTCTGGAGTTGTTTCTGCATCTTCTAATCTATTCCACTGATCCTTGTGTCTGTTTCTTTGCCAGTACCATGCTGTTTTTATCACAGTGGCTTTGTAGTATCCTTCTCTTTAAAATAGGAATCTGCTGTCTCAATCTCAAAACATTGTTGTGAAAATCAAATGAGATTAAAGTACTAATATGGGGCTGGTTGTAAAATCTTTGAACAGATAAAAGTTCTTGGAAGCATTGCAAAGGTGAGCACAATCTCTTCTGATTAACATTTACTGTAGAATATACCATACTACTAATGACAGTCTAAAGAAGAAGGTTGGGTTTTAGAGCTAGAAAACTGAGGTTCAGACTCTCCTAGCTGCACCATCAGCAAATACTTAATTTTTATGAAACTCTGTTACTTTATACAATCAATGCATTTATTTTAAGATTGAATCTGATAATATATATTGAGGTCCAGTATATTGTCTGATATGTGATAATCACTTAATAATCAATAATTATTGATGTAGTTGTTTTCTTTTAAGGCACATTTGCAAACTAGCTAGATAGGAAAGTCAAAACCTAAGCACTGACCATTAAACTCTAAATTCTGGCCATGCTGAAATCGATTTTATGAGAAAAGCATGCTTTAAAGTGATTACTTTCATAAAAATACTTTTTAATTTTTGAGACATATATGCCAAACAAAGCTAAAAATCACATCTAAGCTGGATACATGCAAGGGAGGCCAAACCCCTTGAGGTGACTTGGAGATATTTTCTTCAGCAGTTTAAATGGTAGATACACAGGGCTCAGGCTGTCCTTGAATGAGCCCGAGTCACTGATCCAGCCTTGCACTGGTTCTGCTATATACCTCATTCTCAGACACTCTTCCATACCAAATGACAACACAGCTGTTAGAGTATGCTACATCACTTCCTCACGGACTCTGATGAACTTGACAACCAAGGGTGTGTGTTGCTTCTTTGCTTAACTAATCCAGTTGCCTTTGTTGCTACAATCTGCAGTAAGGAGCTGGAATTCTATTTGTTCTGTGTTAAAGTACCCACCTAACAGGAATCCTTACAGGAAATATTAACAACCAAAAGCCTTCTTTGTGAACAGTAGTATTCCATTTAATTCTTACACTGTCTTACCCATTTGCCTTTCGAAGAACATCAAATAGATTGCCTGGTGATGTGTCATTCTGAAACACATCTGGGAAACTAGAGAGTAGCTGCCACAGGGCTGTCTGCTCCTGCACTTTTGAAAAGAAGGACAGCACTTTGACCATATCCTGAAACACCAGCTTCTGGTTAGTGGGATCACCTGATACCTTGAAAAATAAAAACACAGAGTAAATGATACTTAAACATTTGTAATCCCATGGTTTATTGTCTTCCAAAGCATCAAACATCTAGATTTTCACATAAGCAGTTCTTTCAGTGTTTCACTCAGTTTGAAGCCATCATTTATTTGGAAAAAATGCAATCATTTCTAATATTCACAAATATAATTGGATGTTTTCACTATAGATCCAGAAATTGGCAAATTTAAAGTTTCATTAACAAAGGTATATTTTTGTAAATTATTTTAAATTATATGTTGTAAGTCAAAGCTAATTTCTTGAAGCAAAATTAGTTTCTGAGTAATGTTTTGATTTTTCTTTGAGACCTGAAAAGTCTTCCCTCTATTTTTTACTAGAGCTTTTATTTTTGGGTGGAGAACCCTTAAAACTAATATATAAACAATTAAGATATAGAAATATAGACGCCCTACCGAGGTCGCGAGAACACACCGAATCAGCCTGAGCCCTGGCAATAATCCACTGGATACCCCACCCCGCTCCTCTGTACAGCCACCTGGTTCCACATTACAAAGACACAGAGGACACCAGACCACCAGACCATGGTACTGAGTCTCGCCGCCCCCGGCCCAGAGGTAGGGGCTTCTGAGCCACCGTCCCACTGCTCCTGGTCCAGAGGAAGGGGCTTTTGGGTCACCTTCTGTCCATCCACTCCTGGCCCAGAGGAAGGGGCTGCCAGGACACCATCCCTCCCATTGCTCCTGGCCCAGAGGTAGGGGCTTCTGAGCCGTAGTCCCACTGCTCCTGGTCCAGAGGAAGAGGCCTCCCGGCCACCATCCCTCCTGCTGCTCCCAGGCCACAGGAACAGCTTTTGGGCCACCATCCCTACCACTGCTGCTCCCAGCCCCTGTCCCACCTCTCCCAGCTCAGAGGAGGTAATCCGTGCAGGCGCCAACAGCCCCCCGCCCCCTTGTCAAAATGAGAAAACACGTAAATAAGTCTCAAAATCAGACTTCCAGATCACCTACAGCAACCCCAAAGGGAAAGGAGATGGAACACTCTGATACTCAACCACCTGGACCCACTGAACTGGCAAGAAAAGAGGATCTGGAAAAAATGAAATCAGAAATAATTTCTCAGATAACAGGAGAAATTGTGCCCCTAGTGCAAGACATGATTAATAAATCTAGAGAGGAGCTCAGGAACATGACGGAATCCCAACATAGGAAACAGATGGAATCCAGAAAACAGATGCAAATAGATTTCCAGGACATGAAAAACTCTATTGAAAGTCTACACAGCAGAATGAGCCAATGTGAGGACAGAATTTCAGATACACAAGATAAGATTGCAATTAGTGACCAGGAAAAGAAAAATTGCTTCAAAATTATAAGGAAACATGAGAAATCAATCCAGCAGCTGCTAGATGATGCAAAGAAGAATAACATAAGACTGATTGGACTCAGTGAAGAAACAGGAGAGAGTGCAGATGACATAAAAAAATCTTCACAGAAATAATGGCAGAATACTTCCCAAGCAGGGGAAAAGAGCTTGACATACAGATAAGTGAGCCATATAGGACTCCAAATAGCCTTGATCAAAAAAAATCTACACATAGGCATATAATTGTTAAGATTCCAGAAACTCAACAGAAGAACAAAGTTCTCCAAGCAGTCAGAGAAAAGAAACAAATCACATACAAAGGAAAGCCCATCAGAATCACAGCAGACTTCTCAACACAAACCATCAAGGCAAGAAGAGCTTGGAGTGACATATTCCAAGTCCTAAAAGAAAACAGCCTCCAACCCAGATTGATGTACCCTGCAAAACCATCTTTCAAAATTGATGGAGAAATAAGATACTTTCATGATAAACAGCACCTTACGAACTTCGTGAATACCAAACCAGCACTCCAAAGAATTTTACACAATGTCCTAGGAACAGACATTGAGGATCACAACACCAGGAAGCAAAGCAGAATGAACCCATCTGGCAGGACAAGAAATTAAATGTAAAGGGGGAGAATCCAACAAAAAGAAAAAGTCATGGCAATGATAAGTCAATACGTTTCAGCTGTAACCATCAACGATAATGGTCTCAACTCACCAATCAAAAGAAATAGACTGGCACAATGGGTCAAGAAGCAAAATCCAACAATATGCTGCATACAAGAAACACACTTAATTCAAAAGGAAACTCATAGACTGAAAGTTAAAGGGTGGAAAACAATACTCCATGCAATAGGAACCCGAAAAAAAGCAGGAGTAGCTATCCTCTTTGCAGATCAAGTAGATTTCAAACCAACACTGATTAAGAGAGACAAAGAAGGACACTACATCCTTGCAAAGGGAAGAATCCAAGAGGAAGAGATGACAATCATAAATATCTATGCACCAAACACTAGTGCACCCAACTATATAAAACAAATACTAATGGACATGAAAAGTCATATATGCACTAATACAATTGTAGTGGCAGACCTCAACACCCCACTGCCACAAATAGATAGATCAACTAGACAAAAAATAAGTAATGAAATACTAGAACTCAATCGAACTCTTGAACAAATGAACTTAACAGATGTTTACAGAGTCTTCCACCCCACAAAATCAGAATATACATTCTTCTCAGTTGCACATGGGTCATTCTCCAAAATAGACCACATACTCACACATAGAACATGTTTAAGTAAGTGCAAAGGAAATGAAGTTATCTCCTGTATATTATCAGACCATAGTGCGATGAAATTGGAGATCCATAGCAAAAGAAACTTGAAAAATTTCATAAACACGTGGAAATTGAACCACACACTTCTGAATAACCAATGGGTCACAGAAGAAATTAAAGAAGAAATCAGACATTTCCTTCAATTAAATGACAATGACAATACAACATATTGGAATCTATGGGAGACAATGAAAGCAGTCTTATGAGGGAAATTCATAGCAGTGAATACACATATTAGGAAAACAGAATGAGCCCAATTAAACAACCTGATGCTGCACCTCAAGCTTCTAGCAAAAGAAGAACAGGACAACCCCAAAGCTCATACAAGCGAGGAAATTATAAAGATCAGAGGAGATATCAATGCAATGGAGACTAAGAGAACAATACAAAAAATCAATGAAGCCAAGAGTTGGCTCTTTGAAAGAATCAACAAAAGTGACAAACCCTTAGCCAATCTTGTCAGAAAAAGGAAAGAAAAGGCCCAAATCCATGCAGTGAGGAATGAAAAGGGTGAAATGAAAACAGACCCAGCAGAAATCCAGAGGATCATCAATACCTACTTCCAGAACCTACAGACCAATAAGATGGCCAACACAGAAGAAATGGACAGACTCCTAGATACATATGAATTACCAAAGTTGAACGAAGAAGACCTAAAAATTCTGAACAACCCAATATCAACCAATGAAATTGAGAATGTAATTAAAAACTTATCAACTAAGAAAAGCCCAGGCCCTGATGGCTTCACTGCTGAATTCTACAAGACATTTAGAGAGGAACTGCTGCCACTACTGTTTAAACTCTTCAATGAAATTGAAAGGGAAGCAATACTCCCAAATTCATTCCTGGAAGCAAGCATCACCTTGATCCCCAAAGCAGAGAAAGACCCAACCGAAAAGGAGAACTATAGGCCAGCCTCACTAATGAACATAAATGCAAAAATCCTTAATAAGATACTGGCAAACAGAATGCAGAAGATCATCAAGAAGATCATACACCCTGATCAAGTGGGATTCATCCCAGGGATGCAGGGATGGTTCAATATACACAAATGAATCAATGTAATACACTATATTAATAGAGCCAAGGACAAAAACCATATGATTATCTCCATAGACGCAGAAAAACAATTGACAAATTCCAACATGCATTTATGATAAAAACCCTACAAAAATTGGAATAGATGCTTTCTGCCTCAAACTGATAAAAGCCATCTATGAAAAACCAACAGCCAGTATTAGAGTAAATGTTCAAATACTGAAATCCTTCATACTAAAATCAGGAACAAGACAAGGATGTCCACTATAACCACTCTTTTTCAATATAGTTTTGGAAACATTAGCCATGGCAATTAGACAAGAGAAAGAAATAAAAGGAATAAAGACAGGAAATGAAGAAGTCAAATTGTCATTATTTGCAGATGACATGATACTCTATATAGGAGTCCCTAAGAACTCCACCAAAAGTCTTCTAGACTTAATAACCAAATTCAGTCAAGTAGCTGGTTACAAGGTCAACACACAAAAATCAATAGCTTTCCTCTACACAAATGACAGACTCACTGAGAGAGAAATAGGGCAAATAATTCCTTTCACAATAGCATCCAAAAAACTGAAATACCTAGGAATCACCCTAATGAAAGAAATCAAAGAACTCTTCTCTGAAAACTATGGCACTCTGAAAAGAGAGATTGAAGATGATATCAGAAAATGGACAGACATCCCCTGCTCCTGGGTAGGAAGGATTAATATAGTGAAAATGGCCATACTTCCAAAACTGCTATGTAGATTTAATGCAATTCCAATTGAGATCCCAGCAGCATACTTCATGGACCTTGAGAAAACAATCCAAAAATTCATTTGGAACAAGAAGAGACCCAGAATGTCAAAAGCAATTCTAGGTAACAGAGACATGGCAGGGGGTATCACAATCCCCAACCTGCAACTCTACTACAAAGCTACTGTGATAAAAATAGCATGGTACTGGCAAAGAAACAGACCTGAGTCCCAGTGGAACAGATTAGAAGATGCAGAAACAACACCAGACACACTCAGCCATCTCATCTTTGATAAAGGAGCCAAACACGCTCACTGGAGGAAAGATAGCCTCTTTAATAAATGGTGCTGGAAAAATTGAGCTTCAACTTGCCAAAGATTAAAACTAGACCTATATCTCTCACCATGCAGTAAACTAAAATTAAAATGGATTAAAGATCTAAATATTAAAACAGAAACTCTGAACCAGTTGGAACAGAGGTTAGGTAGAACTCTTGAAGACATCAGTGTAGGAAAAGATTTTATGAACAAAACCTCAGTTGCCATGAACTAGCACAAACAATCAACAAGTGGGACCTCTTCTTATTAATAAGCTTCTGCACAGCGAGAGAAGCCACCAGCTGTGTGAAGAGACAACCCACACTGTGGGAAAAAATCTTCACCTGCTCTTCCTCAGACAAAGGTCTACTATCTTGAATCCATAAAGAACTTCAAAAGATCAGACCTCCCAAATTTATAGACCCAATCCAAAAATGGGCATCTGAAATGAACAGACATTTCTCAGACAAAGAAGTAGAAATAGCAAATAAATACATGAAAAAATGCTCAACATCACTGGTCATTGGAGAGATGCAAATGAAAACAACGCTGAGATTTCACTTCACTCCAGAAAGAATGGCTGCTATCATGAAATCAACCAATATCAAATGCTGGCAGGGCTGTGGGGAAAGAGGAACCCTGCTCCACTGCTGCTGGGAGTGTAGACTGGTGCAAGCACTGAGGAAATCAGTATGGAGATACCTCAAAGAACTAGGACTGGAAGTCCCATTTGACCCATCTATTGCACTGCTGGGTATCTTCCCCAAAGAATTAAAAGAATCATACCACAGTGATATATGTGCACCCATGTTCATAGCACCGCAGTTTGTAATAGCTAAAACTTGGAAACAGCCCAAATGCCCATCAACTGGAGACTGGATCAAGAAAATGTGTTTTTTTTATAAAATGGAGTACTACTCAGCCATAAAAAATGAGTAATTAGAGACATTTATAGCTAAGTGGATGCACATTGAGGCGATACTCTTAAGTGAGATAAATAGGACACACATGTGTAAATAGCGAATAGTTTCTCTGGTGTGAGAAACTGAAAGTGTAAATAAGGACTAAAATGTATAATAGGTCATGTGAAATAGGAAGAAAAGGGGCAAAGGGGAAGGAAGTGGGAGGGCTAGGGGAAAGGATAGAAGGGAATGGGAGTAATAGGAGAAAATGGAAAAATAGGAACAAAATCTTTGTAAATAGGGAGGACTGGAGGGGTTGAAGGGAGGGCTGGGCAAGGGTGAAAAATAAGAACCAAAAGAAATTATGTAAAGCTGCAAATTTCCAATGATGAATGTCATTATATTGTATACCTCAAATGCACCAATGATTAGAATAAATAATTGATAATGTAAAATAGGAAGAAAAGGTCCAAAGAGGTAGGGGTAGTGGGAGGCACTGGGGAAAGGAAAGAAGGGAAAGGAAAAATGATGAGAAATGGAAAAATTGTAAATAAAGTCTTTGTAAATAGGGAAGGGTGGAGGGGCTGAAGGGAGGGCTAGGAATGGGAAAAAATAAGAACCAAGATGCATTATGTAAAGGTACAATTCCCAATGAGAAATGTAATTGTGTTGTATACCTAAAATGTACCAATAAAAGTATTTTTAAAAAAGATATAGAAATATAGTACAGATATATTCCTAATAAACATTATATATTTATCATATGTAGAAATATATTCACAAAAATGTTTACTATTAGAATTTTAATGCAGTTAAATATTTCCAAAGTTCTGTTTGCAATGCCAGGTGCTTTTGTTATAATGCTGATTAGAACTGAGAGAACCTATGTAATAATCATACGCTGTACTATAAACAAACAAAAAACATGACTTTTGGTCTTGTTTTAGACCATGGAATCCAGCTCGTGCTTTCAGAGGTAAAGTAGTTTCTTCATTATATTTCAACTCAAAAAAATTTTCTTAATATGCTCATTAACACTGTAAAATTGAGCCTTCAATCTGTCTTAATTCAAGGTCTTTCATATTAACAGAATAATTTTAAACATGTATTTTGACCGTAGTGTATTCTACACAATTGGCAAATTTGTTAAGAAAGGATTTGGAGTGCTTTATATTGGATTGAGGTTATTACATAATGTCTCTTACCTGGTTCTTTTGGAAAACTCAGATTACTGAAAGATAATTTTTAATATCTTAAAAATTTTAATAAAATTCATAGGTTTAAGTTTAAAATACTAGAAGTAGACATAGTTTATTTATTCTGGTGTATAATTTCAAAACAATTCTGAGTGTTTTGATATTTCACTATATGTAGGTTTCAATAAATAGAGATCATTGGTGTCTTATTTTCATCATCTTCATTTAAGAGTAGTATCCACAAGTGGTCATTAGCATTCTATAGTAGATGTCTTTGGTTCTAATGTATAATATTTTAGTGAGAGGAATATATAGTTTCATCAAAATTCACCTTGTGAAAATTAGGTTTGAGGTCAATGAGAAAAGGAAAAGACATTATTCTAACTTCTGGTAGTTTTATGGCTCTGATAGTTTAATTATTAAACTTGCATTGTATTCTGAGTAATCTTTCTCACAGATCTGAGAGAAAACAGGCAATTTTTATTCACCATAGAGCAAAGTCATATTTCATCTACAAAGGTGTGTCTCCACTAACCATAATGCAATATTTCTAATTCAGCTTTGAAATCATTTCAATCCTGCACATTTAAATGATAAGTGAGCATTACTTAATATTAAACATTGGGTGCAGATGTCAATGTGAGGAATGTATGCAACATTTCCCAGTCCGTTTGGACTACAAACTCCCTCTCTGATTCATGTTGAGGCATTTTGTGGATCCAAGAAAGGAAACAGTGCACCTGCCCCAAAAGCTTATGAGATTTTGAACAGAATAGGAGATCTACACTCACCTGAGAAAACTGTTCTTTTATTTCCTGGAAAGAAGACTCTAAAAGTGTCATGTTGGAAAGGCAAAATTTATTTAAAATATTTTTTCCTAGAGCGGTCCAAGAGAAGGTATAATCTGCCCTGTGTCCTGGATAGCTCTCACACAGTTCTTTTCGTACATCTTCTGAGGTTGAATTTTTGTTTATCAGCTAAAAACATATAAGAAAAGTGGGATGATGTTAGTAAATGTAGATTTTTAAAACATCCTAGTCTTTAAGAAAACTGACCTTTCTTCACAATAACCATTTTAAAAGTCCTGTGTTACTATAGCAACTATTGAAATAAATAAAATTCAACTCATTTAGGCAATGGAAGGTGTGGAGAGTATGTATGGATGTGGTAAGTCTTGTTATTGTATTATTTAAATAGTTAACATATGATTTGTTTAACCGAACTTACTTCCTGTATTGACCAGAAAACCTAAATGCATCAATTTTTTAATGCAAAAAAGTCTTATTCATTTTTCTGGGCATTGAGCAGCAGAAGCTCAAGTATCTTCTTTGTGATGAATTAATTGAAAATTAATTCCTAGAAAATTGAAGATTTCCAGAAGAGGGAACTTCAAAGGTCTACTCTTAAGAACAAATGTGTTTATTTACAGAAGTGGGAAATGGATTATGTTTCACTTCATTTTCATATGCAGAGAAAGGAAAAGTATATTAACATATAACATAAGTATAATAACCAAAAGCAATAGTTGAAAAATTATTTTCATAATAGAATCATTATAACCCCCCTATATATTCCAAGGTGCAGATTAGTCACAGATGCAGTAAGCTTTTTATCCATAATATGGTCACATTCACTGCCATTCATTTGTTGAAGTAGTCACAGAGTGGACTACATATACTTAGTTGCAGTGAGGTGAAGTCCAACTTCATTTTCCCCTTAAAACTATATCACAAAATCCACACTCTGCCTTCCAGCAACTGAACTTCTAAATATAATGGAACAAGAAAGGATCCACTTATCTAGGATGTACTATAAGTGCTAGGTCTTCTAGTAATTCATCCATATCTTTGTCTAGCATTACACATAAACTCACTCCCAAGTGATTTCTCTACTCATTCTTGCAAGAGTTGCACAAAGCAGTAAAGAAAAAGAGAGAAGAATCTGAGGGATTGCTGACATAAGCAACAATATGTCATCCTAATTTTTACATCCCTTCCCTGCTCCAACTACTCTAAAAATATGTATCTATACATATAAAATTCATTTCTTTTTTGCTTATCTCCCCTGGATGTATGGCTTTGTACTGGTTCACAAAATTCTGAAATTTCATTACATATAAAAAAGAGAACTAGGGAGTTTTGACACAATAAAACTGTACTTTTGAGACTAGTGTCACCAATTCTACATTATTATAGAATTTATGCACCTAATGCAGACTTTTCTAGGAACTAATATGGATGAAATGAATGCAATAGAATAATTTTCCCTACTTTTTAGGTCTAATTTAGGGAAAATTTTAGAGTAGAATTAATTGGGCATGTAGAAGAGATTCCTCAGTCAGGCAGGGAGTTTTAGAGACCTCAAATATTATATAAACTAGACTCAGCACCTGAACTATCCCAATGGAAGAGTCTATCTCAGCCGGCAATTGTGGATTTCCCTGGGTGAGTATGGTACCATTTCCTGGCATCCACTCTTGCGCCACGCTCTTTGAGACTCAGCTTACTGAGATGTTTCAGAGTTGACAGAGTGTTAATTTAAGGGTCACTAACAAAGATAGATTAAGCAGTAGTGGTTATAGTTACCAGAATGTGAATAAAGGTCAGAGAAGTGTCTCATCATTTAGATGAAAAAAATTATTGGTATGTGGATGAATTATTAAAATATATGTATAAGTATGATAGAAGAGAGACGATAATATTTCTAATGCACCATGTTGAAAATTATCAAATGATCTTCTCATCATTTCTGAAGAGACTATAAAGCAAGACTCAATGTCCACCATCCAGGCCAGCCAAATAACTTCAATGCATGAATCTGACTGGTTGTGAGACAGCAAGGTTAAGTGGGGATTGTAGTTAACAGAAGAGTACTTTCTGCTTACAGCCATTCAAATTTAATCTCCTAAAATCCCTGTATACACACACACATGCACACACACACACACACACACACACTTAGCTCACAGGCTACCAGTTTGTACCTCTTTTTTTTGGTACCAGGGATCTAACTCGGGACCTTGTACTTGCAAGGCAGGCGGCAGAACCACTGAGGTAAATCCCCGGCCCTAGTTCACACCTCTTATAAAAATTATATTTATCTTGCAATCTAGGAAATCATAAAGTAATCACTAGGAAATGAAAAATCCATTGGTAAAATTTAGAAAATGTGCTAAGAGGATTTTCCTACGTAGAGGAGATATTTTCCATAGCTTTAATTTCCCCAAAGACATTTTTCATATGGATGAGGCAACAAATTCCAAGAATGCTAAAGCTTCAGCTTTTCTTCTCTGCTTCAGAAAATTAAAAGATCATATATGAGACCACCTAATTTCTTACTAAATAAAAACCTTAAATTCAATTAAGAGACTTACCGGGAAGGAAAATAAATAATCAAGAACTGAAGAAATTTGCCACATCTTAAATTAGGTTGTTGTGGAAGAACGCCTAAGAAAGGAATGTGCCTGAAATATCATTTAAATGGGAAAGGTGCTTCAAATGTCTTCCTATGTAAGAGATCCTGCTACGAACCTAACGGGTGTTTGATTAACCTCTTTACTTTCTGCCCATTACACAACTAAATGAAGTTACCTTTTCCAAACCAAGGATCCATTCAAGCACTTGACTACCATTGAAAGTTATTGTTCCAGTAGTTTCCAAATCAGAACTTGGACTGGGAAATACTGTGGCTAGAGAAGAAAGAACAAATTAGAATTCTAAACACATGCGCAAAAATGGGCAGGATCACATAAGAATCCATCACTCTCCTTTAACTCTCCTCATAAACCCCACAGCAAGAATGTGGTTAAATATGCCTTTCATGAAACTTTGATATTGGCAAAATGGCAAATTCCATAGGTTTTCTTTCCACATAAAATTGTGGCAGTTTTGGTTTGCTCCTGTTGTTTCCCCCATTTATACATCATTTATTTTCATTCCAGTTTATGTCATTAAACTTCATCATCAATATTATTGCCCCATAAAGGGAAACATTTCTGTGCAGGCCTAAAGGATTTGAAGTGTCTCTACTAGCTCCAAAGATCTATTATATCCAACATCTGTTTAAAGGATCTGCCAATGCACATCTGGTGATAATGGTCTTTCTTTTTAATTATCCAATTGGGATGCTGAAATCTGCTTAGGATCATAAATTCTCTCCTCCCCAAAGTGGTTTCTGGATGATATTTCAGATCAAATAAATGGGATAAAGCAATTAGTTCAGACTACAGTATATTCTAATTAAGCAATTCCCAAAGTGGCCTAGTCTAGTACTATTTATAATATGGTGGAATTTTCTGGGTTTAGAGCATTAGCTACAAGAAGTGTGCATTCATATTGACATCACGGATGTTCAGTAAGCCAGTATGTTGATTTTTATAAATTTTGTACCTAAATATTTGTTATCATCACAAAGAGTCTTAGTATTCAAGATACCAATAATTCATCATTAGGGCCTGTAATTATTCCTAGTGCCTATGGGGCTGATTCTTCTAGGCCAAGGCAATACATGTGTGAGATAACTGGCCGGAGGGAGAAACATAATCTGTGCCTACTGAGTGAAGCAAAGCTTACTGGACCGTAAGTCCATGACCTCATTTCCACTGTGCTTTAACCTACTCAGCTACACATCCACAGATGATTCCTAACAGAACATTAGCTCTTCAAAACCATTCACCATCATGTTCCTACTACATTAACCTAGGACTTCTTTCATTTGGTCCATCAACTTGTATTGGAAAGTTATTTAATATTGTAGTGTCTTAAATATTTCATGGCATTTTAAAAGATTCTCTTTTTCCCCCTCAGCACCTATTATATTCCAGCACACAATATTTATTTTGTTCACTAATACATCCTCAGTCTCTAGGACACTGCAGCACATGAGAGCAGGCACCCAATAAATATTTTTCAAGTGAATGTAAAATAGTCTGCTGGCTTTAGAGCTTTAGATTTTAGACAGATTTCAAGACCACAAGCATCAGCATCACCTAGGTGTAATGCCTGGGAAGCACTGTTTTTAGGGAGTAACTCAGGAAGGTTTCTTATACAAAAAAGGTTGGAGAGCTACTCTTCTAGTTGTGAACCAAATAAAGAACCACACTGAAGACCGTGAAACTGAGCATTAAGTGGGAGGAAGAGGCATACAGCTCAGAGAGCAGTGGCCAAGAAGTTAGTCTAACAATTCTTCTGCAAGACTATTGACACAGCAGTTAACATTTTTGAGCCTTAGATTCCTCATCTGTAAAATGGAAAGATTGGACAAATCTCTAAAATACTTTTTAACAATTTTGTTACTGGGTTTTCTTGACCTCCCAAGATCATCTAATTGTAGACAACTCAAGGTCCAGAGTCAATTCTCGGAAGTGGTGAAATTCTTAACATCTAAGCTTCTGCTCGTATAGAATATTTCAGTAAGAACTTAATTTGAAATTATTCTGAAGAATTTTGCATAATTATACCACCACATTCAGGAAACCATGAGGAATATTTGGATCTCTTGGGGATATTCTAACCATTCCACCTGTTTGGAAAATTTGAAGTATAAACCTTTTAGAGATTAGGTCTTCCTGGTTCCAAAAGGCCTATTGTAAACTCCACAGGACAGAGTTAGCTTACCCAGCGATGGATGACTTCTGTCGGGAACTTGGGTGCTCTGCAGTGGTAAATTGCTGTTCTTCTTTGGGTTGGATGATTTTTTCATAAGTTCACTAGAAAAGAAAAAGCAAGAACTCTATAATTTCTTCTTCAATAAGTTAAAGTAGTGTATTATGTGACAGATTCCAGATTGTCCAATAACTTCCACATTTTTCATCTACCTTCTAGGACAATGAGGAAGAAGTCCTCTAACTATACACCAAAGAATATATAAAGTCTCCTACAAGGTAAATTTTTAGTCAGAGAAAATGGCCTAGATAAAGTTTATACATAGTAATTTTTGTTTTAATCTTGTAGAAAGGAAGTTGGTTGAGAAAATAGAGTTAAATATTGAAGATATTTATGACATTTTGGCTTCAAAAGTTGATGCATTCCAAATAGGTGAGAGTACAAGAGTATTATAGAGACTGAAACAAAGGCCTACTTATTTGTCAACAATTAAAGAAAAACAAGTTTACTATGTTAAATTATGATGTCATGTTAAAGATTTTTCAAAGTTGATTAACACTTATAAACAGATTCAAGGAAGAAGGAAAAAGCCAAACATTTATTCAGTATCTAGTATGTTCCAGGAACTGTGATTGGTGTCATCACTGGTTGGGTTTACTTTTGAGAAAACTGGGTTATGCCAGATATGAAAGGAATAACGTCAGAACTGATTTTCAGTTTTACGGAATGTGTCAGTACAATTATAATAGCATTGTGGTACCAGGAATTTCTGTACAATACAATCACACTAGCTTTTGGAAGAAAATATTATTGAGTCTTCCCATAATTTAGTAATCCTCATTTTTAAAAATTCACTTTCTGTTTAGTTGATTATGGAAACAGATAATTATATTTTCTTGAAAAGCTGAATGTACATAAAAGTGACTGAAACAAATTGTAGACATATCATAGGTGAAATCAATACAAAAACCTAAAATGAATAATTTTAAGAATTCTGGGGAGCTGGTGAATTTTCTATAACCACTTATTAAAAAGCATAATTAAAATACACAAAGATAACAAGAATTTCTACCTACTACTGTGGTTCAATTTGACTCTGTTTTAGAAACAAGATCTTTGTGATTTAAAATGAATAATTATGTTTTGTGTGCATATTCTTTTTATACATTCATTTCATGATAAGAGGTGATAATATTTATCTCTCTTCTCTAGTGTTTTTCAATATTCCTCTTAAAATGTACTAGTTGTTCTGAAAGTTCTGCATTTTAATACATATTTGAATTATTCATGACCATGACTGTATTCCCCTAAATCTTTTTACATTCCTTATGCTGACTATTTCGTTGGGAAAACCATTCAGATAAAAATAAGAACTGACCTGAACCTTGTTCCTTCTCTCAAAAAGAAGTTTGAGAAAGTTTGAGAAAGTTGGGTTTTCTTTTTTTTCCTTGAATTTTTTTTCAATTCACCTTGTAATACTATAAGGAAGACTACTGAATATCAACACATTTTGAAAATAAAATGAAAAAACCATCTTCATAAAAATTTTAAGGGCTAGAGACAGCAACAAAACCAAAGAGAAAATGACAAAGAACAAAATAGCAATGATTGAGCAAGAGAAAATAGACTGAATAATAAATAGATGTGGGAAAGAAAACAAAACAAAGCAGAAAAAGTGATCGAAGAGGTGACTGAAATCTAAAGAAGCATACTAATGGAGAAGCAAAAGCTGCATCTGATTCACAGAGAACAATTCATTGATCTTCTCATGTTCTAGTATTCTTACCAATATTCTTTCAACACAAAACACAAGCTAATTTCCTTCCCAATAAGCAGCTGACTCAGCAGGTCTGAGCTGCCTCAACAGTAAAGTGACTGCTCCTGACAAGGAACAGGCTTCCTTTCTAAGATGACCTGTCCTAGACCAGGAAGAATCCATGGTGACATAGTTGCTCATATCCTATTATGTGACCTCTTTGTGGAAGTGAGGGTTTGGGATATCTTGGGTATTTTGCTTCTCCTCTTCCTGAAAAATATCCTCAATTTTATTTTGCATTTACAAAGTGTGGTGTAATGGCATGTGTCCACTCCCATTAGACATCAAAACTATTTTCTTTACACAAAATGGAAACCACAAAATAAATGAGCAACAGAGAGTATATGGGTAAGCAATGTAAATTAAGGCTGTAAGTTGAAATACAAATTACTTCCCTCAAACAAAGTTAATTAATTCTGTAAAATTATTAAGGGAGCCCAAGAAGAAAGCCAGTCTCATGGAACTAATGCTGCTCTCTGAACTTTCTCATAAGTATGGTCATGCTTCTAGACAAAGAACTATATAGTTCTTAGTGTGATGGTTGGCAGTACCCTTTCCATTATTTCACACAATTACTTTGCACAAACTTATTTATATCCATATGTATCTACTGCCACTACTTCTCCATTCTAGGGTGTGATATCTTTGGGAGCAGACACCGGGTATCATTCTTTAAATTCCCAATACATAGCACAGTAAGTACTGGACTAGAAGATCTGATGGCTGATTGAATAAATAGACTATAAAGCTGTGGTGGGGCAGAAAAAACTCTGGAGTTAGAGGATCTCTTTGGAATTTCAGCTCTGTCTCTTCCTGAAAGATCTCAGTCATTGTCTCTCTCATGTACACACTAGGACCACAAACACCTATCTTATAAAGTTGTGAGAGATGTGTCTGTGTGGGCCCAGTCATCGCAGGCATTCACTGCCATTAGCTTTTTGTCAAAGATGTAATCCATTTAGAATTCTAGAACCTTCAAGAATGCAGAACGGATACACCCTATTATTTTATAGTTCTGGAACCTGCATACATTGACTAGCAAATTAGGATGAGGCATAGGACCTTTCCCAGGGTTGTATAACTCCTTCATTTTATGAGTTTTAAAAATTTCATTATCAATGTATGAAAGAAATTTCTGTTAGTAGTAATGATCAATTTTCCCCTTCTCACACTGGCAGATTCTTGAGAAAAGTCTACAGTGTACTGCATTAGCAGATGGTAGGCTGTTTAAGCACATGGCAAGCACTGTGTACTTGGTAATAAAGAGTGTCACTTGAAACAACTAATGACTGAAGAAGCATATTTTCTAAATGGCTTTGGCTTGCTCTCCATGGATGTACAGCTGATTCTGCAAGTTTCCTTGGAAGAGGAAACAGCCAGGGAATCTTATACTGTACCTGCCATATTCATTTATTAACTCATCAACATTTATTAAATCCCTTTTATATGTATTACAATGAGCAAATCAAATAAGGAAATTAAGGGCTACAATACATTAAGGGCCGTGGCTGAGTAAGGACATGCACAGGAGATGGTCAGAACATGTATGTGGCAGAGTCCCTAACTCTGAGTTATCTCCAGTAATTTTGTAGATTATGTTCCTTAGAATCACAACCCTATCTCAAGACTTTTGTTACCTTAACATTTTTCCTTCACTTTTCCACCAGACCACTGGTTCTTTTCCAGGGACAATCTTACCTGCACCTGCAGGGAATATTTGCCAATGTTTACAGACATAGTTGGCCATCATAATTGTAAGGGATAGAGTACTAATGATACCTAGCAGGTAGAGGCTAAGGATGCTGCTAAACACCCTACAAAAGTACAACATGAGAAAGGATTATCCCCCTCAAGTATCAATAGTGTCCAGGCTGGGAAACCCTGCTTTAGACTGTGATAAATATGTGAAATCATTCAGTGACGACTTTTCCCCATTCTCACTCCCCAAGACCAACTCAAGAGACTTAAAAATTTTATTCAGGACCTCTAAATAGCTCTGAGGAAGTCATATAAAATCTATCTCTTGCTGGATATTTCTGAGATGTATATTAAAGCATTATATAAGCCCAAGATGCCCCATGAATTTGACACAGTGGCCCATCTGACTTTAGAAAATTCAACTCTGACAGTGAGCCAAGAATGCCTGACTCAAATCATCAAGTGATCCATGGTATCATTCAACCAACTTTTATTGGACTAAGTTGCATGTGAATTACCATGGGGTTGGATAAGGACCTTTCCTTGAAGATGCTGCAGACAAGGACTTTGCCTCAGTGGCATTTATGGAGCATGCTTTGGAGAGGAATCCAATACAGGAAACATCTTGTTTTTAAGAATTCTACTACACTAGGAGGAAAACTAAACCCAGAATAGATTTGACTTCTTCTCAGACATGTCTACTAACAGTTACATTTGGGAAATGTCACATTTATATATACTACCATAAAGGTAGAATTTATGCACTTATACTGGATGTCAGTTTTTCCTGTGAGAGGGAAAAAGTACCTGGATAGGTGGTATCTGTGTGTGTCATGGTAAGTTCTGTCTATAAATGGAATCCCTGCTAGGAAACAGACATATGGCAGCTTCTGGAAAGAAAGGTTTTTTTTGTCTCTAAGGGTTAAATTTTTCTACATATTTTCCCCTTTTCCTCAGAATTATATTTATATCAGTATGTAGTGATATCTGGAAAGAAGATGTGAAATAGGCTCTAAGCTCACTTTTGGTGTCAGCTCCAGATGACATTTGTCATTGACTTTGACTAGATACTCAGGCCCCTCAGCTAGTCATTGAGGATCTCTCAGTATTTGATATAGCCATCATTCCTGGCTATCCCACAGCAAGACACTCATAGGAAAATTCTAATGATCTTGGATTTCATCCTGACCTTTATTCTTAAAGATCATCCATGCTCCAGATATAATCTGGGTTTGTCCTCCTTCAAAACATATCTCTCTCTTAGTGGCCCAGCTGTAATAAAAAAAATGAGAAGTGCTTTAATTTAGCCTGTCTTAAAGTCTTTTATATTCTTAGGAAAGACTGGTGTTATGTAACATGAACACATTGATTTCTAAGTTTTTAGAGGCACTCTGTGGGCAGATGAAGAAATGTTTTAGGAGATGAATGTGTATTAAGAACACGTGGAATAGGGAGGAGATAATTCACAGGGTCTTCCCGATGACCGTGTGCAAATTATGTTCTATGCAGCTACAAAAACAGGCAGATTAATTTGTCAACCCTGCTAAGAAATTGGTACTGTTTCCATCACAGTTAGAAGCAACACTATGTACATATTCCATTATATCTACTATGAGGGTACCTCCCTCTATTTTTCTCTTTCCCCTAGTTCTGAGATTTTTTTCTCCATGGCCTATCTCAAATATACCTTCTTTTATCCTGCTAGGGCACATCGTAGCCAACCCTTCTGATCATACCCTTAAAGGCCTCTGGGAGCAGAGTACAGGCATCTTCCCCCACCAAACCTGCCTCCATTCCAATAATCCACCCAACAGTAAGACCCACACTCCCCAGGTGCAAAGAATGTCTTAAGAAACCTGTGTAACTATTCTCCATTTGTTTTTAATGTTGGCACAGTGAGAGCTAAACAAATACTCATCACATTTACCAGGTTATAAGTAATTCACTAATTGTCTTGTCTCTCTTTCCCACTTGGTTGTAAATTCTGCAGGGCACGAAATGTGTCTTATTCATCTCTGTATCTACAGTGACTTGCATAGTTTCCAACACATTGTACAATTCAATATGCAATCATTCTCATTGAATGAATGAACAGTTTGGGCTGTATGACAATTAATATACTCTTCCTGTTTGTTCTTAGAAAATGAATTGTTTAAAATTTTTATGTTTTTCTTAAATTCTTTTATTGGTACATTTTAGGTATACAACACAATTACATTTCTCATTGGGAACTTGTACCTTTACGTGATGCATCTTGGTTCTTATTTTTTCCCCATTCCTAGCCCTCCTTTCAAAATGGAATACTTTATTTCCATTTTTTTCCATTTCTCATCATTTTTCCTTTCCCTTCTTTCCTTTCCCCTGTCCCTCCCACTACCCCTACCCCTTTGGACGTTTTCTTCCTATTTTGCAATATCAATTATTCATTCTAATCATTGGTACATTTTAGGTATACAATATAATGACATTCATCATTGGAAATTTGCAACTTTACATAATCTCTCTTGGTTCTTATTTTTCACCTTTCCTTTTACACTAATTCTAGCTAAAGTTATAGTTATATAACTATAGTTATAGTTATAACTAAATGATTATAGTTCAAAATTAAAACCATATGAGATCTATATATCCTATTTCATCTTTGTAGTCAAGTGAGTGCAGACACCTGATTTACATCCACTTGTCTTACATTCCCAATAATGTCTTCAGATTAATTTCTATACTCATCTATATTTTTCAATATTAAATAAAACCATTGACTCATTAAAAGTTATCCCTGAATAAAGTTGGATTAGCTATTTTTCAAGTTCTGTGGGAGCTTTACAATAGGAGCAAAGGTATGAATTTAGCCACCATGGTTCATGATGAGTGTCAACCAGGATAAGGAGCACATCTGTAGAGGCAATTTCTCCCAGACTCCGCAGGATTGCTGAATCACTTCTCCAAATAATGACCTCAAGAGCCCTCGGGAATGATCTCTGCCACGCACCAACTGTGTGAACAATCGTATACCCGGGGGCTCCCACTGTTTGATGTATTCCTAGAGGCACTGTAGGGGAAGGACAAGGGTAAGATCTGTGATGACAGATCATCTATTGTGCAAAAGAGCAAGAAAACCATAAATATGGTCATTTCTTTTTTCAGATCTCTAGGTAGTGTTGGATTTTTTAAAGCACCTCATCCTGAAGCTAATACCTAGAGAAGTATGAATTTAATAACAGAAAGCTGGTGCCAAAAGCAAAATCACATCAAAACACTTGGCTGCTGGCCAGCAAGTAGTGTCTGCAGTGTGATCCTGTCTTCTAAAAGAGCAGTCTATTAAAAGAAACATGGTGGGCCTCTTTTGATGAAAACGAAAGTGACACTTTTTTTTTCCCTTACAAAACAGAAAAAGAAGACTTTTTTGTTTCTTAATGAAGCTATACTGTTGAATCTTCCTTCACCAGGAGGAAGCAATTTAGTGAAATGGCTTACCCAGTAACTGTGTACCAGTTTCATTGCAGGGCTATATAAAGCATAAAAGTTAATAACATGGTGGGAATATCATTAACACAATTTATTATTTACATAATTTCCTAAATTAAGCTACTATTACTTGGTAGCTCAAAAGAAAATACTGAATATACAACAATATACAACTTGAGCTAGACAAATTACCTGGAGGTTAGGATAAAAGTAAAAAATGTAGATATGACCAGCTTTCTAGAGAATAATCAGCAGAAAAGAAACTTGGACTTTAATCCTACTTTCAAAACCAATGTAATATCTCACTCAACTCTAATGAGTTAGATTCACTATACAATCACATGGAAAAAATATTCCTTTGGGGGGAAGTACATTTATACACTATCTACTGTGTGTAGACATGTGTGCATGCTTGCACATGTGTGTTATTAATTATTCCCTTCACAGTTCTTCATGAAGGAAAACTGGTATAAAGAAGAAATTACCACGTGGGACTGTAATCCAACTATTCAACTTGTAAATGATGTGTATTAATGTTTTCCACATATCTTTTAAGCCTTGGTTCACAAAATGTCCATCTCAATTACACCTCTTCAGGAAGGTTATTTTTTGTTTTGGTTTGGTTTGCTTTTTGTTGTTGTTGTTGTCATTACTCTGGGTGAAAGCTCTCTTTCTATTCTGAGTATGAAAAGAATGTGGCTTAGAAATCCTCTGGCACTCTTCACTGTACCATCTCCTATTATTGCTATTGATTTAATATTTTTCTTCCCCGGCTGAAACATTGGTATAAATCATGCCTAATTCGTCACTCATGCAGGGATGACTGAATGAATCTCCCCTCTACAGCAACAAGAGAATACTATTCGTCCTTTCACCTCACCTTTACACTGATTACACCAGAGGGTATAAGGTCTAGACGGACTTGATCTCTTACAGAAACACACACTGATATAATGTTTGCATTCATCTATAGCATGCTATTCTCATAACAGTACCTCATGTCATTTTCCTGCTTAAAACTTCCCAATGGCTTCTCATTATACTAAAAATACTAATCCTCTTACCTCTTCCTCCCTGATCCTTATGCCCTTTCTCTTGTGTTCCTTGTCAACACATTCCCTTCCCCTTTGATCATCCCTCACAATGCTGCTCCCATGTTAGCTGACTTTCTGATCCTCTGAATGATCAGGTTTGTCCCCACCTCTGGATCATTCTCTTCCAGATGTTCACATGCTGCTAAGGGTGCCTCCTCATCTTGCTGGTCTCTACCCAAGAGTTACCTTCAAGCAGAGGATATTTCTTACTACCCTCTTATGGTTTTTTTTATTTTGTTCTTGTTGTTGTTGTCATTGTTTCACTACTAGGACCAAACCCAGGGCTTTCATACACTAAGGAAACTCCCTTCTACTCAACTACAGTGCACCTCCAGCCCTCTTGCCAACATATTCAGTCCTTACCTTTTAATTTACTACCTCTTAACTTATTTTATTTTCTAACTGGCATAATTATTATGTTATTATATTATTTATACATTTGAGTGTTCTTTTTTTTGTATCATCTTTTACTCAAATGCAAGTAACAAAGAGCTAGATAAATTATCTTATTCACCTCTGTATCATGGTGCTTGAAATGGAGATATGCACCTTCACATACTTTCTTGGTTCTTATTTTTTTTTTACAATTCTTGACCTGTTCACATTTTGTGCTAAGCAGCTTGCAGTTGTTCTCTCTTAAAATATTAGCCATAATATTTGGTGACCAAAATCGTGATGATGTCATTAGAGGAAAAATTGAGCTACATGCCAAGGAATTTACTATTTAAGTTTAGGAACCAAATATCTCTGATTATACACAAGTGTAATATTTTTCAGCAGTTACTATATAAACATTTCCTAACAGACTTATCTCATGGTTGGCTCAAAATTATAATATTGCTCTCTTAAGTGAAATAAATAGGACATACATGTGTAAATACGGAATAGTTTCTCTAGTGTGAGAAACTGAAAGTGTAAATAAGGACTAAAAGGTATAATAGATAATGTGAAATAGGAAGAAAAGGGGCAAAGGGGAAGGGGAAGTGGGAGGGGTAGGGAAAAGGAAAGAAGGGAATGGAATTAATATGAGAAAATGAAAAAATGGAAACAAAGTCTTTGTAAATAGGGAGGGATGGAGAGGTTTAATGGAGGGCAGGGGAAGGGGGAAAAATAAGAACCAAGAGAGATTATGTAAGGGTGCAAATTTCTAATGATGAATGTCATTATACTGTGTACCTAAACTGTACTACTAAAAGGACATACAGCTAAAAATTATAATATTGCTTTCAGTTGTACAAACAAGTAGGCTCCTGGGATTTATTTTTAGGTGTAGAATTGCAAGAAGGAAGATTGTAGTTGTAAAAGATAAGGCTATAAATGGTCTAGATTTCCTACCTTCATTCTTTAGCAGCTTTTCACCTCATAAAACAGAGCTCTCGTTAACCTAATTTAAAGGTGGTTGTTTAATTATGTATACTTTCATCTTTATTACTTTGAATTTTGAGACCCTTAATTTTCTTACTTGCACTTTCTGGTTTTTATTACATCTGGAAATACCATTGGAGTCATATAAATGTGTCATTCTTTTTGGAGATAATACCCCTGTAGCTTATCTTATGCTTGTGAGTGAGTCTTAGGACAACATGTCATTGACAGCGTGACGTGAGATAGAAAGTGCAACTTTTTAAAAGAGCAAAATTTGAGTAATTCACCCAAAAAAGAGTATGCTCAATCTCACATAATCATACTGATTCCAACATGTACTTCCCTTTTCTTTCACATTTACATCACAAGGGAAAATGTAGTAAATATTTACAGGACAGACTTACAAGACAGTTTTCTCATAAGGAAAAAAATATTTAATCTCTCAAAAAAACTCAACACAGTTGGGAAGTGGCCCCACCTGTCTTTAAACAGTCCATCATTGATCCCTTTTCTGCGAAGCAGATCTTGTGGCCCGTAGGGGGTATCTTTGCACTTAGAGTCTGTGTCGCAGAGTAGAGTTTGTAGAAATGGAAAGAATCCAGTACTAGGAAGGTTTCGAGGTGCGAGGTAACCTGAAATTTAAAAAAAATAATATTGACATCAAAATAATATGTTTGTTGGGAAGAGAAAAAAGTGTGGTAATAACTCCACTTTGTCAAACTGCCTTTTCAATATAACTATCTGGGACCTCCAAACTCACCCCACCTCTGCGACTGACATGGACTATGCCATAGGAGAACACCTGGAGGATGTTTTACCTTGACTTTTCTAAATTTGCTAGTATGAATCAAAAGACATAAAAATATTTGTTGCTCTATTGATTACTCTTTCTGGGTTTACTCAAAGGAAATACTTACAGGCACTGTGCTAGTTAGGGTAGCATATCAAGTGATTGGCTTTGGGATCCACCTGGGGAATTGGTGGTGCATCTGGGTGTAACTGGGTGGGTCATGGAGGCATGGCCTTGGATTCTATGTCCCTTGCCTTTTTGTTTCTGGCACTGTTTCCCCTGCTCTGCTTGCCTATTGCCTGGAGCAGCTTTGCTCTTCCACATCCTTCTGCCATGATGTTTCTGTCTTGGAGCCAGTTGACCATGGACTGAAACTTTGAAAGTGTAAGCCAAATGAAACCTCTCTTCTTTTAAGTTGTGAGTGTTGGGTATTTTGTCCGAGCAATGGGAAAGCTGAGTAGTTTCAAAAATGTTTCTTAGAATGTTTTAAAAATAAATCACATTGTATACATATGATACAACATACTGCACCCAATAAAACTCCAATTAATATGGAAAAAGTTTATATCATGAAAAGGAATAGATTAGAGAACAGAATATATTTTAAAAGCATATGGACAGATAGTCCTAATCTCATATATCTAAACATATGTATAATAAAAATCTGAAAGATTGTAAAAAAACCTTTTTGATGGCTTTTTTTTTTGCCTAGGTAATACATTTCACAGAATTTTATTTACTTTTATTGTAAATTTACTATTTTGTCACAACATATATTTCTACTTCTGTAATCAAAATGTGTATAGATGCAGCCAACTCTCAGATACTGTTCCAGGAAACATTTCTTGTCTCTTCCAAATGTAATATTTCAATTATTCTATATACACAACTTTTTCTGTTTTAAAATAATAGCAATTACTGTGAAGGAATAGACAGATTTTTCCCAAAATTAGTAATAGGAAACAACTATAACAATAAAAGGTTTTATTACATTCATTTTAATGCTTGTTTTATAAAATGTAATGATGTAAGACATTTAGCAAAGCTGTAAAATACAAATCTTTTCATAATTAGGTCTGATATTAAAACACTAGATTCCTCCCTTTAGGAAAATATGGAGACCACAACTTTCAAAACAGTCAGTCTAGGGCTGGGGATGTAGCTCAGTGGTGCCATGACCTGCCTCGAAAGTGCAAGGTCCTGAGTTCAATCCCCGCCGATACAAAAAAAAAAAAAAAAAACACAAAAAAAGTCAGTCTAGAAACTGGGAGGGAAATTCCAAACTGAAGGCTAACAAGCAAAACCTGAATCTCCTCATGAATCTATTAAAAAGAGTGTCAGTAATGTCTGTCTTCATTTTAAAGAGAAAGAAGCAAAGCTTTTAAAAAAATGTTAAGAGCAACATAACTGTGCATTTATATACCAGCAGACAGCATAATAAATAGGAAATTGATCCAAGTAACTTAAATGTATATCTACATATAGAAAAAAAGGTGGAAATAAAAGGAAAAGGGCCATAGGATAGGTGGCCAAAAGAAAAGTAAAGAGGATTTTTTAAAAACCGATTTTAGAAAATGCTCTATTGTTGACCTTGAAGATGAAAGAAGGAGCCAAAAGCCAAGGAACAAGGAAAACATTAGAAGTCAGAAAATACAAGAAAACAGATTCTCCCCTAGAAGGTCCAGAAGATACACTGCCCTGCTGACACCTTGATTTTTAGCCCACTAATATTAAATTCTCAACCTCCACCTGTAGAATGGTCAAGTAATAATTACTATTTTTCAAGATATTCAATTTGTGATAATTTATTATAGTAGTCATAAGAGAACAGTAGAGATGCTTGTATTGGTATGAATGAAAGTTTTGAAAACTCTGAGAAAATCAGACAGAGCTTAGGTCCACTAAGCTGTGCACTAGTACCTTTTAAGCAGAAAGATTGGTACTTTGCCTAAGGAAGACTGCAGTGAGCTCATAATAATTTCCATCAGTGTCCTTCCTGTGCAGCTCCCTGAACAAGCGGGAGAGGAGCACTCAAGTTGCCTGTTACTAATTTTTCTTTTTTTCTTTCATTTAATACATTTTATTTTATCCCATTACCCCCTCAAGCCTCCTCCCCTCTCTATATCCAAAAGCTGTGCTTCCATTTTTTCTTCCTATTTTCACTTTTTTTATTGTAAGTTTTCACATTATGCATCTACCATGAACTTCTGCCTTGATGAACTACTTAGAGGGAGACCTTTATAAATCAGTAGTGGAAGTTCACTATTCATTGTAATCTACTTTCTTACACAGATCCGAGCTCTGGCTACTCACTCAGGTTACAGGTGTGAGTACAGGTCTGAAAATAGGGTTGTTCCTGCTCCAATGCACACAATGTCTTCTTCGAATGGGGAAATGGGAGACAGAAGGGCAACAGAAACAGATGATCAGATGATCCCATTGGTTTATTAAGCATCTCCTGTATCCTATGCCACTCATCAGTGTGATGGTTTGGCTGGGTAAGACAGAGCTAAAATCAGTGGGAGCTCAAGTAAAAAGCAACATGAAGAGAAGAAGATGGAATGGGAAGAAGAGCTGAGAAGAGGTGATGCTGCACTCCCAATGTTATCTTTCCTGTCACTGATTACAATTTGTGACTTATTTGAGTGGAATTTGAAGGAATTTTAACCCACAAGACTCTTAGATGTGATATTGATAGAAGGTAAGCCTACTTTATAGAAAATTCATCACAGGGTTTCTTTAAAAATAAGCTTCTGGGGTGTTGAAAATACAATCAACACTTTGCACAGATTTTTGATAAATGATATTTAACTTGTTATAATGGGATTCCTCAAATGAGGAATTGGTTCAGGGAAGCACAAAATGCCTTCCTTGACATCCATGATTTACTTTCTCATGTGCGGCAAGTTTTCACAAAATCCAGAAATCCTCTAGAACTAAAAAATCAGAATTAAAAACAATTCAACTTTAGCATAGCTTCCTTGTGAAAAGAAACCGACTTTTTAATTTCCCATCCGTCTCAGTTATGTGTAAAAGGAAGTAGCCACTCAGGGCAATGATCCAATCAAACCATCAAGTGTTTTCAAGAGCTGCTAATTTTAACTTGAACTCACTCTATTCTGAAGGTATCCTTGGCACTTTCAGTTTCTAAAATAATGTTTCCCTTTATAGTCCCACATGCTAAGACAGAAGAAACATTTCTCTGTCTTTCATAAAACTTCTCACAGTAAGCAAAGAGGATGCAAAGTTAAGGCTAATCATTAAGTGTCCCTGTCCCCAGCAAAGGACAGACCAAAGAAAAGAAATAAAGGAAGATCACAACTGTGCAAACCACAGAACAACTAACAGTTAAAAAAAAAGAAGAGAGACCTTAGGGGCTTGCCCGAGACATTAGGTTGGATGAAGTTCTTGATATGATGATTCTCAAGGTCTCACACCAGGACAGTGTTTATGCCCATCTTCAGGACCAAATCTACCTACAAAACCACCATTTACATGTGGGTCAAATTTAGAAGACTCCAACATAGTCTGGAAGTGGGATCAGGTGGTGGGAAACAAAATCCCAACCCACTTACTTTCTCAGTAGTGCCAGAAAGAGGGAGTAGGCAGCCCCCCACGGGTGAGGAGAGGTGCTTCCTCTAAAATGGATATAGCATATTACTAGCACATTCCCAGCTTAACACTAACATAGTCCAGTGCTGCCTTGGAGAGTTGAGTCAAACCAAAGAACAAACCACAAATCAACCAAGATTTAAACTATATCATATTCATTTTTCCTTGCTGTAAGAATGAACCCAGGATTATAAAAAGATTCAGCTCCAAGAGTTTTTCAAAATATAAACTTTGTAAACAGTTATGATATCAACTAATGTATCAATGTTTATATAAAAGAAAGATTGAGTTTGATTTTTTTGCACAAAGCCCTTTATTTGGAGCAATATTTGTGTCATATAATGTGAAGATGAAAGCAAGATTCTCAAGAGTGTGGTTTCTGGACCAATAACATCAGCACCATCTGGGGAGTTATTAGAAATGAAAATTTCAGGGATTAAGGATGTACTTCAGGGTGCAGTATGTGCTTTGCATGTGTGAAGGGCTCTGAGTTCAATCCCCAGCAGAGCAGGAAAGAGAGAGGGAGGGAGGGGAGGGAGGAAGAGAGAGAGAGAGAGAGAGAGAGAATTTCAACTCCCATCCTAGAGTTTATGGGGTTCCATAATCTATGTTGTTATTGGCACTTTAGGTAATTCCAATGATTTACATAGAGATTTGAGTACCCCTAGGTTAGACTACTTTTTCTTAAAAATCAGACATTAAATATTTAAGCTGTGGGTTGTTATTATCTCCATCACAATTACTCAATTCCGCTACTGTAGTAGAAAAGGAGATATGGATGATGTCTGGATAAACAGGCACACTATATTTACAAAAAAGCACCCCCAAAAAAGCTGGATTTGGCCCATGGACTCCAATTTACTGTCCCCATGGGAGGATAACTTTTTGTAACATTCATCCCTCTTTCTCTCCTGCCTCACTCATTTCTTGTTATTTTCTTCCCCATCCTTCTTTTTGTCTTTCCTCATTGCACCCAATCTACTTGATATCCCTTGTCTTCTATTTGTTAATATTTTCTATTTTCCTTTCCACTCACCAACTCCTCTTTTTACTGAATTTCCATTTCTTTCCTCTTTCCCTCTTGATGCTACCTGTCTTCCTCCTATTCTCTTTTTGTTCATTGACATAGCTGAGAATGTCATTTCCTAACATCTTTCTTTACTACTTTATTTTTTAAAAAATTTTACTTTGGTAGAATTTTTAGTAAATTCAGGAGCATGGAGCATGTTGCTCATTGGCACTATTTAGAGAACTGATATTTTCTATTTATTGTATTATTTAAGAAAGAAATGTTGCAGTCTTTTTAGTAATGATGCTTCCTCCATTTGACATCATTAGGCTCAGGAAGTATTTTGTAAGCTGCTTTGGTGACATTTGTAGATACTATAGTAAAGGCAGAATTAGAGAATTTCCACTGTATTTCTTTGTGTTTTTCTGAAAACAGGTCAGATACCAACCTACTTGGTATTTTTGTGTTTCTAGGTGAAAGGAATTTAATTTTTACCCCAGGGAAGAGATGGATGATAAATCTTGGAAAGAAAACTCTGACTAAAAATATATAGAGTTTCTCATTTGAGGTATTTTATTTATCTTAACTGTTTGGACATAGAGTTACATTGGCAGAATAAATATCAGGGCTTCTGATCACACAAATGCTAAATCTCCTTGCTAACACCACAAAAATATAACACCATGACGAGAGTAGATAAAACAACAAGATCCAAAAATATCAAGTAATTAAACACAAGCAATTACTCTAATATGAATAAAGAAAACATAGAAAAGGAAATTAATCTTAGAAGTATATTTGTAATAATCTATTAAAATAAATCTTTTTTTTTTTACTCTGCTGGTAGTTTTTAAGCAACTTTTCTTCTCAATTATATTTTTATACACATAGTTAACATTGTAAATGATATACACCTGGCCTTTCAAGTTATTTTTATAGCATTACGTCAGGTATCCATAGGCTGTTCCTGATGTCCCTTCTTGATTCCAGTCTCTCTGAATAAGGGCTTCAGCACCTATGTTGCTCAGCATGGCCTTAGCATAGGGTTCAAGCTAATTTGACTTTAAACCTTCATATGGAAATAGTTACTCAGGACCACTGCAGTTTTTCTAGACACTGGATAAAGAACAGGCTATTTGGAAGAAAAATAAGATACAGTAATCCTAACATAGTCCTTAGCACAATTCTCAGCATGCTGTAAGCAACTATTAAATATATGAATGAATGAATGAACTAACCTTTGGGGAATCACAAGTAGACTGCATGATTTAGGCATTTAACATAATATATATGTGTACATTATTATTTGGAAGACCAAGTTTCCAATTTCAAATCCAATCTTATGATGTATTTGATGGATGTGTAAGTTTAATGAGTAATCTTTCATTATATTCATGTGCCTTATAAAAATAAGATTAATAAAGATATTTATTTTCATAAGTCCATTAGGTCTTGGTTTTTCTGAAAATACAACTAATTCACATTGACATCCATAATAACAACCTCTGGGTCTATTATCCCAAAGTGAAGCCATGGTCATATATTCAATAAATATTTTCTGAACTAGTCTTGTGTGCTTGGCACCAAGTAAAGTGTTAAATGAGGTTCATTCTTCTACTTCAAAAAGAAAATTTCTATCTTAACATTTTAAAAGTATAACTCTGTTATTATGGACTAGGGAGGAGGGGCAAAGAGAGCCAGAAGGAACATGCCTGATTTTCAAGCTAATCACATTCTATTATACATTGCACATAAAAGCCACTGTTTTCCAAACTTCCAGAAATATTAAGTATAAGAAGGCATATATGTCAAAGCAAACATTAAAGCAAGGATTTTACAAATCCTTCTTGATTTCTAAAGGAATTTAACATACATTATTTCCCATGAGCCCTGTGACAATCTTGTAGAGCAGGAAGGGCAGGTGTACTACCCATTTGGCAGATAACCTCAGAGAGATCAGGCAATTTGATCAAGGTTTATTATTGGTAAAATGCCAGAGATGGATCCAGAACTACATGACACATGACAATAATGAGATTAACATTTTGTCCAGCTAAGTTTCAGTATCTTGGAGTGAATAACAGACTGAGAATTGGAAAAGCAAATATATCTCTGGTTTTGCTGTAGAATCACTGAATCACAGGAGATAAATTAACCTCTCTAAAGTCTCTATTTCCACATCTACCAAATTGAGGATAATGGGCCTTGCCACCTGCAGGGCACAGGGAAGATGAGTTAGATAAAGCTTGTGTAAGACCCTGTGAACACCAAAGATGAGAGGCCCCAAAGAACAGTGAGTTACCATTGCTCATCAGGCAGTGTTGCATCATTTATCTTGTTTATTACTCAGTAACTGAGGCTTCACTGCTCAACCTGATCTCCTTGAGCCACTGAATGGTTAGGAGTATTGTATGGTGTGTGTCTTTCCCTAATAATTCATAATATGTACCTGTATCAACTAGTGCAGTGCTTCAATTATTGCGTGCTCAGTGGGTGTGGTGCTATGACACATTCTTCTGAATTCTCCCCAGGCAAGTTTTGCTTCATAAGACAGGTGCTTTTCCAAGTTCAAAAGCATGGCAAAAATGTGGATAGCAGCTGGCAGTGAGGGATAAGCCAAAATGCCTTATACCTAAAGCACGGAGTTCCTACATTTAAAAGGTGCATTCAACAAGAATGTTTGTCTATATCCAAGGGGTGCCATGACAGAGAATAAGAACAAATCTTGGGTCCTTTGGGTGGATCCTGATGCTGGTCCCACATCACCCACACCCCTCAGAGTTGCTGCCAAGTACACAAGGAGGCAGATGTTGAAATGTGCAAAAAGTGTACCAGCAGAGATAATTTGGGGACAGTAACTATGAAACTACAGGCAAGAAGAAGTGGGTAAATATTTCTGCTTTTTTATATCTTGGACTTATCACTATTATCATTTTTTAAGAGAAAAGGATTTTTAAAGAAGATTTTTAAATCTGGACTCAGGACCTTGCTGTTGCTTTGGATATTGCAACTGTAGTCCTTAAGTACAAACTTGAATGGTTGGCCCAGGGGTCTCCATAATCCCACCTGACTGTCCAGAGCAGAATGTACCACCTGCTCTCTGAATGTTAAGGACACCCTTCTGGGTGGTGAATTCCAAAGGTTATGGCCTGATCTATTTAAATTTTAAACAAAATGTCTTCTTTCAAGCCTGAAAGGCATAACAGAAACATACTTATTGTAGGTAATAAACTCTCATGTGGACTGAATCTGGGGAAGTTTAAAAATAAGAATCTCACCCATACTATTCCAAATATATCTGGAATGGCAGAGAATGTTGAGATCCAGGGCTCATCTTAGGTGAATGGGATCTGTGAGTCTTGTTAGATGAATCCAACAGTAACCATTATTTTGCTTTCCCAAAACTTGTCTTTCAGTAACAAAAACTCAGAGTTTCATCTCAAAAACCTCCCTGCTATAGCCATGTACAAACCAAATCTTATCAGTTGTTTTTTCTCTTTTATCTTTAAATTAAAGTTACAAGGGGGAAAAGAATGAACCTTAGACATTCATTTCTTTGTAGGATATTCTCTCACTAAAATTTAGTCTCCCAATTCTCTTGGATGCAACTAGGAAAATGCCTTTTGGCCCCTACCAGGGCTGAATTGAGCAAGGTGTACACAGAGTAGACATGACTGTGCCCGTGGGTAATGGCAGACAGACCTGGTACTGGCTGTACTACTAATGGCTAACTGCATGGTAGATCACCCAAGCTTTGAGACAGTAAACACACAAAGCCTTCACAGAGAGAATTACATGGGGATTTAATTCCTTTCTTCTTACTCTTCTCTCCAGTGTTATGTTAGGTTTAGGGAAGTGGAAAGTCAGGGAGCATCAGGGATTTCCATAAACCAGCCTCTGGGGCCAGATAAATATAGGAAACTAAACTCTTTCTCCACTTCTGGGAAAGCCAGAATATATTTGCATATTAAAGACTGTGAGAAGTTCAGTTTTTAAAAATCTGAAAAACTCTAGTTAATACCACATTTATATGGGATAATAGAATTTTTTCTTTTTTTTCTTTTTTTTGCTTTTAAGGTAGCACTGCATAATTTCTTATGCAATGGGGTACACTGAATATTCCAATGGGGTACACTGACAAAATACCTTAATCCATGATTTTACATATTCCATCTAACAAGGACCTAGAAATTGGAAAGCTGTTATTCTTTTCTCTGTAGGAAGAAACTTCTTAGATAAGAAGATTCTTGGTTTCAAGGCTGGGCCTATGAAAATTTACTTGTAAACTGTCCTCTCACTAACTAGGCTTAAAAATGGTAATTCAGTAAGCACCTTGGTGTTTTCCATTACTATTTGTGGGAGTCCTTCAACAAAACCTCTCTAAGACAGCTTAGAGAAGGGAATTTGATTCCAGAAGGATTTGAGGAGCCTTATCAAAGTACACACTCTACAATGGGAAAAATAAGGTAGCAAGGAAATTAGAATGAGAGCAAATGAGAGCAGGAAAGGAAAAATAAAGCCCATACCACAATCCATGCCCTAAGTCTGTGTGTGTTTTTAGAGGTTGGTCACAAATTGGGATCCAAATGTCCTAAGCAGCCCAAGGCACTACAGAAATGTGATCATTTACCCAGTTTACAATGTCTATAAAATAAGATAAAAATTAAATGTCATGGAGGAGAAGCACAGTTTCTCCTACACAGAGAGAAATTATACCTATCAGAGACCAAGAGCCTTACTTCAATGCTTGCTAGTGTATTTGCACCCCTGACCCCTGCACAGGACTTTCAGTGAAAGTGATTCATTATCACAGGGACTGAAAGGTAACGTAGGTGGGGGGATGACAGTGTTCACCTCTAAGAGGTGACTGAAGTACTATTCTTCCCTCACCACTTACAAAGGGTCTCTGACATACTGATGTATGGAATACTGAGCAAGAGAATGAAAATAGTGCAAAGTTGTCAGAATGCCCCTCCGACTTCTCCCTTAAGACTTTGCCCTTAGAGCTACGTTACGAACTGTTGCCAGGAGCTACATGTTGGCAGAACTTTCGGGAATTACTCCAGTTCGTGGAGTACTAGACAGGCACAGGAATGAGAAAATAAAACACCCTTCTAATCCTAGCTTTGCAAATGATTTATTATTCATCGATGACCCTCTACCTTGAGTCAATTTCTTCACTTACACAGGAAAAAAGGCCTGGATGATCCATCAATCACAAGTGTTGCAAGCAAAAGAATCTCCTGTAAAAGGAGATTCGCATGTTGAAGTATTAAGCACTTAAGATGAAAATTATGTTAGGAAATTAAAATGTGATTTCAGTAACCCAGTAAGAGTAATGATATGGAGAAAAGAATTTCAGTAATTACGCTTACAGAGATATGTTACTTACAATGACTTTTTCATTCAGAAATCTGAGTCAGTATCACAGAGAATTTTGTGTGCTACAGTCTAAAAATACAAGCCAATAAAATATATTGCTGGGATCATTGTATAGGGAAAAAATTAAAGCAAAACCTTAGTAACTTCTCCAAGAAATAGATTGTCTGTTCTTGGAGACACTCCTTCTCTGGTTAGGAATCCTCAACAGCCTGTGTAATAATTAGCTTTTTGGTATTCATATTCCATCTACTTACAAATGATACATGTGACAACCTGCCAATGGAAAATGTGTGTCACAACCTCTTCTTTCCAGTGGCACTCTTGACAGGTAGCATCCCCATCTGCTTGTCAGACTTCACTTTTCTCCTACACCAGAGTCCCTTACCAAGACCCCTGCCAATCAGAAAGAGGCAATTTATGTGACCCATGGCTTGCTTTGTAACCCACAATGTATCACTAGCCTTCTCCCTCACTCTGTGCAGATCTACTTCTCATCAAAGTGACTGTCTCATTAAGGAGAAAAAAATAAAGCAGAGAAAAATTCCCCAGTGGTATTTTTCTAAGTTGTACCATTCAAAATTTATCAATTAAAAAATTAGCGTAGAAATTAGAACTTATGTTTTTTTCCTAAGAAAAATTAAAACTTCAGTAAAACACAAATTAAACCCAAGAGGTTCCATTTAACACCAGATTGGAATTTTTTTTTTTTTTAATCTGACAGCACCAAATGTTGGAGAGGGGAATGGGAACAATGGAGCAATGGGAACTCTCATTCCATGGTGGGAAAAAGTAAATTGGAGAAGCTACCATGGAAAACATTTGGTCACATTCTACAAAGCTTAGAATGTGCCTAATTCTAAGTGCATACCATAGAAAAACACACACATGTGTACAAGGATATACAAAAAGGAAAACTGGTCACAATGGTACTAGTTAAAAAGAATCTAAATGCTCCTCCAAAGACCACAGTTAAATAGATTACGATATATATACACACACACATAGATACCCGTGAATCTCCAAAACATGATGCTGAGCAAAGCATAATACTGAGCCTAAAATATACAATATAAAAGGATTACAAGGGTGGGATACTATTTATATAAATTTTAAAAACCTGCAAAATAATACTATGGAATGTATTTGGGTATATAGATACTTAATAAAAACTCAAGGCAAGCACAAGAATGTTATGCAAGGAATTCATGATCATGGTCTCCTTCAGGAGTGGAAGGAAGGAAGCAGAAAGACAAGGAGAATATGGGATCTGGGAGGTTCATCCAGGGGCTTCAATAAGGCCTTTAATGTCCAATTCCTATTAAACAGTTAACAAGAAGCTGATATGGCTTTAAAATGTGGGGGTTTGATAAGGTTCAATAGAGGATATGTGTTGTTTTAATAGTAGTTCTGTGTTATTTTTATGCTTGCCAATGTGTTTTAAATACTTCACTTTTCTTAATGATGATGTAATGGCACTGAATTAGACCAATAACCAGAAGGTTTTAGCTACAGAAAAACCAGAGAAAGCCCATTATAAGGCAATCTTACCTATGAGCCAATCCAAAGTAGAGCTTTATAACCATGCTCTGTTAATAAATCTCATCTTCTTTGTGAAAATCTTGCTGATAACTCATTGACCTAGGTTTTTTTGTTTTTGTTTTCCACTGTCCTCTTTGCCCTATTTACTATGATAAGCTGGGATCTCGCTTCCTGAGAGGAACACTAATACAGAGCTCATTAAATGCATGACTCTGAGCAGTTCATTATGTATTACCTCCCTCTTCTCTCCACTGAGTAGCATCTGCTATTGTGTTTACCCCATTACCAAACTTAATTAGGTCCTTTAAGAGTTTCTCATAATCCTTCAAACTTCTTGTTGTTGGCAAATATGTACCACTTATTTACATTTCTTCTGAATTATTAATAAACATATCTTTAATTGTTTCTAGGTTTCTAAAAGTCAACCCACTTTTCAAACTGAATGTCACACTCTTTTTCTACATATTTGCCTATCTCACTGGCTTTGTGAACTCTCCTGGTATTGGACCTTTTATCTATTAAATTATATCTCAAATTGCTTTTTTATTTTTATTTTTTCAAATGGGAAAACGTTATCTTTATTTTTGTTCCACTCTCTTAAATTTCACAGTTGCTTCCCCAGTGGTATAAATCCTTAGCATTGAAACCACCATAAGAAACAATATTCTCTGCTATTGAGAAAAATGGATATTTTTCATTAAATGAGTACTTCTCTTGCTTGTATTCTTTTTTATCAGCCCAGAGTAATGGGCTTCATTTCAGCATTTTTATACATGTGTATAACCTACTTTGATCATATCCACCTCCCCTTAAACCCTCTTTACCTTTGCCTTCTGTTAGTTTCCCTTCTGTGTTCATGCCCCACATATGAAAGAACACATATGAAACAAAGATACTTGTCTTTCTGAGACTGGCTTATATCACTTAACATTATGGTGTCTAATTTCACTGTCCTGCAAATGATACGATTTTGTTCTTCCATATGGCTGAATAGTACTCCATTGTGGCTATATGTCACATTTTAAAAAATTCATTCATCTGTTGGCAGGAACTTAGGCTGATTCCACATCTTAGTTATTATGAATTGTGCCACAATAAACACAAGTATGTCAGTATCCTTATAGAATTCAGGCTTTAATTCCTTCAAGAATCTACCAGAGTTTATACCTTAAATTACTTAATGGAACTGTTGTTCATAGTATTATGGGGCAATCACAAAAAAGTGCCAATGACTGGCTTTTCCTGAAAACAAATTTCACTTAATCCTTTCAAAGAATTTCAACAAGTTAGAAAGATACAATTTAATATATTGCAATTATTCTAAGTTTGCTGAGGTGCCCAGCCAGTCATTACTTTTCTCTGCGAAAGTAAAAATTTGCTTGTTGGTAAGGTGATTTCCCAAGATCTCTCTCCTCATATTGTGAACAACAGTTTAACCATTAGTCAGCTGCAGGCTCTTCAAAGATATTCACACAAATAATAGTAAGTGATGTGGCTTTATCAGTGTTTCAGCTTGATTCTAGTTTTCCTCAGATTTTTAAGTGACAGCCAGGAGGATCAATGCCACTTTCTTCCCCTCGACTCCCATAGCTTTCACTGGCAAATTCAGCTCAGGAGTCTCCACCATTTTTTAGAAAAACTAACACAAGATCATGCAGCATCATTGCATTTAACCTTCATCTTCCTGTACTATTTGTTTGTGAGAATACTGATCTAATAGACTCATCTGATCTTACCCCATGGAAGCTCTTGTGGAATTCTTGTTACTCTCATGAGTAATGTTGCCTTTAAATCCCTTCATACTTTAAAAAACCTTAGCTCTTATGCAGTCCCAGCTGATACATGTCCTCTTCATTGTCCTTTCCTGGGTTAATATTTTCCAACATGTGTGTCTCTACCACAAGTCCATTGTTACTCATTCATCCATTCAATACAGTTACTTCATTCAGTGAATATCTGTATCATAGATCTACAACATAGAAGTGTTATTTCTAGGGAAGAGAGCTATAACTGTTCTTACATGTAGGGAGAATAAAGAGGAGGAAAAATCATGGAGTTGATCAGGTAGCAAAAAAAGCCACAGTCACCCCATCCTCATTTTGAGTCATCAGTACCCAAAACTTATATCTAATTAACAATAACCTCTAGGCAATGCCTCCCTTTTCATTATTTTCAAACTTCCCTACAGAATTAGACTTCTCTAATGCAACAATAAAATTAAATCCAATAAGTGAAAGAACTAGAGTGTGAATTGGCATGTGAAGTAGGTGAGTCGCATAGTATATATTGCTTCTCCCTTCTTGTCCCTTTTTTGCATATTTAGTGAACTTGTGGCGCCCCTTCTGTGTCTCAGTGAGGTGAATGATCCTTTTCTCTTAGCCTAATGTGAAGAGGAACAGAAGGATGTGAAAATGTCTTTAAGCGCTTCATCTTCAGAGACAATAGATACGAAAATTTCATCATTCACACCATGTTCTCTTCCCAGTTTAAAACACGGAGTGAAAGAGGCAGAGAGCTGTGATTTAATACACAAGAAAACCCTCCTATAGAAAGTCTTCACTATATGAAAATGAGGAATTAGAATCTGGAAATCACAGCAGTTTCTTTCTGGCTCTGAAAGAATAAATAAGTGTGAGGACCTTACTGGTCAATATTCAATATCAAATTCTCAGCACTAGTTCAGGAGAATATTCATACATAATAGAAATGAAACAGGGAAGGCATCTGAAAGCTCAAACAGATCTTCATTTTTCAAATGTCAAAGTGGGTCTAACTTCATCACTGTCTGCTTAGTATGCTGAAGAGAAGGACTAAATCCAGGTAAAAGCCATTAATGTCCTCCAGTTCAATGCTCTCCTTCCCTCTCCACTGTCCCTTTTGTTCTTTATCACTCAAGTCAACAAAATGAGTTGCAACCTTTTGCCTGTTTTTTCATAAGACACTTACAGATTCCCCCCTAAACAACAGACTGTATTAATTACTCCTATTGGTGAGACTGCACAGGCCTTAATAGTGTGCTACTGAATAAAATGTTTACAAAAAATAAGAAGAAACTCTAAGTTCCAAGCAAGTGACTTTCAATATTAAAATAAGTGATGGAATCAGGTTAGAACAGAAAGTTGAAAAGTTGACCTTAGACATACCAGTAGGATTAATACCAAAATACAGATTGGAGACAGATGTGCTAATTATACCATCTCTTGCATCCCTAATAAGTATCCCATATGTGACATATACTATCTTTAATTTATACAATAATGCTGCTAGGTGGGAATTTTCTTCCTTCTATCTATGATAATCAGGAGAATGCCACAAGTATTTGAAAGTTCTGTTTTGCATCTTCAGCCTCTCATCATTTTTCCTGCGCCTTTACAGGAAAATGGGATTTATTATTAACATTCATTAATGCAGTTATTTAAAATTCTTTTAAGATGTAGAGTGGATACTGTCCTTCAGATGCAATAGAACCAGAAATTTGCAAAGATGTACCACAGAATTAATACATTTCCTTACTTAAGTTCCACCCCATGGTCCATTTTCTGCTTGCTTCAGTAACAGTGGTTTCATATAGACAGTACTGAGAGCACTGTACCAGGTGACCCTTGGAAAGAGTTGTAACTCAAGCCCCTCAAAACTGTATTTAATCTTTTCTGTCCCAGTGCTGGGAAAGTCCCCCATTAGTTGATCATCAAGTCGGAAATCACTTGGTTTATCATTAATTTTTTGCTTCCTACTGTGAGCTTCATTTTATGGTGTCAGTTGCTGGCCAGGAAAATTAAGATAGCAATTATTCTAAGTTTTATGTTGTGTATATTTACATTCAAAAGCTCCAGTTAAAAATTTATCTTAATAGAGTCTACAGTGCTTGTATTCACTTCTTAGTAAAACAAGCTATCAAAAATGGAGGGAGGGATTTAGAATTAGTTTTCCTCTTTAATAAAAGAGTTCACATCATTTCCCTACTCACATTATTTTTAAACATTGAGATACTTATTTACAGTTCATCACAGAACAAACACACACATAACACATGTTTTTAGAGAGTGTCAGAGAAGATGTTAGGACAATGGACAGGGGAGGTTCAGGAAGGAAAGAGTCAGAATGCAGTTTTCTTCCCCATGAAGTCAATAAACAACCTTGAAGCTTTTGAAACAGTGGATAATTTCTTGTTGCTAGACTACTGAATTATCCTTGTTAGTAGTGCTACCCAAGCTAATCATAACTTCTTATTAGTGTTACACAAAGCCTCAGGTGAAAGCCTGATTTCATCATAAGTGCATTGGCAGTTACGTGTTATTTACACACCACATTGAATTTGTCACTTCTTCCTGATATGTTAATGCCCTCTTTTCTGAGCAGCCCTCCCACCTTCAAGATAAAGCCAGAAGCTTCATGTTGACTAAGATTCCTGCCAACCTCTACCCTCTACTACTAACTTTTAACAATAGGATGTCTCTCTCATCTATTAGAATGAACCATTTTGTTTATACTCTGCAATAACACTGCAATAGTTGTGCTACAGAGTTCACAAGAACTGAAGCCCAGAGCAATCAATATTCCTCATTCAAGCAACTGCCTTCTTTCTCCTCACTGCCTCCAGCCTGATGGTCTTAAGGCTAGGCTGATATGAAAGATGATCAGTGGCCTGTGAAGTCATTGAAGAAGCTGATGCATAAATGTTCAAGTCTCTGACCCACCTTTGCACACTTGCCAGTGCCAGTCGTCTTGTAGTTTTCTGAAACTACACATAATCTGTTAAAGAGTTGCCTCAAGGGGTCTCTTTTTCACTCACTGGAATTGTAACATCCACAACAATATGGAACTGTAATGTATCTCAATGCTTTAAAAGTACTTTCACAAACAGCTTTTCGTTTGAGCATCATTCACATAACCATGGGAGACAGGGATCATTTCCCTTTTTATGGATTAGATAGTAAAAGGTCAGTGACATTTATAAGTAAACAAAGTTGGAACTTTAAATAGGATTTGTGACTTCAAGCTCCATACTCTTTCACCATATCTTCTGCATATATTGTGTGATCTGAAAGCTGATGGAAGTTACCACTAATTAAACTTCTTCCCTAACTTGTCTATGCAAAGACCATTGCCATACAGTGATGGATATCTAGAGATGCGTGAACTTAAACTAGATGAATAGATTATGTTACCTGAGATGTTTAGACATTGAATACCTGACACATCCACATTCAGGATTACTGCCTGTTAGTCACTAACCCCTAGAATCACCAAACAGAGACAGTGTCTGGCACTGAATAGTGGAATGTGAAAGTTTAATAGAGAAAGGAGTTTGGGAACTGACTTGAGCATGACAGTATCTCTGAGTAGGACGTGAGAATGACAGGATTAGACATCAGGGTTCAAAACAAAGGGAGCTCACAGTTTGAAAACCCTGATTGCATTTGGCACCATAAGAGATTTTGTGTCAGAATCCCTTTACACTGAACAATGAGGAGAAAATTTGCAAGAATAGAAAAAAATTACCCATATCCACTTATATTTTGGATGTGTGTAAGACTGCTTTTTATTGTTTATCTAATATGTGCTAAGTGAAAGTCTTACATATTTTACCACCATGATGTTCGGGGTGGGGGAGGCAATGAGATCAAAACAATAGTTCAGATGCGTATATGAAGGCAGATAAACTTACAAGATAAACCGTGTCTTTATTATGAGTATTCAATCTCATAACAAAAGTAGGTGGTACGCCATGCTGGTACCCTAGCTTTAACTGTTAGTACAGTTCCCCCTTAAGCAATTATTTAAAAATGGAATCTTTTGCATGGCTTGGTCTTTATGACTTCCATTTTATCATTATGAAGTATCTCTTTCTACCTTCTATCTTTCGTTTACAAAGAATAACTTTGGTCTACACCCAAATAGCAATTTTTACAAGTGAATCACAGCTCATATTTATAGATCACATTATTTTAAATACAAAAAAAGCACAATTATCTTTTATTTATCAAGTGTCAGTCACAGTAGTTGTTTGTCTTATGATCCAAATTAAGCAATATAATTGCCCTTGCTTTCCTGTCAATTCTTTAAAACCAGAAGTGGACAACTATAGAAGAAACTACAAATGCCAATGACAAAGACAATTTTCAACTAACCTGAGTAGCTATAGACTGAAGCTTTTCAACCACCAAGCCCAAATGGAAATTCTTAACTGTCAAAACAGGGTGATTGGTCAGAAGTTTCTCATAACTATTAATTTTCAACTGCATACAAGATTAATATACTCATTGGATTCCAAAACCTACTGATAGTTACAACTGCCCATGAAGGTCAGTTTGCCTGTCTTGCAAGTTTTATATATGTAGACCGTGCCATATATAGATCTGATATAGTATGATTGGAGAGTAACTCAAAATGTTATTGTTGAGTAGCCAAAGGAACAAATGAGTGAATGACAAAGTGCTCAGGGCCTATGTGAGAAGCTTATGCTATAAAGCCCACATCTCAATTACAATGAGATCTCAATTACAATGCCTTCCATGTACCAGACATTCACTCTTTTAAATATAAATTGAAATTAAGTGAACCGGATCAAGATTTCAAAATGTTTTTGGCAACAGGTTATAATAAAGATTTGTGTGGTATTACCCCAGCCCTGGACTCAACGCCTGCTCCAGCTCTGTATGACCTTGGCCAATGGATTGCATTTCCTCTTTCCTCGGAGGCAGAAAGGAGATAATGGAATCTAACTTAGGTTTTTTGAGGATCAAATAAAATGAATGTTTTATGTACAAGATTTACTATAGTCCTGGGCACAGTAAATGTTAATTCTTGAAACATATATTTGACGTGATTTATTTCATCAAAACCTAGTCTAAATTAATTTGCATTTATATATTAACAATTCTGTCTCCTTCATAAATGCACATGAGGATAAGATTCTCCCTCTGTAACATGGACTGTCCTTTATTCATTCTGTGGACATTTTAGCATATTTGTAAGTAACTGCACTAGAGTTACTGTTGAAAAAGGAGAGGGGGAAGGATGGAAGTGTTCACCAAAACATCAATCAGCTTCCACAAGGACATTAAACTCATAGGTACTTGGGGAGGCAGGTAATATTAATAATTGACAGACCCCAAATATGAGTGAAAAGACCACTATGTCATATTTATATAAGACAAAAGGTAGTAATGGTGGTAGAAGAAATCAGGACCCTTGCATGGAAGACAAGACAATGAGAGAGTGGTCATAACTGAGGGTGAGCATAGGGAAGGGGTGGGACCTATCTTTAGCCATATCACAAGAATAATTGCACAGCTAATCAAGCATCCTGGCTAGTGTCCACTGCCATTGGCAGCATTTGTAGTGCCCTGTGTTCAGGAGGGGCTGGCAAGTCACCATCATGACTGCCCAAATGATCCAAGATGATCTGTACTTTATTTTTAAATATATCAGGTTACAGGAGGTTAAGAATATTAGTTAACTGTAGTCTATAATTTAGCAACAACTTTTAGGTTAATTCTAGTCTATAATTCAGAGGCTGTTGTTAACATCTGATGTTCCCAAATCAAGCACACACAGTCTAGGGAGAAATATGTCTAAATGAGGGCCACCTGGAGACTAGAAACCAAAGCAGCATTCTACAAGAAATGCTTCTCCTGCCTAGACTTCAGTCAGGCCTGAAGTATGTTTGGCAGCATATGGGTGCTAGAAGGAAGTTTTCATTGATGAAATGAATAGTATTCAAGTTAATTGGAACTGGTTCAAACACTGTAAAAGAATCTGCCCTTTTGGACACATACGGTCTTAGAATCAGCAAACCCTGGATCCTAATATTGTCCAGAACATGTGTAGCCTGAAATTCCCATTCAGTCCTGTGCTCCACCACTGACCAGGGAATTCTACAGCTAAGGTTCACTGCTGCTAAAGCATGGCTGCATCTGCCTCTGACATACTTGGCCAGCAAGGTCCTTGTTCAAGTGCCTCCAAGGAAAAAGAGCTGAAACTTTGGTGAGCTTCATGAACAAGTTCATACGGCTGCTTTTATGTATGCTTGTTAACAATTGCTTTCATATGTGGCAAACTGTGAGGCTTGTTTTCATTGTTAACTATAGCAACTATCAGCAAGATTGTGGGGAAAAAGACTCACAGAGCTCACCTTTCTCTAATTATCAGTTAATTATCAGTACTGTCTATCAAGAAGAACCATGTGATCATAAATTGTCGAGCCAGGTTAGCATATCCTTAACAGATTAGAAAGCATTGAAACGTATTTATTCAAATGGTTTATCCCAGCAAGGACTTTAGCTTTCATTTAGATCACAAATTTCTTCCATCGCTTGCCACTTGACTTGGTCTTAAGAGCAAGTATAAATATGAAAAATAAAATTCTCACCCTAACTGGTCATATAAGCTCGTGTGGGGGAGTTTTTGCAATGGTGGAGGTGAAGTCAGAAGGTAAGAGAGAGAAGCATGTTTTTGAACAATTAATATCGACACAATGCTGGCTATGATGATAAGGTCCTGTACACAGTATGCTATTAACATATGAAATTTGAACTTCTAATACAATTTAGTGACAGCTGGTAGAGTGGGCAAATAAGGATTAGAGAAAATGGTACCTGCCATGAGTTTTGAAGGACAAGTTGGAGCTAGCTGAGGGAATGGCAAGGCAGGGGAAAATAATTATATGCAAAAGCATGAATGTAAGAAAACCCTAGAGGAGGGTGAAGTACAATAAAATCCCACGATAATGCAGTAACTTGAATTCAGATGTAAAGCAACTGGCTCACCCGGTCATTTCATTATCCTTGCAAAACAGATTCCTGAATTTTACATGATTGAATGTTCTAGATCGCATTCATAATGCAAAAATAGCATTTCTCTTATTTAGTTCATTAAAAGTGACCGGAGTGTAAAGTACGTGGCTGTGAGTGATGGGAAGATTGTGGGGGGAGGTGGCTCTGATGAGGTAGGTCTGGGTCAGAACATGGAAGGTCTAAACTGTCACAGGATACCCGGATTTTATTCTGAAATTAATTTTGACACAGGAGGATATCAAGCAGGGAGATGATAGGTGTTTAGGAAAATAACTAACAGCTGGCATCAACATAAAGGATAAACAGAAAGGGGTTAGAAATGAGGCCTGGATATCAGATAAGAAGCAATTGCCGTTATGACAGGGTGAAGATCTGAACTAAGGCAATAGCAGTGGAAATGAAGACAAAGGGTTTCACATGACATTTGGAATGATAAATAGACAGGACTTGGTGACTAAAGGACGTGGGAGTGAAGGGAAAGCAGGGCGACCATTTTTCAGTTTTGGATGTCTCAATGGACAATGGATGCATACCCCACACTTGCATAGTCCAGTTTGGGAAAAGAGGAAGACAAAGGACTTAGAGTTAGATTTCTTGAAGACTTTAATGAACCCACATTTCCTTGATTATTTTTCTTAAGATATTGCAATTGGGTCAGTCTAACATAATGAAAACCCATTATATTTCAGCAACTGAGCTGGATTAGATTCATTTTTTATGAGTTGACTGGGAGATTTGGAAATGAAGCTATCAGAGGCTTTGTCTGGGGTGATTTGTCATCAGCCCAAACTAATATTTTAATAAATGGGAAGAGACAAAATTGATTTTATTAAGGAAAAGGAAATGAAAAAGAAGACACTGTTCTTGGGGAAAAAAAGACTATTCCTAGTACAATCATGCATTTGTCATGGTAATGCTGGATGGCTTGGTGAGATAACAGCGGTTCCCCAGATGAGTGTTAGGAGCAACAAAGGGGTTGGTATTGTTTTTGAAACTTCCATTAATCATTCATATACACATCTATCCATCCATCCCTCTATCCATCTATTTATTCAGTAAATAGTCACTGAACATCTTCTAACTGTCATGCTCATTAAAAAGGCTGAAAGAGCCCAGTGTGATGGTGCATGCCTGTAATCCCAGCACTTGGGAGGCTGAGCCAGGAGAATTGCCACAAGTTCGAGGTCAGTATGGGCTACACAGTGAGTTCAGGCCAGACTGAACTACATATTGAGACCTTGTCTCAAAAAAAAAAAAAAAAAAAAGGCTGAAAGTCTATGCAAATTTTAAAAGAAAAGGAATGACTCTGGGCCAGAACATACAAAGCAAACTTTAGTACTCCAGATCTTGGCTGTATACATAGGGAAGCCAGGACACAAAATAGAAATAATTGAAGTGGATTAACACCTACTCTTGGTTGGATTAGTTATAGCTGTGTTTCAAGTTTATTTTTGCCCTCAGTGTTACTCCTTTGGGATTAAGATGATTTTTCTACTCAGTGTGTTTCTCTTTGCACAATTTCACATATATGATCTCAAGCATAAAGATAAAAACCAAAAAAAAAATTTGTGTCCTTTCTCAAAGCTTAGAGTAATTTAGATGGGCAAAAGATAACTTATTAACTTATAACCATTAACTTATTTTTTCCCAAATACCAGGCCAATGATTTTTAAATCATGGACTGCAATAAGCAAGTGGGATTCTTTAGATAATAAGCAACTAATCTTCTCACAGTCTCCTGTAACTTTCCTTTGTTTTCTAGTAGCAGCATGACAGTGTAACGAATACACAAGAAGACCTGGTTTCAAGTTAGGAGCTCTTCAACTTACTAGCTGTCTGGCCTTGGGCAAGTTACCTAATCATGGTGACCATTTATTGAACACTTACTATATACACATATAGACTGTGAGCATACTTCTTGGAGATACCATGAATTACCTAATCGTACAGTATTTTATTAGTTGCATTTTCTTATTTAATTTCCTGTATATGCTATGAGATAGGTAGTTTCATTACCCCAACTGAGGCACAGAAAAGATAAGTGGCTTCCCAAGGTCACAAAGGTCAATCTAGTACTTGAATTGAGTACCCTGACCAAATGCCTATAGGATTGACCTATTGCTATATTTACTTCCCTAAGAATTTGATTTTTTCACTGAAAAGTAGAAACCACAATAATGAATCTTTCAGTATATTACAAGAAGTGAAAGACAACATTACAAATAAAGGATTGTTAGTTATTTCTGTTCTTTTTTCTGAGATTACCAGGTTGAAAACCAAGAAAGTGCTTTTATTTTAAACTGTTACTTGGTTCCACCAATTCAATCTCCACCAAGTCCTACTAATTTTCTCTTCCCAGTATCTTTAAGATCATTTAATATTCTCCATTTTTGTTTCTTTAATTATGTTATCAAGAGGGCTCGCTACTTTCCACTGTAATATCTATAACTCTGTAATTATTTTTCTTGCACCAGCCTTTCCTAGCATTGATTTACTCTTTTCAAACTATCTGATTAATAAACACCAAGCACCATATTCCCATTGCCATGCTCCTTCTTTGTTGCTTCTCAGATAAAGACATCTTGATATCTTTACCCTGGCATTTGAGATACTAGCTCTTTTGCTTTCCATTTTATCCATTCCAATTCCCTTCCCAGTGGAATCTAACGGTAGCGTGGTCATTTATTGATCTACTGAGAGTCACATAGTAGGCCCTGCTGGTTTCTGGTAGGACAGCCTTAGAGGCAGATGTCAGGAAAGAGGACCAGGAGTACAGATATCAAATAAATACATACATATTCAGTAAAATACAGTTGTACAGGAGGGGTAGATAGTAGTTCAGTGAAGGTTCCCAGAAACAATATAACACCTTTTGCCTTATATCTTCGCCACCATGAATTTAGTTCATGTCCTTACTTCTTTTAAAAAACTCTCCATTCTTCTCCATACAAATCTAACTATTTTATCAGCTTTCCTCAGGATTCAACTTAAATCCTATTTATAATATTAAGCTTTGCCCATCTTCTCTAGACTCCAAAGATCTTGGGTTTTTTTAATCTTGTTGCATTTTTTTGTTCCTACTACCAGAGATGATTTTCCAATAGACCATGGGTTTTAGAGTTACCACAACTTGATTATTGATGTTTTGCATCTAAGAGCCCTGTGTTTAATAAGTAGATAAATGTTAAGGAGTATACACATCTAAGTGTCTGGAAATCTATGTGTCAAAACAGGAATTGGAATCATGGCTCTAATAGCTTAAGTAAATTTCCTAATGCTTGAAATTAACCCTATCCATTATTGTTCATTTGAGTTAGATATTATTTATGCTAAATTTTGATGTTATCCACATTAATAGTGAAGGAAAACTGATTGTTTATTGTTCTTGAGATCCAGTTATACTTAGCATTACTAATATTAACACAGATTTAATAATAACTCCCAGACTGATCTTACCTAGGAAACACATTAGTCTCTGTTATTTACCTTCCGAATTATATAGTCGTTGCCAGATTTCCACATAAAGTTAGAGATGAGTCATCAAAATAGGAACATTAAATTTTAATTCTGCAAGTAATATAATCCATGTTTTCAAAAAAGTTATTGTACTTCTTTTTCTGGTTTTTGAGAACTGCTTATCAGAACAGCTGAAAACAGTTAACTAAAGCTAACAGATTTCTGTGAAGGTGAGTGAAGTTTTCAGAGCACTTATGTTTAATTTTGGTAGAAAGGTTTTCTAGAATAAATCATGTTAGAGTCGTACAACGAGGTATATGACAGATCATGTATAACATGTAGTGCCCTAATTCACTCGCTTCTCTTTATGGGTTAAATGTCAACATGCAATTCTACTGCTATAGGGGGAATTCCCAGCTGGTCTATACTTATTAGCACCCCCCCATACACACTACTTTCCCTCTTTCACAAAGTTTATGTCAAAAACAGTACTGAAGTTCATTTTCCATAGAGTTCTTATGAGTGATTCATAAATCTTCTCCAACCACAGGAGTTCTATATATTGTTTACTCTTAGTATCTAACTTCTGAACTTTAAACATGGTGTCCTTTCAATAAATATGCCAAAATGATAACCTGCCCAAGAGACGAGCACTCTGCACCGTATTCTTCAGTTTTCCATTGACTTGTGAGTAAATTTGAACAGACTTCTTTATACCTCTAGCTTTCAATTATTGTTGCTCCAAATTCATCCATTTGTTCAACAAATATTTGGAGGGTGACTACTCAGTGCCAGGCAATATTCCAGAGAGTGATTCTGTTAGCTATGCCAACAGCAAGGTGAACAGATCTAATAGACATGAGTGGTTCTGTTTGACAGATCACACAGTGAATAGAAAGAGAATGTGCGTAATCAAATTGAATTAAATCTTGGCTTCAACACATACTAAGGTCTGTCAGTAAATCTCTGAAAACAAATGTCTTCATCTATGATACAGTCATAGTTCAAAAACTATGAGTTTTAATGAGTGCTTCAGTGTACAGAAACTGTGCTAGGTGCTAGGAAAGCAGTATGATCAAAGCAGATAGACTGTCGTGATGAGGCTGAATATTTTGAGCATGTTGATCTGTGCTTTCATTGCAGCATTGAATCTTATTAGTCTGTGTAGTGGTTTTAAAATGTGTCCACAGAATCTCTGGAATTTTTCCTGTTAAAGTTGGGCCTAATTTCCTTCCCTTGAATATGGGTCAGGCTTAGTGACTTGCCTTTAATGCTCAAAGTCTGGTGGAAGAGATGATCTGAGGCTTCCAAAGTTAGGTCATAAAAAGGACAGCATCTGGTCTATTGTCTCTTGGATTTTTTGCTCTGGGGAAAGTCAGCTGTCATGTCATACTCAAGATACTCAAGAAACCCATAGAGAAGCCTCTGTGGGGACAAACTGAGGCCATCGACCAACAATTAATACCAGCTTGTGGACCATGTGAGCCATCTGCTTAGCCCTAGTCAAGTTTTAAGATGACTATAGCACTAGCCAAAATCCTGATGGCAATCTTATGAAAGACTCTGAGCTCAAACTACACAGCTAAGGCCATCCTAGTTTCTAATCCACAGGAAGGAAGATAAGTGTTTACTGCTATTGCCATTAATTTGGGAGAGGGGAAATTTATTATAGGGCAGTAGATAACATATAGCCTGTGATGGGAACATCTAGATGAATGTAAATAATCATTCTTTGCTTTCAACCTCCCTTTAGTTTACTTTCAATGTTAGTAAACATCAAACTGAATAGCTTCCTACAGACTGTAGTGTTCCCATTATTACAGGATAAAAATCCAGTTTTAGTTCTAGTATTTAAAATCCTACATGATCCATCCCCCACCCAAGTTGATCTCCTTTACTCTCCAGCAAAACACTCTCCTTTAGTCAAATGAGTCTCCCTATGGTTAGCCACTTACCCCTGAGAATTTCTCCCTCAAGGATTTTGAGCATGCTCTTTTCCTCTTTTGAAGCCCTCCTACAGTTTTTGTTATATTTTCATTTTTTTCCTTCCAAAAGCATAGTTTAATCCTGGGGTAAATTTTTTTTCTCCTGCCTCCTCCACTTCTCATGGGATATTCTGATTATTGTAATTCAAAGCAAGTTTTTCTTTTTAAAAAATATTCAATTGTTTTCATTGCTAATAATATTTATTTCTTACTTATTTTCCTAAGTACTTTCATAGTAGTTGCTTCTGCTTTGTACTTATTTTTCTGAGTACTCACTTACATGTCCCTCTGATCTATAAATGTATGAATACCTATCATGTGCAAAGTATTGTACTTTGGTACTGTACAGTACCAAATACTACACTTTGCTTGTATTTGAATTTTTGAAAATCTCTAATGGCATACATCCTTTCATGTGTTTCTGCATTCTACTATTAGACAGTGAGCAACCTGAGGACAGGAAACAATCTTAGCCTTTATAGCCCAAGGGACATCCTTTATAGATACGAACCTCCAGAAGCATCATTTTACCATTTCCACATAGGGCAGCAATTTCATAAGAGTGAAAAGATGTTGAAATTTCTCATTCTCTTGATATTTATGAAATCAGAAGCACAGTGTTAATCTTCTAGAGTGTGCACCACTTGTTTAAGAGAAACTGGGTTTCCTTGGGCGTGCAACTTAACCATGAAATGATTTTGGAGGAACACCTACTCAGGAAATTGTGAACACTTCTATCCTTTGTCATCAATCTGACAGTACTCTCTGAGAGGAGGCTTTCTCCTCCTCTCAATTGTTCTGACAATATTATCTTCAACAAAAGACATGAAACAGTCTGAATTCCTGGTATCCTAAGGATTACAGCGGAAGATCCAAAGCTGAATGAAGCAGAGAATGCTGGCAGTCACTGAAATGCTGTAGGGTAACTCAGGTGAAAGCAAGTTCTATGAAATTATTCAAAAACTTAAATCTATTCTCTGGTTCATGTTCAGCATGATGAGCTGATGAAAAACATAGACCAATCTAAAATTTTAAAAGATAATTGAAAATAAAGGAAAAGGTAGTTTTTGCACTTGAAGTTGCGTTTGGGGTTGGTATTAGATCCAAATAGTAACAGATATCCTGAGGTCACTGGGGTTGCTCTCAGAAGGGAGGATTCACCTGTCTGTCTGGCCATGTGATTCCTGACCCATGCTCCCACCATGGTGCCCTACAGAGGAAGGCTCCAGACAGCGCTGCTGTCTAGCGTCATACCCTGGAATCAAGACCTGAGAGATAAATACACTTCTTTTCTTAAAAGTATTGTACTTACCTCCGTGTTTCGTTCTCATGATGAGGACAGACAAACATGGAGGCTACTTTTGGTTTGGGTTAGTGAGGCCCTGAAAGGCCTAGCGGGGAGCTGCACCGGAGATATTCTGTAACATTTAGTCACATAGAATGCAGGGATCAGGTGCATCTGAGAAGCAATTATTCCTCAAGGGAGATTCCTACTTCATTGTCTGTAAATGTAATTTTCATTATATCATTATTGTGAAATAAAGGAAAGTATGGTGACTTTTTTTAAAAAGCATCACTTAAAGAATCTTTAAAAGATAAAGCTCTCTGGTCCTCAACATTGCCCCATCTACCTAGATTATCACCACACCACCACCAGATGCCAATCCAGAAGGCCTGGGGTTAAGAGCATGGGATCCAGTGTTCTGAGGTCATTCTGATTAAGGCACAGTGATTGAGTATGTCTGTCTGTAAGTCACAAAAGAGAGAGAAAAAACAAACAGGAAAGTATGTATTACTCCTGTATTACTTTCTCTTTAGTAAGATGCATTTCTAGTACCCTAATCTGTTCTAAATTGTGTCCATCTCATTTAAACAGTGTAAAATTAGAAAGTCATGTCTAACTTCATATTGAAAATCTCCATATTACATAGAGTAATTCTCTATTTTTAAAAGAAACATGAATTTTAAAATATGGAAAGAAAGTAAGGGACTAAAGAAGGGAGCACTTTTAAAAGCCTGGGAAACAACTAGGTATGATAGAAGAGTCTACAGACATTTTAGCTTTATAATTTTTCTATGCATTTATAGGACAACCATAAGATCATGAAAAGGAAAACTGAAATAGAAGTTTCTACCCTAGAACTTCAGGCCCAACCTGTCACCTGCTTCCACTTCTCCATCATCCACACTGCATCCACACTGCAAAACATCACCTGATCCCAGCAGCCCTGTGTTCGTTTTGTGTGTAGATGTGTGAGTGTGTGTATCTGTGTGCTTGGTAGAGGGAATATGTATACTAAAATTTTAACAAAGTCAAGGGCAAGATTATGCAAGACTTCCACTTTTTACAGTGTGAATACTTGTATTACCTTATTGAATTTTTTATTAATGAGCTTGGACAAAAATTTTTTGCCGGAGATTTAGCTCAGTGATTCTGCTGCCTGCCTCGCAAGCGCAAGCTCCCGAGTTTGATCCCCAGTACCAAAAACAAAACAAACAAACAAACAAACAAAGTATATCAATTTTTAAAACTAAAGTTAGTTTAATAAAAAACTTCATAGGCCTCTCATCCACTTTGAAATAAAGTCTGATAATTTTGCTACTGACTAACTAGTTCTTTACCAATATTTTGAACAAATCTATGCTTTTCAGACAAACTCTGAATTTCTGGCACATCTCTTTCCTATGCTCCGTCTCCACTCATGTTGCCTATACTCTGTAAGAAATACCAAGGTGCTCTCTGTCTACCTGAAAAAGTCCTGATGCTAAGATAAGACTTATAGGAAGCCTTTACTGATATTCCAGGTGGTGCTTTGTAAGCCAAATTGAAGCCTGAAGCAAAAGAGAAATCCATAACCCTAATCCTACTTTTATTTTAAATTTGGTATTTTGTCCATCATGGAGTTTTTGCAATGATTTTGATTTCTGAAGTAATTGTATTGAAATATAATTGATCTCAAACACTGAGTTTTAGGTGAGCCCCCTCGAATTTTGGGCTGCATTTGCCTGGCTGTAGCCCCAGGCTGACCCCAGGCAAAGGCTGACTCCTTCGTGTGTTCTACCTTTGCTCCTGGACCTCCCTCCACTGTAAGATTTTCTCATTACACTGTCGTATTGGAAATGCTTCTGCTCTCTGCTGAACTTGATTGCCTTGAGGACTTCTGGCTTCCTTGAGCTAGACTTAAGACATCTGACAGGTGCCTTTTAAATACATAATGATGGCAAGAGAACATATTGGGAAACTTCAGTCAAGTCTTTCAAATTTTCTGAACATCAGTTTCCTCATCTGTCAAACCAAAGAAAGACACTAAATTATATTAACTATATTCCATAAATGAAGCTATAACTTATACATATGTAATATAATATAAATAATATAATATAAAATAATATTAAGTTCTAAGGTGACTGTTACTATGTGCCAAGCAATTTTCTAAGTATTTCAGAACTATTTACTCATTTAATTTTCACACAACAATAAGGGAGAAGCTGAATTAGCTCCAATACACAGATGTGAAAGTCAAGGCTCAGAGATCCAATAGGCTTGTCCATGGCTTGTGTTCAAACTCAGGTAGTCTGGGCCTGGACCCAGTGCTCTTGATTCTATATGACCTCTCACAATAACAACCTTATATAAAAGTATAGACTTGTAAATATAGACCAAAACTAAAGGCTTTATGTTTTAAAATAGGAAAATATTATAGAACATTCTTATTCTAATCCACAATGAAATCCTAACTGACCATAAAACCAGAGAATATTGCGTGCTGTGGCATTTCTTCCAAGAGGGCTATTTCGCTCTAAAACTATGCTGGTTCATTTATCAAAGACAAAGGACACAATGTGACCTAATCAAAAAGCATGAGAAGAATTGAATAGTGAGAGTAGCTTAAAATGACTAAGGTTGGGTAGGCCAGGTGTCCTGGGTGATGCTTAGAAAGAAAGTTTCAATAAAAGTCACTTGGGAAAACATGGTCAACCAAGCATGTAGCCAGCGCCTCACCTATGAGCCTTTGTCTGTGCTCTGTGCTCCAGGGTAAGCAATGGGGAATCAGCTGAAGTGATTTTTTAAGTCTGGCTGTTAGTATCAAAAGGATCTGGGAACACCATCTGATATTACTCACTAATGCCATGTTAGGGTATTTGTGAGTTTTAAATAATCAATTATTCATCTTTAGTCATCATATAGATTGGATATTGGCATTCCCCACCTGAGAGCAAAATGAAGCCCCCTGCTCCTTATGAGGGGAGAAAAAGGCAAGGCATGTGGCCTCCCCCTAGCCAATTTCAGTGTTGCTCTCGCCTTTGGGAAGCTTGTCAGGCAGATCCCCCCAAATGGAGATGATACAGAAGAGATAAAAAATAAAATAAGCCTGCCACTGTGCAATCAACAGCTATTCTTTCTTTATTTCTCTATTTGATAAACTTAGTTTCATTGTACTCCAGAGGAATTTCAGTTGCTCTGATGCAACTCTATGCACTGAGTCCAAAAGGGCATTGGTTGAGAAATCCTTCCACCATGTTGTCTGTCTTTAGACTGTGTCTATCTGCACTGCCTGAGAGTCAAGGGAGGAGTGGGCCATGTTCACATTCACCTTCCTCCTGTTGGTTTTGAACAGCTTGGTGCAAAGTGACAGAGGAAACAATCGCAATCTACTCCCAATCTCAGTTTCTAGGTGTTTCACAGACTGCATCTTCAGGTTGCCAGGTAGAGAGTCAGTAAGGGTTCCAGAAAAGTCTTTAACTACTGACTTAAGGAAAAGGCCTTGGCTGTGAAATTCAGAAACTGTTCTAGCAGTTTCAGAAAAACTTGTTAAGCAAGAAGCAGACTACAAAACAATTTCTCCTAGGCATTCAGAAAATTCAAGTATTTGTAATGGGAATTCCCAGGTGATCTAGTGGGGAAGGAGGAATGGGGTTCTATAATTATTTTCCTTTCTCAACACAGGGATTGTGACAGTTTTGCTGGTATAGTGAGGTTCACATGCATCTCTGAGAAGTAAAAATTAAACCAAAAAAAGCGAACTGTTTGCTCTTTACCCATCTCATATACACATTGAGGTTTTTTTTTTTAACTATCCATTTTGGGGTGAATTTTATAATCTAATCTCCTATATCAGTCTTCTAAAATATATCAAATTTTGACTTTTCTCATTCCTACTTTGTTCCCTATGTCAGAAATCACGCTGAATGTGATTTGAGCACTGCATGATGTTATGATTTCTGCTGTTAAGGTACTATCCGATGCATGGTTCAAGAAGGAAGAATTAAGCCTGCAAATACAACTGTAGGCCAATATATTAACAAGAGAGAGATGCAGGAGAGATGACTGGAGTTTGAGTTATGAGGGAAGACAGGAAGGGGCTTACACATGAGCTTAAGTTCTAATGACATGGAGGATGAGATGTGAGCACATGCATTGAGGTGGGAAGGAGCAAAGAATGGGAAGAACATTCAGACACCTGCTCTTTAAGTACAGGATTTTACTGCAGAATAGAAAGAAGATAAAGTTGGAAGAATCCTGATTATGAAGATCTTGAAAGTCAAAAAAGAGGAAGTGAAACTCAATAGACCTGAGGAGTATTTTAGGGGACTTATTTGATGATGAAATATGAGAAGAGTTAGAGGTAGGGCTTACACACACAAACACACACACACACTCACAAAACTACTGAAGCAATCCAAGCCCAAGATAATAGAATCTTGAACCAAAGGGTGATGTCATAAGATGGATTCTGACTTGAAAGTTCATGGTCATGGCAGGTGAAGGAAAGGGTGAAGTCAAAGACGGCTCAGATGTTTCCAACTTGAGAGACTGACTAGTGTTTCTGTAACTTATGAGAATGGAGGAATTGCATAGGACAATTCCCAGCAGAAGATTAATAATGATAAGTCCTGATCTTCCCTGTGAAAAACTTTTTTCATAGATATAACAACCTATATGGAGCCCACAAATCACTGGTTGATCAATAATTTCAATCTTCTTTTCATGTTTTTTCCTAGACCTGCTGACAAGAGGAAAAACCAACTGAGTTCACTTTTACAGTCAGGTTCAATGTATAAATTTTGAGCCAATCAAGATAGTAAACAAAATTTTTCACTGTGAGTCCCTCAATTATTACCATTAAACCATGGATGTGCCGGGGAGCAGGAATACCCTGGAATCCTGCACACATGCACCTGTCTTTCCTTCCCCAGATACACCCCACAGGAAAAGCCAACAGGAAAAGCCTCACTCTTCTGACATTTACAGCCCTTCCCGTGAGACGCCCCCGAGGCTCTTTCAACACCAGACTATGCAATAGTTTCCTCTCAGCAAGTCAGACATCATAGGGTACAAGTTGCATGGATCCCACAAGCCACCAATAAATCAGTATCTTCAATCTTCCTCCTCAGGCCTTTTCTTAGAGCTGCTGATATGTAGATAAGCCTACTGAGCTCACTTTCCAACCTAATTGAATCTATAATCCTGCTAACAGATGGCATGAGGAAGAAAAAGGAGATACTATCTAGGCTGTAGGATCTCCACTCTTGACACCCAAGACATGGATAAAACCACCCATCTGCAGGAAAAAAACTGGTTAAAATCCAGGCTTAGGGACATGGTAAACATGTGAACATCGGTAAATTGTTTAACATTTCTGTGCCTCAGTTTTCTCATCATTAAAATAGTTCAAAAAAGTATGATATTAACTAAGGTAATATATCCAAAGTACTCAGCACAATGTTTCACACACAGCATTTGTCCACCCATATTATCTTTATGCATCCCTGAAGACTGAAAGTATACTTTGGTCATCAAAAGCCATGCTAGGAAGTCAGGTTGAGTCATATCCGGATGGAAGGCATTCAGAATAACTCTGAACAATAGAAATTTGGATATAATTCAATTGGCTTCTTCCAGCTACCAGTTACTACTTTCCAGTGAGTGGTGGATTGAATTTCTATCCTATGAGGGAGCAGAGATGTGAAAAATTGACAGCCTTGAGGTATATGGGGATTCATTCAGTGTATGATCATATTTGCAGAGTCTTATTTCCATTATGCTTTTAGTGATATTTTTAAGCACTTGAAAAACATTGTTTTCCACTCACAAAAAAAGGTAACTCTTTGTTTGACATGACTGCATTCTTTAGCATCTACTTATATCATTATGGCAGGATTTTATTGTCTTTGAAAATTGGTCCTATAATACTTAAGAACTGCTTGCCTGGACTTTCTTGTGTATGTATGCATTCATGTACATATATATGTATGTGTGTGTGCATGTATGTATGGAAAGGAGACAAATGTGCTGCACATTTCAGCTGGGCTCAGTTTTAATGAATTTTGGGAAGGTTCATGTTGCTTTGTTTGTCTTTGCCCGTAAGCATGGTGTTTGGCTTTGAAATTCGCCTGTCAGCAAGTCACTGCCTGTAGAGATTGCAAGAGGTTGGAATGACTTCCAACTTGGCACCTCAGCCCATTTCCACCCTGTGTGAACAGGAAGCACCAGGGCCTGCCTGGCAGCCTTGGGAGGTTTTCTTTACCAGGGATTTATAGTCTGCAGAGACTGGTTACCTAAGCTGTTTGTTGCAACACAAAAGGGAGTGAATGAAGGCAGATTATACTGAAAGCAAGTAGTATTTGTTGGATTTCCTCCTCTGCAGCTGCTTTCTCATCTACCAAAAATCCAGACTTTTCCAGAAGCTTATCAGTCAAAAACACTATGGAGAGAGATGTTTTGAGCCAATAATTATATTTTTCTAAATGATTTATCAAGTCCTATAGACCTGCCTAGCTATTCTGGGAGCAGAATGTACCAATGGAATTACAACCCTTATTCTCAGCGTGGCTAAGTTTCAAGTAGGGGTGTAGTCTAAAATGTCATCTTCATTTCTCTATTGCCCAACAAACCCTGTAGTCTAGTGAGAATTTTAACTCTGAAACAAGACCTGATTTCTGTGATACTATTCTAGAGTGATACACAGAATTAGTCACATAGAGAGAGCACTTTACATAGATACTAATATTGAGGACAATTCTGAGACCTACATTGAAATGCATTTGCTCTCCAAATTTTTTCATTTCATGATAGACACAAAGAAGTGCTTATAGTTTCAATTTCTAATGCTTAGTTCTTTCTTACTAACCTAATATGAAAAATTAGTCTAAAAATTACATATAATAAATGTTAGTCCAAGAATGTAAAACCAGATTCTAGAGCCAGCCTAGGTTCATATCTTGGCATCACCATTTCTTCATTGTGCCATCTTAGTCAAGCTGCTTAGTTTCTCTGTACATTAGTTTTCTCAACTATGAAATGAACAATATAATCACTACCAAATTAAGTGATCAAGAAATATGTGTTATCATTCTTGAGCCAGTTTTAATCTTTTGGTACTCTAGCTAGATATGACAAAGAAACACAAGAATAATTTTTTAAATCAGTAAAATTACCTAAACACACTATCACCTGGAAGTTATTCCTTCTCTAAATACAAGAGAAAGAACTGCTTCTAAGGTTTCTTTGAATTGCTCTACAGAACAGCAATTTTATATAACTACAATTTAATGTACATCTTATAGTCTATTGATAATAAGATGAATTGAAACTGGGCATAATTTTTGGCTCTTATTTATCAAAATAAAAGTTCAAGGCTGAGGAACAATTAATGTGTAAGAGAGTAAGATATGGTTACAAATCTCATGGACAAAGAAAAAGGTAAGGTGGCCTCCAATACCTTTCTCCCCTATCCTACATGATTAAATTTTGGTAAACTACAACCTTCCTGGGTTCCAGTTACTAATGTGTAAAGCAAGAGGGTCCCTTTCAGTTCTGATAGCCAACCAATAAGCTAGCTTCCAATATGAGGCTCATATAGTTTAAAAGACTATCAAATACTCTTTCAGTGTTTGAAATATCCCTTAATTTTCTTCTTTCCTATCTACAGACAATCACTTTACAGCTAATTACTATTCCAGTATGATAATAGGTTCATAGTTTACAAAAAAAGCTGTTCATCTCCTTTAAATATTGTCTCTTTTTTTTGGAAGCCCTCTAGATTAGGTCTAGGAGGAGTTATTACATTGTTTCTCCAGTTTTTTCTTCCTAATTTAGTAGAATTACAAGCGTGGTCCATAATTTTCTCCATAGGTCTCTATGCTATCAGGTGGCACCAATTAGTTTAAGATGACTCATCCCCAGACTTTGTATTTCTTTCTTGGAAATTTCACAAGAGGAATTTTATGTAACTGAAAAATCCTTAAAACAAAAGAAATTGGTAAAAATGAGCTGTTGAAAGGAGCTATTAAGGTCCTATCAATATATTACCAAATTGATGATCAGTATCTTAAATCAGGATATTTTAAAGAGTATTTGCCCTACTTCTATGTTGAATGTATAATTTCCAAAGCTCATGCATTACTTCTTACATCTTGTATACTTGAGATATAGACAAAGTCATAAATTTCAACAGCACACAATGAGATCAATTTGTTCTAAACAGCTAATATACTCACTATGAATAGAATAAAATTTTGGAGTTTTCATAACAATTTAATAAAATCTCACCAACAACTCTATATAATGACTTGTGCAGAAATCCTTTAGAAAAAAATGTGCTATTCAAATATAAGAATTACTGTAGCACCAAGAGTTTACATGTTTTACACTGACTGAACTGATATTTTCTTTTGAATTATCCTGACATGCATGATTCAAATAGAGCTCTTGTTTCTCAGGACTGGGTAATTTTACAAGTTTTACCTTGTTATTCCTTTTATAAAATAATTCAGCATTGAATTCTTTTATTAGCCAATTACTATAATTTACTTGAAATACAATCTGATTTACAAAAGTTTGATTTATAAGAAGCTTTGTTGGTGGATGGCTGCTTTGGGAAATTTGTAACATATAACTCAACTTTTACTCCTTTACTAAGAAAACTGGTTCCTAACAGGAAAAAAAAAGCCAAGACAGCATTAATCTAATCATGGGGGTTAAAATCCTCATTCTCTCACTTCTGAGTATTTCTCTGAATTCTTTCTGCATTTTTGTTTTGTATCCAAAAGAAAGTATTGAACTAAGTTGAGTATTCTGCCTGTTTGACAACTTGGCAGTGACCAAATGAAACTAAAAAGGCTCTAATTAGAAAACAATCTTCTTGTAGACAAAACATGTTGAAACATTTCTGCCATTCAACTATCAGTCTTGAAAAGAGCAAAGAGGTTTTTATAGTCCTCTGCTTTTCCCTTGCTCAGTTGATCAAATATACGTCTATGCTTTCAACTATAAAAGTAAAGAATAATCTAGACTCAGATTGCTGCTAGTTTATGCTGTGTATACCATGTAAGATTCATGATATAAATAATAAATGAATCAAAATTTTATGAAAAAATTTAAAATATATTCTGGCTTCTACATGCTTCTTATTTTTCTAGGTAAATATTACAGATTCAATGTTTTGGTTTGAAAAGGTGGGAGGAAAAAACACACAAACTATGTACAGAAATACTTTTCAAATGGAAACATTACTCCCCCCAAAAATGAATTTTAGCATGAAACATTGAAGCAGTATCAAAACAAATTTTATTTAATACCCAAAAGCTGGAGAAACAAATAAATCTCATCTACTTACAAGTTGGTTTTGCTGTTGGAGGAAATTTCGTCCGAGTAATAGCCAAAATGATGAAAATAATGACTGGCCATAAGATCAAGACAAGTGTCCAAAACTGCAAAATAACAATAGATGAAGATGTTAGTTATATCGCTAGACCAAAACAACCAAGAAATCAAAAAATACTAAGTTGAAGAATTTTTCCATGCTGTAATACCCAAACCAAGTTGGACATTTATTTACAACATTATTAAGGAAGAAATGAGAGAATTCTTAAAATGTAAAAGACTTCACAAGAATAATTTTTCCAGGCTTAAAACCTTGAAATGCTCTTCTGAATTTCCCTCTCGGGTCACTTCTCAACTAATCCAGGAGTGATTATCTTGAAATTCAAATCTGATCAGTAACTTTCTTACTTATAAATCTTCTGGAAGTTCACAGTTGCCTGTTGAACAAGACTAAACATTTTCCAAGGGGCATATGAAACCCAGCATAGGTTCAACCTGAACCTGTCTTACCCCTTCCAGTGCCACGCTCAGCCACGAAGACTAGTGTATGAGCTTGGGTAATGGGATGATAAATATTGTTGACCAAATCAGTGACTGAATGAACCAACATAATGAATAATCAAGTCAAGGAGTGAGTGAATAAACAGGAGCTTGAAGATCTTTGCAATCCTCCCAATAGCCCTCTCCCCAACCTAGACCACTGTTGTGGTCTTGTATCTGCTTCTATCATAGAACTTAACATACTGTTACAGTCAACATTGTTTTTTGCCTGGTTCCCAAAGTAAACAGGTGGCTCTTTTATGAATTTTCATTACCTGGTGCAAAATAAGTGCTCAAAAATAGTATACTGCGTTGAAATTCCTATCAGAGAATTTCACCGTAAGGCACATTAGGAGCTGTTTTTTCTCCCTATCAAGATATGATTCTGCTCAAAAGTCACTAACTGCTTAGTATTTTATAGACCTATAAAACTGGCACCAGAGCAGTGGAAAACACATGTTCACAAGAACATTAACTGTGATATGCAAACAGTTATAGTGCTCAAATCAAACCATAGAGAATAAATTTTGCCTAAATTTAATGAAGTTAAAGTTGGAGCATATTTCAGCCTGGCTATGCAGTCAGACTTGATATCTTTTCTCCTCCACTTTTCAGAGCCTATTTCTTCTGGAAAATCTCAAACTTTCTACCTGAGGCTCTTCAATGCATTAAAATAATAGAAAGCTAATCAATTATTGATCCTTTAGTAATTCCTAACCTAAATTCTCACTACAATCTCCATTGTATGTCAAAGAGCACTATTTTCCTTACCAGTAAACTTATCACCAACTTGTTAGACTGAGTATAAGTCTTTAGGCAAGTTGTAAAAAATGAAGAAGTTCACTATAGGTCTAAGGAATCCTAAGATGTTTGATTTGATCATTGGTGAAATGCACCCAGATAGGCCAAATTGCTTAATCTAAAATCACACTTCTCAGACATTAATATGTGCACCAAATCATGCAGATTTAGATTCTTTGGACTTGAGGTGGGGCCTGAGATTCTGCATTTCTAGTAAGCTCCAAGGGTAGGTGATATTGTTGATCCACGGACTATACCTTGATCAGAATGGAGCTAGCTCTATTCTATCCCACCTTATTAGGAAGACTATTTATAAAGTCCTGGAATATTTTTGTTGGAAAGTTTCTGTGAGATAATTTAACAGATAGATTTTAGGGCGTTTGTAAACTTGGACTAAAAAATCACATATTTATTTTCTCTGGTTTAAAATTTAAATTTCCATTAATGATGAAAGTAGGCAAGAAAGCACAATGTTACTAGGAGTATTTGTAACTTTATCATCAATAGAAATCATAGATATTTTAAAATCACATGAGGATTCTTACAGATACCCCAAAATGCTATTTACATCACTATGTTAAAATTATGGTAATAGGGTGAAGGGAGGGCAGGGGAATGGGGAAAAATAAGAACCAAGATACATCATGTAAAGGTATAAGATCCCAATGGTGAATGTAACTGTATTGTATACCTAAAATGTACCAATAAACTTAATGGAATAAAATAAAATTATAGTAACTATGGGTACACTGACCTTGTCTTTGATGCTACAATATTAATAGCATTGAAATTTATGCTAAAAAATGTTAAAACTAAATAAATTTTGCCATAACACACATAAATTTGCTTCTTTAATATTTTGATAACTAAATGTCAATATAGTCATATTTATAATACATTTTATTTTATTTCATTATCAGTTTAAAAACACTATTGTTAGAAGGCCACCTGCTTGATCAGACTGCCAAAGACATCCATGGCATCAAAGATGCTAAGGACTCCTTGATCTGATAAAAATAAAACTCACTTGTTTTATTCTCTGAGCATAGAAGGCTAACATAATTTGCCCAAAGTTACATATTCAATTGGAAAGTAGACCAGAGGACAAATATCTGAATCTCAACATGTATTTTTTTATAATTATTGTGCTGCTGTTAGACTGAAAAAACATTACCAATGGAGTGCTGGAAAAATATGAGTGCAAGAAATATAAGCTGTGCTATTACTCTAGCCTAGTCTCTGATAGTCAAAATTAAAGTCTGCTCTTCAAATATCCTTCATACAAGGTACCAATCATATTTTATGTGACTCATTTGAAATGTAGACTATAAAAAAAAAGGTTAAAAAATTAACATTTGCAAATTTATTGGTTTGGTATTTGAAGACATAGTTATTCTTTAAAGAAAGTGTTCCTCTTAATCACAGGTCTAGTGCTCTGTAGCTTCTCTTAGAAGAGCCTATTAATTTTCTATGGCAACTTCATGAGAATTCAGAGTCCAAGATCAACATGCTAACAACACAAATAAACATGCACATTCAATGAGACATGTATTATCAGATATCTTTAAGTTGTCTTTTGATTGATCTAATTTGATGATTTTTTATGAGGGATGTTTTGGTAAATTCCAAAAGTAACTTTAGATATGTTTTAAACCTAGGAAAAACATGTGGTCTCTAATTAGAGAAGTTTAAGGAATTTAGACTATGTTAAAGCCAAAAAGAACAACAGCCCATAAACAAATCTGTTATAACAAGCTTTCCCTGGATCAGAGACACTTGAGAACATCTCTGTATAGTTCATTTTAGAGGGAGAATAAATATAAAGCTCTCCACACTGGGATCTTGGGAGTGTAAAGATTGAGAAATTAATCACAAAAGCAAGAAATAAACAAAATTTACATTTTGACAGCAGCAAGATTGCTCTCAATACCATTCTAAATATTATCATAAGCAACCTAGAAGGAAATATTATGTCAAGCACTCAAATACTAAACCAGTGAGCTATAACATTTTTGTTTTTGAAGGGCAAATATATTGATTTTTACAGAAATAGACTGAGGCACTACTTAAACACTTGGAGGAAAGTAGTTTTTAGAGGTTTAATATTTTTGCTAATATTTTAATTGTCTCCCTACTTCTATACCTTATTTGCATTCTATCCCTCTGTATTCTTGACAGTATCTAAGAACATATACACACTGAATAATTACAAATTCTTTAGTGAGCTGGGGCATTTGTGTTCTTTGATTTCTTCAGGGTTTATTCTCTATTGACATATCCATTCTGTTCTTTTTCTTCTCCTTCCCTTCCTGAAAAATTGAGTGCAAAAGTCCTTAAGTGAGGTCTTGTGAGGTGAGATTCTTCTCTAGAATTGGGGGAGCCACAGTGACCCAGTGAGAGAAATGAGTCCCCCAACAGAGCAAAGAGGATTTTGACAGTGAGAGAGGCAGATGTGGGGTCTCAGAGCTCAAGCTGTCAGAGTGGGAAGAGAGGGCAGAAGCAGCAGCAGGTGATTAGTTTTATATGGGAAAGCTGACCAAAAAATTCCCCATGAAGGAAGACAGGCCTCTCACTATCCATCAGGAAACTTGTAAAGATGGAAAAGAAAGAAACTAGGGTGAATTCTGCAGTGTTGGGTGAGAATTAACAATACAGGCATAAACTCTACATTTCCAAAATGTATAAAGAGACATAAAATGCAGTATAAATGTATGTGTTACTTATTGCCTACTTTCTGATTCTATGAGTTCTTTAGGCCTCATTTTGTACATTTTTTGTCCCAGTCCTGAATACACTCATTTTCTTAAGAATTGCTAGCTGCCCAGGCTGGGCTTGAACTTACAACCCTCTTGCCTCAGTTTCTCAGAATGCTGGGATTACAAGCATGCACCACCGCATCTGGCTAATATTAGCTTCATTTAGTGGACATCTTGGGACTATATGTCAGAATTGCTATTGGGGTGTTACCTTTTCTAAGTGTGGACACAGCTACAGAATATTTGTAAAAGATAGAGAAGGGTAATTGGTAGGTATAAGGGTAATAGATATGCTGCTCAGAGACTGTTGAAGAATGATACAGATGCATGCACAAATACAAACACCAGCATACGGACAAATCCAACATCAAATTTGACTTATTGACCAAATTTAAATATTAAAATACACTATAATAATAAAATGCACGATTGATTAAACTAGGAATCCATGAATCTATGCAGACATTAATAAATACATAAGCAAGCAGACAAATGAATTAAAGGCTTAATAAAAAGGATATGGTCATAGTCTCAAAACATTTCCCCACAAAGCCACATAAGTGGGCATCATGGACCACCTGATGGAACGCAATGGGCAGAAGACGGAATCTCATCTGTGATATTCTTGTCAAAGATGAATAAACTGACATTTAAGTTGAGAAAACAACAGATTCTCAGCAACACAACTGGCCATGAAGGTTCAAGGTGTCTTGGTCTTGAAAGTCAAGGAGAAGCCAAGAGACACCTTCAGACAGAAGGAGATGGCACATGTGAAAATGAGATACAGTATATGATTCTGAACTGGAACAATTTCAACATATAGTGAAGCTTGAATTGAGTCTGGGGATTTGATGATGCTAATGGGTTATATTTGTACAAAATGCACACTTAAGCATCCAAGTAGTGGGGCACCAATTGTAAATGACTCTGGAAGGTAACATTATTTGTACTGTTTCATTAAACCTGAAATTATTTCAAAATAAAAATTTAGAAATTATTTAAAAGTTCTCTACATATATTTTTTTAAATCCACGGTAAATTAAAAAATAGAGCAAAAGATGATGAGCCAGGAAAGCAGAGAAATATAAATGAGTTTCATATCCAGGAACTTCACTGCTGCATGCAGGTACTAAATTTGGGGGAATTAATAATGATGCCAGTGCACATTTCAGTGATCTTACAGTCTGTGAGTCGTCCACCAAAATTACAAGTTTAAACTTAAGCAATTCATCTAATCAATCAAATATTAATTCACTCCCAAATTTTCATTAACAGCTGATCTGTGGTACCTGTTAACTGAATTCAGTTAACTAGTAGCATTTGCCTGTGCATTTACAAAGAACTGTTGTTTTAAACTTTAAACTCTCTCAAACCTAATTTTGTGGAAAATCTGAGCAAAGCATCTAATTTCAATTTAGGTCATTCCTACTCCATTACCTCATCACAACCCTTTGTTCTAATTCCTGTTAGTCCATCTGATTCTATTTGTGTCTAGCATTATTATTTTCTTATCATTTCACTAAAGGGCAAAGGAGAAAATAAAGTACAGGTGGCTTTCAAATTAACAAGCTTTACTACATTTTTTTTAAATGAAGAAGCTACTTTAAAATATCATTTGGAGACTCCATAAATTTAATTACTTATCTTGATCTTCCTAAAGCAGAGGCTGCATACTGGTAAAATTAGAATTACACTCATGGAGGTATTCTGTTTATCACCCACAGATTTTGTTACCCTTGTGATTTTTAAAGGGATTTGGATGTCTTAAAACAGGAAATGTGTTCTTTATCCTATCAAGATCTACCATTGCCTAGATCTACCATTTCCTACTTCCTTACACTTGGTACATTTCACATGGTCACATTAACTATCTTGCCCCTATAGATATTTAAGTTTGTACCCCTTGGACTGGAGTGGTTTGAAGTTGATAATGTCAAAAATAAATGATATTAAATATGAAAACAATTTCTAAATTTCAATATGGATTATTTGCCTAACTCTGAAAACAAAAATAAAATCTCTAAAATGAGAAGTCTACATTGCCCTTTATGGAATCACAGACTTAGAGAGTCTTAAGAAAACTTAGAGTTCAAAAGCCAATACAATAATCATGGACATAAGTTTTGTATGTTTGTTAAACAAAAAAAATCATTGAGCACCTACTAGGCACCAGGCACTGAGGATAGGGCAATTAAAGTTTACAGCCTTTTGAGGAAAGAAAACGTTTTTTAAAAATCATGCCGAATGTAATGGATAACACTATGATGTAAGAAGTGTGTGATGACAGGAAGGGCGATAAAAAAGATAAATGAGTCTAAACCCTAAAACAGGAAAGTGGGTCAGGCAGAAGAAAAGATAACATGTTGGTGAAGGGTGAAAAGAAGTAGGAATCCTTCAAGCAGATGAAACATAGGCTAGGAAGGAGGTGAAGGTAGACTATTTCCGAACAGAAATAAGTCCAGAATTTCTGGGGCACCAAGAGTTAAGGAAACATATCTGCTATGTGGTTATCTGGCCTCTACTTGGGTGCTTCCAGACGGGGAAGTTCATGATTCTGTGAGGCGAGGGCAACTCATATTGTCTGACAGTTTTGCGTATGTTAAGGTAAAAATGTTCTTTCTGTGGATATCATTCATTTACCTTAGTTTGGCCTCCACTTCCACATGAGAATTCTGCAAATATTTTAAAACATTGAGCTGTCTCCTCTACTCCTATCTTCAACAACTCTATTAATGCTTGTTTCAAAATATCTTCCTTAGAATGAGTTTTTGTTTTCAAATGTTACTTTTATAATTATTGGCAGAATCTGATATATTACTCCAAATGATAGGAGCTAATATATATTGAAAGCTTAAAATGTACAATGTAATCTTAAGCACTTAACATATATTATCTCATTAACACAATAAGCTTATTTCCTCTTGCAGATGGGAAAATAGGGTCTTGAAAAGACTACATAATGTTTCTTTCCAGAAGCTACTAAGCAGTAGAGCTGGTGCTTGAACCCAGATATTCTGGATTCCACTCCAGCACAGTGGATCACTAACCTATTCAGATAAACCTCTATACAACCAGTTGTTACTGGGCCTCTTTGATCTGAATATTATGCTTTTATTAGCTCAGCCTTGAGACTAATAAAATAGTTTTTTAAATTATTTTAATATTAGAGAGCATTGAAAGTCATTTAAAAGCCTTTCTATAAACTAGAATCATAACTTTTTATTACAAACCTAAATATAAAACTTTCCCAACCTTCCATAACATGAAGTATGCCATCTCTTCCTTCCTTTCTATTCCTTTCTTTTTTCACTGTCCTATAAGACAAGGATATCTGTTATTTTCTAGTAGCAAGAGGAGTCCAAGGTTCACATTCTGAAATTTTAGGTTAGCACTTCAGATCTGGAATAAACTATAGTTCCACTCCCAAAACAAGGAAATAAAATGGCACAGAGTCTTAATCCACTGGACTTTCTGGTACTCGACACTGTTATCTACATAAATGACTCATCCAAAAACTAGCATCAAGAAAATTTTTTGAATTTCATACTTACAGATTAAAATGTATTTTGGAGATTGGTCACTTTGCTATGATGTACATGGAAACAATACTTTTCTCTGATGTATATAGAAACAGTATATTTTTATTGGACATTAGCTAATGTATTTTTTATCACTCACATTTCTGAATATTTACCTCATTACTTTTTATTGATTGTCTAAAGTTTTAAAGATGTATATGTCCAATATGTGTCAGATATTATAACCAATAGGTATAACTAAAATATTTTAGCAATTTCAAAGGGATTAGGAGAACAAATGGTTCAGATACAGAAGAGGTGAAAGAGACTGGAATATTTGATCACATACTCTAAATTGTACAGCACTGAGTTTATTTTCATCTGATTTAGAATTAAATTTGAAATTAGAGTTTAACCCCAAAGTTTTCTAATCTAAGCATTATTTTAAAGAGTAGACCATGTTAAAGTTAAAGCATTACTCTTTTCTCTAGTCACTGTGAAAGGAAACTGTTCAAAGAAGGCCAAGTTCGTGGGACAAAGTCAGGCTTGATCCATGATTTTAGGAATGGCCACAATCACTGGTTCTTTCACCAATCTGAATAAAAGTATGATTTACTTGCTAAATAGCTAGAAAAGAAAATACTTAACTGACATTAATTTTCATCTCCAGGCAAGAATTTTAGAATCACAAGATTTGAAACCCCTCCTTAAGCATGTGGTAGAGCTGATAGCCTCATGGCAGCTAGGAAGCAAAGAGAGAGGGGAAAGGGCCACAGTCCCGATGTACCCTGCAAGAGCTTGTGCCCCACAACCCAGTTCCTCCAAGGGGGCCTCACTTCCGTAAGTTTCACTACACTCAGTAGTGCTGCCATCTGGGAACCAAACCTTTGGGGACATTGCAGATCTAAATTGTAACAATAACGAATTTAGCTTTGTCATTTTGTATTCTTTTCATAAAGGGAGATCTTGCCCATGAATGATTCATCTAGCACTTTACACATTTGACTCTGTCTTCTTCAAATATTCTTTTTTATTGAGTTTAATTGGCAAATAAAATCATTAACCTATACTGTCCACAACATCATATTTTAAGATACTCTTCATATATTCTTATCTAGCAGTGTTTCAACTTTTATAAACATTAAAATGACATTTAATAGGAAAAAAAGATTTGAAGTTCTTCCTTGGTGTGCCTATTTAGGACCCATTATAATGGAAGATAAACTCTTATCCTGTATTATCCAGTTGTTCTGCCTGCAGGTCTTCACTGTCTTAGAACTGTTTCCTGTTATTAGCTAGCATCTCATTGGGCAACACTTCCTATTGCTAAGCATCTCCTCGGGAAAGTACCTTCATTTTTCTATTATCCGTAGAGTTAAATTATAAATTCAGCAGGTTAGCAACTGCATATAATAGATATTTATATACTATCTAACATTTTGTTGGTATTTAGTACATTTTCTATACTCTCCTTTAGTATTCAACTTTTTCATTAAAATTGAGAATTTATATGACCACAAATATTTTTAAATGGCAATATCTAAGCCCTCTTTACAGATATAATTTCTTTTTTGGTAGGCTGAACTCTAAACAAGGATCAGAGAATACTAGGAAAAGAAAACTCAAGAGCAATGAGGAAGTAGGGAATGCAAATAAAAAATTCATGATTGAAGAAATCTAACTTTGATCCTTAAATTCAATGGGTGACCTTGCATAAGACCTGTGAGCTCTCTGGGACTCTAAAATTAAGTCAGTTAGATTCAAGCATTCTGGCCTTTGATTTTACATAAAAGAGAGAAGGATACATTTATTTCATAATAGGTTCTAAGAGAAGTCAACCTCAAATACTAAAAAAACTAGACATTTTGCTTATCTTATTCTCATCCTATTTCTCAGACTACATTTTAGAGATTTTGGCTACATGGGAATAATATTATATTATTTAATGTATGTTTATACTGTAATGGGAAATTATCATGGAGTCATGGTGAAAACACATTTAGCATATCTGACTTGCATCCCCTCCAAAATATGTCACTATATACAGCAGAAACTGACTAAAATGGAGAAAAGTCTTGAAGTATCAATGTATACCTATTATTTTACAGATAAGGAGGGAAATTGTCATTAAAATTTCTGTGAATGGGCCGGGGATTTATCTCAGTGGCAATGTGCCTGACTCGCAAGTGAAAGGTCCTGAGTTCAATCCCTGGTACCAAAAAAAAAAAAATTCTAAGAATAAAATTTCTCAATGAAAAAAAATTACTTTCCTGAAGTTTTGGAAGGTTTTGTTTTTCTAATAGTTTTCAGAAGTTGTAAAGAAAGCATACAACCTCAGCATCAAATTTATCAACAACAGATATGCTGGTTTTCAGTTACTCTATGCTCTTCTTTTTAACTATTGAATTTTCTTCACAACTGAACTTTATGTAAATTTCTTCTTCTCTCTCATAACCTTGTCCTAGATTTCCTTTCACCATTTATCTGAATAAAGTATGACACACACAATGCCTCTAATCCCTCAAGAATCTATATGCCAAAAATTTACTACTTATAAGGCTCTTTTAAATATGAGCACATTTAAGTCTGGGTTTGATACGGCAGACCTCATGACCATGTTATATGTGAGGAAAAAAAACAGTGCTTAGAGAACTTGTCATATGGTCCAAAAGTCACAGGAGAGTACTGGCAGGAGCCCTAACACGGATGCTCTGACTACACCCCCAGACACGAGACTCTTTCCCTGCTGAAAGCCACCTAGAACCAGTCATGTGATAATGATGGGGAAATTTTTCTTTTATGCTTTATCTACAGATAAAATATTAACAATTTTATAATTTTATGTCCAACACACCCATCCCATCATCATATGACACTTTATGATTTTAAATTTTACTCATCAAGTTCACAAGGTTAAGTAAGCATACATCAGAACACTATGCAAGGTTTCAAGCATAGCAAGTCAGCCCAGAGACGAGGTGCATAGATAAAATGTTGGTTTCTGTGACACATATTATTTGCATATTTATATTATTCAGTGGAGGCTGGAAATGACCTCTACAAGAAGTATATTAAATGCCCTTTTTGATTCCCCTGGTTTTCAAACATTCTTCTGAATATATGACAATTCACATAAACCAGTTCCTCCCCCAGATCCCACTGAACTCTATCTGGTGAGGATCTAATAGCTGGCTTTGTAACTTTCAAAGCAAATATTAATGTAAGAGCACAAAGCAAGATGTTGCAGTGAGCAAAAAGAAGACAGACTATGACAGTAAAGTGCATCAATAATATTCTTAAAATATGAGATGCGTATACATGTATTACCTTTCCCTCTCTCCCTACCTATTTCTCTTTCTCATTTGGCATTTCTACTAAATGATCTGTTAGATACAATTCCCTTGGAAACATTTTATTTTGTTTTGTTTTTTGAGACAGAGTATTACTACATAGTTCAGGCTAGCCTAGAATTCACTAGGCAGCCCAGACTGGCCTGGAACTTGTGGCAATTCTCCTGCCTTAGTCTCTCAAGTGCTGGAATTACAGGTGTGGGCCAACATCCCCAGCTCTTAGGAGATTTTCTATACTAAACCTTCAAATTATTTCTGTCCTATATCTTAGCTTTTCAACCAAACTTTCTATTACTTTTGGTTTTCGAGTATATTTCTTTGAATTTCAAATGACTTCAAGTGATATGTTGCTTTCATTCATCCCATTGTTAACTAAATTCATTAAGAAAAATTCTGAAAACATTTCGAAATGAACGCAGAATTCAACACTCATTCCAATTCAGCCTGCGACAAGGCACATCCTTTTCTTTGCCCAGGGCATGTCCTGATTTACTCTTTAATTTACTGAAATCAAAAGGCTGCTTTGGGAGCATGTTAATACTCGCTCCATTAGTTAAAAGACAGATGGAGGAATGAATTCTAAATATCTTATTTCCTGCTTTTAAGAAACACCTTTAAATTCATTTCTTTTTCCCTCACATTGACATCGTATTTTAGGATTGCCTGGAGTAGGGTCCCATGCCTTGGGGTCCCACCCGTTTTTCAACTCACCGGCTGCCTTTTGACACCTAGCCAGTTTTTCCACACCAGGACCCGGAGCTGATGAAGCTGGGAAGCCATCCTTCAAACGCCCACAATGAGAGAATTCCTCTTTTCTCCTCCACTCCTCCAAAGAAGAATCGGTGCCCTGTGTAACTTGCCGTGTGTCAGTGGGCCGGGAGCCTTTTCATGGCATAGCTTTCTTTGAGGCCAGGCCAAGAAACCCACAGCTCTTCTCTTCCTACTGGATCTTTCTTTCCAGCTAATCCTTGTCCAACAAGCGCTTCTCAACCAACTTTTCCTCCAAAGAGAGGACCCAGATCAGCCTCTTCTGGTGGCTTGTGCTTATTTTAAAATAACATCTGCTTGTTGCATGAAGTCCAGAGTCAAGGAGAATGAGTATCATTCAGATAATGTGCCACTGTAAAAAAAAAAAAGATGTCCCACACCTCCTACTCTCTGTGAAATTAACTGCCTATCCACACCTTAGAGAACCCGTCACCTGGACTATACACGTCATGAGGAATTAGGTGGGACCCTTGCCAGGCCAGTAGGACTTGTCCTACATTCTCCCGCCTTCTTTTGTGACTGGTTCATAGTGCCTGCTCTGGCAGAGACAGAGCACAGAAAGCATTTCACACACTCCAAGCACAGACTCAGGGCCTAGTGATTCTTTTAAGAGTCAAGAAGTTTTAAGTCAATAGGCCAGAGTTCACCTGAGAAAGCTTTGAACCTCAGTCCATAATACACACACTGTGAAAGTATCAATTGTTAACCAAAGCTTAATGCTTTGATGGGGTTGAGGGCGGGCTAAGTTGGCTAGGTCCTACCTTCTATTGAAGTTTAGTTGGCTAAGCATAACGGAGAACATAAAATGACATACATTGGATTCCCTCATGCTGACAGCTATGGTTAAAGGGAATGGACTAACCCAGGATATTTCTGCCATTTCCTCTACCAAAGTACCCTCCTCCCTCTCTCATCTTCTACCTGTCAGAATTATCTCCAAAGCTGACATCTTCCATAAAACCTTTTTAGATATCCTCATATGATTTTTTCTTCCTTTTCAATCCAGCACAAATCTTTGCTGCTCTCCAATAACTTACATTTTTCTTTCTTTTTTTTTTTTTTTGTATGTCTCATTTTTCTCATGAGATTGAAAATCCTTCAAGGGCATGGACTATTGTGTATCACTATATTTAACATACAGCTGGTACTTAACAATCACTACTGAATTATATCTGAGTAGACTCTTTAAGTCAAGGATGCTTTGGTGAAGTTCCCATTTGATTCTCACGCTTTGCCCTGACTGATCCAATTACAAAATCAAAGTATTGTTTGAGTTCTTCTTTCAAACCCAGAGTCAATACTGCTTCAACTGCTTGGTCTCCATGCCAACTATGCAAGGCTCATGGCAACCAGCCTTGGGCTGACTGTAGCCATGATCATACATGCCCACTACCTCAGTCTTGGCTCCATCCCTTCTGTGATGAAGCTCTCCAAACCCAGTCCCCATAAGGGAGTCAGTCTTGACTATCTAGAATGTGGCTGTTTAATTTATTTCTGGACAAGGTTAAGGACAAGTATTTTTTGGACAGAGGAGAGCCCCTGGGATAATGCCTTCCATCAACACACCCAGGGCTCAGTAATCGAGGTTGTCTGGCTTTCACAATCTGATCTTTGAGGATGACTGCAGCCCCTGCTCCCTGCCTTCCTCTACTGCTATCTGTCACAATCTAAGTCTCACTGATGATTTGGTTCACAAATAAACATTACTGAGATGTGAGGACAAAGTGGGACTGGGGATGTGGGACTCGGGATGTGAATCTACATGTTGAGGGACATTGCAGGCATAGTTGCTCTACTTAGGTTACTTCAGGTTAAAAAGGATTGAGTCACCACATGGCTGATGCAGGTGAGAGGTCAGTTCAAAGTGGACCACATGGTTTCTCCCAGAATCTTCTATTCCCTCTCCAGGGTAATCACAGACCTGTTTGTTTGAGTTGTTTATTTAACTTCAATTAAAGCTCTCTCAAGCTGTCCTCTTCATCTACTACCTCTAAATTTCTAATGAAAATAATGTATTTTATTACAACTCATGACTTCCCAGGAGATCTATTTCTTCAAAGTATTTCTGTGCTATAGATTAAGTATTTAATATATATAAAATATTCTTTCATATTTGCAATCACATTGCCATAGGTCCAAATGTTGCACATTCTTCTTTGGAGACTGGAAAATCTTTCATGAAACATAATTTGAAATAATTTAAATTGGGGTACATAGGAAATCAGACTTAAAAAATTTTCCCCACTGTGAATATGTAGATCTCAGCATCTATATAGACCATATATATTTCTGATATCTTCTTTAAATTTGCAAATGTATTTTAAGAGAGAATTTTCAAAACTTTTCTTTTTTTTTTGGTACCAGAGATCGAACTCTGGTCCTTGAGCTTGTGCAGCAGGCGGCGAAACCACTGAGCTAAATCCCCTGCCCAAAACTTTTCTTAAAAGTCATGTTCTAACATTAATCTTGGAAGCTTTAGCTTATATAAGTTAAGACTCACAAACTCTGATCAGAGCAAAACGTGAAGTGTTTATTAAACCAACCAAAAGGAAACAACAGAAAGAATGTCCAAGAAGCTGAAAGATAATAATTGCACAGAGGAAAATCCCAATCCTGTACCTTAATTTTGATTATAGTTGGAGTGCAGCAGGCAGTCATTTTAGGTTTTTTCCTTGAAGGAAAAAAGACAACAGGTAACCAAAAATAATTTGCACCCAGGATACATAGCTGCCAAAATTTTTTTTTTTTAAGAGTAGGAAAAATTTATTGGGAGAAAGAAAACTTCTGCCTAAGAGAGACAGAAGGGGGACCAGAAGTGGGTTGCCTGCCCACCCCACTTTTCAAAGATATTTTATATAGCAAAGCCATGTGGTGAGGCGGGTACGAAGTGGAACAAAACTATAAGACCCAATGGAAATTTACAAGGTGGGCACGAGGTAGGCCAAAACCATGACCAATCAATAACATTACAAGTACAGTCACCCAGGTAATATTGGTTAAATGGGGGTCAAATGGGGGAGCAAGTCATGAAGGAAGCATACAAGGATTTTCAGTAAGGGTGGGGTCAGGGATATTTCCTGGAGAGGCTGGGTTAAGACCTTGACCCCCCACCTAGGTGATTGATACCTATTTATAATATCAATCACTGCTATTTATCACCAGGGGAAGCACAAGGGTGTGTAGTTTCTCTCCTTTTACAATTCTGGCCTTCAGTGAATGTGTCTTGACTGTCCTCCATGTTGGCTCCTTGCTGTGTTGGCTCCTGGAGGGCTGGTCCTGTCTAACTGCACACACACAAGATATCTGATTAACTTATCTATCTGCAACATTCTCCCCTCTGAAGAAGTACCCCTAACTGGTGTAAGGGGGCAAAAGGCGAAGACCATTCTGGCTACTTCCAGCTGAAGAGGGTCGTAGTTGTGATCAGCAGTTAGAGTTACTCTACAGAGAGTCTATCCCTTGGTAGGTGCCAGGCATTGTCATCTTGGTAGCCATATAGCCCAAAAAAATTTTTAGCAAGTGAAACTGAGGAGCAAATAAACAAAGGCAAAGTTAAGACAACTCATTGTAAGAAAAGAAGTACCTTGTTTACCAGTAAGCTGTTACAAATTTTAGTCTTGTAGTTGTACTGAGACATTGCTATTACTCTATCCAGCAGGACCATGGTGACCTTCCACCCACTACGTCATTCTAGCGCTTCTGACGCAGGCCAGTAGACCCAAGCTATCCTTAAGGATTTTCATTTCTCGTAGTATCTACCTAAACTTCCTTTCTCTGCTGTTGCTGACTATACTCCTTGAAGATTAACAAGGGCATCTTTCCATCAAGCAAGGAGCCATTACATTTACTGAACTTTGACAATGATTTTCGTTGTTTTGTTGTTGTTGTAGTTTTGTATACTTACTTTACCAACAGTAAAACTGTGATGGGTTTATCATAGAATCCAATGATTCTAGAGTTCTACCTTCCTGAGCTCTAGTAAGTGCTAATTTTAAAGAATAGTTCAAGTAAATCATATTTGACTAACCTATTCCCAGAACTTATTTTGGGCATGTGAAGTCATCCTTCTGAGGCTGCTTTGTCTAGTGCCCACCAGACTGACTACTCTTATGGTACATAGGTAGAATGATGGCTCCACCCATGCTATGCAGAGGTGTGAAGTCGGAACTGCAGGAGCATTGAATGTGGCAGCTTATATCACTCAACCTGTTGTATATTACAGTCCAGGACCAGGACAGGAGGAAATCAGCCCAACATCAATGGTATTAATATGGCTACAACACATTAATTTGTTTTAATAGTATTTCTTAAAGAATTTCCTTGATAATAATAATTTATTATAATTATTTTAAAATAATTAATTGACTACAAAGTCCCAGTATGCTTAATTTGTTAACATTTAATAGAAATCTAGCCCAGGTTTTGCTGCATAGTAAGTGCTCGATTAATGATTATTGAATGCAAACCACACATTTGTAAGTAGTTATTGAATCATCACAGGGGCCTTGTCATGTGGAAACTGTTACTATCCTCCTTTTCACAGGAAGAAAATGACATCTAGAGGTTCCAGAATTTGCCTGATTCATCTAGTTAGAAGTGGGAATAGTGAGAATAGGAGGCATGGAATTCTAACTCTATGTTGTACTTTCCATCTGCATGTCATGTTCTCTCCAAACCTAAAAACTGCACCCCCAGGGAAGAGTTGAGAAAAAAGAAAAAAGAACTTGAGGTTTTTCCTGGTCCTTTATGAGTTTATAAAAGACTTGTGCAGTTTTTTAAAGTATACATACACAAAAAATTATTGCCAAATAAATGCACAAAAATAATCACTCCAGAAATTCAGAAAAAGGAAGTCTCCACTTTCAGGTTTCTTGGTTGAGCATCAAAACACTTCATAGCCTGGCAAAGTCACTCCATCCTCTGCCATCCCTCCTGCCATCTGCTGTGGAGCTGTGGATGAAGACTGCTCATTTTCAAGCTTTGGTCTTGCTCTTCCCTCTGCCCAAAATGAAACTATGCTCATTCTTGAAAGACTGACTCATTACTCATGGGTCACTTCCTCATGGAGCCCTTTCCCAGCACTTCCATCCACCACACCCTCACCCCAGGCTGAATGAATCACCCTTTATCTGTTTTTCCATAAACTTTTGTTCATAAAGATAGTCAACTCTTCACTGTCCTCTCTTACAGTGACTTGGTCTCTGCTTTTACTCTGAGCCCCTTAAACGCAGGGACCATGACTTATAGAACAGTAAGAATTAAGGGTTAATTCTATATCTTTGGAGAACAGTGAGAACTCTAGCCTTACCAGATCAAAGTGCAGGTTTGAGATAGTAGAAGACAAAACTGAAGAGTTAGGGATCTGATGATAAGAACAGAGGATGTCATGTTGCAGCTTTAGACAGAGAAGTTCCTGGAAGCTCTTCTAAAAAGAGCATGATAGGGAGAGCTGGAGGGGTTGAAGGGAGGGCTGGGCAAGGGTGAAAAATAAGAACCAAGAGAGACTATGTAAAGGTGCAAATCTCCAATGATGAATGTCATTATGTTGTATACCTAAAATGTACCAATGATTAGAATGAATAATCGATGATGTAAAATAGGAAGAAAAGGTCCAAAGGGGTAGGGGTAGTGGGAGGGGCAGGGGAAAGGAAAGAAGGGAAAGGAAAAATGATGAGAAATGGAAAAAGTGGAAATAAAGTCTTTGTAAATAGGGAAGGGTGGAGGGCGTGAAGGGAGGGCTAGGAATGGGGAAAAAATAAGAACCAAGATGCATCATGTAAAGGTACAATTCCCAATGAGAAATGTAATTGTGTTGTATACCTACAATGTACCAATAAAAGAATGTAATACAAAAAAAAAAAGAGCATGTTAAAACTGATGTGGGGGAAGATAAGAATTTTAGTATAATGAGATAGTAAATGAAATTGACCCCTGAAACTTATTTTGAAAGCAAACATGAAAAAGTCCTTGTACTTGAGTCAAAAATAAAGCAAAATAGTTTCGGAATTTAATGGCAATCAAAACCATAATTTTACTCCTTTGCCTCCAAACTGCATCAATGACAAGTTACTTTTTAAAAAACTATTAGTTGACTTTTAGCAAAGGTGCTACAAGGTATTAATCTCATACAAACTTAATATTTATGATAAACCTGTGAGGTCAGTATTATCTCTACTCCAGGGATGAGGAAGTATAGAACAAATAGCTTCTCCAGGTCACACAGGTAATGATTGTCAGAATTGCGATTTGAACCCAGGTCCCTGTGTCTGCAAAGCATGTTTTCTAAAAAGGAATAGTGATTAAAAAAAAAAAAAAAAGACATGGTACTGGAACAAAAATAGACATGTGCATCAATGAAACAGAATTGAGGATACTGAAACCTCAATATTCAGTATTCAATATTCAACTATCTGATCTTTGACAAAGGGGTCAAAAGCATGTGTTGGAGGAAAGATCTCCTACTCAACAAGCCGTGCTGGGAAAACCGGTTATCTGTTTGTAAAAGAAGGAAACAGGACCCTTATCTCTCACCATATACTAAATGAAATAAAAAGGGGAAGTTGCCGATGTAGCTCAGTGGCAAGCACGGGTCCAGAGTTTGATTCCCAGTACCAGGAAAAAAAAATTAAACATTAAAACAGAAATAATGAACCTCTACAAGATAAAGGTAAAACAAGTAAAGACAGGTATAGGAAAGGATCTTCTAAACAGAACCTCAATCACACAAGAAATAACAGCAAGAATCAACAAATGGGATTGTACAAGACTGAAAATCTTCTGTACAGCAAAAGAATCAATCAGTAGAGTGAAGAGACAACCTACAAAACAGAAAAAAAAATTTTCACCTACTCCTCAGACAGAGGACTAATATCTAGAATGTACAAGTAACTCCAAAAAAATTAAATCTCCTAAAAATGAAAGATCCAGTCAAGAAATGGGCAAGAGAAATGAACAAACACTTCACAGAAGAAGAAATAGAAATGGTCAACAGATATATGAAAAAATGCTCAACATCTCTAGCCATTAGAGAAATGCAAATTAAAACAACTCTAAGATTCCATCTTACTCCAGAAAGAATGACAATCATTAGAAAATCAAATAATAACAAATTCTGGCTTGGCTGTGGTGAAAATGGAATCCTCCATTGTTGGTGGGAATCCAAGCTAGTACAAATATGGAAGTCAGTATGGAGATTTCTCAAAGAACTGAAATTAGAAATTCCATACAACCCAGCTATCCCCCTGCTAAGTATCTTCCCCAAAGAACTTAAATCATCATACTACAGTGATACTTATATACCAATGTCTATAGCAACACAATGTGTAATAGCTAAATCCTGGAATCAGCCTGTATGCCCATCAACAGATGACTGGATATACAAAATGTGATATCTATGTATAATAGAATGCTACTTTGCTATAAAGAATGACAAATTTAGAGCCGGGGATTTAGCTCAGTGGTTCCGCACCTGCCTCGCAAGCGCAAGGTCCCAAGTTCGATCTCCGGTACCAAAAAAAAAGAATGACAAATTTGAGACACATAGGAAAATGGATGCACTTGGAAAATATAATATTCAGTGAAATAAATCAGTTACACAAGCTTAAATACCGTATGCTATCTTTCACCTGAGTAAGACATAATATAAACAAGGAAAATGATAGAGGATTGATAGAAAAGGACAAGCAGACAGATCTCTCACAACAGGGAAGCAGTCCAAGGGAACTAGGATGAGGGGTGGGGGGGAGGAGAGGAAAGGGAAATAAGAAGAATAAAGATGTACCATAAACATGAACCTAATAACCCCAATTAATGTAAACACTGTATGCCATACCATGAGTTAAGACAAATACTATCAACTAGTATGAAAAAGAGGATAGGGGAACCACTGGGGGAGAAGGGAGGGGCAGGAACGGGAAGGAAAATAAAAAACAAACTGTAATATGTACAAGAAACCACTCCCAAGATGACTGTAAACTGTATGAATTGCAAACATGTAGTAATAAAACTGAAAAAAAGAGAATGTTCTCTAATAGGTCCTCATAAAGCACACATGGATGATAAACCATGGCATCCATATCAATTTAACCCATGTGGAAATGCACAGCAAGTTGGAAAATTGAAGCTAATTCATGACAAAAATGACAACATCCTCCTTTGAAGAGCAGGGTGGGACTCCACCTGAGGATTAAGATAATGAGGTACCAATTGCTAATGCATATTACCTAAGATCCACCTATGATGTAAGGTGCTGATAGGCAACGCTATGAAGCAGGTAGGTGGAAGGAAGGTATTAGATTTAAGATTTTCAGGTGCTTTCTCAGCACCAGCACATTCCAATAAAATGTAGACAGAATAATCCTCTCAAGAAGCAACAGGTCAAGATTTAATCCACAAAGCCAGAAAGCAATACAGTTAAAGAATTCAAACAAAACTTGCTCATTCTAAACTAAGTTATAAGGCACCTGGTTCCTCCAAGGCGGTGCAATGCTACAGGATGCTGCATCTCAGCATAGTCACGTCAGGAGAGCCACTTTGATAAGCCAACTGATCATCTGACCATCGAACCAAGCGGGTACAGGAATTTCAAGATGCTTTGCAACCTCGTAAAGAATTATTCACCTACTCCCCCAAAGTGAGTAATAATTTACTTGGCTAAACTGGTAAAGTATATTGAATTAGTTAATTTTACTACATCTGTTACAGAAATCTTGTGGAGAAAAGAAATAATGAAAGGCTATAAAACTTGGCACTTTGGGGGCCAATTATTAAAATTAAAGGAAAGATTTGAGGTAGAGGAAGGAAGATCTATCCTTCTCTTTTTGTGATGCAAGTCTTAATTTATTTTAGAAGAAAAACGAAAAGTGAAGATGAAAAATATTATTATTTTTTATTCTCAACTTATGTTTTCAGCCCATGAAATCGAAAGCAGATTAAAACACAAATCTATATTTTTGTCTAGTATTATTCCTTGGAAAAACCTACAACAAATCAACTTCTACATGTGTTTTAGTCTTTGGCAAATGTCCTCTTTCCAGAGCAATTTAAAAAAGAATTTCATAAATATACAAGATTTCTAGATTTAAGTGTCATCATGAATTTTCTTGAACACAATAGAAACTATCTTAGAAAATAGGAGTTTTGTTAGATAAGCTAGAAAATTATCTTCCCTAGCATTTTTTAAACTCCAGCTTTCAGTATAGGAAAAATGTCAACTAGTTAGCTGTTTCCTTAATCTTGAACAACAGTTTTCCACATATTTGCAATATGCAACTACTACTAAATTATTTTGAAAGGTAAGATGAGGGGAGAAATGACTGGTCAATATTTCAACTAAGATAATAAGAAAATATTTTAGTTAAAATGTTTAATGATTCAAATACTAATGAGCCCATCCACAGAGAAGGAAGGTCTTTGCTTTCTTGCCCCTGTTATGGCCTCCTTGAGCAGCACTTCTCTTTCATCAGGTCTCCCAGAAGCTGTATCAGGCAAGCAGAAGGAATGATATCAGGAGAAAATGAAAGGCAACAACTGATTGTCCTGGGTATTGGTATCTAATAATTTGACTTGTGACCAAGAGAAAGTATTTTTTTTAATAAAGCAGAAAAAAATCATAAAGTCACACTCAAAAATATTCATTTTCATACAAGTTTATTGAGATATAAATATATACTCATTTGTGCTTCTTTACAAATATGTTGCTAGAGATACAAAGCATATGCATAAATATGCAAAAACTAGTCACAAAACATTAGCCATTATATAAGTATACATGGATTGTAAAAGTGAAGAAAATGGTATACAGTAAAAATAAAACATCTGGCTCTCCAGAAATGCATTTTAATGAGTGTTTTAATGAAAGCATGAGATAAAGCTAACATATGGTCATGTTATCAGTGAAGTTTTATTGTAGAGAAATATTTTGAAACATATTTTGTAGCACATAGATTCACCAACATTTACCAAAAACAATTAAAAATACTATAAATTAAACAACTGTATATTTACTAATTTTTTATTATTGTTATGAACTTTAAATTTCTATATTGATTTTTTTCTTGTGAGGAAGCACTCACATGTAGCACAAAATGAATATATTTTCATGAAAAATAATAAGAATTATAGCCATGAAGTTCTCTTACCGGTGTTTCTTTCTGGACCATGGAATTGTTTTGAAAGCTGGTTGTGATCTATACACACACTATAATAAAAAAAGAAATTTGCCCAAAATTCTCCAAGAGGCTTGCGCAAGTTTTCCTACCACTGAGGCTCTTGCAGGAAACACAATGCTTTTCTCACCTACAGCTTCACCCTCAACCCTTCAGCTTCCTCCAATAATGAAAGTTCATTGCTTAGAGGAAACATCAAATATTTTGTGTAGCACAAGGAGTCTATGAAATGATTTCTGTTGACATTGCGGTTCTGTAGCCTCAGGAGGTCATTGGCAAGATGCCATTTTGTTATAGCAACTTCATTCCCTAAAGTAGGGGCCATGTGAGAAATGTCAAACCATGTTGAAAGAGAAGGCACTAACTTACTGCCAGGGGCCAGAGTACTACAAACACTGACTTAAAGGGAAATTGTTTTGACTAACAAGAAAGTAGAGGATATAGGGGGAAAGAGCAGAAGGGCTCTACAGAAGAGATGGGTGTTGAGGCCACTCTACCAATTCTTGTAAGATTGACTTTTAAGGCTCAACTGCTTTACCTAGAAAGTGAGAGAATATTTATTCTTAGTCTACAACTTTGTTGGGAAATTAAACTAAAAAAATCAAGCAAATAGGAATAACCTACATGTGAGTTGAGGCCTCTATGCCCCCAGTTAACGTATATACTCAGGCAAGTTGAGTTAAAGTCCTGCACAACTCAGATGGAAACTCAACCCGTTGGCTCTATGTATTAATATGTATTAATTTAGAACAAACCAAGAAGCCAGAACCACGCACAAAGTTCTTTGGTGCGTTTAGTAACCTTATTGGACATTAAGAGGTCACAAGTTGTAGTCTACGGTTTTCTCTCCCCCTTTCATCTCCTTTCTTCACTCCATTTTTTTCTTCCATTTTGGTAACAATTAAATTCCTCTCCTTTCTCTGGCTGAGCAGGTTTGCACCATTCTTTGAAGCTTTGGTGCCTCCTGTCTTCCCGGATCCAGAGAAAGACATTCATGCCCGAGCTTATCGGTCACTAGGTAAAAGATTGTTCTGTCTTCTCTCCATAAGAAACTGGTAGCAGCACCTAAGGAAGTCCAATTTTTACCAGCTCTTTACCATTAATTATTTTTATTAGCTAAAACAATGCTAAATCATTTGGAACCTTCAAAACAATGACAATCAGGGAATATAATTAGATGAATTCCACAGGAATTATTCCTAATTTAAAGTAATATTCAATTATACATCATAACACACAAAATATCGCCACTTGCTATTTTTCCTTACACTAAAAGCAGTGTGCATAGAAGTGTAGACACCTCTGGGATCTATGACAAATTTTGAGTCCATAAACTCTGTTTGAAGATTTCATGTTTTAGTGTTCTCATATTGCAATACCCTTTGACATTTATGATACCTTTTAATACTCACCATATTTAGACCTTTTGGTACCCTATGATACCCTTTGACAACTTTTGATAATTTCATATTCATGATGGCTTTTGATAGCTTTCATTCTTATGATACCCTTTGATACCCTATGATAGATACCCCTTGATACCATTCATATTTATGATACCTTTTGATGTTTATGATATCCTTTGATACCTTCCATATTGTGATACCACATGATTATTTTGGTACTCTATAATATCTTTTGATATCTCTTATATACCCTTTCAAAAATTAAAGGGGCTTATTCTATCTGAATGATCCCACATGAACAACTAAGTATGAAGTAATCATCTACAGTAGAAATCTTTAACTCTTCAGTGAATTGATAAGATTACCTAGTTTCTTAAATTGTAGCATAAAACTAACAGCAAGTGTTGCAAGGTTTTGATTTATTAGATCATGAACAACACTGAGAAACTTCAGGGGGAAACACCTTGACCTGTGGTGATCTTTGGATGTGTCAACTTAGCCAGTTATTCAATCACAGTCTAATCTAGGTGTTGCTATAAAGTTATTTCAGAGTTCTGATTAAAGTCCATAATGAGTTAACTTTAAGTAAAAGAGATTCTTCTAGATTGTCCGGGTAGGCCTGATTCAATCAGTTGAAAGGCTGTCAGAGTGGAGCTGAAGCTTCCCTAGCACAAGAAAGATTCTGCCTATGGGCAGAAGCTCCAGTCCCAGAGTCCCAGCCTGCTCTTCCTGACAGCCTGCCTACAGATTTTAGACTTGCCTACCCAGTCCCCTCTGTTGCATAAAACAATCCTTGCAATAAATCTCTTAGTACATCTCTTGCTAGTTTTTCTCAGATTGAACCATGAATGCATAGGGCCCCTATGACCTGGTGAAATCTGCCCGGTAATCGTAAGCATTAATATCCAATAAATATTGTAAGCTAGCAGAACTTTGTAGGTATTTTAAAACTAACCTATAAAACAATACAAAACCAAAAAGGTTGCTTTTCATACAACTTTTAAACAGTTAACACTTCATTGCAATATTTTGAAAAGAAAGACACTTGCCTTTAATATTATTTTTACAAAATTATATCTATTTCTTAAAAAGTAATACTCGTCCACAAACCTAGGAAAATTTCAGTTATTGCAAATATTACCAAATAAACAATCAAGAGGCTACAGTGTAGAAAAACTTCAATACTAAACAAATGGTCTTGTGAAATGGCTATTAGTGGATGTCCACATGATGCTTTAAACCACCAAGGAGAACTGTCTTGGGGATTACATGTGCAAAGCAGAGATAAGATTTGTCACTTTACAAGAGACCAGTGAAAATTCAGAATAAATCTGGATCTTAACCCTTCCATTTTCCTAATCTCGCCAGCTCCTTGTCCCTGATTTTTTAAGATTATAGAACCAGTCTTCAACAAACCTTATTACCATCTAAACAGGACAACAGTGAGATGAAACATAAAATACTAAGCTTCATCCCAAAGACAATGAGCCATTATGAACAGGTTATGCACACTAGAAAAGACTACCAAGCTGTAAATTTCCAAGTCTGCAGAATTGCTTTTTTTCTTTCATGTTTCCCAGTGAAGTAAAATGTTGTGTGGACTTACAATATTCATTTAGAGGAGAGAAAGAAGCTACATTACATTTGTACATTTAATAGCAATGTAACAGATTTTCAACCTCGTTATACAAGTTCGGGGCACATTTACTGAAAGGGTTGGGAGAAAGAACTGTTGGTTTCAAATAATTTCCCAAAACCTGCTCTCCAACTGTGTCCAGGGATGTGTCTTTTATTTTATTTTGCTGAGGATGAGTTAAAATAGAAAAATAATGGAAGAGAATTCATGGCATCTGTTCTTTTGCAGACAATCTGGACCAAATTTGAGTCACTGAGGTTACAGGTTTGAGAGCTAAAAATGGATGAAACTGTTCATAAAAGATTTTGTGAAATTCTTAGTACAAAAAGATTTTCTTTTATGTCCAGGTGGCATATATGTAGCATAAAATTAAAATAACAAGTCTGACCTTCTTGCTAGAACAAAAGGTAAAATCATTTATAATCAGGGATTTGGGCTCTGAGCTTTCAGACTTAAAATGTTCTGGCAAGAAGCAAGCATGAGAGGAGAAGAAAACAGACAGATTTCAAACAGTCCAGAATGACCCTGTGATACATCTGTGATGCTATCAGTTCCAGCACTAGATTCTTAGTAAGAAGGAAATGGAGCTCAAATCAGAAATCACCAAAGGCCTTATTCAGTGGAAAATCCTGACCTTATTATTTGACACAAATCTGTTTCATGGTCTCAGTGACTAGAAGATGAGGAATCAAATACCAATGTGAATGACATTTCAGAACATGTGTGTGATTCGTGGAGATGTCATCATATGTTACCATTATACCTAATCAGAATTGCTTTGTCAGTAGTATGAGTAAAACAAGTCCTTTGAGGGCCAGGGATTTAGCTCAGTGGTTCCGGTGCCTGCCTTGCAAGCCCAAGGTCCCAAGTTTGATCCCCGGTACCAAAAAAAAAAAAAAAAAAAGCAACAACAAGTCCTTTGGATTTATTATCATCTACTAGATTGTTCCTTTCATATACTGGTAAAATTCCAAGATAGATTTTGAAATTACCGCTGTTTATTTTTCTTGTTATACTGAAATTCTGTGTCAAGTGAAATATAAAGTCATATTTATTATAGTAAGAATAAAATGTTACTATAATGATAGGCTTTAGAACTGTTTATTAAATGTACCAGAACAATTACTAAGAACTTTGAAATAGTTAATAAATAGGAAAATATGTTGACAATTAATATGAATGTTAGGAGAAAACAGACAAGCTTGGTACCTTTAGGAAAACTGCTATAATAACTAGTCTTCAACATGTCACTCAACAATTCTCACCTCCTCATACGTATCCAAGCCCTATGTAGGACCTCATACTGACTAAAACTGCAAATAATAATTGCACAGTGTGAAATTTTTAGGACTCCATTAAAGTAGACATTTAAGCTTCTGATTTCGCTCTTCGATTACCTTTTTCTAGAGAAAGACAGCCACAGCTTAGTATGGACACTCAAATGCCCTGTGGAGAAGACCAAGTAAAGAGGAAATGGGATCCCTAGCTAAAAACTGGGACCAACTTGTTAATACTTTGTGTGAGCCAGCTAGAATACAGATCATTTGGACGTTTTTTGTTGTTTTAAAGTGCTAAGTTTTGGGGGTAACTTCTAATGCAGCATTTTGTAACTACCACAAGTATGATACTTCACAATCCAAGATATTCTTAAAGTAACACTATAAATAATATTTTTTTTTTGGTACCGGGTATCGAACTCGAGTCCTTGCGTTTGGGCAGCAGACAGTGAAACCACTGAGCTAAATCCCCCGCCCCTATAAATGATAATTTTTGAGATTAGATTTTCATAATTCTAATCTTTTTTGAATTATTTAGTGTGTTATACTTATTAAATAAGATAATTCTTAAGAACCACACTTAAACTTTAGTTGTTTAATTACATTTAGTCTGAGTATTTTAAGAAAAAAAAAAAAAAGCTTAATTTGGAATTCTTTGTATCCTATGAGGAGGAATTAAAACAAAATGTCAACTTTGCTTCTTCAGAATTTCAGAAGGAAACCCTCCAAAATTGTATCTAAAAATATCAATGATAAATTGCCTTTGATCAAGTCACAGTGAAAACTAGAAATAAGATAAAATATTAAAGATAACAAAACACATTTTTTCTCATTAATCAAACAGGAGAAAAATAGACCTTACAAAGACTTTTTTAAAAGCCTTTCCTGTAGTTCAGAGTCTAAGAAAACTAAAATGAAAGCAAAAACTATGACCTAAACTGTTAATGATATTGTTGAATTGCTACATATATATATATATATATATATATATATATATATATATATATATGTTCAGAAAGTTATCAGAACTGCATAACAGCAAAATTAGTGGCCATAAAGAGAGAGATACTGGGTCCCTCTCAACCATTTTCTCCCCCAAGGAACCTATAAGGCACAAAAGAGATATGTGATTGCATATTCATGTTCTTATATAATACGTTCAAGCAAAACAGGCAGGAGCAACTGGGGTTACATACTATAAAAGCCAGCTTCGGCAATAATAAAAAAAAAGCCTTAATATTGCACTTTGCTGTTGACAGAACACATGTAGCAAAACTTGTTACCAACAAATGATTGTTGAGGAAAGAAGTGCTTTGGTGGGCTGGAGCCCACTGAAGAAGTGACTACTCTTACTGGTCTTGAAACTACAGGGACCTCTCCTATGATGCTGGGTCTAAACAATCATTGTAATTCAGGGAAATGCCGAAATCATTTCATAGGCAATGAACACTGAGATACAGGTAGAAATTAAGAGAATATGCTGCTAATTTTAAAGACAAGTTGTGTTGTGCCAGTGCCTACGGAACAAATCTATTTCAAGCAGTGGGGTTGGAGCAGTACACCAGAGTGCTTCAGAGACCTGGACCTCCCCATCTGTGACACATGTACAATAATAAATATAGTGCTCATTTTATAATCTCAGATCCTATTTTTACCACCTTTTAATAACCTTTCAGTCTGAAATAATTTGTGACTTATAGAAGAGTGACTAAAAAAAAGAAAGTACAGAGCATTCCCATATAACCTTCACCCAGCTTCACTAGGGTTGCATACTCACAGTACATGATCAAAACCACAATTTTGCTGTTAACTGAACTACAGATTTTTAGATTTCCCTCATTTTTCCCACTAAAGTCCTTTTTCTATTCTAGAATCCAGTTCAGAATCCCACACTGCAATTAGCTAACACGTCTCCATAGTCCTCTCTGACATATTGCAATTCCCAGTCCTTCCTGACTGAAACTTTTGTGTTATACTGCTATTACCTAGCAGTCTATTTGTAGAGCTTGCCTCAGTTTGTTTTGTCTCATGTTTACTCCATGATTGGAGTGAGTTTTGCACTATTTTTGGGAAGGATAACACAGAACTGATGTACACTTATTAGGGCACTGTACTCAAGATATCCAACAAATTTCTGTAAATTTGTATGTTGGAATAAATACTTTGAAATACAAGTACCCTGTATTTTACTCACTAATCTTAGTCTCCATTATGGAGCTTGTCTGAAACATTTATTACCAGTGGTAGTGTTATAGTGGTGTTATAGTGTTATAGTGGTGATTCTGTATTTAGCACCATTCTACAATTACTATTTGAAACTCTTCTGTATGAAAGTATCATCCTTTGTCCACCATTGTATATTTGTTCAGTTATTTATTTACATCAATATAGATATTTATTCTTTTCTGTCTGTATGATGGGAGCACGTCAATTTTTAAAACTTTTTTTTAGAACAAAATTGAGAGAAAGATATAGAATGATCCAATATAGGGAGGGATAGGGGAGAGGAAAGAGGGGAATGGAATTAATATGAGAAAATGAAAAAATGGAAATAAAGTCTTTGTAAATAGGGAGGGATGGAGGGTTGAAGGGAGGGTAGGGGAAGGGGGAAAAATAAGAACCAAGAGAGCATGTAAAGGTGCATATCTCCAATGATGAATGTCATTATGTTGTACACCTAAAATGTACCAATAAAAGGATATACAAAAAAAAAAGAAAGAAAGATCCAATATATTCTCTCTTCCCACCACATATTACCTTCCCACTTATTAGCATCTCCCATCAGAGTGCTACATTTGTTATAACTGATGAGTCTACAACTGACACATCAATATCATCTAAAGTAAATAGTTACATTGAAGTTCATTCTTTATGTTGTACATTCTATGGATTTGGACAAATGTATAATAATATATATCCACCATGATATACAAAGTAGTCTCACTGCTCAAAAGTATCATATAAAGTAGTTTTACTGCTCTAAAATTTCTATGTTCTGTATATTCATCTTCTCCCTTCCTGAAATCCCTAGTGACTATCAATCTTTTTACAGTCTCCATAGTTTTACTTTTTCCAGAATATTTATATAACTGGAATTATACGTTGTGCTGCCTTCCAGAATGGCATCTTTCACTTAGTAATATGCATTTAAATTTCCTATATGTCATTTTATGGCTTGAAAACTCATTTTTTATAGTACTGACTAATAAAATATTTTATTGTCTACATGCACCACAGTTAATTATCCAAGAAGGTCATCTTGGTTGCCTCGAACATCCCATAATTAGAAATAAATCTTCTATAAACATCTGTGACCAAGGTTTTGGTGTGGACATTAGTTTTACAGTACTCTGGATAAATACCAACACATACAATTACTGGATAATATGGTAAGAACATGTTTAGTTCCATAAGAAATTGCCAAACTATCTTCTGCAATAGTTGTATCATTTTGCATTTCCATAAGCAAATGTACAAGCGCTCCTGTTGCTCTGCTGCCAGCATTTGACATTGTCAGTGTTCTAGATTTTAGACACTGTAAAAGTGTGCAGTCTTATATTATTGTTGTCTTAATTTGCATTTGTCTGATGACAAGTCATGTGGAGCATCTCTATGTTAATTTGCAATCAATATCTTCTTTGTTGAGGTTTCTGTTAAGGTCTTCAGCACATTTTTAATCAAGTTTTTTTATTTCTGGATCTTAAGAGTTCTTTGTATTTTTTATATCATGGTCCTTATCAGACAGGTCTTTTATAAATATCCTCTCCCAATGTTTGGATTCTCTTGACAGTGTATTTTGAAGAGCAGAAATTTTAATTTTAGTGAAGTTCAGATGATCAATTCTCTCTTTCATAGATCATGGCTTTGGCGTCATCTCTAAACCACCACCCCCCCATTTTTTTTTGAGACAAGGTTTCCCTTTGTGTTCAGGCCAGCCCTGAACTACTTTGCACCTCAGGCTGGCCTCGAACTCATGGTGATTCTCCTGCTTCTACTGTGCTGGGATTCCAGGCGTGCACCACCACACCAGGCCCTAAAAACCCATTTCTAAACCCAAGGTCATCTAGATGTTTCCTGTTATTTTATGAAATTACTAATTTTGCCTTTTACCTTCAAATCTGTGATCCATTTTCAGTTCACTTTTGTGAAAGGTATAAGTTCTGTGTCTAGCTTCATTTTTTTCTCATGACATGTCCAGTTGTTCCCTCACCATTTGTTGAAAAGATTTTCTTTGCCCAGTGTATTTTCTTTTCTTTTTTGTCTATAGTATAGTACATTGTGAATTTACATTTGTCATCTTCCTTCTACAATTACTAATTAGACTTCTGCTCTAAGGAATTGATGACCCTTGTCCATCATTTGTATTTTGATTTATTTATTTCAGCAGAGAACCACGAATATTTATTTTATTCTTTGGGTTAACTTAAATTAAATTTGCCTAATTTTTGTTTTGTTTATTCCATAGTTAAAAGGTGTCTGGACCAGGAAGATCCCGTGCAATGCTCACATCAAAAGTCTGTAAACCAGTGTAATCCCAGTTATGTAATGGCATTTTTAAAAAAGTTCTTCACAGAGCTCTTTCTTAAATAATGTGTGTGTGCAGTCTATCCATACTTGTCTCAGATATTCCATAAATGTTTGTCAAGTGAATTAGTAATTGATTATCACTGAACACATATTAATAATCATAGCATAATAAATTACTATATCAAGTAAAGACTATGGTCCTGCCAATAAATATCATGCAGCTTGCATTTAACAGGCTTTTATTTCATCACAAATATATGTGATCAAAGAACACAAAGTTACTCTTTAGGGCACATTGTTAACATCATTATTATATCATTATTTCAAGATGTTCATCGTGAACCCTTGGGTAAGGTAATGTTTGTAGGTTTGTCCATTGTAAAATCTCTATATAGAGATACTTTGATACTAAACAAATATCCTGTCCCCTCTTAAACTTTTATCTATAATTCCACCCACTAAGTCATTCTTCTAGATCAACAGAGTTTGAAATACTTCTATTGGATAATAGGAAAGTTAGAAATTTCTCCTGGAAAAATAAACTATCCTGACAGAACATAAGAGATATAGGAAAAAATACATAATTTCAATAAAGCTCAAGAATTCTGTTCTTTGGGTGTTTTAGTAAAAAGCAAATAAATGGCTTTTGCTTGAATGTATCCAGATAATGGGTAAGTTGAATATTACAAGTTGAATAACCAAGGTGTAAGGGTATGTGCTTTGTCAGCATTGCAAACATAAATTTCAGTATCTAACATCTTTTGTGATGTGAAACATTTCTTCTCCACTAATGCCCTTCTGCTGTGAATAATTAAATGATTCAAATTTCTTTCTTTAAAGTAATTTAAAAAGAACTAATAAAAAAAATCTTGAAGGGTGTGATAAATGATAAATGATTGTTACTGTTTTATGTACTTATCATAACATGCTGTGCTTTTCATCCTTTAGAGCATAATCCTACTTATATAAAAGAGTTTACTGTGAAACAATGTGCTGCTACACCAGTGGTAGCCTCATGCATCTCGTGTTTAACTGTGTATTTGGATAATATCAAGGAGCCATCACAAATGATTGACATATGCCTTCTCAGTTTGCACTTAGAAGTTGGCACTCTGTGTGGTTCTTTGCGATACACATGGATGAAATTGCCTAATAACATATTTCTCAGATTATATTTCCACCACGTGTCACATGACTGTATTGAAATTCAAATTTAAAAAGTTTGGCCTATGTGGAGTCTACTAGCTAATTAGAATTTTTTTCCAGACCACTATTTGTTTAATATTAGTTTTAAAAATCTTTCTAAAATAAATCACATCCTTTGATGTCTTGTTAATGCTTGAGATTTTTTTTAATTATATGGAAAAATGTTTAAGTACTTTTCAGTTTTGCTTTGGTTGAGTTCTATTATATTTGAATATTATTATAGTTTTTTTTCCCTTGCATTGTTTTCTCTGAATAATTTTAATTTTTGTATATGTGTGTGTTTAGTGAATGATAATAAAGTTATACATTTTTAAAAATCTTGAGTTCTCATTTTAGCCCAAAAGTACTAGGAGAAGAGAAAAAATGGAAAATTATTTTCCACTGACAATCTCCAGGATTAGAGCGTAACATATTTTGAAGCTTCTTGGAAATTCTAGAAAATAAGAAGTCACTATTACAAACATATGTTAAACATGAGATGCTGATTAAAATCAGTATTTAGGGAGGAAAATTACTGTCAACCATTAATTTCATTTCTTAAAGATATTATATACTTCATTTTTTTTATCATCTAACAGAAAGAACAGAGAGTTTCCATCAGGAGACCAAAGTTCATGTACACCATTTTTTCATGGGATTAAGATGTACCAACTCTGAAAACTGCACCTCATGCACTATGTTAGACACATAGTTTTTGCTGAATCCATATGGGGTAGAGCTGAGAATGTAGTTCTTATTGGTTCACAAAACAACTGCACTTAAACCTGTCTTTAAGAGTTAATAAATAACAGAGAAATTAGTGAAATTAAATGAAAAGTGTGCAAAATGTGTACATAAAATGCAAAAATTGAGGTCAAGGTTATAGCTTCATGTTTAGAATAGCCTTAGAGGACAGCCAATAAGTCTAAAATATTTTCCTTGATTTTGATCCAACTCTAAGTAGTCCAAGATATTTTCACTGAATGCGAAGACATCTGAACAATTCAGAAACTAAAATCTTTTGCAAAGAACATCAACAGTGAGCATGGCTACACGATTTTTCCATGACCTCGGCCAAGTCAATATGTCTCTCTACACCTAAATTCTTAGGCCACATTTATAAAATTTGAAATTATGATGCCACACTCCTTCTCAATGTCATTGTGAAGGTTATCCAATAGGAGACAGCATTTCAAAACAGTGAATGGGCTCCCTGAAATAAAGTCAAACGTTAGTATCTGTTCCCAAGACATGATGGATTTTTCTTTTCTGGGAGACTTCTTGAGGTCATTTGTCCTGAAAATTTTTAGCATCTACTTGACAGGAAAGAAGAATATTGGGTAGAATTTCTTAACATTACTTACAGCTTTATTCTCTTATAATTTAAATGTTATTCTCATATAACTATTCTCAATAAGGCTTGATCCATGATAGGGGATCCACCGTCATCTTCTCTTATCCCCCTAAATAATTCTCTAGATTACAGCCAAAATTATCTTTTAAAAGCACTAGTACAATGCCCTTTTAGGCCCTGGAATGGTTTGTCTCAGAATTGAGGACAGACACAGAACTGCTTAATGGTCCACAAAACATCTTACACCCTGACACCTACCTTCACACCATTCTCTTCTAGAAATTTCCCTACTTGTCTTCTTTCAGCACCTCTACATCACCCTCCTCCCCATCCAGGCTCAGAGTCTTTCACGTTCCTCCCTCCTGTCTTCTCCAAGTTCCATACCTGCTCCCCCTTTTGGGGTGTGGATCACTTTCTTAAACATGTCTCACCTAATAACCTAGTACTGTTCTCATGTGCTTGACAGTGCTCACTGTAATTGCAATACACATTTTTATGTGTGATTATTCCATCAACATCTGGCTTCTTCACTAAACTGTAAACATGGGGATTTTTGACATATTGAAATCATGTTGTCTCCAGGGCTTAGTGCTCAAAACATAGGAGGGTCTAAGTACATTTTTGTTGAATGAATATTATTTGCTAAATTCATTATTCTCATAACAGATGAAGACAGCCAAGTGACCTGGGACACAATGAAGCTCCCCTTTTGAATGACCTCTGTTCACAAAAAAGATGAGCAAAGCAATATATTGGTAATGATGGCTATGAAAGGTCTTTCTTTCAATAAGCCATTTTAAGAAAATCAACTTCTTTTTAAGCCTGGCATCTCCTTTGAGAATACCAGCAGCCCTGGTTTCAGCAAGGAATAGAAATACAGAGATGATCAGCAGCCAGTGTCAGAATGCATTAGTGAGTCTCAGAACTGCCCCTCAAAGGACAAGAGCGCAGCCTGCTAGGAGGTCTAACCTAGTTTCTATCACTTGATATTGTGTGGTAGTGCCTACCTCTCCTTTCTTTGATCCTCTTGTGGGGGGAATACTAATCACTTTTGCTTCCTAGAGCAAGAGTCCTAAAGTCCTCTGGGAATCTTGTTCTTTTAAGGACAAGAGAAAGCCACCAAAATGCTTACCAAAAGTATACTGGGTGGTATATGCTCCCTGTTTTTATGAAAAATAAAACCTGTCCTTATACACTGGCATACCTTTAAAAATATAAAGTTAAGAAGAAGCAAGTATTAGTGAGAGACCATCTCTCAGGTGAAATGCTTGGGTTTCATGTCATGAATTACAAGGTGGCAAAGCAGCTTTCTGAAGTAGAATATGAACAAAGGTAGAAATGTGATAATCAAAGCCCCAGACATAGGAGAAGGAGTCTGGAATTTTCTTTGAGTACAGAAAAGGTTCTTTCTGCCCTTGAGCAAGCTTGAGTCTCTTTTATTCTCTTTTATAATATGGATTTCATTCTTTCATTCTCTATTTTATCCTGTCTTTTTCTAATTATATAATTTATCAATGTTTCACATGTCTCCTCTAGGATATAGCCAACTTGAGTATAGGATCGTATTCAAAGTGAGGATACCCATAGCAAAGTGTAAGGCACAAAAGAGTTTACTTAATAAACTCATGTGAATCATCAAATTATGTATCTAATAATCCTTACTGTGTGTGAAACTATTTTAGGCACTTTCTACATATGTTAAGTACTTTACCTTCTTTCTTATTACTGGAAGCTTGGCTCTGTGTCCATTGTGATAGAAGAGTAGGGCTCTGTTCCTGAAGACCGTTCCTAAAGGAATGCACATGTAACATCAAACAAGCACTCACTTCATCCCTGACAGTAATAAGGTGACGAACAGCCCAGCCAAACTGCCAACATCCTCATATGACATCATATAAGACATGCAGCTGACTGTTACAAGAGATACTAGAAGGACTGGGAACATTTTCTAGAGAACCCTAACTTTTGAGGACAAAAAAAGCCTGTGGCTGTACCCCTCACTTCCTTTACCTGCATTTTTTCCCTGCAGGGCTCCCAAAACTTGCAGTCAATTTTATATCAATTTTCTATACTTTCTGGGAAATTTATCAACCCAAAGAGATTATTTTGTGATTATCCTAGTAAGAGAACCAGATCCTACATCTAATTGCTCTGAAGCAAGACCTACTAGTTGGCAAACTGTGCCTCAAAGTTCCAAATAGTTTTTTTTCCCAAAAAATAAGCAACCAGAGACCACCAGGCAACTGACAGAAGCTTTACCATAGACAGAGCTTGAGCAAACAGAAAACAGGAGTACTGAGAAAACAAATTTAAGGGAGGATACAGAAAGAAATCCTAAAATGTTTCAATTGATTTCGTGTAGAAGGTAAGAGAAATATAGAGTACAATAATCTAGAAGAACATAAAACTTTCATAAAATGAGAAAAGGACGCTATGCTACATTTTTAAGCAACAGAGAAAAGAAAGATTTTTGAAAAGTAACAGAATATTTCAAAAGAAGCATTGAAAAATAAAATGGAAAGTTGAAATAAAGTAGAGATGAAGGGAAAATTTTATTTATTTCACCAATTCAGAAAGTCATTCAGAATCTAAATTATAATAGTTTCCAAAATACAGAGCAGAGAAAAAAAGATAAGAGTTATCAGAAAGTAAAACAAGACTATTTTCTAGAATCAAAGGCATATATTTCTAGGGTTAAGGGGGCCCACTGATGAATCCACATGAAGCTACATCATATAAAATTCATGAACAGCAGGAACTGAAAATAGGCTTTAAAAGTCAGAATATTTTTTAAATCATCAGTTTCTTTTACAGAGGATCAATAAACAATATAAAATTATCACTCAATGAATGTATTGATGGGGAAAAAACTATACTACCAGACTGTCTCCCCAAGAAAAACTGAAAGCAGAAAACAATAGAAAACTGTATTTGAAACTCAACAATTTATTTCTATTCTAGAACACAAGCCCATCAAACCAGCAAATGTGAAAACAGAAGAGGTATTTTTGGATAGAAAAATAAAAGATGGCTGGGAATGTAGCTCAGTGGCACAGTGCCTGCCTGGCAACCATGAGGTCTTGATTTCAATTCCTGGTACCAAAAAACAAAAACAAGAAAAACTAAAAGTGCCTACCTCAGACCCTTTCCCAGAAGACTGCTAAAGGATGTACTTCCTTAAATAAGAGTAACAAATCAGGAAAGAGAAAGGTGTTCAAGCAGGGGACAGAGACCCTGAAAGGGGTGGGGGCCCTATGGACAGGGATGAGCTGACCTCCTGAATCAGCAGCTTTGCCTCCAAATAAAGAGCAGCCAGTACCATCAAAGCATGATAATGGCTTCAGAAAGCCCATTTCCAAAAAAAGAACATGTAAAGGATGAAATCCTGATATTTTAAATTAGAAGAGGCTCTGAAAAAAACAAAAACCAAAAGCAGTAACTGATAGGTCTCCCACTACCTCAGCAGCTATTATGTATAGTAGCTGCCCTCTTCCTATGGTGCCTTGCCCCCTCCCCTGTGTGACGTCATGCCAAGATGGTTGCTCCCACCAAAGAACAAACTCTTCTTCCCAGCATGCCCCTGGTCCCACCTAGAGAGTAACCTAATACTCGCTCACCTCCCACCACCTAGTGATGTCACCGGCTCCTCCACTCCCTGATCACTACCTCACTCAACCCCACCTCAGCCCCTACAAGCCCCACCCCTGTCTCTATAAAAGACTCTCCCTGCCCCGGCCATGTGGCTTTTGTCTCTCCTTTGTTCAGAGACAGCCCAGCAGATCTATTCCCCTAATAAAGTCTTATTGTGGCCTGGTCTGGTCTTGGTCTTCGGCGCTTTTACCTGACAGTAACAATTGAGGCAACTAAGCCTCAAACTCAGAATTCAGCAACAAGTTTCTATCCTCGAGAAGCACAGCACTGCAGAAGGAAGGGATGGTGTGCTCAACAGCCAGAATCCAGGGATGATGGAATCCCAGTTTCTCTGCACAGCAGAGTTGGGTCTTCTTGTACCTGGATACAACCTAAGACTTGCTTTGTAATAAATGCTAAACTAAATTTCAAAATGGGCATTTGAAAGGCACTCAGATAATAATAAATTTTTTATGTAGCCTCAGAAGTCTTTGTAGTAGAATATTTCGGGCATATCATTTTCTGACGTTTGAATGCTTTAACTATTTGCCATTCAGTGTGATTTTATGGGGTGGCTGATCCCTTCATCAATATAAATCCTAGAAAAGGCCAAAAGCTGTTCAGAAAAAAGATGTAAGATAATACTCAGAGGATAGATGTGTATGTGTCTGTGTGCATGCGTGTGCGTGTGTGTGTGTCTTAGCACCATGGATATGTATTGCTTAGCATGTATGGACTAGCAGTCTTCCTTTTCCATAGTATGAGGTAAATAAAAATGTTTAAAATTTTAAAGATCAACAACAGAAGCATGCAATTTAGAAATTAGAATATCAGAAAAAATAGCTGATGGAGTTCAATGTGATGCTTCCAAGCAGGAACTGGGAGTTTTTCGTTATAAGTCAAGTACTACTTATTATTTTTAAATTATGTCCAGCCATTACTTAATAATGATTACATGAAAATTTTAATGAGTATGCAGTGGTAGAGAAGTCTAAAAAGAGCTTATTTAGTCTATGTAGGACTCCCTGGGTGGCATTCCTTACCTTGCTAAATTTATAACTTTCAGCTGCTACTTCGCACCTTGCAGCCTCAAAAACTTAATTTCCCCCGCATACAAGAAGCAGGTGCCCTTTTAGGAGAAGTGGTGAAACTCACTTTAATTGTTCTTATGAAATGAGATATCTAAACTTAGGATGAGACCCCACTGCACTGACAGAGCGTATGCCTATGTCTGCATTAATGGTATACTCTTTTTCTATAGTAAAGCAACATGATTTGGTAGATAAGAACCATTGGTTTTCACAGAGAAACAGCTGGTAAAGTCCTGAAACCCATATGGTCACCATAACATATCCCTCTTGAGAAAGACCTGCCTGGGAGCTACATAATTAGAAGGTTTCTTAAAATCAAACAAAAATTCAATAAGGTGAATGTTCAATGGCCTCATCCTAAAATGTTCCAATGATTCCACAAGGCATGGTCATCATATACTGTGTTGGATATTCAGAATATTATTTTATTCTGAGACTAAGAAACTGATGCTTAGACAATCAAATAGTTGGTCTAAAGTCACATAACTAGCTGGGATTGGAATATAGATTTGTCTAAAACATAATACTTCTGTTATGACATATCATCTTCCTAAGATAAATCAGAAAATGGGGAAATCCAAGAACTAACTCTATTTACTTAAATACTTTTTCTTCTTTTTTGCTATGACTAAGAATGTAATAAACCTATCTTCTAAATAAGGCCAATTAATATTGAATGATGCCTATTATTTAAGGTTTTGTGCTAGCAATTTTTCAATTTTATTTATTTATTTTTTGGTACCGGGGATCGAACTCAGGTCCTTGTGCATACACAGCAGGCTGTGAAACCGCTGAGCTAAATCCCCAGCCCCCAATTTTTCTATTTTTATCTATGCATTTTTGCATAAGTTTGCTTATGAGATGTAGTTATGAGTCTTTATCTATTTTTACATGCTTTTTTAAAATTATACATAAGCAGGCAGTTATTTTATGTTATTAACCAGACTTGGAAATTTGTGTTGTCAAATCGGAGGGATTTTTGTTGGCATTTTTACTTCTGCAAACTTGATTATATAAAAACATATCCAGAAAGTCTAATGCATCTCCAATGAGTAATGCTGCAGTCATTTAAGAAAATGAAAATGGAAGTAATAACACATCATATTCTATTACCACCATTGCTCTGCAGCCAGATTTTAATGAGCACAGCCCTCTAATTGGCCTGAGCATTTACAGACCTCAGGAGGGGCACTCTACTGCTGCAGGCTGGAAGCAGTGGAAGAGAATGTTTCTCACTTGTGCAAGAGCAGTGTGGAGTTTAGCTGCTCTATGGGCAGGCTCATCAGCTGTGCCACTTCCAGGGGACACTGCCTGGGCCAGGAGCAGGGCTGGCCAAGTTTGCCACTAAATGTTAAGAAGCACATAAAATCCATCCAATTTTCTCCATCTCATTGTGAAGAAATAGAAAAGGACTCAATAACTAGCTATTCAATACCAGTATAGAAAGGTAACATATAATCATTTACAATATTTTTTTCTTGTAGAAATCCAACTGTATACCTTGGGAAGGTAGGAAAAGTGTAGCAGGAGAGACAGAAAGATAACCATTAGGGTAGTGCCAAAACTTCCACCTGCCACCCTTCTTGATATGCTGAGCATATGCCCAATACGAGCAAGAGTGGGAGATTGAGTCTGTTTTCAGTTTATCTTAGTTCCTCCAAGCCATTCCTAGAATGGGAATCAGATCCCATAAACCAAATTCTGGCACTCAGCTGTCAAAGATGGCACATGTCCCCTATACACAAGCCAACTTACTCATCTGGTGCTCAACTGAAGAAAAAGTTACTTGTTCTAAAGCTGGGTGGAGGAGGAGACCTGGCAAAGTTGGCTCAGCAACGCGATGCTGTGGCGGCCTCCAACTTGGCATCCTCCTGTAGGAATTTCAGGAGGAATTTTCATTTTAAGTAGTTATTCCTTTCTTACTGACTTGAAAATGTAACCCCATTCAAGATGTTACACAGCTATACCACATTCTAAGCAGCTTCAATACAAAGCAAATTGTGCATGCCAGACCAGTTTAGTAATTAAGGAAATCAGTAAGACTTTGAGAAGCTATGAGGACAAAAGTCATAGTGAAAAAATCAGCTCTTCTAATGCATGGCTGAAACACTGTGTGTTTGATGCATGACCCATTTTAAAGGCCAGCAGTTCCATGCAATCAGGAGTTGGCAGGAGAGAGGACAGTTCTACAAAAGGATCAGGCCTAATTCTTAAAAACAGAACTAGAGGTATTAGCAGACCTATTACTTTAACTTTTTTATGCAAGTAATTCTTTCTGATTATTTGAAGTATTCCCTAGTTGCATAGTGGCAAAATCTAAGGGCTTTCATTATATTTGAAAGGCTTCTTTTGGCAGTGGGCTACAGGGATAAGAGGGCTAGTTTAAAACTGTTCATTTGCTTTCCATAGTTCCAGATGTCTAGTGTATCGTGGTAGAAGCCTGTCTTTTTATCTGAGATGTATTTCTGAGATGCAAATGACTACTCATGGTCCTTGGGTCCTTGGACCAATTTATTGGTAAATTCAATATAAAATGCAAATATATTAGAATGCAATGCTAAGTACTTTATTTCATAAAATGAAAAATAATCTTGTTGTTTAAAAAGATTACATCTCACTGTATCTCTTAGTATGGAAAAACAAATAAATGAGCTGGTTATACCAAATACTATCAAAGGAATTTCTGAGACTCTCATATATCAGTAGTGAACACACAAAATGGTACAGCCACTCTGTAAAAACAGTTCTGCAATTTCTAAGAAAATTAAACATACATGTACCATATGACCAGGCAATTCCACTCCTAAGAATTTACCTAAGGGAAATGCAAATATATAACCACACAAACACCTGTACATGAATGCTTATAGCAACATTATTCAAAATTGCTCAAAACTGGAAACCCAAATGTCCTTCAGCAGTTAGTTAAAAAACTACAGTATGTCTATGTAGTAGAATACTACTCAGCAATAAGAAGGAATAAACTAATGACACATGCCCCAATGTAAATGAATCTCTAATACATAAAGTGAAAGAAACTAGCTTCAAAAAAATTAGTGCTATATCATTCTAGTTATATGACCTGGAAAATGTGAAATTTTAGGATCATCAAATAAATTAGTAATTGATAGGATCAAGACCAGGTAGAGGGAGGCTTGACTACAAAGCTCTGGGGAATTTTTAATGTAGGAGCACCATTCTGTTACCTGATTATGTGGCTGCTTAGATGACTATGTATTTGCCAAAACTTACATAAATGCACACCAAGAAGGGGGATAAATTTAAAAAAAAATTTAAAGAGCTTATATCTCTACAAAAGGATTTGTTTAAAATGAAGAAATTCTCCAATTTTCCTAGCAGTCTGGATTCAGATGAAAACATAAAATGATTAGGATCCATGTATAAGCAGGTTGAGGAAATCTGGTGGCAGACTAGGGCCAAAGGAAAAAATCATCAGGATCAAATTCTTTGTGAGATGGTTTATGCCCAGTGCAGGCCACAGAACCTCTGAAAAATGGAAACTTTCCTGTGTTTAAGAATCAGCTCCAATTTATTTAAAAATATCATTTTGGAATTCTTCATTGATTCCTGTCTCTGGAGCACGTGTACAGAAATAATTTTCTATGTAACAAATGTGTGGGGAAAGGGAGCAAAACAAAATCTATGTGAAATTGATTTTAATGATGTTTGCATTTTCTCTGGCATCCCATACAATCCTTACATATAAAAATAATTGTTAATAAAATATTATACAAACACAATATAAAATAGGTAAAGCAATTAATGGGTACGTTCTCCTCTCCTCTGGCCTCTGTAATTCTCAGGAGGTCAAAGAGAGTGGCTTCAGATGGGAGCAGGATCTGAGAGTTCAGCAAAGCCTCACCTGACTAATGTTGACTGGTTATTCAAGCGGGTGAAAAGCTAAACTTGAAAGGCAATTTAGAGGTCACCTAAGAATCCTTCTCATCTTTTGGAAGAAAAAACTTGGGCCCCAGAAATATGCAATGACTGACCAAAGTCAGTTATTCAATTCCAGAACCTGATCTGCCTCCAAATTCTTTATTTTAACAAAAGTACAATCTGCTATTATTTTCCAAAATGGAATATAGTTCTAAATGTACAGTTTATAACATAATGGGGAGACATATATTTGGATGTTTTATTAAATAGATAAAATGCAATCCTTTCTAAACAATATGCCACTACTAATAATTGTGATCTTATAATTTGCAGAACTCAGCCAAGTAGAAAAAATCCATCACTGGTTCAAACAGAGTCTCTTTCTCTCACCTCTAGTAACTAGAAAGTTATATCATTGTCAGTGAAACCAGAGGCACAGGCACTGTCACATTTGCATATAGCAATTTATAGCAGGCTCTTCATTTAGTGGGTTGTTGTTTGATTTGATTCTAAGAAAGTTTCTCTTTTATCAAAACCTGTTCAATTAATTGACTAATTCAGTTCTGGGAGTGCATTTATTTATTCCTTTATTGTCTTTGGAAAGAGAATGCAAACGTGTACCCAACTGACGAGGTAAAGGATTAAGGCCAGAGAGACTGCTCTGTCCCTGTGGATGGATGGTGAAATGCTGACCCCCTTTCCTTCACTTTTCATTTTTACAAGACAGTTGAGCTATTGCAGGAGAGAAAGACAGAGACAGAGACAGAGACTCAGTCCAACTAAGAACTGATAATGGATTTTTTTCACTTGGTTGAGCACTGAAAACTATAGTGGTTAGTTACCGGATGTCATTTAGGAAGGTTTGCAATTTATAATTTTGGCTCATTGATCAAGTGAATGAATGCACTGATGATCAATACAAATACTTCTTATTTGTGAGCTTTTATACATGCTCCTTGGTCTCTGGAAACCTGCCAAAACAAAACATGATGAAAGGACTAGTCACATAATAATAAAATAATAGCATTATCTTCCTGGAATTATCTACTAGCCATCCTTGAGTGAACAAAGGAAAGTCCATCCTATTTAATACCTATAAAAAAATCAACATCAGAAAAAATTCTCCAAAGCTTTTTTAGTCCTCGTTCTTCCCTATTCCACACATGCATGTTAAGAGAATTACTCTGAAACTTGACTGAATAAAACTAATTTAAATTGATAAATGATGTTGATGAAATTCACCGCCGGGGTGGGGGAAGAAGGTGAAACTCAGGTGAAGAGATGTACCTGAACATGTCTGTCTTGACTGTCTCTCTGCATTAGAATGTAAGCTCACACACATGGCGTCCTTGTCTGTTTCATTCACCTCCGTATCTCTAGGGTCTGACACTTAACTGAGCTCTACCAATAGAATGAATGAATTGATCAATTACTATGGTAAAGATCTTTGTCAAGAGAATGTTCAGATGTTTTTCAGGTCTCCATCAGAAATAAAGTAATGGAAATATTTTTTTTCAAGAAGTTAACCAATAATATATAAATGAAAGGTCTTGTTATGGTATATTCTTTCATGTTGAACATATTCACCTTTGGAACATATTGTCTGCACCCCATTTGCTGCTATAAGACACTACTTGACAATTGTCTCTGCCAGTTATTTTAATACTCACTATATCACTTCAGGTATTAGTAATTCTAAATATGAAATTTCATGACATTTTGACAGAAGGCCACCCACAAATATGTGTGGATTATACTGCAAACAAACTTGAATTAATATCAAAAGCAAAGATGATCTTTTTCTCAAAGGGCAAGAAGGGAATTCATACCAGTTTATCATTTAATACTTTGGCAAAGAGCTTTGCTGAAAGATTTTTAATGTTCTTTTCAGTATTCAATCATACAACTGTCTGAAGAGGATGTTGTGATTTGGGTAATAATTTTCTCAAGCACATTTACATCTCTAATTTCTTTTTGAGTCGAGTCAATCAACATGCCATTTGGGATGCACCTGGAGGCAACTTGTTTGAGGGTTGTTTTTTTTTTCTAATTTTTTTCTGGAAAGTGAGAACTACTCAACAGCCATTTGCACTTGAACTGCCTGTAAATACCTCCCAAAGTCCCTTAGCTCTATAGAAGGAGAACAAAAGAAACAGCCATTTTCAGTCAGTGCTTTGTGATTTCTGTGTTCTATAGGCAGGGAGAATAGAACTGAGATGCACTCAGCTCTCTTTGGGGTCACTCTCTGGAATGCAGAGGAGAAGCTGGTTTTACATGTTCACATGCGTTCCTTTTCCATCTCTTGCAGGTTGCCTGGCCACCTATGTTTGCACGTGGTACCGGCTCGTGGGAGGTTTTGTTTTTCATTTAAGTGGCAAGAAAAATGTGAGGTAAGCATTATACTCCTTAATGATTTATTGGATGGTTAGCCCCCAAATCCTCCTTTTCATTTTCATTTCCTCTCTCCTCCTTTATACTTTGTCACCTCCCAAGGCCCCACCTTTCTATATCATCGTAGGATTAAGTTTCCACCCTCTTGACACCTCACAGCAAGGATTAAACTCCAAACCGAGTTTTTCAAGGGGACAAACCATGGCAATGCTTAAACTGCTGTGTTGCTCCTCCTCACTCATTGTTTCACTTAAGAAGAGCTGCAGTACAATCCGCCCCACATTTCCATCTCACTCACAGTCATGGATTTTGATGTTCAGCCATTCTAGAATAATTTCCCTTCCAACATTCCACTCTGTAGTTATCTCACTCCTGTGCTTTGGTTCATGTTTATTCTTCCCCTGAACCACACCCAGACTACCTCAGCCTACTCCAGTCCTGTCCATTCTTCAACAGTGATCTCAGGGGGCTGGGGATTTGGTTCAGTAGTCAGTAGTTCTGCTGCCTGCCCCGCAAGAGCAAGGATCCGAGTTCAATCCCCAATACCAAAAAAAAAGAGTGATCTCAGACTAGCCTTTCATTATTTCTGATCCCCCATCTAGATAAACCAAGATGAAAACTGAATTAATTGTTACAGCTATGTGAAAAAAAACACTAGGCTAAGTTCCTTAAGATGGAAAGTGATGCACTGGAGATGGAAGCTCAAAAAATAAAATGATAGTTATCCTACTCTTTCAGAGAGGAGAAAGACCTCAAGGAGTTGAGATACAGTACAAAACGATGTGACACTGCAAAGAAAATAAATGTGCTACATGAGCTCCATTCAGGCATGAGTTATAGTGCTTTTGGCCATGAGTTCCACATTAATGAAACAAAAATACATATTAAGCAATCTCTTTAAACCTAAATACACATAAAATAAGCACATGTATCGATCAAGTGGTAAAAATGTCATGATCAGACTTCAGGAATCAAATCTTGTATTTCCCATCATATTTCCTATTACTCATGGGAAAAATGGCTCAGTATTTGCAGCAACATAAAGGAACCCAGCTATTATGAGTTATGAATAATAAGAAATGACTATTTATACATATATGTATATCTATTCACCCATGTACTTATTTCCTATTGATTCCCTTTCTCTGGAGAAAACAACTGATGCATGACTGTTTTCTCAGGTTGTAAATGGCCCTCAATTCTCCAAAGAGAAACCAGAAAGGGAGTAGTGGAGGCAAGCAAGAAAAGGGGAAGCCTGGCCCAGAAGGAATTTCAGGTCAAGTCTCTCTATATTATTGGCCATAGCTTTCCTAGGGGATGTGAATGTCCATGCAGTTTCTGCTCTGGGTTGTTCCTGGCAACAGGCTCCAGTAGTCTAAACATTGTCCCCTGAGGAAGAAGGCAAGGTGAAGACCCTAGGTGAAGCAGCCACAAGCTGGGAGGCCAGAGAACAGATGACTAATAGATATCAAGATGGCAGGAAGAGAAACCACCCTTTATCTTTCCAAACCTCACCCGTCACACAGAGCCAAATTCCTGGTGTATAGTAAGTGGCAAATAAAAATGGAACAAAGAAGTGATGCATCCTGCTACATTTCACTGTGATTCACATGCACAGACAAGAAAGATAATCAACCATTCTCAGGAGTACACTCGATACTTCTCTAGAACACAGCTGTTGAAAAATATTTGTGAAAGGGAAGAGTTTTGAAAATAATTTTATGGTTGCTTGAGCAATAATTCCTTTTCTAGAAATATATGATAAAGTTGTTAGACTTCTGCAGAAAATTTTGAGATCTTAACAGTAAGTCAAAGAAGATGTCATATACAATCAAAACAACTTCAAGAAAAACAAAATGTACATTGCCAAATCGGGAAGCTCTTCCAGTCTCTCCTTTTTCTTCTACATCCTGTCCATCCCTCTCTTTCTATATGTCTCAATCTCTCTTTTGCTTACACACACACACACACACACACATTCACACAGTTACTCTAACCATAAAACAGTTCTACACTCACCATAAAATTCAAATACAAGTAAATAAGTACCAGAATAGTAGGGAGATCTAAGTTGTAATTTTAAATATATTTTTCTACAAGGTGTCAACAAAATAAAGAAAGATACTTATTTGTAAAATGTGAGAAAAGACATTTGTAGAGCTAATGTTTAAAAGGGAAGAATAATTTTCCAACCTTATGTAGCTTCCAGAGCATGAAATCCTTGCTGTTTTCTTAAAAAGCTATGGATACATTTTTGGTAGACAAAAAGGACTAGATTACTCCATCAAGTGGTTAAAGAGTTACTTAACTATCAGGGAACAGGCCCCACACCAATAGAATCAGGTCTCAACTCCTTAGCATAGCAGGTAAGATCTTTCACCAGCAATCTTCAATCTATCTCTCCAGCTACATTTCCCGCTCCTCCTCTCTTAGTGTAACTTCTAATGGAGCCGCCCAAATTATTCATGCTTTCTCTAATGGAATGGGCCATGCTCCGTAATGCCTGGTACCTTTCCACTTCCTGTTTCTTCTACCAGGCATATTGCTGCCCCTATGGCAAACCATTACTTATTCCTCAGGAACCAGCTCAAATTAGCTGTGAAGCAAGCCTTAATCCTCTGAGTTCAAGGCAGGTAAGTCCAATCTACTCATATGCCCCCAAGTTCCATGCACATTCTACCTGGTAGAACTTTCATCATACAGTATCGTAATTATGTAATGTGTGAGCTCCTTAAGTACATACTGTTTCTTAAGTACCTTTGGTCCCCAGGGGTCCTGGCCCAAGTCATATTCTCAATAAATTAACCTTATATGACCTGCAAATTCTAGGAACAAGGATAGCATTGAATTCCTGGACAGATTAAATAGCAGGTGAATTATTTGTTATTCTAAAGATCCTTAAAAGAATTTTAAACCAAACCACAAAAAGCTCTCTACTGAAAGGCACTAAATGTTAAAAAGCCAATGCAAAATGAGAGTGATATAATACATAATTATTGTAGGTATTTAAATATGTTAAATGTCTTGTAAAATTGGATTTTTTTTTTTTTTTGGTACCAGAGATTGAACTCAGGACCTCACACTTGCCAGGCAGGCACTCTGCCACTGAGCTACATCCCTAGCCCTAAAATTGGATTTTAAAATGAAGATTTAACTTGAGATTTGGACATGGAAATTACTTGGAGAATTGAATAAATGCTCGAGGGTACTACTATGGTGGAGGAATGCAAAGAAATATAATTTAAACTGTATACTATCTGAAGAAAATTGCAGGGTCATGAAAAAAGAGTCTAATCAAATAGTTTGTGCCTGGGAGGTTCAATATGAGATAAAGGGTAGGTGTTCCAGCAACATGAGGAGCCTAGAGATGGATAGTCTGGAACAGGTAGTACTCAGAATTCTAGCCAAGCTAGAATTAATAAACATCAGAAGCTCTGAAAGCAGGAAACCAGCAACACAGGGAGCCTAGAGATGGATAGTCTGGAACAGGTAGTACTCAAACTCTAGCCAAGCTAGAATTAATAAACATCAGAAATTCTGAAAGCAGGAAACAGGGTATTAGACCTGGGCTAGAGCTCAGGAGTAGGTATCCAGCTCTTAAGAAGGCTAACAGTGAAATGAAACGGAAGTACCAGGGGCAGGCTATAAAAACAGAAACTCTTGGTTGCGGGTATAGGTCAGTGATAGAGCACATGCTTAACATGAGGCCCTGGGTTCAATCCCCAGTACAAACAACAGCAACAACAACAAAAACAGCAGCAACAACAAAAATAATAAGATAGGCACATAGAGTTTGGAAGGAGGGTACACAGTGAAACATTTACCAAATCACCTGCCTAAATACAGTCATCACCCCAAGGACAATGACAGCATGGAAGTGGCAGTAGAATTGGAAAGATGTGTCATCATTGGTACTCTCCACTGAGAGCTACTGGCATTCCACCAACCAAGAGTAGGATAGGTCCCAACCAGAGCTGAACTAAACATATAGTAGGGGATCTAGAGTTTAGTAGGGCAGAGAAAAGAAACACATCAAATAGACTTCAAAAGCAGGCCTGAAGGGCATTCCCGGAAGGGCTGGGCACTCTCTTCATTTGCTAGTGAATATCTGACATATGCAAATGGCATAAAGATGAGAGTGACTCAATATGGGAATGGGACAGGAGGGTGGAAAGAGGTTCTGAGTTGTTTAATGAAGTCAAGAGCTGAAGAGAAAAGAGGATTTGAGTCACTGGGAAGTGGGACAGAGAAAGAAATACGTCAAAGAAAAGATTAGTCAATCATAGTTGAGCAGATGTAAAATGGCACATTAAAGTCTATGGGAGAACAGAAGAGAGAAGATGAAAAATTCAAGGGCAGGACTTGTAGAAAGGAGCCAAGGACAAATCAGTGTGGTTTTTTGTGACAACACTTTATGACCCAAGGAAATAGCTTGATCCTGTGCAAAACATGTTAAGCAAAATTGTATAAACATAGCCAATTTTTATCAAAAAAGTATTTTCTGGCTTTCTGTGTCAATAACTCTCCTGCAAACCCACCAGACTTTCTCTAAGTGCAAGCACCAACCCCAGGAAGTGACACAGTACAACCAAGGCAAAGATTCTCTCTTGCCCAGGGAAAAACATATTAGGAGAGGAAACAGTGTGGCTGGGGTAGGCAAATTATGCTGATGTTTTAGATAAAACCTAAAAGAACAAAGAAGGTGGTGCTGAAGTTGAATGATTTGAGTCCTAGTGGAGATTTAGGAGAGAAACTGGCTATTAAAAGATGCAGGCGTTGTGAACTGGAAGAGAAAGGGCCAGATGATCTAGTGCTAAGCTCCATCGTGTTTTATTATTAAGACAATAAAATCGTAAAGTTACGTTCACTTATTTGGTTGTAGTTGGTCTTTTGGGAGAGAATAAACTAGAACCATTAATAAAATTCCCCTTGGGAAATTTGTGTTTCATTGTTTTTTTTTGAAAAAAGGGAAGTATTTTCTGGAGCTCATTTCATTAAGCCAATTTGATTCTTTGATCAATTTGCTGTATAGCACAGTCAGTTTTTTCCCATTTTTATCTGTAATGTAACTGATAATTACTTCTATTGAAATTGATTCTTTCCAACTTAAATATTACTCTGAAGCTATGATTATTCTATTGGATTTCTTGAGAACATATTTTTCCAATTATAGCTTCTGCCATTGTGATTTTTTTCCTCTGGCAGCTCTCGGGTCTAACAAGCTCAATTTCCCCTCTGTCAAATTCTGCATATCTAACCTTCATCAAGATGTGATTCTGATGTCAGTTTTTAATCACTGAGAAACATGATGTGAAGCTTTAGCTTTTGTTATTTTTTTTTTAATGTTGTCCATTTCTATCAACTCTAACTTCATCTAGTCTTTCTAAATATACTTCTTCCATAGGTTTTAATCTGTAACACATTTTATAATATTCCATTTCCATCAGTGTAAGTTTTATTTGGGAATTTTTTTTTTACCCAAACTCTTCATTATAATATTTAAATAATGGAGTACTTACTATGCAGAAACAAAGAGAATAAGAAACATCTCTGGGAATTGCTATTACTGCTAGTATATATAAATATTGATCATTTAGTATACAGTATATATAGTTTATATAATATGTGTAGTATCATACTTTTTATATAAAAATGGAAAATAATATATATTTATATATTAAACACACATACACATTTATTAAATATTGCAAAAAGAAACATGGGAAATGTAAACCAGAAGCTAATTGGCAATATATATATATAATTTATAAATAAATTTATATGGATAGATGAGAATAGGTAAGAGGGAATGGAATGTTCTGAAAATATAGTTTATGCTTATGTTTCTTTTATGTTTTTTAAAATTTTTTGGTACTGGGGATCAAACTCGGGACCTTGCACTTTCGAGGCAGATGGTAGCACCACTGAGCTAAATCCCCGGCCCTGTTACTTTTATGTTTTGAACCATAAACAAATACAGTAATGAAATGAAAACAGTATAGAAAAGTGAATCCCAAAATTTAATCAAAATAGAAGAAAATGAATCTAACAAATGAGCACTCAGAAAAATATTCATTTACTCTTATTTAATTTCAAATGAATTAACTAGAAACATAGGAGCAGCTCTTCTCAGATGGCCTACAAATAGTGAATTCAATTCTGCTTACGTCTGTTCATTCTGTGGGCTCTGTGTAAAATGGTGACGCTCTTGGTGGAAAAGCAGATCTAAATGTTCGGCAGTGACAGAAAGGCAAGGTAGCTTGGGAACTTCGTCAAAACAAAAACCAAAGACTGTTTTCTCATGGAGGGGAGAAATACAAGCCCAATATTTTCCCAAAACAAAATAAAATGGCAGAGTGGCTGGGTCAGTGGGGGATTTGCTTGGTATACTTTTGTCTGGTACCCACAAAAGAAAAATCTTCACTTTTCTAGAAGGATGAAAGATATCTCAGCTTTGATCTTAGAGAAAGTCGGCAAACACCACAGCAACAAAATGAGAACCATTCTGAATCTTTATAGCCAAGAAATAAAGCTGTGCTCATGTCAGGATTAAAAAAAAAAGATAACACCAACCTCAGTAGCAAAGACCTTATAGAGTCAGAGAGTTCAAAGGAAGCAGAATGGTAGAGGCTGGAATGGATTTCTGAGGCTTAATGTTTAGCCCAGGTTTAAAACCCTTATATGTCAAAAAAAAAAAAGTCAATTTGACCTGATAGGAGAACAGTTATCTTGGTGAAGAGGAAAAACACATTGAAGGAACAAATCAGAAAGACTTAAATTCCAGGTGGTCTCTGGGAGGGAAATTCATCATTTCTCACCAAGTGTTATTTGTAAAAATTTAACTCTGAGAAACTGAAAAAATGGAACCTAGTCATGGGTGAAATGGGTAGAGTGAGGGCTAGATAAGAGGAAAGGTAGACTGTTTTTGCAAGACCTCAAATATTACTCAATTTAGGTTTCAAGAATCCTACACACAGATCCATTTTTATATATTAACATTTATCTTAACTGTATTTATAAATAGTGTAAACTGTCATGTTTTAGGCACTTATTGCAGGGCTTTTTACTATAGCCAGCATTTTCACACAATGACTTTCTCTTGAACTTCACTTGTATTAATTTTAAATTTATTCCACCATAAAGCTTCTAAATACAGAGAATTGCATAAAATATTATTTCAATTTTAAAAGAAACAATTGTTTAAATGATGCCTAACTTTCAATGAAATATAGATTGCTGCTTTCTTCTAAAGTTTTAAACTGCCAAATATTTATGCTCTCTCAATCCTGTCTAATGAGTTCATCCTTCCTGGTCATTTCTCTCTACAGCCTTTCACATTTACAAACAGATCACACGTGCACATATATATACACAATGCTACTCGTTGTCTGCCTAGTGGTTGTTTGGCTAGTCACGTTCATGTCTTAAAAGTTAATTTGAAAGTTCAAATAGGACCTGTATAAATAAAATTGCCAAAAGGGATAAATTTCTGGGTGGTCTAAAATGTCTCAGAATCTTTAATTAGCCTGGAGAACATATTTCAGTGCAAGTGCATAGCTTATTATATGTTACAGGATGCACAATTCTTGTTAAAATTATTTCTTTAATTTTAGATACTTTAGTAATGATTATCAAATTATATATTGGAAAAGTAACCTTATGTGCAAATCATTTCACCTTCTATTTCTTCAAGTGAAGAGATAGAACCATCATATTTAACC